>NW_027256882.1:235555484-240892984 GCF_029215685.1 Pituophis catenifer annectens
GGGGGGGGATAATACATAACTGCCAAAAATGCAGATGGATGAATGTAAGTTGAAGTTACTTTGGATACTTTTTGCAGCTTATACTATGCTTAGCTGAAATAAATGAAAGAAGCTGACATCCTCAGTTCTAAACCTTTTTATCCCACTATTAAAAATGGTAGAACCTTCCATATGAATATAGTAGTAGCCTAAATTACTGGAGCTCTTCCCTTTTCCATAAATAAATAATGATCAAACATAAAAAAATATATACAATGATTGAAATGTATTTGAATATTAGTAGCTCGGATTGGTAGTTAGGCTGTTGCCAAGCTCCGAGCTTGACAATTTAGTTGCAAACGTTTCATCACCATTCTAGGAGACATTGTCATTGCACTTTGAATTGTGTTCATCTGTCAGAACACTGGCCTTTAAATACCATTTTATGTGATGCAAATTAGTGTGTATGTCGTTTGTTTGGCTACTTCTGAGTCATGGTCTGATTTTGGATTGTTTGATTGGCTAGCTGTTGTTACCAAGGCATGGTCTTTGGTTTTAAGTACCGTCTGTATAATGTAAATTAGTATTGTTTGTTCAGATACTTCTGAGTCGTGGTCTGATTTTGGACTATTTGATTGGTTGATTGTTGTTACTGAGATGTGGTCCAATTTCTTGTGAGCTGATGGGTTATGATTTTTGTTGTTGCGTAGTGGGGTGCCTGTTGTTTGTTTTAAATGCTATCTTCAGGATCGTGGTTGATGCAGTTCTTTTGTTCTCAGCGATTGGTAGACTGGATTGATGTCAATATGTCTGTTTATTGACTTATTGGTGGAAAACCAGGCTTCGAGGAATTCTCTTTGTCTCCTTGATTTCGCCTGGGTTACAACTGTGGTCCCAGTTATATCAAATTTGTGTCCTTCTAAATCTTTGTGGACAGATATGATATACGATGGTTAAAAAAGAATGTGTGAACATTGCCAATACTGTGCCCTTCTAATAATTCTTGTCAGAACAGTTCTCCCAAACATCCTTAAACAGAAGTAGGAATTTGTCTTAATTAAACCCATTTTATCATTGGGTAGACACAAAGGTGGCTGGTTGCCAATTGATTAAATCTTCATTGAGAATTATCTTGCTACTAAGAATGTTTTCTTCTTAAAATATTTACCACTTTAGTCAGCTTTACATTCACAAGTCTACTGATCAATAGAAAAAAAACTCAACCGATTCCAATAGCTCTATTCATATGAATATATAATTTCATGTTGTTTCTGTTATCTTTTTTAAAAACATGTAATCTAGGAGTTTTCATGGAACATTTCCTGAAAAAGGAGGCAAACGTGGTGGTCTTTAAATTGATATGTAATTTTGCACAGCAGCATATACAGTAGGTAATAACAGTGGGTAAATGCTGGCATGCATTTGCATCCTTTGAAGTTTCAGTAGGTTACAGAGTCATGACAGATATAACCAGTGGTGAAATCTAAAATTTGTTACTACCGATTCTATGGGCGTGGCTTGGTGGTGGTGGGGGTAATGTGACAGGGTGGGCGTGGCCACTTTTTTTTCTTTTAAAGAGAAAAACAGGTTTTACAACCTCTTCGGGGAAGAGGTTGTAAAAAAAATGCTTTCAAAAGGCTCTGACGATCCCAGCTGAGTTGCCTGATTGGCAGAGGCTTTTTTTTCTTTTAAATGCCTCTGACGATCCAAGCTGAGTTGCCTGATCAGCAGAGGCTTTTTTTTCTTTTAAAAGCCTTTGACGATCCCAGCTGAGCCGCACGATCATCAGAGGCTTTTTTTTTTTTTTTTACTTTTAAAAGCATTTTTTCGGCTGAAGAGGTTGTAGAAAAAATGTTTTTAAAAGTAAAAAAAAAAAGCCTCTGATGATTGCGTGGCTCAGCTGGGCATGTGGGGGCAGGGATTTTTCCTACCGGTTCTCCGAACCACCTGCCTCCATCGCTACCGGATCGGGTGATCTGGTCCGAACTGGAAGCATTTCACCCCTGGATATAACCCAACCCTTTACTGATGGTCTTGTCCCTTGTCCCTATTGGTCTTCTCATCGTTCCTGTCGCCCATCTCCTCACACTTGTGACTGCATGACTGTAACTTTGTTGCTTATATTCTTACGATTTATACTGATATTGATTGTTTCCTAGTATGATTTGATTGCTTATTGCTTATTGTACTGTATGACTGTCACTGGGTGTTGTGCCTTGTGATTCTTGACGAGTGTATCTTGTCTGAGAGCATATGCACCAAAGATAAATTCCTTGTGTGCCCGTTCTATTCTATTCTATTCTATTCTATTCTATTCTATTCTATTCTATTCTATTCTATTCTATTCTATTCTATTCTATTCTATTCTATTCTATTCTATTCTATTCTATTCTATTCCATGAGTAGAATGGAATAGTGGACATAGAAGGTTTATACTTTAAATCAGGCAGGTACTACTGAGTTTCAAGAGCACTTTCCAAAAGCACCTGAGGGTCTCTCTGATCACTGTATGATTCATTTTGTCCCTGTCTATAAGTAGAAAGTTAAAATCACAAAACTTGTGGTCAAAACAATAAAGAACTGGACTAAGCAGGTGAAATTAAAGTTACAGGCTTGCTTCGATTGCACAGACTGGACATTTTTGAAGCTGCTTCAGTGGATTTGGATGAACTCACTGATACTGTGATGGCCAGGTCGTAATATTTCATGATTTTTTTCCAGTTCTTTTTCTTCAACTCTGGCATCTCCTGGTACCACGATGTCAATAAATTATATGTTTCAGTTTTCGACAACTGTGATATCTGGCGTGTTGTGTTCCAAATGACAATCTGTCTATTGTTGTTGTTGTTGTTGTTATTGTTGTTAATCTTTGGTGTGATTCACAGCCTTTGAGGCTGGTTAATAGCTCAGCAGCTCGAGTCCTAACCAAGGACCTAGGAACTGTTAAGGTATCGTCGGAGCATGTAAGCTGTTCCGAGTAAGGTGGTTTTTTGTAGAGTCAAAATGTTCAAGTCCGGCAATTTTAGAATTTCTAAATAGCGGGGTAGCCCTTTGGGTATTGCTCCAAGGGCTCCAATTACAATCGGGACAACACACGATTTCTTTTTCCACAGTCGCTCAACTTCAATTTGCAAGTCCCGGTACTTTGTGATTTTTTCTTGCTGCTTTCTTCAATCCGTGCATCACCAGGCATTGCAATGTCAATGAACCATACTTTTTTCTTTTCAACTATTGTTATGTCAGGTGTGTTGTGGACCAAGTGCCTGTCAGTCTGAATCCTAAAGTCCCACAAGATCTTGAATTTCTCATTCTCTAAAACTTTCTCAACCTGATGTTCCCAGTGGTTTTTGCTGTACTCAAATCCAAACTTCTGGCAGAATTTCCAGTGAATGATCTTAGCAACACGGTCATGGCGTTGTAGGTAGTCAGTTTGTGAAATTTTGCTGCACTCACTGATCAGGTGGTCGACTGTCTCATCTTTCTCATTGCAGAGGCGGCATTTGCTGTTGGTGGTAACATGTTGAATTTTTGCCTTCATGCAGTTTGTGGCTAGGGCTTGTTCTTGAGCTGCCAAAATAAAGCTTTCTGTTTCTTTTTTCAGTACTCCTGATCTTAACCAGTTCCAAGTTAGTTTCTGGTCAGCTTTGCCTTCAATACTTTTCAAGTATTGGCCATGCAGAGCTTTGTGTTTCCAATTTTCGGCTCGCTGCTCAATTACTTCTTTCTTATATTCTGCTTTTCTTTTAGTTGTCTTTAAAAGGCCTCCTTTATTTACTTCCTTAATCATTGGTTCTTCACTTTTCTGGATGTAATCATTCAAGCTGCATTTTTCTTCTTCCACAGTCTGCTTTACTTGTAGGAGTCCTCGACCACCCTCTGCTCTTGGTAAATATAATCGGTCAACATCACTTTTAGAGTGCAAGGCATGATTCATTGTCATAAGCTTCCTTGTTTTTCTGTCCAAATTGTCTAACTCCATCTGGGTCCAGTCAATTATTCCTGCAGAGTATCTAATCGCTGGTATAGCCCAGGTATTTATGGCTTTTATGATGTTTCCTCCACTCAATTTGGACATTAATATCTTACAAATTCACCAAATGTACTTGGCTGAAGTTAATTCCTTGACTTTATTATGCATTAAGTCAGAGGCTTTTAAAATCCCCAAGTACTTGTAGCCTTCTTCTGATTTTACTGCCTTTATCATTTCTTCATTCTCTAGTTCTATTCCATCCTCTTCTATGATCTTGCCTGCTTTGGTTTCTATTGTTGCACATTTGTCAATTCCAAACTGCATACCAATGTCTTGGCTGAATTCTTTTGTGTTTTCAATTAATAAATTCAGTTCAGCTTTTGTTTTACCAAACAGCTTCAAATCATCCATGTACATCAAGTGTGAGATTTTCAGTCCTTTCTTTGCAAGTTCGTATCCACAGTTCATCTTCTTCAATATGATTGTCAGTGGTAGCATTGAGAGTATAAAAAGTAGGGGTGAAAGGGAATCGCCCTGGAAAATGCCTCGTTTAATTTCAACTTCACCCAGTTCTTCTTCATTAGCCATAAGTTTCGTTTTCCAGAGGTTCATTGAAGATTCCATGAATTTTTGTATGTTGCTGCTGATGCCTAACATTTCCAGGCATTTCTTGATCCAACTATGGGGAACTGAATCAAACGCTTTCTTATAATCTATCCAAGCCATGAACAGGTTGGTTCGTCTTTTCTTTGAGCTCTTTAGGATTAGCTTGTCGATCAGCAACTTTGTTCCTCTTGAGTTTTTGCAGCATCCTTTCTGTTCTACAGGAAGCAAGTTATTTCTTTCCAGGGATCCATAGATTTGGTTTGCAATGATACCAGTAAGAAGCTTGTATGTTGTTGGCAAACAGGTGATTGGCCTATAGTTTCCAGGGTCCTTTCCTTTTTCTTTATCTTTTTGGATCAAAAATGTCCTTCCAGTTGTCATCCATTAATCATTTTCAGGTGTTTTTAGGATCTGGTTCGTCTGGGTTGCCAATCTTTTGTGCAGACTTGTAAGTGCCTTTATTATTATTATTATTGGTTAATCTTTAGTGAGATTCACAGCCTTTGAGGCTGGTTAATAGCTCAGCAGCTCGAGTCCTAACCAAGGACCTAGGAACTGTTAAGGTATCGTCGGAGGATGTAAGCTGTTCCGAGTAAGGTGGTTTTTTGTAGAGTCAAAATGTTCAAGTCCGGCAATTTTAGAATTTCTAAATAGCGGGGTAGCCCTTTGGGTATTGCTCCAAGGGCTCCAATTACAATCGGGACAACACATTATTTCTTTTTCCACAGTCACTCAACTTCAATTTGTAAGTCCCGGTACTTTGTGATTTTTTCTTGCTGCTTATCTTCAATTCGTGCATCACCAGGTATTGCAATGTCAATGAACCATACTTTTTTCTTTTCAACTATTGTTATGTCAGGTGTGTTGTGGACCAAGTGCCTGTCAGTCTGAATCCTAAAGTCCCACAAGATCTTGAGTTTCTCATTCTCTAAAACTTTCTCAACCTGATGTTCCCAGTGGTTTTTGCTGTACTCAAATCTAAACTTCTGGCACAATATCCAGTGAATGATCTTAGCAACACGGTCATGGCGTTGTAGGTAGTCAGTTTGTGAAATTTTGCTGCACCCACTGATCAGGTGGTCGACTGTCTCATCTTTCTCATTGCATAGGCGGCATTTGCTGTTGGTGGTAACATGTTGAATTTTTGCCTTCATACAGTTTGTGGCTAGGGCTTGTTCTTGAGCTGTAAGTGCCATTATTATTATTATTATTATTATTGTTATTATTATTATTATTATTATTATTATTATTATTATTATTATTATTATTATTTATTGGTTAATCTTTAGTGAGATTCACAGCCTTTGAGGCTGGTTAATAGCTCAGCAGCTCAAGTCCTAACCAAGGACCTAGGAACTGTTAAGGTATCGTCGGAGGATGTAAGCTGTTCCGAGTAAGGTGGTTTTTTGTAGAGTCAAAATGTTCAAGTCTGGCAAATTTAGAATTTCTAAATAGCGGGGTAGCCCTTTGGGTATTGCTCTGAGGGCTCCAATTACAATCGGGACAACACACAATTTCTTTTTCCACAGTCGCTCAACTTCAATTTGTAAGTCCCGGTACTTTGTGATTTTTTCTTGCTGCTTATCTTCAATTCGTGCATCACCAGGTATTGCAATGTCAATGAACCATACTTTTTTCTTTTCAACTATTGTTATGTCAGGTGTGGTGTGGACCAAGTGCCTGTCAGTCTGAATCCTAAAGTCCCACAAGATCTTGAGTTTCTCATTCTCTAAAACTTTCTCAACCTGATGTTCCCAGTGGTTTTTGCTGTACTCAAATCCAAACTTCTGGCACAATTTCCAGTGAATGATTTTAGCAACACGGTCATGGCGTTGTAGGTAGTCAGTTTGTGAAATTTTGCTGCACCCACTGATCAGGTGGTCGACCGTCTCATCTTTCTCATTGCAGAGGCGGCATTTTTTTTTTTAATTTGATTTATATGCCGCCCTTCTCCGGAGACTCAGGGCAGCTTACAATGCGTTAAGCTTAATGTTGTGGTAACATGTTGAATTTTTGCCTTCATACAGTTTGTGGCTAGGGCTTGTTCTTGAGCTGCCAAAATAAAGCTTTCAGTTTCTTTTTTCAGTACTCCTGATCTTAACCAGTTCCAAGTTAGTTTCTGGTCAGCTTTGCCTTCAATACTTTTCAAGTATTGGCCATGCAGAGCTTTGTGTTTCCAATTTTCAGCTCGCTGCTCAATTACTTCTTTCTTATATTCTGCTTTTGTTTTAGTTGTCTTTAAAAGGCCTCCTTTATTTACTTCCTTAATCATTGGTTCTTCACTTTTCTGGATGTAATCATTCAAGCTGCATTTTTCTTCTTCCACAGTCTGCTTTACTTGTAGGAGTCCTCGACCACCCTCTGCTCTTGGTAAATATAATCGGTTATATTATATTTATATTATATTATTATTATTATTATTATTATTATTATTATTATTATTATTATTATTATTATTATTATTATTATTATTATTATCCTTCTCATATTCTCTACTGCCCACTCTTATTGGTATCATATTATGATTATTATTCTGTTGCTTTGCATGTACAATTGAAAACAACTGCACCGGAGACAAATTCCTTGTGCGACTGATCACACTTTGCCAAAATAAAGCATTGTATTGTATTTCCAACTCTGTGTCTGTTTCTATAGAACTGCCGTAGGAGTGCTTGGTTATTCCATGAAGACTTATCTTTTCCCACTGCTTCCTTCTCAGTCTGTCCTGGAGCAAGATGCTGACATCAGAGTAGATTTCAGGAACACCTGTTTGCTCTGGAAAGGTTCCTATGGATCGACTCTATTCAGAGTGTTAGGCTTTTCATCAGGAAACAGAGTAAGAGGTATGCTTCTTTCAGAATCAATAAAATCACTCAAAAGCCTGAAGTAATATTGAGTGAAATGAAAATACAATTATGCACATGAGCAAGCTTACTTTAAAGACTAGGATTATAAGTGCAGTTTGAATAATTATCTAAAAGCAGGATTTTTAAGGTGGGATGGTGAGGAAGGTTGTTATGTAATGTGCTGTCTGTACTCTGTTTTTCAAACCCTACAGGGATAGCTCCAAGAGGGAACAATAGGGTTCCTGAAATAAAAGATAGAGCATAAAATCTAAGAGAATTGGGCAGGATTAAGTAATACAGAAACTAATCAAAGAGAGATTTTAAAGAGCTCCAAGCAGAATGCTCTAAATATGGCAAATGAGCTTTAAAATAATAATAAAAAGTCTTCACACATGGACATAATGCAAACCTCACCTATATATTAAAAGAATATGAGCTGGAAATGACTGATCATAAAAGAAGACCTGGAGTTTTGAACTTTTTGTTTTATGAAATTTCAGGGTTTCAGATTGAAAAGTTATATAAAAGCATATTTTGATCCTATTTAGATACACCTGTTAGACTATTAAAACCTTAGGCTATTTTAGTTATATATTGATGGATTATTATGATGCGTGAAGTTCTTTTTTAAAAAATGAAGAACATAACCAAATATTTCACTTCATTAAGCCATGCTGTATAAACGTAGCATTAAACTCATCTAATCTCACTTTGTACTATGTTGAAATATTACTTATTGTAACATTTATAACCCAAGCTTCCAGAAATATTAATAGATTTTTTTTTAAAAAAAAATCAATTTCTAACAAACTACATAAGTGCAATTCAGGGGTGAAATCCAGCAGGTTCTGGCAGGTTCTGGAGAACCGGTAGCAGAAATTTTGAGCAGTTTGGAGAACCGGTAGCAGAAATTTTGAGTAGTTCAGAGAATCAGCAAATACCACCTCTGGCTAGCCCCAGAGTGGGGATAGAATGGAGATTTTGCAATATCCTTCCCCCAGGAGTGGGGTGGGAATGGAGATTTTGCAGTATCCTTCCCCTGCCACGCCCACCAAGCCACATCATGCCCATCAAGCCACGCCCACAGAACCAGTAGTAAAAAAAATGGATTTCACCACTGATGCAATTCTATTAGTCCCAAATCTATAATATAACAAAATGTATTATAAACAATGTATTATAAACAAATTTTGAATAATCTTTGTAGTTCAAAAGACCTAAACCTTTCTTCTATTAGGAGAAAAAAGAACTGGGACAACTGACTTTATTATCAGTAATAAAGTTTTGTGAGTGATTCACCTGAAACAAGAATGACTCAGCTTGAAAACTCTGGTAAACAATTTGCAATAGATATGGCAAAAGTTTCAAAAATAAAAAATGTAGTGACCTAACTTCAAGAACATTGAATTAGAAATAATTCATGTTTCTAAATGTTCTATACACCAGAGAACTAGATTAGTCTATATTAATTTTCATGGAAAAATGCAAATGTGAGATGTTCTCACTGTAGCCAGAAAACAAGCTTGAAATTGAAGCTGCTTATATTGTAAGTTTCTTTTTTCAGTTAGCTAAAACTTATTCCCATGCTTGTGATAATCTTGAGATCTATTGTATTGTATTGTATCTTCCATTTGTCAAAGCAAGAGGGGCGACTACTTGAAGGAAAAGTAAAGGAACCAAGTATTTTTTTTTCCAGATCTCTTTTCAGATTTTGTGAACAATTGTTTAATAAAGCAAACATGAACATATACCATACTAAGAGGTTGACAGAAATATTTATTTATTTATTTTGAGGGGAATAGGTAAACTTGGCTTGAGTGGATGGGGGAGTTTAAAAGCTACAATTCAGTCCAGAAGAAGTGGTGTGGGTAACAATGAGTGATCCACAGACTTCTTAAATGATGCCCCTACTCTGTGAGCTGAACTGGTTTCCTGTAGGTTTTCAAGTGAAATTCAAGTGCTGGTTATTACCTATAAAGCTCTTCATGGCATAGCACCAGGTTACTTATTACCTTTTGCCAATGGTATGTACCCATCACTTGTTCTGACAGAGTCCCTTCTTTGAGATGGTGTCATCTTTTGGCACTTAAGAGATATTCTGAAATAATCTCTCCTCTTCCAACATAGAACTGGTGTCAGCTGTATGAGATAGACTACACATTGGATAGTCTAGATGACTAGATCGGCTAATATAACAGGATCTCACAATATTGAATATCCTTCTTTTCCTCCTCTTTTTTTTTAAAAAAATCTTCATGGGAATATGGGGCATGTCTGCTGGAGATACTTTTGGATGGCTCCCCACTTGTTTGAGCTTCTGCAATGTTTATCTGCTCATTGCCTTTGTAATGGGCTTCTTCTTTTTTTGTCAAGGTCATTGTCACTACCCTTTACAGCTGGGCCCGGGTCTTTAAAAAGGTGGGAATGGAAATCTTATTCTTTTCTCCTTTAGGTCAGAATTGTCAGGGCTCACATTAGAAGAAGTGCAATGCCTTTGAATCTCTGATCCTTTTTAATTGTTATTGGTTACCAATTATTTTTCTTCATCAGTTATTGTACACCGACCAGGTTATATTGCTCAAATTGTGTGACTATGTAAGTATCTTAAATAAATAAAGTAAATATATGGGTCCCAATACTAAAGGAACGGGGGTGTTAATTGGAAACTGGCATAAAGCAATCTAAATGTAAACTCCTTTTAGGCCTGGGGTCTATGAATGCGAAGAACACCTTAGTATTTAGTGGAAAAAATAATGCTTTAACGAAGAGACATGATAATTTTTAAAAGCAAAGGAAGAGGCCAGGAATTGAGAATGAGATCTGTTATCTTTGCTCCTTATTACCATATTGTCATCATATTTTCTGCATAGAACAATCAAAATGTATTACTTTTGCTGAATAGAAAAAGTTCCCATTTGTGCAGATCACAGCATGTTTAGAACAGCAGCAGCTCACAATCTATTGAAGACATCAGTATATTTCTCAAGCATTTATTTAGTCACAGTTCAGACATTGCAGTAGAATTGTAACTATTCCACGACAAAGAAAGAATTCAAACATCTGCAGGAATGTTGCTACATTTCTTCCCAAGTCTAGATTAGTAGCCTGACAAATTATATTAGTTGATAAGAATTAGCTGAAGTTAGCCTCACAAACGATAAATTTAAGGTGGTGTATGATATTCAATGTTTTGTGAAAAGTGAAGATTGGCACATTTAATAGAAAGATGCATTCATGCAATAAATGAAGATGTTAGAAAAACCCAGCTTATGGTGAACTTATTATTCACCTGAACAGTTTCCTCATCTCACATCAATGGAGACACCCTCAGACTGAACAACGTATTAAATATTGTAGATAAAATACATGTATAAGATTTCACAAACTGTCTATGAACTTCCTATTCACTTGCTATTGCTCTCTAAAAGGCCTCCTCAATCTCCTAACAAAGTAGAAGAATTTGGCCAGGCATATGAAAAGGTTATTGGATTTATTGTATTGGAAGTGCTATCTGGAGCCTTAAGAAGATATTCTCACAGATGCACAGATACTGCTCAATGTTCTCTCTTAAAATGGGAAGAGTTGATCTTCCAAATTGCATTTAATGGTCTTAACTCCAAAGCAGATAGCAATAATTCAGAGGACTTATCTGGATACCCTGACCAACTTTTTCTTTTTTGTTGCAGTGCAAGACTGCAATTTTGTTATGTTTGACACCTCCCTTAACATTCCTGAGGCCTGCTATGTATTGCTTTTGCTTTTCAATCCTAAATGTTGATAACCATTGATGCATTCCAACTGGAAGTGAGATTTACATAGATGCTGGTTAATATTATCCTCTCCCATGGATTTGATAGTAGTGCATAATGACAGGCAAAATTTATTGCAGAACTTGTTTTCATTCTGTGCTACCATTTTGCTAAAGGAAGTCTCTGCATGTTATGAGTTTAGATGCATCAATAGTCCAAAAGAATTTAATAAAACAGCACAGTGAAACAGCACACTGGAGCATGTTGTAAAATTTTAGTAACCTGATTTTGTGAAATAAAACATTTTCCTAGTCTGAGAGATAGACTGTCCAATATGGAATGGTTTGTGTTAAAGCACTGTGGAAATGTACAGGTAAACACATTAATCTGGGTCCCAGAAAACAACTGCAAAGTGATGTTGATAGATAAGATGCATTTGCATTGTTCATTTAAATACTTACATAGACAACAAATATTAATAATCTACAAGAAACTCAAAAGTCTGGCTAGCTAAAGTTATTATGGTTGGTTGCACAATCAGCCAAATGTTTAGACTGGATTTGGCACTTGTGTCCACATATCAAGTCCTTCCCAAGGACCTGGCAGATGCAGATACATTGTTTGAAGTTGTTAAAGGTATTGTTGCAGAATGCAGGCTGTTCAAGTAGAGCTGACATTTGCAATTGACTGGTGGTCAATTGATGATTTTGTCAATGCCAAAGGTATTCAGACGGTGTCTAGATGTTTTGGGATTGTACCCATTGTACATTGTACCCACCTATTATTGGTACTGTCTTTGCTTCTTTTTTTTTTTTGCCACAGTTGTTCTACTTTTATTTTCAGTTCTTTGTGTTTTGTGATTTTCATCACTTCTTTCTCTTTTATATTACTGTCTCCAGGTATTGCCCCATCTACTATTGAGACTTCTTTTTTTTTTTTACCAACAATTATTATGCTGTGGTTGTTGAGTGGCAGATGCTTCTCTGTGCAAATTCTCAAAGCACTTTAACTTCTTTATTTCCTACTTTGTCTCTTTTGTGGTCCCACTAGTTCTTCCTTGCAGGCAAGTGGTATTTCTTGCAGATATGCCAAAGCACCATTCTTGCTACTTTGTCATGCCATTGTTTGTTAGTCAGTCTTCTAGCTGCTGCAAGAAGATGTGCAATCTTCTTGCAGCAAACTGAGTGATCAACTGTTTCTTAAATTTCTTTGCAGAGACACCATTTGTTGTCTGTTACTGTCTTCTCAAGTCTGCGTTTATATTCATTTGTTCTTAATGCTTATTTTATGCAGTCAGAATTAGTCCCTCTGACTGTTTCTTCTATTTTCCTGCTCTTAGCTATCTCAAAGTCTCCTTGTTATCTGCTTTGCCCTCTAATTTTTTTTTTAATGTACTGGCCATGTAATACTTTACTTTGTCATGTCTCTTTTCTATTCTTTTTTTGGGTCTTTCTTGTAGACCAGTTTGGTTCTTTGGTGGTCAGTAAGCCTTCATGGCCTACTACCTTCAATACATTTTCTTCATTGTCCTAATTATATTCTTCCAATATATTTTTCCTTCTTCAACTATCTAGTATTGGTATTGCGTATCACAATTTGCTTCACCTAAAAGAAGTTACTTAACAGAGCTTTGTGGATTGTACCATTAAAGTGCTAATGTTTGCTTCTTACACTCTGGTTTCTCCGCTGCTGTATCTATTTTGTTTGCCTCTATTTTGGCAGGACTTTTGCTTTGTTTGGCACTGTCTGTTCTTTAGTTTTACTCTTTTTACTCTTTAGTATCACTCTTGGGCTTTTTCACTTAATGTATTCATAGTGAGTAGGCAAGCGATACCTTGATGCACTATATGAATTTTGGTATATTCTCTTTCTAGTCATCTGGATTTTTTCAGCCAAATTGTGGTATGCTTCCTCTACTATTAAATAGATATATATCAGGGACATACCTTCCATATTATTACCCCCAAACCCTGAAATAAATAATAAGAGACACTTATGTAGCTTCTACAATGACTTCCTGCTGTTTTCCTGGATTAAAAGGAAGCTTGGAAGGCCATAGGACTGCAGATGATGGAAAAGAGGGGCATACAGTAAAAACAAGATTCTTCACAAGCCATCTTGTGATAAGGCCACTGTCCTCCACTAAAATTCTCTTCTCTTTTGAAAGATATTTTAAATTTATCAAATTAAATGAAAATAAGCATACAAGCAGCAGATTTTTTTCTGCATAGCAGTACAGTACTTTAAAGTATAGCTGCAAAGTATATTACGTATACTACCATATGCACTCTACAAATTTATTTTACATTCTATAACAGAGTTGCTCAAGAATCTTGAGTCCAGAGGAAGCAGGATACAGAAATAAGGAAGGAAATATAGGAGGGAAAAATCTGCTGTCCTTCTTCAGGATGCACTCGTAGTTGGAAAGACCAACTTTCATTGGAGTGTGAACATTCTACAATACAATGATTTTCCTAATATGAGGCACACAGGTACCCCAAGTCTAATATTTCCTTGCTGATATGGTGGGTCTAATTTCAGTGCAGCTCTGCATGAATCAGCAGTGAAACAATCTGGCATCATTACCAAGCTCCTAAATGACTTGCATTGAATATATTCTAGGACTAAACTATAGCCTAGTTAGTGCCTGAGGCTTAGTATTTATAACTAATTCTATTTGTTCAGTCCCCTGGAACACAACTCTAGTAAAACATTTTTCTTTCTTGGCACCATTATCAATAGTTTCCTGCTAAAAACATTTTTGCTTTTCAGGCAGACTTCATCCATATCCCTGAAATTGAACTGAAATTCCTTTTAATAATGTGATGGCAATAGAATAACTTCAGAAGATTAACCAAATGGCTTTCTTAAACAACTGCTGTTGGCTGAAAATGTGTGTAATGATCTATTAATCCCAAACTGCTTTAGAGGATGTTCAGATCCTGAGAATCCTAGTATGCTGAACACTTTAAAAAAATATTTGCACTCTTGCCACGCTTGTCAGAATAATACAGTTGAGATCATTTATGATTGCAATTTAAATTAGTTTCACATTGAAAAGAATGAACTTGTAATTAATAGAAATCTCCTGAATGGTTTGATATTTGCATCATATTAAAAGAATATTGCTTGTAAAATTATGTCTTTTAAATAGGAGAAACAACTAAAATAGGTAATGAACCTCCTGCATAGTACATGTTATAATTCAGTTAATGATGTTCTGTTTAATACCATATCTATATTTATGTGGGAATTACTGCTTTATCTTTCCTCTAAGGACACTTCAAGACAAACCAAGAATTCATTCAAAACAGGAAAAAAAAAAAAAACCTAGGTCTGACTGAGTTGTTTGCACCACTTTCCTTCCCGGATTTATCATTCCTTTGTTTTACTGTTCCTTGAATACCTTCAGAAGGTATCAGAGAAAACTTTTCTGCTTCAGAAACTATCTGCCTAATTATTTTGTTGTTTAGTGCTATTTTAAACTCCGAACTTTCCTTTTTTAACATATGATTCTGTATAAATCCACACATATGATTATCCTTCACGGGATGAATGTAGAGAAAGACTATCTACACTGCATGCATACACAACCTCAAAAATAGAAACAGATGAGCTCTTTAGATTTTAATTGAGAAAAACCCAGGTGGGGAATATGTATTTATTATTTTATATGCTGTTCTAATTGCTGTCAGCTCTGAATGTCATACATTCCTGACATCCATAAAAGAAATTAAACATAAACAAAAAGTACAGAAATGAAAAACCAAAGCACATCTACATATATAAACATTAGGAATATCAATTACATTAAAGAAAAATTCCAAAGCCAGAGGGAACAACTCTGAAAGATCACAACACCCAGATTTTGCTAAAACAGCTAAATTTTAACAGTCTTCTTAAAAACCTATAGTTTAGGAGGTATTTCAATTTCTGGAAGAATGCTGCTTCACAGAAGGGAGGCAGTTGTCAGGCCCTAAACCAAGAATGGTCTGTGATGAAATTTAGAACCAAGTATGTCTTTAAAAATGACAACCTGTATCTTAAATCACATGCAAAAATGATTTTGCAATTATTGGCAATCATGCAGTTCTATTATTATTAGATGGGCAAATTGAGATGTGTCCAGACTTTTTGGGCTGCTGTATATAACTGAATATTTTCAAAGACCATTTAATATAGAATCCATTATAATAATTCCAAGTGATGTAGGTTCTAAGGTTGAAAGGTAAACAGGATCAGACTGATTAGTATTAATAGGAAAATACCAGGACGTGGCAGGATTTTTAACAAGTTGTTGAAGTTCAAAAAAACTCCCAAATAGACAACAGCAAATTATTTCCATAATGTTGCCAAGAAAATTATATATAGTAGACGAGTCAATGAAGTTACCTTTACTGATAAATGGTCTCACAACCACTTCTGTGTTAATACATTTTCCTGGTCAGAGACATAAAAAAATGAGATTTATGTATGCTTACTCCAAGGAATCTCTGCAAGGATGAACAATGCAAATTACCAGGAGGTAATGGAGAAGATAGATTGATAATATAATTTATCCATATCTCATGAAATGTGGATCTTTCCCCAAATCTTTGAGAGGTTCTCAGAGTTAATATAGTAGTTTGTGTCTCGTGGTCATAGTCACAAACATGCAACTGTAAAGAAATATTAATTACTATTTTAGAACAACTTTGGACATAATTTTTTTGTAGGGCACAAACTTGGAAATCAGAACTTTCCCAATTCACATTTCAAGACCTTCCATATATTTGTACTTTCTTTTCCCATTAGATCAGTGGTGAAAAGTAAAATTTGTTACTACTGGTTCTGTGGGCATGGTTTGGTGTGTGTGTATGTGTGTGTGTGTGTGTGTGTGTGTGTGTGTGTGTGTGTGTGGTGGTGGGGAATGTGACTGGGTGGGCATGGCCAACTTTTTTCAACTTGTTTTTTTTTTTACTTTTAAAAGCATTTTTTCTACAACTTCTTCGGCCGAAGAAGTAAAAAAGAAGTAAAAAAAAATGCTTTTAAAAGGCTCTGACAATCCCAACTGAGTTGCCTGATCGTCAGATGGTTTTAAAAGCATTTTTTTTTGCTTTTAAAAGAAAAAAAAAGCCTCTGATGATCAGGCAACTCAGCTGGGATCATCATCGACCGAAGAGGTTGTAGAAAAAATGCTTTTAAAAGGCTCTGACGATCCCAGCTGAACCGCGGGATCATCAGACACTTTTTTTTTTTACTTTTAAAAGCATTTTTTGGTCGAAGAAAAAAATGCTTTTAAAAGTTAAAAAAAAAGTCTCTGATGATTGCGCAGCTCAGCTGGGCATGGTGGGGTGGGCAGGGAATTTTGTTACCGATTCTCCGAACCACCCACTACTGGATCACTACTGGATCAGGTGATCCGGTCCGAACCGGGAGCATTTCACCCCTGCATTAGATGTATTGTAATATACTGTATCTAGAATAACACAGTACCTGGAATTTCAGGATTTTATTACAATTTTAAAAAACCCTCAAAAGTTACCTTTGAAGAAAAAGAAAGGAAAGGCTGAAAATGGCTTCCCAAGACAAATAGACTGTCATAATAAGAGAAATAGAAGCTTATATTTATAGTTCACTATTCAAATCTGCATTGCAATTTGCTTTGTACCTCAATAACATTTTAAGACTGTTGGTGTCTTTAAATCATTATTATAGTTTTCAAGTTAAAAACGTTTTATAAGCTCTGTGAGGTGTCACCTAAGTCTGTCATTCCCACTAATACCTCTTTTAGGTTCCATTCAGCAGCCAGCAAATTTGATTCAATATCAGGGAGAAAATAGACATTTTTGAGAAAATTCATTTGATCAAATTAGACATTAAGATGAATTCACACAACATACTCTTTAGTTTATCTGCTTCATGTCAGCTATCACAGATAAAATCACCCACACAATAAAGCATATGGAAAAGACAACCTGGGGTACTAAGAAAAGAAACAGCAGTATTGGTACTGGAATATCCTAGACTTCTCTTGCTAAATCTATAGTGGAATCACCTTGCTCTGAGTGTGTAGAAATCTATAGTGGAATCACCTTGCTCTGAGTGTGTAGGTCAAAATGTTGGGTGTTGAACAAGTTGTAAGTGCCTTCATCCAAAAACAATGCACAATGTAGAGTTTTATATGCTCTCTGAACGTAGTTATTTTTAGATGTTTCATTACTCAACTAGCTATCATCAGTACTTCTGAGTGTGGGATTTGCTTCCTGTTTATATACAGTAATTTGTCTTGCCAGTGTTGGTGGGGAATGTGGTTTTCTTCTTGGTAATTCTTTTATTAGGGTATTATTTCTGCTTGATTGTTTGGCTGGTGTTAATCTCTGCTTATCTGGGTTTTAGGAGCTGGAGAGGATGTTTTCGAGTCTTTTTGTTTCCTTCTTACCTTTTTTTTTAAATTGTCTGATTTGAATGATGTGTAAATGTGGTTTATCTCTAGGTGTATATTGATGGGTGATTTGTTTGAATACCAAGCAA
The DNA here is from genome assembly GCF_029215685.1 of Pituophis catenifer annectens. NCBI lineage: Eukaryota > Metazoa > Chordata > Lepidosauria > Squamata > Colubridae > Pituophis > Pituophis catenifer. The sequence goes on from NW_027256882.1 coordinate 235,573,148, forward strand.
CTGGGAATTTCCTAGCATTATTTTTTTAAATTTAGCCTGGTCTAAATGATATTCACAGTTTCCCAGCTAAAACTGATTGAGTCTGTCCATATATTGTGAAATTGATGGTCTTAGTGGTTGCACTGTATATTGTAAATGACTCTTCTATTGGTATATACAATGTGCCAGTTTATTAGAATCAGAATCACACACACACACACACACACACACACACACACACACACACACACACACACATATATATAGATTGCTCCTGGAAGCACGAAGCCGAGAACACCAGCCTGAAGATGACGAATGAGACTTCGTTGAAACGTTGCCAAGAAACCTTCAATTTTACGTGGGAGAAGACCCGAATAACCAAAGACCTACATATATATAAATGTATACATTTTCTCATTGACAAAGACAAAATTTCAACCAGCATTAAGTGTTTTATTATCATTATTGGTTTCTTTTGCATGAAGCACATAGGGCAGCAAGCTTCTTCCAATGAATCCTATCCATGGCAGCATCTTCCCATTTGATGTCCACTGTCTGGGGGAAAAAATCATGGGGACTAGTTCCTCCTACTCAGTGTTCTGAATTGTTGACAGACTACTTCCAACTCTGAGATGCAGCTGTAATCTAACGTCATAAATTTCTACAAGCAAGCATTTCAAACCTTTCCCAGATATGAGCCATCTGTCTTTACTTAAGAGAAAAAGGAAGAGAGGGAGAGGGAGAGGGAGAGAGAAATAAAGGAATGGAGAGGATGAACTTGTTCACATTAAAAGCTATCTTTAACTTTTTCTTTCAGGGACCCTGATGGAAAAACTCCAAAGACTGTGTTTGTTGAATGAATGAATGAATTCAGGCAGATACCTCTCTAATTCACTAAGATTGTCTATAACAACAGAAAAATGAGAAAGTGTAGCACAAAGAAATGTGCAAGTTTCTGTTGTTAAAGACAATCTCAATGAAAGTAGCTTTAACTTTCTTATACTGTTGATTTCCTGGTTTGGTTTATCTATCTAGTGGAGCTGAACATCTTGGGAGCTAGAAAGTAAAATAGTAACAAGTGACTTTATCAGTTTGTCTTCTGGGAAATTAATATTTCATTATTGTCCCTCTATTTCTAGAGTGTCCATAACATGCTTTTAAATTTTCATATGAACCCACTAATTAAAAATAATAAGAGAGCTCATGTCATTTCAGTGGTCTACAAAAACATAACTTCGGTCATTCTGGTTTAGCAATGCCTTCATTGCTCATCCAGGTATTAGTTTTAGTTGATTTAAGATCTATGATTGCATAGCCTGGGCATAATCGTCATCATGCTGGTCACCTCCAACCTTGATTATTGCGATGTGGGTAATGTACTTGAAAGTAGCTGCCAAGCTTCATTTAATTCAGAATATTAGAGCAGCAAGACTACTCAGTCTATTTGAACATATTGTAATTTTGAACATATTCTCCTGTACCACAAAGACTGATCTCCCATTAGTTCTTCAACTCATTCTGAAGTTGGCATTGATCTTCAAAATCTAAATGACTTAGAAGACCACCTTATAAGAGGATTACCAAGAGATCACTTTCTTTGCCTAATTGTTCAGGTAATCGTTGGAGGCCCTCTTCCATGTCATCTGTAATGATATGATGAATCATTGGTTACCAAGGAAATATCCATCCTTCTGTTCTCTTCCCGTCCTTCCCTATGTACTCCCAAAGGAGAATCATGTTCCTTCTTGTAGGCTGAGAACTTGCATGTGTTAGTTATGTTGGCTTTTTCACTTTTTAATTTATTGGTTTATTTGTGGAATTCTGAAATTCATGAGATAAATCTTTACAATGAAAAATAATAGATAGTCTATCCCCTCCCTAAGGACTTGAAGTTACTTGAATATGGGAACTTGGAAATTAGATAAAATCATGCAGTTGAATGGGTAATTATGAATTTGTACAATATGTTCCTGCATTTTTGGCTCATTCATTTGTGGGTATTTATAAAAATGCCAGAATGAATCCTGATTTCCTTTATTATAACAATAACATAGCCCTTGCTCTTTACTTTACATTTAAACATAGATATTTTCCCTTCTTTTCAGTGAGATACTCATTGCTGTTCCTCAGAGATTGAATTCCTAGTAGTCAGCAATTTGTTTCTTAGGAGAAAATAATGTGAATTGAATAAAACAGATGGTGAATCAACAATAGGTGCCAGGGTATTATAACTTCAATACAGTATCTGCCAGATGAACATAACTTTCCTAGTGCAGCAGGTAATTTGAGTTAAGATGACTGAATGCATCATAGTTCAGTCTGTTGATTTCATGGCTCTCAGTGCTCTTTCATGATATCTTTTTCTATGCATATACCTATAGTTATAATCAATTAATTTATTTATTTTTTATTGAAGGAGTTCTTTGCTGGTACATCTGTCTCCATTTCTTTGAATATTGGGAGTGTTGCCACAGCACATTTTTATGCATCCTTCTATGGGTATTGGAGAAGTTTACCAGCACAACTTTTCTTTGTGCTTGCTGAATCACTTCTTCAAACCAAAACAATACATGCAACTTATATAGCATTAGGAAAGCTTGAATGTATAATCAGGAAATTAAATGATAGTTTTCTATGTTGAGTTTAAACAAACCCAATTATTTGTGGCTCATGTTTATAGGAGAAATACAGATGTCCCAAATGAGATTTTTTTTTTAAAAAAATATCACTTTTAGAAAAATAATTATTCATTCACCATACAAAAAAGCCTATATATTTATGAGTAAAACAAAGCCTTCATCATTCCTTTATTATTGGAAAGGATGTCTTTGTTTACAATGTCTCTTTTGTTCTACACATTAAGTCATCAGACTGTTTCTCCCATTACAGAGTCAGTATCAATACATGTCTGGAAAAGAGCATAAAGGTTAGGCTGTAACATTCAGCCTATATCCTGTTACCCAGTTAATGGCCAATACGTCTTGGGTATTTTTGACATTTATCAAGAAACAACCCCACTCTTATTTGTTTTCTTACTTTTCTCTTTCTGTATGTTTTGGCAATTTTCTTAATTTTAGAGTCCCTCTAGGACTATCTGGTATCAGAGTATTTCACCTCAAATTAGATTTCAGTGAGTCTTAATGTAATACACATGACAAAGCATTATCTCTAATCTTATTGCACTGTCTACCGTGTCTATGAGCCCTGGGTTTATTGTAAAGAATATTTTCTGTGTATAATAAACAATTTCCAAACTTTTCAGAATAAGAAAGTGTATTCAGCCAAAACTTTTTCTTGATTTTTTAGTCGAAACGTCAATCCCCATTATTTATAATTAATTTATTGTAAAGTAAAATATTGATACTGAATTGATTCAGCTTAAATTCTGTCATTTCATATGTATTTACTCTTACAAAATAGAAATAGAAATCCTACCTAAAAGTGTGCTGATTTAGAGATGTTGTGTCAAAATCTGCACTTTGGTTTTTCCAAAGAGGCTTCAGTTTTGCTACCTCTTTTTCAGTATCCCATTATATTTGGTTTATATTTATTCTGATGGTCATTTCAGGTTTGCTTTGTGTATCATGCAAATATGTAATCATGAATCTTGTTCTCCATGGCCATGTCTATTCCCCCCCACCATCATCTCCAACCTTTTGTCCACCCTACACTTTGATGCTCTTGCTTCCCCACCACCCTGCAGTCTGCCCTGTGCCTCTGCCACCAGGTGATCTTCACCAACTTTTTTCTCCCAGTACTGATGAGATAAGATTAGGTTGGTTCTTTGAAGACAGGTGCTGGCCAGACAAGGCCTTCCTGAATCTTTCTGACAGAAAGAAAGGCCTCACCTGGCCAGCAGCTACCTTACTGAGGGCCAGGCAGGACAGACCTCAGTGGAAGACCTCAGTGGAAGACCTCAGCAGTGGAAGGAAGAAGATGCAAAGGTCAGCAGTAGAGGATATTGGAGGCAATGAAGTGCAGGCGGTCATAAGGTCAGAGATGCAGGGAGTTGAAGGGCACCCTGCAGTCATAAATGCAAATAGACTGCCAAGCAACCAAATTTTGACCAAGTAACTTTGGGGTTGCTGCAATGGGCATAACTTAAAGGACCAGCTATTCATTAAAGCTTCATTAAATGCTGTCATAAGTTTGAACATAAGTTTTGAACAAATGGCAGTTGAGCAAAGACTACATTGGTTATTTTGTGTTATACATTATTCTCCCATATCTCTAGTTTTCCTTACTTGCCCAGAACATGGAAGGACTTCCTTGAATAGATAGATAGCAAACCCAGAAGCTTCAGCTAGTCCATAATGCAGCCGAGGGAGAAGTGGTGGGCTTGCTTTTTTATGCTCCTGTAACATTTCTGCTCTGATAGCTGCACTCGTTAGTACTTTGCTTTTGGTGAGATTCAGGGTGTTAGTCTCTACCTATAAAGCCCTATATGGAATAGGGCCCAGTTATTTGAGGGACCTCCTGCCTCCCATAGCATTTGCCCAAATGGTTTGATCTAGCAAGGTTGATATGCTCCAGGTTTCCATCAATTAAACAATGCCAGTTCTCAGGACTCTGGAAGCACTCTTTAGCAGTGACTGCACTCTGAAATGTGGTTCCCCAAGATTTGAATAGCACCCATTCTACTGGTATTTCAAAGCCCCAAAAATCTGGTTCTTTCCCTAGGCCTTTGGGAGGATGAATGACACCTTTTGACTTGTATTGTTTTTGTACTGTTGTTTTTAAATATTTATGTGGAGTGTTTTTCAGCAATAGGGACTGGGAGACTGATCAGGGTTTAGGGAAAGCTGAATGGAACAAAGTACAAGGATATCCTCAATGAAAACCTGTTCCACAGCACTCAGGATCTCAGACTGGGCCGAAGGTTCACTTTTCACCATGACAATGATCCTAAGCACAGAGCCAAGACAACACAGGAGTGGCTTAGGGACAACTCTGTGAATGTCTTAGAGTGGCCCAGCCAGAGTCCTGACTTGAACTGTATTGAACATCTTTGGAGGGACCTGAAAATGGCTCTCCATTGACAGTCGCCATCCAACCTGACTGAGCTTGAAAAGATTTGAAAGGAAAATGGCAGGAAAAAAACCCAATCCAGCTGTGCAAACTTGTCATGTCATATCCCAAAAGACTCCAGGCTGTAATTGCTGCCAAAGGTGCTTCAACAAAGCATTGAGTGAAGGGTCTGAATACTTACACCAATGTGATACTTCATTTTTTTTTCTTTTTAATAACTTTACAGATATTTCTAACATTCTGAGTGTTTGCGTGATCATGTGGCCAGCATGACACTACAGCGAGGCACACAGAACACTGTTAGCTTCCCACCGAAATGGTACTTATTTACCTACTTGCATTTGCATGTTTTGGAACTGCTGGGCTGGCAGGTTCTGAGTGTAGATTAATGAGAAAAAATGAATTTCAACAACTGTAGAATCAGTTGCTGCAGCATAACAACATTGACAAAAGAGAAGGGGGGTCTGAATACTTTCTGAATGCATTGTATGTTTATACATATACATACACATCAGAGGTGGGTTTCAGCAGATTCTGACCAGTTCTGGAGAACCAGTAGCAGAAATTTTGAGTAGTTCGGAGAACCGGTAGTAAAAATTCTGATTGGCCCCACTCCCATCTATTCTCTACCTCCCAAGTCCCAGCTGATTGGGAGGAAATGGGGATTTTGCAATATCCTTCCCTTGCCACGCCCACCAGACCACGCCCATCAAGCCATGCCATGCCCACCAAGCCACACCCACAGAACCGGTAGTAAAAAAAATTGAAACCCACCACTGATACACATACACATACATATATATTCTATGAAATTGAATGAGAATGGTTGAAAACAATGTAGAGGAATTTTTGTGACAGCATTAGCTTTAACTTCTCAGGCCTTATGCATATCCTCAGCTACAGATACTAGCCAACAGCGGTGATATTTTTATGTTGGCATTCTAGATTCAAATCCCCAATTGGTCATTAACTCTACCAGGTGACATTTACTAAATGGCCAATTTGTCACCATATTTCAAATTAATGTACCTTACAGATACCTTGCAAGATACAGTAATGGAGGAATATGTGTCTTATGCAGTGGAGAAAGGTCAGGAAAAAAAAATAAACTATCCATTCTATATTCTTCAGTGTTTAAGTTTCATAGTTCAATTCAAAAGCTTGTCTAGTCAAAGAGTTTATAATACTCCAGTGCAGATGCTGCTACACTACGTTCTTATGCAAGACTATTAAGGATTGCATTAAATTGTAGTCAATCCTATAGGACTTAGACCTAAACAAGTAAGTGTAGGCTAAGGTGACCAGACGTCCTGCTTTTGGCGGGACAGTCCCGCTTTTGAGCAATTTTTCCCACGTCCCGCGGCGTTTTAAAAAAGTCCCGATTTTTCATTCTGCCTCCTGAGTCCCGGCTGCCTCCTGAGTCCCAGCTGATGGCTAGAGGGAAAAAACCTGTTTAAACTCTTGCCGCGGGGCTTCAAAGGGCCGCCCTAGGTTGATTAGCTCGGCTTCCCCCTCTCAGCTGATTTGCGCAGGGCTCTGCTCTTGCTAAATTGCTCAGCAGTTTTTTTTTTCTCTTTGTGCAAACCAAGCTCAAAACGAAACTGAAAGTAAAACAGGCTGTTGGCTTTGCTGTTTGCTTGCAACGTTGGAAAATTAGGCAGCAGATTTATTTTCCTTTTCCTCACCAAAAAAGGTAGGTGCAAACAATGGGAAATTATTTAGGGCAAAAGAGGAGAGTTCAAGATTTTAAAACACAAAAGAAAAAAAAGCTCTTTTTAACTAGGGAATTGTAATAATTGAGATACTATTAATTGTATACTGTGTTGAAAGCAGAAATGGTTAAGTTGTGGTTTGGAGGAATATATGGGGGAAATTATTTGGTTTATTATTATTGGTAAGTATCATTAATTGATTTGTAAGAAATTGGATTGCATGGAAATAATTGGAATATTCATGTTCATATTGATTAATATACAAAAAAGATAGTTATATAACTAATTGATTTATATTAAAATGTTGAATTTGTATTAAACAACTGTATTACATAATTACATAATTAACCAATGTGAGGATGGATATAAAAATAGATGACAATGGGAAGGGGTATAATATAGAATAGAAGGGAAAAATTGAATTTGATTAAGATTAGAGATGAGGATGAAGGGTAATATTGTTTTTTTAAAAAAATAGATGAGGAATAAATATGGCAAAAAGGAAATATAGAAATTGTAAATTTAATTGAAATGACTAAACACTGTTTAAATTTGTGAACCAGCCAAATATTCTGTTCAAAGAAAATACATTGTATGTTTGTATGTGTGTTTCTAATTATTGCTATTTATTCATATTTGTTCTCTTTTATTCTTTAAAGTTTAACAATTCATTCTTTATCTTAATATCTTTATATTTGTTTGGGGTTGGCTTTCTTCCCTTTCATCTTTTTTATTGTACAGCAATCTTTCTCCTCAAACCTACCACCTCTCTTTTCTTTCGTTCTTACTTTCTCTTCCCCCCACCCTCTTCTTCTCCTCCCTATTTCCTCTTCCTTTCTCCTTCTCCTCCTCTCTTCCTCCCTCTCTTACCTTCACTCCTACTCTAATTTCCTTTCCCTTCCTTCATCCCTCTCTATTACTGTATCCTTTTGTGCATATGGACTACTCAGAGGGCTGAAAAAGTTATTTTTGACTGGTCCTCGCACTTTTGACCAATCCTCGAACTTACGACTGTCCTCACATTTTACATTTTTGCCCTATCTTGTCATCATGGTGAAGAGAAGCAGTTGTGAAATGAGTGACATGGTTGTTAAGAATGCTGCACGGGCATAAACGTGAGGATGGTCATAAGTGTGAGGACCAGTCAAAAGTGCGAGGACCTGTCAGAAATGACTTTTTTCAGCCCTCTGGTTAGTCCTTTTGTGCATATGGACTACTCAGAGGGCTGAAAAAGTTATTTTTGACTGGTCCTCGCACTTTTGACCAGTCCTCGAACTTACGACTGTCCTGACGTTTTTTGCCCTATCTTGTCACCATGGTGAAGAGAAGCAGTTGTGAAATGAGTGACATGGTTGTTAAGAATGCTGCACGGGCATAAATGTGAGGATGGTCATAAGTGTGAGGACCAGTCAAAAGTGTGAGGACCTGTCAGAAATGACTTTCCAGCCCTCTGAGTAGTCCCTATACACATAGCCATGGCCACCCGGTCACATGACCAGCTAGCCACGCCCACCCAGTCACATGGCCTCCAAGCCACGCCCACACAATAAGCCACGCCCACAATGGTGTCCCTCTTACCAATGTTAAAATCTGTTCACCTTACCCTATACACATAGCCATGGCCACCCGGTCACATGACCAGCTAGCCACGCCCACCCAGTCACATGACCAGCTAGCCACGCCCACAAAATAAGCCACGCCCACAATGTCCCTCTTTACCAATGTTAAAATCTGATCACCTTAGTGTAGGCAAACTTCAAGGGGAAAACTGTTCCATAGAGCAGGGGCTGTCACAGAAAAGACATAGTTCCTAGCTCCCAAAAGATGGCTATATTTAAAGGAAGGGGCTAGTAGTTTGCCAAGCCTATCTGACCTAGGAGGACAAATAGATGACCTTAAAGAAAGGTGATCCTGCATAAACTAGCCTTGGAATACTGTATATAGGTCTTTAAAGACCATGACCATCACCTTGAAAAGTACCCAGAAAGAAACTGGAAATAATGTGAAGCATTCCTAAATGACAAAGCTGCCAGTATTGTTACTCTATGAGATCAGCATTTTTTAATTAGAATCAGGGGAGGGGGGGACATGATTGCTCAGCTGTTAAAGATGCTGAGCTCATTAGCTTGAAAGCTGAAAGCCCGGGTTCAAGACCCAAATACTGTGTGACAGTGTTGTTCAAAGATGCTTACCCCAGCTCCTGCCAGCCCAGCAGTTCCAAAACATGCAAATGCAAGTAGGTAAATAAGTACCATTTCGGTGGGAAGCTAACAGTGTTCTGTGTGCCTCGCTGTAGTGTCATGCTGGCCACATGATCACGCAAACATCATTGAACAACATTGCTTCCTTGGCTAAAAAATGGAGATGAGCCCTCTGACCCCTAGAGTTGGACACAATTGGACAGCGGAAGCTTTTACCTTTTTTATTAAAATCAAACCAAATGCCATAAAAATATGATTTCAAGTAGATGATTAAAAAAAGTTGAAAATTGAGAAAGAAAGAAAGAAATCCACAAATTATGTCAGATGCTTTCACCACATCTTGAAGTTTTCAGCTCTGCATGATAGGGATTATTAACGGATTACATTATTTTATTCGGCATAGAAGCAGAGAAATGTAGCCATCTAATGTAAAATAAGGACGTGGATGGTTATGTCCAGGGCAAGCATTTTAATTTCCATTTTGTGTAGACTGGAGGTGGCGAAATGGTTTTTTGCTTCCGTAAGACATCTGGCAGTTCGGGATAAGGATAAGATGGTGATTTTTGTTGCTAGTTCTCAGTATAGTGAAGTCAGCAGGTTTGGAGATAATTACAGATCATTTTTAAACTCCTCTTATGGATTGGGGATTGGAAGCTATGGAGCTATGGAAATCCTTTAAAATATAATCTAAAGAGTCAGACTACAAACTGGATAAATCAATCACCAGTATATATTGTAGGTCTCATATGCCACTTGCATCATGGGATCACAAAAGCAATGACTGGCCCACATTGCAATTTCCTTCAGAAAAAACTAAAATTTCCAAGGGATTATTACAACCCAGGAGTCAACTAATTAACTAACCAGTGAAAAGATAATGATGTTGGTAATTTTTAACTTTGCCTCTGTCAATCTTAGGGAAAGATGATCTTTTTAAATTTACAAGCTGAAATGTTTTCAACTCCAGTTCTCCAAGTTTAAAAACTTTGCCATGTGATTTTAATTTTGTTTGACAGAAAAAAACCAACAACAACATACACAGAGAGAGCTAAAACTGCGGAAAGGAAGGAATTGGATAAAAGCATAACTTTCCTTTAGATATCCTATGTGGTGTAGTGAACATTAGAGAGAAGGTGGGATTTCTTCCCCCCACCCCATTTTGCATTCTCCACAGGTACAGAATGGTTTGCCTTTCTATGAAATAGTCCCAAAATTCCTTTGTTCATGCCAGCATATTCTATATTATTTGGAAAAGCCAATGGTTTCAAGTGAGTGAACCATCAGAAGAAACCAGTGACAATTATATTTTTAAATTCAGAAAGTATTGTAAAAAAATAATCTATACTAACATTTTATCAGAGATTCACACCAATGACACATTTTCCACATATTTTTTCTAATATATTCTGCATAAGAACAATTATTTGAACCCCCACCCCCTCAACCCAAACTCCAAACCATTCTCCTTCCAAGCCAAGAACTTTTCAAGCTGCAAACCTCCAAAGGCCCAAAATGTGTTCATCAGATTGATATTTTCTGGGAGGTCTTGTTTGCTTTTTAATAGTGCAATACAACAATCAAACTCATCATAAGCAGGCTTCTTCTGGTGCACTCATGAAGCTTTCAGCAGCAGACTAAAGCACTGTTATTAACATCAGCTGCCTGCAATTACTGCAAGTTCGAATCTCACCAGGCTCAAGGTTGACTCAGCCTTCCATCCTTTCTAAGGTAGGTAAAATGAGGACCCAGATTGTGGGGGCAATAAGCTGACTTTGTATAAATATACAAAAGTATGAAGGCTATTGCTTAATGCATTGTAAGCTGCCCTGAGTCTTTGGAGAAGGGCGGCATATAAATCAAATTAAAATAAATAAAAATTTTAAAAAAATTACAAACTACTTCATGTAGTGAGAATAATTTAACAAAACAAGGCAGGATAAGCTCCATCCTGAGAGCCAGTTTGGTACAAGGCGCCACGATAGAAACTGGGAGACCGTGAATTGAGTGACTTGATGTCATTCAAATTACATCAATCTTTTCAAACAATCAGGATTACATCCTAGGAATCTGCAGGGAGAGCAATGCAGATATAATGGCAGGAGAAACTTCATTTGATGATTAATTCTCCATATATATTTGATGCTCTGAAAAGGGGGATTGTTTTCAGGTAAAGCACAATGACCTCCTAGTGAATGTGTTGCTTGTGCTTCTCCAGCCTTAGGGAATGAAATGTAGTAACTACATTTTTAGTTTTAAAAAATTACTAATGAGCAATTCATCATGTTTCATACATTACTCACAAATCAAGGTCTAACTACCTAATCTCTTTCTAATGATTTCATAATGGAAATATTTACATTTATAGCTAAATGCAGGTTAATTTTAAATGCTACTGAGATTTAACATTCAACTACTTAATTTTTAATCAATCTTCTGTTCATGACTATATTAATCTGCTACGTAATGCACTCACGTATGTGATCAGCAGTCTCAAATACTCCCTACAAAGCTCCATCAAGTATTTGCTGGTGGTAATTTTTCTTGCTGAGCAAGACTTGATGATGCATCATTGTTCTCTCATGGAATAAAGCTGAGCTGTATCTCCAATTTATTATTTTTTTAAAAAAGAAAACACTGTACCATTCATTGTAGGATAAATATATGTGTAATAATAAAGTAACCAAGTTTTTTTAAAAAATGAATATAATATCTGCTTAAGTCCATGGTGCACATCATCCACGGATCTAAGGCTATTTTTTGAATTTCCACTGAATGTCAAGAACTGCAAATGCAAATATGAGTGCCATCAGAATTCAAATTGGACATGATATCATGGAGATGGCAGAGTTTAAATCAGAAAATGGGAGCTCTAAACTCTGGGAAAAACACCCATTTTGTTTGCAAATATCCACCAACCAATTAAAAAGTCCATTTGGGAAATAATGTCATGTAACCAATGACCAGTTGGTTACATTTTTAAAACTTGGTACCTAGCTTAATGTCCTTAATCCGTTTTAGAACATGATTTACAAATCTCAACTCTTGTCTTAAAGAATTAAACTGCTATTAAACTGATATTTTGATTATCAAATTATGTTATTATCATAAAAATATAATTCAAAATATATAATTATATTTAGGAAAAGTCCTCACCCTTCTGTATGTTACTGTAGATTTGATCATCAGATCAGCCACCAGTTGTTTGTCGCAGTGCAAATTTCAGGTTTTAATTTGCATTTGGAATCAGTTATTACTTTGCAATAGCTTTATTGTCATTTAATAGTTTTTGTACTCACCTTGGAAAATTTCCTGATAAAAATTATATAACTGTTTAATTAGAACAATTAATCTTCTAAAGTTTTATGTTCTAGTAGACAGAGGAATATTGTAAGCTTGGTTAATTTATTTATCAAATTTATATAGCCACCCATCTTCAAAGGTGACTCTGAGCAGTGACAAATAAATAAAACAGCCAATATTAAAACAGATAAAAATCTAAAAAGCCACAGTAATAAATAACATTTTAAAAAAGCCAGCCAGAGTCACTGTATCAGTGAAATGGGCAACAGGAATATCCGTAGTAGTGCAGAGGTTAGAATGCAGTACTGCAGGCTAATTCTGCTGACTGCTGACAGTTTGGCAGTTCGATCCTGACCGGCTCAAGGGTGACTCAATCTTTCATCCTTCCCAGGTCAGTAAAATGAGAACCCAGATTGTTGGGGGCAGTATGCTGACTCTGTAAAAACTGCTTAGAGAGGACTGATGATGATGATGAGGCCAAAGAAAAGGTTTCCTTTTGGCAAAATCCTCCATGCAGATCATTGTTGTATAAGCAATGTTGTATGGAAGACCTGTGGCCAATTCCATGGTGGACTTTTTAGAAGGCTGTTGGAAGTAATATGTGGATTCTAATTTGGAAGTAGAGTATTCCAGGAGTTCTAGCAGGGATTTTCTTAGTTGCCTTCAACAGTTCTCTTGTAACTTCCAATTCTTAATTCAAGTAGCCCTTGAATTATGACCATTAGTTCAGTGACCATTTAATGTTATGATAGTGCTGAATGAAGGGACTTATGAACTGTCTTGAAAGTCCTGGCCATTGCAGCATCCCATAATCACTAAACAAAATTTGGGTGCCTGCAGCCTTGCCTGACTGCTTCCCACCGACAAAGTCAATGGGGAAGCCGGCAGGAAAGGTTGCATGTCACCCACATGAGTCTCTCCCATGTCTCCTACCTTTCTTCATTAGTATCAGTGGTGGGTTCCTCCCAGTTCGGCCTGGTTCGGCCAAGCCGGTAGCGGTGATGATATGATGTCACCGAACCGGTTCTGCCCCCCTGCCCCCCGCCCCCCAGTTATTCTTACCTTTTATTTGGCCCCACCCCCAATCTATTGCTGCCTCCTGAGTCCCAGCTGATCAGCTAGAAGGAAAAAAAAACTGTTTAAACTCTTGCCGCAGGGCTTCAAAGGGCCGCCCTACAGCTGATCAGTGTTAAAAGGCAGTGTGGTGGTAGACAAACAAATGAGTAGACCGGTACTCCAAAAATAAATGAGTAGACTGGTACAGCTCTGCAAGCAGTTAAAAGCCTGGTAGACCAGTACCTCTGCTAAATCCTAAAGAATTGACACATGACCATCAAGCCATGCCCACAAAATAAGCCACGCCCACAGAACCGGTAGTAAAAAAATTTAGAACCCACCCCTGATTAATATTATCAAGATTGCTTTGCTTCTTTCAAAACTTAACGCTTTTCAACTTGCCAATGAACTAGGGGGAGGGAACGGGAAAATGGAATGTGGAGAATGTATGCAGAGATCGTGAGAGATTGAAGCCAGCAAGGTCACTGCTGCAAGTGCTTGAGAAAGAGATTGACTATCTCATAATTGGACAATGTGATCAATCCAGGAAGTGGAGAAGGAGAAAGTATTGTTCAACAGGGCAAGCCTCTGTGCGGGAAACCAGACCTGGTTTCATTTCTTCAGTACCAACATTGTGTAGCCAATAAAGTTTTATTTTTGAGAATTCAATTCTCCTGAGAGGGTTTCCTTGTTTTGAGTTCACTAATTGAACAGTTGACATTATGTATCCTTGGGCCATCTTTCCTTAGCCTCCCTGCTCTTGCACACATACTCACATATACACCATACCTTCTTTCCTCAACCTCTCTGTGCTCACCCACACACTCATATGCATCCCTCTGCCCACCTTCTCCGACATTCCTGGGCTCGTGTGTTGCACCATAGCATGCCCCTTCGCAACTCATATATGTCCTGTACTGGACATCACATGACCTTATAACACTCCTGCATTCATTATCTTGGATTTTCTCCACTTCCCACTTAAGTTTCTGCATGTCTTGAGTTATGTCAACAAAGTCTTCCTGGATTGCCACTGCCAACTAATGCAGTCACGTGACGTGGCACTTTATGACTGGATTGCCTAGTCATTGAAATCCTAGTGTCAACTGCAGTCATAACTTGTAGTGTTTTTACAGTTAGAATAGAAGTGTTCTTTAGAGCCTTTCCCCTGCTTTGTAAAAGTGAATTATCTTCATTTCAAAAGTTCAGATAGCAACTGTTTGGAGTAACCTACTGACACTGAAAGTAAACTGAACAATGGTTACAACCAGAGAGGTTAGAAGGGTCAGAATATTTGCTCGCTGGTTTCATTTTCTTCATCTGGTTAATTCACAGTAAGCCTAAGAAGCCAACTTCACTGTACAATGTTTTAAAAAGTAATCCTGAATCATCCAAATGGATAACCAAATCTTCATCTGTGACTCATTCACAATATTATTTTCCTTTTAAATAGGCAAATAACTGCACATAGATAAAAGCATTCATTTGAAATAGCAGAAAAATGTCATGTTTAATCTTGTGCTTGTAGAAGTTGTAGCCAAAGTTCACTTCAGAGATGCGTTGAAACAAGCTGTTTGACCAAAGGTGCCTATTTAAGTATTGACATTCAACATTGGAATGTATGATTTTATATATATCAGAAAGTTTACCTTTTCAGCTAAAACATATAAAATAAAATATAGCTGGCTCAGTTGAGGTGAAAGACAGCTCAAATGCTTCCCCTTCTCTGTCTTTAAGGCAACAGAGGAATAGCAAAGGATGATAGAAGCATAACTGCAAATCTTGTACCATTGCATAGAACCACAGTGGGATGGAGAAAGGGGCACTGTATGCGGACTATTGTCTCTAATCTGCAATAGCATCTGGGAAATACTGATAGACAAAGCTAAAGTTGTCAATGTACTTGTTGTTCAGACTAAAAAGTGCTATCTTCTCTCTGCCCTAACAATACTCCGCTTAAGCAACAGACCTGACTTACTACTGTACTTTAAGCTTGTTAACTAATGCAGTCTGTGAAATCCAAATAAGCAAATATTTTCTATGTCCAATCGCAGTGAATCACAGGTTCTAACGCCAGGATGATTCTTTAGTCAGAACAAAACAAAATTTATTGGATTTTACTAAGCACCTGGCTTTCGCCTACATCCAATTACCAGCCTGATGGATGACCTTTGAAGGAAGAAACAATTAGGTTTGGGTGGGGGCGGGGTTGGCTCTCCTAATATAGACAAGGACTCTTTTGAGTGGTTATCTAATCCAGAGGTCTTTTGTTTTAGAACTTCCTTCATGCTTGAATATTTTTTTCCAGAAAGTGATGGTGGAAGATTGCTTGTGTTGTTTTACACACCCACACATATATATTATGATACATAAGACCATCTGCCTGTTTTGAGTCTTGTCTATTCAGCTGCTTCATTGGATTTTAGTGGAAAGAACTGCCAGGGAATTGTATGTGCATTTGGAAAAAAGTGTTTATAGCTATATGCTTACTCTATTAAGGCAATAAACTATTATATCATCAATAGTTATTGAATGAAATCCAATAGAAATGCTGGGGAAACATGATTTACTCATAGCTACAACTCTTCTGTCTGTGTTCCTGTGCATGATAACACAACCCCCAAAAACAATATCCCTTAATGTATATATGCAGCTATATATACATACGCATAATGTAACCAAATTTTACCAACACTTTTAAGAGCAAAGAAGGAGCATAGAAATTGTTATCCAGAAAAAAAAAAAAAAAACCCTTTGTCAGCAAAAGCTCTTTATCCAACTAGCAGTACAGAGTCCTCTTAATAAAAAACAGTTTGGGATGATGATCTTCACCCAGTCAAAATATAAAAATAAAGAAAATATATTGATTTATTCAGAGTCATAACATTTTAAACAGTTTAGAGAAAATGACAACTCCTGCATTTTCATCATGTTCTTTATATGTTTGAAACTTATAGCTACTGAAAAGCAGACGTTGCTGATCGATTTCTATTGATATTTGCAGCACAAAAGCCAGAACATGTTCCATAAAGCTAGTCTCTTCTAAATCATAAGAATATTTTATATACTATGTTACAAATTCACAGAAAGTGCAGAATTTCAATAAAAATGCTTTTAAGTTTTAAAAATCATGGGAGGTTTCAAAAATTAAAAATTGCAAACAGAAAGATATCTAAAGAAATTAATAATTATTTTCCTTATAAAGTTAACTTATAACTAAGGCCCATTGATTTAAATGAATCTAGTTTAATTATCTTGGTTCTATTATACATAGAACAATCAATCCAATGCTATTTTGATGTTTCTTACTATAAGTTCTACCTGTTTTTTGCCTGTGCTGGTCGGTACTTATGAGATTTGTAGTCCAAAATATCAGGCCCACTTGTTGTTTACTCCTTATGTAGACCATAATTTAGGTTTCTACTTAAATATGTTTAAATGTTTAAATATTCTCATATGCTAAACCAACCAAGTAATAATAACAATAAGTTATTAAGTTTATATGCCACTCAGAGTTGCTGGGAATTGGGAGGCACATAAATTTAATAATCTTTTTATGGTTGTTGCATAGTCAGCCAGATAACTATATTGGCTAGCACTTTTATCAAACTATCAAGGTCTTTTAAGAGCTGGGATAGGCAGAAATTGTTGTTTAATGACATTAAACATATTGTTGCAGGATATAAGCTGTTCCAAGTAAAACTACCTTTTGCAATTAAGTGATGATGATTTTGTCAATTTCAATGGTGAGCAAATGGTGCTCCAGATGTCTTGGGATTGCACCCAAACCACCTATCGCTATTAATACTATCTTTGCTTTCTTTTGCCACAGACAGTTTACTTCTATTTGCAGGGTTTTTGTTTTTTTTTTGTTATTTTCTCCAGTTCTTTCTCTTCTGTTTTGCTATCACAATGTCCACTCTTCAGGTTTTTTGTCTTTCTTATCAACACTTGTTAAATGTGTGTGGCTATGTGGCAGCTCTTGTCTATTTCATCCTATAGTCCCACGGGTCTTTAACTTCTTCATTTTCTATTATTTTGTCTGCTTTGTGGTCGCACTAGTTCTTGCTTGGCAATTATTACTTGATTGTTAGAGCATATATTAAATTTAGGTTATAACATTAAGCATTTTTAGTTGATGTACATACCAAGGTTTTGTTCTGAGCAAATACATGCAAGATTGCTTATTGTATTATTAACTTTTTTTGGCATCTTTACAAGTAACTTAAGACTAGAAAATATAGCAGTTGAATCACTGACTGTGCTCTTACATGGCATTCCAATATTATACAAAAAGTGAAACTTTTTGCTTCCAACATTAATGAATATTTTACCTGGGGCATTGCTTGTTCATGATTTGGAAGTGGACATATTCTAGAAATGCTCAGATCTAAAGATGTCTATTAAGCAAGCTCAAATACTTTGGCCACCTAATGAGAAAAGAGGACTCATTGGAAAATACCCTGATATCAAGAAAGATTAAAGGCAAAAGGAGAAGGGGACGTCAGAGGATGTGATGTTTAGATAGTGTCATTAACCCAATGAACATGAATTTGGGCAAACTCCAGGAGACAATGGAGGAAAAGGGAGCCTAGCGAACTTGCAAAGAGTTGGAATTAGAAAAAAAGAAGAGTTAGAAACTGAACAAAACAATAATTAAGTAACTTAAGACAGGATATGTGATCAGAATCTGATTTTGCAATCAAATTCAATTTTCCTGAGTTCCTATGAAAACTTAGATTCTCTCTGAGAAGTAGCAATGTTGATTTTATTTAAATGCATTCCCACAGAATAAAAGCATGCAAAACTGCAATAATTGCTGCCCCAATTATTTTCATTGCATTTTAAAGTATTTTGCATGAACTGTTTTATTCATGGCATTATCACACCTCACTAACAAGGCTATTTCATTTCCCATTTCCCATTCATCTCTGATTGATAATAAAACACACTGTATAATCATGCATCTGTATATTGTACATTTTCTATTGTTTACTTTCCAATCTTATATGGAAATTCTATAGGAAACACATGGTTGTAAATATAATTAATTAATCTCCTGTAAGGTAGTTCAAACCACAGCAAAAGTGAAATCACTCCTTTTTTTAAAAAAAGAAAATCTTGGAAACAAGAAGATTGAAGAGCATAAAGCTAAAAAGATGGACAGAATGCATTTTCTGTCAATAGTATATGCCAAGTCATTAGGATACATGCCAAATAACAGGAGCAAAAACTGCTATTGATTTCAGAAAGGGAAAAAAAAAACCTAGAAAGTAACTCAATAATATAACAGAAAAGGATAATAGTTGTTATGAAATATAATATTGGGTGATCATTTTTGAAAGAATTTGATCCCAAATAAATATGTTGGTAGTTGGACACCAACTATTTATTAATCTACTAAAAGTACAGTTTTTTCCTGACTATTCCATTAATGTGTCAGTTGATTCATGCCTTTAATAATCTCAGAATAACCATGGAAAAAAGAGCCAAGGTGGCGCAGTGGTTAGAGTGCAGTACTGCAGCTACTTCAGCTGACTGCTAGTTCAGCAGATCAGCAGATCAAATCTCACCGGCTCAAGGTTGACTCAGCCTTCCATCCTTCCGAGGTGGGTAAAATGAGGACCCAGATTGTTGGGGGCAATATGCTATTTAGTATACTGCCTTTGGTGTAAGCTGCCCGGAGTCCTCGGAGAGTGGGCGGCATAGAAATATGAATAATAAAATAAATAAATAAATAAATAAATAAATAAATAAATAAATAAATAAATAAATAAATGGCTGCTTTTTAGTTTTCCTTTGTTTGTTTCCTTTGATTTTTGGCTGACTCCTTCCACTGTGTTTTTTCAAAGTCATCTATATCCATTTTCAGTCATAATGATAGGGGCTAATGCGTTGACCATGTTTCTTCAGCTTTGATCTCATGGTTTTCAATATAGCCTTTCTGGATATTTTAGGGGTTGGATTTTTTTTTTACTTTTCAGATAATATATTTTTTTTAAAAAGTTAATATCGGTTATACAGTACAACCACAGCATCATTTATCTCTGAATCTGGAAGTAAAAAGAAATGAGGATATACATACATATTATAGATAGATAGATAGATAGATAGATAGATAGATAGATAGATAGATAGATAGATAGATAGATAGATAAATAGATAAAATTAAAGCTTTGACATTCATAACCAATATATTTGAAACAGTTGTGCTATCTTTTTACTTTTGTAGGGGCAAAATTATACTATATGTATGATTTGAGAAATCCCTCATTGAAACAATTTAAAATTAAATGCATTTGGAAAATATTGAAGATTTAATGTAGGTTGGCATCTTCCAGCCTTGTTAATTTTATCTAGCATCAGTGTGAAGCAATTATTTAAAATGAATAATACTATACATTTATAAATGTACATATAGTACATTTATACTAATATGTTGAGGTTGATAAAAGTGTTAGCAATTTGAGATTATATTTTATTTTTGTTCTCATGTTACTTTTATTTCTCTCATTTTTTTTTATAGCGATGATTAAATTAAGTTAATTTAAGGCAGTGGTGCTTAGAATATCTTGAGCAACGTTCATTCTCCATTAAAATTGGAATGATTTTCAGACTGCCACAATAATTCTGAAAATTGAAATTTTGTTTATATGCTAACGCAGACAGACTTCCTGTCCAGGTTCTGAAATACCCAGTTATCATTTCTTAAGAACATGCCTTTATAATTGGCTCTCCATCTTTCGGTCAGCTTGCTGCTGAGGCAGGTTAATGCTGAATCAATTGATCTGGTAGGAACATATTTTCTACCAGGAAATAGAACACAATCTCTTGCACAAATATTCTATATTGCACGAAATAGAGGATGGTGGGCCAACAACCTGTAGGGTTCCACTACAGGACATGCCCCCTTCCCCGGACAATGTTTTATCCCTTCACAGCTATTTTTACTGTGGTTGCCCTTCAAGATAGATCAGACTAGGAATCCAATGTCATACAGATCAGTGCTACTTTTATTATAAAGCTCTAGCACAAAATCATGCAAGTCTGAATGTGCTTTCCTTCTCCCTTTATTTTAATGAAAACTAAAGACAGGCTTTTCTTACCCATTTTACATTTCTGATCCCAGACTCAGTCCTCTTTTATCTTACCATTGTCTTGGTAGCAGATCTTCATCCTGTCCCTCAAAGACATTCCCTCTTCCCTCTCTGCCTATAAAACATAATCTCTCCTGGGTATTTATTTATTTGTGGAGGTGAGTCTTCTAGGGAATATTGGTCAACTGATATTCCATTAATAGACTATAGCTATTAATTACAAATTACAATGGCTGGCAGAGAATCAAACTTCAAAGATGGAAAGGACCTAGCACTGAGCACAGTCTGGAATCGGCATAAGTAAGGAACCCACTGCCAAGCTTATTTCTCCAGGTACTGGAGTCTGTTGATTTAATATAAGGAGGGATTTAATCTGGTTGAAGTCCAAGACATTCAGTAATTACTCATCCCATTGTTCTAACTTTCCTTTCTGTGCCTATAGTAGCAGCAGCAGCTAAATGCCACTATCAAGGGAAAGCAGCAACTCTACTGACTTTATTAGTTCAGTGCTGTAAGTGGAATATTTTGTGTGTGTGTGTGTATCCACATCTTGAAGATAAGTGGAAAACACATTGTCAAGGGTGTATGACTCAATCTTCTACCAATTCTTTTTTCTTTAACTTCAAACGCTAATCAGTGACACTTCTAACACCTCAGTCTGCCTTAATGACTTCCCCAGTTTTACTCCTGGCAAATCTATTAAGCATCAACACAACTTGATTTTCTGAAATCAGTCCTAGTGTCTCTATTCCTTTCATTTTCTATGAACGTTAAGTTTCAGGATTAATTTATTATGTGGCATGAAATAGTTTGAATTCTAGTAAATACACTAGATAGATTTCCTTGATGACAATAGATCCCTAATCTAGTCTGTCATGTCTTCCAATGGGACACCCATCACCACTGTAACTGAATCCATTCACCTTGCTGCTGGTCATTCTCTTCCACCCATTCTTTCCATAATTTTTAATCTGCATCCAAAATGTTTGGTTTCATTTATCGCCATAGTAATTTAGGTACCAGTTTATTTTATTCAATTTATATTCCCCTTGTCTTGCCAAAATAACCCTAGGTTGCAAACAGTTGTGATAGATACTGTATCCTTTGAAAATATTGCAATTTGTTATTGTTCCCAAGTCTTTTTTGAAACTATTTTCTGGTTACTTATCTTTCTGTTAAATAATCCACAATCTTGCCTAATAAAAGCTTTACTGTGGCCTGAGCTTCACCATCCCCACTTGAAAACTTCCAGTTCATTGGTTATTAGGATTTTGTTTGTTTGCATTTTAGTACTTCATATTTCTCTTTGCTAGATGCCTTACAGGTCATATGTACTCTGACATGAAAGATTACTAAGGTAATAAGTTCTACTTCTCTTTTTCTTTCCCTAGCTTGTCCTTTTGATAATTTTCTTCCTTCCTCCTTATCATATAACTGATTGATTGATTATATGCCATCAGGGCATATAATGTCAGCTGGCGACACCCAGGGGGAGTCTGCTCCCACAGAGAGGGTCTCCTAAGGGTGCCATCGGCCAAATTAGGTCGGCTGGCGACACCCAGGGGGCGGCCTTCTCTGTGGGAGCCCCTGCCCTTTGGAATGAACTGCCCCCAGAAATGCATAAGATCTCCGATCTCCGTGTATTTCACTGTGCCCTCAAAACCTTGTTGTTTCGCCAGGCCGGGCTATCAATGTAAAGATTTTAATTGGTTTTAAATATGGGATTTTAAATTTGGGGGTTTTATAATTGAGCCAATTATTTAATAATTTTAATTATTTTTAAATTTTGTTTGTCTTTGTGCTTTTAATCAGGCTGTATACTGCCCTGAGTCCTTTGGGAGAAGGGCGGTATAGAAATAAAATTAATAAATAAATAATAAATAAATAAATCAAATTGTTGACTCGTAGTCTATCCATATAGATGGATAGATTTCCTCCATACATTGTAATAAAGATTTGCAAAAACCCATTAACAGTAATGCTTTAAAAATAATTGTTTATAGTCCTGCTTTTCTTTATGGAAACTTGTGGTCATACTTTTTTAATTAAATAAGAGACCCTAATTTACTTTTATCAGCTCATGTTTATCTGTTTGAGGTTCATCATCACAAATTGTTTGTCTGCCTAAAAATGTGTTCATCCATCTTCATGTGGACCCTCGGTGTTAAGATGCACAGAGTATAGAACTTTTCATAGTGTTAGAGTCCACTTCTTCTTATTTATATGAAATATGCAAAATTATGATATAATTGACTAATATGAAGAACAAATTTTCTCCATTGTCTGCAAAAAATCAAGAAATTTAAGATTGTTTAAATTCTTAACTTACATTGTAGATAATGTAAACTTATTACTGACTGAAATTTGACAGTGTGTCCATTTATATAGTTTATGTAGGATTTTCTATTATCACTTATTTAGTTATTTATCTTTTTTATTATCATTTAGTTACTTATTTCCCCCCCAATTGGTATTTCAATGTTTATGTTGTTGATGATGATGATAATTCTGTTACTTTACATGTACACTGAGAGTTTCTGCACCTGAGACAAATTTATTTATTTATTTATTTATTGGTTCGATTTATATGCTGCTTTTCTCCGGAGACTCAGGGCGGTTTACAATGCGTTAAGCAATAGCCTTCATACTTTTGTATATACCTGCTTAGTAGGGCTTTCGTCCCACCCACCCCCAACGGTGTTCTTTTTTATACAAAGTCAGCTTATTGCCCCCACAAAATGGGTCCTCATTTTACCTACCTCGAAAGGATGGAAGGCTCACCTTGAGCCTGGTGAGATTTGAACTTGCGGTAATTGCAGGCAGCTGGTGTTACTTATCAGCACTTTAGTCTGCTGCGCCACCAAATTTCTTGTGTGTTTAATCACACTTCACCAAATAAAGTATTTACTCTGTTCTACTTCTACTCTACTCTACTGTACTCTACTCTACTGTACTCTAATCTAATCTAATCTAATCTAATCTAATCTAATCTAATCATCTACTCAAATATTAATTTTTGCTGGGCCACTAGGCTGTTAGATATAAATTTAGAAGGTCATTTTCAGAAAACCCAGATACAGACAGGATAAGGGAAGTGATCCAGTGCTATTAGGAAAGTATATCATTCAGTATGATTAGTTTAAGCAGATGAAAACCAGAGAAAATGAAAAGCATCTACAAAATTATTTTAAAAATGGAAATAAATTATATAAGGCAGAAAGTGTGAGAACTAGCAAAGTCAGCAAGACTCCTGAGATACCAAAGTCACTGGACATATGAATAGTAAAAGCCACTATTAAAAAGCCACTATCCTTAAAAGCATGGGGATATTGAATGGATAAACAAAGTAACTGCTTTACAGTGTCCTAAACTTAAAAGTATTTAACTAGGAAGAAGATATCAGGGAAACTGTACCAAGTCTGTCAAAATGATAGTACATCTCAGATACTGTAGATGAAAAACTTTCATACTGTAGATGAAAAACTTTCACTTTTTGGGTGAGAAAAAACTTTCCTCACCCAAAAGAGCCATGTTTACTTTCATGGTTTGTGTCCTATATATTGGTTGTAACTATATATTACATACCTCAGTGTGTCTCCATAGGCCAAAATCCAGCTGCTCTTCTGGGGAAAAAATAGACTTCTTTTAAAACAAAAACTTATTGACTGTGATGAAAGACATTCATTCTTACACCAGCAGCTTTATCTGGGTTCTTGATTCCCAAATATTAGGTGCCAGCTGATATTTCTGGTATCTAAACTCTTCACATTTGCTGCTAAACTTAAGTAGATAAGATACATGCTTCAATTTGAATCCTTCCAGTATGGTCCTAGATCAATGTGACTAGTTTTTGTCTTCCAAGTGAAGAACTAAATTGGATATAAGAAGGATAACAGGAATTGGAATTGATTTTAAGAAGAGCCAAGAACTTAAATAATAATAATATCAACAATTCATACTACATCAGGTCATCTTCCAGTGTGATATACATCATAAATGCTCAGCAACTTCCACTAAACTTTACATTGATTAAACTAGTCAGTTTTATGAAAGTAAATAAATGGAAACAAATCTGATACAGAAATGACAATATATGGAAATCAGTAAGGGAAGGTTTAAATTCTCTAATTCAAGCAACCAGAAGCCCACAAAAATAATTCTATTTTATCATCAGTAAAACTAACACCCAGGGTTCATGTAACACCCTAAAAGAGGGCATATTAAGCAGATCAGGTTTCAATAAATATTTGATAAAAAAATAAGGACATATTTATGAAATACTTTGAAGATAGCAAGTTTGCGTGAGCTTCCATATTTAATAAGATTAGTTTGATGTAAATTTTTGAAGTCTTTCCAATATTTAAAGATGTCTTTTATATCAACTTATCATCATCTTATTTTACAATCTAATTTATATATTTGGAAGACAATAGTCCAATACCCATCAAATCCAACTCATTCAAACTCTTGGGTTTTGGCAGTTTAGCATTCAGTTGGAATCTGCCTTTCTGTAACTTAAATCTATTATTTGTATCTTAAATGGATACCCCCCCACCCTCAAGTATCAATGCAGACTGGTTGGCCTACAGTCCCTTCAGTATTCTTTGCTTCCTTCTTTTAAAATATGGAAATTAATTTTCTTCCAGACATTTGGCACTTCACCCATTCTTCTATCAAATATGATAGATAAAGATTTGGCTGGTCAATCAGCAAATTCCTTTAATACTTTAGGATGAAATTCATCAGGCCCTGAAGGTTTGAACTCATTCAAAGTCAGTTGATATTCCCTGATTATTTTTCTGTCAAGCTTGCTCTTTCAAATAGGTCTTCACAGTTCCCTGGTGAACACATACCGTTTTTCTCTGAAAATACAGGGCCCAAATAGAAGTTAAATAATTCTGACTTATGTTTAGTTTTTTTTTTTTACTCTTTTCTTATCTCTACTAAATTGATTTTTCTGCTCTTATTTTTATTTTGAAGGTCTTTTTATCATTCTTAAATTCATTAACTAACTTCAGCAAATTCTGAGCTTCATTTTCCTAATACCATGTTTCCCTGAAAATAAGACCTGGTCTTATTTTTTGCGGGCTCCAAAATAAGCCCTAAGGGTTATTTTCAGGGAAACATGATTTCAGGGTGATCCTCCCAGCTGGGCACCCCTTCCCTTGGTGCATGTACAAGAGGCAGCAAGCATATTGGGACCGATGGTATCCGGAAGCAGCTGCAGCCTGCCGGTCCCTTGGTCTGAGCACTATGGGGCTGTACAGCCTGTGTAGCTCAGGTGAGTTGATCCCCTGTCCAAGCAGCAGATGGAGGAGAGGCATGGGAGGGGAGGCAGGTGATCTGGATGTACCGCGCTGGCCATGGGAAAGTTGAAAGTCATCTTCACTCAGCGGCACTGGCAGCAGACAGAGACAGAGGCATGGAATGGAAGTCAGGTGATCCCGATGCTTCACACAGACTGCAGGCAAGTTGAGAAATGGGAAGACGAGCCTCCCACAGCCGGCTGCCTGCTCTGACCCATTGACTCTCGACTTTCCTGTGACCCGCGTGCTGTGTCCAGATTGCATGCCTTCCCCCTGCTTCTGCCTCCAGTTGCTGCTTGGACAGGTAATCAACTCACTTGCACTGCATGGGCTGCTGCTGCTGCTACTGGACACCATCGGCCTGTGTGGACTCATCACCTCCTATGCTGGCTACATCCATCCCCCTTCATTAGGGCTTATTTTTGTGATAGGGCTTATATTAGGCACACACTTAAAATCAGGCTAGGGCTTATTTTTGGGATAGGTCCTATTTTCGGGAAAATATGGTAGTACATTGTAAATCAGGACTATTGATAATATACTAATCTGTCACCTTTTCCTACAGGAACATTTTTGTATGTGCTGTTCTTCTTTAGTTTATTGAAGTTCTCCTTAAACTTTAGAACCCAGAATTAATCACAGTGGCCCCAGTTAAGATTGATAAAGCTAGAACAGAACAGTATTGCCCAATCTGAATAACATTGTTATTCTAGGTCAAAATCGTATTATGTGATCTCTTACAAGCTGTAAATCCTTTTTTTTTGTAATGTACTATAACATCAACATTCTTTTAGTCTAAATCATTAGTCTAAAACTTGGAATTATTTTATCACAGATCTATGTGTTTTCTAAGTGCAGGTTATCTTGTTGGAATTTAGTTTGTCAGTTTTGGTCAGTTCTCTAACAAATACATATAATTTTGAAATCCTGTTTCTGTGTTCTGATTTATTAACTACCTTTTGTCTTCAAAGCTGGTGAGCTTTCCCTCCCCCCCTTGATCTCAGTCATTAATAAGATCTTGTGGCTTTTTTGTTATCTTTCTAAGTTGTAGTGAGACACTAAGGAGCAATTTTGTGTAATGTCCTTCATCTGGCCATAACTCTACCTAACAACTGCAACATCTCACCTATATTTTACCAGTTTATCAACAAGTATATTGTGGGGAAAATTTCCCCAAGCTCGGCTGAAGTCAAGTAAAAATAAAAACGTTGTGCTGAAATCACTCTCCAATTACTGAAATCTTTTTCTCTTCAGCAAAAGAAGCGTTTGTATATTTTTTTCTTCACATTTGTTCAGGTGCTTAAGAATATAAAGCCAGGTTATATGAGAGCAATTAGCCAAACCAGACTAATTTTAAAAAGCTAAAAAGCTTTTAAACTGATGAATATATAGAAGGCAGGCTGCTGTAAGTCTGAGGATTCAGGCATATAAAATAACAAGAAATCATTTGACTCAAATACGGTTTTCTTTACTAAGACTTTTGCTTTGCAATTCTTTTGATTGAGTTTCTGAATATGCACAAGGTGATAAAGGGTATTATTGCTGCTTTCTATTATATAGCACTCTTTTCACAGCTCTCCTGGGACCCATTCATTTTAATATAAAGAAATGCCAATTCCTTATTATGCCTTTCCTTAAAATTTAATGATTCTGTATGAAACTAGGGAGGCTGAAGACTTTTGATGGGATGGTTGTACTATAAGACACACTCATATACCCTTTAGTCTCCTTGAAACAACGGGTGTGTGTGTATGTGTGTGTGTCAGTGGGGCAGTCAGTTTTGTCTAGTACTTTAAGGCACCATATTAGAAACCAATAGGCCATGAGTTCTGGCTCTGCCTTAGCCACAAAGCCAGCTGGGTGATTTTGGGCCAGCCATTTCGGCCCAACACAGGGTTGTTTGTTGTGAGGAAGATAGGAGGGTAGGAGTATTGAATGTGTTTTCCACCTTGAATATTATTATTATTATTATTATTATTATTATTATTATTATTATTATTATTATCAACAAGAACAAGAACAAGAACAACAACAACAGTTGTTCAATTTATTGACATCGCAGTAACAGGAAATGCCAGTCGAAGAAAAAGAACTGGAAAAAATCATGAAATAGCATGACTTGGCCATCGAAACTACATGACTATGGATGCAACATGTAACAGTGATCCCACTGTCATTGGGGCACTTGGTACCATGTCCAAGAATTTTATAAGATGCATCAACAAATTGCAGCTTCCT
This sequence comes from Pituophis catenifer annectens, assembly GCF_029215685.1. NCBI lineage: Eukaryota > Metazoa > Chordata > Lepidosauria > Squamata > Colubridae > Pituophis > Pituophis catenifer. The sequence continues at coordinate 235,601,065 of NW_027256882.1, forward strand.
GCAATAACACCAGTGCAACTGCAAAGAACTGCACTACTTAGAACATCGTACATCTTAATAAGCTACTTGGTTGATACCTAGGACGCTGGCAGCAACCCGTATCAACCATTAGCACCAGTCAATGGTATTTGTGATGCATTTTTGAATGTTCAGTTGACTGAGTTTCATGTTTAATGAATAAAGTAAATTATTATTATTGTTGTTGTTGTTGTTCTCCGGAGACTCAGGGTGGCTTACAATGCGCTAAGCAATAGCCTTCATTCTTTTGTATATTTATACAAAGTCAGCTTATTGCCCCCACAACTGGGTCCTCAATTTACCTACCTTAGAAAGGATGGAAGGCTGAGTCAACCTTTAGCCTTGGCGAGATTTGAACCTGCAGTAATTGCAAGCAGCTGTTCTTAATAACAGGGTGCTTTAGACCACTGTACTACCAAGGCTCCTGTTGTTGTTGTTATTATTATTGTTATTGTTATTATTATTTGGCAGAATAAAAATAAGTAAATAAATATTCTTCTTTTTCTCACCGATCTCCTTTAAGGGAAAACAAAATCAAAAGCAGTTTCTTTCTCACCAAACTTAATGAGAACACTTGAGAAAATGTAGCAGCGTTTTGAACACAATACTATGTAATATCAATCAATCAACTTTAATTGACCATTGACCAATTCAGAAGGGAAGGAACAAGACAAATTCTGAAACAGTGAATGCGGATAACAATAAAAGAAAATAAGTATAATATTGATTTTCTATATATTTTACAAATGATTGATTGTGTGCCGTCATGTTGTTGCCCACTCTTACCTACCACATAGATACATTTTCTCTATGACCCAATTTTTTCCTAAGTTGTTCCTTTAACTATTCCAGTGGTGCATTTGTACTGTACCTGAGTTTATGCATCTTGCTGCCACATTGACAGATATTTTTTTTTAAAATGTTGATTGGATAAAGTTATTGGATACAATGAATTTACTTGTGCTGGAAATGTTACTGGATAGAAAGTTATTAGCTGTAACAGACATCTTCATAATAAGGGCAATAAAACAAAGCACAATACTTCAATAATACTTCACTCCAGAGACAAAATCTTTGTTCTGATCGAATATCTGTAAAATTTCTTCCGAGACAGTTGTTGTATAAGCATTAAACTTTGAGAAAGTTAGGGTCGTTCTTCCCAGTCCGAGATTCAGTATTTGGCTTAACTGTTTTTGCTATCTTGAACATAGATTAGGACACATTGTTAAATAAAGCAGTAATGTCTAATTAGCTTTCAGATAGTCAAATTGTTTTGTCCGATATATGAAAATTGGTATATAGCTTGCTATGATAATTTGTCTTACTATTTTGTAATCATATACTTCTTTTATTAATATTCAATGTGACTTTGTACAGTACAAACATGTTTGATGGTATCATGCCAGCCTTTTCTATGATATAAAGTTTTTTTTTTTAAATTGATTTATATGCCGCCCTTCTCCGGAGACTCAGGGCGGCTTACAATGCGTTAAGCAATAGCCTTCATACTTTTGTATATTTATACAAAGTCAGTTTATTGCCCCCATAATCCGGGTCCTCATTTTACCTACCTTAGAAAGGATGGAAGGCTGAGTCAACCTTGAGCCTGGGTTGACAAACCTTGAGATTTGAACTTGCAGTAATTGCAGGCAGCAGATGTAAGTGGATGTTAATTAGTCTGCTGAGCCACCAGAGCTCACTTAAGATAAGATCCTCACTTAAGAGCTCAAGTTGAGATATAGGTGATTCTATCTTTTTCACTATTGATTACATTCTAAATTTACACATAACTTTTTAGCCATCTCTTATATTTTAACACAATAGTACTAACCATACTGGAAATCTAGCTATTCCAGCATGACTAGAGAGCATCTATAATAGCTACTTAGTTCAGACAACAAAAGGATTCCTTTTATTTTCTTTATTTTCTATTTTTTCCCTCAAAAATAGCAATGCTTTAAAGTATTTCTTGGGTGAGGATTCAAAATCATAAAACTAAGAATTTTATCATCTTCAAATCATAGTGCTAGTTATATATTCCTGGCTGAGCACAGCATGATTAAAAGTATTATGTCAACACTTTAACTCCAGATTATTTCTTGCAATTGCATTTCTGAGAAGTTCAAACAGAGAAGTAAGAAATTAATAGCAGAAGATATAGCAAAAATCACAAACAAAAAGTTTGTGCCAATGAATTTAATAGGATGACTTTACAGGAACAGGGATGGGTACTGCAGTTTTAAGTTTGTTCTTTTAACATCATATTGTATTAGTATACGTGTTAGTGCAACTTAAACTGCATTTCACAAACCAGTAGGCAACACATATTGTTCACTGGACAAATGGAACATTTTCAAATCACCTGAATTATTAAACATTAGAGACTAGAAAGCTCATCATTTTTTTTCTTTTTGAAAAAGAAAGTTATTTAAAACTTTCCAAATCCAATTAAGATTTTTACCTAGATATTCAGCTATACGTGCTTCGAAAATGATTTGAAAAACAGTGCTTTGGATGTAATGTGAGCTGAAGTACAACACTTGCCTACTAGTCATTAAAGTATTTTGACTTTTTTCAGCTTTTCCTCCAGCCTGAGGAAACTTTTAGCTGATTTAAGAAATGCACAAACTGTAATGAGTGGACTCTTTAGAATAGCAATATCTCTTTTTCAAGCTTGTAAAGAAGTTGAAAAGAATTGGGTTGCACTTAGAAATGCTGGAGAATTCTGTGCTTGCCTACTAGGTATATTCCTGGATAAAAATGTAACAAATAAGGACATAGAGCCCTTAGGAAGGAAATTGGGGGGATAAATGATAAAAGTGTATTTTGCTATGCAGACCACATGACTTATATACTAGCAATGAATTAGAAGATGGAAGTAAAACAGTTTGCATTATGACATCACAATGTAAATTTGGTTATGTTTGTATCATCAGAAGTCATCAGATCCTCCTGTATAAGGTTGATGATGTTATCATCATTGTGTTTTCCAGCTGTGATTGAATACATTTCATACTAGCTATAGATATTGTAGTCTTGAGTATCTGGAAGATTTCAGCTTGAGGGACACTGCAAAACATGTGTTTATTTATTAGATTTTATCCCACCCTTTATTCAGGAGCTTAAAGCAATATATAGAGAACTCCCTCCTCCCATTTTTCTGTACCACAATACCCATGTTATGTAGATTGGGTTATGAAGGTATAACTATTTAGTCATTCTATGAGCTATCCAGTCCAGTTCCTTAACAACCATGTCACCATATTATTTGAAAACATTTGCCAAATGAAATACATGCTCAGTGAATGCAAAGGCAGAATGTTGCTTTTTCAATCAGTTAATAAGAAAATTATTTCTATGTCTTTTTAACAGTTGTCCTTTATTTTCATGTTCAGCTCTCTTTTCTTTTTTTGTAATTTATTGCTAAATTTTATTATGGCACTCCAGCAAATCATGGCTTAAATAATTACACTGAGTAGGAAAAAATAATATCGAACCATATTGCAAATAGGACATAGGTAAAACTTTTGAATAGGCGCTGCAGTCCATCCAAAAACTTTAGGTAGCCCGATGTCATAACAGTGATGACAATTTAAGACCTCCCGTTTCACTTGCCAAAATGAACCAATCTCAGGATAAGAGATTGGTTACTCATGTTGCAATGGCAGTCTAAACAAGTCCTTCTCCTCCAATACTATTGGCTTCATATCTGATTTTTCTGTAGCTAATGGGTAGTCAGCTTTGAGTTTCCCTACTCTTTGCAAGTCTTCATTTGTTCCAGGCATCGTCTAATGTCTGAAGACAGCTTTTTAAATGGATTTGACCTAAGCCAATGGTCAATTGGCAATGTGATCATGAAGCAGATAGCAGCCTATTTAAAGTCCTCCATTAAGATGAAGTTAAAACTTCAGCATTAAGAAGGTTGCAGGACCTTCCAGATGTTGAATTGAATCATTCCAGTTAATTGCTTCCTTAGATCTGAGAAGCGGAGATTTCCCAAATTCTAGGAAAACTTCTGAGGAGTTGGGAGTCATAAGCCAAAAGAGTCAGTTATCTTTGCTTGATCAAACTGGTCCAGATCAAAGTATACCTGTGTCTACCCATTGAACATTAAAAGTATATATGTGTCTGTTTTTTTAATTTCATCTAAATTCCCTGCCCTGGAAAAACTATAGCTTCAGGAAGCCATAGATTTTTTTGGGTCATGCTATTTCTTTAATTACTTTTACATTTGTTATCTTGCTGTGCCTTTCTTCTCTCTCTGTGTGTAACTTCTTTTCCTGAGGGTGTGTGTTGCCATATTTAGATTCATATCTCTTTCTTAGTTTCTAAATTCCTTCTGGTTACCAAATCTTGTTTGCATACTGGTTCGTGTTGGATGGTGTCTCCGTAATAGGGATGGCTTTTTAAATTAAACTGATGGCAATTCTACCCCTCAGTTCTACCCCTGTCCCCTCCAAAAAAGGGCTAAAGCAGGGGTGTCCAATCTTGGCAACCGTAACACTTGTGGACTTTAACTCAGGGTTGTCCAGCCTTGGCAACCTTAAGACTTGTGGATTTTACATTCAAAAATATGCCTGACAGTTGAAGTTTCTGTTGCAATAACAAATACACCCATGAGTGAGATTCAGCAGAAAAATTCAGCTGAGTTTTTAGCTGAAGATGAATTCAGCTAATCCCACCAACTAAGGCTAATTATGTAAATGACCTCCAGGCTATTGGAATTATGAGTTATGGAAAACAAATTATCAGTGCTCTGAGAATCAGCCTGTATCTGAGCCCTGTAAAATCAGTCAGGTTTCTTTTTTAAATGCTGGTTTTCATCCTAGCAATTAATTCCTTTCTAATATTCCAATATTTTTCTTTCCATTCTACCTTATATCATTTTTATTGCTGTCAGGGATGATAGGCATTTTTGGCAAATGATATCTGACCCATTTAAGATATGCTGATTTTTTTTTCTTCAAAAATTTACATTAATGGCAATTACTTTTTTTTTTTCCCAATACATTTTCGGTTCATTGGTGCAAATATATACATATATACATCTACATGCATTATTACTTGTCTTTTATTTGATATTGTTTCTTAAAGCTAAATTTAATTTCAAAACATTTAAAGATAATAGTGCTCAAATCTCTAAAACTAAATGTAATACTGTTCATTTCTCCATGGATTTTGTTGATTAATTAATACTTAATCTCTATACTCTATTTCCTTCTTTATTTCTTTTCCCCATCCATTCGTACAACATGTCCCACACACTATAAAATTCTGAATCTTCTCCGTCATTAATTTCTGAAGTCAATTTGTTCATTTCGGCGCATTCCAGAATTTTCCCAATAACATGTTCTTGAGGTGGTATTTGTTTTTCTTTCCAATACTGGGCAAAGAAAATTCTAGCGGCTGTCAGAATATGTATAATTAAGTACTTTTTCTTTTTTGCATATTCAATTTTCAAAATTCCCAGGAGAAAGGCTTTTGGTTTGAAAGCAAAATTTTCTTTTATTATTTCTCTAATCCACATCCATATCATCCTCCAGAATTTTTGTGCCTGATTACAAGTCCACCAGCAGTGATAGAAAGTACCCTGCTGATGGTCACATTTCCAACATTTAGGGCTCGAATTGGGGTAGATCTTCGCTATCCTAGCTGGGGCCATATGCCATCTATAAAACAGCTTGTATTGGTTTTCCTTATAAGCCGTCGCCTTTGTCATTTTAAGATTATTATTCCATATTGAATTCCATTTGTTCAGATTTATATTCTGTCCGATATTTTTGGCCCATGCTAACATCGGTTCTTTAACTACTTCCTCTGCCGTATCGTACTCCAATAAGTAATTATATAATTTGCTCAGTTACATCTGAGCACTGGTTGGAAACAGAAACTCTGACTGGTTGGAATAATCACTGGTGATCAAACCTAAGGAGGGGGGAAATAAAATGGGTTGAAGACAATTAACCCATGATTCATAGCATAATCATAGATTTATTTACTGGTTTTACTGATGCATTGGGAAATAATAAATGGAAAATTGCAGTACAGTTCTGTAATCTAATGTAAGAACTGGGCTTCTGCACGAAAGGTCAAAAAAGTCAAGATGTTGGCAATGATAACTGCCTCTTTTTTACTGGTTGTTGTATATGCAACTGTCATTGATCTTTTCAAATTCACACTCCTAACTGTGGCTGCTGCTGCTGCAATTGGGGGCTCAATAAAGGGGTACTTGGCAGATCATAATTTATAGGTTTCAGATTCTGGTTATCCAACATCATCTTAAAAACTTCCAGTGTTAGAGCATTCACAACTTCTGGAGGCAGGTTGTTCCACTGATTAATTGTTCTAACTGTCAGGAAATTTCTCCTTAGCTCTAAGTTGCTTTTCTCCTTGATTAGTTTCCACCCATTGCTTCTTCTCCTACCCTCAGGTGCTTTGGAGAGTAGGAATGAGTTACAACATTTCATTTATTTATTTATTTATTTTTAAATTTGTATACCGCCTTTCTCCCTGATGACTCAGGGCGGTGAACAGCCAAGTAAAAGCATAAACTACAAACATTAAAATACAATTAAAAAGACATATATAAATTTGGCCCCATGATTAAAAACAATAACAAACAATTAAAAACATTTTAAAAAGTGTTAGGCCAGCCCGGCTTGCTGGAAAAAGAAGGTTTTAAGGACACGACGGAAGGCACTGAGGTCTTGGATTCTCCTTATCTCTGGGGGCAGCTGATTCCAGAGGGTAGGGGCCCCCACAGAGAAGCCCCTCCCCCTGGGGGTCACCAGCCTACATTGTTTGGCTGATGGCACCCCGAGAAGGCCCTCTCTGTGGGAGCGCACAGGTCGATGGGAGGCCGTCGGTAGCAGCAGGCGGTCTCAAAGATAACTAGGTCCTATGCCATGGAGTGCTTTAAAGGTGATAACCAACACCTTGAAGCGCACCTGGAAGACCACTGGGAGCCAGTGCAGCTCACGCAGGAGAGGTGTTGTATGGGAGCACCATGCAGCTCCCATGACTACCTGCGCGGCCGCATTCTGGACCAGTTGGAGCCTCCAGGTGCTCTTCAAGGAGAGCCCCATGTAGAGTGCATTGCAGTAGTCCAGGGGAGAGGTGACGAGGGCATGAGTGACTGTGCACAGGGAATCCCGATCAAGAAAGGGCCGCAACTGGCGGATCAGGCGAACCTGACCAAAAGTCCCCCTGGCAACAGCCGTCAGATGTTCCTCCAAGGACAGCTGCGTATCCAGGAGGACTCCCAGATTGCGAGCCCTCTCCAAGGGGCCAAAGACTCGCCCCCAATAGTCAGTGATGGAGTCAACTGACTATATCGGAATGCCGGGAACCACAGCCACTCAGTCTTGGAAGGGTTGAGCTTGAGCCTGTGTCTCCCCATCCAGATCCGCACAGCCTCCAGGCACCGGACATCACTTAAGTAACCCTCATCAGCACACATTTAGATTGTAATGTGATATACCTTGGGAACATTTAAAGACCACCCTAAAACTACAATTTTAGAAAAGGTTGTATTGTGGCACTTGTAGGTAGGCTTAGGAACACTGAGTGTGAGGGCTTTCTTAGCTTGCCAATTGTTGAAGAAAGAATGGCAGAACCTGGAGGGTGGAGTTAAAAGAAGGATCAGCCTAGAATCTCTACATAGCAACAAGCAAAATAAGTCTGACCTTTCTTGAACCTGAGGACCCTTATTTAAATACAGGCAGGTATTAACCATTAGTTGAGTATGTGCATGGGCATAATTGACAATACATTTAATTGGATCTTCATGTATAGATCTGATCTTTTGCACCTGACAGCAATTGGCTTCTGTATACAATTCAAAATGTATAAGTTTGGTGCCAAGGGTTTTTCTAGAACTGCCTTCTCAAAATAGAACGAGTTCATCACTCAATCTTGCATTTTCATAAGATTTGTGGTCTGGAATCAAGAATTTTTTTTTCCTTCAAAGGTTCTAATATTGCAGAGATTTGGGGAAGTTTAATTTACTTTCAGGGGATGTAGATGTGTGCCAAATACCATTATGGTATAATGCCAGCATCTGAAGCTCTGGTTGATATTTCTGATGAGAAATACAGTACCTAATCTCTGTGCCAGGGGAAGAAAAGGACATTACAGATGGATGATTCCAAAAGTTATTTAGTCTATGGTGTCTGGTTATCACATATAAACAGTGGTGGTATTTAGCAGGTTCTGACCAGTTCTGGAGAACTGGTAACAGAAATTTTGAATAGTTTGGAGAACTGGTAAATACCATCTCTGACTGGCCCCGCCCCCATCTATTCTCTGCCTCCCAAGTCCCAGCTGATCGGGAGGAAATGGGGATTTTGCAGTAACCTTCCCCTGGAGTGGGGAGGGAATGGAGATTTTACAGTATCCTTCCCCTGCCATGCCCACCAAGCCATGCCACCCCCACCAAGCCACATCCATAGAAACGGTAGTAAAAATTTTTGAATCCCACCACTGCAAATAAGTAGTCGTCAGTTAACAATAGTAATTAGAACTGGAATTTCCACCACTAAAATGTGTTTTTTTAAGTGAATCCCACATTATTGTTAAACACATCATGTGATTGCCATTTCCAACTTCCTTTCAGCTTCTCCACAGTTTGTCAGAAATTGACAGTGAACATTGCAAATGGTGAGCATGTGATGACGAGATCTGTGATGGCAAGAACTTCAAGGACCAATTGTAAATACCACTCATTTAGTGCTTTCATAAGTTCAAATGTTACTGAACTAGTGGTCGTTACGTGAGGACCACCTATACCGAGCTATTGGAATGGTGGAATGAGGTGTAAACTGATTGGAAATAAACAGATATGAATACTCTTTTGTGCTGGTAGTATCAGATGATGAAAGGAGTGCTGAGGTGAAGTAGTAGTTCAAATAGAATGACAGAGCCTTATGAATATATACACATACGTGTGTGTGTGTGTGTGTGTGTTTACTGTGGTTCCAGAGGTAGCTGTTTGAACTTTAACACTTTCTTTTTCCTTGGCTCATTATGGAAATTGTCCCTTAATAGCTGAGAAACCATTTGATCTCTGATTGCTTTGCATCTAGTGATATATCAGAGTATCAGAGGCCAAATTTTAATAGTATCTGCTAATAAAGCCTGCCAACCTATCTTTTCTTTTCCTGGAATCTTTGAAATGGCAACATTTTAAATATCTAATTAAGTTAGCTTAAGCAGCTCGGTCTTACTTTTATAATAATATATATTTTCCCCTATGTATACATCCCAAATGAATCTAAACTAAATCGTCCTTCCCTTCTTCCCTTCTTCCTTTCTTTAAACTTTTTAAAAACTGCTTATTTTCAGATATCAGAAATATCTGGTTAAGAAGAATTAAGTTTTAACTAGGTTTTTTTTAATGAAGAGTATTGCTAATTTAAAATATTGTAGTCTAATTAGGCAGATACTAATCTAAATGAGGATTTATTGCCATTTAGCTAATATTTTAAAGTTCATCTGATATTCAGTAAAATTCTTCAATCTGAAAGAGTCTTAAAGCAAAATAATATAACTGGAGAAGTTCCAAAAATAATTTTCTTATCTTCTGATAAAAAAACATGTGCTCATCTTTGTGAAATTAACTCCTATTTTTGAGGCTATGCAACTCTGATTTGGTTTGTGCAATAAAAAAGTACAAGATATTTCATGAGATAAAGTGTATTTACTTTTTGTTCTTTATCTTGAATACCATAGAAGTAAATTTCAAAATATTGATTATAATAAATCAGGAAGAAATCTGTTTATCTTAACTTTGTTTATATTTGACTTGCTTCTGTTTTTAACTGTTCCAAGTCCCACTGATATGTCAATAATTAAAGTATTGATTCTAAAAAATAATTTAAAAGAAACATAAATTCACAAAATGGTATAATTATAATTTATATGTTGTCAAAATTTACACCACCATATTCCAAAAATGACAGAGGGCCTGGAAATTAAAATTACTTGCAATATTGCCTGTCAAAATGTCTTCCTTTCTCTAATTTTGAAAATAAACAAATTCAAATATTAACAGATCACTGCTATCTACAATCCAGGTGTATTTCACCTGTCAAGGTTGAATAATAATTCTAATTATAATAATTACTAGCAATGATTTAATAAATGTCATGTTAATAATATTCTCTGCTCAAACTGTGACAGTAGGATAAATCTAAATATTTTTTATTATTTATTTTAATATATAACTACAAAAGAGAAATAAAGCATGTGAATACAATTAATACAAAACTGTGTGCAGATAGATAGATAGATAGATAGATAGATAGATAGATAGATAGATAGATAGATAGATAGATTTGAAATTAATTGCATAATATTTGATATAAATTACATTTTAAACAATAAATTTAACCTTGACAATATCAAATTGTTATAATTTTGAAAGGAATATACTTGGATTTTTACCATTCCACAAAAAACAATTATAACATTGATATGTTTAAAATATTTAATTGAAATTCCTATTAGATACCTTAACACACAAACATGCTTCTTAAATAAACACACAAACATATATCACAGTCTTGACACATTAATTTTTACTACATTTCTTCTTCTCCATTGACTAAATTGGGAATGTTGAACTATCTATTAATGTCACCACTAACCTGCATTATAATATATGACCTACTCTGGTCTATAAATAAATATACTTTTCTTGCAACAATTATTCTCAAGTATTTCTTATTGGTAAAATCTGAAAATTAGTATCAGTTCTTTTATATTTATTTACATATTGTCCTACAGGTTCCATAAAGCTGTGTAGAAAATGTTAATATTCACTAAAAGAGCTCAGTATGCATATAACAACAACATGTGTTCATTTCCTACCATCTGTCCTTGAGCAGAATGACTACAATCATCACTTTTCACTTGAAAAATAAAATTAAATGGTATATTTAACTTGATCCAAAAATTTAATTTGTACCATATGAAAGATTTTTACCACAATAACCAACTCATTATGGAGTATCTAATTATGTTGCTAGATATTTACCAATAGTCTGATATTATCAGAAGCTGGTACCGTTTCATAAAACCTTGCACAAATTAATATAGACACTCTTCTGACCATTTTTGAATTTCTACTAATCTAACTCTTATCAATCTAATTACTTATAAGTAAATGTTTTTTCTTCCTTATCAGGGAGAATGTGAATTTCCTGCAAAACAAATTCACCCTACCTTACATGTCTTCAAAAAATAGAGATACCTCTCAGGCCCTTCAGCCTTCTACAATGCAAACAATAATTTTATTATTGAGGCAGGAAGTTACAGAGATGTACTTTTATATTGGAAAGAATCAATATGATTCCAAACCAAAGAAAGACAATGTGAGATTCAGAAAAAAAGCAAATATTTGTTCTTATTTATCAAAATAACTAGTTTAAAGAAGAATGAAGGCATAATAGTTGAGTGTATTGAAATTCACAATGACAATAATGACATTGATGATAATTGGAAAAAAATGTCAGAGTAAATAAAAGACAAAGAAAATAAAGAAAAGTCATGACTGTTGATATTAACAATAGGAACAACACAATATTTCCTGAAGGGCTTTCAGTGGAGATATATTGCAGACTTAACATTGCCTTTCTTCTCTCACACTAAGAGTCTAACCTATTTCATTGTTGAAATCGTCCCATCCAATACATCTTCTAATTCATTGTTGAATATAAAGGAAAAGCAAAAAGAATCCTCTCCAGAACAATGTCTGTGTGTGAGAATGGGTGGGCGCTCTGTTGTACCAAACAAACAATTGCATTTTCAGACCTTATTTTTAAATGACTAACAATAGTTCTAGATCTTTCTCCAACACAATAATGGGCAGAAAATTGAAATAGATAGATAGATAGATAGATAGATAGATAGATAGATAGATAGATAGATAGATGTGTGTGTGTGTGTGTGTGTGTGTGTGTGTGTGTGTGTGTGTCTTTTAGCCAGGTTTTTCCTACGTAACCAAGATTTTTTCTACAGCCCTAGCTCAGTGGAGTCACATCCACTCGATTCTAGGCTTTTTTCTTCTGGCAGCCAGTCTCTCACTAGGCAGTATAGGGCAGCATACGGCCTGCTGGCTGCCAGAAGAAAAAAAGCCCAGAATCGAGTGGATGTGACTCCACTGAGCTAGGGCTGTAGAAAAATCTTGGTTACGTAGGAAAAACCTGGCTAAAAGAAAAACACACATAAAACCTACAAAAAATAAGAAAATATCAATGATGTTGAGAAACCCCAAGGATAAAATTGAGCTGGAAAATCAAGGGGTATACGAAGTACCATGTACCTCCTGTCAGTCATCTTATATTAGACAGATGAATAGACGAATAAGTGTGCGTTTAGAAGAACACAAAAATGCAGTGAAAAAGGAAGAGCGAACTTCTTCTTTGGTACAACACATGATATCGATTTCAACAATACTAGAGCAGTGGTAAAAGAGGAACATCTTAATAAGAGAATAATTAGGGAGGCTATCAAAATTGAAAAGAGGCCGCAAAATATGAATAGACAAGATAACGCCTCTAGGTTATCAAGTATTTGGAGACCTTCACTGAGGGAAACTTGAGTTTTAACATCAGAGGATAGGCAGAGATCCCAACAGGCAACCAGTGGTGTTGTAATGCCTGCCAGAATCCTTTCCTCTTTGCAGATGATAGCTAGCAATAGGGAGAGAGAGAGAGAGAACCGAGCCAGAAGATATGCTGAGATCTCAACAGGCAACCAGTGGTGCTATGATGCCTACTAGAATCTTTACCTCTTTGCAGTTGACAGTTAGTAATAGGGAACCAGAGAAAGCTGGGCCGTTAACACATAGTCATGCCGCAGTTAGGATAATGAAGCAGGACCCACAGCTTCTAAACTGATAGTAAAGGCCCGAAGATGACAAGGTAGAGAGCTTGTCAAAACATTGCCAAACCTTTAAAGTGTTGGTTACTCACGAGAGCCACACAGGATGTAACCAGCACACATCCACGCAGAAAGCAGACTCAAACCCACACTGATGATGAGAAATGACCCCGGACCAGAAGCCAGACCACAGCTGCATCATTAGCCACTTTAAACCCCTCCAATTCATACATGAAGCAGACTGACACCCACCATGAAGAGGTAGCATGGCCACGAACACGAAGCCAAACAACAGCAACACAGCTCACCAGCTCAAATCCCCCTGCTACTCAGACTAACTCGAGCACAACCAAGCCCCCACCTAAACAGAACACACACCCAGCCAATCAGAGCACAGCCAACCCCCCTTCCAATCAGAGCACAGCCAAACCTCCAACCAATCAGAACACACCTCCGCCCAATCAGAACACAGCCAAGCTCCCACCCAATCAGTTTTCACCCCCACTGGCAGTTAAAAGGAAGAAACAGCTGCGATCACACACATTGCTCCTAGAAGCACGAAGCCAAGAACACCAGCCTGAAGATGACGAATGAGACTTCATCGAAACGTTGCCAAGAAACCTCCAATTTTACATGGGAGAAAACTCGAATAACCAAAGACCTACATACAAACACCCGCGAAAACCTCAGAAAACACACACACATATATATATATGTATATATATTTGTCTATGTAAGTTTTCACGGGTATATATGTGTGTACAGTTAATATTTCGGGTTTCTTCCCGTGTAAAAGGGTAGAAGCGACATTTCGACAGAATCTCATCTGCCATCATCAGGCTTATGTGAAGGGTCTTTTGCTGTAACTGCCGTTACTATTTCAAATCTGGTGCTGGTAGTCTGGGATGAAAAGGTGGAGCCATCCCAGACTACCAGCACCAGATTTGAAATAGTAACGGCAGTTACAGTAAAAGACCCTTCACATAAGCCTGATGATGGCAGATGAGATTCTGTCGAAACGTCACTTCTACCCTTTTAGGGATATGTTCACAATTACATGGGAAGAAACCCGAAATATTAACTGTACACACATACACACACACACACACACACACACACACACACACACACGTGTGTGTGTGTGTGTGTGTGTGTGTACAGTTAATATTTTGGGTTTCTTCCCGTGTAATTGTGAAATATCCCTAAAAGGGTAGAAGCAACGTTTCGACAGAATATATATATATTCTTAAGTTTTCGCGGGTGTGTATATGCAAAAAATTAAAATCTCGGGCGTTTTCCCGCGTCATGTTAAATAAGTTAGTTAAAATGTTTAAAATTCTGGTTAAAATCCTAGCTTAAAATCTTCCAAAAATCATTTCATTGTTCACCCAAATACCCGTTACAGAAGCCCTAGCAACGATCAAAAACAAATACCAGCCACCAAACCACATCATAGAATTGGCAGAGCATTGCCTATCTAACACCTACTTCATGTACGGAGGGCAAAGATATAAACAAATGCAAGGGGCACCAATGGGGTCACCACTCTCCCCAGTTATTGCTAATCTGTTCATGGAAGGATTTGAAATTAAAGCGTTGGAACAAACTATCTATAAACCAAAATTATGGCTCAGATATGTAGATGATACATTTGTCATCAGGCCTCATGGAAAAGACAAGCTAGACAATTTTCTAGCACACTTGAATAACATGCACCTGAAGATAAAGTTCACTATGGAAATGGAGAAGGAAAATCAACTCCCATTCCTAGATGTACTAATATATAAGAGAACTGATGGCACCCTAGGACACAGTGTTTACCAAAAGAAGACACATACAAATCGTTACCTGAACGCACACTCACACCATCATCCCTCACAAATAAGTTCAGTGGCAAAAACTTTAATCACTAGAACTAAATGTCTAGCATATGAGGCACATGTACAAACAGAGTTTAAGATCCTCACAGAAGTATTAATGGAAAATGGGTTCCACAAAAATAGAATTAGAACTATAATCCAGCAAGGGACAGTAGGACAGAGCAAAACCCAAGAAGAAGAACAGAATATGGGAACTGCCATCCTGCCCTATATAAAAGGGACCACCAATAAAATTAGTAAGATATTACGGAAACAAAAAATAAAAACTGTGTTCCGTACAGATAGAAAAATATCGATGATGGTGAGAAACCCTAAGGATAAAATTGAGTTGGAAAACCAGGGGATATACGAAGTGCCATGTGCCTCCTGTCAGTCATCTTATATTGGACAGACAAATAGACGAATAAGTGTGCGTTTAGAAGAACATAAAAATGCAGTGAGGAAAGAAGAACAAACTTCTTCTTTGGTACAACACATGAAGGCCACGGGACACAATATTGATTTTAATAAAACCAGAACAGTGGCGAAAGAGAAACATTTCAACAAAAGAATAATCAGGGAGGCCATCGAAATTGAAAAGAGGCCGCAGATTATGAACAGACGGGACGACGCCTCTAGGTTATCAAGTATTTGGGGACCTGCACTGAGAGAAACTCGAGTGTTAACATCAGAAGAGAGGCAGAGATTCCAACAAGCAACCAGTGGTGTTGTAAGGCCTGCCAGAATTCTTCCTTCTTTGCAGAGGGTGGCTAGCAATAGGGAGAGAGAGAGGATCGAGCCAGAAGATAGGCTGAGATCTCAACTAACAATCAAGGGTGCTGTGATGCCTACCAGAATCCTTTCCCCTCTACAGCGGACAGATAACAATAGAGAATCTGAGAAAGTTAGGCCAAACAGCCAGGATGAGGAAGCAGGAAGAAAAACTGCTGTCCTCCAATCACAACATAGAGTTACTGCTAACCAGCATACGTCAGCAGTAGCAAACATAGAAAAGCGACAGCTCTGACCTCGCAATACACCCACAGCTTCTAAACTAGATAAGAGCCTGAAGATGACAGGGTTGTGAGCCTGTCGAAACATTGCTATAAAGAAAAACTTTTAAGGTTCTGGTAGGACTTTAGCTGAGGTTTTAAAGGACCTTGCAGAGTGCTCTGTAAGGATTTTTAGAAGATTTTAAGCTAGGATTTTAACCAGAATTTTAAACATTTTAATTAACTTATTTAACATGACGTGGGAAAACACCCGATATTTTAATTTTTTGCATATATATATGTATATATGTATATATGTATATATGTATATATGTATATATGTATATATATATATATATATATATATATATATATATATATATATATATATATATATATATTTGTTTTCTCAGGTTTTCGCGGGTGTTTGTATGTAGGTCTTTGGTTATTCGGGTCTTCTCCCACGTAAAATTGAAGGTTTCTTGGCGACGTTTCGACGAAGTCTCATTCGTCATCTTCAGGCTGGTGTTCTCGGCTTCGTGCTTCCAGGAGCAATTTTGCTGCACTGGCTCCCGGTGGTCTTCCGGGTGCGCTTCAAGGTGTTGGTTATCACCTTTAAAGCGCTCCATGGCATAGGGCCTAGCTATCTCCGAGACCGCCTGCTGCTACCGATGACCTCCCATCGACCCGTGCGCTCCCACAGAGAGGGCCTCCTCAGGGTGCCATCAGCCAAACAATGTAGGCTGGTGGCCCCCAGGGGGAGGGCTTTCTCTGTGGGGGCTCCCACCCTCTGGAATCAGTTGCCCCCGGAGATAAGAAGAATCCAGGACCTCAATGCTTTCCGTCGTTCCCTGAAAACCTATCTTTTTCAGCAAGCCGGGTTGGCTTAAGAAGAAATTTTTAAAATTTTTAAATCCTTTTAATTAGTCTACGATTTTTAATTTTTTGGGCCAAATTTTATATATATTTTTAAATGTTTTAATATTTGTATTCTATGTTTCTTATCTTGGCTGTACACCGCCCTGAGTCCTCAGGGAGAAGGGCGGTATATAAATTCGAAATTAAATTAAATTAAATTAAAAATTTCATATGTTCTTTCACATACGTCAATGTTGAATACATATTTTAAAAACCTTTTGCCTATCAATTGCAGCATAATAAGCAGTTCTTAGCTTGATTCTGATGATACTTTCTTCCAGGGCCCAATAACATTGGAACATTCTCCTCCGCGGGCTGGCCGGGAGGGGAAGACAGGACAGATGCCTCCAGCAGCACTCTACCAGCCAAAATGGGATGTGGGAGGGGGGGGCGTGCACACTCCCCTGTCCCATTTTTGGCCTGGATGGTCTCCTGCAGCACCCTTCCAGCCAAAACGGGACATGGGGGGATGTGTGCAGCCCCCCCCATGCCCCATTATTTGCCTGGACGGCCACCTGCAGCACTTTGACCTGCAAAATGGGGCACAGGAGTGTGCGTGGCCCCTCTGCACTCTATTTTAGCTGCCAGAAGCATCGCAGGTCGGTCCTTTGCTATTTCCAGGCCAGCACCACAGGCCAGATTTAAGCACCCCATGGGCCTTGAATTTGACACCCCTGTTCTAGTGTCATAACTGCTCCCTTGAGCACTTTTCATCTGATAAATCAATTACGCTATCTGTCAAAGCTATTGCCTCCTTAGAAGAAGCACAGATCCACATTGCACCCATAGCAGGGTGAAATGCTCCTGGTTCGGACCGGCTCGGGCAAGTAGGTAGCGATGGCGGCAGGCAGTTCGGAGAACCGGTAGCAAAAATCCCTGCCCCCGCCCCCCATGCCCAGCTGAGCCGCGTGATTATCAGAGGCTTTTTTTCTTTTAAATGCCTCTGACGAGCCAAGCTCTGTTGATCCCAGCTGAGTTGAAAACCCTCTGACGATCAGGCAACTCAGCTGGGATCGTCAGAGCCTTTTGAAAGCATTTTTTTACATGGTTTTACATGTAAAAAATGGTTTTAAAAGTAAAAAAAAATTGGCCATGCCCACCCAGTCACATTACCCCCACCACCAAGCCACTCCCACAGAACCGGTAGTAACAAATTTTTGATTTCACCACTTTCATCCATAGTTGTATACCAAAGGAGCTGCACTTTTTTATATTCATATCTGGCTGAAAGTTTGGTCCAAACTCTTTGAGCTAATGTTCCAATTTTGCATCTCCAGCAGTGACATGATTATATCCAACATCCTTTAAACATTCTAAAATTGCCATGCACAACATAGATTTTTATAGTCTATTATCCTCATAATCTACAGACAATGCCAGGGTCACAAGCTTGAATGGCTTTTAGCCAGCATTGCAGGTGAAGCCTTCTCTCCATCTTCTCCATGTTGAATAGTCTGCAGACAGAAGTAAGCTGACCATATTTTTTCCTCAAGCAGCTTCAAGGGAGTGCATTATGCAAAACTTGGTGGAAGCATCCCATCTTTCTGAAGTTTCACAAAGCCCTAATTAGGAATGGCATTAATGCTCCAGGAATGGACAGGAAGAAATAAAAGACAGAAAGAGAAATAGAGAATGTCTCTTGCTCCTAAATATAATGTATGCCTTCAACAAATCTAAATAGAGGGGGAAAAAAACCAAGTGAATGTTGTGGGTGACAATGAGAGAAAAATAGGCTAATCACAGTTCTAAAAGATACTTCATTTTATCATGTTTTCCCATTAACCAAGGTCAACTACATAGAATAAATGAATTCTTAATTGGTAGCTGAATGCCTAATTAGAAGTTCATCAGCTGGTGCCTGAAGTTGGTAATAGTAGGTACAAAAAAGAGAAAGAGAGAGAAAAAAAGAAAGAATAAATATTTTAGTACTCTGAATTTCAATAGGAATTTAAGATGATTGTATTTTGTTGGGGGGTTGCACTGAGGGAGCTCAACCAATCTCAAGCAGTGCATATGTTGTGCACTGACAGTAAAGATTTGAATTTGAATTTGAATTTGTGATTCTTTTTAATTTTCAGGGGTAATAGCTTCTGCTGAATTGTGAAGGATGGCTAGACTTTGCCCAAAGATTTTAGGACATAAATAATGGGATACCAATAAGATGTAGAAATGTGCTGTAATTAATGCCTTTCTATATTGATGGATTGTCTTAATATAATCTGGAAGGAATACAGGATTTTTTTCTATTAGTAAAACAATGACCTGTTCTCTCACAGCAAATCAGAAAAAAATCAAAATAAATCAAATCGATCTTTTTCCTGAAGCTCTTTTTTGTTCTAGCAATGTTTGCTGACCTTGTTTCTCTTCAAGAGCTGTATCCTCAGCTCCATAAATAATATAGTCCATTTTGAGAGACTGTTGATCTGATTGAATCCCTGGATCAGAAAAGTTTCAACCATTTGTCTAGATTGGAAAAATTCTAAATGGCTGTATATTTTATTTCCTTCTCCAAGAAAAGGATAAGTGAAATATATTTGCATTTTAGTAGAAACTGGTGCAGGAGATAGAATAAGAGTTTTAAAACATTGCTTCACTATCTGATTTTAAAAGTGCCTGTAACTTTTAGGGAGAAGAGATAAATTACTAGGAAAGTAGAAATTTTTAATTTTATTACACAAATATATGGCAACATGTACAATTGTATATAACTGAATTAAAGGCAGACAACCCCCAAATTAAGAAATAAAAGAAAAAGACTGAAAATTATGTTATAAAACAAACTTTGACCATATTACTAGAAAATCATCTTCTTTGACAAAAAAAGGACTATCTCAATTGTTGAAAAAAAAATGACATATCAACAATCCATTTGTTATCTTATTATTCAGGGTATAAAAGCCAGTGAGTGCATAAAATTTTCCATCTTTGTGAACCCAAATTAAAAACAATTAAGCATACTGAATTGAATAATGGAAAAATCAATACAAAAAACAAAACAAAAACAGGAGTTTTTTTTAATAGACCAAAAAATTAAAAATGATTCCTCATGAAAGAGAGCAATCATTACATTCTTCTTAACACCTACTGGCCTGATGGAGCTGATATAAAGCCAGGAGGGAAAAGACCATTCTGATTTTCAGGAGCAAAATATTCCAGATATGTGGGAATGAAAAGTCCCTGCAATGACAGTCCTTGAGAGAAGGAATCAAAAGTGAGCCTGCACTGCAGATCATATTGGACAGTTAGATATTAGTGAGAAAGAGGCTTTAACACATCCAGGATCTGAGCCATGAAAGGCTTTAAGGTGAAGTCAGCATTTGAACTGCATTCAGAAGTCAACTGGTAATCCCAGCACTCTTGAGCAGAAGATGCTTATATCTACTTGAGCCGCTGTATTCTAGATCAGCTGAAACTATGAATTCAAAAGCAGCCCCCTGTAGAGTTCTTTGCGATAATCTCATCAAAAAAAAAAAAAAAGTGAATAAAGTCCCCCATTCAGGAGGCGTTCACAATTGGTTCATAAAATGGAACTGGATGGCCCTCAATAAACTACAGCTATGAATAAAAGGGGAACTAGGCCACTGAAAAACATGATAGCTGAGCACCATCAAAGCTGACACAAGCCAGAAAACAGAAAAATTCAAAGTAGTGCAAGATCGAAAGATGTGGAGACACTTGGCCTATAGAATCACCAAGAGTCAGACCTGACTGAATGGATAACAATATTATCATGATAAATCCAAATCAGCTGTGTCCAAAACCAAAGATGGTTATCACTCCAAGTCATATGGTTTATAAAGCCTTAGACTCTATCTTGCTGAGATTAAGACTTCCCAGGGCACCGGTATATCCTATTGGTACTGGGTTCTGGTACTGGAAAATCCATACCTGAGTGATGGCCAGGTCCCACTGATACTTAATGTGGTGATCCACCCATTTTTCAAGAAACTAGAACCGACCAAACAATTTTCATCCTGTCTCCAATTTTCCCTTTTTAGGAAAGGTTGTGGAGGAAGCTAGTCACACAACAGCTTCCGAGAACCCTGGAGGCAGCAGATAATTTGGATCCCAATGTTTTAGCTTGGATGCAGCCCAAACTGCATTAATCACACTCGTAGGTAACTTCTGGCAGGAACAGTATAGAGTTAGTGAATCTAGCCTGACTTCCTTTATGTCTCAGTCATTTTGATACCATCAATAATGTAGGAGTATGAGCAATTATGGGTGAATTCTTCCTTCCCATGTCTTACATAAAGAATGAAAGCATTGTCTATTTATTTATTTATTTATTTATTTATTTATTTATTTATTTATTTATTTATTTATTCAATTTATATACCGCCCTTCTCCTAGTGGACTCAGGGCGGTGCACAGCCAAAACTAAAATACATAACAATACAAAATTTAAAATTAATTAAAAGAATTATATACTTTGGCCCGAATTAAAACAGTGCGAATTAAAACCCATTAACAAATTAAAACTAAACAATTAATAACCATTAAAAACTAAAAAAGGGGGCGGGGTTCACGCCAGCCCTGCTTGCTGGAAAAGAAGAGTTTTCAGGGCTCGGCGAAAGATCCGAAGATCCGATATCCTTCGTATCTCCGGGGGCAAATCGTTCCAGAGGGCGGGGGCTGCCACAGAGAAGGCCCTCCCCCTGGGGGTCGCCAGCCGACATTGCCTGGCCGACGGCACCCTGAGGAGTCCCTCTCTGTGGGAGCGTACTGGACGGTGGGAGGCTATCGGCGGCAGAAGGCGGTCCCGCAAGTACCCAGGTCCTATGCCATGGAGCGCTTTAAAGGTGGTAACCAACACCTTGAAGCGCACCCGGAAGACCACTGGAAGCCAATGCAGCTCACGCAGGAGAGGTGTCACATGGGAGCGACCCCTCGCTCCCATAATCCCCCGCGCGGCCGCATTCTGCACCAGTTGGAGCCTCCGGGTACTCCTCAAGGGGAGCCCCATGTATTTGCCAACGCTTCAGAGAAAAGGTGTGAACATGAAGAGACTATCTGAAATAAAGAGGCATCGCTCTGCCTTAAATGTCCTTATGATATGCCTTTAACTCAATCAAATGCACAAAGGCTTACTATACTTGCTTCTATGTGCTCTGATTCAGACAAGACAAAATTTGAATAGAGTTTGATAACCTGAGTAAATACATTTTTTTAAAAAGCAATATTTCTATTTGTTCAATCTTTTTGTAAACAACAAAGGTGATAATTTGCTGCCTTTTGAAATATAAAGAAATTACTAGAAGTTTCAAATTTGTCCAGCTTTCTACATTTAATTGCAGTATAATACACAATTAAAAAAGAAAGAAAAATAAAACAAAGATCTATAACAAAGAGAGAAATAAAAATAAAATTCAGACAAAGAGTTGGTTCGTATAATTCTTATAAAATATAAAAATAGCTTTAAACATTCTAAAGCAGTTCTAAAGCAGCTTTTAGAAATTCCACAGACCTTTTAAAATGTAACTCTTAGATACTTAACTTTCAATCAATATTTTTCCTATCCAAGTCTTACATAAAAGGTGAAGATCATGCAAGATTTATAATGAAGAGCATGGGGTATATGTTTGATATATAATTACATGCATAATTAATCAGCAATTTTGACTAGCTTACAAATGCTTTGTTAGCTTTAGTTTTAACAGCAGATACTGAATCAATTAAGAAGCTCTTCTGAACCTCATGTTCTGTTATATCTTCTCAATTAATGCCACAAACACAGAGACTTATTTTGTATTACTACCTCTGGTAGCTTTTACTGGGATTCACTTGTCCATCTCTTGCTTCTTAAAATATACAAATTTATTTCTTTCAGTGATTTTGGAATAATTAATTGCCTCTTTTTTTAGAAGCACTTTAATGAAATTTATATAAAAGACTTGTCTATTAACCTTTGTGTCTCTTTTCAAAACAGCAATTAAAATTGTTTACAGAATTGTTTACAGTAGCATAATGTGACATTTTGAAACATTTCAGTAGGGATAAAGGAAGCAAACTATTAAAAATCAGAAAGTTCAGTTGTAATAGGTTGCAAGGGGGAGGTCCAAGTGCAATGCAATTTATTACATCTTCTCATAAGATATGAGAAAGAAAATAAATGAATTCTATATATATGCACAGGCCTTTCGACAATGTAGCATTGACACTAATTTTAAACCGGTTTTCCAATTTCTGCAGAACAATTCTGAAAACTACAATTTTCATTGAACATTATCTTCCTATGTAGCAGTTTCCCTGAGTTCCATAAGAAGGACAGCTTGATGTCTGCAACATAATATAAATTCATGACTTTCCCTATGCTTATTTTTTTTAAAAAATCTTCCCTTTCTTGTCTTTTAATTATTTGTGGCTTGTTTCCCCCCATAAAGTTAATTCTCAGCTTCACGGTTGAGCAAGAGTTCAAAGTTACAGTGATGGCTGGGGGAGGGGGGGGGAATGGCTGTTTTTAAAGTTCTGGCCCTCAGAGCATCCCCATGGTCATGTAAACAAGATTCGGGCACCTAACAAATGTTTCTTGTGCTTAGAAGGAAATGTAATGCCAATTACTAGCTCTAGTAAAATGAAAATGCCACCAGAGCTTCAGTGTCCTGGTATGTCATACATCCCAAACATTTAATGATGCCAGGGACTGAGGATAGTCTTATTATGCACATCCTTTATCAGTAGACAGTTGAATGCACATTATTCTTCTGTTGAGGCTGGAACGTATTTTGTGTATCTTAAAAACAAAAACAAATATGATCTCTTTGCTGCTTCATAGGAGAACACTCACCATACAATAGGTGGGATAAAAAATAATTGAATTCATATTTGAGTTGATGTGGCAATTTAAAGTAATTTTCCCCAACCTGCATGCCATAAACACTGCTGTTCTTTATGTTCTACTGTTCTTAGATGACTTGCTCTTAAAAATGATTTCCCAGTTCTAGTAGTCATGAACTAAGACAAGCATATATCAACAGCAAACTAAACGATGTTATCACAAATGAGATCTAGGCATGGAAGTCATTCTCTAGGGTAGAGATTGCACTAAAGATTGCATAATAGTTGTAGTTGATAGGCTACACATGTTATCTGTTTCTACCATTTTGAGAATGACATATAATCATGATAAGAATATACTTTGTGCATGGCCATTGTTTCAGCTAAGGAATATATTCTATCTTGCATAAAATTCAAGAAAAGACAACTATTTTGAATTTTAGGGCTGTGCTTTTTTATGATGATGATGATGATTTTCAGTCGCTCTAAGGGAAGCAACACAAATCTGTTGGAGGGGAGATCGAAATGTATGGGCAATTTCAGAGTTTTGGGGTAAAATTAAGGGATTTAATCCCAAAAGTTATAGCAATAGCATACTTTGTATGTAGTTTGGAAATAATTCAATAATGGTATTTTGAAATTTGTAGGAGGGTAAATGTAGTATTATTTGGCAGTTTTTTTGTAATAGACACATGTTCCTGGAATTACACTATGCATTACAATACAATACAATACAATACAACAATTGTATTGTATAAAATACAATACAATACAAATTACAATATGATCGTAGGAAAATATATAGTTGCTTTAAAGAGTTGCAGACAAATATTATTTTTGTATCCTCTGTGTATTCTGAAGGGCCTTTTTTGGAATAAAATCTGAAGCATTACATAACTTTAAGATTAAAAACAACCTAATTAATGTAAAACAAATGCATAAAAATTGCAAATCAATGTCATTTGATTTGCGTGATACAGGCTAGCATCAGTGGCTATATGTGTGCTAATATATAACTGATACGGATTTAGCACAGAAAATGAAACTGATTGGGCAAATATTTTATATGGACAGTTTATGTTGGACAGTTGTGTGCCAATATGTTATTTAAGTATTACTTATCCTGTGTCTCAAAGAATGACAAAGATACTCAAGCATTATAAATACCGTATTTTTCGGAGTATAAAACGCACCGGAATATAAGATGCACCTACCATTTTTGGTTGTTTTTTTAAAAAAAAAAAATTAAAAAAAATTTTTTTTAGACAAACACACATACAAATATACAATGTATTTTCTTTGAACAGAGTGTTTGGCTGGTTCACAAATTTAAACAGTGTTTAGTCATTTCAATTAAATTTACAATTTCTATATTTCCTTTTTGCCATATTTATTCCTCATCTATTTTTTTAAAAAAAAACCAATATTACCCTTCATTCTCATCTCTAATCTTAATCAAATTCAATTTTTCCCTTCTATTCTATATTATACCCCTTCCCATTGTCATCTATTTTTATATCCATCCTCACATTGGTTAATTATTTAATATTTCAATTGTTTAATACAAATTCAACATTTTTATATAAATCAATTAGTTATAACTATGTTTTTTCTATATTAATAAATATGAACATGGATATTCCAATTATTTCCATGCAATCCAATTTCTTACAAATCAATTAATTATATTTACCAATAATAATAAACCAAATAATTTTCCCCATATATTCCTCTAAACTACAACTTAACCATTTCTGCTTTCAACACAATATACAATTAATAGTATCTCAATTATTACAATTCCCTAGTTAAATAGAGCTTTTTTTCTTTTGTGTTTTAAAATCTTGAATTCTCCTCTTTTGCCCTAAATTTCCCATTGTTTGCACCTACCTTTTTTGGTGAGAAAAAAGAAAAAGAAATATCTCTCTGCCTCATTTTGCCACGTTGCAGCAAAGAACCTGCTTTACTTTCAGTTTTGTTTTTTCAGCATAATTAGGGGAAAAAAATCTGCTCCAGCACTTTTTGCAGCAAGCAGGAGAGCCCTGAGCAAAACAGCTGAGAGCAAATCAGCTGAGAGTTGGGAGGCTGATCTAATCAACTTATGCTAATTAACCTATGCTGAAGCTGAAAAGGGCTGTTTTTTCTTGCTGTTTGCTTGCAAGAAGGTAACTGCTGCGAGGCACAGGCCAAAGGGTGGGGGCCAGTGGGTGGGCTGGGCTACATTTGGTGCATAAGATGCACCTAAATTTTCACCCCCTTTTGGGGAGTAAAAAGTTGCATCTTATACTCCAAAAAATATGGTAGTCATAAAGCTTACTACATGAGCAGGGGGTCAGAAGCCATAAATTGTGCCTGTGACATGTTAAAAGATATTCATATGTATGTACTTTGCAAAAAGTCTGCATCATAGAAGACTAAAATGCTAGTTTCCATTTATTATAAAACTCTGTGCTGTGAGGCTCAAAATTTTGGGCCTGGACAACCTGGAACTATTCCACCTACGGTCTGACCTAAGCATAGTACACAAAATTGTCTTCTACAACATCCTACCTGTCAGTGACTACTTCAGCTTCAACCTCAATAATACTCAGGCAAACAATAAATACAAACTCAAGGTAAACCACTCCAAACTTGAGTACAGAAAATATGACTTCAGCAACAGAGTGGAATGCCTGGAATGCTCTACCTGACTCCACTGTTACATCCTCAAACCCCCACAGCTTCAACCTTAAACTGTCTACCGTGGACCTCACCCCATTCCTAAGAGGTCCATAAAGGTGGAGTGCATAAGTGCACCAGCGTACCTACCGTCCCTGTCCTACTGTCCCCATTTATTTGCACTCATTTCCTATGTTCATGCCCATGTTTATACTTATACCTGTTATCTCATACATGTTTGACAAATAAATAAATTTAAAAAAATTGCAGAAGGAGTAAAGAAAGAAAAAAGAAGAAAATAAAAAGAAGCTTCCAATTTCCTATGCAGCAAACCTAAGTACACTTACAAAATTCTCTCTTTACACTATGATTACAAAGAAACCCTAATTACCTCATCCTTGTCTATTAACCATTTTTTTTTCTAATCATCCAAACTGCATCGTAAATATTTTTTTTTTTTGCTTCTGTTTCATGCAAAATATTGATAAGGGGTTTCCAATCAACCATAAATGTAGATATTGTTTTTTATCTAATCAAAGAGGTTAATTTGACTTCTTTTAAACTGATTTTGCAAGCTTGATATGATCATGATGGAACTGTTTGATATTACTCAGTTAGTAAATGTTCAGACCTTTTGTAAATCCTGAACAGAGCTAAAATGTTAGAAGTGCTGAGAGCCAAATGATGATTTGCTCTGAATCAAAATTCAACCTCACTTGACAATTCAATTGTACTTGATCTCTGACACTGATTTGATGATCTGAGATACTTTTATTCAGAAAAGTTAATTCAGTTCAGCTTTTCAACCTTCCAACATTTTTCTAATCATCAGTTGAATTCACTTCAATTCAAAAATTCAATCAAATCACATTTGAACGTAATTAAATGTTTGCACAGGGTTCAGAAACAGAACATAGGACATATTGAAGTGTCTTATTGTATCAGAAAACCTACAAAAGAAATCCAGAAAACAGGGATGGTGACAGTGATTAGGATGTAAAATATAGCCTACGACATTGTTTGCAACCAATACGGTATTATGCTACATTTAAAATCAAGCACTTCTCAACTCTCAGCTGATTTTCAAGGGAAGAATTCATAAATCAAGATATCAAAATAACTTCCAAAGGTAATGTGAGAGACAAATCACTCATGCTGTTATTTATTACAAATGTCCACACTTTGGAATATGCACATGTAATTTAAATAATCAAAACAAGGAAACAAGGAAATCTGTATAAATATAGTCATTTAAACAAAATATTAATGAAATCTATTTTCCTTTTCATTATTTTTAGTGAAAAGAAATAAAGAAAACTATGTTTTATAAAAGATAAAGAATGATGGTTTTTGGAAGTCTTGTTTGGTGGAGAAACAACAAAATTTCAAACTTATATTTTGAAAGAAAGAAAAAATTGATCTTTCTCTTCAAATGCTACAGGTTAATCCAACTCACTTCTAAAAATCCTTCTGTTTATGTTAGTGTGATTCACTTGAGAAATTAACTCCTGGAAAATGGCATCGGACAAGCAATATTTAGGGTGATAGCTAGTTCATAATAGCATGAACTAAAAAAAAAAACTTTCTAAAATAGGCTGTAGAATGCATTTCTTTAACAATCAGTTTTCCTAACCTGTAAAATATTTAAGGGTTTCAACTAAAAGTAGGTTGCATAAATGATGAATATATTTTAAAACATTTATTAGCATAATAGGCAATGTAATTTAGTTAATGGCCATTTTTTATTTTATTTTATTTTATTTTATTTTATTTTATTTTATTTTATTTTATTTTATTTTATTTTATTTTATTTTATTTTATTTTATTTTATTTTATTTTATTATTATTTGCTGGAAGATGTAACCCTTAGCAAAATGTAAAAATAAATGTGTGACATTATGTTATCACATTAACATTTCTCCGTATTATTAGTGATAATAAAAAAGGGAAATAAGTCAGACCTAAGAAGATGACTCACATCGTAAAGTTTTTTTCATTGTTATAGAGACAGGAGGACAAATAGGGGTGATATTCAAATAACCAAATATATGTAGGGAAGTGGATTTGTTAATTATTATTTATTAATTATTTCTCTGCCATGTTGAAACACAACAACCCGGCATATGATATCAGGATGAAGATGGCTTTACTTTGGTACAAATATACCATAGAGTTCTTCAGACGAAAAGAATCTTTGAGCAATCAATATGACTAGAGAAACCTTCACGTACTGCATATGCTGAGGTTTACATTGCAGTAAAATACAGTATATTGCTTAGTTTTAGCTTATTGTACTGTGGAGACTATGATTTAGTAATGGCCAAGTTTCCCAAACTAGACATTTTTTAGAACCATGGATTTCAACTTCCAGTATTTCCCAGTCAGCATGATTTTGGGGGGTTAGGTCTACAGTCTTAGGTTAAAGTTTTGGGGGTTTGGGGATCTTTGGAGTTGTCTTCCATGTGCAAGTAGTTCTTGAGTTATAACTGTAATGGAGCCTGGCCATCATGGTCGTAAGTCATGACGGTCATTAAATGGATCAGTCACATGCCTGATCTGTTTTTGTGACCTTTTTTTGGCAGTTAATAAACAAAGGAAGCAGTAGCAGAGTAGTTACAATGATTATTAAGTAAACGAATGGTTTTGCTGTTGTGTGGTTTTGCTGAACACCTGAAGCAAATTCTGGTTTTCAGCAAACCTATTGTCTTGTGACTGCATGATGCTGCAAACATCTGTAACTGCCATGTGACTGAAGTGCAATGACATAACCATGGGGGAAGGTGTGACCATCATAACTTTGAATTTGAATCATAAGTAGCCCCAAGGTAGGTCCGTTGTAATCAAAGGGTTGCTAAATGAGCAGTCGTAACTTGAGGGCTACCTGTATCTAGCTAACTGTTTAAAATTTCATTGCCAAATTGTGACTATATAGGCCAAGGCTTAATATAATGCTTACTTTCTATTTCATCGTGCCATGGTACATATCTGACACATGAACTGCTAGTGAGTGTGATTATGTTTAGAACTCAGAAAGGGTATTAAAGCCACAAAAGTTACAAGAAAATTGATTGAGGTTTAACCATATTAATCAAAATTATGGCTGTGAAGTCACTCACATTATCCAGAATTACATATATTACTTCCTTCCAAAACAGGTATCATAAACCAGAAACTATTAAGATGATTTGCACCAATTGACATTTTAGCAAATCATTTTAATCGGCACAGCAAAAGCTGTGGTGTAATTTACTACCAAAACTTAACTATCATGTCAATTTTAGTGGCTGGTCTATGTTATGACTACGGTATGCTGTAAAAGTTAACATCACACCTCTGAAGAAAACATTTTAAGTCTCCAAGGTTGTCAATCTCCCATCTTTCACAAACTCTAGATTCAATTTGGGAGAAAAAATTCAATTGTTAGAACGCAATCCCTCTTTTCTGACAGCTGTGAACTTTTATTTCTTATTTTTATATTAACTGAGAGTTAGGAAGGGTCAGTTGTGGACAACCCACCAACATAATTCTTTCCTTTGCTTTCCCAACTCAAGATCTTTTATTGCAAAGGTAAACTTCAGTGGCAGTTATTATTTTGTATGCCCGCAGAATAGAAAGCTGAGCACAGCCTTCACATTGATACAATGTTCCAGCTATTTCCAAAAAAATCTATAAGACCTCATGTCATAGACCCAAAGTTCAAAATATATACCTTCATGCAGGTATGCTTAATGTTGAATTTAGATAATATTATTAGGTGGCCCTTCCTCTGGAATTACTGCATTTTTCGCTCCATAAGACACTCCTGACCATAAGATGCACCTAAGTTTAGAGGAGGAAAATAAAAAATAATAATCTGCCTCTGTCTCCCAGCGTCCATCCAGTATTCATCTGGCTAGCATCCTTGCAGCAAACAGCCTGCCTCCTCCATGTTTGCTGCTTCCACCGGGGAACGCCGGAGCCTTTGCCTCCTAGCAGCTGATAGGAGGTTGGATCAGCCTCCCGTAATACTGCCAATCAGCTGTTCCAGGCAGAAGGGATCGCTGCCGCCATTTGCAGCTGCTGTCTGTCGCCCATATTCACTCCATAAGATGCACAGACATTTCCACCCACTTTTGAGAGGAAAAAAAGTATGTCTTATGGAGTGAAAAATACGGTAGTTTGTATGATTTTAAGTCAAGTGCAAACAAATCTTGTTTTAAAATGGCTTGAATATATCTGAGAGCTGCTCACATCAGCTACATGCAATACTTCCCTTTACACTTTAGCACTTTACATTAAAGAGTCACTATAATACAGGTAGTCCTTGAGATACAACATTTCATTTAGTGACCGTTCAAAGTTACAATGGCATTGAAAAATATGACTTATGACCATCTTTCACAGTTATGACCTTTGCAGCAGTGGTGAAATGTAAAATTTGTTACTACCGGTTCTGTGGGCGTAGCTTGGTGGGGGAGGTAATATGACTGAGTGGGCATGGCCAAGTTTTTGTTTTTTTGTTTTTACTTTTAAAAGCATTTTTTCTACAACCTCTTCAGCTGAAGAGGTTGTTAAAAAATGCTTTTAAAAGCCTCTGATGATCCCAGTTGACTTGCCTGATTGGCAGAGGCTTTTTTTTTAAAGCCTCTGACAATCCCAGCTGACTTGCCTGATCAGCAGAGGCTTTTTTTCCTTTTAAAAACATTTTTTTCTATAACTTCTTCGGCCAAAGAGGTTGTAGAAAAAATGCTTTTAAAAGCCACTGATGATCCCAGCTGAGCCGCGCGATCATCAGAGGCTTTTTTTTTTTTACTTTTAAAAGCATTTTTTCGGCCAAAGAGGTTGTAGAAAAAAATGCTTTTAAAAATAAAAAAAAAAAGCCTCTGATGATTGCGCGGCTCAGCTGGGCAATGGGGGGGGCAGGGATTTTTGCTACCGGTTCTCCGAACCACCCGCCTCCATCGCTACTGGATCAGGTGATCCAGTCCGAACCGGGAGCATTTCACCCCTGCTTTGCAGCATTCCCATGATCATGTGATCAAAATTCAGATAGCAATAGCACTAGCACTTAGACTTATATACTGCTTTACAGTGCTTTTCAGCCCTCTCTGTAAAGTGGTTTACAGAATCAGCATATTGCCCCCAACAACCTAAGTCCTCAGGTTGAAAGAATGGAAGGCTGAGTCAACCTTGAGCCTGGTGAGATTCCAAATTGCAGGCAGCCGGCAGTCAGCAGAAGTAACCTGCAGTGCTGCGCTCCAACCACTGCACCACCGTGGCTCATGCTTGGCAATTGGTTTATATTTATGACCATTGTTGTGTCCCAAGGGGATGTGATCCCTTTTGTGGCCTTCCCACAAGCAAAGTTGATGGGGAAGCCTGGTTCACTTATCAACCGTGTTACTAACTTAACAACTTCAGGGATTCACTAAACAAATGTGACATGACAGATTGTAAAATGGATTGAAAACTCACTTAACAAATTTCTCACTTATCAACATAAATTCTGGGCTCAGTTGTGGTAGTAAAATGAGGACTACCTGTATAAGCATTATCTTAACTTTGGCAGAGCACTCACAAGTAAAATTCCTGCTGTGGGTAGATTCCTAGCTAAGAAATAGAGACAATAAATGTAAGTCTTATCTTTCTTTCACATTTTGAGACCTCATAACTAAGTGATATAAATATCCTGCGTTTTATAATTTTATTATAATTGGATAGTTTGCATTCTCAATGTATTTAGTTCAGATGACCCTTTATCTAAATATATTATGATATATTCTAAGTATATTTTTTATAATTACTGAAATTTTTATAATTTGTTGTTTTGTTGATTGCTGTACAACACTTAGAATTGCTTCTTGAGATGGGAGACCATATAAATGTGATAAATAAATAAAATATTTTTATATATTTATAATTATTGTTTCTATATATTTGTTTTATTTATTTATTTATTTATTTATTTATTTATTTATTTATTTATTTATTTATTTATTTATTTATTTATTAAATTTTTATACCACCCCCTCTCCCGAAGGACTCGGGGCGGTGAACAGCCAAAATTAAAAACACACAATACAAATATTAAAATACATTAAAACAAAATTAAATTATCTTAGGCTTCTCCAATTTAAAACCCCGTTACCCATAAAATTCACCCAATTAAAAATTTTTTAACCCAGCCCGGCTTGCTGAAATAAAAAAGTCTTCAGGGCCCGGCGGAAGGTCCGGAGGTCCGGGATTAGTCGTATCCCTGGGGGTAGCTCATTCCAGAGGGTGGGTGCCCCCACAGAGAAGGCTCTTCCCCGGGGGGTCGCCAGCCGACATTGCCTGACAGACGGCACCCTGAGGAGACCCTCTCTGTGGGAGCGTGTTGGCCGGTGGGAGGTTATCGGAGGCAGAAGGTGGTCTCGTAAATAACTGGGTCCTAAGCCATGGAGCGCTTTGAAGATGAGAACCAACACCTTGAAGCGCACTCGGAAGACCACTGGAAGCCAATGCAGCTCGCGCAGGAGAGGTGTCACGTGGGAGCGCCATGTCGCCCCTGTAAGTACCCGCGCGGCCGCATTCTGCACCAGTTGGAGCCTCCGAGTGCTCCTCAAGGGGAGCCCCATGTAGAGAGCGTTGCAGTAGTCGAGGCGGGAAGTAACGAGGGCATGAGTGACCGTGCATAGGGAGTCCCGATCCAGAAAGGGGCGCAACTGGCGTATCAGGCGAACCTGATAGAAAGCCCCCCTGGCCACGGCCGTCAAATGCTCTTCTAAAGACAGCCGTGCGTCCAGGAGGACACCCAAGTTACGCGCCCTCTCCGTGGGGGCCAATGTCTCGCCCCCAATAGTCAGCGATGGCACCAGCTGACTATATCGGGACGCCGGCAGCCACAGCCACTCAGTCTTGGAGGGATTGAGTCGGAGCCTGTTCCTCCCCATCCAGACCCGCACCGCCTCCAGGCACCGGGACATCACTTCAAGGGCATCGTTGGGGTGGTCTGGGGTGGAGATGTACAGCTGGGTGTCATCAGCGTACAGATGGCACTGCACCCCAAAACCACGGATGATCTCGCCCAGCGGCTTCACATAAATGTTGAACAGGAGAGGCGAGAGGACTGACCCTTGTGGCACCCCACAAACCAAGTGCCTTGAGGTCGACCTCTGCCCTCCAACCAACACAGACTGTGACCGGTCGGAGAGATAGGAGGAGAACCACCGTAAAACAGTGCCTCCCACTCCCAACCCCTCCAACCGGCGCAGCATGATACCATGGTCGATGGTATCAAAAGCCACTGAGAGGTCTAATAGGACCAGAAGAGAGGAGCAACCTCTGTCCCGAGCCCTCCAGAGATCATCAACCAATGCGACCAATGCCGTTTCCGTGCTGTACCCGGGCCTGAAGCCGGACTGGAACGGATCTAGATAGACGGTTTCATCCAGGTACTGCGGGAGCTGTCGCGCAACCACACTCTCAACAACCTTCGCCAAGAAGCGAAGGTTGGAAACTGGACGATAGTTTGCTAAAACAGCTGGGTCCAGAGAGGGCTTCTTGAGGAGGGGCCTCACCACTGCCTCTTTCAAGGCGGGAGGCAAGAACCCCTCACTCAAGGAAGCATTTATAATCCTCTGGAGCCAGCCTCGTGTAACCTTCCGGGTAGCCAGCACCAACCAGGAGGGACACGGGTCCAATAAACATGTGGTTGCGTTCAACCTCCCCAGCATCCTGTCCACGTCCTCGGGAGTCACAGGGTCAAACTCATCCCAGATAACCGTCTCAAGACAGATCTCGGACAACCCGCCTGTACCTACCCAGTCGGAGTCCAAGCCTTCCCGAATTTGAGCGACTTTATCGTGCAGATAATGCGCAAAATCCTCAGCACGACCTTGCAAGGGGTCTTCCCGCACTCCCAGATGGAGAAGGGAGCGAGTCACCCTAAACAAGGCAGCTGGGCGATTTTCTGCCGACGCGATAAGAGCGGAAAAGTAATTAGACTTCGCCGCCTTTATCGCCACTAAGTAGGTCTTGATATAAGACCTCACTAGTGTACGGTCAGATTCGGAGCGACTGGCCCTCCAACTACTCTCTAGGCATCTTTTCCAGCGTTTCATCCCCCTCAGCTCCTCGGAGAACCAAGGAGCTGGGCAGATTCGGCGCCGGGTCAGAGGCCGCAAAGGCACGACCCGATCTAAAGCACCAGCAGCCGCCCTATCCCAGGCGGCCACCAGGTCTTCCGTCGAGTCGCGTGCCAGAGTCTCAGGAAATGGCCCAAGCTCCATTCGGAACCTATCAGGATCCATCAGGCACCTGGGGCGGAACCACCTGATTGTTGCATCTCACCCAGAGTCACTTCTTGTTAAATGGACAAGCATATAAACAGGATGAACCAATATACAAATGTTTGCTGCCAAATGCATTTCTCTGATTTAGGCTTTTTGTTAAAAACAGATAAATAAATATGATTTTCAAGGCAAATTGAGTTTCCAGTTAGCTGAGTGAATAATTTGCCTTCCCTGCAGAAGAGCTTTAGATCATCTAAACTCACCTTTTTAAAATGGAAATTTGTGTACTATGTTTGTGAGTGTGTCTCTGATTGTGAGTGTATACACACACCTTCCTCTAACTTGCAATACAATAAATATCTATAGGATGTCACTGTGTTTCCTGTTATTGCAAATAACTGTAATACACAGTTATGTGTATTACACGGATATGTACACTCCACGGATATGTAGTATATCTATGTTGACCAGCAAGTCTGTTTTTAGAATCTGAATTGGTCAGGACGGCGAAGAACAGATCACTGAAAAAAAAATGTTCATTTTACTTGCATTAAAATTTGACACACATAACTAATTTTAATTGTGTTACTATAGGAAAAAACAAGGAAATTCTTCATATAGAAAAGCAAAATATATATTAAACTAAAATGGGGCTTCAGAAGGATCAGTTGATATCATCTGAGTGTTTTTCTGTACATTCCCTGCATAGTAAAGTGTTTTGCACTTCCAGCCTAATGGAGTGATTATCCAGCTATTTTAAACATCCGATGGGGTCCAATAAATGTGAAAAATGGTACAGTATACAGTTAATGTCAAGATAATAAGCGGCATACTTGATATATTTTAAGTCAATTGATTTCTTAATGTGGCATGCTCTTTATTCCAGAGTTCTTGCAAATAATGCCTACCTTAGTGATAATAATTTGTTTATTAAAAGAAACACTGATTCTAAATAGCTCTAGAATCAGGGAAAACACATTGCAACACTGATAATCATTTGAGAGTTCTGAGCTGCTGAAACATCTGGGCTGAACTGTTTAATTAAGAGATGCAATTGGTTATATTGCCATTTTACAATGTTAGGCAATCCACAAGTTTTGGCCATGCTCCAAATGATTTAATATGTCCTTTATTTCCATGCCTGAAATGGGCATCTGTTTGAGAGGTTGATCAATAAATAATAGCTATCCTGTCACAAGTTCAGCACACATCCTGAGAGAAATGAGATCTCTCTGGGTGGGTATTGTAAATTTGTACATTCCTTAAAGTGTTTAATTTATTTATATGCACATTAGTCATTCCATCACTGCCCAGTGGAACAGCCCACTGCAGTCAATTGGGAATTCATGCATTAGGAACTTGGGTATCTGGTTGATGACACAAATCTAGAAATAACTGCTGGAAGCTAGTAATTCCTTGAAATGTGTGGACAGCTATATGCATTTTGCAATTTGCTCCTGAAAAGCCATTTCTTTTTCCCCTGATGGAACTTTGCAAAGTGTCTTTAAAATGCCAGCTGTGTTTTCTGTGTACCTTTTGATGAGGTGAGGTGACAGTACGAGAAAAGTGAAAATCCATCATGATTGCTAATGATGGATTCAGAAGAAGATGAACTTTCCCTTCTCTACCCAATGGACATGCAAATAGAATAAAGCCTTTCTCCATATTACCTTTAAACAACTACCTGTAAGCACTCTAACACCAGACAAAATAGTATCTGATTGCTGTTTGTGTGTGATAATAACTAAGGTTTGCCTCTCTGTTTCCTGATTCCTCACAAGCAGCAGCCTTTGGGAGGTTGGTCAAGGTTTTATTTTTTCCCTTTAAAAAAAAAAATCTGAATACAACCCAACTTTTAAAGAATGAGGTTGCATTATGGGAAAAAAATACTTTAGGGGAAATGACAATGTTGCATTGCAACCTGAATAGAATGAGGTGATGGGTTAAATTTCTTTTACAGTTTAGCGGGCTCAAAATGACTTTAGCTCCTAGTTAGATTCCATTTTCCAATCATTTTTGTTTAGGTTTATAGATCTGCAGGACATGATTGCATGAACTTATGTTTTTCTAGGTATTGTGTTATTCTGCATCTTTGTCTCCACATTTAACTGTGCACATACCAATAATGTTTAACAAAGCCATAGTGCACCAAAGCTGAAATTGAAATCAAGACATAATTTATAAAAAATACTATACAATTTTTTTTTTAAAAAAAGGAAAAAAATAATAATTGCACAGGCAATGTAAAGATGGGACTAGCAGCTATGTGACTAAATTTGTAGGACAGATGTGCAAGGAACCTAATGCCACCTAAGGGGAAGGGAAGAAAGAAATTCCAGATGGAAACAGGGAAATCACACCTGGATAGCAATACAACAGCACAAATAGGCTGTGGAATTCACAAGGGAAGAGAAGGGTTGTTAGAGGGTTAGATTAGGGCATATCTTTTACATGCATCACAATATTTATATATGTTCCATCATTAAAAGTTTGGCCTTAAGATATTGCCGAAATCCTAATCAAACAATACAGGCTTTTCACTAAAAGTAACTAAAGTAAACAAATAAACAAATGAATTAATGTAGTTCTGCAACAGATAAATAAAGTAATTGTATGATTAGTCATTTTTTTCATTCCTGTCAACTATTTATTATTAGTTCAATTTCAGGCATAACACCTTTAAGGACTATTTTAGTATAAAATAAAAGTGAAAAATATGCAGCTTTCTGCAATAAATGGATGGTATTAAAATGAAAATAAAATTTGTCTGATCTTAATGGATTTCACTAATCCTGGGAATTATAAATTTATTTACCCACTAGAAACCCTTTTACTTTTTGTATTAGC
Source organism: Pituophis catenifer annectens (assembly GCF_029215685.1). Classification (NCBI taxonomy): domain Eukaryota; kingdom Metazoa; phylum Chordata; class Lepidosauria; order Squamata; family Colubridae; genus Pituophis; species Pituophis catenifer. The sequence continues at coordinate 235,638,268 of NW_027256882.1, forward strand.
TTTAAAGATTGGCTCTTCATGAATGCATAATTTTCATAATCATGTTCCTCCCGCCGCTTTAGGTAGGTTTCTTAAGGATATACAAAAATAGAATTTTGCAAAGAGATAATAAGCGAAAATGGTTCTATATACAAAATCCAAACTAATGCAACCCTTCTAATCATGGATGTTTATATAAAGAAGTGATTGAACTGCTGATGAGGAACAGTTTTTGTGGCATCTAGAAAGCAATATTTTCTTGCCCCGTTGTTATTGCAACTCCAAATAATATGGAATAATATGATGCCGGATGCTGAATAATCATAATCTCTATTTTTTTTTTTTTAAAAAAAAACATTCTTCACATGTATTGTCAGTGCAGAATGCACACAATTGTAATGTATTTATTTATTTGTTTATTAAACATATTTCTATGCCAATGCAGTCTAACATTCTTACAGCTTACATAGAAAAAAAATTGTGCAGTTTAAAAGACCATGATACAATCTTAAAATTCAGGAATCATATAACAAACAATAAAGCAACACAATAAAACAATAGGAGTCATAAAAAGGAAAAGGAAAATACAGATGGCACCATCAAATCAGGAAAAAGCTCTCTAGAACAAGACAGCTTCCCCCCCCCCAAAAAAAAAATCAGCAAAGAGAAAACAAACTGGATTTCCACAGGAAAACTGTTCCACAGCATTGACATCCTCACGAAGAAGTAGCAATGAATTCCTTGATTCCGATAGAAGAGAATATTGGTACTTCAGGGCTGAACAGAACACTGATGATGTTATCTAGTTTGGTAATGAAATGTCTACAAGAAAACCACCAAGCTCACAGAGCCCCAAGGGTTCCACAGTCCTTGCTTCAACCCCTTCCCCCAAAACCTGAAAGTGTCATATTTGTATCAGTTTCTCCCTGGTTGATCTAATAAGTCAGGCTGGCAATCACTCTTATGGCAGTTTTCGGACACTAAATATGGTTATTTTTGCCAATTAACGTTTTTTTTGTAACATAGAATAGTTTATCACTCCAACCTAAATCAATTGAACAATACATGGATGTTTAGGGAAACAAATTTCTTCATTTCTGCAATATGTTACCCTATCTTATCTTCTGTTTTCAGAACCATGATTTCCTGAACCCTAGACTAAATGGCCTTAGGGGGAAAAGATAAATTTTGTCCATTTAAAATTGGATTCCTGGCTTGGGACGTTCTTTTGAAGATTTCAATTTTCTTGACTTCTGGCTGTCCAGAGGTACTTTGATTGATATCATGGAAAAAGGCTAGGCTTGACTGCTTAGACAGCTGGTAGTAGAAAGTGGGCCTTTCTATGAATATGTGAAGATGCACATATTAAATTAGGTAATTGGACTAGTTATTTATTTGTATCTGATTTTTTCAGAGTCTCAAGTAGAATAAAGTTTTCACAGGAACTGCTGCTTGGTCCATTTAACTTGAGATGTTTAACTTGGAACATGATGTATGCAAATATGAATTCTTCGACTGGGTGGTGCCTTTTCCTCATGGTCTTACAGAACAATCCTATTCATGTCTCCTCCTGCAAACCCATGTAAATTTGTACTGCATAAGACGCGGTTCTTTGATATCTAAAAACATGTATTTAAAAAATGGATATTCAGTGATTCCTCAAAGTGGTCAATACTTAATTCTACTGTGTATAGTAAGCAAACACTTTGAGCAAATAAACAAAAATGGTAAATGAATACCACCGAAAATGAATTAAGAAAGGGAAAATGGGTCTGGCAAATAACTTTTTAAAAGGTTTGCAATTTATTTATGTGTGGCAAATCATTTTTTAAGAGGTTATAATTGCATTTACATTTATTCTTTTTGTCAAAATTCATTGCTTTGCATATTATGCTTTGTGTATAGGATCCTTCTAATATTTTATACCCACAAATACACAATGCCACATGTCAAATTTTATTGGTTTAGCCCAACCCAATTTCTTTCAGAACAGACCTTTGAAAACAATAAAAATTATTGAGTTGATATATTGTGAAACAAATTGTATAACTACTGCATGGATGAGTGGGTGGCCTAAAAATTAAATGAATAAATCTATTACAGATTTTCTAAGGACTACAGATATTATTTTGCTAATCTCTTTATTCTTAGTTATTTACAAATTGGAGGTTTATAAGTTTATAAGTCTGAATTGTTATTGAACTCCAAATGTTTGATAAGTGGCCATATACAGAAAAGGTCAGCTGATTGCTCCATTTGCAGGATTGATCAATTTATCACAAGCAATTCATTTTATGCTCACTTCATTATTTGCCAGCTGTGAGCAGATGAACTTGACCTACAGCATGACTGGCTGCAAGATGCTTTGGTTTTGTTCTGTCTGAAAAGCAAAACTCAGTTATATGGACTGTGTGAACTGGCACATAATTATTGTTGGAATAATTTTTTGTACTTGAAAACTAATACTTGTACCGTGTTTCCCTGAAAATAAGACCCTGTCTTATATTTTTTGAACCCTGAAACAAGCGCTTGGCTTTATTGCCATGCCCTCAAAAGCCCGATCGGACTTATTATCAGGGGATGCCTTATTTGGGGGGAAACAGGGCATATTGTTTTTTCTCTTCCCTCCCAATCCATTTTCCTTTCAATTTTTTCTGCCATATTAGGAACTGTAAACTTAAAGACAGGAAGAATCTACAGGAAAAAGCTTCTTTTTGTAAACTGTTCTGGAAAGCTTTTTTTAGATAGAGCTTTAAGTAAAGAAACACACATCAATGTCTGTGATTGTTGCCAATAGTCTTAATGAGTTGGTCTTCATAGAAGGAAAATGTTTGATCTGAAGAGATATTTTTAGTCTTTATTTTTTTTATTACACACACACACACACACACACACACACACACACGTATATATACATTGTATTTGGGGTGTGATGGCTTAGCAGTTAAAGATGCTGAGCTTGTCAACTGGAAAGCGGACAGCCTGGGTTCAAGATCCAAGTGCCGTGCTAGAGAGTGAGCTTCGGTTCCTTGTCCTAGCTCCTACCCACCTAGCAGTTTGAAAGCATACAAATACAAGTAGATAAATAGGTACCACTTTGGTGGGAATTTAACAGCATTCCGTGTGCCTCGGTGTATAGTCATGCTAGCCACATGACCATGGAAAATGTATTTGAACAACGCTGGCTCCCTCAGCTAAGAAACAGATATGAATATCACCCCCTAAATTCAGACATGACCAGACAGGGAAATCTTTAGTATTTGTTACTAGGTTTAATCCTTCTTGATGAGAATCTGTAAAAAAGATATAAGAGAAATTATAAGATTAGCATTATAATAATAATAAAACATTTGAAGCGTCATTTGAATGCCATCCACATTGACACAATCCTCATCAATAAATTGCAAAAGGCAACTTTACTTGGAATGGCCTAAGAAAACACCAGTAACAGCATCAAACAATGATATCTGCTTATCCCAAGCTTATTGGAAGGATTGAATAGGTGGATGAAAATGCCAAATCCAGTCTACAATAACTCTTGATGACAGTGTGACAAACCATAATAATAATGAAGAAGAAGTTAAAGTGCTGTAGGATTTTAGAATTCAAACAACAGGCACCTGCTACATAACACATTGGGGTCAATAAAAAAGACATAAAAGTCTGGATAGTGGACATAGCAGTAACTAGAGACAGAAGAACAGAAGAGAAAGAACTGGAGAAGATAACAAAATAAAAGGACCTGCAAATAAAAATAGAATGACTGTGGCAAAAGGAAACAAAGGTGGTACCAATAGTAATAGGCGCCTTGAGAGCAATTCCAAAACAATTGAGCACCACGGGAACACTATCAGTTGACAATTTCACCATCAGTAAATTGCAATAGGCAGCTTTACTTAGAACAACTTAAAATTAATAATCCTGAAATTATAACTGTAACATTATAAAACATAGATCTCTGTCTATCCCAGATTCTTGGGAAGAACTTGATACGTGGACAAAAATGCCAAATCCAGTATGAACATCTGGCTGACTGTGTGATGAATGATAATAAGAAAAAGCTATATGAATTAATACAATCATGTCCAGAACTGGAAAAAAAATGATTCAAAGTGCAAATTATGCAAAGAAGTAGAAGAAACAGTAGACCATACAGGTTGTGCAGGAAGATTACATAAACTGGTTATAAACAACAACAGTCTACTACACAGTTTATTCTAATAGCTGTAGCTTTTCTTCTTTTATTTGCTTCTCACTAAATCTATGGTGTACAACCAGTAGTTCACAAACTTTCTAAATGTGTAAATGAGGTATGATAACTCTAAAATATTCCATTATGACTTCAGGCATCCACGAAAGAACAGCAATTTCATTTTCATCAAAGCTGATGATGTTTTAGCATACAAATAGCGTTGCTTTCCATGAAAGGAAATCAGAACTATCATCTGGTTCTTTGAACTCAACCAATGGTATTGTGCATTGACTAGTGCATCGGCCTTAAATACAGCCATGTGAGAGAGTGTAAACTCCCTTATATTATAGTATAGATAAGTAGTTATTCACTGGAAATAGTATCCATTTTTAAAAAATAGATTCTGATTAAAGAAGGGGGGAAAAAAAACCACAATTTATCTTAGGGGGAAAGATTTGAAGGAGATTCCCAATATCAAGAAAAGCCTACCATGTTCGATCCATCTGAAGACTGCAAAAATAGAAAAAAAATATGGAACACATTTTTTAAAAGCATCCTAAGTATAAGAGGAGAAATTGGAAAAAAAGGAAAAGGAAAAGCATTTCTTTAAAATTGTTGAGCTTCATTGATATTCTTCTATGCATTACACTGAGGCCATCAAACTGAAATCAATATAAGTTACAGAGTGTTTTAAAATATTGTTGAGGCACTTTTATTCTTTTATTCTAGTGTGATTGTTATAACGTTCATAGTGAGTTGGAACAATAGAAACTGATGTACTGAAAAACTCTGAATTGGGCAGTAAATCCACTTCATGCTTCTTCAAAGCCAGATGGTGTGAACATTCAAGATGACAAACCAAATACATTTTGGGTTTTGTGTGTGTGTGTGTGTGTGTGTGTGTGTGTGTGTATGTGTGTGTATGTGTGTGTTCTTCCTTCCTAATTTGTACTGGAAGAAATTTTCATTCTATTTTTCAATATCCTGCCTCCACCTGCAGGGCTGGGAAAGAAAGCGGGATGAAACCAAATTGGAGAAAGATGTCTAGAAAGACGAAATTCCATTGCACCTTGGGGTTTTCAAACACATTTTATTTTCGTGAGTTAAGATGACTTTTGCATTCCTCATTAGTTTTGGAGTAAAACAAAGCTACAGGTCAGGGACTGGGTCAGCCTAATGAGGAAATAAAACATGTAGTTCACTGCAAGGCCTGATTCATTTGCTTTGTGGAAGTGTGTTGTAATTTATGCCTTATTTATGCTGAATTGTTTTTCCTTGTGGAACTACAGCTGTAATAGAAAACACTCCTTTCCTTTCCTTTCCTTTCCTTTCCTTTCCTTTCCTTTCCTTTCCTTTCCTTTCCTTTCCTTCTTTCCTTTCCTTTCTTTCACTTTTTTGATTTCCTGCTGCTTAATCTGAGAAGAGAAAGATTTGTTTTGAACAAGAGTTGTTCTGAATGAATGATCTGTCCAAATTGGAAGATGACATTTCTTCTGCCCTGAAAAAGTGGTGGCTGTGTGGGAGTGAACTGAAGAGCTATACTACTTGGGTTCTTGTTTTATTAGTTCACAGAGTTTCTGGCTGTATTAAATAAAATCATACTTTTTAAAATAAGAATAAAATTTAGCTGATATTCAATTGCATAGCAGAGACACTAGCTTCTAATAAAAATTGGGACTGGGTAGACTCCAGTTCTTGTTCAGCCTGTCCTTTGGAATAACTTTCTATGCTTTATTCTTATAAAAAATGAGACGGATGCCTCAATTCTGAAACTGGCTTGATTTCATATATTTGTATTAGTTAATGCCCATCCATTTCATTCAGATTCAAGGGTGCCAGAGTAAAATAGCAATTTACTTAATGTTCTATAATTTAAAATTGTGTGGTGCCTTAAAACTAACGGATCAATAATGTTTTGAGAATGAAACAATGCTCCAAATGCCAATTTTATCAGAATTGACAGAAAAGGAGCTTCAGAGTCACCATGGCAAGAACTGGGAGAACACCTACCTTTCTGATTTAGTGAGTAAAACCCTGCCAAACTATCTACAAATATCTAATGTTGGCAAACAATTGCTAAACAAAAAAAGATGAGACACAGCAAAGAATTTTTCACCAGAAAGAAGCCACCTACTCATCATGTAGAGCAGTGGTCCCCAACCCCCGGTCCGCGGACCGGTGCCGGGCCGTGGAGTACCTGGCACCGGGCCGCGCAGCGGCCGGGGGACATGAACGCTGCAGCGCAAAGGCTCCTGGGCCGTGCGCAAAAGCTCCTGGGCCGTGCGCAAAAGCTCCTGGGCCGTGCGCAAAGGCTCCAGGGAAGAGAGCCCCGCGCAGGTACGCACGTGTGGCCCAAAGCCCCCACCCCTGTGCGCGCTCAGCGGGCCACGGTAAAATTATCAAAGGCTGATTGGTCCGCGGCGATAAAAAGGTTGGGGACCACTGATGTAGAGCAGTTATCCAACTTTGGCAATTTTAAGACATATGGACTTCAACTCCCAGAATTCTGCAACTAGCATGGGAGTTGAAATCCACAAGTCTTAAAGCTGCTAAGGTTGGACACCCCGATGTAGAAACTAGAGATATGTCTGGATGGATCTTTGCAAGTTAGAGTATCCAACCTCACTTTTCCAGCAGGCTCTCTTGGATGAGTTAGGTCTGGTTCATGCTCTTCAAATCTTAACTATTCAAGACCTGACCTTGTTAGTTAACATTAGATCAACCACTAGTGGTACCCAGTGTTACACAGACCAGATAAGGAACTAATGAAATAACATAGCTTGAAATCCCATAGATTACCAGAGGATTTAGAGTGTTTTTGGAAGTATGCTTCCATTGACCAATTCTTCACTTTATGTTTTAAACAAAGTTGCAAGGAACTTTTCATATGATAAGGAATACTAGACTGTAATTTCTAGATGACAGATCTGGTGCAAGCACAAAAAAGCAAATTTACTTGAGTGGTTATTAAAATATACATACATATATATACTTATACATACAACATACATACACCGAGACAGGGACTGCCTTTTTCTAAAATCAATCAATGATTCAATCTAAGACTAATGGGGAAGCATACACTATTAAACCCACTGTAACGCATTACATCAGTGTTTCTTAACCTTGGAAGCTTGAAGATGGGTGGACTTCAACTCCCAGAATCCCCCAGCCAGCGCTGCTGGCTGGGGGATTCTGGGAGTTGAAGTCCACCCATCTTCAAGCTACCAAGGTTGAGAAACATTACATTACATGAAGTTCCCACTGTTTTAACTGAAGTTTTGCCTACAAAGAAACACTAACAAAGAACAGTATGTATACAGGGCCCAATCTGGATTGGTCACCAGGCACACTCTGCTAGAGAAAAGTTCCCTGAAGATGGGCTCCAGTACAAGTCTGAAAGCTCGGAAAACAAAATCGCTGGTCCTGGTGACCAACTCAGATTGGATTCTGCAACATTATCCTGGAACATGTATATTTGCCTTCATTCATGAGTATGTGTACAGATATTGTTCATACTGTGTGCTTAATCAAACTAAGGACCTAGCAGATAGTTAGTATAAATCTTGATGATTTTTGCTGTTTAGCATGCTTTATAAATTGATTAGTTTGCAGTTGAATGTGCTGCATGAACTCAGACAATGGGTTAATTCAATCATGAGATTTGAATTAACACAGCCATCACTTTACAGAGCCTTTATCAATCTATCAAACAGCTGAGGTTACAACAGGTTAAATTAGGAGATAAACAATGGTCAGCAGCAAGGGAAATCAACTAGGTAATGCAAATGTAAGCCCAAAGACCTGGACTTTAGTAAAACCAAAATTTAACTGCAAAATGCATGGATAATAGCAAACATACTCTGAAGATTAGTCTATTCCACACTAAAGGCTATCAAGCAGGGCTATCAGATCTGGACTGCAAAAACATCTATAAACAGTAGATGGCAGCAAATGTTTTATTTTTTTATGTATTTTTTTTTTAACTCCTATCATCTTAAATTTTGCAACCCAAACCTGTAGATCTATTTTAGGCTCTTGTCTTTAAAGGCCATCTATGAGTGATTGAAGAGTACCTGATAAAGACTGCTCCTTACAAAAAGTCCTTACTCCTTAGTAAAATTGTTATTTCAAAAAGGCCTGCCTTGAAGTTGAGTATCTCCCTACCCTACTTCTCTGATCAACCTGTACATCTTTTGGATGCATGGATGGTAGAATTGAGACTTCATCTCTGTTCAAAGACTTCTTAACCGCTTCTTAAAATCAGGAATTCTGTAGGAAACATCTAGTCAGCTCTGATTAATCCTCTAAAGAAGACTTATATCCTTCAATGGAAACTTATCTGACCAGTTCCAGTGACTGAAGCATAGAGAGAAAAACCAAGCGTTCTGTCAAATAGGCCCAGCCAGGCCAATGCAAAATTATTTTTTAATAGCTAACAATTAAAACCTTTCAGTAACTACAATGCAACACAGATATTGAATTAAAAAAAATCCTCTAGGGCTTTGAACCCTTTTGGTGGGAGCATTGTGTAAAAACAAGTTACAGTATTTTTAGGAGTATAAAATGCACCTTTCCGCCCCATAAAATAGGCTGAAAATTTGGGTGCATCTTATACTCCGAATGTAGCTTTTTCAAAGCTTTTTTTCAGCCCTAACAAGGCACTAACGAGGCACTAGCAAGCTATCTTCCCAGCTTTGCCTGCTCCCTCTACTCTCCGCTGTACTTTAACGAGGCGCTAACGAGTGAAGCAATCTCCATGCTTTGCTCCGACTCTCAGCTGTTCTTTAGAAGTTTTTTTTTCAGCCCTAACTAGGTGCTAGCCAAGTGAAGCGATTTCCCCCTGTGCTTTGCCTGCTTTTCTCATTGCTGCTTCCTCTCAGCTGTGCCTTAGAAGCTGTTTTTTATCCCCAACCAGGGGATAAAAAACCAGCAAACTAATGTGCTGAAGCTGACCAGACTAAGGACGGTAGCCAGATAAATACCTGGTAGGCAGATATTTTCCCCCCTATTTTCCTCCCCAAAAACTAAGCTGCGTCTTATACTCCGGTGCATCTTATACTCCAAAAAATACAGTATTTTTTTAGTGCATTTCATACTATTGTAGCAATGTATTGTTTGCACAAAAGCATTTTAAAAAGTGTTGTTGACAATATATTTAGCAAAATGGAATATCCATGTTCAGAGTAAAATATTTTATTTACATCTTATCATGTATTCTTTACTTGCTCTTCTTGCCTTCTTGCTAACGTTTCTAATGCATTCACAGGACACACTTGTATTTCCTTACTAATCCTTGCAAATAGACATCATTTTTGAAAATACTCTGTTTTCCTGGTGTGTACATTCTTTTATGAACATGTAAGCATGTTAATTTCTGCAAACTGAAACAGTTGTGTTAAACATTTTCAAAAGACTGCAGAAACATTATCTCAAATGTTTAGTGAAACATGAAGATTTTGTATCCCTCATATCTTAAAAGTCACAGAAGTCATGTTAGAAGTCCATTATTGCTCAGATATGGTTGTTCTAAGAGCTAGAACTTATACACCATGCTAATTTGCAATATCCATATAACAATGTAGCTCTTGAATAATTGATCTTATACATAATGAAAATCAAGCTATTCAAAACAGGCAGTTGGGAAGAAAATTGGTGACCAAAGGGAATAATAAATCCGAATTGCATTTGACATATAGGAATAGTCTATATATAATGAAGCTTTATCTTGGGACCACATGCATCAAGGTTCATATTTTCTTATTCTGACTTTATTGGCATTCAGGGCAGAGAAAATCGGAAGAATAAACTATGTGCTTATTTTCTCAGGTGCTATATGTGATTTCTTCTGCATGGAAGCAGGAACTTGAAATCCAATCATCCAGAATAATCACACACAAACTTTTATTGAGAACTAAATCATTCAACTGTCCCTTTGACTAATGGTTCAACTTTATGTTTATTAATATACCCATTGATAGGAAATGGAAAATGGGTATTTATCCTCAGTATGTATTACTGTGTCATTTTGAAAACTTAACAAGTGAAGTTAGAACTTATTATTAGAATTTAAGAGCCGAGGTGGTGCAGTGGTTAGGGTGCAATATTGCAGCTACACTTCAGCTGACTGCTAGTTCAGCAGATCAGCGGATCAAATCTCACCGGCTCAAGGTTGACTCAGCCTTCCATCCTTCCGAGATGGGTAAAGTGAGGACCCAGATTGTTGGGGGCAATATGCTATTTAGTATACTGGCTTTAGTGTAAGCCGCCCAGAGTCCTCGGAGAGTGGGCGGCATAGAAATATGAATAATAAAAATAAATAAGTAAACTTTGATTGTAGTTCATTTAAGATCTTTTCAATCTATGAGACGTTGAATTCTCTGCTTTGAAGCTGGCCATTGAACATTATGATGTTTCTCATGATAGCCCATCCTTAATCTTATGCAACAAGCAATAGCTGCATTATGAAATGAATGATAATCAAATCGATGAGAATGCTTCTTTGTTGTTCTTAGTTGCGAAGTCGTGTCCAACCCATCGCGACCCCATGGACAACGTTTCTCCAGGCATTCTTCTCCTTTACCATTCCCCAAAGTCCATTTAAGCTCACACCAACTGCTTCAGTGACTCCATCCAGCCACCTCAATCTCTGTCATCCCCTTCTTCTTTTGCCCTCAATCTTTCCCAGCATTAGGCTCTTCTCCAGTGAGTCCTTCCTTCTCATTAGGTGGCCAAAGTATTTGAGTTTCATCTTCAGGATCTGGCCTTGTAAAGACCAATCAGGGTTGATCTCCTCTAGGACTGACCAGTTTGATCACCTTGCAGTCCAAGGGAGTCGCGGGAGTCTTCTCCACCATAGTTCAAAGGCCTCAATTCTTTGGCGCTCAGCCTTCTTTAGGGTCCAACTTTCACAGCCATACATTGCAACTGGGAAAACCATAGCCTTGACTATACGGACTTTTGTTGGCAGGGTGATGTCTCTGCTTTTTAGTATGCTGTCTAGATTTGCCATAGCTTTCCTCCCCAGGAGCGTCTTTTAATTTCTTGGCTGTTGTCCCCATCTGCAGTGATCTTGAAGCCCAGGAAAATAAAATCTGTCACTACCTCCATTTCTTCTCCATCTATTTGCCAGGAATTGAGAGGGCTAGATGATATGATTTTAGTTTTCTTAATGTTGAGTTTCAAGCCAATTTTTGCACTCTCCTTCTTCATCTGCATCAAGAGGCTCTTTAGTTCCTGTTCACTTTCTGCTATCAGAGTGGTACCATCTGCATATCTGAGGTTGTTAATATTTCTCCCGGCAATCTTAGTTCCAATTTGTGATTTATCTAGCCCCGCCTTTCTCATGATGTGCTCTGCATATAAGTTAAATAGGCAGGGCGACAGTATACAGTCTTGGCGGACTCCTTTCTCAATTTTGAATTAATCAGTGGTTCCGTGTCCAGTTCTCACTATTGCTTCTTGACCTGCATATAGGTTTCTGAAGAGACAAATAAGATGGTCTGGTACTCCCATCTCTTTAAGAACTTGCCACAATTTGTTGTGATCCACACAATCAAAGGCTTCTACAGAGTTCCAAATTTTCCCCTTTGTGATAAGGGACCTTTTCAAGGGTTATGGTTCAGTTACATCATTTTTCAATTGACTTCCCAGATACTACAATTGTTCAATTGTCCCTAACAAGTTTTCACACTTTCATAATTAGGCTGTGAAGAAATTGATCTTTCATCCTTTTAATGACAAGGACAATTTACTCATTCTCAGGGTGACTGACTTTGTAGCTTGACAAAAAGACCAAGTTATTTTTGAGCCATCATGCTTCAAAGCAGTAATCGCCTCTTTTTGAAAAAAGCCACATAAAATTCAGACACCAAAGAAACTGGTTATGTACACGACAGAATCCCATATAGATTCTGAAACAGGAAAAGGAAGCTAGAACTATATTATTTTACCAGAAACTGACTTCCTAAACTGACCTGAGTTCTACTCTTCTCAGCAGACCAGTGAAAAGCTAGCATTATGATTGGAGACTGTATGGAACTTGGTGGAATCCCAAAAGGGTTTTTTCAAAAGGCAACCAAACTGTTTTTTTTTTCCTTGAGGAAGAAGAACAAAACGTTTTGTTTCTCATCCAAGAAACTTCATAAGTTGTGATAAGTGGGAGAATGGAAGGGTGGGTGCTGACAGTTGACACTGGATGGTGTGTGTGTGTGTGTGGGGGAATGGAAGGATAAGTTCTGACCAGATGGTGGGGGGACAGAATGTATGGATGGTGGATGAAGTAGAATGTATGGTGGAGGTGGCAATGGAGAATCTCCACTGATAACTTGGTGGAATGTTATCAGGTACAGCAAGACCGAGACCAGTAGCCCCTACAGATTTTCCTTCAAGTCACAAAAGCCATCTCCTCTGTCTGGAGAGGTTCCCAGGTGCTGATGGAATGACAGATGACTAATTTTAGAGTGAGGAGTTATGAAAATGAGGATGAGTACAATTAAAAATTGATTAAAATCATTAGTTCCCTTGCTTTTTTTTTTTTTTAAAGAAACTGCTATAAAGAGCATAAATGCTTTTTTTCAGATGTTCGGGTTAGAAAGCTTCCTGGCTTTATAAACAGATTGTACAATTTTCATTAATCTTATCGCTATGTCTTTTCTGATATGCCTTTTATAGATTTCCCTTCCTTCCCCCCCCCCCCACCTCTCTTTTCAGGAATGCCAACTAAACAGCTCACTTATTGGTCATGGCACTGAATTATTTTGATGAGTTATTTCCCTCTATTACTATTCAGTCCATTTCTGACTAGAGAATGAGGATATTTTATGAAGGCAATAAAATGCAGGTTTTGAAAAATACAAGGACTCGGGAGAAAAAGGCAAAGTTGCATATTTCAAAGCACTATTAAGCTCTTTTGCATGTTTTATGCAAGTCTTTTATTGTGATTCTTACTATTTTTATTTTTTTATTATTATTTACATTCAGATGTTCTATCCGCACAGTGTAATATGAGTGAGATACTTGAGCAACTACACTGCATCACTTTTCCCGTTAATATGGTATTACAGTACATAAAAAACAATCTGGAAGAGGTTTTTGTTAACCAGATCTCAGACACTGCTGCTCTCATTACGTGCTGGCAGGCTTCTGCATTTAAAATTCCTGATCAGCATGAACCATAGCTGGCTAAACCTGGACGGAAACATTCTTGACAAAACATCTTTCCTAGCATCAAAAACAAGAATATTTGGAAGTCTGTCAGCTGTTTTACTTTAGGAGTCTGTCTTTAAGGACAGCAAAATTAGTTTGCTGCAAAGAAGGATATATAAGAGAGATTACTTAATTCACAATTGTGATTCAATCAAGCATGAGGATGACAGAAAGAATTATACTATGAAAGTGGAAAAGAGGTATTATTGTAGATGTTAAGGAACGGTTGTCATAAAAGTATTGTCTATGTATTTTGGAAAAGGCAACATTTTTTACCAATCACAGAATGTAGCATTATGGTAAAGGTTAAGGCAAAGATTTTGTGATATCTTACCATAGTACCTTATTTATATTATAGTAGTGAATTCACCAAACCAATCACGATTGATGAGTATAAAATATTTTTTTCCTTCTTAGTTTGTACATTTAGTTTCTATTTTAATTTGTTTTAATTTTCTTTTTTCCATAAGATAAATTTTTTTTGGGTTGTTGTTAAAAGTAAAGAGAGTAAATAAATAAATTCTTTTTTTGTCTTTCTCCCTATTTCTCATCCATACACATAAATTCTGACTTTTTTACTGCCTGTTCAGAAACTTTGGCTGGAATTGTACATAATGCTAAAAGAAAAAAATAGCAACATTTCTAGACCAGAGGTCACACTTTTCCCCCTAATAATTTAATCCTCCAAGGGCTGCAAAGGCCATGTTAGTCCCATGGTGATGTATCTTAAAATCATTTTTCAGAGAGAGCTTTTTGCCCTTAAAAAAGAACATAAAAGTGCTATACACCCTGGAGACCACTTCTTCAATATTATTTTGTTAAGGTTGAAGCTATAACAAGTGGTAGATTCAGAATAGAGTTGGAAGGGACCTTGGAGGTCTTCTTATCCAATCCCCTGCATAAGCAGGAGTCCCTATACCATTTTAGATAAGTGGTTGTCCAGTGTCTTCTTAAAAACTTCCCACAACATGAAGCTTTCACAACTTCTGAAGGCAAGCTGTTCTACTGGTTAATTGTTTTCACTGTTAGGAAGTTTCTTCTTAATTCCAGGTTGCTTCTCACTTTTATTAGTTTCCATCCATTTTTTTTTGTCCTGCCCTCCAGTTCTTTGGAAAATAAGTGGACCTCCTCTTCTTTGTGGCAGCCCCTCAAATGCTGGAATACTGCTATCATGTCACCCCTAGTCCTTCTTTTCTCTAGACTAGCCATACCCAAATCTTGATAGTAACCTTGCTGAGCTTGGCTGACCTTGAAAAGGTAAATAGAGTCAAATTTGATTGTTATTTGAATAAAGCCCACTAAGAAATTCATTTTTTTTTAAACTGGACGGGGAAGTTGAAAAAATGTTATGGAAGAAGTCAGTAACAACAAAAAAGATGTGAAGATATCCATGTAGTAACCTTGAGTTGAATTTGATTCAAAAAGTTTACTTTTTTAAAAAACCCGAATTCTTCTAAAAACAGTGTTTTTGTGTTCTTTTTCTTGCTATTATTTTGCTGCTTAAATTAGAGAGAAGGAAGGGAGAGAGAGAAAAAAAACCCAAACAGCTAAAAAGAACATCATTTTGGTAAAGATACTCAAGCAAGGTGCTCCTGGGAAACAAAACAGGTTGCTCCAAATGGTTAGGTAGTTTAGACTTTGGATGAATAATGTATTTGGAGAACAAGTGGGAAACTTTAACTAGTAAAAATAGCAAACTGTATCTGACACCAGAGAAAGCATCTTTTTAATGCTGAAGGCTGTACTTGGCTTTTGAATGGTGCTCTGGGACAAAATTGGAAGGGAAAAAGACACATTTAATTAATATTACTATACCTTTTGGAATGACAGGTGTGTGAGGGAGGTTTACCCAAGAGATTAGGGAGACTGTATTTACTGTTGAAGTTTATATTGTTCAACCTTAGTCAAATGGTGTGGATTTATTATTTCAATATGAAATCTATATTCACTTTTGGAAGAGAGTCAGGGACTGAGATATAACTAGAAAAAAAAATCAGAAAAACAATAAATAGTGTACTCTAGGGCTTGTTGTATAAAGAAAAGACAAGCCCAGTAGAAAATATGATAGCTTGGGAAAAGAAAAATAGTAGGGGTTTTGTTGTTGTTGTTGTTGTTGTTCTGTTAAGTGGGCTCCTTGGTGCTTTCTGAGTTTGGTATGTGTGTGTGTTTGTGTGTGTGTGTGTGTGTGTGTGTGTGTGTGTGTGTGTTTGCAGACATTTAATTCCCAAACTGGGTAACACCATCACTGCTCATTTCATCAATGCTCAGCTAAGTTTCCTGGCCACTTCTGTTCAATTTTCAATAAGCAGACTTTTCTATAACGAGCAAAAGGCATAACCACCTTCCTATCTCAACACTGCTGTTAAAATAAAAGTATTAGAGATCAAAATATACTAAAATGATGTTTTACTCATTTAAATATTTTTTTAATGTTATTTACTTTACTTATCTTTTAAAAAATACTTTTTAAAAATAAAAAGTACTCTCTTTATCTTGTTACCACAAGTGCTCTTGTCCATTTAGTCTGGAGGATCTTATTGCCCTTCAGGCTAACTCTTGAAAAATAAGTTCCTCTTCAACCAAGATAAAAGAGTACTTTTTATTTTTAAAAAAGTACTTGTTTAAAAGATAAGTAAAGTAAATAATATTTAAAAATATTTTTTAAAATAAAAAGAGCTCTTTTTATTTTATATAAAAAGTGCTACTGAAATTTTAACTGTGTGTGTTTTTATTTACTGGGGCATTTTATTAACATTGCTGCTGCTGATTTTATGATCATTCTATTTTTTTATTGTATGTATGTATGTATGTATGTATGTAATCACACAGATAACTGCAATTATTGGCCACTTTAGACATTAGATCAATAGGAATTCATTGTAGAAATGGCCAGAAACTGTTGTAGTAGCAGCAGCACTAGGAACAAAATATTTAGAGGAGATTAAAAAAAAGAATGAACTCTAGTAGTGAAGATGGAAAATATAGCACTGCAGAAACATTACTAGTTAGTGTGAAAAAATATTGTTATGGGGAATTGTTGTAAGTCTAGCATAGTAGCTGTTTCTTAGAACAATTAAACTTATGATTACAGAGGGCATTTTAAACGTAGCTATGGTTAATGCAAGAAATGAAAATGTGGACCTTAGTATCAGGTTTACAATTTCCCAGTTGATTATCTTGTATATTGCATTTCTTGCAGCCTACCATGTTCTTTTCATTATTATTTGTTCTGCAATTAGTATTATACATAGCTTTCTTATACCTTATCTTGACTATGGCAACATGCTGTAGGAGGACCTACTCTTGGAAAGGGTCACAAAATCTGGGGTAGAAAATAGCTGGTATCACATGGATTCACCATGTGTGAGTGTGTGTTAAGTTTGTTTAACAAGCAAACAGACAAACAAATAACCAGAGTTAAAGAATCCATGAAGATTATTTCCTTTTTTTAAGAGTAACTTTATTTTTTTATTTTTTATTTTTATTTTATTTTGAATTTGTATACCGCCCTTCTCCCTGAGGACTCAGGGCAGTGAACAGCCAAGTAAAAACATCAAGTACAAATATTAAAATACAGTTAAAATATACATATATAAATTTGGCCCCATTAATTAAAAACAATAAACAAAACACTTAAAAACACTTAAAAAATTAGGCCAGCCCGGCTTGCTGAAAAAGGAAGGTTTTAAGGGCACGGCGGAAGGCACCGAGGTCTTGGATTCTCCTTATCTCTGGAGGCAATTGATTCCAGAGGGTAGGTGCCCCCACAGAGAAGGCCCTCCCCCTGGGGGTCACCAGCCTGCACTGTTTGGCTGATGGCACCCCGAGGAGGCCCTCTCTGTGGGAGCGCACGGGTCGATGGGAGATTGTCGGTGGCAGCAGGCGGTCTCGAAGATAGCTAGGCCCTATGCCATGGAGCGCTTTAAAGGTGATAACCAACACCTTGAAGCGCACCCGGAAGACCACCGGGAGCCAGTGCAGCTCGCGCAGGAGCGGTGTTACATGGGAGCGCCAGGCTGCTCCCGTCACTACCCGCGCTGCTGCATTCTGGACCAGTTGGAGCCTCCGGGTGCTCCTCAAGGGGAGCCCCATGTAGAGAGCGTTGCAGTAGTCAAGGCGAGAGGTGACGAGGGCATGAGTGACTGTGCACAGGGAATCCCGATCAAGAAAGGGCCGCAACTGGCGGATCAGGCGAACCTGACAAAAGGTCCCCCTGGTTACAGCCGTCAGATGTTCCTCCAAGGACAGCTGCCTATCCAGGAGGACTCCCAGATTGCGAGCCCTCTCTGTGGGGGCCAACGACTCGCCCCCAATAGTCAGTGATGGAGTCAACTGACTATATCGGGATGCCGGGAGCCACAGCCACTCAGTCTTGGAAGGGTTGAGCCTGAGCCTGTTCCTCCCCATCCAGATCCGCACAGCCTCCAGGCACTGGGACATCACTTCAAGGGCATCGTTGGGGTGGCCTGGGGTGGAGATGTACAGCTGGGTGTCATCAGCGTACTGGTGGTATCTCACCCCAAAGCCACGGATGATCTCGCCCAGCGGCTTCACATAAATGTTGAACAGGAGGGGCGAGAGGACCGACCCCTGAGGCACTCCACATATAAGAGGCCTTGAGGTCGACCTCTGCCCACCTGCCAACACGAACTGCGACCGGTCGGAGAGAAAGGAGGAGAACCACCGTAATACGGTGCCCCCCATCCCCAACTCTTCCAGCCGGTGCAGCATGATACCATGGTCGATGGTATCAAAAGCCGCTGAGAGGTCTAACAGGACCAGAACAGAGGAACAACCCCTGTCCCGAGCCCTCCAGAGATCATCAACCAACGCGACCAATGCCGTTTCCGTGCTGTGTCCAGGCCTGAAGCCCGACTGGAACGGATCTAGATAGGATGTTTCCTCCAAGAATTGTGGAAACTGTCGCGCGACCACACTCTCAACAACCTTCGCCAGGAAGCGAAGGTTGGAGACAGGACGATAGTTGGCCAATATTGCCGGATCCAGGGACGGCTTCTTGAGGAGAGGCCTCACCACCGCTTCTTTCAAGGCGGCGGGGAAGTGACCCTCACTCAACGAAGCGTTGATAACACCCTGGAGCCAGCCTCGTGTAACCTCCCGGGAGGCCAGTACCAACCAGGAGGGACACGGGTCCAGTAAACATGTGGCCGCACTAAGTCTCCCCAAAATCCTGTCCACATCATCCGGAGTCACAGCATCAAACTCCTCCCAGGTAACATTCTCAAGACTATGCCTCGTCACCCTGCCCTGATCTACCCAGTCAGAGTCCAAATCCCCCCGGATCTGAGCGATTTTGTCATACAGGTATTGTCCGAAATCCTCCGCCCTGCCTTCCAAGGGATCCTCCTGCGCTCCCGGATGGAGCAGGGAGCGGGTTACCCTGAACAGGGCGGCCGGACGATTCCCTGATGACGCAATAGAGGTGGAAAAGTAGTTAAACTTTGCCGTCTTTATCGCCACTAGGTAGGTCTTAATATGCGACCTTACCAGTGTTCGGTCAGATTCAGCGAGACTGGCCCTCCAACCACTCTCTAGGCGTCTTTTCCGGCGTTTCATCTCCCTCAGCTCCTCGGTGAACCAAGGAGCCGCGAGGGATCGACACCGGGTCAGAGGCCGCAAAGGCACGACTCGATCCAAGGCCCCACCAGCCGCCCGATCCCAGGCAGCTACCAGGTCCTCGGCCGAGTCGTGTGCCAGATCTTCAGGAATTGGCCCAAGCTCCGTCTGGAACCTATCAGGATCCATCAGGCGCCTGGGGCGGATCCATCTAATTGGGTCCGCCTCCCTGCGGCGGGGTGTAGCGGTTCGAAGGTCCAGACGAAGGAGTGAGTGATCTGACCATGACACTTCATTAAAGATTAAAATTATAATAGCAAATATTAAAACAAACTAAAAGAAAGAGAGAAAAATAAAGAGAGAATAGAAGGTGCAAAAAGAAAAAAGGAAAAAAATAAGGAGAAATAAAAAAGTAAGAATGTAGTAAACAAAAAGAAAAGAAACAGAAGAAATAATTTCCCAACTTCATCATGACAAATATAAAAAAAATTAGTAACTTATCACCTTCTCTTAAAATGGAAATTAAAGGGGGTGTGCATAAGTGCACCGGCGTGCCTACCATCCCTGTTCTACTTCCCCCATTTATTTGTATTCATTTCCAACGTTCATGTCCATGTTCATATTCATACCTGCTATCTTGTACATGTTTGACAAACTAATAAACAAACAAACAAACATGTCTATGGAGAATATAAATCCTTCCATTCTCCACCATTCAGTCATCCAGGTCATGGTTGTCCCAAAAGTGCTTTTTCAAAAGGCAACTTGACTTTCTTTGTTTTTTCCTTGAAGACATTTCACTTCTCATCCAAGAAGCTTCTTCAGTTCAGTTCAGGTGGAGAATGGCAGGATTTATACTCCTTTCAATCATGTGGTCATTAGCACTCTCTTAGAGTCATTGGGAGCACTTGGAGGTTTGTTTCTCAGGGTCACCTGAATAGTGCAAATGGATGTTGAACCTTCTTAGAAATACTGAAAGGACTGTGTTGTAAACAGGAGATAGTGGGAGAAAGGACTGTTCAATCTTAACATAGATGGCTTCTTTGACCCCTCTTTAAAACCAGCAGTCTTCTTTACTGTCTTCAAATGAGTAGCCTTTGTCTTTCAAATGAAGATAAACTGCTGAATCTTGTCCTGATGGGTTTGTTCTCCTATGTTGTGCCATGCGTTTGTGAAGCAGTTGTTTTGTTTCTCCAATGTACAGATCTGTACTTGTGTCACTGCATTGTACTACATATATCACATGGCTCAGTTTGTGTCTGGGCATTTTATCCTTAGGGTGAGCAAGTTTTTGCCTTAGTGTATTCTTGGGTTTAAAGTGTGCATGTATGTTGTGTTGGTGGAAAATCGTCCTGAGTTTTTCAGATATCCATGCAACAGAATGACAAAGTTGCTTAATTTGTTGTTCTTTTCCCTGTTTGTTATTCAGGAGCTCCTGCTGGGTCTTTATTTTTTTTTGGGGGGGGGGATTGGGAATTTGATGAAGGTCCAGTTGCAAGGGTGAAATGCTCCCGGTTCGGACCGGATCGCCTGATCTGGTAGCGATGGCAGAGGGTGGTTTGGAGAACCAGTAGCAAAAATCTCTGCCCCCCCCCCCCGATGCCCAGCTGAGCAGCATGATCATCAGAGGCTTTTTTTTTTTACTTTTAAAAGCATTTTTTCTACAACCTCTTCCGATGAAAAAATGCTTTTAAAAGTTAAAAAAAAAAAGCCTCTGATGATCACGTGGCTCAGCTGGGATCATCAAAGGCTTTTCAAAGCATTTTTTTCTGTAACCTCTTGGCTGAAGAAGTGATAAAAAAATGCTTTGAAAAGTCTCTGATGATCCCAGCTGAGTTCCTTGATCTGTAGAGAGGCATTTTTTAAAGAGCCTCTCTGAGGATCCCAGCTGAGTTCCTGATTGGCAGAGAGGCTTTTCAAAGCATTAGAAAACATGCTTTGAAAAGTTTTTTTTTTTAAAAAAAGTTGGCCACGCCCACCCAGTCACATTACACCCCCACCAAGCCAGGCCTACAGAACTGGTAGTAATAGATTTTACATTTCACCCCTGCCCAGTTGGGATAGCCATAAGTTCTGACGGTGTCCTTGATGTGTTTTAGTTAACATCATGTTTCTTGTAAATGACAATGGATTTGTAATTAATAAATAACTTTTGGTTTAATCATATAAATGTATTAAAAAGGTAAAGGTTCCCCTTGCACATATGTGCCAGTCGTTCTCGGCTCTAGGAGACAGTGCTCATCTTGTTTCAAAGCCGAAGAGCCAGCACTGTCTGAAGACTTCTCCGTGATCATGTGGTCATGTATTATAAGATTCCTAATTTTATATAATGCAGCCTATGGAATAGGATTATGGAAGGCAATACAGAATTGATAAACTTAAATTTGTTCTAGCCCAAATTCATTTTCCTATATAAACTAGCATGACTGTCTTCCACCAAAACACATTCAATTGTAGAAGAAACTAAAGTTGAAAATATGAGGTGTTTTTTTTTTTTTTTTAAGGTGAAATAATGTTGTCTCAATGTCAGGATGTTTTTCTCTGTAATTTTATAGTGAATGTACTGCAATATGTAGACAGATGGTTTGATGCACTCATGAGGACCACAATTTCAGTACACTCCTAGATTTTCTATGGTTGTTTCCTTGACAGCACATCTGTACTCTATTTTTTATTTTTAACGTGAGTACAGTGAAACATCTTTTTTTTTTTTACAGTACTCTATTGAAGGATTAGAGCTCAGTAGTAAAGGACAATTTTTCAGCCAGAAGGTACTAGCTTCAATTCCTACTGTCTCCAACTAAAATGTTTTGGTAGCAAATTACCCCACAGAAGAAGACTATATTATAAATGGAATAGATTAATATTTCTCAACATTGATAATTTTAAATGGGTGAACTCTAGGACCCAGAATTTTCCAACTATTCTAAATGCAGAATTCTGTAAACTGAAGCCCACTCATCTTAATGTTACCAAGTTTGAGACTCATTGGACTAGACCATATTTTTTATTAATTTAAATGCAGAAAAGAAGCACAGGAATCTGGGGTAGAGCAAGTGATGGTTTTCTTTGCAAATTGTATGTAGTAGACTCATTTGTAGTATGAGTCTTCACAGGTTAAGAAGAAACCTGGCAAAGCCTTAGAGGCCACAAACAAGAGTAAAGCTAATGGAGTAAGATACCAAGAAGTGACAAACTGGGATAATATATCCCCTATTAATACATTACCTACTCTGGTTCCACATTCATCAAGACAACTTTCAAGTCTGTAAAGGCTGTTTGCAAGTGCTGTTGGAGCAAGAATCAGATGAACAAATGGCAAAAAATCATTAGACTGTGAGGGAAGGGCTGACTGTTCACTCTGACTTAGTTTGTGTTTAATTTTGTTTTTAATTTTGACTCTTAGGCCTGGGATATGTGTTATCTGGCTTGATTTAAATACTGGACTACCATTGCATCTCTGAAGGCTTGTTTCATCTTGGAAGGAACATTGGCCACTTCATATACTTGTCTGCCTCTTTGCAAAACACAACTCATTCGGATAGGACAATGCTGAACAAAATGACCTACCTGTCAAATAGGCATTTTGTGATGATTAGATTTTTGATTCACTTTCTGGCTAAAGAATTTGGGATATAAAGCTTGGCATATTTGAATCCTCTCAGACTACCTGGCAATAAATGTTGGGCTATGTAATATCTTTCTAATCTACTAGGTTTCTCAGATTGCTTATCTGAATAGGTAATATTCAATATGTGTTTCCTGCAAGTGTGAGAAAAATAAGAATTATTCCTGTAAAAGCATAACCTGAGTTACGCCATTTTAAAATCATGTTAAGGCTTTGTTTTACCTTGTATAACCTGATTATATAATTTAGCTGACATTTAAGAACATGAGAAAGGAAGTGTGTAATTCCTGTGTTTTTGAGAAAATGTTTATCTTGCAGGAAATATGGTCTTGGGTTAACTTGCCCTCATTAATTAAAGGAAGTACGCAATTGATGTTTTTGAGGGGTATTTCTGTTGGGAATTGGGGAATTTCCAGGGTGGATTATGTACTATATATATGTTATATAAGATGTTATGTAAGATCTGAAACTGATTCCCAAGGTACTTTATTGACGTGTATTCTGATGTTCCTGAAGACTATAAAAACTCGTGTAAATTGTTTTATTTCCGTCTTTCTCTACTCCAGAGAGAAAGGCCCTTTGCAAAGTAAATAAAAACTCTGTCCCAGGATTATTTTAGTCTCTGTCTCTTTAAAACGGTAATGGGGTTTACCTGTCGACCACAATTGGCGCCCGAAGGGACTGAAAACATTCTGTCTGGAATGGAATTCTCTGATACGTGCGCACAAACACTGATTTCAGTGAGATGGGGTTATTTCCTTTCCAGCCGGAATTGCTTTTCTATGAACCTTGAGGCGGAGACCTGAATGCCTGGACAGAGAGGAACGACCAAAATGAAGGTGGATCTCATTGCAATGTTGTTTACAAACTACTGCAGGAATAATATTTAGAATCATATCTGCAGTGTTTTAATAGTATAAGAGTTGGCAGCCAAGTTTGGGTAATATTTCCCCTCAACAAGAGGAGGAACAGAAACAAGAAAAGAGAACAAAAGGAACAAGAAATTTCAGATTTAAGGTTACTCTGTTACCTGGTGTTCCAAAGATGCTTTTTCAAAAGGCAACTGGACTTTGTTTTTGAACATGTTTTGCTTTTCATCCAAGAAGCTTCTTCAGTTCTTCCATCATTCATTCAGAACTGAAGAAGCTTCTTGAATGAGAAGCAAAACATCTTCAAGGAAAAACGAAGTCTAGTTGCCTGTTGTAAAAAGCAGCTTTGGGAGTACCATGAACCTGGATGACTGAGAATCTCTATAGACCTGTTACCTGGTGGCTTAAAAAAAACAACCAACAACATCTCGCCACCAAGTTAAAACATGTTGTGGTTTCCAAAGTTTTCCACCTCATACCATGTTTCCCTGAAAATAAGACCCTGACTTATATTTTTTTGAACCCTGAAATAAGCTCTTGGCCTTATTGCCATGCACTCAAAAGCCCAATTGGGCTTATTATCAGGGGATGTCTTATTTTGGGGGAAACAGTGTATTATAATAATAAATGAAACCAGTAATGGTTATAACCAAGATGACACAGTGTTCAAATGGATATCAACATTTTTTGGCATCTGCTGCTGCTTCCATCCTGATAATTATTTACTTGCTATGCTAACTGATATTACTATACTCAGAAGCAGATGATTATTCTGTTTTATGATTATCAGATAGCGCTTCATTGTTATCTGTTTGGATAGTGCCCAAGAAAGTTTGACCAGCATTTTATCCTGCCAACACAACAGTGTTGGCAACTACTGAGAAAGAGGTGATGGATATTGGCCTTAATATGAGTGAGAATATTAAAGCTATTAAGGATACTGTGAATCCTATAAATGCCATCTTGGATACAGCTGAGAATAGAATCTGTCAGCTGGAAGACTGTCAAAGTCAGTAGATATATCTATAATTGATTTACTAAAGGCTGTTAAGCTGCTTAAGGACAAAATGATGTCTCAGGAATCTCACTCTCCTTTAGTCAATTTACATTTCTCATCAACTGAAGCCAAGAAAGGTTTGTCTATTCATTTATGGAACCATTATTTCAAAAAGTACTTGCCTTTGTCTGACAAATATGATGCTTTGGGAAATTCACTCTTACTGGATCAATGTTCATTTCTTATCAGCAGGAACCAAGAAAACTGCCAGTTCACTTATGGAAGTTTTAATTTACATTTACAATACAATGAAAAGTTCCCACAATTCACTGTGAAGCTCCTTAGATTGCCATCGCAAATGAAATTCTTTAGAAAGTCCATTCCAGTGATATATCTGAATGGAGAGATATAAGTGTCATATATATTTTTTCTTTGATTTTGGTAATGAGTTCAAAAACATGGCAAAATGTGGCCAGAGTGAGAGAAACAGTGGTGGGATTCAGCCAGTTTGCACAGGTTTGCCCAAACTGTTAGTTAACTGCTTGTGCAGTTTGGAGAACCGGCTGAAAATAAAGTGCTAGAGAATTTTTTTCCTTCTCTCTCCTGTCAGTTAATAGCTCCAGGCAGACAGCCAAGAACCACTTAACAGACTACTTCGTTGAAACCACAGGAAAACGGCATGCACAGCCTTGAATAAAGTCAATAAACAATAGAAACTGACAGGATTAGGGCAGGGAAACACCCAGGAAACCCATCAATCACCCATCTAGGGTGGGATTAACCTCTTCCCTTCAGGAAGAAGGACAAGATTACAAACATTTTCATTATAAAGGGTATTCACTTAAGTAACACTTCTGTGACCAGCTGATACTCCCTGGAGTTCCCCAAGACCTTTTATAGCTGCTGCAGTGCTGGCTACTTCTTGTTTCTTCCTGGGGGAAAAAGATATGGGATGGGACAATGATGCAACTTGATCATAAAGGTCGTGAATTTAATGCATGTGTGGTCCAGTCAGCTGTATTGCTTTGGCTCTGAAGTACCCAATTAAGAACATAGAGAACATAGAATAATAAAATTGGAAGGGACCTCAGTGGTCTTCTAGTCTCCTGCTGGAGCAGGAGACGCTATATCATTTCAGACAAATAGTTGTCCCATCTCTTTTTGAAAGCCTGTAGTGATGGAGTGATGGAGCACCCATAACTTCTGAAGGCAAGTTATTCCATTGGTCTCACCCTTGGGAAATTTCTCCTTAGTCCTAGGTTGCTTCTCTCTTTAGTTAGCTTCCATCCATTGTTTCTTGTCGTGCCTTTTGGTGCTTTGGAAAATAGATTGACCCCCTCATTTTTGTTGGAGCCCCTCAAATATTGTAACAGTGCTATTTTGTTGTGAGTTGGGAGATGTTTGGAAAAAATGGAAAAAAATGGGCATGGTTGAATTTGCAAGGTGGATGTTTCAGCTCTCTTTTTTCTGAGATCCTCTGCTTTTTGCACCCTGGTGCCTCTACCTTTCTGTCTTAGCTGCTTAGTGATGTCTGCTGCTATTGCCTGTCAGTCACATGCATGTGTTTACCTGATGTTTTCCCACACAACCCTGGCAGGTTGAGACAGGTAAAAATTTCACATGCTAGGCCATCATTGAAGAATAAACCAAAAAGTAGAGAAAAATAAAGTGGATAAAAATGAAATAAATGCAGCAGTGTAAGGCATGTGACAAGGCAATCAGCACCCCTTCTCCTTTAGAAGGACATCATTCTCATTAATGATTTATTTATTTTATTAGATGTTTATCCTGTCTTTATTACTTTATAAGGAACTCAAGGTGGAGAACTTATCTAATATTCCTTCCTCCTCTTAGTTTCCCCACAATCACAATCTAAGAAGTGGTTTGGGCTAGGAGAGAATTACTGGTCACTCAACCATTTTTTCAAATGTCCCCAAAAGGGGACTAGAACTCGGAGTCTCTTGATTTCTAGGCCAGCACCTTAACCACTACTTTGTTTAAAAAGGAGGAAGGAATGTCAAAATAACTTGTAAGAATTGCAAGCGAAAACAGGGTTGGAAGAAACAAACTTGCAAAGCTGTAAACATCACAGATAACATTTCAGAATAATCTCCCATAGAATGATGCAAAAGACAAGAGAGGTTGTAGTAAATTACAATCTGAGATGGACCTGTTAGTACAGGGGTGTCAAACTGGATATCTTCGAGCATTGTAGTATTCGCGGGTCAGCTGGAGATGGTGGTGGAGACATGATCGACACCTCCTGCAGCACTTTGCCAGCCAAAATGGGGCAGGTGGGAGCTGCATGAGGACCCCCTGTGACCCATTTTCAGCCTGGACAGCCACCTGCAGCACTTTGCTGGCCAAACCAAGACAATGGAGGGCTGCCCGAGGCCCCTCTGTGCCACGTTTTGGCCGGCAGAGTGCTGTAGGAGGCTGTCCAGGCCCCAAAACAGGATGTGGGGGCCTCACACACCCCTGCAGCCCATTTTGGCAGGCAGAGTGCTGCAGAAGGCCGCCCAAGCCCCCAAATGTGGCACGGGGCCTTGCGCTGTCTCTCCACACCCCATTTTGGCTGGCAGAGTATTGCAGAAGGCCGTCCAGGCCTTGTGTGCTCCCCATGCCCCATTTTGGATGATAGAGTGCTGCAGGAGGCCATCCAGCCTGAAAATGGGGTGCTGGGACTATGTTTGGCTCCTCTGTGCCCCATTTTGACTGTCAGAGGGACCATGGGCCAGTCCTCTGCTATTTCCAGACCAGCCCTGTGGGCCTGATTTAAGAACCCTGAGGATTGGATCCAGCCTGTGGGCCTTGATTTTGACATCCTTGTGGTAATAAGAAAGCAGATTAGAATGAGCAGTAATACTTTGCAAGATGCATCAAGATGTTGCATTTATTTATTTTCTGAAGGAAAACATTCTTTTTATTTGAAAACTACTTGCTCCAGCGAAGTGAGCAGCTCAGCATGACAAGGAGTGGCTGGGAGGGGAGGGGCGAGGTGGGTCCAGGCGTAGTGAGGCAACCCTCGACATAAGTAATGTTGAGTTGGCCACACCCACCCAGTCACATGACCCAGCCAGTCATTAAGGCAGAGAACAGGTTGTTAAGTTATTTGAATCCCACCACTGGAGAGAAATAATGTTCAAGGACAGAATGTTCAATAATAACCCAAGCCTAAGAAGAAAAAAAATGATATCCTGGCTAGATAGAATCATTGTCTTAAAGTGAACTAATGCTCAGACATGAAATACAACAGTTTATCTCTATATTTTGTAGATCTAAGCAAAGAAGTGTTCTCGCTATGCAAATCATAATTTGATCCATGAAGATGTACTTAAAGAACCAACCACTGTTACTATGATGGTTTTTCAATTTTAAAAATATCTTCTGCATCACTGCTAAGGAGGACTTGATTTAATCTGAATTTGACCTTTGAGAAAAGTCATTTATAGCAAACCAGTGCATAGCACTGCCTTATCTTAGAAATTATATCACCCTAAACTACAGAACATCTACAGTATAATGAAATGAAAGTATTCAATTTGTTCTGTCTGCAATGTGCCAACATTTTAATGTGGATTTATTTTAATACAAAATTTGAAAGAGCAGAGTCTCTTTCCAAACATACAAGATCCTTCAGAGCTGCAAAAGGGTATAGTATGGATCTTTGTCATATAGCAATGTGTATAATCTGATCTTTTTAGGAAATATGAGACTACACTAGTTTTAGAAAACATTTTTGACACAGATATCTCAAACATTTGTTGAAAATGTCACTTCGTTAATTTGAATGATATTTTTTCCTCTTAGAAAATGAACCTTGGCAAAAATATTTCATTGATCCTCCAACTTTTTGCCCTCTTTGAATATATAGTCTTTGATCACTGCAGTTCAGCTGCAGTTTGGAAAGCCAGAAAGGCCAAAATACACAATGGAAGGGAAAAAAATGTTAAACCTGAAGGGAAAATAAAGTTAAACCAGTCTTCTGTCATCGAGCGGGAGAGTAATGTGATGTGTCAGTTTTCTGGCTTCTCTCCTGGCAGGAAGGTGCTTTCAATAATTAGTTTGGCCCATCGCATCCTGGAGATGGGGTTAGAATGAAATTTCAGAGAACCCCAGGGTTGGCCTCAAGCCCGGAATAAACCAGACTAGACATTAGGTAAAACATAATGATACTCTCTCATTCTGTGGTATAGGCAAACCTATCTGAATATCATTTTAATCCTTCGCTAGAAGAAGAAGAAAAGGTAAAATCTTAATGTTGAAGAAGAATTTCAGACTGACCTCATTAAAATTTGGATTTCTGCATTTTGATGAAGTAATGCTATATTCTGGGGGTGACTTTTACCAGATTAAAAGAGGGCTCATCTATTCAGCTATTAACATGTTTATTTTCCCCAAAACAAACACATTTAAATTCGGAGGAAGGTATGTTTGCGTAAAATGCAATTTATCATTAATGCACTTCAGAAACAAGGGTGGATTGTGTTACTGTCCTGCTATTTTCCCCTCTAACATAGCATCAACTAACGGCATATAGAAAGGCAAGATTGGGGGCACAACCCTTACGATGTATTTATTAACTTTAATTTTTAACATTAAGTTCATGTTTCTCAAAGCAGAAGGTTGTACCAAATAGGATAACTTGGTTGGATGCATTTGAAGATGGTTACAAGCCAAGATTTGAAGCTGACCCAGCCTTAGAATCAGGTCCCAAGACACAAATCGAGCAGGCCCCACCAGGCATTAAGTCAGAAGATTTATTGATGGCAGGCCCTTCCTTTATCAATACAAAAATCTCTTCTATTTCTTCCTCAGCCAGTACTTCTTTGACAAATACAGGTGATGAGAAGCTGGGGATCTGTCAGTTCTGCAAGGGAGGTCAAATCAGGAAACAAACTTCATTGGAAGATTAGAGCAATGCTTTATTGAAAAGGCTATGTAATAGAATCTTGAAAGTCTGCCAATATTTTGCCTCCTCTCATTTGTACTAACCCATTGATTGCCAGTCTGAAAGCCGGCCCAAATCTCTTCTTAATATAAAGCTAAAGAAAGGCCATCTCCATGATTCCCTAAAGGGAGAGATGTTTAACTGATCAAAGTTTCTGCTCAGTGGTTGAGGATTAAAACTATAAAGGGACTGTCTTCCATTGCTGGAAGCAACTTCAGCATCCAGATTCAGACACTGTGTTTCATGCTTTGTTGTCTCTAAGGACTTTCAAGATACCATTTTCTTCCTCTTCCTTTTCCTCCTCCTCCTCCTTCGTCTCCTCTTCTTCTTCTTCCTCTTCTTCCTCCTCCTCCTCCTCTTTTCAAATTACAGACAGACTGATTGGGCTTTGCATCTCATCCTCAACCACAAGTAAGCTATCTTCCATGAGCATATTTTCAAATATTTCCCTAATGCCATTTCTGCTTTTGCCTGTCCCACCTACCTATACCCATGCTCTGTCTTGCCTTATTGCTGCTAATTCTTCAACCAAACATTCTTCCAGTTTGTGCCTGGCATCCTATGTCATGATAAACACAATCCTTGCACATGCCCCTTGTTCCCACACTGTTGGACACTCCTAACAAGTCATCTTCTCAGTGGGTGACTGATCACAGGCATCTTTGCAAAACTCTCATGTCTATCAGCAATGGAGACATTTGTCCCTTCTTCAAAGGCCAAGAAATGAAACCCAGGGCTAAGGCTGATTCTGGCCCAAACTGGATGTAGCATAAACTAAATGGATTTAGAGAGGAGTTTGTTGGCAGACAGACTCTGACTATCTAACATTGCCTGGAAATACAGCAGGGGGAATAGGACCATTGCAGGTTGGAGGAGAATTGTTATTGAAAAGATTCCTTAGTCCAGTGTAGGAGGGAAGAATGAGAAACTCAGAATAACTCTAATTTTGCTAAGTAGGTCTGGAGAACAGCCTTGTCAAGCATTCAAAAGTCTGTTATATTACCCTACTAGCAAAACAATTGTTCCCAGGTAGTTCTTTCTAGAGGTAGTCTGATTTAAAAGGCATGATTGAATCCTGTCCTGTATCACAGGTCAATCTCCCATTTCAAGTTGATCTCTCCTGCTATATGCCTCTAGACTTGTAGATTACTAAAGTATCATTTAAGGTTGCAATGAAATCTATTGAAGAATCCATAATTACATTTATTAGATTTTTATCCTACCTTTTTTATTTTCATAAATAACTGAAGGCGACGGACATAAATAGCAATAGTACTTAGACTTACATACTGCTTCACAGTGCTTTATAGCCCTCTCTAAGCAGTTTACAGAGTCAGCATATTGCTCCCAGGAATCTGGGTCCTCATTTTGCCAACCTCAGAAGGATGGGAGGCTAAGTCAATCTTGAGCAATCAGGAACAGTCCTGGCAGTGGGCAGAGTTAGTCTGCAATACTGCATTCTAACCACTGTGCCACCACACCTCTAATAATATGTCCTATTTTCTCCAGAAAAGCAATCCTGTGAAATAGATTGAACTGAAGAGAGAGTGACTAGCCCAAGATCACCAGCCAAATTCCATGCCTACGGCAGTACTATAACTTATATTCTCCTGGTTTTTGGCCTGGTGCTTTAATCACTAGACCAAACTGGTTCTATATTCTAACTGGCCCATCTTTACCCACCAATGAAAAGTAAATAAATACGTTTTTTTTAATTGAAAAGTTTTACAAAAAACAAAAAATTTCCTTTCTCCCCCATATTCCCCCCACCCTTTCCCTCCTCTCATCCCACCCTCCCCCCCAGACTTCCCAGAGCAAAATACAAGGTGTTTCATTTAACAATCATAAACTAGATTAACTTACTTATCCTACTAACTCCCCCCTGAAACCTTAACTCCACTATAAATAACAAAATACTTCTAATACTTAACATTCATTCATAAGCTATTTGATATTTTCTTGTTTGATACTTATTTTGAATATAGTCAATCCATCTTCTCCATTCCGATACATATCTTTCTTGTGTATAGTCCTTCAAGTACGCTGAGATTTTCGCCATTTCTGCCAAGTTCGTTACTTTCAATATCCACTCTTCAATAGTAGGCAAAGAATCCTTTTTCCAATAATGTGCTACCAACAGCCTAGCTGCTGATATTAGATTCAAAATCAATTTAGTCTCTGATACTGTACAGTCCAAGTTATACCCAATAGGAACAATTGAGGAGTAAATTTCAACCTTCTTTTTAAAATATTCTGCATCACCCACCAAATTTTTATCCAAAATGCCTTGATTTTCTTACAGGTCCACCATATATGATAATAGGTTGCATCATTACATTCACATCTCCAACATTTAGCTTGCAAATTAGAATACATACATGATCATTTTTTAGGATCTAAGTGCCATCTATAAAACATTTTATAAAAATTCTCTCTCAAATGTTGTGCTTACATAAATTTAACATTTCTGACCCAAATTTTTTCCCACGTTTCCATCATCACTGGTTCCTGAAAGTTTTGTGCCCATTTTATCATACAATCCTTAACCAATTCTGTTTCTGAATCTATTTCCAATAATGCATTATACAGCCTTTTAATATGCATCTGACTTTGATCTCTAATCTGTTTCACCAAATTTTCCTCATTCTGCATAACACCAAATTTTTGATCTTACCTCCATCTAGCTTGAAGCTGACCATACTGAAACCAATAAATACATTTTTAAGATACTGACATGAAAGAATTTTAATGTTCCTATGAAAAAAAGAATTATTTATGTTTTGGATTTTAAAAAATGCCAAAAATCTGATTGGACGTAAGAAGCATGTCTCTTAATTGGCTACCCTTGTGCTCTAGAATGTTCCACAAATGACAGGCCACAAATCAGTTAACTTTTAAAAGATACCCAGCTTTTTTTTCCATGTGTTTGGATCTAATTTAGTGGAGTCTCCTTTTGGTTACCGTTTAATTATCCATTTGGTCATCATTTTGGAATGTATGTATTGGGGTATTCTTTTTTTATGCTTATATTTCTTTTCCTTTTTATTGTTTAGTTTTGCTGTATCCCACCCAACATCACATTGTTTAAGTTCAATGACCCTATAAATTCATGAAATAAAGAAATAAATATTTGGTTTCTGAATGTTTTGTGACCAGGCTAGGTAACATCTTCAGCAGAGTTTAGGAGATGTCAGTGTCAATGTTCCTGTGTTTATAAGGTTTTCGTGTGGTCAGTCGAAGAACACTGACATCCCCTAAACTCCACTGAAGACATTACCTAGCCTGGTAATGAAATGTTTGGAAACCAATCCACAGGCTCAGAGAACAAACCTTCACATACACATACATACACAAGCACACACACACCTGTGTATGTATGGAGATAGATAGGTAGATAGATACACAGATTTTTTTTGAAAAAAAAATATAAACATCTGTGCTTCTATTTATGAGTCTTAAATTAAATTGAAATCTCAACACAAATTATGTATTGATGATTTGCTGAGTATAGATTAGAGAAACAGCTATAAAATGCAATTTCAGTTGATAAAACTTGATGATTAAAACTTCCATTAAAGCTTTAGAGCTAGATTAACACTATTAAACTTATTATTATATGAAGACTAAAGTATATTAGATCAGTTAACGATAATGTTTATGGCAGGTTAAACCCCTTTGAATATTTTTGGCCAAACGAAGGTTACCCTATGATGATGATCAGGGTTTTCTACCAGATTTTCAAGTATATAATTAGGTTTGGTTTTAACATCTGTATTCTTTTGGCTGAGACCTTTTATGAATATTCCCCCCTTTGGGCCTATTTGGAGAGTGAGTGTTTAACAACTCTGAAGTCTTGGCAGGTATATTAAACATGGGTCTTTGTTTCCAACATTGAAAGCTGCCAGGCAGATGAGTTCATTAATACATAAATTAAATAATACATAAATTATTTCATTTTGATCTTGAATCAAATGTTAAATTGACAGCATGGAATGAATTAAATTTGAAAAGAGCAGGAAAAAATATTTTATGGGAATACTTGAGTTAAACAAGGGATTCAGTTGATAAATCAGTTGGTTCCCAATGGTTGTTTTGGAGATTTTGAGAGGTTCTTTGTTGAACATATGATCTTGAACATTACTTGCCTCCATTACTTGCCAACATTCAACATTACTTGCCAACATTCACTTGGAAATATTACAGTTAAAATATGTGCTCATTAAATTGCATAGCCTGGATGCCCTAACAGACTGCAGGCACCTTCCTTAAGAGATGAAGTGCTATCATGGAAACCAGGAATTCAATTTTATTCAGAATTGTAAAAAAAATGAAATGAAAGTTAGCATTAATTACATTTCTGAATGGTGGAATAAATAATTGAAGATGCATATTTAGAAAAACAATGGTGTTAACAAAGGTGTTAAACGTAAGATATGTTTCTTATGATTTAAAAAGGAAATCAATTCAACAGAAAGTGCAATTTCAAAGAAAAAGGTAAGAAGAAGAAAAAAGAAAAATATAAATATTTATGTGTGGATTTGGCATTGTAATAAATTGAAAATTCTTTTTTTCCCCTGTTAATTCATGTGTTATTTTTCTTCTCTTTTTCCTTTGGTCAATTTATTTTTATTTTTCTTATCATCTATCCATCTATCATCTATCTATCTATCTATCTATCTATCTATCTATCTATCTATCTATCATCTATCTGTCTATCTATCTATCTATCTATCTATCTATCTATCTATCATCTATGTATCTATCTATCTATCTATCTATCTATCTATCTATCTATCTATTATCATCTATCTATCTATCTCAATTATAATTTCAAAGAAATAGAAAAAGAAATAATGCTAATACAAATAGATTTAAAAGAATATATAAAATAAAATTAAAAATAGAAACAATATAAGTAGCAAAATACATTGAACAACCAACAAACCAACATTCTAATGCACTATTAATTACTTAAAATATTATAGACATTTCATACCCAATTTGTAATCAAGACATATAATTCTAGAATCCAAATTTGGACTGCAGCACAATTCTACATATAAATTATAGTCCAGAAATGATTTTCAAATAAGATTAAATTGTACAACGACTAAGTTTTTTTATATGAAGTGATTCTGGACATCAAAATATATTCTCATCATTTAATTAATATTTTTCTATATGAGGGACCAGAGATCTTATCCAATAAAAAGCATATAAAATCCTTGTAGTTATTATTATATAAAATGCCAGTTCAGTGTATTTTGAAGAAATGTGTGGTGAAGCTTAATAAAAAATATCTCAGTTTGAAATGGAATTATGACTTTCAAAATGTGTTCCTTACTATGAATAATTAATTTCCAATATTGTTTAATTTTGCAACATTGCCATCACATGTAGCAGAAAGAGTCCATCTGTTCATTGCATTTCCAGCATTTCACGGAAAGGGAGTTACTAATTTTAGCAATCACAAGTGGAGTAATGTACCAGCAATAAAACATATCAGTTCTCTCTAAGTATGATGCCTGGGGTAAATTTAATATTCTTTTCAATTGAAATCCCCACTCTTCCATCTTTAAAACTGTATTTAGATTTTGCATCCATTTAAGAATGCAGTCTTTGACATGTTCAAGCTCTGAGTCATATTTTATTAATAGATTATAAATTGTGCCCAGTAAATATGCAATATTATGAGATCTTGAAATTCAACAAATTTCTCCATATTTTTTCTTGTTAGCATAATTTTCTTGTCAGTATACTACTTTAGAACCAAATGAGTGGGGAAGAATACTGTACAGCAAAGAGTTTAAAGATCTTGTTAATAATAAAAATATTATATTCTAAACAGATTCTTGTGTTTCCATTAAGCAAATTTCTTAGTGCTTTCTTAATTATAAAGGTAGACATGAATAGAATAGAATAGAATAGAATAGAACAGAATAGAATAGAATAGAATAGAATAGAATAGAATAGAATAGAATAGAATAGTTGGAAGGGACCTTGGAGGTCTTCTAGTCCAACCCCCTGCTTAGGCAGGAAACCCTACACCACTTCAGACAAATGGCTATCCAACATCTGCTTAAAAACTTCCAGTGTTGGAGCATTCACAACTTCTGGAGGCAAGTTGTTCCACTTATTAATTGTTCTAACTGTCAGGAAATTTCTCCTTAGTTCTAAGTTGCTTCTCTCCTTGATTAGTTTCCACCCATTTCTTCTTGTTCTACCCTCAGGTGCATTGGAGAATAGCTTGACTCCCTCTTCTTTGTGGCAACCCCTGAGATATTGGAACACTGCCATTATGTCACCCCTAGTCCTTCTTTTCATAAGACTAGACATATCCAGTTCCAACAACAGTTCTTTATATGTTTTATCCCCGAGTCCCCTAATCATCTTTGTTGCTCTTCTCTCCATTCTTTTTAGAGTCTCAACATCTTTTTTACATCATGGCGACCAAAATTGGATGCAGTATTCCAAGTGTGGCCTTACCAAGGCATTATGAAGTGGTATTAACACTTCACATTATCTTGATTCTATCCCTTTGTTTATGCAGCCAAGAACTGTGTTTGCTTTTTTGGCAGCTGTCACACACTGCAGGCTCATATTTAAATGATTGTCCACTAGGACTCCAAGATCCCTCTCATAGTCACCACTATTGAGCAAGGTACCACATATAATGTACCTGTGCATTTTGTTTTTCTTGCCTAAATATAGAGCCTTACTTTTTTCACCATTGAATTTCATTTTGTTAGATAGCACCCAATGTTCAAGTCTGTCAAGATCCTTCTTTATCTTAAGCCTATCTTCCGGAATGTTGGCTATTCCTGCTAGCTTGGTGTTGTCTGCAAATTTGATGAGTTCCCCATCTATCCCCTCGTCCAAATCATTGATGAATATGTTGAACACTACTGGGCCTAAAACAGAACCCTGGGGTACCCCACTGCATACCTCCATCCATGTAGATGCGTGTATATATATATGTACACAGAGCTGAGGTGGCGCAGTGGTTAGAGTGCAGTACTGCAGCTACTTCAGCTGACTGCTAGTTCAGCAGATCAGCAGATCAAATCTCACCAGCTCAAGGTTGACCCAGCCTTCCATCCTTCTGAGGTGGGTAAAATAAGGACCCAGATTGTTGGGGGCAATATGCTATCTAGTATACGGTCTTTGGTGTAAGCTGCCCAGAGCCCTCGGTGAGTGGGTGGCATAGAAATATGAATAAGAAAGAAAGAGAGAGAGAGAGAGAGAGAGAGAGAGAGAGAGAGAGGGAGGGAGGGAGGGAGGGAGGGAGGGAGGGAGAGAGAGAGAGAGAGAAAGAAAGAAAGGAAGAAAGGAAGTATATATATATACATATATGTATGTAGGTATATATGAGTGTGTGTGTGTGTGTGTGTGTGTGTGTGTGTGTGTGTACACATACATCCATACACACAGTGTGTATGTACGTATGTATGTATCAGGGTTCGGTTCTACTTACCTTTACTACCATGGGATTGCGCGTGTATGCTTGCTTCGCTTGGGCATGCGCCTTGCTTGTGCGCACGAGCCTTGCTTCTGCGCATGCACAGATTGCTTCTGGTGACATCAGGGTCAGTGGGCGGAGCCTCCCGCCAGTTTTACTACTGGTTCTATAGAATCTTCTATAGAAATCTTCTATAGTAATCTTCTAAAATACAGAATAAAATTTGGAACCTTAAATAATTTTAATTCAACTAATTGACTGCTGATGTCTGATACATACTTCTTTGGCAAGAGGCAAAATAGCCATTTTTCAAGGAAAATATTCCATCTTACAGTTTAAACTTGACATTTACACTTCATATTAATTCTGACTTCTTCGTTTGGATGAACTCCAAGAGGAAATGGCTGGGCAGAAAATTGGTTACATTCTTCTCACACTATCATTTATACATAAAATATTTCCACAGAGCAATATATGAGACAAGAATAGTCAGCAAATTCTGACATTGGGGTTTTTTAGATCATTAAAATAAACACCAACAAAGATCTGGCCATATGTTTCTCTTTGGAATATTTATGTTTTCTCTGTATGAGAACATTATCTCTACTTACAAGGTTGCAATGTCCAGCAATGAATGGAGAAGGAGACATTCCTAGAGGGGTCTTGCTAAGCCAATAGGACCTGAGTAGTTGCTACCCATATTATACCCAGACTGGTCTCTGAGGTGCTCTAGACTGTCTTCCTAAGAAGTTCTTTATCAGGAGAACAACTGAAACAATTGAAGGCTCTTCTAGGAAACTTCAACAGGAGCTGGAAGTCAGGTAGAGCCATAGCAGGAAACCATAATGTGATGCCATTAGGGAAGGGCAATCTTTGGGGGAACCTCTTTCCCTGAATTATTTACTTTCTAGATAGGTTAGTATTATAGATATTTAAAACAGAGATTTCACTATGAAAAATATTGCACTGAATCAATTGGTAATCAGCCATTGAATTTCAGTGATGCAGTATTTAGAGCCTCTTAAAAAAGAGTCAAAGTGGCATGCGGCCCATGGATTCTCTACCCTTCCATAAATTAACATGGCTATTATTATTTATTTATTTTTTTGGAACCTGTACATGTTCAGTTTTGTTGAAATCTTATTAGCTGGGCAGATAGTAACCAAATACCTTTTATATGTCCAAACTGTTTTTATAAACATTTTAGAAGGTTAAGAGATTTATAGGCCTAGGTATAATAATAGACACCCAAATGTAGCTTTTCAAATGTCAGTTTACATATTTAATAACTATTATAACTATAAATGGCAACAGACCATGTTAAGAGCAATAAACATGCCCTGAATGCCATAAACACAAATTGCACAAAATGTTAACAACTTCTTTGTCCATCAGGGTTAGTCAACTATGTAAGGAAACAACACAATAGAAGTGAACCATATTTCTTGTGGACACAGCAACTTTATGCATTATCACCTTACAAGGTCATTTTCATTCAAGTAATTCATGGATTATAGCCTTCTGTAAGAAATGCTGGCTATATTTGTCTCACTATCATTTTAAGCACATAATAAACTATGTTAATACTAGTCAAAACACATAAATAAAAATTCTGTTTTCATTGATCTAGTAGTGCTATAGCTTATTGGAGATTCATTAAATATTTTGCTTCTTATGCTTTAGAGACAGGCTATTAATATCACTCATGGAATACATTTCATTAATCCACTTTTATGGGGGGAAAGCCCCTGATGATTAACATATAATTCCTGGAAATCACATTCATACATGTTTACAATAGTCTTTGGCTAAAAGTACTCAATTATTTATCTTAAGATATTTTGATTTCCAACTTGAGCTTTCTAGAATTGTTGCCTAACTTGACAGAACTTTAATTAATTAAAAAGAGAAAATACATACAATAAGTATTAATAATATAAGGTGAATTTATTATTTTTTTTAATGTACATTGACACATACACGGATACTTTAAGTATAAGCATCTTGGTCTTTGATACATGAATTTTCTGCCCCATACTTCTTGTTGCCTCATATTATATATCTCATATTTTCTGCTAGTAAATTGAACTATTCTTTATTAATTTATCCATAAGCACACTAAAAATATCATACAGAAGCAAAAAAAAATTCCTTAATTTACTGTTTGTTCAGTGTTTTATAAGTATTTCTTTCATACGCATAGGTTCTTTACTCCATTATACTTATTGCATTCAGCAGTCAATCTTCAATTCCCTATTTGTGCAAAGCACCCATAATTTTAAGCCTACTTTTTCATGCATTTTCTAAAATACATCAAATTTACAATAAGATTTCTTTCATTGGTTCATACATTTCTCTTTTCTCTTTTACTGAAGAATAAAAATCTGTTGGAAAACATGTTGATCCCAGTCGTTGTCCTCTGGACATAAAACCCTTCTAAATTTTACTCATGGATACTCTTAATAACCCCATTTCACATATCTTTTCAGGCACTTTTAACAAATTAGTGTCTGCATTCGATTGTCAGATTCCAAGTAATGTACCTATCATAATCAGAACTCCAAGGCAATCAAAGAATAGGTTTATTCAGATACATCATCTTGGCACAAGTCAGTACTGGTGGAAAGCCAGTACTGAAGGTTCCCGTGCTTTCCACCACATTAAAAGTAAAATTTTCTTATTTTCTCAAAACAACAAATCATATTGTCCAATCGGGATACTGGCTGGTTGCTTGGTGACTTCTCTCCTCCTCCTCTGCCTATCAGCCATTGGAATGTCTTTGACTCATAAGAGAGCTATGTTGTTTTGGCTGCAAAATTCCATCTATCTCTACTCTCCCCTTTCAACTCCAAACTGTGTCAACCTGAAGCCATGTGAGAATAAACCCCGATAGAAACAAATGCCCCAACAAGATGGGACGAACCACAGCCAGGTCAGCTTCAGGCTTGACATGTTTATTTTCCTTTTTATAAAGGCACATTTCCCATATTTTAATTTTTGTTCCGTTATCTATATCTGAAGAGGTGGGGTGGAAAAGGGACAGTTTCTCCTTCTCCTCCTCTACTCTGGACTGGCATAAAGTGGGCTGAACTACTTTCAGAATCTAAATTGGCTTTCAAACCAATTAGATGATCCTTACATAGTCCTATTATTTAGTTGTTTTCATCAGTATTTCTGGATCTATAGGATGAGAATATTTCCCAATTCTCATCCATGTGTTGGTCCACAGGAACATTTATGCTAGTTTGAGATTGGCCTGAAATTATAATATCTGTCCATTAAGGAACAATATATTTTTTTTCCCACTACAGAAAAAATACCAAGAAATATAGCAATGAGACTTCTCTCCCCCCCCTCCTCAATTTCTCAGTGATTCAGATCCTGGAACAGTTCAGAGGAACAAGAAGGCTTAAAAGGATTATAATGAAACATTAATGAGGTTGTGTGACAAGAAGAATAATGTATTTTAATTTCTCTTCCATATAATTCTTTTGTTAAAAAAAAGCATTGTTCATAATGTTTCACTGTTTAAAATATGTAAACTACACTTTATTTATAGTTTCTTGTTGTTTTTTAATTTCCTCCAAAAAGATCTTCAAGGATTTTTAAAAATATAACAAAGTTCATAAGCCTTTTCCCCATTTTTCATCCTTTGATATAACAGAAGCTTAATGGTTTTTATGATAGAAAACTTTTAAAATCCATTTGTACCCGATCGTTTGCTAATCAATTAATTTCTCACGTACTTTATGAGAAAGACATGAGAAATGTGTTCCAATTATTGAATTTTCTTTTGTTAATAGTTGGTGGTTTTGCTAAGAATAAATTACTTTTTGAAAAGTAGATGTGATTTGGTGGAGGGGGAAATAACTTCCACAATATCAAAGTATGAAATGTAAACTCATTTAATAACATGCTTCAGCTGTTCTGTTTCCATTCTAGAGTGGAATTATTCTTGTAAAATTTGTTTTGCTCAAATTTTAATAATGTATATAATGTGATGCAATATGCCTATATTTTCCAAAAACTGATATCATGCATAGACTACAATGAACAGTGTTATTTGCACATATTTGATCCTTTTTTCTATAGAACCAAAGGAACTTTAAACATTTTTCCTAGATGACTAGACCCTTAGGGGCATGTAACTATGTACATTTGCATCTTGAAAGTTCTTGCTGATGAGGTTGTAGTTGTACCTCACCTTTGTACAAATGGAATTTAAGCAGGCATTTACTTGCTTTTTGGCACATACAGTAGATGAAATTAGAAACACCAGATGTTTTGTCTTAATCAGGGTGTGGTCAATTTTTAGATGCATCCTAATGCTAGGATATAGCTACTAAAATAATAAAGCACTTTCCAATTTCACATCTGCTTTGTTTAAGATACCAAACATTTCTGTATCAAACTCCAAAGTTGAGAAGGCATTTTCAAGAGGCTCTTTTTCTATAAAGTATGCAACTCAAAAACTTTGTTTAAAGAGTTGATTTAAAAGCAATTCTAAAAGGAAGGTAATATGATATTGATTGTTTTTTTAAAAATCAATTCATACACTGGGTAAGAAATGCTATGCCTACAAATTGTTTAAACTTTCTTGAAAGAGGAATATTGCCAACATTACTATGAAAACTGAATAATGTTTGAACTACAAAGTGTATGTGAAATAGCGTCTTGGCACTGTACGAAACTCTGATTTGTATACTGCCCAACTATTATTTGTTTAAACATGGTTTACTAAATAAATTACAGTTGCCTGCATTCATTAAACAAATTTAGCCACAGGTTAAATTATTTAATTATGGTAGCTGGGTTCATAAAATATGCTGAGTAAACCCAATAGTCATTGTTTTGTCCAGTTATGGGATGCATTTACTAAACACTTGGATTAACAATTATCATTTTACTTTCTCCCTCTTAACAATTAGCTTGTGCATACATTTCACTTCTACTTTCCTTTCTTTTATCCCTAATGAAATGCTGGCTTCTTCAAGATTGCTAAAAGAGACTGCCCCTATTCTTTGTGATCTTTCGAGAAAAATCAAACACAGTGATTTTAGCAAAGTGGGAATGTTTAATTTATTGGGATGAGCAGATTTCCATGTTGTACATCAGGGGTGTCAAACTCGATTTCATTGAGGGCCGCATCAGGGTTGTGTTTGACGTTGAAGGGCTGGGGGTGGGTGTGACTGGGTGGGTGTGGCCAGGGTGGGCATGGTCAGCTCGACATCACTCATTGTGGCTCTGTTTTCAGCCTGTTGCAGATGGCCTCCTGCAATCCTCTGCCAGTGAAAATGGAGCTCAGGGAGGCTATGTGTGTGTGGGTTTTTTTTCTGGCAGTGGGCTACAGGAGGCCATCACAGCTGAAAATAGAGCCTGGCAGGGTCGTGTGCGGCCCCCCTGGGTTCTGTTTTTGCTGGAGGAGACACCATGGGCTGGTCCTTCACTGTTTCCAGGGTGGCCCTGCAGGCCAGATCTAAGCACCCCACAGGCTGGATCCGGCCCACAGGCCTTGAGTTTGACACCCCTGTTTTACATCATGGATACAATTCTAACCTGTAGATACTTAATTCCCCATCATTTTTGTCCTACCTTTTCATTAAAAAAAATGAGGAAAAAAAATCAAACCACACATTAACATGGTCAAAGCTCCAAGACAGTTGAGAAGTTCCCAGGAAGAGCTGCATGCAGGCATGCATAGACCATCTGGATGATAAATTAATTGAAGATTTCACTGGGCTCATTTAGAGGCCCTCAAAGGGGCTCCCCCAGTAAGCAGACATTCAAAGCTTTTTGTTCTTCAATATGTTCTGGGATTCTGGATATGAATTCTCATCACTCTTCCCATGTAATTAAGAGCTTCACAGACCTTCTTCACCTTGCTGAATGTCTACTTTCACCTTCTACCTTTATGTTTTTCATGCAATTCTGGTCTCTTTTCCTGAGCAGAAATGTGCAACTATCTTACAAATCCTCTGAAACAACAATTTCTTCGTGAAATATTCCCTATTCACTAGTTTGGTTTTTGAACTAGATCTCAACACCTAATGCTCCCCTTTCTCCTTTTAAAGCTGTCCTTTTTCACTTTCATTCTAGACTTTTATAATAGCTATATTCAAAATTTATTATTATATTTCTTTATATTGCATACACATTATCAAGGTTTAGCAACCTTTTCAATTCATATATTTGAGAGGAATGGAAGTAAACCATAGATTTTCCATGGCAAAATGGTTTAGTCTATGTCATACATATAGGGTAGAATGGGATGTGATGATATTTCCCTCCCCCTCTTTCCCATTGGCTTTTCCTAGTGGTGCTGGAAAGGGGCGTTGGTCCTACCTGATACGTACCTTCTCGTTGGGTGGAGACAGCAGCCAGGAATGGGTGATTCTCGCCTGTTCAGTTTGAAGGACTGAGACTGTTGCAAAAGTTAAGCTCCTCCCTTGTTGCTAGGGATCTCCAGTTTTTACGAAGATGAACAACAGCCTCGACGTCTCGAGAGAAGAAAGAAAAGTTAGAAAGAAGACCAGACAGTCCAAGGGTGGGGCTAGCTGCTGTCTCCACCCAACGAGAAGGTGCTTATCAGGTAGGACCAATGTCCCTTCTCCATTGTGGGAGACAGCAGCCAGGAATGGGACATACCAAAGCTTCGTGTCCCAACTACAGGCGGGCCCCAGTCTGGTTCTATGTGTCTAGATCATAATGAACCTGCTGTAGAACCCTGCAGCCAAATGCCGCCTCCGCCGATGCAAACTGGTCCAGTTTATAGTGCCTCACAAAGGATGAAGAAGACGTCCAAGTCGCCGCCCTGCAGATTTCATTCAAGGATGCCTGCATGGCCCAGGTCGCAGAAGTAGCTGTACTGCACATGGAATGTGCCATCAGATGGGAAGGCCGTGGCAAGGAATGCAGTTTGTACTCCTTGGCGATCGCCTGTTGAATCCATCTGCCAATGGTGGAGGAAGAGACCTTGGCACCTAAAGACACTGGAATAAAAGAAACAAACAAGGACTCTGTCCTGTGGATGGCCGCAGTCCTCTTGAGATAAATTCAAAGGGCCCTCTGTATGTCCAACATATGCCAGCGTTGTTCTAAAGGGTATGCTGGATGCGGGCAAAATTTGGAAGGACCAGGTCCTGCATGCGATGGAAAGTCGTATTGACCTTTGGCAGAAAGGTGGGGTCCATACGAAGGACCACGTGGTCAGAATGAAAAATGCAAAGGTCACTACGTACAGAAAGGGCGGCAATTTCTGAAATCCTCCTGGCAGAGGTAATTGCCACCAAAAAGGCGACCTTTCATGACAGCAGCCGGAGGCTGGCAGTCTTTAAGGGCTCATAAAGGGCTCCCATAAGGGAGTTCAAAACAATGGTTAGATCCCAAGAGGAATATC
Source organism: Pituophis catenifer annectens (assembly GCF_029215685.1). Taxonomy (NCBI): domain Eukaryota; kingdom Metazoa; phylum Chordata; class Lepidosauria; order Squamata; family Colubridae; genus Pituophis; species Pituophis catenifer. The sequence goes on from NW_027256882.1 coordinate 235,682,523, forward strand.
TGTGCACTACGGGGAGACATAAGTTAGTGCCCCCCCGTAGGAACCTATGTATGAGAGGGTGCTGAGACAAGGAGGTAAGGGATCCACAAGTGAGGACCATAGAGATAGCCGTCACCTGTCTCCGTAGAGTATTGGGCGAAAATCCCCTCTCAAGCCCATCCTGGAGGAAAATCGGACATGAACAATTGAGGCCTGAAGGACAGAAACCCCCATATGGTCACACCAAGCACAAAAGGCCCTCCAACTGGCCGAATAAATGCGGTCCATGGATGGCCTCTGGGACACTTGGATAGTCCAGTTAACCCTGGAGGGAATGTTGTCCTTACTCAAAGTGCACCGCTCAAGTGCCAGGCGGTCAGTTGTAGCCACTGAAGGTCCGGGTGGAGCAATGCCCCTGGTTGAGCAAATTCACAGGCTGAGGGACCTTCTGGGGGGGGGAGGCGCAGACAACGCTTTGAGATTGGCAAACCAAGACCACCAGGGCCAGTGAGGTGCTCTGCACTCTCCTCCAGTATCTTCTGTACCACTCATGGAATGAGTGGCAATGGGGGAAAGGCATAAAGAAGCCCTTTCGGCCAATGACAGTGAAGAAAGTCCACTCAAAAAGTCCATCAAAGATCACAGATGTTGCTCCACCCATAGACCCAGTCTGGAAGCCTGGCCCTTGGATCTGGTGCCCTCCTGGTGGTTTATGTGGGCCTTTGCAGCCACATTGTCAGTGAGCACCAACACATGTTGGTCCGTCACCAGTTGGCTGAAGTGTCTGAGGGCCAAATAGACCACACACAGTTCTAGCCAATTGATGTTCCTGCATTGATTGTGGGCTGACCACAATCCCTGACCGACCTGCATCTGAAGATGGGCCTCCCAACTGGAAAGGCTGGTGTCCATCGTCAATACGAGACGGTGAAGCTCGTGGAAGAGCCGCCCTTTGGAAATGGCTGGAGACCTCCACCAGATTAGGGACTGTCTGAAGGGGGAACCCGGACCCTGGCTTGGGAATTGCCTTTGCCTGCCTTCTGAAAGGGCAAGAGAAACCATTGAAGGTCCCTCGCATGAAGGCGAGCCCATGGGGTAATGTGGATGGCCGAAACCATCTTACCCAGTAAGGTAGACAGTAAGGCCAGGGGAACCTTAAACTCCTTCTGAACTTTGACTACAAGTGCTTTAAGGCTAACCTGTCACTCCTGTGAAAGATAGACCTGACCCTCTAGGGAATCTATCACTGCCCCCAAATGCAGAATACATGTCGACAGGACCATTTGACTCCTTGCTATATTAATAGAAAAGCCGTGCTGTTGAAGACAATGTATAGTTACTTGGAGATCCTCTAAGGAACGCTGTTCAGAAGAGGACTGAATTAAAATGTCATCCAAGTAACATTGGACCCGGACAGGGATGGCTCGAAGATGAGCCACCAAGACAGCTAGTACCTTAGTAAAGGCACGGGGAGCAAAAGACAACCCAAATGATAAAGCACTGTACTGATAATGAGTACCGGCATAATAAAACCGCAAATATTTGCGATGTGGGGAAAAGATGGGGATATGTAAATAAGCCTCAGTGAAGTCAATTGAAGTGAGGAAGTTGCCCTTTCTGATGCCAGCCAAGATAGATTGAAGGGACTGCATTTTAAACCGTTTATAAACCACATAACGGTTTAGTCTTTTAAGGTCCAGAATAGGTCTCCACCCACCCGAGGATTTGGGGACCAGAAAGAGCAGGGAATAAAACCCTTGACCCAACTGATCCCCTGGCACCTTCTCGATGGCCTGAATATCCAGTAGGTGTTTCACGGCCAAATCCATGAAGGCCTTTTTGTGCCTGTCTTTAGAGACAGGGCAGCGAGTGAAGAAACTCGGAGGGGTACAGAAAAATTCCAGGGATAGACCAGATCTTACCGTATCCCTGACCCAAGAGTCTTGACATGAGAATATCCCATCGGTCAGTGAATAGAGCTAACCTGCCACCGATGGGCCGTCAGACATGCAGTTATCGTTGGCGGCGGAAAGGATGGCTTCCTCCCCCTCGAAAGGGCCGCTTGCCAGGGTGAGTTCTACCTCTGTACGGCCTGTCTTGGGTCCCCTGCTGTCTAGGTATGAAGGACCCCTGAGAAAGAGAAGTTCCAACACCCCAGTCGAATCCCCTCACAGGAGGCCTGCGGAAAAAGGGAGAGAATCAAGAATCAGATTGTCATAGTGAAGAAGGCAATATCTTGTGTTTGTCTTTCAACTCTATGAGGAATGGGTCCAAAGAAGGGCCAAACAAATTGCCCCCCGTAAAGGGGGAAGACGCCAGGCGCCACTTATGGCAGGCATCTGCCTGCCAACGTCAAAGCCAAACAAGTCGGCGAGCCACCACCGTTGAAGCCAGCGACTTTGAAGCGAAACAGGCAGAGTTCAGGGTGGCATCTGCAGAAAACTGGACTTCTGCAATGATTTTATTTAGATCTTGCTGCAGTCTGGAGTTCTCTGGGGGCAATTTGCCTTGAGGCTGACTCAACCTGAGCAATGTCGCTCTGTTGAAGAAGGAGGCTGTGGTGGCAGATTTAATTGCCCAAGCAGCTCCTAAATGAGCCCGTTGAAGAGTCTGATTGGAACAGCATTCCTCAGGGTGAAGACCCTCATCAGGTTCGCCCAAGATGGCAGTGTGAGGTAGTAATGCTGCAATAGGGGCATCAATCGTGGGAATCTGGAGCAAGGAAGCCATGTCGGGAGCTACATTAAAGAAACACTTGTCCAGGGAAGAAGGAGCCGGGGCAGATCCAGGTGATGTCCACTGACGCTGAATAACATCTAGGACAGTGGGTCTCAACCTTCCTAATGCCGTGACTCTTTAATACAGTTCCTCATGTTGTAGTGACCCCCAACCATAAAATTATTCCTAAAACCATTGAAAATATGTGTTTTCCAATGGTCTTAGGCGACCCCTGTGAAAGGGTTGTTCGACCCCCAAAGGGGTCCTGACCCACAGGTTGAGAACCACTGGTCTAGGAAGAGTGGAGGAGCTGGAATAGAATTGACAGGTTTAGTTGGCTCAGAGAAAAGAGGATTAAATGACTTTTGGGGTGTAGAAGTACCCACTCCAGTAGCTGGTGGGCTTAGTTGCACCGCTTGAGACGCTTTAAAGAGTAAGGACTTAAATACAGCCAGCGGGAAAAGGCCGGTAAAGGCCGGTTGTTCCGGCTCGAGACCCTCATCCTCAGATAGATCCGGTTCCGGGTGGTCAAACTCGTCAAGGTTAGCCAGGCGAGATTCGTGTGAGAGGGGTGACAACACCGATTCCATGCAGATAAGCTGATCATCCTGGATATCTTGTGCAGGGGATGTAGAATCCCTAGATCTCTCGTAAGGATCTTCACCCGGTTGTAGGTATCCAGCTTCAAACAACATCTGTAGAGCCCTGGAAAAAAATCTGTTGGAGATGATCAGGTAGCAAACCTTCCCTACACTGTAAGCTCAGGTTACATACCTTCCACAAATTTCAGGCTCCAGACTAGAAATTTGCACATTATTGCATTAATTGATTAACTGATTATTGTTTTTGTGACGTTCTAACTTAGGGAAAAGAGAGCCAGTTTGGTGTCATCAGGCTAGAAATCAGGAGACTGTGAACTATAGTCCTGCCTTAGGCACAAAGCTAGCCCCAGAAAGGAGAGAATGTTTTAAAAAACACAACAACCTGAAAAACCTTGCCAAGAAAACTGTACTAGTCAAAGGCACTAGTTCAGGCAGTTGCCATAAGTCAAAAATTTATTTGAAGACACAAATATGTAATATCTATCTAATATCACCCATTTAAAGATAGATTTAAAAAAAAATAAGACACTTGCAACCTGTTTGTTGAGGAAGGTAGTGCACAAATCACCATCAGCAAAGTTAAGAAGGCATAAAAATGCTTCAGTGCAACTAAAGAAAAATAATGTACTTCTGATAATTGGAAGATGGCCTACAGAATCTCTGATGGTCAAAGAAAAAATTGAAGTAAATTAGAATTTACTTCATTAGAAGTAAATTACTTTAAATTCCTTTGCCTTTCAGAAGGTGAAAAAGGAAAATCCAGAATTCACAAAGCTTGATCCATTGATTTACAGAGGCAGTGTGGTGTCTTCTCTATCATCAATGGGAATATCATCGGAATCTGCACTCTTATACTTTCCTTACAGCTTTCTTAACAGGAAAGAAAACTTCCTTAAAAGCCAGGAAAAATAGTTTTGCACATTTGCAGTCAATGTAGCTTGGTAGATAGAATGTGAAACATAAAAGAGGGAAAAAAAAAACATAATATGGTGACACAGTCCTGCTTAATCAGAGATGCCTTGAAGAGTGTCAACCAAGTGAGGGCACAATTTTCTATCTGTAACAATTTTCATTACTTTCATTGTCACAGCAGGTGGGAGGACATGCAGTTTTGTGTACATTCAGCAGCAGCTTATCAGTTGGGCATGGTTACACTTATAATGGAATTCATCTAGAGAACATCAGGGCTGCAATCTAGATCAGAAAGTCTAGAAACATCCCAGAAACATACAGTGGCAAGCCAGTTCCACCTCAGTACCAAGAAAATTATATGGACATGTCCAGTGGTGGGATTCAAGTAATTTAACAACTGGTTCTCTGACCTAATGATTTCTTCCAACAACCAGTTTGCCAAATAGCTCAGAAAGTTAACAACCGGTACTGCAAAACATTTTGTAAGTTATTATTTATCTAAAGAATGACCAGTATGTCTAAAGATGTTCTGCCTATAAGGAGTGCTATACAGCTGTCTATAATGGTAAATTGTGAGAAAATACTCTGCAGTCCAATTAAGCGGTTCAGCAAGTGAAGTTGCATTAGTGAACATAAAACGTTTAAATCAATAATTTGGCCAGGCGCTTAATGGGAAGCAATCTTTAAACATTGCCACAGTTTACTGATCTATGTTAATTATGTGTAGAATCAGATGCTGAACTGAAAATTTAAATACCACTTACTATTTTAAGGCTAAATAACTTTAGATTATTCTACAGTACATGTCTGAGATAGCTAGGGATGGCATGAGGCTCTTTTGTAATATCTCATAACTCATTTGATATTAGTTGCAAGCTTTTTTGAACTTTTGAAGGAAACTTAATCTGAGAATTTCCAGACATGCACTGGTAGCAACATATTCTTTACCTCCATATGTAAGTCTGTTTCACCTGGGCATCTCTTGTCAGTAAGCTCTTTGGAAAATAAATACCTCCCCATTGTTAGACACAGCTTTACACTTGGTGGTTGTTGTTAACTCAACTCTTGTTATTCCTACTTCTATTGAAATTACTAGCAACAGACACTACATGAAGATATCTCATGGCTATTTGCTTCTCAGTAATATTTAATAAGTAATATTTTGGATAAGATGGATTACCTCCTTTCCCTGTAAATCCTAGGAAGATCAGCCCTAGCTTGTTCTACTTTGGTTCTTACCTCTCCCTTCAATCTTAAATGTTTTTTACAGTTACATCCTTAGGGGAATTCTGCATCAGTAATGAAAACTTATCCAGGTTTTTCTGATTACATAGAGCTAGCAATATTGGAAAACTAAACTGCTGCAAAGTGAGCATTTCTTGTTCTACATTTTGAAACTTTGCTAGTCCACAGAGTTTGTAGTGAGTTTGTTTCCCCACTGAAGGAATCTTCTAACTCACTGTTACCTCCCTGCTCAAGGACTTCATCCATTCTGATAATCCTTTGTGGGGGGTGGAAGTGTATTGAGGGACTCACAAGTTAACCACTTCTTTTTTGTTTTTACTGAGACCATGCAAATGTACATAATGGAGATAGGAGAGTAATATTATCAATATTAGTAGCCTCTTCTGCAGAGTAGAGGAGGGATTTTCATTTTTTTTCCTTTCATTTTTTTCTTTTGCTGCCACTAGGGTTGGGAAAATCATTATTGGCTTTGTGCATCCATCTCTGCAAGATTCATATCTATAGAGATGATTGAAAATCAGGTTCAAACAAATGCTGAGGAAGTGTGAGAGGGCTGTCAAACTCATGGCCCTTGGGCTGGATGCGTCGTGCACTGGCCACGCCCATGCCTGATTTAGTGAACGGGGAAAAAGTTGTGATATGTCATGTGATGCTGCCATGACGATGCGAGTTTTGACACCCCTGCTTTAAAGGCATAATGTCAACCAGCAAAAAATTACCCTTTCATAGTTCTTCAGTATAATGCAGAAAGGTTGAGCCTATTTTACGTTTCTGCATCAGCTGTGAAAGTCTCAAGCAGCTTAATTACAATCTGAAATGTTAGTATCTAGAATTTTCTAAATTCTACATGTCCGCAACTTGTACTGATACATGAGGCCAATGCATTTAACTTTATATTTAAAAAATTAGGATTGGTGTTCGCATCTGTAAATTCTATATACCGCCCTGGATTCCAAAGATATGAAACAAAATAAGAAAGTATAAAGCAATCTAAACCATGAAAGGGATGGAGCTGAACAATTCATTCATAAATGTTTTCAAATTGTGTTGGTTTGAGAAAAAGTAATAGAAAGGAAGGTATGATTTGGATATTTTTCATACTTGAGCCCAGGTCTTGTATAACTGTTATTTATTAGCCCAAATGAGTCCATCTTGGAGAAGAATAGCTTTATATCCTATAATCAAAGTTAGTTTCTTTTGTTCTTTTCTGGCAGTACTTGCTACCCATAGTATTTACTGTACACAGGACCTTCTGTTAATTCACAAATACAAATTTCTAATTGCACCCGACTCCAAGGTCCATTTATCTGGTAGGGGCACATTCTAAACCCATTGGAATTAATGGAGAGGTTCCTATTCATTATAGAAGAGCTGGAATTTATATCAAACTTGTGCTGGGATTTTTTTTTTTATCTTGCACCATAAATAGTTGTTGAAGAAGTCTCACTATATTTACCTAATTGAATACAGGAGTGGGAATTGGGTTAGAATGTTTGAAACAGTGTACAATTTAATTTGTGTTTAAGAATGTGGTAAAGATAAGCTCACTCAAATTACAGCTTTGCCCATTGTGGAGGAGTTAGCACATTGAATATGGGAGATTTTAAGCACTTTGGAGATTTGCAATAGGGTGTCATTGTACTTGAGATGGAAGGTTATAAGCACTTGGGAGTTTTATAGCAAACAACTCAAATAGCAATCTCATTAGTGGTCACTGGATGGAGATTTCAGAAACTACTGATAGATGCAGTAGGTTCGGAATATGTTACGTATCAGTAGGCTGCAGGCAAAACCCAACAAAGATATTACAGAGTAAAGCAGAAAACATCCACAGGAATGTTCTTACTAGAGATTCAACAAAACCAAGAAGAAGCTGCTAACCACTGAATCATTAACTGTCCACCCATTTTCTAAGAACATGCTGCTTTTAACACAAATCTGGAATTATTTTTTTCCCCAGATGGTACAGTTTGGTCCCTGCCACCAAAATGTCTTTCACACTGTTGTTATTGGACTCGGAGGCACCTTAAACTGTATAGGAGATCTTACACTGGCCATTAAGCACTGAACCTATTGTAATGGATTAATAGCAGAGCTCAAAGTTTCCTGCAGTCTATCTCACTCCTACACACATGAACTGGATATACCATGTTGGACCACTTTCATGCTTAAGCATACATTTTACCATGAGCATTAGGCTGTTCCTGGTGTCAAGGACTTGGGTTCTGCAGTACAGAATTTTGATACTAATATTTGTCTGATTCTCTGTTTCCCCAAATATGAAAGGGAAAATCGAATGCTTTTGAATGGCATGTTCAATGTAAGATGCCCATATTCTCAGTTCAAACTGATTATCAAGTGTAAATTTGTCTTGGCTTCAATTTACCAAGATATTTTAAATGAAAGAATCCGTGGATTTTTCTATCTTTGCCTACATTGCTGTCTCTAATCTCTTTCCTTTCTTTCATATTTTTTTTTCTTTCAGAAGGAATAGAGTGCTGCAATTCAAATCAATATCTGCTCTTTGCCCTTTAGGGAAAAAAAAGAAAGCTCTTTAATGAAAATCCTCTTACATTAAGGATAGAGACTCTAAACAGTTCTGCAGATTTCTGTTTTTTAAATCAAAGAAAGAGGGGGGAAAATCTCAAAGATGTAATCTATATATAGACTTTGCAGAGCTACTGTTTTTCAAAACAACATAATAAAATTGTCTGCTATCTAACCCCCTTCCCCCAAAAACCTATATTTTTCATAATGCACCAAAAAAGAGGGGGGGGGATTAACAATATATTTGACATCAGCTGTCAGTAATTCAAAGTGATTCTCTGAGCTGAATATTCTTCCTTGGATGTTGCCAATTGAGAAACCAAAGCAAAGGAAAAGGACTTTGTGTTGAATTATTCATTGAAAAAATAAAAGCTCTTCCTTCAATATAATAATATGTGGAAAATATAGAACTACCCTGGGTCTCCATTTCACTGAATGCAACCTTCATTGGCTAAATAATGTAATCTAACAGTATAGTATTTTAGAACATGTTTAATGCTTCTTATAATACACATAGAGACATTCTATTCTAGGCAAAGTCTCAACAGCCTTGTAGTGTTTAATTTATGGCTTCTAATTATGCATGATGTCACATTGCACTTTGTATAGAAAGATAAAGGTCAAATCCCAAAGATGGCTAAAGTTGGACTCCCGGCCCTATCTTTTTTTTTTTTTTAATTTCCTTTGCTTCATATTTTATTGACCACCAATGCTGAAATGAGCAACATTAAAAACATTCCAGCGACAATAGAAAAAGTGAGAGAGTGGCGGCAAATGAAAATATGGGGAAGATGGGCTGGGAAGGAAGAGAAATGTTAGGAAAAGGAGAGGAGAAAGAGAAATGATAGAAAGATAAACAGCATGGAGAGAAAATGTGATAACTGGAAAAATGGTAACACATAATGTGGGGATTGTTGAGGAGGGGGATGGGAGAGAAGAGTTTGTGTGTGTGTGTGTGTGTGTGTGTGTGTGTGTGTGTGTGAAATAAGTATTTGGATAATAATATCACACCAATCTATTTGCAACCTGAAGACAGAATAGAATAATAGAGTTGGAAGGGATCTTGGAGGTCTTCTAGACCAACCCCCTGCTTAGGCAGGAAACCTACACCATTTCAGACAAATGGTTATCCAACTTCTTCTTAAAAACTTCCAGTGTTGGAGCATTCACAACTTCTGGAGGCAAGTTGTTCCACTGATTAATTGTTCTAACTGTCAGGAAATTTTTCCTTGGTTCTAGGTTGCTTCTCTTCTTGATTACTTTCCACTCATTGCTTCTTGTCCTGCCTTCAGGTGCTTTGGAGAATAGCTTGACTCCCTCTTCTTGGTGGCAACCCCTGAGATATTGGAACACTGCTATCACATCTCCCCTAGTCCTTCTTCTCATTAAACTAGATATACCCAGTTCCTTCAACCGTTCTTCATATGTTTTAGCTATTAATATCAAGACTATTGATATTGTGCTTCTTCTGTCCAGATGGAACAGGTATTCAACTAGACAATTCTCTATTGATGCAGGTAGACAGAAAAATAATGGAAGTTGGGGAACAGAATTAGTATGCTCATTGTGTTTCAACTGATCAAGGACAGACTAGATGGCTGTTTATAACAAAGATAGTGAAAAGGGTTAAATTATCCTTTTGAGTCTAAAATTCCTAACTACTAATATTTTTGTAAGAATTTCAAGGACACAAACAGGGTTTTAACTAATAGTAGGAAATCAGGAAAACAGACTGATATTTGAAATCTGGAAAGCACTGCTGATTTTATTCTCTGAGAAGCAGCTGGAGTTGGAGGTCCACATATATCTGTTCTTTTCACTTTTATTAATAAAAGTGGCCTTGCACCTGAAATTTGGCATCAAGCTGTACTTTCCCCTACTCATTAACTGAGATGTACATCTGAATCTTCTAATTATAGGTGAAGAGCCTGCTGTCTCTCATTGGAAAATTATAGACCTTACTTTTGATATTAAGTATATGTTTTCTTTTAGCACCTCTGGAGTAAAAATATTGTTTCTGCCAAAAAGCAGCTATTTATAGCAGTTGTAGATCTTAAATCAGCCTTTCACCTGAAGCTTAGATAGAAATGATACGGTAAATTAAGAATAAATGATTGTTTTATCCATTAAAAAAAATTGTACTCTGAAACATCCATGCAAATTTGAAGTCTTAACAAATTCTAACAAAAATCTAACAAATTCTCTTACATCATCTAGCAGAATTAGAGGTATTTTAGTTTTTCAATTTTTACTGTTTACCTCAGACATTTAAATCTCAGGATTCATCCATTGGAACCTGGAGCTAATGATATCCTCTTTTATGTTGAAAAACATTTATTTCATTTGTCGCATCAAAGTTCTTCTAATTGTGATGGGGATAAGATTTATCAATCTGTTGTAAATTGTTCAATGTATATTTGTAACCAAATATACCAAAGGTATCATCATAGGATATAAGCTGTTCCAAGTAAAGTTGCCTTTTGCAAATGGCTGATGGTAATTTTGTCAGTGCTGATGGTGTTCAAATGGTGCTGAAATTGCATCTCAGGCACCTATCACTGTTGGTACTATCTTTCTTTCTTTTGCCACAGTTGTTGTACTTCTATTTGTATTTTGTATGCAGGTCTTTGTATTTTGTGATTTTCTCCAGTTCTTTCTCTTCTATTCTGCTTCCTCCAGACAGTGCCACAATCCACAATCCAGATTATTATTATTTTTTTTTTGGCATTTCTTAGCAACAATTGTTGTTGTTAGAGCCATGATGGAGAAATGCTTAGAATGCAGTACTGCAGGCTAATTCTGCTTACTTCCAGCAGCCAATAGTTTGGCAGTTTGAGTCTCACCAGCTCAAGATTGACTCAGCCTTCCATCCTTCCAAGGTTTTTATTTATTTTTATTTATTTTATTTATTTATCAAATATGTATAAGATAACAGATATAAATATAAACATGATTATGAATACAGGAAATAGATACTAATAAATGGGCACAGTAGGACAGGGATTGTAGGCACCTTGGTGCGCTTATGCCCGCCCCTTACAGACCTCTTAGGAATGGGGTGAGGTCAACAGTAGACAGTCTAAGGTTAAAGTTATGGGGGTTTGGGAATGAAAACACAGAGTCAGGTAGTGCATTCCAGGCATTGACCACTCTGTTGCTGAAGTCGTATTTTCTGCAATCGAGTTTGGAGCTGTTTACCTTAAGTTTGTATCTATTGTGTGCTTGTGTATTGTTGCGGTTGATAAAATAAAGATTGGTAAAATAAGGACCAAGATTGTTGGGGGCCATATGCTGACTCTTTAAAACCACTTAGAGAGGACTGTAAAGCACTGTGAAGTGGTATATAAGTCTAAGTGCTATTGCTATTGTTGTTGTTAATTTGACAGAGCAGCAACTTTTATTTTTCCTTCTTGTTTTTTTTAAAACTTGTATTAGTCCTCTTTTGAATTGTAATGTTAAGTAAAATTGTAATAAATAGAGAGAGAGCAGACTTGGGATGAAACAAAAGTTTTCTTTAGTTTCTAGATTCTATAATGTGGGAAGGAGTTTTCTTTTTAATATTTTTTTTTTAAATTATCACATTTTCAATAGAGTAGACTGTTTAAAAACCAGAAGCTTTTCTCCTGGTTTTTAGGAGGAGGATTATGTGATCATATAACAATCATATGGTCAGTCTCAGAAGTGCTAGAGAAAAAGCCTCAACATTTAAAACAATTTACTGCTGCTGCATACAAAACTTTTTTTAAAAGACATTTTTTAAAAAAATATTTTTTGGATGACTTATGTTTCGATTCAATGCTGCAATTTTTAAAAAGTCAATGTATTCTTTCCTTAGCCCTTATTAAACCAGATTTTATAGATTTTAATCCAAGGTTTGAAAATAAATTAATTAAAAAAAAACAATTTGGTCCGCATCTTTGGAATTAAATGGAAACTTCTATTCAGAAGGAAAAAAACAGGGATTTGTGTCTTGCACTGAATCTTTGTCTTTGTTTAATGGTCCCCCTTGTAGTTATTCATTATATACATATTTCAATCAATGTGTATATTTATATAGAGAGATTAGGGTGTCTAGTTCAACAATGACCTAGTTTGATGAGGTAGATTGTTCTGTATTAATGAAGCATGGCACCAGGTGACACTATACTGTATAGCTTAACTGACCTCCTGACTTGACAGTCAGATCAGAATGACCTGGCTCTATCAGCCTAGTGCTCTGTAATAGAGTCTGACTAGACTTTCTGGGGGCACATCGATCAAAGCCTTGTCAAAGGAAAGTGCCCTTGAAGCTCTGCACATTTTTAATAGAGAGATCCTGATAAGTTATAAAAGGCATACCTTTGGCTAGGACAGTATTAAATCAGGACATCTGGCCACTGTCAAAGATAGATTTTTTTTAAAAGACCATTTCATAAGCAATTGAAATGACATGGATTGAATGGAACAGTGGTAACTCAGCTGACCCTTGTGAATTTTTTTGGCAAATGACGGTACTTTTTGGTTGATGAAATTGGCATTCACTTGCAGTGAACTCTTGCTTTGTTAAATTGCTAACCTCATTACAAAATTGAGTACCTCCCCCCTTGCATTTTGGTAGCAATATAATGTGCCACGCAGTGCGTACCCCATTAGAAGATCTGAAAGACCAAGTACCTTGAAGAAGGTACCTTTGATGAAGTACCTTTGATAAGATATCACACTAAGAATCAGCACCAACCTAATGGCACATAATCAATTATTAACATGGAAACTGTATGTCAACACCGTTTCTAAGATAAATGCCAGTTTTCAGAGAAACTCACTGGGTGAATGGATGCAGCTTTTTCAATGAGCACTGAATCAGTCTTCTTCCTTGCTGTTAGGCTGTGTCAATAAATATACCATACACATTACAGTTTCTGAGTGAAGGCCTGATTATTTTAGGACTTCTGACAATGGCAGACTGACAACAACTCTGAAAAGTGGATCCAATGACTGCAATGGAATGAAGGGCCTGTTATGGCTAGATCAGATTTGGAAGATGATGAGCATTATCAGCCTGGGGAGATTCAGGTTACCTAGCAATCAGAAGCCTTAGAAATTAAAAAAGGTGGAGCTAACACCTTCCCTAAATGTAAGAGATTACCACATGGAGAGGAAGGCTGAACAAAGGTATTCAGTAAGACTATTGGCCAGAAAGAACCCAACCCAATCAAAGGAACAAATCTGGGTCATGCTACCTGCACACTTCACGGATCAGTTGGTGATAGCTCTCTGTTAGTTTGCTATCAGGTTCCTCAACTTATTAACTGCTTGCTTGTTCACTCAAACCTTTGAATCAGGACAGAATGAAGCCATTGAGTAGACTGCTTCATTAATAATTTCTTTCCAGACAAGGAGGGAAATTGAGGCTGTGCACTAGTATTCTAGTTAGTCTCAGTAGGAGACTAGAGATAGCCGTCTTCTGGTGGACTTAAAACTCTGAGAGACAAAGAAATAACCATCTTGCTCAAACCATGGTTGATGCCTTTGAACACTAAGTTGACATACTTTGTTTTCTATTCATTTTTGGAAAGTGGTTGTTAACTGCTTTGCAGCTATCAGGAACCTTTGGACTGACGTGCTTTGGAGCACTGAATGAGTTTCCTTCAATTGTTACCAAAATTAAAAAAAAATCAGCTTTAAAGGAACAAATGCTTTAATATTTTCCAAAGAAAAAAAATATTCCATAACTCAGTGAACCCAAACATAGCCTCACATATTTAGAGAACTGGACTGATCACACCTGTTCATCATCTTTCTGCTTATTTTGATTAAGACAGAGATGCAAGCTTCTAAAATTAAATCACTAGATTTATTGTAAATGTCTATGGAGATTCTCAGTCATCCAGGTCATGGTTGTCCCAAAGATGGTTTTTCAAGAGGCAACTGGACTTTCTGGTTTTTCTTTGAGGCATTTTGCTTCTCACCCAAGAAGCTTCTTCAGCTCTGACTGGTTGGTGGGGAATGGTAGGATTTATTTATTTATTTTTATTTGTTTTAATTTATATACCGCCCATCTCCAACAGGACTCAGGGCAGTGAACAGCCAGAATAAAACAGAACATACAAAATTTAAAAACAGTTTAAAAAATAATTAAATATTTTTGGCCACAATTTAAAACAACCCAATTAAAATCAATTCAATTTAACCGAAACAGTGGGATCAAGCCAGCTCGGCTAGGTGAAATAAATAAGTTTTCAGGGCCCGATGAAAAGTCTGGAGGTCTGGTATTGTGCGTATCTCTGGGGGGAGGTTGTTCCAGAGGGTGGGCCCTGCCACAGAGAAGGCTCTCCCCCTGGGGGTCGCCAGCCGACATTGTCTGGTGGACGGCACCCTGAGGAGGCCCTCTTTGTGTGAGCGTACTGGCCGGTGGGAGGCTATTGTGGCAGAAGGTGGTCTCGTAGATACCCTGGCCCTAAGCCATGGAGCGCTTTAAAGGTGGTCACCAACACCTTGAAGCGCACCCGGAAGACCACTGGGAGCCAGTGCAGCTCGTGCAGGAGAGGTGTCACATGGGAGTGCCCCATCGCTCCCATAATCCCCCACGCGGCCGCATTCTGGACCAGCTGGAGCCTCCGGGTGCATATTATATTCCTTGCAGACAACTGATCATTTGCATTTTTTTTAGCAAGTCATTAAGGTCACCTGGAGGTTTATCTGTTTCATCAGAGTCACCTGAGTGGTGCAAATGGGTGTGGGAGCCTTTTTCATAAATGCATGGCACAACATAGGAGAACAAACCCATCAGGACTTAAGATTCAGCAGTCCATCTGCATTTAAAAGACAAAGGCCATTCTTTTGAAGACAGCAAAGTCCACATTTTGGACAGAGAGGATTTCTGGTTTGAAAGAGGGGTCAAAGAATCCATCTATGTCAAAATTGAACAGTCCTCTCTCAACAGAGGGGAGGGATATGACACCATCTATCTCCAGTCTACAACACAATCCTTTCAACAGTTCCAAAAAAGGCTCACACACCCATTTGCATCACTCAGGTGACTCTGATGAAATAGATAAACCTCTGGGTGACCTTACTGACTTGCTAAAACAATGCAAATGATCACCTGTCTACAAGGAGCATAAATCCTTTCATTCCATCACCATACAGTGAAGAAGATTCTTGAATGAGAAGCAAACATCTTCAAAGAAATACCAGAAAGTCCAGTTGCCTCTTGAAAAAGCACCTTTAGATTTATTATAAATGGTTGAATTTGGCTAGCTTTATATGAACACATTGTCACTGAAATAATCCTATTGATCACTTATGACCACAGATCTGTTAAAAGCTATGATTTCAAATCATAGTACTAGACTACAACAAATGTGGGGTTTTTTTTTAATGCAGGGATCAATAAAGGTAGAGTATGGTCCCATGTTGATGAAATGATT
Organism: Pituophis catenifer annectens; assembly: GCF_029215685.1. Lineage (NCBI taxonomy): Eukaryota > Metazoa > Chordata > Lepidosauria > Squamata > Colubridae > Pituophis > Pituophis catenifer. The sequence continues at coordinate 235,697,935 of NW_027256882.1, forward strand.
GATCAAAATGATTTTTTAAAACAAAAAAGCTAGGGAAAGTGTCCCATTGAGCCCATTATATTGCTTATCTCAAAATCAGAAAAAAACCCAATTGTACTTCTAATGCTTAGTGTAAAATATTACCATGTTATAATCTGATTATTACAAATTATGTCTGTAATAGTAGGTTTCATAGAATGCTTTTAACAGCATGGAGAACATGATGCTATAATTATCTAATCTTAAATTTTATACTAAAGTTGCACATAAGTATAGGGAGGAGAAATAACCTTACTGAAACATTCTTTTGAAAAACATTCATTTTTCCAGTGTTTGTATTTTGAGTGTCATTAGTTTTAGAAAGGTTTAACGCTCTGTGGAAATGGAGACCTAACCTTTGAGTGTTGACAAAGTGCAACAGAGCCAAGGAATCTGATTATGACCACACATCAGAAGAGGCCTCATATTTATTGCCATCTTCATTAATACACCATTGCTCCATGAGTCTCTAAAACAAATGGTATTTTGCTTTATTGCAAATAATGTCAGCTTTCAGTCTCAGTGCAGGAAGTGACATAAATCAAATTAAAGAATGTCAGCTAGACAGGCATCTCTGCCAAAGCCTGGTATGCCCTCCACTCCATGAAAATGACACAGGTCATAGGGGAGGAGGACAAAAAAAGATGCATGTCAGCTGATCCTTTAAAAGCAAAAGGTACTAATCTGACTTGTTGCACCTTGTTGAATTAGGTGTCAGTGAGAGCCAAGACATTTTGAAAGCTTCATTTTAGAAGTCACAGGGTGTTTCTTTTAGATGAGGCTGGCATTTACATTGTTTAACATAAGGCATTATCCTGGTTACAGGCAAAATTAGATTAATTGTAATGCAAGAGCAAACTGGATCAAATGCCAACTTGTCAGTTTCTCACAATTTGTAGCGAGTGTTTTAGCATGCGTGGGTGAGGGAGACTATACATATGCTTTGCAATGATTCTGGCTTGGTCCATGAAAAATAAAGCATTTCTTCTACTTTAGCACAAGCACTGCCTTTAAAAAAAGGTTGCTGTGAAGTAATAGTGGCTATCTGGTGCCTTGGCAGAGCAGAAATGATGGCGTCCTTAAGCCTCATGAACAGTGGGCTAATTGACGATGAACTTCTACAGCACCATATAAATAACTACCGGCCTCAGCAACTTTTTCTAACCTTTTCATAAGAGATAAAGTATTACTGATGTAAGACAGTATCTTAGGAGTGATTAAAATGCCCTTACCTGCAGTCTTATGGAATGGGACCAAATTAAAATCCTTTCTCAGACATTGCTACTGTGTTGGATAATTTAGAAGCAATTATTATCTCTTTCACACCAGCAACCTTTGTTGGATATTCTGAGAAATGAAATGGAGGAAATATCTATGTATATTATCTTATACATAGATAATATACATAGATAACATACTATTAACTAGAGTTACTCTAGTACTGAGATGGAAGACATACAAATTTATTTGTTCTGTTCCCCCAGCATTTGTTACTCTGGCAGGACAGGGTTAATTTCTTTCTGTTTAGTTAGTTTATATATAAGTTTGGCAATTCTGACCTTGTTGGCCAAAGTGGGTGCAGCATGTTCCCTTCATAAGGAAGCGTTCAGGGATTATTACTTACCTCCCCTTTTCTGTCTCATCACTTCTTGTTACAAGTATTGATGGGAAAGAGAAGGGAAGTGAGACAATTCCAGTCTCCATCTTCCATTTAGAGAAGCCATTCACAGTTTTTCAGCTGCAATCTTAACCGATCTGGAGGTATCGTAGGTGAGCAGTGTATCCCTATCCCTATACTTTAGGCCAGAGCTGTCAAACTCCCAGCTCGCGGGCTGGATGCATCATGTGCAGGCCATGCCCCCACCCTGTTCAGCAAAGGGGAAAAAGTCATGTGATACCACCGTGGCAACATGAATTTGACACCCCTGCTTTAGGCAGATTAGGCCCTGGGGGTTGAAGGGACAGTTATATTTTTGCCTAGTCAGAAAGTAGGCCATGTGATAGCTAGGAGTACATGGTCCCTTTTGTGGAGCATGGCTACTAGTTGTTATTTGTGTTGTAATCATATACTGTTGCTTACTTTTTACAGTTTTACCAGATCTTAAAGCGTTGAATAAAAGTTTACATGGTGAAATACTGTTTCCTTTATTGAATGGCAAGAAAAGTGAAGTCCCTGGATAACTTTCCATAGATCCACAGAGCAGGGGTAAAATGTTCCCGGTTTGGACTGGATCGTCCGATCCGGTAGCAATGGTGGCGGGTGGTTCGGAGAACTGGTAGCAAAAATCCCTGCAATCCCCCCATGCCCAGCTGAGCCGTGCGATCATCAGAGGCTTTTTTTTCTTTTTTTTACTTTTAAAAGCATTTTTTCTACAATCTCTTTGGCTGAAAAAATGCTTTCAAAAGTAAAAAAAAAAAAAGCCTCTGATGATCACGCAGCTCAGATGGGATTGTCAGAAGCTTTTAAAAGCATTTTTTTCCGCAACCTCTTCAGCTGTAGACGTGGTAGAAAAAAATGTTTTTAAAAGTTAAAAAAAAAGTTGGCCATGCCCACCCAGTCACATTACCGCCCCCCCCACCAAGCCACACCCACAGAACCAGTAGTAATAAATTTTACATTTCACCACTGCCACAAAGTTAAGGAGCTAGTCCAGGACATTAATAATAATAATTTAATAGTAATAGTAATAATACAGACAGATTCTCATTTGGAACATAACATGCCAGATATCACGGTTGTTGAGGGCGGAAGCATACAGTTTATTGATATTGCTGTACCAGGAGATGCCAGAGTCAAAGAAAAAGAACTGTGAAAAATCATGAAATATCACAACCTAGCCATCAAAACTACATGGCTATGGATGAAACATGTCACAGTGATTCCCATTGTCGTCGGGGCACTTGGTACCATGTCCAAGAATTTTATAAAACACATCAAGAAATTGCAGCTTCCTGCAATAATACCAGTGGAACTGCAAAAAACTGAGCTACTCAGAACATCATATATTTTAAGAAGATATTTGGTTAATACCTAGGATGCTGGCAGCAACCTGTATCAACCATTAGCATCAGTCACTTGTATTTGTGACACATTTTTACATGTTCAGTTGACTGAGTTTCATGTTTAATGAATAAAAGAGATTATAATATAGAAAATGGTGTTTCAATATCATACCTGTTTGTTTATGTATCCATGTATAATAATTCTAGGTCGTGCTCTTTATTTTTTCTTGAGTCCTGATTGATTTAGCAGTTTGTCTTTTAAGTATTTTGTTATTACTGAGATATTAAGCCAATATCCTCCAGCTCATATCACTCTACCCAGCTATTTTCAAGCTATTTAGAAATATGACAGCTGATGATTAACATCAGATTCATGGTGATCAAATATCCAACAATGGAAGTGCTCACTGGAAGAAAGTTATATCAAAAACAATTTCTTACTATGGTGAATATGGCATGAGATGGATGAGTAAGGAATAATGTGATAAATGCAAAGATGACCACATACCTGTAATATTGGTTCCAGGATTAATTTAGAGATGAAAACAATTTCTTCCATTTAGGAGTGAAAAGAAAATGATAGCTCAGTGCTTTAGCAGAATACAAATATAAGGTTAACTGTCCCTTTATTATAAGAAAAAGTAATAAAAATTTAGAAGTGGGTAGGAGAACAGAGTTATCTGCTGAATGTAAAAACAACAACAATGAAAACAGAGAGAAACATCATAGGAAAAACTAAAAAGAAGCACTAATTTCTATTATAACTAACTAAATCATCATTCTGTAAACAAGCACAAACTGGCTTTGTTGAGATGTTTATCTGTTTAAAAGGAAAGAACCAATATGCTAAAGCAGGGCGCCCCAACCAGTCCATGGCCCATTGGGAACTGGGCAGCACAAGCGGTAGATGAGTGTGCAAAGCTCCATTTGTGCAAGCAGCCAATACATACATGAAACCATCTCCCCCACCCCTGGATGCCACTGCTGCAACTGGCAGGCTGCAGAGATAAAAATTGGGGATCACTGTGCTAAAATATCCATTAATGCAATGTTACTGTGAAATGAACTTTAATAAAGTATAATCTACTGGACCTTGAAGTAAGTGAGTGTAGTCCTTCAAGGCAGAGCAGACCAGGAAACCAAAGTCATGCTAATACTACTTTTATTATAAGGTTACAATAACATAATTTTCTATAATCAGAAGAAATGTGCTTTTCTCGTCTCTCTCTTTATTTTTGTGAGAACTAGAGAGGGTCTTAACTCGATTTGGATTTCTTCCAGCTGCCTATTGTCTTATTGTACTTCTTCCTCATGTTCTTATAGTTATTCCTTTTGCCATTACATGAGAAACGGAATATCATAATCTCTTGTTACTATGGTGTCTATGAACAAAGCTGGGGAAAAAACCCTAATAAGTTGGCAGTGTCAGAACTTTAAATTTATGACTTTGAGATGGTGCCACATCCAAAATAAACCTAGAAGAGACTATGGCCTTTCATCAAATTATTCATCAAAGGAGTTAAAATAATTTATCTGATGAGGGAATCCTCACTCCAGTAACCACTGGCACACACAGAAGGATCACAGGAGAAACAGAACAATAAAAACTGCATTGTGCCATTGTGACACACGTCCCACTCCTTTTATATGTACATTGTGACTCCAGGCATGTCCAAAAGAATTGCAGCTTGCAGTAAAAGAAGTGCAATCAAACTTGTCATTTGAAAGGTTTCTGAAGAGATCACGCTGATGACAGTAATCTACTGATTCAAATTTAGAAAATATTCTATCTTTTGTCTCAAAAGGTATGGCCTTCCTTGTGTATGCCTATTTTCAGTTCCACCACCTAAAGATGACTTGTGCGGAATTTGAATCAATGTCCACCCACCCTCCTAATTACTGTAAGAACAGCTACTCAGGCACTGAAGTATATAATTACTAACTTTGACATTAAAATGGACTTAGTGCTCCTTTTCCCACTAAAACCACTTCATTCTTCCTTTAAGGGATTAAACAGAGATAGTGTATTTCTCAAGGCAAGTATTAACATTTAACAATTTATGTTCCTTCTTTCATCTTTAACCATTAACATTTTAAAAAGTGACCGAAGTATTCCACTGTGCTTATTATGAGCAGCACGAAGATGATTGTTACTTCTCATCTGCAGTCCTGAAATAGACTGTAGAGTGCTATCCACTAATCTGCAAAATAAATCTGTAAATACCGTATATCCTGCAAAGCAATTATTCTTCTTTTGTGCCTAGCAGAAGAAATAAGGTAGACTTTGTGGCTTGCAAAAAAAAAAAAAAATCTTCATGGTACGAATAAATCTATAATTTTAATAAATTCATGGGATTCCTCTCTTAACATTTCACTAAGTTTGTAATGCACGGGAATTGGAATGCAACAATATCTAATTTTGGAAGTGTGCACAAGGAAAACATGTATATAAAAACAATTTTAGTATATTAAGATCCTAATATTGTCCCTCCATATATATTGCTACATATATGTATTCCAAAGTTACTCAAACTGGAAAATTAATACGAATACTTGACAATAAGTAAGCATAATGATATAGTTCCAGATTCAAAAATTGAATCCTTCCTCATAGATTGGATATTGCATTTTCTGTAACGCAGAAAAATACATTAAAAAAATTACTCAGTGCTTTGATAAAATATAAGTTCAGAGCTGGCTAAATGGTTTCCAAACTCATGCTCCAGAATTAGAAATTCTTAATTTTAGAGAATCTGAACAGTGAACTAGCAACTGTTTGAGTAATGCAATTCAAAAATAAGTATATCTTTTAAAAATCTCTACTCAAATAACCTGTCCTCATCTTAGAACATTTTGATCTGTAATAACTCCCTGGACTGTCAAACTGTTTTCTTTAAAATTTGTTAGGTATGTAATGTTTCTGGGGCTATATTATAAATTGACATTGAATTTAAGGCTCAACATCTCCTGTTGCATAGTGCTGCCATAGCTGTTGCAATATTTTTTTAGGATCAGACTCAATAATATTAGTAAGAGTTAACAGTTTAAATAGAGTTCCTTTTATTTACAATAGGCATTCTATATTCACTGAATATTCACAGATAGAAGCAAAGAAAAGGGTGTAGGTAGCTCCTTATATATACAATGGGTGGAGCTATAAGTGGGAGTGGTGAATTATGAATACATTAAGTAGTGAAGAATAAGTTAACCCCTGATACCCCATTTATGTACTATTTACACATTAGAGAATAAGGCATTTACATCTGACAAATCCCCCTCTAAATGCCGATTCGTTATACAACACCAATTACACTCAGATTCAGGACAATACAAGACATACAATTTAGAAGTTAAATATTTGTGCTGCTTAGAAGGTAAGGGCTTTGTCAATATGTCAGCTAATTGTTCTGAAGTATCACAATGCACTGCTTTAATAAATCCATCCTGAGATAATTGTCTCACATGTTTAAATTTTATATCTATATGTCTGGACCTTTGTCCAATGGCATCAGATCTAGATATTTCAATGGCTGCTTTATTGTCTTCATGCATAACAAAAGGCAAAGTAGGTTTTTTCCAAACATCTGAAATTAAATCATTAAACCATACAAGGTTATTTCCAGCTTTGGATAAACAAACATATTCCGCTTCCGTCGTTGAAGTGGCCACTAGTTCTTGTTTACCAGTGTACCAGTAAACTGGACAGTTGTTTAAGAGAAAAATATAACCAGATGTACTTTTTCTGCATGAGGTGTCTCCAGCCCAGTCCGCATCTGCGTAACATACAAGCTTTGGTTCTTTATTATCATTAGGTTCTAATATTAAGCAAAAGTCTAGTGTACTTTTCAGATATCTTAAAATTCTTTTAACAGCTTCCCAGTGATACATTGTTGGTTTGCTGACATGTCTGGATAATAAATTGAGTGGTAAGGCGATATCTGGTCTAGTCCAATTAGATATATAAAGAAGTGAACCTATGATTGACCTATAAAATGTGTTGTCCTTGAATTCAGGGGAAGATTCATCAGTATTTCTAAGAAAATCAGTTTGCATAGGAGTATCACAAGGTTTGGCATTATTTAAATTGCATTTATTTAAAAGTTCTATGATCTTATCTCTCTGAGTGAGTTTGAATCCCCTTCTAGTTTTATTAATTTGGACACCAAGATATTTGTTCACTTTGCCTAGAGATTTCAACGAGAAATGTTCATTTAGCTTATTTACAAAAGTTTCTCTTCTCTCTTTATGCTTTCCTATATATAAAATGTCATCTACATAAATCAATACAAATTCAATGTAGTCATCACCCTTTTTGACAAAGAAACAGTTATCAGCAGTGGTAGCGTTGAAGTCCATGGTTTTAAGTACTTTTACTAAACAATCATACCATCGTTTACCAGATTGTTTTAACCCGTATAAACTCTTGTTCAACAGCCAAATTTCATTTTTGTTTGTGTATTGACTGTGAGGTGCTCTTACGTATATTTCCTTATCTAGTTTTGCGTGTAGATACGCAGTCTGTATGTCATATTGAAATACATCAAGATTGAGTGCTGATGCTACCACTAGAGCTGTTTTTACACTTTCTGTTCTTACTGTGGGGGAATACGTGTCAGTATAGTCCTCCGGATATTTCTGTGCATAACCTTGTGCAACTAGTCTAGCTTTGTATAGAGTATTGCCTCCTTCTAAGTTCTTAATTTTATATATCCACCTGGTACCAATAATTGTTTTATCTTTAGGTGCAATTGCAGGTGTAAATACATTTAATCCTTGTAAACTTTCCATCTCTTTCTTCATAGCTAATTCCCATTTTTCTTTTTCTTCACGAGGGAGTTTTAACACTTCCTCATATGTATTAGGTGTTATTGGCTCACCATCCATATGCATTATGTAATCCTTGTATTTATTTGGCATTTGATTTCTGTTGTTCCTAATGATTCTTTCAGGTTTACTATTGTTATCATGCAAATATCTTGCTTCCTTTTTTGTTAGTGTGTCTGTCTTTATTTTGTGTTGGCTATTTGTCCAAGTTTTGGTTTTGTTTTTATATTTGTTGATATTTTGTTTTTCTATGGTCCCTTTCTCATGAGATTCTGTATCTTTGTACTTATTTGGAAATATTTCATTAAGATGTAATTTAGACCAGTTGGCCTGTTCATGGAACACAGCTGTTCTGGAAACTATAAATTTGTTATTATTATCAATGAATCTGTACCCTTTAGTGCCAGTCTCATATCCCATAAATCTGAGTCTTCTGGATACGTTTTCCCCTTTTCTTCTCAACTGCTTAGGTATGTGTACGTCCGCAGTGACTCCAAATATGTGCATGTGTGCTAATTTTGGTTTCCTATTATACATTACTTCATATGGTGTCTTATTTACAATACTGGACCAGGTTCTATTTTGTGTGTAATTTGAATAATGTAAGGCTTCTGACCAGAATTGTTTGCTTAAGCCAGCATCTTCCAGTGTGCATCTAATCATGGTTTGTAATGTGGAATTCTTTCTCTCTGCAATCCTGTTCTGGAACGCAGAAAATGGACTAGATGTGTAATGTAGCATTCCTCTATCTTTTAACCATTGGGAGAATTCCTTAGACATGAATTCACATCCCCTATCTGTCATAATTTGTTTTATTCTGATATTGTGTTGTGTTTCTATGCGTTTGTAAAATTCCTTAAATTTTTGAAAGGTTTCATCTTTGTGTTTTAATGTATAAACAAACCCATAGCGGCTATAATCGTCTACTATTGTCAGGAAGTAACGTTTTCTATAAGTGATTGATGGAGTTAATGGGCCAACTAAGTCCATGTGTACTAAATCAAAAATTTTGTTAGTTGATCTAGTAGATTTTCTTGGCCTGGGACTAGTTTTTAGTTTTGTAGATTTACATACTGAGCATTCCAAATAGTTTTCACAATTTTTTATTTTGACACCTTCTGCGTGTTCAGTCATTTTTTGTACTACAGGAAAACTGGCATGTCCTAACTTCCTATGTAAGATGTGAGCACACTCATCATGAATTGGCTTACCTATTTTTGGTTTTTTTTCATTGTGTGCATCTACGTGATCATGAGATATTTTACATTCATCATTGTCACTGTTGCTAATATTTTCATCATCTACTTCAATACAATCTTCCATATTTGAATCAATGTTATGCAACCATTTTTCTTTTGTTATCAGATAAGGTAGGCCTCCTTTAATCATCACAGTGCCTATATTTATTTTATTCTTCTCCAAAGTCGCTTTTCTCTTTGAAAAAACTATATTAATGTCAAAATCTCTACTTAGTTTTATGGCACTTAGTATGTTATGAGGTATTTCAGGTATTAACAATACCCCCTCTATTTTTCCTAGACCAGGTAGGGTTACATTCCCTCTACCTAATACTTGAACCTTTTCTTGGTTAGCTACCTTTATTACAAATTTATCTTCTGTAAAAGAAGACAATATATTTTTGTTATTAGTGGTGTGATTAGTTGCTCCAGAATCAATAAGCCAATTATTGTTCTCATTTTGCAGTATTTTAGTGTTGTCTTGTTTATTTAATCCATTCAGTGAACCAGATTTTCTATCCTTAGAATTATCTCTGCCCCCTCTATTCTCTTTGTAATTTGGTGGGCTTCTATATCTATGTCTATCTATTGAAGACTGTCTATAATTGTATTTGTTTCTATATTCTGACCTATGTCTTTCCTTTGAAATTTTGGGACAATCTCTTCTATTGTGTTCCCTGGATCCACAATTGTGACATTTAAATGTTTCATTATATTTTTCTTGGAAAGCTACTTTCCTATATGGTTTGTGTTCTGTGTGATTGCTAGAACGATTCCTTCTTGAATTGTCTTCTGCTATCAATTTATTGGATAGACTTTCTATGGATAAATATCCTAGATTGATGGTGTCTAAATGTGACATAAAACTGTCCCATGATGGATCAAGTGAGTTGATAATAACACTTTTCATTGTTTGGTCTGAAATCACCTCCCCCCTCAAATGCAGCTCAGCTCTTATTTTGTTTAAGGATATTAAATGCTCACTTATGGAAACCCCTGGTTTTACCCTAGATGAAAAGAAATCCTTAGACATTCTTGTGGTGGTAGCTACACTGTCGCTGTGAAACAAATTAAACATGCATTGGATAATTTCTGAAACAGTCAGATTTGGCTTGATGCTATGATACATTGCAGGAGACACACTAGATATTATTAAGAAAAATGCTCTATGGTGTAAACAATCTATTTTTAAAGTCCAAGGTCTTTTTGGGGGACTAGTAATAAAAAACAGTAAGTTTTCCTTCATAAAGACAACCTGGAGCTGTTGATACCATTCTTGCAAATTAATGCCATCAACCCTTAGCTTTGGGAAGTCATTGGGTAAATTTCCGACATTATTTTGTCCATTACTTACAACCTGAGGTAGTCCGTGGTCTCGCAAGTGTAGAAAATTGCAAAATGGCATGGGGATGCTCGCAACGAGTCTGCATGGTCTTCTCGCCAGTTCATGTCTTCCCGGACCGTCTGCGTAGTTTTGCGCATGCGCGTTGTCCATTTCTTCTTTGGAGTCATCGTGGAAGGTTCTCTCCATTGCGGCTCGCTCGTTCTGTTCCTCTTCAGACGAGTCAGTCTCTGGTTCGATTTTGGGAGTCCTGATGACGGCGGCTGCTCTTCTTTTTCTTTTGGGGGCGTTGGCGCTTGTTTCGGTCTGTGGTGTAGGGCGGTATCGGCAAGGCTCTCTGGGTTCGGGCGTCAGCGCTCTCGAAGTCAGGATGGGAGCGGGCAGGTCTTGAGGCATCGGCTTGCTCGTTCGTTTCTTCGGTAGTTCTTTGGTAATTTTTAGTTTTGGTCCAAATGCAGCAAAAAGCATTTTCATTGCTGATTTTATTTGGGAGTTCGTTGAATCATCTTCACTTTCTGATTCTGATTCTTCTGAGAGGTTTGAATCTTCTTTTTCATTTTCGTTGTCTGGTAACGTTTTTCGCGCCAGAAATTTTGAATTGAGCATTTTGATTGGCTCTGCTTCGCTCACCTTGGAGGCCTGTTGAAACCAAGATGGCTGCCATTCAAAATTTCGCGCGGGATCACCGTTTTTCTTCTTCGTAATGACTTTCTCTGCAGTCATATCACTCACTATTTTTGGGTCTTTAGACTTCTCATTAGTGATGTTTTTCTCTCTCGCTGCTCCGCTGTTCTTCAGCATATCTTGGAGTTTCGCGATGAGGCTTTCATCATTCTTCTGGCTCTTTAATAGTTTTAATATCTCTGACCTGAGTTCGTTATTCTCTATTTCGATTTCCTCCTGGTCATCATTTTCATCTATTATTTCTTCGTCTTCAGTGGTGTATTCTTCTGATTCTCTCGAAATTGCGTTTGTGGATTCGTTGATTATTTCTTGTTCTGTTTCCATTTCTTTGCTGTAGGCCCTGGTGTTGGGCCTATCTTTCTTAGACATTTTTAAGTTTTTATTGAGTCAATTAACCATCCTCTGCTACCAGCTTGTTGCAATATTTTTTTAGGATCAGACTCAATAATATTAGTAAGAGTTAACAGTTTAAATAGAGTTCCTTTTATTTACAATAGGCATTCTATATTCACTGAATATTCACAGATAGAAGCAAAGAAAAGGGTGTAGGTAGCTCCTTATATATACAATGGGTGGAGCTATTAGTGGGAGTGGTGAATTATGAATACATTAAGTAGTGAAGAATAAGTTAACCCCTGATACCCCATTTATGTACTATTTACACATTAGAGAATAAGGCATTTACATCTGACAATAGCAATATTAAGAACAGCAGGAACTTTCATACACTAGGAGATATTCCCTTACTTATATCTGAAATCTGTCACAAAAGGCAACCTCCTTATAACACTTGTGAGTAAGCCTCAGGAGGAAAAGAAATATTATATGTGCTTGGGGAGGACTTTCTCCTTTGTTTTGCGTTCTCTTTCTGTTTTGAAGAACTTGGCAAGGTTAATAGGAACTAATTATGATTTGTGACTTTGAATTTGTTCTTTCAGTTTCTAGTCAATTTGGCACATTTAGTCCTCACCTCCCCACTGCTATATACTGCAAGGTGAGAAGGATGATCTTCCATTCAGTGAAAGAACCATTTTAACTGGCAACCCTGGAAAATGTACCTTCATTGTTCCTTTAGAATAGGCATTCAGTAGAACTATTGATTTTGTATAGTCTTGAGTGGTTGGAAAAACTAAATTAGGAGGTATTTTTACTACACAAAAGTTTCCTGTTGTGCGGCCTTCTCTATTGCCACTATACACAGCAGCCCCAGGTAAATCAGTGGCACAACCCTGAAGATTGATCTATTGGAATAATCATAAAGGACTTATTTTAACACCTCTAATAATATTAACTCTTCTTAGGGAAAGTTTCATTAGAACGATTGTGTAATAATATTTCAATAGCATGCCTTAGTGTACATAGTACTTACAATCAGTCAAAAGCAAAGGTTTCATGAACTAAATTCATGTATTTATTTATTATCTCAATTTATAAAATTCCCCATTTCACAAACTGTGGCTTGGGAGAGCAAACAGAGGAAGACAACAATACAAGGAAATAAGCATAAGGAATGTATCCTAATAGTAATATTAGGAACATTACTGCCACCACACCGGGCCCAAAAAACAATCTAACCCTAACCTTTTATGATAATACTGATCTGATATAATCTGACGGCTCATTCTTTTTCCCCAAAGTCTTATAAAGAAGGGGACTAATCTTAACATTCATACCACTAATTAATTACAGATTTCAAGAATGTTCCAGAGAAAAGTTGGCATCATATAGTGTTCATAAAAAGATTTGGCTAAAGATTTTCATAATTTGCACAGAGATATAAGAACATTAGACTTTCACTGTATTGATCAATAAATCAATTTTAAACACAATAACATTTTAATTTTTTTTCTGGATTTCCAACTAATTGGAAATTCCAGATCTGAATTAGAGAAGATGCTAAGCCTCAATCCACAGCTTCTCTGCAGTTCTGCCTCTATTTTTAAAAAGAACAGTCTTTTTTTCTGAGTTGATGTAATGTGGACTGAGGATGCTGTAAACTACACAAGGGGATATATGCATTCTGCTGCCAGGAAAATAATATTCACAGCCAGTAAGAAATCCATTAAAAACAAAATTGCTAGAATTGCTAATGCTGATCAAAGTGTTTAACTGACCTTGATCCTTAAAGACTTCCATCCCTTCTCTCTCCTCTTGATAGTCAAACCCAACTGTTAATAAGAATTTCTAGGGGGCCTATGAAGAGAGAAGGAATGTTGATTGTTTCTTCCAAGCCAATGATATTAAGTGACAGTGTGATAATGAGCGGGCTGATGAGGATTCGGTTTATGAATATTTTTTGTTTATATGTTTTAATATTATGTGGAGGAATTGAAATTTGTCTAATAACCATGGAAAGAAGAAGGAAGGAAGGGAGGAAGGAAGGAGGGAGGGAGGGAGGGAGGGAGGGAGGGAGGGAAGGAAGGAAGGAAGGAAGGAAGGAAGGAAGGAAGGAAGGAAGGAAGGAAGGAAGGAAGGAAGGAAGACAGAAAATCTATTACAAATTACAGAGACTCTGACAAATTAAATATAACAATTCCTATTTATAAGTCAAAATGACTTCTATTTAAACCTTTCAGCTTCAAAGCTACAACACAGATTCGAAAGAGAAAAATTCAACTTCTATTTCCTACATCACATACTGAATATTGTCTTAACTGTAACCAGTGGGGATGGTTAGTTTAATTGTACAAATATCTTTTCATCAGTCAGGATCCCATCTTATGCTTGGAACAGCTCCAATTGCTCAAGGCAATATCATATCACTGCAACTGATGCCAGGCTAATGCCAGGCTTCCAGCTGGTCAATGCTTATACATCCATTTGAAGAAAACAACAATTTGTCTGGACAAATATTACATGGCTGCAGTCTAGACTAGACCAATACTAACATTTTAAAATAAGCAGAACAGAGAAAGGTCTTAGAAAGTAGATTAGATTGATAGAGTCAGAAATTTATAATCTTAAAATACAGAAGACTATTCTATGTGCTTATCCAGGGACTTCTAATACTGTATAACAAGTTTTTCTATATTTCTGATTACTTATTCCACAGTGGTTAATTAATTTTTTTAAAAAAATTCTCTGCACTCTATTTGTTCCCATATGTAACTTTGCTGAGAAAAGTATGATATGAAAATGAAAGTGCAATCATATTACCTAATTTAATATCAGTGGAAAAAGGGCAGGAGTTGGCATTATTTTTATTATGAGACTATAATAAATGTGCCATCTAGAATATCATGATGTCCTTCCTTCCTTCCTTCATACCAGATAGAGTAAGATAGAGTAGATATACCTGCTTTTTAACTCTTCATTCTCTCTTTTTCTCTGTTTTTCTGCAGGCACCCACAACTTGCCACAATGATGGTAAAATTACAGATTATGCTGATAGCAGTGGTGAAATCCAAAAATTTTTTACTAACGGTTCTGTGGGCGTGGTGTGGCTTGGTGAGCATGCTTTGGTGGGCATGGCAGGAAAAGGATACTGCAAAATCTTCATTCCCATTCCACTCCAGGGGAAGGATACTGCAAAATCTCCATTCCCACCCCACTCTGGGGCCAGCCAGAGGTGGTATTTACCAGTTCTCCAAACTACTCAAAATTTCCGCTAACGGTTCTTCAGAACCTGTCAGACCCTGCTGGATTTCACCCCTGGTTCATAGGCTTTCTCTTACAGTTATGTTGCAATTTCTTATCCAAGTAAATAGAGGAATTTACAAGCACAGTGTTGTGATGCACATTTTGTTACTTGTTTCCCCATGGATATTTGCATACTTTAGTTTTAATTGTCTTAATGCTCCCTTGTGTCCTCAAGTACATTTTTTTATGTCACCATCATTGTCTCACAGCAAAAATGCAGAGAATATAAACAGCTGTCATGTTTGAGCAAGTGTAGGAAAGGAAAAGGCCAAATTAACATCATAGAAAGGGAAATACCTAGAAAGATAACACTGGATTGTAACACAAAGGAAATAGAAGTTATGAAATCAAACTTAAGTGATTGTCAACTGTAGTGGTTTCCATTTGTTTATTTATAACAAAGATAATAGTTATAGCTGTGTTGCATCTCTGGGAAGCTTCATTGAAAATTATACCTCAGTGGCACAAATGTTACCAACAATCAATAAAGAAAAGTTTCTCAATAACAGCATATAAATGTAATATATTATTATATACACAACAATATGAAACCATAACTGCCAATTCTATAACTGGTATTAATTTTTATATGCATCAAATATTCGGGGGTATAGTATATTTGCAGATGAAAGCAGTGTTATTCCAGACAATCACAAAATATAAAATAGCATGATGAGAAAGAAAGAAGAAAAAAAGGAAGGAAGGAAGGAAGGAAGGAAGGAAGGAAGGAAGGAAGGGAAAGAAAGAAAGAAAGAAAGAAAGAAAGAAAGAAAGAAAGAAAGAAAGAAAGAAAGAAAGAAAGAAAGAAAGAAAGAAAGAAAAAAGAAAGAAAGGATAATATCTATAGTAATAGGCTTCTCGGGTGCAATTACAAAACGTGGAGTACTACTTGAATACCACTTGACTTGATCATCAGTCAATTGAAAAACACAGCTTTACTTGGAACAGCTTACATTCTGTGACAAAACCTTTTAAATTATTAAACAACATCTGCCTTCTCACACCCTGGGAAGGACTCAATAGGTAGATAAAACTACCAAATCTAGTCTAAATATCTGGCTGACTGTGTAACCAACCATAATAGTAATAAGCATTAGTTTTTTCCCCAAGTCAAAGAGAGCATTGAGGTTGATAGCAAATAGAAGAGCTTCTCTTTCCAAGTTCTATCGGACGTATATATGTGCAATTATAAGTTGCCTTCTTACACAATGCCATTTTGCTGTATTTTCCATAGACTAGACAGTCAGTTAGCTAACATAGGCTTGCTGAAGTTGTTCAAATTGTTTCTTTCTTTTTTTTTTTTTTTACTTCAACAACAGAATTTACTTCGGTCTTTTTCGAGATACATCTCTGATGTATTTCACTTTACATTCAAATAGTTCTCAAAGCCAGATTGTTCAAATTGTTTCTTTATAATACACATGACAGTAAAACCTTTTTTCAGTTCTGTTTCGGTTCTTTCATTTGTGCACGTCTATGTGTGTAATTCTTTACTTACTTGGGGTTCCTTAAGGGGAAAAAAAAACAAACCTCTCCCTATTTTAAATATTTAAATTGTCAGAAATTAAAAACAATGGCCACCTTCATTTATCATCTTGAAACACATTATATTAACTGATTTTATTATCTCAAAATGCTGGAGGTGTATCATTCTGAATATATTTTCTCCCATTTTGGCACAATCAAGTGCTAGGTAAGCATTTGTTGGCAAGCAGCAAGCATTTCAAGGCTTTAAAATGGAAAGCAGAATGCAACATTTCCATCCTACAGAAAGGAATGCTTATAGGTCAAACATCTGCAACAGCTTTTGTTCTGATATTATATCACATTCAGAATGTACTGATGTGAGTTTTGTTCTGTTAGGCAACAGCAAAAAAAAAAAAGTGCTTATTTCTCCTCCTGCCTCAGCATATTTTTGTGACAGATTTTTTTCCTCCTCTCCTCAAACAGTCTTTATCTCTGAGTACAGTCCTCCTGATATGATGGCTCAGTAACATTTGTAACATCCCTGCTGAGCATTACATGTATCACAACTTCCAAGAATGAAATTAGAAAACACTTGAGCTCTGAACATCAGGTTGGAGAGAAACACAGGGTACCATTCTCCCCCATCCCCATCATATTCTATGGAGATAGACATGATATTGTAGCCAAATCAGCAACTGCCAGATGGCAGATTCTCATTTCAGTTAAACATGGATGACTTAATGAATATAAAAGGTATGATTTGAAGCCCAATTTTTAATTTAATCTCCCATATCAGAAGCTTTAAGGCCAAACAATGGAGTTTTGCAACAACACAAGAGAACATCATGCTGCAGCAATTTCTTTTCCTAGAACTTAACACTGTGCCTTGTGGCAACAATGTGAAGTTAGAGAAATAAACACAACAGAAGACTGGATTGAGACAACAAGTAGTCTTACTTTATATTACTTAGTATAATATTTTATCTTGCTTTGAAAAAATATTGCATATATGTTTATGTCTATCTACCTGTCTATCGGTCCATCCATCCATCCATCCATCCATATCCACCACCCCTCTCTCTTTCTTTCTCTCCCTCCCCATCTATTTGTCTGTCTGTCTGTCTGTCTGTCTGTCTGTCTGTCTGTCTGTCTGTCTGTCTAGCTAGCTAGCTAGCTAGCTAACTATCATCTAACTATCTATCAGCAAATGCTTTTAGATAGGTTTTGGTATATATTCCTTCTTCTCCAAGAAATTCTGCCTGCTGTAATTTGGTGCAGAATGTTGGAGTAGAATCCTTTGGGAATTACTCCAAAGGAGTTTCTGAGAAGAGTGGAGGATCAGAGAGAAGAAAGAGACAGAAGAGGCAGCTGTAACTGAATAACAAAAACCACTATGTCTTCCCAAAGACACTAAAGAATTGTAACCTAGCCTTCTGCTCTCAGAGAACATTTGTCAAATGCAGTAGAACTAGTGACTGACAAGGAGCAGGCAAGCAAAAGTAATTCTGATCACTAATAGAAATATTTATTCAATCACTTCTTTTCCTTCCTCCAGTTCTTTTCTTATTAATATATTTCTCCCATTCTGTTACACTATTCCTGATTTTAAAGAAAGAGTTTAGTAAACCACAGCCCCAAGCATTCATCTTTCTCTCAGCAATTTTTATGGAAGTGAAATGACTGGGTGTAAAAAAAGGCCAAAATGCTGTTATCTCAATTCCCATAGTTTTCTTCTTCTATAGTCAGAAGGATTGTGCAAGTTATGAGGAAACCATGGATAATAGCTGAATAAAGATGGTATTTCAAAAGTCCTTCTCAATTGGGGGTCTTTATAAATTCTAGTAAAGAAAAAGAACAAAACTTTTCCTCAGAAAACTTCCAATTGGCTATACCTCAAGTTCCACATTCTTTTCCCCAAAGTTATATCAATACTGGCAATAGTGGTAGTTATCATCAGCAGTGGTGACAGCTACTAATGTTGCTACAAAAAAGTTGTGTGGGTGCTAATACACCTACCCTTTCCTACTTGGAAACACAGATTTTTGCCAGATATTCAGAGGCCAAGCTCTCAGGGAAAATAGCTTTTCTTAAGATTTCAGGTATACGGAGTACGGCCATTCATTTCCTTCCATTTCTGCAATCAGCAAGTAAGTTCTTGTGTGGGAGTGAAGCTATTTTTCTTCAGTATCTTTGAATGGCCTACTCTACAATGTTTATATACTTTAGAGCAGAGAAAAATAGTGGCCCTGTGAAAGAATTCATTTTAATCCTGGGATGACGGCAGGTCAAAACAACCAAGATGGCTGTTACATACGTAAATAGCAAGTGAAGCCAGGGATGTAGTCTTCACTCAGGTCTGGGTTTAGCTGGACATTTGCATGCCCACCACTGATTGGTGGATTCAAACAGGGCCTGCCACTGACTGGTGGATTCAAATGGAGGGAAATGTAAAGCGTTGTCAGTGGCTGAATCGGTGGGACTGCTCACTTTAAAAGGGAGTGCTGCTGGCTCAGCCTTAGCAGAAGTCACTTACTTAAATAAAGAGCTGAAGTTACTGTCTGTCCTCCTGCCTCTTCATTGTCTCCCACGATCTAACACTGGCGACAAAGGTGGAATCGAAGAGGACGAAGGACTCAGGCTGAACAGAAGGAGCAACACGTGGCATCTACCATTATCCAGCAGCTGAAACACTGCATCAATTTCAGGATGACATCTTATGCTCCACCAGCTCCATTCAATCTGGCTAAGGAAACATGGAAGAAATACATGCTTCAATTCCATTGTTTCCTGGAAGCCAATGACCTGCTAGGACTCTCAGACAACTGAAAAAGGGCACTTTTCCTGAGCTACTGTGGACCCAAAGTCTTCGTCAGCTGTTTCATAACCAGATGACCTGCAGACCGTACCGTGGCCGACATTGCAAGAAGCACTCTAGGCTCACTACGCTCCTGTACCCTCTGCGATGGTTTACAAGCATGAGTTTTACCATCAGAACCAAGAAGACGGTGAGACCATCAATCAATATGTTGCAGCCCTAAGGAAGACTGTGATGCGCTGTGAATTCAGCAACATAGAGGTAGCCATGATGGATGGATAGATTAGTTTTTGGAATCAGAGACCTGCAATTGCAAAGGCGATTACTATCCAGGCCAAACCTCACATTCAAAATTGCTTTAGAAGAAGCGCGGGCAGCTGAAGCCACAGAGCAAATGGCAGCGGCAATCCAGAAGACGGGAAGTACCAATGGGCAGCCGAAAACTACCAGTGTGAACCAGGAGCACTGGGAAATTGATGACTCTACTTATGATGACAAGGTGGACAATTTTCTTAGCAGCTTACAATTACCAGTTAATGGACGTTGGTCTTACTTGATACGTCCGTTCTCCGTGAGGAAGAAACAGCAGTCAGATATGGGAGATGACTCTTCTGTGCTGCAAATGACCGAGTCTGCTCAAATTTACATATCTCCGCCCTCTGCTGGATAACCCCAGTGTTTCGTCAAGGACGCTGATGCAGACTGGCATGTCTTCCTGGAATGAGAAAAAAATAATACACCAACCCCCCCCCCCCCCACAAGGGGACAGGGCCTCCGAAAGAGTGGGGCTGACTGCGGCTTCTTCCTCATAGAGAACGGACGTATCAGGTAAGACCAACGTCCATTCTTCTCATTGGAAGAAATAACAGTCAGATATGGGACATACCAAAGCTTCATGTCCGTCGGGAGGGAATAAACGTGGTCCTGGACACCTAAGTCGTATGAATGGCCTGAAAAACTTGACGGCTGAATGCCGCATCTGCGGAGGCAAAGGCGTCGGCTCTGTAGTGCCGGATAAACAGGGAGAGGCGAGTCCAGGTGGCCGCTCGGCAGATTTCATCCAATGAAGCTTGTAGCCCATGCAGCAGAAGTTGCAGCGCTCCTCGTTGAATGGGCAGTAATGTTCCATGGCACCAGTAATGATTGGCGTTGATATGCAGTAGAAATAGTGGCCCAAATCCAATGCCCCAGCATAGGGCCCGTAGTCTTGACTCCGATGGATTCCAGCTGGTATGAGACAAACAAGGCTTCTGATTTGCGAAAGAGAGCTGTACGAGCGAGGTAGAACTTGAGCGCCCGTCGTACGTCTAGAGTGTGCCAGGCCCGTTGGAGACGGTGAGATGGAGAGGGGCAGAAGTTGGGAAGGACCAGCTACTGCGCCTGATGGAAGAGGGAGTTAACCTTCGGGACGAAGGCAGGATCCAAACGAAGTACGACCTTGTCCTTGTGAAAAACACACAGGTCTCGATGAGTGGATAAGGCAGCGAACTCCGAAATATGTCGAACCGACATGATAGCCACCAAAAACGCCGTTTTGAACGAAAGAAAACGAAGAGAAGTGAGGCGCAGCGGCTCGAACGGGGCAACCGTGAGAGCCAAGAGAACCTTGTTGAGGCCTACGTGGGATAACGATGTACAGTTGGGGGATGCAAATTGGAAGCGCCCCATAAAAAATGACGGATAACAGGGTGCCGAGAAAGAGAGGAATCCGAACCGCAGGTCAACACCGAAGAGATGGCGGTGACTTGACGTCGAAGGTATTGGGAGCCAATCCGGCCTCCAAGCCATCCTGAAGGAAACATAGTACATCCACAATGGAGGCCGACAGAGGGGAGATGTTCGAGCGACGGCACCAGGTGACAAAGGAGGCCCAAGTCGAATTGTAAATACGATTGGTGGAATCTCAACGAGCTGCTTGGATGGTGATGATAACCGAGGTGGGAACGTTGGCCCTCAGCAACAAGCCCCGCTCAACCGCCAAACGGTCCAGTCGTATCACATCGGGTCTGGATGTTGTAGGACCCCCTGGATGAGAACTAGACGATCGTCCGGGATGCTCCACAGGCGCGATACAGATAGGGACACCAAGTCCGTGAACCAGTGCCTCCACGGCCAACGATTACTTCCTCCCGTTCCTCCAGAACTTTCCGGAGGACCCTAGGTATCAACGGAAAAGGAGGGAAAGCATATAGAATCCCTGGAGGCCAGGCAGAACGGAGAGCATCTGTGGCTTCCACCCCAGGATCCCTATAACAAGAGAAATACCTCGGGACCTGGTGGTTGGTAGCCGAGGCGAAAAGGTCCATGGACGGAAGACCGAATCGATTCGTGATGTCGAGAAACAGGTGGTCCGGAATGTTCCACTCCAAGTGATGCAGCTGATGTCTGCTGAGCGCTTCCGCCTGGGAGTTGGCCACTCCCAAAATGTGATCTGTGCGGATGGAGTGTAAATGAGTCTCAGCTCAGAAACCGAGGAGGAAAGCCTCATCCATAAGAGCCCTTGAACGTGTGCCCCCCATCCAATTAACATGGGCCTTAGCTGTCACATTGTCCGTGCGGACTAGGACATCACAATTGGCGATTGAGTCCTGAAAACAGAGGAGAGCCAGGCGAATGGCCCGTAATTCAAGGATGTTGATACTAAGGTACTGTTCGGAGAAAGACCACTGACCTTTTGGCCAGGTGATGGGCCCGATGGGCCCCCCAGCCCGAAAGACTGGCATCGGTGGTGATAGTTAGTCTTACTGGCTCCTGGAAGGGGCTGGGCCTGGCTATCGCTGGGGAGATCCACCACTGGAGGGAGTTGACTAGAGCCATGGAAAAGCCATGGTGCTGGAGCACCTGAATGGTAGTGACCAAATCCTGATGGGCCACCTGGAGGGAAGACGACTGACGTATGAGGATGTCATCTAAATAAAATTGAATACAAATGGGCAAGGCCCAGATATGGGCAACTAGAGCAGCCATAATCTTAGTAAAGACCCGAGGGGCTGAAGAAAGCCTGAAGGGAAGAGCTGCGTATTGGTAGTGGCCCCCATGGTAGTCAAAACGAAGGTACTGACAGAAAGAGGGATGGATGGGGACATGGAGGTAAGCCTCTGTTAAATCAATCAATGAAAGGTAATCCCCAGGCCTAAGGGTCTCCAGAATAGATTGGAGGGTATGCATCTTGAACTGGCGATAAATTATATACTGGTTCAAGGCCTTGAGATCCAAAATAGGCCTCCCCCCCCCCGAGGCTTTGCGGACTAAGAAAAGGCGGGAATAAAACCCTTGGCCCCACTGTTCTGGGGGGACCCTCTGAACAGCCTTGATGGCTATGAGATGGTTAATAGCCTGAGAAACTAGGGTACGTTTGAGTTTATCCCTGGACATAGGGCATGAAAGGAAAACCAAAGGTGGGGAAGAACAAAACTCTAAGGAAAGACCATATTGGACAGTTTGGAGGACCCACAAATCCGAAATGGAGGCTCGCCAGTGATCGGCAAAAAGGGCGAGATGTCCCCCTATAGGAGCGGAGGAGGCCGACTCACTTGGTTCTACGGAAAGACTTACCCCTGCCACCTCGAAAGGAACGTTTCGTGGGAAACCTGTTGCCTTGCCTGACCTGGGTATCTTGCTGCTGGGTCCGGGACTGAAAGGACCGCTGATAGCGCGACGGATAGAAGTTGGCTTCCGAAAAATGAAAGGACTGCAGGCGACTGTAAGGGAAGAAACGAGAATCAGAGCACCTGGAAACAGAAGGTAAGATCTTGCGACGATCTCTAGTCTCCACCAACAGAGGTTCCAATGGTGGGCCAAATAAAGAATCAGCAGAATAGGGCGAAGCAGCCAACTGCCATTTGCTCCTGGCATCCGCCTGCCACTGGTGGAGCCAGAGAAGACGTCTGGAAGTGACAGTTGACCCGATAGTCTTGGCCACAAAACGAGCAGAGTTCAATGTGGCATCCGCCGAATATTCTAAAGAGGCTGAAATTTTAGTTCAAGTCTTGATGCGTGCGAGAGTCCGACGGGGGCAACCAATCTTGAAGCTGCTTGATCCAGAGAAGAGCCGCTCGGTTGAAGAAGGATGCCGACGTGGCCATGCGAATGGCCCAGGCAGCCAACAGGTGAGCTTTAATCAAAGTTTTTTCAGCTCGCTTGTCCTCCGGTCGGAGGTATTCCTCCGGGGAACCCGTCACATGAGAAGAAGAGGCCAAGGCAGCGACGGGCCCATCCACAGGAGGAACCTGCAAAATGTTAGAAAGAGCAGGAGCCAACTGGTAAAGGTACTTGTCTAGTCCATTAGGAGCTGGACCCGTTCCAGACAGAGCCCATTGCCGCTGCACAATGTCGGTGAAGAGTTTAGGAGCTGGAATCAGGTCTGGTTCCACCGCAGGTTCGATGAACAACAAGGAAGCCAGGTCAGAAGCACCCAATTGTACATCACCAGAAGCTGTTGAAGCGCCCAGGCGAGTCACTGCCAGGGCCTTGTGCAGCAAGGAGCAAAACAGCTGAGGGAGAAACAGCCCAATAAATGCTGGTTGATCTGGGCTTAAGCCCTCGTCATCAGAGAGCGCTAAATCCCTGGACTCCTCCTCTTCCTCCTCAGAGACCGATCCCTTGTCATACTGATCTGGAGCATAGTACTCATCCAACCTGCCCTCTGTAGACTGTAGTTGGGCCGGAGCATACTGTTGGGGTTGAAGAAAACCCTGTTGAAGGCCCTGAGCTAACCCTTGCTGGATAGCCCTTGCAATGATGGCTTCCAAGGAGGATGAAGGCTGAGGAGGCGAAGTTGACTGAAGACTTGTCTGGGAGGTTTGGGGCCAAGGTTCAGGGCCTTGAGAGTCTACACCAGACGAGTTGGAGTCAATAGTTTCTGGCAGGGTTTGAAACAGAGGTTCAGAACCCGGAGGAGGAGGGGGACCCTGGGGAGAATGATGATTGGGAGAGAGATCCCTTCCTTGCTGAGGATCCACCTCCATAGAAAGAGAGGAGGCTGAAGGAGTTGTCAAAATGGCCGCTGGATGTTGGGCCTTGAGGACCGCCTTCTCTAGTGCCTTATGCCTCTGAAGTTCCTCCCTGGAGGGCTTGGGGGGAACAGAGGGGGCTTTCTTAGATGGCCATTTAGAAGGTGGTGGCATAGTAGAGGGGCCCTCCCTAGGGTCACTGGTATGCCTGCGCCTCCCTCCTTTAGCAGTAAGGCCCCCATGGGAATGCCTCGTGGCATCTGCCATCTTGTAGTGGCCACTGACAGCGCGGAGAAGCAACGCAGTAAAATTTGAGACCTGAGGTAAGACTTAGCTTTAAGGTAGAGTGAAATCAGTCATTGAAGGGCGAATTTGCTCAGCGCCACTGGTAGGAAGCAATAGCCAAAGCAACCAGGGGTGGAAACGTCCTTTCATGAGCTGCTAGCCACAGGCAGTAAAATGCGGCAGAAAAGCGCCACAATCTTCTCCGCTTTCGGCGTGAACAACACTGCTTGGCAAAAACCTTTAAATCGCAGTGACAAGCACTCCCAAAACCAAGGGAGGCTGAGGGGCCGTAGTAGATGTAATAAGCCACCCCTTTAAGGAAGCTGCCAGCTGGCAGTCCTACACCACTCCGCAGCCTTCGACGAGCTCGGGTAAGAACCCTACACACCGGAATCCACAAAAAAATGTCATCAAAAACAGTCCAGAGATCAATTAAACCAGAAATCAGTCCAGAAAAAATTCACCAAAAAGGTTAAAAAGGCAAAGGAAAGAATCAGCCTAGGAAGACATGACTGTCGAGCAAAAACTGGGGTTATCCACTAGAGGGTGGAGATATGTAAATTTGAGCAGACTCAGTCATTTGCAGCACAGAAGAGTCATCTCCCATATCTGACTGCTGTTTCTTCCAATGAGGAGAATACATCGACTGGGCAAGGACATCGGACATGTAGACGCCCTCAGCCAGTGCCCCCTTCCAGACCTCGTTGAAGACCCAGCACCACTAGCACCCGTTCTACTCATCGAGGACTCCACAGACATCCCGCTGACAGCAACAGACATAGCGGGTTAGTCAACTAAAGACAGAATCCTGTCAAGGGTTTTGAATTAGGTGTTGAGAGGTTGGCCAGAGGAACCATGGGGAGAGGAATATAAATCATTTGTAAATAAGAAATGGGAATTGTCGGTACAGAAGGGGTGCCTATTGTGGGGAGACAGGGTGGTAATTCCACAAAAACTAAGGGAACAGGTGTAGCAGCACTGCATGTGGGTCACCCCAGGATAGTACGCATGAAGGCTCTGGCTAGGCGTTACGTGTGGTGGCCCAACATGGATAGGGATATTATGGAGTGGGTGGCAAAGTGCACCTCCTGTCAGGAATCTAAACCAGCGCCACCCCGGGCACCCGTAAGAGAGTGGGGCAAACCAATGGGACCCATGGTCAAGATTGCACATAGATCTAGCGGGACCAGTCCAAGGCCAACATTCTTGATCATTGTAGATGCATACTCGAAATGGTTAGAAGTCAATTTGATGCCCAGCATAATGGCTGAGGCAGTAATTAGGGTGTTGAGGAAGGTATTTTCCACTCACGGGTTACCCGATGTCTTGGTATCAGATAATGGGGCACAATCCACCGCCAGACAATTCAAAGTGTTTTTAGCTGAACAGGGCATACAGCATGCATTGGTCACACCATATTCACCGGCCAGTAATGGGCAGGTCGAACGAATGGTTAGAGTGACCAAAGAAACACTAGCAAGAATGGGCCCTGGGGATTGGCAAACCAAAATAGACAAATTCTTATTAATGCAACATATAACTCCTAGCACGACCGCGAATAGGAGTCCAGCTGAGCTACTCATGGGAAAAAAGCTAAGATCCCCATTAGACCGACTGCACCCCAATTAGAGCACAGACACCTCCATCGATTCTACCAGTAACGTCAGGAGTTTCCAGGTAGGGGATCTTGTATATGCTCACAATTATGCAGGGACCCCTGCCTGGTTAAAGGCAAAAATAATTAACATTACGGGTCCCAAGTCATACCAGGTAGAACTAGAGGATGGAAAAATTTGGAGAAGGCACATAGACCAACTCCAGGGACGAATAGGGAAATCAAGCCTAAGACAGTTCGAAAATAATCAGTCCCAAACCGAACGTGAAAAAACCATAGGAATAGACAGTGCCCTGCCCCAAGCAGGATACAAAACAAACATAGATTGTGGCCTACTTTACCCAGACACAGGAGACCTACTCTCAAGCCCAAGGGAAACCGCACACCCACCTGTAGGGCCAAGCAGCCAGCAACGAGACTCTGGGGAAGTAAGCCAGGCTGGGTCTGCCACACCCACTGAAATTCTCCAGGAAGTTCCATACCAGGGATTGGGAGCAGCAGCAGGCCTGACTACCCAGGCCACTGACGCTAATTTGAATGAACCGCACAGGTCAGGTAGGAACCATCAACGCCCCGCCTACTTAAGTGACTATGTGTTGTAGACCCCGATGATTGGGTAAGACTATTCCAGAGGGGAGGAGTGTTACATAGAAAAATAGCAAGTGAAGCCAGGGATGTAGTCTTCACTCAGGTCTGGGTTTAACTGGACATTTGCATGCCCACCACTGATTGGTGGATTCAAATGGAGGGAAATGTAAAGCATTGTCAGTGGCTGAATTGGTGGGACTGCTCCCTTTAAAAGGGAGTGCTGCCAGCTTAGCCTTAGCAGAAGTCACTTACTTAAATAAAGAGCTGAATCTTTTCCCTCTTTTTAATTACACAAATTTTAATTGGTTTTTTAAATGATTGGAGTTTTAATATGTTTGGGCCAAATTTGTTTAATTCGATTTTACTTTGTTTTTAAATTTTGTATCTATGTATTTTTACTGTTTGGCTGTTCACCACCCTGAGTCCTTCTGGAGTAGGGCAGTATATAAATTAAATAAATAATAATAATAAAAAGTTACTGTCTGTCCTCCTGCCTCTTCATTGCCTCCCACGATCTAACACTGGCAGCTACAATAGTGTGATCAAAGCTCCACTGTTTTTTTTAACGTGCATCACACATTAAAGGGTGGAGTTTTGCTTGCACTCTTGTAGCTGCTATCCTGATTTTTTTTAAAAAAAAAAAAAACCCCAAAGTCTGCAGGCATGTCTGATTTTTAGTAAAGAGATTTGCAACATGGAGGCAATTTTATTCTCTTTACTCAAATGAAAAAGAAAAGAGAAAATATTAGAAGTGGCCAAGTGATATTCTGGCATGGTTTACCAAAATTGGGCAAGCCACCCAGTCACCTTGCATGGGCGGCATAAAAGTTTAATAATAAATAAAAACTATTTCGAAGACAGTGCTGCAAACTTCCTTCAGATTGCTTTTAGAGTTTTTAACTTTTTAAGGTGTTTAGGGAGCAGTACAGAAAAGGCAAGCAGAACTCCTGAAGTTTGGCTAGTGCTGCTAGAGAAATGTTTTGCCAAGGGAAGCAGACCTTCACACTAGAAATGTAGTCTTGTTTCTTCAAGAAGCAGCTGTGAGGGCGTGTTTTGCTGCAAACATCTCAAAGTGAAACACCCCTTTCAAGATTTGCACAGCACTAAAAATTAATATTCCAAACGAGGAAACGATTATGAAGCCTAGCAATATAGCCAAACTTTCCCAAAGGGGATATATGATTTAGTAACAATTTTAAATAATGTAGGCTACATTTTAAGAATAGTTAACCACATGAAAACTAAGAAAATAAAACTTTCTTGTTTGAAACTTTCCGTTTCAGAAATTGCCCCTCAAACCACCTCTAACAGTCTAACTAGTTTCCAAATTCAATTTTCTGAAGTCAATAGAAGAGCAAACAGGACTACAGTTCACCACACATCTGTAGTGATTTGTGGCCTTTTTAATATACATCTGGCCTGATTATTCTGCATCTAACTCACATCATTATACCATCTGGCATGACTGATATGTACTTACAGAGCAAGATGAGTGGAATTAGGTACTAAAAATAATAGATTGTATATCCAATCCGTATTCTGCCACCATTTTTAGAATATTCATAGGAAATTTATGTCTATGGATGTGTGCAGATGGTAGCTTTTCTGTACAAAAATAGCATCCAACGAAATGGGTGCCATAAAATAAAAAATGGTACCACTATTAACTTTTGCTCCACAGCTGGGAGGCATATTCTTGCATAAGATAACAATGATTATTAGGAGAATGAAATTATATTGTTTTTGCTGATTATGTATATTGGGTATATTCTAATTTAAACATCTGTAATTTTTAAAAAGTCATTAAAGTTCCTTGTTTTTTTAAAAATAAATAAGACCCATATTCTGAAGGAAGGTATTTGGTTTTCATTGCTGCAAAGTAGTGGTTATTCAGACCTTTGCAGGCCATATATAGTAGTCCTGTATATACATGGAATAGGCCTTACATACTTGAGGGATACTTGCCTGTCTCCCACTCCCAATTCAGTCTGGTAGGGGGTGTTCACTCAAGATTCCTTCAGTTAAACAATGTCACCTATTAGGACTTCAGTAGTGCACTTTCTATGAAGCAGCACCTGCCCTCTGGAATACTTACTAAACAGCTCTGTTGGGCTAACAGCACCCTGACCTTCCGAGGAATATAGCTAGGGTCAAAGAGAGAACAGGTTTATTTTTCATACACAGGCAATTTGGTTTTGCTGCATACTTTTTCTTTTTTGCATAACAGTACAAACATGTCCCTGTGCTCATGTGCCTGTAGCTTTTATATTGAAATAAATAAATTAGCTTAAATGAATAAGTTATTTTTGATTGAAGACAGACTCTTACAAAAACTGATAAGAGAATTTTGGAAACTTTTTTTGTGCAATGTGAGTTTTATAACTTTTGGGTGGATAGCGATTTCCACAAACAGTTTCTTCTGCTTTTAAGTACAGAAACTAATGGCACTCCTTAGTTTTCCAAGATTTCCCCCCCCCCACCTGTCTCTCTCCTCTCTCTCTTTTTTTAACCTCAGAATTCAAAGTGAGGGGAAAGGGAGTTATCACTTTGTTATACTTCAAAGCCAACAGTCTGTTGCTTTCTTGTTTGCTCTCAAAATAACACACAACTAGCTGGTGCTCCATATCTATAGCAGTCAAATCCTGCACTGGTAAGCAGCTTTGAAATATTTCAGTCTCCAATAAACTACACACAATTCCTCCTTTATTTGATTTTTCTCTGCTGCTTCAGTACACATGCATTCCAACTGAGCTTGACATATATAGAAAAAGGAGCAGTGCTTTTTTTTTTTTTAATGTTCCTTCTCTTATGGCCAGTAGGTCATTCAACACCAATCTTGGTTCTGCCTCCTGTGATTTGGAAGTCAGGAATTAAATCACTTCCTAAGGACAGGAATGAAGATCCCTCTGTGACTCTTTAGCAGCCCAGGTGTGGAAACAAACAGAATGTTGTCTCTAAAGAGATTGTGTGACCTCATTCTTTTAAAATAGGAAAAGGTCAGAAAGGTTGGCAAGGAGATAACTAAAATTGCAATAGCAAACAATTCCAAGAGGGAACATGGAAGGAAGAAATCCATGTACAAAAACCATCCACAAAATGGATGGTTGAATGGATGAAATCCATCCACAAAAACCATAGCAATGATCTTTTTAAAGACTGCTATCAGGAATGGAAAAATAGGTAGGTCAACCAAGAAGAATTACAGAAAATTACAGAGAAGGTTTAAGCTTCTAATGTGGCTAATGTGCTAAGCAATGAAGGGTGATCAGAGGGTTTTTTTTTGGGGGGGGGGCAGCCTAAATGAAAAGATATTTCCAGGACACACAGAAGCCTGCACCTAGCACTTCTTTGCACTTCCTTAACATAAAAATATCTTTTCCTGAAATTGTTTTGCAGGTATGGAGGGCAACACAGATTCTTTAAGGAATTGCAGACTCTGAATTCCCATTTCCCTTTCAATTCCTTTGAATGCTAGACATGAACAGCTAAAAGAAACAAACAAAAAGATTTTTTAAATGTCAGATTAGAAAGAAAATGGCTGACAGAGCCAATCCCTAGAGATGAGATCTGCCTCCACCCTCCTTGCTTTCCAGAAGGGCCTTACAACCTGGTTCTGCTGATTGGCCTGGGGCCTGGCTTGGTGTGTGTCATTCTGGAGGTGGTTATTGGATTAAAGAGATGATCTCATTTTATCATCACTGTATACTCCAGCTATTTTAGCTATTTCTTTGTTAATTTTAGATTGTTATATTTATTATTTTATTCTTTTGATCTTTTACAGTATTTATTGGCTTGCAAACCACTTAGAGTCACATGACAGAAAAATGGGAAACATATAAATATAATAAATAAATAAAACGAATAGTTTGCCCACTTTTAATGACAATGTTGAAATACTGATGAATCCATGAAAAAGACACCACAGCTCAGGATCCTAGTCTGGTTTAGCCTATGTCACAGGTATCTGCAGATTGAGAAGGTTACACTTCATTTTACAGTTGACAGAGAGCTTGTCATAGAATATTTGTGTACCTTAAATGAGATCAGATATCCAGGAATACATGTCAAAAACTTTGGTCACATAATTTTTTTAGTAAATTATGGAAATCTGTCTTGATTGAGACAAAACTTTTGTCAAACATTACATGACAATTTGATTAGCAAGCTGGTTATTAACTGGTTGAATAACATGGCAGTTAAGTGGCTCTGCCTTTAAAACTACATACAAATTCTCAACAATGATTCTTCATTGAGCATCATCTGTATGGAAGTTCAAAAGTCAAAAAGGCAGATGAAAGCATACAAGCAAAATCCTCTTTTATATGTGCTGCACATATCAAACATATAAAAGGACTTGCACAATTGCTTAATCAAGTCTGCTATCTCAATTTTTTTTAGTTACTCACAGATGCCTCTGTTCCTCATCAAACTAGGAACTGGGAAAGAGGTTGGACTAGCTGATCTGCATCCTTTCAACCCTTCTATTTTATGAGTTCTCAAGTGCTAAAGATCTTGAAAGATGCTTCATAAATAGAAACCATAAAATGTATTAAAGGAATTCTGTCCTTCACAGGGAATAATTTACCATGAATGCCATTTCCTATTCCAACATGATCCTTAGAGGAGGCTACTCTACTCATTCTTCAATATAGATCTCAACTCATTGATAAAATCTGAGCCACTTCCACCTTCTTTAAATCCCACCAGAGATAGGAACATCACTGAATCCTGGTCTCCGCAAAGATATACCGTATCTTGATATTTTTCCGCAGTGAGTTTTCATGAAAACACAATGCCTTCCATGTGAGTGGGAACCACATTTATTTCTTTTTCAAATCCACATACAAAAGTACTATCTCAACAGGCCTACTGTAAAATGCTCTTTGTCATCTGATCAAAGGTTTTCTATAAACTCTATCAGCAGGGAATTGTGTTTTAATCAAGTACGTCTTGCATGCAGAGGAACTTGTCAAAGTCTGTGTCTTTGTGTGTGCACATACAAAACTATTTTAAAATTCCTTTTGTTCAATTCCATTTGTTCAGCTACTGCAGGTAATGATTGACAGCCCCAAAACTTCATGTGGACTGTTTATTGAGTCTGATAGTTATTCTGCAATTCAATTGCAGTAATCATGTCAATAATGTTTTCAACACAAAATACAATTTGTGGCAGCAAGTAAAGATACATTTGAATTGGAATAGTATAAAGATTTATTTAAAAAGTTTTTTGCTTGCCTCTTACTGCTCCTCAGATTGCTTTCTGAAATAGCTGTGTGCCGTGAGGTTCTCAGCTGAGTAAAATGATCTTCAATGTGTTTGTTTTATATAACAACAAGGTAAGGGAAATAGGTATCACTGCATTTACTCATACTTTAGCAATAAGACCAATGATGTTAAATTAAGGTGCAGATAATTCCAAAATTTGCTTCCTCAATGTAAAAAAAAAAAGAGTAAAGATAAAGGTTTCCCTGTCCAGTCATATCTGACACTAGGGGGCACTGCTGATCTTGGTTTCCTAACCAAGGGAGTGTGATCATGTGCCCAGCATAACTACCCAAGACACATGGAGCTGAGACACATAGAACACCATTACCTTCCCCTCAAAGTGGTACCTATTTATCTACTTGCATTTGCATGTTTAAAACTGCTAGATGGGCAGGAACTGAAGCAAGAATGGGAACTCACCAGGGGCGGGATTCAAAACCCATCGCTACCAGTTCAGTCATGGTGTGCACACTCGTGCGCACATACAACACTTCTGCACATGCATAGAAGCTTCTGCGTATGTTCAGAAGCATCTGGGTGGGTGGGTGGAGCCTCCTGCCACCACCATTACTGGTACCCCGGATCCGGGGCAAACCAGTAGCAATCCACCACTGGAACTCACCCCATCACATAGTACTTGTGTCTTGAACAGCCAATGTTCCAGTCAACAAGCTCAGTGTCTTAACTGCTAGGCCACCATGTCCCCCCCTCCCCCCAAAAGAAAAAAACCCAGTTATTTTAAGCTAAGCCCAACATCCTCTCTTAATTTGCTCTGCATTTCTTGCACCAATAATTTCCATCTGTGTTTACTTTTGTACACTCTTATAGACTTTCCAAGAAGAGTAAAACTTAAGCTGCTTAAACTGTCCCTAGAGATATGACCTCTGAGGAATCCTATAGGCATCAGCTATGTTAAGAAGTAGAGCTGTGAGATAAAACCCAATTGAAAATGGATATTAGGAGACTGGCAAGTACAACTGATCTGCGAAAGTTGACTCAAAGGAGTGGAGTAGAAGTCTTCTAAGCCTTCATTATTTTATTTCTTCCCTCTTTTCAAGAGGCCATCTAGAGCATCCATCTTCCGTTTCCCCTTTTTATGTAGTACAGTAGCTTTATGCTGGTTTAAGTGTAAAACTCAGAGAGCATTTTTAATATTTTCCCTGGCTTTTGATCCAAGTTATTTTATTTATTTAATCTATATACTGCCCAGACTCTCAGCAACTTTGGGCAGTTTACAATTGATTTAAACATGAAAAAACTGCAATAAAAATAGGAACAAAAAAGTATAGAGATGGCAGAATAACAAATTAGGCGGAAATGAAAGAGAACAACCTAGGTTAAAAGAAGACTTCTGAAAAATAATTTGACAGAGTCCCTATCAGGGTCCAATCAACTGGAAAGTATCAAGGAAGAAAAAAAAAACCCTGTACTGATTGCAGTAAACTCTCTTTAATGCTACTTTGTAAATTCAGAATCTTGGTAATAATAAAAGGAATTTTTCACCTTTATTTACAGTGAATTAAGTTAGAGGATGAACTGTTCCCATCAAAGAGAGTAACCTGAACTTTACAAGTAAAGATATGAATGTAGACACTAGCAAATGCTTAGATGGGACTTTGTCTCTCAGACATACTAAGAAACATTGCAAGTCTCAGCAGTATGGACTATTATTTGTATTATCATGTGTGTTGTGAGGAAAAATGCTCATTGAAAATAAAACCAAAGCATTTGGAGATAAAAACAATGAAGCATAGTGTCCTTTTTTGAAGATACTCACATTGAGTTAAAGACCATCCTACTACTATATTAAAAGCCATACCACATGATGCATTTCCATACATGCACAGTCCTCTGAGATCACCTAATGCTACCACATTAGGATCAGGTTATTTGTGGCACTGCTTTTCCCTTAATTACATCTATCCTAATTACATCTACCCACCCCATTAGTAGCATGTTCCAGGTCCCATCTGCTATGGAGCACCATCTGGCAAGGCCCAGAAAAAGATCTGTTTCTGTCATGGGACCTGTCCTTTTTAAAGATTATCTCCCCAGAGATTAGATTGGCTCTAACTCTACTGGCTTTTCACAATGCCTTAAAAAATTGGTTTTGCTACTAGACCTGAAGAACTGGATGTGTGATGGAGCCTGTATAGTGGCTATGTGGATTGTGGTTGGCAGTTCTTGTATACCTTGCCTATAATTGTGTTGTGTATGATATACAACATGTGTGTGTGAACAAAATATGCAAAAACCTTATAATCAGACATACAATATTTTTGTATTTTTATTTGCTTTTATATAGTTTCAATTGTTGTGAGTTGCCCAGAGTCATATATTTAAGATGGGCAGCAATATAAGTTTCAATAAATAAATATTCACCTCTCTATATAATGGAGATACATCCTCATTTTATAGAGTGGGTATAAAATGTCTGGCTATATCGACAGTGTGTATAAAATATTCCTGCTGCGCACTTAGTCCAGAATGGGACTGCAAAGCCACCTCCATGTCCACAAATGAATTACACAACAGTGTATCATCTTTGAAACTGAAGGACTACCATATAGCAAATTCATTCTCTATCTCTCCCCCACCTTTCTTTCTCCCTCCCCCCCATACTCTTAAGCTTGTATCAAAATATGCATCCTCAAAAGTAAAGAGTAAAGTAGCAATAGTGTTTAGCTATTTGCAGGGATCCTTTTAAACAAGTTAATAAAAAAGTTGTAATTCTTTTTGATTTCTTTTTTTTTTAATATTATAGCTATGCAATAATGAGTAAGTCTCCACAATGAAACTGAATATGAGAATCTACTAAAGATCCGCCTTTGTGTAATTGCTTTGGGAAGAAGAAAAAAGAAAATAAGTAATTAAAATCTTCGGGTGCTAGCCTCCCATCTGGTTACTTGGCATTCAGATTTTAATGGTTTTCTCTTTCTCAGTGTTGTGAGTAGCCCTGAACTTCTCATCAGGTGCTCATTCATTAATTAATAATGGGTATGATTCATTCTAACACCAACATGAACTTTCCTTGTTCATTCAGACTACCAAATCTACCATCTGTTGCTAGAAAGTAATGTTTCAGAATTTTTCAGATGCTAAGTGTATGCTTGGTAAAAACAACACCAACAAAGATGAAAATTTAGTGGAAACTGATATTGATGGACCAGGGAGAAATCCAAAAAATAGCAACGAGGCTACTATTGAAGCAAAATATGAGTTCTTAAATAACATTTTTAAAAGTAAGATTCTTTCCTAAAACAATTCAACTAGGTTGAACATGAGCATTTACTAGGAATATCCATGGAAAGGCAAAATGATATAACTGTTACACAGCTGGTCCTCGGTGACATGCATATACAGACCTTGGTTATTTGAAAATATGTTGATGTCAGAATTTTTCTTTTTTTTTTTTTATTGAAAAAGTTTTCAAATACAAGTTTTTCCCCCTTTCCCCCCCCCTTCCCTAACCCCCCCCTCACCACCCATCCCCCCCGTGACTTCTTCTTCACAACAATAAGCTAATTCATAATTAATTACATAATATTTTACCATGCCCTTACTCACTCCTCAAAGTACTGACCCTTAGCATAATATTCTTATAACTCCGCTTTTCTCCGCTTTTCGCAATAATCTACCCTTTTTCTCCTCCCCCAAACTTATAAAATATTATTATTATTACAACAACATAACCTTTAATCTTTTATATATATTAATATAACATTTCAAAGCAGCCTTCTCCAAATTTAACATTTATTCAGTTCTATCCAATTCTTCCACTCCCCAAAATATATGACTTAAAAATCCTTTTTCTTAAACTAATCAATCACTAAACTAGCCTATTTCAACCCAGTTTCCTGCACGATTACCATACACTACAATTCTAAATATAATCCACTGCCCACTCTGATAAAATATACATATGTCTATATATACATTCCATTTTATAAAAAGAGAAAAGACAATAACTTTAAATTTATAATTCATAAATTTATAAATCCATTTAGTATCTTCTTTGATGTCTTTCCACTAGATTGTTAAATCCATCATCCATAATAGGGTAACATAGCATCCTGGTGCAACAGTTTATTCAAAATCTTCAGTCATCTTCTGCCCCCATCAATAATGAATATCCTCATGTATATATAAAAGTAAAAACAACCACCCGAGTGACATTATAATTATATTCCATATAGTTGTAATTGTGGTTTTCATCAGGATTATAAATTCCCAACATCTTAGTGGGTAACAGCCAGATCTTCTGCATGCCCCAGCATAACTCTCTTGCCTTGTAACTCAAAATAGTTATAATATATTTATCGGTAAAAGAAATCCAAAATAGATAGTTCAAATCCAACAATGTAAGGCTCTTTCCACATCCCAAAATCACGGCATTACAGAGATCTGCCACTTTCCTCAAGATAGTATTAAACGATAATTCGCCTCCAATATCTTTTCACATATTCATTTATTTTTTAAAATCCCTGGCTTCACTGTTGCTTGGTTTAGAAACTACTATTTCTACGAGATCTGTTTCTTTTCTTTTTCTTTTGCGGGTTGCATTTCCATCCAGATTTCCTTCCTACAAGTTGTATATCAGCTGATCGGTTGTCATTCTGCTTTATAAATTGATCTTGTTGGTTTTGTTTTATTATCTCATATGTCTTTTCCATCACTTGTATATCAACTAGTTGATTTACGCACTTGTCTGTAACTTGATAATTCATCACATTAGAATCAGATGACACTGCTCTCAAATTTGTAGACAGTCCAGCTGGGGTATCCAAGAAGTCCGAAGACAGTTTATCTACCACAGCCTCTGTAATTTGATGTTTTCCCTTTATTTCCAGCTCCTTTTGCTTGTCCTGTGTTATGCCTAAAGATGTTAAATTTATTTTTAAAATTTTTTGATAAAATTCTTCCGCTTTTTCGACAGTATTCAGCTGGTATCTTACTCCTTGGTATCTCAATAT
The DNA here is from genome assembly GCF_029215685.1 of Pituophis catenifer annectens. Lineage (NCBI taxonomy): Eukaryota > Metazoa > Chordata > Lepidosauria > Squamata > Colubridae > Pituophis > Pituophis catenifer. The sequence goes on from NW_027256882.1 coordinate 235,734,643, forward strand.
TAAACCAACTGGGACGTCCCACCTAAATAAAATATTCCTTTTTTTTAACTCATTCACTAGGAAACCAAATTTCTTCCTCTCCATTAACATCTCGGGTGGGAGTTCCTTAAAAATCCAAATCTTTCTTCCACGAAGTTGCAAAGTAGAATTATAAGAATTCTGCACGATATTATTTCTAATTTCTTTGTCTGTAAAATAAATCACCACATCTCTAGGCAATTGCCTTTGTTTTGCCAACCAGGAGTTTATTCTATAAATTCTGTCAATCCTGCAAAACACTTCATCAGGTTGAACCTTTAAAATCCCAGCCAGAATTTCAGAAGATATCTTCCTTAAATCATCTCTGTCATTTTCCTGCAGACCTCTCAGTCTAATTGCATATTCTGTAAAATTGTGTTGGATCATTAAAACTTCTCTTTCAATCCTCTGTTGTACAATTTCTTCATTACCAGTCTTTTGATCAGCCTCCATTTTAAGTTTGTCTTCTGAACTATTATCCTGAATGTTTGCCAAATCCTTTTTAATTTTTTGGATCTTGTCATCCAAATTTTCCTCAGTTTCTTTCATTTTAGACTCTGATAATTTAGTATTTGCTTCCAACTGAATCACAAAGTCTGCTAAGCCATTAGCTGTTTTTAAAATCTTTCGATCCAAAAAGCCACACTTAGATTTCACCAATTCACCAATTTCTTTGATTTCCAACTTAAATTTTTCAAGTTGCTGATTCACAATCTCATCCCTTCTTACAATCTCATCAAGAAGAAATTCTATTATATTAAAGTCAGGTTTCTGAGACTGGAGAGTTAAAACTTGTTGATGTAATTTATTAATGGGGGAATCCCCCCCACTGCCTGTTTGTCTAGCTTTATAAGTCTCAGTGCCATTTTTCCACGCAGACAAAATTTACTGGAAAAGAGAAAAAAAAACTTTTTTCCAACCAAGATCAATATCAGATCCCCAAGGGAAAAAAAAAGGAAAAAAAAAAACAGAAGTGAGAGTGAGGTTTTGCCCTCAGTTACAGCCAAAAGTATTCATTCCGCTACTTTGTAATTGAAAACGGAAGGAGTTTCCCTTTCAGCCTCTCTTCAAGCCGCAGCAGCAATCGCCATTTTAAAAAACTTTTTTCCCTTCACTTCACTTCTTAGGCAAAATAAAATAAAAAGAATACTTGCGCTTCAGGATCAGAGGTCCAGCTCATATCTTCTTTAATTGATTTATTTGACAGATTTGCAGGCTTGCTTTTGCCCCCTAGCTCTGCGTGTAGCAGAGATTTCCCAGAGCCCGGAGCATCGGCTGGGGATACGGGGAGTCTCTTCCGCTCCCTCCCAAAAGTAAACAAAAAACTTTTGGGATTAGGCAGAGGACTCTACCCACCCCAGCCGGCTCTATCTCCGTTTCCTAATGGAAACGGAGTTTTTTCGAGCTGCCATTCCGCTGAAAAAGGCGGCTCTTACAGGCAGTGGGTTCGACGATCCCGAAGGAGCGTCCAGCGGGGACAAGCAGCAAACCGGAAGTCCGATGTCAGAATTTTTCAACTTAGAGAGACACTAATTCGGAACAACCATGTGTTTTTGTGGCAGTAATTGATGGGCCTTAATATATCATTATTCTCACAGTCTTATTTCTCTTTTCTTATATTAACCCTTTCTTTAAAACAGATCTATGTCTAGTAGAATGAAGACTTCTCTGACATCTCAATATTGTATCACATTAGGTTTATACAAACCTTCACAGTATGGCAAGTATTGAAGGACACACAGAGCTTCTGCCAGACAATGGAAACTTTCAAAGGAAACTTTCTCATATAAAAGAGAATACTTGTAGCTCAGGGTTGAACTGTGCTGCTCTCTAAACTTGGTTGTTTTTGCAGATGTTTTGTTACCAAACTAGGTAACATCATCAGTGAAATCAGCCATTGATATTGTTACCTAGTTAGGTAAAGAAATGTCTGCAAGAAAACAACGAAGCTCGGAGAGCAACAAGGACCCCACAAACCTTCTCCTCTTTTTCTCCACCACCATGTCCTTATGGGACCTTTTCCTCAAGTGTAATGCCAATGTTCATTTTTGGTCATGATGAAATAGAAATCAATCTTTCATTCTTGGTAGAGCAGCAAGCACATTGACATCCTGTTGATAGGTTGGTTGGATTATAAATGTCCTCATCGGTGATCACTAAGTGTAAGTGCTGATAGCACTTTTGTAAGTCTGAACTGAGAAGCCTTTTGTGTACTCATCTCTCAGTGGGGTGATGACTCAGCAGCCCTCAACCCACTCTGGAAAGATGCAGTAAACGGACGTTTTTAGCCAGCCAGAAAAAGAACATTTTCAAATCTCTTATCTCCAGTTAAAGTGACTCAAGGGACATCTACACATCCATTCTGTGCTTTTTTTTCTCTTTAGCCCTTACTGAAATGTCTTTAAAAAAAAAAAAAAAGCCTGCTCTGAAGTTTTCTCTTTCTGAAAAGTCTTTACTTATTCCAGGAAAGCATTTTGAGCCTTCTGAAGTTAGGTCTTTTTAACAGACTAGGCCCACCAGCAGAACCAGGAAATCAGCTGAAATTTAGGTATCTCCACTGAGCTGGACTTATATTACAGCCTTGTGGATTTATTGCCCATACTGCAACCTCTCCAATATGTTGAATCTTTAGATCATTTCAAGTCTAAAGTTCAGAAGTATTGTGAAATATATTAAGTGTGTGTGTGTGTGTGTGTGTGTGTGTGTGTGTGTGTGTGTGTGTATCAGTGTTCCCTCAAGTATGTGGTTAAGGAAATACCAGATGACCTACCAGTAGACATTTGGAAGCTGGAGGAACTTAATGGCAAAACAGCCAACTGGCTAACAAATTTCTTCAGTGCTATTGTCGCTACGTGCCTACCAACTGGGCCACAAGCATCACAGTGCCTCTTCAAGAATAAAGGTGATCCAGCAGATTGTTCAAACTATGAACAAATTTGCCTCCTATTGTACGCAATGAAAATGTATGAGCAGGGCATTGACTAACATCTACATGACACTGTAAAATTCAATACCAGTCAAGGCAACTTTGTCAAAGGCTCTAATACTACTGACACCATTTTTGCAGTTGACATGCATATGCAAAAACACTGAAAAAGGAGAAGCCGTTAACATTTAGCTTCCCTCGATCTTGAAAAAGCTTTTCACTGTGTTCTGCATCAGTTAATTTGATACGTGTTCCGTGACTAAGCAACTCATAACAAGGGTCCAAATGCTATACAAATACCAGCACTTGTGTGAGATGTGACAGCTTTCCTGTGAACGTTGGTGTTCATCAAGATTCAGCATTATCACCTTTGCTGTTCATTCTTGTCATGGATACTATTATTGTTCTGCCCCAGCTACGGACCCCAAAGAACACAGCACACACAAAGTTTGTACAAAACTTAATTTACTAAAATAACTCAGTCTTTTTCAAAACAAAGGCTGTTAATAAACTTCCTTAACAGCCTACAAGAAACCAAAGATAAAGTAATCACAATGTTACTAAGGTTGGCCGAAAGCCCAGAAGCAATTTGCAGAGAATCCAGACGCGAAGTAGATTGAACTAAAGTTGTTCCCTACAAATTGCTTCAGTCGGCGTTCTTCCTTAAATAGGCTAAGGGAGTGGCCAATTAGCCCCAAGCCTTACTCTCAAGGAGACGTCTTCCTGAGAAGCCACTCCTGCCTTTTGGCCGCTCTGCGCACCAGTGCATCGAGAAGAGGTTCCTCCTCTTCATCCTCTTCACTTAAAGGAGTTTCTAGAGTTTCTGCATTGGATGGAATTCATTTAATGTTTGATCTATGAAATGTGTAAACATTGCACCTCGGATCAAGATTGTGATTGTACATTGTCTTTTTAAAAAATTAGAAAATTCAATAAAGTATTTAAAAAAAAAAAAGAAATAAAATTATTATTATTATTATTATTATTATTATTATTATTATTATTATTAAAGTTTTCGGTTTTTTCTTCATCCTATTTGATTTGAATTGGTTTCACATATGGATGTAATCTTGTGGGGTTTTTTAAAAATATTGAATAGCAAACTGACTTTTGCACTTGATTCATCTTTATCAAGAGATTCTTTAAATGTTATTCATAACACCAGTGATATTGTCAGCAAATCTTAAATGGTTGATGTTTCTTCTACTTTCTATTTTTCTACTTTCTATTTTTAGTCCAGCATTTATTATGTCAAATTTTGCATATGATTTAAATAATTAAGGGTCAATATTTAACTATGGTGTAGTTAAAAAAAAAAGATGTCAGAACCACAGATTCTTGTTCTGCTTTGAAAATATTTTGCCAAAGGGTTTCTGTTGTTGTTGTTGTTGTTGTTGTTGTAAAATGTATGGTTCCCTGATCTATTTTATTTTCCCCTTGCCTTCTTTCTATTTTGCAAGAATCTAGCTAGATAGTAAGTAATTACAATAAATTGTATGACTTGGCACCAAAATACTTCCTCAATCTGAATTAAGGTACTCAATGTGATCATCCCAAGAGGAATTACTGATCAGAGGTGGTATTCAGCTGGTTTGCACCGATTTGTGCGAACCGGTAGCGGAAATTTGGTCTGGGTCACCGAACCAGTAGCAACCGCTGGCTGGCCACACCCCTGAACTGGTCGCTTGGTTGCCACTCACTGGCCCTCCCCACTTGCTGCCCGCTTGCCCCACCCGCCTACAGCTCTCTTGCGCTGCCCTCCCACCCTCCTGCTCAGTGCTCACTCGCCTTACCCATCTCAGCCCTATTTATATTGCCTTCGCTTCACTAGTCTACGCACCTTGCCAGTAGCCTTCATGCCTCGCCCATTCTGCTCAGATCACCAAAGGTAAGTAAGCATGCTGCCCGCTCGCTCTTCGCCTTGGGTCAGGGGCCGGGGTCCCAGGGATGCACCATTCCCTGAGGCCCTGGAGTTGCTGCCCACCTTGGCTGGGTCAGGGAATACACCACTCCCTGGCTCCAGCCTTGCCCCGGAGCCACCGCCTGCTCGCCATCTGCTCTCCCTTCACCAGTCGCATGCGTCACCCCATTTCCCTTCCTTCAATGGCCCTGGCCGTAGCCCTGCTTCTTCCCCCACCACTGCCTCTTTCTTCAGGCTGCTTACTTTCCTCCCATGGCAGCTGGTCTGGACTCCAGAAGACATGCTGACCTCCGGTAGTTTTCAGCGGCCTCCAGCCAGCTGCCGCTGTTGGGAAGTGACTGGCAAAGAGGCGGCAGCTGGGAGCTTCTTGCAGTTACATCAAAAAAGAGAGTTTGCTTTTTTGATGTAACTTCAAGAAGCCTCCAGGCTGCCACCTCTTTGCCAGCCACTTCCCGGCAGCGGCAGCTGGCTGGAGGCTGCCAAAAAGTACCGGAGGTCAGCTTGCCTTCCAGAGTCTGGACCAGCCGCCATTGGGAGAAGGTAAGCAGCCTGAAGAAAGATTAGGCCAGGCCTGGGCAGAAAATAGGTAGATAGGTAGAAATTCACATTTTTTTCCTACCTTTTTCTGTGAGCATGGCTTGGTGGGGGGGTCATGTGACTGAGGGGGTCATGAGGCATGAGTGATGTCAAGTTGGCCATGCCCACTTAGCACATGATACCTGCCCCACCTAGCCACATCCACAGAACTGGTAGGAAAAAAAATTGAATCCCACCACTGCTACTGATGATACCCATCATTTTTGAAAGAGCTATACCTAACAACTCTTCAGGTATGCCAGGTCAAGAAACCAAGGCATAACCGATTTTCCAGGAATATTTTTATTATTATAAAATAGAATAACAGAAAGCTGAAAGCCCTTCAGTCTCTGTTCAAGAAGGGGCTATTTTGAAAGGGGTCTCCACCCCCCCTTTATTGTTCACTCTTTCTCAGAATCATACAATCTCTACTGCAGGCCCCTTGCTTATTTCTTCAGTATCTCTAAGATCAACTCTGAATTTCTTTACAATACCATGAAAACACATACAATTTTTGTGCTTACTCTTTGGAATATTCTCTTCATACTCAAAATGTTGGTGTTCATGAAATGATTGACAATGGAGTTGTGCTTGAAAGCCTGTTGTGATTTATGATGTCCAAGAAGTTTGTAACTATAACTGTCTTTTAATGAGTTTGTGGGAGTTTTTAGGGTTTTTTTTAAAATGTGTGCCATGGGTGTTTTATTTTTCTTTCATTTTTGTGAAACGTTGACAGTTTTGATATTACAGTGAAGAAAAAATGGAATCTATTATTTACTTAGTTAAAGCAGGAAACAAATAGCTGACCACAAATACTTGCTAGGAGAATGTGCTTGTGCAAAAAGAGAAAATGAAGAAGTTAAGAATTATGCTTATATGGAATGTATAAAAAGAACTGTATGAAAAGAATGAGCGGTAATACACAGAAAAGGAGAAATAAGACTTCCATCTTTCCCCTTGATGGTGTCTGTTTTTTCATCTATCCTTTTTCTACTTTGCCTCCTGAACAGACCAGCCAAATAACTCCTGCTTTCCTTTAACAACATCAAACAAATTCTTCAATCTGCAGAGAGGAAGCACTGTCCACAATTCGTTGTCACAGTTATAAGCTTGTATCTAAGCAATAACATAAATATATATATATATCTTTTGGGGAATTTCCATATCTTTTCCATTATCCATCAGAAGTCAGCAATTCTAAGAGTCCCTCTGCCTTTTTTTAAAAAAATCAAGCTTCTACTGTACATCTAGCAGTTCTAGGTATATATACTGTCAAAATCTGAATTGGACTTAATCTTCAATCTTCTTTTCATTCAGGAAATTAAAAGTCCCAAGCTAGATAATATATTAAATTGAACAGTTTCCCAAGAGTTCATTCATCTTCTTTTCATATTGTGCCTAAAACAACAATTAGCTATTAGTTCTCTAATAATGATGAAGGAATAAAAATCCATTCTTAGTTCACTGTATTAGTAAGGCAATGTTCCAACTTGGAAGACTTTGTACAGATCTTCTTCAATCTGTTAAAAAAAAATCTCGTAACTGTTTATTTCACAATGTCTTCGAATATGCTAATCCTTTACACACATTTTCTCCTAATTAATATAGTTGCTAACATAAATTGCTAGAATCCTCCCTTTCTAATTGGCAGTTCTTGGCTTTTGTTCATTGCTATCTATATTTCCTCAGTACAAAGGGTTTTAAATCATACTTTTCTTCTGTATAAACTTAACTATCATTATAGTTAGATAATTTTGGATAATTCCTTTCATTTTCTTGCAGAATTTTATCATGTATATCTAAACTTAATGTTTTGATTCCTGTGTGCATGTGGTTTTAAAATCCAATGAAAATCCCACAGCTTTTCTTTGGCAAATTTTCTTGTAGTCTGAAGCATAAGGCTTATCTTAATCCATCTCTGAACACTCTTCATATCTAGGAGATGAGTTTTATAATGTGGACAATATTCGAGAATACATATTCATATATCTGAAACCTGATCAAGGCACTATTAATTAATCATGCAGCTTGCTCATGATTGAAAATAAAGACGTGGCCTGGCATGTGAGGTTTTTAAAGAGGTCAAAAAGTTTAGATATACATCATCCTCAATTGCAGCTAGACAATGTTTAAACACATGGAGAATTAACAAAGCTTTTTGTGCTCTGCCATGTTTGCTGAAACTAATAAAAGTTTATCCATAGCCACTTTTACCATAACCTGCTGCAATCTGTTATCAAAGTAACAAAGTGAGAATTGATAAATCAAGTTAGAAGCATTACTTTATTTGTACTTTATTTCTATGGTAAAGCATTACTTTTGCAATTTGCCACAAGGCACTTTTCTGATAATTAAAAGCTTGGTACATAAACTTCAGAGGCACAACAGATTTGCAGTGGGCTACAAAGGTATTTTTTCCTTGGTGCTTCAGAAGAAAAGACCACACGCCTATAAATTAACACACAGTTGGCAATCATTTGTCTCTATTTCTTTTTTCAAATGGTTTTTGAATGTGTCAAGTGTTAATTACTTGATTAAAAAGATCAACAGGAGATGGTAGCATTTATTTTGTAACAACAGTTACAAAATACCATCACTGTCTTTTATATGGGCTACAGCAACACATTTATTAGAAATTATGTTACTGCATTTATTTTGCATAAAAAGATAGTTTATTAGTCTATTTGAAACCTCAGGCAAGAATGTTAAAGCATTTTTATGTGGAATGTCCATCTCCTAAATAATATTGATATTTGGTCCCTCTTAAATATGATGCTAGCAACTAGAACACTACAAAAACATTTGTAGTAGATTTTATTATATTTTACCAGGCAACATTACTGGAAAAGGAGAGACAGGTTAAGTAACTTATTGGCTTTTAGATTTAAGCAATAATATTATGGCTTCTATTTGTGATATGTATGAGAAAGCATATATTGAATGAGATCAAACTACATCTTTTTAAATCTATATATCACTGCAATTCTTCTGTTTGTCTGTTTTTAACCTTCTGTGAAAAGGCCCCCCCTCCCCAGAATAAAATATTCTACAGAAGATTAAAAGAGGCAGAATAAAATATTTCCCCTAAAGGAGAAGAGGAGAAAAAAATCTCCTTAACAAAGGCAGAAAGCAGATCAGTCTTTCTCCCATAGTAAAACAACTTCAAGCCAAAGCATGAAGAGGCTAGGCTTTATGAATGGATATTTTATATCCATTCATAAAGCCAGGCCATTCTATTCATAAACAAAAGGCAGCCAGCATTTCCAAATAAGCAGCAGCTGAAACTGACAAGATTAGCTCAGACAAACAAAACACCTAGGATTTGCATTTCCCCCTTTGCTTGTAGAGTCAGTCATGACCCTTACATGACCCCATAGAAATCTGGCAACAGCCATTAAAATATTAAAGGACATGTTCTTGCACAGGAATAGGCATCTCAATCACAAAGACCCCAAAATTGTATAAAAGCCCATCTACTCAACCCCAATTTGTCAGCCACTCCAGAAACAAGCTGTTGTCACTGTTGTTTCTGACTACAAAATAAATGGAGACCTCCTTTCCAGCTGCAACTTGCCCTCTAATTCATGTCTCCTGCATTCTTCTCCCTTGGAATAAGGACCAGACCACATTTTACTTCCAACAAGTCAATTGGAGAAAATAGTGCATCATAAAGCAATAACTAGTGAATTATCATATCTTAAATGGGCTAACTTAAAGGATGTGACCTAAATCCAGGACTAATTTCTCTTGTGGAATTAAAATTTGGCAAAGTTGTAGCTACTTCAGTTCTGCCATGCTGCAGAATAGCCACAGTCAGCTGCAGAGAAGTGATCGTCCTTTTTCAATGCTCCCTGCCAGCTTCCCATGAAGAAAGTCAATGGGAAAGCTGGTAGGAAGTCAAAAGTCACTCCCATTCCCTCTCCCACTGCTTTTTAAAATCTGCTTGTGGTAATTCTGTTTCTCTGTTTAGGTAGGGAAATATCTTTGAAACAATGACCCCATGGATCATGTTTTTTTAATACATATAATGGTATTTCAAGTTATATTGGTTCTTATCTGTTATCTGCAGATAGTGAGACAGATGCTTTCAACCCAACTCAGCTATCACAAGATAAAATTAGTAATTTTTCTTCCTTTTAAAGAAATTATGACACTGATGCTTCTTCAAGCAGACTCCTTCCTTTTAATTCCTTACACATATATTTCAGACCTTCCTAAGTAAGATAAGAACTTTACTATCTGTCCCAATTGTTGACCTTTTTTTGACAAAGGTGAATGCTACAATTTTAATAGTTATTGTGAATGTAACATCAAGATTGATTGGTATTTTTAGTGGCCATCCTGTTTTTATTCCTTCTTTTTGTTTTAAGGGAATATATAAGATATTAAACAGCTCTCCCTCAAGATTTTCACTACAGAAACTACAGCGGACCATTGGGAAAGATTGAGTTTTACACATATTTAGGTTTATGATTATGTTTTATTTTAGCTGTAGTCATTGGCTAAAATAAGGAGTGCAGAATTCTGCTCTTTAACCTGAAAGCTATTATATCACACCATTACAATCCTAGCAATTATTGAGTGTGTTATTTGCTTGTAGATCAGTTTCAATATTTACCCTGAAAGCCACAAAGTGTGTATGTGATACATTGCAAATCTGTTATTTGACAATTAATCCATAAATTACTGTGACCTTAAGTCTGACCTTTTCTCTCACTAATATCATTGCAAAGTACTGTGTTTCCATTTTGCCAATTGTTAACCCTAAACAGGTACAGAAGAACATCTTAAAAAATACCAGGTCAATAAAAATAAAATAAAGTTAATTATTGTTGCCTGTCCTAATGTCACAAAACATATACCACGAGCTGTGTCATAAACTCATCTAAAGGTACCTAAAAATTACCTAAAAGTATATCAAATAACAAAACAAATCCAATAATGATAGCCAGTTAGTATTATATGAGAAGGAATCATAAGAATCCCAGAAGGGAACTTCAAAGAAACGATGAACAATTATTCATTGTCATTCATTGGATCATTTCTAAGAACAAATCAAAATATTCAAGACATGTTGACACCATCTTTCTATGGTATCTCCAGGTCAAGGTGTAGTCAACTGTAAAGTTATGGAAAGTTGCAACAAGTACTGAACATGTAGTTGTTTTTTGGTAGAGGTTTTATGAAAATTAAAGAAAATAATTGGGAATGGGATAAATGCTTATTTTAGAATCTATCACATCTGTCTTTCTGTCCATCCATTCTTCTCAAAACATAAACATTTATAACAGTACGTTCCCCCATAAGAATATGGATATCGTCCTATAAAAAAGTGACCTTAATTTTACTAGTTAAATCTAATCCAACAATTTTTTTGCTCCAATTTATTTTCCCCAGTTTAGAGCTATGAAAATATCCTGGAAAACTTTTTTTTTCTCCTTGGAAATGACTTCAGCCCTAGACTGGCAGCTGAAACAATTATAGCTTCTTCATATCTTACCATATTATTCAAGGTATCTCCACCTCACTGAGCCTTCTTTTTAATTTCAGAATCTGCTTTCTTTTTAACAAATTATCCATTTAACATTCCGATATGGTTTTGACAATTATTAATAAATCATTCATAGAAAATAAAGTGTTCTGTATATATTTTTTAAATTAATAAAAACCAGGTTTAATACTGAATATTGGACAGAGTTCCTTTAAGTATAGCAGGAAACTTCACCATTGAAATTGCACCTTTCTGTGACTGTGGTAGTATTACATAAATGAGTGTTTTATCTCAAATATTGACTGCCCACACATTTTAGGAACTAAGTGTTATTGCTAAGACTTATATACTGACCCATAGTGCTTGACAGAACTCTGAGCAGTTTACAATGTCACATATGGCCCCCAACAATCTGGGTTCTCATCTTACTGACTTCAGAAGGATGGTAAGGTGAGTCAACCTTGAACCCATCAGGAACTACATTTTAAAACAGGATTTCTGAAAAAAGAGGAAGATATCCAGGATAATAATACCTACTTTTGCATTAATAAATTGATGCTCCAAAGCAGACAGTGTTACATATTGTGAAACAGTGTCCTTTGAGACCATTTCAGGAAAACCCCAGAGACTTTCTGTATGCAACTCCGTCGTGTTGTCCCAAAGGTGCTTTTTTCAGGAAGCAACTGGACTTTCTTGTTTTTTCTTTGAAGACGTTTTGCTTCTCATCCAAGAAGCTTCTTCAGCTTCTTGAATGAGAAGCTCATAAAGACCTATGAAAAGAGAATAATATATATATTATTCTCTTTTTGTAGGTCTTTATGTGTATTTTTCTCTCAGCCAAGTTTTTCCTACGTAAATCAAGATCTTTATACAGCCATAGTTCAGTGAAATCTCATTCACTAGTTTCAAGGCTTTAACAGACATCAAACCAGCATTTTGCTGTCTGTTGTGAGACTTAAGGGAGACTAAGATAGATCTATTTCTGATTAGTTTGTCTTCTTCAGTTAGCCACACCCTCATCTCATGTCTCCTCCCTGTAAAGGTCAAATATTTATTTTATTCTCTTTTCATAGGTCTTTATGTGTATTTTTCTCTCAGCCAAGTTTTTCCTACGTAAATCAAGATCTTTATACAGCCATAGTTCAGTGAAATCTCATTCACTAGTTTCAAGGCTTTAACAGACATCAAACCAGCATTTTGCTGTCTGTTGTGAGACTTAAGGGAGACTAAGATAGATCTATTTCTGATTAGTTTGTCTTCTTCAGTTAGCCACACCCTCATCTCATGTCTCCTCCCTGTAAAGGTCAAATATTTATTTTATTCTCTTTTCGTAGGTCTTTATGTGTATTTTTCTCTCAGCCAAGTTTTTCCTACGTAAATCAAGATCTTTATACAGCCATAGTTCAGTGAAATCTCATTCACTAGTTTCAAGGCTTTAACAGACATCAAACCAGCATTTTGCTGTCTGTTGTGAGACTTAAGGGAGGCTAAGATAGATCTATTTCTGATTAGTTTGTCTTCTTCAGTTAGCCACACCCTCATCTCCTGTCTCCTCCCTGTAAAGGTCAAATATTTATTTTATTCTCTTTTCGTAAGTCTTTATGTGTATTTTTCTCTCAGCCAGGTTTTTCCTACATAAATCAAGATCTTTATACAGCCATTTATTTTAGGTTTGTTTTCAGGTAGGTAGATATGAGATTTAAGTGTTCCTGATTTTGATAGACAATAGTGATTGAAATATTTCCTAGGTTAGAATGTTGAGAACTAACTCCTAGATATGTGTCCTGAATAATAAATCCTGTTAATTTTTTTTTTTTTTTTTAGTTATGTGTTACATCGCATATGTAGTGTGCAGTTCATTTTAATTTTACTTTACTGAACAGGAATCAGGAGGTATAGATTGTACACCCCATGTGTAAGGGCACGAAATATTCTCTTTTTTCCCCCACTCTCCTTTATCATCTTTGGCCTCTGTGGTAATTATACCCAGGAAAATAATTGTTAATGTGGTTGTTGTGTAAAGGGAAAACTTGGGATAAGAAAAAAAAAACAAAAAAACAAAACAGTTCACCAGCATCTTGTAATTCTATATAGCATTTTATATTTCTTCTCTGGATTTGGCTCTTTTCTTACTTGAAGTATAATAAATATTCCCAGATATATCTGCAGAGTACAGCAGCTAATTTGTATGAATTCTAATTCCACGAAAAATTGAATATGCTTCATTGCTGGCTGCACATCTACCACTTTTGCTTATTATCATAAGTTCCAAATCAAAAAGCAATTTTGAATACTTATAATAATAACATGCCTTTTTTGCCTGGAGGCATTAATTAAAACAATCTAGACAGTGCCGACACAAAGGAAGATGGAGGAGAGGGAGGAAAAGGAAAAGAAACTCAGATTCCATTCTTTAAATGCCCAAATAACTTTTTCATGGCCCGAAAGGAGAACAAGAGAAGTGAAATAATATCTATTATGCAGCCAAAGTCAAGTAGCACTCAATTATGAAGATATTTTGGAAAACAATAATCAGTCAGAGAGAATGGTAGATGTTCTCTTTGCAGACATGATAAATCTGGACATAGAAAGGAATCTGTCATCAAAAGGAGTTATGATAATTACCCTAAGATCTCAATATAGAATACTGAAACATTCAGTGGGGATAAAGAAAGTGAGTAATACATCCTCTATAATAGCTTGACAATTTTTTTCTGCTGCATCGTACTTTTAAAAAAATGCAAGTATAAACATTTGCTGATATTTTCCCCCATTCTGTATTATGTTCATTATTGTCTCTTGTTTTTCAGGTACAGGTCCAACTTGTTGAACTTGTTGAAATTTTGATGACACAATAGATGTAAAGAGCCTTGGTGGCGCAGCGGACTAAAGTGCTGTTAAGTAGCACTTAGCTGCCAGCTGCCTGCAATTACTGCAAGTTCAAATCTCACCAAGCTCAAGGTTGACTCAGCCTTCCATCCTTCCGAGGTAGGTAAAATGAGGACCCGGATTGTGGGGGCAATAAGCTGACTTTGTATAAAAAGAACATCGCTTGGGGGGGGGCGGGCGAAAGCCCTACTAAGAGGGTATATACAAAAGTATGAAGGCTATTGCTTAATGCATTGTAAGCCGCCCTGAGTCTCCGGAGAAGAGCGGCATATAAATCGAACCAATAAATAAATATCATATCATATCATATCATATCATATCATATCATATCATATCATATCAGAAGGTATCAAACTTTCCTTTCCAGGTCTGGATATAACATGTCATCACAGATGATGCTTGGAGTGGATGTGGGGTATTTCATAGCTTTGTGATGAGATGAATGCTAGCAGAGATAAAGTTGAGCTTCTTTCTTTTCCAGAGAGATAGCAAGCAAGCCAGTCAGCAGAGGCCCTTGGCCCTTAGCTTGGTCTTTCAAGAGCTTTCTGGGATGACATTGGAACCCTTGCAGCAATTTGTTGTCCTATGTTCATTCCAGACTATGAACAAACATTGAGAATGTCTCATGCTGAATTTTCCCCATCCTTATACCTTCCCAGTTCTTCTTCCCTTTCATCTCATGCTGAATTGTCTCCATCTTTATACCTTCTCAATTGTGCTTCTCTTTCATCCTATTTTCCAAAGCACCAAAAGGCAAGACCAGAAACAACAGATGGAAATGGATCAAAGAGAAATTCAACCTAGAGCTAAGGAGCAATTTCCTGACAGTGAGAACAATCAACCCGTGAAAACTTTTGCCTTCAGAAGTTATGGGTGCTCCATCACTGGAGGCTTTTAAGAAGAGACTGGACAGGCACTTGTCTGAAATGGTAAAGGGTTTCCTGCTTGAGCAGTGGGTTGGACCACCAACATCCCTTCCAACTCTGTTATTCCGTTCTGTTAGCCTCCCTTTTACTAACTTCCTCATTCTCCATTGCTTTCTCTCCACAATTTCTTTCTTCTACCATCCTTAATCCTGATTTTTTTTTGTTCTTTCTTTTCTTTACTGCACCCCTTCCTTTTCCCTAGGTCCAATGATCCTACCCAGATCATTTTCTTTCCCAAAAAGCTCTTTATTGTTTTGATGAAAGTTCTGATTATTTTTTTTCAATAAAGAAAGTTCCCTTCTTCTTTCTGCCTTGCTGTTTCCCTTTTTCAAAAGCAAAGCAATGCTGTGGGTTTGTTTGCTTATTTTAAAGCTAATCTTAAATCATCAAGACCTACTATTGGTGTAAAAACTATGCATATGAGCACAAAGATCCTTTGATATTTACTCTCCTTGTGTCTCCTTGGTTTTTTTTTAAAGCATTTTTCTAGCTCTGTTGCCAAAATCTCTTACTTCATTTCATACTACCAAGAGTCTAATGTCAAAGCTCTATTTATTAAAAAAGCAAATTTGGGTAATTTAATGCCTTTTCCCTTCTCTATTTTTCTTAATTCATGCATTAAATGAGGGATAGAGCACCAAGCATTGTTAAGGTGAGACAAAGAGTCCCCTGAAATATGAAATATGATTAATACCTGCAGGGATTTTTTTTTTCTTTTGAGACAAATCCCTGGGGAAAAACCTAGAGATTTAGGATTGGAATCATAAAGAAAATAGATCCACTACTGTGCGCTTATATATTCCTTCCAAACTTATCCTCAGCAATTTTTACCAGACTTGATTAGTGCCTTTTAATTGCTTTTTAAAAGCGATTGCAAATTGTTTGCTATTATTTCCGCTTTGTAACAATGGGAATGCAAGGTAAAATATAATAAACAATTGCATTGCATCTTTTTTATTTGAATTTATTAGTCTATTCAGGAGAATTGTCTAGTAGGCCAATTTCTAACTCTCTATCCTCATCCTCTGTATTTTGTACTCACCTTGTAAATTCAATGGAGCTTCAGGGCCTGTTCTGTGTTATTTCAGATTTGTTCCATCATTTCAAGGGGAAAAAAAAGAATCTTGCAACAATGAAGTCATTTTGTTTCCAGTAGTTCCATTTTGCTCAGTATGTACTTAAAGACATACTTCATTATGGATGTGACTAATTAATTTCAGCATCCGCAGCAACATTCTGAAGATTATGCAGTTTTACAGCAATTGATTGCAGCTAAAGTATGCAGCTTGTCAAAACTTCATTTCACACTTCATCATATGCTGAGCTTTTCTACTCAGCCTATTCATTTTCAAAGAACAGAACACCACATTCTTCCACTAAAGGTATATTTTCAGCATGAATGGTGTTTCTTGCCCATATCACTTTTAGGATTATCCTTCTGAAAGGACCCAACTTAAAAACAACCTGGAGCTGAAGTTTGGAAAATCTTTTTTTCCTTAAGTGTCTGAGAAATGAAATAATGAATAAAATCATTTCCATGTTGTTTTCAGCAAGGCTCATGAGAAATATTTTGGGATAACTGAATTGTATCTTTAAAATATCTTGCTTAGGTACAAGAAACCTATTTATCTGCCTTTTTATTTCCACAACTTGATTACTCAGTGGAGATTCTGCATTTGCAACACAAGTATCACAATGAAGTGCAAAGAATCATCAGTGTCCATCTAACTTCAGTGAAGAGAGCACGCCAAAATGATACCATTTCTGGAATAATAAATTATGGGGTGGTGTCTCTGGAAGGTCGTAAAATAAATTCTATTTTAAAATTTTAAAGGTCATAAATCATGAAGAACTGAGGTGGATTTGCACCCAGTCAGTATTAAAATACATGGGTTATATTCTCTGATTTTTGGATGGAAATGGAAATATGTGTCTTTAAACAACCTATGCTAGTTGTGCAATTGCCTTTTTAGGATTGAAAGTTAAGGATACCTGGGTAGCTCTCATTATTTTGCTAAACTGGGATTATTTTGGACCAGCAAAATCTTATATGTTCCAACTTTTCAAATTCAGAATTATTTCTTCTTTGGCTAGTGTCATAAACCTAGACAGGTGCAAACTTAACAATTAATCAAGCAGGCATTAAACAACAAATTCCCTGTCCAAACTCATCAGCTCTGAGGACTTTGATATTTGAGAATTAATTATGTGGATGATCAGTTGCTGATCTTATGTTAGATAAATTGCCCAAAACAGATTATGAGTACTACTGGACAAAATTCTAAGGATATTGGGTTCATTTCAGCCAAGATAGCTCCTATCAGTATGGCAAGTATACATTTATCATGCCAAAAGTCTATGTCTATCTGATGTTATGAATTATATCAGAATACATTTGCTTTTCAGTCTGAATAATATTTATTTGAATATTTGTTTATTTGGGAAAGGACTGACAATTTAATTGGATGAGTATGTCCTTTTAATGAAAGTAACATTCAGCAGTCACCCAAATGAGCTAGTGTTACTTCTGATTATCTTCTTTATATCATAAATGAAAAGCTCCTGGTCCTTATCTTGATTATAAGACATCCCAAGTGGAAGAAAAATAAACAAGACTTGGTTCTAATAAGTAGTCTGGTAGGCAAGGAATGAGAAGAAGCTTAAATATAGGCAAAAACATATATATACTGTATATGGTTCTTCCCAGTGGTGAAATGTAAAATTTGTTACTACCGGTTCTGTGGGCGTGGCTTGGCGTGGCTTGGTGGTGGTGGGGTAATGTGACTGAGTGGGCATGGCCAACTTTTTTTTTTTTTTTACTTTTAAAAGCATTTTTTCTACAACCTCTTCGGCAAGAGGTTGTAGAAAAAATGCTTTTAAAAGCCTCTGACGATCCCAGCTGAGACCCGCGATCATCAGAGGCTTTTTTTTTTTTACTTTTAAAAGCATTTTTTCGGCCAAAGAGGTTGTAGAAAAAAATGCTTTTAAAAATTAAAAAAAAAAAACCTCTGATGATTGCACCGCTCAACTGGGCATGGGGGGCCCAGGGATTTTTGCTACCGGTTCTCTGAACCACCCGCCGCCATTGCTACTGGATCGGGCGATCTGATCTGAACCAGTTCTTCCATTTTCCTGGTTCTTCCATTTTCCTAATCTTTTTAAGCTTTTCACAGACAACCCAATAAACAATGCCACTTTGATTTATTTAGTAAATGTATGCGTATGCCCGTCTTATATGACTTTAAAACTTATACTTGCCCAGCATCTTAGTTTAATGGCAACTAATCCTCCATATACACGATCCCAATGCTACTATCATCACCCCAAATATAAATGCTTCTTCCCCTCAAAACAGAATTTCGTGCAGTTTTTCTTAAGGTCATTAAAAAGAAAATCACCATTATTGCTCTGCTATTAAGCTTTTTGTGTTGTCTGATGCCCATAGAAATTCATCAGAATTTTCAGTTAGCTATATATCTAGTTCTTTGACACACAGTTAGAAAATGTTTTGACAAGAAGGTGGTATACTGTTTGAACATCCAGCAATATATATATTTTTTTGATAGGATAGTTTGCACCATGCAGCTGGATACAGTCTCTTGGGTAATTTACTTTTCTCATCACTACATACTTCTCAAAAGTTTCTTTCATCAGCAAGCAATGAAGAAGAGTAATAGGTTCATTGCCACTGCAAACATGCTATTACAAAAGATTAGTGGCTGAATTCTGGAAGAGTTGAATTAGACATTTTACATTAAAGTACATAAACACAGACCAGTCATTTATCTTTAAATCATATCCATTATTATTTAGAATTCACAAAGATACCAATTAGAAAATTGATAGACATAAAGCACATTCTTCAAAGGAGCTTTCTGGAATCAGCAAAAAAGGGATGTTTAAAGTGTTTAATAGTTATTTGAATTATTCACAGTGATTAATGTGATACAATTGAACTGGAAATTGCAATAAAATGGCCCATGATCCAGAATTAAATGAAGCCCTAAATTTTGCTGATATCAGTAGCATAGATTGCATTACTGTTCTTCTGCATTAATTAGATTTAAAGTATGTTCATAAATAATAATTAACTTAAAAGGGAGACTTTTAGAATTAATGCAATTAAAACTCAAATTGTTAGCCAATCATAACATTATGCTTTTAAGAAAGTTGAAAGGTTATGAATATGTTGTAGCCTATAAATATCATGCAACAATTCTCATCCCAAAAGCAACTGACATAAGCAATTTCTGTACTATCTACATGAGAAAAAATTACCAGCCATTGCATTTTATTGCCATGAAAATTTCTTGCCTTTGTGTCATTCATATATTACCACATGTAACCAAATTAACTATTTGCTTTTGGAACAGTAATAATTTTTACCCTGCCTTTTCTTCTTGATGATATCTGATCTTGAAATTAACTCTCAAGGTTACTTGAGGGCAGTGGTGAAATCCAATTTTTTTTACTACCGGTTATGTGGGCGTGGCTTGGTGGCCATGGTGTGGCTTGGTGGGCATGTCAGTGGAAGGATACTGCAAAATCTCCATTCCCATCCCACTCCAGGGAAGGATATTGCAAAATCTCTATTCCCACCCCACTCTGGGGCCAGCCAGAGGTGGTATTTGCCAGGTCTCCAAACTACTCAAAATTTCCACTGCTGGTTCTCCGAACTGCTCAAAATTTCCGCTACTGGTTCTCCAGAACCTGTCAGAACTTGCTGGATTTCACCCCTGCTTGAGGGTGACATGAGTTCAATCTTTATTTTTCACAGCATACAACAAATTTGACATAAAAGCCTTTGTAGAACTAGGACACGGATATGAATTTAAAACATTTCAACTTATTTATCAATAAAGGGACATGATTGTCTATAGCCTTTAGCTGTAGTTTTGGGGGAAAAAACCAATCTGATTTGGAAATTCCAAATCATAGAAAATTAATTGATGATACATGTGCAAAATACATAGACATCTTTTTGCCATAATTTCCAGGTTTCCTTTTAGTACCCAGAACCTTCTAGAATTTTACCTATCAACCCAAGTTCATATCTCTCATATATATTTGGTAAAAGAGCTCTTTCAATACCTTTATTTTGGAATTTATTGTGCTCAGTTTAGTTCATAAATTTTGGAACAACTAAAATTTCCTTCCAAGTAGCCTACATCTTACCAAGTAATTACTGGTATTTGTAACCTTGAAAGCGACTTTACTGATTTTTGAGAACAGTACCAACTATATATTTTTTGTCATCCTATGTATATTTGATGTGCCATGGACATTTACAGTTTTATTTTCTTCATGCTATTTAGAGGCTGCCCAACTCTTGATGACTCTGGTAGCTTGAAATATAAAAAGTAAGAACAATAAAACAAATCCCATCCAACAGGGACTCAGCTATCAACCTATCCCAAAGCCTAGAAGAATAGTCAACTTTCTGAATGTCATCAAGATCCAAATCTCTTGGGGGAAACTCATTCAGGAGGGCAAAGACCACAGCAGAGGAGGAATGTTTCCTTAGATCCAATAGATGACTTTGTTTAATTGTCTACCCTGCCCCATCTCACTGGATACTGAAATAACATGAAGGGCTTTATAGATAATAGCCAGTATCTTGAATTGCACTTTGAAGAAAAAAGAAACAAGTAGTCCATGCAGTTATGGTGTGGTGGGATCATACAGGAATAATAAGGCATGCCAGTCATTGTCTGTCTCAGTGGTGGGTTGCCCCCGGTTCAAACCGGTTCTATAGAACTGATAGTAAAACTGATGGGAGGCTCTGCCCACTGACCCCGACATCATCAAAATGCTTCTGTGCATGTGCAGAAGAGCACACGTGTGCATGAGCAAAGCCAGCGTGCGCGCGCAGCCCCATTGCAAACTGGTAGTAAAGCTAAGTAGAACCCACCCCTGGTCTGGGTCCCTGCAGTCAGGCTCAGGTGATCTTCAATGATAACTGTGATATCTAAGGCATGATATTTTGTCTGAAGAGCCTCCTGCTCAAGAAAGAAGGCCTAACTAGCATACCAGATGTACCTGTGCAAAGATTTTATTGGCCACAATTATTACTTACCCTCTGCTATTTGAGTAGGACTTGTCAGTTCAAGATAACCCCCAGTTAACTGTCATTGGTGGTCGTTCATTTTGTAAAGCATATTCTGACTGTTGTCTGGCTATAAAATGCTGTAGGGTACTTTGAAAGCTTGGAAAAAGTTAAGATGGTAAGAAATATACGACAGTAAAACATGCCATTTTAATTTTCTTAAACTTCTAAGGATGCCTGATGAAGTGTTTCAAAAGTTATGAGAAAAACCTAGCAATAACTGAAATAACAGAAGTTATGAGTTACTGTTATGAGTTAAAGTCTAGGTAAAAGATGGGAAGTAAATACCGGTAGCTAGCTCACTGTGAGTAATGAATTACCAGATCTCTTAGACATCAGAATAAGGATCGGTGGTGTTTAGTGAACAAGTCAGAAAATATTGTAATGATTCTCATTTTGCTATATTGCTATATCTATATTGGCTACTGCATTTTCACCCTGACTCTTGTTTCTGGGTAGAGTTAATTGTTTGAGGAAAGAAAAGAAGAGAACAGAAAACATTAATTATTTGCCTTTTTCCGGGCAGCCCCTGTTTTTGGAACTTTCTTCTGTATCTCCCTTGCCTTCTCTAAAACACTTGAATACCCAGCACTGAGTTAGGGTGAACGAGATGAAAGAATTTAATGAGGATGTTGGAAGTTTAATTTTGATGTTTGGTTTTTAATGTTTGTAATTTTAATAGATTTATGTTATGTTGTTTTTACTGATGTTGTTTTAATTATTGATCGGGAGACTCCCAGGGTCTCTTCATGAAAGAGGGCAGCTATATAAATGTTTTAAATAAATAATTTTAAAATATTATTTATGGTGAGCTTTTTCACTGTAAAAGTTAAGAGAATCCTTCCCTTCTGAAAACAGCAAACTTTGTATTTGTAGTTGTTCCAAGTATCAATTTATGAGTCACATTCTTTTTTGCAAGCTGTCATAAAATCAGAATCATAGTTATCCATTAAATCCAATAAGGGTTTACTTAATAATAGACAGATATTAGGTTTCAATGGAAGCTTTTTCTCTTACAAAAATATGAAAGATATAGAGCCCATTCCTAGTAAAATAACTGGCCAAAACAGTAGTCTTAGTACATAGAGCTCTGTCATTAATATTATGGAGTTTTTGTAATACAATATCACATAGAATGCAATGTTTTTCATCCACTGCCTATATTTGCATTCCTAAAACATAGATTTACAATTTTTGTATCCATTACTTAGCATGTATGGTAGTCAAGAAGTTACAATGACTAAAAGACAAATGTGGTACTTTTCATGACCTATACATTCTAAAGTTTCCCTGTACAACTAACATTTCATTCCAATTCTAACTATGCACTTCTCCTGACATATACATACTTAATGGTGCTGCCTGAAACAATTTGCTTTGCCCTCTGCATGCGTGATTTTCTTGTAGCAATTATGCTCCTAGAACCTCACATTCTATTAGTTTAATTCAGTTGCTACCAAGTATATGCATGCCTGAACCAACATTTATATCCTGGCTTTACATGAGAATTAAGAATAACTGCCTTATACCAAATATGCAATCTATCAGTAGAAAACCATTCCTTTCTAGAATGAAATGGGAAAATAATGGCTTGCATTAATGTAGTCATTCAGAAAAAGAAAAGAATGGAAAGTGTCCCAAGGCACATTGCAGCCGTTCAAAAAAATAGCAGTTTACTGTGATACATATTAAAGTTGCTATCCTTCATTTCAATACATTTGTTTTTAATTCCTCCTTCATTTTGTTTAGCTGTTATAGATTATTGTCTTAAACGATGCCTGCAGCTTTTCACCACAACAACATGATAAAAGTACTATTTCATGTCACTAATGAAGATATTGACATCTTTCAATAAAGCAAGAAATGTAGTCACTTTGGCTTCATCCCAGAGAGTCTCATAAAATCTACTAAGTAATCCTGAATATCAGGTCCTACATATGCTTTTCTGACAAAAAATGGTGAATAGCATATATTTGGGAGAACTGGGTTGCATCCATCCATCCATCCATCCATCCATCAGCGTATGGCATACAGAGTCTGGGAAATCTACAAATTCTATTCACAATGCAGTCCTGACAGCCTAAATTGCTAGTTCATTTTGTTTGGTTCTTGCTTGCCTGTCCTTGGTGCACCGCAGCAGCAGAACTAGCTTACATCAGCTGATTCTGTCCAAAAACCTGGTGATCAAAGCCTCAATGAACCTCTATGGAGTCCTACAAACAAAATCTTCATCTAGCTAACATTCAGGGGCATCCAAAGGAGGAAATCAAAAAGTCAGGATGGTAGCCATAACCCTGTGATTGACATTCTGCTTCTTTTTATAGATGTTGTATATCATGGCTGTCAAATCTAATTGTGTCACGTGATGTCATGTGATGTATCATGACTTTTTTGCCTTTGCGGAGCTGGGGTGCATGCATCCGGATGATGCATCTGGTCCATGGACCACCAGTTTCACACCCCTGTTGTATATGCAAAATAAGAGAAAAGGAGTAGGCCTTTGTTCATAGAGATGCAGACACCATTTTGACTTGTTTTTTTAATCTCACTGAGGATGCCTTTTCTAAGACTAGTGCAAATACTGTCATGTTTTTCTTACTTTAAACAGCCTTTGCTAATTTAAATAGTGGCTGTATAAAGGTGTATTTCAACCTATAAAGACCAGAAACATCTGTCTGGAAGGGGTGAGCCATTTTACCTCTCTCACAGTTTTTAAAATTTACTTTTTTGGGATGTTTGTGTCTTCAAGTCAATGTTTACCTCTGGCAACCTCCTGCAGTTTTTAGAATATATTATTAATGCTGTTTAATGTAATTTAATTAGCGGCATGTTACATTAGTTTAAATGTGGGAACTCATTAAGCCTGCAAAAGATACTGGACTGCAATATATATTGTCCTATTTCACCTTCACAATATTTTTAATAGAAGTTCATAGTTCCATTAAAGTTGCTTTGCATAACAAAGTTGCATGAACAGATGAACAATAATCTGATTCAGTATAAAATAACACCCTGTGTTCTGCTTGTTTTGTAAAAAACGTATAATCTGCAATATATATTCAGTCTATAAACCCTTTGTTCAAGATCTGTGAAAACTGTTGTAATGATTGATTGACGATACAATGTTCTGCTGGCACTTAAAATCTGAATGATCCAGAATAAGGAAGATTTGATAAAGCACATGGGAATAGTAACTTCAAGTTCAGTATATTTGACTGGAGATACATGCAACTATCATCTTAGATGTGACATACTTCAGAAAACCAGCTCATAATGGGATTTAGCAAAGATTCATCAGTAAATAAATTTGTAAAGTACTTTCTAATTAACTACAAAGCACATCCATGAACACCAAGTAGCAGTTAAAAGCTATTCTGAATTGCACAAAACAAGGACAGAATTCATTTACAGTTTCAACTGAGAAACCTTGAGCAGCCTAGAACCAAGCCAAGTCCCAAAACACCAGAGAATTATTGAAAGTCTGTCACTCTGATAAACAGCTGTCGGTAGGCACATACAGATAAACAACATCTACATGCCATTCAAAAGAGACACTCAAAAAAGCCAAAATGGAAATAAAAAGACCAAAACACTTCCACCAAAACCCAGATAGGCAGATATTAACATCAAGATTGATACTACACCAACAATCAATAAGTAAGCAATAATCCAATCAAGAAACAAAGATAAACAATTAAACAGTAAACAACAGTCCAATCAAGAAACCACTGAGAACACTCCCATCAACACTGACAGAGCAAGCCACAAGTATATAAATACATCTACAATCAAACCTCACTCCCTTCTAGTTCTGATGATGTTACCTAGTTTGGTAATGAAATGTCTGCAAGAAAACAGCCAAGCTCAAAGAGCACCAAGGATTTTCGTATTGGCAAACTGATGTTTAGCACACAACTTTCTATACAAAGTTATATCATAAAGTTTGGAAAGGCAGGAAAACAAGCTCAGAAGGCACCAAGAACCCCACAATATGTTTTAATTGTTAAATTATGCTCTATATTATCTTTCTAGTAGAGCAGATAGAATACAATTAATATTGCAATTTGTGATGTGAGCATGAGTCACTAATCATATATTACAGCCTGTCAAGAATCAAATAGCTTCTTTTTCCCAATGTTGAGTTCCTATCAAATAACAAAAATATTTCATTTTTCATGAATTCCTATGAATTCCTATGTATGTACAGATTTATGGTTCACAGATATGCATGGGATTTTCCCCATACTATTCAAAATATTTTATATTAGCCTGCTTATTCTACATTATAATAAATATTACATTCCATTTGAAGTAATAAAGCAAAATATAATATCCCAAATATTTGAAAATATATGTTGAAATTGATTTGGTTACCTCATCAATTATCTAACCTGTTAATATTGAGATATTTCTTCAAAATGTAGTCCCATATTTTATTGTCCAATTCAGCTAACATCTAGCCATCTATTCTTGCTATAGTTTTATTGGAAGTTAAAACCCACTCCTCTCCTAGAAAAATGAAATATTTTAGGATATACTAAAAATGCAGAATATTTCCCCTAAAAGAGAAGTAGGAACTCAGAGAAGCAGAAACTCATTCCCGCCACCTTTGTGAATGGAAATTAAGGCTTCAACATCCCATCTGCAACACAAAGGACCCATATAGCAACAGAAACTCATCACATGGCACCTGGGAAAATTACACCAGCCAGCAAGGCTAGCTAAGACCCCCCACCCCCTGGGAGTTTGACAACCAATCAGGATACTCTTCCTGTGCCCCAGGAAGTTCAAAACCCAGAGACGGCATAAAACCCAGGAACTCTCAGCATCTTGCCCCTTTTCTGTTCAGGAACTCAAGCCATGTGATTCCTGTCTACCATTAAACCATCTTTCCAAGCAGTCTCCATGTTTCCAGTGTCTTTTTCCCCACTTGGAACTGAACCCAGATGGACATTTCTTCCAACAGTTTCTTTCTAGTACTGACTATTGCTAAAATTAGTAACAAAAACAATATCCCGAAAGCATTCTCTTCCTAATATTGAACTATGAAGAAGAGAAAAAAAAATAAACTTTTCTCTCTATTTTACAAACTCATAATATAAAAATATTGCTTTTCTAAATGAAACATTAATCAAGAACAATATGCTTTGCAAGCATACATGGCCTTGACCAAACATCATGCACTAAAAATCCTTATTAGGGAAAAATCTCATTACCTGAATGTTTAATTCATAAAATGTAAGAAGATGCACAATGTTGCTGTTCAGTTGGAATAAATCTTAGGTACAAGCCATAGAAAAATAATTTAGATCAGGTGAATTACCATTAAAACCTCATTATCTCCAAGATTCCAGTGAAATAGGTATTTTTACAATGGAAAGAAGTTAGTCAAAAGATCTTTTGTTTCTCCCTGCTTTAATATATAGAGATTTTGTCAATTAAACATACCTAGATCTGTACTATATACCAAAATTTTTAAGGCTATTGTAATTGCAAGATCAATAATTCCAAATATATAAGGCATTCAATATTTTTTTATTATGGTCACTGACCAGAATTGCATATAAAACCACTTTAAAATAAAAATAAAAACAAAACAAAATAAAATATTAAAATTTGTGGTGGATTCATCAGGGGATATTCAAAGTCTGCTTAAATGACTATGGAGATTTTCAGGTCATGTTTGTCTCAAAGGTGCTTTTTTTTTTTTTTTTTCCAAAAGGCAACTAGATTATATATTTTTCTTGAGGAAGATTTTTTTTTTCTTGAAGAAAATGTTTCACTTCCAAGAAGCTTCACTTGGCAGAGCTGCTAAGGTCAATTGGAGATTTGTCTCTGAAGAAAGTCTACATTCTGGATAGAGAGAACCATTAATTTGAAAGAGGGGTAAAAGAGTCCATCTACAGTATGTTAAAATTGAGCAAGGGGCGACATAAGACACAATCTATCCCCTGGCTACAATGCAGTCCTTTCAGCAGTTCCAAGAAGATACCACACCCATTTGCACTCTGATTTAGGTGACCCTGTGGGCACAGATAAACCCCCAAGTGGCCTCAATAGCTCTCAGAGAGAGTTCTAATGACTGCAAAAGAAATATGATCTTTCCATCCCTCTATCCTGTCAGAACTGATGAAAGAGCTTTCTCTTGAAAGAGAAGCAAAACTTCTTTTTTCCTTAAGAAAATAACACAGTCCAGTTGCCTTTTGAAAAAAGCACCTTTGAAACAAAGTCTGCCTAATTTTACAGCAAATAAAAAAAAAATGCACCTCAAAAACACATAATATCTTATACATGCTATCATATTACATAATGTCAATCACTATACTTTCCTTTTGTTCAAGATAGTATAAAATTTAGAAAACACCTGTATGCTATAATGGAGAGAAGAAGGATATATGCCATTATTCATATATACAAATTGGTGCAGGGGTTATTTATAACCAATGATTTTTTTTTTTATTTTGCACTATAGCAGGATGAAATTTATAGGAAAATTAAAATCAAATTAAAAGTAAAAAATCTGTTAAAATAAAAGGTGTCTATTTTCAAAAAAAAAAAATAACACTGAGGATTTTCTACTACATTCTCTTAAATTATGACATTAAAAAGTGTCTATGGTTCGGATAAAATGATTTTAAGACATTATGTACACAAATTTGTGGACAATCTGAATAGTAGACTGAGGAATATTCCTGCAACATTTAAGCAAATAGATGGATGTTTTTTTTTTTTTGTCAAAACAGAGGCATCTAACTGAATGTGATGTAGCTGACTGCCTGGATTTGAAAGTAAGTGAAGTTGTGTAAGAGATTGTGTAACTTACCTTTCACTTCAAACAAATGCAGTTCTTAAACCAGTCAAATAGATAAAACATAAAACGTCTTAATACTTCTGTGGATGAGATATGGGGAACAGTTAGAGGATCAAATGAGAAAAATCTCTATCAAGTTATCTCTTTGCTCTATCCTCCCCCCTCCCAACTGCTGAGATCTACAAAAGATGGTAACAGCATCAGTCTATCTTGAGGGTAGACTTGCCATACTTTGAATATAAAATTTCTCTGTCCCACCAAGATATGAAAAAAACATAAGGTCCTCTCCCATCTCCATTTTTTTGGAGGGAGGAACAGCAGCGTTCTTCAACTATATATATATATTGAATGTCAAATTTCAGGGAGCATTTTTGGTTATGGATAGGACCAAATAACTCCCTCCCCTCTGGCTAGGTAAAAAATTATCTTGAATTTACTTTATTTATTTATCATATTTAAAAAACAACCATCCCCTTTGCAGAGGAACTTTGGGAACTATATAATAAAGCATTAGCACTGATGGTGTTACCTAGTTAGGGTAATGAAATGTCTGCAAGAAAACAAGCAAGCTCAGAGAGCACCAAGGACTCCTCACTATATTATAAAAATTGTTTCCATTCTACCCAGTTCTGGATATGTGAGTCATGCCAAACTGGTATACAACCCTACTAAGTATTTGCAAACCGGATGTCATTTATTTGCCTAATGAAAAAATTACCTCATAAAGCAACTGTTAAAACAAAGTTGTTTGAAATTGGGAGGAGCTAAATTAGGCCTTCAGATCCATCCTCCATTCAATGTACAATCCAAACTGGATTCCTGTTCTGTAATTGTTCAAACTCTACTTGAAGATATCCAATAAGGGGATATTTTCTACTTCCCTAGATATTTGGCTCTATTATCAAAATGCTCCTAATGTTAGGAAGTCTCCTCCCCCCCTTAAACAATTACATTTTGCCCCTGAGAAGCTCATCAATCTGTCTCTTGCTGTGTTTTCAGGCATTAAGATCAATAGAACAATCCCAGACATGTGCACTTAAAATAAGTCTCATCAAATTCCATGAGGTTTACCTTCAAGATAAGTGCACACAACCTTAATTTGCTATTAAAAGTTGCTTTAGGGACAAAATGTTTGGTAATATGTGTGATAAAACCAATCAACCATGAAAACAAATCAAATATCCTTTAGTTATTTAACCACATAATTGTCTTAAATATGTTCCTCCTGTTTAAAGGTTTTTGACATGGACATGAAGTAAGCCTCAAGGTAAAGAACCATGCTATTAAATAAGATTTTTGTTTTTGTTATTCTTTGCTATCTTAGCTTAGTGTACAGGAAACAGTATCTGACTGGCTCTTTTTTTAAAAAAAAAAATTAGGATTATCGAAGACTAAGGATAAACCTTGCAATTTACTCATGGAAATGTTCTTGTCCTGTGCTCATGCTGATGTAATTCTAAATAGTTTTAAAAAGTCCTTTACAAACTGAGATACTTTGGCAACAGACTGAAGGCCACTGCGTTAAACACTTCATTAAACACTTCCCCTCCTTCTGTGTCCTTCTAATTTTTTGGTGCAAGAAAGAATGAACCAATGGCCAGTTACTTCCCTACCTGTGTATGCATTTTCTTGGATAGATACATTTTAATATGTATGCAGGACTACGGGGTTTTTTTTTCACATACCACTTACTGATACGTATAAATTCACTTATACATAATACACACACACACACACACACACACACACACACACACACACATTTGGTTCATAGAGACTCAGGTTAAATTCAATTTACATACACGTAGTCCTCACTTAATGACTACTTGTTCGGTGACTGTTCAAACTTGTGGTTTGAACAACTGGTTCTTATGATCACTCATCAAAGTTCCAGTTGTTGTAGCATCCCCACAGTTATGTGATTGTGATCCTGGTGCTTACTGCCTGGCTTGCGATTATGATGTCACAATATCCTTCAGTCAGATTTTTACCATTTCCAAATTTCCAAATTGTTAGCTTCTGACAAGCAAAGTCAATGGGGAAGCTGGCAGGACATTGCAACGGTGACCCTGTGACCTCTTTGCTTAACAACTGTTGGTGATTTGCTTAACAATGGCAACTAGGAATGCTGGAATTGCTGTTGCTAAATAGTGCAGTCACATGATATTACTCTATATGCCTATGTCACTTAGTAATGGCCATTCCATTCCCAAATTCAAAGCATCAACATAGGCATATAAGAGGCTTTCAAAACAAAGCTTGATTCCATTGTAGTATCTTCTAAAGTTACTTTTACCTGTAACAGCTCAATAGTGCTTTGTAAATAGAAATTGTCAGCTTAAAATCCAGCAGAAAGATATCTTTAATTAGATTTCCCCCACCTCCCTCTTCTTATTTTTTTTCTTTTCCAGTCATTTCCTATTTCTCCAGTTCAAGAGCTCGGGATGAAACATCTTTACCCCAAGTGACTGGAAAAATGAAGAAACCACACCTACCAATCACAAGAAAAAAGTAATAAGGTCCGGGAGTGGGGAGATAAATAATTAAATAAATAGTGTTTAGGCTTGGAACCAGCCACCTTCTATTCTCAATGCAAGAGCTATCCCCATGGTCCTATTACAGAATATAATAGCATGTTATATTCTAGTAAAAGGCAGCTTTAAGGGGATTTAGAAAGCAGGAGAAACACTCAGTTGAAGTGTTCTCCTTTCTCTGCAAAGAACTTAATTAACTGCTGGGGTTAGCTTGCAACAAACTGAAGTGCACAATCTGAAACAGACAGAAACACTCGAGACAACATTAGAGGGAAAAGGGTACTTTGGAAGTGGAAGTGAAAAGCAGTCCTTCCAGTTACTTTGAAAGTGAGGGAGGGATTAATAGAGGGTGAAGTTGTCCATCATTAATCTCTAGAAACAATTGCTTGTCTGTTCTGGACAACAGGACAATTCAGATGAGATACTGAATCAGAAGGAAGAATATGAACAATTATAATCTCCAGCTGCAGGGAATCCTTTTATTAAGAGGTATAACCAGGGGTGGACTTCAGATCCTTTAGCAACAGGTTTGCTGCCCTGTTGGTGGGTGAGTGTGGTCATGGTCGGCGTGGCCTAGTCGGCTGCCTGCACCATGGTGGTGGGGGCTTTTTCAGAGGCTTTCCTCAAGCCTCCAGAAGGGCGAAAATAGCTTCCCCCAGGGTTCGGGAGCCCTCCGGAGGCTGGAAACAGGCCCATTTTGGAACTTCCAGAACCTCAGGTAGGTCTGTTTTTGGCCGTCCCAGACCTCTGTACAGCCCCTGCACTTACCTGGATTGATGAATGGGCTGTGTGGAGACTCCTGGGAGGGGCAGGGTGGGGTGGGTGTGGCCAGCCACGGGTGACATTTGTGGGTTCACCAAACCCTGGAGATCCTTGGCTAGAGGATCGCTCAAACCCTGCTGAACCCCCAGGAGCCCACCCCTGGGTATAACTTCTCATCATTTTTTCTGTAATGGGTTAGGCAAAGGAATACTTTTTTTCAAGATGAAAACATTTAAATGTTTAATACATTTATGAAGTGAACAAGTTCTCCACCTTCTCTGCTGCAACAGATTTCCTTTCTGCACAATAACGATGTTAGTTGCTTACAGTAGGTTAATGATATCACACAATTCTTCAGGGACTTTTAAAACTCTTTAAGACCTTATACAGGCACCTTTCAGAACAACTTTCTCAGTTGTCACCAAAAAAAAAAAAAATGCACTATTGCACTTTTATAACCACAGCAAACAGAACTGGTAGGTTTTAGGCAGCAGGTCTACAATGTTTCAGACCTGTTATTTGAAATATTTAACATTAGTGATGTTTGGTATGAAATGTTTCTCATGGTATGAGATGCATTTTTCTCGGCTGCTGTGCATTTTAATTTTTGCATTGTTGTAATGGTTTTGTTTTGAATTTTGTTCACTGCCCAGAGTCACTTGTTGAATAGAAGGAAAGAAAAGAAAAGAAATAGTAGAAAAAGAACCTGTCAAGTGAAAAATATCCTGCAACTGAGATTTATAAATAAATTATAGAAAACCTGAATTTCATATATATTTTTTTAAAAAATAATCTCTTAAAGCTTTAAAGTGCAACTTTTGACAATGTCATACTGAATGGCCAAAGAGGCTGAGTCTTGAGAAAGTCTTGAACAGTTTTAAAACTGAGCCAACCTTTTTATGAGTGCTATCTTCCTTGCTAATGTTTTCATGCAGGTTTTTGTTTTTGTTTTAGCTCGCTTGAAAACTTTTGGCAAGCTACTGACAGAAACAAAATATTTATTATATTTATTTACATATATTTATATAATATTTATATAATATTTTGTAACTATATATATAGTTACATATATTTATATATAGTATATAAATATTTAATTTATTGAACATTAAGCATAACATTAGCTACTCTCTTTTTTCCCCCCTCTTTCATCCTGCTCAATTTTTGGTCTGGTTCATCTTCCTATTTTCAGCATGACTCCAAGACACCACCAAATAAACAGTCTTGTCTTCCCACCTCTTCCCTTGCTATGCACTTTATAAAAAAACAAAACAAAAAAAGATTTTCTTGTTTTCTTATTGTGAATGCTGCAGTTACTGAAAAATGACAAATCCAATAGTGTGATATAACAAATTGGGAAAATGATGACAGAATTCCTACTTTGTGGCTATGAAAATCTGGATGGCAACTAGCTCATAGATAAACTCTAGTATTTTGCTGTAATTTCTCCAGATTTTTTTTTTAGTCCAGCTATGGAAGTCCTAAAGATAAATGAATGCCTCTGTTATATTGCTGAATAAGAATAATGATAATAAAATATACTGCTGGCTTATCAAATGCAGAGCACAATGTATCCTCCCAACACCCCAGTCCCCCTTCCTTAATATAATAGTATTTTTGCATGCTCAGTAGGACTCAGGTTCTGGGTGCTTCTTTTCAGCAAATTTCAATGTTGAGCCATGATACATATCAGAATACAGACATAACAAGAAGAAATTATATTCACCTTCCCCACATAAAGCTGTAGGCCCAATTAGTTCATCACTGGGCCAAAGAAATAATTTGATAGCCCATAAAAACCTTATCATGCAATGTGGTCACATTAAAAATGTGAGCTGAATATATATCCCTTCCACCTTCCAAAAGAGATAAATATGTTAATACCATGATAGTGAACCTATGACACACATGCCACAGGTGGCACGCGGATCCATATCTGTGGGCACACAAGCTTGCCCTAGCTCAGCTCCAGAGCGCATGCATGTGCTGGCCAGCTGATTTTTGGGCCTTCCTGTCCCACCGGAAGTTGGGAAACGGGCTGTTTCCGGCCTCTGGAAGGGCTCTGGGGGGAGGGGAAGGCCATTTTCACCCTCCCTAGGCTCCAAGAAAGCCTCTGGAGCCTGGGGAGGGTGAAAAACGGGCCTTCCGTCCCACCAGAAGTCAGGAAACCATTTCCGGCCTCCAGAGGATCTCTGGGGGATGTGGAAGGCACAGGCCTATCAGGCCCACCATGCCATCATGTACCAAAAGCATGTGGAGCAAGGGGGGGTCATGCGCATGTGCACGGATGGTGTGGCACATTGAATTATGGGTGTGGGCACACACATGCATGACCCCCCTGCGCTCCCACTTTTGGCATGTGACGGCAAAAAGGTTATCTATCACTGTGTTAGTACCTGGGAGCAAGATGTTTTCTATTTGAGAAATTGTTGATTCTTGGTAATTTCCTGACCATTGCCTGTTTCCTAAGGCTGAGAGAGAGTGACTGGCTCGGTCAAACAGTGCAATAAAACATCTGTTAAAGTTTCGACTTCCCCTGCATCGAAGGATAAAAGAATATTAGGGTTTATTGAGAGTGAATGTGAATATTAAGGCAAGGTGATACTTCTCACTTCCTGAGAATTGTTAAAACAGTTAGATATCTGATCCAATGGAAAGTTGCAAAAATCCACCAGGTAAAATAATAATTTTTAGTTTAGGGAATCCAATTAGTAGCCACAATTAAATATTCTTTATCTAAAAGCTTGGCTTCTTCCAAAAGTGGAGATAATAAGCATTGGGGTAAAAATCTATATTAAGCGTGTTGGAAAGATAATTGTCTAAGAAAGTAAGAGATGATAATCCTACTGTGAAGAAATTTAGTTTAAACCACTACATGATCAATAGAAGTCAAAATCTTGCTTCAACCTTGATCAGTTCCGCTTTCACTTGCTATAATGCATTGGATACAAAGGGAAACATTACCTGCAGGAATTTTAATTGGATTATTTCCAATTTAATAAAACCATTGTAAGAATAGACCAGAGAAATGTACAGGAGTTGATCTATCTTTAACCTCAAAAACTGTGATGCCACTTGGATATGTTACCCTTATTCTGGAAAAATTGGGAATAGTTCATACATTTCTTTGTGCAATGTCCATAACACTAACGTTTTGGGTCCCACCAATATTTTGTTGCATGGAAAGTCATTCCTAAATTATTGTCATGCTCGAATTAAAACTATCTTACCTAGTTGCCATTTATAATTCAAAGTCCTTCAGGCTCTTTTCATTCCTACAAGTGTTTAGATGCACTGTGTCATAGCCATAGAGTAGGGCAAGGTTTTTAGTGATATCTTATGTTGGGTTAGTTCTTGCACAATTCTTACTGCATTTTTCTTGTCTCAAAATGGCAGACAATGGAACTTATTTCCAGCATTTGTGGTTAGAGGATATTTGAGATTTTTTTTTAAAAAAAAGCAGTTTTCAAAAGGGAGCAATTCAGTCATTTAAAAAATTAAAACCAAAGAATCTGGATAACATTATTACTAAGTAGTGACAGATACCTACAAAAAAGTATTGTCACAAAATATATGCCTTTGAGTCAATTTGACTCCTGGCAACTTCTTACAAGTCCTTGTAATTCTCTTGGCAAGATTTTTCAGAAGTCGCTTGCTATTCCCTGTTTCTTAGGGTTGAGTTGGAGTGACTGGCTCAAGGTCATCCAGCTGGCTTCATCATTAATGCAGGACTAGAATTCACAGTCTCCCAGTTTCTAGACTGGTATCTTAATCGCTACACCAAACTAGCTCTTTACAGAATGAAGCTGTGCATATTTTTAAATCCCTAATTATAACGGTTGCTGCTGACACAATCCATATATGCAGAAAGGATGGTGTTAGATATCTCTGTGGTACTTTCTTTTTGGTGTGAGCAGCAAAGTGTGATTAGACTGCTTCTGAATACAAATCTTCAAATGCTCACTGTAGTTTTTGAAAATAAGTGAGTTCAAAAGTCTCCTTGTATTTATTATCTTCTCCCTCAGTAGAATTGATTGCTTGTGGCTTAATGTTACTTATTTCATATGTTTCTTAACATTTACCTTGAATGTAAAACTACATTCTTAATGGTATCTTTTTCCTTTATGTTCCATTTGCATTACAAATTTCCCCTAGGAAATAAATGTTCTGTTACTAAACAGCTGCCCATAACTCAGTGTTTCTCAATGTAGGCAAATTTAAGAAAGGTATTTCAATTCCCAGAATTCCCCAGCCAGCATGAATTATGGCACTTGAAGTACACTTGAAGTACACACACCTTAAAGCTACCAAATTCTGTTTCAGGTCTTGATTTGAAGTTTTGATTCAATTATAATTCAGGGACGTGGTGGCCCCACGTCGAGCTTGTCGATCAAAAGGTCGGCAGTTCAGTGGTTCAAGTCCCTAGTGCCACGTAACAGGGTGAGCTCCCGTTACTTGTCCCAGCTTCTGCCAACCTAGCAGTTCAAAAGCACATAAAAAAATCCAAGTAGAAAAATAGGGACCACCTTTGGTGGGAAGGTAATAGCGTTCCATGCGCCTTTGGCATTTAGTCATGCCAGCCACATGACCACGGAGACGTCTTCGGACAGCACTGGCTCTTCGGCTTTGAAACGGAGATGAGCACCTCCCCCTAGAGTCAGGAACGACTAGCACATATGTGCGAGGGGAACCTTTACCTTTACATTCAGTGAAATCAGGAACAATTCACTGAAACCAATCCTTTAAATCCTTATGTAGGCTGTTATTATTACAATACGTTTTTTGCCCTTTTTAGGTCCAACCTGTTGTTCATGTCTCTTTTTCCCTACCTTATTCTATTTTGTCAGGCCCAAAACCAAGAAAGACAGATGGCAATTCTTCCAAGCTGAGTTCTATAGACAAAATATTTCCAGAAGGAGCACTCTATTACCTACAGCTACAAAATAGTCTTGATCTATTAGGGAGGGGCTGTCTTCACCCTCTTTCTCTGACACATAATATCTGTATTAGGTTGCCTTTTACTCCTTTGATATGCAACTTCTCCCTCGGGGGAATCCATCTCCTCACTAAACATCTATGGAAATTCTTAGTCATCCAGGTTGTCCCAAAGAGGCCACTGGACTTTCTGTTTTTTCTTTGAAGAAGTTTTGTTTCCTCACCATCCAGTCACTGGAACACTGGAAGTTTTTAAGAAGATGTTGGATAACCATTTGTCTGAAGTGGTGTAGGGTTTCCTGCCTAAGCGAGGGTTGGACTAGAAGACCTCCAAGGTCCCTTCCAACTCTGTTATTCTATTCAGAGAATAGAATAACAGAAGCTGACGAAGCTTCTTGGATGAAAAGCTAAATGTCTTAAAGAAAAACCAGAAAGTCCAGTTGCCTCTTGAAAAAACACCTTTGTGTGACACCTCCTCACTACATGCCATCTCAGTTTTGTCACTTTTGCCTGTTAATCATTTTTTAAAAATGTTTCCTATCATTTTTCTAGATAAACTGAATGGTATTTTTGTGTTTGTGGATATAGGGAATAATGGGAAATGAAGTCTTGGTAGTACAGTGGTCTAAGGCACCCTGTTATTAAGACCAGCTGCCTGCAATTACTGCCGGTTCAAATGTTGCCAAGGCTCAAGGTTGACTCAGCCTTCCATCCTTTCTAAGGTAGGTAAATTGAGGACCCAGTTGTGGGGGCAATAAGCTGACTTTGTATAAATATACAAAAGAATGAAGGCTATTGCTTAGCTCATTGTAAGCCGCTCTGAGTCTCCGGAGAAGGGTGGCATATAAATCAAATTAAAAAAAAAAAAAGTCCACACATCTTAATGCCACTAAGCTTGAGAAACTGCTCTAAATAATTCAAAGCCCGGGGGGCAGGGGTGGGTTCTACTTACCTTTACTACTGGTTCGCAACTGGATCACGTGTGTGCTTTGCTTCTGCACATGTGCAGAAGCTTCTGTGCATGCACAGATTGCCGATGATGACATCCGGGGTGGTGGGCGGGGCCTCCTGCCAGTTTTACTACTGGTTCTTGTGAACCGGTCCGAACCAAGGGCAACCCCACACTGCAGGGGGGTGTCTATGGAAATTGTCATTTATCCAGGTTATGATTGATCCAAAGGAGCTTTAATAACTGGAAAAGAAGTTCTGAATTTCTTCAATTCAGAATTGAAGAAGCTTCTTGGATGATAAGTGAAATATTTTCAAAGAAAAAACCCAAGAAAGTCCAATTGCTTCTTGGAAAAGCACCTTTGGGTCAGGATTTGGGACAAGCTATTTTTGTGCTACTTTGTCCCACAGTATTCCTTTAAGGCAGAATTTTGCAATATTATTGGGTTACAACCACCCATCAGTCCTAGCTAAGCATGTCCAATTATGAGCGATGAATTGAGTCATAATTCAGTGACAGCTGGTTCTTAAGGTAGCAGTGAAATCTAGAGAAGAGCAAATCTGAGAATTGGAAAATCACAGAATAGATAGAAACAGCTCAGATAAGATTGGACGGACCTGGAGAGGGGAGCAAATAGACTGTTACATAGATTAGGAAAGAAAATAAATTAATATTGTTTCTCTAGCAGATGCTAATTTTTTTTTCCTTATGGCTTCCTAAATTTCTTTAATAAATCTTGTAGACATATGTTCTTGGATATCTTTGCCTATGTTTTTCTACTTATGCCTGTTGGGTGAAACCTGACAGCAGCAACATATGGAAGGCCACTTATTTTCCATTCTTTGTCCAATATCTAATGGCCCAAGACAGAGCTGACATATTTGGGCTACAAAAGTCTAGATTACCACTAGATGGCTGAAAAGTCCAGGTATTTTCTGAATCTCTTGGCTGCTAGTCTCTGGTCATTGGTAGTTTTGCAATCCAGTTATGAGAGCTGTAGCTCAGCACTACAGAACAGAACTGTAAAATCACTTAGAAAATCATAATCAGGCAATTTGTGGAAAGCACTTGCCTTCGAGCCCTCTTACATCATCTCTCAGCCACAAATCAGTGCTTGGTTTGTTTCAATGCTCAACATTTTCCTTGCGGCATTCAACTAAAAATAAATATAGTTCTTAGAATCCATTTATTCATACTCATGTTCTTTAAGGAGACCATTAACTAGGTTACATTTTCAAAGCAAGCCTTCCGTGTATCTCAAAGGCAGATTCCACAAAGTTCCTATTGAACAATACCTTTGCTTTGTTGCAAGAGAGAACATTAACTGTTACATCTTGCATTCTCCTTAGGCAATAAGATTAAAAAAATCAGGGCTACATTATTGAAAAATGTATGGGCTCTGACTCTGAACGTCTTATCTTCTTGCAGATAAAATCTTCCATGAAAACTATATAGGGGTCATTTTTACCATGATGTCTTTTAAATTTAGGGAAAAAATGTACCTGCTAGATCTTTTAGCCATTGCCTAAATTATAGATTTAGGACTCCATTAATGTTATTTGCAGAATTTATTATACCGTTTCTGTAGTGATAGTTACACATTTGAGCTAGATCCAATTTTAGAAGACACTGTTCCAAGCTCTTTTATGATCTTAAGTTACAACACTAACTTTATATGGTAGGCACAATGGTTTTCCCACCCAATGACCCAGAAATTGTGAGTGTTTTATTGACAACAAAATGATCACCATTACAATGAAACCATAGCAGTCATATTTTATTCACCCTCCCCAATATGCACACAATGCCCCCTGGCTTTAAGACCAAATGCTTAGTGATCAATTAAATGCAGTGCTGGCACTTAACTTTCTGTTCAAACCAGAAAACTCTCTTTTTTTCCCACAGGTTATGAACAAACTATTTGGGTTTATATGATATTATGGTTATAAAAGCTATCATTTTCAAACAGTAAATAGCAGCTTTATATTTGGCTCCAAGTCACAGAATATACATAAACAAAATTTGGCTATCATTGCAGGAAGAAGCCATAAGCCTCAGTTCTAGATTTGCTTAGATCTCAGCTTATTCCAGGAACACATTCTGTGTGGCTACTCTCATTAAATTCTCTATTAATAAGGCTACATTCCAATTTGTGCTTAGTTGGCAACACGTACAGATTGCCTGAACTTAACATAGATTGGAGGAAAATGCAATGTAAGCAAAAAAATAAATAAAATCATACGAATGTAATAGCAATCAGACTACACATTAAAAATGACCAAGGCATTTTCATCCTTAAGAAGAAACAAAAGCCTCCAAGCATTTTTATTTCTTGTTTGCATAAAACCTTAGAACCAATAGAGGTGAAGGAAAATGCTGATGTCTGTTATTTTCAGGGCTAGATAGCTTATATGATGGACTGAACACCAAATTCTACCCAATTTAAGCACGGTATGGGGCACACCTGGTACTTTCCTTAGGATACACTACATCTCAGCAAAAGATGCTAAAAATAACCCATAGTTGACTGGTCCTTGAGAGTGACAGAAATAGCAGGCAGCCATTTGTAACGCATAATGTTAGGGAAATATATAATTTTCATGTATATAAGCTCCATTGCTTACAATGTAAGCTCCATTGCTTATAATCATTTATTAACTTGCATGGATCATTTGATTTCCAGTTTTGTTTTGTTTTTTGACACCTTAAGAGTAGCTCATTCTCCTCCCTGTTTCTGAACAATTCTACTTTCTGAGTTGTCTTTTGTCCTGTTGCATTATATGTGTTTGGGACAAAACTGGAAGGAGTGATAACTTGCCTTAAGCAACAGATTCATTTGGCCACATAGATCTCTTTCATTGTAGATACCTGGACATATTGTTTGCTTTTCATAAAATTCATAATGCTATAGAAGTGGAATGTATTCAACTTTTCAGAATGTATCATAACTTTGTAGTATTTTAGAAGAAAGGAGAGGGAGAGAAGGACCCATTTCATTTTAGAATGATTTATCAACCTGCTAATTTTTTTTTTTTTTTGGATTGAAACCATTTTAGTTGTTTTGCTTTTTAGATCTTTCAGTAAATTTCAGAAGCTTTGAGAATGGAATCCTGCATTTACCATCCAATTCTGGATTAGGAGACACTAATTTTAATGGAACCAGTCAAACTTGTCCATTCTGTTCCTCAAAGTCTTTAAAACAAACCCCCAATTGGGATTTTGCAATGCAGTGTCACTCCATATGTTGGATATTTAACTCTGTTCCCTCCATAACAATTAGAGGGAAGATCATTAGAATTAAAACTCTAGCCTGGACTTTATAATGAACTGGAAGTAGGCAAATCAATTGGGTGCATTCAGACAAACAGAAATGCTATAATTTAGCTGATCGAGATTCAGCTCCCAGAGAGCTCAAGATATTTTTGGAAAACGTATTATTTCTTCTAAAGAATCAGGTTTTCAGGATGGAGGAGCTAATGGAT
Organism: Pituophis catenifer annectens; assembly: GCF_029215685.1. Lineage (NCBI taxonomy): Eukaryota > Metazoa > Chordata > Lepidosauria > Squamata > Colubridae > Pituophis > Pituophis catenifer. The sequence continues at coordinate 235,774,969 of NW_027256882.1, forward strand.
ATGATTAAAATTGCTTCTGCAGATGGTTGTTTGGTCTTAGCCACCAGAGCATTGCCAACCTCTATCTAGACAGCTGCACATAGAATGCCCTGCAGTCATATTTGCAAAGCCTTAAAAATAGAGAATTAGAAATGGGAAACGCCAAAGACAATTTTTTTTTAAAAAAAATTGATTTCTAAACAAAGCAAAACTCAAGAGAGTATCATTCGATACATTTAATGGTTATTTAAGAAGTTTAGCTGACTTTTTTTTTAAGCAAAAAAAGCATTTTATAATTTGGATGCCTTTTGAGTAATATTAACCAGGCTGTAGATGGGTTTATTTCAGATCAGGTTTTCTTTTACTAGGGCAATGTGGTGGCTCAGGGATTAAGATGCTCAGTTTATCAATTGGAAAGCTGGCAGTCTAAATTCGAGAGCTGAGTGCCATGCAATGGGGTGAATTCCTGTCCTCGCCCCAGTTCCTGCCCACCTAACAGTTTGAAAGAATGCCAATATGAGTAGATAAATAGATACCACTTCAGTGAGAAGGTAACAGGGTTTTGTGATGTCATGCTGGCCAAAGAAATGTCTTCAGACAGCACTGGCTCAATGGCCATGAAACAGAGATGAGCACTAGAGTGGCAATGACTAGACGAATAAAATTCGTGGAGGACCTGGACTCCTTTACTGTTCTGACCCAGCTCCCAAACCCTCTGTAGTTAAATCAATTATTCATTTATTAGGAGCACCAGCAGCCCTGACAAAATGTTTCTCTCTCTTTCTCATAGCAGGCTAATAAGTCTGTCTGGCAGGGAGATGAATAGTTGTCTGCAACACCTATTCATCTCCTCCCCCTGCTTTTTATTCCTAGAGCTAGGATGGGGCTTTGCTAGCAGCAGTGGCTCTTCTGTCCCAAGGATTGGCCCATAGACTTCCACTGCTCTCCTCTCTTCTGCCCTCTGCACATCAGCGCATCAGGTACTGGACCCAGCTGTTCCTCCTCTTCCTCATCAGCCACCTCCAGTCCTGAGGTCTGTTGATTCTTCATCTGAAGAATGATGAATGACCCAGGCTCCGCCTCTGTCTCTATCTCTGACAGCTCCATTTCCTCTTCTCTCTCGGAGCTCTTAGGTTGCCTTGATGCTGGCCCTGACTCTCACACCACCTCCTCATCTGATTCAGCTGCTGGAGGGGCTGGCGGCCAAGAGGCCACAACATTTACCTTTTTATTAACTAATGAAAAATATCTGCATCTCTATGTGTCTGACAATCATTATTTTCTTCTGTTTATATTTATCACAATTGAGCCTATGTCTTAATTGATGCTGTTTTGCTTTTGTCCAAATATTGTCCAACTTTGGTGGAGGAACAAAAAAAAAAAGCCCTTCAAGTAAATAGCGTTAAAGTGAATAAATAGAAATGTTTATTCTATTAGAAGGTAAAAAGGAATAAACAATAAACTGCAGAAGTTATTTATTTCTGCAATACTTAGTTTACAACAAAATTTATATACAGGTAATCCTCAACTCACAACCTTTCATTTAGTAATTATTTGAAGTTACAACAGCACTGAAAAAAGTGGCTTATAATCATTTTTCACACTTATGATTGTTGCAACATCCCCACAGTCATGAGATCAAAATTCAGATGCTTGCAACTGATTCATATTTATGACAGTTGCAGTGTCCCGGGGTCATATGATTCCCTTTTGTGACCTTCTGACAAGCAAAGTCAATGGGGAAACAGGTTCATTTTACAACAGTGTTACTAACTTAATAACTATAGTAATTCACTTAGCAACTGTGGCAAGAAAGGTTGTAAAATGGGGCAAAACTCACTTAACTGTCTTGTTTAACAACAGAAATTTTGGGGTCAATTGTGGTCATAAGTCAAAGATTACCTGCATCGCTGATGACAACATAGGGTTAACTTAACTATACGTTACTATAGACACCTATACTGTCAATGGTTCACCTGAACTACCTTTACTTAAAGAAATAACAGATTTTCCATGTGTGTATTTGAAGCTCTCCTGGAATTCTAATGATTTCATTTATCACAGATTGCTGAAAATTGATAAGATCCTTCTTAATAATTTGGGATCCCTACAATATTGGGTGTCTCTCCTTGGTGGGAATATTTCTTGGCAATATTGAATTCATTCAAATTTAAAACATGTAATTTAAGATAGGATTTTGACAGGTAGATTTGATTATTTTTTTACTTGATTGAAAAGTGAACTGGATATATTTGTGTGGCTGTTTCTGTTTTATCATTTTTCTCTCTGGGGACATTCTTTATATTGGACTGCAGTTCCACCTACTCTAACTTTTGTGAAATAATGATGAGTATTTTTTGATCTGTGTGGATAAGATTCCAATACATCAAATTGCTATTCTTCTGTTTGCCTGTCAACCCTGTGATATACAACTTTAAGATTAACTTATGCCCAAACTGCATTAGGTGAAAAATGGTTTGCCTTATATGAATTTGGCTGCTCTCTTACATTGTTTTGAACACTATTCCATAAGCTTGACAGACTTGTTAGCAGTCCAAACCTATTTTTTTTTTAAAAAAAAAATTGCAGTGACTATACTTCTACAGTAATAAGTCACATTGTAACCCAATATGGTATTTTTCCCCCCCAAAAAAACACCCAGATCTGCTCCTTTTGATTAATGAATCATAGCTGAACCAGAATGGGAATGCATTTTGGGCTATACTCATCCATTTTTAACTGAGGGTTCTTATTAATCAACTAGCACATTAATACCTAGAGTTAATTATCTGCATCTTCCTAGTTGTTGGAAACCATTTCTTTCTTTTATTTTTTTTTTATTAATAACACAGTAAATGCCATTTAACAATTCATATGCAGAAGTTACAATTAGAACAATTTAAACTTGCTAAAAAAGATGGATGTCATTCTGTAAGGCTGCACTAGAATTAATAACAAAGATTGAGTTTTGAATACTTAACATATCTCTGCCATGTTTAAAATGAGGCAACATAGAGAGCTGACTGCATGGAATAGTGGCTATATATAAACAGCCTTTCTAAGATTCCTAAAAGCCCAGGGACAGAATATACATTTGATACACAGAATTACAGTTTTCTTCATTATCTCTTCCATCAAAATAGGTTAGGTCTTCCACTGTAACTTATCCATTGAAGTTATCAGTCCAACAACCCAAAACTCAGGGTCACAAATGTGAGATGTGTATAAACCAAATAAACGAATAAATAAGTAAATGAGCAAACAAAAATGAAATGAAAAATGATTTCCTAATTCTTTTATTGTTAGGCATGGCAGTTTCTTGGAGAGTGATGAGGCATTCTTCATTAAGGAATCTGTCAAAACACAGAAGAATAAGTAAGGAGGTAATTTGTTTTTAGGTAGCATTAAATTTTGTTTTGGTGTGTGAAAGGAAATTTGAAGAATTAATTACTGAACCCCCTCCTAACTCTGTATTTTCTGAGAATGAATGCTTTTGATACACATACAACATTGCAAGTAAAGATTAATTATCAAAACTCAGTAAGACTTAACGTCTCCAAAAATTCTGTTCCAAGTTTTGGTTCTTGATTTGAAGTTTTAGGTCAATTATAATTCAGTGAAATCAGGAATGATTCCTTGAAATCACCCATTTTAAATATTATGTAGATTGTTGCTCTTACAGTAATTTTTTGTGACCTTTTTAATATCCAGCCTGTTGTTCATGTCCCTTTTTCTCTAATTTTGTATTTTGTTTTATCTTGTTTCGCCTATTAATAGTCTTGGTGTTTTTAATTTTTTTTTTTTTTTTAGTGTCTGCTAGTTACAATTTTGCTAGCTGAGCTGAATGATGCGTGCATGTGTATAGATTTGCTCTGATGTGGATATAGGGATTTAACTGGGAGTATACCAGGTGAAAGTAAAAATGGAAATTAGCTATAATAATTTTCCTAAAGATGTCAAAAAGGGAAAAACACATTTGATGTTGAACAAAAAAAAGCTCAAGTGGAGGCTAGCTCCCCATCAACAAGATCGAGCTTGAGGACAATTTTGTCTGTCTGTCTGTCTGTCTGTCTGTCTGTCTGTCTGTCTGTCTGTCTGTCTTAGACTGTCCATCTTTAAGCAGTTTACAATCAATAAAAACAGCAAGATAAAAATATTACAACATTACAACAATAAATGTTAACACTAAAATTGAATTTAAAATGACAGGAAAAAAGAGAGAAGGATGTACAGGGGAGGAGATGGGGTCCACTAACCACGTCCAAAATGATACATCCCTAGGCCAATGTAATCCATACTGGGTCTCTTAAAATGATAGATGGATTCACATTATGTTGGGGCAAACAGGAAATGCACGTCAGTCTGAATCAAAGAAATAGAACAACAAAATAATAAAGTTGGAAAGGACTTTTGAGATCTTTTAGTCCAAACCCCTGCTCAAGCAGGAAACCCTACACCACTTCAGACAAATGGTTGTCCAATCTCTTCTTAAAAACTTCCAGTGCTGGAGCATTCACAACTTCTGGAGGCAAGTTGTTCCACTGATTAATTGTTCTAACTGTCAGGAAATTTTTAGTTCTAAGTTGCTTCTCTTCTTGATTAGTTTCCATCCATTGCTTCTTGTTCAGATACTTTGGAAAATAGGTTGACTCCCTCTTCTTTGTGGCAGCCCCTTAGATATTGGAACACTGCTATCATGTCATCCCTAGTCCTTCTTTTCATTAATCTAAACATACCCAATTCCTGCAACTGTTATTCATATGTTTTAGCTTCCAGTCCCCTTATCATCTTTGTTGCTTTTCTCTGCACTGTTTCTAGAGGTTTCAATATCTTTTTTTTTTAATATTCTGGACAAAATCAGGTGTTTACCAGAACATGGAAACCTATAGAACAAACAAGAGGTTCTGACTATTTATACAATCTTCAAACTATATACAATGACTATTAGGTTGAAACATTTATGTGAATGTTGGCATGTTTTGTTCAATTGTTTTTAAGATATTCAGCTATGAAAATCCTCAGTAAAATTTCTTATTTAAAGAATTGATATGAATAATGTTGGTAAAGTAATAGCAAAGATAACACTTTGAGAATACAACAGACTAAGTAATACTTCTTTAGGCTTAAAAATGGAAAGACTAATCCAAATTACCATCTTGATTAGTTGCTCTGCATACAGATTGTCAAGTATCAGGTGGACCAAAAAAAGCTTTGTCTTTAACAAAGATTTTCTCTTCTACAAAGTGTGCTTTTCCCCCCCTCTTGTCTATAACATTTTGCTGATGTTCTACAGAAAATATTATTTAAAAGCTCTTCTGTTATTTTAGATGTACTTATGCAAGGAAACTTTTGCCAGATCCTTACTATATTGGATTCGGTCTGCTTTTTCAAAAAAAAAAAAAAGTTTCACTAACAATGACAATGAAACATGTAGCTCTATTAAAATGCTTATATTTCACAGTTTTGATGAAGTTTGAATTATGCCTTTGAATCAGCCTTAACTCTGAAGAATGCTTGGACAAGTTCCTGAAGCTTTTTTGACAAGATGTTTGGAAATGGCTTGCCTTTGTCTTGTTCTTAACAGTAAGAGAGAATGACTGGTCCATAGTAGTCCAGTTGGTTTCATGGTTAAGCAAGGACTAAAGTTATACTCTCCTGGTTTCTAGCTTAATATTTTAGCCACTACACCAAACCAGCAAGCATATAATTTAGTTTTTGCTTGCTTGCTTGCTTACTTATTTACTTATTTAGCATGATAGCACCAGCTAGAAAAACAAGAAAAGTCAGTCATCCCTGGCTATCTCAATTTTTCTCCCAAAACATTAATAAATAACTACTGCTTATAAAAAGTCATAAAGAAATTATTTCTAAAGACCTTGGAAGGTATATTGAACTTCAAAGTTTCATCGAGGTTCAAAATTAAGTTTTACCAATGAAACCAGGAAATAAATTATTCATGAAATACCATAAACATGAATAATTCAAGAAGTGTCTTTAATTAGGTGCTTTAAAAAGTCAGCAACAGTGTATCAGGACTTTAATGATTGAAGATCAGATCTGATGTTGAAAACAAAGAACTTTTGCTGGCAATCAAATTACCTGGTAATTATTACCAAAGTTATTGCTATTGAACCACCATCAATACTGTTTATGCCTCAGACACATTTTGCATTATGATGAATTGTACATATGAAATACCACAGAAGTAGAATTGCAACAATGAGATTTTTAATGACAATACAGTGGCATTTGTAAACTATATTATTAGATTGGAGGGAGGAGGGAGAGAAAAGATCTATGAATATTTTCATTACAGTGAAAAGCCATGCTACATATCATTCCAGAATATCCATTCTTTGTTCCTACTGCTGCTTTCGTTCACAGTTTTTCTTTCTTAAAAAACTTCAGATAAGTTTTTTTTTCCTATCCTATTTTTAGCGCATATTTAGTTCTATTTTTCTTTATCAATTTATAAAGAATACTTCAAGATATATATTTATTAAGGCATCAGGCTAGAAAGCAAGAGACCATGAATTCAAGTCCCGCCTTAGCTATGAAAGCCAGCTGCTTGACTTCAGGCCAATCACTCTCTCTCAGCCCATCTCACCTCATAGAGTTGCTGCTGTGGGGAAAATAGGAAGAGGAAGTAATATTAAATATATTCATCACCTTGAATTATTTATAAAAGTGGTAAAGGTGGAATATAAACAAATAAAAACATTCATAAAGTGATAAAAACAACATATTCTTTACTTCAGTTTAAGAAAACTGAATTGCAAAATTTAATAAATCCCCACTCAGTCTTTCTTTACTGATCTTATATTCATGTGGGGTACCTTTCTCAGTAAGAAGTATGACATTGCAAATAAATCCCCTAAAATACCAGCCTATACCTGTATGCTTGCATGTCCTTCAGGGGTATCTGCACAAAGTTTTAAAAAATGCTCAGATGGTAGCCACAACTCTGCATTTAATGCCAACTCCCTTTTTACGTTAATTATGTGATATGTATATAAAGGGGATGAGGTTTCAATTGTGGCTGCCATTTGACTTTTTTTTTTTTTTACTTTTGCTCTGATTTCTTTCCAAAGATGGCAAGAGAATATAATATGCACCATAAAATATTTTCTATGCCCCTCTTTTTGCTTCCCAGCCACCTAGTTGGAACCTTAGAGCAAAGAGTTAAATGTGGTGTAGGGTTTCCTGCCTAAGCAGAGGGTTAGACTAGAAGACCTCCAAGCTCCTTTTCAAACCCTGTTATTCTGTTTTCAAATAATGCAATCATAGTACATTATGATTGAAAGGTTTTAATCCCTTCTCTTAAAGAGATTAAAACCACAGCCACTGCTGTTGAAGAATTACTCTATCCCAGCCAAACAACAAAAATGTATTCCACCAAAGAGTAGCCAGGCCATCCTTAAACTTTCCCTCTGAATAAGAATTGTGCTGAATGTAATCCAGGGCAAAAACTAGCTGCAAAAGAGGATTTGATCTGACAGATGCTACAGGCAGATTCATTTGTCAGGTGCAGTCAGAACAGTAGGCATAGTCAGCCTTGTTAATATGGTAAGTGCACTATGAACATTAATTGTTTTATAAATATTTTAAGTATAGCAGAGTCTGCTTACCCCACTATAACATAGTAATGTTATTTGACAACTCCTGAAGCTCTCAAGCTAATTGTTCGGTTTCTGGATTCTGACCATCTGTTAGCCTGGTAGATGTGCCATCTTTTTGCCATTGCTTAGTGTAAGAGCGGATCATCTGTGGAAGGCTTATGATAGAACTTAAGAACAGCCCATCTGGATCTGGAACAAGGCTCATCTTAGCTCAGCATTTTGTTTCTCCCATAGACAGCGATATGCCTCTGGAGTAATCACAAGCAAGAGATGGAGATATACCTCTCCCGGCATTGTTAATCTAAAACTGGAGGTGTACTGCCTCAAGCTGAAAGAAACAATGAAGCTTCAAGTTTAATTGCCCTTGATATATCTGACTTCCATGAAATTGTCCGATCCCCATTACCATATCTTGCATTAATGAATTTCATAGGTTAACCATCCATTGTGCAAAGAATTTGTTAGTTCTTTTGTTCCTTCTAGGTCCACAACTTTGACACAAAAAATTTCCCTGTTCTCGTGATATTAAAAGTTGGAGTTACACATTTAAATGGGTCAGCTGCGGATTCAGGAGAGACAAAAGGAAATATTTTTCTGCATAGTATGTAAGGAGTTCTTAAGAGCCCATCTCACGAAAAGAAGAACCAGACCCTGTGCTCCCAAGCTACAGAAAGCCATGGAGATGACCTTGAAGGGAATACAGAAAAAAGGACAGAAGCATTCCTTTCTTTATCATTGACTATTCTTTGTCAATGTATATATCACCATCACTATTATTTTGTGTGTTTCTCTCTTTATTTATTTATTTATTTTGTTATTAATTAAAAATATTATAAAGGAAGACATTTCCCTGACTCAATAGGAAGTAAGGGGGCTTGTTTTGCAAATAAGCATTCATTTTTCTCTAGCAATTTCCTGATCTGGTCTACATCAAGCAGCTGACACAGTCCAAAGCAAAGATGTTGAGTCACACATGGTTCCTGTGCTGTATCAGCAGACTCACCGAGTGCCCATACTGCACGCTCGTGCATGCTCAAACAGAAAGGTGCACTTGCGCGCAAACTTACACATGCATGGACATGCACAAACATCTGCATGCATAGGCAGGCACATGTGCATGCATAGGCATGTGCGCATGCGCAGCCAAGACCTGAAGACCAGGTGGGAGGCAAGGCATCCCAACACCCGCAGTGCGGCAAGAGATAAGATCTTTTTCTTTCATGCGCTTCTGTTTCATTGTTTGCAGGGAAACAGAAGCTCACAAAAGAAACGCCACAGAGATTTGACCTGGGGTGGCAGTGCAAGCGCATGCAGAGAGGGCTCTGTGTGCCACCTTTGGCACACGTACCATAGGTTCGCCATCACGGGACTAGAAGAACTTTTTCTAGTCTGTCACCTTTTGTGAATATCACTATCTGAGCTTCAAAAGATAGCGAAGCACAGACGTGTTTGGCAATGCAAAAGGATAGCAAGAGCAACTAAGGTTACTCAGGAGTAACTTACTGAAAAAAAAAGCTAAAGCTGGTTAGAGCCAGCTGCTGGTATTTAAAGTACAAATACTTTAGTGCTATTCTGTGGAGTCCTCTGTGACTTAGTGAAGTCCTTGTTGTAAAACATACAGGCCTTCCGCAGAATTTGATTTGATTTGGCTTTGGACTCTCATTGGTCTCTTCCTTTAGAAGTTGTCTTCTCGGTGCCTCTGTGTATGTTTGTGAAGCTTGGATTAAATTTACTATCTGAGATAAGCCTGACAAATTTACTATAACCTTAAACCAGATAAGCATAGTTGCTCCTGAGGCTAGAACATTATAAGGAGGATAAGTCTGTCATTGGGTATTGATCATTGTAGCTGTATTAAATCACAGCATTCACAGCCAGTATACCCCCAATTAAAAGAGTCTGCAAAGAGAGGATTTTTGCCTTCCTTCATCCGTTTATGGATTTTATGATTAGAATAAACTCAATATTTTTTTTTAACTAGGGTAGACAAATATTTTAAATAAAATAAACAGCATCTGTTGGAAGCAAGATCTTAGAATAAATATCAGTTTGCACCAGGGCAAAAGGGACTTCTTATTGTATAATGTTTGCTCAGGAATACCAATAGCACTTAGTACTTGGACTTATATATCGCGTCTAAGTAGTTTACAGAGTCAGCATATTGCCCCAACAGTCTGAGTTCTCATTTTACTGCCCTTGGAAGGTTTAGGTTTAGGTTTAGGTTTTAGGTTTTATTTGATTTATATACCGCCCTACTCCCGAAGGACTCAGGGCAGTGAAAAGCCACAAGATAAAACACATAAATACAAAATTTAAAAGCAAAATAAAACCGAATAAAACAATTTGGCCCAAGACAGATTTAAAACACCCCAATAATTAAGAACAGATTTAAAATTTACATTTTAAAAGGGAAAAAGGGAAAGTTAGGCCAGGCCAACCTGATGGAATAAAAAGGTCTTGAGAGTGCGGCAGAAGGTGCGCAGATCCGGAATCCTCTGTATCTCCGGGGGGAGCTCATTCCAGATAGTAGGTGCCCCCACAGAGAAGGCTCTCCCCCTGGGGGCCGCCAGTCGACATTGTTTGGCCGGCGGCACCCGGAGGAGCCCCTGTCTATGAGAGTGTACCGGCCGGTGGGAGGCTACTGGTGGCAGCAGGCGGTCCCGTAGATAACCAGGTCCTAAGCCATGGAGCGCTCTAAAGGTGGTAACCAAAACCTTGAAGCGCACACGGAAGACCACCGGGAGCCAGTGCAGCTCACGCAGGAGAGGTGTTGCATGGGAATGCCATGTCGCTCCCATAACCACCCATGCGGCCGCACTCTGCGCCAGTTGGAGCCTCCGGGTGCTCCTCAAGGGGAGCCCCATGTAGAGAGTGTTACAGTAGTCCAGGTGGTAAGTGATGAGGGCATGAGTGACCGTGCGTAAGGAGTCCTGATCCAGAAAGGGATAGCATGGCTCATGAATTAATTAGGGCATCTTTCGGAAACCTCACATGCAACTGGCGAATCAGATGAACCTGATGAAAAATCCTCCCGGTCACGGCCATCAAGTGCTCTTCTAAAGACAGCCCTGAATCCAGGAGGACGCCCAAGTTGCGTGCCCTCTCCATGGGGGCCAGCGATTGACCCCCAATAGTCAGTGATGGCACCAACTGACTATATCGGGACGTCGGAAACCATAGCCACTCTGTCGTGGATGGGTTGAGCCTGAGCCTGTTTCTCCCCATCCAGATCCGCACGGCCTCCAGGCACCAGGACATCACTTCAAGGGCATCGTTGGGGTGGTCTGGAAGGATGGAAACCTGAGTCAACTTTGAGTCGATGAGGATCAAATTCCTGACAGTGAGCTGACTTAGCCTGCAATACTGCATTCTAACCACTGCACCATCATGGCTCCCATCATTTTGAAATATGAATTTTATGGGTCCATATCATTTAGGCTTGATGAGATGAACATTTGTGTACATATCATCATTTAATGCATATTCCTGGGTGCAAAATATGAAGCAGGTAACCTTTCTGAATATCGGACAAGGTAAATGCCTATGAGACATGTTTTAAAATGCCTGCCAAAGGTTCTGAGAAAAGTATAGTTTGTCAAGTAAAATTTTATTGGAAGATTTTACTGCACAGCACACTTTCTGATACTGCCTTCAATTTATTATCTGTCATTGAACCAAAGACTGGCATTTAGTAACATGCAAGGCCTTATACATCCCTTCCTTTATGGAAAGAGCACTCTATTCAATGTCCTTTTTTTATTACTGAAGTGTTCCAATGAGTCTGTCAATGGATTATTAGATATGGGGGCTTTTTGTATTTTGAGTATAATTTAGAAGTGCTCTGGATCTTTTATGACCACAATACATCTTGGTTTCTTTTTAAAGAAATCCAGCCCAGTTCAGGTTTGGATCAACCTGAAAAAAGGTTGTTACTGCTGAAAGACTTCCATGCATTAAAGGTAAGATAACTCTTGTAACAACAGCATCCTTTGCTTCTGCTTTCATGGAACCTGGATAAAAGTCAGAGCCCATAAATATATAACAGTGACAGGTGAGGAACCTACCCCATTCAGAGTAATTGCCAATTGTTATGGGAAAAAAAAGGTTCCAATTGTTATTTCTTGTTTCTTAATTGTGACACATGATGGCTCAGCAATGAAAGATGCTAAGCTTGTCAGCTGACAGTCTGGGGTTCGAGATCCAAGATTCATGTAACGGGATAAGCTCCCATTCCTTACATTCCTTACAATTCGCAGCTTTCATCATATAAACCAGACTTATTCAATGTGGGACTATTTTGTGATAGATTCCAGATTTGTTTACCAGTACAATAGAGACAGAGAGAGAGAGAGGGGTGGGGGTAGAGGGAGGGAGGGAGGGAGGGAGGGAGGGAGGGAGGGAGGGAGAGAGAGAGAGTGGGGGAGAACAGATGTGAGTAAAAATCAAAGCACAAATTATCCCAACCATCCTTCTTCTGTCTAAGGAGTATTGCATTCTGAGCCTCTTTTTCTTGCTATTCAGTCCTTCCTCCCTTGCTTTTCTCATTCATTACTTTGTGGGAACCCAGCTGATCAGAACTCAATGTTTATTTGTCTGGTGCTGTTCGCTTTCTTTTAAGAAATTGATCTATATGACAAGAACAAGATGAGGTTTAGTAATACTGGTGTTCAGTTGGGCAGAACCTCTCAACTTATGGATGGTACCAAGCTATTTATAACTATGAAAGAAGAAGGCATTTCAGCTACCTGCACTGAATGGATTGTAGAAGAGGAAACTCTCCCTTCAAAATTATAGCAATGCATCAAAGACTTTTGAGTGAATAATGGACACTTTCTGAGTAAACAAACTTAGTAGCTATATTTTACCTGCCGACCTGCTGGCTTTCTGGTTTGCTACCTGCTGCTGTTATGTATTTAATGTAGGCCTGCACACTGACCCACTGAGCTAAAGGCAGCCCACACCTGTGACTTTATGAAATTTCTGGTTTTGCTGCTTGCTTCAGACTACAAAAGCAGAAGTGCTACCATTCAACTAGCACAGCACAATAAATCCTGATTGAAAAATGCTACATTGGGCAGGTTATATAGGTTATATTAGAGTGGAGAACCACCTAAATAACCAAAGTATAACTGATGAAACATTCAGTCCTTATCTAGATCCACAAGCTATCACAAACATAAATGCTTATTAACATTCATTGATATTTGATTAAGTACCCTAGGGCAGTGTTGGTGAACTTTTTCGGCACTGAGTGCTGAAACGGGAGTGTGTGTGCGAGGAGGAGCTCCAGAAACCGGAAGAGCAGATCCCTGACGCGCATGCATGCACTGGGAAGCTGAGCTTCTGGTTTCCGGCATGCACATGTGCACCGGTCACCTCGTCTTCCAGTTTCTGCATGCCACTTCTGGCACACATGCCATAGATTCACCATCACGGCCCTAGGGTTACAGATTGTGATTAACATATGCCAGTTATCTGTCAACTAGGGAGTACATAAATAAACTACCTTAATTCAATAAAATTTAAATCCCATCTATGTAAATAAGTTGAAGTTCAGTGTACAAAAACAAATCAAAAAGCTTTGCTGGGTAAATCAATGGCATATCTGGTCTGGAACTCTGTATCATAAAGGGATCAAATAGATATACTTCGGAAGTTCACACATAGGGACAGGAGAACATCTGGGTAAACATAAACAATTATAGAATAGAATTACATTTGACATTTGGATAACAATATGCACATCCAAAAATAGCTAAAACTCCAAAGCATGATTTAAAAAAACAAAAACTGTTGTAATATTTTACACTTAGTGGAGTTAGTCAGTTGAATGTTGCGGTGGCCTAGAGATGGAGCTCTCACCTCATAATCAGGAGGCTGTGAGTTTGATCCTAGGTAGAGGAAGATATTTCTTTCTCTGGGCACACTGAGGATATATCTGCTGAATAAAACTTCACATTGGTGACAGGAAGGGCATTTGACTAGTAAACACTCAGCTCCATTCAATTGTCCAGACTCCACCTTGCAAAGGATTATGGGGTCATTAAAAGAGGATGATGAATGGAGTTAATCAGTTTCCTACATGGACTTGATTCTATATAGAAATATTAAATAGACATATCTATATAAATATTAAATATAAATACTAAATATGGAGAATATTTAAATTACATTGGACAATAAAGATTTTGCTTCCTGAACATTCTTGGGTGTATATAATAGATTTTTGGCTATGAAAATAGCCTGTAATTTAATTTATCACATACCATTTTATAGAAATCTTCTATTTTTACACAATGGCAGTATATACCTTTCATCATTTGTATGAAAGAAGGATACATAAACATGGGACTGTTGTGAAGCATATCCAGTACACCAAATATAACTGGAATATCTGTTGAGATCTAAAAGTAGTGACTCCATTGCTTGGAATACTGTTTGGATATATCATTACCAAGTACTGATCTTACCTATGCAAATGGGAAAACTATGTAAGAGAACCACATTAAATTAAAAAGAAATGGACACTCTGAAAGAATTTGGTTCCAGGAAAGAAAAACGTGGCACATGAATCACTTGTTGACCCAATATATATTTTTGACTCCACTTTACATAAAACTCAGACTCATGAAAAAAATTGTTAAAAGTGATGACCAAGGAAGGTGAAGGTTTATATTATCTGAGACAGATGTTTCCAAGATTAAGGAAAGCATTTTTGTTCATAGATCAGATACATCATCAATGACAAGCGGTTGAAAGATCTGTTAGTGGGGCCAGAGAAAATCACTTGGAAAGCATTCAAGGATGTCATTGAATTTTTTCTTGGCAACTAAGGAGCACCAAATTACATTCAGCTGGTTGATAATTCTTAGAGAAAAAAGACCATGAAGTGAAACATGTCATTGAAGATTTATTTTCAACATTCACACTTGGACTTCTTTCCCAAAAATCTAAGGGCAATCATTGATGAAAATGGTGAACGGTTTCACCAAGACATTGCTACAATGTAAAAACAGTATCAGGACAACTGGAATCCATCAATGCTGGCTGAGTATCATTGGACATTGGAGCGAGATGTATTGGATACTAAGTACAAATGAAAATGAGCAGCAAAACACTTTTGGCAATGTCAAACTCACGCAGTGTGTCCGAAAACATTATGCAATAGTCATTAAAAGTTAATTTCATATTTCTCAGGATTCCTAAGTGATACAGTTCTTCTGAAATTATATTTGTGTTCAGTTTGAAAGGGTCTATCATAATCACCAAAAGTTTTTCAGGAAGCAAAACTTTTCCAGAAATTTGTTGTCCAATGTTACCACTTTAGATATACTTTAGATATAGTTATTAGGCAATGTATTAGGTTTAAAGGAAAATGTAAAACAAATTAGTATAATTTATTGTAATATTTTAGATGTTAATATTCCACAACAGATACTTATGTTTGGTCTTCTTTATCTTAATCATTGCAATATGTTGTTTAAGAGAAAAGATGAAATCAGTAAACTTATAACATTAATAGTGGCTGGGAGGAAATGCACATATTTCTTAAACCTGTAGTTAAGATATCACTGTGAAAGGTTTTTATTTTTGTTTTAACTGTTCTATATGTTTCTTACGATCTCTTACCTGGCTCATTGATAATTTACAAATATCTTTGCTTGCCTATTTAAAGTAAAAGTCAATACAGTATCTCACACCTCGGTAATCTTAAGTGCTAAATCTTTTCTACTTCTTGTAGCAATTATTATCCTGGAATTATCATTTTTCTTACATTAATATTTGAAAATTTGGAAATTATAGTCAATATATGACCTTTGTTTTGACAAACTAGTTTCTTGTGGTCGGTTAAGAGCTGGCCTAGAAATCAGAAGATGTATCAGTTCAAGTACAGCTTTAAGCATAAAAAAAAACCCTGATTTTGGTGGAGTCACTATCTCTCTTAGCCCAACCCACTTCATGGGGCTGTTATGGGAAGATAGAAGGAAGAAGGAGCATCAGGTATGCTCATCACCTTGACTTGATCACAAAGTAATAAGGGTGGGATAAAAATCTAATAAATAACCCATCTACATGTCTACAAACTGCAACATTTCACGTTGTTGTTGTTGTTAGTTGTGAAGTCGTGTCTGACCCATCGCAACCCCATGGACAATGTTCCTCCAGGCCTTTCTGTCCTCTACCATCCCCTGGAATCCATTTAAGATCACGCCTACTGCTTTAGTGACTCCATCCAGCCATCTCATTCTCTGTCGTTCCCTTCTTCTTTTGCCCTCAATCTTTCCAAGCATTAGGCTCTTCTCCAGTGACTCCTTCCTTCTCATTAGGTGGCCAAAATATTTGAGTTTCATCTTCAGGATCTGGCCTTCTAAAGAGCAGTCAGGGTTGATCTCCTCTAGGACTGACTTGTTTGTTCACCTTGCAACATTCTCACAGATACTGATAAACAGTTTATTTACACTTGTTCCCTTCAAAGTGGGATGCAGGGTCAAAACATTAGAGTAGAAATCAGTGTGACTGGCATTCATACTTTTCAAAAGCTAAGTGGCGTTGCAAAGTGTTCTTTGCAAAGTGTTCTCTTTCCAGACACAGGGATCCTTAAATCTATGGCTCCTTCTGTACTGCTTTATCAATAGCAAAGTAATTCTTTATCCAAGTTCAAATATACATCTTCAGTCTCCACACTCCTATATAGTCAACCTCTGGCAAAATTCTTTGCTTTTAACAACAGGAAACCAGTGACTCCCTAAAATTTGCTAGATTTAATAGAATGATCATTGGAACTGTTCCACCAGAGTCATATTGCAATTTACTATTAAGTTTGTTTTTGTTGATGTATTACCATATACTATAAATAAATAAATTCAATAATGCTTTGTTTTATTATTGCAATTATTATAGCAATAGCACTTAGACTTGTATACCGCTTCACAATGCTTTACAGTCCTGCCTAAATGATTTATATAGTCAGCATATTGCCTCCAATGATCTGCATCCTCATTTTACCGACCTCAGAAGGATGAAAGACTGAGTCAACTTTGAGCCGATGAGAATCGAACTCCTGGCAGTTGGCAGAATTAGCCTGCAATACTACATTCTAACTGGTGTGCCACCATGGCTCTTTTTATAGTTTTTAGAGATGTATTTGTACCTGGTGCTTTATTTCATCCTGAAAAATAATCCTGTTAAATGTCAATACAAACACTAACACAGTCAGTCGATGTGCTGATTTCTGAGAGAGGATTCATGTAACTAAAATTGCATAACTATATTCAGACATAATCTTGAAACTAGGTGTGCTGATTCTCTTTTTGAATTACATAGGAGAGCAAGCTAGTAAAATTATTAGACTCTATCTCAAAGCAAATTATTTTGATCTGTCTTCCTCATTGTACTTGTAATTAAGATTTCTAATAGGGGTTCTTTGTACAGATTAAATGTTACATTATTTCCTGCAGAAATCTCATCTTTAAATTAATGATGTTGTTTGTAGGCAACTGAAAGCAGTTATCTCCTGTTGAGCTAGAAATATTAAGATGCACATATCCTGCATTTCATTATGAATTATTAACACTTCTTAGACTCAAACACAGGTCAGCAGAAGTTTACACATTTTGTCTATTTTCTTACTGATTAAGTGCTGTATGTGCTGTGATTGAATTGTAAAAGAATGGAATATAATAAAACACATTGATTAAAAATATTCTATGCAAGATGTTTTTCCTGGCAATAAACTGCTTATTGAATTATGGAAATGGAAATTGAAAGCTCAAAAAACCAAATAACTGTTATAAAACTTATGGAGTAATAAAATGATACATATATAGATACTACTCAGGATCATTTGTCTTTTCTAGTAGGGTTGGACATGTTAGTATTCTAACATATCAGCAGAAAGCATGTCACAGATTTTATTATTTTTTTCGTTCTTTCTTTTTTCTTTCTTTCTTTTATTAGATTTATATACCGCCCTACTCCCGAAGGACTCATGAGGTGAACAGGCACAAAATAAAATACATAAATACAAAAGTTAAAAGATATAATTAAAACCAGATTAAATAATTTAGCCCAAGACAATTAAAAAATCCCAATAATTTAAAACAAATTAAAATTTTGATGTAAAAGAATTTTAAAACAGGGGAGAAAATTAGGCCAGGCCGGCTTGCTGGAATAGAAGAATCTTAAGAGCACAGCGGAAAGAGCGTAGATCCGGGATCCTCCGTATCTCTGGGGGGAGCTCGTTCCAGATAGTGGGTGCCCCCACAGAGAAGGCCCTCCCCCTGGGGGACACCAGTCGACATTGTTTAGCTGACGGCACCAGGAGGAGCCCCTCTCTATGAGAGCGTACCGGCCGGTGGGAGGCTGCTTGTGGTAGTAGGCGGTCCCGTAAATAACCAGGTCCTAAGCCATGGAGTGCTCTAAAGGTGGTACCCAGAACCTTGAAGCGCACCCGGAAGACCACCGAGAGCCAGTGCAGCTCGCGCAGGAGAGGTGTCACATGGGAGTGCCATGTTGCTCCCATAACCACCCGCGCGGCCGCACTCTGCACCAGTTGGAGCCTCCGGGTGCTCCTCAAGGGAGCCTCATGTAGAGAGCTTTGCAGTAGTCCAGGCTACTTTTAAATAATAGTGGCATATTTTGTGGCTATGTTGAGACTGAAATGAATTAAAAGGATAGTTTTAACCAAAAGGAATTTTCTTTTTAAAACTAAAAGTGCAGGATTATGATTTTATGAGATTATCAAAAAAGAGCAAAATCCCTCCGGGTTTTGTAGTTTTTATCCCACTACATCTGACATTTACTATAATTTTCTACATTTTCTATAATCATACATAGGCACTGACAGTGATTTTAACTTTAAATGTGGTTTAATCCTCAAAATTTAGTTCCTAAGGTCTACTTCCTTATTGTTTCTAAGGCTGGAACACTGGAAAAATTAAGCTTATAACAGCTTAATTATAAGCTTAAAAAAATTATCTTATAACAATATATAGGTGTATTAATATACATTAAAATATGCCATGACTTTTAGAAAGCTTTGAATCCAGGGGGGGGGCAGAAGAGGAAGAGAAAGAAGAAGAATTAAAAACTGATAAATTGGTGGAGTGATTCAATTGTTCACTTTTGATAAAGGCAACCGTTGTTTCCAATTTTCATATTAACTTTTACTAACTTTCACACAAACAGAGTTCTTCATATGTTTCCGAATCTTGTAATGCAGTTGTACAACTAAAATGCGCACGAATGTGTACATAAGATAGAAAGCAAATGTATGATGCATTGTGGAGGAAACCACTGGAAAAGAGATTATGCAGCTTCATTTAGCCCCTCAAGTCCTGTTCAGAATACCTGACCAATGTCTGCTAGTATCACAGACAAGCAAATGACCTACAGAAAGTAACATAAATTCTATCTGGGATATTAGAGAACCTTCCTCTTCTCTGAACGTGGTGACAACGAAAGCTTTACTGTGCTCTAAACTACAGCAATAGAAATTCAAGGTCACAAAAAGCACATTTGTGGCAAGGCAGTGAACTTCCTTTGTGCCTGTAAACCAAACATCCAATTTCACTGCAAACTTTGCACAAAAGAATATTTGGTTATACTCGAGGGTAGACCATTTGAAATAACAGATTAAAATATTAATGCAAAATAGCCACGATAATATAATTCAAACAACAAAAATCAGAACAGCGATACTGGATATGTTCCCCCCCCCAACTTTTGAAAAGCATTACAAGTACTGTAGTTCTCGAGTCACAACAGTTTGTTTAGGGATCTTTCAAAGTTACAACGGCACTGAAAAAAGTGATTTATGTCCATTTTTCATACTTATGACCATTGCAGCATCCTCATGGTCACGTTACATTAGGACGCTTGGCAACTGGTTCATATTTATGATGGTTGCAGATCATATGATCACCTTTTACAACCTCCTGACAAGCAAAGTCAATGGGGCAGCCAGATTCCCTTAACAACCATGTTACTAAAGATGCTTTTTTTTTTTCTCCAGGAGGCGACTGGACTTTCTTTCTTAGCTATACAATTTGGGATGAACACCCTTTGAATGGTGTGGGAGTAGGAATGGATTTCCAGAGAAAAAAATTGCAGACTACAAGGACCAGGAGCACTACTCAGGTCACCTTGAGGACACAGATAAACCTCCAAGTGGTCTCAATGACTCTCTAAAAAGAATGAAAATGACTAGCTGTCTGCAAGGAATAAAGATCCTTCCATTCCCCACTGTCCTGTCAGAGCTGAAGAAGCTTCTTGGATGAGAAGCGAAACGTCTTCAAAGAAAAAACAAGAAAGTCCAGTTGCCTCCTGAAAAACAAAAAAAGCACTTTTGGGACAACCATGACCTGGATGACTGAGAATCTCTACAGATTTGAATCATGTTATTAATTTAACAACTGTAGTGATTCACTTATCAAATGTAGCAAGAAAAGTCGAAAGATGGGGCAAAGTTCACTTAACAAATTTCTCACTTAGCAACATAAATTCTGGGCTCAATTATGGTCATAAATTGAGGATTACCTATAATTACTATGGACTGCGGAATCTTGTTTCTCCAATCTTCATGTTTCCTTACTACACTGCTACAAATTTTCATTTGTTGTAAATATATGACAATCTTTACAAATACAGTTACTAAATTACTCATACTAGATAATCAGCAGTTCTCAGAATACCTCTCTTGAAATCAACTGCTATTCATCGTTCAAGCTGAGTATATATTTTTAGCACTTTGTTCCCTTCCTTATATTTTCTTGTGGTTGGACTCTCTTGGCAAACTCTTGTTTGTTCTCCCAGCTCACTCGTTAATTTGGCTATCATTTTGTTGAATTTTGCTGTCATGAAATCTACATGGGAAATCCAGCCATCTTGCAGTCTTTCCATGGGGCTCATGATATTTATTATCCCATCAACTCACAACAACTCTCAAATGATTAGAGAGTTAGAATGAATGTAGAAAATGCCTTTGATCTATTATAATTTTAAGCACAGATTTATTTCATATTTAACTTCTTTGATTCACCATGTTTATTATATGGGAATAAGAATTTATTTTTTTATTTATTCTTTTATTGCTTTTAAAATTATGAAAAACAAAAAAGAACCACAAAGATAAATGTATGCATTGTCAAAGAAAAGGAAAAACACACATAGAAAATGTGAAAACTGAAAAAATACAACAAAAAAGTGTAATATATCATTTTAGCTGTAAATAGTTGCAATTCTATATAGTCATTTAATGCAATTATTCAAGTACATAAACATGCATTTATATGATTATCATATTTTAGATACTGTATTTTCTATAAGTGAGCCCCAAATTTCATTATTTTTGCCCATACAAAGTTTGCATGCAATCCACTCATAGATGGCAAGTGAAATCAGGTTTTTAATTCATTGAGTGACATGGGCCTTTTCAAAGCTGCAATATCGGGTTTTTGGCCATAATAAGAACCCATTGATGTTGTCTGGTTGTTAAATTACAAACTAAGTATGTAGTTAAAAAAGAAAGAAAGAAAGAAAGAAAGAAAGAAAGAAAGAAAGAAAGAAAGGGGAATTAATAAAATTTTATTAACATAAGGAATTTAAATCTCTCTCAACCACTTCCATTCAGTAGTATTTCTATGGCATTGAATACTTGCCCTTCAACAGAAGACCTATAAAAGTTGTGATCTTAACAACTAAATCCAATGCAAATGGTACAAATAGGTTTCATAAATCTTCCATTTTTGCTACTCGATTCTCCTTGTAGAAACTTGGTCAATCTCTTTGATGGTTGTAATAAATATCCAATTGACTGATTTGGCATAGTTGACCACAAGGTGTGGAAGCTTTCTCCAGAGATAGGAAGAATGGTCTGATTTATTACGCTGCTGTTATTAATAGCTGCATAGTCTAAGCGTTCCATTTTATCAAACCAACTTGCAATTGATTATATATTACCTTTCTATTCTGTACTTTCTGCAATGCATTCAAACATGCCATTTCTCCATAAGAAGATATGGAGATAGGTTGGATCAATGAATGAAACCAATCAATTTTGTAATCTATTTTTATTGGCCTTTACGTTAATTGTAGTAGAAAATATGAGTTCAGGAGTAAAACAATCCAAAGCAGGGAGACTCCATGTTTTATGAATGCATGTATATGCGTGTGTTGTGGCCAGCAAATTTTCAGCACACATCATCTGAAGAACCATCTCTTGCTGGTCACATCTACCCAACCCACCATCTCCTAGGGCTGTGATGGTGAACCTATGGCACCCGTGCCACAGGTGGCACACAGAGCCATGTCACCTGGCACGCCAGCCCAGCTCTGGCCAGCTGATTTTCGTGCCTTCTGGGCCCACCAGAAGTAGGGAAACAGGCTGTTTTCTGCCTCTGGAGGACATCCAAGAGGGTGGGGAAGGCTGTTTTCGCCCTCCCCAGATGCATAGAGAGGATCTGGAGCCAGGTGAGAAAGAAAAACGGGAGGAGGGTCACGCACGCATGCTCAGGCTGGGGCGTATAGAATTATGGGTGTGGGCACACGCAGGTGCGAACCCCCCACCCCACCCCCTTTCTGCACACAATGGCAAAAAGGTTAGCCATCACTGCCTTAGGGAGATCCATCTGGTTGGACCCAGAACAAGGGCCTTCTCCATGGTGGCTCCTTTTCATTCCCCCAGAGATTAGAATGGCACGTACTCTAGCACTCTTCAGGGAGGCGCTAAAAACTTGGTTCTGCCAGCAGGCCTGGGGAACGCAGAGAGGGATGGAGCCCATTAAATGGCTTGTGTGATGTGTTGTCGCCGGGGCAGGGGATGGGGGCTATTTTATTATATTATATTATATTATATTATATTATATTATATTATATTATATTATATTATATTATATTATATTATATTATATTATTAATTTATTATATGATTCTCTCTTTTATTAGTTTTATTGTTTTTATATGATGTTTTTATATTCTTGTAAGCCACCTTGAGTCGCCATGAGTGAATAGGCAGCAATATAAATCTCCTAAATAACATAAAATAAATAAATAAATCTCCACCTCATAGAAATACAAGAGTAGGGCCTGAAGAGCTGGGAGGGAGAAGAGCTATTACGAAACATCTACAGTTTTTTAAGCAGAAGTTACAATGTCCTTGGATGTCATCTAAGAAAGTCACACTCTCCTCTTTTGGCTATGAAAAAGAGAAGAACAATTATAAATTCCTTAAAGAATCCCAGATCAAAAAAATTGGGAAGAAATTTGACCCATTTATTTTAACATGCCAAATGGAACAGTTATCCTCTATAGCAGAGTTCCCAATCTTTCCCCATTGCCGGTCCGGAGTGGGGGAGAGGGGAAAGAGGGGATAATGTTGTGAGAAGGCAGGCGCATCTGCGGATTAATGCGTGCTCGAGTGCCCGCATCATTTGTGGCAACACTCGCATGAGAGGGGCTGCAAGTGCCTGAAACGAGGCTTGTCAGTCCCAATTGTGGTCAGTAAGTGAGGACTACCAGTACAAACTAACTACTCCATTATTCTTATGGTTTTAGCCAAATTGTAACTTCTTCTGCAGCACTTTAAAAACAGGAGGTAAGTTTTCGTAGCCTCAAAAAAGAGTAAGTCAAGGTCCTTGATATCTCTGTTAATTTCAGGCACTCTCATGCATGTGCACTTGCATACATTAAAGAAAGATATGAGAAGATAAACAAGAACAAAAATGCATCTCAATCAACAATTCTGCCCAGATGCCAGTATATGTTTCACTTTATTGGAAAGAATGTGCAGTAGCTTGATTTTACAGCTTATTTTCATTGCCTCCATTTGTTTCCTTAGGATAATACCAAAGTTGTTTTTTTTTTTAAAGTATGTCTCAAAGTTGCAGTGAAGAACCTTGAAAACCCTGTCATACTTTTGAAAGCAGGAAAAATCCAGAGGCCTTTTGTTTAATGAAGGGCATTGCATCTGAATTAACATTTCAAAGAGCAGCACAGAATCAAGTGTAGGCTGCATTTTTAAAGTATCATTTATCTTTAAGATCTTCTGTTTACTACTTTTTAGTAAAGCTTCTCTTTGGAGTTACTTTTTTCTTAGCCACAATAGTTTCCTCTTCCATTAATGTGAGATAATATGTCTTTTCATCTGCTGTTCGTAATCTGCTCTTTTTTCAAAAGGAAGCTCACAAATAATTCCAAGAGATGATTTAACCTAAAAGCATTTAATGGTTAGATATTTGTTTGCCAGTTTTAGTAAAGCATGTTATAAATCTTTTTTTTAAAAAAAAAAAATTGAAAATTATTAAAAAGTACAGAAAAAATAGCAATATGGATAGAATTGCAGAGAA
The DNA here is from genome assembly GCF_029215685.1 of Pituophis catenifer annectens. Taxonomy (NCBI): domain Eukaryota; kingdom Metazoa; phylum Chordata; class Lepidosauria; order Squamata; family Colubridae; genus Pituophis; species Pituophis catenifer. The sequence continues at coordinate 235,798,910 of NW_027256882.1, forward strand.
TAATATAATACATATAGAGTTTTAAAGCATCAATTTTCGCCTAGAAATAGTACAAACCTCCATTAAACCAAATCATCAAAAAAAGAAAAGATTATCCAGAAGAAAGGATTCTTAACTGCCATGAAATATTCCTATAAATATTTACCCACAAGTCACACTAAGATTATTAATTTACATTCTTCTTAAGATTTTTTTTTTTTTGCAGCCAAGCATACCACCGGTCCCAACTCATATATAGCCCCGATTATTGTCTATCTCGCAAAAGTCCTCTAAGATTGTCTGCCTCTGCACAGTCCATGATCTTTACAGTTAACGTAGCCTCCGATGGGGTATTTTTGGATTTTCATTCTTGCACAAACGAGATCCTGGCTGCAATGATAATGTGGAGAGTGAGATACCAATTAGATTTGTTTAAGTTCTCTGGTTTCATGCCTAGTAAAAACGTTTCCGGATTCAATTTTATCCTACATCCTATGATTTCTAAAATCCATTTTTGAATTCTGGTCCAATATTCTCTTGCTCGGGGACAGGTCCACCAGATATGAAAATAGGTTCCCATAGCAGAATATTATAAATCTTGATAAGTAAACTTTGCACTAAATGTTAAATTAACATGCTCCACAATTTTTTCTTATTTTATTTTATTTATTTTATTTTTATTTGATTTATATGCCGCCCTTCTCCGGAGACTCAGGTTGGCTTACAATGCGCTAAGCAATAGCCTTCATCCTTTTGTATATTTATACAAGTTCAGCTTATTGCCCCCACAACTGGGTCCTCAATTTACCTACCTTAGAAAGGATGGAAGGCTGAGTCAGCCTTGAGCCTGGTGAGATTGATTGAATGAATGAATCTGTTTAGTGTCATTATCTGGTCATGAATCAATTTTGCAGTAAAGCAATTTTTAAGCACCCTGTCACTAAATTATACAAGATTCTTTTCCCCATTTACTGATTTTGTTTTTTAAAAAAACAGCACTCAATGTCTATGGATCCATTCCATCATTTCTAAAATTTTGCTCTTATATTGAGGATAGTAGATTACTAAATTTTCTTTTGATTAGAACAATTACTGAATCTTTCAACATAAAATGCATGAGTAGAAGGGAGCCACTTTGGTACAGAGGTTAAGGCACCAGGCTAAAAAACTGAGTGACTGTGAATTTCAATCCCACCTTAGGCACGAAACCAACTGGATGACCTTGGGCTAGATTACAGATTAACAAAGTTGGAAGGGACCTTGTAGGTCATCTAGTCCAAACCCCTGCCCAAGCAAGATCCTACACCATTTTTGACCGCAATCCAGTTTCTTCTTGAAAGCTTCCAGTGATGAAGCTCCCACAACTTCTGAAGACAAATTGTTCCATTGGTTGATTGTTCTCACTGTCAAAAAATGTTTCCTTATTTCCAGGTTGAATCTCTCCTTGTTCAGTTTCCATCCATTATTCCTTGTCTGGCCTACAGGTGCTTTAGAAAATAGCTTGACCTCTTCCTCTCTGTGGCAGCCCCTCAAATATTGGAAGACTGCTATCAGGTGTCCCCTGGTCCTTCTTTTCACTAGACTCTCTTAGCTCTAGGCCAATCACTTCCAAAAACCTTGCCAAGAAAACAGCAAAGATTTGTCCAGGCTGTCACCAGAACATGTCAACACTGACATGAAGCCACAATATATGTACTGCACACGGACAGAAGATTCTAAAGCTTCTGTTTCACGTTTGTGGTAGTTCCATGGACCATATCACACCCAAGCTGTCAAGGAATATCCTGATTTATATCTTTGTGTGAATTCAATATTGCAGCTGCCTTCTCCATTTCACAGAAGTGACTGGCTAAATTGGACAAGCCATCGGCGTTGCTGGGCAACAATCCGCCACTGTAGAAAAATTACATTATTTCTATTAATGGAAAACTTCTCTCTCGTTAATTTTGCTTTATTGTAAAAACTTCACACAATGCTAATTAAAAGAATACCTCATAACAGTAGTTGACTCTTATCTACTCAGCCCAGGATATTACATGTACTTAGTGGTATTAGCTAAATAGAAAAGATAGCTGGGAATTGGGAATTATGACTTGTATCCTTTGTCCTATTGTAGGCTTCCAGTGCCAAAAATTATAGCCAAATGCAGCTGTGTTCCGATTTTACTACAGTTGCCAATACAGCATTTCACAATTTTAGACAATATAGTGTAGTTGTGGAGGCTCTACAGTAAAATTCGCTTAGTCCCAAGCTTTCAGCATATCAATTTGTGACAATGTCATTCACTTTCTATTTGCCTGTAAGGGAAAATAACAAACCTTTCCTTTAGTTTATGTATACAAATAAAGGAGGTAAATAGAATACAATAATATTCCTATTTTCCATCACTGAGATCTATCTTCCTCTTATTGGGAGCTTGGATTGAAAACTATTTTAGTTTAGCCTGAGGGCTTGTATTAAGCTAGAATGCCTTTTTTCTTACCTCTCTTAATAAGTGGTCTCACAAAATTATTTGCTCTACAAAGCAGACCTATTTTTTAAAAAGCAGACAAAGTCAACATATTACTTTATTTCAGCACATTGGAAAAGTTGAGTAGTTCCTAAGGCTCAGGCAGTTATTATTGAAATTATTAATAATTAATGGTACATCAAAATAAAATAAATTCTTACAAAATGAGTTGGAATATTTTGGTGACATGTGTCAGCTCCATTGTTATTTCTTTTACTTCAGGGGAAAGAGAGAAAAAGAGAGATGAATAAAAGTAAGAGATAAACAAAATAAAGATATTGTGCAGATCACACGAAGGGTGCATACTGAGAAGTGACTGGCAAGAGCGTATGAATACACCAGCATATCAGAAGGTCATAGCTGCTTTGAGGTTTCATGGAACATTTTGCAATATTGTGAGCCAATATGGTGGCTCACAATTCTGAACCATTAAATGACCATATAAAGCAATAAATACAAATAAAGGTTTTCCTTCACTCCAACAACGTACCACAATCTATGCTGCATAGCAATGGCAATAATGTTCCCCAAAGGCAAATTTTGCAGAAAACTTTTGGGATATGATCAGAAAGCTTACTTCAGAGATTGGTAATGTCTGGTAACCACTAATATTTTCTATTTGGATAAACTTCTACATGGAAGGAGAACTTTCAATAAGTTATTCACAATTTCCACCCATTATCTAACCATTTGTGCTATACTTCCAGTCTCCCAAAATCTGCTCCACTACTTCCCTTCATCTTATTTTTTTTAAAATAATCAAATTCCGTGGTCTGATCAGTGGCAACTAAAGTGGCATTTAGGAAAACATTTTCTATAAACTACCAAACTGCATTTTCAGGGACCCTGCTCAGTATGACACATCATCAGAGAAGAGAAAGCGAGACAGAGAAATAACTGGAATGTATTTTTAAATAATTACCTAAAATGTCCTTGTGACTGTATATCACCATATTGTTTCTCTATAGATACTTTTAAGATGTAATTTGGCATGAGATGGATTTATTGTATGATCTCATCTAACAGTTCAAATCCATCCTTCCTTCCTTCCTTCCTTCCTTCCTTCCTTCCTTCCTTCCTTCCTTCCTTCCTTCCTTCCTTCCTCTTGATTTGATCTGAGTTTGCCCAGCTGATTTGTGGCCAGAGTTCTATTGTGCTTATCTTATGTGTAATATAAAACTATGATTAGCTACTAAAAATTAGAAGAGAATTGGCAGGAAGAAGAAAGAAAGATGAGAAGAATTTAAACAAAGGATTTATTCTTGTAGTTCAAGCCGTGATTGACAACAGTCCTACTCTTATGTTCTGTATGTATGATGATGATAATTAATGAAATTGTTGCAAATTTTGATAATCCTAAATAGAATTTGGGCTATTGTTATTATAATGTCAGTGCTAATTAAACATTTCATTTAAGAGATCAGGACCCAGTTTTTCTGACTGGCAACAGATTCCTTTCCTAGCCACTAAAACTAATACAAGTAAATATTATATTTGGCACTGATATTTATAATGTTTATGATTTAATCAGGACTTCTATTTAAACAGATTTGAAACATCAGTGTAACACAGTTTTCAAACGTGGTTAATTAAACAACAGAACAAACTTAAATAGAATTTATATTAGTAACCCTTTAATGCCCACTTTGAATTAAGACAAGAAATACGAGTTGGCTCAGAAATGTGCAAATCTTGATTTCATTACTTGCTTCCCATCAGGATTCCAGTCTTTAATGCAGCATACTTCTATACCAATTTTGTATCATTATTAATTAAAAAGGAAGTGGTAAAACTGATCACTGAACTGAATAATTTTCATTATTTAATTTGTTTTGTGCTGATGCAGTCCTGATTTCCGGTGACTTCAAGGACAATTTTATTGGCAAAATTTTCAGAAATGGTTTGTCAGTGTTTTATTCTAGAAAGTTTTCAGACTCCTCAGTTTAGGACTGAATGACTAGCCACTGGCTTTCATGCCTGGCAACTTTTTTAAAAACTGTATACTCAGTTAGTTAGTTTACTTTATTGATTAGTCCATAGGCCATATCAAAGTGCAGAGTTCCAAACACAAATTATTACTAAAATCTGATAAAAACCATTTAAAATAGAATTGGAATAAAATACAAGTAAAATGAAATTGGAATAAAATACAATTTAAAATGAAATTGGAATAAAATACAATAATTTGGATAAATAAAATATGATAAAATTGTATTTCAGTGTCACCACTACAGTCTACCCCAATCAGTCCCACATATGCTGATCTCAACTGAATCATTTTGCTCAAGTACTATGTTGTATTAAATATTGTTTTCAAATTCTGGCTGCAAATATGGCTGCAAGTTATTTTCAGTGGTGGATTGCTCCTGGTTCAGTTCGGTTCAATAGAACCGGTAGTAAAACCGGCAGGAGATTCCAACCACCCAGCACAACATCATCATGGATGATCTGCACATGCGCAGAAGCTCCCATTGCAAACCAGTATAAAGATAAGTAGAATCCACCCCTAGTTGTTTTGATATGGATTCCGAATGGATCATTCGTTTAGTATATAGACCAAGGTACAGTGGTGGGTTCCTCCCGGTTTGGTCTGGTTCGGCTGAGCCGGTAGCGGTGACGATATGATGTCACCAAACCGGTTCTCCCCCACCCTCCCTCCCACCCATGTTATTCTTACCTTTTATTTGGTCCCACCCTCAATCTATTGCTGCCTCCTGAGTCCCAGATGATGACTAGAGGGAAAAAAACTGTTTAACTCTTGCCGCGGGGCTTCAAAGGGCCATCCTACAGCTGATCAGTGTTAAAAGCAAACAAATGTGTTGGGTCGTAAGTGCGAGGACTGGTCGTAAGTGTGAGGACCTTCCAGAAATGACTCTGACCAGCTAGCCACGCCCACCTAGTCACATGACCTCCAAGCCACACACACAAAATAAGCCACGCCCACAGAACCGGTAGTAAAAAAATGTAGAACCCACCCCTGCCAAGGTACCTGTCTCTCATCCTCTTATAAAGGCAACAATCAAATAGAATGTGAGCCAGGTGGTCTACCTCTGCTGTTCTGCAATGCAGAGATGTCCATTATAGGGTACATAATGGAATCTCCCATATCTGACCATTGTGTCAAGCTGTTCAAATCTTGCTTGTGTAAATATCTCCCTAAGATGTTTTGGCAGGTGTAACTTTAAATAGGTGTTCTATTTGAAAAGTATGTTTGTATTTGCTCAGCCATTTCAAATTACCAACCTTACTAAGGATAGCGATATCATTTTATGCTTCTGTATCAGAGGTGGGTTCCAGGAGGTTCTGACCAGTTCTGGAGAACCGGTAGCAGAAATTTTATTTCCTAGTTGATTGGGAGGAAATGGGGATTTTTGCAGTAACCTTCCCCTGGAGTGGGGAGGGAATAGAAATTTTACAGTATCCTTCCCCTGCCATGCCCACCAAGCCACATCTACAAAGCCATGCCATGTCCACAGAACTGGTAATAAAAATTTTTTGAAACCCACCACTGTTCTGTATCCTTGATTCTTTGGGTAGCTTTTTTTTTTTTTTTGCTTGTTCCCCTGTTGTGCAAGAGGTATACTCAGAGTAATTTCCTCACCTTGTGGTTGAAATATCTGACAGGTCTACACTCACTTATTGCCAAGCACTTTAACAACATACTGCAAGGAGATGCAGACCAAATGAAGAATAGAAAAGAGAAAAAGTATTAGATAGCCAGTGCATTTTAAAAAAACACCTAACAGGCATTGCAGATAACAGCAATGGCTAAGACCAGAAAAGTTGAAGAAAGAAACAGAGGAACTAAGTTTGGCTGCATAAGAACAGGCCGTAAGAAATAAGGTATACAAATCCAGAAATGAGAAGACAGCAGCAGACAGAAAATGCCATCCTGCAAAGAAATGGAGAAACAGTGGACCACTTCATTGTTGCTGCAAAAATATGGTCCCACAGACTACAGACAACAAGATGATAAAGTAGCAACAATTGTGCATTTGAAATCACATTTGCCTATAAGCAAGAACTGGGGGAAACACAAAATATACAAAGTAATAGAAAATGAAGAAGCGCTTTGGGACTTTAGAATTCAAACAACCAAGCACCAGTCACATAATATCCCAGACTTAACAATTGTTGGTAAGAAATACAAAAATAAAAAGTTTGGATAGTGTACTTTGCAGTATTCAGAGACAGCAAAATAGGAGAGAAAGTATTGCAGAAAATCACAACATTCAAAACTCTATAAATAGAATGACTGTAGCAAAAGACAGCAAAGATAGTGCCAATTGAATGCAATCCCAAAATAACTGGACACCATTTGAACACTGATGGCATTGACAGAATCACCACCAGTCGATTGCAAAAGGCAGCTTTACTTGGAACAGCTTACATCCTGAGATGATACCTTTAACAGCAACAAACAGTAACGTCTGCTTATCCCAGGTCTTTGGGAAGGACTTGACAGGTACATAAAAATGCCAAATCCAAGCTAAACATCTGACTGTACAACCAATCATAATTTGCCTATATCACTTGGAAACCTATAATTTATATTTTGCTTGTTTTATGATTGGAATTACTTTGATTGTGGTTGCTTGATAAATGAATTTCCTTGCCTAACATAATTTCAGACTCATAAAGAAATAACTAAAGAGTGGGAATGGCAGCTTTCTTATTCCAAGAATATTTTACTTCTGAAAATACTTTTCTCTATTTTATGAGTTTCATGAGTTATTGTTTTCGTCTTCAAAGATGTGTACATGGTGTTTATAATTATGGTAATATAAAGTAAAAAAAAAAACCATTGTGAATCTACAAAGTGTGTCATTTCAAACTAAATTTATTTTGAACTCTCAGAGCTATTATTTATGAAGCTCAAAGCTCATATTTAAACTTACAGTTTGGTGCTTTGTTTTTGAATTGTTGTATTTCTCTCTATACTCACTGAATATATTTTAAATATATTCTTTGAAGCTATGCTCAAGAGCCACAGGGGTCTAAGAATTCAGATTGTGCACATTTTGTATAAATCTGCTCCTCAATGGTAATCGCTGCTGCCATGTTTTTATTCCAGCCTTCATTGTTGTTTCACCTTTTTTTCTTTTTTAAAAAAGTAGGTTCTGAATCAACTGCACTGTTAATTCACAGATCTGCACTTGGAAATAAGTGCATTGTTCTCACTGAGATTTATCTCTCAAAAGGCATAGGATTAGGCATGGTTTCTGTTCATCTTTCAAAATGGTTAGGGAATTTGATATCTTCCTTGATAAATCTTGCATTCAGAATTTACATGTTACAGCATCCTGAAAGAAAGCTGCTAAAGTTATTTAGCTAATAATTCAAGTGTTATATGCAATTTCAGGTTTGCCATAACTTCAGTTTTTATTCAGTTAACATTCAACTAAAATATTGCTCTTCACTTTTTAATCTTTGGAGGGAAGAGCACGAATATATTATTTTCATTATTTGAGATGTAGATGAGACATTACATTGGAGCAGCTTCATTTAAAAAAAATACACGTGGCATTTTCCAAAACCATTACAATTTAAAGTTGTTGTCCCTCTTTGGCATTCATTCAGTGTAAAATGATAAGAAATGCACGTTCTTCTTAAACATATATTATTCCCTTTACCTGGGAATATGCAGTGAGCATTTGTGTCGGTATATTATTTATTTATTTATTTATTTATTTTATTTTATTTTATTTCTATACCGCCCTACTCCCGAAGGACTCAGGGCGGTGCACAGCCAAACAATAAAACACATCCATACAAAATTTAAAAGTAGAATAAAATCAAATTAAATAATTTTGGCTCCGACAAATTTAAAAACCCGAACTATTTAAAACCAATTTTAAAATTGAATGTATAAAATACTAAAAGATATTTAAAAATTAAAAATCTTTTATGAAAGAGGGAGAAAATTAGGCCAGGCCCGCCTGGTGAAATAATAAGGTCTTTAAAGCACGGCGGAAGGTGCGCAGATCCGGGATCCTCCGTATCTCTGGGGGGAGCTTGTTCCAGATAGTAGGTGCCCCCACAGAGAAGGCTCTCCCCCCATAGAGAGGGGCTCCTCCAGGTGCCATCGGCCAAACAATCGGCATTGTTTGGCCGATGGCACCTGGAGGAGCCCCTCTCTATGGGAGCGTACCGGCTGGTGGGAGGCTATTGGTGGTAGTAGGCAGTCCCGCAAGTACCCAGGTCCTAAGCCATGAAGCGCTCTAAAGGTGGTAACCAAAACCTTGAAGTGCACCCGGAAGACCACCGGGAGCCAGTGCAGCTCGCGCAGGAGAGGTGTTATATGGGAACGCCATGTCGCTCCCATTACCACCCGTGCGGCCACACTCTGCGCCAGTTGGAGCCTCTGGGTGCTCCTCAAGGGGAGCCCCATGTAGAGAGCGTTGCAATAGTCCAGGCGGGAGGTGACAAGGGCATGAGTGACCATGCGTAACGAGTCCTGATCCAGAAAGGGACGCAACTGGCGAATCAGGCGAACCTGATGAAAAATCCTCCCGGTCACGGCCATTAAGTGCTCTTCTAAAGACAGCCGTGAATCCAGGAGGACGCCCAAGTTGTGCACCCTCTCTGTGGAGGCCAATGATTCGCCCCCAATAGTCAGTGATGGCACCAACTGACTATATCGGGACATCGGAAACCACAGCCACTCGGTCTTGGATGGGTTGATCCTGAGCCTATTCCTCCCCATCCAGATCCGCACGGCCTCCAGGCATTGGGACATCACTTCAAGGGCATCGTTGGGGTGGTCTGGGGTGGAGATGTACAGCTGGGTGTCGTCAGTGTACTGGTGGTACTTCACCCCAAAACCACGGATGATCTCGCCCTGCGGCTTCACATAAATGTTGAACAGGAGGGGCGAAAGGACCAACCCTTGGGGCACCCCACATATGAGGGGCCTCGGGGTTGACCTCTGCCCCCTGTCAACACAGACTGCGACCGGTCAGAGAGAAAGGAGGAGAACCACCGCAACACAGTGTCTCCCACCCCTAACTCTTCCAACCGGTGCAGCATGATACCATGGTCGATGGTATCAAAAGCCACTGAGAGATCTAACAGGACCAGGACAGAGGAGCATCCCCTGTCCCGAGCCCTCCAGAGATCATCTACCAACGCAACCAATGCCGTTTCCGTGCTGTACCCGGGCCTGAAGCCCGACTGGAATGGATCTAGATACGTCATTTCATCCAGGTGCTGGAGGAGCTGTTGCGCGACCACACTCTCAACACCCTTCGCCACGAAGCGAAGGTTGGAGACCGGACAATAATTTTCCAACATTGCCAGGCCCGGGGAAGGCTTCTTGAGGAGAGGCCTCACCACTGCCTCTTTCAAGGCGGCGGGAAAGTCACCCTCACCCAGCGAAGCATTTATAATCCCCTGGAGCCAGCCTTGTGTCACTTCCTGGGAAGCCAGTACTAACCAGGAAGGACACAGGTCCAATAAACAAGTGGTCGCGTTCAGTCTACCCAGAATCCTGTCCACGTCCTCAGGGGTCACAGGATCAAACTCATCCCAGATAACATTCTCAAGACCTGCCCCTGTCTCTCCCCCTGAGACTACCCAGTCGGAGTCCAAATCTTCCCGAATCTGAGTATATCAGATCCTCCATGGATACAAACAATTTTCTCATTCCCTATTTCCCATTCTGTTGATAATTTATATCCAACATATAAAGTCCATTGTGGTCCCATCACAAGATTTAGTAAAGAACCAGAAGGATTTTTAATACTGAGGAATGTAGGGATAAGATGGGTTCTTTAAATACTGTAAATCATATAGAGGAAAAAGTCTACAATAAATGGAAAATTAAGCAAGATGCAAACAAGAATATTCATGAGCATGTTGATTGTTTTAAAACTGCTATAAATATTTCTAAATGGAACAATGGTACAATTGTGGATTGCATCTTTAGAAGGTAGTATAAGAAACCAAGAATTTAATATAATCAAACCATGTTATGAAAAATGGGTAGGTGAATGTGTGGGCTGAATCGATAGAAGATGGAATGTTTAATATACCCAAGTAAAAGGACACGAAGAAATGTGGTAGGTACAATTCTTTGTCATGCGTTTAACTTCTTAAAGTTTTTGAAGTGTGTTTTGAAGGACTTACTTTTACAAGTGGTTGGATTCCCTTAGCCTCGAAGTTTGACATTTCTGCAGGTGGGAGAGAGGCTACAGGTAAAAATCCTTGAACAAGAGTTAGAGACATGGTACCAAGTTTTAAGACAGAGATTGTATGTTATACAATAAACCTTTCAGCTGCCATTATTATAAAGATTTTGTGGAAATTATAAAAATATATAATTGCTATGCTTTGTCCATCCCTTCCGTTTCTGCTTGCCAACATCTTAGTAATTGCCAATTTAGTTAGATCTTTTCATAACTTAATACTATGGGCTCTCCTCATATCACCAAAGGCAGTGAACTTGTCTTTTATGTTATTTTATGACTCTTCTAGATTTCTAATTTTAGCCGGCATCACACAGTGTTTCATCATTAGAGTTTCTGTTGTGGATATTTTGAAATCATTTACAGATCAACATTTTCAGTTCCATTTAATTGATCCTGGTAAATAAGTGTCATATTAATGCTCACTTCCAAAACAGCAGTAATGGATCTTTGGAGCTCAATAGGATTTAAAAAGGGAAATATACAGCAAGTAATTATTGTAGATTAAAATGTAGCAGTTCTTTTGTTCAACATTTCTAGGGTTTTGTAAATGGGTTATATTGCCAATAGCCTCCCTTCTATTCTAGATGAAAGGTAAACTAAATTCAAACTAGGTTTATATTTGAGTGGCAGATCACCAAGGAATAACCAGGGCTATAGACTAAGCTATAGAAAATAAATAAATTAAAAAAAAAAAAAACATCCTGGAAATAGACAATGGGGAAAAAATTCTACATCATTGTCAAAATCTATATTGACATGTCTCTAAAATCACTAAGGTTTTATTTGGAATATCTTTGGTTTTGCAGACTTCAAGTTCTGTACAAAACTCACTATGCCTTTTTGCCCCATGGTAAACTGGAGTTCTAGGCATGCTTTTTTCTCATTTGTTACAAATTTTAGAAAACAGTTTGAGTTATCTTATATTTGAAGAGTCCTGATTGTTGGACCAAAATATATAATTTAAATGTGTTCTTTTGTGATCTTCACCCATCTCTCAATTAAGAAGATATCCTCTTACCATTCTCTCCCCCAGTGGTGAAATCCATTTTTTTTTAAACTACCGGTTCTGTGGGCGTGGTTTGATGGGTGTGGTGTGGCTTGGTGGGCGTTGCTTGGTGGGCATGGCAGGGGAAGGATATTGCAAAATCTCCATTTCCACCCCACTCCAGGGGAAGGATATTGCAAAATCTCCATTCCCTGCCCACTCTGGGGCCAGCCAGAGGTGGTATTTGCCAGTTCTCCAAGCTACTCAAAATTTCCGCTACCGGTTCTCTGAACTGCTCAAAATTTCTGCTACTGGTTCTCCAAAACCTGTCAGAATCTACTGGATTTCACCCCGCTCTCCCCCCCCTCGAAAAAAAGAAAGAAGGAAGGGAAAATATTAGCAGAATGTATAATAATGAAATTCATAAAATTTGGCATAAAATACACATAGCACTTCATTTATTTAATTTTGAGTACATGTATGTGTCAGGTTTCGGTGCTATCTTGAATAAACTTCATTCTCAAGTGCAAACTGTCTAATGAATCATTTTTATTTTAAGAATAGCAATATCCGACATTTCTGATTCAAATTGCAGCCAAACTGGCCCCTCCTTCCAACCCCCTCCTCTTCCGCTCTCCAACCCCAATGTCCCATTGGCCATCATGCAGATCCATCTCTACATCCCCGCACATTCTTTTCACAGGAATGTAGCCCCCATCCTCGTCTCCCAGGAAACACTATCTGTAACATACAAAAACTAGGTAAAAGTTCATCTCAGCAATAAATCAAGCTTCTGCTTCATCTTGTTATGTCAGCGCTGGAAGAGAGCCTAATTTGGAACGCTGACAGTATGTTTATGAAATTTAATTAATTTATTTTTGTCCCTAAAGAGGTGACACTTTCAGAGTTGTGACATCATACAAGCATACTTTGGGGAAGTATTGGGGAATATCAAATAGGAAGAAAGTTAGGTATTTTTTATTTCTGCAGCATGAAAATGGTGCAAATACAAATTTCTGATATATTTCACCAGTTTGGGACCAAGCTCATTTTCATTTGAAGTGCTGATAAAATCCATTTCTATTTGAACCACGGGGAAAAGGAAAAATATCTTTTAATTCTGTTTGGATTAATATTATGACTACAAATTATCCATAAAAATGTCACAGGTATATTTTAAAATTGGATCAAGGGAAAAATAAATCAATTAAATTAGGGAGCCTCTGGGAAATTATTACTTTTTCCCTCTCAGGGATCCATAAGTAAAAATGTCTTTCTGTTCCTTTTTATTTGATTAGTGTATTTTGTCCAGTTCAGCTTTAGTCAACAATTTTTCTCTAACATGACAATTGAATTTATTTCAGTAGGGAAAATATCTGCCCTTAATGGTTCCTCAGCCATTCTAAATACTGAGTTGGTATTACCTATGTTTCCCTGAAAATAAGACCAGGTCTTATATTAATTTTTGCTCCAAAAAATGCATTAGGACTTATTTTCTGGTTAGGACTTATTTACAGGGAAATATGGTACTAGATGCATCCGCCTGATTGACAATCTTAACTGGGGCTTATTTTTGGGGTAGGGTTTAAATTACAAGCATCCTGAAAATCATGCTAGGGCCTATTTTCCAGTTGGGTCTTATTTTGGGGAAAACAGGGTAGATGGTTTATCCTGAGTCCTATACACTCCAATATGTTCATTAATGACTTGAATGAAGATAGGTAGAGATACGAGATGAATAGAAGGTATGCATTTAAAAAACTGAAATTTCCTGCAAAGTGTTCCAATCTGTTATTGTAGGTCTAGCTTGAGAAATACAAATAATGATAGTTCGTGCGAGTCAATCCTATTGCCTATTCCACATTTTTCTTTTAAAAAGGAAACACCCTACCCCCAATTTTCAATCATCTATAATTAATTATATTCCATTTACATAGATCTGACATTACAGTAAAATCACACTCTATGATACTGTCTTTAAAAGGCAAACAGTAAGTCGAGTTACAAAAGGGTATGTTGTTTTCTATCTTTTTAAAATGTGTGAATATCATGCATGTATAAAAATAGCATGGTTTAGCGATACCATTAAAAGTTAAAGAAAGCATTTAAAAAAGTTTACTTGTTAAATATACAAGTGGAGTACTTAGTTTCAAATCAGAAGATTTATAAGTGTAGGTAAAAGTTTGCAGGTATTTTCTATTTACTGGAACAACTCAGGTTAAAAAAAGGATCATGATTTATCTTACATTATGGGGAAAGTAATGGGTAATGGGGAAAACTTTTTATTACTAGGGAAGCAAACTTGATTAAATTATACTGCTGCTTTTCCCTCTTTGACTACTATAATATTAGCTTAATTGCTAAACTAAAGTAACTTCTCCCATAAACTATTACTTTTGCTAAGGTATTTTATCACTACACTATACTTAATTTGTTTCAGTGATATTTATTAATGATCAGTTCTGATTATTTCTCCCACAACTAGAGGTTAAAGATAGGACTAGTTTACTCAAGTGGATCCACAGTGTGTTATTTAATCTCTCTGACAATTTGTATGCATCCATTCATGTGATTATTTGCTTTCTGGAAAACTGATTGACAGTCTTGGAAACCACAAGAAGGAGGAAACACTTAGGGACACAATTACAGAGGAGATAATTCATCATGTGGAGAAAACTGTGAAGGGAATATTGACTGCATTGCACCCTAATTGCTGTGCAGAATTAAGCTTCTATAAAAATTGCTTTTTCAACAAAGCCAAGAATAATGTATATATATATATATATACAATAAGTCATGAATGTTCCCAGGTTTATAATGAATAGAAGATGACCCAAGCATCCCTCATTTTTGCAGAAAGTTCATTCCTAAGAAATGAAAAGAAATATCCACCGAGTGGATATTTTGTTATTTTCAGGCAGGTTATTTTAAGTGTGGTTTTTTTTTTTTAATGTAATTTAGGAATGAATAACAGGTCCTTATGAACATTCAGTAGGTTAAAAATATTGCTTGGTTGGACTGGGCAGCACTGCAGCCATAAGCTTTGCATTTAATATTTTAATTTTTAACACTGTATATCTAACTTGTGTAAGAGAAGAAAGGCAGAGGTGGAGTTAAGTAACTTATTTTAAATTTTTAAATTTTAAATTCGTCTTTTTATAGGGGTATGGGTAAGGCATTTTAAATTGGGGAGCCATTTTAGATTTAATTCTGTTTTAAACGTATTTTAATTGTTTATATTGTATGTTTTTTAACTTTGGCTGTGCACCGCCCCGAGTCCTTCGGGAGAGGGGGCGGTATAAAAATCTAATAAATAAATAAATAAATAAATAAACCTAGAGTTGTTACATACCTACAAATGGTAGAACACCAGCCCCTCTTAATTCTGTTGCCCCTTTCTACCACCAATTTAGCATTGAACATTAGATGACTAGACTCTTATGGGCTTGAGCAATAAATCTTCTTGACTGTAACTTAATGTATAGTACTGATTCTTTGTACTGACAGGTTGATTATTTCTGGACTCTGGAACATAGCAAGGTATAAGATGGTTAATACTTAGACCAGAAGACTATAACCTAGACTAGGCTATAAACTGAACTAGGAAGTTGGGGGGAAAAGAGACCTGTACGAATTGAAAGTCAACTCAGTGGAAACGATACTTTGTAGGCATGCTACATATATTTCAGTGAACACATGTAATTCCTCTATGTACTCCTGCTGCATATACATTCATTTCACTTCAATTGACAATCTCAAAAAAAAAACCCCACCGCTATTTATAATAAAACTTAAGCATCATATATGGAATCATTCCAAACCCTCAAATCAGTGGCGGGTTTCAAAATTTTTTACTCCCAGTTCTGTGGGTGTAGCTTGGTGGGCATGGAATGGCTTGGTGGGCATGGCTTGGTAGGAGTGGCAGGGAAGGATACTGTAAAATCTCCATTCCCACCCCACTCCAGGGGAAGGATACTGTAAAATCCCTATTTCCTCCTGATCAGCTGTGACTTGGGAGGCAGAGAATAGATGGGGGCGGGACCAGTCAGAATTTTTACTACTGGTTCTTCAAACTACTCAAAATTTCTGCTACCGGTTCTCCAGAACTGGTCAGAACCTGCTGAAACCCACCTCTGCCTCAAATGTCTGATTGAATATATGATATATGCCATATATGTGTTCTCAAACACTGGCATGAAAGCTAGAACTGCAGTGATGTTTCCTAGGTGTTAGCTTCATATGATTATGATCTGAGAAAAAATATTGTTGCTTTTTGTGGCAACTAAAATGTGTTGCTTTTAAAAGGCACTCCTCTTAAGACATATGAATATTATAACTTTGAATCTATAAATTTTCTTAGTACACAGTCATAACTTTTCACCAAGCTTTGCTCAATTATGAGGTTTACATCATCACCATTGCTATCTATAAATTGGATTGTTTATTATATTGTACAATGTATATATGTTTTAATTTCAAGGCCCATTACATAGGACAAGAAAAATGTAATTAGACTGATAGAATCTCTTGGCTTTAGATGCGGGAGTTTTTAACAAAAGGATAAGAAATAAATCTTCTGAGAGCTGTGTAAATGATGTGAAATGGAACTTGTGAAAGGTCATTTAGACTGAAAACATCTACTATCAAACCTTCATAACAATGACCACTTAACCTTTTCATTTAGATTATTTACTTCGTTCATAAAAATCTGCTTTCTACAAAAAAATCCAAAGCTCTAATGACCCTAAAAAGCTACAGCATACCTAGAGAGCTTGGTATAGTGGGTTTGGCATTCATGCAGAGATTATAATATCTTGGTCTACTTTTATTTTATTCAACATTGAAGAATACACTTTATCATGTACATATGTTCTTGAATAGGGAAGTATATGAGAAGTCCTTGATCCTGCAATTCACTCTCAGTAAGAGAGAAACGCTTTGTAGGCAATGACCAGACTGAGACTGAGGGAGGAGTCAAATGCATTGTAAATCACAAATCCCTGTGCACATGCAAGAGATCTAAGTCCAGCCCACTTTGAATTACTTCCTTTCTTCCACTCATTTCCCTTGACTGTTAGTTGGTCAGATTCTTGTAGTAAACTGAAGCTTGCAATAAACCATTTGAACTGCCTGAATCTACTGATTTCCCTGGCACTTGAAATCCTCATGAAGAACATCATGGATTATTTTTATTTTCTACCAGACATCTAACTATTGTTATTTATAAGCATAATAGTATAATAGAATGCTGATAAATCAGTTTCCTATTGGTGTGAGAGAGAGAGAGTGCGTGCGTGTGTGTGTGTGTATGTGTGTGTGTGTGTGTGTATGTGTGTATACAACTTACAACTTAAAAGTTTGGGTCCCAATATTTAGCAGCCTCTTAGTAATTGATCAGGCCTTTAGGTTGCACAAAGGCTCCCATTTTTTTCATCCTGTATGTCAGTCCTCTCATCTTATTGAAGTTTAGATATGCACCTTCTCCTTAAGTTTGTTCTAAAAGTCATATCTCTGAATATCCCAGGTAAAGCCTCCAGTGCTTCTCGAAAACCAGTCTCTAGCCACAAACTGATTGTCTCACTTGAATGGTACCGATAATTACTTCAAGTTTGTAGATAGTCAGTTGGTGGCTCTGGTGGATATACTCAGCCACAGCAGCTGTAGCATTTGTGAAAAAAATAACACTCTATCTAAAATTATCAATGCCAGTCCTGTTGCCTGGATTGATTCCAGCATGTCATCACATGCCAACAATGTCCTCTGCCATTCAGATCCATCTAACACTCCAGTCCAAAGTTGTGCAAATCTTCCCAGCCCAATCAACTTCCACACATGTACTTCACTATTCTTCCACTTTATTTCATTCTCCAACAAGATAATATACTAAAGTTGCTGCTCTTTCACACTTACCATCCAATTCCATCAATTTACTTCCAACAAATTTTGCATATATTGGGGGATAATTGCCCATTTTTTTTCTTTAAAAATATTTATTTACTTTAATTATTAAAGATAAATGCAGTGGGTAAAGCATCAGACTTAAAACCGAGAGTGTGTGATTTCTATAACTGCCATGGGGACAAAGCCAGCTTGGTGATCCCAGGCCAGTCATTTTCTCTGAGCCCAAGAAAAGAGGTAATGGCAAACCACTTCTGAAAAATCCTCTCAAGAAAATTGCAGGGACTTGTCCAGGCAGCCTCCGAGAATCTGACATGATTGAATGGAAGAGGAAAAAAACATTCTAAATTATTTTCTATGGGGAGGCTTTTTGGAAAATAGGGAACCTTAAACATATATTTACTGGAAATAAAGAGTATACTCAAGTCTAGCTTTTTGAAGCATGCAGTTTCCTAGTTGCCTCTTGTTTTAGAGTCTTTTAATTAAAAACAAATTAAAAGTAAGCCAGGGAAACTGGTTGATGCCCAGGGTGGTATCTGTCAGCTTCTGATGCCCAGAGTCACATATGTTTCCTATTCTTGAGCTAAACTCATGAAAATGTTCTGTCTTTAATAAAGTCTTTTACTAGGTAATGAAAATGAAATTAACACTGATTGCCAGAAAGAAGCAAAAATGTTTAACATTTAAAGAGAAAGTAGTTTTTCACATAATGCAAACTGCCAAGAGTGGCAAAGGCAAAAAGCTGTCACCAATAATAAATTATGGTATTGGGGAGCAGAGAACAAGATTTGCATTTTTTTTCCCTATGAAATCAAGAATATTCCTGTTTTATATTGGTGTGTTGTCTTCATCAATTAGGTCCTTCATCCATCATCCTTCAGGTACTGTATAACTGTTGGTAATATGGTATGATTATAAAACAGATCCCTGTACGTCCCTGGAAGGGTTCCAAACAAAACTCTGGGGGACGTTTGTCATAGTAGGACGGTAGAGATGATGTAAGTATAAAATAAGTATTTAAGAAATTAGTGTACAGTCCTAATTTGCCACACTGCTGAACTCTGTAAAACATCAAAAGGGTAATCCAATTTGATTGAATTTCAATGAATAGCTTTTTAGACTGAATCTTCAAACTGAAAGTTCAGAATGATTAGAGGCATCATTTCCAATCAGGAATCTTTGAATTGCTTCTGAGAGTGTCCAATGAGATTCAAAGATTTAATATTTTTCTTTTTTATTCCCCCCCAAGACTCAAAACTTTGATTCATCTTTTCTTTTATGTATTGACAGTCCTGAGGATGGACTGTCCGATACTGACATAAGTAATTGAATATTTTTATCAGGTCTGCAAATTCTGCCTCATATTAGTGGCTGAAGGACATATTGTTGCTGTTTATGTCTCATTGTTCTTCTGGAATTTGATTAGATCGGTTCTTTTGGAGAGAGGGAGAGGGAGAGGGAGGGAGGAGAGGGAGAGGGGGAAGGAGGAGAGAGAAGGAGGGAAGGAGGAGAAAGGGAGGAGAGAGAGAGAGGGAGGGTGGAGAGAGAGAGAGGGAGGGAGGGAGGGAGGGAGGAGAAGAGAGCAAGAGAGCACACCATAGATTTTTGCAAGCAAAGATCTGGTTTTGTTTGAGATATGTGTTCTACCTACCTATAGGTATCAGGAACTAATTGGCTGGTTTGGTAAATTAGCTGTTTCACTTGAAAGCACGCAGGTACATTTTTTCCCTGTCATGATTGATACACGGGCTGCAAATGACCAAAGAAAATGATGCAAAACTGTACAAAAGCAAAATAATAAAATGATACATTGAAGAGATTAATTATTAGGTTATACAGAATATCAGCTTGCTTCCTGTCCTATATCTTCATTACTGCTTGGAACAGGAGTAATTCAATTGATACATTATGGTAAATTAAGAAAAGTTGTGAGCACTAAGGAGGTCCAGGATATAAATCAAGGAATTTTGGAAACTATTAAATGTGTGCTTAATTAAAACAACAACAAATATCCATATGAAAAGACTGTATGGCAGGGGTGAAATCCAGCAGGTTCTGACAGGTTCTGGAGAATGGTAGCAGAAATTTTAAGCAGTTCGGAGAACCAGCAAATACCACCTCTGGCTAGCCCCAGAGTGGGGTGGGAATGGAGATTTTGCAATATCCTTCCCCCAGGAATGGGGAGGGAATGGGGATTTTGCAGTATCCTTTCCCAGCCACGCCCACCAAGCCATGCCCACAGAACCGGTAATAAAAAAAATTGAATTTCACCACTGCTGTATGGGGAATACGGAAGCAATCTAAAACAACAAGTATAAGGAGCAACTACTGCAATGATCAGTCTAAGTAGGAGCCTGCCAGGCTAATGGTAGTTATACTTCAGGTGGTTGGAGAGTAGACCAACCATTTGGGAAAAAAATCATTTTGAGAAAGTTGGTATTGATTAGTAGCTCCTCTAAAATAAATGGAATTGATAGTGTTATAAATTAATGAATCAATAGCTTTATGATCTTTTTCAGATCATCTGAGAATTTTACTTGCTGATTGGATGGGAAACTGTTTTAGAGAAAAGGTTTTTTATTTTTTTTTTATTTTTTTATTTATTTCACCAAGCATATATTTAATAACAGATACAAGTGTAAATACATGAAATGGATTCAAATAAAAGGAAACATTAGGACAGGGACAGTAGGCACGCTGGTGCATTTAAGCACTTAAGATAAACTATTTTCAGTGTTGTAAAACTACTTTGAGTAATTTCTAGTTCAGTTTACATTCAGCACACTTCCACTCAGTCCCTTCAGGGGTGTCAAACTGGCGGCCCGCACGCCAATGCATCATGCACATGCCACGCCCACCCCAGCTCCACAAAGGGAAAAAACATCAAGATACATTACATGACAACAACATGATGCGGCGAGTTTGACACCCGTGCTTTATCTGGATCAATACTAACCATACACGCCACAGTTCACCACAGCCCCCCTTTCCAAAAGATGTTTATTTAGTAAATATTAGCAAACATCAAAGCCACTTATCTGGCAAAATGAGACAAAAAGAAGGCAAAAGCAGCTGTGCCCACATATAAACAACAGGCAACAATATCTATATATCTACCTATATTCAAAAGCACAGAATGTCCCAGAGCCACCATAAACGTTACTATGCATTAAAAAGGAGGTTGGCCTTTATTTATTTATGCCCGCTTGAACCCTTTTATCTACATTGAAATCACAGAGCGGTAATGAAAAATAGGCTCCCACATGAAAGACACAATTTGGTGAATGGATGTAGACAATACTAAAGGAAAATTAATAAGCCTGGGTAAAGCAAAATAGGTTTTCTTTGGCAAAGCAGGTTGGGTTGTATTGGAACTGCCTGACTCATTTCTGTGAGGCTGTCCAATTTGGCTTAGTAAGAGGATTTGAATAAACTCCAATTACTTTGAACCTGTATTGTGGGACAAAGTCTCTTTCAGTTTCTTATCAGTTTGGGCTGAAATACTTCCAGACTGGATAGCTTAGGATTTTTGCAGCATTTGCCAAAACCACCCCATCTAGAAGTTTCCCTCCACCTTCTTCTGCAATATTGTCAGAAAGTCAACTGTGGAAATGATAAGGATATTTTAGTAATGTCTTTATAACTTTATTTCACAAGCAAAATGGGTTTCCTTCGTAATTACTTTGTATTTCCTTACTTATATAATCAATAAAGTATAAATTCTGGTTGAACCACTGTGTGGGGTCCCTTCCCAGCCTTATGGGAAGACCCCTCTTTGTTTGATCGAATAAATGTGACACTCAGAGAAAATTGGAATTCTGCCTCTTTGTCCATGCCAGGTCTGACCTAAAAAGTATGCAAGACTGTCAGAATATTCATGAACTGGTAACAAGGTCAGCCAATGAATAGCATAGCAAATAAGTCAGCCAATGAGGACTGTCTGGAAACTGAAACTGGAAGGAACCTGGGTGTGGCTCTGTATTAAGCTCTGAGCTCTGAAGCTGCAAACTAATCTGCTGAAATGAAACAGAAAACTGTTCTCTCCTCTGCCTGGGTTTTTGGCTGTAACTCTCTACCACGTTGGAAGAATCTACTGTTGGTCTTGCATGTGTTATTATGTATATAAGGAGAAGTTAATGAATCCTGCTGAATCAGTTATCTGTGCGTGCTTTCTGGATGTGATTTCTGCAACAAACTCTGACAAGACGACTTATCAACAGTTATTAGTAGGAAGGTGGATATGTGTTCAAAAATTTTTCCACTCCCAGTGCCATAACAATTCTCCAAAGAGAGTCAATAACGTATACTGAGGGGTGAGAAATAGGGTAGCAGGTGGTGCCAAAGCAAATGCTATGGTTTTTGTCCTATTCTTGGCAATGCTGAAGAATTCCATAGTCTGATATTGCAAAACTTCTTCATTGCATTCTGTCTCTTGCAAAACTTCCTCATCAAACCGAGAAAGCTCAGTGGCTCGACCTATATGGCACAGGAGAGAGCTGAGTCACCATCCATGCTGTTGACACCCATCTATGTAGGATCTTGAGGCTTTGCACCTCTTTGAATGGGCTACAGTATTCTCTGAAATCTGTGATGGAGTCTGGAAGAGCCTTCAGGTCAGTGGTGGGTTGCTCCCAGTTTGGTCTGGTTCTTGCGAACCAATAGTAATGGTGGCGGGAGGCTCTGCCCAGCCACCCGGACGTCATCATGGATGACGTACACACTCCCGTTGCGAACAGGTAGCAAAGGTAAGTGGAACCCACCCTTGCCTCAGGTTATACAGAAAGAAAAGCTTTCTTTTGTGGATCATGTTCTGAGAAAGAAAGCTGAAGGAGCTCTAAAGGACAAATAAAAATAACTTGGTGATTTGACTTCATCTTAGAAGTGAGGGAGGCACTGTTGCTATGTATAGCATCTTCTCTTTCTAAGCGTTGAACAGCCCTACGACATATTCTTTAATTTGCAGCTTCGGTAGTATGATTCAACACCACATATTGTAACACATCTCACAAGAATATGTTCAGGCCGAAAGGGAAGGAAAGTTTTACTGCACGTATCAGCAGTGAGAAAGTTAATCTGCTTTATAGTGCTACTTTAAAGAGGGTGAGTAATTTCCCCTATAAACTAAAAGATCATAAAAGTGGACACTTCTTTCTTTTCCTCCATCTGTGCTTAGTTCAACTATTAGGTGAACGGTACTCTGCCCTAAACCATAATTCAACTTCACCTGTTTAATGAAATAATTATAGCTTCCTTTATCCGTTCTAGGATAGTTGTTGTCCTTTGGGACAACTATGACCTGGATGACTGAGAATCTCCATAGACAACCAAAATCATTGCAATTCATTGTGCCTATCTTTGGATGAATGTCCTCTTCGTTTGCAAGGCCTGACCTCATGAATTGTTAGTGCCAAGAGACCATGATCCTTTCATTTCGTTAATAAGGCTCTCACATGTTTTACTGCTTCTAACATCACTCTTTCCTCTTAAAAAATGCAAGGTGTTTAGCAAGTCTTGAAACTTTTTTTGTTTTTGTGAGGGACAGCCTTTTCTTCAATAGGCCATTAAATATGCTATCCATAGTTCACCTTTAGGCAAATGAACGTGACACTGGAACAGCTTTTGAAATGTTAAACAATCAAGATTACAAAAGTCCCTGGTTTCCTAGGAACAGGTGATTTATCTTCCAGTTGCATATCCAGGAAGCCACTACTACTTCATAAATTATGAACGGAGTTCTTAATTTGTGATGAATGTTTCTGTCCTTGAAAACTGCTTGTCTCAGACCACCAAACAAGTAATTTCAATCCTTATGAGAATTATCCAGCTAATAAATTCAAGAAGCAGGAGAACATATTCGGATTTTGAAATTATAAGCAAAGTCAGCACATTGTAAAGGCAATCTAGTATATCACTATTGAGATTGCCTGTTTCCTTCAAAGAACATATTTGGGAACAAATAACATCTTTGGGGTAAGATCTACTTTGAGAGAACATCCCAGAGCAAAAAAAGGTGAAGACCTCCTGCCCATTGGCATTAGTGGTTGTGGCAAGGCAAACATGTCACCTCTTCAGAGATGGGTTTCAGCAGGTTCTGACCAGTTCTGGAGAACCGGTAGCAGAAATTTTGAGTAGTTTGGAGAACCGGTAAATACCACCTCTGACTGGCCCCACCCCCATCTATTCTTGGCCTCCTGAGTCCCAGCTGATCAGGAGGAAATGGAGATTTTACAGTATCCTTCCCCTGCCATGCCCACCAAGCCACACCCACAGAACTGGTAGTAAAATTTTTTGAAACCCACCACTGCACCTCTTAAATAGATGACTTGAGAACTTGGGTCAGACATTGTATGGAGTAACTAAGTAATTATGGTATTTGTGTGATGATGCCATCCACATATGTATTGCTATTTTGACATAACTGCAGTTTATTACGGATATTCTTGTCTCCCCTTGCTCAGATGATCTGGATCAAACTCTCCTCTTTTTTTAAAATAAGAAAGACAGATTTACATCTGGTACTGAGTTCCATTTTAATAGTCACTGCATCTGAATTGCTGTAAATCATGGGAAGCCAAATCAAAAATGCTCTGTATTCCCATCATTTTTTAAAGCCCCTTTCCTGATCAGGAGTCTACAATCCCATTACAAATTAAAGAAAAAGGTCTGTTGTGTTTGTTTGCAAACTGTTTTGCTATTTAAGTGAGTAAAAACTCTTTGAACAAGGAACTGAAAAGTTATGAATAACACTTCTGCGAAATAAAAACATAGACTCAAGAGCAATTATTTTAAAAGCCCCACCCTTTTTTTTTCAAAATAGAAGCTGTAGATTTGGTGGTCCAGTTACAATTGTTACAATTATTTCTATTTTTTTAAATTAAGAATGGAACGTAATATAATTGATTATTCAAAGTAGCCATAAATGGTTCTTTGAAATCCTTCACTATTCTGCACAGATCTACTGTATGTCCAACATTCCATTTGTATCCCCACTTCCCTGTGATTTGCATAGCTTTTTACCCATTCTTGAAAAGTCTTCTCTGCTGTTACTCCTAAAAATATGTCGAAAAGCACTTTTTGTAGCGTTTTCTTTGGAATGGTAGGTATAGGGCAGTGATGGCAAACCTTTTCAGCACCAAGTGCCGAAAAGGGAGCATTTCGCATGTGCATGCTCATCAGGGCTGCAACCAGGAATAAGAGCTGCCCAGAGGGCATGCGCATGCCAGATAAAGTACTTCCAGTTTCCGGTGCGCGCATGCAGGCTGGCAAACAAGTCTTCCGGTTACTGCGGTGCATGCACATGCACCAATCAGCTTTCCGGTGCACATGCTCAAAGGCCAGCTGATTGTCACATGCACATGTGTGCCAGAAATCCAGAAGAGGAATGGGCAACGCCATGCATGCCAGGTGAAATGGCTCCGCGTGCCACTTTGGGTACGTGTGCCATAGGTTTGCCATCACGGGTATATGGTTTTCTATAGGGTTTTCTATTCTATTTAGAATGGGAGATATAGGGTAGTTGTAGGGTTTTCTATTGCAAGCAGACACAACAGATCTTTTTCTTTAATCTGTAATGGGATTGTGAATTCCTGATCAGGAAAGGATCTTTAAAAAAATGATGGGAATACAGAGCATTTTCGATTTGGCTTCCCATGATTTACAGCAATTCAGATGCAGTGACTATTAAAATGGAACTCAGTACCAGATGTAAATCTGTCCTTATTTTAAAAAAGAGGAGAGTTTGATCCAAATCATCTGAGCAAGTGGGGACAAGAACATCCGTAATAAACTGCAGTTGTGTCAAAATAGCAATATGTATGTGGATGGTATCATCACACAAATACTGCAATTACTTAGTTACTCCATACAATGTCTGACCCAGGTTCTCAAGTCATGTATTTAAGAGGTGACTAATCCTTCTTGCTGGATACTCAGCATTTTCCCTTCTTTCCCATAGCCAGATTAATGTTCCCAAGGGAACATTAATCCCAAGGGAACATGTTCACCCAAGAGCCAGCAATAGAAGAATATAGAATTATGCTCAAGACAAAATTCTTTGACATCAAGGTCATTAAAACTAGCCGAGGTGGCGCAGTGGTTAGAGTGCAGTACTGCAGCTACTTCAGCTGACTGCTAGTTCAGCAGATCAGCGGATCGAATCTCACCGGCTCAAGGTTGACTCAGACTTCCATCCTTCCGAAGTGGGTAAAATGAGGACCCAGATTGTTGGGAGCAATATGCTATTTAGTATACTGTCTTTGGTGTAAGCCGCCCAAGTCCTCGGAGAGTGGGTGGCATAGAAATATGACTAATAAATAAATAACTGATACTAAAAACAGAAACTTTATTTTAGGAAATTATCGGGAGGGGAAAAAATGACACATTTACTTGCTTGTAGGCTGCTGTGCATATCTAAAAGGAAGGCCTGAGCTAATAAAATGGTTTATTCCTCTTTGCTGCCAGACTCTCCCTTCTTGCTGTGCTCTCAGTTTTTCTCCAGAGCACAAGGAGACCCATTTTTGGAAAGTTAGAGAAATTCACAGAGATTTAATCTTCATCCAGATTTTGCAGCCTCAATAAGGTAACCTGGGAGGAGACATGCCTGCTTCAGATAAATGGGTTTAAATAATCTGAATAGGCTCATACACCTTATCCCAGAATTGAGATGGATATGGGTCCTTCAATATTAAGCCATAGTATTAAGCCATAAGTATTAAGTGCCAGATTTCTCTGAAAGTATACCATTCCTCAAAAAGAGTACAAAGATTGACCTCTTAATATTATTTACTGCCTGATGCATAAACTCCTACAGTTCTAAAAACAAAAACTGGTCCCTCATCTTTCCACAGACTATTCCTATTACCTTATAATAACACATATAGCTTCATTGTGGCTGTCCTCATTTATTTAAGAATAACATGTTATAAAGGCTGTAGATGCATGATTTAAACAGAGATGAATGAATCATTGTCTGCTAGGCTATCTTTGCCAAGGGTAAAAGCATAATGAAAACTGTTGTGAATCGAACCTTGCAAATGGATATTTTAGAATTATTGATTTGTCACTATGCAATAAACTCTTCGATGAAGGTGTTTTTTTTTTTTTAAAAAAAAAACAATTTGGTTTTCTGTAGCACATATGCTATTTGTAATTCCCATTTCATGTCTAAGTGCGTACAAAATCAAGATGTCCAGCTGAGTTATTCTAGGAACATCAGCTGAGAAAGGTCAATTTACAGAACTTCTCCTCAAGGTGAAATGAAACTGTGTTTTATATAGCTTTTAAAATACATAAATAAATAAGTGGGGAGCTGCAGATCAAGTGTCATTTAATCCTTTCTTTTGATATCATCTTGTCCAAAAACACTCAGATGGATAAGAGAAATTAGAAGGAAGAAGAGAGTGAGCCCAATCCCCAAGGGTCCTAAAGGGAGAATATGATAAATACAAATAAAGTGTTCACCAACCAGAAAGTTCAATTTTAATCCCATTTGGGTGATTTCATAAGCAAAACTACTTCAGTCCAGAGCACTTAAAAGATCAATTAATTCAGTGTGCTAACAGTATCTCATTTTGGAAAACTGAAATTCCATGTTGTTGTTGCTGCTGCTGCTGCTGCTGCTGCTGCTGCTGCTGTTGTTGTTGTTGTTGTTGTTGTTGTTGTTGTTGTTGTTGTTGTTATTATTATTATTATTATTTTTAAAAATCACATAAATTAGGATGGCAGTTCTTATCTGTCTTTATCAGGGCTCAAAATCTCAGGAGGTTCAGACCTGGCTAGTCCTTAGTTGGGACTCCACCAAGAAATATGAGGTGTATAGACTAGGGTATGAATGTTGCAACAAAAAGAAAAGCAAAAATGTCAAATTACTTTTACACTGTTGTCAATAAAATTGCAGCAATGTATCCATAGAAACCCAAATGATGTGGTTTGAGGTTTATATCACATCTAATTAGAAATAGATAGAATTTATTTAATGTGATATTGGATAAATGTGAGAGCCCGGTAGACTATATGAGGGAATAATTTCACAGAGGTAGGGAGGTTTGTGTAAACTGAGTCTATGTATTTTCTTTTAATGATACATATGGGAACATGGTTTCCCCTTCTGTTGAGAGGGAGTCAATCATATTTTAGATAGGGACATTTGGGGTTAATGTCTTTGAATAATATTGACTGGTTTTGTTCCTGGGTTGGGGTTGTTTGTTTTTAGTCTAGAAAAGAGGCTCAGTTATCCTTTTGTGTTTGTACAGAGACAACCTGTTAAGAAAAAAAAGGCAACTATCCTGGAATTAAATATCAGAAAAGAACCACACACAAACAAACACACAAATAGATTAATGCAGCTATTTTTGCATCTCGAAAGATTGGGCAAGACAAAAATGATGTGTTTTCTTTTCTTTTGTGTGTGTGTGTGCGTGTCTGTTTTTTTCTTGGCAATTGGTAAAATAAGATAGTAAAGATTCCCTTTAAGTAAGTACCTGTAAAATTTGAAAACTATAAATGCAGCAGTTAGAAAATGATAATGAAGGAAAACAGCTTTGGGAATTGGTTTTGTTTTCTGCTTGATTGATTGCAGTGGAGTTACAGCTCCAACAGTGTTGCCTAGTTCCTTACTGAAAGTGTGTCATAGTGGTTGCTTCAAATTGCTTGTTGGTACAAGTTAGATTGGCAACAAATTAGGAAATTAGATGGCACTGTCTTCTAAACAGACAGATTCAGGCAATGGATGAGAACATTGGCTGTCTAATGACCTTTGAGAAGATTCTGTTTTTCTAGCCAGAAACTTTATAAGGTCATAGGCTTTGTTTCGGATCCAAATAACTGTTGGCATTTTACATTAGCCAGGAGCAGTTCAGAATTGTTTTTGTTGCCTAGGAAATTATTCCCATTGGTCCCCATTAATATAAGTCAGATTTGTTCAGGGTGCTGTTCTGAACTATCAGAATAAACAAATATCAGTTAGTGAATTTACAGTACTCCATTAATAAAGAGGTGTAAAACTCGTGTCATGTGACGTATCATGACTTTTTCCCCCTTTGCTAAACCGGACATGGGCGTGGCCAGCGTGTGATGCATCCGGCTCACGGGCCGTGTGTTTGACAGCCCTGCATAAATAAGTTCACCTGCACCATTCACAGATAAACCCACATGTTTAGTGTATTTAATGCATCACAGTGGCCTTGTATTCATTACCCACATTTATCAATCTATTGTCATTTATACAGTTCAGAGCAGGGGTGTCCAGTTTTGGTAAATTTAAGACTTATGGACTTCAACTTCCATGGCTGATTGGGAAATTCTGGGAGTTGAAGTCCATAGGTCTTAAAGTTGCCAAGTCTGGATACCCTGGTTTAGCATAACTAGGGTAGGTTCTACTTACCTTTATTACCGGTTTGCAGCAGGGCCATGTGCACACTCTTCTGCGCATGCACAGAAGCATTTTGATGACATCAGGGTCGGTGGGCGGAGCCTCCCACTGGTTTTACTACCAGTTCTATAGAACCAGTGCGAACCGGGGGCAAACCACCACTGAGCATAACCATTTTCCTCTTTCCCCTTCCCTTTTTGAGAAGCTATAGATTTGGAGAGTATGACCTGTGAAGTAAGCAGTTTTATTTCATTGGAGTTAAACTAATAGGATCCTTTTTTTTCTGATAAAATATACATGAGATAAATATATGTCTTAAACTTGTTTTCAGTTTTATATTCCCACAGACATTGACTTCAATGAGGCATGCAGTTGGGAACAGAATGCGATCATATATTATTTAGTTGGGCAGTGTCATGCTAATGAATCAAGAAAATTGGGTTGGAAGTTCAGTCTTTAAACAAATTTGAAGAGTAAATAAATAAGTTGTGTATGGTTAGGAATTATTTTAAACTTGAGTCAAGCTTTCTGGTGATTCCTAAGTCAGTCAACACTCTTCAGCACTGTTTCTATTCAATGTCAAATGTGAACATTTCAAGAAAAGATCAAACAAAGCACATAGCAATTTTATCAACTATAGGGAAAATCAAGTGTAATACCCTTAAGTTTCTCATTTTTTAAAAAAAATGCAACAAAAACCTGCAAGGAAATTTATACATCTTTTCATGTGTGTTTCTCCTAAAGTGTACAATCTTCCATGTATTCTTTTCTTTTCTATTCATAAGAATAGAAATTCTTATCAGAAATTCCTGATTTTTTGCAGGAATTTTCCCTAGTGGATGTGACAGTCCTTTGGGTTCAAAAAAACCCCCCCACTTCAACTCTGGACACAAGGATGGATCTGCAGTATCTGTCTAGAAGTGCAGAGTCATACACAATGGAAGCACTGAAAATCCAATGTTATTGTAGGTGTTATTCTGTGACCCCACTCATTTTTTCCATCAGTTTTTGGTGGCGCTTGACTTCAATTAATAATAAATAAATAAATAATAAATAACTTTGTCATTGTACGTGTATACACAGTATACCCATAGAATGAAATTCACTTAACACCAGATCCAACACACATAACAATCCCCAAACACATTTCCACCCACCACAATTCCCCACCCCTAAACCACCCAAGCATCCACACCCAGTAAAGATTCATATCATGGATTTTTGTAGTCTCTTCATTCCTAAATTTGAAAGCAAAATTTACAAAATTCAGAAAAATTTAGAATGGTAAATGCATATTTATTTTTTAGATTTTTTTTAATCCCATAGTGACATACCTAATATTCCTTCCTAATAATTTTCCCACAACAACAACCTTTGGAGGTGGATTGGGATGAGAGAAAGTGACTGTCCCAAAGTCACTCATCTGTCTAAGGTAGTACTAGAACTCACCGTCTCTTGGTTTCTAGGCCAGGACCTTAACTATTAGACCAAACTGAATAAAAGATTTGGTAGGTTGGATTTGTCTCTGTTCCTCCATTGCTTCCTTCAGTATACTTAATTGGTATGGTTGACTCTGATAAGATTAAAATACCAATGAATGTTAAGATTATCTTGGGTTACTGGTATATTGCTGTGATTTCATTTCCTACTATGATACTAGTGTAAATATGCAATGCCTGTTGTTGTATGATGCTTGGTATGCATTTATTTTAATAATTTTAAGATAGATAGAACCCAGCTTATACCCAATCAATAATTTACTCATTTGTTTATTTATTTATTAAATTTATGTGCCACCCATCTCATAAGATATGACTCTGGCTGCCTTACAAACATTAAAACTAGTACACAATAAAACAATTGTTGTCTTAACAATTTAATAATATCCAAGGATGGGTTTCTACAGCCTTAGCCCCAACATCTCATCCTCCAAGTAACCATGTCTGTCATTAGAAAACAAATATTGGCAGGGGTTGAGGAATTTTGAAATAAATGGCATGCACCAGAGCTTCCCAGTGATGAACCACTATGCAAAATGGGGGTTCCAAGCCCTGTGGAAGGCTTCAAATTTCTTTATGGTTTTTACTCACAGATTTCATGTCGTGGATATAGATCACAGCAGGGGTGAAATGTAAAATTTGTTACTACCAGTTCTGTGGGCGTGGCTTGGTGGGGAGGTAATGTGACTGGATGGGCGTGGCCAACTTTTTTTAAAAAAAAACTTTACAAAGCATTTTTTCTACAACCTCTTCGGCCAAAGAGGTTGCAAAAAAATGCTTTGAAAAGCCTCTCTGCTGATCAGGCAACTCAGCTGGATCATCAGAGAGGCTTTTGAAAAAAATGCTTTGAAAACCTCTGACGATCCCAGCTGAACTGCACAATCATCAGAGGCTTTTTTTTTGTACTTTTAAAAGCATTTTTTCTGCGGAAGAGGTTGTAGAAAAAAATGCTTTTAAAAGTAAAAAAAAAAAGCCTCTGATGATCGTGCGGCTCAGCTGGGCATGGGAGGGGGGAACAGGGATTTTTGCTACCGGTTCTCCGAACCACCCGCCGACATCACTACCGGAGCGAGTGATCCGGTCTGAACCGGGAGCATTTCACTCCTGGATCACAGGAGTCATCCACACATCAGGTATATGGTGGAATAGTACATGATCAAAAGATTTTAATTATATTTTTTGACAATTGGGATATTGAAAAATGCAACATGAATTGTACTTGCTTTTCAGAAATGTTGTTAATATTAATGTGTTCATGGTTTCTAAACAAACTCATTAAGTAATCTTCATAGAGATTAAATGAAATCCTCTAATTGCTAGGAATTAAGATAGACTGCTTATCAGAAAAAAACATATGAAGAACAAATATGTTGGTAAACCTGCAGAATAAACCTCAAAGCATCTGGAGAAATCCAAAATAGTTGAATCTCTGGGTATGAATGAATGTACGAATGAAGCTATTTTTGAAAGGTCCTCTTTATGATGGCTGGTGATCTTCATCACTGCAGCTACTCAAGTCTTTATCAAGGTGTGCAAGAAGTCTCTATGGTGAACTTTGCTATATTCAGTAAGTGTGATGCATTTCCAGAAGTGAGTTATGTCTTCAAAATAGATCATTTCATTTATTTATCACGATTGCCTGTGAATCATAAACTAGCTTCCTTTCCAAGTTCTCTTTTCCCAGAGCAAATATTTTTCCTTGAACAATCATTTTATTTTACAACCATGTCTCCTGCCTTCTCATCTTTCAATTAAATTCCAGAGGTAGACCTTCAAGAACTCTTTACACTGAGCTTTAATAGTGTTGCTAGTCTCATTGCTAATGGAGAGGTGTGAGGGTTGCCTTTGAAAAATTCAGAAAAACAGTCCATGCAATTTTTCTGTTTATAAATACATTCTGACTATATAAAATTGGTTTCTGTGTCTATGGGTTCTGTTATATACATTTAGAATGCATACTATTAACTACAAACCTGCCCCATTCTCTCCTATTCATTTCCATTTTCCATTTTTGAGCTGGTCATTTTCCCCCCTAACCCAGAGCATATTTGGGGGAAAACCAAGGGCCACAGTAAGACCACACAATAAACTAGGAGGGGTTTTCCAAACAGGTTATGTGATAATAAATTTCTAAGTTCTTCTTAGCTGTCTTGCGAGATAGGATGAAGCAATGCTGTCCAGGGAAGGGCCAAATAAGAGTGGGCATAACCCACAGCTGGATAATGGGTGGAACAAGAAGGGACCCTACCTAGTTTTTCAAGCTGCAGAGGAAATGGCAGGAGAATTGTAAGTTTGAAGGCAGGAAAATTGTAAGTCTGAAATTGTAAATTTCAGACTTGTAAGTTTGATGCTAGCCTTCCTGGGTAGACCAGACAGAAAACCCATCCAGATAACCTTGTTCAACTTTATTATAAAGCTACATTAACAGAATCTTGTTCTGTGCAAGGGTTAATTACACACCAGCTTGTTCTAGGGGAATGCAACCCTGTCCAGACTAAAAAAATGGTAAGTCACCAGACCCTGGGGGGAGTGCAAAACCCCACACCATCTTGCCAGGATTAGGGATGAGCTGATGTTTCTCCCCATCCAGACCCTTACATCCTCCAAGTACTTGGACAGCATAACAGCACCACCTGTGTGGCCAAAGGTAAATATGTAAATCAACATAAAGATGATACAATATATCATGTTGTTGGGTGACCTTACCCAGAAGTTTCATGTAGATGTAAAAGAGGAGAGGGAAGATATTTCAGGGCCTAGGACTTGGTCATTCCTTGCCGAAAAACAGACTGTTTTAAAACAATGGTTACTCCTAGAACTTTGATATTGTCCCAAGTGTCTGAGAATTTGTCTGAAAACTTTAAGCAGGGGAGAGCAAGTAATTTGTAGGTAACCTTTTTTTTGTTAACAACAACCAGACTGTCTCAAAAAATTGAAAGCTTTGAGGGTCTACAGAATTCTTCATCAAACAACATATTAACCACAGAAGAAGGTGGGAAGATAAGGAAAACATCCCCAATTTTTCAGCCAACAGGACTATCTTGAGATGGAAGTTGTGAGTTGAATGAATAGTTCCTCTAGTTGTAGATGTTAGATTATATTTTACATTCAGATCCAATGGGTGGCCTCTATTTTTCCAATGTTCCTTCTTTTGTCATTTGCTAAATCACATTAAAGAAAACATGTTGACATGTTTCTAATAAATATCACATCTGGACTGCAAGTATATAGATCATCATTAGTTGCAGCAAACAGATTCAGGAAACCAACTGCCAGCCAAAGGTTATCCAAATTTTTGCTGTCCAAATCTCAGTGTTCATAGATTTCTGGAACAAAGCATGTCAAATTCCAGAGGCGTGTGAAAATAGAAAGTAATTAGCATAAATATTTCCACTTGAGCAGTTCCCTGAATTATATTATTCCCCAATGAGCTGTAAACAATAATTAGCTATCTAGGTATGTGGTTTTACAAAGTTTCTCGAAGTGTTACTATTAGACCTAAAATAAGTTACCTGTATCTGTTCATAGTGAAACAGTTTTGTTTTGCTTTTTAAATGGGAAACTGAGAGACAAAGAGAGAAGTAATGTATAGAATATGAAAATAGTTGATAAAATGTGGGTTTCTTAAATTTCTATTGTGGCAATGTAGTGATTGCATTGCAACTTAATAAGAGGTCGAAAATGAAGTAATCTACTTTCAGTAACTGTGCTGGGGGCTATTTTGTAATAAAAGTATCTGCACCTTGACACCATTTTCCATTGGGTTTATTTATTGAAGGCCTGTAATTAAGCTATGCTGACTACAGAGAGCAGTCTCTGGGTCAAGGTGGAGGTTAATAGAAAGATGTTAATATGATACCTATGTGCCCCAGTAGGTACTTGAATAAAAATAGGAATTAGTTTTCCATTTCTTTTGGCATTCTCAGTTTTCTAACAGTGAGGACCAAAATCCAAAGCACTGACATATTTGAAAGTCAATGATGCACAAAATCTTTACCTAAATTAAATACATTTAGCCTGCTTTTATTACGAGAAATATGGGAAGGGGACACTGTAGAATGTTTTGCAACAGGTGTATGGAAAAAACATGTTCCTCAATCACATTTTTTAAAATCTCTGCTAAAAGGAAGGTTGGAAATGGAGAGGCTGAATTTAGCTGATTGATTTTAATTAATCAGTGAGTATCTTAACTTGCATGTTCTGGTTCTATTTTGAATGTTAATATTATGGAAGCCATCTTGTTTTTTTAAAACAAGAAATGAGGCTTTGACATTGGTAAATATCAACTAATAATAGGAAGAAGTAGGAGGGAAAAAAGAGAAGGAAGAAGCACTTGACTCCCAATTCTTGACTCACAACTTCATCTCTGGCCAGTTCCTGTATGAATGGCTCCTAAGTGGCAAGTAATTCAGGTCCCTTACACTGCTATGCATCATTTTATTTCTTTTCATTATTTTGCTCTGGGAGAGATGCCCATAAATACCAATAACCTTGTTAACATCTCTCTTGGGATTCACCAAGCCTTTTGGCCTACCTGGATTTATTTTTTACCATTTTAATTAGAAGAAGAAGAATTGGATAATAATTAGATTCTTTAAATTAAAAGACCGATAGTAATTAAGCAGAAAATAAAAATGATGGATGCAGGCAATCCTCTGTTTTGTGTGGAAGTATTGCATTTTCCACCTACAAATAAGAAAAGAAAAAAAAAAGAAAGGAATTAAAACTAATCAGGATTGAAGAGAACTGTATATATAACTACAGATAGTGTTTTAGAGCAACTTTGCCAGTTGGGTAAGAAAATGTATTTTTTTTTTTTTTGGAATGGCCCCAAAAAAGATTTTAGCCGTACCATTTTCTGAGAATGTCTACAGCATATTTTCAGAATTCAGAAGGAGCTCACCAGCTCCCAAAATTTATAGACATACATTTACATAGTGTTGTGAAGATTGATATATTCAGCCACAAATTGATCATGTTGCAAGTATTATCATAACTCAGAGTGTATAATGACACACATCTATAATGAAGTGAGATTTTAACTTTAATATTCCATGGTGTTTTTTTTAAAAAAAAAATTTATAAAGAATGTTGATATTTCAGAAAGATAGAAAATATTACAGTCTTATGTTAGATAAGTGGGCCTTACTAATCTAGGGATAGAATTTCTTGATAGGTGTAATTTCAACCAAAGCATTCCCTGATCACAATTCAGTTGATTAACCACTATGTCACAGAGCTATAAATAAATTTACTGGGAAATTCTGTATTTATTGTGATCGCTCTTAAATGTAGTGATGTATGAACTCTATTTGGCTCAAATTTTAATTGAATCACAAATTGCTAATGTCATAGCTGAATGCTTTAAAACATCTCTGAGATTTGCTGATGACTTTGCAAGATTTCATGTGTTCATATCTTCAGAAACTTACCTAGCAGTTAATATAACATGAGAGTAGCAAAATTTTATATCAAGGTTTCAAGCTCCTGAAGAAGTCTAAGACAGGATCAGGATCTTCTACTTCAGACAAGCCAAGAAAGCAAACATGAAAGATATTTGAGTAGAGAAACATGATTCCCAGTAACAAAATATGAAAGTAAGCAAAGTGACTTCACAAGGAAAGAGTAAATTAGTAACTAATCATCAACCAAATCTACAACAAGGTTAGAGAAAAATCCAAGGAGATTAATCTGGCGGATACTTCAGAAAGAAGCAGTCGCCTCAATTTTTACATCTTAAGAGCTGGTTCTGTGCAAATGTAGAGTTATTTACTTTAGAAGAGATAACATGAATATGTAATGTAAATATCAGCTAGAAACCTGAAAGATTTGAGTAGGAATATTCCCAAACATATATTTGAAGTGCAAAATTGGGCTTGGATGCAGCTTTAGTAGTTCAGGGGAAAATGTTTTTCTTTAAAAGCTAAGTAACTCAGAATTTGGCTCTCTGATGCTTTTTTCCTCCCCGCTGATTTTTAATGAGAAATCAACAGTTACATTTTTCCCCCTTTTGATTGAAGTACATTAAATATTTAGGCCTTGTAGAATCTTCTTGGAAGTGTTAAACATGTCAGATGTCACACAAATAGATACATAATTACTTCACATGCAATCAGAAATGAAGTTACAAATCTTTTAAAAAAACCCAGTAACTTCAGAATTGGCTGAAATTTGCAGCCATTGTTACACATTCTAAGTAGTTTGTGATCTCCTTATACAAATCCATTCAGGTGAGTACATATGGGCATATGA
Organism: Pituophis catenifer annectens; assembly: GCF_029215685.1. Lineage (NCBI taxonomy): Eukaryota > Metazoa > Chordata > Lepidosauria > Squamata > Colubridae > Pituophis > Pituophis catenifer. The sequence continues at coordinate 235,835,589 of NW_027256882.1, forward strand.
GTGTGTATGCAAAGGCAGCTTTTAACATTAAAAATCTGAGAAAGGCTGTATTACTATCCTCTGTTATTTTGCTTTATTTCTGGAGCAGAGATGCAAAGTTGCTTCGGAATTGAATTTAGAATTTGTTTCAGAAAAGACACACTTAAAAATTAAGGAGGATAAAATCAAGGGTTTGATGCAGGGATTATGGAGTTTTCACCATAATTCCCTAATCCCTACACTAAATCCTTAAACTTAACCTCATGAAAATTTCTACCAACTGTTTCAGAGTTTGGATTTTATGTCTTACTTTACTAAAATCATTAAGGTCACTGAAATGTTAAGCATTTCAACCTTGAAGGGGCCAATGGATTCCAGGGACAAGATGCAAGAATCTGCAAATTTAAGGCTTGCACATTATAGATCTTTAAGGTATCATTTATATCTACGTACTCTGTTTTAAAGAATTAAAACATATAAGCTTTTGGTACTGGTAATTGTAGACATAACCAGTGGTGAAATTCAAATATTTTTTACTACTGCTTCTGTGGGCGTGGCTTGGTGGGTGTGGTGTAGCTTGTTGGGCATGGCTTGGTGGGCGTGGCAGCGGAAGGATACTGCAAAATCTCCATTCCCACCCCACTCCAGGGGAAGGATACTGCAAAATGTCCATTCCCTCCCCACTCCTGGTGGAAGGATATTGCAAAATCTCCATTCCCACCCAACCCTGGGGCCAGCCAGAAGTGGTATTTGCCAGTTCTCCAAACTACTCAAAATTTCCGCTACCGGTTCTCCAGAACCTGTCAGAACCTACTGAATTTCACCCCTGGGCATAACTATTGGTCCCACATTGCAAAAGATACATCTAAGAAATATATTCTCATATCCCAATAATAGTGATGTATTAATAATAATTTCTATAAGAAATATTAAAGTAATATGGAAGCTTGAATTGTACCAAATAAAACAAATAGATTGATATTATAAATGACCTGTTTTATTCTAATATAAGATTAAGAAAACCTTGTTTTTGCTATTAAGATATTTTCCAGTTGTCTTCCTTTCCTAAATCCTTCAAAATTAGTCAGTTTAATCATGCACACAGTATATAGACAAACATACCATTTCTTATATTCTATTAATCTACTCATCCATCAAGAGGAATTTAATTTGAGAAAAACTTTAAAGGTAATTTATAGCAGTGTTTGTTGTGGGATTGTATTACTAACTCAGTGGCTGCTCAGTGCAAGCATAAAGCTTTATGTGTCTTCAATTAGAGCAGAAGTCTTTCAGAAATAAAAAGCTTATCTTATTTCAACATGGAAAGAATCTGAGCTCCATACATGAGATTTAGATCCATAAAGATCCATGGTTTGAGGGCAAACCCACTATTTATTTGCTGAAAAATCAGATTATGCATTATTAGGATTAATAACTACAGTTTAATACAGATAGAACTTACTTTGGTGATCACACCTGCCCACTGTTTCTGGATCTCTGTCCATTAAATCATTGAAAGATCCAGTTTTGTAAAGACCTAGATCCATTCTGGAGTGATTTGGAGACCTTGTTCCATTATGCCTGACACAGTTCGCTACAGTTTGGAATTTTGGTTTTAATCAAATTCATTCAATATATCTCATCTGAGTGGCATACAATTGCAGGAGCTCATCAAGCTTGGGTCTGATCATTGCCTGGATAAGAGATACTGCCTTGAAAAAAAAATAGGGTTATAAATGTAGTCATCCACACATAAAATATTTCTAGATATTTTGATATAAATCATTGGAGTATGATATGAGGAAAAGAGTTTACAACAATGGCTATTGTAATTGAGATGATAGATAGATAGATAGATAGATAGATAGATAGATAGATAGATAGATAGATAGATAGATATGATAGGTAGGTAGGTAGGTAGGTAGGTAGGTAGGTAGGTAGGTAGGTAGATAAATGATAGATAGATAGATAGATAGATAGATAGATAGATAGATAGATATCAGAGAGAGGAGATTGATAGGCAGACGGACAGACAGACAGACAGATAGAGACAGCAGGCAGGCAGGCAGGCAGGCAGGCAGGCAGATAGACAGAGAACAGGTAGTAGAAACATTTGTATCCATATCAAACATAATCCAAGCTTTCCAGCTTGGATTATTTCTTCTCCAGCTTCTCCTGAGAATTGTTCACAGCCATTTTCAGGTACAATAAGTTCTGCTGGAGCAGCTGAATGGAACTCTGATAAAGCAAGAAGGTCATTTTGCTTCATGAGAGGGCAAAGGTTGCCTCACAAAGCAACTTCAAGGGAGTACTTTATCTGAAATTTCATCAAGGTATCTCTTCCCGATTCTGCACAACCAACCCTCTCTTCAATAACATGTGTACACATTTCAAGGAACATTTATTTTTCAACCTTCCAAATCTAGATATTCAAGCCTAATCATAATGATTTTCACAAGCCATGATAAGAGAGATAAAATCATAAAAGCAATATAACTTTTGCATCAGTTAATGAATATTATTATGTACATAATCCTGCAGAACTGGAGCCAGTCCTTTCTTGTAGCCAACAGGACATATATTTCTATGTTTTGGACCATTAAAATAAAGGCCATCATTACAAGAGCCATTTTCTGTAAGGACAGCATCCTACATCAAGCAAATTTACTTATTCATTTCATTTTCCCCTATTTCTGTTTTCCCCACCCAAAGGCTAAACTACATACTGATCTAGTAAATTGCAACATTATTTTATCCTCCAATGATTAGTTCTCAAATCATTAGCATCTATAATGAGCATCATTACCTTCTCCTTATGTGAAATCATAAAGAAATAAAAACAAAAACAACAGAACTATGGCCTGAAGACAAATTCACATTTGGTAAGTAATCATTTAGTCTGATTGTCCTCATGCACTCTAGCTTGTACTTTCTCTTTCTTGAATGTGGAATACTTTTTTTTTTCTCAGACACTTCTTTTCATAATCAATTCCTTGCCAATCAAGTTCTTTTTCCCCAGGTAAATCAAAATAAATTTACTGTCTAAGGGCACAACCATTTTCTTCCTTCCTTAAACTTAACAATTCTTCTATCATACACTTAAGTGTGGTGAGAACTCACAACCATAACTTAGTTTCAAGAAACTTTGGCTCTACTGGAAAATCTTGCTATATACACAGAAATGGGTTAAAAAAAACCCCTTAAATAACACAGCAAACGATTAATCTGTAGCATCAGTTATATCCATTTGTAGGACTACATTTGGATTGTGCTTATTAGCCTCCATAGAAAATCATACAAAAAACACCAGAGCCCTGGTGGTACAGCAGACTAAAGCACTGTTATTAACATCAGCTGCCTGCAATTACTGCAAGTTCAAATCTCACCAGGCTTAAGGCTGACTCAGCCTTCCATCCTTTCTAAGGTAAGTAAAATGAGGATCCAGACTGTGGGGGCAATAAACTGACTTTGTATAAATATACAAAAGTATGAAGGCTATTGCTTAATACATTGTAAGCCCCCTGAGTCTCCGGAGAAGGGTGGCATATAAATCAAACCAAAATAATAATAATAATAATAAGAAGAAAGATGAGACAGTCGACCACCTGATCAGTGGGTGCAGCAAAATTTCACAAACTGACTACCTACAACGCCATGACCGTGTTGCTAAGATCATTCACTGGAAATTGTGCCAGAAGTTTGGATTTGAGTACAGCAAAAACCACTGGGAACAACAGGTTGAGAAAGTTTTAGAGAATGAGAAACTCAAGATCTTGTGGGACTTTAGGATTCAGACTGACAGGCACTTGGTCCACAACACACCTGACATAACAATAGTTGAAAAGAAAAAAGTATGGTTCATTGACATTGCAATACCGGGTGATGCACGGATTGAAGATAAGCAGCAAGAAAAAATCACAAAGTACCGGGGTTTGCAAATTGAAGTTGAGCGACTGTGGAAAAAGAAAACGTGTGTTGTCCCGATTGTAATTGGAGCCCTTGGAGCAATACCCAAAGGGCTACCCCGCTATTTAGAAATTCTAAATTTGCCGGACTTGAACATTTTGACTCTACAAAAAACCACCTTACTCGGAACAGCTTACATCCTCCGACGATACCTTAACAGTTCCTAGGTCCTTGGTTAGGACTCGAGCTGCTGAGCTATTAACCAGCCTCAAAGGCTGTGAATCTCACTAAAGATTAAATAAATTAATAATAATAATAATAATAATAATAATAATAATAATAATAATAATAATAATATCTGGGTGAGACAGCAAGTTGGATATCACCTTCTCTTAATTCAGGGCCATCACCAGAAGAACCTAATTGAAGAATTCAATTAGCAGATAAGTTCATTTGGAGAGAAAAAAGTACCTTCAGTTATTCTGTCTGTTTGGAACAGGACTGAATCATTCAAAATATAAAATCCTATAGATGTGAAAAATTCAAGAAATGGACATGGATATTTGAACATAGATATATGCACAGCCGTTCCTTGTCCCTCCTTGCCCTATACTCCTACATAAAATCAAATTTTATTGACCAATTATGCTGCAACTATGGATACTAGCAAGTAGTGAGATCCGGAACATGATTAAGGTATTGATTAAGGTATTGAACCTGGTTCAAATCCATCCTTTGCCAAGGAATCTTGTGGATGAGTTGGAACCATTTACTCTCACCTAGAGCAACCTCCTATACAGGGTTGTTGGGGAAAATCTGGAGAAGCAGTGCTGTGTATATTGCCTTGAACTATATAAATAAATAAATGAGCTAGTAAATAAATAAATCTTTCATCTACAGCTGAAGTAATTGCATGAAGGAGGAAATATTAATTGCATGGCATTTAAACAGTGTAAAAAAAGATTTCAAGAGGTCATTTCAAGAGATGCCTTCCTTTTCCTAACAGCATTTCCAGAAAAAGAAAACAAATACTTGTTTCTCTAAGTTCTTTCGTAGGTAAATATACTTCAAGGAAGCTCATAAAAGGAATCTTTCAATGCTGTAAAAGATATTCTCTCAGCAGCTGAAAAGATCAAAGTTAATCCTCCAAAGAAAACAAGAACCATAGTTCTTTTCAGTTTTCCTCTGATAGAAAGTTGTTTGACAATTTCTTAACTTAATGAAATCATACTGCTTTGGTATGTAGAATATATCAAACCTTTGTGAATGCCTCTTGGGGACTGTAAATATATATTTTGCTTTCACTGAATATGCTTTCACTTATGGACAGAGAGAGAGAGGCTGACTTACAAAATGGCTAGATACTATCACCCATGGCATAAAAATGAGGCCCCAGAGAAGCAATCAGTTGTGGACAACCCTGGCAAAATGAAGTTTATCAGGTCGTAAAGAGTTGGAAGTCACTTAACATCAACAATAGATAAACTCTTCCAAATTTTGTACTTAACCACTCATAATCTATGTGGGACATGAAGTATTAGTCTGAAATAACAAGTAGTCTTCTCTTAATGACCAATTCAAGTTACAACATACTTCCAAAAGGGTAATTACAATCCAGTTCCAGAATTCCAAAGGCTGTAGTCATGAGGGACATGGTGGCTCAGTGGCTAAGATGCTGAGCTTGTCGATCAAAAGGTCAGCAGTTCAGCAGTTTGAATCCCTAGTGCCACATAATGGGGTGAGCTTCCTGTTACTTGTCCCAGCTTCTGCCAACCTAGCAGTTTGAAAGCACATAAAAAATGCAAGTAGAAAAATAGGGACCACCTTTGGTGGGAAAGTAACAGCGTTCCGTGCGCCTTTGGCGTTTAGTCATGCCGGCCACATGACCATGGAGATGTCTTTGGACAGCGCTGGCTCTTCGGCTTTGAAACGGAGATGAGCACTGCCCCTAGAGTTGGGAACGACTAGCACATATGCGTGAGGGGAACCTTTACCTTTACCTAGTCACCCTCACCACCTATTGTAACCTGATTACATTTTGGATGTTTAGTATCATGCAAGATTCCCATTCTTACAACCCAGGTTCAATTGCTGGCCAACACATCAAACTATCAGGGGAAAAACTTGAATCATGAACATAGCTGCACTTAGTAGAAATTGAACAGAGAGCACACCACAAAAGTCTCATTCATTTATCCACCACATTGTTTGCTTAGTGGTCATGGCGTTTGCTTAGCAACCATCGCAAAACAGGTTGTAAAATAGTGCATAGTCACATGGTGACTCAGTTAACAAGTGCCACAATTTATGACAGTAATTCCAGAGTCAATCACAGTCACAAGTCAAAGGCTATCTGTATAGTGTAATTTACTGCTATCTGCATCCATGTACAACCACATCTGTGTTAACATTTTAATATTAAGCTATGGTGTTGTGGCTAAGAACAGGCTTCTGTAAGAATCTCATGATCAGATAATTATTTTAAATTCCCTTTTTTACAAGTCAGAAAAATACATGAGTTGTGAAGGTTGATACAAATTGTTCTGTTCCCATCTAATATATGAATAAGAAAACAACTCAGCAGTTTCCACCCTTTTTGCATATTTGAATAGCGTTCCCTCAGCGCATAAAACTGAAAGTCTTTAAAAAGTAACAATTTCAATAATTTTTCTTCATATCTTGAAGAAAAATATGTTTTAACATGTGGCTTTAAAACCTTCCCAAAATGCAGTGACCTATCACATTAGCGAAATTGCTGCCTATGGTAGACACACTTTCAGATAATTTTGTTTGATATTTTGGCTTTGTAGTGAGGTTGTGCTTTATTTTGTTGTTAATCACGTGGAAGGCAAACCTGCACTTAGAAAGACATGCTAATATAAACAAATATGTTCATGAATATTTTCCTGCTGATTATTTTGAAATCGGATTCTTTGTCCAAAAGAATCCAATAAAAAAAAAACCAATTGGTAAATAACTAAATAAATGTAATTGTCCATATCACATATTTAAGAAAAAATGTTAAATGAATGTAAAGATAAAATATACAGTATAGGGGATTGTTGCTTTCCTGATGCTTTTATCGTTAATGGAATATATAACGGAGTAGGCCAGACCAACCAAGGGAGCATTAGTCCATCACTTTGATCTTTATACAGGTAACAACAATCTCTGTAATTTATAGCTTCTATAAGCTTCTTTAATTTAGGGCCATTATCACAACATCCTCTGCCTGTAAAAAGCCATTTAGCATTCCAATTAGTAACTAAAGTTTGTACAATGCATTTATTAAAGACATTTCACCATTTTTAAATTTCTTTGTACTCTTGAAATTATTCACTGCCTGAATTTTTCCCAGAGGAATAATGATGAACACTATAGTGTGAAACTGATTTTAAAAAGGTTAATGGAAATATCATCCATAAATGACATTTCAATACTAAAAAGCACTTTCAGTGGCCCACCTTTATCATATTTGTGTGTTGTTTTGTAGATATTTGTACATATTTAGCTTCGATTTTCATAGCTTTGGAAGCAATAAGAACTCAAGGATGTGAAATTAATTAATTCCAAGCTATTTTTATTAGGCTAAATTAGATTAAGTTGAATCTCAAACTTTGAGCGGTCGAGCACATACTTATAGCTATGATTCTGTAATTTCTTTCTTTCTTTCTTTATTAGTCATATTTCTATGCCGCCCACTCTCCGAGGACTCTGGGCAGTTTACACCAAAGACAGTATACTAAATAGCATATTGCCCCCTAACAATCTGGATCCTCATTTTACCCACCTCGGAAGGATGGAAGGCTGAGTCAACCTTGAGCCAGTGAGATTTTATCTGCTGATCTGCTGAACTAGCAGTCAGCTGAAGTAGCTGCAGTACTGCACTCTAACCACTGCGCCACCTCAGCTCAATTCTAATTCCACAAAGCTGCAGGCAGTCCTTGACTTGTAACCATTCACTCAGTGACGGTTCAAAATCATGACAGTGCTGAAAAAAATGGACTTAAGACCTGTGCCCAAAGTTCAGCTGTTGTAGCACGTATTTGGGGCTTGGCAGCCCATCCATACTTACAACCGCAGGGAAGCTACAACTCTCCTATCTCCCCCACACACATCCATCTATGCACTTTTGGTCACTCTGCATCCTTCCATGTGAGGTGGCAAACATTACCATTCATTCAGATTTCAGCATTTATTTTCTCTCTACAAGCAGCAGCATTCACTGCCCAGCTGCCTTCTCTCACAGAAAAGTTGTGCCAACTTTTCTCCAAGGGTTGGAAATTTAGATTCAAATCCTCAATCAGTTCTAAAGCATGAACCCAGTTTTTTTGGCCAATACATGATTCCTGTAGCCTTCCAAATCAGCACCATTGCCTTTTAAAAAAACATTTCTTCCCAAATGGGATGAAACCACGGAAGAAGACTTAGATTCAATACTGAATGAGTCCTAATGCACCAGAAGCAATGGATGGAAACTAATCAAGGAGAGAAGCAATTTAGAGCTAAGCAGGGATTTCCTGACAATGAGAACAATTAATCAGTGGAATGGGTTGCCTTCAGAAGCTGTGGGTGCTCCATCACTGGAGGTTTTTAAGAAGAGATTGGACAACCATTTCTCTGAAGGGTTTCTGAAGGGTTCCTGTTTGAGCAGGGGATTGGAATAGAAGACCTCCAAGGTCTCTTCTAACTTTGTTATTCTGTTAATCCATCTTCTTCTGCAATGCTGTTATTGGTGTTGCTATTCTGGATGATAGTAGAATTGAGGAAAACCAACTGGGGGAAAATGTGAAATACTGGGACTTGCACATCAAAGTTGACTGCTTATGGAAAAAGAAATCCACTGTTATATCAATTATAAACCCACAGACTGGAACCCACAGACTGATATATAAAGGACTTCCTTGATATCTGGAAATATTGACTTTATTGCCATAAATTTACAAAACAATCATCCTGCTTGCAACTGCCTATATTTGTAGTTACTACCTTAATAATTCTTAGGTGTCTGATTAGAACTTGAATTACCATCAGTCTTACACTATGAATTTAATTGTTGATTACCCAGACACAATAGATAAAAGAATACTACTGAGGAACAAAATGAAAACAGAACAAATAATTTGATAAGCAGGATAAAATAAAGATTGTGAACTAGTTTACAAATACTTTACAGAAATAAGACGTTCTCTCTGAATCTAGTTTCATGACTTTTCTTAAATAGGTCTTAGCTACCTCATTATCTCTAAGAAATAAACTCAGCCAAAAGTGAATTTAATACTTGAAACCATTCTCAGCTTTCCCATCACATGTCCTTAATAATTATTCCCAAAAAGTGGAGATTAAAATAAAAAACTGCTGTCAATCCTCTTTAACTTGACAAAGATTATGTTTCTAACTAATTGGTGGTATTGTTTGCTTGTTTGTTTATTAGCAGCAGTTCTGTAGAGGTTTCCTTGTTAGTTATCATGAAAATGAAACCTGCTGTTTCTGAGGGTGTTAAATAATTCTATACAGGATAGGCAAAATGATCATTCTTTTATATCCTTCCTATCTAAATAAGCTTTTACTGACAGCCTATGCCCCATATGATGCAATAATTACCAGAGGGAATAAACTGACTTTCAGCTTCCTGGAAGCAATTTATGAGCTATTGTCAGAAACAGAATACTTGAAAACTGATCTTTGGAAGGTCTACATACTGAATATGAACCAATGAATACAATGATAATAGTTTCATCATCTGAAAGGGTTCAATGGGCTAGTTCTAATGGGATAATGGGTGCCTCCTCCTCCTCCTCCTCCTCCTCCTCCTCCTCCTCCTCCTCCTCCTCCTCCTCCTCCTCCTCCTCCTCCTCCTCCTCCTCCTCCTCCTCCTCCTCCTCTTCTTCTTCTTCTTCTTCTTCTTCTTCTTCTTCTTCTTCTTCTTCTTCTTCTTCTTCTTCTTCTTCTTCTTCTTCTTCTTCCTCCTCCTCCTCCTCCTCCTTAAATTAGTCATAGGAAACCTGGACCAAATATAGGTTCAAGAGCAGAGAATTGATTTGCCACAGGCATCCTGGTATTACCACTCTAAAACCTCCAATTGATGTGCAAGAGAAAGGGGGAAAAAAAGTGATGATAAGGAAAATGGATAGAGATAAAGACAGAAAACCTAGTTCTTACCCAGCCCGTCTTGAAATGGTCAGGCAAAGCTATTCTAGTTGATAAGTGATGAAACGGTTATCACTGTGTCCAGTAATAAACAGTTCATCATGCTTAGTTGACAAACTTCTCTTTGTCTTCAGTTTATATTGGCTAGATATACTGTGTATCCTTGTGGTAATTAGTGATTGAGTTAGATTTTTTGTTAATATATTATTAAATTCATAAATATCAAATAGCAATTAACACAATAAGATGCTTAATAATTTATTCTGGTAATGTATTCATATTGGAATAAGATGAGATTCAGCCTTTTCTGAGAGGGGATCTGACAAATCTAGCAGTGGTTTCATACCTTTTAAAACTTTATGATATATGTTTATATTGGAGAAAGCTGTGTGCTAAAAATCAGCTTGCTAACAGAAAAATGTGGGGTCTTTGGTGCTCTCTGAGCTTGGTTGTTTTCTTGCAGACATTTTATTACCAAACTAGGTAACATTATCAGTGCTAGAATGGAGTGGGGTTTGCTCTCTATTTATATACCAGTGGCTCATCCTATCAGTGTTGGTAGGAGTGTTCTTGTTGGTTTCTTTATAAGAGTTTTGTTTACTGTTAGCTTGAGTTGAGTTTACTGTTTGTCTGAGTTGTTCCTTTACTGGAGCATTGTTTACTTGATTGTTGATCTATTGTTAATCATGATGTCAATCTTTGCTCATCTGATAGCTAGTGAGGAGTTGTTTTCATTTCCTTTTGGCTTTTTGATTGTCTTTTTTTAATGTATTTGAAAGAACTTGATAGGTGAATAAAGATGACAAACCCAATCTAAATATCTGGCTGACTGTGCAACCAACATAACAATGCATTATAGCCACCAATTTCCATGGACTGTGTGGTTAGTAGAATGCCGTGTTAAATGAAAATGAAATCCAAAGAAGAATTTACCTGTATTCTTCTTCCTAATAGTCCTTCCTTCTTTGAGATAACATTAACTTATTCTGGTTAAATGTGGTTAACCAGAATAAGGTTCTGGTTCACATTTACCAGGTTAAATGTGGAATTCATCTGCTTATTCTGTATGTTTATGATGAAAGTGGATTCTAACTGCAAAAATGATGAAAAGTTTACTGCCATGATAAGTCAAAATTATCATGGAGTGATCAATGAAACTTCAAAGTTCAGGTTTCTATAAGAGAAATCAGCTTTCATTACAGCTTTCATTGCTTATTAGTATGTCTTCCTCAGTTCTGAAGTCTGTTCCCAGCATCTTCTCTTTGAGCTATTTAAATTCTAGGAAAAAGTCTTTTCCTAGAATTTTGTTGATGAAGATTTACCAAAGGATGATACAAATTATTAGATGATCATGAAACAGATACAGAGACAGGTATGAAAATTATTAATATAGAGATGAAGATTCAGACCGATACATATACTTTATGTAAAGTTTACTTAAAAGTAACTCACAATTTTAGTTCAGTAGCTATCTTGACCCTGCATTATAAGAAGTTTGGTCACTTGCACCTATCCAGAAAGCAAGAAATTTAAAAACTTAATTCTTTTGAAACTGTGTTTCTTCTGGCATGAAATGTCCATAAAGGAAAAAGTCAGAGTCATATTTCTGTCCTACAGGGATATGCATGAACAGTCTAAAGTTTTTTGCATTTCCTGTATTCAGTCTTTCTCTATTATGTTTTATCTTGCAATTCTTTTCCTAGATCCATCTAAATTACAATTAAAACAATGAGAATTTTCCTTGTTTATGAATCATAGGAAATAACTGATATCTTGGGTGGGAATCCATCACCTGTGGCTTAAGAAACACCTGTTTCTACAACCCTCCTAGTATGCACCATCCAGAGGATGGATCCAGAACCTGAGTCAGTTCACACCAGTTTGGGCGAACTGGTAGGGGAAATCATGGGTGGGCCTGCACACCTGCCCCAGCTCTATGCCATCCTATCTAGGCATGCTTTTGAGGCCGGGCGCATGCACGGAAGCGCACACATGAGCAAAGTGCATGCATGGAAGGCACGCACAAACTGGTGGTAACAAAATGTGAAAGCCACTGCTGGCACCATCTATGTTCAGTAACAAATCATCAGTTTTTAACTGCATGACTTCTTGCCTACCTGTTTTTAAAAACAAGCATCAGAAGAGATGCTTTTAACCTCTGCTAGATGTTAACCACACACCCTGTTCTCAATGGAAAACAATGGATTTCAGATTTCAGCTCCACCTCTTCCAGCTATACTGGAAGCATTACAACATCTAACACACCAACAGTCCTATCTCCTGAAAATAATATATATATATATATATATATATATATATATATATATATATATATGTATGTATGTATGTATGTATGTATGTATGTATGTATGTATGTATACACCTGCTTCATATCTACACAAAAGTAGTCTACATTTGTTGACAATAATTTTCAAATATTCCAGATATCATTACTATTGATTCTTTTTCAATCCACAGACACGTCTACAAAACAAATATTTTATTATTGATATATCCTTATGCCCTGCTAAATGTTGCATTCCACTATCTTTAGCAGGACATTTTCACAAGAATGGTAGACTTTTTTGGGTACAGTATATGAGTCTTTTTCCCTTTGTACAGAATTCTAGATCTAAATTGAAAGTAGGTTATGTATCTTGTCAAAGTTTGATTCTGCAAATCTTTTAACTGAGGTAGGATAGGAGTTAATATTAAAAAGAGGAGTTACTGTTAAAAAAAGAAAACCAGATGTGGTGTCACTGTTCAATATTGTTCACCAAGTACCAATTATATTCAGATCTTCAGATCTTTCCTGATACCAACAGAGTGGCAGGCTAGTCGATGAGCTGTCTTAATGTTTTTAAGGACTGCAGAAGGAAACTATCTCTGATGTATTTAAATCAAGAGAAGATTAATCTATTTTCTAGTTATCACACGGGACAGTGTGTGAGGTCAATAAAAATGAAGAAAATTGCAAAATGATTGGATACAGAATCTATAAACCAAAAGTGCCCAAGGGCAAAATGAACATATTTAGAGAATTTAAAACCTAGTTTTCTTTGGTTAACAAAAAATTATGGAAGATTTGAAACAGAAGACAATTACACATTTACACTACTGTAATTGTCTTTCATGATCAAAATTTAGGAATCAGAATTAAAGACTCTTCACTTCCATTCTCATCCACTTCTAGTATACCATACAATCAGAAAATGGCACTTGACGTTCTACAGTCAAGTACTACTCATTGTTGCTAGTTATGTCTGAATAGGCTAAATGCACACTTCTGAAACTCCAGAAATCAGAACTGTTGCTATGGGCTGAGAATTCCCTTGGTTTATGACCCACTCTTAAATCAGTTTCTTTAAAGTCCTGTTTGTATTTGCAGAGAACTCTGATTCCCCTCAGGAAGGATGAATACATGCAAAAGTGCATTTTCTTCTTCTTTTCCTTTACAAGTTGGGAAAAGAGATTTCAGCTCACATAATTTTGCTCACTCCTGCAGCACTATGAAAATTATGAAATATAATACCTGAAGAAAACTGAGACTGGGTGGGAATGGATTCCATTATAAACAGATGTTCTTGATATCTAACAAGGAAAAAATGAAAATATGAAAGAAATAGATAATTAAAATAATGTCAGCGTTATTAGAGAATGTAGAGAAACTTTTAAAATTTTAAAAGGTACATCAAACCATAGAATCAGAAGTACCAATTAAAAAAAAAGTTTTATATGCTGTAGATCTATGATATATAATTTTAATTCTTTATTTTTTCCTCCACCTTTTCAACTCAGCAGATTCCTTGCTGACTTATGGCCTAGGGAAACACCTTTTCTATACTGATATTTCTTTGTTATTTTTATATGCAGCCCATCTCCCCCAGATACATCATTCTTTACAGCTTGAGAATTGCTAGATTCTACCTCATTAACTTTATTCCTTTTAAGTGATGGATATAGTCAGTCTTAGTAAGTAATGAACTTTGATTTTTTTGTTTGTTTATTTTGGTCTTCCTACAGGATGCCTCTGCCTGTCTGTTGACCTTCAGGAACTGTTAGTCCAGTAGATTAACCAGAACAGAAAATGAATTCCACAAGAAAAGCAGAACTATATAGACTTTATTGAAACCCAAAAGCCTGATTTTGCTTTAGCTCTTCTCCATTTATACTCCAGTGAAACAGGCAGGAATGTGTGAATTGCTTCCAACTACTATCTTGCTTTCTAGGGCTTAAAGAAAGTTTCAGCTCTCTTTGCTTATGTAGCAATTCAAGCATATTTCCATCACACTAATTTTCCTTATTTGCAACATAAATTTGCTATTCTATTCCATAGTCTTCTGTAGTCTCTTAAGAGTTTTTTGTTCTCATTTCTAACAGTGCAAAATATTGTCTACATATCTTGATTTTAGCTGTCACTTTTGTCTGCTTGACTTGTTAGTTTGATTCTCTTCTATTGTCAGGTCCAAGCAATAGATCAACACAGGAAGGGTTCAAGATGACTACTTTACTGCAATTCTACCTATAGTACACAAATTTCTCCAAACTGTTTGTCTTCCCTTGGGAACAGATAGATAAAGTTTCACAGAGCTTGGGGTGAGAAGATGAGTCCTGGCTTTCTTGCAATTGATTCAAGTCTAACTCCCTGCTTGATTCTTCCTCCCTGCCTGGCACTTCCCAACATCTATATTTACTTACACTGTCTGTTCATTTTGCAATTCCTTTTTTGACTCTGATAAATCTCTACCATTTCTTGAGAGCTGAAATATGCCCATGCATTACCTCAATGCTCTGATTTTTTTGTTTTTCAAAAACTTCAACAGACTTTGCAAACATATACCAGACCATTCTCAGGGACGAGTCGAAACAGAGTACAACTATTCCAGATCATGATTGCAGACACCTGTCCTTTCATCTCCACTTTTATTTCTTTTTTTTAAAAATGCTTGTTTTTCCCATATCACATATCTTTAACTTAAAGGGAAAATTTGTTTAGAATTCCCCTGTCTAACGGCTGTGGAAAACTCCTGTTATCTCCCTCCGTTCATCTGCTTAGTTAGCTTCTCCTTGGCTGTCTTATCTTCCTTCTGCAGTCTCTGCCTTCTCATCAGGAGCAGTCACTCAATTATCAAACAGGGCCAATCAGCAAGTCTAAGTATATACTCCTTGCAACCAACAGGTGTTCAATTACTGTTTCACCGCTTATTGAATACTTTCCTTTGAAACTGTTTATACAAAGATTAAATGATACATTTAAAAGCTTTTGATTAATTACAGCCCTTTTCTTGAATGTGTTAAATGCTTTATAAGCAAGCAATATTTTAAAAACCAAACAATATAAGAGAAAGACCTAAAAGGTATTAGGAAATAGTTTTTAAAAATGTTGTCCATTAAAAAAAATATTGAATTTATCTGATTTGCATCTCTTGACTTTGCTTGCATGCAAGAATGGCTCAACCAAGTAGCTGACATTGTGCACAAGAACATCTGCACAGAATATAGGCTTGACTTTCCCAAGTCCAGATGGGAGATCCCATAGAAAGTTGTGGAAAATAAGAAAAGTTAAATTTTGTGGGGCTTCCAGAGCCAGATAGACAGGCAGGTACTAGCCAATAAACCAGGCCGTGTGGTAGTAGACAAGGATCAGAAGACAGCAGGGGTGATAGACAAGCAATGTCAGATAGCACTTAGACTTATATGCTTTACAGTCCTCTCTAAGCAGTTTACAGAGTCAGCATATTGCCCCCAACAATCTGGATCCTCATTTTACTGACCTCAGAAGGATGGAAGGCTTCAACCTTGACCCTATGAGATTCGAACTGTCGAACTTCTGGCAGCTGGCAGTCAGCAGAAGTAGCCTGCAGGACTACATTTTAACCACTGCATCAACATGACTCTGGTGACAGTAACATTAGGATGACAGCAACATTAGGAGGCAGTAGTATGAAAAGCTGGAGAAATAATAGGGGCCTGAAAGAGAAACTGGAAAGGATGTGGAAAGTAAAAGCCAAAGTAGCCCCAGTAGTGATAGGAGAATATGGGGCTATGACTCCTAAATTGAAGAGTGACTTAACAGATTTCATGAACAACATCAGAGCTTTCTATCCAGAAGAGTGCAGTGCTAGGAATGGCTAAAATCCTATGTAGAATCCTCAAAGTCTCAGGTCTCTGATAGAAGACCCAAAATTGAGGAAGACACATATAATAAGTGTGAGAAGCATTTTTTTAAAAAAAATTGTAAATAAAAATGTACCTATTAGGAGTAAATATATACTGGAACTCATTATATCAGGAAAATATAATTTGTTTTATTTTATGAATTTCTATCCCATTGTTCTTCTGACAAATAGCACTCAAGATAATTGGTTAAGAAGAAAAATACAAACAATTTAATTAAACTCAATTAAAAGTTAATTAAGACTCCAACAATTAAAAGAAAAAATGCTCATCTCAGCAACCCAAACCCTCTTATGCTTCAAAGGCTTGTGTAAATTAAAAAAAAAATCTTTGCCAGAAGAAAGGTGCATAAGAGGAGTTAAAATAACATCCCTTGTCAATCAACAAAAAAATCAACAAGCAGTCACTAAGTGTGTCTTCTACCTTGTACCCAACCATGTCTACTTAAATATGAACTATACAGAAATGACATATTTTAGGAAAATACAGTGTTATTTTTTTTTTGGTGTATTTACCATTTGATATGAAAAGGAACAAAATACCAGAACACCCCCCCCTCCCAAGCTACTTAGTAAAGCTGAACTTTGCAAAAATCCACAAGTTTTTCTGATATGTGGGAGAAGGCCTTCTCTTGTACAGGTCCATGGAATGATCTTTCTAGAGAAATGCATTTGAGTATTTTGAAGACATGGGAAAACAGCTTTTTTAAAAATCATTAATTGATTTTTATTTTAATCTATGTACTTTTTAATTATTTACTTTCTTAAATGCTTATATAAGTAGAAAGATGGCTATGCATCAGATAGAGAGAGAGAGAGAGAGTCAGAAGAGATAGATGGAAGAGATATGATAGATGATAGATAGATAGATAGATAGATGATAGATATATAGAGACAGATTTCCTATCTTCTCTCTCTTGCGTAAGTCTCTTCCTTTAGAGAGTTACACAAGCCTTTTGCTTGTTAGATTCACTATGCAGTTGCTGTATATATGGAAGGAAAAAATTATCAATTTCAGCCTCTGTACCTTATTTCTCCCCTGTGAAATACCCAGTTCAGGACCCATATGTTAATGAGGCCACTCTTCCTGTATTCAGTTCTGCGCTAAGATATCATAGCATCCCCCCTCTGAAAGACTACCTTAAATTTATTTATTTATGTACACAATAATTCCTTGATTATTATTTTTATTAAGCTTTTCCACCCTCCCTCTCCTTCCCCATTCTGCTCTAACTCTTAGAACTTTTAACAGTCATGAGGGAGAATATTGGAGGTGTTCACTCATTTGGAGGATGCCCATATTGGAGAAGGCTAGTCTAATGTAGAGAATATTTTGATAGGGAGTAAACAACTTTCCAATGATCCTGCAAATAAAATCATTTTACTTCGATAAGAGACTTTGCCTCTTCTATTTAGATACTTATTGGCTTTTGACTCCTTGAAGTCCAATGCCCTGCTCCATTATTGCCATTACTGATTTATTTCCAAATAAAGCCACACCAGACAGTGAATGGGGATTTGTTATAACTACAGGTAGTTCTCAGTTTACAACCATTTGTGTAGTGACCATTCAAAGTTGCAATGGCACTGAAAAAAAGTGAGTTACAATTGGTCCTCAGCCTTAGAACCATTGCAGCATCCCTAAAGTCATGTGATCAAAACTGGGGCACTTGACAATCGACATGTTGTTTAAAATGGTTGCAACATTCTGGAGTAGGTGATTGTCATTTGTAGCCTTCCCAGTCAGCCTCCAACACGCAAAGTCAGTAGGACAGGGGTGGGCAACTGTGGCCCTTTTACAACCTGTGGACTTCAACTCCCAGAATTCCTGAGACAGCCAAGCTGGCTCAGGAATTCTGGGAGTTGAAGTCCATAGGTTGTAAAATGGCCACAGTTGCCCACCCCTGCAGTAGGAGAATTAAAAGAATCCTACAATGGATTCTTTTAATTACCAGGTGATTAACAACTGTAGTGATTCACTTAACAACCATGCCAATAAAAGGTAAACACTCTTAACAACAGCCTTGCTTAGCAACAGAAATTCTGATCTCAGTTGTGGTTGTAAGTCAAGGACTACCGGTATTTGTAAATTCACAAAGTAAAAATATTTCAATAAGTAAAACATGAAGACATTGTAAGCTACTTTTGAGTATTTTGTACAAATATAAATTCTTAGACATGAAACAGTAGATAATAGTAAATCTGCAGAACAGTTAAATACAATATCAACATAAAACAAAATTAAACTAGAAGGAAAAAAAATACGAATTTGCCAATGTCTCTTTTTCTTCTTTTATTGTAAAGCGGTAAGGATTAAGTTTTGCATTATAAAGTCAAAAATGATATACATATTCACAATTTATTCAGAGTAAAATGTAAATCTAACCCCAAATCAACAATATTCTGCTTCTGTTAAATTTATTAGATCTACCTAAACATAGTCTTTCTTAAGCCAAAACATTATTTTTTTCCCCCAGTTTGATCTTTATTCATGTCCTCTGACATCAATGAAAGGTTTAGGAATTGCCATTTTAAAGCAAATTAAGCATCTTGAGAAATGTTCAGAACCTACATTCAAAAGCATTAAATAGCTGAGCCATGCAACAAGGAAGTTTCAAATGCTCATATTGATTCCTTCAACTTCGTACAACGTTCGCTACTACATATTAATATATACAATGGCAGTAAATCACAATAATGTAGGAAGAAATGTGTTTTTCATAATAGAGGTCATTTGAATATGGTTGTCCTGTTATAAAAGCCTCTGGCTTTAAAAGCAGAATTAATAATATATTTTAAAATATACATAAAGTAGGCTTCTCCAGCATGGAGCTTCCTATATATATTTTGCCCAACCATTCCTATTAACTCCAGTCAGTATAGCTGAGGTGGGATGCAAGTTGATAGGAGTTGTAATCCAAAATCATAGAGGGTTTCAGGTTGGCAGAGGATGATGTAGAAGATTCTGCACCAACATGCATAGAATCGTGTCTCCTAGTTTTCCCATCATTGAAGCTTTCTTACATTCTTAATTTCCTTCTTCTTTTTATTCCTTGGGGACAAAGAAAGAATTTATCTAAGGCAGCAATGGGTATTACAATACAGTAGAAAGCTCTCTTTCTCCCTCTCTCCCTCCCTCCCTCCCTCTTTCCCTCCCCCTCTCTTTAGGAGCTCCACATAATTATGCACAACATTGTAGTCATGGAAGAATCTATTTTCTTTAGGCTGCTCATGTAATATTGTATATGATGATTCTGGTTTTATTCCTTACCCATTAGAGACTACAAATACCTAGGTTATTTTAATAATGAAAATATTAGCAACAAAACAATAGGCAAAAATATCCATAATCATGTTAGTTGAAGTCTGGGAAACCAGACAACTCACTTGTGAAGACTGGTTGGGAGAACTCTTTATGTTCAACATCAGTCCTGTCATCAGTAAATGGCAAGAGAGAGTTCTAGCAAAACTGGAAGATTTAGTACATATTTTAGTTTAAATGCCAAGTACTGGTACATCGAGTCATTAACAACTTCCATGACTTGATATAAGCAAACTCTGTTCCGATTTTAAATAGCTACTATAATATACCTTTATTTCTATTCCTTTATTCTTCAAGCAAGGCTAAGCGATTAAAGATGCTGAGCTTGTCAGTTAGAAAGCTGACAAACCATGTTCAAGACCCAAGCGTTGCACAATAGGGTGAGCGCCCATTACTTGACCCAGCTCCTGCCCACCTAGTGGTTCAAAACCATGCAAATGTGAGTAGATAAATAGGAGTCATGGTCATGCAGTGGTTAGAATGCAGTATTGTAGGCTAATTCTGCTGACTGCCAGCAATTTGATTCTCACCGGCTCAAGGTTGACTCAAGGCTGGCATCCTTCTGAGGTTAGTAAAATGAGGAGGTGGATTGTTGGGGGCAATATGCTGACTCTGTAAATCGCTTAGAAAGGGCTATAAAGCATTGTGAAGCAGTATATAAGTCTAAGTGCTATTGCTATTGCTATTGCTACTCCTTTGGTAGCAATAGCAGGGTTCTGTGCAACCCGGCACATAGTCATGCTGGCCACATAACTACAGAAATGTCTTTGGAGAATGGTGGCTCCCTTAGCTAAGAAATGAAAATGACCACCACCCCTTAGAATTGGACACAACTAGACAGGGAAACCTTTACATTTACTTTTATTCCCGAAACAATTGTAGGATCTACATTCATAGTCATTTGAGACAGCAAACAATACTGTATTTGTAAAAATTTATAAAAATATTAAGTATTAACAAGGAAGGACAAGAATGGGAGAACCATTGCACTGATCCTCTGCCACTTGTCTTGTATTGCAGCCTGTTTCTCTAGCTTTCGGGTTTAGAGTTGAAAAATATATATAAAACTCTAGGAAACAGCTTATATCTTTTTCTCCTCTTTGACATTTTGCAGATCAGTAATTTGAAACTAATTCCTTGTATTATTAATGGCCCAAGAGTGTCTAAAAGGGACATATCCAACTATTTCGACTTTATAATTAAGTAGAGAGAGTTATGCTAGTATACAAAAAAA
The DNA here is from genome assembly GCF_029215685.1 of Pituophis catenifer annectens. Lineage (NCBI taxonomy): Eukaryota > Metazoa > Chordata > Lepidosauria > Squamata > Colubridae > Pituophis > Pituophis catenifer. Next base: position 235,856,356 of record NW_027256882.1, read on the forward strand.
AAAAAATGACTTCCAGACTTCCAGACTATCTCTGGACCCAGATCAAGTACAGTAATATTTAGATCCATTCAACAACACAAAATTCAATCTAGAATAGTTTGTGATTTATGCACTGCCTTCATAAAGACAAATGATGCATATTGACCATAGTGACAAAGCCATATGAGAATAATAATTAAGATATGGGCAGGAAAGCACTTTTCATTTATAACATAATTTTAGAAGCATCACTATATAAAATCAAACAAAAATCCAGGCATTCTGATACAATAAGCTTAGAACAAACAGCTGCCATAATTAAAGTTAGGACAAGATAGCAATTAATGCCAGCTATAAACATGTCTTAGGCCAAGGGTGTACAAACTTTTCCAAATCAAAGCTGTAATTAGATTTCTGGGATATACTAAGGGTTGCCAAAAAAAAAAAAGGTGGGGGGTTTGCCAATGGAATACCATTTCTTCCACCCTTAATTGGTTCTGTTCCTCCTGCCTTCTAGAAAGCTTTAAAAATCTGGCTTTTTCAAGCAGGACTTGGTTGATATATTGGGGATCGGAATTGTCTTATTAATATAGTTCCCCAGTGAGCTAGTATGTCTATAGTTATGCATTCCTTTGTTGCTTTAAACTTTTGAATCTTTTGATTAGTTACCCTTATAAAAATCATTGATGATAACTTCATTTAAAATCCTTAAACAAACAAAACCCAACAACTCCACACCCATACGGAACCTCAATTCATTTCTCCTTTGCTATTTGTGTGTGTGTGGTGTGTCTATTATAATGAATTCACTCCCAATTATAAAGTATTCCTTTCCTACTTCTTAAAAAAAAAAATCCCCTACCTTTGAAATCAATTCCACTGAAGTTATTGAAGCTAGCAAGAGCATTTGTACAGCACTCGTTTATTTGATGTATCAGTATGAAAAAAAAATACCACCAGCTGTTGTTGTCTGAGTGCCCACTGGAGTCTGGCTGGCTGGCTGAGTTATTTGCTCCTTAAAATGAGAACATCAGCTGTTGGATGCTCTGGCTTCAAGAATCAGAGGAGTGAAAGACCCAGAGGAGAGGAAGGAAGAAGTATGACTAAGAGTAGAAACTAAAGTCCATGATTGCCAGAGCTCATATGCTTAGCAAGTTCTACTTCTCTATCCTAGCACCCAGCTGGCAAACAAACAGAGCCAGGCAATTAATGGAAACAAACAAAGCTTTATCAGACAGAAAGTAACTTTTTTCTCAACTTTTCTACTTTCCTTAAGATAAAACTGAGATCATCCTGGCTATTTTGACTGTTTGTAGACATCTGAGATGCTACGATCATGGGTATACTTGTGAATTTATAGAATTCACAAAGAATCTGTAGCTAATTAGCACTTGCTCTTCTTGTACAATATCTACACAGAATAATTAGCCAATTAGTGCTTGCTTGCTAGCCAGTAAGAGTATCTAAATCTACTTCTCCAGTTTCAATGGATCCTTTCCGTCTTCTGGCATTTTCTTTTTGAATGTCTGCTGAGAACTGGATTCAAAGAATAAAATGTGATTCAGATTTTGCATAGGAACATAGGTGGTACCTGAAAGAAGCTTCAACTTTGTGGATTCATGGGGTTGTTCTCTTTAATTGATGTCAATTTATGAAAAAGAAATGTTTGGTTTAAATTGTCTTCACCTTCCCATTAATGCAACAGACATAAGAGTATGTTAAGATTTATCACAAAATCACTAGAAGTCACATCAAATGATGGGAGTGATTATCATGTCCTCTAATTGGAGTTCACCACCATCTAGAATTGCTGAGACATGGTCCTGTTATTAAACAGAAAATTACCCTAAAACATTAGTTAGTGATGTAATATTCTGAAATAGCAAAAAAGAAAGAAGAGCTAAAAAGTTGTGCTAGTTGCAGCCCTTTCTGGACCGGGACTCCTTGCGCACGGTCACTCATGCCCTTGTCACCTCCCGGTTGGACTATTGTAATGCTCTCTACATGGGGCTCCCCTTGAAGAGCACTCGGAGGCTCCAACTGGTCCAGAATGCGGCCGCGCGGGTGGTTATGGGCGCAACCCGTTGTGCCCATGTGACACCCCTCCTGCGCGAGCTGCACTGGCTCCCAGTGGTCTTCCGGGTGTGATTCAAGGTGTTGCTTACCACCTTTAAAGCGCTTCATGGCATAGGACCCGGGTACCTCTGAGACCGTCTTCTGCCACCAATAGCCTCCCACCGACCAGTCCGTTCCCACAGAGAGGGTCTCCTCAGGGTGCCATCAGCCAAGTTATGTCGGCTGGCGACGCCCAGGGGGAGGGCCTTCTCTGTGGGAGCCCCAGCCCTGTGGAACGAACTGCCCCCGGAAATTCGTAAGATCTCTGACCTCCGGGTGTTTTGCTGTGCATTGAAGACCCTGTTGTTCTGCCAGGCCAGACTATCAACACAATAGTTTTAAATTGGGGTATTTAAATTTATTGGGGTTTTAAATTTGAGCCACTTTATTTAATTATTTTTAAATTTTATATTGTTGTTTTGTCTGTGTTTTTAAATAGGCTGTACACCGCCCTGAGTCCTTCGGGAGAAGGGCGGTATAGAAATAAAATTATTATTATTATTATTATTATTATTAGTAAGCAAAGCATAGAAGTAGCAATGTGTGGGAAATACCTGAAGCCTACTGAACATGATTTCCACAAATCTCCCTTTAGAGTAGGAATTGTTGGTTTGAAAGGCAAACCAAGTAGAGTGAGGAGGCAACTTCAAGAAACAATTACAGTTCAATTCAGCCCAGTCTGAGGTAAATGCAGGGGTGAAATGCTCCCGGATCGGACCGGATCGCCTGATCCAGTAGCAATTTTTCCCTGTGGTTCAGCGATCCAATAGCGATCACCGCCTGGGTGTCATTACTTCCTGGTTTTAACCAGGAAGCTTTTTTTTAAAACCTTCTGCACATGTGCAGAAGGTTTTGCGCATGCGCAGAAGGCTTGCATGCACATATGACGCATGCGGCACGTACGCTTCCGACCGGTAAGGAAAGTAAGTAGATTTCACCCCTGGGTAAATGTCTGAAGATGTCAAGGCCTTCTAGATTGCAATTAAAGTGATATTTTCATTTGATGTGATGTGAGTATAGGTCCATTTCATACATCTCTCTTGATTAAAGGGTTTTCTAACTCCTGTGTTATCAGACTCAGTAAATAATGACTTTGATCATGTGATAATTATTATTATTTTTTTACTATAATCTTCTTTTAACAAGCTATTGGCATGGCAGTTAGACCCAAACAGTCAACAGCTAGCTTAATTCCAGCTGTGTCACTATCTGCTAAGCCATGAAAGATGGTGAAGGAGGATTCTTCTATTAATTTGTTAAAAGAGATCCTGGCTCAAGTACAAGTTTTGAAGCTGATCCAACAAGATCTGGCTGAGCTTAAGAGCGATTTTAAAAAGATGCAAGAAAAATTGGCTGAGTAGGAAGATAGATTATAAACTCATGAGAACATAACTCAGCCAGTCATAATATTTTGGATAAGTGAATTACTTTCTTAGAATAGCAACCGCAGAGAAAATATCTATTTGTGATTGGAATAGGAAATCTAACCAATCAAACAAACCTGGCTGCATTTATGGATGCAGGACTTTTTTAAAAAACAGCTTTGGGAACAGACATTCCAGTTGAGATTGAACATGTGTTTAAAATTAAAGTGATATTTTTTTCCCATATATTTTATAGGGGTTAGTAAAGACTCCATTGACGTGGGGTCTGAGCCAAAAAAGATTTCAAACCTGGTTTCACCAAAGAAGTCTCAGTAAAAAGACGATTGTTTACAAAAGCTTGAATTCTTCCTAGATCTGAACAACTACAATATTTTACGTGTTTCCCAGCTATATTCCACATCAGGAGTCTCCAAAATAGGCAACTTTAAGACTTGGGGACTTCAACTCCATTGCTATCTGGGGAATTCTGGGAGTTAAAGTCACAAGTCTTAAAGTTGCCAACTTTGGAGACTCCTGTTCTACGTTAACCATAAAGTTCAAATTCTTATTGTTCTTATCTTATTGTTGAAATCAGTTGATGGATAATCTTGATTCTGTTTCATTTCATAGCAATTGTTCAGGGAGAATTTTGAGTTTGCCCAAGGGTGGGAGAAAGCCTCAATGTAAAATTTTTTTTCCTGTCTCTGTATTGTTGATAATGAGTCTGAGTATATTGTCAAGCTAAATCCTTATCTTTTTCCTTACCATCTAAGTTTAAATAATGGTTCTGAAACTGTTTTGTGACTTACTTGTAATGAGCCAGATGAACTACAATGCTATCTCTCTGAAAAATTAATGTATTTCTTTCTGTTTCCTTTCCTTTCCTTTTTCTTTCTTTTCTTTTTAGATTTCAGTTTTTTATAAAAATGTTACTGGTTTTCTTATTTGTTTTCTGATACATAATCAACATTTCTTGTTATTCCTTTAAGTATAGATTCTCTCTCTCTCTCTCTCTCTCTCTCTCTCTCTCTTTGTCTGTCTGTCTGTCTGTCTCTCTGTCTCTCTCTGTCTGTCTCTCTGTCTCTCTGTCAATAACGCTATTTGAATATTAATTTGAGTTCCTATGGAAGTTTTGTCTGTAAGCAATATTAGAAAAATGATTTGGTATTGGGAAAATGTTGAAAGTAGTCCAGATCAATGGATGAAGTTACTACTAAAATAAGAGAGCTCTGAGAAGGGAGGGGGACACGGGGGGGGGGGGACAACACACCAAAATATAATGTTATCATATTTTAGATTATTAAGGACCATTATTGCTTATTTACAATAAGCAGTAAGACTCATTTAATGGAACAAGATAAATTGCTATTAAGGAAAGATTGGTTGGGACAAGTTTACTTCACAGATACAACTGTTAAAGGTGTGGCTACTTTGGTTCAGAAATGATTCCCAATTGATGTATAACACATTACTGATATAAATGGGTGTTTATGTGCTAAAATAGCAGCGACCATAATAGCAATGGATAATATTTATGGACTTAATTTAGATTCTCCTATTACATTTTATCAATGTTTTCACAAATTGAATGAATGCATTTATTATAAAATGGTAATAGGACAGTTTTTAATAAAATATTGGATCTTGAGCTGGATAGAAACACACCAGTAACAAAACAAAATTATTACCATACGAAACATTTAAGACCTATATAGAAGAAATGAACCCGATAGATCTTAATGTTCAATATAGCCAACTACAGAAGAATATGCATTCTATTCAAGTATGGATCAAAATATTTTAGCCTAGATTATTTTGTAATATCATTGACTACACATTATAAAATTCAAGAATGTAATTTTGATGTTCGTTATCTATCAGACCATAATGCAATTATTTTCAATTATGTGTTTCAGAAACTGCTCAAGGTATTCCTAGCACTACATCATTTTTAAAAAAATTCTATGTAGACCATATGGTAACCAGAGAATATATCATATGAGAATATAAAGGCATTTATAAATAATGTAAACTCACCACACTTATATGAACACAAAAACAAATTTTATTTGCCCCACTATTTGAGGCAGAGATCAAATCAATAATTTTGAAAATTGAAAGTAATAGAATAACAGGATTAGATAGATTCTCTATAGAATGGTATAATCTCTGGGTGCTAAAACTTTGTTGATTTTATAATGAGATACTTCATAAAGGAATATTATCAGAGGTATTTAATCAGGCTTATATTACAATAATACTAAAATCAGTTAAAGATCATACTTAATATGCTAATTAACATTCAATCTCATTGATTAATGTTGACTCAAAGATCTTAACAGGAGTACTAGCAAACAGATTACAGCACATGTTGCCATTCATTCTGAAGAATGATCAAGCAGGTTTTATAAAAGCTAGGCAAACAATAAGCAGCCATTATTTAGAGGACCTAGACAAGGATGTCCACTTTCACCTTTACTTTTTGATATTGGCTTCTGCTAATAGGCAATATGGGGAATTGATGGATTAGTACACAATTCATCTGAACATAAAATGGTTTTATTTGCAGATGACACTCTTCTGTTTGTAGCTAAACCTCACATTAGTATTCCTGTTGATGCAAATGATAGATGCCTTTAGTAAAATAGCTAGATATTCTATCAACTGGTCCAAATCAGAATTGATGCCAATACTGTAGGTGAAAATTTGGCTAGCTATCCATTTAAGGAATATCAATTCCATATCTGTACTGAATCCATTAAATATTTAGGCATGTATATATCAGAAGATATAACTTTGTTACAACATGTAATATGTTGTAAATATATTACAACATTATTTTATTTATTGTAAATAAATAAAATATATAAAGAGGTTTCTTTTGCTATGTAATGAATTTATTTTTATTTATTGATTTAAAATTTTTATATAGCCACCCATTTTTCAGTCAACTCAATTCATTTCTAATACACTCCTATAACTATCATGTTTTTTTAACCTATTGTATTTTGTATAAATGCCCCATCTCTCTCTCTCCCCCCTTATAAAATTAGATAATTATATAGTGTTCATTGTAACAACATATCATACTTTATATTTTTCTGTTATTTTTAAGCACTTGTTATCTATTTTTTTTTAATTTTGTATTTTGTATATTTTGTTCTTTTCTTTTCCATTATTATTTTACAAAGCTATAAACATTTATTTAAAAAGTGGGAAATTGACTATTTTAGTATTGCTATCAGGATGATTTACAAAGTAAAAATACTGCAGAAGAGAGGAAGCAAAATGAATCCATACTTAACTTGAAAGCCAGACGGACAAAATTCAGTGAGGCTTAATGGTTAATCAGCAAGCTTTAAGCCTGAAGTCATGGAACTATTCTAGTTTTGGAACACAACCATCATCAGATATGGTGGAAATATTTTTGGGAGAACATTTAATAACTACTAAAGGATTTTTAAAGAATTTGTATAGAATTTTTAAGAAGTACTATATTTCTGTAATCTTTTGTTCCAATCCTTTCACCTTCAGAATCAGTTATTTTCCTGATTCTCTCAGAAACAACCCAGTATAGATGAGAACAGACTGAGATAACAAGAAACTTTGTTTACCTGGATTATTCTGGATGCAAGAAGCTGTTTTATGTTATATCAAAAGGATAGTCATAGATTTAGCAGCCAAAGGTGTGTACTCATATTCAAGGTGTGTACTCATATTCAAGAGGAATTCACTCACAAAATATTACACAAAAGTAACTCTGTAGTGCTGAAACTCCCCAGCCTCCCAAAATAAAATTAAAGGTTGAATTTGAACCAAAGATAAATGCACAATTTGCCTGTAATAATGAAATGGTTATATCCATCTGTCTGTCTATCCATTATCCATCTTCTATCTATCTATCTATCTATCTATCTATCTATCTATCTATCTATTTATCTATCTATCTATCTATCATCTGTCTGTCCATTCACCCATCCAGCCATCATTCAATCCAGCCAGCCAGCCATCTTCTCTCTCTCTCTCTCTCTCTTTCCTCCTTCCCTCCCTCCTTCCCTCTATCAAATATTTATCTCTCCGTCTATCTTAGAGCTTTATCAATGAAACCTTTTCATTAGAAATAAGCAATCAAATGATCAATAAAGTAATACATAATCAGTATTTTGACTTTTTAAAAAAAATCACAAACCATATTTTCAATAGGAAAGATAAACCTGCTTAATTTTGTATAATTCCCAAAAGCAGGGTTTTGAAAAAGCTCTTTCACTTCTTTGTGCATATTTATTTTGGACTGATATTTTCATGGTTAGAACAATTATGGAAAATCCTGACTTGCCTGGGAAGAATTGGAATGAATTCTGACATAATCGGTCTTTGGCTGCAACTGCCATCAGTCTAGCCTATCAAAACAGGAGCTCCAAGATAGGCTTTCGTTTCCACTTGGATAAACCATCAGCCCTCTTGTCCAGATAGAGTTGAAGCAACATATGACAAGGTTCCAGCTTAGCCAATGCAAGCATGATGGATTCTGCATGCAAAGCAGGATTATTGTTAGGATTCAATCTGAGCTCACTGTTTTACTTTGTTTATACAAGGCAACACAAATTTAGTGTGGAAGCCATGTGCTGGGTGTTTACTGAATAAGCCTTGGCTGAATTCTCAAAATGTCCTTCCTCAAGGTGGCTCATTCCATACCTTCAATGGAGAATTACAAGAACTCCACTAGCGATGTTTTTTTTTTTTTCATTTTACCTTTCTTCAATACAACTAAAATTGTTTTCATAGTCTCTTTAAAATCTATGCCTTAATTGAACTTTATTTATAATTCCAGTAAATATCTATTGAGTTACTACTCTAAATTCATATATCAGGAAATGCTTTTGTCACATACAGAGTATTCATTATAGGGAATCTAAGAAGGATGTAGTTTGAAAAGAAGTTTCACAAGTTGTAAGGCAACAAATGGAAGGTAGCTTCAAGATTTAAGGCATTTTTATTGACCTTCTCCTCCCCAAATCTAGAAAGAGTGTAGAGAAGAGCAATGAAGATGATTAGGGGACTGGAGGTTAAAACATATGAAGAACAGTTGCAGGAACTGGGTATGTCTAGTTTAATGAAAAGAAGGACTAGGGGACACATGATAGCAGTGTTCCAATATCTCAGGGATTGCCACAAAGAAGGAGTCAAACTATTCTCCAAAGCACCTGAGGGTAGGACAAGAAGTAATGGGTGGAAATTAATCAAGGAGAGAAGCAACTTAGAAATAAGGAGAAATTTCCTGACAGTTAAAACAATTAATCAGTGAAACAACTTGCCTCCAGAAGTTGTGAATGCTCCAACACTGGAAATTTTTAAGAAGATGTTGGATAACCATTTGTCTGAAGCGAAGTAGGGTTTTCTGTCTGGGCAGGGGGTTGGACTAGAAGACCTCCAAGATCCCTTCCAACTCTGTTATTTTATTTCTATTTAAAAATGAAAAACAAAACATACTTTGTTCCCATTTGTTCAGAGGGCAGGGCTACAAAAAAAAAAAAAGATGCTGTGTGAATCCCTGGCTCTTGTTTTTTATGGAAACAAAAGCATCACCATTACAAGGCCTACTCAGTGGACAATTGCATTTTGTCTGCAGCATCCAAACTCTCTTCTCAGAACGAAGCATCCTTATGAACAGAATCAGCATTTCTACTAACAAGGAGGTCTCTGGGTGCCTTTTCAAAAAAAGAAAAGTGGCTAGTGGAGATTTCTCATCCTCCAGTTTTTATGTGGAGGGGCTTTAAGTCAGTCTTGACTTCTGGAAGCTGCCTGAACAAGTCGCTGCACTTTTCTTGGCAATTTTGTGGTTTGCCATTTCCTCCTTTGTAGGGGTAAGAGATAATGACTGATTCAAGATTATTCAACTGACATTGTGCTTAAATCAGGATTAGAACTGACATCTTAGTCTTAACCATGACACCAAACTGTTAATTTAAAATGCTGTATATCTATCTATCTATCTATCTATCTATCTATCTATCTATCTATCTATCTATCTACATTCCAGCTAGCTACCTAACTAGCTATCATCTCTAGCTAACTATCTACTTATCTATCTAGCTATCATCTTTAAAGTTGGGAAGTAATAATCACAGCAATTTATTAATCTATCCTTGCATCTGTAGAGAAACATATCATCCTAACCTAGCTGGCAAATATTTTTCTTAGTATCTCTCTCTTAGTATCTCATAAAATTTTCTTCTATGGGAAAAGAACCTCAAAATTGATACCACTCTAATTCAGGTATCATCTTCATTTCCATTATAAAACATACATACATGCATATATATAATAAAATTATGAATGAATGAATGAATGAATGAATGAATGAATGAAATAAAATAAAATAAAACTTCACAACTGCTTTGTGACCATATTTTCAAACTGAGTTGCCAACCAAAAGGAATTCTTGTTGCTCCCAGGCCAATCATGCTTACACCCCAGAGAAATTCTAATATATTCTTTTATCAAATAATGTATTTTTCCTTCTCATTCCTCTTGGCTTCTCTTTCCTCTTCCTCAAACTGTGGGAAGTTTCTTATAAGTTTCTTATGTTGAATTTGTCCATCCTTTCCTGTTGTCTTTTTACCTACTACTTTGTTAGCTTCAAATAGATTGAATCCCAGCCTATCCCAGTACAATTTTTGCTTGCCTGCTGTGGTGTGATGTTTCCGACTTGAGGCCAAATGGAGAACACAATGAGGTAGGATTGATTGTGGAGGACACACAAACTGCCAGCATTTATCAGCCTTCTCATCAAGGTATGGAGGAGAGGCAGCTGGGGTGATGAACCCTGACAGGATCTTGACAGTTTCACAGGGGGGGAAATAGGCATATGTCTCCAATGACCCAATTTTCATACCATAAATCACTGTCTGAACACTCACCGGCTCCCAGCAATACATTCTATGCTGCTCTTTTCTTAGCCTTGTGCTGAATTAGAAAATCCCAGAAGGCTGTTTTGTTTAAAGAGTGCTAAAAGACTGTACCTCAAAAATTATCTCAGGTGCTTGAAGCTCTCTGAGTTTGGTTGTTTTCTGTAGGCATTTCATTACCCAAACTAGATAACATCATCAGTGCTCTAATGATGTTACCAAGTTTGGGTAATGAAATGTCTGCAAAACAAACAAACAAACAAACAAACAAACAAACAAACAAACAAGCTCAAAAAACACCTAAGACCCTTCATTTCAACTCTGAGCTACAAATATTCTCTTTTAAAATTCTCTTCGTTTTACAAGGAATGAACTGCTGGATTGAAGACTTAATGCCACATAACAGCAAATGAATTGGATTTTCCACCTGATGGTCAATACATCTATCTATCTATCTATCTATCTATCTATCTATCTATCTATCTATCTACCTACCTACCTACCTACCTACCTACCTACCTACCTACCTACCTATCTATCTATCTATCTATTGGTTCGATTTATATGCTGCCCTTTTCCGGAGATTCAGGGCGGCTTACAATGTGTAAAGCAATAGCCTTCATATTTTTATATTTTTATATTTATTTATTTATTTATTTATTGGTTCGATTTATATGCCGCCCTTCTCCGGAGACTCAGGGTGGCTTACAATGCATTACGCAATAACCTTCATACTTTTGTATATACCTGCTTAGTAGGGCTTTCGCGCCCCCCCCCAGCAGTGTTCTTTTATATACAAAGTCAGTTTATTGCCCCCACAATCCGGGTCCTCATTTTATCTACCTCAAAAGGATGGAAGGCTGAGTCAACCTTGAGCCTGGTGAGATTTGAACTTGCAGTAATTGCAAGCAACTGGTGTTACTTAACAGTGCTTTAGTCTGCTGCGCCACCAAGGCTTCTAGTCAATATTATTGCCATTTCACCTATTTTGTCCATGTGGGAAACATCATGGCCAATTTTCAAAGAGGTGGACCTTGCAACGTGACAGCATAGTGCTGGTTTAAATATTTCCATAAACGTTTCAAATCTTGGATCTGAAAGAAAAGTGTTACATTGCATTTGGATTGAGGAAATTAAGGAAGGGAAATGTCAACAAGCAGCATTTTGGGAACCCTTCACAACCCTTCCAAAGTGACTGAAACACACACACATACACACACACACACACACACACACACACACACACGGGGTGGGGGGTGATGTAAATCCAATCAGGATACATATGCAAATGAGGATAAATTCTTGTAAATAAACCATTGTTGATTACCATATTTATATTCAAATTTAAGGAATAAATAAAACATCACAAATTAGTAGCAACTTCTTTTTATACTAATTGTTGCAGAAATAAGCCAAAGGTATGATTTCTGAAATTAAATAGCAAAATGTTCAATTATATACGCAATTATTTTGGAACATTCCCATAAAACTCAGTAAGACTTACATTTGAGTTAGTAAAATGCACCAAAAGAACACTTTTATTACACTCAGTTCTATCTTATGGGATTTCTCCTTGGTAAATCTTTTCTTCTTCTAATCCATCTATACATTTAATTCAGAAAGCAGTAGGGTTGCAAACCATTGCAAAGAAACTATGGAAAGTTGAGTTGGTTTTGCTTTGCGTGCATGGGACATCTAGGCACCTGCATAAATATGAGACTTTGTTCAGAGACAGAAAAAGTGGACCTTTGTCCAGCAAGACTTTATGTGTAGCAAGAAATGACATTCTATAATATAGTTTATTTATGGTGAACAAAATTGAGGATTATATGTCAATTTGGTCTGCCTGAAATGGCCAGTATGTACCAATGCTATATTTAATTGCATCCACATCAAGAAGATAATTTATTGAACTAATGAACAGAAATTAATAGTGGTGATAGCCTCCTTAAGAGTCCAAGGGTGTGCCCCAGGAGATTCCTTTTCTTACCCATGTTCTAAAGGCTTATGTGGAAGGTCCTGGGAGTGCCATTCATAAATAATGCATATGATTATAACTTTGTAAGAATATGACTGTCACTGTACTAAGGCCAAACAACCACTGCCAAATAGTTAAAACCATGTGGACTATTCCAAACTTTATGTACAGTGATGGTCCAGCACTTTTTCTCTAATTAATTTTTCAGGTTTTTCAGTAATGCAGAGGTCCCCAAGCAACCCTAGGTCCATGGCCCTGTACCAGCCCACTGTTCATTAGGAACCAGGCCATGCAAGTGAGCAAAGCTTCATCTGTGCATGCCGGGATCTAAGTAGCGCACTAAACTATGCTCCCCGCTCCCCAGTCCATGGAAAAATTGTTTCCCACAGAACCAGTCTCCTATGTCTAAAAAGGTTGGGGACAACTGCAGTAATGGATTTCATTAGAGAGCTGCCTGACAGTGCGATGGGTGGCACATATGTTTAATAAATAAATAAGCAATAAATAAATAAAAACACCTTTAATTATGCATATAAAACTTAGGGTAAAGGCAAATTTCTATAATTTGAAGAGAAACATTAATGCTGTATACATATATGTATGTGCATATATATAAATATTATACATACATACATACATACTGTATATATAGAATAGAATAGAATAGAATAGAATAGAATAGAATAGAATAGAATAGAATAGAATAGAATAGAATAGAATAGAATTTTTTATTAGCCAAGTGTGATTGGACACACAAGGAATTTGTCTTGGTGCATATGCTTTCATTGTACATAAAAGAAAAGATACGTGTGTGTGTGTGTGTGTGTGTGTGTTTGTGTGCAATATATATATATATATATATATATATATATATATATATATATATATATATATATATATATATATATATATATGCATGCATCCTCTTGGCACATGGAGTCAAAGTGGCACATAAGCGGACCAAACACTGAGAATGAGAGTGATGTGCCCAAAGGAAGCATTATCCAAGGAGGAGACATATTCAATAGTTTACCGCATCAACTGTAGTAATTGTGCAAGCAATTACGTAGGGGAAACGGCCAAGCAGTTACAGACCAGAATACACGAACACGAACTGGCTGTCTGAGCAAGGAACAGCACTCCCAGATCTGGATGCATATGAAGGAGCACAACCACACATTTGATTTTCAAGAAGCTGAGGTTATTACCCATGATAGGACTAAAGGAGGATGAAAAGAAGCCTGGTTCTCCAATAACAATTCTATCAACAGGTATATCGAACTGCCACTGGCCTACCAGGCTTTGAGACACCAGGAAAGACCCTACACGAGGAGCAGAGACGGCTTTCCATCAGTGAGGGAGACCAAAGGCAGCCACCCCCCACCTCTGGGCATGCAGACTCAGCCTGTGAAGGCACAGTTAGTCCTGATCAAACACAGAGCAACCCGGCAGGGCTGTCTCAAACTGTAACAGATAGGATTAATGAGAAACAAACCTGGCCAACCACGAGGTCACAGACTAGGCAGCAAATTGCAATGCCTGACAGGCTAACATCATCCCTCACTGATAAGCAAGCTAGGAGGGAGGAAACAGTAGGAATCAAGCCTCCATCATCCAGCATGATGACAGCAAAAACAACACAGCTGATTACAAGTGAGAGATGGCTGGAAGGGCCTATTACACGCACAAGGGCCAAATTGATTAATGGCATATAAAGGCAGATATCTCTGTAATGGTAGTTTAATACTCTGACGATGTCAGCAGATGGCTAACGAAAGCTTAGTAAAATAAAATTTTAATTCTTTTAAAATTTTAAAATTTTAAGGTCCAGAGTTCGCAGTATGTCTGCTTCTTTCTTTACTAATATACCTGGAACTCGTATTTTTAGAATAGTTTGTAATATACACACACACACACACACAGTATTAATGTTTCTCTTCAGATTATAGAAATTTGCTTTTACACTAAATATATGCATATAATTGCATATATATACAATTATATGTATATTGCAAATGAAAATAAGATGAATATTTTTTATTAGATTGATGTGTTTGAAACACTGCCTACTTTGTTTCAGTTCGTTTATCCATCATGTCTTTCAATTACGTTTCCTAGAATTCTTTTCTCGTTCATCCTGTTGTGACCCCGACTCCTGAGCCTGTCCTAACAGAGGAAGATGACTCAGAAGGTGATGGGGAGAAACTGACAAGGCCTCCCTCTCCAGGACCCTCCTCTCTGACAATGCCTCAGGTTTCATCCAAAGGCCAAGAGGAACAGCCTGGGATATGCCAGGAGGAAAGCATATCGGAACAGCAACATATAGGGAGCCAGGATGATGAATCCTGGCTTGATCCCAGGCAGCATCAGAGGGAGAAGCGTGCGCAACAACGAAAGAGGCATGGGAGGGCCAGAGATTGAGCTGAGTCACTGAGCCACACCCCACAAGGAATAAAAGTGGGTGTGATTGCTCTTCAAGCTTTGTGACGGTCAAAGTTAAAAACCTGAGAGTCACATCGCGTTACCTGGAATCTGGCTTGTACATATTGGGATTGGACCTTGGCTAACTCTTGCTTCATGGATTACTTTTTGCTACTGGAACGGACTGAGGATAAACTCTCTCTTGCTTACTGTGAGTGAAAACTGACTTGGCAGGCATTACGCAGTTTATTGCCAAAACTCTTATCTGCAAGGGTTTCTAGTCTGATTGCTTAATAAAAACTTGGCAGGCGTGCCTGGTTGTGTGTTTACCTGTGGGGGAAGGGGGACAGAACACATCCATAAAATGCAATCCTTGATCTTACAAATTATAAGGGTTAATCAAAGAACACACTTTTGTTTTAGTTATTCTTAAAATGTCAAAAGATTCAAAATGCTGTGATTTCTTTTACATATGACATCCGATTCAAGCTAATAGTCACCCAGAGTCATTTGCTATGAGATGGGCGCGGCAAATAAATCCAATAAGCAAACAAACACATAGGTAGACTTTCCTACCCAAACAAAAACTGGATTTGGAATGCCCATATTTTCTGAGCAAGATTATATCATTCCTTTATTGACACACAGCAAACATAATATAAGGTTTGTGGCTTGCTTTCCTGTGGACCACTTAACCAGGAGGACTTCCTTCCAGTATTTTAATTGAGATTTCCCCCCTCCCTTATTTACACGAATTTACACATAAAAAAGAAGCCAACGACTCAGTCAATTCAAATGAGATTGTTGTTTTCTTTAATATTTTAAATCGAGTGCAAACATACACAATAAGACAATTTTTAATCTTAAAGAAAAAAAAACAATTTTAAAAAAGGAAGAAAGGAGGAAAAATAAAAGAAAAATCTATCTTACATTTTATATTTATTAGTAGCTACTGGTTCACTACTATAATATAAACAATACAAAAGATTATTGTGAGATAGAACAAAAGAGAACAGAGTGTTAATCAACAAAAGACAGTACTGCATAAGCAATCCTCAAATCTGCAGTGTGATGTTATTGCTATTGTGCATCTCATTTCTCATTTTCAATGCATTGTTTAAGCCATGCAATGCTCAGTAAGGAGCATTTAAGTTCCCATGATGAAGTTCTAACACAAAGACATTTTGTTTGGCTTTGCTTTATGGCCATTAAAAGGAAACTCAAAATAGCTGACAAGTATTTAGGACTGTGCAAGGTAGCTAGCTGTATCTTGTCTGGAAAGAAAGTTCACGTTCCTAAGGAGTGTGACATCATTTCAAACGCAGCAATGACCCAGTTTGCTTCACTGAAAAAACCAGAGAGGGATGTTAGAGCTACATAAAGCAGTCTTTTTGCTCTATTCATTTCAGAAAGCAGTGTAGAAGAGAAGCTTCACTCAAAGCTTCACTGAATTGAAACATGCTTTGGAAATTTTGTATTGCCCTAGAATTCATAGCACAAAGAACATGGGTCAGAAAGCTAATGGACAATGCAGAGGTCATCCTATCTTCCATTGAAAGCCTAGAAACTGAATCTAGACCTCCATTTACAGTTCTTGGAGATTTGGGATGAAAAGATGAAAAGCAGTGCTAAGGAGGGGGAAAAAAAGATAGATATGGAGGCAGCTCATAATTTCTTTCATATAAGTGATCAAATGCATTTTTATTTATTTATAAAACATCTAAAGGCACTGCAATCTTTAAAAGACTGTAAGTGGCACCCCAACGACACTAACAACAAGCCAATGAAAAGAATAATATGTTTAAATAACAGGCTAGATGCCTGTCTAGCATTACATTGTATTACTGTATATTATATACATTACAAGTATAGTACAAGTATAATACTGTACAAATGCAGTAGGGGTCCTTGGCAAGAACCCACTAAGACTTCACTTGCCCACCTCAAATATAAGAATATGAAACTGGCATGAGTTAGGAGAATCATGCTGGCTCACATATCAGATTAACCATTTGCATCAGATGTTGGGGAACCAGGACAATCTGACAATAGGTCAGGGCTACTGGACCAAACTGTACATGGACAAGAGAACCTGGAACTGATGAATGCTACTACTACAACAATCGACCTAATGAAAGGAGACATTTGAGTGAACTATGGATAGGCAGAAGATTTTCATCTTTGATTGAGAAACAGCTGAGAAACCCAATGCTTCAACATAGTGCTAAGGAAGCTGCTCTCACAACTTGAGATAGACCAACTATTCATTACATCCTAGACTCAAGAAGATCCAGAAGAACAACTAGATGTGCAGCTAACTTCTGAAGCGGGAATGTCACTGGCATTCATTACAGCAGCTGATATGAAGTTTAAGATTATGTATAAACTACAGTCAAAACTCGAGATTAGTTACCAATGCTCAGTGGAGAAGTACCTTCAGATAGTACACTAAGAATTGTCAGTAGAGCCTTCCCACAATCCTTAGGACCATTATAATTTAAACCAATGAACTAGTATATGCTTATGGTCATTGTAATCCTGGAGATGTTTGGCTACATGATTAAAAAAGAACAGCAGTACATACCTCCCTGGAAAATGAATTTAGACGCTAAGATCAAAGTAACTTGGACAGAGGTTAGTCAGCTGGTGGAATTAAAGGTGTAAGGATTAAGAGTAATACTCACCTACTGAAAAATATACCATCTGAAGAATGAGAAACTGCTAAACACTCACAGCACTGGCTACCAGGCTAAGATGACACACTAGAGAAACAGAGGCCAAGAAAATAAATGCTCTGTTCTCCAAAGAACTATCCAAGATGAACTACCAATTGCAGTGCAAGAACATAATAACAGTAGAGCCATCAATGGCAGAAACTGGACCACTGTAAGAATATATGGGAGAAAGAGAAGACATGTAACACCTGTAACTACAGGATCTGAGATCAGACCACAACAATGTTGTGGAGGCAAGAACAGCATACACTGAATGGTACAACCATATTGTGTACCGAAACACCTGCACATAGGCTGCATATAGGCTAGAATAGATAATATAGGAGAATAACAGGGTTAAGATCTTGATGGATTCCAGATCCAGTTAGACAGGTACTAGCCAGCAATGGTGATAGATGTAGTGGCACCAAATGTCAGCCTTCATGAAGAAGGAGCATGGGAAGTTGGAGAAGTACCAGGGACCTAAAGAAGGAACTGAAGATAATGTGGAAAATAAAGGCCAAAGTAGTTCATTGGTAATAGGAGCACTTCGGGCTGTGACTCCTAAACTGGGACTGGGCTACAACAGATCTCAGGAATCACATCACAGTTCTCTATCCAGAAGAATGTATGATAAGAATAGCTAAGATCCTGTACAGAACCCTCAAACCACCTAGCCTCTGATAGAAGTGAGGACCTTCAACAGCCATTCCCTGTTCACTCAGGAACAGGTGATCTCATATAGGACTTAACAGATAGTAACCATTAAATCCCTTTCCAATCTTCTAACAATGTCTCATTACAGCAAGGAAGTTTCCTGGTAAACCATTAGGTTTAGCATGATTCTCAGCTTATACATATTCATAAGAATATAGTTTGAAATCAAAAGTCTGATTCTCTGTGCTATGGTAACTTGCTGCGTAGCTATATAGCCTTTTATCGTCAAAGAATTCTACAAACAATAATTCATTAAGCTTCATAAATCACAGCTATTATCCTTCATATCATTATAGGAGATCAGGCAGAGTACAGAGGAAAGGTTAATGGTTTTATCAAGACTGCAATAGAGATGACATCAGCAACATAAAATTATCAAGTACAAAGTGTGCTTCAGAAATGGTAAAAGTCACAGTAATTATTTAAAGTACTTGGAAAAATTATTTTGTCAAAGCTCAATGGTTGACTTGAAGTTCATATTCATAACTAACTTTTCTTGCCTCAGCATCAATATTCTGGATGCTTTCTGCTTTGATTACTCTCAACCCTGAGATAGCTGCTGGAATGAGCAGGATTAAGTACCAATACTTTCAGTTCTTACAATTAGGCATAACCTTATAATATCCTACAATCTACAAAAAAGATTGAAGTAGTTTTTCACTCAGATGATATAATTAGGTAAAAAAAAGGTATTTCTTGAATTTTATATGCCAGAACAAAGGTATGAGTGTATACTTTATTCTCATCTCCTAAGGAATATGCAAAAGATAGGAAAGTAAACTATCCCAGTTCTGCATTGCTTAATACTAGTGCTAGAATCTTTAATTTTTATCCTTTCTCTTACCCTTTTCTAAAATTTTTTCTTTATTTATTCAATTTCTAACTGCCCATCTCAGCCAAGTGACTCTGGGTGGCTAACAATTCTAAAATTATAAAACAGTTAAAAAATAATAAAACAATAAAAAAACTTTCAAAAATCAAATACATACAGTGGATGAGATAGTTAACCAACTAACAGTAAGGCCAAGAAATGGGACTCTTAACTGTTGGGGTCATGCTAATCTCTGAAATGAGAATATTCCACAATATGCCTCATGGAAGTCAAGCAGGGGTGAAATCCAGCAGGTTCTGACAGGTTCTGGAGAACCAGTAGTGGAAATCTTGAGTAGTTTGGAGAACTGGCAAATACCATTCTGGCTGGCCCCAGAGTGGGGTGGGAATGGAAATTTTGCAATATCTTTCCCCCAGGAGTAGGGAAGGAATGGGGATTTTGCAGTATCCTTTCCCTGCCACGCCCACCAAGCCATGCCCACCAAGTCACACCATGCCCACCAAGCCACGCCCACAGAACCAGAAGTAAAAAAAAATTGGATTTCACCACTGAAGTCAAGCTATAACTTCATCCAAGATCACCTTGCCTTCCATTTCATGCTATGGTGATGAAAGTTAATGGGAAAAAATGCAGGTGTGTACTGTTGTTATGCTAACTAGTCAAATAATAAATCTGGATGCTGGATAATCTGTAAATTCCCACACAACGAGGTTTAGGTATGTTTATTTATATATGTTTATTTGTTTTTTTAATTTATTTGCTGCCTATCTCACTGTGGGACTATTCTAGGTGGCTTACAACAATAAAAAGAAGAAATGAAAAAAGTAAAATCGTAAAATAATAGAATAATAAAATAAACAATAAAAAAGACCACAATGATAATACATCAATATGATAATCAAAAAGTTTCTTTCCAACAAGTAAAATCTCACTGTGTTTACCTAAGCTGCAGTCACAGCCTTAAGCTTTCTTGTACTCAACAAAATAATTTCATTTCTGATGTTAACACTTAAGATCAATTCTCTATATAAATATGAATTGGATGTATGAGTTTGTAGAGCTCACATGTACCTTAACTATTACAAATGGAGTATTTTTTTAATTATTTGTTCATATATGTTTATGTAAACCTTGCAATTAGAAACATAAAAGTATTTAAATTCTAACCATATTTCTATTTCTGTAGACTGGCAGTTACCTGATATGAAAAAATAAAAAGTGTAATTCCCATTAGTAAGCTGAAGTTGTACTGAATATACAATCTGTTGTGTTTAATTGTAGCCTGTACCTCTGCAACTGGAGGAACAAAATTAGTTTATTAGGAGAAAAATTGACCCAGCCAGATTAATACATTCACAATTGATTTCTCTGCTCTCTAGTTCCTGCTGCTTGATCTCTATCCCTATTGAATTTCTGTTGCTTATCTTCCAGCATCCAATGCAAAGGGTAAATTCTGAATAGACCCTCAGGAAAAATAGTTAGGTAGTACATTATTTAAAAAAGGAAACCTTAATCTGACATGCTTCTCACTGAAAAGTAGTTTGATTTAATACCCTCACTCATCTTTAGGAACATTTCACATCTTGTGCTTTGGGTCGTCCCACCCCCCTAAATTGTGCATGAAAATGGTATCCAATACTGAACAACTAAATGTCTTAGGAAAGAATGAGGGAATAGGTATTTGACTTATTTACACTATCTCCTTCCCTCCCTGTTATTAGTTTTGTTAAAACATATATCTAAAATAGCAGACAAAACGAGATAGAGACTTGTAGAGGTCTGCAGAGTCATCATACCATTTATCCTTTTAATACTAATTTCTGACATTTTCTCATTTTTCTCCCCTTTAACTTTATATCTGAACTCACCAAATCATCAGAAACACTGGGGATTCATTTGTGCTTTGTGCTGCAAAACTCTGGATTCTTTTTTAATAAAACAAAAATGGAATCATTCAATTAAATGGGAGTTTTTACACTCTAATATAGCACTCCAGAGAGGATGAGGTATGATTTTAATCAAATGGTATTTTCCCCAACACACACACACTGCAGCAAAAGTATTAATTTTACTTCAGTTTTTGACTAGGCTTTTGAAGGATTGTTTGGGGGATGGGGTTTCATAAGAAAACTATCTATATAATGCTATATAATCAATGGGGAAACAGATTTTAGGAAAGTTTCTATCATCATCAAGTTTGGAAATTTTGAAAAGTCAATATTTTCTTTTTTTTTTTTATTGAAAAAGTTTTTCAAATACAAGTTTTTCCCCCTTTTCCTCCCTTCTTCCCTAACCCCCCCTCACCACCCATCCCCCCCTGTGACTTCTTCTTCACAACAATAAGCTAATTCATAATTAATTACATAATATTTTACCATGCCCTTACTCACTCCTCAAAGTACTGACCCTTAGCAAAGTATTCTTATAACTCCGCTTTTCTCCGCTTTTCACAATCTACCCTTTTTCTCCTCCCCCAAACTTATAAAATATTATTATTATTACAACAACATAACCTTTACTTTTATATATATTAATTTAACATTTCAAAGCAGCCTTCTCCAAATTTAACATTTGTTCAGTTCTATCCGATTCTTCCACTCCCCAAAATATATAACTTAAAAATCCTTTTTCTTAAACTAATCAATCACTAAACTAGCCTATTTCAACCCAGTTTCCTGCAAGATTACCATGCACTACAATTCTAAATATAATCCACTGCCCACTCTGCTAAAATATACATATGTCTATATATACATTCCATTTTATAAAAAAAGACAATAACTTTAAATTTATAATTCATTTAGTATCTTCTTTGATGTCTTTCCACTAGATTGTTAAATCCATCATCCATAATAGGGTAACATAGCATCCTGGTGCAACAGTTTATTCAAAATCTTCAGTCATCTTCTGCCCCCATCAATAATGAATATCCTCATGTATATATAAAATATATATATACAAAATATATTTATTTTTATATATATAAAAATAAAAACAACCACCCAGTCAATATTTTCTGATCAGGGATAATAAAAGACCAAACCCTGGTGTTCTCATTGAACAATTGCTCCTATGGATCAAATGACATCTTATGAGTTCAATTTGGATTGTGCCTTTGAATAGGTTTTTGAGACCTGACAATTGCCTAGACTAGAACCTGAAATTATCTTGGAAGGTTTTGAAAGTGGTTTACCATTGCCTCCTTCCTAGAGCTGAAAGAAAGTGACTGGCTCAGAGAGGGACTAGAACTCACAGTCTCTGGTTTATAGCCTGATGCCTTAAACATGACACCACCTGGCTCTCCTACTTCACCTTTCTGCTACACTTTCAAAAGGGAATCATCTGAAGATTTTGACTTCAAACTCTTTCTATTATTTTGCTGTTGGTTTTATTAATGCTCCATATACTTTATTCTATGTCCTATATCAAGGGCTTTTTGTGAGGGAAGTTAATCTGGGACAATGGTGATAATGATGAGGTTGATGGAAAATATCCACTCTTCCAATGGATGTGGGCCAAAAAGTTGTTTTTTAAAAAAAAATATAAAGGAATAAATACATAGAAATGATTCAGAAAATAGTTATTCAGCGAGTAAGTAGCATTCAACTTTCTGATCATGGCCACCTTTTGAATGCATTTTTTGCTGATTGGCAGACTTCTTGAGTGTTACATATAAACACCACAAATACTTTTGCATTTGTGTACAAGTTCCTGTAGTTCAATAGATTGCATTTTGAGAAGTCTTATCATCAGGCACTTAACAAATTGCACTTTTTCCCCACAGCTTTCCTCAGGCACCTCTCAAGTTAATTAATATTTATATCTATATTAATTATGCACTGAATAAGAATATTACATTTCCGATTGTCTTAGTATATTTCCAAGACAAAGTTGTTGGCTTTAACTTTAAAGCCTTAATGACTTGAGACTAGGATGATCAGAAAGTTCTCTGCCTAGTTTGAGTTCCCAAGCTTTCAGAACTTTTTCAAAAGAGTTTCCCCAGCATCCTTACTAAGGACATAAGGGAATTCTGGGAAAAATAATTTCTTTGGTTATAATGAGGAAGACAAATTAATTAATTTCAGTATATATGTTTTTGTGGTTTATATATTCTGCCCTTAAATGAATGACTTGGCCTACAAAAAGAGCTCTAATTTGCTCAATTCTAATTTGCATTTTTTAAAAAAACTGGACATCTCTGTACATTATCACAAGGCCACATATTTGCTCACAAATTTTACATAATAGTTAATACTCAGCATTATGAAGTGGAAGATATGTTAGCCCAATCCGTGTGTGGTATTTACTGAACATGTGTGTGTATGCCACACTAATCATTTTCAAATAATTTATAAATAAAATCATTGGTCACATGCTTCTACTTAATTAAAAAGAGCCAGTTTGGTCTAGTGATTAAGGTACCAGGCTAGAAAGCAGGAGATAGTGAGTTCAAGTTCCGCCTAAGCCATGAAAGCCAGTTGGCTGACCTTGATCCAGTCACTCTCGCTCAGCCCAACCCACCTCACAAGGTTGCTCTTGTTATTATGGTGTTCTGCCCCAGCTCCGGATTTCCGAGGATATTGACACACACCAACGTCCTTATCAAATTTATTAAGTAGCAAGAATAAACAAGACCGGCAAAGGTTGGCAACCAGCCCAGAAAACAAAATACTCTGATAATAAATATAAGTTGTTTCTAGCAAGAAACTTAATAACAGTGTGTGACTTAAATAGGCTAAGGGAGTGGCCAATTATCCTCAAGCCTTACTCTTGAGGAGACCTCCTCCTCCTGAGTAGCCACTCCTGCCTTTTGGCAGCCCTGTATGCTCGAGCATTGAGAAGAGGCTCCTCCACTTTGCTCTCTCCACTTGAAGGAGCCTCTGGAGGTTCTGAAGGCCCTGGCTGAGTCTCTGCCTCTGGCACCACATCCTCTTCAGCTCCTTGCTGTCCGACATGAGGGCTGTCTGCACAAGCTGCTGGCGCGACACCACACCAGCCTCCTCGTCGTCAGGATCAGCCACGATCCACGCAGGCCACTGGCAGGCCACAACATATGGGGAAAATAGGAAGAGGAAGGAGTATTGTTGGTGTTCATCGCCTTCAATTATTTTTAAACATAATAAAGTAGGATATAAATAAATAATTGTCCAATGAGCCAATCTATGTCATTCATAGATTGTATTCTATGAGAGGAGGAGGAGGAGGAGCAGGAAGAGGAAAAGAAATAACAATTGTAATGGTGATATAAAAATCAGTCAATCTCTCGTATTTCACAGAAATTATGTATTGGATGATGTGACTCTGCATCAGTGGTGGGTTGCCCCTGGTTCGCACCGGTTCTATAGAACCAGTAGTAAAACCGGCAGGAGGCTCCGCCCACTGACCCTGACATCATAAAAACCTTCTGCGCATGCGTGCGGCCCTGTTGCGAACTGGTAGTAAAGGTAAGTAGAACAACCCCTGCTCTGCATGTAAAATTAAAAGCACCTTACCTTACTGATTTTCAGTTAAACATATATAAAAGACCACATTCACCAATATGTCAAGTTCAGTTCCATTTTTAAATCTTTTTTAAAAGAATCATATTGTCCTCAATGCTGTAATGCTTGAAAAAAAATCCTCACTTTATTATTTTTTTTAAAAAACGATTGTTTATTCACAGAGAGGCATTCAGTTACAAACTGGAGCAAAAATATTTCAAAAAGGTCAGCAGTAGTCTATGATGTATCAGTGCAATTTAATATCTTGTCATTTTATAGGCTTAGTTCACAGTGTGGCTTTTCAAAATGTCTTAGGTTGTAGGTTGCAGTGCACAAGGTGTACCCATTCTCTTTCTTTTTAATGGTTCTTTAAAAAAACTTTGTTCACACATACAAAAGCAGCTCTTTATGGATAAAACTAGATTAGAAACAATCTCTCTTTCAAGTTATGTTTTGAATTTTAGAGGTGATATGGAAAGGTGCCCTCCTGTCAACCCCTTCTTTCTTTTCTTCTTTTTAAACAATGAAAGGTCTTCACAGGTCTACCTGAGATTGACAGAAAGTCTTTTCTGGGATGAAATCTGCTATTTAAATATTCCACAGGTTTTATCAAAACATCATTTTAAAATCTTCTAGAAAAGCTAATCCATGATGGTCCACTGGGACCACAGTGACTGTTGTAGGATGATAGCTTTTCACAAATGTTGGTTCTAGAGCTGGAACTCTTAACTATGTATGTTTCAATATCAGTATAACATGATGGAACCTGAAGCTATCTCAAAGGTGTCTTTTCAAAAGGCAACTGGGCTGTTTTTGTCTTTGAGGAAGAAGAAAACATTTTGCTTCTCATCCAGGAAGCCCCATCAGTTCTGATGGGTGCTTCTTGGATGAGATGCTTCTTCGATGAGAAGTGAAACATTTTCTTCTTTTACCTCAAGGAAAAAATAGTCCAGTTGCCTTTTTGAAAAGGCGCCTTTGAGACAACTATGACCTGGATGACTGAGAATCTCAACAGACATTTAAACTGACGATATGTTTACAAAGACATTGAGAATTAAGCAAGAATTTGGTGCCTCTGGAATTTGTGGATCTGTAGATACCACTGAACTCCAATTCCTTTCAACCTCAACCAGTGTAACTGGGAATTATATTTTATTTATTTGGAAGGCCACACTGCTATTAAAGAAACTTCAAAGGTTGGCTATTGTAGCTTCTATGCTTCGGAATTTGTAGATATCTTTGAGACAAATGCTGAACCTTGAATCCATCTTTCAACACTGGACATTTATAGAAATGACTATAGCCTAAAAAATCGAGCAAACAAATCAAGGCAAGGGCAAATAAAGTAAGGAACACAATTATAATGATAGACTTGAGAGTTTGACAAAATATTTATAGGAGGGCCCTGTCCACATGTTGTGGGTTTCCTCAGGCCAATCTAGAATTACATTATTTACAGTCTTTGCATTAACATATGCTCAAAGAAAACAGCCACTTCTAGATTAGACTGGGCCCATTTAAATGTGTGTTCAGAATTATAATATATGCCTTACCTATGCATACATTTTGCTTGTGAATTCTGTCTTCCAAAATATTCATTGGCATTAGCTGCCTGTAAGAAATTCAACTATTTTACACTATACAGCTATAGACAAAAAAATCATTCAAACAATATTACTGTAAATTCCTTTTTTAAAAAAGAATTTTTACTCTCCGCAATTTGAAAATCCTTCCACATTTTTCCATTCTGTACTTATGTATACGGAATTGAAGGAATGTTTTTGTGAACATTTCCTTAATGAAATTTTAAACAAACTGTACTTACATAATCACTCCTTAACACTTAAAATGTTTTAAAATACTTAAAAGATAAAGCTCTCTACACATAAATAAACAGTGGAAAAATAACTGGTAATTCATAGATAATTACACAGCATTATAAACTCTCAGTTTGCCCTAATTCACACTTGCACATCTATATATTTATAAGTGTGTAATAAATGGTTTGAAAGTTGATAACAAAGCAATGACTGATTTAAGTGCCTGATCTTTAAATAAGTAACAAAATGTGATCCCCCCCTTTTTTGGGGGGGTAATATATCCCTATAATAGCAATAAAATTGGCATCGGATACTCCAAGCTCATTGTCTGAAATAAATGGGCTGGATCTGGCACTGCAGTTTCAGTGTGACTGCTTCTGACAGAATAACAAGAGAGTAGATTTAAGAATCAAAGACCTTTGAATGATGAAATGACCCTGTAAAATGGAACAAAGCTAAAAGAACATGAAAGTAATAATTACAATTTAGAAAGATTTAACTACTCCGCAGAGCACAAGGGATGGCTGTAGATATTGTTCTCCAAATAGCTTGCATTAAGAATTTTACATAAGGTTAGTTATGTGCATTGCAACATATACAAAAAAGTACTATGACCATTTTAAAGTAACAAATAGATGTGGCAGAAGTTCTTGTAAGGAAGCAGATTTTGGCCTACAAGTGTGTGTATATTACCTTTACTTTGCCACTTGTTTTAGCTTTTTAAATATATTATTTTGGGATAATATTTGGGAATAAGTAATATAATAGACATTATTTATTCCCAAATAAACATATAAAAACAATTCTTAAGAACAAGAAATATACAATAAAGTTAATAAAAGAGGGAAAAAAACACATTTTCATGGTATGTTCATATCATTTTTAATGATGTGAAAATGATATGAACGTATCATTACCTTCTCTCCTATTACTACAAAATAATTTATATTTTGTGGGTAAAGTTGAAATTCACAACAGCAGTTTCTAAGAAAGGAGGGCAAATTCTGTTTGAGCAAAAGAAAATCTTAAGTAGCTGCTCATAATAAGAAGGAGGTATAAGCTGAGTTAAATGCAAAAAGTGGAAAGATTGAAAATGGAGCAGAAAATTATGATGATTTGAAATGAGAGCAAATGGAGGAAACGACAAACAGTAGTTGTCTGAACAATATACAGATTTAAGGAGAATTCTAGGAGTTGAAGTCCACACGTTTAAAAGTGGCCAAGGTTGGACACTACTGAAATAAGGTCATCCCTGGTGATGGGGGAGGGGGAAGAATCAAAATGGCAGCTGCAACAGTCTGCTGAGGAATTACTCCTTGTTTATATAAATTGTCTGTGCAATGCACATTTTAAAAAGGGCAGGCCTTGAATTGAATGATTGTAGCTGCCCTCTTGACATTTTTGAGAGCCCCTAAAAATTCCCCTGGAAACAAAGAGGTGGTGAAAGTTTACTAGTTGACAAGACTTTAAAGCCTAGAGAAAGCTGGGGATGGAAGATCAATATCTCATATATTTATTCCAACTAATTGGACAAATCTTACACAAATATTGGCATACATTAATTCCAAAATTAGATAATGGTACATAGGTAAAAAGAAATACCATCTTTTAGTAATAGTATTAGTATTTTCTTAATACTAAGAAAAAGAAAAACATCTCTAAGGGTTTTTTCCCCCCAGCATTTCTGCATCCCAAAGTCTCATTTGATTAAAAATGGTATTATTTATATATTACCTAGATTAGGACAATGCACTTTAAATAATAATGATGACAAAACACCACATAATAGCTTGGACATCATTAAGCCTCATGTGAAACTAGTTATTGTGACTTAGGAGTTCTTATGTACTGTAAATGTATTGAAGCCAAAGATCCATCAACACAATCCCCTATAATCCTCAGATCTAACAGAGGGAGACAATTATATAGGCCCTTACTACCCAATGTCTGTTGACTATGACAGAAATCCCAAAGGCTGAATATAAGGAACTTGAAGTTAGGATTCTAGCAATTATATTCAGGCCAATATTTCAAATATACAGGTGCTGTATATTTCAACAACACCTGTCATAATGAACATATTACAATCTTATTTTTGTTGAGTTGCTGGGCTAACCATGCAACAGCTAGCGATAGACCATGTTTCATTCACACCAATAGAACCCTTGTTGGCTCTGAGAACCTAGAGCAGGGATGTCAAACTCGTGATGACACATCACCACGTGACATATTGCAACTTTTTCCTTCTTTGCTAAAATGGGGATGGGCATGGCCAGCATGTAACGCATCCGGCCCATGGGTTGTGAGTTTGACACCCGTGACCAAGAGTTGCTGATGAGCATCCTTAGTCTCAGCAACTTATACCTTGAATTGCAGCAGAAGTAATCCTTGATTTATGGCCATAATTGAGTCCATAATGTCAATTGCTAAAGAAGACAGTTAAGTGAGTTTGAATTTAGATCATGTGACCATGGGGATGCTGTCATGTGAAAAACAGTCAAAAGTCACTTTTTTCAGTGCCATTGTAACATCAAAAAGTCACTAAAATGATGGTTGCAAATTGAAGGCTACCTGTATACTCTATGATGATTTGCTCTGCTAGTTCCAGAACTAGATCTAACTCTATTTCCTGTCACTAGTATGAGCTAAGAATCTTTTTGAATTTTCAGTCTGTATTCTTGGAGTTAGCTTGCAGATATTTAGCTGTAAGATATTGGGTGTTATGTCATAACACTGATCAAGAGCTAGCATTTGTCCCCCTGCCTATATGAATTTGGTATTCAAGCATATAGTTCAGCGCATTGGGACACTGCCATTGATCTCTTTTCAAATGCTGAAACCAGAATATTGAAATATGGGGGGCTTCGATCTTCAAAGAGCCTAACGACAATATCAAAAATTATTCAGAAGTGGTCTTGATCATTTACAATCATAATTTCTTCTATAAATGAAGCTATATTTTCTTTTTAAGGCCACTTTATGTTTTACGGCTTAATGAACCAAATTAACTTCGTGGGTAGTTCAAGAATGGCAGCATAACAACAAGAACAACAACAAAAAAATACAATATGACTTTTAGGAATACAGATAGACTTCACTTAACAACCATAATTGAGCATGGAATTTTGATCCTAAATCATTGTGGTCATTAAGGTCATTTTTACAATAGTCAGTAAGCAGGTCACCATGGATGCTAAGCAAATCATATGATTTTTATCCATTTCTCCCGAATGGGTGTTTTTTGCTGGAAATCAATAAAAAACTGAAAACTGACAAAAGAAAAATCATAGTCACATGATTGTTGGATGCTGCAACTGCTAGTAAATTTGAGCTGGTTTCTAAGTGCCTGAAATGCAATCATGTGACCACAAGGTGTGTGCAGACATTATAACTGAGGATGAGATGTACATAATTTGTTTTATCTGTTGTAACTTCAAACAGTCATTAAACAACTGGCTGTTAAGTGAGGACTACCTGTAGTACAGATAAGCCATCCTGATGTAAGTCTAAAGCTCTTCTTCTGAATCATTTTCTATGCCCCCTTTCACATATATGAGTGCTTGGGAGTTTTTGTGTGTGTTTGTGAGTGTGTGTGTGTTTGTGTGTATGCACCTCCCATCTCAAGAGTAATCTGGTAATCTGCTATACATTCAGGCTGTAGTAACATGTCATGAAGACAGAAAGATATCCATCCATAATTTGTGGAGAGTTTAAGGTTTGAATTCCTTAGGTGACAACCCTGTTATTCGTTTTGACCACTGTGTATTACAACCAGATTTTCATTCACACTTCGTTTTTCATACAAACAAGCTTTTAAAGTAATACTGAGTTCTTTATCACCAGACTGTAATAGATTGGCTGGGTGAAGCAGGAGAGAAATTGTTGATGAAGATAATGATGTATGGTGTGTGTTGTTGTTGTTGTTGTTGTTGTTGTTGTTGTTGTTGTTGTTGTTGTTTTAAAAAAAAGAAGATAAGGAAAGAAGCACAAACACTTCAATTTGGAAGTCTGCACTCTTAAGCCACTTAATTCTTAAGCATGCATACCTCTGGTTTGGAAAACAGCCCAATGGTATCAAAGAAAATACTGTAGAATATTTAAACAAAATTGCTTTAAAAATAAATCTCTTGGAAGGATGGACTGAAAGGAAGAAAACAAATGACCTTTTTTCCCCATTCAAAACTCATGATACGTATCAAGTTTAACTTCCAGTTTAGAAAGTCACAGCAGAACGGCTGAAAACTACCAACAATGGGTTTGGTTACAATATCTAATTCACTCTTACATAAAATGCATCTATGTTATAATAGCTAAGGAATGCATGTCATTTAAAGAGGCTTGCCATAGCAAACACCAAGACTGAACATATGCCGTTTAATAGATTTCCAATCTATTTTGCATGTTCTTTTGAATGCAACAGTTTCTTTCTTCCAGTTGAGAACTTGATTAGCAAATAAGTCAGACTGTCTTTTATTCTTATTAAACTAGACCAGAAAAGCAAATCAGAAGAAATACTCCTTTTGATTTTCATTGATTGTATTTTGCACGTTGATCTCATTTTTCAGGACAGTCTCTGCACTATCCTCATTTTCTGATCCCTTCACCTCCTTCTTTTTATATACATTTTTCTTTTTATAAATCCGTACAGCAATGGCCACAATGCAAAGTGGAATGAATATCACTACAGCGATCACACCTGGGGAGAGAAAAGAAAATAACAAAGTATATTTTGTAACATATCAAAAAACCTGGCATAATTATAATGATCCTTATAGCCCTTTACACTAGAGAATGTGTTGCTATCTTCATGTAAGAATATCCTACAATACATTGCAAGACTAATGATGATGTTGGCACTGATGATGTTATCTAGTTTGGTAATGCAATGTTTGCAAGAAAAAAAAAAAACAGCTCAGAGAGCACCAAGGACTCCATAGTTCAAGCTTGAGCTACAAATATTATCTTCTATTCAGAAGAGCAAAAGTTTCCATAGCAAAACACAAACATTATTTTAAGGTCACATTTATGTATGTGTAATTTTTTAAAGCTTCTTTTAGGTAGTTATCTAAAAGAAATCTGTTATAGATTTCCTTTACTGTAAAACACATCAAAATGAAATCCATTGCCATCTACTTGACTCCACCAAAAAGAATTCATTAAAACTATGTATTTGGGAACATTGAGTAAATATCAGCATTAATCAGGGAAGTTTCCAAACAATATTTATTCCACATTTGGATTAAGTTATAATGCAACTACAAACCATTGGGCTAAGTTATGTTGGAACTGCAAACCATTTAAATAAGAGATTTATATGGGGGAAACTGTGCAGGAACTTATTATAATATGGATATTAGAAGAAAATATGTTTAACCATATGATAAGAATTGATCCAGATTTTCTGTAGATTTTATTTACTGTACTTACTAGAAAACCTCTTCCCCATTGGTTCATCATTTAACAGATATTTCCTTACATAAACAGAGAAGCAGAATGACATAGGGAGAACAGTGGGAGCAGGAGCTACCAGCTTCCCCCATTGAGTTTCATTTTGAGAAGCTGGCAGGGAGCACCAGAAATTGCCTTCCACCCTTTCTTCCCTCTTCCCTTCCCTTCCTTTCACTCCCCTCCCTTTCCAGTAGGTACATAAATGGTTGTTTCTGAGTGGGAGAGGGAGCAAAGGATTGCAAGATTGACTTGGAAATTGTCACAGAATGTTGAAAATAAAGACCTCATGACCATAAAAGCAGCACAGCAGCAACCAGTAGCACTGAAATAGCCACAACTTCCCCAATTTTCATTTCTTTGGAAGTCACAGGTCTTGGATTTTTCACACATTCAGCAGGTTAGCCCATTCAAAGTACTTAGTTTCAAAAATCATTTCCCTTTGATGCAGTGTTTCACCCAGTTAAAAGTCAGGATAATGAGAGTTCTGGTAAGATATAGATTTATTAAATTTATACAGGTACCAATCTCATTACTATGACATAATTAAAAATGTTATGAATTAACATTTTATAGTGCCCATTAGCAACTTATGCTTTTATATTACATAATATACTTACGGTCTAAAATTGATTATGTTTCTTTGTTCTTGCTGTTATTAAATTATAGATGGACAAACTTTCATTATTTCAGAACCTACTGATTTATGTATGTGTTTTGGAGGCAAATGCCATAATGAGAATGAACAAGTAATCAATTAATATTGAAATCATCAATAGTGGACATAGAAGTGAGTACAGCTGGAGTACAATTACTATTGTTTATTCTTTAATTGGACATGTGTATAGTTGTACCCCAGCTTACACTAGAAGGGAAAACAGGACAGGTGGCAGCTTTATGAACATTGGTGATAAAAGCTTTCTGGGCACGGTAGAATCTTCATTTAGCATAAACAGATATCACTAAGGCTTAATTACATCTTATTGTAACTACAGGAAAAAAATCTTTTCACTAGCACAATAATGTCATTGTAGAAATGTATTGTATGAATTATATAACCCACTAACCTTACCATAATAGCATCTGGCACTGAGATAATGTTACAAAGGAGTATCACCAACATAATCCAGTAATACTCCATGAGTTATTATCTTCACTCTAGAGAGTCTTCATGACCTACTTTTGTCTTTTTTCCACTAGTGCATATTTCCTGAAGTATGCCTACTAATAGGGTACTTATTCGACAAAAATGCTAGCAATAGATGATATGAATAACAAATACAGTCCATCTCTAGTCTACAGGTGACATTCTTCTAAAATTGAATCCTTTTGGAATGGAAAATTCCTGTGCATTATGAACTTACTGTCTTGTTCTTTTTGTAATTGGGAGTTGAAGGTTGCAATCTTGTATAAATAAAGCTTTTTGAAGTTATATTTTGAGTATTTGCCTTACTAAAAGCTTGCAGAGTTCGTTGTTAGTTGCAAAGTTGTGTCCGACCCATTGCGACCCCACGGACAATGTTCCTCCAGGCCTTCCTGTCCTCTACCATCCTCTGGAGTCCATTTAAGCTCATGCCTGCTTCATCCAGCCACCATCATGGAGGTGACTCCATCCAGCTACCACGTTCTCTGTCGTCCCTTTCTTCTTTTGCCCTCAATCGTTCCCAGCATTAGGCTCTTCTCTAGTGAGTCCTTCCTTCTCATTAGGTGGCCAAAGTATTTGAGTTTCAACTCAGGATCTGGCCTTCTAAAGAGCAGTCAGGGTTGATCTCCTCTAGCACTGACTTGTTTGTTTGCCTTGCAGACCAAGGGAATCACAGGAGTCTTCTCCAGCACCATAGTTCAAAGGCCTAAATTCTTTGGCGCTCAGCCTTCTTATAGTCTTGCAGAGTTAGGGATGTATTAAACTCCAAACAATTCAATCTTAGGTTGTACCTAAAGGGCAACTGAAGGGAAAGCTGCCAAAGTATACCATCTTAAGTGTTTTGCCAAATATAAAGAAACAAGAATAGGAATCTTGAAGTGTTGCTACATAATATATTCTAGTCTTCCGATACTGTATTGAAATGCCATCAGTATGGTTTTACATAGAAAATCAGTACATACAGTAAATAAGATGATACAATTTCAAACAATCTGAAAGATAGCAAAAGCACTATCTGACATTGCTGCTGCAAAAAATAAAAATTATATTGCAAAGTCCCAAGTCCCATAAAGGTCTTTGGAATTGTTTGGGTATGTATCTACTGTATATATACATTTAGTAGACAGATTTTGGGGGTTGATTGTAACTTACATATTCTCAGTGAGTCAGTGTTTCCAACAAGAACTCAAGCCACTATTGCAAATATAGGATTACTAGAAGGATGATTTTAAAAATAAACAAACATGTACTTAAACGTTTGAAGAAAATGAAGCACTTATAAAGCATTTGTTTTTAAATCAATACTGTGAACCATTGAGAGACTTTGAGGAAAAATTGGATCTATATTTCCACTGCAGCTTGAACACATGTCTGAAGACATATAACCATTTGTGACTATCCAATCTAATTCCATCAGCTTCTAAAACATGTATACAATGTTAAACAAGTTAACAATGTAGAAACTTATTCTGTTATTTGGGTGCTCAGCTTTAGCACTTAGATTTAAATATTTAAAATGGTACATACAATGCAATTACAGTTGCTCTTACCCCCAATAATTGCAGAATCACTCCTTATTACATTAGCTAATGGTTCTCCTTCATCCCTTGGTCCTGAGTGATCTGTGCCAGAAACAAAAAGAAAAATACAGAGACAGAGAACAGGAATCTCAATATATCTGCATTTAAATCCACATATCCAACAAAGGCTACTATATCTATTACTGTAGGTGTTAGCTATAACATAGAATTATAAAATAGGAACACACACATTAAAAGATTACTACAAAGCTATTAACAAGGAATGAATGATTGGCTTGAAAACTACATGGTATATTTGAAAAACATACATTCATATGCATACAAGATAAGAAATGACAAAAATTGAGGATTTGTAGAAAAGCTTACCATATATGCACTTTTGGCACATAAAAAAAATGACTGACTTTCTGAAACAAGTTCAAGTATTCTTTTTCAGAGAATAAAATTAATGAAAGCCTTATGCTTGGTACCTGCAAATGAATGGGTTGTTTCACTTGATGTTGTATCAGCTCCTGTTAATGTCCCACAGTTGGATTCCATGAAATGGCCTTTAACAATGACTGGAGCTGAACTGGGATAGTGGACAGCAGCCTTCAAAGGAGCAACATGATTGAACTGCACTGAAGAGAGGCATCCAATAAACCCCTGAGAGTTTGCCTTTAGAGTATCTAGGTCTACATCACTAGTCTCTGCTAATAAAAAGAAACAGAATACAATTAAT
Organism: Pituophis catenifer annectens; assembly: GCF_029215685.1. Lineage (NCBI taxonomy): Eukaryota > Metazoa > Chordata > Lepidosauria > Squamata > Colubridae > Pituophis > Pituophis catenifer. The sequence continues at coordinate 235,891,535 of NW_027256882.1, forward strand.
CATTGTGAAACACACAGAACAAAGGGACAGACAAATAATTGAATAATTAACCTTTATCTCTCAACGTTTCTGCGTGCAGTGACAGCAGAGGCAAATTTACCTATTTTATTTTTGTCTGCTTTAACCAAAACACAAGAAATACATTCCACACTTTTTAAAAAACTGAGTTGGTTTGCTAGAAAAGATACATAGCAAGTTTCTAAGCATAAATAAGAAATTCTGTTCATGTGGTGAAATAAATTTTCCTCCCTCCCAAATACATTTGTAGGAATCAGTATCTACTACATATTTGTACACACAGCTGTGGAAAGCCTTTCAATATTCAAGTCAAAATACTTTTAAATTTTACAAATTGCAAATACTTTTTAAGTGTTGTGAACATTCTGTTTTCATTTTTTTTCCTTCAATAACATCTTCTGCATAAATAGAATAGTTCGACTAAAGGTTTACTTGCATGAGAATTATTTTCAAATTACCTTATTCTCAGTTTGAATAGTGAAAAAGTCATATGAATAAAGCTATTCTAATACATTCTGACTCGGATAACATTCACTGGAGAAAATATAATCCTGCTAAGCACACATTTTCTTGCATGCTAATGCCAAACATTGTTTCATAAAAAAATCAAATCCGTTGAATGTTCTGTAATCTATTACAAGTCAATTTTTTTGCAAATATTGTAGGTTTATTTTAAACAAAGCCTTTTGATGAGGGTAATCACTGCTATTGTTTTGGTATACACCTGTATGCTAATTTTTTTCTATCTATAGGCTAATGTATGCAGAGTTCCATTTTAACATGCCAAGTGAAGATTACATTAAGTTGTGGCAGCATGTCAGATAACGTCTTTATTAGAGCATTCTTTGCATGATTAAATCAAATCTTTGTATAATAATAGAAAGCTGAAGAAAAACATTCCAAATGGAATGAAGCAAGGAACTTTATACCAGGTAGCAGTTCTAAGAATTTAGTCCAACACATCTGGAGGACACCAGATTGTTGAACATCAATTTCAATACTATTTCAATATTCATGGAATAATAATTAGGTTTTGGGTTAGGATTGGGAAAAATCCAGATTTTTCAGCCATCGAACCTTAAATAGATGATGATTTGTTTGTTGTTCTCCATCAGTCCATGCCACCTGATAGAATTATTGTTGTGAGAATAAAATTGGCAGTGCAAGTGTAAGAGCCTTGGTAGTACAGTGGTCTAAGGCACCCTGTTATTAAGCTGGTTATTAAGACCAGCTGCCTGCAATTACTGCAGGTTTGAATCTCACCAAGGCTCAAGGTTGACTCAGCCTTCCATCCTTTCTAAGGTTGGTAAATTGAGGACCCAGTTGTGGGGGCAATAAGCTGACTTTGTATAAATATACAAAGGAATGAAGGCTATTGCTTAGTGCATTGTAAGCCACCCTGAGTCTTCGGAGAAGGGCGGCATATAAATCAAATTTAAAAAAACAAAAAACACTTAGCCAGTGAGATTCTGGACATTTTTATAATCAACTCTATTTTCATAGATACTTATCTACTTAGATATGTTCTTTCATGACTTAGCAGATATTGAGAATTGACCTTTTTAGCACTTTAGAAAACGTCGTATATACAGTTTGCGGTACAAAGTGAAGACAAACTAGCTTTCTCTGACCCAATACCATCCTCATATGTTGAAGGTGACTGACCATAGCAGGAAGCCTTCTGCAACTCTGGAGCCTGCCCATATATCTTGCAAAAGATTGTTCAATGTGCCTTTCTGTAGAACCTTGAGCATGAGTTTACCACCCTAGATATCTTTCTACAATGAAACTGATATATGAAATAAATGGCACACAGGATGGTATTGCCTTTGAAGATTGCAGTTCTAAGCATAACGGCTTCATTTTATGGGATGGATTATAGTTACTATATTTTACTAATTTGTAAGGAGCTTTATTCTTTTCATCCCAGCCTCATCCTTGAAATGAGAGAATTGATTGAAACAAATTATTGCATGTGCGTATGTGTGTACATGTGAAGACGTACACATACAAATCTATAAAATTAGACATGAAAATGAAAACTTTCTAGAAGGAAGTTCTAATTAAATGGAATCCATGTGAATCACTTTCAAATTTTTTTTTAGCTTTATCAATTCTCGATGCTATTTAAGCATGTTGATTTAAATATACATATGCATAAAAAAAACTAAAAGGGAAAATTATTTTTGTTTTTAATCCAAAAATTTAATAAATAACAGGATACACAATCTCTCTCTCTCTCTGTCTTTCTCTCTGTCTCTGTCTGTCTGTCTATCTGTCTGTCTGTCTGTCTGTCTGACTCTGTCTCTGTCTCTCTGTGTCTCTGTCTCTCTGTCTTTCTCTCTGTGTCTCTCTCTCTCTCTCTGTCTCTGTCTCTCTCTGTATAAATGTATGAAATGAAATGCGGAAAGAATAACAAATTAAGACTTCAATCTATAGGAATCCTATAACTTTGACTTGATCTTTATGATAGTTTATTTGTACTTAAGATATTTAGAAAATGAAGACATACTCATTCTACTTAGTGACCTTAACAGGGAACCAATAGTCATTTCTTTATCAGAGGTTAACATATTCATAACACATAACAGAATATTCAATAGAACAACTTATTATGAAAATTAGGTTAGATTGTTGGCTGGTAAATTCATAAATTTGATTTTAGATGTTTCTATAAAGTATGCATTTTATATTGACTCATTTTGTTTGCATGACCTTTTACCCAGCTGCTGAAATTGTTCATGACAAGAACATTTGTCATAGTTGATATCTATTCAGTAGTAGCAATCTATTCAATCTTGTTACCTGCAAGAATGTTACTTATCTGTAAATTAATGTACTTAACAAGATGCGGTGTACTTAATGTAATATTTTCTTTTGTTTTACCTTTGAGTTTTACATAACAAATTCTTAACTCAAATATTATATTTTTATTTTAAGTAGCATTGTTTTTTTTTTATGAACTATGCTACTAGGAATATAAAATATGCTGCTTCTATATAACTGAAATCAAGTTAAATTATGCCAAGCATTATCCATTTGGATTTAATAGAAGTAAATTGTACAAGTTCCCACAGCAGCTAACAAGTCAGTAAGATCTGCTAATTAGAACAGAAGGTTCTCTAAGAATGCTTAGAGCAGTGTTTCTCAACCTTGGAAGCTTGAAGATGGGTGGACTTCAACTCCCAGAATCCCCCAGCCAACAGCGCTGGCTGGGGGTTTCTGGGAGTTGAAGTCCACCCATCTTCAAGCTTCCAAGGTTGAGAAACACTGGCTTAGAGGGAAAGAGGCAAGACACTTGTTGCTGAATTAATTAGGACCACAGCTATTAATTTTCATGCTCAACAGTGACTGACTCAATCTGAATGTGAACTCTTTCTATAGTGGAATCAGCCATATGTTTTCCTAGCCCAATTAATTGAAGTCAATGCCCCATATCAGAAAGCAACATGCTAACTTTCCTGCCCTTTCTAGTCACATTCCTTCTGGTATTAAAAGAAGTCTGCTCTATCCATACGCCTTCCAATCATTAGATATATAAAGAAGAGGGAGGTCTATGTTTAGTTCTTCAATTACCAGAGATTTTCATGACCTAAAGAGAATCCCTTTGCATCATATTAATGCCTCCAGTAATTGATTCAAGCTCACAGTTAAGCACTTGGCTATTCCTCCTGTCCTCACCAGTTTTATTATAATGGATATCATAGCAACCTGAGTACCCTAAATGTACATATCTGCAAAGGGGAAGACATTATGAGTACAGTGGTACCTGGGTACTTGTCCTTAATTGATTCCAGGAGATGTGATGAGTTCTAAAAAGGATGAGTCCCAAACAAACCATGTGACTTACTACATGACCCTTTGTTTTGGCCAGGAAGGACTTCTTATCTCTCCCTTTTCCTATGCCAGCGACCTTCAGACCATGGCCAACTTCCTGTCTTCCCTCTGCAGCTTTCCCCCCACTTCCTTTTGTATCACGTCAAGTACCAGGATAATATTTTTGCATCAAAATGTGTTGAGTACCAAATGTGATGAGTTTTCAAGCAGTCGAATACTGAGGTACCACTGTATGTTATTTAATTCACTATTATAGATTTTGAGTAACATTGTCAAGAAATGCCTGATATGTTTGCACATTAAGTCCACATAAGGATACCTCAACAATGCTGAAACCTCTTCTGACTAATTGAACATGTCTTTCTTGCCCTGGAATTAATAGAACTCATTTCTTGAAAAGGAGATGAGTGAAGGGTGTCATCCTCAAAACCTGCTTCTATTCACAATGAATTAATCTCTACCCATAATGTGTTCTGACTTCTAAAGCAAAAGAGTGATGTGCTGTATTTCATTGAATGAAAATATTTCCTTTTCAATTGGTTACTGTGTGCTATAGTCTGGATAACCCCTTGATCATTCCATCCTGGATTGCTTGACCAATTCTACATGGGATGGACCTACAAAAGGACTAGATTTTTTTTGTTTGTTTGTTTTCATTACAGCATAAGGTCATGAAATGTTTGACCTTTCCTTTCCTTTCCTTCCCTTCCCTTCCCTTCCCTTCCCTTCCCTTCTCATTCCATTCCATTCCATTCCATTCCATTCCATTCCATTGATCACTATACTTTTAACAGTGCTATACTGTTTCTGTTCTGAGCTGACTATTGTGATTTGATTCCTTCTTCATTTAAAGGAGGGGTCCCCAACCCCCAGTCAATGGACCAGTGCTGATCTGCGGCCCATTGTGAACCAGGCCACACAAGTGGTGGGGGAGCACACAAAGCTCCATTTGTACAATTGGTGGGTGCATGTTCAAAACCATTCCCTCCTCCCAGTTGCCAACACTGCTGCCAGTCCGTAGAGCTGGGAAGATTGGGGACTGTACATTTAAAGGATCTTAATTTAATTTAATTTAATTTAATTTAATTTAATTTAATTTAATTTAATTTAATTTAATTTAATTTAATTTAATTTAATTTAATTTAATTTAATTTAATTATTTAATTTAATTTAATTTAATTTAATTTAATTTAATTTAATTTAATTTAATTTAATTTAATTTAATTTAATTTATATGCCACCCTCTCCGAAGACTCAGGGCGGCTGCTGGATTTTTCCAGAAGAATCCAGATTCCCATCAATCTATTTGTTAAAATCCCCCCTGGGTTCTTGACTGACTAATAAAAATGAACTTTGAATTATTGTATTATTGTATTATGTAGAACTTTAAATAATCTTCAGCATTAAACATGACACAGATGGAAAACACAGTAATGGCCATATCTATATTATTTTTATTAATTAATTACTTTTAATTAATTAATTAATTAATATTAATCTATATTACAATATTAGTGAAGATACAACCATATATAACAATTGAATAAAACACTAATATCAATATGGGTGCACACATTTTTTTACTGAAAAGCTGGTGAAAGAACCATTTTTAAAAGCTAAATAACAACAGGATCAACGTGGATTTTGGATGGGAGCACTATTCCAAAGGATAAAGTGGCTACCAAGAAATCACAACAAGCTTATATGATGTTTCTCAAACATGCTTCAGGTCAGAGGTGTCAAATCTTTGCAACTTTAAGCATGGCTGGCTGAGGAATTCTGTGGGCTGAATTCCACAAGTCTTAAAGTTGTCAAGGTTGGGTACCTCTGCATTAGGTACTTATAAGAAAGCATTTTGCTCCTAGTAGTAGAGGAATATTACTATCTTGGCTCAACCACCACTTTACTATGCACCACTTACACGCATACACATTCTTAGTTACACGCCCTCACTTTGCTATATTGATCATCAGCACTACTTGATCAAAAATTCTACTCACACTTCTTTAGTGATAAAGCAATACTATTTAAAACAATGGACGTATTGAAATAAAAATGAAAGTTTGAGACAATAAAAACTCTGAAAGCAAGTAAGCAGATGGGATCAGAAAGGTGCACAAATAATTAAGCTTACTGAATACAGATGCCTTTTTTTCCCATGAAACAATGACGGACAAGGCAAGTGTTTTGTTTGTTTGTTTGTTTTACATGTTCACTCTTTGAAAATTTCAAAAAAGTAAAAATAAAAAATCAGCCATATTGATCGTCTTTAAATGGGAAGGCAGCCTCCAGAAATTGCTTGCATTAATTTTTGTCATTACTCTTCTCTGCTTCAAGAAGAGGTTTTATTCAGAACTGCAGAAGCAGCTTTTCAGAGGAGTAAATAAAAAGAGAGGGATGGAGAAATCACTTCTTGCCTGCACGAACTGTACTAACCAACTGATCTTTAGATCAAAGCCAATATTTCACATACTTTTTGAAAAAAAGAAAAACAGGAGATTTGATATCAAGGAGAGAAGGAAAAGAAGTTTTAAAATCTGTCTTTTTATGTCTTCATTCCAAAACAACAAAACAAAAACAATAAAATTATCCAATCCTGAGTATTTCCATAACATTAATTTTATTGTCTGATTTTACAAGTCAGCTGAGATTTTATTTGTTGTTCATGTTTGATGTGTTTTACTGAAATACATTAAGCTTTAAAATGCAGATTAAGAAGTTAACAGGTATTATTATTATTATTAGATTTATTTTTATCCTGTCCTCATTTTTTAAAATATTTGATCAACTCAAAGCAGTGAACATAACTAATACTATTGTAGGTGTGGTTAGATATGTTTCATGCAGCAAGTAAATGTACAAGACTAGGTTTATTTTTTTCTTAATTGTTTGCATTCTTCTGCAGTCTCATATCGTCTTCCTGACATCAAACAAAGATGATTGATGGTTGGGCTGAATAGAATGCCACACACTTGGGTGCCATAACTGTGATTTCATCATGTGCCTTTCAGTATCACGTATTTCTCAGGGATGAAATCCAAAATTTTTCCCTACCAGTTCTGTGGGCGGGGATTGGTGGGCGTGGCAGGGGAAGGATATTGCAAAATCTCCATTCCCACTCCACTCCAGGGGAAGGATACTGCAAAATCTCCATTCCCTCCCTCCTGGGGGAAAGATATTGCAAAATTTCCATTCCCACCCCATTCTGGGGCCAGCCAGAGGTGGTATTTGCCAGTTCTCTGAACTACTCAAAATTTCCACTACTGGTTCTCCAGAACCTGTTAGAACCTGCTGGATTTCACCCCTGATATCTCTTGATCACTCTCTATGAGTTAATCCAGTTAGAAACAAAACTTTTCTGACTTTCTCCACTAGAGCATTGTTACTCAACCTTACTGACTGTGGAATTCTGGGAGTTGAAGTCCATACTCCTTAAGTTACCAAGGTTGAAAAAGACCGTACTAGAGCATATTGTTCAAAAAGAAAGAATTCTTGGAGTTGGAGCAACCCATTCATTGTCTTTCCCTATAATTTGAATGTGATTTAGCTTTCTTCTTTCCTAGATTGTACTAAAAATGCCATGTTTCATTATGTCTGATTGCAAAATGGAAAAGATAAGTATGAAATTATTTTTAATGGAATCCACTTGCTCATCTTGCTAGAAGCACTTACCAGTGATTATATATGCACTGTGACAAGAATGAAGCTTCCACCTTGATTGTCACTCTCTGCCTAATCAAATGTGAAAAAGAAATGTTTCTCAACAAGATTAAGGTTATTATTTTATATCTATATCTATCTCTATATACATATCAGATTACATTTTATCTTTTGCGCTATACTTACCAAGTATCTTTCCCAGAAAGAGAGACTTGATTGTATTGAACTGAATATCTGAAGACAGAAAGAATTTCATCCTTTCATGCTGGTTAACCTTCAGTATGGTCCCACATACAATTATGGGAAAGAAAAGAGAAAAAAGAAAGGAAAGCCTGTTACTGATGTCAGAACTTTTAAGGGAAGAAAGCCATAATATTGTGTCATTCATTAAAATGAAGGTGATAATTTCCTACACAATGTTGCATTCATCTTCCTAACACCTTTTTAAATTAATCCATTTTGGTAGCTGCTTTTTATCCATTGTTAAGTTCAGTATAATTGACACAGTTTCCCTTCCAAATATAAAGTTCTTACTTATCTGAGAATGTGTGTGTGTGTGTGTGTGTGTGTGTGTGTACCTCAAATTTATATTTGCTGATAAAGCCAGGGGAGAGATTAAGTGTTTTTCTGTCAAAGCACCTGGTCTACCCCAATATGGGAGGGAGCATACTGCTTCCCTGGCTCTCCCCTGGCTCAAGCTGATAAAGGGAGGAGAACTTGTGGCTCAGAGGTTAATACAACTGCCTAATATGCAGGCAGCCCAACTTCAAATCCGAGTAAGGGTATGGCTAGCTGATGAGAGCTAAATAGCTTGAAATAGATCTAAACTAGTCTCCCTTTATTTCTTTATCAGCAAATATAAATTTGGTATAAAATGGTTTGTTGTGAATGCGATTGCTTGAGGGCTCCTGGATTGGAGATGAAAGGTGAAAGGAAAACAGTATGCTCCCTCTCATATTGGGGTATAAAAATTTCTGACTACTAGTCCCTGCAATTTCATTGATAGGGTTTTTCAGAGATGGTTTGCTGTTGCCTCTTTTCTAGATTTAGAGAAAGTGTCTGGTTAAAGGCCATCTTAGGTACTGGCTTTGTACCTAAGGCTAGAAATTTCTAAAACTAGAAATTACCATCTCCTGGTTTCTAGCCTGATGCCTTAACCACTATACCACTAGGGCTATATCTATTAGTTTAGTTATTTTTATTTAAATGTTATATTGTTCTTCATAACAAATCACAAAATGATTTACATATGAAAATAGAATAAAACAAATATTAATAAAGAATTCAATTAAGCATTCAAATGAACAAATCAAACAAATGACAAGATAAAAATTGTACAATATATATCCTTTTTTTACCAGAACAGAAGATTAAACCATTTCTAAAAAAAATTTAAGGTCTTGATAAGGAAAGATGATTTAAGCAATTGTAGCTGAATTATAGAAGACATACAATCAGTGGTGAGATTCAGCCAGTTCGCACCACTTCGGGAGAACCAGTTGTTAACTTGCTGAGCAGTTTGGCAAACAGGTTGTTGGAAGAAATCATTAGGGGAGAGAACCGGTTGTTAAATTCCTTGAATCCCACCACTGCATACAATGATACAGCTGCAAAAGCTTTAAGTTCTGATTTCCAAGCATTGCTCCTAGGCAAATAAATACAGCCTCTAAAAATCTTAAAAGTCAAGCTGGCATTTGCCAAGGAGACAGGTATCAAAGGTACTTGCACCTCAAACCCTCAAGATTTAATCCAAGATACAGTTGCATTTTGACTAATGGGGGAAAATGGTAAGTGGAGATTAAAAGATTCCACATTTGCTTCCACCCATTAAATTACATATTTGCAAATGCTTTGTAAGAATTAACATAATGTATTCTTTGCAAATAAATAGAGCGTATACTGTAGGTAAATAGCAAAATTCTGCAGAATTCTACAATTCATGCAAGAGCACATGCTACATGAATTTATTAAATCAATACATTTAATTATTTTTTATGTTTTCCCTCTTTAGTAACATCCAGGTCCTTCATTCTTTCTGTCATTACCTCCACAAATAGTTTTTCTTCCTCTCTTTTAATCTTTACACGATGAAGCTGCCCATCAGCCATACTTTTGAAATTGATACTAAAGATATCAGGATCTTGATGGCTATCTAGCTTATATCTGATCTGTAAACTTCCTAAGGGAATAGAGAATACATTAGCTTCATGATGATACACAAACACACACACACACACACACGAAAAAAAAGGTTCCCCCCCGCCCCGAAAACAATATAGTTTGAATATCGGCTAGATAATAAAACTGAACTGCAAAAGTAGACGTGAAAAATATGTAATACATTAGGAGACAACATCATTTATTTCATCAAAGGAAATAAAGAGTGAGTGACAGATGAAAAATTATTATTGTATCAGGCAGCCAGTTTGGTTTAAAAGTGCTTAGCTGGAAAAATCTCTGTTAATTATATTCTGTTCATGTAATAATTTCAGAACTGATGCCAGTAGTCTAACATTCATATTGAACATGCAGTAATTTGCAGTACTGACAATTACATGTTTTAATATTATAATCTTATAACATTTCATACATTGCACATTAATTTTTCAATGTTTTTGATAAATGGCCACAGCAATTCTTCAAAGTACAGAAAATAAAAAGAGCAGTTACATGCAATAACAACATTTTGGTACTAATTATTTTATTATTTCTTGAAAAAAAAACCACAGCATTGTTCTTTCTAAACAAAATTAGTAGCTAATAGTGTTGACATTCTTAAAGGAACGGATGATTTCTATTAAAACTGACCTATCATTTATCATATATGATCTTACTATATATTAGGGTGATTTATATATTTCCTGCCACCAAACATAAAGCTTTAATAGGGTAACATTATAATCAGAGTAGTAAAGTTAAGTATCTCATGGAGAAGCTATCATGTAACTGTGAGAGGGATCTTGCAGTCCTAGTGGACAACCATTTAAATATGAGCCAGCAGTGTGCAACAGCTGCCAAAAAAGCCAACACAGTTCTGGGCTGCATAAACAGCGGGATAGAATCAAGATCACGTGAAGTGTTAATACCATTTTATAATGCCTTGGTAAGGCTACACTTAGAATACTCCATTCAGTTTTGGTCGCCATGATGTAAAAAATGATGTTGAGACTCTAGAAAGAGTGCAGAGAAAAGCAACAAAGATGATTAGGGGACTGGAGGCTAAAACATATGGAGAACAGTTGCAGGAACTGGGTATGTCTAGTTTAATGAAAAGAAGGACTAGGGGAGACATGATATTAGTGTTCCAATATCTCAGGGGTACCACAAAGAAGAGGGAGTCAAGCTATTCTCCAAAGCACCTGAGGGTAGAACAAGAAGCAATGAGTGGAAACTAATCAAGGAGAGAAGCAACCTAGAACTAAGGAGAAATTTCCTGACAGTTAGACCAATTATTCAGTGGAATAACTTGCATCCAGAAGTTGTAAATGCTCCAACACTGGACGTTTTTAAGAAGATGTTGGATACCCATTTGTCTGAAGTGGTGTAGGGTTTCCTGCCTAAACAGGGGGTTGGACTAGAAGACCTCCAAGGTCCCTTCCAACTCTGTTATTCTATTCTATGTTAAACACTTAATATCCAAAGTAAAACTAATGGTAGCTTTGCTATCCCTATTAAGAGTACATACCATTTTTGGCAAGAATAATTGAAAGATACTCCTTGTAGAATGAGTTTACGTAAAGAAGTAAGCTTGGAATCCGTGTTGTTCGAAAGTTCAGTGTGATCGCTTCTCTGGTTAGCGTCATATCAGGATGAAAAGAAGCAGCATGTGAACTGGAGTTCTTGGCAACATTGTAGGATTCTTGAAAGTTATATGTTACTGATGAACCAGCTCCAAAATATGCAGATATCTCTGAAACAACATGCATTTTTATTTTGTTTTTTAATATAAACTTGAAATAAAGTATGCTATTTATTGTAACAATGTTCCCAAAAGAATGTTTTCCAAAAGAAAGAAATAATAACATAATCATTATTATTTAAGCATTAAGAAATAAGAACATAAAACCCACACATTCTATTTAAGAACATTAACAATAATTGTCAGCATGCTTTTAGCAAGAATTTAAGGAAAGTAAGTTTCCAGTTATAAATAGATTAGTTACGCGAACTGTTTTCGTCTTTTACTTGTGTTTTTGTAGAACGCATAACTGAATGACAGCTATGTTTTCATTTTCTATCATTCCAAAGTAATTGCTTTGATTATTTCACTTTAATTTCTTTTATAATAGTGAGGTTCTTGGTGCTCTCTGAGCTTGGTTGTTTTGTTGCATATATTTCCTTACCAAACTAGGTAACACTATCAATGCCAATAGGGAGTGGGGGGTTTTGCTCATTTTCTATTCTAATGGCTTTCCCTGTCAGTATTGGTGAAAGTGACCTTGGTGGTTCCTTGGGCTATAGTTTACTGCTTGAGCAGGGAGTTAGACTCAATGACCTCCAAGATCCCTTCCAACTCTGTTATTCCATTCTGTTCTGTCTGAGTTGGTAGTTTTTTGATTGGGGTATTGTTTGCCTCTTGATTGCTGGTGTAATGTTAGGACAAAAGTCTGGAAGATAGTGTTTGTATTCTTTATCTACTTCCAGTACTCTTTATTAAATTATATATTATTTAACAAAAACAAAAAGACATAAACTACATATTAATTTGTCAGCATTTCAGAAAGCAGGACAGTTTTGGACCTACACATTGGTAAAAAGTCTATGGAGATTCTCAGTCATCCAGGTCATGGTTGTCCCAAACCATGCTTTTTTTTTTTCAAGAGGCAACTGGACTTTCGGGTTTTTCTTTGAAGATGTTTCATTTCTCATCCAAGAAGCTTCTTCAGCTCTGACTGGATGGTGGGGAGAGTCAGAGCTGAAGAAGCTTCTTACATAAGAAGTGAAATGTCTTCAAAGAAAAACCAGAAAGTCCAGCTGCCTCTTGAAAAAAGCACCTTTGGGACATTGGTAAAAACCACTACTCGAGCCTGTCACATAAGGAGAAAAAAATGTTATCAACATCTGGCTTTCCAAATATAATGTCAGAGAGACAGAACTGTATAATTCCAAGTAGACATCCTTAAAAAAATGTAACACATAAACAATGTGATTTCCTTTGATATTGTATATAAAATAAATTTACAATTTATGCTTGCCTTTCTTACAGAATGGCCCTGCGTATGCAGAAAAAGTGCAATCACAAGAGAATCCATTATATTTTTCTTTGCATTTTCCTCCATTGTGACATAAGTTACCATAGCTGCTACAATGTCCAGGACAACCTGGCTTTACACCAGGGGTTACTTTGGCTCTTTCTTCCAAATCAAGAGCTCTCCCATTTAACTGTAAAAAACGAATGCATCCCAAAAATCCTTTCTGTCTTGATGCTGTCCCACCTGCAATAAATATAAATGTATATAAATTTTAAGAACCACAATACCTTTGCATGTAAGAACACCTGGAAATTTTCACAAGTCGCAAAATAGGTACAAATGTTGACCCTTTTTGTCTTATAAATAATTACAGTATGTTATTTATGTCAGGCAAGATTCTTATAAAGCAGCAGGAAGGAATATAAAACATATATTTACATTATATCAGGATAAAGGAAAATATAGCAACAAAAACAAGAACATTTTATTTATGGTTGTTCTGTATTTTTGTCATTAGCCTTTATACATTAACATTTTGACAAAAACATAAATGATCACACACCTGAATTGAGCAAAGTATTATTATTATTATTATTATTGGTTAATCGTTAGTGAGATTCACAGCCTTTGAGGCTGGTTAATAGCTCAGCAGCTCGAGTCCTAACCAAGGACCTAGGAACTGTTAAGGTATCGTCGGAGGATGTAAGCTGTTCCGAGTAAGGTGGTTTTTTGTAGAGTCAAAATGTTCAAGTCCGGCAAATTTAGAATTTCTAAATAGCGGGGTAGCCCTTTGGGTATTGCTCCGAGGGCTCCAATTACAATCGGGACAACACACGATTTCTTTTTCCACAGTCACTCAACTTCAATTTGTAAGTCCCGGTACTTTGTGATTTTTTCTTGCTGCTTATCTTCAATTCGTGCATCACCAGGTATTGCAATGTCAATGAACCATACTTTTTTCTTTTCAACTATTGTTATGTCAGGTGTGTTGTGGACCAAGTGCCTGTCAGTCTGAATCCTAAAGTCCCACAAGATCTTGAGTTTCTCATTCTCTAAAACTTTCTCAACCTGATGTTTCCAGTGGTTTTTGCTGTACTCAAATCCAAACTTCTGGCACAATTTCCAGTGAATGATTTTAGCAACACGGTCATGGCGTTGTAGGTAGTCAGTTTGTGAAATTTTGCTGCACCCACTGATCAGGTGGTCAACTGTCTCTTTTTTTCATTGCAGAGGCGGCATTTTCTGTTGGTGGTAACATGTTGAATTTTTGCCTTCATACAGTTTGTGGCTAGGGCTTGTTCTTGAGCTGCCAAAATAAAGCTTTCTGTTTCTTTTTTCAGTACTCCTGATCTTAACCAGTTCCAAGTTAGTTTCTGGTCAGCTTTGCCTTCAATACTTTTCAAGTATTGGCCATGCAGAGCTTTGTGTTTCCAATTTTCAGCTCGCTGCTCAATTACTTCTTTCTTATATTCTGCTTTTGTTTTAGTTGTCTTTAAAAGGCCTCCTTTATTTACTTCCTTAATCATTGGTTCTTCACTTTTCTGGATGTAACCATTCAAGCTGCATTTTTCTTCTTGCACAGTCTGCTTTACTTGTAGGAGTCCTCGACCACCCTCTGCTCTTGGTAAATATAATCGGTCAACATCACTTTTAGGGTGCAAGGCATGATTCATTATTATTATTATTATTATTATTATTATTATTATTATTATTATTATTTAATCTTTAGTGAGATTCACAGCCTTTGAGGCTGGTTAATAGCTCAGCAGCTCGAGTCCTAACCAAGGACCCAGGAACTGTTAAGGTATCGTCAGAGGATGTAAGCTGTTCCGAGTAAGGTGGTTTTTTGTAGAGTCAAAATGTTCATGTCTGGCAAATTTAGAATTTCTAAATAGCGGGGTAGCCCTTTTTATTATTATTATTATTATTATTATTATTATTATTATTATTATTGTTGTTGTTGTTATTGTTGTTATTAATATATAAATATATATATTTATGTAATTTTTCACGGGTATGTATGTGTGTATATTTAATATTTCGGGTTTCTTCCCGTGTAATTGTGGATATATCCCTAAAAGGGTAGAAGCGACGTTTCGACAGAATCCCATCTGCCATCATCAGGCTTATGTCAGCAGTCTTTTGTAGTAACTGCCATTGCTATTTCAAATCTGGTGCTGGTATTCTGGGATGGCTCCACCTTTTCATTCTGATTGGTTGGGAGTCCCAGTATGTGTTTATTGGCTTGGCTTCGGGTGTATGGTCGGTTTTTCTCCACTAGGTGGCAGGGCTTCATCTTTGTGGCTGGTTTGAATATGATTTGGTTGGGACCTGTCCCTTGATCAATGTTTGGTCTATGCTTTATATTTGGTGTTAAGATTTGTCTATCTATGAGAGCAGGTTTCCAAATAGTAGGCAGACGTGAAGTGTCATCCCATTTATTCATGCAATATGGTCTTTTTTCTATTTCAATTGCTTCTCTGATTATTCTGCCATTGAGATGTTCTATTTTTGCAACTGTTTTTGTGTTATTAAAATTAATATTGTGTCCTGTTGTATTTATGTGTTGAACTAATGATGATATGTGTTCTTGTTTTTGTATTGAGTTTTTGTGTTCCTCGATGCGCACACTCATTCTTCTGTTGGTTTGTCCAATGTATGTTGATGGGCAGGAAGCACACGGGATTTCGTATATGCCTTGATCTTCTAATTCTATTTTGTCTTTAGGGTTTCTCAGAATGGATGATATCTTTCTATCTGTGCAAAATATGGTTTTGATGTTGTGTTTATGTAGTACTTTGCTAATTTTATCTGTTGTTCCCCTTATATAGGGCAAGATGGTTTTCCCATTGTTTTGTTCCTCTTGTTGTTTTTTATTCTGTCTTGGTGTTGCATGTTTGATCATATTGATGACTTTATTTCTGCAGAACCCATTTGATGTCAGTACATTAGTTAGTGTACATAATTCTGTTTGTAAGTGTGCTTCATCAGCCAGACGTTTAGTTCTTGTGGTCAATGTTTTAGCAACAGAGTTTATTTGTGCTGGATGGTGGTGTGATTTGGCGTTGAGATAGCGGTTCGTATGTGTCTTCTTTTGATAGATGGTATGTCCTAAGGTGCCATCAGATTTTTTATAAATTAATACATCGAGGAAAGGTAACTGGTTTTCTGATTCTATCTCCATGGTGAACTTTATTTTGGGATGGAGGCTTTCAAATATACTAAGAAGTTTTCCAATTTATCTCTTCCATGTGGCCAGATCACAAAAGTGTCATCAACATATCTGACCCATAATTTTGGTTTGTTAACAGTTTTTTCTAAGGCATTGGATTCGAATTCTTCCATGAAAAGATTAGCGATGACTGGTGATAATGGTGATCCCATTGGTGCACCTTCTACTTGTTTATATCTCTGTCCTCTGTGTATGAAATATGTGTTGGATAAACAATGTTCTGTTAAGTCTGTGATATGTTTTGGTAGTTGATATTTGTTTTTAATTGATGACAGGGCTTCTTTGACAGGTATTTGTGTGAATAGTGATACAACATCAAAGCTTACAAGAAGGTCATTTTCTTTTGTGTTGCTTTTTTATTATTTGTATGAAATGGTATGAGTTCTGTACATATGAAGCAGCAGATTCTGCGTAAGGTTGCAGATGTTTTGCTAAATATCTGGCTAGATTTTGTAAAGGTGAGCCTATGGAACTTACTATGGGTCTGAGAGGTATTCCATCTTTGTGTATTTTTGGGAGGCATTTTGGGCATTTTGATGATTTTTCTCTGGGAATAATTTTTTGTTGGATTTCTTTACTTATAGTACTTGATTTTATCTTTATCTTCGTGGTTTTTTCTAGATATGTTGTTGGGTCTGTGTTTATGGGTTTATATGTGGCATCTTGAAGTAAGTCAGACAGTTTCTTTTCGTAGTCCACTGTGTTCATTACTACTGTTGCATTGCCTTTATCTGCTGGTAATATCATTATGCTATTATTGTTTTTTAAAACTTGCAGTGCTTTTTGTTCTTCTTTTGATAAGTTGCTTTTAGGTGGTTTACTAGTACATAGAATGTTGGTGACGTCATGTCTGACTTTATCAGCATCGTCAGCACTGAGTTTCTTTAGGCTGGTTTCAACTTCGCATATGATGGTTTCTATTGGAATTTTATTGGGTGCCACTGCAAAATTAAAGCCCTTTGCTAAGACATTTGTTTCTGCTGTTGTTAGTTTTCTATCAGAAGCATTGTATACTACTTGTTTTAAATGATGTTGTGTTGTGGTTGGAGGTTTTTTATGTTCTAATTTCTTAAGTTTCTTTAAATGTCTGTAAGTTTTATGAGTGGTTTCTATTACAGATCTCCAGGTGGCAAGCTGTTTTATTTTGTCCCATAATATGGGGTGAATAATATTGCTTATCTTTAAGTATGAAGCTAATAGATCCTTGTTTACTTGATCTAATAGGAATCTTTTGCTATGGATTTCATTTCTAAGTAATGCCATTTCAGTTCTTTTCAGAATACGTTGGATAGATGTTGTGTGGGTATGGAATTTCAATTTAAAGCAAGATAGAATTAGAAGATCAAGGCATATACGAAATCCCGTGTGCTTCCTGCCCATCAACATACATTGGACAAACCAACAGAAGAATGAGCGTGCGCATCGAGGAGCACAAAAACTCAATACAAAAACAAGAACACACATCATCATTAGTTCAACACATAAATACAACAGGACACAATATTAATTTTAATAACACAAAAACAGTTGCAAAAATAGAACATCTCAATGGCAGAATAATCAGAGAAGCAATTGAAATAGAAAAAAGACCATATTGCATGAATAAACGGGATGACACTTCACGTCTGCCTACTATTTGGAAACCTGCTCTCATAGATAGATGAATCTTAACACCAAATATAAAGCATAGACCAAACATTGATCCAGGGACAGGTCCCAACCAAATCATATTCAAACCAGCCACAAAGATGAAGCCCTGCTACCTAGTGGAGAAAAATCGACCATACACCCGAAGCCAAGCCAATAAACACATACTGGGACTCCCAACCAATCAGAATGAAAAGGTGGAGCCATTCCAGAATACCAGCACCAGATTTGAAATAGCAACGGCAGTTACTACAAAAGACTGCTGACATAAGCCTGATGATGGCAGATGGGATTCTGTCGAAATGTCGCTTCTACCCTTTTAGGGATATATCCACAATTACATGGGAAGAAACCCGAAATATTAAATACACACACACACACACACACACACACACACACACACACACATTATTATTATTATTATTATTATTATTATTATTATTATTATTATTATTATTATTATTATTATTATTATTATTGATTTAATCTTCAATTCGATTCACAGTCTGTGGCTGGTAAAAACTTGATTCTTCATGTCCTAACCAAGGACCTAAGTAGCTGTTAAGGTAACATCTGAGTATAAAGGCAGTTCTGAGTTAGGTGGGGCTTTTTTTCAAACTCATGTCTAATAGTTCAAAATTTCCATGTATCTGGGCGTCCTTTGGGTATTGCTCCAATAGTAATTGCACATGGACTTATGTACCGCTTCACAGTGCTCTACATCTCTCTCTAAGTGGTTTTCAGATTCAGCATATTGCCTCCAACAATCTGGGTCCTCATTTTACCAACCTTGGAAGGATGGAAGGTTGACTCAACCTTGAACCAGTGAGGACCGAACCTCTGGCAATCAGCAGAATTAACCTGCAATACTGCATTTTAACCACCGTGCCACCACAGCTCTGGGCATTGCTCCAAGGGCCCCTATTACTATTGATACAATCATTGATTTCTTCCTCCACAATTGCCCAACTTCAATTTGCAAATCACAATATTTTGTTATTTTTCCTAGCTGTTTCTCTTTAATTTGTGCATCACCTGATATTGCAATATAAATTATTGTTGTTATTGTTATTGTTATAGTTATAATTGTATTGCATGGTTACAGTAACCAGGAGACCACAATGCTATTGCAGAATAGCAGTTTGGCTTGCCAAATTACCTTAGGATACACTTGTGTACTTCCTCCCACAGGACGGCGAGCTGACTTTTCATCAGAGAGAAAGATAAGTGGCTCTTCCTACACCCAAGGCCTCCTCCCTTCCTGGAGCTGCCCCACAAACAGGCAGGGCAACTGGGAAGGTTCAAAGCCGTCAGGAATCTGACTTATTTCAAAAAGCACCAGCTCATTTCCCTACCAAAGTGGTACCTATCTATCTACTTGCATAGATCATTCTTTCGAACTGTGAAGTGCACAGAAGCTGAGGCAAGTAACAGGAGCTCACCCTGCTGCACAGTACTTGGATTTGAACTGCTGGACCTGATTAAGCCACTGAGCCACCGTACCTCTTAACAAAGCATTAATAAAATGGCATAGAAAGAAACAAATAATATTTCTCAAAAGAAAAGAATACAGTGGACTTTATTTAATGGTATCTATGTTCATTCAATGGAAGCTTGAGTCTTACTACTATTTCCTGACCTTCCTATATTTTCCAGAAATCTGTTTCACAAAATTCCACCAGTCTCTCGGGACATCCTCAATAGATAAGTAATACAGATCAGTGACATATTCAGTATTTTATGGAAAGTATCAAAAAAGAAAACAAACATTTTTATTCCAATGTAAAAAAACATCACCACTAAAATAATTAAGCATGTATAAAAATAAAATGGAATGGAAAATGCTAATAAGCAATATTGTTACCTAAGAATTGGTAATACAAAATAGATTAGAAAGGAGTGAAAAAAAATGATGATACAACATTACTGATGATAGCAAAAAGGAATAATTATATTTCAAGTTTCGACCAAATTTTATCAGGACAATTACCTTGATATCACCCTCATTTTAAAGATTTTTATCTTGCCTTTATTCTTTTTATAAATAATTCAAGATGACAAACATGCTTAATACTCCTTCCTCCTCCAATTTTCCTCACAAAAACAATCCTATCAGTTGACTTGAGCTAAGAGAGAATGAGTAGCCCAAGGTCACCCAGACGGCTTTCCAATCTTACTTTTTATAAACATGCTAAGGAGTAAACTGTGCAGTGAGGGGGGGAAAAAAACACCCAAGGAAATATATTTTGACTATGCACAAGCATTTTAGACCCATCATCATGACACCTGGTTCACCCATGGGAAACATGATGGACTTTCTAATTCATTATATTGACACATTCACCTTAATGTTTATCATATCTCCTGCTTGCTTTTCATCACTTCTTTGAAACAATTGAGGCTCTCATGAGCTTCAAGAAAATAAATATTTATACTATTCTGGCTCTTCCAGGAAACAGCAGTTTCAAAATCCAGTTTCAGGAAGCTGGCTACAAGAGGTGAAAGGTAAGACAATAAATAAGTAAACAAAGAGATCCTTCTACCTAGTTGTCAAGATCAGAAAAAGTCTAATTATTAATTTAAGTTACTGGAAGCTAACTACTGAACCCTAAATAATCCTCTCGGATTGGGGAAAGTTTAGCAACAGGAAATCATTGATTTTTAAAAAGCTGTTTCAAATGTACATGAACAAGGTATGTACCTGGTAAATAATCATTAATCTTTGCTTCCATATAGTTACAAATAATTAATACATTCACAAATAATTGCAGTTGTAATCATTACATAACATTTCTAATTTTTCAATTACTTTTACATTATGCATTGATGTAAGCCTTATGCCCATGTAGAGACCGCACTGCATTCATTTTGTGTTACTACTTAATAAACTTATATTCCAGTGCAGTATTACTACCACTCTTCACTCATAGGCAAGAAACTTCAGTGGAATTTTTAAAAAATGAATTAAGGTTTGAAGAGTTACCAAAAATAGTAAAATTCAAGGAAAAAACATGAACGAAGCATTTTCTTGATAGCAGTTTGGTCTATGAAAGAAAACTAGACTTATTTCTCAATGCTGAACTTATTAAAAAAATCACATGAAAACACAAAGTTGAATGTCACCCAAAATAGTCCGTTTAATATCCAGATGTTCTTATTATCAAAATCATATTCCTATAGTAATAGTTATTTCTGTAATTAAGAGCACACAGAGATATATACCCAGCTGTTTTTAGAGGACACCATAAACACAAAAGCTCTTTTCCTTTTGATTTGATTATGATTAAACCATATTCCCAAATTACTCCATGTATGATGTTGCTAAATTAGGCTTTGCCTCAATGGTAATCAGTCAAGACATTAAAACTAATATTTCGGAATAAACCAGATTTGTCTATTTCATTATGGTAGCACTATACAAAATCATAAAAATGAGGACTTGACTAGATGCAAACAGAACTTCTTACAGCATTGGTTCAATACCGTGTTTCCTCAAAAATAAGACTGGGTCTTATATTAATTTTTGCTCCAAAAGACATATTATGGCTTATTTTCCAGTTAGGTCTTATTTTCAGGGAAGTACAGTACTAAATGCAACTGTCTGCCTGACAATCTTAACTGGGCCTTATTTTGGGGGTAGGGCTTATATTACAAGCATACATATTTTCCGGTTGAGTCTTATTTTCAGGGAAACACAGTAGTCTGCTAGGTACAAGTTTCTTGAACTTTTCCAAAGAATGATGTCCTCAGGGATCTTTGAAAGTTTCTACTACATTTCAGTGACTTAGTGGTTGAAACAGAAAAAAAAATTACAAAATATAGGAAACATTTCTAACTTACAGGACAAAAGTAGTTTTCCTCGTAAACTCATTGCCTGGTTTTCCTTCTACCGCTATTTATTTAGTTAGTTATTTTTCTGACTCTTTTATTGATCATCAAACACAGAGACAACATTCTCACTGAAGATCACAGTATAGCCAGCAAGAACACAACCTGCATTCCAAATCATGTACCCATCTTACTTGTGATTTATGTTTCCCTCTTGCCATTTATCTTTCTCCCAAGCACTTTCACTCAGAAAAATTACATGCATACCCAAACAGAAGAATATGTACTTGTAGAGTTTTGCTTCTGTCATGTCTGCTTATGATAAACAATGTGGGAGATCCACCTCTATGTATAGCTATCTTATATTATGCATACATATGTAGGAGAGGCTCATTCACTCTGCGAAAGCCATTCCCTAAATCAACAATAGACCTATTCCAGTCTCTTTATTCTTTGCATCATAAGTTGGAAGGGACATAAGAAATCATCAGATCCAACCCTGTTCTCTATATCATCCTTGATAGATGACTATCTTGTTTCAAAAACTTCAGTAAAGGGAAAGAAACCACTTCATGCAATAACCTATTCCACTGATTGACAGCTCTTACTGTCAAGAAGGTCTTCATAATGTTTTATCTGTATCTACATTTTTGAAGTTTCATCCCATTACTTCTAGTCTCACCCTCTGGAGTTAGTGAGAATAAATCTGAACTATCTACAATGTAACAGCCCTTCAGAGATTTGAAGACCACTCTCAGTCGTCCCCCCCCCCCGCAATTCAACCTTCTTTTCTGAAAACCAAAATACCTACAGTAGGTCTGTTAACTGTTCCTTGCAGGAGTTTTGCATCCTTTCAGCAACCTGCTTCAGTTTATCAATGCCCTTCTTAAACAGTGGTATGCATAACAGAACACAATACTCCAAGTGAGGCCTGACTGAAACAGGGAAGACCAGGGTGACTACTTCTGCCACCCTGTGTAAATGGTCTTAATTAAAATTCAGATTTTCAACTCAATATTTGCAGAAAGTGATACTATTTTCCTTGCCCATCTTGTCAATTCTTTTCCACTTTCTCATTTTGAATAGATGGGCAGCAACAGAGAAATATTTCCTCTTTGCCAAGTGGTCACACATCTCTCTCTCTCACACCATTTATTTTGTGTATGCTCCTTTCTTTCAATGGGTAAATGGGAAATCATGATCCTGTACCTGCCAGGATCATGATCACTAGGAAAGACATTGAGATCTCTGGAGTGGATTATGCTTCTGAATGGTTCTGTTTGCAACCCCAATTTGTGTATTGCAAAAAATGAGAAATCAGTTTGCTGAAAGTGATATTATATGATTTGCTCTTCCCTTCTAAACATACACCCAATTTGCTTCAAAGTTAGATCGATATTATGGTTAAGCAAACAGATCAATAGGTTGATTGAAGGGAATAATTCCCATTAAAAAATGGGAATTATTAAAAAATGAACTTCGTGTCCTCATATATTAAAAACAGCCTGGCTGGCATACCCAACTGAAAAAAAAAATATGCCTTCAATAATACTTTCCAGGATTCCCCTGTGTGCAGTAATACGGAATAAAAAATAAATAAAATAAAATATTTAAAAGAGTCAAGGTATCTTTTCAAACTAAGATTATGTTAACATTCCCTTCAACTCTTCCCATTAACATTCTGACAGCTGGGTTTTGGTAAAAGAAAAAAAGACAGGTATAGCAAAAGGGTATAAGGTAGAGGTCTTCAAACTTGGCAGCTTTAAGACTGGTGGACTTCAACTCACAAAATTCTCCAGCCAGCTATGCTGGAGAATTCTGTGAGTTGAAGTCCACCAGTCTTAAAGCTGCCAAGTTTGGGGACCCCTGGTATAAGGTACTGTATGTATTAGGTAATCTTGCCAGAAAGGGGTCTTGACATGCCCTTCAAATGACAGCAGACTCCTTGATGCGGGAGAAAAACCTGCTTGCCCTAGGTTTGGAACATTGACTTTCTTCTTTACTTATTTTTTCTGCTTCCATTTTTTTTTAATGTTTATTTTTTTTATTGTGACAAAACACTTCTTTTCTCAAAGCTTTCAGTTTGATCAAAGCTTCACACCATAATACCAACACCAATACAGTTTGCCATTTTCTACTTGGTACCACACTCAAAAACCCAGTGCACTTATTTAATACTAATTTCTGTGGGTTAACAAGTTCTTCTACATCATAGTCAGGGATGGGGGTTGGACTTTGGGAGATCAATACTGAATATTAATAGATTTTTCTATAGATTCTTAACGCTATATTGGAGTCAGGCTTCCTCAGCACAACAGTTCAAAAATGATGATTGGCTCGCAACATTTATAGTCTAGGATTTTAAGTTAGAGAGGATTGGAAATTTATTGAAAAGTATCACTTAATTGGTGGCTAGAAATGAAATTGCCTTTATTTTGATTTCTCTTGCTTGCTATGCATGGCCTGATTGGGTAGTAGATCATATCTACTTCTACTAATCTGATCTGTTGATGGCTCAGAATTTTGAATGTTTGATTTTCCTGCTGTTTGTGTGATCTATTATTTCTGTTCTCATATTGAAAGGTGGGATGTATATTGACGGACGGGTAGTTGTTAAGAACTTGCAAACTTGCTTCTTTATTGCACTTGTGTATCTCTCATTCTTTAAGAAATCCATAAATTATGCACCAAAGATCTCACCAACCCAAATTGACAGGCTAGGCTATTTTTGTAATTTTAGCAAGTATACAAAGAGAAAAATTAGAAGATTAATCCAAAGGCAAAGGTATTCTTTAAAATCAAAAGGGATTTCAGAAAATGGATGTTCAAATCTTTTGGATAATAACTTTACCTTTCATGGTTCAAGTTCACACCGTTGGTACATTTTTAAGTTTAGTTCTAAATGCAAGGGCATTTAGTGCATTGTCAATTTTCCTTATGCAAATAAAGCAAATGTACAATTCCTAAAGATTTGGGTTTGTTCTTGAAATATATTTATCAGTTTCATCTAAGCCAAAATGCTGCAGCAAAATATTAATTAAAGCTGATTATAGGTGAGTGCAATTTGTTACATTTTCATTGGTTAACAGTTCCCAGTTCAAGGTGTATTTTATGACCCACGAAGCCCTATCTGTATAAGCACAGAGCTTTTATAATTACAACAGAGGCTCTTCTTTTCTGCCTCACCATCATCAAGCTTCTCAAAGAATAATTGCATGGACATTTGAAGATATTTGAGGAACTGCCAACAGACTAATGTTTCAATTCTTTCCAAACAGTAGAGAATGTGACAAAGGAGCAGGACCTTCTCTTAAAAGCAAGAAGTGAAAAATACTACATATCAAAAAGCTGCCTTTATTGTCAGACTGAAGTAAAGATCTTGGACCAAATATTGCATTATATCATAAAGGGAATTTTGTCTGTTTGGTTGATAAATGTTTGTATTACTTTACATAGTTCATTTATTCCTTACAGAATTAACACCATTTGTTTGGGTAATACATTTTGCACACAATGGGTGTCCTCAGAAATATTTCAATAAAATCATTTTATGCTTATTTCCTTATACATTGGTTACAAAATAAAGTGTCATTTTCAGAGAAAAGGACTCTTGTGCCTTTCATTTGGGGTCATTTTTGTCTAAACAGGCAGTAGTACCTTGTCTACTTCCAAAATTCAGCTAGGTCAGATTTCTGTAATAAAGAAGAATATTAGTAGTTCAGGGTTGAAATGAGGAGTCCTTGGTACTCTCTGAGCTTGCTTGTTTTCTTACAGACATTTCATTACCCAAACTAGGTAACATCATCAGTTTGGGTAATGAAACATCTGCAAGAAAACAAGCAAGCTCAGAGGGCATCAAGGACCCTTCATGTCAACGCTGAGCTACAAGTATTCTCCTTTATTAAACCTCTACTGTTTTGGAATGGCGTATTTCCATATAGCTACTAAAATATGAATTAAATCCATGAAGTATAATTGACATTTCACCTGTTTATGGAACTACTTTCCATTCCATTCATTTCATCTTATAATAGAAACCACTTTCAATTATGACATATCTGCATGCTTTATGTAAGTTGTCTTATATGGCCTAAAAACACATTAATCTATTTTTTCCTTTAAAAAGTCAATAGCTATGGATTATATCCATGTGAACACCTAAAATTATTCTGTAAAGATAGACTTACCAACAAAGAGCTGGCTGTTGAGCTGCAAACGGATATGCCCATCCGATGGAGCTGAGTAAGTCCTTTGTGGAAGCTGGTCTACTTGCAGAGACGCCTCTTTGATGTTTCTTTCAGCCTTCACATAGTGCCACTGGTTGTCATTTAAGGAAATAGGTGACTGCACTGTGATTTCATTAGGCCCATTTCCCACATCAAATGAAAATGTCACTTCAAGGGGTGCTATGAAAGTTAAAAAATAACTAAGACACTTTAGAATGGCAAGCACATCCCCCCAAAAAATCACAAAAGTTTAAAAATAATACTGAAAATATCCCTCTTTTTTATTATAAATGAAAGGCAAGATCAATGTAGTTTGTTGGAAAGGTGACTTTAAACATCTATTTTTATGTTCTTATTGGATAGGTGCTAAAAATAATACTTCGTTAAAACTGAAGAAATCATTTAGGTGTAAAATTACAGAAGAAATAATGCACATGAATATTAATCAGCTAACTATAATTTGTTTTCTGAAGTACAAATATGTACAGTGATTTGACTTGCTGCAAATAGAATAGTATATTTAGCTGAAATATTATATTGGACTGGCATTAAACTTACTTTCTGTTTCATAGTTTTAATAACAATTTCAACCCATCTGTAATTATTTCAAGAGCATGGAGTATAATTTAAATATTAACTATAGATGCCAAATATTTTCATATTTGGTCATAAATGCTTCCAATTTAAAAATAACAATTGCCATAAATTATCTAGTTCAATATTGTTTTGGAAAAGGTTCTTATCTACCCGTAAAACCTGAACTTTTTCAATTCCCCAAATAGATCTGAACTAAACCAAAAATGAAATTTCACATCACTTAAAACAGACAATCCAACAACTTGTCACATCTACAAACTCACTGTAGATGTTGTCATACAAAATTTCTATAACTCAGCAAATATTTCATATTCAGTTACAACCATTTTTAAAATTAGATATGGCTGGGAAAATCACTACATCACTCCCATGTCTCTTGTAAGTCTTGTCAATACAATCCTATTTTTTAGAAGAAATACCTCTATTTACAAGAAGGGCAGGGACTTCTTATATATTTGGTGCACTGATGATGCTACCTAGTTTGGTGATGAAATGTCTGAAAGAACACCACCAAGTTTAGAGAGCACCAAGGAACCCAAGGTTCATCCCTGAGCTACAAATATTCTCTTATATCAGAAAGTGTGTGTGTGTGTGTGTGTGTGTGTGTGTGTGTGTGTGTGTGTGATGTTTGGATATGTTTTTCTCTCCCATACAAATGTCTTATACAGTGATGAAATAAAATTTGTTACTACCGGTTCTGTGGGCGTGGCTTGGTGGTGAGGGGTAATGTGACTGGGTGGGCGTGGCCAACATTTTTTCCCTTTACTTTTAAAAGCCTCTGATGATCAGGCAACTCAGCTGGGATTGCCAGAGACTTTTAAAAGCATTTTTTTTCCTACAACCTCTTCGGCCGCAAAAAAGGAATGCTTTTAAAAGCCTCTGATGATCCCAGCTGAGCTGCGCGATCATCAGAGGCTTTTTTTTTCTTTTAAAAGCATTTTTTTTGGCTGAAGAGGTTGTAGAAAATATGCTTTTAAAAATTAAAAAAACAGCCTCTGAAGATCGCGCGGCTCAGCTGCGCATGGGGGGGGGGGGGCAGGTGCGCAGGGATTTTTGCTACCGGTTCTCCAAAACACCCGCCACCATTGCTACCAGATCAGGCGATCCGGTCCGAACCGGGAGCATTTCACTCCTAGCCTTATAATAGGTTGTTTTGGAAATGTTTATCATCAGAGTCATAACTTTACTTGGATCTCAAAGAATCCATTTTGTATCTCTATGTGCTGGAATTTCTCCCTTTTCACCCTCTCACCACTAGTGGTGCCATCAGAAACGCTCTAACGAAGGTCATGGAATCAGTACCCATAGCAGGCAAAGTGATAAGTGAATTGTACCCCTGTTATGTAATATTATGTTCTGCCGTTGTAGTAGTTCAGTCGCCTAGGAACTGTGCGACCATTAAATTCAGCCTCTTTCATATTTTGTCCACATTAGGCAAAAATTTGAAAAAATGTCAGTTCTGATATGTTGAAGCTGAACCTCAATAATACAACCTAAAAAATGCAAGTTTATTGATTACAATTTTTTGGCTGGCAAACGTAAGTTTATGCTAAAAAAAAACAGTGATTTATCTCTCAGCTAAAAGAAATTGTGCAAATATTGTCTGAAACAGGAGTTAACTGAAAGTTAAATTCTAGTGTAAATTTATGTGAAAAATCATTTGTTTAATTAAACATACATTTGTAAATGGACTCTCTCCAGACCATTTATTGGCTATTATAGACATTAAAACTATGACAGTCTAACATTTGGATGCCAGCTACATATTTGAATCTGCTGTATTGCTTTTGAGGCAAAAGATGTTAGTTGCCTCAAGGGCTTCCAGTTAGGAAGACAGGACATGAGTTTAAATATAATCAGATTTAGTCACATAGTTGATCTTCTCAACACAAATATACTTTTCTACTCAAAGGAACCACTCATTGTGTAGAGTGTTAATTCATCTCATTTTTGAGTGGTATTATACTGAAAAGGATACTCCTAAGAGGTAATCAAAATACAGTTGTTTTTAGAGAATAGGTTTTGTGAAAATATACTTCTAAAATGAATGAATGAATGAATTATGTTAAGTAGAAGATTTTATATATTTCAAGTGCTGCACATATACCTGACGAATATAATTGAAATGAATAATTAGCACGGAGTAGTAAAGTCATTTATATTCAAAGTTTACTACATTGATGAGAACCAGTCAATTGAATTTTGTTCCTGTGTCACAATTAAGGGAACCTATTTTCCAATCATTTTGGAAGCAGAGCTCTTTCCTGAAATCAGTTATTGACTCTGCATAAAAATCAGTGGGGCTGTTTGGCGCTTCAAACAAAACAGCTTTGGGATAACAAAATAATCAAATTAAATACGTTGGGCCATCATTAACTGAAGACAGGACTCCCAATGAGCAAGGATCTATATGGGAGGTTTGATAAATTAGCAAGAGACTACAAGCATACAAACCTTCAGACAAGATTCTCATGGAAATAGTCAATTACATATCTAATATATATTCCTGGCTCAATGAAATAATCCATTTCTTAAATTAAAGAATGAAAAAACACAGATAATTAGCATTTTTTAAAACCTTTTCTAAAATTGAACGCTCTCTGAAAACATCCAGTAAACTAATGATTTTAAAATGCCTGGAAGATAAAATATATCAATATGTAAATATACCTGAACAATGTACAGTAAGGCTTGCAATTTCCTATAAGCTTTCTGGCACTTTTAGCAACTGTCTGAACCTACTGCTGATATCTATTGCTCCCTTCTGCTTCCTTTTCTTTTTTCTTGGCTCAGTATTTGGAGAAGATACTGTAACTATAACTTTGAACACTGCATAGGAATCGCCCCATTATTATTATTATTTTGTATGTATCCTTTATGAATACAACTGAAAATGGCAGTGTGGCTCAACGTATCAAAATAATGAAAGCCAATCAGAAAGGTTAAAAACAGGTCAAGCTCCTTTAGGTACTAATTGTGATTCAAATGAGGAGTTAATTGATAGATATTATGGGTAAAGAGAGTAGCAACATAAAATTCAACTACAAACCTGAAGAAATAGTTTTCTTCACTTTGACATTGGAAGTATACAATCCTCTACACCCTTCATATCTTAGCAGAGAGGAAATTCTACCATCAGGCTATTTACTTTAAGAAGATTCATAATCACTGGCAGGATATGTGTTAATTCAAAGACAAAATTCAAAGGCAAGCAGATTACCCCACAAAATATATCTTTGAATATAATCATGAAATTGAGTCAAAATCATATTGAATTTAACTCCTTGAATTATGCATTTGAACTGAAGCATAATTCAAATTAGATCTTGGCTGATTTATAGACCCTTAAGATCTATATGCCTTTGAATACCAAAACATTTTAACAGGCATTATTAGAAAAGGAATCTTCTTTTTTTTTAAAAAAAAAAAAATATAGCCGATTTTTTTGTCCGTTGCAACAAAACAGGAATCCTAACAAAAATACACTCAAAACTTCTGCAGATGCAGTCTGATTTGAGATGCCACCAGAACAGGAGAAGGAGCATTGTTACGTTTTGGTGTGTGCAGGAATATAAGTGAACTACTGTACTTGTTGGTTAAGTTAATAAAGCATCAGACAGGTCATGCATTGTGCACTGTGTGCATTCTAGCACTTGATGAAAGAAATACCACCATTTCTGTGCTATGTGGTCAACTTCAGTTTGGTCCACCAATGGTCCATACATAATTCTTAAGATTCCAGCTCGACTGTGTGAAACTCAATACACTGTTACTGTATATCCTGGTTTAATGATTCGCTGAGGCTACTGCATCACTGTATATCATAGCACTTTCCATCAGTGTAGTAGATGGAAAGGCAATTATATTGTTATTTAATATAACAAAACATCAGAAAAAGAGCAAATTTGTGTCCTCTATCCTACTACATTGTGAGGACACTTCGATCTAAAGTCCGTCAGCTATCATATTCCACAGTAAGTATCTGAATAATTGAATAGAAGCTCTTTTTGAAGTAAAATTATTATATTTTGTCAAATCTTCTCCATCTCCCCACTCCCCCGAAAACCAAAACTTCTACTGTAAAGTATAGAGAATACATTTGTTCCTTCATGGGTTCAATCTGGTTTCTCTCTAGATCATATATTCAGGAGTGGGTTCGCAGTGGTTCAGGAGAATCTCTAGTTAAGATTCTGTGCAGTTCGGAAAACCCCCAAATCCCACTCTTGGCTGGCCCCATCCTGCCCACCTCACCCTGCCCCAGGAGTCCCCACGTAGCTCATTTTGGATGCAGGTAAGCACAGGATACATGGGGAGGCTTGGGGAGGGCAAAAAACGGGCCTACAGGAAGTTCAGGAAATGAGCCATTTCCAGCCTCTGGAGGGCCCCTGGAGCTTGGGGAGGCTGTTTTTGCCCTCCTGGAGGCTCAAACATGGAGCCCCCCCTCCATGGTGCAGGAGGTCCCCCCTCCATGGTGCAGGAGGCCTAAACTAGGCCACGCCCACCATGGCCATGCCCACCCAGCAACTGGCCAGAGAACCCCTTACTAAAATTTTTGAAGCCCACTCCTGCATCTATTCCATCTCAAATTGGCATGCAACACACTCTTTTCAAAAGTATCTGTATAACAACATCTAAGGTTAGTGAATGTGCAATCATATTTGGATCACTCTGGTTCTAGTTAAACACTTTAACCATAAATTAGACTGATTCAGCTGCTCTGATCTATGCAAATTCTCCATCTTTGCTTTCTTTTACTGTTTGGAAGCTAAAAAAACACACCTTGAATCTGTGGCATTGGCAGACTGCTTTCCATTTTCAAAGCCTTGACAGTAAACTATGTGGAACAGATACCCAATGCTAGTCCCTGCCAGTCAGCAAATTTCAATAATGAAGTCTGTTGATGTGCTGTCTTTCTCTTCAACTTTTCAAATATTTCCCTGGTATGGTCTGAAACTACATCTTATCAGAAAAGCAGAATAAATGTTATATATGATTGTATTTCAAAACATGAAAAAGAAAGAAAACAGTGTGCACAATGTGAAGTGACTGTTAAGAGTTTGGCCTCTGAAGCCTATAATGTGAAGAAAGATCTCCAAAGCAGGGCCCACTTGGATGTTTCATATTATTCTGTTTTTTTTAAACAAAAAAAATAAATGTAGAAAATAAATTCTTTTCCAACTACTCTTAAAATAATAATATAGTTTTCATACAATGTAGGAATCTTTATACTTAAAAAAATGAAATTATTATGCATGGGGTTTTTTCCTCCCTAGTTAAGACACATGGTTGGCCACAGGCATCATTTGAACTGATTATATCAGTTCTAGGAAGAGATGACTTCATTTAACACAAAATGTTATTCATGCAAACTGCATAGTATTACAAATACGATATACTACAGGTAGTCCTTGACTTAACAACAGTTCATTTAGTGACAACTGGAAAAAATATGACTGTTTTTTGCACTTACGACCGTTGCAGTATCCCCATGGTCATGTGATCAAAACTCAGACACTTGACGACTGCCTCATATTTATGACAGTTGTAGTTGTCCTAGGGCGATGAGATCCCCTTTTGTGACCTTCTGACAAGCAAAGTCAATGGGGAAGCCAGATTCACTTAACAACCATGTTACAAACTTAACAGTTGCAGTGAGTCACTTAGCAACAGTGACAAGAAAGATCATAAAATGGAGCAAAATTCACTTAACAAATGTTTCATTTAGCAACAGAAATGTTGGGCTCAATTGTGGTTGTAAGTCAAGGACTACCTGTACTATCTGAATAACAGTCATTTGCTCTATGTTCCCATAAGAACCATGAGAACAAGCAGGATTTTATTGAAATCTTGAAATTAAAAGAGCAGGTATGTATAATAATATAATGCTTATAAGCACTAACCTATAATTCCATCTTTAGCTTTTAGTAAAGCCACCTCTCAAATTTTCAGACAGCTTTAGCAATCAAGGCATGGTCAAAATATGTAAGATAAATATCCAAAAGAAACGCATGGAAATAATCTATTTAAATATGACTCACAGTGCAGTTCTATCCTTATGAAGTCTCTGATTCCCAGATTCTCTAAAAACACACCAGAAGAAGCTGTAGTTTTGAAGAAAAAGGACATGTCTGCACTTAGTTCTGCATGAAAAGTGGGGAAATGGAGGTAGGAGGCCTCAGTGTTGAAGGAGGCTGCATTCCAAAACTCTCCTAAATATAGAACAAAGACGGTGGAAAAAATCTATTACATACACAGCTGTAGCTAATGAATTGGTAATTAATATATTAATTATCCCCAAAGATTTCACTAAATGCCTTTCTTTGAAACAAAAGCTCAATTCGTAAGTGCCACTTAATTCACTTATATGGAAAAGCCTGCATTTTTCCATATAATCTACAAAGGTTTAATTCCAAATCATATTATCTAAAAAATCAAATTGGTGATACCAAAGAACCTTCTCAGTTGCTTTCTCAATGATATGATATTTTGGCAACTAGGAAATGACTCATGCTGGGGCCTCTTAGATGGCCTTTGAGGCTGATGAAAGCAATCCCATCATCATGAATCTGAATGACACCTCCCTAATGTTTATTTCTGTTGCTACTTGTTTACTTATGAACTTTTCATTGTTCTTGTCTTGTTG
Organism: Pituophis catenifer annectens; assembly: GCF_029215685.1. Lineage (NCBI taxonomy): Eukaryota > Metazoa > Chordata > Lepidosauria > Squamata > Colubridae > Pituophis > Pituophis catenifer. Next base: position 235,924,415 of record NW_027256882.1, read on the forward strand.
TCTACTCTACCAACAGACTTCTTATTTTCATCTTTGGCTGTTAGCCACTTTGGGGTTCTGTTTCAAGATCAACCACTAGATTATCAATATTAGATGAAAGGAAGGAAGAAAAGTTAAAATGCACGTATTTGTATATACATGTTTTCTAGTTAATAGTTAAATCTTAGTTAATGAAAATTATACTACAGTTTCATTTGCATTGCTTCACCACCAATCCAAAGATTAGAACAAGTCTATTGTACTAATTCTAAGAGTTTTTAGCAGTCTTACATGAAATAACCAGTTACTATGCAGTCCATGAGCATGTAAGGGAACACTGATCTTTCTTTATCAATTTTCAAGGAAGTTACATTCTAAAGTTACTTTGTTTGCCACTATACCACATATTTAAATTTCTTCATGCCATTCTGCTATATCTTTGTCTATGTATTTATTTATTTCATAAGCTGTATACTACTTGGTGAATTAAATCAGGCAATATCAGCCCGTGAAAGCTAAATATATTTTCTCTGGTTAGTTTCATGATCTTTTTCTTTTTTACAAATGTCATTTCCAAAAAAATATGATAAATTATAAATGAGTTTTAAACCTCACGTTTCAGTTATACTCAATACATTCTCCCCCCTCCCCTTTACTTTATATTATATTAGTTTTTAAACTTCTTGCTTAAAAGTTTTAATTTTATAAACCACCTTGAGGGAATTTTCTGGTCAGAAAGGCAGGATATAAATATATAGCACTTTCTGTCTAATTTCACAGTGTTTTAGCATGTGTTGATTTATTAATGGCTGATCTGATCAGTTCTTTGATTAAGCAGAAAGAATACATTTGCTTGGTTCTAATGTTAAGAAAAATTATACAGGATATAACATTATACTTTCACTACTTTTTCAAATTCTGCAGTGTTATTTTATACACCCCCACAACCCCCCCCCCACACCACTCATTTATTCTCAAATACATTAGGACAAATATATGCCATACACTATACCCTGGGGAAATGTTTCTAAAATGTATATTGTTTGTACTTTTATCTTTGCTTTATGCATTTTTCTTTAAGGCAAAAAAAAAAAAATTCCGTAGGAGAAATATAAAAAAATTGTATGCCCAAAATGTTTCATAGTGATGCAGAAAATAGATAGAGCAGATGTGAGCTTCAAATGCTTCCAAAGTTATTGAAAGCAAACTTAATGTAAGAGCTTACTCAAAACCATTTTATTGCAGCCCTGAATGTTCTAATCTAAATTACATTTCATCAGCTTTTACAGATACAAGAGCTGCATTTGCTTTATTATCTTGCCGCTTTAAGTTTATAGTTCAAGTATTAGCATGATATTAAATCTGCACTTTTATTTTCAAATAAGTATCACTCAGTGTCTCCGCAAACGTGCATAGACTTAGATGCAAAAGTAGCCTTTGTCATTTTCAGAAGGTTAAGACTTACTCTAGATTTCTAAATCAAATGTACACTATAAACAGTTAGTCAATTTGAATTTTATATTCACAACATTGATAGAAAGAATGCAGCTCCTTCCCTGTCCAATGATCAGCTACTGTGCAGAAAAAAAATGGATTCAAATTTAACCTGAAAGACCTATGAACTGTATGCATGAAGAGAGAGAAAGGGAGGGAGGGAGAGAGGGAGAGAGAAGGAGGGAGAGGGAGAGAGGGGGAGAGAGAGGGGGGGAAGGAGAGAGGGGGAGACAGGGAGGGAGGGAGGGAGAGGGAATGAGGGAGTGGGGAGAGAGACAAAGAGAGACACACACACACACAGAGAGAGAGAGAGAGAGAGAGAGAGAGAGAGAGAGAGAGAGAGAGAGAGAGAGAGAGAGAGATTATTTTATATATAATCACACAACTTATTTACTTACTATCACCCTGGCAGAGTAAAGGTCCAAGTTTATAAGCTGCTTCAGAATTTGGACGGCCTGTATCTGTGATGACAAGTTCTGTTACTGGCAAATGGTCTTTGTAGGACAGAAGTCCTGTGTCATTTGTCCTGCCACAAATAAAGAAATACAGTTTCAGAACAAATGTTCATGACTATCCTCAGACCTATGGAAGAATACTACTACATTTATAAATGTTTGAACAAACAACAACTGCTTTTGAAGAAAATACATGGATAAGATAGTCATGACATCATGGAACATTACAGCGTTTTTAGCAGCAAAAACTGATATGCCATGTATGTAGAATGAAACCATTACAGCTACACAGAGCCTAACTTTATGCAGCCACAACTTTTCCTGCTCTATTAAGAAACTAATTGACCTCTTAAATAGGCAATCTATTCATAACATGTCCATGTTTTTAAGAAACAGAGCCCTATGTAGCTTAGCAAGAAAGAAAATAAAGATAAACAGCAGAAAATATTTCATCTTATTGAATGGTTTTAATTCCTTAGACTCAGCGCTGAACTTATTAAATACAGCATAAGTGCTGAAAAACACACATATTCTTGGACAGAGGGAATTTTGAACTAATTATGTTTTTTGGACTAATTTTTTATTGGTAGTCCTCATTTAATTAGGGTAATTAGGACTGGACTTTCCATTGCTAAACACCATGGTGGAAAACTGCTATATTTAAGTGAATCCCACACAGTCAGTAAGTATGACATCCTATGGTTGCTACTTGCAACATCATGCTTGCTTCCCCATTGCCTTTGCTTGTCAGAAGCTGGTAGTGAAGGTTACAAATATGACTGTGAGATATTGCAGTGTGATAATTGCAAGCCAATCATTAAAATAGCCGAATTGTGATCACATGACTTTAGGGATGCTGCAACCACTGTATGAGAACTGGTTGTAAGCATTATTAATTTGGTGCCCTAAATTTGAGTGGTCTGTGGAAAAAAATGGTTCTTAAACAAGGACCACCTGTACTGAGTCAGAATATTGGTCAGCTCAGCAATGTTATCACCTATTGGCAGACATTTTCTGACTCTGATTGGCGGACACCTCCAAGGCACTGAATATGGGAGGGTGCCCATACAAAGAAAATGTTCTGACAGGGAGCTACAAACCTGAACCATGATCTGTTTCTGTGGCAAATCAATGATTCGGGACCAAATGGTCATCATGGTTTTTGAAGTCTAATTGCTGCAGGGTAGCATGTAACTCTTACTTTGTTCATGTTTTCCAACAAAGAATATCCAATGTTTAGGTTTCTTTCACTACAGTAAGGATAGGAGAATCTTAACTTTTTCTGAGTGTTTGAGGACATATTTTTTTGAAGAAAATCTGTGGAATTTATAAAAAAAAAAGTAACAGGATTAATGTGTTTTTTTGTTTTTGTTTTTTGCTTTGCTAATCAAAATTTGCAAAGACTTGTTTTATTAGTCAATTACCTCCAAAGTTAGATATTTTATGTCCACAGAACAGACAACAATTCCTTGTAAATCTTAAAAAAGTATGTTGAAAATCAAGTTACTAGGATTGTGTAAACATTCCAATTAATTGAGAAAATGTAACAGTTTTCAAAGCGCATTAAAAGTAGATATGAGTTGGACTGATCTAAATCCAAATTGATTTAGATTTACACTATTAAAATTCATACATGCATATCTAGACAGTATCTGAATCCAATGAAATCAGTTAGGATGCATTAAGTTCATTTAAATGAATCCATCAAAATTGATCTGGACATATTTCCTGGATATGATAAACTAAACTATTGATTCAATTTATCAAATTGGTTCAAAGCAATTTATGAAAATGTTCCAAATCAATTTAGTATATTTAATATTTATTTTCAATATTTATTAAATATTCATAGGGTGTGATAACTAGAGGTTTTCAGAGAGATCCAGTTTCAAAGTCCCTGTGCTTCTTTTCACATATGGCAAACTTAATCTTGTGAGAATTGCCCACGGTGTTATAACTGTTTTTCCATTTTCTAAAAAAAGTTAAAATTTAACTTTCTTACAACAATCAATGGGATACCATTTTTTTTAAACTTAGGCCTTGAGTTAAATTACAGATAATTCTTGATTACTGTGATTCATTCAGCGACCATTCAAAGTCATGATTGTGCTGAATGAAAGGACTTAAGACTAGTCCCTGATGTTACAGCCACTTCAGCAGCCCCATGGGGACGTGATTACAATCTTAGTGCTTGGCAACTTACAACAGGTTGCCAAGAGCTCCGGGATCCTGTGCAGTGGTGGGTTGTTACCGGTTTGCCCCAGATCAGGCGAACCGGCAGCGGCAGTGATGGGAGGCTCCGCCCACCCACCCAGACACCTCTGTGCATGATCAGAAGCATCGCGTGCGTGAGCTCATGCAGTAGCAAACTAAATTGAAACCCACTACTGATCCTGTGATTGCCATTTGCAATCTTTCCTGCCACCTTTCCCAGAACATTAATGCCGCTTTGAAGCCACCGCTGCCTAACAAGAGAATTCCCACTCATCCCTGGGGGCTGACATAAGATTTGATCTGATGAAGTGAACTGAAGGTCACAAAAGTTTATGCCCTTTAATAATTTTTGTTAGTTAGAAAAGGTGTTTCAAGAGTCCTTCTGGATATTTCAGAAAATAAAAAAAGAGAAGCAGTGCATGGAGTGGAGGTTGTATAATATCAATGACGAGCCAAAAATAAGACTTTGTTCAGAGATTATCATTAGTAGCAAAGTAGATCAGTGAGATGATTTTTTTTTTAAAAAAAAAAAAACATATTCTACAATGCCTTGAATCTATGGGGTGAGACAGAAGGAAAATATCCAATGCAAAATGTCTAGAAGTCTTTCTTTTTCTGGGGAGGGAATAAAAAATCAGGGATACACCCTTTCTCAGCCACATTCTCGGGATTTCAAAGTAAAGTTTTCAAATTAAAGTTTTCCTATTTTTAAATATTGAAGTAATGATGCAATGCTTCATAGGTGTGTTTTAGAAATTTAACAAAGTTCAGCAATCCAGCACCAAATATGCTTGCTTTCCAAACTGTATATTTGCATATTTATATTTAACTTTAAAAATTTACTTTTAACAAGTAAAAATCAGATTTATTTCTGAGGAAAATGCAAATTGATTGGGTTTTTTAGCAGAACTTTGCAAAAATATTAGATGATTATGAAGGGATAAAGTTGTCACAATTACAGAAGAGCAAATGAAGAGATTTTTTTCCCAATTAAAGCAATTGGCATTTATCAGTATTGTGATAAAATTAGATGGCATATTACAGCCATAAAGATAAGATAAAGGTTCCCCTCGCACATATGTGCTAGTCGTTCCCTAACTCTGGGGGGCAGTGCTCATCTCTGTTTCAAAGCCAAAGACCCATGTCCGAAGACATCTCCGTGGTCATGTAACCGGTATGGCTAAATGCCAAAGGCGCACAGAACACTGTTACCTTCCCACTAAAGATGGTCCCTATTTTTCTACTTGCATTTTTTATGTGCTTTCAAACTGCTAGGTTGGCAGAAGCTGGGACAAGTAACAGGAGCTCACCCCATTATGCAGCACTAGGGATTCAAACCGCTAAACTGCCAATCTTCTGATCGACAAGTTCAGTGTCTTAGCCACTGAGCCACACACACACACAGCCATATTAGGCTTTAAAAATTAAAAGATGGTTAAAAATAATAACATTCCTTCCTTGCATTTTGACAGGCAGCATTGATGAAAACTTCATATGTAATATTAAACTACATTAATGTTTTAATCAAAGCATCATTATTTTAAGCAAGTATTTGGATTTGGATTTGATTCCTAAACTGAATGTTTATGACAAATGTTTTGACTTGGTAATGCTTTCTAAAATCTTTCATCTTTATTATATTCTTGCATGAATGTATGACAGCAGCCATTTAGCAATCTTTTCTTTAGTGTATCCCAGGCAAACTGTTCTCTGCATAATGAAAAGTGTTACCTTCTTTTCTGTTTCTTAAAAACAAACCTGTAAGGCTCCAATATTTCCTCTTCCTCTATTTCACACTATCCTACCATTTTACAGAGAAACTAATCTACTATACTAAATAGAATGAAGAACTATGACAGATTCTACGATAAACATTCCCTGCAATTTTGAAAGTAGATTTTGTTTTCATATCATTAACATCTTTCCCACCCCATATCCAGAGTATGTGATATTTTTTCCAACACACAAAAGATCATGTGTCATTTACAAAGGTTTTTCTATTCTTGAAGGAACTCTTTGTAAGGACCGTTCTTTTGTTTCTGGAGCTTTTACAATCCATTTTAAAACAGCCTTAAGATAAATAGAGATCTACTCAGAATGCTGTGGGCACAGCAGGTCTACTTGTTTGTGAATCTAGAACTCACAGGGAACTAGCAAGCAAAGTTTTCCCTTTTTTGTTGAATACCTGAGCACAGAAACCTGCCAGCCAATCAGTGATTATTTGCTCCCCAGAGAAGTAATCCTTTTGTGAGAATAAAAAAAGATAATTTGCTAACATTTATCCAAGTTTATGAGCTTTTTATGTTGACAATAATCTGTGGTCTTCCAAATTTATAATACTGGTTTGCTGATAGTTTTGCATCTAGATTCCTTTATTTTCTCATGCAAAATATATACATACAGCATATATACTGTAATACCTCTATGCTATTATATTAGTGGCCCAGAAGCTGTGTAGGCAAGAATATCTCATTCCATGAAACTATAGACCAATTGTTCAAGCACAAGGTTACATAAATTCCTGCTTTTTGAACATCTTTCACTGTCCTAAAATGATATTTCTTTGGCCATACATAGAATACTACTGACATAATGAAATATCAAAATATGATTATGACCAATATGAACCCATCATTTCCATTATCACAAAAATAAAAAATCTTGGTCAAAACCCTTTCATTTCTTATCCATATCTTCTTGGTCTGTCAGTTATAAAGGAATTAGGTTTGTATTGCTTCAGGTTTTCTCAAATTATCAACAGCATGCTGTTTGTTAATCTAGCAACTGATTACCAGAACAATATGCTTTTGCTTAGAAGAAAACTGGTATTTAATAAGCATGTACAAGTCCCTATGTTTGACTGTTGAATTACAACAAGGAAAGGGAAAGGGAAAGGGAAAGGGGAGAGGAGAGGAGAGGAGAGGAGAGGAGAGGAGAGGAAAGGAAAGGAAAGGAAAGGAAAGGAAAGGAAAGGAAAGGAAAGGAAAGGAAAGGAAAGGAAAGGAAAGGAAAGGAAAGGTTCAAACTTTCTTCAAAACTATGTTTTATCCAAACCTTTTGCCCGTTCTGTCTCATTTAGGAATGTCCTGAAAATGCCTGCTAAGGAACATTTGGATCAGACCTAAGAAAATAGTGGACAATTTTGGAGTTGAGCGAGCATGCAGGGATGAAGCATTTTAAGAAATTATAATGGAGGAACACTGAGGGCAGCTCTATTAGAGTCCTCTGATATCCCTCCCCCCCCCAGAAGAGAGTCAGAAACATACAAAAACATTCAGCCTTGACAACAAAAGAAATGAGAGGGAAAACAATTACCATTCATTTCTGTCAGCATCACAGTTACAGTCATGTTGGGAGTCAATGCAACTTCCTTCTATTCCACAAGCACATTTCTGCACATCAGGAGTGGAACCTCCCCAGTATGTCTGTGTCTCATTGATTTTTCCAATCCACCAGCTGAATGGAATGCCATCTATAAGGCAAATTAGAACAAGTTACTGTTTTTGGAGTGTGACAATGCTGTCAGTGATAGCTTCAGCTCAAGGAAACCAAATAACTTAAGCATTTTTTAAAAAAAGAAATAAAATTATCCCACTATGATAAAACACTAAAAGATTTTTCATTTTAATGTTTCATTACCATGAGTAACATACTGTGAAGGTTTCTGCTTACAACATGACTTGAAACAGGGAACCGGTAATCCCTGAATCGGTCAGGCATGATATTAGAAACATTTATCTTTAACAGGACACTTCAGAAATTTTCTTTATGAAAAGAAGGAAGTCCTCCTTCCCAAAACATTCAGGTAATTCATTTTGTGGAGATCAATAAAAGATCGATACACTACTGTGAGAAGATTAGAAGAGTAAACATTATCTAAAAAGCTTCAACTTGGTTAAAAAAAAGTTATTGTGATAAGAATTACAAAAGTACTAATCATGTACTAAACAGTTAGAATAGTTTTATGTAGGATCAACTGGGAATGTTAATGATCATACGACAAACTACTTAACTGTCATTGAAGATGTGTCAATGATTGTCATATATTACAAGTAACATTGTGCCAAAATCTATCTTCCAATTTCTCCAAAATCTTATTCTCCTGCAAAAACATACTTCTATTTTTCCATACCCAACAATGTTTTAGAATTTATTAAGATGATGTTTTTCGGTTGTTCCTGTTTTCTTTTCCTTCAGGAAAGTGCTATGGCTATTTTCTTTTCTTTTACAAATCTCCCCATCACCATCTGAATGTGTATACCTCCTAATCTGACAAAATCTGATGGGAAAAGCTTTGTTATGGGGTTTCAATGCTGTGTGGGAAGCTAGGGACATGGAATACTGCTGGAACAATTATAGAAGCATCCTGTTCTAAGCTTTAGCAGATCTAATAAAGATCAGTTAGAAACTGGATTATTGTAATAGCAACCTCGTCTTGTGTTACATACAGAAGTCCAAAGAGATAGCCTGATACTCAGTGAAAAAAAGCACAATGATTAAGTGAGTGGTTTTAGGCCTTGGCAGAAGAAGAATAGTTTTTTAAAAAACCCAAGGATTTAGGTCAGGAACTGAGCAAGCACAATAGAACAATAGAATAGCAGTGAAGATAAAGACATTATTGCAAAGCTAATTTTGTTGTAACTGAAGGCTTTGTGATGATTCCTGCAGAGCTGATACCCAGGTCCAGTTGCTGCTTACTAATGGAGGGTAGTCAGAAAAGACTTATTAATCCCCTGTACAGGGGTAAAATCCAGCAGGTTCTGACAGGTTCTGGAGAACTGGTAGCAGAAATTTTGAGCAGTTCGGAGAACTGGCAAATACCACCTCTGGCTGGCCCCAGAGTGGAGTGGGAGTGGAAATTTTGCAATATCCTTCCCCCAGGAGTGGGGAGGGAATGGGGATTTTGCAGTATCCTTCCCCTGGAGTGGGGTGGGAATGGAGTGTTTGCAGTATCCTTCCCCTGCTACATCCACCAAGCCACACCCACCAAGCCACACTATGTCCACCAAGCCATGCTCACAGAACCGGTAGTAAAAAAATTGGATTTCACCACTGCCCCCGTATCATTCTTTTTCTACCTTCTGGATCCTGAGCTGACTGCTCTTGGTTTGACAAGGCTTACATACTGATTCTGTTGTATCTGTACTGTGAGTCCCTGGTTCATGAGATGTTTGACCTCTGCTTTGAGTTAGGACCCTCCTTCCAGGATGACCATGATTCTATGGCCATGATAGAGACATATATTCTTGGGCATTTTATAATTCTGTTAATGTAGTTTTTCCCTTTTGTTAAGAAAAGAATTACCTTAAGAAATTTATTTTGAATCAAAGTTTTTTTTAAAAAAATAGAAATCTTTTATGTAATTTTACTAGTATAATCTGGTTTAATGTATCCAATACCACAAAAGAATTGTTCACATACAACTCTTTCCTCAGCACAATTTACAACAAGAATAAAAAAAAAATCTCCAGTTTTAATTCTCCAGTATGGTACGTTAAAGAAGAGTTGCTGCTGGCTAAATAGAGCAGTAAATGCACAAAATATACAGAAAAGGGTAATTACTAATGGATCTGAAGCATGAAAATAATCCATTGTAAAGAAGAAAGAAAGGTGAACTTTATGATGAATGCAAAAGACGGAAGAAAGCAGTGTGTAGTAATATTAAAATACATGATGCTGTGCATGTGGATCCTGATTTAAGAATAGTCAATTATCCATAAGAGCTCCGGCTGCATTTTGAAAATATGGAATTTTTTTTTTGTTTTGTTTTTTAAACTAACTAACTAGGGAATGCAGAAAACCGTGACTGCAGCTCATGGTTTTCAGGTTCTCTATGATCTCCTAGTCTCTAATTCATTTATTTGTTCCCATGCTGTGCAACAACCTGGCCTGCAAGGCTTTAAAAAAGGACTCATAGATCCAGAAAAGGAAAGATAACATGTAATTATATGAATGTTGTGTAAATTTGGCAGACTTTGCTATTCATTCTAGAAAGATAACCAGATTATGGAACACCTCATTTTGCTTGCCTATCTGTCTGTCCATCACAAACCAATATTTCTGATCTAACTTTTCTTGTTTGTGCTGGGAGAAAGTTTTGAAGAACTAGAAACAAGTGCTTAATATATTTACCGATCCTATAACTTTGGATTTCAAATCCCTTTAAAATCAACTCTGCACTAATGGCAAAGCAAGATTTATGACATGTTTTCATGCCTTCCATATATGGTAGGTGTGCTAAAGATAATGGAACATATAAGTATTCTGAAGCATTTTCTTTTTCTTTTCATACACCTGAACAGTCTGAGCAGAAAAAGAATATAAACCCAACTCCTCATACATTTGTTCCTTGCGTGTAATTTAAAAAAGCGATGGAGCTTTGCATTTTGTGACACATTTCATTCAGCAAAATGAAAATAAAAAGCAACAAGTGATGGTGCAAATAACAACAAACAAAGAAGGCTGTTAGAGAGTAAATTAGCCAAATCTCCAAAATACAACTCAGTTTGCATGTTCATAGGCTGCTTGGAATAAACAAGGCAAATATACTAAATCCCCTAACTTAAAACTGAGCTGCTCACATTGTGAAGTAATGCAAGTCTACTATGATTTTTTTTTAACCAGCTTTATTTTTTTGACTAGAGAATCCATGACCTATTGGGTCACTATTTCAGAGATATTTCCTTACCTAAACAGAGATGTCCACAGGCTGGCAAAAAAGCAGTAGATGCAGGAGCAACTTACAATTTATTGATGGCTTGCCTATTGACTTTGTCTATGGGAAGTGGGCAGGAACATTTGAAATGAGTTTGTTTGAAATTTTAATTCCATGGAAGTTATGGATCCTGGTCACATTTCTGCCAAATTTCAAACCCTAAGGTATACCATGCCATCATCACCTCAGAAGAGTTCATACTTCTTGTTGGTTTCCCCATTGACTTGTGGGAAGCTGGCATGGAATATTCTTTTTTTCCACATATAAACTGGTGCCATTTCCCCTCCTCAGGTGAACCCTAGTGAAGCCTCCTCCTCTTCCTTGGCTCATCCACAAAAGGGCTTGCCACTTTTTGGGAGGAGGGGGAACCAAGGAAGCTACACACTGAAGAAAATTGCACTGCCACTCTCCATTCCGGCATATTCCCAGGGGCCACCTCCTTTTAGGGAGAAAGAGGGCTCTTATCGTGGCAACCCTCAGCCAGTCCTACCTGTCCAGCAGGCATCTGAGTCACTCCCTCATCCTTCTTTCACTCTCTACCACCATTAAAAAGTTTCAAACTTCAGCCTCAGTTCCAAAGCAGCCAATTGCTGCTCACCCATCAAGCTTTGTTGACTGCCAACCGGCTGCAGAGACCAGAGATAGGCAGAAAAATGTCATAATCATGTGACCTCAGCCAGTCACAGCAATGTGACACAGAATCACTGAAGTGGCCACAAATTTCAATCCCACAGGAGTAATGGTTCCTTGAGTTTAGATGCTTTCTATTCCTTAGCTCATTTGCTCATTAGTTGTTTCTCTATCATGAACCATTTCACCAGATTTAAAGCTACAATCAAACAGAAACAGGAATAAAGTAGTATATTGTAGTGGATGCCCCAGAAGCTGACTCAGATCATAAGGAAGAGTCAGCTTCAGGAGCTTTGGAAGCGGGCATGGAGGAGCATCTTGAAGATGCGAAGGATCCTGAACCAGGCGGGGTTGGTCAAGAGGAGGAGGAGAATCCTCTCAGAAAGGGCTGAAGGACTGACTGGATAAGCATCTGGCTAATAGACATAAGGTAGAGATGTAGATGCAGCCAGGAGGCTCAGAAAACCATCCAGAAACAGTGGGCAGAGAAAGGGCATAGTTGCAGCCAGATGAGGAGGAACTGACTCCTTCGCTTATCCCAGGGCATGCAGGACCAAGCGGAGACAGGTGCAATGGAGGTCAGTGAGTCAAATCATGAAGAGGTAGCCTCACTGTTCCTAATGAGCTGCATTAGCCAGCAGCTATCTAGCCCAACATGTGGAGTAAAGCAATACTAGAAACAACTCATCCGTTTTCTTGCCATGCATCTGTTTTGTCATCTTGACTCTTGACTCTTTGACTCTGTGACTGGAATTTGGACTTTTCTTCTTGAACTTTGGACTGGATTTTAGTTTCATGATTTGTGGTCAGACCGTGGACATGTCTTGGAACTCTGAACCTGGTGGGTGACTTTATGGACTTGCAATGTGTTTTCGGACTTGAAGATTGGACTCATTGGGTTTTGTGCTGGTTCCTATGTGAGGTGAATCCCTGGGGAATACTATTCAGAGTTGGTGAATCTTCAATAAAGACTTCAAACCCTTGTGGTGTGTTTGTGTGTAGGTCTAATGTTTTCTTCTATATCAGGGTATCAAACTCAAGGTCCAGGGGCTGGGTGTGGCCCGTGGGATGCTTAGATCTGGCCCACAGGGCCGCCCTGGAAACAACAAAGGACTGGCCTGCAGTACTTCTGCCAGCAAAAATGGAGCTCAGGAGGGCCACATGTAGCCTTCCTGAGCTCTGTTTTTGCTGGCAGAGGGTTGCAGGAGGCCGTTGCAGCCGAAAATGGAGCTCGGGAGCCTGTTTTCGCTGGCAGAGTGCTCGGGTCACCACAGGCGTCCCTAATATGAGTGATATTGAGCCGTCCATGCCCACTGTGGCCACATGCACTCCAGCACTCCAGGTCAAAAACAACCCTGATGCAGCCCTCAATGAAATCGAGTTTGACACCCCTGTTCTATATTGTGGCTAACTGAAGTTTTGTAATCTGAGCCTTGTCTGGCATCCTGGATTTAACATCAAGTAAGTCTACATGACAGCCAGTTTGGTGTAGTTGTTAAGGCACTACTTTTTAGTGGGGGGAGGGGGACCTTTTCCAAGAAAACTGCAAGCACCTGTCCAGAATTCGACATGATTGAATTGAAGAAGAAAAAAAAAGTCTACACTCATCTAAGACAGACACCATAATATTGTAAGTTGTGGGATGCTAGTTTTAACTATCCTATAAACTCTATGTGTTCTTTGGTCTATAACCATATTAAATTAAATATAAAGCATTATTATTATTATTATTATTATTATTATTATTATTATTATTATTATTTCAATTTATATGTCGCCCTTCTCTGAAGACTCAGGGCGGCTTAAAATGCACTTATAGCAATAGCCTTCATTCTTTTGTATATACCTGCTTATTAGGGCTTTTGGCCCCCCATAAGCGGTGTTTCTACAAAGTCAGCTTATTGCCCCCACAATCCGGGTCCTCAATTTACCTACCTCAGAAGGACGGAAGGCTGAGTCAACCTTGAGCCTGGTGAGATTTGAACTCGCACTAATTGCAGGCAGCTGGAACTAAGTGCTACATAACAGCACTTAGTCCACTGCACCACCAAGGCTCCTTCACCTCCTCTTTATATGGATGTCAATTAAGAGACCTGTGGCAGGTGGTATACCATTTGTATATGGTAGTTCTGCACAAAGGATCTTGGCATAGTTTAGCTGAATTCATAAAGCTGTGTATTGATCGAGTTTGGTAATGCTATTAAAGGATTGTCGCTAAGCAACAATTAGTGAAGGGTGGTACTTTATCTATGAATGTTCCTAATCAGACGGATGCAAAACATGACCTTGTGAAGTCTGAATGCTTGTTTACATACTTTTCATATAGGAGTCGAGTGCAATGAATTCTTTTTTTCTGTAGAAACAGAATGAAGTTTAACGCTATAGACTTATAGTTATTACAGTAATTGAATATTGCATCTGTCAATACATTTAGTGAATGGTATGCACATTGGGGAGGTCAGGTTTGCAGAATAAATGCCTGTTATAGTAGAGAAAACTAGATAATTGCTTATTTACAAGAGTAACTGCTGAATACAAACAGTACCAGCACCTAAGGGTATGTGTGCGTGCCTACTTGCATATGTGGAAAAACAAACACAGATTTTCACAAAGCAAATCTCTCTGTGTGTTTTTTAACATAATTGATGGAGCACAAAACAAAAAAGCTTCAGCTGCAGAAGGACTAAATTCCCACATCATGCAATTGTATTTCCATAATGGCTATTTCTCTCTGGATATATTTTTCAAATTTCTTTAATTTTGTACATGTATGATTTTGTTTTCCTAAATTACTTTCTGTACTAGATTTTAAAAAAAATGTTACAGTATATGAAGTAGGTATGGTTTTAATCTGTCATGGAATCCTTTACCTCACTGCTTTTGCAACCTTGGCTGCTTTAAGATTTCAACTCCGATGATTCCTCAGCCAGCATAATGGCTGGAGGATTATTGGAAGTTGCAGTCCACCCAACTGAAAGCTTCCAATGTTGAGAAATACTGCTTTACTTGATTTAGTATTTAGATTTATTCTTTAGTTCTTGCTATTTATTGTATATCTTTCAGGTGTAGACCAAGAAGGACAGTTTGTGTAAGTTTTGCTAAACAGTAGGATTAGGCAAGAAATTGAGTTAGAAATTGGTTAATGTTTTTGAGCATAATTACACACTGACCTTGGTGCTATTGAAAAACTTTTTGGTTAGGGACCTTCTCAATAAATCTTCCAAAACATTTAAATAAATAAATGAAAGATATAATGGCAAGATGCCCTAACCTTGGCACTATTCAACATCTAGGATGGTGATTTTTTTTTTGTTAAGGACAATGCATTATGTAGCGTAATAAGATTTATCTCCATTACTTACTTTGCTTGTTAGAAAGACGTGACTTTTTGCAGTGGTAAGCAACCTCCTGTTCACATTGTTCTGCATGGTTAATTGTAGCCTGGAGCTGTTCTAGGCTGGCAGCATATTTGAAAAACACACTGTGAGGGTTCTCTCGATTAGCAGTTTTGACTCTGGTTAACTCCGTGTTGTTGTGCTGTATAATTGTCCAAGTGGTATCTTGAAAGACAAATGAAGAAGCACATTGTAAATCAGGCATACACTCAATGGAAGTGAGCCAATAGTTATGTAAAAATCCTTAATCCCACCTTGTAGAGGGGGGAGGGGAAGAAGCATTTTGTAAAAATTTATCAACCATCTTCTGTATTGTTTGAGATAGCTGCTTCCTGTTTTTTCTTTCTCTCTTATTCATAGGATTGCCATATCGAGCCTGTGAAAAGCCAGACAGCCACTTGTTGGCAGCAGGCTTACATTTTCTGTATCTCTTTGCTGCCATCTTAGTCAAGAATTGGTAGCCGAAGGTGATTTCAACATGTTACCTACACACAATGCAGCAGCACAATGCATTGTAGAAAATACAAAATGTCCTTTAGTTTTAGGATGTGTTGTATCCAATTTTTTTTTTTAGTTGATCCTTTTTTGTCCATTGTGGCTTCCAACTTGGTACTATCAACTAGATCAGCCCATTTATGTATAGGTGTTGTTTTTCTGAAGGAATTCAAATTGATATCCTACAATTAAGTCTTTTACTGTTTTTAAGAGGGACACCTTGGCTTCAGCTTTTTCGTTTATGAAAATTTAGGAATGTTTGGCAGCAAATAAACATTATTAAAGACATGTTAATCAGCAAGAATATATGATGAGGTGATTCATGTCAATAATAAACATCAGTGCTTTATTTGGTTATCTTGTAGTTTATACATTGGGTCAATATTCTAAAGCTGATTATATACATACAGCTTAAGTAACCCCTATAACCCCAAAGAAGCCTGATAATCATTTTGCACATTTAAGTTTATTCTAAAAGTCAGCTCAGCTGAAGATAGCTGGGAAAGTTATGTAAACATGTTTAAAATTACATTATTCTTTACATAAAGGTTCGGCTCTTTTAAAGAATGAGATCGAAAACGGAGAAGCTTTTATGATTCTATCCACAAGCAAACTGGGGCATAAGAACAATGCTTTCCATGCAAGGGTTGACATTGGATTGGAAGCTTTGGGCCTGAGGCTTATGATATTGAAAATGATTTCTCTGAATACCAGAGGATAATGAGACCTCCCCTTGCAACTGCCTGAGAAGAAAAGCTACATGAATATCTATGACAAGGGAGCAGCGTCAAAAAAATATGGACATCTGTCTGCATTGCCCCAATGGGAAAAGGGAAGGAGGGCTGTGAGGAAATAGGAAGAAAACAAAAACGGAAGATTCATCCTGTCAGATAGCATTTCTTGGTGGGGAACTGATCAATGGGATTTGTTTAACATATTGAATAAGGAGTGACTGAAGAGAACAGTGGCAGCTGTTCCTAGGTATAAACAGATGACTCAAATTGCACTTCACTTCAGCTGTTTGATCCTTGAAGTGTTTAAATTAAAACCTTTTCCGGTCTTTGATTTGACCAAAAAATTAATGAGCAGTTGGGCTTCTATTTCCCTATAAGAGGTATGCCAATAGTTCCACTCATTCATTACCATTGAATGAATGGCTTTCAATATTAGCATTGCATTAATATGCCTGGATTCTGAACATGGTGAGCTGCATTTTCCTTGCCAACAACATTACCTGGTCAAGTTCTTTCTAGATTTGTTGAAAGGTATTTTTCAGAATTCCTAAAATTGCATAGGCATCAACCTATCCTAGTTGGGAATGGTAACTTAAAACTTGCAGATGGCCATAACATAATAAAAAGTTTTCTATATAAATTGTATATGTAACCTGTTTTTAAAAATCCCCAGAAAAGCAATGCATGTTCCAATATTTTAATCTGAACTTTATGGTCACCACCAAGTTGCCACCCTTCCCTTTACTCCTAGTCACAGTGTGGGAAATATTTGCCAACTGTGCTTTTTATTATTGCTGCATTACTCCAAATAAGGAATCCTAAGAAATGGGAGCCAAGAAGCAACACAAGAATTTGTATTTCATAGGTTGACTGAAATTCTGCAAGAGAGCAAAGCAAATTGAAAAATTATGTAATTGTATATTGACAGTACTTGGTGATTTGAGATGTTGCATCCTATTCCAAACTCTATATAATGCCAGCATCAAATCAGCAAAATCAGAAAGCAATTTGTGTTCAATCCTTATTATCTACATCATGCTTTTTGTGTAAGTAGAGGAAGATGAGGTGCAGCTCTTGATGCCCTCCAACATTATGCTTCTTCCAATTCATATTCTCAACTACCACTTACAATCTCTGTTCTTGAAGTTTATCTAAACGCCATGTGGATATGACTGCACCAATTACTTCAATAGTAATGAAGGGAGGAGGGCTGACACTATCTGGAAAGAATTTACAATTATATTTGGAATGGAAAGAGGGCTGTTCAGGGACTCTTAGTGGCATCTAATTGGCCAACGTGGAGATATTGGGCATTCACCAAATATGGTGTCACCCTGAGCCTACATCAAGAGGGAAAAAAGCATGACATAATTTTGAAGGATTGTAGTATAGGCTATTCATTCTGACAACTTTACTGCTCAGTAAATGCATGCTGTAAAAAATGTGCATTGTTATTATGATATTGTCCTTGACTGCACTGCTATGGTCTACTTCTGCAGTACTCTAATGGAGTGAATTAAGGTGCTTAGGGAAGAATGAGAAGCAAAGCAAATAAGAGAGCTGTTGATCCTTTATCTGGTACTCAGCATTGGAGGATTGCTTCATAGCTTTCTGCCTGAATAAAGACCACAAGAAAAGAAAACCCTTGATTAATTCTTTATATGTGTTTTGGAAGATTTATTTTTTTCAATTCTGTACTAAGTTAACGAGATACTACAACTTGTTTGCCTATCATATTTAAATGAAGGAAATGATAAAGCAAAGCTTTTCAGAAATAAAACAAGTAAATGATACAGTTCTCTCTTTTATCCTTGGTACATGCACAATACGTATACCATAGCAATCTAAAAGTTTCTGCACTGTTCCTATATGCTATTTCACACCTTTACATTATAATCAAAACCCAGTTTTCTTATAATTAAGGAATGCAATAATATAATTTGGGCAAGAGAAAGAAAAATAAGAAACAGCCTCTGTTAAATCAGCGTTAAGGTCTCTGAGCAGGGGTGGAATGCTACTGGTTCACACTGGTTCGGGCGAACCGGTATCAGTGACGGTGGGTGGTTCGGAGAACTGGTAGTGGCGGCAGCACAAGACTCCACCCACCTGCCCGGATGTGCCTGTTTTTTACCCTCTGTGCATGCACAGAAGGCTTTGCGCATGCGCAGAGTCCAAAATTGCACGTGGCGCACACACACGGCATGCACACTTCCGAACTGGTAGGGAAAGTAAGTAGATTTCAGCCCTGTCTCTGAGTTACCATCCAGCAATATTAAACCTTTTGTCATATTTATTTATCTTAACAAGATGTATAGCAAAATGGAGGGGGGGGACAGAAAGAGAAGTACACAAAAAGCAATCAATTTAACAAAAAGTAAAATAATCTACTGCCCATACCCTGCAAAAAGAAGTGGCCAATATACATATTTTATTCTCCAAATGTTAAACCAGTTTCTAAATCAACCTTAAAAATGGTTTTCTAACATTACAAAATATAAAATCTAACTTCACAGATGGATCTAACAATGAGAAGACATTCATTTGGTTGACTTGTTATTATCAAGTGAACTACCCGAATTTCCTAATCTAATATATACACTACATTTTAATTGTCTTTCAGCTTTTTCACTTTTTTGAATTATATGTTGCTACTCCTACAATAAATAGAGTATATATAATGCATCATCAGAATGCATATTTTATGGAAAATTGCCTACACAAATGCATACATCAGTGAGAAAAATGTACAAAATAAGAGAAAATATGTATAAAAATGTATGTCAGCTCTGATGCACAAAAATGTCTAGGCAAGCATTCCCACACAGATTTACTTGGCATAAAAAAATAAAATAAAATGCAAATTGTTATAGAAATAGGTGGAATAAACTCATGCTTGAAAAAAAAAGTCAGTGTTACAAAAAGCAACCCAGGCAGGTTTCTGCATCCTTAGTCTGAACCTATTGTTATTGTAATTTCCTGTCTAATTCATTTCCAATATTCTGAACTGAGAAGTCACCTTCACTCTCTTTGCATTTTCAACTCACACGCTTTAAAATAGGAACACTTCATGTTTGTTAGATTTCAATATAATGAGTATATAACCGTGAGTAAAAAGAATGCATCACCTTACCTGTCATATTGCAGTATACAAGAAATGGCCCTAGGGGACCACTCCCATCTGAATCAATGTAGTAAAAGGCTGAAATGTTCCCTCTGTGCTTATAAGCTTCACATGATTGCTCATATATAGCTGCAAAAGAACATCTCCCATTACAAATGTAAGAGCATCATTTTGAACTTTACTTGAACGAATGAGCAATTGAGAAGACGGAACTGAAATCTTCAGCAGACCTTCAACGCTCGAGCAAATAAGGAGAAAATAATGCAATAAGAGTTCCCTCAACATTTGGCATCAGTAAACAACATTTATACCTATCAAAAGAAAAATAGCTGGGAAGGTGTTTCTCTTTACTTTCTAAGCAGTAGCATTCAGATGAGAAATGGTAGGAGTTAGTGGCTGACAACTCAGTCAGAGAAAGCCAAATCAAAGATGCAATTATGAAGAAAACACTGACATGGAGAGCTAACATTGTAAGTTACCTATATTGTAAAGACTTAAAGGTAAAGGTTCCCCTTGTGCTAGTCATGCCCGACTCCGGGGGGTGGTGCTCTTCTCCATTTCAAAGCCAAAGAGCCAGCGCTGTCTGAAGACGTCTCCGTGGTCATGTGGCCGGCATGACTCAATGCCAAAGGCGCACGGAACGCTATTACCTTCCCACCAAAGATGTTCCCTATTTTTCTATTTGCATTTTTTTTACATGCTTTTGAACTGCTAGGTTGGCAGAAGGGTAAAGACTTATCCATATATAAAATGTTAAATATTATTAATGATCTGACCTTTAATAAGGTAGGACAGACAGACAGAAATTACTGTATGTTCAAGCCATACCCGCAACTGGTTACTTCCTATGAATGAAAGAGCTTTTCAAAGAATGTTTGGTGAAGAGAGAAACAAAGAAACCAGGACTTTCTTGATAGCAGGGGCCATTGGGAAGGGAATAACCTAGAAGGCTCCAGAAATTCTAGAATAGAGTCCTTTAAATTATGTTTTCAATTCTATGCATTTATTCAATGACAGTTTTGTCAATTTCAGGGCTATGCATTGCCTAGATCAGTGCACACATCTTAAAGTTTCTATAGTTGAGAAACATTTGTATCAAAGTGTTGGGGATGGGCAGGAAGTGCTCCTAAAGCTGAGGTTCTCTCTTGCATCGAAATAGCAAGAACACCAAGCCCAGGGCCTGGGTGGTAGGAAGAAGTCCTCAGAATACCTCACTGAACAAATTGCAGGCAAACACACCACTGCTTATATCTCCTCATATATCCTCCTCAAAATGCTTTGGCTTGTTCAGATGAGAAGCTGCCTTTTATTTTCCAGGAAAAGCATGAGTTCCACACTTAAACACCTTAGATTGCCTTCTAAGGCCATGTCTACATGATCAAGACATGTCCACAGAAAAAGTAAATACAATTCAGGAAGCAGACTGTGTGGATGAGCTGCTTGCAGTATAATATTACAAGTAGTCCTTGGGTTATGACCATTTGTTCAAAGTTCTTACAGTGCTGAATGAGACACACTTATGATACCTTTGTGGAATTTTTGGTAGTATCCACAACATCATGTGATAGCAATATCTGATGTTCTCTGCCAGCTTCCCACAAAAAAAAAAAAAAAAAAAATCAGTGGGGAAGCTAGCAAGAAATCATGATTAAGTGAGGTTCTTGCAGCATCCTCATGTAATGATGGCAATTGATACTGCCAGAGTTGTCATTGCTAAGTGACATTGTGTTTTACAACTGTGTTGCATAGTGACTGTGATGACTCTCCTGGATGCTTCGTCAGATACCTCTCCAGATGTCAGCTTGGAGGAGAATGAACCAGTTCCAGGCATATCTGGAGGGGTTGGTCAATAGCTCCAAGCAGTCATCTGAGAGGGATTTGGTTGACGCAGAGCTCCAGCAGGACAGCCCTCTGAAATTTAAGATAGGGAAAGCATGCAGCTGCAGCCAGTCAGTGATGTGGAACAGGAATTGTCTTCTGCTCCTAATCCAAGAACACGGAGGACAGAGAAAAGGCAGGAGCACAGAAGGTCAGCCAGGTTACTCCTCACCCTTATTGATGGGCTGCATCAGAAGCTGGCTATTTAGCATAGCACACAGATAGAAGTGATGCTGGGAACAATGTGTTCATTATCTAGCTGTGTGATTGTGATTCTTGCCTTGCTTTGGATTGACACTATGCCTTGACTTGGATTATGCCTTGTGATCTCTGAATTTTTCTTGCCTCGTGAACTGTGTACAAGAACTCTTGTATTGTGGATTTAATTTTGCCTGGTGGGTTTACTTTGATTGAGAAACTTTCAAGTGCCTTGTGGACTCATTGGCCATTGCTTTGTGGACTAGCATTGGTCTGCTTGTGGCTGGACTTAATTGTGACAATTCTGGATTTTTGGTGAAGGAAATTGTGGGGGAATATTAATAAACCCACTAAACGTGTCTCTCTGTGTGTAAGCAGGACAGCACAGTGACAGAGTTCCCGTTCCCACTTGTAATGTGAGGACTCTTGTAAAAGCTTAATAGTTATAGGGTTGAATGCCGGCAATCTTGCAAGTATAATATTCAGCTTTGAAAGGAAAACCAGGAAAGTGCTACATCGATAATTCTGATGATTGCATAAAATAGAAGAGCACTATGCATTTTAAAAAAAAACAACTGAAAAAATTCATTCAATCAACAAATACTACTGTGGTCTGAAATTCAATGTTTAAATTATTATTAAGTAGATTAAGACTTACAATAATGACATGTAGCCCCCGAATAGCCTGTGTTTGCACAATTGCAATAAAAACTGTTCCAGGACTGTGAGCATTCACCACCATGTTCACAATAATTGGGCAGGCATCTACATAGTCAAAATAAATATAACAATATTTTAGAATAGCATTCAGGTACAGTATTGATTTTATTGCATCTATTTATTTGTAACATGAGTTGCGAGTAATCATTTCACAAATATATTAAAGAAATGAGAAAATAATTATATAAAAATAAGTGAAAAGGATTCAATATGAATTCAGGTGTTTGTGAACTGAGTGCAAACTCACATACTGGTGAGAGTCATCAGCTCTCTGGAATATTGTATTCTTATAATAATATATGACATTAATAATGTGGTTTTTTTTAGCAAATGTTATCTTAATTTATACCCTAATCAAAACAGCCATCATATTTTATCCTACCCAATAAAAAGATAGACATTTCTTCAAGTTGAGCTCAATTCCCGGAGATTTAATGAGCACCTATATGTAATTTTCTTAGCAGTAACATGGAAGGGGTTTCCTACTGCTACCTTCTGAGATTTTTATTTTAACTTGATAGTTTAGCCTACCAACATACATTTTTTGGTGTCTTAGATCTGATCCATTTTAGCTGTCTAAAATATGTCAAATACATGCTCCGGTTGCAAACTGACCAATTTTTATTGGAAGCATAAGAAATAAATAATTGAAATATTATCATTTTAAAAAGTCTGAAATTCTATTTTATAATCCTCTTATCTGCTAGGCACTTAGAATGAGTGAACATAAAATAAAGTAAATTATATAATGCATGGAAAACCATTAATTTTATCTGAATCAATTTTTCCAGAGATGCTGGTTAAAATGACCAGATAAACTCTCTTCTGGCATTCAAATGCTAGAATGTGTTAAGAGAATGGAGTATTAATGTATCCAATTTATGTCTGTCTTCATCTATCTGTCTATCTATCTATCTATCTATCTATCTATCTATCTATCTATCTATCTATCTATCATCTATTATCTGTCTGTCCATTCATCAGTCCATCTGTCTTTCGGTCTCTCTCTCTCTTTCTCTCTCTCCATCATCTATTATCTGTCTGTCCATTCATCAGTCCATCTGTCTGTTGGTCTGTCTATCTATCTATCTATCTATCTATCTATCTATCTATCCATCCATCTTTTAACAGTCTGTGTTTGGTTGTCTGAACTCACATTGGCCCATGGAACTGAATGCCCTGATTGCACAGATTTAAAATATCATAAATTAAAAATAAATATTTAGTAATATATGGCTCCGTTGGCTGTGCAAATGAAGAAAGAAGAACATGAGTAAGACAGTCAAGTTTCCCCCCCCCAAAAAGGAAGTAAAAGAAAAAAAAATCCTGAACTCTTAAATCAAAGGAAGAAATGTCTATTATCCTGCTACTGGATTACAGATACTGATTAGTTTCATAATATAGACCTTTCTGGAATGGCATGAAATGTACTTGGTTTAAAAGAGCAACATTGTCATGTCAATACCTTGTTGAGGCCAGCTATTCTGTTATAAGTTGATAACTGTTTAGTAAACCTTATAACAAATGAAGTGAAAACTATGGATAGATTTTTTTTCTGATATTAGTTTTATTCAGTTTCATAATATTTCAGTTTAGAGAGCCATTGGATGTAATCTTTAGTTTTATTTTAGAAAAAAGATCTAATGGATTAAAGGAAACCAGAAAGTTATACTTTTTTTCTTTTTTAAAAAACAATCCATCAATTACTGATTCCTCACTGAAAATTTATACAAATGAGTTTTGGACTAGAGATACATCTGGGAGTGCCTGGGGTGGCCAGAACCACAAAATGGCTGCCACAGGGGATCTGTCTCTTCCTAAAATAGCCACAATAATGGGCCTCACTGATCAGACAGCATCCATTTACTCGAGAAAACCTCTAGATGCTGCATATCATTTCCGCAAATGAATAGAATGCTGATTTTACAAGGATGAGATCCATGTATTTTCAACACTGGTCTTTTTTTCTCCAGCCAAAGAAAATTAATGCTCTGTTAGCTTCTGACTAGACAGATTTTTTTTTTCTATTACAAGACTTTAAACCACCTGCCATTAAAACAATATTTAAAGCCCTATAGTGGGTGGAAAAGGAAGGAAAATACAAAATTTATTCACTGGTCCCCAGTATGGTGCCTGTATTTGCAAATTCAGACTCACTCTGCAATCATGTTAAAAATATTAATATTAATACAAGCCAATGGAAGAATCTGCTTTGAGGAGTTGGGATGGAAGGAAAGGTTATTAGACAGGAAAGGACTATGCTATTTCAAATGCTTTTCTTTAAAAAATCATCTCCTGGTGAGATGAGATTAGGAAATAGTTGTTGATCCTTTATAAACTGTTGTAGATTAACAGCTAAATTAACCTGCTGAGTTGGGGAAAGAAATTTTCTGGAGGTTGTGTTTGTGAATGCTTTGTGGTTGTCTCCAGGCAAAAACATCATAGGTTACTTGAGACATGGGATAGCACTGGGGTGGTCTCTCCTGAATGTGCTAGCCTAGAAAAAATCACCCTCAGTTCAAAGCAGTCCCTCCGCCCTCTGCCATACAATCCAAATAGCAGTTGGCATTATATAGAGTAGGGGTCTCCAACCTTGGCAACTTTACGACTTGTGGACTTCAACTCCGAGAATTCTCGGAGTCATAAAGTCGTAAAGTTGCCAAGGTTGGAGACCCCTGATATAGAGCACTGGTTGCATTTACATCTGTGAAATAGATGCTTTGCAACATGAGGAAGTAGGACCAAAGATGGGAAAGAGATGCTCCATTGTGTAATTTTTCCACATTCATGTACATCTCAGCCATTCTGGGATATGGGCAGAGGCACACAGGCACAACTGACAAAACAGCTGTGCAAAGACATAGTTTTTGCAGCCTTTATATCCTTATCATATTCAAAGCAAAGGACATTTGAAGTCCTAAAGCATTCAGGAAATTGTTTACAAAAATCTTCTGATGTAGGATAAAGAAGGTTAATGGAAAGTAAGCCTTATCCCTAAATAAGCTGTAGTTATAGCCTATATAGGAAAAAAAGATCAAAGACTTTTTGTATTTTGTAAGAAGTAGGATCATTCTAATAATTCTTCAGAGGGCAGACATGCTCATGGTTACCATAGATCAGAAAGAAAAAATAGGCACTGAGAGTTTTGTAGACGTAATCAAAAACACCATGGAAAATATTTTAAAAATCTCTAGGTCTGGATGACATAAAAGAAAAGAAAAGTCAAGAATGTAATGAATAATATCTTGTTACAGCAGCAAAAAGGTACTGTATTTTTGTTTGGTTCCTTTTTTCTGATATTATTTTAAAAGCAATAAAAATAAATAAAATACAAATTTTTGATCAGTTATTAATGGCCACAAAGCAGTGTCTGCTGAGTCTCATTTGCATCTTTCAGAATCATGGCTGTAACTGGGCACTCTCTGAAATTTATTCTGAACAAGTCCTTTTGCACAACAGCCTTTCTACTATTCATTAAAACAGCTTCTGGATGAGTCTCGAGAGATGTTGTGGCTGCTGTTAAGAGTCACATTAACTTTAAAGAAGACACAACTTTTTTCAGGCTCACATGAAAGCATTGCATTCCCTCATGAATGTGAAAATGTTATTGACCCATTGTAGCCATAATGAGAAACAGCATTTTCTACACTACGTTATTTCAGTAGATCCTCACCCTCATCCTAACCATAACTCCATATTCCGAAATATTTTATTATTAATTCATATTGCCACATGAATACTTCTTAAGGGAGGCAAAACAACAAGCAATCTAGCTCTGGAGAATATGTTCTGTTACAAATATCTATCTTTCTATTTGCATAGAGTGCTTTTGATTATGCTGTTCTTTTTCAAGGGCTCAAAGACAGTGTGTAAAATTTTGTGTCATACAGTTTTCATGTACCAAGAAGCAGTTGGTAAAAAGAAACAACACAAATTGTTGGACACACAATTCTAGTCTATAGAAAAGTGTGGGTTACATGAAAAATTCTTTTGAAGGAAAAAAGATCCTTTAGATCCTAAAACTGCTACATTTATTATGGCCAATATTTTACTATTGTTGTTATATAAGAATATATATAGAATTATTTTGTTTATGATCTGCTTATTGGGTTTGGCAAATGTGTGCAACAATGCTGAATTTTAATATTCATTATAATCTTTTCATCTGACTGTCCCTGTGTCTTCCCTGAATAAATTGTGTGATCTGGTCTGATAAAACATTAAATAAATATAGTTAATCTATACACATCAAACCAAGCAAATTATATCATAAATTGTGTGATCTGGTCTGATAAAACATTAAATAAATATAGTTAATCTATACACATCAAACCAAGCAAATTATATCAAGTGCGTTTATTATCTATGACTCAGATACATTTTCACAAGGCATTTTATTGCCAATGTGGCCTTAAAATAATGTTGAGGATAGTTTGCTAAGTGCCACCAAGCCAGAGAAAACAGCCATAAATATAGATCGAGAAACTTTGAATTGCAGGGAAATTGAAATTCTAGGACACAAGTAATAACAGTATTGGTAAAAAAAGAAAAAAGAAAAGAAATTTGCCATCCCTTCTTCAAACAACTAAAAGGTTAGGGGGAAACAGTTGTCATTTTGTCTTTATATATCTCCAATTTACATAAGGACCAAAAAGAAAAGCATTGGTTAAAATAATTAAATGTTTTAATCTCAGCAGCAATCAAAAATCAATATTTTTCATTGAAATATAATCTCTTACCTATCTATGATGCCACACAAATCTATCTGAAGATCACTGAAATGTCCCATTGAATTTTGTTGAATTGAAATTAAATCTATAGGTTTGCCATCAATAGAAATTTGTTTCATACATCCAAGGAAGCTACTGTAGGGGTTCTTACATTCTGAGTTGTTGACATTAATCGGGCATCCTGGAAGTTAAAATATGAAAGTGATTAATTGGGGAAAATAATTAAAATTACAATGTAATGTCCTACTGATAGATGTACCATGTACTGGTAAGTATAATCCAAGATTCCAACTTAATTCATACATATTTCTATAATTCCAGAACACAATAAACAATGACTTGAAAAAATGCAGTTCTTTTATGTGATTTATGCAAAGTTCTAAGAAATACCTGATTAGCTTTCCCCATAGATGAAAGCTACAATGAATACATTTATTTTTAAAATAATTAAAATTATTATTAAAAAATAGGAAGGGTGCTCCTTATTTTTAAGATTAGCACACTGTCAATCTATCAACAAAAGTAAAAATGGAAATAAGCAGAGAGAAATGTAATGCTACCACGATGCTAGCCGAAAAGAAAATACATCAATGACATCATAAAGAGAAGGATATGCAAATTTGTAAGTTTTCATATTCTCAGTAATTCCCCTTCCAGTGACAAAAGTCCTTTGAATAGTTATCAGTTTAAAATTTGAATGCCAACAGGCTATGGAACATGACAAATGACACCATTTCCATTAGTGACTTGTTTTTCTAGTGTGACAGTGGTGCCTTACGATTAATGCACCCAAACCCTTCATTGATATTAATCCAAATGTATTACCTTCTAAGTCTTATTAGTCCTCCTTGGCTAATAATATTCAATTACTTTAACAGAGTTCATAATGAAGCCTGTTTATATCTTAAGAAAGAAAATTCTGATTTAAAGTTAAATTATGAGAAGCAATAGTAACAATTGTATTAAACCTCCTTTGCTTTATCCAGACAGTCTGCTATAACTCTGGGAGCTGAACGTTCAGACATTTTGTTGGAAGAAATTTTATATAAAAATTAGGAATAGGAAAATGTTCTTTTAAATTATATATGGAGTTGGCATTCATATCAGTGGTGGGATTCAAATTTTTTTACTACCGGTTCTGTGGGCGTGACTTGGTGAGCATGGCAGGGGAAGGATACTGTAAAATCTCCATCACCCCCCCCCCCCACTCCAGGGGAAGGTTACTGCAAAATCCCCATTTCCTCCCAATCAGCTGGCAGAGAATAGATGGGGGAGGGGCCAGTCAGAGATGGTATTTACCGGTTCTCCGAACTACTCAAAATTTCCGCTACCAGTTCTCCAGAACTGGTCAGAACCTGCTGAATACCATCTCTCATTCATATGACCTATGTATGCATATTTTCTACACAAAATGGCTTTGCCATTAGGTAAACATGTATAGGACTGAAACCATCAGTTTAATATGATATTATAGTGCTATAGTTCTGTGGTGCTATACTATATATAATTGCTCAGATGTTCAAAATTATCCAGTGAGGAAATTTAGGTTTCAGCTATGCCTGTAAAGATTATCAACAAAACATACACAGAACGTATGTTTACATTAGCTTGAGGACTAAGTCAAGTTAGGGCAAAAGGCACATGTAGAGATATGAAAGTAGTTTAAATTCTTTCTCTCTTAAATCTCTCTCTTAAATCACTCTTCATTCCCCCAATAAATACCCCAAAGGAGTAGCAGAAAAATAATAAAATAAAATAATTGAGAACAAATGAATCTTGAGAGCACGTGTTAACACACATACACACACACTGAATGAAATCTGCTTTTTTTTCATTTCTGAGCTGAATGTACTCCTCTGCCTTCAGGGAAAAAAAATGTGTGATGAGGCATCATTGTGTATATGTATCTTTTATCAACGAAAATGGGACTTAATTTCAGATATTCCCAAACATTTATAGTATAAGCAGGGAAAACTTCCTTGTTCAACTCTCCTGCAGTTTTAAATTCTGTTTTAGAATGTTGAAAGTCCTTTTAGAGATTACTATTGTTGTACATGTATATTTGTGGTATACAGTTTTGCCAATATTGTAATTTTTAGG
This sequence comes from Pituophis catenifer annectens, assembly GCF_029215685.1. Lineage (NCBI taxonomy): Eukaryota > Metazoa > Chordata > Lepidosauria > Squamata > Colubridae > Pituophis > Pituophis catenifer. The sequence goes on from NW_027256882.1 coordinate 235,953,273, forward strand.
GGAATAGTACACTAGTTTTATGTGTATTTAGCCTGATGGCTTTGATAATTTTACAATCATACTTTAGTTAAGATCATATTCAAGGAAAGATAGTGAGCAAGATTTAATATTAGTTTTTACAGCACTATATTAAGAAATTGCTTTATATGTTAAAATCAGATGAATCCTCTTCAAAAAAAACAACAACAACAAACAAGCATGAAGAATCTGTATATCTCATCAAAGTCAACTTTGAAAATAGAGTAATTTTCTTAGTTTGGTGCTAAGTCCGGAGATGTTCAACTGAAATCTACAATAAATATTGTACTCCCATATGAAACTAAGTTTCATTCATGGTTTTTCAAAACTCAGATTTCTATGCTTTAACAAGAAAATAAAATGTATCTCACCTCCAAAATAATAGGTGTCTCCTGAAAATATATGCATAGGTACTAACATATGAGATGTTGACATTGCTTCATTATCTACCATTAAGGTTACACGATTCTTTTTAGTTGACAAATATATAGAATGCCACTGCCCATTATGTAATCCAGCACCTAAAAGGGAAAAAATGTCAAGAAACATTGAGATCAAGAGAATTTATTCATATAATATCTGATAAGCACTTCATAATCTTTAGAACTTCTGAAAAAATGAAAATGACACTTTAATTCCAGCTTCTGTGAATTGCCATATATTTGCTTTCTTTCTCTCTTTACTGACTTCCTGCCCTTATAATACCAAGGGATAGACTATAGTATTTAAATGCAAGATTCCCAATTATCACAAGTAGATATTTCTAATTCTTTGGTGTAATTTGTAATGTCTTTTATCATGACCTCCAGTCAAATGCCTATTCAGGTTTGTGTGTGTGATAAAATTAGACTTGTATTGAGCCCAAAATTTATGTCGTTAAGCAAGACATTTGTTAAGTGAGTTTTGCCCCATTTTACAACCTCTCTTGCCAAAGTTGTTAAGTGAATCACTGCAGGTGTTAAATTAGTAACACAGTTGTTCAGTGAATCTGGCTTCCCCATTGACTTTGCTCATCAGAAGGTCGAAAAAAGTGATCATATGACACTCTAACCATCATAAATTGAGTCAGTTGACAAGCATCCAAATTTTGATGATGTGACTGGGAATGTTGCAATAGTCGTGTGAAAAACGGTCATAAGTCACCTTTTTCAGTGCTGTTGTAACTTTGAACAGTCACTGAACAAGGTTTGATGGAGTAATTTGATGGTGACTCAGTTGAATTATGGCTCGAAGCCAGCTCACAGAGTGATGCAATAGTCTGGATAATATCAACCCTAGCAGTAAAAATATCCTAATTTCTTATTTCAAAACTTCCATCTTCCTAAACAGATGCTGAACAACTAGCAAAAGAAATTGCATCGGGAGCATTATATAAAGACCATTCTGCAATAGGAAGTCTTGGTTTATTGTCAGTTAATCATTCATAAATTAATATGTGCCATTGTTCCCTGTTTTATGTGGGAAACAAAAAAAAAATCTTTATATATCTCTGGTAATGAAGTCTCAGAGCTGTGCTCAAAGTAATATGCTCCAATTTAATTATCACATATTGTCTGTGTGAAAGCCAGGTCATAAGTCTGCCTGTAGGGGAAGAAACCTGTCCAACCATTCATAATTTAATTACTCAATCTCTACTTGCAGACTTGATTTGCTCCAATGGCTACAATAAACACTTCAAACTTACTAGCAAGAGGGAAAAAAAAGTTCACAGTGTGCTGTTGTTAGATAACTTTCTGCTGAGAAAGCAAGGACCTTTTTTTAAAAAAAAAGACACATGGTATTTTATAGCTGCATAAGCAAACGAAAACTTTCATTTATAACTCCTCAGGAATTTTGTCTTAGTCGCATTGTACAGTGAGATAAATTCTATTCTAACATAGTTTTTGACTTTTCGTTGTGCAAAGTGTCAGGTTGTGGACAAATATTTTACAGAGAGTTTGATTTGTGCCTGCCGTTTAGTAGTCTGTCAGAAACGCATGTCAGGAAGTCAGTTAGACATTACAGGGCATGGCAGAAATCACTTAAAACAGGCAGTCAACTACAATTGTGTCATTAACATGCATGTAATTGGGTGATTTAAACTGCTTTAGGGGAAGCCAGCTATATCACAGTAAATGGCACATCAGTGACATTTTTGCTGTAGAATTAACATTTTCTGATGGTGAGCCCATCAGAAAGCCACAAATTGACACACTTTCTGCATTATTTAATCTGAGTTGGGGAGTGTTAGCAGACATTGCAATTGGTTGTGCTGCTACTAAACCCAATGTCAGAACTTCATTTCTAGGATGAATGCTTTGTATAAATCACCACCATGATACTGAATTGCTACTGGCAATCATTCAATTATCCCATGTTGTATTTCAGTTACCTTACCACTCACTCAAAGGGAGAGATGCAAATAAATGCTGCAAGGGGAAAACCTGTTAAACTCCTGTTTTATCAACGCTTCTATAAACCAGATATGTGATAAAGACCACAACATTCAATTTAAAAGCAATATTAGAATAATGCTTAGGGTATTTGCTTTAGGGTTTAAATATCTGGCTCTAAATATATGGCTTGTGAATAATAGAACTATCGGAAATGACCCAGTAAATCCAAGCAAATGCTAAAATAGTTGGAGGGTTTTTTTTAAATGTATCTGTTTCACTGTATTGGTCATCCAGATTTTTAAAGGCCAGATCTGGTAGCTCTCAGGCAATTAACCTTGCTGACATTTCATATACAAGACTGGACTTTTATATATGACATAAGGTATTTTTATTTTTCCCAGTACTTCTATTGTACCACTATTTGTCCACTATTGGGAACAAAACATTGGATTGTAAAGTTACATAAATGATTAAAGGCAGTGAGAGAACATCATTGAACTTAAGTCCTACTTGTAAGTTCCCCATAAATAATTGGCCATTGTGGACATAGAATGCTGGACTAGATGAGTGTGGCTGTTTCTATGTTATAGTCTAATGACCTCACAAATGGATATTCATTATGCAAGTTCAAGGAATATTTCTATCCAGTGCCATGTGTAAATTAATCTGTTTTTTTATTATTATTGGAATGACCTTCAATGGCCATGAAAGTTAACAGTGATGCAACTTGTACCATTTTATCTGGAAAGCAAACCATAACCCAACCCCAAATATAATCTTAAGGCACCTCTAAGAATTACTTAGAACTATGTCCAAATTACTGCTATCAATCTCTGCTATCATACAGATTCTGTAATTCATATATTTAGGCATAGAGGTTTAGATTTGCGATAAAAGAAGGGATGTCTATACAGTCTTTCCTTATGTAAGTTTTTTATCGGGTCCAGAATTCTATCTTCCAGAGAACCAGACAAGCACTTTGTAATAAATATTCTGTATTGGGAAGTAAACTCTCCATGTACTCAGTATCAGTGGTGGGTTTCAAAATTTTTTACTAACGGTTCTGTGGGTGTGGCTTGATGGGCATGGCATGGCTTGATGGGGGTGGCTTGGTGGGGGTGGCAGGGGAAGGATACTGTAAAAACTCCATTGCCTCCCCAATCCAGGGAAGGTTACTGCAAAATCCCCATTATCAGCTGGGACTTGGGAGGCAGAGAATAGATCGGGGTGGGGCCAGTCAGAATTTTTACTACCAGTTCTCCGAACTACTCAAAATTTCTGCTACCAGTTCTCCAGAACTGGTCAGAACCTGCTGCAACCCACCTCTGCTCAGTATATCATATATTCATTTATTCAAATTATTTCAGCTGAACAACATATGAAGTTGAGCTCTGTAGGAGGCCCTGTAACAAATATTTCCCATGTTAGGCAACTTTGGTGTTCTTCCAACATCAGATGTTTAAGGTCAGAGTGCCAGGATTCTCATCTACTGCCATGCCAACTGGGGAATTCTGGTATTTGTATCCCCATTTACATTGGAGAACACTGGTATGAATAAATCATATTTTTCTCACTTCAAAAATAAACACACAAAATGCTGTCATCAGAATTCTGATGCTTAAATCCAGGCATTTATTTTAGAAATTGCTTCTTTTTGCTTCACCTGCAGTGATGTCACTCTGTGCCTTTCCGGGTTTGTAGAAGCTCAGCTTAACTTTTCCGTCACTTAGATACATAAGGAGGCCACCTGAAGTCTGATATAGTTTATTTGATAGCAACAGTCCTTCATTGTTCCAGGTGCGGAAATGAAAACTGACTGAAATCTCATCTAGTCCTGCTGTTCCAGGCAATGCTAAATAGCTGTTGGGGTTCAAAAAGGTGACAGGAATAATTGGAGGCTCAGAACAGGAAAATGATATATTGCCCTGGAAACAAAGGAAACAAGATAAACATTAGGCCAATGCAGAAATGGAGAGGATTAGCCAAGATTAGTTTGTCTGTTACTATGGTCAGATATTACGGATAGCAGTTGTATATTGTTCAGCTGCTTCAGGAAAAGATGGTGATGAAAAGTAGCATTTTAAATAGATAATGTCATCTATTTGAGAGCTGTCAGTCTGTACCAGGAGTGAAATGCACTTACCTTCTCTACCGGATCGCAAATGTGAGTGCACACATGCGCAAGCATAGCAAGCACACACTGCCTCCACGCATGCACAGAGCCTCTGCATGTGCAGAGGGTCAAAAATGGGATGTGATGATGTCTGGGTGGATGGGCGGAGCCTCCTGCCACCAGGCCTACCGGATCGCGCAAGCTGGATAAATCTGCCTGAATTTAACCACTGGTCTGTACTGATAAAAATACAGAACTAGAAGCATCTACCCAAGGTTGCTAGTCAATACATGACTAGTTTAAATAATGTGGAGAGTCCCCTGTGTGTATATTAGGTATGTGAAGATGATGTTGATAACCTAGATGATGTTGATAACCTATATTCTTTACAAAAACAGAGGACTGAACTTTTGAACTACATATAGGTACAGAGATAATTGTAGCTATATGTTTAGGTATCATTTTCCCAATATACATCTCTAAGTTTGTCTTTTTCTCATTAAACATACTTCTCCCCCAAGCAATTTTATCACCCTTTCCATGTATATATGAATAGCTGTACTCCCTTTAATCTAATATGTACATTTTTGTATATATCGTATGCTGCAAATTGCATCACAGTCTCAGGAAAAGTGCTGGTTTTGGCATATAATTGTTCTAGTTTGCAGAAAAGTTCAGGAAAGTTTAATTGCATAAAGTCATGTTAAAATGAGAACTAGATATATTCTGTTTATCTCCCATTCCTAGAAATTAAAAAAAAAGTTTCAAATGATTCTTTATTTTTCAGTTTAAACTTTAAATATGCATAACTAGATTTTCCAATGGCATTTCTTTTCATTCTTTCTCTATTTGTTATTCTTTTTGGTAGTTTATTGACCATGCACATGAACATACCGTTTTACATACATGATGAAAATATATAACTGTGTAACATGGAAACAAGTATTTTTCAATATTTTGACACTTATTACCTATTCCATATTCCCCTCTAAAAATTTTGGGGCTATGCTTAGGCTCTTGGCCTTAATCTGGTCCTGTGTTCACACATTTAACAATTGGAACTGAAGTTTTTCAAATATATTAAGTGATATTGTCAATTTAAGCCAGTTACAATGAACTGAAATTAATCAAGCCAAAATGTTAAGGTATACAATGCATCCTATGGTAACTTCACTTTTACAAATTGATTGAAATGCATTGTTTTTGATAGAAGAGAATATTTATAGCTCAGTGTTGAAATTATGGGATTTTTGGTGCTTTGGGGTTTTGTTGGGGTTTTTTTTTTTTTTTTTGCATACGTTTTATTATCAAACTAGGTAACATCATCAGTGCTGTATTATTTCCTTTGCCACACAAGCCTCTATAATCTCAGAAAAAAATAAACCAAGAACTAAGGGGCCTTCTGAACAATATGAGATGAATAGAGGTAGCTGTTAGAAGGAGACATTAGGCTTGTACCATAGTGTCTTAATTTAATCACACTAAAGATATTCCTTTTCATTCCCCCATGGCACCGTATTCTGTTATTATGTTATGTCAACCAGAAAGATTTTTCATGGGCACAGTTAAATGGAAGGAAACAGGGAAGAGAAAACTATTTCCAATAGTGTACTTAAATTATCTTTTTAGAATTAAATACATTACAACCTTAGATTGCAATTTGAATATTACTATTAAGTAAGGCCCAAAGGGAAAAAGAATGTATATGTATGTGAAGAGAGGGGGGGAGGAGGAGAGAGAGGGGGGTGGGAGGGGGGGGGGAGAGAGAGAGAGAGAGAGAGAACACATATAAATATTTCTTACCATTATGTTGATCTGAGGTTTATATCTCTTGGCCAAATCAATAATATTCACACCATTGTAATAAATATTTTCAAAACATCCATGAAAGTTTTTCCATGGTAATATCCCTGATTTTCCAGGCATTGGAATCCCTCCAAAGCTGAGCTTAGAAAGAGAATAAAAATCAATAACAGTATTAAATTATTTTCTGACAATCTGCTTGCAACTATGATGACAAAAACACTAACAGTAGAATAAAAACACCACTTTCCATTTTAGACAAATTAAGCATCAATTTATTTTTTTATTTATTTGAAAGCTCTTTCCAAATTAGCAAATGCATTAACATAAATTGCAGGTTAAAATGCAGACCTTAAGTATAGTTCCATAGGTAATAAGACAATGTAAAATACTCTAAATAAACATGTTCTCATTCTTGAAATGGGGAAGAATTATTCAATAGTAATTTTAAGAGAATAAAATGTGTTTCTCATTTCTAACTGAACAATGCCTACTGATAAATATCAATTCAGAACAAACACAAACACACATATACACACACTATAAAGATATAGATACACTCAGCATACATGCAAATATACTATACATCTACATGTATATAGTGATGACCTAATTTTTATCAATGTTTTATACTGTGCAAAGATTCTGTTTTCACGTGGTCATTGTAACTGTCTATCTGAAATTGTATTGTGATGTTTCAGTCCAATGAAACTACCCATATGTGTGTTTTACAAATATGTGTATTGTTATTGTTATTTTTTTTTACTAAAGATATACATGGCATCCTGTTCTTCATGTTATAATTCATGCTCTGAACCAATGATGAAGAACTTGTGATCTTCCAGATGTTGCCATACTGTTGCTGTAGTACTCTTGGCCATGATACATAATGGCTGTTGGGAGTTATATTTCAGCAATATTTGAAGATTTATAGATTTGCAATTCCTGCACTGTGCTGTACACACAGATGTTATAGCCATGAACGTTCCTGAGCAATGAGTAGTTTTATTTTACATAGAAAGCTGCTCAGTCTTTTGAATAATTCACATGAACTCTGCATACTTATCACTACCTCATGCTCAAATACATTTGTTCTATTTCCCATATGATTCTATAAACCATTACACAGAGATGAGAGATGATAAGATAAAGGATAAATGTCTTAGAGCAATGACAAAGTGATCAGTTACCTTCTTCCACTGGTCTAGAGAAGGATTGGGCAACTTTTTCTATAGGATACTGGAGTAATATGTTTGTGGCTACTTAGTAGGCTCGATTGAAGCACATAGTAAGTGGTACTTTATTTTTTACTCTGATAATTGTCTTCTTCTCTTTTAGGCTATTGCGGCAGGAAACAGCCAATATTTTTCTTACTAGAGGCTTGAACTGATTTCTTGCAATACGGGTTTTGATATTAGGATGATTTTAATAAATAGAGACCTAGATTCAAAGTTTATTTCCCTTGTCACTGCAACTTCACCTAAAATAAGTTTTTTTAAAAAAAAAAAAACACAGCAAAATATTTCTTGACCATGCCTTCCTTAGCTTTTCTTATGCTTTCCATGCCTGCTTGAATGATTAACACTGCACATTTACTAGCAAATAATGAACGGATATAAGAGCTGGCTGGTGAAGTTGCGTTGCCACCAACTCCCCCATTTAAGGGGGTAAACTCCTTCAAATTTACTCAGCAGGGAAGAAATTAGCATCCCCAACTGAACACCAATATAAAACTGAATTCCCTGCTAATGTTGTACTTTCTCATTGTCCATGCTTTAAATCCTGCATAGCAATGATTTCTGAACCATGTTTCATAACAAAATCAAATTTGGTTAATTCTACAGAAAGCAGAGAAGCAGAGAAGTCTCAACTATGCATCTCACAGTATCCTTGAATTGCATAATCTCATTTACAGCACAACGATAATAATTCTAATAAATGAAAGATAATTTTCACACCTCATAATCAAGGTCCAAATAATTGAATTCTCCCTTTGCATGAAAATGGTGAGTGTGTTTATCAACTGTAAAGTTCACTTGATTATTGAAATGTTCAATGAGGACTGAATGCCAATGCTGATCATCCAAAAGGCTACCCAGAGTGATATTAATCTGGGCATCAGCAGAATACATTTTAGCATCACCTTCAAGAGGAGAAAAACAAATTGTTAAGTCTGCTATAATAAACAACAGAGATGGCAAAGATATGAGAGTTCAGATTTCTTTTGTTATGTTATTAAAAGAGGGACAATATGACTGTGTATTTGGTACCTATATTGATGAGTAAGGAAAGCTTCCCATTAGCTAAAACCAATGTGATGTGATCGCCATTCTGTCCTTCTCTGTGTAGCAGAATCCCATCCCTTTGGCTGGTTTTAAACTTCAGAGAAATTACATCTTTTAGGGCTGTTGTGGATTTGGGTTTAAATCTGTAAAGCACGAAACTCCTTCCATCAAAATCTGCTACATCAGATCCTGGAATTAAAAAAAACCAAACAAACAGTTTTCTTATAAAACAGTCATAAGAACATGATAATATATTGCTCACACGATACCTAAAACATGAATGTGAGAAATGTTGTTGTCATGAATAACATGGGGAAAAATGGAGATTTAAGGAGGATTCGTGTTGTTCTAAGTTACAAAAATATTACAAGAGCATTTGTCAAATCCTGAAATATAAGAGAGAAATAGAACAATTTTCCATTTTCTACCCTGTTTCCTCTAAAATAGGACATCCCCTGATAATAAGCCTAATCGGTCTTTTGAGCGCATGCTCTAAAATAAGCCACCACCACCCCTGAAAATAAGCCCTCCCCAAAAATATTTAAACGCATGCACAGCTGGTCCCCGCCATTTCCTCTGGTTAGGGTTAGGGAGACAGAGCTGGAAATCAGGTAAGACAGCAAGGGGAGCCCCATCTTGCACCACACACTTGAAAATAATAAGATCTCCCTGAAGATAAGGCCAAGAACTTATTTTGGGGTTCAAAAAAATATAAGACAGGGTCTTATTTTTGGGAAAACACAGCACAATTTTCATATATAATAGGCATTCTTTCCCCAAAGTTATACACATTTCGCCATTGATAACACACTTTTGTCTCATTATATGTTAGCAGAGGCATCTGTAGATAACTGTGATGATGCCAAAATAAATGAAACCTGAATTGCAACATCACAGGGAAATCTCTGCCCTTTGAAAATCTTGCTAATGGTATGAATATGTAAAGGGAGAAGCTTGTGTTGCGACACCACGAAACATGCTTTGCAATTTCGTCCCTTCTGCTTATGGCCGTGCATTTGAATTTGTCATTTTCATGGATGTGCACTTTCAATAGGATATTAGACATTAACATAACCCAGTATTTATCATAATCTGTAAGTAAGGGTGATTTAATAAGTCACAAACAACATTCACACAGCCTAAGTAAAGAAGACAAAAGAGGCAATAGTTCTTGAAAGCTACTTTTGTGAAGTAAATGAAGATATATCAGACTTCCCGTAGGTTATTTTTCAATTGACTGTCCTCTTCCAAATCAATGGAAAGCTCCTATTTCATATTATGTCACTTGACAAAACACTTGCTATATTAGGCTTTATTTTGGGCATAAGCTTTTGAAAATTCATCCTTGTGAGCCCCATTAAAGAATCCATTATCTCTGCTGAAGGGGTATCTGCAGTATTTTAAAAGATCCTGTTAATACCTTTGACTTCTTTTGAGTTCCCCCAATTGTTTTTTTTTTTTCAGTTTTCTATATCTTTCCTGTAAAATTAATAAATCTGCTTGCAACTCTATACAACCTCTCTGTAAATAAACTTCACTCAGATACTGCAACTATCTGAGACTGTCTTTCCCTTTTGTTTTATTTTTAATCACTGCCTTTCCACTGGGAAAAATAAGTCCATTAAAACAGGGAACCCAGTGAACAACATGCTAAATGTTCAGTCTTTTCAATATGTTGTAATCTATCAACTACAACTATCAGTTAACAAATCCATCAGATGTAATAGTTGGACATAATCCCTATGCTCTTTCTGGTTTTATTTTTTACTATCCTTTAACATTGAACCTTAATGATGCACTTTAATGGTGCATCGGTATTTCTGAACATGGGGTTTATTGATTTTTTTTCCTTTCTTTTCCAATCTCCAAAAAGTGGACAGATCAATAAATTGAAACATTCAGGCACATAATGTCCAATGACTCATGAAAAACATAGTATTTGCCATCCTAGTTTGCTTAAAGCAATCCCCATAAAGGGGAAAAAAATTTTCTACAAATGGAATTCAGAATTATGTAGATAAATTCCAACTTTACATGTTATTGATCTCAGTATGCAAAAAGTCAAGATTAAAAAAAGGATAATAAAGTGTTAACACCAGTGGTGGGTTTCAAATTTTTTTACTACCAGTTCTGTGGGTGTGGCTTGGTGGGCGTGGCATGGCTTGGTGGGTGTGGCAGGGAAACCTCCATTCCCACTCCACTCCAGGGGTAGGCTACTGTAAAATCTCCATTCCATCCCCAATCCAGGGCAAGGGTAGTGCAAAATTCCCATTTCCTCCCAATCAGCTGAGACTCGTGAGGCAGAGAATAGATGCGGGTGGGGCCAGTCAGAGGTGGTATTTACCGGTTCTATGAACTACTCAAAATTTCTGCTACTGGTTCTCCAGAACTGGTCAGAACCTGCTGAAACCCTCCTCTGATTAACATGCAATATTGATATCCCTACCCTAAAAGCCTTTATTATAGCAAAGCCTAATTAAGTGGTATTTCATTTGCAGTTTTGAAATATATTGCCATCCCCTTATGACGGCTGAAATGGGGGTGGGAGTGTGGTGGCGATGACGATGGAGTGTTGGAGTGTTGCTGCCCCCCCCGGAAGAACTAGCAGCGGCGGGGATGGCGTTGGGATGGTGTTGGGGCAGCGTTTCTTTTGCCTCAATGTCCCCCCGCAAGGGCTGGAGCGTCGCTGCCCCCCCCTTGGAAGAACTAGCAGCGGCGGGGACGGCATTGGGACGGCATTGAGCGGCGTTTCTTTCACCTCGATGTCTCCCCAGCAAGGGCCGGAACAGCGGGGGGGGTGTACGGAGATGATGGTGGAGCATCCCCCCCCGAAGGGAAGGCTACCAGCAGCGATGGTGACGTAGGGCTGAGGTGGTGACAAGTAAAATGCTGTCCGCTGGGGCGACGCCGAGGGAGGACTGCCAGACCCCGCCTGAATCTCTTCGAATCTAGACCTCTACAAACTAGGTCTATTGTCAGCTGTGAGGGAGAGAGTGCAAACCATCGATCTGGAGCTCTCTGGTTGGAGGCTTTATTGAAGATTTGGGAGTTAAAGGGGGGAAGAAGATCTGGTGGAGACTGAGGGAGCTGGGAAGAGCTGGAAGATGGTGTGGACTGTCCCGCCCCCGCTTGGTTTGTCTCCATCCCCCCCCCTTCCCTCTTTCCTTTTTCCGCTGCGGCCTGGTTTGTGGGCGCGGCCTGGACTACTATCTCCCCAACCAGATTTTTCTTGCACCCAGACTTAATAGCTCCTTGTATGCCCACAGCTGACCTCCGGTTTCTGGCAATTCCATCGGCCCTATTGACATTAACATCCATTTGCTGTGAGGAGAGATGTGAGCCTGGGCGGGGGCACTGAGGGTGTCATCTTGTTGCAGCTGCCACTGTATAAGACCTGCTGCCACTGGCCACTGTGAGAGGGTGACCGGGTCATTGCCTTCTGGGACAGCTGCCTGAGACTCCTCTCCACTGTCGTGGGAGGACAGTGGAGTCCGGTTTGACCCCCGGCCGAAATGGTGGACTCTCTCCCCTGGACCTTTCTTTAAACCATCATTAAGAATCCTTGGCCTCTTTCCATCTTCCCCAGACAGACTTTTGGAACCTTAAGATGTATTCATCCGCTGATCTCTTCGCACTGTGAGACTCCCTCCTCTCGCAGGCCTGGCCGTCCATGTTATCGAGGGCCTATCTTGATGACGGGTCTTGGAAACCCGAGAGATGGCATGCAGCGAAGAGGGGGTTGAGGGGTTTTCTACATAAATTTTTAATGAAATTTTTAAGGGGTGGGAATAATGATTTTTTAAGGGGAACAGGGAGGAAGACCAAGGGGTTTGGGGGAATGAACCCACTAGGGTCAGAGCCGAGCCCGGCACAGGAGGACGGTTTGGAGGGTGCAGGTCAAGGGATTGGGGAGGGGCTGGAGGACTATCCGGAGGAGGAATTTTCCATCAGCACGGTGAATGGGAGGGGCAGATATGGCGGGAACAGGGGACCATATCATGTGTCGGGGGCTCGGATTTGCTAACTGAGAGCAATTGCTTGCCCCGGTCCCCAAGGCTCCGCTCGGACACTAGGTGGCTTAGATACTCAGGATCTGGGCCTTCGGCTGATGCTGTGCAACACCAGGTCCATGGTAAATAAGGCCCCCCTCATTCATGATCTTATTCAAGAGGGAGGAGCGGACCTGGCGGGTATTACGGAGACCTGGTTGGGCCTGGAGGGTGGCGTCCCTCTGGTCGAAATGTGCCCACCAGGCTTCAAAGCATTCCATCAGCTGAGGGCCCAGGGGAGGGGCGGGGGGTGGCGGTTATTATTAACGAGGATCTGGGTCCGAGGGAGACCACTGTGCCTCAGATAGCCGGATGTGAGTCCCTCCTTGTGAGGTGGGGTCATGGGGTTCAGATGGGCTTGTTGCTTGCGTACCTGGCTCCCTGCCGCGTGGCAAAAGCCCTACCTGAGCTACTCGACGTGATAGCCACGGTGGCAGTAGATACACCCAGGCTTTTAGACATGGGTGATTTCAACTTGCCATCCGCTGGTGAAACATCTGAGGTGGCTCGGGAGTTCATGGCTTCCATGATGGCCATGGACTGACCCAGTTAGTTCATGGCCCTACTCACAGGGGAGGTCACACTCTGGATCTGATTTTTGTCTCTGGCCAGTGGTTGAGTGGTCTTGTTATTGGGGATATAGACATGGAACCCTTGTCATGGACAGACCACTCACTCCTTCGCCTGGATCTTCGAACCACTGCCCCCCGCCACAGGGAGGTGGATCCAATTAGATGGATGCCTGATGGATCCTGAGAGGTTCCAGATGGAGCTTGGGCCATTTCCTGAGGTTCTAGCACATGACTCGGCCGAGGACCTGGTAGCCGCCTGGGATCGGGCGGCTGGTGGGACCTTGGACCGAGTCATGCCTTTGCGGCCTCTGACCCGGTGCCGATCCCGGGTGGCTCCTTGGTTCACCGAGGAGCTGAGGGAAATGAAGCACCGGAAAAGATGCCTGGAGAGCAGTTGGAGGGCCAGTCTCGCTGAATCTGATCGAACACTGGTAAGGTCGTATATTAAGACCTACCTAGTGGCGATAAAGACAGCAAAGTTTAATTATTTTTTGCCTCTATTGCGTCATCAGGGAATCGTCCGGCCGCCCTGTTTAGGGTGACCCGCTCCCTGCTCCATCCGGGAGTGCGGGAGGATCTCTTGGAAGGCAGGACGGAGGATTTTGGACAATACCTGTATGACAAAATCGCTCAGATCCAGGGGGATTTGGACTCTGACTGGGTAGATCAGGGCAGAGTGACGAGGAATAGTCTTGAGAATGTTATCTGGGAGGAGTTTGACGCTGTGACTCCCGATGATGTGGACAGGATTTTGGGGAGACTTAGTGGGGCCACATGTTTACTGGACCCATGTCCCTCCTGGTTGGTACTGGCTTCCCGGGAGGTTACACGAGGCTGGCTCCAGGGTGTTATCAACGCTTCGCTGAGTGAGGGCCACTTCCCCGCTGCCTTGAAAGAGGCGGTGGTGAGGCCTCTCCTCAATAAGCCGTCCCTGGATCCGGCAATATTGGCCAACTACTGTCCTGTCTCCAACCTTGGCTTTATGGCGAAGGTTGTTGAGAGTGTGGTCGCGCGACAGTTCCCACAATTCCTGGAGGAAACATCTTATCTAGATCCGTTCCAGTCGGGTTTCAGGTCTGGGCACAGCACGGAAACGGCATTGGTCGCGTTGGTTGATGATCTCTGGAGGGCTCGGGACAGGGGTTGCTCCTCTGTTCTGGTCCTGTTAGATCTCTCAGCGGCTTTTGATACCATCGACCATGGTATCATGCTGCACCGGCTGGAAGAGTTGGGGGTGGGAGGCACCGTGTTGCGGTGGTTCTCCTCCTTTCTCTCCGACCGGTCGCAGTTTGTGTTGGCAGGGGGGCAGAGGTTGACCTTGAGGCCTCTCATCTGTGGAGTGCCGCAGGGATCGGTCCTCTCGCCCCTTCTGTTCAACATTTATGTAAAGCCGCTGGGCGAGATCATCCGTGGCTTCGGGGTGAGATACCACCAGTATGCTGATGAACCCAGCTGTACATCTCCACCCCAGGCCACCCCAATGATGCCCTTGAAGTGATGTCCCAGTGCCTGGAGGCTGTGCGGATCTGGATGGGGAGGAACAGGCTCAAGCTCAACCCTTCCAAGACTGAGTGGCTGTGGCTCCCGGCATCCCGATATAGTCAGTTGACTCCATCACTGACTATTGGGGGAGAGTCTTTGGCCCCCACAGAAAGGTTTCGCAATCTGGGAGTCCTCCTGGATAGGCAGCTGTCCTTGGAGGAACATCTGACAGCTGTAACCAGGGGGAACTTTTGTCGGGTTCGCCTGATTCGCCAGTTGCGGCCCTTTCTTGATCGGGATTCCCTGTGCACAGTCACTCATGCCCTCGTCACCTCTCGCCTTGACTACTGCAACGCTCTCTACATGAGGCTCCCCTTGAAGAGCACCCGGAGGCTCCAACTGGTCCAGAATGCAGCAGCACAGGTAGTGATGGGAGCAGCATGGCGCTCCCATGTAACACCGCTCCTGCGCGAGCTGCACTGTCTCCCAGTGGTCTTCCGGGTGCGCTTCAAGGTGCTGGTTATCACCTTTAAAGCGCTCCATGGCATCGGACCTAGCTATCTTCGAGACCGCCTGCTGCTACCAACGACCTCCCATCATCCCATGCACTCCCATAGAGAGGGCCTCCTCAGGGTGCCATCAGCCAATCAATGCAGGCTGGTGACCCCCAGGGGGAGGGCCTTCTCTGTGGGGGCACCTACCCTCTGGAATCAGTTGCCCCCAGAGATAAGGAGAATCCAAGACCTTAGTGCCTTCCGCCGTGCCCTTAAAACCCACTTTTTCCAGCAAGCCGGGCTGGCTTAAGAAGAAATTTTAAATGTTTTAATTGGTTTGTATTTTTAATTTTGGGCCAAATTTATATATATTTTAATTGTTTTTAATATTTGTATTTCATGTTTTTTAATTCTGGCTGTACACCGCCCTGAGTCCTCAGGGAGAAGGGCGGTATATAAATTTAAAATAAAATAAAATAAAAATAAATAAAATTTGTGTCATTCTTCTCATTAAAGGAAAAGACATAACTTACTATAAGCACATCCATAGACTTCGATCCGCATCCCAATCCTGCCATTCTGGTTCCAATCTAAAGGGACAAATCGTAGAAACCTTGCTTTGATGGAATTTTCAAGCTTGTAATATACCACACTGTCTGCATTGGTGTTTCCTGAAAAAGCCTGTGAATAACAACATGAAAATGAGCTTTTGATCTGCATTCTTGTAATATGTTTCACGGAGCACATATAATTTTAGATTTAAACTTAATTGGCATGAAGGTACAAATCAGTGTTGGATTTCAGCTCCTTTAATTCCTAATAAGCATGAGCATGCAATCATATACAGTTAGTATGCAATTAGAACCTCAGACTTCAGCAATTTTGCATTCTTTTCATATGAGTTGATGAGAAATAAAAATGTTAATGTTTTGTTCCCCGTGCCATCTCAACTTAGTCACTCATGCCTTGTCACCTCATGGTTAGATTATTGCAACGCGCTCTACATGGGGCTACCCTTGGTAAGTGTTCAGAGACTACAGTTGGTCCAGAATGCAGCCGCGCAAGCTGTCGTGGGTGCACCTAGGTCCACCCACATTACACCAATTCTCCATGAGCTGCACTGGCTCCCTATTGGTCTCCGGTCACAATTCAAGGTGTTGGTTATTACCTTTAAAGCCCTACATTGCTTAGGGCCAGGTTATCTTCGAGACCGCCTTCTGCCACATAGCTCCCAGCAACCGGTAAGATCCCACAGAGTTGATCTCCTCCGGGTCCCATCAGCTAAACAATGCTGGCTGGTGGGCTCGCGGGAGAAGGCCTTCTCTGTGGCTGCCCCAGCTCTCTGTAACCAGTTACCTCCTGAGGTCCGGACCATCCTCACCCTATTGACCTTCCGAAAAGTGGTGAAGACCTGGCTTTTCCCACAGGCCTGGGGCCGTTGATCTTGCTCTTGTGGTCTGGCGACATCCAGCCATGAACGGTGTGAATTTTAATGTTTTTAATTTTTAAATGTTTTTTATAATGATTTTTTAAAATGTATTGTGAGCCGCCCTGAGTCTTCGGAGAGGGGCGGCATATAAATTGAATTAATTAAATTAAATTAAATTAAATTAACTGTGGACTTATACCAGCCAGTGTTCAAGAAACTGGGACCAGAGAACACAATTTGCTTCTGGATTAAACTGATTTAAAGATTCCACTTTCTTATTTTAGATATAATGATAATTGCAATTTGTTCTTCTCAACGCAGAAGCCTATGAATGAAATAAAGTGCATATAAGCCTGGAAACCACATCACAGCTTACATAACTAAAACAGATTTTGACATAGTTTTATTCTGACTATGTTCACTGCATAATTTTTTTTTAAAAAATATTAATTTTAATGGATATCAAATTATTATCTTTCTAACTCTTAGTAAATTATTTATTTTTCTTTAAGAGTCATGAGCACATCATGTTACTTCTGAACATGAGTTCAGCCTAAGGCTGCAATGCTAAACTATATGAATGGGAAATCATGAAACGTTTGGATTCCATTTTATTATGTTGTAGATTTTAATACATTATATTGTTTTGATACAATATTTGCAGACTATTAGTTAAAATTATTGATATTTTTATGTTTTATATAATTTAAGAGTATTAAAAGCAAAATAATAAATATTTGATCAGTATTATTATTCATTGCCTCAGTATTGATTCTTGATTACTGCCTCCCTGTAGCTTTCTTTGCAAGATTTCATGGGCATGGTGAGTTCTACTTACCTTTACTACCAGTTCGCAGCAGAGCCACGGGCTCTTCTGCGCATGTGCAGAAGCATTTTGATGACGTTGGGGTTGGTGGGTGGAGCCTCCCGCTGGTTTTACTACCGGTTCTATAGAACTGGTGCAAACCGGGGGCAAGTCACCACTGGGGTGGTTTGCCATTGCCTCCTTCTGAGGTCTGAGAGAGAGTGGCTGGCTGAAGGTCATCTACTGGTTCTGTGCCAAATGAGGGACTAGAATTCACAGTATCCCAGTTTCTACAATTCCAAATTACAATTTGGAATATCAATATTGCAAACAGTTTGACGTTTTCCTATGAAATTGTCACATTAGAAAAAAAGGAACTGCTTCAAATTACATCATAGTATTTGTTGTACAATTAAGTTTTCAGTCTTGAGCTACTTATTTAGTACTGAAGTGGCTGTTGGATAATGAAAGGAAAAATATGTAAGATAATCAAAACCAGTTTAACAAAAATAAAATAATAAAGAAACAAGCTACTGGGTTTTTACTTTCCCCTTTTTATACACCTGCTAATTTGTCAAATTATAGACTTTAATGACATTGGCTCCCTTAGAAGCCAAACTGTAAGTGATTATCTTTGTCATGTTATATGATATATTGCTTACATGGGAACCATTCTTGCTTAAATATAAACATTTATGTACATATACTGTTACTTCTGCCAGTTTATAATAATAGTCATAATAATTAGGGCCTCAGATAATAGCAGTTGACGTGTTATTTACATGTTCATTGTAAAGTATCAGTTACAGGTAGAGATAACGTGGATGCCTATATGCTGCCTAAATGTCAGAGGTTAAAATAATGCACTGAAATGTATTTTCAGATTCTAGCTGAGCATCCTGTTATATGCATCAGGTCAAATAAGCGATGCACTATAAACCAGGCATGGAATATTGTAAATACTAAAACTCCCCTAGAAAATGGGGAAAAAAAAGTTAATTAGAATTAAATACTGAGAATGACACCAACTTCCCTCCATTTTTGTCTCTATGCCTATTTTTCCTTTAGCGTTAATTGCTCACAGAGGGTAAAGGAAAAGAGGAGCAGCTATGCATGGAGGGATCAGCTGAACAATAGATGCACAGAGAAAAAGCATTTAAGGGGATCATATTTCTCTGCTGACACATCAATTGATGTGAACACATAATTGCATTAAGGAAAGGGGCGGGGAGAAGAATGATTTAATTGCATCTATAGTGCAATTGTAAAACAGTGCAGATAAAAAGCATAACCGGGAGTGATAGCTCTAGTTTATTGTAAGATTTCTTGAAAAGAATCTTGCAAGACTGAAATTATTTTTCTTCCACTTTCCTTTTACTCTCTGGAAAACTAGGAAGGGTCTTTTGTGAAACATGAACCATGTCTCACACATACACCCATCTGTGATCTAAAACACCTTTACATACTGGTTGTCCAGTCTGTGGCTCCCCCTCCTGTCTCCCAAGGTCATTCCACATTCCATTACACTGAAACTGTTGAAGATATGGTTAACTGTGGCCATGTTGTAAATCACGGTAATGTTAAAAATATCGTTCTGTGAATTCCAGAGATAAAAACATTGCACATAAAATAAATAAAATGATTCGTGCAGCAGTTCTATTTCGGAGCATGTGTTGCAGATTCGCAAAAGTGTCTTCTATTAACTTCTGGTAGCTGATTGAAAGGGCACCTTTTGTCATCAAAATAAGTGATGTGACTACTTTGCTGGTAATAATGGGATGGAGTATGTTGCTTTGCAAAGCACTTTCAGGAGAGTGCTCCTTCAATATTTAATTAAAGTGTCACAATCCTTTGAAGATCTTCAGAATCCTACCTAGCATGGGAGCTTTGGAATGCACAGTCACCTCAATGGGATATGTTATTTTGGCTTTTCATAGGAATACCTATGGAATAAAACATTGTGTGCTGAAATTGTCTATATATCTTGGCCCAGATTTGGGGCATACAGTATTTAGTCTTTCTTTTTATTTTTTTTTCACTGGGATTTACATGTCATTCTAATTCTTCAGGATTCCAAGAGGCTTATATTCCCTTCTTATCATAAATTCAGAAAAAAGTAATGTCAAATAACCTATTACAAGGAGAAATATTTTTTTTAAAAAAATACTTTTGTAAAATATACATAAATTCAAAAGTCAGATCAGCTCTCAGCAACCCTGTATTAATTTAAAGCACAGTTTTTAAAACTGTATTTCCTCCCTTCTACTATATTTTAAAATTTAGACCCCTATTTAAAAGCGTAGAATGAAGGGGAGCTTCTCCATCTGGCACCAGAAATGTTACAGAGGTTGGTGCTAAATTCACTTCTTTTCGAAAGCCTGTTTCGTAATTGTGATGTCTCTATAAGTTGACTGTAAGTTTTGCTATATTGTTATTCTATCCTATCCCCACCATTAGGCATTCTACATTGAATTCGGCAACAGCTACCCAGATCCTTGCTATAGCATGGTCAAATAAGAAACTACTGCAACTTAATAAAACAACTCAAAGCACCTGCTTTTACTCTGTCGCTATGGAGGTATAGTTCTTTCATTGCAATTTAGATCAGGCACTTTTCCTTATCTTTTTCCTTTATTTTGTATATTTGAAGCTTAGTGCTTGAAGGCGGTTGCTTATTGACATAATTGACTTCCTTGCCCTGGGAAACTCTAGTTCCAAAGCATCCACACCTTTCCCATACAAACAATTTCTATTTTTCAATGTGTTCCTTTTCAGTATTAAAAAATAAATTGGGTCTCTCTGACATTAATACACTTTCAATAACCGTGGCAGCAAAATATTCCAATTTTGCCATCTATCCATCAAGATCATCATAACAAAGAAAGTTCAATATTCTGACATTACATTCCAGCTGCAGTTGCTTTACATATTTAGAATGCATCTTTTTTTCTGAAATAAATTGAAAAACATAATTGAAAGACAATATAGAGTACATGATTTTATAATGAAATCAAGGTCAAGTAGACAGCACACGATGGATTTGGTGTGCTTGGGGAAAGCAAAGATATATTTAGCTAATGACTAGAATGCTTGCATTTTCTTCTTCATTCAATCTTTATTATGCAGTGAACTGAATTACATTATGCTAACACGAACAGCTAAGCATCTATATAGAAAATGCTATAAAAGCCTGATAAGACCACATGCAATCCATACTTCTTTCAATGTATTGAAAATCACTAATTAACTTACAATCTGTCAATCACAATAATAAAGTTGCTAGGTCCCACAATTTTAGATTTTCAAAGGTAGAATGACATGTTAAATGCCAAGATTGATCATGTTATTGCTATAAGACAGACCAAAACACACACATATATAGCTTACTGCACACATATATGCTACTTATATCATCAACATTAGTTGACATTAATTTGTCAACTAAATCAGAAGATAGATATTCAGGTATTCAGGAGTAATAGCGGATATGTTGAAATGTTCTGTTAATGTTTTGATTCGTTTTCTTTTCTTGCAGTCATTTAGATTATATATCAATGCACAGATAGTTAAATGTTAAGTGGGAAATCATAATGAATATTCTCTCCTAACTAATTTTAAAATAATTTGTTCTATTTCAAGACATATCTCTAATGCTATTAATTTGTAAAGCCAACAATTTATTCAACATTTCCATTTAGAAATACCATATTTATAGATTTATTACAAGACCATTAAAAGTTAAATATATCACTTTGGCACAGTATATGACTCATTACTACAAGACACACTATATGATTCATTACTAGAATCATGACATCAATGTTTTTTTAAAACCTAGATGAGTTTGGAGAAATTTTGATTGTGTAAGGCTGCCTTTA
Source organism: Pituophis catenifer annectens (assembly GCF_029215685.1). Taxonomy (NCBI): domain Eukaryota; kingdom Metazoa; phylum Chordata; class Lepidosauria; order Squamata; family Colubridae; genus Pituophis; species Pituophis catenifer. Next base: position 235,974,576 of record NW_027256882.1, read on the forward strand.
AAAAAAAATAAATTGATTTATATGCTGCCCTTCTCCGAAGACTCAGGGCGGCTTACAATGTGTTAAGCAATAGCCTTAAATCTGAAGGACAAATAAAGTCCTTGATAGTCTGGAAAGTAAGTGAACATCATATAGGAAGACTAAAACAGGGTGGCTACAATCATCAAAGGATGTTCTAAAGAAATTTTACCCCCATCCATTTCATAATTTTTAACTATTTACCTTGAGTTTTTGAATCTCAAATTTGTTGGATCCTGTCAAAGTAGAACTCTAATTACATGAGTATGAATAATCTCTGTTGTCCCCACTACAATGTAAATTTTGATCATAATTTGTTTTGTTATATTAACAGCTATCTTTAGAATAAAAAATAGATAGTCACAGTATATTACTATGGTTGGTTACATAGTCTGTCTTATGCTTGACTGGATTTGGCATTTTTGTCCATTTATCAAGTCCTTTCTAAGGACCTGGGATAGGCAAATGTTATATACACAAAAATGTGAAAGCACAGTTGCCAGTTCATTAGCTCATGTTGGCCTTCATACACATCAGGTTTTTCACAAGAACCTAGGATATTGTGCTGTATTGGTGTAGTATACATATACTGTATGCAGACCTATGCATTGTGGGCTTTTGTAATTGACAGATGTTGTCAATGCATAGATTTTCTATGTGCCATCCAATATTTTTGGTATTGCACCAGTGTGCCAGTAACCACTAGGACAACCATGGTTGGCTAATGCTATAATCTTTCAAATTCAGTTTTCTGATTATTATTATTATTATGTTAGTTCATTTTCTCCTTAGATGGCACTCAAGATAATTCTACCATTCCTTTTCACTACCAAATCTGGAGGATTACCTGCTACTGAGAAAGATGTCTATTATAGTCATGTTTAGAGAATATGTAAAAATCGTTAAAGGCAATTTTAGTAGTTCCAGAATAGTACTGGCTGAGAATGGGATATCTCAGCTTGTACATTATGGGAAGTTACTGGAAACATCTATACCTGATCAACTAAAGATGGCTAATTGCGCACGGTCACTCATGCCCTTGTCACCTCCCAGCTGGACTATTGTAATGCTCTCTACATGGGGCTCCCCTTGAAGAGCACTCGGAGGCTCCAACTAGTCCAGAATGCGGCCGCGCGGGTGGTTATGGGCGCAACTCGTTGTGCCCGCGTGACACCCCTCCTGCGCGAGCTGCACTGGCTCCCAGTGGTCTTCCGGGTGCGATTCAAGGTGTTGGTTACCATCTTTAAAGCGCTCCATGGCATAGGACCCGGGTACCTTCGAGACCGTCTTCTGCCACCAATAGCCTCCCACTGACCAGTCTGCTCCCACAGAGAGGGTCTCCTCAGGGTGCCATCAGCCAAGTTATGTCGGCTGGCGACACCCAGGGGGAGGGCCTTCTCTGTGGGAGCCCCAGCCCTGTGGAATGAACTGCCCCCGGAAATACGCAAGATCTCCGACCTCCGGGTGTTTCGTTGCGCATTGAAGACCCTGTTGTTCCGCCAGGCCGGGCTATCAACTTAATAATTTTAAATTGGGGTATTTTAAATTTTTGTGGTTTTAAATCGGCCAAATCTATTTAATTATTTTAATTTTTAATTATTGTTGTGTCTTGTGTTTTTAAATTGGCTGTACACCGCCCTGAGTCCTTCGGGAGAAGGGCGGTATAGAAATAAAATTATTATTATTATTATTATTAACTTCTCTTTTTCATGTATCTTGATAGATTCTGGACATTTATTACCAATTGTGCTGTAAGGTCTGAAAGTTAAAATATCATATGTTCTTTGCGTGTGGGTGGCAAAGAAGAAGTATTTATCCCCGATTTTTCTCAGGAAATCCAACAGCACTAAAAAGAAGTTTAGTAGCACAAGAAATCCCATTTAACTTAAGATCCACTTCAAAAAGAAGTGAGAAGTCATATCAGTATTCAAGAAATTATAACTGCAACCTCTTATCTCTTTAGAGTTAGAGCAACAACAGAAGTTAATAATCTGACACTGACACAAGTTTAATGACCCTGAATAAATGCAGCTTGAATTGAGTGTATTGTAGTAGCTGCACTTCTGAAAAATATTTCAAAGACACTATAAAGAACTTGGAAAAGATTATGTTACCATCCTGGACATTACGACATACTGGTATATTGATTAGACAGTAAAAGAGAATATTGTCAGTTGAGCAACACTCATTTATTAATTTAATCAAGCAAATATATTTCTTATCAATGCTTTGATTTCTTAAGATGTTCACTACCGAGCTCATTTCTGTGTTCAGAAATTATTTTCATTGTCAACAAACTCATAATGTCATATGGACTTCTGCTTGTTCCACCAGATGGCTGACAATGTGGAGCGGTCAGTGGTTGCTGGTGACAAAGCCAGCTAGATCTGGTGAGTGGTGTTTTTTTAAATGTTTCTCTATTCTGTTCACTAAAAATTAAGTGAAAAACTTGTAGACAGAAGAGAAAAAAGGCAGACCTGATAGCTTTTTTTGGTTTATCTGTTTTGAATACTAGAGCTCTGTTTTACAGGTTTTAGGAATATTATCTAAATAAAGCACCAATTGCAATCCTGTTTTACCATGACTGCTTTGTGGACTTTTACGGCAATACCATCTGGCCCTAGGACTCTTCTTGATTTTGGCTGTTAAATTGCATGGAGAATCTCTTCTAGTTCAGTTTTGGATATCACTGAAAACTCATGTGAATGATGAAGTTTTTTGTGGCTATTTTGAGGCGAAAAGATCAATATGAAAACACTGACATGATTCTTAAACTTCCTATTAGTCAGATGTAGTGATGTTTTCATTCTTCTCGAAAAAGTTTTCAAAAAGCCCCATTTTCTGTTTAATTTCTTTCCAGCACTTTATACCTCTGTTGTTTTCAAGAGTTTAGTAAGTTTATCGTCAACTTTTGGCCGCCACTTTATGTTGCAGAGCAATGCTGTTGAACATAATTTCTGCTTTGAGCTCTTTACTAAGAGTTGTTTTTGCTAATGTGACAGCTTTGTTCAATTATTTTTTTTTCAAACTTTTGCTGTTGTGACTCCTTTTTTTACATTTTTTTATGAGCTGTTCAGATTGTTGAATGAATGATGTGTTTGTTACAAGCCCAACCTTGTTTCAAGATACAGGTAGTCCTTGGGTTACGAATGTAATGGAGCCTGCCAATTACATTTGTAACCTGAGGATTCATTGGAGTGAATCACGTAGAGTAGAATAGAATAGAATAGAATAGAATAGAATAGAATAGAATAGAATAGAATAGAATAGAATTCTTTATTGGCCAAGTGTGATTGGACACACAAGGAATTTGTCTTGGTTCATATGCTCTTGGAGTACATAAAAGAAAAGATGCATTCGTCAAGAATCATAAGGTACAACACTTAACGATAGTCATAGGGAAACAGTCAATATAAATCGTAAGGATACCAGCAACAAGGTTACAGTTATACATTCATAAATGGGAGGAGATGGGTAATAGGAATGATGGGAAGATTAATAGTAATGCAGACTTAGTAACTAGTTTGACAGCGTTAAGGTAATTATTTGTTTAGTGAATGCGAATGTGAAATGAATGTGAAAACTCCCTGCTTTCACCCACACCTTCACTAATTGCGATATCACTACATGAAAGTGTCCTGTTGGCTTGCAAATGTTTTGCGTCAAGAATGAAATGTTCTGGGTACTTTGATCTTGTGGCCTGAAGTCTCACGAGGTCACAATGCCCAGAACATTTCATCCTCGGCATGCAAAAAGCATCTGCAAGACGATAGGATTCTGGAAGTGAAATCGTCCCACTGTCAAAGAAACTGTGGCAGAGAGAAGACAGATCTTCACAAGGTAAGTGAGTCTGGCACAGCAAGATGGGAGGGGGGAAGCAATTGTGGGGAGGGGGGAAATAGGCAGGGTGAATTTTGCAGTGACTCTGCAGTCGTTCATAAGAGTGAATGACTGCCGTGGTGTTGCAACATTATAATTTCAGGACTATGTCGTAAATACCTGGGGGGAGTTATTACATAACTTCAAATGGTCACTAAGTAAACTGTCATAACTTGAGGATTACCTGTATATCTTTCAAGCAGAAATGTATTTATTGTTGTCATATTGTTTGAGACTTGTTAATGAGAGGGGGTTTGAAGTTTGTTTGGATTATCCTGTGGTCACTGCTAATGTTGACTCATGCAATACTTCAATATTTGTGATGAATTGCTCCTTACTACACAATGTGTGATTGATCTCAGTCTTGGTTTCCCAAGAGCAGAACTTCCTTGCTAGCTTTTCAAAGCAGGTGTTCATCACATACTCTTTTTTTTTGTAAATTGGCAAAATTTCCTAGTTATTTACCATTTTCATTTCGCTTATGTGAATTTTTTTTCATGTTCATTTGCCTTGTCTCGATATGAGCATTTAGGTCCCTTATGATGATTCCTTTGTAGGCAGGTTATATTTATTCCATCACATTGTTTTATACAATTTATAAATATGGATTACTTTTCTTTGGCAAGGAAATCCTGCTAGATTTCTATTGTGTGAAATCATAAAAGTTAGTCTAACCTTCCACGCTTTTAGATTTATCATTGAACATTTATCCTAGCTTGGTTATTAATAAGGAATATTAAAATTTAGCTCTGCTTTGTTCTAGCCTTTAAATTTATTATGTCATAGCATTGAAATCTTGTAAGCTGGAAGATAAATAGAGAAAACATTGGGTGGCAAATCTAACTTGAAAAGCTTTACATTAAGAAAAATCTCAATTTTTTTAAAATAGCAACATCTCTTTTGATTAACCTGAGCCTCTCAAATAATATTATTAGAGGTAGCCCTTAACTTATGACCACAACTCATATTATGACCACAACATAACCAGAATATATGTTGCTAAATGAGAAATTTGTTAAGTGGGTTTGCCCCATTTTACGACTTTTCTTGCTACATTTGTTAAGTGAATCACCGCAGTTGTTAAATTAGTAACACAGTTGTTAAGCAAATCTGCTTCCCCATTCACTTTGCTTGTCAGAAGGTCACAAAAGATGATCACATGACCCCAGGACACTACAATTGTCATAAATATGAATCAGTTGTCAAGCATCTGAATGTAAATCACATGACCATGGAGATGCTGTAGCAGTTGTAACTGTGACAAAATGTTTATAAATCATTTTCTTCAGTGCCGTTGTAACTTTGAATGGTCACTACTGTTGTAAGTCAAGGACTGCCTGTATTTTGAAACCACTCACTTCTGAGGAAATTTTTTTAAAATCTTTTGCAAAATATATCTTTTTTTTTTTTCTTAGACTGCTTCTTGGCAGTATGTTCAACAAATGCACTTTTGATCCAGCAGCATTTGATACTTCTAATGCTCCATAGTGAGTACAGGTTCTAGAGGAATTATCAGTGGTTCCTTCACCAGTAACTTTTCTTTAATAGGAGTTTGGTGAAATATAAATCAGTAATTTACATGATGTTTGGAAAAATAACTTTAAAGGTCCATTACGGGTAAAAAGGTAGGGATGCTTTTGCACAGGTTGTGGAAAAATATTTTTCAGATTTGTTTATCATCTACATTCTGACCAATTTGCTTTTGCTGGATACATCAGTACTGTTTGGCAGTGTGAAAAATTTTATATTAGAGTAGCTTGCTATAAGCCTATGATGAAAAAAGTAGTAATCATAATTCAGCACCATCATATAAGAGAGCAAAACCAGATTTTTAAGCACTTCAAGTCTTTCACCTAGATATTTTAATTTAATTTGCTTCAAATAATAATTTTAAAACTTTTTTCTATTTGGTTTGTGAATACATTTGTGTGTTTTAGTAGTTTCTTTTGCTCGTTGTAAATATTGTGTGATATTTGCAATCATCTTGCAAAATCATCTTGGTATGTTCTTCCGAAAATAAAAACAAGCTGAACAAAGCTCTTACTAATCTGTGGCTTTGAGAATTAGACAGAAAATGGAATCCTCTTTTACTTTTCATGTGGAATTTTCAAGATATTAACAGACATATTTCTGTAGAACACTAAACCTTTGGTTAGACCGGCAATATTTCTCAGGAGACATCTGCAAGTTCTGATTTTTATGACACACATCCATCAAAACATGTTGCAAAAGAGAAGAGGAAACTGGTAGGAATAATTTTTTACCTATAGAACTTTGCACTGTATGCCAAGATAATTCATTACTTCACAGTCAATAAGCTAAAGACATGCTTATCCTGAAAAAGTGATTAATTTTGATATCATACTATTCCCAGTCAGTTTGAGTATCCAATTTTAAACAGTAGAAAGATGAAAAATGTAGACAGACTCCATGTGACTGTATGGCTACTTTCATCTACCCTGTTTCCCCAAAATAAGACATTCCCTGATAATAAGCCCAATTGGGCTTTTGAGCACCTGTCAATAAGGCCAAGCACTTATTTCAAGGTTCAAAAAAAATATATAAGACAGGGTCTTATTTTCGGGAAAACACAGTATAAAGTTTATTCTTTGTGACTTCGTGCTTTATTATTATCTTATTGATATAATTTCTGATTCAAGTAATCATTTCGCTGAGATGAATTTAATTACATCTTAAGGACATTTATGAATTCTGACCTTTGCTTTATAGGAAATATTTATAAGGATGTCGACCTCACCCATTCCAAAGAAAAGGATATAAATCCTTTGTGCTAAAATTAGGCTAGAAAGTTCAGTTTTCTAGTTACTAGTCTGGCGTATTTAGCTACTAGACCAATGGCTGTCTCAAAATTTTCCAGCATTCACCAGAGGGTTTAGAGCTCTTGGAGATGACAGAAGAACCATCTTGCTGAAAACCCGGTAGGTATCTTTGAAAGGACATTAAGTTGCATATTTTCTTTCCTAATTATATTTAGAAATTATTTGTTAACTGCTTTTCAACTATCGGGAATCGTTAGATTGACAGGTTTTACAGTACCAAGAGGGTTTCTTTTAATTCTTAGTGAAAATCATTTTAAATATAAATTTCAAGACTTTCACAAAATAATGTGATAAAGCTAGATAAAGATAATTTCTTTATCTAGCTCTTTTTTTTTTTCTATATTCTTTTTTCCTTCTTTTGTATTTTTCCTCCTTTTTTCTTTTCTTCACTTTCTATTTTATCTTTTTATTCATTTTTCCTTTGCTTTAGTTTTTATTGAAGTATGTTCAATAAAACAGGTTTAATGTTTGATAATATCACCCCCAAAATGCATTTGGAAAACGAACTTGATAGAAGATCTTAACACTAAGGTAAATTAATGTAGGGAGAGATATTATTTGTCTTATTTGATTTATAAGTTATTCAGAGTGCTAACATTTAAATGCCAAATGTGAATTGGAAACTTCAAGAATTAGGAGTCAATGCAATTATTTCAAACTTCATCTAAAATGCACATATTTCTCCCTATATGTACATGGTTTGAAGCTTTCTCCTGCATGAATTGAAATGTGAAACTTGTGTTAGAAACACAATCCCAAATACGGTTGTGTTGTAATAATATAGTTAGGAGTTTTCCATAATGAGAATAATTGTTGACAGACTCTCTGGAAATGATTGAGGTTGCCAAAGTAGCTGAAGTTGGCAAATGTTTTCCATGACAGCAAGGCCATCTGGGCTTTTAGTGACAAGCCTGAATCTTCACAATATGTATGAAATTTGCCCGAAGCATTTGAGAAAATGCTTTGGTCCTGAGAAACAGCTACCTATTCTTTTTCCAGATTATCAGGATTCTGTTCAGTTGAATGGCTGGTCTTTCCAGACAATTACCATCTAGTTGACACATTCCCATCCTCATCTAATTCTGATTTCACAGAGAAAAGAGTTGATATAAATCGCAAATTAGTGAAATTTCATTTGTATCTATCCACTTATCCATTCAAACTTTTGAACTGCCCAATAGCCAAAGCTCTTTGGGTAAACTTATAGTAAAGCATACTAAACTGGGTAAAAATGTATATTGTAAAATCATATAAAATAAAAAAGACCATATAAGATAAGTAGCAGTATGCCAGTCATTCAAAACTAAGAATCGAAATACAATTAAACAGCATGGGAAAATAAAAGACGTTCACCTGGCACTAAAATGATGCCAACTGAGTGTCTCTGTAGAGAGAATTTTGTAAATAGGGTGGTATCAACTAATTATCTGAAGCCTTATACACAGGTTAAAAAATTAGCAGATAAAGTGATATCCTATTGAACTCCAAATTTGATGAGACTCAGTAGAAACCAATTCCAGTTCCAATTCTATTTCCAGAACTTGGAGTTTGGGAACTTAGAGCCCTCAGTTCCTACTCTTGAAGTCCTCAGTTCCTACACTCCTATAAGGACTGCATTTTTTAAAAAAGAAAGTATAAGAAATTACAGTACTTGAGTCAAATGATATGAACATTTATTGAAAATATTCATTCCGCACCCTTACCAAATCAAGAAAATAGGGTAAAATAAGATGATTTACAACTATTAGAGGTTATTCTGGTATTGATGCATGCTTTTTCTTCACAAATTATGATATTTTTCCCTCCATATACACCATTCCACATTGGATTTACCACTAGTCCAGTGATGGAAATTGTGAAGGTACTAGACTGGGGCAGATTATTTTAAGAAGGCTCACTTCCAAAGATGAGCTATATGAATTTGGGATATAACAATATTTTGGTTTCCAAGGCAAAAAGCATAAGATCTTCTGCTCTTTGAGGTGGGCCTCTTGAAGAAGAGAACAAACAAAACTTTTTAGTATTTTTATAAGGAGCATTTTTGAGAAAATATCATACAGATGTTAACCTTTTGCCAGAATGAACAAGAAATCAGAGGACTAAAGATGAAGAGCCCTCCTTATCTCCATTTAATTAATTGTTGTTTCTCAGTTAGATTTCCATCACACTTTCCCTCTCAATCTCAGGAAGGCTTAAATGAGAATTAAATATTTATTCCAACAACACCCTGTGCTGTAGGTTGAGCAGAGAGAGAGTGGCTAACCCAACATCACCCAGTGAGTTTCATGGCTAAGTATAGACTTGAGTTTGTATATCCCCATCCTAATTCAACACCTTAACCATTGCATAACCATGGATTTCACAGCCTTTCTTCTGAGATTACCCAGTTCTATTAATTAAAACATCCAACAGCCATTTTCTATTCAGAAGTAGTGGAAAGGAGTTTTGAAAATAAACATAAAGATTCTGTCTTGTTCTCTCCCCAGCTTGTTTTTCCCCTCTTAACATGATTGATATAAAGAATGGTTGCTGGAACTGGGTATGTCTAGTTTGATGAAAAGAAGGACTTGGAGTGACATGATAGCAGTGTTCCAATATCTCAGGGGCAGCCACAAAGAAGAGGGAGTCAAGCTATTCTCCAGTAACATCTGAAGGCAGGACAAGAAGCAATGGATGGAAACTAATCAAGGAGAGAAGCAACCTAGAACTAAGGAGAAATTTCCTGACAGTTAGAACAATTAATCAGTGGAACAACTTGCCTTCCAAAGTTGTAAATGCTGCAACACTGGAAGTTTTTAAAAAGAGATTGGATAGCCATTTATCTGAAATGGTTTCCTTGGGGTTTCCTGCCTAAGTAGGGAGTTGGACTAGAAGACCTCCAAGGTCCCTTCCAACTCTGTTATTCTATTCTATCACTGGAGGTTTTTAAGATAGATAGTCACTTGTCTGAAATGATATAGGATCTCCTGCTTGAGCAGGTGGCTGGACTAGAAGATCTCCAAGGTCCCTTCCGGCTTTATTCTGATTTTGATGGATCCCTTACTTCAAATCCATCCCAGATTACCCATAAAGCTAGTGAGGAGTGGCCAGTGGGATCAGGACAGGAGTGGGCTAGAGGAACCCTGGTTCTTTTACTTTTTCTGCATCTAAGTATTTCAGGTCTGTGTTGCAAAAAACAAACACTGACTCAAATACATCCCTGTAAGTAAATCAAGAGGACCACTTTAGTTTGAGGCTAGTGCATTAAACTGTACTTTCTGTGTTTTATTTTAAGTGAGAATATTTAAGGAGTTATAAATATTTAAATAATTCTCTAATTCAGTTAATGTAAACTGAACTGCAGTCTTCTATATTGTAGGATAAGATAAACAGCCTTTGTGTAAGACATACTAATACATTTGACATACTAATATTTAATGAAATTATTGTGATACCTTATATAAATGTAACAAACTTCATTATTCTGAGTTGAACTATTTCATCTAGCTTACAACTGCTCACATTATCAGTTTTTCCCAAGCTACAGCAGTGTGTTCGATATCCTCTCAACATTTCGTCCCCATTATGAATGGCTTTCAAACACTTTTTCCCAAGATAAGAATATTTTCTCTCTAGATATAAACTTTAAAATAACCATGTATACTAAGAGGAAGGAATAGTTGTGGTCCAATGGCAGAAATTTGGATGGATGGCAAGGGAAATATTTACAGGCAAATAAGTCCTACTGGAAACATATATCTTATATGCATGGCATTTCCTCTTTCAATAAATTATGATTCATGATCTGAAGAGAATTGTATTGTTTCTAGCTGTAGCGTATGAATTCCGTTTTCTTGATGTTTCTGAGAAACACTTTATTTCATGCTATTATAACCTTCCTTCTTGTTTTGTCTTTTTTTTAATGAGGACGGTGATTTTTTTATAATTCAGGAAATAACATATTTGATCTATTTGTGGTGTTTCTTCTTCTGTAGTATACTTCACGCACTGCAGACGAAAAGAACTAATGCATTCATTTAAGAAAGTTACAAATACCTTTTTTTTTTAATGATGTAAGGCTAACAAAATGCCTATCACATCAGCAAATAATGACTAAGATGTTTATTTCTTGATAAGAATATAAAGGAATCAGTGGAAATTACAGGAATACATTTGTTATGCAGTAAATTTCACTCTTCATTTGAAAATGGAATTAAATGACCAGAGAGAAAGAAACTCATTAACTGCAACACAAAAAATTGTGATGGAAATGGTTTGTAACTCTTACATCCAGAGGGTCACAGGCAATAAAATAGTGCAATAAAAAGGTTTCATATTCAATTTATAGCTCTAGCCTAGCATTCATAAATGTAAACCTTCACTTCCCTACAAACAGCAGCGTGTGAATCTTTTTGTAATTAATTCATTATGCTGAACCTGCAATGTTGTAGTACTCAGAATATTAATAGTAATCATAACTGTATTTTGCATTTGCAGTAGGTTTAAGAATTGGGCAAGGATGCATAGTGAATTAATTGGCTATAAAAAAAGATTTGTCTGTGTGCTTGAACCCTACAAGCAGTGGTCTCTCTAATGCAGAATCTTAAACTTTGGAGAGCAGTCTTTTTGAAAAATAGCCTTCACTTCCTTCTTCAAAAATTGATTTTGTTTCTCTATTGCATTTGCTTTGTATGTAAGTGTCATTATAGGCAGTATCAACCTCCTAAACTATGTTCTCAATCTGTACTACAACTATGTTTGGGTCAATATACTGATGTAGCAAAAATCGGATTCTAAACATACTTGCATAAAAGGCACACAATGCAAAAGTTAACTTGTCCCAGCTTTTTCTGTTTAACAATTCTCTTAGATAATTTGGAAGGAACTGGTATGTAGTCTATAAGAATTGCCTATTTAGTTTTCATAAACTGCAAAACTCATTTGACAAACAACAACAGATAAAATCATGGAGTTGGCTTGGAAATTGCAAGGCTGGTGATTTTTACAAAATTTAACATGTATGACAAGGTTATTTTAATATGAATTGCTCAACATTTTATAAATATCATGGCAATCAGGCTAATATTCATAATAGTATTGATTCAATGTGCCTGACAGATCAAATACCAAGTCTGGAATGCTTAAGCAGGAAAAGAGGAAAAAAATAGAGATTTAATATTAATTTCTTTGATATGTCCATATCACTAAAGCAAGTGCAGATGAAAGTAGCTCTCAATTGCACACTTAGGTTGCCATGACTTAATGTGGTCTTGATGCTCTAGTTACTCTTTGGAACATGGAGATGCCTCAGGTTGCAGACATAATTACTTCTAAGCCTCATCTTCTAGTGAATAAAAGCCAATTTATGCTTTGATTCCCTAGAAAGCTGGGCTAAATAAAGCAGTTGGAATGACAACGAAGAAAACATGAACTGAGTTTGGATAAACTGAGTTCACTTTAGGACTAATTCTATTATAATTATAAACTCATTTACATAGCAATTTATAGAAAATATTGCGAGAAAAAAGGTGCTACACATTTGAGTTTTTTTAAATGCTACAGTGCCTGCTTTGATCTTGGGACTTGTAAACCCCCACATTGTAATGGATCTGCTAATTAGTTTAATGATCAAATAGCCCAAGCACATCTTTAATTAGATACCATCTTGAATGAAGTTTAAATTTTAAATTTATCCAGCAGAATGTCCAGTCTCTTGAGTTGATGGGCTTATTCAGAAAGTTGAAAGCATTTTGAGGACATTCTTGAAGAATTGCTTGCCCTGTCATAAAATAGATGCCACAGATGACATGAAAAGACAAAGCAGTTATTTTCAAAAGTGCTCCCTGATTGTAATTGCTTCTTCTTCAGGAGCATCCCTACTGGTTCTGTTTAGCTTCATTTAAAAAAAAAAAAAGTAGCTGTACACAGTTCTAAACGGAACACCATTTTGCGATCACCATGCTTATGGAGCCAATGTTGGGCAGAGGTACATTCTTAGAATGAAAGAGGATTCTGATGGCTGCCAGTTTGCTTTCCAGAATGCTAAATTCTTTTATTTATTCATTATTCATTATTATCTCTTTTATTCATTAAACATGACACTCAGTCAACTGAACATTTAAAAATATGTCACAAATACTGGTGCTAATGGTTGATATGGGTTGCTGCCAGTGTCCTAGGTATCAACCAAGTATCTTCTTAAAATATATGATGTTCCGAGTAGCACAGTTTTTTGCAATTCCGCTGGTGTTATTGCAGGAAGCTGCAATTTCTTGATGTGTTTTGTAAAATTCTTGGACATGGTACCAAGTGGCCAAATGACAATGGGTATCACTGTGACATGTTTCATCCATAGCCATGTAGTTTTGATGGCCAGGTCACGATATTTTGTGATTTTTCCAGTTCTTTTTCTTCGACTCTGGCATCTCCTGGTACAGCGATATCAATAAACTGTATGCTTCGGCCCTCGACAACCATGATATCTGGCAAGTTGTGTTCCAAATGATGATCTGTATTTTGTTATTGTTATTGTGATATTATATTATTATTGTTGTTGTTGTTGTTGTTGTTGTTATTATTATTATTTCATTAAACATGAAACTCAGTAAACTGAACATTTAAAAATGTATCACAAATATCATTGACTGGCATTGATGGTTGATATGGGTTGCTGCCAGCATCCTAGGTATCAACCAAGTCTTTTCTTAAAATGTACGATGTTCCGAGTAGAGCAATTTTTTGCAGTTCCACTGATGTTATTGCAGGAAGCTGCAATTTCTTGATGTCTTTTGTAAAATTCTTGGACATGGTACCAAGTGCCCCAATGACAATGGGTATCACTGTTAAATGTTTCATCCATAATCGCATAGCGTGTTGTTGTTGTTGTTGTTGTTGTTGTTGTTGTTGTTGTTGTTAATCTGATAGGCATTTCCAGATATCACATTGGAGACTTTGATTTTAAGTACTCACCTCCACACTCCAATGATATGTCAAGGATATACATCCTTGTATAGTAATGTGGCCTGTGAAATATTGACTGTATGACTGTAACTTTTTGCTGTATGCTTACGATTTATATTAATTGTTTCCTAGTATGATTTGATTGCTTATTTGTACGCTATGATTATCGTTAAGTGTTGTACCTTATGATTCTTAACCAATGTATTTTTTTCTTTTTATGTACACTGAGAGCATATGCACCAAAGACAAATTCCTTGTGTGTCCAATCACACTTGACCAATAAAGAATTCTATTTCTTTTTGTTTCCTTGGTTATAAGAATTTGTACCAAATTTGATTCAGGGCATAAGCAAATATAGCTAAGCATTTAACTAAAAAGTTTGAATACTGCTAAGGAATGGAACAAACTATCTATGGAAATGGTGAGATGGAGATCTTTAAGTAGAGCCGGCTTAATTCTGTAGCAGCATTCTACACTTCAAATCTGGGCAAAGAGATATACCAGATAAACTCTAAGCAACCTCCAACTCTAATTGTGCTCCTAAAGTAGAAGTGTATTAAACAACTGAAACAGAGTGATTAATGAAATAAACACTCAGCTTGATTTTTTTTTTTTTTTTAAGATCAGAATTGTGGTGGTTTAACCTCCTGATAGCAGAGCCCTATTTGATTTACCTTATATCCTCGAATCACACAGCTGGATTAATCTTTTTTTCTTCCCCATTATACACAGAAAATATCACATTAGAAATGGAAAGAAGGAGGTAAAGACATTGCAAGTCATTCTAATAGGTAAGGAGAAGCTTTGTTTTCTCCCTTCTGCCCGGCACATGAGATTAAGTCCAATGGGGAAAAAAAATAATAATACCCCTTGGGTTCACTAAAATCCCTGCTATTTCTCTCCTGGAATTTTATTTTCTTGAGAACAGAAGAAACAAATGAAGTGGAATAATTGGAAAACCTTCACATGCGGCAATCCAGTTAACTTCAGAATGTCCCCAGATCATTAAAAATACATGTATACCTAGTATATATGTGCTGGGGGACAACACATATTAAAGTTGAAAGCGTGGTAGAGGAAGAAGCATACTTAACACTCTGCCCAGGGTCAGGGACACTAAGTCACTCAGCACATTATATTCAATAATGTCAAGGCACCACTGGCTGTATATCAAGAAGGATATGGCAACCTGCCATAATCTCTTCAGAAGATGCATAATTCACAAAGTAAAGGAAGAAAGAACACAGATTCTATGACATGATAATCAACCAGAAGAGAGAAAACTTCCCTCAATCAGCACTCTTCAGCTCTGTGTTATATGGCTCCAATCATCCCCAAACAGCATGGAATAAGGGAATTCTAACCAAATATACTATCACATAATATTTCATTCTTAGCTCCTCAGAAAACAGGCTTCCTTGAAAAAATGAAGAATTGCATATTATTTGTGGTGTGAAAGAAGGAAACTTCTGTAAAATTAATGGATCTACAAAAAGCAAATGGCTTCAAACTTGTGAAAAGTTAATTCTTCCTTTGAGGAACACTTTACATCTGAACATTGGCACTAACTATCCAAAATAAATTCGAAGCATGCTACTGAATTTTGCTCGAGGAAAAAGAAAGTGATCTGAAGAACATTTAAAGTAACTAGATAATAAGCAACATGGAACCACGTTTACTAGAAGGCTAACTAGGTATTTTTGGTGTTATTATTAAATGCTAAAAATATCAATTAACATTACTATTAACTTTATTAACAATATTCATATTAAAATGAATATAGTTATTAATATAACTATAGGTAGTTTTAATTCACAGTTGTAAAGACTGTATGCAAAGAGATATAAAAATATAGACCTTCTGGTTTCATTTATGTATACTGTATTATTATTATTAATAATATATAATTACATAATTAATAATTCAATATTATCACCGCATCATATATTTTTAAGATTCAGACTCATGGAATGTATAGAAAAGACATTCAATTACAATTAAGAGTCATTATGCTCTACAGCAGTCAATGAGTTTTATTCCCAAGTAAGAGTACAAATGATTGCAGTGTTTAAGTGCCACCAAAAGATAATGAGTTTTGATTAGAAATGGATTAGTTTTCCCAAGTCTGCTCCACTTCAGATGAGAAATTACATAAAATAAAAAAGCTCAAAAAGTTCATTGCTTTCATCCTTCTCAGTGTTATTTCTCATGCTTCAAAATTCAATGCTTCCCCCCCCCCAAGTCTGGAGTAAAATACACCAAGTAGTAACATAGCTACACATAGACATAGAAAGTTTTTAAAAAGATCCTTGTATCCATTTTCAATCACCTGCAGACATGCAAAGTTGCAGGAATTTCCTTGATAGGTTTATAAAAGTCAAGATGTCTGTCAAAGGTGTACATTGAGAACCCTGCCAAGATGCAAAAGCCTGAAAAACTAAAGCATGTAGGGTGGCCTATATCAAAATATCAAAAAGCAGAAAAGTGGAGAGACTGACGTTTATGGGGGGACCTGGTATTGCACCTCAATTTTAGCTTGTAATCTAAATCAAACGACTTTAGAGTTTCAAAGTTCATAGACACAAATAGGAACAAATTCCTGAGAAATAATTTCTGAATCTTAAGTGCACTTTAGTAGCATAATCCAGATGCTGCTAAGATGTGCATTTCTTAAACAACAAATTCACCAAGGAGATTTGATACTAATATAGTTGGTAACCCTGGTAAAGGAAAGATGCCCCCAAGCTGTTGGTTTCCTCTTTGAAGGCTTAATGATTAAGCTATGATTAAGAGGACCCCCTCCCCCAAGTGTAAAGCTATAGGAGGAATGGGGCTTGCTTTTCTAAATCTCTTCTGTATCACAGACTTATATTCATTTGCATAATGATAAGCTATAAATCCATTACAAAAATGATGAAGAGCTACTGATTATACAGTCCCACTAAGGTATGAAGAACTATGTCAGGTTATAAAATAAAGTGTCTCTGTCAGTGAAGGAGATCCTCAATATCAGAACATAATGATCAGAATAGTGGAAGATGTTGTTGTTTTTATTGACGTATCTTTGGAAGTGAATACAATGAAGCAGTGATGTCATTGCTTCATTGCAGGCAAATAGAGTTGTGACATAAATTCACCATTGCAACCAACATTCACACATTGCAAAACCATATTCCAAAGTGGTTTTGTCTAATTTTTGGAGAAAAACATAACCTTTTAAAGCAGGGCTGTCAAACTCACATCTTCATGGTGGTGTCACGTGATATATCATGAATTTTTCCCCTTCGCTAAACTGGGCATGGGCGTGCGTGTGGGCAGTGCGTAACACATCTTCCCTACGGGCTGCGAGTTTGACAGCCTTGATTTAAAAGAACATCAACAAAGTCATTCTTTATTATCTCTTTGAAAAAGTACCAAGATATTTAAAGATTCAACTGACATACAGTTTACACATTGACATCAATGTCATATGTGACAGGACATTCCTGCTCGCACCAGTTTTTTCACTTAACATTTAACAAGCAATGATTCCTGCTCTGTGGTGTTCTTTTCGAGAAAATCTGAATACTTCATGATGAAGCAATGTTAACAATGGGCAATGGGTCAAACTGCAATCAAAATTCTTCCTACACACCCCAAAAACAGGTGGAGCTTTGTTCACACTGCCACAGTTTCTATATTATACTGACATTTTTTAAACAACAGCTCATCATAATTTTTCTTTTGCTTTTTCCCTCCTCCTTATCTATCTATATTAGATCTTCTTCTCACTCTACCCTTTTTTCATTCTTAATTCCTGACCCCAGTGCTAAGGCACCTCTCCATTTTCCTGCTTCTTCAAAACTTACATATGTTGTATGCCCTCTGTGTTCTCCCCAATCCAATAAGGCAAAAAAGCTGTACAAAAACCTTTCTACATTGTATATTGTGTTCCAACATTAGGAATGGCTCCCTATTGTTCCCTTAACTCTGCTTATTGTTTTAAATGCCATTTCGCCAACAAATGCTACTTTCCCCTTCATTGCTATTTCTCACTGATGGTTACTTCCCTAAGTGAGAGCTTTGTGAATGCTTTCCATGTCTTCATTGCTATTCCCTCAAAACTGTTTATCCTTTTAAAGGCTTTTTCCTCCACCAAATGCTATTTCCCCAGAGATTGCTGCTCTCCTCTCAATGCCATTTCTTCTGCTTCTTTGTGTTCTCTCTCAGTAAAATTCAATTCCTGGCCTCTGAGGAATCTTTGGTCATCATTTTCAAAGTCCATTTTGACTCTGGCATGCATAGCTTTTAAATATGGTTACAACAATCTGCACCTTGTAGTTGTGGCTATATCATTGCCAGTGCTACGATTCCATGACGCTGAAAAATATAATTACTCTGAAATAATCAAACTCGCCTCAATCAAATGTAACCATTATTTTATAAAACCAATCAATGAACTGAGGGGAAGATAGTCTTGAAACACAAAAACATGAAGTTCTAAAAAGCTTCTCTTCACTTAAAATGAACTCCTCATAGACAAAGCCTTCTGAAAGTTGTTTGTAATAAAACTGCAAATTCTCACATGTTTATTTACTCAGCCTGGACTCTCTGTGGGGTAGGCTTTTATTACAGCAATAGTCTTTATGAAGGAAAATGAAAGCCACATAAATTGGCCATAACATAAATGTTTCTATCTTCTGTAGCTTTCACCATATCTTTTGTGTGACACATTTATCAACATAGCTTGCTGGATAATATATGACTCCATATTGATACATTCCTTTATTACCAAAATAAAAATTGGGATGCGATAACTCCTGGACATCCAGATTTTTTCAGTTAAATCATAATAGTTGAATATTTGAATAACTCAATATAGAATAACTGAAAAGTTATTCCTTAAAGCTCATAGTGAGTCTATAGTTTTAATTTGTTGTAAAAGGTAGCAACTGAGTGCATGAGACAGGAGATAATTTGTTTATATCAAGGATAAACAACTTTCTCAAGTAAAACTGTTCTTGAACAAAGCTAGTAGGTTGACTGGGAATGTAATTTTTATTAACTCTGTAATAGGTTAAAGCTTTTCTTGTGCTTTATCTCTGTTTGTATACTGTAACTTTTGCCTCTGTTTACTCTTAATGCTAAATCCAAAATATCACACACATTGTGCATGATCAATACAGAAGATTTTTTTAAAAAATATCTTTACCGTAGATGTTAGGTTTACTTATTTGATTTACAGCTTGCCTTTTTTTCCCTTTAATAGTCAAGATGGCTAATAATGATTTTAAAAAAAACAGTTAAAATATAAATTAAAATCAAATAAGGAAATTAATTCACTATCATATTCTTGAAATCTGGAAATAGGAGACCAAAGCATGTCCCATACCTTTGAATGCCCTTCCCAACATACCAGATGGTCAGAACTCATCAGAAAGGGGGATCTAAATAATTGGAAGAGAACCATAGGCAGTGAGCTGGTACAGCAGACTTCAAGATCAATAGCACCACTTTGAATTATACCTGCCATGCAACTGAAGCAAGTGAAAATCTGTCACTATACACATATAATTTCTGGGTCTTGCAGCAGTCACATACCTACCCTATTTTGCACCCATTTTGATCTCCTGATGTTTCCAAGAGTGGTTCTACATTACAGCATATTGTAATAATCACTAAAACCAAGGGATGGAGAATTGATGCTAGCTCTGGTTATTTTAAGTAGGGGTGCAATTAACGCATTATCTATAATTATGCAAATACCCTACAGATGCTACTTGTAAATCCTGTGACAGCTGGTGCTCAAGAGGTCCTTCCAAACTGCAAACAATTCTTTCTCCAAGTCCATCTTAAGCAAACTGAAATTCAACCCAGAGCCTAGCTTTTACTTTGCCCATTGCATCTCCATTTGGTCTGGATGGAATTCCATCTTGTTCTCGAGTATCCAACCCCATTATGAAGATTAAGAAAAAGGGTATATTAAGAATTTTCTTGGAATTTTATTCATATATTAAGAGTTATATGAATGCCATCTCACAACAGAGGCTCTGGGTACCTGGTAACAGATAAGGAACACCCTAAGACTAAACAAAAATCAGAAAACACCAACATATAAAACATATCACAACTGCAAATATAAAACAGATCTAATAAATAAAAACTGCCCCATAGGCTCTAGCTACCCAACCAAAAACCCTTGACCTGGGAGGACATCCAGTCTTCAGTGGATTTTTTTGAAAGTCCAGTAAGGTCAGGGAACACCTGTGATGTGCAAAAGGGCAGGCATTATAATAGAAAAAGGGCCACTTTCTGGATCTTGCAAAGTGACATTCTTTAATTAACAATACCTGAATCATGCCTCTCCTGCCTGTGATGCAGTGGTGGGTTGCCCCTGGTTCGGACTGGTTCTCAAGAACTGGTAGTAAAACTAGTGGGAGGCCCTGTCCACCACCCCGGATGTCATCATCGGTGATCTGCGCATGCGCAGAAGCTGTGTGATCCCGTTGCAAACCGGTAGTAAAGGTAAGTGGAACCCACCCCTGCTGTGATGGTATGTGAAAATGACCTTAGGAGACAGGAGGAAGATCCACAACTTAGGCAATGGTCTGATAAGTATTTCAGAAGAAGCACAAAGAAGGAACATCAGCACAAGCTTTATTGTAAGGTTATATTTAACATAATTGTGCAAGTTTGGAAATATTTTTCTTCCTTTACCTCCTCTCTTTTTAATCTCTGGAAAACCATCTGGAAAATCTCTGAGAATAGAGTGGTGCAAGATGGGGAAAGAAAAATACTTTCAGACATGCAAATAGTTTTAAATTTGCGAGATTAAAGAGAATTCCCCCAGCTCAAAAAGCACTGAAAAGGTAAGTGTGGCAATGAAAGACTTAAGGGAATGATAACTAGTGAAGGGAAGAATATTTTTCCCTTTGGATCCAGAAGCCAACCAAATTTTTCTACTCCCCTACTATGTTGTATGGGACAAAATATATCATACATTTGAAATGTTTTATGCCACCCATGTGATATCTTTATCTATGCTAGCAGAAGAAGAATGTTAAACCAACATTTTAGTGCTATTGTACGGAAAGGTGTAAAGTTCAGTAATAGATTCTTAAATTAACTTGTTTTTATTTTAAATGGCAATTGTAACAGGAATATAGCAATGACAATGTATCTGCCACAAACGGTGCCAGTTATATTAGACAGATTTTAATGGATGGATGGATGGATGGATGGATGGATGGAAGGAAGGAAGGAAGGAAGGAAGGAAGGAAGGAAGGACTAATGCTGATATGAGCAGACTAACAGAATAAGCAGGTTGGCGAAGAAAAGACTTCACAGTCACTTATGTGAGAAGAGTAAGGATATAAATTGATCAAATAAATAAATAAATACATTTTGGATGAAGAAAATGAATCCATATTGGGATATATCCCAGAAGTGGATATTTTGCAAAACATTTTTATATGATTTTACATGACATGAAGTGTATTCAAGTGTACATATTGCTGTGTACTTGCATTCTTAGACAGCCTTTGATAACAATAAAAATACAAATAATGTGGGAACTAATTACAGGGGAGTCTTCATGTGATTGATGAATATATAACTACATTAATACACTGGTTGGTAAACTATTGAACAAACCATTGATCCAGAAAAAACAAACAAACATGTGATTCAGATTTTTTTTAAAAAAAAAAATTAGGACTGATTGTTTAATATAAGATTTAAAAATGTAGGCTTAAGAAAGAAATATAGGGTTTACAATTTTCATATACTCTGTTACATAAATATTTTTTTCAATTACAATATTCATCATCATTTCCATGTTATATTCATAGGAATCTATCAGATGTGATAGCTAAAGCTCTAAGTTGAAGGAAAGTATCCAAACTCAGGGGGAAAATAATAACAACAGAAGGAAGAAAAGAGCATGCCATTCTCACTTGTTTTTCTGTTTATAGTTTAGAAATACCACTTCTAAAATTACATAGTCCTATTTCTGTGTTTTTCAGTTGCACAAATGTTAGGCTCACTGGAATTGAACTGTAGGGAAGTTTTATGATAAAGTTCAAAACTTCTTTGAATCAAGCTGAGCTCCTGGTAACTTCCTGGTAACACATCCAAGTCAATTGCTTGGCAACAATTATGGAGCCTGTAGAGAAGGATGGTCAAAAAAAGCCAAGATGGCAATAGTAAACAAACAATTAAAGCCCCAAATCTTTTTCTGTGGACCACATGACACTTATAAAAAGAGAAGGGGCGTTGGTCCTACCTGATACGCTCCTTCTTGTTGGGTGGAGACAGCAGCCAGTGTGGGTAATCCTCATCCAATCAGCCTGAAGGACTGAGTCTATCCAGAGATTAAATCCCGCCCTTGTTGCCGGGTAGACCAGCTTTTGGCGAGGACTAAGGAGAGACTCAGCGTGTGGTCAAGATAAGAGAAATTTAGAGAAAGAAACACAAGACCAGCCTGGCACAAAAAAAAACCAAACAAAAAAATGGGAGGGTCTGGCTGCTGTCTCCACCCAACGAGAAGGAGCGTATCAGGTAGGACCAACGGCCCTTCTCCATTGTGGGTGGAGACAGCAGCCAGTGTGGGACATACCCAAGTTCACTGTCCCGAGACCTGGGAGGCCCAGGCTGGTCCGAAACAGCCTCCCTATCAACAACCCTCTGCAACACCTGCCGACCAAATGCTGCCTCCGCAGAGGTGAATGAGTCAATTTTATAGTGCTTAATAAAAGGAGCAGGAGAGGTCCACATGGCCGCACAACAAATCTCCAACAGAGGAGCCTGAGTAGCCCAGGCCGCCGACGTAGCCGCGCTGCGTGTAGAGTGGGCAGTCACATGAGAAGGTCGCAGCAGGGAGCGAAAATCGTAGGCTGAGGCAATGGTCTGTCGGATCCAGCGACAGATAGTAGAAGAAGACACCTTGAGACCCAAAGAAACGGGGAAGAAAGAGACGAACAAAGCCTCCGATCGTCGGAATGATGCTGTGCGTTTAATATAGATGCGAAGAGCATGTCGAACATCCAAGGTGTGCCAACAACGTTTGCGAGGATGAGAAGGACGTAGGCAGAAGTTCGGGAGGATGAGCTCTTGGGAGCGATGAAACACAGAGTTGATTTTTGGCACGAAGGTGGGGTCCGGCGGAGGACGACACGATCAGCGTGGAACACACAAAGGTCCGCCCTGGAGGATAGAGCAGCCACTTCCAAGATGCGACGAGCCGAAGTGATAGCCACCAAGAACGCGACTTTACACGACAACAAGTGCAGAGACGCTGTTCGTAGGGGTTCGTAGGGAGGCCCCATGAGAGACTCCAAGACCAAAGGTAGATCCCAGGTGGGATAGTGGTGCAAAACGGGAGGGGACAAGTTAGTGGCCCCGCGGAGGAAGCGTCAAATGAGAGGATGCTGTGCCAATGACGAAAGGGATCCACAGGTAAGAACCAAAGAGATGGCTGCAACTTGGCGTCGTAGTGTGTTTGGCGAGAGGCCGTCAGCAAATCCTTGCTGTAGGAACACCAGGATGTCCACTATCAAAGGCTGTAGGACAGGCACATTATTCTTGTCACACCAGGAACAAAATGATCGCCAAGTGGCAGAATAAATTCTGTTAGTAGAAGGGCGACAGGAGGCCTGGATTATATGAATAACGTCGCTCGGAATGTTAGCCGTGCTCAGGGAGAGCCGCTCAACCGTCAAGCGGTCAGACTGAGCCACGGAAGGTCCGTGTGCATCAATGCCTCTTGAGTCAGAGTGTCTGATGTAATCGGGATGCGCCAGGAGGGAGCGACAGAAAGGGAAACCAAGTCTGCAAACCAAGCTCTGCGAGGCCAGTGTGGAGCCAGGAGGATCACCTCCTCCCGTTCGTCCAAGAGCTTGCGGATCACTCTGGGAAGTAGCGACGTTGGTGGGAACGCATATAGAAGGCCTTGTGGCCAAGGAACTCGGAGGGCGTCGACAGCCTCCGCCTGAGGCTCCGGGAACCGGGTAAAAAAGCGAGGCAACTGAGCATCTGCTGGGGTCACAAAGAGGTCCACGACTGGAGTCCCGAACTGAAGGGCCAGGCTCCTGAAGATTCAGGGGTGAAGTCGCGACTCCGTGTTGTCCACTTGTTGGCGGCTTAGCTAGTCCGCCTGAATGTTGTTGATGCCCGAAATGTGTTCCGCCAGAAGGGATCCGAGATGACGTTCTGCCCAGAGGCCGACTTTCAGAGCCACTGACAATAGAGGTTTCGACCGGGTGCCCCCCAGTTTGTTCAGGTGTGCCTTGACCGTTACATTGTCCATTAACACCAGGACATGGGTGCCGGACAGAAGGTGCCGGAACGTTCTGAGAGCCAGGAAAATGGCTTGCAACTCTAGCCAGTTCATCAGTCGGCAAGCATCCACCTTGTTCCACACGCCCTGGGCGAGCTGACCTTGACAATGCGTCCCCCAGCCGCGGAGGCTGGCATCCATTGTCAACACCACCCTCTGGGGCTTGAGGAAGAGAGAGCCCGCTGAGAGGGCCGGGGACCGCCACCACCGAAGGGATCTGTGAACTGTAGAAGGAAGCAGGATCTGGCTGGATGAAGTGCCTCTGCCCGCCTTCTGTAAAGGCAAAATAAACCATTGGAGCTCCCGGGAGTGGAGCTGCGCCCAAGGAACAATGGCTATGGCTGAAATCATCTTCCCCAAGAGTTGGGAAAGAACATATGGGGAGACCTTCTGAGAACCCTCAACTTTAACCACCAAGTCCCTCAAGCTATTCTGACGCTCTGGAGAGAGAAAAACTTTACCCTGTAGTGAGTCAATTAGGGCCCCTAAGTGAACCAGGGAAGTAGAAGGGACCAGATGGTTTTTTTCCAGGTTAATGGAAAAACCATGGGCAACTAATGTTCCCAGAGTAAATTGAACATCCCGGGCAGCTTGGCGAGTGGAAGATGACAAAATTAAAATGTCATCTAAATAACAAAGAAGTCGGATCGAGGAGAGCCTGAGGTAGGCGGCCAATGCCACCAACACCTTAGTAAAGGTGCGGGGGGCGGACGAAAGCCCGAAGGGCAAGGCCCGATATTGATAATGCACCCCCCCATAACAAAAACGCAAGAAGCGTCTATGAGAAGGTAGAATGGGGATGTGTAAGGCCTCAATAAAATCGATAGAAGAAAGGAGATCACCCCTCCTAACGCCGTCAAGAATGGATTTAAGAGTCTGCATCTTAAATTTCTGGTACACGACGTACCAATTCAATCGTTTTAGGTCCAGAATGGGTCTCCACCCCCCCGAGGATTTAGGTACCAGAAAAATCCGAGAATAGAATCCCGTCCCATTTTCGTCAGAAGGGACTAGTTGGATAGCCCTGATCGAAAGGAGATGCTGAACAGCAGAGTCCATAAGAGCCCTCCTTTCAGCGTTATGAGAAATCGGACAGCAGACAAAGGTGCTCGGGGGGGGGAAGAAATTCAATGGCCAACCCTGATCGTAAAGTAGCCAGGACCCATTTATCCAAAATAGACTTCTCCCATGTGGCAGCGAAGAGAGCCAATCTGCTGCCAATGGGAGGATCAGAGATGCGACTAATGACGGCGTCGGTAGGAACGACCTCCTCCCCCCCGAAAGGGCCATTTGGACATAAAGGGTTTACCCCGGGACAACCTATCTTGGGATCCCCGAGACCGTCCAAAATTATTGGCTGGCCGTGACGGAGGGAAAAAGGAGGAGGAAGAAGGACCCCCACCATCAGTAGCCCGAGATTGAGGATGAGCAGTGTAAGGCACATAACGAGATTCTCCCCTGCGGAAAACAGGAGCCAAAATTTTCTTTTTGTCTCGAGTCTCGGTCAAAAAGGGTTCCAAGGCATACCCAAACAACCCCCCCCCAAAAGGAATAGCGGCCAGACGCCACTTATGTCTAGCATCCACCTGCCAGTGATGAAGCCAGACCAGACAATGTGCAGTCACCGAAGACGCCAGCCATTTTGCCGCAAAACGGGCGGCGCTCAGGGTCGAATCTGCTGAAAATTGGACTGCTGCAATAATCTTATTGAGATCCTGCTTAATCCGCGCGTCATCCGGTGAAAGCTTCTCCTGAAGTTGACAGAGCCACAGCAGGGTGGTGCGATTGAAAAAGGAGGCCGTCGAGGAGGCCTTGATAGCCCATGCTGCTCCCTGATGAGCCCTCTGGAGAACCAGGTCAGAACGACGCTCTTCAGGCCGCAACCCCTCATCAGGGTCTCTGGGGACATTAGCATTCGGTAAAAGCGAAGCCATGGGAGCATCCACCGACGGTAGTTGAAGCAGCGAGTCTAGATCAGCCGCCACATTAAAGTTCTTTCTGTCAGTAGATGAGGGCAGAGGGGCAGAGCCCGGAGAAGCCCACTGTCACTTGACAGTATCCAGAAACAGAGGCGGGGCAGGAATAGATGTGACTTGCTGAGCCGGCTCCGCAAACATTGGGTCCAGAGCCCCAGGAGGAACAGGAACAGAGGGCTGTGCAACTGGAGACGATAGTTGGGCTGTGTTAATGGCCTTAAACAGTAAGGATTTAAACAAGGCCTGCGGAAAGAAGCCCGACACGACCGGTTGGTCCGGAGGAAGATCATCGTCATCAGATAAGCCAGACCCCTCAACATCATCAACATCAGACAAAACAGAAGACTGGGAAACCTGAGAGACAGATGGAGAAGAAGGCCGTCCGGAGACATTCTGCACTGTAGTCTGATGACGCACCAGAGAGGCCAATCTCACCGAACTGGCCCTGCTAGAAGGATGGGACCTAGCAGCCAAAGATTTCTGCACTGCAGCTTCGATGAGTTGTTGCAAATGGTCAGAAGTCAACAGGTCTGGGCAGGACGGAGGAGCAGGCCCAGCCTTGGGAGCGGAGTTTATGGCCGTTTCCTGTGTCATCGCTGAAGCTGGAACCACGGCTGGAGTAGAGGATTCAGGGTCCCACAGGTCAGAAGTGGAAATTGCAACCGGACAATCTCGAAGAGATAGCTGGTCAGGAGTCACAGGTCGGATATCCTGGGTGGCCCCCACATCTGTCGCCGCCACTGGTATCACACTTGCAGATGGGTTCTGCTCAGCACATGCCTTATCACAGAGCTTAGTGAGCACTTTATCTTGGCGCTTTTCCACTTTCGAGGAAGTACCGCCATGTTTGTTATGCCCTTTTTGATGCGAGTGCAGCCTTTGGGGTTGAGCTGGAACCTCACAAGAAGCCTGGGCAGGAATTGAAGGGGCTGCAGACGAGCCCTCTGATTGGCTAGCAGAAGAAGCTACGGCTTTGCCGCCGTGCTTTGTCTTAGCGGCTGCTTTGGGCATGATGACACTAAGCGAGGCAGACAGAAATGGCTATCAAGGAGCAATGGGGGAGCGCAGAAACTCCACAAAGGTCCTTACGTTTTTCAGCAGGCAACAGTATAGAACAGCAATTGGTGGGGGGGAGCGCGGAAACTCCACAAAATGGCCACCGAGGCAGTCAGTATATGCAACAAAATGGTGGCCGCCAGTAAAACTGAGTTAACCTGCAGTATGATGTAAACAGCCTGGCCAGTCACAAATGTTAGCGAGTTCAATCGAGGGCGAGCAGAGCAGAGCAAAGCGTTAGTCCATTTGAAAACTGGGTCCCAGGTGACAGGCAGCAAGATGAAGACACGCCGCGCAGCCACGCGATCATGCAGGCAAGGGGAGGCAGCAGTCAGGTCCCTCTGATAGCAGGCAGTCCCCTCTGCAGCAAGCAGGACGGCAAAATCCAAGCCGCAGATGAAAACGGAAGCAAACGGACAGAAAACGAAGCCGCGCTGCACCCCCGATGAAAACAAAATGGCCATTGCCACTCAAACGGTGTGAAAACGGCCGAAATGGAGGGACCAGGACGTTGGAATCATGCCGGGCAGTCACAGTACTGAAAAAGCCCCAACGATCTCCCGTCCAAGCCAGGAATCGCTAAAGGCAACAGTCCAGGGGGATTTTTATCTTTTTTTCTCCTTCCCAGGGGAAACGACGTTAGGCGAGGGGACAGCCCCAAGCAAATAGAAAAAACTTACAACACAGTCCAGAATCACCAAATCCGAAGGAAAATCCAGGAATCGAAGTCAAACAACAGTCCAGAGTAGAATCACACCAAATGAATCAAAAAGTAATCAGAATTTACAAAAGGAAGAGACAGCTAAAGACCACACGCCAATCCTGACTGAAGGACTGAGTCAAAAGCTGGTCTACCCAGCAACAAAGGCGGGATTTAATCTCTGGATAGACTCAGTCCTTCAGGCTGATTGGATGAGGATTATCCACACTGGCTGCTGTCTCCACCCACAATGGAGAAAGTTTTAATTACAACTGGTCCACATTTATCAATAGTCTCATTTAGTGACCATTTTTACAACAGTGGAAAAAACAGAGGTGGTATTTAGCAGGTTCTGACTGGTTCTGGAGAATCGGCAGCAGAAATTTTGAGTAGTTAAGAGAACCGGTAAATACCACTTCTGACTGGTTCCACCCACATCTATTCTCTGCCTCCTGAGTCCCAGCTGATCAGGAGGAAATGGGGATTTTGCAGTAACCTTCCCTTGGAGTGGGGAGGGAATGAAGATTTTACAGTATCCTTCCCCAGGAGTGGGGTGGGAATGGAGATTTTACAGTATCCTTCCCCTGCCACGCCCACCAAGCCACGCCCACAGAACCGGTAGTAAAAATATTTGAATCCCACCACTGGTAAAAAAAAAAAACCCAGTTCTGCAACCAGTCTTCATATTTACAACTATCACAGTGATGGTTGCTGCTAACTGAGGGCTACCTATTCATGAACACAGCCACCATCTTGAATTATTTTGAATCCGCTGACACCCGATTTTGGGGCATTTTTTCTATTCACCCTACCTACATCTGAAGATTTGTACAAATGAATGTGATTGTGCCATTATCTGTATTATTGTTATTACTTTAGTGAGTTTGTGTAACTTTATTGCATTTTATCTATTTTTTAATAAAATATTAATAATTGTAGGTTATGTATTTTTATTGTAATATCATTGTACTACAAAGGCCATAATAAAGGTTTTGATTTTTTTGATTCCCCTGACAACAATACAAATGATTCATGCCATTCTTTTCTTAATGGTCAGATATGCCAGCAGAGAGACTAATGTAGTTACCTCAGGTTGTGGTAAAGTGTGTAGCCATGAAGTATTTGAGAACTGTCCTGTGACTATTTTCTTTTTTTTTCTTTTTTTTTTAAATTAAATTTTATTAACATAAACAAACGTAAAACACAAATACATGTAAACACTTAACAAAGAGTCAATCGACTAACTTCTAGAAAACCTTCGCATCGGTGATTAATGTCCATTTAACCAATTTTCCTTAATCATACTATTTACAAATTTACTTGCTTATACCTTAATACATTCATTGAAGTTCAGCAGTATCTTTCTACAATCATATTAACCATTTATTTATACAATCCTACGACTCATCTCATGTATCTATTTCTACAATTCTTGAGTTATGTTCTCCTAATGTCCTATGTTGTTGGCCCTATCCTTCTTTCTAACCATGTGTACCATTTTTGCCAAACTAAATAAAAGTCAGTGTTCTCTTTATCTTGGAGCTCTTTTGTGAGCCTATCCATCTCTGCGCATTCATTTATTTTTGTTATTATTTTTTCTTCTGTTGGAATTATCTCGGATTTCCAATTCTGAGCGTACACTATACGTGCCGCTGTCAATATGTGGATGGTAAGATATTTTATCTCCTTGGTACACTGTGGTGTAGTCATTCCAAATAGAAAGAATTCTGGTTTCATTTCTACACTTTGCCTCGTTGTTTCTTCAATTATTCTCTTAATCTCTTGCCAGTAGCGTTGTGCCTTCCTGCAAGACCACCAGAGATGGTAATATGTCCCCATTTGTGTCTTGCACTTCCAACACATTGGTGATGTGTTTGGAAACATTTTAGCCAAACGTGCCGGAGGAAGGTGCCATCTATAAAATATCTTGTATAAATTTTCTTTGTATGGAATCGACAGTGTCATCTTATAATTTTCGTCCTGTGACTATTTTCTGCTCCACCATGCATCTCACAAATCTCCAATGACAAGGTGGAAAAAAGATACTTTATCCTTTGCTCAGGCAAAAAAAACTCCATTAGGCCATCCTTGAGAGAATCTGTCCTTTAATTCAAGACTCACCAGGTCAAATTGATTTCACTACTGTAGCATAATATTTAAATGCTAACTTAAGAACTAATTGAATTCAGGATTCTGTTAGGCAAATTATTCCAGAAAATGTTTATTTAATGACTGAATTACTGCCTATTTTAATTTCAATTTTTAAAAGAAAACGGATGTCCTGTCCATAGAAACACCAAAAGCGTAGAGAATATGGTAAAAAAAAAAAAAAAAGTATTAACGATCATATTCTGATGAAGCAATGTCAGAGAAAATGAAAGATAATTCTTAATTTTTTTTTAAAAAAAAAAGTGCAATCAAGTCCATTATCATGTTATAAATGGAATAAAGTTCACCTGTTCTTTTTTTTTTTTTTAACTCAATGAACTATAATCACTTAATGTAAGAACTGAACAGCATCAGAATCTGGATTTCCAGCATTGCTAGCTGTCTGGATAACGATGGCAGAAAATCAAATCTGAAGGAGGTGAGCTAAGAACTTTTTCCTCTAAGGCTTAAAAGTACATAATAGCAAGAGTCACCAAAGTGGCTGACCTACTTAATGTAGAATTCTGTATTGATGTTGCATAGAAAGCAGGAAGAGACAGTTTGATGTTTGAGCTGGACTTTTCTATTTTATTTATGTACTGCTTCTCTACTACTTGAAGAGTATTTAGAAAAAATGCTAATATTACTTTGTTTTTCATCTATGTTTCTTTTGACTTAAAAATTTTCAGGCTCCTCACTGGAACCCATATCTTTATTCAGAGGCTTTTTCAGATTCCGGTTTATACATAAGAAAGTAATGCAGAGCGAGTTTAAATATATTGATATTGCAAATTTATTTGTTCATAGTGATTTTATTAAAACTTACAATTAAAAAGACAAACGCTAATAAACTAAAGAAAAAGCAGAAAACAAAAATAGAAAGAAAAAAATAGAAAAAGTTATTATCTAAGGAATAAGAATATAGTAAAGGAAAATATAAGAAATATTTAAAAAATAACCTCCCCCTACATGGTAACAAACTTTAAGGGGTGATAAATTATTAAAATTGTACTTCATAATATTAATTTAATAATTTATCTTCTGTTAAAATATAACAAATGATTTCTTCTTCCCATATCCTATGTCTAATTTTAAACCCATTAAAGCCTCATTATTTTAAACCTGATCAGAAAAGTCCAGTAAAGAATATTAGAGATAGCATATCTGTTTTAAACCTGATCAAATAAAACAACTTTTTATTCCTTCCTTTTATTTTAATACTCTCAATCTTTAATTCCTTCAAATAATGTCCTAGGACTTTACTTGTTTTCATTTTTTTCCCCTTGTCCCTGTAGCCTATCATTTTTAAATCCACTTTCAGATCAGTTTCAATATTGTCAAGTAAAACTTGAACCTCCTTAATAACATCTTTTAAACACAGTTTAACTATAGAAGCTAACACTTTTAAAATTAACTGTTTGTTCAAAAATAATCCGCCATATGTGCAACGTTAAAATATCTTGCTACTTTTGTATTATTAAATCAAATTATCCTTTAATTGTAATCTTTAACTCCTTCTGGTTTCTTCAAACTCAGTATCATTCTTTAAAAAGGAATTCAAAACAAAAGCATTTGAAAAAGCACAAAGAAAAGCACAAGAAATATTCTTATGCTTAATTCCAAAATTTTATTTTAAATCCATCTGAATTGGAAACGTTCAAAAATTTTCAGGAAAAAAAAAATCTTATTTAAAGCTTTTTTTTGCTAAGGATTGAAAGAAATTCATGCAGTGCTGAAAAATTTGTCAAACCAAAAGGTTCCTAATAGTTAAAAAGCAGTTTTCAAAAGTGATTTAAAAAGGATATATGCAAATCAGTCTCCAATAACTTTAAATCTGCTGGGGTCCGCTGTCTTGCAGTTTCCTCATGAGGAGAAACTATATGGAATATTTGTGAGCAATTATAGGTCCTCTCCTAGTGCAAAGAGAAATTATAAAGATCCAGTGTACTTACTGGCTCTTCATTCCACAGCAGTAATCTTCAGCTCACTATTTCTTTCCCAGAAGCCTCGTTGATATTACAAATTTAAATAAATGTTTATTATTATTATTAAGATGGTCATGGCACACACAAATTCAAGCTTACAGATAAAAAAGTCCCTTTCCACAGACATAGACACTATGTTGACTTTTTCAATTCCCATTCCCACTATGGACATAGATATCGGATTCATTTACTTTCCCTACCGGTTCACAAATGTGAGCGTGCGTGTGGCACTGGTGGGTTTCAAATTTTTTTGCTACCGGTTCTGTGGGCATGGCTTGCTGGGCATGGCATGCCTTGGTGGGCGTGGCTTGGTGGGTGTGGCAGGGAAACGATACTGTAAAATCTCCATTTCCATCCTACTCCAGGGAAAGGATATGGTAAAATCCCCATTCCCTCCCCACTCCAGGGGAAGGTTACTGCAAAATCCCCATTTCCTCCTGATCAGCTGGGACTCAGGAGGCAGAGAATAGATGGGGATGGGGCCAGTCAGAGGTGGTATTTGCCAGTTCTCCGAAGTACTCAAAATTTCCCCTACCAGTTCTCCAGAACTGATCAGAACCTGCTGAATACCACCTCTGATGCGCGATCTACACATTCACATGGCCTTCTGTGCATGTGCAGTAGTCGCACATTATGTCCAGGTGGGTGGACGGAGCCTCCTACAGTCACCACTATCGGTTTACACGGTCTGGAGAGAACTGGCTGTATCCTACCACTGGACATTTCTGTTAAGATGGGCAATCAAAATCTTTAGTAAATGTCTAAATATGATGCATATTTGTAATGTCTAAATTTGATACATTTTCTTTATTTAAGTATGCAAATGATTTCAAAATTAAAATCACAACATTTTCTGTGGAAAGTCAAACACTTTCAAGGTTATTCTTTTGTAAAGATGATAATAAATGTGCCAGATTCCTTTCTTTAGCTAATGTGAAGTTTTTGTCTATGATTTTTTTTCTTTCAGTATTCACTGCCTTATTCTAACAGAACTCCTTACAAAAATATTGTGATTATTGAATGGAGGACTATAATAAAATCATCACCCAAACTAGAGCCACTGCTGTGACATCTTATAATATTCACATTCCACCTGTAGTGCAATTGCTGAAAATTAGTGAAGTAGTGCTCAGCAGTTGTACTGATTTCAAGAGAAACAATTAAGGGAATGAGAATCATAAAAAGAGTAAATAAAATCTAAAGTATAAAATAAGTAAAATCACAAGAGGTTCTTGGAAACAATCCAGAGATATAAGATAATTTTCATATGTATACTGTAGTTAATGGTCAGTTAAGTCTCACCAGTATATATTCACAGTCAGCCAAAGAGATCTACATTTAAATCTTTATTCACTTATCTCAGCCATGGAACTGCATCTTTGCAAGAGACAGATGAATAGGCAAGATGATTACCTAAATATGCTAATCCAACTTTCCCAAACTCCTTGATATACAACTTGTTCTCAGCTAGTAGAATGCCATCTTAGCTTGGAATATTGGTCAATGCAATCTCAACATACAGAAAGGAAGTATTATGTTGGGAGGAGCTTAGCTGAGCTGTATTTAGGTTTCACAATAATGTCATCAACTTCAAAGTGAAAATCAACTGTATGTTTATGAAATAAATTATAATCAGTGGTGAGTTGCCCCCGGTTCAGACCAGTTCGCAAGAACTGATAGTAAAACCGGTGGGAGGCCCCGCCCACTGCCCCGGATGTCATCATCAGCGATCTGCGCATGCGATCCCATTGCAAACCAGTAGTAAAGGTAAGTAGAACCCACCCCTGATTATAATGAATTGTAAATCATAAGAAGAATGGTAATTGGCCAAATTGGTTTATTACTCAAATTACTGTGGGCTATGACTTTAAATAACTACAACTGGCAATGCAAGGATAAAACAGCTTCAAGGTTTTGTTCTGTTTTTATTAAACAGAAGCAATAGCAAATTATCATAGATCTTATTCTGTCTTGCAAGGGTCTGAGGTGATGAGAAAAATAATGCATTTATACATTATAGGTGATAGCATTCCTATTTAATTCCAGCAATATAAACAGTCATATTTCTAAGCACAGAGAAAGTCAGCTAGACAATACCACATTAGGTCATACTGCATTAGGTTATACCGCCTTCAGTATGACCTAAGCGTAGCTCATAAAATTATCTGCTACAATGTCCTACCTGTCAATGACTACTTCAGCTTCAACCACAACAATACATGAGCAAATAATAGATACACACTCAAGGTAAACCACTCCAAACTCCACTGAAGAAAATACGACTTCAGCAACAAAGTGTTCAATGCCTGGAATGCAATACCTGGCTCTGTGGTTTCATCCCAAACCCCCCAAAATTTTAACCTACTGTTGACCTCACCCCATCCCTAAGAGGTCTGTAAGGGGCATGCATAAGAGCACCAGCGTGCCTACCGTCCCTGTTCTAATATTTCCTCTATTTGTATCTATTTTATATATCCAA
Source organism: Pituophis catenifer annectens (assembly GCF_029215685.1). NCBI lineage: Eukaryota > Metazoa > Chordata > Lepidosauria > Squamata > Colubridae > Pituophis > Pituophis catenifer. The sequence continues at coordinate 236,008,911 of NW_027256882.1, forward strand.
TCCATGTTTATACTTATTACCTAATATGTTCTTGATAAATAAATAAATAAATAATAAATCATATTATAATTACTCAATTTCTCCACAACTCTTTTAGATGGTTCACAGACAAAATGCTTAAGAACAGTAACTATTCCAGAATGCCTTTAATAAAATGTCTCGCAATAATTATGGGAGCCATCAAATCATTGGAAAGGGACAAAATATATATATTTAAAAATCCCAATAACAGTGGGAAACCCCTTTCATACTGAAACTAATCCTTTGCCTTCAACAACACACACAAAAACTGTGAAGATGGGCTGGATATATTCAAATTATCCTTGCAGCATACCTCAGTGCTGATGCACAGCTGAGCCTGGTTACAAGGGTTGACAGCTGCTACAGTGTAATCTCATTAACCTCATGTAAATCTTACAATAATAAACACAAGACAAGTATATTAAGTCATATCTAAATCCATGTAAGGGAGACCCCTATAGTTAAATAGCAGCATTTAGGTGATGAAGGAATTTCATCATAAATTTTGGTTATAATAATGACCAAACACTGGGTGATTCTGAAAGTTGGGTATTTGATGAATATTTTTATTAGTCTTATTTCCATGTTATTTTGTTTTCCTTTTTTAATCTTTAATCTGAAACTTTATGTCATCAGAGATAAAGGATAAGAGAGAAATAGCATGCTTGTAAACTTTTGCTTGTAAAATATGTAAATGTTTTGTATTGATCCATGATTGCCATCTTGATTTCTTAAAACCCCCCCATCCCAAAATATTTCTCCCTACCTCCCAATTTCACCCTTATTTATTCAGCGACCCCTCCTGTCTATCCCCAGTGTCACATTAGGTTTAAGGAAAGAAAATTGCACTCTGTTGAAATAGCAGAAAACTTTTCAGTTCCTTCATCTTTGTACAGGCAGTCTTTGACTTATAACAGTTCGTTTAGTGACCATTCAAAGTTACAACAGCACTAAAAAAAGGAACTTGTGATTATTTTTCACATTTACGAGCATTGCAGTATCCCCACGGTCACTTGATCAAAATTCGAATGTTCGGCAGTTGATTCATATTTATGACGGTTGCAGTGTCCCAGGGTAATTTGATACCCTTTTGCAACCTTCTGACAAGCAAAGTCAATGGGGAAGCCAGTTTCACTTAACAACCATGTTATTAACTTAACAATTGGGATGATTCACTTAACACAACTATCACCCTGGTTATCATTTCTTTACCTTCCTACCATTGGGAAGGAGATATAGAAGTATAGCCACACAAACAGCTGAAAAACAGTTTTTATCCGTGGGCTGTCAGACTCCTGAATGAGAAATAACATCATAACTACATAGTATGATGGACTGCAGGGCCGGCGCAATGTGTAACATGTTCACACTGGTGCAATAGGACTGGGTGTTTTGTTAATATGATTTATTGGGTTAGGGATTTTCTGTCTTCACTGTGAGTTGTATTGTGTTGGGGGGGTGCACTGAGGGAGCTCAACCAATCCCATTGTACATATGTTGTGCACTGACAATAAATATTTGAATTGAATTAACAACTGGGGCAAGAAGGACTATAAAATGGGACAAAAACTCACTAAATAAATGTCTCATAAATATGCAACATAAATTTTGTGATCAGTTGTGGTCGTAACTCGAGGGCTACCTGTACAATATGTAAGCCACATTATTTTGGTACTGGCTAAATGCTGGCACTCTCTAAGTTCTATATGAAGATGCACAATTTATGAACAGAAATGCGAGTTTCCCAGCCAGAGGCTACACCTGTGTCTCTAAAGCTAGGTGGGATTATTTTTAGCACAAAAAATAATGAAAATCCTAGATATGCAAAACTTTCTTATACGCTTTTCCTAAAATTTCTAAAACACATTGCATAAAATGCCTACTATTAAACATGAATATTTTATTTAGTGATGGGATTTTTTAAAAAAAAAATGTCATTAAATATGTCAGTGCACCAAAAGATGATGAAGTCCTGGATAGCAGCAGTAATATTGTCTTCCAATTGTTCTAGCGGTGTGACATCCGAATTCAGCTGTTCTAATTTGGGGGATTTTTGTAACAATGCACATTTTGTTTTTGCAAATTCTGGCATCTCCAAGTAAGGTATAAATGTATGGAACATCTTGTATAGCAGCTGCCACTCAGCACCAGCCAGACAGTATTACACTAGAAAAGACAAATGTCTGACTCAGCATAAGGTAACTTCTTATGTTTATATGCAGTTAGGAGAAGTGCGGAGGGCAGATGGAAAAATGGATCACAAAACCAAACATGAATACTCGCTCAGCATCTTGGGTCATATAAATAAATCATGTGCTGTTTCTTAGCAGAGACAGCCACTGGCAGAAACTGATCGGTGGATGCGATGCAGTAGTGTAATTCACCACTTGCAATACTTGCTCACATTCTTTATTTTGAAATATCTGCTGCTCTAGTTTTCTTTTTCTTTTTTTCCCCTCCATTGGTGAGTTTCAGAATTTAATAATATTGGACTTGGTTTATGTGAGGATGTAAGTGTAGAAATACAGCATTCTCTGGTCTGCTTGACTTGGGGCTGTAATAAAAGTAATAAATACAACTTAAAAGTTAATCTGATCAAAAAGAAATTTTAGTAGCTCATAATACTCCGGAGGAGTGAAAACTTGCTTATGGCAAAACTTCCATATGCTTTTCTTATTTCAGTGCCATTCACTTATAATGAATATCTTTTGAGGGTTGAAATGGTTTCACAGAACTGAGCTTTTGCAGATCATTTTCAATAGAATGCCATATGTATTAATACTGAAATTTCTCCCTTTTTTGTAACACAGCATAAATAATTTAATTTAATAATTTACAGTTTCCATTAAAGTGTCTATAATGTAAGGATCAGATGTCCGTGTTATAAGGTTTAAATCTGAAAAGAGTGAATAGCTCCCATCCTCAGGGCTTTTCAGAAGCTGGAGAACACTTCCTGGTCCATGCCTTCTTTAGAACTTGATTTTTCTGGAGGAACTAATGTCAGAAGTGGAATTATTGTTATATCATGATGTACTTAATCAGATTGATAACATATCATTGTTTTTTTAGTTTTAGCAGTACAGAAAGTAACTGCTTCTGCCTCCGATAACCTCCCACCGGCCAACACGCTCCCACAGAGAGGGTCTCCTCAGGGTGCCGTCTGTCAGGCAATGTCGGCTGGCGACCCCCCGGGGAAGAGCCTTCTCTGTGGGGGCACCCGCCCTCTGGAATGAGCTGCCCCCAGGGATACGACTAATCCCGGATCTCCGGACCTTCCGCCGGGCCCTGAAGACTTTTCTGTTTCAGCAAGCCGGGCTGGGTTAAAAATTTTTTAATTGGTGAATTTTATGGGTAACGGGGTTTTAAAATTGGAGAAGCCTAAGATAATTTAATTCTGTTTTAATGCATTTTAATATTTGTACTGTGTGTTTTTAATCTTGGCTGTTCACCGCCCCGAGTCCTTCGGGAGAGGGGGCGGTATAAAAATTTAATAAATAAATAAATAAATAAATAAATAAATAAACTATTTGAGGTGGAAATGGTTTATATTTATTTTAATTAATGCATATTACGACAGTGAACAATGCCAGTGGTAATAAATATTGGTAAGTGTGTCAGATGAAAAAATAAATTATTATTTATGCCATATTCTCTCTGCCATAAATTATAGTGTTGTTTCCGTTATGGTAGCTCACAGATTATCATATGCATTGAATTGAAGCAAACATTGTTCTTTCAGTAGGAAACAAAAGAAATTAATTTATTTCATGTATAAAGGACAGGGGGGAGTTCATATTTTTATGTTAAGGAAAGCACTCTTCAAAATAAATGTGGTGTTGATGGTATTGATTTAATATTTATTTTACATAATATAGTTTTTTTTTCATTATTTTGTATTTAAAAAAACATTGTAAATCTCTTGCTATATTTCTAAAGACAGGTCAGACATATATTTGTGTTAATTGATTTTTTTTTAAAGGCCATTCCATTGAATTGAATTATCTCTTTTGTCATATTCAAGATATGACAAAAATGGAGACAACTGTTTCAGTTCAGAACTATCATGCTCTTTGATACTGACATCTATCTATATTTTAACTGTAACAATTATGGCCTCTTTCTACCTCCAGACCAGGTCCTCAACATGTTGGCTGGCGAAGTCTAGGGACTGAAATCTAGACATCTTAAAATTTCCAAGGTTGATAAACAATATTCCAGACCAGTGGTCACCAACTGGTTGTCTGTGGACCACTGGTGGTCCACGAGAACATTTTGGTGGTCCATAGAAAAATTATTCTTATATATTGCACTAAATCAGGGGTCCTCAAACTACAGCCCCTGGACCGTATATGTGCAATGAACATTTGTGTGGCTGCAGAGAGTCTCCCCCTTTGGGTTCTTTTTGTGTGGGTCAGAGGGGGGCAGAAATTCTGACTTGGGGTCTGCTTCAGCCTCCTGGCTTTGGGCAAAGGCTGGAGGCTGGAGGCTGGAAGGAAGTGCCACTGGTGGCAAAGAACCAGAGGACCTTGTTCCACTGGGACTGCATCATGGCCTGGAACTGGCTAACCATCTCAGCCCACTGAGCCTTCAGGCGCCGGTACCTGGCCTTGCACTCCTAAGGGACTTCCCTCTGCTTGGAAAGCCTATGCTCGTAATCCTCAGTGAGCTGCTTCTGCTGAGCCTCCTTCTCGGCCAGATCCAATTTGAACTGAGCCAGCTGTTTTGCCAACTCTTTCTCATGGTGGCTGCTTAGCTCCAACAACTGCTTCCTGTTGGGGCCCTAAGGGGCAGGTGAGGAATGGCTGGGAGGGGAGGGGCAAGTAGAGGCCAGGGAGGCACCGCACAACACGAGTGACATTGAGTTGGCCATGCCCACCCAGTCACAAGCCCACCTAGCCAGTCATTAGGCAGATCATATTAGTGGTCCGGGGGATTTAAAATTATGAATTTAGGGGTCCCTGAGGTTCAAAAGGTTGGTGACCCCTGCTCCAGACTACCTATTTACAGTATATTGAACAACATCCCCAAATTGGCATTATGTTTAGATTCAGGGGCTTCAACTCTCAAAATTCTCAAAGATATGTTCCGGATAGGAATTCTGGAAATTCCAGGAAAGCTGACATATTATATTTTTTATTTTCCTGAGAAAATAAATTATCTTTTCTACACCACATATTTTATTTTAGTTTTTATAAATTGACTGGATAGTTTATAGATTTTAGAAGGACTCCACTATATTACCATTAGGCAGTAGATTAGGCTGCTCTATTAGTCTTAATTAGCTTCCTTTCTGTCTTAACTTTGTTAGAATTCATTCAAAATTATAACTTTTGGAAGAAATCCTAACAGCACCTCTGCCACCAGATAAACAGTTTAATCTTTTAGTCCAAAACAATCTCTGCCTAATGAGCCAGCCTATTCTGTCATTAGCCCGCCATAAAAGAAAGGGGGGAGGGAAGAGCTCCAATAGAATTGTGTTCTTTTTATTGTAAGAATTGCAATGGAACTGTGAAGAACAAAAATATGACTCACTTAAGAATTCTGTTGCATCCCGGTATTTGCATTAATCTGATAATGTTTTTAACAAATCTCAAAATGTATTGAAATATGCTCTTGAAAACGTCCATACATACAATGTGCGTTTTGCTTCTTACCCGGTTTTTAATGCATATTTGCAAAGAGATTATCTTTCTCAACAGGTCTTCCAGGTGTAAACACACCTTATAACCAGGAAAAAGATCTTTCTGATCAGGGGTGAAATCCAGCAGGTTCTGACAGGTTCTGGAAAACCGGTAGTAGAAATTTTGAGTAGTTCGGAGAAAGGGAAATACCACCTCTGGATGGCCCCAGAGTGGGGAGGGAATGGAGATTTTGCAGTATCCTTCCCCTGGAGTGGGGAGGGAATGGAGATTTTGCAGTATCCTTCCCCTTCCATGCCCACCAAGCCACATCACGCCCATCAAGCCATGCCCACAGAACCGCTAGTAAAAAAAAATTGAATTTCACCACTGTTTCTGATCTTACTAATACAAATGTTCCCTTTCTGTTTTTTTTTTTTTATTTAGAAATAAGCACAGGATTTAAAATTTAGTAGGGCCATGGTAGCTAGGATAGGAAAGCATTAAGTTTTTACTCCTCAATCATGTTTATCCCAGATAATCAGTATGGTGTAGAGGTCAAAGCACTGAACTAGAAACTGATAAGCTGGGAGTTCTAATTCCACCTTTGGCATGAAGCCATCTTGGTGACCTTGGGCCAATTTCTCTCCATCAGCCTAGGAAGAAGGAAACTATTCCCAACAAACCTTGCCAGGGAAACTGCATGGACTCATCCAAAAAATTACCAGGAGTCAACACTGACTGGAAGGTACACGTGGTATACATGGTACACATGAGTGCCACACACTCATTATCATTGTGTGATGGAAGGTGCACTTGGAGAATCCATGGAGAGGGGTTTTGACAACACAGATTTTTCCCAGGGGGGAGGCACTAAATCTCATCAGAGAGGCCCAGATTGTGGAGACTGAGCTAGATGGGGGAGGGAGGAAGAGGTTAAGGCTACCCACACCTTAGAATCTCTCAGAGAATACCTACTAGGTTATACCTAAAGTTTTAGCAAAATTCTGTCCATTAGGAATAAGGAACTAAAGGATTGGACTTGATTAGATTTCTCTATGTCCTTTTTTTTGGACTTTTTATTATTTTATTTATATCCCTCCTTTATTAGCTTTATAAATAAATGCAAGGCAATTAACATATCCAACCCACTTTTTTCCTTCAGTTTTTCCCACAACAACCCTGTGAGGTGGGTTGGACTGAGAGAGTGTGGCTGGCCCAAAGTTACCCATCTGGCTTTCATAGCTAAGGCGGATCTTAAACTCATGTTACCCTGCATTATAACCTGGTACCTTAACCAGTAGTTCACTAGTCCAAACTGGCTCTAATGTTAGTGGCTTAACACATTGCCAAGTTACTATGCATGGGCCAACTTTCATCAGCTTCCTTTTTTCCTGCAGATTCATATGTCTTATTAACATTTAATCTGGATTAGGGCAGGGTATAAAGGTTCAGGGGATTTGCTAAAAGTTGTCCTTATTTTTCTACCAGCATGATTCCCCTTTGATTAGCAAACCTTTTCATGAAGAAAGCAAACCTTTCTCCTTGCAAATGCAAAGGAGAATCTAATTCTAGGAGACAATAAAATTGTGTGCATTTCTGTGTGTCTGGGAGAAATAAACAGAAAAGGCAAAGAACAAGAGGAAAATCATATAACCCGAATATTTTTGAAAAAAGGCAAGGCAAAAAAAATAATAATAATTATGAAACCAATAACACTGCAGGAATCTAATGCCCTTGCTGGCAAACAGATGAACTGAAGCAACAACAAAACATTCTTTTTAAAGCCATAATAGTCATTACTTTGTAATTTAAAAGCTGAGAAACAAAACTATATCCATACTGGTACCCCTAAAACCACCCCAAAATCTGGAAGAACAGCCAGAATTTTAAACAATTCTGAAATACTAGCAAGATGGTGTTACATAAACCATATGATTAGTATGTCTCAGTCACACTTTTCTCCTGTGAAAATGTTAGTCAATTTCTTAGGTAGACTAGACTTTTCCCCCCAAATGCTTCTCTGGATCTAGGCATGAAATTAAATAGAACCACTAATTCCAACCACTATAGAACCACTACAGAAAACCCATCATTCCAAGACTTCAAGAAGTTTAGATTGGATTTAAACCAAATTGATTAGTCTGCATACTCCTGGACATTCCTTTTCTAGGTTACAAGTGAATTGTAAACATATTTTATTCAAGTCCTCCCATCCTTTAATCATTTCAAGATAAATGGTTTTGAAAACTTCCATGAATAATGGCAATGTTTTGAAATATTTTCAGGCATTAGCTAAGATAAATAGACCGGCTGACATATTTAAGACTTGCAAAATAGTAAATGCCCTCATGGCAATTATTGAATTATTGAATTTTATAAGGTGAAGGTAAAAGTTTCCTTGTCCAGTCATGTCCAACTCCAGGGCACAGTGCTCATCTCTATTCCTTGGCTGAGAGAGCCAGCATTGTTTGAAGACGTTTTCCATGGTCATGTGGTCAGCATTGCTATATTACCTTCCCACTGAAGTGGTACCTATTTATCTATTTGCATTTGCATGGTTTTGAACTGATAGGTGGGCAGGAGCTGGGGCAGGAACAGGAGCTCACTTGGTTGTGCAGTGCTCGAGTCTTAAACCTGGGTTTCCAGCTTTCCAGCTGAAAAGCTCAGTGTCTTTAATCACTGAGCCATCATACTACCTACTGAATTTAAACAAATTGCTAAATAAGAATTAATATTGCCATCAAAGTGAAAATGTCAAACTAGACAACAATGAGAAAATAAATTTCATCAATTGTTACTTAACTGAAAAGTTTTGGGAATGAGTTGAAGAAAGAATAAAGGAATTAGAGATTCCTCATGTATATTGGATAATTTCTGGTTGTCAGTTTATATACTGGGTTAATTCCTTATTACAGTTTCCTTCTTGTCCTAAAATTTTGTTTTGGAAGTTGGAAATGGAGAATATCAAGAATAGATGCAAAACTGGCTTAAATATGACTCACTGTTCCAGAATTTATAGACAATATTCATTGTAATGAGTTAATGAATGAAGATATGATAAGGTGATATACATAAGATATTGAAGTGGTGGATAGCTTCTGCCTTTAGCATCATGTAGTAAAAGAACCAGCAGTCAAGAAATGCACTTCAGACCAGCATCTGGTACTCCGTGATTCTCCATGGAAGTGAAAGTTGGACTTTGAAGACACAGGATATGAAGAGTATGATGAAGATATGATGCTTTTGAACTTTGGTGTTGGGAAGACTCATCAGAGTACCATGAGACACCAGTAAAACAAATGAATGGCTGATCAAACAAATGAACCCAGACAGTGGTGAAATTCAATTTTTTTTTTTACTACTGGTTCTGTGGGCCTGGCTTGGTGGGTGTGGTGTGGCTTGGTGGGCACAGCTTGGTGGGTGTGGCAGGGGAAAGATATTGCAAAAACTCCATTCCCACCCCACTCTGGTGCCAGCCAGAGGTGGTATTTGCCACTTTTCCAAACTACTCAAAATTTCCACTGCCAGTTCTCCAGAATCTGTCAGAACCTGCTGGATTTCACCCCTGAACCCAGAGTTCTAATTGAAGCCATAAATGACCAGGCTCAAATTATCCTATTTTGGACACATTATAAAGACATGGGTTTCTAGAGATGCCTCAATTACAGTAGTAATGAGCACACCACTGAAATATGAGGTTAAGGATAGTGTGTGTCATGGATAAAATATATCTATGTAGTCACTATATCAGATTTTCTTGGCAAGATTTTTTGGAAGTTCTTTGCCTTTGCCTTCTTTGCTGGGCTGAGAGAGCATTATTGCTTATGGTCATCCTTCTGCTTTTGTGTTTAAAGCAGGACCTAAACTCAAAATCTCTCCGTTTCTGGAGCCTTTCATTAGTACTATGTTACAATGCAATGACTATGTTACAGTACAATAGAAAGCAAATAGTGGCATTCACATTTTAAATATGCTTAAAATGTTACCAGCTATAAGTTCAGAATGTTGCTTTTTTTTTGTCTAAAAATGTGTGCTGCTCAATGATTACAGAGCTTTGAATGACATCTATATCATTAATTAATAATATAAAGAGAGATGAAAGCTCAGTATTAATAAGTCACATTATCATATAAATGGGAAACTTTCTTTTTCAAAATACTTGAAAAACATAGTTTTTACTGTGTAATTTTTCCCCAAAGAGAATTAAGGAACAATATAAAGTTAAACTCTACAAGTATCATGTAAAGTATTACAACTTTCCTTTCCATTACCAATTATTTCTGAAAGCTATTAACATCAAATGAAGTAAAGTCATTTGTCTTACTGCATTTGCAATCAATGAAATGTAACAACTTGAGAAGGTCAACATGAAAATTCTACTTTGCTTCCAGATTATACTCATCTAGATGAGTGGCAGACCTAGCCAACTTTTGTGGTTCTTGAAAGGCAAAGCAGTTATGCCTGATTAGTATTTAAATGGGAGACTACCAAATTTATGAGCTAGACTTGGGAACTAAGTCAAAAGCAATGGCCAATCATGTTTGTATTACTACCAGGACAATTGCAGGGATATGTCATAAAGTCATTAGGAATTGAGCTTGATTGAAAAGTTCCTTTATCGCTTAAGCTTACTGTCAAGTAGTTGTCAATGTGTATAAGTACTAACACATTTAAAATGAAGGAAAATAAGGATTACTTGGGACAATGGTAATCTGGGTTCATTATACATTTTTGTTCACCACCCAAAGTCTCTCTCTGAGAGTGGGTCAGGGTGATTCAAAAATGTAAAATATAAATAAAATGAATTGCATACATACTTTTAGTTGAGGTTTTCCAAGCTTAGAGTGATCGCTACTGAAGAACATAGTGTCATCAATCTATTACTCAGCTGAACTCTTGATTCAAGCCATACAGAACAAATTGACAGTGTGGACCAATCAGGATCAAAATTAACACCTTTCCCAACCACCAGGCAATTGATATTCTCTAGAAGCATTCAATTACCAGCCAACCTCACAAAAATAACATTCCACATAGACTATGAAAATAATCCCCACTTCTGAACCATTGTGCTAAGGAAGACATGTTGGAATGCAAGGTAAAACATCTGCAAAAAAACCATAATCCCTATTTCGATATAGTTCTCTTTAAGCTGGTAGAACTCTTAAGTAAAAGGCGATATTGAATTAAAAACAATACTTAGGCCATAAATAGAATAGGGTTTTTTCCCCAAATAATACATAAAAGAAAATTGTATAATTTAGCTCTTATGTTACATCACACAGGTTGGGTAAATAACATTTCTTACTGTAATGTTCTAGCAAATACATAAATCAATTAATCTGACATTCCACTTGAACATCAGCATTAATAAAATCAGTCAATTGCAAATGGCAGCTTTATTTGAAACAGTTTACATCCTGTAACCATATCTTTAACACCACCAGACAACAACATTTGCCTATCTCAGCTCCTTGAAAATGATGTGATAGGTGGATAAAAATGCCAAATGCAGTCTAAACATCTGGATGACTGTGTGACCAACCATGATAATAATAAGAGTGAGAAAATGGCTACATACAAATTGAACAATGGAAACGCTACCGAAGCCCTCAATACCTGAGGCATACCTTTGATATAATATATGCTGGAATTATTACCTGGACATAAGCTGAACTGAATCAAAAAAAACAAGAAAGCTCATGACTATTCACTATGCATTACATCCCTGTAGTGATAGTGACATATTATGGCTGCTCCACAGAAATGGAGGAAGAGTTTTACTTCAAGTCAAACAAACTGTCAAAGAAGAAAAGTATCATTAGGTTGATTAAGTAAAAGACTGCCAAGAAGGAGCATTGATGCAAGTTAAAAACTTACTAAATCTACCAGAAACAAAACATGTACATTGAAATAATGTATAAAAACAACAAAAGAATGCTGGCAAGGAAAAGCATTATGTAGTCAATTTCTACAAAAGATCAAGGGAAAGTAGATAAAAATAAAACCTGACAATGGCTTACAACTACAACATTTTAAAAAAGAAACTAAAGTCTTGATTTTGGCTGCTCAAGCATGAGTGATTTGGACTAATGCAATCAAGGCCAGAATTGGGAAAAAAATAATAATCAAATGATTCAAAGTGCATATTGCACAAAGAAGCAGAAGAAACAGCAGATATTATATAAATTGATGCAGAAAGATTGTACCAGTAATGAAGAACTGGTGGCAACATGTAATTGAAAATAATAGTTAAGAATGAACTGCTTAAAATATGTGAGATTTCAAAATTTAAACATATAAAATCTTGGTTTATGCATGGCAAGCCTGCCAAAATTAAACCTAGAGACAGGCATCAAGTAACCAGGCCTTAAGTCATGTAGGTATTTATAGATAGAGATCCTCATCTCGAATCACATCTAGAAGCAAACTGGTAGCCAGTGCAGTTTGTGAAGCAGAGGTGATACATGGGCATATTGAGACATGTCCATCACTACTTGCACTGCTGCATTCTGGACCAGCTGACACTTCTGGGTAGTCATCAAGGGCAGCCTGATAAAGAATACATTACAATACTCAAGCCATGATGACCAGAGCATGGCTAATTGTTTCGTTCCCTTTCATTCCTAATGAAATTTATCTTAGATCAAGTAACCATATTGAACCTAATGGAATAATAACCAAACCACAGATGGTTGCTTTATGGAGAACTTTCCACCTGGCAAGATATTTGCAGTTAGCAAATCCATTATTATGACTAATCTATTATTTTTCCAGCCTGTAGTGTTGAAGAAGTCAGGTGGATTTTATATTTTCATTTGCATTTTTTAGCACAAAAGGTTCTTGAGAATTTGGTTAGGGAAGCTATCTTTCAGATATTAATAATTAGGTATCACATTAAAGCAGTGGTGAAATCCATTTTTTTTACTACCAGTTCTGTGGGCATGGCTTGGTGGGCATGACTTGGTGGGCATGGCAGGGAAGGATACTGCAAAATCCCCATTGCCTCCCCACTCCTGGGGGAAGGATATTGCAAAATCTCCATTCCCACCCCACTCTGGGGCCAGCCAGAGGTGGTATTTGCCGGTTCTCCAAACTATTCAAAATTTCTGCTACCAGTTCTCCAGAACCAGTCAGAACCTGCTGGATTTCACCCTTGCATTAAAGTTAGAAAAGGGGCCTTGCTTTCTCCTTCTCACACATATTCCCAAGTAAAAATAACTTTCCATTTATTCATGGGATATTTTGAACTAAACCTTTCATTTCGAATCTGCAATTTGCTTTCCAATTTCTGCGTACCGATGGGAAAAAAAACTGTACGATTTGTTCTAAAGACAATATTTATCTAATGAGTTTTTAATATTGCTTCTGCAGAGAGACAGATAAGTAAATTTGTTCTTGTTCTTGGGTGCTCTTTTGAATAATCTTTCAGTTTTAGCATACTTATAAAACTGCTTGGAAGCACCATTTCTAATGTTACAATGGAGGTGGAAACTAGTAAAATAAATAGTGGGACTCTATCAACAACAACAATCCTAGTTCTACTGTGTAATAAAAGCAGCTACCTTTAAGTATACCTCTTTGTTCCTGTAGCATTGAATCAAAAACACATCCTAATCTCCAATTTTACATTTATTTATAGAAAGTTTAAGTGTAAGAACTTTTCTTCCAAAGAATTTCAATTCTTTTTTGTCTTCTGCAGAAAAGTGTACACTTGGACCAGTTTTAATCCTGACTCTGTACTTTACAAAAAGCATTTTTGGCATTTCTAGAAACACTGCAGTCATTATGGGGAACTGAATTTTAATATTGTGTTGGGTTTTTGGTTTTTTTGACAATGCTACATGGCAGTATCTGAAAGAGAAAAATGTATCTCATTTTTCAGATTTTCAGCTTTTTTCAACTCATTACAAGAATGAGTTATAAATTCGAATTTCATTGTTCAAATACAGGATACAGCAGACATTTTTACATTCTGCACTATGTAGTTGAAATTATACATTGGAAGATAGGATATCTTTTATTTCAGTGTTTTTCAAACTTGGCAACTTTATGATGTCTGAACTTAAACTCCTAAAATTCCCCAGGTTGCATGCATTTGAAAAACAACGCTCTACTGAAGGTAGGTTTGGTGAATATCAATCTTTCTTGTGTGAATTGTGTTAATTGAAGACTCACTTAGAATGAATAATGAATAATGCTTATTTCACTCAAAGATAACTATTATAATAAACCATATTTCATCATTGAAATAAGAGTTAATTGCATCACATTAAAAAATAACAATAAAAGCAAAAAAATATATAATTTTTGTGTGCATACATGTATAAGATGATATCCATATACACATACACTCCAAAGTACATCACACCCTCCAAGATGAGATCTGCATCCGTCTTTTTGGCCTTCAAAAAGGCCTTTGAGATGGCTGTGCCACCTACCCTGGTGCCCCAAATTGAGTGGGGTACTTTGGAGGTAGAAAACAGAGTAGATAATATCCCACCTCTTTCCTGTGTTCACTTTGCTTCTTCCATCTCTACCCTGGTTAGTTTTAACTGAGTGTCTGTAAACTGCCTACAGTTGTCTATGGTAAGATGGGTGGCATACAAACTTAAAAAATAAATAAATAAAAATCAAAACATGATAAAATATAGAACTAATAATGAACCAAAGTGATTTTTATTTGTAATTTAATCAATGTAGCTTTAAGAATAATTTATGCTGCTAATCCATAGTGTGTGGGGGGGGAGGGGGTTTCTCCTAATGGTTAATGTTGATTTAATATTGTATAAATTGCTAGATGTAATGTTGCCATGTTTTTCTTTTTCTTTTAGAAAGTCTACTTGAGTAGAATAACATATTTCCCAAAAGTTACTGTACTCAGTAGCTCAGTGTTGATTGTAGCAATAAATGAATTTTGTTTTTCTTCTTATTTTTAAGTTTCAATAATTTATCTTTCATAGTCATCTACAGCTGGATAAACAATTAAATATAAGACATAAAATGATCATCATGTCTCAAGATGTGAGTTTATTACAGTTATGCCTTATTTTTAGCAATTTCACTTCTGTTTTGCTATAATTGAGTAATGGATTTCAACAATGTAGATTTCAAGGTCAACTCAATGTTCAGATCATGTTGGAATAGGCAGAGATAGGCATTCTAGGACCCAAATGCAGTTCACAATTTTCTTCTTCTAAAATGACTTCTCATTTGAAGCTTACACTTGGGATTTCTTATATCACAATTAATTTGAAGCAGAACTTTTAGCAAAGAAACTGTTACGCTTTGTCTGAATCTCAAATACCTGAACTATATAATTCAGACATAATAATGTTAGATTGGAAGCTAGATATTATATATATTTTCTAGTTTTTGCTCATGAATTTTAATGCAAGCATAATTTATTCTCAGGATTATCTTCCAACCAGAAAGCAGAATTTTAAGTGCAATTTTATGTTCACTTGTCGTAGAATAAGTCCCATTCAACTTAATTAGACTTATGCCTGACTGAGAACATCTGATTCTCAGGAAAATACATTAATTTGGCATGATTCTTATTTTAATTTTACCTTAAAATTAGAAAATATTGCTAGCCACTTAAACAACATATCGCATATCATTACAAATAAATAACCAAGAGTTAAGAGTCATTTCCCTACCACCTATAAAATTGGTCCTCAGGTAGTATTAATCATGATAACTGCTCCTCTTCTTTCTTAATATCCTAATTTGTTTATTTAATCAGTGTGAATTATAAGCTTAATTCTAATGTATTTATTCAATCAGCATGAGCAACTGATTCTGTAAAGTAAAAATATTGTTACCAAATTCAATAGAATTAATCAAAGTGTCATGTACAGATTGACTGGATTTTCAAACTGGTTGTTTTAAAATTTAAAACCAGTTATAAAAGCTGGTTTACAGTTTAAAAACCAGTTATAAAAGCTGGTTTACAGAAGTAGCTTGCAATAACCCTAACCCTAGTTCAGGATAGGACAGATGTTTTGAACTACAATTTTCATAAATATAACAGGACGTGGAAAACAGCAACAGATTATGGAGGTTGTGCTCCAAACATCTGTATATATCAGGTTATCTAGTTGGGTTGTATTCTTTAATTTTGAGGGAAGAGGGATTAATTAATCTGGAGGCAGTTAATTTTATTCTCAAAATTGCTAACATGAAATTAAAATACAGCTCCCAGTTGTCACAGTGAATATCAAGTAAATGAATTGTTTCAAAAGTGGAAAATAGAGTAAATGGCTTTAACCCAGCTGCTTGCCAAACTTTTCTTTTAATTAAAAAGTGACTGCAGTTAATTTTAAACTGAATGGGAATCATGAGAAGGGAAGGATCATAGTTCAGAAGCATACAACAGCTCCCAGATTTAATATCTGGCATCTCAGCATTAAAATGTAGCTGAGCTGGAGGATCTGGCCTTGAGAGCCTGCACATCTTTTGCCAAAGTATACTGTTCCCTCTTAGGGATAGGAGATAAATTTTACATTTTTAACGCATTTAATGCATTTGCCCTTTTGTATAAAAATGTGAACTGAAGGCATTTCAAAACAAGTGATTATTCAAGTGGTAATTTTGTACCACTTGAATAATCTGAGACATTTGAACATAGAAGACCACAGAACGTAGAGTAAGAGAGTTGGAAAGACCTTGGAGGACTTCTAGTCCAACCCCCTACTTGAGCAGGAAACCTTACACCATTTCAGATAAGTGGATGTCCAACCTCTTCTTAAAAGCCTCCAATGTTGGGACTCCCACAATCTCTGAAGCAAGGCATTCCACTGGTTAATTGTTCTCACTGTTAGGAAATTTCCCCTTAGTTCTAGGTTGCTTTTCTCCTTGATTAGTTTTCATCCATTCTTTATTATCTTGCCTTCTGGTGATTTGAAAAATAATTTGACCCCCTCATCTTTGTGGCAGCCTCTCAAATATTGGAACACTGCTGTCACATCTCCCCTAATCCTTCTTTTCACTAGACTAGACATACCCAATTCCTGCAACTGTTTTTCATCAGTCTTAGCCTCCAGCCCCTACCTATTCTTGTTGCTCTTCTCTGCATTCTTTTCTGCACTTTGAAACAGGGTTACAGTCAGGGGAGGTATTCACTTACTTTCTCAAATGTGAGAGCGCCCCATCCACGCATGCACCCAGCCTTCCATGCATGAGCTTTGCTGCCATGCACACCTTCTATGAATGTGCCTTGCCTCAAATGGGCCTAAATAGCATGACTTGGAGCTGGGGGTGGGGGGTGGGGGGGTGGGGGGGGTGATTTCAGCTACAAGTTCAGGCGAACCGTTCTAAACCGGCTGAATACTACCTCTGGTTACAGTGGCCTGTTCTGATTGCAAAAATTATCAGGATGTATGGGCTACTCTGTGCTGTGAGGCTACATCGCTTGCAGAAAATCAGTAATCAATTGTAATGTGGCTTTTCTAGCCAATATGGAGGCATCATTTCTGTCCACCAAATGGCTTTCTTCATGGTGGAGACTACAGAAGGGATCACCTAGTGCCCTATTCTGTGGCTGTTATGTACATAAAAGGGTTAAAGCTAGAACAACCAATAACTACTGCCTACGGGACTGTCTTTGCTAATTATGCACAGTATTGTTTGCAGTGGCTTTCTCTGGGCACAATGAGAATATATCTGCTGAACAAAGCTATGCATCGGTGGCAGGAAGGGTATACGCCATTAAATACTCTGCTAGCTCCATTGCCTGGTCCAGTTGCCCAGACTCCACCCCACAAGGGATTATGGGGTCATTAAATGATGATGATGATTGTTTGCAGTGGCTCTGGAAAATTCTTTGTCTTTTGATATAGTGATAAATAGATATAGATCCATAGTTTTCAAATTTGGCAAGTTTAACATGGATTTCTTGGAGTAGACGTAGCCCAGATTTATTGAAAATATGTGGAAGTCACATTATCTGAGTTTTAGGAAGTATATTAATAAGGGTTTATGTAGACATTTTTATCCAGATCACAACGAGACTTCTACAGGGCAATAGCTGCTGGGTGTATCTGGATTGTGTTATGAGATTACATTTTTTTAAAAAAAGGAGAGAAAGACACTCCAAGAACCACTACAATATCACTCCCATATGTAAGAAAGAAATCTGTTCAAATACACGATCAGACTACTCCAATCGCTAGGCATTATAGTTGCTTGAAAACCTACAAAAACTCTATAAATAATTTTGGTAAACCAAAAGACTGCACACATTCCACGACAGAACTAACAGTGTCTACAAAACTAAAAGTTGGGACTGCAACTTGTATTATACAGTATAGGACAAACAGAACATCAATATCAAAGAACTGAGCCATATTTAATTTCAATAAAGGACACAGATTACAAATACTTGCCAACCATCTATACTCTCAATGCAAAGCTTGGATTTGATTAGGAGAACACAGAAACAAGAGATCACATAAATAGCAACAATGCCAAACTACTTTTAGTAGCCTATATTCAAATAAATGAGCCATCAACAGATCAATGGAACTGGATATGATCTACCACACAGCAGGCATACAAGAAAGATTGATCAAAATAGAGATGCTTTTGCAACCACCAATTAATTGATTCAGAAAATCTCCAGTTTTTACCCCACCTCAAGTTCACAGACTATAAATATTGTAAGACAATTCACACTTAGAATTATTAGAATACATGGGACAAAACATATACATAAAATCTCACTATTACTTTATTGAAATCTGGAGAGCCCAAATATGAAGTCCCAGAGGTGCTTGTTTTGCAAACAAAGTCCTATTGCCTTTTGAAAAAAGCACCTTTGAGAAAACCATGACCTGGAAGACTGAGAATCTCCATAGCCAATATATGAAATTCCTTACAACAATATGTTATAGTTGTTAAAAACAGATGGATCCAAGATCCCAACACTGCTCCTTTCCAAGAAAAACACTGATCACTTTGTTTGTCATGCCTCGCCAGGCCTTTTAAGAAGCCAAATAGTAGTAGCCAATAGTAGTAGTAATAACACTTAGACTTATATACCATTTCACAGTGCTTTACAACCCTCTCTAAGTGGTGTCAGCATATTGCCCCCAACAATCTGGGTCCTCATTTTACCGACTCAGAAGGATGGAAGGTTGAGTCAACTTTGAGCAGTGAGAATCGAACTGCCAAATTACTGTCAGCCAGCAATCAGCAGAGTCTGCAGTACTGCATTCTAACCATTGTGCCACAAGCACAAGGCATCTTTCCTATTACTTTTTAGGACCCCTATTACATTGGTCCTAGTATCACAATGGACCAGCCCATGAAAAGCCAAAACTTTGATAAATTTGAGCAATCTTATCAGCAAAATGTTATGCTAATTGGTCACAGCCTGTTTCCACCTCCCAAGGAAGAAAATGGTGCACTTTGTCACCCTGATTACCACACTTTAGGCTCAACTTTTAGCTCATGAATTATCTGATATTAATCAGATAATTCATCAACATCTGTCACTAGCATTCCAGCAATGATAAGTTGCTGTAAGAAGCAACTTTCTACAAGATGTCTCTCTTCCCCTTGAACGGGGGTTCCCAAGCAGGGATGCTCGCACCTCCCGGGGGTGTGAGACAATATTCCAGGGGGTACAAAAACTTGGATTTAGAAGGTTCAAAATTATAGTGTATATGCATAATTATATGCATATAATTATTTACTTTTGTAAGGGGTGTGAGAATATATCAGAAGCATTCCAAGGGTACATGGTATAGAAATTTTGGGGAACCCTGCCCTAGAAGATCAACTCAATACCCTCCCCCTATATCTCCCTGATGCTTCACAACCAGATATATTAACTTTCCCTGTGCTGATATGGCCAAAACCTGGCAGCATTGACTAAGGTGACCAGACGTCCCGCTTTTGGCGGGACAGTCCCACTTTTGAGCAATTTGTCCCGCGTCCCGCGGCGTTTTAAAAAAGTCCCGATTTTTCATTCTGCCTCCTGAGTCCCCGCTGATGGCTAGAGGGAAAAAAAACTGTTTAAACTCTTGCCGCGGGGCTTCAAAGGGCCGACCTACAGCTGATCAGTGTTAAAAAAAAAATGAGTAGACCCATGCCTGCAAAAATAGAAAAAGCAGCCCCTACAGCTTCCACTAGGTTAATTAGCTGCAAAAAGTTCCTGGAGCAGATTTTTTTCCCCCTAGCTATGCTGAAAACAAAGGCGAAAGCGAAAGTAAAGCTGCAACGTGACAAAATGAGTCAGAGAGAGATTTCTTTCTTTTTCTTTTTCTTTTTCCTCACCAAAAAAGGTAGGTGCAAAACTGCAAACAATGGGAAATTTAGGAGGAGAGTTCAAGATTTTAAAACACAAAAGAAAAAAAGCTCTATTTAACTAGGGAATTGTAATAATTGAGATACTATTAATAATTGTATATTGTGTTGAAAGCAGAAATGGTTAAGTTGTGGTTTGGAGGAATATATGGGGGAAATTATTTGGTTTATTATTATTGGTAAATATAATTAATTGATTTGTAAGAAATTGGATTGCATGGAAATAATTGGAATATTCATGTTCATATTGATTAATATACAAAAAAGATAGTTATATAACTAATTGATTTATATTAAAATGTTGAATTTGTATTAAACAACTGTATTACATAATTACATAATTAACCAATGTGAGGATGGATATAAAAATAGATGACAATGGGAAGGGGTATAATATAGAATAGAAGGGAAAAATTGAATTTGATTAAGATTAGAGATGAGGATGAAGGGTAATATTGGTTTTTTAAAAAATAGATGAGGAATAAATATGGCAAAAAGGAAATATAGAAATTGTAAATTTAATTGAAATGACTAAACGCTGTTTAAATTTGTGAACCAGCCAAATATTCTGTTCAAAGAAAATACATTGTATGTTTGTATGTGTGTTTCTAATTATTGCTATTTATTCATATTTGTTCTCTTTTATTCTTTAAAGTTTAACAATTCATTCTTTATCTTAATATCTTTATATTTGCTTGGGGTTGGCTTTCTTCCCTTTCATCTTTTTTATTGTACAGCAATCTTTCTCCTCAAACCTACCACCTCTCTCTTTTCTTTCCTTCTTACTTTCTCTTCCCCCACCCTCTTTTTCTCCTCCCTACTTCCTCTTCCTTTCTCCTTCTCCTCCTCTCTTCCTCCCTCTCTTACCCTCACTCCTACTCTAATTTCCATTCCTTCATCCCTCTCTATTGCTGTATCCTTTAATGCATATGGACTACTCAGAGGGCTGAAAAAGTTATTTTTGACTGGTCCTCACACTTTTGACCAGTCCTCGAACTTATGACTGTCCTCACATTTTACATTTTTGCCCTATCTTGTCATCATGGTGAAGAGAAGCAGTTGTGAAATGAGCGACATGGTTGTTAAGAATGCTGCATGGGCATAAATGTGAGGATGGTCATAAGTGTGAGGACCAGTCAAAAGTGCGAGGACCTGTCAGAAATGACTTTTTTCAGCCCTCTGGTTAGTCCTTTTGTGCATATGGACTACTCAGAGGGCTGAAAAAGTTATTTTTGACTGGTCCTCGCACTTTTTTTTTTTTATTGCAAAAGTTTTACAATTACATTTTCACCCCTTTTTTTCACCCCCCCACCTCCCTCCCCAAACTTCCCGTCCTCCCTAACCCTCCCTAATCCTCCCCCCCCAGACTTCCCTATTATGTACTCATAACTAATAACACTGATATATAAACCTGAACCCATCCCTCCCCCTATATAATTTTTCCTCTTTTTCTCTTTACATTAAGATATTTCTAATACATTATTTTCAAATAAAAGCTATTTGATACTTTCTAGTTTGGTATTTGTTCTGAACATATTCTATCCACCTTTTCCATTCCCATTCATAAGTCTCTTGTGAACAATCCTTTAAGTATGCTGAAATCTTCGCCATCTCTGCAAAACTAGCCATCTTCAAAGTCCATTCCTCGATAGTAGGCAAAGCTTCATTCTTCCAATATTTACCTATCAACAATCTTGCTGCAGTTATCATATACAATATTAGTTTTATTTCACCCCGTGTAAAACCCTTAACTATACCCAATAAAAACAATTGTGGAGAGAATTGAATTTTTTTCTTCAAAACATTCTGCATAACCCACCATATTTTTATCCAAAAAGCCTTAACTTTCCTACAGGTCCACCAAACATGATAATACGTAGCATCCAAACATTCGCATCTCCAACATTTTGGCTGAACATTAGGGTACATACATGACAACTTTTTAGGATCTAAATGCCATCTATAAAACATTTTATAAAAGTTTTCCCTCAGGTTCTGCGACTGTGTAAATTTAACATTCTGAACCCAAATTTTTTCCCATGTTTCCAACATCACTGGTTCTTCAAAATTTTGTGCCCACTTAATCATACAATCTTTAACTAATTCAGTTTCTGAATCCCTTTCTAGCAAAACATTATAAAGCCTTTTAATATGCATTGGACCTTTCTCTCTTATATGTCTAACCAATTCTTCCTCATGCAACATAATACCAGTTTTTTGGTCCTCTTTCCATCTCAATTGTAGTTGATTATATTGTAACCAAGTTAAATCAATTCCTTCATCCAACAGTGTCTGTAATGTCTTCAGCTGCCATCTGCCCGCATCTGTAAAAAGAACCTCTTTATATAAAAACCCCCCGAGTGACATTATATTTGTATTCCACATAGTATGACCAAGATCCAGCCATAACGGTATTTTGTAATCCCATTTGAGTCGGTGCTTCTTCCAAACTCTCATCAAAGATTCTCTAAGTATATGACTTTTAAATACTTTGTCTACTTTGTCGTCATAGAATAAATAAGCATGCCATCCAAATTCAAGATCAAAACTTTCTGCATTCAGTATTCCAGTCTTTTTACTTCCAAACCAATCACTTATTAAAGTTAAAGCTGCTGCATCATAATATAACTGTAGGTTTGGGAGTTTAAGGCCTCCTCTTTCTGGAACATCTTGCATAATTTTCAATTTCACTCTCGGCTTCTTCTCATTCCAGACAAACTTATTCACACCAGACTGCCAAACTTTCAGTTGTTTGTCACTTTTAAGCACCGGAATCATTTGAAACAAAAACAGAAATCTTGGCAAAATGTTCATCTTAACTGCTGCTATTCTTCCAAGTAAAGACAGTTGCAGCTTTTTCCAAGTCTCCATGTCTTTCTGGACCTCTCGCCACAACACCTCATAATTATTTTGGAACAATTTCATGTTTGATTCTGCAACCTGAACTCCAAGATATTTTACCTTAGGTACAATTTCAAAACCTGCCCTCCTTTCAAGCTCATGTTTACGATCTTGTGTCATATTTTTAACTATCATTTTAGTCTTTTTTGAATTCAGTCTGAAACCTGAAACTCTACCATAGTCTTGTATAATGTCGTTCATCAAGATTATTGATTCCATTGGTTGTGATAGGGTAACCACCAGATCATCTGCAAATGCCTTTATTCTATAATCCTCTTGCCTTATCATTATACCTTTCAAAATTTTAGAGTCCCGTATTGTATTTAGCAAGACTTCCAATGTTAAAATAAATAAAAGTGGGGACAACGGACATCCCTGTCTTGTTCCTTTTTCAATTTTAAACTCAGTCGTCAGACTTCCATTAATAATAATCTGTGCTTTTTGCTCTTGATAAATTGCTGAAATCGCCTGTATAAATTGGTCCCCAAAGCCCATCTTTTTTAAAGTCTTTAGTAGAAAATTCCAATCCACTCTATCAAAGGCCTTCTCTGCATCCAGAAAAACCAGCACTGCAGGGATCTGTTTATTCTTATCAAGATATTCCAATAAGTCTATTACTTGCCTTACATTGTCCTTCATATATCTGCCCTCAATAAATCCCGCTTGGTCCTCATGAATCACCTTTTGAATTACTGGCATCAACCTGTTGGCTAATACCTTCGCATAAATTTTATAGTCTGTGTTCAAAAGAGATATTGGTCTGTAATTCTCTGGTTTTTTAGGACCAACTTGTTCTTTTGGTATCAAAGATATATAAGCAGTTGTCCAAGATGGGGGTATTTTACCCCCTTGTTGAATATTGCAAAATAAATCTCTAAGTTGTCCCACCATTTCAGCTTGTAAAGTTTTATAATACACTGCAGTCAAACCATCCGTGCCAGGAGCTTTGGCTGTTTTTAACTGTTTAATTGCTGCTGTTATCTCCTCCTCTGTTATAGGATAATTCATTCTTTCCTTTTGTTGATCAGTAATTTTTGTAACTCTCTTATCATTTAAATATTTTTCTATAAGTCCATTCTGCACCTCTTCTTTGGCATATAGTTTAGTATAATAGTCCACAAAAGCTTCTTTAATTAAATTTTGTTGAAAAATTTCTTTCCCTCCAATATCAATACTATCAATAGTCCGTGTACTTTGTTTTTTCCTCAATGTATAAGCCAACCATCTGCCCGGTTTGTTAGCGTTGCAAAATGTATTATGCTTCGCGTATTGTAGGCTTGTTGCAACTTGTTCCGCCATAAGCATTTGAAATTGGTCTTTCAAAAGTTTTATAGCACTTCGTATTCTTTCATCTGTTGGATTTTTAATAAGTAACTGTTCTTTATTCTTTATTTCCATTTCCAACTCAGATCTTTTCTTTTGTCGGAACAGTCTATGTTTAGAATTCATGTAGATAAGTACCCCTCTCATATAAGCTTTACTTGCGTCCCAAACAATTTCAATTGGGGTACCTTTATTCAAATTTATTTCAAAAAATTCTTTCAAATGCTTTTTAAGTTCTATTGTATTTTTTTCATATCTAAACAAGTTCTCATTTAATCTCCAAGAACGTCTCTCAACCTTGTCCATCTCAATTTCTATCCATACAGGGCTATGGTCAGTCAAAGTTCTTGGAAAAATCTTTGTTCTTTTTGTTTTAACAAGTAGATCATTTGACAACAGGATAAAATCAATCCTAGAAAAGGATCTGTGTCTATCAGAAAAGAAAGTGTAATCCAATTCATTTGGATTATGTATTCTCCAAACATCTTTTAGTTCCATATCTTCTTTCATATCAAAAAAAGTCTGTGGTAGTCTAATTCTAGACTTTGCCAAGCTCTTTTTATCTAGTTTAGAATCAATTACTCCATTCCAGTCTCCCATAATTAAAATAGATCTATAGTCCCATTGCAATATTTTAGTATGTAACATCTTATAAAAATAATCCTGTTGTTGGTTGGGAGCATAAATTCCAATCAAAAGAATTTGACCATTTGCTGTGAGCAATTCAATTGCTACAAACCTACCATCTTGATCTACTTCTATAACTTTCGCTGTTAATTTTTTATTTACATAAATAACCACACCATTCTTTTTCTGCGAAGTTGAAGATATATAATGTGCTCCTAGTTTTGAGTTTATCAAATATTTTTGATCTTGAGTTGTAATATGCGTTTCTTGTAAACATATTATATCATTATTAAATTGTTTCAAATATGTAAATAATTTCTTCCTTTTCTGTGCTGAATTCAACCCATTGACATTCCAAGATAGACACTTAAAGGTCATCAGCCTCTTTCTGGAGCGCAGAGCAAAATATTTGAAGTTCATCCGAGAGCTTCGATCTCGCTCCTCCCATAGCGCCACTCTCTTGTATGATACTCTTAACTGCCTTCTTGTCTTGTCTTTCCTGTTGTTGTTGTTGCTTTTGTTTAAGTAGCTTGGATTGAGCTCTAGTTATACGTTGATCTTTAACTTCAGTCAACTGAATCAAATCCAGAATTGGAGAAGAATCCAACAAGGGCTCGCTCAGAAAACCTCCTTCTGCACCTTGCACTATTTCTAATTCCTGCTTAGACTGTTCTTTCAATTGCCTCTCTTCACTCTCCTTAATCTCCAAAACTGTAGATGTACGTGGAGATGGTGTTCTTTCCTTAAGAATAGTACTGTAAAAGTGTTGTGCCTTCTCCACGGTATTCAACCGATATCCTTCTCCCTTATATCTAAAAATTATCCCAGCTGGTGCGTCCCACCGGAAGGGTATCTGTAAATTTTTCAATTCCTTAACAAGAAAACCAAATTCTTTTCTAGCTTTCAGCATTTTAGGAGGTAATTCTTTAAAAATTTCAAGTCGTGAACCCCCCACTTGTACAGAAGTGTGAAAAGATTTTTGCAGGATATCATTTCTAATTTCTCTATCAGTAAAGTATATGACCACATCTCTGGGCAGTTGTCTTTGTCTGGCCACCCAAGAGTTCACTCTGTATATTTTATCTATTTTATGAAATACCAAATCAGGATTAGCTTGTAAAATCTTAGCCAAGGCTTCAGAGCAAACTTGTCTCAAATCCTGTCTCTCCTCCTCTCGAATTCCCCGAAGCCGTATGGCGAATTCCATCGCCCGGAATTGTATCATAACAATCTCATCTTCAATTCTCTGCATTTTATTGTCAACCTCATCAATTTTATAATCATTGTCTTTCATCTTAACATTAACTTCTGATTTAAATTCTTCAACTTTAAAATCAACTGTCCCAATAAATTCTGCCAGGCCAGACGCCACTTCTGAAATTTTTTTGGTCACCTTATTTTGATTCTGTTTCACCATGTCTTTAACTTCATTAATTTCCTGCATAAATTCCTGATGTGATTTTTGAAGTTTATCATCTATCTCCTGTTGAGATTTTTGAAATTTATCATCCAAAGTTTTAGAAATAAATTCTTTTAAATCTCCCACATCAAATTCTTTTTTCTGAGTTTGTAGCTGTTGAGCAGGGGGAAGTTGCGTTTCATGTTTATGTGTGGGGGATCCCCCCCCCTAATGCCTTCCCTTCCTGCTCCTTTGAAGCCATCCTGGCTCGTGATCTAGTTTTTCTAAAGAGGGAAGTTCCTTTTCCTTTCCCTCCTGCACAAAGACTTCTAAAAAAGTCCCCCAGATTTGATCAAATAAGGGTTAAAATAAAGCTAAGTCCAATATTGAAAAGGGAAAAATTTCCCAGTTGTTTCTCTTATAACAAGCAAGGCAACTTTGTAGCAACTTGGAAACTTTGTAACAAAGCAAAGTAACTTCACCAATCCACACTCGCTGGCTCGTTAACTCTGAGGCTAGGCGCCATGTTTTTTCAAAGCACTTTCACTCACTCGCATTTTCTCAGATTGAAAAGTCAACAAAGTGCTAATACTTGCGTTTCCAAATTTCAGGATTCAGTAGTTTCGCTGTTTATTAAAGCTGGTTCTTTCGCTTTAAGTTTCCTGCAGCCGGCTTGTTCTGCAAAAGCAGAATCGTCCCACGTCGCCCGGAGTTTCAGCAGGTTGGGAGGGAGCCACGCCTGTTCTCTCCCCAGAAACTTCCCTGGGGGGTTACAGGGGCTCAACCTGTGCCCTGCGATCTCTCCTTCTTCAATCCTGTGGATTTAGAAGTTTTCGAGCCGCTTCTTCGTCTCGAAGTGGCTCTACAGGCGGCGGGGCTGGCGGAGCTTCAAAGAGCGCCGCCGTTGCCGAAGACAAGGAAACCGGAAGCCCTGGTCCTCGCACTTTTGACCAGTCCTCAAACTTACGACTGTCTTCACATTTTACGTTTTTGCCTTATCTTGTCACCATGGTGAAGAGAAGCAGTTGTGAAATGAGTGACATGGTTATTAAGAATGCTGCACGGGCATAAATGTGAGGATGGTCATAAGTGTGAGGACCAGTCAAAAGTGTGAGGACCTGTCAGAAATGACTTTTCAGCCCTCTGAGTAGTCCCTATACACATAGCCATGGCCACCCGGTCACATGACCAGCTAGCCATGGCCACCCAGTCACATGGCCTCCAAGCCACGCCCACACAATAAGCCACGCCCACAATGGTGTCCTTCTTACCAATGTTAAAATCTGTTCACCTTACCCTATACACATAGCCATGGCCACCCAGTCACATGACCAGCTAGCCACGCCCACCCAGTCACATGACCAGCTAGCCATGCCCACAAAATAAGCCACGCCCACAATGTCCTCTTTACCAATGTTAAAATCTGGTCACCTTAGCATTGACTCAAATGTCAAATATAATTGACTTCCTAAATTACAGGATATAAAAGTCAAAAGCCCCAGGAGCCAGCAATATGGCAACTCTTCTGACACCTACTCAACACGCCAAACATCTAACAGGAGCATCTTGTAGCAGCATCTGACTGATGAGTCTTGTTGCTTTTTCATCCTTTCAAAGCACTTATTCATCCTAGTCTGTTATTAGACACACTAGAGCTGTGATGGTGAACCCATGGCACGTATGCACATGCTGGCCAGCTGATTTTGGGGACTTCTGGGCCCACCAGAAGTAGGGAAACAGGGTGTTTTCTACCACTGGAGGGCCTTGAGGGGGGGAGGCCTGTTTTTCTCTATCTCCAGGCTCCAGAGCTTTTGTAGGAAACTGGGGAGGGCAAAAACGGCCTTTCCCACCACCTGGATGCCCTCTGGAGGCCGGAAACAGCCCATTTGCTGACTTCTGGTGGGACCAGAAGGCCTGTTTTTTGCTCTCCCCAGGCTCCAGAGCCTTTCTAGGAGCTTGGGGAGGGTGAAAACAGCCTTCCCCCCCCGGAGGCCCTTCAAAGGTGTTTTCCTGTTTGCCAACTTCCGGTCCCACCATTTCTGGCCTGGTGGGGAAGGCTGTTTTCAACCTTCCCAGGCGCCTAGAAAGGCTCTGGTCCTGGGGAGAGCAAAAAACAAGCCCACTGTGCCATCACGTGCCAAAAGCGGGGGGGTGGGGTCACGCACGCATGTGCAGGAGCAAGGCACATAGAATTATGGGTGTAGGCACACATGGGTGTGATCCCCCCATGCTCCCCATGCTTTTGGCACACGATGGCAAAAAGGTAAGCCATTACTGCATTAGAGAGACACTTACTTTCTATTTATAGGAAGGCATGCTATTGTGGTCTCAGATAAGGAGCCTAATAATAAGGAAAAACCATGGTAAAGTCAAACCAGTTTTTAAACAATTTAAGTTATGATAAAAGAATACCATTACAAGTAGAGCAAAGCCAAGGCTTTTCAATACACCAGGAAATATGGATCAATATTGTTCCCTGTTGCCAAGGATTAATGATGTGTTTAAAAATTAGGCTGAAGGATTATGATTTAAGTAATACATATTTTTTGGTTTTCCCTTCTCTTTGTTTTTCCCTCCTTTTTACTTTTTTGCATATTAAAGCAATAAAATGAAAGTGTAAAAATGCTCAAGAAAATTGCCTACTCAAAAGGATCTGTCAGAGTTCATTTTGATTTGTGGAATGAGGCAATACTTTGAATCAAGCAATAGTGGATGGTATAGATTAAGGGCTAATCCATATTGTCTGCTTCACTCAGCATGGAAAGAGGTTATGTAACACTTCAGTTGAGCAGGAATGGATAATGTCCTCATTCCAATTACAGACTTCTGGAAAAGCATTTCTTATCCTAGTTTTTTGGGTTTTCCATCAAAAATGAATCCCCACACTTACTGGAAAAAAGGGAATCAGCCTGAACTATCTGCTACATTTTATTTTGCACATACACAAGGCATGTGTGCTCTGGTGGGGTTTCACCCTCAGTTAACAGTCTCTGTCTTCAGCAGCCATTTTGTACTAGGCTTCTGGACAGTTAACAATGAGAGGCCAAAACACTGGCCATTTTTATTTTTTATTTTTATTATTTTTTTCATCTAAGAGAATTGTCTAGAGTTCTGCCAGTTTTCCCTTTCAGTCCCAAGGACAGAAACACTTGTAAAATTGTCTTTTCCCCAATACCAGTCCTCAAGACATTTGCTTTGCTGCTGTCACCTGGGCGTCTCTGCGATCAAAGTCATGGAGGGAGTTAAAATATGGAAATAGAACTTTTAAGCTGATTTACACATAGGAGACACAGAGCTGGAGACTGTGGTGTAGAACAGCCAACATCACTTCACTATGCTTCTGAGTAAACATAAAATAGGTTTGGATGTGCGCTTACTTATTCTATACTCTCTTTTTGTATTGTTTATATATTATTATTATTATTATTATTATTATTATTATTATTATTATTATTATTATTATTATTATTTTATAGTATACTAGACAATCCTTTGGCCTGCTGAGTCATCCTCTGAGAGAAAGGTAGTGCAGTCTGATGTGACCAGAATGAATACTAAATTTTAGGCTGATCACATTTTTTTTTTATTTCAGTGCTAGACAGTCCTGTGATCATTTAAAAAGAATTATAAATTATATATTATAATATGTAAATATCTGTTTTTGTTTGTTTTTTAATTAAAAATTAAATTAAATTTAAAAAATATTTAAAAATATTTTTTTTAAAAAAATTATATATTATAAATAGAAAAATAACTATCATGGCAAATGAACTTCAATAATAAGCCATTATTCACTTACCTAAACATCCACTGAA
This sequence comes from Pituophis catenifer annectens, assembly GCF_029215685.1. NCBI lineage: Eukaryota > Metazoa > Chordata > Lepidosauria > Squamata > Colubridae > Pituophis > Pituophis catenifer. Next base: position 236,038,931 of record NW_027256882.1, read on the forward strand.
AGACCAAGGACAGGCAAAAAAAGCAGTGGATGTAGGAGTGATTTAGAACTGCCTGCTGGCTTCCCCAATGATTTTTTTGGTGAGAAGCTGGCAGGAAGCATCTCGAACAGGGGTGGGATTCTACCGGTTCAGACCAGTTCGGGTGAACCGGTAGCTCCGACGATCAGCTGAGAGCAAACCGATTTGCTCTGATGATCAGCTGGGGCCTGTCCACCCGCCCGCCCCTGCACTTTACTCACCTTTATCTTCGCAGCTGATTAGCGCGGCAGAGCGGATTGCTGTGCCTCAGCTGTTTTAATTCCGATGTTTATGTTTAATTCCAATGTTTAATTCTAAACATTGTGGAAATCTGAATTTCACAGAAATAATGGGTCCTGGAATTTAGTTTTAGAATTAAAACACATTTAGTTTTAGTGGTTCATAGATTAAATATTAACACTATATTAAATATATATTAAATATTTTATAAATTGGTAGAGATACATTTCTAATCCATAAACATTGTGACCAATAGGAATTAGACATATAATTTAGGAATTTATTTTATCTCATTTTAAAGCAATTTTAGATTAGAAGTTCAGGACAAATAGTTTAGGTTCGTCTTAAAAGTAGTACAAATCTCTTCCATTTCATGTATCACTGAAGCAGAACTGCATTTTCCCCATGGTATAAGAAACATGAGCTCCAGATGTGCAGATGACTTGCACATGTCTCCATGGGGAGACACTTGTGTTCCACTTCAGACATCCAGCATCAGGGATGGAAATACAGCAAACACACTTAAAAAGTCCATGTCTTTTTAATGCCAATTTATATTTAATACAAAGGAAAAATGCATTGCCATCAAACACTTCAAAATGAGATTGGGGAGCAGTGGATCCTGAATCACATCCCAAGTCACTTTGACTCTCACTTGCAGAAGACATTTACCACGATTAGAGTTGTTTGAAGATTTTTTTCCCCCCATTGTGACATACTGCCATCTGCCATAAGACAAGGGGCTAATCAGTCTGTCTTTTGGAAGAATCCACTTCACCATTTTGCCTGAATGAAGATCTACTACTGAAGGAAGAAATACTTGGTGATAACTTCCTATTTGATGAACCATTTATAGATTGAAAGGCCTAATGTGTTGGATGCAATTCGCCCTTCATACACTTAACAATGAAGCCCCTTCACAATTTGCATAGACTTCATGTCCTGGTTTGTTCATTCTCGGCTCAGGCCTCTATCCACATAGCTGTCAACCAAAGGTAATTATTCTGACCCTGGCTACATCCCAGTGGTGGATTGCTGCCGGTTCACCCTGGATCATGTGAACTGGTAGCAGTGGCAGTGGGAGCAGAGGTAGATTTCAGCAGGTTCTGACCAGTTCTGGAGAATTAGTAGCGGAAATTTTGAGTAGTTCAGAGAACCAGTAGTAAAAATTCTGACTGGCCATGCCCCCATCTATTCTTTGCCTCCCAAGTACCAGCTGATCGGGAGGAAATGGGGATTTTGCAGTAACCTTCCCCTGGATTGGGGAGGGAATAGAGATTTTACAGTATCCTTTCCCTGCCACACCCACCAAGCCAAGCCCACCAAGCCACACCCACAGAACCTGTAGTAAAAAATTTTGAAACCAATCACTGGGCAGGGAGGCTCCGCCCACCTGCCCAGACGCTTCTATGCATGCACAGAAGCATTGACCACAAGTGCACACACAAGTGCCCATGCACCCATGAGCAAACCAGTAGTGATGGGTTTTGAAACCCGCCCCTGCTACATCCTGAGAAGAGGATAAGAAATGCAGAAGGTTTCAAATAAGCTGATTATTTTACTCTGCTCAGTAACAAAAAGTTGAGTGCAAAATTTTAGTTTATTTTAATTACAGTTTGATTTGTTAATGATTAAATGAGTCTCAGTCCATCTTTCATTTGCACTCCTGAAAATATATCTGTGCCAACTTAGATTTCTTGGAAGTAATTGGAAATAAGAGGTAGGGGGATATCTGAAATGGTAGGGTTTCCTGCCTTAGCAGGGAGTTGTACTAGAAGACCTCCAAGGTCCTTTCCAATTCTGTTATTCTATTCTAAATAATAGATGGTATATATGTGAATAGATGTTCAACTGAAATATTAACGGTTGCTGCAATATAGAACATTTCCACTTTCCAAGTGGTTTTGAAGAAAAGCTTCATATAGTATGCATTTCAAAAACTCACACATGAAGTGAGCAAAAAGCATGGGTGACAATCCAAAGGGCTTCCGGGTAGGGCTGTAACTGGTAGACAATGACATTATACCTGCAATGTAGGCCATGGGGGAAAATGAGTCTCTTATTATATATATACTTGTGAATCAGTGGTGGGATTCAATTTTTTTAACAACCGGTTCTGTGGGTGTGGCTTAGTTGGGGGTGTGGCTTGGTGGTCATGTGACTGGGTGGGCGTGGCTAGCTGGTCATGTGACTGGGTGGGTGTGGCTATGTGAATAGGGACTACTCAGAGGGCTGAAAAAAGTCATTTCTGATTGGTCCTTGCACTTATGACCATCTTCACATTTATGCCCGTTGCGGCATTCTTAACAACCGTGTCAGTCATTTCACTACTACTTCTCTTCACCACAGTATCAAAATAGGGCGCAAAACGTAAAATGTGAGGACAGTCGTAAGTTCAAGAACTGGTCAAAAGTGCGAGGACTGGTCAAAAATAACTTTTTCAGCCTTCTGACTAGTCCATATGCACATAGGGACTATTCAGAGGGCTGAAAAAAGTCATTTCTGACTGGTCCTCACATTTTTGACCGGTCCTCGCACTTATGACCTTCCTCACATTTATGCCCGTTGCGGCGTTCTTAACAACTGTGTCAGTCATTTCACCACTACTTGTCTTCACCACAGTGACAAGATAGGGTGCAAAACGTAACATGTGAGGACAGTCGTAAGTTCGAGGAATGGTCAAAAGTGTGAGGACCAGTCAAAAATAACTTTTTCAGCCCTCTGAGTAATCCATATGCCCAAAAGGATACAGCAATAGAAAGGGATGAAGGAAGGACAAGAGAGAGGGAAGAAAGAAGGAGAGAGAGGGAAGGAAGAGAAGGGAGGAAGGAAGGGAAGGGAAATTAGAGTAGGAGTGAGGGTTAGAGAGGGAGGAAGAGAGGAGGAGAAGCAGAAAGGAAGAGGAAGTAGGGAGGAGAAGAAGCGGGGGGGAAGAAAGTAAGAAGGAAAGAAAAGAGAGAGGTGGTAGGTTTGAGGAGAAAGATTGCTGTACAGTAAAAAAGATGAAATGGAAGAAAGGCAACCCCAAACAAATATAAAGATATTAAGATAAAGAATGAATTGTTAAACTTTAAAGAATAAAAGAGAACAAATATGAATAAATAGCAATAATTAGAAACACACATACAAATATACAATGTATTTTCTTTGAACAGAGTGTTTGGCTGGTTCACAAATTTAAACAGTGTTTAGTCATTTCAATTAAATTTACAATTTCTATATTTCCTTTTTGCCATATTTATTCCTTATCTATTTTTTTAAAAAACCAATATTACCCTTCATCCTCATCTCTAATCTTAATCAAATTCAATTTTTCCCTTCTATTCTATATTATACCCCTTCCCATTGTCATCTATTTTTATATCCATCCTCACATTGGTTAATTATGTAATATTATAGTTGTTTAATATAAATTCAACATTTTAATATAAATCAATTGGTTATATAACTATCTTTTTTGTATATTAATCAATATGAACATGAATATTCTAATTATTTCCATGCAATTCAATTTCTTACAAATCAATTAATTATATTTACCAATAATAATAAACCAAATAATTTCCCCCATATATTCCTCCAAACCACAACTTAACCATTTCTGCTTTCAACACAATATACAATTAATAGTATCTCAATTATTATAATTCCCTAGTTAAAGAGAGCTTTTTTTCTTTTGTGTTTTAAAATCTTGAACTCTCCTCTTTTTCCCTAAATTTCCCATTGTTTGCACCTACCTTTTTTGGTGAGGAAAAAGAAAAGAAATCTGCCTGCCTAATTTTCCAATGTTGCAGCAAACAGCAAAGCCAACAGCCTGCTTTACTTTCAGTTTCATTTTTCAGCATAGCTAGGGGAAAAAAAATCTGCTCCAGTAATCTTTGCAAGCAAGCAGCAGAGCCCTGAGCAAAACAGCTGAGAGCAAATCAGCTGAGAGTCGGGAGGCCGATCTAATCAACGGGCTAATTAGCCTATGCTGAAGCTCCGCGGGCCAATAAAATTACAAAAATACACCAAACCGTTTGTTAAATTGCTGGCTTGCCCACCCCTCACCCACCACTATTTATTGGCAATAAATAGTGGTGCGGAGGGGCGAGGCAAGGGGCGGGGCGAGCCAGCAATTTAACAAATGGTTTGGCCGAACCGCCTAGAACCGGCAGAATCCCACCACTGTTGTGAATGTGTTAAAATGCACCCAAAATGGGTTCAGCCTGTCTACAAATGGATGCATCCATGAGTAGATATGGTAGTCCTTTTTAAAAGTCCCATATATCCCATATATACATGCATATAAACCCATCCAGAGATAAGCTGACTCTTGCATTTTTAACAAAAATGCTGTGAAAAATGGATAAGCCATGGATGAGCCCAACTATGAAAATTAAAACACAAAACATTTTTGAGGATTGGCTTATCTGTGGGTGGCATATTTTTCTTGGTTAAAGATTTGCATGTCAGCTTATCCACAGTTAAACTTACATGCAAGCATTTATTGTAAGCTTCAAAAACATCTGGGAGTTCTATTTGATTATTAAGAAGTAATGAGTATATACTTTAGTGAGAAGGTGTAAACTGAGTTTCAGATATTAACATTTAGTGTTATTAGGAAAAATAAATGCGGGATATGTTCCAGAAAACAGTCATTTTTTCAGTTGAACCAACAGGCTATAATAACATTTATTCATAACTATCCATTGGTTTCCATTCTATTCTTTTTTTAATAAACATTTTAAAAATGGGGGGAAAATCAAATGACAAAAAGATTTCCCTGAGCATAGGAACTGCCAATTACTTTATATAGACACAAGCTAAGGAAAACGGAAAGTATTGGATCTCAAAAATCACTTGAAATAACTATGACATATAAAAAATAGAAACATGCTTCAGTGCAAATCAAATCTATAGCAAGTCAGAACTCAACGAATATTTGCATTTTTCTATGGTTATTTTTTTGTGTGTGCACAGTATTCATTCATCTGTTTGTTCATTTGTTTGTTCATTCTTTCACTTGCTCATTCTTAAGTTCTCCTGAGTTTTGCTATTAAATTCTGCTTGCTCAGCAACATTTATGCCCTCCAAAAATCATTTGTAGAATCTCATATTAACAGAGAAAGAACAAGAGAAAAAGGGACCAGTTTTAAATCTGTTTTCTATTGGATTACAGGAAACTGTTTTCTGATATCACTTGATGAATACCAAGAAGAGAAAAATCATTAATATGCTAGTTCTCTCTCTTTCTCAGTCATCTTTAAACTAGATTTATATAGTACATGGATTATAATAATATACATGTATTCCCTGACATAAATACTATTTGTGTTCAATATAACTAATGCCAAGGCATGTGTGATTATAATTGCAAGTTTAGGCCATAATCCTGTATTTTCTTACACTATGCTTTCTTACTAGAAATAAATCTCATTGATCTAAATGAAAGGTAATTGAACACCCTGAGCCTATTTACAAAAGAAAACTATTTTCTAAAAGAGGTAAATCTTGGGATTTGGGTTTGCTGATTTGAAACTCAAAAATATGCACAGTAAGTAAAGTGCATAAAAGGTATATATTTGACAAAAACAAAATCCCTAAAAAGTATTACATTGAAGAAACACCGCTTACAGAATTGCTCATGATATGAAAAATACAGGTAGTTCTTGATTTATGACCAGAATTGAACCCAAAATTTCTATGGCTAAGTGAAACAGTTGTTAAGGGGGTTTTGTCCCATTTTATGACCTTTCTTCAAGGGGTGAAATTCAGCAGGTTCTGACAGGTTCTGGAGAACCGGTAGTGGAAATTTTGAGTAGTTTGGAGAACCAGCAAATACCACCTCTGGCTGGTCCCAGGAGTGGGGAGGGAATGAGGATTTTGCAGTATCCTTCCCCCAGGAGTTGGGAGGGAATGAAGATTTTGCAGTATCCATCCCCTGGAGTGGGGAGGAAATGGAGATTTTGCAGTATCCTTTCCCTGCCACGCCCACCAAGCCACACCATGCCCACCAAGCCACACCCACAGAACCAGTAGTATAAAAAATTGAATTCCACCACTGCTTTCTTTCCACAGTTGTTAAGTGAATATTACTGTTGTTAAATTAGTAACACTGTTATTAAGTGAATCTGGCTTCCCCATTGACTTTGCTTGTCAGAAGGTCACAAAAGGTGATTGATCATATGACCTCAGGACATTGCAACTATTATAAATATGAACCAGATGCCAAGCATCCAAATTTTGATCACATGATCATGGGGATGCTGCAATAGTGGTAAGTGTGAAAAATGGTCTAAACCACTTTTTTCAGTGCCATTGTAACTTCAAACGGTACTAAATGAATGGTTGTAAGTCAAGGACTGCCTCTATGTATTGTAAACATAAGTACTGTGTTTCCCCAAAAATAAGACCCTGTCTTATATTTTTTTGAAGCCCAAAATAAGCGCTTCGCCTTATTGTTGGGAAAGTCTTATTATTTTGGGGTGTGTGGAGCAAGATGGGTCTTCTCTCGCCATCTTATCTGATTTCCAGCTATGCATTTAAATATTTTGGGGGATGGCTTATTTTCGGTGGGGGGAGGCTTATATTAGTGCATGCGTTCAAAAGCCCAATTGACCTTATTATTAGGGGATGTCTTATTTTCGTGGAAACAGGGTATATGTTATGAACCTGTGTCCACATTTCCTAGTCTACTCCTTCCTCTTGTAAAGAGAACTTTCTCAGTGACCTCAGCACCTCATGACCTATTCATCATAAGGTGCAAAAAAAGTATACAAAGAGAACTAGAGATTTCTTCTCTATACCTTACTGAACTCTTATTCTGCCTGCTCTTTGTTTATACAATTGCTGATTTCACAACCTTCCTTTCTAGCCCCCAGCAGTGGGTTTCACATATTCTTACCACCGGTTTGCCCCACGCGCACACGCTCACTTCATGTGCACGTGTGCCTTCCCCGCATGCACCAGGTCTTGAAAACATGGCTAAATAGGATGTTTTTATGCCTGGGCGAGTGGCCGGGCCCACTCGCGATCTCTGCTACTGGTTCTCCCGAAACTAGCTGAATACCACCACTGCTAGTCCCCCTTGGAACCCCTTCCTGATTGGATGTAGCTAGCTAGATACCAAGTTTTTCTGGTTATACAATTCCTGTAAGCTTTTTTTTGCTAAAGGTACTAATTCTCAGGATGCATCTGAAATTGTGTTAGTGCTGTCCTGGACTATATTTGTTGATTGTGAAGTTCTGCAATGTGCTGCTGCTGTTTTTCTGTTGAACATCTTTCCATCATTTTGAAGTATCCTTCAATGCTTACAACAACAACAACAACAAGGGAAGAGTTCCTTTCTGGTATATTTCTCTAATTATAAGATGAGAAGCCAGAAAGTCTGCAGCCCACTGGATACCAAGTTTTTCTGGTTATACAATTCCTATAAGCTTTTTTGCTAAAGGTACTAAATCGCATTTGAAATTGTGTTAGTGCTGTCCTGGACTATATTTGTTGGTTGTGAAGTTCTGCAATGTGCTGCTGCTGTTTTTCTGTTGAACATCTTTCCATCATTTTGAAGTATCCTTCAATGCTTACAACAACAACAACAACAAGGGAAGAGTTCCTTTCTGGTATATTTCTCTAATTATAAGATGAGAAGCCAGAAAGCCTGCAGCCCACTGGAGAGGTGATTATCTATTTTCTCACATCTATTTTGTCATTTTGTATCTAGGGTAAGGAAATGATCCCTATGCTCTATTCTTGAGAATTTCACTTTTTTTCTCTTCTTACTGAATGATAATCATAGGTAATAAAATCAGCCATTTTTTTTTAAAAAAAAAGCACCTCTGAATCCTTATTTATTAAGGACAGTTTTACAATTTTAATTATATTAAAATTGCATAGTTCTGATACATTAGAATTATACATTTGAAAATAGCACTAACTACAATAAACCTCAAGTTCTACCCCTTCAATTAAGCTAGAATGCTGGACTTGGTCTGAATGTCAATTCATTTCTCTGTACAGATAGAAGTACTAAATTAGCTTTTGCACTTCCATTGAACCTTTAAGAGGACAAAACCACAAAAAATTATAGGGCTAAAAAATTATAGGTGTAACTAATTATGCTGCATGCTGAATGTTTCATGGGGATTCACAGACTTTAAAAGAATGACTGTCAATTAAACCAGTCGTCAACGTTAGTTGAATCTGATCTAGAGTGCTGAAGTTGCAAGTATCTTATTTCCCCCAAAACTATAAATCAAATGAAGTGCAGCACACAGGGTCTAGTTTTAGGATGGATTGTAAACAGATCAATACCACCTGAAAATATTATTGATGGATATTAAACCTGTGTATTGAAGCATGATGCCAATCCTGGATTATCTGCAGGATATCAAATGGAAGATACAGAAGATCCATTCTGCACAAGCAGAGAGACAATCAGTTTAGGATTTTCAGAAATTGGAGACGGCAATTGAAGAACGATGAAAATAAAAGCCACAGAGAAGCAACACGACTTGACTGCTCCATTCCAGGCTACTGTAGTAAATACAGAGCCATCACTTGTGAGCATTAGAACTGCAAGGAAAATATCATTCTTGTTGCATATTTTGTAGAAGATAATGAGAATTGCTCTATATGCAATATGCATAATCTCAAGGTCACAGGCTTTAAGGCAAACTATGGTAAATGTTGAAAGGAAATAAAATTACTTTATTCCATTAATTAAAACGCTGCTAATTACCATGCAAAAGTTGAAATATAGCAGAACTAAGCCATGTCTAAAAGATATTTGGTCAAGCTGTACTATTAACTTCAAACAACATATACTTAAAAGATGTAAGATCATTTTGGGATTCCCATAGTCTGAGTTACAAATTGAATATTTAAGGAAAACGTGAACCCAGAATATATTATATAACATTATACAAATCATAGTACTTCTAATATATTTTACATGGTACAGCATTGTTTCTTAGAGGGAAACATGTCTTTATTTATTTATTAAATTCATATGCTAAACCATCTCACTATTGAAGTGATTTTGAGTGGCTTACAAAATGATAAAAAAGTGAAATATGAAAACAATTAAAATTAACATGGATTAAATAGAAACCAAAAGCCAAGAGGTCATGCAGCACAGGAATGGGATCTTTTGTCTTATCCCATCAACTAGGGCTCCCCTATCAGGGCTCCAGGCCAACTGGCAGAGCCAGATTTTGAGGCTCTCCCATAAGGGCAAAAGAGTGGGAGCCTCCCTATTCATTGTTAGGTATCATATTTTTCAGAGTATAAGATGCTCCAGACTATAAGACACACCTACCTTTTTTGGGGAGGAAAACAAGAAAAAAAAATCTGCCTCTGCCTCCCAGCAATTTGCCTCATTGCAGCAAACAGCAAACAGCCTGCTTTAGATTAATTTTCATTTTCAGCACATCCTGATTAACACAAGAAAAAAAATCTGCCTCCCAGCAATTTGCCTCCTTGCAGTAAACAGTGTAGGCCCTTGTGGCAATAGGCAATGGCAATCCCTGCAGCATGAAACAGCTGAGGGTCAGGAGGCTGATCCAAATGACAATCAGCTGCTTGTACTAATCAGGCTGTGCTGAAGCTGAAATGGGCTGTTTGCTGTTTGCTGCAAGGAGGTAAATTGCTGGGAGGCAGAGGCCAAAGGGTGGGGAGCAGTGGTTGAGCGGGGCTACATTCGGTGTATAAGACATACCCAAATTTTCACCCTCTTTTAGGGGGGGAAGTTTGTTTTATACTCCAAAAAATATGGTAATCTTTCCAAACTTGTGGGAGCACTCAGAGTCTGCTGTGTGTTACACATTCTAATGATGATCTCCCACACCTACGGTTAATAATACTCATGTCCTAAAGTAATACATTTCAAAGTACTGTTTCCCTAGCATACCCACAAAATAACCCATGCACCAGCAGATACTAGAAATCCAAAAAGTTTTAATTCAATTTGCTAGAGAACAGCAATAATCAATTTATGAAGGTTGAAATCCTATTCATCTTGCTGAGTAGAAGTGAGTTGGTATTTTCAACAGTGTATTAATGGCAACATGTTTGCCATATTCGTTTTTTTAAAAATATATAACTAGAAATGAGAACTCAGACTTTTTCTGTGTCAAAATATGGTCAATTAAATGTTGGATTCAGTGATACTTATATCATGTAAGTATTATCCATAGTTCTATCTATCCCCAAGATGTATACATCAAAATTATTTCTTCATTTGCCTCTATTATCCCCTGTAGATCCATTTTGTAACAATTTAATAAAGATTACTCAGTATACTTCTTTGGTTCCAACATCTCAATATTTAAAAACTCCAACTTAATAAAATTCAATCAATCCCATAGTTATGCTTCCAAATCTCCTAAATTTATAATCTTAAAAATTCTTTAGTGGTTTACAGCCTCGTGATTTTCCAATTACATATTTCCCCAATTGTCCAAATTTTAAAGTCTTATTTAATTTTTCTTCTTTTCTCTTTTCTTCTATCACCTTTCTTCTTTTGCCTCATAGAATGTTCTGTCAAATAGCCTTAATAATCCAAATCCAAATCCAAATTAATCCACTAGGTTTCTCCAATCTTTCAAATCCATAATCCAATAGTTAGTTTCAATAAAGTTCAGTTATTGCAATTTAGTTCATCTTAGAAATCTTCAAGAGGAAAAAGAAACTTATTAGGTATTTTCAAAACATCCAAACTGTCTTCTAGAATAGAGTCAAGGTCAGGCTGACTTCCAGGTGTTATTTACTTTCTTCTATTTTGTGTATTAGAATTTATGTGTATTGGACCTCACTTTCACTAAGAGTATTGACATTGTAGTGCTGTAGTGCTCCTCTTCTTCCAGTAGATGGCTCTCCTGCTCCCAAGTCCAACATTAAACAGTGTGTCAAAAACAGCTGATTATCCAATAAGTCCTCAGGGTTTGAAAATACAAATAAGCAAGACAGTTTCTCCCAAAAATCAGCTTTCAAATTGTTTAAGCTTTTTTCCAGGCTTTCTGTATTTTAAAGCTTCCCTTGGGCTATTCTTTTGCCTCTTAATGTTCAGTCTTTAATCTTCTCCGTGTTTCTAATTGCTGCTTCCTTAACACTTGGAGATTATCCTTTAAAATTCTTGTACTTAAATTAAATCTTTGGAGTAAGAGTTGGAAGTTATCTCACTCAGTTTCAATGCTCTGTCCATGGACCGTTCCAGCACAAATCTTATGGTCCCAGTTGTCCCAACTTGTGACTACCAAAAATGGCCATTGTCCCTGCTGCCATTCAGGAAAGCTTGCTTCGAACCTAATGAGAAAATTGTGAGCCACAAAGTGCCTCTCCTTTCTTCACCACCCCTACAAAGTGGCTTTGACCCCGTAAGGCCTCCCAACAGCAGTTACCAGCTGAATTTCATAGGGCTTGGCAGAGCCCGCTATTTTCCAAGCCGTTCTCACCACAACATCAATTATGATTATTGATGAATATATTCTTTCTTTTTTTCTTTTTTCTCCTTTTATGTACACTGATAGCGTATGCGCCAAAGACAAATTCCTTGTGTGTCCAATCACACTTGGCCAATAAAGAATTCTATTCTATTCTATTCTATTCTATTCTATTCTATTCTATTCTATTCTATTCTATTCTATTCTATTCTATTCTATTCTATTCTACCCACTTCCTGGTTTATGCCTGAAAATAATTATTATGGCAATACTTGATAATGATGGTAAAGGATAATGATCTAAGATCAATAAGAAATTTATACTTGTGAGGATTAAGATTTAAATTTTTCCTTTGCCCAGCAGTGAGAAATTCATGCCACCTCAGATATTGTTCAAAAATACCTCTCAACATGCTGGCTATGTTATACTGCAAGATCTGGAAGGCTACAATTTCTCCAGCCTTGAACTTCAGAATGTTCTGAAGTCATCAACTTCTTTTGATCAGTTTATCAGTGACAGTCATAGATTCTTTTAATGTGTGCTTATAAATGCAATTATGAAGAATGGCCAGTCTTCTAAACTACCAGCAGCAACTTCTAAGAGGAGAAAGCATAGCAATTGACAAGCTAAGATTCTGAGCTGTCAGATTAGAAATTTTTAACTACTTTGTTGCTAATTGATGACAGAGGAAGATTCTCAGGCAGAAGTCCTCACAGCTCAAGGTTCTGCTTTTTAGAGATAAACAGCCAGCTTAGTATATAGTATAAGAAAGAAGGAATTCTCACATCAATGAATACAACTGGGAAAAACAGATATGGATTCAACTCTCTTTATACTGCTGTTTGGGGTACTGAGACAATTTATGTGAAATGCCAATATCAATATATCTATTGATATTCTTTTACTACTACTCAAAGATAAATGGTTTCACCTATAGGGAAATATAGATATAAATTACTTTCTAAAGGAGATCTCCTCAGGCACTTAGTTCAATATGTGGACAGCTTTAAACTGGATGAAAACCAGATACACATATGCCTTGCTGGCTGCTGCTTGATCCGCGATCTCCATGCATTTAGCCAGCGGTTTTAAGTAAAGTAGTATTTCTGTTAACTTGAGGGAAGTTCTCTAAATATTTTAAGATGTTCAACTACATGGGTGACTGTTTTCAGGTGCTAGGCACCATGAAGTTTTTATGGTAACATATCTGCCAAAAATAAACAGAGCAATAACTGGGAGATGGGTAAAATCTCACAAGATAAATACAGTTTATGAGATTACAACGTTGGCCAGTTCTTCTGTGCCCAGTTTGAAACTCCCTGTGCATCAATGAGTGGCTGACTCACCTCTGCCCACTAATCTGTTTAGTTCAGTACTCTGGCTTGCAATGATTCTCAAGGCCTTCATAGAGGAATCTGTCTCAGATTAAAAATGCTAGACCCCCTAATTTGCTGTAATATACTTACAGAAAGGTTATTGTTAGTGGGTTTCAGATGTTTCAGAACACGAAAAGAATATTAGCAAATATTTTGCTAATATTACGGAGTATTACGGAGACCTGGTTGGGCCCGGAGGGTGGCGTCCCTCTGGTTGAAATGTGCCCACCAGGCTTCAGAGCATTCCATCAGCCGAGGGCTCAGGAGAGGGGCGGGGGGGGTGGCGGTTATTATTAACGAGGATCTGGGTCCGAGGGAGACCACTGTGCCTCAGATAGCCGGATGTGAGTCCCTCCTTGTGAGGTGGGGCCGTGGGGTTCAGATGGGCTTGTTGCTTACGTACCTGGCTCCCTGCCGCGTGGCAACAGCCCTACCTGAGCTACTCGACGTGATAGCCACGGTGGCAGTAGATACACCCAGGCTTTTAGTCATGGGTGATTTCAACTTGCCATCCGTCGGTGAAACGTCTGAGGTGGCTCGGGAGTTCATGGCTTCCATGACGGCCATGGACCTGACCCAGTTAGTTCATGGCCCTACTCACAGGGGAGGTCACACTCTGGATCTGATTTTTGTCTCTGGCCAGTGGTTGAGTGGTCTTGTTATAGGGGATATAGACATGGAACCCTTGTCATGGTCTGACCACTCACTCCTTCGCCTAGATCTTCGAACCGCGACCCCTCGCCGCAGGGAGGCGGATCCAATTAGATGGATCCGCCCCAGGCGCCTGATGGATCCTGATAGGTTCCAGATGGAGCTTGGGCCATTTCCTGAGGATCTAGCACATGACTCGGCCGAGGACCTGGTAGCCGCCTGGGATCGGGCGGCTGGTGGGGCCTTGGACCGAGTTGTGCCTTTGCGGCCTCTGACCCGATGCCGATCCCGTGCGGCTCCTTGGTTTACTGAGGAGCTGAGGGAAATGAAGCGCCAGAAAAGACGCCTGGAGAGCGGTTGGAGGGCCAGTCTCACTGAATCTGATCGAACACTGGTAAGGTCGCATATTAAGGCCTACCTAGTGGCGATAGAGACGGCAAAGTCTAACTACTTTTCCGCCTCTATTGCGTCATCAGGGAATCGTCCGGCCGCCCTGTTTAGGGTGACCCGCGCCCTGCTCCATCCAGGAGTGCGGGAGGATCCCTTAGAAGGCAGGGCGGAGGATTTCGGACAATACCTGTATGACAAAATCGCCCAGATCCGGGGGGATTTGGACTCTGACTGGGTAGATCAGGGCAGGGTGACGAGGAATAGTCTTGAGAATGTTATCTGGGAGGAGTTTGATGCTGTGACTCCTGATGATGTGGACAGGATTTTGGGGAGACTTAGTGCGGCCACATGTTTACTGGACCCGTGTCCCTCCTGGTTGGTACTGGCTTCCCGGGAGGTTACACGAGGCTGGCTTCAGGGTGTTATCAACGCTTCGTTGAGTGAGGGTTACTTCCCCACCGCCTTGAAAGAGGCGGTGGTGAGGCCTCTCCTCAAGAAGCCGTCCCTGGATCCGGCAATATTGGCCAACTATCATCCTGTCTCCAACCTTCGCTTTATGGCGAAGGTTGTTGAGAGTGTGGTCGCACAACAGTTTCCGCAATTCCTGGAGGAAACATCTTATCTAGATCCGTTCCAGTCGGGTTTCAGGTCTGGGCACAGCACAGAAACGGCATTGGTCGCGTTGGTTGATGATCTCTGGAGGGCTCGGGACAGGGGTTGTTCCTCTGTTCTGGTCCTGTTAGACCTCTCAGCGGCTTTTGATACCATCGACCATGGTATCATGCTGCACCGGCTGGAAGAGTTGGGGGTGGGAGGCACCGTATTGCGGTGGTTCTCCTCCTTTCTCTCCGACCGGTCGCAGTTTGTGTTGGCAGGGGGGCAGAGGTCGACCTCGAGGCCTCTCATTTGTGGAGTGCCGCAGGGATCGGTCCTCTCGCCTCTCCTGTTCAACATTTATGTGAAGCCGCTGGGCGAGATCATCCGTGGCTTTGGGGTGAGATACCACCAGTATGCTGATGACACCCAGCTGTACATCTCCACCCCAGGCCACCCCAACGATGCCCTTGAAGTGATGTCCCAGTGCCTGGAGGCTGTACGGATCTGGATGGGGAGGAACAGGCTCAAGCTCAACCCTTCCAAGACTGAGTGGCTGTGGCTCCCGGCATCCCGATATAGTCAGTTGACTCCATCACTGACTATTGGGGGCAAGTCATTGGCCCCCACAGAGAGGGCTCGCAATCTGGGAGTCCTCCTGGATATGCAGCTGTCCTTGGAGGAACATCTGACGGCTGTAACCAGGGGGACCTTTTGTCAGGTTCGCCTGATTCGCCAGTTGCGGCCCTTTCTTGATCGGGATTCCCTGTGCACAGTCACTCACGCCCTCGTCACCTCTCGCCTTGACTATTGCAACGCTCTCTACATGGGGCTCCCCTTGAGGAGCACCCAGAGGCTCCAGCTGGTCCAGAACGCAGCAGCGCGGGTAGTGACGGGAGCAGCATGGCGCTCCCATGTAACACCACTCCTGCGCGAGCTGCATTGGCTCCCAGTTGTCTTCCGGGTGCGCTTCAAGGTGTTGGTTATCACCTTTAAAGCGCTCCATGGCATAGGGCCTAGCTATCTTCGAGACCGCCTGCTGCTACCAACGACCTCCCATCGACCCGTGCGCTCCCACAGAGAGGGCCTCCTCGGGGTGCCATCAGCCAGACAATGTAGGCTGGTGACCCCCAGGGGGAGAGCCTTCTCTGTGGGGGCACCTACCCTCTGGAATCAGCTCCCCCCAGAGATACGGAGAATCCAAGACCTCAGTGCCTTCCGTCGCGCCCTTAAAACCCATTTATTTAAACAAGCCGGGCTGGCTTAAGATGAAATTTTTAACTGTTTTTTAAATGTTTTAAACGTTTTTAATTGGTAATGAGTTTTAATTGGGCCAAATTTATATATCTTTTAATTGTTTTTAATATTTGTTCTGCATGTTTTTTAATCTGGCTGTACACCGCCCTGAGTCCTCAGGGAGAAGGGCGGTATAGAAATCCAATATAAAATAAATAAAAATAAAATAAATTTTAATTTTTAATCATTGTTGTATCCTGTGTTTTTAAATTGGCTGTACACCACCCTGAGTCCTTCGGGAGAAGGGCAGTATAGAAATAAAATTATTATTATTATTATTATTATTATTATTATTATTATTATTATTATTATTATTATTATTATTATTATTATTATTATTATTATTATTTGGGTGGTAGGACCATAAGCAATACTCTTGCATGTCTGTGGAGATTCTCAGTCATCCAGATCATGGTTGTCCCAAAGGTACTTTTTTAAAGAGTCAATTGGGCTTTCTTTGTTTTTCCTTGAAGGCATTTTGCTTCTCATCCAAGTTTTGAAGAAGCTTCTTGGATAAGAAGTGAAACATCTTCAAGGGTAAACAAAGGAAGTCCAGTTGCCTCTTGAAAAAAAAAAAAAACACCTCTGGAACATACTTGCATATTACAATTATTCCTATGGATAATGGTAAATTACCAGCAAAATCGTGATTTAATGAGCAGGAAAATAGATCCTTGTAGAGTCATCTCCCATATAGCTTTGGATCACAACCTTTAAGCTTATTTCCAAAATAGACAATATTGTCAACTATATCACTGATCTTCCCATTCATCAAGAAGTGGATTTCATTCCCAATACTCTTTATCAGCTTGACAGTTATGCAATTGTGTCCAGGAAAGAAATTACTGATATATTTAATCTGTGAACTTTTAATTCCTGTAAAGCATGTGGCTCCATAAACTCTGGAACAAGATAGATTTAAATTCATATTATAATCTTTGTTGTTAAAATTGTAATTCCATAATTATAAATGATAACAATCTATATTCTGTTATAAAATGAATGGAGAAGACATTGTTTCAAAAATGATCCATATCAACTTTTTTGCAGCTACTAAAATTACTAGATTTTTCTAAAAATACACGATTAGTCATACAGCATTGTTCAGACTGATTTACTACTGCATTTTTTTAAAAAAGAAAAATAATTATAAAACAAAGGAACTGGTTGCAGAAGTACTATCTGAGATCATTGTACTCAATTACATTTCTTATAATGAAAACGTAAACTTTTCCCTCAAGTTTTGGTCTTTCTCTTTAAGCTACTTTTGTAAGAATAGCAGCTTTTACAGGTACTAATAAAACATTCCTATTGAAGTGGGGTGATTCCATTTCAGTGATAGATGGTTTATTCCTCACTCATATTTATTATCAATTATACTTTTCTCCTCTCTACTCCACATAAGATTAGTTGACTCAAATGGGAAAAGAAATTCTATTAAAACCTGAGTGGAAAGAAGATGCTTTGACAAAATAGAATCAAATATTTCCCTGACTGATTCTTAACAACTTTTTGTCCTTACTATAGTAGACATTTCAATTGCTACAAAAAAGTGAACTTTTTCAGTTAACTTACTTCTGGAAGTAGATGTTTCTCTGAAAGAAGAAAGTCTATACTCATTTGTAACCCTTAATAGCTCTACTTGAAGATCTAAATTCCATTGAATAATTTGTAAGCAAAGTAATGGATATCATATAACGAATAAAATAATATTTTTTTAAAAAATGTGTTAAGTGCGCTCTCTCTCTCTCTCTCTCTCTCTCTCTCTCTCTCACACACACACACACACACAAACATACACACACACACAAGCACATAAACATACTAGATTAGAGAAACACTGTCATATGAATGAACAGACTCTCAATATGAGATACATAAACAAGGGGAAATGAAGGCCAAATTCATTTGGAGGAATAAAGGAAGTTCTCCTCTTTATAATAATGATACTTTTATTAAAAGTATTTCAAGCAGAAATACCATCTAATAGCTGCCAGAGAAGAGCAAACCAGTTCAATTTGCCTACTAATCAGCAATTACACTCCTCTGTGATAAGGTAGAAAAGCAGGCAGTTGTGCAGATTTTCAAAAAGCCAGCCTATCACATCCTCCTAGTAGAGTAAAGAGAGTGATGGAAGGATCATGATTCCATCAGGCATCACACTTTCTATTGTGAGAGTTATTTCTTACACTGCTAAAAGGGGTATTATTATCAAGTGTCATCAAAAGTGACAATATGTAAAGTGGTTTTCCATCCCCAAAGAGGGAGTGCTCATATGTTGCATAGAACTAGCCAAGAGTTTTGCCTTCCTAAAACTTCATAGGTGTCTCATTTGAAAGATGACACTTAGTAGAATATTAGTGTGACAACTTTGTCTGTCCTTCTAATAAATATCATCAATCTGAGCTATGTATACTTAACAATATTCTCTATAAATACTTATACTTAACATATACTTAACAATACTCTCCTGAGTTTGTATTCCATGTATGAACTATTTCTAATTAATTGTAAAGAATCTGACATCTGTCAGTAGGGTCCCTGCTTGTTTTGAGGGGAGCAAGAGACTCCATGGTTAATGCTGCTTCCCTCCTCAATTTTGGGGATGCTTTATACAAAGTTTCAGAATAGGGCATGCTACCAAGAAGTATGAGTATAGCTACTCATATATTAGTGCTCAACCCAAGGAACAGTAGAGGAGATCAAGAAATGTTTCTCTCATTCTGAAACTCTCAAGATGCCACCAGACCATAAGTGCTAATATCACAGAGCCTTGAATTCCAAGGGATATTAATCTCAATTTTTAAGCCAATGCCACTTGAAAGAAATTAAGTGAGAGAATATATGCAATTAATTTGAACTGAATTTAATCAAATATAAAAGCAATTATCTTTAGAAAGGCCAAGATGTTTCCTCGAAAAATGTATTTTATCAGTAATCACAGCTGCTTCATCAGAAAACTGTAGCATAGTCAAAAGTGTTCTAAAAATAAAAAGTTACAGAGAACAGTCCCAATAATTTTACACCGGCAAATTATTTCCCATTTTTGTTAATAATACTTCAAGGGACGTTTATTGCTCCAGACAGTTTAGATGATAGTGAATCCAGTCTAGGAGGATTAACAAAATAAAACTAAGAATAAAACTGTTTTAAATGTCCTCATTGAAGTTAGTGAAACATAGTAAAGAAAAAAATATATATTGACATTGGGATTTATATTAATAAAAACAATCAAGTATGCACTTAGAATTGTTTATTTTTTGCCTCTGAGTATCTCAGAAAATTGATTAACAAAAGGTAGTGAAGCCTAGAATTTATTAGAAGATTCAATCCAATATTGGGTACAAATATTTCCTTTTTTAATAAAGTCTACACGAAGAATAATAATTTCATGTTAATAATGCCCAGATGAATATAAATTACCTTCATGCAGTGTCCATACAGAATATGACAAAGTATTCCTGTTAGTTACTTGTGTAATCTGATTCACATAACTATTTTAAGCTCCTTTTCCTACATGATAGTAACCAATAAAAAATGAGTTTACACAACCATGCCTTCACCTTGTTCACACATCAATAACATGTAGAAATGATCCTGCCCCAAATTACAAAATTCTCTGTGTCACAATCTAAGAACATCTAAAGGAAATCACACACAAAAGGGAGTAATTCTGTGCTTGTGTTGAAACAAGGGGCAAGACAGCTTGAAATTAGAAGGAGAATATTAAAATGATGCCACCTTCTTACTAAGGATTTTAAAATGGACTCTGGATATGATAGTTTAATAGATTCCTGCATTAAGGAAAGGGATTGGTTGAAATAATCTCAGATCCCGTTTAACAAACAGCTACAAGTTCTCTGCAAAGTGTTGGTATTTGTTATTAATGCATAATTATTAATTAATGTGTGTTATTAATGTATTAATGCTGGTTTGGGTCATCTGTTAACAAAGTGTTTGAGTTTGTGACAAGCCTCATCTTCAGAGAAAACTCCTGTTGAAGGAAGCTCAGGATGACATTTGCTCCCTCTCCCACCCCCTTTATTCTTCCTGTTTTGGGGAGCTGCAGAAAGAAGAAGGGATTAATGAAAAATGACTACATATATAGCTTTTAGAACAAAGATCAGAAGCAGCTTCATTGCTTTCATTATCCCCAATGTTTCACTAGGGAGAAACTATACATACAGGAGAAAACAGTCAACAGTTGTAGATGTATCTTCCCAATAAAAAACACAATGTCTCTCTTATCTACAGGTATCCTGTTTTGGCCATGAAAAGAGATTAAAATAATTGATTTGCTAATCCTTTTCTAACCATTCATATTCTTCTATTTCTGCAATACCATTTAGTTGCATTTAAGTTTTCATTGTAATAACTTTAATTTGCTGTTTTATACAGTAATTCTTTTAACATATTGGATCCATTATCCAAATAAGAAAAGGTTACTCTGAAGCTTCTTCTAAAAATTGGTTGTAATTTCCATACTTAAATTATGTAATAATAACTTATTCAATTATAAATTGTTCTATTCAGTGAGTGAATGTATACATCTTTAAGGCATTTATACATTACATTATCAGCTATTAATTACGCACAAGAGCTTATAGAAGAAATAGTTAGCTTATTCTAGGCCTTGGGGCTGATGTATTTTGTTCAGAATTCCAAATGAAACTAATTGAAAAATATCACAGTAGTAAATTGTTAAGCTAAATTATTCAATCATTGAACTTTACAGTTTTTTAAAAAAATGAAATTATATACTAATACATTCCAGTGAATTCAGATGTAGTCATTTGAAACTAATGGGGCAAGGTAGTTGTGACAAATCCAGTTGTGCCTGGATTCGACCCAGACTTTTAAAAGTTCCCTACTTTCACATAGACAATTAAAACTGTTACAACAAAGTCAATGGATGAACTATAACTGAAAATCTTCCAATAAGATGAAACTAATCAGATGGTTCCTAAAAAGAGCAAGCAGGAAAACAAATACACACAATATCTCTCAAATGATATGGTAGACTTTCTACTGCCGCAAGGCATTTTAAAATATATGGTGAACAAACATAGATTAAAAACTACTAAGATGAGTAGTACTGCATATACAGCAACCTTCGAGACTGACTTCTGCCACCAATAGCCTCCCACCGGCCAGTCCGCTCCCACAGAGAAGGTCTCCTCAGAGTGCCATCAGCCAAGTTATGTTGGCTGGCGATGCCCAGGGGGAGGGCCTTCTCTGTGGGAGCCCCTGCCCTGTGGAATGAACTGCCCCCGGAAATGCATAAGATCTCCAACCTCCATGTATTTCGCTGTGCCCTCAAGACCCTGCTTTTCCGCCAGGCTGGGCTATCAATGTAATGATTTTAAATTAGGTATTTTAAATTTGGGGGGTTTTAAATTTGAGCCGAAACTATTTAAATAATTTTAATTATTTTTAACTGATGTTTGTCTTTGTGCTTTTAATAGGCTGTACACCGCCCTGAGTCCTCCTGGAGAAGGGCGGTATAGAAATAAAATAATAATAATAATAATAATAATAATAATAATAATAATAATAATAATAATAATAATAATAACAACAACAACAATAATGATAATAATAATAATAATAATAATAATAATAATAATAATAATAATAATAATAATAATAATAATAATAATATAACAGAGAAAAATATCTAGGTATGTTAAGGATCCTAATATTTAGAATTAGAGTGATATTGTAAATATTTGGATAATTCGGATTCACAGAAAAAATAATACTTTTCCTCTTTATTTTTATAAAATGTCTATATTATTATGTTTTAGGTCTCTATTTCACTAGTTTCACATGGGTTTCACACTGTTTCACATAAGTGTCAAACTCGATCACGTCATGTGACGTATCGTGATGTATCACAATGTTTTTTGCCTTTGCGGAGCTTGGATGGGAGTGGTCTACATGTGACGCATCCAGCCAGCGAGCCACCAGTTTGACTCTCCTGCACTAGTACCATCATGATTTCCATCAGCACTAAATGTTACATGCATCAAGTTTTATATAATGTTGCCTTGTGTTTAAAAATATCCATATTGGTATCTAATTTGTGTCTAAACTTAAAACTGACCCCACTGGATCATTTTCTTTCTTGATCAAATATATTACAGAAATGCATCCAATTGTAATTTTGGTTGACTGAAAAAATGACCATTAAATAAACATACCCAAATGCTTTCCTCCTGACGATACTGCTTCCAGTTCCTTCCACTATCACTAAACATTAGGAGGTAACTGGTTACCCAGTTTGAGCTCCCATATCCACCTTGTGTAGCAACAGCAGTAATTTCAGTCCTTTCACCAAGATCAATCTGGAGCCATTGGTACTTATTTGATGCAAGTGGAGTCCAACCACCAGCGCCTTTAGTGGTAAAAATAAGAAGAGAAAACAAAAAGAAGAATCAGTTTGCAGCAAAAGCATGGAGATGTGAGCAACAATATTAAATTGACAGTGTAGCTGAACCATGCATAAATTCCTGGAAAATGCATATCACTCACTTCTACAGAAATCTGAAAATGTTAACTGAGAAGGAAATAGATTAGACAATAGATTAGTAGTGAACAGAAAATTTGTGTCTCCATTAGGCCAGTAAGAATCATTGAAACTATCTGTTTCTTTGTTTTTAGTCTAACTTTTCTCTGAAGCTCAAAGTGTATGAGGAAGTTCTTTCTAGGTTCAAACTTCATTACAATCATGAACCAGAATCAAATAAAAATACAGACAAAGCATGACGTATTATTTTCTTATGTATACCTCAAAAACAATCAAATGTACAGTTTAATTACCTTGTCCTATAATAGTAATATTTTTAAGGATGTGTCCTTGTGGCAAAGTAACAAAATTTGGCAATTAAATAGGTGTCACTGACATCCATAGCTGCTAATTTACATAAAATTCTCTCCTCTATTGCACACATTTGCGAAATGAGAAATGAGAAAACATTTGTGTCAGACTGAAAAAAAATGTTCCCTTGAAAATCAGTTTCACCTGGCTTATGTATGCTTAACTTCTGTGACAATGGAATGCTGTTAAACCTGCCTTCCAGAATTGCTAGGGAGAAAGCATTAAAACAAGCTCTAGAGAAGGTCTGTCAAAAGATATATTATGCAGGAGAAAAGAGTTATTTTGCCAGAATGAATTTTTGGGTTCTTGAAATGGTTGATTCACTATGGTTTAGCTCAGTTCATTTTGAAGCAGAATATCACCAATGAATTGTTTCCTTGGCCTGATTTAGCCCTGATATTAAGCAATCTTACTTAATTTTATCCATATAACAAATTTCCTATGTGATACTTTGTCTAAGGACAAAAACCAGTTTAAAAGAGAGATGGCTACTTAAAAATGAAGAAACATGACAAATTGATTCAAAATAATTATTCTTTAAACTGAAGGTAACTGATGATACTCTATCTCCAAGAATATTATGTTTTTGAAACTCTTAGCACTAAACTTTTAGAATTATATGTTGGAATCACTTACATCACGGGTGTCAAACTCAAGGCCCACAGGCCCGATCTGGTGCATAGGGTGCTTAGATCTGGCCCATGGGGCTGCCCTGGAAACAGCAAACAACCAGCCCACAGTGCCTCTACTAGCGAAAATGGGTCCCATTTTCGCTGGCAGAGGGCTGCAGAAGGCCATCGTGGCTGAAAACAGGGCCTGGTGGGACCACACATGCCCCCCCCCGCTCCGTTTTCACTGGCAGAGCGCTATCAAAACAAACTAAAAACAAAACAAAAGGAGAAATGTTTCCCCTTTTCCATTTGAGCATCCAAGAAGGGACAGGAAAGGAGAAAGGGAAAGAGGAAGACAAAGACAAAGACAAAGAAAAAGAAAAAGAAAAAGAAAAAGAAAAAGAAAAAGAAAAAGAAAAAGAAAAAGAAAAAGAAAAAGAAAAAGAAAAAGAAAAAGAAGGAAAGATGGGAAGAGAGCATGGAAGGAAAAATAAGGAAAGGGGAAGGAAGAAGAAAGGAGAAGAGGGAAGGAAAAAGAAAAAAGGAAGGAAGGAAGGAAGGAAGGAAGGAAGGAAGGAAGGAAGGAAGGAAGGAAGGAAGGAAGGAAGGACAAAGAGATTATAATGAGAGTGAGGGAGGGTCTGGGGGAAGTCTGCCTTATCACTTGGCCACCACAAGTGCCCCTGACATGAGTGATGTCGAGCTGGACACGTCCTCCCCAGCCCCCCCACACCCGAGGTCAAACACAACCTTGATGTGGCCCTCAATAAAATTGAGTTTGACACCCCTGACTTACATGATAGAATGAGAACACAGAGGAACCAAATAAGCATTAAAAAGGATATTTGAATAGGATGCATACAAATAAAAAGCATTCCTAATTCAAGTTGCAGATTGGTCACTCAGAAGGCAGTATACATCTCTGGGAATTTGATTGTGATCTATTACAAGATGCGAAGGATTTCTGTCTTAAACACATATATAAAAACATTTAGGATTCTCCTGTAGTGCCTTATTTCTGTTCGACATAATGCATAGAACCACACAATTTCTGGGATTTACACAAAATTGTCAGACTGCTGCAGTAAAATCAGCAAAAAGATTGTGGCTCCTTGAAATCTCTCTCCCTTCCTCCCTCCCTCCCTCTCTCTGTCTCTCTCTCTCTCCCTCCATCTCCCTCCCCCTCTCCCTCTCACCTCCCTCTCCCTTCCTCTCCTTCTTCCCCAGTCTGCCTCTCCCCCTCTCCCTTTCCCTGTGTGAGGGGAGTGGGGGTAGGGGGATACCTGGAAAGTTTCTTATGTTCACAAATACTTATATATTTGTATGTATCATTTGCACTGCTGTGTACATTGTACATTTATCAGAAGTAAATATATTATACATTTGGCAGTCTACAAATTGACACATGACCTGAAATTATAGAATTAAATGAATGGAAGAGTGTAATGGAAATTCTGGTTGAATGTTTGGAGGAAAAAAAAACACTGACTCTAGTTTCACAGCAGAATCAGTTACTCAGAGGTGAGATCACCTTTGCTGAAAATATTGGACCAGAAAATACCCATTTACAGTATTGTGTATATTTTAATTTGGATTCTTGCATGAATAAAGGCATTGGAAACATGGCATAAACAGTGTCTTTCGAGTGTCAGATTTTATGGAAATAACTCAAAAACTCCTAAGCAGACAGGCTGAAATAATACCAGATGTTCATTCACCATTCATAGCAGGCAATCACATTTCAGACAACAGTGGCAGAATCAGTGATTCAGCTCTACAAAAATTAATAAAAGATGTGTGGATACTTAAATAATTGTTTAGTCAATAAACAGAGTCTAAACAATGAATAGCCTTCATATAACAATCAATATACCTCCAAGCCAGATGTTTATAAATGACATGCCCATAATTTACTTCTTAAAGTTATTTAGCTTCAATAAGCAACTTGGAAAAATGAAATCACACTATGCAATGTAAATATTCGCAATATCTTTATCTTATTCTTCCTTCCCCAGGTTTGTTTATTTATTTATTTATTTATTTATTTATTTATTTATTTATTTATTTATTTATTTATTTATTTATTTATTTATTGTTTATATTTATATACTGCCCTTCTCCTGAAGGACTCGGGGTGGTGAACAGCCAACAAATAAAACACAGGAAATACAAAATTTAAAAGCAGTATTAAAATCCAATTAAATTAATTAAAAACACCCCTGTATTAAAACCCATAATTAAACAATTTGAAAATTAAAACAATTTAAAAGTGTTAGGCCAGCCTGGCTTGCTGGAATAAAAACTTCTTTAGGGAACGGTGAAAGGTGCGAAGATCCGGGATCTGCCAGTTGACATTGTTTGACCGACGGCACTCTGAGGAGCCCCTCTCTATGGGAGCATACTGGTAGGTGGGAGGCTATCGGTGGCAGAAGGTGGTCTCGTAAATACCCAGGTCCTAAGCCATGCAGCGCTCTAAAGGTGGTGACCAATACCTTGAAGCGCACCCAGAAGACCACCGGGAGCCACTGGGAGGTTAAGTTCAAGAATCACAGATTCATTCTCTCCACCACCCACCCCTCCAAACAACCTATGTTTTAGTTTGAAAATGAAAGACTGATACAAAGACTGAAAATGAAAGACTGATACAAAGTTATCATGGCTGAGCTTTTTAGACAAGATTAGGCAGTAAAAAAACAAACAAACCAATTTCTACATAGGAAAATATTTGTTCATAAAAACATATGTTTTTATGAACAAGAAAAACACTACAGAAGGGGGGGGGGAGAGAATGTAGAAGAAAAGATACAGTGGGGAATCTGGCTTGTCATGTTATATTCATTAGAGAAAGAAGAGAGAATATAATAAAAAAATAAAGAAGTAACTTTTAACCTTGATTAGAACAAGCGTAAACAAATTTAATAACTCCTAACCCTTATAAGATAAAAGAGATATTCATCCCATATCCTATCCTTTATCTGTAAGAAAATCCATAAAACATCAACTTTTCAATCCTTTTCAGATTGAAGAAGTCTGTAAAAGTTTGCCAGAATGCTGCAACAAATTGTCTTATTTTAACCATGATTAAATAAACTAAATTTATATTCCTTCCTTTTACTTCTTAATATGTGATGGTGATAATGTTATCTATTCAGTCCTGTCTGACTTTAGCAATTCTATGGGCCAGGTCTTTCCACATAGTCCAATCTTGCACAATGCTCTGGCTGTTGCCAGCTTTGATGGGGTTTTAATACATATTGAAATCCAATATTTTAATAGAACTTTATTTCTCTTCAATTCTTTTTAGCCATCACACAGATTTCTTCAAAACTTTAATAAGCCTTTCCCCCTCCCCCCAAGTCATTCACCTGGTTTGTCATTTGTATTTCTTCTTTAATTTTTAAAACTTCATCCAGTTTCTTTTGTAAATGGATCCATTTCTAAATCATTTTCTCAGCCTTTCATTTATAGTTCAGTTCGCCATACCTCAACCAAGCTTCCCATCCAAATATATATTTTAATAAAAATGTCAGAAAATTAAAACAGATTTATTTTTTGCACTTCATCACCACTGAAATGTATCCATGGATTACAGGAAAGATTAAAAGTAGTCTTGCAAAGTCAGATGACAGCAAAATCAATAATTATTTCAGTTTTTTTATATTTCACTATAAATGGCAATCTTTAAATTTAGAACAACTCACAATAAAATGATTTCATTCCAATCCAGACAATATAAATACTTCAGAGGTTTGGCTGAAACTCCCCCCTGCTAGTTTAATTTATACTTTCATCATAATTTGGATCAGATACTAAAAACAAAATAAAAAAAATACACCCTTAGGGATAGCATACAGTTTTGTGTTCATCCAATGTTTGAAATATTATGTGAATCAGCTATTAAAAATCTTGGAGTTGTTTATTTGTTTTCCCCCGAAGACTAAAATTTTTGCCAGTGTGCAAATAGATTAAAATCAATATGCAGGTGCTTAAATAAAAGATGCAGAATACATAAGGGAACTTTCTTTCCCATTGTAAAATGTACTAAATCTTCCCCTACTGCATTATACATATTGTATATCTCTGTACTTCGTTTTTCTAAATCCAAAGTATTCCACAAATTTTATCAAAAACAAAATCAATCAATGGCAAACTAGATAGTGAGAATGGTCAAAAGACATTGTCCCAATCTTTTTTGCTGGCAGGTCACTGGATATCTATATAAGACTTGCTAACTTCATTGCAATGGCCATCGTTGGATTTTTTTTTTAACTGTTTCAATATCATTGATATATTTTTATGCAAATCTTTTCTAAAATATTTGATTATCTATATTGGTTTTCCAGATTTTTTTTTGTTTGTTTTTCACAACTATAAAATCAATTTTAGGGAAGAGCCTGGTGGCACAGCAGACTAATAGCCTATTATTATCATCCAGCTGCCTGCAATTACTGCTAGTTCGAATTTCCCCAGGCTCAAGATTGACTCAGCCTTCCATCCTTTCTAAGATAGGTAAATTGAGGACCCAGTTTGTAGGGGCAATAAGCTGACTTGTATAAATATACAAAAGTATGAAGGCTATTGCTTAATGCATTGTAAGCTGCCCTGAGTCTCCGGAGAAGGGCGGCATATAAATCAAATTAAAAAAAAAATTAAATTAACTATAAAATCAAATAATCTTGCAACTAAGACAAGAAACTGATAAATAATATGGGTAAATAAAAGAAAATATAAATAGGTATTATAAAGGAGTTAAATCTTACCCAATACGCAATAATATTACATTATCACAATTATGTATCAGATCCTCAACAGCCACTTTGTTTACTATACCTAAACCGATTACTATTTAAGTACAATATTATGTCTCATACATCATGTGAAAGAGAAAAAGTCCTACCATTGATTGTATCAGACAGATACCCTGTTTCCCCTAAAATAAGAAATCCCCTGATAATAAACCCAATCGGGTTTTTGAGCAAATGCACTAAAATACCCCCCCCCCCCCGAAAATAAGCCTTCCTGAAAATATTTAAATGCATGCATAGCCGGTCCCAGCCATTTCCTCTGGTTTCCTCCACACACCACTAAATAATAAAATCTCCCCAAAAATAAGGCCAAGCGCTTATTTCAGGGCTCAAAAAAATATAAGACAGTTAAAAAGGAACATTGTAACTTGCTTTTTGTTTTGGAGAATTGTGAATTCTACAGATAATAGCTGTGGGACTTTGTGGAAGAGGTTTTTTTTTTTTCTTGTCTGCAGACAGCCTGACTTTGGTGAAAAGAAAGGGAAACTATAACGGAACTCTTATAATTGGTATAATAATAACTTAAAAACTGGCGCAGGAACAAGAGAAGGGAACTTGATGCATTTTATTTGGAATAGAAATAAGAAAAAGATTTAAAATGATACATGGAGGACAGAATTTGAAGATACTGAAAATGAAATGAAATATATGTCAGCAGGCGAGACTATGAAGAAATAAGGTATACACGGCTGGAAAAAGAAAAATAAGATTAAAACAACGTGATTAAAAATGAAAAAACATTGTATAAATGGATAGTAATAATAAAAAGGAGGTTTTTATAGATAAATATGGATGAATAGCAATATGAGAAGAGTAATATAAATATATGAGAATAATAATAATATATGAGAAGAAGATATATAAAACTGAAATACTGATGGAAATTAGAATATAAGAGAAATAAATTATGTTAAAAGGAATTTATAAATGTAAATAAAGATGGGTTTGAAATAAGAACTATGTCTCAATGTTAAATTGTCATAAAAAAGATAATGATAATATGATTAAATGTGAATAAATAAAGTATAGATGGATGGTAACAACAGAAAGATGATTATGCTGGGATTAACAGCAAAATTAAGATGATTATGCTGGGAGTATCAGCAAAAGAAATGATTATGCTGGGTTTAACAGTAAAAACAAAGATGATTATGCTGGGATCAACAGTAAAAATAAAATGATTATGCTGGTATTAACAGTAAAATTAAGATGATTATGCTGGGATTAACAGCAAAAAAACTGATTATGCTGGGTATGACAGCAAAAACAAGGAGGATTATGCTGGGATTAACAGTAAAAGATGATGATTAAAATGAAGATGATGTGCTGGGATAAATAGTTAAAGATGTTTGTGCTGGGATTAGCGGTTAAAATAAGATCAGCAATGAAGATTATTATATTGGGAACAATAGCTAAAATATTGTTTAAATGCTTATAATAATTGTAATGATTTCTATTTTCAAAATATATTCATCTAAGCCTTTATTTTTCTTTTAAGCCTTATGGGACGGGCCAATCATCTCCTGGCCTTACTCCCGAGTCATCCCTTTTGCTTTAGCTGCTCTTGTCTTCTGGCAGTTCTGTGCATGCATGCACTAGGAACAGGCTCCTCCTGTTCCTCTGCCTCTCTGCTGTCTGACTCTGTGGGTTCCAGAGTCAGCGCATCACTCCCAGATGGCCCTGGCCCCATTTCTGCCTCCGACGCAGAGCCCTCATCTGGGCCTTCCCCAGACTCCAGGACTGGCCCATGTCAGCCGCCTCACTGTCCCCAGCCTCCTCACTGTCCGACTCCTCTGCCAGTTCCTCAGGCTGCTGGCGGACCACAACACTTACTTGATTTAAAATTCTGGTAAATTTGACATTCTGCATGCTTTTCTATTGCTTGCACTGGTCATATTCCCTAGATAGTTCCATAGACTAACATGACTATGATTATTTTTCATTTCCTCTGTCTACCAGAATCTCACTCTGATCTTAATCACAGGACTTTCCCAACTGGGATATCTTGTTCTTTAACTAGCCATTTGATCGGCTAAAATCAAAACATTTACACAAAATAACTACTTGATCACTGACTATTGTGACTAATGCTGAGAATATTAGTTGCAATAGTTAGCATTGTTCATACAAGTATTTCTAGTTGTAATTGACTTGAGTTGGTTGCACAAATCTAAACAGAATGCAAGAGCTGAAAAGGAGCTAGTTGATCAGGAAAAGTAACAACCATGGATTACATGTTGAATCTGTGTGTGCTTTCAATATTGCCATCCTGAATGAATAGTAGTAGTCAAAGTTCCACTGATTATGTGATTATTTGATAGTACTAAGCTGAGTGGGTTGCTGACGTGTTGAAAATTTTTTGTATGTCTACTTTGTTAGAAGAGTAATATTACAAGGATTTTAAAAATATTGGTTAAATTATTTCTTATTACACTACAGGTAGTCCTCAGCTTACTAGTCCTCATCTAGTGATTGTTCGAAGTTACAACATCACTGAAGAAAGTGACTTATAACCATTTTTCACACTTATGACCATTGCAGCATCCCTATGGTGATGTGATTGAAATTCAGACAGTTGGCAACTGATTCATATTGACAGTTGCAGTGACAGTTACAGTGTCCTGGCATCATGTGATCACCTTTTGTGACCTTCTAACAAACAAAGTCAATGGGGAAGCTAGATTCACTTAACAACTTCAATGATTCACTTAACAACTGTGGCAATAAAGGTCATAAAATGGGGACAAAATTCACTTAACAAATGTCTCATTTAGTAACATCAATTTGGGGCTCAATTGTGGTCGTAAATTGAGGACTACCTGTATTGGTTATTGAAGTTTGCCCAAAGTTTGGAGAACCGTAGCTTCATGTTATTTCAAGATTTTTGGGTGGGTTTTTTTTTTTTTTTGCATAAAGATTCCAATTGTCCTTACGAGTATATTTAATATATCAAACAGTGCAATCTTGTTATATCCAGATTTGGTGTCATAATTTGCAGACAATATATCACAAAGTCAGATCTAACCTTCTTTAAATATCATATTTCCATATCTAGAAGAGCATTATTGAATAACCTTCATTCAATTGAAAAACACCACACTATTTGCTTCATCTTAATAGTCAAAGTAATAAAAATGTAACCTATACATGCCTGATCCAGTACGCGAACACTTGCCTACTTGTGTGCGCAGAATAATTGAGACAGTAATAAACCATCTTTTTTTTTCTTTTTCTTTTTCTTTTTACTCCTAAAGACTTTCCCACTCAACAAGAATTGTGTAACTATATTGTAATCGGATCTATATGAAACAATGGCTGACAGAGTACATAAAAAGAGCAGAACTCCGGAAACATTACAAAGAGCAATAAAAACTATTGTGAATTGGGCAGGTTTTCTATCAGAAGAGCACAATAAAGTAGAATGAATTAGGAGCTAAGCGTTCTGATTTAGAAAGAGCTGAATGAACCCTATTCATATTTCACTCCACTACTGAAATTGTCTTCTGCTGCAGAATGGATGGCTTAAACATGGCTTTGGCAGCAACATGTACCATCTGGTGAGAAGACTGTAATCCTTTTTCATTAAGAAAAGGATCTGACTACCATAATCTATTATCTCAAGGTTGGAACACTGACATGAGTTCTATGTAGAATTTCTCTGGCCAAATGTTTGAATCTAAACTTCATAGCATAGTGATGCAATACTATTTTCCTTCTAGCATATTTGAAGTTTGGAGATAACACCTCAATTCATCAAATCCAGAATTGTTTGTTTGTTTGTTTATTATTTCCCACCTTTATTTCTTTTACAAACAACTCAGGCAGCAAACATATCCAATATACCTTTCTCCTACTATTTTCTCCACAACAGCAATCCTATGAGACTGAGAGAGAGTAACTGGCCCAAGGTTTTACACAGCTGATTTTCATGGCTAAACTGGGAGTAGAACTCACAGTCTCCCACTGTCTAGCTTGACGTCTAGATAAACTGGCTACATACTATACCTCAAAGATCTTGGAAATAACCTTTTTTGAAAAACAAAACAAAACTGAATGCAAATATCTTTACATGCTATCCAGAGGTGGTATTCAGCCGGTTCAGGTGAAGAGTAAATGTAAAAAAATCAAAACTGCAAGAGAGAGAGAGAGAGAGAGAGAGAGAGAGAGAGAGAGAGAGAGAGAGAGAGAATAAAAATAAGGATAAGGAAAAGGAAAACGAAAAGGAAAAGAAAAAAGAAAAAGAAAAAAGAAAAAGAAAAAGAAAAAGAAAAAGAAAAAGAAAAAGAAAAAGAAAAAGAAAAAGAAAAAGAAAAAGAAAAAGAAAAAGAAAAAAAAGATTCAAAGAAGTAGCTTCCAAACTTCTTTATAACAGTCATCAATGAATTTGCCATTTATCTTCTCTTTCTAAGATTACACCCTGGCTCCGTTCTTTCAATTTATTACTTTCTAATAACCAATCCCATAAATCCAAGTTCAACTTTTTCCCTGTTTTCAGCAAAAGTCCATAAAGGGTTTCCAATCACTAACAAATGTAGTTATTACATTTTTCAAAAGAATTTTTACATGGATTAAAATTTACGAGAGAATATTTTTTTTTTAATAAACCAAACCACATCTCCTTTCAAAGTATATACTGAATTAAATTAACTGCAGCAAGGATTTTATTGCTTCTTACTAGACAGGCTGTTTTGCTCTTTCTTTGGTAGAGTTGATTAACCAGGTTGTAGGAATATCGTTTTTAATATCTAAACTTTTCATCTCAAAAGCAAATCTGGTGTAGAATTCAATTCCAGCTAGAAACAATGTCTTCATTATAATTTAATATGGATTTATATATCATCCAAACTTTGAATTTTTTCTGACTGCAGTCTATTTTAACTTCTGGGATATTCTACCAAGAATAGATTCAAAGTATTGATTCAATTTATTATACATTATAAATTTTGACAGTGATTAATACAATGTTAACCATGATTGCTAATATATACTTTTTGTCTAGACCTCAATAGCAATTCCCAGTTTTTCTTTTAAAAAAAGCAATACAATATAATTCATAAGTAATTAATGTTTTATAAAACTGTAATCCCCATTATATTTTAGACCCCATATTTACTGTACTCTTGATGTTATTTTTATCTGCCCTTTTTTTAAACCTGTCTTTTATTTTTCCTTCTTTATAACCTTTTCAGGATGGTGAGTATGAAATATATATCCTATACTATATTACACATTTCATCCCAAATCTAGAAAAAGATTAAAAAGAGAATAATAATCTTTCCAAATTCTGGGTATTATTCTGGTAGAATCCAGTCATTTTTGCCTACTATTTTGGTGTTTGGCTGTCTGTATCAAAGCTCTGTGGATGCCAATTTCACAGATGGAATTGACTAATATTTCCAGATGATAACATTACCATGAAACAGCTATTATTGTAATGGAGTGTTACATGGAACATAATGGCAGCTCCTATTTGTTTAAACATAAACGCTATGAAATGCTACCATTCCCAATGCTTTACATTCTGACAATATGTATGTTTGCCTTGTTCAATATTGAGTTGGGTGGGAGTTAGGAACCACACCAAAGCCACTATATTCTGCTATTTTATTATTTTTATTGCAAACTGAACATTTCCCATTTGAAGGGTAATTTCAAAACAGAAACTTGATTGGAATTTAATAGCTGAAAATATGTATTTATTTGCTCAAACGAATAACAATAGCAAAAAAGGGTCAAATATAAGATTCTTTTGGCTACTATGAGCTCATAACACAGCTAGATCTAAATCACCTAAAACACATTGATAAATCTGACAACTACATGATAATTATAGGTAGTCCTTATCTTATGACCACAAATGAACCTGTGCTTCTGTTGCTAAGTGAGACAGTTGTTAAATGAATTTTGCCCCATTTTATGACCTTTCGTGCCACACTCATTAAGTGAATCTGGTTTTCCCATTGATTTTCTTAGCAGAAGGTCAGAAAAGGTGATCACATGATCCTGAGACATTGCAATGGCCATAAATATGAGTCAGTTGCCAAGTGTCTGAATTTTGATCATGTGACCATGATGGGGGCGTGCTACAATGGTCATAAGTGTGTAAAATCAGGGGTGAAATACTGCCAGCTCTATCCGGCTCACAGGAGCCTTTAGTGCCGGTGGCGGGTAGTTCAGCCGGTAGCACTGCCGGAGGAAGGCTCCGTCCCCCCCTCAAACTGGGACGTCATCACATCCCAGTTTTCACCATCTGAGCATGTGTAGAAGGTTATGACCTGTGCAAAATGGTCATAAATCCAGTGCCTTTGTATGTTGTACAATAACTAAATGAACTGTTGTAATACCTGGACACAACTCCCCTTGTTCTGTCAGGAAAATCAAATATATCAACTCATAATAAGGAACTACTTGTGTTTAATTCCACTGATCTGTCATCTTGCCTCTAAAATCATCAAACTATTTAGACTTTATTTCATTTTAGGCTATATTCCTATACGATCATTTGGAATCATCTTATAAATGTGAAAAGCTTCCAGTTAAATGAAGGTATCTCTGACTTTACATTGTATATTTTGGGCATGAGCAATGACATATTTCAAAATTCCCATTAGTGCCACCAAGTTTTAACATAGATCATAAATTTCCCTTCAAACCCAGAGGAACTACTGCAACCTTGTTGGATGCCCCATGGATCAGAAGTCATGGATTCTAGTTGATATAGCACATTACAATGGTATTAATAAAGGAACCTCCTGGCTAAGGAAAGGCATTAAAGCAAGAAGCCCAAGAGATGAGAAATGGGATAAATAGAATGTACTTCTGGGCAACCAATTTTAGATGGCCACTGGCAATAATGTGAATTTTGTTGAAGTCACTGTATTGATGGATCATATTAAAAGTATAACAGAAAATGCAATTGTGCCAAACTTATGTAAGATTGGTGCTTGTAAGCACGGTCATAATTATCTTGATTTTCCCAGTCAGGAAGGTTTCTATTTTTAGGAGTTACATTTTTCATATATGTACATACTGGGGAAAAAAAGAGAAATATTTTTTCTTAATTCCCCACTATTTCACTGAACTTTCCACAAGTAGTAAAAAAAAAACCAAAAAACCACCAGAAAATAAAATGGCATTGCTTCTTCCATAGTAAACCACCTTTCCCATCTCCTAGCCCCAATAAATTGCTTTCTCATATTGCAGGTTATTTGTACAACCTCCTATTTAAAAATTTCCCAACGTATCATGTATATAAAGTTAAATCCGACAACTTAAATCCAAATGATTTTTTTTTTTTGGAACTATATCTGTGTTATGTATCATTAGTTTTAATGCTAACAATCAAACTATGTTTCACTGTTTTACATTTGAAAACCATATAAGCTTATGTACTGTATATGTAAGTAATTTTTCACAGATCATTATAGCCCCTTAGTTTAAGGAGATTCTTTTAATGGACAGCATTTAGCATGACTGAAATTGCAAAACATACTGTTAAAAAATCATTTACTGCAAATTCATATTTCTGCAGATCTTATTTACCAAAAAGCAAAAAATAAAAATAAAAATGGAATGCTATCAATTCCTGATGTTATGTAAAAATGAAAAATTGTAAAAATTAATGTTACTATCCAAAGGCATATCATGCAGTTCTGATCTGATACTATCAGCCCTTCAAGACAATCCAGAAAAGAAGCATCAACCGTGAGTACTAATGCTACCTTTATTGTAAGTATACAGTGACAGAATCTTACAAATCTGAAAGTATCTTCTGGCCCCTTAATTTTACTCACTCAAAATTAGGGATTCTTCTGAGATATTTTCATCACCTTCATCACCATCCCTCCTTTGGATCTAGATTTTATTTGTCAGATATTGTCTAGGCCTGGATCTTCTTCCTATCTCCAAGGTCATTCCCACCTACCATTTCAAACGTAGAGAGTCATCATGGTCAAGTTTTTAAAAATGAAGTTTTAGGAAAAAGACTTCTACAAAAAAAAATCATAAAAAGATTCAGTGTCCTGCTCTTTATTATTGAATCTCTTTGTTTTAACTTGAATCTATGTTACAGCTTGACAACATCAAAAAGTCATCTGATGGACGAGACTGGGTCATGAGGTGTGTAATATGTTCAAAATATGTTCAATCTCAGTTGCAATAGTACTACTATACACTTGCATAGTTTTTGAGAGAATAATTAAAATCAGTGCCTGGGAAGTACAGAGTAATGGTTGAAATCATGTGGTAGACAACTGAACTGAAAAACTCAAGGTCAACCATATTATTTCCTAAAGGAAGTGGCAATTATGTAGTTCAAAAACAAATAAACACGAACATTTATTTTGTCAGCCCTTCCTAATCTAGGAGCATTCATGGTTCCAACTATTCCTTCCATGATTCTCTGTCAAGTTGCTTGAGGGAATCTGTCTAGCACACAGATACTGTCCTCCTAGAAACAAAACTGTCCTTTATGTAAGCAAGTCAATCATTTTAAGAAGAATAGTAAACAGGGCCATGAAAAGAAGGAATCCCTGTACCATTTATTTTCTCAGATCTTCTTAAATTTCTTTTACACATTTATTTTCACAAGGCTGCCTCTTTTTTCAAGGTCAAATTTAGAGAGCAGTGTTGAAGTGTTCCTAAGGCTTCTGACCATTTCATCACAGAAGTACAACGTGCACTTCAAGTTTATGAAATTGCCACCACCTAATATTTCCTTAAGGCTTAATATCAAAGCAATAGGAGCAGCTGCTATCTCTTAATGAGACAGTATAATAAATCATCCCAGAGTTGATCAGTCAACTGGCATAGGGCTTATATTATTAAAGGTTCAGTGTTCGTGTCCCTCAGTACCTTAGAAAGGGCAAACTTTATTATTATTAATAATAAAAATTCTGAGTCTAACTAAGAGAAATAGCTTCTGTGAATTATCACAACAATTTTATCTATAACAAGAAGAAATTGCTTAACTCATTGTAAGCCGCCCTGAGTCTCCGGAGAAAGGCGGCATATAAACCAAATTATATATATACTGTACATATATTGACAGCTTGGTCATGATGATATTTTGTAGTGATCTTTGTTTATTATCCAATATATCTTTGTTCTTAAAATAATACATACACTAAAGAAAAAGGATCCAAACAGCACTAAATTTATTTATTAATTTTCTATGCTGCCCATTGCCCTACAAGGTGACTCTGGCAGCCTACAAATTATAGAAAAGTGAAAAATAATTCAAAGATTAAAATGAGCCCACATTAAAATATTATTAAAAACTGTGCTAAAACCATGCCTTCAAGAGCCAAGAGTGGATGGGATGCAGATGAGATCTTCTTCCCACCTCCAGTGGTGAGTGCCTCCCTTAAGGCCCCAGGCCACCTGGAAAGCCAGGTCTGATAACTTTCAGAAAGCCAAATGGAGGGGACAGTTCTCACCTCGGATGGAAGGATGTTCCACAGGGATGGGGCCACAGCAGAAAAGGCTCTTCTCCTTGATCCTGCCTCCTTCAATATTTTAGCAGATTTTATTTTTTATTTTATTTTATTTTATTTAGACTTCTATACTGCTTCATAGTGCTTTACAGCCCTCTCTAAGTGGTTTACAAAGTTAGCATATAGCATATTGCATATTAGCATATTGCATTAGCATTAGCATATTGCCTCCCAACAATCTGGGTCCTCATTTTACCCACCTTGGAAGGATGGAAGGCTGAGTCAATCTTGAGCCGGTGAGATTTGATCGGCTGATCTGCTGAACTAACAGTCAGCTGAAGTAGCTGCAGTACTGCACTCTAACCACTGCACCACCTTGGCTCATACAAATGGGATCTGTAGCAGGCCTCTGCCACTGGAACAAGTGAGATGGGCTTGTCCCATTGGGGAGAGGCACTTCCTCAGATACCCTGTACTTAAAATTCATAATATGTTCTTCTTTACCTTGTTTCAAATGAAATAAATTGGTCTTTGTTTTGGGAAGGAACAAACTATGCAGTGCCTAGATAATAGGTAAATGTTTTCCTGATTTCCATTTTCACCAAACAGAAGCCACTCACAAAATTAACATAAACTGACCAATCTGAAACCTTACCAGAAAATATGGTCAAATTCTGAAATGTTCTCATTCCACAGAAGTTCAACAGGTTACAAACTGCCTGTATGTCTCTGAAAATCCTTTTTTCCCATAATTTTTTACCTAATTTTAATGTGAGATTTGTTTACTACAAAAACATTCAAAACAACTATTCATTCCACAGAGACAATTAAATTAAAGAACATTGCATGCAACTCAGTCTCTACATTACTCACACATAAATATGTAAAACTCCATTCTTATGTATAGGAGGAGGAAAAACTCTGTATAAATATGATTAATCTCCTTATACTATATTTTTATAGAAATAAGCTTTTTGAACTCTTTTCCATTGCAATATGCTTAAATTCTCTATCGAGCTATGTAAATGGGGTAGTCCTTGATTAGCTCTATGTGTGGTTTTTGAAAAATTAGAACCTGTGGCAAATTAAAGTCACAGAAATATCTCACTGACATTCTAAACTCTTCCAGTTGCCCATGTTTGAAACTCCATATCTTGAAGGAAAATACACTTACATGGGATTGTAAAGATTTCAGTATGACTAAGCCCCAAATAGGTTGCTGAATCCACCCTTTTCCTAATTCTGAATCGCTAGTTTCTTGACAGCTATTAACAGTTGAAAAATGAAAAACATAACCATAAGACCTAGCCATGGATCTCTTCATAACATTTCAGGGGAACTTTTTATATCAGTGATATTTTTACCAGCTGAATTAGCTAAGAACACAAATGTAGAACCTCTGCATAAAGATATTAGATAAGAGCCTTGGTGGTGCAGCGGACTAAAGTGCTGTTAAAGTAGCACTTAGCTGCCAGCTGCCTGCAATTACTGTGAGTTCAAATCTCACCAGGCTCAAGGTTGACTCAGCCTTCCATCCTTCTGAGGTAGGTAAAATGAGGATCCAGATTGTGGGGGCAATAAGCTGACTTTGTATAAAAAAGAACACCGCTTAGGAGGGGCCAAAAGCCCTACTAAGCAGGTATATACAAAAGTATGAAGGCTATTGCTTAACGCATTGTAAGCCACCCTTAGTCTCCGGAGAAGGGCGGCATATAAATCAAACCAATAAATAAATAAATAAACAAATAAATAAATATTATAATGCTATGCAAGGCTGTGGCAGGTGGTTCCTTTGGTTTTCTCCATTCTTTTCTCTACTACAATTTGGGAATCAAATACTTTTTGCTTGCTTTAAGAAGCAAAGACCCTAATGGAAAAATAAGTTTTCAATGCAGAAGAGATCTCAGAGGCTTTATGTTAAAATCATAACTACAAGCAAAGTACTGCATTTTTAACAATTCTTTCAGATGTTCCAGCTTCTTTTTTCTCTATGATCCTTCTGTTTCTTTAACATATAATCTTTCATTATTAAACTAAATGATTGCTGGAAAAGAATTTTAGAATTAGAAGGGCATGATCTGAGGCTTGGGTGGCATGGTCTTCTATTAAATTAATATAGATTTTAAGAATCATTATATTAAAAGTGAGATATTGAGACTATGGAATAGATATAAACCCAAACTGTGCTCAAAATGCTTTTATGGATCTCATCACAAGAAATATTTTACAAGAAAGAAACTGTAAGGAAAAATGGTTAAATTACTGTGAGTTGATACAACAGGAACATGGGGAATGTAAGATGAAATCAAGAGAGCAACCGGCTGCAAAGAGATTTAGTTTTCAAAGGTTTTCATATGCACAATTAAGAGAAAGATTTAATGTGGATAATAGAACATTTAGAATTGGAATTGAATGATAGAAGACATAACTTCAAAGTTAAAGTATGTAGAAATGATGAACCTATCTTGCAATACAATTTCACTGACTTGAAATGGAAGAACAATTGAAAGACTGATAAAATGAGCTAAGAACTTTGGACATAATTCATTGATGGAACAATGGAAAAATATATGGTTAAAAGGATTGAAATTTATATTACCTTATAACTTAAAAGATATTTTTTATAAAACAATGAACTGTTGGTATATGATTCCAGAAAAGAGACATGGAAGATTACTATTAACAGACTATTACAGTATTTCTTAACCTTGGCAACTTGAAGATGTCCAGACTTCAACTTTCAGAATTCCCCAGCCAACCAGCTAATCTTCAAGTTGCCAAGGTTGAAAAACATTGGACTATTATATGACTAAAGAAATGGAAAGACTCTGAAATACCCACAGTGGAGGATTGGTTGGTAATGATGATAGGAGTAGCAGAGATGGAAGAATTAAATTGTTTGATTAGAGAAAGGTCGACAATTACAGTTTTTAGTGACTGGAAACCCCTTATGGACTTTTTGCTGAGAAAAAGAGAAACATGAATTTGTGATTTATAGGTTTGAAGGTTAGAAAGGGTAGCTGATAGAAAAAAGAAATCCTGATATAACTTTAAAGAGAAAAATGAAAATATAAATATGCACATTAAACAAAGTAAAAAATAGAGGAGACCCAAAT
This sequence comes from Pituophis catenifer annectens, assembly GCF_029215685.1. NCBI lineage: Eukaryota > Metazoa > Chordata > Lepidosauria > Squamata > Colubridae > Pituophis > Pituophis catenifer. The sequence continues at coordinate 236,079,762 of NW_027256882.1, forward strand.
TCATTGGTAACCTCACATTGCTATGAACAAGGACACACATTTAATTTCACAGCAATTAAGATCATTGGCCATGCAGGCACAAAGATAGCCAGGTAAGTGATTGAAATCTGGGAAATGGGTTATCAGTTATCAGGAGCGCTGAATTACCATCAGCCTATCAAATACTTAAGAGCCGAGGGCTTGGAAGCACAAGGAAACAACTGCCAATTGCTAGCCATCAACGCACCAAACAGCCAATGGGAAGCTACCACATAAACACAACTCACAGAACAGCCCATATATGCCAGTAGAGAAGTTTGCTTAAGATGGGCTCCAACATAAGTCTGAAAGGTTGGAAGAGTAAATCTCTAGTCCCAGTGACTGATCCAAATTCAATTTTGCATTAACTATTTCTGTTTAAAATTACATTTGAATGTCAGACAGAATTTTGTGATTTTGGCAGTCTAGACATTTTTAACTGAGATATTGCACATTGCTTTCTCTGTATACCTATGTACTAAATTGATGTTTGAACTGATTTACAACAGGGACTGCACAGTTCCGAGGTTTCTGTTAAGTCTGTAATTTTATGTCATTAAACTTTGGGTTTATTTATTTACTTCCTTGATTTAAATTTATTGGCCACCTTGTATTATTTCACTTGTACTTTGAAGTCTTTCAATGAAAACAATTCAATTTCCTGTTGTATGATAAATATAACTCTAGGACTTGTGAAACTTGTCTGAAAGTTTGATTGAGACAAACTTTTGGGATAAGTTTATGGTCCAGCAAACTTTATCCAATAAATTAATTGCATCTTGCAGAACTCTCTTTCTGGGACTTCTCAGTCTTATTTTTTAATATTACTTTTTCCTGAACAAAGTTAAACTGACAGTTCTTGACTTGGGTATAGAGAAAATAGATCCAATTTTCACTTAACAGCACATATCTTTTTTCTTTATGGCCCCTTCACTTTGCTTTATGTTTAAAGCTTAAGTTTGCACTTCTCACCTGCTTGAAAAGTTGGTCAGAAATGAAAGTTGTTTGTTTCCTACTTGAAACTGTGAAGAAGTGAAAGAATCAATAAGTTACAGTAAATACAGGGTAGTTTTTGTAGGTAGTACTTAAAGGCTCAGTAGCAATTTTCTTACATCCAAGAAGACCTACTTTAAATGACTGAGTCTAGATCCAGTCTATGATTTTCTACTTTGTAGTTTTTACTTTTTTTCATGGGAATGCTTAAATTGCTTGAATGTTTTCTCAGATATTTTCTTCCAAAATTGAGGATGAAACTGTTTTGTGAGAATTGACCACAGAGTACAGCATGAAAAGTAATATGATGAATTAACAAAGAAAACAAACTTTATTGGGGGGAGCCTTAGCAGATGTAATATTGTTATAGAAAAAGGAACTACCAATTTTCATATTTCTCATCTTAATGTACTATCTAGAATAATTACAAAGTTGCTTTCATATATTTTATGATCACTTCCATAAAGATTGCTATGAAAATTAAAGAACTGCTTTATTGTGATTTTTGTCATTCATTTAAAATGTACAAAATTAAAACCAAATATTTCAATTGTTAAACTACAACTAATAATAAAGAAAAAATCTGGAATTTGATCATGGTTTTAGATCTTATGTTAAGTTTCCTTAACATGACAAATTGCTTTGTCCTAAGCAACTCACCTAAATCAATTTGTATACAAGATACTATGTTCCATCTTTCTATCATCCTTTCATTTATTTTATTTTATGTTACCACAATAGATTGTCTGGATAGCCAGTAACATTTGCAATAAAATGTATAGATTTGTCTAGACTTAAATTAACTGGCATACCAGCACTTGTTTTTTGATCTATTGACATAAGCTTCTATTCTTCCCTGAGTCAAGTTTTAACAACTACTATATCTTAAATGAAACCATCTTTATGGAATAATATCACAAGCATCTTGATTATGAATGCTTGATAAAATATTCTTTTCTCCTCTTCACATCAATCCTATTTTGTTGATCTATGGGTTCAGTATGGTCCCTTTGTAAAATCACCCTCCAAAACCTGTTCTTCACAATTGATAGGAATATTAGCATGTCATCTGGAATAGTAAGAAAAACAATTTCATGATTAATACCAACACCTTGATATGTCCAACAATATTCAGTTCTGGGTGGAGATTCTGGGTTTGTGTCCTGATACACTAGTGAAATACTCTAGTTTTGAGAGAACATGTAAAATTTGGGCAAACTAAGCCATGGCTTTACCCATTAGTAGTTTCTGCCACTGATTACAAATATTACTGTAGCTCCAAGCAGAATTGGAATTATTCTTTATATCTTGATTTTGAGTATAGGAGTAGACCCTAATTTAAAAGAACCAGACTTTCCTACTGCCCAACCAGAATAACTACCAAATCTTTTGAATCTGCCTGAACCCAAAGTTATTCTTTCTCCAATCATGACTTCCTAAGCAGAGTTCTCTTTAGCAATCTCTTAATTAAGACTAAATAGGTATGATATAAAAAATTCTAACAAGAAAATTGTTTTCCCTTTAAACCCAATACATCTCAATATAGCTAAGGACAGATATCTCCTGAGTTTTATTATGCACTGAACAGGAGACAGGTCTTTTAACTGATGACAGGGAGGTCTGTGTATGGTTCAGCTCTCGTGAGTCTTGCATCTGTCTGAGAACTAGCTCTTACATTGGAAGACATTGTTCAGGAACCAGAAGATTGGGGGGGCAGAATCAGACCATTATAAAGTGGACCGTCTCCTGATATAACTACTGTCAGAATGGTCAGTGGAAAATGTCAGATTGCATACATGATAAAACAGTTGCAGCTTGATGACTGATGAGGGTGTTAATGCGACAACTACGAAGGACAAGTTTAATTGCCTGTACAGGATTAGAACAAGATAAAGATAATGGCATTGGGATATGGCAGGAAAAGGTGGGTACCAGGGTATATTTGTACTATGATTCAATGCAAGTTGGAAGGATCCTCAGACAATTATGCTATTTACCTGCTCAGTACACATAGAACAGGATGTGAATAAATAGGAATAATTAGAACTGTCAGAAACTATCCAGTCACAAATACACAATTCTAGTAAAATTTAATCAATATAAAACATAAACTTAAATATACAATATGCAAATATATTTATAAATATTAATAATCAATAAGCATTGTGCACAAGAATGACTGATTATCCATGTCAGGAGAGAGAGTCATGTCAGGATATTAAAAAAAACAAACAAAAAAACAGTCCCTAATAAAGATTTGTGTTGAACTGTATGGTTTTTCCCTTGGTGAATGGGCTTATCTTGGAAACAAACTATAATTCTTGTTTATGTAAAAGAATTGAATCATCATCATATGACCGGAAGGAGCCCTTGGATCCAAACCACTGCTCAGGAATCCAAATTCAAAGATCCTTAAGAGAAAAGTGCCCCAGTCTTCACATCCAACCCTGAAAGGGAAATCAGCACTTTCCTTGGTAACTGGTTCTGCTTTAAGGAAGTTCACCGCCTTCACCCACAAACATTCAATGAGAACCTTCCTTTCTGAGATGTATGGCCATTTTTAATGTGTTCTGTACTCAGGGATAATAGACACAGATCTTGATTTTCTTCTGTGTGACATCTTTCCAGAAATATGAACAATTCTCCCACAATTGGCTTAGTCATCTTTTCTGAAAACAAAACCTATCCAACAATTGTAACCTCTCTTCCTAGCCCTCATTTCTATTCCCAGATCACCTACATTGACTTATTCCAGTTCCCAAACTGGAACTCCCTAAACATAGAACTCAAAGTGGGGCCTGATTAATTTAGAATAATGTAGAACAATTGCTTTCCATAATTTGGAAACGATACTTTGATTTTTGTATAAAATTGGACACTTTTCTTATGAGTTAGAAATTAGGATGAGTTGCTTTCATTTTATGGTCCCCCAGTTCTCAGTCTTTTTTTGAAATCCTTTCTCTCTCTTTTGAGAGGCTTTGAAATTCAGTACCTGCAGTCACAGTGCCATATTTTGTCATCAGTCTGCCTCTGCTTTACCTTATCAGCTTCCCCCCCCCACACTAGTCTAACTAGCCAGATACATTATAAATCTTCTTAGCATTTCTCAGTTCTCAAAAGTATGTGATACCTGTCATAGTACATGAGAGAATTTGCAAAGGTCTTTGATTTGTTAAAAAAAAAAGCATCAATTTTTGCTTGTTCAAGATTTTTTCATATCTCACAGATTAATTTAAAAGCCTATTAAATCTAAGCCTGTTGTTGACCAGCCATCTGAATAGCAAAACTCCTGTTTTAAATGAAATCAATCTTTTTTTGCTGAGAGAGACACTTACATAAAATATCAGCAAAGCTCTTATCGGCTCAAGTCTTCTCTGAGAAGAGGATAGGTATTCCACCAACAGTTGTCAAGAGCAGAATTAAGGAGCCAAATTGAAACCTGAGAAAAATTTCTCAGACTAACCTCATTTTCTTTCCTTTTTTTTTTTTTGACTGAATAATTTTCTGAATAGATTATGGGAACTTAACTTTGGCAAAGCATTTCGCAAAGTACTCCATGTTATTCTAATGAATGTGGCAAATAGGCTGGAAGGCATATCTGCTAGGTGGCTCCACAGCCAACATGCCTCCTCAGCACGCTGTTATCCTGCTATAACAACTCTCATCCATCAGCAAGCAGGTGCTGCATTTTGAACCACTGGTAGCTTCCAACTCAGCTTCAAGGGCAGCTGTCAGGTGTGCCTCCGTTCAAAACCCAAGAAAGAAAACCCCCGACTCCATGTTTGTAGAGAAGAGGTACTTTTACTGAGTTTGAAATGATAGCAATGAAAGAAAAGCAAGATCTGAAGCAAAAGGTGCAAAATTTACATATTGTAAATATCGCCAAAGCCCCCCCCCCCCCCGAAGGAGGGATGACTGCTGACTGCATGATTTTTCCATTCTGATTGGCTAGAGAACTACGAGGGATAGTCAGCTACTGATATTTACCAGACTTCATTGCAATTTAATTTGTGTGCATAACAAATTACATGTATTAACAAACATCTTAAAAGGTTGAGTGGTCAGGAAATCCTCGTACTTGATAGAAAAGAAGATGCCTTGCAGGGATACCTCCTTGAAATAATCTGAGAGAGACTCAAACAGCCTGCCTTTTCTCACTCCCAGATCTGTGTCCTTCATAACCCTTGGTTTCCCTTTTCTGGTGCTCACTTGTCAGAGCGAAAACATTTTGCCTTTTACCACTGCTTCTCATTGCACACAGCTCAGTGAACCAGATTAGATAACATTGACTGGAAACTGAGACTCTAAATCTGTGATAATGAAGTATTTCCAGTAAAATTTGAAATAGAGAATGCAGATTATCCCCCATCTGAGTTTAGGTGAGATGGTTATGGCTTCTCAGGGCTTTTAAATTCCACCTAATATGTCACAGTATTGATAAAGGCTTGCTTCTATTTTGGCATTTTAATTTAACATGCAATTCACTTGATTTCATAAATCTCTTTTGTAAACTTTCTGAAATTAAGAAGAATAACCAAGGGAACACTTACCATCTCTTCGATTAAGCCTTGCAAATCCTGGACTGTGACTACTGGACAGTTCTGATGAGCTGCTGAATGATGACTGAGACAAGGCTGACACTAGCTGATCATCACAATTATCTGTTGGGAAAAAACATCACGCTTCAGGCATCTACATTTAAAAGAAGGACTTCTAAAAACAATAACTAAAACAGAACATTGCAGACACCAGAATTGAATTTATCTTTCTCTGATCACGTCTCACATTGTTTGTTTTGAGTCTATTACAGTTGCCATTACTGAGCTGGATTTTTTGATTTGTCAGTTACATTAGATTACCATGGTGCAATTTATTGGATTTTCTGACTTTTCCTATGCTCCTTTTTCTAAACTAACTTTGAAGAAAGATTTCATAAATGTCTGAGAGGTTACTAGCTACTGTTTATGGCAAGAACAACAGTTATCTGCCCATAAAGTTTTAACTTTAACCAACAACATGCACACACATACACACAGAATCATCCAAGAAAACAAATATTCATGAATGAAGGCAAATATACGTGCCCCACAATAAAGTTGCAGGATCCAATCTTGGTTGTCACTCAGATCAGAGCAGGAGTGAGTTCTACTTACCTTTATTACCAGTTCACATTGTGCCCACTTCAAGCATGTGCAGATCACCTATAATGATGTCCAGGTCAGTGGACGGAGCCGCCCACTGGTTTTACTACTGGTTCTTGCGAACTGGTCCAAACCAGGGGCAACCCACCACTGGAACAGAGGTTTAGTCTCTTGAGCTCTCAGACTCAGGCTGGAGCCCATCCTCATAGAAATTGTCTCTCACCAGAACACGTTCTGGAGAGAAGAAGTTCCCTGAGAATGGGCTCCATCCTGAGTCCAAAAGCTTGAAAGACTAAACCTTGGATTTCGGTGACCAAAAGAGATTGGATCCTGCAAAACAGATACTGTAAAATCGTTGAACAAATCAACCATGAGCTGTCACTTGAGCTACAAATGATCAGGGTCAAATTACTCTACTTTAGACATATTATGTGAAGACTTAGTTCTCTTTGGAGGCTTTACTCCTGAGAAAGATAAAAGGAAAAAAAACAAGATGACCAGCAACAAGGCAGATGGACTCAGTTACAGTAGCAATGGGTGTGCTGTTAAAAGATCTGTTAAGTCAGGCTAGGAACAGTTTGACATGAAGAAAATCTATCTATATGGCTGCTAAGAGTCAACACTACCTTCAATCACTGCACGTACATTATATGCATGTGAGTGCATTTGGTGTTGTTCTAGGTAATTGTTTTGATAAAAAGATGCCCACATTAAGAACAGACACAATAATTCTTTAAGTGGGGCTTTTTTGCTTGCTTGAAATATAAAACAGACATGAAATCATTACTGAATAATTACTAATAGGTAAATTCCAGATTTGTTTAAATACAAAGAAGCCATGGTATTTCACAAAAGTGGATTTTGCAATACTTCACAATCAAAGAAACATTTGTAAACAGATTTCAATCAATACGTGATATTAAATCCTTCTCCAACTTCCTTCTGTATATATATTTACAACAACAACAAAAAAAAAACTCTGGCAAATCAATACCTACTGCAGTTTGGGGTAAAAAAAAAAGATTGAATGAAATAACAAATTAACAAAAAGGGGAGGAAATGAAAATATTGCACATATTTTTGTTTTGTTTAATAAAGACAGATATGTGAAAACATTATCATTTATAAAAATTACCAGTAGATTCAAGAGCAGTAGACAGTCCAACAATGATGAACGGAAGAATATATTTCCTTTTACACAGTTAAATTACAAGAAGCTAGAAGTAATTGCAATATTACACCTATTTTTAAATGAATTAATCATTGGGTCACCGTACCATTTATAGAAATCATAATTATAGTATAACCAGAAGCATTAATGTCAATACCTGTATGAAGTTTAAAATATTACCTGTTCTCTAAGAAGGTTATGTTCATAGAAACTGACTAATATCCAAATTTTACTTTAGGATTATTTTGCCAAGGATACAGAGACTATCAACATATTCTTTTATGTACAAGAAGCATGAATATAAGAATTGGTGATTAATAGCCATAGACCCTGGAATAGCCTCCACTATTAGACAATAATTTTCAGATTAGAATGAGCAGTATTGATAAGTAATATGTATGACTCAGTGGTGAAATCCAATTTTTTTTACTACCGGTTCTGTGGGTGTGGCTTGGTGGACGGGGTGTGGCTTGGTGGGCATGGCTTGGTGGGCATGGCAGGGGAAGGATACTGCAAAATCTCCATTCCCTCCCCACTCCAGGGAAGGATACTGCAAAATCCCCATTCCGTCCCCACTCCTGAGGGAAGGATATTGCAAAATCTCCATTCCCACTCCACTCTGGGGCCAGCCAGAGGTGGTATTTGCCGGTTCTCTGAATTGCTCAAAATTTCCGCTACCGGTTCTCCAGAACCTGTCAGAACCTGCTGGATTTCACCCATGCTATGACTTCTAGAATAGTTGTAGTTGTAAAGGCAGTACTATAAGTAACACAGAAAGCCTAGATACTAGATGACAGTTAAAACAATTAATCAGTGGAACAACTTGACTCCAGAAGTTGTGGGTGCTCCAACACTGGAAATTTTTAAGAAGAGATTGAACAACCATTTGTCTAAAATGGTATAGGGTTTCCTGCCTGAGCAGGGGCTTGGACTAGAAGACCTCTAAAGTCCCTTTCAACTTTATTATTCTAATTCTGTTCTAATTCTAACCAGCAATAAGCTTTTAGTAAACAAGCAAGAGATGTTTGGATATAAATGAAGGAATGTTGTACCACTTTAGAATGCATAATATCTAGAGATGAATGATGAAGTAACTCATATGTCTGAAGAGATGCAGCTTAACCATTTCAGGTTTATTCTGCTGAAAATAAGCCATTTTTAACAAATGAAAGAGATATTTGGATACAAACATCCCAATTTAGAATGCATAATACAGTATCTAGAGATAGAGATTGATCTCTAAAATTCACATTCTAATGTGACATTATCTAAACCAATATCAATGGTTGTCCTTTGTAATGTGCAAATTTTACTATGCAGTTTTTCTGTTAGGAAGATCGACTTTTATGCTTTGCTATTCACCTCCCTACAAATTCTGTGCAATATTCTCCCCATATGATTATATTCCATGGATTTGAGGAGGTGGGCTATGATCCACAAAAGCTTCTATAGTAGTGAATTTGTTACTCTTATAATTACTACCAGCCTTTTTTTAAATTGTTTGTTAATATTATCCTTTCTGTTAGAAATTAAATCCAGTTTCCTGAAAATAACATTAAAAAGTATGATATAAAGCGAGATTGATTGCCTATATAAAAATTAAGCAAAATGCATATAACCATTTGTATAATTTGCAAAATGCATCTCTGGATATTTTTGAAATGGAAACACCGGTTTTAAGATAAAAAAAGGAGAAAATAATAAGTTGCATTATGCTTAGTATTTCAGCAAGGGATCCATTCCCACTCCACTCTGGAGCCAGCCATAGGTGGTATTTGCCGGTTCCCCGAACTACTCAAAATTTCCGCTACCGGTTCTCCAGAACCTGTCAGAACCTGCTGAATATCACCCCACACTTGGAGCAGTTCAGAAGTTACACTGTGTTCATAGATTCATGCGTACGTAGACAAATGTTATAATTCTCAACTGCAATTTTATTACTTCAAAGCTCATTATTGCAATCACCTGTTGCTTTTTCAGGCCATTGAGTATTCAGGCAAGGCAGGAGGTGAAAAGGTAGGTTAAGAGGACAGTTGCTTATTGGTGAGGGCAGGATAGGTAAGCAAGATTGACCAATAATTGATCAGTACCAACCAGTTGAATTCCTTGTTGCACTTCAGTTTTCTTTGTCAGTTACTTCTAAAGATAGCACTAGCATTGTCAGCAAGCACATAACCCCACTCAATAAGATTCAGAGAAAGGGCCTATATGTATTTCACAAAATTACTAGGACGTTAATCTGCAAGAGCTAGTGGGAAAAGTAAAGCAGATTTTCCGATTTTAGACTGCAGGCCGAAAGTCTGAACAGGTTGGAGGGTTAAGTCAAGCAGTCTTCAGGGAGAAGGAGAAAAAAAGAAGGAAGGAAGGAAAAATGCAGGCGTGCGCAAGAGAGAGGCATTTACTAGTGGTACCAGTGGAGCCAGAGGCTGATGTATATTGACGTTACTTATAATAGTAGCAGCTTAAAAACCATATGTCTGAAAATGAGCAGAGTAAGCCAAAATAGAAAAATGGAGAGAGAACATTGTCTAGCAGGGGATGAGAAGCAGGGGAGGCAGAAATGCAATTAAAATGAAAGGTCAGGGAGAGATAAAATACAAAACGCAGGAAGGAGTGGATCAACCTATCCATAAATATTGGCCCATCATCACATTTGAGCCCTACAGAATTTACCTAAAGCCATATTCTACCATATCTTGTAGTGCCGATTTAAAAAGAGAAAGAATATATTTTTCCAGCAGCATGGTAGCAAAGGATGCATATGAGAAAATGAAAGAGGTTTAGTTCTTTTCCCCTTTTGGAATACAAAAGGATGATGATTCTTGAGAGATTTGACATCTGTAGCTTTCAGATAAAATGAAGTCTATTTACACCCAGAATTCCATTCTTTTCCAAATGGTGGATTCTGAACCATGCTATAAAGCCTCAATCATAAGCACATTCTTAGCACTTCATGTACTCCAGAATAATCCCATTCATCTCTGCAGAGCAAGCCATTCAGCCAGCAATCCTATGCACGCTTAACTTGGAAGAATTTTACTTTTAACATCTGAAGTCCTTCTCAAATGCAAATTACTGCATTCAGGAAGCAGTGAATACAGCAGAATCATAAAGTTTATAATGGCAAAGCTCATAGTATCCTTCTCTTTTTCTTAAAAAAAAAAAAAGCACAGCAAAGGAATGTTAACAATTAATAATTAATTAGTTAATTAATTTTTCCTCCCTCTTGTTATGGATTTGGATGCTCACAGAAAAAGGACAAGATTGTTGTTGCTGTTTTTTAGATGGAAGTTTTGTGATATGCTGTCAATGAACAAAGAATATAGTATGACAAATTAAACTTCTGATTGTTGATTAGCGCAAAGCAATTCTCATCAGATATTGATTATCGCACTAAATCAGTGGTTCTCAATCTTGGCAACTTTAAGATAAGTGAACTTCAAGTCCCAGAATTCTTCAGTCAGCCTGCTGGCTGGAAAATTCTGGTAACTGAAGTCCACACATCTTAAAAGTTGTTAAGATTGAGAAGCACTGCATTAAAACATGCAGGGGAGGTCCCACCAACTAATTTAGATAAAGTATGAATAACATTTATTCTTTGGGATAAGATAAAGGTAAAGGGTCCCCTCGCACATATGTGCTAGTCATTCCCAACTCTAGGGGGCGGTGCTCACTCTGTTTCAAAGCCGAAGAGCCAGTGCTTCCGAAGACATCTCCGTGGTTATGTGGCCTGCATGACTAAATGCTAAAGGTGCACGGAATGCTGTTACCTTCCCACCAAAGGTGGCTCCTATTTTTCTACTTGCATTTTTTACATGCTTTCAAACTGCTAGGTTAGCAGAAGCTGGGACAAGTAACAGGAGCTCACCCCGTTATGCTGCACTAGGGATTCAAACCGCTGAACTGCCAATCTTTCGATCAACAAGCTCAGCGTTTTAGCCACCGCATCCCTAAAAAAATTTTTTATTTTTTTTAGTCTTAAATGAAAATATGAAGTCAATTCACATGCAAGTAATAGGAATACCTACAGCAGGGTTGTAAAACTCTTGGCCCATGGATCGGACGCATCACACCTGGCCACCCCCGCCCCCAGTTTAGCGAAGGGGGGGAAAGTCATAAGTCACATGACAACAACATGTCATTGCAAGTTCGACACCCATGATCTACAGAGTGCAGGTTCTTTTGCTAAAAGCTAATGACAAAATGTCATTGGTTTTAAAGGAAGTCAATAGCCTCCAGAATGAGTATTACAATGTGAGAAGAATTTGAAACAATTGCTCTTGGATTTCAAGATGGCCTAATCAAATGATTTGATTATCTATCAAATGGTTTATTGGATCAGATGTGATGCCATGGCTCAAGCAGTGTCATTTCCCAGAAAAGAGCTGATTTATGATTTTAAAGCTGTACATAAATGGCAAATCAACAATGGAAATATCTTGCCTTATTGTTTGGCAGCCTCTATATTTATAGTTTCACCCTGATCTGGATTGCACAGACATGGATTGCTTAATCATGGTCTATTGATTAAGCCATGATTTACTACTTTCACATATCATATTTAAGTCATACATCACAGTTTATAACCATAATGGCTGGGTGCAAACTATTAGAGATTACTCCTCTTCCTTCCCCTGAGCCTGCTAATAAGATACTCCCTCTCCATTTTAAAAGGAAGAAGAGAAATATGAACAGATGGAGAGGTAATAAAACATTCAAAGTGTTTCATCTGAGACACTTTTATGTGATGCTACTGCAAAGCAGTTTCTCTAAAAAAAGGTCAAGCATATGAACTGAATTATAGAAATCCAGGTTTATTTACAAACTCTTTTTTACATTGGATCAAATACGCATTTCAGGAATGTAAAATGAATAACTTAGAGAACAACATAGACTACAGAAATCATTGTTAATCTAAGTTAATAAGCAACACTACCTCAAAATTCATGAAGAAAATAATTTGATGTTACCTTTTTCTGATCCTCATGAGAATATTCAATCTTTTCCCCCCATAGCCAAAAGGTCTCTGTCATTTTATTTTATTTTTTTATTGCCACCATTTAAATTGTTTTAGCCAACTAATCCTGCTTTATTCAAAAAGAACACCCGAAGTCTCTGGCTTAATCAGTGATTCATAAGAGAAAATGCACCGCTGAGCAAAAGGTTACAATGCAATATTTATTTGTAGATAAGTAAAAATTTGTTGCAAGGCCAACTTTATAGCCTGATATCTATTGGCAAAGTGTCAGAAGGGTTTATCTTCCCACACATTCCAAAAGGAAACAATTTTCTCAGCGTTCAGTTCCCTGTAATGCTGAGCAAAAATGGCAAGTTAAGACCTGTTTAAGCAGTTATTTAAAGACACAATGTTAAACTGCAGTTTAATCGCAATGGTAAATGCTGCCTAAGAATAGTTTGTTAATCACTTTACTAAACAAATAATTCCCTCAACACTGTCAAGCTAGTTACTAAGTCTGCGTTACTTTTAATCTTCTCATCATTCCTATCACCCATCTCCTCCCACTTATGACTGTATGACTGTAACCTTGTTGGTATCCTTAAGATTTACATTGACTGTTTCCCTATGACTATCATTAAGTGTTGTACCTTATGATTCTTGACGAATGTATTTTTTCTTTTATGTATACCGAGAATGTATGCACCAAGACAAATTCCTTGTGTATCCAATCACACTTGGCCAATAAAGAATTCTATTCTATTCTATTCTATTCTATTCTATTCTAATTCCTGGCTATTAAAATTTCCTTCTAATTTTTGTAGGTTTGGGAATCACTCAAAGCATCTATACCAAATCTTCTGGAGAAAGTGACTGCTTCAAAGTACTTTGCTTCAGGGGTGGTATTCACTTACCTTCGCTACCAGTTCGTGAATGTGAGCGTGCGCACCTCCTCCACACATGCATGGAGCCTTCTGCACATACACAGAGGGTCAAAAATGATGATATCCGGGCGGATGGGCAGAGCCTCCCACAGCTGGCACTACTGGATCATGCAATCTGGATAGAGCCAGCTGCATTTCACCACTGGTTTTCTTGCACCAAATTGCTTTATGTGTGGATAAACTACAGTTAGATTCATAGTTGAAGTCTGGAAACTTAATAATTCAAGTTGTAACAAAGGACCTAAGAATGATTAAAGTAGCATCTAAAAACATAGGAAATTCCAAGCAGGGTGCCTTTTGGTTAAAATTACAGTGTTCAAGTCTGATAAATTCAATTATAGCTCATTGCACAGTCAGCCAGATATTTAGACTGGATTTGCCAATTTTATCCACCTATCAAGTTTTTCCCAAGTACCTCTAGAACAGGGGTGTCAAGCTCATGTCATCATGTTGTCGTCATGTGACGTATTGTGACTTTTTTTCCCTTCGCTAAACTGGGCATGGGCATGGCCAGCGCGTGACACATCCGGCCCACAGGCCACAAGCATGACACCCATGTTCTAGAGTAGGCAGCTGTTGTTGTTTCATAGAGTTAAAGGTGTCACTGCAGAATATAAAGCTGCTTTTTGCAATCGAGTGATGGTGATTTTGTCAATGCTTGATAGTGTTCAAGTGGTCAAGTGGTGCTCCATTTGTACTGGGATTGCACTATTATTATTGGTACTGTTGAGCCAGGCTAAGATTCGATATTGGGATAAAACTCAAATATTAGAAATCCAAATCTTTGGTCAAGACAGAAGTGCCTCTTCCGTGCCAAGGTGCTGAGATGACAAACGGTATTTGACGTAGGTACAAAAGGGCAAACTGACCCTAAACAGATACATTCTGTTGTTTAATGTTTATTGCATCCCAAATGTCATGCATATCCCTGGATAAGGGGTGCTGCTTCCTTATTGCCCTTGAGGCGTCTTCTAGCCTCTTATCTCCTTTTGTTATGTCTTGAGCTCCGGAGCTGAAAACCTGAGCCTGTGGGAACAGGGCTGTTATGTCTTTCCTAGAGATAGATTAAAGGGTAGCTTCTATGTGTGAAATGCATCACTCTCTGTAATAATTTTGCCTTTAAACTGTATAAATACATGGCCAGAAGAAGCCATCGGCGTTCAGACCCTTTTCTTGTCTTTGGATTGTTTGAACCTTGCGCAATAAATTCTTTCCTGCATTGAAGAGCTTGCCCAGTCCGTTATTTTGTCTACAACAGCTGGCGACGCCGCCGGGACTAGGTGCAAGGCGATATTTCGCTGAGGACTGTTTCGACCCCTCGGGACCATTGGGAGGTCGCTCCTGAACATTCTCCAGGCGCCGCGGAGATACGTCTCCAGGAGACAGCAGCGATACCCCCATGGCCCCGACGGTGCTCTGATCGAGTCCAAGAACCCTGCGGTGCAGGAAAGGTGGTCTGAACAAATTCCTGGCCAGGAATCTACGGAGTGGGAGTGTTTTAAGTGAGTATATTGTAAAAGAATTGTACCTGTCTCATTTGAAGACAGACGGAGGGATTTGATCACTCCCTCGGACTCGGGGTGGCTACCCTAATGAAGTCCATGTCAGGTTGTGTGGGTGGTTAAGCCGTCGCATTTCTCGTTAGTGGCCGTGAGTTTCCGGGGCTATGAGTCGACGGCAGTGTGATAGAATGTGTGGGGTTCAGAGCGTGCCAAATACTCCGTTGGCATGCATGTTAAAAGGTTTTGACAAGTATTTTAGCAACCCTTCCTATTCAAAAGGATCAAAGGATCAATTACAATTCTTATGTAAACATGTGTGGCCACAATGGGAGATGGGCTGGCCCCCCCCTCAGGGATGGTTAAGGGAAGAAAGTGGATAAGTTGTGGGGAATGATTGTAGTGAATCAGGATAAATATCCTGATCAATTTCAATATATTGATCAATGGGTGAGAGCCCTGTTGAAAAAAGCTGAGGATTTATTGCAATGTAGGGCTGAAACAGTCGGGTTATGTGTATCTGAGCAGGCAGGAAAAGTAAGGGGGCTGCTGGAGGGAGCGGAGGAGGAAATCAGAGGCGTATGAGTGATCCTGGAGTGAAGTCAAAAGTCAAGGGGAGTCATTCGCCTAGAGGTAGCAGTCAGAGTGAGGGAGAGGGGGATGATGATGATGATTTGGAGGCTGTGGGGGCTGTAGGTGGAGAAGAAAGAGCAGGAGGCACGGATGAATAAAAAGGCTGGTTTGTTGCCAGGGGCACTGCGAAGTGGGATGCAAGGGGGTTTTTCTCCCCCCCTTCCTTTGGAGGGGAGAAAGAGGAAAAGAGATGCTTTTAAAACTTTTTTTCTCCTTTCTGGTGCTTGTCTTGTTTTTTAAACAAAATAGGCTGTACACCGCCCTGAGTCCTTCGGGAGAAGGGTGGTATAGAAATAAAATTATTTGGGAAAAGGAATTACTTGGGAAAAGGAATGCCCAAGACAGATGGTGAGAAGTAGAGGGATGAGAAGAGTGGATTTTGGGTCAAGGATGCGTAGGCAGCTCTCTGGGAGAAGGGGAGAACTAGGACAGAGGAGAGGTATGTGGAAAGTTTAATTTGACTAACTGCTGCATAGACGTTGATGAAAGCGGAAAGGTTATTAAGGAAATAACAGACAAAATGGTTGAAATAGCTCATGTGTCAGTCCAGACTTGGAAAGGTCTTAATTTACAGGACATGTTTTCAGGATGGTGGCCAAAGTTACCTGGCCTGCAGGCCATTTTTTGGCCTGGTGGGATTGGTAGCTGCAGGGTGTATTTTTCTCCCATATATTTTACCTCTGTTTGTTAAAACTATCTCTAAAAGTCTATCCTTGCTGGTGGAATGTAGGACAACTGCTCAGGTGATGGCTATGTGGGATTACAAACGGCTCCAGCAGGAAGAGGACCTATGGTGTGACTCGTCTGGATAAACAGATGAGTCACAAAGGGGGGTATGAGCCAGGCTAAGATTCGATATTGGGATAAAACTCAAATATTAGAAATCCAAATCTTTGGTCAAGACAGAAGTGCCTCTTCCGTGCCAAGGTGCTGAGATGACAAACGGTATTTGACATAGGTACAAAAGGGCAAACTGACCCTAAACAGATAAATTCTGTTGTTTAATGTTTATTGCATCCCAAATGTCATGCATATCCCTGGATAAGGGGTGCTGCTTCCTTATTGCCCTTGAGGCGTCTTCTAGCCTCTTATCTCCTTTTGTTATGTCTTGAGCTCTGGAGCTGAAAACCTGAGCCTGTGGGAACAGGGCTGTTATGTCTTTCCTAGAGATAGATTAAAGGGTAGCTTCTACGTGTGAAATGCATCACTCTCTGTAATAATTTTGCCTTTAAACTGTATAAATACATGGCCAGAAGAAGCCATCGGCGTTCAGACCCTTTTCTTGTCTTTGGACTGTTTGAACCTTGCGCAATAAACTCTTTCCTGCATTGAAGAGCTTGCCCAGTCCGTTATTTTGTCTACAACACTGTAGGAAGCCATCCCCCACCCAGAGAATGAAATATTTTGGGGAATATTAAAAGAGGTAGAATATTATATTTTCCCAAAGGAGAAATGGAGGAAAAATCTTAACAAAGGCAGAAAGCACACCCAACAGCCTCCAGCAAATACTTGAAGTCTTTAGAGATGGATATTTTGTGCCTATTAAGAAAGATTGGGCCAATCTATTCCCAAACAAAACACCTTCAACTCCAGTTGATGGGCTTAAGAAGGACAGGACAGGATAGGACTTTTAGGACATAATAGGATTAACCCACCACCATTAGAATAGCAAAAGCTCATTGCATTGCACAACCCCCTGGAGCATTTCAAACACAAAACCCCAAAGAATGCATAAAAGCCCACCTATCCCAACCCCATTTTGTCAGCTGTCCCAGAACTACATGCTGTTGTTGGTTATGCCCATCAATAAACAGAGTCTTTCTTTCCAATCTTTCTTTCCATTTTATTTCTAGCACCTTTCTCCCAGATCCTAAAATTCTGAATTCTAAAATCCCGTAGCACTTTGGCTTCTTCATTTTCTATTATTTTCTCTATTTGGTGGTCCCATCAGTTCTTGCTCATGGGCAAATGGTATTTCTTGCAGCTATTCCAATGCACCATTGTTGCTACTTTGTGCTATATATTATATACCATTATTTGTAGTCATTATGTGCAATCTTCTTGCAGCAGCTAAGTAGGTGGTCCACTATTTCTTCAGCTTCTCTGCAGAGAGGGCAGTTGCTGTCTATTCCTATTTTAATTCTGGCATTCTTTGGTCCTATGAAGCTTGAATGAGCTGCTCTGTCTCTTTTTTAAATTTTCCAGCTCTTAGCCATTTTATTATTATTATTTCCATCTGGTAAACAG
Source organism: Pituophis catenifer annectens (assembly GCF_029215685.1). Classification (NCBI taxonomy): domain Eukaryota; kingdom Metazoa; phylum Chordata; class Lepidosauria; order Squamata; family Colubridae; genus Pituophis; species Pituophis catenifer. The sequence goes on from NW_027256882.1 coordinate 236,097,365, forward strand.
AGCAGGCTAAATGATTAAACTGTTCCTGAAATTTGAATCAGCCCTTTCATCTGAAATTTCAAATCATTGTAAAGACATAATTATAGATGCTCAAAATGGGATTTTATCCACTGCCTATTTTACTATCAGTGCTATCAATCACTTACAAACAAAGTGAATAGATGAAAAGGCTTCTCTGGACCCATTTCAGCTGAGATTTAGATTGAGGTTGGCACACAAAATCACTTTCATTCTTTTGAAATGAGAAATTCAATCCATTAGGTCTGTTTTTTTAAAATATACAACCCAAAGATATGAATATCAGGGTTTGCAAACATAGCAACATGCTAGCGGTAACAGAAGGCCATACTTCCCAGAATTTTATGAAGTGGTTTATAAACTAAAAAAAGTTACATAAATAAACGACTCTTAAAGAAGTGACAAACAAAATATGGACCAATATTTGTGGAGAATTTGGCTAAACCTAGGCCAGGATTCAGTGGTTCATTGGCATTTGAAAGATAAGGGTCTCTCTTTTGAAGACTGCAAAGTTCATATTTTGGATAGAGAAGGCCATTGGTTCGAAAGAGGGGTAAAAGAGGCCATATACGTTAGCTGTTCCAAGAAGATTTTACACCTTTGATTCAGATGACCCTGAGGCATAAGATTTGTTTACTTGTAAAAACGCTATAAAAATATTAATTAAAAAAATAATAATAACAGAAAGCAATTGTCATAGGCATCTTGGGTGCAATCACAGAACAAAGGGAGCACCACTTGAACACTATTGACAAGTTCATCATCAGTCAATTGCAAAAGGTAGCTTTATTTGGAATAGCTTACATCCTGCACAATACCTCTAACACCATCAAACATCCATATCTGCCTATCCCAGGTCTTTGGAAAGGATTCAATAGGCAGACAGATAATGCCAAATTCAGTCTGAAGATTTGGCTAAACATGCATAGAACTACAATACTTCAAGGCAGAAGGACCACCGTAAAATGTTAAGAAGAAAAGAATGTATCTCATTGCTCTCTTGTGGCTTTCAAGGTCGCTCCTTCTACTGTACTGCATGCAAATTCACCTCATCAAAACAAAACTGAACAAACTTTCTGCTACCTTCTTTGAATTACTTATATTTACTACAGGCTAGAAACAGCTAATAAATCGTCCATTTTCAACATTTTAATTTATTCTTTTTCTAAATTTTTATCTCAGTCATGGTATTGCCACATTCATTGTCTTTTTTTCATTCTCGGATTTGTAATATTTTCTAATGTTTCTAATATTTTCTAACGTATTCTAATGACAAGAGTCTGTAAAAAAAAATCTGCTCCCTTGTTCTCTTCCTACAGTTAGAATGATTTTCCTCTCCCGTTTCAGAAGCAGAAAAGTGAAGTCATCCTGTGTTTGTGGGTATCTGCTGAGCTACCTCCACTCCCCACCTCCGTTTCACGTTTCAGCTTGATGGGGGGGGGGGGAATGGATCAGTGTGTTGTTTACAAGATTTGCTGGCTAAAACAGCTCACAAAGCTTGCTAAAGTGGTCCCTTGGTGAAGTTCTGGCAGGGGAGTAAATAGTGATTTGCAGCGAGCAGTTTCAATGCTCAGCTATTAGCTAACTTTGACAGTGGAAAGAGTCTGGAAATGCTCTTTATACGCTCAATGTCATATTGAACTGCTGATGGTGGAGACACAGAATGTATTTCATGGGCTTTCAAGCTTCTTCCCATTCCAATGAATCATCAGTGACAGAATTCTGTACAGCTTGTAGCATTCTATTCATCCATCCATCTATCCATCCATCCATCCACACACAAGATCATATTTTATTCATCCATCATCTGTGTAAATTCAATCATATACATTTCCCATCAATTGTTTTCTACAACTGTCCAGAATTCAAGCAAACTCTATTTGTACCATTCGCCAAATAAAACAAATACATTATTGATAGCAAATCTTTACCCTCCTGTCTCTCTCTGTGCTTTAGACTTAGTGGGATGTATGAACGAAGGTCATTTGCTCATCAAGGCTTAGAGGTAGCACTATATTTTGCTAAAGCATTTTTCCTTTCTCCATACTTCTTCCTCCTCCACTTCTGGTAGCTGATGAGGTGGAAGAGTCTTGAAACAACCCAAAACAAGGTAGCATGACTTCTACTTAGATATGGGGAGATTATGTTGCTCTGATCAAAACCTCTCCTAATCTCAAATTATTTTAGGATGAAGGTTTTTTGGCATGTAAAGAATTATTCAGCATAAACATCTCTTCTACAGGGCAGGTCAAAAATGTGGAAATGCTGACCATGATTGCACAAATCAAATCTGTGCTCCTTTTTTTTTACATACCCTGTTTCCCCCAAAATAAGACATCCCCTGATAATAAACCTAATCAGACTTTTGAGCACATGGCAATAAGGCCAAGCACTTATTTCAGGGTTCAAAAAAATATAGGATAGGGTCTTATTTTCAGGGAAACACGGTACATATAAAAAAATAAAAATAAAAAGGGGATAAAGTGGCTGAAGCTGTCATTCGGGGGGCAGGGATGGGGACTTGGCTGTCCATGGACATCTGTATAGCCTCAGCACATGCTCCATGCATTCTGGAGAAAAAAGGCAGAGGTTTCTAAAGCTTTTTGCAACATATCACATATAAGAATCTGCATGGGGAAATCTTACTGGCTGCTAAAGAAATGCTGGCCACACCAGCAGTAAGATTATTAGGACACAGTGTTCTATATCTAGTTTAGAATGTTTCATTTATTTATTTGGTTAAATAATAATATTGACCTACCTTGCAGGACTGTTCTGTTTGAATTATTCTGAATATATACTGTAGATTGTAGCACATAAACATAAGTTGTGCAACAGTGAAGGATAGAATGAACTTGTCCCTTATTCTTTCCACTTATGAATATTACTTGTTTTATGTCTCCTACTATATATAGCAAAGCTAAAGAACATCACAGGTTCTCTCTCTTTCTAGTCTGTTATTAAAATTAAATATGAAATATCTGTATTTGTACTGAGATACATATATATTGGAAAATTTTACAGCAATGACATTATGGTACTAATTATAGAAATAGCAATAGGACTTAGACTTATATACCACTTCACAATGCATTAGAGCCCCCTCTAAGTGGTTTTCAGCATCAGCATATTGTCCCCAACAATCTGGGTCCTCATTTTACAGACCTCAGAAGAATTGAAGTCTGAGTCAACCTTGAGCCAGTGAGAATCAAACTTCTGACAGTGGGTAGAATTACTCGGCAATACTGTATTCTAACCATTGTGCCACCACACGGTATGGTACATTATGGCCCTGAAATTTGTGGAAAGCGACATAAAATTATGGCATTTCATGGTACCAATTTGCATTTAAAGGAAAAGTAAATAAATAGATAAGCTCAAGAAGAAAGCTCCATAGGTATTTGTGATGAAGGTCATTTTGATCACATCATACGAATGGGCAATGTTCTTGACTTCAATCATGACCTTCGTGAACATCCCTGCCTAGGATGAATATACTTTCAGCCAGAACTATTTCCATCCTCCAATGCCTATCCTGTAAATGTCCATGGAAAAAAACTAGTGGTCAATAATGATGATGGTAATATCGGGCAAGGAATTAACTATAAGAAAATCATTCGCTTCTCCAAGAACTCTGTGACTTTATATCTAATTTCTGATTAGTGACTCCACATTCTCAGATTCTATGACAAACAGTAATATGTTTTTTGCAGCTATTCATTTTCTAGTTTTGAAATTAACTCATCCTTTATAATTACAGCAAGAAGTCTTATTTTACAAATGGTTAATGATGATTGCCCCTGTTTCCCAGGAATCGCTACTGAATGGAATAGGGCTCATTCAAAAATACTAGATAGATTCATTGATAAATTCATTGAAATTATCCTTATATAGAAAACCTTCCTAGTGGTTTGAGGCTCTTCTTGTCTTTAGGGAAAGAATTTGCTGTAATAATTATGCAGTTGAAGAGGGTCTGTGACTCTATGTGGTGTCTCCCTATATGTGTATGTGTATGTGTGTTTAAGCAAGCTCTGGCTCTTACATTTTCTAGTCTTCAACTGTGTATTGAAAATACATTTGAAAATTAGATATACATGAAATGCTGAGAAAAAGATTTTTCCCCTATAAAGAAAACTGGAAGATTAAAAAAAAAGTCTATTGAACGTGCCTCTTTTAGAAATGAAAAGTTTAAGTGGGCCAACAAAAGTTATTTTCCTTTTCCTAGAAAAACCCATATCAAGAAAATAATTTTTAAAAAATCTGCCAATGTAAGGAATAATTTAAGATTCCAATATTTTGTTTAAAACAACAATTGGTTTCAATCATTCTGCTGTAAATATGGGTAACTTTAAATTCAGAATAACAGAATAATAGAGTTGGAAGGGACATTGGAGGTCTTCCAGTCCAACCCCCTGCTCAGGCAGGAAACGCTATACCATTTCAAACAAATGATTGTCCAATCTCTTCTTTAAAAACCTCCATGTTGGAGCATCCACAACTTTTGGAGGCAGGGTGTTCACTGATTAATGTCAGGAAATATTTCTTTAGTTTTAGATCACTTTTCTCCTTGATTAGTTTCCATTCATTGCTTCTTTTCCTGCCTTCTGGTACTTTGGAAAATAGGAAAATTGGTTGACTCCGCTCTTCTCTGCGGCAATCCCACAAATATTGGGACACTGCTATCATGTCACCCCTAGTCCTTCTTTCCATCAAACTAGACATACCAGTTCCTGCAACCGTTCTTCATACTGTATGTTTTAGCCTCCAATCCCCTAATCATCTTTCTTGCTCTTCTCTGTACTTTTTCTAGAGTGTATGGGGACACTTTAAATTGATTGTTGGGGAGGCAAGATGGCTGCCGTGTGACAGCTTTTTTAGTGACCTGCTTATCCTCCTATTTATAGATTGTTTTTCATTATTTGTAACCTTCCTTTTTTATTAAAATGCTAGAAAAGACCTAGTACATTTTTACCTTTCATCTTCCAGACATAAAGATGAGATATCATCTTCCAGGTAAGATAAAAACAAAATACTACATATTTCCCACAAATAATGCAGGTAGTTATTATAGTACATACAGCCACAATTGAGCCCAACATTTCTGTTGTTAAGTGAGAATTTGTTCAGTGAGTTTTGCCCCCTTTTACAACATTTCTTGCCACAGTTGTTAAGTGAATCACTGTAGTTGATAAGTTAGAATCACTGGTTGTTAAGTGAATCTGGCTTCCCCATTGACTTTGCTTGTCAGAAGGTTGCAAAAGGGATCACATGACCCCGGGATACTGCAACGGTCATAAGTATGAACCAGTTGCCAAGCATCTGAATTTTGATCACATGATCATGGAGATGGTACAAAAGTTGCAATTGTGAAAAAATGTCACTTTTTTCAGTGCCATTGTAACTTTGAACCATCACTAAATGAACGGTTGTAAGTTGAGGACTACCTGTATGCATATCTATGTCCCATGCTTGTTTTTGTCAGGATTCCAAGATGTTACTTAGTTACTTTTTTTATTCATGACTGCATGTAGACTCCTCTCTGGAACTCATACACCTGAAAAACTGCAACTCTCTGTATTGGTACTCCTGATGTTGAACCTACTTCCTACAACTAGCTGTGTCCCAGTCAGCATGCTATCAATGGCTTCCTCCCTTTTCTGCTCTTTTGCTGATTTCCACCATCTGTCATTTATCCTGGCTTGCCACTGAAACTGCATTCTAAATGATGGAAGATAGCGAGTTAATTGCCTGAACTGTGAGATGGGCAGCAAATAACATTGATAAATAAATAAATTTTGAATGTATCTAACTCTTCGTTTTGTTCTTAGCATCCCGCACTAACCTCATGTTATTGATGGTCCTTTTACAGTACCATTTCCTGTCTAGCTGTCTGATCAATTCTTTGGTGACTTGGCTCTCTTTCCAGCTCATGTATATTCATTTTCTTTATTTGTCTTTTTCAAATATTCACTGAGATTTCTCGTGCAGATACATTGTTTTTTTTCGGCTGCTAAATACTTTTTTCCTCATTAGAATTGTTTGCAACTGTGCTTTTAATTCCAGTCCATCTTGAGCTTTTTGCTCATTAGCTTCTCCTGCTACTAAGTTCTTTTATTATTCATTTGAATGATTAAGATAGTATTTCTTAAAATCAAAGGCCCATATTTGATTTAGCTTAGGTTTAATTTTCCTTAAAATCAAATATTCCAGTGTTATTTCATAGATTCCATATTCCCCCACTTCCACTATTTCCTTAACTATGTCTTTCCTATTGGTTAATAACAAATCCAAATTGGCTGCTTTATTTTTATTTATTTATTTATTTATTAAATTTATATTCTACCCATCTCACTGATAGGTTGACTCTGGGTAACTTACAATAATAAATCATTTTTTTTTCTGCTTCTGTATAGGCAAGGAAGTCTGGAATTTCCTGGAAGAGCCAAGCCTGGTAGAATTTTCCAAAAATAATTGGATATACAGGTAATCCTAGACTTATGACCACAATTAAGCCCAAAACCTATTTTGCTAAGTGAAACCTTTGTTAAGTGAGTTTTGCCCCACTTTACGATATTTCTTGTCACAGTTGTTAAGTGAATCACTGCAGTTGTTAAGTTAATAACATGTTGTTAAATGAATCTGGCTTCTTCATTGACTTTGTCAGAAGGTCACAAAAGGTGATCACATGACTCCAGAATACTGCAACCATCCTAAATATGAACCAGTTGCCAAGCATCCGAATTTTGATCACATCTCCATGAGGATGCTGCAACCGTCATAAGTCTGAAAAACTGTCATAAGTCACTTTTTTCAATGCCATTGTAACTTTGAACTTTCACTAAACTGTTGTAACTTGCGGATTACCTGTGTAAACTTTTTCAGTTCCTTCATGCATCTTTGCTGCTAAAGATGTTTTTAAACAATATAATTTTATTAAAATCTGAAAGATAAAGCTAATATAAAACTAACATACAGGAAGGAAGAAAAAAATTGAAATGAAAAAATGAGAGCGAGAGAGAGAGAAGTGTAAGAAAGAGAAAGAACCACCAAAAGCATTTGATTCAATCCTTGAGAGGTGCAGCCCATCTTATTCTAGCATTTTGATGACTCAACCAATGTTCGCAGACACCAAACAGCTTCCTTGATGTAAAGGCAATTAGTCATTTGCGGCATTTTTCTTTGCATCTATGACATAGACAAGAACAATAGATGGGAACATTCACTCAATCCTGAAATTCTTGCTTAGTTCATGGTGACATTATTGTAGCTGCTTTTAGCATCACAATCCATGTAAATGAATAGGAAGGAATAACTGCTAGTAGTCTTGAGAGACCTGTCAGCTTCATTTGTAATGCTTCAGTTATTTGATCGGATAAACCTTCACTTCTTCTTATAAGCTGAAATATGGCTACTCTCTTCTCCAGAACATAGTTAGGAAGTGACAGTGCATGAGATGCAATGTGAATGGCACTGAGAACATAAGATGATGGGAAGTTAAATCATGATGCATGAGCTTTTAAGAGTCATTTTTCTTCCTTTTTCTGGTGGAAAATATATTTTCAAGTTAACATTTCAAACACGCTATCATGTAAAGATGTGTATACAATAGTATCTGGGCTTGGACATGTTCAGAATAACAATTTAATTTTTTTTTTGAAGAAGTTGCAACATCCTTATGAAAATTATTTTAATCTTTTGCTTATGCTTCCAAAGCAAATCTGAAACCATTTCAATATTTTTTTTCTCTTAGTATCCCTAGGCAACCAGATTAGAACCAATATTGAAAATTTATTTCTTGTTATGAATATGCTCCAGCAATTTTGTCAAATTATATTTCACTTCTGCTAATATAATGTAATGTAAAGCATACTTTAACTTTTTCATAGATTGGTACTTGAGGCACATTACAGATTAAAATTTTAAATGTTTCTTCAAGGTAATAAGGACAATCATACTTCAGCATATAAACCTGGCAAGCACCATTAGATTTTACTTTCACTTGGGAAAAAAAATTGTCTATTTAAATGAAACTTGAGCTACATGAACAGAATTGAATTTAATATGTTTTGGAGGCTGTGAGAGAATGGCATAGATTTCATTGGCTATCGTAATTTTTCATTGCTGTTTTTCATTTTAAGAAAACTATACAGTTCAATAATATGTTTCTAAAATTTATGAGCATTTCATATTAAATTTATCAATATTATATCCCCTGCAGAGAAGCCCTCTAAAGTTAAGAAAAACTCCAAATAACTATAGCCTTGAGATGGAAAAACAGTGTTTTGGCTCATTATAATATGCTTAAATGAATTGTGGGGAATCCACAACCGTTTATGATTTATATATTATACATTTTGCCACTGGGTTAGATGCTGTTAAAAAAAAACCCTGCACAATGCAACTGAAAAGTAATTACAGAATATCTAACAGAAAAACGAAAGATAATGGAACTGCGAAGCTTTTTTTTTAATACATCTATTCTTTTCATAAATTATGAATCTCTTCTAAGGATAGGTAGGCATTGGCTATGCTTCTTGGAAAAGTTAGAAACATTTGGAATGAATTCACCTGCATAATCCTAATCTGTCCTTAAGCAAAGAATATAAAGAGACTTATGAAAATGCACTCAAAAAGCCATCCTGCAGGATACAACTAGATTAGAAAAATTGGGCAAAATGTTAGTCTAAATTAAATAATAAATGAAAATATACCAATTTATTTTATATAAAATTTTGATGTGTTTGTGATGGAAATCCTAAATTTTTATAACTAATTCATAAACTAATTGCAGAGGTACTGCTAATTATACCGGTAGCAATCATAAGGATTTTGTAAGTGAACTGCCCAAAGTCTTGGATAGGAATGTGCATAATAATAGAGTTAGGATGAATTGATGTAGCTCTAACTTGTATAGATATATTTATTGTAAACTCTGTTCAGAATAATGGATTTCCCCCCCACTTTCAATCAAGTAGGAATAGCCATTTGAATGCTTTCAAAATTCCTGCTTGTCTCTTTGCACAGGGACATTCTCCATTTCAAGTTAATGACAGTTTCTTCTCTCACTTGCAGTGTTTATACATTTCTGCAATAAACAGATGTCGTGATTGAGGGTAAAATCATTCACTGTAAGCAAATGAATTAATTAAGTCTGCAAAATGGAACAATTCATTTGTTAGATTAATGAAACAAAAACATTATCAGATATCAAAAAGACAGTTGAGAGCAGTGTTTCCACACTTTAACAACTTTAAGATAAGTGGATTTTAACTCCCAGAATTACCCAGTCAGAATGCTGGCTGCAGAATTCTGAGAGTTGAAGTCCACACATTTTAAAGATGCTGAGATTGGGAAACGCTGCTCAAGGGTAATAAAGCAAGATGATTTTTATATAATATAACATTAAAAATTCCAGTGCCCAGCATTATCTTGGAAGGGGTGTCTACTCTTATACTAAACCCTCCATCTTCTAAAGGGATCCTGCTGTGAAATGCATAGTACTATTGTTCTTTACAATCATTTTCCTTACTTCAAAGGAAGATATATGCAATTAATTTAAAAACCGATTAGCCAATAAAATAAACGATTCACATTTATTCATGCTCTATATGATGCTAAATGTTCTGCTGTTTTATTGATTTATTTACTTATTGTAACTGTAAGGAGAAATTCCCTCACAGTTAGAACAATTAATCAGTGAAACAACTTGCTTCCAGAAGTTGTGAGTGCTCCGACGCTGGAAGTGTTTAAGAGATTGGACAACCAGTTGTTTGAAATGGTATTAGCAGGGGGATTGGACTAGACGACCTTCAAGGCAGGGGTGAAATCCAGCAGGTTCTGGAGAACTGGTAGTGGAAATTTTGAGTAGCTTGGAGAACTGGCAAATACCACCTCTGGCTGACCCCAGAGTGGAGTGGGAATGGAGATTTTGCAGTATCCTACCCCTGCCATGCCCACCAAGCCACACCCACCAAGCCACGCCCACAAAACCGGTAGTAAAATAATTGGATTTCACCATTGCTTCAAGGTCCCTTTCAACTCTGTTATTCTCTTATTCCATGTTATTCACTCCTAGCCACTGCATGTATTTATTACTTGATAATAATTACAATAGATGTAATAATTACATCTCAGAAACATAATTCTGGATTTTAAAACAACCGCATTCTGCCACCGATTGCCTCCCACCGACCAATACGCTCCCACAGAGAGGGCCTCCTTAGGGTGCCGTCAGCCAAACAGTATAGGCTGGCGACCCCCAGGGGGAGAGCCTTCTCTGTGGGGGCCCCAGCCCTATGGAATGAACTGCCCCCGGACATACGAAGAATCCCTGACCTCCGTGCATTCCGTCGTGCTCTGAAGACCCTATTATTCCAGCAAGCTGGTTTGACAGGATAAAGGTTTTTTAAATTGGGTTTTGATAGGGGTTTTAAAATGATTTTAGTTGGATGTTTTAAATTTGGCCGAATGATTGAATTATTTTAATAAGCTTTTAATTTTTGTTGTATATTGTTTTTACTATGGCTGTTCACCGCCCTGAGTCCCTTGGGAGAAGGGCGGTATATAAATATAATGAACTAAATAACTAACTAACTAACTAACAATGGATTAAAAAACTAACACAAATAAAGATAAACAAGGTACTATGGTAACCAAGGATACCTGTAATCTTCTATCAAAATTCAATTAACTTTATGACTTCTGACCATGGTTATCTTTGTAGCATTTTTGGAAGTGGTTTTCCATTGCCTTCTTCCTAGGGCAGAGCTCAGCACTTCTTAGTCACCTGATGGCTTTATGTCTAAGGCAGGACTACACCAGCATCAGAAAAACTAATACTCTGCTTAATTGATATAGGCTATTATCTTGAAAACCTAGCAGTATTTCCTTTTCACTTCCACCTAAGGAGGTTGGATTTAAAAAAATGAATGTGGCTTTAAAATTGCAGGAAGAAAAGCCAGTAACCTGTCCTATGCTGATAACACAAGCCTGATATATGAAATGCAAATGATCTGCAAGTTGTAGTAATGAAAGTCAAGCAGCAAGGTGACAAAATAGGACTATGATTAAATATAAAGGAAACTAAACTAATGACAATAGGTACAGCAGCCAGCGTTAGAACTGACAATGAAGACACGGAAATGATGGATAGCTTCTGACTTTTAAGACCAACGACTAGCAGCAGTCTAGAAATATGCCATAGACTAAATTTTGCTAGAGTAGCAATGAAGGCTTTGGAAAAGATATTAGGATGCCAGGATTTACCTGTATGCCAAAAGTTACATTAAAACAATATTTATATAATCCAATATTAATTGGAATTGTGCAGCCATTTTTTCCCCCCAATGAAACTCTATGAAAGTGAAAGTTGAACTTTGGAGAAGCAGTATAGAAATATACTGCTGTATACTTACAAAATGTTGGCATTTTGAATTTTGGTATACAAGAAGGGTCTTGCAAATACCACTGTTAGCCAAGACGACAAGCAAATATGTCATAGAACATATTAGTCAAGAAATATCATTCAAGATACAAATAAAGGCAAAGGTTTCCCCTGTCCAGTTGTGTCTGGCCCTAGGAGGCAGTGTTATCTCCATTTCCTAGCTGAAGGAAGTCAGCATTGTTTGAAGACACCTCCATAGTCATATGGCCAAAGTGCATGGAATGCTGTTACTTTCTCACTGAAGTGTACCTATTTATCTATTGACATTTGCATGCTTTTGAACTGCTAGGTTGGCAGGAGCTGGGGCAGGAACAGAAGATCATTCCATCATGTGGTACTTGGGTCTCAAACTGTCAACCTTCTAATCATAGTTTGGTCACATTGTACAAAGATTTAATTCCCTTGGGAAGTCCTTGGGAAAGGTGAAAGATAAGAGGGTGACCAGCAGCATATATGGATATATTTCATTAGAATAGCAATAGGTGCACTGTTGGGAAAACTGATGGGCCAAGTAGGGTCAGATCCAGTAGCGGGTTCCACTTACCTTCGCTACCAGTTTGGAACTGTGAGCGCACATTCGCTTGCACACAGCACTTCTGCACTTGCACAGAGCATCCATGATGATGTCTAGGCAGGTAGGTGGAGCCTCCCACAGCCGCCACTACCAGTTTACCCGAACCAGGGAGAACCAGTAGAAACCCACCACTGGTCAGATCACCTGCAGATGCCTATTTTTGTATTTACTAAGAGTCAACAGCAATTTGATGGCACATAATAAATCAGTCAATATTAACCTTCGTTTTTAAAAAAAACTCTCTGATCAACAGAAAGGTTTAATGAGTTGGCTAACTCCTTGACCAGCTGTTCATAAGAGTATTAGTCCTACACACCAATCTGTATATATGGAAATGGCATTACAACATGGTTTGTTTTCTAACAATTCCTATAGCAAGGGCAAAACCACTGAATCTGCCAAGCACTTACAAAGACTACGAAATATTTCAAAGTTGATCTGATTTTTTTTGGAAGAAGAAGCTCCTTACTTCAGTTTGCACAATCCACTTCCAATGGGTCATTAGATTGAAACTTCAACAAATCAAGTCATTCTTTCACAGTTCTATTCAAAATCTAAAGAATCTTCTCAAAGTTTTTAAAACTTTCAAGAAAAACTGCTATATTCACTCAAACAGCTTTCTATATTACTAATGAGATGGTTTTCCTATTCAGTAAATTAGATATTCTCAAAGTAGTATTAATATCACCTAAGGAATTACTTAATTTGACTTATCGAAAACTAGGCTGATACTTTATTCATTCCTTTAGCTAAATATATTCAGGCATTGTAGGATTGCCATCTATAATTAAATCTCTAATTCTATAAAACTATTTTCTCATTCTTTCTATTGATTTTCCTCATGTTTAAAAAATGAATGACGGAGGCCTGGGAGAAAAGACAAAAGATCAGAATTGTTTTCACCTTTTCCAAAGTTTTTAAGGGAACTACAAATATAATTTTGAGATAGTTCTAAATTTCTTACCATCGGGAAGTAATGGTATTGTTCAAGAACAGGTTTTGACTTTTAATAATATAAATCAAATAGTTCAGTAGAAAAACAATAAAACAAGGTCTCTATCCCTCAAACTGGGATCTCAGTTTGTTTACTGAGAAGACATATCAGACATTTTGCTTTTAGTTTCTCTTGTTACAAAAAATAATAAATATATCTTCACATTGAAATATATACATTGGACAACCTGTAGATTTTCAGGTATTTCTGACTTTAACTCCCAACACCACTTGTATTTTCTATCTTACCTAAGTCTGCAGTGAGGTCATTTAAACCCTGTGGAAAAGAGTGGTAGAAGTAATGTGTAAAAAAAAACACCCAACCCCAGACTATCTGGTTTTTTTTTTTTTGTCTTCTTAAGACATTTTCAGTTGTCTGAATTTCTTGCATAATGTAATGTGGATGACATTGGCAAGTTATGAAAAACATGGAAAGAAATCAAAACTTCTTTGTGAACTGATGAAGGGGGGGGGTGGATGCTAACAAAAGATCAAAAGTTCAGGGTTTGTCGATGGCTACCTAAATTTTAACTCTTATAACTACTGCATTGAATTTGTTGAATATTTGTACATTATTAAATTTGGGGAGTTGGCATGTTTATTTGCCACCCCCGTCTCCCAGCAAGTGCCTTCTAATAAAAAAAAAATCTTTCTTGTTAAGACACATAAACAAAGCATGGGTTTGATTTTTTTTTTCCTACAAGCTACAGCAGAGGTCTTCAAACTTGGCAGCTTTAAGACTTGTGGACTTCAACTCCCAGAATTCTTCAGCCAGCTATGCTATGCTGGCTGGAGAATTATGGGAGTTGAAGTCCACAAGCCTTAAAGCTGCCAAGTTTGAAGACCTCTGAGCTACAGGGACATCTATAAGAATGCAAAATCCATTCAAAACCACTGTTTCATTCAAGCTATCTCCTGAAAGCAGAATGACAAAGAGAGTGACCTCTTCCTTTAGCCTTTACCTTTACCTATTCCTTTATCATGAGTTTGTTGATCAGGCTGATAGGTTTCCCTAGATTCTTTGCAGACCAGAACAAATGCAAAGGGTGACACAGAGACAGTGGTCATCCAGTGGTGTCCATTGGGGCTGTCAGGTGAACAAATAACAACCACGCCATCACACTGCCACAACACAAATTTTACCCTTTTTCTGCAGACAGTATGGCATTACACACAAACATAATAGTGGTGGAGTTCATTGAGGTAACACAATGGATTGCTGCTTTTGTCATTTTGATGAACGTCTGTGCAGACAATCCTGAGCATGTCTACTTCATACATATACACCTTCATTATAAAATTGACTGTTGATTTCTTTCTGTATTTGATTTCCTTTTCCCCACCTTGAATATTTTGAATTAAATACAGATCAATAATGTTGATTATTGTCTACAGTACTGATTGTCTATAATACTGATTCATGTCTACAATACCCAAAACACAATAAAAATACAGTTTAAATGCATCATCCCTCTTGATTGATGTTAGTTTTCCTGTACAGATAAGTTGCCGTTCTTATTTGCCCACATCTGGATCACATACAACCAGCTAATCCATATTGCCTTATGGAAAAAAATTCTAGCAGAACATTTCGCAAAGCAGTGGAGTGCCAGATGTGCTCCAGAGCATGAGGTAAAGAGGAAATTCTGTTTATTGTTTTGGGATTATTTTCCTGCATGCAATGTAAAGTCTTGAAGTTTAATTTTTATTGATTCTGATGCATTGTGAGACACTCAGTTGCAACTGCAAGATGGTCAGCCATATAAATCGATTTCATAAATAAATAAATAAATTTAAGAAACAAAATATGAGGGCATATAAAAAAAACCTCTACACCCAGTGGACTCTGTGTGTATACGTTTCTAAAATATTATTGACTTTTGCAAGTGGTTTAAAAGTTATTACGGAAGAATCTTTGACAATTTTTTTTTACTAGAGATACTGGGAACTGGCACGATTTCTTCCCATGTCCATCCTTGTTTGTTTTTCTTGAAAAGGACTTTAAAAAAAACCCCATATATTTATATTTACACATCTTCGCTACAAGAATTCAATTTTCTGTCTGTCATTCCTACTGTCTAGAGTTTTACAATCCAGAATTTATAGACTTATGTACAGTAACCAACTACAAAAAAATGCAGAGCAGAAGTGTTCAATTTATAAAAAGAGCTGTGTAAGAATTCAGACCTTCTGTCCATTTTTTTTAAAGGAATTTAGATTTTGGCATGAGGAAAGAATAAGCACACCATTAAGAAGGGATATTCATGGAAAAATATTATACAGTTCTGAGAAAGTGGAAAGCATGACAAAGCAGCTTAAAGTAACTCTGCCTTGATTTTGTTGAGTAGAAGATGAGGCATAGAGAAACCTTGATAGGCTTTCAAGGTCTAATTTGCAAAAATAAAAAGCATTCCTCTAACTCTACCATGCATGTCTCTTGACCTTGTCTACCTCAAAGGACTGATGTCTATGCATAAGTTGTGTCATCTTTCTATAAATCTTTTTATTTTTGTATTCAATGCATGGAATGGGATGGGGTGGTTGTTGCCAATCTGCATTTCAAAATAATAGAGGGGATAAAAGTCATTTTTGTCATCTGGTACAGTTTTGTGTTGTTGCTTATCAATTTTGCTACATAACTTTGTGAGTCCTGATTTGCTAGTCCTCTTATTCCCCATTGTCCATACCTTTTGCATAATCACACCGACTGTTTTTTTTATATAGTATGCAGCACTATCAAATTCAAAGGCAGAAAGCCACTCTAGATGTACGTAGGCCTGTCCCGTATGATTGTCTGATAGCAATAGCACTTAGACTTATATACTGTACTTTACAGCCCTCTGTAAACACTTTACAGAGTCAGCATATTGCCCCCAACAATCTGGATCCTCATTTTACAACTTCAGAAGGATGGAAAACTGAGTCAACCATGAACTGGTGAGAATTGAACTGCCAAACTGTTGACAGTCAGCAGTGAGCAAATTACTCTGCAATACTGCACTCTAACCACTGTGCCACCACGTCTTACCACTTAGACTTATATACTGTGTCACAGTGTTTTAAAGCGAGTCAGCATATTGACCCTAACAATCTGGGTCCTCATTTTACCGATATTGGAAAGATGGCAGGTTGAATAAACTTTGAGCTGGTCATTATCAAACTTCTGACAGTCTGCAGAATTATCCTGCAATACTGCATTCTAGCCAGTGTGCCTCCACGGCTAAAGATTGTAATAATTGTCTAAAACTTCTTAAACATCATATGGTTATCCTCTGCAGGCACAATATGATCCCAAGACCCATTTGGGCATGGAGACACAAACTTCATGCTGTAGGCATGTTCTCATGTCCTCTGAAGCATTTTTATGACTTTGAATTGGCTTCCCCATTTTATACATTTATTTGCCAAATTTCTCAGACACTCATTTCCACAGCAACTCCAGGCTGCTTCACAGCATTGAAAAAACAAGAACAATATGTAAAACATGAACAGCTTATATTATGTAAAACAGTGGTGGTTTGCTCCCCGGTTCGCACCGGTTCTATAGAACTGGTAGCAAAACCGGCGGGAGGCTCCACCCACTGACCCCAATGTCACCAAAATGCTTCTGCGCAGGTGCAGAAGAGCGCACGTGTGCGCAAGCGAAGCAAGCGCGCACGTGCGGCCCCATTGCGAACCGGTAGTCAAGGTAAGTAGAACCCACCCCTGATGTAAAATCATTGCAGTCATCTGACCCAAAGCAAACTGGCGCTGGTGAAGTGAACAGGTTAGACAGGCTGTATAAGCAACAGGTGATTGCAAAAATATGAGTTTATAGGTGATGATTAACAGTTTTATATGGGCATAGTGAGGCTTGCCCGCTACTATTCATACTTCTATTCATACTGTAGATCAGCTACAGCTTCCAGGTTGTCGTCACAGAGTCTACTCTATACAATACATTGCAATAATCCACCAGTGAATGATCGTGAGGAGGATCTCTTAATCCAGGAGTGAGGACAGTGGGTGCATAAGATGAACCTGTAACAAAAGCCTTCCTGGGCATAAACTGCTACCTGCTCCTCAAGCAGGAATTGATGGTCTAGGACAGGGGGGTCAAACTCAAGGCCCATGAGCCAGATCGGGATGATAATAGCAACTGTGCTTAAATCTGGCCCATGGGGCCAACCTGGAAATAGCAAAGGACCAGCCTGTGATGCCTCTGGCAGCCAAAATGGGACATAGAGGGCTGTGCGTGGTCCCTGCAGCTCATTTTGGCTGGCAGAGTGCTGCAGGAGCCATCCGTTCCTTCTCTCCCAACTCCCGCCCACAGAGGAGAACAACAGTGCTGATCTGGCCCTCAAAGAAATTCAGTTTGACACCCCTGGTCTAGGAAGACCCTCAGATTGTGCACAAGGTCTGAACAGGACTATGTATACTGGGCCATACTATGTATACAGGGCCATACAGGGTAGAAAGTCTCCAGAATTGGAAGGACCGAAATGCCATGGTCACTTGGTCTTACTAGAGTTAATCCTCTATGTGTTGATTAGTGGGGCAAGATGTCACATAGTACACATTAGTGTAGTATGACATCTTGCCCCAAACTGACATACGACCTTCCACAATTGCCGCAAGCCCTACTCACTCTTTGATCACTCAGCAAGCCTGAGACACTCTTTAAATAACGGGTAGTGGGCATGACCTCTTCCACTACATCAACACTGACTGGAATTGGCCACAAAGAAAGAAGAAGAACCCTTGTCAGACTACAGTTATATGCCCAGCTCTCCTAGAATGGGATTCACACTGTAATGGCAATGCCAAGAATTCTTTTGCCACAAATACATGCGCAGTATGAAACAGAACTGAGTACTGAGGTTCCTCTTATTATTCCTCCAGCTGCCTACAATTTTTCCTAATGCTAGAAGGAAGGAAGGAAGGAAGGAAGGAAGGAAGGAAGGAAGGAAGGAAGGAAGGAATGAATAAATAAATAAATAAATAAATAAATAAATAAATAAATAAATAAATAAATAAATAAAACAAGAGTCCACTTGGTAAATGCGAAATGATTTGCCCCTTAGATAGTCTCCAGCATTTTCCCAACCCTCTTTTCTGCTGATACTGAACCTGAAAAGAATAAATGTGGTGGTGTTCTTGTCAGCATTTTATACTATCTGGCAGGCTGCTGTAGGAGGGGAAAAAATGTGGGGGGAAAGGTCTTCCCAATTTATTCACAATAGCATACTGCTTTCAACTAAAAACCAGATAAGCTTTTATTTTTAAAAAAAAATCAAACATCTATATGAACCAAGTGTAAAGGAACAAATGCAAATCATTTTTTTCCATGTCCCCTGGATACTGCAATTTTCCAATATAATTAATTGGCCAAACAGCCAAAGTTATAAATAAATCATTGGGCTGGAATCATGTGTTTTAAATAGCCACGAAACCAGGAAAGCAGAAATACTCTAAATATGTGTATGTGTGTGCATGTTGCATACATGTGCATACAAGCATTTTAATACATACCAATATTATATATAGTGCTTAGAGGAAGCGAAAACAGTTCAATTTCAATAACTCCTAATGAAGAAATGTCAATCAAAATTATATAGATTTGATCCATGTCTTTTACAAAAATTTACAGAAGTGTGTAACTATGGCAAATGGTGTCAGTTGGAAACTGAACCCAACACGGAAGAATACATAGCCATCCAGGTTTTTTTTAAAGCAATGCATATCTACATATCTACTATAATTTCACACATTAAGAAATTTTATTAGATTTCTGTAAATTCATTTTGATGCAATAATGGGCCTCTACAAAAGAGCCAGTCCATAAACTCATCACTCCCATGAAATCAGTTTCAAGCTTCTATGAGACGACGATTTGGCTGGTACACTGTGAAAATGCTGAGCACATGTCTTCTTTTGCATATTTAAAACCTATTTCCAGCAAGATGTTCATTGTGATTTTCCTCTCTCCAGTTTTTAACCAAGTTCACAAGGGAGCTCCAGGGCTGAAAAATTATTTGATCCTGGATTCCCACAGTCTTATCTTGTCACTCTGTTACTCACACTGCTTCTCAATTACAAATTAGAAGAATTATAATTCAGAAAAAGGCAGGGGGCATTATAATTATGCAAACTGCAGAGTTGCACTTGTGTAGTTACCATCGACAGCTACTTGTTAATACAGATTGTACCTCTGTGTGATAAGAATTGAGTTGTTCTTGGGGACCAAAATAGAGATACCCCTTCTTGACTCATTCACCTAAAGCTCTGTTATGTCACTATAATTGTTGTTACTATTTCATTTGTGAAATGGTGCCATGGACACCATTTTACACGATAAATGATTTACAAAGCCATGGACTGAATTCAAGGGGAGAGAAACCCACAAGACATTAAATTCAGAAACGGATGGCACAGGGGATCTTACCAGTACACGTAGAATAATTTATTTTCCAGTGCTTGCTGCATTAAAATATTTCCTCAGGAGAAACTCTGTGTTGCTTTTTGAAAAAGGAAAGATGAACTATCTTTCACACCATATCAAAATAAAATTAACTGGAAGACGAGGAGGAAAAGAAGATTCTGTTCTTTCAAAGAAAAGCCTAAACAATCAGCCACAAGGGGGAAAAAATCAGCTGCAATGTGCAGAGCAATAACTTTTCTGTGCCTTTGAAAGGCCCTTGCCTTTTATTCCGGCTTTCACATAAGTGCCATCATGTAGAAGAGTTTTTCATCAACATGCACAAAAGGGCCATAAACTTTGAACTAGTTCTCAATTTTAGAAAGATTATGCAATGCTGAAGAGGCCTCCTGCTGATTGAGTTCTATCCCTATGAAGCCACTGTCAGAATTGAGGTGTTTGCAGCCCTGCAGCTTTTGATGAATTTTAATATTCTCTTGATATCCTTCACAATTGGCCATGCAGATTGTGGTTGCTATGAGCTGTGGTGTAACAGCATCTAAAGGCCAGAGACTAGCCACCAAGTGTTTCTTTTTTGTCCAGGAGTGATTCTTCCAACCACCTAGCACGGCCTTCTTTCATCTTTTATACACAGTCAGGTTTTCTTTGAGCTAAAGGAGCCTGCCCTTCACATCACTTGCTTCCCAATGTCAACATTTTGAGCATGGATGTCTAAAAAAGGATAGCCCATTTGCATAAAGCAACAGATCAAAGGCTTATTGAGACATTCCCCTTACATATTCATATATAATTATGGCAGTCAGGGAGATGTTTGCTCAACCCCCCCACACACACCCCCGTTGTACATCCCTAGTGCAACTTTTGATGGGTTAAATGTAACACATTTAACCACCTCCCCAAAAAATTAAAAGCTGTCAACAGAATCTAACTTCATTTCCAAAGCAGTCATAATGTGATAACAAGAGAATAACCTTCTTTTGGGATGTTAGAGGGGTGTGAGAACAAAAGTAAAGTTTTTTTTTTCTTTGACCACTTTGGATTACTGATTTTGCAAAGTCCAGAAAGTCTCCTTATATTACAGAATGGCTTACAGCTCATCCTTGTTTTCTGTTTACCCCAACCTGAAGGTACCTCAAAAGTTTATTCTAACTCCCTGCTGATGGACCCTAGCATTATCTTTAGTTGTGCACCCTTCTCCTGACATCAAGACTGACATTCAAACAATATAGGACACTCTAGGAAGATTGCTGGTGATGCGTCAGAAAAGGCAGTGATCTTTCCAGTTTCCACTGACTCATTTAAGTGTACCGAGGACAGGCCTTCTTTTGTATCAAGTCACCAGGCATTGCTCTCTGCATTCATTCAGGCTTGAGCTGCAAATGAGCTCCTCTTACTTACACAAAGAAGACTTGTCAGCCACAATCTGTTTGTTTTTGCCACAGCGCTAATTATCTCATGGAAGACTTATAATTCTATGTCACCTCTCCAACTAAGAAGTCTTTTGTTTTTGATACAATGTTTCTTCTATAAGGGAAGGAAGGAAGGAAGGAAGGAAGGAAGGAAGGAAGGAAGGAAGGAAGGAAGGAAGGAAGGAAGGAAGGGGTTGATAGATTTATTATGTCAAAATCCTCTTAATGTTATCGCTTAATATTCAGCCTAAATATACTTTACAGTAATTTGAGATGATTTGATCTTGTATTGTCTTCTTATGAAGTGAAAAACATTTTTTCTGCCACCCTTTGTGTGACAGTGCTTCTGGTTTGAAACATCCTATCATATATAATGCACTGCATATACGTCAGAGGTGGGTTTCAGCAGGTTCTGACCAGTTCTGGAGAACCGGTAGCAGAAATTTTGAGTAGTTCGGAGAACTGGTAAATACCACCTCTGACTGGCCCCGCCCCCATCTATTCTCTGCCTCCTGAGTCCCAGCTGATTGGGAGGAAATGGGGATTTTGCACCCCTGGAGTGGGGTGGGAATGAATATTTTACAGTATCCTTCCCCTGCCACATCCACCAAGCCACACCCACAAAACCGGTAGTAAAAATTTTTGAAACCCACCCCTGATATATGTGTCTTGTTTTAATTGCCAAACCAGGACAAATAGGGGAGCTGAGTTACTGCTAAGGATAGGCTGTGGTCTAACATCATTCCATAAACCCATCCATTTAGCCCATGACCAAATTCTGAACTACCCACTACAGCAATGCATAGGAAATGCTTATCCTGGAGCTTACAGCAGCCACAATGGTGTTCATTTGGTTCCTATCCATCCTCAGCTAACAGTACCTGACTACAGTGCAATCAATGAGAGAATAATATATCTAGACTTTGTGGTCAGCAATTTTGAATGATGATCATTCAAGCTATGTTTCAACTACCAATGACAAAAAGGATGTTGTGAGTTTTATGAACAAGTTCTATTTGAAATCAGCAGAACGTACAAACAAGATGTATTGCTCAATATCGGAGACTGGAATGCCAACATTGAAACATGAAAGAGGGGGATGTAGTTGGATTATACGGTTTATAAATTGAAATTAAGCAGGAGACCAATTTACCATTTTTTTGCCATTCCAATGATTTCTTTATAGCTAGCATTGTTTTCAAACTACCAAAATAACTCCTCTATACATGGAAATAACCAAATGGAGTATATAGAAATCAAATTGACTATATTGCTGCTAAAAAGAGGCCAAGGAGCTCAATTATAACATCAAAGAAATAACCAGCTGCTAACTGTAGCATAGATCACAACCTACTCAAGTACAAGCTCCAAATTAAGCTAAAAAAGAAGAAAGCCCAGTCCATGATAGCATCTTAAACATATAGCTAACCGTTTCAAGGAGGACATCAGGAATAGATTTGAAATCCTGAACCTCACTGATAAAAGGACCAAGGGATTAGGGAATGAATTTAAAAATGAATATGAAAAGAGAAAAGACATTGTTGATGCATGCTAAATTGAAAAAAGCCAAAGAATACCAAAAAGAAGTTAGTTTATGCTTTTTAAAAGGTTTTCTTTTTATCCTGCCTTTATTATTTTTATAAATCACTCAAGGTGTCAAACACACCTAATATTTCCTTCTTTTCCCCCAACAACCCTGGTAGGTGAGTTAGTCTGAAATAGAGTGACTAAAGTCATCCAGCTGGCTTTCATGCCTAAGGCAGAATTGTATCCTGGTTTCTAACTTAACCTACTGCTGCACATAGATTAAACAATATACTATCAGTCATCCTAGCTTGTCGCTATAGAACAGGGGTGTCAAACTCGTGTCATCACGGTATCATCACGTGAAGTATTGAGTTTTTTTTTCCCCTTCGCTAAACTGGGCATGGGCGGGGCCAGTGCATGACACATCTGACCCATAGGCCGCAAGCTTGACACCCCTGGTATTGATCATCTCATATAAAGACATAGGTATCACTTGAGCAATATTTTATTTGAAACATGTATTTGTAACCATAGGTTTTAGGAACCATTGGAAAAATAGGTATGGGTGCATTGTCATACAAAAGGTCATAAATGATCAAAGTCAATCATCTCACAATCTTGGTATCTAGGTTGCTGTAGAACTTAGAACAGTGGTGAAATCCAATTTTTTTTACTACCGATTCTGTGCCCGTGGCTTGGTGAGCATGGCTTGATGGGCGTGGCAGGGGAAGGATACTGCAGAATCTCTATTCCCACTCTAGGGAAAGATACCGCAAAATCCCCATTCCCTCCCCACTCCTGGGGGAAGGATATTGCAAAATCTCCATTCCCACCCCACTCTGGGGCCAGCCAGAGGTGGTATTTGCTGGTTCTCCAAACTACTCAAAATTTCCACTACTGGTTGTCCAGAGCTGTCAGAACCTGCTGGATTTCACCTCTGACTTTGAACCTGGGAGATCATATCTTCAGCAAAGCTACATTCAAGTTGAATAACACTTGTCAGTCCACCTATCTTGCATAGAAATGATTTATTCCAAGTCTGGCATTTGTCATTAGCTATGTGAGACTTAGTTCTCCAGCAACTCCAGAGTCCTGAGCAGAAAATGGAACAGAAATGGGAGTCTGCACCAAATTCCCCTTCTCCTACATAGCCTGCACAGCTCCTTGTTATCATATCTTCTTCTGCTTCCAGTTTCTACTGCCTTCTTTGTAATAGTGTAAAACTACCCAAATAGACATACATTTCCCTCATATATCCCTTGATTTGTTGCTGTAGACAAGAAATGTTGCTCTTTTTCTTCAGGTTATCTGTCTTTATTTAACTTAAGAATGGCTCTTATATCATAATGATGGTGTATATTGATGACAGATCAATATATTGATCAATATGCATTCTAAATTAGGATAACATCATCTTATGAGACCAAGAATGAGATAATTCCAAGTTTTTTTAAAAAGAAATTCACTGGCAATGAGTTCTACTTTAATTCAATAAAATTCTTTTTGCAGTATTTATGTTGTTTAATATAATTGTTCGCTAAAAGTTATTTAATTTAAATGATAAAGTGCCTTAAAAGATGGATGTGAGCCAAAATAATTTCCATAAAACAATCATTCCATTTAACTGCTCATGTTTATTCAAAATTAGAGGCCATTACTGTTACAATGCTGGAAAATTTAATCATTTAAAGAAGGTTTATATATAACAAGGGAAATGCAAAATTAGATTGCATCCAAGTAAAACAAGGTTTTCACAGGTCTCTCAGTAAATAAATGACTATAAACTAGCTAAATAATTCCAGCTGGTTACTTTTTTCAGTGCTGATGACATGTCAACATTCAGAATTTAAAAGTTGATGAGATTTTATATGAAAAATTACCTGAAGGAACTCAAAGTGGAATTAGCTGAACTCAACGCCCATATACTATGCCGCATAACAAAAAAAGCAATCAAATCCTAAATCAGTTCTACTCAGCACAAGGACAAGTGGGACTTCCGTTTCCTTCTCACTATTTCATCCAAAGAAAATATATATTGTATTTATGCATTGGAGAATGTAGTTAATCTAGTAATAATTTTCAGCAAAACATTCACCGCTGTCGACTTTGCAAAACTGGAATTACAATATATTTTTATTTTGACTTCATTAAAATTCCTGCTGCAATAAATAGAATTGGTTTCATTCATAGCCAATATGCCATATCCAAACTGATTTTAGAATACTTGCATCTATATTCAAACTTTGGTGGAGGTTAATATTTACCTCTGTAGTTTTAGCATCTCTACTTTGTCTTTAGCTAACATAGGGTCAAAAACACATTGCTTTCTTGCTCCAACTGTCAAAATAGTTTAGTAATGCAACATTACAAATCTGAAAACAAACAAACAAACAAACAATACACACACACATATACATACCAGGGGTGGGTTCTACTTACCTTTACTACTGGTTCGCAATGGGATCTGCGCGTGCCCATGACAACAACTGGGGTAGTGAGCGGGGTCTCCCTCTGGTTTTACTACCAGTTCTTGTGAACCGGTCTAAACCGGGGGCAACCCACCACTGATACATACATATATACAGTGTAAAAACTAATTATTTTCTTTTTTAAAAAAAAATCAATTCCATGTACCTATTGCAGATACAATAAATCTTGGCTCATTATTTAACTTTTCAGCTTTACAGATTAGTAATGTGTTTGAAACATTTGATTCTTCATTTTTCAGTTTGTATGCCCACCCATGTCATCCAAGGTACTCTGGGTAGCTCACAACAGGTAAAAGAAATCCAATAAAAACTAGTTAAATACAAACTACAAATTTATAAAACCCACCCATAACCAATTTAAAACAGAAAATCATGATTAGCAGTATTCCAGTGTCCCTTGCATTCATATCAGACTAATTTGACTTTGTGATACACTGTGATGTATCAAATATTTTAATATATTTTGCCAATTTTGCAAAAAAAGAGTTGCTCATCTCTTTCTATTTCTTTTTTTCCTGTCCTATCAAGAAACAGGAAAATAATTATGGAAATGAAAGAGCTTCCTACTTTGTCTTTTCAACCATGTCTTGATCATCTTTTCCACCTTTTCATCTGAGTTTAATATACAGTTTTCCCCCGAAAATAAGACCCTGTCTTATATATTTTGAACCCTGAAATAAACACTTGGCCTTATTGCCATGCACTCAAAAGCTCGATTGGGCTTATTATCAGGAGATGTCTTATTTTGGGGAAAACAGGGTATGCTTTCCCTCAATTTTGTAGAAAGGTGGAAGACACATTTATTTATTTATTTTATTTTTAGTTATTTATTTGTCAAGCGTATATAAGATAACAGGTAAAAGTATAAACATAGTTTGAATACATGAAAAGAGTAAGGGTAAAAAGGAATATTAGGATGGGGACGGTAAGCATGCTGGTGCACTTATACACGCCCTGTACAGACCTCTTAGGAATGGGGTGAGGTCAACAGCAGACAATTTAAGGTTAAAGTTTTGGGGGTTTGGGGAAGAAACCACAGAGTCAGATAGTGCATTCCAGGCATTGACCACTCTATTACTGAAGTCATATTTTCTGCAATCGGGTTTGGAGCGGTTTACCTTGAGTTTGTATCTATTATTTGCTTGTGTATTGTTGTGGTTGAAGCTGAAGTAGTCATTGACAGGAAGGACATTGTGGCGGATAATTTTATGTATTACACTTAGGTCGGACCAAAGTCGGCATAATTCTAAGTTGTCTAAGCCCAAAATTTGAAGTCTGGTGGCATAAGGTATTTTATTGTGGGTAGAGGAATGGAGGACTCTTCTCGTAAAATATCTCTGGACTCTCTCAATTGTTTTTATGTCCGATATGCAGTGCGGGTTCCAGACAGATGAGCTGTATTCAAGAATTGGTCTAGGAAATGTTTTGTATGCTCTAGTTAGTAGTACAATATTACCAGACAAGAAGCTATGCAAGATTAGGTTAACAATTCTTAATGCCTTTTTGGCAATGTTATTACAGTGGGCTTTGAAACTTAGACCTTTAGAAATGAATACTCCAAAGTCCATGTTGCCAAGTCTATCTGTACTGTCTGTTGGATGGGGTAAGATGGTGAAATCTAGTTTCATGTGTTCTTCTTGGGTGCATTTTCAGTTGCAGAAAAAAAATATTGTTTGTGTTTCCAAACTCAGCTTCATTGTTGTTTCAAAATATTGAGGGTTGCACTGAAGTGGTCTAAGTTGAAAGCAGTACTGGGTTCAAGGAAATTCATATGAGTAATGACACCTGACCCTCCTAAAATTGTAACCATGAGTTTTCATACTAAGTCTGCCTCTTAAACAGGGAATCTTTATGCATAGAGTGATATTATCACTCTGGATAGTGAGATCAGTGGCATATAAATTTAATTAATTAAATAAGCAAATATTATGTTTAAATCATGTTTCCCATGATATTGTCAAGAAATTCGTCCAATATTCTCATAGCATGTCAACTGCTGCTGGCAAACTTCAACTTTTGAAGCATTCACCTCTTCTGTCAGCATGCAAGGAAGTAATCTTGCTCAGAATTTCACATATTGATGATATCAATAGTGTGATCATCACCTTTCTATGAAATATGAAACATGGCAACTATTTCTTTTAGAAGATCTGTCAATTGTCTTTAATCAGTTCATCGACCTTTCTCATGTAAAACTTGGTTGTGTCACTGGCACTCAATTTTGTGCTTGATCACACAACCAATTCTTCCTAATTCATCATCTTTATACACACACACACACACATATCAGGGGTGGGTTCTACTTACCTTTACTACCGGTTCACAATGGGATCACATGAGCAGATCGCTGATGACAACATCCGGGGCATTGGGCGGGGCCTCACACTGGTCTGAACCGGGGGCAACCCACCACTGACACACACACACACAGCCCAGAAAAACATGTTTTTTTTGTTTTTTTTTGTTTTTTTTAATTTGATTTATATGCCGCCCTTCTCCGAAGACTCAGGGCAGCTTACAATGTGCTCAGCAATAGCCTTCATCCTTTTGTATATTTATACAAAGTCAGCTTATTGCCCCCACAAACTGGGTCCTCATTTCACCTACCTTAGAAAGGATGGAAGGCTGAGTCAACCTTGAGCCTTGGCGAGATTCGAACCCTGCAGTAATTGCAGGCAGCTGGTCTTAATAACCAGCTTAATAACAGGGTGCCTTAAACCCCTGTACTACCAAGGCTCTCTTGTGTCAACACAATCCCCATAAACAACTTCTATTTGACAGTGTCTTTCCTTTGGGGGCGGGATTTCTTCAGGAGTCGAAATACAATCAGAGTACACTGCCAAAGGCACACTGGCAAATACTACAGACTTCCATTTCACAAACAATAGCAACAGAACTTTTTTGCAGCAGCAGCTTTTTGCCAACTGAAATGACATATCAAACTTTTTTTGTGTGTATTAATGCATTCTGTTGATCTTATATAACATTGGAAATATTATTTTTTATTCAATGGTTATAGGTAAATATATGTAATGTATGGAGAGAGAAAGAGAGAGAGAGGGAGGGAGGGAGGGAGGGAGGGAGACAGAGGGAATGAATGTCATCAAAGAGTCCAAGGACCAGTTAAGATTTAAAAAGATAGAGAAAAAGGAAAGTGATTTTAA
The DNA here is from genome assembly GCF_029215685.1 of Pituophis catenifer annectens. NCBI lineage: Eukaryota > Metazoa > Chordata > Lepidosauria > Squamata > Colubridae > Pituophis > Pituophis catenifer. The sequence goes on from NW_027256882.1 coordinate 236,125,400, forward strand.
TAAAAACAAACATTGTTTTGGAAATGGGTGAAAAAGAAGTTTACAGTAGAACGGGTGGCAATTACCCAAGAGCCACATGAGAAATTGGTACTATTGTGAAAGGACACTGCCATAGCGCCCCCCCCCCCCCCGGCAGTAGTTGCATTTGAAGGTGAAAATATAATGAACTGTTGCATTCATTTATACATGTATAAATAAAGGGCAAAAAACTGGAACAAGATCATGAATCTGTACACATTGCTACAAAGCTTAGTAAAGTAAGGGAATAAAGGATAGAGGAAGCTACAGAAAGGCTGGTGAAATGTAATGGATAACATGTGATTTCTTGCAAAGAATGAACATTTGTTGAAAGAAGCAAAAGCGGTTACTTATAAAAGTATGCTTCTTTGTCCTTTATTGTATAATATGAGAGCTAGATAGTCAGGAAAAACATAAAAGTTTTATACAGCTGAAATAGGTTATATAAAAAGAATATGTAATAAATCTAGAAGAGATGGGGGGGGGAATGAGTAGGTGCTGAATGAATACATCTTGAATATAAAAATATTATATAGGGGGTGCATCTCATTTGCATGTAATTATTTGTTTTATTACTATGCTTGTCCTTATTATCTACGTTTGAAATAGGTACTGAAGGTGATGTCCATAGCACTGCCTTCTGCTATGTTTTTTTCACAGCAATCAACTTTGTGAGATAGGTTAGTAGAGAAGGACTGACTGACTCAAAGTCAAACAATGAGCCGTGGTGACTGAATGTGGAATACAGCCAAGATCTCCCCAGTCCTAATCCAACATCTTCACCGCTAGACAACACAGGTGGTTCTTTTGAGACTGCCGCTTTGAAGGCACCAAGCATTGATAATTTAGTTTAATTGAGGATAATTAGAACTGCAGAAAAAAAACAATTGCTACCAACCTGCTTTCCATTGAGGAGCTATATACTGCACAAGTCAAAAAGAGGGCTGTAAAAATATTTACAGACCCCTCGCATTCTGGACATAAATTGTTTCAACTCCTACCCTCAAAACGATGCTATAGAGCACTGCTCACCAGAACAACTAGACACAAGAACAGTTTTTTCCCGAATGCCATCACTCTGCTAAACAAATAATTCCCTCAACACTGTCAAACTATTTACTAAGTCTGCATTATTATTAATCTTCTCATCGTTCCCAATCACCCATCTCCTTCCACTTATGACTGTATGACTGTAACTTTGTTGCTTGTATCCTTAAGATTTATATTGATATTGTTAACTGATTGCTTATTTGTACCCTATCACTAAGTGTTGTACCTTATGATTCTTGATGAACGTATCTTTTCCTTTATGTACACTGAGAGCATATGCACTAAGACTAATTCCTTGTGTCCAATCACACTTGCCCAATAAAAAATTCTATTCTATTCTATTCTAGTTAACATAATATAGCATTTTCCATCTGAGTCACATTACAAATTAGCCATAATATTTTTTTTTCCACACATTCATCCATATTTCCATTGCAGCTTCATGTGAAAAGCTGTGATCTTTTCTTTTTTTAAAAAAATCCTGAAATCCTTCATTCTTTTATAGAGCCTCAAATGGTTCCCTTGCCTGGGGTCTCAGGTTCTAGTGGAATCACTGCGCTAGTCAAAAATGAAAGTATGTTCACTTGGTCTTTTGCTTGGCAGGGGGCCTAGAAAATCAAACAGCCCATCAAACAGATCCGAACTGCTGAAGTTAGTAAAATTTGACAGTTGTGTGTCATTAAATAATTTAGCTTCAGCCTAAAGTAGCTTCCTTTCCCTAGGAATTATTTATTTGTAAAACTCTAACAGAGAAGGGTAAAGTCAACTACAAATATTAAAGTAAATCAAGACAGCTTCCCCCTTATGAAATTGGACAACTTTCATGTTAGAAGAAATAAAAAAAGTTTGCCATATTATATAGTCTATATCAAAATATTTTTCTGACAAAAGGAATGCCACTGAAATGTTTATAACCTTCATATACCAATATTTTTAAAGAGTAGCCAGAGTAGAAGATACTCTTGATTATAGAATCCTTCCATGAATAGGTCAACAATCAACTTATTTATTGTAGCTTTGATTACAGATGATAATGTGCCATTTTTTTCATGTCTCACCTTTTCTTCTAAAACTATTTGAAGCCTCTTAACATGGAACAGATCAAAACAACTTTGATTGCCAATGATATTTTACTGCACAAAAATAAAGAGAAATAAAATTAGCCTTCTGTTTTCTAAGCTATAGAAAGATGTTCCTTTTGAATTATGATCAGCAATCACTGATGCTTTTAGGAAAGGAGTCAAGGCTTGTCTGTCTAGCTAAGCCCTTTCAGTTTTATTGGATCTTAATGTTTTTGTTTTGCTTCATACCATAAGCCACTTTATGGCTGGCTGAGCATAAAGACAGATGCAAACTGATTAAACATGAAAAAATATTGTTGTTTATTCTTGGTATTATACAATAATGGGGGCCAATGTTCAAAATACAAATTTAACTGTCCATAATAAACCCATCCAAAGTTTACTTTAGGTCTAAAATTTTGAAATCATCAGAATGGAATAAATGATGAGGGGAGGGAGGGAGGGAGGGAGGGAGGGAGAGAGAGAGAGAGAGAGAGAGAGAGAGAGAGAGAGAGAGAGAGAGAATGAGAATGAATTATTTGGTCTCCTATAATTACCAGATAAATTTGGAATAGAATAACATAGTTGGAAGGTACCTTAGAAGTCTTCTAGTCCAACCCCCTGCTCAGGCAGGAAACCCTATATAATTTCAGACAAATGGTTATCCAACCTCTTCTTAAAAACCTCCAGTTTTGGAGAATTCACAACTTTTGTAGGCAAGTTGTTCCACTGGTTAATTATTCTAACTGTCAGGAAATTTCTCCTTAGTTCTTGGTTGCTTCTCTCCTTGATTAGTTTCCATCCATTTAAGTATCATTTAACAATACAACCAATTCTGAGTGACCACTTCACAACTGTAAAATAAACATTAACTTTCACCAAGTTTGAGCCTGGTTCCTTATGATTTCATGGGCATCTCTGTATTATTTTGTGGGCAATCGAATTGAAGTGGTTTGCCATTGGTTTTTTTCTAGGGTATTCTTGAAATTTCATCATACTTCATCCATACTTTTATCTCTAGATTTTCCATTCTTGATTATGAAACTTATCACACACACAAAACTGTTAACTTTTGTCACTTTTCAGGTAGTTAGAAGAAAAATCATCCTATATTTTCTGTTACTAGGACTTGTTCAGTTTAATTGAAGAGTATTTGCTTTAAATATTCTTCCACAGGAGATGAAAATTTCAGATGGACTGTGATATTCTTAGATTACTAAATTACAGGGTACAAAATGCCTCACTTAAAAAACTACTGTACAATTACAATTATCTGTCTGGTGAATTGCAGCCTCTCCAACTTCCCTGATGCTATGGCAAAGGACTCTATATTGTGAGCCTCTGCTCATTAGGTTTTCTCAATAAAATTGCAACTGTGATCACGCATGGAGAAGTCATGCTTAAGAACGGCTTGTGAATTTTCCTTTCTGTTGAAAACTTTTGCAGAAATCACTCACCTGATTCCTTTGCCGGCAAATTTGGTGAGGAATTTTGAAGAACAATTTATGTGCAGTTCTAGAATATTTTGTATCACTTAGCAACAAACTGGAATATTCTAAAATTTAATAAATAGAGAGATCCCTTGCTATTATTCTGGATAGTCACAATGTATGACATAGCCTCAAAATGCTATGACAGTCTATAAGCAGGGCCGGATTTAGATGAAAAGAGGCCCTAGGCTATTCCACTTATGAGGCCCTTTCACCTATAGTGAAAGTGTAATTTTAATTTTGCTAAAAATTTGAATGTAGGCCCAGTGGTGGGATTCAATTTAACAACAGGTTCTGTGGGCGTGGTTTAGTTGGGGGTGTGGCTTGGCAATCATGTGACTGGGTGGGCGTGGCTAGCTGGTCATGTGACTGTGTAGGCGTGGGTAGCTCGTCATGTGACCGGGTGGGCGTGGCTATGTGCATAGACTTTTTTCAGAGGGCTGAAAAAAGTCATTTCTGACTGGGCCTCGCACTTTTGACCGGTCCTCACACTTATGACCATCCTCACATTTATGCCCATGCAGCTTTCTTAACAACCATGTCACTCATTTCACAACTGCTTCTCTTCACCATGGTGACAAGATAGGGCAAAAATGTAAAATGTGAGGACAGTCATAAGTTCGAGGACTGGTCAAAAGTGCGAGGACCAGTCAGAAATAACTTTTTCAGCCCTCTGAGTAGTCCATATGCATAAAAGGATACAGCAATAGAGAGGGATGAAGGAAGGGAAGGGAAATTAGAGTAGGAGGGAGGGTAAGAGAGGGAGGAAGAGAGGAGGAGAAGGAGAAAGGAAGAGGAAGTAGGGAGGAGAAGAAGAGGGGGACGAAGAGAAAGTAAAAAGGAAAGAAAAGAGAGAGGTGGTAGGTTTGAGGAGAAAGATTGCTGTACAATAAAAAAGATGAAAGGGAAGAAAGCCAACCCCAAACAAATATAAAGATATTAAGATAAAGAATGAATTGTTAAACTTTAAAGAATAAAAGACAACAAATATGAATAAATAACAATAATTAGAAACACACATACAAACATACAATGTATTTTCTTTGAACGGAGTATTTGGCCCGTTCACAAATTTAAACAGTGTTTAGTCATTTCAATTAAATTTACAATTTCTATATTTCCTTTTTGCCATATTTATTCCTCATCTATTTTTGTAAAAAACCAATATTACCCTTCATCCTCATCTCTAATCTTAATCAAATTCAATTTTTCCCTTCTATTCTATATTATACCCCTTCCCATTGTCATCTATTTTTATATCCATCCTCACATTGGTTAATTATGTAATATTAGTTGTTTAATATAAATTCAACATTTTAATATAAATCAATTAGTTATATAACTACCTTTTTTGTATATTAATCAATATGAACATGAATATTCCAATTATTTCCATGCAATCCAATTTCTTACAAATCAATTAATTATATTTACCAAGAATAATAAACCAAATAATTTCCCCCATATATTCCTCCAAACCACAACTTAACCATTTCTGCTTTCAGAAATATACAATTAATAGTATCTCAATTATTACAAGTCCCTAGTTAAATAGAGCTTTTTTTCTTTTGTGTTTTAAAATCCTGAACTCTCCTCTTTTCCCCTAAATTTCCCATTGTTTGCACCTACCTTTTTTGGTGAGGAAAAAGAAAAGAATTCTGCCTGCCTAATTTTCCAACCTTGCAGCAACAGCAAAGCAGTTTCAGTTTCATTTCTCAGCATAGCTAGGGGAAAAAAAATCAGCACTCTTTGCAAGGAAGCAGAAGAGCCCTGAGCAAAACAGCTGAGACAAATCAGCTGAGAGCCGGGAGACCAATTAGCCTATGCTGAAGCTCCGTGGGCCAATAAAATTACAAAAAATACACCGAACCCTTTGTTAAATTGCTGGCTCCCCCGCCCCTCACCCACCACTATTTATTGGCAATAAATAGTGGTGCGGAGGGGCGGGGCAAGCCAGCAATTTAACAAAGGGTTCGGCTGCACCACTGGCTCTAGGGCGGCCCTTTGAAGCCCCGTGGCAAGAATTTGAAGTTTTTTTTTCCTCTAGCCATCGGAGGCAGCAATAGATTGGGAGTGGGCGGGGTAAGCGAACGGCCGGCGATCCAACAGAGCAGAGAGTGAGGGTGAGTGAAGGTGTGGAAGCTGCTTTCTCCATCCTGCTCTCTTGCGTCCGGAGCCGGTGGGGAACCACGTGGCAGCCCACGTGGATCCCAGGCAGCGGAACTCAGGCTAGGGAAGGGGTGGGCAATTGTGGCTTTTTTACAACCTGTGGCCTTCAACTCCCAGAATTCCTGAGACAGGAGCTGTCTCAGGAATTCTGGAAGTTGAAGTCCACAGGTTGTAAAAGAGCCACAATTGCCTACCTCTGGCTACGGTAGGCTGGCGCCGCACGGGTGGGAGGCGAGGGGCGGGCGAGCCAGCAATTTAACAAACGGTTCGGGGGCCAATAAATTACAAAAAAACACCGAACCGTTTGTTAAATTGCTGGCTTGCCCGCCCCATTTATTGGAAATAAATAATAGTGCGGAGGGGCGGGGCAAGGGGTGGGGCGAGCCAGCAATTTAACAAAGGGTTCGGCTGAACCCCTTAGAACCCCCAGCATCCCACCACTGTGTAGGCCCCTCTTGATCTTGAGGCCCTAGGCTGAAGCCTAGTTAGCCTATAGGAAAATCCGGCCCTGTCTATAAGGCTGTAAATAAGATAGTAAAATCCAAGTAGAGCATAACTCCTCTATTTAATTGCAAGAGTTGTAATGTCCCATGAAGAATAGATAAATTGTGATAATATAGCTGTGTTTGGAATTTTGCCTTTTTTGCTACCTTCAAGTATCTTAATTAATGTGTTCATTTATCAGGTTGATGCTTTTCTTTCAGAACTGATGCATTAACACAGATAATAGCTAAGGACACAAGGAGATTAGTGCACTCACTTGAACCAGATCTCACATTTAATACTGCACCTTGCTGTCACACCTGCATTTTATAGGCATTAAATATAACAAGTGAAGGCAATTTAGCCTTAATTTCATTCCATTTAAATAACATTACCATTTTTTTCCTTTCATATATTTGGATCCATTAGCTATTAATCAAATCAGTATTATTTGATGTAATTACCAAGCATGTTCAGTAAACAGTCATAGTATTACTATAGGTCTGAATAATGTGAAAACTTTCCCATTACAATATGGTAATTCTTTGCTAAATTTTATGGCAGCGTCCCTGTCTCAGAGCTGGATTTGGGTAGAAGAGAATGAATCTAGCTTCCATATATAGCTTCTTTCTCCATCCATCCATCCATCCATCCATCAATCTATCCATCCATCCATCCATCCATCCTCTCCACCCATCCACCATATTCATCTATCCTATTCCATCCTGTCCTATCCCAATGCATCACATCACAAAACCCCTTCTCTCCCCTCTCCCCTCCCCTGCCCTCCCATCCTTCAATTTATCCATCCATCCTCGGTGTCTTGTGGTCCATAATGTTGGAACTGTCCATCAGAAGGTTCTTATGCTTCTGATGCAAGATAATCATCAAATATAAAAGAATTTCAGTTCTGAAATAGCTGAAAGATAAAACCAATTATACAGTTTGCAAAGCTGTTAGGCATCATTTATTTTTTTAAAAAACTATGTAATTGCTTTTATTAATGCATTGAGCATAAACATATCTTTGAAAAATGTTTTTCAGATTGCTAGATTGCATGGTAGTATTATATCAGCCCTGTTTCATTGGTATTCTCTCATGGAGATAGGATATTCAGCCTATTTCAGGTTATGTAAATTTTCATATTTTAATAAGATGTTTCCATCTTAGTTTTGTATGCTCATGAATTTTGAGAGAGGGTTAAAAGAAATGCAGTCATTCTCTACATAACTATAATTCAGCCTAGATTCAGATTTAAAATTTAGAGGTGGAAATATTCAGTTAGAAACCTGCAATAAATTCATTTTGGACCAGAACAGGATGAAAATAAGAAGAATTGCTTACTAAATATTAAGGAAACCTAAAGAAAATAAGAAATTAGTGGAAATACTATACAAATAATAGTATATAAGTATACATATTACATTTGCATGCCAACTTTATCTAGTGAAAAATCAAACAACCAGACCAAAAATGAACAAAATGATATTTAAACTTTTATGATATTTTATGATATTTAAATAAAGCATCACCTCAAAAGATGAAGAAATAGTAGAAACTAAATTTAAGATTGAAAAAATAATGGAAAACTTGCACTTGCACTGGACAAATTTATTCACTTCGTTTTTCAAAGCTATTTCTCACAATATGTACATTCGTAATTGCACATTTCAAAATATACATTTCTAGATGTGCAGTTACAAATTCATGTTTTTATATATCTCAAGGGCTAAGAATGGATTGGATATACTGGAATTGAAAGGTGAAGGATAACACAATTTTGTTCATTTAAAAATTGAACAAGGCAATGTAATTGCTCAGCAGTTAAGGTGCTAACTCTGGTCAGCTGGAAAGCCAGCAGCCCAGGCTCAAGACTCAAGTGCTACTTGATGGGGTGACCTCCCGTCCTTGCCCCAGCTCCTGTCAATCTAGCAGTTCGAAAGCATGCAAATGTGAGTAGATAAATAGGTACCACTTTGGTGGGAAGTTAACAGTGCTCTGTGACATTATGCTGGGTACTTGATCATGGAAATGTCTTTGGAAAGTGCTAGCTCAATGGCAGGGATGGGTTCTACTTACCTTTACTACCAGTTCACAACAGGAGTGCGTGCATGCGCAGATCATCCATTATGACATCCGGGTGGGTGGGTGGAGCCTCCCGCTGCTTTTACTACCGGTTTGCAAGACAGGACAGAACCGGGAACAACCCACCACTGCTCAATGGCCTTAAAATGGAGATCAGCACCACTCTCTATAATTGGCAATGATTAGCAGAGTAAAATCCACAGGGATTCCTTTACCTTTTACCTTTATTGAACAAGAATTACAGCTATCTCAATTCCCAGTAATGATTGTTGTGTAACAACTACAACTCAAGAGAAGCATAGATAAGGCAAATAAGCATTTTGATCAATATTTGTGTTATGAACATGTTTAAACAAGAGCTGCTTTAAATTCCATGTTTGATATGTGTGTCATGGAAAGCATGGATTCCTTCCTTCCTCCTTCATTACATGGTTAGGATAAACATCAAGCAACACTAACATTATTATAGCCTATATAACAATACCTGATCAGGCAGAAATAGAAATTATAAGTTAACAGTTCAGCATTAGATCCAACCCTCCTTACAGCTATTGCTATTGAGCAAATTTCCTAGTTATTTGAGAAGAAAAAAGCACTGGCAAGAAGCATTTTCTTCATTTAACTGATCCAGACCAGCCCACCAAGAATGATACATGTGACAAGGCATATACTTGATTGAATTTTCTAGATGAGAATAGAGATTAATATTGCTATTCCCATGCTCCAACATGATTTTTGTAAATCAGAGTCAAAGGCAAAATCTGAATAAACAAACATGTTGTTTTGGAGGCTTGTACAAAAGTTTTTTTTTTTTTTTTTGATAGGTCACAAGTCACATCCCCAGAAGGATGGTGATGTCACAAGAAGGTTTTGTTTGAGTTTTGGTACAGATTTTGTTTTTTTGTAAAGGTAGGTATGAAAGTGAGCAGTTTGTACTACCCTTAAAAACTCAACATTAGTCCACAACTACCATAATTAAATATTAAAATGTAATAAGAAAATGGCTGACGTTCAGTGCAGTTTGTGACCCATAAGGTGGCCTGCACCAGTTTAGCTGTTAAGTATAAATAATTTTAAAATTTAAAAAAATGAACTAGCATATTCAACTGTAAAACGTGGCATATGGAGTCATTTTAATATCTTTAAAAATCAAAACAATAATTATAAACTTGACATCAAATTTTGAGTTCACTGTTTGGACCCCCAAATGATTAAAGCTGCAGTTATCTTTACTGTATTTTACTTTACCATATTTTTCTATGGGTGAACTCTAATGAAAACAATGCTATTTTTTTCTGAATAGACAATTTAAAAGTTTTTACTGTGAAGTTTGAAATCATCAATTGCTCCACATGCAAGGAGTATGAAATAAGTTTCTGGAAAGACTAAAATAATAGTCATAGTTTAATATTAATATAATTTTACAAATTACATATTTTAAAATTTGAATTCTTTTGCAGGAATGGCCTGATAATTATCAGTAGCTATGTTCAAAATATTTTGGAATAATTTTATTCTACAGCTGCTGGTATAATACATTTACATTTTCTAGGTTTCTAAATTTATTTAATTTCTATAGTCTCTAAACACAATTCAATTGACTTGCTTCTTTTAGTCTTATCCATGTTTTGGTGACCATATGAACACTAATTATCGCACAAAATTAATTGGACACATCATACTATTAAATGGCATGTCACCCACAGTTGCTTTTCCTGTAAATATTCTAAGATCAAATCTTTGAAGTTAAATTGTCTACTCTGGGGAGCACTGGGAATGCCAACGTTTAAGCTGATCATAAGCAAACATTTACAATCTATTATAAAACATTTTGCTGTAGGTCTATAAATCAATATATATAAATACACCAAAACAGATGCTTCATAAAGTATACATCTTTGGGAGGGGCTTTCTGTGTGATTCAGGAAATAATAATAGAACCAAGAGAGGAGGCTTTCAAGGAGACTCACTGTCACCATTACTGTTTATCATTGCACTGATTCCTGTGACATTACTGAACAAGTGAGCTCATGACTATCAAACATCAGAAACATCTGCCAGGCTAACTCACCACCTTTACACAAATGAACTGATGAAGCTATGTGGAAAAACACTATCTGAAATAGATATCCAGCATCTGGATGATGACGATCATTACAAATACCTGGACATCCTTCAAACTGACAACATCAAGTACACTGAAGTCAAAAAGAAGGATGAATACATCATGAGAGTGAAGATCTTAAAGTCCAAACTCAGTGGAGACAGCCATCAAGACAATGAACATCTGGAATACTGGACTGGTCTCAAGCAAAACTAAAAACCTTGAATAGGGAGACCAGAAAAATAATGACAATGAATCCTGTCCTTCATCCATGCAGCAACATTGACAAATTCTAATTACTAAGGAAAATAGGTGGGATTTGGAATATTACATGTATGCCAGACAGCTGAAGAGTTAAAAAAAAAAAGGGGGGGGGGCATTGGAAGAATATTTGAAGGATAGTGAAGAAGATAAAGATGAAGAAGACGGAAGCTAGTATACCATGAAATATACCATGAAGTATTAAATGGCCAGTAAGTATACTTTAAAAAAAAAAAAAACTAGCAAACCAAACAGATAAAAAGATGTGGCAATGATTGAGATCAAGAAAATTGAAGAAAGAGAAGGTTAATTCTAGCTGCACAACAGCAACTTTTAAGAACAAAGCCAGAAATGAAAAGACAGCAAGTGGGCCACATAGTTAGCACCTGCAACAAGATTGTATGGACTGACCACAAACAACGGAATGACAAAGTAGCAACAATAGTGCATTGGAAGATTTTCAGGAAATACCATTTGCCTGCAAGCAAGAGCTGAGGGTACTACAAAATAGTCAAAGTGATAAAAAAAAATGAAGATGCTAAAATGCTCTGGGAATTCAAACAGATAAGCACTTGCTACATCCCAGATTCAACAACTGTCTATAAGAGAGACAAAAAAAAAAATCTGGATAGTGAACACTTGAACACCATCAGCATTGACAAAATCACCATCAGCCAATTGTAAAGGGCAGCTTTACTTGGAACAGCTCACATCCTACAAACAATACCTTTAACACAGTGGTGAAATCTAAAATTTGTTACTACTGCTTCTTGTGAGTGTGGCTTGGTGGGGGAGGTAATGTGAGTGGGTGGGCGTGGCCAATTTTTTTTTTACTTTTAAAACCATTTTTTACATGTAAAACCATGTAAAAAAATGCTTTCAAAAGGCTCTGACGATCCCAGCTGAGTTGCCTGATCGTCAGAGGGTTTTTAAAAAACCCTCTGCCAATCAGGCAACTCAGCTGGGATCGTCAGAACTTGGATCGTCAGAGCTTGGCTTGGCAGACGCATTTAAAAGAAAAAAAGCCTCTGATGATCGTGCAGCTCAGGTGGGCATGGGGGCGGGAACAGGGATTTTTGCTACTGGTTCTCTGAACTGCCCGCCACCATTGCTACCTACTCGCCCGAGCTGGTCCAAACCGGGAGCATTTCAACCCTGCTTTAACATCATCAAACATCTGCCTATCCCAGGTCCTTGGGGGGGGGGGACTCGATAGGAGAATAAAAATGTGAACTCCACTCTAAACATCTGGCCGACTGTGTGACCAATCATAATAATATAAATAAGCTTATATGAACTTTCCTAATTAAATATGCAGTGGACTTTTATAAATAGATATTTTTAAAAAGTTTTCTTTAACTTTCACAGAATTTGCAACCCTAATTCTAGGCAGAATCTTGGAATTATAAATAGAATTGCTTTGGAAGAATAAATGGTTTGGGGCAGTATTAAAATATCCCACAGATGCTATAATCCGGACATGTTTGATTACTGTTTTAAAAGCTTTTTCATTGTCATATATATCTCTAGGCTATAGTTTCTAAATCACAGATCTTCCACTGCCATAATGCTTGATAACACAGCAAATTGATTTTACTAAAAAAAACCTCTGCAGACTTGTCAGGAACAATATACATTCGGACATCTACTGGCTATTGCACATGAAGTACACAAAATTAAATATCTGCTTGCTAACAAAATTACTTAATATTCTCACTAGACTTTTGATTTTCCTTCACTGAGCTTAACACAAATACAATACATAATAACAACTGAAAAATTCAACTCAGCAGTGACCATATCTTCTAAATAATGTTCCAAATATGGAAAAAGAAAAAAAAGACATGCTTTTTCTTTTATTTTTTTGTTGCAGTATTTACTACATAAGAATGAATAAATTAGCCAAGAGACATCTAAACTAGCAAGCACACTATTGAATCCAATTTCTCTGAGCTTTCATTGACATAAGCAGCACTCCTACATATCTATTGCAAACAAAAGAGATAGTCTTTATAGAAAGAGAAGTGGCTGCTGATTTCATGGTATTACATCTTGAGAATCTGCTACAAAATCTATGCAACAGACATATAGTAACTATCATGTATTAGCACTCTTAGTCTGTTCTCACAAGACGGTTTAAGCCTTGTATGCTGGTAAAGTCCACATTAATGCCAAGAGTTTTATTAATGTAAATAGTGATGGATGGTGGGTGCTAATCTAATTTCAACTGTTGATTGAATCTTAATTCAATTTGGTTCAGAGATCAGTTTGATTTTGAATCATTGAATCAAATTAATTCAATTCAAGTTGCTGAACTGATTCAAGAAAGAGAGAAAAAAAAACAGCTTTTGCATATGCTGAAAAGCCTTTCTAAATAATTGATTAGGCTTGGAAAATCAATTTGATTCAGAGATTCAATCAAATCACCTTGTAATTGTATCTCCAATTCAAATCTTTGCACAAACCCAGCATATAACACATAAACCTGTGGTACTAATGAGGCCTTTTCAAAAAAAATAAAGGAGGAGCACCACAAGACAATGTTATCAGCTGTGTTATAAAAGGAAAATGAATTTAGTCATTCTTCCCTACAGCTGCTAAGTCTTTAAAATAGCATGCTTACTTTATGCAATTAACATCTCATCTAGCATCAGCAGGAGAAAGCAAAAATAACTTTTCTTTCTTTTATTTTTTTAACAGGGAACATTTATAAGGTGTAGCAGAGTGACTACCACCTTCCTATAGTCAGAAAATGGCTTTCAAAAATGTGGCTGATTAATTCCTTCTGCAGAATTTACCCACACATAGGAATTCTTCCCAAAATGCCATTTTAAAAACATAAGATGACAAAGGTATCATCCACACTTTATTTATGTAGTTAATAAATAATGCACTTCTACATTTTTGCATATATAATTCATCTTCTGCTCCAGCATCCGTACTCTAAATAAACAGCATAATTTTGATGACACTTAATTCTGACTTTGAGATTTTTCACAAAATTCAAACTGAATATTTCAAACTATTGAAAGTATTGAAAATATCCCCCCCCCTTTTTTTTATCCTTTAGTGAGGATAAAATTTTATCCTTTAGTGAGGATAAAATTCACACTACCTTAAAGAATGTGAAGTGGCTAAGGGATCAGGCAGTTATTCCATTTCTGGAAGAACTGATTTGGTGTGTCCAATCAAACCCTAATATACCATGCTCTACTCTCTTAACCATAGTCAAAATCTAGATTTTAGGAGTTTAGGAGATAAGATAATTGATCTATATAACTTAGCCCAGCATAGGTATGGGTCCCTGGACATTTCTTAAGGTCAGGAATGCACAATCTTTTGCCTGTATTCCCAATTTGTCTGTTGTTGTGTAGTAAATGGTGTTTTTAGTGAAATGATGGACCTACCTTTATTTTATTTTTTTCAATTTATCTGGCTGGGGTGGGGATGGCCTGGTCATTGCAGACAACTGGGTGGGCGTGGCTGGCGTGGGCTGGGGTGGCATGGACAGATCCCTTGCTGTCTCTGGGATGGCTCTGTGGGACAACTCTGGGTCTATCATGGGATGGATCCAACCCATGGCTGCATGTTTGACACATCTGGGATAGGGTTTCCTGCCTGAGCAGGGGGTTGGACTAGAAGACCTCCAAGATCCCTTCCAAATTTGCTATTCTGTTATTTTGTATAACAAAATTATAATGTTCCCATACAAACATTTCCTGTCTTATTCTCTGAAAAAGTTTTTTAAAGTCATTTATTATATTCACAATGTAAGTTAAAGGAATGCTTGACCTAATTGGCTGTTTTCAAGAAAAAGAGTGTACCAACTAATAAGAACAAACTCTTTAAAAAAACTTCCTATGACGATTTATTAGATTTTATCATGCCATAACCAGTTGAGTACAATCTACTTTTCTTCATTTTCTTTGACAACACAAAATGTCCATAATCTATTCTCTGAAGCAATAGTGATTACATGATTCTCCTCAAAAATATGGACACAATATTTAGAATGAGCAAATTGAAACATCTCAGTCTTCTTCAGATTGGCCATCATCTTTATCTGTTAGAATACTGAAATGTGATCACTTCTGACATGGTTGTGGTGGAATGTGAGTTTTATGAAGAAGGTAACTATCATACAATTTCTATAAAGCACAAGAGGATCATAAAAGAGAAGGCAGCTGTTCTTTAAAATCTTTCCTCTTTAAAATTAGATAGAAATCCCTCCATAGATAACTGAAGAAAGCTCTAGTGATTGTAACAATTTGCTAGCTGGAAAAATGTCAGGATTTCAACCCATATGACACATTTGCTATTACACTGCCATTAAGCACTCAATATAGAGAAGGCTTAGGGAGGAAAAAAAAACCTAATTGCATCAAGATAATCTCTGCCTTATCAGACATTCAGAATAGAATGCTTCAATTCACAGATGGCCATTTTCATCCTGTCCTTCTTAAACATTTGATTCCAAATGTTTGGAATCTGGAGGGAAAAAAGAAAGTATTGATTAATGCTGCCATGTGACTCAGCCTAAAAGCATAAGTATAACATATGAAACAGAGAAAAAAAAGAAAGAATTACAAGTTTACAATAGGTTAAGTAACGTGTTTTCCCAAAAATAAAAACCTGTCTTATATTTTTTTGAACCCTGAAATAAGTGCTTGGCCTTATTGCCATGTGCTCAAAAGCCCAATTGGGCTTATTATCAGGGAATGTCTTATTTTGGGGAAAACAGGGTATTAATGTCAGATATGGAAAATCTAACCCCCCCCCCTACCAATTTGTTCATTCAATCTGATGGAAGAACTTTTGGTCTAAACATTCTTTCAAAAGGGATGATTCAAAATATTGTGGATGGAATGCGGTTTTGCAGGTTTGAACCAATACGAATCTAAGAGATATGTCTTGTCTTTATTCTGTCTTTATTGCATGATCTCCTCTCAGCATTCTGCAGTCTTCCTAGATCCCAAAATAACACCTACCCCTACAATTAAGGTACTATGGTACACCTACTGCTACAATTAAGATACTGGTAACCCCAGTACCTCTAAGTATCATTGGAGGGTGGGGCTTGATGGCAAGATTTTAAATTATTCATAAACTTATAAGAAGTCTTGCCACTTCAGACCAAATGAACCCCCAGCATTTTAAAGTTGCTGTTAAACAATTTTGCATTGATTAAGCTCTTAAACAAAAACTGAATTTATATAATGCACACTAAATAGTAAAGAAGGGTTAGACTTATGTATAAACAAGTGATTGCAATTATTTTAATTTTCTAAGAGAGAGTAAAAGGGACATTAAAAGGCTGTTGAGATGATGATAGGATAATTAGGAAAGTTCAAATAGGCTCTTTGCTTTGCTAAAATGGTGGTGCTGCCTTCCTTTGAGGGCTCAGAAAAAATTCAACTGTTGTCATCAGTAGAATGGAAGTAGTGGAAGGAAGTACTCAGTTCTTACTTTCTTACACCTATACTGTTCTCAGTCTTATTTATTATACTCACTGAAAGAGACTAGCTGGAGCTATAAGCATGGCTGGTAGGCTAACTACAGAGCAGGGAAGTCTGTGGGGATGGCCACTGACTTCAAAACAATGATCAATCCAAAGTCCAATGTAAATGACAATATGAATGACAGCTTGAACTGATGTTTAATTTTAAAGAAACTATTACTATTTTTCAAATGTTTTTGAAAACAATTATTTTTACCTTGCCAGAATGAGATCTGTTCAATCTGTTCAGATCTGTGCATTTAATTTGCTAATCTTCTTCTTGCTAGTTTTGTATAACATGAGATGTGGTTTGGAAGAAGATGGGTCTGTTTTTCAAAAATACTGTGTTGTAGAATGATTGAAGAGATCAGCCTGAGCAATAACTTAGGACTCTTAGAAAGTTATGATGTTTACAATAGTTGCAAGCAGCAGTCTTTTGGTGCAGTTTTAGCAAATTTTTCAAGGCAATTACAAGCCAACTAAAATCTAAAACAATTATAATAATTAAAGGCTTATAAAAAATTATCATTCTCTTAATTCTGTGTCTATTGTCATGTCCAAAAGTAAAGGATATACTGTACTCAGAACAAATACTAATTACTAAATCTAACCTTTCGTATCTGTTCACCTATCATATCTATTGTAATTATTTCTCAAAACCACATATGTTAATGTTTTAATTACAAAAATATTCGTTGAATATGTTTATATGTTAACAAGCTGTTAAGCAGTTAGAAATGCACCATATCTTATTCCTGAACTATACAAAGTAATAAGATATGATTAATTTAAAAAAGTAATTATTAGATCCACTTACCAGATGGATAAACTACTACTTCTTTTTAATCTCTTATGATTTAAACCTTTCAGGACCATCATTTAAACCATGATGGACTGTTATAGATATGCCATTTAATTCATAATTCTGTAGTTATTAATTTAACATTACTTAAAATGTCATATTATATAAGTTTCAGTCACCTTTCGAATTATTGCACTGAAGGTATTCATTAACTGGAATATCAACAATATCATTTTTACACTTTAGTCTATGTTTCTTTTTTATTAGTGAAGAGAAAGAAAATTCACTAGCAGCAATATATAATCCTTTGAATTTCCTCCTGCTTCTATGTAAATCAGACTCCAGTGGAGTCTATAGAATTATTATTTATAGAACACATTTTCTTGGTAATTTGCAAATTCACTCTCCTTCTTTCTTTGTTAGATATATCAATTTTCCGATACGGAATGTGGTTTTTTTTAATTCACTCACATATGTTCATTCATAATTGTAATCCACCCCATTCTAACAATAATTTGTGATTTTGAATATGTATATTAAAACCCATTTTCCTCTCAAAACACATTTCAAAAAAGACTTTTTCAGAAACACATTTCTCATTTTTTAATACTACAGAATATTTAAAAAGTTTGGAAATGGGTAGTATAAGTTATCATAAAAAATTTTCTACTTGTCTATTTTGGCTACAGTGTAATAAAGAATTCTGGACCAGGAGTGTTCGGCCTTGGCAACTTCAAAGCCTGAGGACTGCTGGCTGGGGAATTCTGGGAGTTGAAGTCTACAGGTCTTAAAGTTGCTAAATTGGATATTCCTGTTCTAGACTCTGTGGGTCCTTGGCCTTATAGCTGGGTTTTTCTTATGTTCTTATACATATGAGTATTAATTTGGTCAGCACAAATAGTGACTCCAAGATAGCCACATATGCAAGATCAGAAACAGGCTGTTAAAATCTATGACAAATACTATATTACCCAAATTAAAAATATTGGCTACAATGTGTGGGACGCTTGCAAACAGAAGTTAATGCACTCATACCCATAACATATAAAGCATATAAATACATTAGTAGATAGAAACAAGGTACAGGAGACCCAAAAATATTCTTCTTAATTTGTTTATTTATTCAGAGATTTCTTTTCTTTCAGAATTGCTTGCTGCTATACTCTGAAGCATCGATAATATTGTGTAATTATATAGTAGCTAATTTATTAGTGATTGAGTAATTGATGCATTAATGACAACAACAGCAGTAACAGAAACAATTTCTTCTTATTATTGTAGATATCTGAAGGAGATGAGTGGTTTAGAAATAGGAAATATAAATAAGTAAAAATATTTTGTGTTTTTAAAATCCCAGATTATTCTAAAAATGTAAATTTATGAAGAAATTATGATAATTCCAAAGAAGAGTGAGACAGGGGAGGGGGAGAGAGAGATATATGATATAGATAGAAGATAGATAGATAGATAGATAGATAGATAGATAGATAGATAGATAGATAGATAGATAGATCATGGCTAATAATATGTTTTCACATTTTTAGCATGCTTAGATGCACACACACAAACACACACACAGAGAAATGATATGGACATGACAATTAGGATCATGAGATTCCTTTAAAAGTTTCACCTCTAATATCATAACTTCTGCCTCTTGAGTATAATGCATGAAGTGAGAATATTAATAATAGTAATTAAAAGTGGAATAAAGTTCTAGATTGCAAGTATTATAACCATAAAGGCAAATTCTAAATAAATAATTCTATAGTCAGGATCATTAGTTGTAAATTCCTTCCTTGATTTATAGGTTAGACAAGAACAGTCAATCCATTTTATATTACACTAAGCAGAGGTGGATTTCAGCAGGTTCTGATCAGTTCTGGAAAACCGGTAGCAGAAATTTTGTGTAGTTCGAAGAACCGATAAATACCTCTGACAGGCCCCACCCCTTCTATTCTCTGCCTCCCCAGTCCCAGTTGATTGGGAGGAAATGGGGATTTTGCAGTATCCTCCCCCTGCCATGCCCACCAAGTCATGCCCACCAAGCCATGCCCATCAAGCCACACCCACAGAACTGGTAGAGAAAAAATTTGAAACTCACCACTGAAACTAAGCCTTTATTCCTTCTTTTTAATTCTATGATTGCTAACCTTTAATAACACCATTTTTTCCATGTTACCATGTTTCCCCCAAAATAAGACCCTGTCTTATATTTTTTGAACCCTGAAATAAGCGTTTGGCCTTATTTTCGGGGAGGTCTTATTATTTTGGGGTGCATGGAGCAAGATGGGGCTCCTCTTGCTGTCTTATCTGATTTCCAGCTCTGTGTTTAAATATTTTCAGAGAGGGCTTATTTTCAAGTGGAGGATTAATTTAGTTTATGCACTCAAAAGCCTGATTGGGCTTATTAGCAGAGGATATCTTATTTTCAGGGAAACAGGGTATTTTCTTGCCCTATGTTTGATTAGTGATAGAAACACTTGTCTATGGGTATTCTCAGTCATCCAGGTCATGGTTGTCCCAAGGTATTTTTTCAAAAGGCAACTGGACTTTTTGTGTTTTTTCTCTTGAAGATGTTTCATTTCTCATCCAAGAAGCATCTTCTGAACTGAAGATGCTTTTTGGATGAGAAGCAAAATATCTTCAAGAGAAAAAAACAGAGAAAGCCAAGTTGCCTTTTGAAAAAGCATCTTTGGGACAATAGTAATGATATTATTTTTTTCATTTCTTTCTGTGAAGCATTTTCTAAATTCCCTTCTGCAATCTGACATACTCCACTAATATGGTGCAACTGAAATCACTAGCAGTGAATACTGAGTACTGTAGTTCCAATACATCATAAGAACGACAATGATTTGTTACCTCTTTCTTCAAACAAATTTAAAGTTCATATTAATTTAGGTTAATTCCTTACCTTCTCCATTCTTTTCCTGTATTGGTTACCTCTCCCTTCTTCCATAGAATGTCTCTTAGACTTGCGAATTTAGATTGGAGTGTTTTTTTTTTAATTTCTGCTTTTTTGTTTGATTCTAATTATGATATGTTCTGAAGCATACACATCATCTATTAATAATAAAGCTGTCATAATAATTGCTTAATCAGTAATAAATTGAGTTGATTTTATTTTCACAAATAGAATTATTTCAGGTCAGATGAAGTGAGAGTAGTGAAAGTAGTTTGTAAACTGATAATTCTATTTTTAAAATACCAGCTGTCAAGGTATAGAAAATATTATATGACCTTTCCCTTCCAACAGAAGCTAACTTCCTGGAAAGATTATGATTAGTCGTCATATATTTTAATACTAGTCTTTGTCAGATCTTGGAATGATACACATGTAATTTCATTGCTGCAGCTCTGTAGATATTTATAGGATTAAAGGCAATTGAACATACAAAACTTTTCAGCATACAATCTAAACTCTTAGTGACCTTAATAGGATTTGCTCCTATGATGTAACTGGAACTCTATACTCAGTTTCTCGACAGTCATTAAACTTTCTTCTAGGTAGATGAATATAAAACTGTGCTAACATATCTGTTATCATCTTCTAAAATGTTTTAAGACCTTTTATGTTGTACTGAAACAACAAAAAGTCCAGGAGTAAGCTTAAATCCATTTGAATCAGTCCCATTGAATTTAAGAGGGATTACGTCTGAGCACCTATATACAGGATTACATTACATTTTACCTCTATTAAATTAATTTTCTTCTTCAAAATCTCCATGCCACAATTAACAGCAAGCCCAAATACCTATCCTACGAAATGGTACTAGTGATGGCTGATTAGCTATCTTCAATTAGATTTGTTGATGTGAAGATTTAAAGTTTGAAAATGTGCTTAACTCTAAGTTTTCTTTTGCTGAAACGAACAAACAAAATGTTTTGAGAACTAATTTGCAGGACTTTATCCTACACCTTGATTAATTATTGTTACTACTTTAAAGCAGTGAAATGTATACGAAGTTTAATTATGATTTCTGCAGCATCTCTTTCCCACAAAGTTTGAAAGGTAGTGTCGTATAGACAACATTATCAAATCTCCATTCCTGACAGTTGACTAGGAAAACATTACTAGTCATGGAACTATCTTCAAAATAGTCAAGAAGTTTAAACCACAAAACCTACATTTAAAACGTATCTGTATACTTTTAAAGATTTCAGTTGTCCTTTAAGGCTTTGGGATGATGTTTCATTGTTTTATATCTATGGCTGCATAGATCTTCCAATTGCTTCAGAAGTTTTAATTCTTTAGGAAGAGTCAGCTTTGAATTGTCTGTACTGTTCAGAATGAAAATTTTCCAAGGGAAACCAATTGCATCTATGGAAAACATGTAGCAATACTCATTTAGAACGAACAGTAATAATGTATGAATTCTGCTAAATTGTTCACCTGATAAGGCTTGCTTGTTTCAAATAACTTGAATAAGAACTTTAGAATTTCTTATCTCTGGCTCATGTAGTCAACTCTGTAAATAAGTTGCTCAGAGTAAGTAGCAAAACATAGATGGAGTAATGTATAAGTCAACTCTTGAGAGAGCTCTAATTTCTCACACATATTGTCCCAAGCAAGGATTGAGATCATGGAAAAGGTTAAATAGGACTTGAAGATCTAGCATTAGAATCCCCAATGAAAAAAAAAAAATTAGAAGAACTAAGGAAATAGATTGAACTTGAGAGCTTTAGGATTTAGTTGTCACCATTTACATACTTTCACATATGCATTTATGTGAAAAGATAAGTAAGAATTGTAAGAACCGGTAAGAAGAACTATATCCTAATTTTATGAGATCCTATGCCTATTGACTCTGTAGGAAACATTACTGTGTATAGTGAAGATTATATTTGCATAAAATGATTGAAATAGGAGTATAAAAATATGAAAACATTTGGAATGATACTGTTAGTGTCTACTGATGTCACTGTATAGGCAGTAGATGAACATATACAGACACTCAAGGCAAAATGATAAAAATAGTGATACACTAATAAAAAACAAAATTTAACAAATTTAATCAATGGGATGAACCCACTTTTAATCATATGATATGACATTAAATATGTAAGATGAATGCATAATTGAAATTTTAGGAAAAAATGTTTAAAATTTGGATGGATCCAGTTTAATTTAAATAGGCATCAGTCTCACCAAAGTCAATTGGACAAGTTAGCAACTGGTATCTTAAGTCCCATCAATATCAGTGGGTAAGAGTGACTAAATCTGAATAAAAAACTAATGCCATTAAAAATAAGACAGAAATCAAAGTAATGCTATGCTATGCTACGTTGGAGAGAGATGGAAGCATACATAAATTGGTTTATATCAATATTGAAAACTATTTTAAATTCTGCAAGATCTTTGGATTTTATATTCATCATCTGTAACATCTCAAAATGGCTACAGAATTCTTTAGATTGCCAAGGTATTTTAATTATTGGTTCTCACCAAATTAACTACGGAACCAAAAAAAGAATGCCTTTATATCCCCTAAGAGATGTATAATTCAAAAATGTGTCATACAGTAAAGGCAAGAATCACTGCAGTGATATTTGATGTTTTTATTCATCATAATTCTGTGGAGAACAAAAAGATGTTTGCTATAATTTACTCCCAGCCTTGCTTCCTAAATTGTAAGAGTGACCTCTAGTGCTTTGCTGCTCTGATATAGTTCCTG
Source organism: Pituophis catenifer annectens (assembly GCF_029215685.1). NCBI lineage: Eukaryota > Metazoa > Chordata > Lepidosauria > Squamata > Colubridae > Pituophis > Pituophis catenifer. The sequence continues at coordinate 236,148,098 of NW_027256882.1, forward strand.
AAGTCCTATTTTGCTATAGATTGAAGAGGCATCTACTAAATAGTGCAATTCAGTTTCAATATTCTTCTGACAAAGGGATGAAATCATGAAATGAAAAAAATGGAACAATGATGAATTTAGAAACTGCATCTAAATACATTGCAGCAGGGAGTTGACAGAGAAAACTTATTCCGTGCACTTGAATGTCAAATGAAGTAACATGAATGAATGACACACAGACACACAGACACACACACACACACACACACACACACACACACACAGAGAGAGAGAGAGAGAGAGAGAGAGAGAGAGAGAGGGAGAGAAACACACACACAGGCAGTTCTCCACTGCAGAGAATGGGCTTCTTAATGATTGTATTTCATTCTTTAAAGCATGGGATCCAGGGAAATTATTCCACTTTCCTGATCTATATCTTCACTGTTCTTGGCAGCTTTCTTTTCAATGGTGTGACTGTGTTATTTATGGATCTTTTCTACTCCCAGTTCCTCTAACTCAAGTCCCTATTCCTTGCTTCCTTCCTTCCCCCCATCTCCTCATCATATAAACTTCCATCAATGAACTGAAAATCTGAATACATGGACAGGAACCCCAGTTAAGATGTTTAATGCAAACTTAAGCTTTTTATTAACCGAGGCATTTAATAAGATCAGTCATCATGAATAGAAAAATAAGTTGCTCTCATATATTTGCCTATAATATACTTTGTACATAAAATTTGGTCTGAGTCAGCTTTGGGACTTATTTATCCCATATCTACAAGAAATACCGATTACTAAGTTAGTGACTCTCTTAAGTTCGAGAGTTACACGGAGCTTTCCTTTACAAATTATTGTCTTTTCAAAAATGAAAAGAGGAACACCATTTTCACACTGCCACTAACCTTCTACTGCCTGGTCACACATGAACATTACTCTCCTCCTAATCAATGAACATACCCTAAAATCTTGTCCTTTGCGTTGGCTGTGCTGTGTTACGATAGAGAGAGCTACGCTGCCTTCACTCAAGCAAAGCATCCTTGTCCATAAAACTGCACATTGCTAAATGCAAAGCTGATGCAGCAGAGAGTATCAGCATGCCAGCAGTCTCCCAGGAAAGACTTAACTCCTTGCTAAATATTGTGCTGCTCTATAGTAAACATTTAAAAGGGCATGCGGGGAGGGGGAGAGAATAAAAGATAGGTCGGGGGGGGAGGCGAGGAGGGAAAGTAATATAGCAGAGCATGCAGTTAATAGCGAAATGTGAATTCCCCAGAGGCTATTGTACCCTAAACTGCTCTGATCAGAGTCTGGTCAAATCAGTAAATGAAAAACACAAGGACGTGACACACTTTCAGCATCTGAAATCTTTTCATCCCATCTATTTGCAGTTCCGATTGCAGCTGCCTTGATTTATTCGGAAAACTCCCTTTCTAAAGTCCAGATTTCATTACAATAAGTCCTAAGTTTTGCAGAACAATCTGGTCTAAGTTTAATATCCATTGGTGATACTCACAGATCTCTCCAGCTGCTAATATATTCCAAGGATGAAGAGGGACCAGAAACAACAGCCTGAAGAAGATTTCCATAGAAGAATCCATGGTCTCCTTGAATGAGGCACCCCAAAGTGTCAAGAGTATCAGGAGACAAACACAGCTGCTCTGCACTTCAGTTGTGCTCCGGCTTCTTCTGTTTTCCTTTCTTCCTTCTCTCTCTCTGTGTTTTAGGGCTTCCCAGTAGCCAAATGGTTCAGTCAGATGCACTCTGCGTCTTTTCTCTCTTTCATACACAGGCAGCCACACACGCAGCTCACAAGATCTGCTTTTTTTCTCCTAACAGCAGCAATCCCCAGAGAGGATTCTGCTGCACGGATCTCTAATTTCACAGAATCACTCAGAGCTAAACTGCCAGGCTGCCCTGTACAGTTTGGTTACTGAAGCTTCCCGTTCATGATGTGTCCCGGATACCCCTTGTGGTGACAGGTAGGAAATGTGAGTCTATGATGAAAGCCAGACAATAAAGAGAACAGCCTGCACATGTGTGCCAAGAGCAGTCTTCCTGTTGGATGGTGACTGTACCCAATTCTTTATGGGCAATGCCATACAAAGGGAAACCGGAGTGAGAAAAAGGGCAGAAGGCAGAACAAAGCTGTATATTTGTTGCTATCGGAAGCTTCCTCTCCCTCATTCTGCATTTAAAGGTAACTTTCAGCAGCTACATAATTTGCAAGAAGAGAAGAGAACATTCCAATTTTATACCAGGAATGGTTGCCATGAAATCCAATATTTACTCCATACATGCATTAAATTTTTCATTCGGTGCAAGACCTTTGATTTTGAATAGATACTTCAGGAGGTTCCCTTGAGACAGTATCTTTAATGAGACACAGAATGGCTAAAGTCCTAAGAAACTGAAATCCCACAAACATGTAATGTGCTACTTTAGACATTCAAAGAACCTCATGGTTGACATTTATTTCTCACATTCAGAAAATAATCCCAAGTATAAAAGAGGAAACTGGAATCCCTTAAACTGGAATAATGAATGATAAAATGCCAACGTTCTGAAAAGAAATGGCATAGGTTTTCTGGTCTTCATTTTGAAAGAAAGTTTTCCCAAATAAAACTTAACCATAACTATTTGATAAATACAACAACATATAAACACAAAGTTGGTTATTAAACCCATTAATCGGGAACCATAACATCTTGCAATCAATCATCAAAATATTCTGTTGGATAAGGTAGATCAGGTTGCATCTCTTACTTCAATATGTAAAACAGCTTTACGTTTAAAAAGATAATAAAGTAGAATAATAAAGAAATAAACATTGCAGAGTTTAAATGCCCACCTTTAAATTGTGATTTGTATTCAACAATGTTTGGCAAATTTCAATGAAGTCTGTTCCAGATATAATATGCCTTCTGAATCCATAGAGCAGTTTCTAACTTGGACATTTAATAGGATAATTTCAAAGTAAATCATTTTATGCCAGTGGTTTATGAAGTTTATATTATTATTATTATTATTATTATTATTATTATTATTATTATTATTATTATTATTATTATTATTATCAACAAATTAAACATCCTAGAAAGAAGAATATTAAGTAAATTTCATCCATAAGTCTTCAAAGACTGAAAAAGTTTTTATGTGTACAGTTGCTGTTATTCAAGAACTGTTGCCAGATGAAAATATGGTATCTAACTTTTTACAAATATAATTTGTAGAATATTCTCAAGATTTAATTGATTCTAAGGAAGAAAACTTTACAAGGCCAAATGTCAAGTAAGCCAAGTGAGTGCCTGCTAGATATGAGTCCATTTCATGTAATATCTGTGTAAATGTGTATGCATATGAATTATGCCACAAAATGGATTTATGTATGTGCATGCATAATGTTCATGATTCTTTAGCCTTAAAAAACTGTAATACTATGGGAATGAGTATGTGTGTAACTGGCCAGTCTCATAAAATGCACTATTTAAAGAAAGCACACACTGGGAATCTGGGATCCATCCTGCTTCACTAACTAAAGTTAAACTTGATTTATATGGATAAACTTAAGAGAATATGATGACCCTGCATCAACTGGAATGTTCTTTTAACTGTTTTCCTTATAAAACAGTAGACAACAATAACTGAGTGTCTCCCATATGTCCCCAAAATTTATAGTTGCTATTCAAAGGCCATAAATCTGCTTGTTGTTATTTTAGATTCAAAGATTCTAACAATGGCAAATATATTATGTTCAGGGCTTATTCAAAGAATCAGTGCCCCATTAAGTCAGCTATACAGGTATTCACTGAGTAACTGACCTTGAAGCAATCATTCTCTCAGCTGAACCTATACCCAAATTTGAGGGGAGATTAAAGGTAGAATTGTCTGTATTCATTTTATTTTTATTTATTTTATTAAATTTCTATACCGCCCTTCTCCCGAAGGACTCAGGGCAGTGTACAGCCAGAAATAAAACCGTGACAGTATAAAAATTAAAAACAATTTAAAACAATTAAATCAATTGGCCGAAAATTCTAATAAAACAATCCATTAAAATAGTAAAATTATTATTATTATTTAGGCCAGCCCTGCTTGTTGGAATAGTAATGTTTTTAGGGCACGACGAAAGGTACGCAGGTCTGGAATCCTACGAATCTCTGGGGGAAGCTCATTCCAGAGGGTGGGGGCCCCCACAGACAATGCTTTCTCCCTGGGGGTCATCAGCCGACATTGTCTAGCTGATGGCACCTGGAGGAGGCCCTCTCTGTGGGAGCGTACCGGTTGATGGGAGGCTATCGGTGGCAGAAGGTGGTCTTGTAGATACCCAGGGCCCATACCATGGAGCGCTTTAAAGGTGGCACCTTGAATCGCACCCGGAAGACCACCATTCAGTGCTTGTTAGAGAGATTGGGTCATCAGCAAAAGAAGCAAAAATCCATCACCAGATGGAAGCAGATTAATGTGCATAGAAGTATCACTGTTTTAAATCCTAAATAGGATAGACTTCAAATTCGGTTGACTTCAACAGTCATCCCCAACCGATAAATAGGCTTGTTAAAAGTCATCACGCTGCACAATTTCTTTAACTGGAAAAGGGCCTGCATTTTCCCATTATCTTATGCCAAACATCGTTGCCACGCATTATTGTTCCTTCATAACAAAGTTCCCTGGTCAACATTCTTAACAAATACGGAACTTTAACTGATGTTCCAAAATCCAATGTTAAGTCTTGGAAACAATGTTTACCCAAGAATCAGCTGTTCTGAATCAGCCACCAGAAAGCAATGATTTCCAATTTTTTACAAGTTACGGCAGTCGTTATCCTCACTTTCCCAAGAATATCCAGGGTACATTAGTCATCTCAAATTGAAAAATAGGTAAAGTTGAAAATCCATGGCAAGCATTCACTAGGGAATTATATTTTTTAATATTTCATCTAAGGAACTGGATGGATTCCAATATTATATGCATTATTATTCCATGGAAATAGTGATTGTGAGTGACACTGTAAGCAAATATTTTTCTTGTAAAATGACAGAGATCAATCCAAACAAATGTTCGAAAGAAAGAAATCCCAGATTTCCCTCTGGATGAACAACCAATCAATACAGTCATCTGTCTTTCTTTTATGGCTGCCAGAAATCATTTCTTTTTAGTACAATGGGAAACAGAACTATTTTATCCACAGAGTCTCAGCCATAGATATGAAAACACAGGTATATCTGGCACTCTGTGGTGCACCATTATAATTCTCTTTCACATACGCTGTGGCCCATAAAATGAAGGCTAGCTGATAATGGCAAATAATATTTGACCCACCTTGACCATCGTAAACTTCCATTTGCAAGCTACAGACAGAACAAGAGAGAAATAAAAACACTTAAAACATGCCCCCGTGGTCATTGCTCAAAAACTATTTATCTTTCCCTTTCAAAGATCTTTTTTAAATTAAATGTGTTCTCACGAAGGTCTCATCATTCTCCTCTACAGCTCTGCAAAAATCCTGTTTCTTTTCTTCCCTTATTAAAAGTTCTTCCTACAGTTTTTTTTTTTTCCTGAATCATGGACATTGATAATTATGTCATTTCATTTCATTTCATTACTATGGCCTTTCCCCTCACGAGATTCTTCTATAGTGAGAGAAAGAAAGCAGGGGAGGAAAGGCAAGGAAACAATCTTCCTTCAAAGAATTTTGCAGTGTTTTTTTTTTCCCTTTCCGGTGGTATTATCAAAAATAAATAAATAAATAAACAAAAACAAGAGGTATTCGCAACCATCCTAATGGCACTCAAGAAAAATAATATCGAGACCTTTCTTAACTTGTGTGATAATAACATTTGGTATTACTTAAACAAGTTCCCAAAAACTTTAAAGGATTTGCAGACAGTACATCTGTAGTAATAGTTGACCACAAGTTGTGGTCATTTGATATCATGTTTAATGACCCAGAGGGGTTCACTTCACAAGCGCTTATGGGACTGCCTGAACTGCCATCATAAGTCAGTGTGGTCATGTGATGATTTGCTTCATGACTATTTCACTTAGCAATGGATTTACTGATCCCAATTAGGGTTGTGAAGAGAGAAGCACGAATATTTGTTTAATTTAAATGGCTGCCTACCTCAAATACATAACTCTTGGCTCATGTTAGTAATACTTAATAACAAGATAAAAACAAGACAACCAAATCCTAAATAATATACAGCAGCCAAGGCTAAAGAAATCCCAAACAACAATTAATACAGCCTTGATACAGGCTTACCCACACACCCCAAGCCCCAGGCTCAACAACAAAACTAGCTTTTTAAGGCCTTACAACAGGTCAGCAGGGTACAATAAGTCCAATCTCTGTGGAAATGAAGTTCCAGAGGGCAGGAACCATGACAGAAAAGGCTGCCTCCTGAATCAATTGCCTTTCCATGTCAATGTGTATTTCCTGGTAACATTTCTATTTGGAAGGACTATAATCGGGTCTTGTTGACACATTACCAGAGTAACATGAATGGAAACTACAGAGAAATAAATCCTGCTGGGTTGCTGATAGTCACATGTACCATTTTGGTGATGTCGTCATCATTGTTATTGTAGGTACTGCTACCACAGAAATCTACTTACAGTATGTGTTTCTTTGCAATTGTGGTATATAATACTGTTTTCTCACCATATATCAAAGAAATGTCATGGCTTATGACAAAGCAATCAAGAAGACATCATTTATGGCTCATGTCCTGTAGAAATGCTTAGTCACACAATGCTTCATATTATAAGGGTTGGCTGACCTTGCTGATTCATCCTATTCTACAGGAAATTCCAAGCATGGAACTTGTGTTGACCTATTTTACAGGAAAAAGCAAATAGTCCCTTTCTTCAACATCACTTTCAGCTTCTAAATTTCCAATGTTAATCAAGGACTTCCAGGGACAATGTAAACATCAGAAGTTCTTTATGTAGCCTCTCTCTATAAACTTCTCTATCTATATGTGTCTGTGTGTCTCTCTTTAACAAAGGCAAAAATTTCTTCGGTATCCTGCAGACAAAATAATGGGAAAATCCAATTCTGAGTCCGCAGATGTGATTATTATTAATTTATGGCATTGTTACAGTAGTTAGACCACAATGCTAGTGCAGCATGATAGTTTGGTTTGCCAAGGTACCAATAGGACATGCTTGCACACTTCCCTAGGTATACCACAGGAGGATAGTCTGGCTTTGCACCAGTGGTGGGTTTCAAAATTTTTTACTACTGGTTCTGTGGATGTGACTTGGTGGGTGTGGCATGACTTGGTGAATATGGCTTGGTGGGCGTGGCAGGGAAGGATACTGTAAAATCTCCATTCCCACCCCACTCCAAGGGAAGGATACTATAAAATCTCCATTCCCACCCCACTTAGGAGAAGGATACTGTAAAATCTCCATTCCTACCCCACTCCAGGGGGAAGGATACTGCAAAATCTCCATTTCCCCCAATCAGCTGACAGAGAATAGATAGGGCCAGTCAGAATTTTTACTACCGGTTCTCCAAACTACTCAAAATTTCCGCTACCGGAACCTGCTTTGCACCAAAGAGATAGATGAGCGGCTCTTCCTGCAGCATCACTCAATGCCCCTTTCTGGAGCTGCTTCACAAGTGGTTGCCGCAATTGGGAAGTTTCAGAGCCATCAGGAATCTGACTGCCTGCACAGAGCACGGTTCATCTCCTCACCAAAGTGGTATCTATCTACTTGCATAGAACATGCTTTCCATGTTAGGTGGACAGAAGCAGAGGTGAATGATAGGAGCTCACTCTGCCACACTGTCCCTGGGGTCGAATTGCCAGAGTTGAAACCATTTCCAGCTTCATTAACAGCTTCCAGCTTCCACTAAGCCACCACTTCACACCTCTTCACAGACACGCTGAACAGCCATTGCTCATGAGGTGATCCATGCATCCCTGATAGAGAAGAACCTATTTATTAAGAATACATTGACTTAATGTGGAATCAGGGGAAACTGTGATAAGAATTGGATTGTACACAGAGCCCTTTTTCTAAACTCCATGCATGCAATCAGAAGGTCTGAAGAGAAGTTGTATTTAAGTGATTCTGATTGTTCATCTAATCCAGAGTTCCAGATCACTACAGCTATGCTCATATTGAAGCTTGAAGGCTTAGAAGCTGGAGAGAGGCATGGAAAGGTGGAATAATTTACCTGTTTGGGATAAAGCTAGGATAGCATGAATAAACAGCTCTGAACCTATGTCTTGTTTGACCCTTTTATTTGTTATTTGTTATTTTTCGCATATATAGTACGTTTTCATATCTTTCCTTTATTCTTTTATCTTTTATACATTGATTACCGGTACATTGACATTTGCCTCTTTCTCTGTCTCGTTTGAGCACTTCATACCATCAGGTGAGTACTCAGGTATTATAATTTCTTTCTCCTGTATTCTTTCTTTGGAATCAAAGGAAACAGAACATGACAATGGATGCACAGTCATTTATAAAATAGAATCACACTTTCTGCTAAATGTCCACCTCCATCATTATCTAAATTCAGATTAATGACTAGCAATTATTGAAAAAAGGCTGCATTCTCACTTGTAAAATAGAAAGTGTACAATTCCGAAAATATTTTCAAGCAGTTCAGAATGTAGTTTTAGAGACTGAGGGTAGGACAACAATAGCAGAACAGCAGGGATTAAACAAAACACACACACACACACACACACACACACACAGCACACACACACATACACACACAATATGACAGGGGTCATTTATTCCTCTTTCAAAAATGTCCTTTGACCATAAATTCCTTCCAAGCCATTGGAATAGCATAACAAATGAATTGCCACTACTTCAATTGAATGGGTTTTGTTCGCTTCCTGAACAGATATACAATCCTTAACATGACATACGTAGTGACAGCTATTAGCCAAAGAAGAAATCCTTTTAATGCAACTAGAATTAAAGCAATATATATATTTTAAATGAAGATACTCTAAATATAGGCATCATTATTCACTTCCATTCCTTGTAGTCAAGAATGGGAAGTGCTATAATGTGCAGACCAGTTTTGCTACTTTGCTCCTAGTATTTCCTTTTCCATGTACCACAGAGAATGGCAATGTATTCATTTGCTTCTCTTAATATGCCACATTTTAATTAGTACAAATCCCAGCACATCATTCCACTGATCCTCTCTTGCTAAATAAGCTTGACCCATTGGCATATCTCAGTGCTACATCATTTTCTTTGTAAGCTTCTAAATAAGGTTAATGTAAAAATCAGGAGTCTGGTAGCAAGTTTTCTAACTAACATATGTTATTAAATGGCATAAGACTTGGTGCCTTTTGATAACATGTGTTACCCCCTTCCCCCCACCCCAAAAAAAGTCCTACCAGACTCCTGGTTTTTTGCCACCATGGGATAGAGCAGTTTTCCTCCTACAAGAAAGTTAATGCACAAATTAAACTGTTTTAACATAAAGTCTCTGCCAACATTTTAGAGAAGCGCATCAAAAAAATGTGGCATTTGAAACAGACTTCAGTAAATTCATACAGCTGTGTGGTGAAAGGAGATCTTCATCTTTGCAAAGTGTTATTGGATTTAAAAATACTTAACAGGAAAAACAAGCACAAAATAGAGAATTGATCACAAGACATCAGGATGGGGAAGACATTTTATTCTAGTAATTAGAGAAATACTGTCCAAAGGATCAGTGAACACATGTTGAAAGCTCTGTGGCTGTAAATCTGTGACCAAGATGCTCTTACTATCTACTTTGAAGTGAACTGAAATAGCTTTGTATCTTCTAAATCAATCTCCCTTCCTGAGAGGTATCTTATTTAAACCTTCAATAAATTGAAACTTATTACTAAGTTAATAGGTAGGAAAAGCAAATGTAAAGAGGTAGGTTTTGGGAAAAAAACAACAAAGCGCATAAACTGTAAAACTTTGTATACCAGAGAGAGGTTCTTCTACAGGAATGCCAATGCAGGAAGCACATGAAAACAGTAGCACTCATAAAATAGTATAGGCTTAGCTAGTTTTAAAAAGCAGAGCTTTCCCCAAAGTTACAAGGCATCACTGCCATTCACACTGCAACATTCATAATCTCCTTTTCCATATTCACTAGCTAGCAAGAAGAGTGGGTTTTGTTTGTTTCTTCGTTCGTTTTGCCTTTGAATCGGTTTTTGACTCCTGGCCCTACAATTTTCTTGGCAAACTTTCAGAAGCAGCTTACCATAGCTTCCTTCCTAGGGCTCAGAGAGAGTGACCCAAGCCCAGTCACTCATGGTCATCAGGTTTCTAGCTCTGTGCATTAACCACGACATCAAACTGGCTCCCTAGCAGAAGATTGCCTAGCCCTGGGATTGGCAAATTTAAACACTCAAAGAGCCACAAAGGCCCTAACCAGAAGCCCCCCATTCAATTCTGTAGCCAACTGGAAGTCCGGTTCCCCCACCATAGAGTTTCCTCCTAACACAGTGTCCTTTTTCATCTACTTATCCTAACCAAAAGCCCTATCAATTGTGGAGCTGACTAGCGACAGGGAGCCGCAGTAGAGGGATGAAAGAGCCACATGCAGCTCCAGAGCCACAGGTTGCTGACCCCTGGCCTAGCCGATAGGTACTTCATCTTTGTTCCTACTCTTCACTTCAAATACCATGTTACATTTTGGGTTTCGTGTGGCACGAATATCCCCAATTACAGCTTTCTCCCTACTTGAGTATACAGGGATCCAGTAAAGAGGCACCACATGCCCAATCCTGTAATCTTCCAGCAATTAACTTGAGAGATAGATATATCCCCTCTCCTTTTTTTTTTTTTTTCATAGAATGAAATTTTATGTTGCTATCATATTATTGTCTGGTTTTTCTTTCTCTGCAAGGTGTTGTTGTTTTTCAGCTGCTGATGCTTATCACCACTTTTGTTCTCTTACAGATTCTTCTTTAAAGCATATTAGTCTGAAAGTGCATGCTGAATTCATTTATATGTTTCCCTGAAAATGGATTTGTTTCAGTTCTGAAATACCAGGAAATCACTGTCACTGAAAGTAGAAAGAAACCTGGATTTTCTTTTGTAAAAGCCACTTTAAAGCAGTGCTTAGTTGTAGGAAGTAATAAGACATTCTATTGACCAAAGAATTGCCACAGAATTGCCCTAGGCAAAATAAAATTATGGCTCTGGTCTGGTAGGTTCACAAGGCTTATTCTGCAGACATACAACAGACTGTAAAACTTACAAAATGTAGGATGCCGACCACTTTGTTTAAAAACAGTAATAAAAGTAACATGATAGAGTTTTGGCCAGCAGGGGCAGAGTTGTTCAGTTGTTCATCTGCTAGCATAATTAATGCTTCACATCAGAGATGAGAAAGCACATACTTGCTGTTAGAAAGTATTAGGAATCTATTTTCATGTTATTAATATCATTCTAATCATAAAATTTAATTAATATCAAATTTTATTCTTGTCTGTTGCAAGCAGGTTTTCTGTAATTAGAGTCTCCTGAAGCTGAATGTGTCACACTCTTCCCATATTATTTATTCAGTTTAAAACGTGTGTCTTATTTCAGAAGATCTGTCCTTATTTCAAGATATGGAGAATCATTATTATGAGCCACAGTTGGGCAGTGGTTAAAGTGCAGTACTACAAGCTACTTCTGCTGCCTGCCGGCTGCCTGCAATTTGGTACTGCAAATCGCACCAGGCTCAAGATTGACTCAGCCTTCCATCCTTCCGAGATGGATAAAATGAGGGCCAGAATTGTTGGGGGCAATATGCTGACTCTGTAAACCACTTAGAGAGGGCTGTAAAACACTGTAAACGAGATAAAATTCGACCGGATCGGACCGGCTCAGGCAAACCAGTAGGGACAATTTGAATCAATTCGCCAAACCGATAAAAAACACCCCTGGTTGGCCCCGCCCATGCCCACCCAGTTGCCCGGTCACCCGGTTGCTGCTCACTTCTTCTGGCTGCTCACTCAGCCTTTCCAGCTGCTCGATATTCCACAGAATTCAATGTTAAATGCAGCAGAGAGAATCTGAACTTTTCTTCCTCCATTCACAGCAGAGCTGCTGCAGCCTGTCCCTTTATGGTAGTCCTCAGGAGAGAGGGGGCCAGGGAGGGACCATAAATGGAGCAGCAGCTCTGCTGTGAATGGAGGGAGAAAAGTTCAGCCATAGCGTTCACTATGAGCCCTTCTCATGCTCATACACACATTTTTTCCTACTGGGTTCTGTGGGCGTGTTTTGGTAAGGGGTCATGTGGTTGAGTGGGCATGGCCATGAGTGACATCGAATTGGCCATGTCTACTCTGTCACAGGACACCCCCACACATGAAGCCATACCCACAGAATTGGTAGGGAAAAAATTTGAATGGCACCACTGGCTGTAAAGCGGTATTTAAGTCTAAGTGCTATTGCTATTCTTATTATTCAGTTCTTGATCTATTTCACAAAGATCAATCAGAATGTTTGCCCAATCGCTTCAGATGGTACAATTATGCTGCCATTAACAGATTATCAATGTGTGCTCTTGACTTCTTAGAAGCCAAGAAGGAAAGCACAATCAAGCTTATCAAAGAGCTGGACTTCATCTGCAAGAAAATGTTAAATGTGATAGCTTGTTTAGAAGCCAAGCAGGGAACATGAGTTCTAAAAAGAGAGTGAGAGAGTGAGAGAGAGAGAGAGAGAGAGAGAGAGAGAGAGAGAGAGAGAGAGAGAGAGAGAGAGAGAGAGAGAGAGAGAGAGAAATATGATTGAGCACAGCTTCATTTGCAATTTAGATGCAGAAATGAACACCCTGTCAGTTAAATAACTTTTCAACTCCTGATTACCTTTCCCATAGAGAGACTATTCTCCAATGTCACATTTCTGGCAAATTTTATTCTCCAAGGTGGCTGTGTTATTGGTGGCGCCAGCCTTTTGGATGAAATTGATTAACAATATATGCAGGCAGAAAACAGGCAAAAGTTAATTTACACTTTTGTGTATGTGTATTTTGACAAAATACACATTGATATTATTCTCACTGGTAAGAAGTGTGGCCAATAATGGCTTTCAAAAGAATTAAATATCTCAAAAATCTCAGTGGAAAGTAACAATACATATACAGATTTATCCAAAGATAGAATCCATTCAGGCTTTTTGTAGGAACTTGGGTTGTGATGTTGCTGGAGAAATTTGACATTGTGCCAGGGGTTGGTTTCTACCGGTTCATCCATGTTCGGGTGAACCGATAGCGGCAGCAGCGGTGGGAGGCTCTGCCCACCTGCCCGGACGTCATCACGGATGCTCTGTGCATGCACAGAAGTTTTTGCGCATGTGCAGAAGCACCATGCCCAAGCACGCACTCACAGTTCTGAACCAGTAGTAAAGGTAAGTGAAACCCACTACTGCGTTGTGAACCCATCTTTCCCCCCAAGTATGTCCTAGACTGAAAAGTCCTGATCTCAGAAAGCCCTAAATGGATTCACGATGTAGGTTAGGGGGAAAGAGTGTGAGAGCTGATCATTCACATGAATGTTCATTAAGCTAAACAACTAAACTAAACAAAATAGTCATTTAGGTGAGATTGCCGTTATAGAAATGCAATGAAAGAATAAATAAATAACTCAAATGTGGTTTCTTCCTATTTCCTATCTTCCATTCTAAAGTGGCAGAACTGCAAGAAACTTTGGTCTCTGCCAACAACAGCCCTACATTGTCTTGCCAATGGCTATTGATCGTAAGAGTAATATCCTGCCTGTATGTTCAGAAGAAATACATCACTGAATGCAATTTACAGAGGGGGAAAGTATTTTCCTTATTAGAAACAAAACAATATACCAAGCACATTTTTTTAACCCAGGTTATATATTTGTGGATAGGGAGATATTTTAGAAAATATTATTTATTTAAAAAATGGATTTGTCCATGTAAATTTTCTGTGGTTTCAGCATATATCTCATTCTGCAGGAACATATCTTCAGACCACACAATTGAAAATTTATTGCTTCTCAGAACACTTATCCTGGTCTCAAAGCTTGGAACAAAACACAGATTGACTTTCTAAAGATCTGCAAATCCTTGAAGGATAGTATCTAGCAGTGAATCAGCTGGCTTATTGCAAGCAACACAATTCATATTTAACATAAAAATATTACAGGGCAAGACAAGATTGTTTCAATTCCATTATTTTTGCCATCTCCCTAGAAGAGCTTACGTGATATTGAAATAATTCATTTAACTTCCAACCCTCATCTTTCCCAGTCACAATGCAAAGTAAATCAGTATGCCGATAAAAAAAGAAGTAGCAGTTATTGTATGAAAGAATATTTAAATTGGCAAATGTTGTAATATATGCTACATTTGTTCTAGGATTACTACATAGGTTATATTATCCAGAAAAAGCATCTCTTACAGCCTTTAAAGTCCTTAAAGGAAAAAAAAATGATTAAAGTTGGAAGTCTTCAGTACAGAATAAAATAATTTTCAAGAAAAATAACTTACATTAAAAAAAATGGAAAGCCTTAACCAGGGAGCACAAATGCTCCAGTTTACACACCAAAGGAATTAATGAGATTCCAGAAATGATTTGTGGGAATTCAGAAAGGAGGCTAAGAAGAAGTAAAGAAACTGTAAAAGATCAGATTACTGAAAACCATAAAGATTTAGTAACATTTAGTCATCTAAATGTTGTTGATCTGCAGCATGAATCATTTCTTGCAATTAACTGTACTAGCTAGGGCTAAACAGCTTAATATAACAAAGAACTAGCTGTGTCTAGTCTAACAAAGGGAAGTACCATATTTTTCAGAGTATAAGACATACTTTTTTTCCCCTAAAGAGGCCGAAAATTTGGGTGTGTCTTATACTCCGAATGTAGCTTTTCCAAAGCTTTTTTTCAGCCCTAATGAGGCGCTAGTGAGTGAAGCAATCTTCCCAGCTTTGCCTGCTCCCTCGACTCTCTGCTGTGCTTTAACGAGGTGCTAGCGGGTGAAGTGATTTCCATGCTTTGCTCTGACTCTCAGCTGTTCTTTAGAAGCTTTTTTCCAGACCTAACTAGGCGCTAGCCGAGTGAAGCAATCTCCCCCACCCCCATGCTTTGCCTGCTTTTCTCATTGCTGCTTCCTCTCAGCTGTGCCTTAGAAGCTGTTTTTTATCTCCAAGCAGGGGATAAAAAACCAGCAAACTAATGCACTGAAGCTGACCAAACTAAGGACGCTAGCCAGATGAATACCTGGTAGTCAGATTTTTTTTTCCTATTTTCCTCCATAAGACACTAAGCAGTGTCTTATACTCCGATGCATCTTATACTCCAAAAAATACGGTACTGGGGTGATATAATAGCAGTCCATTAGTACTTGAGGGGCTGCACAGAGAAAGCTGAGGGCAGATAATCTAGAGCCAATGAGAAATTACTGACAGTAAGAACAGTTAATCAGTGGAATGTCTTATCTGCAGAAGTTGTGGGTGCTTCATCTCTGGAGGTTTTCAAGAGGAGACTGGCAGCCATTTGTCTGAAATACTATGGGGGTCTCCTTGCTTAAACAAGGGGTTGGACTAGAAGGCTTCCAACATCCCTTTGAACCCTATTGTCCTATGTTCTACATCTAAAAATCACATTTTACTACCTATCCCCACAATGAAAATGCTAAGAAGCTTTAATCATGCAGAGGTCAATGATTCTGAAGTCAAGGAGAAAGACATAGAAACAGAAATTATAGCAGAAGGTACATCTCTCTGATCAGTTTTGATCAGCTTCTCTGTCTCTCAATTGGGAACCAAAATAACCAAGCCCCACAGGATTGTCTACATCCAGTTATTGTCAAGGTCAATAACTAATCATTTTGGATAATTAAAAGTGATGGATGAATTACTTATAAATAAATAATAGCCATATCAGATAATTTAGCTGAGTATATCAACCACTAATGTTGAGCATACTGGTCTGCAGTTGAAACATCAGTTTCATTAAGTGCTTGACCAGGCTCAGAGTGAGATGAGGGATCACATTAAAAAATGGATGAGCTGCATTTTCTGTTATCATTTACTTCTAATTGCTTAGCAAACAGTTAAACCAAGTGTTTTGTCTCAGAATGTTTCAGTTCTGTATCTTCAGATGGAGATTTAAAAAAAAAAAGTAAATTAAAAAGCAGAACATGACATGAATAGGAAAATCATAAAATCCACTTCCAAGTAAAATTCTGTATTCTGCTTTTATTTCAGTATAAATGCTTTACTGTGTTTACATAGAATTGACCTACGTCTAATAGCATATATCGTAGAAGGTAATCAAGATTTGTGTCTGTTCTTGTCTTTTTTGTTTTTAAATAACAGGTCTAAAAAAAATGGATGAGTTATTAGATTGATATATGGTGACCCTCTTCTAGAAGTAGAAATCAGAACACACACACACACACACACACACACACACACACACACAATGTGGCCCACAGTGCAAACAGGAGGGGTTCTGTATGTTGGGAAAATCCATCATCTAATGCAAACATTATCTGGTTGTAGAGCCTATTAAATCTTTCTGTAAACTGGTGAAAGATAAAGTACTGACCCAAAAAAGAAGGTATTTGTTGTTTGGAAGTTCTAGCAGAGGTAACTAGTGTCTAATGCTGAAGATCTGTACATTCCTTCCATCTGTTTTGATAGTTCTCTTCCATTGGGGATGCAGCTTCAGGAGAACACACACAGAAGCTGTGAAGAAAGAAAAGAAATCAACCACATCATCCAGATCAGCAGAATACATCCTGCCAATTAATGAAGTGACAGATCTGGCAGTCAGATTGCTCTCACCTCCATAGTTGAATATTCAAATGAAAGATGAATAACGTATGGAAATCCAACTGTATTATAATAGTAGCATATTATAAGTATAGTTACAGCTTGCCTTTTGAAGATGGTGACCACCAGAAGCGTAGAAGGAAAGAGGTAATTTATGTGTGTTCAGGGCGTAGGAAAAGCCAAGTATGAATAGAAAAAGCATACCATGTCACTATCTGCAATTTGAAGGGTAAATGTCCACGACCAGCATTCTATATACGGGGATATATGAAAAGGCAACCAGCTTTCCATTGATTTTACATTAATTTTGCCAGGTAAATCTGTTCCCTCAGTCTACAAAGTAAATACAGTGGAAAATGTTTCTTACTCTGTCAGGTTAAAATAAATATTACTCTAGACACGATTGTTTCTTGCCTTTTTTCTTGAAAACATACTTTTGGTGGACCTAAAGGGAGCGTGCCATTTCATAACCTTATTTATCCTGCAGGACACTTTTGCTTCCAGACAACATTTGTACATTCAGTTCCTGTTAAAATGCTGTCCTCTGGGCAACAGACTAGTGCAGTATTGAATTTCATCATTCGACTTCTATCGATTATATTATTGATGTAACATTTTGTTCAGAATTATGTAGCAGGTCTACCGGTGTATTTAGAAATTATGGCCATAGCCTGAGGAAATGCACTAGGGATTATTCATTTTCATGGTGGTTATTCTATCCTTTCATAGTGCTTAATCGGAAAATTTAGGCTGCTGGCAATATCAGCATGAGTGCATCTCAAATGAACTAACCAAGGTCACAGACTGGGATCAGCAATCAGGGGAAGGTCAAGTCGCAGAGTCCTTCTTGCTATCATTGCTGTAAAGGTATATTAACATGCCTGCATTATTGGGCTCTTTCTTAGTTCTGAGCTAGGGATTCAGCAGTAAGTGATGGTAGGCAAGACTTAGAATGACAACAAATTAGATAGATGATGATGATAGATAGATAGATAGATAGATAGATAGATAGATAGATAGATAGATAGATAGATAGGAGAGACAGAGACAGAGAGACAAAGACAGACAGACAAATCACAGACTAGCTACAGAGCCTAATCGAACATCAATGTAAACAAAGATAAGGGAAGGGTTTAGAGATATATGCTGATTGAAAGACAGCCAGGGATCAGTATCTATGGGCATCATTCAAGGAAAGAAGCCAAAGAATATGCAAAGTGTTGCTTACATGTCTGAGTTATATAATCACAGGAGATCCTGAGGTGGTTTGCTTGATTTGACCTGTTTGCAGTAGGTGGGCAAGGCTTGAATGGCTTGTGCTTAGTTTTTTTTTCTCCTGAAGTTTAATATGCATGGCCTCCTGAGACTCTATAATGGTAGAAATGGGTTATGGGGGTGGGTGGGTTTAAGATTATTTCTTCACACACACACATATACTATGGCTCTGCATCTGTAAAGGTTTCCACATATCTTAGAGATGATCAAAATAAGAGAGTAGATCATCAATGTGTACCAGTGTGTAAACTACACATGGATGGTTGTATCTATCCTGAACCTAATAGGAGACACAGTAGAAGCCCTGCCCCAGTATTTGAAGACTATTAGGTTTGGATGGGAAAGAATAGGCTCAGATTCAATACAAAAAAGGCAGAGTGGCTATTCCTTTTGAACTCCATTGATTCTGAGATTCTACCATTTTTGACTCTTAGAGATGGCACTCCTTCATGGATGGTGCTTCCCCATGGAGACCTCCCAATGGCCAGGAATCTGGCACTCTTTTGGCATATGCTAAAACTGCGGATGGAAGCATGACAAAGAGGGCCTTTGCCCAGCTTTAGTATTGAGCCAGTTGTGGGTGACTTTGTTTAAAAACAGTGATTCTGAAGATGGCCAGTTCCACCCTTGCAACATCTGTGCAGATGACTAATTTATTTTATATGGGGACGTCCTTCAAAAGAACCAGAAATTTCACTAAGTACAAAATTTGACAGATTGTTTGCTAATTGCATTGTCTTATTATTACCTGTAACTCCACTGTTGTGTGAACTGTACTGACTACCAGTATGGTTGGGAGTGCAAATCATGCTAATGATTATCATCTGTACATATTTATATAGTTTATGGAATCGGTAACTCTGAGACCATTTACCCATATATTATGCCTAACTAATCCAACAACACAGGGAATGGTTTCTGAAGGTCCCTACCTACTGAGAGATGCAACAGGAGTTGGCATTCCTGGGCTGCTTGTTTCTCAGAGCAAGAGCCTATTTCATGGCTATCTAGAAGAAATTGATAATAACTGAAATGTTCTGTTACCAGGAATATCATATTAATCCTATTTTTATTTTTTAAATATTGTTTTATACTGTATTTTATTATATATTATTACACTTTATTGCTAGAATTACACACACCATATGTATTGTATCTGTACAGTTTTTAGAGTCACCTTAATTCAAGTGGTTTATAAATTCATAAATAGAATAGAATTCTTTATTGGCAAAGTGTGATTGGACACACAAGGAATTTGTCTTTGGTGCAAATGCTCTCAGTGTACATAAAAAGACAAGATACACTCATCAAGAATCACAAGGCACAACACCCAGCTAAATGAGCAAATAAGCACTCTCTATTTTAGAACATACAATATCCTACATTTTGTTATATATTTTTCTAACAAAATAAAACAAAACAAATATTTGCCAATAATATTGTATTACATCATAACTTTTGTGACAATTAATTCAAGGACCTATTGCCCAATGCATTCAACAATTTTGCCTTAACTTTTGTATTTTTATATGCATCTTTAGCCTTAATAATTGGGAGGTCATTTCAAAACATTTTGCATCATGTTGAAATGCACTTTCATCATATAACACATAAATAAAAATAATTACAGTGTATTTTATTTCTTATTTAATCTACAAGAAGAATAGGGATTAAAATTAAAATTTTAATTAAAATATGTGACTTTGTTCAAAAATGTGGTTGTAAACCCACACTGTTTTTAATTCCATGTAGATAAATGAAAATATTTGCTCTTAGTGAATGCACACAAAAATTACACTGGATGTTTATGGCAGAGCCAATCAGCATTGGAGCTCAAAATCTCATTTGGGTGCCAACTAATTTCTGAATTTGTATTCACTTCAGACTTTTTAAGTATCATGTGTTCTTTATAAACTAAATGTTCTTTTTCCTTTTCTGCAGCAAACACTGAAATTCTGTAAATGTGCATTTAAAAAGTACAGCATTATCTTACGAAGTGAAGATGTAAATGTAGCATTATGTCTACTATTTCAGGGATGATATCACAAAACTGCAGTCAGTTGCTGCAGTCAGAGAGTTATTCTGTCTAACAACAAGAACCTTCACTTATAACAGGGATGCCAAACTCGCATCATCACGGTGGCATCATGTGACATATCGGGACTTTTCCCCCTTTGGCTAAACCGGGCAGGGGTGGAGCCAGCACATGACACATCTGGCCTGCAGGCCACAAGTTTGACACCCCTGACTTATAACAACACAAACTTCTATCACCTAGCTTCCAGAATGTGGCAGATTCTGAAGTCTAAATTGAGAGATTAGATGAGATGAGATATTGTTTTGCTAAATGTTTCTTGGACTGATTATCAACAACCATTGTAGGGTTTCTGGTTGTACTGATACTGTTTGCTCTCTTTTTTTAATGTGTTACTAGACACTGAGAGTCATATCTGCAAGATGGGTGGACATATAAATCAATCAATTCAATATCTCCTATATTAATTATTTGCCTAACTTTTTTGTATTCATGTGTTGTTTCCATTTCACTATGGTCTTTGGCCATAGTAAAGTTTTTTATTTGACTTGACTAATCTAATACATTCAGATGATCATTTCAATAATAACTGGGTGAAATTAGCAACTTTGTTTTTATGGTGGATTTTCCTCTTGTTCAATCATTTTGCCTTCTTTGGTGTTTCTTGTGAGATACACATGAGGCTGTAAAGGAAATGGTGATCATTGTGCTGATAGAAGGAATTTCATCCATATAAAATATGGCTTCATCCTCTAATGTTCACTCAGCTTTCTATAAAAATGCCTACACTGATTCAGAATGAAAACAAGATCATTTGAATCAGATCGTAGAATTCAGATCATAACGTTACTTTATAAAAACCCAATTTTGTTGCTACTATTATTGCAGTTATTCTCTGCAATAAACACGTTCAAAGGGACAGTTTGACCAGGAGATGTATCTCTGTAAAAGAAATTGTCCTAAATGTGGTTTTTCAAAAGGCAACTGTACTTTGTTTTTCCTTGAAAACATTTCGCTTCTCACCGAAGGAACTTTTTCAGTTCTGACTAAATGTTTGGAAGATGGAAGGATTTATATTTCTTTCAGTCATCCTTTCAGTCATTATCCTTTCATCCTCCACCATTCAGTAGAACTGAAGAAGTTCCTTGGATGAGAAGCAAAACATCTTCAAGGAAAAACAAAGTCCACTTGCCTTTTGACAAAGACCTTTGGGACAACCATGATCTGGATGATCAAGAATCTCCATAGACATCTGTAAAAGAGAATTCACACAAAATTTAAGCCAACTTTCCATCATAGTAAAAACAATTCCAGTTCTAACTGTGGCTTCAGAAAGAATGACTGATGCTTGAATTAATTAACTGATCTTTAAAACTTGCCAGCAATGGCACTCAGATTAAAAGGCATTCCAAATGTGGATCCAGGTTAGAAAACTTCCTTCAGAAGAAGGCAAGGGAGGAAGACTTCTGATCCAGATCATTCCGAGTCAAACATGTTGATATGGGTAAAGCTTAAATTTCAAGGCTCTAGAAATAATAGGCAGCATTTCAAACTGGAATATATAATGTGACTTTCATCATAGCTGTGAAATTTCATTCATTATGAAATATGTTTAATAGGATCACCATTAGGGATGGAAATTTGGTTAATTCAGAAGTGTATCAAATTACACTTCTTAAAACTAATACAAAAGAATGACGCCAGTAGTGTTTTTGATCAGATTTTGCAATTGTTCATTTTTTTAAAAAGCAATAAACATACATTTGATAAAAGCACACACACAAAAATAATATCTTCATAAAATACTGTGCAAAACTATGTAATATCAGAGAAAACAAGTTTGCAATGTGTATGTTAGATAAAACGGACATGAATATTAGCATATGTTTCCCTGGACCTTAAAAATGCTAATTTGAAACATATTTAAATATGTTTTGAAAGAAGCTTGACATTGATTGAAGATGAAAATGTGAACATTCAGAAATGTGTGACTCCATAACTGCAGCCTTAATTTAGCTGTTTTAGTATTTAACTATCCATTCTAAGGGTTTCTTAGTATCATCTAGATTTGTGGTATAGGTTTTTTTTAGGGATTTTTACCTAAATTGTTTGTTTGTTTGTTTGCAACATTTTAATAACACATTTCAGCTTGGCAGTATCTGTAATCTTTTGTGGAATTTGTATTCTGCTAAGTTTCTCAGTGATTGGAGGTTTCTAGGGAGGTATAAGGTGATTAAAACAAAGCTGATTACATTTTCAACCACCAGTCAACTAACCAAACAGAATTAGAGAGCTTTTTAAAATAGTGTTTTAAATAGAAAAAAAACAGGAAGAAAACACTTTTTTTTTTCCTTTGGTGCAACTCTTAGGAATACCCAGATGAACAAAAGTAGACATTATAAAACAAAACAGTTAACATTGAAAAATCATTCTGCTCATTCTTTTGAGACTTTGTTATGCATGGAAATCTTTCGCTTCCTCCATTGTCCAGCTAAGTACTTAGTATTTTACAAATGGATTTACAAATACATTTAAACTATTTTAGACAAACAAAATACCATATTTATAAATCAGACTTATTCGCAATGGAAAGTCTATGTGCCTTGTTTCAGGATAAGTTTTACTGAGTGTAATTGTTTAGAATGTATCAAAAATTAGTGAATCAAATTATATGAAATTAACATCAAATAAGTCAGTGATATAGCTGTGACATGCCACATTACCTGAGTTTCTTGAAAAGTAATAACCTTAATATGTTTATAAAGTCCATAGAGATGGGTGAGTTTTTGGTTTTATTCAGATTTTCATCATTTAGAACATTTAGCAGTGAATACTATTTTTTCTTTTTTATATGCCTTTGTTGACCCATTTTTATTAATATTCAACTTTTAGTATGTTCTTTTTCTATACTGCACTTTCTGTATACAGTAAGGCATTTTGTGAAGACTTTTGAATTTCAAGATCCCTTGAAAAATTGTGAAAAGCATGAGTTTTGTTACATTTGGTTTCTGAACAATTTAGAAGATGAAATGTATTTTTTAAAAAAACCCTACCTGAGAACATATTTTTCCATCCCGTAATTCATATGTTCAGAACATCATATTCATGCCAGTGGATGTTCCCAGAAGCTTCCAGGTGTAATCCTTACCTGATAAGGATTATCAGTATAATCAGAGACCTTAGTAAAGCAGGATTGCTGGTTGTCTGGATGTTTCATGAATTCACACAAATATGAGAGAATGGTTTCTTTAGTCCCCTCTTTCAACAAATCTGGAATTTACAGGCAGGATCGGCTCACCTCAGAACATGGATATGGAAAACTATCTGTGCTTCCTATAAAGATTACTGTACTCTTGTTTGATATAAGATCTGAATAGAACTTTCTGTATAGACCTCTCTATATGTAAGAAATGCAAATGATTCAGTCATGTTTTGTTGGCTTATTAAATAATTTGACAACTTGCTACAAGTAGGAATGGGTTTGATAGAGTCAAAATGTGCTGCTTTGGGAAGTTTTAACCTCTCCTTCCTTCTCCCTCCCCACCTATACATATTCACACATTCATCTCAGTGCTGACACTTTGCTTCTTTCCTAAGGAATACCATTTATGCTCACTTTTACTGTACCTTTGTGGCGCTAAGTCCAACAGCAGCAGATGTGTTGGGAGCAGCAGCGCTTTAAGTACTAGACTGTGAGATTAATGTTCCCAAACCAACAAAACTAGAAGGTGCCAGGCAATGAGCCTTTTGTTTTCTGCTCCCTCTTCTCTTTTCTAAGCTAGCAGTCAAGGGAGTCCATGCTGAAGACAAGGGATAAAAACTGAGCAAAGTGTGGTTTTCATGATGGCTGTGAGTTGTGCTCTGTTAGAGCACAGCTAAGTGAATTTGCGTTTTGCTGAAATCCTAAAGATGTGTACCAGGAAGAAAGCAACTCTCACCCTAAATGCAGTTATCTGCTATAGTTACTGTAAGGATGATCATGCACAAGAAACTTTTTCATGAATAACACCCAAAAGAGTTCCAACAAAATTCAACTGTTCCATTTTTCCCAGTACGAGGATGGGAGAGAAAGATTGGAAAATACAACTCCTGACAACAACAACAACATTAGTGTCTTCAGAACATGTTATGTGCCATTAATAAAATTTTACTCATCTTTATCATATATAACCAATCCAGATTGCAACATTGGCAAGAGATGATTCTTTGGTGAAGCCCTTTAAAATCCTGCAATGTGCTCTAACACTTCACCTCCCATTTATTATTTCGATTTTATTTATTTAACATTTATATAGTCACCCATGTTGTACAAAACTCTAGGAAGCTACCAATCAAGAATTAGTAATTCAATATCAATATCAGTAAGGACACATTCTGTAAATCCTGGACTGGACTTCCAATTATTGGATGTTGAATGTGTCTTTCTTTTAGAGCTTCATTGCTTACCTAGGATTGTCTCCTGAAAAAGTGCACAATAGGCCAAAAAAAAAGCTACACCAAGGAAACATCTGTCCTCTTGAATGTAATAGAAGAATGTGGACTCAGAACACGTCCAAGGTGAGCATGGAGAAGTTGAAGATACAATTTATTTCAATATTATATAATCTTATTACAGTCTCTAATTAATATCTCATAAGACTGTCCACCTCTACCCAATTCTACATGGTTAAATGTATGATCTTCCTTAAGAAACAAAGATGTCAAGTAAAAGAAGAAAAGTTCCCAAAAGTTACATAGGATACAGGCCATCTCTGAAAATGAAATCACTAGAGCTTTCCCAAATCATAAAGCCTTTTAGCCAGTGGTGAAATGTAAAATTTGTTACTACTGGTTCTGTGGGAATGGCTTGGTGAGGGGCTAATGAGACGGGGTTGGTATGGCCAAGTTTTTTTTTTTTACTTTTAAAAGCATTTTTTTACAACTTCTTTCGCTGAAGAGGTTGTAAAAAAATTCTTTTAAAAGCCTCTGATGATCCCAGCTGAGTTGCCTGATCGGCAGAGGCTTTTTTTCTTTTAAAAGCCTCTAAAGATCCCAGCTGAGTTGTCTGATCACCAGAGGCTTTTTTTCTTTTAAAAGCCTCTGATGATCCCAACTGAGGCTTTTTTTTCCTTTTAAAAACATTTTTTCTACAACCTCTTCAGCCAAAGAGGTTGTAGAAAAAATGCTTTTAAAAGCCTCTGACCATCCCAGCTGAGCTGGCTATCATCAGAGGCTTTTTTTTTTTAACTTTTAAAAGCATTGTTTTGGCCGAAGAGGTTGTAGAAAAAATGCTTTTAAAAATAAAAAAAAAGCCTCTGATGATTGCGCAGCTCAGCTGGGCAAGGGGGTGGGGCAGGGATTTTTGCTACCGGTTCTCCGAACCACCCGCCTCCATCGCTACCGGTCGGGTGATCCGGTCCGAACTGGAAGCATTTCACCCTTGCTTTTAGCCATATAATTTTAAAGGAGCAAGTTATCAACAACTGGATAAAACATTCCATATATCCTTCAGTAGAATGATCACCCAATGTGTTGTACCACAGACAATTTTCTTTACCTCCTTTAGATTTTTTTTCAACATCTATTACAATCCCAATAGTTTTACATGAGACATACTTATTTAAATCAGGCAATGAAGAATCCCTTACAAATGAGTTCTATTTCGTTCTTAAAGTTTTAAGTCCCATTAATTTCAATATATATACTTCAAAAAGCAGATGAATTGAATGAAATTCATGAAAAGGATGTTTTGATTTATCTCCTTCAACAGATACAAAACTATCAAAGACAGGTTTACAGACTAGGGAGGTAAGAAAAGTCCCTTTTCCTGATGGATTGATCTTTGTCCAGTTTTGAATTATTGGACAAAGAATCACATTCCATTTCACATTGTTCCAGAAATTCTCTCAATAATCAGGATAACCTTGAGGTAAATGTAGAGTATCTTCCATGTATAAAAAGAAATATTTTCTGTGATGGAGAATCAATTAAGGTATGGAGTCCACTGGGGTTAGACAGCCAATACATTTAAATAAATACATAAATGATGAGGATAAAAAGTTGATAGCTCATTTTAAATTGAGATTTTCAGTTATGATAGATTGTTGTTTTATGAATGTCAGTCTGATACAAAACAGAATTTTATAGAAGGCAATACAGATTGTAGTTTATTATTTTATTCTTTTCATCAGGCTGGGCAGACAGATAATATAAGACTGATAACAAATCAAGTCATGAAGTGCTGAGAAGTCATCTTTCTCCATTAAGGTAAAGGTAAAGGCTCCACTCGCACATATGTGCTAGTCGTTTCCGACTCTAGGGGGTGGTGCTCATCTCTGTTTCAAAGCCGAAGAGCCAGCACTGTCCGAAGACATCTCCGTGGTCATGTGGCCGGCATGACTAAACATCAAAGCCACACAGAACACTGTTATCTTCCCACCAAAGGTGGTCCATATTTTTTCTACTTTCATTTTTTATGTGCTTTCGAACTGCTAGGTTGCCAGAAGCTGGGACAAGTAACAGGAGCTCACCCCGTTACGTGGCACTAGGGATTCAAACCGCTGAACTGCCGACCTTTCGATCGACAAGCTCAGTGTCGTAGCCACTGAGCCAGAGCGTCCCTATATTTCTCCATTAGCTCTCATCTAATAGAAGCAATACCATCAACCATTCGGAGGAAATGCTGGGGACCAATGCTACTTTAATACTTCTTTCTAAAAGGTCTGAATTATTTGTTTCAACTTGCCTTGGGTACTTGATAGCTTAGAATGAGTTGTCTGGGTTTCCTTGGTTCCTCCTCTCTCAAATCACTTTCCTTTTCTGTCACAACATGTAAATGGTAAATCTGGACTGAATAATCATTACTCAATATTGTAAGCCACTCTGGGATCTTTTCTGACTGAAAATTAGTATTAAGAAAGGAATTAAACATATTAATGTACCTACATACCCTTCTGTTTTTATCTTGGATGGGAAAATAAAAAGGAAGTTAGCAAAGGTCAATTACTGAGAGGTCCAGGAATGAAATCTTATCTCCAGACATTAGTCTTTAACAATAGGTGAATGGATTATTGATCTGCTCGGATGTAATTTGTGATTAGATGGAGTGTTGGCTGAAGGAAATAAAAGGTCAGGCACAGCCTAGTTAGAGGATATGAAGTAATATCCATCACAAAACTGAAAAGAAAGCTTAGAATAAGTCTGAGACCAGAAAACAGGAAGAAGGTTTCATACTGGAAAAGTGGACAGGCCAAAAGGCACAAAATGGTAGCAAATGGTGCCTAAAAGTGGAAAAGTACTTGAAGGAAAAGAAGGTCATATAGATTTGATCTCTGCAATAAGCCACTATTACTATTTTTCTCAACAGGTAAAAGTGCTAACCGCATGGCCACTTATGATATGTACTGAACAAACGACATTACATTGCTTTTGATTCCTGGGCTTTGCATATCAAGACTACAGAATCCTTTTTCCCATTCATATTCATACATAAATTAATATTCCAGGTGGTAACTAAATTAGTCTCTTGCAGGAGAAACAATGTTATAATCTAACAACCTCGTTATGATAGCATAAAGTTTTAACTAAGCTACAGGCTACTGTAAGCACAGTATGTTGTATCACCCTGGGTGTAACTCCACATGGAAGAGAGCTTGGGACAAAGAAGTGTAGTTCTTCTTACTGCACTGTAGTTCTTCTTAAAGCTACTACTGGTAGCTTTAAAAACATTGTAGTTGTGATTGTCTTCCATGATTCAGCTTCCAGTTTTGGTGCCTGAAGAATGGGCTTAAGTACTAATACAAAAGGTGAACAAATGGAGAGCTTGTCAAAAAGTCTTAAGAAAAGAAATATGTGCCAGTTGTACTTCTGTCTTACCATAGTAACCTCACAAACGTCAACCTGCTTAAATAGTTTGTCTACAATTAAGCTGTGTATTTCTCTCTCTTTTTCTCTCTCTTCCTCCCTCCCTTTCTCTCTCTCTTTTCTTTCTCTCAGGAGAGAAAAATCCTCTCTAGGTTTCTCTGTCAAGTTCTGCTTGATTCTTCAGTTATGTGAATTTCAGAACATTTCCACACAAAAAAAAGCATGTGTATAGATTAGGTTGGTGCAAAAGTGGAGGCGACACGTATTAGTGTGCATCCTCAGATTACCAGCTCGTTGCAAAAGCCAGAAGGGTGCATACATATTGATGTATAGAGAGTGGCTTTCCTAGAAACCTCAGAGACATATTAGCATAAAAATCCTTTTTTAATACAAAGAAAATTGCAGAATAGGGCAAGTCCTATGATATTAAATTCTAGCAAGCACATTTATACATCTTTCCTACTCATTATGGTAAGCTTAGAATTTAATTATCTCTCTTTCTCTATCTACATACATGCACACATACCCATTACACATATATAAGTAGAAATTGATGTGATTAATTGTTTGCCATAAAGTCAGTGTTAGCTTTTAGAGACCGGCTACCATTTCCCCCCGGAAATAAGACCCTGTTTTATATTTTTTTTGAACCCTGAAATTGTTGTGGCCCCGCCCTCTGAGCCTATCTCATTGGAGGAAGAAAGCTCCGAACATGAGGAAGAGGAGTCAGCCAGGCCTCCCTCTCCAGGCCCCTCCCCTCTGGTACTGTCTCAGGTGCCGGCCGAGGGAGAGGAGATTAGCCAGGAGCCAGGTGTCTCAGATGAGAGTGAAGGAGAGCCGTCATTCCTGGATGCATGCCAACAAAGGCATGATAAACAGTTGCAGCAGTTAAGGAGGCTAGGGATTAGAACTGAGTCACTGGACCACACCCCAGAGACTATATAAGAGAGGGGGTTGGCTGGTAAAACCCTGTGATGAACAAAAACGAACTTTGGCTAGTCACTTGAACAACGTCTGAAGCTGCCGAAAGAGATATTGTTTTTGCTGGACTATTTGCAATGCGTATGTAATTTTCTGTTATCTGTTGCAGTAAAAGCTCTTGGCAGACGGTGATTATATTGCTGCCAAGTTTGAGATAATGACCTGTGTGCATGCCAAGTACTTTCTTAACCCTCGGCTGGCTGTGTTTGTGTGTGTGTGTGGACGGGGACAGATCAGAAATAAGCGCTTGACCTTATTGCAATTGTTGTGACTCCGACCCCCGAGCCCGTTTTATCGGAGGGAGAAGACTCCGAAAGTGAAGGAGAGGAGTTGGCAAGGCCTCCCTCACCAGGACCCTCCTCTCTGGCAATGCCTCAGGTGTCTTCCGAAGGAGAATAGATAGGCCAGGAGCCAGGCAGTTCCGAGCAGCTGCAGTTAGACAGTGACAGAGATAAGTCTTGGCTGGATCCCCGACAGCATCAGAAAGACAAGCGCGCACAGCAGAGAAGGAGGCATGCCAGAGATTAAGCTGAGTCACTGGACCACACCCCACAGGGGATAAAAGGGGGTGTGGTGGCCATTCAGGCTTTGTGATGGACAAAACTGAAAGCTAGTAAGTCATTCTGCATTTTTGGAACTTTGTTATATGCTCTGCTTGGATTGATTCTTGGACTGGACTTGACTATTCTTTGGCTTTTGTGGACTTACTTTGATGTTTTTGGAGGAGATAACCCTCCCTTTGTAAGTAAAAACTTTTGGCAAGCAGCCACTGGGTTGCTGCCAATTCTGTTATCAAAGGAAATTCTTGTCTGCTGGTTTATTTTAACTCTTGGTCGACTGCTGGTGTGCGTGTGTGAGACGGGGACAGAACAGCAATGTGGTCAAAAGCCTGATTGGGCTTATTATCAGGGGATGTCTTATTTTGGGGAAAACAGGGTAGATAGATTTTTTCCTTGACAATCTGTTCCTAACTGGCCTTTCTGGTCTTCTAATGGGGCACCCATCGCTACTGTAGTGAATGACTAACCAATGAATCAATGGATTATCTCCCTTTCCTGAAAACTCTTTTTTTCTTTAAAGTCACTGACTAAAATGTTATTTTAGACAAAGGGAACTTTTCTACCTGAGTTATTTAATGTGCATTGGCAAGGCAAAAATTGTTAATGGTTATATCCGATTGCATGCCTGTAACTCCAATTAACATTAATTAGAGTTAAATAGACATATCTAAAGAAAACAAAGCTGCAGAGTCATGATAAAAAAAGTTTAATTGTAGTGATCATATTTGAGTTAAGTCAAATTAGGGTTTCTTTTGTTTAAGAAAGGGAACAATAATACTGGTTGCTTTAAGAAAATGAGGAAGAGGTTAATTAAATTATATAGAATTATCTGTTCCACATTTTAGCACGATACAGTTAAATGTTAAAATTGTTCACGATTTGCTAGAACATCTATTGTTCATTTTAAGAAGGAATGTTTAAATGATTTTTAAATTAGATGTGTCAGGAATAACATTTTCGTTTAGATTCTGGTGATATGGAAGAGATGTACAATTTAGATAAAATCTCTTAAGGACATTGCACAAAGACTTTACACATTAAACTCACAGGCACACTAAAACCGTGTCATTTAGGATCATAATGTTTCTCTAGACTAATCTTGTTGATTCATAGAATGATTCTTCAGCAGTCTACAATCTCTTTTCCATCACTTGAGAGAAAATTTGTTGATTTGGATTAGAATAGGCAGCCTACCATAGTTAGTAGAATGAAAGAAAAACAATGAAAATTTAGCAGTACCTTTCCTATATTAAAAGCCAAGGGACATTTATCCAGCTAACTATGGACAATGTACAGCAAGATAAGTTACACTGACAGGGAAGTTACCTATGGCAACTTTACAGCATAGCAGTTAACAAGATTGTGCATGCTTCAAAAATTATTTGAAAGAGGTGATCCACAATGCATGGGAGTCCAAGGGCAACATCTCTTTATAGCAGTTAGATATTTTTCAAAATTTCACATAAGCCTGAAAAAAGACCGGGCTGTCTTAATGAGTCTTATTAAGTCAACTCATAAATACAATAGCAGTTTTTTTCAAATAGGAAAGCATTAAAAATAACAGACTACATTAAAGAGACATTATAGTAATGTTTATGTGTGTTCTGAATCACTTTTTTTGTCATACAAAATGACTCAAGAGACACCTGTTCAAGTCCCCATTCAATAATGGAACTCAGAGGTTGGGTATGGCTAGTCATTAATTCATACCTATATCAGTCGTTGAGGGAATAAAATTAAGCAATATGCCCCATATCAGAGGTGATATTCAGCAGGTTTTGACCAGTTCTGGAGAATTGGTAGTGGAAATTTTGAGTAGTTTGGAAAACCGGCAAATACCACCTCTGACTGGCTCCACCCCCATCTATGCACTGTCTCCCGGGTCCCATCTGATCTGCTGGGTCTTCTTTTGTTGCCCTGCACAGGAGAGCAGAGCTGGAAAGCAGGTTAGTGGGGTTGGGAGGGAATGGAGATTTTGCAGTAACCTTCCCCCAGGAGTGGGGTGGGAATTGAGACTTTACAGTATACTTCCCCTGGAATGGGGTGGGAATGGAGACTTTACAATATCCTTCCCCTGCTACACCCACCAAGTCACACCCACCAAGCCATGCCACACTCACAAAGCCATGCCTACAGAGCTGGTAATAAAAAAAAAATGAATCCCACCACTGCCCCATATATATTGTCTTGAATTCCTAGTGCAAAAGAGGATAGAGAAATGAACAAGAGAATGCATGGATGGATGGATGGATGGATGGATGGATGGATGGATGGATGGATAGATGGATGGATGGTTGGATCTATGAGATCTATGCCAGATATATGAGAAGGGTGGCTTCTTTTTGCCAGTGTCCCTGACCTCCCTAACATTTCCCGTCTCTGTGCAAAATATTTTATTCTACAATCTCCCAAGTAATCTACAGTATTTAGGAAAAATGAAATATTCAATATCTTGTCAGTATTGAAATAAGACTCCTGTTCACTTTGTTTCTTTACATGGAATGGAGGGGTTAGACCAAGTAAGGACATCATCTCCACAGAAAGACTAAACTTATTTTTTATTGAGATTGGCTATAATAACAAAATCTTGCAAGTCTGATTAACTGTATATAGTATCTCTTCCTTCTTCTTAGATTTCAATGATTTAGGGAGAGGTCTGCCAGAACCACTCTAATCTGATTGTTGTGGAGTTAAGATATATTTTAGCCTTTGCTTATTGGCAATGGAGTTTCCTATCTCCATCAAAGTTAACTTCCTTACTTTCTACAGGTGAAGTCTACCGGTTGCTATGCCTCAAAGAGCAACTATTTTTCAGTCAGACTTTTTCCATCATGGTACAGGGGACAGTAATTTACTTTTCATCTCAACTCTTAAAATTAACAGGTAAAGACAAGCAGATGGAACTCATATCAGTTGGGTTTTTGTAGAGAGTATTTTCTAGACTCTCATATGAAGTTCAACCGCCTAAAGTGGGAGGAGAGAAACATTAGCTTATTAGTAAAATGTGTAGAATTATTGTAAATCTTGTCAGATAATTCCCCATTCATTTATATTTAATTGTTCCTACATAAAAAGGAAACAATAAGCCTATAAGAAAAGAACCAATAAATTAAGCCACATAAATTGAACTTTCTTGAATTCAATGGTAATAAACCAGTTGATTCAGATGAGCTCTGTTACTGGTAAGCATATCATGATGCCATAATCACAGGCATTGAAAACTTGCTTCTTTGAATAATATTTCCAAAACTGTAAGATAACAGTAATTCCAGATCAATTAAAATAGTTTTTTTTATTTTTTAAAAAATGAAATGCTAAAAAAGAGAATAATTTTGATATTCATAAGAGATGAATATATGTTCTAATTTAGTTGTGAAACCAGAGCCTAGAATCAACTTATAAAACAGTCCAATGAGCATGAGATAATACAAAAACATCTGGAGTAGTGGCTACATAATTGCCAATTTAATGTATTCATATTTCTCCCCTACCCTTTTACAAGTGAATTGCAGCATTTTTCATGGTAATTAAACTTGAGGATATACATATATATATGGAGGGAGGGGGAGAGAAGGGGAGAGAGAGAGGGAGAGAGAGAGAGGGAGTTGGGGATATAAATCTTTCTTTTCCGACTTTGCAATGGGTGGAGGGTAAGGAGAGATACAGAAAGAGATCATTTCAAAAACATGTTTTTTTAAAAAGAAAAGAAAAGAAAAGCAAGACAATATTCTGTAATGCATATGCCTGTGTAAACTTTTAAATAGCAAACTCCCCTGAGGGAAGGGAAAATTAGAAACAAATTGTACTCCTTCATATTATAGAGATAAATAACTGAAGACTCTGAATTTCTAAATTACAAACAAATAAAAAATTGGGTGCCATTTTTTCCTAAATGCTCAGAAAGTACTCTCTAGTATTCTGAGCCAAGCAAATGGGTGAAATAATACAAGTAGTTCTCCACTTACAACAGTTCATTAAGTGACCATTCAAAGTTACAACAGCACTGAAAAAAGTGACCTATGACCAGTTTTCATAATTATGACCTTGGTAGCATCCCCAGGAACATGTGATCAAAATTCAGATGCTTGGCAACTGGTTCACATTTAGGATCATTGCTACATCTCAAGGTCACCTGATCACTTTTTGTCACCTTTTGACAAGCAAAGTCAATGCAGAATGCATTTAATAACCAAGTTACTAACTTATAAACTGCAGTGATTCACTTAACAACTATGGCAAGATCTAAAATGGGGCAGAACTCACTTAACAAATGTCTCAACAACAGAAATTTTGGGTTCAATTGTGGTCAAGGACTACCTCTACTTTAAGATCAGCAAAAGGCTGATGATAGTTCTTTATGAAGATTTCAAAGAACTTCACTTCAAGAAAATCACCACAGAAAAGAGAATTGTTTGTTGAAATGAAAAGTCACCCTTCTTTCTGCACCTTGTATTTCATGTAATCTTTATTAATCCAAAAAGATTTCTAAGTGTTTGTCTATGGAAGGCATAGTTTTTGGTTAGATATCATTGTCTCTATTTTTGACATCTGATTGTCATGCAGCCAGGTGCGGGAACATCTGATCTGAAAACTGTTGTCCCAAATAAGCCACACAGAGTCCACAGGGTTTTTCTTCTGCTTGCTGTTGATCCTCACCTATTTATGGGCCCCTGTTCTAAAATCACCTGTAAAATGTTTAAAATACAGTAAAAGTTTAATTTGTCAGTCTTCAGTGAAAGAACGTCATATGAAAACCCTGTTGTATATGTATCGTTTTACATCATTTGTGTCCATTTTGTTATTTGTATAATAGCTACACCATTTGCATCTAACGTTACGGTGGATGGATCCTCACTGATTTAACAAGCAAATGGGAATCACAAATATCTCTTCCTCCCACTGGTTCATTAAATTAAAAATTGTCCATATACCTTAACAGTGAAATAAATAATAATCTAACATTTATAAACTAGTGGAGGATAATCTCCATAGATTTTCTGAACACTGAGAGGAAAGAAGTCAGATACAACTGTTCATGGTTGCATAATAACATTTTGGGCACTTGGCAACTGGCTGGCATTTATGGCTGTATATTGAAGTTTCCTGTGATTACATGATCACAGTTTTTAGTATTTACTTCCAATTTCTAGCAAAAAAAACCCATTAGGGAAAACAGACTCATTTAACGACTGCAGTATTTGCTTCACAACTGTGGCATTCGCTTAACTACTGGGGGGGGGGGGTCACTCAATCCCTACTGTAGACAGGTTTCAAAATTGAGCATGGTCATGTGGTGACTCCTTAATGACTTTCAACTGTAATTTTGGGCTCAATTATGGTTGTAAGTGGAGGACTACCTGTGGTTAAGAAGGAAAAGCATATTTTTGTTGCCATAGTCTGCCTATGTATGAGTGCCTTATTGAAAAGTAGAATACTTGCTGAAACTCTTTTCTTGTAACCTTAATTTTTTCGCATAAATACTCAATAAACCGAGCTCTTACATTATTGTTCCTAGGATGAAATGTTAACAATTGGAAACAAGTGCTGATGTTTCATTTGACCCCTTACCCTTGAACTGGGTAGCAACCTAACAATCATGTTTTGTACCAATCATATATTTCAGGAATCAGCAACAATCACAACTACAGCTACTACTACAACTTAAGGTAGCAACATGTAGAATGTATTGCAATATTTAAGGTGGAATGTGATCACGTCCTCAAATCCAACCAGTTTTGGAAGAGATATAGCTAGATCAAATACGGGTAATTATGTACTTAATCTTTTCATCAGAGTTGGTGCCTGCAAATCTAGTGACAGATGAGGCTCAGGGAGTATTTCCAAGTGCCAAACCTACATTTTCAGTTGAATTGTTAAATTGCGAAGTTAAATTGCTAGTTGCAAATTGCAAAATCAAAAGACCATGATTTGCAGCCAAGTCATGGTCTACGGAGCCTTACAGGAGCTTAGATTTTAAGTAACGTATTTTGAAGATGACCCATGGAATGGTGCTCCCAAGATCCAATCCCACCAATGGTACTGAAAGCCATAAGGATGTCCAGGTGAAGTAACAAGAGCATCACCCTATGCACTTTCCAAATATCAGTTGTTTTCCAATAGCACCAAAACTTTCAGGAAAATAGCTTTGCTGAACGCCTCATTTGAATGAAGATAAAAATAATAATTTATTCCAAATGTGTTTGGAGCTACAAAGCCACACCTTCTTGATTACTTTTTCCTCAAATGGAACATTTCAGATTGGACTATAATTGTACAGATCCCCCAGGTCAAGAAAAGTAGAGGTCTTATTGCACAATCTTGCTTATTAATAGAGTCATTAATATGTGATGTATTTATAACATAGGAGAGGACATTTTAGATGGTCACACATGGCCAAATTATGTCACACTATGGTCTTTTCAACACTAAGCAAAGGCCATTGTATTTTCCTCAGCCATTTCAGTCCTTCAGTTTTTAATAATCCTCTTAGTTTTAAAACTTTTTTTTAATCTTTACATTTCTTTTAATGTTTTTTAAAATATTATTTTATAACTTATGACTCTAAATTTTATTTTAGAGTTGATAGTTGATAGCTATTGGGAAGGGCATATATTAGAAATAAGGTTTGCATAAATATGTTGGTTTTTTTACTTCTTAACAGATAGAATTGATATATCATTTGGCACCAGTGTGCCAATTTCTCTATTGGGAAGCTCCCATCACCTTAAATATGAAAGTCAATCATTTTTGGATGTCTATTAGTGTGTTTGAGGAAAGGGGGAGCTAAACAGAAGCCAGTGGATCTTAGGTGTTTCCCATGATTAATTTGAAGTGCTAGTCACTTGATCATGATTTTATTTTATTTTTTATTTTTTGGTCCCAATTGCTACTTTAACTGCTTATATTCTAATTTACTTACCCTTGAATTGTATTTGTAAATTGCTACTTTCATACCGGTATAGCCAAGGGTAATTTAATTCAGTCAGCCTCTCCTTCTTTTTCTTATCTCTTTCTCTTTCTCATCTTTTGGGTTGGATATGAGATGATGTGAGCACAGAAGACAAAAAAAAAAAAATGCTTCCAGAGTTTGTTTTTATCATGGTTAAATGCAGGAGAGAAGCAACCTAAAACTAAGGAGAAATTTCCTAATGGTGAGAGCAATCAATCAATGGAATAGCTTGCCTTCAGAGGTTTTGGGTGCTCCATAACTTGAGGCTTTCAAAAAGATACTGGACAACCATTTGTGTGAAATGATATAAGGTCTCCTGCTTGAGCAGGGGGTTGCACTAGAAGACCTCCAAGATCCAGCTTCCAGCTCTATTATTCTCTATTCCAGCTCTATTATTCTATTTTCTATTCTATGTTCTAAGAAGGGAAAACATTTTATCTTGAGCTATAGCTCCCAGTTAATTGGTCACGTCAGGCTGAGAATGATGGGACCTCATCAGCATGAGCCATTGACTCAAGCTCTTAAAGACTTATATATTCTCGTATGTGTTTTACATACACACACACACTTTCACAGTATACCACAAAATATGTTCCCATGGTTACTTTAATCACATTTAATTCAATTCACCCAACGGCATGTTAATGCACATATATGTATACACAGAGAGACATCTCTCTCTCTCTCTCTCTCTCTCTCTCTCTCCCTCTCTCTCTGGGTACAGACAAATATATCAAAGGCTGAAATTTCTAAAGTTTGAAAAGACAAGAGAGAAAATTAGAAGTGAAGTAAGGGAAGGTGGAATTTAGTCAAAATGATGGTGCTTCAGCTGTAAACAAAACACCTAAAGGGTGCAGGGAATGAAACCTTTTATGTGTTATGTATAAATCTCATCCCAAGGCCATTCTTTTCTGAATGGTCATTCTTCTCTGAATGGCCAATCTTTTCTTAATTATATGCAGTGTTCCAGGAGGCAGAGAATGCTGTGCTTCATTGCACAAAGCAAAATGGAACTGTTATGAGTTTTCTCTGACAAGAAACTTGGCAAGAAAATAACTGAATTCTAACATCCCTAAAGCATTAATGATATGGATACTTTTTACTCAAGATATGCCACCTTAGAATTAGGAACTAGATGCATAAAATTATCTACCAATTTAGCAAAGTTTTAAAGAAATTGGGGAAATCACTACTTTTAAGGAAACCTTATACAATATGAGAATTAAAATAAGAAAATCTTTCAGAAATAATTAAGCCTTTGGCAGCTGCGTAATAAGCAAATCAAATTTCATTACCAATTCCTGGTTAATTCACAATTGGATCACAATCTGCTGGAATACATAGTGTTTAATTAAACAGAACAATTAGACAAATGGTGTTTTAATTTCAAGAATTATGAAATGATAATTTGTGTAAATTTCTCAGAACATTAAAAAATATGAGCATCCTCAACTATTCAATATTCAGAGAAGGGGTGGTGTTTCCTGGCAATTTAAACTATGTTTTAAAGCACATTAATAAAATTACATGCTATTCTAAGGAAGACTGTGATATCAAAATCTTGTCCTAACAGTCTACCATTTATTCATTTTTCAGAAATAGGAATCTGCTTTTCTTAATGATGCTTTGGGGACTGTTTGCCAAAATTTGACTTTGGAATTTGCCAAGCATGGTAAGCTGCACAAATTCATCTTAGAGCAGTGGTGCCCCTATTAACGAGAATGGTCTTGGCTGCAGAAAACATGTGTCTAAACAGGGAGACATGGAGAAGAATGAATCTTCAGAAGCTGTTCCTATATGCAGAAGGATTTATAATGAGATCTAGAACAGAAGTGGGTTTCAACAGGTTCTCACCAGTTCTGGAGAACTGGTAGCAGAAATTTTCAGTAGTTCGGAGAACCAGTAAATATCACCTCTGACTGGCCCTCCCCCATCTATTCTCTGCCTCCCGAGTTCCAGCTGATCAGGAGGAAATGGAGATTTTGCAGTAACCTTCCCTGGAGTTGGGTGGGAATGGAGATTTTACAGTATCCTTCCCCTGCCATACCCACCAAGCCACGCCCACCAAGCCATGCCACACCCACCAAGCCACACCCACAGAACCGGTAGTAAAAAATTTTGAAACCCACCACTGATCTAGAAGTAGAGTCATCTGAAATGTCCTGAATTAAGAGCCAAAGCTGTGGGAGACTACAGGTAGGTCTCGGTTTATGGCCACAACTGAGGCCAAAATTTCTGTTTATAAGCAAGATAAACAAGTCATAAGTGAGTTTTGCCCCATTTTACAACCTTTCTTGCCACATAGCTTCATCATTCACCCCTGCAGTCTCCATTTCCCCTTAACTTTCTCATGTCATTGGCCTCCTCTTCTTCCTTCTCTATTCACTGTGCCCCTCTGCGTATAAGCGCAATCACTCTCCTTCACTCCCTAAAGATTCCCATGTTGGCTAAAGTTGTGAATGGAAATGGATGCCACCAAAGTTATTTGCTGATTTTTTTCTTTAAAAACAAAGCAAAAACATTACAGGTCAGACATTTGCCTTACTATGATAGTCAGTAAAACGGAATGGATCCTGTTTTTGGGGATGTTCTTATATACAGGGGAAAGTAAAAATAATTATGACTTTGAATTTTCCTAACTTTGAAGGTAGAAAGCTTAAAAGTCAGTTCATGAATAAAGGCTATGTGGAATCAGTTTTTGCCGTGTGAAGAGTCCTGTAAGCTCTGAGCATCAGCAAAGCTTATTAGGAGTACAGATTTCTCTCAGGGCAAAGATTTAGGAGATATTGCCTGTCTTTCTCTAAGGATGACAAATTTTAAACAAAGGATATAAACTATGTTTATCTAAGAGTTTGATGGTATTTTTTTATCAACCCAAATGAAAGATTTTATCCTTTGTTTTTATCACAGCGATCAGGGAAAGTGTACAGCATATGAAACTAAACTGGGTTATCAGTTTAGTTATCGGAGAACATAATAGATTTCCTGCAAGTAACAATGATAGAAAATGCTATTGTTGAAGCTAGTACTCAGTGAGCATGGTGACATTGCAGCACAGAGCAAACTGAATAATGAGATTATTTGATGATTTTTATCAAAAAAAACTGTTGGACACTTAGATATTTATATGTAATATGGCTAGAAAAGCTCACTCATTTTGAGAAGTGCATTCTTCATCAGGTTATGCAACCAATTTTAATTAAATATACAATACCTGAGGCTCCCCAAAGACCTTCTGCATGTTGTATCTAGTATTTAAAAATGTCTTTATATATGTGATATGTCAACAATGCACTAATTGGTCTGAAGAATCATAAATCCTATATTTGATAGACAATAAGAGCTAGAAAGTTGATGGAGATATTGTCCTAATCCCAAAGGTGCTTTTTCAAGAGGCAACTGGACTTTCTAGTATTTCTTTGAAGATGTTTCGCTTCTCATCCAAGAGGCTTCTTCAGCACTGGAGAAGCTTCTTGGATGAGAAGCAAAACGTCTTCAAAGAAAAACTGAAAAGTCCAGTTTCCTCTTGAAAAAGTACCTTTGGAACAACCATGACCTGGATGACTGAGAATCTCCACAGATATTGGCCCAATGTTACTAAGGGATTCAACAATGCGGAACATTTCCTATCCTGAAAAACATTCACAGCTGTAATTTTTCTATCATCAACAGTCATCAGAATTGAGGAGGATTCTGGGAGGGGACAGAAGCAGCTTTGCTTCCATTGCTTTGCTTTGTTAATGTTTTGGGTGAGTGGGACTTCTGGGTCCTTCAAAGCATCACCTGTGCATACCAATAATTATAGGAGCTGTGGTGGCACAGTGGTTAGAAAGCAGTGTTTCAGGCTAATTCAGCTCACGGTCAGGAATTTGAATCTGACCGGCTCAAGGCTGACTCAGTCTTTCATTCTTCTGAGATCAGTAAAATGAGGACTCAGATTGCTGACTCTGTAAACTGGGAGGGCTGGGAGGGCTGTAGAGAACTATGAAGCAGTATATAAGTGCTATTGCTATTGCTACTGCTATTAGTATGAAAGAAGGAGAAAGAGACACCATTAAAAATTTAATTTAATTTAATTTAATTTCCAATTTATATACCGCCCTTCTCCCTGAGGACTCAGGGCGGTGTACAGCCAAGATAAAAAACATAGAATACAAATATTAAAACATTTAAAAATATATATAAATTTGGCCTGAAGTTAAGAATCACAAACTCATTAAAAGAATTTAAAAATTTGTTCTAAGCCAGCCCGGCTTGCTGAAAAAGATAGGTTTTCAGGGAACGACGGAAGGCATTGAGGTCATGGATTCTTCTTATCTCCGGGGGCAACTGATTCCAGAGGGTGGGAGCCCCCACAGAGAAGGCCCTCCCCCTGGCGGCCACCAGCCTATATTGTTTAGCTGATGGCACCCTGAGGAGGCCCTCTCTGTGGGAGCGCACGGGTCGATGGGAGGTCGTCGGTAGCAGCAGGCGGTCTCGGAGATAGCTAGGCCCTATGCCATGGAGCGCTTTAAAGGTGATAACCAACACCTTGAAGCGCACCGGAAGACCACCGGGAGCCAGTGCAGCTCGCGCAGGAGCAGTGTTACATGGGAGCGCCATGTTGCTCCCATCACTACCCGTGCTGCTGCATTCTGGACTAGCTGGAGCCTCTGGGTGCTCTTCAAGGGGAGCCCCATGTAGAGAGCGTTGCAGTAGTCAAGGCGAGAGGTGACGAGGGCATGAGTGACTGTGCACAAGGAATCCCGATCAAGAAAGGGCCGCAACTGGCGAATCAGGCGAACCTGATAAAAGGTCCCCCTGGTAATAGCCGTTAGATGTTCCTCCAAAGACAGCTGCCTATCCAGGAGGACTCCCAGATTGCGAGCCCTTTCAGTGGGGGCCAAAGACTCGCCCCCAATAGTCAGCGATGGAGTCAACTGACTATATCGGGAGCCACAGCCACTCAGTCTTGGAAGGGTTGAGCCTGAGCCTGTTCCTCCCCATCCAGATCCGCACAGCCTCCAGGCACTGGGACATCACTTCAAGGGCATCGTTGGGGTGGCCTGGGGTGGAGATGTACAGCTGGGTGTCATCAGCGTATTGGTGGTATCTCACCCCAAAGCCACGGATGATCTCGCCCAGTGGCTTCACATAAATGTTGAACAGAAGGGGCGAGAGGACCGATCCCTGTGGCACTCCACAGATGAGAGGCTTCGAGGTCGACCTCTGCCCCCCTGCCAACACAAACTGCGACCGGTCGGAGAGAAAGGAGGAGAACCACCGCAACACAGTGCCTCCCACCCCCAACTCTTCCAGCCGGTGCAGCATGATACCATGGTCGATGGTATCAAAAGCTGCTGAGAGATCTAATAGGACCAGAACAGAGGAATAACCCCTGTCCCGAGCCCTCCAGAGATCATCCACCAACGCGACCAATGCCGTTTCCGTGCTGTGCCCAGACCTGAAACCCGACTGGAACGGATCTAGATAGGATGTTTCCTCCAGGAATTGCGGAAACTGTTGCGCGACCACACTCTCAACAACCTTCGCAATGAAGCGAAGGTTGGAAACAGGACGATAGTTGGCCAATATTGCTGGATCCAGGGACGGCTTCTTGAGGAGAGGCCTCACCACCGCCTCTTTCAGGGCAGCGGGGAAGTGACCCTCACTCAATGAAGCATTAATGACGCCCTGGAGCCAGCCTCGTGTAACCTCCCGGGAAGCCAGTACCAACCAGGAGGGACACGGGTCCAGTAAACATGTGGCCGCACTAAGTCTCCCCAAAATCCTGTCCACATCATCGGGAGTCACAGCATCAAACTCTTCCCAGATAACATTCTCAAGACTGTTCCTCGTCACCCTGCCCTGATCTACCCAGTCAGAGTCCAGATCCCCCCGGATCTGAGCGATTTTGTCATACAGGTATTGTCCGAAATCCTCCGCCCTGCCTTCTAAGGGATCCTCCCGCACTCCCTGATGGAGCAGGGCGCGGGTCACCCTAAACATGGTTATCACAAGTGATATGGCTGATAACCATGTTTTAACCATTAAAAACATGGTTATCACAAGTTATATGGCTCATAGATAGAAATAAGAAAATGTTTATTTTTCTGAAGTAGACAGGGTGGGTAGGACCCTTATCCAAGACATTATGTAGGGGATACCAAGATCCAAAAAAATAGACACTGAAATAGTGTGCTGTTGTTCCAATATTCATTACACAGATTTGAACTGACAAGATTCCAAGATAACTTAGACAAGATACTTATTTTAAAAAATGTTCGTTCAAAAAAAAAAACAACAGCAAGAGGCTCAGAAAAGCTGGCATTTCACAGAAGAGGAAGAACAGGTGTGTTTTCACAGACATCATCTTGTGTATCTGAGTTGATGACAGTATTGTTCCTCTTCAGGTCATAGAAAAAGGTTGCCTGTTACTGCCTCCGGTGACTATCTTTTGGGACATGAAAAGCTGGGGCATGTAATTTTGATAGTTCACATCAGATACAAACCATGTAAGGTTGGACAATCATCTAAGGGCTTTTTAATATTGCAGTAGCCCCTTTTTTAGCATTTCTTGATTTAACTGATAGGGATAATATAGATCTTGATTTTAATATATTCCTTTGAACTACCAGGGAGTCATAAAAGGAAAGCAAATACTTTTTATTAGTCTGTCATTTTGAAGACTGAAATAACAAGTAAAAAGCACTTCTCTTATCTGTACCGTTTTTTCTCATTCTCTGGGAACATTGTACTAATCGCTTTTGTCTTGCTCAGTGTATATGAACACAACAGTTTTCCTTTGTTCAGGAAAGCAACTCCCTAATGTTTACTTGGTTTGGAAACATTAGACTGAATAAAACCTATTCATTCTGTTCAGAAGCCTTTGCCAAACCAATAAAGGTAGGTAAGCAATCACCGTGTTCTGAAAATCAATTATGCCCTTCTTGCACTATTGTTGAATATTCCAAATCCATTGAGAAGTGTTCAGTGTAAACTTTTAAGGGGTATAGTGACTAAATCTGCCTTGCCCATCCTAAGGGAAAAAAATGAAAAACAAAAACAAAAAAAAAAATCCTCCAAGGGATTGAGATAGCAGGTGGCAAAAGGCCCAAGCATCTTTACATGTTAGGTTGATTTTGATGTTTAGTATGATGTTAACATCTGCTTGCGTAATTTACTGATGTTTATTCACTTAGTTTATTATGATTTTTAATTGCTGTGTGCGAGCCGCCTTCATCATCTCTCCATGAGAAGGTAGAATATACAGTATATTGCAACTCAATCATTCAGATGGGAGGGTTCCTGCAGACCTGCTTTTCCATGGGAGATATCACTGGGAGACTCTTTTCCAAATGGGAACAAATGCAGGTCGATGTAAAATTCAGAAGCCATGGATAGTAACAATGTTGGGAACATGTTTTCTTGATGGAATCATAGGTCATTACATTCTTCATAATTTACATTGAAAAGGTTATCACATGGGGGGGGGAAGCCCGTAGTTACCAGAAGGTTGGTTGTAATTTAATTTGGGTGGGCTCTCCTTCCATCAGATCTTTTCAACTTAACTTTGTACAAAAATGTTTGCACAACATCTATCTAAATGATCAGGCTATTCAAACTATTATTAGGCACAGACAATATTCATAAAAGCAATTTCAAATTTAGGTATCATTAGATGCTCAGAATCTTGGAACATCAATCTACAAATATTGAATTATATTTTTCTTCTGTACCCATTTCCACAAACATAGAATTAAACCAGCAATAAACTATAACTGGTGGAGAGTTATATGGGGATAAGTCTCTCTTTTTCACTGCACTGATTATTAAAGACAAGATGGAAGCACCTTGGAGAAAGTAATGGAGACAGCACTTAATTTGATAGAGACAGAATGAAGAGAGTGTTGGTTCCCCTTCCCAAAAAAAATTTCTACTGTGGAACAAGCTCAGCATACTCCCCCATTGCAGTTGGCAGACTACAGTATGTAT
Source organism: Pituophis catenifer annectens (assembly GCF_029215685.1). Lineage (NCBI taxonomy): Eukaryota > Metazoa > Chordata > Lepidosauria > Squamata > Colubridae > Pituophis > Pituophis catenifer. Next base: position 236,192,465 of record NW_027256882.1, read on the forward strand.
CCTGATGATGCCCACCAGAGATAATGCTTATCTTCTGAGCTTCCTGGACTTCTACCCTGCTGGGTGAGTTTATTGGTTAATCTGGCATCAACTGTAATATAACAAAGTATATAAGAGCTACAATGAATTTTATACCTTATACTCAGTGATGGGTTGCTACCGGTTCAACCCAGTTCGGGCGAACTGGTAGCAGCAGCGGCGGGAGGCTCTGCTCACCCACCCAGATGTCATCAAAAACATCTGCCCATGCACAGAACCTTCTGTGCATGTGCAGAAGCGCCGCACACTCCCGATAGCAAACTGGTAGCATCGGGATTTGAAACCCACTACTGCCCATACTACAAAACCCTGCATTTTAGATTGCATTGTTGGATGTTCAATGATTGTTCTACAATCATCTGAATAATTTGTGACATTGATATGCCACTTTTCCTCCAGCAGTTCAAAGAAGAATATACAGTATTTCCTCCCCTCAGCCGACTTCTGGTTCTTCTTAACAATTCTGTGAAAATCCCCTGAACAGGACTTTGAATTTTGATTCAGCAATAGAACTCAGATTCTGATGAGGAGAGGCAATCAGCATGTGTGGTCAATCAGTGACAATACCGTACATACAGTCTTACTCTGATTTTTGGTATGGGTTCTTCTGTGAATTGCAACGGCCTTCATCAAGATATATGGTACCGTTTTCCCCCACTATGTAAGACAATATTACATTGGGCAAGGATCAAATTATGAACAGGTCTTCATGGGAAAAAAATGTATCTACAGGTAGTCCTCATTTACGACCACAATTGAGCCTAGAATTTATGTTACTAAGTGAGACATTTGTTAAGTGAGTTATGCCCCATTTTACAACTTTTCTTGCTACATTTGTTAAGTGGATCACCACAATTGTTAAATTAGTAACATGGTTGTTAAGTGACTCTGGATTCTCCATTGACTTTGTTTGTCTGCCATAACCCCAGGACACCTCAACTGTCCTAAATATCAACCAGTTGTCAAGCATCTGAATGTAAATCACCTGACTGTGGGGATGCTGAAAGTCATAAGTGTGAAAAATGGTCATAAGTCACTTTTTTCGGTATCGTTCCAATTTTAGTATATGTGCTGCTGAAGCGAGTACATAAGTCACTTTTTTCAGTGCCGTTGTAATTTTGAACAGTCACTAAACCAACTGTTGTAAATCGAGGACTACCTGTATATGTTCATTATGTTGAAGTGATTTAATGGTAATTGTCTTATTGTGGGTGGCTTCACTGAATTTAATTACTAATTTGTATTGGTTTAATGATAATTGGTATTGTTTGTTAGGCTATATATATTTCTATCTACCGTATATGGAGTTCATAAAACTTCATAAAAGCTTGACTGTTCAAAAGGCTTTTTTATTTGATCGTAGCCAGAATCTTGTTAATTCCACACTAAAGTTTCCCTACCATCATTTTATTAGTCACTGGACTGAGGAATTTTGGATCTGTTTCTGGATGTTGAGGTAGACAAGAAGGAGATTCCTATATTTTATTTGGCAAAGTTTTGTTCATTTGGGGAGTTGTAAAAGTGAAGATACAATCAATCAATCAATCAATCAATAATATTTATTTAGTCAATTACCAGAAAATTTTAAATGAACAAAACAAGCAAACAAGCTTGATTGAAACGTGAAGATTAAACATGTTCTCTAGCTCTGAGTTAGCTTGTCATTCATCCCATCTTTTCTCTCTCTCTCTCTCTCTCTCTCTCTCTCTCTCTCTCTCTCTCTCTCTCTGTGTGTGTGTGTGTGTGTGTGTGTGTCTGTCTGTGTGTGTGTGTTTCTATGATTTCTTTGGACTAAATCCCATTCATTCTTATTTTCCCTTTACATGGTCATATAGATAAATGGAGTACCTTCTTCACCATAAATCCTATGAAAGTTATTTTATTCAATTAAAAATATTTCACTGTCTTATTTCTCTTTAGCCCACACATTTCTTCTGTGCAAAGCTAGTTTTCCACACACTGCCAAAACAACAGAATCATCAGCAACAACAAAATCCCAAATTGAGTATGACATGTTGTTTAAGGGGCATCACTTCATGTGCTTTCATGTGTAGTATATATATTTATATTTCAGTGGACCATTCAGAAACTAATCAGTAATTTCTCCCCCCCAAAAGTGGGTGAATTTCTTTTGAATCAAATGGGTAAAGTATTGACATGGTGAAAACAAGCATGTCAGTTCCAATAATATATAAAAGAATCGTATGTGTGTGAAGTTTTCTCAACTTGCATTCAGTTGTGTGTGGGCTGTAAATGTGTCCTAGGCAGCAATTTCTAGGCAGTGTGATTGGGACAAATGTAGCAAAATAAGAGATAGAGAAGAGAAAAGCTCTTCCTTATTTCCCAGAGGAATTGGAAACTGACAAGGGGCTTCTCCTCTTTCTGGCTTAGACTTTTAAGTTGGGGAGGGGGAAGAGAACTTTGGCCAGTGTTGAGAAGGACAAGCTTTTATAGCTTCCTTTGAACCTTATCTTAAAAATGACTTTTTATGATTGCTTGCGGGCTTGGGAAGAATCGAATAATTCACAACTTTGCTATCCTGGAATGATGGCTGGCATTGATACACAGTTGTATTATACTTTCTGTGAAGTAGCAAAGACAAGCATTTTAAAAATTACGTTCAAACTTTGATTTCTCTCATTTGTTATCATTGGTAGCTACTGACATTTAGTTTGCTCTACGTTAATAGAAATTTCAGCTTGATGAAGAGATGAAATATTATGCTAATGAACTGACTGCATAGGAAAGATGACAAATAACATTATTTTGTTGAAAGTCTAGAAGGAAATGGAAAACAATAGTTAAACACATTCTTAGATACAGGTGGTCCGTGTTCAGAAAATTCAGATGGCATTATAAGATATTGTGTCACTTCCTTTTCATAGCTATCCTTTAAAAAATGGTTATGATCAAACTTGTATAAGAATTTCAATTGTGGTATAGCAATTTCAAACATCAAATAATGCCAAATTGTGGGAATTTCAGTTTCGGCTACTGCTAATGAGAAGAAAAATGAAATTGATGACCTTAAGGAGAGAAAACTTTGGATGTGGGACACATAAACCAATGTTGTATTGTCCTTACCTAAGTGTCAAGAAAGTATAGATTGGTCTTGTCTCCATGTTAATAACCAGGCTGCCTTCCCAATAAAGTACATATTTCATTCCTCACAGCAGTGAAAGGATTAGGGATGCTCCCCTGGACATTTAAGTTTCTGCTCCTCACATTACATTTGGGAGAACACTTTCACTGACATGAGGAGAGAAATATTATTTTATTGGGGAGACAGCATGGTTAACATGGAGACATGAGCAACCTATACTTTTTGACACATCACAGCCAACTTGCCATGGCCAATTCACCACAGACCAATTCGCCATAACCAAATTCACCTCAGAACAACTCATCACGGGACAATTTGCCGCGGGACAAGAGTTACATTAATATTGAAGAAATAGTGGAAAAAATGTCAAAGGAATAAAATAAAATGTGAATGACAAAAATTTAAATCACTTTTTAGCCATTTTAAGACTTCCAAGACGGGAATGGCAAACTAGTATATTTCCAAACGAATAAAGATTATGATTGCAGCAAACCCAAGAAACCAGTGAGTAAATCAGTCCTGCGAATTTTTCTGGATAAGGAAAAGATGGGAGATCATCCATATGGGCTCTTTGTGAGCAACTTATGCCAAAATTTCCAAGGCAGGAATGGCAAATGACACATTTCCAAATTGATGGAGATTATGACTATAGCAAAGACGAAGGGATTGGCAAATAGATCAGTCCTATCTTCACCCATATATGTTCCAAATGGTTGTTCCTTGAGAGAAGACTGCAAGACACTTGTTTTGTGCTGTTTGAACACCAAGAGAAAAATTTAAGACATCATGCTCTCAACTATAATGGAGTTGAGTTTGTTAACCTCTCTTTATAAGCATTTTCAGAAATTATCTATTTAACTATCTTAAGACTAATAGAGATCTTGAAATGACATGATTGAAAAACCACCTTAATAAAGTTTATTAAACTTCATTCTTGAATTAAAGAAAAAAATCTGTAACCTTAATAATTTAAAGAATTGGAAATAAATGGCAAAAAACTCAATAAGACTTTGGTCCAAGAAAGTTACATAGGAATTAAGAGACCAGTTTAGAATATTAGGATTTTTACTATAAGGTTTTGAAATACACACACAAACACAGACACACACACAGACACAGACACACAGACACACACACACACACACACACACACAGAGAGAGAGAGAGAGAGAGAGAGAGAGAGAGAGAGAGAGAGAGAGCTTTTCATGTATACAAAATTGTTTTGTCTACCATAAATCATAACAGAATTTTGAGCCTTTGTGATGTTAGAATTTGGACAGTAGAGAGGACTAAAGATTTTAGGTAGAAAAGGAAAAAGGGAAAACTTGCATTTTGGTTTTGCTTGGTATGAGAATTTACAAAATAACAAAAAATATTATGATATACATTGGAAATATTTCAGTAGATTTATGAAGAATGGATCATAAATCAGCAAACACAATGTCAGAATCTGGTAGAAAAAAATATAAAGTTGGCTTCTTTGATCAAGGTTAAAATAAGACGTTTCTGTAATGCTCTGGTAATCCTTTAGGGACTTTTTACTAACACCGGGATTAAATGATAATTTATGGATTTCCATGTGTATAAGGGATGGGTTATGAAACAAAGAGATATTTATTTGTAACCTTATAAGGGGCAAAGAGTTATTAAGTTTGCTTATACTTGTGTTGAGGATCAAAAATTACTTCTTTAACTATCTTTTTCATTTCTTTTTTTGCTCTTTGGTTATTCCTTCCTTTCACACCTTTTATTCTTTCTTTCTATCACTTTTTCTTCCAGTTTAGCTTGTATTTGATTTTACTATTACAACTAAAACTTCAATATAATAAACTTATTTTAAAAAAGTAATTGCAGCTTACACCATGAGTTTCCTTAAAAAAATCCATTAGACAATTCCATTATGCAAAATTGAAATGTCCATTTTTAATGCAACAAACATGCTTCCTAATCTGATTGTTGTTTGCTGTGATGGAATAATGTGATTTTTTTAAAGAAGAAAATGAAAAAGGTACAGTTATTATCCATATATAGAATTCATTTCACAATAAGCTACGGAAAACATCTGAGCACATTCAGGGTTCCTTTTATATAATAATCCATAATTTAAGATATTAATGAATTTCTAATATAGTTGCTATATGAATTCATTGTCTATAATGCCATGCTTAATTTCCATGGTCTACTCCTGCAATTTTAAAATAAGTCTCTCTCTAAACAGTAATTCAAGCAAAACCTATGTTCCGATACTTCCATTAAGTTTCTAAATTGCCATGACCACATAGCTTGAATACATTACATGAGCCAAAAACAAATATACTTTTTGAATCATAAAGTACAATATATACTTTACATTTTACATTTTATATACTAGCACAGATTTAGTTAACTTTAATTTGCAGAGGGTTTGCTTCTCTATTTTCACAAAAAGAAAACCATGAAGCATAAAATATAGATGCTGTATCTAAAATTATCATTATTTAATGATTGGATACTAATCATTATATGATGATAAATGTATCTCATGATAAATGTAAAAGAGAAGACTCATCTAAATCTCCTTTTCCCATCTAAATCGTATCTTATTGCACTGAACTCACTTTTAAAGTATGTTTGGGTGGTTTAGTGATACATATTGAAATTATAGAAATTTCCATTTTTATTATTTTAGTGATATCTGCTTAACATGTATTGCAGAGAAAAACGTGACAGCCAATATATTCAAGGTACAAATCATTTTAGCATCAAGTTACAAATGGAGGTTTCTCGGTTTTCATCTCTTATTTCTACCAGATTTCAAAAATCAAGATTTAGCTGGACTTGAGCAATCTGCATGACCAAAAAAAGTATATTCTCTGAAATGTGGCAATGTTTATGGATATTTTGATAGAACTTCAAAGTAGACAAGAATGTGTAAGGAACTTTCCTATGAAGGAAAAATACAAAAATAGAAAGTTGGAGCTGGAAGGGAAAAGAAATGGATGAGGAAATGAATTATATCGGCTACCTATATTTTTCCCTAGGGGAAAATCATACAAATTTTATATGGCAAGTTGAGTTGATATACATTTGAGCTGCTAGTATTATTAGTCCCATCCAATAATATAATAATACAAGCCTGTTTCTATTGCTGCAACCATTTTTTTTCACTTCCTCCCATTTAAAACTATTTTTGAGTCTGATTGGGGAGAATGGTAAATTGGATTCTGTATGAGGGACAAGAGAATTTGGTATGCCATTCTGTTGGCAAAAAAATCCAGTTGAATGCAACCAAATGATTTATGAAACCACGTGGCCTACTTCAGCAAACATCTGCTCTATGTATGGCCTATCCCTTAAACAGGCTACAGAAATATGGCTATTACAGAGAAGTTCCCTTAGTAATAGAAGTCAGCAAATCAAGTCAATACAATCAAGTCAGATTTTATTATTATTTGACATCTAAATGTTTGAAAAAAAAGTTATTTAATTAAGTTAACCTAGCAGATGTTAATGTGCAAGGCAGTGCCAGACATTTAAAAATATTTAAAAGTGCCAAACTTAAATGTCTATATTCTTGCTACTTCTTACTTTTGTAGACTTATGTCTTGCATTTGAGATTCAGTTGGCGTGTCTGATGTAAAGGTGAGAAATGTATGAGAAATATATGCTTTATTTTGGAAAGTTTCCCTGTCTCCCATAAATGAGCTTCCAAGTTAGCTCTTAATAGGATGCTTAACTGAAGTACTAAAACATTTCAACAATTCTTACAATATTTAGTTAGAAATCAGAGCTGCATGTCTTCCATGCTGTCCCCAGCCCCCCTTTAAGCCATCTTCAGAGATTCAGTCTGGATTCAGTGGGTCGAAAATAGGGCTGGACTGATGCTGAGTCCAGAATAGAACCACTGAGATATTATTGGTTTTCCTCTGCTTCTTGCTCTTTCCAGCCATGTAGAGAAGGCTAATCTCACAAACTGGCTCTGGTGTGGGCTGTCAATCAATACCTACTTTTCTTTTTTCCTCACCAGTTCCTGTGCCTTGCTTTGCCTTTGCTTTCACAAATGTTTGACTACATGGATGCCTCCATTCCCTCTTCCACACTGTTCCCTTTGACACAGACGGTTGGGTACAGTATGGTTCCTACCTTGCTTTGTTGCTCTACTAATCAAAGCAATCGGAAACAGGTTATGCTGTTGTTCCCAAATACTTCAGTAGTTCCATTAGAAATGTTGCAGTAAGGAAGAACAGATAGTCCAGCTTCATAAAAACAAAGTAGCAACTTTTATATAGTCAAAGTTAAAGATGATTTTTTTAAAAAAAGAAAAGTAAAAGAAGGAGAGGAGAGAGGAAGTTTTGCAGCTCTGGGCAGAAAGTGGAAAGCAAGGGCAGCATCTTTCTTCCAGCATGAACAAAAATTAAAAGAGGGTCCACTGGGAAATGGAAAGGTTGAATGGTATCTGATCTTCTGGGGTTAAGGGTAATCTATTAACTTAATAGCCACAATAGGTTCAACCAGAAACAGCTGGCCTTCACAGTATAAAACAGCCTAGCAGTCCAGACGTCCAGAACAATGTTGTTGCCTAAGGCAGCAACCAGCCACAGGATGGGAAAGGTTATACCAGGCACTGCAGTCTTTTGGTGCTGGGCTTGCTATTAGAATGAAACAAAGCTCAGCAAGAAATCTTTTCCGAGATGGCCCAAGCCACCTCCTTTCTTAAGATGGTTTGGGTCTGAAAACAGTCCCAAGTTGAAACTGAAAAGCATAGTCAGCCTCTTCCATTTCTGTACTGGGGAAGCAGAGGATGTTGGGCCAAGCAGCAAGTGTGAATCCATCTCATTTCTAAAGAGGCCAATGAAATTTGATCTCTGATAGGTGAATATCATCTTGCAGCCCCAATCCATAAGTAGGTTGGTTGGCAAATGTGCGTGGATGTCCAAGATGTGTGGTAAAATTCTCGAGCAGCAAATAGAAAGACTGGATGGAGAGCTTTCTCTTTATAAACATGTTTTCATAAAAATAATTTATGCAATGCTGACACCTATGGGAGAGTCAGATGAGAAAATCTTTCCAAAACAGAGAGTGAAAAAAAAATCAATCCACAGTTATATATGCAGTTAATTGACAGTTCCCAGGTTGATAGGTTTTAAGCTGTTTTTACATAAAGAAGCATATATCTACCAGTATTTGCATAGATAGTCTTTATCCAGAAAGAATAGTAATAAATCTCTAACAGGAACTAATGTGTAATTCTAAAGAAGGACAGAAGAATAATATTTAAAGAATTAGTACAGTTAATCTAGCCAAGGCAACATGTTATAACCAGGATCTACTCTGCATTGTTTCCATATAATGTTTTGAAGTGTTGTGAAACAGAACCTGTGATCTTTCCTTTGCCTGTCATGAAATACCTTTTGGGAAACTATATTAATTTTATAGGAACTAACAACCGGTTCAGTGGTGACTTTCAAATTTTTTTACTACCGGTTCTGTGGCACGGTGGGCATGGCAGGGGAAGGATACAGCAAAATCTCTATTTGCCCCCGATTAGCTGGGACTTGGGAGGCAGAGAATAGATGGGGGCGGGGCCAGTTAGAATTTTTACTACCAGTTCTCCGAACTACTCAAAATTTCTGCTACTGGATCTCCAGAACTGTTCAGAACCTGCTGAAACCCACCTCTGAACTGGTTCTAGCAAATGTAAGGCCTCTTAGATCCCAGTCTACAGCTTTCTTTAAAAGAAAATGGCAGTTTTAATTTTTTATTAATGTTTCCTTATTGAGGTAACTGGAAGTGTTTCACATACTGAAGGTACTTCACATTGTTATTTGTTACCTTACATTTCCATAAACTCACAGATTCACCATACATTTTATAAGAAACTTTAATTGAGTAAGATTAAGATCTGGATTCCCCACCCCCTCATTATCCTTACCATTCCTGCACTTTGCATTTTTTTCCTTATCTCTAATGATACATATTTAATTCTTTGCACTCAGTGATCTTGCTTTCTCTGTCTCCCTTTTCCCTCTTTCTCTTTCTCTCAATAAATTGACTCATCAGCTCTGAGATAAATTTGTACTGCCTACCTTAATTGTAAGAATTTTCATATTGGACCTTTCTTGCCTGTGTCTAAACCAGGCAGGTTGTGGACCATTTTCAAGGCAATAGGAGAAGCAGATATGAATAGTGATCTCCTTACCTGTATGTATTGATTATGCACACATCTATAAAGGGGTGCCTGATTGGAGCTTCAGTCTGTTTAGGAGAACTGGACAGAACTGAAGGCTCAGCAGATGATTAAAAGATCAATTGCTTTTCTTTGGTGAAGATGCAAGGAAATATTCCACTGAAGAACCTCTATGAAATATTGCACAACCTTAATGGAAGGGTAGCTATAGCAGTTTGGTTCGCATTCTGCACAATGTCAACTTTGCAGGGTAGTCAGATAGGAAGCACATCCGGGTGAACTAATTATATTTTATCATAAGGTTGATAATATAATATTGCAAGACTGAGAGTGTATTTCTCTCCTGTCATCTTTACAGCCCAAGAAATTAGGGAGGGTCCATGTCCACATTCCTTCTGTTGGGTAAGCTGCCTCTTATCCAAGCATTGCCCTGGCTGCAACTCTTCCTTTTCCCTCCCAAAGTCATTCCCACTTGCCATTACATACAAATGGCTTTTGTTCAGGCCTAGATGGTCTTTCTCATGGTGAAGGAGCTGATTAAATCAGATCAGGCTCATTTCTGTGCCTTCTGGAAGTAGAGCAAATAGTTACATTGAGACATATTGCCTCATCAAGTGCAAATCTGGCAGGCTTAGCACAAGGGACCTTTTGACATTTTCTATTAAACCGAGAAATCAGGTGGGCTCTCCCTAGCTGTGATAATAATACCAGTGCAGTGAAATCCCCCATGTTTTCTTTTCAGATGGAATTCAAGTTGGGGACAGCAGGGAATCTGCAGATTCTCTCTAGATGATAATTTACACAAAAGCTTTTGGTGCCTGGTAATTAAATAAGAGCAAGAATATCACCCATGTGAATTTCTCCAAAACCTCTCTTATTTAAAAGAATTTCTAAAGAAATATAGGACACAGCTCATTTATTATTTGAAAGCCAACTGTATAAGAAAGAGACAGATCAATATCTTGGATCACACATTAGATGAATGGCCTGTGGGATCCATACATTAAAAGAACATATTTCATGTGTGGTCAGAACCCAAATGATATACTTAGCTCCTTATCTGAAGAAAGTGTACAACTGAGAACTGCATATGTAAATCTGATTGAGTATATATCGGGGTTATACAGAAATATGATTGGTATTCCCTTTTACTTCTGTCTTTTACTCATTTTTGTTACACAATTGTCCTGTGCTTTGTATTCTGATGTGGCCATATGGCTAATTAATAAACTATTATTAAAAGACATTTTACAGCAAACTTTATTTCAGTACATGAAAAGAAGACTAGTAGGAACAATGTATGTTTAGTTACAATGCTAGCTTTCTTGGAAGTACAATACTCAGATAGAACCAATGCAGGGAAATCCTAAAGGTGTGTCAATCTCTTTTTAATTATTGTATGTTTTTCCCCTTTATTCCCTATGCTACTGTTGACCAATTGCTCTTTTCGAAATACAACTGTGAGAGCTAATATCCCAATCCAATATACCAGTTTATTGCCTATGTCCATCATCTATCACTGATGGTACTCAGGACTCCATCTGAAGAAGTATCCCAGGTTGTAGTGAGAAAAGGTTGTCATGGCATTTGATTTCAATTTCCTCCCCAATTATGTTTGTATACTTTCTTGGATATAGGACATACAGTAAGAGTTTGCTGATGGATAATAAGACACATTTTCCCAGGGAAGTGAGATAACAGCATATTTGTCCATCCCCAGGTGGACAGGTATATCCAAGGATGAAGACAGCCACTTTCATTGAGTTCTCATTATACTAGACAAAGTAAGTCAGCTTTGCAATCAGCTGGTGTACAAGATCAGCTGTATTTGTAAGAAAATAATATATTCTGTAGCAGACACTTGGAATTGGCTACTGTTTATAAATGCATAATTGAACACCTGGCATTGCAAAGCTCCACAGCATGATAATTTTCTCAGTTTCTTAGAATATTTTCCCTTCAAGGCTTCATTTTTTTCCCATCACAAACACCTTAGAAGAAGTAAAGGCCATTGCAATTAAGCAGTTGTTATAATTTACTCACATAATTGTTCACATGATACCCTTTATGCACATAGATGCACGTATAGAATTAATTAATTGATATGGGCAGCTCTGCTCTTTTTAACTATTTCTATTGAATTGTAGTAAGGTCTGGCATTTATTTTCCTAATGATTTCATTTTAAAAAGTTTCATACAGATTATTTGCTGAGCAGTTCAAGACAAAAGGTACACTTTCTTCATAAATATCAGGAAGATGCCATTTTTTTCTATCTTTTTCTAAAGGAAGGTGGGGGAGGGAGATCCAGTGTAGCTCTTTAAAGAGAAAAGGCTTTGACTTGGTACTTCCCATAAGAATTATTTGTTCATACAAAATTATGAATTAAGACACAATCAATTCTTGGATGTGCAAGGAGAGAAGGTTGTACTCTTCAAAAGGCCTAATATTCAAAGAAACAAAAACCTCACAAATTTGCAAAAGAATGGCTTTTTTGCTCCTTCTAGGAAAAACCATCTTCCCATCTATAGCATACATCTTGCTATAGATTTACCAGAGATCATCCATGGATCTTTCATAGACTTGCTATAGAAAACTCTCTTATATGGTCCTAGCGGTATCTATAGTGAAATGGATTCCTCTCTTATAAATAAAATGCATATTTAAACCCATCCTCATGTAAATCATGGGGTGTGACAGCTCAGTGGTTAAAGACACTGTGCTTTCAGCTGGAGAGCTGACAGCCTGGGTTCGAGATCTGAGCTCTGTGCAATGGGCTGAACTCCCATTTATTTGCCCCGGCTCCTGCCCACCTAGCAGTTTGAAAGCATGCAAATGCAAATAGATTAATGCACAGGTACAGTATATATAGTACCTTGCTCAATAGTAGTAACTGTGAGAGGGATCTTGGAGTCCTAGTGGACAACCATTTAGATATGAGCCAGCAGTGTGCAGCAGCTGCCAAAAAAGCCAACACAGTCCTAGGCTGCATAAACAGAGGAATAGAAACAAGATCACGTGAAGTGTTAATAACACTTTATAATACCTTCTAAGGCTACACTTGGAATACTGCATCCAGTTTTGGTTGCCATGATGTAAAAAAAGATATTGAGACTCTAGAAAGAGTGCAGAGAAGAGCAACAAAGAAGATTAGGGGCCTGGAGACTAAAACATATGAAGAACGGTTGCAGGAACTGAGTATGTTTAGTTTAATGAAAAGAAGGACTAGAGGAGACATGATAGCAGTGTTCCAATATCTCAGGGGCTGCCACAAAGAAGAGGGAGTCAAACTATTCTCCAAAGCACCTGAGGGCAGGACAAGAAGCAATGGGTGGAAACTAATCAAGCAAAGAAGCAATTTAGAACTAAGGAGAAATTTCTTGACAGGTAGAACAATTAATCAGTGAAACAACTTGCTTCCAGAAGTTGTGAATGCTCCAACACTTAAAATTTTTAAGAAGATATTGGATAGCCATTTATCTGAAGTGGTGTAGGGTTTCCTGCCTGGGCAGGGGAGTGGACTAGAAGACCTCCAAGGTCCCTTCCAACTCTGTTATTCTCTTCTCTTCTAATCGGTACCATTTTGGTGGGAAAGTAATAGCATTCTGAGAACCTTTGGAATATAGCCACGCTGGCCACATGACTGTAGAAAGTGTCTTCGGACAATGCTGTCTTCCTCCACCAAGAAACAGAGATGAGCACCGTGTCCCATAATCAGACATGACTGACAGGGAAACCTTTACCTTTTCATGTAAATCATGAGACAACATAATGCCTGGTACCATGGATTCACAAATCTCATCTCTATTTTAGAAGCTCTGAGAAAACTTTAGTGGTTGTTTAAGCACCAGTTGGGTGATTTGGACCTGGCTGGTTCAGGAGAGCTTGTTCAGAACTCAGAAGTACACTGTGCCAAATATTGTCCCGAGCATCTTTCAAAAAAGCTTTGAAAGAGACGGAGGAGGAAGGCCTTCCAAAATGGCAGATATTCCCAAGCAAGATAACATCTATGACTCAATCTTCACCTTCACATTTTGTACCAATTTAGCTAAAGGTTACATTTAAAAAAATAATAATAATAATTTCAGGGATGTTTTATGAGGTCTGTTCTCTTTGTAAGTGCTACAAGAAGAACAGCAAAGCCTGCTTGAAAAAAAAAATAAGAGGTTTCCTTCAATTTCAGAAACTGTGCTTATTTTTGTAGGCAACATAAACATCTATAACTGAAATGTCTTCAAGCTCTCTCCATTGTCTTCCATGTGCTATGCTTTTCAACTGATCTCTGATATTGTGGCTATAATGGAAGAACCTGTCTTGACTATTGGCACAAGGGAATCTGTCAAATTTCATTTATATGAGTTTTTCATTTTCCCAGCCTTAGATTTACCCCACTCTGTTTTTGCAGCAGAAAGCATTTATTTTAAGATTCCATTTTTTGTGTACGTAAGTATTTCTTTATATGCTGTTTGATATGCACTCTGATTCCATCAAGCATCTGAATATATTTTTTTCTCCATGGGCTTCAGGAAAAGATGCACATATTTACATATGCAACTATATCTGCCTTGTAATACCTGGGAAAATGGTAAATTCTGTTTCAATTGTTATAACTAATAGGGATATGTAAAGTAGACACATTTTGCTTTGATGGTATTTTTTGTGGGAGGTAAACAATGGCCCTGTACTGTAAAATACTGCATTCAGCAGTCCTGTCTTGAGAATGTGGCTTTTATTCTCAGAAAACTAAAACATTTAGAAATTGCAAAACTACTTTCCCTTACAATCTTGTTAGGTAAAGGGGCTGTTTACCTTCATATCTATCTATCTATCTATCTATCTATCTATCTATCTATCTATCTATCTATCTAATCTAATCTAATCTAATCTAATCTAATCTATCTATCAATATAAATATAGATGACAGAGATATAGGTAGAGATGATAGAGACAGAGAGAGAGACAGAGAGATAGAGGTATTCAAGACATATATTCCAGATAGAAAAAAAAAAGACATAATATATAATTTGCATATGTTAGGAACATAGATACATGAAAATATGTGTACATAAATCATGTGTTCATAAATCATGTAGAGAAAACTATACGGATTCTTGGTAGAAGAAACTTGCATAGGCTACCTAAAATTTGAAACAGTCAATATGAAATGTCTTTTTTGGATTCTATTTCAAGTTATTGAATGTATGTATTTTTGTATGAACTTGATTTTAGTTGTTGGCTACATCAACATGCAAATAACATGCAGTATATGGCATAACTATGTTCGTGTTCACAAATAAATTCAGAAAAGAGCAGCTGGATACTAATCTCAAAGTGCAAATATGTTTAATGCCCTTTTGAGTAGTAGGAATGCCTAGCTTCTAGACAAAAGTAGTATACTGGATACACAACCCACAAAGATAATTTGTGGATCTCCTTGCTATTTCACAAGCTCCCTATAGCTCTTGTTCCAATTATAATATTACAATATATAATTATAATATTTGCAACAGTGTAGGTATATCACAACAAAAGCAAAAGGGACTGCTTTGGGAAACCTTTCGACATTCTCCAATACAACAGTGTAACACAAAAAATTAGGATAGTTTATAAAGAATGATAGTTAAGAAGTGTTTATATTGTTTTCTAGACTCGCAAAACATCTGGCAAGTAATAAAAAGAAAGAAAATAATATGCACAGTGAATCTAATTTCTTTTTTTAAAAAAATAGGCTCACTATTGCATTGTAGAAATGTGTAATACTGCAGAATATAAAAAGTATTTATTTAATCTGTTCAATCTATACTGTACCTCAAGATAAGGGTTTAGCTTACTTCTCTTTCATAATACATGCCTTAAAACTCTCCACTTGGGAAAGGCAAAAGGATATAAGTACTTTCAGAACCAGCTATTAGCCAGGATCTCACCCAATGGAATATTAATTTTGCTTACATATACCACAGTAAGCGTCCTTACAGATGGCATAACTGGTCTATTGGTACCTTTACTTGGCAAATAACTGCTTATAGAATTGAGAAAACTTCAAAAGGAAGATTTAGCGAGGAATGTTCATGCATCCACGAGAAGGGAATTTGGCAATGGTTCTTGATGTATCTTGAAAGGCTGTTATCCCCACATGCATCTCCTGATGGTTCCTTTTTCTTTTCTTTTCTTTTTCTTTTTTTAATGGAATGGATATGGTTAAGAGAGGCAGCAGTATTTGCCTTACTTCCTATGCCCATAGATTTTTTTTTTTAAAAAAAGGACATGTAATTCCTCTCTGATTATAATTCCCCCGTCCAATCTATACCATCTGGATTGCATGATAAAATCCTCAGAATAAAATTGCAGCCCAGCAGCGGAGAATTTTTTTTATTATTATTTTACTGAAAATAGTCAATCAAATATAATTAAAATTCATTGAAGCAAAGCACACAGGGGGAGAGGGAAGGAGGAAGGAGAGAGAGAGAGAGAGAGAGAGAGAGAGAGAGAGAGAGAGAGAGAGAGATTTGACCATGCTGTCTGGATATGATTAGCAGTTTAGCCCTTCATGATTGCACATCAGCTAAAGCAGATTCACAGCGAAAGCCTATAGAGAAGTAGAGATGGAAACTGATTTGTGTGCTATTGCTGTTCTGAGTCCTCTTTTCTGTTCACAAAATAATTCATTCTGTGCCTCTTTCATACAGTGTAGAAAGATTCTTGAAATAAATTCTTACAGCTGGTGAGTTGCATTTACTTTATTAAATGTACAAGGCAGCGGAGGGATCTGCCATAGCTCTGCGTTTACCTCTTAAAATGTCACATAACTTCTCCTTTAAAAAAAAAATAACAGGAAATGTAAAGTAGTTAATACAATCATTTTACAATAGTTTAACACAAAGTTAAAGCAAGCAAAAACACCAAGGATATTTCTATGTAATAAAAAATTCAGTAACTTGAGGATTCTGCTACAATCTAATTGTGTCCTTTCTGAAATTACTGGGCATCTCTAATTCGTAAATCAGTCCATTAAATAGAGAAAAGGGTTAAGAATGTGGAGAGTGACATGTGGCTGATGTCCTTGGAGGAATTAGATCAACATCAAAAAGCATTGCAAAGACAATCAAGTAGGAAGGAAGGGTTGAAAGATGGGGACCATAGTCTGTCTGAGCTTCTAGGGAGTTGTGCAAGAGATTAGAATCATTTTTTTTCACAGGTATGCATAGTTATTAAAGAAGAAACCAGGATAAGTCTTTCTGAAGATGACAAGCCTGCATCTGCATTTTCCTGTATAAAAATAAAATAAAAATAATAACTTTATTGTCATTGTATTTGTATACACAGCATATGCATACAATTCGAAATTCAATTAACACCCAAAGACCAGGTCAAACACATATAACACCCCTACCTACTACAAATTCCCCACTCCTAAACCACCCAAACTTCCACACAACAGACCAAGTAATGCTGTCCAACAGCTCACTGATGGTGGCCCTTTAGTTCATTGTTGAGTGCAATTATAGCTCTGGGATAAAAACTATTCAGAAGATGTGTGGTCTGAGTTTTAATTGTTCTGTATCTTCTGCCAGAAGGCAACAGTCCAAAAAGATTGTAAGCAGGATGGGAAGAGTCTCTGAGAATGTTATGCAACTTCCTCAAACAGCAAGATTTGAAGATGTCGTCCAGGACTGGTAGCTGGAGCTCGATGATATTCTGGGCAGTTTTAATGATTCTCTGTAGAGCTTTTTTGTCCACTACAGAGCTGCTCCTATACCATGCAAGAATGTCATATATCAGGACACTCTCAATGGTGCTGCGATAGTAGGACAGAAGTATATGCTGAGATTTATCTTCCTGAGGAGGGATGGATTATTTGATGTCCAGGGGCATAGTTAGCTTCTTTTTGCCATAGGCAATAACGTAAAAGTGGTAGGCTGACATTGGATGAATCAGTCAGAATTGGTTCATTCATATTATTATTATTATTTGTGGACTTTAAAGAGAAAAATCAACAACGACTTAGTTTCGTATACCAGTGTTTCTCAATCTAGGCAACATGGAGATGTGTGAACTTCAACTCCCAGAATTCCTTAACCAGCATGGCTGGCTGGGGAATTCGGGGAGTTGAATTCCACACATCTTCTAGTTCCCGGATTAAGAAACACTGTTGTATTCTATTTTAAGCCCATTTGCAGGCTCATCCTGCTGTTTTCCTATGTTTCCTGGTTTAAAAGGGCTTAGAGACCCAGAAGGTGGTTTTCAGCCACACAATGTTCAGTGCGGGCTCTGCGCACTATGGGAAAAAGATTTTGGGTGAACAAGTTGCCTGTCCTCATGGGGGCTTTTTTCCAAGCCCTCCTGTGAAACAGAGCTCAGATCACAGAAGTGCTCTTAGGTTGTACATTCAGAGAAAAGGAATGTTGCTGTTGCTCAGATGGGATTGGTCCTATTATTTTTATCTGTTAAGGTGAATTATTTTTCCAAACGAAGTGAAATCATTGAGAAGCCATAGTTATTAGGACCTGCAACAGTTCTTGGTAGTTAAAATCCACACTAAATAGGAAAAAAAAAAAGAATGTGTACATGAGAGAAAAGCAATGCTGTCAGGAAAGATATGTGTTAAGCAATAAAACAAACAAACAAACTCCTTTTCGAGCTAGTCAAAGAAACAGATTTATTTGGGAGCAGCAAACGCTTTTGCCTTTTGCCCAAGGAATAGCAAGTTTTAGACAGAGATGAAATAAGATGCCTGCGAGCAACAGGAAAATACAAACAAACTGGCAATTGCCAGGAGAGAGGAAGCTGCGACTGATAGGAGAGCACAAAAAACACAGAATGCTTTGTGGGGCGGAGATGAAAGAAAATTTCTGAAACTGCTGCCGTTTTCTAAAATAGAACTGGGACTGGTTCAAATCAGAAGTCGGTTGACAACTTTGCAAAAATATAATGGAGATGACTTGGTATGTCGGGAGGATGTCAATTAAGGAATCGGTAATGGTGGGTTTCAAAAAGTTTTACTACCGGTTCTGTGGGTGTGGCTTGGTGGGCGTGCCATGGCTTGGTGGGCATGTCTTGGTGGGCATGGCAGGGGAAGGATACTGTAAAATCTCCATTCCCACCCCACTCCAGGGGAAGGATACTGCAAAATCCCCATTTCCTCCCGATCAGCTGGGACTTGGGAGACAGAGAATAGATGGGGGCGGGGCCAGTCAGAATTTGTACTACCGGTTCTCCAGAACTGGTCAGAACCTTGTGAAACCCACCTCTGGGAATCGGTAGAAGGAGCTCTATTAATGGCCAGAAGATTAGCTGAAACAGAAGGACCAGGAGCCTACTGGAGATGCTGAACTACTGAGAGCCATCTTAATAACTCAGAAGTGCCTAATAGCATGCTTTGAAAACAAAAGCTGTAAATTTTCTGCATCCTGGAAATAGGGCTCAGAATAGCACCCTTTCTCTGAGATGAGTTCTCCTGGTGTTTCTTTATCTGAAGACCATGCTTTGATAACATGTGAAAATTATGCTGACAGGAAGGACACTGATAAGCAGTGATAAGCTGCTTATGCCCCTTAAAAAGAAAGCAAGGAAGGTCAATTTTTGTAAATATTTTCATCTGGTACTGTATATTATGGATGTACCTTTTGTAACAAGAAATAGCCTCTGATTTATTTTCATTTTTTTATCAAAGATGCAGGAAAGACTGTATCCCTGTATCTCAGATGTTCTGCTGTCTGAGAAACAAGTTCAAGGCTTCTGCAGTCCTACCTTATAAAACCTTCTTTTTCAAACAAAACTAAAATTAAATGACTTTTCAGACAAAATATGTTTTCCAACGAATTATTGGCTTCTGAAATTAGGGTTTATGTTGCACAATAAACTTGCAACTGAGACTTCACATTGGCTCTCCTCCAGTGGTGGAATTCAATTTTTTTTTACTACCGGTTCTGTGGGTGTGGCTTGGTGGGCGTGGCTTGGTGGGCATGGCAGGGGAAGGATACTGCAAAATCTCCATTCCCTCCCCACTCCTGGGGGAAGGATGTTGCAAAATCTCCATTCCCACCCTACTCTGGGGCCAGCCAGAGATTCAGAGGTGGGTTTCCGCAGGTTTTGACCAGTTCTGGAGAACCGGTAGCTGAAATTTTGAGTAGTTCGGACAATTGGCAAATACCACCTCTGGTTGGCCCCAGAGTGTTGCGTTTCAGGGCGGTTTTTTTACTACCGGTTCTGTGGGTGTGGCTTGGTGGGGGTGGTGTGGCTTGGTGGGCGTGGCTTGGTGGGCATGGCAGGGGAAGGATACTGCAAAATCTCCATTCCCTCCCCACTCCTGGGGGAAGGATGTTGCAAAATCTCCATTCCCACCCTACTCTGGTAGTCCCAGAGTTGGAGTTGCAGGGCGTTCCCCTCCAATGCCCACCAAGCCACTCCCACCAAGCCATGCCATGCCCACCAAGCCACACCCACAGAACCGGTAGTAAAAAATTTTGAAACCTACCACTGAAGAGGTTGTATTTGCCAGTTCTCCAAACTACTCAAAATTTCCGCTACCGGTTTTCCAGAATCTGTCAGAACCTGCTGAATTTCACCCCTGCTCTCCTTCCATCACAAGCATTGGGCTAAGATGAGGGTTGAGCTGGGAGGATCTTTGGTTTGGTATCTGGGGAAGGGTTCTTTTTTTAAGCCATGGTTTGTTAGATTGTTGTGAGTTGCCTAGAGTCATTGTGCAAGATAGATGGTCATTCAAGTCTTGTAAATAAATAAATTATAAAAAATAATAATGCTATGCTGTCTCCAAATGACCAGGTGACTTTTCTCTGCTTCTAGAAAGTCTTTTTTTTTCTTAATTTCTCTTTGAACAGCTCTGAGATTTAGTTTTTCCTGAGTTTGACAAGTTATTCTTGCCTCAGCTCCAATTTAGCAATTATATATTGCCTTTCTACCAAGGGAACTAGCTACATACACTAAATACAAACAAATGCTATGAAAAGAAAATAATGTTTTTTCTCAGATTGACTGAAAAATTCCTTAGCCTTAGTTCTGGAGTTTTTCATAATTCACATTCGCTCAGAACACATGTGCGATACTTCTGACCAGTGGTGAGATTCAGCCAGTTCGCACCACTTCGGGAGAACCGGTTGTTAACTTTCTGAGCAATTTTGCAAACTGGTTGTTAGAAGAAATCATTAGGACAGAGAACCGGTTGTTAAATTACTTGAATCCCACCACTGCTTCTGACACCTCTTTTTTCCAGTGCTACGTCAAATGGCATTGCAATTCAGGTAAACACTAGCCACTTTTGGCAGCTGTAATTGTGGTCATCTTCTGAATTTTACATGTGTAGTTTTATTTACAGGCATGCTGTGTGAATAGGTGGTCAAAACATTTTAACTATGTATCTTGAATATAGTTCTTTGAATCAAGCTCAACTTTTAGTACCACCATGGATTAAATATGATACATAATATTTTCAATTATGAATTATCATGGCAACTTTGTGGAAATTGTTTACTTTCTTTTCAGATTTTTTTTTCTACTTCCCAATCTAGTCCACAACCTCAGACTACTAGACTGAGCTTTCCAAATATTATAACTACATTTAATACTGTTTTATTTTTTAAATTAAATTATCTCAGTGCACATGCTATCAATTTTAATTTAATTTAATTTTAAACCACATTTTTCCATATTATCAAATTGTTATCCTTCACTTTACATCTTGGCACCCTGTTCAGGTTTTGGGAGAAAATATAGAAGAAAGGAATTCAATAGAAATTGCAGATAATTCAAAATCACCAGCTCTGTAGCACTTTTTGTCTTATTTCTAAAAAAAGATGACAGCAATGAAATATGGTTCAACAAATTTTCTGAGCATGCCATGTGGATGTTCCATAAACCTGAGAAAACAAATATGACTTTTCCAAAATAATTGTTACCCTATGACATTTGTTTTTGAACTAATTTTCACAGTAATCTTCAGTATGGACGTCAGTATGGACTGATGTGAACTTTAGTTTTAAAAAAGTAAGATTTGGGGAATCTTCACAAGTATTTACAAGTAACAGAACTCTGTGATGTCATGCTGGCCACACGACTGGGGAAATGTCTTCATACAGCACTGGGTCAATGGACTTTAACACAGTAGGATAGCAGAATCGGAAGGGACTGGGAGGTCTTCAAATCCAACCACCTGCTTAGGCTGGAAACCTTGTACCACTTCAGACAAATGGTTGTCCAATCTCTTCTTAAAAACTTCCAATGTTGGAGCATTCACAACTTCTGTAGGCAAATTGTTCCACTGATTAATTGTTCTGTCAGGAATTTTTTCCTTAGTTCTAGGTTGCTTCTCTCCTTGATTAGTTTCCATTCATTACTTCTTGTCCTGCCCTCAAGTGCTTTGGAAAATAGCTTGACTCCCTCTTCTTTGTGGAAACCCCTTAGATATCGGAACACTGCTAACATATCACTCCTAGCCCTTCTTTTCATTAAACTAGACAATTCCAGCAACTGTTCTTTATATGTTTTAGCCTCAAGTCCCCTAATCATCTTTGTTGCTCTTCTCTGCACTCTTTCTAGAGTCTCAACATCTTTTTTACATTGTGGCAACCAAAACTCGATGCCGTATTCCAAGTATGGCCTTACCAAGGCATTATAAAGTGGTATTAACATTTCACGTGATCTTGGTTCTATCCCTCTTCTAGGTTTATGCAACCTAGAACTGTATTGCCTTTTTTGGCAGCTGCAGCACACTGCTGACTTGAAACAGAGATGAGCCCACATACACCTTATAGTTGGCAACAACATGTTGTCAAAAACTGAAACTCCTATTTCAATTTATATAGATTAAAAGTTTAAACTAAGAAAGTTAAAATGTCACTATCATTTAGAATTAAAGCTATTTTTATATTGTTGGACCCTCTTCCTTTTCACACTACATAGGAGGACTGTGTTTTTGTTTGTTTGTTTGTTTTAATTTGATTTATATGCCGCCCTTCTCCGGAGACTCAGGGCGGCTTACAATGCGTTAAGCAATAGCCTTCATACTTTTGTATATTTATACAAAGTCAGCTTATTGCCCCCACAAACTGGGTCCTCATTTCACCTACCTTAAAAAGGATGGAAGGCTGAGTCAAACTTGAGCTTTGGAGAGATTCAAACCAGCAGTAAATTGCAGGCAGCTGTGTTAATAACAGGGTGCGTAGACCACTGTACCATCAAGGCTCTGCCATTTCAGATACCAACCAGGCTTGGAAGTACAGTGGGATTGTGCTTTTATTTCTGGATTACTGACACAATTCACAGATAGATATTCATGTACCCAATATCAAGATTTATAAAATATAAAATGCAAATCTAAATCAAATCCAGCCAGAATAATCACTCAGGCCATAGAATTATTTTTTTTTTCTAGAATATTCATTGTGGTCGTCTTGATCTGGCTGGAGGGAATATTCATTGGCTTCTTATTCTATCATATTGTACTCATACACATGCCTTGATATTATATGGCATAGAAATATCTTTTAATATCAAGATTTGCAGTCATACATACAAATTACAAAAACTCCACTAATGAAAGCAGATTAAATGTACTGACTGTGGATTCAATTTTAATTGGAATGGCCTTTTGTTGAAATGACTTTGTTGTCTATTATATTGCTTTAAATGGCCCACATAGGAATTCAGATAATTATTACAATGGACTTTTCAGCACTGTACATCAGTGCTTGTAACTGGAGCTTCTGCTCTGCTGATTAAGGAAGAAAATAATTGAGCCAAAAATGTCAATAAGAATCGTAGGTGCACATGTTTCTTTAGATTAGGTCTTGGGCACTAATGTAAGACCTTGCTCAGTGACCCAGTATTAGCTGGCATTTCATCAGACTGAAGAAAACTCATTGGAGTAACAATTTCCTCAGGAAAGCGCATTGTGAAAATGCTATAAATGAACAAATGACTCAAAACTCTGATGCAAATTTGACATCATGGATCAAACTGAACCAATTTAAATCACTAGTTGGACTTAGTAAAACAAGACAGATTGACTCAAGTAATGTGATTAAATTGTCAAATCAGTCTGCATCAGCAAAAAAAGGTGAACTTGCCATATGGAAATGTATATCAGATTATTGAACTAGTTAAATTTATATCACCTGTGTTAACTGGTTAAATTACCTGTGGAAATTTATATCAGTTACAAAACTGAATCAAAAAATTTCATTTCAGATAGACAATTTGAATCAATTTGGCAATTTAATGGATTTATTTTATCAAAACTTCAAATAAATCATTTACACAGTTGTACTAAATACTACAGGATCTCTTAAAAAAAAGATCTTTTATTTAATTTCAACTAAATAATTATTCACAAGACAGTTGCTTTATTGTCATAACAGATTAACTTCAAGAATACAGTTTAAAATCCCAAATATGTTTTTCTTAATTTATTCCATATCATTATCACATATAGTATTCATAATTGGAAGAGTTGTTATATTATTAACCACTATAGTATAGAAATTTCTGGTATGTTAATATGCATAAATGTAAATATTAGTTTAAAACTTGGCTGAACATTTGTTTGTTTATTTGATCTTTATGCTGCCTTTTCTTCAAAAAGAAACCAGATAACTTGCTCTTAAAACATAGAAAATACAAAAATATAAACATAGAAATACAAATTAAAGCATCAATCCTAAAATACTTGAAACTATGACTAAATAAAAAATTCAGAATTAAATGAAATAACTAATATACTATACTTTTCAAAATGAGAAATTCTTTTTTATGTGAAGTTCATTAAGGTCCATTATATGTGAAATAACAGCTTCAGCTATGTTTTGTAAAAACAGTTCTACACCACAGAGAGAGAAATATAAAGTTTTGGTTAGTTCAAAGTAGATTCCACTAAACCTTCCTTCAAAACAAATTTTTGAACAAAATCTAACTTGGTTCATAGAACTATATTGGGTGCCTTCAATGACTTTTTCCATGTACATACTAATTTCTATCAAGTTAAACTGAATCTTTGAAACAAATTGAATTGATTATAATTGACAATTATAATGGAAATGACTCAGATCTCAGAACTGTAATACAACTTTTTCATGAAATTAGAAATTCAGATTGGATTGTGATGGCATGTAGTTTCCTATCCTCCCTATATCAATGATATAGGTGGCATAGAAATTTAATAAATAAAATCTGAGTGAAATTTGAAGCAGCTATAAAAAAAATTGTCAAAAGAATTATTTAATGAGAACAAAAAGACAACACAGTTATGGAAGATATGGTATGTCCTGTCCCAGGCTGTGCATCCACAAAGAGAGATGTAGTTATAAACTTGGAAGGTTGAAAAACAAAAAAGCAAGTGCAAACACACATGCACACACAATAGATTAACAAAGTCCATCAAAGGTCCCCAGGCTTGCCCTAAAAGAGAGTCAAGCAAAATTCAAAGGTTCAAATATTATAGCAGGGTCATCAGCCAATCTAGGTGAAGAATCAGATTTTCAACATTTTAAGTCAGTAATCAAGGCTTTTGGAGTCTGGATAAATTAACCGAGAGGCTTCAGCTCACTGATCTTCTTAAACAGAAGCAAACCTGATGTTGCTCATTTGAAGCAGGAGGTTCCTTTCTTGTGAGGAGCCTTATAGAGCAAGGGTCTCCAACCTTGGCAACTTTAAGACTTGTGGACTTCAACTCCCAGAGTTGGGAGTTGAAGTCCACAAGTCTTCGCTGGCTGAGGAACTCTAGGAGTGGAAGTCCACAAGTCTTAAAGTTGCCAAAGTTGGAGACCCCTGTTGTAGAACACCTTTGCTTTGCTCTCCTCTCCCAGCCCTTGCACTCCGAAGGGGTGGCAACTCACATCCTCATCCTCCAATACCAGCCACAACTGATATCCTGATTATTGGCAACACAGACTTCTCTGCCTGAAGCTCAACAGGTAGCAGTTCACCTGGCAACTCTGGAACTGTCCCTTGCTTGATTTTGGTTTCTTTGTCAGAGTCCAAGCTGACCATGACAATATGTATCACGGACTTGAAAGAGGAGAATAACAAAGACCAAAAATGGGTGGTATAAAAATGGTGCCAGGATTGATGCTTGATAAGATTTCTGGTGTTAGATTCAGGCAATATAAGAAATCAGTGTGGCTATGACTGTGACATTTGGAACAAATTAGAAAATTATAGAAGTATCAGATGGTGTGGATGAGTTAGAAAGGCATTCGGTAGTTTGGAACAAGAGGTGGGGGGGGGACCCTGAAGCTTATGAGTTATCGGCACAGATGATCATCCAGAAAACTAATCTAGGGGCAAACTGTGAACTCTGATGCCCTGTCAGAAGAACTGTCAAAAACTTAAAGAAAAAAAAATCAGGTGCAAAATATTAGAAACCTAGAAACCCCCCCTTCCTAACAGGAGGAGGGGGGAGTTAACAAGGAATGAAAATGTCTGCTAATAGCCAGAAAAGCTATAGCTGAATTTTACAGACATGCTTTTTGCCTCAACTAAAAGGAAAGGATCTTCAAAAGAATGCACACAAGAGGTTTTTATAAACCTCCATCACATCATTTTTGAAAGTACAATAAAAAAGCAATGCTTCTGTAATAATCCTGCAGGTGAAACAGTTCGGCACGCAGACATTTTCTACTACATCTGACATCTTGCTATATGAGTTTGGCTTTTAAGGGCAGCACATCATGACTAATGTATTGGAAGGTCTAAAGTAATTCTCACCGATTTTCAAAAAGAATCTGAAGCCATAACTTAGAGGCACCATTAATAGCGTCTTCTATCATATACTTGATATCAAAGCAAAGAAGTAGAAATTATACCTACCTATCTGATGAATAGGATTGATCAATTGCCTTCCCACCGTGGAATGAAAAGTGCACTCACAGCATCTTCTATATCCAAGGGAGGGAGAATATGGAGAGGAGAAAGTCCATACACACAGCTTTCCATTCATGGCAGCATTCCTTATTTAGGATCAAATCAAGAGAGTGGATGCACTGTGAATGTCAACATCCATCTTAAGAATCCAAAGAAAAGTCCAGGATCATTCCGTTTCCAAAATCCTTAGTATTTATTGAATACACATCATAGTAATGTCAAAGCAAAACTAACTCTGAGGTACCCAAACCACAGTCCATAGAATAAAACAATACTTTTCCAAGCCAAACCCTCAACCTCTCATGAAGTCCATGTAAACAAGTTATCATAGTTATGGGAATTGTCTGCTTCAAATCCACACCTGTTGTGATGTCCTTGAACAGATTCCAGGCTCCCACGGCCTTCAGTAGAATTGTAGAAGTTGCATTTCTCCATCTAACCTATTTAGAAGTTTCCTTTCCCCATTTAACACATTGAAAAGCAACACTTCCCCCCTGTCTTAGTCTAATGGCAAGTTGAAATGAAGAGGCATGTAGCTGTCAAAGTTTCATCCTTGACAGTGTTAAGAGTGTTCAAATCTGCAACTATTATATTTCTCAAATTCTCCATAAACTTTTGGTAATTTAGAGATAATCATATTTAGATAAAATGCAAAGACAAGTAGCATGCCTGTGACAAATAAATAAATGTTCTTCCAATAGTGATAAGCATCTTGAGTGCAATCCTAAAACATTTGGAGTACCACTTGAACATCATCGCCATTGACAAAATTCCCATAACTCAATCGAGTGGCTGTGGTTTCCGGCGTCCCACCATAGTCAAGTTGGTTCCATCACTGACTATAGCGGGTGAGACCCCTCAGAGGGGGTTCGCAACTTGAGTGTCCTCCTGGATTCACAGCTGTCTTTAGAAGACCACTGACGGCTGTGGCCAGGGGGGCTTTTTATCAGGTTTACCTGATCCACCAGTTGCATCCCTTTCTGGACCGGGACTCCTTGCGCACGGACACTCATGCCCTCATCACTTCCCGTCTGGACTACTGTAATGGTCTCTACATGGGGCTCCCCTAGAAGAGCACCTGGAGGCTCCAGCTGGTCCAGAATGCGGCCACGTGGGTGATTATGGGGGCGACTCGGTGCTCCCATGTAACACCGTTCCTGCGCGAGCTGCACTGGCTCCCAGTGGTCTTCCGGGTGCGATTCAAGGTGTTGGTTGCCACCTTTAAAGCGCTCCATGGCATGGGACCTGGATATTTACGAGATCGCCTTCTGTGTCCGATAGCCTTCCACTGACCAGTACGCTCCCACAGAGAGGGTCTCTTCAGGGTGCCGTCAGTTAGACAGTGTTGATTGGCGACCCCCAGGGGGAGAGCCTTCTCTGTGGAGGCACCTGCCCTCTGGAACGAACTGCCCCCGGAGATTCGTCAGATTTCCAACCTCCTTACCTTCCGCCACGCCCTTAAAACACTATTATTCCATCAAGCAGGGCTGGCCTAAAATATTATTTTAATGGGTTACTGTATTTTAGATGATTGGCCAAACTATTTAATAATTTTAAATTGTTTTTAACTTTTGTATTGTTGGTTTTATCTTGGCTGTACACCACCCTGAGTCCCCTTGGGAAAAGGGCGGTATAAAAATTTAATAAAACTAAACTAAACTAACTAAAATGCAGTTTTATTTGGAACAGCTTACATCTTGCAACAACACCATCGAACAACTGCCTATCCTGGCTTTTCTGGAAGGACTGGACACAAATGTCAAATCCGGTCTAAACATCTGACTAAGCAGCCAATCATAATGTAGATAGCTATAACAAAATGCTGGATGGCTTCAGATTAAGGCTACTTGAATATATTGAATTATACATAAACGTGTGTTTGACCCTCCATATGTCAGGCTATTGGTGGTGTTCTGTTTGCCATATTACATATGTTTTTAATAGGTCAATTGCTCTAATACATCTCCTGGTGGTTTTTTTGGAATTGACCTGTTTCACCAGCTGTCTCTACTGCTGCTATTAGAGGCTTCGTTTCTATTTGTCATTGCCAATTTTCCCTTTCCTCATGATTGTTTTGCATGTTAGGGAAACCAGATGGTGCACCATCTTGAAGAAACCACCCTGCGTGTCAGCAAACGAAAGGGGAAGGGTGGTGATGGTGGAAAGAGCTCAATTGCCACAGAAGCAGCTGGCAGTTTCACAAGGCTCTTCCTGCTAAAGACACAGTCATAAATCATTATTCAGAGTGACATTAATGAATTGGTCTATGCCCAGGATTTACTGAGTTGCAGAGAAATTATCAAGGTATATTATTCTAGGCAGGCATTTGTATGTTACAGCCATTTTTTTCCAGGTTTTGTGGCCTTCATTTTCAAATCATACATGCAGTGGGATTTAATAGATTTCCAACTCAAGTGAACAAAAGGGTTCTGTCCCTTGTCCCTTCTTCTTCATAGTTTTAAATATTTGGTGTGGCTGCCTCTTCCAGAGTTAAATCGATCCTTT
This sequence comes from Pituophis catenifer annectens, assembly GCF_029215685.1. Taxonomy (NCBI): domain Eukaryota; kingdom Metazoa; phylum Chordata; class Lepidosauria; order Squamata; family Colubridae; genus Pituophis; species Pituophis catenifer. The sequence goes on from NW_027256882.1 coordinate 236,221,148, forward strand.
AGCCAAGTGCTTGTGTGATGCCTTTAAAAGTATATGCCAGAAGAGGCGCACTTGAAGAGCTACCAGCTGAACTCCTCTGTAGTATCTGAAAACAAAACAAAACAAAAACAAAACAAAACAAAACACAAAACAAAACAACAAAACAGAACAGAACAGAACAAAACAACACAAAACAAAACAAAACAAAACAAAACAAAACAAAACAAACCAAACCAAACCAAAACAAAACAAACCAAAACAAACCAAAACAAAACACATAGCCTACGAGATGTCTTTGCATGCAGTTATAAGATTTTTCCCAGGTGCTCTCAAGCCCTTTTCTTTTTCCCTTTACCACAGTATTCCAGGATTCATTGATGAATCACAATTCTTTCAGAATTGAGCTTTCCTCTGGAACTAAGGCCTAATAGCATTCGTGTTTTCAGATCTGCATGGGGACAATCTGTCTACAACTCCATTCTGTTTAAAATTTCATTCCAGAGAGTGACTTTGAACTGCTGGCCCCATGGCTAAAATACCAGAACTTTCTTGCTTCTTTCTCACCTTTGCTTTTAAAGCCACTGCTCCCTAAATACTTCTAGATCAGGAGTGGGCAAATGTGGCCCTTTAACAACCTGTGGACTTCAACTCCCAGAATTCCTGAGACAGCTTGGCTGTCTCAGGAATTCTGGGAGTTGAAGTCCACAAGTTGTAAAAGGGCCACATTTGCCCACCCCTGTTCTAGATGATTTGAAAGCTTTCAGATGTTCAGTTGCTATTTTGTAGTCACTGGATTGGCTCCAATCAGATCAAATCACTGATTGTTTATTTGACTAATGCAACTAATTCAAACATGACTATTTGGAAAGCCAATTCAGTTTGAAGCTTTGATTTCAGCTGTGGTTTGGGCTGATGCAATTCCATTTTCTAAATCTGGAGGAAAAAGCTTTTGCACATAAGCAAGGACCTTCGTAATAACTGCTTCAATTCACAACATTGATTCAGTGCAGAAAATCAATCAAACTGCCTCCAAAACAAGCCTTTAAAATGGGACTGGTCAAACTGGGACTTGAATAGTTACATCACCAGCACTGGAAGTATTAAATCAAGGAGACCACTGTATCAGTGGTGGGTTCCTCCCGGTTCCTCCCGGTTCCGCCGAGCTGGTAGCGGTGACGATATGATCGGTACAGCTCTGCAAGCAGTTAAAAGCCTGGTAGACCAGTATCTCTGCTAAATCCTAAAGAATTGTCACATGACCATCAAGCCATGCCCACAAAATAAGCCACGCCCACAGAACCAGTAGTAAAAAAATTTAGAACCCACCCCTGCACTGTACATATGTTAACATGTAACACTCAGAGACAACAAAGCCAAACTCCTTGCCTGCCTTCCAACTCCAACAAATATTCTAATTAGGCAAGATAAATCACAGTCACCTCTCCTCTCCATTTCATGTTCCACATTGCAGACATTACTTGTGCATCTGCATATCCCCAGGAAGTCTACCCAATCATCAAGATAGCTTCCTATGCACACCTTTTTTAGGAGTGAGCTACAATGAGCTGTGCAGGAATTGATAAAGAAACTTAGAATGCAATGCTCAGCTCTAGTGCAGGTATGTCTCCAATTCCTTGAAATGGGACTTTCTCTGGAATAAGCATTTATAACAATTACATTCGCAAGAATAGGCAGGAGGAAGATGGATGTTAAGTGGCTTCACTCAGGCATTCATAATGGAAAAAAATCCAGCCATCAACATCCCTTTCAGAAATATATCGTTCTGTGTATGCATATTTTTTATTTATTTTTTATTAGGCTTCATAAATATTTATGTAATGTGAACATTTTTTTCTACACATGGATCACTGGCTACAAATTTGCAGACTGTACAGTAAAAGGTGAAAAAAAAATTCAAACAAATTCAAGCACTACTGGATTGCTTCTTTTTTAACGGTGCAAGCTTTGAGCAACCAAAATTAAATTTGTTTGATTTCACATTGCAAACGTTTCCTCATCTAGAACTTATGAATTTCCAGATAGAGCTTTCAAACAAATATCGACATTTCCAGTTGATCATTGGAATACCTTGTTTGCAATAACATACCTTTGAAAGAAAACCTCTTTATGTGCAGCAACAAATAGCATGTAGAAATAGACTAGATATAGTGAAGACCTCTGCTTAGAATTAAAGTCAGTTGTTCTAAATACTGAACTTTATCCAAGAATAAGCAATCAAATTTCAGTCATTGAACACTGGCTTGTGAAATTATTTTTTATGTTGATTTTTTTTTTCATTTACAATAAACAGGTTTTTTTTATTTTACTAATTTTCTATCACTAGTGATTTACCTTTTGATCAGAGGTTCTGGAATAATAATAATAATAATAATAATAATAATAATAATAATAATAATAATAACAACAACAACAACAACAACAACAACAACAACAACAACAACAACAACATGAAATCACACTTGCCAGTAATTTAGCTGGCATTTGCCTTCATTCACATTAAGTTCTCTCCAATAACTAAGATGCCATAATCTATTGACTTAATATATATGTGGATCCAAGTACTGTGGCCTAAGGGACAGATGGACATGTTATCAATGCACAGATTCTTTAAGTCCTATCCAAGGTTTCTAGGTATGGCACCCAGTGTGCCATTAACCACTGGGACTGCCGCGACTGGTTTATACCATAATCTTTCAACTTCAATTTTCAAGCCTTGATACTTTATGATCCTCCAATTCTTTGTTATTCTACTATGCCCTGGCATTGCGACATCAATTATCCACATTTTCTTCTTTTAAACCATGGTTAAATCTTGAGTGTTAAACTATCACAATATTTTAACCTGCTCAGTCTTAACTACATTCCAACTCTATGTTTCACAGATATTCTAGTGAATCATTGTTCACTGTGACTACGTTATGTCCATGTTTATAATCAGATCTGAGTATATGACCTCCTTTTTTTTTACTTTGCATAATCTGTACTTAGATTTATTACTTGGAATGAACTTTCAATCATTATTGTGTTGTTATTTTTAATGAAACGGTTCAGAGTACTGCCTCTACATCCTGGTATGCTGCCACATCATGGGTGGTGAGTTTGCTGGAACAAATGAGCAAAGAATGCTGGGACTTTACAACAAGAGTATATATTCCCAGCAGGGCCACCCAAGATGTGAAGTCATCCCAGCTGCCTAGCTAAAGCAAACAGATACCTATTGTACATTGGGTAGCAGCAACCTAGCTAGAGGCAGATGATCACTTTAGTGACAGCAACTGTTTCATACTGCATGGGGGAAAGCAATGCCGTTCTGATATTTAACAATAAAACCACACGAATAGACAATATTAAATGATTGACAATACAGTGCAGCATGATGGACCTTAAAGGACAGATGGCTTTGGGTTACTATTTATTCTCTTTAAAGTCTTATACTGGAAAAATAGTTCTACTCCTTCATTCTGCTTAGTATAAAGACCTCCACTATGGTAGCTTTCTGCAAAAGAACTTTAATGAACAGGATTTTATTTTACAATCTTCTTGATTCCTACTTTTAAAAGAAAGATCTTCAGCAATTTTTAAAATTCAGGTAATTGTTTTTCCAAATTGGCCTATAAAAGTAAAAGGAACAAAGAGACTATAGCCAAGTATGAATAATTTAGTGGTGTTCTCTCTCTCTCTCTCTCTAAAATGATAGCAGTGTTCCAATAACTCAGGGGCTGCCACAAAGAAGAGGGAGTCAAACTATTTTCCAAAGCACCTGAGGGCAGGACAAGAAGCAATGGGTGGAAACTAATCAAGCAAAGAAGCAACTTAGAACTAAGGAGAAATTTCCTGACAGTTAGAACAATTAATCAATGGAACAACTTGCCTCCAGAAGTTGTGAATGCTCCAACACTGGAAATTTTTAAGAGGATGTTGGGATAACCATTTGTCTCAAGTGGTGTAGGGTTTCCTGCCTGGGCAGGGGGTTGGACTAGAAGACCTCCAAGGTCCCTTCCAACTTTTTTATTCTGTTCTCTCTCTCTCTCTCTCTCTCTCTCTCTCTCTCTCTCTCTCTCTCTCTCCATTCGCACAACCATCACCATCACCTTCATAGATCTGAACTACAAGATCTGTATTGTAGTTCAGCATACATTTATGCTTTATTTTTATGAAATGGTTGCAAATAACGAAAAAGAGAAATGAAAGACACTGATCATTTTTTAAATATTTTTTTTAAAAAATACAGTAATTTTACTGTTTACATTTCTAAATAGGAAACGTATAAAATGAAACAAATAAGAAGGGTACATGTTTCAGCAAGTCATATGCATTAAATGTATGAGGCTTATTAAAATAATGACTTACTGGCAATGTATATATTTTCATATGCTTATAGGTGGGGACTTGCATTCTTCCATATTTTTATTAATGCCATAGAGGAAGAGATAATGGAAGAAAATGTTTATCAGAATTGCATTTGACACAAAATCAGATAAAATTGCCATTAATATCAATGCAGTTAAAATAAATTTTAAAACGATCTTACTTGTTAAAAAAAACTAGAAAGAAAAAAAATTGAGAGATGAGCATAAAGAGGTTTTTTTTTTCATACAGGGAAAAGAAATCAAATGCCTGTTGAGTGTTCAATCATAAGTTACATATGAGCCAACAGTGAGAAATAAAGACAAGGGCAATTAGAAATTGCATCAGCAGAGCTGTAGTTTTCAAATTATGGGAGAAAATAGTTCTCCCTCTAATACTTATCCAATAGTCATCATCATACCTTAAGAACAATTAAGATAAACAGGAAATGATCCACAAAAGAGCATACTATAAACTAAATCCTCCTGGCCTTTTGCAAAGCATTGAAGATTTGATGTTCCATCAGCAGTTGGCTGATGGATTACTTGGTTCTATATGGATTGAAACATAATATTTTGGACAGGAGCATATGTTTTGTTTATGGTGCTACTAGGATGATGAGGGGAATGAGGGGGTGACTTTAGATTCCTTTTATATTACTGTTCATTGTTTTTCATCATATATATGCCACCTAGAATCATGGCATTGAGATGGATGGATGGATGGATGGATGGATGGATGGATGGATGGATGGATAAATAGTAGAAGTTATATGGTCTAGATTGGTTTAAATTTGTTTTTGCACTGAGTGCATCGTTAAATGCAACAGTCTAAGTAGCTACATATAACTCTGTAATTTTATCATCACTGAATTCAAAATATTATGAGCCCAGCTAATTTACAATAGGAAGAGAAGGGAAAATAGAAAGAAAACAGAAAACAGGAATGTGCCCAGAATTTAGTTACTTTACTTATGAGAGCCCAGAGGAACTCAATAGAAAGATATCCCAGGAATTTTGCAGATTGATTCAATTTAATGAGTTTAAAAAAGGGGGGGGAATCTATCTGCAGATTGGTTCAAGCTCAAATGGCAATGATAACTTGAAATGTGACTGTACATAGAACTAAGGAAATAGTTGTAGCAGCACAAAAAAAAAAGTATGCGGACTCTTAGAATGCATTAATCTACATGCTGAATTCCAAATTAAACACTAGGACAAGTCCACATGGATTTGCTATCTCACACCTTACAGTACTGTTCATGTCTACTGCAAGGAAACTTAGTCCTAAATGAAGGGATAAATGATTTAAGTTTTGCTACCAAGTATATAGCAAAGCAACGATCTTCCCTATAGAACACACAAATATATTGTCTGTCTCTGCAAAACACCTATTTCAGGCAGGAAATTATTGGTGGTGAGTAGCAGGAATACAGATTCCTCGTACTAAGAATAATTAATAATAAGGATCTATTAGAGCTGGAGTGGATAGAAGTTGTCACTAAATGAATATTGTTGGAATGAAAAACTAAATAAAAATGCAACATGAACCACAGGATTCATGGAATGGGGTGGGGGGGGGGTAGGAGAGCGGCTAAGGGTGAGAAGATTGATAATATCAGAGGGCAAGTATTAGATACACCTTCCTGACATTGGTCTTTAAACAGAGACTCCTGCTAGAATTTAAAACATCTATTCTATTGACAAAATTGCAGCAGGAAAACAATCCATACAGACAGGTATGTCCTCTCCTGAGGCCATCCAATCTCATTCCTTTCAGCCAGTAATCAATAATTATTATGCCAGGTTCACCTTCAAGGTGAATCAAGCCCCTCTCCATGAAAAACTTGATAATGCTGAACATTTGCTTCACATGACGTGCATATTGTTATAAAGTCAGTGGCAGTGGAGAAATCCCAATTTTTTTACTACTGGTTCTGTTGGTGTGGCTTGGTGGGCATGGTGAGTGTGGCAGGGGAAGGATATTGCAAAATCCCCATTCCCACCCCACTCTGGGACCAGCCAGAGGTGGTATTTGCCGGTTCTCTGAACTACTCAAAATTTCCACTCCAGAACCTGTCAGAACCTGCTGGATTTCACCCCTGGTCAGTGGGGATATGGCAAGGATCAGGGGTGTCCAACCTTTGCAACTTTAAGATTTGTGGACTTGTGGCTGGCTGGGGAATTCTGGGAGTTGAAGTCCACAAGTCTTAAGTTGTGAAGGCTGGACACCTCTGACTTAGACTCACTGAAGATAGTGTGATAAAAGCCTGGCTAATCCCTGAATTTAATACTTTCATCTACATCATAAAAACAATGCAACAAAAATAGATCTTAATTAAATGATGCTCTGTTACATTGCTTGAAATATTGTCTTTTTCCAACTCTCTGGAAGAGATTTGGTATGAATCTGAAACTGATTCATACCACATAAGAGAAATGTGATTTTAAAGCTCATTTCATGGATTCAAAAAGTATTTCATAACCATTTTTAATTTAAATTAATTTAATTTATTAAATTAATTAATAATTTAATTTAATTTAAATCTTGACAAATATTTTCAGTTTTTTCATTTCTTGGTCCTAAGGAGTTTTTTTTTTCCCTTTTCATCAAAATACAATTCACTTAGCAAGGTAATTTATATTTTCAGAATACAAATATAAGTTATAGTTCCAATTTTTCATTATTACTTTAAAAGTACCATCAAAACAAGTTTAACTTATGGATTGTCTTAAAAACATTTGTAAATTTAGATTGTAAGAGATATAACAGAAAATTTTAGAAGTCCAGATTTAATTAAATAATACTGTGCAACTTAAACCACATAATTTTGTGACAAATAATCTATTTATTCAACCCCTAGATCAATAGTGCCTGGGGAAGTAAAATTAATTCATTCATTTATGGATTGATGTTCAGGAAAGGTTGAAATATTGAAGGATAATTTGTTGGAAATGTGTCTTCAGAGGCACAGATTCTTCATGACCTTAAATCAGTGGTGAAATGCTCCACAGGTTGCCACTGGTTTGCTGTCCACACATCCACAGTGCACATCAAATGCACACTGCAAGCACATCTGCAGTGCGTGCCAAATGCACACTGTGTGTGCATGCGCAGTGCATGCCAAATGCACGCTTTGCGCAGAAAAAGGAGCCGTTTGAAGGTAAGTAGAACAGCGAGGGTGGGGAACAGCTGTGCTGCGTGATTTAGATTAGCTAGAAAGCAGGATTTCCTGCGAATGTAAATCATGCGAATGTAAATCGTGCAGCACAGCTGATCGTCGGAAATATCAGTTCGGACGAAACGGTAGCTTTTTTTTTTTTTTACTACAGTTCACCCGAACCGGTAGGTTATTACTACCAGTTTGCCCGAATTGGTGCAAACCAGTAGCATTTCACCCCTGCCTTACACCCTAGTGACCAGAAGAAGCATAGAGTACAAAGCACTGTCTCTCAACTTCAGCAATGTTAAGATGTATGGCCTTCAATCCCTCAGAACTCTCCAGGCAGCATGACTCTAATGTTTATATTATTAAATATGCATGTACTAAACAAGAAAGGTATTTTTTTAAATGTGTTTTTATTCAAAATTAAAATAACTAAAAAATATGAAAAGATACAGTATAAACAGCTACAGCAATACTGGTCTTCTGAAGTTATTAACAGACATCCATAAGGCTATTCATAATTGACTTCAATACTTTATATTTTGAGTAGCTTGACAATCATGGATCACAACAGAAAATGAATGATAAAATGTAATGCTTCAGTACCATTTGAAATATTGCCAGGAGTAGAAGAAATTATCGTTGCTCAATAACCTGTCAGGTTTTATCCAGCTGTTATAGAAAATGTAACATGTAGCTCCATGCACCAGTTCCAATGAACTTTAGCTACAAAATTTGCAATTAGAAGCAAATGCAGGCACGCCTGTTTCTATCTTGGTATTTGGTGACATTGCAATTAAGTATGTTGTTGGGCATTTTTTCATTTCTCAGGTTATATAATATGGCAAGCAAGATTTTATTTAATAATTAAAAAAAATAATACTCTGAATAAGAAGAGGAGAGAGATTTTAATTAGTAGAAGGAAGGGCTTGGATGTTGATAAATGAGGTTGCTTTAGGAATGTCTTTGCAGATAAGTATAGAAAATAATCCCCTAAAACATACATAATCAAGTTTCTAATGGAAAAATAGGAATATTTGTTTTCAACTTTGCTTTTGATTTATTGATATGCAATGCATCTAAAGCAGGGGTATAATCCAGGAGGTTCTGACAAGTTCTGGAGAACCAATAGTGGAAATTTTCAGCAGTTTGGAGAACCAGTAGTGGAAATTTTGTGTAGTTCGGAGAACTGGCAAATACCACCTCTGGCTGACCCCAGAGTGGGGTGGGAATGAAGATTTTGCAATATTTTTCCCCCAGGAGTGGGGAGGGAATGGGGATTTTGCAGTATCCTACACCTGCCATGCCCACCAAGCCGTGCCCACAGAACCAGTAGTAAAAAAATTGGATTTTGCTACTGATCTAAAGATGAGGGAAAATGAATGTAAGAAGATGAGGATGAGGATGAGGAAGAGGAAGAGGTAGAAGAAGAGGAAGAAGAAGAGGAACAAGAAGAGGAGGAGGAGGAGGAATTATTTCATAACAAGAAGGATTTTGGCCACTATAACAATTGGGCATCCATTCATTCCTTCATAGAGATTGTACATCATGTATATTTTTCCAAACTATGCATGTATATTGATCAGATCAGATAATTATACAGACAAATGTTATTTAGGTCCTGTCTGCTGAGGAACCAGACATTAGAAAGATAAAAGAACAAAATATTAATTGTAAAAACTAGAGATTGGATAAAGATTGGATGAACAATTTAACTAAAAGTTGAATTAACTGCAATCTGGACCTGAAAATAACAACAACAAACAATGAACAACACAGCATTCTTAATGCATAACTTAAACAATGCCAAGCCTTTTAAAAGACATTCTGGTTGAGAATTAGAAAAACATTCCAATTATCTCTGTCCTTTGAGATGTTTGCCTTCCTTGCTATAATTAGCTTTGATGTCACAATTGACTACTATGAAGACAAACTTGTCAAGATTCAGCCAAATGCAATCACAAAACAAATAATGACCATTATTTCCAATTGTCTCTTAAAGAGGACACTGGTATGTGAGCAGCATTATGGACAGCCCACAAGGAAAGTCTTCATGGAGAAACAAATTTAAAATGGTCCAGGCAGAACACATTGTTTCCCAATCTTTGCAGACAAGGACTAAAGGAATGCCACATCTCCTACATTCTTGCCCTGAATAAAAATAAAATAAAGTAAAATAAGGAAATTATACTTACACACATGTACACACAGCTTTGAAAAAAAAATGTAGTCAATTAAAATGTGAAGCTCTTCTCCACATGCATTGACCCAGGAAGTGATCAAATGAGCTAAATCCACAAAGAAAGGAGTTTCAAATAGTATTAAGCAAAGATCTTAGCAGAATAAAAATCCTGAGCAGACATTACAGTAGTATCTTGACTTTCAGGAAGGGCGATACTGTTATGCTGCCTCTTTCTTCAAGTTACCTGATAAAGAAGTGACTTAGTCATTTTAGGAAATTCTAATCAGTGAGGGATACATTTTAAAAAATCTCAAGAAATTGCATCTCAAAGTGAAAAATTAATCATTGTAGTAATTGGACAAATTGATTCTTTCTCATTTATTTTAAATTGCCAGGAAGGATGTGCTTTGAAGATTCTAGCCTTTTATCAGATTTCTTTGGACCTCAAATGAATGTTTAAAGAGGATTCTGTGCAACTTGAGGAGACAATGCCATTTTTAGCTTATATGTATGTGTATGTTCTAAACACACTCTTTTTAAACTATAATGAATTGAACTGTCCATTTAATATGGCCAGAGTTCCCAAGAACAATATAATAACAATGAAAGAAAACAGCAAACATATTTATTTGTTTCTAGTTTTTATGAACTCATTCATAAAAAATATAATATCTATTTACTACTAAAACTCTTGTTGTCATTACCATTAACTGGGCAAAAGAGGGCAACCATTTTTGAATTAAGAACTAAAAGCTGATTCACAGAATGTGTCCAAAATCCAGGACCCATGATGCCCAAGGGAATAAAATTTGGGAAAGTTGTGTTGTTTCAGGCTGCTGCTGTGGTTGAACTGCTGCCACCATCACATGGTGCTTTTGAATAGCATCTGACAGTTTCCTAGCCAGTCTCACAATCCCTTGCTCCCTCACCCACCCAGTGCAAAGAATTGCCTCACCGTGTGACTTTTAAAGCAGGAACAAACTGTAAGGTGGATGAAGGTATGCCTGAATACTTTTATTGCTTTGCATGCCCCTTTTCTGGCACATGAAATATCTTTGTTCAGGAACTTAAGGCACATACATGATGCTCCATCCTCCTATATGTCTTCTTAATAACCTTGCGAGGTAGATTGGACTGAAAGTCACCAAGTGGGCTGCTGCAGTTGCAGATGAGGTAGAAACTGGATCTCTGTAGCATTAAAGAGCATCAAATGCAGTAGCCATGATTCCTTAGTCTTTGCCTATCCTGTTCCATTTTTCAATTTTCAACTGCTTCCTATTCTAAAAGTGAGTATAAACAAGCTCCTCCTTCAGCTACTAGAGAGCAAGTAGACCAGTCTTGTCCTAACCCTCACAAGGACTGTGATCCTATTTTTAAACTATCACTGACAGCTTCCTACAATTCAGTGCAGAAGCTAACAGGGATTCGAAACTGTTCTGAGGTGAAAATGGCAATATACAACATTGTAAAAAAAAATAATTAAATTAAATTAATAGTGTCTAGCTACATTGAATTTAATTGATATGCCATTTAAAAGCTGAGGGAATCACATCTCTCAGACCCCACTGCATATGTTTTGTGCCTTTCAAACAAATGTGATCCTGTCACATGATCTTGTAAAGTAAAGTAAAGCTTAAAATAAAAGTTTCATTACAATTGTTTTTCATGTTGCAGTCAATCATCCTGTATAAAGTTTATAATCGTGAAAGAACTGAGATGGCCCTGTATAAGGGCCATCTCAATTCTTTCACGATTATCTTGAGAAATCAATCTGGCTCTATGTAAATAATTTCTTTCTATCAAAGAATGGACCTGACAGTCAGGACATTGTTTCTTGTTTAATAGCATAAAGGAAAAGAGAAATAAATGGAATGTGGCCTTTATGTCTACACAAATTTACCCAACTCTTCAGAGCATATCAATAGTGCCTAGATATATTTTGTGGACTGACAGATGTGAATTACGGTGTACATATGCAATAGTGGCAAATATGTACGGTGTACAAAGTTACAAATGGGTGCTGCTTTCATTTATTTTTTGAAGTAGGCTTTTGTTTGTCACTAACTTGTAGATATTTATACCATGCCATCTATGGAACAAAGCTTTTCTTAAAATGGACAGGAGAAGATTGCAGCAAACGTAGATGTTCTTTTCATGTATAACAGAACAATGAGATTTTTAAATGTAAAAAAAAAAAAAAACCTCTAAATCAAGAGCAATGACCTCAATTTACTTTTTTCTTTAAATCTATTGAGTTACTGGGGGGAAAATGATTCTTTGATTGATTGAGTTAAGCACCAGCAGCAGAATTCTGTTCCCACTTGTACTTTGTTTAGAATTGCAGTTGCTTGAATAAATCGAGTTCGAAGAAATGAAGATTATAAATGTGGCCACCTCTGCTCAAATTAAAGTGAGAAGAATTGAGTCACAAAGATATCAGTCAAATGAATCTTCATGCTTCTATTCTTACATGCTAAAAATAATAATAATTAGGCTTCTCATTGCTTGCTTATTCTGTTGTGGAAACCGGTTTGCACCAACAATGCTTTCGTATTTTGATATGAGCAGGCAGGCGTGTGGAGGTAACTAGTTGTATACAGGAAAAGGCATCTGTCATTTCTGTTTTTTCTCTGTATTTTTTTTCCACATGAGCTGCAATTCCAGAAACGGCTGCTGGCTCTCCATATGCATATGACATCAATGAAATATGACTGCATCAGACATTATTCCACATTGGCTTTTGTTTGATTGTTGTTTGGCAGAGAAGGAAAGAACATATTTGTTAGGATAACAAAAGATATTCTCATCTTCTTTAACTGAGATCTCAATCTAGACCTTTTTTTAAAAAAACTTCTTCAGTGAGTAATGCCAATCCCTCAGGAACACTTCAGAGGAACTTAGTGCCCAATTAGAAAAAATAGTAACCACAGGGCATCTGATTTTCCCCCAATATTAGTCAATGTAAACCCTGAATAATGTGCTACCATGCTGATATCTCTATTTACTTGCATGTCTAAAGAGTAGTGCTGTTCCATAGTAATTCCAATCTATAAACAGGTGATAGATGTATGAGTTTGCCTTCCTATCAGTGTGATAAACATCATGAGCAAGCTATACTTATACAGTATCATAAATTTAGTAACTAGCTGATCCAAGAGAAACACTTAAAAGGTAAAGGTAAAGGTTCCCCTCACACATATGTGCTAGTCATTCCCTACTCTAGGGTGCGGTGCTCATCTCCATTTCAAAGCCAATGAACCAGCACTGTCTGAAGATATCTCCATGGTCATGTGGCCAGCATGACTAAATGCCAAAGGCGCATGGAACACTGTTACCTTCCCATCAAAGGTGGTCCCTATTTTTCTACTTGCATTTTTTACGTGCTTTCAAATTACTAAGTTAGCAGAAGCTGGGACAAGTAACGGGAGCTCACCCCATTTCACATCACTAGGGGATTTGAACTACTGAACTGTTGACCTTTCGATGGACAAGCTCAGCGTCTTAGCCACTTAGCCACCGCATCCCTAATGAGAAAGATTTAGGCATACGATAAATTGGTTTCAACCAGGTCCTTCAGCTGTTAACAGGAGTCTTGCACCCAATCACTTGATAGACAAAAAAACTCTTTTGCTTCTGTCAGGGATCACTCTATGCTGCCTTCTTTGATCTAAAGGTTGATTTTGACGGAAGGCTATGAAGGAAGTTCACCTCATATAATGATCACCTGTTCCTCCCACTGAAAATAAGGCTATAGGAAAACAGCTTTATGTGCATCAATTTCTCACAGAAATGGCAACCTGATAGACACAGTATGAATTATGCTTCTCCTTTGAAGTTATTGGTCCAGCAGCATTGGTTTACTATTGTCTTCTTTTGTGGAGTATCATTGATGGCTTTACCATATCAGTAATGGATCAACCTCCAGGATCTTCCTATATCATTAAGAATGTGCTTGGTTTATCTGGACATCTATGATAACCTTCAGATCTTGGGTGAGTCTGCTGGGCATATATACTCACTCCCAAAAGTTTTTGCTCATCCCTTTGTGGAACCCATTTTTGGAACTCAGACATAAAGAGGGTTTTAATGAAGGTTTAAGATGACTATGACAATTTTAAAATGCCGGTTTAAAGAAAATGATATATGAACTGTTCCTGGATGACTGACAACTGGCTGGTTTTTTAATAAAGAAAGTTAAATGTTACACTTTAACGTTCAAACAAAATAAGGCATTGTGCTTAATCTCCAGCAATAGAATGTGATTGTGTCACAATTTTTTCTTCAAGAGTAGGTAGGTCAGCACCCATGCATGATTTTGGTATTTGAAACAAGCATCTAGTTGCAAGCATGCTTAGCTAAACATCTATTTTAAATGCATAATTACAGAGGAAATAATTATAGAGTCCTTGAAAGAAAACTCTAGCTGAGTTAACTGTCAAAATAGGAAATAGATAGTTCCATTACATGCAGTAGCAATGTTTAGAAGAAAACAAAAAGAAGAGAGAAAAATCTAAATTGTGAGCATAACATATACATACCGTATAATCTTGCATGCCAACTGTGATGTTAAAACTAAAATAAAATATTAATTGTGACTTTGCTGTAAGAATATTGTTCAGATGACATAAATGAGGTATCTATTTATCATATATACTGAAAATTAAATCAATAAAATTTTGGTGCAAATATTAACAACTATACAATTTTAATTATAGTGTTAGCAAGCAAGGATGCCAAGTTTCATTTTGCTAAAAAAAATCACTTGTAATGTTTACCTAAAAAATGAGATAAATAACACTGCAACACCAAAAATTTTCTGCAAATTTAGTATAAGCCAGAAAAGATGACAAGATCCTCTGTAACTTTTTTCCTAACACATTAGGGTTCAATTACAGTTAGACTAAACAGTTTCAAAATGTTGGTGAACATAATTTTTGAAGTCTCTACTTAACTACTAAGAAATTAACAAAATAATTATTATGTATAGGTAAATGTATTTGAATAGCCCAGTTGATTTATGTTTGCAGGTCCTATTATCTTCTAAATGGAATGTGGTACTGCTTTCTAGATTGATTTAAAAATGTAATTCTAAATTAGATGAATGCATGAGCACATCAACTACTGGGAATGTAAATTGGCATGTTTTATAACCCAATGGAAATGATTATATTTATTTTAAACAGTTTCTATTCAGTTATATATAAGTGACAACTTTAAAGAAACAGAAACTCTTGTTGCTTACAAAGGGTTGGGATTAGAGTGGGATTGTACTGTCATTTTGTCTGTCCAGTTCTCAGAACTCTAACATATCTCCCATGATATGCATGCTACTGTTAAGATAAACACACACAGAGAGAGAATAGGAACACTATCCCACTATATGAAGTTATTGATTATCTTTGAATGATTGGGTCTTGCACCAGCTGAAACATCAAAGCCATAAAGGAAGGGCCATGACTGTGTATGGTATACTTGGTTTGACACAGAGTTCTTCCCTGTAGTGGTAAGATCAATTTGAGAAATATTTGGAGTTACTGTTGCTAAGTGGGAAAGAGAAAGTTGAAATGAGCTAAGGAGTGGGTAGGAAGAGAGATGCTGGAATTAGGAGAAGATAAAAGAGAACAGAAGTTGATTATTCAAGGTTATACCCCATGATATTTAACATCTAGATGAAACATCTAGAGAAGACCACCCATGAGTTTAGGATGAGGTGTCATCAATAACCTGATGACATCCAGCAGTATACTGTTACCTCAACCCAAGTACGAGAAAGAATGGAAGTTCTGAATTGGTGCTTGGAGGGCTGTGGAGAATAGGATGGGGCAAACAAGTTGATGTCTCAACAAATATGAGACAAAATATAGGAAACCATATAGAGCTTGATCAGACACACAATGTCTGTGCCTAAGCAGAAAGCAGTCATTCTGAACACATTAAATGATTGTTTGCTACAACAGTAATAATCAGCTTAATGGAAAAGTCATGCCAGAATGATCTCTTCATATGCAGACTTGACTAATGATCAGCTTGATGAAATACGTTATGTTCGGATGAACAGGAAAACATTCTGTCGCAGCCCAGTGACATTGCTTCAAAGGTGTGCATAAACTGTTTAGGATGACATGTGATTAAAAAAGCCAAATGCTCATTCTCATGGAGGATGATCTTCTGGAATATTGTTACCAGAAGTAGCACTCCAGAGAGCAGAAAAAGCCAATTTGTCCCAACCTCTCCCTTCTGAAAAGGCTGTAAAATTATAATAACATTTAGATTCAGAGACATGTAAAAGGTCAGGGCTAACACATTGTTCATCCAGGTAGCATAAAAGAAATGAATAAAAAGGACTGGTGATTCAGTCCTATTCTATCTGTTATTTTATCCCTTTTGTTTTTCCCTTCTCCTCAGCTAATCTGAGAATACAAATAAATCTGGGACTAAGGCATGACAAGACCTCTTTCTAATACTTCTTATATAGCTAATAGACAGGAAGCTCTCTATTTACCATTATGATAATATGTGGGAAAAACCTTGAAAGATGGGATAAAGAGATGCTATCTAAGAAATGGTCAGATAAGAAACAACATAGCCTACAATTGCACAGTGGGCTAAGAAAGAAGGGATCCTGCCTAGGTTCTTGGGTTGTAAAGGTGATAGTGAGGGAATTTTTCAAAATATGAACTTGCAAAAGTCTGTTAAATGTTTTGTATTATTATTATTGTAAAGCAAGTAAAGTTAGGTTACCTGATCAAGTTTCCTGTCCAGTCTACTTGACAATGCCAACAATTGTAGAGAGAAAGCAATGTTGATTAGCTGTGTATATTTCAAAATAGTATTTGTCAGAACTGAGAGGTGAATTAAAGAAGCCATGTTACTGTGATTTGGAAATAATAGATGTGTATGCATTTGTTGAATTGCATCAAGCAGGTTTCTGTGGTTAGTGTGTTTTTAAAAAGTTCCTAAACTAGCCTAAAAGTAGTCAACTCATCTGCAGGCAAATATATACAGGATACTGAGGCATTATCCTGTGCTCCATGTTCAGATTACCAATTGATCAGTAAGATATAAAGAATGTGTGAAATTGATAAATTTGAAGTGGGATTTCAGCTTTCTATTTAATTACAAAGTCTAGACATATTGTTTCTTTACTGTACATGAGTGACCAAGTAGTCATTCCCAAATATATTTGTTAATATATTATATCATTTATCTATCTATCTATCTATCTATCTATCTATCTATCTATCTATCTATCTAGTATCATCTATCCATCCATCCATTCATCATCTATTTGATATCAAGTGAATTAGAGTGTCCTTTTGAAGACAGATGTCCTGTGTGATAAATTTACCACAATGCATTTTCTCATTCTTTTCTTTAAAATAAAGTATCATCTTGTAAAGCCATTAAAAATCGCTGCAAAGTCTTTTTTCTATCTTTTTTTTAAAAAGAGTCAGAATACAAGTAAACCAATGGCAACATTCATAAGGTAGAATATGACAATAATAATTTTTAGATCAAATAAGTGTTGATCCATTGGCTGCAATGGGAATTGGCTGACTGGCTTGTCTCCTGAACCTGATGTCATGGGCCAAGAGAGAGAGACTGACCCAAAATCATCCAACCAGCTTTCATGCCTCAAGTGAGACTAGACCTCACAGTCATCTGGTTTCTAGCCTGGTTCTTTAACCACTAGACCAGTGATGGTTAGCCTTTTTGGCACTGAGTGTCAAAACTGGAGCATGTGTGCACCCCGGAGCATCAAAACCCAGAACAAAGCATCTGGCTAGTATGCATGCATGTGGTGGCCAGCTGTACTTCCAGGTTCCACTGCGCATATGCACGGTGGTTAGCTAGCTGGTCTTTGTGCATGCATGCGACAGAACCTTGGAGAGGTAGCTGGTGGGGGCACACGTGCCATAGGTTTGCCATCATGGCACTAGACTGAACCAGCTCTCTAAAGCTCTCACAAAAGTTTAGCTATAAACTTAGATAATATCTGAAGACAAATCTGACTTCTATTTTAATACATATTTGACCCATAAACAGCCAGTGACATTATATTTTTCTTGTTTTCTCTTTTGAATGTCTCAGATGACCTATGGAAAAATGTCTTTTATAATATAGAGAAGGAATTCAGAAAAGATCCTCCTTGTTTGAAGAAAGAACATTAAATCTCAAATAACCCGATAGCCAAACAGAGAAATATTCTAGCAGAAAGCATCATATTTATATATCAGCAGTTCTAGTATATTTATTACTAATACTTTATGATCCAAGTCATGTGCACAATACATCTTGAATAAAAAGCAAAACCATTTAATAAATCAATAACGATTCAAAACTTAAACAATAGTATGATTACAATCTTTATAAAGCTGTAGTTAAAAAAAAAAGGTCTTAACTTTTCTGAAGCAAAAATAGTGAGTGCCAATTACCTCTCTGGAGGCAATACATGCCATAATTTAAGTGTAATTTAGGAAAAATAAAATAAAATCTTAAATGCCAACAAGGTGACTATTTGAGTCGTTATAGTCTCAAAAGTTTCCCTTCTGTATGTCACAATAATCTGACAGGTAATAATGAGATAACTAGATCCTTAAAAAGTCTGGACAGGTTTTGGTTTTCGGTGTTAATTAAGTCTAGAGAACAAATGGCAGTTAATACAGACTTTTTGATATAATTGTTGGGATACTTTTCTGATATAATACAATAGTTAGTAGCGTAATTTCTGCATTTTGTACCAACTGAAGTTTCCAAGCATTCCAAATGATGAATGTCTTCCTTCTATTTATTATATTCTGGTATCAATACTTGGTTAAGATACTGGGTATGTCAGCTGGAAAGGTTTGAGACCCAAACTACACGCAACAGGGTGAGGTTCTGTCATCGCCCCAGCACCTGCCAACCTAGCAGTTTGAAAGCATGCAAATGCAAGTAAATAAATAGGTACCACTACAGTGGGAAGGCAACAGTGACTGCATGCTGGCCACGTGACTACAGAAATGTCTTTGGACAACATTGGATCAATGGCCTTGAAACAGAGATGAATACCATTCCCTATAGATGGCAATGACTAGTGGAGTAAAATCTGCAGGGACTCCTTTACCTTTACCAACACTTGGGTACTTTTATTAATTATATTTAAAAAAAAAACTCTTTTCTTTATTATTGTAGTTGTAATTATTGCTGTCTTCTGGTATTATTTTAAAAGATCAGCATAATTTAGTACCCCATCATGATATCTACAAATACATAGTTATAATTGTACTGTATTGTACTGTATGATTCTCATACCATATGATATATTGTACTGTATGACTGTTGCTGTATGTTGTGCCTTGTGATTCTTGTCTTTTTATGTACACTGAGAGCATATGCACCAAAGACAAATTCCTTGTGTGTCCAATCACACTTGGCCAATAAAGAATTCTATTCTGTTCTGTTCTGTTCTGTTCTGTTCTGTTCTGTTCTGTTCTGTTCTATTCTATTCCATTCCACTCCACTCCACTCCACTCCATTCCATTCCATTCCATTCCATTCCATTCCATTCCATTCCATTCCATTCTATTCTATTCTATTCTATTCTATTCTATTCTATTCTATTCTAAACAATCTTATAAATAAAGAAATACATCTTAGCTAACTCAACCATTAAGGTTCACCAAACTATGAAACACCCATTGCTAAATCATACTGGTTAACAAAAAGTGGCACATTAAAGCAAGTGGTACAAATAGAGTTCTTACCAAGGTTTCCACATGAGAAATCAGAGATTTTGAAAGATTATGACACACTGGCAAATAATTGTCCTTTTTAGAAAAAAATAAAACTAGTCCCAGAACTGTTAATACTTCTTACATATAACACTTCCATTTTGTTTGGATGTGATCCCAGTTTTTTTCAAAAAACTTAAAGCTCATTTGTCAACTCAACACTGCTCAAGGCTGCTTCCTTAGAATTACATATAGGACAATCCAATTTGTCTATTGGACTTTGATCTGAAAATTGGCAAATTATATATTACAAACAATTCTCCCATTAGGCACATACTGTGAAAATGTCAAAGGCTATTGGCATATTGTAGAGCTGTAGTTTTCAGCTGTGGAAACTGATCCTGTGGACTGTGGATCCCTGGGGCTGTGATGAGTCTATGAAGGCTTGAAGAAATGTTATGGTCCATGGCCCTGATCCAAATATCCAAGAAATTTAAAGGGGGTCCATGATGAGAAAAAGATTGAGAAGCACTGCAATAAAATATAGGGACATGTAGGAGCTGGTTGACCAGCAATGCAATGCTCATTCCCATTGGGAGTTTTCCAACACTGATGTTTCCAGTCTTAGAAAATATCAGCCTTGGAAGTAAGTACATAAAGCAATGAAACTAACAAAACAATGTGGCACAGAGCTAAACTGTTGAGTCCTTGGTCTTCTTTGGACTTGGTTGTTTATTTTCAAATATTTCATTACTTAGTTAGGAAACATAATCAGAGTTAGTGAGCATGGAATTTCTTCCCTGCTTATATACAGTAGTTTGCCCAATCAGTTTTGGTGGGGGTGTGATTTTTCTCCTGGGTAGGTCCTTGATTAGGTTATTATTTTCTGCTTGATTGTTTGTCTAGTATTAATCCTTGCTTATCTGAGTATTTTCTGATAGAGAGGATGTTTTCTGGTCTTTTCCCTTCTTAATTTTCATATTATTGCTTTTGAATGGTATATAAATCTTACCCAAGTTAAAGTCACTGGAGAAAAGTTGGCTCTCCAGAAACATGCATTCTGGAGCAGACAGATCTACCAAATGTTTTGATTGTGACCAAGTCACAGGCAATATATTATGTGATGCCCAAGCTAAAATAGTTGTGATTGTTAATTGTCTCCTATTTGTTCATATCAGTAAAGAACAAATAAATATTTGGCAAACAAATACTAAAGTCAGTAATCAGGGTTGAGTCAATGGTTCAGCAAGTAGATTAATTTCCCCTGAGATGGTTTTACAGAGTTTCTGAGGCCACAAATGTATATGCCAATCACATGCCAATTTGCTCTATCTGTTTCAGTGACAGAGCTAACTACTACACTAACACCATAGAGAAAGCGGGTTGCCTTGTCCCAGAGGATACCGCTATGCTGTTAATTTATAACATAATGGTTTAATCCAAGCTTGTGAGATTAAAAGTTATTGGAGACAATTGACATCAGCTGAGTAAAACACTTTGAGTAAAGTTTTCCCCAACCCAAATCTTGCTTAATACATCAGGAAAAGGAATTATTTCTGTTTTCTTTTTGTTTTGAGCGAGGAGACAGATACTTCATTTTGTATGGAATGATGCCTGCCAATTAACAAAATTACTCCCAATGTTAATTCAATAATTATGTGATATATTATACCAGTAATTTAATGAGTTCAGCTTAATGAATTCACATGGTAAATGTGTGGCTAATTTATGTGGAAAAGCAACTGCCACTGTGGCAAATTAAATTCAGCTATAACTTTGAAAATATTGAAATATTGGGGCTGGTTCTCAGTGATGCTGAGTATCGGGAACATTAGTTCAACAAGAAAGCTTTGTCTGTTTATTTTGCATATATATGTCTGCTAAACTAAAGAAGGTAGTTATTAAAGGAAATACAAATTTGTAAAATTGAAGATTACTACAGGATTTAGTTTATCTTTGAGGATTAAGGAGTTAATTGCTCAAAGCAGAGTGCACACAGTCTCTTAAGAATTGGGGAAATCCTGGCCAGTCTTTTTAATTTTGGACCTTTGAGAGCTTATATTATTAAAGACATTGGGCTTGGAAGGCTGTAATCAAATTCCTTGTTTTCTACAAGATCTGATTTTGTAAAGACTAGAGTCCAAAATAAGATTTTGCAGTAGATTCTGAACAGAAAATACATAAACAAAATAATAGGGAAGTTAGTGGCTTTGACTGTTACTTCAGAAATATATATTTATGAACAGTTAAAATCTAACTTGACTGTTTGGCATGAGAAACAGGTAGAATTTAAAACTACTCGATTTTTGAACTAAAAATTATGTGAAAAGAAATGTTTATAAGAAACCCAAATCCTAATTCAGAGTTATGAATGTAGCATAGCTGGTTAACAATAGCAAACTAGCTATAGTGTCCCAACAAGGTCATTAAAATAACCGCTTCCAGATTTGTATCTAGATGCTTTTGTATCAAGCTTTTGTATGAAAGTATCTGATAGAAGAGAATACTTGTAACTCAGGATGGAACTATATAAATTTGGATTTCACCACTGTAGTATACTATACTAAGAACCTTACAATGTATGTGTGTGTCCCCCTGGCCAGCCAGGAGCCAATTGGTTCTTTAGGATTCAATAAAACTATTTATTGAATAAATATTAAGAGAGTTATAGAAAAAGAAAGCTATACCAATAACCTTTTCAACTTGCTAGAAAGCCTAAATAACGATGGAGATAATGGTATGCAGGAATGGCTTTGGGAGAAAGAGCAAAGATACACAACCAAGGGAACAATCAGATAAAAGACAGCCTTTTCTGCAGCAGGAATGTGGGCGGGTCAAGGGACTCAAAAAGTCCTTCCCTAAGCTGTAGAACTGTAAAGGGGATGGGGATTGGGACGGAAGGAGATTTGTACTTTTAGACTTGCAAGATTGTCTTGATTCTAACCTTACAATAAAGCAGAATTATCTCACCTGATCATGTTCCTGTTCAGTCTATTTTCTAGGGCTAACCACAGCAGATGCATTACTGCACCCAGCAGCTGTGTATCTTCTTCCAAGGAATGTGTCTATACTGAAATTCAAAATACCTAAAGGCTTTTGCCACCTATTTTAATTTTCCTAAGACACAAGGACTGCAACCAGTATCCGTTGATGACTTCATAGCATATGAGGCCACTGCCAGGGATAGATATTTTTAAGAAAGACACATGGCACTTGGGAATAGTCTGATGACATATCTTGTCAAATGTTTAGGAACCCATATAATAGGCCCTCTGCCAATGATACTTTAAATAAAGAATTGTCAATAACATGGGAAGGAGTTCACCATTTGCTAAGAATATTTTACTGGAAAAATTCTTTCTGGTTTGCAGTCACTGCTGCCACTCTTTAGATTAGGAAGATCATGCTAGCCTCTTTATCTTAATTGTTACAAGTAGGAATACAGATAAAAGCTCAAAGGAGAGAGGGATTTATAGCACAATGATGTAATCTGCAAAGCTTGTCAAATAACTTAAGTATGAGTGTGGAAGAATTTACAATGCAAAGCTTGCTAAATTATACACATATCCCACTGCGGACTAAGTAATCCTATATTTTAAAAAATCATATATAAACAAACAGGAAGTCCACATCACTATCTCCTCACAGTCTTCCATGGTGCTATCTCTCTCTGTTGTACTATCTGGGGAGAGATTGCTGGCCACTTTTCTTCTCCACAATCAACTCTCCTAGCCTTTCATTGTATTGACCTGCTGGTTAAACTTGCAATCTTTTTCAAAGAATTATACCATTTTCTTTGGTCTCTATTAAAATACAAGTCAGAAGAAAGCAATTGTTGTTTATCCTTATATCCAAAAACACAAATCCATAACAAGCTGTAGAAAGCTCTTGCCTGCAGTTTATCAGCACTGGGAATTCATCATGTTCATAACATAGAGAATATGAAATTACTTAGTTCTTTAATTCCTCTTTAAGGCCTCAAACTGGCATCTGTCAGCAATTATTTTCAATTAAGTTCCACAATTCAGCTGTGTGCTATGTGCAAAACATTTCTCTGTCCAAAATCTTCCATCATTTAACCTCATTACCGTGTTTTCCCAAAAATAAGACCCTGTCTTTTACTTTTTTGAACCCTAAAATAAGCTCTTGGCCCTATTGCCACGCACTCAAGAGCCCGATTGGGCTTATTATCAGGGGATGTTGTCTTTTGGGGGAAACAGGGTAGATGGCCCCTGAATAAGTTCTCTCTACCAATTTTATTCACGCTCTGCTTATGTTCATGTATCTATATCAAATCCCACTTATTATTTCTCCTAAATTATATACTCCCAACTCCTAGAAACTGCCCTGATAGAGAGAACCTTTATTAGATTTTCAAATTACACAGAAACGACTTTCAAAATGAACTTCATAGGGGTGAAAGATTGTAATAAAGCAGGAGACAAGGCATTTTATTGTTTATTTGAGAAGAGGCCACCTTGTCCAGTAGAAGAGAAGTGTAAAGAAAGTATTTTAAAGAAACTTTGTCTTGGTTAACTCATTTTAACCACACTGGGAATTTATCACTTTCAGGATTCTGTATATGTGTCAAATTTGCACTGAAGATACTTTTCTGAAATTTGTATCATTCTTCTTTTTCTTTCTTTTTTCTTTTTTTTAATTTATATGCCGCCCTTCTCCGGAGACTCAGGGCGGCTTACAATGCGTTAAGCAATAGCCTTCATACTTTTGTATATATTTATACAAAGTCAGCTTATTGCCCCCTACAATCTGGGTCCTCATTTCACCTACCTTTGAAAGGATGGAAGGCTGAGTCAACCTTGAGCCTGGTGAGATTCGAACTTGCAGTAATTGCAAGCAGCAGATGTTAATAACAGTGCTTCAGTCCACTGTACTACAGGCTCTTCCTTCCTTGGTCTTGCCAAATTACATGAACTTGATAATAGTTTATAGAAATATTTGCTGAAGGTTACAGATTGCAGGCAAGTACAAATATTTTCACTTAGGAAATATAAAGCAATTGCAGAAAAACCTGGCTTGGGTAGAGTTTTTCTGACAGAGATTTTGGAGCAGTGAGTTGATTGCAAAATGGGTATGAGCTAGCAGTGCAAAACAGACAAATACAATTTTAGGCTGTATCAACAGAAGTGTATTGTCATATTCCCAACTCATGAGAAATAATAACTTTACTTTAAATCGGTGAGATCACATCTCTGGACACCACATTTAAAAGAAAAGTCCAGAGAAGGCTAAAAGGATAATCCAGGGACTGTGATTTTAATCCTGTGAACACAGTCATGTTTAGCTTGCTAAAACAAGATGATTGAGCTTAATAATGTAGCAATCTTCAAATATCTCAAAGGTCTCAGAAGCAGGTCAAAGTCCTATTTCCACTCATTGCCTTAGAATGCTGTAATAATGGATATAAAGCGAAACCAGAATCATTCTGAGTTGAGCAACCAAACAACAGTGTTGCTGTGTAGCACTGAGGCCAGCACACCAGCAGTAAACCCACCATATCCATAGACCAATAACAAGTTCTCACTTCCAGCTCTGTGCAGCACTAATGTCTTTGAATCCATTAAGACTACCCAGATATCTGCTACCTGAATCTCCTGCATTTGATTGTGGCTGAGATCCCACTTGAAATCCAGATGGGTGCATTCTGAGGGTAACACTACTTCCTGATCTGTTTTTGGTCTCGTTTGTATATGTGGCATGGCTGCCACTTTATCCGTAAGATCACAGATGAAAACAGATTTGGTACAATCCACCATAATATTGAGCAGCAACAGTAGAAGACCAGGACCAGAGAAAATCCACTATGCCAATCTACCAGTCCCAAATGGATGATATCGTGGCACTACACCTACCAGAAACATTTTGCTGCCCATTTCAAGCCAATCTCTCTAACCAAAAACAGTCCATAAAAACACCATCTTCTTCTGTGCTTCCAATTCCTATTAAATTTCCCCTATCTTAAAAAAATAAATAAATCAGGTCATTGGGTTCAGATTTCTTTTCCACAGCATGAATTGGATTAAAATTTAAATGCTCTTTTCTATGAATTCTAAATATGTGTTTTCATAATTAATGAATATTAGATAACCCATAACCTGCAGGATCATTGTTTCAGAGATATTTCTTAACTATCATAAAAATAGAATGATCACAGGTAGAGAAAAAAAGGAGTGGAGTGATTTCCTACCAGCTTCCATATTGACTTTCCTTATAGGAACTGGCAAGTAGTGTTGGAAAACACAATCATCTGAGTGTGACATTGTGGCACAGCACACCAAAGAAGCCACAACTTTGCCAAATTTCAATTCCACAGGAATTACGGGTCTTGGATTTTTGGCACATTGTGTAAGTTAGCTCATTTGAGGTACTCTGATTCAAATATTGTTGTCCTATGATGCATCATTTCACCCAATTAAAGGTGTGGTTATTGCTTTCAAACTACAAATCTCCTGCCTATGTTTCAATGTAGCAAAACATTATCTAGTTAAATCCACTCATATAACTAATCTTTCCTCAACCAGATGCCTTCCAAATATGGTGTGACTGCAATTCCCAGAACTGCCAGCCAGCATATGTGAAACCCAACATATCTGGAGAGCATGAAAATGAGGAAGGCTGCTTGGCTTCCTTTTATATAATCTAAAGTTTAATGTTACATATATTAATTTCTCCATCAGAAAAAAAAAATCTGAAGGTTTCAAATTCACTGAGCAGCAGTGGTGGGATTCAAATAATTTAACAACTGGTTCTCTGCCCTAATGATTTCTTCCAACAAACAGTTTTGCCAAACTACTCAGAAAGTTAACAACAGGTTCTCCCGAAGTGATGCAAACTGACTGAATCCCACCACTGCTGAGCAGTGATGGAAAGTGCCACCATATCTTGATTCTTTTGTTGACTCTTTTTACTATATCATTGGCTCCTGAAACTTTTAAATTTATTTTTCTGAAATGAGTCTGCTGAATCTACTATTCTAGGGCTAATCTTAAAATAGATGTTATTGAAAGTCTAATGAATGTTTCTTTATATCCAACAACAATGCCAGTAAGCTTAGTGCTTTATAATACTTAGGTTAAATGAAAATATAATTTTGGAACTTATAAAATATCGGTAACACTTGTACATTTACCATGCAACATGATGACTAAACATTCAAATGCATGTTCTGCTGAATTAATTGCTGATGAGTTTATCACACGCCTGTTAAACAAATGCCACATGAATAAGTATTATAATAAAATCAGAATCATAACTTTCCAAATTTTATATTATCATATAAATTTAATTCACTGTTATAATAGTTTTGCAAAGTTTCACCCTTTACATTAAAAAAAAGTTTTGGAAAGGCAGTGAGCCAACATATACTGTAGCATGAAAAGTATTTATTTTAATGCAGATATTTTGATGAAGCTATTTGGTTTTTTATTTATTAATTTTTTTCTAGAGAAGCTATTAAATGCAATCCATTGTATATTTGCAAAATACAGTAATCAATGAATATATTCTTATTCATTGTGTGACATACATATATGAGAAATCAGTTCTCCTAATAATACATTAAATTTATAGAATTGTGAAGAGAAACAAAGAAGATGCTGATAAGAACTGCAAAGACAACAATGAATAAAAAGAGTCCTGGAAAAAATATTCAATTATTCCAATTTTTCTATTACTTCTTTCTAGCAAATTCTCTTTTACAGGTATCAAAGCTTCCTTCTGCTTGTTTGTTTGAAAACATCTAGCCTTGTTTACTAGCCTTGTGAATTGCCATTAATTTATGTCTAGTTTAACTTGTGTTTTGGATCTGCAGACACAGGCTTCTTCTGAGGAAAAAAAATAAATAAATGAGTAAATCAGTGCTGCTTTTGATTACCTTTCTAAGCTGAAAGATATTTTGGATCTACAGAGATAGCAACAGTTCCTTGTTTCCACTAATTACAAATGTATCTTGGACTTCTTTCTAAGGTGTTAACTATAATTATTTTTCTAATTGATCAAACCTTGGCTCCTGAGGAACAACAGCATAATTTGAAATAGATTATCATTTGCCTGGAATAAAGCAGATGGCTCTGAATCCACTCTGCTCTGATTCTGAGCCTTCATTAAGCTCCCAATTCCAATCAGTTTCTTGATACTTTGATGCTCTGTGAACATTATTACCATAGTAACTGCACCCAAAAAGTTTGTACACCGTTATTAGGAGAATAAACATTATTGGGTCCAGTGATGAACAAGCACCCTTAAAAACTTGCAATGTTTTGCACCCGTAATCCTTGCAATGAGATCAGTATGGTTTCGTTGCAAGGTCTTCCTTTCAGCCTAATAAATACTTCTGTATCAGGCATTGATAATCAGGTATACTGCATTCAGGAACATCATCATTCCTTACCAATACTCCTTCACTTTGTGCAACAATTTATATACCGAATATCATCTCTGTGGTCTTTATTAACAGGTGAAAACATACTTATATTTATTAAGATAAATTTAATTAATTAATTAATTAATTAATGTAAATCATGTAAAACCAGAAACATCACTAAAACGAAAAAATTTTTTGATTTACTTTGGTCATGTTATGTGTGCAAATTCATTGGGGAAGGAAGTGATGGTAGGAATGATTAGTGGATCAAGAAGAATGGGCAAGCAAAGAACTCACTGGCTTGATTCCATCAAAAGCTGATACAAAGATGAACATCCAAATAGTGAAAGAAGCTGTGCTTGATAGGGTAGCATGAAGAGCACCCCATGACCGAAAAGTTAAAACAAACAAACAAACAAACAAACAAACAAACAAACAACTATCTGAATGGTTGTTTCTAACTATTCTAACTGAATTGACTTTTGTCCCCAAATTATGGGGATTTTAAAAATATGTCTATTTTTCCTCAGAAATAAATGATAGATTTACATTTTTATGCTTCTGCATGTGTTTTTCTGCTATGAAAAACTTGAATTTCATATTTAAGTAAATTTGTAATTACATCATTATTTGCTGCTCAGGTTCATTTCAAATGGATAAACCTAACTCCTCTTAATGTTGAGTTCATATGGGCACACTGGCCCATATCACCTCCAGGCAGATGCTATTACAAACACAGGCTTACTTATCATAACACAGCACTTACCTATTAGGATTAGAAATAAGTATTTGCCATTTGAACCACCACAAAATGATTGATTAGTATATACGTATGAAGGATTATTTTTCCAAATAAACAAGATATTTTGGATTCTTTACCCAGAACAAGATTCTTTGGAAGCAAGTAGCATAAATGAGAATTAAGGAATAGCCATGTGGAGATGATGTTGCTATCAGCTTAGACTGTTGCATTCTGTTCTGGTGAAATGTATATTTTAATTGGTATTGTGTATGCATGCACATGTATGCATGTACACATATCCATTACCAGTTGGCATGTGGGATTCTTATACAGAAAGAATTTTACAAAATTTCACCTAAATGAAGAGATTTTTCTTCATTCTGAACCATTGCTCTTAACATTCTGGTCTGACTAGAAATCACATCTAATTTCAGTGACTTCCTTTTATTCCTAATGCAGATGGGTTTAATCATATTCTACTTCATTTCAACCTGTAACTAAGACGTATTTGTTCCTTCTTATTTATCTCACTGAAATTTCATCCTATTAATTTCCACCCAATTCTTTAATCTTTCAGGATATTTAATAATCCTTTGCTCACTAGAGTGTGATCTGCATTACTGCCACATCATTATGTGAAGGTATGCAAGCCACATATTACAACCTATGTGATAGCTTGGTGATAGATAGACACACAGACTGACCGACAGATAGATATTAAACTAATTATGGAGATGCATCAACAACATTATTTTTATCTAGATGTTTTTGAATAACTGACTTTTTTTAAAAAAACCCACATCCATTTCACATGGTAAAATTCATTATGGCATTCATATATAAAGGTAAAACTTTTCCCTGTCCAGTTGAATTCAACTCTAATGAATGATGCTCATCTCTATTTCTTAGTTGAGGGCTAGCATTGTCTGAAGATGTTTCCATGGTCATGTAGCCATGTATGCCAAGGCACACAGAACACTGTTACCTTTTCACAGATGTGATAACTATATACTTGCATTTGCAGGCTTTTGAATTACTAGGTGGTCACAGGAGCTGGGACAAGTAACAGGAACTCATCCATATATACCCTACTTCTTAATCTATCAATGTTTAGAAAGACACTAAGCATTCCCATGCATTCATGTTCTAATGTTACTGTGATACTGTACAGAAATGTTGTAGCTCCACTGAGTGATGGGGGTGGGGAACATAAATCATGAGTATGAGTTGGTCAGGAAACAGCCAAGCTGTACTCCACTCAAACTTTGCATATGTTTAGAACAAATTGTTGAAAGGAAGCATGTCCCAGATATAATGCAGACCTACTTCTGCCATAGCTGGTAGTATGGATCCACTTCATATTTTTGCTGAACTTCATTAACAATTAGCTAATCAATTTAGGGTAACATATGTGGTTTTGAGACTTGTCTATAGTTGGCTGCAAATAATTAATTTGCTTTTTTAAAAGCAACCAACCTGAAACCAAAAAGTTGAGAGAATTTACTTCAACATTCTGGAGGAATCAGTGTCTATATAAGTTTAATTGTTTTCTGGTTTGTCTTCCCAGCAAAGTTGACCAAGAAGATATTCACACATACAGGATATTCTTCTTATCAAGTGCAAAGATGCCAACTGACACCTGAATGAAACTTCTATCCATTATCCAAAAATGTAAATGTGAAATCATAGAAGGATGCTTTTTCCAGATAGCTAATGGAATGGACAATAGAAATGTTATGTATTAAATTTAAAGTGATATGCATGGTTTGTTATGATGATGATGATTAAGAAGTCAGAAAGAGAGAGAGAGAGGGAGGGAGAGAGAGAGAGGATATGTTGTATAGGCTTTCATCAGTCAATACAGAGTAGGTAGTTTTAGGTCTGCTAAGAGAATCTGATTGATCTGATTGGCAGCGTCCAATGTCTCAGAGGTTGCCTCAAAGAAGAGGGAATCAAGCTCTTTTCCAGGGCACTTGAGGGCAGGACAAGAAATAATGGGTGGAAACTAATCAAGGAGAGAAGCAACTTAGAACTAAGGAGAAATTTCCTGACAGTTAGAACAATTAATCAGTGGAATAACTTGCCTCCAGAAGTTGTGAATGTTCCAACACTGGAAGTTTCTAAGAAGATGTTGGATAACCATTTGTCTGAAGTGATGTAGGGTTTCCTGCCTGGGCAGGGGGGTGGACTAGAAGTCCTCCAATGTCCCTTCCAACTCTGTTATTCTGTTATTCTGATATGAATGACAGAATTGGCCCTTCCTTCTAAGGATCCTAAATGAAACCTTGGTGTTGAAAAAACAGAAATACATTTCTTTTCTTTTTTGTCTCTCTCACACACATACATAAACACTTTGGAAAACTTAAGGGATATAAAATATAAACCCTCAAGTTCAAATATAGGTATGTTTTAAACTTTCTGAAGTCATTTCTAGTGCTAAATAGAAGCAACTGAAGAACAATTTTATCCTACTTAAGATTAGCAGCCTTAATATTTCAGTTATATTTTTTTCAGCACATATTATTGACTTTTGTGTTTTTCATTTTCTTTACAAACAAAATGTTCTTCAGTAAAAACAGATATTTATACAGAGAAATACACAGGCATACAAGGTAGTCTTATTTAAAATTTACTTTAACAAAATGATACAATGCAGATTTTCTAACCATGCTATTATTTTTTACTGAAGATGATAAAAACTTTCAATTGCACACATATTATAGTTGTTTAGGAAGTATGAAATTCATAAAATTATGTTTTTAAACTTCTTGAAGGAAATAAAACAAGCTAAATAAATAAATGAAACGCCTCCTTAAAATTGTCTATATTATGTTGCTTCTAAACTGAGGAATTCTTTCCTTTTTATTTATTTGTTATGCCACTGTAAATTGTCTCAGAAGTAGTATACATACTGATTATTTTTTACTCTGTTAGCCATCCAGAGTCCATGTATATGAGCCATCCATGTATATAAGATGGACAAGCTATAAATTTGTTAAATACATTAAATGAATAATTAAGGAGCAGTTTCCAGCATTGCATGGAAAGATGAAAGATGAAATAGGTACAGAAATGACTGGTTGCTATTAAATGGATTTGATTTAATTTTCATTAGTGCCATAAGTCAAATCCCATCTGTGGCCATTTCTGTATTAGCAATTTACAGCATGTGCCATATTGTCTTCCATGTTACTATGGAATTTTGGGATAGAAATCCCACTACTGAAAAAGAAATTTGTGGAGATTTGTGGGAGATTGATTTAAATATTAGTCCTGTCTCCCTCCCTCCCTCCCTCCCTCCCTCTCTCTCTCTCTCTCTCTCTCTCTTTTCATATAATGTGGCCAAAATCCAAATAAAAATAATTGCTCATTTGAAATGCTCAGCAAAGTTCATAAGAATCCATCCCAGACTGTTCAGTGTTATAAAGGGACCACAATTTCTTTTGAAATTATATTGTTGTTGTTTGGCTTGGATGTGAGTGTTAATTGATTAAATAAAAGTATGGAAAATATATATTTACTTAATTCTTTAAGCGCTTAACTTTAGAATTAAATACAGATGGGCGGTTTTTTTGGCAGTGGTTTGCTCTCCAAGCTTGCTTCAATTTAGTTTTTGAACATTTCGTTACCAGACTAAGTAACATAATCAGCAGAATTGTCTTGTCCTATTCTATTTAGTTTATAAATGTCTGGTGTGCCAGTTTGATCAGTTGGTTGTTCAACCAATCCCGATCTACAAGTATTTTCTATTATTTCACAGGTGTTTTCTTCCTACATAAGCACAAACAACAAATATTGAATTATTTTATTCTTGAAGAACAACATCCTCTCACTACCTGGCTAAGTAAGAAAGTATTATATTATTAGAGACAGGGACTCTGTCTTGGAATTCATTCCTTTTGTGCCAAGTATTCAATTGCTTTAAAATTTTTGGCCTGACCTTTTGGACCTGGAGTATTTTTATTGGCCTCCACGTCATGGTGATTTATCTACATAGTTCACTTGCAGACCAAGAAATGAAAGCATAATGACCTTTTCTTCTAAGGTGAGTGGGCTCAGCATATTTTTGATGTCCTGTCACTTACAAGACTATTCAGGCAGATTAAAAGATTAGGCAACTTATTTGATACACTGGAGGCAAAACGAATCTGATAGACTCAGCCAATAGATCTAGTTAAGGATCAACATAGATATATCATGTTGTATATGGCTTTTGTTTTATACTTTATTTTAGTGTATGTGTGTCTATGTGTGTGTGTTGTTATTGTTGTTGTTGTTGGTGGTCCTATTTAGATTAAAAAACATCAGCCCAGTTGCCCAAACAAACCAATCAAGGTATTATTGTAATTTGTTATAAGAAGTATAATTAGTGTTTAAAAGGACTAAATAGTTGCACGATTGATGACGATCCATAGAGATTGATTAAGGATCAATTCAGACAGTCAATGGAATTTTCCAATCCTGTATTGAATTTAAAACACATTAACATTATGGACTGAAGAGGGCATTTGCGCTGATTCTGTTTTCATGAATTTGTATTATTTTTTGTAAGAAGAGAATTAAACATTGTCTTCTCAAAGATTATGAAAGGGATACTGTCTACAAAATTTGACAAAAAGCTTTATAAGAGTTTGCATGGAGATGGACATCTACTGACATAATAAGACCCTCAGCAAAGATCTTTGGTTATGAGCTTAAAGAGGACAATAAAGTACAGTTAATTACAAAGCATTGCTTTTAGAAAACAAGAGAGGGAATTTATGATCTCTCTAACTCCGTCCAAGAGTTTCCCCCTAAAAGACAATTAGTAGTAGGCTGTAGCTAGTTAGGTTAAGCCTGTTCAAAGACTTAGTAAATGTCTATAGAGCTTCTCAGTCATCCAGGTCTTGGTTGTTCCATGTAATGCTTAGAATCTTTAAGTCTTCCTTTCTTTGTCATATATTTCAAGGACATCTTCTTAGTCATTTGGCATTGGGAGAGTCCATTGCGGGTTCCAAGCCCAGATGAGAAAAGAGGAGAGTTGGGCATCAGGCTAACAATCTGTCCTTGTAAAAATTATAACTGCTACAGAAACAGCAGGAAGCATCTCAAGAAAATTTAATCAACCAGCAAGAATTCTGTATGGCTTATATGATGATACCAGAGCAAACCAGCAACAGTGTCTAGTGACAGAAGTAAAAAACTGTCTTCTTAACCAAGAACATCACAAGAATTGGGACATGGAATGTGAAAAGAAGCAACAGATGATCAAATATGTACATTACAATTTGGTCAAGTATCGTTTTTATGAATCCAGAAGAAACGTCTTTGTCATTGTTTGTCATAGATTTATGATACAGTTATGTTAGTATTAGCAAGTTTTTTATTTGATAATTAGGAAATGTCTTCCATGGATCATTACATTGCTTTATTAATTTACATTTCATTTTTTTTAAAAATTATTTACCTGTACTAAATAAATTAGTAGGATTTATTACTGTTAATAACCAAGCAATCAAGTAATCCACTTGTCTGACATGCTGAGTTACATAACAGTTATATTGTTTATTTGTGATCTCATACTACAGCTTGTGACTTGATGAATATTGAATTTGCCTTATGTAGTGATCTTATACTACAGCTTAACTTTTAATTGATTATATCTCAGTTAAATTGAGCAGGACACTTTGTCTTCTGCAGTCTGAATTTCTGTTTCAGTTAAAACGAGGACTGTTTTTACATCAACCAGAGTAAGTAAGAGGACCTATGTTGGAAGGGCAGAAAAGCAAGTGGCATCCATTCTCTATTCACAGCTCTAATTGAAATAGGAAGTGAGGATGATGACAGTTTCTTGAGTAGCACCTTACATCTTTCAAATGGGCCATGAACATTTTAGTGATACCTCATGTTTGACATACAAGGATGAGATAACAATCACTTTCTGAGAAAAATTATGTTTTTTGCAGTGGTCACCGTCTTACCAACTATTGAGGAGAATTCTCAATTGCCTTGTTTTTGACAATACCAGGATGCTTTGGAAATGAACCTCAATTTATTTATGTTCCTTATATGAAAGCATATCAGGAGATTTATGGAAAGACACCCCCCACCTTGAAAGACCTGCCTTTTAAAATGAGTCACTTTAAGATTGTACTCTTGCTAAATTGACATATAGATTGTTGCCACTGAAATATTCTAGGTCACTTTCCTTCACAGATAACTGTTATATCAAGGCTTGTCATTTGGCCCTGAAAAGTCACCCTTTCTGAGAGACTTAGATTTGTCTTCATAATTTTAAAATAGTACTTACCATTGTTGGACTAAACATTTTGTAGTCAGCTGAAATAGATATGTAGTAACGGTAAAGGGAAAGGTTCCCCTCGCACATATGTGCTAGTCATTCCCGACTCTAGGGGGCAGTGCTCATTTCTGTTTCAAAGCCGAAGAGCCAGCGCTGTCTGAAGACATCTCCATGGTCATGTGGCCGGCATGACTAAATGCCGAAGGCGCACGGAACACTGTTACCTTCCCACCAAAGGGAAGGTACTACTTGCATTTTTTACGTGTTTTTGAACCGCTAGGTTGGCAGAAGCTGGTACAAGTAACAAGAGCTCACCCTGTTACGCGGCAGTAGGGATTTGAACTGCTGAACGAACGACCTTTCAATTGGCAAGCTCAGCATTTTAGCCACTGAGCCACCGTGTCCCTTGGATATGTAGTGACCTTGTGCTTTTTTTAGTGAAGCACTCTGTATTATGGAAATGTGATTTCCTTCACTGAGGTGAATGAGTGGCTGATATTCCTTAACAAAATGCATTGTGTTCCTTCAAAGTTTCATCTAGCAGCAACAGGAAAAGGCATCTGCACATTTGCAGCACATGGTCAACAGCCTTTTTCTTGTAGTTTCATAGATGAGCGGGAAAACTATATGCACATGTATAGTGGATATCAGAAACCTC
Organism: Pituophis catenifer annectens; assembly: GCF_029215685.1. Classification (NCBI taxonomy): domain Eukaryota; kingdom Metazoa; phylum Chordata; class Lepidosauria; order Squamata; family Colubridae; genus Pituophis; species Pituophis catenifer. The sequence goes on from NW_027256882.1 coordinate 236,256,619, forward strand.
TTCCAGTTATTACACTCTCTAGATGAGGCTTCAGAACACATGAAGTGAAAAGTGACTGTTTCACTTCACTTCATTTTAGGAGTGAGATGGGTGTGTTGATTCGCCATCTGTCATTAAAGCTGATGGGCATTTTGTTTTAGCGCTGAAAGAAACAGCAGACTGGACTTCACAAGAACAAAGGGGAAATGTCAACTTAGTGTTTGGAGCCTTTTTAACCTGGGAAAAGTGAAATTGATCAATGGAATCTTTCATGCTGCTGAGATTTTATAAAACAAAATGCAGGGATTATGGATTTTCTGCTACTCATTGAATTGATGCTATTTTAAATGTGTTTATATGATCTATTCTTTTGACCTGTGCAAATTAGCCTGGATTCATGTCAAACCCGAGGGGGAGAGGAGCCTGGATAGCTCAGCAGACTAATGCATTGTAATTTAACTCCAGCTGTCTACAATTAGTAAGTTCGAATCTTGCCAGGCTCAAGGTTGACTCAGCCTTCCATCCTTTCTAAGGTAGGTAAATTGAGGACCCAGTTTGTGGGGGCAATAAGCTGACTTTGTAAAAATATACAAAAGTATAAGGCTATTGCTTAACATATTGTAAGCCGCCCTGAGTCTCCGGAGAAGGGCGGCATATAAATCAATTAAAAAAAAAAAAAAACCTGTCAAACTGCTTGAAACAGGCATGATTCAACTTGAGTTTGCATTTAAGATTTGAATGCATCTGACTCCGTTTAAATATCTTCAAATTTTTATTTAATGAAAATATACATTCACTGATAAATGGGAAATTTCAACATTTTTGCCATTGCTCTGTTGTTTTAATTTTTTATTTTTAGAGCATATTAAAATGCCCATTTTTGAACTAGATATTTCCAATGATTTCTCTCTTTTTTATAGTAATTTTATTAAAGATTTATTAAAGATACAACAGTAAAAATTCTCACAAAAGGAAAAAAAGAAAGATTACAAAAAACAGAAGGTTCAAAAAAGAGAAAAAAATAGAGAACAATATAAAAATGCAAAAAGAAAAGAAAAGAAAAAGAATATAGTGAAGAAAAAGAAAAGAAACACATAAAGATATGACTTACCTTTTCATCCCAAGTATAAAAAATTAGTAACTTGTAACCTACTCTTAAAATATAACAAATGTTTTTTTTTCTTCCCATATCCTATCTCTTTATAAGCAAATCTATAAAACAATATAACTTCAGCCCTGATTACCATAAATTCATTAAGGGTTATCAGAGATGACATCTATTTTAACTTTAATCAAATAAACCAACATTATATTCTTTGTTTTGACTTCTAATATTCTTAATCTTTATTCCATTCAAGTAATATCCTAGAACTTGTTTTGTTTTCCTTTGTACTTTGTACTTTCTCCCAAAATTCTTCAAAGGTTTAAAAAGCTTCTCTTGTAAATCCAATATAGGAAAATTAGCCAAGTCACTTTCTTGGCTTATTATCTGTATTAATTTTTCAGACATTAGCTAGTTTCTTTTGCTTATCTAGTGTAACATCTTTTTCCATGTCTTTCTTGTATACTATCATTTTTAAATCCAGTTTAAAATAAGCCCCAAACCTTCAGGTAAAACCTGTTCTTTTTCTATTACATCTTTTCTATAGAGGCAGACACTATTAAAATTAACTTCTGGGTCAATTGTTCAAAAATATCCTTTAATATATACAATGTTAAAATATTTTGTTCCATTTCCTAATTGTGACTTGAGTTTGAATGTTCATTTCTTTTAATTATTAACTTTAGTTCCCTCTAGTGTCCATTTTAAAAAATCTTACCTTATTATGTTTTTTTTAAAAAAAAACAAATAAAAGTATTTTCTGACAGGAAGGGTTCTTTATTATTGATTATTATTTTAAAACCTTATTTCAGATTTATATGGATTCTTAATCCATTTGTAACTTTCTAAAATTAAATTTTAATCACCTTTTTGCTCTTTATTCCAACTTTTTTAAAAAGTACTTAAACTACTACTTAAAACTACTTTCCCTATGGATTGAAGGAAACTCACCCAGTGTGAGTGTCAGTGTCAATCCAAAGGTTCCTAATAGCCAAAAAGCAATGAACAAGCAATTTTTAAAAGTGATTAGAAAAGGAAGTATGCAAACTTAGTGCCCTTTCAAAAAGTGCTGGCCGCAGTTTGAACAAAATGGTTATCTACAAGGGCTCTAAACCCAACTGCTGTCAGAAACTGCTGTCTTGAAGTCTTCTCATGCAGAACAGTTGTCAAGACCACTTGTGGGCAAACTAAGGGTTTGCCCACAAATATTAAGGTTAAGGTTTTTAGAAGTGGGTTTGCCACTATCTGCTTCCAAGGATTGAAAGAGAATGACTGGTCTCAGGCAGGACTGGAACTCATTATCTCCCACCAAAATGGGTCCTAGCAACAAAGATTCTAGGGAGCCAAATACTGAACAAATGGAAAAATGTTCTAGTGAAAACATAAAACATCAAATCAAATCTTTCTCATGGTCCTATAACAAGTTCTCAATCTTAGAATAGAATAGAATAGAATAGAATAGAATAGAATAGAATAGAATAGAATAGAATAGAATAGAATTCTTTATTGGCTAAGTGCCAACTACTGCAATGCTCTCTACATGGGGCTCCCCTTGAAGAGCACCCGGAGGCTCCAACTGGTCCAGAATGCGGCCTGGCGGGTAGGCACGGGAGCCGCATGGCACTCCCATATAACATCTCTCCTGCGTGAGCTGCACTGGCTCCCAGTGGTCTTCCCAGTGCGCTTCAAGGTGTTGGTTATCACCTTTAAAGCGCTCCATGGCATAGGACCTAGTTATCTTCGAGACCGCCTGCTGCTACCGATGGCCTCCCATCGACCTGTGCACTCCCACAGAGAGGGCCTCCTCGGGGTGCCATCAGCCAAACAATGTAGGCTGGTGACCCCCGGGGGGGCCTTCTCTGTGGGGGCACCTACCCTCTGGAATCAGCTGCCCCCAGAGATAAGGAGAATCCAAGACCTCGGTGCCTTCCGCCGTGCCCTTAAAACCTTCTTTTTTCAGCAAACCGGGTTGGCCTAACACTTTTTAAAATGTTTTTAATTGTCTGTTATTGTTTTTAATCATGGGGCCAAATTTATATATATCTTTTTAATTGTATTTTAATGTTTGTAGTTTATGTTTTTACTTGGCTGTTCACCGCCCTGAGTCCTCAGGGAGAAGGGCGATATACAAATTTAAAAATAAATAAATAAATAAATAAATAAATAAATAAATAAATAAATAAATAAATAAATAAATAAAGTGTGCTTGGACACACAAGGAATTTGAATTGGTGCATACACTTTCGGTGTACATAAAAGAAAAGATACATTCATCAAGAATCATAAGGTACAACACTTAATGATAGTCATAGGGAAACAATATAATATAAATCTTAAGGATACCAGCAACAAGGTTACAGTCATACAGTCATAAGTGGGAGGAGATGAGTGATAGGAACGATGAGAAGATTAATAGTAATACAGGTTTAGTAACTAATTTGACAGTGTTGAGGGAATTATTTGTTTAGCAGAGTGATGGCGTTCGGAAAAAACTGTTCTTGTGTCTAGTTGTTCTGATGTGCAGTGCTCTATAGCATCATTTTGAGGGTTGGAATTGAAACAGTTTATGTCCAAAAATATCTTTTGGCTCAGTTCAAGTGTACTTAAAAAGGACTACTTAAAACTAAACTTTTATTTTCTTAGTTACTTTTCTGGCATTTCTGTTTTGACATGATTCTAAAGAATGCCCCATTGACCGACATTTGCAGGGCTCTGGGTTTTAAAAACTTAAAGATAAGGTGTTAACTGCCTATTGCTACATATAATGGACCTATATGAAAGCCATATTTTCTTTTGTATAAAAACAACCAAGTTTTCTCAGAGGAATGTTAACTGAAGAAATAGCTTTTACAGATGGATTGTTAAGGATTACAGGGTAGGTCACAACACAGTTATTACTGTTGAAAAGTTTCAATATGGGCCTACATGTTTATAATATAATGTTTAAAAGGAGACATTTTAATGTCAAGAATCTCATTAAGAGAGTTTTTCAAAAGGATATTTTCCCCAAGAGTAAGGCATAAATGACAGCGGCAGGAACTAATTTGTGCATGTTTCAGGAAAGAATAGAACAATTTCAACACAAGTTAACTCAGTAATTATAATTATTTTAGAATGGGTCTTGGCGTTTTAGATACATAACACATCTTAGTAAATAGGCACTTATGTTTGATCATAAATATCATCAAATTACGGTACCTGCTATTATGTTGCATTGTGGGTCAGTAGGATATATTGCTAAATATGTACAAAACAACTCTTAGTAAAATATTAGAAGCTATAACAAACCTAATTTAAAATATTACCAGGAAAATAGGGATTGGAATTCATCACCTAACCAAAATTGTTTTGACTGAAAATAAACATGATTTTATTTTGCCAACTTTTTTTTTTTTTTAATTTGATTTATATGCCGCCCTTCTCCGGAGACTCAGGGCAGCTTACAATGCTTTAAGCAATAGCCTTCATTCTTTTGTATATTTTATACAAAGTCAGCTTATTGCCCCCACAAACTGGGTCCTCATTTCACCTACCTTAGAAAGGATGGAAGGCTGAGTCAACCTTGAGCCTTGGAGAGATTCGAACCAGCAGAAATTGCAGGCAGCTGTGTTAATAACAGGGTGCACTAAACCCTTGTACTATCAAGGCTCTTTTTTGTTGTTGTTAGTTGTGAAGTCCAACCCATTGCAACCCCATGGACAACCTTCCTCCAGGCCTTCCTGTCCTCTACCATCCTCTGGAGTCCATTTAAGCTCATGCCTACTGCTTCAGTGACTCCATCCATCCAACTCACTTTCTGTAGTCCCCTTCTTCTTTTGCCTTCAATCTTTCCCAGCATTAGGCTCTTCTCCAGTGAGTCCTTCCTTCTCATTAGGTGGCCAAAGTATTTCAGTTTCATCTTCATCAGGGAACAGAGCAGTCAGGGAACTTAAATCGTTAAAAAAAATACCTTGGTTACCATTTAATTAATGAATTAATTAATTTACATATTGTCCAAGTGTGATTTAGCCAGAATTTTATCCAGGCTAAGGGTAGAAAGTGCTGGCATGGGAAGGTCAGAATATGCCACGACCTGTGGACTTCAACTCCCAGAATTCCTGAACCAGCAACAAGTCATAGTTGCCCATCCCTATGCTAAGTAACTGGTAATTTGTATCCTTGAAATAAAGTGAAACCTATTAGCAAGGTGATATGGTAGTTCCAGCAAAGATTTGCTTCAGCAGAATCAGCAGAATCTTAATCAAGCTCCAAATAAGATATAATTGCAACCATGAGAAGTCAAGTAATAGGAAAATATTATATATTTTTAAGAATTTTGATTGGATGACTTCTAAGCTCCCATTTCTTATAGATACACAATTGAGTACCATGTAGCATTACAACCTAATTTTAAATTTAAATAATCTAATCATTGCTGGGTCACAGTTATTTCCAAAACAACCAATATATTTATCGATTGCAAGGTATAGATAATCCATACAAATCATAGTTCCACCTCTCTCCCCACACACACAATTAGTAAAACTGAAGTATTCATCATATTTGAAACATATTTGAAAAAGCAAGGTGAAAACTTTATCAATCCTCTAAAATACTGGTTGTAAAAAGGGAGGGGAGTGACTTCTGACTAGAATTTGTTTCTTCCAATTCTAATTTTGTGGATTTAGTTTTAGTTATGGATTGTGGAAATTTGTGGATATTTCCTCCACTCATCTCCTACCAGACTCCAGGACCCAAAAGACTCTCCAGGTTCTTTTTTTATGGGACTGGGACTTTTTTCTTCATTTTAAGTTTTTCAGAAGTTTTTGCTGGGAGGGAGAAAGAAGGAAGAGAATTTCTAGTTTCTGAAGCAGAGGAGAGTGGAGGATGAATTCTAAGGAAAAGATATTATGCAAGAATTGGCTACTAGTTTCATAAAATTCTAGTTACTAGTAGGTGTAGACTTCCTTTTTTTTAAAAAAAAATGTTTTTAAAAATTTTTTAGACAAACAAACATTTAATACATCAGTCATTCCTTCCATATGACATCTCGGTGTTATCTCCCAAGATTCTCCTTTTTGTTGTTTCTTCTGTCTTCATTCTCATTCAGTCCATTACAATTCATCACAAACACAATATTCTAGTCATAACATTTTTTATACATAGCTATAAATTTAATTATTTGTATCTTTTTTCTAACCAATGGTAAAATTGATTCCATATCTTAAAATATTCTGACTCTTCTCTTTCTTTAATCATCAAAGACAATCTGTTCATTTTAGCACAATCTAGAATTTTTTTTAATTACTTCTCCTTCCAAAGGTATTTTCTCTGCTTTCCAATTTTGTGCATAAACAATCCTTTCAGTGGTCATTACATGTATAATCAAATAAATATTTTCTTTACTAGGTTTTTCAGGGCGGATACCCAGTAGGAACAGCTCTGGTTTAAATTCAATACGTTGCTGTGTCATTTCTTCCAGCCATATCTTAATTTTATTCCAATAGTTTTTAGCTTCTGAATATGTCCACCACATATGGTAATTTGTCCCTGGTAACTGATGACATTTCCAACATTTGGCTGATTTATCTTTAAACATTTTTGCCAGTTTCTCAGGTCGCATCTATAAAACATTTTATACTGATTTTCCTTATATGCAGTGGACATTGTTAATTTATAATTCCTTTCCCATAATTGTTGCCATTTCTCTAGATCAAGGTGTAGACTTCCTTTTCCTCAGTGAACAGAGACACTTCTTCTCTGAGGCACCATATGACTGAAAGAGACACTGGAAGTTCCCACAGTATAATGAACACAGAGCTATTGTATTGGTATATATGAATGATCTTGGATGGCAAGAGGAAGAGCTACAAGCAGTGGTGGGTTCCTCCCGGTTCTGCCCGGTTCTGCCAAGCCAGTAGCAGTGACGATATGATGTCACCGAACCAGTTCTGCCCACCCACCTCCCTGCCCCCCACCCCTGTGTTATTCTTACCTTTTATTTGGCCCCACCCCCAATCTATTGCTGCCTCCTGAGTCCCAGCTGATGACTAGAGGGAAAAAAACTGTTTAAACTCTTGCCACGGGGCTTCAAAGGGCCGCCCTATAGCTGATCAGTGTTAAAAGAAAACAAATGAGTAGACCGATGCCTGCAAAAATAAATGGCTAGACCGGTGCCTGCAAAAATACATGAGTAGACTGATGCCTGCAAAAATAAATGGGTAGACCAGTGCCTGCAAAAATACATGAGTAGACCAGTGCCTGCAAAAATAAATAGGTAGATCGGTACAGCTCTGCAAGCAGTTAAAAGCCTGGTAGACCAGTACCTCTGCTAAATCCTAAATAATTGTCACATGACCATCAAGCCATGCCCACAAAATAAGCCACACCCACAGAACCAGTAGTAAAAAAAATTAGAACCCACCCCTGGCTACAAGGTAGGTAACAATCAGATAAGAGTCAGCTGTGTCTGAAGAAGGAATGAGGTATGTGACAAATGTCTCAGAAGGGACCCTCCCTAGTTTTTTAAAGTTAAAAGTGAGGGGGGAGAAATGTACTTTTAAGACTTGCAAGATTCTGTTTTCTTACAATAATGATAAATGTGGTTTTCCAAATGGCTTCTTGTCTGGATTATCTCATAAGGTTAGTAGGAATATTGGTTCCAAATGGAAAGTTTACTTGCTGATTTTTGTACTCCTCTACTTTTCATCACAGTGCATCTTGCCAGAGAGAATTCCAAAAGCATTTTACAAGGAAAAAAATTGCTTTTATTTCAGCAGCTGACACCTTCATCATCTCCAAACTTGATGACTACAATGCACTATGTTGGGCTACCCTTGAAGACTACCTAGGAACTGCAATTTCTTCAACCTACATGAAAAGCCTACATTCTTTCTCCCAATAATTTTATTAAAGATATTATACAAATGAAACTTATACAAAGCAATGTATTTTTTTTATGTATAAAAATACACACACACTTAAAAAGAGAGTGAGGAAAAAAAGAGAGAAAGAAAAAAAAGGAAGAAAAGAAAAAAGCAGAAACCTTCCCTTCATTTTCTAGCAAGTAAATCCACATTAACAACTTATCATTATCTCTTAAATATAAGTAAACATCTTTTCATTCCATATCTCATCCCAGTTTCTGTAAACCCATTTCTGAATCTTCACTTCTCCCTATTAAACAGCAAATTCTAATAAGAGTTATCACAATAACAACATAAATATTACAAATACTGTATATCTGAATCGAACCTTCCCTCTTAAACAAATTCTCTCATTTCTAATCATCAAAGTTCAGCCTCACTTAAAAAAATCAAACATGATCCGAAATAACCATTGACACACCGACAGAAGATAGAGTAATTAATAAGATTATGGAATGTGCAGAAATGGACAGACTTACAAAAGAATTACAAGATAAAGAGGAACATGATTATTATCTAGTATGGGAAAAGTGGTATACCTGGTTGAAAAATAGAAAAAGGAAAAAAGAATAGGGAGTAATTGGAGTTACAGAAACAGGAACATAAATCACTAACATAAATTAAGAATGAATCATAAAGATAGATATATGAGTAAGATCAAACAAGGAAGAGTCAAAACACAAATAAGAACATACATTACTGTTGTTTATTTGACAATATATATTTGACAAAATGTATATTTGAAATCTTTGTTTACATGTTTTGTTCTGTATGTTTTGTTGTCACTAGTTCTGTTTTGTTTGTACTTTTAAACAAATAAAAATTTATTTAAATAATAAAAAAAAAGAAATAACCATCATTATCCACTCCTGGTTAAGAAAAAAAAAGTTAAACATTTCCCAAAATAACAAGCCGTTATTTTAACCTTGACCAAATAAACCCTTTTGTATTCTTTCCTTTTTTTCTGTAAACAGCTTTAAATTCCTCAAAAAATTCTAATGTCTGTCTTCTTATAGTCTCCTCTTCTCTTCAAGTTTTTGTTTTCATCTTTATCAAGCTCACTTTGTATTCCCAATGCAGCAACTCCAGCAAATCCCTCTTGTAAATCCAGTATAAATAAATAATCCAGATCAATCATCTGATTTGTTGTGTTTCTTTTTTTCAATTTTAAGTCATCGTCTTTCATTTGTAAGTCCATTATTTTATTTTATTTCTTGTAAACTGAATTTTTTAATTCCATCTGTTAGTCACTTTCAGTTTTGTTTAATGGAGCTTATTCCTCTACAATAACACTGACTGATGCTATGAAAGTATAAATATTTTTTTTTGGGGAGGGGGGACCTCCTGTCACCATAAATCAAAACTTCCTTTTAAACTATCCATCTGATGCCCTCTGGTGTCTGATCTTCAAAGTCTTGTTATCAGATTCAGGATGTAAACAGAATATTTCCCCATAAGACAGGATCCTTTCAATGAACTTCAAAGCCATAAATCAAGTCTATCTGAGCCTTAATCCATTCAAAACTTTCTCAGTCAAACAATCATCTTTTTGCTGTATATCCCCCACAAATATAAAACTTTAACCTTATAATCAAATTGTATTTCTTTAAAGGAATTGAAGAGAACTCACCTTGTGGTTGTTATGTGTCTCTTAGGAGGAGGAGGAGGAGGAGGAGGAGGAGGAGGAGGAGGAGGAGGAGGAGAGGAGGAGGAGGAGGAGGAGGAGGACGAACTTAACAGTTTCTTCAGAAGAAGAAACTTATTCAGAAGAAACTTATCAGTCAAACAAAGAATGAATGAAAGAGAGAGAGAGAGAGAGAGAGAGAGAGAGAGAGAGAGAGAGAGGGAGAGAGAGGGAGAGAAAGAATAACAAAAAGAAAAACCTTATAGAATATATGTAAATATAATGATTTCTCTTTACCAACAAAGAAATTAAAGCATCCTGAAGTGCACCCTCCATGCTGATAAGTGCACTATTACTGGCTTTCAGTGGGTTTCTGAATAACTTGGTTTAACTTGTGAAACCTTTTTTGGAGATGTCTTAGCATACATCTGAGAACATCTCTTCTGGTAACCCTCTCCCTGATGTTCTAGAGCAGTGATGGCTAAGTTTAAGCTTTTTGCCATCGTGTGCCAGGAGTGGGGGGTGGAGAGGAGGGATCCCGTGCATGCATGCCCACACCCATAATTCTATGCGCCCCACCCCTGCACATGTGACCCCCCCCCCGCTCCCCCCCACTCCTGGCACGCGATGGAGCCTTTCTAGGAGCTTTGGGAGGGCAAAAATGGCCTCCCCCCCCAGAAGCCCTCCAGAAGCCGGAAATGGCCCATTTGCCGACTTCCGGTCTCACCGGAGCTGAGCTCGTGTGCCCACCGATATGGCTACCCGTGCCACTTGTGGCTCACGTGCCATAGGTTTGCCATCACGGTTCTAGAGAGATCCAGGAGCCAGGATTATTGCCTATATATTTCTGCCTTGTTCTCTGGAACAAGCTCCATCTCCCAGTTTCTGGCTAGTCCTCATTTTAGTCACTGTTGGCATTTTTAAAAAGTTATATATGATTTTTATCATTTTGATGATTTAATTTTAAACTGACAAAAGTTGCATAATTGTGGCAAGTACATAAACATTGGAAACAACCTGAGAAAAAGTCTAAACTTGTAACTTGATTTTGGACAGAATTAGTCATATAGAATAACCCTTGCCCTATTACTGGTAAATGGAGCACAATAACATCATAAAGGCCATAGTAATTGAGGGGACCAAAGTAGCCAATGAACTACAAGTCTCTAAGGAAGTAAAACCTACCAGTCAAAACTGATAAGGTGAGATGACATAAGAAGGAGGAGAATACTTTAAAAGTTCAGCAGGAAAATGCCTCCGGAATTGCATTTACATTGGGTAAATCAGACTAAATTCTTCCATTCTTTATAAAAAAAAGAACAAGTTTCTTGCTTGTTTTGGTAATAAGGCAATCAGGCAATGTCTATATTTTGTAAATCTCAAAAGTACTGTGTTTTTTTAAACTCTCAGAGAGATCCTGATTTTGTCTAGGCTCATTTACATCAAATTATCTTTCCTGCTGAAAGGACAGAACTAATCCAGAGCAACCATCAAACAAATCAACCCAGTTTTCACTCAAGAGACAAATGACCAAGATCAAATACATCATACAAACTTCTAGCTTTCTTTCTGTAGAGATTCTCAATCATCTAGGTCATGGTTGTTCCAAAGATGCTTTTTCTGGAGGCAACTAGACTTTCTTGTTTTTTCTTTGAAGACCTTTCGTTTCTCAATCAAGAAGTTTTTTCAGATCTGACAGGATAGTGGGGAATGGAAGGATTTATACGGAATATAAATGGAGTCAGTATAAAAAAAAACGTAACATCAGTTTTAAGGATAGTATTTGAAGCATATACTGTAAGTAACTTTTATTGTTTTAATAAGTAAGCACCATTATTACCGAATTTATCAAAAGTTATTATTTTCTCCAACATATTCTTTTTCAAACATGGATAACCTTAACAAGAGAATTGCCCCGCTGTTATCAATCAATCCAATTTGTTTGAGGATTCAAATTAAAAATGATTTACTTTGAATAAGCATTTTTTTCAGATGCAGAGAAAGAATTGGCTACATGATATTTGAGGATATCCTCTATATGAGGATATTTTTCATGTTTACAGTATAAGTGTAACTTTGCTTTAGCCTAAGTACCTATATAATTTTATAAATCATTTACTGCAATTTTCAAAGATTGCATGAAATGAAGCACTTAGGTGGCTTAATATTTTTTTTTAATATGCTAGATTTTAAAAATTATTGCACAATGCCAATTAAAAGCATCTACTTTTTCTCCTTCCTGGTAAACTGATTAGTCTTGGATATTGGAGAATGATCACTACCCTTTCCACAAAACACAAAGTTAAGATCTTGTAAGCTTTCTAAATATCTTCTGAAGCCACGCTCAGAAAAAAAAAAGGCTTTGGGTACTTATATTAAAAAATAAATAAAATCTTGACCGATATGAAGGATAAGTTTCCTGAGTTCCAGAATTTTTCTTTTCCTTGGATTAACTTCATAGAAAAGGAGAAAACTCACTGGTGATTTCCTGACTAATACTTAACATGACCATGAACAATCTTTCTAACTTCTTTTTCAACTAAAAGTGACTTTGAAAAAACATTGAATAAAAATTCTAAAACTGAAGTAATCTTGAAAATTCTAAAAATGTTTCTCAGATGTCTTGGTAGATTTAGTAGTATTAGACCTCAGTGGTAATAGTTGATCTCTGATAAATCTTAAAGGAACAAGAATGGAGTCAAGTGAAAATGAATTAAAGATGGGAAACCAATCCTAAACTGTCACACCAATTCAGAACTGTTACAGTCCTGTTAAAAAAGCATTTGCCAAGTTGAGTCCCCCACCACCACCACCTGAGTTTTCTGTGGTGTTTTTCTATTAAAACTTTGAGCTATACTTAATTTCTGCTGAGGGAAAAAAATAGCTTAGAGAGAAAGCAACATCCGCAGGGGATCAAAACAAATAAGATGACAATCACAGCAGCACAAAGAATACCTTTCCTCTTTGCACTTCTGCATGATCTCACAACAACCATCTTCCTTGGTTTGATACATGATGTCAATGAACATAGAAAACTAGGAGGGGATTGATTGTGCTGCTACAACAATATTTTTTCTTGGTTTGACACATTGAGAGAGACAGGAGAGAGAGAGAGAAGGCTGTCTGTGAGTCCCAGATCCGGTGTGTTTTGGGACTGTTAATAACAGCATCCCCTCAGATATAAAGATGACATCTTCTCTCCTAAGATTCCAGAAAGTTTTGAAAACCTGGCTCCCATAAATACATTGAATCAACAGATGGATAGACTAAAACTATCTAATAATTTGATAAATAAATAATAACAAAGAGGTATTAACTCCGAGCCAGGAGTTGATGTTTGGTCCCGGGCCTGGAGTTAATACCTCTTTGTAATTATTTATTTATCAAATTATTAGATCATTTTAATCTGTCCATCTGTTGATTCAATGTACTTATGGGAGGTTTTTTTCTACTTTTATACACCACCCAAAGTTGTCATATTGGAGTTGGGTGGATAATACATTTTAAAAAAACAAACAAAAAGCCATTTTCAATATATTCAATATATTTCATATAATGCCATTTATTGGGGAGAAATTTGGAGTGATCTTTATTTAATGTTAGAGAGATACAATGAAACTCTCTGTCAGGTTTGTGAAGGCAAGTTGTTTCAGTTTGGTATTGCTATCACCAGGTTTAGGCAGCTCCACCATTTTCTTTTCTTCATTTTGTTCCCCATGCTACTATAGGATGTGCAGAAGAGAAGAGAATGTTCCCATGCTATTATAGGACATGCACATACTTGCTTCAACAATGGAAGCAAGTGAGATGGAAGCATATGAATTTAATGAATGAATAAATAAGTAAATCATAAATAAAAATCATAATTGTGGGCAAAATGGCTAATCAAGTGAGAGTGTAAGGAAAGCAACATGGCTCATTTGAATAATGTCTTGGATTGATTTCAAGCACTGAAATTTCAAAAATGCAGATTAATTCCCTGGAGGTACAATATATGAAAAGGGGTTAGGCTTTCAAATAGAACAAAAGCAAAACAAAATGGAACCAGGAGAATTAAGCTCGGCTGCTGCATAAATTTATCCAGCTGGCATCAAGATCTGTTGAATTCTTTGGGATGTAGGTCAGTGTATTGGATTGAATTCTTTCCTTTTAAAAACATAAAGCTATGTTTCCTGAAACAGAATTCCTAAACAAAACCACCCATCTGAACAAAACCCAGTTTTTGCTGAGAAACAAATAATCCATCACAGGAAAATGAGTACACTCCCACATGCCATATCCATGCAAAAGGATATTACATAATTGACTTTGAGATATGCAGTGCTGAAAATGTTGAATGTTAAATTCTTCCTGTAAGAAACAAATTCCATTTTCTCAGAAGTAGAGGCAAAAGCACATAATATTCATAACTTTAGCCATCCAAGGGAGAGGTTTTTGTTCTTTGTTTTGCTCTATGGTATATACAGTATAATTTAAAATATTGATTTTATATGAAATGATTATATCCATGTAGGCAGAGGGATGAGCAATTGATGAAGCTAATTTAACTATTCTTTCCCTTGGTTTTCCTTCAACCTGAAGTTATAGGTGTGCAGGGACAATCAACTACAACTGAGAGCAAAGAATAATAAGCATGACAACCAAGGTCACGTGATATATATTTTATATCTCATCTTAAACAATACGAAATCGATAGGAAATAAAACAGGAGGACAACTTTAGGTATTCTTTGTTTTGGAGTTTATCATATCTGGCTCTGAAACCTTTAGACTCATCCACTGGTATAGTAAAGTCATTTGCTTTAAGTGACCTTGAGCAATACTTTAAGCACTAGACTTAATTTATCTCCAAGAAGCATAAAGAACAGAAACAGGATGAACCTAAGTGTATTTCAGTGTGACTAAAATCAAAGTGAAATCATAATCTCTGATATAAAATGCCTCTGAATGGCATGTTAAAACAACATATTAAATATATATATATATATATATATATATATATATATATATATATATATATATATATATATATATGTGTGTGTGTGTGTGTGTGTGTGTGTGTGTGTGTGTGTGTGTGTGTAGGTCTTTGGTTATTCGGGTTTTCTCCCGCATAAAATTGGAGGTTTCTTGGCAATGTTTCGACAAAGTCTCATTCGTCATCTTCAGGCTGGTGTTCTCGGCTTCGTGCTTCTAGGAGCAATGTGTGTGATCACAGCTGTTTCTTCCTTTTAACTGCCAGTGGGGGTGTGAACTGATTGGGTGGGAGCTTGGCTGTGTTCTGATTGGGCGGAGGTGTGTTCTGATTGGTTGGGGGTTTGGCTGTGCTCTGATTGGATGGGGGGGTTGGCTGTGCTCTGATTGGATGGGTGTGTGTTCTGTTTAGGTGGGGGTTTGGTTGTGCTTGGGTTAGTCTGAGTAGCAGTTTTCGCTGGTGTGCATATGCAAAAAATTAAAATCTCGGGTGTTTTCCCGCGTCATTATAAATAAGTTGGTTAAAATATTTAAAATCCTGGTTAAAATCTTCTAAAAATCCTTACAGAGCACTCTGCAAGTTCCTTTAAAACCTCAGCTAAAATCCTACCAGTGACTTTAAAAGTTTTTCTTAAAGCAACGTTTCGACAGGCTCACACCCTGTCATCTTCTGGCTCTGTTTCATGTAGAAGCTATGGGTTCTCTGTTGCGGGGCCGGAGCTGTCGCTTATCTGTATTTGCTGCTGCTGACGTATGCTTTAAGAAAAACTTTTAAAGTCACTGGTAGGATTTTAGCTGAGGTTTTAAAGGACCTTGCAGAGTGCTCTGTAAGGATTTTTAGAAGATTTTAACCAGGATTTTAAATATTTTAACCAACTTATTTATAATGACGCGGGAAAACACCCGAGATTTTAATTTTTTGCATACATATACATATACATATACATATACATATACATATACATATACATATACATATACATACATACATACATACATACATACATACATACATATATATATATATATATATATATATATATATATATATATATATATATATGAAGCGATAGACATCACGATCTCCGGAACGTTTAAAAGTTTAAAAATTTTATTTTAAAACTTGTGCTAAGCTTTTGTTGGCCCCTACCGACTTCGTCAGAGTATAAAGTCACCATTGAAGAGCTGCTTGCTTTTATGCAATGCTGATCAATTTGGTCATTGCGCGTGTAACAGGCCCACACCCTTGCCTTCCCCCTGTAATTATCTTATTTTCTGCCTTAGTCATGTTGACAGATGACTATGCACTTTCCCCTGCCTCCTGCCCCATTGTGCCCCAATGACCAAATTGATCAGCATTAAACGTTCCGGAGATCGTGATGTCTATCGCTTCTTCTATAACTATACCTGGAACTCGCATCTTCAGGACAATTCTTTATATACATATATCCCAAATCTTTCTCAAGAATCTTTTAGACATACAGTACCTTTAAAAATGATATGGATAACCAGCCTGCTAGAGTCTAAAAGCTCATCTTTCTAATTTTGGCTTTAGTCATTGCTGACACAGAAATTTTTTCAGACAGAATTTGATTTATAATCATAATTGCCTTTGTCTGAGGATAAAATAATCCACAGTTCCTGCAAAAAAAATCTTTACTCCTATTGTTCAGTGGACAGGTTTGTGAAAACACCTATTTTTCTAGAGTAGCATGAAGACAATGCCAAAGCACATGGCTGAACAAAAGCAGTCAGTGAAATGCAACCTACAAACCACTTACTGGATTATAAAATAAAACCTTTAGGAATTTAGCAAATGATTTGAACCCTGTGGACACAGTTAATTGTATGAATGAATACATTGGATAAACTGTTAGATTTTATTTATTTGTTTGTGAAGGGAAACAATAATAAGGATATGATATACTGGTATACTAGATTCTGTAACCATTAGGTTCTTGTAATACACATATGCCTTTGTATTTGTATCACATATATTATGCCTTTATATTTGTATCTCCTGTAACAAACATATTCTGTTATTAGGCCTGTAATGTATCTGGTATTTGTCAGACATATGTCCCTGCCATTTGACCTGAACCCATATTAATCTTCTCCCTGTTTCTTTCTTGTGCCATCTAAGAGCATGGTACTATCTCAGTCTTAATTTATGTTGATCTGGATAGACTCCTGCTTTCCAGGGCCAGGGGGCCTAAGTGGCCAATTGAGTAAACAAAGAAATGCTCAAGATGACTAATTGGGAAGTTTCTATTCCCCCTTGCAGGGCAACAAGGAATGCACGGGCCTGGATTGGGAGGCCAGAGTTGGGTACTAAGCTGACGTCTCTGAGGGTATAAAAGGACGCCATACCTTCCCCAAGGTGTGGCTATCTCCTCGCATGCATTGTATCTGTATGTTCTGGATATAGTTCCACCCAGTATTTTGTTTTTGGCCATAAATAAAATCTGTTTTTTTTGCAAGCCTCGTCTTGAGTCTCTCTCTTTGGCATTCTGGTGACTCAAGTGTATTTTGGGACCTTACATTTCTGGCGCCCGAAGTGGGACTTGAAGGCAAAGTTTCTTCAAGGTGGCTGCATTCAGCTTCCCACAAACTGAGCCGCTTTGAGGCTTGGTGGCCTTCATTAAAGGCAGACAGAAGAAACCAGCTTGGACCAGTACTGAAGTCAAGAGCGCTCCTGGAAAAATTTATCCAGTGACTTTGATCTGGTCATTTGCTGGCAGGCTCCGATCCTGCCTGTCCTGAACGCCTAACAAAGAGGCTTGCACTGTGGGGGGGGTATGGAACTGAGCTCTTCTGGGTGAGTATATATATTTTTTTCTCTTGGGAAGGGGAGTGTTGCTTTGTGAGTGTGTGAATGAGACGAGGGAAATTCCTCAGAGGTTTGCCCTCGAAGCGATGTGCGGAGATCCAATCTGCGTTTCTGATTATCCGAGAGGAGATCAGCCAGAGACGATCGCTTTGAAAGGAGTGTGACTGTTGGAATAAGAATCTGTAGTGCAGGAGAGGGCTCTGACTAAACTTCGGACCCGCAGGGGAGGTCTGGGAAATCTCTTAGGGAAAAAGAGAGGGTTTAGTTAGGCTTCGCACCGACGGAAAGGTGTGAGAAATCTCCTCAGGAAGAAAGAGAGTCTAGTCAGGCTTCGAGCTGACAGAAAGGAATCCCCTGAGAAAAATGGGCAACCATGCTGGTAGCCTGTTTGGAACAAATAACTAGTAACAAGAATTGGGCCGTGTTCTCCATTTGGCTATGTTAGCCCACTGGAACACGTTACAAACAAGTTGTGAAAAAACAAAACAAAAAAAAAGAGTAAAAAAAAAAATGAATGAAAAATGTTGTGGCAGTAAAAGTTGTCTGTAAAAAGAAAAGTGGAGTTCAAACTTGCTCATGAGAGCCCTGGCTAAATGCAAACGATGTGTATACCTCTTATACATCTTGATCTTTAAAATGGGGCAGCGATTGCTGAGAGGTCCAAGTTAGAATGAGAACACACAGAACACCCCCAGGGCAGAGGCACGTAGTAACAATCTAGTGTCTAAAGAGAGATCTATGGGTGGCAAAGAAATATTGCAATGTTATAAAGATCTTGATAATTTACCATTCTCAAAAGAGCCAGAGAAGTCTGAAAGAACTAAGATGTAGAATTGATTGTGATATGTCTGGTCAGCCTGCAAATTAAGTAAACATCTCGGCTTGGAGCTGTGGGAAACGGAAAGTAGTTAGGGCCCACAATCATATTTATGATTTAAACTGCTCTCTGAGTTTTCCCACTGCTTTAAGAATAAGCTATAGGTTGCCCAAGGAAATAAAATTAAAACAAAAAACAAAAAACAACCTCCACAGGTCTGGAAATGTTTGATGGTATGTGTGTGTATGTGTATGTATGTAATCATTTCCAAACCTGCAGGAGACCCTCTAACAACAGTACACAAAAAGCTATTTAGAAAATGGAGCGCATTGGCTTGTGAAAAGCTCCCTGAAATAATTTGGTTTGCATGGAGGAAGCATTAAATGAAATTTTTGTATGTGAAATTGATGTATACAAAAAGTCTGATTGCAGTACAAATGTGAACGTGTGTGTGTGAGATGTCCCGAAGCTCATAAAGTAAAGTGATCCTGAGACCTGTGAATGCCTGTGTGTTGAGGTTACAGAGAAATGCAGAGGATTGTTTTGTTGAAAGGATGCTGAGAGATGAAAGGAGGAGAGAAGCAGGAAAAAGGGGGGCTGCGGGCTGGTTCTCTGCTGAACCAGCCTGAAAAAGGCAGGATAAAGGGTGATATCTGATACCTGCCTTTGCAGTTTCACTGTTTTTGGCTCGGAATGCAATTTTGACAAGGTGCTCTATCCTATCCGTTTGTTTGTTTGTTTGTTTGTTTGTTTGCTTGCTTGCTTGTTTGTTGCTGCCTTTTTAGGAATTGTTACAGAGATGAGTTAGAAATTACAATATGTAGTAAGAGAGAGTCAGTGGCATTTTTGTCTAAAATGTTAGATCCTGCCTGTTAAGGATTTCCAGTTTGTGTTCAAGCAGTGGCAGCTATGGCAGTGTTAATGAAGGAAAGCAGAAAGTTGACTTTTGGAGGAGCCCTAGTGCTCCTAGTTAATTTGTTTATAGATGGGAAGAGAAAGTGGTAGCAGGTAAGAGAAGACATTTAAGTAAGTTGGTTTGCACAGGCTTGTGAAATCAAGCTTTGAATTTCTTTGAAGCTTGGAAGCCAGGAGGGCAGCGGCAGAAAGAACTGAATGTTTAGTGTTAGGTGAGAAGTACTAGTTAAAGAAAATGTGAGCAGTAGAAAGAGAAGGTAGGGCTACTTTAGTGTGAGACCATTTCAATGCATTTGAGTTGATTTCATTAGACTAACTTAAGTGGGGAGACTTAGATATTTATTGGTGATAGTGGGTCACTTGACTGGATGGGTTGAGGCTTATCCAGCCATGAGAGCCACTCAGCAGTAGTCACCAAAATTAACAGATAATACCTATATTATACCTATACCTATATATACCTATATAGTAGAAGTAGAAGCTATAGACAGCAACCAAGAGACTCATTTTATTGCAAAAGTGCTTCAATTAATAATGGAGGCAGTGGGAATGTCATGTTCCATGGAATGCAAAATCATCTCTGCTGTGAACCAAATCTTTACCCTTGCCTTGCCTTGCCAAATGATGTTTGGATTACCACGTTTGGACAGAATGGGGGAAATTCCACAATATGAAACTAAAGACATGTTTGTAAAGAACTGTATACTTGGCCTCTATTCTTCTTTATCTTACCTCAGAATCAAAGGACTCCTAGCTCAAACCCTACCTCTCGATTTTGCTGTTCATAAGTTCCAGCCTGGTGATTGGGTCCTGATAAAACCTGATGTGAGGACAAACTTAGCCAAGCCTGGGACAGGTCCTACCAATTCCTGCTGACTACTGAAACAGCAGTCCAACCTAAAGACAAAGGGTGGACCGTGTAAAAGGACCAGTGGAAGAACTTAAAGAGTGGCAAGTGATTCCTGAAGAAGACCTGCTGAGAATAAACTTTTCCAAAAACTGGTGTGGTCATTGTGGTATGAATGGGTTTTGTTTGTGATTTTTCTTGTTGCAGGAGTAGCAACTTTTTGGACTTTCCAGCCTGAGTGGTGGCCTCTCTTATTCCGTCTGAAGATCCCAACAGCAGCTGTGCAACTTCACTCTCCAGATTGTGTTGGTCCCGTGATTGTAACTGTATCACTGAATGTTATTGTTACTCTTGTTATAATTGTGAACTTATACACACCTGTGGGGAATAATAGGACACTGTGCTTATGTAAATGTGCAAGGGATTGCTCCCCATAGAAACTCTATTCTTATGTATACATCTATCCTACACTGGAGAATTGAGACATTGAATCAGGTCAATCTGACTTGAACACAGTAGTCCTAGGAGATAGTGATATCATGATCCCTGAAGATATAGATATCAATTCTATATTTGATTTAATGCAATGGTTCAATATTTGGGACTAATTTTCTTATGCATAGGACTAATATGAGGAGAATATAATGCAATGATCAGTGTGAAAAATCATTTTACATGTAAGGGTGTTTTCTTTGCTTATTGTTACTTTTCAGTCTGGAATTAACCTGACACAACCTAGTAACCCATTTGAAAATATACCTAGACTGAGTGGGTTATGGACGGATGTGGTAACTCTTAATTGGCATGCTCCAGATGGCTTATATTGGATAAATGGAAAATTTGCCTATGTGCAATTGCCTAGCCGATGGTATGAAGCATGTGTATTAGGAACTGTGAAATCTATTTTTCTTCCTTTTTCTACTGACAATACAACAAGGTGAAAAACTGGGTATACCTATTTATGTGGATGTAGGCCATAGAAAGATGAGTGGCCTCCAGAAATAATAGTTCAGGTATACGGACCAGCCACCTGGGCAAAAGATGGTATAGAACTCCTTTATATGCTGAATAGAATTGTAAGGTTACAGCCAATGATTGCAATGATACCTAATACAACTGCTAATGCTCTAAATTTCTTAGTTAAACAGCACTCTCTGTTTAAAACAACACTCTGTTGAAAACAGCAATATCCCAGAATAGACTTGCTGTTCACTATTTCTTAGCAAAAGTAGGTGTGTAAGGAAAAATTATTTCCACAAATTTTGTTTGCAAAATTGATGATTGTTAACCCTTGGAGGTTTCCTTCTTCTCCCTTGTCTCATTCCTTTAATCCAAAGAATAGTCACATGATTCCCGCGATGGAAAGCATTCCATCATTTAAATAAAAAGTGTGGAATGAAGGGAAACAATAATAAGGATATGATATACTGGTATACTAGATTCTGTAACCATTAGGTTCTTGTAATACACATATGCCTTTGTATTTGTATCACATATATTATGCCTTTATATTTGTATCTCCTGTAACAAACATATTCTGTTATTAGGCCTGTAATGTATCTGGTATTTGTCAGACATATGTCCCTGCCATTTGACCTGAACCCATATTAATCTTCTCCCTGTTTCTTTCTTGTGCCATCTAAGAGCATGGTACTATCTCAGTCTTAATTTATGTTGATCTGGATAGACTCCTGCTTTCCAGGGCCAGGGGGCCTAAGTGGCCAATTGAGTAAACAAAGAAATGCTCAAGATGACTAATTGGGAAGTTTCTATTCCCCCTTGCAGGGCAACAAGGAATGCACGGGCCTGGATTGGGAGGCCAGAGTTGGGTACTAAGCTGACGTCTCTGAGGGTATAAAAGGACGCCATACCTTCCCCAAGGTGTGGCTATCTCCTCGCATGCATTGTATCTGTATGTTCTGGATATAGTTCCACCCAGTATTTTGTTTTTGGCCATAAATAAAATCTGTTTTTTTTGCAAGCCTCGTCTTGAGTCTCTCTCTTTGGCATTCTGGTGACTCAAGTGTATTTTGGGACCTTACATTTGTTTGCTTGTTTGTCAAACATGTACAAGATAGCAGGTAAGAATATGAACATGGACGTGAGTGAGGGAAATGAATACAAATAAATGGGGACAGTAAGACAGGGATGGTAGGCACGTCCCCTTTACGGGCCTCTTAGGAATGGGGTGAGGTCCACGGTAGGCAATTTAAGGTTGAAGCTGTGAGGGTTTGAGGATGTAACAATGGAGTCAGGTAGAGCATCTTGCAGCAGTTTACTTTGTCCAGAGTTGAAGATGAGTCCAGAAATTGGTCACATCAGAAAATTCCTCATAAATACTTATCTCAAACAAGATTATTTCCCCCTTCTCTTCCTCCAGTGAGCCACTAGCAGCAACTTCAGAGTTTTGGTTAAATCTATAGACAGTACATAAAGAGCTATTGTCCAGTGCTATCTGAAGTTCCTGCCTTCAAAAACTGGAAGTTTTTAGATTAGGTATTGTTAATGCCATAACAATTCTGTTTCTGCCTAATCCTTCCTTCCCCATGCTACTTGGTTCACCACCATTACAAAATGGCTTCAACCAGTACAGACTCTATTAAGGCTCTTCCAATACATTTCTGTAGAGGTGGCTGGTCAACAGAAACGATACACATACTTGAGCAAGTATTTTTTTTTCTCCCTTTTCCTTTCAAAAACATATGATTTAGAGATTTGAAAGACCTTTAGTAAACACTGTACTGGCCACCTGGAAATTGTGCAACTTGGCTTTCTCATTCCTTTTTTTTAATCTATTTTTTTTTTCATAAATGGGAAAATGAAATTGCTTTCCTATAGCTTATCAAATGTCCAGGGTGCTCACAATATTGCAGGAATTTCAGATTCCATTCTGGTTCAACCATTTCTTTCCTCAACTGTGCAATTCAACTCAGAATTTGGATAAAATTCATCCATAACTCTAAAGTGATTTCCAAGATTATGTAATGTTCTTATTTTGTTGTGTTAGTTGTTTGTCAGTGGCAACCTCTGACCTCACCATTAAAAAAAAATAGCAAAGAAAGAAGTGAAGAGACAGCATTTGCTGCCCTTTGAGCGAAGATAAAGAGAGGAACCAGCATTATTTTAATATGAAGGATGAATCAGGCAACATCTTTACAGAAGAACACACACTTATAATTTTTAATGAAAGCATATATTTTCTATTTTCTCAACATAATTACAAATTTGGATGGACTGAAAAAGCATTTGTAGCAATGTGATCATTACCTAGATATTTAATTATCAGCCAATTTGTAGCAATGTGATGATTACCTAGGTCAGGGGTCTGCAACCTTAAACACTCAAAGAGCCATTTGGACCCATTTCCCACAGAAAATAAAACACTGGGAGCCACAAAACCTGGGTGGGCGTGGCCAACTCAGCGTCACTCACTTCCAACAATCACATGACACCCCCCCAGCCACGCCTATCCAGACGGTCATTAGGGCAGAGAACTGGTTGTTAAAAAACACTGGGAACCACAAAACCCCTTTGACATCTCTCTCTCTCTCCCTCCCCCCTCCCTCTCTTTCTCCCCACCTCTCTCTCTGTATCTCTCTATCTCTGCCCCGGCCACTTCTCCATCACCTGCCATTGCCCTTACCTTCTCAGGCCAGGCGACGAGTGACTGGAAGGAGAGGACAAGGGGCGGGGCCAGCCAGTGGTGGATCATCCGACAGGGAGCCACAGCAGAGGGCCCAAAGAGCCGCATGTGGCTCTGGAGGTGCAAGTTGCTGACACCTGACCTAAGTCAGGGGTATCAAACACATGGCCCATGAGCCATGCGCAGGCCATGCCCACTTCAGCTCCACAAGGGCAAAAACAATCCCGACACGTCACAATATGGCCTGCGATGCAATCAGGTTTGACACCCATGACCTAGATATTTCATTATCAGCCAATTATCAGCTCATGATATAGTTATTTCCTTGTTAACATATGATATCAATATTAATGACATTAGATACCCTTCCCAAAGCAGAGACGGAAAGTGTACAAGTACATGCATGCATATATGTCTAGTAACTAATGGTGATACACTAGTGGTGAAATGTAAAATTTGTTACTACCGGTTCTGTGGGTGTGGCTTTGTGGGGGGTAATGTGACTGAGTGGGCGTGGCCAACTTTTTTTTTTTTTTACTTTTAAAAGCATTTTTTCTACAACCTCTTCAGCTGAAGAGGTTGTAAAAAAAATGCTCTTAAAAGCCTCTGACGATCAGGCAACTCAGCTGGGATCGTCAGAGGCTTTTTTTTTACTTTTAAAAGCATTTTTTCAGCCGAAGAGGTTGTAGAAAAAATGCTTTTAAAAATAAAAAAAAACCCAGCCTCTGATGATTGCATGGCTCAGCTGGGCATGGGGAGGCCCAGGGATTTTTGCTACCGGTTCTCCGAACCACCCGCCGCCATCACTACTGGATCGGGCGATCCGGTCCGAACTGGGAGCATTTCACCTCTGTGATAAAGGGATGTAACCTGAGGAATTCTGCTTTTAGTATTATACTACTTTGTGATTTATATCACTGATTTTCCATTTGAAAGACTCTACCATCAGACCTGTATGTATTGTGGAACCACACCAAAGGTTATCTCAACTTTCAAGAAAGAGGTATACTATAAGATACAGTGATAGTGGAGGTAGATTGATTTTCTGGGAACTCAAGTTTGCTAAAAAAAGAAAGTGACCTTGAAAAAAATATAAACACTTGCTTTAATGAATTAATAGAGATGCAGAAGGTGATCAAGCCTAAGAAAAATGGTAAGAATGCTCTGAATATCTCAGAAAAAGACAATATCTCAAAAAAAGGTGACAGTCTTAATTATGATATTTATTATTATGGAGTGCTAAAGAAGCAAGCATGTTGTTTGCATTTCTCTGAGTAGAAGAAATCATATAAAACAGAAGTTTAATTAAGGTCCTGGGCATCCAAGGAATTGCAATGATCAATGAGTCCCTTGAATCATTCCAACTATAACAAAGATAAAGACAATTTAATTCAATACTTAGAGATCTTGAAAATCTTTCTTCCCTCGAAGCAAATATTTTTTCCATAATGGGTGGGCCTACCACCAGAAAACCATATATGAGAGAACTGAGAATGAGATACTTGTGCAGGAAATATCAAAATAGAGTTATTTCTTCAAATTCACAACTTTGCTTAGGGTAGGACCATGATGGCGAATCTATGGCATGCGTGCCACAGATGGCACATGTAGTCATAGTGATGGGCATGTGAGCTCAGCTCCGGTGCATGCTGATTTCCACCGGAAGTTGGCAAACAGGCCATTTCCAGCCTCTAGACGGCCTCCCCAGACTCCTAGAAAGGCTTTGGAGCCTGGGGAGAGCAAAAAACGGCCTTCTGGTCCTACCAGAAGTTGGGAAACGGGCCATTTTTGGCTTCCCGAGGGCCTCCACGGGGGTGGGGAAGGCCGTTTTTGCCCTCCCCAGACTCCTAGAAAGGCTCTGGAGCCTGGGGAGAGAGAGAAACAGGCTTACTGGGCCCACCAGGCCGTTGCATGCCAGGAGCAGGGGGAGTGGGGGGGGTCACATGCACATGCATGGGGGGCATAGAATTATGGGTGTGGGCATGTATGCATGACCCCCCCATGCTCCCCCCGCTCCTGGCATGCGATGGTAAAAAGGTTAGCCATCACTGGGGTAGGATATCATTTTATAAGATTACATGACTGTAACTTGATCACATACTGCTCCACTGGAATCAATTAAAACTGAATGCCAAACTAAGAATATATTTGCACTTCATCCTCTTAAGCATGCAGGTTATTCAGTCCAGATTCCAGGTCACAATGTCCTCCCTGCTGCTGTGTCCTTTCAGGAAAGCCACTGCCAATCACTCCCCTTCTGGTGGCAGGTCTACTTGGACATAAAAAGGTTTGTGGGATATGTGTAATGTAATGTATACATCTATGCTGAATTTATACATACAACATTAAGATATCAGCATGAATATATCTGCAGGCAAAACAGCCCCTTTCTTATCTTTGTACTGCTTTTCTTGAATACTTGCTGGTATAGCAGGTTTTCTTGGTAGCACAATGATTGAAAAATGTGACTGAAAAATGATGAAAAAATGTATCGTCAGTCTTTTTTCTTAAAAAAAAAGGAAAGAAAAAAATACAGTCAAGCAGAAAAATAGCATATCTCAGAGAAAGAAAAGTAATAATTAAAAAAGAAATCCTGATGAAGTTTAACCCAGGGATGTTCTGCAGGTACAGCAGATATGATAGCTATTATACTAGTGAGGAAGATCTGCAACAACAGCATCTGCAGTGGATGTTATTCAAGAAGAGGAGAGAAAATGGAGTAAGGGGTTTTCCTACCTCTGCAAAATAAATGCAAGAGTTGGTTTAGAAGACAGTAAAGTGCAGCAGCCAAATATGACAGCAGCACCTGAGCTGACAGAAGCAGGAAAGTGCTTTGAAAGTGAAGCAGGAAATCATTCCTGGAGGGGGTGATTAAATATTGATGTCACCTACCATTTTCCAAAAAAAGGTTGCTGGCCCACGACTGGTGATTCCCCCCACCCCTATCCTTATAATCCTGGCAGTGTGGATAACAAGCAAACAACCAAACTCAGAGAATACCAAGTACTCCACAGCTCAACCCTGAGTTATATATATTCTCTTCTATTAGTATGGATAAGCCCTAAGAGACTCTACATGACTAGCAAGGGCTCTGTTGCTTAGTGTAGTTGCTCTGTGGTGCCAGATTATTGTATCGTTTTCTCATTTTGTCTGAACTTTTCTTCTTCTGTTCTTAAGGCAAGGCAGAGGTCTTGAGTTGCTCAGTGTTACAAGAATTTTGTCTCACTGAATAGTGGTAGAAGTGCATGAAAGAGATCAGTTGGATACAACCATTGTAGCAGCAAGATGTACTATGCTAAAAGTGGGTTAAAATAGGATTTTTGAAATTGGGGGGGGGGAAACTTACATTTCTGAAAGTAAAGAGAAAAGCTTTTGTTTTCCATGTAGCAATAGCTTATATACCGCTTCATAGTGTTTTTACAGCCCTCTCTAAGCAGTTTACAGAGTCAGCACATTGCCCCCAACAATCTGGGTCCTCATTTTACCCACCTTGGAAGGATGGAAGGTTGAGTCAACCTTAAGCCGGTGAGATTTGAACTGCCGAACTGCAGCTAGCAGTCAGCTGAAGTAGCCTGCAGTACTGCACTCTAACCACTGTACCACCTCAGCTCTAAGACCTAATTCATATAGTATTGAATTAATAATTAGGAGAAGTAGATGAAATTCCTAAAATGTATGTAATAAATGTAGGGTTATGTGTATTTCTTGTGCTGAGTAGTGCGGTGGCCTAGAGATGAAGACGCTCGCCTCCCGCTTGGAAGGTTGAGAGTTCAATCCTAGGCAGCGACAGATGTTTCTGTATCAGGATGCAAAGAGAAAATATCTGCTGCAAAACTCCACATCAGGAAGGACATATGGCCAGAAAACATTAGCTCCATTCAATCACCCTGACTCCACCCTGAATAAAGGGATTACAGTGTCATAAAAAGAAAAAGAATGTGTATTTTCTGTGCTAACACCCCTCCCCCAAAATACAGTTGAAATGGTTTGTAAACCTATAATCTAAAGCAACAACATAGCAAAATATAGATTGATTTATTTTTAGCCTACCTTTTATCTGGGAGCTCAAAGTAGTATGTTTTATTTTTCCCTCTGAGAACAGTTGAGAGAGAGGTGCTTCATAATCATTCTCAATAGGAAAAACTAAAGAAAGTAGTATATCTATCTATAGCTGGAGGCCAGCTTTTAGACCTTTCCTAGTAATCTTACAAAGAAAAGAAGTGTATGTGGAAACATTTTTCTGTTCCTCAAAGCCTTGTTTGGAGAATTGTAGAAGCAGAAATTCATAGATTTCTAGGTCTGCCTTCCTCCTATCCAAATTCTCAGGTACAGATAGGCAATTTGTACCCCAGACTCAACCAATCTCTCTTTGTTAATCCCAGATAACTCTCCAACTATGACCTGTTCAAAATGTGTAGCAAGCCTTCCTACATTTCAATTCACATGGGATAAGAAAAATATAACAACTTAACATGAACTTATCCCTTTGCATTCTCTACCCCTGCTGCTACCGATAACCTCCCACCGGCCAATACGCTCTCACAGAGAGGGCCTCCTCGGGGTGCCGTCGGTCAGGCAATGTCAGCTGGCGGCCCCCAGGGGGCGAGCCTTCTCTGTGGGGGCACCCGCCCTGTGGAATGAGCTGCCTCCTGGAATACGATTGATCCCGGACCTCCGGACCTTCCGTAAAGCCCTGAAGACGTTTTTATTTCATCTAGCCGGCCTAGCCTAAATGGTTTTTTAATTGGGATTTTAAATTTTATGGATTTGGGGTTTTAAATTTGGGTAGCCAATGATTTAATTCTTTTAATTATCTTAACTTTTGCATTTGTATGTTTTTTAATTTTGGCTGTTCACCGCCCTGAGTCCCTTCTGGGAGAAGGGCGGTATACAAATTAAATTAATAAATAAATAAATAAATAAATAATTTAAAACCTCAGGAAAAATATGTCAGCCTCAGCCATTTGAATCATGCATTATTGCCTTTTCTTCTTTTTTGCTCCACTAACTTCAGTTTCTCCTCTCCCTCAGCACTCACAGAAGATCCATCCTGTGTTCTAAGATTATGATAAATATGGAGCACCTATGAAATCCACTTTAGTCTAGTGGTTAAGTCACCAGGCTAGAAAGTGGGTGACTATGAGTTCAAGTCCAGCCTTAGCCATTAAAGCTAGTTGATAACTTTGGGCCAATCACTATCTCTCAGGCAGAGGTGGGTTTCAGCAGGTTCTGACCAGTTCTGGTGAACCGGTAGTGGAAATTTTGAGTAATTCGGAGAACCGGTAGTAAAAATTCTGACTGGCCCGGCCCCCATCTATTCTCTGCCTCCCAAGTCCCAGCTGATGGGGAAGAAATGGGGATTTTGCAGTAACCTTCCCCTGCCATGCCCACCAAGCCATGCCACGCCCACCAAGCCACACCCACAGAACCAGTAGTAAAAAAAATTGAAACCCACCACTACTCTCAGGCCAACTCACCTCAGACGGTTGGTTATTGTTGTGGGGAAAGATGTGTTGGATATGTTTCCTGCCTTGAGGTATTTGTACAAATAATAAAAGCTGTATACAAATAACTAAATAAATAAAATGTTTCTATAATGGTCACATATATTTTATATGTTATGAAAAAGTATTGGGTTTTTGATGATTTGGTTATATTTGATAGCCTTAAACCTAACCCCTTTCAGAATTACAGTAGCCATGACTGAAGGTTAATAGAGATCGCCAGTTAACAGTCTAATCTCAAAGATGGTGGGTTCTGGGAGATATATTCTGAAAAAGCTCTAAGACAGTGATGGGAAACTCTTTACAACCTGTGAATTTCAACTCCACAGCAGTAGGGCTGGTTCAGGAATTCTGGAAGTTGAAGTCCACAGGTTGTAAGGAGATCATATTTGCTCACCCCTGCCCTAAGAGAATTTTTCTGAAATGTTGTTGCCAGACTAAGGATACACTGTCTAGTTCAGCGTTGCGCCATCTTGGCAATTTTAAGATGTATGGACTTCAACTCCCGGAAATCTCCAGCCAACATGGAAGTTGTAATCCACAAATCTTAAATTTGTCAAGATTGAGAAACACCAGTCTAGTGGCTGAATATCTAGTTTCAGAAACAGCTTACACCTAAAAAGTGGATTAAATCATATATAACATAAAAACAAATTTAGAATGACTGAAGTGAGGAGGATTAATTTTTCTTTCAAATAATAATCCTTTTTATTGCCCTGCAATACTTCAGGCATGAAGCATGATGTAGTCACCATAAAGAAAGTCTTCCCCTTCAGATTGTCAGAGTTTATTCATCAACTGGAATAGGACATAGTAACAAAGTCAGCCAATTGGGAGCTGAGACAGACTGGAGGCAGGGCGTGTCTTAGTCTGGAGCTTCTGAGTCTGTGCAGAGCTAAAGTGAAACTAACTGGTCTCTCTGCTGTACTCTGTGTGTCTGCTGATCTGAGCTGAAGAACCACTGTTGGTATTGTAAATATATGTTATGTGTTGCTATGAATATAAAGAAGTTAATGAATCAGATATCTGTGTGTGCTTCTGGATTTGATTTTTGCAAGAAACTCTGACATAGATGCACAGACCCAAACAGGATATCTTGGAAACTCCAACCTCATTTGATTACAACTCAGGAAGGTTGATAGCTCTGACAGATTATAACTGAACTGAAAAAAAAGTTCAATAGCAAAAAGGTGAAAAAATTGAGGAAGCCTCCTGTCAGCATATATTGTTCTTTGTGTTGATATTAAAACAAAATGCCCTAACAAAAGTAGCTGTTGCAGCACAGCGTTGTGAAAAATTTCATCCGTATATTAAGAGAAAAGGGAACTGTTTGCTCGTTTTCCATCCTTTGTAGCAGCACCGATGCTTTTCTTGCCTTTCTGTTTATAAAAATAAATGGAAAGAAGAGAAAAATTAAGATTTAGATATTAATTTCTACGACCTTCTTATTTAACACATATGTATTGGAAGCAACAGGCAAAACATTTGTTTCTGGAATGTGCCTATGCACACAGGTATAACTCTGGGCTACGAGAAATGGACCTGGAGAGAAATAGAGTTATCTAGATTACTACTAGATGAAGCTAAGAGCTAGAATTTATTCTATTTCTTGACTATTCTCTAAAGTCATCTAGATCAGTGGCCCGCAATCTTTAGAGCACCAGGGACTGGTTCCAGGGAGAAAGGGGAGGGAGTGTGATTTTGCATGCTGCCTACATCCCCCAGGCAGCTTGTCCGCATGGCCCAGTTGCTGGAATACTGCGGCCCAGTGCCAGTCCCCGGACCAGAGGTTGGGGATCCTGATTTAGATTCCTGCAGCCCAATCTGGTAGCCCTAGACTCCCAGCAGATCTAGCTTTTGTTTTGATTTGTTCTTCTTTTGAAACCTGGGGTAGGTATAGTAAAAGCAGATGGAAATCTTTCCTGCTAATCAGAAGGTGTTAACACTCCAAAGCATGCAAATATTTCCCAATGTTAAAATCTTGCTGATTTTTTTTTAAACAAAAAACAAACTGCACTGCAGATAAAGTCTATCTATATAAACGGAAGGTCACTGAACCAAG
Source organism: Pituophis catenifer annectens (assembly GCF_029215685.1). Classification (NCBI taxonomy): domain Eukaryota; kingdom Metazoa; phylum Chordata; class Lepidosauria; order Squamata; family Colubridae; genus Pituophis; species Pituophis catenifer. The sequence goes on from NW_027256882.1 coordinate 236,287,817, forward strand.
CGTTGACTGAGCAAGTTGCAGAAAATCCAATTTATACGAAGTGGGCAATTATAGTCACAGAATTGATGATTACCTGTTCATATTTATCTTTAGCGATATTTATCTCTCTTTCCTAAATTTCCACCAAAACACAGATCATTTTTCTTTTTAAGATATTTTACCAAGTAAATATTTTATTAAAAGCAACTTATGAACTGCTTAAGTATGACACAAATTGACTCCAACTGTTATCAACAAAACAGCAATGAAAATCAAGTGCACTACAGCAGTGGGAAGCCATTTATTCTAAGACTTCTAGTATTTTAATTGAAAATCCTCTTGCTTAGCTTCAAAGAATTGGCAATTGTAAAGATTGCTGGTAAAATACACGAGCTATTTCAGTTTATTTCCTAGATGAATTTTCCTTTTGTTTGCTTGTTCTTTCTTTTTTTAATCCCGATCCCCAAGTATGGGCATACATGAGTAACTTGCACAAAGATTGCCTAAATCTCATTGAAATCAATTGTATTTAAAGAAAATTGCTGCTGCAACATGTAGCGCATGACTATTAGATGGAACATTGAAGTTTATCCCTGCTTTTAGTTTCTTTTTACTTTTACATAATCAATGGTGCAGAATGCCAAGAGTTTTAACTCTGCCATATGTTAAAAGCCACAGATCCAGTTTCTGGATTATGCTGAAAAACCCAAAATGAGCAGAGCATTACCACGATGAGAAACTTTAACATTACCAATCACGATGGTCTTTTCTTCATTGTTTGGACTTTTACAGCCTGAGATTTAAGCATTTTAATCATTCTATATAAGCCTCTTTTTTGGTTCAATAGCACTATAGAAATGTTGACATGCCTGCATTTATATGGGTGCAACTAATCAGATGAATCTTCAACAGCAATCCTGATACCATTATGTGATGGATTCTGGAAGTGAATAGAGGAATAGCAAGTAGAGTTTGGAAGACAAGGCTTCGTGTCTATGTATCTATGTATGTCTGGCAGGTGGATAATGTTTTACTATCAACTAAGTTAACATAAAAGTCCACTATTCCTCTAACCTGCTTCTATTTAGGGAATTCAGCTGGCCTCAAAAGGAACACTATCTGATCTTTCACACAATGTGCAAAATGGTTTCCCTGATTAAAACCAAAGTTGTCATCTACCAGGCATTGAAGACAGTTATCGCATATTAATGAATTTGCTTTAAGGACCTTATGCAGAATAATGAACATTGAAATATTGGGTGCTAGAAAATACAGAAAAACTGCTTAATCAGTCCCTCTTCTCTCAGAACACTAGGAGTCTTCAGAACAATTGCTATGGATGGGGAAGAGAAATTAAATAAAATATTGTGGAAGTAAGCATGGTTGAAAGAATCAATAGAAGGAGCTCACACTGAAACATTTTGATGTGGATCATAATTTTAGGATTAGTTATGTAAATTTAAGTTGTATTTAGATTTACATAACTAATCCTAAAATTATGATCTATGTGCATTCCTCTTACCTTGTTCATTCATTTTTGTTTTTCTGTCATTATTTTGGTGTTACGTTGATAAGAATAGGCTGGTTCTTGAAGTTATAAATAACACTACTTTTCCCTCCATATATCATCTTACTGAGGTAATTCTCTCTCTAATTTACTTTGCTGCTATTGAATCTCTGCAGATAACCTACATTTCACAAAAGCCAAGATCAGATATCAGACGTTAATCAATGCATGGGTATATTTAGAAAGTGATATATTTTTAGCATTTACATTTTCTCAAATGTCTTGACTCTGAATATACCTATCTCACTCCCTGTGTATGTATGTGTGTGTGTGTCTTTGTGGCTCACCCTAAATATAGTACTGTAATCACTATACAAAGTACTGATTGCTTTTCATCTTTGGTACCTCCTTTGAAGCCAGAACAGCATTAGATAGTCTGTTTCAAATTTAGACTTGGTTGATATCAAACTTCAGGTGGGTGAGATGACATATGATCTCTGAAAATTATGATCAAATTAATTTTTAATCAGTTCCAATTATTACTGCCTTGAGGTTTTCAAACAAATGATTAAATTATCGATGAATAGTATTGTTAAAGTGGATTTCCTTCAGAGATCAGTTAGTTTGAAGAATCAAAGCAAAGACATTAAAGTTAAATAAATGTCTGGCCATCCAACATAGTTGGTAAAATATTCCTAGTTTCTTGTACAAAGTATACAGACTTGTTTTATTCAGCAAAAGGAGATGCAACTATATGGACAGGATAGCACTAAAATCAAACGGAAGTTAAAAGTCTTTAAGAACCTAATAAGGTAAAGTAAGCAATAATGTGGATGTCCTCTCATGATGCTTGGAGGTTATAGGGGCTGGATAAGGGACAACTGATCTTTGGTAAGATAGAAAGGCTGAGGGTAGGAGGCTTCTCTACATCTGGGGGTTTACTATTTTTGGTCTTGGTTGGGGTTACACTGCCTCAGATGAACCCAGAGCATAATTTAGGATCTTCCTGCACCTCCTGCTCAAGGTAGCCATGACTAGGAGGACCTTTGCTCAACTTTGGGTTGTGTGCCAGTTGTGCCCCTTACTGGATTGAAAAGCACTTTTTTTAGTCACTCATGTCCTGTTCCTCTTCTGGGTAGACTACTGCAATGCACACTACATGGAGCTACCCTTGAAGAGTATTCAGAGGCTACAGGTGCTGCAGAATGCAGTAGCACAAGCAATTATGAGTGCCAGTTACTGTAGGTTCCACATATAACAACTGTGCTACACAAGCTGCATTAGGTGCCAGTTTGTTCAAATGCCAGACCACAATTATTGCAACTGCAATTGCAATTTTGAGTAGGTGCAGCCATTGCCAAAAGAAAAAAAACATCTGGGCAGAAGGCTTATAGGATCCTGAGAAATTGATCCAATACTGTTATATTTCGGACAAAATAGGGCACCATCTCAATTGTGATTGCTTGGATACATCCAAGCTTATTCTCTTGTTTGAGTACTGTTTACTTTGTTTTTTACAAAACCAAAATAAAGGAAGTACTGGAAAATGATCATTCATCATAAAATAATAAAAGTGATAATCGTTTTCCAGATAATTATTTTTTTAAAAAAAATGTTCCATCTCATTTCTGAAGTACCTTTTGAATAAGGGGTACTTTGGTGCATCTCTTATTTAGACATCTAATGCATGCTATCTGAAAAAGGAATCAAATGTAAGTGAAGGAATGTGAAAGTTAATTATAAAGACAAAAGACAAAAAAGTACTGAAGAATGGATTCTTTCTTATTTCTACATCAGGCTTTTTTTTGAGTAAGAGCACAGAGAGAAAACCATGTCTATTGAAAACTAGAAATTCAGAATAATAAAATATTCAAGATTTAAAAAAAAAAGTGAAAAAATAATTCTTTGATGTGAGTTGCAATCACATAGTTAATTACAGTTTAACAGAAAAGAAAATCTCTTGTCGTTTTTTGCTAGTTTTAGAGAATCACAGATGGGAGACCTGATATTAATCCATTCTTTAAAAGATACCAGTCTAATCTAATATATTAAGAGGTATTAACAGCATACACAGAGACAAAGGCAATAATGTGTTATATGAGGCAATGTAACAAAAAAACAATATTTATTGAGCTTCAAATGAGAAATGTGCTGTTGAAAGTATATAAAATGCTAGGCACTTCTATAAGTTTAACTGAGCTTACTGATAATTTTGAGTAGATATGCGCAGAATTATATTGTAAAATTCTCACTTAATGCTAATTGGAATACTAAAAGTATTGACATATATACGTTATAAGTAGAATAATGATTGAAATGATAAAACGAATACACATCTTTTTTAAAAAGTACATTGGTGATACTTATGAATACTGCAGCACTTACAAGCATTATTTGTGATCCTACAAGTAAATTTCCAATGTTCAAAAGAGACTTTTGAGGGGAAAGTGGTTCCAAAGACATTCATGTTTATTATTAAATACTGACCCAGAATGGTACAACCTTTCGTTTAGTGACTGTTCAAAGTTAAAATGGCACTGAAAAGGTGACTTATGACCATTTTTCACACCTATGACTGTCACAGCATCTTCATAGTCACGTGATCAAAATTTGAACATTTGTCAACTTGCTCGTATTTATGACGGTTGCAGTGTCCTGGGGTCATATAATCATCTTTTGTGACCCTCTGAAAAAGTCAGTGGGGAAGTCAGATTCACTTTATAACCATGTTACTAACTTAACAATGGCAGTGATTCACTTAGCAGCTGTGGCAAGAAAGGTCATTAAATGGGGCAAAATTGACTTAACAACTGCCTTGCTTAGTAACAGAAATGTTGGGCTCAATTTTGATCATAAGTCAGGACTACCTGTACTTCATTTCTCTTCTCTATTCATCCATTATGGACCTAATAAACTTGAATTTTTGGATTCTGGATCCATTCACCGCATATAAACACCTTTAAAACCCAACGGGAAGATTAAAATAAAAAAGATCTTACACATTAGTCTTCTAAGCCTTCTGATGTTTCAGAACTCATTATCTTAAGGTCTATTGAGGACATGGTTTCTTATCCAATGTGAGACATATTGCAGGAATATAATGAACAAGAAGCAGAGTTTTAAATATGGGAGTTGATGGCATACTTTTAATAATGCTCTCTCTGTTCCACAAGAACAGGCACAGTAATTTAGAAATATTCATTTTCATTATTATTGGCTTCTAATGGAAGAAAGGATGGGGGGAGCAATTGGTGATTTAATTTTAATGAATATGTTAGTCAAAGTAAAGTTTAAGTAAAAGTCCTTTGGAGAATTTGAACAAGACTTTTGATAGCACATTACAAATGTACCAAATATGGTCAAGAAGCTTGAAAACAATAATGCTTGCTTGCTTTCACATAATGTCATCTTTCTAAATAAATATATTTTAATTTAATTTAATTTAATTTAATTGCTGAAGAGGAAACCAAGAAATGGATTTAATTCCCAATGGGACAAAGCCACCTCTATTTAGCCTTGCAAAAAAAAAAAAAAAATGGAGTGCATTGCCTCATATCATTGGCTCATTTGGACCTCTGCAGAAGAACAGGGAATAAAAAGCCACACAATTAATTCCTGCCCCCTTTTCATGTCTTTTACTACTGTTTGATTATATCCTACCCCAATCCAATAACTCTCAATGATGTACATGATATATAACACAGAAAAAAATAAACATTCCCAGCATGACGGTTATACCGTAGTATATTTTTAATCATAAAACACCAAACCAATATAAAAAGGAATATGTCAGAAAAAGAAAATAGAAAAGAAGAAAAAATGGCAAAATGCCTGAACTCAAAATTTTCTCCAAAGTAGTTCCATTTTAAGCAATCTTCCTTAAAACAAATGGGGGGGGGGGGCTAGCCAGATCTCTACTAGGACACCATTCCAATGCAATGGTGCCATCACTGAGAAGCAGCTCTTTCTGGTTACAGTTTATTTCACCTCTCATAAGTATGGACAACAAGGAATATCTCCCTAGCTATCTAAGGCCAATTCTAGCTGAGTAGTTGATCTTGCACGTACCCACTTTAAATTGTACCCATAAATCAATTGGCTAACAATGCAGATGTTGTATATTCCCAGAACCAAGTACCACTGAACACATACTTAGACTGCTGTATTCCAGACCAATTATAATTTCCAAACAGTCTTTGAACGAAGTCTCATGAATGGGGTGCTGCAATAGTCTAATTGGGTGGCAATGAGAGCATGAGTTTCTGTAGTCAGGTCCTCTTGTACCAGTTGTAGCTGGGCAAGGGCCATGGCTTCTAACTGTTGCTTGAGTAGAAGCCATAAATTCAAAAGGATCCTAACTCAGATACCTGTTCCTTCAGAGGAAGTCCCTGGCTGTTTAGAGACAACACTGTATCCATTAGAGAACCCAATATCCAAATAACAATTTCATCTTAATTGGGTTCAAATACAACCTTTTCTGTTCCATCCATGGTAGGCTACTACACTACATTGCATTGCCCTGCATCTTAAGTTACATTAACAAACTAATATTAATAATGTTTTGAGCTTTCCTTACCCCTCCTCCCCAACTAAGTTGCTCGAGAGGTGTAACAAGGTAGTACAGAATGGCTCCTTTCCATAATCTTTGAGAAATTATGTCAACTATCCCCATGGAACTCATTTGGCCAGAAGGATTCATGAGAGCCTAAAGCAGATGCGATGAGGGCTTGAATATCTGCAGTTGTTTCACAGTTTCAAGCAAGAAATCCAGAAATCCAATGCCTAGTCAATTGATTTGCCCCTCCAATTAAAATATAAAATATGTAATTAAGAAAAGAAACTAAAAGAGAGCAAATCATAAATTTGTAGTTATAACCAAGCTATAACATAGTAGCTCCCACTATGGGGTGGGAACTGCCTCATGGTGCTGCCATCAAGAAGGTCATGTTCTGAGTTACCAGAACAACTGGTGCAACTCTTCTAGGTCCCCCTCCTGAGTTGGACCCTTCCTAATTGACCTCAAAGAAGTAACCCAGCACTGCAAATATTTTGAACCATTCCCAGCTCCATGAAGAGCAGGGGTGAAATCCAGCAAGTTCTGACAGGTTCTGGAGAACCGGTAGTGGAAATTTTGAGCAGTTGGGCGAATACCACCTCTGGCTGGCCCCAGAGTGGGGTGGAAATGGAGATTTTGCAATATCCTTCCCCCAGGAGTTGGGAGGGAATGGGGATTTTGCAATATCCTTCCCCTGCCACGCCCACCAAGCCACACCCACAGAACCGGTAGTAAAAAAATTTGGATTTCATCACTGATGCAGAGTATCTTGTAGCTACTGGTATCATTATAAGCACATCTTTGCTGCTTCATATATTTTAATGCAAGGTCATTTCTGTTTGGCAGCAATCTAATACAAGAAAAATACAGCACCTTCACTGCCTATCATGAATTGTCTGAGAATCCCATCAGAAATGAAATACAGCCACTTCTTTGGAGAGGCTTTGGTGTTTAATCTTAGAAAAGTGGAAAACCCATATCTACCTGCCACTATGTAAAGAAAAAGACCATTTGAGAAGGTAAACAAAGCATTGAAATATAATTCTAGGTTGGTAACAGAGACACCTGAGTTTTACTTTACTGGCTCTGGAAAGAAGAATTGAGAAGTTAAATAATCTACAAAGACAATGTCATGCAGTAATTTAAGGCAAGATGGTTCCCAAAATCGATGCAGCCAATTTCTGATTCAAACAGCAAAACCTGAAGCTAAAGAAATATTAATTCGTAGATAGACTGATAGACGAAGTGACTTAGTTTTAAAAGTATTTCGAATGAGCTACCTAGAATAAAAATATAGATTGGCAGTTTAATCAAATTTTTCCGTCTCTGAATCACAAAATCTTTATGTTAAGGCTGTTAACTTACAGGACACGTGCTCCTGCAGCATTACTGGGAGTTCACTTGAGGTATTTATTCAAACAGACCCATTTGTGTAAAAATTAATAGCAGCTCACAACCACCCCAGTAGGGAAAATATCTGCACCAGTTCCCCAAAGGCAAGTGAAGAACGTCTAGGCACAGAGTTCGAAGAGCTTTGCGTGGGGCATGAAATAACCATTATGTGATTCTTTCACAATTTAGTGTACTAATTTCTCATTACTGCTCACTTTACCCAACTATTTGACATATTCTTTTAACAGAACCAACCTCTTTAGATCAGCGTGGGTTTCAAAAAATTTTACTATTGGTTCTGTGGGTATGGCTTGGTGGGCGTGGCTTGGTGGGCATGGCAGGGGAAGGATATTGTAAAATCTCCATTCCCTCCCCACTCCAGGGGAAGGGTACTGCAAAATCTCCATTCCCACCAAATTCCAGAGGAAGGTTACTGCAAAATCCCCATTTCCTCCCAATCAGCTGGGACTCGGAAGGCAGAGAATAGATGCGGGTGGGGCCAGTCAGAGGTGGTATTTACCGGTACTCCAAACTACTCAAAATTTCTGCTACCGGTTCTCCAGAACTGGTCAGAACCTGCTGAAACTCATCTCTGCTTTAGATCCTAAAATTGTACTCATCTGCCTGCACAAACATTTCTCTCTTTTTGTTTATAAGTCTGGTCACACATGTATGCTTGTGTTTGTCAAACAGAGCAGAGCAGGAAAAAGAGGTAATTCTAACAGAATGTCTACTAAACCCTGAAGGGTTTTGAAAGGAAGAAATAGCTATAGTTTGATAGCTCAGCAGTATAAGGTGAATGCATTTATCTTCTAGATGAGTTTGAGTAGAAGTGGAAAGTAACCTCTTCTTCAGTTTTCAGAAAATTAACATAGTCCTTGTACCAATAAAATTGCTAGCTCTGGTCGGTGAGCAATAATGTCCTTCTCTTCAACTCTGCTATCATTCTTTGCCCTTCAAGTATGATTTTTTTAAAATTATTATTTTTCAACTAATCTGCAGCACCTGGAAATCCCAGGATGCCTTCATCCAAGCACTTACCTAGACTCCTTTTTCAGTCTTCACATTATAGTTAAATGAATCTCTAATGTAGCCATGTGGAATACTCATGATATTTTTCTTACACCTTAAAGGAGTAGTGCAAAATGATAAGTGAGCATGGTAATTAAACATAAAAAGGGGTGTGGAAAATTATGTATTGAAGTCATTTTTCCTAGATTCTTAATAGCTTGTTGTTGTCAGCAGAAGGAAGAATGTCAGCTTTACAGATAGTCTCAACTATGACAATTCAGTCAACAACTGTTTCAAGTTATGGTAGTGCTGAACAAATGGTGGTTATGGCCAGATCTGGACTTTTCCAGTGGTTTTTCTTCCAGGACCTGCTTATTACATTGAGCTAAACCAAAGTTGGATAGATACCGCTTTATTGACTTTTCTATTGAAGAGATATTTTAATATTAGAAACTGCCAGGGAGGACCTATTGAAGGTAAAACATGGAAAGGAAGAAAAAAAAACACCCTTAATTTTGGATCTAATATGTGGGCTTGTTCCCCAATATCTGATTTCTGCAAGGAAAAAATATTTCATATTAATATCCTTATATTTTATCCTATTTTATATATTTTCTGATATTAAAATTTTATATTTTGTTCTACTTTACATTTCTCTTAAACGCCTTTCATTAAAAAATGTCCAAGACCTTGTAAACCCAAAGAATGAATAAAACTATTCAACAGACATCTAAATGAAAGGCTAGTAATGTTTTATATACAATGAGGATTCTAGATTAGGAAAGATAAATTTGAGCCATCAGATGCAACACACTGCTAATCCAGAAACCATTTCTGACAGATGGCCATCCAGCCTGAACACATTCAGCCGAACAGAATTTGCTACCCCCACTGTTAATTAATTGCAGTGCTAAACTACTTTTATAATTAAAAAATCACATCCATCACTTAACTGGTATGTTAATTGTTTCTTTATCACACCTCCACAGTCCCTCCAATGTCATGGAAAATCACAAGTCTTGTGAGCTTTTTTTGTAGCCTCAAAGGATAGGACAGTATTTAAAATATTATATAGAGTTCAGTGGGTTATGGAGTAATTTCTTGGCCTCAGCATTATAATGAACAAAGAAATAACCATACTAAAATGTAACCAACTCCATGAACAATAGAGTAGCAGCAACAGTAGAACAGATGTTCAAGGAGAACATTAGGAATTGCTTTGAAGTTCTGAACCTCATTGATTTTTTTTAAAAAAACAGGATGTATGGAACAAAATTAAAAAAGTTGTTAAGGATGAAAGAGATTGCCAAAGATGAAAAAACAGAAGAATGCAAACTAGATGTCAGAAAGATAGTGAAAATTACAAAGAAGGGAACAGAAGCCAAAACCAAGAAAGACAAAAATGTCAGGAACAAACTTAACAAAGAGTTTCAAAGAAGATACAAGAAACAGCATTACAACAACATCTGTAAAGGCATAGATGTCACAGAAAAACAAGAAAAGTCTTTAAAAGATATCTAAATTCAGAAGGAAGTTCAAATCTAAAATAGATATGCTAAAGGATGCCAACAGTCAGGTAGTTACCAATTCAAAAGAAATCAAACAAAAATGAAAAGTCAGTTCACTATGGATAGAAATATATAACTGGGTATTATCCACATACTGGATACCTCATCCAGTGTTGATGGATGATTTCACCCAGTGGCTTAATGTAGTTGGGACTAGCCTAGAAGGAAGGAAGTGAATCAGCACAAAGCTGTTTCCTCTACCTCCACCTCCCAAAACTGAGCCAAAAAGATACCATGGTTGATGACATCAAAACCATTGAGAAGTCAAGAAAAGCCAGGATGGATACACTACCCCCACCCCCTCATTTCACTTCCACTATCTGTCATTCAAATGCATGACTAATGCTGGGCCTGATATCTGACAGGAAGGAGTTTAGATAATCAGTTTCATCCAAGATTCTCTGGATTTGCAGTGTCACCACCTACTCAACCATCTTCCCTAAAAAGAGAAGTTGGAAGTCTGGATGAAAATTGTCAAGGGGCCAAGTGAGGGCTTTTTGAGAAGAAGATGTTCTAGTGCCTCTTTAAATGGTGCTGGAAACACCCCTTCCATCAAGGATGAATTAGCCATTACAAGGACCCAGCTGGATGTCCTTGACCAACCAAGAATGGCATAGGGCTAATTCAGAGATGGCCATACTTACAGTTCGAAGGATCTTTTCTCCTTACTTAAGTCAAACAGGATCAAGCTATTCCCAGAAAACTGGGTAAATCCAGTTATTTCCACTGGACCTGAAACATTATTGGTTTCCAGCTGTGAATGGATCCAAGTGATTTTACCTGCCAGGTGCACCAAAGTTTCTTCAGCATGATCCTGAAGACATAAACCTTGGAATCCCTCTGTCCAGGAGAGTCTGGATAATCCTAAACATGGGGTTGGCAGGTGTTTCTCTGCAGACACAATAAGAGTGAAAAAATATTGACGTTTCACTGTTCTTACAAACACAAGATATGGCTTAATAAGCTCTAATTCATGATTGATTGGATTCCTCCTTGCCTTACCCCAGCAATGTTCTAGACATTTTTTAAAAAATTTCAGTTTCCTCATCTGCTCCATTAATTATAGCGAGTACCAGGAGGGATGGGCCAAGAGATGTTGCTATACAAGGCAGTAGCTTAGATCTCAGCAGGACCGTACTGCATGTCCATACTGCATATCTTTGGTCACCTGTGGAAGAAGCTAGCATAAAAGAATCTCAACATCACCAACACATGATCTGACCATGACAAATCATATTGCCACTTTTCTGGCATGTCTGGTATGTGACCACTGTTTCAAGTCAGGCCATGAATGATCTGGGATAGGCCCATAGCACCCATGGTGGCCATGAATTCCTGAGTAGCTTCTAGGTCCACTCCAGGGACAAATTGAAGTCTCTCTGGACCATCAGCCTGCATTGATGCTTTTGAACTTTAATGTTGGAGGACTCCTAAAAATTCCATGGACAACCAAGACAAACAACAAAGAAATCATCAAACAAATTAACCCTGAATTCTCATTTGAGACACAAATGACCAGGCTCAAATTATCCTCCTTCAGATACCTAAAGCAAATACCTAGCTCTCTAGTGAAAGCTCTAATGCTGGAAATGGTGTAAGGAAAGAGAAGAAGAAGAAAACTGATAGCATGCTGAATGAATACAGATACAGAGGCAATGAGTGTGCTGCGAGAAAATTTGAAAGATTTGGGACAGATAACTGTGAAAGTTCTATCTATCTATGTGGTTGTCAAGAATCAGCACCAACTTAATAGCATATAATCAATTTTAAAAATCCCAATAAAATAAGATTTTTTTTAAAAAAGCACTTTAAATTCCTAGTGATTTAAATTAAACCTAAAGTAAGCATTTTTTCACCCTGCCAACAAAAGTGCATGTAGTCAAGGCTATGGTTTTCCCAGTTGCAATGTATGGCTATGAAAGTTGGACCATAAGAAAAGCTGACTGCCAAAGAATTGAGGCCTTTGAACTATGGTGCTGGAGAAGACTCCCGAGAGTCCCTTGGACTGCAAGGTGATCAAACCGGTCAGTCCTAGAGGGGATCAACCCTGACTGCTCTTTAGAAGGCCAGATCCTGAAGATGAAACTGAAATACTTTGGCCACCTAATGAGAAGGAAGGACTCACTGGAGAAGAGCCTAATGCTGGGAAAGATTGAAGGCAAAAGAAGAAGGGGACGACAGAAAACGAGGTGGATGGATGGAGTCACTGAAGCAGTAGGCATGAGCTTAAATGGAGGATGGTAGATGACAGGAAGGCCTGGAGGAATGTTGTCTATGAGGTTGTGATGGGTCAGGTACGATTTCACAACTAACAACAATAAGCATTTTTTAATTTCAATTTTATTTTGATTTCCAATTAGTAATTCATAATTTATATGTTAAAAAGTGCCTTTTCCCCCCTATAACTATTCCCAACAATTCATGTGAGAAAGCTGCTTGTCAAGGGAGACCTCCTTCCATTTTCCTTTTCGGATTATTTACTCCTTTAAGGTAAGAACCAGACAGATGGAGAGGAAACCAGCTCAAAGAGAGTGAAGAGCTAGGAAATTAAACTGCAAACTGCAAAGAAAGATTTCAGGCAAATATAGGTTTTAGCTACTTCAGATTGTGTAAGAGCTCTCCATAAACTTAACCAGTCAAACTTTAGGCTCTAAAAACAAACATTGGAAATAATGAAGTATGCTTTTAACAGCTCTTTTTTCTTTTCGGCAAAAACCAAAGTCATGGTGACTTGAAAAATTCTTCCTCAAAGTTGATTTGATTTGATTTTAATTAGGAGGGTTTTATAATCCATTATGCACTTCCCACTTGGCAAAGATATTGACTATTTTGTCACCCTTAGACCAGAAAAGCAAGAAAAATAGCTGGGCCACGAGATGAGAGAGCTAAATTTCTTTCTCAGTTTGCTGAGCTGGTGATGAACAAGCATATCTAGTATGGATCATAACATTATAACTCTACATTGTGGAATGTGTCACATAGTATGTAATAAATACATTACTGCAGGGGTTTTCTATAGATATACAAAACAATCTCTTTCATATTTTCTTATACTGTGCTAGCTGATACTGTTGATCTGATGAGTTTTGATGACTGATAGCTAGTGAATACATACTATCTTCTTGGCAGAAAAACAAGTAAGATTAGTATTCTCAGTATTCTCTTTTTAAAGATGCCAGGAAAAAGGCAATAAATTCCAGTGTTGTAAAAAATAAAATTATCTAAAAATTATCTTTCTGATCCCACCTCCAATACAAATTAATATTTTTAAACATTAATGTATCGAACAAATTCCCAAGGATTCTTTCAAATAAAAATCCATGTAAAAGGTCCTGTAACTCCAAAAAACACATTCAAAAACAATGTTTCAACTAAGAAATTATTTAGCAATCTATTATCTAATTGCACTAGTAATGGATTGTGGTGAACCACACCTGACTTTTAAGAGACTCAGAATTTCCTGCTCACTATTTCTATATATCTTATTTTACGAAAATTCCACTTAAACTGGAGTTAAAAAAAAACAAAAACCAATGCTTATCATTTCCCCTTATTAAATATCAAGCCATGTATAAGAGCTATAAAATGTTTCATGTTGTAATTTGTAACCTCTATGAAGTTTTCTTTATTTATATTTCTCTTTCTATACTTAATTGTAATAATGTTTCAGAAAACACAATAGCAATAGCAATAGCACTTAGACTTATATACTGCTTCACAATGCTTTAGCCCTCTCTAAGTGGTTTACAGAGTCAACCTATTGCCCCCAACAATCTGGGTCCTCATTTTACCGACCTTGGAAGGGTGGAAAGCTGAGTCAACCTTGAGCCTGGTGGGATTCAATCTGCCAAACTGCTGGCAGCTGGTGATGAGCAGAAGTAGCCTGCAGTACTGCACTCTAAGCGCTGCGCCACAGCGGCTCAAGTGACTTATGTGCATGATTAGAATATCATGGTATCCAAAATGTGTTTTATCCTGTTAATATATGATTTTTAAAACTAGCTTTATGTTTGCTGTTGGAGCATGACACTTTTTATATTATCATAATTATTGAAATTTGTGATGTTAAAAAAAAATACCATGGATAGACCACACACCTAAAGTAGAATTGTGCCCCATGGATATTAATATGCCTTTATATCTTTTAGAGCTCAAATGCCAGATAAAATGTGAGATTGGGTTGTACGAGAGAGAGGGGAATTGATGAGGAAAAATAAATTGTATGCATTTCGTATTGATTTAGAGTATTTCTGGTTGTGTATCCATCAGAAACAAACAAAAAAGGCAGTTTAATGTAAACTAAAAGGCACCAAAGAACCTGTTTTGTTCTCATTGGAACTTGCCAGAGTTAAGCAGCTCCCATGCAAGATGTCTTATATGTTGTATGTTCACCAGGATTTGAAGACATGGTCATGCATTTCGATGACTTTAGTGCTATGTGCTTAGCTTCTAGAGAGCTTTTGGTGTCAGCAGATCATAGAAAGGAAAATCTATAGATGCTATGAATGGTGCACCTTTCTTTCTTATATGTTTGTACTCTCAAACTAGAGAGCTACACATGTCAGTTTGTTTGAGTTTCAATTAATTAATCGGAATATAGCTGGAAGGTACCTTGGAGGTCTTCTACTCCCTGCTCAAGCAGGAGACTCTATACCATTTCAGACAGATGGCTGTCCATCTGTTTTTTCTTTAAAACCTCCTGTGATGAAGCACCTACAAGTGCTTCAAGCACCTACCAGCATCTGAAAGCAAGCTATTCCACTGGTTAATTGTTCTCACTGTTAGGAAATTTCTCATTAATTCCAAGTTGCCTCTACCCCTGATTAATTTCCATCCATTGTTTCTTGTCCTGCCCTCAGATGCTTTGGGAAATAAGTTGGCCCTTTCTTCTTTGTGGCATGCTCTGAAGCTTCATGCTAGAATGTAAATAAATTTTATTAATTTCAAAGCAATTTATTCTAAGTTGGGTGAGTTGTGGTATAATGGAAATATTTATCGAGATCATTAGAACTGACACATACATAAGAACTATTCCATGTGATACTTAAGTCCTATGCTAATCTAAATTAAAAGAACTAATCAAAATCAAATGATCAACTAGTATAGGTCATGGAAGCTAGATACAACTATTGTGATCTTATACATTGCCTAGAAAGAGATTCTACACAATTGAAATCTCTTGATTGTTTTCAAGGGCAGCCCCAGATAGCAGACTTCAGGGGTGAAATCCAGCAGGTTCTGACAGATTCTGGAGAACTGGTAGCGGAAATTTTGAGTAGTTCAGAGAAATACCACCTCTAGTTGACCCCAGATGGGGTGGGAATGGAGATTTTGCAATATCCTTTCCCCAGGAGTGGGGTGGGAATGGAGATTTTGCAATATCCTTTCCCCAGGAGTGGGGTGGGAATGGGGATTTTGCAGTATCCTTCCCCTGGAGTGGGGTGGGAATGGAGATTGTGCAGTATCCTTCCCCTGGAGTGGGGTGGGAATGGAGATTGTGCAGTATCCTTCCCCTGCCATGCCCACCAAGCCACGCCCACCAAGCCACACTATACCCACCAAGCCACGCCTACAGAACCGGTAGTAAAAAAAAATGGATTTCACCACTGGCAGACTTATTAATAGTTTAAGTCATGGCTCACTGTAGCCAGGTTATCCTAGTCCAACCAGGGTCCAGAAACCAGCAGGCTTCCACTGATCTCAAAGACTGGGTGAGATTTACAAGCTTGCTGGTTACCTCTTCTAGCACAAGTGATAGCAAAATGCTATAAAATGTTAATTGTGATCATACAGTTCTTGTATGAGCAGAGGATTGGATTAGGTCATTCCAAGATCCTTCCCAACTGGATGATTCAGTGGTTGCTGGTTGTTGTTTGTTCATATAAATTGAAAATACTTGGCCTCAATACAACCAGGGAAAGAGAAGGGAGACAAGCCACCTTCTGAAATTGCCCTGAGTTTCCATGCCTGATCCAACACCTTAATAATTATACCAATTGCGGCTATTTAAAAGGGCACCCAACACTGCAAAGTGAACCTAGTCCTTATATCAAAGTTTCACATATTTCTATTAATCAGCATTACCTGCTCCTAGAATGTAAATACTTCATGACATCTATTTATTTTTCTCTTTAAGAAGGATACAGTAGCAGGATTAAAGTTTGGAAATAATTTTGTAAGAAGAGCTGTAGATTCATGCTGAGCTATTTGTAGCCAATTTCTAGCCGATAAACTATTTTCAATGCATATTTTCATGAGGATTTCTTAAAATCTCAAGTTAATGCTAAAATATATGTAACACATGCTGGATGCATATGAAAATTACACCCATTTTAGCCATTTTTACTCTCTGAGCATTACTTCTTTGAACTCCTAAAAAAAAAAAAACCCTCTGCTAGCTTAATCCTTAAAAAGGATTTCATAATATTGTAACATATCAATTTGAATAATGCTGACCACTGCAACTTTCTTGAAAAGTGTGTTCACCATTGTCTGAGGGCAAGAGAAAGGAAGGACATTTGGAACAAGTTTATTCCTGAGATGAAGGTGAAAAGAAAAGTTTTGTTCAAGGAATACCTGAGCAAAAAGTCAGTACAGTTTTAAAAAATGCTGAAACTTCATCTGTGAAGAGCAGCTTAAAGATCTGTTCAGAGAGGAGAAAGATACTAGGAGAAGGGAAAGAAACCTAGACTGAAGAAGAGCAGCAAGCAACCCACTAAATAGCAATAACACTTCATAGTGCTTTTACAGCCTTCTCTGAGTGGTTTTACAGAGTCAGCATATTGCCCCCAACAATCTGGGTCCTCATTTTACTCACCTCCAAAGGATGGAAGGCTGAATCAACCTTGAGCTTGGTGAGATTTGAACTGCCAAACTGCAGCTAGCAGTCAGCTGAAGTAGCCTGCAATACTGCACTCTAACCACTGCACCACCTCGGCTCTTATAAAGGAGAGATGAAGACAAAATTAGAGTGAACTTATTTTGGAAGGAAGGAAGATGTTTTTGTTGTTGTTGTTGTTATTGTACTGTTTGTTTGATAGCTTAATATTAAAGATAAAGTTAAAGGTTCCCCTTGTACATATGTGCTAGTCGTTCCCAACTCTAGGAGGCAGTGCTCATCTCCATTTCAAAGCTGAAGAGCCAGTGCTGTCCGAAGACATCTCCGTGGTCATGTGGCCAGCATGACTACATGCCAAAGGTGCACGGAACGCTGTTACCTTCCATCAAAGGTGGTCCCTATTTTTTCTACTTGCATTTTTTATGTGCTTTCAAACTGCTAGGTTGGCAGAAGCTGGGATAAGTAATGGAAGCTCATTCCGTTACATGGCACTAGGGATTCGAACCGCTGAACTGTCGACCTTTCAATCAACAAGCTCAGCATCTTAGCCACTGAGCCACCACATCCCTCATCTTAATATTAGAGAAAAGGAAGTATCCGTAGCTCAGGGCTGAACAGCTCAGTTCTTGGTGCTGTCTGAGTTTGCTTGCTATAATTATTATAAGGTTCCTATTGTATCAGTATGCAAGCTGAAATGTTAGTTCATAATTACATAAGTTCACAATTAGAAATGTAAGATCTTTTTTTTTTCTTCCCTTATTGGATGCCCAGAAGGGAGGAAAGTCACCTCTTAGAGATCTCTCCCAGACCCTGTGGGAGGAAGATTTGGCAAGAGGCAATTCAATAGAAACTGAAACAGATTCCACTAGGGAAATCTCTGAGTTTTCAACTCTGTAAAAGCATCAGGCTTTCTAAATGGAATGGTCCCATCAATTGAATTTATTGAGCCCAGTAAATATTCTGCTACCCGCATCTTGTAAAGAAACCCAATTTCTGACTTTCAAACTTACAGTGCTCTTTCTGGCAAAGGTATTATGAAAATAGTTATCATTTAATCAGGTTGTGCAGCACTTTGGATCTGAAAGCCCAAATGTGCTTTGGAGCATGTTCACAAAACTCCTTTTTAGAACTCCTTTTAAAAAAATAGCTGCATCTTTTCCCAGGATTGTGCAGCTGCGTTCCATATCTCCGGTGTGATCCTTGGAAAAGACACACTTGCTTTCAGTCGTTGCCAAGAAGTGGTATATGAACAGTTCTGCATATTCCAAATAACTTTCTGGTCTTTGAATCTTAAATGCTGTTCAGCCCTATTAATTAATAATGAAACAACAGAAATCTTTCTATATGTTCTGCCTCTGAGAAAGAAAATGATTTAAGCCGTAGGAATTCTTAGGGAATATAGTTATCAGGATATCCAATTTCTGAATTTTGTGAAGTGGTTCTTGGCTTACAAATAATACAGAATGTGTATATTAGGGAAAGATGTCCTACAATGATTTCATGTTCCAACACCTTTTTCTCAACAGAGGCCCTAACATTCAGTTGCTGTTGCTAAATGCCAGGTCAATCTGTAATAAGGTGCAATTTAATTATTGATGAAAGGGCTGACTAGGCATATATTACTGAGAGATGGCTGGGCTGAGGGGAGAGGGGGTTGGCTCTTTCCAAGATATGCCCAGATGGATTGCAGATATGGCATCAACCAAGATTTCTGGGCAGAGGTAGAGGTGTGGCAATTGTCATCCAGGAATCATTTATGACCTTCAGAGGTGCTCCACCACAGATTACCGGAAGTGGACTCTAGGGATCTGCTGAAATGGTTGCTAATGCAGAACAGCTTCCTTGCCTAAGGTACAAGGTGACTCCATTTCTAGGTTGGCAGTGAAGTTCCCTGGAATTGTGGTCTTAAGAACTTCAATCTGTCTATTCTACGACTAGGGTCTGAAATGGTTTAGGAGTTCATGGTCACCATGACAGCCATGGGTCTATCTCAGTAATCCTATCATGCCCTGATTACTATTGGATTTCCTGGTACCTGGTACCACCATCCACTGTAGGGAGGCTGGACACAGTGGATCATCCTTCCCTGATGACTGATGGATCCTGATGAGTTTCAGATGAGCTGAGTTTGCCCCATGGTCCATATGAAGCTTTGGTTGCTGCTTAGAATAAATGGGTGGCTGAGACATTGGATTCCTCATGGATGGTTCCTATGTGTCTTTTCCCCTCTCGGGGATCCTGGCACTTTCTGTGGTTCACAGAGGAGCTAAGGCAGATGAAATAAGAGAAGAGATATTTGGCGTATAGCTGGCATTCTACAAGAGACAAACCTGACATGAGTTATATAACCACTATTAAGGTCTACTTTGAGGCAGTAAGGGTGGTGAAGAATTAGTACTTTTCCACCCTTATTGTGTATGTATTTATGTATGTTTCTAGAAGATCACATGTTATAATCCACGAGCTACATTGGTTACCAATCTGTTTCTGGGCCCAGTACAAGGTGTTGTTTTTACTTTTAAAACTGCACATGGCATGAAAAGAGTATTTGAGGGGTCCCTTTCCCTGATCACATCTGCTCATCCCATTAGATCTAGGAGAGAAGGAATGCTGTGGCTCTTGTCAGCTAAGGAGCTTCACTTAGTAGATCCTAGGTGACTAGATCCTTGTCTACTGCAGCCCCCATTTTATAAAATATTCTTCACCCTGAAGAAAGACTAGCACCATCCTTTACATTACAAGATGCTGGTTAGGAACTGAGTATAATAGTGCAATTGGGTCTCAAAATCAATGGAATATTTTGTACATTTTTTTTTTAAAAAAAATCCCAGATTGACAAGGGAATTAAGTGGAAAAGTGTGTATGCGTTGAACTCCCAGAGAGAAATCAGGATAATTTGTCCATACCTGAGGTAATGTCATATTAATTACTGTCAAAACTAAAACGTGTTTTCTTAGTTAACAATACACAAAAGAGGTTCTGTCATCTGTGGATAGTTCATTGACTTCAGTGGATAATAGAGTAGGAATGCCATGGTCCACAGACGGCAGGAACTTAGGAATTTCCAAATGTTACTACAATCCCTGAAGGCACATCTGGCCATCATGACTGTGCAGTCTGTCACTGGGGGGGGGGTACTTTTCTTGCCCACATCCAACTACATCTCCACTCACTGTTGTTCTATTCCAGATCATGAATCAATGCAAAGCTAAAAGCTATTCTACTCTGCAGGATTTTAAAACAGAGAGGGGGAGGGAGAGGGAGAGGGAGAGAGAGAGGGAGAGATATCAACCAGAAAGCCAATGAAATGATAAAACTGTCTTCAGGTAATTTGCTGAACATGCTCCCTTTTATATAGTTCATTCTGTGTATGCAGGTATGATTATGTGTGAAAGAAAAAAGGAGGAAGTGTCATCCAGTTTGAATTTGCTTCCCACTACAAAACAGTAACATTAAATGATGTTTTTCTCCTTTCAGCTGCACCTGTCAGCTGTGAAAAAAGTATTAGGAAAAAAGAACAGCAGCTGTGGTGGAGTAAAATAAAGCTTCTTGAACAAGCTTTATACTCCAAACAATCCTCTGTTACATATTTCAGATCATTAAAATACAACAACATTACTTTTGTTTCCCCTAAGTCTTCTTTTTCTGGATTTTTTTTTAAAGTGCCGACACTAAAGAGGGGAAAAAGAAAAGCATTCTATATTAGAATGGTAAGCAAGCGGGTGGGGGGAGCAGTAAAAGGTGGTTTTTCAGAATAATAAAGTAATTGTCTGATTGTAGCACAAGAACTCATCTAATGGATCATAGTAATGCTGGATATTTTAGAGCACTATGCCATTTCTCGTGTACATCTGTAATATCTCTGAGCTTGAAGTATGATTTGATTTTATTACACAAGCTAATACAATAACTGTCTTTGGTGTTCAAGAATACAAAGTGGCCCCATCCATAAGAGAATTGCAGAATTAACTGATAAATAGCTAGTTGGATATAGAGAACCATAGCATGCTGTCAAAATATTTTGACTGTGGAGAGAAAGATATATGAAAAGTGAATAAATAAATGCAAGATAAAAATGTCAAAGGAGACTATGCCAAGATTTTAGTGACAGTTTTGAACTATGGTATGATACCTACCTAGCTCCTTAGAGAAACTGGAACAGTGTAGAGGATTCAGAAAATAAATATAACACATAAATGATGGTTTGACCAATTCACATATCTTGACTGGATGTTCGTTTGACACTTGATGCAAGGTTCCCACATTACATAGAAAAGTTCTGCTTTATCTGTGATGTCTTTAAATATGATAACTATTTCAGCCAGTAGGTAATGTATATCAATGTGATGTGTGTGTGTGTGCATATGTGTGTGTGTGTCTGTGAATCAGGCTCTATCAACCCTTTAATAAACTTGTATCTTCAGTTTACTAAACAAACCATATCATCTATCTCCAGTCTACCACACAGTTATTTCAATAGTTCTAAGAAGGCTCCGCACCCATTTGCACTCCTCAGGTGACCCCGAGGACACAGAGAAACTCCAAGTGGCCTCAACGACTCTCTAAAAGAATGCAAATGACCAGTTGTCTGCAAGGAATATAAATTATTTCATTCCCCACCATCCAGTCAGAGCTGAAGAAGCTTCTTGGGTGAGAAGTGAAAGTCTTCAAAGAAAAACAAGAAAGTCCAGTTGCCTCTTGAAAAAGCACTTTTGGGACAACCATAATCTAGATAACTGAGAATCTCCATAGATATTAAAGAAACCAAAGTATTAGTTTCCTTCAACCAAATTAAATTACTTGCAAGAAATACACTTCATTCCTGTAAATTTTATTTCTAAACTAAGGTTACAATCATATTTACACTTATTTTGGAAATAGTCTATTAAATTTATTTATTGTGCTGAATGAGAAATTTACTCCATCAGAATTTTTAAATTAATATCCCAATTTTTGACTTGTTGTATCAGAACTCAATGAACCCGTACACCCTGATACTGACATTATTCAGAATTCAGCAGTAAAAGCTACTGAGTGAGAAAATCTACATAAAGTGAATACAGTATGCTGGAGAAAAATAGGCAAGAAATTTGCAGGAAAATGACTTGCAAAATGAGCATACATTAGAAAAAGTAAAATAACACCTGAAGATGTATAGATTTATCCATGCCATGTTCATAAACAAAAAAAGGGATGAATGAAATTAGAAAATACATCTCTATGAATAAATATGGGTAGGACAGTATAGGTTTTGCATAGAATCCCAGCTTGCTTGTAGAGAAGATCTTGAAGAGCACTCATCCTTTGCTATATTTAAAACAATGCTATCAGGACCTAGCAACTTCTGAAGTCCAATTTACACAGAATGATCTTCCATCAATTCATTAGTCTCTTAATTCTACTGTTTTGGTTCTCCCTCTCCCTTTCCCTTTCCCCCTCCCTTTCTCCATCATCCTGTCTTAGATAATACTGCAATTTTCTCTGAGCAGAAAAGCAAGGAATTATATAACACCTGGCACAAAAACAGGTGCCGAGGAAATCTAGTGGGAGAAAGAAAAAGAAAAAAATCTGCTCTTATAGGGTGCAGTGAAGTTGATATTCTCCTTATATGTTGTGCTTTGTACATGAAGATGGGCAGATGCGGAGATATTCCAGGGTTGCTGCTGCCAGAAAGAAAACACTAGGAGTAAATTGATTTTGAAAACCCAGGCAATTCTTTGTTCCTTTGGTTATAGGAAAAAAAAGATAAAATCAGAATATCAACATGATACAAATAAAAAAAGGATTGAGATGTTTACTGATAGTTGCCAGCTAAATATAGACATCTGATATAAACTATTAGAGAATTTATTTCTACTACTTAATTAGACTTAATTATCTGCTGATATATTTATTTTTTCAATAATTCAGTGAAGTATATTTACAACTGTTTCAAAAAAAGCTTAGTGAGCCTGTATATGTGTCCCCAGATTTCTTTAGATGCAACACAAACTGCTCCAATATTGAAAGTTCAAAAATATGTTAGTAACAAAAGCTGGAAATTTATTTTCTTTGCATATTTATTAGGCAATCTTTTTTTAAAGCTAATTAGCAAGTGAACCTGTTGTTAAGAAGTAGGTCAACTTTAAAGGTAATTGGTTTTACAAGTACTTCAACCTCTTATCACATGGTAGGAAATTTAGGTCATCTCAAAATAAAACTGAAATTCAGGACAATGCTGTTTGTCAAAGGTGTGGAAAAATGTACATCTTCGTTTTTTAAAAAAAGCATTATGAATTTAAATGATTACTTGTTAAAATTCTGTGCACATTCAATTTGCTCTTTCTATGACCTTGCCTCATACTACCTTTCCATATTGAATTTAGATATCTCTCCCCCCCTCAAATAAGTACACCAAAGAAAAATATAATAGCCCAGAAGGAACCTTGAGGGCATCTGCAGTGCTGAATCATGTGATCACTCACTCTATTTTCTATATTCATATGACTACTATATATCATCACATACCAGTAATTGCCCTGGCATTTAATATTAAATGGCTTTACCAACATACCCCCCTTTTAAAAAATGTGTATATTTTAAAGCGTGCACTTCAAATTTCCAAGCAGGCTGCTTTCATTATTGTTGAGCATATACATGTGCACTTATTACATAATTGAGCTTCATGACTTCATGATGATGATGATGATGATGATGATGATGATGAAATTCAGAAGTGAATTCACTGAATAAGCTGATATTTTCAAAATTAGATCAATGGTAGGTATTGCATCAATAAATCAAATCAACTATGTCTGAATTGATCTGAAGTTTCAAAAGCATGTACAGGAAAGTTCTTTTTAAAAAATTATTGAATTAGCATTTCTATTTATAAAGAAAATTTCACAATCTGATTTGCAAATCTGAAATTAGCAGATGACTTGAATTACAGTTGACTTAACCCTCAGTATAAGTTATATGGCTGAACAGACATCAGCTAGGTATGAATCAAAATGCTTTCTCTTTCTTAAGCACAGTGAAGCAAATCTGAAAATGGGGTTCTCAGAAGTAAGTCATAGAATTAGTTTTTCTTTGCATAAAGCTGAATCATATCTTTTTCCAGTTCTTAATTCTGCATTTATAAGATTATGTTGTTTGATAAATCAGTAATAACATAAGTGAAGTGGCACTGTAATCCGATCCTGCTGAAGATTATGTTTCATGCTTATGTATATGAAACCTACTTCTGTATAAGGTAATTTTAAGTGGAAAAATTAGCTTAAAAACTCTTGTAAACTTTTATATTCAATGTGGAACAGTTGAGAAAGTTCCAGCTGAGCCCCAAAATATTGCAACTCAGTATGCATTTCCTGATTTGTGATCAGATGTGTATGTCTTATTAATAGTCCTGAACTGGTTATTTAAATGTTGTGTTTCTGTAGTTTCTAAGATTTTTATTGGTTTAATCTTTCTTTTTTTCTTTTTTCTTTTTAGTTTCTCTTGATGTTAAATAATGTATCTTCTTTCTCTCTGCAGGAGTTACTCTGCAAAACATTCCTATTGCTATTGCATTAAGGCAACAGAGTGATTCATGGATCATCCTGAAAGCACAAGTAAGTGAACTGCGGTTTGCTCTGTTTAATTTGATCCTCCACCAGAGATGCATTGGCTGATTGAATATATGTAGAGACCACATGACTCTTGTTTGAAGGCATTCTCTAATTTGCCAAGTATTTACCATCTAAACATGCCTTAGAATTCCAATTCAATATGGCCAACAAAGCTGGAGACAACAACGGTATGAGATTGTATCCAAACCAGGCCTACCTAAAAGAGAGAAAGCACGTAGAACACCATTTCTTGAATTCTTTCAACTCCTTTACCAATAGTGGCCATTGGACATATGCATATATATTTCTTTGGAACACAACAACGTTATGAGTGGGATTGTATATGTGTCATCTCTCTGTCTCTGTGTCTGCTCCCCTCTTATATTGTACCTATAGTATGTGCTCTGGGAAGCACAAGAAAAGCTGTAGGTGCTTTTGGGTCACATAACCAAGCTCTTTGTGTCACATAATCTAGTGGGAGAGGCTTACAGCACTTAGCAAATGTGAGGTCATGTTGTTCTCTGAGCTTGGTTGTTTCCTTGCAGATGTTTCATTACCAAATTATGTGAGTGTTACGTAGTTTGGTAGTGAAACATGTGCAAGAAAACAACCAAGCTGAAAGACTACCAAGAACTTCACAGTTCAAATCTGAGCTGTGAATATTCTCTTCTATCACTCAAAGAATGTTGATTCTTTTCCAAATCATACCAGTCTGGTCCCATTCTATTCTGTTTTCAGTGTGATTGTACAAATTGTGTACCCCTGTACATATTTTCTTTCCAACATTGAGCTGGTTAGAAAGTTTTTTGAAAAAAAGGAAAGCGGATATGTTGGTGATATCTATCAATATTTATTATATGAACTGCATGTTGAGCTATATTATATAACAATTATTTGCTAATTTTCCCTATATACAAAATTGGTTGGATTAAGAATGGAAAGACCCAGAATCAAATCCCATCCCAATATGTCATGAAATTCATTGGATGGACCAGTCAGTTTCTCTTAGCTTCGTCTACCTGACGAGTGAACATGAATTTCACTCTAAATTTATTTTCATTGATTGATTGATTGATTGATTGATTGATTGATTCATTCATTCATTCATTCATTCATTCATTCATTCATATGGAGTACCACCACTTGGTGCAAGTGGTCTTTGATGCAAAATTTGCACTCATCCAAATGGATGTTAATGGATTCACTAATTATCATAGCAAGCTTCTCACTTCAGGTAGGACTTTGATTGGGCAAGTGCCCATCTGCCTAACTAGCAGATACCAAGCTTGTCTATAAGGCATAAATTCATATTCAGGCAATTTCACTGTACCACTTCAAGGACATAGCCACTGGTCACAAACAGATTTGGGGGGAGGGCAGTGCTGTTTCCTCTTTTCCCAACTTGCACAATGCAGCTGCTTCTTGAAACCCAGGAAGACAGATTTTTGAAAGAGTTTTTTTTTTCAGTAAATATACCTCAGGTCTAAGTTGGGAATGAGGGGGGAGGGTCCCCCCTTATGGCAGGCAGATATGGTATGATCAGCAGCACTTTGAGGCCAGCAGCATGATGTGCAAGGAAAGTATATATTTACATTGTTTGGAGATCCTGGATGAATGGTGAGACATAAATGCAGTAAATCAATAACATATGACATTCTTATATAGGCCTTTTAATTCCATGTTGGTAAGGATTTTCCATTTTACTCGCTTTACAATAGATATACCATGGTACTGACTCTTTTTGAATGAGGAACCATAGTTTATCTTACTTCGAGAATTCAATTTGAAAGATGAACCGGTAAATAAACAAACAAAAAGAAAGAAACCATAACCCACAATTTATTATGCCTACAAGCTAGGAGATTCATGGAATTGGGAAAGCTCTTGACCAGGGAATTAACAAGACAAATAGTTGTTCATATTGCTAAAGGGAGTAGCCATAAATTCTATATTTCTATCCTTACCATCTTTATTTTTCATTTGATGAATTTTTTTAAAGTAAAATATTATCAAGACTCATTTCCCAAGGGACCTTCACCCATCCTATTTCATCCAATCATAGATCCTAACCAGTTCTATTCCTTCTAAATTGTCCTTGGTTCTGTCGTGACATCATAATAAAATTCACAGGTATAGCAAATACATTACAAGCCCACAACATGCTATATTTCTTGCTAACTTACTGATGCCTGTACCAGAAGAAAATAAATCAAGGAAACAAATGGTAGATATTACTTGATAAGCTTTGCATTAAACTAATTTTACTTGGAATTATCTCTAAAGAAATGTCTCAACTGGGTCTTCATGGAGGAAAATAAGACAATCTGCAAAAAGAAAACTCAGTGCTCCTGTACCGGAGACACATTCCTTGTGTATCTAACCATACTTGGCCAAATAAAGTGTTCTGTTCTGTTCTGTTCTGTTCTGTTCTGTTCTACTCTACTCTACTCTACTCTACTCTACTCTACTCTACTCTACTCTACTCTACTCTAAAATGCATATCTAAACTGCTTTCAGAAAAATTCTAGAGATACAATATGGTCATACTTCTGATATATATTTTCTTGCATTCAGTTTTTTCTCATTAAAAACCAGCTGAATAATACAAATGTTCCTTGTTAGAGAAGTGAAAATGTGAGTTAATATTTAAATTAATTAGAGAAAAAGATATGTTCTAAATTGTGCAGTCTTAAAATGTCAGCTATTCATAGTGTCTATTTCTCAATTTCTGCCTTATCAAGAAGATCTGTGGTTCACAGAAGTACAGTATTTGATCTAATCCTCCTCAATTATTGTATCTTGCAGGGGGAAATACAGCATATTTATTTAATAAAAAGAATATATTTCCTTCCTGATTAATTCAAGAGCAATTATAAGAAAAAGTTTAAGTTCCTGTCACAAGAAGGCAATTTGTGAAAATTAATCGGCCATCCACTTTTAGCTAGCTGATATGTGATTGTTACAAGCTGGCATAACTTCATGCTGCCTGCTAGCATTGCACTGATTGGCTTTGACAGATGTGGTTTGTAGCTGAAATGGAAAAATTAAGTAAAGGATTCATCTAAATGTCTTTTTGTACTTTATAATGTGCTTCTTATTCGTCTACAGTTGAGGAAATTTAACTTTTCTGCTGCATAGTTCAGAATCATACTTCTTAAAAATAAATCCTACTGAATTCAACAGGATTTACTTCTAAACATGTCCATGAAGGTACCACACATCAAGGCTAACCCAAAGAACATTTAATTTTGTTTACGAGAAAATGGATATAGGTGTGCAGCCTTAGATTTGCAAGAAAGACTTCAAAATGGGCATTGCTCCAAGCAAACTGAAAGAGACAAATGTCCTGGACTGCTGGCCAGAGACAGGTACCCACCCTCTTCCTTATTAACTAAAGTTAATCCACAGTTCCATACTTGTTCAGCTGTAGTAGATTTACAGTTGTTGTGGCAACTCCTGAACTGGAGAGGAGGGGCATGATTGCAGTTGCTAAGCTACCAATTTCTATGGATTTAACATATTGGAAGAGCAAATAGGGAGCAGACAAAAATGATAGATAGCAAAGAAAAATATGAAGAACGTAGAAGAGCTTTAGAAATGAGGAAGAAGCCTGCAAAAGATAAAGCAAGGCAAACAAAGACACAGTGAAGCAATTGAATATAGAAGCCAAGGTAGCTGGATGCAAACATAGCATTAGAGAAAAAAAAATCTAGATAATCTGTTATCTGCTTTTTAAGAGACAGCATTCCAGATTATGTTTTCTTTTAAAAAAAAAAACGTTAAAATCTGCAGTTTTATTTGTAACTTGCTAATCTAAAATAATGTTTATGTATACTTTTCTTTAATGTTTCACTCAAATTCTCCAAGCAATCCTTTGTAACACAAGTTATCTCCATTTTTCTTTATTACAAAAAAATTACCTGATCTAGGCTTTGTAAATATCCTTGATTATCCTATTTTTGTATGAACATTTCAGAAATGTGTATCTTTGTGTGCTCTCCCCATTTCTCTTCTCTCTATATACCAATGACTGCATCTCTAACAATCCATCTGTTAAACTACTGAAGTTCACAGATGACACAACAGTGATCGGTCTCATTCGAAACAACGATGAATCCACATACAGATGGGAAGTTGAACAACTAGCCTCGTGGTGCGACCAGAACAATCTGGAACTGAACACACTCAAAACCGTAGAAATAGTGGTAGACTTTAGGAGAAACTCTTCCATACTTCCACCTCTTACAATACTAGACAACACGGTATCAACAGTAGAGACCTTCAAGTTTCTAGATTCTACCGTATCTCAAGATGTAAAATGGATACCTAACATCAAAAATGTTTTTTCTGTGCCAGCTCAGAAAGTTCAAACTGCCCAAGGAGCTGCTGATACAGTTCTACAGAGGAATTATTGAGTCTGTCATCTGCACCTCTATAACTAACTGGTTTGGTTCTGCAACCCAACAAGATAGATACAGACTTCAGAGGATAATTAGAACTGCAGAAATAACAATTGCTACCAACCTGCCTTCCATTGAGGACCTATATACTGCACGAGTAAAAAAGAGGGCTGTGAAAATATTTACAGACCCCTCGCATCCTGGACATAAACTGTTTCAACTCCTACCCTCAAAACGATGCTATAGAGCACTGCACACCAGAACAACTAGACACAAGAACAGTTTTTCCCCAAATACCATCACTCTGCTAAACAAATAATTTCCTCAACACTGTCAACCTATTTACTAAGTCTGCACTACTATTAATTTTCTCATTGTTCCTATCACCCATCTCCTTCCACTAATGACTGTATGACTGTAAGTTTGTTGCAATCCTTACAATTTATATTGACTGTTTCCTAATATGATTTGATAACTTATTTATACCCTATGACTATCATTAAGTGTTGTACCTTATGATTCTTGATGAATGTATCTTTTCTTTTATGTACACTGAGAGCATATGCACCAAGACAAATTCCTTGTGTGTCCAATCACACTTGGCCAATAAAATTCTATTCTATTCTGTTCTGTTCTGTTCTGTTCTGTTCTGTTCTGTTCTGTTCTACTCTACTCTACTCTACTCTACTCTACTCTACTCTACTCTACTCTACTCTACTCTACTCTACTCTATTCTATTTTCCCAACATACTGCTTGTTGCCTGCTATGGTTGTATATGCAGGTTTTTTTTTTAAGTTGAGAATTACTAATGACACTGGATTCCTTTCTGTGCACTCTTCCAATTCCAATGGATAGATAAGAGTAAGACAGAAGATGGAAAAAGAAACCATGATGTCAAAGATCTATTGCTGTGATGGCGAACCTATGGCACACGTGCCACAGGTGGCACCCGGAGCCATATCTGTGGACACGTGAGTGTTGCCCTAGCTCAGCTCCAGCATGCATGCGTGTGCTGGCCAGCTGTTTTTGGGGCCTTTTGGGCCCACTGGAAGTCTAGAGGGCCTCCGGGGGGGTGGGGAAGGCTGTTTTTGCCCTCCCCAGGCTCCTAGAAAGCCTCTGGAGCCTGGGGAGGGCAAAAAGCAGGCTTACAGGGCCCACCGAGCCATCGCATGCCAAAAGCAGGGGGAGTGTTGGGGGGGATCATGCGTGCATGCACGGGGGGTGGGGCATATTGAATTATGGGTGTGGGCACACATGCATGTGACCCTCCGGTGGTCCCCCCACTTTTGGCACGTGACAGCAAAAAGGTTAGCCATCACTGATCTATTTTTTCATAGTTCAATCTGTCATGTATGAAAGTGATTGTTATGATATGGAATGTCAGGTTAAGAGAAGATAGAATTTAGCCTACATTTTTAAAATCGTGTTGTTTTTCATTCAGTTTATAAATGTGGGAAATGCAAGAACCAATCTGAGAGTTGCTTGTGAAAATAGCCTGAGTGTTTATAGATCCAATTCACATTCCACGCTGTATTAAAAAAGAGCTTAACAACTTCTGAGATATTAAATTTTCACACTTTGTTCATTTCGTGCCAGCTGACTCACTCAGAAAAATCAATTATGCTGGGAATGATCAGTGGAAAAAGGGGCACCCTAGTACCTGATAGCTGAACACTATAAAAGATGACACTAGGATCTGAATGGCAGATGTGAAGGAGGTGGTGGTGTGACAGACGGCCATGGAGAATGCTGCTCCATTGAGTGGCCAAGAGTTGGGTATGATTGAATGGTTGACAATGACAATGAGTTTGGAATATGTTTCTTGTGGGGGGAGAGTGTATTGATTTCTGAGCTTCCAAGTAAAACATTAATGAGGAATTCTTATTAGATTCAATCACAAGACAATCGGGGGGGGGGAGATGAAGTTTGCAAACAACTTCAAAGGACAATGCTTTGATTGCCACTTTTATAAGGGTGTTAATACATCAACTTGCTTGTTTTCAATGAAAGAAATTTAACTAACCTTGATCAAATTGATTATTAGGTATACATCTACTTGCAGTTCATCATGAAGATGCTTCAATTAAAATTTACATTCAGAAAATAATTTTCTTTGAAGATTTTTCTTACATTTATTCCATGGAAATTCTATCTATAAACATACACTATGGTTCATGTAAAGATTTAAGAAGTGGAATTGGTGTGTGTTTTTTTAAGTATCAGAAAATTAATTTCACCTGCTTTTAGATGGGGAGTGTTTACATATAAATATTTAAACAAGCAAATATTTAATATTTTGAAGAATATTTAAAAGAATTGTATGGATTATTTTAACACTAGACCAAAATCAAACATTTTTGTGTCATTTCCTGAAATATTTCTTGATTTCACATTCTCAGAGTACCTGAACATTCCTGGTGGAGGTCATTGGTAGCATTTTGGGGTTGCAAAGCTGTTCAAGGATTCAATATAAAAAACATCATTGTTATGAAAAGACTCCAACTTCAGCATTGTTAACTAGGTTCACGTTTAGAAAGAAATAGATAATAGAAGAAGCTTGATCATCAAGATGTGTTAAGGCAACACTAAACAATAATAGGCTAGCTGTGATGCTTCAGATGCTTTTGAATTTCTAGCTCCAAACTTCCTGAACAGTCTGTCAAAGAGTGACTAATGCTAAAATGTAGTTTAGTACCTAGAGTTGCCTATGGGAAAAGCTGTGAAAAAAGCACTGGAACTAGAAATACAATTTTTGTGAACAGTCAACTGACATATAGCAACAAATTTGAGAGATGCAAAGAGCAAACAGGAAAGGTTTTCATTAGGCCATGGAAAAGATTAGAGGAAAAGGTCAAATTTAATTGGCAGTGAGTACTGGAAAGGACAACACATTCATGGTGACAAAGCTAATCAACAATTCATAAATGCTTTGTTGTAATATGTAGCAAACAAGCTTCTGGATAACATCTAAGTAAGAGTATGGAGCCTGAGAAAACCATGAAGCAGACATGGAAACCTTTCAGCAGGCAAATAGTATTATAGTAGTATAATAATGATGACTTGAAGTTTGCTAAGTGTCTTTATTATCATTCCTGAAAACTTGTTTCTTCTCATACTTAAATGGTACTTTGATTTAGTTAAATTGGACATTCTCATTGTTTACATTACATTGTCTAGCAATGTATCTATGGGATTGGAGATATGCTTATTTAAGGAATATCACCCATGAAATTTTCAAGTTTCAGTTTTTAATAAGACTGGGTTAGAAAAACCAATATTGGCAAATTTGTGGTAAGAAGGTTTATTTCATCTATATTTAATGGTCAAAAAATTGAGTTTAATAAAACAAGATTTATGAGCCATAAAATTATGAACATGAAATTCAATACTCAGCTAAGATTGATTTCTTCAGTAGGAATAAATAAATATCTGCCAAGTGCTAAGATACCACATGCATGTTCCTAAGATATAAAAAGTAGAGTGAATCGTCAGCCTTTTTTCTAGCAACAATGCCCTACATTCTCAGACAAACTGCCCTAAAGCATGGAGGTTCCACTGCATGATATCTATGAGGCATGGACAATTCCTTCTAATTTATGCCTGTTCCCATATGCATAAATACTGTAAATTTATTGTGGATGAGCCAACTCCGTTCTCCAAATCCATTATAAAAATGAAAGAATGGGGAGTCACAGGGATGCAGTCTGCAATTCAACCCCTCATTTTGAACATTCTTCTATTTCCTCAAGTCTAAAGTGAAAAGTAACTAGGTTTGGCTGAACATAGTAACTTGGCTTGCCAAACCTGAAAGCTTTGATTTAGTTGGGTTCCTGGTTGAATTGTTATATTGCCAGTTCCAATTACCTGGGTAATCAGAAAGAACTAGATCTGGAAAGGGAAGAGGCTAGTCACTCAGAATCCCTAGAGTTGTTCAATAAACTATGAAATAATATATTTATGTTTTAGGAAGAGTGATTGCTGATCAGATGCAGGGGTGAAATGCTCCTGGTTCGGACCGGATCGCCGGTAGTGATGGAGGTGGGTGGTTCGGAGAACCGGTAGCAAAAATCCCTGCTCCCCCCCATGCCCAGCGGAGCCACACAATCATCAGAGGCTTTTTTAAAAAAACTTTTAAAAGCATTTTTCTACAACCTCTGGCTGAAAAAATGCTTTTAAAAGTAAAAAAAAAAAAGCCTCTGATGATTGCGCGGCTCAGCTGAGATCGTCAAAGGCTTTTAAAAGAAAAAAACCCTTTTTTTTTCTTTTAAATGCCTCTGACGATCCAAGCTGAGTTGCCTGATCGTCAGAGCCATTTAAAAGAAAAAAAATCTCTGCCAATCAGGCAAGTCAGCTGGGATCATCAGAGCCTTTTGAAAGCATTTTTTTACAACCTCTTCACCGAAGAGGTTGTAGAAAAAATGGTTTTAAAAGTAAAAAAAAAAAAAATTGGCCACGCACACCCAGTCACATTACCACCCCGCCGCCACCACCACCACCAAGCTATGCCCACAGAACCGGTAGTAATACATTTTAGATTTCACCACTGATCAGATGGTATGCTTCATTAAATTACTGTTAGCTGCTGGGAACAATAAAAGATGTGATGAAAGTTGAAGAATATGATGGGTCATGGGGGTGGATTGGAAATGATGGAATTGGATTCCTAACAGTAACAATTATCCATTCAGCTACGAAGTATTTCATGGTGTTCACTATAATACTCCTCTTTACAGTCACCAACTAGTAGGTCAGTTGAAGGTCAAATAAGAATGCTGGTCCATTCAAAGTGTTGTACACATGTTTATTAAATTTTTGTATCCTGCTTGTATCCTGCTTTTGTATCCTACTTTAGAAGTAATTCAAGGGGCAAATGTACATAATACCCCTTCATCCTCCTATTTTCCCACAGCAACAACAACAACAACCCTGTGAAATGCATTGGGGTTAGAGAGAATGATTGCCCCAGATACAAATCAACAAATGTGAACCAATAGATTCATCCAAAAATGAATTGACAGATGAATGAATTGAATTTATTCAAGTCAGGAAAGAAATCTGTTAAAATTCATTCCTAAAAGAGACCTCCCGTGCTCCTGTATTTTGCATATCCTCACACATTCTAGGTAATGTGGTCACAGATTTAAAGGACTTTAAAAAATTAACATAGGATGTGTTGAGAATTTAGTGAAGGAATTTAGTGAAGGAATTCAATTGAGTTCAACTGAGTTCCTGAGTCCAATCAATTCATGGTTAGTAATTGGCTGCTGTTAATTTTGCCTCCCAAATTTTGCTTCCTGTTGTTCACAAGGATGATTATATCATTGCACAGAACATGGATAAGCCAGTTCCAGGAAAATCATTTCCAGTCTTCCAAATGTATTAATGCATGTACAGTAGCTTTTTAAAAAATTCTGCATGCCAGGGAAGGCAGAACTTCTCCCTGACTTTTATTTTTCTGTAAAGTGCCACCTAAAGAAAAAATGGGAAGATAAGTCAGGATCAGAGTATAAGATTTTTCCTTGTGTTCTGTGAAATAATATATATCTCCCAATAGAAAACACAAAGTTGTAATTCACTCAGGAGACTCTGTTTCCATTATAAACTGCAAGTGAGCACCACTTGAGGAAGTTTGATGAATGATAGTGAAGCTCCAAGTATGAAGTTAACCATATATTATAGCCATGAGTGAATATATTGATATAGGAAAAAAACAAACAAACTGCAACCTCCCCACAACCTCTGATCCAATCAGAACTTGCATCAGACTCCTATGGCTTTGAAAAGCCCACATATTCCAAATATACACATCAAAAACATATAATATTCCATTGCATACATTTAACATAGGTAAAGATAAAGGTAAAGGTTCCCCTCGCATATGTGTGCTAGTCGTTCCCAACTCTAGGGGGCAGTGCTCATCTCTGTTTCAAAGCCGAAGAGCCAGCGCTGTCTGAAGAAGTCTCCATGGTCATATAGCCGGCATGACTAAACGCCAAAGGTGCACAGAACACTGTTACCTTCCCACCAAAGGTGGTCCCTATTTTTCTACTTGCATTTTTTACGTGCTTTCGAACTGCTAGGTTGGCAGAAGCTGGGACAAGTAACGGGAGCTCACCCCATTACGCGGCACTAGGGATTCGAACCGCTGAACCGCTGATCTTTCAATCAACAAGCTCAGTGTCTTAGCTGCTGAGCCACCGCATACCTCTTCATTTAACATAATATATATAATATTCTCTATCTTGTATTTTACTTTTAGTTAAATATTTTTTTTAAAAAAATATAGATTTTAATGTTAGAAAGGATTTGAGGAATTCTGTATCCAGCTCCCTGTCCGGAGTAGGAATTCATTCCTATGCCATTCCCAACAGATGATGGAAGAAGACCAGGTGACCAGCGTGCACATGCAGACCAGCTTGTCTTTGAGTTGCCGGGGTTCCAACACACGCATGCATACACTCTTGCATGTGCATTCCGGTTTGGGCACTCAGTGCTGAAAAAAGTCTCCGTGGTCATATAGCCGGCATGACTAAATGCCAAAGGTGCACGGAACACTGTTACCTTCCCACCAAAGGTGGTCCCTATTTTTCTACTTGCATTTTTTACGTGCTTTCGAACTGCCTAGGTTACTGCCTAGGACATCACTGTCCTAGATTAAATTTAGAAAATGATAATAACAAATACCAGTTCTGAATTCAGAATTTTTTTATATCAATGACAGTCTAATAGTAAAAGATTCACCTTCAACAACTTACAGTATAATATAATTTTTATATCAATGTCTTCTGGTAATAGTAGCAACCCACAGATGTCCTGAAGCATGTTCTAAAGTTTAGGACATTGCTTTATGACTATGAATATAATGAATACTATTTTCTTTATTTTTGGACGTATAATTCATTCCTTTGCATATTCTCCCTTCCTTCTCCCCCTTTTTTTACCAGAAGGGTGTGAGGTATAAAATGGTGATAAGGCAACAGCTGTTCTCGTTTTCTCTCATATCATGACTATTTTTTAGCTACTCTCACTGCATAAAACTAATGTTCTTAAAAATATTTCTTGCTTATGCGCTGAAATGCTATAGTACAGTGTTGCCACATTTCATTTTCTTTTCTTCTGCATTCATAAACTATTTTGATTTTGATGTTGTTTCTGTATTACTAAGGATGAAAAATAAATACCAAAATAATACTGGAGAAAAGATTTATTACGAATGAAGGCAACAAATATACGTGTCCCAGGATAATGATGAAAAAACATTAAAATCATGAAAATTTATCTTAATATCTGCAGGAACATACATTAACAGAGTAAATTAAGTCAAGCAAAGTAAAACCTTAGGTGTCTTCCCCAACATGTTTCTGAGCATGCAGAAATGAACTATCTTTGATTTACATTCCTTTGAAATAACAAATTGTCAAGTGAATGAGGCAAAGATAAAATGACAAACAGACATGGTATTGGAGGATTCAGACATAAATCAGTACCCAGGCAAGTGAGCAAGGACTGAAATGATCAGTAATGAAAGACTGATGGATTTATGTGGTAGAAACTTATACTATAATATTGCACAAAAAATTAATAAAATATATGGCCCATATCTAGACATTATGCTCTTAGCCAGGTGTAGAACAAGCTTTGTGCCAGTAAACTATTCCAAATCCACTTCACATCCAGATGGCCATGTTCTTATCCATGCTTTGTTCTGAGGTTGTTTGCCATATCTTTAATGACAAAGAACAGAATAGAGTATAACTGTGATTGAGAAGAGAGAAGAAATGCATGTTAATAAACCCTTCTTCTCAAAGTGCAGATTCCACTGTTCTTGCAAATTACAAATCATCATCTCTAACAGAAATCACCTCAGACTTTAATATGTGTCTCACCAAATAATCATGTACACTTGCAGGGGACTCCCAATTGTAAAGATTTTATTGCTTCATTCATTCATTAAACCTGTATGCTGTCCATTTTGCAATTTGAGCCTGTTCACTAGCCTTTCTAAATTCCCTCAGGACTTTCAAAAGAATTAGGTTCAGTTCCTGAAGCACATGGGAAGGGATCTCATAGATGGTTCAGCATTTAAGATGATCACATGGATTTTGGTCAAGGCAGTAAAATTAAATGATAAAATAAAAGTCCAAGAATTGCTTCGGTATGTGGGGTTTCTTATTTGTGTGGCCATTTGGTTCAATGGACAAATCACAATGGGGGGAATAGGGCAGTGGTAGAGAAGAAAATTCTTAATGAGAAAAAAAATTCTATTGGATGGCTCCAGGTGTGCAATTGAACATTCTGAACCTGAAACTCTCAAACTTTTTAAAAGGCACTTCTGCAAGTTGTTTTGGACTAGGTGGACTGCAAAGATGGGGAATAGAGATGGGATAGCTTCATGATACAATCTGGCCCATGACTCCTGGTAGTGCAGTGGTTAGAAAGCAGTATTGCAGACTAATTATGTGGAAATTCAGCAGGCTCATTCTGCTGACTACCAGAGAGTTCAATCCTCACTGGCTCAAGGTTGACTCAGCCTTCCATCCTTCCGAGGTCAGTAAAATGAGGCCCCAGATTGTTGGGGGAATCATGCTGACTCTGTCAGCATGATTCCCTGTTGGGGCTGTAAAGCACCTGTTGGAGCTGTAAAGCACTGTGAAGTGGTATATAAGTGGTACATAAGCCCCTGTTGGGGCTGTAAAGCACCTGTTGGGGCTGTAAAGCACTCTGAAGTGGTATATAAGTCTAAGTGCTAAGTGCTAAGTGCTATTATTTATTTATTTATTTATTTATTTATTTATTTATTTATTTATTTATTTATTTATTTATTCATTCATTTATTCGTTTATTCATTTTTTTTAAAATTTGATTTATATACCGCCCTTCTCCGGAGACTCAGGGCGGTTTACAATGCGCTAAGCAATATTTATTTATCATTTATTCATTTATCCATTTATTCATTTATTCGTTCATTCAATTTATATACCACCCTACTCCCGAAGGACTCAGGGTGGTGAACAGCCAAAAAATAAAATACACATAATACCAACGTTAAAAAACCATTTAAAACATATTAAATACTTTGGCCCAGAAAACAAATTGAAAACACCCCAATTTATAAGACAAATTTAAAATTTAAAAGCAATTTAAAAGAGAAGTTAGGCCAGGCCAGCCTGCTGGAAAAGGAATGTTTTGAGGGCACGGCGGAAAGTGCGCAGATCCGGGATCCTCCGTATCTCCGGGGGGAGCTCGTTCCAGATGGCAGGTGCCCCCACAGAGAAGGCTCTCCCCCTGGGGGCCACCAGTCGACACTGACCGACAGCACCCTGAGAAGCCCCTCTCTATGGGAGCGTACTGGTCGGTGAGAGGCTACTGGTGGCAGAAGGCGGTCTCGTAGATACCCCGGTCCTAAGCCATGGAGCCCTTTAAAGGTGGTGACCAAAACCTTGAAGCGCACCTGGAAGACCACCGGGAGCCAGTGCAGCTCGCGCAGGAGGGGAGTCACATGGGAGCGCCACGTCGCTCCCATAACCACCCACGCAGCCGCATTCTGGACCAGCTGGAGCCTCCCGGTGCTCCTCAAGGGGAGCCCCATGTTGAGAGCATTGCAGTAGCCCAAGTGGGAAGTGACGAGGGCATGAGTGACCGTACTTAACGAGTCCTGATCCAGAAAGGGACACAACTGGTGAATCAGGCGAACCTGATAAAAAGTCCTCCCGGCCACAGCCGTCAATTGCTCTTCTAAAGACAGCGTGAGTCCAGGAGGACACCCAAGTTGCGAGCCCTCTCTGTGGGGGCCAATGACTCGCCCCCAATAGTCAGTGATGGCACCAACTGACTATATTGGGATGTCAGAAACCACAGCCATTCGGTCTTGGATGGGTTGAGCCTGAGTCTGTTTCTCTATGAGTCATGTTAATTGGAATTCACCTAAACTGTAATCCGTGGTAATATTCAGCCGGTTATATCCAATTTGGGCAAACCGGTAGCGGCGGCTGTGGGAGGTTCCGCCGGATGTAATCATGTCCCATTTATCCATATTTTTTATGCTCTGCGCATGCGCGGAAGCCCCTGCACATGTGCGTAATTGCATGTGTGCGTGCTTACATTTGTGAACTCGTAGCGAAGGTAAGTGTATACCACCCCTGACTGTAATGGATAAGACCCTACTGAGTGTCTGATGAAAAGAAGATTCCTTCTCATTAATGATTATATTGCTATAAAAATATAATCCTTTACTTCCAAGTATTTAGCTAAATTCAGCAACTGAGGCCAATCTAATGTCATGCAAAAGGTGACTTAAACAACACAACTTTCTACTTTTCTTTCCCTTCCAATTTTCAGCTTTTAAAATATATTCACTGAAGCGTGGATATACTTCCGATTAACAGTTGTATGGAGGGGGAGTTTTTCCTTTCACTTTTGCAGAGATGGAAAAATTTTGTCAATGGTAACAAGCTATTGGACTTGCCCTTGCTTTATCAGCCTTTAACAAGTCATAAGAGTTTTAATTCCAGCTATGAGAGCAGGTTAATTCCTAAGACTGAAAATAGAATGAAATATCTCTGAACTAGATATGAAAGAACCTAACGGAAAGATGCAAGGTATTCAGTGCATTTATTATTCATTTCATGCATAGCGGAAGGGTGAAATTATTAAGAGAAATATTGGCGATTTCATCATAGCTCAGCTTTAAAATGTGCTTGGTTGGCAGAGGAACATTTGAGAGTTGTGATATGTACTGCTTCTTACATTAATAAATATGTCTGTGTATAAAATGCTGAAGATATACCTTTGCTTTTTACTTATTAAGCTGGTAGTGTATTCTGAAGTAGAGTGTGCCTTGATTCATCAAAGCTAAATAAAGTTACCGAGCAGTATGAAGTCTGCATATACAGAGGCACTGCAATTAGGTTACACATTGTAATATGTAATATTTGTCTCAATTTAGTCATATTCTGTTAGCAATCAACAAATAATGCATTTGCCAAAGACACCTACATTTCTTTAATAATTTGGCATAAACGTCCATCCGAACTGTATTTAATTCTTCATTTCTTGTGATGGTTGAAATAAAAGAAAAATGAGGCATGACTATGGCATTTTAATCCAAGTTTATTTTTGGTTTTTACACAGAGGATTATGTTCCCATTTTTAAAAAAATGAAATGCTTAATTTTCTGTGAATTTTAATATAAATCAATGCAGAAGTACTAAAAATGGCTTAAGGAAATTAACTAAGAGATTATACACTTAGCTAAGTTTTTGTTTAAAAACTTAAAAATAATATTTGTTGAAGCTCAAGAAAAATTTCAGAGAGGAAGAATATTCCTAGCATAGGGCTAAAATGTTAATCAGACCTTTAAAGGGTTTATTCTAAGGAGATGTACCTAGAATTGTCCTGGTAAGTACAATTGAATAAAAATCCTATGGCATAGAAATAGCATTCATTAAAATTAACTTTAAATATTTTCAAAACAAATTTTATTTGCAAGGCCTAACAAATTAACACTCTATAATCCTTTGATATTTTCTTCTTGCTATTATGATTAATGTAGAACAAAGGCCTTTAGTTAATCCTTGCTCAGAAAGTTCATGCATTAAAGAGTGTTAGAAAATTGACTACTTAAAAATCTTCAGAGGACCACATAAGGGTAATTTGCCTTTGTCTGCTAAATAACAGTTTAATTTGCATTTCAGCTAATAGTCTAAAGAAAATTAAAACACGAGATACGTCCAAGCAAACTCCCAGATGGTCTGTCTACTTGCAGATAGTATTTTGGGGTCATAGTTTCAAAGAATACCTTCCTTCAATAATAATAATTCTTTTTCTTCTCCTTCTCCTTCTCCTTCTCCTTCTCCTTCTCCTTCTCCTTCTCCTTCTCCTTCTCCTTCTCCTTCTTCTTCTTCTCCTCTTCCTCCTCCTCCTTCTCCTTCTTTTTGTAAAATCACAAAACTCAGAAGACTTTCAGCCAAAGCCATGGGGTGGCGGTTGATACCCCCAGACTTATTGTCATGGGGGATTTCAACCTTACGTCCGCGGGTGAGGCATCAGAGGTGGCTTGGGAGTTCATGGCTTCCATGACGGCTATGGACCTGACCCAGTTAGTTCAAGGCCCGACTCACATAGGGGGACACATTCTGGACCTGATTTTTTTCTCTGGTCAGTGGTTGAATGATCTTGGTAGAGGGGACCTAGACATCAAACCCTTGTCATGGACAGATCATTCGC
This sequence comes from Pituophis catenifer annectens, assembly GCF_029215685.1. NCBI lineage: Eukaryota > Metazoa > Chordata > Lepidosauria > Squamata > Colubridae > Pituophis > Pituophis catenifer. The sequence goes on from NW_027256882.1 coordinate 236,328,882, forward strand.
TCCTTCACTTAGACTTTCCTACTGCTTTCCCCCGCCGCAGGGAAACGGAACTGACCAAATGGTTCCGTCCCAGGCGCCTGATGGACCCCGAAAGGTTCCTGACGGAGCTTGGGCCGTTTCCTGAGACTCTAACACACGACTCAACTGAAGAGCTGGTGGCTGCCTGGGAGAGTGCGGCCGCCAGAGCTTTGGATCGCGTTGTGCCTTTGCGGCCTCTGACCCGATGCCGATCTCAATTGGCTCCTTGGTTCTCTGAGGAGCTGATAGAGATGAAGCGTCGGAAAAGACGCCTAGAGAGCATTTGGAGGACTACTCAATCCAATTCCAACCGGACACAGGTGAGGTCTTATATCAAGACCTACTTAGTGGCGATAAAAGCGGCGAAATCTAACCATTTTTCCGCTCTTATCGCATCTGCAGAGAACTGCCCAGCCGCCCTGTTTAGGATGACCCACTCCCTTCTTCGGGGGGGGGAGTGTGGGAAGATCCCTTGCAGGGCCGCGCTGAGGATTTTGTGCAATTCCTGCATGATAAAGTCGCTCGGATTCGGGATGGCTTGGACTCCGATTGGATGAGTCCAGGGGAGGAGACAGGAGCAGGTCTTGAGAATATTATCTGGGAGGAGTTTGATCCTGTGGCTCCCCAGGATGTGGACAGGGTTCTGGGTAGGATTAGTGCCGCCACATGTTTATTGGACCCGTGTCCCTCCTGGTTGGTACTGGCCTCCAGGGAGGTTACACGAGGCTGGCTCCAGGGGATTATAACTGCTTCTCTGAGTGAGGGCGCCTTTCCCGCCGCCTTGAAAGAGGCAGTGGTGAGGCCCCTCCTCAAGAAGCCTTCCCTGGACCCAGCTGAATTAGCTAACTACCGTCCGGTCTCCAACTTTCGCTTTGTGGCGAAGGTTGTCGAGAGTGTGGTGGCACAACAACTGCCCAGGCACCTGGATGAAGCTATCTATCTAGACCCATGCCAGTCGGGCTTCAGGCAGGGGCACAGCACAGAAACGGCATTGGTCGCATTGGTGGATGATCTCTGGAGGGCTCGGGACAGGGGTTGCTCCTCTGTCCTAGTCCTATTAGATCTCTCAGCGGCTTTTGATACTATCAACCATGGTATCATGCTGCAGCGGTTGAGAGGGTTAGGAATAGGGGGCACCGTTCTGCGTTAGTTCTCCTCCTTCCTCTCCGACCGCTCGCAGTTCGTGTTGGCAGGGGGACAGAGGTCGACCTCGAGGCGTCTCGCATGGGGAATGCCACAAGATCCGGTCCTCTCGCCCCTTCTGTTCAACATTTATGTGAAGCCGCTGGGTGAGATCATCCGTGGTTTTGGGGTGAAGTGTCATCTGTACGCTGATGATACTCAGCTGTACATCTCCACCCCAGACCACCCCAACGATGCCCTTGATGTGATGTCTCGCTGCCTGGAGGCCGTGCGGGTCTGGATGGGGAGGAACAGGCTCAGACTCAACCCATCCAAGACCAAGTGGCTGTGGCTGCCGGCGTCCCGATATAGTCAGCAGGTGCCATCGCTGACTATTGGGGGTGAATCTTTGCCCCCCACAGAGAGGGCTCGCAATCTGGATGTCCTCCTGGACACACGGCTGTCTTTAGAAGAGCACATGACGGCCGTGGCCAGGGGGGCCTTTTATCAGGTTCGCCTGATCCGCCAGTTGCAGCCCTTTCTGGACCGGGACGCCTTGTGCACGGTCACTCATGCCCTTGTCACCTCCCAGCTGGACTATTATAATGCTCTCTACATGGGGCTCCCCTTGAAAAGCACTCGGAGGCTCCAACTGGTCCAGAATGCGGCCGCGCGGGTGGTTATGGGCGCAACCCGTTTTGCCCGTGTGACACCTCTCCTGCGTGAGCTGCACTGGCTCCCAGTGGTCTTCCGGGTGCGATTCAAGGTGTTGGTTACCACCTTTAAAGCGCTCCATGGCATAGGACCCGGGTACCTTCGAGACTGTCTTCTGCCACCAATAGCCTCCCACCGACCAGTCCGCTCCCACAGAGAGGGTCTCCTCAGGGTGCCATCAGCCAAGTTATGTCGACTGGCGACACCCAGGGGGAGGGCCTTCTCTGTGGGAGCCCCAGCCCTGTGGAATGAACTGAAATATGTAAGATCTCCGAACTCCGGGTGTTTCGTTGTGCATTGGAGACCCTGTTGTTCCGCCAGGCCGGCCTATCAACATAATAATTTTAATTGGGGTATTTTAAATTTTTGGGGTTTTAATCCGGCCAAATTAATTTAATTATTTTAATTTTTAATCATCGTTGTGTCTTGTGCTTTTTAAATTGGCTGTACACCGCCCTGAGTCCTTCGGGAGAAGGGCGGTATAGAAATAAAATTATTATTATTATTATTATTATTATTATTATTATTATTATTATTATTATTATTATTATTATTATTATTATTATTATTATTATTGTCTGGGTTCCATGAAGTAGCTGGTATTTCACCTAAATATGGGAAGAAGTGCCTTTTCAAAATTCTTCCTCAGATTTGTGGACAGAGAAATTGGGCAGACATTGGGTAGAGAATTATCCAATAGGCCAGGAGTCATTCTTAGTAGTGACAGTAACACAACTTTTTTTTTTAAAAAAAAGCCCAATGGCAGGAGCTCTGGTGGGAATCCAGGAAATTTACAAATCACTGGAAATTTGACTGCCTAATGGAATAGAAGGTGTTGGCCATCTCATAACTAATAAAGACAATAACCTTGCCCAAAATCTGTTTCACAGAAGTGTCTTCTTTTCCTTTGAAAAAATGTTTCTAAAGTTTTTCAACAAATTGAAGAATCAGAAAAAATAAATTGAATCATCCTCTGATTGTCTTACTATGCCCCATGTAATAGCATAGTGATGTAGTATATGAATACTACTTCACCATGGGATCAGATCAGTTTCCACAGCTGGTAAAAGAAGATGAGCTATTGGAACTTAAATCTAATTCAGATGAAGTAATGTTCTGTTGGACTTCCATAGGATTAGCACAACTGCCTACAGAAAATTGTTTGCATAGAAGTGGACACATGAAAACTAAACCTGAATTTTAGACAAAGGAGGGTTTGCATTTATGTGAAAGTCTTCATATGTGCAGTCCATCTGAAAGCTTTCCCACTGCAGATACTCATGTTTCATTGATGGACGACTAACAACATAACTTTACCAAAGAGCTAAGGAGCACACAACACCTTAATATGAATAATATTACTGTCAAACAGATCTCCTTTTCTCTTCTACTCCCTTTCTCATCTACTGTTCCAGATCCCTTATATTATAACCCTCAAAAAATGCTAAAGTTGATAGAGAGCAGCAAAATCCCATGGAAGGCAAATAAGAACTTCAACTGCACAGGAATAGAATACTGATTCTTCACAGTGTAGCAGTGAGAACTTAAAAATACTTAGAAGAGCAGCTTCTCATTATAAGCATAATAGGAGGACAGCTGCCTTAATCTAAGTTAAACAAAAAAAAATTTGAAAGCATCTGAGAGTACTTTTTCAGACTAAATATTAAAAGATTAAATAAAGATGCAAAATTTTAAGAGTACGGTTCACTTTATCAGATGCATGGAGTAGCTAAACTGATGCAGGATTTAAGATGGGAGGGGAATGGGGAGAATCTGTTCAAACCACATTGTGTTTGTTAAAACCTTCTGAAAAAACCTGAAACATTTTGATACAGATGAGTTTAGAAGTCTCTTGTTCAATTGTGCTGGTGAAGTTTTTTCATTCTAGAACAAGGTTTTCAAACTACGGCATGCGGCCCGCCGAAGCCATTAATCTGGCCTGCACAGGACTATGAGGCTGCCCCGCCCACATCGCCCCACCCACCCTTTGGCCAAGCGCAGGATTTACCTTTGCGAGCTGGAATTGAAAGGTAAGGCCAACAATTTTGGCCTGCAAAGACATTCTGGAGGTGGAGGAGGTGAAAAACGGGATACACAGATGCCCCAGGAGGCTAAAAAACAGCCAAAAATGGCCTGGTTTTGGCCAAAAAATGGGCCTTTTTGCTTGTTTTTGGCCTGCAGAATGCTTCTGGAGGCGGGGGAGGTGAAAAACAGGGTGCACAGATGCCCCGGGAGGCCAACAACAGGCCCGTTTTTCATCTCCCCCACCTCTAGAAGATAGATAGAGAAAGAAAGAGAGATAGACACAGACAGAGAGAGGGAGGGAGGGAGGGAGGGAGGGAGGGAGAGAAAGAGAGACAGAGAGAGAAAAAGAGAGACAGACAGAAAGAGAGAGAAAGAGACAAAGAGAGAGAGATAGACAGAAAGAGAGAGAGAGAGAGAGGGAGGGAGGGAGGGAGGGAGAGAGAGAGAGAGAGATTTCTCAAGCTCCTTGGGGCTGAGAAGAATTGCTGCAAAACTGAGTTTCCTGAAGTGGACCATTAGACTCCTAAACAATTGAAAAATCGATCTAGTAAAAAGAAAAGTCAGCCAAAAGAGCATCATGCAAACAAAAGCAAATAAAACACCCCCAGGAGCAAAACAAATTAAAATTTAATTTGTGTGCATTGTTTAATGGACTGTTAAATTGGCCATGCCTACCCAGTCACATGGCCCCCTAGCCATGCCTACCCAGTCACATGACCACCTAGCCACGCCCACCCATCCGGTCTGGCCTCCCAACAGTCTGAGGGACCATGAATTGGCCTCCTGTTTAAAATGTTAGAGGACCCCTGTTCTAGAACAACTATTCTGTCCATCTGTCCATCAGATAAAGCGCAAGAGCCATATTAGCTCAGGAATTCTGGGAGTTGAAGTCCACAACTCATAAAGTGGCCCTCATTGCCCACCTCTGAAATAGAAGATGAAACGATGAATGTAAGTGATAAGAAAGTAGATTTGGGCGAGGTATGAGAGGGAAAAAAATCTTAGCTGTAATGAAGGGGAACTGACTGGGGGTAATGTAGGCTCTTCTTTGTGGGAGGAATTTAAACCGAGAACAAATCTCTCATGGATTTTGTTGCACTGGATTAGGCAGGGATTGGATCTCAAAGATCCTTCCCAACCCATCCATTCTATAATTTTAACATTTTGTTAGCTGAATTTTCTTAAAATAAAGCTTATATGTCAATTTAATGATACTGTTAAGTAACAATCATACCTCATGCCATTAATAAATATGAAATTGAATTTAATTTTATCTATGTCTTATTCAGCAAAGTTCCAAATTGTGTACACCTTCACTTATTCATGGATTTTTCTGGTTACTAACTGAAAATATTTATATAACTGAATAAAGATAATTAAAATAGATCTAGTATTGCTTACGTTTATTTTCCTTCCAAGGAATGGCTGTTTTTAAATTCTTGGTTTGTAGTCCAAAAGGCATAATGTTCAGTGATAATTTAATGAACCAGCTTTGCTGCCCAATGAACATGAAGGTCTGAATTGTTTAATATTTTCTGATGTGGGTTCTTTTGATCATTGCCCACTTGTTAGATGTCCCATAATTTCGGCTGTCAGCAAGTTAATACAACTTGTCAGGAACAGAAGAAATAATTCATCTTAACTCACATGGCCTGAAAGAAGCACTCTTCTCCTTATAAATATTTATTTTCTGATCAATCTAATAGCTGCAAGAAATAGTGTTCCTATATTTAGGTAGGAAAGAAGGCATTAGTTTGTCTGAGAGGCAGAATGACTCACTGTCCAGTTGGTTGCTCAAGTGTTCATTTTCCTTTCTATTCATCAGGTTTCCAATTTTTTCCCTTAAATGGGATGATCAAGGTCTAGAGACTCTGAAAACTTTTGCTATAAATTGCCCAAAATGAACCTGAAAGTATTTCTATTCTATGTAATGTTTTACAAGCTGAGACATGAGTCAATTTAGGAAAGACAATTATATTACCTATTTGGTCAATGTATGAAACCTGTATAGTAACTCATTAAATGATGTTGATGGCATAGTTCTATTGGAGATAGGTGTGCTATATGCAGTACAAGTTTTGTCATTAAATGAGCCTCTTGTTCTTGTGTTATAACAAGCTGGAGGAGAATTCTATATAAGACTTCAAGGTTTTTGGTGTATTGGATCACATTCACTCATATTTAAGATGTTGCTGAAATTCAGAATATTATTAAATGCACCCCACTGTAGCTTCAAAGAGCATTAAAGCCTGGAAGATCTACAGATAAGGGGAGAAGTAGAAGGGGATAGGGGATAGAGGAAAGGAGATAGGGGATAAGGGATGTTGCTGTTGGTTTTTCACAATAAATACAGTGAATTTAACTGAGGTTGGAGGAATCATTGTTTTTAATTTTTCTTACATGATCCATAGACATGCACTTATGGTCACTATGGAGAACTGTTTTCAAAACCTGCTCCAATTAGAATAATCATTTTATTAGCAGATCTGTTTGTGTGCCCTCAAAGTATAATTTTTCATGAAGCCCAAATCCTGAGGTAGTGGCAGTGGTGGGTTTCAAAAAAATTTACTACCAGTTCTCTGGGTGTGGCTTGGTGGGCATGGCATGGCTTGGTAGGTGTGGCTTGGTGGGCGTGGCAGGGGAAGGATACTGTAAAATGTCCATTCCCACCCCACTCCAGGGGAAGGATACTGTAAAATCTCCATTCCCCTCACACTCCAGGGGAAGGTTACTGCAAAATCCCCATTTCCTCCCGATCAGCTGGGACTCGGGAGGCAGAGAATAGATGGGGGTGGGGTCAGTCAGAATTTTTACTACCGGTTCTCTGAACTACTCAAAATTTCCGCTACCGGTTCTCCAGAACTGGTCAGAACCTGCTGAAACCCACCTCTGGATAATGGGTGTATTTTATAGTTTGAATATGATAATATATTGCAGTCAGCTGGGAAGGAAAATTTCTTTGAGTTCGATGTTAAAAAAAAAGATCTAATGATATTTCCGCATGTCTTTTGATTGATCAAAAGGTAAAGAATTGGTTAAACAAAAGTCATAGCCAGGCTACAGGGGATAAAGACTTCTTTCATATCCCCTGAAATTTTGGTTTATCTGAAATTTGTAAAGAATTATCTGGCAGAAACTGAAATTCCAGAAAGGAACAGTCTTATTCTATGTAGTTTTGTTTCTGTTTGGAGACAACTTTTGGACTTCTTGTTTGAGAAAGAAAAATGAAAATTTGATTTTAGGATTTTACAATTAAATTTGTTATGACTATAGAAATATTCTGTATTCTTATTGTATATTGTATTTTTATGTCTATATTTAAACTTAAAGCAAGAGGTTTTTTGTTATATAAAAACAAAATTTTGTTATATAATTTTGATTGTTTAATCTGCATATTTTCTATGATGTTATACAATAGAGCAAGAGGTTACTTTGCTATATATTTGTACCTGTACTTAAGAAAATTGGAAGTCAATACCACCTTTTTTGTCAATTTTAACATTTTTCCCTTTTTGATCCCTCCTTCCCAATTTTTTCTCCTTTTTTATATTGTATTTTACATCTTTTCAAAATTTAATAAAGTTGATTCTTTTTTAAAAAAAAGTAAAGTTCATTTTATTGGCAGTAATGGAATGATAAAAGGGAGTATGATGGTTCAGTGGTTAAGACACTGAGCTTAACTGGATGGGGAGGAACAGGCTTCGGCTCAACCCTTCCAAGACCGAGCGGCTGTGGATGCCGGCGTCCCGGTATAGCCAGCTGGTGCCATCGCTGGCTATTGGGGGCGAGTCACTGACCCCCACAGAGGGGGCTCGCAACTTGGGCGTCCTCCTGGACACACGACTGTCTTTAGAAGAGCATATGACGGCTGTGGCAAGGGGGGCTTTTTATCAGGTTCACCTGATATGCCAGTTGCGCCCCTTTCTGGATCGGGACTCCTTGTGCACAGTCACTCATGCCTTGGTCACGTCACGCCTGGACTACTGCAACGCTCTCTACATGGAGCTCCCCCTGAGGAGCACCCGGAGGCTCCAACTGGTGCAGAGTGCGGCCGCGTGGGTGATTATGGGAGCGATGTGGTGCTCCTACGTAACACCTCTCCTGCGCAAGCTGCATTGGCTCCCGGTGGTCTTCCGGGTGCGCTTTAAGGTGTTGGTTCTCATCTTTAAAGCGCTCCATGGCTTAGGGCCAGGGTATTTGTGAGACCACCTGCTGCTACCGATAACCTCCCACCGGCCAATATGCTCTCACAGAGAGAGCCTCCTCAGGGTGCCGTCGGTCAGGCAATGTTGGCTGGCGGCCCCCGGGGGAGAGCCTTCTCTGTGGGGGCACCCGCCCTGTGGAATGAGCTGCCTCCTGGAATAAGATTGATCCCGGACCTTCCGTAAAACCCTGAAGACATTTTTATTCCACCAAGCCGGCCTAGCCTAAATGGTTTTTAAAGTGGGATTTTAAATTTTATGGATCTGGGGTTTTAAATTGGGAAGCTAGTGATTTAATTCTTTTTAATTATCTTAACTTTTGTATTTGTATGTTTTTTAATTTTGGCTGTTCACCGCCCTGAGTCCCTTCTGGGAGAAGGGCGGTATACAAATTAAATTAATAAAAATAATAATAAAATTAACTGGAAACCAACAACCTGGGTTCTACATTCAAGCACCGCATGATGGGATAAGCTCTCATTACTTGCCACAGTTCTTGCCAAGCTAGCAGTTCAAAAGCATGCAAATGCACATAGATAAATGGGTATTGCTTTGGTGGGTAGGTTACTGCATTCCATATTTCATGCTGGCCATCTCTCAAACAATGCAGTCTCCTTCAGCTGAGAGTTGGAAATGAGCACCATCCACTAGAGTCAGTCCAAAACCTTTAAACCTTTAATAGAATGATATAGAAAAGAAAGGGAGAATGAGCAAGAGAATGAGAAATGAAGAATAAGTGTGTGGTGGAGAAATAATCGGTTCTCCTAAGGCAGGGGTGTCAAACTCAATTTCATTGAGGGCTGTATCAGGGTTGTGCTTGACCTCGGGGGGCTGAATCCAGGTGAGTGTGGCCAGGATGGGCATGGCCCATCACTCATGTCTGGGGCACCTGTGATGGCCCGGGAGCTCCTCCCCCCAAGTTCAGTTTTCAGCTGGGATGGCCTCCTGCAGCGTTCTGCCAGCGAAAACAGAGCCCAGGGAGGTCATGCGCCCCCCCCAGCTCCATTTTTGCTGACAGAGGCACTGCAGGCTGGTCTTTCACTGTTTCCAGGGTGGCCCCATGCGTTTCAGTTTGACTCTCCTGTCCTAAGGACTGTCAGGAACAAACACTGTGTTTTCCCTCAGAAATTAGAGGCAGAACTCCTAATATATCCATAAGGAAAACTCTAAAAGGAGTTTATACATCATCAGCCTTTTAATTTTGTTAATTTGAGACCCAGAAATTGCAAATAAGGAAACCATGCATGGATATAATATAATAGCGCTAGTTATAAAAAATGAATTTACAAGTGGGCTATACCACAATGTAGGATTAAATAGTGCATGATCTGCCTGTTTTCACTGACACTGTTGCAAAAGTCTTAAAATCTGCCCATTTATAAACCCAAACTTAAAATCCTACTAAATGACAATTTTACTACTTTTTATTACTTTTCTTTTGTGTATAAAAAGCTGCCAATTGAATAGAATAAATGAATAAATAAGAGACGCAAAATGCTCTGAGCGGAATAAATTAATTTCTCGTTTCGGCAGTTAGATTTGTTAACAACATGAAGATTTAACAGCAAATTAAATAAGACCTTGGAATTAACTGTCCATTGCATATGAACTGGACATTACTGAACATATACAATAAAGAATATCACCCTGACAATGGGGCAAAATGGAAAGGAAGGAAAAGAAAGGGAAACAGAGTTATTTAGATGAATTACAATTACTTTATTTATTTTTAATTTCTTTCTTTCACCCAGTTTATAATATTCTCCAACTAAGCCAAATAATTATTCTAGTTCTACATTTGCATTAACTTTCTATAGTTATCATGCCCCAAATGAATTTTCCTGTACAACTCTATACACAAATTTGGTACAGACCTATAAGACTTACAGTATTGTGTTTTTGAATAGGCAAAGCTTATTATTTCAAACAAATTAATAAAAATCTTCAGTGTCAGTATCCCCAAGTGCATGTCTTCATGCAGTGCCAAGAGATAGAATACTTGAATGAAATGGAACTGTGTCTTTTAGAAAGGCAACAAACAAACAAACAAACAAACAAACAAATGTGCCTGCCATCTGCAGTGAAGTTTTACCCTAGAATGAAAAAAAAACACCCTTGCTTGCCTCTATTTTTTTCATCTCTATCCCCTTTTCCCTTTACTGTTGTCATCAAATTCTCACAGTTCTCAGCCCCTCCTTTTTTGAGACAATTTCCAACCATCGATGGCTCTTTTCCAATAAAATTCTATTTGTTAAAATTTTTTGATTTCATGTCTTGGTATAAGCTTTGGCCCTGCTATTTTGACATTTTACATGCTGTCCTCACATGTATTGATGGGTAGAGAAAACCTTCTGCGTTTCTCATTCAATCTGATGAAAGAAAATTTATTTGCAAAATTACTTTCAAAGAAGAAGATAATTTCTGCCACCAATAGCCTCCCACTGGCCAGTTCGCTCCCACAGAGAGGGCCTCCTCAGGGTGCCGTCGGCTAGACAATGCTGGCTGGCGACCCCCAGGAGGAGAGCCTTTTCTGTGGTGGCACCTACCCTTTGGAACAATCTACCCCCAGAGATACGAGTGATCTCCGACCTCCGGACTTTTTGTCGGGCCCTAAAAACTCATCTCTTTCAGTTAGCCGGTCTCTCTTGATTTTATGATTTTATGGTTGATTTTAAATTTTGATATGGATTTTAAATTGATAAATTTTAAACTATGGGCCAAATTTAATTATTTTAAATCTATTTTTAATCGTACTTTATGTATAAATGTTTTATTTTGGCTGTTCACCGCCCTGAGTCCGAAAGGAGAAGGGCGGTATAGAAATTTGAATAATAAATAAATAAATAAATAAATAAATAAATAAATAAATAATAAATGCTTGGCTGAAGGAACGTATAAATATTACCTTCTCTTCCATTTCTGAACAGCATCTTCCTTGGTATTCAATATTTAAATCATTTCCCAAATGATGAAATCAGGACTGAATTCCTTCTATTGGCCTTCTAAATGCATCCAAAAGAATGCATTTGAGATATTATTGAAAAACACCCAAAAGCATGGAAAAATGGAAGGAAATAGAAAAAGAGGCCGATAGAAGACCAGGTAGTTAGATATTATTGACTGGATGCATAAACTTACAAGGCGTTAGTGGGAGTATGGATAAAGCAATATCCATTGGATTGCAAAGAGTCAGAAGTGATTGAGTGACTGAATAGCAACTTTTAGAAATGTGCTAATTTTGTGTCAGCTGTTTAGGTCATCATCATTTTATCCTCTAGAGCAGGAGTGGCAACTCTGTCCCCTTTGCAACTTGTGGACCTCAACTCTCAAAATTCTTGAGCCAGTATAGTTGCCCACAGTAGTGAGTTCCTCTTCCTTCACTACCAAATTGGAACCGGGAGCATGCATGCATACGCACGTGCTTCGCTCGTGCACAGACCTTCTGCCCCTGCGCAGAGCATCCATGATGACATCCGGGCAGGTAGGCGGAGCCTCCCAACACTACCAGTTCACCTGAACCGGGGCAAACCGGTAGAAACCCATCCCCACTGTTGCCTATGCTACAAGTTATCATGTAGGGTTACCGTTCATGGTAGCTTTAAGATGAGGTGACTTCAACTCCCTGAACTCACTAGTTGCCTGGTGGGGAATTCTGGGAAATGAAGTCTACACAGTTTAACGTGGCCAAATATAAAAAACACTGCTCCAGAAGAGGCAAATTAGCAAAATTTCTAATCACTTTAGTACTTACAATAATGTCCTAATAGCCAAGATTACATGCAGAAAAATACATTCTGACATGGAACAGTAGCAATATAGTTATATCACATTCATTTCCCTTGAACATGGGAGAAGGATTTCAAGAGGAATAAGAGAAATATTTGATTTACAACTCTAAACTGAATGGGATTGTTTCTTAATTAACACAAACATGCAAAAACATGATCTGATTTTAAAGTAGTGCAGCATGTACCTGGAAGGAAGATGCTGCACAGTTGCCGAGAAACATTCACACCTCTCTATATTTTGCTGCATGGAAAATGATTATTCAAGACTCTCAAAGTACACTTATAGGAGACAGTATGATAGGAGCCATGTTGGATGCATACAGGAAGTAGGAAGAAAAGACTCTCAGTAACAAAAACAAAAGTATAAGGAATCCTTTGAAAAGGTAAGCAAGGCAGATGAACAGGATGATACTGTGCATCTGCTGAACAAAATCTTATCAAAGATCAACAAGCAAGAAATTTCTCTGGGAATATCGATAGAGCTACCACTTAAATCTCCCTGAAAATCGATCTCAAAGTTAGAAATGGTCTTTCTTCAAAGTTGGGGTGTTCTTTGTTTGTATTTTAGTAAGCTGTTCATCAAGGGGGGAAAAGGAAAAAATTGAAATCAAATCTTTTAGTTACATTTGCAGCAGGGGTGGGTTCTAAAATATTTTACTACCAGTTCTATGGGCGTGGCTTATTTTGTGGGCATGGTTTTATGGTCATGTGACAATTCTTTAGGATTTAGCAGAGGTACTGGTCTACCAGGCTTTTAACTGCTTGCAGAGCTGTAGCAGTCTACCCATTTGTTCTTGAAGCGTTCCAGTCTACCCATTTGTTTTTGGAAGCACCGGTCTACCCATTTGTTTTTTGAGCGCACTGGTCTACCACCACACTGCCTTTTAACACTGATCAGCTGTAGGGCGGCCCTTTGAAGCCTGAGGCAAGAGTTTAAACAGGTTTTTTCTTTCTAGCCGATCAGCTGGGACTCGGGAGGCAGCGAATAGATTGGGGCGGGACAAAATAAAAGGTAAGAATAACGCGGGGGGGGGGGGGCTCCCGAATAAAGAGAACTGGTTCAGTGATGTCATATTGTCACTGCTACCGGCTCGGCCAAACTGGGCCGAACCTGGAGGAACCCACCACTGATTTGCAGTGATTCTTTTTCCCTCATTCCTTCAATTCCTTCCCTCCCTCTCTCTCTTTCTGTGTGTATCTGTGCCTGACAAACACATACATACACTTCTAACTATAGATAGATGTATTGTTATACTTAATCTAGAAAGTATGCTTCCCTTTGGATGTTGTTTATTAGCAATTCCACCAACATGTTTCATCTAATAATTTCTACCAGGCTTGTCAATTTTGTTCTGCTGGAGTTTATTCTTCTTGAATGCTAAATATCTTGGACAATATTTAAAATTAAGGTCAGAGGAGAACATGAGGTTTATTTACAGATTGTAGCTCATTTGTAAACACCGAGAAAAGGAGGGGGAGAAATATCTTTTCCTCATTATAAAATGACTGCAGCAAAACTCTTCTTTAAAAAACACACACACAAATTCAGTATAGTTATAGGTAAGGTGACCAGATTTTAACATTGGTAAAGAGGGACATTGTGGGCGTGGCTTATTTTGTGGGCATGGCTAGCTGGTCATGTGACTGGGTGGGCGTGGCTAGCTGGTCATGTGACCGGGTGGTGAACAGATTTTAACATTGGTAAGAAGGACACCATTGTGGGCGTGACTTATTGTGTGGGCGTGGCTTGGAGGCCATGTGACTGGGTGGGCGTGGCTAGCTGGTCATGTGACCGGGTGGCCATGGCTATGTGTATAGGGACTACTCAGAGGGCTGAAAAGTCATTTCTGACAGGTCCTCACACTTTTGACTGGTCCTCACACTTATGACCATTCTCACATTTATGCCTGTGCAGCATTCTTAACAACCATGTCACTCATTTCACAACTGCTTCTCTTCACCATGATGACAAGATAGGGCAAAAATGTAAAATGTGAGGACAGTCGTAAGTTTGAGGACTGGACAAAAGTGCGAGGATCAATCAAAAATAACTTTTTCAGCCCTCTGAGTAGTCCATATGCACAAAAGGACTAACCAGAGGGCTGAAAAAAGTCATTTCTGACAGGTCCTCGCACTTTTGACTGGTCCTCACACTTATGACCATCCTCACATTTATGCCCATGCAGCATCCTTAACAACCATGTCACTCATTTCACAACTGCTTCTCTTCACCATGGTGATAAGATAGGGCAAAAAACATAAAATGTGAAGACAGTCGTAAGTTCGAGGACTGGTCAAAAGTGCGAGGACCAGTCAAAAATAACTTTTTCAGCCCTCTGAGTAGTCCATATACACAAAAGGACTAACCAGAGGGCTGAAAAAAGTCATTTCTGACAGGTCCTCGCACTTTTGACTGGTCCTCACACTTATGACCATCCTCACATTTATGCCCGTGCAGCATTCTTAACAACCATGTTACTCATTTCACAACTGCTTCTCTTCACCATGATGACAAGATAGGGCAAAAATGTAAAATGTGAGACAGTCGTAAGTTTGAGGACTGGACAAAAGTGCGAGGATCAATCAAAAATAACTTTTTCAGCCCTCTGAGTAGTCCATATGCACAAAAGGACTAACCAGAGGGCTGAAAAAAGTCATTTCTGACAGGTCCTCGCACTTTTGACTGGTCCTCACACTTATGACCATCCTCACATTTATGCCCATGCAGCATCCTTAACAACCATGTCACTCATTTCACAACTGCTTCTCTTCACCATGGTGATAAGATAGGGCAAAAAACATAAAATGTGAAGACAGTCGTAAGTTCGAGGACTGGTCAAAAGTGTGAGGACCAGTCAAAAATAACTTTTTCAGCCCTCTGAGTAGTCCATATGCACAAAAGGACTAACCAGAGGGCTGAAAAAATCATTTCTGACAGGTCCTCGCACTTTTGACTGGTCCTCACACTTATGACCATCCTCACATTTATGCCCGTGCAGCATTCTTAACAACCATGTCACTCATTTCACAACTGCTTCTCTTCACCATGATGACAAGATAGGGCAAAAATGTAAAATGTGAGGACAGTCGTAAGTTTGAGGACTGGACAAAAGTGCGAGGATCAATCAAAAATAACTTTTTCAGCCCTCTGAGTAGTCCATATGCACAAAAGGACTAACCAGAGGGCTGAAAAAAGTCATTTCTGACAGGTCCTCGCACTTTTGACTGGTCCTCACACTTATGACCATCCTCACATTTATGCCCATGCAGCATCCTTAACAACCATGTCACTCATTTCACAACTGCTTCTCTTCACCATGGTGATAAGATAGGGCAAAAAACATAAAATGTGAAGACAGTCGTAAGTTCGATGACTGGTCAAAAGTGCGAGGACCAGTCAAAAATAACTTTTTCAGCCCTCTGAGTAGTCCATATGCATAAAAGGATACAGCAATAGAGAGGGATGAAGGAAGGGAACGGAAATTAGAGTAGGAGTGAGGGTAAGAGGGGGAGGAAGAGAGGAGAAGGAGAAAGGAAGAGGAAGTAGGGAGGAGAAGAAGAGGGGGGGAAGAGAAAGTAAGAAGGAAAGAAAAGAGAGAGGTGGTAGGTTTGAGGAGAAAGATTGCTGTACAATAAAAAAGATGAAAGGGAAGAAAGCCAACCCCAAACAAATATAAAGATATTAAGATAAAGAATGAATGGTTAAACTTTAAAGAATAAAAGAGAACAAATATGAATAAATAGCAGTAATTAGAAACACACATACAAACATACAATTTATTTTCTTTGAACAGAGTATTTGGCCGGTTCACAAATTTAAACAGTGTTTAGTCACTTCAATTAAATTTACAATTTCTATATTTCCTTTTTGCCATATTTATTCCTCATCTACTTTTTTTAAAAAACCAATATTACCCTTCATCCTCATCTCTAATCTTAATCAAATTCAATTTTTCCCTTCTATTCTATATTATACCCCTTTCCATTGTCATCTATTTTTATATCCATCCTCACATTGTTTAATTATGTAATTATGTAATACAGTTGTTTAATACAAATTCAACATTTTAATATAAATCAATTAGTTATAAAACTATCTTTTTTGTATATTAATCAATATGAACATGAATATTCCAATTATTTCCATGCAATCCAATTTCTTACAAATCAATTAATTATATTTACCAATAATAATAAACCAAATAATTTCCCCCATATATTCCTCTGAACCACAACTTAAACATTTCTGCTTTCAACACAATATACAATTAATAGTATCTCAATTCAATTATTACAATTCCCTAGTTAAAAAGAGCTTTTTTTTCTTTTGTGTTTTAAAATCTTGAACTCTCCTCCTAAATTTCCCATTGTTTGCAGTTTTTCACCTACCTTTTTTGGGGAGGAAAAATAAAAATAAAAATAAATCTCTCTCTGCCTCATTTTGTCACGTTCCACCAAAGATCCTGGTTTCGGTTTCGTTTCTGCAGCTTAGCTAGGGGAAAAAAAAACTGCTTCAGGAACTCTTTACACTGATTGCCTGTAGGGCGGCCCTTTGAAGCCCCGGGCAAGAGTTTAAACAATTTTTTTTTCTTCTAGCCATCAGCTGGGGCTCAAGAGGCAGCGGGACTGAGGAGGCAGAATGAAAAATCGGGACTTTTTTGAAACGCCGCGGGATGCGGGACAAATTGCTAAAAAGCGGGACTGTCCCACCAAAAGCGGGACGTCTGGTCACCTTAGTTATAGGCATAGTATTCTTTTTTGCAATGTTTATCAATTCATTATATAAAGTCACATCAAGATGTTAGAAGGAAAAACTCATTTAAACTATACCTAAAATGCTGCTAGAATTTTGGAAAACAGAGAAAAAAGACTGGGAAATTAAAAAGTACTTCAGGATCTTTCTAACCACACATATTTTTTACAGAGGTTTCACTCCAATAACAAGGTTAGAATTTCTAGAGTACTTCTTATGCAAATTGCATTAAGCTATTTCTAGAAACTACGGAAATGAAAAAGGTGCAACTTTTGATTTTTAATTAAAGTCCAGCATGTTCACTGAAGTTATAATTAGCAACTGATGCTGATAGCACTGATAGGATGAATTGCTGCAATGGAATGAATGGAAGGCCTTAAACTAGAAAAATTCCACTCAAGGCTTCATTATGTGAGAATAGAATAGAATAGGAGAGGAGAGGGTAGGGGAGAGGAGAGGGGAGGGGAGGGGAGAGGAGAGGAGAGGAGGAGGAGAGGAGAGGAGAGGAGAGTGCCACAGGTGGCACGCAGAGCCCGCTCTGTGAGCATGCCAGCCATCGCCCCAGTCCAGCTCCACCACACATGTACACAAGCCTCCCGCCTGCCAGCTGGTCTTCAGGTCTCTGCCGTGCATACACAGGAGTGGGACACATGTGGGAGACATGTACGTGCATGTGCGGGGCAGCGGGGCACATGCATGGGGTGTGCAGGTTGGTGCAGGAGGCTTTCCAGGCCCAAAATGGGGCATGGGGGCCCCCCGTGCCCCATTTCGGGCCTGGAAAGTCTCTGCACCAACCTAGAGGCTAAAACAGGATACGGGGGGACCAGGGCACATGCGCGGGGGGTGCACACGCAGGGATGCATGTGCATGCACCAGGGACACACACACATGCATGGGGATGGGGCTTATGCATGGGAGTGCTCATTTCCCCAAAATGGGGATTTGGGCATGTGTGCGTACATTCGCATGCCCATGCACGCGCTTTGGGCCCTCGGCACCAAGAGGGTTAACCATCACTGCCCTATATCATTTCAGATAAATGGTTATCTAACCTCTTCTTAAAAACTTCCAGTGTTGTAGCATTCACAACTTCTGGAGGCAAGTTGTTCCACTGATTAATTGTTCTAACCGTCAGGAAATTTCTCCTCAGTTCTAATTTGCTTTTCTCCTTGATTAGTTTCCACCCATTGCTTCTTGTCCTACACTCAGGTGCTTTGGAGAATAGCTTGACTCCCTCTTCTTTGTGGCAGTCCCTGAGGTATTGGAACACTGCTACCATGTCATCCCTAGTCCAACTTAAAAACTTTCATCTGTAGATTTTTTTTTAAAAAAACACCTTTTTAAATACTACAATGCAGGCTGTAATAACTTAATAAATCAGGATTCTAGTTTTGGCATCTTGCATTATTTATCTCTTATTATTCTGCACGGTTTAAAAATAGAAACTGTTGCTTTCTTTAAAAATCCCCTCATTTGAGTTACTGTATCTTCTGCCTACACAGCATCAGAACATCAAAAGTATATACGTGTATTTTATTCCGTATCTATCACCTACATTTATGCAGAATGAGAATTTAAATGAATATCAACCTTTACTCACTTTGTTAGAAAGTTATCATTTATTTGTGCTTTGGGAATTGAGTCAGCACATAACAGAGAGAGGGGTTTTTTTTTTTTGTTTTTGTTTTTTTGTGGTTTGTCAGCAGTTAAATGTATTTGGACCTGATTGGGACATAGATTAGATTTTGATGTTGAATCTCATTAATATTTAACTTTATGGAAAAAAAAACTACTATAGAAATAGATGGTAAGGTTCTGTTGGAAAGTATAAGCAAAATCAAGAATTGTTAATTTAAATCAACCATTTTGCAATTTTATTTTTTAAGAAATAAGAATGACTTCAGATAGAATTTTCTTTGTCTAATACAGAATAGTGGCAATTTATTGTAGTTATCTTGGTTTATATCTAGATTTCTAGACCAGACATCTCCAAGAATCCTGAGATATCATACCTACTTACTTTTTAAATTAATTTAACTTCATATTTATATCAGATTTTTTTAAAAAAAATAATATTTAAAAGTTGAAATTACTGATATTTATAATGTACTGTTTCATTGTAGAAAAATATTCTAACATAAATAAATAGATGCATGCATAATGTTTTGATAAAAAGATGTGAATGCTATTTTGAATTATATTCCAAAATCTGTATTCCACACCTTCCTATGGCCTTGTCATATCCATTTTGTCAGACATCATAGGAACAACAGGCTACAGTAGATGCATCTTTAATCTTCTGACATGTTCTTTGAGTTGCTTTTGTCTTGCCATTATATTTTTTGAGAATTTTTAAAGAAAAGAGAAAGTGCCAGGAGGGGAGCAAATGTCTGCACCTTCAAAAGAGACAGAGGAGGCATTTACAATTGGTAAATGTACAGCTTATACCTTGAAAAGATTTAGAGAGATCATGAAGCAATTTGTTAGCATGCAGAAAAGAATAACGAGAGCACTAAAACAATGTGGATTTTTCAAGGAGTCATGCCCTGGTAATTTCTTTTTCTATTGCTAACTTAATAGATCAAAGGAATAATGTAAATACACTGTAGAATAATTTGATTTTAAGCTATCCTTTCAGCGAGATACTTCACAATTTTCTTACTGCAAACAGACTATCAAATGAGACAGGTGAATTCATAGTTGGTTGATGAATTGTCTCCAAAATGTTCTCTACCAACAGCATCTCAACATTTTTACAGATGTGAACATTATGGGTTCTCTTCTAGGCAGATGTCATTAACCATATTTATAAGTGGCTCAGATAAAGAGATAATCAAACTAGGGGAGTCAGCTAACATTGCCAGAAACAAGTTTAACCAGGAAGAATTGGAAAAATGACTAAAATGCTGCTTGTTTAATCTATTTATTAGATATGTATTTATTTATTTATTTATTTATTTATTTATTTATTTATTTATTTATTTATTTATTTATTATATTTCTATACCGCCTTTCTCCTGTAGGACTCAAGGCGGTGTACAGTCAAGAAAAATATAGACACACAAACATCATAAAATTGCTAATTAAAATTATTATTTAGTTTGGTCAATTAAATAAAACCCAGAATTAGATCACATTTAAAAAATCATTCACATGTTTATATGTTTAGCCCTGCCTGTTGGAACATCAGGGTCTTGAGGGCACGGTGGAAAGCACGGAGATCAGGGATATTCTGTATCTCTGGGGGCAGTTCATTCCAAAGGGTTGGAGCCCTCACAGAGAAGGCCCTCCCCCTGGGAGTCGCCAGTCAACATAATTTGACTGACGGTACCCTGAGTAGTCCCTCCCTGTGAGAATGAACTGGTCGGTGGGAGGCTATTGGTGGCAAAAGATGGTCTCGTAGGTACCCAGGTCCTAAGCAATGGAGCGCTTTAAAGGTGATAAATAACACCTTGAATCGCACCCGGAAGACCACCGGGAGCCAGTGCAGCTTGCATAGGAGAGGTGTTACATGGGCGTAATGAGCTGCGCCCATAATCACCCACACGGCTACGTTCTGGACCAGTTGGAGCCTCTGGGTGCTTTTCAAGGGGAGCCCCAAGTAGAGAGCATTACAGTAGTCCATACGGGAGGTAACTAGGGCATGAGTGACTGTGCGCAAGGCGTCCCGATTCAGAAAGGGACGCAACTGGCGGATCAGGCAAACCTGATAAAAGGCACCCCTGGCCACGGCCGTCAAATGATCTTCTAAAGATAGCCGTGAATCCAGGAGGACACCCAAGTTGCGGGCCCTCTCTGTGGGGAGCAAGATCTCATCCCCTATTGTCAGTGATGGTACCAGCTGACTATACCAGGACGCCGGAAGCCACAGCCACTCGGTCTTGGAGAGGTTGAGTCTGAGCTTGTTTCTCCCCATCCAGATCCGCACGGGCTCCAGGCAATGGGACATCACAGCAAGGGCATCATTGGGGTGGTCTGGGGTGGAGATGTATAGCTGTGTGTCATCAGCATACTGATGAACACTCACCCCGAAACCACGGATGATCTCGCCTAGCGGTTTTACATAAATGTTGAACAGAAGGGCTGAGAAGACTGACCCTTGCGGCACTCCCCAAATAAGGTGCCTCGAGGTCGACCTCTGCCCCCCTGCCAACACAAACTGCGAACGGTCAGAGAGGAAGGAGGAGAACCACTGAAGCACGGTGCCCCCTATTCCTAACCCCTCCAGCCGGTGCAGTAAGATACCATGGTAGATGGTATCAAAAGCCGCTGAGAGATCTAATAGGACCAGGATAGAGGCACAACCTCTGTCCCGAGCCCTCCAGAGATCATCCACCAAAGCGACCAATGCCGTTTCCATGCTGTATCGTGACCTGAAGCCTGACTGGAACGGATCCAGATAGACAACTTCATCCAGGTATCGGGGTAGTTGTCGCGCCACCACACTCTCAACAACCTTCGCAACAAAGTGAAGATTGGAGACTGCACGATAATTTGATAATATAGCCGGGTCCAGGGAAGGCTTCTTGAGGAGGGGCTTCACAACCGCCTCTTTCAAGGCAGCGGGAAAGACACCCTCACTCAGAGAAGCATTTATAATCCCCTGGAGCCAGCCTCATGTAAACTCCCGGGAGGCCAGTACCAACTAGGAGGGACACAGGTCCAATAAACATGTGGCAGCATTAAGTTTGCCCAGAATCCTGTCCACGTCCTCAGGAGTCACAGAGTCAAACTCTTCCCAGATAACGCTCTCAAGACCTGCCCCTGTCTCCTCCCTTGGATCTACCCAATCGGAGTCCAGGCCTTCCCGAATCTGAGCGACTTTATCATGCAGGAATTGTACAAAATCCTCAGCTCGACCCTTTAAGGGATCTTCCTGTACCCCCACCTGAAGTAGGGAGCAGGTCACCCTAAACAGTGCGGCTGGGCGGTTCTCTGCAGATGCAATAAGAGCGGAGAAGTAGCTAGACTTCGCTGCTCCTATCGCCACTAGGTAGGTCTTAATATAAGATCTCACCTGTGTTCGGTCAGATTCAGATCGGCTTGTCCTCCAATCGCTCTCCAGGCGTCTTTTCTGACGCTTCATCTCTCTCAGCTCCTCAGAAAACCAAGGAGCTAGACGAGATCGGCATCGGGTCAGAGGCCGCAAAGGCACGATGTGGTCCAAGGCCGCAGTAGCCGCCCTGTCCCAGGCGACCACCAGGTCCTCAGTCGAGTCGTGAGCCAGAGTCTCAGGAAATGGCCCAAGCTCCATCAGGAACCTTTCGGGGTCCATCAGGCGCCTGGGACGGAACCATTTGGTTGGTTCCGTCTCCCTGCGGTGGGTGGAAGTGACTTGAAAGTCCATGTGAAGGAGAGAATGATCAGACCATGACAAGGGCTTGATGTCTATATCCCCTATTCTTAGATCATTCAGCCACTGATCAGAGACAAAAATTAAGTCCAGAGTGTGATTCCCCAAGTGGGTGGGGCCTTGAACTACCTGGGTCAGGTCCATGGCCGTCATGGAAGCCATGAACTCCCGAGCCGTCTCCGACATCTCACCAGCGGATGGCAGGTTAAAATCCCCCATAACAATAAGTCTGGGGGTTTCCACTGCCACCCCGGCTATAATGTCGAGCAGCTCAGGCAGGACTGCTGTTACGTGGTAGGGAGCCAGGTACGCAATCAGTAGGCCCATCTGAATCCCCTGACCCCACTTCACAAGGAGGGACTCACATCCGGCTATCTGAGGAACAGTGGCCTCCCTCGGGCAAAGACTTTCTCTAATGATTGCTGCCACTCCCTCACCTCTTCCCTGAGTCCTTGGCTGATGGAATGCATGGAAACCTGGCGGGCACATTTCCACAAGGGGAACTCCTCCCTCCTGGCCTAACCAGGTCTCCGTAATCCCTGCCAGGTCAGCACCCCCCTCTGAAATAAGATCATGAATGAGGGGGGCTTTATTTACCACTGACCTGGCATTACATAACATCAGCCGTAGACCCAGGGTCTGAGACTCTGAACAACCCGGGAAACGAGCAGTGCTTTGGGGGTCGGAGTGGGCAATCGTAAACAACGAGTGCGGACTCCCGAAACATAATATGGCCCCCTGCTATATTATGTATATACCTATATTATATATATAATATATAATATATGCTATATTATGTATAATATATATTATGTATAAATGTATGCTACCTTTCTTCCAGGGTATCCTTCCAGTGACATAAATAACAATTTCTCCTCCAATTTCAGCTTCAGAAACCTAAGCTGTAGATATGAACTTAACTCTCTTTGATTTTAAAACAGGGCCTTGAGGAAAGCTATGATATTTAGAATTTCCTATATCTGGTTGCTGATATCTAATGGCATCTGGATTTGTCCAGGACAGATCTGATAGCCTTACCTAAATCAGTGGTGGGTTTCAAAATTTTTTACTACCGGTTTTGTGGGTGTGGCTTGGTGGGCATAGCAAGGGAAGGATATTGTAAAATCTCCATTCCCAACCCACTCCAGAGGAAGGTTACTGCAAAATCCCCATTTCCTCCCAATCAGCTGGGACTCGGGAGGGGCCAGTCAGCATTTTTACTACCGGTTCTCCGAATTACTCAAAATTTCCACTACCGGTTCTCCAGAACTGGTCAGAACCTGCTGAAACCCACCTCTGACCTAAATGCTATATCAGATCCCTTAGAAACAAACAAAGTTAATAAAAGTCATTTTAGCATACATAAATGTAAATATTTGCTTAAAGAAGAATTAAACAAACAAATACGAATCTGAAGAATAACAGCCATGGCAGTAGTGCATGAGAAATAATTCTACAGATTTTCTTCTGGTAAATTCTATAGATTTTAGTAAAACTCAAACATAATTAGTGTCTTAATTTCCAGGGTATGAAGTACTGAATCAGGTAGCTCCTTCTCACATCTTACAATGAACAAGGCAGAGATCCCATTTGGAAGTATGTTTAGTCTAACATTGCAGTTAAATAATTTATTTCCATTTTGTATAACCATAAAAGCTTTAGCTAGGGCTAAGCATGGAGGTTTCTTTAGCAGTGATACAGAGAAAAAATTCCCCTAGGATCTTATCATTAGTATTGATAAAGAATTTGCACATCACAAATTATTTATTAACATACTAGCTCATTCAAGGACCTTGGAGTACTCATATTTAATGATCCAAGTGCCAAAGCCCACTGTAACAACATCGCCAAAAAGGCATTAAGAGTTGTAAATCTAATCTTGTGTAGCTTCTTCTCCGGTAATATTATACTACTAACCAGAGCATACAAAACATTTGCTAGACCAATTCTCGAATATAGTTCATCTGTTTGGAACCCGCATTACATATTGGACATTAATACAATTGAGCGTGTCCAGAAATATTTCAAAAGAAGAGTCCTCCATTCCTCTGCTCGCAACAAAATACCTTATGCCACCAAACTTGAAATTCTGGGTTTAGAAAACTTAGAACTACACCGCCTTCAGTATGATCTAAGCGTAGCTCAAAATAAAATTATCTGCTACAATGTCCTTCCTGTCAATGACTACTTCAGCTTCAACCACAACAATACATAAGCACACAATAGATAACAAACTTAAAGTGAACCGCTCCAAACTGGATTGCAGAAAATATGACTTCAGTAACAAAGTGCACTGGAATGCACTACCTGACTCTGTGGTTTCATCCCCAACCCCCCAAAATTTTTAACCTAAGACTGTCTACTGTCTTCTGTTGATCTCACCCCATTCCTAAGAGGTCTGTAAGGGGTGTGCATAAGAGCACCAGCGGGCCTAATGTCCCCTTTATTTGTATTCATTTTATGTATTCAATTCATGCTTATATGTATTATCTAATGTGTACCTGACAAATAAATTAATTATTTATTAATTATTAATAATTAATTATTAATAATTATTTATTATTAATTATTTATTAATAATAATAAAGAGAAGTTATTTGGCACCTCAGTGAACTATGAACAAGGGGATCTTTGGAGGATCTTTTTTAAAAAAACTCAAAATGTATTTGCATAACCACCCTATCTTTCTCTTCCTTCCTTGTCTTCCACCTCATCCCAATTTAAACCAGACATCAATTTACTCGGTCCATGCATCTGATGAACTGAGTTGTAGTTCATGAAAGCTTATGCCTTTTAATAAAATTTATTAGTCTGAAAGGATAGAACCAGACTCCTTTTGATTAACTAACTCTGCTCTCACATCCTACCATCGATATATCAGCAGAAGAAGAGAGTGGATCTATTCTTTGTTCCATAGACTTCTTCAGTCGACTATACAACAAAGCTTGAGATTGACTGAACTTTAAAATCAATTTTTCTTGAAGTGTTTAAAATATATTATTTACTTACTTACTAACTGTGTCTTTTATGCCTCACAGTTTAAATGAGCTTTGCTTGCTTATATTCACATCATTACATTAAATCATTGAAAACTATTCTTAATCTGGGACCATTAATAAATTTAGTAATGCGAAGACAAAGGCAGGTAATTCCATCTAATTTTTCAAGTCTTTTTAAATGTTCAGATTCCAAACTGAAGTGTTTGGATTGAATCAGTCAGTGTAAACTTAATTTAACAGCTAGGCTACTACACTACAAGAGTAATCACACACACACTGACAAAACACAATATCAAAAGACATATAATATATATCTATTGCTCTCCAGTTATTGAGAATGTAATTTTATTTGTGTCAAAACTTCCCTTGCTTAAGCCAGCAATCAAATTTATGTAGCCATAAGACATAGACATTGATTTTGACATTATGAAAATAGTATGAAAAGTATAAGAATATAACGTGATTTCAGATAGATATTAAAAGGTATTAAAATGCATCAAATGTTTTTGATATAATTAGCAATGGTATATGATATTGTTAAGTAAAACACATGTGTTTAATAATGCCACAATTTATTGCTTGAATTGTCTGAAAAACATTTATGGAAATTGGATGCTTTTATGTTTGTTATCATAGCAGGTGAGATTTTAAAAGAGCAAAATCAGAAGTTAGGTGTGAGAAACTGAGTTCCAATACTTTATTTCTTTATTCATTTTGGGGATAGATGTTTTTAAACAAACAGGACTTTTTTAAAAAATGAACTTATTTGTTTTTTTGAAAAGAAAGTAATTTAGCCAATTTGCTGCAGTTTTAATTTTATTTACTTACGTGTAAGAACATCATGGTTTAATTTGATTCAAGATCACAGTTAATTTATGGACATTCACAAGAGAAAAAAAATGTTTCATCCTCTTCAGTCTGCATTTCACCAAACTTCTTCAGAACCAGGTCAGCAACGCACCCGTAAAATGGGATTTTGGGACTGCAGGAAAGAAATAAAACTTTCCTTACATAAAATTTCAAGGATTTTAGGCAGAATTTCCCAAACATGAAAGAAATTAAAACAAAAGATATGCAATAATTTTGAACTATTATTTTCCCCCACATACTTATAACCCATTGTCCCATAGCAATTTCTGGTCATCAATTTTTCATTCATTTATTTATTCATTCATTCATTCATTCATTCATTCATTCATTCATTCATTTATGCACTGGTCACTTGAGATTAACAGCATATAAAGGTAAATACAAGAAACTTGCTTAAAGAGAGATAATTGCTGAAGATGTTGGATCTTGATGAGTAAAATAAATATATATAAATCTACACAGTAATGCATTTTCTCCATATAGTTTTGAATTTGAGTACTCATTCTCTTTATCATACTCACATTAGGAGAAAGGTGGCTTATCAATCAATCCTAACTAACTAAACAAACTTTAATAGTAAAGTACAGCACAGTACAGAGAAGTAAAATTTCAATTCATCTATGAAATATTGAATGGTCTTGTGATGAGTCAACAAAAAATAACTTTCTAATATTTTCCAAATAAGAGTTTCATAGAATTAACTATAACACAAATCGTCACAGCTTCTTCCAGTCTTTACTTTGTGTGCATTTTCTAGTAATTTGTTAATATGTATGCATTATATGAGCAATTTAATATTTCAGCACAATGTTTATGCCTTGTTTTGAGAGCCTAAGTGAAATTCAAGAGTTTATAAGCCTTGTGCATACCCTCTGGAAGACAGTAAATTTCTCTGCATGTGAAAGAAGTTTGTTTTAAAATGCTCCTGTTACACATTCTGGCTTTAATTAGGAATGGAATTAATATCTGAGTAAGATAAACAATCTATCTGGTACAACTTACCATATGTTATATAAAAAACGAAGCAATAATTTATCACAGAGTGATTCTGAATGCATGTTTCCATGAAGTAATTTAAGTAAATAAGTAATAAACCCTATCAGCTTGCTCAGAATTAATACTTGTATTGGTTAACTGATTTTGATTAGTTGGTCAGTAGTCACTTGCAGACATATACTGAATTTGAACAGATAAAGCTGCAGTGTCTACACTTAAAAAAAACTTCATGTGTATTGGTTGCACAGCAATTTTGGTGTGCAAATCTGGTTCTTATGTTATTTAGGAAGTTGGATGCCAATGTATCTGGATGATGCTAGGTTGAGGAAAACAGTTGCATTCACTTAGCTGGAACTCCCTCTTCAAAGTCAATGAGATTTCTTTCAAAATAGAGTACCATAAAAGTGCAATTTTGTTAAAGACATAAATACTCTGGCTATAAAAGATTATAAAAGATTATTTTTATCGTAAGTATATCTATTCTGTGTACAATGTACCACTAAAGATTCTGTAGGTATTTTTGACTGTAAGTAGTAGGGTCTTTATGTTCACATAGAAAATGGACAAAAAGGCAACAGTAAGGTCAGAATTCATTTGTTTTATATCTTTTTTCAAAGCCTGCTCACAACTGGCCTTTACATACATACATTTGAACAAATTACTAGTCTTCTGGGGTGTGATGGCTCAGTGGTGAAAGATGCTGAGCTTGTCAGCTGGAGAGCTGATAACCCGGATTTGAGACCTGAGTTCTGCACAATGGCATGAGCTCCGGTTACTTACCCCAGCTTCTGCCCACCTACTAGTTTGAAAGCATGCAAATGTAAGTAGATTAATAGGTACCACTTTGATGGGAAGGTAGCAGCATTCCGTGTGCTTTGCCGTATAGCTATGCTGGCCACATGACCACTGAAATTATCTTTGGCTCCCTTGGCCAAGAAACGAAGATGAGCACATGCCCTAAAGTCAGACACAGCTTACAGGGAAACCTTTACCATTTGCTAGTCTTCTAATACTTGTGCTATCCTCAAATGTGTGCCTTTTGGTAATGCTAAAGCTAAATTATTCTAATACATTATCCTTTAAAATATGTAGCTCCAAAATATGTAACTTTAGAATTATACAAGCTGGTATATTTTTATCTCAGTGCATGACAGCACTTGGATGACCTTGTTTGTGCAGAATGGGGTAGACCTAATTAGTAATTAGTGGCTTGCAATAGCCAACAACTTCCATATTGATGCCAAGAAAACAGCATGAATATGGCCAGGATACAAGAGTGTTGAAAAAGTCATTTTACAGTCAGTCCCCACATTTATTACCATTGAAGAATTTCTGCAGTCATATGATCATCTTTCAGGGACTTCACAACTGGCGGGCATTTATGATTGTTGCAGTGTCCCATGGTCATGTGATCACCACTCATGTGTTTCACAACTGAATCAGTTCTGACAAGCAGAATCAATGGAGAAGCCAACAGTTACGTGATGTCTCGCTTAATGACACTGGTTTACAATACTCGTGATTTGCTTAATAATGCAGTGAAAGTGAAGTCATAAGCCCATTGTGATCTCGTGCTGTTTTGCTTAACAACTGTATCACTTAGCAATGGAATTGCTGATCTCAATTACTAAGTTGCTAAGCAAGGACTACAATACAATTGGCTTTTCTACAGAGCACATAAACTAGTTATATAAAGTATGCTTCTTCTGGTTTAACGTCTTGGCAAAAATCTCCCTAGCACTCATTTCGTTTGTGAGGCAAACTCAAAGTGCAGTTGCAACCTTGGAAGACAGCCTCCTGTCTTTAACCCATATCACCTGTACAAAAGCATTCATTAGCTGAAATGTATGATGATACAATGTCATTTCGCTATTTTAACATTATATTGGTTTCATTGGGCACATAGGATATAAAGTATATGTGTATGTTGCTGAATGCTGTAGCAACTGACTGCAGTATTTTCAGTAAAGGCCAACTGGCAGTATTTTCAATATGATTACTCAAAGACATTTTAACAGCACAGTCTACACCCAGTAGATCTTACTCTCAGATGGGCATGCATAAAATTGCAGTTTTAATCTCCACATTTTAATGAAATTGCCCTGTGAAGGCCGCTTTGAGTTTTCAGACTTTGTAAAGGTGAAAACAGACCATTTTTGTATGCATATTTTATCCGAATATAATTCCAGATGCAGTCAATCTGGAATTATATTATGTTTCAGCAGCAAATCCTACACTTGAAACCTCCTTTACCCTGTTTGGTATGCACTTTTTATGGGGATAATAATACATATATTCTAGTTAAATGTTAAAATGTTATAACCTTAAGCATAATTTTATTCTTAAGCCTCTATCAGTCATCTTACTGATGTCTATTTGAAAAGGGAAAGAATTCATCCCATTGAAGTTGATGAAGAATTAATGAATTAATCTGTGAAACATGTATTGCATTTCATAGAACAGGGCCACGGGTCAGAATAAGAAAATAGATAAGTGGAAAAAGATAAATCATGTTGACCCATTCTCCATACAGTATGATTATATGCAAAAGAAATTTAATTCAAATCTAAGATAGAAGGTCAGTCTTTCAAAATATTTGCTCTATTAGAAACTTCCTATAGTGAGTTTAAATGGGAATGGTGAATTAAATGACCTTTTCTCACTTTTAATAGGAAAAGGCCAAAAGAGTCTTCAAGAATTGAGATAGCAATCAAAGTAAGAATGAGGCCAGGAAGTTTGGCAAGATGTACAGTGAAACAACAAAAAAATAAAAGTATGATGTATTCTCAAGCACCTCTGTAGCTAAACTTTATAGTCACACTAGACAACCTGTGCCCTGTTGGGTCATCCTTCTTTCCCTCCATCCATTCCTTATTTACTTCCCTTCTTGCTCCTTCCTTCCTTCCCTCCCTCCCTTTCATTCAGTTATTTCCTTTCTTCTTTCCTCCTCCCTCCCTCCTCGAAGATGGCATGCTGC
Source organism: Pituophis catenifer annectens (assembly GCF_029215685.1). Lineage (NCBI taxonomy): Eukaryota > Metazoa > Chordata > Lepidosauria > Squamata > Colubridae > Pituophis > Pituophis catenifer. The sequence goes on from NW_027256882.1 coordinate 236,358,699, forward strand.
TGGTAGTATGAATTGGAAAGGGTATGATCTCACAGGTCAAGTAGAGTGTGCTGGGAAGCAGCACAGTTCAAGAAGAACGCATATAGTAAATGCTGTATGGAGAATACGAGAGCATTAAGATGCAAATGGTGCCACATTAGTCAAGGCAATCATCTGGGGAACTGGCATAGGTCAGGGAGGGCATGGGTGAACAAGAACTATTATATGGGTCAGGGGAGGTACATGAGGAGTGGCATTGGTTAGGAAAAACATGCTGGAGAGGCAGCATAGATCAGGGAAACACATAGGGGAGTGGCATGATCTAGGAAGTGAGTGCAATGGTTCCTCCCTCTCTTCCCCTTCTCCTTTTCCTTCCTTTCCAGCAAGCAGGAAGTGGCTGCTGTTAATGGGGGAGAGAGGGAGAGATTGCAAGACTGGCTGGGAAACTGTCATAGAAAATTCAAAATGAAAATCACATGATTGCAGCATAGAAGCCACTAGAATGGATACAGCCACTACTACTTCCCCAAATTTCATTCCCTGGGGAGTCATGGATCCTGAATATTGGACACATTCTGTAAATTCTGTAAGTCAGCCCATTTGAAATATTTTGCTTCAAAAATTGCTGCCCTATGATGCACTGTTTCACTCAGGTAAAGCCAATGACAAAAGTTTTGGTACTATATAAATAACCTAGAGGAATTAGCTGAATAATATCTCTAAATTTTAAAAAAAAAAACCTTCAAGAGTTAGTTCTATTCAACACATAATTGTTCCTAAAGCAATTCAGAAGTTTGTTGACTGATCATCTCAAAAACAATTTTAGTGGCAATGGGAAAGGAAGGTGGGAAGAGGTTGTTGCACAATTGATAGAAAATGAGACAATCAGACATGAATACATTACTATGTATTATCAAACCAATAGAAAAAAAGCATGTTGCTGTGTCTTTTTGGTCATAAAAGGGGCTTTTTTTCCTAATTTTGACTGAACATATAATATTGGGATGTGAGTTAAGGTTGTAAAGATTATGATGGATGTTTTATACCTTTTGGTTTTATCCATAAATTCAGAACAAAGTTGCCTAGGTTAAATACTTCAGTAGATGGTTTAAAACATATATTTATATAGAGTATTTGGTTCCAATTGTCCAAGGAATCTGGAAAAATAGTGCAATATCTATGGCCAGCTCCAAGGATATAAACAATTAGACAATTTCTAAACAAATAGACCAAGTAGCTCAAGTAGATTTCCTTTCAATTGGTTTGTTTATTCACTTTTCTTTTGTTATTTCACAATTTGCGTAGAAACATTGTTTTGTACTTTTATCTAGGTTGCCCTTAGGGAAAGTCTATCTTGCCTTTCATTGAACTCATTTCTTGTAACTCAGAGACATTTTCAGTTTTCTTAGCAACAATATATCAATTGTTCACAATAGATTTCTTCCAGGCTTTTTCCTTCCTTCCTTCCTTCCTTCCTTCCTTCCTTCCTTCCTTCCTTCCTTCCTTCCTTCCTTCCTCCCTCCCTCCCTCCCTCCCTCCCTCCCTCCCTCTTTCTTTCTTTCTTTCTTTCTTTCTTTCTTTCTTTCTTTCTTTCTTTCTTTCTTTCTTTCTTTCTTTCTTCCTTCCTTCCTTCCTTCCTTCTCAGCTTCCTAGCCTACAGCTCTGAGATTTCCTGGTGTTTCTCATCCATGTACATACCAGGTTCAATCTTGCTTAGTTTTTGACATCAAGTAAGTTTTGGAATCTCTGTTTCAGCTCACAAAATAATCCTTGAGATGCATCTAGGGAGCCCACAAATAGAAGATTAAAGCTCTGTCTTCTTCCTGTTCTCATGAATCTAGTAAGTAGAAGACAGAATGCCACCATACCTGAAGGCAACATTCAATCATCAAAGCTGCTGGACATTTCTTTGAGCCTTTTACTGTGCAAGACAGTTCCTGAATTGGTAATTGTCTAGAAAGTTGTGTTTTCCTGTTATAGAATAGAATAGAATAGAATTCTTTATTGACCAAGTGTGATAGGACACACAAGGAATTTGTCTTGGTGCATATGTTCTCAGTATACATAAAAGAAAAGATACATTCGTCAAGAATCATAAGGTACAACACTTAATGATAGTCATAGGGAACAAATAAGCAATCAAATCATAATAGGAAACAGTCAATATAAATCGTAAGGACAACAAGGTTACAGTCATACAGTCATAAGTGGGAGGAGATGGGTGATAGGAACGATGAGAAGATTAATATTAATGCAGACTTAATAACTAATTTGACAGTGTTGAGGGAATTATTTGTTTAGCAGAGTGATTATATCTGAAGAAAACCTGATTGGCTGATACTGCAGTCAAACTCTACCTATTCATCCTCTTTGGTAAGTAATGCCTGAATAGAGATCTTTTAACCTAATCTCTTTTTTTAAAAAAATGAAGGACAGAAGTGACATTGATAGGATGCTAAACATTCATTGAATGAAAAATAATGCTTTCATGAGTAAGAAGATTTAAGGAATGTTATTTATTCTTTGCTTGACATTTTATAGAATTGTAACATGTGCCAAATCAGCAAGAGTCCCATGAATGATGCTGTATCCTTGGAGCAATCAGCAGTCATGAAATAATAAAAAATGCAGCACTCCTTTTAACTAATGCATGGAATGCCTTAGTCATCAAGGTGAGAAAGAAAGCAACATTGCTTTTTGCAGGAGAAATCTGAAATAGTGCAAAAGTACCAGATTTATCGGCCTGTCATATAATTGCAATGACTTTAACATATTGGAAAATTGTTAGGACAAAGTAGATTGCTTTATCAGCATATCTATGGGCTTTTTGATGAATCAACCTCTTGAGTGTCTTGCTGGGAGAATAAAAGGCTCCAAGGTTTTGTCAGCAGATGCCATGGGAAGGCAGAATTGAGATTGCTGTCAAAAATATCATAATATATCTTTCCTTTTTCCTACATTTTAATTGCTTATATTTTAGTTTGTTTGTTTTTTTAAAACAAATTAGGAAAAATGCATTTACATGTCTCAGGAGGAATGAAGTCATCATAAAAAAGAATTAATAGTTCAAACGTGCTAATCTTACTGGCATCAAGAATAATTTCTGGATAATTCCAGAATTATCCAGATGCCAAATTCATTCTATGAACTGTAAAACAGAGCATCACAGTCTCATGACCTAATGCAAAAGATGAAGTGAACATGAAGAAATGTCTATAATTTATAGCTGTTAACAGTAAATGAAGATATGTGGAATTTAATCCATCCTCTGGCTAACAGAATGAACTTCCTACTTGCATTCATTCTAATAAACTCTTATCTAACCAGACTGAAAATAGTCTCCAAAAATATTTGAAACTTGGTACAGTTCTATAAAATGCATATATTTGGACTAAATTATTTATTGTATGTGTGTTTGTGTGTGCACGCAAGAGTGTGTGTGCGTGCACTTCTATACAAAATGGAACACGTATTCTTCTCAATGTAGATTATGGAATGGAATAATTATTTGATACATGACATCTACAAACTCATAAAATAATTAGACTCACTTGGCAGTTGCTGGCCATATACATTGAATAGACCAATCAAATAATATTTCTGCCTTTTTACCATTTTTTTCCTCTAACAAGCAAAGCACTAAGGAGTCTCTATACCAACTAGTAACCCAAATGTATTTGCTAACATTGGCCTTTAAAAAACAAATAATCAGAGTCGGATTTATTTAATATAGGTGGGATTGGAGATCACTAGGAAATCTCAGAGGCTGTAAGAAAGTTGGGGGAGGGGAGAGAGGCAATATTAAACTTGTTCTGTATTTTGCTATCAAGGTAACAGCATGAACGGGGCCACCATGTCATCAGGGGCTAAGCTCGATATCAAGGAGAATGGGTTTTTTTTTTTTTTTCAGAATAGAGAGATCAGAACTGTTAGAAATCCTGTAAATGAACTGCAGTAGCAACCAGTTTCAGAAAAACAGACAGCAAAATTCTTCTGCCCTTGAAAGAGACACTTATTGAAATGCATGAGGGAAACATTACACAATAAATTTTCATTTTACAGCAGTAGCCCTTGGGTTCACATCTCTCCCTATTTCACCCACTCACAGTCATTTTTATCTCTTTGAGATCAAACCACTAGAAGTAATATTGTGTTCTGGATAGTGTAGTGTCATACTGCTCATACTTACACATTTATTAACTCTCTAATAAATCTCAGTCTGGAGAAGAGAAAACATTTAAAGAATGATGTTTGTTCTAGGGATGACATCATTTCCAAGGCAATCCAGTTTTGTACATCTTTATCCCAACTCCATATTCCTCTGTTTCTTCATTAAACTATAGATCTATTTGTTTCTTTCAATAATAGCCCTTAGATAACTTTTGGAAAAAATCAAGGGCCAGAATTCCCAACACTGTAGCTGAATCACATCCAATTTTCATTCTCTCTATTTGGATTACCATTGACTATCTCTCGTGCAGTCTCTTGGCAAAATCATCATAAAAAAAAAAAAAAAGAGGGTATCTTGGGTATTGTTCCAACAAGTAGAGACTAACTGAAAAATTTAGGATGGGCCAAATAGCATAAAATTCTATCAGTCTGCTTTTGCAAAAGAATTGAATAATTTGTTTTAGAAAGAAGTTTTATAGTTGAAAATCAACAGCAATAATGTAATTAATACTGCATCAATTCAGAATAAAAATTGAAATCTAGCTAGGAAGAAACACCGTCACTAAAAAAATATGGCCACAAGCATACCAATACATATGTTTTAGCTGTTGAGAGAGAGAAAGTAATTTGTGACAACCAGAATTAATATTTTATGCATATCTTTGCTGACATCTTGTGGGTGTCTGGAGTTTTGCAACCCAAATGTAGAAGCTGCAAATAAGTAGTCTCAATTAATCCTCAACCACTTCATTAGGTAACAACTGAAACCAGGCAAACCACACTAAAAGAAACATTGTTGAAAGAAAAATGCCACTCACAGGATAGACACTTCAATGATATAATCCTTTTAAAGATTTTTCAGAACTTTTTTACAAGATTGGAAAAAGCCAAACTTTGTTTACTTACAAGGATAATTCCACATTAGCCCAGATGGCACAGTTCAGCTAAGTTCTCCTTAAAATATGAAACAAATTAAATCTTAAGCTTCTCAACTGTCAGGGTTTGCCTAACAGTACCTTATTTTTTTGTGCTGTCATTGCAAATAATTCAGATGTGACAGCCGAGATCCAGACATAAACGGACTTATGAAATTTTCTCCCTGAACAGTAAAGAAAAGTGATGTGTCATGACTTATGGAGAAGGATATACAAGCCTATTCTGCTTCTAGGCTAGAGTAGGCTTATTGTTCGTTATATGTTGGTTTTTGGGGTATTCCATTGTATGTGAATTCTTTAAAGTAGTGCATTTGAATAATGTATGCCATTTCAAAGCCATTTGGGAAAGTTGTCAATTAAGCAATAATAACAAGGCAGTCAGATTATTCCAGAGATAGCATCCATCATCCATTCAAAAACTCGTATTCAAGGTCAGAATCAGAACTCTGACTTTTAACTATGAAACCTCATTCTGGATGCTTCCTTCTACTATCACTGCCAATCTTTAAAACTGATGGCTCCTAAGATAAGAAACTCTGACATGAGTCTTCTTGATGCCGTTTGAAGGTTAATCATTAATCATTATCAATATTCTACTGTGGTGCACCACTCAATAATCTATTCATTGTTGATTCTTCCTAATACTTCTCAACATGCCAATGCATAAAGAGCAGGTGTTTACAAATGTCTAGGCAGCTGTACCTTGTTGCATTCTCACATGTCTCCCAAAAAAGTTTTCTTGGTGTTTTCTTTCAACTTACTCATGTTTTATTAATGCATTTCTCAAAGTTATTTATATTTCTGGTTAATAATGTTTCCTATTCTAGTTTTGTTCTTACGCTTTAAGGCAGGGGTGGGTTCTACTTACCATTACTACCGGTTCGCATCGCGCCTGCGCCCCCCCACTTGCTTCACTCACATGCATGCGCAGATCACCTATGATGACGTCCGGTCACTGGGCGGAGCCTCCTGCCAGTTTTACTACCGGTTCTTGCAAACCAGTCCAAACCAGGGGCAACCTTTAAGGCCTCTAATTATTAAACATTCATCACTTTAAAAATTCCAATTTTCCTATTGTTCAGATATGTTTCTCGGATGGTAGAAGGATACTTTTCTCGGATGCTTTTTGGAGAAAGTCATTTAGAAACCAGTTCTTCTGTTTCTAACAAGAACAAAAATTATTTCTGCTGAAATCAAGTTTGACAGAAATAGAAAATTATTAGGAATCATTGACACATAGTAATTGCTTAGTGGAGTGATTTGAGTGGGTCTCAGAAAGTATCTAATTTCTAATTAGTGTAGAAATATGGGGCTGAATGCACACAGTGTATACCACTGCTATTAATACTAACAATTCAAAAGCCAAGGTATAATGCTCTACCAAGTAGTGACTACTAAAAAGTGCTGGGTTGTCCCTGGTTCGGAAGAACCGGTAGTGAAACCAGCATGAGGCCCCGCCCACCACCTCGTCATCATTGGCGATCTGCGCATGCGATCCCATTGCGAATTGGTAGTAAAGGTAAGTAGAACCCACCCCTGCTACTAATTAATATGTGTGTACTATGTAACTTTATTTCTCCTACTTTAACACATTATTAAGGTTTCCTGCTCCTTTTCAAAAAGTAAAAGAAATCCCTGCTACATACATGTTTGTGTATATTTCTGTGTATGAGACCGAAATCAAAAGAGACACGGAAACCTGCCAACAGATACTTCTTTTAAGCATTTCAGTGTAATTAATTTGTTTTTTTATCTCCAGACAATGATATCGTACCAATAGTGATATTAATTATTACGAATGATATCACTGCTGGTCAGTGGTGGTATTCAGCTGGTTCTATCTGGATCGGATGAGCCAGTAGCGACGGCTGAGGGGGGCTCCACCCACCTACCCGGATGTAATCACATCCTGTTTTTGATGCTTTGTGCATGCGCAGAAGGCCCTGCGCATGCACGGAGGTAGTCACATTTGCGATCTGGTAGCGAAGGTAAGTGAATACCATCCCTGCTGCTGGTCCACTCAAGACTTCTTGCTTCCTGAGGATTGCCAACTAAATCATAAGCCAGTTCCATTAATAAAGCAGAGTCATCTACCATATAAGAAAGCATCATACAGTGGACTCTTTTTTTTATTCAGAAGAGAGTTTGTCCTTTTACTAAAGTTTAATTGGAATGTCACCATTTACATAAATTACATCTTTATATAAATGATGTAAATTGAAACAAATGACAAATGCTGCAAATGATGTAAATTCAGATTTAATGAACATCTGGATGTGAAGGATGCCTAGAATGTTCTATTAAATTGAAGAAGAGGATCCGATTACATGAATGTTTTAAGGAAAATGCTGTTAAAAATTAAGATTTCTATTCTAAAGGCTTGGAGTGGGGAGGAATTTAATTTCTTCCTTTATCACAATCTCGTTTTTTATTTTGTTCTGAAATATATGTATGGGGGGCAGGTGTGTGTGTGTGTGTGTGTCTATATGGTGTGTGTGTGTGTGTGATATTATATATGGGAATAATTAGTATAGCATAGCAAGAGAAAAAAGCCTAGAAACTAGTGATTGGGATTTCACTGAACTAGGGCTGCATAAAAATCTTGGTTTACGTAGGAAGAACCTGGCTAAAGAGAAATACACATAAAGACCTACGAAAAGAAAAGAAAAGAAATACTGTACCTTTACAGGGAGGATACATGGGATGAAGGTGTGGCTAACTGATGAGGGCTTATAAGCCTGAAATAGATCTATCTTAGTCTCCTTAGTCTCCTAATGGGCAGCAGGGAGCTTGCTGGCTACTAGAGAAAAAAAGCCTAGAAACTAGTGGATTGAGATTTCACTGAACTAGGACTGCAGAAAAATCTTGGTTTACGTGGAAGAACCTGGCTAAAGAGAAATACATACATACATATATATATACACATACACATACACAATACACACACACATATATATACTCTCCTGTTCTTTATTTCCAGTATAAAGCTTTCATTAAAACAAGGCTTCATTATCACTTAGCTTCATTTCATGATTTAGTCTTTGGTGTCCTTCTGATACCATGCAGCTAGAACCAAAATTCAAACTGATCCAGTTTTTAACTTTTTAAAATAAGATAAATGGATGAAAAGCTCTCAATACAACTTAGAACAATATATTACAAAATACCACTTCATAATGAAAGGTCAAATGATTTTATCTGGTCCACTTTAATCCAAAAAATAGACTAACATCAGATACCTTCAGATACAATTATGGGTTAACCTGAGGGAAAAAATGGACAATCTAAAATAGAATTTTAAAAATCCATTTCATTCTATACAGAGAATGTTGTATCACGAAAATCCTACCTTGTGTTTGTTATCATAAAAATAACAAGCAAATACATAAAATGCGTAGTTATTTATTTATTCATTTATTTATTTATTAGATATATGTGCCACTTATCTCATCTACCTAGGTAAATGAATGTATAAATCAGTATGTGTGACCTTCTGCTCCTAAGCATTTTTTTGTAAATATATACAAATAATGATAAATATGTTGATAATGACAAAAATAAAGAAGTGGTTTGTAACATCAACACGAAGAAATGTATTCTGTATGACAAAACTAGATGTCAGGAGCAAAAATAGACAGCTACAACACTTTCTCTGAATTCAAAGCATGTTAAGAGACGTTAAAATTAGGAGGACCACTGGGCTGACGATTTCTGATGCATTTTCCTTTCTTATCAGTCACTTAGGGTTTATTTCTTTTTCTTGTAAATATGGGGATAATTTTGACTTCACAAATAGCAGAAAGGAAAAATGCCTACAATCAAATGTTCTGCTTCTCATATGCCACACAAAAAATCATTGCAAATCACTGGATGGGTTTTTATGATTAACAAACTTAAGGTTCCCCACCCACCTACCCCTCGCCCTTTGGTGGAGAAATGGACATCTTATAAGCAAATATTACCCCTCTGTAGATGTCCAGATGGGCAGAAATAGAGACAACAGTGAATTAGTTGGTATAGACCAGGGGTGTCAAACTCAAGGCCTGTGGACCCAAGGATTTGGTCAGATCCAGCCCATGCGGCCGTCTGGGAAAATGTAAGGGACTGGCCCACATTGCTTCAACCTGGTCTACCCAATGTGAAGAGGAAACATCAGGTCAGTGTGGCTTCAGCCCAGTCTACCCAATGCGAAAATGAAAAATCAGGGCAGCATGGCTTTGGCCCAGTCTACCCAGTGCAAAGAGGAAACATGCCAGCACTTTGGGGAGTGGTATCAAGCTGGCCATGCCCACCCAGTTGGCCACACCCTCCTAGTCTGCCATGCCCCCTGCCCTCCCCCCCCCAAGGTCAACCACAGTCCTAATGCAGTCCTCAATGAAATCGAGTTTGACACCCCTGGTATAGATCTTTCCTGTATGCTGAATTGTAATTATTGTTTCCACTAAAATCCATCATAAGGGAAATAAAGGGTATGATACCCATACATTCTAAGGCAGGGCTGTCAAACTTCCGGCCCGCAGGCCAGATGCGTCATGTGCTGGCCACGCCCATGCCCAGTTTAGCGAAGGGGAAAAAAGTCTCAATATGTCACGTGACATGACAAAGTGAGTTTGATACCCCTGTTCTAAGGAATAACTGTTGATAAGATTCATTAAATATCTTGGAAAATATTCTTCTCACATCGTCATGTGGGAATTGTTATACAGTCCAAAGAAATATTCTGCCATCTGGATCATCAAAGAGATTTGATGTGATTTCTCTGAAACTCCATCTTTGGATGGATGACATATTGGATGCAGCCTCGCAATTACTTATGTCTGCTCAGAAATGTTTAAACTAAATTATCTCACACGGAATATATCTATCTATTTAGTGCAGTCATCAGTTTGCTGACTAAACATACATCAAACACAAATATTGCAGTAACTTTCACAAAAGATTTATATAAATACTTGAATTTGCTGGTGCCATTTACCAGACAACTAAAGACAAAGAATTCAATCAGGCTTAAACAGTTACAGAATAACTAAATTGGACCAGTCAAAACAGCATATTTTGATGCAAGAGAAAAGATAGATGTAAGTAGTTCAAGATATAGAAATGATTCAAGATCAAAAATAGTTATGCATGAAGATAAAAAATAACAATAAACATTTAAAAATATGTGTTGGATTAATATAAGAAGTTAATTAAAAGTAATACATTGGCAGAAAGCTAAAGTAAAAGCTAAAAGGTGTAAAATAACTTCAAGGAACGTTTACAGAAAATGCACGTACATACTTCAAATTTTAAAAAATACAGCTGCAACTAAATTTGATAAAATAAATATTTTATATAAAATTACTGTGTGATATGTTAAAATTGGAAAATTAATAATTACAAAATAAAAATGAAACATAATATGTTGTGGAACATGATAGGTTTTATTACTTTATTTATATCTGTTAGGGTGTGTGTAAAAAGTATTTGTTGCTTGTGCAACGAGCAGAGCAGAAACACACAGGGAAGGAGATAAACGTGCGGCTCGTGTGAGAAAAATACTTTATATACAAGATAATAAGCAGTCTCAGTGTAGGTAAAACAGTCCAAGGTCATAAACAGTAATATCAGTCCAGTAAGTATCTTCCCTTACCAAAGCAAACAGACTTTAGTAACTCTCGGTATACAGTACCATATAACAATCCAGTCTAACACCAATCAGCAGAAAGACGCAGGAAGCAATAGGAACAGAGAACAATCAGGAACAAAAAAATGCTTCTCTGCGCTGCTTATTTATGCACTGTAGCCTAATTACAGGGTTCAGCAAACCCTGATTACGTGGCTCAGTTGTTTCTTAAAGAAACAGATATATTGCCTGACCAACAAGTTAGGAGTAAGCTACAAGCTGAACCTAACAATATCAATGTATACACTGATTGCAATGTAATTTCAAACACTGCTTTCCAAATGCTTAGAAATAATGGCTTGAAACTGGCATCTTAAGGCATGTGGTATATAACACGGTAAAAGGACACTGAGAAAGGAACAGGGGCAGTCAGGCCATTGATACAAAAAAATGACACCCGATAAACTTCTGATACATTACAGACTTGAAGATAAGTTAGCCTGCTCCTATTTGGCAGAAATTAGGAGATAGGGAAAGAGCCAAAAGCAAACAAGTAGCTACTGTGAGATTTAGAAAGAAATTGCCAACAAAAAAAGAAAGGCAGCTCCTCTTGAACATAGATAGTGACATTACAGACAGTGCTCTACTTCCGAACAAGGTTGTTTGTAAGGTCAACCAAGCATAAACATGCACAGTTCTTACCTTACAATATGCAAGCAGATCCGTAAACAGTATTAGAGTGGAGAAGGCAGGAAAGCATAAAGAGCATGCTGGAAACTAACTATTTCCCTGATTTCCTGGACCTTCTAGACTGGAGTTGCGGACAGTTTTGTTTGTATTCATAGAACTTTGTAACCTTTGTAAATTCATAAGTAGAGTAACATCTGTATTCAAATGTGAGTACTGAATAAAAATAATTTGCTCTCCAACAGTGATTGGTCAATTAGGGTGGAAAAATGGTTTACTTCCATATAGCTGGGAGTAAGCACATACAGTATATCCAGTATTAAGTACACTTTATCGCATCTTGCATCTTTTGGCCCACTATAGTGCTGTATGATATATTTTGGATGCTGTTAGATAATAGATGAAATCTAGAATTATCCACTCACCAGCTGGATGGACAGTTCATAGAAAAAAAAATTGCCTGCTCTCTCCAGTTTTATATCTTCCCCCAAAAACTTCCTTGGAGATCTTTTGGATTGGTTCAAGGGAATGGAGGAGAAACATTTCATTGTACAAGTTGATATCTGTTTACGCTATGGTGGATGTGAACCCTAATATTGTGAGATTTTAATATGATTGTGTTTTCAGGGTTCCAAGTAACAACCCATATGAAATCAAAACTCCAAGGCAGGGTTCCTCAAAATATAGATTTATTAGGCATGTCATACTGGCACAGCTGATAAAAAACCGAATCTGAAGTTCCCCAGGTTTTCCCCACCCAGTTCAAAATCCAAAGTTCTTCCTCCCATCACAAACAACCATCACATTTCCCAATCAGATCTCTCTCTCCATCCTAGATGCCTCCCATACAGTGCTGGTGAGAGTGTGCTTGGTTCCCAGAAGAAAGAATGCTATTTTGGTTACATTTTGCCCCAGCTATCTCTACTCCACTCTCCCTTTCCCACAGCTCCATCCAGCCTTGCTGTGGCAACCCTATAGACGCTCAAAGATGCCTTCAGGGTTGACATGCATAGTCAAGAACCATTTTGGAATAATGTTTCAAACATGGATTAATATATAGGGAATGAGGGGAGAAAAGTGCCTGTGTCTGCCATGTACATATCTCCACTTAAATAGAATGTTTACTATAACATTTACTAACTTTCAGCTACAATTCTACAATTAACAAAGCTATAATTAAAACTAAGTTTATTTGTTTCTTTATTTAGCTTGGTATGCTTAGTACATGCTAAAGACTTTTTTAAATTTCTATGTTTAATGAGTGTCAATAGTGGTTACAGATTGCCTTCATTAAGCTTAAGCAATTTTTAAAACAAAGTATCAGTTAAACCTATAATACAGGATTACTGATCTCTTGAAATAAGTCTGTTGGCTACCATACTGCTATTCTTAATAATAAAAAAAATAAGATCAAGAGCATTCAAAGAATTTGCATATTTTACATTGTCCTTTGTTGTATTTCAGGGATTACTGAAAGTAAAATACTTTCATTATTGAAATAAACCAGCAAATCCTGCCTTTCAGATTCTTTTATACAATTCTGATAGAGGCATTTTGAATACCGGTAGAAATTAAAATGGAGATTGCTTTTAAATATAATCTTTAATGGAAACTAGCAACAGTAGATTTATTCATAAGAAACCTATGTATTTGAGTCTTACAAATATAAAGAAAGGAAAACCTGTATGAAAGAAAGAGAATGGAGATATAGGTAGAAAAAGACTAAAAAAATATTATACAAGAAAACAACAACAACAATAGAAAGCTATTTTTAAAAAAAGCTTAAATACATTGTATTTATTTATTAAGGGTTGCATAATTTCTGCATGCTAATAATTATTTCAGTCTGGTCAACAAAGGGTTTTTTTTCTACAAATTGTTTTGTTTTGTTTTTTTGTCTCCTACTTAAAAATTAACACTAAAAATCAAGATACACCTAATTTACAAATTAAGCCATCTTTTATTAGAACTTGAATCAATTACAAAACCCATAACAACGTGGAAAGAATACTGCTAATGATGGATCAGTTAAATTAAAATGTAAGTTTATCTCTGGATTAGGGTTACCATATCTGTAAATGTATCACTGGATGTCTCTTAAAATACAAATGATGATTGCAGAATAGAAATAAATTACTTTTAAAATAAAAATGAAGAAGGATTTCTGGACTTCCTCACAAGTTGGCTGCTGCATGATAAGAGCTTCTTTTTTCTCTTATTGACAATCTTCTGATTCTACTGTCTAAGCTTTGGCAGTGCTGTGCCCTGATTTGAATGGGAGCACTTAGAAATGACCCAAGAAGATTTTTGGATGATCGTGGACCCAGTTGAAGGTGTGGAAGGGGACTTGAAGATTAAAATTCTCTCTGGAAGAGATCAAAGTCAATGGGCATATACATCTTCCTGTCAGCAATTTTGATTTCTTAAGAATGCCCAGGTACTAACTTTCACTTTTTGAATTTATTGTTTCATTTTGTTTTCTATTTTTAAAGTTGACTAGTGGTTGAATATTAATTTATTTCAACCCTTTGCTGGTCTGTAATTGTTTTCTTTTTCTTTTTTGATATATGTTGTTCTGGATAACCTCTGTCCTCTCCACATAGAAGCACGGCAGGCATTGGGAAGGTGGGGGTGAAAAGTTTTCAGACTCTCACCACAGGATTTCTGTACTTTTTGAACTTGCAAAATATCTGGAGTTTATTTCTATTGGTTTTTTCTTTTAACCCCTAAGTATGCTCAGAAGGTTAGTCCACCTCCTGGAAATTTAGAATAGTGCCAATCACCCCATTTAAGCCTTGCACACTCACATCTATGAAGAGAAAATAGTATTTAACCACCTGCACAGTAGAAGAATACAGTATGAGGTATCACCAAGAGTTTACATGGAGATTATTTATGTTTAATTTATTCATTCTATTGGATGCCACCCAATTTCAAATGAAAGGGATTCTATTTCTTTCCAGAATACTGGAAATACCTTAAAATTTTTATTTTAGGGTATTTCCCTAAATTTGGAGAGCCAGTTTGATGTCTTAGTTAAGGCATCAGGCTGGAAACCAGCAGACTTTGAATTCTAGTCCCACCTTGGGCACAAAGCCAGCTGGGTGACCTGGGCCAGTCACTTTCTCTCAGCCATGAGAAAGAGTGAATCCACTTCTGAAAAAAATTGCCAGGAAAACTGCATGGACTCCCCTAGGCTGTCTCTGAGAATAGGACATGATTGAATGAGAAAAAAACAAAACAACACATAACATTCTTCCTTAATTCCTTCCATCTCTTTTTATAAAACTCTTTTGCCTGATCATCTTTATCGCCCTTTTCTGGATCTTATTCAGTGTATATGAATCCTTTTTTTCCCAATGTATGTTAAATTTTGTTCTATTATCTTCAGCTTCTTTTCACCTAACAAGACATTTTTGGATAATATTTGATAAACGATAGAAGAGCTTCTGAATATTCTGATAATATTTCTTTTATTCCAGGCAGGTGACAAGTCATCTTCACATTTCTATCTTTCTTTCTTTCTTTCTTTCTTTTGTTTTTTAGGCATAGAATTGAGTGGACCAAACCATATCAGTAAGTATCATTTCATCAATACTAAAAAAAAAAAAAAAAAAATTGTCTGTCTTGGGGTTTGCTGAATGATATAGTTTAAAGGCAAGGTGTGAATGAATAGGTACTAATGACCTGTAGAGAGATCCCATAAAACTCTGACTCTCATTAAATCTCTAGGATCACAAAGCAATTTGAAATAGCTGAACAGGAAAACTGTTCAGAGATTAAGGTACTATATGAAATTGCCACAAACTTGGTAATGGATGATTTTAATTACTATTATTGATCGGAGAGCTGCCTAACAATAGAGCGAAATACTGTGAGGAGTGAGCAAAAGGAATGTTCTATACATTTTATTAAACAGCCAATGTTGTCTAGGTACTATTATGTATTCTATTCTTCTTAAAACTAGGAAAGAAAGCCAAATATGATGAATTATTGAAGAAACTGCAGATGACATAAGTGGGAATAACCATTGGACAAAAACATTATAAAGAATAGTGGGATTCCTTCCTTCCTTCCTTCCTTCCTTCCTTCCTTCCTTCCTTCCTTCCTTCCTTCCTTTCTTCCCTCTCTCCCTCCCTCCTTCCTTCCTTTCTCTAAATTACCCTAGCACATTCTAAGCATCTTTCTTAAAGCTGAGAGCTGAGTAAATCATTAATAACTGTAAATGATTATGGAATAGTAAGAAGACTTTGTTACTTTGATAGATGCACTACTAAGTCATAGCGCTCATGGTACATGTTCATCCAATGAATTACCCATCCGTATCTGAAAAACAAAGCTAACCATTTTCTAATGAAGTATCAACCTATTACTCTGTGTATCTTCACATCTTGAATGCTCAGGTTTGACAAATTAAAGAGTGAAAAAGAAATCAGCAACATCTTGTCCGCAAATCCAGGTACACATGACTCCTAGGATTCTCTGTGCCATTTTGTATAGTTTGGGTTTTTGTAGTTTAAACTACACCACATTGTTGTATAGACATGGAGTCACCTGCTCCTTAACTTTCTTATTGTCAAGCATGTTTGTGTGTGTGTTTGTATGGGAGAAATGTCAACATGGTGAGTCAAACACACCCCTCTTTGCATGCATTTGATGCAAAGGGCTCAAATTAAAATGGGGCCACAGTTTGATTACCTGGTTGCATCTGCCAGTGATTCCCCACCCCAACCCCCATAGATACTCATGATTACTGTGATGAAATGTCTCGTATTTCTATTTAAATCATAGTA
This sequence comes from Pituophis catenifer annectens, assembly GCF_029215685.1. NCBI lineage: Eukaryota > Metazoa > Chordata > Lepidosauria > Squamata > Colubridae > Pituophis > Pituophis catenifer. The sequence goes on from NW_027256882.1 coordinate 236,374,868, forward strand.
ATTATTTCTAAATTATTTCTAAATTTGCATCTTTACATATTCATTAGCACACATTTTATGCAAATCTGGTTTGTCATTCTGGGGAATTTATTTCTGGTGTCCTTTTTTTAATTTGTCCCTTTCTTTCCTTTTTTTCCCACATGTAGGTAAATGAACCTTGCTCTTTGAACATTACCTGTTCCACAGTTGCACCTGTAGCTAAATTATTTTTAACTAACTAAAACAAAACACAAACATCCCAGAGTCAATAAATGATATACCAACTATCAGAAGAAAAGGTGTGTGATTCCCAACAGAATATATGTTTAATCTTACAATGATTTAATTCTTTTTTTTTTATTGAAAAAGTTTTCAAATACAAATTTTTCCCCTTTTTTCCTTCCCCCCCTCCTCCCTAACCCCCCCTCACCACCCATCCCCCCGTGACTTCTTCACACCAAAAACCTAATTCATAACAGATTACATAATATTTTACCATCGCCTTACTCTCTCCTCTATATACTGACCCTTACTTACTAAAAATATTATTAATATTGTTACTTTCCCCTTTTACCATACATTTCAAAAAAAAAAAAAAAGCAGTCTGCTATAACATTGTATGATAACTTCTAGTTTAGCATAATATTATTATAACCCCCAATTTAGCAATAATCTACCCTTTTTGTCCTCCCCAAAACTTATATCTATGTATTGTTACAACATTTCAAAACAACCTTCCACTTTAAGACTGTATAATAAATCCTACTTTAACATTTATTCTTTGTGTATATTAATATAACATTTCAAAGCAGCCTTCCACATAAGTCCTAATTTAACATTTATTCAACTCTGTCCATTTCCTCCACTACCCTAAATATATCACTTAAACATCCCTTTTCTTAAGCTAATCCATCAGTAGACTAACATATTTCCACCCACTTTCCTACAAAATTACCATACACAACAATTCAATTCTTAATATCTGCCCACTCTACTAATATATATATATATATACATATATTCCGTTATTTAAAAAAAAAAGACAATAACTTTAAATTTATAATCCATATAATATCTTCTTTGATGTCTTTCCACTAGATTGTTGAGTCCCCCATCCATAATTGGGTAACATAGCATCCTGGTGCAACAGTTTGTTCAAAGTCTTCAGTCTTCATCTGCCCCCATCAGTAATGAATATCCTCATATATATATAAAAATAAAAACAACCACCCGAGTGACATTATAATTGTATTCCATATAGTTGTAATTGTGGCTTTCATCAGGATTATTAATTCCCATCATCGTAATGGGTAACAACCAGATCTTCTGCATGCCCCAACGTAACTCTCTTGCCTTGTAGCTCAGAATAATTATAATATATTTATCAGTACAAGAAAAGAAATCCAAAATAGATAATTCAAATCCAACAGATTAAGGCTCTTTTCACATCCCAAAATTACGGCATTGCAGAGGTCTGTCACTGTCCTCAGGATGATATTAACCAATACTTCGCCTCCACTATCTTTTCACATATTCATTCATTTTTTTTAAAATCACTGGCTTCACCGTTGCTTAGTTTAGAAATTTCTGTTTTTATGAGACCTATTTCTTTTTTTCTTTTCTTTTTGTGGGTTTGATTTCCATCCTGTTTTCCTTTCTACAAGTTGTATATCAACTGATCGGTTTTCATTCTGCTTTATAAACTGATCTTGTTGGATCATCACGTTGAAATCAGATGCCGCTTCTCTCATATTTGTAGATAATCCAGCTGGAGTATCAAGAGAATCCAAAGACAGTTTGTCTACCACAACCTCTGTAATTCGATGTTTTCCCTTTATTTCCAACTCCTTCTGCTTATCCTGTATTGTGCCTATAGATGTTAAGTTCATTTTCAAAATTTTTTGATAAAATTCTTCCGCTTTTTCAACAGTATCTAATTGGTATCTTTCTCCTTGATATCTCAATATTATGCCAACTGGGGCATTCCACCTAAATGGAATATTTCTGTATTTTAACTCAGTCACCAGAAAACCAAATTTCTTCCTTTCCATTAACATCTTGGGGGGAAGCTCTTTGTAGATCCATATCTTCCTTCCATACAATTGCAAAGTAGAATTGAAGGAATTTTGCACAATTTTATTCCTAATTTCCTTGTCTGTAAAATAAATCACCACATCTCTAGGCAATTGCCTTTGCTTTGCAATCCAGGAGTTTATTCTGTACACTCTATCAATCCTACAAAACACTTCCCCAGGTTGAACCTTTAAAATCCCAGCCAGAATTTCAGAAGATATTTTCCTTAAATCATCTCTGTTATTTTCCTGTAAGCCTCTGAGTCTGATCGCATATTCTGTAAAATTATAATGCATCATTAAGACCTCTCTTTCAATCCGTTGTTGTAAATTTTCTACATTACAAGACTTTTGTTCAACCTCCATTTTAGATTTTTCTTCTGAGCTATTGTCTTGAGTATTTGTCAAATCATTTTCAATTTTTTGTATTTTATTATCCAAATTGTCCTCAATTTCTTCCACTTTAGACTCTAATAAGTTAGTATTTTCATCCAACTTAGTCATAAATCCTACAAGATCATTAGCCATTTTAATAATCTTTCGATTCAAAATATCAAACTTTAATTGCACTAATTCTTTAATTTCCTGCTTAAATTTTTCAAAGTTCTGATTCACAATCTCATCCCTTCTTACAATCTCCTCCAAAAGAAATTCAATTATATTAAAATCGGTTTTCTGAGACTGGAGCTTTAAAACTTGGTCACGTAGTTTGTTAATGGGGGAATCCCCCCCCATTGCTTGTTTGTCCAACTTTAATGCCATGTTTCAACACAGACAAACTATTTTTCTTAAAAAGAAAAGAGAGGCAGCAGAGAAAAAAAAAAACCTCTTTCCAACCAAGATGAATATCAAATCTCCAGGAAAAGAAAAAACACAAAAGTAGAGCTTTATTTTAAAGTGTAGCCAAAAATATTTATTCAGCTACTTTGTATCTCAATAAGAAACGGAAGGACTCTCCCTTTCAGCCCCTTCTCAAGCCTCGGCAGTCGCCCTTTTTAAAGATTCTTTTTTCCTTTTCCTTTTCCTTCTTCAATAATTGTTATAAAATAAGTGAAATACTTGCAATTCGAGGTCACAGATCCAGCTCAAATCCCTTCAAATGTAACCAGGAGCATTTATTCTGCTATTTTGTAACTTAATAAGAAACGGAAGGACTTTCTCTTTTCAGCTTCCCTGCTCCAGTTTCGGCAATCGCCATTTTAAAAGGTCTTTTTTACTTTGTTGAATATCCTTTGTAAAATAAGTATTAATACTTGCAATTTAGGGTCACAGATCCAAATCCAAATCTCATCATCTTTAGTTAATCTGTTAAATATCTTAAAAGGCTTGTCTTCGTAGCCTTGTTCTGCAAAAAGGCAGAAGTCTCCCAACGCCCGGAGCGGGCGGCGAGTGCTATAGGGAGCTTCCTCCGCCCGCCCCCAAGAGTAAAAAAAAAAACCCCTGGGGGCTACGGAGAGCTCTACCTGCACTCACCTGCTCTATCCCACATTTCCTCCTGGAAATGGGGTTTTTCGAGCCGCCTTTGCGCTGTACAGGCGGCTCTTTACAGGCGAAGGGGCTGGCGGTCCCAAGAGACCGTCTGGTGGCTACGAAGAGCAAACCGGAAGCCTCAATGATTTAATTCTTATGAAACAGATGTTTCTTATTAAAATAAATCTCTTAATTTTACTGCATTCTTTTTCTTTGTTTTTCTTGCTCTCTCTTTCTTTCTTTCTGAGAACACACACACAGAACAAACACAGATGCACATACAATAAGGTGTGTTCTTCACATCACACAATAATCACATTGGACAATAAACACAGATGCACACACAAGTACTCCAGTCCTCTGCTCGCAATAGAATACCTATGCCACCAGGCTTGAAATTATGGACCTGGACAACCTAGAACTATACCACCTATGGTCTGACCTAAGTTTAGTACACAAAATTGTCTGCTACAATGTCCTACCTGTCAATGACTACTTCAATTTTAACTGCAATAATACATGGGCAAACAATATATACAAACTCAAAGTAAACCACTCCAAACTCAATTGCAAAAAATACAATTTCAGCAACAGTGGTCAATGCCTGGAATGCACTACCTAACTCTCTTTTTATATCTACAAACCCTCAAAACTTTAACCTAAACTGTCTACCGTGGACCTCACCCCATTCCTAAGAGGTCTGTAAGGGGGCATGCATAAGTGCACCAGCGTGCCTACCATCCCTATCCTACTGTTCCCATTTATTCGTACTCATTTCTCATATATATACTTATACCTGTTTATACTTATATGTTTATATGTTATGTTCATACTTATACTTGTTTTCTCATACATGCTTGACAAACTAAATAAATATAAATAAAAAATAAATACATACACATACATTTAGCACACATGCACATGATGATTGTTACCGACTTTCACTTTCTCCTTTAATAAGAAATTTAATTACAATTCTAAGAAAGATTTAAAATGTGAAGTCTTTTAAAAGTAACTTTTAAAAAAGAAGAAAATTGTCCTTCTAGGGTCAAAAAGAAGAAAAATAAGGCTCAAATTCATTCATTTTTTTATATTCACTCCTTTGTGGTCTCATATGTCAGTTTTAGAATTTAGAGCAAGCAGATTCTCACTTATTATGAGGTTTAACTCTGATTAAAAACTGGAGGTTTTCCTTTGGCAATCATTTCCTAAGAAATAAAATATTGAAAATCCTTCCAAGAATTTGATGTTTTCTAAGTTTACTTTGCATTTCCTAAATACGTATATATCTATACTAAGGGTGAAATCTACTTACCTTCCCAACCGGTTCAGAAGTGCATGCTTCACATGAGCGCTTGGCTCCTTTGCCCATGCGCAAACCCTTCTGCACATGTGCAGAGGGTAAAAAACAGGTTACTTCCTGGTTAAAACCAGGAAGTAATGATGACCGGACAGGGGGCAGAGCCTCATGCCACCATTGTTAGCAGTTCTCTGAACCACCGGCTGCCATCACTACCAGTTCGGCCAAACCGGTCCAAACCGGGAGCATTTCACCCCTGACCTATACCTATATGAGTCAATGGATCATTTTCTATGGGCAGATGTAAATACGTAAAATTTCTTCTGAAAATTTCTGTTAAAACAATTTGGGGCATTTCATTCTCCTTAGTCATTGCAATGGAATAGCCATTATCATCAAAAGTCCAGCACAATACATAGCTCAACATCCATTCATCATTTCACCCAAATAAACAAATAAAAAATATTTTGGTAAAGTTAGACAAAGCTGACTTTAAATGATACATGCATACAAAATGTCTGTACTGGGAAAATTAATGTTAGGGGACAAAGACAGGTTTGTTTGCTCATTTATTTATTTGAGTTATAAAGTTGCTCATCTCACGTACACACATTTTTTTAAAAAAAAAATCATTGTATAATTTATTTTTTTTTAATTTGATTTATATGCCGCCCTTCTCCGGAGACTCAGGGCGGCTTACAATGCGTTAAGCAATAGCCTTCATTCTTTTGTATATTTTATACAAAGTCAGCTTATTGCCCCCACAAACTGGGTCCTCATTTCACCTACCTTAGAAAGGATGGAAGGCTGAGTCAACCTTGAGCCTTGGAGAGATTCGAACCAGCAGAAATTGCAGGCAGCTGTGTTAATAACAGGGTGCACTAAACCCCTGTACTATCAAGGCTAATTTATGTTAACAGCTATGAAAATTAAAGGAAGAGGTGTACTACACCTCTATGTTTTCAGGGTAAAAAGCTAGTCTAGAATATTGCCATACTAACACAATTAATAAATGAATCTGAGTTTTAGGAATCCACATACAGTACCTCTACCTGGACATGAATATACTTAGAAAAGTAATTAATGCAACATTTTAACAGAAGCCCTAATCTTGGGATTTCCATTTTTCATTAACTTCTCAATGCTAGGATTGATTGACAGAATTCAGAATAATGAGTATATGATTTCCTTCAGAGTACTGGTTTGAGACTATGTCTGGAAAAGAAAAGAACTTTGCCTCCTACCTTGTCACTCTCTGTCACTCTCTTGTCATGTTCTTGTCAATTCCAGCTTGTACTGCCTTTTCTTTCCTTCTATAACATTGGAATTCCAAGATAAGATTTGGCAGATTCTTTGAGAACTAAGAGGCGATTGTTCCACCCACAGAATATTCTTCATTGACAAATCATTTGGCTTCTGAGAAGATTCTTGGGTTCGTTAGATTACTCCAACTAATCTTCAGTGACACTTAAAACAAAAGAAAGAAATGGGTAAATCGTTTTCAAAATTCTCTAAAGATCATCACTGTTTGCCATTCTATTAAAAATAGATCTAATGCTTTGCTTTGTTTTCTTAAAGTGATAGAATGAGTGTTTATTTTTCTAATAAATAGTCATTCAGCTGTATCTAGTAAAGATAGTGGTACCTATTCAATATTTGGTTACGCTTTGCTTACAATAATTTCTATCTGTTGCCATTTGCAAAATAAATATTAGAATACCCTTAGTTCCCATTGCCTTGTATTTTCATAATTTTCAAAGTTACATATCTATGTTTATTTTGTGAACTAAATTATGTTTACTATTTCATATCTTCACTTTCAACTCTAAGGCTGGTTGTAATACTTGTCATTGTTTTGGTCTTCTTTATATTTAATCTAATCCATTTTTTTTCACTGTGCTCCTTGACTTTAAATTCTAGATCCTTTTAAACCAGGGGTGGGCAATTAATTTTCCCAAGGGGTCACGTGAGAAACTGAGACTGTTGGGGAGAACCAAACCAACAGGGCTTGTGAAGGTGTGTAAGTACACATACATGCACATATGTAAATAAAGCGGTCAGCTTCAAAATAAAAGCTATGAAGTTGTATTGTGTGCATGACGTATAACTTACTTACATTTGATTTCTAATTTCTGACCTCAGAAGGCCTAGGCAAAGACAGCCAAATGGCTGAATGTGGGTCAGGGGGTCTAAAATGCCCAGTTTGTTTTAAGCTATCAGGGTAACATCATCCGCATAGTGCAGGTGCTTATTCAATAAGCACCACTGTCCTTGATTTTTGCCCAGAGTAGTATCCTAGAGATGGTCATTCTCAGGTGGGGTCAAACTTGCCAACAACTATGTCTTAGAATTAGATGTTGTAACACTACATCTCATCTCTTCTTACAGTTTTCTGAAACACTCAAGTTCCTTCTTGGCTTTGATTTCTCTTTTTTCTTGGCAATTTCCATAATATTTCTGACATTCAGTTTCATTCCTTCTGTTTTAAAATATAACTCTTAGGACCATAAGATAAGACTGATTCAACAGTAGAACATTTTTCTATTCTATTATAAGAGCCGAGGTGGCGCAGTTGTTAGAGTGTAGTACTGCAGCTACTTCAGCTGACTGCTAGTTCAGTAGATTAGTGGATCAAATCTCATCAGCTCAAGGTTGACTCAGCCTTCCATCCTTCCGAGTGGGTAAAATGAGGACCCAGATTGTTTGGGCAATATGCTATTTAGTATACTGTCTTTGATGTAAGCCGCCCAGAGTCCTCAGAGAGTGTGCGGCATAGAAATAATAATAATAATAATAATAATAATAATAATAATAATAATAATAATAATAATATTCTCTCAATTTTTAAATTTTCTGTATATTGAAACAAATTTTAAAAATAGTTTTTTTTAAAAAAAATAATTCAGGGATCAGCAAACACCACCACACAAGTACAAAATAGCTGACTTTTTCTAAGCTATATCCAGAAGGAATCAATATCTGCTGAAGATAGTATACATGTAAGTACTCATTCCGAAGTTTGTCAACCAACCATGTTAGTCTTCCTGAAATCAAACTAATCCATGGTCAGGAACAACAAAACCATACATATCCAAAAAAGCAATTTAATGGGTATCATGAAAACCTTATTGTTGTGAGATACTTAAAACAATCTGGCAGGGTTAATGTCCTATAATGAATCTATTATGCTTGTTGCTTTCATCCCAGTATAAAACAAGACACAGGTTTGTCATTTTGATCTTCACGTGAATTGAATTATGGCAATTTTTAATAGTACATCCCCAGTTGTGGAATATAAACTGATTTACAAAGACTAAGACAAATTATGAATACTGATTTAACTATAATTCCTTCTCCCTAGAAAGTTCTGGACATTTTTCTTCACTGAAAGGAATGATCTCTTACTAAACGCTTTGCAGCAAACATATACCCTAAGCTACAAGTGCAGCGATTGTTTAAGAGAGTCCTGAGTATAGACTTGTTATAAAAAACAAAAAAAGCTATAATGTAGATTCACCCTAATATGAAAGTGGGAGTAATGTTGTGAAATGGTAAAGAAAAGCTCATTCAGATCATGCATAAAATTGATACTATAGTATTGCAAATGCTTTTTGTAAGTTTTATATAAAATCCAGGCCCACCATTTTTTTATTATTATTATTATTATGAACCACACTTATCCATGGAAATTGCCATATGTATGAAGTTGATCAATGAAAGAACAGGATATGAATTTGTCAGGGAATTGTAGAAGCAATGTATTCAACCATCAGCCCTCAACCTTCCTATTCCAATTAAAGTGGATAAAAAAAAAGCTGTTGAATGTATTTTCAACCTACTGTACTCTCTGATTAAGAACTGAGTCACTGCACTTCATCACAATGAAAGAAAAATGTATAGTGCTTGGTAAGAGCTAGCAACTTTGACTTTCTCTGTGGAACAATGAATAGCAAAAGATTATTTCATCCCCTATCTAGGCCTGCAATCAGAAAGTATTTGGAGTGTACAATAAACATTTTGAAAGCACACTTGAAAATAAAAGCAAATGATTTAACAAGGCATTATGTTTCCTGTTTTGGAAGTTTGCAGTGATTATATGAAGAAGATGAAAAAAGTAGGAAAGCCAGACCTGGACCAAGTTATGAATATTTTATAATTTTGCTTTTAACCTTGAAATACCTCTTTAAAAGCGGTGTTTTTCCAAGTGAATTCCTTGTTCTAGTATTTTTGCTTGAATGGAGACAACTTGCATGTCTTTTTTCATTGTTTGTCCTCTATGTTTTATAAAAATGAGGAAGGATTTTTTTAAAAATAAAATGGATGGCATAAATATTTATTGTATACTGAGGAGAAGGTATTAGTAACTGAACAGTTTAGGCGGGATGTTGAGTTGCTTTAGAGATTTGATTAATATGATCTTGCCTTCTGAAATTGACAACAATTTTATCATTTATGCATGTGGAGCTTTGATCTCAGAACTTATGGATTTGTGCAAATTAATGCATATCTCTATGCTGTTCCCGATGCTCTGAAGCACAAATTTGGTAAGGTTGCAGATCCACATTGATGTATTATATTACCTTGATTTTTATTTACTTATTATGCTATTTCTGCTTAACATGCAGTGCATTTACTCCAGGAACTAGGAAAAAATAATTCAGTGTATCCAACAGCTGAACATCAAGTATTGCCTGTTTTTGAACTTCTGCTTATTTCCCTAAATCCATGATGGCGAACCTATGGCACGCATGCCACAGCTGGCTCACAGAGCCCTCTCTGCGGGCACGTGAGCTGTTGCACAGCTTAGCTCCACCGTGCTTGCATGCATGCGCCTCCCACCGGCCAGCTGATTTTTGGGATGCATGAGGGGTGGGGTGCATGCAGGAGGCGTGCGCATGTGCAGGGGGTGTCAAGCAGGGGCGGAGTGCATTTTTGGAGGCCTGCTAGGCCAAAAACAGGGGGTGGGGGGTTGTGTGCGCATGTGCAGTGGGGGGGGAGAGTGGGGGAGTCATGCATGCATGCTCAGGGGAGACACGCATTGCATAATGGGTGTCGGCATGCACGAGCGCTTTCAGCACACAATGAGAAAAAGGTTAGCCATCACTGCCGTAAATCTTTATTGGAGATTAAAGTGCAGCCAGAGTTGTGTTTTTAATACTACTCATGCAGTGCTCTCAAGATATAATCAACAAGGGTAGACACTTTGTATTAATGTTTGATTATGTAATGTCAGCTCTACTTGGTATGATTTGATGGAATTTGCACTGAGACATTTTTTCCTTTCACTTAAGTGCTTTTTCATAAATATTTTAATTTTAAAAATGTTCATTCTTATTTTCTCTTAAAATCACCAAAGATAAAATTATTGGTAGAAGATCCGTAGCTTTGGGCCTCATCCTGTATGAACCCCTCTAGGTGGGAGAAACATCAATAATGATATTTTTGCACATACAAAGGGCCAGGTTACTTAAGGAACCATCTCTTCCCACTTGGATTGGCCTGCCCCACCAGTACCAGTAGAGGAGTCATTCCGTGGACCCCATTAGCTAAGGAATTCCAGCTGGTGGGCTCCAGGAGAAAGCTTTTCTCTGCCATTGTCCTGCCCCCTGAAGCATCTTGCCTCCCAGAGTGAGGTCCACTCCAACTCCCCTGACCTTCCATAAGAGCCTAAAAACCAGGCTCTGCCAGTAGGCTTGGGGCTCCAAGGGAGGGGCTTCATGTTGGAGGTAATTGATAGATATCAAATCCCAACTCCCCACCCACCCATCCCACCCTCTCCCTCCCCATCTTTTAGCTATTGTATTTTATATTTTATGTTTTGTAGTATTTATATAGTTTTATCTTTTAATTATTAACGTAAGCCTCTCAGAGTTACCTTGTGGTAAGATGGGCAGCCAATAAATTTGATAAATAAAAATTAGATAGTGATACCAAGGAGACATCTGAGGTAGATATGTACCCCAACCACCTAAATATATTTTTTTCTACAATGATCTGTTTTCAGGGATAAATAATATCAATGTTAATGTTACTGTTAATGTTACCATTAATTTTTATACATATACTAAAAATACATAGAATTAAATAGATTCAATATTTGTTATTGTGTTTGTGCCTTAAAGTCAGCCTTGAATCCTGGGCAGCTGCTTGGACAGGTTCCTGCAGTTTTCTTGGCAAGGCTTTTCAGAAGAGGTTTGCCATTGCCTACTTCTTAGGGTGGAGGGAGAGTGACTGACCCAAAATCACACAGCTGACTTTGTACACAAGACAGAATTAGAACTCACAGTCTCCCAGTTTGATACCTTAACTATTGATGTAATTTAACCATTACATCAAATTAGCTCCCTAATATTTATCTGGCTCTATTTCAGTGGTAGGTTGCTACCGGTTTGCCCCGGATCAGGCGAACCCGTAGTGGCGGCGATGGGAGGGTCCATATGCACAGAAGCAATCCACGTGCGCTCCCATGAGCAAACTGGTAGTGACGGGTTTTGAAACCCGCCCCTGCTCTATTTATATGTAACTTGAAGGTCATTTTTCAATTTATTAAATTTAAAATTTAAATTGTGGATTGAATTCCTTGTCAGTATAATTTTTCAGTTGTTGCAAGGGAAAAAAAAAAGGCTTAAACTCATTCTGTTCAACAGTCAGTCATGCAGTTATGTTCTACCATTGTTCAACATTTGGGCTTTTTGTGATAGGAGTCCTGGTATTTTTGAAAGCTTTCCTTTCCTTTCCTTTTTAAAATTATTAATGAACAAGACTAGGCTCTTTTTCTGAATATCTTACAAATCCTAGATAAACTCTTGTGCAGCACAAGTCCTTTTCAGTTTTCCAGGAGGATTAAAAGTAGGTTTTTGCCTTTGATATTGCCTTACAATATCTCAGGGAGGGAAAAATCTTCTATGTAGTGTAAATACAGGCTCATCATAAGACTGTATGTCTGTCGTGACTATGGTTTCCGTGACACAAACAATGTTTTCTAATATTATTTTTTTTGTCATTAAACTGGTAGCTTTATCTAAGAAGCAACACTGTAATATATGTTTATTTGATATGTACATATAAAACATCTATTTTTCTCTCAGATGGATCCAGGTTTCCAAAGAACAATGTAGGTATAATGGATCTGAATAGCCTGCTAAATATTTGATAAGATTCCCCTGGAGCAGAATGAATGCTGAATCCCTGAGGTTCGTGTATATCACCCTATTCTTAGCAGTCTTATTTTGTAATCATCAGTTTAGGAGAAAAAGAAAGATCTCAGGTAGAAAAGATGCAGCTGAAAGAGTGATATATAAACAACAATCTTGAGATCCCTACAGCCTAACTTCACAAAGTCTCATAACCAGCTATCTACAGAGCAGTGCCCATGAAAGACATCAAGGGGTCAGGGATGGCAATAGTTATTCTCCATACCAGCCCTAGCTTCATGGACATTGCCTGGCAAGGGACATTCAGTGCCCAATTAGGTTCTGCAAACAAGGTCAGCCCCAGGGGTGGGTTTCAGCAGGTTCTGACCAGTTCTGGGGAATCAGTAGTGGATTGGGGGAGGGAATGAGGATTTTGCAGGATCCTTCTCCTGGAGTGGGGTGGGAATGGAGATTTTACAGTATCCTTCCCCTGCCATCCAAGCCATGCCATGCCCACCAAGCCACACCCATAGAACCGGTAGTAAAAGTTTTTGAAACCCATCACTGGTCAACCCTCTTGTCCTTGGTATATATGTTTGTATGTATGTATGGAGAGAGGGAGGGTGGGAGGGAGAGAGATGAGAGAGAGAATAGCCAATATATGATCCTCCTTAGGAAAATGTAGGGAACTTGAATCCTCTGAATTATGACATGAGTGATAATGAATGGTTGATTTCATTATGGAATGAAACCACTTTGAACCATTGCTTCAACACAACACAATTCAGCATTTCAGTTTCAAGATTTCAATAGAAGGGATGGCACTGGCCATTTTATCTGATTGTCACTTAGCACCAGAAAAAAAGCCATTTCTCATCATCTCAACTCTCATGTAGAAATATGCATCAATATGAATCTAACTCATTTTACTATTCATGTTATAAGGGTAGAATTCTAGTCCATTTTTAAGGAAGCAAAATTGTTGATATTTAGAGGATCTTCTCATATGGAATTTATTGCTTCCTCTAATTTGTATACTATTTAGTGAGCATTTTGGGGGGGGGGTTTAAATGCATAACATAAACATTTTTAGATGTAAATTCTCCTGTGTAAAGTCTTCTAAAATATAATTAATATATTCCAATAAGATATCTCATTTCAGAAGCACATTTGTGAGCATGTTACAAGAAATCATAGTGGACTTTGATACAAACATTTATGCATTTCAAAGCCTGTCATGAAATTCTTTAACACCTCTCTTCTGCTGAAAATCACTAAGACACTCAGGTTCCTTTGTATTAAAATAAGTGATTATATGTGGGTCAATACAAAGGAACTAAAATCAAAAATCTATTCATTTAACTATGCTTTTAGATCAAAATCTGGTTGGTACCAGTTGTAGACATATTTTAAATTTTAAAATGACCTACATAATATGGTATCTTTCAAAACCTATTTATTATCCTCGAGTCTGCAGATGATAAAAAGTGTGTATTGTTCAATGTCTGACACAGAAACCCATATACAGAGAATAGGTTTTCCTGTGTGAATTTTGGTACAATGTATAAGAGACTTTCATTTCTCTACTATGAAATATTATACTTATACTATGTATAAGAGACTTTCATTTCTCTACTATGAGTGAAAGGGACTTTCACTCCTCTACTATGAATTCCTGGTGGAATCTTACAGAATCCATTAGCATAACCTCCTTGTTCCTAATTGGCCACTGACAGGACAGACACCAGAAGGGGTCTGTCAGTAAATTGCTTCCCACATTCATGTTTTAACATTTTATTTTTAAATCTGAAGGATTTCCCCATATCCGCACACATTTATTTATGAAAGGTTGTTTATTTATTAACTAGATTTATAAGACCGTCTGATTCAAACAATGTGATTCTGTATGGTATGCAACAACAACAACAAAAACAAGTGCAAAATATATCATGACAACCAAGCACAATGATACAAATAAAAAAAAAGGAACTCCATGCAACAGGACCTAAATGCCGAAGGGAGGAAACATAGGTTTTAATGGCTTTCTTAAAGATTAACCAAGTTGAAGCCTGTTGTACTGTATATCAAGGCAAGGGCAGGGGGTGGAGCCAGGGGTGAAATCCAGCAGGTTCTGATGGGTTCTGGAGAACCGGTAGTGGAAATTTTGAGTAGTTCGGAGAACTGGCAAATACCACCTCTGGCTGGCTCCAGAGTGGGGTCAGAATGGAGATTTTGCAATATCCTTTCCCCAGGAGTGGGGAGGGAATGAGGATTTTGCACTATCCTTCCCCTGGAGTCAGGTGGGAATGGAGATTTTGCAGTATCCTTCCCCTGCCACGGCCACCATGCCATGGCCACCATGCCATGGCCACCAAGCCACGGCCACATAACCAGTAGTAAAAAAAAAAAATAGATTTCACCACTGGAGAGAGCGTTACAAAACACACAGGCAACTGCTGCAAATATATACTACCTAGATTTCCTAATATTATAAGATTTAAAAGAGAAAACATGTAGTATACACTTCCTATGGGAGCCTATGAGGTGGCAGATGTTCATGGGATTAGACAGTCCCACAAATATATTGTAATCGGTAATTATTGAAATACATTCATCAATAAAATTGTTATCCATTTTTGTCAACCAAATTTGTAAACCAAATTAAATCTGTGCAACTCTACGACACCAGTCTGTTTGTCACATGGGTGCTAAGGAAGTGAAACTTTAGAGAAAAATAATTGGCAAGCAAGAATGTGAAAGAATTTGACTGCCAATTCTGAGGGGAGTACGTTTGTGGTTTTTAGCCTTCACAAAAACACCATGTGAAGTCCAATTCAATTTCTTCTTTCTCAATTAAAAATCTGCCAAAGTCCAAGACACTGCACTTTTTACATGTAAATAACATTTTAATTTACATCTCACATGCTTTAGTCCATTCAACCTGAATGTATATGACCACCTGGAGATCAGAGAAAACACTGAAGAAATTTCTTAGGGAAAAAATGCTGTGCCCTTTACGTGTAAACAAAGATTGAAAATCCTTTGGTCACCTTTTAAATGCCATCAAGTTAGTCCTAAATTGTCCTGAATTTTATATAAAAAAAATTTCCTTCCACACCATATCCAAATATTTCCCTAGGAAAGATACATAAAAGCCCATTTTTACAAGCCTTCTCATTGTTAGTGTTAATTTAGCTGTCAGGTTTCGGTTCTATCTTAAAATAAGTTTCATTTTCAAGCGCAGTCTCTAATGAATCATTTTTTATTAAGAACAGAAATAAGCCGACATCCCTGATTCTAATTGCAGCCAAACTGGCCCCTCCTTCCAACCCCCTCCTCTTCCGCTCTCCAACCCCAATGTCCCATTGGCCAACATGCATATCCATCTCTACATCCCGGCACGTTCTTTTCACAGGAATGTAGCCCCCCCTCCTCGTCTCCCAGGAAACCCTATCTGTACACACACAAAACTAGGTAAAAGTTCATCTCAGCAATAAATCAAGCTCCTGCTTCATCTTGTTATGTCAGCGCTGGAAGAGAGCCTAATTTGGAACGCTGACATCCGGCCCCTCTCCCTTCACTTCTGCGACATCACCTATCCCATAGGGAAAACACATTAAGATTAGTCTCATCAGTCCCTCCCTGACTGTGCACCCCCCCCTCCCGGCTTTCCCGGGTGGTCTGCATGGAATCTTGCTATAAGGCGATCAGCTTGGATGTTTGCGCTCTTCACCCAGGAAGCCTCTGACAATGGGTAACCCTTCCATTTAATTAAGTACTGAAGGCGCCCCCTGTGCATTAGGTTTCTGAGCTCGTCTTCCACATAGGGGTCCTCCTCCTCCTCCTCATAATGGGCTCTCAATAGTTGCAAGAACCCATCCGCATCTTGTAGCTGGGGGGCCCTGTATTTGTAGAGTGATGCTGACCACCTCTTTGCTTCTCCCTCCAGCCCTTCCGAGATAGCATTCACTAGGGCTCTGGGGAAAGGGTAGAGGTGTCCGAACCGCTCTATGTATATCTCAGCTGAATCGAGGAATTGGGCAAGGTTGTCTGGGTCACCATCGAACTTCCCTCTGAACTGGGGTGGTTCCTCCCTCTCTGCCCTCTCCTCTCTGTGCTGAGCTCTGGAGGGCCAGCCTTGGAGTTGGTAGTCCTTTGCCTCGTCTCTCATCCTGGGGTGGGGAGGTGCTGCCTTGCCTGGGCTTCGCTGCCATTCCCATCCCCAGCTCGCCCTTCCCAATTCACTTAGGGGTTTTTCTTTATCTTTTACCTTTGTATTTTCCAAGTTGGCTGGAATCACGACCGCTTCTGCTCCTCCCGTTTCTTGAAGCAGGCTTTCCTCCGAGGGCTTGGCTTCAGCCATAGTCCGTCCGACCAGATGTCTGGGAGGGAACGGGATGATTTAAACTCAGCCAGCCTGGATTTGGAGGAGAGTTTGGCTGTCTGTCAGGTTTCGGTTCTATCTTAAAATAAGTTTCATTTTCAAGCGCAGTCTCTAATGAATCATTTTTTATTAAGAACAGAAATAAGCCGACATCCCTGATTCTAATTGCAGCCAAACTGGCCCCTCCTTCCAGCCCCCTCCTCTTCCGCTCTCCAACCCCAATGTCCCATTGGCCAACATGCATATCCATCTCTACATCCCGGCACGTTCTTTTCACAGGAATGTAGCCCCCCCTCCTCGTCTCCCAGGAAACCCTATCTGTACACACACAAAACTAGGTAAAAGTTCATCTCAGCAATAAATCAAGCTCCTGCTTCATCTTGTTATGTCAGCGCTGGAAGAGAGCCTAATTTGGAACGCTGACATTAGCATTACAAACATGGCTGAAAATGCAGTAATACATGCCAAACTTTCATCTTTCTGGATTAAAATTTCTATTTTGCATTCTCCCAATTTTCATCTTTTTTTCAAGTGAAAATTATCTGTTGTGTGAATGAAAAGAAATGTAAAAGGTTTTGTCTATGTTTTGATTTTTAAAACATGAATTAAATACAATGTTCAACTTGACTTGATTGAACTTTGGTCACAGGAAATTATCACATAGCTGGTCCAAATTGAAGGACCTCTGTTGTACAGTGTCATTTGCTTGCTCTTCAGCCACCCAACCAGAGCTACAATTTATTGCTCCCATAATACTGCTCTTGGTTTTAGAGTTAGGCATAACTTAATGCCAATTGTGAAATGTTTTATAGAAGTGAAAAGCATTATTTGATGATAATGATGGTGATGGTGATGGTGATGATTAGGAGACAAAAAAATTCTCGTACAGATAAAGTGGGGAAACCTCAGCCAGGCCAAACATAATGGCATATCCTGTTTTCCCTAAAATAAGACATCCCCTGGTAATAAGCCCAATCGGGCTTTTGAAATAAACGTTTTTGGCAAGCGCTTATTTCAGGGTTCAAAAAAATATGAGACAGGGTCTTATTTTCAGGGAAACATGAAAATATTAATATCTGAATACTATTTGGTTTTTGTGGTTGTTGTTTTATATCAGTGATGGCTAACCTTTTTGCCATCGTGTGCCAAAGGCAGGGGGAGCATGGGGGGGGGGGGTTCATGTGCATGTAGGCTGGTGACCCCCAGGAGGAGGGCCTTCTCTATGGGGGCTCCTACCCTCTGGAATCAGTTGCCCCCTGAGATAAGGAGAATCCATGACCTCAATGCCTTCCGTCGTGCCCTTAAAACTCATCTTTTCCAGCAAGCCGGGCTGGCTTAAGAATAATTTTTTAAATTCTTTTAATCAGTTTGTGACTTCTTAACTTTCAGGCCAAATTTATATATATTTTTAACTGTTTTTAATATTTGTATTCTATGTTCTTATCTTGGCTGTACACCGCCCTGAGTCCTCAGGGAGAAGGGCGGTATATAAATTTGAAATTAAATTAAATTAAATGTATGCCCACACCCATAATTATATGTGCCCTGCCCCTGTGCATGTGTGCAGACCCCCTCTGCACTCCCATCACTTTTGGCACACAATGGCATGGAGGGCCCAGTAGGCCCATTTTTGCTCTTCCCAGGCTCCAGAGCTTTTCTAGGAGCCTGGGGAGGGCAAAAATGGCTTTCCCCACCCCCCGGAGACCCTCTGGGGGCTGGAAACAGCCTGTTTCCCTACTTCTGATGGGCCCAGAAGACCCAAAAATCAGCTGGCTGGTGCACCGGAGCTGAGCTTGTGTGCCCACTGATATGACTCCGCGTGCCACCAGTGGCACACATGCCATAGGTTCGCCATCATGGTTTTATACAATAAATCATGGGTGTCAAACTCGCGGCATCACTTTGCCATCATGTGACATTCCGTGATGTTTTTCCAATTTGCGGAGCTGGGGTGGGCATGTCCTGCACATGACGGATCCAGTCCATGGACCCCTGCAATAGATCATCTATAACTTCATATATTGTAATACAGACCTGGACAGAGTCTTCTGATAGAACCTATGAAAATGTATGGGAAATCCTGGTAGTGAGGAAATCAGTGAACTGCAGCCATGACCAGGTTAGACTAAATGCTCTATTGTGAAGGAGAAAAAAATGAAAAAAGAGGATTTTTTTTTTATGCAATATAATCTGTATGCAGGGGAAACCCTGTTTTATTCTTCTCTCTGAAATGCTAGTTTTCCATCACATGGCCTGAGGATCAGGGGGGATGAGGGGGTGGAGTTCATAAAATGGCTGTATTATTCTTAAACGACTGTGCAATCTATGGATTGTACTATATATCTGTAATTGTTTAATTGTGTTTAATGTTTGTATTATTTGTATGGCTCATTTATTTGGGGAAAAGTATGGTTTATATTTAAATTGTATGATTTCCCAGATTCATAAATATAAATTGAACAAATAAATAATTCTCTCTAAAATATAATTTTATTGAACTCATTAGAATATAATATACAAATTAAATTGAAAATAGGAGTAAAAGGGGAAAGGGGGAAAGGGGAAAGAGAAACAATAAAGAGGAAAATAAAAAGAAGGGAAAAAAACCATTAACTTCCAACTCTTTTTTGGTGCAGTAGAATCAACATAATAACATTAGAGCCACAACTTTCAACTTTACATACTCAACATATACTGGCCATTTCTGTAACAACAAGAAGTAAACCCCTCTCATCTAATTAGTAAATCCCAAAATAAAAGTTTCATTTTTTCTGTCTCCAGCACAAACTCTAGAAGCTTCTTTCCAGATAGAAAGAAAATTAGATGCATTTTCCTCTTTAATTAAAGCAGTTAATTTGGCCATCTCTGCTAGTTCTCCAACCATTCTTCCCTCATGTGAATTAATACACCTTTCCATTTTTATGCCTAAAGCATTCCCGCTAATAAATAAATAATTCTCTCTTGCAAAGCTTCACCACTAGAAAACTGTTAGCGTTTGACATGGCTGATGGTAGAGTCTGGCTCACCATTGGCTCCCAGCATTCTGCAGCATTTACCTGACATGAAGTCAATTGCTGCACAGGCTTCGTCAATGGGGGTCCTTGGTGAGTTGTCCCAGCAACAAATGCAGCTGGCTGTCTTTATGCAGACATCTCCCCTGCTTTTAGCTGTATGCTAACTGGGTGCACAGAATCCAGCATGTCTTTTCTGCCTTTAGCGACAGTGGTTCCTTTTCAATTAGTTTACCTCATATTTCCTGACACTGTGTTACACTTAAGATCATAAAGATGACACTGGCAGGTTGCATGTTTCTCTCTCTCTCTCTCTTCCTGTCTCACAGAGACAGCTACTGAACAGCTTGTTGTGTCCTGTACCGCTATGAAGTTGGTTTTTGTCAAAATGACACCATTTCTGGCAACAGCTGTGTGAGGGAATGCAATAACGCCAACACATCTGGAACATCCACTGTTTCATATTTCAGGAAGAATATTGAAGAGGAAAGGCAGCTGCTTTCATTCTCAGCTGCTTTAGAGAAATACAGTCTAGCCTTCAGTTATATATATTGTTTGCTTTTGCCATAAGTTTAAAAATTGGCATTCTGGCATAAATTTCAAGGAACAGTGGAGCATATCAACAAAAATAGCCTCTCATGTACAACTCCCTCAAACACTTACATTCATAGGCCACACAACATAATTTAAATTTCTGCACTTGCCCTTGAAAATAATACATAGTTTACTCACGTAAAAACTAATTAGAAATGTTGGCAAGCACTCATGTAGCTGCCCAGCCTGGTTCCATGTGGCAATTAAAATTCTTCTATATTTTAATGATGCACAAAATAAAATGAAACCAATCAAATAATATCACAAGGACACTATGAGGGAATGCAAGTAAGTATTTAAGGGGATTTTTTTTTCTTACAACTAATTCATGAAAGCTAAAACAGCCTTTTCCATAGAAAGATTGGGTTTTTCTCTCTCTATCCACACCATTTCTTTGCTTATATATCCTAAATATTAACTATTTTTAAATTTTTAATTTGAACTAATAACAAACCCAAATTCCACAAACCTTAAAAATGTGCATTTTAAAAATGTTCTGATATAGTCTTTTCAAGAAATGGCAGACATAAAAATGCGTATATGGTAGAAGAATGACATGAAAAATATATTACAAAACATTATTCAAAAAAATTAAAAAAATATTTTTAATCGGATTTCCTATTTACAATAGGAAAATTCATACAAAATTTGATAAAACATTTCATTTTCTCCCCAAATTTTCAGATCAGTGCAGACATAACCAAAAAAAAAAAAAAATACATCTACAATTAGAAGGAAGAAAAGCTAAGGGAAACTGAAATTAATTATTTTGTCATATCACTGAAATCTAATTATACCAGATTATAATGAGGAAAACAATCTATACTTTTTGTTTTCTTTTTGCCATCAGTTTTGACTTTTGGTGACTGCCTGAACAAGTCCATGCAGTTTTCTTGTCAAGGTTCTGCAGAAATTATTTGCCATTGCCTACTTCTTAGAGTTGAGGGAGAATGACTGGCCCAAGGTCTCTCACAGGGGTGAAATCCATCAGGTTCTGACAGGTTCTGGAGAACCTGCTGGAGAACTAATGGAAATTTTGAGCAGTTCGAAGAACCAGCAAATACCACCTCTGGCTGGCCCCAGAATGAGGTGGGAATGGAGATTTTGCAATATCCTTCCCCCAGGAGTGGGGAGGGAATGGGGATTTTTCAGTATCTTTCCCCTGCCACGCCCACCAAGCCACATCCACAGAACCAGTAGTAAAAAAAATTGGATTTCACCACTGGTCTCTCATCTTATCATTATGCCTAAGGTAGCACTAGAACTCTTCCAAGTTCTAGCTTAGTACTTTAACTACTGCACTGAAGTGACTCTCTTGAGTACTATGTTTACTTTCATATGAGATTAAAGGCATATTACAAATATTACCTACCTCCAGTGGTGGGTTGCCCCCAGTTCGGACCGGTTTGCACGAACCGGTAGTGAAACTGGCTGGAGGCCCTGCCCACTGTCCTGGATGTTGTCATTGGTGATCTGCACATGCGCAGAAGCTTCTGCGCATACTCAGAAGCAAGGCACGCACACTTGCTTCATGCATGCAAACCCGTTGCTAACCGGTAGTAAAGATAAGTAGAACCCACCCCTGCCTACCTGCTATACAAAATGCACCCACAGAGACATAGATGATAGATAGATAGATAGATAGATAGATAGATAGATAGATAGATAGATGATAGATGATAGATAGATAGATAGATAGATAGATAGATAGATAGATAGATAGATAGATAGATATTAGATGATAGATGATAGAGAGATAGATAGATAGATAGATAGATAGATAGATAGATAGATAGATAGAGATATTAGATGATAGATGATAGATAGATAGATAGATAGATAGATAGATAGATAGATAGATAGATATAGAGATATGTAGGTAGATAGACAGTCAGACAGACAGAGAGATAATTTACTTTCATATATTTATTACATATGAGGTTAAATCAATCTTTTCACTTAAATAGTGGATCTAGGACATTTTTACTTTCAGTTATCATTTTAATTACTTCTACCAAACATCCTCATGAAGTATTAAGAATAAGGGAAAATCTATAATTTTCAAATGATGAACACTTAATGATGGGAACAGCATGAACATTTAATGATAAGGGAATGAAATTTTTATGGTTTTCCATTTTTTTTTGTACAGAGTTCATGAAGCAGCATAACAGTAAGGGAAATATAAGTTGTATTTAGCTTAATAAGTATATGTTTATGTTTCCCTGGAAAAAAAAAATCTTTTGCACACAGAGATACCCTACAATTTTCATTCAGTTTGATGGAAATACATTTTGGCAATTTTTTGAAGGAGAAACAAGCTTTGATAAAATACTTGCATGTGTTCTAAAGGATTTTTCCACTTTAATTATAAAATAGCTGAGAGCATGGTTGAATAGCATATAGTTATTTATTTAATTAGTGGAGTCTCTTTGGCTTTGGCTTTCCACACTTTCTATGAAAAAAAAACCTTAAAGGAACTTTCCCACTGAACTTTTTCAGACTGAGATATACGATTGCCATGGAAATTTTGGAGAGGCAGAGAAAGGTGAAAAGAAAGGTTTTAAAAAGTGCTATAAGAAACTAAATAATTTTTAAAACATTTCAGGAATAAAATAGCACAAAATAGCACAATTTTTCCCCCTAGGTGGGAAAACATTCCTAGGAGAACATTTTTTAACACCATATTAATTGAAACCCCATTGTTCCAGGTTGGTAAGCACAAATTGTAAGCGTTATTGGCTGTTCATTAAAATGTTCCAGCTAAATAAGGATTAGAATTATCAAACTAAGTTTATAGGAACACAGGAAAGTTGCTGGTTAAACAAGACGTTTTTGTGTCCAAAATGGCTGTCAAATACTTCTTGTGAATCCGCAAGATTCAAGATGGGGATTTTCTCCAGTTGCTGCTTCTTAACAATGAATGTTCCCAGCGTTACAGACAGCATGACAAGCTCATGTTGTTTATACAAATATTACTTGACTTACAACTGTAATGGAGCCTTGAATTTCTATTGTATGTCATTAACTCAATTTTACAACACTTTTTGTGCCTGTCATTAAGCTAAGGCAGTAATGGTTAAGTCAATGTGGTGGCCATTAAGCAAATACCATGGTCACTAAGTGAATGCAACACATCTGCAATGGGCATTTTTTTGCTGAAAATTGAAAGTAAACTACGGTTTCCAGCAAAAAAAAAAAAAAAAACATTGTAA
The DNA here is from genome assembly GCF_029215685.1 of Pituophis catenifer annectens. Taxonomy (NCBI): domain Eukaryota; kingdom Metazoa; phylum Chordata; class Lepidosauria; order Squamata; family Colubridae; genus Pituophis; species Pituophis catenifer. The sequence goes on from NW_027256882.1 coordinate 236,398,026, forward strand.
ATCGCAGCCACAGAACACAAAAAAATGTGATCATGTGACTGTAACTTTGAACACTTCCTAAGTGATGGGCTATAAGTCAAGGAGGAACTATATCTATTTTTTCATTGTTGTAAATTGTTTTAGAATTTTCCACCACTGAGAGTCACTGGGTTGAGATGGGTGGCTATAAAAATTAAATTAAAAAGTCACCTAACCATTAAGTATAACTGTATTTAATGAGGAAACTATCAACATACAATTAACATATTTATCAATTAATTAGTTATAAAATGAAATGCAGGGCACTTTTAGTCCAATGTAAACCATCAATCTACATAAACTGCCTCGGGTATTTGTTTTCCATGCATGTTAATAACTTTCTATAACTTTTCGTTAACACGTTTCCATTCTTAAGCAATGTGCATTGGTTATGTAACTTACTTCCCAAATACTATATGCAAGGCTGCAGTATTTGTTTTTTTCTTCTTCTTAATATCTCAGGTGTTTCAGATAAATTTAATTTGCATCTGAAGAAAATGCTAGTGGATTATAAATGATTTTTTCCCACTGCAATCCCACCCTATCTCTTTCCTTTAAATGTATATTTATTCATTGATAGTCAATTCAATAAATTCAGTGCTACTGTATTCAGAATACAGTTTGAATGCAAATTATTCCAATGAAATGTGATAATGATTTGTTTAAGTTTTTGCTTTATGTTGGCATCAGGTGAACCAGCTCCTCTCTGCTAAATCATGCATAAAAGGCCTAAATCAACCTTTGGGCAATTTGAGTCTTAAGGAAAAAATGGGTTAGTACCCCAGATTTCCTATTTTGAAATTATCCCCTTCTCCCCATGTTCTTTATTCTGATGTATGGCTCCAGTTTGTTTATACTTTTAAAGAACTGTTCTAAAATAATGCATTGCAAATGAATCACGGTACAAGCTAGTAATGCTCATGCACATTTCATTTCTGAGCCTGGGTGCTCAGCAGGAAGCTTAAACTAAATCAGCAGGCTGAAGCTTTTCATGATAGGATTCATGTTTAGTGAACCCTTTTTTAAAAAAGCAAGACAAACTTTTGTATGGGTAAAGTCTTCCCTTCCAAATCCTCTTTTGCTTTTTATCCTATCTGTTTGTTAATAACTTGTTTCTATGTGACCTTTCACTGTTTGTGGATTGTGTTAGATAAATTGTGACTTACATGCTAATATTGAAGTTAAACACTAAAGTTGTCTTATAATATTTATAACATTTTCTGAAAAATCTGCAAGGAGATGAATACAATTGTGGATGTTGCCTGGTAGAAAAAATCTGTAATTGTAGCTTTCAAAAAGTCTTATGAACTTTTTCTTATTATTAAAAACCTGATTTGGGCATAACCCAATGGTTATATTATCTCCAGGAATTCTTAATGCCAAAATCTGTTGTGATGCATCTATTAATCTCTTTGAATCACATCTTATATAATCCATATTTATCAACTGCATTATGCAAGAAGATCCTATATCTTCTTTATTTTCTCCCATAATACATCATTTCCATTCGTATTTTTAAAAATAGCCAGAATATCAAATGCTTGATGTTCGTTGTTTACAGCTACTTAAAATTGTAGGATGAGGGAGCTGCTAAATAGCCAGCAGAGCACCATACTTAGCTGCTTCACATGACTTACACTGGAATTTTTTTGCTTGTTTTGAAAAGAGGTAAATCACAGCATTAAGATACCAGTCAAAATCAGTGGTTTTTTTTTTTTCTCCTTTTTTTCCAGCCATTGGTACTTGCTTTCCCATTTAACACCATGGTAAGCTCTATACAACCTTAAAATAATTCCATGTCCTCAAAGTAGATGAAATGTCATCCCCAGATCTTTCATGGAATTAGAGACTATTTCAATTTTTCCTTATCAAAGAGATCTTTCCAGTTCTTTTCATGGGACAAGAAAGCAAAGACATGAATTATTTTGTGCTTCTCAGAGACAGCAAAATAAAGTCATTTTTTTGAAATGAAATGGCTTAAAACAAAATTTCTAACATTTCTACGATTGCAACCATACATATGGAAAAAAGTACACCAGTTGATCTCAGAAATTGACAGGAAACGTTGCACTTTTAACAGATGTAAATTGAAAAATGTAAAATTCAATTATGGCACTGATTTTAACTGACAATGAGCTAGGATATTTGACAAACTTTTCAGGGAGGTCCATTTTATAAAAACTGACATCATGTATTTAAATATAGGTTCTTATTTTAAAAAATAATTAATTTACTTGGCAACACTTTTCATACAAATTGTGTTTTAACAAGAAATACAAATATATAATAGAACACAGTTCTCAAAACAATAAAGCAAAATCTGGAATTATGAACAAAAAATAGCTTTAATGAGTATTTCGACAATTACATGTAGAAAGAAATAAACAGAGAATAATTACCACTAACCTTAACGTTACTTTAGTTTTGAACAGCAGATTTATAAATGGGTTCCGATTTTGAGCGATCCAATGTAAACAACGTAATAGATGTTGTCACTCAATAAGCTTTATCCTAATTGGAATAGTGTCCTTATCAAACATTGAACAGTTGGACAGAATATAAATTTATCTTTCCTTCCTTTTTCTTGAGTCAATTTGTACCCAGCCTCCCCACCCCTCAGTGAGGATTCAAGGCAGCTAAAATTAAAAAAAAAAAAAAAAAAAAAAAAGAATATATGAAGTTAGAAACATGGATTAAAATAGCACTGAAATAGGATGTGAAATTTATTTAAACATTAATTTAACATTAATTTAAAGAGAGCTAGAGAGATCTTTTCAGATTTTTAAAGGTTGAGCCAACACCGTTTTTCCCCAAGCTTGGGAGCAGTGCAGCAGTTACATAAGGATGGGAAAACCTTGAAAAGACAGGATCAGAATAAGAGAAGCAGTCGTGAAATCCAAATTTTTTTACTATCGGTTCTGTGGCATGGCTTGGTGGCGTGGTGTGGCTTGGTGGGTGTGGCTTGGTGGGCATGGCAGGAGAAGGATGCTGCAAAATCCCCATTCCCTCCCCACTCCTGGGGGAAGGATATTGCAAAATCTCCATTCTCACCCCACTCTGGGGCCAGCCAGAGGTGGTATTTGCCGGTTCTCCGAACTACTCAAAATTTCTGCTACCGGTTCTCTGAACTGCTCAAAATTTCCGCTACCGGTTCTCTGAACTGCTCAAAATTTCCACTACCGGTTCTCCAGAACCTGTCAGAACCTGCTGGATTTCACCCCTGCCTTAGATGCTTGGCTTCATTTGCTTAAGATTTTAAAAGGTAATAAAATATGGTCTCCAGTGAGCCAACTCAACTCCTGGTTACTTAATAAACACATCCATGTAGTTTTTTTGATAATTACATAGAAGTACTTTACCACTATCTTCTTCCAGGTGTTCTTTTGACTTCCTAATCTAGCCCATTCTGCCCTAGGATTTCCTGATAGTCTTCAATTCAGGTATTAATTAGATCTGATTCTGCTTAGCATTTTCAGATTCCCAGCTTAAAATTCAGTATAAATATTCCACATTGCATACAGAATGTTCAACTTTTTTTGGTGGTCTTATTAGGGATGTGTATATGCTTTCCTTAACTTCTAGGTATAATGTTTTTTTTAAAAAAAATTTCTAGCCTTGTTTCTTTCTGCAGGCACACAGCATGCATATACCCCACTTTTAGCACATACATTTGTCATAAAAAATAAACCACAGTACAAGAAACAGGAGGCACTAAAATGCTTGTCTGAATGCCCTTAAGGATGATCAAGTTGATAAATCTACCAATGGAGATTCTCATTTGTATCCTAGCTTGTATCTTTTAAAAAGTAGCTTCAAATAAATCTCATATATACTTTAAAATAATTTCCTTTTGTATTTAATCTGACTGCCACAACAGCAGTCAAATACTGACTTAATTAGACAATTGCCTAGCTTTGCTTGTGATGATGGTATCAAAGAGTAAATCAAGACACATGGCAATGTAATTTTCAATAAAACAAGCAATAGAATAATGGTGTATATTAGATACATTGTCCTTTTGCAGAAAAAGAAACGAATATTACTAAAGGACTTCCAGTAAGGATTGTTATCAGTGTAATAAATATGCAGTTTTCTTACCTGACATTTACAAATAGATGAGCTGCATAAGGTTAGCATTTAGAGATTCAGTTGCTCCTTAATGTTTTACTGATACTTCATCTAGGACTCTGAATTTAACATTGAGAGTGCTGAACCATTTCTGAAATTTAACTCTAGCCATTATAATTTTTCAGTTCATCTTTTAAACACTTTATTTAAATACTTTTATTTTAATTTCAACTGTGGAAAACTCGGATAGAGTATATGTGTTTCCTCTGATCTTATCACATTTCTTGATTATTTGGAGAGTTCTGCTCAAATGAATGCAAGTAGAATTGATATTTGACCTCTTTCTTGAATGTGGGAAGGTTGAACTTTGAAAGGATGGTATCATTGGAGGTCAAGTTTTATGCATGCATTTTTATCTCCTTAATTTTAGCCCTCATGTAATTTGCCCTTAGGAGAAGAAGAATCAGAAGAGTTTCTGAATCATCTGAACTATGAAATTGCTTTCAGTATCTTTCCAATGAAAGTGGTTCTTAAAATGACTTCTTTTTTCAAGGACATCAGTAACAATCCTTGCCTACTAAAAAGAAATGGAATAAGGTGATAGCTATAGAAATGCCTGTATTTATCAGGGGGATCTTACAACAATAAATTCCCACAAATCCCCTAATAAATCAAGCACTATTCCATTATGCCAAGGTATCAAACTCATTACTCTCCAGATGATGTTGACTCTTATAATACTTCAGGATTAGCTATGCTGGTTGAGAAAACTGCAAAAAGTAATTCAGTAGCATCTGGAAGACTTCATATTCTTCTTCTTTGCATAAGCCATGGCCTGTAGAAAACAAAGCCAAGAAAGACAAAGGTATCAGGAAGAAACTTAACCATTTCAGAGAGCACTTAGAAAATACAAGAAGCTATATGACAACATATAAAAATTGTAAAAATTGTAAAAATATGGAAGATGAAACAGACTGATCCAAACACAAAGGGGGGGGAGAATTTTTCCAAAAAAATCTCTGAACTCAGAAGAAGTTTTAGCCTCAAATTGGCCTGCTAAAAAGATGTCAATGGACAGATAATGGATTCAAAGAAGACCAAAGATGAAAGAGTGATAAGGCTGTATAGTTTCTTTTATTTATGCAAGTTATATTCTGAATATATATAGTGAGGGTAGATGGATTGAAAGAAGATGAATATGGTTTTAAAATTAGAGAAAGAAACATCAATACTTGCATTATGCTGGTGACGCTCCTTTGCAGACTGTAGTAATGAAAATCGAGGAACACAATGAAATACAGTGAAAAATGAGATTAAAATTAAATATAAAAGTAATGACAGCAGGCACAGAAACAAGCCATAATGACAATTGTATTGACATTAATACCTTAATGACATGTATTCAATAGTGAACAACTTTCGCCATTTAGGATCGGCACTCAACAGAAAAGGAACCATATATACTTCTTTCATATGAATTTACCTGGACTTTAAGATTATTTTAAGAATTTTCGTATAAATTGTATAATATTTAGATAATTGATTAGATACCGCACCTGTAAATTTATAATATGACTACACGTTGCCGAACCGTAAAAGTTTGAATTGTAATATATTCTTTATTCAATAAAATCTCATTAAAAAAAAAATCTTTCTATTTTCCCATACTTTTAAATTGGCTTTTAAGCAGGGGTGCTATTCAACAGGTTCTGACAGGTTCTGGAGAACCGGTAGCGGAAATTTTGAGCACCTTGGAGAACCGGCAAATACCACCTCTGGCTAGGCCCACAGTGGGATGGGAATGGAGATTTTGCAATATCCTTCCCCCAGGAGTAGGGAGGGAATGGGAATTTTGCAGTATCCTTCCCCTAGAGTGGGGTAGGAATGCAGATTTTGCAGTATCCTTCTCCTGCTACGGCCACCAAACCACGCCCACAAACCGGTAATAAAAAAATTTGAATTCCACCACTGCTTTTAAGTGTATTTTAATTCATACCATTTTAGATTTTGACTAATTACTCTGCTGCTGCCTATCTTATATGGTGTTTGGATTTTGGATTTTACTTAATGTTACACTATATGTTTTATTCTCTACTGTTTTTATTGTGTTTTGTTTTATATCACTTAGAGAGCTTTGGCTAGTGGTTGGCTTTAAACTTTTCATAAATAAATACATTTTAAAAAAAACGAACAGTAATTTCTCATTAAGAAATATGCTGCATATTAGAACTTGGTTAGAATGCAGTGAAAGCCATGGAAAAGATATCCAGATACAAAGACGTGTCCATATCTACAAAGTTCAAAATCCTGCATGCAATAGTTTTCTCTTTAACATTCTATAGAAGTGAAAGCAGGATAGGAAGATGATTAATGCTTTTAATTGTTGTCGCTGGAGACTTCTGAGAATACACTAGATAGCCAAGAAAGCAAATAGATCATATATAACAAATCAATTCTCATTCAAGGCCAATTTACCTGTACAGAAGGAATCTAGTCATCAAACCATATTAAGAAGGTAAACCACCCCTTTAATTTCAATTTGAAATTCTTTTATAGTGACAACTCCCAGGTAGCATGTAGAGCAAGGTATTTTATATTAACTGAAATTTCTGGGGGTCTTCCAAGGCAATCCCTGCAGAGAGCATAAAGTGTATTTATGTTTATATATACTGTCATATTACCAACTATTATTTTTGTGGGACTATGCAGGAGGACAAATAGTGACCTACACATAACATCATCATGCAAATGATGCAAACTGTGTGAGAATTGACATACAAATTCATAAGGGAGACATTTGTGGGATGATGTAATTATATGCATATTCTTATTTTGGCATCATCACAGTTTGCACTATGATCCTGCCAGCCATCCTACAGTGAATTGAATGTGCAGTTATGGAAAACTGAAAAAAAGGATCCACAATGCTAAGTCTATAGATGTCTCTGCTATGAATATAAGGGAAAAAAATCTTTTTTTAAAAAAGAAATTACATTATCTGTTTCAACCACCACTGCAGAGAATGGAAAATTTCTCCTTCCAATGAGAAATATGGTGAATAGTTTTTGCACATTTCTCTATGATTAGTTTGAAAAGGCTATAGGCAAGAGAAATTATGAAGGAAATGACCTTAACATTGACTAAATTTATAAAAGTAGGCCCATTTTGTTTATTAGCTAAGTTCTCTTAAAGTAGAGAACAAAAAAAAAAATGAAGGTTTTTTTTCTCTTGCTGTAACTGTTAGAAATTGGTTTTTGAAAAGACATTCCATATGAAATAAGCACCTCGTTTATTGACTTAAGGCAAATACAGTATAAATAAATCCAAATTAAAATATAAACCTCAAACTTACTGTTACTTTTTACCAATCATGTTAAATGTGCTTTAGAATTAATCATATTAATTAATACATTAATTAATACATTAATTAACCGGACATGAATACAATTGAGCAAGTACAGAGGTATTTCACGAGAAGAGTACTCCATTCCTTTGCTCACGATTCCTTATGCCACCAAACTTGAAATTTTGGACTTGCACAACCTAGAACTATGCCGCCTATGTCTGACCTAAGTATAGTACACAAAATTATGTGCTGCAATGTCTACCTGTCAATGACTACTTCAGTTTCAACTGCAATATACACAAGCAAACAATAGATACAAACTCAAGGTAAACCGCTCCAAACTCAATTGCAGAAAATACAACTTCAGCAACAGAGTTGTCAATGCCTGGAATGCTCTACCTGACTCTGTTATTACATCCTCAAACCCCCATAACTTTAACCTTAAACTGTCTACTGTGGACCTCACCCCATTTCTAAGAGGTCTGTAACTGTCTGCTGTGGACTTCACCCCATTCCTAAGAGGTCTGTAAGGGGCATGCATAAGCGCACCAGCGTGCCTACCGTCCCTGTCCTACTGTCCCCATTTATTTGTACCCATTTCCTGTGTTCATATCCATTTTTATACTTATATCTGTTATCTTGTACATGTTTGATAAAATAAATAAATAAATAACATAAATAAACATTGTTGAATATATGTACTGTATACTTTGTAAAATTATTCTGAAAACCTTTAAGCAATTGCATAAAGATAGCTATGTGAGGTGTCTGGTTGCCTGAAGAAAGCCTTCTACTTATAAATATTGTTTAATTGAATGAAAGTAAATATAAAGAAAAATGGCTAATTACATTAGCTCCTAGAATAATTAGCCAACATCTAGGCTACCTTTCCACAGAAGTTAAAGTCATATATAGACTTCCTTTTTATGCCAAGAATACAAAACAAACGTTTTAAAATATTACATGAACATTAAAAATATTGTTCAATTTTTCAATGACTAGGCCACATGGTAACTGTATTCAGTTGGGATATTTTAGGTCAGTCTCTAGAACATCTGATAGAGCTGATAAACCTGATCTACAAAATATTCAGAAAGCAAGAGCCCAAAAGGAAACAAATAAACCTTCCTTATCACACATCCTGCAATCAACAAGTAGATAACTGAGAACAACACAAAAAGAAGGAAACAGTCTAAGTCACAACAATACAGTCAAGAAGCCAGGCATACAAATTACAACAATCCTGCTGAAGACAGACATGACAAGCTGCCACATTTAAAAAAAAACCAAAAAAAATAGCAAGTCCACTCCCTTATGTCAAAACTAGCTTGGCAATGAAAAATTTGCAAAAATAAAGGGAAGAGGGAATGAGCCCATTTCTAGTTCACACAAAGATAAAAGGATGGATGATGGAAGCATATTCACACTTGTAAGATTCCACTCCATTACATTAAAAGAAGTATTGGCCTACATCGATTTTGTTTAAGTCTGGTCTATCTTGAAGGGAAGATACCAAGCTCAGCAAACACCAAGATCGCTATATTTTAACCATGAAATAAATAAATTATATATTTATTTATTTCCTGGTTAAAATATAGCGATCTTGGTATATTCTCCACTATAGCTTATAATAAAGTATGCAATAAGTAAACCAACAGCTAAAAATACAATGAAATATTCTGGTGATATAACAGTATACATAAAGCTAATGTAATTCTGAGCTATATCAAAAGGCTTATGCAAATGAAACAAATTAAGTTCAAAATACACATTTACATTAGTAGTCAGGCTAAGCCAAAACATTTAGTAAGTTGCCTGTTAATGCAAACTTACTTTTGACAAAGCTGTCTTCATTGGTGGCAGCTTATCGATAATACACCACTTCTTTCAACTGAAATCTGTCGCTTTATGATGAATGAGTTAAAAATGACATCAAGGATCAATGGCCTTTTCAATGGTGAAGTACAGATGGGAAAGCTGCACCCTGAAAAAAAATGACAGAAAGAAGGCATATATTTTGAATTACAAATTTGGAAAGGTTATAAAAATAAGAATGGAAAAGCTAACGCTTGCTATTGGAGATAATTCAAGAAACCAATCATTTGTCCAAGGGGCAAATTGCTGCTCTATATTCTAGGTGCCTTGAATATAAAGATAGACAAATAAAGTGTCTTCAGTTTGTGCTTTGACAAGTAGTTGCTGAAATTGTATTCTCTCCTATCTCCCTTCAATCATGGAAGGATGTAAGTGTGAAAAGTGTGGTTTCTTAAGCACTGCTCTAAAGAAGGCCCCAAAATACCTTTGAGCATCCAATGACACTGAGATCTAACTAGAAAGAAGACTGGGAGTAGGAAGAATGGTCTTGCTTGTGGCCCTATCTAAAGTCACACTGAGTAGTATTTGGCGGTTGTACTTCATGATCTTACTCACCCAGTTATTTCTGAATGAAACCCAAATGGGACAATATGGAGATTGATGCTTGGAGGATTCACAGAGCATTCCCAATCAGAAGGAAACATCTGTTATAGTCCATGTCTGCCTCTGGCGTTATTCATATTTCATGCCTGACTGACTCTGCTTTTGGACTTTAGAGATTCTTTAACCAGGTCTCTCTTGTGCCTACTTTTCCTGGATGCAGGTAGACGATGAATCCCTGGGGCTGTTATTCAGATTATTGCTATTGGCTGATGAGTAAACTCTTGACAAACCATGCTGACTATACTTAAGCAATGTCTTGGTTCACTAACCAACAGCAGATTTATAATTTGCTGATAATCCTAATCTTGACAAGCAAAAGTTGCCATACTTTATGCTGTTATTTTTATTTTTTTATTTTTTTGGCTTACTAGTTACTATGTTAGAAATGATAAATCACCACTTCCTGCCTGAATAATTTCTATCTTGAGAAGTAGGAAATGGGAAATGAGCTCAGCATCATTTTAAAAAGGTTTTTTTAAAAAAAAAATTGTTTGAACAGTGTTGTTCCAATCAACATACAAGTTTGGGAAAATTGTGTCTAATTCAATTGCTGATATATACTCAAAAGAAAGAAGATAGTGGAACAAGTCAGGGTAGTCTACAGAGATCTTTACCTGTCAAATTCAATAATTGTAAAGGAGGACTCCAAACCACTGTAGCCACCATTCATTTAGATCAAAAATGACTCATTAGTGTTTTCAGTTTTTTAAAAAAATCTTTGTGATTTAAATGAAAATTTCAAAAATATTTGAAGTTAATCATCTATTTTACTGTGCATGTATACCAGTGCATATTATACCCATACACCATCCCATCTTATCATTTGCTGCCAAACATAAAATAATAATTTTATATATACTGTATTTCTGTGGGCTCATTTGACAGCAGCACAAAAAGTTAGATCTGAAAAATCAAGAGAATGTAAACACCTAAGAAAAGCTACACATCACACAAAACCTAATTCAGTGCATCTATAGCTTTTTGACCCAAACAAGTCTGGGTGAGATTTATCAGCTATGTATATGCTAAAAAAAGGTGCTAGGCAAGAATTTGGGTCATGTATCTTGAATTTGGGAATCTGAGAAAAATAATAATAATAATAATAATAATAATAATAATAATAATAATAATAATAATGGCACTTAGCAAGTCAGATTAGAGTGCTAATGATTTCATAGGCACAGCATGGAAACAATTAAAATGGTTTGCCGTTGTCTTCCTTCGAAATGTGAATCTACCTACATATCTTTTCTACAAACCTAGTAGTTCTTGGTTGTCTCTGATCCATATTCTAGCAAGTCTGACCCTACTTAACTCAATCCCCAAACATTTTGGCTAGGTGTTGACCACAAAATCAGTTCTGACATGAATTTAGTTTGTGATTTTGGGGTTCTGTATGTTGGGCTAATTTCTATGAACTTTAAATATTTAGTTGGATTCATTCTTCCTTTCACCTGCTCAATAGTTCCTATGATATTGGCTGGTATATGATATTGACACAACCCGAAGACATAATAGAGCCACCATTGTGCTTGTCAGTTGGCACTTTTTCAAATGTATTTGGCTGTCCCAACAACTCAATTCATGTTTCATCAATCCACACAGTTTAGGGATTGCAACTATCGTATAGTCAGACCATGTATAATTGACACTGGATTTTAGTATAGATTTTAGTAGTTATTTATCACTTTATACTAGACGTTTTAAGTGTATATATACTGAGAGCTTTTATTTGTTCTAAGTGTAATAATAAATTGTATTGTATTGTAGTCCAAAGCAATTTCTTCAAAAACATTTCAAGATTATCAAAGTGTTATTTTCCATATTTTAGATAAAGTCTTTTGGGAAGACAATGGGGGAAAATTGCTTTTGACAAGTGTCCCATAAAGATCACTCTTATATAAGCAATTCTTTTCTATGGACCAGTTTAACCACTACTCCAGCATCATCTAAACTTCTAGTAGAAATGACAGTTGGTTCTTTTTCACAGATATCATCAGTTTTTGGAAAGTTCTGATGAAGTTTTTCCGATCTTACCTTGGTTTCAATAGATTATTTCTTAATAGTGATTTTTTTTTTAACAATTGAAACTACTATCTTTTTAATAGCCTTTGTGGGAGTGATTTGTCTTTATTTTTACATGCTTGAAGAACTGCCTAGAAGCACTACTAGTTACTTAAAATAGACAGAAAAGTCACAAACTGAAAGTTTAGAAGGCTCTGAGTAGTTGCTCACCTATGGAATTGTCTGCACCTGGCTAACTATTTTGTATACTGTAGGTGTTACGTACGACATACGGAGCACCCATCTGCATGCCCGCCGCTGATTGGCTAATCTAGCTGTAGGAAAAAATAAACCACTGTCAGTGGCCAGCTGGGGCCACTGCTGGGGCTCTTTAAAAAGAGAGCTCCGGCAGCCTGCCTCTCTCTTGTTCCTGATCGCGGCTGGAAATAAAGTGCTGAACGGACTACGGCGTCCCGCCTCTTCTATTCACGCCCCTTATCTAACAGTATGTGTATGTGTGGGAAACTTAATGATGTTACAGTTAGCATACAAATCAACTGGAAACTTCTACACTTACCATATTCACTGGGATTTTTTAATTACAGACATTATTCTACTAATGAACTTTCAAGTTGAAAACTTTTGCTAATACAAACAAACCTGTTTGCATCCAGAAAATGAAACCCAGAAAAAAGCCAGTCTTTGGTCCACCACATACATAGGCAGTATGCTGAAACCAACCCTCTCCTATCCTGGGAATCTTGGCTGGAGTGGTGACCAGGTGCAGCACAGTTCACACACACACAAACGGCAGCATCACAGCAAGATTTGATGGGCCTAGAGAATCTTGCATGGTAGTGGGAGAAGTGGGAAAGAAAATTGTGAAAATGCAGGAAAGAGCCAGTTTTCAGCACACTAGAATATGGCATGCCAGAAACCAACTACCCCCAACCCTCTCCCACTCTTCTCCCCCCACCCAATACTCCCTCCTGCCAACACCCAAAGTCCAATGGACCACCATCCATATAAGGAAAGAACTGCATTTTGCATATTTCTTATGCTTGTGGACTTGTGAACAAAACAGACTTAAAGACAGCCTCTTGGAACATAAGCCATTAAATAGTAGGTGATTGTATTATTATTATTATGAATATTAGAGCTCTGTTCCACGTGTTGTGGCAGAAAAAGGTAGTATTGGCTATAAAGTTTGATATCATAGAGAAAATTAGTGGATTATGTATGATAGAGAAATCTGCACATGGATTAGAGAAGAAACAAAAGTATACAATATTATCAAGAAAGTAAAAGAATGGAAATGGAAATGGGCTGGTCACATAGCAAGAACTTATAGCAGGTGGACCAAGGCAGTCATAGAATGGATCCCACTTGATAAAAAGCATTCACAAAAGAGACTTAAAACAAGATTGGTAAAAGAAAGCTCAGGACTAGATAGGTTGGAAGCATATGGAAGAGGCCTTCATCCTGCAGTGCATAGACAATGGCTAAAATGATGATGATGATGATGACGATCAGAACAATATTCTGATCCCATCTTAGGTCTACCAAAGCTCCAAAAAAGGGTGATAGCTGAATAAAATTTTATTATCAGGACTTGCTCTCAAGTAAATTAATAAAGCAATAGAAACTTTAATTAAATGCAAGTGTCTTCTTGACTTGTAAATCAGCAGCTTAAAACTGATCAGATTTTCATAGCACCTGTTATAGACTTCTGCTGTGATATATCTGATGTAATTTATCAATCCATATTGAAATTAGGGTTACAATAGTTTAGCTTTAAAAAAGAGGACACCCTAGGGAAGGAGTTATAAATGTAATGCATTCCCTTCATTTATTTTTGCTTCTCTACACAATGAAACTGTGAATGGCTCATTAAATCAGTTATTGTTCCTTTGGTCTTTCCCAAGAGAGCTAACTAAGCCTAAAGCACTATTTCAAAATCAAAAATCTCTGCCACTTATAACCACTTTGATATGCAATGCATACTGCACTAAGTACTTGTAATGTTACACTGATACAATGAATGAGTCATTAATTGATTGTAAACCAAGAGTACCTTTCTAAAAATTAGAGTGAAGATAGTTAGCTAGATTCTAAATAGCTAGGCAGCTAGATAGCTGGATAACTAGACAGACAGATATTGCTTAGCATTTAATCTATGTCTCTGGGAAGGATAGCAGTGCATTTGGAACCTCATGAGCTGGTTCCTAATGCTCAACTGACCACAGTCTTATGTTGTTATTATTCTCCTGACAGTGAGATGGGTAACAAATAAATTTAATAAATAAATATTCTGGAGTCTAAGATTATATTTGCATTTGCTGAGTTGCCCGATCATGAGTATGGGCTACCAATAGAGTCTGGACAACAGGATCCTTCTATGCCATCTTCTACGTACCTCATGCTCATTGTGAATGCAAATTCCATCCATTTTTTTCCCCTCCTCTGAACTGGAAATAGTATTTGTGGGCTTATGCTGATGGTCTGATTGCCTTCTGCACATTGCTTTGTTCTGGATCTGATGGCCAAGAGCCAATCTGTGGTTCATTTACGCAGCGTAGGGGCCAATCAATAATACATGGTCGAGGAAAGTTGAAATTGGTCACTTTATTTCTGATCAAAAGCAAAAGAGCTCTCCATTGGCAAACAAAGGAGCTGTGGGTTCCCCTGAGCAAGACTGGCATTCTATTTTTATGCCTGACGATACAGAAAATTCAAAACAGCAGTAGAATGATTGGTTACAAATTTCTTATCAATATAGCATCAGTGGTGGGTTTCAAATTTTTTTACTACCGGTTCTGTGGGTGTGGCATGGTGGGTGTGGCATGGCTTGGTGGGTGTGGCAAGGGAAGGATACTGTAAAATCTCCATTCCCACCCCACTCCAGGGGAAGGATACTGCAAAATCTCCATTCCCTCCCCACTCCAGGGGAAGGATGCTGCAAAATCCCTATTCCCTCCTGATCAGATGGGACTCAGGAGGCAGAGAATAGATGGGGGCGGGTCCAGTCAGAGGTGGTATTTACTGGTTCTCTGAACTACTCAAAATTTCCACTACCAGTTCTCCAGAATTGGTCAGAACCTGCTGAAACCCACATCTGTATCAGAAGTGCGCATGTGCGCAAGAGCGAAGCGACCGTGCGCGTGCAGCCCCATTGCAAACCGGTAGTAAAGGAAGTAGAACCCACCCCTGCTTACAGCTCAAGCTGAACAAGTTCTAGGTACTGTTCTAACCCCATCCTGTGTATCCAGCTATAGTTTCTGTGTGGGGTCTTCTTTCAGCATTCCTTATCAAGCATGCAGATCTTATTCTCATCTAGCTAAACTGTTGGCAGCTTCCTGTTCAAAGTTTCTATGCAGACAAGACAAAAACAGATGGAAAAGAATTGAAAAGAGTATGTTCCTTTTAAAATGAAGTGTTTGAAGGTTGGGGTCTCAGGCCCGTCAGATCTGAAACTCGATTGATTACCGCGTCTTCATTCTCCCAGCTTTCCTCAAGATGGTCTCTTCTGGTCATCCTGTTATAGGACCTTCTTGGCGGTTAGAACATTTGCTTGATGTACTGAATATCCATGGTTTGAAACCTGCTCAGAATAATTTGCTGAGATGCTTCCTTTATCTCTGTGCTTTTTTTTTTTTTTAGTATACTTGTGCACTGATTTATTTTTTCCACCAGTCTCTTGAGGTGAAAGTTCCCAAATAGTGCATTTGGTTCTGCATAGCAGGATCAATTTAAGAATGCAGTTTTAAACATTAAATTAAGAAGGAAGACTATATCGTAAAGAAAACTGCCAAAAGATATTTCCAATCCCAGTACTCCAGATTTCCTTTTTCTTTATTTACTATTCTAGTGTCATTCTATAATAAGACATTAATAATTCTATCTTCTTATTTGAAAATACTACTTGACACTCACCCACATACAAATATACACATACTATGTTTGAATAAATCTATACTTTTTTCAACTGAAGCCAATTTCTTGCTGTGCTTTTAAAAACCACTTGCTACTATAGGAAGTGAACGTGGCGGTAATTTTCTTCCTGTTCTAATTATATTTAGAAAATTTAGTTTGAAGTTTCTAGAATGCCTATGAAATCTGATGTTTAGTTTCCTTCAGCTAAGCCATACTAAAAAGGTGGCAGACATTATTAATTAGAGCTTTCCTATATGGGTAGAAATCAGATTTATCAATAGATAGTAGAAGAAAAATAGAAAACCTCATGTCTTTTCAGTACAAATCCTACAGCCTTGTTACCACTATCATTCCAGATAACAAATAACATTTCTGTAGTCTCACCCGCTCTTAATATTACCTAGATGTTGATGACATATTACAAAAGCAAGTGGTTCTTCGAAAAGCACTAAGTATAATTTTGCTATTTATAGTTCCATAGAATTATCTATCACAATTCCATGGTTTTGTCATTCTTTAAAAAAACAAATCCTGCTAAATGTGAAATAATTCCATAGAAAGGTACTTCGCCGACGAGTAGGTGGATGTTCAGCATCCTTTTGCTGATTTAATGTGTTCTCAATTATCTCCAATATCTTCCCTTATGGAATACTATACAAAGCGTAAGAACCTAAGATGACTAGTTATTGTATTTCTTTAATATATTTTAATGCCTTTCCTTTATTAAAGAAGTTAGCACTCTTATATAACTCTGTGCATATGAGGTAAAGATTTTTAATAGGAATTTGCTCATACTGAGAAATACATTCTAATACAGATGTGCTAGTTAAGACTACAGACTCCCCAGAGGTGGGATCAGTCCTTTACCAATTGCTGAAAGTATGTGGAACACTGAAATACTTGGATTATTGTACTATAGAAAATGTTAAATACTTGATGTTATAAATCCCTTTGCTAATACTTTTTTCAATAAGATATTGATTTCCTTCTATATAGTTCTGCAGGGATCACTTGCATGCTGCATATATGAAATTTGTTCTGATAACTATGCACACTTCTTTATCATTATGCTGTCTATTCATTACCATGATTGCTTTCCCTTATCAGCTGATTTATTATAATACAGAAATCCTGGTCCAATAGGAGAGTGTCTCTAAATATATTCTACTTAAATTATGCTAGTGTGAATTATTCCTTTTCTCAGACTATTCCTATTCATTAAAAATCACTTCCTTAAATACAATATCTATATGTAGAATTATAATAATTATGAAGGTTCAATGTAGATTTGGAATGAAAACTATAACAAGATCTCCATACAAGTTGAACTCTGTGTTTAAAATAATAGCTGAGCTTTAAAGTTGTCAACAAGATAATGAATTATGGTAAGGGAAAAAAATCCCCTTACCATTTTAGGTTTCACTTAACAGAATCAAGGAAAAGAATCAAATATATAATTATAAATTAAATTTCAGTCATAGTGAAGATTATTTCAAATGTTCCTATTTTTAGATTAGAAAATCAGAGCTATTACAGAGCTGTGCAGTAATAGCAATTGAGCAGAATTTATCAAGCTTTTCTAGAAATCTGAAATGACAAGCCAATTAGTAGAAAAGTTACATTTGTCTCTGACCTACCATAATGGTTAGTAAGCAGAAGAATTATTAAGTCAAAACTCAAAGTGTAATATTACAATAGAACATGATGAATTCATTCAGTAACTCCCTCTTTCTGGATGGGGGTAAAGATTACCTTATGATGAAATATTTTTCCAATCTCTATTTTCAAATCATGGAAAGCAAAGCATTAACTTTTGCCAAGAAGGACAGCCTTCTTCTTTTCTTGATTTTCTTGAAGAAGAAAACCAAGATCTGGCAGAAAACCTTGACTTTGTGTCGGAATGGTCAAACAATTGGCAAGGGGGACTTTTTATCAGGTCCGCCTGATTCGCCAGTTGCGTCCCTTTCTGGATCGGGACTCGTTAAATACGGTCACTCATGCTCTTGTTACTTCCCGCTTGGACTACTGCAATGCTCTCTACATGGGGCTCCCCTTGAGGAGCACCCGGAGGCTCCAGCTGGTCCAGAATGCGGCCGCGCGGGTGGTTATGGGAGCGACGTGGCGCTCCCATGTGACCCCCCTCCTGCGCGAGCTGCACTGGCTCCCGGTGGTCTTCCGGGTGCGCTTCAAGGTTTTGGTTACCACCTTTAGAGCGCTCCATGGCATCGGACCGGGGTATCTACGAGACCGCCTTCTGCTACCAATAGCCTCTCACCGACCAGTACGCTCCCATAGAGAGGGGCTCCTCAGGGTGCCGTCGGCCAAACAGTGTCGACTGGCGGCCCCCAGGGGGAGAGCCTTCTCTGTGGGGGCACCTACCATCTGGAACGAGCTCCCCCCAGAGATACGGAAGATCCCGGACCTGCGCACGTTTCGCCGTGCTCTCAAAACTTTTCTATTTCAGCAAGCTGGCCTGGCCTAACTCCCCTCTTTTAAATTCTTAAATTTTAAATTTTTGAATTCGTGATTTTATAAATTGGGTGTTTTAATCTGTGTTTCGGCCGAAATATTTAATAATTTTAAGGGATTTTTAATATTTGTATTGTCTGTATTTTATCTTGGCTGTTTACCGCCCTGAGTCCTTCAGGAGTAGGGCGGTATAGAAATTTGATTAATAAATAAATAATAAATAAATAAACTCCAAATCTCAACAAACAAATGCTCTGTCTTACACATTGTCAAAAAGAATCAGAACACAAAGGTCCAAAGTCCCAGTCTAACAACATCGCCAAAAAGGCATTAAGAGTTGTAAAGCCACCAGACTTGAAATTCTAGGCTTAGAAAACGTAGAACTACACCGCCTTCGGTATGACCTAAGCATGGCTCATAAAATTATCTGCTACAATGTCCTACCTGTCAATGACTACTTCAGCTTCAAGCACAACAATACATGAGCACCCGATACAAACATAAAGTGAACCACTCCAAACTTGATTGCAGAAAATATGACTTCAGCAACAGAGTTGTCAACTCCTGGAATGCACTACCTGACTCTGTGGTTTCATTCCAAACCCCCCAAAATTTTAACCTAAGACTATCTACTGTTGACCTCACCCCATTCCTAAGAGGTCTGTAAGGGGCGCGCATAAAAGCACCAGCATGCCTACTGTCCCTGTCCTAATGTTCCCTTTATTTGTATTCATTTTATGTATACAATTCATGCTTATAATATATATTATCTAATACGTACTTGACAAATAAATAAATAAATAAAATAAAAGTTTATGCAGGATGGCCAAATTGTTTGAAAGATAATTGGCAGGGGAAAAGCAAACAAATCACTTTTTCAGTATAAGAGGTGTCCCAATCTTTCTGGAAATCAAGACCAAGAATCCATTGTTTTAATTTAAAATTGGCTCGCTGAAGCCCATGAAACTAAATATTGGTCTGAGGGGCCATAATATCTAGATATGCAAGTACCTCTATCTTCCAGAAGGCTACAAAATTATCATCGGGGATTGGGGATGCCAAAGATGTCTCCATAGGAAGCAGTTTTAACCAGAATTTGAATTGGCACAGACTTGGATAAACTTCAACAGTAACTAGTCCTGATTCCAAGCACAAAATGTATGATACACATTGTGGTACTTAGCTCTAATGAGGTCAAATTGAATTATTTCTAAGGTTTTCAGTCCTCTATAATAGCTTTGTGAACTACAGAGCAAATATTTTTGTTGTCAAGCAGAGTATTCAATCTGGTTTCAATATTATTATTTGTTTTTAAGACTTAAATTGTGTATTATATATACATTTAAAATATTTTCTTTCTATTTACTTATATGTATCTGATAACTGTTCAAGGCAATATTTCTCTTCCTTGTTCCTGCATAGACAATGAGATATCTTTCTAGCATGTTTTCCAACAGAAACAGTTTCTGCTGTCACTTCTTAGATAGGTGTTGACTAAACATACTTCCCTGCAGGGGATAAGATGCGTTAAAGTGCTATGTCAAACAATATTTATTTACAGACTTACCATATTTTTTGGAGTATAAGATGCATCTTAGTTTTTTTGGAGGAAAATAAGAAAAAAGCTGATTGGTGGGTGGATCGGCCTCCCAGAATACCCCCAATCAGCTGTTCCCAGAGGTGAATTTTAGCAACAGGTTCATTGGTTGTGAGCTCCGTGCCTTGCTTTTTTTTCAGCCTCTGAAACTTCTGAAACTCCATTTCAGGAAAAAAAAAAATCTGCCTCTGAAAGCCTCCAAAACAGAGCTTCAGGGTGGGAAAAAAGCTTTTTTTCTAAAGCTCTGTTTTGGAGGCTTTTTTTCTGAAGCTTCATTTCTGAGGCTTTTTTCAGCCACTGAAACCTCTGCTTGAGAGGCTGGGTGGGGCTATAATCTGAGTATAAGACACACCCAGATTTTCACCCTTTTTTGGGGGGGAAGGTGCATCTTATACTCCAACTTATTTAGGAGGCCTAACACAAGAATGATTCTGGGCTCCTTATATATTTTTTTAAAAAAAGGAAAAACAATATTCACGAAAGAAAAAAAAATCAAGATCCAGATAAACCACAAATACCACAAATACACAACTAACCAGGATTCCATAACTACCTTAAACCAAGATTTGGCAGAATGAACAAATGTTTAAAGACTTCTGAATATCATCAGGGTGGGAAAGGAGGATATAATTCCAAAAGACAGGCGTAAGAACAAAGAATGCATGCTTCCTGGATCCTGATAGCTCTCTTAATCAAGAGGACCAAAGAAAAAATGTGTTTTCTAGAAATTTAAAAAGATGCTTATCTTGAATAAAAGAGATTCAAGACAATGACCAAACTACTGAAGTATTGCACCAATTCCTCATGCAAGTAAAGTTTATTTTACCATTGTAACAAAGAAACATAGATCCATGCATGGAAAGAGAAATACCAAACAGGGAGGTTTCAGAAAAGATAGAGAAAGATGAGTTTAGATGTTAAATGTAAAATGGATAATGGAGAGAGAAAGTAAATACAACAAATAAGCACTTTGTTGACTATAGAAAGATCTGTAGATTTTGCCAGAATACAAAATACATTAAGGTTAGTATCTATAGAGTTTCTCAGTCATCCAGGTCATGGTTGTCCCAAAGGTGCTTTTTCAAGAGGCAACTGGACTTTCTACTTCTTCTTTGAAGACATTTCACGTCTCATCCAAGAAACTTTGCCAGCTCTGAAGAAGAGTTTAGAAAAGCTTCTTGGATAAGAAGCAAAACATCTTCAAAGAAAAACCAGAAAATCCAGTTGCCTCTTGAAAAAGCACCTTTGGGATTAAAGGTAATAGTTTTCTATTTATGTGGTTGCTAAGAATTGACACAGACTTAATCGTTTATAATAATAATTTTTTTTAAAAAAAATCAATGTTTTTCAGAACACAAAATTGTTTTTCTGGAGAATCTGTATAATGACTAAAAAGCTACTATAAGTTGAAATTGGAAAAATAGAATGGGTCCGAATAAAGAGTGGAACAAGACAGGAGAATATATTTTTGCCCATTTGTATTTAATTTGCACAACAAATTAAACAGTGGTCAGATTAGTGGCTGTGACTCCCGGCGTCCTGATATAGTCAGTTGGTGCCATCTCTGACTATTGGGGGCCAGTCGTTGGCCCCCACGGAGAGGGCTCACAACTTGGGTGTCCTCCTGGATGCACGGCTGTCTTTAAAAGAACATGTGATGGCCGTGGTCAGGGGGGCTTTTCATCAGGTTTGCCTGATTCGCCAGTTGCGTCCCTTTCTGGATCAGGACTCCTTGCACACGGCCACTCATGCCTCATCACTTCCCGACTGAACTACTGTAACGCTCTCTACATGGGGCTCCCCTTGAAGAGCACCTGGAGGCTCCAACTGGTCCAGAACACAGCCACGCGGGTGATTATGGGAGCGTCATGCGCTCCCATGTAACACCTCTCCTGCGTGAGCTGCACTGGCTCCCGGTGATCCTCCGGGTGCAATTTAAGGTGTTGGTGACCACCTTTAGAGCACTCCATGGCTTAGGGCCTGGATATTTATGAGACCGCCTTCTGCCACCGAGAGCCTCCCACCGGCCAGTACGCTCCCACAGAGAGGGACTCCTCCGGGTGCCGTCGGCCAAACAATGTCGACTGGCAGCCCCCAGGGGGAGAGGTTTCTCTGTGGGAGCACCTGCCCTCTGGAACGAGCTCCCCCCGGAGATACGGATGATTCCAGACTTACATACTTTCCATCAGGCCCTCAAAACTTTTTTATTTCATCAAGCCGGGCTGGCCTGATCTCTCCAATTGTGTAATTTTAATTTGAATCTTTAAATGGGGGATTTTAACTGTTGGGCCAAATTGTTTAATATATTTTTAAATTGTTTTTAAATTTTGTATTTGATGTTTTTTATTTCTGGCTGTTCACCGCCCTGAGTCCTTTGGGAAAAGGCCAGTATATAAATTTAAATATTAAATTTAATTTAATTAATTAATTAAATTAGAAGAGATGATCAGATGGAATAAAAATTGCAGAATGAAACATTAGTAGTATAACTTATGTACACAACAGCATTTTAGCAGAAGAAAATACATTACAAAAGTGTAAAAATATGGTTTCATGTTAAATAAAAGGAAACAAAAGTGATGTCAACTTGCATGTGTAGTGAACTTACATGTGAAGTACTCAAGGGTAGGTAAAAATCAACAGTATAATATACTGTTGTATATTATATACTGTCAGTTAGTATAATATACAGTATATTAGTATAATATAGATTAATTATTAATTAATTAATTTTAGGGAAGAAGGAAATGACAAACTAACCTTGACTCTAAAAGATGGAGACATTGCAGTTAAAACAAAAATCAGAATAATTGCAGCAGTGGTGCTTCTAATAGTAATGTAAAAAAATAATGTGAAAGCTGTATACTAAGAAAGAGCAAAATAAAAATAAAATAATAAAATAAAATAAAAATAATAAAATAAAATAAAAATAAATAAATTAAAATAGATTTCACTTTTCATTATACATTTGGCAGCCCTTCTCAAAATAGCAAAAAGTGCATGTGAAATTTCCTTGGAACTGGTCTATTGAAGATGGAAGCCTTCTCTAATCTTTTTCCAGATATAAACATACATACCAATTTGTGTTATGCCAAATGTAAAAAAAGAGTAATAGTAAGTGAATAAAATAAAATTCATTAGTTAAAAAAACATAAAAGGAAATATACCTAAATCGAGTTTCCAATAACCCTATTCACTACTCTTCCATATCTCTTTATATCTGTGAACCATTCTTGCAAACCACAAGGCTTCCACCATATCCACAGTTTCATTCACTGTTTTCATTTCTGTAATCGTATTTTTCTCAAAATACATATTATACATTTTTTTTCTTTGCATAATTATTCTATTTTGCTGTATGTATTTTTCCTCTCACCATTTTCATTCATTCTTAGGTCTACAAATAGCCCAAATACTTGTTCATATTTTTAAAAAATCCCATTCAGCCATTAGCATCTTCTAAAACAATTCCATTTCAACCTCAGATCACATTTAATCCGCATATTACACAATTTTTCCCCAACCTCATGTCTCATGTTTTTTTTTTTTACTTCTATCCACATTGTGTACCGCAGCATAATTTGCAGCTATCGCCACTAATGGATTCTTACTGTCATACACATCCACAATAACCTAAGTGATGGCAGTTCATACTTTTCAACATACATTTTAGTTTTTTTTCATCCAAATATGAAACCTACAGCTTCACTTCCTGTGCACTCATCAATTCCACAAGATTAGAACACTTCCATTAAGACCTTCATCATCCCTTTACTCTCTAGTATGTTTCCTCTAAGATCAGTGGTGGGTTTCACTTACCTTTGCTACCGGTTCACTCGCGTGTGTGCCCTCACTTTGCTCACTCGCACACCACTTCTGTGCATCCACAGAGCGTATTTGACGACATCCAGGCAGGTGGGTGGAGCCTCCCGCTGCCACTTCTACCAATTTGCCTGAACCACGGCAAACCGGTAGCAACCCACAACTGTCTGAGATGCAAAGATTAATGTTTCATTGCTTGAAAAGGCATAGCAGGTAAGTGCTAATCCTTGGAAATCAGAGGAAGTCAATGGTGATACATATTGTTTCAAAGGAAACTACATGAATGTGTCGAGGTAATCTCCAGGAATGAAACTTGTCTTGAAGGAATTTATTTATACAGTTTAGGTAAGCAAAAAAATAATAATAATACTTCTGCTATTTTATGCCATTAGCATTTGGGATTTGTAATTTTGTGAATGGAAGAGTCATGCTGATTTTATGTTATATCATATAATATATGTGGGTATATGTATAATTTTGTATTTATTTATTTTGTCATGTTTATGTAATGTATATAGGAGGTGATGACCCTTTGAGAGCTTATGCAACAAAATTTCATTTTAATGTATGCCGATTAGTGTGACATTCAAAGTGACAATAAAGTTATCCTATCCTGTTCTGTTCTATTCTATTCTATTCTATTCTATTCTATTCTATTCTATTCTATTCTATTCTATTCTATTCTATTCTATTCTATTCTATTCTATTCTGCCGTCTGCTCTGCTCTGCTCTCCTCTGTTGGTCATAAAGGAAAAGGATTCTCATTTCTTTATATTCAACTCAGAAATTTCAAATTCAACTCAAAAACAGAACTATCAGTTTTTACTAAATCCAGGATATAATTCATCATGAAAGATTAGAAATGGTTGTTGGTTAAACAGTGGAAGAAAATATAAAAAAAGCAAAATAATTTATCCAAATAGATTTGTTAATGAATTGCTGTTCATTCATTAATTTATCATGCACTATATTATTGTTTTAATATAGAAGGATGGTAGAGCAATCATATATATTTCACTTGGTAGTTTCATGTTCATATTTGCTTTCATTGTCTTTTCTTTTGGATCAGATTCCTTAAAAGGTGCAGAAAATTGGGGTGTAGACATCTATAAGCAAGCTCTGGAATCTTTTATATTTTTGAGTAGAAAGCCATCAATAATGATTCATATAGGACTTCCGGTTTCCTTGTCTTCGGCGTCGGCGGCGCTCTTTGAAGCTCCGCCAGCCCCGCCGCCTGTAGAGCCGCTTCGAAACGAAGAAGCGGCTCGAAAACTTCTAGATCCTAAAGGATTGAAGAAGAGAGATCGCAGGGCACTGGTTGAGCCCCTGTGACCCCCCAGGGAAGTTTCTGGGGAGAGAACAGGCGTGGCTCCCTTCCAGCCTGCTGAAACTCCGGGCGACGTGGGACGATTCTGCTTTTGCAGAACAAGCCGGCTGCAGGAAACTTAAAGCGAAAGAACCGGCTTTAATAAACAGCGAAACTACCTGAATCCTGAAATTTGGAAACGCAAGTATCAGCACTTTATTGACTTTCAATTTGAGAAATGCGAGTGAGTGAAAGTGCTTTGAAAAGAAAAAAATATGGCGCCTAGCCTCAGAGTTAACGAGCCAGTGAATGTGGATTGGTGAAGTTATCTTGTTTTGTTACAAAGTTTCCAAGTTGTTACAAAGTTGCCCTGCTTGTTAAAAGAGAAACAATAATTTCTCCCTTTTTAATACTGGACTTTGCTTTATTCCAGTCTTTATTTGATTAAATCTGGGGGACTTTTTTAGAAGTTTTTGTGCAGGAGGGAAAGGAAAAGGAACCTCCCTTTTCAGAAAAACTAGATCACGAGCCAGGATGGCTTCAAAGAAGCAGGAAGGGAAGGCGTCAGGGGGGGGATCCCCCACACATAAACATGAAAAGCAACCTCCCCCTGCTCAACAGTTACAAACTCAGAAAAAAGAATTTGATGTGGGAGATTTAAAAGAATTTATTTCTAAAACTTTGGATGACAAATTTCAAAAATCCCAACAGGAGATAGATGATAAACTTCAAAAATCACATCAGGAATTTATGCAGGAAATTAATGAAGTTAAAGACATGGTGAATCAGAATCAAAAAAAGGTGACTAAAAAAATATCAGAAGTGGCGTCTGGCCTGGTAGAATTTATTGGGAAAGTTGATTTTAAAGTTGAAGAATTTAAATCAGAAGTTAATGTCAAGATGAAAGACAATGATTATAAAATTGATGAAGTTGACAATAAAATGCAGAGAATTGAAGATGAGATTGTTATGATACAATTCCGGGCGATGGAATTTGCTATACGGCTTCGGGGAATTCGAGAGGAGGAGAGACAGGACTTGAGACAAGTTTGCTCTGAAGCCTTGGCTAAGATTTTACAAGCTAGTCCTGATTTGGTATTTCACAAAATAGATAAAATTTACAGAGTCAACTCTTGGGTGGCCAGACAAAGACAACTGCCTAGAGATGTGGTGATATATTTCACTGATAGAGAAATTAGAAATCATATCCTGCAAAAATCTTTTCATACTTCTGTACAAGTGGGGGGTTCACGACTTGAAATTTTTAAAGAATTACCTCCTAAAATGCTGAAAGCTAGAAAAGAATTTGGTTTTCTTGTTAAGGAATTGAAAAATTTACAGATACCCTTCCGGTGGGATGCACCAGCTGGGATAATTTTTAGATACAAGGGAGAAGGATATCGGTTGAATACCGTGGAGAAGGCACAACATTTTTATAGTACTATACTTAAGGAAAGAACTCCATCTCCACGTACATCTACAGTTTTGGAGATTAAGGAGAGTGAAGAGAGGCAATTGGAAGAACAGTCTAAGCAGGAATTAGAAACAGTGCAAGGTGCAGAAGGAGGTTTTTTGAGTGAGCCCTTGCTGGATTCTTCTCCAATTTTGGATTTGATTCAGTTGGCTGAAGTGAAAGATCAACGTATAACTAGAGCTCAATCTAAGCTATTTAAACAACAGCAACAACAACAACAGGAAAGACAAGACAAGAAGGCAGTTAAGAGTACCGTACAAGAGAGTGGCGCTATGGGAGGAGCGAGATCGAAGCTTTCGGAGGAACTTCAAAGATATTGCTCCGCGCTCCAGAAAGAGGCCGATGACCTTTAAGTGTCTATCTTGGAATGTCAATGGGTTGAATTCAGCACAGAAAAGGAAGAAAATATTTACATATTTGAAACAATTTAATAATGATATAATATGTTTACAAGAAACGCATATAACTACTCAAGATCAAAAATATTTGATAAACTCAAAATTAGGAGTACATTTTATATCTTCGACTTCGCAGAAAAAGAATGGTGTGGTTATTTATGTAAATAAAAAATTAACAGTGAAAGTTATAGAAGCAGATCAAGATGGTAGGTTTGTAGCAATTGAATTGCTTACAGCAAATGGACCAATTCTTTTGATTGGAATTTATGCTCCCAACCAACAACAGGATTATTTTTATAAGATATTACATACTAAAATATTGCAATGGGACTATAGATCTATTTTAATTATGGGAGACTGGAATGGAGTAATTGATTCTAAATTAGATAAAAAGAGCTTGGCAAAGTCTAGAATTAGACTACCACAGACTTTTTTTGATATGAAAGAAGATATGGAATTAAAAGATGTTTGGAGAATACATAATTCAAATGTATTGGATTACACTTTTTTTTCTGATAGACATAGATCTTTTTCTAGGATTGACTTTATCCTGTTGTCAAATGATCTACTTGTTAAGACCAAAAGAACAAAGATTTTTCCAAGAACCTTGACTGACCATAGCCCTGTATGGATAGAAATTGAGATGGATAAGGTTGAGAGACGCTCCTGGAGATTAAATGAGAACTTGTTTAGATATGAAAAAAATATAATAGAACTTAAAAAGCATTTGAAAGAATTTTTTGAAATAAATTTGAATAAAGGTACTCCAATTGAAATTGTTTGGGATGCAAGTAAAGCTTATATGAGAGGGGTACTTATCTATATGAACTCTAAACACAGACAGTTCCGACAAAAGAAAAGAATCGAGTTGGAAATGGAAATAAAGAATAAAGAACAGCTACTTATTAAAAACCCAACAGATGAAAGAATTCGAGGTGCTATAAAACTTTTGAAAGACCAATTTTAAATGCTTATGGCGGAACAAGTTGCAACAAGCCTACAATATGCGAAGCATAATACATTTTGCAACGCTAACAAACCGGGCAGATGGTTGGCTTACACATTGAGGAAAAAACAAAGTATACAGACTATTGATAGTATTGATATTGGCGGGAAAGAAATCTTTCAACAAAAATTAATTAAAGAAGCTTTTGTGGATTATTATACTAAATTATATGCTAAAGAAGAGGTGCAGAATGGACTTATAGAAAAATATTTAAATGATAAGAGAATTACAAAAATTACTGATCAACAAAAGGAAAGAATGAATTATCCCATAACAGAGGAGGAGATAACAGCAGCAATTAAACAGTTAAAAACAGCCAAAGCTCCTGGCACGGATGGTCTGACTGCAGTGTATTATAAAACTTTGCAAGCTGAAATGGTGGGACAACTTAGAGACTTATTTTGTAACATTCAACAAGGGGGTAAAATACCCCCATCTTGGACAACTGCTTATATATCTTTGATACCAAAAGAACAAGTTGGTCCTAAAAAACCAGAGAATTATAGACCAATATCTCTTTTGAATACAGACTATAAAATTTATGCGAAGGTATTAGCCAACAGATTGATGCCAGTAATTCAAAAGGTGATTCATGAGGATCAAGCGGGATTTATTGAAGGCAGATATATGAAGGACAATGTAAGGCAAGTAATAGACTTATTGGAATATCTTGATAAGAATAAACAGATTCCTGCAGTGCTGGCTTTTTTGGACGCAGAGAAGGCCTTTGATAGAGTGGATTGGAATTTTCTATTAAAAACTTTAAAAAAGATGGACTTTGGGGACCAATTTATACAGGCAATCTCAGCAATTTATCAAGAGCAAAAGGCACAGATTATTATTAATGGAAGTTTGACGACAGAGTTTAAAATTGAAAAAGGAACAAGACAGGGATGTCCGTTGTCCCCACTTTTATTTATTTTAACATTGGAAGTCTTGTTAAACACAATACGGGATTCTAAAATTTTGAAAGGCATAATGATAAGGCAAGAGGATTACAGAATAAAGGCATTTGCAGATGATCTGGTGGTTACCCTATCACAACCAATGGAATCAATAATCTTGATGAATGACATTATACAAGACTATGGTAGAGTTTCAGGTTTTAGACTGAA
Organism: Pituophis catenifer annectens; assembly: GCF_029215685.1. NCBI lineage: Eukaryota > Metazoa > Chordata > Lepidosauria > Squamata > Colubridae > Pituophis > Pituophis catenifer. The sequence continues at coordinate 236,427,060 of NW_027256882.1, forward strand.
TTCAAAAAAGACCAAAATGATAGTTAAAAATATGACACAAGATCGTAAATATGAGCTTGAAAGGAGGGCAGGTTTTGAAATTGTACCTAAGGTAAAATATCTTGGAGTTCAGGTTGCAGAATCAAATTTGAAATTGTTTCAAAATAATTATGAGGTGTTGTGGCGAGAGGTCCAGAAAGATATGGAGACCTGGAAAAAGCTGCAACTGTCTTTACTTGGAAGAATAGCAGCAGTTAAGATGAATATTTTGCCAAGACTTCTGTTTTTGTTTCAAATGATTCCGGTGCTTAAAAGTGATAAACAATTGAAAGTTTGGCAGTCTGGTGTGAATAAGTTTGTCTGGAACGAGAAGAAGCCGAGAGTGAAACTGAAAATTATGCAAGATGTTCCAGAAAGAGGAGGCCTTAAACTCCCAAACCTACAGTTATATTATGATGCTGCAGCTTTAACTTTAACAAGTGATTGGTTTGGAAGTAAAAAGACTGGAATACTAAACGCAGAAAGTTTTGATCTCGAATTTGGATGGCATGCTTATTTATTTTATGACGACAAAGTAGATAAAGTATTTAAAAGCCATATACTTAGAGACTCCTTGATGAGAGTTTGGAAGAAGCACCGACTCAAATGGGATTACAAAATACCGCTATGGCTGGATCTTGGTCATACTTTGTGGAATACAAATATAATGTCACTCGGGGGGTTTTTATACAAAGAGGTTCTTTTTACAGATGCGGGCAGATGGCAGCTGAAGACATTACAGACACTGTTGGATGAAGGACTTAATCTAACTTGGTTACAATATAATCAATTACAATTGAGATGGAAAGAGGACCAAAAAACTGGTATTATGTTGCATGAGGAAGAATTGGTTAGACATATAAAAGAGAAAGGTCCAATGCATATTAAAAGGCTTTATAATGTTTTGCTAGAAAGGGATTCAGAAACCGAATTAGTTAAAGATTGTATGATTAAGTGGGCACAAAATTTTGAAGAACCAGTGATGTTGGAAACATGGGAAAAAATTTGGGTTCAGAATGTTAAATTTACACAGTCGCAGAATCTGAGGGAAAATTTCTATAAAATGTTTTATAGATGGCATTTAGATCCCAAAAAGTTGTCATGTATGTACCCTAATGTTCAGCCAAAATGTTGGAGATGCGAATGTTTGGATGCTACGTATTATCATGTTTGGTGGACCTGTAGGAAAGTTAAGGCTTTTTGGATAAAAATTTGGTGGGTCATGCAGAATATTTTGAAGAAAAAAATTCAGTTTTCTCCACAACTGTTTTTATTGGGTATAGTTAAGGGTTTTACATTGGGTGAAACAAAATTGATATTGTATATGATAACGGCAGCAAGACTGTTGATAGGTAAATACTGGAAGAATGAAGCTTTGCCCACTATCGAGGAATGGACTGTGAAGATGGCCAGTTTTGCAGAGATGGCGAAGATTTCAGCGTATTTAAAAGATTGTTCACAAGAGACTTATGAATGGGAATGGAAAAGGTGGATAGAATATGTTCAGAACAAATATCAAACTAGAAAGTATCAAATAGCTTTTATTTGAAAATAATGTATTAGAAATATTTTAATGCAAAGGGATAAAGAGGAAAAATTTTATAGGGGGAGGGACGGGTTCAGGCTTATATATTAGTGTCATTAGTTATGAGTAAGTAATAGGGAAGTCTGGGGGGGGGAGGGTTAGGGAGGGTTAGGGAGGATGGGAAGTTTGGGGCGGGAGGTGGGGGGTGAAAAAGGGGGTGAAAATGTAATTGTAAAACTTTTGCAATAAAAAAAAAAATAATGATTCATATAAAGCTCAAGACTATACAATTTCATATTGAAAGTAAAAACATCTGGCTAGTTTAATTCACTTGAAAGATTAAAAAAAATGTTCTAGATACTTCCACACCCCTCCCAAAAATGTTTCACATTCATAAAATATTTGTCCTAGTCTTCTCAGTTGTGTTTTTGACTGAAATGAATATTGCTGTTCAGAGCAATGTAGAAATGTAACATCCATTTGCTTGTTAGTAAGATATTTTTTCCTGCATTTACAGTGTAATCAACCTATTATGTAAATTTTAAAAGGGAGAATATGTACCATAAACTTGCAAAGTTTTTTGGCATAAGAGTAAAGGAAAAAGCAGTAACATTCATTACAACATCAAGAGTTCAATGAATAGGGACAGCTGTTTCCAAATCTGTCACGCGAACTGTATTTTGAATACAGAAAAGTGCTATGAGTTTATGAGAAATTGGGGCTCTTGTATATTTATTGAAACATGCAGTACTTTGATTCAAGTTGCACACTGAATATTTTGTCCTATATTACTTAGCAAATATTGTAAAGAAATAATATATGCACCTGATATGAATTAAGTCATCTAGCAAAATTCCCATGAAATCAATGGAATTACTATTCTGAAATTGTTATTCATTTTTAAAAGAAAATTGGTTTTCCAGTTCAGGTTATTTCTTGTTGGCATTTGAGTTTGGCACATGAGATACAAGAGCGAGGGAGGGAGGGAGGGAGGGAGGGAGGGAGAGAGGGAGCAGGGGTGGGATTCAGCTGGTTTGTATCAGTTCGGGTAAACCGGTAGTTGTGACCTGCGGGTGGGCCTCCCCACCCACCCTGGCGCTATGCTGTCCTATTTAGCTGCATTATTTAAGCCGTGTGCATTTGTGCAAGCATGTGAGTGAGCAAAGCGCATGCACAGAAGGGAGCAAACCGATCGTGCACATGGTCACATTTTCAGTGCTGGGGTGAACTGGTTGTTAAATTATGTGAAGCCCATCTCTTTAGGGAGAGAAAGATCTGTGTGTGTATGTTTACTTATCTTCTGTCATATTCCTGATCTTCCAACAGGAGATTCCCAGTCAGAATTCTCCTTCCTTTTTGAAACTTTGTGAATGATGAAATCATTCATTGTTTGACTCAGTTGTTTGGGGGGTTATAAGAGACTGGAAAGGATGAAACAGGTTGTTGATGGAGGTATTGTTTTTTTTTTTCAGGGTTTGTTAACATATCTAGTACTCTTGAAGCAAGTACACAACTTGGTAGTCTTTGAGATTCATGACTACTGCTGGATGAACAAGGAGAAACTGTTCCCAACATTGGCTGATGGACAATTGGAGCTCTATGTACCAATATTTGTCTGGACTGTTGTAATGTGATCTACTTGAACACTTTGAATATCTCTAGGAAGTTTCACTTAGTCCCAAAAACAGCAAAATAACTGCTGTTATATCATTGACAGCTTTGTTCCAGGTCCTCGGTCCTTGTAGTATATTATGCACTGTGCTAGTTATGAACTTTAAGACCCCACGTGGCTTGTCACTGGAGTACCATGTTATCCAACAGGTTTTGACCTACTTAACTTGGATGTTCTAGGAGAATCTACCTGTAGTTCCTGACTTTTACAAGGCAAGAAGGATGGAGAGTTTGGTGTTTCTTTTGCTCTTGTGCGCCTGTACTTCCATCTACCTCTAAAAATCTGATCATTATTAGCTGTCTGTACATTATGAAAAATTAGATTATTTGAGATTCTGAGAATCAATTGATGCCATTTGTTATAGATACTTTGTTTTGTGGGCAATTGTATTTATTTTGATGCTTTTTTTTGTCTTTATATTGTATTATATTTTGAAAGACATATGTAATTGCTGATAGTCGTTCTTGATTGCAGCAGTCCTTAAGTCAAATAATTAAATTATTCATGTGTCCCTCATGAAGCTTCAGTATGGTAGTGTTCAAGAAATAAATAAATGAGGAACAAAATGAATCTGTTTCTGAAGAAAAAAAGGTGGAGATAGAAACATGTTCCTGGATGTTTCTAGCTTTACTTCTCCCATAGTACTTTACTGTACTATGTAATGGGCTTGCAGTGATGATACAAATCAGTCTTACAGTGATGATACAATCTCCAATGCTGTCCAATTCATCCTGCATCAGAGAAATTCTGTCATACCTTGGAGAATGTCCAAGAGCCTCTGAATAAGTCCATATGTTTCCAGGGAAGGCTCACTGGGGTTTCAGTATCTCCAATAAGTTTCATTTCATCTGCTTTCTGTTTCATTTCATTTCATTTCATTTATTGGATTTGTATACCGCCCTACTCCCGAAGGACTCAGGGCGGTGAACAGCCACAGAATAAAAACACATAAATACAAAATTTAAAAACAGAATAAAACTGAATTAAACAATTTGGCCGAGACAAATTTAAACCTTGAAGCACACCCGGAAAACCACCAGGAGCCAGTGCAGCTCGCGCAGGAGAGGTGTTACATGGGAATGCTATGTCGCTCCCATAATCACCAGCGCGGCCGCACTCTGCGCCAGTTGGAGCCTCTGAGTGCTCCTCAAGAAGAGCCCCATGTAGACAGTGTTGCAATAGTCCAGGTGGGAGGTGATGAGGGCATGAGTGACTGTGCGTAAGGAATCACAATCTAGAAAGGGACGCAACTGGCGAATCAGGTGGACCTGATGAAAAATCCACCCGGTCATGGCCGTCAAATGCTCTTCTAAAGACAGTCATGAATCCAGGAGGACGCCCAAGTTGCGAGCCCTCTCTGTGGGGGCCAGCAATTTGCCCCCAATAGTCAGTGATGGTGCCAACTGACTATATTGGGATGTCGGAAACCACAGCCACTCAGTCTTGTATGGGTTGAGCCTGAGCCTGTGTCTCCCCATCCAGATCTGCACAGCCTCCAGGCACCAGGACATCACTTCAAGGGCATCGTTGGGGTGGTCTGCGGTGGAGATGTACAGCTGAGTGTCATCAGCGTACTGGTGGTACTTCACCCCGAAACCACGGATGATCTCACCCAGCGGCTTCACATAAATGTTGAACAAAAGGGGTGAGAGGACCGACCCTTGTGGCACCCCACATATGAGGGACCTCTTGGTCGACCTCTGCCCCCCTGCCAACACAGACTGCGACTGGTCGGAGAGAAAGGAAGAGAACCACCGTAGTACGGTGCCTCTCACCCCCGGCTCTTCCAACCGGTGCAGCATGCTACCATGGTCGATGGTATCAAAAGCCGCTGAGAGATCTAATAGGACCAGGATAGAGGAGCAGCCCCTGTCCCGAGCCCTCCAGAGATCATTAACCAACGTGACCAATGCCGTTTTTGTGCTGTACCCAGGCCTGAAGCCTGACTGGCAGATCCAGATACGTCATTTCATCCAGGTGCTGGGGGGCTGTCGCACAACCACACTCTCAACAACCTTTACCACGAAGCGAAGGTTGGAGACCGGACAATAATTAGCCAATACTGCCGAATCCAAGGAAGGCTTCTTGAGGAGAGGCCTCCCCACCGCCTCTTTCAGGGTGGCAGGGAAGACACCCTTGCCCAATGAAGCATTTATAATCCCCTGGATTATAATCCCCAGCCTCGCATCATCTCCCAGGAAGCCAACACTAACCAGGAGGGACACGGGTCCAACAAACATGTGGTCACGTTCAGTCTGCCCAGAATCCTGTCCATGTCATCAGGAGTCACAGGATCAAACCCATCCCAGATAACATTCTCAAGACCTGCCTCAGTCATCCCCCCTGGATCTACCCAGTTGGAGTCCAGATCTTTCCGAATCTGAGTGATTTTGTCATACAGATACTGAACAAAATCCTCAGCTCTTCTCTCCAAGGGGTCCTCCCATGCTCCCTGGTGGAGCAGGGAGCGGGTCACCCTAAACAGGGTGGCTGGGCGATTATCTGATGATGCAATAACAGCAGCAAAATAAGTACATTTTGCTGCTTTTATCGCCACTAGGTAATTCTTAATGTGAGATTTTACCAGTGTCCGGTCAGATTCAGAAAGACTGGCCTTCCAACTACTCTCTAGGCATCTTTTCCGGTGCTTCATCTCCCTTAGCTCCTCGGTGAACCAAGGAGCCAGATGAGAACGGTGCTGGGTCAGAGGCCGCAAAGGCATGACTCGATCCAGAGCTCCAGCAGCCGCCCTATCGCAGGCGGACACTAGGTCTCCAGTTGAGGCGTGAGCCAGAACCTCGGGGATTGGCCCAAGCTCCATCTGGAACCTATCAGGCTCCATCAGGCGCCTGGGGCGATACCATCTTGTCGGTTCCGCCTCCCTGCGGCGGGGTGCAGAGGTTCGAAGGTCAAGGCGAAGGGGAAAGTGATCCGACCATGACAAGGGCTCAATGGTTTCCATTAACCACCGCTCCTATTTCTATTTGTATCCCTTGCCTCTATAAAACATAAAGGGATTTAAGAATAGAGAGCACATGACTGAAAACATAGCTGCCAAGAAATATAAAATATTCACATGAGGAAAAAAGTATCCATAATCACTCAAACTGAAAATATTTGATAATTCATTGTGATTTTGATCCATATTTTGACAGGAAGTTCCACTGTGGGTTATACTTATTATACCATGCAAAATAATTGGTTATAAAAATAGTCATCAGCAGCCTCATATCATTGTCTTATTTGAGTAGGGAAAAGCTATGATATCAAGCAGAAGGGTGCAGGAGGTGGAAGAAATAATTATACACTAACATTGCTTTGCTCCAACTGCTATTTATAGACGTGACTACAAGACTACTAGAACAAATTAGCTCTTATTTTGATAAAGTGTATACAGATGAAGGGCTAATTAGCCCAGGTTGTTGCTGAGGTGCAACTTCAGATGGATTACGTTTGAAATTTCAGTTACTTGTCTTTGTAGGAATGAACTTTAGACAAATCCAGCTGTTTAACTTTTAGATTAAAAACTGGGGACTTGAGCAGAATTTAAGAAATTAACTACCTCCATTGTGCCAGAAAAGAAAATGCCTGCTTTTAACCTTATAAAATTTAAAATGCTATCTTTTATACAAAAATGATACTATAAATACTGACAGAAAGTTATTATAGCACTACACACATTGATGGATCCAAGGGTGAAGTGATATGATTCTTCCCTCGTTTCACAGAAACAAAAGAATTAAACTATGTTAGTCTGAAAGCATATTTTAAGATGTGGAACTGGTGCCTGCTTAGGAACCCCTTGGGATCCATTACAGAAACTGCTTTTTGAGTTTCTCAAGGAAGTCATCAGTAACATTGAAAATGAGTCTAATACAAATTTGAGATTTGAAAGGAAAAAGAATTAACTTGAACAAGTTCAAGATCTGATTTGATAAAAAATAGCCATTAAAAAACATCAAAATACCAAAAGCAAGATACATGGTCATGACTATAATTCATTCCATAACTTTGGATTTGGTTCAGAGGTGGATTTCAGCAGGTTCTCACCAGTTCTGGAGAACCGGTCATGCAAATTTTGAGTAGTTCGGAGAACCAGTAGTAAAAATTCTGACTGGCCCCACCCCCATCTATTCTCTGTCTCCCAAGTCCCAGCTGATTGGGAGGAAATGGGGATTTTGCAGTAACCTTCCCCTGGAGTGGGGAGGGAATGGAGATTTCACAGTATCCTTCCCCTGCCACGCCCACCAAGCCATGCTCACCAAGCTATGCCACACCCACCAAGCCACACCCACAGAACCAGTAGTAAAAAAATTTGAAACCCACCACTGATTTGGTTGTGACCTGAATCTAATTTTAGAAATTTGGTGCCTACAAAAACAATGGCACAGAAGGGGAAATTGGCCACGAAAAAAAAAATGAACTTTTTGGCCAGAACCCGATTTGGTTGTAGTCAGAAGTGTTCATGACCAGAAGTTCTACTGGATAATGAACATAGCAGGAATGGTTGCTGGTTTAAAGGACATTAATTCCGCAAATTTTTGGCTAAATAATTTTATGGGTTTCTCACTTGTGTTTTTAAAAATATTTCTCCTACCCCTTTTTTAAAGTACAGAAAGAAGCAACACCTAACTGAACTTGGATATATTTGAAGAAAAAAGAAAACCTAAGCACTATTGAAGCTAGGGAATATTTTGATGGGAGAATTCTAAGCAATCCTTGACCTAGAAACTAAACTGGGAATAAAAAAAAAAAATCTAAGAAAAAGCACTGACCAATTCATTCTATATTTTTGACAACAAAACAACACAAACATTTCCAAAGATTAATAGGAATTGAGACTGAATTGAGATAGCTTTCACCTCGAGGATAATAGAGGTAGCACAATAGCCTCCAAACTGTCCCAATTCTCTCAACACTGTCAAACTATTTACTAAGTCTGCACTATTATTAATTTTCTCATCATTCCCACCACCCATCTCCTTCCACTTATGACTGTATGACTGTAATTTTGTTACTTGTATCCTTATGATTTATACTGATATTGTTTCATGATTGCTTATTTGTACCCTATGACTATTATTAAGTGTTGTACCTTATGATTCTTGATGAACGTATCTTTTCCTTTATGTACACTGAGAGCATATGCACCAAGACAAATTCCTTGTGTGTCCAATCACACTTGGCCAATAAAAAATTCTGTTCTATTCTATTCTATTCTATTCTATTCTATTCTATTCTATTCTATTCTATTCTATTCTATTCTATTCTATATAGAGCTTAGAATATCCTGCTGAAACAATATAGAATCTGTCCTACTGTCATTTCATTTTACAGACTGAGGATGGCCTGCAATGCTCTGACCATTGGCTTTTTTATTAGTACAGCTACCGTACTACAGTGTGCTCTTAGTATTAAGTTGCCTCTGTAAGGCAACACATATCTGATTTTCACATATCTGTGAAAATTGCAAAAGTGTTAGAGCAGAAGATCCTAAAACTGAATCTTGGGAAGTGATTCAGAGGTCCTTGATTCTATTCAGTGTCTCAAATGGTTCCAAGGACAAATTCAGTTGGATGTCCTTCAAACTGAAGTGGGGTCAGGGGATTCAGATGGGCCTACTGATTGCGTACCTGGCTCCCTGCCACGTAACAGCGGTCCTGCCTGAGCTGCTCGACATTATAGCCGGGGTGGCGGTGGAAACCCCCAGACTTATTGTTATGGGGGATTTTAACCTGCCATCTGCTGGTGAGATGTCAGAGACGGCTCGGGAGTTCATGGCTTCCATGACGGCCATGGGCCTGACCCAGGTAGTTCAAGGCCCCACCCACTTGGGGAATCACACTCTGGACTTGATTTTTATCTCTGATCAGTGGCTGAATGATCTAAGAATAGGGGATATAGACATCAAGCCCTTGTCATGGTCTGATCATTCTCTCCTTCACATGGACTTTCAAGTCACTTCCACCCACTGCAGGGAGACGGAACCAACCAAATGGTTCCGTCCCAGGCGCCTGATGGACCCCGAAAGGTTCCTGATGGAGCTTGGGCCATTTCCTGAGACTCTGGCTCACGACTCGACTGAGGACCTGGTGGTCGCCTGGGACAGAGCGGCTACTGGGGCCTTGGACCGCGTCGTGCCTTTGCGGCCTCTGACCCGATGCCGATCTCATCTAGCTCCTTGGTTTTCCGAGGAGCTGAGAGAGATGAAGCGTCGGAAAAGACGCCTGGAGAGTGATTGGAGGACAAGCCGATCTGAATCTGACCGAACACAGGTGAGATCTTATATTAAGATCTACCTAGTGGCGATAAGAGCGGCGAAGTCTAGCTACTTCTCCGCTCTTATTGCATCTGCAGAGAACCGCCCAGCTGCGCTGTTTAGGGTGACCCGCTCCCTACTTCAGGTGGGGGTACGGGAAGATCCCTTAAAGGGTCGAGCTGAGGATTTTGTACAATTCCTGCATGATAAAGTTGCTCAGATTTGGGAAGGCCTGGACTCCGATTGGGTAGATCCAGGGGAGGAGACGGGGGCAGGTCTTGAGAGCGTTATCTGGGAAGAGTTTGACTCTGTGGCTCCTGAGGACGTGGACAGGATTCTGGGCAAGCTTAACGCTGCCACATGTTTATTGGACCCGTGTCCCTCCTGGTTGGTACTGGCCTCCCGGGAGGTTACACGAGGCTGGCTCCAGGGGATTATAAATGCTTCTCTGAGTGAGGGTGTCTTTCCCGCCGCCTTGAAAGAGGCGGTTGTGAAGCCCCTCCTCAAGAAGCCTTCCCTGGACCCGGCTATATTATCAAATTATCGTCCAGTCTCCAATCTTCGCTTTGTTGCGAAGGTTGTTGAGAGTGTGGTGGCGCGACAACTACCCCGATACCTGGATGAAGTTGTCTATCTGGATCCGTTCCAGTCGGGCTTCAGGTCACGATACAGCACAGAAACGGCATTGGTCGCATTGGTGGATGATCTCTGGAGGGCTCGGGACAGAGGTTGCTCCTCTATCCTGGTCCTATTAGATCTCTCAGTGGCTTTTGATACCATCGACCATGGTATCTTACTGCACCGGCTGGAGGGGTTAGGAATAGGGGGCACTGTTCTTCGGTGGTTCTCCTCCTTCCTCTCTGACCGTTCGCAGTTTGTGTTGGCAGGGGGGCAGAGATCGACCTCGAGGCACCTTATTTGTGGGGTGCCGCAAGGGTCAGTCCTCTCACCCCTTCTGTTCAACATTTATGTAAAACCGCTAGGTGAGATCATCCGTGGTTTTGGGGTGAGTGTTCATCAGTATGCTGATGACACACAGCTATACATCTCCACCCCAGACCACCCCAATGATGCCCTTGCTGTGATGTCCCATTGCCTGGAGGCCGTGCGGATCTGGATGGGGAGAAACAAGCTCAGACTCAACCCCTCCAAGACCGAGTGGCTGTGGCTTCCGGCGTCCCGGTATAGTCAGCTGGTACCATCACTGACAATAGGGGATGAGATCTTGCTCCCCACAGAGAGGGCCCGCAACTTGGGTGTCCTCCTGGATTCACGGTTATCTTTAGAAGATCATTTGACGGCCGTGGCCAGGGGTGCCTTTTATCAGGTTCGCCTGATCCGCCAGTTGCGTCCCTTTCTGGATCGGGACGCCTTGCGCACGGTCACTCATGCCCTAGTTACCTCCCGTATGGACTACTGTAATGCTCTCTACATGGGGCTCCCCTTGAAAAGCACCCGGAGGCTCCAACTGGTCCAGAACGTAGCCGCGCGGGTGATTATGGGCGCAGCTCATTACGCCCATGTAACACCTCTCCTACGCGAGCTGCACTGGCTCCCGGTGGTCTTCCGGGTGCGATTCAAGGTGTTAGTTATCACCTTTAAAGCGCTCCATGGCTTAGGACCTGGGTACCTACGAGACCATCTTTTGCCACCAATAGCCTCCCACCGACCAGTTCGTTCTCACAGGGAGGGACTACTCAGGGTACCGTCAGTCAAATTATGTCGACTGGCGACTCCCAGGGGGAGGGCCTTCTCTGTGGGGGCTCCAACCCTTTGGAATGAACTGCCCCCGGAGATACGGAATATCCCTGATCTCCGTGCTTTCCGCCGTGCCCTCAAGACCCTGATGTTCCAACAGGCAGGGCTAAACATACAAACATGCAAATGATTTTTTAAATGTTATCTAATTCTGGGTTTTATTTAATTGACCAAACTAAGTAACAATTTTAATTAGCAATTTTATGATGTTTGTGTGTCTATATTTTTCTTGACTGTACACCGCCTTGAGTCCTACGGGAGAAAGGCGGTATAGAAATATAATAAATAAATAAATAAACTGAATCTTGCCTACAAACTTCACACAGTTCTAATATAATGAAGACGCGTATTCTACTGTATCCTTAACCACAGAAGCTCAGTGAGTGATGTTAGGATAGTCACTCTGTCTTAGCTAATCTACCTCACAGAATGAAGGTTGTGGAGTTAACAGGAGGACAGAGCACTATCTTGAGTTCTCTGTCTGTAGAACCTGTGCTGAAAGCAATGGCTCAAAGAAAACATCAATACTGCTAAGATACTGTAGTTACATTTCCAATTTGGAGTTCTCATTTCTCCTGAGGCAGCAGGAGAAATACAATCTCACTAAATAACAATTCTCTAGGGAAATTGAACTATGCTTTCTAGGGATTGATAATGCGGCCTTCTGACTTTAGTTGAGGAAGACATCCATTGAAGTTTATGCTTTGCAACTCAGATATATTTTTTTCTCCTCTGTGGATATGGATATGGTTCTGAGAGAGAGAGAGAGAGAGAGAGAGAGGGAGGGAGGGAGGTGAAGGGAGGGAGGCAGAGAAAGAGAGGGGAGTTATTGTGGGAAAACAATGGGAGGAGAAAAGTTTGCTCTGTAAACTATCTTTGAGCTTCTGGAGGAAAGGATTGAATATAAATGTAACAAAGAAATAATTTAGATTAGAGCCTCTTTTCAAAGTATTGTGGAGAAGGGATGGGAGAGATTTGGCTGCCTGCTTGCTCACATGCCAAACATTAGAGTCCTTTACAGTGCAAAAACTATTTTTGTTTTGTTGTTTCACTGTATAATCATTATTTGATTTGAATTTACACTGAAACCACACTGGGGTTGAATTCGGTTAATATTTTCGGTCTAATCTGGTAGTTTGTGGGAGGGAAAAGCAGCCTCACATAGAATGCTGATCTAAGTAAAAATATTGTTCATTTACTGTAGTATGTAGGGGAGTAGGTAAAAGATATTGCTGGATCAAAAATTAGAGCAAATACTTTTTTCCCATGCTTGAATTTTGTCTATCCAATTATATACTATATAATTGACACAAAAGAAGAATTCAGGCCTTCAATGGACAGTGAATGAGAGTAAACCTGCCGATTATGGATCATATGTGAGAGATATGTGAGAGATCATATGTTGCCTCTATCCTCGGATTTTATTTTATCCTCTTTCTAGTTCAGCAGTAAGCAAGGTATATGAGCCATAGGCCCACACACAGAAATACATGTAGGAAGATTGTCAAATCAAACAATGGTATACAGTATTTCATTGTCCACGCTGCCTATAGCAGCAGAAGCAGCAGCTCACCTTCAGGCCAATATTTCAGGTGCAGTAATTTTCCTTGACCTCTCATATGTTCAGTGCACAAATTAGTGGGAACAAAACTGTCATCCCTGCAGAGGATGGAGCAGCTGCACACATTCAGCTTAAGATGGAGCAGTTACACACAACCAACTATCAATTAGTATCAATCCTGAGTCTTCGGAGAAGGGCGGCATATAAATCAAATTAAAAAAAAAATTAATATAATTTAAATGAATATATCAGCCCAATACAAACAGTGTGACTATATAAGATTTCACTGAGGTATCAAAACAATTCAGTTACATAGACAAATACATAATATTGTGTGATGTCGACTCATAAGAAACATTCTGGATAACGTTGAAGTTTCTGCTTGCACACATATACTGCACTCAACATAGCCATTTATTTTTTTTGCTTTCAGCCTACAGATTTTCCCAACCTATGGATAACTGCTTTAGTGATAGGAATTTATATATAATTTTTATTGCACATTTAATTATACATAGGATACTTTTTAACGATATTATCGTTAGATTGAAGAACTAGAAATTGATTAAGAATTTTCCCAAAATTATCAAGGACTATACAAGATCAACTATACTTACAATGGTATAACGTAAATGGTCCAGAAGTTTAATTTTGCCATGTGAATCAAGTTGAATCAAAGCCAGGGGTGGGTTCTACTTACCTTTATTACCAGCTCGCAATGGGGCTGTGCGCACATTCTTCTGCGCAAGTGCAGAAACTTCTGCACATGCGCAGAAGTGTTTTGATGACATCAGGGTCAGTGGGCGGAGCCTCCCGCCGGTTTTACTACTCTAGAACTAGTGTGAGCCGGAGGCAACCCACTACTGATCAAAGCCTATTGCTAACAACTAGGCTTGCTGAGAAAATTCACATTCAGGTGCAGGTTCAAAAGTTCTGGAGGGGTTCCAATCTCAACACATCTGTAACATGTCAGATTGTGGAGATGATTAAGATCTTTCCTATGTCTTCCACACATCCTTACATCTCACTACCTTAAATTATATTACTGTTGGAACCTATAGCAGTATAACTACTGTTTGGAATCATTTAAATAAATCAGACATAAAGGTCTCCTAGGAATTTGCAATTTTCTGATTGCAAACAGAACGTTTGAACTATCATTAATAATGAGAATGAACTAAAAAAAAGAATTATATGACAAGTTAATTGGGTTTTGATCAAATACTTTTGCCATTTATAATATATATCCTGCTTGAATAGTTAGGAAACCTTTCTTTTGCTCATGACTGTTTTCCTTCAAGGGATAAATTGGCAACTTTCATTCATGTGAAGAAGCATTTATTCATGCAAGTAGTTCCTTCTATCATTCTGATTTATTCACCAGGCTTTACTAGGTAGTATTTTTATTTTGAGAAAGAATAATGGTAAGAACTGATTTCATTCCACATCCTTATCTTGGCTGCTTGCTTAAGCAAATGTCACTGCATCACCCATATACAAGAAGAATGGCTGAACTGGGGATTGATGTATCAGTCATAATTTGTTCTCCTGCTATTTCCTCCCATTGAGGATAGAGTCATGAGTCTAGTAGTATAATTGAAGTTATGGACAAAATGTAAACATATTAAGGGCCCTAAGAACCTTTAGATTATTTATTAAGGCTTTTAATTTAACTATATTTCAGGGAATGTGGAAATGTGGGGTTTTTTTTTCCAGATTAGAGCATAGTTTCATATAGACGCAGAGGAAAATGACTTCTGATGTCATTTTCCTGAAAGATGGTGGATGGGGAAAACAAGATAATTATGTTTCACCTGCTTTGCTTCCACAAATAATCCCACAGAACCAATGGATGTTTCAGTTTCAGGTTTTCTTGGAAATCGAAAGCTTTTAAAAGTTATAAGGAAAGAATGAGAAAAGAAAGTGCTTATCCTGTTGCCTGACAAAACACTGAGAGAGAAAAATAAATGATGGATAATGGGTAGAGAAAGAGAAAAGAAAAGCAGAGGAGGAAGAAAAAAAGATAGGTGGAAACACCTAGAAATCTGGAGCATCTAACAAGGTGGATGGGTCCCAGCAGACTCCTTGACTCCATGGTCTCTTAACTTTGAATCATCTTTGGAGACATAGCTTGGATTTGGATCTAGAATTGTATGGCTATCAATGTCAGAGTAGAAGAAGCAACAGGGTCTACAGCAAACCACAAAGATGACAAAAACACATGCACCAATACTACCGTTTTGTAATGTCATGCTGATATCTATAGAGGGACAAACAAGAGTCATATTTCATTATTGTGAAGCATTACTGCTTCAGACAGGAAGGCGGTATAGAAAGTGTTGAGGATGGCAGAAAAGATCATTAGTAGTTAATTTCCTTCTATCCAGCATATAAGCGATGCTTTATTTATTTATTTTATTTTATTTTTCAATTTATATACCGCCCTTCTCCCTGAGGACTCAGAGCAGTGCACAGCCAGAATTAAAAACATGAAATACAAATATTAAAAACAATTAAAATCTATATAAATTTGGCCCAAAATTTAAAAAACCACAAACCAATTAAACATTTAAAAATTTTAAAAACTTTCTTCCTAAGCCAGCCCGGCTTGCTGGAAAAAGTGGGTTTTAAGGGCACGGCGGAAGGCACTGAGGTCTTGGATTCTCCTTACCTCTGGGGGCAGCTGATTCCAGAGGGTAGGTGCCCCCACAGAGAAGGTTCTCCCCCTGCGGGTCACCAGCCTACATTGTTTGTCTACATGGGGCTCCCCTTGAGGGCCCTGAAGAGGCCCTCTCTGTGGGAGCGCACGTGTCACTGGGAGGTCGTCAGTAGCAGCAGGCGGTCTCGAAGATAGCTAGGCCCTATGCCATGGAGTGCTTTAAAGGTGATAACCAACACCTTGAAGCGCACCCGGAAGACCACCGGGAGCCAGTGCAGCTCGCGCAGGAGTGGTGTTACATGGGAGCACCATGCTGCTCCCATCACTACCCGCGCTGCTGCGTTCTGGACCAGCTGGAGCCTCCGGGTGCCCCTCAAGGGGAGCCCCATGTAGAGAGCATTGCAGTAGTCAAGGCGAGAGGTGACGAGGGCATGAGTGACTGTGCACAGGGAATCCCGATCAAGAAAGGGCCGCAACTGGCGAATCAGGCGAACCTGATAAAAGGTGCCCCTGGTTACAGCCATCAGATGTTCCTCCAAGGACAGCTGCATATCCAGGAGGACTCCCAGATTGCGAGCCCTTTCTGTGGGGGCCAAGGACTTGCCCCTAATAGTCAGTGATGGAGTCAACTGACTATATCGGGATGCTTGAGCAGAGTCAGCAAAATTGTCTGAGACACTACATAACCTCTTCCCGACTTGTTTTCCTTGTTACCTTCTGGGAGGAGGCTTCATAGTATCATAGTATCCGAAGCAGAACATCTACATTCAGTCAAATTTTGTTCCATATAGCACTAACCTTGTGAACTCTCAAGTTTCCTCTTTCCACTATGTATTCAAAACGGACAGTGATTAATATATAGCAATAGCAATAGCACTTAGACTTACATACCTCTTCATAGTGCTTCTCAGCCCTCTCTAAGCAGTTTACAGAGTCAGCATATTGCTCCCAACAATTTGGGTCCTCATTTTACCAACCTCAGAAGGATGGATGGCTGAGTCAACCTTGAGCCAGTGAGATTTGAACTGCCAAATTGCAGGCATCAGGCAGTCAGCAGAAGTAGCCTGCAGTACTGCATGCTAACCACTGTGCCACTGTGGCTCCCAAATATACAAATATATATTTGTATACATATACATACACATACACATACACATACACATACACATACACATAATTATACATATACATATATATCAGTGGTGGGTTTCTCCCGGTTCCGCCCGGTTCTGCTGAGCCGGTAGCGGTGATGATATGATGTCACCAAACTGGTTCTGCCTCCCCTGCCCCTCGCACCCCTGCGTTATTCTTACCTTTTATTTGGTCCCACCCCCAATCTATTGCTGCCTCCTGAGTCCCAGCTGATCGGCTAGAAGGAAAGAAACTGTTTAAACTCTTGCCGCAGGGCTTCAAAGGGCTGTCCTATAGCTTATCAGTGTTAAAAGACAGTATGTTGGTGGACCGGTGCCTCCCAAAACAAATGAGTAGACTGGTGCCTACAAAAATAAATGGGTAGACCAGTGCCTCCAAAAACAAATGAGTAGACCGGTGCCTGCAAAAATAAAAGGGTAGACCACTGCCTCCAAAAACAAATGAGTAGACCGGTGCCTGCAAAAATAAAAGGGTAGACCACTGCCTCCAAAAACAAATGAGTAGGCTGATGCCTGCAAAAATAAATGAGTAGACCGGTACAGCTCTGTAAGCAGTTAAAAGCCTGGTAGACCAGTACCTCTGCTAAAGCCTAAAGAATTGTCACATGGCCATCAAGCCATACCCACAAAATAAGCCACGCCCACAGAACCAATAGTAAAAAATTTTAGAACCCACCCCTGATATACATGTATACATACATATGTACGTACGTACGTACGTACCAGTGGTGGGTTGCTCCCGGTTCGGTCCTGTTCTATAGAACTGGTAGTAAAACCGGCGGGAGGCTCCGCCCACTGACTCCAATGTCATCATGGGTGATCTGCACATGGTCCCATTTGTGAACCGGTAGTAAAGGTAAGTAGAACCCACCCGATACATACATACATACACATACACACATATACACATACATACACATACACGCACATAGATATAGATATATAGGTATGTGTGTGAATGTGTATCTGTGTGTATGTGTATGTGTATGTGTGTGTGTGTGCAGGTATACATTTATATGTATGTATAGCATGTGTATATGTGAGTTAAGTATGTGTTTGGGTGGATATATACTTTCTTTTGAGAGCAGGCAACAGCATTTCATTTTTAATGTGGGTCAATGTGCTCACAGTAAAAAACATGACAATAATCTTATCTAATGCAAGTATTAACATCACAGCATTTGATGATGAAGTTGTTACGCACGTATCATCATTATTGTCCCTCTCCTTCCTTTTTGGATGTCTATGATGAGAAACATCTGTTGTAGTCAACAGAGTAAGTAGGCTTTCAGGCTAAGCAAAAGAGCTCCTTTTCAAGTTTCCCCAGCTTACATGCAGACTTTTCAAATAGTGGCAACAGAATGAAGAGGAAAGGATGAAAAAACTTCAACAACTTCTTGAGAATAATATAAATCTAAGATGCAATATAAATGACAGAAAAGAGCAAATAACAATTAACAGGACTTAAATCTTAGCATATAACTGGGTTTACTGAATTACTTAATAAAACTTTCAAGAACACATTGGCCACAAAAAATGTAAAATGCATTGGCAGAAAGTAAATTTAATTAAATAGTGAGCTGTTGAGAAAGGAATTAAAGGAAAGATGCACTTACCTGTAAAACGTCCATACAACACTTTGGAGCACTTAAAGAAGAGTTTGAAGATATAATTACGGTGTTCAATATTCAGGTTTATACACATTTTTAGGTGTTGTGTAGCAAAACACATTACCAAAGAGGAAGAATTAAACCTGCTTGGCTGTTAAAAAATTCCATCAGGCTACATAAATCAGATTTTTTTATGCATTAAAAAAGCTGCATGAAAGAATTGGGTAAAACACTTTGGTAAAATATGAAAATATCCAGTAATGTAGAACACTTTCTTAAACAATTTTAAAGCCAGACAATGTGAAACTGTGTGTAGATCTGAATAATTTAAAGACTACACATTGTGTAAATACAATTCTGGCTGCAGTTAGTACATGTAAAATCAAATATATATTCCCTTTAACAACTTTTCCGGTAAAATGCCCAACAAAAATATTTCTGGTTTCAAGTTTATATGTTGCTTTATCATTTTTTCCAACCAAGTATGTATTTTCATCCAATATTTTTTTGCCTTTGGGCAGATCCACTACATATGATAATATGAACCAGGTGTCTGGTTACACTTCCAACATTTAGCGGACATGTCTTTAAACATCTTTGCCAATCTTGTTGGTGAAAAATGCCATCTATAAAACATTTTATACAAATTTTCTTTATATGAGCCTAGTTGTTTTTCCCTAAATGGTATCCGACTAGACTCTTGAGACAATGATAGCAGTCTCCATTTCACCCAGGCCCGATCATGTGAAAACTTTAATCATATAAGGTTTATCATAAGTTCTAGTACCTTACTTTATCATTTATTAGTTAGTTAGTTAACTTTATTGATTAGCCCATGGGCCATATCAAAATGCAGAGTTCCAAACACAAATTATTACTAAAATCCAATAAAAACAATTTAAAATGGAATTGGAATAAAATACAATTTAAAATGACATTGGAATAAAATACAATTTAAAATGACATTGGAATAAGATACAATAATTTAATATATGGATAAATAAAATATGACAAAATTATATTTCAGTGTAATCCCTACAATCTACTTCAATCAGTCCCACGTGTGGCAATCTCAACTGAACCATTTTGCTCAAATACTGTGCTGTATTAAATGTTGTTTTCAAATTCTGGCCGCACATAATGTATCATTTGTTTAGTATTTAGATGGAGGTACCTATCTTTCACCCTCTTATATAGGCAACAATCAAATAGGATGTATTCAGGCCCAGTTGATTTTTATTGCAATCCATGGTAGTTTTAGTAATCTCTCTCTAATTTCACAATTGAAGGCATATCTCTTCTTTTCACTTCTCTTCCTAAATGTGCAGTTTTTGCAACTATACTTCATCATTTGAAAGGCCATTACTTTAATCCTTTTGATGCTTGTTATCATTATAAATCCTGTTAAGCCTTCATGATCTTTTTTCTGTTTGTTAATGACCTTTCTCCTTAAGGTTAATCTCTACTACTGAAGCCCACTGACCATTCTTATGCATTCTTGAGCCTCAGAAAGCAAAACTATCTATCACTGTTTCATTGTGAATTGTGAGTTCACTAAATTATGCTGTCTGACACCTCTTACCGTGAACTAAGAAAATGCCCACTAGAGACTGAAGGGCTATGGCAGAGGTCCCCAACTCATAGCTCTAGAGCCACATGTAGCTCTTTCATCCCTCTGCTGAGGCTCCCTGTCACTCAAAATATAGGTCACAGCCAGTGGTGGGATTCAGCTGGTTCACACTAGTCCAGTCAAACCGATTTTTCTGCAGTTTGGCAAATTGGTTGATCCCACCACTGGCTGGCCCCGCCCCTCACCCCTCACCTCCCTCACTCCTTGCCTGGCCTGAGAAGGTAAAGGCAGCCGCGGGGGTGGGGGAACACAGCAAGGCGATGGTTGGAGCCTTAGTGTGGGAGCAAAACACCTCTGTGCTTGCCATACTAGCCACTATGGGTTCAATATGAATTTGCTTCTATCATCCAATTTTGACGAGGGGAAAAAATAGTCTTTGAAATATTGAGTGGCACTGAATAGCAAACCAAAGTTAGTGCTTTTGGAACAGCAGAGCCCTAAAAACAAATGACACTTGGCAATATGACAGCTTTTTATGCAAGTTAGCTTCCCCAAAGTTTAGGAAAAAATCTTTTGAGTTACACATAATATGTTCCCATCAATTTTATTACAGGGCAGATTCCCCGAAACCTTACCAACAAAAGCCATCTCTCCAAGTGACTTTGGGAAAATAGAATTGTCTAACATGTATGATTCATTGTGAATTTTACATGGATTTGTGAAAAAAATATAAACTTCTCTGGCTGAAACATATCCAGGAAGGACCTAAATGTTCTTACAAAGAAGAACATTTTCCAACTGAAATTTAATATATATAGGTAGATTTTCAAAAAGTGATGCATAAGTAGGAGAACACATAAAACTTAAATTGGAATTTTTAAGAGGAAATTAAATGTCAGCATCTTACCTTGCTGAGATGTACAATGTCTGTCTCAGAGTTATTTCTTAAAGATAAATTGAAGGAAACCTTTGCCTTTTAAGAAACAAGCTCTATTCTGAATCATGTCCAGCAACTTAAGTCAAATTGGAATTGGTGTTCCAATCTCTGCCACTAAGCACAAAACTATAATTGTTTACAGCCAACTCTCAGCAGAGTTGATTGGAAGGCTGAGTTAGAAGGCAAATCAGTGAGATAATAATGTTTTTATGTCATAAACATGTGATACTTTCCTCCTACCTCTTGACGGGTTTTTAAAAGCATGCAATTTGAATTATATTTAAATCTTGAAGGTGAATTATGAATGCTCATCCATTTTAGTTCAAAATTAAGATTATTACATCATGTGGTAGATGTGATAATATTGTTAGCCATTTTAGACAACCCCTTTTCCCCTCTTGTTCCAAATCACAATAAGCAAGCCAAAGAATTAATGAATTGTGATTTAAAACTCATCTATGCCTTCTTAACAATAACATTTTTTTAAAAAAGACCACTTTTAATCTTGTGTAACAGATAATAACACAATTCCTACTGCAAGAAGAAGCCATTTTGAATTCAAATGAAGGCCCTTAACTCATCTAGCTTTTATATTCATCCCATAATTTATGGGGAACAATCTCTTCTAATGCTGGTGCATTAGTTCCCTGATGAAGAAAGAAACCATGGCGAAAACAAGAGATCTCCTACATCTATGAATATATTTCTTTGAAATCCTGGTATTTGTGAGATTCCTGTGGCGATACACTCAGTTCAAAGGCAAATTCTGTGTATTTTCATCAAAGTGTCATGTTGAGAGAATCAGCATTTCTTAAATTAGTCCTTTAAATGAAAAGTTTAACATTTGAAATGTCAAAATAATTAAAGAGTTATCCTGATCTAGAGGATTTTTTTGTGCATATCAAGTATTCAAAGTACAACACATTTCCTCAGTGTGTACCAAAATGGGGGGAAATGTAATTGAAAGCTATTTGTTCAGCTATGAGTGATGCAGTGCTATAATAAAGGAAAGGTTATGTCAACACTATATGTATTTGTCTAAAGATTATTGTAAAATTATAAAAAAGAATCATATTGTTAGTCTTAAGATGTACAGGCACCGATATACACAGGGAAAGAAAATTGCAATCACAGTAAGTCTGGTAAAACTATTACAGTGTATTTTGTGCTTTTACCACAAAGATTTTAAAAAAAGATTTTTAAATATTTTTTTTTTAAAAAAACTACATACTGAAATGTGCAAGTTAGAGAAGTTAAATGCATTTAAGAAGTTGAGATCAGTCAAAAATTAACAGCCTGTTTATTATTTTTATAGTATTCATGTAACAACATTCTTCATGACAAGTGCCTGTTAGGATTAATGGGAAAAGAGTTAAGATTGAGTCTGTGCACATTTTGCAGAACTTCCTACATTTGAAATTTTTCCATTCCTTAATGCTCATTCTTTTAAATTGGAATGTTAATTAAAAGTGTTGCTTTAGCAGAGTATCAAAACTGAAAGACTAAGTCAGGGCTGTTAAATTCCCGGCCAATGAGTTAGATGCGTCATCCGCTGGCCATGCCCATTAGTGAAGGGTTTAGCGAAAGGGGAAAAAGTCCCAATACGTCAGGTCATAATGCCGTGATGACGTGAGTTTGACATCCCTGGACTAAGTGGACAAAACTCCTTTTCTATGAATCCCTTCCACAGCTCAGATGTTTGTTGGTGAGATCAGGTACACTATCACAAATGCAAGTATTTATTAAGTTAGGCAGGACAAGATAATGCCTATTCTCCTTTACAGAAGGTGACTGGACTTACAGCTCACTTCTAGTGATGGGATGATATCTTCCACCACCACCTTAATAAGCAGGATGCTTTCACTGGCAAAGAGCAAGTTGTGTAATAAGATAAAATTAAGGAATGCTGCCATTGACCTCATCTCCTTCAGCATCTGTTTCCTGAATCTAATGGACCATTGTATCTAGTGATAGAACTGGTCTTGCAACTGGTCCCATTCGTTGCTTAGTGCAGCACACTGGTAGGATGTTAGAATTCTTATGAAGTATTTCCAAGAAGAACTTATTACTTTCAAGATAATCTGTTCTACCATTAGTCCTCTACTGAACTTTTAAAAATATTTAGTGTAAAAGGTCCATATTCTTCTTTTGGATACACTTTATGTCAGGTTTTCTCAATCTTGGCAACTTTAAACATGTGTTTAAACTCAGAAACCTTCCTTCCTCTTAAAGTTGCTAATGTTGAGAAACACTATTCTAGATTATCAAAGCTTTTCTTAAATGTAGCAAAAAGAAGGAGAAGTAAGATTTCAGGTGCAGTTTGTCCAGTGGAGATGCAAATGGAAACTTACTCATCATGATCTGGACACAGCACTAGACTGACTTCCTAAAATTAGTACTGTTTATTTGTAACATTTTAACTTATTTTATACATTTCCAAACAGAATAAGACATACTGTATATTAAGTTAAATGGCTTGATACATAATTTTACTCATATGATAAGTATTCCAATTTAAGTATTCTTGTGATCCACACATGGAAAAATTTGTAGGAGAAATTTGTGCAGAAATTAATTCCCTATCTCAAAGCAAATTACAGCTGGCAATTTCATTTCTTCTCATTAATTCCAAGGGCAAGGAGGACACACTGTTTGATATTTGTATTTACATTTATTGGAGTAGAAGGATTTACAAGTGACTAATCAGACACACAATGGGGAATACACATTGAGAGGAATGTACTAGAAACAACTTTTTGCCTAGGGCACTCACAGCTGCAAGCCATATGCTGGTTAGGAGGCAAAGGCCTTCAGGGTGTAACTGATTAAGATCTTGTCAACTTCAGGTGCAGTTTAACATTTTAAGGAAGTGTTGAACCTCAGAGAAAAGCTGCTCAGGAAGAGATAGTTTGTTAAATACCCCAAAAGCCAGACAATGTTTCAGTTTAAGGTTCTGCCAGATAAAGTGCATGAGGACAAAAAGAATGTCTGTTGTGGCCCACTGGTGGCCAGCAGAGCTGACAGCAGAGTCAGACAGTGAGGAGCTTCTGGAGGAGCTTGGGCCAGTCCTGGGGGCTGGGGAAAGCTCAGACAAGGGCTCTGCATCGTAGGCGAGAGAGGGCCAAAACCATCTGATAGTTATGTGCAGCCTCCGGAGTCTGACAGCAGCGAAGCAGAAGAACAGCGGGAGCCTGTTCCCAGTGTGTGCATTTGCAGAGCTGCCAGATGACAAGAACAATTAAGAAAAAGGGTTGGCTTGGAAATAAGGTTTGGAGATGACTGGCCCCTCCCATAAGACATAAAAGAAGAGTGAACAGGACATGAGCTTTTGCAGGAAGCAATTAGTTCATCTGGCTGATTCAAGATTTGAAATTTCTGTTTGTGACTCTGTGCCAAGTTTGGCCTTGCCCTACATCTGGAAATTAGCTTTCTGGCAGCGTTCCACGTGAAATAGGTGGGTGTTGATAACCTTCCTCTGAAAGACTGTTTATCAAGCCTTGCAGACTGTAAATGAAAGTAATTTACAGTCATATAAATAAAAGAGGTATTGCGGGACTAAGATTGTGCTTTATACTTTCAAAGGAAGCCTAGGTCAGAACAAAGTCCTTCTTTTGCTGGAAGTCTGGTAAACATAGCTTAAAACTCCATGCATTCCTTCTTAATCATCACTCAGAAGCAGTGACTTTTTGCTGCCATGGCTAGTACTTTTTTGACCCAGTCTTGATTTTGAAATACTGCTGCATTTGGTCAAGGTTTCTGCGGCTATATAGAAAGCTGAAGATTCAGCTGAAGCACATATAATGAGATCAGTATTGAGTTTATTCTTAATTCAATAGCTCTTTAGGTATTAAAAAAAATCTCATTTGTTTTACTAAATCCCATTTCACACTCTGCAGTGCTCACTCAGAAAGTGTTAATTGCATTTGAAAGGTGAAGATTATCTCCCATGTGTCAAATTGTATCATAAAGTAACTGAAATCCTTTATATTCTGAGTAACTGTCAAGAGGACAAAAATGTAAAACCTCCTTTTTATTACTAAGAGCACTTTAGAAACTTTTTTAAAAAAAATGTCCACAGAGGTATATTTATTTTAGTTTACACATTTAAAAACTCTTATCTAGCTCAACTTTTTTAGTTTGTTTATGCTAAATGGGTTTTACTTCCCTGCTTCTAAGTTTACTTTTCTATGAAAATCAGTTTTAAATAACTGATTAACAATCTTTTTTATGTTTTGGTTTTTCTAGTCAAAACATTTTGTTGAATAAAAACTTCTTTTGTCACTTGACCAAGAAGAGCTTTGCCCAATGGCATTTAAGAAGACCACAGACAGGAGATCTCAGTATCTATCTATATGCTACTAAAACTCTCATTGTCATGACTTTTAACTGGGTGAAATGTGCATCATAAGATGATTTTGAACCAAGATACCTCAAATGGGCTAATTTATAGAATGTGTCCAAAACCTGGGACACAAAACTTCCAAAGGAATGAAATTAGGTGAAGATGTGGCAGCTTCAGTGCCAATGGCTGCTGCTGCAGTGATGAGATGTTTATTTTCAACATTTCACAACAATTCTTCAGCTGTTCTCACAATCTCTCATTCCTTTCCCAATCCAGTGACTAACCTATCATATCTCTACAGCAGAGACTTGAGCTGAGAAATATCACAACTAGTCCCTTTCCCTATATGTACATGCACACGTGGACACAGAGACAACGCCTTTTCCAGAGATGCCTTTAAAAATTGGCTTCTCCCTCCATGATACTGACCTAGTTATCATTAAGCCTCCACTGGTTAAAATGGATCTCAGTAAGATAATCATAGGGAGGCAGTGACTCAGTGGATAAGATGCTGAGCTTGTCGATCAAAAGGTCAGCAATTCAGCGGTTCGAATCCCTAGTGCCGCGTAATGGGGTGAGCTCCTGTTACTTGTCACAGCTTCTGCCAACCTAGCAGTTTGAAAGCACATAAAAAATGCAAGTAGAAAAATAGGGACCACCTTTGGTGGGAAGGCGTTCAGTGCACCTTTGGCGTTTAGTCATGCCAGCCACATGACCATGGAGACGTCTTCGTGCTGGCTCTTTGGCTTTGAAACAGAGATGAGAACTGCCCCCTAGAGTCTGGAACAACTAGCACATATGTGTGA
Source organism: Pituophis catenifer annectens (assembly GCF_029215685.1). Lineage (NCBI taxonomy): Eukaryota > Metazoa > Chordata > Lepidosauria > Squamata > Colubridae > Pituophis > Pituophis catenifer. The sequence goes on from NW_027256882.1 coordinate 236,452,928, forward strand.
GGGGAACTGTTACCTTTAATATAATCATCTCCTCAGCATGTAACAGGGGAATCCAATTTTCAATCTCTAAGAATGTCCCCTTATTCTGTTTAGGAGATGGATGCAAAGTCAGAGTAACTGCTGAAAAATTTTGTGGACCATCACAATCATCCATGGATCTGATGGAGCATTTATTAAATTTACTAGGATTTCATAAGTTAAGTTTCAATTGTGGTTGATAAATCAAGGAAGCATTGACAGTTGTTTCTTCAATAAAATGTGATTGAGCAAACCATGGCTAGGTTTAACAGTGAGAATCCAGATATAAAGTTAGTAATCATATTAAATCATGCATGCATTCAGGTGACACCTACCTCCTTGTCCAAACACTGCTTGTTATACAGTACATTTAGCACCTGGGTATGTTCTCAGCTCATTGCTAAAGAGTCCTGACTCAAAAGCTGAGAATCATATCCAATTAAAAATCTGAAGAGCTGCTGTTGCTGCCACTCACTAGAAAATATGGTGCTAAATGGATTAATTTTATGCAATTTCATCTATTTGGATGCCAAAATAATACTGTGCTACTTTTCACTAAATAACATAGGTGTTAATTGTTTTTCCCTTGGGACACTAATAATTGTTGCCCAATAATTTAAAATTTCAATTATTCTCTTTTTTTTTGTATTTAATGAAGTTCAAATTTCACTACCTCTTTACTCAAGGCAAAGAAAAAATTCTCAAAAGATGCTGAATGTAGTAAGGACACGATTAGAAACCTTTTACTGATATATAAATTCTTTAATCAGTTTGCTGATACTCTGAATAATATTGCTTTGTTATTCAAAGCAGAAGTGGGGGAAATAGTACCCTTACTTAGCATTTGTTAGACGGTTCAAAATCATTTCCCATAATTTTTAATTTATTTTAAATCTGGGTAGGTGGAGACCTGCATTCAACCAACAACTAACCTTTGAAGAGTAATTAAAAGCTAAAGATAGTAAAGACCTTTCAGACCAATCAATTCACCTATAAAAGCTTCCTTTGATTGGAAAAGCAAAATGATTAATGTTTCTGAATGAAACAATTCAGCTGCTATTTCTTTTCACTAATGTGCCAAGCAGAACATGTTCAAAAGTACAAAATACCTAAAAATCTAGCAAATAATGTTCTAATGCATTCCTGTTTTCTTTTTTCACTGAATGAAATCATTAGATGCCTTCAACCTGTGGCAGCCATTTAGAAAACATGCCTCAATCAATTCTCATGACTACAACCTATATCAAACCAGAGATTTTCAGTGATATTGATGCTTCCTCCACTAACATTAATATTTAATTCTGCTGTATCTGATTTTACAATGGAAAGCAAACAATCCAGGGAAAAAGCTAAATAAATAGAGTAGTAGTACCCAAGGATCATGATGAGAGATTCAGGCAAGGTTCCCCCATCACTTTAAACCATAGAATTGACTTGCTTGAGGCTGAATTCGGGCTCAGTGGAATGTAAGGACTGAAGCAAGTGTATCAAGAAACAAATGTTTAACATGGTGAATTGGTGTATCATATAAATCTAGTAAAAGGTCATCTTTTTCCATTCTTTTTTTGATTGAGAATAGCTGGTTCTTGAGTAGCTCGGAAAATCAAACTTGATAATAGATGAAGTGATCTCCAGCCTCAACCTCTAACCACAATTGTGAAAGTAATATTTCTTAGAAGGGTTTCCAATCCTATGAAAGCAGATGTGAGGCACATTCTATAGAGACGGCAAACCCATGAAGGAGAGTATCACAAAATTCAAAAAGCCATCTTCACAGCCAATTAGGGGTGAATCTATAATTTTGAAAACTGTAGAAGTCAGTCTCCAGACAGTCTTAAAGAAAGGTAATTAAGGCCAATTTTTAAAAAACATTTCCTTATCATGGTTTCAACATCTAGGCTGGGCTACTTTTTATCACAGCAACAAAACTTTCTGACATGTGTATAAAGATGCTCATACAAAGACTTGTTTTATTCCATCATTTATGAATATCCCAGGCCCAATATCAGCAGTATGCTCAATATTGGAAACAAAGCTAACAGAGCAGTCCTATTTTTGAACCCGATGTTTCTTTAAATCTCATTTATTTCAGAACTATCAATGGGCAAGATCATCATTTTAGCCATTGTCTATCCATTGCAGGATGAAGGCCTGTTCTGCATGTTTCCAACCAATATGGTCCTGATGTTTCTTTTTGCCGATTGGGCCTACAATACTTGCTGATTTTATTGACTCATCTTGTTTTAAGTCTCTTTCATGGATGCTTTTTATCAATCAATGCTATGACTGCCTTGGTCCACCTGCTATCAGTTCATCTTGCTATATGACCAACCCATTTCCATTTCAATTATTTTATTCTTTTGATGATATCATATATTTGTGTTGGTTCAATGGGCAAAATAATTGTACTGATTTAGCTTGCATTGGTTTTATATCATGTTATTTCTATGACATAATAAGTAAACTGTAGCTTTTCAAGCATTGCTATCCTACAACATTCAGCATCCCTTAACTGTTGGCTAGTTGGGTCTTCAAGAGATAAACTGGAAGCAGTCACTTATGAAGAAGAAAGCCAGCACAGAACAAAGCTTGTGGCAGGATAAGGTGGAAAACATCAGTTCAATTAAATGTCAAGTCAGATGGTCTTAGTAATAGGCTAGGCATGAGACAAAGGAGACATGTCCTTGAAGAACTGTTGATTAAGGCAAGAAGTGAAAGCTTTGGTGAGCTCTTCCTGCTTTCATGTACATGGGAAATAAAATCACTTTCTAACTGCTGACTCTGCTACTCTGCCTTTTCTCCTAACTGAGGACATTTATGCTCCTTCTCAAGCGTTTGCCTGGAATAGTTGCAGAAACCCAAAATGTACTTACATTCCATCTGGGGATATTGTAATGTATTTGTGCATCTTTTAAACATCCCAGCAGCCAAGCATTGTTGACATTAATGGAGATACTATAATTACAACACCTAGGAAAGTAACCATTTAAAATGTATTTTCAAAATAATTACCTGGTACACACAAAATCTGTTTGGAGTGAAACAATATGCAGCAAATGTTCCAAAATAACCATCCAGGTGGTGGTGGTTGTTTTTTTTTAAAGGTTGTATGCCGTCTCCATTGAAATGGCAAATTCTGGCTGATTGAATGCTGTTTGCTTGCACAGAAGCAAGTATAAGAGCAATCTGCCAGCTCCCTAATTAGGAAAAATGTACAAGCTGTCTGATTTTAATTGAACAATAAAGTCGGGTTTTTTTTTTTTTTTTTTAGATATGGTAATTGGGTACCCAAAAACATGCATATTCTATTTTGGAATTGTAAACCTTAACTATAATTAATATCACATGTGTGTGTGTGTGGATAGATTAGATTAGATTAGATTAGATTAGATTAGATTAGATTAGATTAGATTGACAGTTATTTCAACCGTAATGGACAATTGGAATGGAGAAAAGAAGGAAAGAAAACCACTAGTTCAGTCTAATGTTATGCTTACAGATACATATCTTATGAATATATCTGAGTATAATGTACAGGCAGGCAGGCAGGCAGGCAGGCAGGCAGAAAGTCATCTTACCCTAGAGCAGTGTTTCTCAACCTTGGTAGCTTGAAGATGGGTGGACTTCAACTGAAGTCCACCCATCTTCAAGCTACCAAGGTTAGGAAACACTGCCCTAGAGTTTTCAGATAGGATTTGTTGTTCTGTCCTTTAATCTAAAGTAAATAAAAATGGAATAAAGCAGCATCAGCTTCATCATTATCATCACATATATATGGTCTAATCAATCACAGTTTCTCTCTAGAAAAGATCACACGAACATAAAACATTGGTCTGGTAATCATCATGCTGTACAGCCAGAAGAGATGCAAGATTGGAAGAAACCTCATGCTAGGAAGAAATGTATTTCTTTATTAGATGGTTGGTTGCTTTAACTAAAAGGAAAAGAAAAAGCTGTATCAACCACCATCAAAGAAAAATGCTTTCCCAACTGATGTTTTATATGCAAAAGACATATACCAAATTCTCTTGAGAGCCTCCTGACCAAGAGTAGAGTCAATAATTTCAGCATTTAACAGAAGATTTTGGACAAAGAACCCAGTGGAAATAGGAGTTTTAATTGAATGTTAATCTTTAAAACCTATTTTTAGTACTTTTGTTTGTGTAGTCAATACATCAAGAAAGATTTAATAGTCTAGAGGTGGGCTGCTGCCGGTTCGGATACATTAGATATATACTTCAGAGAAGTATTTAAAACATTAATTTTGCAAACTTAAAGATCGTTTAAAAATATTTTCTCTATTATGAAAGACATTTAAAAAAACTACCAAAATTGTTTAGTGTATAAAATAAATAAGCAATAATGCATTTCAGTATCATCAGCTCATATTCTGATCCCAAATATGAAAAACACATAAATTTCATGTAAAGGAATTATCAACTCACGCTCAGCTATATATTTTATTCATTTCTTCTATTTCGTCACATTCTTTTGCATAAAGTAGCTATTTCTAAGATGGCCTCATCCATTTCTTTGGTTCCATAAACTTCCATATTTATTTAACCAGACAAGCATATTATGTGAGGCTTAAGAAGAATAATTTTACATTGCTTACAAGAAAAAGACAATTGAAGAGAAGTAATGCATAATTATTAATAAATAGTTAATAAGGAAGGAGACAAAAATATGGAATTAAATTGGAGAAAATGATTCCAGGTCAAAATACACAGAATTATCTTAAAATATCTTGTTAAAAGATACCTATTATCCAAGATATCTGGAACTATGACAATCACATACAAGTGACATTTTCTGGCAATTTGTATTTGGTAATGTGCTAATTAAAATGTTTGGATTAAATGTGGGAAAATCAGGCATCAACTCTCTGACACATTACTTAGGAGAAAGTCTCATTAAACTTGGTGGAACCTAGTTCTAAGTAAATGCAGATAGGATTGTATTGACAATATCAAATGCATTGACTTCAGAAGTTTATTAAGGGATCTTGGCAATTTTATAATGTGCTATCACTTGGGGGGAAAACAAAACCCATGAAAAAAAAATATGAGCTAGGACAGTTAGAGAATGATCAAGAGCCAGGAAATGGCCAGGGAAAAAAAATGGAAGTGAATGAAAAAGAATGTTGGCTGACTCCTTAGAACAGGGATGTCTAACCTTGGCAACTTTGTGGGCTTCCCCATGCTGGCTGAGATGACACCTACAAGTCTTAAAGTTGCCAAGGTTGGACAATCCTGCTCTAGAATATAAAAAACAGCACTGCGCTCTGCAGCCCTTTGCTGCAAACCTCATTTGTGTTTGCATTCTAGAAATAATTTTACAATAGAATTGGGTTTGGGTAAGAATATCAAGTAGTCAGCAGTTTTGAAAGTCAAACTTCAGATTACATTTTAAGAACCTATCCTGATGTATTTTATTAGTTTTATTCAGCTTTGCTTCCTATTATTTATGAATGGTCTTCTTTTATTCAAACCATTACATCAAAAGTAATTGAATAAATTAAACTTGGGTTTCACTATTCAGCTCACCGTAGAAATGTATTGATATTATATGTGTCATATATGCCTTCTTTCATTTTTTTAAAAAATGAAGTTAATAAAAAAACCGAGTATTTATGCTTATTACTAAACAAGATCAGTATGCTAATTATATTCTTTCCTTCTCATTCCTTTCATAGCAAGCAAATGCATTTGTTTTCCCTTCCATCTTCTATATTTGTTTTTTTTTTCCCCCAGGTCTTAGAGATGTCTAATCAGATGTCTATTGAGCAAAATGGAAGAAAATTGTTTGTTTCGTTAATTTTCTGGTTCCCATCCCATTTTTGGGGGGGAAAGCCCTCCAATGTAGTTTAAATAAGCATATCCCTTCAATTTTCCCATGAAAAGTCACCTTATAAAGAAAGGTGAGTTGAAAGAGGAAACATGACTTGATTGTTCCAAAGTCATCTGCAATTTTTCCAACACTAAGGGAGGATTTGAGGCTGGGTTTTCCCTGTGCTAGTCCAATACCTACAAATCTTTACATTCAATTTATGTAAATTATATAAATACAATTGATGGTGTTACCTTACAATATTCATATTTAGTTCTGGTTTTGACAGATGCTGTCCAGAAGGGGTGGGCTTCAAAATTTTTAGTAAGGGGCTCTCTGCCCAGTTGCTGGGTGGGTGTGGCCATGGTGGGCATGGCCTAGTTGGCCTCCTGAATCATGGTGGGAGAGTTTGCCCTCCCCAGGTTCCAGAGCCACTCTGGAGGCTGGAAACGGGCCCATTTCTGGCCTTCCCGAACTTCTGGTAGGCCCGTTTTAATCCTCCCTTATCCTCTGTGCTTGTCCTGCACTTACCTGCATCCAAAATGGGCCACGTGGGGACTCCTGGGAGGGGCGGGGCAGGGTGGGCGGTACCAGCCAGGAGTGGGATTTGGAGGTTCTCTGAACTGCATAGAATCTTAGCTAGAGATTCTCCCAAACCCCTGCGAATCACTAGCAGCCCACCCCTGCTGTCCAGTGAATTAAATATTCAATAAATGTTGGCATTTTGATTATAAATAAACAGTGAAAACTTATTACTGTCTACAGAACTTTGTTCTTATTCTGCATGTTATACACATTGATCCAGAGTTGGTAGTTTACAAGTTTATTTCAACTAAAACTTCATGTAATCCAAAACAAGTATTTTCAATATCCAAGTTGACAATCTCCTATACATTTGGATTTGATTTATACCTATATCTGTCAAATGAACCAAAAACTTACATTCAGTCTGTTTATTTTGGCATCACAAGTTCTATTATAAATTGTTTCCAGTATCACCTCAACTCAAAATCACAAGACTTGCATTGTCTCAACCCAATTTGCTTGCAGCAATTATACATAGACAATTTGCTACCTTGTAAATAGTCTTGAGCCAGAGACTATTACAATATTTGGTACTAATGCATTTTCACAATAAAAATAAAATATATTCTGTGACCTAGATAACAATATTTTTTATTGCAGACTGAAACAATGCAGTCTGATGCATTGTTTGGAGCCTCAAATAATGCTGTTTGATGCAGGCTACTATGAAGTCATCCAAACTTCAGAACCATTTTGCATTTCTGAGAAATGTACTTTTCAACTAAAAGATAATTATTTACAGTGCCTTTAATTAAAAGACCTCAAGGGTTTTTCCTCATATCGGAAGAATATTCAATGAAACAAAAGATCAATAAAATTTATTTTTTAAAAAAATATTTTGTTCTCTCAGAAAAAAGATGGTTTATAATTTATGATTATTTCTTAATTATAAAATGAATGCAATAGGGACCGCAAAGGCCAGTTTAATATAGAAAAGAACCTCCTCCAGAGGGTTTTTAGTGGCATATTAGCATAGTCCAGTGATGGCTAACCTTTTTGCCATCACGTGCCAGGAGTGGGGGGCTGGGGGGGTGTGCGCACATGCCCACACCCATTATTTCCCCCCCATGCATGCGCCCCCCCCCACATTCCCCTCCCTCTCCGTTCCTGACATGTGCTGACCCAGTAGGCACATTTTTCTCTCTCACCTGGCTCCAGAGCCTCTCTAGGAGTCTGGGGAGGGCGAAAATGGCCTTCCCTCCCCCCTCCCCCCTGGGAGGCCCTCTGGAGGCCAGAAACAGCCCATTTGCCAACTTCTGGTGGGCCCAGAAGGCCTGAAAATTAGTTGGCCGGCATACCAGAGCTGAGCTCATGTGCCCACTGATAAGGCTACACATGCCACCTGTGGCACATGTGCCATAGGTTTGCCATCACGGGCATAGTCAATCCAATATCTTCTTCTGTACATTGGCACTCCTTCTGTGAACCAATTCAGCTTGATTAGCAAAAGACTTATTCTTTAAGTATGATGTTGCAGGGAAAATAGGAAGAGGAAAGAGTACTATGTATGTTCGCTGCCTTGAGTTACTTATAAAGTAATAAAGACAGAACAAAATGCCAACAAATAAATGAATAAAATAAACCTCAGGGATAAAGGAGCACGTTTGCTGATATGTGAGTGATATGAATGAATAGATGCATTGAAAATCAAATCAGATCCAGTGATCTGAATTTGAATTCAAGCTTTGGAAATGCAAGATTCCATTTGAACAGTTTCAAACGTTCAGTTTGATAAAATATTCAGCTATGGGTTCTAAAGGGAAGTATCTAGACTCGGTCTCATTTTCTGGCAGAATGGAATGAGAAAAATAGCAATGGCAAATCAAATACAGAACGCTACCTCTACAATGCTTCATCAAGAGAGCTTCAAGATTTTTCACTGCAAAAAATGTGTGAAATATTTTCCTTTCTTTGCAAAGATAGCAGAGGTGAGTAAAGGATGATGCTAATTTTCCAGCAAAGAGCCTATACAGAAGCTACACTGAACCAATTGAGAAAGTGCATGCTGATTATGTATTGCATTTTACTTATATCCTTCCTTTCATTAAGGAGCTCATGGTGCCATACATAACACTCTATCCTCCTATTTTTTCTTACCACATACTGTATAACCCCATAACAACCATCCTTGAACTGAGAGAAAGCGATTGGCTTCAAATCACACAGAGTTTCTGTAGCTTTGTGTAGAGTAGAACTTGGGCCTTCCTGCTTCTAGTGCAGTTTATATTACATTTTGATGCAAGAATGTGAATTTATATCAAAGAAACCTATAGAAGACAAGACAAAGATAGAATAGAAAGAAAGAAAACAACATGAATACATGCACACACACAGAGTGATGAATGAACCAGACTTAAGAGGATATTTAAAAAAAGCTGAATAACTGCAGGCAAATTGGATACTTACACTAAAAAGGACTATACTACAAATCAGATAAAGGAAAGACAAAATTAAGGGTATTGTCTGAGAAAAGTTCACCCAAGCAAAAGAAAAGTATTTCTTTATTTAATTTATTTACAGAACTTCATTTACCACTCCAGTCCAGCAGAACTTAGATTTCCTTCTCATGGCAAAATATTAAAATAGTAGAATAATATCACAAAAGGAAGAGTAGCAAAAAATTGGAAATGTACAGCTTATTCTGATTTTAGGAGGTAAATTAGAATAGAATAACAGAGTTGGAAGGCACCTTGCAGGTCTTCTAGTCCAACCCCCTGCTTAGACAGGATACCCTACACCACTTCAGACAAATGGTTATCCAATCTCTTAAAAACTTCCAGTGGAGGCAAGTTGTTCCACTGATTAATTGTTCAAACTGTCAGGAAATTTCTCCTTAGTTCTAAATTGCTTCTCTACTTGATTAGTTTCCATCCATTGCTTCTTATCCTGCGCTCAGATGCTTTGGAGAATAGCTTGACTCCCTCTTCTTTGTGGCAGCCCCTGAGATATTGGAACACTGCTACCATGTCTCCCCTAGTCCTTCTTTTCATTAAACTAGACATACCCAGTTCCTGCAACCGTTCTTTATATGTTTTAGCCCCCAGCCCCTAATCATCTTTGTTGCTTTTCTCTGCACTCTTTCTAGAGTCTCAACATCTTTCTTACACCATGGTGACCAAAACTGGATGCAGTATTCCAAGTGTGGCCTTACCAAGGCATTCTAAAATGGTATTAACACATCATGTGATCTTGATTCTATCCCTCTGTTTATGCAACCTAGAACTGTGTTGGTTTTTCTGGCAGCTGCAGCATACTACTGGCTCATATTTAAATGATTGTCCACTAGGACTCCAAGATCCTCTCAAGTTACTATTGAGCCAGGTACCACCTATACTATACCTGTGCATTTGATTTTTCTTGCCTAAATGTAGAACCTTACTTTTTTCACCATTGAAATTCATTTTGTTAGATAGCGCCCAATATTCAAGTCTGTAAGATCCTTCTGTATCTTTAAGCCTATCTTCTGGAGTGTTAGCTATTCCTGCTAGCTTGGTGTTGTCTGCAAATTTGATGAGTTCCCCATCTATCCCTTCTTTGAAATCATTGATGAAGATGTTGAAGAGAACTGGGCCTAAAACAGAGCCTTGGGGTACTCCACTGCATACTTCCCTCCATGTAGATCCAGTTCCATTGAGGACTACACATTGAGTACAGTTTGTCATCCAGTTACCAATCCATCTGTGGTGATGCTGTCTAACCCACATTTTTCTATTTTATTAAGTAGTAGGTTATGGTCTATTTTATTAAATGCCTTACTGAAGTCCAAGTAAATTATATTGACAACATTCCTCTGGCCCACTAATTTTATCACTTTGTCAAAGAATGCAATCATATTAGTCTGGCATGATCTGTTTTTGACAAACCCATGTTGGCTTTTGGTTATTACTTTGTTTGCTTCTAGGTGTTCGCTGATTCGTTGCTTGATTATCTTTTCCAGAATTTCCCCTGGTATTGAGGTCAGGCTGATAGGTCTGTAGTTTCCTGGATCTATTTTTTCCCCTTTTTTGAAAATGGAAACTACACCAACTCTTTGCCAGTTCTCTGGCAGTCCCCCAGTGCTCCAGGATCTTTGAAAGATATAGTTCAGTGCAGTGGTGGGTTCCTCCCGGTTTGGCACAGTTCGGTCGAGCCAGTAGCAGTGATGATATGACGTCACCGAACCGGTTCTCTTTGTTCAGGAGCTGGGTCCTCCTGCCCCTCCTCCCGCGTTATTCTTACCTTTTATTTGGCCCCGCTCCCAATTTTTCACTGCCTCCTGAGTCCCAGCTGATCGTCTGGAAGGAAAAAAACTGTTTAAACTCTTGCCGCGGGGCTTCAAAGGGCCGCCCTACAGCTGATCAATGTTAAAAGGCAGTGTGCTTGAAAAACAAATGGGTAGACCAGGACACTCCAAAAATAAATGGGTAGACCAGGACACTCCAAAAACAAATGGGTAGACCGGTACAGCTCTACAACCAGTTAAAAGCCTAGTAGACCAGTACCTCTGCTAAATCCTAAATAATTGTCACATGACCATCAAACCACGTCCACAAAATAAGCCACGCCCACAGAACCGGTGTAAAAAAATTTAGAACCCACCTCTGGTTCAGTGGTTGTGAGATCTCATCTGCCAGTTCCTTCAGAACCTTGGGGTGTAATCCATCTGGTCCTGGTGATTTGAACTCATCTAGGATAGATAGGTGCTCACTTACCATTATCTTCCCTATTTTAACTTGTGTTCCTAATCTGTTTTTTGTGGTGCCATTTTTGATAGGTTGGACTATTTTTTCCCTTTCTGTAAAGAAAGATACAAAAAATGAGTTAAGTAGTTCTGCTTTCTCCGTGTTGCTTGTCACCTTCTTGCCACTTTCTCCCATCAATGGACCAATTGTTTCCTTGACTTTTTTCTTGTTTTTAACATGTTGGAAGAAACTTTTTTTGTTATTTTTTACTTTTGTCACAAGCCTTTGTTCATTATGATTATTTGAGAAGTCTAACTTCTTCTGGGGCCATGCAAATAATTATCCAAGACAAGCCCCACCTACTTAATCTTCAGGAATACATGATTCCATAGTTATCTGGACCCTAAGTTTAGACAAGGCTGTAAAGTCAATTTTAGGGCTGTTCACCAGAAAGTTTTGGGGTTTGTATGAAGACAAATACGATACCTATCTAAAATAGTTCAGTGTTTTTTAGAATTGCATAGCATAAACATATTGTTGTGGTCCGCCAGCGACCAGCAGAGCTGGCAGCAGAGTCGGACAGTGAGGAGGTTGGGGAGGAACATGGGCCTGTCCTGGAGTCTGGGGAAGGCTCAGACAATGGCTCTGAGTCAGAGGCAGAGAGGGGGCCAAGGCCATCTCTGGAGTCTGACAACAGTGAGGCAGAAGAACTGCGTGAGCCTGTTTCCAGTGTGCGCGTGCGCAGAGCTGCTAGGAGACATGAACAATTAAGGAAACAGGGTCGACTTGGGAGCAAGGTTTGGAGATGATTGGCCCCTCCCATAAGACATAAAAGAGAAGCGAACAGGCCGTGAGCTTTTGCAGGAAGCAATTAGTTAATCTGGCCGATTCAAGATTTGAAAATTGTTTGTGACTCTGTGCCAAGTTTGGCCTTGCCCTGTGTCTGGAAATGAGCTCTTTGGCAGCGTTCCATGTGAGATAGGTGGGTGTTGATAACCTTCCTCTGAAAGACTGTTTATCAAGCCTTGTGGACTATAAATGAAAGTAATTTACAGCTGTATGAATTAAAGAGGTTTGCCGGGACTAAGTTTGTGCTGTTTAATTTCTAAGGAAGCCTAGGTCAGAACACATATGTGGGGTTGGGGTGGGAGAAGGGAATAAAAGGAAGAGGTTTTAGCAGGAAGAGGAGACAAAGGGAATGTGAGATGAGGAAGGAGGGGGTTGTCTGGCGAAAAAGCCAGAAGGTAAGGATAGAAAAAAGGAGGCCTAAGAGGATAGGAGAAGAGGCTTAAGGGAGAAATGGAAAAAGAGGCCTGGGAAAAGGGAGAGGTAGTGAAGGCAATAGGGAGGATAGGAGAGGCTTCTGTGGGGAAAGCAGAGGAATCCATGAAGGAGCAGAGACAGTGGAAGGAGACCCCAGTAGGCAATTCAAGAGAGAGAGAGGTGAGGAGAGAGAGAGAAAGAGAGAGGGAGAGAGGGAGAGAGAAAGAATGGCTGACCAGCCACATGAATATCATCTCATCACGTGACCCACCTGCTGGGAAAAGACTGATAATCACCCCACCATGTGACCTGCCTGCTGAGAGTAGACTGACCACCACAACACTACATGACCCAGGCCAGTAAAGGTGCCTGAATGAGGGATCAGTGTGGACTGGCAGCCATACCAAGAGGGCCAGGAGAAACCAGACTCCAGCCACCCTTTTGGGATAGCACTACACATACAATCCCAGGAGAGGACATTGCTTTGTTGGAAACAGTTATCAAACCCATGTTCTCATTCTCAAACACTCCTTTTGGAAATTGAATCTGAAATGCTCTGCAGCTCAAATAGAGATAAAAAGAATACCAGAATAAAATTCCCCTTCCATTTCTCTTCCTCTCTGTGCCTCCAAATGAATCTGTCTGTACAGATTGTAGAAAGGAGAGCCACCAAAAGAAGGGCAGACATCCCACCAAAGCTGATAATCAGAGGTTGCAGGGGTGATAAAATCCATTGATTGCCTACTCACATTGCTATCAAAGACCCTATCAGTCACAACTGCCTCTCAGCTTTGTCCATGTAGCGCCTGAAGCGTTGCAAAGCCAGAAGCATTGAAAAATCCATTGAATCTCTGAATTGCCTTCAAATCTCTCCAAAGTACTTCAAAGGCACCTGATTGGATTTGAAGGGGATATTTAATTGACTTGTCCTACTAATTAAATCACCCATTTGAAGCTTCACAAAACCTCGTGCATTAGGCAGGAACTCTTTATGCCTGCCAATGCTCATGTAGACATTACAGCCCTTACTGCATCTGAACCATGGCAAGATTATATTATATTATCATTATATTACCCAGGCATTGATTGTGGGATTGTGGAAAGTTTTTCTAAAGCTTCTTTATTGCTTTGGGATACCATCACACTTACCTATTGCAAATCCATTTTTAAAAGATGTTCAGCTAACAAGCTTTATATAACTGTATACAATGATCTAAGCATACTTATTTACTATAGAGGAATATCACTATTTTGTATCTTAATTTTGTATCTTTGAAGGTTTCTTCTTTCAATGTCATGTAATTCAAGTTTACAAAAGCAGAAATAATAGTAATTGTTCTAAAGTTCTCAATGCCATGGCTATGCATACTTCCTAATGGGAAAAGACAAGACTTATGCCAATTCTCAAATTTATTTATTTATTTATTTATTTATTTATTTATTTATTTATTTATTTATTTATTTATTTATTTATTTATTCAATTTCTATACCGCCCTTCTCCTGAAGGACTCAGGGCGGTGAACAGTTAAAATAACATACATATAAAATGTGAATATAAGATGATTAAGCCAATTTGGTTCATCAGTTAAGAATTTTCAACATAAAGATTTAGGAAAATTAGAAGAGATTTATGCCAGCCCGGCTTGGTGAAATAGAAAGATCTTAAGTGCACGACGGAAAGTACGAAGATCTGGGATCATTCGTATCCCTGGAGGTAACCTGTTCCAAAGGGTAGGTGCCCCTACAGAAAAGGCTCTTTCCCTGGGAACCACCAGTCGACATTGCTTTAGCGATGGCACCCTGAGGAGGCCCACCCTGTGGGAGCGTGCTGGTTGGTGGGAGGTTATTGGTTGCTGAAGGTGGTCTCGTAAGTACCCAGGTCCTAAGCCATGGAGCAAATTAACCTTAGATAGAAAGAACTGTGGGTTTTTTCATTCAGGAGGGCTGAAAAATTTGCCTCAATAGTACCGTATTAGAGAGGCACCTTTTTTCCCTCTAAAAGGGGGTGAAAATTTAGGTGAGGCTTATACACTGAATGTAGCCCCACCCACCCACTGGTCCCTACTCTTTGGTCTCTGCCTCCCAGCAGTTTACCTCCTTGCAGCAAGCAGCAAGAAGAAACAGCCCGTTTCACCGTCAGCACAGCCTACTTAGCACAAGTTGATTAGATCAGCCTCCCAACTCTCAGCTGTTTTGCTCTCAGCTGTTTTGCTTGCTGCAAAGAGATAAATTGCTGGGAGTAGATTTTTTTTTTCTTGTGCTAATCAAACTATGCTGAAAACGAAAATGAAAGTAAAGTAGGCTATTTGCTGTTTGCTGCAACTAAGCAAAATTGCTGGGAGACAGAGGTAGAGGCAGATTTCTTTTTCTTGCTTTCCTCACCAAAAAAGGTAGGTCCAGAGCCTCTTATACTTCAAAAACTACGGTATGGCTCTGAGCTCAGGGAATATCCAACCTGGATTTAATAGAAAGATTTGTTTACTTAACTTTCTCCACAAAGCATCAGTTATACTGAATGCCTACCTAACTGACTGCCTCTTTCAATATCATTATACTGACACATATTTGAATATAAATCATATAATTCCTACATTGCATGAATATAAGTTTATGATATTTTCTGTATTGAGGTTTTGAATTAAAAATTATGGGAATGTGGCTGGAATATTCACAGATTGAATTTTTTTTCTTTCTTTTTTTAGTTTCCTCTTAGATATTTCTAAGTTATAAAGTAAAACAGAGATTTAATGTGACACTTATTAAATCACTCTGCTAAAGTAACAGTGACATGTTTGAAGATCCTAGGACATCCTTGCTCTTTGTCTTCAACTAAAATTGGCTCTTGGGGTCTCCTTGGATTTTAATAAAGTTTTAATAAATTTAATGAACTGCCAGTATCCAAAGAGAACTCATTTTATTTAAAATCCCATCTGCAGTAAGTGCAAGTTAACACCAGAACAATTGTCCCAGGTACCCCGAACTTTTATGTCATGTATTTTATTGTGAAACATGTTCTTGCAATATCAAGTCCTTGTCATAAAGCTTCGAAACTTCAACCTTTGCTTGTTTCATATGATGGATGCTGCCTTGCTCCATGAACTTTGGTTATTGGTAGGAACACTATTGAACTTGGACTGTATTTATGACTATGCCTTTGCACGCTGGATTTATAACCTTAAAATTCCTAAGTAATTGATTCCAGCCTGAAGGGGTCAAGACACAAAAGTTTCACTGAAATATATATTTGAAATATTTCCCCTGTACTATTTTAAGCAGAGTATACCACTGCAAACTCCAAATTGTGCAGCAAATAACTTATATAGAAGTTGAATTAAACCAATGTAATAAGTGGATTATTCCAATTCAAAAATAGAATTTTTTAAAAAAAATCCTATGCTTTTACCAAAAGTTTGAGTTCTGATCTCTGACTTACTCTCTTGGACTTATAGGCTTGCTGCTTTAACTCATTTGCAAGGCCAGTCTCATCTGATATATATCTTATATATATATATATATATATATATATATATATATATATATATATATATATATATATATATATATATATATCTGTGTGTGTGTGTGTGTGTGTGTGTGTGTGTGTGTGTGTGTGTAAAGAAAGAAGCAGACATCCTGTGAGCTCCTGAACTTAAAATTTTAAAATTTTAAAATAATTAAAATTTTATTTTACTAAGCTTTCCTCAGCCATCTGCTGACATCATCAGAGTATTAAACTACCTTTACAGAATAGAATAGAAACTATTTTAGAATAGTTTGTAATATACATACATACATACATATATGTGTGTGTGTGTGTGTGTACAGTATATGTATGTATACGTGTGTGTGTGTATGTATATATATCTATATCTATATATCTATATCTATCTATCTATCTATCTATCTATCTATCTATCTATCTATATCTTTGGTTATTCAGGTTTTCTACCGCGTAAAATTGGAAGTGTCTTGGCGACGATTCAACGAAGTCTCATTCGTCATCTTCAGGCTGGTGTTTTCGGCTTCGTGCTTCTAGGAGCAATGTGAGATCGCAGCTGTTTCTTCCTTTTAACTGCTAGTGGGGGTATGAACTGATTTGGTGGGAGCTTGGCTGTGTTCTGATTGGGTGGAGGTGTGCTCTGATTGGTTGGGGGTTTGGCTGTGCTCTGATTGGATGGGGGGTTGGCTGTGCTCTGATTGGATGGGGGTGTGTTCTGTTTAGGTGGGGGCTTGGTTGTGCTCATGTTAGTCTAACATGACATCATGCCAATGTCAAATTTCTCTGAATCAAATAACATCCAAGGCTTTACTAAATATTTCAGCATTATACCAAATAAATAAGAAACAAGAAAAAAATCAATACTGAACAGTGAACGACTTTTCAAAAAGGGTCCATGACTATCAAATACTTCATTAAGGAATTAAAAATGAAACCCACTATTTTGTTAATATTTTTTAAATACTAAAATTGATTTTTTTAGGGGGAGGGTGGAATACTCTCTTCTTCCCTTCCCTAATTACTGCACAATTGTTTATTGTTCTTTCGAAGAATTTGTCTTTCTTGGGATGTAGTTCTCAGGATTTATTCTTAAAGATTATGCATGATTTTAAAGTTTCCCACAGTAAGGATTCACTCTTCTCAAGACAGAATAATTCAATATTGTTATTTAAAAAAAGAAACTTCCACAAACCCCATTTCTCCAAAATGTAAATTGATTTGAAAGATGAAGAATAAAAAAAAAGTATATTTAAGCATAACCTCCTAAGAAAAAATGATTTTACAAAATTAATGGAAGAAAAATACTACTATTTATGAAAGCTAGCTTAATTTCCAAGTTTTGACCTTTCAAAGGATATCAATCATTTGGACAACACTGAATATCCCATTATTTCTAGCAGATATAAGTAGAGATTATATTACTTTGCTTAAAATGTTATACCATAATAGCAGTGTTCCAATATCTGAGGAGTTGCCAGAAAGAAGTGGAGGCCAACCTATTTTCCAAAGTACCAGAAAGCAAAACAAGAACCAATGGATGGAAACTAATCAAGGAGAGAAGCAACCTAGAACTAAGGAGAAATTTCCCAGTGGTGAGAACAATCAACCAGTGGAATGGCTTGTCTTCAGAAGTTGTGGATGCCCCATCACTGGAGGCTTTTAGGAAGAGTCTGCTTGAGCAGAGGATTGGACTAGATGACCTCCAAGGTCCCTTCCAACTCTGTCATTTTATGTTTTTGAAGAGAGGAGAATATCAAACAGAATAGAACAAATATTTTATATTCCAAAACTAAAAATAAATAAATAAAAAGCACTGCAAACCTGTTTCACAAGACCATTAAATAAACATGTGCCATATTAAAGATTAAAGATAAAGTTGATACTGTTTCTCAGGACAAAACTTAGCTAGTTCTTTCATCATCCCTACTTTTTCTCAAATGGCAGACAAGTGAATATTTTAATTTGCCACTGGCCCCATTACTCAGGTAGTCAGGTTAGACGAACTTTAAAATTCAAAAGTGAAACTCAGATTTCTAGAATTTACCTTTGGATCAAATTGTCTCCCTTCCCCTCTGACATGCATGTAGGGTGCAGAGTCTTTAGGGAATTGCTTTGTACATGAATCAGGGACTATCTCAATGGCTACTGCTCAGGAAATCTGACGAAGCAGATCTCTCCATAATGTAGGCACACTATAAGCACTCTCTGGATGAAGAGCAGAGAAATCAAGGTGGCATCTAGGCATATAGGATAGTGGAAATGTGCCTGGAACTGTCAGACATTCTCTCCCCCCCCCCGCCCCCAAATGGCTGCTCCTTTCGGTTGGGTGGGGGAGAGGGAACAAGGCAAAAACTTGCCTATCTGTATCTCCCTTGCTCATAAATTAACAGCCCCTTCTTGTTAGTAGTTCCATTGCACTGCATTCAAACTCCATGTTCACGACAGTTACATATGGATAAATGCATTTTTTTTTTGAACCTGAATTTCACATTCCAGAATAGGACTTGAAATAATTAAAGATGGTTCAATAACAGGAGACTTTACTGTATTAAAAAAAGAAGAAGGAATAGGTTCCTCATTATAGCCACAAGGCAGGAATAGTTTTAAATTATTTCAACCAGATTTTTATATTTAACAGTTAATCCATAGCTAACCAGAGAGATCAATCCATGCTGCCTGCTGCTTTATCACTCCATTTTTTTTTCCAAATGTAGACTTTGGAAATGTAGACTTTGGAAAGTAATGTAGACTACATTACTACATTACTACATTTCTTTTTCTAAAGGAAACC
Source organism: Pituophis catenifer annectens (assembly GCF_029215685.1). NCBI lineage: Eukaryota > Metazoa > Chordata > Lepidosauria > Squamata > Colubridae > Pituophis > Pituophis catenifer. The sequence continues at coordinate 236,471,575 of NW_027256882.1, forward strand.
TTTAAAACAGCTAAATAAATTAAAAATAAAAAGTTCTGCAGAAATTTTCTGGAGCATTTCTCATCTTAGGAAGGTGATCTAACTTATTTATAAAATCAAAACTCTCAAAGAATCCATAATTATGCTTAGACATCCTCAATTTTTTAATCCTAGATGGCTCATGTGTAAAAAAAAATTGAAACAAGTTTTATTGGTTTTTTTTCTTTTAACACATATTTTATGAACAGTGTTGACCAAATCATATCTTATATAATTTATCATATCCAAATACACTTTACATAATTTCAATTTCTGCCAAAGTATTCTTTTTCCCTACTTTTTTATCTTGTCTTAATACTTCTATACTTATTATATAAACAGTATCACCATCCGCTCTCAAATCCTAATTTCTTAACATTATTTCAGTTGGTTATCTTATTTTATCCATTGTTAATCATATATATTCTCTTTTAACTTTCATATTAATTCATTCTTCATCCTAATAAGTTTGAGTATACTCGGGGTTGCCCTTCTACCATTCCATCTCTCTTGTTTTACAACAATCCTTTTTCTTCTTTGTAAAATTGAGAGAATAACAGGGGTGTCAAACTGGCGGCCTGGGGACTGGATGCATCATGCACAGGTCATGCCCATCCCGGCTCTGCAAAGGCAAAAAACGTCGTGGTACATCATGATACATCACATGACGTGATCAAGTTTGACACCCGTGGTTTATAAGAATAGGACACTTTGGTGAGTGCCAAAGGATCATACAGGTATACTGGCCATCAGAAGTACCAGCCTAACACACAATGCAGCTCCACCTCATTGTAAATTTACATCCTCTCTACCACTTAGTAAGATGATACAAATAGCCATTTCTTTTCAAAAAGGTGGACAAAGCAAGCAGAGGATACCTTTTGGAATTCCAGTTAATCCACTAATAGCAGCTCTGCCTTGAGTCAAGTTACCAAGAGGGAAGGTAGCTTAAGACTGGTGGAGTCAACAACATCTGAAGCCACTGCCCAGATGCTTCATCCATAAGGATACATTTGGGGAAATTGGTTGGATTCTTTTTTTTTTCTGAAGCCCCCACCCCCACCCCTCCAACCTGATCCAGTTCATTTTCCAAATCAGCTTCTTCCCTGGAACCAAATTTGCTCCTATTCTGTTTTTGGAAAGTTATCCTGCTCTTGGGCAGATAAACTCCTGAGCCCTTTTACATAATTCCTTTCCAACATTCCATTGGGGTGAAAACAATAAGAAAACAGACTCATTGCAGAAGGTTTTAAGACTATACATTATCCATGTGGATAATATATAAAGTTATTGTGAAGTGACAAAGGCTTCTACTCTCTATAGAAAATTCTCTGTTTGCTCAAGTTCAACAAAGAATGTAGTTGCTTGGATTAAACAAAGAATAAGGTGTAGCAACTGGGTTGTAATAAACCATGTTTTGGGAAAAATAGGAATTTATATTGGAAAATATCTAAAAACATATCAGATGCAACCCAGTGAAGTTTATATATTCAATGCCTGTAGATTGTGAATGAATACCCTGTTTCCCCCCAAATAAGACATCCCCTGATAATAAGCCCAATTGGGCTTTTGAGCACATGGCAATAAGGCCAAGCGCTTATTTCAGGGTTCAAAAAAATATATAATACAGGGTCTTATTTTTGGGGAAACATGGTATATACATTAGGAATGGATTGAATGGAATGTTGGATTGGAATATCCTGAAAAAAGGCAAACATTGAATAATAAGAACACCAAAGAGGAATGCTTGAATTCTGCAAATACTTTGTTGCATGTCTCATTCTTTCATTTTGCTTATTCAAAGTACATCATAACTTCCTAATCCAGCAACTATAGTTGTTATACTTCACAGCTAAAACTATCAAAAGTAGATAAGGAGGATCCATTTTATAAAAGAACGTATGCTTCATGTAAAATACTCAACTATCCCTTTCTCCAAGAAGTTTTTCACGTATTAAATTATACACAAAAACATACATATAAGATATTTATTGAGCTATTCCATTTTCAGATAAGGAATATTAAGAGCAAAGAATAGGAGCAAGTAATAGTAAGCAAAGATAATTAAAGGCATGAAATAAGAAAAAGAAAAATAACCACATGAAATTTATGCTAACGTTGACCATTTTCACCATTCTGTCTCTTCATGCTATTTTAGTTTATGTACCATGTATACTACAATTTCTCCTCTAAACATCTCACCTCACAAACTCTGTCTTTCCCTTCCTTTTGAATTCATTCTCATTCATTGTGCATGATCAAAGCACTTCAATATAATTACTTTGTTGTGGTTGTTTACTTTTGTACACATCCCGCAATCATTCAGCGTCTATCTATTAATTCCAAACCTGTGCCTCCTTGATTTTATATATATATATGTACCCCATTCAGTTTGCTGTTATATTTTTCCTGATGTACTCTACTTCTATTCAACAAAGAAGCATATTTTTGCTTCTTTCAAAATTTCATTCCTTGTAACAAAATACATAGTGTCCACCAACAGTAAAACTTATTATTATTATTATTATTATTATTATTATTATTATTATTATTATTAATTTATTTATTAAATTTTTATATCGTCCCTCTCCCGAAGGACTCGGGTCGGTGAACAGCCAGGATTAAAAAACATACAATATAAACATTAAAATACTTTAAAACATAATTAAATCTATATTGGCTTGCCCCAATTTAAAACCCCTTACCCATAAAATTAACCAATTAAAAATTTTAAGCCAGCCCGGCTTGCTGAAATAAAAAAGTCTTCAGAGCCCGGCGAAAGGTCCGGAGGTCCAGGATCAGTCGTATCCCTGGGGGTAGGTCATTCCAGAGGGTGGGTGCCCAACAGAGAAGGCTCTTCCCCTGGGGGTCACCAGCCAACATTGCCTGACCAACGGCACCCTGAGGAGACCCTCTCTGTGGGAGCGTATTGGCCAGTGGGAGGTTATCGGTGGCAGAAGGTGGTCTCGTAAATAACCGGGCCCTAAGCCATGGAGCGCTTTGAAGATGAGAACCAATACCTTGAAGCGCATTTAATGGATATTTTGGGATAATGAGTACCCATTATGGTAGAATGCCTGATAAATATGGAAACACATTACTAAGGAAGCTGTCAGTTATGTTATCATATTATTATGGAATATTTCTAGAGACATTTTAAATTTAAGACAAAATGAATGCAAATTTAACTAACTCATCCAGATTACTTGAGAATCCTTTATTTTTAAGGGGATGATTGAATATAGAACTGATAAAGTTTCCTGAGATCAACCAGGAAAATAAGAATCAAATGCAGCTAATACAGAAATCAGAATTCGTCTCTTTATTTTGGCTCACACAAGTGCCCTAAACCACTTGGTAGTTCTTTTAGGAAAGTAAAAGCTAATCAAAAATGCCATAAAACACAACATCAAAAGTTACTCAACAGAAAAGTTTTCCTATGCAGATGTAATAATTTTGGAGAAAGAGTTATTCTCTCCCTAGTAGAATTAAACAGATATAATCCAGATTTTTGGAAGATATTTTCCATCATGCAAACAGACCAGATTGTCCTAACTGAAGAATTTACTCATGCCATGAGAAACAGCAAGGATAAACTCATCAGCATTTTCAGAGCTTTCATAGCAACATCTACATCACCTTTTAAAAGCCAGATACAAATCATTGTAGCAAGCAGACTTCTCTACTTTAAAAAGATTTAGTTTGGAATTTCAAATCTTAAAAATATCAGAGGGTTCCTCCTAAAACAACATAGTTTTTAGGGTGCAGCACTTTCACAGAAAGTCTTTTGCTTCTAAAGTATGAAGAAGCCAAGAGAATACTGATGGAAATTATTCTAGACATGGACAGACAACAATGTCAGTCACGCCTCCCCATCAACATTTTCCTAAGCAGTCAAAGTCCCTTGATCATACTGCAAGATACTCAAAACTTCATCCCAGTTTCCAAACTCTACAGTACCTTGATTTAATACTTTGGTCCTCGGCTTATGACCAAAATTGAGCCTGGAATATGGATCATAAGTTGTTGCAGTCATTTTGTGCAGGACAAAATCAATATGGCAGATTGTCCTTTTGGCAGCCAAAAGTCCATGTCAAAAGCCAAGCAAGAGTTTAGCATGGGGTGTCTATAACCAGGCTGGCTTCAAATGCCCCATCCTATAAGTGCCCCATGCCAAAATCCCACCTAGCTTTTGGCACAGACTTTTTCAGCCAGCATCCTTGATAGCAGAAGAGCTGCTTCATGGAAGGACAACAATCCAACAATTTGATTAGAACAAAATAGTTAAAATCAGAAATACTGGGGTTGAATATGAGTTCAACCTAATAACAAAATAAGACAAAATATTATTCCACTAATGTGATCACTCTTAAGACTAAAATAACTATTGATGTTAATACTGATACTATAACTTTGAAATTCATTTTAAATCTATATTCTTGGCTATAAAGTAGTGATTAGATCTAAAGTATGTGAGATGAAAAGGAAGACTGTAATCTAAAATTTCCATATTTATTAAGAAAAAAGAGCAATCACCACTTGTCTGATTTCACTGTTAGGAGTTGTCTGTAAATTACATTAGTAAAGCTTGAATATTTTATCAAATAAGGGAAAATAAAACAGATTCCAATGTCCCTATAACCAGCAATACAATACAATATGGACAGTCTATTCTATATCAGTTGTATCAATTGAACATAATCGAAGCTGAGAATAAAGTATTAAATCAAGGTATTGTAAAGGTTCTCAACAGTTTGGAAATTGTGATCAAGTCTTAAGTATCTTATAAGTTTTAAGTATCAGAGGAGAATGTCTGCTTAGGAAAATATTGAGCGGTAGGCAGGACTGAGAAAGTTGATTGTCCATGTCCATAACATTTTGCATCAGTATTCTCTTGGCTTCTTCATACTTAAGAAACAGAAGGGTTTTCCAAGAGTAACAGTAACAAAGCAATTTTTCTTTATGACATCTCTTCTACCAAGCATTATGATTGTCTATTATATTTATTAAAAAATCCAGGTGGCACAACGTTTAACAGTATTGCAGACAAACTCTGCCCACAGTCTGGAGTTCGATCCTGATGGGCTCAAGGTTAACTCAGCCTTCCATCGGTCGATAAACAAGGACCCATATTGTTGGGGGCAATATGCTGACTCTGTAAACCACAGAGTGCTCCAGAGTGCCGTAAAGCACTATGGAGTGGTATATAAGTCTATCTGCTATTGCTATTACTCTCAGAGGGAGAAATCCTGTGAACAGGAAATTCAATGTTAGCAGCCAATATTCAAAGAAAAGTAACCAGATTTTAATCCTAATTTTACTGTGTCGTCCCACCACAGAGGACAACATTGACGACACTGTTTGGTACTTGATACATACTTCTCAAAAGTTTAAATCACACAGTTTCTATCTTGGAATAGTTGCTGAGATAGGCACCATGCTGAAGTTCAGAACATGTTTAAATGGTAAATAGTTTTAAAGCTTTGGGAATAAATAAATCATCTCTGGTTTGGTAAAAGATGCCAATGCCAAAGCTGATTTCTGGGCATTCTAAATCTATAATTTGAGTATGTGATTCTCCTGGGCCTGAAAAAATAATTCCAAGGTATTTAAACATCTTGAGTTGCTCAATTTTGTGGTCATTTAATTGCCATGTACAGATTCTTTGATGCTTAGCAAAGACCATTATTACTGACCTTTTATAGTTTAGCATTATATCTGAATCCTTTCAGTAAACAGCAAGAGATCTTACAGCATGTTTTAAGCCAATTGGTGCCTGCGATAGGAAAAATGCATCCTCAGCATATAAGAGCATTAGGATGGCCTCCAAGCTAATTTCAGAGTAAAGACATTGGGACTGTTCTTGAGGGGCAACCAAAGAGTTATATAGAAGTGAAACAATGACGGGGTTAGCCCCAGCCTAAATCCCCTCACAGAAGGAAATGCTTTCAGTAAGATAGTGTTTTTAGGAGAAATCTAAATTTTAAGTAGATTTAATGTAGCTTATATAAGCAACAATAGTAAACAGCTGCCTGCTGCAGAGTTAATGAGATTATCCCATAATCAAAACTCTGGATACTGAATCAAAAGCAAAACCAAAAGTCAAAGAAAGTGGGAGGGAGGGTCTTGCTTTGCTCTCAAATGCTACAAATAAAAAAAACTCAGTCCAAATGAAAGAACTCAGCATATACACAACACCTGCCCAAAAGTCTCTAAAGCAAACACATCTGCTGGCTACACTGCAGCTGCAGAAGGCAGTTATATGTTCACAGAAAAGGAGGAATTGCAAACAGTTGTTTATGAATGTTCCTTCATACTCTGAAACTCCTTTTTCCTTTGAATGCAAAACACTGCCCAATATTAATCTATAGAGCTCATGTTGCGCTGCCTTCTAAGAAACAACAATAATGATCTATGATACTTCTAACACAGGGGTCTCCAAACTTGGCAACTTTAAGACTTGGGGACTTCAACTCCCAGAATTTCTCAGCCAGTTTTTCTGGCTGAGAAATTCTGGGAGTTGAAGTCCCCAAGTCTTAAAGTTGCCAAGTTTGGAGACCCCTGTAAATCTTACAGTTTGCAGAAGCACAAATAAGGCTAAATTTTTAGAAAGAAGTTGAAGATAAAAATTAGAAACTATAACTGTGAAAGACGGTCTAGGAGCCTTTCTGCATATGCAGTGCTTTAGTACAGAAGAACCTTTATAGAACACAAGGAAGAATTCCTCATACGTTTAGTCCTGAACTTATGACCACAATTGACCCCAAAATTTATGTTGTTAAGCGAGAAATTTGTTAAGTGAGTTTTGCCCCATTTTATGGCTTTTCTCACCATCCTTGTTAAGTGCAGTTTTTAAATTAACAATATGGTTGTTAAGTGAATCTGGTTTCCCCGTTGACTTTGCTTGTCAGAAGGTTGCAAAAGGGGATGACATCACTTGGGTACTGCAATTATCATATATGTGAGTTAGTTGTCAAGCATCCCAATGTAAATCACATGACCATGGGGGTACCGGGACAGTTATAAGTGTGATAAATTGTCATAGGTCACTATTTTTAGTGCCATTGTAACTTTGAAGGGTCACTAAATGAGCTGTTGTAAGTCGAGGAGTACCTGTACTGTCTTATCTTGTATTCTTGTATAAAATGGGTTCCTCCTTCAGTATTGGTGTGATAGCCACCTTGCCATGCACATCGTTCACAGAGGAATGGACATCATTGGCCAAATGGATTCTCCGGTTTCTTCCTTTCTCCAATCATCCAGGAAGATTGAAAGTTTGGAGGCATAGGCAGGAGAAGAGTAGAAATTACAAGCACATCATTAGATGCAGAGTCAGGCAACTCCCCATACTCTCTTAATGTTTTCAGCCCTGCTAAACATTTTATCTTCCCTTTTAACACCTCATGCAGGCAGTCTAATTCAGGGACAGGGTTGTGTGGCAAAATGCTGTCAGGACATAAAATATTTCAAACTTCTGTCTTAAAAGGACAGAAGTTAATTGCAACACCTGGCATTCAATTTTGCACCAATTCCATTTGACCAGGCGAAGTTGGTTAGTCTTTTCCATTTAACTACCACAGATGGGTTTTACTGTGCTCGCTAGCTGTACGTTCATTTGTCTTCTGCTTTTCACTGGTACATTTTCCAGTAATATGATTTAGAAAGATGGATTTGTTTTGTTTGCAACATGTTCTGTCCTTCCCGAGATAAAAGGTTCCAAAGAAAATTATTACTTGTTGTGATCAATCTTTTAAAATACTGGAACATTTCCAGGATGCATTTTATCTTAGATTTGTCAGTAACATCATATAACTGTGTTGTTTTTTTGGTTTCAGCGCATTAAGAACCACTGTAAACCATTGTGCTAAAAACTGAATTAATTCCACTTGGGTTTTGCTCTCTGAAATCTAGCAGGAAATTGAAAAACTCAAACGGACAGATGTTTTTAAAGGTGAGCATTCTCTGTAGTTTGCCGTCTGCAAGCAAACTTCTTTATCAGCCAGCAGTAGAAATGCTCCCCACTTGTCTGCCATTTGACCAGCTGGGTGCTTGATCTAAGTCAAAGACTAACTAACTTTAATGTGCAGATTTCTTCAGTGACTCTGCAGGCATTTCCCACTGGCATGTTTTCACACAGAGAGACTTTTATTGTATTGCTACCCTTCATTATTCACAGCATATGCAGTCATGTAGAGAATAAAGATGGTGGAGCTTATTCTTCATTGGCAACATGCTGCTCTGCCTTCACTGTTGGCTGCCTGTTTAGAGTTTGCACATCCCCAAGAAGTGGTGTTTAATGTTCTCTTCTTCCTGTCTCTCCATCCATCATCTCTATTGTAATTATTGTTTATTATTTTTATCAATTTTACTTGAGGATTTCCCCCAAGCAATTTGGATCAATGTATGAACCTGTTGGATTCACAATTGATTTTCCCCCCATGTCTCTGACACAGGCTTACAATGGAAACTTAAGGAAGCTACTTTACATCTTTGTTGGAATTGTTGGGTGCTTTGGTTTCTCTGGGCATTTTCTATTATGCAAAAGCTTTGAAAAGATAATTAATATAAAAGCAATGTTTTTGTTTTCTGCAAGAATATAAATATCAGTAGGAACAGGCAGGGATTTTTTAAAAAAAGGATAGAAATGGGACAAATGACTTTGGAGGATGTAGGAAATGACCTTGAAGGGAAGGAGGAAGAGGCACTATCAAGGCAAAGGTCAAATGAGCATGGAGCCCGAGCCAAAAAATAATTTGAAAAAATGTCTCAGATAAGCCACTCTGTAGTTCATGTGGTGAAAAAGTGAGGAAGAGGAACGCACAAGCAGACTTGCAAGATCCCGTTAGTACAGCTGTTACAGTAAAAGCATCCAGACCTATATGGCATTGCTTTCTTAATCTGGTCTATTTTGTAGGATAGACTCCTACATGGATGGACCTGACTCCAACCAACTTATGAGTATTATATATTATGTTACCAGTGCAGGCCACAATCTACTCAAACAGGACTTGAGAGCAACATATCTTCCGGAGGCATAATTTGGATTAAGTTGTTAATGAAATAGCTCAAGTTAAACATGGAAAAATTGCCTGAATGTCACCCTCAGGAAAACAGCTGTTCATTTATTCTGTTGCTGCTTCTTTGTTCCAGGGCAGATCTGCTCCCCTTTCCCTACCAAAGTTTGCAAGATGTGTTTGCCTCTCCACAACATATGGCAAGAGAGGAAAGTGAACTCAAACATTTTAATTTTCAGGACCTCAGTTCTATCTGCCATACTTCCTAACATCACTTTCCCCCATTACTGATCACAGTCCCATTACTATGGTTTATCTGTCTAGTACCTAGTTATCTCCTTTTTGAGCAAAAATAATAATAAAATAAAATAAAAATTGTGGGCCATTAGTATCAAACAATCCAAATACAATAACGGGTATTGATTACTGACACCCAATCACCGGTTCTGCATTCCAAAACTGTTCATATCTTTTCTAAAACCAATTTAGCCAGTTAACCTTCTACTATGTAATGCATCTGTCCCTCCCAAAGCCCTCAAAACTGACTACAGTGATCACTAGAGAGAAAGGTGGGGGATATATATATATTGTAACTAATAATGTGGGATTCAAATCTACACATTACTAACTTAATATTTGCTATCTCTCTGGTGCAACTATAAGTACAATTTTCTTATGACACATCTTGTCTCTTTGATCAGGGTGAACACTATTAGTCAGGGATTTTTCTGTTTAGAATTGGAAATTTGTCCAAAGACTAGAATTTTAGATTAGGGTTGAAATGTGCAAGAGGACAGGAATAAAAAGGAGAAGTATAAAAAGAAAAGATGAAGAGCCTTGATAGTACAGTGGTTTAGTGCACCCTGTTATTAACACAGCTGCCTGCAATTTCTGCTGGTTCGAATCTCTCCAAGGCTCAAGGTTGACTCAGCCTTCCATCCTTTCTAAGGTAGGTGAAATGAGGACCCAGTTTGTGGGGGCAATAAGCTGACTTTGTATAAAATATACAAAAGAATGAAGGCTATTGCTTAACGCATTGTAAGCCGCCCTGAGTCTCTGGAGAAGGGCGGCATATAAATCAAATTTAAAAAAAAAAAAAAAAAGGATGTTGTCACTTCACAACAGCTTTTAATAAAATGTATTTTCATGATTTTGAATTAAATGAGAATAATATATTTTAAAAGGTACTGAACTACAAAAAATTGAACTATAAAAATACAATAGTGTATTTAAGGGAATATATGTAAGAATACAAATTTATATTCAAATGTATTATGTTGCAATTATCAATATTAATATTGGAGCTGCTGAACTGTTGTAGAAATAATACTCAAAATGTGGTTTTTTTCAATACTTTTTCTTAAACACTATTAGCTTAACATGCATTCTCAATATCTAGAAAGTATAATCTGTTACCCCAATCCAGTGTTATCATATAATTTGTTCCCAAAGCTTATATTGCAGGTTTGTGGATGAACTCACAGACTATTTGATCCATCCACTCACCATGTGATCAAAATAAAAACTATAATAGTTATTATACTGTGATCACAATAGGCAAAACATGCTATGATCACGATAGACTAATAGTGCGATAAGAAGCTTATTATTTATTTCATTTATCTGACATACATACCTGCCTTTTGATTCTTATGGATATTCAAAAGAAAAGTAGAAGCTAAATGGGTTCAAAAAGAATTAATTCAAAAGCAGTGAACAAGAATAATCTTGATGAAAGTGATGTATCTTTACAGTTTTTCTAATGGCTGAAAAATGAGGCCAAACATAACTCAGAATAACAAAGTTGGAAGGGAACATGGAGGTCTTCTAGTCCAACCCCTTCTCAGGCAGGAAACCCTATATCATTTCAAATAAGTGGTTGCATAGTTTCTTTTTAAAAGCTTCCAATGTTGGAGCAACCACAACCTCTGCCAGCAAGCCATTTAACTGGTTATTTGTTCTCACTGTTAGGAAATTTCTCCTCTCCTTGATCAGTTTCCATCTACTGTTGCTTGGGCAGGAGGGAAATAAGCAAGCAATAAACTTGGGACCACAAAAAAAATTAGATATCATTCCCAAATATTATCTTGAAACAAATGCAGTTATAGGATGTTTATTTCATATCCAGTTGTAAGAAGACATTAAATGTACAGAAATATTTGCTATGTACTATTCCCTTGGTATTTTAGCATTTTCTTTTATTTCAGACTCCAAATCTCTTCAGAAGGAAGCTAAAACAAAGAATGTACTCATGTGCCTTTATACTAGGCAAAATTCCTTGTTATTAAAATGGTAATTTTTATAGCCCTGATGCATTGTTTTATTTATTAAAGGATAGTCTTTCTTTTGCTATCTATTTTATTGTGCTCCTAAATAAATGTTAAAGTTGCCTGAATGGCTATTTATTTTATTTATTGCTTTTAATATTTATAATTGCCTTTCACTTAAAAGTACCTGAGGCTACCTTTTCCTATAAATCTCTCTACATCTCTTGAAGTCTCTACAAAATTGTGCTTTAGAAACTTGCATTCAAAGAGAATGCATCGCAATCCTCATTTCTAGGGGAAAAAAAGTGCCAAATAAGGCCAACTCCCCCTCATTTCATATTGTTCACCAGGTTGTTTTATTGGCAGGATTTAATACAGTTTATTTCGTTTCATTTATTAAATGAATTTTACTGAAAATTTAATGGATTTTTGAAAGGATCTTAGATAGCTATATTGAGCAACTTATTTTGCTAGGTTTTTCTGATATGGCCAACATCTGTTATATGTCTTGATTAACCCAAAGGTGTTTTTTTCAAGAGGCAACTGGACTTTCTTGTTTTTCTTTGAAGATGTTTCACTTCTCATCCAGGAACCTTCTTCAGCTCTGACTGGAAGCTTCTTGGATGAGAAGCAAAACATCTTCAATGAAAAACAAGGAAGTCCAGTTGCCTCTTGTAAAAAGCACCTTTGGGACAATCATGACCTAGTTGTTTGAGAATCTCCATAGACATGTCTTGATTAACTTCAGGCTACTCTAGCATAGTCTGTATGGAGTTATCACCGAAGGTTGTCAGAAATTTAAATTGTTCTCCATCCATGATATTATGACTTTTTATTTTACTGTAAAGCTGGGGGAAAAAATCTTATTTCATCTCAACAATTACTGTATTTTTCAGAGTATAAGATGCTCTGGAGTATAAGACGCACCTTATTTTGGGGGAAGGAAAATAAGAAAAAAAGATTCTGCTTGAGAGGCTCTCCATTTGAGAGGCTGTGTTTGCAGCCTCCAAAAGCTCCAAAAGCTCAGTTTGCAAAGGAACTTCTCTTTGCAAAGGCAGCTTCTCAAACGGACCTGTTTGGGAGGCTCCAAAAGCTCCAAAAGAGTGGGGGCTGGCGGGTGGGAAGGGCTACATTCAGTGTATAAGATGCACCCAAATTTTCACCCTCTTTGCGGGGGGGAAATGCATTTTATACTCTGAAAAATACGGTATGTGGCTTAAGCTGAACTGATAAAGGATGAATGGCCAAAATAACCCATTAAGTTCTTACAGCTGAAGCTAGACTTGAATCTTAGCTAGTGCACAAAACTGGTTTTCACCATGTAATGTTGAATTATGTTCCTGGGGATGGTTTTAATCAGAAATTGTCCACCTTTAGCATGAGGACCACTTGCAGCCTTCAGAATACCAAGTGAACAGGGCTAAAATTAGGATATTATATTTGTGGGGAAGGGAAAGGTCAAAAAGGATCCCTCAAACTTTGCAAAGGCTCCTCTTTGAATCCCTCCCCACATAGGCCATCTAGAGAAGCTAAAAGGGACAAAATCAAATACGTTAATTTTCCATAAAGGTTAAATCACAACTTCTCCTTGCAACTACTACACCTCTTAAGTAAAATACAGGGCAGAGTGTATCTCCAAAGTGGGAGAAAATACTACTTTCTTCTGATTTTAACCTTAAAAGCTTTAAAATGTTAAGAGACTGCCTGTGTCAGAAGCATCCCCTCTTATTTCATCGATAAGTTAAAAATGTGATTAGTAAAGTATGTGTCCAAAAGGGTTCAAAAATTGCTAAAGACTAAACTGAATGGTGGGAATCATTCAGTCAAAGCCATCAATAGCAGAAAATAGTAGAATAGAAGACAAAGAATTGGACATTACAAAATATCAAGATTTGAAAATCTATGGTAAACTGCCTACACCAAAAAAATGCATTAGAAAATCTGTGCATTGACAATATTTCCATCTGTCAGTTGCAAAAAAAGAAACTGCTTGGATCTGCGTTATGACATCTTAGGTTGTTGGGAAGAACTCAATGCATATAAGGCAGCTATGAATTCACATTGTTGTTAACAGATAATGATAATAAAGGACTCCCACAGATGAAACAAATTGTGGAGGAAGGAAAAAATGGCTTCAATGACTACATTAAGAAAAACCAAGAACCTTCCTGAAGGAAGTCAACCAAAGAAAGCTCTTGAAAACAAGAAAGGGAAGGCTGAATATAAAGAAGAAACCATTGAGAACTGATTTGTTAATTGGAAGAACAAGCCAATGCATAGTCAATACTTGAAGGATAGTGAAGGAAAAGCTGATCAAAAAAACTGCATGGAGTTGGTTAAGATCGAGAGTATTTTTTTAAAAAAAAAACATAATTGAAAGCTTTATTTTCAACATGTTGAACTAATTCAACATGTAACAAACAATAGCTAATGTCACATTTGTAGTGAAACGGATGAAACAATTGATCAGTTTAGATCAATATGATCAGTGGTTGCTGCAAAATTTCACAAATTGATTAGAAATAGTGTCATAGCCAAATTTCCAGAATTATTAATCAGAAAGTCTATAGAGATTCTCAGCCATCCAAGTCACGATTGTCCCAAAGGTGCTTTTTTTCAAGAGAAAACTGGACTTTCTGTTTTTTCTTTGAAGACGTTTCATTTCTCATCAAAGGGGAGGCTTTCTCTGTGTTAGGGTGAGAAGGGATTAATCCCTGTGGTTGTTGTCAGACACAAATCACCAGGAACATTCATTGAGGTCAAAGCACAGAGAAGTTTATCATTGCTACATGTCTCAAAGGTCCTTTTTCAAGAGGCAACCGGACTTTCTGGTTTTTCTTTGAAGACGTTTCACTTCTGAAGTAAAACGACTTCAAAGAAAAACCAGAAAGTCCAGTTGCCTTTTGCAAAAAAAAAGCATATTTGGCATATTAATCAGAAACTTTGTCAGAGGTTTCGATTTGAAGGTAGTAAAAACTCCTGAGGCCATCATATTGACAAGATTTTAGAAAATGGTGAGGTTAAGATATTATGAGATTTTAAAATCACACAAACAGGCATCTTGTTCATAATGGTTATTGAAAAAAATCTGGCTTCATTGATGTTACTATGCTAGGTGATGGTAGGATTGAAGAAAAAGTGCTGGAAAAAAATAGCAGTAGCAATAGCACATAGACTTATATACCGCTTTTTACAGCCCTCTCTAAGCAGTTTACCGAGTCAGCTGATTGCCCCCAACAATCTGGGTCCTCATTTTACTGACCTCAGAAGGATGGAAGTCTGGGTCAACCTTGAGCCTGGTGAGATTTGATCTGCCAAATTGCAGGCAGCCGGCAGGCAGCCGAAGTATCCTGCAGTACTGCATTCTAACCACAGTTCCACCACAGCTCTTATAATTATAAATTGTATCTTAAAATTATAAAATTCTGAAACTTGCAGGTCAAGGTTGAACATTTATGGAAAAAGAAATCCATTGTTATACAAATCATGATTGGAGACCTTGAAGTGAGACCCAAAGAATTTCCTTGATATCTGGAACTACTGCATTTATTAGTCCTGAACACCCCCATTAAAAGAAAAATAGAATCAAGGCTTTTGGAACTGCCTATCTTCTTAGATGCTACCTTAATAATTCTTAAGTCTGTGGTTAGGATTTGAATTGTTAAGTTTTGTAAACTGTGAGTCTAATTGTAGATTAGCAATATATATATAATATGACATAGCACCACAAAGGAGGCAAAGTATCTGGCATGACATTGGAATATCATGTTCACTAGACTGATGAAAGCATCAATTTCTATGGATATGTCTGACTGGCTCCCCACTAGAGACTAATTTGGACCAACCCTGCTTAGCTTCATAAATCATCTAGCCCTTGTCTTGTGGTCTGCCAATTTTTCTCCTTCTTCAGTGATCAAATCTTAAAAAGCACTCCTATCAACTTGGACTATGATCATTCCTTTATTTCTTAAGCCTAAAATCAAGATTATATTAACCATATTTGAATAAAACAGCTGTTGGGTTTTTTTTCTATTTTCAAACATTATTGTGTACTGAAAAAGCTTATTTTTTAAAAAAAAAGTATAACTATCTCCAATGTAATCACCCATTCCCAACACTTAAATATTCACAAGGGTTGAATATCAAAGGTGGTATTCAGCTGTTCGGACTGGTTCACCCGAACCGGTAGGAGAAATCGCGGGTGGGCCTGCCCACCTGCCCCAGCTCTATGCCATCCTATTTAGGCACATTTTTTAGGCTGGGCGCACGCATGGAAGGTGCAGGTACGAGCAAAGCGCATGCGAGGAAAGCCAGCTGCATATGTGGAAGGCAGGCACACGCGCAAACCTGGCAAATGCGTACATGAAGCGAGCCGGCACCTGGGTGGCAAACCAATAGTAGCATTATGTGAAACTGCAATAAATCTTCATGTGCACCCAGCGAGGAACACATTTGTGTTTTGTGCTTGTAAGCTCTCAGAAACAGATCTAAATATTCAATTTAGGATTGAATTAGCCTCTTGTAGTACAGGGAACTATTGATCAAAGAGGATATATTACTTACTGTTTGGTTCGGTATTTAGCATCCTATATGCAGTACAGCATTTTATTCTTTAAGGAACTGTGGATCATGAATTATTACATTCATTTGAAAGAAGACATTACTCCCAGGAGTAGCTTAGCAACTTCCACGGCTGACTGTTAAAAAAAATATATTTCAAAAGAATCAGTGGGTACATCAGACAGAACTAGAGCAAACTGGTTCCAATCTCTTGGCAAGATTCTAATGAACATTAAAAAACAACAATAATAATGATTGGTCTTTGGGGGTTGTTTATTTTTTTCCCAGAAAAAAGCACTGAAAAGCACAGAAAAGAAGAAGAAGAACAGAAAAACAATAATAATTGGTAGACCTGGACATTTTAAATGATTTAAAAAAAAAATGCTGCCTTGTGACTCAGGGCAATTTGATCAGAACTCTTGTGAAATCAACATGCTAAATTCACAATTTTTTAAAAAAGAAAAAAACTTAATTTAAATATTTCACATTGTGAATGACTCCCAGGATCAGGTAGTCCTCACCTACTGAATGTATTTGAGACGGGAAACTCCATCACTAAGTGACAAAGCCACAAAGTGCAATGACTGTGCTGACTTACAGCAGTAATGGCAGCAGTCCCCATTGCTGTCATTAAAAAAATCTTGTGCAGTCCACAGCATTCGCAATCACAGGATCACCATTTGCAACCTCCTGCCAGCTTCCTCATTGACTCTGCTTGTCAGAAGCTGGCAGTGAAGGTTACAATGGCAATCAGTGACCATGGGACACTGCAACATCATAATTTGAAGCCAGTCACTGAGAGCCCAATTTGCCATCACATACTAGGGGATGCTGTGACAGCCACAACTACAAGGACATGTTGTAAGTCCGCCTCATTCAATACTGTTGTAACTTAGAATAGTCACCGAAAAAGTTTACCTTAAGTGAGGACTATGTAAGTGTAATATGCAAATTACACTGGCTTAAACATTTGCTATCCAGTACAGCTGTTGAGGGGGCTTTTCCATTCCCTCAGCAGACAACCATTTCCTCAGCTTAAATAACTATAGGATCTGGTTGAAATAATAGAAGGTTTAGACAAATAAATTCATCAGACTTAGCATTATAGCATATGAATGCTGTAAATTATCAAATAATCTCTCAATTCAATAGCTAAAGTTCAAGTTCAAACACCCTGTTCTACAAATGCTTGTTCAGATGGAGGGATAGTCAAACTATGATCATTCTCAATGTAAATTCCTTGCCATGTGTTCAAAGGTGAAAACATCCAGTTACTGTGACACACTTGGTGAACAAAGCTCATATTTCTGTTCTTTACTTGATGACATTGGAAGGTATTTTAAACAAATTACTAGTTCTCCCTCTCTGTTTGAGTTTATGTGCATGTGTAACTGAACAGCGCTATCTTTATTAGTAATACCTCAGATTTTACAGGGAAATATAGTTTTAACTTCCATTGAATAAAACCCAGTTGTCCTAATTTAAATGTTCTTCTTTTTCACATTGTTTTTCTCAGGTTAGAACAAAAAAAAAATAACATTCAGTTGACACAAAAAGGACAATATACTTTCAGTGAGCACTGGATTTAAACAAAACAGCTAAACAGAGCTTACAAGGAGCTAAGAAAGAAATCTCAAAGAGACATGTTTAGAAGCTGTGCAGAAAGTAGATAAGCAAAGCAGGGATGGGTTCTACTTACCTTTACTACTGGTTTGCAATGGGACCGCACGTACACATGCGTAGAAGCATTTTGATGACATCGGGGTCGGTGGGCAGAACCTCCCACCGGTTTTACTACCAGTTCTATAGAACCAGTGTGAACCGGGGGCAACCCACCACTGAAGCAAAGATAATCTGTGGCACACACAATTTTGTTCCCAAAATATTGTTCAGGTCAGTGTTCCTTCAATCTGCTGCTGTTACTGACATTTAAATAAATATTTTTGGAATATGTGGGGACCTCCCTATTAAATGAACGCCCTCTCTATATTTCTTGCTAGATTTCTACTTAAAAAGTAGGAGATTCATGTTTTTCAAGACTTAAATTTGTACCCTCAGGTAAGTTCAAAATTAGTTATATGATTACCATTAGAAAAGCTCTTCCCGCTTCTTTACATAGCATATTGAAAGAGTGGGGGCTTAAAGGCTGAAATTTAATTGCATCTACAGTTTGCACCACTTGCTTCAGGGATGAATCAAGAGGAAGAGGCAGTATTTGACCTGTACTCTTCTCTCTGTGAACACAGCAATATGTGCCTGGTTTTGAGGTCCATGTACTGCTGTGCATATAGCAGTGCACTTCCTTCCTGGGCATATAGATGGTGCTCCATCAATACTTCTCCATTCCATGTCATGGCTTGCAAATTAACTCTCAAATCGGTACACCTGTCATTGTGCAGGAGCGGGTGATAAAGTGAGTGGATTTGATGCCTGGCAGTGAATGTGGGATGGATATAGTGAGCATTCCTTTATTTAATTTAAAACATTTACAAGCTACCCATCTTAATTCCCCATTCAATTGGCCCATTGCAAACCAGTTTTTTAAAAATTCATTTGTATCCCATCTTCATTATTTTTACAAATAATTCAAGTTAGGTAGTGAACATATCCAATATACTTTCTTCCTCCTATTTCTCCACAACAACAGCCCTGTGAGGTGAGTTCGACTGAAAGAAAGTGACTGATCCAAAGCCACCCAACTGGCTTTCATGAATAAGGCATGGTCTCCCACTTTCTAGCCTGCTGCCTTAAATACTAGACCAAATTAGCTCTTGGACTCCTATGATATGAACCAATCATTTCTAAATGTCTTTTGACATGGCTCATTTTTTGACTTTTGTACTTTGTCTACTCCTTCTGAAGTTATTCTCTCAATGAATTTGCTTATAGAGTACATGCTGAACCTGGACTGAATGTACGACGACAAGATTAACTTGATGGATTTATTATAGCATATGAACTTCTGTGCTTGAGGCCAGGTCACTCAATTAAATAGGTGTCTCAGTTATCCAGAAGCTTCCCACAGAACATTATTAAGTTGATTGTTTTGATAAGGAGAACAGTAAGATCAGTGAAGGTGATCGATAAAATGAGTGGGGAATTCCTAATTTGTCACTGTTCTACATCTTTTCTTCCCAAATTCTTTCAGTGTCAACAATGCTCTCATATCTCAACATACTCTCAGTAATTCCAAATGGTCTATCCACTAATCCTTTTGCTCTGATCCATTGCTTGCCACCCTATGTCTTCCCCAACCTGCTGCATTCTAATTATACTGGAGTAAAATTCACATCATCCCCACCGAGCACAGTCATTCTGAGTTAGGAATGATGAGAATTGTAATTTAGCATAGTTTTTACTGAAAAGCCTTTGATCAAAATTAGTCTCTTTGGCTACTCTGCAAACTGCAGCACAAACCACCCATATGGTAATATTTCCTTCACTGAACTATCCTTAGTATTTAAAAATAAAAGAAAATTACAATTAACAGGGAATCAAAAAGAAGCTAGAGGCACAAATTTTGAGGGGGGGGGGGAATTCATATGCATCACATCTTTATGAAATACATATCAAAATCCACAGATAAATTAAATAAAAGGATAGCAGGAGGACATGGGGAATACACTGTAGCCTGCTAGATATGCTCATGTTACAGCCCTGCCCTATGAACTGCACAGGTTTTTCTCCCAGGTGGGATTCAAAGTGTTAATTTGACTTATAAAGCCATACCTGGCATAGGACCTGGTTATTTGAAGCACTACTTATTTCCGTGGATGTCCACCCTGCCAGTTTGATCTAGTTTTAGCATGCTCTTAGTTTCTTTGATTATGCAGTGTCATATGTTGGAGCCCAGGAAGCATGCTTTCTCTCTCATGATGCTTTCCTTCTGGAATGAAGTTCCTCAGAGAATAGGGTAGCTCCCACCGTGATGGGATTAAAGACCTGGCTCTTCTTCCAGGCTTTGAGGCTAGAGTGGTTGGGTGTATGATCTGACTGTTGCTGATTGGATTTCTCGTGTGTGTGTGTGTGTGTGTGTGTGTGTGTGTGTGTGTGTGTGTGTGTGAGAGAGAGAGAGAGAGAGAGAGCGAGAGAGCGAGAGAGAGAGAGAGAGAGAGAGAGAGAGACGGGGGGCGAGGGAGGAGGGAGGGAGGGAGTTGCTCAATTGATTATGGTTGGGCACATCTCAGAGAAGAAAAGGAAAAAAGGGAAGGGGGAAGAAAGAAAAGAAAGAAAGAAAGAAAGAAAGAAAGAAAGAAAGAAAGAAAGAAAGAAAGAAAGAAAGAAAGAAAGAAAGAAAGAAAGAAAACTTTGCCCTTAGTCACAAGAGGTATAAACAATTTTAACAAGTTAGCACCTTATCTTAAAATACAACAAACAAACTTTTCATCCCATATCTTATTGCTTATCTATAAATAAATCCTTAAAACTTTATCTTTTACTTCTGGTCAGCAAAAGTCCAATAGGGATTATATATAACAATATAGAAATAACAATATAAACAGTAAAACAATAAAATAACTACTTTAATCTTGATCAAATAAACCAGCTTTACCTTCAAATAATATTCCATAGAGAACATAGAGAAAGAAAAAGAAAAAGAAAGAGAGAGCGAAAGAGAGAAAGAGAAAGGGAAAGAGAAAGAAAGAGAAAAAGAGAGAGAGAAAGAGAAAGAGAAAGAGAAAGGGAAAGAGAAAGAGAAAGAAAGAGAAAAAGAAAAAGAGAGAGAAAGGAGAGAGAGAGAGAGAAAGAAGGAAGGAAGGAAGGAAGGAAGGAAGGAAGGAAGGAAGGAAGGAAGAAAGGAAGGAAGGAAGGAGAGAGAGAGATCAAGATCTTGTAATTGGCCAAGCTGACCTATATTATTGAAAGTTTGAAATTCAAGATACCTGAAAGATATCAGATCGCCTATTTCCTTGTAGTAACATACCATTTCCAGTCTTTTTTCTACTAAGAGCTCCTGCTTTAAAACCATGCACTTTATCAATTTATATATCAAATATAGAGTTGCCAAGGAATTCAGGATTATCCCAACTAGCCTATAAATGTTAATGGCTTTACAACGTAATGGAAAATTCAACTCCTGTGCCCTGCTATAGAAGTATTACTATACTGTCCCAACATCCTGAGAATTTCCTCAGATGGTTCAATAAAAATCTGAAATGAAAGATTCAGAGAAGTGAACCCATCTGTTCTCGTTTAAGCATCCAAGGTCTAAGAAAGACATAGTTAATTAGAATGCTTTACAACCTCAACCCAAGTGTGAGAATAATCTAAATAAACAAGCTTTTGTATTGTGAACAAACTGGCTGAAGGTCAATTGTTTCAGATTTGTAGTTCAGGGTTCATAATAAAAAAGAAAATGCTATATGTGCCCTGCTACAATTTCATAAACCCATAACTGGCTGTAAGTATACTACTAGACTTATTTCCCCAGTGGTTATATTTTATGGGCATCCTCTGTTCTCCCATTAAGTCTTGGTAGAATAAAATATTTATAAACATCATCAATATTTATAGAAGCCAACCGGAGTAGCAGAAATCTTTGCAATGTCTCTCCAGAATGAAGGATTTTAAATGGGGCTGCACAACTCCTGACGAACTGCTTGAGATTCATCTGTCCATCAGTCTCTTTAAAAGATTTTACAATCTAAAATAAACTGGGGACAGTCCAGTGGTAGGATTCATTTTTTTTTACTACCGGTTCTGTGGGTGTGGCTTGGTGGGCGTGGCATGGCATAGCTTGGTGGGCGTGGTTTGGTGGGTGTGGCAGGGCAAGGATACTGCAAAATCTTCATTCCCACCCCACTTCAGGGGAAGGTTACTGCAAAATCCCCATTTCCTACCCATCAACTGGGACTCAGGAGGCAGAGAATAGATGGGGGCGGGGCCAGTCAGAGGTGGTATTTCCCAGTTCTCCGAAATACTCAAAGTTTCCACTACCGGTTCTCCAGAATATCTGCTGAATACCACCTCTGGAACAATCCCATCCCATTCTACTAAAACTGGAAAGTTCTTCCTTATCACGGAGATGCCCTTTCTTCAATTGCTTCCTTGAATCTTCCTCAGAAATAAATAACCCATGATTTCTTCTTCTGAGAATGAACTTTCTTTGCGGAATTATATCATCTATGAGAGTACAAGCAGCTCAAACTAAGCCATTTGCTGCAACAGCTACTCTTCTTCTTTGTTTGCAAAGGGCCCTTGATCTAATTTGGTCAGACATTCCAAGTCATTCTTCATCTGAATGGTTACATTTACAATAACTTCCCATCCGAAAATGAATATGTAACCTCTTGTAACTTGGCTTGATTGCTGTAACTTCACTGGTATTGTCCCTGATTTTTTTTAGCAACTATAGGAAAGTAATTTCCTATTTCTTTATTTCTAGGATTTTTTTTTTTTTTACATTTCAGTGTAATTTGAAGTTTTTATAGTCCCTAGAATATAATCCAAATATCATCTAGGCTGATTCAAGTTAGTTCCCATGCCCATATAAGGTCATCCAGATGCTGCCAATGCCTAGTAGCATTTCTTTAATAAAATCTCTATTTTGTTTTTCATGACTTTTTATTTCTACTAGGAACAAAGTGTTTTCCAAATGCCAATATTTACAGACCATCTTTGAATTTTTGTAGAAAGGGCCCAATGTCAAGTTTGAGTAGAGTATTTTCTCAGTGTAGAGTTTCTGTATTTGGTCTAAATAAGATCACCTTGTGCATTATCAACAGACTTGAGTAATATATTACTCAATAAAATATATAATATAAAACATTATATAATAAAATATATTTTAGTAAACTCACCTGCTCTATTGATTGACCTACCTAAATTAATTAAGGAGTTGAGTTGTATCTGTGAAAACCTAATTAACTAAGATTTTCTTCCCGTTCTATAATATTTTGAATTTGTGTTCTCCTGGTGAGACGAATGAGAATATGTATAAATAGGATTTCGAGTGGAATGTAGGTTACCCCTTCGTCATCAATCAAACTACCAAATGTATAGACAATAGACATTCTGGGGAAGGATGAGTCTTTATTTTGGGAGTGCTGCAATAGCTAATAAATTGTTCCATGACATCCCCTTCAGTTTTAAGGAGCCAGAGTGCTCACTTGACAGCAACCTGAGTTTTGTGTGTTTTGATATTTTGGTATAGTATTTTTGACAATGGTGCTGACAACATTCTCCAATATTGCTGGACTCCTACTAAAGCATGTTACAATGAAGCTGCTGCCAGGAGTGCAATCTGTCTTTTAAAACTGGATAAGACAGCAACAAAATCTTTTGGACTGTATAAATAAACAGAAAACATACATGATTCTCTTTGGATATTCTGCTTTCTGCTCCTGAACGTCCATCCCAATATTTGGCACGGCTTTAAAGGGATAGGTCCTAACATTACATCCTGAGAAGTGTTGCTATTTCTATTATGCCAGATTTGAACAGATGTATAGTATAATACCCTCACATATAGTTTCTCCCAGCTCATGAAACTGGCAGAAAAATACCCTTTCCAGCTTTCCAAGCCTTAGAGAATGAAGCAAGCTACTGTTGCCAAATCTTAAGAAAAGAAGCTTTTGAAAAATTCATTACTATGAATTACATAGAAGTTTGCTATGCCTCAAATCGAGGAAGGGAGATTTGGAATGGTGTTTGGTTGGATTAACTAGTAGGATTTTTTTCCCTACTGTGTACAAATCTGAGTTCTTTATCCTTTAAAGCTGAAAGAGATGTTTAAAACAATGGCATCTCAGTGAATACTTTAATACATACTATATGACTTTCACCAAGAATATAATGAAGTGAAGAAGAACATGACATGTCATGATGGAGCAGGTATGACTGCCATTAACGTCAAGGCAAGTTGAACAGCTAATGAATGATTCTTTGAAAATAGATCTTACAATGTCCTCAACAAACCCAAGGACGTGGAGGCATCTGCCAATAATGTACATCAAAAAAAAATCTAAAGATTTCATCTCTGAATAGGATTTTTTTACAATTCCCACATAATGGTAAACTCTATAAAATACTGTATTACTTTTCCATGGGAACCTAGTCAGTTTACCTGACGGTGAATTGTTAAGAAATTGATCATATGTTTTTCTAAGAACATGTTATTCTACATCCTATGCAAGACCAAATATCTAATATCTTTCTGTCTGTCTATCTCTATCAATAGTTATTATAGGATTATTGTAAATCTTTTGTGGAAGTCTTCCAGTGTTTCTCGTTTGCTATGATGTATGCCTACATTTTATTTTAGTACTACTACTAAAATGTATATCATATGGTAGAACATGAAGCAAAACATAATTCATCATCAGATGTTGAACTATTCAACAGGTTGCAATCATATTTTTTTACAAAATAAATGTAGAAATTTAAATATGTTACCGTAATAAAAAGAAAACTTTTTAATCTGCCCATAAATCTAAGTATCTAAAATTATTACTGAGCACCATTACAGTCTTAGTACAGTAGGACATAAGGTAGTCTTTTAAACACAATAGAGCCTGCAATTTAAACACAATAGAGCCTGCAATTACGGTTGTAAGTTGTGGCAGTTATTAAGTGATGTGCCCATGTGATCACCTCACTTAACAACCACAATCCTGGCTCTTCCCATTACAGTGATTAGATGACTGTGTAGGTTGTTAAGCAGAGCATGGTCTACCTGAGGAAAGGAGGGAAGCCTTGAGAGTCTCATGCCCAGGCCAGGCTCATGTTGTAGGGCCTCCTCATGGATGGCCTGCACTGGTCCTCCCAGGGATCTCCGCTCTCCCAAGGGATTCCTTGCACAGCTCTCAGGTGGTAGAATTGTGGCTGCTTCCAAAATGGTGTCTAGTTCTGTAATGGTACATGAGGTGGCTTCCATATAAGAAGGTCACCTCTCTTTTGAAAGGTGAACTTCAGAAAAGATAAGTAGAGCAAGGCATGATTGGGTGGTTAGGAGACCCATGAATCTGGGACCCAACAGGAAACAAAAAAAGCAGGCCCAAGGCCTGTGGGGATCCATCCAAGTGGAAAGTAGATCCAAGGGATTCAGCAGGGTGGGATGGGAGAAGGCTTGCAAAATCCCTTGTGGCATCAGTCATAAGAGCAGACAGATCTCCAAGCACCCAAATTGTGATCCCATGACTTCAAAGTTACTGCAGCAGTTGTAGCTTCAAGTATAAGTCATAAACCCATATGCTGATTCAGTAAATTGCTTAGAGAGGGCTGTAAAGCACTGTGAAGCAGTATATAAGTCTAAGTACTATTGCTATTGCTATTAGCTGTGGGATTCTTATGTTTATGGAAATGATGTTTCCCATCATTTGTTATTTAAGCAGCTACATCTGATGTTTTGTTTCATTTAAAACCCAAAGGGTTTTTCAATAGCATAGTCAAAAATAGAACATAATAATAAATACAATGCAACAGAAGCCATAAATTAAAAGCCAATGCTATTAAAGGCAGCTAACAATAAGGTATGGTAGTTCAGAAAATCTCTCTGTCACATCTAAATCGGGAGCAGAGCTATGGAAAGCACTTTAAAAAGGTACATAGAAAGACTCCAAAATATATTCAAACATTATAGAAGACACAACTTTTACAAGACCAATATGGCTATTACAGTCTATGTATACAGGAATTTCATTTAATTAGCATAGCATAAATGCCCTAACAGTTCTTCTCGGGGATAATATGCAGAATCAAAGTTGTCCTAAAGATGTCTATTGGTTAAATTTCATTGAATTTTGTTATAGTTCTTTTCAGGGATATGAAAAAGGGTAGCATGGAATGGAAACAGTTCCTGACACTGGAGCAGAAGTGGGTTTCAGCAGGTTCTGACCAGTTCTGGAGAACCGGTAGCAGAAATTTTGAATAGTTTGGAGAACCGGTAGTAAAAAATTCTGACTGGCCCCACCCCCATCTATTCTCTGCCTCCCAAGTCCCAGCTGATCGGAAGGAAATGGGGATTTTGCAGTAACCTTCCCCTGGAGTGCAGTGGGAATGGAGATTTTTGCCACACCCACCAAGCCATGCCCACCAAGCCATTCCCACAGAACCGGTAGTAAAAAAAACTGAAACCCACCACTGGTCTGGAGCATTAAAATTGTATATAGCCCGATGTGGTTGCAACTTAATTTGAATTGTACTCTTCCAGGTATCTGTATCTCACACAAATGTGTTTGAGGTTGTTATCTTAAGAGACATTCCCTTGGAGTAATGTCTTACCCTGAGTTTAGAAGGTTCAGTAATTAAAGGGAAGCACAAGAGAGTCCAAATTCTTTTTATCTTTTTCAAGATGAATTAGAAGAATAGTTAGAATTCATAAGATGAAGTGCATTAGATGAATTGAATCGGTAAAAGGTATATTACAAATTCTAGGCAGTCATAGGAGGAAAATATGGCACCAATTTGGGAAAGTAAAACAAAGCAAAATATCACTCTCTCCAATTATAGACTTGCATGTAGCTCTCTAGTTTAAAATGAACTCTTGGGAAAAATAGGGAAATAAATTTTTCCTGGTTTTGAGAGTGGATTTAAGGAAGATGATCCATAAGCATTTTTTCGTATTACAAAATAATATCACTTTTCATAACTTCTATCACTTATTCATTTCTAATGTAACTTAGTGGAAAATGAGCAAGCATTTACTTGAACTCCTTTTTATACCTGGCAGTTGCATTTAGTGTCTTTGTATGTTTGTGTGTGTGTGAGAGAGAGAGAAAGAGAGGATGGGGTCCTCTCTCTCTCTCTCTCTCTCTCTCTCTCTCTCTGTGTGTGTGTGTGTGTGTGTGTGTGTGTGTGTGCGCACGTAGCTTTCATAACCAAAGCTTCTTGCTTTCTGTTGTGAAAGAGTAAATCATCAATACTTTAGTGATCGGGAGCGTCTGTGCAGAAATGGGGGAAATGATTACACCTGTGTGATTTTATCATCAAGAAACTACTACAAATTATGTACTTGTGTTAGATGTTGGGATGCTGTGTTACAGGGATGGCATTTACATGATGTTAATGAGCATGTCTATGCTTTTTAGATCACCGTGGTTTGCTGCAAATTCTGCCTGAAGCATTTCAGTGAACAAATCAGATGTATATTCCATACTAACTTCTGAAGGTTGGCTTACTAACAGAAGAACTGCTCTTATTTATGTTTTTATATTTCATATCTTGCAAGAAAGCTCACTGCAGACCTCCTCCATCAACAAGAAAAGGTTCTAAACAGAGGTGATCAGATCAAGTATTGCCTGCATATACTCTTCACACTTCCATTTAAAAAAATAATGGAAAGAATTACAGTCTGCGTGCCTGTTTTTCCTTGAACCACATTCATATGCTTGTCGGGGGGGGGGGGGGATGGAAATGCTAGGAACTAGCTAACATCTGTTTAAGTAATTTCATCTATTATTTTGATCTCATAAACATTTTTTCAAGAAACTATATTCCAAATATCTACGTTTACATTGCTGTGTGCTATGAAGTATATAAGAAATGCATTCCTGCTTAAATTTGGTAGAAGTCTACAGCCAAATAAATGTGTACAGTTAGTTTTGCTATTGTTGAATACTCTCCAATTTTGGTCTTCCAGGGTTGTGCTAAATATGTCCTTGCAGCTGTCAACATGTACTTTAGTAATACTGTTCATCTGCTTATCCCAGGTCCTTGGGAAGGACTTCCTACTAGGTAGATTAGCGTCCCAAATTCAGTCCACAGATTTGACCGACTATGCAACCAATCATAATAATATATATAATATAAATACTATGAAATCCACTAGTTAAGCCAGTTCTTTCTATTATTGACATTCTGCTGTTTAGAGATTTTATCTACGTTGTTACCAATGACAGACAGCTTACAGAACTACCTTATACAATAATACAATTTAAAGTCACTTAATGCAAGCCTATTTCTTTTGAGTCTTGCAAAAGTTTGAAATTTTACACTTGTTTCTTTTTCAGTTTCTACATATATCTGTTATTTTTTGTCTGCCAATCTGGCAAACATTTGTAGTGAATTGGAATTGGTGCCATTTGGAATAGGAAATTTAACTTGGGTTGTATATTTTTACCATTGCAATAACTTCCAACTAGGAAAGTTTTAGATTTTTCCACCTATCTGCCTACATATATTTAAGAGTTGGCTTATGCATTTGCCCTCTGCTTGTATGTGCAAATAAGATTTTACAGATGAGATATCTCCCATGCCCCATGTGCTCTCATTTAAAAGAAACCAAACCTTATAATATCATTTTGGAACTTCTCCCCTGTTAGATAATTTAGAAAGGTGATCAATATAATTCACCAAGTAGTAAACTGAGAAATGAAATTTGAATTGGTGTTCAGCTACTTTCAGAGGCCATAAAGATAGTAAGAAAAGTAGTGTCAAATTTTATTATATGCCAACCTGAATTTTATTGTCAGCAAAAACTTTCGATTCATTTCTGATATATTCTCAGTCAACTTGTATCAGAGGAAACCAAAGTTATATAGCAAATTTTTAAAACATTTGTTTAGGAATGCAAACATCCTAAACATTACTTTTTTAAAAAATGGAATAAATGCCAGGATGATAGAATACAGAATACAGAAATATCTGCGATTTCTATTTAGTGTTTTTAATCATCTTAGCAACAGAAAAAAGATATGTTTCCAAGAATGTAACCAAAAAGAAGAAAATATTAGCATGCATAACATACTTTTTTAGAATATCAAATGATATTTATTGTTACATTTGAAGATCAGTAATATTAAAAGATGTTAAACAATAAGAATAAAATGGAATAAATTTGTAAAATTAATACTTTTTTTTCCACATGGAGATCGCTTCTGAACTTTGTGCTTGAAGTGGAAAAGAATGAAACTTTGATTTTGGGTTTTACCGATTTGATTGATATTTTTATAGAAATGATTTGTTTATATTATTATGAAAAAACAAAAAGTTGTGATTTGATGTTAATGCCTTATTTTACTGCAACAGAGAATCAGAAGTCAATGTTTCTTTTTATTTTTTTTCCCACCCTTCCTCACTTCTCTTCCCCCTCTCCTGATTGTTCTCCTATTTTCTTTTCTATTTTGTAATCTTATTTTATCTTATAACTCAATAAAAATGCTAAACAGGACAACACAGAAAACACAATAATATCTGAGATTTCTATTTAGTATTTCTAATCATTTTAGCAACAGAAAAAAGATATGTTTCCAATAATATAGGTATTAGCAACCAAAAAGAAGAAAATATTAGCATGCATAATATACTTGTTTAGAATATCAAATCAAATTTATTATTACACTTAACAATAAACAGTAATATTAAAAGACATTAAACAATAAAAATAAAATGAAATAATTTTTAAAAATTAATAGTAATAAGATGGTAAAATTAATAAAAGTGTCACTTAGAACAGTGACTTTAAAATGTATGGACTTTAATTCCCAGAAGAAAGTCAGAGAAAGTCTGATTTAGAATATTAAAATCAATATAATCCAATTCATTATGAAATTGCCTTACACAGCATGAATGATGGTTTATAACCAAAAAATAACTTGTCCCAAGAGTGGCTTACAATTGAACCAGATGTTTTGCATTGTTAGCAAGTAAGCTAACAGAATGGAGTAGTTCAGCTACCTGTATCCTTTGGACCAAATGAAGGTGCTAAAATATCCTAGAAACTGCACAGTGCAGCTTGAGTGATAAATGGTGAGGAGAGAATTTAGGATGGTGTACTATCAGCAGTATGTTGTCACATGAAAGCTGGGCAAATAGTGTAAATGGCAGTCTATTCCCATCACACCCATGAGGCCCTGATAACAGCTAGTTGCTGTGATGACTTGGGACTTTAAAGCTCTTCCTGATATTTCTCTGCCCTCAAATTCCTGTCTTCAGAAAGCAGGAGAAATGCTCCACTCCCAGCTTTGTCTTGAAGTACATGTGGATCAGTGGTGGGTTTCAAAAATTTTTACTACCATTTTGTGGACGTGGCTTGTGGCCGTGGCAGGGGAAGGATACTGTAAAATCTCTATTTCCACTCCACTCCAGGGGAAGGTTACAGCAAAATCCCCATTTCCTCCCAATCAGCTGGGACCTTGGAGGCAGAAAATAGATGGGGGCAGGACAAGGTCAGAGGTTGTATTTACCAGTTTTCCGAACTACTCAAAATTTTCGCTACCGGTTCTCCAGAATTGGTCAGAACCTGCTGAAACCCACCTCTGATGTGGAGGAACAAAGGGCCGCCCCTTTCAGGCCCAAGATCTGTTGTTGTTTTTCTTGTTCTTACTTATTCTCACCTTTATATTTCTATATATAATATATCTTGTCTGTCTCTCTGTCTCTCTCTCTGTGTGTCTGTCTCTCTGTCTGTCTATCATCTATCTCTGTCTCTCTGTCTGTCTATCTATCTATCTATCTATCTATCTATCTATCTATCTATCTATCTCTGTCAAGGTGGCAAACATATTTAATATTCCTGCCTTCTATTTCTCCACAACAACAACTGTGAGGTATGTTGGGTTGAGAGAGAATGTGATTGTCCCAAAGTCACCTAGCCAGCTTTCATTTCTAGGATGTTATTACCAAAGGTGTCAGCTGCTAATCAATCATTTCTAAACTAGGTTTCTCCTATTTCATCTAATTCAATCTTCTGGTTTCTCATGGGTTGTTCCATGGTGAAGTTAAAGGCCATTTCAAACTATAGCATAAAAGAAAAAGGGAAAAGGGAAAAAAAGTTTTCTTAATGTGATATACTTAATATAAACATAGCCAATGTGGTTTAAAAATCATGTTTTGTGACTTATCACTGTTTATGAATAAGGCTGCTGTAATAGCTAAAATAAGGTGTCTTTATGCTAAGCCATTGTTTGTTTCTAATCACCTGCTAGTAGGATTTTAACAGTTCCCCCCAATTTCCTGTATGAGATGCCTGCCCACTAAAGGCTAACTAGAAAATCAGATGCTTGGTGAGGGCCTTCACTGTTTCAGTGAAGGCCCTTACCAAGTATCTGATTTTCTAATTAGCATTCCCCATTTGGTTCTAAATGGGGTTTTGATGAACATAGGATACAAAGCAGTGGTGAAATGTAAAATTTGTTACTACCAGTTCTGTGGGCGTAGCTTGGTGGGTGGGGGGTAACGTGACTGGGTGGACGTGGCCAACTTTTTTTTTAACTTTTAAAAGCATTTTTTCTACAACCTCTTTGGCTGAAGACGTTGTAGAAAACATGCTTTTAAAAGCCTCTGACGATCCCAGCTGAGCCACGCAATCATCAGAGGCTTTTTTTTTTACTTTTAAAAGCATTTTTTCAGTGGAAAAGGTTATAGAAAAAATGCTTTTAAAATTTTTTTAAAAGCCTCTGGTGATAGCATGGTTCAGCTGGGCATGGGTGGGGGCAGGGATTTTTGCTACTGGTTCTCCGAACCACCCACTGCCACCGCTACTGGATCAGGCAATCCGATCCAAACTGGGAGCATTTCACCCCTGTTACAAAGGAAGAGCTGTTGATAGCTCATTAATGCAGCTGCCTCTGTTTCTGAGATTCAGTTGCTGCAGCAGCCACACAAATCCCTTTAATGCAGGGCTGTCAAGCTCCCAACCCTCGTGCCAGATGCGTCACATGCTGGCCACCCCCAAACCCAGTTTAGCGAAGGGGGGAAAACTCCCAATATGTCATATGATGCCACCATGACGTGAGTTTGACACATTTGCTTTAATGAATCCCTGTGTGGTACTGTATTCTGATCTGTGCAAGCATTGCACAGCCATAAAGGACCTAAACTTAGGAAACATGCCTAAAAATATCATGAGTGGCTAGAAGAATGTTCAGCTTCTTAATACAATGTAATATTGGAGTGTTTGATGCTGTTACACAAATTATTACCTTGTTTTTACTTTGCTACAGGTAATGAGAACAAGATGACCATAGGAACCTTTCCATAAAATATTGTAACCTCTTGCATAGTGGGCAAATAAAGTTAATCTTCAAATTATGGAGGAATAGGATAGTTTGTACCTGCTGAAGGCACTGTGGAAATCTATTAATCTCAAACCATGAACTTTTACATGTAATTTAGACCTTGTTGATATGTTTTTATAGGTCTAAAGTTCCCACAAGTACAAAGCGATTTATAAAAAGCAAAGTCTCAGGTGACATAACTATATAAGAAAGTTCTTTTCTTTAATGTTTGAGTCCTATTAAGCTGAGGCCATAATATTAGAATCATTTGTTTTATGCGAGTAAATATAGCTGTGGTTAAGATACAAAATTTAGGACTGGATTTTGTGGAGATACAAAATTCAGCTTTCTAGACAGAATTGCCAAGCAGAAATGACTGTAAAGACTACAAATTAGAAGACTGGGGAAGGGTATATGTTCAGCCGTTCAGCAAAATCAATCCAGAGAGGTTTTTTTAAAAAACCCTACTTTATATGCATTTCTGAACTTGAGTATATTAATGAATGGATAGTTTCTCCCAATGAAACAGGGAAATAATATTACTGAACATTAGAATTAAATTGATTGCCATGCACAATATCTAGTGAAACTATGCGAAGCACACAGGGGCAGGAATTTCATTTGACCTGTGCAATAGAAAACTAATCCATAAATATCTGCCAGCAGTTTATGATCTTTTCACAAAATATTTCAGTGCCTCAGCAAAGGGGGGGGGGAGAGAGAAAATATTCAAAGCCAATAGCTTCAGAATTTATTACAGTTGTCTATTTCTTACCATTGAATTAGAAAATGCTGAACTAAACAGTTTGTAATTACAAGAGGAAATATTCCTCAAGAGCCTTCATCTGTGGTAAATTATAAGCGCATAGTAGTTCTCGGGGTTTATAGAGTAAGTTGGAGTAAGTAAGAAATGAATAAATCTTGTAGGCAAAATGAAAACAAGACTGAACTCAGAAAGCATATAAAAACAATATATAGACTCAAACCCCCCCCACACACATAATTTTCAATTAAACTTTAATGAAAGGAATATTATCTAAAATATCTTTAGATTCCTCAAATCATTCAGTAAAATGAATATTATTATGGTGGGTCACCCAGTTAGCCAGATGTTTAGACTAGATACGCAGATGTTGTTTGATAATGTTAAAAGTATCATCATAGGATGTGAAATGCTCCAAGTAGAGTGCCATTAATTGACTGATGATAATTTAGTTAATTCCAAAGATGTTTAACTGGTGGTCCAGGTATTTTGGGATTGCACCCAAGGTGTCCATCATTATTGATACTATCATTGCTTTCTTTTGCCACAGACATCCTACATCTGTTTGCACATCTTTGTATTTTGTGATTCCCCTCCCAATTCTTTCCCATTTATTTTGCTGTCTCTATATACTGCTACAACTAGTAATCAGACATTTTTGTCTTTCTTGTCTACAATTGTTCAGTCTGGAATGTTATGTGACAGGTGCTAGTCTGTTTCAATAGTAAAGTCCCAGAGCACTTTAGTTTCTTCATTTTCTCTTACGTTGTCACTTTTGTGATCCTTCCAGTTCTTGCATACAGGGAAATAGTATTTCTTGCAGAAACTGTATGTATGCATAACTTGTTCAGCCTTGTTGACAGAGGAATGGAATGACAAAAAATAGGGGTGATAGTCTTCTTGAAGCATTCCTCTCTTCATATTAACTTCTCCCAGACTATCACCACTGAACAGCAATTGTGCCATTGATTTTTGCACAAAGCTTCTGATGTTTCTACTGCCTCCGGGTATTTCTAGGCACTTGATTATCCAATCATGTGGCAGGGAATTGAATGCCTTCTTGTAATTAATTCAAACTACATTCAAATTAGTCTTCCTTTTGCTGAAGATTTCCAAAATCATCTTGTCAGTTAGGAGATGATCTTTTGTTCCTCTGCTGTTTGGGCAGTTTCTTTTCTGCTCAGGTGGAAAGAGTTTGTTTTCAAATAGATGCTGTTGGATTGCATTAGCCACTGCACCAGTTAACAATTTGAAAGTAGTTGGTAAGCAGGATGCAGTTATCTGGTGCTGCCCTTTTTGTCGGATCCTTCATTATCAGGTAGGTTTTGACAGATGTTGACCAATCTTCAATTTCACCTCTTTGCAATATGCAGCAGTAAACTGATTGGCAATGATTTGTGTCAGACGTTTATAATGTTCATTATTATTACTATTATTATATGGAAGGATAAAGGACTAAATTATTGCTTTTTGTAAACCATATAGAACTCCTAAATTTAAGGTAGAGCATAAATGTTTAAAAAACAGAAAAGTTAAAAATAAGGTTAATGCAATAATCAGAGGCATATTCATAGAAGACATATGCAATTTTATATTCCTTTTCTACATTTACTTACTTTGTATAAAGCAATAAATTGCTGACGAAATTAGTGTATCAACACCATGCCCAAGTTCCATCAAACCTGTCATGCCATGACTATTTCTTCTGAGATGAATAATCATTCATAACAACTTTCACAATGTTGGTGAGCTTCTAGAATGAGTGGGCAGCTATGGCCCCCTTATGATTTGTAGACTTCAACTCCCAGAATTCCTGAACTAGCCATTCTGGCAGTCTACAGCAGGGGTGTCAAACTGGTGGCCCATGGGCAGGATGCATCACACGCAGGCCACGCCCACACCAGCTCTGCAAAGGGAAAAACATCACAATATGTCATGTGATGGCAATGTGATGTGGTGAGTTTGATACCCGTGGTCTACAGATTGTAAAGGGAGCATAGTTGTCCATTCCTGATCTAGAATAAACTTTAGAGATCAGGATATACAATTTTCTTATTTTCTTATTTTCTATTTTCTATGGCATATTTTAATTCAACACTGTTCTAACTATCTAGATAAATAATTCCATGTTTGCCATCACAGTATAATGACCTTTTGACTTTCATTTCCAATATGAAAGAGCTGTTTCTAATTCTTTCTTGGGCTTTCCCCCCACCTACTCCTCAAGTCTAGCTGAGGAAGTCCAAAATGAGTGTTTTTTGATGAGGTTTGATTCACTGGCCTGTTTTGGATGTGATTCACCTTGATCATGCTCACCAGGCTCCATTGCTTCCTTCCTCCTTTATTTACTCTTATCATCAATCTTTCCTGCATATGTCTTAGTACATTTTAGTCTATATTCAATTATGTTGTCCTTTTCTGTAGACATTTCTCCATTCTTCATTTTACTTTTTGCCAATAGCTTTAGGAAATGGAACACTAAATCAATCAACTTTTGTCCATTACTCTTCTTCCATATA
Organism: Pituophis catenifer annectens; assembly: GCF_029215685.1. Taxonomy (NCBI): domain Eukaryota; kingdom Metazoa; phylum Chordata; class Lepidosauria; order Squamata; family Colubridae; genus Pituophis; species Pituophis catenifer. The sequence goes on from NW_027256882.1 coordinate 236,506,651, forward strand.
TGTGATGCTCAGATCAGTTCATCCCATTCTAACCATCCTTAAAACAGATTGGCCAGTAGATATATTTAGATTTATTATAGAATTTTAGGGGATTTCAGTAAATCTGAACAGTTTTGACTGTCAAGGTTTTAAAATAGCAGGAAAAAAATTATTTCTGCACCTTGCTACTTCATGATAAAGCTGAAATGAAGAAATGTTGGATTAATCTAGTTTTTGTAATATTTGGAAATATTATATATATGTTTTCTGCCTTGGGCATTTCATGATGGATCTTCAGATTCCAGTACAAAATGGACAGAGCCTGAAAGTCTGAAATCTACTCATTCCTCCCTAAACATTTCTAATTGTACTTGCCATAGGTTTTTGGGAAAAGTTCCTTTAAAATAATGATGAAATATGTAGATCTAGACAGGATTATTAAAACTCTGCATGAACTTTCGGGGGTGTGGGATCATGAATTATGATAGATGCTTGGTAACATTATGACACAAATGCCTGACCTAATTGCTTCAAACGTTGTGACATAAACACCTAAGTTTGACATTTGAAAGATGATACCATGGCCATTGTGTCATTATATCATTGTCAAACAGAAACCTCTGAGACTACTGATTTCATTATGGAAACCTTGCCTTGAATTATCCTTGTAACTTTTTGGTGCATTTGTTTCAGTAACATCATCGCTTTCCCAAATCTGCTCCCCTACCTAACCTGATTCCAGTCAATACCCACACCCACCTAGATGCACAAAATAAGATGTAATCACTTTATTGGCATGGGAAAGACAGGCTGGCCAAATGGAACAATCAGTCACTTGCACATCCCAAGTAAATCACAACTGCTAGCTGCCTTGAGCAGCTTGTCTGAAGGGAGATACTAGCACACAAGTCCAGAAGAGTGGGAAGAATCATTGTCTGGGATCATTCCAAAAGTACACGATATAATAATAGTTTGTACTTCAATCTGAACTTCAAAGCAGGATGTCCACAAAGTCAAAATTAAAATCACAAAGACAATAGGGCTGAAATGGATGCCTTAGGCCAGCCACCAGCAATTCAGGGCATCTACTTCACTGAAGTAGTACTTCAGACCTGACACTGCCATGATTGCCACCAAGGAGTGCCATCTTGAGCCCCACATCTACGCTACAGTACAATGTCCCAGTTTTTCTCACTGTCTGTGTTCTGTTCATTCTAGCAACCTGCCAGACTTCCATCCTGCATTTCATCTGCCTGCAACTCTGTTGGCCCTGCAGATCTTGCCACCTTATACTCCATCTTTTAGCCAGCCTCCCTGTAATGTGCTCTGTTTGCCTTAGCAACATGGCAGTCCTACCAGTCCTGTCACTGCCAGATGACTGTTGCCATCTTCCTCCTCCTGCTGGCAAGATACACCTGGCATGGTCCTTTTAAGATGACCACTGGTCATGCCAGGCCTTCTTCCCAAGAATGCTTGCACCTTCCTCCAAATCACAGAGACAATTTTCACAATTCCTTCCTAATCATTACAAGAAAAAGCTCATGTGATTTGGAAAACAGTGGGCATGGACTTCTTGCAAGATTTTTGAAGGTCTCAGATGCCTGCTAAGCAGCTGCCTTACACAGGACCAGACCATATACACCACAGCAGAAGGAAGACAATGAAGATCAGCTGAGGACTGCAAGGCTGGAATGGTGAGTGGAGCATAGGGCAGCAAAGCCAGCAGATGTGGCAGAGTGCAAGAGAGCTGGAAGGGAAGAGATGGATGGGGTATAGGTGAGTGGGAATAGTCTCTTACCTTACTGAAGCTTGAGGCTGGCTGGGAGGAAGTCAAGAGTGGCTTGAATCAGGATGGGTCTTCACCTAACATCCCATCGGATTTGGTTAACAATGGCAATGGTGAATGTCAGGATTACTATAGGTCATGTGACATCATATTTTATGACCACATCACTTAGTGATGGAAATGCAGGTCCCTTATTATAACTTGAAAAAGCCATAAGATGCTGTTATTGTGTGGCTCTGCTTGCACCATGAAATAGCCTCAAATTTGATCAGTTTCCATATTGGCTTTCCACAAGTTTCTAAAAATTCCAGAGTATCATCATCAATTTTATTGGTTCTGCAATTTTTTATATTTTAACATACTCTTTAAAGGTGACTGCTTAGCTTCATTTTGTTTTATCTGTGTATTATGACTCTTATATTAGACTACTTGAGTTGTCATTTTTATTTATTGTATTGTCGATATTGTATTGTGTTGTGCTGTAGAAGGATAGATTTCTTTGATTGTGGTGGGCATCCATCAAAATCAAAAATAAACATAGAGGTCAGATTTTTGTAGCCCATCTTTGGTAGTTCTCATATTCAGTGCAAAGGGAAGCTCAAAATTTACTATTGATGAACCTTATGAACAGGCATTTCTGCAGAGCGGACTGAATCTTTATAAGGTAAAGTCAAGATAGGTCAGTTTGTGAGATTTCCTTCATTCCTTCCTCTTTCCCTTTGTTTTCCTTGTAACTGCATGATGTTTTTGCAAAAAGACTTCCTTCAACTTCTTCCTTCAACTTCCTAGGTGCTCTTTGCTCTATTTGGATGGACTTTTTCTCCTTGACAGGTATCAACTGCTTACAATACCAAGGAAGCCAGGAAGTCAACAATTTCCAGCCCCTATTCTGATAGTAAGTGGCTGTCCTAGTAAATAACTGCAATGAAGAAAAACAGCGATGAAGGAAATTGCCAATTGAGTGTAGGAACCTTTGTGTGAATGTAAGACTAGGTTGAAATTGACAAATTGCAACCATAACCTAAAAATGCAATAGGCATGGAACAGAGAGGATAAAACTAGGAACTAATGCATGCCTTCAGAAAGTTGATAATAAGGTACCAAATTGTTAAAGAGACAGAGCACATATAAAAGACCCTTCAGCAGAAGATGAAGAAGAGAGATTGGGCAAGGGGAAGACTTTAATCCCATCAGCAGCTGCCAAATTTGCAGATCAATAAAGCAAGGACTTTGGGAAATAAAAAGGGATCTTTGAAGTGTGCCAGCATATTGAGTCGTTCTGGGTCCTGACCTGGTGGCTTCTGTTGTTCTAACTAGTGTTTGGTCAGGCTAGTTGAGTACAATTTGGGTAGGGCTGTGTATAGGAGCAACAACATACTTAAATTCAGTACAACCTTGCTCTGGCTTTACATTTGGGTTGTCTCCATATATTGCATTAGAACCTCGAGAGCTTCAGCATTTAGCTGAAAGTGATTTCAAAATATTTCCAATTTCTTATCTTGCTATCCACTATGTTTTGTATCTGTTTGGATTGCTCAGGTACAGAATCCATATGCCTCAACTATTTCTGTGAATAGAGTGATAAACCATTAACCAAATAAATTCTACAAGTCTGAGAAGAACTTGTTCTCTTGTTTAACCTGTTTAAGAAGGTTAACTTGAAGAAATGTGAGTGTCAGAGAATTCGGTGAAGGAAAGCTTCGGAGATTTAGTAGCAACATCCAACTCTCACAAAAATAAATACATTAATTATTCATTGCTATTGCTCCTTGCCCTCTAGCTCCAAAAAAGCAATCCGTGCCCTTCAACTATCTAATATTAATAATGGGTTAGATGAGGGGGAAGACACTAAAAATAAATCCAAACCTGTCAAAATAGTTTTTGACAAGGAGAAAACTTAACTTGGAGATTGAGGTGAAGTCTGTTTTGGGTGAAGTTGCCATGTCTTTGAAAATGGGTCTACAGCCTGGGAATATTCTTTGATCCTTAGCTGTCATTGGGCTCATAACCTATCAGCCTTCTCCTTCAGCAAGGATTGTGGTACTCAGTTAACATATAGTCATTTTAATATGCAAATATAGATCAAAGCAATTCTTTAATATTGCAGACCTTTCTGTTCTGATTATATAAAAGCAATGGATAATGAAAAGAGGTACATAATCTTTCTTTGTTAGGTGACCTTGCTTCAAAAAGTCATCTGACTTTTTGTATGCCACATAATAATTTGCCTACTGCTTTCTTTTGAACAGGAAAAGATCTTAGAAGGAGATTGCAATTTTGAGAACTAGCTTTATTTTTATTATCATTCATCATATTTGCAATGATTAAAGTCAACTCTGTGCTAAGTAAAATTAATGAGATACTGTTAATTCTGATCATCAACCTGACACAATGATTTGTGCTTGTGAAGAGCTTTCTCTAAATGGCTGAAAAGAAACACTTTAGCAAAGGACATAGTTACTTGTGCTTTGTGTTGTTCCAATTTTTGCTTTTTACTATACTTCTGTCAAACTATAATACCACTGTGAAGAGTATCTTTCACTCTTGTCAGAAGTAAACATTAAGCATACTTCAAAAGTCATTTCCAGCTATTTGAAAAGATATTAAAAATGGAATGCTTGCTGTTTTAATCCACGGAACAGTATATTATGGTTTAGAATATAACCTTTTAAAAGGATAATGTATCATTCTCAGAAATCATTTAAGAACACAGGCATTAGATTTTAGTTGTTGTATGCTACATGCAGCTTGCTGGAATTGTCATTTTCACAGCAGGATGGCATGAATTATACCGGTTTCTTTCTGATCACATTTATACTTTCCACTATTTGAAATAAAAGGCTTCCCAACATTACCAATCCTAATTTATTATTTAACTTAATGTTATTCGTAAGATAAAATTAGCCTGTTCTAGTTATTACAAAGCTTACGGGAGTATCAGGCACTTACATCAAACAGGTGTTATATAGTCACTAATAATTCTATTTTAGAATTAGAATTCTAAAGTTCTATTCTAGAACTATAAAAGCACAGATTTATTGAACATGAAAGTCTGAAACTATTAAGAGCAAAACAAAGGAAAGAAACAGTAGTGATATGGTTGTGTGAGATGTGTCCTTTGCATGTTAGGAAGCAAGTCTCTGTGTTTCTTTGCCTATAGAACAGTGGTGAAATCCAATTTTTTTTACTACCAGTTTTGTGGGCGTGGCTTGGTGGGCATGGCAGAGAAGGATATCATCCAAATCTCCATCCCCACCCCACTCCAGGGGAAGGATACTGCAAAATCTCCATTCCTACCCTGCTCCAGGGGAAGGATATTGCAAAATCTCCATTCCCACCCCACTCTGGGGCCAGCCAAAGGTGGTATTTGCTGGTTCTCTGAACTACTCAAAATTTCTGCTACCGGTTCTCCAAACTGCGCAAAATTTCCGCTACCAGTTTTACAGAACCTGTCAGAACCTGCTGGATTTCACCCCTGCTATAGAGTTAAATTATCCTATAATCCAGTAGCATATAAAAACAGGTATTTTGGGAATGCAGCATCAAGTTCTCTTTCCTGGCCCAGAGTCCACTTAATCATCAGTATTTCCCAAAAACATATTTGACATTTCTAGCAAAAATGGCTCTTATCCTTGATTCCGGGTTAGTTTCTAAACTATGCAACTGATACAGTGGCCAGATCTCATACATAATTCTCTCTTGCATGAGTAATCCACTTAAGAAGTATCTCTTATACACTGATGCAGTGTGCAAAGTAATATTTCTGTAGAGAACCTGGATACATCAAGGATAATCCTTTGGGGATGATCTTTCAGAATATTGCTCCTTCTAGTCTGACATAGCTTCTAATTAGTTCCAACAAATCTCACAAGATCTGATTACCACTGTGTCCTGTGGACACAGAAATGGTTTGCTCAAATATTCTCAGCTATGAACATGCAGGCTGAAGTTCTTAGCTTCCATTTCTTTCCTTTTGCAGACTTCGTCTTTTATATTGGAGTATATTGTAATGGCATATTGGTGGTGTTACCTTGTTCTGTCTATGGTGGCACCACCCAAAAAATATCCTGTAAAACTTTAGCATTAATGCATTACATATTAGATATAGATGCATGAATATCATCAGTCAAATGCCAGGGTTCTGTGTGTTTAAGGAAGTCAGCTACCTTCAGAAATGGTGGAGAACTCACTCTTCATGCCAAAGTAGAAATAAAACTCAAAAGCTTTTGTATAAGGAATGGAGGAAGAACACCGTCTTTGCCTCAGGCAATGAAATATGTTATACCTGCCAGGTCTGATAAAATAGCTTTTCTTCAACCAGGAAGTCACTGCAGTCAATTATGTATAAATTAAACATGGGATGTGTGTGCCACTCAAGAGTATGTGAATCTGCCTTATTTCTAAATTGGACATTACATTCAAGCAAATGATATATAAATTTTGAAGTTACATAAAATTGGCCTTGGTATTATATGTATATTTGAAGTTATATTGCAAAACTGGTGGCTATTTCAAAACTTGCCACCAGAATTTTGAAATAGAACATCAAATGATAGATATAACATTACAGGTTAGGATATTGCATTAGGATCTGAGAAATGCATATTCAAGTCTACTTTCAGCCATCAAAATTCAACGGATGATTTTGGAACACAATCCTCTCTCAGCCCCCCCCCCCCCAGGGGTAGTCCTTGACTTACAACCACAATCGAGCCCCAAATTCCTGTTACTAAACGAGATATACTTGTTAAGTGGGTTTTGCTCCGTTTTACAACCTTTCTTACCACAGTTGCTAAGTGAATCATTGCAGCTCTTAAATTAGTAACACGGCTGTTAAATCTGGCTTCCCTATAGACTTTGCTTGTTAGAAGGTCACAAAAGGGAGCCCAGGACGCTGCAACCGTCATAAATACGAATCAGTTGCCAAGCGTGTGACCATGGGGATCCTGCAACGGTTGTAGGTCTGAAAAAAAGTCATAAGTCACATTTTTCAGTGCCATTGTAACTTTGAACGGTCTCTAAATGAACTGTTGTAAGTCAAGGACTACCTGTAGTGACAAGAATTAGGGAAGGAATATTATATTATGAATCCCACCTTGTACTCCTGGAGGAATGACAGGCTTCAAATTTAATTAATAAATTATAAGCAAAGCAGGGAGGAATAGAAGCGTAAAGCTAAATGATAGGTGACTGTAAGACACTGAAAAAAATTAATTGAAACTGTAATTTTAAGTCTTGGACTTACTGTCTAGTAATTTGTGCTGACATACACAGTATTACCAAAATTCTCAGTAGGGATTCAAGTTTCCATCTCCAACTGTTCATCCGTTAAGTTGTATTACAGAGGACACTATAAACTGATCAATTAGCATATCTCTTACTAATTAAGGAGTCACCCAGGGACAATGACACTAATGACAAAAACTTCAAGTTGATGAATATACTCTGTTCACAGCGACTCAATGTCAAGGGATCACAGCGGAGCAGGTAGATGTAGAAAAAGAAAGCAGATGAGCGCAGAGAAAACCAAATTACCACGTGTGCAACTGCATATGGATGATTGTCTTTTAAGAATCTTTTTTTTAAAAAAAAAGAAAATGTATGTCTTGTGGAATATATGTAAATTGTTCCCAAAGGAGCTGTTTTACATCTTTTGTCCTTTCCGTAGCAACTGAGCAGGCACCACACAATCAAGGGCTTTTTCTGATGTCTTTGGGTTGGTATGCTCTGATTACAGTCCCCACTGCCATGTTTTGGACCATCAACGAAAAGCCCAAAAATGCTGCTTTGCTGGCATGAATTTTTTTTTTTTTTTTGGTCTTACTGCTATGGGAAACACAAGCTGATCTGGTTGCATGCGGGGAAGAAAGAGCCTTTCTGGCTTTTCTCTGACATGTAACTACTCCCTAGAGTTCAATAACCCACCCCATCAGCAAAGCTGATCTGTTGCAAAGGCAAAAAGAAAGCATTTCAGGCGTCTCTGTGGCTTTGCTAATTGTTGCAACGATCAAACTTCCTCCATGGGGAAGATGGCAAATGCGTTTTTAAAAAAATATATGGGAAAAAAAAGATGTGCTGGATGAGCACTGGATAAGCATTGGTGGCGCTGGAAACGACTTGCTTTTCTTGCTGGGAAGGGAAAAAAAGAGGGACTGTTCTGTTATTTGGGGTTTACTCACAGCTGTCTGAGAAGCCAACAAATACAGTAAAACCTGTGATTGATAATAGAGGGAGAAAACAATGGTTGACTTGCAATCTATGTAATATATTATTGGCTGACTCAGGCTGGGCAGGGATTGTATGGTATTTCAGTCTCAAATTCCAGACTTCCATGGATATGGATCCAATGTATTATGGTGCTGTGGCCCGCCGGCGGCCAGTAGAGCTGGCAGCAGAGTTGGACAGTGAGGCGGTTAGGGAGGAACATGGGCTAGTCCTGGGAGCTGGGAAAAGCTCGGACGAGGGCTCTACATTGGAGGCAGAGAGGGAGCTAGACAGCAGTGAGGCAGAGGAACAGCTGGAACCCGTTTCTAGTGTGTGCATGCGCAGAGCTGCCAGAAGACAAGAACAACTAAGAAACAGGGTCAATTTGGGAGTTTTTGTTTTGTTTTTTGTTTTTATTGGATTTATATACCGCCCTACTCCCGAAGGACTCAGGGCGGTGAACAGCCACAGAATAAAACACATAAATACAAAATTTTAAAATAGAATAAAAACGAATTAAATAATTTGGCTGAGACAAATTTAAAATACCCAATAATTTAAAAACAAATTAAAATTTACATTTAAAAGGGGAAAAGATTTAGGCCAGGCCAGCTTGATGAAATAAGAAAGTCTTGAGTGCGCGACGGAAGGTGCACAGATCCGGGATCCTCCGTATCTCCGGGGGGAGCTCGTTCCAGATCGTAGGTGCCCCCACAGAGAAGGCTCTCCCCCTAGGGGCTGCCAGTCAACATTGTTTGGCCGACAGCACCTGGAGGAGCCCCTCTCTATGGGAGCGTACTGGCCGGTGGGAGGCTATTGGTGGTAGCAGGCGGTCCCGTAGATAACCAGGTCCTAAGCCATGGAGCACTCTAAAGGTGATAACCAAAACCTTGAAGCGCACCTGGAAGACCACCAGGAGCCAGTGCAGCTTGCGCAGGAGAGATGTTACATGGGAACGGCACGTTGCTCCCATAACCACCCACGTGGCTGCACTCTGCGCCAGTTGGAGCCTCCGAGTGCTCCTCAAGAGGAGCCCCATGTAGAGAGCATTATAATAGTCCAGATGGGAGGTGACGAGGGCATGAGTGACAGTGCGTAGGGAGTCCTGATCTAGAAAGAGACGCAACTGGTGAATCAGGCGAACCTGATGAAAAATCCTCCTGGTCACGGCCATCAAGTGCTCTTCTAAAGACAGCCGTGAATCCAGGAGGACGCCCAAGTTGCGAGCCCTTTCCGTGGGGGCCAATGATTCACCCCCAATAGTCAGCGATGGCACCAGCTGACTATATCGGGACGTCAGAAACCACAGCCATTGGGTTGAGCCTGAGCCTGTTTCTCCCCATCCAGATCCATACGGCCTCCAGGCACCGGGACATCACTTCAAGGGCATCGTTGGGGTGGTCCAGGGTGGAGATGTACAGCTGGGTGTCATCAGCGTACTGGTGGTACTTCACCCCAAAACCACAGATGATCTCGCCCAGCGGCTTTACATAAATGTTGAACAAAAGGGGTGAGAGGACCGATCCTTGTGGCACCCCACATATGAGGGGCCTCGGGGTCGACCTCTGCCCCCCTGTCAACACAGATTGTGACTGGTCGGAGAGCAAGAAGGAGAACCACTATAGTACGGTGCCTCCCACCCCCAACTCTTCCAACCGGTACAGCATGATACCATGGTCGATGGTATCAAAAGCCGCTGAGAGATCTAACAGGACCAGGACAGAGGAGCAACCCCTGTCCCGAGCCCTCCAGAGATCATCAGCCAACGCGACCAATGCCATTTCCGTGCTGTACCCAGGCCTGAAACCCAACTGGAATGGATCCAGATACGTCGTTTCATCCAAGTACTGGGAAAGCTGTCGCGCAATCACACTCTCAACAACCTTCGCCACGAAGCGAAGGTTGGAGACTGGATGATAATTAGCCAATACTGCCAGGTCCAGGGAAGGCTTCTTGAGGAGAGACCTCACCACCGCCTCCTTCAGGGCAGTGAGGGAGACACCCTCGCCCAATGAAGCATTTATAATCCCCTGGAGCCAGCCTCGCGTCACCTCCCGGGAAGCCAGCACTAACCAGGAGGGACACGGGTCCAACAAACATGTGGTCGCATTTAGTCTACCCAGAATCCTGTCCATGTCATCAGGGGTCACAGGATCAAACTCATCCCAGATAATATTCTCAAGACCTGCCTCCGTCACCCTCGCTGGATCTACCCAGTCGGAGTCCAGATCTTCCCGAATCTGAGTGATTTTGTCATACAGATACTGAACAAAATCCTCGGCTCTTCCCTCCAAGGGGTCCTTCCGCGCTTCCTGGTGGAGCACGGAGTGGGTCACCCTAAACAGGGTGGCCGGGCAATTATCTGATGATGCAATAAGAGCAGCAAAATGAGTACATTTTGCTGCTTTTATCGCCACTAGATAATTCTTAATATGAGATCTTACCAGTGTCCGGTCAGATTCAGAAAGACTGGCCCTCCAACTACTCTCTAGGCGTCTTTTCCAGCACTTCATCTCCTTCAGCTCCTCGGTGAACCAAGGAGCCAGGTAAGATCGGCGCCGGGTCAGAGGCCGCAAAGGCACGACTCGATCCAGACCTCCAGCGGCCACCCTATCCCAGGCGGCCACTAGGTCTCCAGTCAAGGCGTGAGCCAGAACCTCGAGGATTGGCCCAAACTCCATCTGGAACCTGTCAGGTTCCATCAGGTGCCTGGGGTGGTACCATCTTATCGGTTCCGCCTCCCTACAGTGGGGTGCAGCGGTTCGAAGGTCAAGGCGAAGGAGAGAGTGATCCGACCATGACAAGGGCTCGATGACTATATCCCCTATCTCAAGATCACTCAGCCACTGTCCAGAGGCAAAGACTAAGTCCAGTGTGTTTCCCCTCATGTGCGTAGGGCCATGATTTAGCTGGGTCAGGTCCATAGCCGTCATGGAAGCCATGAACTCCTGAGCCACCTCAGATGCCTCACCCATGGACGGCAGGTTAAAATCCCCCATGACCATAAGTCTGGGGGTATCAACTGCCACCGCGGCGATAATATTGAGTAGCTCGGGCAGGGCTGCTGCCACATGGCAGGGAGCCAGGTATGTGATCAGCAAACCCATCTGAACCCCATGACCCCACTTCACAAGGGGGGGTCTCACAACTGGCCGTCTGAGGAACAGTGGCCTCCTTCAGCCTAAGGCCTTCTCTAATAATAACCGCTACTCCCCTGCCCCTCCCCTGTGACCTCGGCTGATGGAATGTGTGGAAGCCTGGTGGGCACATTTCTACCAGAGGGACCCCTCCCTCCGGGCCCAACCAGGTCTCCATAATACCTGCCAGGTCCGCTCCCCCCTCCTGAACAAGATCACAAATGAGGGGGGCTTTATTTACTACAGACCTGGCATTGTACAACATCAGTCGAAGGCCTGGGCCCTGAGGGTCTGTGCAACCTGAGAACGAGTGGAGCCTTGGGGGCCGGAGCATGCTACCACTCGAAGACAGTGGGTGCGTGCTGCCTTAACATGATATGGCCCCCTGCTCCCACCATATCTACCCCTCCCACTCACAGTACCGATGGTAAAAACACAATGGTAAAAACACACCTTGTGTAAAGCCACACCTTGGAGATGATTGGCCCCTCCCATAGGAAACAAAAGAGGAGTGAATGGGGAGGGGGATTTTGCAGGAAACAATTCATTTGGTTGGTCATTTCAAGAGTGGAAAGTTTTGTTCGTGACTGTAAGAGACTCTGTGCCAAGTTTTGCCTTACACTGCATTTGGAAACAAGTTACGTGGCAGCTTGCCAAGCAAGATAAGGTGTGTTGATAAATATTCCTTTGAAAAACTGTTTGGACAAGCCTTGCTGACTGTGTATAAAAACTTCTATCACTGAAAATAAGGAAATGAAGCAGGAAGAAGAGAACGCACATACCAGTATGTACAAAGTTAGAACAATCTTAGTAACTTACAGATGAAGATCATATACTGCATTCTGTAATATCTTACTATTCTGTCAAGACGAGTGTATAAAATATCAGTTTGTTCAAATGCATTTCAAGTATCTTTTAAAAAGATGCAATTGAATAATGTCTCAGCAAGAACCAATTATGCATCCATTTCAAGGGGAAAAAGACATTAAAAAATCACAATTAGATTTTAACCACGGTTATATAACTTTATGGATACAAATTGGGAAATAGTTGCTTAAATTCAGAGGGCTGGGTATCTGTGATTCTCTCCTTGACTTTTAGGAAGCATCAGACAGAATATATTAGGGGAGGGGGGCAATGTGGTTACAGGATAGGAAAGCTTCTTGTTTCCCTTGTTTTATGCCATTTGAAGTTTCCCAAGAAATACCAAAATTTCACTGATTAAAGATTTTATTTTTAAAAAAGTTGCAATCCTTAGGCATTGGTACCTATAATTAAATACACAATATGGTTATGCAAAAGGATACTTTACTTTGATGAAGATTTGTCCAAAGCATCCTTTCAAAGATACTATTGAAAGTGAAGGGAAAAAGTCTGTCACTTCACATCACCCAGAGTCTTATTTGACAGTCCCAGAAGCTGGAAAGAAGCTTTACAGGTAAATTGTGCCTCCCCCCTCCTTGTATTTATAAGATGTATGCACATAAAAACAGACACACACACTTAAAGGGACAGATATAAAAATCAACAAGGGGGCCTTGGTGCTCTTTGAGCTTGGGGTACCCTTCCCTGAGCTACAAATATTCTCTTTTAGCAGTGGTGAAATTCAAATTTTTTTACTACTGGTTCTGTGGGCGTGGCTTGGTGGGTGTGGTGTGGCTTGGTGGGCATGCTTGGTGGGCATAGCAAGGGAAGGATACTGCAAAATCTCCATTCTCACCCGACTCCAGAGGGAAGGATATTGCAGAACCTCCATTCCCACCCCACTCTGGGGCCAGTCAGAGGTGGTATTTGCTGGTTCTCTGAACTACTCAAAATTTCCGCTACCGGTTCTCCAGAACCTGTCAGAACCCGCTGGATTTCACCTTTGTCCTTTAGTGAAAAAACCAACCCTGCGATTAGTCGTTGAAGTAAGAGACCTTTTAAATAAAAGTTATTTAGAATGCAAAACTATTTCAGTTTAAAAGAGGTGCTCTCTAGTCATAGCTCTGCTGGCTAGTTACATACAAAGGAAGAAGACTGAGCAAGGGCAAATCAGCTTTATATACAGCTCATTAAGCACTCAGCTCTAACCATATACATCAGCTTAACAACATTAAGCTGTATAATAAGTATGTGGAAAAGCCCACAAATCAAAGCCTCTTAAATATCTATGTCAGCAGCCCTTCAGATGTGACCAGCTGAATCTCCATTTAAATTTTCCTCAGCTATCATCTGATGGAGTTCTTAGCTGTCATTGTTATTAGGAATAAGGACACTTGTCTTTTCCAATTTTGAACCCACTCTAACAGCACCAATTAACATGCAAGCCTTATACTTTGGTCTTCAAGACAATCAAGATGGACTTCAGGCTTCTCATACGTTTCCCAGATAGCTGAGGTGAAAGCTGAACTACAGCGCAGAGCAAAGTTGGCTGCCCTCTATTTTTTAATCATCTACACATAATTTTGTAAGTCTCACAACTGAATAAGCAGAAGCTCCATTTTTTACAAATTCTGCCTCCTTCCCAATGTATCCCACTGTCCAGATTAAAAACTAAAAAGCACAAAACTTAATTGGCACCAAGGGAAATTTCTTCTTATCCCCAGACGAGAGGGTGTGGGGGAGGGGTCAGCAAATATTGAGAGATTACCGGAAGGGAAGGTTAATGTTTGGTTATCTTGCTGAGGATCACCCCCTTGAATAATGGGGATGAAGGTGGTAAAAAGCATGCATGGGCTTACTAACCAAACCTTATGGCTCTGGTTATTGTGTGAATACCACCAAAGTGATCTTGTTGAAAGGCTGATCAATTATTTAATTTTTAGAAACCTTTCATAGCCCAAAGATTAGCTGCTAGGATCCTGCTCTGTATTCCTCTTCAACTTGTATTAGACTGTTGGGAATTAGGAAGAGGTGTGTGTGTGTGTGTGTGTGTGTGTGTGTGTGTGTGTGTGTGAGAGAGAGAGAGAGAGAGAGAGAGAGAGAGAGAGAGAGAGAGAGAGAGAGAGAGAGAGAGAGAGAATATAGCATAGTTATGGAACCCTCCCGCAGAAATGTAGAAGGTCCACTACTGCCCCATATGAATGTCTTCTTTTATTGCATATATTATGAATTTGACACTTCACAAATTTCTCCAGGAAAGATTTGTAGAATTCTCTCTGGAGAGGAAGCTTCAGAGGCTATTTAATCAGACCAGTGGAAGACAGCCTTCTCCCATATTCCTCCAAACTACAGTATATATTCCCTTTAGATAAGCATTAACACTTGCTTTACCCAACCATTTAAATGTTAATCATTTTGCTATTTATATCTTTTAATGTGCATTAATTGTCCAATTCTTTTTTAAAAAAAAATATTGTTGATATTTCTGTATTTCTTGTACATGTTATTAGCAAATGAAATGAAAGTTCTACCATTGAAAAGCCAGATATGAACTGTAACAGCAATAATAACGTTTTAACTTGTATATATATATATATATATATATATATATATATATATATATATATATATATATATATATATATATAATTGGATTGCTTCTATCTATACTTCAAGAGTAGTTTGCTGCTATGGTTTATATTAACTATGCTTTGGAGATCTTTGCTCTGAAAACTGAATTTTAAAAAGCTTATATATTTCCCTGTTATACAAAACTAGCAAAGTGATAAGTAGAAATGTGATCATTAAAAAAAAAAATTCTAACTAAGTATGTTGAGGACTTCCAGTCTAATTTTCCTTCCCAACAAGAGTGCTCAAATTTTATATATACAAAAGGTGAAAAAGGGGAGGGAAGGATCAGCTATCCCAAGTAGAGCTGCCATATCTAGACTGCAAAAAACCTGGATGACCACTAGATAAGAACAAAGAGAAACATGCAATATTCTGTGCTGCCATCAAGGGAGTCATCTGGACAAAAGTATATAATTCTCACTGTCTTCCTATAGAGATGTAGAATTATAAACCCTGCTTTTCAGTTGAAAGATGATTCTACCTTCAGTTCATCTCACGGTTCTCCTCTTGCTCAATAAAATAAGAAAATCAATTGAATGTCCTTCTACAGTATCATCCAGGGATGGTTTGCAATTTTCAGCAACTAATCTAAGAAGGTTTCCTTGGAAAATTGCTCTCTCCACCATTTCCCAAGAAACCTTCTTAGATTGGTTGCTGAAAATTGCACACCAATGTGATTTGACTACCTCTGGATGATACTGTAGAATCGTGATAGCGAACCTATGGCATGCATGCCAGAGGTGGCATGCAGTGCCCTCTCTTTGGGCATGTGAGCCGTCGCCCCAGTTCAACTCTGCTGGGCATGCATGCATGCTTCCCGCTAGCCAGCTGGTCTTCGGGTGTCTGCTGTGCATGCACGGGGACATGCACATGTGTGGGGTGCACGCATGCATGGGGCGGGACACATGCACAGGGCTCACACATGCATGCACGGGGCGGGGCACATGTGCAGAGCCTGCACAAATTGAATTTTGGGGGTTTGGGTGCACACACACTTTGGGCACTCGGTCTGGAAAAGGTTAGCCATCCCTGCTGTAGAAGGACATTCATGGTTCAAAAATAGTCAGTGGTCATGGTAAACCCTCATTCTCAAAAAGCATTTCAAAACAAACTTACTTCATCTCTTCCTTTTACTCCTGGGGTGGGGGGTCATTGGTAGCACAAATCTAGAAAAGAAAAGTCAGTCTAATTTTAATTGTTTGATTTGCTTGTCCTTGAATTGAAAATAGCATGGAAAAGCAATGATTAAATACTTTGAGCTTGTTTGGAGGATCTAGTCAGGGAACACAGCCATCAAGTACCCTGGGATCAAAAATGGATACACTCCTTCTCTCTGAGATGGTTTTCTTCTTCCGCTGAATACATGGTTCACTGCAGAAGAAAGGAGACACTATCTAGCCACCAAATCAACAGAATCAGTGGTGAAATCCTCCGCGGTTTGCCACCAGTTCGCTGTCTGTGCATGCGCAGTGCACACCAAACGCATGCTATGTCTGTGCCCATGTGCAGTGTGCACCAAACACATTGTGTGCACATGTGTAGTGTGCACCAAATGCATGCTGAATGCACACGCATGCACAGTGCGCACTAAACGCATGCTTCGCGCTGAAAAGGGACAACAAGATAAGTAGAACAGCAAGGGAAGGAACAGCTTTGCCGTGCGATTTAGATTCGCTAGAAAGCAGGATTTCCTGCTTTCTAGCGAATATAAATCGCACGACACAGCTGATCGTTGGAAAAATGGTTTTTTTTACTACTGGTTTGCCGAACCGGTAGCTTTTATCACTACCGGTTCGCCCAATCCGGTGCGAACCTGTAGGATTTCACCATTGAGCAGAATCAATCCCGATCATCAGTTGGCTGACGGATGTTGTAGCCAAATCACTCTCACTTCTTTTTTCAACTTGTACATCAATTCAGACTCTGCCATAATTTCACATACCCCTATAGGACTGAAAAGAACAACAATATTTCTGCACTGAAGGCAAAATCACCTGCTTCCTGATTTTGATAAATCTGAAATTCTGGTCTTTGCTAGGACCGCACAATAATCCTGGAGAGTATACTGACACAAATGAAAGCAAGTTACTGCATTTAAATATCGTAGGGTGGTTTCACTTCAGCACACTCCAGAATCAAGTAGCTCTTAGGTCTATGAATGCTATTAAGTGCTTCTTTTATGCAACTGGAGGACAATTTTTCCCTGTGGCATTAAAACCTTTTGAGGCCAAACCACTGCCCCAAATCTTTATGAGGCACAAGTAGAAAATAATGCAAAGATGGATGTACTGGAAACAGTGTAAACAAACATTTTGAAATAAATCCTTGCTGCACCCAATGGAACAGCAAATGCTCAATTAAGGCAATCTAGTTAAGGGCTTGGAGGAAGGGGATAAATTTCTGGCTAAAAATCCAATTCTTCCCAGTCAAACTGACCCCTTTAGTTTTAATACAGTTATCCTTTTCTGTGGAAATAGGCAGTAGAGTAGAAGTTGGCATTATAAGGACCTTCTGTTGTTGCTCCCAATTTCTTTAGGATAGGGCCAGGTCAAACAACTGATCAAAGAATAAGGATATAGAGTTTAAGACTAAAGTTAATAGGCTGCCCCAATATGATATAAGTTGGATAAATAACAGCACCTGGGAGCTAGCAAGCTATCTTCAAAATCTAACTTTTCCCAAACTGAGAATAGCATTTTTTAAAGCCAGGCATAATATCTTACGATCCACACTGCAGCAAGCCCCATTAACCGAGTGTCCTGCCCACAAGGCAACAGGGAGATCAAAACCATTTTGCACATACTACTGCACTGTAAATTCTACAGGGATAAAGGTAAAGGTAAAGGTTCCCCTCGCACATATGTGCTAGTTGTTCCTGACTCTAGGGGGCGGTGCTCATCTCTGTTTCAAAGCCAAAGAGCCAGCGCTGTCCAAAGATATCTCCGTGGTCATGTGGCTGGCATGACTAAACACCGAAAGCGCACAGAGCACTGTTACCTTCCCACCAAAGGTGGTCCCTATTTTTCTACTTGCATTTTTTTACATGCTTTCGAACAGCTAGGTTTGCAAAAGTTGGGACAAGTAACGGGAGCTCACCCCATTATGCGGCACTAGGGATTCGAACCATTGAACTGCCAACCATTCAATCTTAGCCACTGAGCCACCACATCCCTTCTACAGGGATAGAGGTCTGCTAATACTGTATTCTGACCCTAATATTTAAATTTCCAGGAAAACCAGAACATTTCTGTGTGAACCATCTTCTGGAAGATTCAAAACTCTTTATGAGCTATGCAATAGCCAAATGCCCAGGTGACTAATAACAATTATGAAAGTGTATGTCACATTTCTATGGGTTACTTTATACTTTTTATGCTAGTATTTTATCCAATCTATTTGGTTTTAATTTGGTGTTGTATTTTTTTAAATAAAAATGCTGGTCATTGACCAAATTTTATTTATTTGTATATGTATACATATAAGTGTTTATATGTTTATATAAACAGTGTTTATATGTATTTAAACTCACCCAAATTAGTCAATATAGAATCACCTCCAGGCGATATTGGTGGCATATAAGTTTAATAAATAAATAAATAAATAATAAATAAATAAATGTCTAATAATAACAGCTATGTTATTTATATGTCACATGCGATGCTAGAAACAAAACTAATAAGATACATTTTTATTGTCTTTGATATTTCTGTCTTTCTTTTTTTCCTATCATTCTTATCCTATCATTCCTATCATTATTCTTTTCCATCAAATCATTTATTCACTAGCTGTGTACAGTAATGGTGACTCTGAGATTTAGAACTGGCTGGATATTGTGAAATATACTATGTTGTCATTATTGCACCTTTATCAATAAAAATCAAATCTCCGTAGTTGAATTACAAAAACTTCTTATAAATCTAAAAGTATGTTTATTGGTGTATTTGTCACCCAATAGTCTACATATGTTGTGTTTTATCAGGTTAATAATCCAGCTGTCCTGAATTATGGCATCTGTAAGCAGACTGTTACTAGGAAAAACCACAATATATTGTATATAGATGACATGGTGGCATTTGATATTCTGGATAGCAACTTTCCACAGCTCCAGCCAGCATGACCAAGTTTGGTTAAGCGAGCTCTGCTCTGAAGTAAGCTATGTGCCACGTTGCTTACTTCTTTTTGCTGTCCTGGTCCATGTCTTTTGCATTTTATGTGCAAGTCTAGTCAAACTAATTTATATGCCCTTTTCTCATTTGCCACATTCATATAGCTTCACAACAGATGCACCATCATAACAATTAAGTTCATTATAAAAATAAGTCATCAAAACTGCATAATCACTTCTATATTCAGTATTCATTACAGCAGAACATCCAATAACACTGTAATAGCAGTATTAATAAAAGTACAATTCATTTACCCAATCTAGCAAAAATTACCATCAGGAATAAAATGCCTCATGCATTAAATAAGCCTTTCCTTTCCTTTCCTTTCCTTTCCTTTCCTTTCCTTTCCTTTCCTTTCCTTTCCTTTCCTTTCCTTTCCTTTCCTTTCCTTTCCTGCACAGCTACTCAATATGGACTGAGATTACCACTCACAGTGAGGAATTAATTTATTTCCCCTTACATTTATCAATATTTACTTGCCCTCCTACAGACACAGAGATGTGCTTACTTAAAACTCCAGAAAACCATGGAGATTTCACGTTTTTGGGATAGGTGGAGAGGGGACGTTTCTAAGCAATGGCACAGAAAGATGAAATAAGCAACTATCCTGAACAATTAAACTAAAACAATGAGATCAATCCAGATCAGGCCACTAGTGTGCACTTATTCTAAAATAAAATGGCACAATAGTATTTCAAATGGGGTATAGTTTGTTTTCCATGCTTGTACTGGGTGGAAAAATACGTATGATAGCTTCTCATAAATTATAAATATTTATGTACCTATGAACACATTTAATGTTTAAATTATAAGAATAACTTTGACATCATTCAGTAATTGAGCTACTGTATATCAATAAAAACTATACACATGTTGTTTTCCTTTTCAATAATTCTAATTTTATACTGGTTTCAATGATTGGCAGCTTCCATGAATGTGGATAATGCACTAGATTTGTGGGTTATAATTTTAAAAATATATCAATAATTAAGACACAGCTGTCCTTAATATACCAATAAACCAATTCTCTAATTTCCTACATTTGTAGGAAAGGCCAACATTTGTGGTTTTCTACAGTTTGCAATAACAAAACTGTTGCAATATTTTTAGGATCAGACTCAATAAAGATAATAGAAGTTAGAGATTTAAATATATTTCTCTTTAATCATAATAGGCATTCTATATTCGCTGAATATTCAAGATAGAAGCAAGGAAAATGGGGAGGATGGCTCCTTATATATACAAGGGGTGGAGCCAGGAATGGGAGTGGTAAATTATGAATACATTAAAGTCTAAAGAATAAGTTAACCCCTGATGTTCCATATATACATTATTTACATATTAGAGAATAAGGCATTTACATCTGACAAATCCCCCTCTAAATGCCGGTTCGTTATACAACACCAGTTACATTCAGATTCAGGACAATATAATACATATAATTTAGAAGTTAAATATTTGTGTTGTTTAGAAGGTAAGGGTTTTGTTAATATATCAGCTAATTGTTCAGAAGTATCACAATGTATTGCTTTGATGAATCCGTCTTGAGATAGTTGTCTCACGTGCTTAAATTTTATATCAATATGCCTGGACCTTTGTCCAATTGCATCGGATCTAGATATTTCAATGGCCGCTTTATTGTCTTCATGCATAATAAATGGTAAAGTAGGTTTCTTCCAAACATCTGTGATCAAATCATTGAACCATACAAGGTTATTTGCAGCTTTAGACAAGCAAACATATTCCGCTTCTGTGGTAGAAGTGGCTACCAGTTCTTGTTTACCAGTATACCAGTAAACTGGACAATCGTTCAATAGAAAAACATAACCAGAGGTACTCTTTCTGCATGATGTATCACCAGCCCAATCTGCATCAGCATAACAAGTAATTTTTGGTTCTTTGTCATTATTTGGTTCCAATATTAAACAAAAATCTAATGTACTTTTCAGATATCTTAAAATTCTTTTGACAGCTTCCCAATGATACAAGGTTGGTTTGCTAACATATCTTGACAATAAATTGAGAGGTAATGCAATATCTGGCCTAGTCCAATTAGATATATAAAGGAGTGAACCTATAACTGATCTGTAAAATGTGTTGTCTTTAAACTCAGGGGAAGATTCATCAGTGTTTCTAAGAAAATCAGTTTGCATAGGTGTGTCACATGTTTTGGCATTATTTAAGTTACATTTGTTTAGGAGTTCAATGATTTTATCTTTCTGAGTAAGTTTGAATCCCCTTTTAGTTTTGTTAATTTGTACACCAAGGTATTTATTCACTCTACCTAGTGATTTCAATGAGAAATGTTCGTTTAACTTATTTACAAAGATTTCCCTGCTCTCTTTATGCTTTCCAATATATAAAATATCATCCACATAAATTAATACAAATTCAATATGATCATTACTCTTTTTTACAAAGAAACAGTTATCAGCAGTGGTGGCGTTGAAATCCATGGTCTTAAGTACTTTTACCAAACAATCGTACCATCTTTTGCCAGATTGCTTCAATCCGTACAGACTCTTATTTAATAACCAAATTTCGTTCTTATTAGTGTATTGACTGTGTGGTGCTCTTACATATATTTCCTTATCTAATTTTGCGTGTAAGTATGCAGTCTGTATGTCATATTGAAACACGTCCAGATTGAGTGCAGATGCTACTACAAGAGCTGTTTTGACACTCTCTGTTCTCACTGTTGGTGAATAAGTGTCAGTATAGTCTTCTGGATATTTTTGTGCATAACCTTGTGCAACTAGTCTGGCCTTGTATAAGGTATTACCTCCTTCTAAATTCTTAATTTTATAAATCCACCTGGTACCTATAATTGTTTTATCCTTAGGTGCGATCGCAGGTGTGAATACATTTAATCCTTGTAAACTTTCCATCTCTTTTTCCATAGCTATTTCCCATTTTTCTCTTTCTTCACAGGGAAGTTTCAATACTTCCTCATATGTATTAGGTGTTATTTGTTCTCCATCCATATGCATTATGTAATCTTTGTATTTATTTGGTATTTGGTTTCTATTGTTTCTAATATTTCTTTCAGGTTTGCTATGGTTGTCATGCAAATATCTGGCTTCCTTTTTTGTTAATGTGTCTGTCTTTATTTTATGCTGACTATTTGTCCAAGTTTTGGTTTTGTTCTTACTTTTGTTAATATTTTGATTTTCTGTTGTTCCTTCCTCGCAAGATATATTATCTTTGCTTTTATTAGGAAATATTTCATTAAGGTGCAATTTAGACCAATTGGCCTGCTCATGGAACACAGCTGTTCTGGATACTATAAATTTGTTATTATTATCAATGAATCTGTACCCTTTGGTTCCAGTTTCGTATCCCATGAATCTTAATCTCCTGGATACGTTTTCTCCCTTTCTCCTCAATTGTTTAGGTATGTGTACGTCTGCAGTAACTCCAAATATGTGCATGTGTGCTAATTTGGGTTTTCTATTGTACATCACCTCATATGGTGTCTTATTCACAATACTGGACCATGTTCTATTTTGAGTGTAATTTGAATAATGTAAGGCTTCTGACCAAAATTGTTTGCCTAAACCAGCATCCTCTAATGTGCATCTAATCATGGTTTGTAGTGTGGAATTCTTTCTCTCTGCAATCCCATTTTGAAATGCAGAAAATGGATTGGACGTGAAATGTAGCATCCCTCTATCCTTTAACCATTGGGAGAATTCTTTAGACATGAATTCACATCCCCTATCTGTCATAATTTGTTTTATTCTGATATTATGCTGTGTTTCTATGCGTTTGTAGAATTCCTTAAATTTCTGAAAGGTTTCATCCTTGTGCTTTAATGTGTAAACAAAACCATAGCGACTGTAATCATCCACTATTGTTAGGAAGTAACGTTTTCTATAGGTAATTGATGGAGTTAATGGACCAACTAAGTCCATATGTACCAAATCAAAAATATTGTTAGTTGATCTGTTAGATTTTTTTGGTCTGGGACTGGTTTTTAGTTTGGTGGATTTACATACTGAGCATTCCAAATAATTTTCACAATTTTTTATTTTGACACCTTCTGCGTGTTCAGTCATTTTTTGTACTACGGGAAAGCTTGCATGTCCTAACTTCCTATGTAAGATGTGAGCACACTCATCATGAATTGGCTTACCTATTTTTGGTTTCTTCTCATTGTGTGTATTTTTGTTATCATGAGTTATTTTACATTCATCATTGTCACTGTTACTGACATTTTCACCATCTGCTTCAATACAATCTTCCATATTTGAATCAATGTTATGTAACCATCTTTCTTTGGTTATCAGATAGGGTAGACCCCCTTTTATCATCACAGTACCTACATCTGTTTTGTTCTTTTCTATAGTTGCTTTCCCCTTTGAGAAAACTATATTGATGTCAGATTCTCTGCTTAGTTTTATAGCACTCAGTATGTTGTGAGGTATTTCTGGGATTAATAATACCCCCTCTATTTTCCCTAAACCAGGCAAGGTCACATTTCCTCTGCCTAATACTTGAACCTTTTCTTGATTAGCTACCTTTATCACAAACTTATCTTCTGTAAATGAAGATAATATACTTTTGTTGTTAGTGGTGTGATTTGTTGCACCAGAATCAATAAGCCAATTATTGTTCTCATCTTGTTGTGTTCTGGTGCTGTCTTGTTTATTTAGCCCATTTAGTGACCCAGATTTTCTCTCTTTTGAATTTTCTCTACCCCCTCTACTTTCTCTGTAATTTGGTGGACTTCTATATTTGTGTCTATCTGTGGAAGATTGTCTGTAATTGTATTTGCTCCTATATTCTGGCCTATGTCTCTCCCTTGGGACTTTGGGACAGTCTCTTCTACTGTGTTCCCTGGATCCACAATTGTGGCATCTAAAGGCCTCATTATATTTATCTTGAAAGACTACTTTCCTAAAAGATTTGTGTTCTGTTTGGTTACTGGAACGATTTTTTCTTGAATTGTCTTCTGCTATCAATTTGTTAGATAGACTTTCTATTGATAAATATCCCAAATTAATGGTATCTAAGTGTGACATAAAGCTATCCCATGATGGATCAAGTGAATTGATAATAACACTTTTCATTGTTTGATCTGAAATCACTTCCCCCCTCAATTGCAGCTCAGCTCTTATTTTGTTTAGATTTATCAAATGCTCACTTATAGAAACCCCTGGTTTTACTCTAGAAGAAAAGAAATCCTTAGACATTCTTGTGGTTGTGGCTACGCTATCGCTGTGAAATAGATTAAACATGCATTGAATTATTTCTGATACAGTTAGGTTTGGTTTGATGCTATGATACATTGCAGGAGACACGCTAGAAATTATTATGAAAAATGCTCTATGATGTAAACAATCTATTTTTAAAGTCCAAGGTCTTCTTGGAGGACTAGTTATAAAGAATAGTAAATTTTCTTTCATGAAAATAACCTGAAGCTGTTGGTACCACTCTTGTAAATTAATGCCATCAACTCTAAGTTTTGGGAAGTCACTGGGTAAGTTCCCCACATTATTTTGTCCATTACTTACAACCTGAGGCAGTCCGTGGTCTCTCAAGTGCAGGAAATTACAGAACGGTATTGGGATGCTTGTAACGAGTCTGCGCGGTTCTCTGGCCAGTTCAAGTCTTTCGGGGCCGTCTACGTAGTTTTGCACATGCGCGTTGCTCATTTCTTCTTTGGCGCCGTTGTGGAAGGTTCTCTCCATTTCAGCTCTCTCGATCCGCTCCTCTTCAGATGAGTCGGTCTCTGGCTCGGTTTTTGGGGCTTTGGTGATGGCGACGGTTCTTCTCTTTCTCTTGTGTGCGCTGGCACTCGATTCTGTCTGCGGTGTAGGACGGAATCGGCATGGCTCTCTGGGCTCGGGTGTCGTCGTTTTCGAAGTCTGGATGGGAGCGTGCAGGTCTTGAGTTGTCGGTTTGATTTCTTGCTTCTTCGTTGATGTCTTGGAAATTTTCAATCTTGGCCCAAAAGCAGCAAAAAGCGTTTTCATTGCTGACTTTACTTGAGACTTTGTTAAATCGTCTTCACTTTCTGATTTTGGTTCATCTGAAGAGTTTGAGACTTCTTTTTCACTTTCTTCGTCTGATAGCGTTTTTCGCGCCAGAAATTTTGAACTGAGCGTTTTGATTGGCTCTGCTTCACTCTCTTTTGAAGTTCGTTGAAACCAAGATGGCTGCCATTCAAAATTTCGCGCGAGGTCACATCTTTTCTTTTTTACAACTATTTTCTCAGTAGTCATTTCACTCACAGTTTTTTGATCTTTGGGTTTTTCTTTAATGACGTTTTTCTCTCTCGCTGCTCCGCTGTTCCTCAGCATCTCCTGGAGGTCCGCGATGAGGCTTTCATCATTCTTTTGGCTTTTTAGTATCTTTAATATCTCTGACCTGAGTTCGTTACTTTCTATCTCAATTTCTTCCTGGTCGTTATTTTCACTCATCAGTTCTTCTTCTTCAGTGGTGTATTGTTCGGATTCTCTCGAAATCGCATTAGTGGATTCGTTGATCATCTCTTGATCAGTTTCTATTTCTTTGCTGTAGGCCCTGGTGTTGGGCCTATCTTTCTTGGACATTTTTAATTACTTATTGAGTCAATTAACCATCCTCTGCTACCAGCTTGTTGCAATATTTTTAGGATCAGACTCAATAAAGATAATAGAAGTTAGAGATTTAAATATATTTTTCTTTAATCATAATAGGCATTCTATATTCGCTGAATATTCAAGATAGAAGCAAGGAAAATGGGGAGGATGGCTCCTTATATATACAAGGGGTGGAGCCAGGAATGGGAGTGGTAAATTATGAATACATTAAAGTCTAAAGAATAAGTTAACCCCTGATGTTCCATATATACATTATTTACATATTAGAGAATAAGGCATTTACATCTGACAAAAACCATGCACAAATTATGCATAAAAGAAGAAAATAAAAATAACATTGTGAATATCTCAGAAAAAATACTCAGAATTGTACTGTACCCTGGGAAAACATTTTAATCTTTGTAATCTGATGTGATTTTACTAGTATGATGTTATTGTACCACTAGGAAAATATTTTTAATGAAAAGGCAGTTAAAAGGTTTTATATAATAAATGTTACTAATCAAATAATAAAGGCTACCTTCAAGGTAAATATGCATATGATTGTACTCTTAAACAGCAGTATGAAAACACTTGCAAGAGAATAAAGGATCCTGAAATGTCTTTAATTTGAGCAACCGAACTGTTGGGCTCTTCCCAAAGGTAACCTACCATAAATCCATGGGATCCACTGATGATCCCAAGATCTTTCCACCAAGGATAATTATAATGTCTAGTGATTTTTTTTTCAAATAGATCAAATCATTTACCTTGGGTTGTTGGATAGGTCATGCATATCTATCTATCTATCTATCTATCTATCTATCTATCTATCTATCTATCTATCTATCATCTATCTATCTATCTATCTATCTATCTATCTATCTATCTATCTATCATCTAGCTAACTAGCTCTCATATTTAGAGATTGCCCAT
This sequence comes from Pituophis catenifer annectens, assembly GCF_029215685.1. Lineage (NCBI taxonomy): Eukaryota > Metazoa > Chordata > Lepidosauria > Squamata > Colubridae > Pituophis > Pituophis catenifer. The sequence continues at coordinate 236,532,920 of NW_027256882.1, forward strand.
CTCCCTCATAGAGCAACTCTGAGTGCCATATGTATAGAATAAAACATAAAAGATATATATAAATATTATAATAGAAAGATTTAAAACAAGAATAAAATAATTAAAAATCAGAAGTAGATATATATGTTTTTAGCAGTAATAAACCTGCAAACCTTTCCTGAAACCTTTAAAAAAAAAACAGCCAACAATCATTCCAGCACATTATTTATATTTTCTCAGATTTTTTTTTTTAACTATCTAAACATTTGCATTCAAGAGCACCAGGTGAGTATTTATGGCACTAAGAGAGGCATTAAAAAGAAGGGGCTTCTTTTGTTTGTTTATTGTTTGTTGAGGTCAATGCATCAATGATTTGGGCATGTGCTAATTCAGAGTTAGCTTTGCAGTACCTTTCCAAACAAGCCATGATTAGCATGGGGATAAGCATTTGAATAAGACGCACCTCAAATTGTATGCAAACCTATGCAAGGGGGCAAGGTGTCCAGGAGAAACTGATAAGCTGCCTTGAACATCAGAAATGAACCTTTGTTTCTTAGGTAATATTCTCTTTGGCATCACCAGGTTTTGCTTGTTTGCTTTTTGCTTCTGGAGAGATCCCTCTGGTGTCCGATCATCTTGCGATACTCATGTTTTACATTGCCTGAATGGGGCAGGTGTACGCTGGCTTTGCTACTGTTTTCTCTGCCAAGCACATGCATTCATTTATCAGTCTTAATGAAGTGTTTTAATGGACCATGGTGTTTTCTTTTTATGAGGCATTCTTTTCTGATTTAATTTCCTAATGGCAGGGGGGGAAAAAATCTCTCTAAAATGGAGATAGGAAGGGGATGTGAAGGAAAATACCACAGATGGTTAGAATGGGAAAAGAGCAAGCAAATTTAGCCAAGGGCACCACCAGGTTCCTCCCTGAATCTAAATCTCATTACCAAGCCAATACGTTCCTGCCAAAAACACTTTTTTATTTCTGTACTGAGCAGGAGATTTGAATCACAGGTTTCTTTACAATACAAGGATACAATGATCAAGACTTCTGGAATCCATTGATAAGGAATGTTTCATTCCTACAATATTCCACAGCACGGCCTCATGATATGTACTTCTTAAGGGTCACTCTTTAGGAGAAACAGCAAGTCAAATAAAAGTGTATTATATTTAATGTACAGATACAAAATTTCTTATTTATAAAATGTGAAGAGCAGATGAAGGGAGACCTAAGCAGAGGTGGGCTGCTGCCAGTTCGCACTGGTTTGGGGATACCAGTAATTAAGATTCTGTGCAGTTCAGCGAACCAGCAAATGCCACCATTGGCTGGCCCCACCTGCTCTACCCAGTCAATCCTTATCTTGCCTCGCCTGCCTTGGCCAATGCCCAGAGTCACGCCCGGGGCATAGCTGCTGCTGCTGCTCTCTGGTTCCCTCACTTGCCTCAACCACATGTTCCAACTGATCTCTGCCAAGTGAGCCTTCCTTCGCCAATCTCCACTCCTTGCCCAGCTGCCCTCCACACAACCCAGCTCTCTCTGCCTGGTAAGCCTTCCTTCACTCCTCACCCAGTGGCCCAGCCTGCTTGCCTGCCTTCTACATGGCCTACCACGCAGCTCCTGTGGCCCAGCCTTCCACGCGGCCTACCACACTGCCCTCCACAGCCCAGCCCACTTACCTTCCTTCCCTACAAATTCCAGCGCCAGAGAGTGTGGGGAGAGAAAACGGCCAGGCTGCTGCTGCCTTTCTTTGGGGACCAGAGATGGAGCTCCTCTTGCCATCTCTTCTTTCCCCCCCCACCCCACCCCACTGAGAATGGCAGGGTTTCCTGCCCTTCACTTAGCCACCTGCCCCCTTTTTCAATGCAATTTGGGAGTGTGGCAGGTGCGGCGGAAGAGAAAGGGTATTTCTAGCTGACTCCTGGGCCAACTGGTTTCTTCCAGCCAGCTCTTGCTCTGCCTTTCAGTGTCATCCATCAAAGATGAGGTTTTTGTAAGCAGAAGAGCTTGCCCCAGTCACCATTGCCCAAGCACTTCTTTGCCTACCTGATTTCTAGCTCCATCACATTTCTCACCATTGTGTGCAGGGAAGCAAAGCTTGTGGGACTAAAAAAAACTTCAATCAATCAATTCTAACTTCTCGTAAAAAAAAAAAAAATCTGCTGCTTGACCTTCCCTTGTTCCAGCAGCTCCCTTTCTCATTTCTCTGTTGAGTGCGATGCCTCCTCTTTGATAGCAAGTGGGGGGATTTAGCAACCAGGCTCACACTGAACAGAGTAAAAAGGCCCTGTCTTTCCCCAATGGGGGGCTTTCCAGTGGCTGAGAGGGGCGGGCCAGGTGAGTGATGTCTAGTTGACCCCACCCAAGTAAGGTCAGAACTTTGACATAATTTTATAATGGACTGTTAGAGTAATCATGAGGAACAGGAGAAAAAGCTGCAACCAAGACAATGATGGATATAAGAAATTTAAGCCCAGGGCAGATATGTAATTTGAGAAAACATCACAGAATTGATTCTCTCTAATTCTCTTGAAGATAAAGGGAGGGAGGAAGTGGGGAAATACATTCAGAGTTTCTGTTAATGTAGCTAGATAATAAAAGTAGTATTAGCATTCATAATGTTGGCTTCCTGGTCTAATCTATGTCAAAAGGCTGGCATTTCCTCTCACTTGTTCTAAGTGTAGAAAGGGAATCTGCCATTTCTGATGTTTCCCTCCCCTAGAGCTAACAGACAAAGAGTGGCTTTGTTTGTGTTAGGGTGAGAAGGGATTAAACCCTATGGTTGTTGTCAAGCACAAATCACCAGAAACAATCATTGAGTTCAAAGCACAGAGGAGTTTATCATTGCTACATGTCCCAAAGGTGCTTTTTCAAAAGGCAACGGGACTTTCTGGTTTTTCTTTGAAGATATTTTGCTTCTCATCCAAGAAGCTTCTTCAGCTTTTTGGATGAAAAGCAAAACAACTTCAAAGAAAAACCAGAAACTCTTGTTGCCTCTTGAAAAAGCACCTTTGGGACAACCATGACCTGGATGACTGAGAATTTCATAGACATCATTGCTACATATACACAAGAATCTAGTCAACTAATGGTCAAAGCTAAATTGGTGCTAGATACTGTAAGGGTCAACAGAATTCATGCGGGGCTGGACTTGGGCCTCTTGTGGCAATGCAATGACTCCAAAGTGATGGCATGTTTAACTCCACCTTCCAGCTCAGCCTGCTCTTCTCCTACATTTGTGTTTTTAAAACATTCCAATATAAGGTCCAATAGTACAGTTGCATCATGGTTCTTAGTATAACAAATATTTTTCAGGTTTCTATTTTCATCTCTTGCAATGTGTCTCCAACTTATTATAACTTGATTCACCTTGAGTGACTTTGTCCTCACTGAATAGTATCCAGCACATTGAACCATCTCTACTGAGCTTTCTCAGCCATATCATTCTTAGCAGTGCAAATGTATCAGAACTAACCTAAGGCAGAACTACCCTGTTTCCCCCAAAATAAGACTTCCCCTGATAATAAGCCCAATCGGGCTTTTGAGTGCATGGCAATAAGGCCAAGCGCTTATTTCAGGGTTCAAAAAAATATAAGACAGGGTCTTATTTTCAGGGAAACACGGTAGTGTTAGAGACGGAACAGCAACTCATTCTACTTTCCAAGTGAGAAACTAATAAAGTTATTTTGATGCCCATGGTAGAAAGTTTCAAAAGAAACAGTAAAAATTGATGAATAATAAGTCATATCAAATGTGGCACCTTTTCATTACACATAATTAGCTTTCTAAGACAGCTGTTTTATTCTGGCAAATGTTAGGGCTGACCCTGTAAAATAAAGTCTCACTTTTTAGTCTACTATTTATCCCAACTGCCAATAGGTGAAAGAATTGAAGACAAACTGCAAGTAACTAGTGAATTCTCTCAATAGTCTCTGTTTTTATAGAGACTATTAAAATGGTGTGCACACACATACATAGACACCCACACGTATGCATGCCCATCTTATTATTCCTTTTCTGGATAAACGCTGTTATGCAAACAATGTTATGCATGAGGGAATAAGAAAGAAAAAAATAGTAAACCAAAGGAAGTATAGCATGAATAAAGAAAAAGAAATATGGCTGAATTACATTTATACTGCAAGACCTTGCTCGTATGCACCTGATACTCAGTCACTTCCAGTTGGGTTACTGCAATGCGTTCTACATCGAATTGATCTTGAAGACTATGCATAAACTGCAGCTGGTCCAGTATGCAGAACTACCTGTAGTTCTGAACCTTCAGTTTACCCAAGTTATATTACTACACTGGTTCCCAGTTGCTTTCTGGGTAAAATTCAAAAGGCTGATTATCACCTTTAAAGGTCTTTTCCTAGGCAGATCCTCACTATATCCCCACACTTTGGTCATCAAAGATCCCAATCACTCTCATGGCTCATTCACACATTCTGTCATAAAACCTAGCACATTTTAAATGGACTGAACTCATTCAAAATTTTGCAAAATGTTTCTAAAACGTCAGATTTAGTTTATGTACAGGTAGTCCTCAACTTACAACCACAATTGAACCCAAAATTTCTGTTGTTAAATGAGACATTTGTTAAGAGTCCCTTGGGAGTTGGGCAGCATAGAAATGCGACAAAATAAAATAAAATAAATAAATAAGTGAGTTTTACCCCATTTTACGACCTTGCTTGCCACAGTTGTTAAGTGAATCACTACAGTTGATTAGTTAGTAATGTGACTGTTATGTGAATCAGGCTTCCCATTGACTTTGCTTGTTAGGTCATAAAGGGGATCATGTGACTTTGGGACACAGCAATGGTCATAAATATGAACTAGTTGCCAAGCATCTGAATTTTGATTACATGATCAGGGGGTTGTTGCAATGGTCATAACTGAGAAAAATGGTCATAAGTCACATTTTCAGTGCCGTTGTAACTTTGAACAATCACTAAACATAAGTCAAGGACTACCCTTATTATTGTAACTTATCAGAGTCTTAACATGGAAATATGAATTCCTACCACCATACCAGGCCAGAAGAGACTAAATGATACCAAACCTATTCATACTTTCCAAAATAAACTTGAGCCCTTTCTTTCATAATTAAATTTACAATTTCAGCTTGTTGCATGTGCTAATCTTTGCCTTAATTTTACAGAACCATAGCACAGATATTTTTCCCCTTTAATTTTGTTTGTAAAGTCAAACCAAACCATAAATGTTTGTTTGTTTTTTTACCATTTATTCCTCTTGCTTTTAAATCACAATTTTCCATATGTCAAGGTTATTACCAGATGGCTCATTGATTTTCATGTCTGTCACCCTGGGTTCGGTCCATCAGGCCTTTCAAATAATGCCTTCAAAATTGCAATGGGCTGACTAAATGAAAGCTAACTAAATTAAAAAGTGGCAGCCAGTTTGACCTGGTGATAAAGGTCCTGGATTAGAAATGGAAAAATACAGTTCTGCCTTAGATATGGATGCCAGCTGAGCAACTGAAGGGTAGTCCTTCTCTATCATACCTAGAAGAGAAGCAATGGTTAATTGCAGCTGAAAATATGACCACTGGTCAATCTTGGCAATTTTTAGCCAGAATAGTACAAACTTTATCCCAGGCTCACTTTTACCACAACAGTTCTCCTATGTCAGTGTTGGCGAACCTTTTCAGCACTGAGTGTCAAAATGGGAGCGTGCACATGCGGGAGCGCCGGAAACCAGAAGAACAGTTCCCCGGCATGCGCATGCACAGTGGTCACCTGGTCTTCCGGTTTCTGGCGCACATGCACACACAAAGACCAGCTGGCCAGTGTGCATGTGCACACTGGAACCTGGAAGAGCAATGGGTGATGGCTGGCGTGCCCAGAGAAATGGCTCTGCGTGTCACTTCCGGCACGCGTGCCATAGATTCACCATCACGGTCCTATGTCATTATATGCAAGCTAGGATCTCTCATCTAGAGACTACCTTTCAAGCCAACATATTGATACCCATATCCCATCCACCAGGATAGTTAAATAGTGCACTGACACCACACTCAAATTATTCTGAACAGGTTAAGATGCTAAAATAAACCATGCAAATAATATAAACAGGGGATTATGATGCAAAATATATTGTTGAACAACACTATTCAGTCTAATAATTATATTGTTTACAAACATTGCTGATTGCAATACTAGATTACAACATTATTGATCATACTAAATTATAGCTAGATCTGTCTGTAATCTAATATGACAAAAATATGCTCTATCCTGAATCAGATCACACTGAATAGCAGATTTCAGGAAGGTTTACATCCAGATCTTTAAATATTATGAGTTTAGTCACAAAGAAAATAAGTCTCGAACATGGGTCCTTCTATATACACTGCCGTAGTCTCCTGGGAAAAAAAAAATTCTCAGTTCATTTTTCAAAGAGGAAACAGCCCACCAAATGATATAAAAATGGTTTTCTTTTATTACCCTGTTTTCCCCAAAATAAGACATCCCCTGATAATAAACCCAATTGGGCTTTTGAGTGCATGGCAATAAGGCCAAGCACTTATTTCAGGGTTCAAAAAATATAAGACAGGGTCTTATTTTCCGGGAAACACGGTACTACCAATGTGCTTACTTCCAATGGTTGTAATAAATACATTAGTTATTTGCTGAAACTGTGAAAGCAATCCTCTAAATTTAAAAATATCATTTTTAAAAAGCCCATCCGGTCAACTGCCAAATTTGCTAACTCTAACAAAATTCTCATGAAATCAGTGGGATTGCACTATGGCTTGGAAACTTGGTTCGTGCCTTGAAATTCAATCTTTACAGAATATAACTTAACTTTTCTCCTAAACATTTGCACAAAACTGATGACTTTAAACAACAAGATAGGTTTCTACCAGTACAAAAAGATTTCTGTTTCTTTGCCTAGTGTTGCCAAGCGCTGGGCTGCAGTAGGCATGACATGTTTTGAGGATTGATTATTTTTTCATTTCTACCAAATATCATTTCCCCCCACATTTCCTATAGTTATACTATTAGTAGCATGTATAGAAACTCTTAATTTTCAGCTGTATGTTTCCTAAAAGAATACATGAGAAGGATGCAGATGGTTTATATTATTTAGCTTTTGGTGTTCAGGATGATAAGATAAAATAAATCTAGCAAATTAAAGCATGATTGAAATCACAATAATAAGGAATGAACAATGGCTTGCATAATAAAGACATTTCCATAAAACAAGGTTTCTTATGCAAGATGCAGAAACATTTGTTAAAAAATACTGAGCAACTTTCCCCCCCCCAAAATTAGCTAAGAGTAATTTCAGTTTAAAAACAATTATACTATATGTCAGAATAGGTATTCCAGCATGGGTAAATTTCTCTCGTTCTAGTTCTAAAATCTAGTGATTTTACTTCTTCCAAAGACTCTGGAAATTTAACATTTCTGAAAGTGCAAGGTATAGTAGAAACTTCATTGTTCTTTCAAAGAATAATGATTTTTAGAAGTCTTTGTTGGAAAGCACAATACTTTAACTGGCTTAATTTTGTGGTATGGGAGACCTCTTCAGGCTGAATTGCACAATGTTTGCAACAAATTGTGTTCTGGGGGGGGGGTTCTTCCCTTTCATCTCTATCAACTGATTTATCACTACTGATAAATTTAGCTCTTGGACAAGATTTTTGGTGCCAAGGAAGCCCATTTAAATATGGCTTCTAGGCAGTGGTGGAATTCAATTTTTTTAATACCAGCTCTGTGGGCATGGCTTGGTGGGCATGGCAGGGGAAGGATACTGCAAAATCTCCATTCCCACCCCACTCCAGGGGAAGGATATTGCAAAATCTCCATTCCCACCCCACTCCAGGGGAAGGATATTGCAAAATCTCCATTCCCACCCCACTCTGGGGCCAGCCAGAGGTGGTATTTGCCGGTTCTCCGAACTACTCAAAATTTCCACTACCGGTTCTCCAGAACCTGTCAGAACCTGCTGAATAGCACCCCTGCTGAATAGCACCCCTGCTTCTAGGGTATAACGAAATCTATGAGGGAAAAGGCCATGGCAGCAGGGCCGGATTTAGATGAAAAGAGGCCCTAGGCTATTCCACTTATGAGGCCCTTTCACCTATAGTGAAAGTGTAATTTTAATTTTGCTAACAATTTGAATGTAGGCCCCTCTTGATCTTGAGGCCCTAGGCTGAAGCCTAGTTAGCCTATAGGAAAATCCGGCCCTGCATGGCAGGTCCATCATAGTCTGAACCGGGCCCAGCAACCCTTTTCTAGTGCTACAGTTTGTTTTAACAGACCAATACTTCTCACTGAATTGTTGCTGTTCCTTACATACATTGTGTACTTAAAAAAATAAACCCAACTCCCAGATGTCTAGGAATAGGATTGCTGGCTGTACTTTATTTTTTATTCTTATGTAGTTCCTGTGTTAAAGCAGTAGCTGGTTCCAAGTTTGAGAAGCTGATTCCCTAGAGGATCTGCTAGGACAGGAGCTCTTCAGCTTCTATCCAATTTGCTTCAAACAATCCTCCTAAGAAACGTCTTCCAGCTTTGGCAAGTGTTTCTGGAGAATACGGAGAAGAATTGGGAAGGAACGTGAAGTGCTTGATAGAAGCAAATGGCACGGCCCCTTTGTTTTAACGATCACATTGCTTCCATGTCACAAATCTCTTCATTAAGGTGAATCTACTCACAGTCACTCACAGGACAAATGAATTCTTTTGCTAGCAGCTCAAGCATTTATAAGAGAAAGGTGGGAATGTGTTACATCTCTCTCTCTCCCTCTCCCTCTCCCCCTCCCCCCCCTCTCTCTCTGTGGGTGTGGGTGGGTGTGTGGGTGGGTGTAACAGAGAGAGAATCAATGAGCCCTTTGCTTGTTTCAAAATAGCCAGAAACTTTTTGCTTTTAAGGTCCACATATTTTAGCTGAGGGAGAATAAATGAAATAGCACAAGTAACATAAACAAATAATGTATTCATTTAATTATGACATGTTTTCCATGCAACTACATGTTTTATATGCAGAATGGCCTCATCCAATCTGACTTTCTTCTGATGTGCTTGGATTGTAAATTTTAGAGTGTACGATTGTAACTTCTCTCCCAGCCAGGAGAGAAAATTGTCTTTTGTTGTTGTTGTCATTGTCATTGTATTAGCTGGAAATTATAATTCCAAAACATCTGGAAGGAAGCAGCTTGAGAATATCTCTATTTTAGTTATTGTCCTTTCTAGTTTTAGAAAGATTAGTCTTTCCAGACAGAATCAGTATGCTCCAGCACTTATTCAGAGGGTGTCCCCTTTATTTCTTCTCAGAAATATTTTTTTTTTATTTCTTATCAGGCCTTTGTAGGTTACTCTACTGAAATATTCTAAGAATATTTTTTAAAAAATACTAAAAAGGTAAAAGATAAAGCTGAGAACCATTTTCAACACACAAACAGGCACACACACATCAGATGCCAGCTTAATATAGTGGTTAAGGCTATAAACCAGGCGATTGTAAATTCTAGTCCTGCCTTAGGCATGAAATCAACTGGGTGACCTTGGACCAGTCATTCTCCTTCAACCCTAGGAAGCAAGCAATGGCAAAGCATTTCTGGAAAACTTTGCCCAAAAAATAATCAGAGAGTTTTACACACACACACACACACACACAGAGAGAGAGAGAGAGAGAGAGAGAGAGAGAGAGAGAGAGAGAGAGAGAGAGAGAGAGGGAGGGAGAGGGAGAGGGAGAGGGAGAATAAAGTTACATAAATGACTGTGAATTACTCGCATTTGAGAACCCATAATGTTTTAGGGTGGAGAATATTTCTGGCTTTTCCCACTGGCTTTATTGTAAACTGGCTGCTGTTTTTTTCCAGATAATTGAGAAATGTGCAGGCACTTGTTTTCCACAGTCTCTCCTGAATCTTTAACAGACTCTGAATAGACTATTATAGTCTGGAACATCCATTTTGGTATCAATCAAAGTAGATAATTATGCTCTTGGATAAAGAAGCTTTGAAATGGATGTGTTTCTTTTCCCCCAGAAATGGTTTGATGATGATCAAAATCCACATCCTTTAATCCGTTAATCAAATAAAAATAGCACCAGATAACTTATATGAATAAACTAAATATTTTGTAGTTATGAGTGTACTATGTTTTTCAACAGAGAACTACTGATGACTCATTTTCTCTTATTGCAGTATTCTTTTATAAAATACATTGTATAACAAATCCTGTAGATTCTCAATGATATCTAAAAATTGAATTCACAGAACTAAATAGTTTGGAGTCTTTTGTTTTGTTTAATGAGTAACCAATCTGTTTCCTTTAAAATATATTTGCCTCTTTGATAGATCTTCACACTCCATGGCCTTTTCAAACTTTTAATTTCTTCCCTGTTCATTTTCTATCCTCACTTTGTTTACTGTTTCAAGAACGAATTGGAAAAAAAAATTAACTAGTCAAAACAGAGAATATTAAAAAGGTCAGATTTATAAGACATACCAGGTAGCATTTCGGCTTTTTTTTAAAAAAAAAAATCTAATAAACGTATGCAGAGATATCACAACATCTGTAATGATATTTATGTTCCATCATGTGGCTAATCTATCCTTATTTCAATAACTTCTTTCATACATATGATATTCATATCCTGATTTCATCGTTAATCTTAAAAGTGTACTGAGAACCAATTCTGCGTGTAGCCACAGAACTTGATATGGGGTCTATTTCAAAGCAGCTCATTTTTATGCAGAGCGTCTCATTAAATGGCTTTGAAACATTTGCTCAGGTATGGCGTTACCCTTTCTTCTCCTTCCAGCTCTTGTACTAGATGAGCATTCAGCTTTTCCAGGCATGCATCAGTATTCTGTGGGAACAAAAGAAAGTAAGGAACTGAAATGAATAAAACTTCACATAAGAAAGTTGAAAAGCATGGTATATGCTTTGATAGAGAGAGATTTCTTTTCCAAATAGGGCATTTGTTATTGCTGTTATTATTTCTTCATGAGGGTAGATCTTGAAATTGGCAGTTTTTGGTAGCAAAAGGCTCAGCGTGATGAATTACTATAGAAAACTTGTCTCTAAAACAGAAACGTTATTTTAAAAAAAAGAAAAGAAAAAAGAAAGGAACAGGATTTTAATCATACTATAACTTGATGGCCAACATGTCTTTTAAACTGAAACTCTGTCATCCATAACCATCCTTGGCCATCTGCAGGGTATCAAATAGTAGAAAGCTATAATAATGCTATTAAATTTCTGATCAACCAGAGCATTGTTTCAAAATCATTTTGGGCGCTACTTGAGTGCAAAGTGTTTGGTCCTGGGATCCTCCTGGACACAGAGAAATACAGAGAAGGTCTGGAAACATAGTTAGAAAAAAAAAGATTATGGTGACTCAAGAGTAAGATACAGCTTAATAAGAGCTGTGGTGGCACAGTGGTTAGAATTCAGTACTGCAGGCTACTTCTGCTCACTACTGGCTGCCAGCAGTTTGGCAATTCAAGTCTCACTGGCTCAAGGTTGACTCAGCCTTCCATTCTTCTCAGGTCGGTAAAATGAGGATTGTTGGGGACAATATGCTGACACTGTAAACCGCTTAGAGAGGGTTGTAAAGCACTGTGAAGTGGTATATAAATGCTATTGCTATTAAGATAATAAGAATCAACACTTTAAAGGAAAAGAGAGAAATGTTACACAAAATTAAGAAACAGCTAAAAAAGGAAATGTTCATGTTAATGGGGATAGAAGGAAGAAACTGAGAACAGAAATGTTTTATGAGATTTGCAATTCAGCTGCAGTTGTGAATATTTTTCCCAAAGATTGGACAGCAGGAGATAGTTGGATTCTTTGAATATATTCCATGACATTGAACTACAGAGCTTCTTTAAAGAGTGTTTCTGGATGCTGGATGAGAGAGTGGGAGTCTGTTTTCTTTAACCAAACCATCAATGTGATCAAATGGATTTCAGCTAGCAGAAATTCCCATCCTTAGTACTCCTTGTCTGCACTTGTGTTCATTTTTTTCCAGCTGATACTCAGTAAATCTTTGCAGAAAGAGAGTCAACAGGAAAGAAGAGTAAGAGACATATTAACAAACATCATGCTTAAAGGCTGAATTGTTCTGAAAGAGTAAAATTGGAATTGTTGCCTAAGGCAGACTTTATGGCAAAATCCCAAATACATTAGCAACAAAATTCAGCATTATCATTTTTGCTATGTGGCACAATATCTCACAACTACTTATATCTCTCCAAGAAAAAAATCCCCCCAAAATCCTGGTTTTTCTATTTTTCATTTCTGAATTCTGAATACAAATGGGAGGATTTTAAAACAATAAAAAAAGATATGAGATTTTTTTTCTTTCCATCTGCATTTGTTTGTTTGTTTGTTTGTTTGAACAACTCTGGGCAGTTTAAAACCTTGACTGCATTCAAGAAAATAAATATTTCATATGCTTTTTCTAATGCGAATTCAGCTTTCAGTTATTAGGGAAGGAGGTTACATTGATACCACTTATTCTGAACCATGATTTTTGGGGGGAATCTCTCCATCTCCATCACCATCTATCTCTATGATGTTTGAAGAAGATCCTACCAAGGAAAGCCTGCATCACTTTTTATGTCTGAGGCATCACTGTGCTGCTCTTTGTTTCGAAGACATTTCTTTGAAGTGGGCACACATTAGTAAATTCTGTACTAATTCCATATCAGAAGCACTAAAGTGCTTCCATGGTAAAAGGATCAGCTGGTGACATCACCTTTGTTCAAGGGGCATCCAGTTGGTTGCTCCTTTCATGTCCCCATTAATGAGCCTACCAAAGTGGTACCTATTTATCTAATATTTACACATTTTTGAACTGATAGGTGGACAGGAGCTGGAGTGAATGATGGGAACTCACCCCATCAAACAGCAAGCTTCAAATGTGTGCTTGCAAATTGTCAACCCAGCATCCTAAGCACATGAACCACCATGCTTCTCACATTAGTAAACATTTTATAATAATATTTTTATAATCTAACTGTGCCAAATAAAAATATAGAATTATAGCAGCAATGGAAATCTTCTACATGTTGGGCTGCCTTTCATCCTCCCCCCCCCCCCAATTATTTCTTTTCCTTCTCCTCCAGCTTTCTGATTTGGGAAGTTATTCCAAAATAGAATAGATAGAAAGATAGATATTCTAATCCTACCTGAAATCCACAGGCAAAGTCACAGCTTGGTTGGCACACTCTGGGAAACTACCATTTGTTTTAACTAATGATTTGTGGAATAAGCTATAGTGGCTGATTGCACACCATGCAAAACCATAAAATACAATTTCCAAGCCACAATGGATGGATTCTCACAGCACGTCAACAACAATCAAACAAATCATCTTGTAACTTAACAATAATATGTAAACTAGGCTAGTAACTTTCTGCATGTCTCTTCAAGCAGACTTTCACCCACCTTTGGAATAAGCAAGCTGTAATCCACTCTATCATCTTATCTGCTGTGTAGTACTTTTTTTGCATGAAGGAAACAAAAGGAGTTTCGTCTTTATGAAGACCTGAGCTGATATTTTCTCTCAATGAAGAAATGGAGCGTAAGATGGATGCAACATTTGATTGCTTTCAACAAATCACATATTCAGACATTATAGTATTGGGCTTAGCTATACAACTATGGAGATGCGATTTTTTACTGAAATGTGCAAAGAAAGTAAATGATTAACTATCCAGTATGAAAACTAAAATCCTCTAAAGAAAGGCAGGTCCTATTTTGTGTTCTTAACCACTCCCCTCCCCTAGAAGGTGTAATACGAAGCCCCATTGCCAAACATTTTTGCATACCAAAGCAATTCTCCCTAATAGTTGTCATAAGCATATGTTCTCCATGTCAAAACTACTGGCACAATAAAACCTCAATGAGCAAATGACAGAAAGGTGAAGACAGAATTTGTGGAGTTGCTGAATGCATGAATAAGCCACATGTTACAGTTATGACTACAAAAGAGTGTTTCTAAATAAATTGAAAGAAAATACCTGAATCTTTTTTTGCAGAACTTTTAAGGCACTGCAGCAAATTAAGAACAAATGTTTAAAACTGATATTTTACAGATTGCATAAGAAAAATATAAGTTCATAAAAGAAGCTCAAAACTCTGAGAAGTTCAAAAATGAGTGTTAGTTGAATAATCATTAGTAAAGGAGGAAGAAACATATATGGAAAAAACTGTCTACAATTAATAAATAAACAATTAAGCACAGCTGAGAAAATAGTTGTTCCCCAAATTCAGCTATTGTTTTTATTGTCCACTTAACTGTGACTTTTAAAATGTGTTCTACTAATTGGGTGTTAAACATATGATTGTATAAATCTATTTACATTTCATTTCTATTTAGTTATATCCTTTTTTCTGGACAGCCTTTACATTATGATTATTTTTTTTTTCTTGGAGGACACCAACAACAATACAGTTTCCCCAAAATAGATAGTTGTTTCTTCTTCGTTTTCTTCTTTTCTCGAACCAACAGACCCTCCTAGGCAAAACTATTACATATATTATTTCTTCAGTTGGCTTCTACACACTGAATCAATCATTTTATTGCCTTATGGCCATATACATTGATATTATGTACTTTTTTTCAGATTCTAAAGGACCCTATTGTCTAAAAGAAATGCATTTATACATCATCTTTTCGAGCAGCAAAAGACACATCTGGAGATGTACAGGGGTGGGGAGGGAGAGAAAAAATGGGTATCATATAAGTTTGAAAGGCAGGCTTTTTTCTGTTTTTCTTTTTGCATGAGACAAAATGGAGATAAGAGTTCTAGGGAGGAAAAACAGCTATTTTCCCTGACAACTGAAAGCCTTCTTGCTTAGCATTCATACAACTTTAACAGAGCAAAATGACTGTCACAGAAAAGGCGACATGAATCATATTTAAAAGGCTATGATGTCATCCACCTTAATATAAGGACACAAAGTTTGTGAAGAATGATTTATAAATCATTATGTGGCTGAAACGTAAAACTGTTGAAAGTCAGTAATGTTAAACAAAAGGCTGGTTGAATTCTGGTAAGAAAGATTTAGGGAAGAGCCTGGCCAATTCAATAAACAGAAGCTATATTTAGATAAAACCAGTGGTGGGATTCAAGTAATTTAACAACTGGTTCTCTGCCCTAATGATTTCTTCCAACAACCAGTTTGCCAAACTGCTCAGAAAGTTAACAAACGGTTCTCCCGAAGTGGTGCGAACTGGCTGAATCCCACCACTGGATAAAACAATAAGATTTAAAATAAACAAAGCAAAATGAAGAACTTTTAAATGATTTATGCCTTCTGCTTTTTTATAATTTATCAGGAAAGTATGCAGAAGCTCTATTGTACAAGGTTTTTTTTCTAAAATGATATAACTTCTCTTAACTGTACACTGACTGAGGTGACAAACATTTCTTATTTATGAAGAAGTTTCTCACTATCAACTGTAGCAAAGGAGACCAGCAATACCTAGATTTGAAGATTCTGCTTCTTAAAACCCATGTCCCATTCTTAGCTTACTTTCTCACTTTTGCAGGTAAAATCAAAGATGTATTGTTTTTTAAAGAAAGAAGAATCCACAGGAGGTTGAATATAAGAAGAAACTGAATGGTAGCTGTATTTGGTAACAGTAACAGGGTTGGAAGGGACCTTGGAGGTAATCTAGTCCAACCCCCTGCTCATGCAGGAGACCTATACTAGGGATTTGAACCACCTTTCTGACCGACAAGCTCAGTGTCTTAGCCACTGAGCCACCTCACCAGGCTATGGAAACATTCTCGGACTATGCACCTCATACTAAACTTTTCAGCATTATGTATGTCCATACAATGCAGATTTGTCACCTATTATTTTAGAGTTACCCAGTTTAGAAATGATTAAAATCAGAACAGAAATATAACACTCTACCCTAACAAGGAATACCATAACACCATCTAAATTGCATCATTGCTCATTCTGCTGCTGAAGGGATGATGGGTAACTTCAAAAATGCCAGCCATGTTTTAAAAGCTTATTATCTTTTATTTGGACTTGGATCACAGAGTCGTCAAGAATAAAGGCCTTTACATAAAAGATATCACCCAGAGAGATCTACAAGTGAAAAATTCAATTGTAAAGAAAAATTGAGGGTCATCCTGTCTGTGTGATCTGAATATAGTCTTCACCACCTGTAAAAGTCTATCATATTTTACTGGTCCCAGTGATTTGAGTCAATATACTTTAAGTACTGAAAAAATATCTCACTTGAATCCTTCATGAAAGAAACATTATTTTGTATACCAGCCTGTCACTTTACAAACCTAGAAATCAAAACATGAGCCTTTGACAATGTGTTCTAGCATTTTGCGAAATATGTTTTTAATTCAAGTTCTTTATCTCAGATTTTATCATTCTTACATAAAACAAAAATATCCATAGATGTAGAATTAAATGAACCCAATCACTTGAATGATTGTAATTTTAAGTGGCAGAAAAATATATTCTCAAAGCAGAGTGTTTTGTGGATGAATTTTAGAAATATAGCGTGGATGGAATAGGGAAGGGTTATAAAATGGGTGTTGAGACATTGCAATGCAAACTCCACTTCTTTCATAATCACATCCTCATGTCTCATACTTCTCTCTAAGGAGTAGAACCCCAAAAGAGAGTTTTGGGATAGAAAGAGAGAATACAAGTTTGACCTCCCAGCCAATGCAAAACAGCTACATTTTACCTATAGATTATTGGATTGTTCTCCTTGATTCCTATACTGTCTTATCACAAATTTATATGCCTATGTGTTCCCATAGTTAGCCTCAGGGGTGGATTCTACTTACCTTTACTACCGGTTCGCAACAGGAGTACAGATCATCAATTATGACATCCAGACGGGTGGGCAGAGCCTCCTGCTGCTTTTACTACCGGTTCTAAAGAACCGGACAGAACCGGGAGCAACCCACCACTGGTTAGCCTAAATCTCAGGTTGGTTGGCTTTCATTGATTGATAAAATTTGGACATAGTTTAAGAATGTCAGTTGGCATGCATTAGCACAGTGTTTCTCAGCTTGGCAACTTTAAGATGTGTGGAGGTCAGCTCCCAAATTTCCTCAGCCCTTCAACTGGGAGTTGAAAGGCACCAGATCTTTGCCAAGTTTGACAAACACTGCATTAAAATGTCCAAAAGTGGCATATAAAGGCTTACCATAGATGCTCCCCAGGTGAGCAAAGCTCATGCAGCAGCCTTGCTGAGCTGTATGTACATTCATTTGCTGAGGATGACTCTGAAGTGCTCCTACTGAGGACATAATCCCTTCCCCCCCTCAAAATAAGCAATCTTTGTGGGGAGCTTATCTCCATTGAATGAATTGCTTCCAATATATCACAAATACACTTACAATTGTGCAGGTACTTAAGAAAAATGCTAGAGCCTTTCCCCCCATTTTTTTAAACTTTCCCCAAGCCTATTTCTAATGTTAACTATCTGGAGTCCTGGCAACATAGAATGAATCTTTGGAATTCAGTCTTTAAACTTTTACCAGAATGAAGGGCAAGAAGAAAGGCATTGGGGGAGGGGCAGAAAAGTCAAGATGACAGGCGTGACCACATAGTTTGTGCCATAACCTTAACTTTTTTAAAAAAAAAAAAAACTTTCTTCCCTACTTAAGAAGGAAATAGGTAAAATGTTGCGGTACAGGTTAAATGTTGATAAGTTTATGACAAAATATCAAAATTTTGTCCTGTTAAAAGGTCCAGTTCAGATTTTGAAGTACAGTATTTATAACTGGACAGGACATGGAAGCCATTCAATCCAGATCCTGAGAGAAGTGGGGCAGACAATGCAAAACAAGAGCAAAGATGGCCTCAGCCACAAAGGTTGGATTGAATAACAAGAGTAATAACCTGTTTTTATTCTGTTTTAATCTTTTATTTAGACTTAAACCAACAAATCTCAGTAGTAGCTGCTCTGAAGAATTTCTTTTCTTACTTGTTTAAAATGTGTGTTTCTAACATCCCTATTATTCTTTGGTTAACATTCCAAATGGCTTTCAGCAAAGGTATTTATTAGCAAGTTTGTGGCAAGCGAAATGCTACATTAATTGTCAGTGATCGGGAAGCAGAAAATGTCAGTCTAGCTAACACGCACACTACATACGCGCAGGTCACTGTGCAATAGATACATGGAGCA
Organism: Pituophis catenifer annectens; assembly: GCF_029215685.1. Classification (NCBI taxonomy): domain Eukaryota; kingdom Metazoa; phylum Chordata; class Lepidosauria; order Squamata; family Colubridae; genus Pituophis; species Pituophis catenifer. The sequence goes on from NW_027256882.1 coordinate 236,551,073, forward strand.
ATTCCCTTTCAATTAATAAATACATTTTTTTTCATGTACTGACAAAGAGATAATTACAGCAGTGTGACTTGGTCAAAAAAAAAAAAATGCCAGAAGATTCTCTGTGGAAGACAGGATAGAAAAGTTCTCCAAGGTGCATTTTTCTGGGAGTTGAGGGTGAAACCCCTACAGTGCCAGACAATTTCTTTGTTGAGAGGAACTGGCTCTCTAGGCAGCCTCCCAACATGGTCCCTGTGGGCTCCTTGGCAATTCTCTTTAAAGAAGTCTGCTGCCAAGTCTCTAGCCAACAAAGAGACTTCTAAGAATGATTTCTCCTCTCCTTCTTTTCCTCCCCTGTAAACAGGAATGGGCTGCTGGGGGTTCTCAGGGGTTCAGGAGAACCTCTAGCTAAGATTCTGTGCAGTTCAGAGAACCCCCAAATCCCACTCCTGGCTGGCCCCATCCATCCTGCCCCTCCCAGGAGTCCCTACACAGCCTGTTTTTGATGCAGGTAAGTGCAGGGCACATGCGGAGGCTCGGGGAGGGTGAAAAATGGGCCTACCGGAAGTTCAGGAAGGCCGGAAACAGGCCCATTTCCAGCCTCCAGAGGGCCTCCGGAGCCTGGGGAGGCTGTTTCTGCCCTCCTGGAAGCTTGAGGAAAACCTCCGGAGCCCAGGGAGGACCAAAATGCCCCCCCCCATGGTCCAGGAAGCTGATTAGGCCACACCCACCATGGCCACACCCACCCAGCAATCAGACAGAGAATTCTCTTGCTAAAATTTTTGAAGTCCACCCCTGCCTGTAAAAGAAACACCCAACCAGTGATAGAAGTAAACACCTTTACTGTTTTCATTAGAAAAACCACCCCAGTGTTATACAGGTATAAGAAAAATGTTAACTTGAAACAACATTAAGCTACCAAATACAACTGGAGTATTTTCTTATGTCCTGCTCGCTCAGATCCAGCAGTTCAGACTCAATCAACTGAGTAGTTCCATTAAAGAAGCAGTAAAAACACAGTAAACATTTACATCAATGTCTCTCATTCTTAGCAAATTTAAGATGGGTGGACTTCAGTTCCTGAAATTCTTGGCTAGGTTCTTCTCCTCCCTCTCTTCTTCTCAAGGTGTATATGTTCTGTCTTTGCATCTATAGATTCACAACTTTTTATATCTTTATAGACCTTTCTTGGCTCTTCTGAGTTTTGTTTCTCTTTTTTCTACTCTTTGGGACAGACCTGTTTGCCTCCAAGCTATCTACCAGATGCTTCTTACTGCTCCCTTTAATCTCTACCTCAACATCTCTTGAGGATCTCATTTCTTCTGTTTCTGAGTTCTTCCAGTTACAGACCTGTGCAACCAGAATCATCTCTCTCTGTCCCTCACTCACTCACTCAGTCAGTTTGCTTTAAGCTTTGTTTCCTTTCCTATCCAACAATTCTTCTAGTGACAACTGCTGCCATTTCATGGTTTTCTTAAAATAAGTAGAACTATGATCATCAGTGGAACAGATTCTCCACTGGACTTTCAGCCCCACTTTTCCCCCACATGACATGTTAAGGCAATCTATCTCAATGTCAGCAATTTTAAGATTGGCAACTTAAAGTCAGCAACTTTAAGACTCAACTCCCAAACTTTCCTAACCAGCAGAATTCTGGGAGTTGAAGTCCATATTTTTTAGTGTTGCCACAATTGGAGAACCCTGAGGTAAAGGACTAATGTTTTGTTTCCCAGTCTTGTCTTCTATTTCTTCCAAAGTGCAAGTACATATAACAAAATATGTAACTGTATTCAGCAGATAATTAATGAGACAAACATACTGATGTAATGTATATTTACTGAATCATACTTTCTTTCTCCTTGTGACCCCATAAAGAAAGTATAAGTTGGGGATGCTCATGAGGCCATGAAATATTGCTTGACACTTGTCCTAATCTCTGTGTGCGGCAACTAAGCCTCAGTATTGCAGGTATATAATTTTGACAACGGGGGGAAAGGAGAAAGCACACATATACACAGAAAAAATCATTTTCTTTCCCATTTGCTTTAGAGTATTGTAAAAAAAAAAAATCAAATAAAAAACTGACTTGCTTGAGAAAAAGAAACATTGACCAAAAAAAAGTGATAGCACAATGAAAGAAGCAAAACATTTTCACATAGCAACCTATTTTTCCTGTACATGTAATCTATATAGCAAAACAAAATCAACTTTGATTTCTCCATTTATAAACAATAGCAGAATGGTGAGAAATTTGATCCAAGACCTTGAGCTAGAAAAGAAAATTCATTTATTCTTTCTTGGATGTTTCTATATGTTTTCATGTTCTGCCTCTGGAAATTTAGAAACAAGACAAATTTGTCAAACGGTGTGTCAGTTCTGGGGACAAAATAGATAACTAATAGATTAAAGAAATACAACTTGGAAATACAATTTTTATTGTCTTATATTCATACCCATCTTTCCATTTGTTTAAAAATTGTATTACAATGCACACTTTAATAAAATATATGAGGTAGATTTAATTCAAATGTTAGACCTTTAGCAAAACATGAGGCTTGTCTACATGAGGTCACTAATTCTTCAAGAAGTCATCTTCACCATGAATCAAATTACATGTTACATAAAACTTTGCCTGCATGCATGTTTTAAAATTACAGCTAAGAGGAATGTAGATCAGCTTATAGTATAAATATAGAATTAATGTAGAATGATTCATTGCACCAATGTAACATTAATGAGGATCATTTTATACACAAATGTAGAGAATGTAACACGACTCAACATGACATTTGTAACATGCCACATAAAACGTAAGCCAGATACTGGAAAGATGATGATCATATGGATCAAAATGAAAAATATAGTTGCAGCCAACCTAGTGGTCAAACAACATGTCATGATCAGGTGAATGGCATGCAGTGAAAAGGTCCATGTATATTGTAGCATAAGAACAGCTCAGCTCAACCAAGGCAAAGCACATTTTACTCCAATATAATGTTTCTCATAGTCTCCAGCACTTCGAGGTGCTCACAAATAGGATGTAGAGATATATTTTTACCTGCTGTAGTTCACCTTTGACTGGTATTTGGAGCCAAGCTGTCCCCATTCTGGATGTAATATTGAGCTTTCTAGACTAACATGTTGTGCATGAATTTATCTAATGTCCTTTTAAAACTCAGTGGCCCTCACTGTGTCCTGATAATTCTACAGGTTAGTTATATGCTGGCTCACAATAAACAAAAAAAAAATATGTTTAAAATTTCTTTAGCAAGCTTCATTGGATAATCTCTGGTCCTAGTGATTTGAGAGAATCAAATCCAAATTCTCCAAATCCAATATACCCATGGAATGCATGGTTCTATATTGAGGGCCACAAAGGATGGACTTTGTAATACTTGTTTTTGTAGTACTATTGCACTAGCTAAGTAACATGGGTTTTCTTGTGTTTTAAATTTGCTTTTTCAGTTGTATTGCTAATAATTTCCATAAGCCTTAAACTTCAAGAAAAAGCCTCTCTTTCAGAAACCACGACTTTCAGACCATTTGATACATTGTAGATAACAGTTTCATTTTTAGCTGTTCTCAAGCCTCCATGAACGAAGAAAATAGTGAAGCTCAACCTTGGGAAGCATTGAGAAAATATCTTACCTATACCCATCCTGATGTTTTACTTGGCAAATGTTTCTTTTTCTCAGAATACAATGCCCTTTTCTATGGCTATGTTCATATATGTTTGGATGCTTTAATTCTTGTGATGTAACTGGACAGATGACTATTTCTAAACCAATCAGCTTTTGCTTTGAAGTTCTTTGTTGTGTTTTATAGTTTGTTTTATAGTTAAAAGTAAATATAACCAATTTTTCCTGGTTCCCCCTTTTCATAGGGAGACACCACTTTATCAGAGTACTCTAATAATTTTTTTTAAATGATCTTCCAACTCAGTTGCTTATTGGAAAAGATAAACAAAAGCAGAACCTAGGGCCAGATTTGGCCACTGCCATGATTGGCAATACCCCAATCATGTCTCCTATTAGTCACTTTCTTTCTAAGTTAAAGATTCTCAAACGTTAAAGTGAGCTAATAAAACTGAGGGTGGTGACTTATGAAATATAAACCAGGCACCGAGAAAACATGATTGGACAAGACAAGGCAGGAGGGGAGTACTCCATGTAGCCTACTGCCACATATCAGCATAAGAAAACACATCCTAAGACATTAGATTCTACATCTCTGCTCTTTCTTCCTTAAAGACAGCTGACTTTGGATTTGGGGTTTTCTTTTAAGAACCTAAAGCTCATCTTTTCTACCCAAGCCAATGTAACAGCAGAGATTGTTACAGTACAATTTTTCATAAGTCTGAAGTCATTTGCCCAAGTTTTTGGGTCAGGAAGTTGGGCACGCTCTGTTTTTGATGATATGTTCTCTTTGTTTGATCGGGGTTTACTGATTTAAGCTTTAGCAGTTTTTATGTTCAGCACGTTGTTTTAATTTTTATACAGTCCCCAAGTCACTCTGTGAAATGGGCTGCTTTATAAATTATATAGGGACATGGTGGCTCAGTGGCTAAGGCACTGAGATTGTCGATTGAAAGGTCAGCAGTTCAGTGGTTCGAATCCCTGGTGCTGCGTAACGGGTTGAGCTCCCGTTACTTATTGCAGCTTCTGCCAATCTAGCAGTTCAAAAGCACGTAAAAAATGCAAGTAGAAAAATAGGGACCACCTTTGATGACAAGGTAACAGCGTCCCATGTGCCTTTGGCATTTAGTCATGCTGGCCACATGACCACGGAGACCTCTTCAGACAGCGCTGACTCTTCGGCTTTAAAATGGAGATGAGCACTGCCCCCTAGAGTTGGGAACGACTAGCACATATGTGCGAGGGGAACCTTTACCTTTATCTTTATAAATTATATAAAGAAATGGGGAGATTAGCATTGGGAAGAGACTAGCAGGTTTGTGGAACAAAATGTAAGTGACATATTTTCTTCTTTCCTTTCTTCTTTCCTTTCTTGCTCATTGAAATCATATAATTAGAATTGAATGATATTTAATAATGAAGCTTCTGGTTGGTATGGTGACAAATTGAATTTGCCAACTTCTTCCTTGTTAGACTAAGGGGCTATCTCGTCATCTTTTAGCTGTTTTATTGGTAAGTGGAAAAATCCTTTTCTCTTTTTTCATTTAAATTATATCTTTTCAGTAATAAATTATGGATTTAAAATCGAAAGACAGAGAAAACAAAAGAGCTGTTTCCCAAGTGAGGTGAAGAAAAGCAGAAAGCTCTAATTTCAGCCGAATTTCTTCAGGACCCACAAGAGAAAGAAACACAAAAAGTAGCTGAAAAAGAAAATTATTTCTTTTTAGGTTAAAAGCTTTTTTAAAATATAATTTTAGAATGGCTGAATTTATGCCGGTAAAAACTACATGAATTATGTGAAACACAACTTTTTGGAGGTGAAACAAAATTCTGACACAGTAGACCAGAAAATGAACAAAGCTGAAAGTAAATAGAGATGTTCAAGATGCATTGATCATTTTGCAGGATTTATTTCATAGAAATTGTTGATAATTTTGAAAGATCCCTTACAATGTTGGGCAAGATTAAGCTTTAGTATGACACAATTGTACTTTTTTCCCCTTCATTCAGAATACAAGCATCTTGTGTGGGGTTGGTTTTCTTGTTTGTTTGTTTGCATTCAGTATAAAAAAATCTCATACCATTGTGAGCTTTTTAATACTGATAGTCTGACATCATAGCCTGCAATTTTTTGGCAAGTGGTGGGGTGGTTGTTTTTTTTTGGGGGGGGGGGAATGCAATAAAGAATAATGATTTTTTTCCAGATTGCTTTTCCAAATGTTTCGGAAGTGGAATTTACTCAGTGAAGGTTGTTTGGCAGGACATTGTGGTTTTTTTTTCTGTTTTAGAATGTGAAGAATCCAGAGATAGATGATAGATGATAGACAGACAGACAGACAGGATATATGGATATATGGATATATGGACAGATATGATAGACAGACAGACAGACAGATAGATACATTTTCAGGGAATATTATTATTCTGGGATCATCTGAATAAAAAGGTATAATTCATAATGTGTCCAAAGTAGGATAGTTTGAACCTGGTCAATAAAAAGATGTAATATATTATTTTAGTTCAAGCACTAAGAGGACAATAGTTAAAAAGCCAAGAGTCCTTTCCACAGGGCCCATAATCCAGAAAATGTCGGGTAAATTACCTACTTAGAAGTGGTAACTAATTAGAAATCATGATGGTGGCAAAAGAGAAGAGAGTTAGACATAAATCTAATAGTGTGCACATCCATATTTTCTGGAGAAGAATAAGATCAAATTGTGGGGTGAATTTTACACATCAGTTAAATTTCAAAGTTTCTTTGTTTTTTTGTTTGTCTTCTTTTTTGTTTTTTGTTTTTTTCCTAAATGAGGAAAAATCTCATCTGGAAAGGCCAGGAAGCTGCAGATGGTGTAGAAACAAGAGGTTTCAAGGGGAGAAAACTTCACAATCTGAAGACAGATTTTAGCAGAACATTAGCTGAAGTAATTCAATTGGACTAAATAAAGGTAGTCCTCGACTTACGACTACAATTGAGCCCAAATTTTCTGTTGTTAAGTGAGATATTTGTTAAGTGAGTTTTGCCCCATTTTATGACTTTTCTTGCCTCAGTTGTTAAGTGAATCACTGCAGTTGATAAATGAATAACCCAATTGTTAAGTGAATCTGGCTTCCTCATTGACTTTGCTTGTCAGAAGGTTGCAAAAGGGGATCCCATGATCTTGGGACACAGCAATGGTCATAAATATGAACCAGTTTCCAAGCATCTGGATTTTGATCACATGATCATGGGGATGCCACAATGGTCATACGTGTGAAAAACGGTCATAAGTCCCTTTTCACAGGGCCATTTTAACTTTGAACAGTCACTAAATGAACTGTTGTAAATTGAGGACTACCTGTACAATACGCTTAAAGGATGTGTTCTTCCTTTCCTTTCACAGGAAGGAATACTGCTTCTAAAATAGGCTGCTACAACACTATGTACAATATGCAAAATCAAAACCGTGCTTCAGTTAATGTATTTAATTCAAGTGTATTCAATGGACTAATCAATTAATCATCTAGTCCTAAAAAAAATACTTCGTATTTGGGGTTTTTTTTTTCTGTGCTTGCAATTGAAAACAAATTCAAGATTATGAATGAGGACACAACCAGTAAAAACAGTAATTATTGAAAGTCTCCAAGCCAAATTATTAGTCGTATACAGTTTTATGAACTATAACCCCAACATTATTATTTACTTTCAATTTATTATTTACTGTTTATTATATATATATATATATATATATATATATATATGTTTATGTAAGTTTTCACGGGTATGTATGTGTGTATAGTTAATATTTCGGGTTTCTTCCCGTGTAATTGTGGATATATCCCTAAAATATACATATATTATATGTATATGAAATCTTATTCCGTTCATCGCCCTGAGTCCTTCGGGAGAAGGGCGGTATAGAAATTCAATAAATAAATAAATAAATAAATAAATAAATAAATAAATAAATAAATAAATAAATAAATAAACGTTGCGGGTTCTGGAATTTCCTCGTCAGATGCAAGAGACCATGAATTTTAATATTATCTGTTTCTTGGTAACTCAATGCGTTGTACTATTTAAAGTTTAGAGACAATACCAAGCAGCCTTATCTTTGTTTTGGCTGCAGAAATATACAGAAAATTGCTTCCAAAACAAAGAGTTCAATCGATGACAGCTTTGGCAATTAAAGATAAGATATGGGCTGTGTGTGCTGAATATGACTGTCATATAACATCTCTGCACATGTCCAAGCCTTCAAATGAATAGAAACGTACAACTTGTGTCACCCTGGTGAGCAGCTGTCAGCAAATGCAACAGATTGGAAAAGAGAAAATCTATTACAAAGAAAACAATGCAGCCACCAGATCCAAGGAGTCATCCTCCAGTGAACCAGGACTTTGTAGAAGGCATAATGTGGTATCCCTAGAAGTTGCAAAGGCCACCGGGCCTGTCCTCCTGACACTTTCTAAATAGGCTATTTCTTTTAACTATCTTCTTCTGCAGAAATGGTGGAGTTCCTCACTTAGCAATCGTTCTTCCCATTACGGTTCTAATTATGTATGAGCCCGCAGGGCTAACAAAATGGAAGCACAGCATGAGTTTTTTTTATAAGACCAGGTAGCTTGATGAACATTGGGACTGGAACAGACAGCCTTTCATGAGGTCTAAATATCTATGAACTCTGAGTAGAAGCTGGGGCAGGGTTTAATTTACTCTGGTGTTGCTGTAATTTACATGCAAATGGAATTAAATTAAACTACATTTAACGGGGTCTATTTCTGAAACTATTCCTTTCAAATAATTTAAACATGTTGCTTCATTTTTGCATTATGAGGGAGGGAAGAAAGGTGCAGTTTTGCCTCTGCTGTCGAATACCTGTAGTAAAGAAAAAAGACTTTTACAAAATATAGTTACACTTCTGGCAAATATGAATGTGGCTTGGGACTAGCAATGTGACAGAAAGGTTGATTCTGCCATGGTGTAGGAAGAAGGGTCCTACTTCAGGCAGAGAGGAACAGAAACAAGCCAAGCTAAGAATTGAATAGTTCAACAAGACATAATAAAATTCTGGCCAAAGAACAAATTGAGTCACAATTCAGACTTTGGTGAGACAACTAAATCAGTGGTGGGTTGCCCCCGGTTTGGACCGGTTCGCAAGAACTGGTAGTAAAACCAGTGGGAGGCCTTGCCCACCACCCCAGATGTCATCATCAGTGAGCTGTGCATGCACAGATCCCATTGCGAACCGCTGGTAAAGGTAAGTAGAACCCACCCCTGAACTAAATGCATTGGATTGCTACTGTGCAGTTAAACAAGATAGTCCTTGACATAAGTCCTCCACTTAATAAATATCAGCTGTGGTGGTGCAGTGGTAAGAATGCAGTACTGCAGTCTAACTCACTGCTCACTCCAGGAGTTCAGTTCTGAGCTGCTCAAGGTTGACTCAGCCTTCTATTCTTCAAAGGTCAGTAAAACGAGCATCCAGATTGCTGGGGACAATATGATGACTCTATAAACCTCTTAGAGAGGCCTGTAAAACACTGTGAAGCAGTATATAAGTACTATTGCTATCATTTTACTGTGTGCCATCTTTGATGATATTTCCTGTACTGTTGCCATATACATCAGCAGTCCCCAACTTTTCTGGCTTGGCAGACCAGTAGTGGTGATGGTAGCAGAGGGGAAGAGGGGATCGATTCGTGCCCACACCGCTTTCACAGATGCAGTTTCATGTGTGCTTGTTCACCCACCATTTTTGGGGCCAGGTCCCCAAAGGACTATGGAGCTGGACCATGAACCAGGAGTTGGGGGCCCCTGATATACATAATATCAAGATCCTTGGTAGACCTGCTGAATCTGAGAGCTCTGGCAAGCAGATTAGATGCACAGAATATTCTGCTCAGTAAAACTATTGCATTTAATAAAATTAAGAAACATATTCTGCCAGTTTTGGTCTCTCTATATACCTCTTGATAATTCCAACAAGAAATTGTGATAAGTTCGCAACACATTTCATGGTTGGATGGGATAATGTCAACCCCTATTAATATTATCATATTTTCTCAGCTTATTTCATTAATCAGTTTTTAAGCTCTCTTTGTGTCTATATGCACATTCATATTAAAATAGTATTTATAACAAAGAGGTTTATAGATATTGAAAATACATGATTTTTAAATATGGTAAAATTGGGAAAACTATATTTTAATAAGTAAGGAAAAACAGAAATAACTTCACGTTTTTCATTTTCATTAGCTTGACATTTTCTCTAATATTTTCACCAAAACTCTTTTCATCCCATTTCTCATCTTTCACCTATTGGCAAATAACAAATCTTCACCTTTCAATCTTAATCAACAAAAGTCCATTAAGAGCTACCAGAAATAATTATATATATAAATTTTAAAGAAGTAAATAATTTCAAAATTCTTTCTTCTTTACATAATACTTTTTCACGATACCTTGTCATTTTCTCTAAAACTCTTCTTCCCATGCCTTATCTCATATCTACAAACCAATCTGAAAACCTCATCATTCAATCATAAAATTCCATTAAGAATGACTAGAAACAACAAATGGAAAATATTAATTTTTAATCTCTTCAAATGAGGTTCCATGAATTAATTTATATTTTTGTCTCCCCTCAATATAATGGCTTATCACTTTCTTTAAAAATACCACAAAGCTCTCTTCTTCCCATATTTTATCCATAAACAAATCTTTGAATAAATCATCTTTATTCTAGTTGTGGGGGGGGGATTTACTGCTGTTAGAAAAGAGAGGATTACTTACAATTTAATCTTGATCATATAGGTCAACTTTATAAACCTTAGTTTTAGTTTTAAGTGTCTTGATTATTCCTTTTGCATAATGTCCCCAAAACTTATTTCTTCTCTCTTTTTCTTTTCTCAGAATTTTCTTCATAGGAATCCTTCGCATCTCTTTTGCTAAATCCAAAGTAAGAAAATTGTCTAGATAACTTTTCTGAGTTAAGATCCATGTTTCCAAGTCATTCTTCTGGTTTATTTTTTGTGTGACCCTTTTAACTATTGAAACCTCAGCCAGTTTAGAAAAATAGGCAGAGCTGGTAGATGGAATGTGGAAAATCAACAGCAATGCCACTTCTGGCTTCTAGTGAAAGAAAGAAGACAAATGTCAGTCATCTGACCAAAAGGACAATGAAGTAAATGCAAACATTTCTAAGATGATTAAAACCGATAAAGATGGTGTAATATGATTCATGAAGAAATTGGCAATTGATAGTTGTAAGATAAAAATGGATACACATTTAGGTAGCAAATGATCAATTGTAGCTCCAAAGTCTCCATCTGCTATTTTGCAATGAATTGTTTCTGAAGGGGACAATTAAAATTTGGTAAAAAGTTTCAGGCAGCTGACTATATTCTAACTAGATTATGTTACATTTATCATACTAGACCAATGATGGCTAACCTTTTTGCCATCGCATGCCAGGAGCAGGGGGGGCATCATGCACGTGCATGCCCACACCCATAATTCTATGTGCCCTGCCCCTGCGCATGCGCACACAACCCCCTCTTCCACGCTCCCCCTGCTCTTGGCATATGATGGCATGGTAGACCCATTTGTTGATCTCCCCAGCCTCCAGAGCCTTTCTAGGAATCTGGGGAGGGTGAAAACAGCCTTCCCCATCCCCCCGGAGGCTCTCTGGAGGCCAGAAACGGCCCGTTTGCCAACTTCCGATGGGACCAGTAGGACTGGAAGTTGACAAATGGGCTGTTTTTGACCTCTGGAGGGCCTCCGGGGAGTTGGGGAAGGCCTCCCCAGACTCCTAGAAAGGCTCTGGAGGCTGGGGAGAGAGAAAAATGGGCCTTCCCCACCAACCCCCCCAGGTCCTCTGGAGGCAGAAAACAGCCTGCTTCCCTACTTCTGGTGAGCCCAGAAGGCCCGAAAATTAGCTGGGAGCTAAGCTCGCATGCCCACCAATATGGCTAAGTGTGCCACATGGTAGATGTCAACTCCTAGAGTTCCCAAGTCAGCTGACTGGGGAATTCTGGGAGTTGAAGTCCATTCATTTTAAAGTTGCAAAGATTGAAAAATGCCACTATAGACAGTGATACCATACATGGCCTGCAGCAATACAAGTAACTAGTGGATAAAAACAACAATGAGAGTTTTCTGCCAATAGCAGTCATCTGAATTTGTAGAGTGCAGGCACCGTAGCCCAGTTCTAATAAAATACATCTGGTACATTAACAAATGGAAGCATACTTGCTTATTTGTATCTCTGTAAATTGTGCTAATTTGGAATACATTTGGATGATTGGCTCCACTTGTTTCTATTGCAATCGGTTTCTAGGGGATCTGTGTTAGACTTCTGTAGCAAGAACAATGTATAATCTTGTGGCACTTTAAGCACTGGCACATTTATTTTGACATAAGCTTTAGGGGCTTACAGAATCACTTGATAAAGTGGAATGTAAACCAGAATAGCTTATCTGATCATAAATTTGTAGTCTTTAAAGCGCCATAGGAACACTGTTTTTCTTTCTATTTGACTCATCTGTTTCTTCCAGGCTGATTCATTAGATTAAGTTTTCCCAAACCTCATATTGTTCTGGTGCTTGAATCTTCGAGCATCCAGTTTTGTCTGTCTTGCAGCTCTTAAGGATAGGAATGCTGGCAGAGGCAGTTCTTCTTCTATTTTGCAAATGTGGCTTTATGTTGTAAAAGTTTACAAATGAGGAATGTAAACATATCAGCATAGCTTGGCCCAATGCAACAGGGAACATAGTAAGTGCCCCTTTCAGGGCTGTGAGAGAAAGGGGAATTTCTGCAAGTGTGATTTGCATCATTAGGCATCACTGCAGAAATCTTAAAGGTGCACAAACCATAATGAAAATCACTGCTGACTTTTATGTCGGTTAAGAGGCAAATTAAGAATGGCCGCTTGCAAAAGAGGGCCTATTTGCTGTATAGGAGTGATAGGAATGGAAACCCAACTCATTTAGAGATTGGAGAAAGTTCTGTAACACTTAGATGTTTGGGTAACACATAAAAGCAGAAACCAGGAGTTACTTCCATCAGGGAAAAACTTCCTGTTTGAAAAAGATGTGATCCAATTTTTTTTTAAAGAAACCCATCTGTTTGGAGCTTCAGTTCCAATTAGCTTTTCTCATTATGAAATCCCATTTAATAATTTGAATAAAATGAGACTTAGGAGAGGAAAAGAATGGGAAAGAAATGGACAGTTCTTAAGATATATAGACATGCAGCTACACATACGATCTTTTAGGAAGTATCAAATACTGTTATGCTCAGACGAAAAATATAGAATAATTCAGCCCTAGAAGGGATCATTTCAATTGTTTCAGAATTTTGGAGAAGGGGGAGGGTTGAAGAGTGACCACTGGCTCATTTCAAAGTTGGCATGTTTCATGATGGAATACTTTTCACCCTTATTGGAGACACAGGGTTGGCTGGTATGGCCTTTGGCTGGATTGTTCTGTGTTGTTCTTGAACCTGAACCTGACATATGTGTGTGTGTGTATGTCTGTGTATGAGGAGAGAGATTTTTATAAGGCTGCCCAACTCAGGACAATTCTTGACCACACTATTTTGTAAATTAGAAACCTCTGTGATGGAACAGAATGGATACTCCAATTTTTACCTATCTTAAGCTTCTAAAATATGAATATGGTAAAACAGTAAATGAATGCTGCTCCTTAGTCCACAAAGAAATATTGGTAAAAATCCTAAATTACTTACAGCTTTTGGAATAAGAGCATGAAAGAATATATGAGAAACAAAGTAAAATACCTAACTCTTTCTTTGCACAATCAGCTTAGCAACACATTCTTTTCATTGCAATTCTACATATCTCAGAATACTTTGTCTTCCGTTTTCTCATAAAGTAGGCAATATTACAACTAAAGATGTGACAGGGGGGGGGCGGTTCTAAATCAAATATGGTATCCTTAAGAAGGAGCAACTGAGCTTAAGTAGACAGTATTGATTGTTTAGAGCCAAGATTAATATTAAGATGAAAAAAGATTTCAGATTTCAAATGGGAAAACACATGTACAGTATATGGAAATGCTTTCTTAAAGCCATTCATGCATAACCATAATACCTATCTGTTTGGTATCTGTTTGGTACAGAGAGAATTTGCTCTTTATTTTTGTTATCTATCATTTGACGGGATCAAACGCATCATCGGTCATGAGTCACCTGTGCGCCTATGAGAGATCTAAATCCAGCCCACCTTGAATTCCTTTATATTCTTAACTCCCACTAATTTCCCTTGACCATTAGTAGTTCAGATTGTTGTAGAGAGCTTTAGCTTACAGTAAATCCTTATACAGATTTGAACTGTCTGGATCTCCTGATTTCCCTGGTGTTTGACACTATATTTCTTAAACTTTAATCTCTATTTATGAATATATCTTAAAAAGTTAATAAAACAGCAATTTAAAAAAAAACAAATACATTATCCAAATGCTTATTCTAAGAACTAGAAAACTAATCAATTCATTATATCGTTCAGTTTAAATCATGTTTGAAAAAAAAATGAATATATCAGTTTTAAACTCCTTGCTATTAAAAGAGCAATATTTTAAATCATGTACAACAAAATAAATCCTTCACTAAAAGAATACAGCAATAATAGGACTGCACAATTGAAAGCCATGTTAATGAAAAATGCAGTGTTCATGTCAAAATCTTCTAAATGCCCCCAGAAATTTAAAGACTACTAAATGCTTTCAAATTTTTGCTTATGACAGATGAATGTATGTTAAATGATACAGTACATATACACATAAATGATATATACACACATAACCTATCAAAAGAAATTACTTCCAATGAGCAAGATGATTTATATATTCAAGTAACAAAATGGAAGAGTCTGGCATTTATTTGCCATCCAATCTGTTCAGGAATTATCCATAGTACATGGGAGATACAAACTTCAATGGACTGAACTATAAATTGAATATCATGTAATACTGTACTATTGTCTGGGTTTAGAAGCTAAGCACCATTGGACTGTTTGGTTGGAAATCCAGAAAGTAAACCCAAGAGTTTTAGGCAGGATTATGAACTTGAAAAAAATATCCTATACCACAACATCATATTCATATTTTTGCCAAGAAAGCTCCAGGGATATGTCAAGACAATTGAGTTGAGGTAACCTCAGCTCAGAGTAAATCATACTTATACTAGAAGTTTTAATTTGAAAGTAGTCTTATTAAATTCAGCAAGGCTTCATTGCAAGAAATCTAGCTTCTAAACCCAGCTTAAAGGAAACCATTGATTAGAGTGACAGTCGAAGAGCAAAAGTGGAAGATTGCTCCTTCCAAGCATATCTCTGGATGATCTACAAGATATTATGTGGAACACAACATGATTGTCTAAATAAGAGTTTCTTCATAGTCCTGGGCTTCTCTATGCAGATATCCCCTTATTATTAATCGTGTGTTAAGGCATTTTGGGTCATGTCACTTATCTTGTTCAAATGCATTTTCATATATTACAACTAGGGACACTGAAAGATTTGTGACACAATTTATGTCACAGTTTGGCACAGCAAGGCTAACAACCAAATAATTCAGTTACAGTTGGTGCCAAAGCTCGATAGTTTTTGGCATTATCCCAGATCTATTATTCTTCAGCTGGTACAGAATGCAGTTGCACAGGCTGTAAATGGTATTGACTATTCAGTATATGAGGGCCATTGATGCTCTCGGAGCTTGGTTGTTTTCTTGTAGATGTTTCATTACCCAAACTAAGCAACATCAACAGATGTTACCTAGTTTGGCTAAGGAAACATCTGCAAGAAAATAACTAAATTCAGAGAGCACTAAGAACCCCTTATTTCAACCCTGAGCTGCAAATATTATCTTTGATTGGTATTCCACATATTAACACTACTGCTTTGTTGGCTGCATTGGTTGCCAGCATGTTTCTGAGTGCAATTCAAATTGCTGGCACCTTTAAAACCCTTCATGGCTTGGAACCAGGTTAATAATAATAATGACAGAATAAGAGACTTGGAAGGGACCTTGGAAGTCTTCTAGCCCAACCCCCTGCTCAAGCTGGAGACCCTATACAATTTCAGACAAATAGCTGTCCACACTCTTCTTAAAAACCTCCAATGATGACCCACAACTTCTGAAGGTGAATGATACACAACTTCTGAAGGTGAAAGTGATAACAATTAATCACTGGTTAATTGTTATCAGTATCAGGAAATTTCTCCTTGGTTCTAGGTTGCTTCTTTCCTTAATTAGTTTCACCCATTGGTTCTTGTCTTGCTTTCTGGTATTTTGGAAAATAATTATCTTTTTTGTGGCAGCTGAGTGACTGTCTTCTAGTGATTTCTACCCATCCAATCTGGTCCAACAGGATAGGCATGGTCTGGTCCTTTCAGTCAAAAAGGCCTGCAGTGCTGCTCTCTGAAACACCATCCCTCCTGAGATTAGGATGGCCCCAACCCTGGTGGCCTTTCAGAAGTCTTGAAGAGCTGGCCTGTGTTCCCAAGTGTGTGAAGGGCCCTTTTTCCTGGATACGCTGACATCACTGAATTATAAAGTCTCTTGTCTGTTATTTGTATTTAATTCCTTTTTGCATTGTGCTTTAATTGTAAAAGTCTTTAGTTTAAGATAGGCAGCTATACAAATTGGATAAATAAATTCAACCATGGTTCAAATCAAACTTATTCTGCTATTGTTTTTAGGCTGAAAACCATATAAATTCATTTATGTAATATATACATATATATATATATATATATATATATATATATATATATATATATATATATACACATACATATATATATACACATACATATATATATATATACATATATATGTGTCTTTTTCTTTTTCGTAGGCTTTTATGTGCATATTCTTTCTAGCCAGGTTTTACCTATGTAAACTAAGTTGTTCTACAGCCCTGGTTCTGTGAAATCTCATTCACAAGTTTCTGGGCCTTTTTTCTGCTGACACACTGCAACTCTGTGTCTCCCATATATATGTTTTTCTTCTAGCCAGGTTTTCCCTACGTAGCCAAGGTTACGAAGAAGTAAGAAAATTTATATATATATATATATATATATATATATATATATATATATATATATATATATATATATATATATATATCAATTTTCTTACTTCTTCGTAGGGTTTATGTGTGTTTTTCTTCTAGCCAGGTTTTCCCTACGTAGCCAAGGTTTTTTTGTAGCTCCAGCTCAGTAGATTCTCATCTACTCGGCTCTGGGCTTTTTTCTTTTCTAACACCTAGCAAGCTCTCACTGCTAGGTGGGAGACCTAAATAGATCCATTTCTAGCTCGTTAGCTGTCATCAGTAGGCCACACCCATATCCTCCCTTACTATGCCTTTACAGGGAGGATATGGGTGTGGCCTACTGATGACAGCTAACGAGCTAGAAATGGATCTATTTAGGTCTCCCACCTAGCAGTGAGAGCTTGCTAGGTGTTAGAAAAGAAAAAAGCCCAGAACCGAGTAGATGAGATTCTACTGAGCTGGAGCTACAAAAAAACCTTGGCTACGTAGGGAAAACCTGGCTAGAAGAAAAACATACATATATATATATATATATATATATATATATATATATATATATATATATATATAATTATATACACACACATACATACATACAGGGGTTATTCCTCTGTTCTGGTCCTATTAGATCTCTCAGCGGCTTTTGATACCATCGACCATGGTATCATGCTGCACCGGCTGGAAGAGTTGGGGCTGGGAGGCACTGTGTTGCAGTGGTTCTCCTCCTTTCTCTCCGACCGGTCGCAGTTTGTGTTGGCAGGGGGGCAGAGGTCGACCTCGAGGCCTCTCATTTGTGGAGTGCCGCAGGGATCGGTCCTCTCGCCCCTTCTGTTCAACATTTATGTGAAGCCGCTGGGTGAGATCATTCGTGGCTTTGGGGTGAGATACCACCAGTACGCTGATGACACCCAGCTGTACATCTCCACCCCAGGCCACCCCAACGATGCCCTTGAAGTGATGTCCCAGTGCCTGGAGGCCGTGCGGGCCTGGATGGGGAGAAACAGGCTCCGACTCAACCCCTCCAAGACCGAGTGGCTGTGGCTTCCAGTGTCCCGATATAGCCAGCTGATGCCATTGCTGACTATTGGGGGCGAATCACTCACCCCCACGGAGAGGGCTCATAACTTGGGCGTCCTCCTGGATGCACGGCTGTCTTTAGAAGATCATTTGACGGCTGTGGCCAGGGGAGCTTTTTATCAGGTCCGCCTGATATGCCAGTTACGCCCCTTTCTAGATCGGGACTCCCTACGCACAGTCACTCAGGCACTCGTCAGTTCCCACCTGGACTACTGCAATGCTCTCTACATGGGGCTCCCCCTGAGGGGCACCCAGAGGCTCCAGCTGGTCCAGAACGTGGCCGCGCGGGGGATTATGGGGGCGACGAGGCGCTCCCATGTGACACCTCTCCTGCGTGAGCTGCACTGGCTCCCGGTGGTCTTCTGGGTGCACTTCAAGGTGTTGGTGACCACCTTTAAAGCGCTCCATGGCTTAGGGCCAGGGTACTTACGAGACCACCTTCTGCCACCAATAGCCTCCCACCGGCCAGTATGCTCGCACAGAGTGGGCCTCCTCAGGGTGCCGTCCGCCAGACAATGTCGGCTGGCGACCCCCAGGGGGAGAGCCTTCTCTGTGGCGGCACCCACCCTCTGGAACAACCTCCCCCCAGAGATACGTACAATAACAGACCTCCAGATTTTTCGTTGGGCCCTGAAAACCTATTTATTTCAACTAGCTGGGCTGACTTGAGTTAAATTTTAAATTGATTTTAAATTGGGTTGTTTTAATTTACGGCCAAAATATTTAATTATTTTAAACTGTTTTTAAATTTTCTATGTTCTGTTTTTTACTTTGGCTGTTCACCGCCCTGAGTCCTATTTGGAGAAGAGCGGTATAGAAATGGAAACAAATAAATAAATAAACAAATAAATATCAGGATGCCGGGAACCACAGCCACTCAGTCTTGGAAGGGTTGAGCTTGAGCCTGTTCCTCCCCATCCAGACCTGCACAGCCTCCAGGCACTGGGACATCACTTCAAGGGCATCGTTGGGGTGGCCTGGGGTGGAGATGTACAGCTGGGTGTCATCAGCGTACTGGTGGTACTTCACCCCAAAGCCACGGATGATCTCACCTAAATGTTGAACTGTTATGCTGTTATAACTAAATGTTATGCTTCACATAAATGTTGAACAAAAGGGGCAAGAGGATCGACCCCTGAGGCACTCCACAAATGAGAGGCGTCAAGGTCGATCTCTGCCTCCCTGCCAACATGAACTGTGACCAGTCTGAAAGAAAGGAGGAGAACCACCGTAACACGGTGCCCCCCATCCCCAACTCTTCCAACCGGTACAGCATGTTACTATGGTCGATGGTATCAAAAGCCGCTGAGAGGTCTAACAGGGCCAGAACACAGGAACAACCCCTGTCCCGAGCCCTCCAGAGATCATCTACCAACGCGACCAATGCCATTTCCGTGCTGTGCCCAGACCTGAAACCCTACTGGAATGGATCTAAATAAGATGTTTCCTCCAGGAATTGTGGAAACTGTCGCGCGACCACACTCTCAACAACCTTTGCCACAAAGCGAAGACAGGACGATAGTTGGCTAATACTGCCGGGTCCAGGGAGGGCTTCTTGAGGAGAGGCCTCACCACTGCCTCTTTCAAGGCAGCGGGGAGGTGACCCTCACTCAACAAAGCGTTGATAATTCCCTGGAGCCAGCCTCGTGTAACCTCCCAGGAAGCCACTACTAACCAGAGGGACACGGGTCCAGTAAACATGTGGCTGCACTAAGTCTCCCCAAAATCCTGTCTACATCATCAGGAGTCACAGAGTCAAACTCTTCCCAGATAATGTTCTCAAGACTATTCCTTGTCACCCTGCCCGAATCTACCCAGTCAGAATCCAAATCCCCCTGGATCTGAGCGATTTTGTCATACAGATATTGTCCAAAATCCTCGGCCCTGCCTTCCAGGGGGTCCTCCCACACTCCTGGATGGAGCAGGGAGCGGGTCACCCTAAACAGGGTGGCCGGATGATTCTCTAATGACACAATAAGAGCAGAAAAGTAGTTACACTTTGCCGCTTTTATTGCCACTAGGTAGGTCTTAATATGCGACCTTACCAGTGTTTGGTCAGATTCAGCGAGACTGGCCCTCCAACCGCTCTCCAGGTGTCTTTTCTAGCGCTTCATCTCCCTCAGTTCCTCGGTAAACCAAGGAGCCACAAGGGATCGGCACCGGGTTAGAGGCCGCAAAGGCACGACTCGATCCAAGGCCCCACCAGCCGCCCGATCCCAGGCAGCCACCAGGTCCTCGGCCGAGTCATGTGCCAAATCCCCAGGAAGTGGCCCAAGCTCCATCTGGAACCTATCAGTATCCATCAGGCACCTGGGGCGGACCCATCTTGTTGGCTCCGCCTCCCTGTGGTGGGGAGTTCAAAGGTCCAGGCAAAGGAGCGAGTGGTCTGACCATGACAAAGGTTCCATGACTATATCCCCTATAACAAGACCACTCAACCACTGGCCAGAGACAAAAATCAAGTCCAGAGTGTGACCCCCCATGTGGGTGGGGCCATGAACTAACTGGGCCAGGTCCATGGCCATCATGGAAGCCATGAACTCCCGAGCCATCTCAGACGTTTCACCAATGGATGACAAGTTGAAATCACCCATGACCATAAGCCTGAGTGTATCAACTGCCACCGTGGCTATCACGTCGAGTAGCTCGGGCAGGGCCGTTGCCACATGGCA
This sequence comes from Pituophis catenifer annectens, assembly GCF_029215685.1. Classification (NCBI taxonomy): domain Eukaryota; kingdom Metazoa; phylum Chordata; class Lepidosauria; order Squamata; family Colubridae; genus Pituophis; species Pituophis catenifer. Next base: position 236,571,490 of record NW_027256882.1, read on the forward strand.
GGGAGCCAGGTACATAAGCAACAAGCCCATCTGAACCCCATGACCCCATCTCACAAAGAGGGATTCACATCCGGCAGTCTGTGGCACAGTGGTCTCCCTCGGACCAAGACCTTCTTTAATAATAACCACCACCACCCCGCCCCTCCCCTGGGCCCTCGGCTGATGGAATGCTCTGAAGCCTGGTGGGCACATCTTGACCACGGGGACCCCTCCCTCTGGGCCTAACCAGGTCTCCGTAATACCCGCCAGGTCTGCACCCCCCTCCTGTATATGATCGTGGATGAGGGGGGCCTTATTTACCACAGACCTGGCATTGCACAGCATCAGCCAAAGGCCCAGATCCTGAGTATCTGTGCCACCTAGTATCCTTGGGGACCGGGGCGCGCAATTGCTCTCAAACAGCGGGTGCGCACCCCAAACACATGATGTGGCCCCCTGCTCCCGCCATATCCGCCCCTCCCATCCACCATGCTGATGGTACATCCCTCATTGGTATAACCCTCCATCCCCTCCCCAATCCTTCGTCCTGCACCCTCCAAACCGTTACCCCGTGCCAGGCTCGGCTCCGACCTTAATGGATTACCCCCCCATCCCATTTGGTCATCCTCCCAGTTCCCCTTAAAAGATTGTTAAAAAACCCCTCCCAGAAACCTTTAAAATCTTATTTAAAAACTTCCCCAGAAAACCCCACAGGCCCTTCCTCGCGCCATGCCATCTCTCAGGATTCCAAAATCCATCATCGAGATAGGCCCTTGATAAAGTGGAGGGCCAAACCTGCAAGAGGGGGGAATATCGCAGGGCAAAGAGTTCAGACACTGAGTACATCGAATCATTAGGGGTGAAAATAGTCCATGGTCGGGAGACCACCATGATGTTATAGCACAGGGGAAAAATTCCAGTCCATGGCATAAGCAACCGGACTCCATTGCCCTCTCACAGCAGTGGAGGGGGAGGTACATGCCATTCGACACCCGGAAATTTCTTGGCCTGACTGTCCTCTCACAAAGGCCGACCAGTAGAATTTTGATGGAGACCCGGTAGTGAAGGCAGCCATACACCGACTCCCACCGGCCTTGAGTCCACAGATCCAGTTCCCCATATGGGTTAGGAGAAGTCAAGAAGCCCAATCCTCCAGCTCATGGGCAGGATTTAGTTCAAAATTTAGTTCAGGAAGAGTCTTGCAAAGGCAGGAAATTCAGAGATGGCATGATGGAAATGGGGGAAGTAGGAATAACTCAGCAGGCCAGGGTAGGCGGGGTAGCTATGACCATAATAAGGCCTAATAAGGCCTAAACTTGGTCAGAAAAGGAAAGAGGGAGGGGGGAAGTATAGACAGCAACATGTCAGTATACATTTTCCTGTCCCCTCGAATCCCTCAAAACTTCCAGTTGATGATAATAGTGCTCCCCAGTTTTGCCCCCTCCAGCTCACCATGGAGGTCTCTGGGTCCGTATGGGGGAAGCCCTACCCCCAAGGGCCAAGCACCCTTCAGTCGCCCAGGAAAATCCAGTATTAAAGACTGCTGCCAAGACTCCCATGCCATCTCAGTTAGGGTCTACAGGCCTTTAGGAAGCCGCCCTGGCACCAGCCGCTGTCCCCGCGACCGCCGTCGCCGCCGCCATCGCCGCCACTGACACCATCGCCATTGGCCCTCCCGCGGTCATCTCCAGCCATCCCTAGCCTCCACGGATCTTTTGTCGAGGCATCCAGGGGCATGGGAAAGCTCTGCAGGGGGCCTCAATGCCGCCATCGTCGGACATCGCTGCCGCCATCCCGCTGACTGCCAGGTAGCCGCTGAACCAGCCACAGCCGTCCTGCAAGGCCATGCCCACCGTTTTGCGCTGTCTTCCGCCGTCTTCACTGAATGCCATCCTCCTCAGAACTGGGATGACCCGGAGAGCTAGCGAAGTTCTCAAAATGCTCCATAGGCACTCCTTTACCTGGGCGGGGGGCCATAGATGATCAAACTGCCTCCCCCCCCCCCAAAGCCTCCTTGAACCAGGACATCACCCCGAAGATCGGAGCTCTAGCGTCGAGGCGCCATCTTGGACATGTGCAGAAGGGTATATTTCGCTGATAAAGAAATAAAGGGAGACTAGTATAGATCTATTTCAAGCTATTTACTTCTTATCAGCTAGCCATACCCTAATTTGGATTCGAACTTGGGCTGCCTGCATGTTAGGCAGTTGTATTAACCTCTGAGCCACAAGTTCTCCTCCCTTCATCAGCTTGAGCCAGGGGAGAGATTAAGTGTTTTTCTATCGAGACACCTAGTCTACTTCAGCATGTGGGAGGGAGCATACTGCATCCCTTTCACCTTTCAGCTCCAATCCAAGAGCTCTCAAGCAGTTACATTCATGACAAACCATTTTATACCAAATTTATATTTCACTAATAAAGAAATAAAGGTAAACTAGTATAGATCTATTTCAAGCTATTTAGCTCTCATCAGCTTGCCATACCCTTACTTCAATTCGAACTTGGGCTGCCTGCATGTTAGGCAGTTGTATTAACCTCTGAGCCACAAGTTGAAATAGATCTATACTAGTCTCCCTTTATTTCTTTATCAGCGAAATATAAATTTGGTATAAAATGGTTTGTCATGAATGCAGCTGCTTGAAGGCTCCTTCTCTCTGGCACAAGATAATATTGTACATACTTTGCTCATTTAAATGCATAATATGAGTTTTCGTATTATTAGTCAACTATTAACCTAATTCAAATATATGGACTTTTGGCTCTGGGCTTCACTTTTATTATTTTTTTAACTACATGCATATTACTGGAGAATAAATAAATCTTAGCTATGTGGACACAATGTTTATATATTTGCTTCCTTCCATTTTCAGATTCTGAGTTCTTCCCAACTGTAAAATTGTGCATCTCTCAGAAATGGAGTGTTTAAAAAAAAAACTGTGGCAAATTGCCAATAACGCAGATAAGGTAAATTATTTATCCACAAAGCAAAGACTTTGCAAAGAGCAAAGTCAATTGTGCCATTAATATCTATGATGGAAAGTTTTAAAGATCCCTAAATTCATTTCTAAATATTGTAAACATTAATGAAGTGGCTGAATATAGGCATTTGGTGTCTATAAAAGAAGATATAGCTAAGCTATGATTTTAAGAAGGCTATAATTCAAGCTAACTCATTAAAATATACTATAAATCTTAATGTACTGCTGCTAAAACTCCCAAATAAATTTAACATCAAGATTTTTTTTACGTTTGCTGGATAATTAGCAGAGTGAAGTATTTTTTTCAACATTGGCAGTTAATGGATACAGAAGACTTTGGTTTGAGGAATATGTAGAATATTTTCTCAGAGTATAGAAGAATAACCAGTCAGGTGATTAAAATACTTCCCTTTTTTCCTGTGAAAAAAAGTTGCTTTGGCTGAATCAAAGTGATTGTTTTCTCTTCACATTTGCAGATATGACATTCTTTCCATTTCTTAATGGAAGTGATCAGATTTATAATTTTCTTCAATGGAGCTTTGTTTTAATTCCTCCAACTAAATAAAGTATCATACCTTAGTACAACAAAGTCAATTCTTGCATTTTGAGGAGATTTACAATAGTGACAACATGCCATTGTATCATTTGGGCCAGAGGTGGGTTTCAACAGGTTCTGACCAGTTCTGGAGAACCGGTAGTGGAAATTTTGAGTAGTTTGGAGAACCGGTAGTAATAATGCTGACTGGACCCGCCCCCATCTATTCTCTGCCTCCCAAGTCCCAGCTGATGGGGAGGAAATGGGGATTTTGCAGTAACCTTCCCCTGCAGCGGGGAGGGAATGGAAATTTTACAGTATCCTTCTCCTGAAGTGGGGTGGGAATGGAGATTTTACAGTATCCTTCCCCTGCCAAGCCCACCAAGCCACGCCCACCAAGCAATGCCACATCCACCAAGCCATGCCCACAGAATCAGTAGTAAAAAAATTTTGAAACTCACCACTGATTTGGGCACATTGTCCTCTAAAGCAGCTTTGCTAGCTGAGGAATTCTGGAAATTGAAGTCCACAAGTCTTAAAGTTGCCAAGGTTGGAGTCCCCTGCTCTAAAAGTTAACAGTTGGGTAGTGGATGGGTAAAGCCCAGTGCAGCATGATGCAGCTTTAAATTAACAGTTAAAAACAAATCTAATAATTTAAAATTAAAATTAAAGTCTCTTTTTTGCTCTCTCTCTCTGAATCTATCTGATGCTGTTCTTCTCTCTGTTTGTTACTGACTTCATCTTATGTCAGGTTTACAAATATTTACCAAAATATTTATCAAAGTGAACTGTTCATTGAGAATAAAAGCAATTTTTCATCAACAGTGTATACAAGAGACCTCAGAGCAGGGGTTCCGAAATGGTATGTTAGAACCCCATCCCAGGGATCTTGAGAAAATTTGGGGGTTGAAAATATGGGGTGCATGTACTCACAAATTTGGATCATTGTCAGAATCTTCTTCCTCTCTGCCTGGATAAGCCCTAAATAAAAACCCATGGCATGTAGATCCCAAGCTGTGTTCTGGTCTGATCTGGACAATCTCAAGTTTGCATGGTTACTGCTATCACACCAGTAAATGTGGAATGAGAAATGAGAATTGTTGTCGTTCATGCTGAAATAATGCAAAATTAAGCACACTCACCCATCTCACAGGTTTAAATACGATTACCATATTTTTCGGAGTATAAGACACACTTTCCCCCCCTCCCAAAAAAGAGGCTGAAAATTTGGATGTGTCTTATACTCCGAATGTAGCCAAAAACGCGAGGCATGGAGGAGGTGATGGTCTGTGGCAATCCTAGCAGCCTGGAACAGCTGTTTGGCAGTATTCCAGGAGGCCAATCTACCCACCAATCGGCTGCTCGTGCTGAATCAGGCTGCAATAATGTGCTGAAGCTGACCTAGCTGTTTGCTATTTGCTGCAAGGACTGTCAGAGTTTGCAGCAGCAATCACATCCAGAAAGCACACACAAGTAATTGATTCAGCAGGATTCAATAACTTCTCTTTATATATAATATAAAGTAAATAAACAATACCAAAAGCAGGTTTTTACAAGCAAAACACAAGCAGAGGAGAGGAGTTTCAGTTTCAGTTTTAATTTCAGAGATCAGTACAGCATGCAGCTTCAGAACAGTTGAGCTAAGCCACACCCAGGTTTCTTGCTGTCTCCTTCTTTGTTGCTCACACAGCAAATACTGTTTCAGTTTCCAAACAGCCTTCAACTCTCTCACACACTGGATGTTAGCCAGATCAATACTGGTAGGCAGAGGCAAAAAAAAAAAATTCTTATTTTCTTCCCCCAAAACTAAGGTGTGTCTTATACTCCAGAGCGTCTTATACTCCAAAAAATATGGTATTTTAATTATTATTTTGGATGAAAACTTTTAACTTTATAAAGTTTCACGAATTAATCAGTTTTATTTGTTTTATTCAAATTCACATTATTAAAATTATTACTAAAATAATCATTGTAGGAATTTCTGACACTACAATATTTAAACATCTGTGTAAGACAATGAAAAATAGGTGTAGAATAAGATAAAGTTTTCACTGAATGAAAACAGCAGGGGTATACCCATGCTCCAAGCAAATATTTAGAAGTATGCTGATATGATGAATCAAAAGTGAAGCCTTAGTCCACTCCACCCAGAAAGATAATCTGCAATTAACTTCAAAGCTAACATTTTCCAAAGACACAAAAATAATAGAAATACAAATCCTGCTCACTTTAATTAAACCAATGCTGTTAATCCTGCAAGAACGGGTGGGAGAATATTGTAATACAATAAGGCAAAGGAAGCTACTTTGGCAATTGTACTTTGAAGGAGATTTGTTAAGAAACGGGAACAGGATAAGAAACTGGATCCCAGATAATAACAGAGGCAACATTTTAGGTTCATCTTATGAATACCACTTTTTAAAAAAGAGGAAAAAATTAAATAAGAGATAAAGTGAAAAGCAATAAAGATGATTCATAGTCTACAGAAATTAGTAATATTGATTATACAGCTGTTGAATTCCACTGAAATATGTCATGATCCATAATTAATAGATGTGTGTACAGGGACATCCATGGTAGTGTGAATGAATGAAGCCTCATTCTGTTTGTTATGTGTGGCCTCCTTCTTGACTATTTTTACTCCATCTCTACCCTGTCCCACAGATGCTCCAATATGAAGCTCAATGGTCTACACCAGTAAAGTCCTTTGAAAACAGATGCAAATCACACAAAGCACTCACAGAAGCAGAACATCTGCCTCTCCACAAGAATTGAGGAATGGTCAGTCTATCTCAGGGCTGTCAAGCTCGCGGCCTGCAGGCTGGATGTGTCATGAGCTGGCCACGCCCACGCCTGGTTTAGCGAAGGAGAGAAAAGTCATGATATGTCAAATAATGCCACCATGACGACACGAGTTTGACATCCCTGGTCTATCTCAATCAATCAGCCTACCTTCCCACTTCTGCTGATCAGGGGTGGGTTCTAAAAAATTTTACTACCGGTTCTGTGGCCATGGCTTATTTTTGATGGTCATGTGACAATTATTTAGGATTTAGCAGAGGTACTAGTCTACCAGGCTTTTAACTGCTTGCAGAGCTGTACCGATCTACCCATTTATTTTTGCAGGCACTGGTCTACCCATTTATTTTTGCAGGCACTGGTCTACCCATTTATTTTTGCAGGCACCAGTCTACTCATTTGTTTTCTTTTAACACTGATCAGCTGTAGGGCGGTCCTTTGAAGCCCCATGGCAAGAGTTTAAACAGTTTTTTTCCCTCTAGCCATCAGCTGGGACTCAGGAGGCAGCAATAGATTGGGGGTGAGGCCAAATAAAAGGTAAGAATAACACGGGGGGGGGCGGGGCAGGGGGCAGGGGGGAGAACCAGTTCAGTGACATCATATTGTCACTGCTACCGGCTCGGCGGAACTGGGCCGAACCGGGAGGAACCGGGAGCAACATGCTGCTGATGCTGAGAGGAATAAAGGCTTCACTTTGCTTTGAAGGATAGCTTTGAAGAATCCCTTTGCTTACCTCATCCTATTAGTGAAGCCCTAATTCATTGGTTTTGAATAAAGTAATCCTCACTTCATACTGTTCCAAAAGTTATTTAAAATAAATATACCAAGTTTTCATTTCATTGTTATTTAGAACATTTGCATTTTACCTATTCTTTATGATGGTAAAGTATTGTAGAATTGTATCTGGTTCCTCATTCAAATATCATTCAGTATTCTTAATAGCATTGCTGCTGATATGCACTACCCCTAATCCTTGAGTGAATGCCTTTAATACAAGCATATGAGGGAAAGATTGGTAAGGAGAAAGTAGCTCAACCTAGCAAATTCAGTGAGAGCATTCTTGCATAACAAACTCTTCTCTAATATGTGAAAAAATGTGATTAACATAGTTTAATTAAGCAAAGTTTACATATTGTTTTACAAATAGGATATTTGGAAACATCTGATTACAAAAAAATAGATGTTCTAATGAACCATGACTTGAGTTCATGAATAACAAAGGTTTTGGTTACAACACAGAAAAAAATCAGGAACAAAAAGAGAAATATTTTGTGCATAAGAGCTTGCATGGTTTGGAGAGAAAACCAAAAGGAAAATTATAGCTACTGGGCAGCCCTTAAAGCATCATAAAAATGCAGTGCTAACAAGAATGAAATGGAGTTGTATAGTCATTTTAAACATGAATGAGAAAATGAAATGAATGAGCTGCAAATGCTTGATTCATCTTTATAATGAAAACAAATGGAAATACAAAAAAGGGCAAGGAATGAAATTTTGTTTGTTTTGTTTCCATTCAATTCCATTTTTTCTTAATTGTTTTGCACTGGAGATACTGTTTTGCATTGGATACAGAGTCTGAAATGCTCCTTACGTTTCTCAAAAGGGGTGGGAGGTGGGAGAGGAGAGAGATGCATATAGTGAAATTGACAGGCATGTAAGAAGCTTTTTAAAAGTACTGTACAGCCCAAGAACAGCATCCTTTTCCGACATCATTGTGCAGTTTTATACAATGACTTATACACTATCTCTCTCTCTCTCTCTCTCTTTCTCTCTCTCTCTCTCTCTCTCTCTCTCTCTCTCTCTCTCTGTGTGTGTGTGTGTGTGTGTGTGTGTGTGTGTGGAGAGAGGGGTGAGAGGGAGAGGGGGAGAGAGAGAGAGAGAGAGAGGGAGGGAGAGGGAGAGAGAAATGCTAGAAATCTCAACATCTTTTAAATTTTCAGTGAAGTTGCCTCATGTTCTTGTGAGATTTTTGAATTCTCATAAAAATAATCTCAAATTTTTGGCAATTTTTAATATTTTAACCACTTACAATCAGAGGTGAAATCCAGCAGGTTCTGACAGGTTCTGGAGAACCGATAGCGGAAATTTTGAGCAGTTCGGAGAACCAGCAAATACCACCTCTGGCTGGCCCCAGGATGGAAATGGAGATTTTGCAGTTTCCTTGCCCTGCCACGCCAACAAGCCATGCCCACCAAGCCACACAACACCACACCCACCAAGCCACACCCACAGAACATGTAGTAAAAAAATTTGGATTTCACCACTGCTTACAATGTATGCACTAATATTAATTATTTATATTTAATTTTGGATTCCTATAAGCATCTTTATTGCCTCTAAAATCTGCCAGCTCTAATCCTTTAGATTGAAATTCTTAAAAATGTTATGTGCGTGTGTGTACACACAGAGAGGGGGGAGGGAGGAGAGGGGAGAGAGACAGAGAGAGATGACTTTTTCAAGAATTATTCACACACATGCACACACATTTTGTAAAATTAATATAAATAACATACCAGTCTATGGAATTTTTTTGTATATTTTCAAAAAAACACCACAAGGGTCTAAAGCTAAGGAATAGGGCAAAAAGAAACAAGACAGTGGTTTACATGGAATCTAGTCTTATCCTTTCAAGGGCAACTGATCTCATTTCCCATGTTGCACTGCAGTGCACATAACATTGCAGCCATCTGTGTGCTTCCAGAAGCCTTCACCCATCATCATAATTTTTAAGGTTTCACCTTGAAAGAAGATGAAAGTGTGACCAGGACCAGAGAGTTATGTGTTCCCCACTAATTATTGCACATTGCAGGGAAAATTGATTGCTGGCCTTTTCAGGAAAATTGTCCATCACTGTTGAAAAACATCTGAGGAGGCCAGGGGTATGATAGAACAATGTGAAAACCACTGTACAAGGATAGAACTATAAAATGTTGAATTGAGGCCACAGGCTGTTTGGAAATATAGAATAAAACAGCTAATGAAAAAAGAGAGAGCTTTTAGTAAAACACCTGAGCTTTTGGGGAGACCAGAATTACTTTAGATTACTAGATTATACTAACAAAAAGATTTAATCTGCTTCTATTTATAGTAAATTAAAGGTTCATAAAAAGAAACAGGATTATATTGAATAGATAGAGAGAAGTTACCAGTATAATATCTGTCCATAATAATGAAATTATAGATCTGTGATCTCATTATGATGAATAATTTAATAGTAAAGATAAACATAGTGGCTCTTGTTCACTTTTAACATCATGCTTTGCAATTCAACGTCTCAAACTGGTTTTGAGCTACCTCCAAGTACAACTGGGGAAAAAATCCCATCTGAAACCTTGGAGACTCATAGTCAATCAGTTGACAATATTGAATTGAGTGTTGAATTAGTCATCTATCTTAATACAATATACTTCTAATGCTTCTATGTTTGCCATACACATTATCCTAATCATTAACTGTATCTAAGTAATACAATAGTAATACAATAGTTCCATAAAATGCTATAATGTTAGAAATTGTTGTTATTCCTAATTATGACTAGTAAATGTAATCAGGACACATGGCATGCTAAGCAGTTCTGGTGGCTTCTGGTTTCTGCAATATCAAAGTCCCATAAAATAAATTATCAAAGAAATGGTTGCAGTACTTCTGTTCAAACAAGTCCATGGTTTTTTTTATTATTATTATTTTAAATGTTAAACTACCAAAAATGTAGAATGATTTCAGCCTTGAGTGATTTTTTTCTTTTTTTCTTTCAGGTTTTGATTCTTTGGGGATGATTGGGAAACATGTCTTGTTTACGGTACGTTACGTTCAAGATGGATAATTTGCAATGGGGGGGAAAGAACTCTGCAGAGAATAAATGTTTTTAAGCCACAGTACATCTGCCATTATTGCTCTATGAAAATTGATGCCCTGGTACAAAATAAAATGTTGTTTTTATGGTCAGTAGAGAGCAGGGGAAACTATAACCAATAATCTTTGCTGTTTGAGAGCAAAGGGGACTAGGATTAGTGCAATGATTGGAGAAGGAAATCAGTTTTTTTTAAATTGTCCTGGTAAAAATGTATGTTTACTATCGTTCTGCTTTTGTGATATAAAACAATCAAGGATGCAACCAGTCCAAACAGGTTTGACCATTCCAAGGCTGCAAGGATTTATACACAGATACAATATTTTGGCCATTGAGCTGGTGTATTTGTTATGATTTAGTTCCCTTTTTTTTTTTCTTGGAATGAAGTCATGTTCAGAAGTTCATCAGTAAAAAGACATGCCCATTTATAGCTATTAAAAGAGTAGCATCAACCATTTTCATTTAATTTATTGCCTGGTTTATCCAGCCATCAATGCTTGGAGCTACACCATCTGTTATGTAACATCAATATCCAACCAGAGTGGAATGGGTCGAATGAATGCCTTTCACTCTCCTGTCTTATTGAAAAAAAGAAAAAAACTGGACTAAATATCTATAAATTAACCAACGGATAAATAGTTCCAATGTGCCATTCAATGTAGTTGCCAACTCCCCAAACCCATTACATCAAAAGGCACCGTTTTGGCCTTTCAGAGGGAATATCTGACATTAGTAACAGCCAGTCTGGTGGGCATGGTGCAAGTCTGGAGGAATCCAGTGATAGATTTTCCCCCTGCACTGATGTCAAAGGGAGAGAGAAAACTAATGCTTTTTATGGTCTCCGTAGGCTGTAGCAGTGACTGTATCATTGCAGATTTACTTATCAGAGATGCACAGATCAGTTTTCAACCCAGCTCAGACTGTTAAATCATTTTGAATTGATTATGTGTATTAATTCAGCAATTCAAATCTATTTAGAACATTGAGTCAATTCAATTTTGTAGCTTTCTCTGGAGCATCAAATTAGATCAATTCAATATTCAGAGCAGATTTAAAAACATATACTAAGAAGGTTTATCCCCTTCCAAACAACTAAATATTTCATATGCATCTGATTTTATTTTACAAGCTCATCCGTCCAATTTGGAAAGTCAGTTTGATTTGTTCTTTTTATTGAATGGTCCTGTAAATGAACCTCCAAAGTGAATGATTGCATAGCTCTAGTCTAGGACTTATTTTTAAAACAATATCTTGCCTGTAAATTGGCTTTTAAAGTAGTTTACAATATAGCTAAAGTAACAATGTTGGTTACAAAATGGTTTTTATTTAATGCTACCAATAACAGTAACAAAAGAAAAATTAAAATGCGCAATTGCAAAACCTCAGCCTGAAATCCTGGAAAATTAAAGTCCTTTAACTTTAGGAGTTGATTAAAGTAAGACAGTGGTCACCTAAATGGGAAAAAAAAGTCAACCTGATTCAAGACATCATTGTCTTTATTGAGATTCTCCATTTTGGTCAGGAAGGATGAAGCAACTGCATATTTAAAACCTTGTTCAAAGTTGTTCTGCTGTAATAATTCCTAAACAGCTATGAATTATTTGTTCTTTGGGATTATGATACTATTTCAAAAGAATATTTCTTCTGCAAAGGCAAACAGCAACAAATTATATTATCTGATTTTTCAAATTATTAGAATCTTTTTCAATTATTAAGTATGTTCAGTGTACATATTGAATAGTTTTTGTAACACCAAACATCAGAAGAAGCTTTCAAAGGACTGCACTGTAGTTTAGTTAAGTTTAGTTTAGTTTAGTTGTTTAGTTTAGTTTATTGTCATTGCACCTCGTACAATGAAATTAAATGCTATTTTCAATGTACATTATAACTATAAAAATAAAACACAAACACACATCCTTCACATTCTATACAACTGAATTGAAAACACGGTATTGTATTAATATTGCACTATACAGTAGAATTCAATATAGTTACTTCCCTGGGATAGAAGCTGTTTTTCAGCCTATTTGTCCTTGTTTTTATTATCCTGTACCATCTGCCAGATGGTAATAGTTCAAAAAAAGGGTGCCCAGGATGAGATGGATCTTTAAGAATGATTTGAACTTTCTTAAGGCAGCAGAAGCTAATTGTGCTTTTTATTTTCTCCCCTTTAATATTACCCTTAAGGATCCACCTTTTCCCCCATGGTAAATCATTAGAATATAAAAACAGACAGAGTGAGTATTTTTCTACTTTTTCTTGGTCAGTTTTTTAAAAAATAAGTCTAGCACCATGATGGCGAACCTATGGCACGCATGCCACAGGTGGCATGCGTAGTTATATCGGTGGGCATGCAAACTCAACTCCAGCGTGCACGTGCGCGCCGGCCAATTGATTTTCAGGCCTTCTGGGAAGTAGGGAAACAGGCTGTTTCCTGCCTCCAGAGGGCCTCGGGAGGTGATGGGGAAGGGCTGTTTTTCTCTCTCCCCAGGCTCCAGAGCCTTTCTAGGAGCTTGGGGAGGGCGAAAACATCTTTCCTCACACACACACCCTGGAGGCCCTCCAGAGGCTGGAAATTTCTGACTTCAAAAGCTATTTGAAGTCAGAAAATGGGCTGTTTCCACCCACTGGAGGGCCTCCGGGGGGTGGGGGAGGCTGTTTTCACCCTCCCCAAGCTCCTAGAAAGGCTCTGGAGCCTGGGAAGAGCAAAAAATGGGCCTTCTGGTCCCATCGGAAGTTGGCAAATGGGCCATTTCCAGCCTCCGGAGGGCCTCCACGGGTGTGGGGAAGGCTGTTTTCCGCCCTCCCCAAGCTCCTAGAAAGGCTCTGGAGCCTGCGGAGAGACAAAAACGGGCCTACTGGGCCCACTGTGCCATCACATGCCAGAAGCAGGGGGCAGCGGGGGGGAGCACATGCATGCGCAGGGCATGGATGTATAGAATTATGGGTGTGGGCATGCATGCGTGTGACCCCCTCCCCCCTGCTCCTGGAACGTGATGACAAAAAAGTTAGTCATCACTGGTCTAGCAAAACACCATTTCATTTTTGTAGTCACTATCAACTATGAACCTCAAGTAACTACTGTAGATAAACAATGGAACTATGTATTACTGGACTGATTTTTAAAAAAAGAAAACCTGAGGAAAAAGTAGGTAGCCCAGGGAAGAAAAAAAAATTTAATATGCAGACCTACACAAAAGACTTACCCTCAGGAAGACACAGTAAAGGAATAATTTAACAGATGGATATACTTTGAATGCATTTTATATTTCAAGGTAGAGAGTGGTATTTATAAATTTGACGAAAAAAAAACTGAGTAGAAGGGGGTACCTCTGTTGGTTACATTATTTAACAGAGATGTCATTACCATGTTCCGTTAAATATATTGGTCTTCTCTCATTTAAATTGCTGCTCTCTTTAATATAATCTAGCCCTGTCCTAACTTTCCTGCTACACTCTTGCTGTCATAGCTTTCTAGAAGTTTAGCATGCACAATGAGGCATTAGCATCAATTCAAAATGTAGGCATTGTTATTCTTAGCCTGGCTGGGCTTTATCAGCTCTGTCTGAGTTTTGCCAACACATAGGTGTGACTGCATTGCACATAATAGGAAAGCAAATCCATTTTTAAATTGGATCCTGTTCCATGAGAGCTTTGGATTCAGTATTTACCCAATTTCTGGATTTGTCAGTCATGCTGCATCTTCATGCTGCCACAGTGATTTGAATGCCTAATGGTTTGGCCATGTTCCTTTTATAGGGCCAACCTGATTTGTATTTTAACAAAACTGTGACAGTTCCCTCCCTCCCAACTTGCTTCTTTTGAACAGTATGTGGTTCAATAAAATTGAATGAGAAGCACGTTTCCATTCCTTCCTTTCAAATGATAATGGAGAGGGGAGAGAGAGAAACAAATCCTCGCCTTGGGTTTGCCTTGTGACTTGTTTTTGTTTGAGTATGTATGAGGAAGGACCTGCAATTACAGCACTGAAAGTGCAGCTCACAGCACTCTACATTACTAATGAAATGGTGAAGGCTAAAGATATTTTCCTATGAAAAGGATCAAATGAAAGCAATTTTAGAAACAACTCTAGCTTCTGGTTTGGGATACATAACAGTCTTCTAAAAGCCTTCCAAAAAAAACATCTGCCGGTAACCTTCTTAGCAAAATCCAGATGAAATAATAAAAGGATGCCTTAACAAAAAAACAAAAAAATGTTTTGCTGTATAAGCAAGAACTTCCTGTGAGTTGGTTCAGATGTTACATGAAACCATTACGTACCCCTGCAACAATGACTGCAGAGGAGCCTCAACGTAGCTGCAAGAAGTCCACAAAATCTCTTCTAGTTATATATTAACTGCATGTGATTTGAATTCAAATAAACCAGTGGTGGGTTTCAAAATTTTTACTACTGGTTCTGTGGGTGTGGCTTGGTGGGCGTGGCATGACTTGGTGGGTGTGGCTTGGTGAGCGTGGCAGGGGAAGGATACTGTAAAATCTCCATTCCCACCCCACTCCTGGGGAAGGATATTGTAAAATCTCCATTCCATCCCCAATCCAGGGGAAGGTTACTGCAAAATCCCCATTTCCTCCCAATCAGCTGGGACTTGGGAGGCAGAGAATAGATGAGAGCAGGGCCAGTCAGAATTTTTACTACCGGTTCTCCAAACTACTCAAAATTTCTGCTACCGGTTCTCCAGAACTGGTCAGAACCTGCTGAAGCCCACCTCTGAAATAAACTCTGGAAAACCCCAAGTATACTTAAAGGAAAGAGGTTTTCATTTAAGAAATAGCTTGCGGGTTTCCCTTGTAAGTCATATTAAGAGCCTTGGTAGTACAGTGGTTTAAAGCACCCTGTTATTAACACAGCTGCCTGCAATTACTACAGGTTCGAATCTTACCAGGCTCAAGGTTGACTCAGCCTTCCATCCTTTCTAAGGTAGGTTAAATGAGGACCCAGTTTGTGGGGGCAATAAGCTGACTTTGTATAAAATATACAAAAGTATGAAGGCTACTGCTTAACGCATTGTAAGCCGCCCTGAGTCTCCGGAGAAGGGTGGCATATAAATGAAATTAAAAAAAAAAGGTCACCCTTAATTTAGGATTTGCACATGTAATAAAATGAACGAGAAGCAGTCTCTTAAGGAAAGAAAAAAATATTCCTGTATAATGTCTTATGGAGGAAAGGCAACTTTCATTGATGCTTGTAATGAACAATTAAGAGCTGTCAGTGTGGAACTGTTAAGTGGCCACTTTCAAGCCTGCTCCCATCTCTCAAACCAAGCCGTGCATTCAAACAGCATCCACATGGTGGAACTCTAAGCAATTTCAAAGTTATTTTACTCAGAACTGACTCTGTGAGATGCTCTGTTTGTTCAGCCTGTAAATCCTGATCTCATCTGTTAAGAACACCTGGAGAATTTGTGGTCTGATTTCCATCGTTCCCCAAAATGCCAATCCTTTTTACTGTGTTTGAGGACATAAAGAATAAGGAATCGAACTGGCCAAGAAAACTTAGAAAGCAAGAGATGTTGCAACCATTTTTGAGGACCTGGTAAATTGATTTATGAAGAATAAAAGGGTTCTTGGACTTTGGGAAGATGGTATATGGTACAGTATATGATGTTGACCTAGATGGTTAATCTAGTTGTTTAGTTTTGATTTTTATTTTTTTAGTGTTTTATGCAAACTGAGCCACTGTTTTTCTGAAATTTGTTAATGCTGAATACCATTTGTCATAAAATAAGTATCACAATCCATTGGCATTTTCTTAAGATGTCTTATAGATTGTGATGAGTATAAAGGAGATCAGAGACCAGCCTGCTAAGCCCTTTTTTTTTTTGTTTATTTTAGAAAATTTGATTTATTGCTCAAAATTGTTCCCCTCACCCACTAGGAAATATAAAAGAAACTACTAATATGTCAGGCATGTCTTATTGTAACTTGACCATTATACTATTATTCCAGATGATAACATATTTAGTTCAAGCATGAAAACCATTTGCTTTTCCAACATATAAAAGGTATGTTCATATTGATACTGTATACAGCAAAAGCTTTGCCACTAACAATTATGGAGAAAAATAGAGTTGAATCTGTTATATGAACTGACATTAACAAAACCAGGATTCCGTTTTTTGTATTTGATTCTAGGAAACAGCTTCACAATTTGGCCCAATTCTAGCCTGTTTTTATTCCTTAAAAAGCCAAAAGACATTTGCTGGATCAGACCCAGAACCTAGAAAGAATTTAAAATTCATTCAAGAATGGCCCTCTTCTTTTTTCCCTTTTCTTCTCTTCCCCACCATGTTATTGGAATAACCTGGCATTCAAAGAGCAGTCTCACATTCTTGACTGCTTTGATATTGAAACTTTGCAATATCAAAGTTTTTCTTTGATATTGCAAAATTTGCCACATCAGTACATTGGGGGGAGGGATCTCTTGGCCCTTTATTATCTAATATAAACGTTCTCTTGCTCCTATTCAATTTACTGTATGTGTGTGTGGAGAAGAATGAATAGTAGCTGGTTGTTGTTCTCTGTACAGTATGTTTCACCTCATTCTGTGGAAATTAAATACTTGGTTTGGCTTCCTCCTGGATTTCAATTAAACTTCATTTAAATCCCTAGTAAGGTATGTTTTTGGTAATTGTTCAGTTGGTCAACTACGGTCAACTTCTGCAGTTATTCACTTGCTTTTATCATACTGTTTCATTTGGCCTGTAGGCATTATCAGTTTCCACTGGGTTGATTTAAAATCTCCTTCCTTCCTTCCTTCCTTCCTTCCTTCCTTCCTTCCTTCCTTCCTTCCTTCCTAAGGTGACACCTAAACCAGTGCTCTTACCAATCTAAAGATTGGAATAATGTTAAAAGTTTCAGTAGAGTTTCTGAGTCACTTCTTTTAAAACTAGGCAGAAGCCTGCAATTTAGCCCTTCACATCTGTGCTACATAACGCTCATCTGCTTCAAAAACCCCAGTTTATTTGGTGTAAGAATAATTCTCACTAGCAAATCAGACCATTTAATTTGCATAAGAAGAGCACGACGAGAATATTTCCATCGGAGTGAAATGACATCTAGAAGAAAACTAAAGAAAATTAATATGCGAAGGCTTGCATAAATACATAAGTGCTCAGTGCATTTAGTCTTGAGGTGCCATTCAAGGCACTACCAAAAGTCTTCATCTATTTGGCAAGAATATCTAAATAACAAAAGTACTTCAAGTAATGCATTTCCTTCCCTAATGACTTTTGAATTGAAGAAACATAATTGCTCCCCTATTCACAAAGCAAAGGCATTTGATAATCTGGAACTGAACATTTCGGTGGGATGCTCTTGTGTTCCAGCATCACTTTGCCAAATAATTAAAACATTACATCCTAAACTCTGAGTAGAGGTTCTATAAATAGCTATCCCGTTGTGGCCTCTTTTCTCAGAAGAAGTGCATTTCAAGTGAATCCACTGAATGAAGAATTCTTTCATCTTTACGGGTCTACAGCGAGTGACATTTGGATTGTTTGAGAATGTCTATATGCAGCTTTGTAGATTTCATTTGGAGGTATCTTTGTCCAGCCTCTCAGGAGGCAGATCTGCCTTCTGGGGTACATTGCATGTGTCAAAAGAAGGAAGAGAAATACAGGAGCAAACAAATGACAAATGAATACTTTTTCCATGGAGGAACTCCTGGGAGTCTACATGCTCTTTCTTCCTCAGAGTGGGACCTGCAAGTACATTCTACAATCAAAGAGGCAGCAAACTGTCCATGCTGATAAAAATACACATTTGTTCAAGGAAATGGGGTCTAACTGCAATCCCATTCCAAATATAATTGATGCAGTCAAAACTAACAATGTCATCTTTCTTGATGAGAAATGATGTCATTGTGGAGAGTACTCTTACCCCACCCCTACATTGCTTTTCAGATACGGTAATAAGCACATAGAAAAGAGGGGAAAAGCATGGATATTCAAATAAGGCCCAAACAAAGTCCTTTTTTCTTAAATGCATTTTCAGCAAGTACAAATTCTGAGTGGTTGCTATAAAAGGCTTTCATGACTCTTTGTCTGTAATATGAGGCAAATATCTGTAAAAATCTGCTCTGAATATTCTATCATCTGAACAGCAGATTATAGGTTTCCTGCCTGTTTTTAAAGTTTACATACTTCTTACAAAAAGAAGTGACATTTCAATTTCCCGTACAGTAAATCAGCAGGGATAATTTGGGCTCTTCTGTTTTCCATGTCATTTGATCACTGCTAGAAAGAAATTGCTCTCTTTCATCTGTATAATTTGACCAGTGTTCATTTTGGAATAAACCAAACAATTGTAAAAATGTTAATCTGTGTGTGTGTGGGGGGGTGTTTCCTCCATATAATTGCAATTATGTTTTAGACAATATAGAATACAATGTTAGTCGTTAGTAGCTTTGAAATTTGCAGTATAGAAAATTTAGACACAAATGTTATTTGCTTTGTATTGCCAACTAGATTTTGAGATGGCGGCTGGCGACACCCAGGGTGAGGGCCTTCTCTGTGGGAGCCCCTGCCCTGTGGAATGAACTGCCCGCGGAAATGTGTAAGATCTCTGACCTCCATGTATTTCGCTATGCCCGCAAGACCCTGCTGTTCTGCCAGGCTGGGCTATCAATGTAATGATTTTAAATTAGGTGTTTTAAATTTGGGGGGGGTTAAATTTGAGCCGAAACTATTTAAATAATTTTAATTATTTTTAAATGATGTTTGTCTTTGTGCTTTTTATAGGCTGTACACCGCCCTGAGTCCTCCGGGAGAAGGGCGGTATAGAAGTAAAATAATAATAATAATAATAATAATAATAATAATAATAATAATAATAATAATAATAATAATAATAATAATTGTAACGCCTTATCATTGTTATCATGTTATATTTCCCATAACAGTTTGAAACAGCTGACTGGGTATTCTTCAAAAATTGCTGAGAGTAATTGATAGATAGATAGCATTGGTGGTGTGTGAAGTTACTATAGGTACTCAATTAAAATCTTTTTATTGGTCAACATCCGATCCTCATATTCTTGCTCAGTTTCATGACCTATTGATGTTTATTACTTTGGCCCACCAAACTTTTAAAAGGAAAAATAAAATCAATTTTTATTTAATTTGAAGGAGTTGCAGGCATTCTCAGGAGGGTTACATGTGCCATGTTGCTGACTTCGGCTTTGGTTATCCACAATAGGTTTCAATGATGCCCTAGTGATCTACATAAAAAAACAATGTAGTGATACATGAGCCTAGACTATAAATAGTAGCTCAGTAGTTTATTTTTATATATAAAGCTATTGACATTGACCTGCCTAGGAAGAAATTGCACTCATCTTTAAATTATCAGGTATGTGAAAATGTAAAAGGTAAAGGTAAATATTCCCCTTGGACATATGTGCTAGTCGTTCCCAACTCTAGGAGACAGTGCTCACTCCGTTTCAAAGCCGAAGAGCCAGCGCTGTCCGAAGACATCTCCATGGTCATGTGGCCAGCATGACTAAACACCAAAGGCGCATGGAACGCTGTTACTTTCCCACCAAAGGTGGTCCCTATTTTTCTACTTGCATTTTTAATGTGCTTTAGAACTGCTAGGTTGGCAGAAGCTGGGACAAGTAACAGGAGCTCACCCCATTACTCAGCACAAGGGATTCGAGTGCTGAATTGCTGACCATTCGATCGACAAGCTCAGCATCTTAGCCACTGAGCCACCGCATCCCTATGTGAAAATGTAGATAAAATGTGGATAAAAGAGAACGGAGGGGAGGTGTAAATTTAGCTTCTTATATAAATAGACCTAACGAATTAGACATTCAACATCTGGCAATGCAAAAACTATTAAAATATTAAACAATTATTGTGTCCTCAATGATATGCATCACTTTTCCATTATTCCCCAGCCACTGAGGTTTTTAATTCCCCATTCTAGCTTCTGGTGATTTTTCTCTTTCATCACAAGTTGTATACACCCAAAATGTGATATTGAATTTGTTGTTTCCTAAAATGCAGAATAAGTATTATTGGAGTTTAACTCTTCAGTGTGTAACTTACCCTCTTGGAATGCTAATTTAAATTGTTGCGTGTGCATTTGACAGCACCAGCTTACAAGTTTTGTTTGGCTGAACTTTCAGTGTTCTTCAGAGCTATATTCCCATTATCGCTGCTAGCATGGCATCTATCTCTCCAGAGATTGCTAGTGATAGTTTTTGCACAAATCTTTTCAGTGAAATAAACTACTAAAAGATTTATAGAAGCCCACTAGTTCGATTTCATTTACTGTGGAAAGCGATTATAAAAAGATTAGTTCTCTAATTAATATATTTCTTTCCTCAAGATTATTTTTCAATTTATAGAGAAAAAGCTATCTCATTCAGCTTCTTGCATGCTCTAAGAAAGAAAAAAAATAGAACCTCATGGAGGTGGCTGAAGGACAACAGCACAGAAATAATGTTTTTAAATCCCATTTCCTGGCTATCTACAGCTCTCAGATGAAATGTTCACTTTCAGAGTTGGCTAATTATTGGATCTGATTAATGGCTTAACAAAATAATGTCACAGGAAATAATAGATTAGCCTTTCCCATATTTGCTATTTGAATCACTCAGACACTCATCTCTTGAAAACCTAACCAGATATTCACTACCAATTAAAAGAGCCCTGAAGCTTTAAAAGTGTTAAATTCTCAACATCAAACATTAGTTGCTCTGCTAGCAAATGTTCCACCTTGTCTTCTTGATGATTTCTTAGAAAGTTAGAAAATGTTAGTGTACACTTGTCGTACAAGGAATGTGGAATCTTGTTGTAGAATAATTAATTATGCAGATGTGTACACTGCCAGAATATGTACTAAGAACCTAACACTCTATAGTTCATAAACTGGCAATCAGCAGTTCTGCATTCTTCCTCTTGACATGAGCTTGGCTGTTGAAACTACCATGGGAAGTTGAGTGAGATATTTGCCCTTCTGCTGGCTGGCAGAAAGCTCCTCCCAGCAGACTTTTGGAAAATGCTGAAAACAGAATTATTCTGGAGGCATTCTCTCAATTTAAGCTTTGTGCAACTATTTTCTTTTTTATTTCTTGCTCTTCTCTGTTATTTTTCCATCTTCCTTGGAAGTTTTATGATGTTATGATTTGTTTTAATTCTATTATGGGCATTTTAATTGTTGTTCCATTGCATACTCTAGAAACTGCTCAAGGTTGTCAAATTACAACAAGATACCAGATAGATGATAGATAGATAGATAGATAGATAGATAGATAGATAGATAGATAGATAGATAGACAGATGATGGATGGATGATAGATAGATAGAAGATAGATAGATAGATAGATAGATAGATAGATAGATAGATAGATAGATAGATAGATAGATAGATAGATAGATAGATGATGGATGGATGATAGATAGATAGAAGATAGATAGATGATAGATAGATAGATAGATAAATTGATGATAGATGTAAATAACTTTTAATTTGGTGTTGATGGGTTGCAACTATCCCTACAGTCTTAAATCATTAATTTACAGATTTGGGTGATTCTATTTTGTTTTATAGTAGCACAGATTTATAGTAGCACATATAGTAGCAGTGTTCCAATATCTCACGGGTTGCCACAAAGAAGAGGGAGTCAAACTATTCTTCAAAACACCTGAGGGTAGAACAAGAAGCAATGGGTGGAAACTAATCAAAGAGAGAAGCAATTTAGAACTAAGGAGAAATTTCCTGACAGTTAGAACAATTAATAAGTGGAACAACTTGCCTGCAGAAGTTGTGAATGCCCCAACACTGGAATTTTTTTTTTTTAAGATTTAAGGAAGGGAAATTGCATGTTGTTCAAAGACAGTCATGATTAGAGCAGCCTATAAATTCTGCAAAATAAATAAATAGAGATTTCAAAGACATTGTTTGGTTGGTATTTTTAAGCAAAAGTTTCTCAGCATTCTATTTCAGAATTGAAAGTGTTGTTTGTCTCTTCTTTCTCTAGAAATTACCAGAAAATGACACTGGCGGACACTGGTCAATTACTTAGGTGTTAGCCTGTCAGGTCCTAAAATGTTATATCTTATCCCTTGTGCTATCAATATCCATATGAAGCCACTGAGAAGGATCATTTGCAGTTTTGGAGCAAGATGTCATCAATTTGCTAACACTCACTTACCCAGCATGTTCTGGGTCATCTTGTCAACTCATGCCCAGTTGCAGTGACTGCCTGTGGAGTAGCATCCCTCTGGAAACTTGGATGATCAATGCTGTTGCCATTTTGTACAGTGCTAAAGAATGGGTGGTTCCTTCACACATTTGGACTAGGGTTGAGGTGTCAAACTCAATTTCATTGAGGGCCGCATCAGGGTTGTGTTTGATCTCAGGGGGCTGGGGTGGGCGTGGCCAGCTTAATGTCCTTCGTGTCAGCCTCCGTGGTGGCCCGAGCACTCTGTGAGTGAAAACGGGCTCCTGAGCTCCGTTTTTTCGGCTGCAACGGCCTCCTGCAATCCTCTGCCAGTGAAAACAGAGCTCGGGAGCCCATTTTCTCTGGCAGAGGCACTGTGGAACAATCCTTCACTTTTTCCATGGCAACCCTGTGGGGCATATCTAAGCACCCCGTGGGTCAGATCTGGCCCGTGGGCCTTGAGTTTGACACCCCTGGACTAGGGTATAACTTCAACCCTTTTGGTTAGTTGGTTTGTGATTGTTGGGTTTTTTTGCTGATCATAGAATAAAATGATGTCTTTGGACCTGTGGCACATTGCATTGCTCAATCAATATGTGCATTGATTGTGGTTACCATTTCTTTTTAATTAACTGAGTTGTTGTGAATGAAATGGAATTGGCTAAAGTGAAACTTTTTTCTAAGTGATAGAATAGAATTGACAATATAGACAAAATAGAATTGTTTGTTATTCTTGGGGGGAGGCACTTCTGCAGAAATCACTGTTCTAGATGAGGTAGCATTCTCCCTGAAAGAGCAGTTTGCAGTTTCTAGACAATCATGTAATAGCAATATGTCTTAGACTTGTATGCTGCTTCAGAGTGTTTTTACAGCCCTCTCTAAGCGGTTTATAGAGTCAGCATATTGCCCCCAACAATCTGGGTCCTCATTTTACCCACCTCAGGAGGATGGAAGGCTGAGTCAACCTTGAGCCAATGAGACCCGAACTGCCAAATTGCTGGCAGCTGGTGATCATCAGAAGTCGCCTGCAGTACTGCATTCTAATCACTGCAGTGCACCACCATGGCTCTTAATAGTGTGGTGATAAGGAAAGGTCTTTTATGAGCTTGGTTAATAGAACAACTGGACTCTTATCCTTTTCTCTTTTAACAGGGATTCCTCGTATGATAAAACCTGTCCTTTTAAAACAGTTTCTGTGAGATTTGATTACCTTTCTTAGATTGCTAGAACATGGCACTAGGAGCTGTTGAGTTCTAAACCGGGGTCTCCAACCTTAGCAACTTTAAGACTTGTGGACTTCAACTCCCAGAATTCCTCAGCCAGCTTTTCTTCCAAAGGAATTCTGGGAGTTGAAGTCCACAAGTCTTAAAATTGCCAACGTTGGAGACCCTTGTTCTCCAACCTATAGGCCACAGCCTCTCATTATTTGATACTGACAGTCTCTATAGGAAATGTGCTCTGCCTTTGAGTTCTTTACCTATTATTACGCTTTTCTTTCTGGAGAGAAGAACAGTTGCTTTCTCTTCTGCACCCTCTAGGAAAGTGATATTAACCAAGTTTACATTATATATTCAATGAGTGAACCATTCTGATATTGCAGAATATAATATTAAATGGCATAGATAATGAGCCATTCCCACCAAGGGCCGCATAGAAACTTTTTTTTTTAAAGTGAGAGAAAATTATTCACTGATTAACATTTGTCACTGTTTCATATTTTCAATTTTACTCAAGTTTTTTTTGAACGCTCTTCTTGTCAGCAACTTGAGGGAAATATCTGGCCCATTCAGCATAGAGTTTGGAAAGATTTAAGGCGGTAGTTAAAATAAAAAATGGACTACTGCCATTTGAAAAAGGATAGTCAATTTCTATGATGAATTTGTATTTGATTGTCCACAAAAATAATGAATTGGCATCATGAAAATAATCAGCAGTAGTAAATTCCCATTCATCATTATCAACAGAGAATGAATTTCTCTTGGGATTTCAAAAGGACTTTACTCAGCATTATTTCTTGTAAAAAAGAAGGTCACCTTTTCAGGTGCTGCATTGGGAAATTGCAAAACAATAAAAAGGATACATTCTAATAATTAAGAAAATCAAACAACAAAGCAAGTAAACTCAATGGAGATGTGCATTCTAGGAAAAAACACATAATGTTCTATTATAACATACTTTTTATAGCTAGGCTACTAATCTTATAATGAATCGATACCATTTCAGAGCACACAGTGATTTTTGAAAGTGTACATTGTAATAAAGGTTGTACAAAAGATTAAATTACAAAAAAAAAAATCAAAGAAAAATACCATGATATTAGACTACAGCCATATTTGTTTTACATATTTTTGCCAGCCCTGAGAAATGGGGATAGAGGAAATGAAAATATTATAAAAATTACCTTAAGTAAGTGGTGGGGTGGCACCTCAGATTATTTTTCATGTTTTATGATAATGATATGCAGACATGGGAAAGAAAATTTTTTAAAGATGCAAATACAGTAACAAAGAGATAGAGTTAAAAAAAAAAGGATAAATTATATATAGGAAACCATTTTTAAGCACACCATTAAATCGTGATCCCACGGAATAACATTGATCAGGCTCTACATTATCTCTATAAAGAGCCAGTTCAAAAAAAAAAAAAGTGAACACATTTTGACAATCAAAGTTAGGAAATATGTGGTTTTCCCCAATATGGAAAATAACCCATGCTGAAATTTCCAATACAGAAACATATAAATAATATTGATCTTTTCAACATCATTTTAACAAATATATGGGTGTTAAATCAAACTGGAGCAACAGTGGAACAAACTCATTTTATCAGTAAATCTTCCCATACCCATCTCCTATTTCCAACGTAGGAAAGTGGACAGGAGACTCTATATATATATTCTATAGCTGTGATGGCGAATCTATGGTATGTGTGCCAGAGTTGGCACGCAGAGCCCTATCTGTGGGCACGTGTGCCGCCACCAGCTGCTTTTCCGGGTTCTGTTGTGAACATGCATGCTGGACAGCTGGTCCAGCACACATGCGCACGGTGGCCAGCTGCTGTCTTCTGGGATGCAGCATGCGCATGCGCACCAGCCAGCTGGTTTTCTCACAGAAATCAGCTGGCTGGCTCGCATGTGAGCAACAAAAACCTAGAAATGCAGCTGGCTGTCGCATGCATGCACATCAGCCAGCTGCTCTCTTCCAGGTTCCGGCGATCTGGGACGCATGCCTGCTCCAATTTTGGCACTCAGTGTCGAAAAGGTTAACCATCACTGTTCTATAGGATAGCCAGTAAATGTTTTAAAAATTAATTAATTAATGATTAATCTCATGATAAGAAGCATACTTAATACTCTTTAAATCCCTTAGATATAAGTTTCTTAGGAGAAATGTCAACTGTTTATTTCCGAGATCTTCCAAATAGTTTATCTCTATCCTAATGATACTTTTTAACTGTTTATTTAAAGCTTGTAGAATCATTCCAAACACATTCTAATTTTGTTAGCAATTTTGGAGACTGAGATATTGCTAATGCACCTGGACCAAACTGTGAAATTAAGAACTGTTTTCACTGAATATATATATATATATATATATATATATATATATATATATATATATATATAGAGAGAGAGAGAGAGAGAGAGAGAGAGAGAGAGAGAGAGAGAGAGAGAGAGAGAGAGAGAGAAGTGAGATAACTATGTGTCTTCTTGATTAGATATTGCCACCTGCAGGGACATGGAAGCATACCTTTTCAGTTACTGCTCTTCCATCTGGGATAACATCCCTCCAGATAGTTAAACGATATTCTCTCTTTAGAAAATATTTGAAGACTTGGTTGTTTCACCAGGGGCAGAAGCGTTATGACAATCCATCTGGATCACAATTTTATTTATATTTTGAATGTAAATTCTTGAGTGATTATTTTATAAAGAATTTTTTTTAAAGTTGAATCTTGATTACTTATTACAGATTGTATGTCACTCAAAGTCAGGTTTTTTTGGGGGGGAGGAAGAACAGTTGCTAATTCAAATTGCTACATTTCTGGCAAGCTTTGATTTTCCACTAAAATATAATTGACTACTCCATCTTATGCATAAGATATGCATTTCTTGTGGAAAAACATGATTTTTCCTATTACAAACTAAAGTAATTTCAGATTTTACGTTGTCCAATTTGGTAAGTAGCTGCCTTACCTTGAAGAGATATCTAAAACCTTTTAATGTTCCATAAAAGTAATGAAAATATGTATATGAAAATATTTCTATGGTTCAAGGGATAGAAAAAAATGGTTTGCAAAGTTTTTAAAAATAGAGGGAAAGGATACAAAATAAAAACAGAAAGAAGCTAGAACCCCACCCCACCACCCAAAAAAACAAAGTTAAGCCTGAAAAAGAAAGTTAAAAAACAATTCACTAGGACTTCCAAATGAGGCATATTGGAATCATAGTGCAGGAACTGTCCTGAACTAAATCAATCTACTTCTTACTTTTAAAGTAAAACAATTAAGACAGCTATTACTTTCATTTCCACCAGCATCTGGGTAATAAAACATTTCCTAGTAATATACAAAGATAAACAAAAATTGCTGTGGAAAAGCATCCTTTATAATGAGCTGATTTAGAAAACAGAAATAAAGCAGGGAAATATGTATTAATTTCTGCCAATTCAATCATTTCTTCACAACTAACACAATCTTCCAGCAAACAGATTGATGCCCATATACGAGGACATCACAGATGGAGTACACTGAAATCAAATTGCCAATATCTTGGGAGGAAAATATATAAGAACTCAGCAAAGATATGGCTGTAGACTGACTGTGGAACAGATCATGAATTCTTACCTGCAAATCTGAAGGCAAACTAAAGTAAAAGACTTCAAAAAAGACTACCAGGAATTGCTTTGAACTCCTGAACCTTATTGTTAGAAAACCAGAGAAACTGTGGAATAAAGATCAATGAAATTGTTAAGGATGTTTGTGAAGAGAGAGTTCCAAAGATCCAGAAATAGAAGAAAGCAAACTGGATATCAGAACAAACTGTGGAAATTGCCAAGAAAAAGGAGAAACCAAATTCACAAAACAAAGATTTAGGAAGGAACTAATAAACAATTTAAGAGAACTGATAGAAAAGTCAAGCAGCATCATTACAAAACTTATCTAGAAACATTGGAAATAGACCTGCAAAAACTTTCAAAAGCTCTCGTAACTCATAAGGAGGTTCCAATCTCAAATTGCTATGTCAAAGGATATCAGTAGGCTGGGAGCAACTGATTCAAAGAAGTGCAAACAAAGAGTAGAATGAATTTTTGTACATTAGAGATATCAATTTCCAAGATTCCTTAGAAGATACTTCCTACTGACAAGAACCAGTAATACTAATAGATGAAGTTAGACTACCATTACAGTCATTATCAACTTGGACAGCTATAAATATTGATGAAATATTCAAAATTATACGGCAAGTAACAACAACAAAAGATTCAGTAAAGTTCTAACCATGCTATTATGCCAGCAAATCTGGACAATGCCCCCTGGCCAACCTAATGGAAGGGGGATACATACCAATGCCAAAGAAAGATCTTAACAGAGGGTGTAAAACTTAATGT
Source organism: Pituophis catenifer annectens (assembly GCF_029215685.1). Classification (NCBI taxonomy): domain Eukaryota; kingdom Metazoa; phylum Chordata; class Lepidosauria; order Squamata; family Colubridae; genus Pituophis; species Pituophis catenifer. Next base: position 236,599,430 of record NW_027256882.1, read on the forward strand.
TTAGGATAATTCAACATAGATTACATCTCTACATAGAGAGGGACATGCCAGATGTTCAAGATGGCTTTAGAAAAGTCACATATCACTAGGCAGAAACTATTATCCTTTGGATATATTATGCAAAGACTTTGTGCTCTTGAGAAATCTACAAATCTAGAAAGAGGGAAAGAAAGAGAAAAATGGGTTGACTCAATTGCAGTCACTGTGGATGCATCATCACCAGGAGGCAAAGTGATTACTAAGAGTTGATACCAATTTGATGGGACTCAATCAATAAATCAAACCTCTTTTTCAAATCCTCACATTTCTTATTCAGATTATCTACTGATATATTTTTTTATCTGCAAAGATACAGCCACTCTAAAACTTTGTGTATCATGGAAAGAGCATTTAATAGAATAATATACTATATTACTGGATTGTGCTCTTTTTTCTTTTAACCTCTCCCAGGAAAAGAACTCTCACAAAGAATTGATGGCATCTGGCAGACAATAGCACTAGGAATTTTGCTTTGCTGAAATCATTTTACTTCCTGCCTGTAGTATATTTAGATGAGATATACATACATACGTACGTACGTACGTACGTACGTATGTACGTACGTACGTACATACATACATACATACAGCACTATTGAGAGTGTCCTGACATATGGCATTCTTGCATGGCATGGGAGCAGCTCTGTAGCGGACAAAAAAGCTCTACAGAGAATCATTAAAACTGCCCAGAATATTATCCAGCTACCAGCTGGACTCCAGCTACCAGCCCTGGACAACATCTTTGAATCTCACTGTTTGAGGAAGTTGCATAACATTCTCAGAGATTCTTCCCATCCTGCTTACAATCTTTTTGGACTGTTGCCTTCTGGCAGAAGATACAGAACAATTAAAACTCAGACCACACGTTTTCTGAATAGTTTTTATCCCAGAGCTATAATTGCACTCAACAATGAACTAAAGGGCCACCATCAGTGAGCTGTTGGGCAGCATTACTTGGTCTGTTGTGTGGATGTTTGGGTGGTTTAGGGGTGGGGAATTCTGGTGGGTGGGAGTGTGTTTGGGGATAAAGGTGTTGGTGACCATCTTTAAAGCACTCCATGGCTTAGGACCGGGGTATATACGAGACCGCCTTCTGCCACCAACAGCCTCCCACCGGCCAATACGCTCCCACAGAGAGGGCTCCTCAGGGTGCCATCGGCCAAACAATGTCGACTGGCGACACCCAGGGGGAGAGCCTTCTCTGTGGGGGCACCATCTTTCTGGAATGAGCTCCCCCTAGAGTTTCGTCTCAGCCCCGACCTGCGTACCTTTTGCCACACCCTGAAGATCCTTCTGTTCCAGCAAGCCGGACTGGCCTAATATGAATTTTATAAGGGGTATATGTGTGTTTTAATTTTTGAGCCAAATTCTATATATTTGATTTTAATTGATTTTAAATTTTGTAAATCTATGTGTTTTAATATGGCTGTACATCACCCTGAGTCCTTCGGGAGAAGGGCAGTATAGAAGTCTAATTATAAATAAATAAATAAATAAATTATGTGTGTGGGACCTGGTCTTTGGGTGTTAAGTAAATTTCATTGTATGTGTATACTGTGTATACACATACAATGATAATAAAGTTTATTATTATTACACACATACATATATGCACACACACACACAAACACACACACACGCACACACACAAAGTAAACAATGATTAGTAAATAATTATCTAACAACACAAAGATTTTATAAACGGAAGGGTTACGATTAGGGTTTTGCTCACCACTAGTTACATGGTTAATGAAATACACCAACATATTGTCTGAATGGGGCTCCTATTATCTGTACTTCCATCAATTGAAATTTTACTTTCAATTACTTTGGTAACAATTAATCAGAGAAATGTCCTGGTCCTTTATCCTTATAAGATTTTGTAGATTTCTTCCCTAGGGATACAGCTAAAATGTATATCATTCCTATAAAATGGAGATAAATGAATCATTGCTTCTCACAAATGTGCCATGTAGCCATCTGCCACCCACCCACCCATTCACTCATACAAAATATAATTATCTGTACTGGACTATATAAAGGTAGCTGAGTATTCCTTATACTGTATATCACATTTGTAAAATTCATTGGAGGATAAAACCCACTCTTTTTTGAGATCTCAAAACTATAAAATTATTATTTTACTACCAACCCTGAATGTATATGTAAGGTTTGAAGCTGGTGAGTAGGAGATCTCTTCTTCTTGTAGCTGGAAAAAAATTATTTCTTAAAGCAAGAAACAGAAATCTTTAGGCCTAGGAAACAAATAGCCACACAGAAGTTGATTTTAAAAGGTGGGAGAAAGAGACCTAGGATTGAAGCCTTGGGACTAACATATTTGTTAGATGGAGAACTGCTTTTATTTACATAGCTCTCTAATTCACCGCAAGGTCTGGTTATCTAACCATCTTGAGTCTGTTTGGGAATGTAGAAAGTAGAGCAAGGCTGATCAGCATACCCAGTATGTAGATTTGACAATGTGCAAATGAAATCTGGCAGGCTTTATCCATTAGGAAGGGGCAACATTGCTGCCAATTTCCTCCAATTATCTCAAGAAATAAAGATGTTATCAGCAGTTATCAATTTTATTTATTTACTTATGTATTCTTCATCCGTGTTCCCAGCCAGGCTAGTTGATACACAAACACATTTGAGAGCATGAATATCTGCACTTGAAAGGCAGGTATCTTTCATGCCTGTGCAATATATCAAATAAAATTCCAGAAGTCCCTCTCTTGCACAATTATGCATTTGAAAGCATTTCTATAAAAGGTAATGAAACTACAGCTAATAGGGCAAGAATGGTGCATTCAACTGGCCAGAGCTAATGGTGCATGTTCATGTGAATCAGCCTTCTGATAAAACTCATTACAAATGCACATTAAAGAAATTGGCAATTACATAATGTTTTAGCCAGGAGTCTCCTCTCTAACATCAGTGTTAGCATTGTTAGAATTCTGTTTAGTGAGTTCATTGCATTCAAGTATTGAAATGTAATTCAGCAGACTGGCTTGAAAATTAGCACTAAGTTAAATGCTCTCCTGGTTTAATTTTTACCTCAAGAGTATTGATTTCAAGGTGAAGTGAACAGCCTCTCTCCCTAATAGTGATCCCATCATCTCTACAAATATTTGCTAACAAGTAACAGTGTTCTGAATTGTTGGCATCCACTTTATTTTGTTTATGCTGCCACAATCAAATGTTGTTATTCTTTATTTCAATTCTCCTGAAGCCATTGCAGCCATACGGGACTTCTGCATAGGCCTGACCCTTCCTCACACACTATTTCATATATTGTGAGTTTAGCTATCCTCTTAGATTCTGAGACTATGTCATATGGATTTGAATCAGATTTCTTTTTTTCCTCTCTTTGCGCAAGGTTGTAATGTTGGAAAAGATGGAAAGAAGGAGGTAAAGAAAACAACCAACGGTAGTAGGTAGATTCAGTTACAATGACAATAGATATAGCATTAGAAGACTTGAAAGATCAGGCTAGGGAAGATTGTTCTATAGAAAATCTATCTATGTGGTTGCTCAGAATCAACACCTAATGGAACATAAACAATCAGTCTTTATTCCTACAAAATCTTCATGGATGGATGGAGGGAGGGAGAACAAGAGAGAAACAGATATATGCATTCATTCATTTATTTATTTATTTTGTTGAGTATGTATTAGATAATATATATAAGTATAAGCATGAATTGAATACATAAAATGAATACAATTAAAGGGAACATTAGGACAGGGATGGTAGGCACTCTGGTGCTCTTATGCACGCCCCTTACAGACCTCTTAGGAAAGGGGTCAGGTCAACAGTAGCCAGTTTAAGATTAAAATTTTGGGGGTTTTTGGGATGAAACCACAGAGTCAGGTAGTGCATTCCAGGCATTGACCACTCTGTTGCTGAAGTCATATTTTCTGCAATCGAGCTTGGAGTGGTTCACTTTAAGTTTGTATCTATTGTGTGCACGTGTATTGTTGCAGTTGAAGCTGAAGTAGTCATTGACAGGTAGGACATTGTAGCAGATGATTTTATGAGCTATGCTTAGGTCATACTGAAGGCAGCGTAGTTCTAAATGTTCTAAGCCCAACATTTCAAGTCTGGGGGCATAGGGTATTTTGTTGCGAGCAGAGGAGTAGAAACATACACAGGGAAAGAGGAAACTCATCATTTTGATATATAGCAATAGCATTAGCATTTAAACTTATATACGATTTCACAGTGCTTTACAGCCCTCTCTAAATGGTTTGCAGAGTCAGCATATTGCCCCCAACAATCTGAGTCCTCATTTTACTGACCTCAGAAGGATGGAAGGCTGAGTCAACCTTGAGCCAGTGAGACCCGAACTGCCAAATTGCTGGCAGCCGGTGATCAGCAGACGTAGCCTGCAGTTCTGCATTCTAACCACTGCACCACCATCTAACTCTAAGTCAAAAGCATTTCAAAACCTTTCTTACCTTTTAAGGAAATTACATATTCCAACAAATGTTCAGTTAACAAGACAAAATGATATTTTTTTTAATCAAAATGATAATGGGTACAGCAACAAAAAATATTTTTCACATGCAGTGCCTTATATATTTTCTAGTGAAAATATACATACAGCACTGCTGTATGATCAATTCATCAGTGTGATTATTACCACAGGGCACTCTTTGTTATGAATCATAAATGTCAAGAGCATAAATATATCTCCAAAACTCTAATGATGAACATGTATCTCACATGTATTTGGAATGTTACATCAAAAGTGCAAAGTAAGCCACAGTACAAGATTTCAGGGAAGGGAGAGTGAAAGAAAGCTTGACTACTGACATTCACAAGCCTCATCTATTTCTGATGCTGACCAGTGAAGCATTGTAAGCAATATGATGTTTACGTCAGCAGTAAAGAATTATTTTCTTGTTAGTAACATGAAATATTCATATCTCAAGGTGGGGATATCTATTTCTTTAAAGAAACAATAATAATAAAAGCTATACTGTATATTCCTACCTGTTGTGGCCCGCCGGCAGCCAACAGAGCTGACAGCAGAGTCAGACAGTGAGGAAGTTGGGGAGGAACTTGGGCCAGTCCTGGGAGCTGGGGAAAGCTTGAACAAGGGCTCTGCATAGGAGGCAGAGTGGGGGCCCAAGGCTGTCTGATAGTTATGTGCAGAGTCTCCAGAGCCTGACATCAGTGAGACAGAAGAACAGTGTGAGCCTGTTCCCAGTGTGTGCATGCACAGAGCTGCCAGAAGAACAATTGCCACAAGAACAATTAAGAAAACAGGGTTGATTTGGGAATAAGGCTTGGAGAAAATTGGCCCCTTCCATAAGACATAAAAGAGGAGTGAATGGGATGTGAGCTTTTGCAGGAAGCAATTAGTTCATCTGGTCAGTTCAAGCTTTGAAAAGTTTTGTTTGACTCTGTGCCAAGTTTGGCCTTGCCCTGCATTTGGCAATTAGCTGTCTGGCAGCATTCCAAGGAAGATAAGGTGGGTGTTTATAAACATTCCCCTGAAAGACTGTTTGTGAAGCCTTGCAGACTGTGAATGACAATAATTCACAGCCATGTAAATAAAAGAGATTTTACCAGGACTAAGATTGTGCTTTATACTTTCTAAGGAAGCCTAGGTCAGAACAACACCAGAGAAATCTGCATACGAGAAATATCTCTAGATATGTATAATCTAGATAATACTAGATTATAATTAATAATTAATAATTTCTCCTCCTGTGCAAGTAACAGAGTGCAAGAAAATAGGGACAAGTCTTGTCCAACATCTTGTCCAACAACCCTTAGAGTCCCTGATTTTTTTTTGTTTTGTTTTATGATTCTTCAGTGTTTTGAAGTATTTTTATTTCCATGATGGCCTGGAAATTTTCTTGGATAAGGAAATTATTCTCAGAATGATAATACATTTGATCTTAGCTAAAAAAAACCAACAACCCAGAAGCAATGTTACAATTGTATAACAAACAAAAGTTTGTGTAATAAGATCTGTTGAAGCATGGAGAACACCAGAATCTACACAATGTTTATCAATATTCATTATAGCAAAGTAAATGCTTCTTTTTCAAAAACAGATGAAAATAAATGTAGTAGATTAAATGTTCCCCATAGTTCTGATTTTAAAAAAAAAAAAGTTCTCTATAATCAATGCATGAGATAATATCTGAATTCTTAGACCTCTGGGCTAATTTATTTCCTGGTAATACTGTGATAAAAATTTTGTGCCACTCAAAATTCTCTTAAAATCTTACTTGTTTTATCATTCTGGGAGGGAACTTTAGAGACCATTAAGTCCGACCCCCTGCTCAACGAAGATTCCACTAGAGCATCCAGTCTTTGGTGAAGGAAAGCTCATTATTTCATCTGACAGCATCTTCCTTTTGTTAAAAGCTCATATATTCAGGAAGCTCCTTTCTATCTGCTTTATAAGCCTCTATCTGCTTTTGTATAGTTTTAATGAACTGGTTCTGCTTCTGATCTCTAAGACAATATAGAATAAATCCACTGAAAACCCTTCAGATATTTGCGGACTATTATATCTCCTCTCCCCATAGCTAGATGTTTTAATCATTCCTTGTGGACTTTCAGACCCTTCACTAACTAGGTTACCTTTCTTTGAACTTACTTCAGCCTGTCAGTGTCCTTTTGCAGCTGAACTCTAAGTAACATCTAAACAGAACAGTACACAGTAGAAAATTACTTTCTGAAGAAAATTACTTTCTGTGATTTGTATTATATACCAGTGGTCCCCAACCTTTTTATCACCGCGGCCCGCTGAGCGCGCGCAGGGGTGGGGGCACGGCCCAGGAGCTTTTGCGCACGGCCCATTGCGCACGGCCCAGGAGCTTTTGCGCATGGCCCAGGAGCCTTTGCGCTGCAGCGTTCATGTCCCCCGGCCGCTGCGCGGCCCGGTGCCAGGTACTCCACGGCCCGGCACCGGTCCGCGGACCGGGGGTTGGGGACCACTGTTATATACCCCTATTAAGGCACCTCAGGATAACATTTGCTTTTTCGGCAGCTGCATCGCACTGATAGTTAACTTTTGACCAACAGGGACATCTAGCTTGTGCAGTTAAGAATATTAAGCTGCTGTTAAGAAAAATTAAGCTGAGTGCCATACCATGTGCACTAATCAAACAGGTGATATGGAAGAAGGGGAATTCAGACACAAAACACATTGTATAGATAACAAATCCAGGATCAGCCAAAAAGGACTGAAATGCCTATATACCAATGCACAATGTATGAAAAATAAACAGAGTGAACTAGAAATCCAAGTATCTGGGGGCAGATATGATATGGTTGCCATTACGGTAATTTGGTGGGATGAAAGCCATGAATGCAATGTATAGAGGGATTTAAATTGTTTAAAAGAAACAGAACTAATAAAAGAGGAGGTGGAATTGTGCTATATATGAGAAATAACTAGATCTCTACAGAAATACAGCAGAACAATGATGAAAACTATCTTGAATGCATTTGGGTCAATATAAAAGGAAAAAAGAATGACATTGCTATAGGTGTATACTACAGACCACCCAACCAAACAGGAAATATATGAACTTTTTGCTAGTCAGTTACAGTAACTAAGATATGTAGAAAGCACATCACAATAATAATGGAGGGGACTTAACTACAATGAAATCAACTGGAAGACAAACTCTGTACCTAGTGGAAGATCAAACCAATTCCTGACAAACCTAGCAGACAACTTTGTCTCCCAAAAAGCAGAGAAGGGAACTAGAGTGTCAGCCATACTATATGTAATTCTCACTAGCAGAGATGAAATGATAAAAGGCAATGAATTTACAGGAACCTTGGGGGGGGGAGTAACCATGCAATATTGGAAATCAACATTATGGAAACAAGCAAAAAATAAAGTCAAACTAGAGTCTTGGACTTTAAGAGAGCTGATTTCAATAAACTTAGAGACAGCTTAGGAAGGATTCCATGAATGAGAATCCTTAATGGGAAAACAACCCAAGGAACTTGGGAAACTTTAAAAAGTGAGAGTATAAAAGCCCAGTCAACACAATTCCAATGTAGAAGAAAAATAAGAGACTCAAAAGAAACCAGTATGGCTGCACAAAAAACCCTCTGATAAATTGGAGGGGAAAAAAGGAAAAGAATAAAAAGTGTGAAAACGGGCATATAAGTAAGGCAAATATCAGTGAATAGCCCAAACCTGCAAAGATGAAGTCTGGAAAACTAAGGCTCAAAATGAATGAAGCCTTGCAACAAAAATCAAAAATTACCCCCAAAAACCCACTTTCTTTCAACATGGGGGAAAAAAACAAGAAAAAAAGCAAGGAAGCTATTAGTCCATTAATGGGAGAAAATGGCAAAAAGGTGACAAGCAGCAAGGAGAAAACAGAATTGCTTAACTCATTTTTGCATCTGTCTTTATACAAAAGGAAAAAAACAGGCCAACCTATAAAAAATATTTTTTAAAAAAAATCACCCTGAAAAATGCAGATTAGGAATGCAAGACAAAATAAACAAGAAAATAGTAAGAGAATACGTGTTCACCCTAGACAAGTTCAAATCACCAGAACTAAATGGATTACACCCCAAGATTCTTAAGGAATTGGCAAACATGATCTCAGAACCATTGAACCATGTTTTTCAAAGATCTTGGAGCACCGGGGAACTATCAGATGACTGGAAAAGGTCTGACAAACATGGGTTTGTCAAAAACTGATCATGTCAGACAAATCTTATTGCATTCTTTGAGAATGTGACAAAATTAGTGAAACAGACAAATGCTGTGAATATAATTTACTTGGACTTCAGTAAGGCATTTGATAAAGTAAACCAGAATCTACTACTTGATAAGATAGAAAAGTGTGGATTAGATGGCATCACCATCAGACGAATTCATAACTGATTGAGCAACCGCACTCAACCTGTAGTCCTTAATGGAACTCATCTACATGGAGGGAAATCTGGAGTAAGGTACCCCTGTCTTAGGCCCTGTGCTCTTCAATATCTTCATCAATGATTTAGATGAAGGGATAGTAGGGGAACTTATCAAATTTGTGGACAACACCAAGCTGGCAGGAATAGCAACACTCTAGAAGGTTGGCTCAAGTTCCAGAAGGATCTTGACAGAACTTGAACTTTGGGTCCTATCTAACAAAATGGAATTCAATGGTGAGAAAAGTAAGATTCTACATTTAGGCAAGAAAAACCAAATGCATTGGTACAGAATAGGTGATACCTGGCTCAATAGTAGTATGTGAGAAGGATCTTGGAATCCTAGTGGACAACCATTTAAATATGAGCAGCAGTGTGCTGCAGCTGCCAAAAAGCCAGACAGTTCTAGGCTGCATTAACAGAGGGATAGATTCAAGATCACATGAAAAGTTAGTACTACTTCATAATGCCTTGGGAAGGCAACACTTAGAATACTGCATCCAGTTTTGTTCACAATATAAAAAAGACGTTGAGACTTTAGAAAGAGTACAGAGAAGAACAATGAAGAAGATTAGGGGACTGGAAACTAAAACATATGAAGAACAGTTGCAGGAATTGGGTATATATAGTTTAATGAAGAGAAGAAATAGGGGTGACATGATGACAGTATTCCAATATCTAAGGGGCTGCCACAAAGAAGAAGGAGTCAACCTATTTTCCAACCTATTTTCAGTGGAACAACTTACCTCCATATGTTGTGGGTGCCACAACACTGGAGATTTTTAAGAAGAGATTGGACATTTGTCTGAAATGTTATAGGGTTTCCTGCTTGAGCAGGAGGTTGAACTAGAAGACCTCCAAGTTCTCCTCTAATGCTGTTATTCTTTTACCTTTATTGTTTTAAGAAGGACAAAGAATCAAAAGGAAAGGGGGAATTTTCTCAGGAATTATTCCTGATAGGCTGAAACATTTCAAACTAATTTCTTTTATATCTTGATCTCTAAAACCTTGTGTATAACAAAACATATGGGTTGCGCACTGTGAGTATTCCATGACTCTTCCACACAATCAGCAGAAGCATAATATTTCATTCTTAATTCTATGGATTTAGCTACATTTTGCTTTCAGCGTGGCTGAACCAAACATTTTTATGGACATGAGCTATATTTAATAAGTTGGGGTATGAATGCAAAGAGGCATTTTTTATAACTTGCACAGCATGTAGTATCACTGTTTCAAAAAACGTGGTTGTTTTAATTACTCTCCCTCTCAAATTCTGGAATGTTTTAATTGACCTCTGGATAATCTGAATCTATGACATAGTTATTAGTCATGGATCAGAGGTTAAAAAATTTATTGATTTATCCATATCCTCCATCATAACTAAATTTTAGGTATAAATTACTTATTTTTCCTTTACCTCTCTCCCTTTATCCTTTCTTTTATTTTCTATCGTCATACTAGAGTTGTAAGTTCCTTGGCAACTGAGACCTTCATATTTTTTGTCTGTAAAAGTAGTCCTCACTTACTGACTGCTCATTCAGCGAGTATTTGAACTTACAGTGGAACTGAAAAGGGAAATTTATTATTGCTTCTCAAAATTGCAGCCATTGTATAATTTCTGTGATTAGATTATTATATTTGTGTGGTTAACAACTGGCAAAGTTGTCCAGCAAAGTTAATGGGGAATGCTTAATGTCAATTCTTAACAACTATAGCAGTAGAAAGCTGGAATAGTCATGTGACATTTCATATTACAACTGTATCACTTAGCAACATCGTTGTCAGTCCCAATTGTAGTCAGCAAATATGGACTATCTATATAATCTTGGCATGTTCACTAGTGGCTCAGTCTGTAAGAAAACAATCATTCATCCTTACTACAGTATAAGAAAGCACATGCTAAATAAAGCATGTAAAATTCCTTTAACTACCTAGCATGAAGTATTAGGGCTTACTCTTTGAGCCTCAAGCCCATTCACACTTCAATTTAACTTATAGCTCTAAAAAACAGTGAAAAGGAAAACAATTCAGAAGATGATCAACAGTATAGCTGTGGGAGAACATACTATGGCTTGGAACCTCAGAATAAATTGAGGAAAAATGTGCATGATTTAATGTAGAATTCTTTCATGGGCTATGATCTCTGTCAATTAATGAAGTACTACAATCTATGTTTTCTTTAAGCTCTCAATATAAAGAAATGATATAAATTATGCAGCAATGTTGTTTGAAGTTGAATCTAATCAGTTTAAATAAAATTTGCATCCCACTAATATATTGCAGCTTTGCTGGCCATTCCTAGCATCCAGAATGAGCCAATGGGATAATAATGCAGATAATTGCTGAGCAGTTGGATAGCTACACGATATATAATTGGTTTCTTCCCTTCAAGGTCTGGAATAAAATGAATATGACTAGAATATTCAACTAGGCTTTCAGCATGGAAAATAGACTGCTTAATTAACTATATTTTGTGTCCTGAATTGTTTAAATAAGGACAGGGGAATTTTTAAAAAAGTAAATACTTTTGGAATTCCTATATTTTATGCTGCTATCATTATGGAATAGCTAATAAATATGTTTCATTAAAAGGGGATATAAGAAATGTTACTCATAGGTCTATCTCCACCATTCCATTCCCAAAATATTCAATCGGATGCCAATGGAAATCAACAAACAGCATTGGCATGGTAATTTTTTGCTCATGTTCCCCAAAGTTAATATTAGAGAGCTAATAGTAGCATAAACCTATGCAAATTAAATCCAGTACAATCTGAATTATTTATGGTATTCATTTCTGATCATTAAGACAAACCCAGTGGTGGGATTCAGCCAATTCGCACTACTTCGGGAGAACTGGTTAACTTTCTGAAAGTTTGGGGAACTGGTTGTTGGAAGAAATCATTAAGGCAGAGAACCGGTTGTTAAATTATTTGAATCCCACCACTGGACAAACCCACATTATGAATAAAATCAATTTAATATGGTATAGATATCCATATCAATTCATATGCTTAAATACATGAACTAAATGATTAAATGCATTAATCACTAAATCAATCTGCCTGGGACTGATTTAAAAATATCCAATTGGAATCAGATAGCTACTTTCAGAAATCCCACTTTCATTTGATTCAATTATATTTTGTTTTCCAAACTGAATATTCACCCTGCTCTAGCATAGGATTATCATAACAACTGTTCAATTTATTCTACATTCATTTGTCTAATCCCACTATAAAGTTATCATGATAACCATCAACACATTTGGTAGTTTCAAATTTCATTTTTCATGTGCTGGGTGAAAAATATATTTGGATTGAAATTGAATCTTCCACAATTCAAGGGATCAGCTAGGAGATTCCTGCATATTCTACCACTAAAGATGTGATCTCTAGTGATCATTTATTGAATTCCCTTCCCAGAAAGGCTCAACTGGCACCCACATTAGCATCATTTAGTGCCAGGTAAAAGCCTTCCTATGTTTTCAGGTTCTAAATTATATGTTAATTGTATTTTAATTCATATTGTTTTAGATTTTGAATGTCCACTTTGCTGCTCCCTAATTTATATGGTGTTTTTATTTTGCATTTTGTTTGATGTTATTGTGCATTTTTTTATTCAAATTACATAATTACTGTGTTTTATTGGGAATTTAGATTTTGGAGAAGCCACATAAAAAAAAATATTGATGGTTTTGAATTATGATGCAATTGAATGCTTTTTGATATTGGAGAAGACCCTTGAGAATATCATGGATAGCCAAGAAAATGAACAAATGGACAAATTCAAAGTTTTCACTCCATGACCAAGCTCAAATTACCATATTTTTCAGAGTATAAGATGCACTTCCCCTCCCCTAAAAGAGGCTGAAAATTTGAGTGTATTTTATACTCCAAATGTAGCACCACCCACCCACCAGCCCCTAACCTTCGGTCTCCGTGCAACCTCTTCCTGCCTGCAGAGATTGCCACCATCAATGGCTTGTGTTTTTGGGCTCCACACATCATGTTTTCAGCCTCCAAATGCTCCATTTGAGAACCCTTCAAGGCTGCGGGGATCACCAAAGCACATCGCTGCCGATTGCCACCCGAAAATGTGATGGGTTTGGAGGCTTAATACGTGACGCACAGTATCCAAAATGGTTACCCAGAACAGCTGCTGCCTTCTCTTACCCCTTCCGAGCTTCACTGGAGCTCCCTCCAATGATCAGCTGTGCTTTCAAAGCTTTTTTCAGCCTTAACGAGGCTCTAGCGATCTTCCGCGCTTCACCTGCTTTTCACATTGGTGTTCCCTTCGACGATCAGCTGTGCTTTAAGCTGTTTTTAAACCCCAACCAGCACATGCTCAAAACCAGCAAACTAATGTACTGAAGCTGACCAGGCTAAGGACGCTAGCCAGATGAATACTGGCTAGGCAGATTTTTTTTTCCTATTTTCTTCCCCAAAAGCTAAGGTGCGTCTTATACTCCAAAAAATACAGTATTCTATTTTGTAAATATTGTGCAAAGATCTAAATCTTTGGAGAAGGTGCCAATGCTAGGAAAGATGGTAGCAAAGAGGGCAACCAACAATAAGATAGATGGAGTCATTTATTGTAGTGATGCATGCAATGTTGGAAGACCTAAAAGAGCAGGTGAGGTTCAGATCATCATGGAGAAAATTTATCTATATAGTTACTAAGAATCAACATCAACAATCAAAATTATTGTGGATCAACCAGAGATCTTCAGCTAAAGGGCAATTTAAAGTCCCCCCCCCCAAAAAAAAATACAAAATAAAATAAAATAAAAATATTTCACTAAGAAGATTTTGTAAGCAGAACAATTTTCAGCCTAGGTAGATATATTAGTATATATCTTAAATTTTACAGTATTATGATAACCAGAAAACATAATTAAAGATATCAGCAAGGAAAAATGTCTTCTACATAAACATTTCCTATTTTGTTTTGCGTCAAATTATTATAGAAGAGAAAAGCATGGCAGACTGTCACGGTTTTGGTTTGTCGCGGTTTGTCACTCTTTAATACAGTGATGCTTACAAGTTTATGAGTCTTTCTGAATTTTCAATATTTCTACATAAATAAAGATCTAAAATGTGATCTGTCCTGAACCTAAATAAAAGGAACCCAATTAAACAAATGAGTCAAAAACATGCTCATTTCAAATGCATCAAATGAATCAAATACTTGTTCATTTAGATATGAAGAAAAAAAATCCAAAGCTATGTATCAATATGTGACCCTTTGTTTTCAGTAACTGGTTGGGGGGGGGGGCAATAACTACAAAGTTATTGAACAACAATATTAAATTGTTTCAATTTCTACACAATATGTGACAATAGTCCCATCTTTTTCAAGATACTTTACTAACCCTCTCCAGCTTGGTGAGCATCAATAATTATTTTTCAGAGGTCCTCAGAAATCTCCTCAGAAATCTCCCTTGTTCAAGCCATAACACACTTCTATATACCTACACTGTGAAGCTCACACTTGAGCATGAATATTCACATTTGTGTTGTTTAAATAAGGCAGAATCTCACATACTTATACCTGGTTGAAACTTCTGACTCCAATTTTCCCTTCAAATGAACTAATAATCCTAAAGGTTCACATATTTTTGCAACACACAAATGTGTGGCTTTCAATCATTTTCTTCATTGAATAAATGAACGAGTACAATGTTTTTGACTCATTTGTTTAATTGCTAGTTTAACTAGTTTTAGGCTACATTTTAATGCAGAAATATAGAAAATTCAAAATGGTTCAGAAACTTTTAATCACTGCTTATTTCTGTTGATTTTCATAGTTGATTTTTTTATTTGGGTATGATGAATCTTATTCTATGTGTAGTAGGTTATTATTAAAACATTTACTTGAACACTTTTTATACATAAAAACAGTAAACAGATACGTTGGTACTGTACTTTTATTATAACGGAATTTGTTTGAATTTAATTGCCACTCATGAAGTCTTTGGGAGGATTTTTAATGCTGAGCCCAGTGTGCTGAAGCAAGATTTCATACTTAACATGGTCTCATCGAAACAAATTGACACTTGAATTAATCATGAGTAGTTTCACTCCTATTAATTTTAATAGGAATACTCTAAGGCAGAGAGGAGTACATCTGTCAGGATCATTCTCCTAGTTCAGTTTTTTTTTTATTTATAAATTTTATTCATTCCATTTCATAGTGTAATAATTTAAATAAATAGGTTTATGGTTAAAAAAGAGTGCACAATTTTACAGCACACTGGGCTTATTTTTTTTCTAGCAAATCTCATTTTTGCAAAGAATTTTCTATAATGAATTGATTTTATTTTATAAATACATGAGTTTTTATGTATTAATGCAGTTTATACATTTCATAACTCTTATTATATTTCTGCAAGATGAATGCATAACTGATGGAAATATAGATATAAACATAGTAAACAAAGAAGGACTACTTGTCATTATGGAACCCCTATGCACTGTAGATTTTTTTTTCTTTTTCTCATAATAATTTTTATTTAAGTTTTAAAATACAAAGATAAAATATTAATATAAAATAAGGAAAGCATAAAAAGTATAAAGTATAAAAAGTGCAAAGCAGTGGTGGGTTGCTACCAGTTTTCCCTGATTTGGGCAAGCCGGTAGTGGAGGCGGGAGGCTCCGCCCACCCACCCAGACATCATCAAATACACTCCGCACATGCGCAGAAGCTTCTTCACATGTGTGAGCGAATTGGTAGCAAGTGAAACCCATCATTGGTGCAGAGAGAAAAAAAGAGAAAGGAAAAAAAGGAGAAAATATATATAAACTTCCTTTTTATGACACTGTAGTCCCTTAATTCATGGTAGAGTCGGAGTGACTGGATGGAGCTGAGGGCTTCCTGGCCTTCCTGATGTTTACATGGAATTCACAACAGATGATTTTTTTTTCTTTGAGTCTTAGAAGAGAAACATCTGCCACTACCCAGGATTGAACTCTCAACCTTCCCAGTGGGAGGTGAGTATCTTCACCACTAGGCCACCATAAAGGGGAAAAGAAAACACCAATACTGTAGAAAGAAATGACTTTCCCCTTTATCAAGGCAAGTACAAACAAGTTTCATAACTTAACACATTCTCAAACATTTCAACCAATGATCTCTTTATTCCATATCTTATCTTTTATCTATTAGCAAATAATAAAAATTCAGCATTCAATCTTAATCAGCAAAATCCATTCAGAGCTACCAGAAATATGAAACTGATTTAATTAGTTAAAGCTTGTTTATGTATTTGTGTGTACACTAACACATAGACAAACTTTTCACCAATTAAATCAGTTTCACATTCCTGTCTTTAACAATGCCTTGTCATTTCCTCTAAAAGTACAAAGAAGAAAAAACATTTTTCCATATTGCACTAATTCTTATAGACTGCTTTGCAATCCAACGCAGAATAAGTGCACTGGAAACCACTGGTTTGAATAGGCTTCTCAGTTATGTTGGAATGTGCCATCAATCAATGTCAATAATGGATGGATTGCCAAAATTTTGTATGTTTTTCCCAGCACACCAATATTTTTGCATTTATTTTATTGTTATTTGGAATGAAGTGTACATTCACCTGTCCAGCACTCAATTAACTAGTGAGTTTTGGCTTTGTCCATCTCTTCATCCTAGCAAGATTGCCATAGCAAAATATCAGCCAAGCAAATAAACATTATTTGTATAAAACAGTAGTCTCTCTCCTTCTCTCCCTGCAAAGAATCTTAATACTAAGGCCAAACTTGTTGAAGGTAACATGATTGTGTTTAATTATAATAGCAAGAAGGTCACTTCAGTTATATGCCGGGATGTAAAACAATAAGGTTTCAAAATAAGTTCCCAGCTGAAAGGCTGTGAAGGTGCCCGTTGTGAGTTGCCTAGTGTGGAAGTCAAAGCAATGACAGATGATGCCAAGAAAACAGAGCAACTCTGTGTCAACTGGCTTTCATCTTTATAAATAGGGTCTGCTATAATATTGCAAACAAGAATGTTGACAAGATACAGGTGAACAGACCCAAATGAGTGTTAAAAGGAGCATGTGATGAAACATCTGGGCAATGTTTAATGAATTCTGGAAAAGCTGAAGACATTTGTTATGTCCTAGGAGGCTAAGAAATGAGAGTCCTAATACTTGAGATGCCAAACCAGATGGTAGAATTTAATATCTTAAGTTGCATGTATAAAGCAAAAGCATTTGCTAATTAACAAACTTACAAAGATATTCTAAATCCTATGCTTAGATGGACCACTGAGTCTTCTAGCACAGCAGAAGATGTTCTATTGCAGTAACTCCTCTGAGTATGAAGCAACTGTCTTTCTTAACTTTTCTACTTAAAGCTTTTCAGCTGGGAATACCAGACTAAATAAAAAAAAATCTGCATCAAACATCTGTTCTCCATGACTTTTTAAAATTATCTTGAATAATTACTTGGATTATAAAATGCATCACAAAAATTACAAAAATCACGAGATATCAAATCAAGTTACATAGCCATTCATAATGAGATATACCATGCTGGGTAGTGAAAATATTAGAGAATATAGGAAAGGCATAAAATTAAAGAACAAATAATTAGGGACTAGCATTTAGATCAACAGCCGAGTACCACAAATTAACCAGAGTTGGAAAGTTGAAAGGGCAGGATCCATATTATTGCCAAAAAAATCATATCTATAACATTGCAAAGAAAACTATATAGACATATCCATGACATTACCAGGAGTTCAGATGAAGAGAAGGTATTGCCATAAAACAATGCAAGCTACCTATAAAAAAATTGTATTTAGGATACAGTAGACAACTTTAGTGGAATAATTTCATAACTATGATAACATTTCTTACTTTCAATGGGAAGCATTATAGTAGATGCAGTCACTGGTTGTTTCTTAGAAAAATAACTTTACTATTTTTTTCTCTCCCCCCCCTTTTTTTTTTTAGCAGCATCATGAATCAGATGAACTCACTGCCACAAACAACTCTTCACCTGTCCAAAGATCCAAACGGTGATCTAGACTCATGAATTAAAGAGAGCATCATCATTCATGAGAATATTGAAAGAAAATTATGGCTTCGTATCACCTTGAATAAGAGTTCTGAATTTAAGCTAACTTGACAGTTGCAAGTTATTAGACTAGAAGTGAGTTATCTACATTTTGAGAAACCAAAATGATGCTAGGACTTCCTGCTCATCATCCTGAAACTAAGATCTACAAATTCCTTTTTGAGGAATGAAGAGTTTTTTTGATGTTGATTTAAATTTTTTTTAAATTTGGGGCCAAACAGAGATATTTCTTTTAATTGTTTTTAATGTTTGTATTATATGTTTTTATCTGGCTGTACACCGCCCTGAGTCCTCAGGGAGAAGGGCGGTATATAAATTTGAAATAAAATAAAATAAAATAAATAAATTGTGTTGGTGAATTTAGACAAGATGTGTTTAACTTTTTGGTTAATAAAATTTTTATGTAGGGTAGTTTTATATAAATTCAGTGAAACCTAGCTCAGTTTAGACCCTTAGAATCTACATTAGGCAATTGCTGGCAACCAACTGCTGCTTGATGTAGTGTAGAATATTGAAATTTCTTTCTACTGAATGAGCTAATGATCCATTCAGCTGATTATATTCTATACTGACCAGCAGTGACTGTCCAATTCTGTTTAGTCTCTGTTCAGAGACTTCACAGTTTGAGGCTACATGCAAAACATATATTGGGACTGTGCAAAGCATTCCAAAGTATATAAGTATATAATTTTTAAGCACTGAAGGAAGTTTGAAAAGTCTTTTGAAAGTTGCAGGCAGCTGTTCTGAATCTTTCTCTGCTGGTTTAAAATTTGATCTGTTTGTTTTTATCAACCAATCAATACTTTTTTTTTAACTTTGCTAGACCCATGTAACAAAGCTTCAATACAACCCTATGTATCACTTCTCAAAAATTAGTCTAATCAAGTTGGAAAGGTTTGCCCAGATAATGTGCAGAGAATTGCACCTTATATATCAGAACAAAAGTAGTAAAACTAAAATTGGCCTTTTCAGTTGATTCTGATACACATCTGTGAGAACAGCTCTTCTGGATCAGATCTAGACCCATGTAGCCAACATTCATCTCCCAGTATCTAGGAAGTTCAAAAGTAGAAGACTGAGGGAGTATTCTTTTCTAATTGTTGGTCCCCAACACCCAATCACAGTATATAGAGTTACCCTAATCAGCATCCAATTATCAAGGTTAGTAGGCATTTACAGAACTGAGATCCAGGGATTGGTCTAGTCTCCCGTTGAAAACATCTAAATTAGTATCCAACACCACATACTTGAATACACCACTTCCAAAACTTGAAGGGCTGCCACAAGGAAGTGGGGCCAACTTATTTACCAAAGCATCTGTAGGCAGGACAAGAAACAATGGATGGAAACTAACCAAGGAGAGAAGCAACCTAGAACTAAAGAAAAAATTCCTAACAGTGAGAAAAGTTAACCAATGGAATACCTTGCCTTCAGAAGTTGTGAGTGCCCCATCACTGGAGGTTTTTAAAGAGACTAGACAGCCATTTGTCAGAAATAATACAGGTCTCCTGTGAGAGCAGAGGGTTGGACTAGATGATTTCCAAGATACCTTCCAACTCTGTTACTCTTACTGCTGCATCTCATACTGCAGCTCCACAAGTTGATTACATGGTGCATCTATAAATGCTTCCATTTATCAGTTTTAAAATCTTCTATTATTGAGTTTCATTGGTTTTAGTGTTAAAATAGGTACAGGTGGAGAAAAACACTTTCTTTATCCTGCATAATTTTATGACCCTCAGCCATCTTTCCTCGTATGCATCTTTTCTCTAAATCTTCATAAAATTGGAAAAGATCAAGAAATCTAGAATTATACAGACTTCAGTAAGTCAGAGACATTAATGCTCACATTAACAGTAAATACAGAATCTTGGAAGCTGCAGGAGGAATTTCCCACCTCCACTTATTAGTCAGTGCATTAAGGTGTAATCTCTTAGAACACTTTAAATCATTTCTTCCTTTGTTTCTTGTCACTTGGACTAAATTGCCATTCATGTGATAAGCTACCAATGAACTCCCCTCCTAGCTCTTGAATGTTTATGTCTAACATTCCTCTCATCATTCTCCTAGTCACCCCACAATCATTCACACCAAGCTAAAGAGCTCTAACTGTTGCAATTGTTAAAGCCCTCTGATAATTTTAGTTACTCTTTTCTGCACCTTCTCTGGTTTCATAATATTCTTCTTGAGTTGCAGTACCAGAACTGTATACATTATAGTAGTCTACAGCAGTGAAATCCACTTACCTTAGCTACCGGTTTGGGAATGGGAGTGTAGAAGAGGCACACACGCCTCTTCTATGCATCCACAGAGCCTTCTGCGCATGCACAGAGGGTCATAAATGGGACATAATGACATCCTGGTGGGTGGGCAGAGCCTCCCACCACTGGTGCTACCGGTTCACGCGAGCTGGATAGATCCGGCCGGATTTCACCGCTGGTAGTCTAGATACAGTTACACCATACAGTAGATTTATGTAACTGTGCCACAGTAGTAGATGATATATACATCTTTTCTCTAATTATGTTCTAATGGAAATAGGCACTTGGGGATAAATCTTATTGAACTAAATAAAATAACTTTCTTAGTAAGCCTGCATAGGATTGTGTCACAAGGCTATCACTTTTGCCCTCTGCCTCAGGAGATCTAGAGTACAGAAAAACTGTAAGTGACAAAAAATAACATACTTTTTTTTAAAAGGCCATGTCATTGTATTCAACAAATAGCAAAATACTTAATTGCATTTTCATTTATAACACCAGGACCAACAATTGGAAAAGCTAGGTCTTAACATCTACATAAGTTTTTGCAGTAAACAATTTATGACGTTGACCAGTAGTTCTTAACTGGGGGCCATTTGAGGGAGCAGGATATTTCAAGGAGGCCACAACTGAAAAACATTTAGGGGGGCATGGAAATTGCCCAGGGGGACACAGAAGAACAAGGTATATTGTACCACAAGTACTATTTTGTTGATGCCACAAAATGTACCATGACCATATTCAGCAAGGGGATCTGGATGGAGGAGGGTGGACTCTGGAAAAAACAAACAAGGCTGGAAGGGAACCATGGGTGAGAAAAACTAAAAATGTTCAGGCTGTTTTTTTAAAAAAAAATCATGCAAACATATTTATAAAATAAAAACAGGCACATGTTTTATGTTTTTTATTATTATTATTATTTAATTTGTTTATGTTTGCATGAATATGTTTAAAGTTGCTTCCAGTGATTTTGGAATATAGTTCTCAAAATCAACTACAATATCATCAACCACATTGGAATATAGTTCTCAAAATCAACTACAATATCATCAACCACATTGGCTGAGGGTTCACCAGATTGCCTTCGCCTTGAATTGTGCTGGGAGTATTGTTTTACTGCTTTGAGAGGCCATGGAAAAACCAGGGCAAACAATAGATGGGAATAATAATTGCTTTCATGAACAAAGCAGGAAGAAAGCAATTTGATTCTCACCATAGATATATTGGAATCTCCTGGGACTAAATTTTTACTTTTTTTTTTAATAAACTAAAATTCAAGATCCAATGTAATCCAAGATCCAATGCAATCCACCAAGATCCAGTGAAATTCAAGATCCAATGCAATCGATCAAATGTGATATAATTTCATAGCTCTTATGGATTATGTCAAATTCCCATAACATTTCTTCACTGCTCTCTTAGCAAATTGCCTCGGTAAAAATCCACTTGGGAAGCTTTTTCTAAAATAATGTTCATGCCATCAGAAACCAAAGTCACAGACAAAAGTACAGGAAACATTTTTTGCTGGTGAAACCTGTTATCAAACTCAGTGAAAAATATGCCTCCTTATTAGTATCATACTTACTTACTTTTAAGATACCTACTGGTATATTATCCCCATGATAAGCTCTCCTGCGTGAGCTGCACTGGCTCCCAGTGGTCTTCCGGGTGCACTTCAAGGTGTTGGTTATCATCTTTAAAGCGCTCCATGGCATAGGACCTAGTTATCTTCAAGACTGCCTGCTGCTACCGACGGCTTTCCATCGACCTGTGCGCTCCCACAGAGAGAGCCTCCTCGGGGTGCCATCAGCCAAACAATGTAGGCTGGTGACCCCCAGGGGGAGGGCCTTTTCTGTGGGGGCACCTACCCTCTGGAATCAGCTGCCCCCAGAGATAAGGAGAATCCAAGACCTCGGTGCTTTCCGCCGTGCCCTTAAAACCTTCTTTTTCCAGCAAGCCGGGCTGGCCTAACACTTTTTTAAAATGTTTTTAATTGTTTGTTATTGTTTTTAATCATGGGGCCAAATTTATATATATCTTTTTAATTGTATTTTAATGTTTGTAGTTTATGCTTTTACTTGGCTGTTCACCGCCCTGAGTCCTCAGGGAGAAGGGCGGTATACAAATTTAAAAATAAATAAATAAAAATAAATGAATAAAATAGGGAACACTTTGGTGAAATAATATGATCTCCTTCAGTTGGAATCCTCTTCCATTATTTCTTTATTTAAAAAATAAGAAGTAACTACTCACAACATCTGTGTGTGATTGTATTTATTCTTAATATTCTGAAGAAGAGCCCACAGGGTGACTTAGTTTATTCTTATATAGTCTAACGGTTGGTTTTAGAGTCTGGCTGAGAAAAACATTCATTGGAAAAATAATTTTGCATTTTGAGCATCTGGTGTTTATGGTCTTACATCCAATGGATAGCAAGATAGCAAAATGCTTAGCAGCCTACTTAAAATATATATATATGGATATATATATATATATATATATATATATATATATATATATATATATATATATATATATATATATATATGGATTTCTTAAAAAGCAGACATTTGCAAGGAGGTGATTGAGAAGTCGTCACTACTGCTGTATTGCTATATATAGAAATAGAGACATCCTTGAGAAGGGAAAAGGTGTTTAAAAAGGACAAAATGGTGGTAACAATTTGAAACACACCTCAGTCTGTTCAAAAGGGATGTTTCCACTATGTGAGCATAGCAGCCAGGTAGAATTATTAACTCTTAAAAGTAACCCAGAAACGGGCAGTTTGTTTTTGATTTTTCAAACCAAGTATATTCCTCTATTTGGTATTCAAATTCTGCATAATACAATCTGGTCATTCTGGTCTTCCTGGTGTACAGGTCATTATTTTTATTTTTCCCCAAATTGGTAATTATATAGACAGTGCTGCAATGTGATGATCAAACAAATCAAACCAAATTTAAAAGCATTTAGAAAACATGTTTAAAACCAGAGGGAAGAGTTCCACATGCAAATATTTCTACTATATGCCATAAATGGTGAAATTAAATTCATATGTCTGAAGGATTTTTAATTTTAGGACTTTTTTTTTCTCAGAACTGCATTTGAGGCTGTCGTAATCCACAAAATTCTGATTCCCACTTGAATTCCTGGGTCATTTTTTTTTTCTAATATTAGAAAAATATTTTCTAATATTTTTTCTAATATTTTTTTTCTAACATCTATGCACTGGTATCCCTTTTTCTAAAGTAGCTAATACATTTAGTATACTCCAATTGGACTAGAACACTCAGTATTATTATTATATACACAAAAATATGAAATCACAACTGCCAGGCCTTTTGCTGGTGTTACCATTCATACACGTCAAGTACTTAACAAGAACATAGGATGTCATAATGTAGCGAGATAGTACATGTGTGGATCCAAACAGTGGGGCCTTTTGTAATCAACCGATGGAAATTTTGTCAATGCTCAAAATGCTGTCAAAGATTTTTGGGTATGGCCCCCAGGATGCCAATAATCACTGGGACCACAATGGCCAGATTGTGCCATAATCTTTTGATTTTCAGATCGTGATACTTTGTGAATTCTCCAATTCTTTACCTTCTATTCTATTGTCCTCTGGTATGGCCACATTAATTATCTGGTGTGTTATGAGCCAAGACTTCATTGGTTTGCATTTGGAAATCCCACAATATTTTAATTTGCCATGTCCACTATCCAGACTTTTTTGCATTTCTTATCATTATTTATTATTCAATCCAAATGTAAAGCTTAAAAATTCTCCAAACAATTCCACAAATATTTAGTTTCAAGTAAAGCAGTTTTTGTAAGGTGAATATTTTGAGGTCAAATGTAATCTTTTCAATCCGTTTTGGCAATACTGCTGTAAAAAGTTCCTAATGCCCTAATAACTAAGGGGGAAATGATGCCAGTTTGTTCCATAATATTTGTATTTCCTGATAGTTTACACCTTTTCCAGTTCTTTTTCAGGTACTCAACCATCGTTTGATATTAAATAATTAAAGCTGGCTTCTCTTCAGCTTCTTGTGTTGTGTTCTAGAAGTTGGTTCGTCTGAATTCAGAAGTCCCATAATGTTTACATAAACAATTTGTACTTTTTACATACATTCCAAGGAATTCCTTTTGCTGTCTGATCATGTCTGTCATCATTGCAAAACCAGAAGTACCAGGTTAGGGACAGATTGTCATGAAGAAAATGTTATGTGGTTGCTAAGAGTGGACAACAACGTCATCACGTAATCAATCAGTCATATCTGCTGGTTAATCTTTCTAAGCAATTTTGCTACAGGGGCTTATTAGGTGCTAACCAGCTCTCCCTGCATAAATAACTTGCTGTTGCTTCCAGTTTCTTTTATTTTTATTTTTATATAATGTGTTATTTATATTTGTTCTTCTGCAGCAGATATTAAGCTTCTGATTTCTTCTTGATAGATCCACTCTGAAGCCATTGCCAAGTTTTGTGACTATTCCTCTGACCTTCGGTTTCTTTCAGATAACTGACTATGCAGCCCTTTATCTTTTGAATGTTTCATTTTTGTATGTCGCCTTTGATTATGGCACACTGCAGATGTTTCACAGACATTTATTAACATCTTCTCCTGACTTGCTTTATGACATTGTTTAAACTTTTGATTTCATCCTCCACTGTTGACTTCACTGGCAACAAACCACAAGCACCCATTTTCCTTGGTAAATATAAATTATCTATATCACTTCTTTTGTGTAGCACATGATGTATTGTCATGTTTATAAGTATTGTAGTCCAAATCATCTAATTCTTCTTCGGTCCAGTCAATAATACTTGCTGGATAGAATCTTACAGAGATTCTATTGATTGTATTACCTTCATTCAGCTTTAATTTTTAAATGTTGTTAACTTGTTTAACTCAGAGTTGATTTCTTTTTCACTTCAGCATGCAGAATATTGACTACATTTTGCTACAGATTTTCATTGGCTAATACAATTATGAATTTCTGCCAACTGCGTTTACTCATGACTTCCTTTCAGGGGAAGGGACAATCACATTTAGCAATAGCAATAGCACTTAGACTTATATACCGCTTCATAGTGCTTTACAGCCCTCTCTAAGTGGTTTACAGAGTCAGCATATTGCCCCCAAGAATCTGGGTCCTCATTTTGCCAACCTCAGAAAGATGGAAGGCTAAGTCAACCTTGAGCCAGTGAGATTCAAACTGTCAAATTGCAAGCAGCTGGCAGGCAGAAGAAATAACCTGAAGTACTGCATTCTAATTACTGTGCCACAATGGCTCTTTGTACATAGCTTTCTAAGTACATAAATTACTTTTTTGCACAATATTGCATACATTTCTGTATATGATTATGTGTGTATACTGTCATACCTCCCATACACAGTGTGTGTGTGTTGTATGTATGTATGTATTTATTTATTTATTGTTTATTTATTGGTTCGATTTATATGCCGCCCTTTTCCGGAGACTCAGGGCGGCTTACAATGCATTAAGCAATAGCCTTCATACTTCTGTATATACCTGCTTAGTAGGGCTTTCGCCCCTCCCCCAAAGTGGTGTTCTTTTTTATACAAAGTCAGTTTATTGCCCCCACAAACCAGGTCCTCATTTTACCTACCTCGAAAGGATGGAAGACTGAGTCAACCTTGAGCCTGGTGAGATTTGAACTTGCAGTAATTGCAGGCAGCTGGTGTTACTTCAAGTTCAAATCTCATACATACGTATGTATGTATGTATGTATGTATGTATGTATGTATGTATAATTCAATCACCAAACATTACAACTTCCATGTTTCATGGACCACTGTACTCTTTCTTGGACTCATTTAAGTAATATGAATTTTTATCCAATGGATAATGTCAAATATATATTAAATTTTTACTAATAGAACACAGAGGGTGGAACAAAAGCCGTATTTATGAGCATTCCACATGGCAAATGCATAAAATTAAACATCAGGTTATTAGCAGAGTGAGATGAAAAAGTATTAAATGACAAACAAACTCAGCTTTCATCCACAAATGTCCCAGAAGAAAACTCTAAAACACATGTTACTTCAGGGAAACCAGATGTTTCATTATAAATGAATTTGGGAAAAATCCGCATCTTGATCTAGGGATTACTAGCAGACAGCAAAGAAAGGACAAAGGAGCAGGGTATTCAACGTTTTCTTTTTTTATGCTGCTGTTTAATATGTAGTAAATATAAGACTCTTGGTAGCTCAAGAAGCAATTCACACACTCTTGCCTTCCCTTTCTTAAAAGATTACAATTTTTATTATTATTATAATACTCTGACACCACCATACTAATTATGGATGAGTGTTTAAGCATAAAACAGACAGTCCAGATGTATAGATACACAGCTGCTCTTGAGCATTCTATGTTTCAGTTGATCATGTTGAATGTATTAACAAAACAATTACCGTAACTGCAGATTTGATGTAAGAGGAATGATGCAAAATAGAAAAAAACGTTCTCATTTTAGAAAATGTGTGTAAGTGTATATGTCTATCTGTATGTCTATCTATCTACACACACACACACACACACACACACACACATATACAGACATATACGTATGTATGTATGCATCAAGGGTGGGTTCTACTTACCTTTACTACTGGTTCGCAATGGGCCGCACGTGCGCAAGCGCAGAAGCTTCTGCGCATGCAAAGAAGCATTTTGATGATGTTGGGGTCAGTGGGCGGAGCCTCCCGCCAGTTTTACTACCAGTTCTATAGAACTGGTGTGAACCGGGGGCAACCCACCACTGGTATGCATGCATGTATGTATGACTTTTCTATGACTTTTGTTTATCCTTAGAGAGCATAGTTTGTCCTCAGGGAAAGAAGAACCTAGCTATATGCCTACATGCTATATAGCCAGAACATCACCTTATAACAAAATATTGTTTTGTATTTTAACCTTTGAATTTTGGAATGGCAGCACATGATATGACTGGACAGTCCTATCTCTGACACATATGGAAAGAATGCCAACTGAGGAATCTCCTAGATGATGAGTAAAAGCAACAGAATATTCCAAGATATTGTCACAAAGTAGGAAATAGGGCCAGAGTATGAAGACCTTAAAGAAAAGATGGTTTGGGACATCCAACTTCAACCCTAAGGATCAACTATTCTAGCAAATTTCCATATACTTAGGATTTGTTCTAGGTTTCGTGTAACTTAAGGACACATATTCAACCAGTATTTCTCTATTTAAGTCAATTGAGTTCTTCTATAGCTAAGAGGCAAATATCATATGCTTTTGCAGCAGGACACCTTGGATTCAGTTCCTGGCATCTCCAGTTAAAAAGATCAAGTAGCAAGTAAGTCATCAAAGATTCTGAAGAGCCAAGATCCAGAAGAACTAAGTAACTCAAGTTCAACTCCTCATACTGGTATTATAGATGGTTTGTTCCTCAATGGTGAGCGATGGCAAAATAGTTTCTTGCACAATGATGAGTCACTCAACACATCACCTTGGTTCTGGGGGGGGGAGAAATTGTCCCCCTCAGAATGGGCTCGCAATTTGGGTGTCCTCCTAGACTCACAGCTAAAATTAGAGCAACATCTGACAGCTGGGGGGGGGAACCTTTGCACAGGTTCGCCTGGTGCACCAATTGCGACCTACTTGGATCAGGAGGCTCTCCTCACAGTCACTCATGGCCTTGTCACCTCACGGTTAGATTATTGCAACGTGCTCTACGTGGGGCTACCCTTGAAAAGTGTTTGGAGACTACAGTTGGTCCAAAATGCAGCCACATGAGCTGTCGTGGGTGCACCTAGATACACCCACATTACACCAATTCTTGGCGAGCTGCACTGGCTCCCTATTGGTCTCCTGTTACAATTCAAGGTGTTGGTTATTACCTTTAAAGCCCTACATGGCTCAGGGCCAGGTTATCTTCAAGACCGCCTTCTGCCGCATGGCTCCCAGCAACCGGTAAGATCCCACAGAGTTGGTCTCCTCCGGGTCCCATCAGCTAAACAATGCTGGCTGGTGGGCCCGCGGGGAAGGGCCTTCTCTGTGGCTGCCCCAGCTCTCTGGAACCAGTTACCTCCTGAGGTCCGGACCATCCCCACCCTATAGGCCTTCTGAAAAGTGGTGAAGACCTGGCTTTTCCGGCAGGCCTGGGGCTGTTGATCTCACTCTTGTGATCTGTCGAGATCCAGCCATGAATGGCGTGAATGAGTTTTTAATGTTTTTAATGTTTTTAATTTTTAAATGTTTTTTTTATAATGATTTTTTAAAATGTATTGTGAGCCGTCCTGAGTCTTCGGAGAGGGGCGGCATATAAATTGAATTAATTAAATTAAATTAAATTAAATTAAATTAAATTAAATTAAATTAAATTAAATTAAATTAAATTAAATTAAATTAAATTAAATTAAATTAAATTAAATTAAATTAAATTAAATTAAATATAAAATATAAAATAGAATACAATAATAAACTTTGCAGAACAACTGATCAGCTTTCATCTGATTAATTGCTTTGACTTGTTTACAAGAATTCCTCCACATGTGTGCTTCAGTTGAAGCTGGGTGAAATGAAGGATCCCTTCATAGCCCCGGAGACCTTAGCGAGGTATTTTCCCCCAGTAGCTCTTAACAAAGCAACTACAACAGCAACAACAGGAGAGCTCAACCTCACTGACCTATCAAGTAAACTAGAAGAATATTTGAAGCTTGACAGTATGTTTCTTTACATGGAAAAGATTTTCCTAAAGTTTAAGGAAATCCATTTATCGTCCATTTATCAGCACATGTTCATTTTAGTTCCAGAATAATAACTACAAAATAAAAATAATAAATGGTTGCTGAAAAGTTCAGCCAATAAATTATAAAAGCTCTCAACTTGTATATGTTGGCATTTTTATAAAGCATACAGGTGTGATTTTCCCTTAAACAGTGTCTGGTCTAATGTTATCTATTATGGTTTTTTTTTTTCTTTGAGAATTCCAAACTCCATTAGCGCCATTCTAAAGAGCAAAGACCTACTGAACAATTTTCTCCAGCTGAAGAAACACTTTAGTCATTCAACTTAACAGGGCTAACTTTGGAGAGAATATTTTTTAACTATTATTATAAAAACGGAAAATAGCTCTTGCAAAGGCTCGGAGGGTTGTTAGGGGCTTTTCCCCCTGCTCTTTTGAAGTGAAATGTGTGTGTACAAGATCTGAAGAGAGCTGCATTCACTCTCAGAGACTTTTTTTAAAAAAAATAAATAAATCTTTAATAGTGTCAACTCAGTAACCTCACATTTGTAAAGCAAAAGCCTCAAGTGGCCATCTAAAAGAATCTGTTGTTTATCAACACATACCTTGCAGATATGCTTCAGTTTATTTGCTGGGTTTCAAAAAATGAAAATAGGAAAAATATTAAGAAGGGTAGATGCAGGTTTTTAAAAAATCCTAAATGGAATGACACCAGGCAAAATCTTTGATAGCTCGTCTTCATATCCCAGCTGTCTATTGCAAATAGAGGTCTGTTCGAATCTCCCATTTTCTGTCTGGCTACATCAAATACTAAAGCAGAAGATACTTTGAATAATCTCCACATTCACTGTTTCCTGATTCACTGCTGGCACCTAATTAGAAACATATTGTGAAATAAAGTGAGGAAAAATAGAGTTCAAATTAAAAACTCATTAGTACTTTAATTTCATTAAGTGTTAGAGAGGCACTTCCTCATTTAAAACCTCCTCATGGATTTATGGAAATGTAGACCTGTATAGATTGTTTGATCCCCAAGGTATTTATTTATTCAAACATTACCAATGGTCAATATGCCATTACCAAAGAGCAGGTGCCAGTTGTCACTAGGAGGGCATGGCTTCATGTTATACACTACTTGCACCTTCCTGGATTGGAAGCCTCTGCTTACAGCCACTTGTCCCCTGGTCACTTCCAGGATGGACTCCTGTAACGTGCTGTACATAGAACAGCCCTTGGTATGTGGAAGTTTCAGCTGGTAAAGAATATGTCAGTCCCAGCCCTGCAACAGTACCTGGGGCCGCCATTCCTGTGGGGATCGCCATTCCGCTGCTGCACACTTTCGCCTTACTGTGTGCCTGCTCTCCTGGGTCATCAGCCCCGAAGCATGCCTCTCACTTCGACTTCCCAGCCACATGCTAAATGATATCAGGGTCATGCACTGAAGCAGTTTATCAACCTTATCACTTTAAGGAAAGACGGAGCAGCCAGAACAACTGAAGTGGTTTGTGATGGATTGAAGAGGGAGAGGGAGGATACATGATAATTGGATAATTGACTGATTGCACTGGGGTGGAGCTGTATGCTGATTAAAAGATGATGGGGAACACGGAGCTTTAGCTCCAACAAAGATTCCTTTCTGTAACACTTTAAGGTGGTCAGTTAGTATGGATATCAGGATAAACAAACTTGGTTACTGCTTTTGCATGCTG
This sequence comes from Pituophis catenifer annectens, assembly GCF_029215685.1. Lineage (NCBI taxonomy): Eukaryota > Metazoa > Chordata > Lepidosauria > Squamata > Colubridae > Pituophis > Pituophis catenifer. The sequence continues at coordinate 236,630,178 of NW_027256882.1, forward strand.
AGGGTTTTTTTCCCAGTCTTTACAGAACCTGACAGAATATAGTGACACAGGCAGTTATGTGTGCTCCTAGAATGGCACACATTACACCTCTGCTCTGCAAACTGCATTGATTACAAGTTTGCTTCCATGGCCAGTTCATGATTTTGACCTTCATGGCATAGGAATGGGTTATTTGAGAGACCACCTCTCCCTGATTACATCTGTCCATTCCATAAGGTCTGGCAAAAGAGGATTGTTACGGGTCCTGTTTGCTAAGAAGCTACACCTGGCAGAACCCAAGAGATGGACTTTTTGTGTGGTGTATCTGCACTATGAAATATTATCCATCACTATCACCCCAAGATGAGATTGGCCCCATCCCTGTCAACTCTCCATAACGCCCTCAAAACCTGGTTGTGTAAACAGTCCTGGGCGTCTCAAGAGATTGGTAGGAATTGTGAACTGATGAGGAAGCTCCAGGGGTAGGCTGCTGGGGGAACCTCTAGCTAAGATTCTGTGCAGTTCGGAAAACCCCCAAATCCCACTCCTGGCTGGCCCCACCCACTCTGCCCCTTCCAGGAGTCCCCACACAGCCCATTTTGGATGCAGGTAAGTGTAAGGCGTGTGCAGAGGTTGGGGAGGGCAAAAAACAGAGCTACCAGAAGTTCATAAATGGGCCCATTTCTGGCCTCCAGAGGGCCTCCAGAGCCTGGGAAGGCCGTTTTCACCCTCCCAGAGGCTCAAGGAAAGCCTCCGGAGCCCAGGAGGGTAAAAACACCCCCCCCCCCATGGTGCAAGAGGCTGACTAGGCCAAGCCTACCATGGCCACACCCACCCAGCAACCGGGCAGAGAACTCCTTGCTAAAAATTTTGTTGCCCACCCCTGGGTAGCTCCATTGTCCATAATATCTGATGCTCTTTCTTTTTTATTATAACATTACTGCTTTAATTCTTGATTGCTTTTTATATTGCTATTTTATAGGTTTTTATTGTACATTGCCCAGAGTCACATTTTGTGAGATAGGCAGCCATATAAATAGGATAAATAAAATGGATGCTCTGTCAAGAGTAACCATAACCTTGCCATCTGCTTGAATGCTTTTCAACCTGTATTTTTTTATATATATATGCAGCCTGTTTTCAGCAGTTTTCAACAGTTCCTGAAAGATTTGTGCAGCTTCAGCAGATAGTTGGTCCAAGAAAAGACAATGCCATCTACCATTTTGAATAACAGACTGTTGGTTTTAAAGTACAATTTTTTGACTTACATACAAATTCAAACTAAACAAACAGTTAGTAACAGAACTCATTCTCCACTCAGGGACTGCCTATAGTCTGTCTTGGGAAGTAATATATATCTATATCTATATCTATATCTATATCTATATCTATATCTATATCTATATCTATATCTATATCTATATCTATATCTATATCTATATCTATATCTATATCTATATCTATATCTATATCTATCTATATCCTAGAATGTTTGCTAAGAAAATAGCAAGTAATTCTTATGGAGAATTTTACTTTGCTCCATGTAATCTTACTCAAATATTGGGATGATTCATTTTAATACCTCATAAACCAAGCTTATGCACTCATTGCTTTTCTATTTGGCCTAAAGTCAGAATGCTGCCAAATGTAATAGATGTAGCAGCAGTCTTCTCTTCATCCAAAAGGCATAATTAGAGGATAGTTAGCATTGTCAATAATTTTGAAAATCTATTTTCAAACAAGATTTTTAAAATATTTAGTATCACTTACTTACTCAGTTAAAACTTCTGCATATAATCAATATTTTCATTCCCTTGTTATTGTAATAAATCATACATGTTCAATATCTGGTTCCATCTTCAGTAAATATGCATACTTCTAACCAATACATGCTACAGTGTACAAAAACTTGTAAAACTCTAGTGTACTTCTAGCACTTGCAAGTCTGTGGATCATAAAGCTCACCTTACATAGCCCCACATCAAACATGTTCAGAAATAATCACCATATGCAAAGCAATAATCATCAAATCTCTATAGTAAGTCAAAAAATGAGAACCCCAGCCTTAAAGTTTCCTTTTACAAGATGCTTAATTTTTTTGTACTACAGCACATTTTAAATCTCTTTATAATTTCTTAAAATCCTAGGGTAGATTCCACTGAAACCATGGCAACCTTTTCTTAGATAAAACCAGACACCTTTACTTGCCATTTTGTATGTTAAAGAAATATATCATTGCTTTACTATTCAGCCCATCAGTTTTAATACGAAATGCCTTTATCCTCGCAAATCTCATGGGACAAAGTATTTAGAAGAACTTCATTTTACAGAGTAGTGAAAATACCAAAGTAGAAGCATTTCACCACTAATACTTCAGCCTGACTGTTTCTTAAGCTCTGTTACCCACTGAACAAACTATACTTGCATGTAATTGGAACAATCCATTCATGCACAGATGCTGAGTGACGAGGCTGTATTCACTCAGCATTTTACTTTAGTAGTCAATCATCTCTCATCATTTTCTCTTAGTAAATTAGACATTTCAGTTTCACAGTGGCTTACATCTGTTCAGAGATGTTGAATAATAGCCATGACTTTTTCAGTCTCTTTTTTAAAAAGACCAACATGTTTTATAAGTTTAATCTTAGATTTTAAGTCAAATTCTTATATATAAAAGCAGGGAAACAGGAATGAAAATATGGTGTTACACATCTCTTTGGTCTTCTCGGAAAACATTAGTAACCCAAAGTATGTTACTATACTTGTTTACATTAGTAAAAAAGTTCAAGACGAAAAGCTTTTAATTAATAATAGACGTTAAAAAAGAATCAAAATAAATCTACAAACTGAGATTTATATTAAGTCTGCACAAACCAAGAACTGAAGCCAATGCTTCAGATCTTCATCTAATTTCTGAAGTTATGAGTTGCTTGAATAATGATCAAGGATGACTTGTGGATGATCTTGTATACCATGTTGCGGGGGGGATACTTTGATCTGAGCTTTATATGTATTTACTTAATTAGTACCTCCACAAATCAAGTGGTATGCTACAATTAATAAATCTGCTATAAAAATTTGAATGTATTAATCTCCACGAAAAAGCAAATACGCATATTAATGAACAATGTTAAACATATATGAACTACTAGGGAATGCAAAATGCATTATACTAGGAGAATTGTGGAAATGAATGCTAGTCACATATGTGAAGAAGAAAAGTGTGCAAAGTGTTTGTGAAGTTTCTATCTTCTTGCTTTTTTTCTTATCAATAAAACAGAAAGAAAGAAAGAACTTTCAGCCAGGAAAATGAGAAAAATCAAAATTGACAGATTCACTCATCCCAGGTTATAGACCCATTCAATAGGCAACCTGCTAGAATTGAAGGTCAAAGGTGATGGAGATGGTACTGGATGAGCTGCCAAGTATTTCAACCTAACAGCCAGCCCTAATATTGGAGCAAGATATCCAATCTAATGACAGTTGTTTAAGATTAAGAAGCAGTAGAAAGGTTGTGGAGCTAAAAGTTACCTGCATTCTGCAGACCAGCACAGAAATTAAAATGGTTCCTCACATGTAATAGATGATATTGTTCCATTTATTTAGTTTATTTGTTTCAAATACATGCAATATAAAAACAATAAATAAAAAAGACAAAGAAAACCATTTAACATCAAACACATTTACATATATCTGTCATTAGTTTGCTCTTCTTTATGTTTAATGTAGAACATAAAGTAATAGCATTGGAAGGAACCTTGGAGGTCTTCAGTCCAACCCCTTGCCTGTGGCAGGAAATCCTATACTATTCTGGACAAATGGCTGTCCAGTCCCTTCTTGTCACAACTTCTTAGACTCATTAGTCTCTTCAATGGATAGTTAGAACTGCAGAAAAAACAATTGCTACCAGCCTGCCTTCCATTGAGGAGCTGTATACTGCACAAGACTTAAAATATCAGTACTGCACAAGTACTGAGAAAATTTATTTATTATTTTTTTATTAATCATATTTCTATGCCACCTACTACAGACACTATATTTACAGACACACACACACACACACATCCAATATCCTGGACATAAACTGTTTCAACTCCTCTCCTTAGCACATTGCTCTAAGGCATGCCAAAACAACTGGACACAAAGACAGTTTTCCCCCCCGTGTCATCACTCTGCTAAACACCTAATTACCACAGCACTGTCTAATGACTAAGGATATTTACCTATGTAGTATGGCTGTATTACTATTATCCTTCTCATCTTTCCTATTACCTTCTCCTATTGGTATCTTATGATTATCACTTTGTTCCTTGTATGTACACTGAAACCTTCTGCACTGGAGACAAATTCCTTGTGTTTTTGGCAGTGGTTTGCTCTCCAAGCTTGTTTCAGTTTAGTTTTAGAACGTTTCGTTACCAGACTAGGTAACATCATTAGCAGGATTTTCTTGTCCTATTCCTCTTTAGCTTATAAATGTCTTCCAAACAAGCTAAAGAGAAATAGGACAAGAAAATCCTGAACGAAATGTTCAGAAACTAAATTGAAACAAGCTTGAAGAACACACCACCACCATAATCTAATACCCAAGCTATAAGTATTTTCTATTATTTCAAATTCCTTGTGTGTCCCAATCACACTTGGCCAATAAAAGAATATTCTATAACCTTAGACTCATTTTTTCATTATGCTCTTTGACTTTCATGAGTAGATCCTTTGCATTTTCAGTTATTGGAGAATTATTGGATTCAGCGGATTCAGTGAAAGCGCTTGGTTCGTCCAAATGGAATACAGAATGAGACAGGAATTGAATTGGGTTTGTTTGTATTTTCATATAGCAATACTGTAGAGAAAGCAGCTTTAACATAATGCCAGACAGCTAGTCTCTGCTCCATATAAGCACAGAGTCTCCAATCACTGTTCTCATGATTTCCAATAATTATATCACTGGATTGATACCAATGAACTGCATTGCGCTTGTAAGTGGTTTCTTTTTCTTTTTATGGTAGAAAAAAAAAAAGAGAATTATCATCATACTATAGGTTACTGAAGATTCTTCCTCTAGTTTTAAAACCCCACTCATCTTCAAATCCAGCTTCCCTTAATATCTGTAGATTGAATAAATAAGGATCATGTCCAGGGGTGGGTTCTAATTTTTTTTACTACCGTTTCTGTGGGCGTGGCTTATTTGTGGACGTGGCTTGATGGTCATGTGACAATTATTTAGGATTTAGCAGAGGTACTGGTCTACCAGGCTTTTAACTGCTTGCAAAGCTGTACCGATCTACCCATTTATTTTTGCAGGCATTGGTCTACCCATTTATTTTTGCAGGCACCAGTTTACTCATGTATTTTTGCAGGCACTCTAACTTCTGCCATTAATTTGCTGTATTAATATTTTTTATAAATATATACATACCCATTTATTTTTGCAGGCACCGGTCTACTCATTTGTTTTCTTTTAACACTGATCAGCTGTAGGGCGGCCCTTTGAAGCCCCGCAGCAAGAGTTTAAACAGTTTTTTTCCCTCTAGCCATCAGCTGGGACTCAGGAGGCAGCAATAGATTGGGGGTGGGGCCAAATAAAAGGTAAGAATAATGTGGGGGATGGGGTGCGGGGGGAGAACCTGTTCGGTGACATCATATTGTCACCACTACTGGCTCAGGGGAACCGGGTCATACCGGGAGGAACCCACCACTGATCATGTCTCATTCTTTTGCCAGTCTGGTGCTAGTCTGTTTTGCCATGTTCTGTCAGCACTGTGGCTTCCAGACCTGTATATGGGTTACAAATGAGGACAATTAGAGGTTTCGGGATTCCCTTTTTTTCTGAACACATTCCCCATCAGAGGCCTTTCTAAAATCAATTAAGCCTATATTGAATTATTATTATTTTATATACAGCATGTGGCAGAAATAATGGCTCATGTTGCTCATGTTTTATAAAGCAAGCTTGAACATCTGGTATCCCTTTTTCCATGAAGGACTCTACATTTTGACTATGGCAATTATTAACACTTTTCTTTCATTTAACAACCCCAAGCAGTTTGTTTAAGGCATAGGAGATGAACGAGGAAATTCAAAGGGAGGTGGAAAAAATAGCTTGATAAAAGAGAGGCTTATGATGATTTAGCCCTCATGCTGCTTTTGCATTTAAGGCATGATACATTTGTGGCAACTTATCTATATCAGCCCATGTAGAATTTTTCTAAGCAGATAAATATATGCAGATATCAAGCGGTTCTGACAGTTCCATTTGCTCAAGGAACTCCTTTTGCTTTCAGATATTATTGCTCAAGTGTTAGACAAGTCCTCTTCACTGCTCAAAGAATCAGCTCAAGACCTTCTTGTCTATCTTTGCACTGTATTTTAGATAAATTTAGATATCTTTTTTCACTCTCTCTTCACTTTGCAAAGGGGAAGATCCTACTGATGCTTGAACATCCAGACCAGTACATGGAAAGAACAAAGTATAAACAGCCATCAGAAATGATATTGTACTTAGGCCTTGGATGCAGGCTCCACTTACTCTTAGTGTCTGGCTACTCTAACTTCTGCCATTAATTTGCTGTATTAATATTTTTTATAAATATATACATAGCTCAGATTCTGGAGAAAATCTTTTTAGTTGATATTTTACCTATGATAGATAGATAGATAGATAGATAGATAGATAGATAGATAGATAGATAGATAGATAGATAGATAGATAGGCAGGCAGGCAGGCAGGCAGGCAGGCAGGCAGGCAGGCAGGCAGGCAGGCAGACAGACAGACAGACAGACAGACAGACACAAGGTGATGATAGATGGTAGGTGGATAGATAGATGATAGATAGATAGATAGATAGATGATAGATAGATAGATAGATAGATAGATAGATAGATAGATAGATAGATAGATAGGCAAACAAATAGATAGACAGACACACACATACACATATGATGATAATAGGTGAGTGGGTGGATAGATAGATGATAGATAGGTAGATAGATAGATAGATAGATAGATAGATAGATAGATAGATAGATAGATAGAAAGACAGATCAGTGTGTGTGTGTGTGTGTGTGTGTGTGTGTATTCTTTTTGCTACAAAATAGAATTAATCATACTTTATTTCCACCATATAAAATGGTGAGGCACAACAAGCGGTTATACATTCAAGAAAAGTGGGTGAAATAAGCTTTGGAGGTAGCTGGAACTGCAACTAAACAAAACATGAACAGGTTCCTAATGAACTATAGGAATAGTCCACAAATCATAACTGAAAATATTCTAACAGAACTGTTCCTATAGTCAGCCAGAAAAGTAACAAAAGAATCTGATCATCTGACCATGCCTACTGTACATGATCAACCAAGTTGGCAAAATAGCAGTTCAGAAATTCTGGCAATCTCTGCACTACTTACCTCCAGGGATCATTTTTCACAGAAGAGGTTGTTTAACTCATGATATATATGTTGATGATTGCCTTGACTTGACCATGTTCATGTGGTCAATCTCAGCTAACAAGACAAAATGCTGCAAGAATATATTTCCCAGGACACAAAGATTCAGACAAGTAGATTTATTGTAGCAAACTATAAGGTAAGTTTGAAAGAATTCCAGTAATTGTGGTGCATCTTTGTGTATTACAGTGTTCAATTCCTTGTATTTCTTTCTCCTATTTGCTTTCTGCAAAGAGCTAGAAATGTTTGTTTTTGGTGGCAGGTGCAGATTTATTTTTTCTTTATTAGATACGCTATCCAGATCAGAACAATCACCTCAGAATGAGGGGAAGGAGGGAGGCTGTGAGGCAAGAAATCAAGAAACATAAAGATATTATATATAATACATATAGGTCCTATATTGTATATTATATAATCATACTGTGTATAGAAGGGAATTGTAGAGCTTATTTTTATCATAGCTGGAAATTAGAGAAGAAACGTAACTGATTCGGTCTGATCTGATATAATACATAGAAGACCAATAAATATGGCATCCAGTCTCTTGGAAGAGTCTGTGGTGGACAGAAATTGGGAAGCGAGAGAGAGATACATGATCCTCAACATAAATGGAAAGGCCTTGGCAATGATAGAAAGTGACAGAAGTCTAAGAAGACTTGGCAAGATAAAGTTCTTCCTTGAGGAACTAGTGCACTGTCTAAAAATCTTTACCCACTTTCAGGGATGGGTAAAAGTTGAGGGTGAGTGTGGTAATAGGCCTGGACAGTAACTGTAAGATGACTGTAAAGCTACATTTAAATAAAAGAATGAACCCAAGTTACTTTGTTCAGAGTAACTGTCCTACCAGCCATTTGCATCACAATTAATGATTTTTTCCTGGTTGAGTTCATCCTCTCTGTTTCAGCATTAGATGTGGGTATTATGGAATGGAATTGATATCTAAAAGTTAAACTGGACTATAAAATGATTGGTATGCTTATGCAGATCCTGATTCTCTCATTGCCCAAAAATGTAGGAATATGCTTAAGATTGGCCTCCCTTCTAAGGAAAAGCAATGGCAACTATTTCTATAAAAAATACCTTCCAGTTTTCTGGTTTTAATCTCTGGTTTTAAGATGTAAGAGTCCAGAAATTTAAAGAAAATTCACTCTTCCACTGTAACATAGAAAAAGTTTTTAAGGAACTGCAAAAGTCCCCTCCCCTTTTCTTTAACATAACAATAACAAAAAGGACATGTTATGTTCATGTTTCACAAGTCATCTATTTGTTACATAATAAGAGTAATTTTCATGGTTTTGTACTAAATGTACAAGAAATTGCTTGCACAATTAGAGTATGCTTCCTTCATGATTTATTCCCCTGAATAAAACCATTTATAGCTTGCCCTGTCATAAACATCACCCACTGCATAATACATTTAGTTTGAGATGAAAGTTAAAAATATTTCATAAGACAATAGCAGCTTTTTTGTATAAAACCATTCACACCCAACTGGATAGTTGTTAAATATAGCTTATCTTTCAGTATGCAAATTCTAAAATGTAAATAAGTAAATGTCTCCATGCTAAATAGGCTATGCCAGAGGCATTTTAAAACGTTTCAATGAATTACATGATCAAACACATAATTTAACTTCAAATTTAGCTCACAAAGGATGAAAACCAAACTAATGATGTAAGACAAGCCTACTTCGCCGCATTTATGCAGTTTAGGCAAAGTCATTTTAGGATTGTAAACAAAGCAATTTGTAATGTCCAGAAGCCACTGAGGTTAGTAAAATAACTCTAAATTTAAATATATACCTTGTTCCAATAGTGAAACTGCTCCTAGTACAAAAAAGAGTGTTTGATCTTGTTCCATTAATTTGAAATGCCACCACTCATTGATGAAGTAAGAGTAATGATTCCAATTCTCAACTCTTGGCTGGTAGTCAGCAATTTGGATTCCTCGGCACACCATAGTCTGAGGGGAAGGGAATGTCAAAAAAAAAAAAAAAAGAATTAAGATAACAGGCAAAACGATGAGACTGCAGCCTTGCCCAATATTTATATGGGTGCAATGCACATTAAAAGGGGGCAAGGTTTCAATCATGTGACTGTGCCCTTCATCTTGAGTTTTCTTTTATTTTGACGTTAGCTCATCTACCCTTGCTGATACCTGAAGAGGCTGGACATTTTATTGTGGCTAGGCTAGTTGTATATTTTGAGTGCTATTGACCCACCGGTTTGGGATGAAACAGGAGGTCCTTGTTGCCCACTGAGCTTGGTTGTTTTCTTGCAGACGTTTCATGCTGTTTACTGTTACTGGGGTATTGTTTACTTCTTGATTGTTGGTCTGATGTTAATCTTGGAGTTATTCTATGCTCACCTGGGTGTTGATTGCTGGTGGGGAGGTGTTTTGGTCTTTTTGTTCCCTTTTTGATTTGTTGATCGTCTCTTTTCTATAATTTGTAGATATTGTTTATGTTTATGTGTCTCTTGATGGCTAATTTGTCACAATGCCAGGTTTCTAGAAATTCCATAGCATTTTTGGACTTAGCTTGGTCTAGGATGGTCACAGTTTACCAGTTGAAACTATGGTTAGGTCTGTCCATAGGTTGTGAAATTAATAGTTTTCATCATGTTTTCTGGCTACTAGTTGGTGTTTATTGATGCGTTCTACCAGTCTTCTGATTGTTTGTCCTACATAGTGGCTGTTGCAGTCATTACATTATACATTACATTACATTGGTGGTGCAGCAGACTAAAGTGCTGTTAAAATAGCACCAGCTGCCTGCAATTACTGTAAGTTCAAATCTTACCAGGCTCGAGGTTGACTCAGCCTTCCATCCTTTTGAGGTAGGTAAAATGAAGACCCGGATTGTGTGGGCAATAAGCCAACTTTGTATAAAAAAGAACACCACTTGGGGGGGCCGAAAGCCCTACTAAGCAGGTATATACAAAAATATGAAGGCTATTGCTTAACACATTGTAAGCCGCCCTGAGTCTCCGGAGAAGGGCAGCATATAAATTGAACCAATAAATAAATAAATAAATATGTTGTAGATGACTCTTCTTTTTTCTTCTGGGGCTGTGTATGAATCGGGTTAGGAAAAACTGCACTACATTTTCTCCCCTTCTGAACATTTTGTATTCTATTAATTGAGACCTATCACTCTAGTGTCCAGCAGGCCGGATACGTCATGCACAGGCCACTCCCACCCCAGCTCCGCAAAGGCAAAAAACATCATGATACGTCACGATCCAGCCTGTGACGCAATTGAGTTTGACACCCATGTATTAATCCGTTGAGATCTAAATGAAAGTTTTGTGTATGACTTTGTAAGAGAGAAGGGATTAAAAGAACACCATCTGCTGAACTTTATCTCATCCTCTCCACTTGGAAAGTATTTCTGATTTAAATTCAGGAAAGGAAATATGCTGCAGTACCATATAGTATGCTGCAGTAGTATATAGTAAAATAAAAATCCTATTTCACATGTATATTTTTCTGCCTCTGGCTGTGAAGATCTGGCTTACAAGTGGTCATAACTGGCACTATGAAGGAATTTCTTCATCACTCACTTCCAAAGCTCAGACGCTTCTTCATGAGGACACATTAAAAACCTACATCTCTTCCTAAAATCGCTTTTAAGGAGAATTGTTGTATTAAAGAATGTTGTTTGTTTGGTTGGTTATATTATAACTCTCTCCTATTTCATACCAGATTATTCATATTTTAACTGAATATTTTTTTTAACATTTTTTTTTGGCACAGTGCCCTAGGATCCTTAATGAAGAAGGGCTATATAATCATCAAACAAACAATAATAAATCACTTTTCCCCCTCTGCCCCCCCTCCCCATGTGTCATTGCTTTTAATGTTTGTTTTTATGTTTTAACTTAGATGTAACTGTAAGCCACCCAGTGTTTCCTTATGGTAAGATGGGCAGCCAATAAATAAATAAATAATAAACAATTTCTTTTATTTGTGTTGAGAGTCAGAAACTCAAAACACATGTTCCACTCATTTTTTTTTACTTTCATACGCAGTTAAACAAATGTCTACTGAGAGAGGAGAAGCATATAGTGAAGTCTAGGGGTATTGACTTTAATTCTAAATCATTAGTATTTTCTCCTTTTGCTCCAGAAAGAGGTCATATGGAATCATGTAATCTCCTTATTCCCAAAAGCAGTGTCAAGCCTCAAATGACTTGTCAGCTGCCAGGAATCAGGAGATGTGCTTTCTCTGCTGTAGTTCCTGGCCCCTGGAATATTTTCCCTTTAAATATCAAGATGATCCCAACCCTTCGTTTGATGCCCAGCCTGGGGCCTCACTGGGTTCCATTTTCTTGTTGTATTATAATTTATAGTAACAGTTTTAAATTGATGCCATATATATTTATATTGTACTGCCTATATTGTTTTAATTGGTTTTATGATGTATGCTTTCCAGAGTCACGTTGAACTGAGCAGCTATAGAAATCAAATAAATAAATAAATGAGTTTTCAAAATTGAGCAGATGATCAACAGAGGATGAAATTTAGGAATATCTTGGAAGTTCAATCTTTGTTACAGTGGAAGACTCTAGAAAGGGCATCTTAAATTCTCCTATTTGTATGAATATAATTTATCCTAAGAGGTTTTGTTTTCTTGGAAATGGTTTGCCACTGCTTCTTCATGTTTCCTTTGACTTTCTAGTCTGGTCTAGATCTCAGATTTCCTGGTGTTTTCTTAGCCAACTGTGAAACAGAGATACTGAGAAAAACCAGGAATTGATTTGAAGGAGTAAAAAACCAGTTCTGTTTTTCTTAATGATTACTTAGTAAAGAAATCTCAAATGAATAATACACATTAAAAACCATTGTTCTGTTACACTGACAGTAGCTAATACTAAAGTACAAAATATAGCTTGCCTTTTTGCTTGAAACAGGTAATTAGTAGAATAGAATTCTTAGGTTTTATGGATTGATCTATTTTTGCTATTAAATCATGTTCTGTCTTTTACACTGAAATAGACCTTATTTTCTTCCTTAGAAATTGCAAGGGGGGATAAGAAGAGAATAAAGAGGAGGAGGGGAAGAGGAGGAGGAGTAACAGTATGGTGATGGGATGAAAGCAGTGGTGGAATTCAAAAATTTTTACTACCGGTTCTGTGGGCGTGGCTTGGTGGGCATGGTGTGCTTGGTGAGCATGGCAAGGGAAGGATACTGCAAAATCTCCATTCCCACCCCACTCTGGGGGCAGCCAGAGGTGGTATTTGCTGGTTCTCTGGGCTACTCAAAATTTCCGCTACCGGACTCCAGAACCTGTCAGAACCTGCTGAATAGCACCCCTGAATGAAAGGAAGGGATAGCTACTTGGAGGAGAGAAAGAAAGGAAAGGGGTTAAGAGATAACAGGACAAAGAAAACTAGACAAGAAAGATATGAATTGTTTATCCTTTGTATATTGAAAATAACTGAACATGAAACAAGATAGGGATATAAGTTGCTGCCATTTCTTCCCTTTACTTGAGAGTATGGACTTTAGAAACATGAATATTAAGTTAAGGAATAATGGAAACTTTCCAACCATGGGCTCCATACCAGGGCCAAATTAAATCCAACTGATGCCCTAATCATAGCCCAACAATAGTGTCTCTCGGTCTTTCCATTGCACATTTAGACATTTAGACTAAGTGCTGAAAACTAAAGTTAGATATGTCAGTGAAAGAATATGCCCAGTGAATGGGCATGGTAGCTAAGGGGGGAAATTGTGGTGCCCATCTTCCCTTGGTACCCTAAGCTTATTTTGCTTAATGGTAGGTTAATCCATTTCTCTAGAATCCCAACAGGAGCAATTCCTGTTCAGAAATTTCTGCGTCTATTCTACAAATGTAAAATGACTGCACCAAAGGTAATTTGGGAAAGGGGAGGGGGATCTCATTTTCCTTTTGGGTAAATATGCTGTGTAAGGACAGTGAAGGTGGCCTAATCAAATAGGTCACCTGATAAAAAACCTCAATTTGGGACTCTACAATCACCCTCTTCTATCCTTGAACAGATACATTATGTTAATTGTCCTTGGAAGAAGGCAATTTTTCTCGTTTTTAAAGAAACTATAAAGCCCTTGAATGCTATTCCACTGCCATTCTAACCAATCAGTAAAAAGTTCTATTTTAGGAGAAAGAAGAGAGAAAGATTAAATGGCTGGCAACCAGTTTCACTTACAAGTTCTGAGTTAACACTAGGAAACATCTCAGAAAACATTTTGAGTATCAGTATTAAGCAAACTATACCGAACCCCTTCATTGTAAGGAAAACAGCATGCCATCGTGAATTTTTAAGGCAGTGGCTGGTCTTGACAGATATCACCAAGAGGCTATTTCGTTTTAGATTATCAATGCATCACATCCCCCAGAATTGGCATTATGAGTTTTCTTGAAACAATAAGAAAGTGATCTGACAAGAGATTGCTTTGCCTCAATGCTATGTTAATATTCTTTGCATTCCATTTATGTGTCCTGTCACATCATATCAAATATAATAGGACATGCCATAACGCAGCCTGACAATGTGTACCTAACACAAAGCAACAACAGAACGGGGGCAGGGGGAAAGAACCCTGTCAGACTGAAAAGTTTTCTTGGGTTAATTTTCTCATTCATAATTCTCTGAGAATACTGACTTACCAATTATCAGTATTGTCAGTATTGTTGTTGTCGTAGAAAAGCAACATATTTCATTTTTGATATATGATATTTGCCAGGATCGGTTTTGCAAACTTACTATTTCCTTTTGTGTAATCCTTGATATTTAAAGAAAAAAGCACCCTAGGAGTCTCTGCCATGTTGGTTTGTGTTCCCCTATCTTGCCTGCAGATGTTATGTTTGTTTCTTTGTTGTCATTTTTTAAGCTTTAAACTTCAGGGGAAAATAAAACTGAGATCTTTGCTTTGCCATTCTCTGCTGGAGTCTGAGCTGTCATCTAAACTGATATGGAATGCAAAATAAAATTAGCATGATCTTAGATCTTGCACACCACATCCTTTGATTGTAGGTTGGATGTTATTTTTGTAGGAGTCAGGGAAAGACATGACTAACAGGATTTATGAGAGCAGTCTTCACATATCTGCACAACAAAATTCTCTGTTGTTTTAGAGAGAAGGAATAGGACAAATGAATAGAACCTGCAGGAAACCGGGTTTTTAGTTTAGCCTCAGAAGATATGTACTAATAGTGAGAGCAGTTTGGCAGGAAGATACAGTGTCTCGGAAAGTGACATGTCTCCTTTGTTGGATACCTTTAAGATGAAACTAACTATCTGTATTGCCCTGAGAAAGGGTTTGGACTGGATGGCTTTGAGATCCCTTCCAACATTATGATTTATTTCATTCTAGGCCAGACTCCTCTTCTTTTATTCTTCGAGCTGCTACTAGCCCCAACTGGTTAAAAAAAAAAATCAAATGGTTCATTTCTTTTATACTCTTTGGGTTCCTTTCTACAATAAAAAAATGAAAAGGAATCTGGTGGCCTATCAAAACCTATTTGTTTCCTTTGTGCTTGAAAAAGATGCAACTAATTGAATTTATTGAACATTGAAGCCAACAAACTACAAAATTAAAATTTAATTTTGATTTGATTTACAAAGTTAAAAATACATAAGTAAAGGTAAAGGTTCCCCCTCACACATATGTGCTAGTCGTTCCTGACTCTAGGGGGCAGTGCTCATCTCCATTTCTAAGCCTAAGAGCCAGCACTGTCCAAAGACATCTCTGTGGTCATGTGGCCAGCATGATTCAACGCCAAAGGCAC
The DNA here is from genome assembly GCF_029215685.1 of Pituophis catenifer annectens. Lineage (NCBI taxonomy): Eukaryota > Metazoa > Chordata > Lepidosauria > Squamata > Colubridae > Pituophis > Pituophis catenifer. The sequence goes on from NW_027256882.1 coordinate 236,645,373, forward strand.
ACAGAACACTGTTACCTTGCCATCAAAGGTGGTCCCTATTTTTCTACTTGCATTTTTTAGGTGCTTTTGAACTGCTAGGACAAGTAATGGGACCTCACCCTGTTATGCGGCACTAGGGATTCGAACCGCTGAACTGCTGCATCTTAGCCACTGAGCAACCGCATCCTTTTAAAATATACATAACTGTAAATACATAACTGTATTTTAATTATAAAAACAACTGCCCAGACAAAACTGCATTAATATCATTCAAGAGAGAGAGAGAGAGAGAGAGAGAGATTCAACAGGAACAACACAAATTCTTAATTCTAGGCTTGGGAATAGACTCACTTTTTAAGAGACTTCTGGAATACTTGGAAAGTAGGGGCCATACATATTTCATTCCTGAATCTTATATTTTGTACACAGAAATTCTGTTCACACAACAAGATTAACTGAGTCATGTGCATAATTCAAAATGTCATCTAAACATCAAAATCTAATATATAATGGAGGTAGAGAGGCTTAGTTTTAGCCCAATCAATCAAGGGGAGTTTCAAGCTTAATTAGCCTTCTCCATTTATTTTGCTTTTTGGCCTTGGAAAAGAGGGTTTACAGAGAGTTAACCCATTTTCTTGCTGCTTGTAATGGGCTGTGAGAATAACCGTACAAGACAGGAAGAAAAGCTGCAGCCTAGACCAGGAGTCGGCAACCTTAAACACTCAAAGGGCCAGAAAGGTCCTAACTGGAAGCCCCCATTCAATTCTGGACCCAACTGGAAGTCCGGTCCCCCCATCATAGTCTCCTCCTAGCATGGTGTCCTTTTTCCTCTGCCAACTGGAAGTCAGTTCCCACACCATAGAGTCTCCTCCTAGCGCGGCATCCTTTTTCCTCTACCTGTCCTAACTGAAAGTCCTATCAATTGTGGAGCCAACCAGCAACAGAGAGCCACAGCAGAGGGATAAACGAGCCACATGCAGCTCCTGAGCTGCAGGTTGCTGACCCCTGGCCTAGACAATGGTCTGATAAGAGAAATCTGAGTCCAAAGGAAGGGATGGGGGTAGGTAAAGCATCTCAGAAGGCACTTCCCCTAGGTTTTTTTGGAAAGTAAAGGCAGGGGAGGATGGAAGCGCATTCAGACTTGCAAGGTTCTGTTACTATAAAACCTTAATATAAATGTAGAATTAACATTTATAGTTTTGGTATATGTCTGCATTACCTCAAAGGTTTAGGATTATCTAAAGCACGGGTGTCAAACTCGATCACGTCACGTGATGTATTGGGACATATTGTGACATTTTTTGCCTTTGCGGAGCTGGAGTGGGTGTGGCCTGTTCATGATGCATCTGGCCCTTGGGCCACCAGTTTGACAGGCTTGATAAAGTGAAGTATTCTGAAGTACTGTCACAACCACAGGCAGAAGAAGGAAAAGGATGGGCTACACAATATCCCTCCCCAATTCCACAGTAAACCAATCACAATTGGGCCACCAAAGATTTTTTTTTTACTTAAAAATAAAAGGGGAGTAAAAAGAAACATCTTTCCAACAAGTTTTGTGATAGTTGGGAAGTTGTCAAAGTATCTATTAATTTCACTGGCGTTTCTAGGCAACATACTGCCAATACAAGTATTTTCCCCAGAATAGCAGCTAACTGGGTCAGCCTTGTCAAATAAACTCAGCCATTACTAATCTTTCCAGACAATTTCTGAGGCACTTCAAGAAAGATTCAAACATCCAAACTGACATGAAGTCTACTGTCTTTGTTGTGATTCATTGCACAACTGAGTATTGGTCTGCAGGAAATCTATGAATTGCTTATACTGTCATGCCAAGAGACCAGTTACTTACTAAGTAACTCTAATGGCAACAGCTTGTAGCATACAACTGCACCTAGATGTCAGTAGTATTGTCCCACATGGGACAATCATCTTCAGAACTCAATGGAAAAGAAGATGGCTGCTGCCTAATTAAAGGGCTAGCTGGCAAAAATCCTAAAGCCTGGTTTTATGCTACTATTTCCAATACACCCAAAGGAGCTTTAGATGTGTAATTTTCAAACACATAGATAACAAAGCTCATTTCAACAAGAATAAATTACAAACACAGTTCATAATATGGCACAACATAGCTACCATCCAAAGGGGAAAGGTTGACTTTTCCAAGGAATTAGATATTCCTAAATTAGGACACAGGAAACCTGAAACTTTAAAGCAATATGTGATTTTTGACCTAATTTCAAAAATCTTTTGCAGATGATCCAGTCAGACTTCTGGCAAGAGGTTATTATCCTTTCTTGAAGCCAGCTGCAAGAAGTGACAGAAAAGAGGATATGAGGAGGAGGAGGAGAAGGAGGAGGAGGAGGAGGAGGAGGAGGAGGAGGAGACTAGATGCTAGAAAAATAGTTAATAGTTTATCATACCATTTTTTTGTTTGGATCCTCTGTGTTGCTTGCTTCAGTCAACCTACCACTGGCATGCAATGCAAATCAAACATGTTATTTCTGCAGAAATACAGCTCTGGATGATAAATGGCTCTAAAACAAGTGCAATTCCCCTCAGCACAGTACAAAAGTGAAGAGTTCCAGGTCATGGTATTTCCTACTTTTCAGAATATAAATATGTAAAGCATAGCTGTCAATGTTTTTTGTACAGCAAAACATCATTTTGCCAGCTCTCATTGCAACAGACTTCATATGCAACCGATTTCCACTATGCTTTAAGTCATTTGTGTAATGACTTCATTATGCAAATTATACACTTTAAATGATGACATCATTGTGTAAATGGCATAAATTGACACGTTAACCAATTAAATAGACATTCAAGAATAATGGACCCACCCACTCCCCAACCCCAGTAGACTGTTAAAGTAAGGTTTTTGCTATAGTTATTTTTAGATGTGTAATAGCACAGAATGGGGAAGAAAGGCTGTGATGAGAAACAGATGCTTGTAGCTATGATGTAGTCTATAAAATTGCATATACATTTTTCTTAATGATGCTGTTACTAGGCCTTCGTACAAATTATTGAACCTCAAAACCACAGTTTCTTGAAAGACTGATTTTGTGCCTTTGAGGTCCTCCTGAATTTTTCTCCTCAAAACCAGGAGAGATGGTTTTTAGGTAAGTACACATACATGTACTAAAAGATTTCAGGAGGACTTCAGAGCAGCCACACCTAACTTTCAAGAGTTGCATCATTTCATGGCTATGAACAGAAGTTTCATCCATGTCAAATGATTTGCCCATGTGCTAGTAAAAGTCACACTGTAAGAAAAGTATAACTCAGGGTCATCTAGTGAGACATATGTATGCATATTCAAAAATAAGATTTTTTGGTGTCGGTATTAAGAACATTACTGTGGCCAGAATATGTCTTTCACAGCCTCAAGATTCAAGCAAAATATTTTCCTAGCCCCCAAAAATATTACTGTCCATATTCTCTTCAGAATAGTTTTCTCGGGTTTCTCTTGTAATTTTAACTATTGAAATTAAATTAATGAGATGGTGACAAAACTGAGAGGCCTATAAAGAAAATTGGTTAATAATGTTTCCCAAGGAAACATTCCTAGCTGTATTAGACTCTTGAATTAATTGTAGCTTATTATGTGAAATTGATCATTTAGGAAAAAAGGAACTATTAGAAAATAAATGTGAAACCTCTCAACTAAAATAGTTCCTTGTTAACAAATTCATATAAAGTGGGCCCAAATGCCATATAAAGGTAACTGTTCTGAAAAGAAAGCACACCTCCAGTAATTTTGCACACCTCTGGTAATTTTGCACACATCTCTGGTATTTTTTTCTTTATCCAATTAAGAATGACCTATCTCTTGTGGGATCACCAGCAGCCTGAAATCAATGCTTCGTAACCTTCATTTGGCTAACTGTAGTAATCCAATCTAAATTAATATTTAATATAAGAGTGCTTTTGAAAACAATGTGGGAACTTCCACCAGTGGTAGGACAGGGCATTAAAATGTGTCAATATTTTCTCATTGTTATTCTGTCTCATTGATTTTGACCTTTATCGATCACCCCACATATCTCAACCTAGACCAGGGGTGTCAAACTGATGGCCCGCAGGCCAAGACGCGTCATGTGCTGGCCACCTCCACCCCCAGTTTAGTGAAGGGGAAAAAGTCATTATATGTCACATGACGACAACATGATGCCACGAGTTTGACACCCCAACCTACACCATCAAATTCTTACCTGAAGCCAAGTGAGAAGAAGCTTGTGATTATAAGGAAAGGGACTCTCAAGTGGTATTCATCAGCTTTTATTTTCCATGGCACTGAACATCTGAGTAGATATGTATAGAAATACACTGTTAATTTCTTTTTCCTGACAGGTCAGGCCGTCCCAAATGTGCTTTTTCAAGAGGTAAATGGACTCTTGAAGTCCAGTTGAAGAGGCAACCAGAAATCCAGTTGCCTCTTGAAAAAGCACCTTTGGGACAACCATGACCTGGATGACTGAGAATCTCCATAGACAGACAGGTCAGGGGTTTTTTTCTCTCCAGATCTTTGAAATAATTTTTAATGTTGTTTCACTTTTGTTGGTTGGGGTTTTTTTTTTTTCTTATTTGTTTCAATTTGTTTGGTGTTTCAATTGTGTATTTTATTGTATAGTAACTCTATTTTTGCATTTATGATGTGTTAGTTTTTGGAAAATATTGTTATAGGCTAATCAATCAAAAAAGATGTAAAAGAAAAGATATAAAAGATATGTTAAGAGGAATTTCACTATCCTCATTGGTTTTTCCACTTCTTAATTCTGGGCAATACAATAAATATTATGATCAATCAAGAAATATATCTTATTGTCCTTTTTTTCCCCCAGACTTCGTTCTGTTTTTTTCCCCTAATTTCAGCACTCTGACTCAGAAGGTAAAAAATAAGGTTGTTTAGAAATTCAGACAAGTATTTTAATTGAAATAACATTTGACTCCTTTGAGATTGGTTTTTTGAATCAGTTTAAGGCATCTAAACTAATCAGGTGCTTTTGAATTGCTTCTAAAAGATTAGAAGGGAATTCAGAGATTCAAGGGATTTTCTGCATGTCTAGAATCTCAAATCCCATTGCAGCTTTCCCTCCACATATGGATAAAGCCAATCAGGGTGGGCAATGTGATCAGTTCTCTGATAATGAGAAGATATATAATGGGGTGTGTGTGTGTGTGTGTGTGTGTGTGTGTGTGTGTGTGTATTAGCCGGTATACTTAAGCCAATGAATGAATGAATGAATGAATGAATGAATGAATGAATGAATGAATGAATAAATAAATAAATAAATAAATAAATAAATAAATAAATAAATAAATGCTGTTTTTTGTCAGGATGTGTTAGGGACAGGTTCAAACCAAATCTTTATGCTTCAAACACTCATCCAAAACAATAAATGTGCCACAATCCAACCACTAAAGTGTACAACAATAAAGATAAGCTGAAAGATAAATTCAATGAAGTCAACTGTCAATTAATTTTCACTGCACCCACTCAAATTATGGCAGTGTTCCTTGTTTTTTTCTTGCCTGGCATTTGATAAAAGAAGTTAGGTATGCAATTCACATGTTCTCTCTTGAAACTACTGGAAGGTAGGTGCTAAATAAAATTCATGAGTATCTCTATAAAAATTGTGGTAGAGAAGTACATGCTAGACAGTTTGACCTCTCCAACGACAGAGGACAGTTTTAGTCTGCTGCTTTTTAAAATAGATTGATTTGGTCTTTGTTATATGATCTTTTTGTTTCTTTTCCTCACCTCGTAATCCTGCTTCCTTGCTGTTACTGTCTGTCTTTGTCACCTGTTGTACCAACTGAACTTATTCATTGCACAAACAGAACTGAAATGGTGTGTTTGTTATTTGACTACAGTTTAACTATTCATGGCCTACAGATCACATACAGCTCTCCAGTCTTCATTTCTTACTCTGAGATCCCATTGCTGATTTTTTTTTTTTTGTGTTATCTTAACAGGCTAATTTTAATTAGGGTTAGGGTTAGGGTTAGGGTTAGGGTTAGGGTTAGGGTTAGGGTTAGGGTTAGGGTTAGGGTTAGGGTTAGGGTTAGGGTTAGGGTTAGGGTTAGGGATGCTAACTGGAACACCATGAACCTCTTCTGATTTCAGACAATTTACTTTCAGACCATGGCTGGATCATTCCTTTCCCTCAAGTTATGGTTGCAGGAGTGCTTGATGGAAATAAAAGCATATTTTAGGCTCTAGGAGCAGGACACAAAGCCTTTTTGTGAGGTTGGAAAGAGTTAGGGCTTGCTTAAGCCAAACTGTCCACCAATATATGACAAAGGCAGAACCCATGAGAATATATGTTCTGTGCAAGCTTAGGTCTGCTGTAGAGTTGAAAGAAAAATACTTCAACTTTCCTCCAGAGTTAGAGAAATGCTGCAGGGCCAGAAAGAAAACCAATGCAGTTCTTCAAGCAAACTAATGTCATGCAATCAGATAGGATTGAATCATCTTCCAAGTTGTAAGGAAATGTCTAACATATATCATTCCCAGTAGGGGTTAACATTGCTAATTAACCATGACAACAAACTTGCCAACTCAGAATATGAAGCGATCAGAGATTAGTGGATGTCAGTATTTAATTACCAGATTTTTTTAATTTTTAAAAAAGAGATTTAAATTCTATTCTACTTCAGCACAACTGGTCTTGGCTGGGCCATCTGAAGGTTTCTGTGCTATCTTTCTTCTCATCTCTGAAAGACAGTCATACCTGCTCCCAGGTGTCTAGTTATACAAGAAGCTTCCAGGTATCTATAAGATATTTTGCATGATTTTGACAAGTAGACAAATCCTTGAACATTAAGATCAATTTACAATTCAGTCTCAGTCAGAGCACACACATCACCCTCTCATACAAACCTTTCTTGAAATAAAGCTGCCTCCCTTGTTGTAGGCTAAAAGTGAAAGTTACTCAAACTGTTTAACAGAGAGTAAATATATAAATTTCTGATAACCAACATCTGTATGAATCATGAAGGGAGGGAGACAGTTTGGGAACTTGAAAACCTTCATATAAAAATGTCTGTACTGTATAGAAATTTAGTTTAAGTTAAGCTGTTTGTATCAGCAATAAAAAGAAATTATTTATTTCAAAAGTACTGCAAAAATAAATAACATTGTAGTTTGGAGCAGAACAGTCTGTGTTTCTGAAAAGTTCCTGACCCCTTTTTTTCACACTCTGATATATGGCATCTGTAGTGGGATTTGGAACCGATCCAAGCAGAAGATAAGTTTTTAGCACATCAGGAAGATAAATAATTTGGTACATAAACAATATACCAAAATGGAAGGATCTGAGATAAAGGAGGATAAATTGAAGGAGAAGGAATTAAAGGAGATAAAGAAGAGTCACTTGTTGTGAGATGTGAGGCAAATAAATTTAATAAATAAATAAATAAATATTCTTCATACTCTAGGTAAATGTGTTTCAGTTAGTGTTACAAGTGGATGAAGAAGGTCAATGCTTTGAGATATACCAAGAGATGCCATAGCATTGGCAACTTCAAGATATGTGGATTTCAATCCCCAGATTTCCCCAGACAGAATGGCCACACCTTGAAGTTTCTGAGGATGAGAAACATGGTTTAGAGCAGCAACCACCAACCTTTTGGGCACCAGGGACAGGTTCTGTGGAGAGAGGGTTTTCCTGTGGATTGGAGAGGGTGTAGTTTCATTTTCTCCCTGCATCCCATGGATGGAGCTTTGCTTGTTTGTGCGGACTGGTTTCTGACATGCTGTGGACCAATGCCAGTCCACAGACTGGGGATTGGGGATCCCTGGGTTAGAGCATGAAATATTAATAATTATACTACAGTAATGTACTATAATGTGAAGAGGAGGAAGAAGCCTTTAAATTTTAATGTAGCCATGCTGGAACAAAACTACAAAGTTTTAATTAATATTATTTCTTCTGTGAAACTGAATAATTGTTTTGTTTCGTTGTTGCTGCTGGAAAGTTTCTATGGCTCCAAAATTGAATGAAGAAACAACCTGTACCTTTTTAAAAAAATGATCTCAGCATCAAGACAATGGTGTTTTATTATGGTTGGGAGTGAAAAGAAAGGATCTGCATTAGAGCCAATGGGGAGAATGTGGGAGTAAGATATGATTGCATCCATGAGCTCAGTTGCTTTGCTTTCCATCTGGAAAGTGAGAAGGAAACAGTCCCTTAAAGTAGAAGGCAGGACTGGGAGAGCTAACTTAACTTGCTTGCTTGGTGAAATGGAAAGAGCAAGAAGCAGGGGGAATGGTCCTTTAGGGTCTACTGTGACCAAAGTACAGAACAGATCAACCATAAAAATGGCCCATAACAAACATTGTATTAAGCTGCCTTCAAGAACACCTGGTGGCAATAAGGGACATAAAAGCATTACTGTGCAGAGTTAAATTATATTGGAACTGCAAGTGTGCTTCTCATTATTTTTTTTCCCCCATGAGGAAAGAAGAAAAGATGGGGAAATGGTTCTTAAGCCATTAAAGAATCTGTTTCACAGTACAAAGAAGAAATGAATAAAAATCAAATCCTACAACAATATTTGAATGAATTGAAGATTAAAACTGTTAATTGTAAAAGGCAGAAATATAAAGTTCATTTACTTGATCAAGGCTAAAATGTATGTTGTTACTTGTAGCAAGCCATTATGGACTGTGCTGACAACATGACTGAAATAAAGATATTTTGTTAATTTGTTTATTGACATGGGATGGGATGGAAGATGAAAAGATAAATGTGTGTAAATTTAGAGGGGTGAAGAGTCACTTATTTGTTCATAATGGTATTGAAAACTGAAACTTTACTTTCAGTAAAGTTACTTTATATATTTCTTGTTTCTTTGCTATATTCTTATTTTATTCTTATTTTATTCTTTTTTTATTGCACTTTTTACTTTATATTTTTTCCTTTTTAAGATTTCACTATTATAATCAAAATTCTTAATAAATATAATATAAATGTTACTTATTATTTTATGCCTAATCACACAAGTTTATTTTCTATCCTTTCTTCAAAGGCAATCTTCTAATAGATGTTTCTTTGAGCAAAATTAACATGAAGTTTAAGCATTTTTGTATAACTTGATCTCTTCTCATCTTCCTAACAGTTGTCACTGACATTATAATATTCTTCCTCCATTCCTCACACATCTTTTGTAACCTCCCTGGCATAATGCTTGTATTTCATTGCTGTACACTTTCCTGGCTAGATTGTGACACATTTGTCTTGTTTTCCTGTTTTATTGTTTTGGATGAGTTTGTAGTGGGCAGTTTTGTGGTTGATCTGTTCTTCGGCCACAGCAGATCCTAAAGGGCTATTCCTCCTGCTTCTTGGTTTTTCTATCTTGCAAAGCAGGCTGTCAGATTAAGTTAGCTCTCCCAATCCTGCTTTCTGCTTTCAGGTATTGTTATCTTCTCACTTTCCAGATGGAAAGCAAAGCACACATCTTAATCCCACATTCTTGCTGTTGGTTCTAATATAGACTCTCTGGGAGAAATCCCAATTTTTCCATGTAGTCTTTAGTTTTAGTCAAACCAGTGTGAAGTTTATTTAAACATCTCCAAACTGTCCACTTCTCCTTCAAGTCTCCAGGCAACGTCTCAAGAGGTCCTATCCAATTATGAAAATGCTAAATTTTGAAATGTAGTAGCAGTCTACTCGGTGCAATCTAAAAAGCTCCTTCTTGATTTCAATCCTTTTGTAGGGATACTTGGCTAAATAATGGCTGTGCCAAATCATGTAACATCTTTCCATATTCCATGTTTTGCACCATACTTCTTCAAACACCTGTTGCATATGTAATAGACAAAGAGGGATATCACCTATTCCTGCACACAGATGGCCCATGCTGGCAATGGACCAAACAAAAAGCTCAAATCTGCCTTAATTCTTTTTCATTAAGTAATCTTCAGGCCTGTAGACAGGGTTGGGTTTAGGGTTATATTCCAGAGTAGGACATGAGTTGCTTTTAATGCAAACATAAGCTTGTCCACCATACTATAGACCAGGGGTGTCAAACTCGATTTCATTGAGGGCCACATCAGGGTTGTGTTTGACCTCGGGAGGGAGTGGGTGTAGCCAGAGTGCTCTGCCAGAGAAAATGGGCTCCTGAGCTCTATTTTCGGCTGCAACACAGAGGTGAGTTTCAGCAGGTTATGACCAATTCTGGAGAACTGATAGGTGAAAGTTTGAATATTTTGGAGAACTGGTAAATACCACCTCTGACTGGCCCGACCCAGACTATTCTCTGCCTCCTGAGTACCAGCTGATTGGGAGGAAATGTGGATTTTGCAGTAACCTTCCCCTGGAGTGGGAGGGGGGAATGGAGATTTTACAGTATCCTTCCCCTGCAATGCCCATCAACCATGCCACGCTCACCAAGCCACACCCACAGAACCGGTAGTAAAAAAATTTGAAACCCACCACTGCTGCAACGGCCTCCTGCAACCCTTTGACAGTGAAAATGGAGTTTGGAGTTTTTGCTGGCAGAGATCCTGCAGGTCAGTCCTTCGCTAGTTCCAGGGCGGCCCATCAAAACACCCCGCGGGCCAAATCTGGCCCCTGGGCCTTAAATTTGACAGCCCTGCTATAGACATTTTTGCTATATATTAGCAAGTTCCCCTCTATGCCAGTACTATTTCCACTCCCCAAATCCTGTAAAAGCAATTAGAAGTTTATTTGTGATTGTTTTCTTCTAGCAGCTCTGCGACACTAAGAAAAACAAACAAGCACTACTTTTCTCCAACAGCTGTAGGCCCTGAAAAATAAAAATCCTCATATCCCTGCCCCAGGCACCCTTCCTTCATGTCTATCTGTCTGGTGGTAGTATACAAAGGAAAAAGAAATCTAGGAAGTTTCTAACAGGAGCAAAACATCAAGCTAGTTGAAAGACGTAGAAAGGTAGGTGAAGTCTTGGAACCAGGTGGGGGCGTGAAAATGAGGAAATGAACTCCAAACAAGCCTCACTGAGGCGTAGACGTTCAAAGAAAACACTGCTTTTATTGCAATTTCAAATATTCTACAGCTGAGCTCCAAAGATAGAGGTTCAGCTTTTGAACATGACCACCAGCACAGGATCAATGATGTCCAGAACTGCTTTTGAACTGAAGCAGACTGTCTGTCCCAAGATCAGGGAAGGAATGTGTCGGATGTTAGCTTGCCTGAAGCTTTCCAGAACCCTCAGAAGTGATTTCCATATCTCAGTTCTTCACCAGTCAGTATTTTTTTCTTATTAGGCCTCTAGCTCTGGGAATAGTCAGTCAGCGCCAGCTCGGATGTGGTTACTGAGAAACAAAAGGCACACTCTAAAGAAGACACTGTACAAGGAAACAGCATTCAATTGGCTTCAGTTAAAGATAAATTCCCTGTGGCTATTAGTGTTCTCTGTGGAGTCACTAAAAAAACCCAATATGTTTTGAGAAGTTTAAAGAAGGATAAAATTGATATTTGTTGTCAGGAGAAGAGAGAAAGAATTAAAATAAGCAGTTAAAGCCATAATCCACAATATGCAAGTATACAAATTGTTAGGACAATGCAATGAAAAATTGGATTTGAAGAGTGAAATCTATATTTACTTACACAAGCAAGGCACAGTTTCTTTGAATATTACCAACAAGTATCTAAGGCAAGGGTAGTCTAAAATAGATATCATTACTATAAAGCTACAGAAGGGCAATTGCTTATTTTTTTCATTGTTCCAAGATTTATTTGTATCTGAGACAGCTTTCATTCCCAGTACATCAAGAACACGGCAGGGTGAAAACTTTACTATGTTAAATGGTTTGATACTTGCACATCACTGAATACTTCCGAACTGAATTAGCTGAACATTTGTAGAATTTCACAGTCAGAAAGTTACTTTTTATATAAGCAATCATACCTGACAATTTTAACAAGCACTAGATGCTCAGTGGTCAGCAGCAAAACAAAACAAAAAATCCTCTTTGTTGAACTGCTATTAATTGCCCTGCAGACAAGCAAAAGTATATACTAACTATACCTGCTATGTGAATCGATTTCTGTGTTTTTCAGGACTCATGCCACAGGTCCCCAATCTTTGGGATTGTTAAGAACAATATGGATGCTCTCAAAAAATAGTTGCTGCAGCTTTTTCATTTTTTAAAAAAATAGCTATTGGGTGGTACAAATAGCCATTAAGCACAACCTGGGACTACTTATCTTAACTCCCACCAGCCCCCAAAACACATGACCTTCTCCACTTAATTTCTTTCCTACTATATTCCTCTGGCCAGAAGATCTTGCATCCAAAGCATTTAGTTGCAGTAAGCTGTCATCTTTATTTTCTGAGATAGTTTATTGAACCTATGTGAGACCTAGGATATTTTTGGAAATAAAAATGATGCTAAAGACTGACACTTTCTTCAAATATTCCAGTTTCTAGGAGAAGGGGGTTAAAATAATCTTTTAATCTATAAAGAATTTCCTTCAGTTGGGCAGGGAGCTTTCAAGATATCCAAGAAGATGTTCACAGATACATTGGTGTCCCCAAGTTTCACACTGGTATACTGTAGGTCATCAAAGCAAGTTATAGCAACTCAATAGCGTTCTCCAAAATAAAATGAGAATAAATTAAAAACAAAGCTTTACTCTGACAGCAGTAGTTCTTAAAAGATGACAACTCCAAAACTGTATGCAAACCAGATTTTTTTAATGTGACAATTTAATGCACTATGCTAAAACGTACTTTGATTTTTTTTTCAACAGTTTGTTAGTGGCGCTGTTTCTTTTAATTATAACTCTTCCGTCCTTCATTCTCTCTCATTCCTCTCTCCCTCCCTCCATCTTCAGATTAAAGATGTTCACAGAATCAGAAACAAACATTTACAATCTTAACAAATAAATAAACCCATTAAAGGCAACAGCCAATAAATAAACCCCATTAAAGACAGCCTTACAGAATGAGACTGATGAAAAGAAGGCAGTTCAGACAAGTAGTCTCAAGGAATATGTCACACTTTATACCAAGAATTCAGCATTTTCTGGAATACCTGAATATCAAGTTTATCAATGCACAAGCAGCATGCGGACCTAGGTATTGCATCAAACAAACTAATTGGCTTGTTAAACAACACAACTAACAAAGCATGGGTGATATATGGTAGCGTGCATGTGAAACAAGTCACAGCATCTTACGTAGCCTTTTTCTGTACAGGACTATGCAATGTCCTTGGTATAGATTAGATTACAAATGAGTTGTAAGGGATGTGTTTTATTAAACCAACTATATCATTAGGAGATCATTTGAACTTGTATGAATGGTTGCACTCATACAAAAGAATTGCATTCTTTTGTATGAGTGCAACCATTCATACAAGTTCAAAAGGTAACACTAAGGGCTGAGAAATATAAGTTGTTAGCTGGTACCAAATGAGTGGATTCAATCAGATCAGTATAAACCAGTGGTGGGTTGCCCCCGGTTCGGACCGGTTCGCAAGAACCGATAGTAAAACCGGTGGGAGACCCCACCCACTGCCCCAGATGTCATCATCAGTGATCTGTACATGTGCAGAAGCAAAGCACGTGTGCAAGCGAAGTGAGCACGCACACACGATCCCTTGCAAACCAGTAGTAAAGGTAAGTAGAACCCACTCCTGGTATAAACCCGCACAATGTTCCAGTAAATTATACCTTTTTATTATATGAAATACATTGGTATGTATGTATGTATGTATGTATGTATGTATGTATGTATGTATGCATGCTATCATTTTTAATTTTAAACTTAGTTGAATGATAGCAAGGAATAAAGGTTCAATAGCAAATAAGAGTTTCCTATATTTCATAAATTGGTAGCAGACAGTAAAGCAAGCTAATTTACCAAATGCTAGTTTTCTGCTAAGTATGTAATAAATTAAGCTTAATGCAGGGAGGGAGGGATGAAGATTTTTTTATATTTCCTAACAGATTCCCACAAGGAAAATCAGTGGTTCGTCCCGCCTGTGGTCATTGTGTTTCTCTATTTAGATAAGGAAATATCTCTGAAACACGACCCAGCCGGGGTTTAGTCTAGTATGTATTAAAGACAGTGGTGTGCTAATAGACATATGAAAACTAGCTCCATTGCTTCTGCCACACCACAAAGTGGCAAACAGCTGATCAGAGCACTAGTCATTGTGATTCAGTCTTTTCTCAATCGGCTTGCAAAATTCCTGAAAATTTAACAATTCACTCCCACAAGCCAGTACAAGCCAGCTCCAACAAACCACTATTTGAAGGTAAACTGCTAACTCAACAGTCAAAGAAATAAATATAGATCTCTCTCTCTCCCTCTCTCTCCCTCCCTCCCTCTCAAATGAATTTAAAGATGCAAAATTAAAAGTAAGAAAATAAGTGCTACTAAAAGCTATTCATTTATTTTACTTCTTTGGAAAATTTTTATTGCCGCCTTCTTACTCATAGCAATTCAAGGCAGCTTATAGGAAATAAAAAGACAATATAAAAGAAATGAAAATAATAAAAAAATAACCCTCCACACACCTCACTGCAGCGACACTTATACCAGTCATTTAATGGGCTCCATCCCACTCTGGGTTCCCCAGGCCCACTGACAGAGCCGCATCTTCAGGGCCTTCCAAAAGAGTGTCAGAGTGAGGCCAATCTAATTTCCAAAAGGATGATGTTCCAGAGGGAGGGAGCCACCATGGAGAAGGCCCTTCTTCTGGGTCCCGTCATATATATCTCCTTAGGGGATGGGACCCACAACATTCCTTGCCTGCCCTGCTCTAGTGGGTCAGGTGGATGTGACTGGCAAGAGACTGGCTATTGTTACACAAAAATATTGTATTAAAAATAGAGGTTTGGATGTGTTATGTGCATGCTGCATGGGGGGGGGTTAATATTAATGTTCCAATAGACGTTTGTTTAATATTTTCAGTAAGAATGTGCAAGATATTGGGCATATTTGCAGTGAATAATTAAGCTGCTTCTGTCCTATGCTACATGGCAAACCACTTGGGAATCCGGTAACTCAAGGAATATTTCAGGGCTGCTTTGTCAAGGACAGCATTTATTCTGTTATTTGGAGGAAATCTTTAAACATCAAGTTGAGAAAAGAACAGACTGACTGCCAAATAAGAGTGGGTAACAGAGGTGGAAAGGATGTGCTTTTTCAGAATTCAGACAAAATCTTTTCCTGGGGTAAGATAATTGTAAGCAGATCCTTCCAGAGTGAGTCCACAGGTTGAATGGAAACTTGATGAGAAAGAGCAGAAATATAAGTATAGAACAGAATAAGAAAGACTGAGTGATCCACTTTGATGGTCTGTTACTTTATTTTTCACCTAAGTGGGTTGTATCCGTTTAAAAGAACAATCAATTTGGTTTAATAAATATTCAATTAAAACTGTTTTTGATAACTGAAAGCATCTCCAATGACTATATTTGGAAAGCAAATCCATTGAAAGAAGAAGGATAACTTTTGTTTTCTTGGAACATGCCTGTTACAAATGCACATGTGAGGTGCTAGCCAGCACTAATCAAAATTATAACCACATGAGCATTTTCTTGGCATTAGGTCCCAGTGAGACACCATGGCTTACATCAGAGTGATGTATACTATTGTTCCACAGTTCTCTTTTCCTTGTGTTCTTCTCAATTAAGTACAAGCCTCTGGGAAACATATGTTTCTGTAGGTTATTGTAATTTTTTTCCTCCAATGAGAATCCTGTGAAGTGGGTTGGGCTGAGAATGACTAACTCAAAGTCACCTAGTCAACTTTCATGCCTAAGGGAGGATTATAATTTATAATCTTTAGTTTCTTAGTCCAGCACCTTAAGATGCTTTTCAAACTATATAGTAGTGTGTAATAAAAGATCTGGGCTGGTCAAATACCATTTAGTTAAGAAAATTAATCCTAAGTATTAATAAGGTATGAATTATATGTATGAAAATCAATAGTGGAAATCAATCAAATATGAATCTTCTTCCTTCATTCATATTCTTAGAAATGGAAACCAACTGTGCAATTTTGAAACTCATGTTTCACTGGGAATAATTGTTTTTCTGCCCCGGTGCAAAGTGGAGAATGATTGATTGTTTTATTTGAGAAAAATCAATGTTGTTATTGGAGAAAAGAAAAAAATAAACATCATTGTTTAGCTTAGTAATTCAATAATGGCTTAGAAAAAGGTTTTGCAAAAGAAATAATTATCTGGAGGAGGATTCGTTAGCTGAAATAGTTATTTGGGAAGAAATTCCAATGTTAGAGGTCAATATTGTTTCACCTGATTGCGAATGTTTGATGAGTTTGTCCTCATATCAGGGAATGGTGAAAATTAAATGCAGCAGTGGGCACTGGTTAAAATGTAGGACAATATTATTTGCTTATTCCATTTGCAAGATTCACTGATTAGCCAAGTGCTTTTAGCAGATACTGTAACTGTCATAATGTAAAGAAAAATCACTGCTGTATTGGCCTTTAGCATAATGGGCTATATCCAAATTTAAATTCTCTATAGAGCAGACTCTATTGAAATTTATAGAATTTGACTAACCTAAGCCCATTGATTTCAGTGAATCTATTTAAAATGGCTTGGCCTGGATGCAACCCAATCACTTTGAACAAGTTTGCTCTGGGGCTTAAGTTTCCTTTAGCAATAGTAACTGTCAATCTGCATTCAGAAATTGTAAATGCATTCCAGTAACATTTGATAGAGGGATCATTATATCCATTACTTCCAAAACTGAAATATCACATTGGCATAAGTATTCAGAATCTTCACTCAGTACTTTCTTGAAGCACCTTTGGCAGCAATTACAGCCTTGAGTCTTTTGGGGTGTGACGTGACAAGCTTTGCACACCTGGATTGAGGGATTTTCTGCCATTCTTCCTTGCCAATCCTCTCCAACTCAGTCAGGTTGGATGGTGACCATCAGTAGACAGCCATTTTCAGGTCCCTTCAGAGATGTTCAATAGGGATCAAATCAGGGTTCTGGCTAGGCCATTCTAAGACATTCACAGAGTTGTCCCTAAACTACTCCTGTGTTGTCTTGGCTGTGTGCTTAGAATCATTATCATGTTAGAAAGTAACCTTCAGCCCACAGCATGATGAGGTCCTGAGCACTGTAGAACAGATTTTCATTGAGGATATTCCTGTACTTTGCTCCATTCAGCTTTCCCTCAAACCTGACCAGTCTCCCAGGCCCTGCTGCTGAAAAACACCCCCACAGCATGATGTTGCCACCACTATGCTTCACCATGTTGGGATGATATTGGGCAGGTGATGAGCAGTGCCTGGTTTCCTCCAGACATAACATTTAGAATTAAGGCCAAATAGTTCAATATTGGTTTCATCAAACTAGAGAATCTTGTTCTTCACAGTCTAAGAGTTTTTTAGGTGCTTTTTTTGCAAACTCCAAGCAGGCTTTCATGTGTTTTGCACTAAGGAGAGGCTTCTGTCTAGTTACTCTGCATAAAGCCCAGATCAGTGGAGAGCTGCAGTGATGGTTGTCTTTCTAGAATTCTGTCCCATCTCCATACAGGATCTCTGGAGCTCAGTCAGAGTGATCATCAGGTTCTTGGTCACCTCTCTTACTGAGGTCCTTCTCCTCCGATTGCTCAGCTTAACTGAGCAACCAGCTCTTGGAAGAGTCCTGATTGTGCCAAACTTCTTCCATTTGAGAATTATGGAGGCCACTGTACTCTAACCTTCATTGCAGCAGAAAGTCTATTATAGCTTTTCCCAGATCTGTGCCTTGCAATGATCCTGTCTCTGAGCTCTGCAGGCCCTTCCTTTGACCTCATGGCTTTTGCTCTGCTACAGTATGCATTGTCAACTGTGAGGCCTTCTATAGAGAGGTATGTGCCAAATCATGTCCAATCCATTTAATTTACCACAGGTTGACTCCAATCAAGCTGTAGAAACACGCCACAATGATGAAAAGAAACAGGAAGCACCAGAGTTAAATTTCAAGTGTTGTTGCAAAGGGTCTCAATACTTATGCCAATGTGCTATTTCTGTTTTTCCCTTTTACTAAATTTACAGACATTTCTAAAATTCTTTTTTCATGTTGTCATTATGGGATACTGAGTATAGATTAATGAGGAAAAAAATGAATTCCAACAACTGTGGGATTAGGCTGCAGCATACCAAAATTGACAAAAGTGAAGGAAATCCAAATACTTTCTCAATGCACTGCAGTCACTAGTGAGGAATGTGTATATAATGTTTGTGAGTTGTTGGCACAGCTGACTTGGCTTGGTGACTGTCTAATCAATTAATCTCTTATAATTCTTCAATGAATTTTACTCCTGTCACTCAAAGGAAGTCCCCTATCCTTTGTATAATTGCTCCTCAACATATCTCTATGAAATTTACATTGGTTTTTTTCTCTCAAAACAAGAACTAGTGTAGCAAAACATTTCATCCCATTCTTGATTATAACATATAGATAACAAATATTATTATTGCTGCTGTTGTGGCTATTGTATTTTGAAAGCTCTTCCATTTATTTCTACATACTGTACTATAATTGTATACTCTGTATGAAAGCTAAATTTTAGTCCCAAATATAAATCCATTCTTTTAATAAAAAAAAATAATTATTATAATCATATGTTCCTTCTCTGTGCTCAGCTATCAAAAACTATGGTTGATAATTGCAGAATCCTGTTCCTGAACTGAACATTGAGTCTCATTGGACCACTCAAACAACTTGGGTTAAATCTGATTCTTTGTGGACTTCAACATTATGTCCCAGAACAGAATCAGGTAGACTTTTCATATCAGTTGATTATATGTATCCAGATTAAGGACCCATACATATGAGTAAGAGCCAAGGTGGTGCATAAGAGCTGAGGTGGCGCAGTGGTTAGAGTGCAGCACTGCAGGTTACTTCAGGTGACTGCTAGCTGCCGTTCGGCAGTTCAAATCTCACTGGCTCAAGGTTGACTCAGCCTTCCATCCTTCCGAAGTCAGTAAAATGAGGACCCAGATTGTTGGGGGCCATATGCTAACTCTGTAAACTGCTTAGAGAAGGCTGTAAGAGCACTATGAAGTGGTATAAGTCTAAGTGCTATTGCTATACTCTCTCAAAATTCAGTTGTAGAATTAAAACTACCACATGTAAGCATTTTTACCTAACACGGCTTTCATCTGTGTATTCCTTCATATATGAATGATTTGCCAATAACACTAACAGTTTCTGAAGATAGTTTTGAACTTTAACTTCCAATCATGACTGTTATAGAGAGTGCATGGGATTAAATTCAGTATAGCTTTTATATCTTTTAACCAATACTCAGGGGGAAGTAAAAAAAGATCTCTTAGCAAAAACAAGAGTTCTTCAAAACGAAGTTAAATGATTTACAAGAGGCTGGTTTCTATCTCAACAGCTTTATAGTTCATATTGTAAAGATTTTGCCTAGTCAGTCAATTTAAGACTTTCCTTCATTTTCTAAAGACAAATGAGAATCCATTTTTATGCTAGAAGAGTTAATTTATTAGCACTTTTGCATTTCATAGCAAATAGCCAAAAAATCACAGGGGAAGATCTTTCATGTGTGTGTGTGTGTGTGTGTGTGTGTGTGTGTGTGTGTGTGTGTGTGTATCCTTTGTTTCTCTTGGAATCCCATCAACCCTAGGATTCTGCAAAACACAACTTGAAAAACCCTGTTTTACAAAGCAATCCCAGCAAAATGTCTGGGAGAAAACAATACTTTAAAAACTCCTCTGTACCCTTATATTCAGCAAAGTGATGAATGAAATAGATATGCTAAGGAAGCAGAAAGCTATGCTTGAATTTTCCATCAACTGCATCTAAGAAATATAGGGATATATATATGGACTGCCTACTTTACCACTATAGTTGGATTTCAGTGAGCCTTTAAAAAATAGCAGCAAGTAGAAACCAGTAGTTATTTTAATATGAAATGAAGGCAGCAAAGAAGAATCTGATTAACAATTTGCAAACTGATCTCTATCTTCAACTTGAGTGCCTATTAAATTAAAGGTAATTACTTTCCTGTGCTGGCAATTTAGGTTTAATAGTCACAAAAAAATTCTTAGAATAAAGTTATTTTGTGAAAAGACTTCCATATAAATTTTGTTTTAAAAAAAGACATAAAAGGATTAAGAAAGCTGAAACTTTTTCCCCCAGATTCTGCAAGTTTCTGAGTATTGCAATGCTCCCAGTAAGGAATATCATATAAAAATGTTTTTTTTTCCAGGAATTTGACTTTTGTAGCATATAATGTTCAAATCGTGAGTTTAAATGGTTTCATGAGCTTAAATGGTCTCTGGAGGATGGTAGAGGACAGGAAGGCCTGGAGAAAAGTTGTCCATGGGGTCGTGATGGGTCAGATATGACTTCGCAACTAACAACAACAAATGTTCAAATGGTATTTTGTTCAGCAGAAGAGAAATCAAGTAGAAAAAAATACTTAACAATAGAAAGAAGAGGTACTAAACCATACAAGACATGCTTTACAATTATAGAAGAAACTTGATTTTTTTTTCTTAATTGGATTTTATTTATTTTGAAGAGTTCTTCACTTCACTTAAGAGTTTTGATCCAAGCAACTATTCACATTTATATAAAATTTTATACTGGACTGGCTATCACAATAAGTATATACTTAGAGTGTAGTGTAATGTTTCTCAACCTTGGCAACATTATGATGTGTGGACTTCAGCTCCCAGAATTCCCCAGCCAACATGCTGATTGGGGAACTCTGGGAATTGAAGTCCACACATCTTAAAATTGCCAAGGTTGAGAAACATTGCTAATGTATGAAGAAAGACAGAGCACAAAACAAAGTGGTAAACCTTAGCTGAAGGTAATAGGATATTCGAGCAAGCAAAGAGAAGATGAATCCCTCCACTGATGAAGGATATGGAGAACATTAGAAAGTCCCAAATGAGTCCTGCTAAAATTAAGCCCCACCCTAACCCACTGAAAGATGCTAAATTTATAACAAGTTAAAGCCTTAGGTGACCTGATCAATATGACAGGATCATCCTCAGAACACCTGACTAGACTATTAAAAAATCCTCACTGTTTTTCAGTCTCATATTTTTGTAAAAATTTAAGGCAAGAGCTGATGATTTAGAGGTTCATCCTCTCCATCTGAAAATGGTGGCAATAGTGTGTCTCTAAGCAGGAGGACATCAAATCTGATCTTCTCTTGGGGATTCCTCATTTGAATTTAATACATGTGCCCTAAACTGCAAGGACAAATGGACAAGGGAGATGTTGAGTAATCAAAGAGAATCAACAGGTTCCTTGTTTTTCAGGAGATACATTAGTACAAACAACATTTTAGGAGTTATTTCAAAGCTTAAACAAGCTAGAGTTGAATCTAAATATTCTGCTTCTCCTAATAGACATGAGCAGCAACCGCTTTCAAGATTTTGTCTAAGAAACTTAAATATTATCAATTTGGTCATGATTATTAAAAATCATCTATATTAAAAAGGGTTTCATAAGAATGTCACTCCAATGTCTCTTTCAGAACACCTGCGATTCTCCTTTTGCAATAAAGCAGTAACTACCAACATTCAAATATCAGTTAACACATTTCAGTTGCAACTATTCAGTAATGAATACTCTTGGAGACATTGTGAGATTAAATCCTGTAAAGCAATATACCGTGTTTTCCCGAAAATAAGACCCTGTCTTATATTTTTTTGAACCTTGAAATAAGTGCTTGGCCTTATTGCCATGCGCTCAAAAGCCCGATTGGGCTTATTATCAGGGGAAGTCTTATTTTGGGGAAAACAGGGTACCAGTTTTAATACAGAGGAAGCAAAAGTCTTCACCTGTGTTTAAGGGATACTGCAAGAGTGATCTTGGTTACCAAGGAAACAGAGGTGGTATTCAGCCGGTTCAGACTGGTTCAGGCGAACCGGTAGCTCTGATGATCAGTTGGCCCCGCCCACCCATCCGTGCTCTATCGTGTCCTTTATTTCCTGCTTTGTGGCTCATCTCAATCACGCGGCACAGCTGATTTCACACACCCCTCTCCATTCTACTTGCCCTTGCTGACTTGGAAGGTAAGCAGCTGAGCTTCTAAATGCTCCATTTTCAGTGCTGCGTGCAAGCATCTTAGGTTTGAATACTGTTAAACTGGCAGCATTTCACCACTGCAAGGTAAGGTTGAAAAAATAGAATATTTCATCTGTGAAATGCAGAAAAGGATGAAAAAACATTATTTGTAAATGACCAAAGTTGGTATGCAACAAAATAAATCAAAACATTGTGGCATTTCATGCACAACTGTGTTACTTGCAACTACGATACAAATGAAACTATGTGTTAATTGCTAACATTAAGTAATTCCTAACTAATATAATTCTCTTTGTCTTTAGAGACAAAGTAGAACACCATTGACCCACAACATACATCTATATATCAATGTAAGTAGAATAAGGATTGTTTAAAATGTTTTCAGTAAAGAATTAATTCTACTGATTACAGTTAATAATATAAACAGTTAATTTTGGATAAGCAATCTTGAACATCCAGTCTCAAAATGTATTATTCAAACTTTTAAGAATCTTATAGGGGGAATGTTAAATTCCTTGAGAAGTTTTATCTGATTAATTTATCATTTGTCAAAAGGCGTCCCACTTCAAATACTTTAGGATCTACCAAAGTCTTAATAGGTTGATATGAAATTTACTTTTTGTGCATTTCAATTTAGTATCATACAGATGGTATTTCACAAAGGGGGAAGGGAATTATATTGAATTTATAAGTGTATTGAAAATTCATGCTAATGAAAACGTTAAAAGTTTATGTTCCTGAAATTAACAAAATCCTAGTTAAGAGTCATATATAAGTTTTCCAATTTCACTATACAAAGCTTTTTTTAAAAAAAAAATGTGCCACAGTATTAAACATTTAAATAATCCTTAAAATTTAGCAATTCAGGAAATGTTTAACTAATCTGTTCAAGACTAAGAATGAGGTTATTTTTAATGATTTATTGTAATTATACATTTCAGTTCTAAAATAAAAGGCATGATTTTCTTTTTCAGGTGAAAACCAGTATTTTTATGCAAGGGTGGACACAGCCTTCTTGCAGCATCTATAACTTGCAAATACTGTTTCTAGCTTCATTCAAGACTTGGTTGTTTGCCTTCTGATCACAATCTAAGTAACATAGAATGTCCAATTGCCTAATCAGCAATATTAACACTCTAATGCATATGAACGTAAATTCACTGGCTATTTCATATTCTGCACAGGAAAAAAGTTAAGCTTTTAACTATTTTTTAACTAAAAAATATTATATACTCCCTCTGTGGAGTTGTTATTTGCAGTTGCTATAAAACAGGATATAATCTCCCTCTTACTTTCAAAGAGATGAGTTAAATAACCCAAAACTAGTAAATTCCAAGCATGATTCAGAACTAGTAAATTCAGCACATGATTCAAAAGTTTGATTCATGTTATGTAAAATATACGTGCCATCTCCAAGTTAAAGCAGACTATTTAAAGACAATAATTAAGGCACCACATCAAAGTCAGCAATGTTGTTGCATATATGGCTCCAGTATGCTCTAGGTTGGGGATGATAGGAATTTAAATTCTACAATAGGGCTATCAAGCTCAATTTCATTGAGCCGCATCAGAGTTGTGTTTGACTTTAGGGGGGTAGGCATGGCCAGGGTGGGTGTGGCCAGTTTGACGTGCACATTTGTAAACTGGTAGGGAAGTGAATTTCACCTCTGGTACACACACACACACACACACACACACACACACACACACATCACAGGCCATTTAGAATACATAGCACAGTGTTTCTGGGAGTTGAAGTCCACACATTGTCCAGCGGTCAAGGTTGAGAAACACTGACATAGCGGAACAAAGTGTCTTGAGAGTTAACAAGGTTGATGCTATATGGTATAAAGCTATTACAGAGTCTAGTTGTTCTGCTTTGGATACCATGAAGCCTCCTCCCAGAAGGTAACAAAGAAAACCAGTTATGGAGAGGATGTGTAATATTCCAGACTAAATATATACATATATGTGATTGCCAACTAAACCATTGCCAAAAAGGGCCCTTGACAAATTCAGGATCCCATACCTAACCAGATCTTCACTGCTTTAAAGCTTTAGGGTTATCCTAATCTCTGAAGGGAGAATGTTCCAGAGTCCAGAAACTTTAGAAAGAAGGCATATCTTACAATCCTTGCCAGCCAATTTTCCTTGCTTGATGGGGCCCGTAACATGACCAACCTGCCAGATTGAATTTGAAAAATTGCTGGGAGAAGATGGTGCTTTGGGTAGCCCAGATCCAAGCCATGATGGTGTTTTACTGAGTATTCACTTAGAAAAATGTTCATATCAAATGCTCATAGTTCTATACATTTATAGGCATGGGAGGAATGAATGCAAATATGAAAGCATGTCTGATTTTGTTATAATTAAAAATTAAGAGAACTGATGAAGGATACAGGATGTAGATGTTGAAAGATCTGTTGATCTTTGAAAATGTCAAAAGTGGACATTTTGGGGGAAAAAAATAATATAGAAAAAGAAAGAAAAAGAAAACAGGGAAAATAAAGTAAGCATTAAAAGCAGAAGCAAAAATATCCCTGAAAAGCTATTAGGAGATTTTTAAAAAAGGTTCAAAGTATGTAATCAAAGAGTATGAATTTAGATGAAAAGTTTATAAAACAGGCAACAATGAACTGCATTGGAATAAGGGTATATATTTCTTACCCCAGGCTTTAAATTTTTGCCTTCCTATTTTTTACTCCTTTTCTGCATTCTGCATAGTTTTGTTTATCTTGAAAAGGAATAGCAGGATAGACAGGTATGTTTGTATATAGAAATAAAAGGCCTGGGAGAAATTTTTGTAATGGGCGATAAAAAAAATGTGTACAATTGTTTCTGTAGAAATGTGAACCTGAGACATAAAGATAATGAACCAAGAGACTCATTGTTTGTAAAATAGCCATTTTATCATTTGTGATAGCTGAACCAGTCTCCAAGTAACAATCTGCAGGACTAAAGCTAATTTAAGTAGTATCACTAGTTTAAAACTTGTAGAATTTTGACTCAATTACTTTTCAGTGATGTTTGCTAAATACCAAGTTGCTATTATCATCATCATTTCACCTTTCTATGCACATGTATTTGTACCCAGAAAAAGTGATTTTTGTTTTTTTAAAAAAAGGCTTTGCTCTGTGGATACTTAAGAGTTTCCTTTCACATTATTGTGAAATACAAATCAAACTGTGACAAATAAAGTTTCAGTTCCACACAGGACTGCCGTTCCAGTTAGAAAAAATACTAGAAGGTCACAACAGGCCTGCAAAATGTATTATATAAATATTGTAATGTGTTGCATTATAATCAGTCTATTTCAGTGGTGGGTTGGTATCGGATTTATCTATCATCTATCTATCATCTATCTACCTACCTACCTAATTTGAATTTCATTAACTATAACTGTTATGTAGTGGGCGCAAAGAAGGACTAGACACAAGGTAGAAGTAAACACTTTTATTAGCTCCATAAATCGCAATGACTGAGCTAGCCGCGGCAGCTCCTTTTATAGCTAGGAGCTGTTCCCAGCTTCAGCCACTGACGTTCCTCTGAATTTCCCGCTCCAGTTCCTATTCCTGATTGGTCCGTTCAAATCTGCCATTCAATACTCAACAATAACAATGAAGCATCTGCTTGTCTGCTAATTGGCCTTTTCCTCAGTTTTAGCTTGGGCTCATAAGAAAAAAAACTGAATAGCAAAACATTGCTAATAAAAGGAATCTTTCCTACAGCTTAAGAACAGAAGCAACAATTGAACAGTCACATATGAAGTTTTGGTCAATAGTTGCCATGCTTTTTAAAATCATTTTGGTTGAAACTGATCATCCGGATGTAGTTCAATGAAGATTTTATGTCTGATTTTGAAATTGGAACTGTCATGCTTGTTATGATCTATATTAGAAGAGGGGCCCTCCTTTTTTTTCTCCTGAAATTGTCAGAGAAATGGTACTTACCAATACTTTAAACCAGGGATGTCAAACTCGATTTCATTGAGGGACGCATTAGGGTTGTGTTTGACCTCGAGGGGCCAGAATGGGTGTGGCCAGGATGGGCATGGCCAGTTTAATGTCACTTGTGTCGGCCCAAGTGCTCTGCCAGAGAAAATGGGCTCCCGAGCTTCCTTTTCAGCTGCTTTGGCCTCCTGCAACCCTTTGCCAGCAGAAACCAAGCTTGGGAGGGCCGCACGCAGCTCTCCCGAGCTCCATTTTTGCTGTCAGCGGCACTGTGGGCCAGTCCTTTGCTGTTTCCAGGGTGGCCCCGCAGGCCAGATCTAAGCACCCCACAGGCCGAATCTGGCCCACAGGCCTTGAGTTTGATACCCCTGCCTTAAACACTTTCATTGGGCTTTAGGTGTGCTAGCTACAGTGGTTTCAGAATTGATAAAATAATTAATTCCCTCTAAATCTTAGAATATGACCCTGTTACAGCTTGATTCCAAACACTTATGTTAATGAGTACTGGGGGATTCTTTGTTCTATTTCTAGGCTAGACAACCTATCTAAAGCCACACCTCTCTTCTTACCTTTTTTTTTTTTTCTGTAGCAAAAGAAAACAGAAAATGTCTATAATGTAATCATAGCAATGGAAGGGTGGGACAGAATTTTGGAATATTCCCTAGATCAGTGCTCTCCAAACTTGACAACTTTAAGACTTTTGGACCAAGTCACAGAATTCCTCAGCTGACTTTGGTGACCCCTGCCCTAGATGAAGGCTTAGTTGCAACCTGCAGCTATTTTGCTTCCCCCTCCCAAAACAATAAACAAGTGGCTCAAAAATGACCTCTTATCTAAAAAACAGTAGAAGACGGCACCTCAGAGGAATCTGCCAGCTTACAATTTTGAGATTCCTACCCAGGGATTGTAAATATTGGAAAGAAACCATTAGCTACATAGCTATTGTGGTCCACCAGCAGTCTGCAGACCTGGCAGCGAAGTCGGACAGTGAGGAGACTGGGGAGGACAATGGGCCAGTCCTGGAGTCAGGGGAAGACATGGACGAGGGCTCTGCGTCAGAGGCAGAGATGGGGCCAGGGCCATCTGGGAGCGATGCACGGACTCCGGAGCCCCAAAGGCAGACAGCAGAGAGGCAGAGGAACAGGAGGAGCCTATTCCTAGTGCATGCATGTGAAGAGCTGCCAGAAGGCAAGAACAGCTGAAGCAAAAAGGACGACTCGGGAGTAAGGCCAGAAGATCATGGCAGCATCACATGATATATCTGGACTTTTTTCCCCTTCACTAAACTGGGTGTAGGCATGGCCAGTGCATGATGCATCCGGCCCACAGGCTGTGAGTTTGACAGCCCTATTCTATAGCATAGTTCTAACCTGTTGAATGGTTACACTTTGGGTCTTTAAAGTTTCTGGTTTGATCCTTTCTGAATGTGATTTTCTCAAAGTTTTGTGCTCACAATTGGACTTGATCTTTGATCAATTTTGATCTTTGGTCTACAGCCTTGGATTCAGGTTCTTAACATGACTGTTAAGATTTGATGTTGATTAAATGAGTGTGCAATTATCTTCTGAAAGTTTTACTGTTGGTTTGAGCCCTAAGTAGGACTTAATCTTAGGCTGTGATAGAGAAATTTTTAAAAGGGGATGGGTTTCTTAGCACTAGAGTTTGGGATTGTTGGAAGGAAGATGTAAAAGAGGACAAAGTAGCATGTGAGGTCCATGAGAATCAGTGCTGGAATTTTTAAATTTCAATATTTGTTTTTAATTACTTGGCTGAAAATGTGGAAAGTGGAAACTGCCAGATGACTGGAAAAGTGGAAATTGAATGGCACAGTTGATACTCCAGAAGACAGAAATAAAGTTCTAAATGATCTTGATAGTTTAGAAAAACAGCTGAAAGTGTTTTTCAGAACAGAGACAAATGCAAAATTCTTCATTTAGATTAAACTATGGCTTGGTAATTGTACTTTATGAAAACAGAACCTCAAATAATTATTTCTTACAAATAAGACAGTGGGTGATAGGGTTCCCAAAAAACAAAAAAAGCAACTGTGCCAGAATAAATATAATTTCCAAATCTTGTGATATACTTGTTTCATTTTCTTCTGCTTGTAGACAGCATCTCAAAAGTGTCTTCTTCACTTCTGGACAACACAGTTTGGGACCAATTCAGAAACACTGGACAGATTGGAAGAAAAGCAACAGGAATGATTTGGGAACTACAAACTTAATCCTAGAAGGAAAGATTTAGGAATATCTACTCTTAAAAAAATACAACTGGCAGTGGATATGATGACCCATGGAAGATCAAGATCTACTGATGCACTTTAGATGGCACACAACATACAGTACAGTAATGATTATAGCTACAAGAAGGAAGATTCTGATTGAAAGAGGAAGAACATTTAATAACTGTTACATAATGGAGCTATTTAACTCAAGAGATGGCTGAATATGTTCAAGCAGAGGTTAGATAGCCATCTGCATCAGTGGTGGGTTTCAAAAATTTTTACTACCAGTTCTGTGGGTGTGGCTTGGTGGATATGGCATGGTTTGGTGGACGTGGCTTGGTGGGCGTGACAGGGGAAGAATACTGTAAAATCTCCATTCCCACCCCACTTCAGGGGAAGGTTATGCAAAATCCCCATTTCCTCCCGATTAGCTGGGACTTGGGAGTCAGAGAATAGATGGAGGCGGGGTCAATCAGAGGCGGCATTTACCAGTTCTCCAAACTACTCAAAATTTCCGCTACCGGTTCTCCAGAACTGGTCAGAACCTGCTGAAACCCACCTCTGATCTGTATAGGATGCTTTTATTTAGATTTTGACACTGAACTGAAGAATAGACTTAATAGTCTAAATAGCCCCCTTTATTCCATGATGCTGTGCGTATAAGAAAAAGCATGTTGACATATGCTGGGTATCAGCCACTGAATCCGTTTTTATTAGTCTTGTCTTTCCAAAAATTTTGTATATGGTTTCAGCTGCTTGATTCATGAATCATCTGGATTTTATTCCTCTTTGGAACATTTGCACTATTAGCATTTCTCAATGAATCTTCATCTTCAACATTGCATGAACAAAAGGCACACATAACACTTTCTTCCTTAAAAAAAATCTAACTGGCTAAAATACTCTCTATTTTATTCTTTCCATGTTTTAGTCATCATAGAAATTCCTCACTTAAAGGAAAATAATGATTTATTTTTTAAAGAAAAATTAAAAATATCTTTCCTTCTTTTCTGGTGTCAAAGAAGTTCTCAATATTGCAGATTTTTAACAATTTTAGGGCCTAATGATATTCAGAAGTATACACATGAGACTTTTATCACAGGATTGCCATGTGGTAGATTATGTGAATAAGCACTTTAATTCCACTATGCATCGTGACCCTCAGCAGAAATCATGGACCATACTTGCATATTATAGTGGAACTGCAATAATTTCTCCTAAGCAATTAATGATATATTTTCAAAGGTTAGGAAGAGAGAAAAATGTAATCATTAAGTTCAGAGTTCCTACTACATTGCAAAATTCTGACTTTCCGCTGGCACTAGTCAAGGGACTCAGTGACTACATGAATCATTTGCCCAGTAGCAATTTCTCTTCCCAAGGGAAAGACTGTAATGAAGAAAGACAAATAGTAAATCCAATAATGGATTTCAAAAAAACAGATCTAATCAAGATAGTGAAAAGCTGTATACAACTTGCTGCAAGTATTGCAACAGATGGAACAAGCTGATTTGCATTAAGCAGATCAGCGGTGTAGACAGTGCAGCAAGGGTAAACAAAACACAGCCAAAACAAAGGATAAATGTGGCCACATCTATTGTAATGAACAGCCTAATCCCATTATTGAGCACTACATCAGAAGTTTAGCAAAAATACAAGAACAGGAAAGTGAAGATCATAAATAGAAATTCTGGATAGCCCTCAATTCACAAACATTCTCTGCATTGCCCTCAGAAACTAAACAACTATGCAAAGAAAAACAAAAAGCCATATAAGTAGAAAAATTATTGGATGGATGCCATCTCTTCCACCTCATTATTCTAAAGCAAGAAAATAATCCACCAGATTATTCACCAGAGAGAGAGAGAAAGAGAGAAAGAGAAAGAGAGAGAGAGAGAGGAGAAAAATGATCTGAGCTAAAATAATATCCTAGATCAGTTGATACATGATAAGCAAATAATATAAGCATGATTCAATTTCATTAGTTAGCCTATAAATATTGTAGTAAAGTGGTATATATTGAAATGCCAAGAGTTACATAATCAGAAACATTAATGTCCTAATGACTTGCTCATGATCTAGCTTCAGAGTCTGCAAGAATAAAAACCAGGCACACATAAATCAATGAGCTTGTGATTGTTTAACGTAAGGGCTGTCAATCTCTTTCATGTAACATCCCTTTCTTTCACTGATTTCCTTTCTCACTACATGCCACTGGAATAATAATCATGAAATTTAATAATATATATGTTACTGTCAATGTGTGAAATTAAGCATTTTATAGAATGCGTAGGAAATCTATAGAATTCCAAAAATGAGACGTCAAAGTATGAAACGCTTAATGTTTCACGCATTTCCTAGGCATTCTATGCAATGCCAAAAGGCAAACCAGCAAAGTATAAAATACTCCTGCTAAAATTCCATTCTAGCCTTCCTTGTTGAAACATGCAGATCAATATTGGTCTCCCTCTCTCCCTCTCCCTCTCTCCTACTCTCTCTCCCCCCCTCTATTTATTTATTTTTTTTAGTAAGAAAGTCCTGTACTTTATTTTGCATTTCTTCTCTCATTTTCATATACATCTTTTCACTAAAGAGTTAGGATTAGGGTTAGGTTTAGGCTTAAATTTAGGTTTAGGTTTAGGTTTAGGTTTAGGTTTAGGTTTAGGTTTAGGCTTAGGCTTAGGCTTAGGCTTAGGTTTAGGCTTACGTTTAGGCTTAGGCTTAGGTTTAGGCTTAGGTTTAGGCTTAGGCAGTGGTGGGTTGCTACCAGTTCACCCTGGATCGGGCGAATCGTAGCAGTGGCGGTGGGACGCTCCGCCCCCCCGCCCAGACAACTCTGCGCATGCACAGAAGTGCGCGCCCATGAGCAAACCGGTAGCAGCTGAAATTGAAACCCACTACTGGGTTTAAGTTTAGGCTTAGGTTTAGGCTTAAATTTAGATTTAGGTTTAGGCTTAGGTTTAAATTTAGACTTAGGTTTAGCTTTAGGCTTAGGCTTAGGTTTAAGTTTAAATGTAGGCTTAGGTTTAGGCTTAGGCAGTTGCTACCAGTTCACCCCAGATCGGGTAAACTGGTAGCAGTGGCGGTGGGAGGCTCCACCCACCTGCCCAGACATCTCTGCACATGCAAAGAAGCGCACACCCATGAGTGAACCAGTAGTGGCCAAAATTGAAACCCACTACAGGGTTTAGGTTTAGGTTTAGGTTTAGGTTTAGGTTTAGGTTTAGGTTTAGGCTTAGGCTTAGGCTTAGGCTTAGGTTTAGGCTTAGGCTTAGGTTTAGGTTTAGGTTTAGGTTTAGGTTTAGGTTTAGGTTTAGGTTTAGGTTTAGGTTTAGGCTTAGGCTTAGGTTTAGGTTTAGGTTTAGGCTTAAGTTTAGGCTTAGGCTTAGATTTAGGTTTAGGCTTAGGTTTAGGTTTAGGTTTAGGCTTAAGTTTAGGCTTAGGCTTAGATTTAGGTTTAGGTTTAGGTTTAGGTTTAGGTTTAGGTTTAGGTTTAGGTTTAGGTTTAGGTTTAGGTTTAGGCTTAGGCTAATCCTAACACCAACACTAACACTAACACTAACACTAACACTAAATCTTTTCATACTTTGCCTAAAAAGTTCTTGTCATTCTGCATAATGCCTAGATATTATATATAGTATAATATGTCCCAATGTCTAGGGAAAACATAGCATATATATCACACATTCTATAGATTTCCTAGGTATTCTATACAATGCCAGCTTTTCATACATTGCCGGTAACATACACATTGCATGTCAATTGCTAGCTTCAATATTTATCAGCAAACAGAAAAGTCTAGACTTTCAGAACTCTGATTCAATCTTTTTGTTTAATTTCCTCTCTCTACAGTAAGTTTAGCATATTGTTACTATAACGTCAATGTGAAGTCCTTTAACTTTAATGCAACTTTCCCTCCTGTTTCACATTTTGTCCCTTTACTCTGATTTGCAGTACTGCACATGGATTTTAATCCCATCAGCAGGTATTAAGTATTATAAGCCTCAAAGTGAAATGAATATTTAAAACATACTTCTTACTTACTAGAAAATTCTTTGCGTAGAAAATAAATAACTGGGTTCTTTTCCATGCTGCAAAAACAAATAATTCAGTGCTCTGAACTCTTTAGAAAAGAGAAAGTTTTGACTTCTAGCCTAAATCTTTGGCCATCTTCCAACCATTTGCACTTCACATGAATTTGTGCATTAGAAGAGGCAGAAAAAACTCTAATGTTCCTTTGACTTTGATGATTTCTAAATTAAATTATTCATCATTTTCATGCCTTTAAAATCTGTACTCCAACCACCACCACGACCCCAAGAAAATACAGACTCTCTATTCCCAAAATACTCAAAATATCCAATATTCCTTGGACTGTAAGGTAACACTGCAAGAGATCTCTAGTGGCAATCAAGCGTCTCTTAAAATCCCAACAGTTGTGCCTGATTTGCAGAAACAAAGAGGAGTTATGCCTGTGTTGCTTTCAGTATTTTGGAATCAGGAGGTTGGTGGAAGGATCTGTATATGCCCTTCATAGTCCATAGGCCAGATCTGTATAATGATTATTGAGCAGTCTGCTGGTGGCTACATGATCAGCATGTTGAACATTCACAAACACTCATGGTGAACGGCAATGAACCTGGGGATGGATATGTGAGACTACCACATTGTTATATTTCATTTGTTCTCTCTTCTGTCTGGATTCAGAGCTACATGGTGCTAATTACCAGTTTTTACACACTGTCAAGCTCTACGCAGCCATCCATTTTTCCTGCATGAACTCTCTGACGTCCAAGAACCATGCCTTGTATGAATTGTTGATAGGGTTTTGTATTGCAGTACCAGATAGCACCATTTGTTACTTCTGGCTATCCGCTCTATTTCACAGAGGGGTATAATTAATACATGGAAGTTTTGTATACCGTCCAGGAGACGCCATTTTGTACAACTCACTTTGAGCAGCTGTGACTCACCCGGGTCAATGGTAATTAAGTCACTGATTCTGATTCACTCTGACCTTCAGTTTTGGTTTTCATAAATAACAGCACTAACAAAAATGTGAAAGAAATCTTGACTCAAGCTAGTTTGTTATACAACTCTTACTATTCACTGTTCCAAATTACTTAGCCCTATTAAATACTTTCAAATCCTCTTAAGGCATTTCAGGGGCTAAAAGAGGCAAACTGACTTCATACCAAGTGGCTTTGATTACTGCAATTTTTCTCTCTCCGCCTACCTCCATAATTGTCCCTGGATAGAATCACCTTTGTTTAACTGCTAAAAAGATTCACCATCAGCTACTTATTGCAGTTTTTACATCTCTTCGGAACACCCACTCTGATATATATTATTGCCCAAAATGCAAACATCGTGCTATTTTCATTCAGGCAAGCGTGTAATCCAAGAATCTGGATTAATTGTCTGTGGCCTAGTTTGGTTGAGAGCTTTTCCCAACAATACAGCCTTTAAAGAGTTGTCTAAAGAAAAAGATTTGATAAGACAAAAGACAACTTCAGGTTGGCAGCCAGCAAGCATTACTGCTGGGATATTGACTTAGAAAGCTGGAACAGCCAAGGGTATTATCCAGGGGGTGGAGAGTGCTCTGGAAGAACAGCTGGACAGAGACTGCTAGTACTTTTCTACATAGGCTTAGAATGCCTTACACAAATAATAACTGTGGGTTTATATATTGCTTTGTTTAGTTGACTGTCCCACAGGCATATTGCCAGAATTAGTTCACAGAGTATGAAAGTCCAAGAGGACAAAAGAGAACAATGCCGTCTGCAGAACAATGCTTCTCTTCCATTGAAATAAAAAATAGTAAGAGGAGGAGAATGAATAGAAAAATGGGGACACAACTGAGCATTCTATTGTTAGCAAAGTAAATGAAATTGGCCTGGGGCCCTGTGATAGCATAACAAGCATCACAGCAATTGGAAAAATATAGTAATTTCAAAACAAAATACTTCCGGTACAGTTGAAATGTAAGCAATTTGAGAGGAAAATTGCAATGGCGGTGTATCTTTTATCATCTGCCATTCAAGGAATACAAAAAGAGTACAGAGGGGGAAAGTTACAAGCTATTTTCAGGCACTTGGGGAATCAGCTGCTTTTAGTTAAAGTGCATGAGCTTCTGGAGGGATTTGTTGGAGTGACAAAGTCCATGTAATGTTTAGCATATTTTTCTGTTATGAAAATCGGGGGTGAGGAGAGGTCACCAAGGGAGTCAAATATGTTGTCATGCTTTACTTGCAACCTTAATGGTACTAGCAGTGGTGAAATCCAATATTTTTTTCCTACTGGTTCTGTGTGCGTGGCTTGGTGGGCATGGTGTGGTTTGGTAGGCATGGCTTGGTGGGTATGGCAGGGGAAGGATACTGCAAAATTCCCACTCCTGGGACCAACCAGAGATGGTATTTACCGGTTCTCCAAACTGCTCAAAGTTTCCGCTACCAGTTCTCCAGAATCTGCTGGATTTCACCCCTGGGTACTAGACTTTCCACTGCAATTCCTTTTCATTTTAAAAACAATTTATATCATCAACGCATTTAAGAGTTCCCACTAACTAAGCCAATGAGAACAAATTCTCATCTAGACCTTTCAGAAAATCACAAATTTTGATGAAAATATTACACCTTCCCAAATCCTTACTCCAAAGAGAGGTTTCTTCTTCTGTTTATTCAAGAAAAGATTGACATGAATTCTTCAGATTTTACAAAACCACTCACACCATTCCAGACATGCTGGCTGACCAAAAATTAATACAATGGGCCAAGTTGTTAAAGCAAATGAAACAATTCAACATATCCGGAATGAAGCCTTAAAGAAAATTGGGGGTGAGGAAGCCCCTTAAGTTACTAAGCAACCTGAAACTGGCCCCATCATGGGATTTAGCTACACAAGCTTTGTGTGGCCTTTTTCACTTAAATTTAAGCAGCAAAATCCTATCCATATCCTATCCATACTGCTGTGATAAAGATGAAGAATGGGATTCAGTATTATTCATTACAGGGCTTAACGGAAGTTACATTTTGGGGGAGAATGTCATTTTTCTTTTGCAAAAGAAAGTAATACTATGGAGTTCTTGCATCTCTGAACTTGGGTAATCTCATCAGTGCAATGATCTCATACCAGGAGTGAAATCCAGCAGGTTCTGACAGGTTCTAGAGATCCGGTAGCGGAAATTTTGAGTAGTTCGGAGAACCGGCAAATGCCACCTCTGGCTGGCCCCAGAGTGGGGTAAGAATGGAGATTTTGCAATATCCTTCCGCCAGGAGTGGGGAGGGAATGGGAATTTTGCAGTATCCTTCCCCTGCCACGCCCACCAAGCCACAACACACCACACCCACCAAGCCATGCCCGCAGAACCGATAGTAAAAAAAAAATTAAATATCACCACTGTCTCATACTGATGGGTAATGCACCTACAACCAAAAAACATCTACAACCAAGCACCAAGAATTCCACAGTTCAACCCTGTACTACATATACTCTCTTCCATTGGAAAGTAATAT
Organism: Pituophis catenifer annectens; assembly: GCF_029215685.1. Classification (NCBI taxonomy): domain Eukaryota; kingdom Metazoa; phylum Chordata; class Lepidosauria; order Squamata; family Colubridae; genus Pituophis; species Pituophis catenifer. Next base: position 236,681,086 of record NW_027256882.1, read on the forward strand.
TGCTTTTCAGAATATAGCAGTAACTATTCACCATTTTCTTTCAGCAAACAGTAATAGATTTGCAGTTACCAGGCAAAAATGTTTTGGAAAAAAATGGAATAGATTTGATGCTCTAGGTATTTCCAGAGGTCAGGCTTTTTAGATCTTCTAATTGAAAGATATTGTGCATCTCTCCTACTTTTTGCTTCTGGATGTATTTGTGCCCGGCAAAAAAAAGTTGCTGGATAACAATGAACATCATTTGAATCTCTCATGAGATCCCAAAAAATAAACAGTGCACTGTATCTTTCCCAAATGCATCACAAATAAGATAACCCAAGATAGATTTGTGAAAAAGTAAGCTGACTAGGTATTGTGGAATGTGAACTTTTGTGTACATCCTTGGGGTTCCACCTTGATTTTCAGGGTCAAGAGTCATCAAATCAAAAACATATCCATTCAGTTGTGCTGTGGGAATACCAATGAAAAGATTAAAAACATTCACAAAACATTCAAGGGTAGAGGTAACAGTTAATGGGAAATGTAATGAAAGGGAAAATAGCAATCATTGAGAAATAGCATTCAGTGGGGAAATACCATTCAAGCTACTGAAGGGAGAAATCCCTGGAGGCTTCTGATGGAACAGCATATATACTGCAGTTTCAAAGAAGAAAACAAATCTAGCATATACACTGCATAAATACCACTCTTCATGATAAAAAATAGTTTGGGACTAGGAAGGGGGCTTTGCTACTGGCACATGTGCCTTAGCTTTGGGAATAAGGAATTCAGTGGGACAAGGAAGGAAAAGGAAGACAGACAGACAGACAGAAAGACAGACAGACAGACAGACAGACAGACAGACAGACAGACAGACAGACAAACAAGGTTCATTCTCTGAGTTTGTGGGTTGGTTTCCGAATGTTACCAGGCTAGGTAACATCTTCAGCAGATATCAGCATTTAGGGGATGTCAGTGTAAATATTCCTCTGTTTATAAGGGCTTCGTGTGGTCAGTAGGTCTTGTAATGGGTCGGGTGAGGGTGTGTCAAGTGAGGTTCTTATGATGAGTCAGGTGTGGGTGTGTCAAGTAATAGATAGATGAAAAAAAGGAGGCTAGGATGCCAGCCGATATACTGTGGGGAAGGAAGACTGATGATCTATCTGTTGCATAGGCCTTGTTCTCAAGATTGGTTAGAAATTCCTACAAGGAAAAGAAGGAAGTAGGCACTATTAAGCAATAGCTGCTTGATAAAGATTTCTCTCTGGATGAGGTTAGCATGCTCCTTGCCTTCTGAAAGTCATTGTTCTCCTGGCGATGGGGATATAGACCAGTTCAGAGAATGGGTAGAGATATACTATGCCTTTATCTGATTTGAAGCACCTGAAAAGGCTTAGCTGGCTGGTTCTTCTGTCTATGAAACCCAGTCAAGTAGGAGGAAATGCTAGGAAACCAGAGGCTGCAAAATGGGACAATTCATCATGGCCATCATGGCCAACTTGCTACACAACAACTTGCTGGAGGACAATTCAACAAATACTTCCGGTACAGTTAAAAGTTAAATTAATTTCAACGGAACCATGGTCAATAAAAATAAAATAAAGAAAGACAATCCAGAAATCAAAGAGTTACAATCATTTCAATGAAAACTTGGTCATCAATTATGAAAGTAACTGAATGAAATGATTAATACAGCATTGAGTTGTCCTGTGGTGAATTGTTCCACAGCGAATTGGCCATGGTGAGTTGGCCACAGAGTGTTGTCCTAGACCAGGGATCTGCAACCTTAAACCCTCAAAGAGCCATTTGGACCTGTTTCCCACAGAAAAGAAAACACCGGGAGCCACAAACCCTGGGTGGGCGTGGCCAACTCGATGTCACTCACTTCAACCAGTCACATGACTCCCCTAGCCACACCTACCCAGCCGGTCATTAGGGCAGAGAACCAGTTGTTAAAAAACACTGGGAACCACAAAACCCTTTTGACATCTCTCTCCCTCCCTCCCTCCCTTCCCCCTCCCTCCCTCTCTCCCCACCTCTCTCTTTGTATCTCTCTATGTCTCTCTCTCTCGCCCTCTCTTTGTATCTCTCTGTCTTTGCCCCAGCCACTTCTCCATCACCCGCCGTCGCCCTTACCTTCTCAGGCCAGGCAAGGAGTGACTGGGAAGGGAGGGCAAGGGACAGGGCCAGCCAGTGGTGGGATCACCCGACAGGGAGCCACAGTAGAGGGCCCAAAGAGCCGCATGCGGCTCTGGAGCCGCAGGTTGCTGACACCTGTCCTAAACCCCAGAGGCTAGGCTTCTGTGATCTAAAGAGCCAGCATCCTGGAAGACCTTTAGCTTCTAAAAAGATCCAAAATTTTCTGGTGTTATACCTACAAGTCTAACTCAGTATTGTACCCAATGAAAGCAAGTCCAGTTTGCTTAGGAGACTTGGCTTCAGATATTGCTTATAATGTGTAGTTAAAGTCAAGAACTGATTGCCCAATTCTGCACTTCCTGCTGAGTGACTTCAGCTACTGATGGAGAGAAAGACTCAAATGAGTCTTTTTTTAAGGTGGCCAAAAAATGAAAGTATTTTAAGATGGTCAAAAAAATTAGGATGTTTATATGGTATTCATTCAATGGTTTTTTTCAGTGGGATTCCAGGATCATTCCTCACATAGAAGTTCAAATATGTTTTCCCTTATTGACTACCTTAATAATTATTTTAAATTGTCCTCTTTCAATCAGGGATGATCAACACAGATGAAATTGTAATCCAGTCAAACTTTAGATAGATCAGGGGTCTCAAACTTGGCAACTTTAAGACTTGTTGAACTTCAACTCCCAGAATTCCTGGCTGAGGAATTCTGGGAGTTGAAGTCCACAAGTCTTAACGTTGCCAAGTTTGGAGACCCCTGAGATAGATCATCTATGTGTTCACTCCATATCATCATATTTTATCTTCCTATGGGTGTGAGATAAATCTGAACAAAAAAAAATAATGGTTACAGGTAGGGACAGAGAGATTCATTAGAAGCAATGTCCTGTAGTAACTTCATGTTTTTTTCCCAACAGTGTCCATGTTATGAATATAATTCCTCTTGTACTGTGTCCTGACTTGTAAAATAGTCAGGGTTGAAATTTCACTGGCAGGAGAACAATCCAGTCCAGCTTTGCTTATAGATAGATTTTTTAAAAAATTAGAAATCCACAGAAAGAATTGGTGTGGTATAGTATTTAAGATGCTGGACTAGGCCAGGAAGATTTAGGTTTCAGGTCCACTCTCAGCCATAAAAGTTCTTGTGGACAAAAAAAAAGGGAGAACGGAATGCTATTTTGAGCTCCTAAGGAAAAGGTGGTCTATAAATCAAGCTAATTAATTAAAGTTTGTAGTACGTTATATTGTACATTGTAGTACAATATAATTTTAAATTGTTTTAGTAGGGTTGCTGATTTTAATTTTTATTTCATTGTGATTTGTATTGGAAATTGTCATTTTGTAAGCCGCCTTGAGTCCCTAGGGAGAAAGACAGCATATAAATCGCAATAATAAATAAATAAATAAATAAATAAATAAATAAATAAATAAATAAATAAATAAATAAATAAATACATTAGCAATATATGGAGGACACCTCCCCTAATATTCAGAACTTTTAATAGAAATTACCCTACAGTGGCTTTTACACAGAGTGCCCTATACATTTCACTGATAGGTTTCCAGATTCTTCTATCCTACGTTTCTGTCCTTAAAAGTCTGTCAGGTCATAGTGTATTTCAAATATTTTGTGAGGCAGTCAGGTTTCTGAGCCAAGGAAGCTGAACACAAGTCTGGAGCCATTGTGTGATATTCATATTCATTAAGCTGTAAAATTCAGGAGGAGCAGAAATCACATCCAGTGGTCAAATTCAGACATAAGTACCGAAGGGCTTTTCAATATCTGGAGTAATGTAACACCACCGACAATGCAACTACCCTTCAAAAAGACCTTGACTATGTGTCAGATTGGTCTAACAAGTGGCAACTTCAAATCTCGACCAATAAATGCTCTGTCTTGCACATTGGCAAAAAAGATCAAAACATAAAATACAAATTAGATGGACATGACCTTGTAGATGACCCTCACTCTGTCAAGGACCTTTGAGTACTCATTTCTAAAGATCTAAGTGCCAGAGCCTACTGTAACAACATTGCCAAAAAGGCATTAAGAGTTGTTAACCTAATCTTGCATAGCTTCTTCTCTGGTAATGTTGTACTACTAACTAGAGCATAAAAACATTTGCTAGGCCAATTCTCAAATATAGCTCATCTGCCTGGAACCCGCACTGCATATCGGACTTAAATACAATCAAGAGAGTTCAGAGATATTTTATGAGAAGAGTCCTCCATTCCTCTAAATACCTTGTGCCACCAGACTCCAAATTTTGGGCTTAGACAATTTAAAACTACGCCGACTTCAGTCTGACCTAAGCATAGTACATAAAATTATCTGCCACAATGTCCTTCCTGTCAATGACTACTTCAGCTTCAACCACAACAATACACGAGCAAATAATAGATACAAACTCCAGGTAAACCGCTCCAAACTCGACTGCAGAAAATATGACTTCAGTAACAGAATGCCTGGAATGCACTACCTAACTCTGTAGTTTCTTCCCCAAACCCCCAAAACTTTAACCTTAGGCTGTCTACTGTTGACCTCACCCCATTCCTAAGAGGTCTATAAGGGATGTGCATAAGTGCACCAGCGTGCCTACAGTCCTTGTCCTATTATTCCTTTTTATTCATATCCACTTCATGTATTCATAATCATGTTTATACTTTTATCTGTAATCTTATATATGCTTGACAAACAAATAAATAAATAAAATAAAATAAATAATAAAAAGTTTAGCTGAAGGAGTACAACTATGGCCTTGTTTTGTTCAAAGTCTGGAGCTAACTTATTTTGGGTTGCATGGATGCTTGTTTTTCTTCGTCTTTTGGATGGAACAAAATGTTGAACAACTGCTACGACTGCAATCTTGAAGTGAATTTGAGTGACATAAAGGCCCTCTGTATTTTGTTTATTTATTTGTTAGATTGCTACTCAGCCAGCTCTGACAATTTGCAAAAGGTCAAGGATGCAAGACGTCAGATCCACCCAACAGAACTGTCCATCAGAGTTGGTAAAAAGCAAATCAACCTCTCAAAAAGTGCCTTGAAGTCTAATTGTGTAAACATTTATTTTCCTTCTTTTATGTGACTGGGCCTCACTGCCTGTCTTCCCCTCTGTCTAAAGTGAAATACAGATTTTTCACTATGTTTTACATTCATGTAAATGCATCTTCAACTCCTCATTATGTTCAGAACTTGTCAATATGATAATTTTAATGGTCCCAAGCCTGTGTTCAAAGCAATTTAGAGTATGAAAATGAATAGGTAAAACCTGTATACCTCAAATAAATGATTCACATTTGCCACAGTTGTATAAATTTATAACACACTAATATTAGTTAAGTATATCTGCAAATAAGCAAAACCAAGCAATTGTTCATTAGATGCAATAGTGAATTATGATTCTTACAAAGGATTTATGGACAGTTTTGTTCTCTCCCATGTGAAACACAGTATTAATTTAACTAGCTTTCTGAAAGTTTATAGAAATACTAGTTGCACATCAAAAACAGTCTATAAATAATGCCTCTGTGACTCTCTGTTCTCCCCAATGAAATTGTAAAAATATCCAGAGTGTTTATGTCAGACCACAAATGCACAATAGTACAAGGATACTTGCTCATTCTCTTGGGACTGTGTCTTGTCCAGAAGTTACAGTTTAGTGTAAGAAATTTATATAGAATTCAACACTATGCTTTATAGATGGAATATCCTGTCTTTGGTTATCCAAGTTTGTCTTTCTTCCAAACAAGCCAAATGCTTAATAAAACAGAGAGAGAAAGGCTCTCAGGATGAAAAGGTGATATTACAAGCCATACAATAACTATATATAAGGATATCATTCACTCATCATGCTAAAAAAAAATCCAAGAAAAAGAATCAATATGGATTGTGCAGAGAGAGATGTTCTTCTGCCCCACAGATTAAAGAAAGATCATAGGAAAGCCCTGGAATTTGGAATGCTTCAGGTCTTGCCATATGGGTAGATTACAATAAAGTCAAGTTTGGATTTGTGACTTTCAGCTTTGTTGGAGTAACAGTCTTATTACTTCAGGTCCACCTGAAGGAAAAATACTCTTAGATCGGGGTGTCAAACTCCCAGCCTGTGAGCCAAATGCATCATGCACTAGCCACGCCCACTCCCAGTTTAACGAAGGGGAAAAAAGTTATGATATATCACATGAAGATGCCGTGACAACACAAGTTTGATACCCGTCTTAGATATATACATACAAACAAACAAACAAACATACGTATATATTGATTGTTTCTGCTTCATAAACTAGGGATGCTTCATAAACTAGGGATGCCAAAGAATTTTCCACAGAAAAGTAAAAGCACCAACTGGTTTCTATGACAAAGAAGTCTCATATTGGTACAAATTTGGCTGGTTTATATGTTGGCTGGTCCATTAGTTGCCAATGACTTCTCCCCTTTTTAAGATGAATGGCAGGGATGAAATGCTCCCGGTTCGGACCGGCTCAGGCGAGTAGGTAGAGATGATGACTGGTGGTTCGGAGAACCGGTAGCTATGGCAACCCGAGGCTCCACCCACCCGCCCAGTCGTCATTACTTCCTGCTATTACTTCCAGAGAACCGGTAGTAAAAAAATGCTTTAAAAGTTTTTTAAAAAGCTCAGCTGAGCGATGCACGATCGTGGGAACTTTTTTTTTTTTTACTTTTCAAGCATTTTTTTCTACCGGTTCTGGAGAAACAAAGCTCTCGGCTGCTCCCTCTTTTCACTCACCCCGAGCTTCCTGCTGTGAATTTTCATGCCTTGCTTCACACACCCAGGATTGTCGCCCTCATCTTCTTCTTCCTCCTCTCCAAGTGGAAAAACACCAGGAGTAAGTGCAAAAAGAAGCACTTGCTTGCTCCTGACGTTTTTCCATTTGTAAAGAAGCTTTTGTGAAGGCAAGTCTGGCTTCCTGCGCTGCTCGCTAAAAACCTCACCAGCACTGCTGTGCACGCAGCTTGTGTATGTGTGTGTCTTTTTGCTCCTAGTCTTTCGCAGCAGCCTGTGCCTGCCGTCCCATCCCCAGCCAGCTGAACCTGAGTTGGGGAATTCACCCCTTCAATCCACCCCCGCCTTCATTCCTCTTTTCTTTGGAGGCCAACCTGAAGGAGCCTCAAGTCATTCAAAAGGTCTTTTAAAGTGTGTGTGTGTGTGTGTGTGTGCGTGCTGCACTGAATGTCCATGCGGAGGCAGGGAGGGGGAGGGAAATGACCCCTCGAATCCACCCCTGCTTTCATTCAAAGATTTTTTTAAAGCCTCTGTGTGTGTGTGTGTGTGTGTGTATGTGTCTTTGCTCCTGGTCTTCACAGCAGCCCATGCCCGACATCCACACACACACAAGCCGCGCGCACAGCGGTACTGATGAGATTTTTAGTACAGGAAGCCAGACTTGCCTTCACAAGGTACGAAAGCTTCCTTACAAATGGAAAAACGCCAGGAGCATTTTTCCACTTGGAGAGGAGGAGGAGGAAGATGACGAGGGTGACAATCCCGGGCACGTGAAGCAAGGCATGAAAATCTGTAACAGAAAGCTCGGGGTGAGAGAAAAGGGGGAGCAGCCAAGCAATTTGTTTCTCTCCCCCCCCCAATCATCTCCCAGACTGGGTGGCCTAGGTAGAAAGGCTTACAATCTTTGGGGCTAGGAGGCGTTGGATCTGGCTTGGCGAGGGGGGTCAGGCTGGTCAGATGCTGATCATCTGAAACTTTTTTTTTTTTACTTTTTAAAGCATTTTTTACTAGTTAAAAATTAAAAAATAAAAAATGGCCACGCCCACCCAGTCACATGACCACCACCAAGCCACACACCCCCAAGCCACGCCCACAGAACTGGTGGCAAAAAAAATTAGATTTCACCCCTGATGAATGGTATATTTTACAGAGTCCCTAAAAATGCAGAAATGGAATACTCAGTAGGGTCAGTCTTGTAACTTGTTATGCAAATTCATTATAGCTCTGTGACATTTAATGTGTTATAAAACTTCCATCTTTTTATTTGCCTTCCTTAGCACCACACTAAGGCAAACAAAACTTAGCACCACACTAAGGATACATACTTCAGGCAAATTTGAAAATCACTTTTTCCCTCCAAATACAACTTCTGTATAATATTCCCTCAGTTTGTAAATGGCTGGGATGTGGGGTAAAAGTAATTGGTTCCGCTATTTTGCATTAAAAACAAATCATTATGAAAACTATCAGATGATTCCATATCCCTAATGTAAACTAAAACCCAGTGTCCATGACCAAACTGGCCTAAGAAATTCTAGCATTTGTAAACATTTCTCCAGGTTTGAAGAGATGGTTATATAAATCTTGACTCACTCCCACAAAAACCTATAGGACTCATTCATCATATTCTCAGTGTTATTAAATGGATAATTTTGCTTGAATTTTATTTATTTTTTGCCCAAGACTTTATTTTCTATAGTAACTCAATCAAATCATCCATTCTGCAAAGACAAGTAAGTAAAATTTTGTGACCAACTACAAGCTGAAATTGTAACTTGTTGATTGAATTTGGAAAAGTCAAACCCATTTTACAATTTGAAAAATACAAAAAACTATTTCTAATTTGGACATTGAAACTCAAAGGTCAAATTGAAATATTTAATTTAGATTTCTGTATATTTAATAAAATTTAGGTAATTTCTGTCCTTCCATAGAACCATCTGAATCAATTTAATCAAATTTGATTCAGAACACGTATTTAGTTATTGAAGCAACTTCAAATCAGATTTCTAATTCAAGTGTTTGCCTAGCCATCTATTTGCAGCCATTAAATATTCATTTTGAATATAATTCTATGCTACGTTTATTTGGAGGCAATCAAAACTTTAGGATTAGGCTTTAAATATCTCTGGTATGTCCCTTAAAAATGAAGTATGTCATTGCAAACAGAAATAAATATTGGGGCACATTCTTAAATTTAATTTATTTATTTATTTATTTATCTATTTATTTATTTATTTATTTATTTATTTATTTATTTATTTATTTATTTTTAAATTTATATACCGCCAGGGCGGTGTACAGCCAGAATTAAAAAACATGGAATACAAATATTAAAAAACAATTAAAATATATATAAATTTGGCCCAAAATTAAAAATACAAACCAATTAAAACATTTAAAATTTCTTCTTAAACCAGCCCGGCTTGCTGGAAAAAGTGGGTTTTAAGGGCACGGCGGAAGGCACTAAGATCTTGGATTCTCCTTATCTCTGGGGGCAACTGATTCCAGAGGGTAGGTGCCCCCACAGAGAAGGCCCTCCCCCTGGGGGTCACCAGCCTACATTGATTGGCTGATGGCACCCTGAGGAGGCCTTCTCTGTGGGAGCACACGGGACGATGGGAGGTCGTTGGTAGCAGCAGGCGGTCTCGAAGATAACTAGGCCCAATGCCATGGAGCGCTTTAAAGGTGATAACCAACACCTTGAAGCGCACCCGGAAGACCACTGGGAGCCAGTGCAGCTCGCACAGGAGCGGTGTTACATGGGAGCGCCATGTTGCTCCCGTCACTACCCGTGCTGCTGCATTCTGGACCAGTTGGAGCCTCAGGGTGCTCTTCTCCCCATGTAGAGAGCGTTGCAGTAGTCAAGGCGAGAGGTGACGAGGGCATGAGTGACTGTGCACAAGGAATCCCGATCAAGAAAGGGCCGCAACTGGCGAATCAGGCGAACCTGACAAAAGGTCCCCCTGGTTACAGCTGTCAGATGTTCCTCCAAGGACAGCTGCATATCCAGGAGGACTCCCAGATTATGAGCCCTTTCTGTGGGGGCCAAAGACTCACCCCCAATAGTCAGTGATGGCGTCAACTGACTATATCCGGATGCCGGGAGCCACAGCCACTCAGTCTTGGAAGGGTTGAGCTTGAGCCTGTTCCTCCCCATCCAGATCTGCACAGCCTCCAGGCACTGGGACATCACTTCAAGGGCATCATTGGGGTGGCCTGGGGTGGAGATGTACAGCTGGGTGTCATCAGCGTACTAGTGGTATCTCACCCCGAAGCCACGGATGATCTCGCCCAGTGGCTTCACATAAATGTTGAACAGAAGGGGCGAGAGGACCGATCTCTGCGGCACTCCACAGATGAGAGGCCTCAAGGTCAACCTCTGCCCCCCTGCCAACACAAACTGCGACCGGTCGGAGAGAAAGGAGGAGAACCACCGCAACACGGTGCCTCCCACCCCCAACTCTTCCAGCCGGTGCAGCATGATACCATGGTCGATGGTATCAAAAGCCGCAGAGAGATCTAACAGGACCAGAACAGAGGAGCAACCCCTGTCCCGAGCCCTCCAGATCATCAACCAATGCAACCAATGCCATTTCCGTGCTGTGCCCAGACCTGAAACCCGACTGGAACGGATCTAGATAAGATGTTTCCTCCAGGAATTGTGGGAACTGTCGCGCGACCACACTCTCAACAAACTTCGCCATGAAGCGAAGGTTGGAGACAGGACGGTAGTTGGCCAATATTGCCGGATCCAGGGACTGCTTCTTGAGGAGAGGCCTCACCACCGCCTCTTTCAAGGCAGCGGGGAAGTGGCCCTCACTCAGCAAAGCGTTGATAACACCCTGGAGCCAGCCTCGTGTAACCTCCCGGGAAGCCAGTACCAACCAGGAAGGACACGGATCCAGTAAACATGTGGCCGCACTAAGTCTCCCCAAAATCCTGTCCACATTATCGGGAGTCACAGCGTCAAACTCCTCCCAGATAACATTCTCAAGACTATTCCTTGTCACCCTGCCCTGATCTACCCAGTCAGAGTCCAAGTCCCCCCGGATCTGAGCGATTTTGTCATACAGGTATTGTCCAAAATCCTCCGCCCTGCCTTCCAAGGGATCCTCCCGCACTCCCAGATGGAGCAGGGAGTGGGTCACCCTAAACAGGGCGGCCGGACAATTCCCTGATGACGCAATAGAGGCGGAAAAGTAATTAAACTTTGCCATCTTTATCGCCACTAGATAGGCCTTAATATATAAAGGTAGGCCTTTATCGCCTAAAGGTAGACCTTACCAGTGTTCGATCAGATTCAGTGAGACTGGCCCTCCAACCGCTCTCCAGGCATCTTTTCTGGTGCTTCATTTCCCTCAGCTCCTCAGTGAACCAAGGAGCCGCTCGGGATCGGCACCAGGTCAGAGGCTGCAAAGGCACGACTCAGTCCAAGGCCCCACCAGCCGCCCGATCCCAGGCGGCTACCAGGTCCTCGGCCGAGTCATGTGCTAGATCCTCAGGAAATGGCCCAAGCTCCATCTGGAACCTCTCAGGATCCATCAGGTGCCTGGGGCGGATCCATCTAATTGGATCCACCTCCCTGCGGCGGGGGGCAGCGGTTCGAAGATCCAGGCGAAGGAGTGAGTGGTCTGTCCATGACAAGGGTTCCATGTCTATATCCCCAATAACAAGACCACTCAACCACTGGCCAGAGACAAAAATCAGGTCCAGAGTGTGACCTTCCCTGTGAGTAGGGCCATGAACTAACTGGGTCAGGTCCATGGCCGTCATGGAAGCCATGAACTCCCGAGCCACCTCAGATGTTTCACTAATGGATGGCAAGTTGAAATCACCCATGACTAAAAGCCTGGGTGTATCTACTGCCCCGTGGCTATCACATCGAGTAGCTCAGGTAGGGCTGTTGCCATGCGGCAGAGAGCCAGGTACATAAGCAACAAGCCCATCTGAACCCCATGACCCCACCTCACAAGGAGGGACTCACATCCGGCTATCTGAGACACAGTGGTCTCCCTCGGACCCAGATCCTCGTTAATAATAACCGCCACCCCCCCCCCGCCCCTCCCCTGGGCCCTCAGCTGATGGAATGCTCTGAAGCCTGGTGGGCACATTTCGACCAGAGGGACACCGCCCTCCGGGCCCAACCAGGTCTCCGTAATACCCGCCAGGTACGCTCCTCCCTCTTGTATAAGATCGTGAATGAGGGGGGCCTTATTTACCACGGACCTGGCGTTGCACAGCATCAGCCGAATGCGCCTTTTAATAAAAATTATACTATATTTTGTTTAATTTGTTATAAATACTTTATATTTTGTTATTATAACATAATTTTCTGATATTATCAGCACTTATGAAGGAATTATTTTAACTATATACACATACTCAGCCACAAATATGTATATGTAGGTAGGTTGTGTATAAAAAGTTAGGCTCGTAAGCCGATTACAATATGTTTTAATTTTTATTCAGAGAAAAAGTAGAGAGAGTACTTATGGATTTAGAAGATCAATGCATCAAACAAACAAGAAGATGTTTAGAAGAAAATGGCAACCACTTTGAATATTTAACATACTTCATATAATAAATTGTCGGGGGGGTTGACTTTTGGTACAATCTGTAGGGAGAGGGAGAGAGAGAGATGGAATAATTGATTGCAGATTGAGGTAGGAAAATAATACCATATTTCTAAGGGTTGATTAATGTAAAACTAAGCTTCTAGTGCCTGTCATAATTTCAGTTTGATCTTAATCCAAGTAAAACGCCATACAGAGCATACAAAGATTCCTTAAAACTATGGTATTCTGCCAATAAAAATATCACATTTTTGAGCTGAAAAGAATGTCACCTTTTAAAAAACTTGATACAAGTGCTAAAATGCCCATGTATATACCACAAGAAATAATTCCCCAAGCTGCTGAGTGTGTTGAATAATAAAACTTATCTTTGCATTTCACTGTCAGTTCTTTGGTTTTCATATAAGCAAACTGATTCTCTTTTTTTAAAGGAAGGAAGGAAGGAAGGAAGGAAGGAAGGAAGGAAGGAAGGAAGGAAGGAAGGAAGGAAGGAAGGAAGGAAAGAAAGAAAGAAAGAAAGAAAGAAAGAAAGAAAGAAAGAAAGAAAGAAAGAAAGAAAGAAAGAAAGAAAGAAAGAAAGAAAGATGGTTTGTGGCTAATTTCCATATTGAAAGGACAAAAACCATGTTCTATCAATAAAAAAACCGGTATTAGCATTCAATTTACGGGCAGAGGCTTCATTTTTGCTTATAAATCAATCAATCAGATGTGTTTCAATGCATGGCTAACAGATGAATGACATTTTACTGGTTTGTACAATTCTCAACAATCCATTCTTATTTAGATTAGTGAAGACTTATTCTGGATTTATGCAAGTTCAATGGGATTTCAGATACAGTGCTCCAATTAAGAAACTCAAAGTTTGGGCATTGCTTGGTACAAGGAATATACTAAATGTTTTCCTTTAATTTCAGGCACCAATGTCCATAGGCCTTCAGCAATTTAGTGCCAGTCCTGAGAAATAGTGCTACATCCAAGAAAGCTTCTTCTACAGCAGCCTTTTGGGATTTAGGTATTGGGCAAACTATCTGGAAATGTTTTATTTATTACCACCAATTCTCAGAATGTATTAGAAAATGAAAGAATATAGCAAGGGAACTCAGGGACCCAAAGTGGTTCACAAAGAGAGCTGGTAATTGAAGGCCATCCTGAGGATAAGAGAAAGATTTGGAAATAGGTTTAGAATATGTAGACTTTTGTCTCGATTTTCTTAAAGCTAGATTTTTTTCCCACATTTAACATTTTTATTAGGTTATAAGATAAAATACAAAATACAAAAGTAAATAGGAAGGCACAGTGGGGAGGAAAGGGGGAGAGAAAAGTGAGGAGAAACTGGGGAAAAGAAAAGAAGAAACATTAACTTCCGACTCCCTCTGTTGCAGTAAAAACAAAAAGCATTAACATCAAACCACAACTAGCCATTTCTATAAAAACATATCAATCTAATTGGTAAAACCCCCAAAAATCCACTTTTTTCCACTTCAAGCACAAAGTTAAGAGCCTGTAGTATAGTGGACTAAAGCACTGTTATTAACATCTGCTGCTTGCAATTACTGCAAGTTCAAATCTCACCAGGCTCAAGGTTGACTCAGCCTTCCATCCTTTCAAAGGTAGGTAAAATGAGGACCCAGATTGGGGGGGGCAATAAGCTGACTTTGTATAAATATACAAAAGTATGAAGGCTATTGCTTAACGCATTGTAAGCCGCCCTGAATCTCCGGAGAAGGGTGGCATATAAATTAAAGCAAAAAAAAAAAATCACAAAGTTAAGAAGCAGTCTCCATGTGGAAACAGAGATACTTATATTCTTTCCTTTAACCAAAATGGATTTAGCCATTTCTGCCAACTCCATCAGCTTCTGTAGCTAGAATATTTTGTGTTCCAGACTGAGAAAAAGAACTCTCCATTAATTTGAAGCTCAGTTGGTAATTATCCTATTCTAAACTAAACTAAACTAGAGTCGGGAACGACTAGCACATATGTGCAAGGGAACCTTTACCTGTACCTTTTAAACTAAACTAAACTTTTCATTTGCCATCAGGAATTGTTCTAAATGGCAATAGCTTGATTAATAGGACACAGACAAAAAGAAAGTATATGTTCCAATTTTTAAAATAATTGCTATTCATTTCATTACTACCTGGATGATTTGAAAAATAACATTACTTAACATTACTAATGCTGTCCTCCAATTTATTTCCAAATCAATGAACTTCTGTTTACTATCACTCAAAACAGAGTATTAATGTCATCAGATAGAGGAGAAAGTCTCAATATTCTGTAATAAAATTACTCATACAGTCAACATCAGCTTCAAGAGACTAAAACGTAAGCCTAATGGTACTTACATTATATACCACTTTACAGTGCTTTAAACGCCCTCTCTAAGCTGATGCCCCCAGCCATCTGGATTCTCATTTTAAAAACCTCGGAAGGATGAAAGTCTGAGTCAACCTTGAGCCGGTGATAATTGAACTGCTGGCAGTTGGCAGAATTAGCCTGCAGTACTGCATTCTAACCACTGCACCACCATAGCTCTTGTATACTCTTGTATTATACTCTTGCATAATACCATTCCATTAATTTGCATCTCATTACGTCTTGTCCTATACAATAGTTTCAGTGCTGTACTGATAGCCTAGAAAATTTAGATGGGGATGGAGTGAGAATAGCAGTATTTTTAGTCTTATCCCTTGGAGGGGGGGGAAACCCTCAGCAAAACCCTGAATAGACCCAGAAGCTATTGAACCCTAGGTCCTCCATACTGCAGAAGAACATATAGTATCTCCTACTACATTTTTCTGATTGAAGGATATAATTCCATGATTTTTTCCAGACTCGGATTCAGAGGGTTAAAACCTACCTCCCAAATGCCTCCTTTGTTCTTCAGCCCCACAAGAATTTAAAGCTTCAGAAACAACCTCAGACTCTTCAAGGACCAGAGTTACTTCCATTTTATTGAATCTTTAATTAATTTGCTGAATTAGATGATCAGTTAAAGCTGAACGAAGAGATTAAGTCAGATTAAGTTCCCAATAAGGCCAGGCACTTGATGACATTTTTGTGTATAAGCAAACAGGGATTTTCCTCTATCAAATTAATTTCTGATTCATAAATCCCATTCATAAATTCAAACCCAACTAATATTTGAATTGGAACTGAACCAATCAATGTACTTGCTAAGGGAAAGCAACATAGATTGTGTGCAGAACAAAAGATGCCTCAAGGATTGTACATTAAAGAAAGAACATGCCACAAATAAATATGAGACTGTGAGAAGTAAAATGAAAAGAGGGTGAATATAGTGTTCATTGCTTCTACCTACTAAGCTGGAAGAAAAGGTTATTGGGCACAAGGAATATTAGGTCATAAATGAATACCTGAAAAGTAATTGGTTGTTTAAAAATCCTGCTCAATTCTGCACATCTGCTCTGCTCTTGAAAAAGTGGCTCAGGTCTATATACCTGTGACACAGAACAGAAAATATAAGAGAGTGCCATTATAGCTGATGCTACAATCAAAAGCATTTGCACCATTAGCCTCCCCCATTTTATGATGCAAAGTAATTTAATTCAAGGTGAACGTTTTAAGTTGTAAGATATAATCTATAATGAATGGGAACAAAGTCATTATCAGGTGTTGACTGTTCAGTGTTCTTTTGAAAGAAAGGGGGGAAAAAGATTCCGTTGCAGGTCCTATAAAACAGCAGAGAGTGTAATCTTGGCTTTTGTTATGCAGCAGGAGATTGTCATTAGTGAAGCAAAGTTGTAATAAAGTCAAGGGTTTTGGTTTTATTGGGTGTTTTAAGGCCAGCAGAGTGGAGAGGTTCCAAGCTTCAACTAACGCAGTACACATTTTTATTTTTAATGCTATTAGACAAATTTTGCAGAGTTGTTATAATGTTTTTCCTTCATAGATGCACTGAAACACCATGTTTCCTCAGACTGCAAGATCCAGGCTCTGTGAAACTTTATCGTTTCTCATGTGACAGGAAAACTCTCTCATATTAAAGAAAACACACACAAACACCAACCTCTCATGGTCATCCATAAAGTAGTTGTCAACCCTGAAGTGAACCTGGCTGAGGCCATCTTGGAGGCTTCAGGGTTGCCATACAACAGAGGGAGGGGGAAAATAGTTAGATGGGGTTTTGTAGCCAAAACAATACAGCTTTCCTGTGGGAACCAAGGACATTCACATAGGTGACTGGCCAGGGGAGGAGTCAGCAACCAAGCAACCAGCCAGCAACTGGATTGGACAGTGTGACCAGTGACTTGGGGGAAACGGGGAACTTTTAATTTTTAATTAGGTGAGAGCCGCGGGAATGTTAGAGTCAGTTTTCACCAGTTATGCCAATATGATGCTTCCAATAAACTGTTCCTTGAGGAACTAGCCTGCCTCAGAGTTCTCCTTTCTATGGGTACATTACTTGGAGTGCTGACAGTAGTAGAAGGATCTTCCAACCCTTATCAGGTTCTTCCATTTTCTTTTCATTTACATTCTCCTAGGAAACCTTTATCTTTCCTCTGGTTGTGTGTTTGTGTGTGTGTGTGTGTGTGTGTGTGTGTGTGTGTGTGTGTGTGTGTGTCGGGGTGGGTTCTACTTACCTTTACTACCAGTTCGCAACGGGAGCGGCGCACTTCTGCACATGCACAGATCATCCATTATGATGTCCAAGTGGGTGGGTGGGCGGAGCCTCCCGGCGCTTTTACTATTGGTTTGCAAGAACTGGACAGAACCAGGAGCAACCCACTACTGTGTGTGTGTGTGTTGTGTGTGTGTGTGATTTTTCAGTCATAGAGACTCTTTCTTCATCAGCCAGTTTGCAATCCAAAACTCTGAAAAGCAAGATAATACTTCACAGTTTTGACTCTTATCATTTTGTTCATTTGAACTAATGCGCTTGGCTTTTGGCAAGTGTCATATGTTGGTGCGGAAGAGTGCAAAGCTAACAAAATTGTAAGAAGTCCTTTATGAATGAATGAGAACATTTAAGATACAAGGTTGCTCTGAGACAGGAAATGCTTTCTCTCATTTTGCAGTACAGAATCCCTGCTACAGACAATTTAATACTATGGCCTCATTCAGACCAACTATAAACTATGATTTAGTATTATGTGAGTAAACCCTGCATGAGGCTTATCTGTATAATCCATCTCCTCTGGTATAACCAAAGGAAGAAAATGAAAATCTTTCAAAACAGAGCAGTGCAGCACACTGTATTTGATTCCAGAAAAGTGCTTCAGAGCATACAGTATGAGGATTCCCGAATGCAAGCACGGAAAGCTACATATGCCTGGGCAAAGATGCAATTGATTCAAAGAGCTGTGAATTATTAAGTCTTCATTATGGCTTACTAAAAAAAAAAAAAAATTCATACTGTAATTTATCAGGCTGTTTGTTTTAATTAACCATGTTAAATATTAATTGCAGGCTAGAATTCTGAAATAAGGAATGCAAACATCTAAATTTCCCTTCTGTGCCTCATTAAGTTTACACAGGCTTATTTGTGCAATATTAACCAGGGATGGAAAAAGTAACCAATGGAATATTAACCAGGGATGGAAAACTTCCTTGAGTTTGGTCTAAAGTAGGGGTGTCAAACTCGCATCGACACATTGTCGTCATGAGATGTATCGTGACTTTTTCCCCTTCGCTAAACCAGGGGTGGGCATGGCCAGCATGTGACGCATCTGGCCTGTGGGCCTTGATTTTGACACCCCTGATCTAAAGGCACCAGGCGAGAAACCCAGGAGACAGAATTCTAGATCCACTTTAGACATGAAAGCTGGCTGGGTGACTTTCGGCCAATCATACTCTCTCAGCCCAATTCACTTCACAGGTTGCTGTGGGGTAAATAACAGGAGGAAGGAGTATTAGGTATGTTTGCCACCTTGATTATAAAGCCACCTCAAAATTATAAAGGCAGCGTAAAGATAAAGGTAAAGGTTCCCCTCACAAATATGTGCTAGTCGTTCTCGACTCTAGGGGACGGTGCTCATCTCCGTTTCAAAGCCAAAGAGCCAGCGCTGTCCGAAGACCTCTCCGTGGTCATGTGGCCAGCATGACTAAACGCCAAAGGCGCACAGAACAAGGTTACCTTCCCACCAAAGGTGGTCCCTATTTTTTCTACTTGCATTTTTTACGTGTTTTTGAACTGCTAGATTGGCAGAAGCTGGGACAAGTAACTGGAGTTCACCCCGTTACGCGGCACTAGGGATTCGAAAGGCAGCATATAAATAAATAAAATAAAAGTTTGCTGGACTATAAATCTCATTGCTGGCCATATTGTTGGAAGCCATGGAATACAAGGGAGGAAGGAATTAATATTTAACAAGGAAGGAGGGAAGGAAGGAAGGAAGGAAGGAAGGAAGGAAGGAAGGAAGGAAGGAAGGAAGGAAGGAAAACAGACTAATCTTTTATTAGTCTTATTAAAGTATCATTTATGTTGGGGCTAAAAAAGACTTAGAGAATTCAATCTAAAGTTTCCTATATGAGGCAGTGCAAAGGGTCTTGTTTGAAAGCTTTCTCTCCTGATCCCTGATTAGAACTTCACAGTGAACTCTTCAATTCTCAGAGGTCATCATTGGTGTGGCTAACAGGTAATTCTGCTCTTGTCTGGCCTTGTCTCAGCCTGCTGACTTTCTCCACTGCCTCTCCAAAGCTAGAAGTCAAGCTCAAAAAGACCTTCATTCATCAATGTCTTCACCCTCCAGGTTTTACATGCACTCTGAGGTTAAAGAAAATATTCTCTGCTGTTACTGGGAGTGGGAATGCTTCATTGTCAAAGCCAAATCAAAAAAGGAACAAAGGAACAAAATAGTATGTTCACTGTAGGAAAGTGGTGGATGAACATACTATTTTGCTCTTTTCTGAAAAACAGACAATGCTGCACAATTATGTTATTTTTCCCTAACAAAAATCTGCCTAGAATTTAATTTTTCCCCATATAATTAATTCAATTTTGCACACATACAGACATAAAACTGAGAAAATGCGGGGAAAGTGAAGGAGTATTGGGGGGGTGTCACAATAATAAGTGATTCAGCACTGAGAAACTAATTCAGGTGCAGGAAGTGTTTCATTTCTTTGTAAAAATTATTAACTGTCCATCCACAAGGTAACTCTGGGCGGCTTACACTATTAAAAAATAAAACTCTGGTCCCAGGGACCAACCTAGGGTCGATCTTGCAAAAATAAAACTGTACAAACCTGCTGATATAAATACAATACTATAAAAATCCAGATAACAACCTAGCTAAAAGATGGGGAAGGAGGGAGTAGAATGAGAAGGGAAGAGGGCATAGGATCCGTGGTTAATCTACCAATCATACCCAGTGTGAAACCTCTCCTCAATTGGAGCCCCAAGCAAACTGTCAGTGCCAGGTCTTTAAGCTGCTGTGAAAAGTCAGGAGGGTTGGAGCCATCCTTACTTAGCGAGGCATATTCTAAATGGCAGGCTCAACAGTAGAGACGGCTCTTCTGCTGGACCCCATGAGCTGGAATACCTTGGCCAATGGAGCCCGCAGCATGCTCCTCTGCCAACATAGATGGATGGGCAAATCACAGTGGGATGAGATGGTCTTTCAAGTAGGCTGGACCAGTAGTGGGTTCCACTTACCTTCGCTACCAGTTCGGAACTGTGAGCATGTGCGACGCTTCTGCGCATGAGCAGAGCATCTGTGATGACATCCAGGTGGGTGGGCGGAGCCTCCTGCCACCGCCACTACCAGTTCACCTGAACTGGGTCAAACCGGTAGAAACCCACCACTGGGCTGGACCCATGCCGTGAAGGACTTTAATGGTGATTACCAACACTTTGAATCCAGCTGAGAGATCACAATATTTAAGGGAGATTTCTTAGTGGTTTGTGTATTTTGAAGTGAAAAAATTATTCTGGGTCTTTGCACATGAAAAGTGTCCAACCACTACCCATATTCTGCTTGTGCCTTTAGAAAATGAAAGTACTTTAGAATTTACCATGGTTGGCATCATGAACTATATCTTCATGAATTTTTTGCACTGGTTGGTCAATCCTAGTGAAGCCTGATTAGGATAGGCAATTCCCTGCCTCTTCTTTATGAGCTCTCCATCATCTGCTGAATAAACAGACTAATTTTGCATTTTAAAAATCTATTTCTGAAGGCTGTTTTTCTAACCTCTGCCACTAACACAACACAAACCCAGGAAAGGGGGAAAATATGTGTTTTTCAGTATACCATAACATGAGAACTCCTGCTGGGAAAGTGGTAAATATTCTTATACAAGCAAGAGTTTGAAAGGGAAAAGTAGATTAAAAAAAAAAACAGTTCAAACCAACAGCAATGGAAAGGGGGAAAATACACGCTCCAAAAAATTCACTGATGTTATGTAAAGTCTTTGAAATGCAACTTTTGCTTTGAAATGAAACTGCACCTCAGTATTCTCAGGCTACTTGGGGGGGGTGGGGAGGGAAAAATCTAATACCCTGGAGTAAATTAACTCCAGGAAAGATAGGACTGAGATGATGAAGTACTGTAGAGTAGTGGTTCTCTACCTTAGCAATTTAGCAACAGTCTATACTGAGGAACTGTCTTCCACAATGGTAGAATTAATTTGATATATCTAGATCGGTGTTTCTCAACCTTGATAGCTTTCAGATCAGCGGACTTTAACTCCCAAGAATTCTTAGCAATGGCCATATTGGCTGAGTCTTTACAGAGACTTTACATGCATCACAGAGCTGCCCAGGTTGGCAATTACTGGTGTAGAACATCATAAACCATAGCTGATGCCATGTGGGCACCACCAGCTCAGCTCTGCAAAGACCCTAGTAAGGATCACCCAGAAACATGATGGACTAGAAAGCATTCTATCAAGCTAAGATAATATATCCTTGTTACTACAGAAGTGGCTGCAGTTTTAAACTGCATTTTGGCTTGACAATACTTTTCTTCCATGGCTTGCTGCCAAATTCAACCATTAAGGTCCCTGTGCTCCATCGTACTGTTGATGAGCAAACAGACCATTCCTTTTATCTGAGCAATGTTGTTAATAAGCCCAAAAATCATTTGAATTGTAATTGTTCTCCTTTCTCCTCAAGGGTTATATCATTTGTATACAACCTCTTTAGTTGCTCAGGCCCAGGTTTGGGATTCAGCATGATGAACGGACCCAAAAAGATAAGAGAGGTATAAACAGCAGCAGCTTTCTTAGAAATAAGCAAGCTTGTATTTGCCTCAAACAGCATTTGCTAGTGCTTTGGCTTCATTATTTTCCACTGTTGTGTAGAAGAATAGTAATAATTACAGCAATGCTGACAGTCATGGGACCAAAGACTGCAGTGGTATATTTAAGCCTAAAAATATAGAACAGATGTTTGTAATAAATTTGCTAGTAATACTGACATTTTCTTATTATTTTCAGCCAATGTTTTTAGCAATTTTCATCAAGTGTGCTTCAGATTCCATGCCAGCCGAATTCAACCCTTCTCCTATTTCTTCTTAGCAAAACATTTGCTATTCACAGCATGCTGGCTCAGTTATATTGGTGCAAACTCAACCAGTAAAACTATTGAAGTACAAAGAAGCTGCAGTGCTCTCTGGACATAAATATCAACAATCAATACTTGTGCTGGACAACAATCCTCAAACCAGTTTCCAGTGTTAATCAACATTCAGTCAACCTATCCGAGCAGGGCAAATTTCCCTATTGAAAATCATGTAAGCACGATGATGTTTGGAAAAAATATTAAATGATGGCTTATTACTACTTAAATATGCCATACAGCTGCAGTAACAGAGGGATAGAATCAAGATCACATGAAGTATTAGTACCAATTTATAATGCCTTGGTAAGACCACACTTGGAATACTGCATCCAGTTTTGGCGCCACAATGTACAAAAAAGGTTGAGACTCTAGACAGAATCTAGGGAAGAGCAACAAAGATGATTAGGGGACTGGAGATTAAAATATATAAAGAACAATTAGGTATGTCTAGTTTAATGAAAAGAAGGATTAGAGATGACATGATAGCAGTGTTCCAGTATCTAAGGAGCTGTAACAAAGAAGAGGGAGTCAAGCTATTCTCCAAAGCACCTGACGGCAGGATAAGAAGCAATGGGTGGAAACTAATCAAGGACAGAAGCAACCTAGAACTAAGGAGAAGTTTCCTGACAGTTGGAACAATTAATCAGTAGGAAAACTTGCCTACAGACGTTATGAATACTCCCAACACTGGAAGTTATTAAAGAGATTGGACAACTATTTGTCTGAAATGATATAGCAGGAGGTTGGACTAGAAGACTTCCCTTCCAACTCTGTTATTCTTCATCTGTTTTTGTTGTTGCTTTTTTCCTTTTCACACAGCCACAAATAGTAGTTTTAAAGTGTTCCTTTCGCTTTTAAATGCAGGGTGAAAAAAACTATTATTTTTATTAGTTAACAGAAATTGCAATATAGACAGTTTCTGAAGTTGTCTTGCTTGAATAAAGCTTTTTTGCAACTGACGGCTACATATACTCCTTCATATTTTTCTCAACAACCGGATATTACCTCTGTGACATTTCCAGGAAATACGGTACTGTATTTTCTGCTTTTTTGTGTGATTGTAGTAGTGGGGTGTCTGATTGTTATTTTTAATTGAAATTTACCACAACTTTGTTAGGAAGTAACATTTCACCACTCAGAGTCTGCTATGATTGGAACAGTTTATAAGCCCAATCGATCAATTAATGGGTTAAATCAGAATGGAAGTTTGAAAACAAAACTTCCACAGCCTTTTGTGTATGTGATGAATTATTTACAAAATTCTAAGCCAGATTTTCCCAATAATGCTAACAGCAGTGGGTTTCACATTACGTTACTACTGGTTCCCCACGTGCATGTTCGCTTCACACATGAGCCTGCCTTTCATGCGCCCAGCCTTCCGTGCACGCGCTTTGCTCTTACACGTGCCTTCTGCGCATGTGTCCAGCCTCAAAAACATGCCTAAACAGGATGCACAGAGCAGGGGCAGGTATGCAGGCCCACCCACAATTTCCACTACTGGTTCGGGAGAACTGGTCTGAACCGGCTGAATACCACCTCTGAATGCTACCCAGTCATGTTGGTATAAACTTCATGAATTCAAGGTGAAGTTTTATCCTCTCATAAAGAAAGGCCTCGCTAGTCAAGAAGTTTGTTAGAAACTTTCTTCCATCCTGTTCACGTAAATAAAAGTTCTTTTTCTATTAAGAGTACAGTTCCTAGAATTACTTAACTAGTTAGGAATTTTGGGGGATGAAGCCTCATCCCTTGTGGACAGCACAAAACTGAGAGTGGCATTTCATATTCTAATAAAGGAGAATATTTGTAGCTCAGGGCTGAAATGAGGGGTCCTTAGTGCTCTCAGAGAGAACCAAGGACTCCTCATTCCATATTCTATCCAAACAAAGTTTCCCAAGCAAGCTACCACCAGGTTGTTTTTTTTCCTCGTTACAGAAATTAAGTATTGAACATTAGAATTTGAACTTGGCAATTCCACATCCATCAATTATATGTGTTTTATTTTACACTTTTCTATAACTTTCCTTAATAAACTAGACTGCTGATGCAGGTGTTAATTAATGAGTGAAAAAACCCCTAGGAGGAAGTTTAAATCTATTTTCCCAAGCTAAAGTAATTCATTTCTAATGAAAATTCACCTGACTTCTTACATTTTAGCTGGTCTTATATGTAGCACCTCATTATCTCTATTTGACATTTAAGCCTGTATGAATTATAAGCTTCATAAGGTTTCTCCAGCACACTTTCCCAGAAGGACTCTACCTATACAGTTAACAAAAATGATTGCATATGGATGTAAAATGAATATAGGTATATCTTCATAACTATGCAACTTGTACAATACACACAACATATGAAAACTAATGAACAGACTACTTACCTCTTTACAACCACTATATATTTAATATTGCAGATTTGATCTCCCTACATATCACTGAAACCAATTTTTACAAGCAAATCATGTTTCAGATAATTTTCAATCTTCTGGACCATGTGTCTGCATGTACAGTTTTGTTTTAATTGGCCTTTAAAGCTACAGAAACTGAGAACACATCTATCAGAGTGCTTTGCAGCAGATTTGTTTAGTGAATGTAGAAGCTGTTTATGTATAAAGTAAGAAAGCAGGGAAAAAAAAACAGAGCAGGTCTTGGAGCAATATGGGCACATCACCACATGCCCAATTTTGCCCATGCCACCACATTCTGAACAAACTATAGCTTCTGAGTGGTTACCAAGAGCTGCCCCATGCATACTGCATAGCAAGAGTCCAAAACATGAGGTAAATAGAGCACAAGTGACTGTCTGGCAGACCTCCTGTTTCAGGATCGGTCTCAGATGGCTCAACAGATGAAGCTGTGCTCTTTAAGCAAAACCTGTGAGTCAAAGATAACCCGCAGTCTATATACTAGTCGTAAAAGGAGAAGAACAATCCTACCCAATGCTAAAATTGAAAAGTCCCCTGATGCAGACCTCCCCCCAAATCTATATTCATTCAGTCTTGTGAGAGTTGAGCCCAAATCTCTTTCTTAAAAGGATAAACACTACTTATTTTTTATTTATTTATTTATTTATTTCACTTATGCACGCCCCTTACAGACCTCTTAGGAATGGGGTGAGGTCTACAGTAGACAGTCTAAGGTTAAAGTTTTGGGGATTTGGGGAAGAAACCACAGAGTCAGGTAGTGCATTCCAGGCATTGACAACTCTGTTACTGACGTCGTATTTTCTGCAGTCTAGTTTGGATCGGTTTACCATGTGTTTGTATCTATTGTGTGCTCTTGTATTGTTTTGATTGAAGCTGAAGTATTCATTGGCTGGTAGAACATTGTACCAAATGATTTTATGTACTATGCTTAGGTCAGACCGAAGACACCAAAGTTCTAAATTGTCTAAGCCCAAAATTTCGAGCCTGGTGGCATAAGGTATTTCGTTGCGAGCAGAGGAATGGAGGACTCTTCTTGTGAAATATCTCTGAACTCGTTCAATTGTATTAATGTCCGACATGCAGTGTGGGTTCCAGACAGATGAGCTGTATTCCAGAATTGGTCTGGCAAAAATTTTGTATGCCCTTGTTTGCAGTTCAATATTCAATATTGATGCAAGGCTCCTGCATACAATTACTGTTTTAAAGATTGCTGAAGTGAACATGAATAAAATTTGGCTTCAAACAAAGGCAGCTTTAGATTCAGATTACTGCTCAGCTACGACATTCATCTACTCTCTCTAGCTTACTGTCAGGATGCTTTTCTTCCTGGCATGCAGCATCTTTATTTTAATTCTTCCTGAACTGATCTATTCCTCTGTCATTTTTCATTCCATGCCCCTTCAGCAGTCCCCTAAGGCTAAAGTCCTGGGCTACACTGAACAGAATGAATAGGGTTCTCATGCCATGTTATTCACAGTATAGGAAGAAATTGTTCCACAGCAATTTCCCAGAAAGACCATTTAAGTAGTAGATAGAGAGATGGATGGATAGATGGGTACATAGGTAGCAGTATAAAGGTCATATGAAAAAGTAATTGTTAAGAGTAAGTTGAATGGTCTGTGCAGGTTGGGGAAGGGGTGTCAAATTTTTTTCTGTGTTCAGCACACTGTAAATCTCTATAATAAAAATAATACTTTACTAATACCTGACCTCACATGGCTATTGAGAGTTTAAATTGCAGCCTGAAGCTCCTTAGAGGTAGGGTAGAATATTAAGGTAGTAAATAAATTGTTCTAATGATAGCTTGAAACACAGCAGCTAAACACACAAATATACCCAATTACCTCCTTTAAAAAAAAAAGAAAGAAAGAAGGCACTATTGCCTAGGGCTGATTTGTTTACATTTTCCTCTATAATGCTGTGAAGTATTACATTGTGAGCAATCATAAGACATGTGTGCACTTCTTTGAAGTGTCCAGAGTATTTCCATGACAGAACATGAGAAAAATCCTTTGTGAACATTAAGGTGAAATTATTAAACCTTGCATGCTTTTTAAAAATAATAATATAGTTACATTTAAAGTACCTATTACCACTGCTGCATGTAGAAATGAAACCTATTAGAATCCAGTTATTCCCATAAGTACTCATGTTCTGAGTTTGTGCTAAACAAGCAGAGCCTTCAGAAATGATTCATCAAAATCAGAGGAAGAAGTGACTGTGACAACAAAGGTAACTTTATAACAAATTGGAAATCTTTCTCTTTGAATGACTAATGGAGCTCTTCTTAGAGGACAAAAAAGAACCAGACATTTATGCCTAATGAAATTTAAATACCCTTATACCAATGGCCTTGTTAAGTCTATGAGAGGCCTCAGGGCAGAATTCTAATTTGAGCTCTACTTTCCAGTTTATGAATAGAGGTTGTACAGTCTCAATAATCATAATGTTACTTGTTTTTATTCATTTTTACTAGTGCATTCATAGCCTGCTTTTCTTCCAAAAATCTCAGCAACCGTGATTTCCTAAATACTTTTTTACCAGTAAAACAATTTTATAAAATGGATTATTCAGACTGAGAGACCCAATGCCCAGGGGGGGTGTACCTGGATTTCCTCTGTCTTATTTTATTCCTCTCAATTATTTCTCCTCAACTTTCTGAGATGTTGAAGTTCAAAATGCCAAATTCCTAGCCTGTAAGTCTTGCTGCAAAACCACATTCTTTATTTGAACATCTGGCATTATCTATGTCCTGCTCTTGGAATTTCAGGGGCTAGAATGGTAAAATTAAAAACACAGAACTCTATACCTTTGCTATTCCTGCATTCGATTGCAGGAGGCTTTTGAGCAAAGCAAAGATTCAGAAGCTCAACAAGCAAGCTTTATGCCCTTCAGGCATTGATTGGGTTTCTTGGATTAGAGGTATGCAAGCTAAGTCATGCTGGGGGGCAGAGAACTAGTATGCTGCTGCAGTCACAAGTTAATATTATTTTATCTAACAGAGCCTGTCATTTTTGCCATATGTAGCCTTCTCTATTCTAATGCTAGAGAGATAGAAAAATTGATGTAAACTAAATGGAATACAGAAGAATCTGCTGCTCTTTTCAATATAGAAAAGCTGAGAAAAATAATGCTGCATTTATGACAATTAACCCCATGCATTGCAGGTGCTCAGTCTTTGGGGCCAGGCAAATTTTAAGATCATGTGCTTCCAGGAAAGAGAGAGGCTGCTGTTTACATAATGGATACTGTGCCAACTATTGTAAACATCCGTTTATCCTTTATCCCTTCAAGCCTATCAGCACCCATTAAACTGCATCTTTCTTCTGGAAGGAGAAACATATCCTAAGAGTACAATGACCTATCGTTAGCTTTCTATCTTTTAAGAATGCTGGTAAGCCTGTCATTCATTTAGGGGAAAAAGTGATACTAGAAGTAAGGTTTTGGGAGATGGGATCAAGTCATCTTCTAATTTATTTCAATTTTAATTAAAGGAATATTTAAGCAAATTAACTCAATTTTGGCAAAGGAGATCAGCATGGAAATCCAATTGTTCTTAGAAAAGGATCTACTCTCTTCATAAACTAAAGTGGGGTTCGTGCCTAGTAATTCCTTCATATTACACACATTTTGACATTTAGTTTGCCTGGGCATAAACAATGCCCAATCACTGTGAACAGAACAGAACTTTAACTGCATATTAAACATGTCCCACCCAGAGGTGGGTTTCAGCAGGTTCTAACCAGTTCTGGAGAACCGGTAGCGGAAATTTTGAGTAGTTTGGAGAACCAGTAGTAAAAATTCTGATTGGCCCCACCTCCATCTATTCTCTGTTTCCCGAGTCCCAGCTGATCAGGAGGAAATGGGGATTTTGCAGTAACCTTCCCCTGGATTGGGGAGGGAATGGAGATTTTACAGTATCCTTCCCCTGCCATGCCCACCAAGCCATGCCCACCAAGCCATGCCGCGCCCACCAAGCCACACCCACAGAACCGGTAGTAAAAAATTTTGAAACCCACCACTAATCCCACCTCTTAGAGTATGGTGGTGCAGTGGCTCAATTGTTAAGACACTGGGCTTCTTGGCTGGAGAGATCACAGCCCAGGTTCGAGACCTGAGTGTCACGCTCCCATTCTCAGTGAGCTCCCATTCTCACCCCAGCTCCTGCCAACCTAGTAGTTCAAAAGCATGCATATGCAAGTAGATAAATAGGTACCACTTCAGTGGGAAGGTAACAGCTCTCTGTGATGTCATCTGGCCACTTGACTGACTCAATGGCCTTGAAATGGAGATGAGCACTGCCCCTATATTCAGCAATGATTAGTGAAGAAAAATCCACAGGGACTCCTTTGTTTAGAATATAGTGGGATGTAGATCAATGGAGAACAAATGGGTGGCCTTCCTGGATGTAAAACAAACAGGAAATTTCAGCTAATTTTACTTTATTGTAAGGCTACATTAACAGAATCTTGCAAGTTTGAAACTACAGGTTTCTTGTTGTCTGTTATTACAGCCTGATTAATTAGGATGGGTCATTCCTAAGTCTTTCTCTAAATATCAAGTCATTGGGGTACCTTTCTCTCTTGTCCTCTAGCAGCATCTCTTCCCCACATTCTTCAAGATCATTCCCACATACCATTACAGTGGCTGAGAATGGAAAAGGAACTGCCATTATCCTATCCAATCCCATGACATATTATATGGTACATGATGAGTGGCCCATTGGAGTTAGTAATGTCCTTGGCAATGGTCTGTCTAAGGAAACACTGCCTCCTCTTCTCATCAGAATCAGACAGAGTGTTAGTACTGCAAGAAACTGTTTTTGGGGCGATTTGAACTAAATAACTGTCTTCCTAGTGGTGTGGTGCCTCAGTGGCTTAAAGATGCCCAGAGAAGGTCTGTACTCCAATGGTTCAAGTCCTAGCACCACATGATGGAGTGAGCTCCCATCACTTGCCTCAGCTTATGCCAACCTTGCAGTTCTAAAGCATGCTACATGAAAGTAGATAATAGGTACCACTTCAGTGAGAAAAATAATGGTGCTTCACACGGAAGTAACCTAACTGGTGCAGGACCTGCCCAAATGCAATATCTGAACACAAGGCCAGATCAGTGGAAGGAAAAAGCACTGGATAATACTATACAACATCATTAGCCATTCTGAGTGCAGAGCTAGTTTGCCCTCTTCTGGTATACTCTGGATAGGGTGCATGTGTGAGCTGAAACAGATTAACAATCAGCAGCAGCCTAACAACTATTTTGTGTTAACATACTGTAGTCTCCTGGCTAATGTAATATAGCTAAATAAATAGATAAACTGCCTTCCTTCCACAGAAACCACTTTTGAAGGAATCCAGAGATCAGTAGCCAGCATATAACCATCATTCTTAGAAGCAATAAGGGCAAATTTACACAGTGGATGGATTCCCTTAATAATTATGTGTTCCAGAGTGGTAATCACTTTAACTATTCCTTGGAAAAACATCTGCAGAATGTTACTTAATTATCTTTGTGGTAGAGTTTCACAGAAAGATTACATTGTATTTTTATGATGCAGATAAATAGAAAACCACATGGGGAAACAACTTGCAAATGAAGTTTTAGCAAGTTGGCAGCCAGCTTCCCCAAAATGGGCAAACATTAAAATTGAAACTTATCTGAGGCAATTCTTGAATCCTCAAGAATGTATTTAAAAGTTCATCCTTAAAAACAACTGGGTTTTCCCCAATAAGGTGTATTTCTACTTTACTAACTCTAGTCCCTCCACGATAATAATATGAAGTCAGAACTGCTAATATTAAGCAATCACAGAAGATGTTAGTCCATAATTAACCACTAAATATCACTAAATACAATGACCAATTTTCATAGGTAAGAAAAACGGATGGTTGGTTTTCCCCTCTTTATACAATGTATTTTTATACTATTTTCAAATTGGGTTCCTTGTGCCATTTCTATTTCTCCTTTCTGGCACTTGACCATGGTTTCTCCCATTAGTACACAATAATGTGCAGAAACGGCTTTGATATCAGGTAGCAAATGACCGTGTCACAGATACATGAAGTTTTTGTAGGCTGCTTCCTGACATCTGCTGTTTTATTATGTGACCCTTCTAAACATTTTAAGGTTTGTTATTTTGCCATTTCTGCAGACTATTTTTACATTTTACAAGGTACCGGGAAGCCATAACATTATTCAGGAATGTACAAAACTCAAGCTCACATTTTGATGGGATTTGTGATCATGAGATCTAGATACAGGAAGAGCCATTTGTAACAGGTGACACCTCTGTCTATGTGCATGTGTGTGTGTGTCCAGTATATAAGTTCTGCTTTTGATTATCTGAAAAATGGAATGCAAGTGGCACCATATATGATCCGTATATTGTATATGTTAATGTATATAGCCTTAATAAAGAGATTTATGTGGGTTGGCCGTTTTTTAAATGTATTAGTTTGTGCATAATAGGGAACATTTGAGGCCAACAAAAGTAAATTAATGTTCACATCTATATCCTGAACATGGGATCTTTGTCTAAAGGCTATAGTAGAAATCAGCTTTGTATTAAAAAAAATAATAAAGGATAGCCTCTTGTTATCTGGTCCTGCTTTTAACCTAACAATTCCAAGACTAGATCAATGGAACAATCTACACTGCAGTAGGCAGCTTGTACTCTAAAGTTGGCTAAAGTGCCATAAGTTCTCGCAATCATGCAAGTGATGAGGGATTCTGGAACAAGTTCCACATATGGGACATCACAGGTTGTCCATGTATACCCAACATTGAATTACGATTGTGGCCATGGATTTGAACAACTACCTTATGTCCTCAACTAACAATTCCTGTGTGACTGAGCTGGATGATGAAATGCAATTCCTTCCACCTTCTGAAAGAATAAGAGTTTTTTTTTTAAAAAAAAAAATACATATAGAGAAATTGCCTGGGACTTTATATAAGGAATCCTGGTGGCATGGTGGTTAGAATGCAGTATTGCAAGCTAACTCTGCCCAAAATCTAGAGTTCAATCCTGAAGGGCTCAACATTCACTCAGCCTTCCATCCTTCCAAGGTCAGTAAAATGAGGACCCAGATTGTTGGGGGCAATATGCTGACTCTGTAAACTGCTTAGAGAGGGTTGTAAAGCACTATGGGGCAGTATGTAAATCTAAGCGCTATTGCTATTGCTATAAGAACCATGGCAAATGGACAATCTGCTAGTTGTTGCTAGCTAGCAAGACAACGCTGCATCCAAATTAAAGTAATCTCACCAGAACAAAGAAGAGATTATTGAGATCATCCATGGGATTCCAGACAACTACTATTACTCAAGAGTGGACCACAGAAACTATCAATTTTATAGTTGGCCTATGAATAAAGCAACTGGGAATTGGAATTTACAGCAAGTTCAAATTCCCAAAATAGCCTTTATGGATACTAAGCTTGACTGAGCCTTATATCTTAACCACTTTTTTAGATTTTTTTTTCCTTTGCATATTGCAGGGATTAAGCCCTTTGAGACTGGCAAAGTTTTACAGCATTCATTGGGTGAGTTTCCATCTACTTTAAAGATGATGGTGTAAATTTGATTTTAAAACTTTTAAAAATATATGATTTTTTTTTTAACTATACAGCAAAAGTGCTTAGTATATGGATTTTGAAAATTTAATAACGGATTGAGGAGCCAGGGGGATTTAGAATTATAGCTTTGAATTACTTAGAGATTTAGAGGATACTTTCTCATGGGAACATGGAGATTGTTTTTGGGAGGGTATGATAAGGAGACTTTGAAGGCTGGACATTAGAGCCAGAGGATAAAGAAAATGGAGCAAAAATCCTTAATGCAAACTTTTCAATATTTTTCAGCTAAGTTTTTGGACAGAATAAAGCAGACTATTGATAAAATTGACAGAGCATGTTCTAATGAAGTTGTAGAACAAGAATAAATTGCATTGAAAGTTTATGAAATTACTTTGAGGGATAATTTAAATGAATAAAAATGGCCCAGATGGATGATTTATTTCCTAAAGGAGATGAACAAACATTAATCAGATTTTTTTTTCCTTCATCTGGATATAGAAAACAGCTCTGCTAAATTTGGTAACACTTTTTTAGAAGTGACAAACAAAAGGATAAATTTACTTGTGGATGCAGGAGAAATCTGTTAAAATTCTTAAAGATTTTCACTTTGAAACAAATAAATAGCAAATTACCTCTGTGACTTTTTTGAAGGGGTCAAAGAATATTTAAAAAAAAAAATCAGGGAAGATTTATAAAATTGGCTTGTTCAATCAGAGTTAAAAGAAGAAAATAGCTATCTGGGTGCCCTTAGAGGACTTTTGTTGACAAAGATTGATGTAGAGTTTGATTTTATTTATTTTACTTACATTTATATCCCATCTTTATTATTTTTACAAATAAGACAAGGCGGCAAACATATCCAACATACCTTCTTCCTCCTATTTTTCCCACAACAACCCTGTGAGGTGGGTTGGGC
The DNA here is from genome assembly GCF_029215685.1 of Pituophis catenifer annectens. Lineage (NCBI taxonomy): Eukaryota > Metazoa > Chordata > Lepidosauria > Squamata > Colubridae > Pituophis > Pituophis catenifer. The sequence continues at coordinate 236,713,971 of NW_027256882.1, forward strand.
TGAGAGAGAATGACTGGCCCAAAGTCACCTAACTGGCTCTCACAGCCAAGACGAGACCTAAACTCATGTTCTCCTGTTTTCTAGCCCTGTGCCTTAACAACTAAACCAAACTGGCTCTTTTTTTGTTTTCCTTATCTAATTAGTTATGAGATTACCATATTTTTCAGAGTATAAAACACACCTTTTTCCCCATAAAAAGAGGGTGAAAATCCCATCCAGCTTCTCAAACAGAGGTTTCAGAGGCTGAAAAAAGCATCAGAAACGATGCTTCAGAAAGAAGCCCCCAAACAGAGCTTCAGAGGCTTTTTTTCTGAAGCTCTGTTTCGGAGGCTTTCAAAGGCAGGAAAAAAAAGTTTTTTCTGAAACAGAGTTTCAGAAGTTTCAGAGGCAGGGAAAAAAAGCAAAACAAAAGCAAGGCACAAAATTCACAACCAAAGAACCTGTTGCTAAAATTCACCTCTGGGAACAGCTGATTGGGGGTATTCTGGGAGGCCGATCCACCTGCCAATCAGCTTTTTTCTTATTTTCCTCCCAAAAAACTAAGTGCGTCTTATACTCTGAAAAATATGATAGTTATGAGATTGTATTTTAGTTACATCTGGTGATATGCTATCAAAATAGATTTTACCTGCTGGAATGAAGGGGGAAATTGCTTCTTTTTTCCTTTCCCTTTTTTTCTTTCTTTTCCTTTTTTCACACACCCAATCTTTCCCTTTTTTGTATTTTTCTATTTGCATTTTTTGTAGTTTGTATTAACTTCTATTATTTACATGTATAATTCTTAATAAAATTATTTGAAAAAAAGAAATTGCTTTGAATTTAAAAGCTGCATATATATGGCAGCTAGTATACGATAAGGAAATACATGTTGAACTAAATAGCAATTAAAAACTTTATTTAACTAATAAGTGTATGATCAACTAACAAACAAATTAGGAATTTTCTTCCTGAGACAATACCTTATGTCTATCATTTAATACTTATTTAACCAGGAACCTTTTAATTTAGTAACCTACCTTAGGCTGCAATGTTGGTCAATATATAATTGTTAAATATATATTATGGTGTAAAATGAATTTCCATTCATGTCGGATCTAACAACTGGATAGGCCTCTTGATAGTTCTGCTCTTCGCACTGTTTACATTTCAATTCATTATCTGCATTATAATAACTAGGAGATGGCAAAATGATGAATGATCTCGTACACTTAGTGGATAATAATACCTAAACCTTGACTTTCTATCTTGTATTTTATTACTTTTTTTCCATGTTTAGTTCATTATAGTCTTTCCTCTCCAGTTGCTGCTAGTGGACACTTAATAGCTTAAAACAAATTTCTAAAAAAATCTGCTGCTGAAGTGTTGATAATAATTATGTTCTGCTCCATGGACAAATTGTAACTTCAGCAATTTCCCAAGGAATGAAAGCCATTAATAGGAGAGAAAAAAATAAAATCAACTGCCAAGAGCTACGAGCTAATGGAATCTTGAACACTTGAAACACGAGGGGATGGAACTCCTAACACAAAGTTCAGAGTATTGAACATGAAACTGGTATTTCAACCAAGGATGATTCAAAATGTTCATATGGATTTGGGAGGGTAAGAAAAAAGGGCTTTCAGGTGGACTAATATGCTTAACTCGTGTTGTTCTTGTTCAAAGCTAATGACTTAACCTCAAACTATTATGAAACCACTGAATCTGTTGGAAATTTTCTCCTTCACGCTCCCTTTCCATATCTGTTTGCTATATATTCCTTTTCTGATTGATTCTGGCAAAGTCACATGTTGTGGACTAGAGGTCTCAGCAAATAACTGGTTGGATATGGTTTTGGCCCATTAGGGGAAAAAAGGTTTATGCTCCATTTTTAGTGGGGTATAACATTATAGTCCTAATGACAATAGAGGAATCGATAATTGTGGTTCTACTGATAATATAAGATAAAGAAAAAGAGATCGCATTACCAGTTTCAGCACTTCATAAATGCCTTTTTTCACATAATGCTCTTCTCTCCATTGGAAATTTAAAATGGATGTCAGGCAAAAGCAACTAGAGCCACACATATAGAATTCAAGCTAACTACATTGTTATATTCTCCCTATTACATAGGAAACTCCCCAGACTGCTTTCCCTCTCTTGGGAACATAGATAAATCTCTAAGAAGCTTAGAGAGTCAGTTCTGGATCTCTTGTGACTGCACAAGACTAATTCCCTGCTTGACATCTTCTCCCAGCCTGGCTGGCTGTTTCCTGGGGACCACTTCCAGGCAATTAGTGGATAGAATAGGCTAGGCTAGAATAGGCTAGCTTTAGCTTCCACTTATTTTCTCCATTTATAAACTCCAAAAGAAAGCATTAGCTGCCCCATCATTTCCTCTCATTAGGGTTAGGGAGATAAAGCTGGAAATCAGGTAAGACAGCAAGGCGATCCCTGTCTTGCTCCATGCGCCCCAAAATAATAAGACCTCCCCAAAAATAAGGCCAAGCACTTATTTCGGGGTTCAAAAAAATATAAGACAGGGTCTTATTTTCGTGAAAACATGGTATAGATTAAGATTTCCTGAAGAGAGTACATCAAAGGACTGCAGATAATATAAATTGTTCAGTAAAGAATAATGTTCTCCTCTTGTACCTGAACTCGTAACTACCTGTGAAAACTGTACTCATGCTACAGTACTCATGCTAAAATTATATAGTGTGACCTCTACTGCATATAAAAATTGCATGTTTATAGTCAGTAGAGGTCACACTATATAATTTTTATCCATCAACACTAAGCTGGTAAGCAAAGGATTCTAGACGGAATCACCATCTTGATTCCTGCTGATTCCTTCCTCCCTAGCTTCCCACAGAAGTATTTGTTCTCATTGACTTTCCTTTCATCTTCGTTGGATCAAAAATACTTATAAAGAGCTCTGTGTATTTCAAATACATTAAATAATTAACAGTGATGTTCTCAGGGGTTTTGTAGCACATGGCATTATGAAATAAATTACTGGAAATTGCACCCATTTGGCAACTTTCTCTAATTAGGTACAGCTTCTTCAAAAAGCTTTCAGAAAAGCAATATATCAATACATGGACAAGCATTATTCTCTCAAAAATGACCTCTCTTTTATCCCTGTGGAAAATTATTTCAGGAAGCACGTTTTTTTTTTTTTTGTATGCAAACACATAGAATTACCTTTGTTACAGTTATCTAGTAGTATATAGATGATGCAACTCTTCAATTATTTTAAAGGATCAGCAGCTCTCCTTTACAGTTGAGTTAATTATTACTTTCCTTTTCAGAAAGAATTTTGAACCTGAATGTTAAACAATGTTAAACAATGCTAGAAAAATCACTTATTCAATAACCAGTATAATCAGCATTGACTTCTGCTCTAAGTAACTTTCCACTCCACCCAGATTCCAGAATATATTAAAGAAGTCCAAATAAATTCCACTGTCTGCTCGGCAAACTCCTTTAGGCACATGTGAAGGGATTCTTCTTTATGCTTGTCAATAATGAAAAGATGAAGTAGTTCTAAAGTGTCCTTAAAAATTGTATATTCATATCCTGGCTGTCCTAGATTTTTCTCTGCTTATTTTTCTGCCCCTCGAAATATGTGATAATACATTCCATTATGTTCTTGTTCCACTTGAAAAATTATTTTACCTCAAATTTTAGTTAAACTTTTCTGGATAGCCTGAATCCAAGAATAAGGCATAACATTCAATCTGCAACATTGACAGTAAACATTCTTCAAGAAAGAACTTGAAGAGAAAGAAAAGTTCTGACATTCCAGAAAAGTTACTGTTTCATACTTCTTCTTGTCAGATAAGTAGCATCCATAATGCTATATTTTTCAGCAATGGTGTCAACTTGGTCTCCTGTCCAACAAGGGATTTCAGAATTTTACAGTTGCTAAGTTCCTAAAGGGATGATCTTAGAAAATCTTGCTGGGAAACTTCTGTTCAAAGGCATGAGTAATGATAACTTGCAAGTTTTCACATAATCCATTTTAAAGCATAGAGGAAACTCCTGGTTCAAATAATTGGGAGAGTTTATTTTCTCAAAACATTGATGAGTCCCAAATGTACCAATCCTTTCCATCCAGTTCTAAGGAAGCAATTCAAGTTCTGGAATTTATATAATACCAGAAGAGATTAAGACAAAATAAAACACCTAAACCCAGCCTACATAAATATCAAAAGTGTTTCAGATGTTTGAAAAGACAGATCTAGGAAAATGGATTCAACTTGTGTGGGAAATGCTGTATTAGATTCATTGCTGACTTGGGATTCTTACATTCTGTTGTTATTCATGATTTCATTTGCCCAGAAACTGTAGCTCTGGCCATGTGGACACATATCTTAGTTATATATTCTATCAGAGGTTCTATGATATATTCTATGTGAGATTAACTTTGAAAAGTTCAATTATTTGGGTACAATCAGAGACGGGTTTCAGCAGGTTCTGACCAGTTCTGGAGAACCGGTAGTGGAAATTTTGAGTAGTTTGGAGAACCAGTAAATACCACCTCTGACTGGCTCCACCCCGAGTCCCAGCTGATTGGGAAGAAATGGGGATTTTGCAGTAATCTTCCCCTGGAGTGGGGAGGAAATGGAGATTTTACAGCATCTTTCCCCTGGAATGGGGTGGGAATGGAGATTTTACAGTATCCTTTTCCTGCCATGCCCACCAAGCCATGCCACACCCACCAAGCACACCCACAGAACCGGTAGTAAAAAAATTTGAAACCCACCACTGGGTACAATCATGACAGTCAGAAAATACAGCTAACAAAGGACTTCGGAAAAGTACACTATCTTTCCTACCTGATAACACTCACATAATTCTGGGCTATTTCCTAGAATTTCATTATATGATATGCCATTATAAAATTGGTCTCTAGTTTTAATTTCACAAATAACAAGAAAATGAAATTGTACTTGTCACAGAGAGGATGTACAATCTGCTCACTCACTGGTAGACTCATGACTTCCAAAACAATTTCACAAATTTATACAAAATCTTTGAGCTTTTCATCTGGAACATTAATGCAAAATTGCTGGCCAAGATGCAGCTAAGTCTTCAGATAGCTCTATAGTTAACCACCATTATAGGAAGGTAATAATTTGTGTTCTATAAAGTGCTTCTAATCCCATGATTTAGTCTATGGAAGAAAATAATCTTTCTTCTTTTCAAATACAATAATTGTAAAAGGAAACCCATATTTAGGTAAGATAAACATATCTGTTTTAACTATACAAAATGGAGGGGGAAATGCAAATTTCTATTCTTAGTTTCAAAATAGACTTTAAAGCACTAAACCACTGTGGTCATTTTTCTTTATTTAGTATATTAGCATGTTTCTAAATCATGGGAAGAAGGGGAAAGAGGAGGAGGAAGAGGAAGAAGAGGAAAAGAAGGGGTTTTCTTGCTTTTTATTTGAATCTATGAACTGCCCAAAAGGTCATTTAAATTCAGAAAGGTAAGCTAAACAGAAATATTTTAGTATCACCACACATCAGAAATGTCATTGGAATGTTCTGTTTATTAGGCTTCTCTCCCGGTTACATTTTATCTCGGTCCTACCCTCAAAATAAGATGCTCTCTCCCATCATACAAAACTTAAAAGAGAGAAGCACTTCAGCAATACAAACATTAGAACATAAGAACTATTACTGAAGTATGATCACAAGCATGATTGGCCATAACAAATGGTCTCTCTTTGAGCATCTCTGAGACATTCATCAAGCTGTTTTGACTCAAGTATGGGTCATAAGTCAACAAATCTGCCAGAGTTAATATGCTGAGCAAATGCTTAAAAATGGTATATGTGATAGACTGAAGTTAGCTTTTGATCTGGAATTAATATGCATTATTTCAAAGCAAGAATGTTTTTAATTTTTTAATATGGGGGGGAGGATTGAAATGAGTGAGAATACACAATCAAAGCCAGGTTTAATTTCCCACGCAGGGGTATGATTTCCCCCCCCTCCTCTTTTCTAAAATACATTTTTATGAGTTTCCTATCTCAAATGGGAAGCCATCCCATTGATTTTTGCAAAGGTTTTGCCAAAATCTGGCAGTACAACTGGAAACAAAAAAGAGATTCAGGAGCTACATAGAGTTTTACAGATTTCTCGTCCTTTAGATCAGGGGTGTCAAATTCACATTTTCACAGTGGCATCACATGACGTATCAGGACTTTTTTCCCCCTTTCACTAAACTAGGCATGGGCATAGCCAGCACATAACACATCTGGCCTGCGGGCTAGGGGTTTGACAGCCCTGCTTTAGATGATGCATCTCATCCTTTAAATGATACCACCTCATCATTTATGATACTAGAAGAATTACATAGAATATTCTGAATAAGCCATTCTATTGGAATGTGTTAACTTTGCCCTGTACTCATCCTGTCAAGTCTACAGCTGTACATATGATGCTACCCAGTGACAATCCACATATACTATACTTTCTCATTATCATTGATGAAGGTTGTATTTTAATTAAATGACATGTCTTTGGAATTTCTTCTTTATAGAATAAATTTCTTTGCTACTTATAGATAATCATTCCTGGAAACCTTACTGCTTTCAAAAATATGTTTTGATAAAGAAAAAAAAATATTTCAAGCCAAGACCTTTCCCTGATGAACTCATTTTCTTCAAGCAAGCAGTTTTGATGTTAGTGGAACCAATACCATATTGGTAAGAAAACTGCAGGGTTGCGTCTATGAAGTCACTAGGAGTCAAGCAGACTTAATTTACTTTGGAAAGTACAAAAGAAGTGAGAACAGCAGCAGTTCACTTTATTGATACTGACAAGGCTGTAAGAAATCTTAGACTAATTCATTTACAAACAGCTTTGATATTTGTTGAAATGTAACAAAGCTAAATTTGGTTCTTTGTACCTGTTGGGGGTGGTTTAGTAAGAAATGAAACAGTTAGACATTTCAACGGGTGACCTGAATCACATGCTGTGATTTAGCAGCTGATCCAAGAAAATGTGTATCAAACAAACAAACAAAAATCCCTTTCTTTATTCACAACTGAAATTCATCTAGTCTAGGAATGTTAATTAGTTATTAAAATGATAAACTGATTTCTACACTCTAATTTGTCAAATTGGGCTAGGCCAGACTATATTGGTATGGGGTTTAACTTTAATTCCATGTAGGCAGATAAAGGGATTAGGTTTCAGAGACTGATTAGGGTTAAGGTGGCCACTTCAGACATCAATTGTGGCCAGTTTTCTCCACAAACTTTTATTAGTAATAAGACAACGCAATAGGTATGTAATAGCAATGTACATAGAATTTGTAGATCATTTGGAAGTTGTCTTAGCATTTTGTTGTTCAGTAGCTAAATTGTGTCTAACTCTTTGCAACCCCATGGACCACAGCAAGCCAGGCCCCCTTGTCCTCCACTGTCTCCTGGAGTCTACCCAAACCCATGTTCACTATGTCAATGACACTATCTAATCATCTCATCCTCTTCTGTCCCCTTCTCCTTTTATCTTCAATGTTTCCCAACATCAGGATCTTTTCCAATGATTCCTTTCTTCTCACTTGATGGCCAAGCCATCAAGTGAGATGGCTTTCTTAGCATAGAAGAGTTCTATTTATAACATTGCAATTAAGTCATGTAGATTAGTGAAGATTCGTCCTTATAACAGGAAAAAATCTTAAAGTTTGTCAGGTGATATATAATCTTTTTCCTCCCTTCAAAAGCCTTTGCCACTTGATGGGATTAGGTGCTGCTTCGGTGTGGTTGCTTCTCTTCTGATTGTTACAAGCTCCAGGCCAAGCTCCAGGCATAATCCCACCATAGTGGATGCTTATCATAGCTTCTGGCAGTTGACTAAGAATTATACATTCCAGACATCTCTTCCTGCTCCTCCTCTGCTTATTGTTTTCTCCTTTCTTATATACCCATACTTTTATAAACTAAGGACCAAGATGGAGTGAGGCTGCCTCTGGGTGTTGTCACATTCCTAAAAAAGTCAGCAAAGTTAGACTTTGGATCCATCACTCTCTCTTAGCTCTAGACTGGGCAATCAAAACACAACTACCTATCTATCAACCATGCTGGACCAGATTACAGTCCATAGCTTTCAGTAAAGAGGCCATCATCCTGCTATCAATTGATTCAGGATAAGTGTGATAGTAATAATGTCCCATCTTTAAAATATTTTAAAAGATAGACAGTATATTCTAGGGCAGTGTTTCTTAAATGTTTTTTTTTTTTGTCAGAGCCCTCCTCCTTTGAGAAAGTCTCCAGAAAACATCTAAACCAAATTATGGTTGTCTACAATTCTCTGAGAGGAAGTGCATGGATGCTGCTGAAGTACAGTAAGACTCAAATACTTTTAACAAATCATTTTGGAACCTTTCCTAACAGATTCCCTTTTTATTCTCTCCTGAAATTCTGGAATATTTGAGAAACTACTTGCATTTGTGGAAAAAGTTGCTGATGATGGGAAATCTGTGAAAATGGTCACACCCATCTGTCTCATGATAATTACCCATATCATAAAATGTCTTTCCTTTGCCTTCTTTAAAAAAAATATTGTAGTATAGAAGCCTAATGAGACACGGGGACAGTGAAGTTATCCTTAAATATCAAAAAAAAAAAAAAAGAGGAACTGAAACCCTAGCCTTAGCCATGATGGTGCAGTGGTTAGAATGCAGTATTGCAGATTAATTCTGCCAACTGCCAGCAGTTCAATCCTGCCTGGCTCAAAGTTGACTCAGCCTTCTATCGTTCCAAGGTCAGTAAAATGAGGACCCAACTTTTGGGGGGCAATATGCTGACTCTGTAAATCACTTAGAGTGGACTGTAAAACACTGTGAAGTGATATATAAGTCTAAGGGCTATTGCTATTGCTATTAATAAGACATCAGAATGCACATCCATATATATACATGTCAGAGGTGGGTTTCATCAGGTTCTGACCAGTTCTGGAGAACCGGTAGAGGAAATTTTGAGTAGTTCAGAGAACCGGTAGTAAAAATTCTGACTGGTTCTGCCCCCTTCTATTTTCTGCTTCCCAAGTCCCAGTTGATCGGGAAGAAATGGGGATTTTGCAGTATCCTTCCCCTGGAGTGGGGTGGGAATGGAGATTTTGCAGTATCCTTCCCCTGGAGTGGGGTGGGAATGGAGATTTTACAGTATTCTTCCCCTTCCATGCCCACCAAGCCATGCCACACCCACCAAACCACACCCACAGAACCAGCAGTAAAAAAATTTGAAACCCACCACTGATACATGTGTATGGCACAGACACAGGTATGATGCTGTAGTTGCCAAAAAGGCCAATGCAATCTTGGGCTGCATCAACAGAGGTACAAGGTCATGATAACAGGAAGCGATCATTCCATTCTACACTAAAATTTCTCAACCATTAAGCAAGTGGGACAGCTTGCCTCTGGGAATAGTGAGAGAGTCGGCTATCATTAGGGATAATGAGTTATGGTAGCGCAGTGGTTAGAATGCATTTCTGCAGGCTACTTCTGCTGACTGCCGACTGCCTACAGTTCAGCAATTTGATTCTCACTGGCTCAGGGTTGACTCAGCCTTCCATTCTTCCGAGGTCAGTAAAATGAGGACCCTAATTGTTGGGAGCAAGATGCTGACTCTGTAAACAGCTTAGAGAGGGCTGAAAAACATTGTGAAGTGGTACATAAATCAAAGTGCTACTGCTATTGCTATCATTAGAGATTTTCAAACAAAGGTTGAATAGCCATTTTTCTAGGATGGTCGGAGGATTCCAGTTTGGGCAGATTGATGGACTAGAAGACCTTCAAGGTCCCCTCTAATCTTATGATTCTATGGTATAGACATGTTCATGATAAAGCAATTTGAAGTTTATTAAAAGAACATGTCTAATTAATGCAGAGAACTCAGGAGGAAGTGATGAAAGCAAACTTTGTGGAAAATATGTAAAACAGCTTTTCCATATGTAGCAGAGGAGAATTAAATCCAAGCTTTCTGAGGTGAATTTAAGCAAAGATAAATCTTTATTCTGAATGGTGATTCACTACTCAGAATGTACTTATTAAGAGCAAATAACCTTACACATCCTATAAATCCATTTGGAAGCGAGAAAGAAAGGAGACATCATGTTTAATATTCTACCTTGGGAAAGAATTTAAGCCTTCTTTTTTTAGCCAGGTCTTTTAAGAATTGATGACAATTTGAGTTGTTGGTTTTGAATTTTAATTAGGTTTTATCTCTTCTTCTTCCCTCCCTTTGTGTCATTAACACCTGAAGTGCCCATGGATGGAAGGGTAGGATACAAGTTGAAATAACAAAGAATGTAAAAATGACGTTTTAGATTAAACCTACGTTTATCAAGATCCCCTAAACCAGTGATTGCTAACCTTTTTGCCATCATGTGGCAAAAGTGGAGGGAGTGCGGGGGAGCCGCGCATGTGCATGCCCACACCCATAATGCAATGCACCCCACCCCCTAGAAATCCTCGAGCCTAAGGAGAGTGAAAAACAGGCCTTCCCCACCCCCGGAGGCCCTCCAGAGGTCAGAAACAGCCTGTTTCCCGACTTCCGGTGGGCCTGGAAGGCCTGAAAATCAGCTGGCCAGCACACACATGTGCACTGCAGCTGAACTAGGGCAATGCTCGCGTGCCCACCAATATGGCTCCACGTGCCACCTGTGGCACCCATGCCATAGGTTTGCCAACACGGCCCTAAGCTATTGCTATCCAGATATATTAGTAATGTGCCAAAGAGCTTTGGGAACTTTAGGCAAAACCCATCTAGAAGGATGATAGATAGCATTACCTTTCTTCAGCAGCCAACATTGATGCTTGTGGGAAACCATGGACATTGACATTCATAATGCCTACAGTTCTCATGTCTATACTGTATATTTTCAGAAACATTGTGAAATCCACAATGTAACTACCAAAACCCAGTACAAATTATTAAAGCCACAATCAAAACACCAAAGTAATGGATACCAGAAGATATTAACACTTTGCCCAAACATAATATGTACAACATCCAAAATGTGTCAGAATACAACAGCCTTAACCAAAAATATTTAAAAACAATGCTCAAGGTGGGGCTTTGTCTAGTTGGGAAAAGCCTATGGAAGCCTACCCTAGAGAGACATTTTTAGTGTCTAAGGTGTGAGTTTTTATAGCACTAGTATTAGGAAGAGCATGAATATCCTACTGTACAAAAGTACTTGCCTTAACTCAAACGGAGACGGATTGAGGACAAAGACCTCCAAGATAGATTACGTATTAGTTGGCTCATTAAGGAAAAGTCAACCTTTCAAGTTTCCTAATTTCATTTTTATATGTGCACAGAGAAATGGTTCAGGCTTGGAACCAGTCTTTTTATTACCAGATAATTTATCAGAGGGATGAGATTTGGGATGAATGGTGCCTACTAATTTTATAAAGCCTCTAGATGGCAATCTAGTGGTCAGGCTCATAAAGTTTTGTCACTCCTGTTTTCAGTTTCTGGTTAATAGGTTGTGCCTTATATCTTTACGCTTACTCAAATTCATGGAACAAGGTCAGAAATTAAGGTAGTTGTGAGGAAATGCAGGTGAAAATTAAAAAATACACTATACTGCAAGAATACCGGGTGGCAGAAAATTTCTTTTGCTGTGTTTTGTTTTGCTATTAAAATTCAAGAACATGCAATGTAACATTCTACCTTGCAATGTAATGCACTAGAGAAGTATAACTGAAGGATAGCCAGCAGCCCCCAAACATCTTAAGTATGCCTCTCAGATACTTCCAAAACTTATTGCCCAAACACAATTTTAATGTAACATTATTATTTATTATGTAGAATAATTACATTATGTAGAAAACTAGACACAAGAACAGTTTTTTCCAAAATGCCATCACTCTGATAAACAAATAATTCCCTCAACACTGTCAAACTAGTTACTAAGTCTGCATTACTATTAATCTTCTCATCGTTCCTATCACCCATCTCCTCCCATTTATGACTGTATGACTGTAACCTTGTTGCTGGTATCCTTAAGATTTATTTTGACTGTTTCCCTATGATTAACATTAAGTGTTGTACCTTATGATTCTTGACAAATGTATCTTTTCTTTTATGTACACTGAGAGCGTGTGCACCAAGACAAATTCCTTGTGTGTCCAATCACACTTGGCCAATAAAGAATTCTATTCTATTCTATAATAAGTAATAAAATTTAGGTTTTGTTCCAGCAAAGTCTGACCTGAAACATGCTACTTAAAAGACCAAATATGGCCCTCAATCTGGAAAAAACTGTGCTCCTCTTATTGAGTTATGCTACTCACGAAGACCTCAAGATTTATGCTACTCTTGTCACAGTCTTCCCTGTCAATAAGTGAGGGGAAAAAAGTAGGAGTCTGCATGAGATAGAAATGCCAGCACAATAACGCATGTTTGTTATCATTCTCATCTGCTGTTTGAACATTAGATCCTCATGCCAGCCTGTCAGTCCATATTCCCATGTGGAAAAGAACTTCCTAATGCCAGATTGTCAATCTCATGAGAGAAAGATACACATGCTGGGTCATATTCAGAGGGAGATTACCTCAGCCCCTCTCTCTTTCTCCTGGGGATTAAAAAAAAATCAGTTGTTTTAAAAGTAGGAGCAAAACTCTAGAAGTTTTCATCTAAGGTTGAGAAAAGCAGGAGGCTAACATCGTTCTGCACAGACTCTGACTACAGTTTGGGAATTTCCAAGAAGCTGGAATACAGAACATTGAAACAATTGAGCAGATGTTTCAGGCAGGGCTATGAATTGCATTAGCTTTGATTTCTGAGGATTCTAATGTTGTGCTAAATCAAGTTTGTCTCTCTCTATCTTTCTGTACAAGCTGGACTTGTGCAGGCTGCAGGCTTCATCCATCTACCTTCTATGCCGAACATCCTTCTACACAGCCCCTGACTGAAGTTTGGGGATTTTCAAGAAGTTGGAATACAGAACTTTGAAGCAATTGAGCAGATGTTTCAGGCAATGCTGTGAATTGCATTAGCTTTGATTTCTGAGAGTTCTGATGTTGTCCTAAATCAAGTTTCTCTCTCTCCCCCTCCCCCTTCTGCATAAGTTGGCCATGTACAAATGGCAGCCTTCACCCATCCACTATATATGGCATAGGGCCATACTTTTTGCAAGACTTATGTATGCTCACCACATCAGAACTGACAGGACATGCTCCAGGTCCAGTCTTAAAAGCAGTGAACCGTAGTAAACCTCTCCAAACATCCTAAGTTGCAATATTCCATGTGCCATGGCAGTCATCCAGTTGGCTATGTAAACCTCTATTACCCATCATGCCTTGGTTAATCAAGGTTTTCACATGATACTTTTAATAATCTAAATAAGAGTTATCACATGGATAGTTTTCTGCTAATAGTAAGGTCAATACAGGTCAGTTTGAGCACATTTTGACTAATGTGGCTCAAGTTCACCCATAGGCTAGTTTTATCATAACCATTATTTTGTGACATTCTGTGTGAAAAAGACAGCACATGCTATTCCCTGTGCTAGCTATGGCCTAGTACTAGTGAGAGAGGTGAAATATTCTTCACTATGTAATGAACAGTTAGAAAGCTCAAATCTGCACTAGTCAGCCTAGAGTCTGTATCCTTTACTGAATAAAAGTATATTCTTCCTTTCAGAAACTATTAATAAAATTGTATTTAAAAATCCAGATTTTGAAAAAAAAACATTTTTTTCATTGTGGTTGTAGATAATATTCAATATAAATATTCCCTTTTTGAGTACTAGTTCTCCAATTATAAATGCAGGAGGCTTATTGAAATGAGCTGCCTTTGGACCTCTCTGTATATCTTGGGTTAGTCACAAAATAAAAGGAACAGTCTATTTGCCTACTCATTATCTAGGTTCAGGGGTGAAATGCTCCCGGTTTGGACCAGATCACCCGATCCGGTAGCGATGAAGGCGGGTGGTTCGGAGAAAGAGAAAAAGAGAACAGTGTACTCAGCAAGATATAATTCCATAATTGCTCAGAAGAGCATTGAAAAGGTTTAAAGGTTTCCCCTGTCCAGTCGTGACCAACTCTAGGAGGCGGTGCTCGTCTCCAATTCTTATCTGAGGGAGTCTGAGCTACAGGGGTGAAATCCAGCAGGTTCTGACAGGTTTTGGAGAACTGGTAGCAGAAATTTTGAGTAGTTTGGAGAACCGGCAAATTCCACCTCTGGCTGGTCCCAGACTGGGATGGGAATGGGGATTTTGTAGTAACCTTCCCCTGGAGTAGGGTGGGAATGGAGATTTTGTAGTATCCTTCCCCTGGAGTAGGATGGGAATGGAGATTTTGCAGTATCCTTCCCCTGCCATGCCCACCAAGCCATGCCCACCAAGCCACACCACGCCCACCAAGCCACGCCCACAGAACCGGTAGTAAAAAAAATTGGATTTCACCACTGCTGAGCTGTCCGAGAGTTGTTTCTGTCATCATGTGGCCAGTAAGAAAATACGGAATGCAGTAACCTTCCCATCAAAGTGATACCTATTTATCTACTTGCATTTGAATGCTTTCTAACTGCTAGGTTGGCAGGAGTTGGGGCCGTATAACGAGACTTCACCCCATCATGTGGTGGTCAGGTCTTGAACCTGGACTATTGACTTTCCAGCTGACACTTTCAGCATCTTAACCACTGAGTCATGGGGCCTCTCTCAGAAAAACATTAAAGACTAATTCAAAGTGTGTGTGCAGATGATAAAGTATCATCTGTGATTAATAATACTGCATGTGTATTGTGATAGAGAGAACTGTCTGGCCTGACACTTCAAGACCATCACTTCGCTACCATATCAGATTCAAACTTGGCTTCTAGCTGGAATAATAAGCAGATCAATCTAATTTTATCCCCAATCAGTTTCATAGATCTACTGTAGATTGTCTTTCACCGCATCAATCTATTTTTTTTAAAAAAATGCACAAAAATCATAGGTAAGCATGCATACTGTACATTATTATATGCATTTCTAAGAATACTTTTAGAAACATTTTTAGAAAAACACATACTGTGTAGAATGCAGTATATAACTACAGGTGGTTTTTGTACACTTTTTTTTTTTAAGAAGCCATATTGTATTTTTCTGAATCTAGAAGTGGATTACAAAATGTAGGGAAATGTCAATTCAAGTAATTGTTTTTGGAAGTGCTTTAGCTCAAAAGGTGCAAATCAGCCCAATTCACTCTAAAATTTGAAACAAAATCAACATGACACTTTCAGTTCTTAATTTACCCAGTCCTATTCAATCACCTGCACTTGCTCACCAGTTCACCAGCTGGTGTAGAGAACGTCAGATTGCACACAGAAAATACAGGCCATAAATAAGAAAAAATTGTCTCAGTTCTCAAATCCATATATACTACCTGCCTTTCTTTCTCCAAATTCTGCTCTATTGCCTAGGCATTCAATTTCTCTTAGAAGTCAACCAAAAGTGAAAGAAATTCCTTGGTGGACAAGCCCCTTGGGAGGCTTAAGACCAGATGCACCATTTTCCAATATTCAGACAAACAACTTCATCATGCCGAATGGCTGCACAAATGCTGGTGGGATTAATCTTTTTAAATTCAGCGTCATAGCGTCTGAGGCGATGAGTCACGGAGCACTTCGGCTAATGTAGCATAAACTAAATCAGTCAGACCTCCAGCAGAAAGTGTCCTACTTTGGCAAAAGTGACAGGTACCTTGTTTGGAAGCAATGTAGTCCATTTGCAGGTCAAGCTGTGACTCCTGTCTGCGATGCATACTGATTTAACATGTCCCATTAGAGACCGGCAAACAGAAAGGTATTACCAGGATTAAGAATTTCCCTGAGACAAGTGGAATAAGTTATTAGAAATGGCTTTTGAACACAGCCTCTTTCCCTCCTCTACCCCCGGGACCCTGACCAGATTGTTTCCACGCTGGATTAGGTCAGGACTCAAATAAATGTGCATTTTCTAGCCAAGCTGGCCCTGTTTTGCATTTCTAACTTTGCTTAGGTTTATACTTTATCAAAATAGAAAAACCCATAAGAAATTATTTTCATAAGAAGTTGGAGCCTGATCAGATACTTATTGTATCTCTGTGGCGGGCTGCCAATATTACAAGTCCCTTCTTGTAAAGGAAAGTTTCTCTCAAATTTAGGTTGACACAGGGCTGAAATCCATCAGGTTCTGACAGGTTCTGGAGAACCGGTAGTGGAAATTTTGAGCAGTTTGGAGAACCAGCAACTACCACCTCTGGCTGGCCAGAGTGGGGTGGGAATGGAGATTTTGCAGTATCCTTCCCCTGCCACGCCCATCAAGCCACATCCACCAAGCCACACCACGCCCACCAAGCCACATCCACAGAACCAGTAGTAAAAGAAATTGGATTTCACCACTGGTTTGACACTTGATGACTACGTGGGCAATCAGTATAGTTTTCTTGTTTTCTTCAATATTGTGCAAGCATCTTACCAATGCCTTTTTCTAGAATGCTTTTGGGTTTCCCAGTTTACCTACAAACCTGATATTGATCTTTTTTTTATAAAAAAAAAAATCAATAGTTTAGCTTTAGAGTTCCTCAACTGGCTGGTTTGTTGTACAACAGTATGTTCTTATTTGTACAAAATGAATGGCCTATCCTGATGGTATCAACCAGTACTTGTATACCCTGCAAATCTTTATGTATCCTATTCTCATGCCTTTCCTTGCAATAAAAACTCACTTTTTTCCTGAAACCTGGGGTGTTCCTGAACTAATTTCCCATGGGGTACTTTCCTGGAAAAACTTTTCTACCATTTTACTACTTCTACCCGGCTTCTCCATGCAAGATATTGTTATACCCAATCTTTCCGCATAAGATTAATGCACTCAATTGTTTGAGGGCCAGATCATCTCTGCAATAGAATAAAGCACATCTGGAGCACCCTTGGAACAGCCAGATCAGCATTTCCTTTCTGGAATGTTCCATCTTTGGAACTGGGAATTTTCTGGAATCTTCCATCTTTGGAAGAGGGAGTTTTGCACATCCTAGCAAGAATCATTATTGAGCTTGATTACTTGGTCAGTCAATACATCTTTGCATACCACCTACCTAACTATGAGAAGAATACAATTAGTATGCCTATTTCAAATGTTCTGAGATCTAAACATTCATCCAGCTGTGTTTTAAATTTAATAAGCTAGGTCTGAATAACAGTGTGAGTTGCCTGTCTACAAACGGAACCAATTTTGCTGTATACATTATGTACAGTGTCAATAAAGGCTTTAAAACCTTCATGGGCAATTTATTTGTATGCCATATTCTAGATTGTTATTCAATTAGATTGTGTGTTCAAAACAATTCACAATAGTGGCATTATTAGTAATAAAGTACCCAAAACCCAAAATGTATTTTTAAATCTCTCTCTCTCTCTCTCTCTCTCCCTCCCTCCCTCCCTCCCCCCCTCTTCTGACATCTTGCTTTTGTAGGAATTCCAGGGAACTAAACGTGGGATTTTCATCAGACAAACTCTGTGATCTACAAATGAACTATAGTTATTCCCTAAAGTAAACTATCTCAAACTAACAAGAAGTAGTTCAACTAGCTTGTATCCAGTTCCAGATTTTATTCTCATTGTAACATAGGGTACAAATTCAAATGCCAGCATCCAAAATCCTTATGGGAATGCCCAAAATCCTGCGGAAGCCACTCCCTTCTTTTCTCTCTGATTCATCTAATACTGATAATGGGGAACAGAGTTCCTATATGCTGTCTGTGATTCCACCCCCACCTCCCATTCTTTGGTTTAGGTACCCATGCAAGTTAAATGCTGAATGGAACTTCAAAAATTATTCAAACCCTTCCAGCTTTAAATCTCTTTTATACTATTGTGTCTAAAACCATGACCAAAAGACATTATTCATTCAATCAGCAATAGCCAAACAGGATAAGAATGTTGTTCCAGTTGTTAAAGTTTCAATCAGAATAGAGCTGGAGGTGACCTTAGAGGTCTTCTAGTCCATCTCCCTGCTTAAGCAGGAAACCCTACCATTTCAGACAAGTGACTGTCCAATCTCTTCTTAAAAACTTCTAGTGATGAAGCATCCACAACTTCTGAAGGCAAGCTGTTCCACTGGTTACTTATCCTCACTCTTAGAAGGCTTCTCCTTAATTTCAGGTTGTTTCTCTCCTTGATTAGTTTCCATTCATTGTTTCTTGTCCTGCCCTCTGGTGCTTTGGAAAATAAATTGACCCCCTTCTCTTTGTGGCCTCTCAAATTGGAATACTGCTATCATGTCCCATCCCCCCAGTCCTTCTTTTTTCTAGGCTTGCCAAACCCAAATCTTTCAACCGTTCTTCATACGTTTTAGTCTCCAGGCCTTTAATTGTCTTAGTTGCTCTTCTTTGCACTTTTTCCAACATCTTTTTTTCCAAATTTTCATAAAGCCTACCATGTTTCTCTGAAAATAAGACCCTGTCTTATATTTTTTTCAACCCTGAAATAAGCACTTGGCCTTATTGCCATGCGCTCGAAAGCCCGATTGGGCTTATTATCAGGGGATGTCTTAATTGGGGGGAAACAGGGTAGTACAACGTGCGTTGTGAGTCTTAAAGTAGCACAATGGCTAGCAAACTGAACTGCCAACCAGAAGCACCTACATCAGGATGTGAACTATGTTCCGTGCTAATGATTGTTCCTTGCACAGATAAAAACATGCACAGATTAAACCATGTTTGTTTTGTCTGGACCCAATGCAGAGCTCAGTATGCCATATAGTACTGTAACAGCCTTGTTGTGGCCTGTACAGAGTTGAATTCTGTGATCTGGATAACCTAAACACTAAATAAATATTAAATGTTTTTATTAGTAAATGTAAACTTCTATCTTTTGCACTTATTTGAAACCATTAATAAAATATACTCCCAAAAACTGTGTCCAGTTTATATGATCTTTCATTTTTCATTATCTGAAGTACTTTCTGTACTTTTAAACCATAATTCTGGGACAAGATCTTTCTTAATTTTGTTCATTTTGCTTTTTCAGGAGACCTCAAACATTTATGTTTTGATTTCTATCATTTCAAATTTATATTTTACTGGATTTTAATTCCATTCTTAACTATTTCCCTTCCCAAATAAATTCCACAGCCTTAACAAATTAGCCTTTTCTTTTGGTTATAGGTTCACTCTGTATTACAATGGAACATGTATGCCTCACTACCCAAATCTCAACCAGTTTTAAGTTTTAAAAATGTTTTTTTTTAAAGTACTTGAATTTAAGCCAATTCATTTCAACTAAATCAATGGGACAGAATTGGCTTAAATCCAAGTGCTTCCTCTTAAGTGGTCTGCAGATTGGGCTGGAATGTTTGAAACTTCACCCCAAGGACAGATTTTCTTAAATCACTATAATTAGAATGGTGCATTCATGCTAATAGCCAGATAGTGAGCTGGGATTTTTAAATATACTGCTCAAAAAAATAAAGGGAACACAAGCAGAAGACATTCGAGATCTGAATGAATGAAATAGCCTTATTAAATACTTTGTTCTTTACATACAGTAGTTTATACACTGCTCAAACAACTAAAGGGAACACAAAACTACTGTATGTAACGAACAAAATATTTAATAAGGCTATTTCATTCATTCAGATCTCGGATGTCTTCTGCTTGTGTTCCCTTTATTTTTTTGAGCAGTGTATATATACTTGAAAGATACTGATCCCAGCCCCTCACCTAGAATATCCTGCTTCATTATACAGGTCTGTAAATAAGAATGAACTGAAATTATGTCATATATTGTTATGGCAGAAATACTATATGATGGAAAAGAAAATACAATATGATGGCAGAAGCCTAGGGAACTGGCACTTGGACTAGATTTATTTATTTATTTATTTATTTATTTATTTATTTATTTATTTATTTATTTATTTATTTTGTCGCATTTCTAGATCAGTGGATCCAGAGCAGAGGATCCATATGAGTGAATCTATGTGAAGAATCTATGGATACTGGATCTTGATAGATTACTTATATTAAAGAAATCCAGAATTGGTACTGATTTAATCTCAAAGGATTTGTATAAAAAAAAATGGCAGTCTAAACATCCTTTCAACCATTCCCATATTTTTCAGATTGGCTGACTTTTTCCTCTGTAAATGCTCAGCTATTTTATTAATTGATCACTTGCCAGCATAGGATAGTGTCATGTTAGTCTTGTGCAAGGGACACACAAGTTCACCTTTGAGCATAAAACACAAAGATTCACTTTTGCTCAGACCAATCCATCTCACTGGATTATTGTTGTAATCACCCAAATCAGGAGGAACATCTCTATCTGCCACTTTGAATTCCCAGAAAAAAAGCAGGATACAAATTTAAGGAAAGTAAAAAGGATCAGTCTTGGAAGTTCTTTTATATCTTGCATTGCATCGTTGGGCTTGTCCCCTTCCTTGTTTCCTTCCATTTCCAGAGTAGCCAAGTCTGCATTCTGCCATTTTCTGCTACAAAGAACCCAAGGAAATAATACATTCTGGGAATTTATCATTCACTGTATGGACCTGAATACTGATTTTCCAGAACATTTAAGATATTGTCATACCAGATTCTAAAACTCACATTGTATCCTATGGTAACCATCATAGACTGTAAATTTGCATGACTGGGCAAGATTGAAGAAGGGGTGTTTAGTCCAATCATGCTTAGTATGATGATAATAAGGTTGGAGGTAAGTTGAAGGAAAGTCTGTAGTAAATTGCATTCTTTTTCTGATGAAGCATCAAAGATCAAGGAACTTTCAGTAATTGATTGGGAAAATTCAATAGCAGTAGTGGTAGGTTAGATGGAATAATGCTGTGATGGTGAACCTATGGCATGTGTGCCACAGGTAGCACACGGAGCCATATCTGTGGGCATGTAAGCGTTGCCCTAGCTCAGCTCCAGTGTGCATGTGTGCACCGACCAGCTGATTTTTGGGCCTTCCAGGCCCACTGGAAGTTGGGAAACAGGCCATTTCCGGCTTCTGGAGGATCTCCGGGTGGTGGGGAAAGCCATTTTTGCCCTCCTCAGGCTCCTAGAAAGCTTCTGGAGCCTGGGGAGGGTGAAAAACAGGCCTACTGAGCCCATCGTGCCATCACATGGCAAAAGTGGGGGGAGCGTGGGGGGGTCATGTGCACATGCATGGTGGGTGGGGCGCATTGAATTATGGGTGTGAGCACGCACAGGTACCCTCCCTGCACTTCCCCCGCTTTTGGCACACAACGGCAAAAAGGTTATCCATCACTAGACTAATGTCTTGACCCAATTTAAGACAGTCTCTTATATCCTTACAGCCAATAGTAGATTAGTTTACCAGTTGCTAAACTGGGTTCAAAAAGACTCAGATTTTAAATAATGCAGGCAAACTCTTGAGAATAAATGTTCTTTTTTTTTTCTCACTGCCAAATCTAGCAGTGAGAAAACCTGAGATTTATGTCAAGCTGAGGTAAGGAACTCCAACTTCAATTCCAACTCCAACTCCTAGTAATAGGAAAGATGATGGGAACTGTAATTCAAGAACATCTGGAAGGGCAGATTCCTTAAATACTCAGCCAATAAAATAGAAAGCAACCGTTAAGCCTTTCACAAACATTCCAGTCCAAGTACTGTAGGTGCAAAAAAATAACATCAATAACTTCATAAGAATAAGAGCTTCCATCAATTTTAAAGGAGGAGGATGAGGAAGAAGAAGAAAAAGATGTGAGGAGGCAATGGGCCATGTAGTAGCTACTTTCTAAAATGTGCACTTTAACAAGAACAGTGTCACTGTGAGCTGATGAGTCTGATTCAGGTATTTATCTTGGTAAATGTGTTTTTTTGCCCACCTTGGGTTAATTGGCGATGGATGACAAACACATACAGATTGCAATGCAAAGGCCAAAACTTTTCTCCATACAATTTTTTCTAGCAAGTGTATTCACTGTAACTCTTTTTCATTTAGCAGACAAAAGAGATATCAGGATTTTTATGCCTGTTAGTGATATTGAGAGAGATGATTTCAGAAAGCCAGTATTATCTAATTTCTCAAAAGTTGAACATGATTCACTAAGATCAGGTTCAAATTCATATTAAGGTATGAAATGAGCTTGGATAAAATGGCTTAATTCTGATATAAATTGTTTTAAGCTTCTTGAAACAAATAGCAGGTATTCCAGAATATAACAATTTATGGCTCAATTCCAAGTACATATTTGGCCTGTGTGCCTTTAATATTTGTGGTTCAAATTAAGATTGACAACTGAAGCATCTTCCACAGAACCGGTCACGTTACTAAGATTTATTACAGGTTGAACATCAGCAATAAATGTGTTGGCTCTTTATATAAGAATTACTTTTTTATTATTATTCTGTTCAAGATGACGATAATTGTGGGGGGGGGGGTTTCTTCCCCTGTTGTCAATTTCTGAATCAAAAAACAAGCCTGGAAGTAAAATTAGTGTCTTGTTTGTATGACAAGAAAATGAAATGCAATTTCAAATAAATTAGGAGAATAATAAGGAGTGAAGTGTTGGTTCTAAAGGTCAACTAACCTTATTAATTCCTGGTTTGCGCTTGTTGTTCCCTAGGTGGATCTAGCCAAGAAAAATGGCATCATAAAAATAAACTGTCAGTATATATACCATATCAGACACTAGGTTGCCAAATGAAATGTCATGTTTTCAACCCAAATAAGGTTGTAAATGTTGTTTAAGTAAACCAGAGAACCAGATGACTTTGTAGAACAATGTAAATTTTCAGAAAACAATGGAGTTGACTAACTCCTTTCTTACCCCATCTTCATCTTTTTCAGGGTTTAACATTTCTAAACCAGAATGCATGTATTGATTCTTTTCTCAGAATTGATTTTATTCAAAGGTAGGCAATTTGTAACTGTAGGAGCATATGCTACCTTCAGCTTAATTTCAACAATTCTTGGCAGGTGATTAGATCAGAGTTCTGACCTGTCCTTCCTGCCTGCAGGAGAGAAAGACAAGAGAGAAAGAGAGAAGAAAAGGAAAACAAAGGAAAGAAAAGAAAGCTGGTTTCAGACATAGGGAATGGGGAAGAAGTCATGGGAAGAACAAGAAGCTTTGGAGTTTCACAGCCACTTGAGTTAAATAGGCTCAGCTTGGTTTGGGAGTTCTTAAAAGGGGGGAGAGGTAATAATTCTTCAATTGTAAAAAATAAATGCTGTTTTGATATTGATTTGATGAAAGGTTTCAGAAAAGGTAATATTTTACACAACCATTCTCTACTTTAAAAAGCCTACAACAAAGGCAGGTTTATCCAAAAGATTTTGCCACAGGAAAATTCAAAACCTGAAAGATATTTAGGCATAAACTAGGACTGTCATTGTACAAGCATAGCACGGGGTTACTAATGGACATTCATCCAAAATTACTGTGATAATAGGCATGATACCATAATATTCTGAGGTTGTCTGTGGTGATTGGCATGATAATTGGCATTCATCCATAAAGGCTTTAAAACCAAACAATCTTATTAAATTCTTGAAGAAATGTGTGGTTCTTGACCAATTATGTTAGCAAAAATTTTCAATTATAAAAGCAAATTTATGTGCAAAATTTCAACTTGCAGGATTGAAAATAAGACCTAATATGAAATGACAATGTTAAGAGGAGAGCTATGTGGCACTCCCATAAGCACGCCTGAGGGGAGCTTGACTAACTTAGCTGAAGGAGGCAGATGGATCCATGTGGGGACTTGGGAAAGGACAGCTGTCCTCAATGCCCTTAGCTTAATTTTTTCCAGATGTAGCCAAGAAAACTTTGAAACACCCAAAGCACAGGACTCATTTCTATTTGGCTTTTTATTTTTCCCCTGGAAGTTTTCTTTGCTTAGCTTCTGGCTTCCTGAATCTAACGTACAGTTAAGCCGTTATTTACACCAGTGTTTCTCAACCTTGGCTATTTTAAGATGGGTGGACTTCAAGTCCCAGAATTCTCCAGCCTTCGTAAGGTAAAAGTTCCCCTCGCACATACATGCTAGTTGTTCCCGACTCTAGGGGGCAGTGCTCATCTCCATTTCTAAGCCGAAGAGCCAGTGCTGTCTGATGACAATTCTGTGGTCATGTGGCTGGCATGACTAAACGCTGAAGGCACACAGAACACTGTTGCCTTCTCACCAAGGTGGTCCCTATTTTTCTACTTGCATTTTTACATGCTTTTGAACTGCTAGGTTGGCAGAAGCTGGGACAAGTAATGGGAGCTCACTCCATTATGCAGGGCTAGGGATTCAAACCACCAAACTGCCAACCTTTCTGATCGACAAGCTCAGTGTCTTAGCCACTGAGCCACCATGTCCCCTTCCAGTCCTCATAGAACTACACTAATACTGGACAATGTTTTTGAGACAGTTGCTTGAAAAGGTTGCAGTTTAAAAGAGAATAATAAAGTCTACTCTGCTAGCCGATGCAGGGAAGATGATCCAAAATTGAACAAAGGAGAGCAGTTTTAGGAGGAAAACAGAATAATGGATGTATATTTTCCCCATTCCAGTATGATTTATTTTACAGTTCTAAATAACTCTACTGGGCTGTCAGTCCAAAACTTCAGTCTCTATTGTTCTACATCCTCAAGAGATGCTTTAAATTGAGCCGAATCCTTGATAACAAAACAATTCTACATTTAATGTGTTGTTCATTATCTGGTTTTAACAGCTCTCTAGTTCTAATCTGCTTATCTGGAATTTTGACACTGGTGCAGCTGCAACAAAAACTAAATGAGCCAATGAAACACTTTAGGTTACATTATGGTAAAAGGAGGGAAGGGTTAAGAACTACCATTTACCCATGTAACAGATCTGCCTTCAAAGAAAAGAGATGCTTGTGAAGAAACCGTTTCTGATCTAGCAGCGTCTGCAGCAAAAAGTAATGCCATGGAATTGATACACATGCACATACAGTATGATACAGTCACACAAATGAT
The DNA here is from genome assembly GCF_029215685.1 of Pituophis catenifer annectens. Classification (NCBI taxonomy): domain Eukaryota; kingdom Metazoa; phylum Chordata; class Lepidosauria; order Squamata; family Colubridae; genus Pituophis; species Pituophis catenifer. The sequence goes on from NW_027256882.1 coordinate 236,738,897, forward strand.
GCATTTGTGTACTTGTGTCAGGATACACATGTAATTTGCAACATTTCTGTCATGTTACTATGTGCATGTCATCATTTGGGCATAAATACAGTTTCCCCTCACCCTTTGCAAGACTTAAAAGAGAAAGGTGAAAAAGCTTTTCCCAGTCTCAGTTTATTTTACAGAACAAACTACCAAGAATCACAGAATGGACGAAATTCTCTAACAGTAGAATATCAATATTAGAAGGAGATATCTATAGTACAAGGAATCTATAGTTCTAAGTATAAGATATCTATAGTCCTAGATATCTATAGTACAAGGAAATAAAAGAGGACAAGAATCTGAAGGAACATATCTGTTAAAAACAGAGAAAATCTGTTAAAAATGGAATATCTTCAAAGAAACATAAGTCTAATGATTTTACCATTGCCATTAATTGCTTTTTTTTCAAAGACAATTACAGTAAGAAAGATCTGATCATGCATGCCAACATATGTGATAATCACAGATGTTCAAAGTTTAGTATAAAAATATTTCAGTAGGAATTAATGGCTGGGAGAAAAGAGGAGGCTACTAGAATGATTTCCCTCCCTATTTTTTTCCTTATTGTTTTCATTTTTGTTACTTTTGCAGATTATTAAGACAATCTTAAAAGGCCTCAATGAATCTAATGGTTTTTTTCAACGTTACAATTATTAATTGATAAGGTAGTCGTAATCTGTCTCATGTGTAACCTCATCTACATAACCAACCTGTCTTCCCTTCCTTTTCACCCCCACTTCACCCCAGTTTAAAATCCTACATCAATCTACCATTTTATGCATTGGAGGAAGAGAGCTGCGGCTCATAAATTTTATAAACAAATCATTTCTATTACATTAAGGAAAAAGTGTCTTCTTTCTTCATGACCCCTTCCTACCTTTCTAAAATACTCCTTCAACCTACCTGTCAATCTGAAACTTCAGGTTCCCACAAAAAGGGGCTCCTATCAGTGCAGATTTCATCATATTATATTAGAGAAACAATAAAATTATAATCTTTTTAAAAACAATTGTAAAACGTATGTGTTTTAATAAAATTTGTTAATCAGAAAATAGGCTATGAGATTCCTGATTGCTTGCCACAATAGAGCTAACCCAACTTTCCTTCTACAATATCTACTTAAGTGACCATTTTTTGAGCTGTTTCATGCAGCAACTCTGATCTAGTGACCGATGCTTTTTGTTTTTTTAAAAAAGTGGTTTTGTTGCATAGTAAAGAGATATTTTATATTGTTCTATTGTTTTTAAGGCCATTGGTACTCTTATTGTGGTACAGGTAGTCCTCGACTTACAACAGTTCATTTAGTGACCATTCGAAGTTACAACAGCATTGGAAAAAAGTGACTTATGACCATTTTTCACATTTACGACCTTTGCAGCATTTCCATGGTTATGTAATCAAAATTCATATGCTTGGCAACTGGTTCATATTTATGACGGTTGCAATGTCCCAGAGTCATGTGATTATGAGCCATGGTGGCGCAGTGGTTAGAGTGCAGTACTGCAGGCTACTTCTGCTGACTGCTGGCTGCCTGCAATTTGGCAATTCAAATCTCACCAGGCTCAAGGTTGACTCAGCCTTCCATCCTTCCAAGGTGAGTAAAATGAGGACCCAAATTGTTGGGAGCAAGATGCTGACTCTGTAAACTGCTTAGAGAGGGCTGTTAAGCACTGTGAAGCGGTATGTAAGTCTAGGTCAGTGTTTCTCAACCTTGGAAGCTTGAAGATGGGTGGACTTCAATTCTCAGAATTCCCCAGCCAGCGCTGCTGGCTGGGGGATTCTGGGAGTTGAAGTCCACCCATCTTCAAGCTACCAAGGTTGAGAAACACTGGTCTAAGTGCTATTGCTATTGCTATACGATCATCTTTTACAATCTACCGACAAGCATGTTATTTTACAACCATGTAACAATCATGTTATTTTACAATAAAATAACAAGAAAGGTCGTAAAATGTGGCAAAATTCACTAAACAACTGTCTCACTTATCAACAGAAATGTTAGACTCAATTATGGTCATAAGTTGAGGACTACCTGTATAACTTTTTATTATTCAACATGGATAATGCATTTTATAAACAAATCATTTCTATTACATTAAGGAAAAAGTGTCTTCTTTCTTCATGACCCCTTCTTACCTTTGTAAAATACTCCTTCAACCTACCTATCAATCTGAAACTTCAGGTTCCCACAAAAAGGGGCTCCTATCAGTGCAGATTTCATCATATTATATTAGAGAAACAATAAAATTATAATCTTTTTAAAAACAATTGTAAAACAGTATTTTCCTACAATACACATAATAGAAATGCTATATCCTCTCATACAAGATAGTTTGTCTGTATATTTCATTCCTTCCTGCTAGAAAGCAGAACAAAAAAAAGCTGACAATCAGCCATTTTTGTTTTCTCAAAATAGACAATATGGTGTCCTGCTCTCTGCAGTGCCCCCCCCCAAAAAAGCATCTGCTTTTCCCCTTCGCCATAGTTCACTCAGTGATTCTCGGCCTGATGTCCTCCCATTCTAACTCACCTCAAGAATTGCTGCAGGGGAAAAAAGGTAGGTTGCCATGTACCCCACTTAGAGTCCCAGTTGAAAAGTGGGATATACTGTATTGAAAGAATTAATGGGAGAAAATGAATTAATGAAGCTGGGGAGTCTCATTGACTAAACCTTTGAGACTGCATGTCATTTCTTTTTAAAGCCATCTAAACTAGTCCAGACAGTCTGCAAAAGAAACCATTTCTGGAAGAAAGGTGATATTCACATACCACCACCTTTCAGGTTGCTCTCTATACTACTAAAACTCTCTATACTACTAAAGGTCTCCTTGTCATGACCTTTAGTTGGATGAAACAGTGGATCCTACAGCAACAATTTTTGAACCAAGGTACTTCAAATGGGCTAACGTATAATGCGTCCAAAATATGAGAGCCATGACTCCCAAATGAATGAAAGTTGGGGTAGTTGTGATTACTTCAGTGCTACTGGCTGCTGCTACACTGTTGGGTGATGCTGCAGTCACAAGATATTCATTTCAAACATGGTGACAGTTTTCCAGCCAGTCTCGCAATCCCTCGCTCCCACTCCCACCTAGCAGCAGCCACTTACTTGTCCTGTAAAGGCAAGGTAAGGCAAAGCAAAGCAAGGAAATTTCCAATGTTCTCTGCCAGAGCCTCAACTCAATGGGAAAGTTGGAAGAAAGTCAGATGTTGCTCCTGCTCACTCTGCATTTTTGCACTCCCTTGGTCATCCTGTTTCTCTACTTAGATAAATAAATATCTCTTAAACATTGATCCAGCAAGGCACAGATTGTCAAATCACATAAACTTTATTTACTAGACCTTGCTGCTGCCTAGGCAATCTGCCTTCAGAGGTTGTGGGTGCTCCCTCATTGGAGGTTTTTAAGAAGAGTCCATCTGAAATGGTATAGGGTCTCTTGCTCAAGCAGGGGTTAGACTAGAAGACCTCCAAGGTCCCTTCCAACTCTGTTATTCTATGTTAAAAATATTCAGAAAACAATCTGAATAGAAATTTAGCTTTCCTATTTTCTGGATTCTGTCCTACTTTCTCTATCCCACTTGTAGAATCATTTGAAGGAAGGTTGATAAGCATTGAATACTTTTTAATTCAAATCACTATCTATTTACTCAAAATCCATTATTTTATTTTTGGTGGTCCTGTTTCATTCCCAAAGCAACAGATATAATTAGTTGAGTACCTATGATAAGAAGCACATGACCTAGTAATAAATTGTGGTAACTCATTTTTTTTGACACCATTTATTGAAGAAGCCATAGTGTCACTTTTTTTACAGATAATATTAAGCTGGGATCCATTGTTTATGCATCATAATGGCTAGGTTTATGTTCTGTCCTCACTACATATTAGTCGGCGTGCAGCTCAACATGCAGCTAAACCCACCCACCCTCCAATAAAACAGACCATGTGCATAGAACTGGATGCTTTATTGAAAGAACAGGATGTGATGAAACTGGGGATAATAAGAATACATACAATGAGAACCAAATACAAGATAGGCAGTATTGAGTTACTGCTGAACATAACAATTAATAAATGCAAGTAATCTAAATCTCACCAGCGGTGCTCTGTGTGTGGGATGTGGATTTGTCCTTGGATGACCATGTGCCACAGATTAAGATGGATTCTTCTTTGTGCTTCTGCCTCCTCCAAATGCCAAAGGAAATTGGAGTCAGGCTTCCCAGCGGGCACTTATTTTGAGAGTGCAAGCTGATGGGTAAAGGGGTTAGATCAGCTTCAAAACAATATAATCAGTATGTGTCCCCCCTGCCACTAAATGGGGCTAGACAGCAACAACAGTATGTATAAAAAGTTATATGCTAGGGCATGACAGTTTATACATAAACCTCAATAAATGCTATATCAAATATGCTTACCTCGGTATGTGAATCTGTCTCTTCCAGAATATTTATTATACTTCTCTTTTTCTTTTCCTCGCATTTCTTTCAATAGACACTAGATGTGTTAAGTCTTCATTAGAATATTGGAAGGAGGAGGGATCCTTTTTTTCTTTTCAATTATTGTTTTTTCAAATTCTTGCAAATTTGATCCCTCCAGTTATGCTAGTATCAATAACTCCTTGTTTTTCAATAACTCAGTTTTTGGAGGCCCATCTGATATGCTCAATATTAGAGCATAATGAAGATGCCCTGCAGATGGAGTGTGTCCCCCATTGCTGATTGTTTCCAAGTTATCACAGCATGACCACAAGAAGCCGTAGGCATTACAGTAAATTCTTCTAGGGAATCTTAGGTTGCAGCAGCCACACTTCTTAAATTTAAATTAAGTAAATGCAATTAACGTGCTTTGTTGCTATCATTGTTGTTTTATGTAAATTCATAGCGCCGCATAAGATATTAGCACTGGGAAGACAAGAAATCAGGGCAGAAAGCTAAATCTCTCATCCTTCCTGATGATTCTATCATCCTTCCTGCATCCCAGTGAAAAATCAATCCACTTCCATTATCATCCTTCCTCAAATCCCTTCCTTATGCAAATAGCCACGTTGGGGGAACATTTCTCAGGATCATGGCAATTCAGTCCTTTGTGCCTCTTGAGTAATTCACTCTGTTTCTATGACCTTCCACCCTCCATACACACAGAAAGAGGGGGGAGAGAGAGAGAGGGAGAGGGGGAGAGAGAGAGAGAGAACTTATGTTCTTTAAAAAATGAATCTTAATAGCATTCATCAGAAGCAATCTTACAAATCACCTTGAAGTTGCCATTAGCAGTTCTAGGGCTCTTATCCATATTAACCCCCATATGAACATGCCATTACTTCATGCCATATCCTCCTGTTACTGCCTTCATCTCAGCACAGTCCACAGCCAGCCGTCATAAAGTTGCTTTTAGCTGTTCTAGTTTTAAAGTAGGATTTTCTCTCTCATCCTGACACAATTTTTTTGTCACAGATAAAATCTAGCCTGTTTGACTGGCAATGGGATTGTGGATGCAGTTGCAGGCAAGTTCTGCCCAGCTTCTATTGGCTACTGCAAGATGTTATAGATAGACCCTCTCCCACTGGAAACCAGTCTCCATGGTTATGTGGGCTTTGTCTTCAAGGAAACTGGATACTCAGATCCCTTGAAGATATCTGACCAGGTAAAATCTGACATATACTTTGTGTCAGAGAGCAACTGGCCAAGCCAGGGGGAGGAATCAAATGGGGAATTAGCCTGGAATCCCTACCTGGGCACAAGGGGGTGAAATTGACCCCTGACACCTTAAATACCATTGAACGTTATCTAACTTTACCCAGATGCAAACTGTCAGTCTGAGTAGATTCCTGTGAAAGGCGTGAGCAATAAAATAGCTGATTTAAGTCTTTAGATATGGATCTGACTGTTCGCACCTGACATTAATTTTGTCCGACTGATGGGCCTCTTCATCTTGAGAGAGTGTTATTCTTGTGCTAAATTGATTTTGTCACAATTGGGTGTGTCATGGGTTTTCCATAACTTCTGCCAGCCAGGATTTGGGGCTGGTGTGTGAGACTGTATGTGTAATCCATTCCATCTCCATGGCTGTCATTACCTATGTCTGGTGTTCATGGCCATGTGGAAAGAAATGGAGAAAACAACGTACTGCCAGTATTTGCATCCTTTGGAGCATTAGTACCAGATAGAATTTTAATCATCTGCCTGAGAAGCTATCCACATCCCTACTCTAATGAAAGGTATCATTAGAGCAGCATTTGTTTTACTTTCATCTAAATAATGAATCCACTCCACTTTAGCCTCTGGGAGCCACAGATTTCATTACAGAAACATTGGAGTATGTCTCAATGGACGCTCTATGAGCTCAGAACTTGCCAATACAATGGCTTCTTCAATGTAGACTGCGTGAATCTTTCACCTAGAGGGGTTTGAAAGAAATCATAAAAGAAGAGATATTTGTGTCAGGCTATGCTTTGAGTTTGACAAGATATGACCCAGTTCTGTTTTCAAATTGGCAAATCATTATCCTGTGCTAATAGCAAAAGAGCACAAGAGCTACTGTGTGCTGCTGAGCACTGATGAGGTATGTGCTTCCTTTACATGGCAGGGGGGTTACACGAATAACATTTCTAACTTAACATATGTGGCTCACACAGGGCAAAGTACAAAAGCTAGATTTTGATATGTCAGGATGTATCTGTGAAAGAAAGGAGAAGTGACATAAAATGATAATTGAAAGTGGAGCAACTTGCTTAAAGCTTGAATGGAATAGCTTTATGGTTTAGGAAAGAAAGATGGTATGGACTTTTGATATAGAACTAAATGGAACAAAGAGGCAAACATTGCCTTGTTTCTAGACCCTTGAACCAATGAACCTTCTCCCTGAGGCACTAGGTTTAAGCATGCAGAGAAGTCGTTTTGACAGTGTTTTCATGGAAACACTGAGCTACTGCTGAAAGGTTACAAATCATTGTTCCTTTGGTACAATGATGACTGGATAACTCTAGAAGAGGCTGCAAGCATTAATGGGGAAATTGTCCAATATTAAATTAGGAAGTGAGTTGATCATTATCATGGAGAAATGCTGAATTAAGATTGATTGCTTGATTGATCAGATATATAAGGCTGCCTATTCCAATATAATGAGTCTGGGCAGCTATCAGTTCATTAAGAACATAAAATAGACCAAAATAAGATAATACAAAACAATCAAGGCTCCAGGTAAAGTTCATCTATACCAGCGGTGGGTTCTAACTGGCTTTACTACCGGTTCTCTTTGTGCGCGTGCTTCATGCACAATTGCCTCTTCGGTCGTGCACTTTGCGCGCATGCACGCCAAACTTGCACTTTGCTCAAGCGCGTTGTGAATCTGCCCAGCTGAGGTGCGGCAATCCGCTCTGCCGTACCTCTCAGATGGGTAAAAAAAGGAGAAGTATAAGGTCGGAATAACACGGGGGCGGGCGGGAGGGCCCAGCTCCCGAAGAAAGAGAACCGGTTTGGTGACGTAATAGCATCACAGCTACTGACTCGGCCGAACCGGGCCGAACCAGGAGCAACCCACCACTGATCTATACCATATCATGTATCCAATATCCTCAACCAATATCCTCAACCAATATCCTAGTCTCAGTCTCTGAGAGATAAGTCAGATCTTCTTAGATTTTCAGAAGGCTAGAAAAGTTGTGGATGCAAAATGCTGCATGCCACCAAAGAGGACATCCCCCTCTCAGCCTCCCAGAACCTTCATTTTTCTCTTAGGGAAAGCACACATTGTGTTCTTAGATATTCTAACTTGCAAGTGGCATATTAGAAAAATTTTGCAATTTAGTGTAATGTTGAAGGTTCTAGTCTAGAAACTAAGAGATTGTGAGTTCTAGAACTCCCTTAGGCATTAAAGTGAGCTGGGTGATTTTGGGCCAATAACACTCTCTCACCCCAAAACATCTCTCAGGGTAATTGTTGTGAGGATAACAGAAGGCTGGAGTACTATGTACCGTATTTTTTGGAGTATAAGACACAGCTTAGTTTTTGGGGAGGAAAAAATCTGCCTACCAAGTATTCATCTGGCTAGCGTCCTTAGTCTGGTCAGCTTCAGACATTAGTTTTCTGGTTTTTATCCCCTGCTTGGGGATTAAAAACAGCTTCTAAAGCACAACTGATCTTTGGAGAGAAAAGCAATGAGAAAAGCAGGCAAACCACAGAGATCGCTTCACTCGCTAGTGCCTCATTAGGGCTGAAAAAAACTTCACAGCTGAGAGTCGGAGCTTCACCCGCTAGCGCCATGTTAGGGCTGAAAAAAAGCTTCACAGCTGAGAGTAAGAGGCAGCAGGCAAAGCATGGAAGATTGCTTCACTGAAAAAAAAAGCTTCTAAAGCACAGCTGAGAGTCGGAGGGAGCAGGCAAAGATTGCTTCATTCTTTAGGGCTGAAAAAAAGCTTCGAAAAATCTACATTTGGAATATAAGATGCACCCAAATTTTCAGCCTCTTTTAGGAGGGAAAAAAGCGTGTCTTTGATGGGACACGTAGTAGCTGGACAACTCTTCATCTTGAAAGCTTTCAAGGGTCATGTCCATTTGGTACAGATTCTGCTCAAAACAAGCTGTGTGTGACATGGACCTTCAGGATGATGAGGAACAAACAAATTTCTACGGGGCCACTGTTTTAAGGAACACAGATGTTATATCAGTTCTTATCCATGAAGGCCATGCACTGGCCGCACAAATCAAGCTAACATGACAAAGGAGATTGTGGCAAAAGAGATTATGTCAGGAAAAAAACATGCTGCAATCACCCCTTGAAAAATTATTAAATTCAGTCCATTTGTAGAACATTTGTAGCTCCAGGTTGAAATGAAAGTGCTCTCTGAACTTGCTTGTTTTCTTGCAGAATGATGATGTTACCTAGCTTGAGTAATGAAACGTCTGTAAGAAAACAAGCAAGCTCAGAAAGCACCAAGGACCCTTCAGTCCATTTGATAATGTTTGTATTAATATCACAAAAAGGAAACATGAGTATCATATTTTTCGGTGTATAAGACACACCGGAGTATAAAACGCACCTTAATTTTGGGGGAGGAAAACAAGAAAACAAGAATTCAACCTCTGCCTACCAGCATTTTGGAACAGTCTGGGGGGAATCTGCCTGGCAGCTTTGGGGAACAAGGTGGGTGCCACGATTTGCGGCTGGTCACCCCTCTGGCTGCTCAGCAGGCAGCTTAGGGCAGACAATGGCCGCAATGACTTCACTCCCCTGCAATGTGAGGAGCTGCCCTCTAAAGAAAAACACCCCTCCTTTCCAGCCACCGCTGCCCGGATTCCCCAATACAATAATCAGAGCTGCATTTCAGGTGGAGGGCGGCCAGTTGCCCTGCAATGTGCAGCGGAGAACTGGGAACCGTTTTGGATTCGGGGAGGGGATTGCAGTGCTGCCGCCTGAAAGTGCTTTTCTTCCTGTTGCACATTCCCGAGCAGAGGACTTAGGCAGCTCCTCACATTGCAGGGGAGTGAAGTCATTGTGGCCATTGCCTACCCTAAGCTGCCTGCTGGGCAGCCAGAGGGGTGACCAGCCGCAAATCGTGGCACCCACCTTGTTCCTCGAAGCTGCCAGGCAGATTCCCCCCCCCCCGGACCATCCCAAAGAGGGTTGTTCCTCAGGCTGTGCCCCAACCCAGATCCCTGCCGCCTGGAACTGCCCGAAAATGGCCGAAAGGTGGGGGCCAGCGGGTGGGTGGCATATAAGATGCACCCAGATTTTCAGTCCCTTTTTGAGGGCAAAAAGGTGTGCCTTATACACCAAAAAATACAGTAATTATGTAAATTTTAGGTGACATTTTGCAAACGTTTCCCAGTTGGTGGTCTTTTCCTCATCATTTGGATACTCTGAGATTATTACCATATTCCATTTAAAAGCCTGCTAAAACAAATGCTGATATAACAGCTAAATATTGAGCTGAGTTATGAGGGACTGGCAGAGCGTATTTTCTGTCCTACATCTTCTGAAACTGATTTCTTGCTTGAATTAAACAGTTACATATTAACTTGACAATGATATTGCTCATTGTTAAATTCAACCAGGATTCATTCTACTTCAAACTCTGGATATGAATTCTAATTTGGAGTGAATCCTGCCTAGCAATAAACTAAGGTAAACATTAGTGATGAGATAACTATTGACATCTATTGAAGAAAATGGGAATTTATCTGTGAAGGATGAAGAAAATGACACTGTTAATATGAAATCTTCATTATCCCCTTATAAATCCTTGGAATGTAGTTGCTCAATACTAGAACTTTTACGGGCCTGGAAAATAGAAACATTTAATTTCTAGCATCTCAAGGTCGTGCTTGAAATCCTGGAAAATCTGGGTCTCTCTTTGTAGGCCAAAGTAGGATCTGTGGCCAATTTCTGTTTGTGGCTTCTGGAGCTTCCCAAAAGTATGTCATTAAATTTTAATAGCATACTGCCAAATTTTAAAGAAAATCAATAGTATGGTTTTTTTAAAAGCAAATAACAAGGAAAATATATGTGCTAAGTTTCAACAAGGAAGAAGATATTAGTAGTAGTTGTAGTAGTAGTTGTAGTTATTATTATTATTATTATTAACTTTCATTCATTAAATATGAAACTCAGTCAATTGAACATTTTAAAATGTATCACAAATATCATTGACTGGCTCTGATGATTAATATGGGTTGCTGCCAGCATCCTAGCTATCAACCAAGTATCTTCTTAAAATGTATGCTGTTCCGAGTAGCGCAGTCTTTTGCAGCTCCGCTGGCACTACAGCAGGAAGGTGCAGCATCTTGATGTATTTTGCAAAATTCTTGGACATGGTACCAAGTGCCCCGATGACAATGGGTATCACTGTTACATGTTTCATCCATAGCCGTGTAGTTTCGATGGCCAGGTCACGATATTTCGTGATTTTTTTCCAGTTCTTTTTCTTAGACTCTGGTGTCTCCTGGTACAGTGATATCAATAAATTGTATGTTTTGGTTTTTGACAACTGTGATATCTGGCGTGTTGTGTTGTTGTTGTTGTTATCTCTTTTTTTCATTAAACATGAAACTCAGTCATCTAATCATTTAAACATGTGTCACAAATACCATTGACTGGTGCTAATGGGTTGCTGCCAGCATCCTAGGTATCAATCTTCTTAAAATATATGATGCTCCGAGTAGCACAGTTTTTTGCAGTTCGGCTGGTGTTATTGCAGGAAGCTGCAATTTCTTGATGTGTATTTTTATTCTTGATGTGTATTATTATTATTATTATTATTATTATTATTATTATTATTATTATTATTATTGCCGTGTTTCCCCAAAATAAGACAGGGTCTTATTTTCTTTTGACCCCCGCCCAAATAAGGGCTTGGCCTCATTATTGGGGGGGTCTTATTATTTGGGGGGTGAAGGAGGCGGCAAATGTGGGACTGGATGTCCCATTGTTGCTGTCGCCTCCCCTCCTGTTCTTCACACCAGCCGAGCGGCCCAACATGTCCCACCCTACCCCAATGGCAACAGCTGCTTCCCTTTTCCGCCATCTCTTTATCGAGAGCAGTGGCAGGTGGGGCGGGAGAGAAGCGTGGAGAGAGATGTGGCTCCCCTTGCTGTCTCTTCTCCCTCCCTCACCGGGCATGACAGTGCTCCTGCCCCTTGCTTAGCTGCCTGCCCCCTTTAGAGATGCAATTTGGGGGTGGCAGGTAGAGCGGGTGAGAAGCAGGACGCATGTCTTACCTTTCCAGCTACATCCCATTCCTCACCGTTGTGTCCAGGGTAAAAGAAAACCTTATCCCGAGTTCAATCAAACTTCTCAAACTCGCAATAAGGTTTTCTTTTACAGCATGTTTCCCTGGACACAACGGCGAGGAAAGTGACAGAGCTTGAAAGTTAGACCTGCATCCCGCTTCTTGCCCGCCCCACCTGCCACCCCCAAATTGCATCCCTAAAGGGGGCAGGTGGCTAAGCAAGGGGCAGGAGTCCTGCCATGCCTGGCGAGGAGAGAGGAGAAGAGACAGCAAGGGGAGCCATATCTCGCTCCATGCGTCTTGCTTCTCCCCCACCCCACCTGCCACCCCTCTCAATAAAGAGATGGTAGGGAAGGGAAGCAGCCAGACTGCTGTTGCCATTGGGGTGGGGTGAGATGTGTTGGGCTGCTCAGCCAGTGTGAAGAACAGGGCGGGGAGGGCATGTCCCCCCCCTTCTTCCCCTCCAGCCTCATCTCCTCAACTCATTTTGGTTACTCGGCAAGCAACCAGAGGAAATGGCGGGACCGGCTGCGCATGCATGTAAGTAGTTGATGGGGGGGGCTTATTTTGCAGGGGTGGTTTATATTATTGCATGCGCTGAAAAGCCCGATTGGGCTTATTATCTGGACATGTCTTATTTTCGGGAAAACACAGTGTTATTGTTGTTGTTGTCGTTGTTGTTGTTGTTGTTGTTGTTATTCCTGCATAAATAACCACTTGTTGTAGAGAAGGGGCTTGTGATGCTTTGATAGATTGAGAGCCATGCTGGTGGTAGTGTATTCTATCAGAAGTGTTACCCATATCAGACAGATCTTAGTGGAAAGAGGCAGACTAAATATATTCATCAACCCATTTAATATGGTGAGAAAACAGTGAAAGGATCCTATACCAGATCAGTCATCACCTGAGTTTACAAGGACCACATTATATGTACAGTAGAGTTCCTGGGCAGACCAAGGTGAACTATGGGTCTTAGGAGCGATGGCTGGGCAACATTAAAAGTAGTGCACAAAAAAGACTTGACACCTATAATGAAGTATCTGTATAAAATTCTTTCAAGGATTGAAATAACATCTATCAAAAAAAAACCAGTCATTTTGCCTATACTGTATGACCACAGCAGTAGTGTTACAAAACAACTGGGTATCAAAATTAAAAAAGCAAAAGCAAAATCATATTTAGTCCCCATGTGGAAGCTCAGATTGGAGGCCAAGATAAAAAAAAGAAATTAAAGTTGTATGTGAGCAATTTAAAGAACATGAAAGGGCACAAATTGAAAATGATCAAGACAAAATGAAGAATGGTAGAGTAGAAGACAAAGAATGGAAGATTGCGAAGTATCAAGATCTGAAAATCAAAGTTGAAAGATGATGACATAAGATGTGCTCCGTGGCATTGGACCTGGGTACCTTCGAGACCATCTTCTGCCACCAGTAGCCTCCCACCGGCCAGTCCGCTCCCACAGAGAGGGTCTCCTCAGGGTGCCATCGGCCAAATTATGTTGGCTGGCGACACCCAGGGGGAGGGCTTTCTCTGTGGGAACCCCTGCCCTTTGGAATGAACTACCCCCAGAAATGCGTAAGATCTCCGATCTCTGTGTATTTCGCTATGCCCTCAAAACCTCGTTGTTCTGCCAGGCCGGGCTATCAATGTAAAGATTTTAATTGGTTTTAAATATGGGATTTTAAATTTGGGGGTTTTACAATTGAGCCAATTATTTAATAATTGTAATTATTTTTAAATTTTGTCTGTCTTTGTGCTTTTAGTCAGGCTGTACACCACCCTGAGTCCTTCGGGAGAAGGGCAGTATAGAAATAAAATAAAATAAAATTAAATAAATAAATAAATAAATAAATAAATAAATAAATAAATAAATAAATAATAAACTGGCTCTGGTGGTCCCAATGGTTATCAGCACAGTGGATGTCATACCAAAAAAAATCCTTGATACTGCTTAAAAAAATCTGCACGTTGGCAAAAATTCCATCTGTCAATTACAAAAGGCCACACTGCCTGGATCTGCACATACCGTACATTACACCAATACATTATGACATCCTAGATTCTTGAGAAGAATTTAATGCATATGAAGGGCAACACTAGCTAAAAAACTGGAAGCCATGATTTCACATTATTGTATAAACAACAACAACAACAACAACAATAATAATAATAATAATAATATGGATATGTGGGGCTTTCAAATACAGACAGATCATCATTTGGAACACAACACACCAGATATCACGGTTGTCAAGGGCCGAAGCATACAATTTATTAATATCGCTGTACCAGGAGATGCCAGAGTCGAAGAAAAAGAACTGGAAAAAATCATGAAATATCGCGACCTGGCCATTGAAACTACATGATTATGGATGAAACATGTCACAGAGGTACCCATTGTCATTGGGGCACTTGGTACCATGTCCAAGAATTTACAAAACACATCAAGAAATTGCAGCTTCCTGCAACAACACTAGCAGAACTGCAAAAAACTGTGCTACTTGGAACATTGTATATTTTAAGAAGATACTTGGTTGATACCTAGGACGCTGGCAGCAACCTGTATCAACCATTAACACAAGTCAGTGGTATTTGTTACACATTTTTAAATGTTCAGTTGACTGAGTTTCATGTTTAATGAATAAAAGAATAGGGATAAAATGCCAAATCCAGAATAATCATCTGACAAACTGTGCAACCAACAATAATTTTATAAGAAGTAAAAATGGTTATGTATCATGAACAATCCAAAAAGTTGGAAAGATGGGATTGAATTGTAATGTCTAAAATCTGTAAATCTGACCTTTATTTCAACTCGGCTAAAGAGACAAATTCTTTCCTATCGTCTTACCTCTCTTCAGTCCTGAACTGAAGAATGAGGGTGAACTTTAGTTCAAGCTTGTCAATATCCTGATGCAGAGTAAACTGCTATTGTCAGTTTCACTGACTAAACTCTTTAAGTATTTGACTAGATCTTCTGCAAAAAAATATTCAAATGGAGTTAGCCATGAATGCTGTATAAAATCTATGTACCCACTAGAAAAACTATTACTTTATAAGTAGCAGCTAATTATTCCTACCATTACTTTGCAGATTTATCTTCTGTGATTTTTTTTAAAGCCTTTTCCATGTAATCCCAAATTTGCAGTAACAGAACTGGTAAAAATTTTTATTTTTTACTTTGTAACATATAAAACTTTATAATTATAAATATATATAATTTTACAATTCTATCTACATTAAATAATCACAATTTAAGATTGAATTTTAGAATGAAATCCTTATAATCTTGGATAATCCCATAAATACAATCCATTTTACACCATACACCTTGGAAACATCAGAACTGAGCAAATATTTAGAATCAAGTTGCCAACTGTGGATTATTTCTGTGCCTTGAAATGTTACAGGGTAATGTATAATGACTACTACAGTTTTCTTTTGACTCAAGGCAGATGCACCTTGATACAAAGAAATGCTAAAACTTTCAAGCAGAAAAGGTTGAATCTTGTCCTCATTAAAAGACTGGGGAATGGGTGATTCTTGAAGAATTAAAGTATATATGGAATCTGCAAAACTTGGTTGACGTATATTATCATTTTCCGCAGAGCTGGGCAACCTGTTACTCTCCAGATATATACAAACTACAATTCCCAGCATTCCTCATAATTGGGCAGGATAGCAGTCTGGGAGAAAAAGTCCAGCAACCTTTGAAAGGACATTATAGGACAGTGTTTGCGACCCTTTTTGGCACCAAGTGCCATAACGGGAGCATGCGCAGGGGGAGAGCACCGGAAACTGGAAAAGCAGTTCTTTAGCATGCACGCGCAGGAGCACCAAAAACCGGAAGAGCAGTTCCTCAGCACAAATGTGTGGGAGCACCGGAAACCGGAAGAGCAGTTTCCCGGCATGCCTATGCATGCCAGAAAGCTGAGCTTCCAGTTTCTGATGTGCACATGCAAGCCAGTCAACTGGTCTTCTGGTTTCTGGCCAGCTCACCGGTGCGTATCTGTGTGCTGGAAACTGGAAGCTCAGCTTCCCAGCACGCGCATACGTGCCAGGGAGCTGCTCTTCCAGTTTCCTGCACTCCTGTGTGAGCAAAGACCAGCTGGCCGCACCGGAAATCAGATGAGCAATGGGAAATGGCTGGTGTGCCTAGAGAGATGGCTCTGCATCCCACTTCCGGCACACATGCCATAGGTTCGCCATCACAGTTATAGGAAGACAATAAATCCTTTCTTTGAAGAAACCACTGCAGAAATTTTGTACTTTGCCCAGTTGATTAATTCTTTTTTTTTTCTAACAAATCTCAAGATTTCATGGCAGAACATACTTAGTCATTATGGGGAAGCTGTCTTCTTTGAGGGGGAGGGGCTTCTACAAACATTTTAATGTTATTTTTATATTATATATTTGACACTTGTTTGTCTGTGGCCCCACTTTGGCACTATATTTGTTGAGGGGTTCTTGGTGCTTTCTGAGCTTGCTTGTTTTCTTGTTAGATGTTTCATTACCCAAACTAAGTAATATCATCAGTGCTAGTCATGTTACCTAGTTTGGGTAATGAAATGTCTGGAAAAAAAAAACAAGCAAGCTCAGAGAGCACCAAGGACCCCTCGTTTCAACTCTGAATTACAAATATTCTCCTTTATTGGTACTGTATTTGTTGGCAGTCATCACTTAGGTTTTTTGTGAGGAAGAAGGATTATAAGAAAACTATCATATTCATATAATAATTGTAAAGAATCTTTAGATATCCTATAATTATTAAAACAATTGACTCGGCTATACACAATGGACCTACCTCATCTTACTTTTCTTTGTTTGAGCACATGCTTTTCAAATAATTTTTGTTTAAAGCGATAAAAAGAAGTGATAATAAGAGTAAATCACACCATTGAATGAAAGATAAATTAAAACCTGAAAGAGAATATTTCAAGATTCATTGAACAACATATACAAAATCAGTCAAGTCCAGATATATTAAATATCAGCTATCCTTGTGGAAAACTGACAAAAGCTAATAAAAAATATGCCAGGAATATATTTCTATAATCTTTACAAACAAAGGGAAAAAGAAAGACAAAAGACATCAGGGGAGCGCAATTTCAAAATAATGATTCTGAAAGGGCAATATGACAATGAGTGAAAGTAAATCTTCATTAGCCTAATTTTAACATAAAAGAGGAATTTTGCTATCTTATAAGCTAAGAGTATTTTCCCCTCTTGAGTATGTGCCCTTTCTGCAAATGAAATGTACCTTGACTTTATGGTCTTTTTAATCTTTTATTCCATCTTAATATGTGGAAAAACATGCTACTCAAGTTCCATGTGAATAGCTACTGTTGACATAAGTCTAAAGGTAGGGTGCTGAAAAGTGGTGGGATTCAAATAATTTAACAACCAGTTCTCTGGCCTAATGACCAGCTGGGTGGGTGTGGCCATGGTGGTTGTGACCAGGGGGTGTGACAGGCAGCACTTGGCCTCCTGCACCCCCCGGGAGCAAAAACAGGCCACGGGGGCAGTGGTGGGATTCATGTAATTTAACAACCGGTTCTCTGCACTAATGATTTCTTCCAACAAAGAGCAATTTGCCAAACTGCTCAGAAAGTTAACAACCGGTTCTCCCGAAGGGGTGCGAACTGGCTGAATCCCACCACTGCACAGGGGGGGGATGCACCACACACCCCCGTACCCCATTTTGGGCCTAAGAGGCCTCCCTGCAGCCTCCTGGGAGTGAAAACAGGCCACGGGGGGCTGTGCCACAAACCCCCGAGCCCCATTTTGGGCTTAGGAAGCTTCCCTGCAGCCTCCTGGGAGTGAAAATGGGCCTCAGGGGGATGCTGCACCCCCTCATGCCCCATTTTGGGCCTAGGAGGCCTCCCTGCAGCTTTCTGGGAGTGAAAATGGGCTTGGAGGGGTACCACAACCCCCTGCACCCTGTATTGGGCCTAGGAGGCCTCCCTGCAGCTTTCTGGGAGTGAAAATGGGCTTGGAGGGGTACCGCAACCCCCTGCACCCTGTATTGGGCCTAGGAGGCCTCCCTGCAGCTTCCCTGCAGTCTCCACGGGGGGCACACCACACACACCCCGTGCCCCATTTTGGGCTCGGAGGCCTCCCTGTACTTACCTGGGAACCAAAAGGGAGCACATGGGGATTCCTGGAAGTGGGGGAGGGGAGGGATGGAGCCAGCCAGCAATTTAACTACCAGTTCACCCAAACCGGCCGAAACTAGCTGAATCCCACCACTGGTGCTGAAGGACTACCTTCCCTTTCCTTCCCCTATTTCCTTATGTTGCTATATGTACCCTGTTTTTTCCTCTTTTTTCCCCCTTTGTTTAGTATTTGTTCTTTTCATCAATGGGCTGGACCCTCTTTAAAGTAGAAGAGTCTATATATTTGTAATGTTATTTTTTAAGGGATTTCCACAAGTTTGTAGTGAGATGCATCAAAATAATCTCATTATGGTGATGGGGCATGCTATCTATTAAAATTGGAGAGATCTGACTCTTCTACAGGGTTCTTTTCATCATTCGAATTATGTTTTATTTTGTGAGTCCTTGCTTTGCTTCAATTTTAAGCAACCCTACGGTGCATCTTAGGCAGCCAGCTCTATTAGTCATGAAGTTGGTTTGTAATATTTTATTTGTCCAAGAAGGTGTTAATTTCTTTGCAGCAATAACTTGCTGTAATAGCCCAACAATCAAGGTGGAAGAGAAAAAAGAATGGTTTGTCATTTGTGTGTGGGTAGAGAATCGATATAATTACTCAGTTTAGAAATTGCTGTATGTTCAAATTCAGTATCAAAAGATTGTTCTAGATATATGCTTTGCAGATAAATGGAAGATACTGTATCTGTAGGCTTGGAGAAAAGCCAAGAGTTCTTAGTAAAGGCACTTTAGCCAAATCTTTAAAAAAATTATTAAGCTTTTGTTCTGTACCTAAATAGACTGATGGAATCACACAGTAATGCAATTGTTGTGTTTATATGCTGTGCTGAATTATGGGCATCCACAGGAGCAAGTAAGTAACAAATCTGCCTTCTGACATTATGATGTAAGTTTTGCCTATTATATGCTATCACGCAGTGTCACAACACAAATACAATAGGGTGGAACCTGTGTCATGATGTCATTATATATTTTGTCGTTTAATACATTGTGGATAAGAATAGAAGTCTTAGTGCTCTGCAGTGGTAAATCATGGGTTATCAATCAATCAATCAATCAATCAATTTATTAAAAATCACAGTGGCCAATTTTACATATTACTGTACATTATTTCACCACTAATTGATTACATCTAGTGAAACATGTTAAGCCAGCCGTTAGGTCTGGCTTTTATTTATTGTACATTCTTGGAAATATAAATGGGCCCTAACATGTTTGCAAGAAATGGCAGTTCTCCATTATAATTTTTTTGCTTTGCAGAGTTTAACCAATGAAAATAAATTCAATCTTTATTACGGTCACAGACCAGTACAAAAATGTGAGAGAAAAGCAATTGTTAAGTAGTTTCAGCATTCTTTGATACTGCATTTTATTGGTATTGAAATATAAATGGAAATTTTTCAATCCCTTGGCCATTGCTTTCTTTTTCATACTCGTATCATCTTGTGAGATTTTAAACAGTTCTGCTGGTATATCATCAATGTATGCAGCTTTGTTGTAATTAGCAAAATTCATTAGGGTCCATTTAGCTTCTTTTGTTCAGAATGTCTGGTTCTGGTTCAGCGATCAAATCTTTGCATATATCATCTTTTTGTTGTTGTTATTCAGATCTCCTATGTATTTGCTCCATCTCTTTTTTTATATCTTCCTTCTTCTACAAATGTTTTCTTTTTTTGTCTTTTATTATGTAATTTCACATTAAAACTCCTTTGGTTTCTATAATTCTTTCCCATTTGATTGTTATCTGCTGTACCTTTGCATGTGTTTAATTATGATTATCCTTATCTCCTCTCCTCTCCTCTTGAGAATTAAGTGTTTAAGTGGGCAAATTTTCCTGTCTGCTTTGCTTATTGCTTTCTATCTTTCTTTAGCTTATATGCAGGCAGAAATGTTGCTTTGCATATCTAATGAGAGGCCTATTTGTCATTAATTCAAATTTCCTGTTTCTAAACTGTTGCTTAGTATCACTCTTATATGTGGTATAAGAGTGTAGTCAAGATCTTTGAGTGTTAACAGCATGGGTGCACAAATACACACAAAGGATATAACAGCTCTTGAATGTTATAAATATACAGTTATACTTAACTGCTCTTTTTGTAGTTTACTTTAATACATGCTATCCAAGTAATATAGTCCAAAGCCAGCCTACTTCTCAACAGGATTGCTATTATTATGTGGTTG
Source organism: Pituophis catenifer annectens (assembly GCF_029215685.1). Lineage (NCBI taxonomy): Eukaryota > Metazoa > Chordata > Lepidosauria > Squamata > Colubridae > Pituophis > Pituophis catenifer. Next base: position 236,758,998 of record NW_027256882.1, read on the forward strand.
ATCTCACAGTCAGCAAGATGTTGTTGTTGTTGTTGATGATGATGATAATGATGATGATGATGATGGTGATGATGATGATGATGATGATGATGATGATGATGATGATGATGATGATATTGTAAATAGTTTTTCACATTGCTCAAAGAAGTTGCAGGGACAAATGGAAGGTATTCAATTTCTTTTACTGGATATTGGAGGGATCCGGCTGGAAACAGAAAAAGAACCAATGAGAACTCTGAAGCTCTTCCAATTTCCTCTTGGTTTTGGTTGTCCTACCTCTGTCTTCTCCAGCTAGATATAGATGCACCATATCTGCAACAGGCTTTTGGGATTTGGCCATTAGAACTCTATTCAGCACTCTAAGAATTATTCTTGCATACATTACAATATTGGCAAGTTTATTTTCCTTACGTTTCCTTAATGTAGACTTTCCATTGTTGCAACTTATACGTTGGATTGACAGTTCCACTGAGCTTCTTGATTCCAAAATCCTTCTCTTGTTCAGTCTCCACCAAGTTGGATCCAGGCATTGTATTTCTGCTATTTATGCAGATATGTTCCAATATGCCTCTATTTGCATTTAAATTGAACTTGGTTTATAATTGACCATGCAGCCACTTATGAGAAATCCTTTTGGAGCTCTTCACAATCGCCATTTGTTTTCAGCACCCTGAATGTTGCCAGCAAACATTGAAATTTAAATCATAAAGCAGCCCTGTAGATCATGTTGTGGTTATTATCAGCAAAACAACCTTGAAGCCATGGGATTTAACAGTGGCTTCTGGAAAAGCCTCATGTTTTCTCTCTGGTTATTCTGCCACAAAGTCCAGGGTAATTGCTATCAAGAAAGCACCTGGCCTTTTTCCAGTTGCAGGATGTAAGACGCTGGGTGGAGATAGGATGGGCAAGTTTTTATTACCTGCTGCCTTCCATGTATGGGCTGTTTTCAATAATAGAAAGCATTTTCAAGGACCCTAGAAGAATGCCAGCAATGCCTCAATAGCTTCTCTTTCTACACCTATTTTGTGTTGTTTATTAGTGTTTCAGCTAAGTGATAATTAGTATTACGATGTGCCATTAACAACCAGTATGTGTTGACTTTAATGACCACAAGGATAGAGCATTTCCAAGATGATCCATCCCAACCTAATCCTTTGTGTCTTCCAATAGTAACAGGTAACAAGTAACAGAGTTGGAAGGGACCTTGGAGGTCATCTAGTCCAACCCCCTACTCATGCAGGAGACCTATACTAGGGATTCGAACCACCAAACTGCCAACCTTTCTGATCGACAAGCTCAGCGTCTTAGCCACTGAGCCACCTAGCCAACCCATCACTGCTATGATAGAGTCCATCTGCCATAACATTGGTCATCCTCTTTCCTTCCATTATTCCTAGCCAGATTCCCAAGGAAACCGGTTGTTTACATAATGTATCCAAAATACGATAATTTGAGCCTGATCATCTGTGCCTCGAGCAATAGCTCTGAATTGATGTGTCCTGTGTTTCATTTGTTATTTTTCTTAGCTATCAATAGTATTCCCAGGAATCTTCTTCAACAAAGGTTTAAAAGAATCCATGCTCTTTGTAGCCTGCTTCTTCAAACTTTACTTTTTGCTTTCATAGAGGGTCGTAGGGGGAAACCATTCCCTGCATGATTATGAACTTTGAAGGTACAGGCACATCCCAGCATCTGAATATCTCTTCCAAGATCTTCATGGCTACATTTCTTGACTTACTTGATTTAACTTTACTTTATTGTTGATATTTGTTCCTGAAAGACAAAAGCTATCCATTCCTTCAATACCTAAGGTTGTTTACTGCACCTATTGTCATTAGGTGGTTGTCTTTTTTTCCTTCCTAACATTTATCCACAAGTGCAGGTTCTGCTTTCCTTTTCTTTTTTTTTTTCCTGATCATAGGTTGTGACAGGAATTGACCAACTGGTTTGTCACCTGTGTTATGTCCTTATAAGGACATCCGCCCTGATTGGCTGCCAGCCATCGGGCGGGAAATTTGAATCCCTGTCAAGGGGCGGTGCGCCAGCAGTCTTGACTCGTTACTTTGTACTTAATAAAAGTTGCTAAATGTATCGAGCTGGTCCAGTCTTCCTTTCCTGCGCCTGATCTAACACTGGCGACGAAGGACTAGAGGAGAGAACCTGAACAAGACTCGTGGCACGATCGCCCACCGAACAGAATCACCACACCACAGCGACCTTCCAGAATGGCTACCCCGCAAGCCCCGATGACCGCGCTGAACCCGTTCGACCCATCCCGGGAGAAGTGGAGGTCATACATGGTCCGATTCCGGCAGTTCCTGCGAGGCAATGGATACCAGAACCTCGACGATGAGAGGAAAAGAGCCCTCTTCCTGGCTCATTGCGGATCGGACGTCCTGGAGATGGCGATTGACCTCGTGGCACCCAGGGACATCGAGGAGATGTCCTGGAACGACCTGCAGGAAGTCCTACAGGAGCACTATGCACCTACAGGCACCCCCATCGCAAACAGGTTCACCTTCCAGCAAAGAAACCAGCGGGAAGGTGAATCCATCAAGGAATTCGTGGCAGCGCTTCGCCAAATCGCTGCCAACTGTGAGTTCGACAATGTGGACAATGCCATCCGGGACCGCATTGTTTTTGGAATGCGAGATGTGGGGCTGCAAAAGAAATTCCTCAGCCGGAAGAGGATCCCGCTGAAAGACGTCCTCGACGAGGCAACAGCGGCTGAAACGTCTGAGCAAGCAGCCGCCGCAATGGTAAAAGCAAGAGGGATCCATAAGATCCACAAGTCGGGCCCGACCTCATCAGACGAGGCAACCACTCAATCCGAGTCTGATGAGGAAATGGCCGTCCACAAGGTGTCCCGCCCCCCCAGGCGGGAAGACCCACAGCATGGCGACCAGGGAGAGCGATGCGGCAGCTGCAGAGGCGACCACCCCAGGGCAAACTGCAGATGGAGGGACGCGACCTGCCGCCGATGCCTGAAGAGGGGTCACATCGCCGAGGCCTGCAGAGCCACAGACCCAGCCCCGGAACCGCCCAGACCACGATTCCGGGAAAATCGCAAAGATAACCAGAGGACATCCAAACGGTCCTCAAACCAGTCCCGGCGCGGGGAGGAGGAATATCCCCGAAGCAGAACGGTGCACCAGACCACCACCATTGCTCACACAAGCGACGAGGGGACCACCAAGTTCCACGTGACGCTGCTAGCAGAGGGGTCTCCGTGCAAGATGGAGGTAGACTCCGGATCCGCCTACTCCATCATGGACTGGCAGCACCTACAACAGCTGAAACCGGCATACAAAAGGACCCAGCTGAAAACCCCGAAAGCGAGACTTGTGGACTTCAACGGAAACCCCATTGAAATCCTAGGCAGAGCCACCATCCACGTGAAGTACAACGACTTCGACGGAAAGCTACCCATCACCATCGTACAGCACAGCCGACCGAACCTGTTGGGTGTGGAGTGGTTCAAGCCGCTAGGACTTTCACTTCAGGGCATCCACGAGATCCGCAGGGACGAACTCGACTCCATCATCGAAGAGTTCAAAGAAGTCTTCGATGGTAAGCTGGGGAAATTTGTGGGGAGGCCAATCTCTTTTAATCTGGACAAGGGAATCACCCCAATCAGGCTCAAGCCCCGCCGAGTTCCATTTGCCCTGCGGCCTAAAGTAGATGAACAGCTGGATAAGCTGATCGCCCAGGGCGTCCTGGAACCGATCGATCATGCCTCATGGGAGACCCCCATTGTGACCCCACTGAAGCATGATGGGTCTGTGCGCATCTGTGCTGACTACCGTTGTACCATCAACAAGGCGTTGGCACAGAGCGCATACCCAGTCCCAGTGGTGCAACATCTGCTGCATTCCCTGGGATCGGGATCAATTTTTGCGAAACTGGACCTGGCCCAGGCTTACCAGCAACTGCCAGTGGATGACAAAACGGCGGAGGCTCAAACAATTGTCACGCACAGAGGGGCATTTAAATGTAACCGCCTCCAATTTGGAGTCAGCGCTGCCCCTGGTATCTTCCAATCCATGATGGAACGCCTTCTCCAAGGCGTTCCAGGGGTGGTGCCTTACTTCGATGATGTGCTCATCTCCGGTGACTCAAGAGCCCAACTCCTTGATAGGCTCAGGCTTGTCCTGCAGCGGTTCAAGGCCAAGGGCTTGAGGGTCAGGCGGGACAAGTGCATCATAGGAGTACAGGAAGTCGAGTTCCTGGGCTTCCTCATTGATAGCACAGGCATACACCCCACCAAATCAAAAGTGGAAGCAATCCATGAAGCTCCAAGCCCAAAAAACAAAACGGAGCTTCAGGCTTTCCTTGGGTTGCTCAACTTCTACGCCATTTTCTTAAAACAGAAAGCCACAGTTGCTGAGCCACTCCACCGCCTGCTGGGGAAATCGGCCTCCTGGGAGTGGGGCCAGGAAGAGGAAGCGGCATTCCGGGCCATCAAAGGACTATTGACGTCCAAAAGCGTCCTCATCCAATACAGCGAGACGCTCCCCATCAGACTGACCTGCGACGCGTCGCCGTACGGGGTAGGGGCAGTTCTCAGCCACGAACTGCCCAATGGCTCAGAAGCCCCGATCGCGTACTTCTCAAAGACTATGTCCGGCGCAGAACGAAACTATAGCCAGCTGGACAAAGAAGCCCTGGCCATCGTGGCTGGAGTGAAGCGCTTCCACGAATACCTCTACGGAAGACGCTTCACCATAGTCACAGACCACAAGCCTCTCCTGGGACTCCTCGCAGGCGACCAACCAACCCCGACCTTCATGTCCCCAAGAATGATGAGATGGGCCATCTTCCTAGCTGGCTACTCCTATAGGCTCGTGCACCAGCCAGACACAGCCATAGGAAACGCTGACGCTCTCAGCAGATGCCCGTCGAAGAAGCCGGTCGAAGACCCAGCCCCCACGCTCCACCTACTTCACATTGATGACGACGCCAGCTGCCCGGTGTCATCCGCAGATGTGGCCGTCCACACCCAAAAGGACCCCACACTCCGACAAGTGAAGTCCTGGATCCTCAGAGGGTGGCCAGCGGAAAAGCCAGAGGAAAGGTTCAGCCCGTTCGCCAGGAAACAGGAGGAGCTGTCCACCATAAAAGGCTGTCTGCTATGGGGAGACAGGGTGCTGATTCCAAGCACTCTGCAACGGCGGACGTTAGAGACCCTGCACAAGGGGCATCCGGGCATCGTCCGCATGAAGGCCCTGGCACGGAGTTACGTCTGGTGGCCCTCCATGGACAGAGACATTGAACAATGGGTCTCCAGATGTGACCCGTGCCAAGAAGTTCGCCCAGCGCCGCCGCAATCCGAAGTCGCGAAGTGGGAGACCCCCAGCAACCCCTGGTCGAGGATCCACATTGACTTTGCGGGTCCGATGCAAGGGCGACACCTCCTCATCGTGGTAGATGCCTTCTCCAAATGGCTCGAGGTGGTGCCCATGGCATCTACCACAACAGACGCAACGATCCGAGCCCTGCACCGCCTTTTTGCCACACATGGTCTACCGGATGTGCTGGTCTCAGACAACGGCCCCCAGCTCACATCCCTGGCCATGGAGTCCTTCCTGGCAGGACTGGGCATCCGCCACGCCCTGTCCGCCCCCTACAGGCCGGCCGGAAACGGACAAGCCGAACGCATGGTCCGACTGACCAAAGAGGCCCTCACCAAGATGGGCCCGGGGGACTGGCAAGAGCGCATAGACAATTTCCTCCTCACCCAGCACATCACGCCACACGCCACCACCCACAAGAGCCCGGCCGAACTGTTGATGGGCAGAAGATTGAGGTCACCCTTGGACCAGCTGCACCCCCAATACAGCCCGGAAGTGACCGCAACCGCCAGCCGCCCGCTTCGCGCCTTCAGCAACGGAGATTCAATTTTCGTGCTGAATTTCAGCGGCTCTCCTAAATGGCTGAAGGGGAAAATTGCCAGCACAACCGGGCCCAAATCCTACATCGTCGAGTTGGAAGATGGACAGTTCACGAGACGCCACATCGACCAACTCCGAAAAAGGGGGGGAGCTCATGAAAACCAGCCTGACGAGGGAGGCCTACAACACCCCGACGAGGTAGGCCTCCAACATCCCGGCGAGGTAGACCTACCACACCCAGACCAGGTAGGCCTACAACACCCCGGCGAGGCAGGCCTGCGACACCCTGACGAGGTAGGCCTACCACACCCCTGCGAGGCAGAGCAGCACCACCCCGACAAGGTCGGCCCAGCCCACTACCAGATGCTGTCACGTCGGCAGCCCAGCGAGGTAGACCGGGGCCAACCGCACGGGGGATGGCAACACCAACCCAGCCAGGTGGGCACCGGGCACGGCAAGGCCAGGGACCACCAACCCAGCCCGCAGGTAGACCGGGACCTGCCCAGAGGAGGAGCAGCACACCCCACCAGTTACAGCAGCCTATGCCAGCCCAGCCAGGGAGACTGCAGTTCCAGGTGAGTAGACCGGGACCCAGCCAAGACGGGCACCCCACGACCCACGGGCGAGGGTGGCACACGACTCACCGACGTGGGGGACCCCCGCCCATCACAGAAGACAGCCAAGAAACGACACCCCGACCCGGATGGCCCCAGGCACCAACCAACGGTAGACCAGGGACTAGGGGGAAGGGGAAGCCGACAACAACCCGGCCAGGGAGACCTGCACCACCCCGGCAGGGGAGACCTCCGCTGCCCCGCAGAGGTAGCGCCGCAACAACACCCCGACCAGGTCGACCACCGCCGACCAGACGAGGGAGACCAACGCCAGCCCAACCGAGGGGACCAATGCCACCCCTGCGAGGTCGGACGGCACAACAACAACAACGCAAGCCAGCATCACCCGAACCGAGCGGAACCACCAACCGAGCGACAGCAAGCCGGACCGAGACCGAACCACAGCGCCCGGGAGACCAGGGAGGAGCAAGAAATGGGCTTACCAAGACTCAGACGCTCTTCCCGGGTCGGAACCGAGCAACCGAGACGAGGCAAGAGATCCACAGGCCAGGAGGAAGACCACCAGGACCAGCCATCCAAGGTCTGCGGTCCGGCCAGAGGCGCTGGGGGTGGCCCCACTCACTCGACAGCCGAACCGAGCCCGGTTCCGGAGAGGGAACCAGGAGACGAAAGAGCCCCGTCCTTCCAGGTCGGAGACGGAGGAGAAGTGAGACTGCGCAGGTCAGCTAGGGTGCCGAGGCGTCCGGCGTACCTGTGCGATTACGTGACTTTCGTGAATGAGATTGACAGTTCGGACTAGGGGGGAGGAGTGTTATGTCCTTATAAGGACATCCGCCCTGATTGGCTGCCAGCCATCGGGCGGGAAATTTGAATCCCTGTCAAGGGGCGGTGCGTCTGCCGGGAGCGAATATAAGGAGAGCTCCGGCAGCGTGCCAGCAGTCTTGACTCGTTACTTTGTACTTAATAAAAGTTGCTAAATGTATCGAGCTGGTCCAGTCTTCCTTTCCTGCGCCTGATCTAACAACCTGAGTCTGATGTCTTGGGCTGAGAGAAACCAACTGACACCTGACTTTCTAGCCTGGTATCTTAACCATTGGACCAAAGTAGCTCTCAATAGAACAGAACAGAACAGAACAGAACAGAACAGAATAGAATTCTTTATTGGCCAAGTGTGATTGGACACACAAGGAATTTGTCTTGGTGCATATGCTCTCAGTGTACATAAAAATATTTTCATCAAGAATCATAAGGTACAACACTTAATGATAATCATAGGGAACAAATAAGCAATCAAATCATATTAGGAAACAATCAATATAAATCTTAAGAATACCAGCAACAAGGTTACAGTCATACAGTGATAAGTGGGAGGAGTTGGGTGATAGGAACGATGAGAAGATTAATAGTAATGCAGACTTAGTAACTAGTTTGACAGTGTTGAAGGAATTATTTGTTTAGCAGAGTGATGGCGTTCGGGGAAAAATTGTTCTTGTGTCTAGTTGTTCTGGTGTGCATTGCCCTATAGCGTTGTTTTGAGGGTAGGAGTTGAAACAGTTTATGTCCATGATGTGAGGGGTCTGTAAATATTTTCACAGCCCTCTTTTTGACTCGTGCAATATACAGGTCCTCAATGGAAGGCAGGTTGGGAGTAATCAACTGGTTATTATTAGTTTGGTCTTTTTTCTATTTACTTTTACTCCTTTTTTTTTACTATGCTCTTTGACTTTCATAACTAGAGCTTGCATATCATTTTCAGCTATGAAGCTAGTATCATCCACAGAGTTCAAATTATTGATGTTTCTTCCTCCAATTTTAAAACCGCATTAATCTTCTTCCCATCCAGGTTCCCTCAAGGCTCTTTCTGCCCATAGGTTGAATAACTAAGGAATGAACCTTAGTAGCCTTTTCTCATTTCTTTGTCAACCTGGGGCCAGTACATTTCATCAGGTTCTCTCTGGATTGTGGCTTCTTGTCCTTGTGCAAATTTATCATAAGTATAATGAGATCTTTTGGGATTCCCATTTTTCTAAGAAAATTTCACACCTTGACAGATTTGACACAATCGAAGGCCTGTCAATAATCAATGAAGTACATAACAGTATTTTTGCTATTATTTGACATTATTCCTTGGCCGTCCCTAAAAACAGGTTAAATACTTGGCATCTCCTTTCTATGCAAGGCTCTAATTTGTGTTGAATTATTTAGCTCTTTGTCTTTCATGGCTTTGTTTTTTCTTCCTGGCAATCCACTGTTTGTTCTGTCAACCAAGTGCACTTTCTTCTGTTGTTTGGTCTTTGTCATTCTTTCCAAATCCATCCTTAACCATTACTTTGATTTCATCCCAAAGTCTCTCTAGCTCACCATCAGTGAGGTTTAGGACAATCTTTAATATTCTTCTTGAAAATATTAGGTATATAATGGAAACTGTTTAGCTTTGTTCTTCTGCTTTAACCTGACTTGCAACTTGCATACAAGAAGTTCATGTTTTGTTGTCATAACTGACCTTTTCCACCTCCTTGTATAAATAGTCAATTTGATTGCTATGTACTCCATCTGGTGATATTTTGGTTATTTGAAGATTGTATTAGTAATGAAAAAGATAACTGAGTTGGCAAAAACTAATATGTCATTCTTCTACTTGATTTCTGTTATACTGGCTGCAAATACTTAGACCATGAGATTTGTTTGTTGCTTGCCAGGCATTTTACCTTCTACCATAATTTTTTTATGCATTTAAAGAAAATTATGGCGAAAAGTCAGATGTCTGGCAAGCAACAAACAAATCTCATGGCCTAATGTGCATAATATTAGGCATACATTTTTATGCATAATAAAAATATTTTGAATATGTCATAAACCGTATGATTGCAGGCTTGAAATAGTCATAGATAGATTAGATGATAGATCACGGGTGTCAAACTGGGGTGGGCATAGCCTGCACGTGTCTCACCAGGCCCATGGGCCGCCAGTTTGACACCCGAGATAGATAAATACATAGATACATAGATACATAGATAGATACATAGATACATAGATGATAGATAGAGTAGAGAGTACTTTCAGCATCCTTAAATAGGATAGGAAATCTAATAGCCTGAAGACTGCTTGCCCAAAATTATTCCAATTTTTAAGGATATATCTGAAAATAGCCGTAAATAATTTAGCAATACATTGGTGCAAAAGTTGCAAGGACAAGATATGTAGTTTCCTAAAGTACGTATTTCCTTTTTAATGTTTTCTTTTGGTTTTTCTTCTTCACAAATTGTCAATGCAGCTAAGCTTAATTTTCTATTCCATCTGACAATAAAGAGCAACCTTAAGCAGAGTCAAATCAATGGCAGATTTAGTGCTGAGCAGTCAACTCTGACTTCAGTTATTGGCAGCTCAGTTCAATTCTACCAGTTTATAATGGCATTGGGGAAAGGTGGGAGGGCAGATCCAAGTAGGAAGGTAAGACCAACAAGAAGAAAACACTCAAGAGAAATATTCTTGCTGGTAATCTTTTCCTTCCTGGATATTTTTGACTAAAAAAATATTTAAGACTAAAATCCTGACCAGCATTTTTATCAATCTAGCATCAATTATTTCTCAAATATTAGCTTTTCTTTTTTCAACCATCTCAGCCAATTAATTTCTAGCTTTGCTGTGGTAGAGAAAGAAATATTGAGAAGATTGCTTTGCAGTATTAATGATGGAGACATCAAGTTGCTGGTTGCCCATTAGTGAAAGCTATTGCCTCTTGCCTCCTTCCACAGCCCAGCTACCTGGGTCTCATCCCTCCCTGCTAAAGTCATATTTTTCCACCATTCCATGAGATTATTTTAGAAAATCTGTGTTTTCTCTCTGCAAAAATAAAGGTAGTCATAGAAGAAGGAAGTAGTTGGTGTAGGTACTTCTTTTTGCAATCTCCCATTGGCTCTCTGAACAACATTCTGATGAGCACATGAGTTCAGAGCAGAGGTGGCATTCAGCAGGTTTTGACCAGTTTTGACCGGAGAACTGGTAGCGGAAATTTTTTTTTTTTATTGCAAAAGTTTTACAATTACATTTTCACCCCACTTTTCCCCCCCCAACCCACCCCTCCCTCCCCACCCTAACCCCCCCAAACCCCCCCTAACCCTAACCCTCTGACTTCCACAGAATATAATACCATCAAAATCCCCCCCTTTTTTTTTATAAAAAAAAAAACTTGAACCCCTCAAACCCCCTATTATTTTTCCCCTCTTCACAATTCATACATTTCTATTTCTATATAACTTTCGATGAAAAACAAACCCCCTATAATTTTTTCTCTCTTCACAATTCATACATTTCTATTTCTATATAACTTTCAATGAAAAACAATTTGATACTTCCTAACTTGATATTTTTTTTGCACATAATCTATCCATTTTTTCCATTCCCATTCATAAGTCTCTTGTGAGCAATCTTTTAAATATGCTGAAATCTTCGCCATCTCCACAAAACTGGCCATCCTGAAAGTCCATTCTTCAATAGTGGGTAAAGCTTCATTTTTCCAATATTTACCTATCAATAATCTCGCTGCTGTTATCATATACAATATCAACTTAGTTTCATCCAATGTAAAACCCTTTACTATACCCAATAAGAACAATTGTGGAGAAAATTGCATTTTTTTCTTCAAAACATTCTGCATAACCCACCATATTTTTATCCAAAAAGCCTTGACTTTCTTGCAATTCCACCAAACATGATAATATGTAGCATCTAGACTATCACATCTCCAACATTTTGGCTGAACATTAGGATACATACAGGATAGTTTCTTGGGATCTAAATGCCATCTGTAAAACATTTTATAAAAGTTTTCCCTCAAATTCTGCGATTGCGTAAATTTAACATTCTGAACCCATATTTTCTCCCATATTTCCAACGTTACTGGTTCTGCAAAATTCTGTGCCCATTTAATCATACAATCTTTAACCAATTCAGTTTCTGAATCCCTTTCTAACAAAACATTATATAACCTTTTAATATGCATTGGACCTTTCTCTTTTATATGTCTAACCAATTCTTCCTCATGCAACATAATACCAGTTTTTTGGTCCTCTTTCCATCTCTGTTGAAGTTGATTATATTGTAACCAGGTTAAGTTAATCCCTTCGTCCAACAGTGTCTCTAATGTCTTCAGTTGCCATCTGCCCGCATCTGTAAAAAGAACTTCTTTATATAAAAACCCCCCGAGTGACATTATATTTGTATTCCACATGATACGACCAAGATCCAACCATAACGGTATTTTGTAATCCCATTTAAATCGGTGCTTCTTCCAAACTCTCATCAGCGAGTCTCTAAGTATATGGCTTTTGAACACTTTATCCACTTTGTTTTCATAAAATAAGTAAGCATGCCAACCAAAATCCAGGTCAAAGCTTTCTATGTTCAATATTCCAGTCTTTTTCCTTCCAAACCAATCGCTTACTTGAGTCAAAGCTGCAGCTTCATAATATATCTGTAGGTTTGGAAGTTTAAGACCTCCCTCTCTGGAGCATCTTGCATAATTTTTAGTTTCACTCTCGGTTTTTTCTCATTCCAAACAAACTTATTCACTCCACTTTGCCATTCTTTCAGTTGTTTATCACTTTTAAGAACTGGTAGCGGAAATTTTGAGTAGTTCCCAGAACCGGCAAATATCACCTCTGACTGGCCCCACCCCCATCTATTCGCTGCCTCCCGAGTCCCAGCTGATCTGTTGATTCTTCTTTTGTTGCCCTGCACAGGAGAACAGAGCTGGAAAGCAGGTTAGTGGGGTGGGGAGGGAATGGGGATTTTGAAGTATCCTTCCCCTGGAGTGGGGTTGGAATGGAGATTTTACAGTATCCTTCCCCTGCCATGCCCACCAAGCCATGCCCACACCAAGCCATGCCTACAGAACTGGTAGTAAAAAAATTTGAATCCCACCACTGGTTCAGGGGACTGCAGCAATGAAAATATTTGCTGGGGAGCATGAACTCATTTCCAACATTGGGAACTGAAATAAGTAGATATATAAGAGCACCCTAAACTCCTTATACTTCGTCTAAAAGACCTGCTGTAAGTAGGAAAAAAGTAGAATAGTAAAATTATCCCAGTTAATAAAGTTGATCTCCAAGTAACTAAAGTTATAGTGGAAAATCTGAAAACTTCTGAACATAGAAACATGCAAAAAGCATGACAAGAGGTTGGGTTTGAAATATACCTTGTTTAAATTGGAGTGGATTATTATGATTTCATTTACTCTGCTCCATATGCTCTGTGTCACCAAAGATGACAAAAGTAAGCAACAGAAGGTATCATATTTGCCAGATGGTATGGCTGTATGCAACTCTTTAAAACATTAAAATAGATAAAATTAATAGCAGTGCAATGTAACTCTGCTCACGTTTCTCTCTCACATAAATGTTATGCCACTCACAATCAACCCTTATTGTTGTGATGGATAAATTGCTCAAAATTGAAATACATAATAAAAATAGATTTTAAAATATTTTAAAAGTTAGGGAAAGAATAATTTGCTATAGGTTAAGCACTGGACCTATTGTTTTAGGCATAAATGAACCTACACATAGGGATGGGGAGGTGTGCACATTTGATACATTTTCTCTCAAATTGTAAATGCACAAAAATCAGGGCAGGAAGCGTATTTATGATATCCCAAATGAAAATGTTTCAGAAAAGAGTTCTGAGCTATAAAAGAACAGACAACATGAAAGTACAAAGACATATTTGGTAGTCAGGGCTCCCTTGCTATTCTGACTTTTAAATCATTATTTGATTATATGATTTAATCTCCATAAGCCTTTGGGGTATTATTTATTTATTTATCAGCAAATGATTATTAATGCCTTCCTGGCACATTAGCCCTAATATTCTTGGTCTGCAAAGCCCATCAGTGGTTATCTGGGATGCAGATGCTGGAAATGAACACCTGACTCCTTGTCAAACTGCAAAGATAATTACTCCTAGCACATCTGCCATTGCCTCTGGCTATGTTACCTGCTGTGACTGCTTTTCATCATGCAGGTGTCACTGAGTCTCATAAGTCACTTTTCATGGCTGGGGACATGTGCATTTACTGACAGTGGAATTATTTCTTCTTAAGAAATAATGGCAGGACCGGACAGTGGAATTTATAATCAAGAGCTTACCATATGATATACAAATAGGAAATGTCACCGGAGGGCCCTTTTACACAGAAAATATAATGAATGATATATACACAAGCCACAGACATACATTCAAGCATACCTTTGTCTCCTGTGGAACAAGGAGTTGGGAAATGTCTCTTTCAATTCTTTTAATTAACTTGTCATTTTGTCTGAAATGATGACTGGCTTAAATTGTGATTTTTTTTAGCAAGCCAAAATCGAATTGTGATTTCTGATCTTGTGTTACTCAGTCAAACCATGGCTATTATTATGCAGACTTCTGATTTCCACTTTTTTGAGAGTGTTTGTTCCTCATCAAAGAGGCTTTTGTTTCCTATATCAGGGGCATCCAACCTTGGCAATTTTACTACTTGTGGACTTCTACTCCCAGAATTCAAGTCGTAAAGTTGCCAAGGTTGGAGACCCCTGTTCTATATAACTATCTGGATATATTCTTAGAATGTCTTTTCTTGGGGTTTTTTCACTTGGGGGCTGGTGGATAGTATTGTTTTTTTTAAAATAAAGTATACAGTATTTTTTTATTATTCTGGCTGACTACATTTCAGGAAAAAAAATATCTCCATGGGGAGGAATGGTGGCTTATCTTTGTAATAGAGGAATCTAGGAAAGTTGCAGATCTTTGGAGAGATGATCAGTGAATGGAAAGTAGGATATTCTGGTGTGATGGCTAGATTTTTTAAAACACCATATCAGCAGGCAGACACATTGGCCAGATACTAATAAGCCTTCCTTCTGACTCGCACAATATAGAGTTCTTCAATGGAAGACAAGCTGGTTGTAATTGTTTTTTCTGCAGTTCTAACTTTCCTTTTGGAGTCTGTACCTGCCCTGTTTAATTGCTGTACCAAACCAGACAGCTATCGAAGTACAGATGACAGACTCAATAATTCCTCTGTATCAACAGCTCCTGGGGCAATGTGAACTTTCTAAATTGGTGCAGGAAGAACATTCTTTTGTTGTGCTTTTTTAGTGATGGCTTAATGCAGGGGTGGGCTTCAAAAATTTTAGCAAGGGATTCTCTGCCCAGTAGCTGGGTGGTCATGACCATGGTGGGCGTGGCCTAGTCGGCCTCCTGCACCGTGGCAGAGGGGTTGTTTTTGCCCTCCCACACCAGAGGCTTTCCTAGAGCCTCCGGGACGGTGGAAACGGCCACTCCAGGCTCCAGAGGCCCTCTGAAGGACAGAAATGGGCCCGTTTCCGGCCTTCCCAAACTTCCAGTAGGCCCATTTTTCACTCTTCCCAAGCCTCTGCACATGCCCTGCACTTACCTGCATCCAAAATGGGCCGTGTGAGGACTCCTGGAATGGGAGAGGTGAGGTGGGCGGGGCCAGGCAGGAGTGGGATTTGGGGGTTCTCCGAACTGGTCAGAATCTTAGCTAGAGGTTCTCCCAAACCCCTGCAAACCCTCAGCAGCCTGGTTTAATTTATTTATTTTATTTATTTTTTATTTCCAATTTATATACCGCCCTTCTCCCTGAGGACTCAGGGCGGAGTACAGCCAGAATTAAGAACATAAAATACAAATATTAAAAAACAATTAAAATATATATAAATTTGGCCCAAAAATTAAAAATCACAAACCAATTAAAACATTTAAAAATTTCTTCTTAAGCCAACCCAGCTTGCTGGAAAAAGTGGGTTTTAAGGGCACGACGGAAGGCACTGAGGTCTTGGATTCTCCTTATCTCTGGGGGCAACTGATTCCAGAGGGTAGGTGCCCCCACAGAGAAGGCCCTCCCCCTGGGGGTCACCAGCCTACATTGTTTGGCTGATGGCACCCTGAGGAGGCCCTCTCTGTGGGAGTGCACAGGTCAATGGGAGGTCGTTGGTAGCAGCAGGCGGTCTCGAAGATAGCTAGGCCCGATGCCATGGAGCGCTTTAAAGGTGATGACCAACACCTTGAAGCGCACCCGGAAGACCACTGGAAGCCAGTGCAGCTCACGCAGGAGCGGTGTTACATGGGAGCGCCATGCTGCTCCCATCATTACCCGCGCTGCTGCGTTCTGGACCAGTTGGAGCCTCCGGGTGCTCTTTAAGGGGAGCCCCATGTAGAGAGTGTTGCAGTAGTCAAGGTGAGAGGTGACGAGGGCATGAGTGACTGTGCACAGGGAATCCCGATCAAGAAAGGGCCGCAACTGGCGAATCAGGCGAACCTGACAAAAGGTCCCCCTGGTTACAGCCATCAGATGGCCATCAGGACAGCTGCATATCCAGGAGGACTCCCAGATTGCGAGCCCTCTCTGTGGGGACCAAAGACTCACCCCCAATAGTCAGTGATGGAGTCAACTGACTATATCTGGATGCCGGGAGCCACAACCACTCAGTCTTGGAAGGGTTGAACTTGAGCCTGTTCTTCCCCATCCAGATCCGCACAGCCTCCATGCACTAGGACATCACTTCAAGGGCATCATTGGGGTGGCCTGGGGTGGAGATGTACAGCTGGGTGTCATCAGCGTACTGATGGTATCTCACCCCGAAGCCACGGAATATCTCGCACAGCGGCTTCACATAAATGTTGAACAGAAGGGGCGAGAGGACCGATCCCTGTGGCACTTCACAGATGAGAGGCCTCGAGGTCGACCTCTGCCCCCCTGCCAACACAAACTGCGACCGGTCGGAGAGAAAGGAGGAGAACCACCGCAACACGGTGCCTCCCACCCCCAACTCTTCCAGCCGGTGCAGCATGATACCATGGTCAATTAAATAATGTTATTTAAACTGGGATTTCAAATTCTGGGAAATTATAGAACCCCAAAACTTGAAGGATTCTACTGCTGATACTGTGATGTGAAATATAGTAAGAGGTGATAGAGTAGGTGGGCTTTTCTTAAAATCCACTCTCATCTCTACAGTTTTAAGCATGTTCAGCTCCAGATTGTTCCGGATGCACCACAGAGTCAGTTTGTTCAACCTCCTATCCATGTGCAGACCCATCACCGATGACTGTTGTATCATCTGAAAACTTCAATACTTTAACAGAGAAATCCTTAGAGATGTAATCATGGTGTAGAAAGGGAAGAACACACAGTCCTGAGGGGTGCTCAGTGTGATTTCCTGTAACTTCACCTATATGGGCTGATTATGCAATATTAAACTATGGTTAAGTACAGGGGTGAAATGCTTCCGGATCGGACAGGATCGCCCGATCCGCTAGTGATCTTGGTTTGGCGATCTGGTAGTGATTGTGGAGCAAAGCTCCACCTACCTGCCTGGGTATCATTACTTCCTGGTTTTAAGCAGAAAGTAATGTGTTTTTTAACCTTCCGGTAAGGAAGGTAAGTAGATTTCACTCCTGGTTTAGTAGCAGGATCCTCAATTTGTGGTAACTAAAGATAAACTTTGCTTCATTTTAGTCCTTTTTTAGCAATGGAGCTTCCTTCCTTTTTCATACAAAGGACAGGAGAGATCTCAGGCTGCATTTGGAAGACCGCTCTGCACACTTTCCTTCTCTGTAGTTCTCTCTGCCCTTTGTCGAGACCAAATTTGGCATATGTGTCATATTTAGTTCTCTATTATATTCGTTTATTCCTTTTCTTTCTCTTTACTTGGTAAGGGGGTCTTCGGGCTCGCCACATTCTTAAGGTGGGAAAGAGCGAATAGATAGTGAGAATTGTTTTGGCTAGGTGACTTTCTTTCCTCTGGGAACAGAGGCTGCTCCTGGTGAGAATAGAAGGTGGAGTTTGAAGACACCAGGACATGTGGATTGAGTGTTTATTGGAGAATGTGACTTTTGAGGGATGTTTCTAACTTAAAAAATTATGTGGTGTAATTCCGGTTTGTGTCAGATCCGGAATTATAACAGACTGCCAATTTGATGTGTACCTAAATAAAAGAAATTAGTTTTGGAAGATGGACTTTACCTATTTCTTTTTTGAATGGGTTTTATCACTTGGAAACCTGACACGCTTATTGACTCTTTTTCTCCTCCACCAATTTTCCTTCCCTTATTTTTATTTTCCTCCCTCTTTTCTTCTTGTTTTGGTCTCTTCTGTGTTTGTTAGAGAGATGATGATGGGCTGTTACTGTACAGCAGTGCCAGCCTAGGGAATTCTGGGAGCTGAAATCAACATATGTTAAAGTTGCCAAGTCTATAGGGCCTGGCCACATTTCTAGCACTAGCCAAGAACAGACCTTTTTCAGCAATATTGCTGGCAAGTGTGCAAATTAAAATTTTAATATATCCCCCCTCACAAATAAAAACATCTTCAGTCACTCCTACAGTCCTGTTTTCTGTGAGTTGGAAGGAACTTGTGATAGGATGGAGGAATCTTATTGCTCTCTTACCATCCTGCAATATCTATACTTCATCATGAAGTATAGACAGATTTTGGCAACCTACCAGTGCGATACCTACTAGATTGTTAACTTTTTTGACATTCGTTTGATATTGAACAAAGGATCATTGTAATCACCTAGTGTTTAAGTGCCCTGGCAGTGTTAAATTTATGTCATTTACTCTGGTGGAATGGAAACAAGATTATAAAGTAATTGAGTGCATAAAAGAGGATAAAATAAGCCTGAGCTCCAGCATTTAGGGGGTTTCACAACTATTTCCATTCCACTCTTTCATGTGACAAAGTCATTCTGGTAAGGTTGTGAGACTTCGTCGCATCTAATTTCCTTCGCAGAATTTTTTTTCCTTGCAACCTGATCGATCTTTAGGTTTTCTAGATATTCTCATTTTAGCCGCTATTGGAAAGACTTGAATAATTTACTGCCTCTGCCATGAATCTGGCAGCTCTTTTCAATAGTCACTAATTTACTTCACCTAGCAAAATGGTGATATTTGTTAGTTCGCCCATATCCCCAGACTTTGAAACAGAGGCTCTGTACATGTTTTCAGCTACAAGACCAGATAATAAAAGAGATGATTGCATGCATCTAAAAACTGCATTTAGAATTTAGAAGACTCTTCTCCAGAATTCAAAGTTATTTAGGCTGTTTTGTTATAGACATTTCCTGATCAATGACTCTAGGGTGGTTTTATGGCCTACTAATATGCCCCTGTCGGAGTCTGACTCTGAGATGGAAGAGGAACAGCTGACAGAGAGTGAGAGAGTGGCTATGGAGAAAACTGGGGAAGGGCAAAGTCAGGCTGGGCAGAGCAGGGGAGAGTTAGAACAAGGGAGAGTGGGTGCTGATGAAGACCAAAACCCACCCCCTCCTCATCCTAGGGCATGCAGGGAAGAATGGAGAAGAGAGCAACATGGGTTGCGTGGCTTACAAGGGAGGTCCCTTGTGAGCCCTGATCCCCTTCACAAGATACACCTGGAGCTGGAGTTTAAAAGGAGAGGCAAATAGGAGGGGCAGTTGTCGGGAACAAATGCCGATTTCATATTCATGTTGACTGCTTTATCTGAGTTCCTGGCATCCTCCCAACTGGTTTAATTTACAGCTGTGCTACTTCAATTCTGGAATTCCTTATCTTGCTTTCCCTGCTGGATTAATTACCTTATTGTCCTGTTGGAATTATGGTTGGAAGTTTTATCTGCTTACAGGTTTGTGGAAGGGTTTTTCTCCAGAGAGTAAAAGGACATTGGAGGCAAAGTTTGGAGCTAATAAAGGGACTTGTACTTATTTCCTGGCTGTGTTGCCTTTGTGCCACGCCCTGGGTCATCACACCTGAGATTATTTTATTGAATCACAGAGAATAATAACCCTGTTATTCTCCCCCTGCCTCTATAGGATACAGCATGATCAAACCTATGGGTTATGGGGAATCACTTTCTGCAAACATGATTGATCCTTGAAAATAAACAGATTAGAGGCTGAACAAGGCAAGAGTTGTCACATGACAAAGAGCATCTAGAAATGACTATGCAAAGTCAGTGGAACAACAGTTCTTCATCTCTTCAGAATCAATTGCTATGAGTGAGTTGGCACAAAATAATTCATCAGGAAACACTTTTGAACTAAGTGAAGGCTTTTCTAATTGGACTTGATAGTGCAAGAGCGTGGGTGTATTATCTGCAGTACTCTCCAATTTCCAGAAGCCCTGACAGTTTTGAGTTCACATTGTAACCTAGATTATGAAAGTTTCCTTCTAATTAATTAGGGTGGATAACTCTTCGGCAATTATTTTTGTTATGGATCATAACAATAAAAAAGTCAATGTAAAGCTGTTAAAGGAGTGATAGGACAACATGCAAACACAGTGGCTTATTGAGATGAATTAAATATTGTGAGAATAGCCCCTTCCAATATCTAAATATAAATACCACACACAGAACTGCTCAAAGCACACAGAGAAGTTCCCTGAGGATGGGAGCCAGCATGAGTCCAAAAGCTCGGAAGACAAAACCTCTGGTCCCGGTGACTGACCCACATTGGATCCTGCAACATTATCCTGGGACACATATATATTCACCTTCATTCTTTCCAGCATCTTTCCACCAGGCTTCTCAAATAGAAAATTAACATGTGTGTGGAATGAGATCCCCCTGTACCACTCCTGGCCCTGCTGTAAGAATCTTTTGTCTTGGTGGAACTTGAAGAAATCTGCAGGTGAAATAAAATAACTGTGCCAGACTTCAGCAAGGAAAAACAGAGGTTATTATCCTTGCAGCCCAGATTTGTAAATGTTCCCCAAACCAAAAAGAAAATATAGGTAACATTGAATCAGAGATTCCTGATCCTGTTCCTTTCTGCTAACTATCATAGAGATTTCCAGCAAGCAAGCTAAAGCAACCACATTCTTTTGGGACATGAATCTTTGTCCGTATGTGCGATCACGCACATGCACATGTGCATGTACCAAATCAATTGGCCATCTTCTGAATCCAGCCCAGAAGAGGTTGAGTTTCACTGATAGGCTCTGATAAACTTGTGTTGGATCACAAAGCTTTCCTACTTACGGTCAATAGTCATATAGACTTTGCTGTCTTTATTGATAGATTTCCTTAATGAACCCACTTCACACAGTGCCTCATCTGACAACAAGGTGTATGCAGAACACAATTTCCCACTGTAAAAGCAGGCCTCAGACTCCCTCTTGTCTTTAGATTACCAGGTCAAGAAGCTTCCAAAATCTGTGTAAAGCAATAAATTGTTACACCTAGGAGGACTTTCTACTGCATGCTAAAACAGCTTATTATAGTCTTGGTGCCTGAGTCCAGAGATCATGCGGGGGTCTCTCTGGCTCATGACTTCACTTTGTTAAGAGCATATTTATTTATGTTTACCATCCGCCCAGAAAAAAATAAACTTGGAACTTCTACTGAGAAATCTTACCTGCAAGAAAGAACTCATGGGATCACAAAATAGACAAAATAATAGAAAGTGAAGAAAGCGAAATGCTCTGGGACTTTAAAATTCAAACAGACAAATGTCTGCCACACAACACTCCAGAATTGTTGATTGGAAAGACAAAGAAGGTTGGATAGTGGATGTGCAGTACCTGGAGACATGTGTGTGGAATGAGATCCCCCCTTCTACAGAGTAGAAAAGAAAGAACTGGAGAAAATAACAAAGTTTAAAAATCTGCAAATAGAAGTAGAATGATTATGACAAAAGAAAGCAAAGATAGAACCAATAGTAACAGGTGCCTTGGGTGCAATTTCAAAACATCTGGAGTACCACTTCATTATCAGGTGAACCAGTAGCAGCAGCGGCATATGGTTTGGCGAACTGGTAGCGGCTGCAGCGCGAAGCTCCGCCCACCTGCCCAGATGTTGTTACAGAAGGCTTGGCACATGCGCAGAGGGTTCAAAATCACATGTGATGCGCGCACGCTTCCAAACTAGTAGGGAAGGTAAGTAGATTTCATCTCTGCCTTACATCCAGTGATGATCCATTTAATATTATTAATCAAAACATCTGCTTATCCCAAGTCCCTGAGAAGAACTCAATTGGTGGAGAGAAATGCCAAATTGAGTCTCAGCATCTGGCTGACTGCACGACCACCCATAATAGTAATAATTCATTCTCAAGCATGTCTCTGAAGGGAGTCCCAAAGGGAAGCAATTCAAGGGCTGAATTGGCAGAGCAGAAAGCAAAGCATCTCAGACTAGATTAGAAGCATTGTGTATAGAAAGAATGGGTCCATTACAGTCTCAAAGCTGGTGGGAAAAGAAAATGATGAATCCATTGGACTGGGAAAAAAAACAGAAGGAAAAATCCAAAGATGTAAAACCTTGGGGCAGACAAATCTATATAAAGGGCTTGATCTCTGCGTTCTGCATCAGGCAGACCTTCTGCATATAGATCATTTCCTTACTATCTGCATTAAAGCAGCTTATCTAGCAGTATTGAGTCCTTGAAGTATCTGCTGTTACATAGTTTCTGAATAAGTGCCTGTGTTTCTGGAAGAGCAGAAATGTGTAGTTGTACCTGTCCTGAAATCTGACAGGAAGGTAATGTCAGAAACAGAAAAGAGGGGAGGTGACAGGTACGGGGAAAAAAACTTCAGGTAACAAGAACCTAATGGAGAGAGGAGGAATGACTGAAGAGTGGCATGTGAAGGAATTCATACCTGGCCTTTGGCATGAGAGAGGAATGAGCAAACTGTTAAGGGGAGACTTTCAGAAAAAATGATATAGTCCTGAGAATGAAGAAAGTGGAGGAACTCTAGTTCCCACCTTGCCATTGTTTGATATAACATGAGTCAAAAGGAAAGTTATGATTCTATTCTTCTACCCTATCATTACAAACATGTCTATTTCTTGACATGCCTGTTTCTCAACATTCCTATGTCAAAGTCCTAACATCAGTCATGAAAACCTATCATGGTCTCCCTCTGTTCCATGTTATCCTAAACAAAATCAAGCCAGTTATTTTGAATGTCTATGGAGATTCAGTCATCCAGGTCATGGTTGTCCCAAACAGGCTTTTTCAAAAGTCAAAGTCAAGTCAAAGTCAAAGTCTTTATTGTCATTGTACATCGTGTATACAACAAAATTGGTTTAGGCTCTACTGGTGCAGTTCATACAAGACAACGTGAATAATAGAAAGGATAATCCTTATACAAGTAGTTAGGGGAAAAACTAGTCATACGTTTCCATATGTACAACATATTCTGTGCAACATGTATATTACTCAGGTGTATGATCTTATATTATGGTATATACATATTATACACTACACTGGCACCAGTGAAATTTGTGGTGCTATATTGTGTTTAGGAATCTGACAGCCCATGGGTAGAAGCTGTTTTTAAACCTGTTTGTCTGGCTGGCTATACTTCGGTGTCTTCTCCCAGATGGTAAAAGTGAAAAAAAGACACTGACCAGGATGTGAATCATCCCTAAGTATCTTCCTTACTCTGATGAAACAATGAGATCTAGCGATGTCATCCAGTAGTGTTAGAAGGCAATCAATGGTTTCTTGTGCCAAATTAATCAGTCTCTGTAGTGCCTTTCTATCCACAGTTGTTAAGCCAGCATACCATACTGTTATACAGTATGTGAGGACACTTTCATGGACTGATAGAAAGGCAACCGGATTTTCTTTATTTTTCCTTAAAAATTAAAATTCATTGAAGAAGCTTCTTGGATGAGAAGCAAAACATCAGGAAAAAAAAAGAAAGTCCAGTTGCCTTTTGAAAAAGCACCTTTGATTATTTTGAGTTTCTTTCTCATGCTTTCCTCTTTCTATGGATGGTGTCTTGTCTTTTCAGTCATGTTCACTGTTCAGTTTTTGCTATTTCCACCAGATCCTACTAATTATTTCACTTTACAAAGCTTAGATGTTTCAACACTTACTTCTTTCAGTAAGTTCATTTATTATCAGAAGCTAGTTTGGATTATTCTTACCCTGGGGAAGATTTAGTGTAGCAGCAACATTATATACTTTTTCAGGCATTCTTATTGACTTGCATGAAAAGAAAAATCATACCAGAACTGAAAATGCTGGGAACAGAATTTTTGTTCTACACTCAGTACTGTATACAGTATGTGGGCATCTAATTTTAAGATTGGATGTTCATAAATACACACACACCAGGGGTGAAATGCTTGCGGTTCAGACCGGATTGCCTGATCCGGCAGCAATGGAGGTGGTGGTTCGGAGAACCGGTAGCAAAAATCCCTGCCCCCCCCCATGCCCATCTGAGCTGTACAATCATCAGAGGCTCTTTTTTTACTTTTAAAAGCATTTTTTCTACAACCTCTTCGGCCGAAAAAATGCTTTTAAAAGTAAAAAAGAAAAGCCTCTGATGATCGCGTGGCTCAGCTGGGATCGTCAAAGGCTTTTAAAAGAAAAAAACCCTTTTTTTCTTTTAAATGCCTCTGACGATCCCAACTGAGTTGCCTGATCGGCAGAGGCTTTTTTAAAAAGCCTCTGCCGATCAGGCAACTCAGCTGGGATCGTCAGAGCCTTTTGAAAGCATTTTTTTACAACCTCTTCAGCGAAGAGGTTGTAGAAAAAATGGTTTTAAAAGTAAAAAAAAAATTGGCCTCGCCCACCCAGTCACATTACCCACCACCACCAAGCCACGCCCACAGAACTGGTAGTAACAAATTTTAGATTTCACCACACACACACACACACACACACACGCACTTCCAACCAAAAAGTATATTGATTAGATTCTTTTGAAGTTCATAACATACACTGCATGTCTTATAAGAAAGATGTGTTTGCATATAATTTCAAAAGAAATGATGGCCAAATATAGGAAAATACTGTTGAACAATTTGTTAGCTATAAAATGAAACTAACTGTTGTGAATTTGGTTCTAGAGCTGATGAGGGATGAAATTATATTTAGGATGAAAAATGAGAGAATAAAGGAAAGAGTTCAGGGAGAGCTTTATTTCATTCTAGAAAAAGTAACTGGTATATGCCATACACTGAAGTAAAGAGAACTGGGTAATTACAATAACACCTTTCAAGGAACTACTTAAGCTACCCATCCATGAAAGAGAATGTGAAAGGATTCTCATAAAGATGGCAGAATCTGAAAAATTACAATCTAAGGATATATAATAACAAATCAGAGAAAACCAAGAGCTCCCATTGTGAGAAACTAGGTCATCTTTAGAACTATTCTGTACTTGGGAAGATTTGCAATAAATAGGGCAAAGAAGATAGAAATCCTGAGCCAGGTGTAAGTTATCTGCAACAATTTAGACACCCCTGGACAAACTGTATATTTTAATCCAGTGGTCCCCAACCCCCGGTCCGCGGACCGGTGCCGGGCCGTGGAGTACCTGGCACCGGGCCGCGCAGCGGCCGGGGGACATAAACGCTGCAGCGCAAAGGCTCCTGGGCCGTGCGCAATGGGCCGTGCGCAAAAGCTCCTGGGCCGTGCCCCCACCCCTGCGCGCGCTCAGCGGGCCGCGGCGATAAAAAGGTTGGGGACCACTGTTTTAATCAATCCTTAAGGGAACAGAAGCTGAGTCAACCTCAAAATCATACAAAATTAAATACTTTGTGCAAATCTGAATGCTGATTTATTTGTTCAACTTGTATGCTGCCTTTCTCCGAAGACTCGAAGGCTTCTTATACAATACCTTCATATTTCTGTTTGTTTAGTTTGAATCTATAAACAACTGCACATAAACAATATATATACATTCAAATGCTTATCTCTGTTCACAATATAAGTGAGGAAGCAGATGATATTGAGTAAGGCTGTAGAAGACTTTTGCTTCAGTCGCATGGAGGTACTTCAAGACATGTGAAAACGTGAACACAGATCTGTGTGCCTCTTTTGAAAACAACCATGTCTTTTTTCCAGGATCACATAGCTGCAAATGGATTGCAGACAAGGACTCCACCACTTCAATATGTTGGCATAATGTCTGCATAGTTTTCCAGGCCAAGGAAGAAAGAACTACACAGATTTCAGTAAAGTATCTTTCATGTTTTCTTCGAGACCGCCTTCTTTGTACATTTGTAGCACATGCTCTTACAAAGATTGTGAAGTGTATCTTGTTAAAGTAATGCCAGGTAACTTGATGCAGCTTGCTTATATATGGCGTAGATCTACCCAGCCCTTCCCAGAAATGCATGGCATAAATCATTTGAGAATAAACACTTAATAAGAGTGTCAACACATTACAAGAGTTGTAATACTTGAGAGATTCTATATCAGATAACAGACTACAGCCAAAGCAAGAGAAATAAAATCTTGGATTTGTATGTCTACTAATATTGAAAAAGAAATTGTCAGCTCTCTGGTATGTGTTCTGTAGAAATGAAAAACAGACTGAAATCATATGGTGTTCCTGAATTGCCATGGAAAATGTTGGGCATATCTTATTATCATCATTTCTCCTTATTTTTCAGATATCAGAAAACATGGTGACTTTGTAATAAAAAGAGAAAAACAAGTGATTCCCAAGCAGTGGGAAAGCAGTGTTGGCATGTTATAAAGGCCATAAGAATATTATGAGTGATTATTTATTTATTTATATCTCATATTTATTGTTTTTACAGATAATTCAAGGCAGCAAACATATCCAGCATATCTTCTTCCTCTTATTTTCCTCACAACAACTATGTGAGGTAGATTGGGCTGAGAGAGAATGACTGGTCCAAGGCCACTCAGCTGACTTTCATGGCTAAGGTGGGATTTGAACTCACGGTCTTTTGCTTTCAAGCCTAGTGCCTTAACCATTAGACCAAACTGGTACTCATATTATATAATCTAATATTATCTAATATGATCATTTGCCAGCCAGGAGTGATACTAGTGTTCATGTGACTGGAATCTAAGTAATGTTTTAGTAGCCCAGAGTATCTACTATCCACATTAATAGCTGAAAGGGCAATTCATTGTGTGATACTAAATTTAATAAAGCTAAGGACTGGTGAAGTTTCTACATTTGTCATTGTTACAATATCAAATATGCCTTATTGGAATGCAAGTTGCTCCAATGTTTCTGAGCAGAATAATAAATAATGCCAGTAACTACTAATTTCACTATATCCTAAAATAACTGGCAATACACACAAAAATATCTCATAATGTAAACATTCAAAATTAATAAAAAGGATTTTGTGTTTGTATTACTAAGACTCTGATCTTTTGCAGGAGGGACATCACAAACAGATGCATACAGATAAAACCAGTTATCTGCTGTTGTTACCAAAAAAAATGTAAACAGCATTGTTCATATCAAGTAATGACTCTTGATGGTAATTGGTATAACTGTAAATAGGGGCCATTTAACTTAATAATATGGTGTAATCAAACACTAAAGTACATCTCCTGAACAAGATACAAATCTTATTTGAGAGAATTCAGAGTACTTACTTGGTGTTTATGATGATGCTATTAAGGATTATAGTGCAATTTTTGAAAACAATATCTGCAATCATGGCTGGGTGATCTATTATATTTCCCTTATAATTCAGAGATGTCTTCCTTTGAAAAAAATGTGCTAAATATAATTCTTATAAACCGGGAGAGAGATGATTTTAAAACGTTCTTGATAACGAGGGGTGTCCAACCTTGACAATAGCATGTTTGTAAGGTATACCCTCCCTTCCTACCCATGTTTTTACAATTACTGAAGAAAGATGTAAAATAGTTTCTTTACAATAATAGCAAATAATTTTCACTCATCAAATAAAATATATACTTTCTTGACTTTCTGCTACTCATGTATGTTATTTCTCCTTTTCTGTTTGTGTAATTCAAAATAAGTATTTTTCTATGGAAGAAGCATTAGCTTTATGTCTGACCTAAGCATAGTACATAAAATTATCTGCTACAATGTCCTTCCTGTCAATGACTACTTCAGCTTCAACCACAACAATACATGAGCACATAATAGATACAAACTTAAGGTAAACCACTCCAAACTCAATTGCAGAAAATACGACTTCAGCAACAGAGTGGTCAATGCCTGGAATGCACTACCTGACTCTGTGGTTTCTTCCCCAAATCACCAAAACTTTAACCTTAGACTATCCACTGTTGACCTCACCCCATTCCTAAGAGGTCTGTAAGGGGCGTGCATAAGCGCATCCATGGTGGGATTCAAAAAATTTTTACTATCGGTTCTGTGGGTAGCTTGGTGGGCGTGGCGTGGCTTGGTGGGCATGGCTTGGTGGGCATGGCAGGGGAAGGATACTGTAAAATCTCCATTCCCTCCCCACCCCAGGGGAAGGATACTGTAAAATCTCCATTCCCTCCCCACTCCAGGGGAAGGTTACTGCAAACTCTTATTTCCTCCCGATCAGCTGGGACTTGGGAGACAAAGAACAGGGTGGGAGTGGGACCAGTCAGAGGTGGTATTTACCGGTTCTCCAAATTACTCAAAATTACTGCTACCAATTCTCCAGAACTGGTCAGAACCTGCTGAATACCACCTCTGCTACCGTCCCTGTCCTACTGTCCCCTTTTATTTGTATCCATTTCATGTATTCATAATCATGTTTATATTTATATCTGTTATCTAATGCATGCTTGACAAAATAAATAAATAAATAAAGATAAAATAAATATGTTTCTGTGAACATCAAACATTATAAGATTCATATCTTGATATCCCAGAGTACAATAATTTTAGGGAATGCACTGTATTAAAACTGTCTATAGGAATTCCAATTGATGCATCTGTATTAAACAAAGTACAGGGTTAACACTTAAAAATCCAGACTGCATTTCCTTCCTTCTAACAAGGCTGGTGACACAATTTTACACAAATTTAATACTAACAGCACTTTGTTCATGTACTTGCCAAACTAATTTTCCTTGTGACACAGGTTTTTTTTCCAAATCAATTTGAATTAATGAGTCATATAAGATGGAGAGTAGTATCAAATGCTTTGTTAAAAATCTACAGTTAGAGTTGCTTCATCTGCTAATGCTGTAGTTTGAAGAAACAAAGTCAATTTCACATTACTTAATCTATGGGTTTTTAAAAAAAAAACAATCAATGTTTGTGACTGCTATCTCTATTCCCTTCTACTTGTTTAAAGTAAAAACAAGTTGATACACACATGCAAGAAGAAAATATTACACTTGTTTGATTGTAATGTCTTTCTTTATCTGAAAAAAATCAATATCACCAAGTGCTTGATCTTCCAAATTCTTCAATTATTATTTCTTTTTAATTATCACAGTATACCCGCGTATGCAATGTAGAATGGTCAGATGCAACAATAGATGGAACCTAATCAAGGAAAGAAGCAACCTATAACTAAGGAGAAATTCCCTAACAGTGAGAACAATTCTTGCCTTCAGATGTTGTGGGTGCTCCATCACTGGAGATTTTTAAGAAGGACTGGACAGCCACTTGTCTGGAATGGTATAGGGCCGTGATGGTGAACCTATGGCATGTGTGCCACAGGTGGCATGCAGAGCCCTCTCTGTGGGCAGGCTAGCCGTTGCCTCAGCACAGTTCCACCACGCATGCACCTGCGCCTCCCACCGGCCAACTGGTCTTCAGGTCTCTGCTATGCATGCACAGGGGGCAGAGCGCATGCGGGGATGTGCACATCGATGTGCATGGGGTGGAGAACATGCACGGGGGGCGCTCGCATTGCATTTTGGGGTTGTGCACATGCTTTGGGCCCTCGGCACCTAAAAAGTTAGCCATCACTCTTGGGTCTCTTGCTTGTACAGGGGGTTGGAGTAGAAGACCTCCAGGTTCCCTTTCCACTCTGTTAATTCTGTTAATATTGTTAAAAGACAATATGACTATTGCAGTTTACATAACTGAATAGAACATTTCAACAAGATAGCAAATAGATGCACAACTCCTGTAATACTGTATGTTTGGGGGGTTTTGCCACCAAGGCATTAGCATCTCCATTAAGAAGCTTCTACAGAAAAACAAAACCTCAAAAATGTGGAGAGGTAATGCATTTCAGATAGTCAACAGGAATTCACTGCTTCAAAACTTTGTCAGTGCTTTGGCATTTACTTTAAAACATGGCGTAAATATCCAACCCAAAGCAGAGGAGCAAGCCTTGTTGAAGAACAATCAGCAAGGAGCCAACAAGGAGTAATCCTGACACACCAAACTTTTAAAGTGTCAACAGAGACTTGAATGAAGGAGAGCCTGTTGACATTGTATACTTGATAAAAAAAAAAAAGACTTGATGAAGTTTCCTCATGAAAGGCTCTTGAGTCAACTTAGCAATAATGAGATAAGAAGACCTATCATTTTAAGGATACCTAACTGGTTGCAAATAGAAAGCAAAGAATAGGAATAAATGATACATTAATAACTGGGGAGAAGTAAAAGGTCAGGTCCCTCAAGGATCTTTGTTTAGACTGGTGTCTTCGCACTTATTTCTAAGTTATAATGACTTAAGGGTAAGCAATGCACTCTGCAGTTATGTACATGGTATTAAATAATTCCAAAAAGTAAAATGTAATTCTGATTGTTAAAAGAGTTCCAGAAGAATCTGTTCAGGTTGAGGCAACAATTATTGAGAGAAATGGAATTATTCCTGTAAAGAATATAGCCTGAGTGACTCCATATTTACCCTTCATATAACCTGAGCTAACCCTAAACTATTAAGCTGAGTAAGACATTTAGAAAAGGGAAGTGTGTATGACGCCTGTTCTGAGGAAATAATGTGTTAGTACATTCTGAGTTGGGTCAGGTTGACCCAAGCTCAATTGGAAGGAAGGAAGATATCCTGTTCCAATTAATTGTCTTAGTTAAGGACATATTGAAAGGGTATTTCTGGAGGGAAATGCCCTTCCAAAGGAAAATTCTAAGTTGGAACAAATGTTGCTGAGAAAGCCAAAATGTTAGGTAACATCCAAAAAACAATGGCAAGTGGGGGTGTTTTAATTGTTTTGCTGATTGCCTGAAAATGTATTTAAACCATGTATTTGGAGCAGTAAGACGTTCTCTCTCTTTCATGGGAGAACCCTTTTGCAAAAGCTTATGATATATACATACATACATACATACATACATACATACATACATACATACACACACACACTCTGCTTTTTACTTGTTCATGGTCTTTGTTTCACTTTTAATGAGGTTTGCTGTTTTTTTTAATCTCACAATCATTTAAGGGACAAACACTGTTCAGCTTAAGTAAGCATGAGGTAACACATTGGGGCAAACCCCCCCACACCCCAATTTCATATATAAATTGATAAGGACCAACATGGCAGGGTGAAAGTGGAGAAACTCTAGGACCAGAAGTCATCCAGTGGAGCAATTAGAAAGAGAATTAGAACAGACAAATGAAAATGCTTCTCATGTTTGAAAGTTACTAACTTTTGACCAGGATTTGATAAATTCATAGAGAATATATCTATTAAGAGCTATTAGTCTTAAAAACTAAATTGAAGGTGGGTACCAAGTCTTCACTACCAGTTACTGCGAGGAAACAACAGACAAAGAAGGACACATCAATAAATAATGCTAAGGCAGGGCAAAAATGTGGAGAAGAAGCTAATTAGTAACAGGCTTTATCTTTCTATGGTGACCTTAGATAATGAGAAATGTAAGCAAAAACTTATAAATATAGAAATATCACACTGACAGCAAAGGCTATGTGTATTTCCAGTTGTACCCGTGTTTGTGAAACCAGAATCACTAGAAAGTCTAAACAAAGAAAAATTGAGGGCCTTGAATTATAGTATGAAAATGGTTGAGAATTCTTTGATCACAAGAAAAATAAATAATGTAATACCAGAAGAAGTAAGACAGACTAGTCTCTAGAAGATCTAATAATGTAGTAAAACCTAAATATTTGGATGATGTTTGAAAAAAAAATTGAAAGCAATCAAAAAAGAGGTTTGTAGAAGACAAGGTGGTGTAGCATCAGCTTACAATAACTCAAAGAAACAGTTAGACAGATAGACAATTCTGGTGAAGCAATATCCATTGGGTCATAAAGGATTGATATCACTGAATTACTGAACAACAAGACATACATCAAATTGATTCAAAAGCACCTGTTTCAACTCAGTGCATCAAATCAGCTCAGTGATTCAGTTCAACAAACTAGTTCAGTTGACTGTCTTTTTGAATGAAACCTTCAAATCAAATCTTCACATAGTCCTAATTTTGATTTGGGACATCTTTCAGAATTGCCTGAGAGCTAACAGAGGTAACTGTAAGAACAGAAACCCAGATCTCCTAGGAGAAGCCTCTGCTGGAACAATGGCATTCAGTCAATGGAGGGACACTACCATACACAGGTTTAGCATCTGTAACTCCCCTTTTAACACCAAAAGAGCTGACTCTTTTGGAGATCTCCCAGTTACCAAACCCACTTCAAACAATGCTTAATGGCAAATTCTGGGGATGGAGAAGTGGTCTTTAAAGATCAATTTCTTTTCTCCTTCCTGAAGCATTCATTAAGAAAAATATTAGACTAGGACAATTTTAACAATGAATTGCAACTGCTAAAGACATTGAAAAATACCATCAGCATCATAAAGCAATTTTTAAATTAATTTGTTTTTTGAAAACTTACCAGAATATGAAAACAGAGAAACTGTCTTTATATATTGCTCTTGGGATTTTCTGCCTATCTCATCTCTTCATTTTCATGTGTCCTTATGCTGAGCAAGAAAATGTGCAAAATTAAGTGAGCCTTGGTGACGCAGCAGACTAAAGCACTGTTAAGTAACACCAGCTGCCTGCAATTACTGCAAGTTCAAATCTCACCAGGCTCAAGGTTGACTCAGCTTTCCATCCTTTCGAGGTAGGTAAAATGAGGACCCAGTTTGTGGGGGCAATAAGCTGACTTTGTATAAAAAAGAACACCACCTGGGGGGGGGGCAAAAGCCCTACTAAGCAGGTATACAGGTGAAACTCGAAAAATTAGAATATCGTGCAAAAGTTCATTTATTTCAGTAATGCAACTTAAAAGGTGAAACTAATATATGAGATAGACTCATTACATGCAAAGCAAGATAGTTCAAGCCTTGATTTGTCATACTTTTGATGATTATGGCTTACAGCTCATGAAAACCCCAAATTCACAATCTCAGAAAATTAGAATATTGTCAAAAGGTTCCATATTCTAGGCTCAAAGTGTCCCACTCTAATCAGCTAATTAAGCCATAACACCTGCAAAGGGTTCCTGAGCCTTTAAATGGTCTCTCAGTCTGGTTCAGTAGGAATCACAATCATGGGAAAGACTGCTGATCTGACAGTTGTGCAGAAAACCATCATTAACACCCTCCATAAGGAGGGAAAGCCTCAAAAGGTAATTGCAAAAGAAGTTGGATGTTCCCAAAGTGCTGTATCAAAGCACATTAATAGAAAGTTATGTGGAAGGGAAAAGTGTGGAAGAAAAAGGTGCACAAGCAGCAAGGATGGAGAGGATTGCCAGGAAAAGGCCATTCAAAAGTGTTGGGGACTTTCACAAGGAGTGGACTGAGGCTGGAGTCAGTGCATCAAGAACCACCACACACAGACGGATCCTGGACATGGGCTTCAAATGTCGTATTCCTCTTGTCAAGCCGCTCCTGAACAACAAACAACATCAGAAGCGTCTTACCTGGGCTAAAGAAAAAAAGTCATCTTTTCTGATGAGAGCAACTTTTGCATCTCATTTGGAAACCAAGGACCCAGAGTCTGGAGGAAGAATGGAGAGGCACACACTGCAAGATGCTTGAAGTCCAGTGTGAAGTTTCCACAGTCTGTGTTGATTTGGGGAGCCATGTCATCTGCTGGTGTTGGTCCACTGTGCTTCATTAAGTCCAGGGTCAATGCAGCTGTCTATCAGGAGATTTTGGAGCACTTCATGCTTCCTTCCGCAGACGAGCTTTATGGGGATGCTGACTTCATTTTCCAGCAGGACCTGGCACCTGCCCACACTGCCAAAAGTACCAAAACCTGGTTCAATGACCATGGGATTACTGTGCTTGATTGGCCAGCAAACTCGCCTGACCTGAACCCCATAGAGAATTTATGGGGCATTGCCAGGAGAAAGATGAGAGACATGAGACCGAACAATGCAGAAGAGCTGAAGGCCGCTATTGAAGCATCCTGGTCTTCCATAACACCTCAGCAGTGCCACAGTCTGATAGCATCCATGCCATGCCGCATTGAGGCAGTAATTGATGCAAAAGGGGCCCAAACCAAGTACTGAGTACATATGCATGCTTATACTTTTCAGAGGTCCGATATTGTTCTATGTACAATCCTTGTTTTATTGATTTCATGTAATATTCTAATTTTCTGAGATTGTGAATTTGGGGTTTTCATGAGCTGTAAGCCATAATCATCAAAATTATGACAAATCAAGGCTTGAACTATCTCACTTTGCATGTAATGAGTCTATCTCATATATTAGTTTCACCTTTTAAGTTGCATTACTGAAATAAATTAACTTTTGCACGATATTCTAATTTTTCGAGTTTCACCTGTATACAAAAGTATGAAGGCTATTGCTTAACGCATTGTAAGCCGCCCTGAGTCTCTGGAGAACGGCGGCATATAAATCAAATCAATAAATAAATAAATAAAATGGAGCTACTGTACACTGGACTCACATGAATGAATGGAAAGGGCAATTGCTTCGACATATTGAATAAGCCAACAAACAGAAGTAAAACATCACAAAGTGCCAGGTTGGCTGGATATTGTGAAAGTTATCAATTATGGAGAATATTTGCAGCTCAGGGTTGAAATGAAGAGTCCTTGGTGCTCCCTGAGCTTGGTCGTTTTCTTGCATACATTTGATTACCCAAACTAGGCATCAGTGCTAATTACCTAGTTTGGGTAATGAAATATCTGCAAGAAAACAACCAAGTTTAGGGACCACCAAGGACCCCTCATTGTGAGAGTTGTTGTCCAAAACATATGGAAAGCATTAGGTAGGGAAGGCTGCCCAGCTGTGGAAGGTTACTATGATCTCAAAAATAGCTAAAGATTGTATGATCTTTACCTTGAGATATTCTTTTGACTTGCATTGAAGATTGCTATTCTACCATAACTCTGGTACTAGACAGAGGAATCATTCTCCATCATACCTGGAGAAACCAATCTAGAACTGAATCTAGAATTTTTGGAAGACAAACTACCGTATTTTTCGGAGTATAAGACACACCTTTTTTCCCCCTAAAAGGGGGTGAAAATTTAGGTGCATCTTATACACCGAATGTAGCCCACCACCCACTGGCCCCCACCCTTTGGTCTCTGCCTTGCAGCAGTTACCTCCTTGCAGGCAAACAGCAAGAAAAAACAGCTCCTTTCAGCTTCAGCACAGGCTAATTAGCACAAGTTGATTGGATCGGCCTCCCGACTTTCAGCTGATTTGCTCTCGGCTGTTTTGCACAGGGCTCTTTTGCTTGCTGCAAAGAGGTAAATTGCTGGATCAGATTTTTTTTCCCCTTGTGCTAATCAAGCTATGCTGAAAACGAAAATGAAAGTAAAGCAGGCTGTTTGCTGTTTGCTGCAACGATGCAAAATTGCTCAGAAGTAGAGGGAGATTTCTTTTTCTTCTTTTCCTCACCCAAAAAGGTAGGTGCGTCTTATACTCCGGTGCATTTTATATTCCGAAAAATACGGAAATATAATCCACCAAGTTAGGGCTTTGAGGGCTTCCTAGAACTTTAATATACTTTCTTTGAGGATGATATGTTTCTAAGTATAAATAAGATAATTGCAATTTTGAACAAATATTCAGAGCAAAATATTTGAACTCAACACAGAACTGAGCTCAAATTCCCAATACAAAAATACAAAAGGCTTTGCTGTATTTTCTGTTTTGTATTCAAACCTTGCAAACTGTTGTCACTTTGTTACTCATCAGTTTCTTATTTAGTTTTTTGAAATTCATGGACTAGCAACCGAGCTGATTTATAAGCATTCATTTTAAATCTGTGCAAATCATGCCATACAAAGAAAATCATATTTATTATATGTACATTTGTAATCAGTTGACTAAAACAACACCCCACACAGTGAAGTTCTTAAAAAATGAGCATTCAATTATTCATTAAAGAAGCAAAGATACCACACACAATTATGCATTCGCTTAGCAGAGATAGTTTCTTCTGGAAGATGAACTCCTGCGACCATTTTCCATAGTAATCAGTATTTACATAGGCTTTTTAATTCTACTTGATTCTGTATATGGTAGTGATTCCCAAACTTTTTCCTTCATTACCCAAAATCACTAATCAGAAAGTCCTTTTTACTCAATGTAGGTAAAACACTTTAAGTCAGTTTAAATGTCCCTGTTGTGATTGGGTTTGTGTGTGGTTACCCAAGAAAAAACACTTTTACCCACCTTTGGGTAATTTCCACTGGTTTGGGAAGCATTGGTGTATAATATTGTATGCTGGGCCACCAGTTAAACTGCTGTAAAGCAGATTATTAGACAATGGCTCAGAACAGCTAATGGGTATTTCTGTAATGAAAAGAAATGGCTGAAGAATAGTTGGAGATGAATGGAAATCATACACCGGAACCACTGGAATGTACGAAAAGCAACTGAAAAATGATATCTGTTCTTGAGTCCCTCCAAATTAAAGGAATTGATTACAGTGTATATAGTGTACATGAGATGTCTGCTGTTTGGAGGATACAAAGTAAAACCTCAAATGAGAACACTAAGTCCATCCTAGGAACATTGCAACTACTTTAAGGTGGAGGTACTTTCTTCTGAAAAACTGGAATAGCGGGCCTTCTTCCGGGTATGTCTTTAGCTTCTACTCTTGTATGTACTTCCATAAATAAAGTACATAATATCACAAACTTTCAGAGATTTCTCATCCCAAGGAAAGTCATCCTCAGCATCTGCCCCTAACAGTTCTTATTGCTTGGAGAAATAGTGCATGATACTCTATATATGCATAAGAAATCAAACTTGAATATCAGCGATGAAAAGAATAATATAATGGCCTATGGTAAATTTACACATCATCCTGGACAAAAAAACTGAAGGCACCTTTTTGT
Source organism: Pituophis catenifer annectens (assembly GCF_029215685.1). Taxonomy (NCBI): domain Eukaryota; kingdom Metazoa; phylum Chordata; class Lepidosauria; order Squamata; family Colubridae; genus Pituophis; species Pituophis catenifer. The sequence goes on from NW_027256882.1 coordinate 236,795,422, forward strand.
CAGTGTATAAGAATTTATAAACTGGAATAGCCATAACAACAAGTCAGCCAATGGGAACTGTTTGGTGACTGAGACACAGGATTTGTTGTGAGCCATGTCAGACAGTTTGGAGCCTGGGCGTGGCTTAGCTTAACTGTTTTTTTGTCTTTGCTTGCTTGCTGCTAGTTCTGTCCTTGCTTCTACTTCTTGTCCTTGTACTTGCTACTTCTTCTCTACTATGTTACAAGAGCTGCATGGGCATTGTATACAGGCATCAAGTTTTATATTATTGTATATAAAGAAGTTTCTTCTATAAATGAATCCTGCTGAATTATTTATTTATTTGCTGGCTAGACAGCTACAGACTCTGACACTTTGGGTAAAATTTCTAAAGAATTTATATCATTTCAACAGGATTAAATCACATTTTGGCAAAACAGTTTTCAGCTCCCAATTGATTGTGTGTGCCATTAAGTAATTTTCAACTCCTAGTGACCACAGAGATAGATTTTCTCCATAACAATTTATCTCTAATCTAGCTTTTCATATCTTCCAACAGTGCACTCCCAATATTATTTTTAAAAAGCTCCTATATGAAACAAAGAATATAAAATAAGCCTAAAGACAATCTAATAGTATCTTGTTGTCCCTGTCACTGCGTTATTTTATTTGCCAGCTGAACTCATCATTTCTGGACTGTCAGACTCTCCGTAGCTTGCCAACTTCTTATCAGTAAACTACGTGTTTCCGTATCCACCCACATTCCTTCACTTGCTTCACACACTTTTTCCTTTGTTCTCTTTCCAGCAAGGTCCGGCTGAGATAGCCGGCAAGAATTACTTTCAAAAATGTAGCAATTAACTTTTCTTAGTTAGTGAGGTGTTTTATTTTCTTCATAACAAATAAATGAGTTTTATTAGAAACCTTCCTTCGCGTTTCTTTTTCGGAATATTGCAAACAAGGATAAGCCTCGATTCATCTCCTCTAATTAAACCAGGGTGATTAGTCCCAGAGCCAAACATGGGATTAATAAATGCCCTGACAGTCCCTAATAGTTGATTAAATAAACAAGCAGTACATGAAGCCTACTGTTCCTTTCTGCTTTTGCTTTCCAGTGAGAAACATGCTGCCTCTGACTTCAACTAGAAATGGGATTTTACTGTAATAGACTTCTCTTCCATACATTTATCAAATTTCTTCCAAAGACTTTTAACCATCGCTAATAAATTCTAACAGATTTTAGTGTTCATTACCTAATTCTCATAGGATGTTTGTTTGATTTTGGCTTGCTATGTTGTGCAAAAACAGCAAATGTGATTTGTTATCTAAAATGTATTTCTTAGTACATTGACACTGAATTTACAAACTAGTTGTTTTTTTATTCCAGATGGCAAGCCAGCCATGGCTTGCAGCAATGCATGAATCACAGTTGTGATTGACATCACTGATTTTTGGTTTGTAACTAAGTATCCAGTATTGTCAAGGCTCAGGACTCAGAGACTGACTCTGAAGCAGCTGCTCCAGCAGAATCTATGGAATGTCATCCTCAGGAGATACAAAACCTAGAATTCTCTGAGGCAGATCAAACACAGGCATCAACCGAACAGCTGGTGCAATGATAACATCAGGCTTCCCAGCCCCTACACCCAGAAAATGGACAGAGAGCAGAACAAATATATTCTATAAGGCTCCTTGCCAAGCACATCTCAGCCTGATTCAAACTCAGAGAGTTTTCAGTAACATTTCTCCCTCTAAATAGCTTCTTTAAAAGAATGTCAAACTAAGAGATTGATCCATAGGACACAACACCTTGGTATGAGTCAGTGGTGGGTTCCTCCTGGTTCGGCCCGGTTCCCCCGAGCCGGTAGCGGTGATGATATGATGTCACCAAACCAGTTCTGTGTTATTCTTACCTTTTATTTGGCCCCACCCCCAAATCTATTGCTGCCTCCTGAGTCCCAGCTGATGGCTAGAGGAAAAAAAAATGTTTAAATTTTTGTATGGGGCTTCAAAGGGCCGCCCTACAGCTGATCAGTGTTAAAAGAAAACAAATGAGTAGACCGGTGCCTGCCAAAATACATGAGTAGACTAGTGCCTGCCAAAATACATGAGTAGATCAGTGCCTGCCAAAATAAATGGGTAGACCAGTGCCTGCAAAAATACATGAGTAGACCAGGGCCTGCCAAAATACATGAGTAGATCAGTGCCTAAAAAAATAAATGGGTAGATCGGTACAGCTCTGCAAGCAGTTAAAAGCCTGGTAGACCAGTACTTCTGCTAAATCCTAAATAATTGTCATATGACCATCAAGCCACACCCACAAAATAAGCCACGTCCACAGAACCGGTAGTAAAAAAAATTAGAACCCACCCCTGGTATGAGTACACTAGAGAGTTTATAAAACTATCAACAACTAAAACACAAGATAACATGAAAACTGCTTTTCTTTTTTTCTCACCTAGAATTTCACCCTAAATGCAGTCAATAGCCCTCGAAACCAAAGCCTCTTTTGTCAGATCTATTCTATACATTATAATTAGGAAACTTCATTTTTTTAAGTGTCTAAAACTCTGTGAGGACTTACAGATGCAAATGAATGTATGTAATAATCAGATGTAGATCCTCTATTTCATCCCAAGTGGCATTATTTCTTGATTAATTTTCCAGAAGATGATTTCAGAAAATGTAAGCTCTGTTTTATGTTATCAGAGATTATGGTTAGCCAACTCCTTAGTGATATGATGACTACTTGTCTTGCCCCCATTCAAAGAGGTTAACGGTAATGATAGTGTGAATTGGAATAATGGGTATGTAACAATGTTCTTTTCAGTTACCTTTGCTTCAAGATATGTGACCCCTTTAAATGGTGTAACACAATCTATTCTGCATTTTTGAACAATTCTCATTCCAATGGGAAAGATTATTTTGGGAGGGGGCTGTTCCTGGCAGCATGGGGGTTATGCTGACAAGACAGTCAAGAGATATGCATGAAATGTCCTGAGTTTCACTACACAATCATCTTTCCAACAGTTTGAAATCTTGCTGGCTTTCTAATCTTTTAATTAACTCCCAACAGAAAATATCACGAGAGAATTGCTTTCATTATTTTTTTTCTCAAATGGGAAATATGGTCAGCCACCAACTTTGCAGTGGGATATAGAAGTTTCCTTTACCCTGAACTTCCCTCCTGATGACTACATGGACATGGACATGACATTTTCTTGGCAAAAGTATAGAAATAGTTTCCTCTTTTTCTTCTTCAAAGATATTTTTCTTTTTTCTACTTTCCATTCTAGCCTATGGCTCTAGGAGTTCTTAGTGAAATCTTACCCAAGTACTATATAGGTTTGATTCTACTTAGCTTTTTGAAAGTGACTAAACTCAGTTAGGCGCTGTCATCAAATTCAGATGAATAATTAACCCCAATGCATGGTTAATTTGGGTCAGCTTTGCCTTATATACATTTCTTAAATTTCTATTTCCTTTATCTTGGTGGAGCTTTCAACACACAAACCCAGCTCAAATAAATTTCTGAAGAGCTCTGCAAAACTCATTGGTGCCTATTAGATTGAAAAAGGCTAAAGCTCAGGGACTTTAGCAAGCCACACTCAGAAACCTAACCATAAAATGGAGAATATTTGGGATAATGGTGAATTTTCCCAGAAGGGGCAGTCTCTCAAAATCACTTTAAGAACATAGCATAAAAATGTCCAAGAAGTTATAAAGAACCCCAGGATAAGATCCAAGGATCGACTGACTGTTGTTACCTAAAGTCAATGTTTATTAAAGTCGCGGAGAAAAGCATAGGTAACACTGGGATTCATAGGGTAACAAAAAGAAAACCATGGCTCACTAAGAAGAATGTTAATGTTTACCTCACTTTTGCCAGAAAGATCTAGATGAACCTTCAGTCTTCTGCAGGAATGTTCTAGGTATAGTTGAATCAAAAATTAAACATTTTGAGCCATATGTTAAGCATGAAAGTGACAGTGTCATGGTTTGGGAGGGTGCTTAACTGCCTCAGGAGTTGTATACTTGTAATAATTGATTTATTCAGGAGAATATCTGGCCATCTGGCCAGAATTGATGATAAACTGCAAATGAGTAAAACAATGAATCCAAACATGCAAACAAGTCTACAAGAAATACCTCTCTGTTTCTCTTTCTTCTTATGTCTCAATGAATTAAGGAGGAATTTGCCTTCTGAATACTGTCTTGTTTCCCGTGACTTCAAGTTTTAATGTTCTTTACTTAAATAATGATTCTTGCTTATTTCCTTCAAGATCTACTCCCTGATTCTCTACAGATTCATATTAGGGTTGATACCAGTGCAGGACCTGAGGTATCCACTGCGCTGCTTAGTAATGATTTGTCTGAAGTCGTTTCACTGCTTATCTCTTGAAGAAGTAGATATGGTTCCGGTATTTGTTCACACCACTTCTTTCCTGTTAAATCCCTCCTCAACTTGCTATGTTAGGATCCCATCAAAATCTATTCTGCCAATGATTTCTGGAACTATTTATATCCTCTTTTTTTTAAGTGGAGTTTATCACCACTTTGAAGGGGATAATGATGAGGTTCAGAAAACGTCTTTAGACCTGACCAGCTTAGGCTGCTTTCAGAGGATCTCCAACATTTCAGATACCAATATTTACCACGCTGGTAGAACGAGGTAGTATTGTAGCTCCAGGAACAATTAAAAGAACGTAGTTATCTGTATTTGTTTAGACCAAGTTTTGGTTACACTGATAAATGGTCCGTATAGGGAGACAACTAGAAGACATGTAATCCTGTTGATACTCTTGGATCTCTCAATGGCTTTTGATATCACTGACCATAGCATTATTTCAAATAAAGGAATTGTGAGTGCTTTATCATTTTGCTCTTTCTATGGAAACTATGAGCATTTGTGGAATTTCTTCTTGGTCCTTTAATAATTGTCCTGGAGACTCTGCAATGTTTCATCTTATCCCCCATCTCTTTTATACTTATATAAAGCTAATAATATGAAATAGCTAATTGGCACCAGTATGTTGGGATAATCAGCCACATTTCTTCTCTGTTCAGTATTAGAAGTTATATTTATGAGTTCAAAGGCATGCATATAAGACAGAGATAGATTTCAGCAGGTTCTGACCAGTTCTGGAGAACCGGTAGCGGAAATTTTGAGTAGTTTGGAGAACCGGTAGTAAAAATTCTGACTGGCCCCACCCCCATCTATTGTCTGCCTCCCAAGTCCCAGCTGATCAGGAGGAAATGGGGATTTTGCAGTAACCTTCCCCTGGATTGGGGAGGGAATGGAGATTTTACAGTATCCTTCCCCTGCCATGCCCACCAAGCCACGCCCACCAATCCATGTCATACCCACCAGGCCACGCCCACAGAACCGGTAATAAAAATTTTTTGAAACCTTCCACTGATATAGAGTGGAGAATAATGGAGACTACATTTAAATGAGATGTTGATTCTGCAAGCATCTGTTTGCGATAGATGCTGACGGGGTTACTTCCTATTTCAGAACCAAACTGGAGTGAGGGGTGTTTATAGCTATTACAACTAATAAAGCAAATGCATTGATTCTTACTTCTGGATATGTATGTACTGGTAACTTCCAGCTTGGATTATGCTTGTGCATTTTTGTCAAATTGATGTTTGTAATTGTCCTAGAATGTGGCACATAGGATGGAATGGTTGAGGCTTCCAGGAAATCACATCACTTCTATGTTAAAACAGCTGTACTGTCTGCATCTGGCTTTCTGGCCTTATTTCAAATTTATCACTGTAGCAGTTAAACTCTTACCCAGTTAATTTCAGATTATTTGCAGAATCAATTATTATCACATAGTCTGTTGCACGTTCTTAAATTCTAAGGGTAACTTTTATAGATTCTACCATGGATATGTTGCTAATTTGGGAATCAGTAAACATTAGCAAACATAACCAGTCCCATATTTGGAATCTATAGTAGAATAAGTGAGAAATCATTAGAATAACAGAGAAATCACACAAACAAAGAACGAGAAGGGAAGGGAAGAAGTATTGAGCACAGCCTGTTAGAAAGAAGCTTTCTTGTTCAAACTTCTATGGTGTACTATTCTCAAAAAAGGAAATTAGAAATAACTAGGATCAAATATGAGGCTGTTCATTCCCTAAATCAATTTGATCCAATATAATATATAGGAAGATGATATATGTGTCAGTTTGATAAAACTGCTTGTTTGGATATAATTTTTATTTGTAGCTACAGATCAATAATACTTCCACACACTCTTCAGATGTTGGTTGTATTATATTGGGATCCATGGGGGGGGGGGAAGTTTGCCTACAGTTTCTGGTATTGTGAACATGATGGTGAGAACGATGGGTGATCACTGGAATGATGACACAGAGCTGTTGCTGAGTATAGCACATTCTTGCCTCAGGGTTTTACCCAGAGACTCCAGGATCTGGCCCAGCTGAAGATTTTTGATAAGAAGATGACTAAACGTAGCAAAGAGGTCCTGCCCCATCATGCTGCAAGGCATTGGAAACACAGCTATTGAGATATCAGAACAAATAGGAAGTTGGCTTTGATATTCATCTGTGTCAGGCAGTCACCTGCCCTAATCCTCCTTTACATAAGGTGATCTTTCAGAAACAAATGCTATGTGTCAAAAGCTTGGGAGCATAACAGCTATCCTAAACAGGTGCTCCATTGACATTGATCAGAGATGAACATCTCTCTGAAACTAAGAAGCAGATGTTTCATATTCCAATGAAAATTGGTTGCTGCAGGTGGATTAACATTAATACATGGCTGACATCATCTCATTAAAAAAAAAAATAGGGCCCCAGAAATCATACATCTCTTTTGCAGGGCAATTCTAGGTGAAAATGGGACAAGGATATGAGAGTGTCAACAGCTGAGCCTTGAAGAAGTGAGGGGAGAAAGAAACCAAAAAGAAAATAAATTAACAGAATTGGAGCTTTGAATTTGCAGTTTCCTATCACAAAGATATTTTGACAAAGACAAACTGGCATATTTGAGAAGGGGAAGGAAAAGTCAGAGGAAGTGAGAAAAGGGTTCAGTAGGTGGAATAAGGGTGGGGAATACAAGCAAAAGCTTGTAAAATCATCTTTTGTACATTCTAAATTCTTTTTTTCTGAGGGCACAGCAAGACATCAAGAGAAGTTCCCATCCCACACAATTAATGATTTTCACCCATTTAGTACAACACTGACTAAGAGGGCTTTTCTTCCTTCTTATAATTTAAGGGTATCCACAGGGGATAGTCTAAAGCATCAAGGCAGAGGCATGATGATGCAATCAAAGCCCCATCTGATTTTTTTTTTTAATGTTCATTGATCACACCATCTTGACTTCTTGTTCTACATCCTGCAGATGCTCCTGTTACAGGATTCAGGATCCAGACAGCAGGATTCCAAGCGAGGCTGTCATTCATAAAATGTATTCAGCACAAGAAAAGAAAACAAGCCCAGTAGGATGTCAGTTGGATTGCTCCTTTTTTTATAACATAGAATATAATAAACTACTAGAATCAAAACTTTTTGAAGTGACTAAATTGGAATACAGAGTTGCGTCTCTACCAAAAAAAAAAAAATTAACAATGATTATTCAAGGTTCCAGTGAATACCCACTGCTAATTCAAGTTTTATTTCAGGTACTTAAAAAGGCAGAGGAAGAGTTTAATTTTAAATGCCTGTAAGGAGGAAATGTTCTCAAATAATGTGTTTATTTAGGAAGAAATTTCACTAAAGAGATTATAGAGGCTTCTGGAACAGAGTATTTCTGTACTTTTGAAGTTCTGTACTTTTGATATTTAATATTTAAATTGTCCAGACCTAGTTTTTGGCCTGCAAAATTAGAAGCAATGTCACATGCTTTGGGTCCCAATAGGAATGATTCCTAGGTAGATATTGATTTAACTTCTCTTGTGGTATTTTTGCTATGGATTATCTGAAGGATAGTAAAGAAGATGCACTGAAGTTAGTAAAAGCTTACTGAATCCCAGAGAGACTAAACTGGCCTACAAGAAAAACCAAGCAAAGAATAGAAAAGATACATGGCAAGGTGAAGCATTACATGGACAGAACATAACAAAAAAAATACTATTGAAAAAACAGATAACAAGAAGACGTTGCAATGGCTAAAGCGGGTAAGATGAAGAAAGAGACAAAATGGCTAATTCTGATTGCATGAGACTAAGATTTAAAAATAATTGAATAATTGCAGAATAAAGCTAGAATTCAGAAGACAGCAACAGATGGCAAATACCCTCTCTGCAAAGAAGCTGAAAAATAGTGGACCAATTAGTGAGCTGCTGTAAAAAAAAAAGATTGCACAGACTGATTGCAAACATCAGCATGACAATGGTGCATTGGAATATCTGTAAGAAATAGCATTTGCCTGCAAGAAAGAACCAGTGGGGCCACAAGATTGACAGAGTAATAGAAAATGAAGACCCTAAAGTGCTCTGGGACTTCAGAATTCATACAGACAAACATCTGCCACAGAACACCCCAGACTTAACAACACCATCAGTCAATTGCAAAAGGCAGCTTTACTTGGAACAGCTTACATCCTGTGACCATAACTTTCACACCATCAAACAACAACATCTGCCTATCCAGGTCCTTGGGAAAGACTTGACAGGTGGCTAAAAAAGCCAAATCCAGTCTAAACATTTGGCTGACTGTGCAATCAACCATCATATGAAATTCTGTCTGGATTTTCCATGCACTTGGGGAAGGCAAAATGAGAAAAACCCAATTTCACAGCTTATCACAGGAAAGGTTCCTGAAATCAAGAAGGGTTAGGAACCATGAAAGAAATATTTTCATGTGTCAAAGCTAATGGGATGAAAACACCTGCTGCGAGCGCCAAAGTAAAATATGACTGAAATAAAATAGGCTAGAATTGGGGTTGGACTTTGGATCCTTTGCCTGTTTACATGTGCACCATGTTCTATATGTTGTTCCCCCACTTCATCTCAAATGTTATCTTATTAATTGTACAGGAGGCTCTGTCAGCCCCACCCATGAAATGCTTGTGGCTCTTATGGACTTGCTCCTGGGCCCCTAGAGAATATCATGATCTGCTCTACTGAAGAGCTGTGCTTTCTCCAACAGAGCCTTTTTTTCCCCTTATGCTCGGATCCTGGAAGGCAAACTTTATTAGTATTGAAACCTAGCATAAGAAACATTCACGCCTCCCACACTGACACTGATGGCAAGTGCTGATAATAACAGAAGATTTTCTAACTGGGAATTTGCTCTTTGCTATATTTCTCACGGTAAAACAATTAAGAATGGATTTTTCTTATTAATGTGCCTGGTGGTGACTTTTTGATTAAGGGATTCACACCATGAGAGAAAGCAGAAGATTCTAGGTATTTTCTTATATCTTCTCGTTCTGCAGTTAGGTATACTGTATATTTCTTGTTGCAATAATAATCCAAGCTTTGATGTGGGTTGTAAATCAAAATTTCCGTTTTGCACTTCAAGAAATATGTCTGTGATATTTTCACATCTCTGTCTCCCTTTATTATTGTCTTATTGTAAGACAATTCTTTTTGTATTTGGGAGGTGTTACATTGCTTGAGTCATGCCGCCTTTTTGAATTTACTATGAACCGCATCTTCTCTGCTGAGGTAATAGCTACTCAGTTGGACATCATCAGGCTAAAAGCATAAATGACCTGGACTTCTCACATGCGTACATCCTCTATTCACAATAGAATCCCTTATGCCACCAGGCTTGAAATTTTGTGCTTGAATAATCTCGGATTGCGCCGCCTCCGGTCTGATCTAAGCATAGCACACAAATTGTCTGCTCCAACGTCTTGCTTGTCAACAACTTCTTCAGCTTCAATCACAATAGTACACAGGCAAACAATCAATACAAACTCAAGGTAAACCACTTCAAACTCGATTGCAGAAAATACGACTTCAGCAACAGAGTGGTCAACACCTGGAATGCTCTACCCTACTCGATTGTTACAGCCTCAAACCCTCACTGCTTCAACCTCAAACTGTCTACCGTGGACCTCACCCCATTCTTAAGAGGTCCATAAAGGGGGCGTGCATAAGCGCACCAATGTGCCTACCATCCTTGTCTTACTGTCCCCATTTATTTGAATTTACTTCCTTTGTTCATGTTTATGTTCATACCTATACTTGTTATCTTGTACATGTTTGACAAACAAATAAAATAAATAAATAAATACATCTCTAGCACAGGAAGTGGGTTGGAACTTCTCCCTCCCCTTTTGGGCTGCAATGCACACCCATGTAGTCTGAATGAATGAATGAGTGAGTGAATGAGCATATATGCATGAGGTAGAGGAATAGAAAAGGTTATGAATCTAAGTCCAAAGGTTGATACATCCAACCTCCAAAAGACAGTAGCATTAAGTGAAGAACTTCAACAGAAAGTTGTCAGTTAATGAAAATAGAAGAATATGGTTGTTTTGATAAAAAAAAGAACAAACAAACAAAAGCAGTGTGAGAACTCAGAATCAATAAACATTAAGAGACGTAGGCAAAACTCTATTTAGAGTACAACATAGAATGAGCTGGACACCATTCCAATAATGGGTAAGTCACACAAAACAAAGAACTGGCAAGGAAGGGAGTAAGTAACTAAGCTATTGGAGAATTAAAACAAGTTCTTCTCTCATTTTTCAAATTATGCACAGAGAAAGAAGCAAGTTAGAAATAAATATGTATGATCAAGGCAAGGCTGTTCTTTCACGAAATCAATTATTGTTTGAGTCTAACAAGGCAAACAGAAAGATGTATGTAATCAGTTTGATAAACTTGCCTGTTTGTATATAATGTTTGTTTTCTCTTCCAAGGAAACATATTCTATTTACAAATTACTAGAACTTCAAACCAGTCCTTGCTGATGAGCCAAGGGAAAGGTTTTTGTTATGCTAGCTCTGTTTTTCACGATGATGAGATCTATTTTCACAGATGTCACCAATCACAATGAAAAATGATGAAATTTGTGTTTTGACAACGTAAGTCCTGCCTTTCCATATTTGTGTCCCAATGTCAGACCAAGTAGATAAGTTGTTTATTTATTTAACACATATCTACCCCACCACAATCAAAATGATTTTTCAACATCTTACATCAGGTATAAATAGAAAAAGTTAAAACATTCAGAGTCTTATTTAAAACAAAAATTAACAAGTAGGAATAAAAATATCCATCAGCCAAAAGGGTGTTAATAATAAAGTAAGCAATAAAAGATGAAAAATGACATAATGCATCAACTCAGGAAAAACAATAATTTATGGAAAATCAGCAAGGAGGTAGCTATTATGATATCCACCAAGAAGCAGATCCAAAGTGTCAGCATTAAGTTATGTGGTTCATATTACAATGTTGTGATTAGCATTTTATTATTCCTCTTCACCAATGCCTAGATATGGAACAACTTGCCACTGTGGTTGATATTAGTCTTATTACAATTTAAAAGAAGATTTATAGTATTTCCTTGAATCCTGGCCTTTTAGAAATTTTGTGCTACTGGATTTTAACATTTTTATTGGACTTGGTTTTATTGTATACCAAAGTTTGTAAGGCTCCTACTGCAGCATATGCAAGTTCAAATAAATGAAATAGTGAAAACAACACATACTGAAAGGGAAAAAAAGTCACCTGCATCTATAAATAGTAAAATGATGTTTTATAAATCAAAGCAAAGCTGGAGGCACAAAACCATTTTCAGAGAGCTGATGGTGATTTAAAGGAATCCTCTGGGTTAGTTTTTCAGAATCAACAGTAGAATAAGACTCTATATGACCCACAGACAGGTGATTTCAAACTGCTTTCAACATATTGTAGAAACAGTTGTCTGCAGCTTAGGTTGCAAAAGCAACTGCCTTTCCTTTGATAATACTGAATATGCTTATTTCAACAGAGCGACAAAAATCATGAAAACCATATATGTTTCTTAAAAAGAGAGTCTGGTTAATATAATATATGAATGCACATGTCTGGGTGCCCGCACCAATGTTTCTACAAAACAATGTAGAAATTATTTGAAATCTAAACAGGGAGTAGAAGTTGTAGTCTAAAGCAATCCACATTTCTTAATGCTGACTCAGGGGGTTGTTTCAAGGAGACAGAAGTTGGAAATAGCAGCACATGTTCAATCAGAAACAATCTACTGAGCTGCCAGTAAAAAAAGTAAAGTAAAGTAAAGATCCTATCTTTTTCCCATGTTGAAATCATCAACTTCCAGTCCACTTTCCTTCTACTTAGAATGGGTTTGTTTATTTCTATTTATTTATTCATTAAATTTTTATGCCACTCATCTCACTGATTCAGTGGTTCTGGGTGGCTTAAGTAAAAAAAAAACAATTGAAAACAATTGAAATTAGGAAAAAATGAATAGAAAAGCTAAAAGCCAAGATGGGGAAAACCTGGCAGTGGGGATCTTCTCTACCCACTCAGCCACCCTTCATGTAGCAGGTCCGTACCAGGGCCTCAGGCCAGTTGGCAGAGCCAAGTTTTTAGGATTTCCAGAAGACCAGGAGTATGGGGCGGATCTCACTTCCAATTGGAGACTATTCCAGAGAATGGGGGCCACAGCAGAAAAGGCTCTTCTCCTGAATTCCACCAGCCAAAATTCTGTGGCCAACAGGATCCAAAGTAGGCCCTTTCTGCTAAAAAAAATGGGGTGGGCTAGTCTCATCAGGTGAGAGTGTTCTTCAGATATCCTGGACCCAAACCGTAAAGCAAGGGTGTCAAACTCAAGGCCTGTGAGCCAGATCCGACCCCCAGGGTGCTTAGATCCAGGCCATAGGGCTGCCCCGGAAACAGCGAAGGACGGGCCTGCAATGCCTCTGCCAGCAAAAATGACGGCTTCCTGCAGCCCTCTATCAGTGAAAACAGAAAAAAACCCTGAGGTGGCCCCCTCAAGTTCCATTTTCTCTGGCAGAGGGCTGCAGGAGGCCATCATGGCCGAAAACAGAGCCTAGATGAGTGATGTTGAGCCACCCACCCTGGCCATGCCCTCTGGCCACGCTGCCCCGGTCCCCCGAGGTCAAACACAACCCTGATGTGGCCCTCAATGAAATCAAGTTTGACACCCCTACCATTACCATTACCAAAGGTAATGGCCAACAACTAAGGTTCTTAGCCTAGGCTGCAAATTAAACTTTGATAGACATGGGTCACCATGATGATATCCTTACTACATAACCTATAAAGAGACATGTGCCATTGCAGTAGCATCTAGTGTACTAGATGATGTCATGGCATATATCAGTCACACTCCAAGTTTAAAGATCTGATCACAAATGCTCACAATTTTGCTCATTCTTAGAACAAAATAATTGTTTGGAAAATGAGATCAGTCAGGAAGTGGCATTGTTTTCATGCCATTTCAAAAGAACTAATGTGCCAGTTCTCCTTACAAGTCCTTGCAACATATTATCTCTTTTTAGCACATTTTAGTGAAATCATGACAACTTACGCACTTTGCAAAAATAAATCACAGAATTGTCAACAATGGCATCTTTGGACAGGGTGCTGACATTCATCTGAAAATTTATAAAAAAAATAATCCATGTTAACATAAAGTTATCTAAGATTCAGCTATTTATAAAATTTATTCTTCTCTAAAGCATTGAGATACTTGGCATGCTGAATTGAAGCAGCAATTAGAGACATAAGCAAATAAAATCTTCTATTGATTTACTACAGACAAACATGTGTTATAGCTTGAATCCAGCTTGTGATCGAGAAATTTCAGAACTCACATAGGATTTCTAGATGTCATTCATTAAAATCAAGGTCAAAGTATAGAATATCAGTTAACACTTTGTTCTTTTTTTTTTTCTTCATAATATAATGAGATTTGAAGATTGGTTTGGCTGATTCAAGTGTTTGTAAATGTGAAAAGAAAGCTGTAACATACTGATCAGTTATCCAAATTTAACCCAACCAGTTACTGTTGGACCTGTAAAATGAACACCTTTGTCTTTCTTTCAATCAGATATATAATAGTCCTGGTCCTTCACAAAAAAAGAAAAATCCAAAACTTGTATAAGACTCTGAACTGCTGATCTTTCACCATATAGATATATGAATAAACCAGTTAACATCTCTAGAGGTCTTCTAAGGAATATGAACCTTTAGTAAGCACTAACACTCATGAAATTTCTCATCACTTAGGCTAGCTACTCAGAAATTAACTACTTTATAGCATCATTCAGCTATCAATTACTATATCATTACTATTATATTGACAGAACTACATTGGGAGATACTATAAATCACAAGAAAGCAAATGATCTTAAGTGTGCATATTAATAAATTTGCAAAAAAATAAAAAAGCCTTAGGAGACTTCTATGATTTCGACTGGGGAAGAAATAGAAATTACACAATCAGTAGAAAGTTAATTGAACAATCCTGCTTATTGTTAGACTTTTAGGTAATGACATTATTTGATCACAACCATTGGAAGAACAAGAATGCTTGGCCTTTGGTACTGCATCTGCTACTATTTGATTTAGATATAAAGAAAACGTGGTAAAGCTATCCTGAAGGTATTAGGGAGCTTCCATCTTCACACCTGATGCTATATAAATTTGAAAGTATCACAGGTGGGGGAAGAAAGTCACAGAAGTCCAAGGAAGTATCTTAAGTTAAAGGGAAGAATGGAAAAGAATACTGGGTGGAATAAGGGATGAAAACATTGTGGGTTAAAAAAACTGAATGTAAAAGAATATTTCCTACAAAAAAAATAACAAAAGGCATTTCATAATGCGTATAAAGAGAAGGTAGAACAAGAAATGTTTAAAATTAAAAAAGAGAAAGGAAAAATGCAGAGTAATTTACAGGGAATAAAACACTGACTTTGAACTGATAAAAATATAGCTAATTCAGGAGCCTCCAGTGCAGTGAATTGAATTAAAAATAAAAATGAGTTATTATTTGGGATGAAACTGAAGTGAGCAAATGCTGGAAGGAATCCTTCAGAAATTCATATGAGAATTTATAGAGATGAAAGAGTGGAATGCTATATATATTCAAGAAGAAAATAATGAAGGCATAAATGTGATAAGACCATTAAAATGGGCGAAGCTGTGTGTGTAGATGGTATAAATGGAACACATGTTAAAATATGAATGTGCTTTTTCTTATGGCCTGCTTACGTGAAGACAGTGGCTGGTTGCTGAATGTGATCAGAATGATATATGGTGAAATTAAAGTGTACACATGAAAATAAACGTATTAAATTGAATACTTAGTGAATGATTAATTTTGAGCAGAAAGTAAAAGAAGGATGTGTACAGTAATGTATTCTTGTTTGCTTAAGGTATTTATGGAGAAATGTCTAAAAAAGTTTGTAGTGACATTGGATGCATATTTCTTGGGTATCTGAATGTAAATATATGCAAATGATACTATTCGTTGAGAACAATAATAATTTGTCTTAAATGTTAGATTGTGTGATACAAGAGTATGAATCTGAACATTAATATATTAGAATCAAGGGAATTGTGTACTATAAACAAATAGTAAAAACTAGATTGTGTGCATGAATATGCACAGTAGAATATTTATTGAAGTTGGGAAAACAGATGGAGAAAATTTAAGATTTGCAAATACTGATACAAAAGTACTGAGTAGTGTGAGGTCTGTTATAGAAATAAATGCTTGTTGAGAAAATTAAAAATGTCTGTGCATAAATGCATGCTTCTGCCAACTGTTGCATGGATGTGAAATTTGGGGACATCAGGAGAAATATAAAACTAAGTTGAATGCAGACGAAAAGGCTCACTTAAGCATGTCTTTAAAACAAAAGGAGAACAAAAGATAATATATGAAGTAGTGAATGGACATAGCAGAATCAACTATTTGCAAGGGTGAAAAGGTATGGAAAGGTAATGTGCATGAGGTTGGTATAAACTGAATTTAACTATACATCCTTCTCTTATCACATGCCTCTAACTTTTTTTTTTACTATCTATTACATCCTTTCTCAGCTTTGCACTGTATTGTTTGATACATATATGTGTCCTCAAATCCAATATTTTCTCCCCATCATCTTCATTTCTAGCCTAGGAATTTTACAGATGCAAGCACTAAAATCCAAAGTAATAAATAATTTAATATAGACAATCAAATTGACAAATTGAGACATGTGTACTTTCCAAAGATCTTTTAAATTGGTACATGTTAAGTTAGGCTCAAATGTTCAACTATTTTAACGGGGGGGGGGGGGGGGGATTGGCCAGAATTATCCTATCTTGGTTAACTTGGATCAAGTGCAACCCAAATTTCCAGGTAAGTCTGAAAAAGAATTCTGTCTTAAATTCTAAGTAAGTTACTCAGAGAGAACCAATAATCTGTCTTATTATAAGGCAAATTAAATTGATTTCCTTATGATTTGAGAACAGTTCATCTGAATGTATAGTTATTGTCATATGAAGTCTTCATTATTTAAGATTGATAGAGGATGTTTTATTTTATGTTCATTGGGGGGTGGGAAGATAAATCAGTAAATTACACAGGATATGACTTTCAACTCTCTAGCATATCATTAATAATACTCCTAACCCAGCTATATCTTTCAAAAAGTTGTCTTCCTCCATCTTTTTGTTCTTGAAGTTTGGTTGATTTGAAGAAGTCTAAACAATAATATCCAATGTACAGTTTTATATCTTTGTTATTAATGATTTCCACACTGAAACTGCTGCATTATTATTGTACAATCCCCATCATTCTCAATGTTGTTTGCTCCTTAATTACTAGGAACAACAGTTGTATAGTGCAACTCTGTAATGTCTACTCAGAAATAATAACCACTGAAATGAATATTTTCACAGCTAAATATTACAACATTGCTTGAGTTTAACTTCGACCCCAAAACTCTTTCAAAGTCCTTATTCAGTGGCTGGGTTATGCCCTAAGCAACAGCTATGAGGAGAAACTGGAGTAACCAAAATTCATTAGAATCTTCTTAAGGGTTTTCAACGATTCTCTATTTTTTATTTTTTTATTTAATTTTTTTTAATTTTTTGCTTTTGGTATTCCAACCCTCTCTCTTTACCAGGATCTCCTAATCACAAAGAATATTTTTGAGAGTGAAGCTATAGCCCACTTTTCTACCATACATAGACTAGCTCCCATAGAGGACTCAAAATGGTTTAAAATGTTTTTTAAAAACCCAAAATCACCCTAATTGTAATGGTATGTGGTAGTGACTTTGGAAGACAAGGGACGAAATGATGTCTAGGGATCAGTCCGATAAGACAATGTATGGCCCACAACTGCATACAGGGCAGAGAAAGAAACTCAGAAAGGGACCTCCCTAACTTAAGGTAAACATATATGCTAGTCGTTCCCGACTCTAGGGGGCAGTGCTCATCTCTGTTTCAAAACCAAAGAGCCAGAGCTGTCCGAAGAAATCTCCATGGTCATGTGGCCGGCATGACTAAATGCCAAAGGCGCACAGAACACTGTTATCTTCCCACCAAAAGTGGTCCCTATTTTTCTACTTGCATTTTTTACGTGCATTCGAGCTGCTAGGTTGGCATAAACTGGGACAAGTAACAGGAGCTCTCCCCGTTACGCAGCATTAGGGATTCGAACCGCTGAACTGCCGACCTTTCGATCAACAAGCTTAGCATCTTAGCCACTGAGCCACTGCGCCACTGTCTCCCTAACTTATCAAGCTCTATAAAAGAGATGGCAGATGACTTGCACTATCAGACTTGCAAGATTGTGCTAATGTAGCCTTATAATAGAGTAGAATGAGCTTAGCTGGTTGTGTTTCCTGTCTGGTCTACCTGGATAGGATAACATTAACTCATTAAACACTACGTAATTACACTGTTATAAAAACAAGCACAATTAGGAATTAGTACCACTCAAAAATCCTGAATGAAGGGTAAAGGTTTCTAATTAAGACAATCAAATTTGGGCTGCAAAACACCTGATGACCATAAGAAGTCAGCAAAGATTTAGCTTTCTATATCTCTTTGCTTCTAGCCCAAATTTTTACAGCCCAGAATTGGTAGCCTTGACCATAATGTTGTTTCTAAACCTCAGAAAACACAAACTAATGCATTCATAGCATAACAGCAAAATGAGGGCAACTGAAGTCACAAAGATCACTAATATGGCACAGTGGGAATGAGGGAGGAGTGGCTTTTTGAGATGGAAGTAAAAAAAGAACATGTTCTAATAACTTAGTGAAATAAGAAGTGTTGCTGCTGAAATGGAGGTGTTTCACTTTCCCTCCTTTCTCTCAATTACATTTACTTTGTCCTTGAGGCTACAGATGCCCGAATTGTTAAAATATAAACAACTGTTTTCAATTACCTCAGCTATCACACTTCCCCACCCCAGATGCCTTTTTTGAGCGTTCACAAGCACTGTGAGAACAAATCTGATAACACACCTGTGCTGAAACTGGCTGAGTTTCTTCCTTTTAATTCCTCTGAGATCAGAATCTAATACCATCCCTCCTCCCCAGCCCCCAACCCCACATCCCCAGTTTTTAATGTATTGTACCTCAGTGCATGGCCATTCCGCTTATACAGCACACTGAGCTATTATACTGTATAAAATGATACCACACAAGATTCCATGTTGTAAATAGAGTGCAATTACCACACAGAGAGATTTACATACCCCTATCAATGCAAGAAAAAAAAAGTCTCAGCTTCAAGTTTTCAGCCATTATTTGTAAAATCATGAGAGTCTTGGTCAAATGAGACTGCAGTGTAAGAACTTGAAGTGTAACTGTTCATGCAGAAAATCCATTAGCTTTGATTTGACTTCATTCTGATCAGAACTTTGCAGCTTATCATTCACAGTGGGCCAAAACCCCTGAGGTGTAAACAGACATAGACATCCTTCCCCCTGGCTTTGCAGAAAAATTGAGTAGGAATTGTTAGAATTTTAGAATCACTCCATTCTGGGGTGTACTCAAATGATATGGAAATCTTCCAAAGCAGGATAAAATCATGATATTTTCTAAGTCTTAGAATAAGAAATGAAGCCATCCCCTCCCCTAAAAAAAAATCACAGCTGTATTATACATTATTTGTAAGATATCTCAAACCCATTTTAAAACAGTGAGATATAAAGGAAGTACAGTAAATATGTGAAATCATTTTGAACATAAAAAGAGAAGGTAAATGGTTCCTTCTTAGTCTTCAAGTAAAAGAAAAATTGGAATGAGAAAATTTGTCAAAGCCGTAGTTGGAAGTTAAATTTTTATCAGTATATACCCGTGTTGGCAAACCTATGGCACGGGTGCTGGAAGTGGCATGCAGAGCCATTTTTCCAGGCATGTGAGCCGTCGCCCAACTCACCTGAAACTGCGCATGCGCACGTGCCCCAGGTGGTGTTCAGGCCTCTGGTGCACATGCATGCAATTCAGGGGATCCAGCTGGTCTTCGGAGCTCTCCTGCACATGTGCACATGTTTGCGCATGCACGTGAGATGACTGGTGCGTAGTGTGCGCATGTGCAGACAGCATTTGCACGCATGCATTGCACACACAAAAGCTGTGTGCATGCGCATATGGTGAGATTGAGCATGCAGTGCGTGCTACTGCACATGCATGAAAGCTGTGAGCATGTGCAGATGGTGTGGTTGCGCATGCAGCATATGGGGACGAGCCTTTTCTGGCCCGCCAGTGGCCTGCACGGATTGTGGTTGATCCCGACAACAAGGAGGCTGGTATGGTGTCGCGCCAGCAACCTGCCCAGCCAGCGCTCACGTCGGACAGCGAGGAGGCTGAAGAGGATGTGGTGCCAGAGGCAGAGACTCAGCCAGGGCCCTCAGAACCTCCAGAGGCTCCTTCAAGTGGAGATAGCAAAGTGGAGGAGCCTCTCCTCAATGCTCGAGCACGCAGGGCTGCCAAAATGCAGGAGTGGCTACTCAGGAGGAGGAGGTCTCCTTGAGAGTAAGGCTTGAGGATCCTTAGCCTATTTAAGTTGCACACCATTAGTAAGTTTCTTGCTAGAAACAACTTGTAATTATCATCAGAGCATTTTTGGAAAAGTCTTATCATATCTTGCTTTGTGGGCTGGTTGCCAACATTGCCGGACTTTGGTTTATTCTTGCTACTTAATAAATTTGATAAGGACCCTTGGTGTGTGTCTATAACCTCGGGAATCTGGAGCTGGGGCAGAACAGAGCCTTGCGTTATTTTGGATGGCATGCGAGCGTGCAGAACACGCAAACCGCATTCTTGTTCAGCACTCGGTAAGTAAAAGGTTCGCCACCACTAGTATATTCAGTATATATTATACTGTATATACTGTGTACAGTATACAGTATATTTATCAGTATATACAAGGCTTTCTAAGACTAAAACATTCCAAATGCTCACCTGAACATTGCTGAGGCCACAAATCTCACCTAAACCATGATTAGAGAGGTATGTTCTATACAGAAAAGACTTTTTTACAGGAAATGTAGTTTTGGAACAGACAAAGCTAGCACCTAGCTTAGCTAGATCCTACTAGGACAGTGGTGGCGAACCTTTTACTTTTACTGCGTGCACTCGCATGCCATCTGCAGTAACACGAGGCTCTTCCCCATGTGCTGCGTGTGCAACTGCACCATCTGCGCATGTGCACTGCTTTCACGCATGTGCACTAGCGTGCATTGCGTATGCAATCTCACCATATGTGCATGCGCACAGCTTTCATGTGTGCAATGCACACATGCAAATGCTGTCTGCACATGCACACACTGTGCACCAGCCATCTCGCACGCTTGCAGAAACATGCGCGCATGCGCAAGAGAGCTCCAAAGACCAGCTGAATTGCATGCATGAGCACCAGAGACCTGAACACCAGCTGGGGCACGCAATTTTTTTTTACTACCGGTTCTGTGGGCGTGGCTTGGTGGGCATTGCAGAGGAAGGATATTGCAAAATCTCCATTCCCAACCCACTCTGGGGCCAGCTAGAGGTGGTATTTGGCGGTTCTCCGAACTACTCAAAATGTCCGCTACCGGTTCTCCAGAACCTGTCAGAATAGCATCCTTGGCCATAACCACCCAACACATTTTATGGCATGTGGGAATTTGAATCTTGGTCTCTGTCAATGCTCTAACTCCATGATGGTGAACCTATGGCACGCATGCCACAGGTGGCACAAGGAGTCATATTGGTGGGCACACGAGTGTTGCCCTAGCTCAGCTCCAGCACACATGTGCGAGCTGGCCAGCTGATTTTTGGGCCTTCTGGGCCCAACGGAAGTCAGCAAACAGGCTGTTTCCGGCCTCTGGAGGGCCTCCGGGAGGTGAGGAAGGCTGTTTTTTGCCCTCCCCAGGCTCCTAGAAAGCCTCTGGAGCCTGGGGAGGGCAAAAAACAGATCTACTGGGCCCACCATGCCATCACATGCCAAAAGCAGGGGGAGTATGGGAGGGGTCGCGCACACATGCATGGGGGGGCAGGGTGCATAGAATTATGGGTGTGGGCACGCACACGCGTGACCACCCTGCACTCCCCCAGCTTTTGGCACGTGATGGCAAAAAGGTTAGCCATCGTTGCTCTAACTGCTGCACCAAGTTGTCTCTCTGCATGTAATTTAAAATATAGGAACTTATTTCTGGATGTGTCTTATTAAGGATGTTCTTTTATAGCCCTGGAAAATCATTTATTAAACTCTTAAGTAGCTCACATTTGAAACACTAGCAGCACTTAGCAATAAAACCATGAAAACAAGAGCAGAGGAGAACAAAGATGAAAGCAGCAATAGTTTATCATCGAAAGCAGATACAAGTTTAAAGGGCTGAGTAAATTTGCATGGGACTACAAAGATAAACAACATGGCTCTACACACAACGCTGGGAAAACAGTTTGAGCAATAGGAGCCCAGCCTTTGATCAGCACTCATCTTATCTCAGAAGGAATTAACATTCCCAATGCAGCTCAGAATCTGAGCACATTCAAGGAGGAATACTGCAAAAAACGCTTGATGCTCTATATAACTTTACAGATAAGTTTTCAGAAAAAACAGACTAGGGAATGGTTTATATATGTATGTGTATAACTATTTACCTATTCATCATCGTTCCCTTTTTTTGAGGGGGGTTCTAATTGCAATCCCCCAAGAAAGCAGAAAGGCAATAAAAATCAAGGCCTGGGCCATGTACTGTATGTTGCAGTAACAAAACTTTGTTAAGAGAGGTCAGGTGCCTTCTGTCTACTAGCCATAGCTTGTTGAAGATGCTGTGTGTCCCCAGCGCTACTTGGACATTAAGAAAGCCTAATCTAATATCATCTTCAAGGTATATAACTGTCAGGATTTCAAGTAACACCCCCAACTAAAGAAGACTCCGAGGCTAGAAATTCCTCAAAGTTCCATTTTATTAGAGATGTCATATTGGTACATCTGGGAAAACCTGAATCTGAAAGTTTCCAGGTTTTCCCCACCCAAAAGAAAGTCGAAGTCCCTTCCTCTGCACCCACATGTTCATCACATAGTCCAATCGTTGCACAGTCCCAACTGGAGATGCCTTCCAGTCACGCCACTCCAGGTGCAGGGCAAGATGTCCTTGACTCTCAGAGAAAGGAATGTTATTATGGCTAAATATCTCCACCGCTTTATACAATCCCCTCTCCCAGTTTCCCACAGCAGCCTTGAAGATCCAAAGAAAAAGATGGCCTCCAGGGCTGACAATAACTTTACACAAAAACAGACCAAGGTTTTTATATGTATGTGTATATATATGTATTTACGTATCTGTCCCCTCCAATTAAAACTCTTTCAAATTCTGACTCAACCATAATTATACTATTTTCATGAGCATAACCTCATAATAAAAGTTTTGGACATAAAACATTTAAATCTTCAATTGAAACTTTCAGACTAGTTAGCCCACAGGAAAGCCTCTCTTCTCTTACTTGTCTGCAGTATCTCCTGTCTCTGGTAGTGTTTCTAACTCCCAAATCAACAAAAAGCTGCATAATCAGCTTTGGGATTCTTATGGCTGTAGGATTCAAACTATATGAATAACTATAGTATCATCAGGTCATTCAGTCAAAGTAGCTTGTAATAATAGATATGCTGGTAGAAGATAGATGATAGATAATAGAAGATGGATGGATGGATGGATGGACAGACAGAATACTATATGGTTATTGATACCCTTTATCATAAAGCAAGAATGGAGCTTTTTAGAACTTGGAGGAAACACCCTCAAACCATTATTTTCCTCGCAAGTCCCTACCCATGGCAAACACAAATGCATAGATATGAAAGAAAATACTGATCCTTTATGAAACCAGAGCTGAGAATAAGTTGAATGGGTGGTCTGAATATTTCTTCTGATTTTAAATCATTCTCCATCAGCTTGATGGAAAAGGAATACTTTTTCTTTTTATTTAATTAAAAATGTGGAAAATTCTCATGGATGTGAATTTCTTGCTTTATGTAATTATGAGGCAACTACAGGGGGAATATGCCATTCCTTCATTGCAGAATAATTTCTCTCTCATGGTCTAAAGCAACCTCCATTATTCTCACCTTCATATCATGACAAAAACTATCTCCTGGAACACTTTTTTAATCAGGAAAAGGCTCAGCCAGATAGGTTGAAGTACAATAAATAAAGAGCAGTAATGGGGGGGGGGGTAAGGGAGGAAATCAGTACCAACTCAGTAACAAACATTATTTTGTTACCATCAAAAGAAATTCTAAATTATTTGCAAAATATTCAGTGAATGAGGTAGGAAAACAGTTTCTTTAGTAGAGAAAGAGTCCTGAGGACACAGATTTCTGAAAATTGGAAAATTACAAAATTATGTTATAGAAGGGGGGGGTTCTTTAAAAAAGGATAATTTAAACCACAGATCAGAATATATTTCATTGGAGCACAAATTGGCTTATTGGCAATAAAGACAGAGCTGAAGAGGGGTGTGATTGAAGTCCTTCTTTATGGTAAATTAGAATATATATATGACTGGCTAGAACATCCAAGTGTTTCACTGGTTATAACTCATCATATGTCTAGTGAGATCATTGAGGCCGATAAGCAATGGTGGGATTCAGCCAGTTTGGGCGAACTGGTAGTTAAATTGCTGGCTGGCTCCACCCCTCCCCTCCCTGCCCCTTCCAGGAGTCTCCATGTGCCCCATTTTGGCTCCCAGTTAAATGCAGGGAGGCCTCCTAGGCCCAAAATAGGGTACGGAGGGGTGCAGTGCCCCCCGTGGCCCGTTTTTGCTCCCAGGAGGCTGTAGAAAGGCCTACTGGGCCCAAAACGGGGTGCTGGGGGCCAACACGTCCCCCCCGTGACCAGATAAACAGGGATTAATACCGGAAAAAAACCAAGCAGAAAACAATACTCTAGTCAAGGAACTACCAAGTGGACAAAAAATCAAGTAGCAAACAATCAATCAGAAAACAATACCCTAATTAAGGAACTACCAGGGAGAAAGCCACACCCTAAGAAACATTGGCAGAGCAAGCTACAGTATATAAACAGGAAGCAGATGTCCACTAGTACTGATGATGTTATGCAATTGGGCAATGAAATGTCTGCAAGCAAACTACCAAGCTCAGAGAGCGTTAAAAGACTACCCAGAATTTCTTTCCAGGGAGTTACTTTCTCCTTCTTTCTGAAAGTTCTGGTCTTAACCCAGTATCTTTCCCCAGCTTATCAGCATTTCTCAGCCTTCTAAATATTTTATGGCTAAGCTGACAGTGGAGTTTTCCTAGGAAAGTATTTTTGGAAAAGAGAAAGTTGCATATTTTGACACCATCCAGCTGAGCCAGTGCTTTGTTTTCCCTGGGAAGATGTATTTGGGTTAGAGGCTTTAGACTTAACTTGCAAAATTATCTTCAATGCCCAGATACAGTGCTCAAAACATAGACTTTCATTTTGTCAAATATGGGCCCTATTTCCCAGTAATTTATATTATATGGTAAATAGGATATCCACTGACTTAATTAGTGCTTATGCACAGGTAATTAAGTGCAGGCCTACAGCTTTATATATTAGCATTTAAAAATAACAGTCATTTGCACTTGACAAACAGCTTTTGTGAAAATCTGATTGCATGAGTGTCTTTATGAACACCTATGGGTAAAAAAAAAATTCTTTCCATTTGATAAATCTTGACTTTCACAGTAGTCCATGGAAATCCACTTGCTTCAGTTGTTCCAGTTTCTAAGAAGCTACCCTGTTTCCCCCAAAATAAGACATCCCCTGATAATAAGCCCAATCGGGCTTTTGAGCGCATGGCAATAAGGCCAAGCGCTTATTTCAGGGTTCAAAAAAATGTAAGACAGGGTCTTATTTTTGGAAAAACACAGTATGAGACCCTGAAGCAACCAACAGGCTTACCAAAAACAATCTAATTTGATTCTAAAAAAAAATTCAATGGATCTTTTTTTACATACTAAAGAGTGATGATCCTGCAAGGCCAAAGGAATTATTTAAAGGTCAAGACGTGTAGAGGAAAAAGAAGGAATATAATGTTGGACTATTTGACTAGGGGTAAACTAGTAGTTTGATGTTTCTGGTAACTCATCGCTGAAGTAAGATTGAAAAGATGACAATTTCTAGAATGCATATAGATATAAAAGTTGAGCTATGGAGAGAAAAGTTATTGCATTTGTAACTTTAACTGAGTGTGAAAAGTCAATATATTTGCTTATCCTCAGGTTGAAGGTTGGAAGCTGATTTTTTGTTGACAACCTTCCAAAAACAAAGTCTTTTTTGACTTTTTCTTCTACTTTTGTCTGCATTTTCTGAACTTTTATTTTAGTTTTGAATTCTAGTTTAGTTAGTATTAGTTATTACGGTGGTTATTAATAACTTCAATAAGATTATTTTTTAAAAAAAAACAAAGGTGACTGATTCAATTACAATTTAGCATATTGCAAAAATTATCTCACTGTTACCACAAGAAGACCAGGGGGTTAATTTAAACAGCATATGCTTATGAATTATGTTCATTCTGAGTATTAAAAATATCGCCAAATGTTATTTTAAGTATTGGCTTGATTTTAAATAGTGAACTATTCAATATTCTGCTCTTCACATCTTCCCAAGTCCTTTGCTAAGAGGTATGTGTGTGCATCAGAGGTGGGTTTTAGCAGGTTTTGACCAGTTCTGGAGAACCGGTAGCAGAAATTTTGAGTAGTTCAGAGAACTGGTAGTAAAAATTCTGACTGGCCCTGCCCCCATCTATTCTCTGCCTCCCAAGTCCCAGCTGATTGGGAGGAAATGGGGATTTTACAGTAATCTTCCCCTGGATTGGGGAGGGAATGGAGATTTTACACTATCCTTCTCCTGTCATGCCCACCAAGCTATACCCACCAAGCCATGTCATACCAACCAAGCCACGCCCACCAAGCCACACCCACAGAACCAGTAGTAAAAAAATTTGAAACCCACCACTGGTGTGTATGTGTTCATATATACATCAATGAATACATTTAGAAGGGTATATATGGGAATAGAGAGAAATGTTTGTGATCTGATCTGTTCTTTTAAATGTATTTCTTATTCTGAGTATTACAGCTCATCAGTTGCAAGGCTACCTTCCAGGGTTACCTTCAAAAGTTTATGGACATTGTATAAGAGCTCTGAAGACACAGGTTGCATATCCCTGGGTTACTGTGAGGAGGAGGATGCAGGAATGAGAGAAGAAAATATTTATTTTCCAGATCTGTGCTTGGTCTCAAACTCAGCAGGCCTGGAGATATGTGGCAAAACAAATTAGTTAATGAGTACGTAGCATGGGGCTTCCCTTTAAAATGTGCTAAACAACCATCTGTCTGTAATGCTTTACTTTGAATCCTTGCACTTAGCAAGAGATGGGACTTGATGGTCTCAATGACCCTTTTAAATTCCATGATTCTATGCTTCTCAACTGTTATAGCAATACATTGTATCGTTGGTTTATCCAACCTTTTTTTTTTTTTTTGGTTTAAAACTTAAGGATTACTTTATTGATAATGTACAGGATCTTTTAGGTGGTTGCCACAGCAGCTGCCTGAGTTCTTTGCACAGACACTCTGATGGTGTGTGTCTTCACCAGATGATCAGTGAACTCCTGATAAGGAGATTTAGTGAAGACAGTTTCTTTCCGGAGATCAGGGGTCAGATAACTGTAGGTCTTGGAAATAGCATCAAAGGTGGATTTAGCAAAATTGCCCAAGGTAGCAGTGCAGCCCCTGGCCAAGGTGTAGCAGTCATCGATTCTCACCATCATCAGTAGCTTCTTGGGAACAGGGGTAGACACAATCCCTGTGCCACGTGGGGCAGGGATGAGGTGAACCAGGACAGACCCACACCGGCCTGTCACCTTGCATGGCACAGTGTGAGGCTTGCCAATCTTGTTTCCCCAATAGCCTCACCTCACTGGCATGATGGAGAGTTTCGCCAGGAGGATGGCCCCAAGAATGGCCGTGGCAAGTTCTTTATTTTTTTTTATTTTTTTTATTTTTAATTTGATTTATATGCCACCCTTCTCCGGAGACTCAGGGCGGCTTACAATGCGTTAAGCAATAGCCTTCATACTTTTGTATATTTATACAAAGTCAGCTTATTGCCCCCACAAACTGGGTCCTCATTTCACCTACCTTAGAAAGGATGGAAGGCTGAGTCAACCTTGAGCCTTGGAGAGATTCGAACCAGCAGTAAATTGCAGGCAGCTGTGTTAATAACAGGGTGCGTAGACCACTGTACTATCAAGGCTCTTTAGAGCACTTTAGAGCACTTGACCCCCAGACCAACATGACCATTGTAATCCCCAATTGCAACAAAGACCTTGAACCAG
Source organism: Pituophis catenifer annectens (assembly GCF_029215685.1). Classification (NCBI taxonomy): domain Eukaryota; kingdom Metazoa; phylum Chordata; class Lepidosauria; order Squamata; family Colubridae; genus Pituophis; species Pituophis catenifer. The sequence continues at coordinate 236,823,182 of NW_027256882.1, forward strand.
GTGCGCTGGTCTGCCTGTGTTTGCTTCTGCACTGGCATGATTTTCAAAACCTCATCCTTCAGCTATCCAACCTATTTTTAAAGTAGTCTTTCTTTTGCCAGATTCCCTTGCTGCACCAGATTGGTCCTGTTGTCTTCTGTTTAAAGAGTTATCCTACTGGCAGAGGGATGGAAGCAGAGGTGGTATTCAGCCGGTTCGGACCAGTTCACCCGAACTGGTAGTGGAAATTGCTGGTGGGCTCGCTCACCACTCACCCGCCCCAGCTCTATGCCATCCTATTTAGGCATGTTTTTGAGGCTGGGCTCATGCGTGGAATGCACACACACCAACAAAGCACATGCACAGAAGGCTGGACGCATGCGTGGATGGGGCGCGCACTCTCACATTTGCGAACCAATAGGGAACATAAGTGAATACCAGCCCTGGATGGAAGGATGGAGACGGCCTTTTTATATTTAATCTCTTTCCAATGTTTTGTTGAGTTTGATGGAATAAAAGGATACGGTAGATCATTCCATGGAACTGCACTTGACCTGCCTGCATGCTCTTATTTCATCAGTGTTGGGAGAAAAATCCAGTTCCAAGCCTGGAGAAAGATGCTGGAAATAAAATGGAGGCAGGCTGCAGGAAAGGAAGTCTCTGTTTATTTGGTAGCCAGAAACTAGTGACTGCAGCATGTTACTGGGGTGGCTGACAAAATGGGGTTGAAAATAGGTGGGTTTTTTATACATTCTTCAGGGCTTTGTGATTGAGATGCCTGTTCCTGTGTAAGAATGTGCCCTTTAATATTTTAATGGCTATTGCCAGATTTGTTAGAGAAAATTTATTTCTCTATAGTTGTGCCTATTAATGGCTTTTGGAATGGACAGATACATAAGCCAATCAGAGGGCAGCTAATATGTTTGAATCTCCCGGGTCCTACCCTAACTGTCATAGTTAGCAGTATAAAAGGAGTTTCTTGTCAGAAACTCTTTGGCTCTTCGATCTTCACTCGTCTTAGCTATTTGGTCTTAGGTCTTAGGTCTTAACTCTTCTAGGATCTTCCGTTAGACAACTGTGAGCAGTTTGGAAGCCTGTTAGAAGAGCAGTTCTGGTGGTTTATAATAATATTTCTTCTGAGGAAGAATAGTCATAGATAATATAGCTTAGAGAGAATAGATATAGATATAGATATATAGCTGACAGGATAATTAATTATATTAATTAAGTGCTGTTTATTAATTGTATAGATATGTTTTTATTATGTAAATTAAAACATTTACTGTTAAATGATTTAAAGGCTCATTTGTTAAAATAGAAATTCATAGAGACAACGGTTCACGGTTCATTGATTTTATTAACCTCCACAACAAGATTCCTATGGGGTCATGTAGGGGTCATGGCTAGTTCTACAGGCAAAAGGGGAAATGCAAATCCTAGGTGTTTGTCTGGGCTAATCTTATCAGCTTTGGCTTGCATAATTGTGTTGCTTATTTGGAGTCTCTTTGCTTATGAATAGCTTCTGAATGGATACAAAATCTCCATTCCTAAAGATCAGCATTTTCAAGCTTCTTCTTGAGGCTGTTTTCCTATGGTAGGAAGACTGGGTTTGCTTTCTGCCTTTGTTAAGATTTTTCTCCTCTTCTCCTTTAGGATAAAAATTCTATCCTGCCTCTTTTTAATATTAAGAATAAATAAAAAATTTAATCTGGGGAGGGGGAGGCCTTCCTACACCAGGAAAATCATGAGTACCCTCGAATGTGGAGTTATGATCTTATGAAGGCTGGCCCCTAATGAAGAAGTTATGTTATGACAAATAAATATGAAGGAAAGTAGTCAGAGAGGGAGAAATATCCCAAAATAATAAGACATTTAAAGGCTTGTCAAGAGTAACGTTGCCCTGTGAATGTCAAATGCATTCACAGCAAGCAGAGTTTCTCAGTGTCATGACTTACAAAGTATAAAAGATTATATATAGATATACCCTACTTAGAAAAGAATTATTGAAATCAGTTAGACAAGGTAGTCTTGAATATTGTAATTTACACTTATTTTAATGAACCTACTCTTTCTCTGGCTCAGACTGATCATTGGGTCCAGGAGCAGCATTGTCTCTGAAATGCATGCTATAAACAATCTTCTCCTTAGCCTACAACTCCAGCTTTTGCTTTATTTTTGATGGACACCTTCCAATAGGTTCTGGCCATGCAAATCATGTGAAAATGTAGAATCCAACCACTATGAAACTACCATGAGAAACTGAATGGAATGTCAGATTGACCTTATATAGGAGCACATTAAAAGCGAAAGGACGGAGAGTCAGAAATATTAACTGAGAATTTACTGGCACACATTGATTCACTGCACTACCTTACTCTAATTGTTTTCAGATTGTATTTATTTATTTAGTACTTAACATATCTAAATTTACATAAAAATGAGGAGGGGAAAAAGCTTTTATGGAATGTCTTTGGCACCCCCTAATGGCAATGCCTCTTTTACAAGAGTGTATACTTCCATCTCACATATTTGGCATATATCCAGGCCATGTTAAACCTTTAATTATATCTGTGGTCAAATGCAAGCATTTACTCTTCTTTTGTTACATGAGGAGACAGGTAAAATTGTATATTGCAATACAAAGTTATAAAACGCCTTGTTTGAAATTGCACTTGTTTAGAGTCAGTGAATCAACAAGGATCTGCAGTTTCAAATAAAGCAGTTATAGATGCCAACAATTCTGTAGGTCATTTATGCCACCCCTCCCACTTTTCTGGTTTTAGCTTTTTCATGTTTGCTAATTTCTATTTATTTATTTAATTTATGTCCCATCTTTCTACTTATGTGATAAGCATTTAAGGAGGCTTTATGATAAGAAAACAAAATGCAAGATATAGGACACGGCAATAACCATCAAACAATTAAAATTTTAAAAAATGAAATAACAACAACAACAATAACCTTTATTGTCATTGTACATATATACAACAAAATTGATTTAGCCAGAGGTGGGTGGCACATGAATTAACAACAGGTTTGCCCCAGCAATGTGAGCATGTGTATTCTGTGAGCATGTGTATTCTGTGCATGCGCTTTGCTCACACGTGTGCTTGCACGCATGCACATGGCTTTTAAAATGCAGCTAATAGGACAGGATAGTGCCAGGGTTGGTGGACGGGGTGGATGGGGTGGGCAGGCCCACACAGGTCACAACTACCAGTTTCCCCAAACTGGCCTCAACCAGCTGAATCCCACCCCTGGTTTAGCCTCTACTGGTGCAATTCATAAGAATCAGTGGAATTAAAGTCAGTGCATTAACAGGTGGTTGAAGGTGGTACTCTCTGCATTGCTTTGTATTGAAAGTTACTTTGTGGATGTGTGGCTGCCACAGAGATGTGCTGAAGCTAGGCACATGCTCACAAGAACAGTACTTCAAAATCTCTCCGTCATGGGTGACAGCTGGATCACTAACTGTCATCCCACAATCTAAACATATGAGATGTTGGAGACAATATCCACTTGAAAATCTTTAAGTACACAGCCACTGTGCCAGGCAGGGAACGAGGCAGCATTATTACTAGTTATACAAACATATTTCTCACCTAACACATTTCACTGCGAAATTATGTGCTGGGCACAAGCCCAATGATTGTTGCATACCGGGAACGTGTTGTGTGCTACAGAGCTTGTAGCGAACACTCAGCTGTCTCAATTGCTTGACTACAGAGATGCTTGTCTGCCACCTAAATTACTTCTGAAAGACTAGGCACATTTGGGAAGATAATGGGGGGGGGGAGAGAGAGAGCATCTAAAGCCATCACCCTGTAACAAGAGATCAAGGCCATTTATGACTAGACCAGTGCTTCAAAAGTTTTATTTTCTCCAAAAGTCATTCAAACTTAAGAGAGGAGAAAGCATTAGCAAATAGGACTAAAAGGATAACTTTTTTATTTATTTATTGAAAAACTTAACAAGCTGGGAACAAACAGTTCCACCCCTCTACCAGTGTTCTGATTCAATATGGAGATAATATTAACCTCCCTTGGAGGGTTGCTGAAAGATTACTGCAGGAATGCATGTAAGATGTTTCAAATGGCCCCTGTTGTTTTACATAGGATTACTAGATATACTCCCCACCACCCAAGATGGCCACAAGTTAAGTCAGAGTTCGTTTTCTGTATTGGTTTGCTGCCACCTAGTGGTAATCTGGATTTCTGTTGGCTATATTTGGTACCGGTAGTCCCATACTAAAACTACTTTTTGTTTTAGCAGTGTTATTTCTTATCCAACATAGGGCTAACCAGACTTAACAAGGCGGTCATGTGTGTTTTATTCTTTGCTCTATTTGCATATACAATATGAGTAACTGGAGGGATATATCCTTTACTGAAAACATAGTTCACAAGAAAGTATCACTCGTCCCTTCAAAACCTGATATTTCTACGTTTTGCTTCTTCAAGCTATTTTCTCCAAGCGCACATAGGAAGGGAGAAGGCATCACAACATCTTAATCAATGTATGCTTTGATTGATTAGATAGATAATAGAAAGATAGATAGATGATAGATAGATAGATAGATAGATAGATAGATAGATAGATAGATAGATGATAGATACATACATAAAAACATACATACATACATACCAGTGGTGAGTTGTCCCCGGTTCGGACCGGTTCGCAAGAACTGGTAGTAAAACCAGCAGGAGGCCCCGCCCACTGCCCCGGATGTTGTCATTGGTGATCTGTGCATGCGTAGAAGCAAGCGAGCGCTCGCCCGCAATCCCATTGCAAACCGGTAGTAAAGGTAAGTAGAACCCACCCCTGATACATACATATATGACAGACAGACAGACAGACAGATGAGAGAGACAGAGACAGAGGGATCAGGGAGACAGGCAGAGAGACAGACAAAGAGACAAAGCGAGAGACAGAGAGACACAGAGAGAGACAGAGAGAGATTCCTGGCAAACACATTCAGAATAAGATCACAGCTTCTTATCCTAATGCAACACATGCACGCTCACAAATACTATATATACCTGCGATACCTCAGCTGAATTTTAAAGAGGAGAGAGGAAACAAACTTCAAGGCCATATAGTATTACTGGCAGGACCAGTTTGGAATTTTATTTTTATTTTTATTATTTATTTATTTGATGGCCCAACTGCCAACCAGCTCTGGGTGAGTAACAAGGGCTAAAAGCCTTTAAAACATACAGGGAAGAGGAAAATAATAAAATAATTTTAAAAATAAGATAGAAAATACTGTACTAGCCATCTCTACACAATTTAGGATGTTTTTGCTGGTGCAAAGACTTCTGCCTATTGAGATCCACATTTCTTAGTTGAAATAAACTTCTTCAACGGAAAATCCTCTAAAAGAGAGGCATGACAAATTTCATGCAGTGAAGAGTGTGAGGAAGCCCACTAGAATTTAAGCAATTAAAAGTAAATGTAAATGCACATTGATTATAAGCTTCCACCCAAATCACCTAAACTGCACACAGTTTCTTTCTAAATTAGACCTTAATTATCCAATCCAAATTTAATAAGGAAAATTATTTCATGTATATAACATTCACAAGGAAATCACAGTGCAATAATCATCATTAGAAAACTTTCAGCATGGAATATATTATAGCTCCTAAGGATTATTTGGCCAGTGTGGATCTGATCATCAGGAAATTGAAATATGGAATGTTTATTTGAATGGCATAAATTACTATTTGGAATAGGATTTTTTGAAATTATTAATTTTTGGATTGGGAACCATGTTGCGTATTGGAGCTTGTCTTTTTAATGGAGAAATTGTCTCTTTTTGTTATGTTAAATATAACCGCAATTTACATTTTGTGTATTTAGTTTACATTAGGATATTGGGACAACCTTATTCCTTTTAAATGGAATCTTGTTATAGTTAAAAGTTGAGATGTGGATGAATACCAAAAAATGAATATCAAACATTTTTTCCCCAAAAGGAATAATATAGTGATTCAAAAGGCAGCTGACACCGACAAGTTCTAACTTGTGGGTTGAGTACCAAACAAACAATGAGTACCAGGACAAAATTTTCACATCAAAATGTGTTGAGTACCAAATTCAATGAGTTGCAAAGCAGTTGAGTAACCAAGATACAGTATCATTGTAGTTAGAAAAAGTGCTAATACTCCTGATTTCTTACCACCAACATCCTACCATTTTTAATTTATTTTTTCCTGAATATATTTTTATATTCTATAGATCTTCAATTTTTCCCAACTCTACCAACACAGTCTTCTTGTGTGTAGATGGCAGTATTTAAGTTAAAAACATAGAAACAAATGGCACATAGAAAATGAGAATTATTACAGAATTCTAGTGAGATTTGAAATGCTTATTAGCATGCTTAATTATCCATACAGTTTTGCCATTATTGTTTATGTTTGTTTTGGTTATTTTAATATATTATGAAGAATTATACGTGTGCTTATTCTGGGGCCAGGAAGTGAAGCATATTTATTGAATTCTAATTTACTAAAAAAAAAATATAGTAGGATTAGCAAAAATAAGAATAAGGAGGTCTTCTGCCTTCAAGGAAGTGGTCAAAAGTGCAAAATAAAGCTGATTAGAATTTCTTGCTCATCTCTGCCTCTGTCTTATGCCTGGAAGCATTGCCAATATCCTATAAGGCAGAAATAGAAAGAAACAAGATTATGCTACAAGAAATTAAAAATTTCACAATGTTCCTCCCTCCCTTCCTCTCTCTCCCTCTCTCTCTCTCTCTCTCCCTCTCTCTCTCTCTCTCTCTCTCTCTCTCTCTCTCTCTCTCTCCAATTTTGAAATCAATTTTACATTGCTTCCTTCTGGGATTGAGAGTGAGCAACTGATCCAAAGTCATCCAGCTGGCATTGTGCTTCAGATGGGACTAGAACTCATAGTCTCTCAATTTCTAGCCTCTTTTTAATCACTATATCAAACTGGCTTTCTTATAGCTCATAGGTGGAAATTAAGGCAAAGAAACCTAGAAACCGTTTGGTTTAGTGGTTTAGGCAACAGGCTAGAAACCAGGAGACTGTGAGTTCTAGTCTCACCTTAGGCAGTGAAGACCAGTTGAGTGACTTTGGGCCATTCAGTCTCTCTTAGCACAACCTACCTCACAAAGTTCTGGGGGAAAGTAGGAGAAGGAAAGAATATTAGATATGTTTGCTGCCTTGAGTTATTTATAAAAGTAATAAGACCATTATTTTATTTCTGTCTCTCACCTTACAACCAAATAACTTCCTGTATCTAATGCAACAAAATTTAACTGCATAAATATGGATAATTACTAAATGTGATCAAAGCGATACAGAAAACTCATTATTTCTTATCATCTAAAGGTGGTCCATATTTTTGCTGCTTAGATCTGGTAGCTCCACCCCTGCCTACTCTGAGGAACCTAAAATCTTGAAGCAGTAAACCAGATTGTGCTCTACTTCACTTCAGCAAGTTTAATTGACCATACAAATTAAAAATGAAGAGTGGTTTAATTTTTAGTTTTTGCCTTCAATTGTCATCTAGCTGGCCAACATTAATTGTCTTCAGTGGTGGGATTCAGCCAGTTCACACCACTTCAAGAGAACCGGTTGTTAACTTTCTGAGCAGTTTGGTGAACTGATTGTTGGAAAAAATCATTAGGGCAGAGAACCGGTTGTTAAATTACTTGAATCCCACCACTGATTGTCTTCCCACTAGGTTAAATATTCTAATTAAGCATATCAAAACATTTATGGGCTGTGTCACTTTATAATGTCACTGTTTCTCAGATGAAATGATAACAGGAAACCTCAGATTTATGGAAAGAGATTCTCTCATGTTGTCCTCCTGATTTCAGAATCTAAGAAACTAGCTGAAACATCTGCTTGCACATGATCTGAAGTTTCTGATACGACAACTGAAGGTGAAATAAGCCATTTTGCTGAGATTTCATGGCCGCAGCATAAATGTAAGAAGTAGGGAACACCCTTCTGAAGAAATAATTGTGACAGAAAAGTATAAATAGATGTAGTTTTTTTAACTTTGCCACTTTCCCGGCCTGAAGGCACAAGCATAATGATTCATGCTCATTTTTATTGTCATTTTCTGATTACTCAGATCATTTTCATTGTTTTTAAATTAACATTAATCCTTGACTTCAACTTCCCTAACCTGCATCTTTCTTTCAACTGGCCTCCTGTGCTCGATATTAAGTTGAAAAAGATTTACAACTGCAATTCCAAAAGCCAAAAATTTTAATCTTTTCACTAAATATACCATCTACTATCAGAATCTTCATAAATGCTCAAGGATTTAAAAGTCTCCCTTGATTGAAACCCAGTTCATATAGTTTAGTTGGCATTTTCTTGTTTTCTTCTCTTTCTCTTTTTTTCTGAAATGGAGAGTGTTTATAGGCGCATAAAGCAAATTTATTTATTTGCAAACTCTGAAATGAGCACTGATGCAAACCTGCATTTTAATGATAAAACAACAGTTTTAATAGTTTGTCTGACTGAAACCTCAGCTACAATCAGCAAATTGTTAATTGGTTTTCTACAGTACTTTCCATGTTTTAGTTCCCACTAATGGATTAACAGGCATATTTTTACCTATTAACCTATAATTAACAGCAACAAGTACAGATTGGAATTCCAATTCCTGCATTGGAATCACAAAATTATTTCCAAAGCTTCTTCTAATCCTTACATTCTATGACACAAGCAAATTGATGGGACAGTTCAAAATTATTCTTCTTTGTCTGAGTAATGTGAATCATAATTCTATTTACAAAAGATTGTTATTTTTATTTTATTAGGTATTATGGGATGAAAAATCCATCTGGTTCAGTTCCAAGCTGGGAGAAAGACACTGGAAACATGGAGGCTGATTGGAAAGATGCTTTATTGATGAAACTGAACCACATGTGGCTCTGGGCAGCTGACCACTTGGAGTTGAGAGTGGAGGTTTTTTTATACCTTCTTTGCACTTGAGTTTCTTGTTCCTGTGCAAGAATATCAGTGGTGGGTTCCTCCTGGTTCAGCCCTGTTCAGCTGAGCCGGTAGCGGTGACAATATAACGTCACCGAACCGTTTCTCTTTGTTCGGGAGCTGGGCCTTCCAGTGCCCCACCCACCCCCCCTGCTCCCCGCATTATTCTTACCTTTTATTTGGCCCCACCCCCAATCTATTGCTGCCTCCCGAGTCCCAGCTGATCGGCCAGAAGGAAAAAAACTGTTTAAACTCTACACCCTACAGCTGATCAGTGTTAAAAGGCAGTGTGGTGGTAGACCGGTGCCTCCAAAAACGAATGGGTAGACCGGTGCCTCGAAAAACGAATGAGTAGACCGGTGCCTCCAAAAACAAATGGGTAGACCGGTGCCTCCAAAAACAAATGAGTAGACCAGTGTCTTCTGTCCTCGTCCCCACACACAAACAAACAGCCAGCCGGGGGTTAAAGAATTACTTGGCACACACCAGGTTCATTATCAGGAACTTGGCAGCAATACGATAACCGTCTGCCAAGTGCTTTACTTCAAGAAAAGGGAGTTTTCCTCCACCAGATAAACACCGACAAATACACACAGTTTTCAAAAACAGTCCAGCTCAAACAGAAACCTTCAGCAGATTCAGGCGTTGTACAAAGTGACTAGCCAGAAGTTAGCTTTGTCCATCACAGAGTCTCAATGGCCACCACACTCTCTTATATAGTCTGTGGGGTGTGGTCCAGTGACTCAGCTTAATCCCTGGCATGCCTCCTCATCTGCTGCAAAACGTTTATCTCGCCTTCATTGGCGTGGATCCAGGAACGTATCACCATCGCTATCATCGGAGACACCTGGCTCCTGGTCAATCTCCTCTCCCTCGGCAGGCACCTGAGGCATAGCCAGAGAGGAGGGGCCTGGAGAGGGAGGCCTGGCCGGCTCCTCTCCTTCATGTTCGGAGCCTTCTTCCTCCGATAAGATGGGCTCAGGGATCGGAGCCACAACACTGTGCCTCCAAAAACAAATGGGTAGACTGGTGCCTCCAAAAATAAATGAGTAGACCGGTACAGCTCTGCAAGCAGTTAAAAGCCTTGTAGACCAGTACCTCTGCAAAATCCTAAAGAATGACCATCAAGCCATGCCCACAAAATAAGCCACACCCACAGAACCGGTAGTAAAAAAATTTTAGAACCCACCCAAGAACATGTATTCTATTGGCTGTTATAGGGGTTATGTAGGGGTCATAGCTGGCTCTATAGGTTGTTTGAGTTCCGAGGTTTGGTTGAAGTTTGCTGGGGGTGATGCAATGAAGGGCCTTGTGTTCTGAAAGGGTGTTCGGTAATTCCTATTGTGCAGGGGTGGGATTGAAAAATTTTAGCAACTGGTTCAGTGGTGGGTTGCCCTGGTTTGCACCGGCAGGAGGCTCTGCCCACCGACCCCAACATCACCAAAATGCTTCTGCGCATGTACAGAAGAGCTCGCGTGCATGCACAGCCTCGCTGCGAACCGGTAGTAAAGGTAAGTAGAACCCACCCCTGAACTGACTCTCTGCCCAGTTGCTAGGTGGGCGTGTCCATGGGGGCGTGGCCTAGTCGGCTGCCTGCACCATGGCAGGGGGGGCGTATTCACCCTCCCTAGGCTCCAGAGGCTTTTCTTGAGCCTCCAAGAAGCCAAAAATGGTCTCCCTCGGGCTCCAGAGGCCCCCCAGAGGCCAAAATGGGCCCATTTCCAGACTTCCAATACTTCCTGTAGGCCCATTTTTCACTCTCCCCAGGCTCTGGAGACTTTCCTCGAGCCTCCAGGAGGATGAAAATGGCCTTTCCCGGGCTCTGGAGGCCCTCCAGAGGCCTGAAATGGGGCCATTTCAGGCCTCCATTTCAGGCCTCCATTTCAGGCCTATTACTTCCAGTAGTTCCAGTAGACCTATTTTTTGCCGTCCCAGAGCCTCCATGCAGGCCCTGCACTTACCTGGCATCCAAAACGGGCCCCATGAAGACTCCTGGGAGTGGCGAGGCGGGGTGAGTGGGTCAGCCAGTCCTTGCAACTACCGGTTTGGTGAACCAGATTAAAATTAACATCCGGTTCACCAGAACCGGTCCGAACTGGCTGACTCCCACCCCTGCTATTGTGGCTTAATGGCTTTCATCCTGTTTTGGCTCTTGGGTGATGGTTGCTTCTAATCATAGCATTCTGCCTTTGTTTCAAAATATCCTTTCTTGAATGGATTACCAAATCTGCATTTCTAAAAGCTGGCCTCAGTATCCGCTGGGGGGGGGGCTATTAAGAGTGAGTCTGCTTCCTGCCTCTAAAAAAAAGATGTTTCTCCATTTCTCCCTTTGGGAAATATAATATTCTGCCTTTTTTAATATTCCTCAAAATATTTCATTCTTCTAGGAAGGGGGGTTTCCCTCAGTATGAATTCAAATAATTTCAATTTTAAACAGGAAATTCAGTGTGTATAAGATCCTGGATTTACAGATACCTTAGAAGAGTATATTAAATCTCTCTTCAAAAAGCTGGACATTCACTATTCAATAAAACATATAGTATGGTACTTTTTATTTGGGAAGTATAAGATGTGTGGACCTGAACTCACCGCATGCTGGCTGGAGAATTCTGGGAGTTGAAGTCCATACCTCCTAAAGTTCCCAAGTTTTAAAAACAATGTTTGTTAGAATGTGTTATTCATTGTTGTACACTGTAACATATCAAAATATCATAACATACATACTTCTCAATACTTTTTTAAATTGCTGCACAAGTGCTACATTGTGTTTACAGAAGAGACTAATCTCTTCTGTAACAGGCTGTACCAATAAACCAATTAGCCCAGAAAAACCAATGATCCAAGGGTGTTGGAATCTTTGTTCTTCAGTAAGGGGTTACTTTTAAAATAGTATTTTATTATTACTAAGAGGTTGGAAAATTGTAGTAAGACACATGCAGCTTGCAATCAGCACTTTCTTGTGCCCGCCAGAAGCCAGCAGAGCTGGCAGCAGATTCAAACAGTGGGGAAGTTGAGGAGGAACATCGACCAGTCCTGGAGTCTGGGGAAAGCTCAAACGAGGGCTCTGAGTCAGAGGCAGAGAGGAGGCCAAGGCCATCTGGTAGTTCTTTGCTGCCTCCGGAGTCTCCGGAGTCTAACATCAACGAGGCAGAAGAACAGCGCCAGCCTGTTCCCAGTGTGCACACACACAGAGCTGCCAGAACAATTAAGGAACAATTAAGAAAACAGGGTCAACTTGGGAGTAAGGCTTGGAAATGATAGGCCCTAAGTCATAAAAGGGAAGTGAATGGGACCTAAGCTTTTGCAGGAAGCAATTAGTTCATCTGGTCGGTAGAAGCTCTGGAAAAGTTCTGTTTGACTCTCTGCTACATTTGGCCTTTCCTTGCATGTGGCAATTAGTTCTCTGGCAGCATTCCAAGGGAGATAAGATGAGCATTTGTAAACACTCGCCTGAAAGACTGTTTGAGAAGCCTTTCGGACTGGGAATGACAATAATTCACAGCCGTATGAATTTAAAAGGTTTGCCGGGACTAAGATTGTGCTGTATACTTTCTAAGGAAGCCTAGGTCAGAACACACTTCTCTGTAGACAGTTTGGATAGAATCTTTGGAGACTACACTGTTGTCTCTCCTTATCTTTGTTTTTGCCTAAAAAACAGGTACTGGATAATATTTCAAAAATATATTAACAGTAAAATCCCCCAAACTATCTTGGTTGATACCTAGCAAGGTTAATGTCTTCTAAAGGATCTGCCAGTTATTTTCTACTATCTATCTTCAATTCCTTTCTAGCAACAACAACAGAAGTGAAGCAGCTTTAAGTGTTTTGATGCTTCCAATTTATAGCCCGCGTGGAAACTTTTATGGAATCAAATTTGCTTGAAATCAAATCTTGTTCTTCTCAAATCTCTGATTCATATTGAAAAACAATTCAATTTTGATCTGACCTTGGCTGATCACACAGTTATTATTCCTTGTACCTCAGTGTGGTAAATGGAAAAGTGCAATGAAAGAATGAAAGGTTTAAATATTTAGTAATTGTATGAAAAAGGCAGAATTCAAGCTGGTGGCCTCATGATTCATAATTTAGTCTCATATTATACAGTTCTATAGTTTGCTTTTGTTTAAAAACAGGATACCTAATTTTTTTATTATTCTTAAGCAAGCCAATAATTCATCTGTGAAATACTTTAAAAAAAAACATCTGCATAGAAATCTAATATCTTTTTTCCACTTTTTAAAATCAAAACACAGAGGAAGACACTACACAGACATCATAAGAGATCAGAGACTGCATCTACCATAAGAGCTGTGTTATACTGCCAGCTAGTGGGGAGTTGACTGCAAGACATGGTAATTCAAGCCAGGCAGTTTTAAAAGATATCGTAATACAGTATTACAGCGAAGTCATTCCAAATGATGACGCTTGCAGCAATTAGAAATAATTCCCTTTAGAATTCTTATCACAGACTGCCATGTAAAGTAACAGCCTCAGATGCAGATGTAGGTGCATGAGCTGCACTTGAGATTAGTCATTTATTTCAAACATACAACTGTATTTCAAAATGGAAAAAGCCATCTAAATGGTAAATGTAGAAAATGTAATACTTTTTAATTGTCCCTCATTCTGTTTAATTAGCCTCATTCCTCATTTATAAAATTCTACTCTATATATTTTGGGGGTGGTTGTTATTTTAAGCTATTGCATATGAATTGCTTTGGCAAATGCAATATAAACACCATATATGTGATACAATCCAACCATCTATAATCCAGGGTCCCTTCCCGTCTACCAAACAATGTTCATTGCATCCTGCATCCATTTAATTTTTACCCATCTCTATTCTAGCTTTTCTGGCCTAGCAAGATGACACATTTAGATAGTCCTGGCTGATTTTGAAATGCTAAGCTAGTAGAAGCTGGTTAATGACCTCCCAGAAGTCAGGAACAAACAAAGAAAAGTATTATTGTGAAGAAACCTACCCAGATCTGTCTATGTCAGGGATGTCAAATTCGCGTCATCACGGCATCGTCAAAGGATGTATTGGGATTTTTCCCCCCTTTGCTAAACCGGGTGTGGGCATGGCCAGTGCGTGACGTATCTGGCCCGCGGGCCGCAAGTTTGACAGCCTTGGTCTAGGTAGACACTTAAGCATGACCTGTCTTATCCTTTAAAGGTTCTTTTATGTTACTGTCTTCATCTCCCCACTGTGGTTCCCATGTGACTATGGGACTCCAAGATACTTATAAGTGGTCTGTATGTCTGCTATGTGGCCCTGTTGGTAGTTCCACATCATCAGTCTTAATTATCTTCCCTCTCTTGACTACCATTCAGCCCTACTTCTCCAATCCAAATGGCATCCCAATGTTCTCACTGTAGATCCATGTCAAGTAGATCAGCGAGTCAATAGTTCACTCTTCGCATACAACATTGTCGTCATCCATGTAGAGCAGCGGTCCCCAATCTTTCCAGCTCTGTGGACTGGCAGCTGTGGGGGGGGGGCATAGGGGATGATTTCACGCATGCATGTGCCAAATGTAGCTTCATTTGCTCATGCAGCCTGGTTCCCAATGGGCTGGGGACCAGGGGTTGAGGACCTCTGGTGTAGAGGAAGAGGGTGATGCTAGTTCTATTCTTGAACTAGTATCTATATCATATTCTTGTGATTATCTGGCTCAGGGGGTGCGAGTCTATGCAGAGCAGCAGAGGGGCCTAGTAACATCACCTTGGTGTATGCCACACTTGATGGCTACTTGCATGATCTGTCTTGAGTTGACTTCCAGTGTGGTCTTCCACAATCCCATTGAATTATTTAGGAAAGATTTTAGTCCTGTTGATTTTGTATAGTGCCAGGCATTCAGAGATTCATGAATGTGGCATTGCATATCATTACCCTTCTGATGCATTATACAAGAAGGTTGAAATTTGGGATTCATAAATCCAGTTCCTCATAAGTCTCAACGTGGTTTGACATTGGCAGTAGAGAATGAATGAATATATCGTGCACCCCATGTATTTGAAGCAATGACAATTCCACGGATGCTTTCCTTTAAGTTTAATATCTAAAATGGCACAAAATGTTGCCCTATCTCAGCCCTGCTTTTTATTGCTAAATAAAATTATCATTTCACCACATATATTAAAGCAGAGTTTTGTCCTAAAAGGAAGTGTCTTCCATGTTGTATCTGCATCATTATAATAATCCAGAGCTTATTTCAGGGTATGGGGGAATGTTAAAATCATTATTTCACTTTACTAAGTGAAATGTATTTCTAATCTAAACTAAGGGACTCAAAATTTAGCACTCTCAGTTCTTTTGGGCCAGGTGAATTATACTCAGTGGTGGGTTGCCCCCAGTTCAGACCGGTTCTCAGGGGGGCGGAGGAAAGGCCAAAGGGCATGGCCCTGTATTGATAATGGGCGTGCCCGTAACAAAATCTAAGAAACCTCCTGTAGGAGAGCCTAATGGGGACATGTAAATAGGCCTCCTGGAGATCAATAGATGACAAAAAGTCTCCCAATCTAATGCCACTCAGGATGGAATGTAGTGAGTGCATTTTAAAACGCCTATAACGAATATGAATGTTCAGGCGCTTCAAGTCTAATATGATCCTATGACACCCCCCGCCCCCGACTTCTTTGGAACTAGAAACAAAATAGAATAGAACCCAGAGCCCTGGTGTTCTGGGCAAACTGGTTCAATTGCCCGAATGGAGAGAAGATGAAGAATCTCAGCTTCCATCGAGACCCTTTTGGAAGGGTCCGAGGGGATAGAACATTGGATAAATCGACGTGGGGGGGGGGGGAAGAAACAAATTCCAAGGTGACTCCCATGGACACCGTCTGAATGGCCCATGCATCTGTGGTCGTGGTACGCCAAACTTCAGAGAAGTGAGTGAGCTGACCACCAATGGGCTGAAAGGGGGAGACAGTCCTATTTTCTGCAATAGGGCCAAAAGCCAGATCCCCTGAAGGGGCATCTGCCCTGGGATTGACGGCTGTGATCTCTGAAGGCTTGACGCTCTTGAGGTCTGTCGGAGGTATGACCGAATTGTCGTGTAGGCTGTGAGTTCTGAAACCCCTGTTCAGTGGGATGAAAGGACTGCCTGCGATAAGGAAAAGTAGACCTTCTATTGTAGCGTCTGGATGAAGAGGGAAGGACTTTCTTCTTGTCCCTACTTTCCACTAACACAGGATCCAATGCCTCTCCAAACAGAGACCCCCCTTTGAACGGGACTGCTGCTAAACACCATTTGGTCTTCATGTCCGCTTGCCAGTGACGGAGCCAGAGAAGGCGACGTGAGGCAATGTTAGAAGCCATGGCGCGGGAGGCAAACTTGGCAGAGTTGAGTGTCGCGTCCGCCATGTATTCGGTGGCAGCAATTATCTTGTTAATATCTTGGTGTAGACGGGCATCTTCTGGAGATGCTCTAGCCTGCATTTGCTTGAGCCAGATGAGGGATGTCCTGGCGAAAAAGGAAGCTGCCATGGCCAACTTGATGGCCCATGCAGAGGCCAGATGAGTCTTACATGTAGAAATTTCAGCCCGCTTGTCCTCTGTGCGAAGGCCTTCAGCCGCATCAGATGGAAGGATGTTGGGAGAGGTCAGACTGGCCATTGGAGGATCAATGACAGGAAGTTTCAAAAGATCCTCAAATTCTTGTTCAACAGAGTACAACTTCTTGTCCAGACCACTAGGATTGGAGATAGAGCCGGGCTGTGACCATTGACGCTGAAGTGTCCACAAAGAGTTTTGGAGAGGGAACGCTGTCTTGTTGAGCAACCCGTTCAGTGAAAAGGCAGGTGTTGGGATCGAAGAATCCGGAGCAGGCAATGGAGGAGGCTGAACTAGACCCATGTTGGCGGTGACCTTGGCCTTATGCAGCAAAGTCTTGAACATCTCGTGACGGAAAAGGCCTGTGGAAGGAGAACTGCTGGAAGAGGGATCCTCCTCATCACCAGAAAGACAGTAGTCGAAGGACTCTTCATCATCAATAAAGGATTGGTCACTGTGATGAGAATGCGAAGGAGAGCGAAGAGCTGCAGGGGCCTCGTGGGTCAAATGCGAAGAAGATCTGGAAGAATGCATCGCTGGAACTGGAACAGAAGGAGCCAAAATACCCCTTTGCGAAAGGGCTGAGTTAATGCCTCTGTCTACAGACTGAGCAATTAGATCACACATCTCTTGAGGAAATAGAGAAGACTGACCCTCCAACGGGCGGAGCCCCGCCACTGTAGGAGTGAACGTGGCCTAAGGTTGGTTGACAGCGGGTGGGGACATCTCGGTTTCCTGCGCAAAAACTTCTCTCACCATGGACTGATCTCCTTGATCCGTAGAGACAATGTTTAGAGACCAAGAGGAGGAGTCTTGGATGGGAGGAGGCTCTGAAGTTTGTTCTGGAATGAGATCAAGAGGGACTGGCATGACAGAGGGAGGAGAATGCACAATGGCTTCCGCTTGCTTCTTTGCTTTATCAAACTGATTATTTAGAGCCATGTGCCTTCTCTGGGCATCCTTCTCTGCAGCAGCAGAAGGTGAGGCAGAGGTAGAGTGAGGGTTGGAGCTGGACCCTCCTTTTCGCTGAGAGGGTGATTTAGTGCTTCTGGTGGAGCGGGTATGACCTTCCATTGTAAGGAGAAGCAGGTAGAATAAACAGATCAAAACAGCAGAACAAAAGAGAGGCTCTGTATTGCTGCTCAATATGAATCTGAGATAAACAGGGAAGAGCAGATAAATTAATAAACCCAGAGAGAAATAATGCAAAAGGGCAGTAATGATAACTGGGCAGGCAATCTAGTACTGCTGAATTAAAAAGGCCCCAATGTAAACAAAATGGCGCTCACTGACTCAGGAGGTCTGAGGGGGCGGGAAAACATGGCGGCCATAGTGAGGGAACCAGCAACACAGTTCTGCTCTTAATTTGGCTCCAAATTCTAGGTGGGAGAAATCCCAACGTAGACCCAAGACACAATAGGCAGTCTAATTTAATGCCTAATGGCTCAGGACCGACGGAACAGTCCCACACAAGCCAAAGAAACAAGTCAGTGGAGTCAATATGAGGCAATCTGGGAAAGAGCTGAGCCACGGCACCACGAGGCTTGTCTCCATTCCCACAGCGCAAGACTGAGCAACACAGCCTCCCACGCGCTCTGCTTTGCGGTTAAATTGCCAATTAATAGTAAAGATAACACCAGCCTCTGACTCCCTTGCCACAATAATTAGTAATAAGCTCAAAAACAGCACAGGGCCAGCAACACAGCCTCCCACGCGCTCTCCAGTAACTCTTGATTAAAACGCTGAGACGTTAGCAGCGATGCGAGCCACTGCCGAGGCAAGCACTCTACAGCTGATCAGCGTTTCGGCGAAAATCCACTTTTCAGCTAAAAAGCCTCTTGAAGAAGAAATTCCAGCACTGAAAACACTTTTATTTTAATTTTAGAGAGTCCAATGAGAGGAGCTCCAGGGAAACAAGTATTGAAGGCTCGGACTGAGTAAGGAACTGGGCTAAACCGGAAGAGGAGGTGTGTTTAGTCTAATTTCTTACTCAGTCAGAGGGCAATCGGATGAGGAACCTCCCATTCAATGGACTCTCTAAGCAGCGCAAGGGAGAATATAATATTTTGCTATGCAGATAAAAGGGATTTCTATATGGGTTTGCTTCTTCCAAAGATATAAAGAAGCCAGTTTCAGACGTTAATACTCAAGTTTCATATTTTAGCTTAATAAAACGTTAATGATCAGTGGTTTCGTAAAGGACTATTTTCCCAGGATGGCTTCTCTCTAGTAGCAGGGATATTGCAATCCTTTAGAGATGTTGATAACCTAGCATGGGCTCAGATTTTTTTAATGTGAACATTTCAAAAGGCGATCTAGATGCTCAAATATTTTAATCAGTAAAGCATGGGAACTGATCTGACATTTATAAGAGATGCAGTAATAAAATCCCAATCCCTTTGATGCCTGAATTTTATCAAAAACAGCTCCCTATGTTTAGCCACAACTTTAGGGCTCTCTACGGATAGCATAATCAAACTAGTCTTATCCTCATACTTGCTAAGCAGGGGCTGCTCTTAGGAGACCAGGAAAATGACATTAGAAATCACTTCTCAACTGTTGCCAAGAAAACAAACTGGATTTCTAGCAATTCAATTCAAATGATTTCTTTTCACCTTTTCAATGCTTGTAGCATACAAAATTATTTTCCCATTTAATTGAGAAATATTGCACGACTACACTTTTAGCGTGTAATGTTAGTTCATTTTGGCCAATTGTTGAATTATGGGATGCTTTATTAAAAGCATCTTTATCAATAGAAATAATTCAAAGTAAACTGAAGGGATTTCAAACCTGTCAGTGTGCTTCTCAAAGACTGAAAAAAAGACAGTATCAGGTTCTCATAATATAATTGACAAATTTTAACTTTCACAAACCATTGGATGTGATACAACCAAAGCAAAGGCAATAATAATAAAATGTAATTTACCAATTTGAGGAATCTGTTGATTTAGTACAGGTAGTCCTCAATTTAACGACTGCAATTGGGACTTGAATTTTGGTTGCTAAGCAATGTAGTTAAGCTAGTAGTCACATAACCGGACCCATTTACTGCAGTCATTAAGCCAATCACAGTCGTTAAGCGAATCACATGGTTATTAAGTGAATCATGTCCTTAAGTGAATCCGGCTTCTCGATTTTGTCAGAAGCTGGCTGAAAAGTTTGCAAATTGTGATTACCTGACCACAAGTTGCTTCAACCATTGTAAATGTGAGTTGACTGTGAAATGCCTGACCACAACCGCCATATCTTTGAGGATGGGTTGTGAGTTTTTCTGAGACCATCGTAACTTCAAATTTAGAAGAATTCATGTTAGTCAGGGATTACCAATACAATATTCTCTTAGTTTTACTGTAGGGACTACCTGTGCAAGCAAATCTGATTGATTAAAAAACCTAAATTATTATTTTGGGTGGGAGGGAAAGATTGTAATACCATTTCTCTCTTGGCTTTATTGTGAGATGAATATTCCTTGAATAATTAATTTTTTAAAAAATACTTTTTTATATTCCAAGCGAAAACGGAGATTGCTGATAGATTGGTAAATGAAAGTGAACTGGATTGGGGATCTTTTATCCAATTCAGTTCTTTTATCCAATCAAAATGGTCATGTTCAAATAGTCCATTATAGTTCATCTTCTTTGTAGGCAGAAGGTCCAACTTCAAATCCTTGGTCTCTCCAGTAGGAAATCTACAGAACTGAAATTATTTGGATTGAATTTATTTGGCATAAGGTTTTTCCCTTATTAATGTAATAAATTACATATTATTATTGCCTTTGCTTTGGTTGTATCACATCCAATGGTTTGTGAAAGTTAAAATTTGTCAATTATATTATGAGAACCTGATACTGTCTTTTTTTCAGTCTTTGAGAAGCACACTGACAGGTTTGAAATCCCTTCAGTTTACTTTGAATTATTTCTATTGATAAAGATGCTTTTAATAAAGCATCCCATGTAGGATAAATAAGAATTTGTTGGAGAAAGATGCTTGATATTGGGCTGGTATGTAGTGACTAGTTAGCAAAAACCCTACATTATATAAATAATTCATGTATACTTTTAACAGGAGACAAAAGATACCAAAAACATATTACAACCATGAATAATATAGTTCGCAAATTTATTATGCATTAGGAAGCTTATTAACTTAAAAACCAAACTGCATAGTACAAAAGGTTTGATATCTTTGCTTAAGGCGGACCAAGTTTCAAAATATATATATATATATATTTAAATTTTGTTCCGTCATTACACAATCCTTTATAAAAGCTGTATATCTGTCAGTGCCCTCATTACATTTATAAATACAAGATTTACACAGTACCCCATCAGGAAAAAAAGTAGAACTTCTTATAAATATCTACATATATTCATACATATAAAACATTCATAAGAGTACTTTGTTAGATTTTTGTGTAATGTTCCATTTTTACTGCCACAAAATACACAGAAACCTGTGCAATTTCAAAAATGCTTCTAAAAATTGTAACATGGTACTTTATAGAAACTAAATCATCTTTTAAAGTCTTTTTAGATAGACATTTCACAATTATAATTCTATGAGATTCTTCAGAGATTGATATGAAGGCTAAATATAGCTGATAACAATGTACACTAAATAGCAGTTAAGGCAGGAGTGAAATTAAGTGGGACAGAAATGTTTCATATGGCAGTTAAAAGATGACAGATGATGTGATAAATACACATGTCAATATAAATTGCCTCTGCACCCATTTCATTAGTTCATATGTCAGAACCGGCCACACTGGTGGTGCCAGAGGTGAGCATCACTAACGCTTTCTATTGAAGGCATTAATATCATTGCCTGGCTCAGGTTTTCAATAGGAGCCCTTTTAATTATCATCTCAGTTAGAGATTTTAAAAACAAGGGTTGAAAATGCACCAATAATTTATTTTTCAATTTACATTCCCTGCACACTTTAAATAGTTCAGCAATATTCAATCAATCAGGCAGCATGTTAAGAGAGAGATATAAGACTATATTGATGGACTGGGATTGTGACAGAAATCTTCGTCAGTAATGTTTATTGAAATGGAGTATTATTTCCAAATCCCCACGAACTACAAGAGTAGAGAAGCAATGAAGACATTTGCGGGGTGGGAGGGGGGGGGCTAGCAGGGTTATGGTTTACTCACAGTGAATTTGGGTACTCAAGTATTTAACTACATCTGAAGATCATCTTTCCCAAGATACTGCAATTCCACATTCTCAGTTCAGTGTTGGGTTCAACAATAATTGCATGGATACAAAAAGAAAAACTTGCTTTGGACTGTTCTACAGAAAATCCACAGTAAGTGGTTGCAATCAGCCTTAATTGAATACCAGTGGCCACTTATACATGATATCTTAGGTGAGTGAAATGTGCAAAGCTTCTGACAGATCAAAAGTTCACTCCAAAAGAGAACTGCTCTGGATTCAGAGCTCAGTGCATGGATTATGTCTGCCCAATGGCTGTCTCTGTTAATCCTAGAAGAAAACTCGTTTCATACGCTGCTATCTTGAAGCAGAGGCTCAATATCCTCATCACTGGCCAGATCTGGACTGTTGCTCTGGATACTGTTGATGCTGTTGCTGTGCTTTCTGGTATTGGCGGCTTTACTGTGCTCGGGGATAAATAAGGCAACCAGAAAGGCTAGGAGGACTGCACATGCTCCAAAAAGGAAAGGAGGGCCAGGTATGACTGCATTCTGTAAAAAGAAAATGAGAAAGACCGAGCAACCACAGATTAGTATAATGTGAACAATGAAACCACTCACATCCGCATCTTTAACTGTCCAGTAAATAGACAGTTATATGTGTCACTACTAAAACTGTGCTGCCAATATCAAACAGACTTGCATCCATTTTGACAGTCGTTGGCTGTTGTCAAAAGTTAGAAACTTGTCTTCTCCAGCAATCACACTCTTATTTCATCCCATACTGAATTGAGGCACAATACTAAACCAGTAGGAAGTCTTTTTGGTTCTGGGTGTTTTGAAAAGAATCAGACAAAAATTGCCCTGTATGCTTCTACATACATGTGCTGCACCAGGCCTAGGAAGGTGGGAACCTCTGCGAATTGAATTATAATTATTTATACTGAATAATTGTTTTGACAAAGAATTGGATTTTAGAAATGGAGATCCTAAATCTGTGAACTGACAAAATTACACAGCTGATATTAAGCATTCTTCAATCCAAGAGACTGACACAGAACAGGGCTGTTAGAAGGCCAAGGAGAAGAACGGCTGGCAACAGCTGAACAACATGAAAAAACAGGGCAAAAGTAGAAAAAGGTTATGGTTTTAGCTGGAAAATCCATCAAAAGAATCAATTGCTGATTCACTCCATGTTATGTTTTGCAGTCTGAAATGAAGAAATATCAGTCACAGGATGCCTCCTCAAGGACTATTAAGAGCCACTATTCCAAGAAAGATTTATAATCATTTTACCTCATCACTTGGATCCTGCCTAGCAGCCTTATCCTGAACTGGTGCCAACTCATTAAGTTCCACATGGAAGAGAAAGAATATGAAGCCATAGAGAGCAGGGCCAAGACCATTGCACAGACCTCTGATTCCAGTTATTATCCCTTGGACGACACCTGGGAAAAAGCAAGTTCACAGTGAAGGAGAAATAATTTCTGCCAGCCATTTCCACTTTAAAAATGCAACAAAAGAGCTCCATGGACAGCATTTCAAATGGATTCTGAGCTCTTACACAGCTATCAAGCTGACCTTATTCTAAGCTGGCTGAATATTAACTACCTTTAAAGAGAGATCAGCTAGATTCAAAAATAATGTTGCAGACTAGTAATTAATTTGAGACATTAATTCGCCCTATGAAAAACAATTTTCTTGTTAGATACTTTCAAAACAACTGAATTAGATCTGAATATATTCTTTTATACTGAAATGATTGGTCCAATTCAGTTGTTCTGAATTCTGTATTTCAGAGAAAATACAATATTTATATAATCTGACATTTATACATTCTCACATATTCAGTCACCACTAGATGGCATTAGCATGTACTTTCAAACTTCTAAAAACTCTTCAGAGGATACTTAATTACCAACCCCGCCCCCAGCATAAGAGCTTATTTTTACATTATACACTTATACAAGAAAGTTATTCTATAAAGTGCCAACAACAGTGTAATCCCATTCTTTTTCAGCAAAAATTGTGATCATTTTCTAACAAAATAAAAAATCGATAGTCCCCCCCCCACACACACACACACAAATCCTGGCCTAGTGAGAATGAAATTACTGCGGTGATTATGACTTTTCTCTCATTTCCCATTTTCCACCCATCTTCATTTCAAAAACAACTGAACCTAAATCACCATTCTTCCAGAAAGAATCATCATCATCTATGTCACAAGCAAACTTCACTAAAAATAAATATGCAAGCTAATCTCACAATAAACCAGGGGTTTCCAATCTTGGCAATTTTTAAGACTTGTGGACTTTAACTCCCACAACTCCAAAAGCTGGCTGAGGAATTGTGGGAGTTGAAGTCCACAAGTCTTAAAGTTGCCAAGATTGGAGACCCCTGCAATAAACTATTGAAGATGGGGAGTTCATCTTCCTCTAGGATTAGGAGAAGAAACAGGGCAGAGATTCTCCCCCACCAGGGAGGTAAAGAGATGACGGGCAAAATAATTACAAGTATCCCTGCCCATCACTAGTTCTTAGACACACAGACACACAGACACAGACACACACACACATATACAAAAAAGGGCAGAGTTTGCATGGTGGACATGATGTGCAGTTCAGCCTTTTGGCATATATATATATAGCTACAATGATGCCAAAAGGCTGAACTGCACATCATGTCCACCATGCAAACTCTGCCCTTTTTTGTTGGCAGCCCCATGTTGCATGCAATTAGTTAAAGAAAGAGACTGTCACCACCAGATTGTCCTTTGTCGGTTGCGATCCTGAGGATGCCTATGTTTGTACTGCTAAGCAGTTTGCTTTGGAGCTTCTTACCCCACGCAAGTTATATCCCCAAGGCAAAATAACCCTCAAAAAATTTTCCAAGTTAAAGAAATATCATTTCTGAAGAGTCACGCTATGTGTAACTTACCTCTTCTTACATGCACAAGACGCAAGAAAAGATATACAGACTGTTCTGCTTTCAAAAACTATTACAAAACTACTAATCGGAAGCCCTCAATTCAGTTAGTGACCGTTTGAAGTTACAACGGCACTGAAAAAAAAGAGAACTAAGAACATTTTTCACCCTTACGATCATTGCAGCATCCCCATGGGTCATGTGATCAACATTCAGATGCTTGGCAACTGACTTGTATGTATGACAGTTACAGTGTCCCGGGGGTCACATGATCACCTTTTGTGACCTGACAAGCAAAGTCAATGGGGAAGTCAAATTCACAACTGTATTACTGACTTAACAACTGCAGTGATGGGCTTAACAACTGTGGCAAGAAAGGTCATAAAATGGGGCAAAACAACTTAACAACAGATATTTTGGGCTCAATTGTGGTTGTTAGTAGAAAACTACCTATATTACTTTTCTAAAGCACAAAAATTATACATCCACAGTAATGCTAGGGGGAAAAACAACTACAAGATCAGTTTTGTAGAAAAATAACTTTGCTTTCACCTTGTTGATCTGAATCTGCGTTTCGTGACACAAGAGCACTGATTGCTGGGAATGTGATACTTGACATGGCTGCAACAGCTCCAGCTGCCCACATCATCCTAAGCACAACAAAACATAATGGTATATAATTTGAAAGGAAGGATCCATTTAGTAGGGTTTTTTTTTAACATTTTAAAAGAATTACCCAGGTAGTTTTATATATATATTTTTGGTGGTTGTTCTCTAATCTAGATACAAACATTTAAAATAGTATTGCCAGGTTCTGCTCAGCAGCTTCAAACATGTAAAAACAACTGTTCACCAGGACAATAATTAAGTTAGTTGGTTTTAGGTAACTAGCAATAAGGGTAAAAGAGATAAAATTATATATTTTAGGTCAAAATATGTATTACTCTTTTTTCACTTGCTTTAGCCTTATATTTTTCTGTATTTAAAAATATGCCATTCATATTGAGAAACTTGCTGTGCTTTTTAATTAAAATTATTTTGCCTATTTGGATATTATTAGTTGCAGAGCATAATAATGGCTGATTGAAGATGACTCTACAAACGTTATGTATTTTGTTACCCATGGAAAGTTTTGCATTCTACCAGCTATAGAGCAAAGAGAAATAATGCAAGCAATGAAAACAAGTTAGACACACATTTAGTTAGTTCCTCATATCAACATTACCTCTCAACTAGATTATACTAATTACATGAAATTACCCTTCAAAATCACCCCAAAATGTCAGTTGGTGGGAAACGTTGCTATCCTCACAATAATAAGTCAGATTTATTATTACCATGATACACTGCCATATGAGCTGCACTGGCTACCAGCTTGTTTCCAAGAAACTGGTTATTACCTATAAAGCCCAACATGACTTGAGATCTGGGTATCTTTTGAGAGCACCTCTTCCAGGAAGAAATGGCCCAACCACTGCATAGAATACTGGAGTATCTATCAGAAGAGGATTCAAAAAGGGACTTTATCTGTGCAAGTATCTGCCTTCTATAGAATAACTTCCCTTATTCAATCATTTATTAAGATCTGACTACTCCGAAAGGCCTTTGGAAGCTAAAACTTTGCTATCATGAGTGAGATGTATCATAAATACTATGTGATAAAATATTATTTTGGAAGGATACATTGATAGTTTTTCTTGTTTTTTTTCTCTCTCTCTCCTCTCTCTCTCCTACATATTTCCTTTAAAATCTGTTTTGTCACCAGCCACAGTTCAAATTCTATGTCTTGACATGTTGTCAAATGACTTAAAACTTGGTAAATGACTTAAGATCTTGGCCAATGGTTATTAGCCTTGATGTCAGCGTACCTATTTCTAAGGGCCGTCAGCTTGGAGACCACTGGGCTTTCTTGGTTGGCCAAGATGAAGACTGACTGCTAGACTAGATGGGCAAAGTATCTCATCCAGCAGAGCATCATGTTCTTAAAGCACCTCTTCCTATATTATCCTATCCAATAACCATTACATCTATGAGTTAGAACTGTACATAAAAATATGGCCCATGTAGGTCTACCATACCTTCCATGCCCACAAGCACACAACATGCAATGTATTCACTGAATTGTTAAAAAGAAAACTAGGCAGAGTTTGTTAAAAACACATCTGCACTGCACTTACCAAGGCTGAGAGCCAAAACCATACCAGGCCAGCTGGAACATCTGAAAACCAAGGCCAAGCAGTACTGTGTTTTTGTTCCCTATAGACCTCATTAGGATGCTGAGAAAGACAGTCTACAAAAGTCAGAAAACACATTATGCAGTTTATTTATAAATCAGTATCTAAATAAATGCAGTGGCAAAAAGAAAACATTTTAAAATTAATTTGTATGACTGTATAAAAATCATCTGGAACCAATATCAATTTTTCATTTATAATCTCCTTTTAATGACCTCATAATCCTTTGTGGGGTGAAGTCTGGGCAACTGAATGCAGCTGAGTGTTTACTGGCCAGATGCCCTTCCTGTCACCAATGTGGAGTTATATTCAGCAGATATATTCTTATCGTGCCCAGAGAAATATCTGCCTCTACCTGGGATCGAACTCACAGCCTCCTGATTGTGAGATGAGAGCTTCACCTGTAGACCACCGCATCACTCATCAATTTTTCATTTAGGTGTGCACAAATTCGGCATCAACTTTTTGGGGGCCCTTCAAATCTACAACCAAAGCCTCGTGATATATTTCCAAGGAAAGACCTTGATAAAAGCATTGACAAAAAAAAAAGTCTTCCCAAAGAATATATGACTCTTTGTAAGAAAGCTGCTAGGTGAAGTCAAACATTCAGCTACCTTGCAAACAAGCAAGGTCAACTGTCCACTAGTACAATGTAATGTTGCCCCTGAAAAATGTTGGAAACTGCAACTGCTACAAATGGCATGTGATGAGGAAGCTGATGGTCCTTGCATATCAGTAAGTTTGTTCAGTGACAGTCTGAAGTTACAATTTGTGAAAAAATTGCACCAGTCACAGTGCCCCTCCCCAAATTGACTGTAATTTGGGAAGTTTCAGTGTCCCACTGTCACGTGATACTATTTATAACTTTCATAGCCAGCTTCTGACAAGCAAAGTCAATGACAAAGCCAACAGGAAGTTGCAAGTCATGGTCACAGGACAACATACTTAACAATTACAGATAATTCACTTCCCGCAACCAGAACTAACATAAGGAGTGTGGTGTTTCACTTTACAACAATGTCACTTTAGTGACAGAGTTTCTGGTCCCAATTGCAGTTTGGTAAATTAGGACTACTTGTACATGTTCTGAGTACTACACATATTCTGTGTGATGTGTGATAGGTGATGGTTTCCATGTTCAGTTTCATATGCCTGTTTTTCACTTTTTAAGCACTGATCAGCTTTATGCTAGAGGACCACTTTCTTCCATAGGCTCTAGCAAAATGTATCATTCATAATCTAAAACATGTTTTTCAAACGTTCACTCTGTAAGCGATAATCAGGACAAAGGTTTTCTGTTGCAGAACCTTTACCAATTGGTCAGACTCCAATTCTCTGCCGGCATCTGGTAAAAGAAACCAGCTTTTAACATTCTGATTGTTCTTATTTAATATTTGGACAGATATATTAAATATTCATAATTCTGTTAAGCATTTTGAATTATCCTGTTAGACATTAATTTAATATAAAATATGCACTTTTTGTCATAGTTTTCTCTTTATTTTATAGTAGTTAGGCCCTACATAGACATTTTACTTTCACATACATAATTTGCAAAATACATTTCATCACTTAATTAATACGTTTTAATCATGTGTGCTTGTTGCAATTTTTTAAAATCTTATTAAAATTATGCTTACCTGAGCAACTATAGAAAGAATGCCAATCACAGCTATGAATGTTGCAATGCTTGCATACTCAAATTTTATCACCTGTAAATAAATCAAACAGAATCTGTACTTAAAACTTCACAGGCAGGCATGTGCTGCAGAGTGAGGGTGGGCAGGATCCCTGGAATCCTGTCTGTATCAGGCTTCTTCAGAGAAAAAGTGGTGGGAGACATTTACTGGGGTCTACTACTTTGACTTTACCTTTCAGCCTCCACCACATTGACTTTGCTTATTAGAAGCCAGCAGGGAAGGTTGCAAATGGTAATGACATAGCTCATTCTGACATCATAATCACCAAATACTTAAGTGTCTCCATCACAATCACATGACCTCAGGGAGACTGGGATGGTCAGAACTTTTGAGGACTGGTTGTTACACTAAGTTGTTTTTTCAGTGCCACTGGACCTTTGAATGGTTGCCAAGAAAATAGAAACATCAAAGACTGCTGTAGTTACTATAGAAATCTACTTGTTAGCCTCCAAAAAAAGCTTAAATTAAAAGCACAGAGTAGAGGTGGGTAGGTACTAATTAGGAATAGTTTGCTTTACAGTAGGCTCCCTCAATCTGGATATCTTTCAGATGATTTGGGCTACAATTCCATGATATACTAGGGTCAGAAATCACAGAAATTATAGCTCAAAATGTCTGGAAGGCATGAAATTGAGATGTTTTTAAATGACTGTTGCTCTTTCTTGGAAAGCAGGCCCACAAGGTGAAATTAACTAAAAGTTAATTTCCAACTAAAAGTTATAGATTGCTATCACATTTATATTGCCTTTGTGCTATTTTTTAATTTTTTATGAACTTTTACGGGAATTCTGAAGGAATGGCTAGAGAAAGATTTTAATGAAACGTTGTCTATTTTCCCTGCCTATCAATAAGATGTCAAATTTACATAGCGAATGATATAATAATCTCTTTTATTTCTTCATTGCAATAACAGGTTTTTGGTTGCTTGTTTGCTTTTTCTTAGAAAAATCAGAAATGTCAGAGATCAGAGATGATACGTGATTTGCAGTCAAATACTGAATACATAT
This sequence comes from Pituophis catenifer annectens, assembly GCF_029215685.1. Taxonomy (NCBI): domain Eukaryota; kingdom Metazoa; phylum Chordata; class Lepidosauria; order Squamata; family Colubridae; genus Pituophis; species Pituophis catenifer. The sequence continues at coordinate 236,852,725 of NW_027256882.1, forward strand.
ATATATATGTTGGAATCTACCTTTTCACTCTATAGACAGAAGACTGCCATGATTAGAGTAAGGAATATTATGTTACTTCAGGGAAAATTTTAAATTGAAAAAGTCTGTTGTTTGTAAAATAAGAATACAGGTAATTCTTGACTTATGGCCATTTGTTTAGTAATCATTTGAAGTTATGAAGGTTCTAAAAAGTGATTTATGGACCAGTCCTTGCACTTACAACCGTTGGTCACATTGTTTAGTGACCAAAGTTCTGGTCTCAATTGTGATTTAAATTGAGGACTATCTACAATGCATTATGTTACACATTAGAGCTCCTTCAGATATGTTATAACCACATACAAGGCCCAAAACATGGGAGTTATTTCTCATTCATCTCCCTTATGATTCCACTGAATTTCCAAAGTAGCTTTTTATATGCATATGGGAGAAAAGTAAAATATGTGGGTTGATATTAAGGAAATTGGATTATCGGCATCATTTTAAGGAGTTAAAAAGGATTCTCAACAGTTTGTAATCTGTTAACATTTCATGAATGGGAAACGTGCCCGTGCAAGACAGGCATTTTGTCAGGTGGCTCATGGGCATGCTTTCAATTTCATTTGTGTCCACTAGTCCAATGAAGCTGGAAACCCCACTTTTAAGTTTTGTTCAAGACAACTAGTCAAACATTGTAAAATGTTGGAAACTACTTACTTGTCTCAAATAAAGGAAAAAACTAGAATATTGGCCAGCTTCAGGGAGATAAGAAAGAAAAACAGTGATGCAGGTCAGCAAGATTGTAGAATCTTTTCCAACTTTTCTCAAAGACTGTCAAAAGATAGAGGAAAAATAAGGTAAGACAAAACAAGCCATCAGAAATAAATGAATTATTTCTATAATTTATTAATAATAGTATTCCTGCATTTGTTCAATTTGTGTTCAACACTGATGAAAAGACCCTTGGTAACCAACAATAAAAACTCCACAGAACAATAAATAAAGTTCAGGAGATTAACAAACTCAGAGACTTATTCCCTCAAGTATGTGTTATGAGGTAATAACAGAGCTGTCAGTACATTCCAATAAAAAAAAAAAGCAATTCCACCTTACTTGGGTTCAGTTTTGGTCTATTTTGTCTCATAAAGACCCTTACAATATCTTGATACTATGCCAAGATATTGACAGAATCTACTGTATGGAACAGGGTAAGAATGAATAATTACATAGCATCAGATGACACTATATCCCAAACTGACTGACTGGAATCCCTTAAAATTTAATGTAAAAGTTAAATAGGAATAAAAGAGTGAACATCTGGCATTGCACAAAAGTGCCCTGTCTAAAATTGTTCACTAAGAAACAAGAACCATTGTAACACAGCCTCAAGTCTCCAATCCTTCTAAGAAGTCCATAAGTCCACATTATCAAAGTTAACTGAGAAATCTAAGAGAACAGTAGAAATGCACCAGGTTTCAAAAGTCATTCACAAACGAAATGTTCTGATCCTTAGGTCTGAACTCAAATAACTCACTTTAGAATGTTTAGAATGTTCTGTAATTGGGCATTGGCCATTGTCTCTATTCCAAAAATGAGAATTTAGAGACAGAGCAATGCTTGCCAAGGACAGATAGATTCAGTGAGCCATCTCTTAAGGAGTAAGCTCCCTCAAAGCTGTTGGCATCAATCCCTCCTGCAATGAGATACTGATAGTGTCCCACGTCCAGTTTATCATGTTCTTTCCCCCAATCTTCCAAAGAAGCCAGGACTGGCAAAGATCCAGTCTAGCACAGAATAAGGAAGATGACCTTGACAGACATAGACCAAATCCATTACCAAAGCAACTAGGAAAAAAATAAAACTAACAGAAATCACTCATAAGTGGCTCAGAAAGACAACTTCTTAACTCATGTGGGTATAAGAATGGAAGAAACACAGCATTCTCAGAGATTTATTATTATAGTCATCTCTCAATTAAAGTAGTCTTAGCCTTTCTGGGCCGTTGTTTCCTGGTCTGGTCTACCTGATGTGGCTGGCCAATCCACAGGTGAGTGTAAGAGCCGAGAGAACATTTTATCACTTCATTTGTTCCAGTCATTATAACAAATTCTGCACACAAAGATTTTGGAGAATCTGAATGGCTTTGTTTGCCAAATGCCACGTAAACAAGTTGCAGCAGCCAGGAAGGAGCTCTAACCGAGTTCTTCCCAAAGGGAGTTTGCCACCCTAAACAAGGTTACTGGCCGAGAGCTCACCAAGACAATAGAAAAAATAGCTGTTTCACTTCTTTTTTGACCCCTGCATAGGTTTGAAAATAAGTCTGTATCCATGCTCAGGGTCACTTTTTGTCTTCAGTTGGCACCTAAGGTGTTGCATCTCCAACGTCACCTCCCAGAGGTCATCAGTAAATCAGAGAGCCATCTAGAATTGGCCAACAGAGAGACTTGTCTGCAAATAATCACATTGTCTGCCTTCATAGCCTTCCATTGCCAATGCTAATCAAGTCAAGTCACTCAACAAAACTGTTCTCACGACTATGAGAAATTATCCATGTTCCTGTCAGAATCTATCTGGAACCATGAGGTACCTAAGGGTAACCATGTTAATCAACGCATGGTGGGCGTGAGTAGCAATGAGTCTAACCTGGAAGGAAAATGGCAAAAAGCTGATAGAAAAATATTCCATATCCAGATTACTAATCATCTGCTCCAGAGCAAAAGTAAGATTCACCATGAGATAGCCTACATCTGCTGGGACTGAGTTTTATAGGGACAAACCAATATAGGTAATCCTCAACTTACAACAATTCATTTAGTGACCATGTGAAGATACAATGGCACTGAAAAAAGTGACGTATGACCATTTTTCATACCCTTGCGGCATATCTGTGCTCACATGATCAAAATTCAGATCCTTGGCAATTGATAGTTGCAGCGTCTAAGGTTCATGTGATCACCTTTTGTGAACCTTCTGACAAGCATAGTCAAAAGAGAAGCCATGTTCACTTAACAACCTTGTTACTAATGTAACAACTGCAGTGATCGACTTAATAACTATGGCAAGAAAGGTCACAAATTGGAACAAAACTCACTTAATAAATCTCTCACTTAGCAACATAAATTGTGGGTTCCATTTGGGTCGTGGGTCAAGGACTACATGTAACTGCCATGCAGGTTATGAATTCTAAAACTATACCTAACCCTGTCCCAAAAGGCTTGGAGATTCCAGTCATTCAATACCTACATGGACTCTATATGTACTGTAAAACTGAGATCAGGTTAAGCAAATTGGGAAGGGTTCCTGTAAGGGAAGGTAGCACACCAGTGGAGATTTCTAACTTGTCCTTAGGGCCTATTTAATACATAGGCATTCATATCACACTATTTCAAGAGTCAAGTCCTTAGTTACACACCAGGCAAGTCTAGTTTAAAATCCAACACCAACCCTTCACCTTGACCTGAAACCTTGGACAGTACATCTCTAACAAGGTCATCACTGCATGCTCCTGCAGAGAGAATCTGGGCTATAACAAATGGAGTAACAAATAAAAGTAGCACTGCTGTTGAGAAACTTTTTTATTGATTCTAACTTCTCATACTCTGCCAAGCATGACCTTTCCAGGTAATTCTCTTGACTTGCAGAAAGGTTTCAGAGAAAGATTCAAGAGGATCAGCTATTCATATTTGATAATAGAACAGAAAAGAGAGTTAGGGTTATATTATATTATAGCATATTATGTTAGACCTCTTGATTTTAAGGGGACTAAAGCAGAAGTTTATGGTACATTTGTATTTCTAAAAAAGGGATTCTCATGAATCCAGAGAAATGGTAAGAAGGATTCTAGGAAAGAGAAGTTCATGAGAAAAGACAGCTGGGACAGATGAAGGTTCTCCAAAAGGGAAAGACTAAAAGCATACTGCAATTCCAATGCTGAAAATCTAGTACAAAGCAGTTTATATCTGTTAATCCACAGGCCAATAATCAAGCTAGATAATGAGATGGATAGCAGATAAATTTAATAAAATAACATAAATCCATAGTTTGAGTACGATTAAGCTTTTTACTCATATTTAATTAATCCTATAGTCCCAGAAAGTTACAATAGCATCAAAAAGTGTCTTATGACCATTTTTCGCACTTATGACTGCTGGAGCAATCCCCATGGTCACGTGATCAAAATCCGAATGCTTGGCAACTGACTCAGATTTATGAGGTTTGCAGTGTCCAAGGTCATGTGATCACCTTTTGCAGCCTTCTGACAAGCAAAGTCAACGGAAACCAGATTCACTTAACCGTGTTACTAATTTAACAATGCAGTGATTCACTTAACAAATGTGGCAAGAAAAGTCATAAAAGGGACAAAACTCATTTAACAACTGTCTCACTTAGCTACCTAAATTTTGGACTCAATTGTGGTCATAAGTCAAGGACTACCTGTAGTAAGATTTTTCTCTTTATAAAGAGAAAAAGGAATGCCTGGCAGAGTGATGAGACACAGCTCCAAAAATCTGGATAGCCATTCACAGAACTGTCATGTAAATTCTGAGACACTTCGGATTAAAATAGGAAAAGCTAACAACTCCCACCATCATATTGGAAAGGACAGAACCTCTGGTAAACAGTTCTCTCCCACATCCTGTTCCTCCTTTCAGGTAGAATAATTTTGTAATGGTTTGCTTCAATGTATTATTAATGTGACAGTGTATTAAATATTCTTCTTACTGATGACTCCCTAAATTCATCTGGGCAGTTGCCCATGGTAACCAAAAGCTTGACTTTGGGTCAAATTAATCAAGATGGCACTTAATGGTATACTTTCTGAGCAAAAATAAAAACTGCTCATCCAATAATTTGATTCTACTTTCTAAACAGAATGAAGCTAACTTCCAATTAGTAACAATCTGCCTGTCCTCAGAGTTAGTGAAGCCAGACCACAGGAACTATGTAGGTTGCTTTTCTTTTCATTTCATAATACCAGATTTAAAAGACCCTGATCTGAACTGTTTTAGAAGTCAGGCTAAATGAAATAACAGAAAAGCATACAAGGGCTAAGTATTTCGTTTGTTACCTTTTCAATTCCACGGTAATTTATCTGATAAAGAATTCTCTAAGTTCCTGCTTGCCTATCATAACTTTAAATAGCTATGTTAAATATTGTAAAGGTTCTGTAGGATTTTACCATCATTAGTACTAATACCTTATTTCCCACAAGAAGTTATTTCGGGACATAATTAGAAAGTTACATGTAGAAATAACATATAGTTTAAAAAAATAGCTTCATGCCTGTTTGACAGAATTTCATTTTAATCAATCCATTCAAAATACATTTTCTTTCACAAATGAAAAAGTGACATCTTGTATCATAAAGCAGAAGAAATATAACTGGCAACTTACTGCAAAGGGATCTGCTTGTTCCCATGATATAAGAGCTCCCCATGAAGGTGGTCTCATTTTTTCAGGTAGAGATTCTGGTACAGCTAGTAGTATGAAACAGATATCTACAACAGCCACCACTGTAGCAACTAACACCACCAAGTTATCACCATACAAATTAGACAGATGTGCTCCAATAGCAGGACTAGTTACTAAACTTGCTGCAAACGTAGCAGATACCTAGATATAAGAAGAAAAAAAATATGATACTTTGATAGAAGAAAAACTAACACAATTCAAAGTTAATTTCAAACACTAACAAGATAGAGATGTTCTGACCTAGACATAGGTATGTATACATCATAGAAAACTGACTATTAAAGCCCAGCTCTAGAGAAAAATCTGATAAAGTCTTATCAATCAGTCACAGAATATTCAAGGAAATTATATTAAATCATTGTGGCCTAATCCTTCTTCTTAAAGTAATAACCCTTCTAATTCATCAAGCTTTCCATATGTGTTTTTTTTTTTTATTTTAAGGTTGATTTAGCTTGAACTTTATAATTATTTCATAAGTGAGTTCACTTGAGTATTTTCTGATATTAGCAAAATGAACCAGGGGCTGTAGGTACATTTCTGCAAAACAATTCAGCCTACCTACCTGCTTTGGGAGGAGGGATTTACAAGTACCAGATTTCTTCTACAGGCTATGCAAAGAATCCATTAGGTTGTAGAGAAATCTCATTACACCTAAATTTGTAAATTGCCCTCTTTTGCTTCCAACCAGCATGGTGATGATTAAGTTGAGCTGCAAAATCATCACTCTTGTCATTGTCAACTACTATTGCCCACTGATCTAATCACAGCTCACCATGCTTTCTTAGTTAACATCTCATTTTGTACTAACATGGGGAAAAAGTGGGGAGGGGGCAACATGATTTCTAAAATATCCTCAGCAGCATTAATAAACATTTACCAGAATAATTTATATTGCAGAGATATAAATAGCAATACTAAACACTCCTTTCCAGGAAATGGATTTGTGATGCAAGTTTAACAAAGCCATGATATGTCACTTTAAAGTAAGCATGCATATTTTTCTGTCTCCTTCTCTTACACTGTACAAGCAATTTATAAGACACAGAATTCTACCTCCAGAACTCTGAAGGCATTTAAAAAAATTTCTTTTACTATCAGTATTTTGAGGTGTGGCTTTCTTGTTGTTTTATGGTTGTAAAGTTAAAGCTTTATTTGCTATTGTGGTAAGGAGTGGTTTATATGCTTTAACATTTCCTTATCTAGTGTGAACTGAAATTTTCTTTAATGGAAAGGCAGCATGAATGTTAAAAAGCAGTACTCGGAAAATAAATCCCCCCCCCCCATCTCTTGACAGTATCATAATTTTTCAGTATTAAAAGTCACTAACAATTATTTGAATGTCATTATTATTATCACAGTTGTGATTATGATGATTTTTATTTTGAGGTTACATTTATCTCATTGCATTCAATATTAATGTAAGTATTGCAAACAGTATTGCAATATCAATAATTGGAATTACTATTTCAGAAATTCTCATACTAATATTACAAAGAGTCGTAATTTCTCAACTGCAATGTTTCTTCTATGGTCTTTCATTTACTTAAATCCTCTTTTTCATTAGTCTGTCATGTGATTCTTTTGGCTGGAACAATTCAATCAATTTTCCATTTCTTTAATATATTTTCCAATCCTATCCAATTGAAAAATTGCAATTATATTGCTGAACCTTATAATAACTTATACTTTTTAGATGGCTAAAAATATAAGTTAACTTCTATTTTTATCTTCAAATCAAATATTGTTGCCAAAATTAAAAAGCTGATTTTTAAACTTCCCCTTTTTTAATGGGGACATGAAAGGAGCCCCCAACTGTGCAAGGGTGATGTCACCGTTCAATCCTTTCAACCTGGAAGCACTTAGGTGCTCCCGATAGGAATGTAGCAGTAGCAGTATCCCTTTTTTTAATCTTAGACTTAACACCAAAAAAACTAAAGAACTTATAATTGATTTCAGGAGGAAGAGAGATGTACATTTATCATTGTACATAAATGGTGAGGAGGTGGAGAGGGTTGGTAGTTTTAAATTTCTGGGCATTTATATCTCAAAGAACCTCTCATGGACTATGAATGTTAACTTGCTTGTGAAAAAGGCACAGAAGAGGCTGTACTTCCTGAGAATGCTCAGGAAGATAAATCTATCTCAGCATCTACTCCTGTCCTACTATTGCAGCACCATTTTAGAGTGTCCTGACATACAGCATTCTTTCATGGTATGGTAGCAGCTCTGTAGCAGACAAAAAAGCTCTACAGAGAATCATTAAAACTACCCAGAATATCATCGGACTCCAGCTACCAGCCCTGGATGACACCTTCAAATCTCGCTGTTTGAGGAAGTTACATAACATTCTCAGAGACTCTTCCCATCCTGCTTACAATCTTTTTGGACTGTTGCCTTCTGGCAGAAGATACCGAACAGTTAAAACTCGGACCACACGTTTTCTGAATAGTTTTTATCCCAGAGCTAAAATTGCACTCAACAATGAACTAAAGGGCCACCATCAGTGAGCTGTTGGACAGCATTACTTGGTCTGTTGTGTGGATGTTTGGGTGGTTTAGGGGTGGGGAATTGTGGTGGGTGGGAGTGTGTTTGGGGATTGTTATGTGTGTTGGACCTGGTCTTTGGGTGTTAAGTGAATTTCATTGTATGGGTATACTGTATATACAGGTACAATGACAAAAAAGTTATTATTTTTGGATGTGGATTCAGGTGAAATCGATAGAATGCTCACCATTATGCCTGCTGCCACTTGTGAGCTAGATTCATGTCTTTTGCAGAGAACCAAGTGGAGGCATGAATGGCTGGATCACTTTGGGAGTAGGTTTTCCCTAAAATTTTGACAGCTACCTTTGAAGATCATGCAAAAACTGCAGCTGGAGAAAAATGCAGCAATCTACCTCCAACTTGGTGTTAGGCCAGGGTGGATTTGATTTAAATCAAGTTGATTTAAATCACAATTTAAACACAATTTAAATCACTAGTAAAAAGGCTTTATTTAAATCAACTTGATTTAAATCCTAATTTTTAAAGAGCAACTGTCATCTCTGTCCCGCAGCGGCTCCTCCTCTGACCCGCCGTTGACTCACTGACAGTCCCATTCACTTGAATGGGACAGCTGGTGGTGCCGCAGTGACACAACAAGGTGAGGGACGTGGCAGGCAGAAAGTGAGTGGATGCCCACTAACTGGCGCTGCCTTGATGGATCTGAAATGCCGGTGCTCTTTAAATGTAAGGACTCATAAGAAAAGAGAAAAGGTGGATTTAAAACCTATGGCTATCTCGATTTTTGGATGCAATACCCTCCCCAAATTCTATCAAGAATTCAGTTACTGTAATTCCATTAAAATTTGTTTCTGGGCAAATCATAGAAACATACAAATGCAGTGCCTTATATATTAGAAACTAACTGCTACACAGGTATAGAAGAGGAAATGGAAAACCATTGTTCTCATCTAGAGCTTCAGTTACACCCCCTGAAATCAACAATCATCTATAGCTCATCTTGAGCTGTATTCCCTTTTCACGGGTCTTTGAGTTCTAGGTATTTATTTGCTTAAATAAATAAGTAACTGTCTAAAATTTAGCAACCACCTTGCAGCATACCTAGCTATCAAAACTATTTTGAATATCTTCTTGGGTATCTTTTATATAACTCGTGTCATTCATTATACCTCTTAATTGTACCTCTTTATCTCCAAGAGAATACATCTCAAAAATTTGTAACCAATATCTTATTATACTTCGCTCCTATGCAAAAGAACAAGACATCACATCATTAGAGGCAACTTTCAATCTCTGATTGAAAAAAAATTAATTCTGCAGGATACTTTAGGATTCATTGTAAGATTACCTCCCATGCAGAAAGAAATAAAGATTGGCTTTATCATGATGTAGCTGAAATGTTATGAAAGCCCTCGCTTTCTCATCTTAAACAAAGTTCAACATTTCTTACCATAATCCATGTATTACAACACGCTAATTTAAAAATGCCTGTTTCATTCCACCATTTTGAAAATGATCATTATTAGGTAAGTAATCACGACAATCTTCACCATCTGCACTTCAATAGTTCCTGATCTCCTTGTTCGCTCTCTACTTACATGATTATACTTCTATCCCTCTTATCAGAAGACACAGCTTCATACGTGTGACATAAATTGTATTTCACAAAACTACAGTGTTTCGTTTAATACTGTCAGTTATTTAAGTACCAAACAGTGCTTTGTTGCTTCTACTGTATCCAACACAGCTACTCCCACACACCATAAATTGAATCCTGCTGTGTTCACTTACTTTAACCAGCATCTATATTAAAAAGTATTCCACTATGTCAAAGAAAAGCATTTTAATACATTTTATGCTAACATTTGCAAAGGATTAAAGCAATGGTTTCCACCATTATTGATAATGTTCCACAAACCAGAATATTCAGTCAGTATTTTATATAAAAATCTACTAAAGTCATTCTGAAATAATAATTATCTTAGCATTTCTTCACTCGTAAAGCATCCAAGATAGGAAAAACTGTCTTTAAAGAATGTGTAATCAGTTGACCAGGAGATATTATTAGGTCTTTATAAACTGTTAAGATGAAGAAAGGAATCAGAATTGAATTCTTGGATTGGTCTACCTTCTTTCTATTTAATAGACTTGCTTATTCTTGAGGAGGCTATATACAAGACATCTTTTTTATTTTGCTCTCCATTAGACATCATATATATCAATAGAACTACTATAATTTCTAAAAACACAGTTTCAAATTTTAGTTTTAAGCAATATCACATTTTTAAAAAACCAGAAATTATTAGTGAATGCTGACATGATACCAACAAACCAAAGTACAAGTAGTAGAATTATTATTAAGAATTATTAAGAAACATTCTTACCAGTCCGTAAGCAGTGCTTCTCTCGTGTTCTTGAGTTATATCAGCTACATATGCAAATATGACAGAGAATGTAACAGCAAAAATCCCAGATACAGAAATCATTGCAAAATACCACCTGCAAAATCAGAACATTTATGAATTGTAGCTACATAAAGAACTGTAAACATAAGAAAAGCAAACTTTTAGATTATTTCTCAGTTAGATTTATACCCCATCCATGTTCAGTGACTCCTTTGTCAAGTGTACTTAAAAGTATACTAGCTTAAGATTTACACTGACTCACTTTGACACAAAAGCAAGAAAGTTTAGATGATCTCTTTTCTTAATACAGTCCCTCCCAATCGCCCTCCCCCAAATAACCACAGTTATTTATTCCCCACTTACCATGGACTTATTTTCATTAATGGAATAGGGACACAAGTGAAGAAAACTGTAATAAGGAGGAAATATTTTCTTCCCCAGACATCAGATAAAGCACCTATCAGTGGAGCACTCATGAAGGATAAAAAACCCTAAGAACAAAATGGTAATGGTTTTAATGTTATTTCTAGTAATGTAGCGACTATAAAATGTGTTATATTTTGGGAAGCAGTTGTTGATAAAGCATCATTTTGAAATAACAATAGTTATACAAATAAACCATTTTAAAAAAAAGACACATATACACACACATAGAGCAGACCAGCAAAGCTGCATAAGTCCCAAATGCGAGTGTCTTACTTTTGAAATCCAATAAAACTCTTATGCTACAAGGGAAAATTGTTTCCATGGCAATGGCAAAAGTGAAAGTTGCTAAACAAATGGGTGAATTGTTCATTGTAATATATTTGAGAGTCCATCTTAATAAAATGAAGAATGAAGTTTCCATCAGATAGAGGTTATATTATAATATATGAAAGGTCACAATGCCTACAGATTGCTAGAAGCACAAAGTCATTTCAAAGGGTAGATCAAAGCAAAATAAGAAGCTAAGAATATGTTATGTAGTATAAAACCAAACATCTCACTAGTTTAGGATTATGTTTCTATAGTGACTGACATTGCCAACAGTTGGGACATAAGTGCAATGTCACCTTTATTCTACCAGAAAACTAGATATATTGTCATAAAGTACGGTTGATAGTTTGAGATTAGTAAATGTTATAGTTTTAAATGTTAACATGGATTTACTGTGATTATTTCATGGAATGCAGATATTTTTCTTTGACAAAAATATATATTTTTATTATATGAAAGCTTCAACCTCTTTAGGAATTTTTGAAAAGCATTCAAATTATTGAGCGGTACCAAATTTGCAGTGAGGACTTCATTTAAACCTTTTTTATTTACTGTATATATTTGCAACAAATGCAGCTTAAAGAATGTTTGGTTAAAGAACTGCAGCCGCAAATACTGTAGCTAATAAGAGCAAAGTCAAATCAGGTTTAAAAAGGAAGGCTTTATAAAGAAACCAGTAATTAAACTCTATTATTATGACTTCATGTCTCTCAAAACTCCGAAAACACTACCAATATCTTTTTGTTGAACAGTGTGAGTAGACATCACTAACAATGATTTACTTGTCTTTACTTGTTCCTCTACTTGCTTTTTCCAAAATGCTTTTAACAACATCGCCAGGTTAATTTCTTTGAATTTTTAAAGTAGGATGGACACTTATACCATACAGTGCAAGCTCTCCTGTTTCTATTGTGATATTAGTTTTACAAATTATTAGAAGGCAGCAGAGATACGTTATGAATAAATCTTATAAACCACTTTGATTACGGGGATGTTATAAATTACTTCAAGCAAAGCATTTGACAAACAGACTACTTTGAGTAGATATGTGCTGAAAGAATGCCACACAGGTCAAGGCTTATTCTCTCTCATTCTGTGCATGCCACAGAATCATGTGGCATGCACAGTTATAAGACAGATTACAACTGAATGTGAAGAGAAGATGGAGGAGGAGGAGGAGGAGGAGAGGGAAGTAAGAGCATTTGGACAATGGAACTCACTATTCAACATAGTGATAGGTTATTCTTCACAGTATGTATTCAGCAACAGACACTGAACATAGAACTTAATAGTTTAAATGCCCTGTTCCAATATTATGATTTTAAGATCAGATTTGCCTGGCTTCTCTGTAGTCAGCATCGCATATAATATTCAGTTCACCATTCGTATACAGACATATTGACAAATGACACAAAGCACAACAAACAAGATAGTAAATTTAGTCAAAAGCAACTTTCACGAACCTTTTACTAGAACTCAATAAAAAAGTTCATTTGAGAAGGGGAAATTTTTCTCTAAAATTTATTTTATAACATTATTGCTTAAAAAAAAAGAATTGGGGGACTTGAAGAAGAATAGTGAATTGAAGATAGTGCTGTGAAAAGCACAGTCAATAAATGTGTTTTTCTATTTTTCTTTTAGTTTATATTACTTTCCATTATTGTATTATAATTTTTAGTAGAGTTATTTTTTAAAAAAGGACAAACTGGATGGGCTTGGCCCCATGCATAAAAGATAGTTAATTCTGCTTACAGAATTCCTCAACTCAGGCACCGGTAAGTTGACGAAGGTCACAACACTTGGATAAAAGGTCCTTCAAGGAATAACTTAATTGATGAGCTGCTTCATGTGAGCACAGAAAATCTTCCTTAGGTGTAAAAGTACTTCAACAAAAAGCAGCCATAGCTATTCTCCACCCAAACAATTTAATGAAAGTTCCACAGAAACAGAATGGTCTGCTTGATCTTTCAAGGTAAGCTGTTTTTACATATTCTTTTAATCTGCAAATTAGCTGTAATATTGCAGCTCATGATGTTTTAAGTCATGAATGTTTGATAATCTACAAGCCACTTTGAAGTAAAAGAAGACTAAAATAGAAAAATTAGACTGGTAGATAAAACAGTCAAATTTTGGTCAGTATCTAGAGAATTAGAAAAACATATATTAAAGATTCTGAATTTATTTCACATATATTTCAGCAATTTCTGATATTGATCTGATTTTTAATACTGTAGCACAATATTGAAAATGTACTGTATTTGAAAAGAAAATTCCACTGGGCTAGCTCATTTCTTCTCTCTCTCTCTCTCTCCCCCTCGAGTATAGTATATACAGTATATATACTATATATATTCTTTGCTTTAATATTTATCACTTTTGAGCATTTCAAACAAATGCTAAGCCGTGCAAAGCAGTGGCCAATTTGGACCACTGCTACATCTATTTTTGAACACATGCTTATTTAACAAAATGTTTAACAAAATTGAGAGTCTACAAGTAGGCAATAAACTGAAAATCATTCCTAATGACAGTAGGGTTTAAATAGTGTACAAATAATTGCATTAATCTTTGGAAAGTCTCGCTTACAAAGTAGATTTTCCCCAAAATACAAATCGCATTAATCAGAGAATAGTCAAGAAAGAGACCTTTACACATGATTTCCTGAAAGGAGATGCAGTGGTATGAAAGATACATATATTTTTTCCTTTTTTGTACTTTTAATGTAAAAATTCATTTTCCTGTCAAACCATCACCGATTTTCAAAATACTGACATTTTCTGCAACTATTTAAAAATATTCCCAGATAAAACACAATATAAAAGTTAATACAAGTAGTCCTCAACTTACGACCACAATTGAGTCCAAAATTTCTGTGCTAAGTGAAACATTTGTTAAGTGAGTTTTGCTCCATTTTACAACTTTTCTTGCCACAGTTGTTAAGTGAACCACTGCAGTTGATAAATTAGTAACACAGTTGTTAATCTGATTTCCCCATTGACTTTGCTTTCCAGAAAGTCACAAAAGATCACATGACCACCACCCCCAGACACTGCAACTGTCATAAATATGAGTCAGTTGCTTAGCGGCCAAATTTTGATCACATGACCATGGGGATGCTGCAATGATTGTGTGAAAAACAGTCATTTTTTCAGTGACTTTGTAACTTTGAATGGACACTAAATGAACTGTTGTAAGTCGAGGACTATCTGTACACTTTTCCTTTTTCTGAGAAGAGATCTATAGATTTGAATTTAGAGTAGCTTTTCCATTCACATAACTGTGAATCCATTAGAAGAGGAGGGACACAGGCTGTTCTTGATTCACTTTTATTCAGCTGACTACAGAACTAACTCTCCAAATTATCTGGTATGCTTCCAATGGACCACACATATCCAAATTAGTCAGTGAAACAAATCCTAGCCCCCACTTTTCCCAAGGTCTTTAATTTTTTACAAACAACAGAACCCTTCTTTTAAGCTCTAAGTATCTTAAGTTAAGCAGTCTAAAACAAAAAAATATCTACAAAAAGAACTGTATGGATAAGTCCTCACTTACCAAATGCCTCATTTAGCAAATGTTCAAAGTTACAATGTAAAAAAATGGCATTTGTGATCAATTTTTGCATTTATGACGTTTGTGGCATGTTGCAATTGTGAGATTGTCATTTGGGCATTTTGTAACCAGCAAACCTCTTGCAACATCCAGCAAACACATAATCATCATCTGCATGCTCCCCAACCACCTTGCAACAAGAAGACTTAACAGAGAACGCAGAAGTAAAACTGAAAGTTGTGGTCATGTTTTACTTAACAACCATGGTGACTCACTTAATGACCAAATGGAAAGTCACATTGTAAGTCAACCGTGGTTACCTGATATTTCTCTTAGCAATCCCAGTGTTTAGCAACAGGATAACCAGTCCCAATTGTGGTCACTAAGTGAGGACTGCCTACATATTTGCTCTGAGGGTGAAAATGTTCTGGCTTTTCTCAGAACAAAACCAGATCATTTTGAGCAATGTTGCTTCAAACACTTGAAGCATGCATTTCCAACTGCATGATTGGTAAAATATTTTTTCAAAATACAATAATCAACTTCCAATCCAAATATTGCTGGCCTAGCCAATACTGCAGTATGATCTGGTTCCAACTCTGCTGCTACTAAGATTGGATCAAGGTAATGAGGAAAGGAATAAGAAAAAGTCAGCAGTTATCCAAGCATATGATCCCAACCACCAATTCTTCTAGATCAGACATAATGCTACCTTTGTATACAAACTAGGCAACCCGTGAACTATTGGATCATCCTTTCAAAAATATTTCCTTACCAGATTCTTCAATGCCTTCAACAATGACAGATTCTAATGTGGTGCCTTCATTGGAAAAGTTGGGATACATTCAGAGATGTGTCTGCCTTAAAAGTAGCCCATGTTGAACTGTATGGCATAATCAAACACCAGCATGGGGAATGTTTTATGACACTTTGTATTATGTCATAAACTATTTTATGATAATTTTATGACATAAAATATTTTATAAAATTTGCCAAATTTCAATGCCTGCCTAGGTCAGTCATGGATCGTGGATTTTGGACCCTGTAAGTTAGTCCATTTGAAGTATCTTGGCTCGAAAGCTGCTGCCCTATGATGCACCATTTCGCCCAGCTAAAGGTTACAGGAACAAGAGCTTTATCAGCATATAGATTATTGCCCTGTGGAATGTTAGCAGTCATGTTGCAAGTGTTAAAATATATCAGCAGTCTCCAACCTTTTTGGCACTAGCGTGTTTTCCTGAAAATAAGACCCTGTCTTATATTTTTTTGAACCCTGAAATAAGCGCTTGGCCTTATTGCCATGCGCTCAAAAGCCCAATTGGGCTTACTATCAGGGGATGTCTTATTTTGGGGGAAACAGGGTAGGGTCTGATTTAGTGGAAAACAATTTTTCCACAGACCAAGGAGGAGTGATTTTGTGCACTACTTAAATCCCACATTGCGCAGATAAAACCTCACTCACTTGCACAGACCGAGTCCTAACAGACTGCGGACCAGTATTGCGGCCTGTGGGTTGGAGACCCCTGTTCTAGATTATGCTTTTTGCAGGCAGGTATCTATGAAGGCAAATGCAAAAGGGGCATGTAGTTGTTGTTGTGCAAATATTGTACTGTTGATTACCATCTTTTTGAGCTGATTTTAGTGCATGCCTTTGTTCATTCTGTGTGTGCTCTTTTATCACTGACACTAAGTTTTCAAGCTACAATTTACAAATGCAAAAACTGGTTTAAGCACCGACCTTATTTCACACAAGCCATTTGCTGAGGCCAGATTATTTATCAAACAAATATGCTGCTTTATTGCTGATATGATGTTTTATTGCTTCATATTTTAATTTACTAAATATTAGTGCTGCTTTATCCATTGAAAATTAAGGCCTGCCAAGTTCAACTGGTCTTACATATACTTAAGAATATACCACAACTTTAATTACATAACTACCTTTTTAAAAAAAGTGTTAATTCTGGTTCTTGCCTTGATGCTGTTTTTATAACTATAAATCATGTAACATTTCAAGTTCAGAACTGCTATTCTGTTAATCAGTAAGAGTGATAATACTTAAAACATGCTTACCTTAACTCCTTGAATGAGGCCATTCATTAGAAATGTATGCTGAGGGAATGTTTTATGTAAGACCTGTAAGAGAAATACTTTATTTCAAAACTAACTTCTCAATTTAAGTAAATGCATATTTAATAACTTCAAAAGTTAAGGGCCTTGGTAGTACAGTGGTCTAAAGCACCCTGTTATTAACACAGCTGTCTGCAATTACTGCAGGTTCGAATCTTACCAGGCTCAAGGTTGACTCAGCCTTCCATCCTTTCTAAGGTAGGTTAAATGAGGACCCAGTTTGTGGGGGCAATAAGATGACTTTGTATAAATATACAAAAGTATGAAGGCTATTGCTTAACGCATTGTAAGCCACCCTGAGTCTCCGGAGAAGGGCGGCATATAAATCAAATTTTAAAAAAAAAAAAGTAAAGGCTCCTTCATGAGAACATTCATGAAGGGAACTGCAATCTAACAGAAACACAAAGATATAGGAGGGGAATACAGCATTTTTTCTTGAGCAGCATTTCTTTTTGCAGTCCTCATCATTACTAGTCTAGTCCCCCATAATATGTAGAAGCTGTTGGAAACAATAATATTAATTGAAGATTAAAGAAATTTGCCACCTAAATCCTTTCCTCCTGAGCTAAAGTTCACTGAACACAAATCTAGGACCAAACTACAATATAGATTAAGTCATTACTACCTCCATTAAAGAAATAATTATGGCCATATGCCCTATCATAATTAAATCTCCCAGACCAAAAGAAGCATATCTTCACTAGTTGCTAAAACCAATATTAACATTTAAACAACTGCAATATAAAGGTTATACATTATCTGCAGAATAAAAAAAGGATACTTAATTATATGCACACACATTTCTAGTTGCATGAAATGTGATTGTGGTAATATGAAAGACTAAAAGAACTGATTTGTTGGTGCTTCCGGTGGCTCCGCAGACGTCGAGGACGGTCTTCATAGACCGCCAGCCACCCGATCTGTAAAAACCGCCCTGACAGCGCTAAACAGCTGTCCGGCGGTTTGAAAAAACTCTCCTTCGGGCAAAGAAGGAGAGGAGAGCTGGAGGGGGTGGGTAGAGCTCCCCGATAGTCACTGGATTAACTCCAGGGACTCGGAGGGTGAGAGCTCCCCAGTTCACCCCTCCCATCGCTCCGGATCGCTGGTGCCTCTGTCTTCAGAGCAAGACGTCTGCGTCCAATTCTGCCAGCAAACAGTGAGTTTTAATGATTTTCAACAAGGCAGACAGAGCGGAAGCAAGAGTGCAAGCTTTTTAAGAGAAACAGAACTTAACTCTGTGATTACATTGTTGCAAACGGAGCTCTCTGGAGCTGGAGGCTGGGAGGAAGCCTTTGTTATGGGCGGAAGGGAAAGTGAAAGTTAAAAGGAAACTGCTTGTTAATAGCCCTCTGCCTGAAGAGAAAACTATTGGGCTTTGAGTATAGTTTGAAGAGAGGATTGTTTATTTTGGAAAAACTTTTGAATATACTTTCTAAGACTGTTTACAAGATTTTCTGGCTGTAAAAGGAAAACTTTTTTTTAAATAAAATGGCTGCTAAACAACTAAAGCCACCAACTTCTAAAGGGGGAGGAGGTTCCCCTGTAGTGACTCAAAAACAACAACTTCCGGCTGATACACAGTCACAAGACCTTAAAGAATTTATAATGGGTGCCCTGAATAATCAGACAGAAATGATGAAAGGATTTTCAGAGGAGTTAAAGAAACTTACAAGTGTGGTGGAGGAAAAACATGATGAAATAAGAGATGACATTGTCTTTGCAGTTTCAGGACTGGCTACTCATATGTTAAAGATTGAGGAGAGAGTGCGGGAAATTGATGATGCTAATTTGGAGATTGCAACTAAACTGGGAGAGGTTATGATACAGACAGAGAAAGTGGATGACGAGATGGTTATGTTACAGTACAGGTCAATGGAATTTGCCCTGAGGCTGAGAGGTTTGAAAGAAAAGAGTGGTGAAAATTTAAAAGATGTTTGTTCCAATGCTTTAGCAGAGCTGATTCCAGAAAGGCCAGCAGATGTGGCAATTCAAATGGACAAAATTTACAGGGTCAACTCCTGGCTGGCAAAACAAAAGCAGCTACCAAGAGATGTGGTGATCTATTTTACAACAAGGAGAGTTAGAAATGATATTTTGCAAGCGTCTTATAGAAATAAGATTAAAGTGGAAGGACAAGAGCTGGTGATCCTGAAAGAGCTTCCTCCTAAAATGTTAAGAGATAGAAAGCAGTTTGGTTTTTTGGTGAACGAACTAAGAAACCAGCAAATTCAGTACAGATGGGATGTCCCATTTGGGATAATAGTGCCATACGCTGGGCAAAGACATCGCTTAAACACAGTTGGAAAAGCAAAAGATTTTTATGCCAATGTTTTAAAGGCTGGAAGGCCACCCTCACCAGGGGGTGCTAGAAAGCAATTGGAAATTACTCAACAAGAGAAAGATGGAGGGCAACCACAAACCTATGCTCAAGTATTAGCTGGAGGAGCTATTCTGGAAGAAGATCCATTACTGACTGGGGGCTCACCACCAACTTTGGAGTCATTAACGATGATTCAGCTGCCAAAAGATCAACGACTGACAAGGGCTACCTATAAACAACATATGGCGCAACAGCCTCAAGATCCAACTCAACAAGTCCAAAAAACGCAAGCTGTGGGAGGAGCTAGGCCGAAGTCTAAAATGGCGGAGGAGGTTCAGCTGATGCTCTCGAAGCTTGGAACGCCTAGAGATGGCAAATAAATTTCTATCTTGGAATGTTAACGGTTTAAATTCGCCACAAAAAAGAAAGAAAATATTTCATTATTTGAAACAATTTCAGAACGATGTTATTTGTTTGCAAGAAACGCATATTAAATCTTCAGACCAAAAGTACTTGATAAATTCGAAATTAGGTACACATTTTGTGGCATCAGCACCAGAAAAGAAAAATGGCCTAGTAATATATGTTAAAAGAGGCTTAGTGGCCAATTTAATTGAGGCTGATACTCAAGGTAGATATATCGCAATTGAATTAATAACACAGAGTGGGAAGCTGCTTGTAATTGGAGTATATGCACCTAATCAACAACAAGATAAATTTTACAAACTTTTACATACTAAAATACTACAATGGGACTATAGATCCTTATTTTTAATGGGTGATTGGAATGGGGTATTAGATACCCAGAAAGATAAAAAAAGTCTTTCCAAGATCTCCATGCGTGCTAAGTTGCCTAAATCTTTTTTTGATATTTTGGAGGATATGGAGCTTAGAGACGTTTGGAGAGAAAGGAATGTATTGGAGAGTGATTTTACTTTTTTCTCAGACAGGCACCAATCTTTTTCGAGGATTGACTTTATATTAATTACAAACGATCTTTTTTCTAGGGTGAAGAGTACGAAGATATGTCCAAGAACTTTAACTGATCATAGCCCAGTTTGGGTGGAATTAGAGCAGGAGAGAGGAGAAAGGAGGTCTTGGAGGCTAAATGAGAATTTATTTAGATATGAAGACAATCTGTGTGAGCTTAAAAAACAAATGAAAGAATTTTTTATTAATAATATGAACAAAGGAACATCGATGGAGATGGTATGGGATGCGTGTAAGGCTTATATGAGAGGAACATTAATCTTTTTGAATAATAAACATAGATTAAAACAACAAAATAGACGGAAAGAGATAGAGGAGGAAATTAAAAAGAAAGAACAATTACTTATAATTAATCCAGGAGATAAAAAGGCAAAAGATATGATTAATATTTTAAGACAGCAATTTAATATGTTAATGGCGGGGCAAGTAGCAACTAGTATACAATATGCCAGACATAACACATTTTGCAATGCTAATAAACCTGGGAGATGGTTGGCTTACACGATGAGGAAAAAACAGAAATCACGTATTATAGATAAAATAGAATTTAGAGGTAAAGAGATTTATCAACAGAATTTAATAAAAAAGGCTTTTTTGGAGTTTTACACAAAACTATATGCTAAAGATGCAATTCAAAATGTTGATATTGATAGATATCTAAAGATGGAGATTCCTGAATTAACGTTGGAACAGAGAGATAGATTGAATCAGCCAATAACTTCTGAGGAAATTGTTGGAGCAATTAAACAATTAAAAATAGGTAAGGCTCCGGGAACAGATGGATTAACAGCTGTTTACTATAAACACTTACAATCCGAAATGCTAGAACCACTAAAAAACTTATTTAATAAGATACAATTAGGAGGAGGAGTACCACCCTCTTGGAAAACAGCCTTTGTTTCATTAATTCCAAAGGAGGATCGAAATTCCACTAAACCGGAGAATTTTAGGCCAATTTCACTTCTGAATACTGATTATAAGATTTTTGCTAAAATATTAGCCAATAGACTAATGCCAGTTATGCAACAAATAATTCACACTGATCAATCAGGGTTTATAAAAGGTAGACAAATGAGATACAATGTTAGACAAATTGTAAACTTATTGGAATATTTGGAAAAAAATAACCAAGTCCCTGCAGTGTTTATATTCTTGGATGCAGAGAAGGCATTTGATCGTTTGAACTGGCAATTTTTGTTTAAGATAATAGAGAAAATGCGCTTTGGGGAATATTTTACACAATCAATTAGAGCGATATACCAGCAGCAATCAGCACAAATCATAGTTAATGGAGGTTTAACAGAGGCTTTTAAAATTGAGAAAGGAACAAGACAGGGGTGTCCTCTGTCCCCATTATTATTTATTCTGACTTTGGAGGTATTACTGAATAAGATACGTGATTCACAAAAACTGAAGGGTATTGTAATTAGACAACAAGATCATAGATTAAGAGCCTTTGCAGATGATTTGGTTATTACCTTATCTCAACCTACAGAGTCGGCTCCATACATATTGGATATAATTAATCAATATGGGAAGGTATCAGGATTTAAAGTTAATTCACATAAGACAAAGATGATAGTTAAAAATATGACTACACTTGAAAGAGACAAATTAGCAAGATTAACAGATTTTGAAATAGTTAAAAAGGTTAAATATCTAGGGGTATACATAGCAGCTTCAAATACAAAATTATACAAAAATAATTATGAGGTACTTTGGCAGAAGGTACAGAAGGATATGGAAAATTGGAAAAAATTACAGTTGTCTTTATTGGGAAGAATTGCTGCAATTAAAATGAATGTTTTACCTAGATTTTTATTTCTGTTCCAAATGATACCTGTGCTTAAGAAAGATGAAAATCTGAGAGAATGGCAGAAAGGTGTTAATACTTTTATTTGGGCAGGGAAAAAACCCAGAATAAAAATGAAAATTATACAAGATACACGTGAAAGAGGGGGTCTTAAAATGCCTAATTTAAGATTATATTATGAAGCAGCGGTTTTATCACAAATCAGTGATTGGTTTAATTTAACTGAGAGGAGAATTTTGAATTTAGAAGGTTATGATTTGTTATATGGATGGCATGCTTATTTGTTATATGACAAAAAAGTGGATAAAGTATTTAAGGTTCATATATTAAGAAATGCTTTGTTAAGGGTTTGGAAAAAATATCAATATAAGTTAAATTATAAGATACCTTTATGGGCAAATCCTAGACATGCAATAGAAAATATAAGTATAGAACAAAAACAGGAGGTGATTACTTATAAAGAGCTTCTTATTATGGAAAGGGGGGCAATGTATTTGAAATCTTTAGATACACTGAGAGAAGAAGGTATAATTTATACATGGTTTCAGTATGGTCAACTTCAAGCTAGATGGAAGGAAGATCAAAAAACTGGCTTTGTGCAAAATGAGGAGAATTTGGTAAAACAAATTAGAGATCAAAAACAAATGCATATTAAAAGGTTGTATAATGCTTTATTGGAAATAGATTCTGAGACAGAATTGGTTAAAGACTGTATGATTAAATGGGCACAAAATTTTCAAGAGCCAGTAATGATGGAAACTTGGGAAAAGATTTGGATTAGAAATGTGAAGTTTACACAAGCACAAAATTTAAGAGAAAACTTTTATAAAATGTTTTATAGATGGCATTTAGATCCTAAAAAATTATCATGTATGTATTCTAATGTGCAAGCTAAATGTTGGAGATGTGACTGTGATGATGCAACTTATTATCATATATGGTGGACTTGTAGAAAAATCAAAGCATTTTGGATAAAGATTTGGTGGGTGATGCAGAATATTCTTAAAAAGAGACTGAAATTTACTCCACAGTTGTTCTTATTGGGTATAACTACGGACTGTACAGTTGCAGAGACTAAATTGATTTTGAACTTGATAACAGCAGCAAGATTGTTGGTAGCACAATACTGGAAGAAGGACTTTTTGCCTACTATTGGTGAATGGATACTGAAAGTAACTAATTTAGCTGAAATGTCTAAAATTTCAGCATATCTGAAGGATCACACACAAGAAAGGTACATACAGGATTGGAGAAGATGGATTGATTATATACAAAATAAGTATCAGACCAAAAAATATCAAATAGCTTATGAATGATTTTTTTTATTTGTATAAGCGTTATATAAGTGACATTAGAAGTATTATGTTTAAGAAATGGGATTTTATATATGGGGGGTTAAGAATTTTTTTTTTAGGGATGTTAGTTTAATGATTGGTTATGCAATTTAGATTATTGTTAGAGATCAATAGAAATACCTTGTGTTCTGCTCTGGGAAGTCGGGGAGGGGGTGGGGGGGTTGTGGGGGGTGATGGGGGGTTGTGGGGAAAATATGTTTGTTTTTTTAAAACTTTTTCAATAAAAAAAAAAAAAAAAAAAAAAAAAGAACTGATTTGTTGTCAGAATAAAATAAATTTATTAATATGCTAGCTCTCGCCTATAAAGCCCTACATGGCACAGGCCCGGGATACTTGCGGGACCACCTCCTACCGGCATCCCACCGCCCAGTGCGGTCACATAGGGCTCCTCCGGGCGCCATCAGCCAGACAATATCGGCTGGTGGCCCCCAGATTGAGGGCGTTCTTGGTGGCTGCGCTGACCCACTGGAATGAATTACCCCACCGAGCTCCGGACAGCTCCTGACCTCCGTTCCTTTCGTAAAGATCTTAAGACCTGGCTTTTTACTCAAATCACCTGATCTGGTTGGGTTTTTTAGTTAACTGTGGGATTTTAAATTGGACTTTTAATGCTATTTAGTGATATTGTTTTTATTGTCATTTTATACTTGTGAGTCGCCCCGAGTCCTTCAGGAGAAGGCCGGCATATAAATTTTAATAAAATAAATAAAAAATAAATGTTGTACAAATGTATCACAAACATCAGTATGAGATGTATCTACATCTCTCTCACAATCTTCTTATAATAGATATAGAGCTATTTTGATTGTGATAAAGAAAAAATGCAGAATTTGCATTGTGTATTATGTATACTGAAAACACTAGTTCCAAGCAACACAGGAAAAGAAATTAAAATGTTTTAATACACAGAATACCTTCTCAAGAAGGTCAAGCCATTCCCAAAACTCAGCTGACCTTCAAAGGAAGCCTATAGGGAATTGATACCCATGACTGGATGGATTTTGACAAGAACAATGTTACCTGACTTTCATAAATTGTAATTAAAGTCCTACCACTCCTATATTTTAAGTATAGCAATACTTCAGCAAATAACACAATTTGACGGTAACTAGAAATAGAGGTTTTATAGCAATGACAAAAAAAATGTACTGCCCAAAGGAAGTAAACAATTATGAGAGTGTTCTTTGTTCTAAGCAATAAGACACTAGCAGCATTCACACAGAGTTAAATAGCAGCTAGGAGTAGACAAGAAGTGCCTTGGAAATTCTCGTATCTATCATGTAGATAACATGTGTCATATCTAATGGTACAAAACTGGTATTTTAATTTTATCTAATTGCACAAAGCTCATATTTTAATTAAGAAAATTCTTGCTTTCCAAGATAAAATTTATCATATTTTATTTCTCCAAAATTCTGCCAGCTTATCACAGAATGTTTAGGATTTACTTGTTATACTGGTAACTACCATGGATTTTGTTTCAAGAAATTTATGTTCTCTCAATGCTGGGTGGCAAGGCAAGCACAACTGAAGTCCAGTTTAGAATAACCTAATTCCTGGATGTATTCTAGATTCCTGATAAGTTTCTGGGTTCTTCCAGAAACCTATGAAGATTTCCCGCTTCTCTTATAATCTACAATGTGGCTCACAGCCTTTGAAACCCTATTTGTTGAAAGTCCATTAGCCACAAAACAGTTTTGCGAAAAAGCTTTTCATCTGACCAGTAGAGAACAGAATGGTTCCTTCCACAAGAAAAATGCCAATGAGGCTGCAGCTAACAGGATCTGAAAACTTACTGTGAGCATGGGTGTTGTGAGAAGCCCCCAAGCAAAAAATTCAAGGAAGATCACAACAACAGCATGGTACACACTTGGTCGGCCAATACCTTGCTGTTAATAAAAAGAAGAAAAAAACAGTATTAATAGTATATAGACATTAGGGATTTATTTTTATAACAATAATTTATATATTAGAAGAGACAAAGTTTTGTTGATTTTTTTACAATAGGGTTGTGGGGAATTTTGCATGCCATGGTTTGGAACAATCTTGTAGATGCCTTGTTGCAACCCTTCCAAGATAGCCACTTAAGAATGAAGGGATGACAAAAGTGCCCCAATTTTACTTTATCAAGATAAAATCCTTTGCTTGCATCAGCCTATAAAATCCCTTTCCCCATTTAATGACAATTCAAAAACACAACATATTTGAATAGATTTTACATAAGAAGTATAATGTCTTCCTTCACACTTTAGAACCCCATGTATCACCAACATTTTATCAGGATGCTCTACTTACAGACATTTACATTCCACTTTAAACACATCAGCGAACTAACAACCAAACAATAAAACTTAAAAAATAAAAAATATTGATATAGAACAACAAATATAGAATCAAAATGTAACAAATATCTTAAGAGTTAAAAACTATCTACAATGCACTTGTGGGATTCTCTAGGTCTAGAACCGTTACTGAGGATGCATGAGAAGTGAAAATTGCTTATTTAACTATTCAAGATTTCATATTTAATGCATCTAAAGTTTATAAAAATTAACAATTTAATGTAAATTACTAGTAGAAGACCTATTCTGCCATTTTCAAAATACTGAAAATCCATCAGGTAACTAAAATTTTATTAACACAGAAACATATAAGATATCATCTTTTCCCAATTCACTATATACTGTATAATTTAAATAGCCGCGAGATCATGTTTTATGGTGAGGTAATTACTCATATCATTCTCTGAGTACAATTCTTATTTTTCAATTCATTTTCTTCATGTGTGCCAACCACAGCATTTTTATAAAGTAAAACTAGCAAGAGTTTATAGACCTCTTTTATGTGAACTTCCATTCATATAAGAGGAAAACTCAACACAAACATATAGTTGATTGTTGCAATCTGATCAGTGATGTAATAAATAGGGTTGTGCTTAGAGAAGTGGCAGAAACATATATACAGATTTCCCTTTGGAGAGTGTTGGATCTCACCATGGAACTATTTTATGATGAAAATTGCAAATTGTGTAACTATCTGAGGCCTGACCCAGCTCTCTGAAAAAGGCTCCAACGCTGGGAAAGGTGGGAAGGGAGATAACAGGATGACCAGCTGCAAGAGGGATGGACTGTTATAGCTGTGATGGATGCATCATTGGAGGACCTGAAAAGGCCAGGTTAGATTGGGATAAATTGTCATGGAAAAAATCTATGTGATCATTTGAAGAAAAACGAATTGATAGCACTCACTCAATCCATCCATCCATCCATCCCACCAGCATCCATCCATCCCTATCAGCACTCACTCATGTTACCTCTTTCTGCTATGTATTCAAAATGGACAGTGATGTATGTATGTATGTATGTACGTACGTATGTATGTATGTATGTTGCAGATATATATTTATGTACATATATAGCATGTGTATATATGTGTTATGCATGTGCTCAGGTAGATATACACTCTCTTGAGAGCAGGCAACGGAATTTCATTTTTAATGTGGGCTGGTGTGCTCGCAGTAAAGTTATCTTATAAACAATACAGTTATCTTAAAACAATAAAGTTATCTTCTCCATCCACCCATGGCATGCTAATCAACATCTCTTAACACACCTGCTGGCCCCCCAAAGGTAGGCACTTCTTTCTAGACCTCATTTAAACAAAAACTGCATGCCGGTCTCGTCTGCTTCAAGCTTCCTAAAATCGAAAGCGAACCTTTCGAAACCGAAAGCGATTTCAGCCTCAAGATCTCCTGAATTACACGGGATGGACCAAGTTCGGAGAAAACTCTTCCAGCAGCACCAGAGGTCTTCCAACCAACCCGGTCCCTCACGCAGCACCGCCACCCACGGCTTCCCAAGGGAGGGAGGGGGTGGGGGGAAAAAAAACCACTTTCTCGCCCTTGCAACCATTCCCAAAGGCAAGCAGGGCAGGCCCAAGAAAGCAGACGAAGCGGAAGAAAAGAGCCACAGCGGCTGCTGGATGCAGCTTCTCGGCGCTGAACCCCAGCCGACACCTGGCCCCCATCACAGCAGGACGAGCATCCCCTCCATGACGGCCAGAGCTCCCCGGGGACTCAGCGGGCGGGAGCCTCAGGAAAGAAGGGAAAGGTGGGGGGGGTCTCTTCGCAGACACTCACCGAGGCGCCTCCGCCCGGCTTGAACCCGATTCTCCTCACCAGCATGATTCGGCTGCCGCACTTTCTGCCGCCGCCGCCGCTCGCTCCGGACGCCGCTGCTTCGCTCTCCACCACCGCCGCCGCCGCCACTGTCAAGGCCACCACCTCCGCTTCCCGGCCGCCCGGGGTTGGAGGAGGAGGAGGAGGAGGAGGAAGAGACGGAGACGGCGGCGGCGGCTTCGGCTCGGGGCTCATTTCGCTCCCATCTTGCCTAGGCTGAGGAAGCGGCGGCGAAGCAGGGGCTCCGGGCGGCCTCCCGCCGGCTCCTTCATCCGCTGCCACCGTCTCAAGGGCCGGGCGATTCGGGGAAGGGGGGGGGGTGGCGGGGAAAAAAAAAGAAGAAACCACAGCGGGAGAAGATTAAGAGAAGCTCAAAGCGCCGCGGCAACTTTCGGCGGCAGCGCCCCCTCCCCGCTCTCTAAAGCGGCCTCCCGGGATCACTGGGGACACGGCCGCCGAAAGCCACACACATACATATACACACACACACCCCACCGGAAAAGACGTCACATACGGAGAAGGCGGGGCTTCCGCACCGCGAAGCCGCTGCTAATCATATACCGTAATAGGCAGCGTGGGCGGGGCTTTATCTCCCGGATGGGCGGGAATCTCGTGAGCTCGGCGGGTTTTTCGACGGGTTTAAAGTTTGGGCCGTCATTGGGTCTTCTTTTTTTTCACCGATTTTTTTTCTATATTATTATTATTATTATTATTATTATTATTATTATTATTATTATTATTATTATTATTATTATTATTATTGAGATTTATATGCCGCCCTATCTCCAGCCGGACTCAGGGCGGCTCACAACAGTAAAAAACATCTAATGAAAAAGTTAAAAAGAAATTAAATCCAAATCTCATAATTTAACAGTTAAAAGTGCAATTAAGACTAACAAGTTAAAAATTATGCTTGCACCTTTGCTTCCTAGCATCTAGATACGTGAGAAAGAGGCTGTGGTGCTGCACCCATTTCTATTTGTACCCGTTTATGTGTAGTCGGTGTATTTTTTTTTTAAATGTTGATGTATTTTCTTTTCTTTTTGTAATTTTTTATTGAAATTTATTATAATACAATATAATCAGTCAGACACTGTTATTTTTCTACACAGGTTAGATGGATTCTTCTTTTACGTTTCATCCTAATGTAACTTAATTTACATATGCATCTTAAAATTTATATTAACTTTTATCTATTCTTTATTCGATTGTCAATCCACCTGTTGATATAAATGTTGATGTATTTTCATGCTTTGCTCTTTATTGTATGGCATTACAAGTGCATAAAAGTATGTAAAGTTGTTAAAACGATGCTATTTTATTACATAAGACATGTCAAGGATAATTGTTGCATACAAAGTATTGGGAATAAGGCACAAGATGTTTCGATATTACATTACCTTTTAGCTATACTGAAATTTACTGCTTAATTAATTAGTTGGGTACAGGTAAGTCCTCGATTTACAACCATAGTTGTACCAGAATTTCGATTGCTAAGCAAGTTGGTTGTTAAAGGAGTTGTGCCTAATTTTATAACCTTTTGTGCCATGGTGGTTAAAGTGAAACACCACAGTTAAGTGAATCATGTGGTTATTAAGCAAATCCATCTTTTCCCATTGGCTGTAGCAATACCACATAGATTTATATATCGCTTCGCAGTGCTTTACAGCCTTCTCTAAGCGGTTTACAGAGTCAGCCTCTTGCCCCCAATAAACTATCCTTATTGGAAGCCAATTTAGGAAGGTTGCAAATGGTTATCGCATGACCCTGGGATGCTGCAACCATTATAAAAACATGGTGGTTGCCAAGCACCCAAATTTAGATTATGTGGTCATGGGACTGTTCCAATTGTGCAAGAAAGAGCCAGTTGTAACTCACTTTTTTCACTGATTCGTAACTGAATGTTTCCTAAATGAATGACTGTAAATCAAGAAGTTTCTGTTAAGTCTGTTCCTAAATACGTTCTCCAGGTCTTTTTCAACTCCTTGAAATTTATGGCACATCGATACATTTTTCTTAGCAACAATATTGAAGGAATTTGCTAACAGGTGTTTTTTTTTTTTTTTTTACTTCCTGGATTTTCTGGAATTGTGAGAGCCAAGCATTGCTTAGGTTTGTTCTTATTTAACTTTCTGCAATTAGTAGGGATTAGGTTTCAGTAAACATTCAAAATGCAAAATGAATGCAAAATCAGTAATTGTACAGTGAAATGTATCCTAAATTTTTATATGATACTCTTTAATCAGATCAATAAATTTAAAGTCATCAGGTTCAAAAGTCATTGATCACTTTCTTCAATAGGGATGGTTAAAAAAACAGATTATTTTATCCAAGGAATTATTAAAGCTTTAGTAATACAAACATTTTTTTTTTCCTGTTAATGAGGCCAAGACTGGGCATTTTATTATATTATTTTTTAAAAAATAAAATAAAAGTTTATTAAAGCAGGGGTCCTCAGTCCATGGACCAGCATAGGGCTGCCGCATGCCAGAAACTAGGATGCACAAACAAGCGAAGCCCCATCCACAGGACCAGGCATCACAGAAAACCATACCCTTTCCAGTCCGCGGAAAAACCTTTCTCTCTGGAATTGGTCCCTAGTGCCCAAAAAGTTGGGGGCCACTGTGTTAAAGAATACACAAAAACTACCAAAAACAAAATAAACCCAAAAAAATTAACGATATCACATATATATGAAATAATAAGTATGGTTTCATTTTAAAAAGGATAAAACTTAATTTTATAAATTATCTTAAAATCTAAGCCAAAGGGAGCTGTGGTGCATTTGAGGGGGGGGGGGTTTGGTAGAAATACTGCTTTTTCAAAAATGGATAAATTACATTCCCCTAATCCAATCTTCAATTTCCAGATTAGTAATTTTTTTCTCATTTCTCAAGATAATTCTCTTAACAATTCCCTTGCCTGAGTTCCTCAGAACCAGTCAAATAGCAGAGCAAACCCACAACAGAAGCTGTTTTTTAAAAAATTAATGATTGTGAAGGAACTGTTCTCAGGCATAAGCAACCAGACCTCCACACGTGCAGAGTTCAAACTAACTACTTTATTACACTCTTCCTATAATACGGGAATCTCCCTCGTCTGGCAGCCTATTCTTGGAACAATTAGATGAGACTCCAAGGAATTCAGGGAAACCAGTTCCACCCCTTTTGCAATTGCAACAGTGATTCTAGACTAGCTCATCCCTCCCCCCTGCCAGGCTAGATGGTTCCCAACATCTGTCTTCAAAGCATAAAATGGCAAGACCGATTCATTAACATTCAGGTTTTTAATTCTGTCTTGGTATTAACTGATCTGCTCTACTTGTGTAGTCAGAAATTGCCATTAATATCACGGTAAAGATGGAATTTGGATTCCAAAATTATTATCTGAATTTCATTGACTTGCTGGAGTTTAAAAGAGCATCTGACAGTCAAACAGACCATTAATATTCAGCACTGATAATACATTTGGTGCCTGGGCTTGCTAATAATAAAAACTGCTTCAATTGTAACTCAGTGTATTGATAGAACACATACAACTGCCTATTTCTGTTATTAAGAAACAGAATCATTGGAATAACTGGGTTAGGGTTAGGATTCATAGTTCCATCATACTGCTGTTTCTTTAGAGACAATAAAGTGATTCCTATAGCATTTGTGAAATTAAAAAGTAAAGTTATTTCCCTAACAATGGATTCAACACTTCGTTATGAATAGAAATACCTTGATTACATCAAGACTTATTTTACCGGTAGGTAGGCATAAATAAATCTATAGTTCCATACAAATGAATTCATTGTATTCAGTTGTGCAGATATATAAATTAATTAATCTCAACATTGCTGTTATTAATTAATCTGAACATTGCTGTTTTATTAAAATTAACTAAGGGATCTTTCAACCATAATGATGTCCACCATTTCTTGAACCTACAGAAAAAGAGCTGCGGTGGCACAGTGGTTAGAGTGCAGTACTGCAGGCTACTTCTGATCACCAGCTGCCAGCAGTTTGGCAGTTCAAATCTCACCAGGCTCAAGGTTGACTCAGCCTTCCATCCTTCCGAGGTCGGTAAAATGAGGACCCAGATTGTTGGAGGCAATACGTTGACTCTGAAAACTGCTTAGAGAGGACTGTAAAGTACTGTGAAGTGCTATTGATATTGCTACAGAAAAGTATGTGAGCATAACTGTTCACTCCACCACCTTTCCCTCCACAACCCACCACTTTCAGGCCTTTCCTATTCTGCCATTGTATTTTCCTATTCTGTACTTTATTACAGACAAGAAAGAAGCCCACGGAAGCCAGGAAAGGGATTCCCTTTCTTTATTTCTCATCTACCAGTGGAAAACAGCCACTAATCACTGTCCTTAACGTGAAGATCTGGTGAATTTAAACGGATTCCTGCATGGCAGATTTAGCATTTCTCTAATTACGTATCTCACCGATGGTAAATGCTAAGGCAGGTGGCAGGATGCAAGGTGAAGCAGAAAAGAGTCCTGTTCTTCCATATAGCTTGTCCTTTGTGTCTCGTACCTGTCATCCATGCTATTTCTATATAATGCTTTTTTGAAAATGGGCTTAATTCAGAAACAGCACAGCTGACAGATAAGATGTATCCAGCCCGAATGGGGTTAAGGAAGAAGCAATCAACCTCAAGTCTGGCAGCATCCAAAAGTAGCTAGATAATAGCCAAAGAGAACCTGAATGCTAGAGCAGACATCTTGAGTCACACAAATCGGAGTGGCTTACTTCTCGCAACAATAGCCATCACCATAGCACCTACTGCTAATAAAGCTGGTATGGAGTGGGGCGGCCCAGTGATGCCCGCTCTCCCTCCAAGAGGAACATAATATTGCTAATTCTCTGAAAAGTAATAAGAAAATAGCTGTGAAGCACTGCACAAAGTCATGGAAACTGCAGCTGTGTGAGCCTGGCCTTAGGTCATTGTCCAGAGCGATAGCATTATTGCATGGGCCTTCAGAAATAATCATTTAAAAAATGGAAAATGGAAAAAACTAATGTCAGCCCAAACTGTAGAAAACCTGTAATGCAGCAGAATCTGGCTTTCATTTCACTGTTAACTCAGCCTGTATAAGGTAGGACCAGCATTCTTAGAAGCATTAACTAGTGCTTAAAAACAGGTCCAATGCTCTTTTAGAAGATCTCTAACCCTATATTTATAAGGAGGCTGTGTAGGAGCTGACAAGCACTATTGAAAGCAGCGGTCAGAATTACTTGGACAGATGCATCTCCAGGAGCCAGGAGTCTGCCTTGCAATCCAACCCAAACTGCGGAAGGAAGAGCTCAACAACCACAGGGAATGGAGTGTTCTCACAGTAGATAGAAATGGCCAATAAGAGCTAAGTAGATCACAATCCCTGAAACTATTCACAGCAAACGTGTTGTGAAAAGACCGAAAGCACCACAATGTAACTCGAGCAGGTAAGGAGAAATTTAAGCTGAGGGGTCCTTGGTGCTCTCTAAGCTTTGTTGTTTTCTTGCAGATGTTTCATTACCCAAACAAGGTAACATCATTGGTGCTAGTACAGAGTAGGGTTTGCTCTCAGTTTATATTCTAGAACACAGATATCAAACTCGTGGCATCACGCCATCATGTGACATTTCATGATGTTTTTTGCAGAGCTGGGGTGGGCATGGCCTATGCGTGATGCATCCGGCCCTTGGGCTGCCAGTTTGACACCCCTGTTCTAGAAGTTTAAGCTGCCTCAGATATGGGCAGGGCATGAAATGAATGTAGTCGGGGTTGCTGGGGCACGGCCATGCTGTGGTTAAGGACAAATGAGGAAGACTCCTTATCATTTATTAGGACTTCTGCCTTCTTCTTTTAATGTCATTTCATATAAGAGATTGGCAACTATCCATAATATTTATTATTTTGGTATTATAGTCTGACATAAAGACGTTGCATTTTTTTTCCAAACTGTGTATATAGATGTATATAGATATTGGACTCAGTGCCTGGTAAGAAAACCTATTAGAGCAATCGGCTCTCACTCTCTATTTTAACATCTCTTAATGCAGTGTTCTTGTTAAACATGACCTTCTCACATTTCATGCCACCACTAAGGGTGGCATTTGTATTGTTAGGCCATGATGCATGTTTCATTGTTTGTATATCATTGTAGTTAACACCAGATGCCTTACTAATGCAGCTCTAATAGCAATATGCTTAAGTGTTTTTGTTTATTGTAAAACGCCAACTGCTGGAAACATAATCAATCCAGGGTCTTTATGTTAGCTTGAGTGCCAACCATGATTTCCATCCTTAACTCAATTTCTAAATAATTTCACACATAGGTATCTTACTTAATCTCCCACCCTCCCTTTTGGTCAAAAATTCAGAGCAGTCCAGGACCAGAAATTAAAAACATTGCTATCCCTTCACATAATAATAATAAGAAGAACAAGAACAAGCCCTAGCCACAAACTGCATGAAGGCAAAAATTCAACATGTTACCACCAACAGCAAATGCCGCCTCTGCAATGAGAAAGATGAGACAGTCGACCACCTGATCAGTGGATGCAGCAAAATTTCACAAACTGACTACCTACAACGCCATGACCGTGTTGCTAAGATCATTCACTGGAAATTGTGCCAGAAGTTTGGATTTGAGTACAGCAAAAACCACTGGGAACATCAGGTTGAGAAAGTTTTAGAGAATGAGAAACTCAAGATCTTGTGGGACTTTAGAATTCAGACTGACAGGCACTTGGTCCACAACACACCTGACATAACAATAGTTGAAAAGAAAAAAGTATGGTTCATTGACATTGCAATACCTGGTGATGCACAGATTGAAGATAAGCAGCAAGAAAAAAATCACAAAGTACCGGGATTTGCAAATTGAAGTTGAGCGACTGTGGAAAAAGAAATCGTGTGTTGTCCCAATTGTAATTGGAGCCCTTGGAGCAATACCCAAAGGGCTATTTAGAAATTCTAAATTTTCCGGACTTGAACATTTTGACTCTACAAAAAACCACCTTACTCGGAACAGCTTACATCCTCCGATGATACCTTAACAGTTCCTAGGTCCTTGGTTAGGACTCAAGCTGCTGAGCTATTAACCAGCCTCAAAGGCTGTGAATATCACTAAAGATTAAATAATAATAATAATAATAATAATAATAATAATAATAATAATAATAATAATAATACATCCACAAATTGTAGCTTCCTGCAATAACACCAGCGTAACTGCAAAAAAACTGTGCTACTTGGAACATCGTACATCTTAAGAAGGTACTTGGTTGATACCTAGGACACTGGCACCAACCTGTATCAACCATTAGCTCCAGTCAATGGTATTTTTGATGCATTTTTGAATGTTCAGTTGACTGAGTTTCATGTTTAATGAATAAAGTAAATAATAATAATAATAATAATAATAATAATAATAATAATAATAATAAAATGTCCCCTCTGCCTATACTGCTTGTTTGCCCTGAGTTTACTCTGTTTACCCTTATACACTGCTTGGATAGAGTTAACATTCACAGACCTTGGAACTTTACTATAGGAGCACACTATGTTCCCCTACCAGGAGCTGAGCTTTTCTGCAGGGTATAGTTTTATTTATTGTAATGTAATGTGACTAATGTTGAGATTGGGAGGCTCATCTGACAAATTTGCCTTGAGGCCAGAAAAAACATTGCTTATGCCTGCATAACTATGACCTCAGCCTTTTTCATTCATGGGATGGGTAAAGATAACGACAATTTCATGGAGGACAGGCGAGAAATTGCTGTCTTCAAGGATTAATTATATATGGTAAATCGAAGGATGAATGGATGGGTTGTGTTTGGATTAGGATGACAGCAAACATTGTTTTATCTTCCCTGTAAAAAGAAACCATAGAAGCTTTGGAATAATTTTATTTTCCCTAGATATGTTTCGCTAAAATTAGCCTGTTAGAAACAAAATATGGCTTTGTGGGATAAGGATTCGTGCATTTTACTCTAATTTCTTGACTGTTTGGAAAGTCAACAGAAAAAAAAATGCTTACAAATGTCATCTCTTTTCTGTCATGACTCACACATTGGGCTAATCTATAGTGTGATTAGTTTTCTTCTTCTCATTGAGCTATTTGAAGAAAGCACAAGATGGTCTACTGGCCATAGTTATACAGAAATATGTATTGTGGATGTATTTCTCTGTATTGTAAGGTGGTGCTAATTTGTCTAGTTGCAACAATTAGCTTGTCTTTGTTGTAACTATCTGTCCAATTGGTTTGGTTACTAAATCATGACCTATTTTATTGGATCATATTTCTGTAGTTTGATTTGTACCAAACCTTGATAAAGGCATATAAATCCTCCTCTTCTTCCTCCTCATCATCTTAGATATAATCATATATTTTCATATCCAAGGATATTGATAAGCCAGGGCAACGTAAACCTCTACTGCAAGTAGTTTTACCTAATATTGTCAATAAAGAGACATTATGGAAGTTAGTTATAGTGGGAGATGGGGGGGACTGGTCAATGGGGTCATGAAGAGTCGGACACAGCTTAGCAACTGAACAACAACAAATGGAAGTTAGTTACCAGGACCTTGTTATAAACTCAAGCTCAACCTAGAAGAAGTGTGTCACAACAAGGTGGTCAGATACAAAACCTTTACTATAATCACTATAAAGATTTATCTTAATTGCAGCAATAGTTCTACAATCTGATCCTCAGGTAATACTACCCATAGTTTTATTGTCCTTTATAGTATTTATACAGCGTAGGGTATCAGTTGCTTATAGAAAAATATGTAAAGGATCATAGTCTTTGCAAAGTCAAGATTAATCCTTTATTTAAAAATATGCCTACTGTTCCTTTAATGGCAATCTTCCACACATACATTCAATAGGTTTTTGCTAGAGAAGGACAGAATGATGGGATATTGAGTGTACATTATGGTCAGTGTCTGTTGGGTTGCCATGACTTCAAATAACCCGGAAATAAATCAGAATTATAAAGGCAACAAAGGTGTGCATTTCAATCTGTGTATGTTGGTGCCATAGCAACTGTTAATCAGGGCAGGTAAAGAGGTTGATTAAACTGGTAAAATTAAAATTGGGAGGCTTACTGAAGTTGCAGATATATTCCTGCATTTCTAGAGAAACAGAATCAGAGTGGTGAGTAGAACACAGAGAAAAAAATAAAACGGGGTGGGAATTCAATTTTCTTTCATGCTTTGTCATTATTGGAGAACTTCCACAAACAAATTACAAGAAAGATTGCAACAGAACCATTACTGTTATCAATTTCAGTGAATATGATAATACTCTATT
Source organism: Pituophis catenifer annectens (assembly GCF_029215685.1). NCBI lineage: Eukaryota > Metazoa > Chordata > Lepidosauria > Squamata > Colubridae > Pituophis > Pituophis catenifer. Next base: position 236,889,474 of record NW_027256882.1, read on the forward strand.
AATACTTTTTCGGCTGATTAAGTTTAGACATGTTGAAGTCCATTCCTGCCATATTTTTCAGCCAGAATTTCTCTTTGGTCATGCTAAGTAGAAATTTTGTGAGTTTCATTTTAGACACATCCAGATGGACCATGTTGGTAAAAGTTGAATTGAAGATAGAGGATGAAATCCAAGATTTATGTGGTCCCTTCCATCTCCGGACTGCAGTTGTTCAACCTTGCCCTTCCTTTTCTTCCATATAAAAACCAGGAAAATCTCTGGAATGAATTTTCAATGGAGAAAGGAACTTGTCGGTCCTGGTCACTTTCACAAATGGAAGCAATTCCCAAATACACATTGGTCGATCTCATCCCAGACATAATTCATATTTATTAGTGATCACCAACAGAAATTTCATTAAATATTCTCAAAATAATCCATTATTTTCTTCCCCAAATACAGCTTTCTTAGATGGCATTTGCAAGTGGATATTGGACTAAAAAGGAAGTGAATGGAAATCCTCCAACTCCTAGGTATGGCACAGTAGTTAAAAAACCCCAGAAAACAGTCACTCTTAATTTATGTCTCTGTGTTATACTGAAATATAGCACTAAAAGTATTCAGTGAACTGTTACATTTCTCTTTCTTTTTCTTGGCTACCTTGCATTAGAATTTAATTTATAAATAAGTTTATTGTGGATAAAGATCTGGTAGTAGGACTGTGGTTAGTTTAAGGAAACTATTCTTGGCCTATGTGAAATCTGTTTTAAAATTCAAAAATGTCTCCTTAACACTGACTTGTAGATTTTCTTGATTAACAGTTTTTCCTACAAAATGTATATCTGTGCATCCATGCCAGTATAGTTTCAATAATATCTTTGGTCACTGGGCATAACATAAGAGTTACACATTTTGTTACTGTATATTAGATAGATTCTATAATATCTATTATTAATAATAATTTTGTATATAATATATGGTGCTGTTGTTTTGTGTGCATTTTGTGTGTGTTTATATAATGTAAGCATGATTTTATAAAACTGAGTATAAATTAAAGTGGTGTGAAACTTCTAAATATCCCATCATGTAGATATGTTAATTGTATTCATAACGGCAACTTATTTCTTACATATTTCTTCCTATTTCTTATATATATATTTTATAAGGCTTAAATGATCTCCCTCAGTTCCTCCCAATTTTATGAGGTTTAAATAATCTCCCTGGGTTCCCCCCCCCCCAATTCATGATTCTAAGAGGATAGTCATATCAAGGGATAGCCATGCATACTGTACCATGAAAACCAAATAACAGTCCATTTCTCTTGATAGTAAGATTTACCAATGGTCAGCAGAGACTTCAGGTCAATGCCTCATGTTTTACTCTCTCCCAAAGAGAATGATGTAGAGAAAGACTTTGTGTGTGAAAGACGATATTGTCAAACTGGAAAAAATGCAAACAAAGAAATGAACTTGGCTCTACAAATTTCTAGCTCCTCCTAAAGTTTATATTGCTGTAAGATTGATTCCAGTTCCTTGTGATTATACAACTGCAACAGCTGAGCCAATTTAGTTTTGTGGTCAGCTGTGATATTTTTGAAATGTATGAAATGATAATAAGTTTGGTTTTGGAGACCTTCAGTTCTATGAAGCCTATGGGCAATTTGTTCCCTCGTTTGTGGAAACTCCAAGTCAAGCCACCTTCTGACTCTTGGTCTGCAGCCATTCTGCTGTTGTCTTTCAAGGGAAAGATAGCTTGAAGGATTTTCAGCTCTCTCCCCCATAGGGGCCTAGAATTTTATTTTATTCCAGACAGAGAAATAAATGAAATGTGTAGTAAGTTTATATATAGAAAGGTATTGTATTTATATGGATCATACATAAGTGATTTAATCTACTCTTCTTCACTACTGGGTAAGGTTTTATTCTGTTTTTGTTATTCTTCTATAAGGTCTGTAGAAGTTCAGGGAACGCATGGAGGTTTTTGCTCCTTAATAGATCTGAGTGACTGCAGATCCTTCTCACACAGCTTTGGAGGGTTTGGCAAGAAGAGACAGTAACAATGTGAAAGGGAGCTTAGGTTGCTTTCCTAAAGCATTATCCTCATGTCCCATGAACTGCAGCAAAAAGCTGCCTCACTATTGTAGTGATTTTTAGAGGACCTATCCCTGTGATAGCACTTTTCAACTCATTCCCAGACTGCTGCAGAGGCAGCTTAACATTGCATTCATCAACAGGTTGGTTAACCATTTGAAGTTATAATGAACCCTTAAAAATCTACTTATGATCTGGTTTTGAAGTTCCAACATTGCCCCCCCCCCCAGTACCCCCACACATTTTGAGTGCTTTGCAACTGGCCCTCAGTGATGGCTGTTTGCAGTGCCTCACGGTAACATCTTTGTGATTTATAGCAGTTTTGCCAGAAACTGGATCTTATGTACAGTTTCTGGCTAAACCCGCCTCATAGCAAACAACGGAGTTGTGGTCCTAAGTAGAGGACTACCTGTACTTTTTAGAAGAGTGCTAAAAGAGCCTGTTCAAAATTAGCCCAAGTAACAGTTCAGCCATACAGACGTCTATACTCGCAATCTGTCATTCAGGCAACTTGAAAGTGACTAAAAGCTTTGTCTTAAGTGCTTTTCCTTAGTTGCCCAAACCATCCCATAACCTATTAAGCACAGCAATTGTGGTGGTGTTTCTGACTGACAGGTTCCACTGGCTGGGAAAAGAAATGTAGCTGGAGGCTCTATCAATTGGTGCCCGTAAATTGCTCCTTAAAACCTTGAAGTTATATCCAATCCCCAGCCTCGTTGCTGTGGCCAGATCTGATGCAAGTTCATTTAAATTTGGCTGCTTGCCTCAGTAATTAATGCAGTATTTCTGCTGTTCCTAACCTATGCATTTGCAAATCAGCACAAATGCTTTAAAGAAAACCTGCCAAATCCTTTAAAAGATCCATCCTTTACATCCAGGAAAGATGCAGAGAGGCTTGCACAAATTTGTTGCTTTCTCCTATGAAGCCAAATTGATGTCCACCCATCTAGTGATCTGGTCCTAACTTTCTTGGTCTGGCTCTTTCCTATGGCTTCTCCTGACTTTGGTTAATTTTCTGACTGGTTCTCACCCTTCTAGGTTGATAATTTAATATATCCATTGGATTTTTGGATTTTGCTTTTAATATTTATTTTTACACTTCCATAAGTCTCTGTTTGGAGAGATTTGTCTCTTGTTAAATAAAAAAAAATCAGTCAGTTTTTAAATTTTTAAAAAGTTAATGAATAATTATTACAGAACTCTATATTCCAGAAAACAGTACAAATTGAGTAAGAACTGCAATTTAAAAACTGATTGGATTATTGTTGTGATTGTTGATATGTGAACAGCATCTTTGATCCTATTTTTTTAATTTCTGTCCATGCTATGTAATCAAGTTCATCTTATTTAAATGACAGGGAGGTAGGATTATACCTATTTCATTTGGTGGAGGGGAGGTTTTCACATGATGGAGACAAATAAAGAGATGATGATGATGATGATGATGATGATGATGATGATGATGATGATGATGCAGCAAAGCAGTATAATGATGTCTTCTCTCAATTATGGAAATACCCTGAATTTGTATCAATAAAATAGCAAACAATAAGAAACACTTCCACATCAAAGCTGTTTTCTTCTCTTTTTTTAAAAAAAGGGTTTACTTTACCTCATGGTGTACTTATATCACTTAATTTAAAACATGCTTATGCAAAAGAAAGTCTCACCATATTTATAGGACTTTATTGCCAGGAAGTAGGGATGCAGTGACTCAGTGGCTAAGACGCTGAGCTTGTCGATCGAAGGGTGGCAGTTCAGCGGTTCGAATCCCTAATGCCGCATAATGGGGTGAGCTCCCATTACTTGTCCCAGCTTCTGCCAACGTAGCAGTTCGAAAGCACGTAAAAAATGCAAGTAGAAAAATAGGGACCACCACTGGTGGGAAGGTAACAGCGTTCCGTGCGCCTTTGGCGTTTAGTCATGCTGGCCACAGGACCACAGAGACATCTTCGGACAGCGCTGGCTCTTCGGCTTTGAAATGGAGATGAGCACCGCCCCCTAGAGTCGGGAATGACTAGCACATATGTGCAAGGGGAACCTTTACCTTTACCTATTGCCAGGAAAGGACCCACTGAATTGTGATTGCCTTTTCATCTATTTTGGGTTACAAAAATGTCCAGCAAAAACGTGCTTCTCTGTTGAAGAAAGCTTGCGTCCAGCATCCTCATCCATACATTGTTCTGCTGGTCCCCAATAGTACTTTGAGGAACATGAGAGATTAAGATACACAAGAAAGTAGAGGGGGAATAAATGTTTATAATTGCGCCTTTTGTGAGTAAGCAGCCTTACGAGTGTTTGTGGCTATGAGAAACTGAGTGCCTTGTTCAACTCTGTGGGAGGAACTGTATTAGGCAGGCATAGCAATACGGCTGGTCTCTCTTTTCAGTGAAAGTGAATAGAGCCAATGTTATGAAAGTGCCCCATAATATTTATCATTGTTTGATTTACTATTTAGACATGGACATGCATTGGTAATGGCTGGAAATATAGCATTTATATTTGGGGGCTGCTCCTTTTATAATACTTCTGTAAGTATCAGTTTTCTTTGTTATCTCTTGTTAATTTGATCACTATTTGGCATCAGTTCTCACACTGTGATAAATTGCATGCCTCATCCCTTTTTTACTGTTGGATAAAATCTTCTCTCTCCTGTCACTGAGCTTAAGAATCACAACATTCTGGTCATTGTCTATTAATATCTCATAGATATGTGCTTCTGTCTAGATTGTTTGTCTATTATTTCTAATGCAACTCCTCACTCGAGAGAGTTAAACTACATTTCAATTTTAAAATCTTTCCTTGTCTAGATGACAATATTGATGACCTTTGAATAAAACAAGTTCGGTCTCTTTCTTCCTTTCTTTTTCAGGATGATCAACCAACATATTTCAATGACTTCTACATGTTGACAAGTGAGATACTATTCATCTTTTCTAGCAGACAGCATATTCAGGAGTTTATTTGTCTCTTTGGAGTTACACATCTTTCACTGTAATAGAGCAGTTATTTGTAATGCAGAAAAAGGGTTATCATTATGAAATAGTGGAATTTTAATTGCAAACAATAGAAGAAGGAATAGTTTGCCAGTGTTTCTCCTGTACACATTCCTAATATAAAAATTGTACAAAAATACATCATTTTGTAGAATGTGTCATCTGCAGGTTTTGGGGAGTGGGACGGGACTTGATTTGGTACCATCAAGAACTTGGTTCTTGACTCATTTTAGTAGAAGAATTTTGTTCTTGACTCACATTATTTTAACCAAGATTTCTTGAATACATCATGCTCAACTATAAACCATGGTTTGTAAATATAATGTCTAGATTTATGCAACATGTTATGAGTCAAGCGATACACAAATTAAATGAATAAATGCCAAGCTTAGACTAACTAAAACATATTATGCCTTAGAGCAACTGGATTCATACATTTTGTGTCATTGTGTCATAGCAACACGATGCTGCTTTTATCATTTTAATGAAAGATGGAGCCTGCAGATGCCTCTGTATTCTGCTAAGTAAATCCAATATTTTTTTCTTGGAATATTTGATTGTTCAATGTTCTTTATTCAATATTTCATGAAACATGCCATGAATGTCACAGTACTTGATAGGATCACTACCTAACTGAGTGATCTGCATGTCAACAAAGACTGTACATAACAAATAAGATTAAACTGTGATTTTGTTATTATGGATTGTTTTCTAACCACAGTTATCTCATTATTACAACACTGTAAAGAAAAAACAAAGCAACCACATTCTCATTTTGCATGATGTGTGTAACTAATCACTCATTCCCCAGATCTATAGTGAAAATATTTCCTCTTCTCCTTCTCTAATCTTTTTCTGGAGCATCCATCAGTTTCTTCAGAAATAAGATATTTTTTCTTATAAATAAGAATAGTCAGCTTTTTTATATACCATAGTATAATAATCAAAACATGGATCTTACAAATGAAACATCTACTCTTGCTTTTCTTAGAGGGAAATAACTGTGTGAACTTACATCACAATCTTTTTTAAAAAATTTGGAAATCTTATTTAGATACCAGCGCTTTTTGTTGGTGTGTACACCTCCACCCATATAAATATATAATGATGTATTTAATGATGATGATAGTAATCTCAAATATCTCCTAATTTTCAGTTACTCTGACTGATTTGATGTGGGAAAGGATACCACAGGATGGACACATTCCATGCCCACGACAAGGGCATTCACTTAGGTAAGTAAACAATTCAGAAGAAGAAAATTTATCCATCATTTCTTGGTACAAAGCTATAAAATGAAACTAGATTATTTCACAAGCTCAAAACAAAGGAGAAGAGATTAGCAATGTGTACCCTTTTTCAGATGTAAACTGAATTTTATGCATTCTGAGTTTCATACAAGTTATTCTAATAGCTCAGAAAATCAGAAATCTTATTTTACATTGCTTGTCATTTAGTACTTTCTATTTAGATACTGACCATATATCCAGAAGGAGACTGTCTTAGCCACACCTGGTTTAAAACACCAAAGAGCTAGAAAAAGGAGGTGACCATTAAGTAGGCCACCTGTTGTTATAAGAAAATTTTCCAGCACATTGAGGGCACTGTGTTGCAGAAGGCTGTCCTGCAGCATTGATTTCATGCAATTGAGTTCATCGTAAAGAAAGGAAAGCACAAATACTTTCTCCAAAAATACTGCTGAAGCTAAGATTAATTCAATTATACCTAAACATAAATGAATTCCAAGATGTTTCATTGTATTGTCCATTCATTTGTACTGCACCAAATAGTTTACCTCAGCTGGTTAGTTCTTGGTAAGGAATCCATATTTATGATTGTGCATGGATATCCACCCTTCATTCTCATCCATAATAGTACCATTTTAATCAGGGGTGAAATCTAAAATTTGTTACTACCCGTTCTGTGGGCGTGGCTTGGTGGGGGGGGTAATGTGACTGGGTGGGCGTGACCAACTTTTTTTTTTTTTAACTTTTAAAAGCATTTTTTCTACAACCTCTTCAGCCGAAGAGGTTGCAGAAAAAAATGCTTTTAGAAGCCTCTGACGATCCCAACTGAGTCGTGCAATCATCAGAGGCTTTTTTTTTTTACTTTTAAAAGCATTTTTTCGGCCAAGAGGTTGTAGAAAAAATGCTTTTAAAAGTTAAAAAAACAGCCTCTGATGATCTCATGGCTCAGCTGGGCATGGGGGGGGCAGGGATTTTTGCTACCGGTTCTCCAAACCACCTGCTGCCATTGCTACAGTATCGGGTGATCCGGTCCGAACCGGGAGCATTTTACCCCTGATTTTAATACAATTTCCCATGTAGGATAGCTCTTGTGGATTTCAGCTATGGGCATTGTACTGTCTCTGTGCTCAAGCTGAGAATAACAAAATTGCATTCCAATACTCCCTGGAAGCCCAGAGAATACCAGTAGCCAAGAAAGCAGTTGCATCAGATAAGATTTGGTGTCAGATTGACTTCAAGTCCCATTACCTTCAGGCAGCATGAAGGCTACTAAAATCTAAAGGCCATTACTCTGATATTGTCTACGTCTTTTCTCTCCTACTGTAATCAAGGAGAGAAGCAACCTAGAACTAAGAAGAAATTTCCTGACAGTTAGAGCAATTAACCAGTGGAATGGCTTGCCTCCAGAAGTTGTGAATGCTCTAATGCTGGAAGTTTTTAAGAAGAGATTGGACAACTATTTGTCTGAAATGTATAGGGCCGTGATGGCGAACCTATGCATGCGTGCCAGAGGTGGCACTCAGAACCCTGTCTGCTGGCATGCGTGCTGTCGCCCCAAGTCAGATGTCTGTGGAGTTTCTTTCATGAGCTTCTGTTTCCCTGCAAATGACAAAACAGAAGCTCTTGAAAAAGATCTTACCTCTTGTTGCACTGCCGGTGTTGGGATGCTCCACCTTCCGCTGGCCAGCTGGTCTTTGGGTCTCTGCTGCACATGCCCGCATGTCTGTGCATGTGCGCGTTAGCACATGTCCGCACATGTGCACATTTGTGCATGTATATGCACGCGTGCATTTGCACGCGTGCAGACCTTTCAGTTTGGGCATACACATACACGCAGTTTGGGCACTCGGTGTCTAAAAAGTTCACTATCACTGGTGTAGGTTTCCCTCCCTGAGCAGGGGTTGGACTAGAAGACCTCTAAGGTCCCTTCCAACCTTGCTATTCCATTCCATTCCATTCCATTCCATTCTATTCATTTTTTTCAGCAGTTCAAATATGTAAAAACAAAAGCAAAAAATGCCAGTCACTGAATGGTCAGAAAACCCATAATCAATTTTGTTCTAAATTAACTTCAATTGAATCTTGGTGCAAGGCATCAAGGCCATGCATGGGTGAACACCCCCCAAAATTATAAAAACACTATTTATAGAAATATAAACTGCACCAAAATTTTAAAAAACAGAATGTAGATCACATTTGGGCTTCCTATGATCTACAAATGACTTGTAGCCCTCAGCTGGCTTCCATATGGCCCTTGTCCGCTCCCTGCTTCTCACCTGCTTCTATTGCCTAGCTGATGAATGCTAGAAGCAGCCTGGAAACACACCCACCTTGTTATAATCCTCAATTCTTCCTAACATTCATTAACTGGGCAGCTGTTGGAGGCACATCCTGGAATCCTGCCAGCACTCCTGGTTGTTGAGGACCAAAAAGCTTCTCCACTCCCAAATTAGATTATTGATACAACTGTGTGGTAAAGAATATTACAGGTCAGCAGTATTCTTTGAGGAACCAAGGGGTATATTTTTCTACAGAAATTTCTAACCATGGGGCGGAGAGATACAGAAGTTTTATGGATGACTTTAACATTTCAACTTTGCTTTATAGTGTAGTAAAAGGCAAGATATATTTATTTGGAGGTTGTTCAAGCCAGAATGCTGAGTATTGCCTTCCAGGAGTCTATGTCTTTGATCTTGGTGAGTAAAAACATAAATTTCCCAGGATTTATAGTTCATTTAGCTAATGGCTAGTCAGAGGCATTCTTGCTCATGTTTTGTAAAAAAAAAAAAAAAAAAGAACATTTCTTATCCTAAATACCTTATTACTTAGGATCAGCAATGATAATTCATCAGGGTAGCTTCTGATAATCTCATTCATTTTATGCAACTAGTATTTGCTGCGTGTCTATAGCATGGTAGGGATTCTACTAGCTTTGTTGAATGACCTGAACCTTTTAAAATTAAAACAGAAGTTTTAATCAAAAATCTGATTTAGTATTGGGACCTGTTTCAAAACTTACAGTATCTCTCTAGTAACATTATTTATTTATTCTTTCTATTCATGGAAAATTGGAGCTCATTCAGCACAGATATATTACAGAGTGATTGATCAAATGAACGACGAATGCCCTTTGATTAGATCTATGACACAAAGCTTTCTCATGGCACCTAGAGAGCTGAAAGGAATGTATCTCATTTAAAACCAACTCCCTTTTAGATATATCTTTGCTCACTGAAGGTGATTTGGCTCCAAGTTTAGATTCCCTACTGAGAACTTTTCTAATGAAAGGTTCACTCAGTTCTAAATGTAAGTTCGTAATCCACTGTACCTTAGATCCAACTTTAGCCTGATTTGTTCCAGAAGAGAAAATGCTTTACTCTTCTATGGGCCTCATGCAGGGCAACATGCCAGTCCTAATTTTGGCAATAGTTGTAAGACTTTGCAATGCAAATAAACATGGACTACCTTTTGAGAAGCAAATGTAGATTCTCTTAGAGCTATTGCGCAACGTTATATGTGTGGAAGTTTTGACAGCTTTTACAGGAGGTTCCACCATCCTAATAATATTAAGATATTTTGGAATTCAACAAATGTATACATTTCAGCCAAAATGGACTATGCTTTCAACATCCCTGATTAACACCAGTTTTTCATCAATTAGAAGAAACAGAACAAACATAACCTGATAATTTGATAAGGGAAGTTTATTAAATTTGCAGATGATACTAAACTGGTAGGAATACTCTAGATGATAGGCTTAAAATCCAGATGAATCTCGACAGACTTGAACACAGGGCCCTATCTAACAAAATGAAATTCAATGTAGAGAAAAGTAAAGTCTTACACTTAGGCAAGAAAAACCAAAAGTACAAACACAGATTAGGTGAAACCTGGCTTAATAGCAGTAACTGTGAGACGGATCTTGGAGTCCTAGTGGACAATCAATTAAATATGACCCAGCAGTGTGTGGCAGCAGCCAAAAAGGCCAATGCAATCCTAAATTACATTAACAGAGGGATTGAATCAAGATGACGTCAGGTACTAGTACCTATAAAGCCTTTATAAGGCCATACCTAGAATACTGCAGCTAGTTTTAGTCACCACTCTATAAAAAAAGATGTTGAGCCTCTGGAAAGAGCGCAGAGAAGAGTAACAAACCTGATTAGGGCCTGAAGGCTAAAACTTATGAAGAAAGGTTGCAAGAACTGGGTTCTTCAAGTTGTGGGTGCTTCATCATTGGAGACTTCCAAGAAGAGACTGGACAGCCACTTATCAAAAATGGTATAGGGTTCAGTCTCCTGCTTGAGTAGGGGGTTGGATTAGATGACCTACAAGGTCCCTTCCAATTCTGTTATTCTGCATTCTGTATCTATATTTTTTCATCTGCATTCCCATCCATTTGCATCCTAGCCCATGAGTACACAGGTTCATGTCATTCTTAGCTATACCACAGTTACAGTAGGGCTTTGTCACTGCGTTTTTGTATTTACCAGATGAGCTCTTATTTTTGAACTTTCAGACTTATCGTAGCTTGCCAAGTTCTTTTTTTTTTTAATTGAAAAATTTTTTCAAATACAAATTTTCCCCCTTTCCCCCCCCCCAACCCCCCCTCACCCTCCTCTCCCCCCATGGCTTCTGCAAGATGAAATCCAAATTAATATCACATTATATAATACTTTATCACCCTTTTACACCACCCCCTATGTGCTAAACATTTCTTTCTAACATTATTATTATGTCCCCCGTATACTATACATTTCAAAACAGCATTCGGCTATAAAACTATATAATAGATCCTAATTTGGCATTTATTCTACTCATAATCTACCCATTTCCTCCACCCCCATACATATATCTCTTAATTCAAATTTTTTAAGTATATTAATATCTAAACATAACATCCCTTTTCCTAAACTAAGCAATCAGTAACGTTACCTATCACCTTGTACCATATCAATTTTGTTTCACTCACTTTCCTACAGGTCTACCATACATAATATATTTAATATCTTTATTCTTATTCTTTTCGTATCACTAAAGGATATTTCCATATATAAATAAAACCCTCAAATGACTTTAAATTTGTATTCCATATAGTATCTTCTGTAATGTCTTTCAACTAGATTGTTAATTCCATCGACCATGTTAGGGTAACATCAAGTCCTGCTTCCAACAGTATATTCAGTATCTTCAATTACCATCTGCCCCCATCATTAATAAGTATTTCTGTGTATAAAAAAAAAACCCCGAGTGACTTTATATTTATATTCCATATGGTATCTTCTGTAATGTCTTTTGTCTAGATTATTAATTCCAACAACCACGTTAGGGTAACAGCCAGATCATCTGCATGCCCTAATTCCATAATTCTCTTGCCTTATAGCTCAACATATACGTAATCCATTTTTCAGAGAGTCCAAAATAGAAAGTTCCAATCCGCTCTTCCACATCCCAAAAACACCAGCACTGCAGAGATCTGTTATTCTTCTCAAAATAATATAAGTCTGTAATTTGCCTCAGCTATATTTTCATGTATCAGCCTTCTATAAATCCCGCTTATTATATTTAATCGTCTCTTAAATAACTGGCATTAATCTGTTGGCTAAAAAAGAATTGTAGTTTAATTTTTTTTAGTTTTGTAGAACCTGCTTCTTCTTTTCTTAACTTGTTGTGGTTTAGATCTCCACCCTGGTTGTCTTTCTAGGACTTGTATATCAGCTGATTGAATTACATGCTGGTTTTTAACTTGATAAGACATCAAATCGAGATCCAAAGCCGCCTCTCTTGTATTTATAGGTGATCCAGCTATAGCCTCTGAAGGAGAATCCAAAAGCGGCTCATCCAAAAAGCCCTCTATAACTTGTCGTTTTTCCATTACCTCCATCTCCATCTGCTTGGCCTGAGTTTCAATCTCTTGTTCATTTTGCTTTTCTTTATCCCCCTCCTGTATTCCTGACACTGATGACATACGTGGGGATGTTGGGCCCATTTTAAAAACCTTGTAATAAAATTCTCCCGCTTTTTCAACAGTGTTTAATTGATATCTTTCTCCTTGATATCTCAATATTATACCAACTGGAGCATCCCACCTAAATGGGATGTTTTGTTTCTTTAGCTCAGTCACCAAAAATCCAAAGTCCTTTCTATCTTTTAGCATCTTGGACGGCAGCTCTTTATATATCCAGATCTTCATTCCATTCATTTCTAGAGTGGAGTTAAAAGACTTTTGCACAATATCATTTCTTATTCCTTTATCAGTAAAATAAATCACCACATCTCTAGGCAATTGTCTTTGCTTTGCCACCCAAGAATTTACTCTGTAGACCTTATCAATCTTACAAAATACTTCTTCAGAGCTGACCTTTAAAATCACAGCCAGAACTTCAGCAGACATCTTTCTCAAGTCTTCTCTGTTATTTTCCTGTATTCCCCTCATTCTGTTCGCAAATTCCATGGATCTGAATTGCATCATTGTAACTTCATTTTCAATCCTTTGCTTTATATTATCTACATTGTAAGTCTTATGATCAGCTTCCTTCATTTTAGACTCTACTTCTGAGCTATTTTCTTGAATCATTGTCAAATCATTTTCAATTCTTTGTATTTTATTATCCAGATTATAAATCTTATAATCAGCTTCCTTCATTTTAGACTCTATTTCTAAATTGATATCTTTATCCATCTTTAGAATTACTTCTGAAAAACTTTTCAAAGCTGTTACAATATAGCACTTCAGGTTATCATACTTTTGTTGAACCAACTCTTTAACTTCCTGTCTAAATTTTTCAAGATTCTGGTTTATAATCTCATCATGTCTTGCCAACTCCTCCACAACAAATTCCTTTAAATCTTTAAAACCATTCTTCTGCATCTGCAAGCTCAAAAATTGCTCTTGTGATTTATAAGTGGGGGAGCCCCCCCCCCACAGCTTGATTGTCTGGCTTTGTCAGTTTTAATGCCATCCTGCCACACAAACAGACTCTTTTTAAAGAAAAAGTCTTCTCTCCACACAATATCAATATCAAGTCTTTAAGAAGGAAGAAGCATGAAACAGAAATTTTTCTCTTCTCTTGTAGCCAGCGCTATTGCTTCAAATACTTTGTAACATATTAAGCCATTCAAACGGAAAGACTTTCACTTTCAGCTTTCTTCTCAAGCCTCAGCCAGCCGCCATTTTAAACTTTTTTTCCCTTTTCACTCTTTCTTCATTCTTAAAATCAATCATAGGGTTGTTACAAATACTTGCGATTTAGAGTCCCAAATCCGGATTTCATCCTGCTTGTTCAAGTAATCTGTTAGTTTTCGCTGATTAGGTTGGTCACATCGTCTAGCTCTGCAAAGCGCAGAGTTCTCCCGAAGCCCGGAGCAGCGGCAAGCTGGATAGGGAGCCTCATCCTGCTTCCTCCCCAAGAGTAAAAAAAACTCTGGGGACTTCGCAGAGGGCTCTACCTGCTCTCGCCGGCTCTCCTCACATTTCCTTAAAGAAACGGAGTTTTTCGAGCCGCCTCTCAGCTGTAAAGGCAGCTCTTTACGGGCGGCGGGGGTGGTGGTCCCAAAAGACCGTCTAGCGACGATGGAAGCCAAACCGGAAGCCTCATAGCTTGCCAAGTTCTTATCAGTAAGCTAACTGCGCATGTCCACATTCTTTCACTTTCTTCTAACTTTTCTTTGTTTTCCGGCCAAGAGAGGTGGCCAGGAAAGCTTTGCCAAGATGTAACTAATTAGATTAGTAAGATGTTTTATTTTCTTTATAACAAATAAATGAGTTTTTTCTTAGAAAATATATCTTCGGGTTTATTTTCTTAAAGTATACTTCAAGGGAAGGTCACGATCCATTCTCTAATCAAGGTGCAATTACCCAAAAGCAGAATGGGATTAATTGCCACCCTGACAGGCTTCTCACTTAAACTGGCAACAAGTGGCAGTTAAAAGATGTATACAATCTGTTATTCTTCATCATTCATTATATTAGAGGTGAATCAGATGATCAATAGCAGATGGGTACAAAGTGACATTTGTCCACTCGTGCTGAGGTGAGTGGACCTGCTGGATAACAGGTCCAGCCCAAGAACAACATAGAACAATCCAGCCAAAGTTCCATTCTTTATTTGTTTACATCCAATAGACAGACTCTTGCAAGACAAACCTTACTACTCTCACCCCAACAGACACGTTCTGAGAGATTCTAGGGAGTGGCTGTTCTAAATGTCTTTAGGGTGGGGTTGTCTGGGTGGGGTTGCCTCTTGTCTCAGCTCCCTCTTTGAAATGTGTTTTCTTCCTGGGAAACTTCACTGTAGTCCATCATACCACCTCCCCGTCCGTACACACCGTTCCTCACATCTGACCAGTTTCATTTGTCATCATTCTGCTGACGTCTCTAAAGTGCAAGTCCCAGTAACGGAGCTTTAAATATTCTAACATTGAAATTATGTAATGGTATATTGCGACAACAGGCTGAAATAGCATAACACTGAAAAGACAGGGCTAATTCTTCTCCACTGTTTCCTCCCAAACAAAACATGGGAGAATCTGGAGGTCATGATTTATTGTCTATATTATAAAGGCTAAAACTGGTTAGGTAAAGACTAGACAAGACAGAACCACTTGTAAACATAGAGAACAAATGTATAATACATTAGACTGAACTTTTGCACATATGCTACTCTTTTCATATCTATAATAAAAGCTACTCAGTGGCATCCCTGGAACAGCTGCAATTAACTACTGAGTTCAGGGCTGGATTTCTGGAGAGAAGAGATTTATTGACATGTCTGATGTAAATATTAATGCATATAAAGAAAGAAGAGAAATTGTGCTGCTAGTGACTCAACGTACTTCAAGATTTTCATACACGTGCACACACACACGCACGCACGCACATTGCTTTGGTAATTATGCACTGTGCAAATATAATCAGAATAGTACCTTTAAGCAAGGAGTCAAAGGCAATACTGGCAGGATAGGCTTCCACAAGGGGTCACAAATTGCCTGCTGGAGGAGTAGTTTTCTTTGACCCAAGGAAGGGTGGATAATACTTTCACTCTTCAATAGGGAGAGCCCCTCTAAAGGGAACAACGAGATCAGGGCTTCTACTTTGAGGAGTTGTAGAACAAGATGGTATAATATGTAGAGAGAGGGGGCAGACATGTAGATAATAGTCCCTGCAATGAATATCTATGAACCATCAGAGTAATTATAAAACATAATGTTGCTGAGTGTAGAACCCCAGGTTTCTCCATTGCTTTGTGATCTTTATCATATTTTGTTTGGTAGCACTGCTTAACAGTATATCAGATTGCTCCTAATGCATGGTCTACTCTATACCAGTTTACATTATTGCACAGCGACTGGAATAATTCAGCAAGAAAAATATTCAACCAGTCATGACGAGGGAAAGAAGAAGGAAAAAAAAGAAGTTCTTGTGATATAGTGTTGGAAGTTAAAAGGCCTCTAATCTGCCCCAGACAGACTTTTTTTAGCACCTCACTGGCTCCATTGGGAAGGCAAGAATCCCCTCAGGATAAAGGAAGATACTCATAATAAATCCACACCTAGGGAAGGAGCTGGAAGGCAATCTTTCATTCTGGATTTTGTAGGCACCTCAGGATCAAAGCCCAGAACAGGAAGGGCTCAATCTGCACAGGAAGGACAATTATCTTTGGACAAAGACTTTAGAACGAGCACATACACAAACCATGCCCACCCCAAGTCCAAACCAAGGACCAGTCCCTCTTATGAAACCAAGTCTCTGGACCTTATTTTTTTTTTGTAGCCAACCCCCCCAAAACCAACCTCTTTGCTTTTGGGAATAAATGAATCTCCTTCTTTCACTATATGTTTGTATTTCATTTTTGATTTGTTCTTGAGAGCAGGGATTTCTTTTTGCTCAACCCCTGCTTGCAGAACCCCCCTCCCCCCCCCCATTATTCTTCTAACAATAGAATTCACATTTCTTTAAAGCACTGGTGTCTTTGGGCTGTAAGTCCAGGGTTTCTGAATTATGTACAGTGACTTATAAATGATTAACACTGGCTTTCCAACTAAAGAATTCATTGATCCATTACAAACGCTACACAAATGATTTAGCATTACATCCCTGAACTGTGGCTATGCACACTTTCTTTGCCCCTTTCTCTGGCGTAGCTTTGAGGAAGAAATTGGAAGTTAACGCTTCTGCTTTTAATTAACTGGGTTTTTTTTTTTTTCATCTTGTCCAAACTCACATGGGTTGTTAATTTTAAAATAAAATTAGAGCAGCCTTCCCCAATCTTGTGGCCTGGTCTATACCACCTTACATTCCAAATCAGCCTGATCATTATCCAATTTGGCTGAGGTTCAAAAATAATAATAAGCTCCTGTTAAAAGGGGAAGACAATGTTTCCAAACTCTTTCCTACCCAAAGTTTATCTACATAACAATAGCATAATGTTACATATGAATGAGGCTATTTTTGTATGAGGACAATAACTGAACATAGGGATTAGAGACTCCTTTCTCTATACAGTTAGGATCACAATATACAATATAAGCAATACAATATATACAATATAAGCATGAGTATATACTTTTTTAAAAACAATTAAAAGCTCATACATAATTTGGGGGGGGATATTATTTTAAAACAGAATAGCAGTATAAAATATGAGGTGAAGATGCTTTTATGAAATGATCAGTGATTCCTCCACCTCCAATTTCTGTTTCCACAGTGCATGATGATGGATAAATTTAATGCATTGCTTTTATTTAACTTGCATCTCATGTTGCAGTTCAAGAAACTATTTATGCTCCCAGCATCTATATATGTTTATATATTTCATTCTAGCATTTTTTTTCCCTGGGACATATTGTGATTTTCTCCCATGGAAAGTCGGCAATTTAGAGATTATGCCCACTGAAGAGTAAAGTCTAGGCTTTAAGTAAAGGAAATTGATATTGCCTACAATCTCAGAAACAGATCCATTGGATGTGATAAACTTAATCTATGACTGGAATTATAGGATGAGACGGAACTGCTTATCATGAAAGTTCTACCAAGCAGGAATAACACAACTCTTACACTATTGATGATCTATTGGCTAAGACACTGAGCTTGTCGATCAGAAGGTTGGCAGTTCAGCGGTTCAAATCCCTAGCACCGTGTAATGGGGTGAGCTCCCGTTACTTGTCCCAGCTTCTGCCAACCTAGCAGTTTGAAAGCACTTAAAAAATGCAAGTAGAAAAATAGGGACCACCTTTAGTGGGAAGGTAACAGCGCCTTTGGCGTTTAGTCATGCCGGCCACATGACCATGGAGACGTCTTCAGACAGCGCTGGCTTAGAAACGGAGATGAGCACTGTCCCTAGAGCCGGAAATGACTAGCACACATGTGCGGAGGAACTTTTACCTTTACCTTATATAGCGACAGAATTCACCCTCTTATTTTTTTAAGAAGCTGCAGGAAGGTTGGGTTCACACAACCCAGTTGGCTAAACTGTGGTTTCTTTGCTGTGATCACACAAGACCCTTATCCATGGATAAGATGCTCATTGCTTTTTCAATTAACCCGGTTTTCTGAGTTTGTGCAACTCAATGAACATAGGTTAAGTAAGCACAACATTCCAGAATAAAATGTAGCTGGTGAGGTATCAGTTCAGTTTGTGGTGGAATATATTATGCAAATCCAACCAGTATAATTAATCTAAGGTTCACTGTGTCATGCAATCCTAGGCAATTGAATTAATTTAGTAAACTATGGTTCAATTAATCATGCATCCAAATGCCTTATTTCACAACTGAAATTTCAAGTAATATTTACAAGTAATTCCTGCACTGTTTACACATTGCAGCTCCAAAACACAAAGTGCTTGAAGCAGTAGTGAAATTCAATTTTTTTTACTACCAGTTCTGTGGGCGTGGCTTGGTGGGCATAGTGTGGCTTGGTGGGCATTGCAGGGGAAGGGTACTGCAAAATCTCCATTTCCACCCCATTCCAGAGGAAGGATATTGCAAAATCCCCATTCCCTCCCAACTCCTGGGGGAAGGATATTGCAAAATCTCCATTCCCACCCCACTCTGGGGCCAGCCAGAGGTGGTATTTGCCAGTTCTCTGAACTACTCAAAATTTCTGCTACCACTTCTCCAAAACCTGTCAGAACCTGCTGAATTTCACCTTGAAGATAAAAATGAACTTGAAGATAAAAATGAACTTCAATATCTTTCCTCTCTGTAAGGAAATAGATGGCCACTAAACCCCTAGATGTAACATGTTAGGTAGATGCTGCTTGTGAGGAGATTTATGGTCCACCAACTGCATGTGTCTTTCAGGTTCTTTTGCAGCTCCAGAGCCATTTTAGTGCCAAATTTCATTAGCATGGTTTTCTGCTGATAATTGGTGGAAAATTAGTATTTAAAATGTAAAAAAAGGGGCTTATTTAAATATTATTTAATGCTTTTTTAAAAAAAAATTAGAACTATTTGCATGGAGGGGTGATGATGATGATGACAATGATAATGATGGCAGCTGAATGGAGGGCTCCACCCCCCAATGTTTTTATTCACTAGGCACAGTTTGAGGGCATATTATATTATGAGTTTCATCATGGTACCATGGATGGTAGAGAGCACAAAGTGACATATGTAGTATTCATAAAACAAAACAGTCTAACTGGGTATAGAATCCCAAAATTGCTTTAAAGGAGTCCATAGTCCCAGAAATTCAGAAGTTCCTTCTCCTGGTCCTCCTATTTTCTTTGTACTTCCACATTCAGCGATCCTTTCTGTGGCACTGAAGAAAGAAATAATATATAATATGCCTGTCCATAACTTAGACATTCCCCAGATCTCCTCATTGACACTGTTCATATAATAAATCAGCCAAACCTAATTTGCCTAGAGATGCAGAGGAAATGTTATCCATTCTTGTCCTTGACCCTTTGATACCTTCAAAATCTCAAAGAACGTCAGCGGAGGTCATTTAGAAGGGGTGGGGGGAGAGTGGATAGACACATTCCTTTACAAAGCAGCTTCAAAGGGGTAACTCAGTCAAAGCACAGTTGAAGTGAAGCAGCCTTTACAGATGCCTGACACAGTCTTAATTGAGAGCGCTGAATTAAAGAGCAGCTGTTTACCTAAAAAAAATACATTGTCAATGAAAGGATCCAGCTTTTAAAACAGTCATTTGCAAAAGACATATGGGGAGGTAAAGAACAGTCTGCTCTGTAGTATTTCTTCCAGTGGTTGTATTCTGTGGAAAAAAGCAGAATGAGAAAGTGGCTTCTGCCCAAGCCAACTTCAAAATAAGAGAGTAATTTCTTTTCTTTTTTTTCCCCTCCTTATTTTAAGATTCTCTAACATGGCAGAAAATCACGACCAGTGGTCTTGCTCCTCAAACTCTTGAACACAGTTCAGCTGTGGTAGGCGAAAACATCTTTGTGTATGGTGGCACGGAAGATGGTAAAGCAGTGAATGATCTCTATACGTTCAATACAGGTAGGTGCAACCAAATCCTCACAGGACAAAGTAGCTTGCTTTATGTCAGTCACTCTAGAATGCAGCATGTGTTCATAAAACAAATGCAGATAGAAATGCCAGTTTGGTCTAGCGTTAAGGCACCAAGCTAGAAAGGAGGAGAGCATGAGTTCAAGCCTCACCTTAGCCATGAAAGCCAGATGGATGACCTTGGCCAGTCACTCTCTCTCTCAGTCCAACTCGCCTCACAAGGCGGCTGTTGTGGGGAAAATAGGAGGAGAAAGGGTTTGGATATGTTTGCCAAATTTGTAAAAATAACAAAGGCAGGTATAAATAACGTAAGAAAGGTAAAGGTTCCCCTCGCACATATGTGCTAGTCGTTCCCAACTCTAGGGGGCGGTGCTCATCTCCGTTTCAAAGCCAAAGAGCCAGCACTGTCCAAAGACGTCTCCGTAGTCATGTGGCCAGCATGACTAAACGCCAACGGCACATGGAACGCTATTACCTTCCCACCAAAGATGGTCCCTTTTTTTCTACTTGCATTTTTACATGCTTTTGAACTGCTAGGTTGGCAGAAGAAATAACATAAACATACATACAAATAAATTAATTAATTAAATTAAATTAACCACTTGATTTCTTATTTCTGTCAACCTGCAGTACAGGTTAGTATAGACCCTACTATTACGTGCTACCGTCTATAAACTGGTAAGAGTTTATCTTACTTATAGCAAATGTGTTGATCGATTTAATTAAATTCTACTTTATGCAGCCTGAAAATGAGTCTAGCTATATATTCCTGTATCTGCTATCAGCCAATCATGTTAAATGTGTTCTACAACTATTTATGGGGAAACTACCAGGGAAATTTCTATGAGAAGTAGTTTTGTATGATTTTTGTTTCCTATGTCATGTTTTCAAACATTTATAAATGTTTTACTATATCCCAGCACTCCTGTTCATTATTGCTCATAGCATCTTAGACTATTCTTGTCATTCTAATATTTCATGTTGGCATTTAGTGTCTCACTGTTGGACTCCAGTGAAAACCTTTGGTGCAGACCCTCGTGCCAGGTAAGTTACTTATTTTATTCTTCTTTCAGCCTTTTGTATGTGTGTGTTAAACAAGGTATCTTATTCTTGTGTTCTTTTATTTTAGTTGTCAATGAAAATTTAAATCTCTAAAGCAAAGGAAGACAATATTGTGTGGTGTGGATCACACCTAATGTTTGGAGGTTGCCTGATTCAAAAAGAGGAAGCAGCACAAGCTATATCCATGGGCAACATAATTTTTTCTTCTTCTTTTCCCTGGGTTTGCAGTGTAGAGTTGCGATTTTTACTTGTCCTTAAGACAAGTAAATCTGTTTGTGAAAGCTTTAAACTTTTATGTAAACCTTACAGTTTTGGCAATCACACAATTTTTAAAGAGGAGTAGGAGCCACAAATTGCCCACATTTGTTTTAAAGCCTCATTCATGGATCAAATCACATACCAGGCAACAATATTTATTTATTGTTACTAAAGTAACAATAAAAGGAATAAATTTTGGGTATCTTAGAGCAGGGGTCTCTACCCTTGGCAACTTTACGACTTGTGGACTTCAACTCCTAGAATTCTAGCTTCTAGCTTTGGGTGAGTAATGAGTTTTCATTGCTGGAAAATCTTTTTATGGATAGGCTTTGTGGAAGAATTCTGGGAGTTGAAATCCACAAATCGTAAAGTTGCCAAGGTTGGAGACCCCCGTCTTAGAGCATATGCACCCTGCACAGTTATTCCAGGACCAGAATGGATCAGCAAGACATTTCTGAAGGGCAAGAACTGGTGACCTCACTTTGTACTCACTCCCTTCATGCTACATTTGCATCCTCCAGGTATTATCACTTGGTGTCTTTTTAAAGTATTATTTTTCCTCTTAGATCAAGTTGAACATTCATGCCCATCTGGGCTTTACTTTATTATAGATTAACTTCAGCAATGTATTGATTATTACACAGCAAGATGAGTGTCCCCTCAACTGAATCAATGGTTACAATTGTCTTGAATGAACCCTTATAGTCATGTGTTTTCCAATAATACTACAGCAGCACAATGGTTATAACACTCTTCTCGTAAATAGAAAGTTGCTGGCTTGAAACCTAACAGAAACATGTTTGTTATTTTAACTTATGTTTCTCTAAGCTATCAAGTTTCCTTCAGCCTTTAAAAAGACAAAAAGTCCAATGGTGCACCATTTCATTATTTCTCAGGTCACTTGAGTCTCAAATCACTTGAGATACAAGGATTTTATCTCCCACATGTTTTACCCCTCTGTAAACTAGTAATTTAATCCTCTTTCATTCCAGCCCACATCTGAATCTAACAGCCAAAACTCAGCAGGATTTTCCCCACAATAAAAGCTTATCTTGTTAGAGGTGACAAATTTCACAGTTGGCAATCAGTTGCTTGATTGAATTCTTGAAGTTAGTCCTCAGATGTGTCACTTTAGCATATATAGTTCTCCAAGTCTGAGCTGTTCTCAATTTAAACAAAGGGGGAAGTGCCCATTTTCTAGCTCCCTATATCATTAAGTTAATTAATAATAGTTTGCATGTTGTGTTGGCGAGGATATTGTCTGGTTTCAATGAAGTAGTTTAAATTGAGCAAGAAGGCAGTTCGATCATTTGGATTCCATTGTATTTATCAAGCAAAGAGGATGTAGTAGCAGTAACCAATTTGGTAAATATGATGAATTAAAGTGAATTAAAATGATTGCATTGCCTCCTGTCATGTTTATTTGCAGTTCCTTAGTCAAAACTAGTAGAGGAGTCATTGGTGGAGACATATTCTGTCCTACCTGCTATCCATCGTTTGGACAAATTGGTCCATCTGGGTCACAGTTTGGTTCTGATTCTGGAGCAAATCATTCACAACTTTATGATTGATTAGCAGAGTTGGAAAAGTTGGAAAAGTTTTATATCGGCTCTTTAATCCTTAGTCTCTCGGCATTATTCTCTCCAATAGTGATGGTTGCAGGCAAAACTAGCTATTAATCTTCACACCAGTATGGCAAAAACTTAATTCTTAGCTCTCCAGACACAACCACTTATTTTAGGTGTGGCTTATTCATAAAAAGCTCACAAACATGATTCAGCAAGATTTGTCACTTTACCACAGATAACAGTGAAGATATATATATATATATATATATATATATGCATATTCTTTCTAGCCAGGTTTTACCTATGTAAACTTAGTTGTTCTTCAGCCCTAGGTTCTGTGAAATCTCATTCACAAGTTCTTGGGCCCTTTTTCTGCTGACAAACTGCAACTCTGTGTTGCTTCCTGGGAGATATATATACACACACACACACACACACACACACACACACACACACACACACACCAAAGAACACCAAAGGTTTGCACATTCAGCGAACCTGTTGTTACACCTGTTGAATCCTACCACTGCATACAGTATATTCCAGAAGAATGCAATGGTAAACCATGTTATTTGCAAAACCAATTCCTAAATGGAAGTATCCAAGAAGTTACAAGAATCAACCTTGACTTTTCTAATAGTATCTAACATAGGGGTGGGCAACTATGGCTGGCCCCTTTATGACCTGTGGACTTATGACCATGAAGGCACAGGAAATCTGGGAGTTGAAGTACATATACAGTGGCCATGGTTGCCCCACCCCCCCAATCTAGCAGATATGGCTGTATTTTCTGTTAAGAATATAAGCAGCACTTTTAAAATTCAACTTTATCTTATAGAAAGTTTCTCTGCTATTCTGCAAGCCAGAAATGTTATTATCCATGTTCCATAATTTGGATGTTATTAACTGGTCCCCTGCTCCAGAAATTTTATTTCATTAGGTACTATGCATAAATCAAGATACTATCCAAGAAACATAAATAAATTTAATTTTTACTATTAAGCTCTGTGTCCCACTGCCATAATCTTGCCCAGTTCAGTGCTTAAGTGTTCATTCAGAAACAATTATCATGCACCTCAGGTTAGATTAATAGCATCATGTAAAAAGGTTCCTATATGTAATTTAAATAATTTTTCACCTGATCTATAGCTTTCAGCAACAGAGTCAAGGTTACCATATAACCATTTTCAGAAGTACGTTCCAAGTGTGAAGAAGACCACTTGGTTTATTAATATTTTGGTATATGCACAAAAGCAACAACACAAGTTGCAGCAAATCTAAAATCATTAGAGCAGAGGTCTTCAAACTTGGCAGCTTTAAGACTTGTGGACTTTCTATGCTGCCAGCTATGCTGGCTGGAGAATTCTGGGAGTTGAAGTCCACAAGTCTTAAAGCTGCCAAGTTTGAAGACCTCTGCATTAGAGAGTTCACTGCACAGCACAAAACTGCAAGGATGACAAATTCAGAGCAATTTTCTTCATCTTCAAAGAAAGTGGAACCACAAGCCGGACAAGTAAAGGAGACTTTTACCAGAGCAACATATCAAGGACATGCCATTCCTTGTAAGCCCTAGAAAGGTGAGAATGGGCATTTGGTCAATGACCTCTGTGTATGTTGTTTCGGGAGCAAATATTTTAAAATAATGCATCTGAAATCCATGCGGTACAGTAAAAGGCATATTTTGATTCACTTTTCATCACACAAAATATGTGTCTGCAGCGTATTATAATCCTTGTTTGAGGGTCATGGCATGAAGCTGACAAGATGCTTCTTGTTATGTCTGACATTTCTCTTACTGGACCAAATGCAATTCCATTTAAATTTAGGGCTACAAATAGAGATATGACCCATGCTAGTTTTCAATATAATGAAAGTGTTCAACCGCTTCATAAATCTGGACCAGATCTGAGCCACAAACTTGCAATTACAAAATTAGTGTATCAACAGCCGAAAGGAAATGTGGGTTATATGAATCATTCTAGCATTGATATGTTTGTTACTGGAATGCTTCACAGCAGAAATCTTTGGGCTATGTTTATAAATTGCAGTTAAGCAGCTTGGAATGAATTTTTGCATTGGCATAAGTATGCATATAAAATCATTATTATGCTGTGCATTTGCCAAGATTGATATTGAACTTTTTAGGACTATAAAGTAGTGTAATAAAAATAGCAAATTTTAAGAACTGACAAATGTCATTCTCGAGGGCTTTTTAAGCTGTATATTTGAATGTATTACAAGGAAGATAATAATATAATCATTTAAAAATTACTTACATTCTAATGTATCTTTTATTCATACAAAATATCCCATTCAGGTTTTATGTTATTTCAGAAAGATCTCCTAATTTCCAAAAAGGAGCTTTTGGCGTACAGGGGATCATGTGGTAGAAGAAAAATATACCAAATAATCCTGTTTTTCTCATTTGTATTTGATCCAAGCCACTATCATTCATCCTTTAATCCCACTTCATTTTATTGCAAGAAGAAAGGAACTAGTAAATACATATTCTGTTATTATTTAAAAAGACAAACAGTAACACTTATAATAAAATTTCTGCAAAAATAAACTATCCTGGGAAAACGTTTGGCAATGGAAGCATGAAATGTAGATACAACCGGAGCCTCAAGCAGTTGTTTAATTGGTGAATCCATAATGAGTTTCCTGTATTTAATATAGTTAGATAATATAATGTCATATAATGAGCTGTTTCATTTGTTCTGTGGAGTATTCTCAAGGGATAAGGATTCAAATAACTAGATGTAGCCATCCCATAGAAGATAATTTTAGATCCTGCTGAAGAATCCTGAATTTTTTACCATTTCATAAGTTTTATAGTTTCATAAGTTTATTTGTCAAGCATATATAAGATAGCAGGTAAAAGTATAAACATAATTTGAATATATGAAAAAAAGTAAGTAAAAAAGGAATATTAGGACAGTGACGGTAGGCACGCTGGTGCACTTATGCACACCCCTTACAGACCTCTTAGGAATGGGTTGAGGTCAACAGTAGACAGTTTAAGGTTAAGATTTTGAAGGTTTGGGGAAGAAACTACAGAGTCAGGTAGTGCATTCCAGACATTGACTACTCCGTTGCTGAAGTCGTATTTTCTGCAATCGAGTTCGGAACGGTTTACCTTGAGTTTTATCTATTATTTGCTCGTGTATTGTTGTGGTTGAAGCTGAAGTAGTCATTGACAGGAAGGACATTGTGGCAGATAATTTTATGTACTATGCTTATATCAGACTGAAGTTGGCGTAGTTCTAAGCTATCTAAGTCCAAAATTTGGAGTCTGGTGGCATAAGGTATTTTATTGCGGTTAGAGGAATGGAGGACTCTTCTCGTAAAATATCTCTGGACTCTCTTGATTGTATTTATGTCTGATATGCAGTGCGAGTTCCAAACAGATGAGCTGTATTCAAGATACTGTATGTATTCAATATGATATTGTATGTAAGCTATATGTATTCATATAACATGATGAAAGACAATTTTTAAAATGGTTTCAACAGTGAAACAATTCTTGCATTAAACTGCAAGACATGCATGCATGTACATATATGAATACCCTGTTCTTCATCATACACTCATATTTCTAGTAACCTGCCATCCCATTGGCATCCCACTCTCCAATTAAACCCCAAGAAAAACCTTGCATGGGGGCTTTTCAGTAGCTATGCTACTGTCACACTGGAAAACCAATTAAACATTGCAATGCAGGAAATACAGTTAATAGGCTGAGAATAAGTGCTCTGATTCGAGGTTACAGCCAAGCACATGCAGCCAAGCAGTAGCCACTGCAGTTAAGCTGATACCAGCAGACAGGAATGTAGTTTAAAATGCTTCACAGAGAATGCTTGCCTGAAAAACGTTGCTTACAGTCCAAGAAGCAATAGCATAGTCCAAATATGATCCAAAAGTTACAGAGAACAAAATCAGGTAGTCATATGGTCAAAGGGTCACAAGCTAGAAAACTAAATGATTATCTCCAAAGATTGCAAGCAAAGCAGCTATCTAAATCTATCTCCAGATAGCTGGCTGCAATTACTCATGCCTCACTCTTTGCCTAGCATGGAGGAGCATTGCTCTCACCTCTGTAGATATCTAGACTTAGGGCTTGTGCCTTGTTATCTGATTGCTCCAGCTAAACAGTAGATGCATGTGGCTGATCAATTGAATCCTGCCTCACTAGGTCTTGAGGCTGAGAATCCTGAAGCACAAGCTCAGGTAGAACTTCATCATCAGATTCAAGGTCAGAGTCAGATTCTAAATTGTGACTCATAAGAGCGAGGAAGCCATGAATGAGAGTACAGCTCATGGCTTTTATGTACAGAATTTCCATTGAGAGATGGGGGCATTAGACGAGCAGAAGTTTTTGGAGGAAAGGTCTTAACATATACAACAAGGAAGGGGCAATTAAAGGGAACTGGGGTACAATGGCTCCTAGTTAAATATCTATGGAGATTCTCAGTCATCCAGGTCATGGTTATCCCAAAATTGTCTCCTGAGAAAAGCACCAATGGTTCCTAGTGTTCTGGGATCACAAACTTTTTAAAATAAACTTAGGAGATATTTAATACTGCTGTTGTACATTTAAAAATGTCAAGAGGTATTCCAAAGGTTTTTGTAGCAGAGCCAAAAGCAATAGGGCATGCTGAAGAAAAAGGTATTGACCTCTATAGAGCTGTTGCCACAATAGAAGTGAGGTTTTCTAATTCTACTTTTGTAAAAAAAAAAAATAGACTTGCTGTGCTGTAGGTGTCACATTGTTGACTTCTCTGAGTGTGAGGGCAGAATTTGTGGCCAAGGGATTGAACTATAAATCCATATATATTTGGTTTGACTCTTGACTTTAGTCTGGATTCATTAAGTGGCTTTAAACAATCCACTTTGTCAGCTTCAGTCTGTAATCTGGGTATAACATTATTCATTTGTCTGATTGTTAAGTGCAACTGAATGCTTAAATACACCAGATACATTGTATTAAGGATTCTTATTTCTACTAGCTCTAGGTGAGAAATGAGTTTTCATTGCTGGAAAAGGATAGGCTTTTTATGGATAGGCTTTGTGGAAGAATTCTGGGAGTTGAAGTCCACAAGTCTTAAAGTTGCCAAGGTTGGAGACCCCTGCTTTAGCCAGTATCTTCAATCTTCAATCCCCAGTATCCTCAATCCAACTGGGGATAATTAGTATTACAGCTTAACTAATTGAACTGTAACATCAGGTTGGGAAAGGGTGTTACCCTATCCATCTGCTTGGAGTGTTTTGAACCATTCTGCCAAATAGTTGTTCTTTCAGCCTCGTTCTCAAAGTAGGATAATCAGTGGGGAAGTGAAACAAATTGATTCATTTGCTCAAATAACTTGCTCAGATGACCTCAAGAAAACTTGTGAAAATCCTAACAATGCAAGTGGCGATTTTGCAACCATGCAGTCCCAAACATGAAGTTTTTACTGTAATGATAAGTCTCTGATTAACACAATAAATTTGTAATTTTTATAAAATATGTTTATTTTGGAAAAGAGAACATTGTGAAAAGAGAAGAAAATGTGAAAATAATAATTGTGCACCCAAACATACTATTCCAGATAAAATTAGTTAAGTTGATCTGATGGAACAAAGTTGTTTTCTTCTTGAACAATCTTGGTTTTCCAGCAATCATGCAAGGAACCGTCTGTAAAGATTCTTAGTCATCCAGATGATGATTGGCTCAAAGGTGTTTTTTCAGGAGGCAACTGAACTTTCTTGGTTTTTTTCTTTTGAAGACGTTTTGCTTCTCATCCAAGAAGCTTCTTCAGCTCAGACAGGATAGTGGGAATGGAAGGATTTATATTCCTTGCAGACAGCTGGTCATTTGCATCCTTTAGAGCAGGGCTGTCAAACTCGCAGCCCAAATGTTTTGGGATTTTTTTGGGATAAGCAATTTGGGATGAACACCCTTTGAATGGAATGGGAGTAGGAATGGATTTCCAGAGGAAAAATTGCAGACTACAGGAACCAGGAGCACTACTCAGGTGACCCTGAGGACACAGATAAACCTCCAAGTGCTTCAATGACCCTCTAAAAGGATGCAGATTACCAGCTGTCGGCAAGGAATATAAATCCTTCCATTCCCCACTGTCCGGTCAGAGCTGAAGAAGCTTCTTGGATGAGAAGCAAAATGTCTTCAAAAGAAAAAACAAGAAAGTCCAGTTGCCTCCTGAAAAAGCACCTTTGGGATTTGCAGAAAACAGTTCATACAAAAAAGCATAAACATACTTGGCATCTTAATTAGACATCATAAGGGCAACTGAGATTAAAAGCATAGCTACATTTTTATGGAAATCCGATTTCAAGGAAAAGCAGTCTCTAAGCAGAGCATATCATGTTTTGCCCATTCATGTGATTATCTCCTAATTTGCAGCTAGATCCAATTTTTAATAAATTTATATTAACTAAGCCAATTAGTTCCAGCTAAAAATTAACATAAATAAAATCTTAACATGTGTGAAACTGTTAGAAAATAGAAACGTTAACTTGATCTATTCAACTTTCTAAACCTGGTGACAATTTGTGAGGGAGTCAGAAGAACCACAGAATGTAAGAATTTTGGCTAGAGAGACAAGGAAATCTTATAAGAATGCTTTGCACCAACAGAGTACGAGTAGACCATAGATACAAAAGCAATGAATGCATAAGTAAAGCAATGCCTGAACAGAAGTCCTAAACAAAGCAAAAGAATAATTTTAACTGCAAGGTATAATATTGACAGGAAATGTCTCTTGGGAAGGCAACCAAACAAATATTAACAATTTAATAGAGGAAAGTAAATATAGAATAAAAGATCATGTTTCTTCACCTGTTAGAAGCCCATTCTTTTCAGATATAACAATAAACATTCCCCAGCTGGGGTATCTGTAGTTTCCTGCTACTTCTATCAAAGTGAAAGCGAGTGACACAAGATGTACTCTTTTTGGACATGTGTGCAATCTCACAATGCACTGCAAAAGGCCAGGGCTTGTATTGTGATGGCATGTTGCTCTTTTGTCACGTTGACCCACTTGACTCTTCCACAGAAATCCATATTACACCTGCTAGCACTCAGCACCTTTCCTGAGATTTAGATCTATACTGAAGCTCAAGAGAGAAGACTGTTGAGTTTGGCTTTATCAGAAGAGGGAGAAAAAAGCCATCTAACTATGAGAAACAGCTTGGGGTGAGGGGAGAAGGAGGGAATTCTAATCATTTTTTGAATAGAATGGAATGGAATGGAATGGAATGGAATGGAATGGAATGGAAAATAGAACAGAACAGAACAAACAGAACAAATTTATTGTCACTTTGAATGTACACTAATTGGCATACCTTAAAATGAAATTTCATTGCATGCAGCCCTCAAAGGGTCACCACCTCCAATATACACTACATAGCCATGAATGAATGAATACAAAATTATGCATATACCTATATGTACTATATGACACAAAATATTGTGCTTTACTAAACCATACTATGTACAAAAATATAAGAGATGTCATTTTTACAGAAAAACACAGAAGAGAAAGATGCACATCATCTATTCCTCTTCATTTCAATAATCTTTCACAATAGCACTAGAGAGAGAATTCACAAATAGAAGATCAAGAAAAGACTAGCTACATACTTCACTCAAAGTAAGTCCCCTTAGACTTTTGCAAAAGCATAAGTAGCAGTCGCGGGTTGCTCCCAGTTCTTTAGAACCAGTAGTAAAAACAGTGGGAGGCTCCACCCACCCGCTCAGACATTATAATTGACGATCTTGAATGCTCAAAAGCGCACGCCAGCGAAGCAAGCGCATGTGCGCGCTCCCATTGCGAATCGGCAGTAAAGGTAAGTAGAACCCACCCCTGATATGTAGGATTAATACAGATACAGATACAGATTAATACAGATCAATAGACTGTTTATAAGCCATGCTGGACCAGCATTTATCTCTGCTAACTACAAATGACAGCTTGTAGCTCTCATGATAGGAGAACGCTCCAAGCCCCTCGAAAGTGATCTCAGTGCAACAGCCCTACAATTATTTGTTTCTAGGTCTCATCTCATGGTACAATATTCAATCAAGTTTTTGGAAAAAAGTTGTTCAGCCGGGTATTCTTCCTTGTGCTTCTCTCCCCTAGTGATCGAAGAAGAAGACATTCTGGTTCTGATTTGATTAACCTTTCCAGTGGCTTCATAGTGTTTCTTGCAAAATATTCACCCATTTAAAGCACATTCTCTTTGACATTCTTTTACTTTAAGAAACATTTCTTTCTCAATTGGAAATGCAGCATTTAATTCAAATAAATTTGAACTTTTTAGGTCAGGCCATGCTTTTGCTGCCATTGGAGAAATCATCTATATGTTTGGCGGTCGTTCCAATGAAGATGAATATTATACTGATGTGTATGCACTGGACACAGGTGCTTTTCATTATATATGATCATTTTGTTCAAATTATGAACTGCTGTTGTAAGTTAGCAAAGTAATGAAGAGATGAAGAGATGAAAATAAATGTGACAATCCCTGACCATTTAGGGATATCTTTCAAGCAGTTTTAGGGCCCCCAAAATTCTGCTACAAAAGAGTTCAGATAGTTACCTACTATATTTGCCAAAAAGGAAGATAAAAGCTTCCCATTCCAAATAACTATCTGTAAATGGGGCAAAGTAATCTTTCATTTACTGAGAATATGATATTATTAAAGAATGCATACATTTCCTTCTAAGAAGAAAGATCTTCCCTTTGTTATAAAAGGAAGGGAAAAACAGCTCAGTGTCCAGTGATTTATTCTCCTGTTTCTACAAAACATACATGGAGTAAATTGAGCTAAATAGATCTATCCCCTAGCATAGAATTACCCCACACATGTTAACGTGGGAGAGAAAGCCACTGAACTCATCGAAATTTACTACAGATGGGATGCCTTTTACACTCATTTTAATGTGGGATGCCTTATAAATAAATAATTTGGCAACCAGACAATTCATTTAGCTGACAAAGACTTGATTTCTTAGCAACCAATCTTCCCTAGGGGGTGAGGGTGGATCATCCTCCTTTTCAGATAAATATGGTACTCGGGAAAATATATTACTCTGAATTCTTTGGCAAATGGAGTACGGCAATATCAAAGGAGGATACACAAGGGAATGTAAAAAAAAAAAATCCATGTAATGTAAATTTCACTGGTTTTGGTGGAATTTAAATTCAACTAACTATGCAATCATGGCATAGTGCAAAGTAGGCAATTTTGGGTGGCTGGGACATATCTAGGATTTTGAGAGCATGTGCCAGGTTTGTTTACAAAATGACCATCAGGTTAGGCATGGGCAGTCAAATGAAGTTCTCTACAATTTGATAGGATCATTGTAGGATCCAAAAGTATTCCTGCAGCCAGCATAATGCTAGGGGCAGATAATTTTCTTTACAGCATTCTAACTTCCATTCTAATGTTGTTATTAAAGGAATATTTTGTTAAAGTCACATAGTTTAGGAGACAGTAGACACCAGAAGCAGAGTCTGGGGACACCTTGATGCCTGCTTAACCCTAGCTTAGTTTGCTGCCCAAGGATTGCTCGCTCTTTGTTTTCCATTTTATGTGGATGCTTCGTGTTGTAAAACAAAGGGGGAAAGCTTGCCACACATTTGGTGTCTTTGACCCCATTTGGATCAGAGTTGATTTTTTTTAGTGTTTCACAAAATAAGAGCCCTATTTAACATAAAGCTTACTATAAGATCCAGTCTGGGTCAGTCACCGGGGCCAGAGGTTTAGTCTTCTGACTTTCGGACTCTCTACCATAATGTAGAGAGAAGTTCACTGAAGATGGGCTCCAGGATGAGTCTGAAGGACCATGTGATGACACTGACACTGAAAGCTTGGACAAATAAAAACTTGGGTCCTGATGACTGACCTAGATCGGTCAACATTATCCTGGGACCCCTATATTTGCTTTCATTCAACAAAGCCTAATAACTGTGGAGCCTGCAAGGATGACAAAAAAGAGAAGATGGCAGACAAAGTCCTACATCTTATGCATGTGCAATGTTATCACATCTACAAAAAGGATGGGAATTTAATTGCACTGACACAACTGCCATCTTGACTTTTTTATCTCACCCGACTAACCCCCACAATGCCATTGGTTGCTGAGATTCTGACAAAGAACTGGCAAACTATGGCTGATGGCATGTTACTATTTTGTGTAGGATATATTCTCTGGTTAAAGGCCTTAATGTTAAACCCTCCTTACCCTAAACTGCTTCGCTGGCCAAATCCAAGATTTAGGAATATGCTTCCATAGAACTTAACTCTTAAAGGGAGGTGAAATCTTCACCAGCATTTTGAAACTCTGATTTGGCAATGTTTGAGTTTTTAAATATTGCACTACATTTATGAGAGAGATTATGACTATTGTCTAAATATGCAAATAGGCTCCATAAATAATGTCTGTACTGATGGGGTTGCTGGTTATTTCTCTTGCAATTTTCCACTAATCCTCACCCTTACTCTACTACTGCAGGTGATGTAGGTGTAAAGTTAAAGATAGTGCAGCATAAGTATTGTGAGGAGAGAAAAAAAACTGGAATCACATCAAAGAATCCAATCTTTGGGCAGCCTGGTGAATTAATACGCTTTTATAAGTTTTTTTAAAAAAATGATGTAAATGTCATCCAATGGATTGGAATAGTGCTATTTCCAGATACTACAGAACAAAAGCAAATGAAAGATATTTATGTGTTATTTTCTATCCTCTCCCCAAGTATCTTTAATGTGGCAAAAGTGTGAAGTAAAGGGAGAAAAGCCTTTTGGAAGATCACATCATACATTTACAGCACACAGTGATAAGGTAAACAACTGAACATTTTACTCTCCTATTACAAATCAATGTGCTTTTACTTCCATTGTATTTGAGAACAGAAAACCTTGACTGCAAAGATTTAGGGCAGATATGCACTTACTGCTTGGCCCATTGCCAGTAAAGCCCACTTACCACTTCCGGACTGTAGGAATGGATGGCATCCACTTCCTTTTGCTCCCTGTCATTGCAGATGCACCCACAGCCACATCTTCCAGCTATCATTCAGAACTGCTGTTGTCCAACCTGAGCCGTCTTCAACGCTTCAGAATGGATGGTCTCCAGTACTTTGGTCTATTCTAATAGCAGCCACTGATTGGCTATGTTCCCTCCATCACCACCCCAGCTGCTGGTCACTATCATGTGCAATCCTTCTGTCCTGGGTTAGGTGAAATGTGTTTCCCTTTTTTTCCTACTACTCCTTGCCCAGAGAACTGTAAAGGCCTCCCTCCTTCCCTTTCTTGTTCCGTCATCTTTAGGTTGCAAGAAAATAACACTGCAACTTGTTTTTGTTAATCTGAATTATTAGATCTTCCTTGCACAACTTTTCCATAGACCTGCAGAGGTCTATGGAACATAGGGGCAAAAGAACAACCAGTTTCCTATTGCTGTAATTACTGTAGGAGTAGAACCAGGATGGTGTAAATCACAAACCATCATATGTGCACATGCAGAATTCAAGTTAACCACTTTATTGTTTTCACCCTATAATACAAGAATCTCCCCATTCTTGACAATATTTAAATAAGACTCCAGGGAACTTGTGTGGGGGGAAGAGAGAGAGAGAGTCCTACCTCTTCTGCAGTTGCACAGTGACTTCAGGCTAATCCTTCTCCCTGCCAGGCTGGGTGCTTCCCAACAGATGAAATGATAAAAGGATCTGGGTTAGAGTCAAAGGAAATAATGTAGTAAGGAAAGGTGAAGGCATCCATGGCTGCAAATATCTAGGAAAGCAGAGGAAAACCATGGGGACTAGATGAGGGGGAAACAATTCTGAAAAGGAAAAGGCAGGCAGTAGACAATCCATCCAGGAGTCATCCAGTGAAGCTTGCCTTCCTTGCAAGGATGGGAAAGGCAAGAATCTGGAGAACAACCATTCATGTCCAAATTGAGCACAAATACCAGCCTAAATGCCAACCCAGCACAACACGGAGTGGACTTTCTGAAGCTGGCTTAAGAAGCAGTCAAGATGTGCATGGGAAAGAAGCAATTTAAGAGCAGTACAGAATTGCTCTTAAAAGGATTGCTGGATCTACTTCTGTGAAACCCAGAGATCTGCCTTCCAAAATCTTGACAAAAATTGTGAATCTTGAACTTTTTTAAAAAAAAAACTCAATAGAATTCACACATTTATGCAGAAAAGCATATCCATACAGTATGTAAACATGAGATTTTTAAAACATACTTGAACAAACCATATGTGAAGTGAGATTGCCAAAATGTTATGTTTTACTTAAGCTTAACCCAAAGAGAAAATAAACATTGCAGCTTAATTTAAAAAAAAAAAATTAGTAAGGAATTGATCCTTTTTGATGATGTTATTGCTAAATAATTGGAGATCAATTGCTATTGTAAGCCATGTGAGAGTGGCATGTGAACAGGGGCAGCAAGCAAAATAAAAAACAAAATCTGCATTCAATTACATAACTAACTTTTTTGAATAACTTCTGCAAATATTCCATCCAATATTGTTATAGGATAGGAAGACATTTGTAGAAATTATGTTAGAGAGCAAAGAGGCTTAGCTGTCATAGTTCACATTATGATTTTTTTTAAGCAGGTATCTATTTTGCCTTTGCAGCTGTATAAAATACTATGTACATCATGCCATTCAAGAATTTAATCTGCTTCCTACATTTTCCAATGCTTCCACTATCAAGAGAATTTTCAGGAAGTTTGTGATGGAATGTCTATCAAACCCTGAGAACATGTAGGAGGAGAAAATTGCTGCAGAATGACAATTACTATTATAGAGTATTAATACAATACACTGCTAGCAACATCATCTTTTCCAGATATCCAAATTGTTCTTATTTGCCAGATTTGCCTGCTTTGAAGGGGTTGACAGAAATACTGGGAGAAAAGGACGAAATCTTTTTGCATTTTTATTCATCATCACCCACCACTGACATCCACTGTGTCAGTGATGTTTTCCATCAACATATCACTGACAGATCCATTTCAGAAATTCTCCACTGAGTGTTTTTTTGTAGCACTCTCAAAAAAGCAAAAGAAACATTGCAAGATCTTGCTTGCTCCACAAGGTGGAGAACACTGAGCTTCTATATGACAGGCAGAAATAGAAAGTGTATAATCACCTGTATGTGGCTGAATATTCCCATCTGAATATTAGGGTCAGGAAGCTGTCAGGAATCTAGATTCTGCCCTTATGGCTTGGCCATCCTCCTAGAAAGTCCCTTAGCTTGAAATGACAGGGAATGATGGGAAGACTTCAATAACAGAATGCAGTTGCTTCTTATCCATCCCTTCCACCTCCCTTTCTATCCTATGTGCAAAGAGTTTACTTAGAGTTGTACAATGTGTTATTCAATCCTGTTATTGAGAGTTAAATGAAGCCTCTGTGGTTTAGCAGATCACACCTATCATTTGGAGTCCTTTGAAATGTGAGGTGGAGAGATAGGCAGGGGAATTGGCTGCATTCCAATCCAGCTTGTTTTAAACAGATTGCTAATTAGCAGACATTGGCTATTTCCAAGGCAACCAGCAATAATAGTCCATGTGTATCCCCAGAGCTTCAGTAAGGTGTGCAGGGCAAGACAAAGGCTTACAGCAGACTCCCAGACATCAACAACTGGAAGCAATCTTGGTATCCCTTGAGCAATATGTATGTAATTTAGGAAAATCACTCGTTTCTATTAGCATAGGAACACATATTAGGAGATAACTCCTTTGCAAACCAAAATGGACAAATAATTACCCCATAATACCGGCATTTCTTCTGAACATTTTCAAGATTGAACAGAGTTTTATTTTAGAGATGTTTGCCACATTACCATGTGCTATTGATGATCAATTAATGGACAAATCTTTTAAAAAATCATTATCGTGATGGACTCAAGAAGAATATCAATGAAGAACAAAATGTTGAGTGCAAAATAAATTAGTATGGTAATATCTGCCATTGTTCTTCCATTTTAGGACATTTATCTGTTTGGAGGAACTTTTGAGTTCAAAGATGGCAAAATCATTTCAAAGAATGATATTATGAAATTAAGTTTAGGTGAGTAGGGGAGAGGAAGGAATGAATATTCTGTTTGAAATTTATTTTGGGAAGTTTTGAAATATATTTTTGAATAAAAATCTTCTACGGTCCTAGCAAATATTAATTTCTGCTCATCAATTCTGAATGTTATCCTTTATACTAAAATTTTCTCTCTAAATGTTCTATATTTTATTCACACTTTTTTAATGTAAACACAAGTCAAAGCTGCCTCCTCTTCAAAAACAATCTACAAAATAAATCTGATATTGTCTCCTTAAATTCAGGGGAATATTATTTTGTTTTTAATGTTTCATGTTAAAAAAAGTTAGCAACTGCTCATTCTTCATTATTCAGCAAAATAAAGTACATATATATATATATATATATAATTGGCTATTTTTGCTTTTAAATCAATCACCTATAGTCAAGACATAATAAAGGCAGCAAGAAATATTTACAGACTGTATTGCCTTTGTCCAATTTGTAGCTTAGAATATTGCCTATCACTTTGAAAATGTACTGGAAAATAACTTTCCAGCTTTAAATAAACTGTTTGTAAATTATGAAAATTACTGCATAATTTAAAATAGGTAATAAACTTTCAGGAGTTATAGAAGTGTGATGGGAAGCATTTTCACCCAGCTGGTCAGCTAATTTATAATTATAGAATAATGGAATAACAGAGTTGGAAGGAACCTTGGAGGTCTTCTAGTCCAATCCCGTGTTCATTCAGGAAACTCTATACCAATTAAGACAAATGATTGTCCAATCTCTTCTTAAAAATCTCCAGTGTTGGAGCATCCACAATTTCTGGAGGCAAGCCGTTCCACTGATTTATGAGGAAACAATTGTAAGTAGGCACTTCTGAGGAAGACAGTATATTGGAGATAATTCTACAGAAAAGTGGAGCTGATGTTTCAGCATTAACAAGGGACTGGATGAGTAGATCAGCTCCTACTATCCTCTCTGGATATACGAGAGCGACGCAAGATTACCCAAACTGTTTCTCCTTACGGCTATTCCTTTTCCTCATGAAGTAACAGCAAGGCAATGATCTTGGGATCAGAGTATTTGCCTTAATTCCTCAGGTCACAAACTGAGCCTTTTAAAGTTCATGAACTTCCCTTGCTGTTTTTGGAAATAGCCTATTCACTGACGCAAAGAAGTTACAAAATGACAAGGCTGGAAATATTATAGGCATGCCTCCAATCCTCAGTATAACAATATGAACATTTATATGTATAATCCATATTATATTTTAGTTTAAGTTAAGAATTTTAGTTAAACAGCAGAAAGCAAGACAAGTTATTGGCTACAAAAAGTGTTAGAAGCTCAGAAAACTTCAAAAGGAGTTTAAATATTAAGACTCTGAATCTATTTTTATAGAAATAAAGGTATGTTGTGAGAAAGATACATTGTTTTTTATATTGTAGACATAACAAGAAAAGGAATTTAAAATGGCATTCAGGGATATCTTTGAGGAACTGTATCAGGGCCTGTGTCACAAATTTGATTCAATTAATGTCAGCTGTGTGGTGTCTTTTTGAGAAGATTGTTCCCCAGAGGATGTAAAAAAGCAAGATATGCAGCAAAAAATGTGAATTTGTCACCAGATATAACTGGGTGTGGTTTTACAAATTAAAAATGAAATAAAAATAAAAATCACAGAGAAGAAATGGTATTTCTTGTTGATGTATTCATAAAAGAACACTTTGCTTAAAGTGCTAAAGAAATTTGTAACAAGGATCAATCATTTCAAGGGATTACAGAGAAAGATTGTTCTGTATCGGAGAAGAAAGGACTGCAAAATCTGTTTGTTTGATCAGGGATAAAATGTGATATGCTGTAATTTTGGGCGTCTGTTTGGATTTATTGGGGCCTTAATTGGAAAAAAATGTCATGTGTGTACATTTGTTTACGTTTAACATGGTGTAAAAGTCTACTCACCTATAGTTACTTTATGCAATCTTAACTTTATAGTATTTAAACTGGCTTTACATTTAATTGCTTATTATTCTTCGGAGTAAGGAAGTTTGGGGAACTTGTCTTTTTAAAGGAGAAAGTATTTCTCTTTCTTATAATAAATGTCAGTCTCTTGTTTATATTAGGAGACTGGGATTACTTTAAATTTGTAAAATGTTGATGTGTTTATAGATTAAAGTGGAGGTATGGAATGGATATTTTAATAGAATGAGTTGCTATTTGGAGTGCAGTGGGATGTTTTAAATATATATATATATATATATATATATATATATATATATATATATATATATATATATTGGAATGGGGAAAATATTATGTATTGGAGATTGCCTTTGTAAAGGAGAAATGGTCTTTTGGTCAAGTTAAAATTTGGTTGGGACCATTTTATGCCTTTTAAATGGGAATTTTTTCAGAGGTAGGAGTTGAAATGTGCATTGTTGAGTTACATATATGTTAACTAATGTTAAAATTCTAGAGCTCTATTTGCTGATAACTAGACTAAGGAGGACATTACTTATTTGATTTATATTCCTAAGTGATGGGTTGTGGGATGAAGAATTATATATCTGTTAGTGAAGAGGAGGTGAAGAGATGATGGAATTGTTTATACTTATCATGAAAGGGGTTGGAAGTCATTCTATTGTGGAGGAAAAAGAGGGTTATATATTTTTTCTTTTTGCTTTCTTGCATTTCTGCTTTTTTTTTCCTTTTTAGTTTGTGCTATCTTTTACTGTTCTTCTCAAAAATTTTAATAACATTTTCTTTAAAAAGGAAACAATGAAAGCAACACAATAAGAACTTAAAATGAAAGCAAAATGTCAATAGAGAAGGTCTGGCTCCAATTTAGTGTGAATTTTGGATATTCTTGATATAGAGGAGGTTCACAAAATAATATTTATTTATTTATTTATTTATTCGGAATCATGATTCGGAATCATGAATCCATGGAATAACCCTACACCAGGGATGTCCAAATATGGCTGACTAGGGAATTCTGGGAATTGAAGTCCACAAGTCTTAAAAGTTGCCAAGGTTAGACATCCCTGCCCTACACTATGATACCTACACAGCTGGCAACTCATCTTCAAGCTCAATTAGGTTTGGATTAAATACATCAGGAAGACAATTTTAAGTAGACCACACAGTCATAATTAGAGGCTGCTTAGTGATTCCTGTTCATAAGCTTATATTTAGCATTTTGAAAGAAATGACAACTGAAAGATAGTATGCATTGATTTCCGATTCATTGTAATGATCTACTGTGAGAGAACTGGGGTCATTTGCAAGCCTTTTTCTTTTGCTCCTTGTTTCACCTTAATCTCTCGGACTCCAATATTGTCACAGTAGATCTTTGATTTGAGACAGTGGATTGCTTTTAGTAATTTTGAATTAACAAGCTTCTATAAAACATAGAAAACAATCTCTTTAAAAGGGTGTGTTTTTTTATTTGCCTTTGTTCTTGCTAGTCACTGGAATAATTAGATTAGTGCTTTTTTATATAGCTGTTTCAGAGCTTTTGAAATTAGAGTTCTTTCTGTAATATATCTTGCTATTATATAAAAAGCCTTGCATATTCAGTCATTTTTCACATTTAGAATATTGACCATAACTATGTAATCTGCTGCAAAATCTTTTTTTCAGTCTTGCCAATGAAATTGCATTACTACTATTAGTATTTAAAATATTTATGATATGTTATATAGCTCGGATGAAGTGGAAGAAGCCACTTTACATAGGAATCCCTCCAGCTTGCAGATGGAATCACGTTGCATTTATTCTCCAAAATCAAGTAAGTGAAAATAATTTTATAGTGAGAAGCTGCCATCCTTGGTCTCCAGAATCTCCCATAGTCTACTTTGATTTGTGCTTCCCATACATTGTTGAATTTAAGACTTTTAGCATTCTTAAACAACATGGCTTTTAGGAAAAAATGGGCTGGGAAAGCTATTGTGTGTCCTTATTTTTAAAGAGTAGGAAGCATAATAGCAATACCTCTTTAACTTATATACTGCTCCATCGTGTATTACAGCACTCTCTGGGTGATTTAAAATGTCAGCATATTGCCCCCACCAATCTGGGTCCTCATTTTACCAACTTCGGAAGGATGGAAAGTTAAATCAACCTCAAGACCCATTAGGATCGAACTCCAGGCTGTAGGAAGAGTTAGCCTGCAATCCTGCATTCTAACCACTGCACCACCAGGGCTCCTAAGCCAATAAGTCACAACAAATATACTAAGCTTATAAAAATGGTAGGGGTGATTAGAGCATTTTCAACATGAACCCAAAGAGCATCTCCCATGTCCTTCCATAATTGCTCAAGAGTGACCTTTGCCACTCCAGAAGATCCTCCCCCAGTGAGATCCCCTAATAAAGATGTACTTTTCTAAATATCTTATGATTTGGCAGTTTTCATCTGTGTAATAAACACTTTTAATTGATTTTTATTCTTGCTGTTTAATGTTTACTAATTAGAAAAATTGTGACTGTTTGTACAACTGTATTTTTAGATCTATGTTTTGAGATTGGATTTTGAACGTTTGTAAGCCAAACTGAAGGACAGTCTGGAAATTTTAAAATATATAAACCAGTACAGACCTGGTCTGCTCAGATTTTCTAGCATGAAGTCAGTTTAGCAATTAAAATTAAAATACTTTTCACAGAGGCTCTCTGGGGGAACTTCTCAATTTTCTTGTGTCTTAGCATAAGAAAGGAAGTTTTAAATAAAGCCACATCATGTTCACTAAAATTTGTTGAAATGAAAATACTGTATATAGGACAAATTTTGCTTTGGAGCAAAAAAAAATGGAACATTATCTGCTCTTAGAATTCTGCAGAGTGAGGCTGTGATCCAGTGGTGGGATTCAAGTAATTTAACAACCGGTTCTCTACCCTAATAATTCCTTCCAACAACCAGTTTGCCAAACTGCTCAGAAAGTTAACAACTGGTTCTCCCGAAGTGGTGCGAACTGGCTGAATCCCACCAGTGCTGTGATCTCCACCAATGTCTGAATGTCTATTAGTGGGCCATCTTGAATGGAACACCCAAAGGAAAATATTTGACCAATGACTGCAAAATTGGCCTGCCCACTTTCATTTTAGGCTGTGGATCCTCCCTCCCTCCTTTCTATTTCTGAGTTTAAAAAGTGGAAACTGCACAGTTTGTTCTATAGATATATAACCAAAGGTGGGTTTCAGCAGGTTCTGACCAGTTCTGGAGAACTGGTAGCGGAAATTTTGAGTAGTTCGGAGAACCAGTAGTAAAAATTCTGACTGACCCCACCTCCATCTATTCTCTGCCTCCCAAATCTCAGCTGGTCGGGAGGAAATGGGGATTTTGGAGTATCCTTCCCCTGGATTGGGGAGGGAATGGATTACAGTATCCTTCCCCTGCTACGCCCACCAAGCCATGCCCACCAAGCCATGCCACGCCCACAGAACCGGTAGTAAAAAAATTTGAAACACACCACTGTATATAACCTCTAAGAAATGTATATTAGGAAAGGAGTATCCAAAATCTTTTTAAAAAGGAAAAGCTATGATATAAATATTTCCCTACATGTGGTTTCTGTTTGTTGCTTTTTAATGCATTTTAAATGAACTATTTAATTAGAATTCTTACATATTTCCATTGGTAGCTCTATATTTTCGGTGGAATTAATGGGAAAGAATTCAATGACCTCATGGGAATGAAACTGATAAATCCTTCAGAGAGACAACTTTGTAAGTTTATTTAAACGATACTAATTAATTGCATTTACTATTGTTTAGAACAGGGGTCTCCAAACTTGGCAACTTTAAGACTTCAACTCCCAGAATTCCTCAGCCAGCAGATGCCAAGTATGGAGACCCCTGATTTAGAGCTCAAATTATACTTCTGTAATACTTCCGATTTCTGTAAATTATCTGCATTTATCTTTGTATTTTACTTCAGTTATTATTAAACACAAATTATTGATTTAGCCTTTAAAATTGTCATCTAAGATACTCAAAACAATAGATGTTTCCAAGGTTGCCATTGTCACATTCTTTTTAAAATCTATCAGATATTTTATCTGTACAATTATTTATAAACTGATCTAAGAAATTAACCCCATTTTCTGCTCATATTTTTAAATGTGTATATTACTGCCATCCTTAAATAAGAATTGTAGAAGTAAATTTTCCATGACACAAGAATTTTAATTTATGTTTTAGTATCATCCAAATATGTCTATCTTTAATGATACTCCCAAAGGTGCTTTTTCAAGAGATAACTGGACTTTCTGGTTTTTGTTTGAAGACGTTTCGCTTCTCATCCAAGAAGCTTCTTCAGCTTTAGCTTCATAGACATTTATTACATGGTAATTTGTTCATGTACTAACTAAAAGCATTGTCTCTAATATCTTTAGTATCAGAGTGATAGAGGGACACAAATTATTATTCATTGGGCAACTCTTTGCTTCTCTGTAAATGAATAATAATAAATTATTACAGAAAAGGGTCCTAAAAGATTTTTCCTAAAGTGTAATGAATACAGTAATTTTAGAAACACACTTTGACCAGGAAAAGCACTATAGAAATGATTAATAATAAATAGAGATGAGTTTTAAAATCTATTATATAGTCTTTGATCATTTTAGTCAATGGGATTTTATAAAATAGAAGCTCAAAAAGTTACCCATTTTATTGTACTAAGAATATTGGAAGATATTTCATGCTAAATTAGGAAAAATTGTGCACTGTGATGTTATCGTTATATATAAATATGCAAACAAGTTACACTCATTTGAGCTCTTCCTTGATGCATAAATGCAAATCTTACTCAAAATGTACTTTTTAAAAGAAGACACTTCACTCCTATAGGGTAGTGAATAAAATAATGCATAAGATACAGAATACTTTTAGTTCAACCTCTTCAGATCTAAGAATCTGTCCTAATTATAGGTAAGTTGTTTAATGTTAAAATATACGCTTTTTGTCCATATTCTGAGGTTTTCTTTAGAGGTTAGGAAGGAATTCTCACCATTCTCTATTATATCTGGTTTGTGAGTCCCATTTGTAGAACTGCATTAAACAACTTGCCTGATGAGCATCTTTTCCTAGCAGCACCTGCTTGTGATTGGTTATATACAATCATAATCTGGTTTAAAATTTTAAATGAGCTTCTTTTCTCTAACTATATCTGAACCTTCTTTTCCCCTTTCCTAAGAAAGTGAAGTGTTGTCAAGTATTTTAATTTTGATTATTTTTTTTAAAGTCCCATGTTTGTAGTTCTGTGGTCATGAAACAATTTTGCCCTGTTATCTGGCTCACTTGTGTTCTATATAACACAGTTACCAGCCTGTAGTCTTTCTATTACTTCTGCTTTGGTATTCCAGTATTTTCAATACTTGATTAATGATGACATCTGTGATTATTATGGCCAAAGTGGAAATTCTCAGAGTCACTTTGGATAGTGAGATGGGCGGCACCTAAATTTAAGATATAAATAAAATAAATAAAAATAGATTCACTCCCTAGATAGATTTCACAGCATTTTTCTCTCCTTCACATTTTTCTTCCAAGAAGAATGATCCAGCCGTTAATCAGAACATTTATCATATACTCATGTTCATAATATATTGTTAAGAACAATTGCTATAGTGATTGACACAACAAGTAAAACAAAGAGTTAAGTAACTTCCCCCTTCTTGCAGTCCTCCTCTGAAGGAAATAAAGTCTGAATCTCTTTGTAAGCTTTAATTACCTATTTCTTCCTCCTCTTTTTCACTCATGTCTACTCTGAAATAGCTAAAAAACAGAGTGAAGGCTGAAAATATATCTATTCTCTCTAAGTCCCACTGCCTGCA
Organism: Pituophis catenifer annectens; assembly: GCF_029215685.1. NCBI lineage: Eukaryota > Metazoa > Chordata > Lepidosauria > Squamata > Colubridae > Pituophis > Pituophis catenifer. The sequence continues at coordinate 236,934,048 of NW_027256882.1, forward strand.
AAATTACTTACAACCAGAGAGCAAAAAAAAGGGAAGACATGTAATATAGCAGCTTATAATTCTGATGGTTTTTTTGTTCTTTCTTTCCATTTATAACCCAACAAAATCATGGTACTTTCCTTTAATAAAAATATGGTAAAAATGGAAATAAAGCAAAAATCAAGACTGTATAAAATAAGTAGTAACAATAGCGTCTTGGATGAGAAGAGAAATGTCTTCAAACAGAAACAAAGAAAATCCAGTTGCCTTTTGAAAAAGTACCTTTGGGACAGTATATGACAGACTTTATAAAAAGAGAACAGGAGAAAGTATCTTATAAAAAGGCAGAGATGAATAGCTTGTCTTCTTCTCATGCTTTCGAAAAGAACAAAATGGCTAATGTTTCTCAAATCCTTTATTACAGGTCACGACCCAGACTAAATAAAACATACTAAATAAACTAGCAGAGTAAAGCTACAGAATATAATATATAAAAGCATAGAAGACAAAAAATATACAATCATGCTTGCATTCTTTTGCTATCAGCAATGTACAAATTTTACAAGCTACAAAAACAAACTTTGCAATGAGGTCCTCATTGAGCTCCTTATCTGCTACTAAAAATTGCAGATAAAATTCAGTTCAGAGTGGAACTGAAATAGAGTTAGAAGAGGTATTAAGCGCATATGTCTTAATTGAAATTACAATATAACAGAAGACCTCCGACACTGCCGATGGTATATGTTCTATCATAGCAATATAAATGATCATCAACATTTAATCTAAGGGGGTGCAGTGGCTCTGCAGTTAAACACACTGAGCTCGTCAGCTGGAAAGTTGACAACCTGGTTCAAAACCCAAGCGCCATGTGATAGGGTGAATTTCCATTCTTGCCCCAGGTCCTGCCTACCTAGCAGTTTGAAAGCATGCAAATGCACGTAGACAAATAAGTACCACTTTGGTGGGAAGATAACAGCCCTCCATGTGCCTCGGCATATAATCATGCTGGCCACATGACCACAGAAGTATCTTTGGACAACGCTGGCTCCCTCGGCTAAGAAACAGATGAGCACCACCCAACTGGAAAAGGGAAACCTTTAATATTTTTTTTTAATATTTTATTGAGTTTATACACGTACATAAAATAACATTTTTATTAACATCGGATGTGCAGTGTTTATACATATATACAAGATATATACCTGGTGTCACTTAAGCTACTTTTTCCTTTTATTTAACACACCTTTTTCTCTTTCTTTCATTTTATCATTCATCCATTCATACTACCTTCCCCACACGGTATAATAATCTGAATTCTCATCATCATTTATTCCATGGGTAATTTACTCATCTCTGCGCACTCCAGTATTTTCCTAATTATAAGTTCTTCTGGTGGCAGAGCTTTCTCTTTCCAATATTGTGTGTAGGCCAGTCTAGCAGCTGTGATTATATGTATTATTAGGTGATTCTTTTTCTTTCCATAGGACCTTTTTATTATTCCCAGGAGAAATATTTCCGGTGTCAATTCAATATCTTCTCCAATTATTTCTTGTAACCATCCCCGAATCTTACTCCAATATCTTTTCGCTTCAGGGCATGTCCACCACATGTGCCTCGGCATATAATCATGCTGGCCACATGACCACAGAAGTGTCTTTGGACAACGCTGGCTCCCTCAGCTAAGAAACAGATGAGCACCACCCAACTGGAAAAGGGAAACCTTTAACTTTAAATTAGTCTGAGTGCAATGCCACATGAAAGGGTGCATTGCTATTGTCCAATTGTAGCCTAAATGAGAGTTTACTATATTCTGGCTGAAATTTTATTTCCAGGATCCTTTGTTTAAGTACCACCATTACCTGATCTTGTCTATTGTTTCTTTGCAACTCAGAGATTTAAACAGAGAGAAGAAAAGAAGGAAAAGAATAAAGCCGCTAGCTTTATTTTTTTTAAAAAAAAATGGCCTAGAGAAAGTTTTCATATTCAAGAGCAGAAAAGCATCCATAGCAGCTGAAATTTCAGTCACAATGACAAAACCTGCATTTGTGAAGTGAATACATCAACTCTGTTCCTTATCAACATGTGTGAGCCATGACTTATTAAATGGGACAGAAGGTTGCATCATGATATTGTGATGCGCATTTTGGTTATTTTTCCCCTTGTCTACCCCAGATGCTCCCACTGGCTATCAATCTTCATATACATGTACATTTATCTAAAACAAGAGATTTATTATTATTATTTTCTTCTCCTAAACAAATCCACAGAAATGTTTGACTGGTTCCCATTCTGCTTAATTCTGCAGTACCATATGGCATGGAATTACCGAAAAAATGAGATGCTGTGTAAATATTATTTTATTTCTTTAGATTGGTATGCCACCCTTCGAAAGCAAATATTCCCAAAGCATCTCAGTGAATTGACTTTATTCATTTCTGGGTGGCCACAAAGAAACATTTGAAACAAATGCAAAGAGAGCTGTGCTTCTAAAGCAGCCTCTTCTTCAAAAGAATAACAATAATGGGCACAATGGAAATGTTCAACATTATCTTTCCATTTCATGATAGTTATAACCTATTGAAAGGACAAATGTATTGTTTCAAACACAGATTCACCTTCCAAGTGAATATAATCATATTTGAGCTATTCAATATAGTTTATGTATATATATATATGGTAGCTACCTTCCATCACCTTTATCTTATAGTCTAAAATATCCAACAGACCTGCTTAATTTCTTATGTTTTTTTTTTTTTATTTGATTTATATGCCGCCCTTCTCCGAAGACTCAGGTCGGCTTACAATGCGATAAGCAATAGCTTTCATACTTTTTGTATATATTTATACAAAGTCAGCTTATTGCCCCCACAATCTGGGTCCTCATTTTACCTACCTTTGAAAGGATGGAAGGCTGAGTCAACCTTGAGCCTGGTGAGATTTGAACTTGCAGTAATTGCAGGCAGCTGATGTTAATATCAGTGCTTTAATCTGCTGCGCCACCAGGGCTCTAGATCATGTTTCTGATATTTGTTTTTTTTTATTCTAGTTATGAAAGAGATTTTTTCAGAACTGGGAATCCAAGGAATAAGCAGCAGGTATGTCTTTCTCCCTGACATCCTGTTTTTGCCTCCTACAATTTCTGAGGGGGGCGGGGAGGAAAGGCTATTTTACTTTATTTTTTAGCATCAACTAACCAGTATCCAGAAAATCTCTGCAGTCTGCTAGCAATAAATATTTTGAGTTTATTCTTAGCAGGCTTCTTCCATCTCACTGCTTTAGGATGTAATTCTCTGCACATTCATCTATTAGTAAGTGCCACGGAACTAGCGTTAGTTACTTCTAAGTGGATACAGCATATGTGAGCTGGTGCTGCATTTTTTTCCCTACCATGCTTCAAACAAGGTTATCTAAGACATTTCAGGCCGAAATGCTTTCCAATTCGAAAGATCCTCTTTTGATCTCAAAACAGACCATTTCCAGTTCAAACACAGTTGATTTTAGTCCAGAACAGCTGTCTCATACTTGTACTGGGCTGTTTTGTAATAAGGTGTTTCAATTCAAAATGAATCCAAATGATTTACTCATCATGACTTTAAACATATTCCTATAACTATTTGGTGATATTTAGTAGTTATTCAGCCCACTTGTCAATTTTTTTTTTATTATTTTTTTTAATTTGATTTATATGCCGCCCTTCTCCGGAGACTCAGGGCGGCTTACAATGCGTTAAGCAATAGCCTTCATTCTTTTGTATATTTTATACAAAGTCAGCTTATTGCCCCCACAACTGGGTCCTCATTTCACCTACCTTAGAAAGGATGGAAGGCTGAGTCAACCTTGAGCCTTGGAGAGATTCGAACCAGCAGAAATTGCAGGCAGCTGTGTTAATAACAGGGTGCACTAAACCCCTGTACTATCAAGGCTCTTAATTAATTAAAATTAATGATAATAATAGCAGCATACCTAAAATCAGAGGAAATTCCTGAAAATAGTAATGAAATGGTCAGAAAAAGCAAATTTGCGGGCATGAACATTCCTGATAGCCAAATCTAACCTGAACATGGATCAGTGATGCAGATTTAATAGGAAAGAAAGTTTATTTAAGGCAATACATGGAGAAGGATGGACATAGCCGACCTAGCTGCATCTTAAAGTATTAGGTAGAGTCAGCAAGCAAAAGATTCTCTGTGTGTTGGAATAGCAACAGAAGAAATAAAAACAGGGCATGCAGAGTAAAAGACAAGGGAAACCCATGTGATCAGTAAGCCGTTGAAGAGCTGAAGAATCAGTGTCACTGAATTTAATAATAATAATAATAATAATAATAATAATAATAATAATAATAGTAGTCATCATCATCATCATCATCACAGTTATCGAAAGCCAAAGCATACAGTTTATTGATATTGATATGTACCAGGAGACGCCAGAGTCTAAGAAAAAGAACTGGAAAAAAATCATGAAATATCGTGACCTGGCCATCGAAAGTACACGGCTATGGATGAAACATGTAACAGTGATATCCATTGTCATTAGGGCACTTGGTACTATGTCCAAGAATTTTACAAAACACATCAAGAAATTGCAGTTTCCTGCAATAACACCAGCGGAACTGCAAAAAACTGTGCTACACTGAACATTGTATATTTTAAGAAGATATTTGGTTGATACCAGTGGTGGGTTGCCCCCGGTTCGCACCGGTTCTATAGAACCGGTAGTAAAATCAGCGGGAGGCTCCGTCCACTGACCCTGATGTCATCAAAATGCTTCTGCGCACTTGCGCGTGCAGCCCCATTGCGAACTGGTAGTAAAGGTAAGTAGAACCCACCCCTGGTTGATACTTAGAACTCTGGCAACAACCCATATCAACCATTAGCACTAGTCAATGGTATTTATGATACATTTTTAAATGTTCAGTTGAGTATCATGTTTAATGAATAGAAGAGTTAATAATAGTAATAAGTCGATACCTAGGATGCTGGCAGCAACTCGTATTAATCATCAGTGCCAGTCAATTATATTTGTGATACATTTTTAAGTGTTCAGTTGACTGAGTTTCATGTTGAATGAATAAAAGATAATATAACAACAACAACAACAACAATAATAATAATCTGATTTTGCAAAAAACTACCTTACTCGGAACTGCGTATATACTCAGATGTTACCTTAACAGGTCTTAGGTTCTGGGCTAGGATTTGAACTGTTAAGTTTTTACCAATCCCAGACTGTGAATCGAATTGAAGATTAAATCAATAATAATAATAATAATAATAATAATAATAATAATAATAATGATGATGATGATGATGATGATGATGATGATGATAATGATGATGTTCAGTTGACTAAGTTTCATGTTTAATGAATAAAAGAGATAATAATACAGATAATAAAGTAAAGTATCACACAAACTCTATACAATCATTATAAAAATAAATTGGAAACATCCAATAATGTCAAGACAGAAATCACAAGCTAACTATAATTTATAAATAAACCATTGCTATAATAGAACTGTAATTTTGGTAGAATCATAGATTATTTGTTTAGTGATTCACCTAATAAGGATTATTGTTACAAAATATAGTTCCAAAGAACTGTGTTCCTGTAGCAGATAAGTCAGGCTCATGTGGCATTAGCAAATTTGGCACCTCACATGATGCAAGTTATAACAAATTAAATATATGAAACAAAGTTAATGGCCAAGTTTACCCAAACTTAGTTCAGAAGTGGAGTAGCCCACAAGAAGCCACTGTACAAGATTCATAAAATAAAGTTCTCATTTATGTGAAACCATGAAATAACAGATTCATGCCTCTTGAAAATTGGAGCAAACTCCGTTTATGATTATGCTATAAAAGTATCTGGAAATTACAACCAGTGCAATATGCAACAACTGTTCCTGATGGGTGTAAATCTTGATTTTACATAATGTGTATCCTAACAAATCTGCACTGGTCGAAAATTGGACAGTTTAGCAATTAATGTATAAGGTTATAGTTAAATGGGTCTACCTTTACCACCTAGCAATTTTACAAAAAATGCATATTTCATTTCCAGACTACAGAAATTCCCAATACCATGTTTCCCAAAAAATAAGACCCTGTCTTATATTTTTTTGAACCCCGAAAAAAGTGCTTGGCCTTATTTTCAGGAAGGTCTTATTATTTTGGGGCACGTGGAGGAAACCACAGGAAATGGCGGGGACCAGCTGTGCAGGCGTATAAATATTTTCCGGGAGGGCTTATTTTCAGGGGGGGCTTATTTTAGTGCATGCACTCAAAAACAGGGTACATATTTCTATGAGAAAGAGATATTCTTCATCATCTACCTTAAGTTATATACCTCTAACTTCTCCCTCTGCTGAGACAGATAAAGTTTGGTCCTTTTCAGACTAGGGGCATAATTCAAGAAGAGAAGCTGAGGGCTAGGGTTAGGAAAAAATTAAAAGTTTTATTATTCCTCAATGAAAGTTCCAGTGTGGTGGGACAGTTAAAGTATTGGAATAGGTAGACCATGTTCTAGTCTACCTTTGGCACAGAAGTCAGCTTAGTTACTTTGGACCTAGTCCCTCTCACTTAACCCAGGACTGTAAAGTTGAAAGTCTAATATGTTTACATGTAATGTATATTGTGAAATTTCTTTTCCGTTCTTCAGCTAAATAACAACCTCCAGCCAATCCTGGCTTATTCTGAAAAGCTAAGCAAGTTGTATCTATTTAGTACTTAGAAAGGAAACTACCAGGAAATTTGCAGACTACATTGGAGAATCCCCCAAAAAAAATTCCAGAAAAAGACAATGCTTAAGCACTTTCAATTTGTTGTCAAGAAAATTACTTACACACATCAATCACTAGACATTGAGTGCAATTCAAAAGAGACTTTATCTATATACAGACAGCACATGTTCTATTGAATTATTCCTTCAAGCAGTTACATTTGTGTTGAGGGTAACTACTTCCCTCAGCTTAGTATGCAACGGACCGGACAGCAAAGAGATATGTTGCTGGTTAAACACACAGACACTCACAGACTCTGAACGGAAAAAAAACAAAAAACATTCTTTACTCTTAGTGAAAAAGAAAACAAACTTGGTTTCTCAAAACGATGATAACACGTCTTCGAATAATCACTCTCCAACACAAAAATAGATATATGTTACTGATATATATATATATATGGTTATTAAAATGGGTAACAAATCATTCTCTCCTGAATAACTACTGTGACTCATGTAAATTTAACTTAAACTGGCTTTTAATATGTTGTGTTTGACATACAGTTTCACAGCCACCAAAATTCCTAAGGTGAAATATGAATTGACAGAATATTCTTTGCTGCCTGCATCAGTTTCGCCACCAGCTTCAGCTGCAGTAAGTGACTTACTTCAGTTTTGCTAGCACATACGTTTTATTAAAACAAGATAGTTACTGACAGATGATTTTTCTTAAAAAAAATAACCAAAACAAGGTGGTTCATCTGTTAGTCGAATTCTTACAAAATGGCAGGTTACATTTTATGCTCCAAGCATATGCCTTTGATGTATCTGAATATTATAAACCCAGCAAAATATACACATCTATCCAGAATTTCTCTTTTATTGGTTTTCAAGGTTTTTTGCTACAAGAAATTCCTTCTTGCTAAGGACTTTCCCCCCCCCCACCCCTTTGCACAGGTACATACACAGGAACATAGGTTCTTGCCTAATGTTAGTTTTGGACTATTGATTCACCTCCTAGATCGATATTGCTAACACTGCTTGGTGGGAATTTTTGTAGAATTGGGTAGCAAGGCCAAGATTAAAGCTAAGATTTCATGCCTGGAAACATTTGCTTTACAGTGAGCTACAATTGTGACATACAAAACATCACATCCGCTTCAGCAATTCTCCATGGTTACTCAATTCTGGAGTATAGAAAGATAATCTAACTCAAGTGACAATTAATGACACCATGGACATTTATGGTACTTTTGCCATTCCGACGGTTTGATTTTTGCTTTTGGGACAAAAATGGGAAAGGTTATATTTCTTGTTTGTTAGTTTTCCAGTTTCCTGGACACATCTACACAGGAGGATACCTTAAAATATCTGCAAGGACAAATACTGTCAAAGTGCCCTTTTGATTAATCTGTGCATCACCCTAATATTTTATGAAGCATTGAGAGAATGGAAAATGTGTCATAATAAAAGGGAAAGGGGGCAGTCTGCATGAATATTTTATCCTTTCACTGCAGTCTCTGCCTCACTCATGAGTCATATGATCCATACCCAAACTTGTCTTTTCCCACTTTATTTTTTTTTTCCTGACTGCTTTTACAACTTGGGAAAGATGGGCACTTGTCGTGGTTACAAGTGCTAGTAGTTGAGGTTAGTAACAATTGAGGTTAGTAACAATTCTAATAGGAATCACTAGGGGAAAGGCAAATTATTATTCCAACATATTCCTGATAAGATAAAAAGGAAGAGAAGAGAGAAGAAGCAGCATAGACATATGTCAGGAGTCGCCAATGCTGGCTGAGGAATTTGGGAGTTGAAGTCCACAAGTCTTAAATTGCCACATTTGGAGACCTCTGACATATGGCAATCATAAATCTGCCCTCAAGGTGGAGGAAAGGAATTAATTTTCTGCCTGAAAGCATTTTTTGCGTCTTTCTTTAGGAAAAGAGTCACTTCCAGCTGTAACCCTTATATTTTCCATAACTCTCAATCAAGGCAAGCAGCAAAAAATTTGCTCATTTTGTTGAGGGCGAGGGGTTTTTGAAACCTTCCTAGGCTGAAAAATACAGGTTATCTCTCTAAGATCTCCTTGGACATCTAGATTCGTACATTACGTTTAAACACAGTGAATAGTGTATTACATTCACTACCTTTGCTGACAGAGCAATATTTAAATTTACAAGAAACCCATCATTAGAAATGGTAGCTCCTGCACCACTCTTTTTTTCTTTCTATAACTTTCCTCTGCTCTGCCCTGCCCATATCATTACAGCTGATATGGCCTCTAAAGATTGATTTAATTCAAAAACATTACTTTACTCTAAATAATTAGTCATTGGTTTGAATGAAAGATGAATTGAAGATGAAAAGGAATATGCAGATTTTTTTAAACAGCTAAAAAAATCCAAGGATTGTATAAAGGAACTTTCATTAGACTGTGCTGATTTTTCCTGTGTACATCCTATAAAAGAGGTCCAAACACTGGTTGGGTGGGATGAATGTTGCCTAGGTACCAGGGGTGAAATGTAAAATTTGTTGCTACCGGTTCTGTGGGCGTGGCTTGGTGGTGGTGGGGTGGCAATGTGACGGGGTGGGTATGGTCAACTTTTTTTTTTTTTAACTTTTCAAAGCATTTTTTCTACAACCTCTTCGGCTGAAGAGGTTGCAAAAAAATGCTTTGAAAAGCCTCTGCCGATCAGGCAACTCAGCTGGGATCGTCAGAGGCTTTTCAAAGCATTTTTTTTACCACCTTTTTGGCCGAAGAGATTGCAGAAAAAAATGCTTTGAAAAGCCTCTGACGATCCCAGCTGAGCCACGCCATTATCAGAGGCTTTTTTTTTTTTTTACTTTTAAAAGCATTTTTTCAGCCAAAGAGGTTGTAGAAAAAATGCTTTTAAAAGTAAAAAAAAAAAAAAAAAGCCTCTCATGATCGTGTGGCAAAGCTGGGCATGGTGGGGATCGCAGGGATTTTTGCTACCAGTTCTCCGAACCACCCACCGCCATCGCTACCGGATCGGGCAACCCAGTCAGAACCGGGAGCATTTCACCCCTGCTAGGTGAACCAGAGATAATGGTCATTGTGAAGGTTAATAAACAAATACAATGTTAAATAATTGTTAAATATTGTGAATTCTTTTGAATGCAGCTGCACTTGAACTGCTTGTGCAAGGTCTGTTTTATGTATTTCTTTCTGCTTATCTAGCATTTGACCTACATATATGGTCTCCCACGGAAGCTGCCTGAAAATATTGCAAGTCATTTCAGAATAAAATGTTTGCAGGAGGGAACCATTTAAATGTTCTTTAAATCATTTGCTTATAAAGATTTCCCAGATTACCTCAGTATCATCTTTACTTAACAGATTAATTACTCTGTAGTTAGCTATTAAACTAGCAATTAAATATTTGTCGTCATGATATACTTCTTGGCAAATGAATTAATTAGCACTGAATGTTGAGAAATGGTTGCTAAATAGCAGGCATTATGTTGTAATAGAATAGAGTAATTACATTTCATTACGACTATTATTAATTTTATTAACTGAATAAATGTCAAGTATTTCCTCAACTCCTACTCCAAGCTGTATCATACTGTTTGAGAATCAGATACAAAAGTAAGATGCACTCACTGTCTCAGTACAATTGCTAAATTATCATGTCTGGAATTAATCACAGCACAAGATGATGAAACATTCATCTTCAGAACTTTAGTTCCAGATTGAATTGTAACAATTATCATCATCATCATCATCATCATCATATCTTCACTGCCGTCCAGGCCAAATAGTAAAAAATGCTAGGAAAAAAGTTTGACAAATTTTTAAAAGATACTATCAGGCATGGATATATTAATTACGGTAATTATTACCAACATTTTGTCTTTGATGGAAGTTGAAACACTGTTAATTAATACTTCCCATCTAGATAGAAGAGCTCCAGGATTTCCATTCTATATGTAACCAAGCAATAAAAATGATTACAAAGGCTTTCGGATTATTGGATTCTGAATTTCAAAAACTTAACGTGTAAGTATTTTTTTATTCTACAGTTTACTCACAGTAAAATCATTTCCTCAAAAATCAGAAAGTTAGGTTTACCCTGCAAAAAAATCATAAGCATAGATGTTATTGTTTCAGAATATACTACAAACTGCCTGCGAATATAATTGTTTCATCTTCATCTTAACTATGATTTTTAGTCAGAGTCAGAATAAAATACGAAGCATAACATAGTGATTTATTTATTTTATTTATTTATTAGTTCAATTTATATGCCGCCTTTCTCCGGAGACTCAGGGCGGCTTACAATGCAGTTAAAAAAAAAAACATTATAAAAAATTTAAACATTAAAACATTAAAACCCATTCACACCATTCATGGCTGGATCACACAAGATCACAACAGCAAGATCAACAGCCCCAGGCCTGCCGGAAAAGCCAGGTCTTCACCGTGATGATTGTTATCGCCATAATTTTTTTATGGAGGATTAAACTCATACAGAAAAAAAAAGAGAGCGAGAGAGAAACCATCAGTTGCCCAAGTTGAACAGAGGAAAATTCTCCATGAGAGGAAGAGGCTTCCTTGGACTCAAGCCCCATATATACAATATCATTATTTATTTACAATAAAAAAATAAAGGTGAACTGAACTCATGGGGGTGGAGGCAGTGTCAAAATTCAAAAGAAGTATCTCAGCTTTCAGATTGGATAGCCATTTGTCTGAAATGGTATAGGGCAGGGGTGAAATCCAGCAGGTTCTAACAGGTTCTGGAGAACCAGTAGTGGAAATTTTGAGTAGTTCAGAGAACCAACAAATACCACCTCTGGCTGGCCCCAGAGTGAGGTGAGAATGGAGATTTTGCAATATCCATCCCCTGCCACACCCACCAAGCCATGCTCACAGAACCGTAGGGAAAAAATGTAAATTTCACCCCTGGTATAGGGTCTCCTGCCTGAGCAAAGGACTGGACTAGAAGACCTCCAAGGTCCCTTCCAACTATGTTATTTTGTTCTTCTGTTAGCTGCACAGTCAAATGTCCTTCCCTTTTTATGTGTGTGGCAAAAATAGAGTAACAAGGAACAGGCCTTCAATTGTATGGGCTTGGTAACCTTCTTGATTTCCCTCCCCCCTCCCCCCCCCCAAATCCAATTGGAAATAGGCAACATTGGCCAAGGTAAAATTGCCTTTAAATCATTCTCAACTTCTGGTATCCTATAATGACAGATCCATAGTTTTTTTTTCCTGACAACAGTATAGAAGCAGTTCATCATCATCTTCTCCAGGATATATTTCCCAGTTGAGATCATATTTTGAAGTTATTTTCTATTTTAATTATACCAGTGAAAAAAATAAGTTAAAACAACATCCCTGATCAATTCCCTTCTTAGTTATCTACAGGCTATATTCTGGTGTTTTTGCTGGGAAAGAATTTTTTCCCCCAAACAACATAACATTAAAATATGAGACATGTATGCGAGTTTAATCAACATAAAACTATAGCAATATAATACAGGTTCATGGTACTTCTTTCAATTATGATATGTGTATGAATGGATGTGTTAGATAGGGCGATGGAAGAGGCAGGACACAGCTCTTAACAATAACAATAGCTCTTTATTAGTAGATCAGTTCAACCCAGCAGCCAGCTTGTTTGACTGCTTGCCCTTTTATAGGAAGCTATCAGACGGGTCAGCCAATGAGATTTGAGTATTTTCCCGCCGGTTTGACGGACCTGAGTGAAGCCTATGCTCACTCCTATTTAGTATGCAACAGGATGTATATGGCTATTTCTATATATCTATTCTGTACATTTATTTGTCTGCGTTTGCTTACTTGCTTTTTAAAATAATTCTCAATTCTTATTTTCATGAATGTATCATTTCAGGATAAAAGCTGAACTAGCTCAGGCAACCAAGGCTTTTCAGCATGAAAAAGATCAGTATGACAAAAACCTGAAAAACCAGCAGAAGGTAGTATTTATTATTAGCTAGTATTCCCTAGTTAGTATTAGTTTAGTATTATTTCTGTTAATATTAGTGTTGCAAAGTAGGGCTACCTTCATTACCAATTCTGTCAAGATCTTCAACAAGCTAATACATTCTGGGAGACACAAAATAAAATTATACTTAATAACTAATGCAATAGATTAAATATTTTTGAAGTCAATAGCATTCAAGGGAAATAAATAAACACTTGACATTTAATAGTTAAAATTAGCAGTCATACAGAACTCCAAGGCAATTAGTAATCCGTGGGGAATTTGGTACATTCACTTCAGTGAGAGTTAAGAACTCACGGCAGTGAACTCACAGAAAAGTATGGTTCATTTTTGTGGCGTCTGCCGAGTAGTCAGCTATTATTGTCAGGTAAATAAAAAGAAAAAGATGCAAAAACATCTTGCCAGAGCAAAGGATGGGGAAAAAAGTTTAAGGCTTCTTGTTACAGCAGAGAACAAGAACTTTATAACATGCAGCATTCATAAAAAACCTACACACTGTATGAGTTACACTTTTGCACAGATACCACCTCTCTTGGGAAGGGAGAATAAAATAGAAGGTTATATTCCTGTGGGGAAAAAGGGAAGAATGAGGATTACTCAACCAAAGTTGTCCTAGGTATACTGAAAGCTGGTATAGTAAGAAAAGAGGTATTGATTGTCCTGATCTCTCCTGGAGGGAAAGGGAAATTTGAATCTATGGATACATCTTCCCATTGCCTTTATCAGTCACTGAATTCCTAATTCTTGAAATTCAACCACAAGGAAGAACAAGAAGACTTTAAAGGCTGAAAGAGAGCAAACCCCAAAGAACTGAAATGGAAAATACTATAAAGATAGAGAAAAGTTATATTTAAAAATATTTCAATATAGCATTAAAATTTTAAAAAATACATATTAATAAAGGAAAATGCAAACTTATAGAGGTCATATCTTAGCACATGCAAGGAATAGAATTTGGTGTCTGGGCTGGTGAATGGTTACTGCCAGGTAATATTGATCTTTAAGTGTCAAAGAATTCGCTAGACATGTCAAACACACTTTTTTTGTACGTGCCATTGTTTTGCTACACTTCAATAATCAGCAGTACGAATGGAAGTGGGAGGATAAGATGATGTTTTTAACAGTCTTAGATCACAATTGCTTGGATAGATGATTCTTGGGTCCTTTTTAAAATCTTGGGCTTCCTATCTTTGACCAGAGTAAAAAACTGAGACAAACTAGTGATGCCAGTTAGGGAGGGGAAAGTAACCCAATAGCATTTGCTTAGTTAGCACTACTTACAGTTGCATTCCTTTAGATAGCCTTCACTTGTTATAATTGCTAATAAAGCTTGGGAACCGATGTGAATTAGAGGATGTGTTTATGTAGTTGGTAGACTGTGGTAAATATTCTTAAACTTTCTAATAAAGATTTTTTTTTCTTTAACTCAGGAACTACAAGTGATGCTAGAAAAACACAAAGTCCAAAACGAAGCATGGCTCAAAGCCAGAGCTGAAGAGAATGACAAGGAAAAGGAGGAACTCTTCAAACTGAGAGTAAATATTTACAAAACTCAAGAGAAGGGTAGAGACTGGCAAGTTTCCCAACATTTCCTTATCCTCTTTCCCGAGTTGCTTTTGATGTTCGACATAAAACAACTCCCTAGAACAAAATTTCAGCCCTGTAAGATAAATATAGTACCCATGTTTCAAAACTAAAACCAGTTTGATAAAGCTGTTGCATTTGCTGGAGCTTGGGAAAGTTAAGATAAATTGTGTTTTCAGAAATAATATTTTTTTTTCCTGTTCAGTGACTTCGAACAAGATTCTTAGTGCCTTCTAGATTAAATAATGTTGGCCTAATTGCAATGATATCCCTGAAGGATCTATTAACACTCAGAAAGTCTCTGTTCCTATTGAAGTTGTAGTGTGCACTTCTACATTAAAAAGAGCTTTGTTTTGGTTTAAACCACAAATTTTGGTGATAGTGGGATGCGCGTGCAAGAGAGATTAATAGTATTTTCTGAGAAATGTATTCAAAAATGATGTTGTTTATATCATTTTTATGATTTCACTATTGTTAAGCAGCATTGCAATCTGGCCAGACAAATCCAGTTATTGGACAGCTAAAATCTGTAAATACATGAATATTCCCTAGGGGAATATTAAATTGCATATTTGTTCCATTCGTGTATTGAGTTGGGCTGAGGAATCTACTTTGGATGCAAACTGGAAGAGTGGACAAAATATTCCAGCCTTTTTTTAATTATACAGCTTTAAAATAGTTTTCCTCAGTTTGGTTCCAGGGGTGGGCATAAAGTGAGCAGGGAGAAAAGATCTTAAAACTATATCATGGTCTATGGAAAGCTGTCAGGTAAGTCTATGAAGGTACATCTCAGCCCTCGTTTATAAGGGAAAAGATTTTAAAAGTTAATATACATCCAATAGTCCCAAATATCAAGTATCACTAAAGTCTGTTTTCCGTTTTTGCTAAATACATTATCAGTTTTTCATCATAACAATAATAGTGTATCACAAACAGTTATTACATTTTAAAGTAAAGATGATCTACCCACAGCCTTAAGCCTTAATAAAACTCTCAAACCTCATTTTCCTCTCATCAAAACCACCTCTAGCTGCATCACAATATTTCAATTGCATGTAAATCAGCAGCAAAGTTTTCTGCCATTTTGAAGTGTAAGCTCTGAAAAAGCCTTAATGCTTTCCTGCTTTAAAACAACACCACTCCCCAAAAAATGGGATCCTTGGGTCACCCATATATGTGTGATACGGCCTTGCATACTGTTGCCCTGCTTCCCTTCTTCCCCAAAGCACATGACCTTTTTAGTACCCTCTACCTTCCCCAGAGTTATACCTTGGTTTGGTGTAGATTACATCAGGGGTGAAATGCTCCTGGTTCGGACCGGATTGCCCAATCTGGTAGCGATGGTGGCGGGTGGTTCGGAGAACCAGTAGCAAAAATTCCTGGGCCCCCCCCATGCCCATCAGAGGCTCTTTTTGTTACTTTTAAAAGAATTTTTTCAGCCAAAGAAAAAATGCTTTTAAAAGTTTTTTAAAAAGCCTCTGATGATTGCGCGGCTCAGCTGGGATCATCAGAGTCTTTTAAAAGCATTTTTTCTACAACCTCTTCGGCCGAAAAGGTTGTAAAAAAAATGCTTTTAAAAGTAAAAAAAAAAAAAAAAAGTTGGCCACGCCCACCCAGTCACATTACCCACCACCACCAAGCCACACCCACAGAACCAGTAGTAACAAATTTTACATTTTACCACTGGATTACATGTTCATTTATTAAAAACAGCAGATATTGTGTTATACTTTTTTTTATTATGTAGCTACTCAGCAGCAGTTGTATCTCAGAAAAATACAGCTCCCATGGAGCTAACATACAAAAGGACTCAAAATCATCAGAATAGATTTTGTGAGTGTCACCCCTTCTGCTTTTCCTCTTCCCATTCCAGTAGTTTTATTGTCCACATAATTTCATCACCCAGGAAGATCATTAATGTCTACATTAATCTTTTCCCTAGTATTGGGGTGCATTCTTGTGTTAGTAAAGTTAGCTAATTAATCTGAACACTGCAACTGAGATTAGTAACAATAATTTTTCATAAAGACTTTAATCTCATTGAGTTAAAACACACTCGCTTGTCACGTAACTGATGATTTATATTTTTCAACTAACTATTGAAGAGGTGGTATTCAGTTACCTTTGCTACCGGTTCACAAATGTGAGCACACGCGCCACCTCTGCGCAGACCTTCTGCACATGCGCAGACTGTCAAAAACGGGACATGATGACATCAGGCAGGGGGGTGGAGCCTCCCGCAGCCACTGCTACTGGTTCTCCCGAACCGGATAGAACCGGCTGGTCACCACCACTGAACTACTGTCAAGATCATCAAACATAAATCAGCTTTGAAAAGAGACAGAGAATGGAGTTCAATTTTTAGTGCAAGGTCCTTATTTTTTGTCCCTATGTGAGGAAGTGATGCAAAATAAAAAAAATACAGTGATGATTCTCATATCACTAGAACTAATTAAACAGCATTAAATCGTTTTCAGAGCATAATTTTCTATAGCTTCCGGTTTTTAATATGTGTATATATGTGTGTTATGTGCACATACAATTTTTTTCTGTGAAATGTTTCAAGTCAACAACTGATTTTCATTGGAGCAATAAACAGGCATTTATTTCTCTGCAAGTCCATTTTAATTAGCGATTTTTAGTTCTAAAAATTCCCATGGTGAGCATTCACTTCTGGAAAAATCACATACAAAGCAAATAAAACCTCTTGCGCCATCCACTGCTTCAACTAGTTAAATGAAACAGTAGATGGAACAAGGCATTTTGCTAGGCTAATGCTATATATGTGCATACTACACTGGTCAACTTAAATCTTTGGTGAATATCAAACCAATTCCATACTTTAACATTACAGAAAAATCTGTTATAGTTTTTTCTTTGTTATTACAAATCCTTTGGTCTAGTGGTTGAAGCACCAGGCTAGAAACCACAGGACTGTATTTCTAGTCCCACCTTAGGCATGAAAATGACTGAGTGACTTTGGATCAGTCACTCTCTCTCAGTCCAACCCAAGAAATGTGGTGGTTTAGTGGAGATGGTTTCTGCTCATGCGGTTCGAGTCCTAGCACTGCATACTGGGGTGAGCTCTTGTCACTTGCCTCAGTTTCTGTCCACCTAACACTTTGAAAGCATGTTCTATGCGGGTAGATATAATAGGTACCGTTTCTGTGTGGGGGAACGACCTGACCTATTTCATATTATGTGTTTTGGTTGCATGCTTTTTTTTTCCTTTCACACATTATACAAATTAAGCCATTGTGGTTAGTAAAGTAGAGTGTATGGCTGAATGGAGGAAAGAGGCAATCGTTTTATTATTTATTTATTAGTCGCATTTCTATGCCACCCAACTCCCTAGGGACTCTGGGTGGCTTACAGCAAAAAAAACAATGCGAACAATATCCCATAAAAAATTTTTAAAAGAACATTAAAAACCCATACACTCCATTCCATGGCCGAGTCTCGCAAGATCGCCATAGCGAGATCAACGGCTCCAGGCCTGCCGGAAAGGCCAGGTCTTCACCACTTTCCGGAAGGCCAACAGGGTGGGGGCGGTCTGGACTTCAGGAAGTAATTGGTTCCAGAGAGCTGGGGCAGCCACAGAGAAGGCCCTCCCCCGCGGGCCCGCCAACCGACATTGTTTAGCTGACGGGACCTGGAGGAGATCAACTCTGTGGGATCTTACCGGTTGATGGGAGCTATGCGGTAGAAGGCGGTCTTGAAGATAGCCTGGCCCTGAGCCATGTAGGGCTTTAAAGGTAATAACCAACACCTTGAATTGCATCCGGAGACCTTGGTATCCAGAGCCTACATTAGAGCTGGTAGTGGAGGATAAAGGTCACAGTGGATGGAACATTGGTGCAAATGAAGAAAGCTTTGGCAAATGTGGGCAGATCTGTGAATTTTTTTCCCATAACTTTGGGGAGGGGAGGAACTTGAAGGTACTTACATTGTTATACCTATTTCAGAGCAGCCGAACTATAGTTTTCATGCATTTTATTCTTTAACCAAGACAAAATAAAGACAATAGTCCCAAAATGGGTCACATAAAAAGAGTTTGGAAGCTTCCCATCACCAAGTGTCATCTTAACCAAATGAATGATAGTTTATGTAACAAATCATGATTAAATGAGTCATTGCTTAACACAACGCAGAAGAAAAGCTTCACGTGATTTTATTTCCCTCTGGACAGGGTGATTAAGAGATTTTAAAACATGTATTTTACTTACCCAAAACAATAATTTGCTCATGAAGATTGTATAACACCTGCTCAGATTCTGGAACCAAAAAACTTTATGGAAAGGGTCTGGAAGCGAGGTATGGTTATTTTTATGCTTTGCACTTATTCCTGTGGTTCAGAATTGTAATCTAAGTGTGACTTCTGACTTTTCTACCACAGGAAGCAATTCTTCAAGATCAGGAAAGGCTGAGAGACGAGCAGCAAAGTATTCAGCAGTGCAATCAGCAGCTCATTTCTGTAATGCAACAACTCAAAGGAATGTGAACCATTTGCTGAATGAAGCCTGATCACACAACACAGCGTTGCTTCAACGGATGAGCTGTTATGTATACTGGGACAAAGATCCTGCTACACTACCAATTAAAGCGCAATCTTGCTGAGCTTCATTCAACCCTAGGATTCTGGTTCCATTAAATTCCCACTTGCTTTTAAATACATTATAAATTTTTGATGCTGTGTGTTTTTTTTTTTAAACAGATATGTAGACGAGAGTGCCTGAGGTGTTAAATAATGAGGAGGATAAATATACTGAAATACCGCTTATGCATTTTGTAAAAGTTTGGATCGTGTGTTTCTGTTCACAAGGCCAACGGCACACGTGGCACACTTAAAAGGGGAACGAACTGCAGTAGTTCAGTCATGACTTCCAGTTTGTCTCTCCTGCTGATGGTCCTAATTTTTCTTTTTAAGATGTGTCTAAAGAATATGCTATCATTCTTTAATAGCCATATTTCTGATTACCAGAGTAATGGTAACCAATGTTTTCACTTAGGGTAAAAAACAATGGGTATTAGGGTTCAATTCTTAATAGTATATAGCAACCCGTTTCCCCTCCTCCATATATGGCTATTCAGAAGTCAATCCCACTGAGATAATGCTAATGCTGCAGAATTAGTAGATATATCCTTATTATTTTATCATCCAACTGACGAAAACATATTGCTTTTCCTGTTTTGCAGCTGAAAGTTGAAATTAAAGACATAATGTTTTGATAAAATTTACCCAATAAACAAGTGACTGTGTACTTCAGTCAGTTACCTCTTGTAGTTCCTTCACTGGACTCATAGTGGCTTGGACTCCAGCCTCAAAAGTCTGTAGGAAAAATGTTTAGAAAATCATTACAGTATAAAAGATGAACCTATAGATGGAGGGAAGATAAGGTGGAGAATACTTCAAATTTGATCTCTGCTTAAAAACATGAATGAATCGCCTGTCTATAGCACCTTAAAAATGCAGCTTTGGCACTGCACAGCCTCAATATGTTGGTGTTCAAATTGCTAATAGGGATGGAATAGATACCTATCTCTTTTGGAATAAATGTATTCCTTCCCCTTTCAACAACTAAAACATAAACATCCCCCCAAAGTACCACTACTATTATTATTATTTCTGCCTCCTCCTCTTCTTCTTCTTCTTCTTCTTCTTCTTCTTCTTCTTCTTCTTCTTCTTCTTCTTCTTCTTCTTCTTCTTCTTCTTCTTCTTCCTCCTCCTCCTCCTCCTCTTCCTCCTCCTCCTCCTCCTCCTCCTCTTCCTCTTCCTCTTCCTCTTCCTCTGGCTGGATTTGATGGATTGTTTGATTTACCTCAAATCTCAACATAAATATACTTTCAAAAACATAGAATGCCATCTCATCAGTATTCTAGATTGAGCCCTAAAAAGTTATAGCTAGAAAGACTTTCCTTGGATATGTATGAATACACCAAATTCCAGCTAGCATGAAAAATGGTTGCCATAGCATTTAGCCCCCTCCTTCTTTCTTTATCTAGCAGATCTCTATTCAGTCTTGGTTTTAGCATCATGCTGCTCAAATCCTGGGAAATCACAATATAAAATTGGCAAAAAAGGGCTAATATGTACAGATAGTTTGACTGATAAGAGTTCATTTAGTGACTGTTCAAAGTTACAACGGCAATGAAAAAAGTGACTAATAACCATTTTTCATATTTATGACCATTGTAGCATCCCCATCGTCATATGAACAAAATTCAGAGGCGTGGCAAGTGACTGATATTTATGACAGTTGCAGTTTCCCAGGGTCATATGGTCATTTTTTGTGATCTGACAAAGTCATTGGGCAAACTCAATTCACTTCACAACCAAGTCACGTAACAACTGCAGTGATTCATTTAACAACACTAGCAAGAAAGGTCATAAAATTGGGTAAAATTCATTTATCAACTGTCCTGCTTAGCAACAGAAAATTTGGGCTCAATTGTGGTTGTAAATCAAGGACTACCTGTATTGATACCTTTCTTTTTTTTAAAGTGCACTTAGGGTCTGAAGTGCCCCCAAAATATGTGTTTTTATTTATTTATTTATTTATTCAAATTTCTATACCGCCCTTCTCCTTTCGGACTCAGGGCGGTGAACAGCCAAGATAAAAACATCTATACAAAACATCACAGTTAAAAGATAAAGTTAAAATAATTTATAAATTTGGCCCATAATTTAAAACTTGTCAATTAAAATCAACATTAAAATTTTAAAACTAACCCTAAAATCAAGACAGACCGGCTAACTGGAAAAAATGAGTTTTTAGGGCCCGACGAAAAATCCGAAGGTCGGAGATCACTCGTATCTCTGTGGGTAGATTGTTCCATAGGGTAGGTGCCACCACAGAGAAGGCTCTCCTCCTGGGGGTCGTCAGCCGGCATTGTCTGACCGACGGCACCCTGAGGAGGCCCTCTCTGTGGGAGCGAACCGGCCGGTGGGAGGCTATTGGTGGCAGAAGGCGGTCCCGTAAGTACCCTGGCCCTAAGCCATGGAGCGCTTTAAAGGTGATCACCAACACCTTGAAGCGCACCCGGAAGTCCACCGGAAGCCAATGCAGCTCGCGCAGGAGAGGAGTCACATGGGAGCGCCCCGTCGCTCCCATAATCCCCCGCGCAGCTGCATTCTGCACCAGTTGGAGCCTCCGGGTGTACCCCAAGGGGAGCCCCATGTAGAGAGCGTTACAATAGTCCAGACGAGAAGTGACGAGTGCTTGAGTGACCGTGCGTAGGGAGTCCCGGTCCAGAAAGGGGCGCAACTGGCGTATCAGGCGAACCTGACAAAAAGCCCCCCTGGCCACGGCTGTCATATGCCCTTCTAAAGACAGCCGCGCATCCAGGAGGACACCCAAGTTGCGGGCCCTCTCCGTGGGGGCCAATGATTCGCCCCCAATAACCAGCGATGGTGTCAGCTGGCTATACCGGGACGCCGGCAGCCACAGCCACTCGGTCTTGGAAGGGTTGAGTCGAAGCCTGTTTCTCCCCATCCAGACCCGCACGGCCTCCAGGCACTGGGACATCACTTCCAAGGCATCATTGGGATGGTCTGGGGTGGAAATGTACAGCTGAGTATCATCAGCATACTGATGGAACTCCACCCCAAAACCACGGATGATCTCACCCAGCGGCTTCACATAAATGTTGAACAGGAGGGGCGAGAGGACCGACCCTTGCGGCACCCCACAAACAAGGCGCCTTGGGGTCGACCGCTGCCCCCCTGTCAACACGGATTGCGACCGGTCGGAGAGATAGGAGGAGAATCACCGCAAAACGGTGCCCCCCACTCCCAGTCCCTCCAGCCGGCGCAACATGATACCATGGTCGATGGTATCAAAAGCCACTGAGAGGTCTAATAGGACCAGGATAGAGGAAGAACCCCTATCCCGGGCCCTCCAGAGATCATCCACCAACGCGACCAATGCCGTTTCCGTGCTGTACCCAGGTCTGAAGCCGGACTGGAGCGGATCCAGATAGACAGCTTCATCCAGGTACTGGGGAAGCTGTCGCGCCACCACACTCTCAACAACCTTCGCAATAAAGCGAAGGTTGGAGACTGGACGATAGTTAGCCAAAACAGCCGGATCCAGGGATGGCTTCTTGAGGAGAGGCCTCACCACCGCCTCTTTCAAGGCGGCCGGCAGGACACCCTCGCTCAAAGAAGCGTTAATAATCCCCTGGAGCCAGCCTCGTGTAACCTCCCGGGAAGCCAGCACCAACCAGGAGGGACACGGGTCCAATAAACATGTGGTTGCATTCAGCCGCCCCAAGATCCTGTCCACGTCCTCGGGAGCCACAGGATCGAACTCCTCCCAGATAACACTCTCAAGGCCTGCCTCAGTCATCTCGTCTGAACTAACCCAGTCGGCAGCCAAGTCTTCCCGAATCTGAGTTATTTTATCATCCACATACTGTACAAAATCCTCAGCTCGGCCCTGCAAGGGGTCCT
Source organism: Pituophis catenifer annectens (assembly GCF_029215685.1). Classification (NCBI taxonomy): domain Eukaryota; kingdom Metazoa; phylum Chordata; class Lepidosauria; order Squamata; family Colubridae; genus Pituophis; species Pituophis catenifer. The sequence continues at coordinate 236,956,779 of NW_027256882.1, forward strand.
CCCGCGCTCCCAGATGGAGGAGGGAGCGGGTCACCCTAAACAGGGCGGCTGGGCGATTATCTGATGACGCGATAAGAGCGGCAAAATAGCTAGATTTCGCCGCTTTTATCGCCACTAGGTAGGTCTTAATATGAGACCTTACCAGTGTCAAGTCAGACTCGGAACGACTGGCCCTCCAACCGCTCTCTAGGCGTCTTTTCCGGCGCTTCATCACCCTCAGCTCCTCGGAAAACCAAGGAGCTAAGTGAGTTCGGTGCCGGGTCAGAGGCCGCAAAGGCATGACCTGGTCCAAAGCCCCGGCAGCCGCCCTATCCCAGGCGGCCACCAGGTCATCAGCCGAGTCATGAGCTAGAGTCTCAGGAAATGGCCCAAGCTCCATCTGGAACCTATCAGGGTCCATCAGGCGCCTGGGGCGGAACCACCTGGTCGGTTCCGCCTCCCTGCGACGGGGTACGGCGGTCAGAAAGTCAAGTCGAAGGAGCGAGTGGTCAGACCATGACAAGGGTTCAATATCTACATCCCCTATATCAAGGCCACTCAACCACTGACCAGAGATAAAAACTAAGTCCAGAGTGTGTCCCCCCATATGAGTAGGGCCGTGAATTACTTGGGTCAGGTCCATGGCCGTCATGGAAGCCATGAACTCCCGAGCTACCTCAGATGTCTCACCGATGGATGGCAGGTTGAAATCCCCCATGACCACAAGTCTGGGGGTATCAGCCGCCACCTCGGCTATAACATTGAGGAGTTCGGGCAGGGTCGTTGCCACGCGGCAGGGAGCCAGGTACGTGATCAACAGACCCATCTGCGCCCCACGACCCCACTTCACAAAAAGGGACTCACATCCGGCTATCTGAGGTACAGTGGTCTCCCTCGGATCGAGACCTTTTAAAATGACCACCACCCCCCCGCCCCTGCCCTGAGCTCTCGGCTGATGAAATGCACGGAAGCCTGATGGGCACATCTCCACGAGGGGAACTCCCCCCTCATGGCCCAACCAGGTCTCCGTGATACCTGCCAGGTCCGCTCCCCCCTCCTGAATAAGATCACAAATGAGGGGGGCTTTATTTACTACGGACCTGGCATTACATAACATCAGCCGGAGACTCGGGCGCTGAGACTCTAAGCAGCCTGGGGAACGGGAAGAGCTAAGGGGACCGGGGCACGCAATCGCTCGGAGATAGCGAGCACGTGCCCCCACCACATGATATGGCCCCCTGCTCCCGCCATACCTGCCCCTCCCACTCAGCGTGTTAATAGAGAAGCCCTCACTAGAGGGCATTCTAACAGTCCCCTTTCCCCCAGAGTCCGTACCCCCTACGGCACCATTAATAGCAGCCGGACTGGTCTCCAACCCCCGTGGGTTTTCCCCCAAACCCACATAACCTCCCCCACCCTCAGAACCCCTTAAAAGTCTAATTAAAAGGTCTTTAAAAAACCCCTCAATCCCCTTTTTGCGACATGCCACCTCTCGGGGTCCCAAGATCCGTCATTAAGGTGGGCCCTCGATAACATAGAGGGCCAGGCCTGCGAGAGGGGGGAATCTCGCAGCACAAGAAGCTTTGCCCTAGAATACATTTTAACACTAGAGTGATAATACAAGTTTGGCCTAGACATGGCCTAGGGGTCGATAATGATGGTTTCAAATGTCCAGGAAGCAAGACTAAGATAATCGGAAGAGTCACCATTACCCTCTCACGGTAATGGGTAGGAGTCCTCACGTTCAGTGTTGGCAAAAGCTGTGTTGAAATTTGGGGCTCATCTTCATTTGTTCCTGAACTTCCCACATATTTCCAAGGGCTGTTAGCTTATGACACAGGTGTCAAACTCTAATTGTGTTACGTGATGAATCGTGACAAATCACATTTTTTGCCTTTGCGGAGTCGGGGTGGATGTGACGTGGGCATGATGCATCTGGCCAGCAGGCCACCAGTTTGACACCCCTGGCTTATGACATTAAGTTATTGCATTCTTGAGTGGTTAGCCAGCTCTGTATTTCTATTTTTATGCTACAAGGGATAAATTAGGAGATAACTTTTTAGTTCATTCAGAACCTAACAGAGCTGTTTGACCTGAGCGTAGAGCAGTGTTTCTCAACCTTGACTACTTCACGACATCTGGACTTCAACTTCCAGTAGGGCTGGCTAGGGACTTCTGGGAATTCAAGTCCAGAGTTTTTCAAGTTGCCAAGGTTGAGAAACTGGCATAGGGTATTGTAAAGTATGTTGTATAGTCATATTTGAGATATTTCCTCCATGCTTTCAATCATGCAACAGGAGCTATATGCCTATAGTTTAATTGTCCATAGTAACATGAATTATATTGCAGCATTGAATACAACCATACACAGGTTCTGTCTCAAATAATAGTTGGCCACTGGCAACATAATTAAATTAAAGAGACTGTTGATTTAACATCAAAGGAACTCAGCATACATTATGTTCATAAGACATTTTGAGTTCTAGTGTCAAGCACTGGTACAACACAAATGAAGTGGCAGCTTGCAAGAAGCTATAGTATGTTGATTCAGCTCCTATAATGCATGTGCTAATTAGCTTTTGCATTGGCCCACCTGGCCAATATAAAGCAACCACTATGTTTTAAAAACAAGCAAACAAGTGCAATACACAGTGGCCCAGTTGAAATTGGATCCATGTCGGCAAAGCAGAACTGCGGGAGAAAGTTTCCCAATTTTCCAATGTCTCTCCTACATACTCAAAATATAGAAAAATATATTGAATATAGAAAAGATACACACACACAAACACACAGAGTTGCTTTTAACCATAATTTAACTCATACTAGGTCCAATCCAAGCATGGCTTGATATAAAGTGCCAATATGGTCATTGGTTTAACAACTGTTATAAATAAATGAATAGATTTATTGTGCTTTGCATTAGGATATACTTAATTTTAGCTAGTTGTGGCTATTCAATAAACAATGGTTAAACAAACCATGATTTAGTAATTCTGAACTTCTAATGCCCTCTACCCTTGAAAAGCATTCAGAAGTTACAGCTGGCAGATAGTGTGGTAGCATAGGCAGTTCTTACGGCCCCAAGAGTGGCCTATGTTACATCACTGCTTCATGAGCTGTACAGTACTTATTGTCGGTTTGCTTCCAGGAGCAATTTAAGGTGTTGATTATCACTTTAAAACCCTGCATGGCATAGGTCCCAGCTACTTGAGGAACTGGCCCACCCCATTCACCCTGGCAGAGGGGGTATACTGCAGACCCCGTCAGCCAAGGAATTTTGGCTGGCAGGATCCAGAAGAAGAGTCTTTTCTGCCGTGGCTTCTGCCCTCTGGAACATTTTACCCCCTGAGGTGAGATTGGCTCCCACCCTCCTGGCATTTCAAAAGAGCCTTAAGACCTAGTTCTGCCAGATGGCTTGGGGACCCAATGGGGCAGCTTCTTACCAGGGGTGGTTGATAAATTAAAACTTAATTCCACCTACCCACCCACCCACCCCCATGTGTCTGACTCCCTCTTTTCCCATCTGGTGTTAATGATTTCATTTATTTCTTTAGGATTTTATCCGTTGTGTCTCTATGATTGTTAATTTAAAGCTTTTTAGTACTTTAATGTTTTTAAGCTGTAAGCGACCCAGAATAATTGGATACGAGATGGCAGCAAATAAATTTAATAAAAAACAAATATTTTTATTATTCATACTTGGTTTCTTGCAACCAACGCAATTGCTGCTTGTTAAGTCTTCAGTGAAAACTGGGATCTTTGGCTGGTTCCTTTTACAAGCTAAAGCCATTATATTCCATTCTTCAGGGGCATGATTCTTCTACAGAATTCCATTTAATAGATTACATTATTTCTGTCCCAGGCCCTCATTACTGCATCCTACCATTTATGATGTCCAAGCAGCATCTCATTTACAATATTAATTTCTTATCTATGCATTGCTTCGAAAATACAAGCACAAATATATTGTTTTAATCTTCCACCAGAATTGAATCCGTAACCCTGGATGCATGCTGCAGGTATAATCACCCTTGCAGACTTAAATCAGGAAGGGTCTGGTAGCACCTTTTCAGACTGACACATTTTATTAAAAGACATAACCGTTCTTGAGCTACACCTCATGTCATCAAATGCCTGCAGACTTTGTAACCTTGTAAATTTCTCAGATGCCACTACCAATCTGGCTGAGTGTTGCTTTTCAGATGATTCAGTTGTCTGGCCACAACCCTACTGGAGCATCAGTGTGGGTAAGACAATATTGTTTAACGAAGTTTAAGTCCACCTCATCCAACTTGCTGAAAATTACTATGTGAAGCAGCTGCTAGCAGAAAATAGAAGCTTGGAATCAGGGTGGGATAGGAACAATATCTGTAGAATAGGATTCCTACTGAAGAGGAAGCATAAGAAATAGCAGTTAATTTTCTTCCTTTATTGCAGTTTCATTCAAGAGGGAGAAAGAGAGAGAGAACAAGAACAGGACATAAAATCATGTCACAGGGTCACCTTGGAGGTCTTCTAGTCCAACCCCCTGCTCAAGCAGGAAATTTCATACCATTTCAGACAAATGGTTGTTCAATCTCTTCTTAACAACCTCCAGTGCTGGAGCACCCACAACTTCTGGAGGCAAGTCATTCCACTGATTAATTGTTCTAATTATCAGGAAATTTCTCCTAGGTTGCTTCTCTCCTTGATTAGTTTCCATCCATTGCTTCTTGTTTTCCCAGATGCTTTGGATAATAGCTTGACTCCCTCTTCTTTGTGGCAGCCCCTTAGATATTGGAACACTGCTATCATGTCATCCCCTAGTCCCGTGATGGTGAACCTACAGCACGGGTGCCACAGGTGGCACACAGTGCCATATCTGTGGGCACACGAGCGTTGCCCTAGCTTAGCTCCAGCACGCATGCATGCACCAGCCAGCTGGTTTTCGGGCCTTCTGGGCCCACCGGAAGTCAGGAAACGGGCTGTTTCCGACCTCCGGGGGGGTGGGGAAGGCCATTTTCACCCTCCCCAGGCTCCAAGAAAGCCTCTGGGGCTTGGGGAGGGTGAAAAATGGGCCTAGCGGGCCCACTGGTAACCTTTTTGCTATCGTGTGCCAAAAGGAGGGGGAACGGGTCACGCGCGCATGCACAGGGGGGCGGGGCATGGGGAGGAATTGAATTATGGGTGTGGGCACGCGCATGCGTCACCCCCCCCCCACACTCCCCGTGCTTTTGACACACGACGGCAAAAAGGTTAGCCATCACTGCCCTAGTCCTTCTTTTCATTAAACTAGACATACCCAATTCCTGCATCTGTTCTTCACATGTTTTAGCTTTCAGTCCCCTAATCATCATTGTTGCTCATCTGCACTCATTCTAGAGTTTCAACATATTTTTTATATTGTGGTGACCAAAACCGGATGTAATATTCCAAGTGTGGTCTTACCAAGGCACTATAAGGTGGTATTAACACTTCATGTGATCTTGATTCTATCTCTCTATTAATGCAGCTTAGAACTTGTTGGCTTTTTTTTTTTTTGGCACCTACAGCATGCTGCTAGTTTATATTTAAGTGAGTGTCCACTAGGACTCCAAGATCCCTCTCATAGTTACTACTGTTGAGCCAGGTACTACCTATTCTATACAATCTGCATTTGGTTTTCCTTGTCTAAATGTAAAACCTTACTTTTGTCTTTCGAGATCCTTCTGAATCTGGGGCCTATCTTCTGGGGAATTGGCTATTCCTGCCAGCTTGGTATCATCTGAAAATTTGATGAGTTCCCCTTCTATCCCCTCATGTAAGTCATTATAATACAGCTTTACCCACTTTTGATTCTTGCATAGTTTTTTTCATCCTGTTCCAGCAGTCTTTCTTTAAATAATATCCAAGCCAGTCTACTCATTATTTTTTTACAACAAAAGTAACAGTTCTTGTATTTTTCTGGGTCTTTCTCTGAATACAGTAATGTGTTTATCAGCTTCGCTCTGTATGGGAGTTCATTCACATAGAGGCTTCACAATGTTTTGCTACCATCCAAGAGTAGGGAGGAGATAATATCAGCCTAACTATGCTATCTCCAGTCCATAGCATGTCCTTGACATGCCTCTGGAACAGGTCCATACTGTGGTGTTATCAGTTCAACTCCTCTAAGAAACACTGTAAGATTAGCAATTGGCATTTTTTCATGGGTGAAATTCAAATATCAGTAACCATGGGAATAGCAGTCAGTAATCTGCATATACAATGTCTGTTGGATAGTACTGTAGAGAATAAAGAGGATGGCCTTGAGAGAAAGAAGAAAAGTATAGATTAGGTCTGGCACATACAGAAAGCATACACAAACATCTCAGACACACATCTTCCTAATTCATATGGTTATAAAAGCAGAGGGGTGAGAGCAGTGGTGAAATCCAAATTTTCTTTTTACTACCGGTTCTGTGGGCGTGGCAGGGAAAGGATACTGCAAAATCTCCATTCCCATCCCACACCAGGGGAAGGATACTGCAAAATCCCCATTCCCATCCCACTCTGGGGCCAATCAAAGATGGCATTTGCCGGTTCTCCATACTACTCAAAATTTCCACTACCAGTTCTCCGGAACCTGTCAGAATCTGCTGGATTTCACCCCTGGGTGAGAGCACAATCAGACTGACAAGCTCATGTTACTATAGTCAATCTAAATAAAAGCAGTGTTTAGTCCCCTGTGGAGTTTATTTCCTGCTCTGGTCTTTTCATAGGACTAACAGGTAATCTATACTGGTCCAATACATTTTTCCATTTTCCCCCAAAGGACTCTCACTTGATCAACTTTAGGCTAGAAGGCAGCAATGGATTTGTGTGTCTTAATTTCAGCGTAATGGTCATCTGGATGTATGCTGCAGGTGTTCTTGCAACTTTAAGATTTGTGGACTTCCACTCCCAGTGTGGTGGCTGGCTGTGGAATTCTGGGAGTTAAATTAAGAAAGGGTTTTATGAGGGAAATGTTCGTCTCTCAGGCACAGCAGCACAATCTATCCAAAATGGTTATAGATCTATCAACCAGTTCAGGGGTCTCCAACCTTGGCAACTTTAAGACTTGTGGACTTCAACTCCCAGAATTGAAGCAAAGCTGGCTGAGGAACTCTGGGAGTTGACATCCACAAGTCTTAAAGTTGCCAAGGTTGGAGACCCCTGAACCAGTTGACTTATCAATTTATTTACCACTCAGTGGCAGATAGCCCTTGATTTACGATCATGAGATCAGAACTTCTGTCACTAAATGATGCAGTCTTTAAATGAGTGACACTGCATTTTATGACCTTTTTTACCACAGTCATTAAGTGAATCACCACAGTGGTTAAATGACTCAAGCAGTTGTTAAGCAGATTTGCATCCCCCATTGACTTTCCTTGCTAGAAGCCTCATGAGAAGTTTATAAATGATGACCATGTGACCACAGGATGCTGCAAGTAGCCAAATTTTAATCATGTGACTGTAGGGATGCTGCAATGGGTATAAGGGTGAGGACCAACCATAAGTTACTGTTTCCAGCACCATTGTAAGTTCAAATGATTGTGAGTTCAAGTATTACTTATAATTACCACTTTGTGGTGATTTGGATTTACCCAGCTGAGGCGCAGCTGATGGGTACAAGTTGTTGAAAGCTGGTATTGAGAAATTATTTTATTTAGCCTTATATCTAATTTCAGCCTGCAGGTCACTATGTTTATCCAAAAAGGTAGTAGAGAAAAATGTATTGGTAACTTGAAACTATATTTGTGCCTTTTTTAAAGGGTATCCAATGCTATCTTCTCAAACCAGCAGCTACAGTAAAAGGAATTCAGCCAAACTATAAAAGTTCAAGAGTCAATACCAATTACTTTTGCAATTGTGTGTGTTAAGTCAGGGACAGACTAGCCAATTTCAAGCTGAACACTCTCTAGGGGTCTTGGCAGCAGAGCAAGCCAAGATCTGCTGTTAGGATTCAAAGGCAATGCCATATTAAAGGAACACAGGCAATGCGATAAAAAATTATCTGCTATACGATTTAAAGTACAGAGTATTTTAAGTACAGAGAGAAACATAAGAGAAATGTTTCAAACACATGCCTATTTTGCCTCCATAAGCTCCTTCAAAACAGCAGACAACATCCTCAGCCTGTCCAAAGGAACATCTCAGTGATCTACACCAGGAGTATCCAACCTTAGCAAGTTTGAAATCTGTGGACTTCAACTCCCAGAATTCCTCAGCCAGCCACATTGGGAGTTGAAGTTCATAAGTTTTAAAGTTGCCAAAGTTGGACAGCTCTTTTAAAAATTATGTCTTCCCTCCCTTTGGTCCTTGGGCCAAGTGCCAAGGACATCCTTATCTGGGTAAGTTTGGGTCTTTGCAGATTTGCTATTAGGGAGTATCCAGGTGCTAGGCAGAAGATTCATACACATAGATTTGTGTCAGTTTTCAACATTGGGAACCATCCAAGTACAAACAGGCAAGTGGGAAAAGAAGTAAACTACTTTCAACCAGTTCTTGGGAGTAAACAAAATTTGGCATTGTACTTCTTCGCCCAATGAGCCTTAGTGGTGCAGTGGTTAGAGTCTAGTACTGCAGGCTACTTCTGCTGACTGCCATCTGACTACAATTTGGCAGTTCAAATGTCACCAGGCTCAAGGTTGACTCAGCCTTCCATCCTTCCAAGGAGGGTAAAATGAGGACCCAAATTGTTGGGGACAATATGCTGACTCTGTAAACTTAGGGAAGGGCAGAAAAGCATTGTAAAGCAGTATATAAGTCTAAGTGCTATTGCTATTGTTATCTGCAAATACATTAGGTCAACCAGTTGACTGGTCCACTGTTTTTTTAAAAAGGGCCTCCATACCCCCAAAACAGCAGGAACAGGAGTTGCCATTCTGTTACAACCAAAACAGCAATGTAGAATAGGAACCAAGTCCAGGGATCAGCAGGAAGGAGGCAGTTTCATAGCAAACCTGCGAGGACAATTGACAGATTTTACAACCCAAGCAAATTATTGCCCTGATCATGTGATCTCAAACATCCCATTCTCTGTGCAATGGGTTAAGACAAGAGATCTTCCTTCATTTTTCCAAGAAGGTGGGAAAATCTACCTTCAAACCAGAATACCTTGGACAGTGGACAGTAGCTTCCCCATTGACTTTGCTTGTAAGAAGTTCACAAAAGATGATCACATGACCGTGGGATACTGTAACTCTCATAAATATATGCCAATTGCCAAGCATCCAAATTTTGATCACCTGACCACTGGGATGCTGAAACAGTTGTGTGAAAACTGATCATAACTATAGCATTTAGCAATAGCATTTAGACTTATATACCACTTCACAATGCTTCACAGCCTTCTCTGTAAAGCGGTTTAGAGAGTCAGCATATTGCCCCCAACAATCTGGGTTCTCATTTTACCGGCCTCAGAAGGATGGAAGGCCGAGTCAACCTTGAGCCTGGTGAGATTCAAATTCCCAAATTTCAGGCAGCCAGCAGTCAGCAGAAGTAGCCTGCAGTACTGCATTCTAACCACTGAACCAACATGTCACTTTTTTCAGTGCTGTTCTAACTTAATGAATATTTATAAACTGACAAGTACCTGTATAGAGATCTTTTAAAAAATTGGGAATGCCCAATTGTAAAATTGTTTTCCAATAATATCTACAATATCATAAAGAGCAATAGCACTTAGACTTGTACATCACTTCACTGCTTTACAGCCCTCTCTAAGCAGTTTACAGAGTCAGCATATTGCCCCCAACAATCTGGGTCCTCATTTTACTGACCTCGGAAGGATGGAAGGCTGAGTCAACCTTGAGCTGCTGAGAGTTGACCTGCCAAACTGCTGGCAGTTGGCAGTCAGCAGAATTAGCCTGCAATACTTCATTCTAACCATTGCGCCACCATGGCTCATATTAAAGCTGATATTATTCCCATTTCAAAGCTGCCTTCCAGCTGATACCCATTAGCTCCTTGCTTTACCAACTTGTCTCAATTTGGCATAGTTCAAGTGGAATGTTTTGCACAACTTTGAGCCTGTCTCCCTGTTCTCATGATGTCATTTGTTTTTAGAAGCTGAGTCAATATATCTCTGACTCTGTTCTAGTTTATTAGAAAATGCTGCAAAAGTTGTTTCCAGTTCACTTTCCTTTTGAATCGCAAAGTTTCCAAGAATCTCCTGCTGAGTTTCTGTTTCCCTTCTCGTTGCTTGTTTTCCTAGCATAGAAAACTCGGGCCTCTCTCTGCCCCCTCTCCTGTTCCCAGGCCATTACACACCAGCTCCCAAGGAAGCTTCCATCATCTCAATCAATTTCAGTGTTCTGTTCCTGAAGTTTATGCTTTCATAGACACATGCTTTAGAGCTCATCCTCCTTCTCTCTTGCACTAAGTCACAACTATTAGAAAAGTGCCTGCTTGCAAATTCCCTGACATGCCAGCATGCCACCTTCACAAGTTACAGGGTTATTTTAATGTAGCAGCGAATGTCACCATGTGAGTGGGAAGCTTTGGGGAATTGTTAATGGATTGGTTTTACTTTTTTAAAAAAAAAAATAACCTCTACCTTCCCCCACATAATTTTCCTCCCAGTAAGCTGTCAACTATTTTCAAAACATCAGACATGTATAATAAGTACAGGATTATAGGTAGGCAAAAATATGGTTTAGTCTAGGATTCTGCTGCATTTCACTTTTGGTACTTCATGGATTCTTTATCCAGGGTTCTCTGAAGGAACTAAATTTGCAAATACATAAACAAACAAACAAACAACTGACAAGGCCTCGAAGGGACTCAGACAACCACTGAACTGAAATTGTACTGAAATTGTATCTTTATTGTATTTAAAAAACAATAGCCATAAGAGCCAATTGGTAGCTTCTCGGTGAGCAAGAATCATAGTTCTGTGGAGTTCTTGGTGTGCTCTGAATTTAATTGTTTGGTTGCAGAGATTTCATTACCTGATTAGGTAACAACCTCAATGCTCTCTGTTTATGTACAGTTCCTTGCCCTGTCAGTGTTGATGAGGATGCTGCTTTCTTCTGAGCAGTTCCAAGTTTGGCTGTTGTTGTTTTATTACGCAATGGTTTGTCTTGTGTTGATCCTGGTGTTAATCCCTAATCCCTTCTGAATGGTTGTTCAGAATGTATAGCTAATCTGATCTTGAAGCTTTCCTGCTCTCTTGCAGTGTTGCCTTCTTGGAAGAGGAGATTTTGATTCCTTCTTATCTCTAGACCTCATAGTGTCCACTGCTGACACATGTTTATTTACATCTTCTGCATTCCTGCTCTCCCATTTAAATAAGTCCAGTAGGTTAAGCTGGAATCTTCTAGCCACTAACAGCTTTGACATCCAACATGTATCGGATGAAAATAAGAAGAGAAGTTCAAAAACAGAGAGCATCTCAGGTCATATTCAAATGTTTTGTGGAAGAATTTACAAGGTAGAAATGCAGTGGTGTAGAAGCACCCTTTCTTTTTGTTAATCACTCAGTGACTGAGTTCATACTGTCACAGAGGGTTAGAGACTAAGTGGGCCAAAATGCTGGGAATTGCCATTGATAAACTGATGCACATGAACTGTTGGAAGTAATAAAAATATTGTTTCTGTGGATGGAAGTCAAAAAGTGTAGTGGTATGTGGGAATGACCTTGGCAGACAAAGAAGGAGAGCCATGGACAAAAGATATGTCAGTCTACAGGGGGCAGGAGGGTGGGGGGAAATTTAAGAAGGGACCCTCCCTAGTTTTCCACAGAACAAAACAAAAGGAGGAAGAAATACTTTCAGTCTTACAAGATTATGTTAATATAACCTTACAAAAAAGAGTACACACCAGAGTTGTGTTTCTTGCTTGGACTATCTCCAAGGGCTACACAAAGAGACCCAAGCTGCTTTGTGAATAATCATGGGGAGTTATGGCAGAATCCGAGAGCAGAGAAATTCTGTCTGTCATAACAGCCAAGATGTGAACTTTTAGGGGAAAAAAGCTCAGGAGACCGAAAGAATCTGAAATGCAACAATAATAAAAGTGGAGCATCAAGATAACATCCTTGAAGAAATATAAATAAATAAGAAAATCGATGCTGGGGAGAAGAAATATTACAGATCATGTAATAAAATCTGGCTGTCCAACAGTCAAGAGTGAAATAATGATACAGAATAGATAAAAAGATAATGAGATTCAATAAGCAATTTGCAGCTAAAAGCATAATATTCTCTTAATTGTTCACCTCTGTTAAAGGTGATATTTGGATATCAGAATGAATAAAGCACTTTCTAAGGATAAAGATTTAGGATAAATCACCAAGGGAAAATGATATATTAATTACACGTTTAAAATTGTTGACCCATTTTAAAAGGTCTTACGGGCTGAGTTTAGCAATGAAATAATCTCTTTGAAAAAGTAAACAGAAATCTAATACATTCCAACCAGATCTTAGTGCTGGTTTGTTTCAAAAAAAAGGCAAATGAGAAGAGAAATCTTGTTACATTGGTGAAAGTCAATTACAATAAACCTACATAATATTATGCTAGCCTATGAATCTAATCCTTTGATACTAATACAATATGACTGATCTTGGAATACTTTTGTGCTCAGTAAAATGGGAACAGAAACTTTATTTTACTTCAGAGAAACATTTAAATTTATATTGTCATTTAAATACTCCACAAGGCCCATGTTTCAAAGATTTGTAATGAAATATTTTAAAAACAAAATGTATCCCATCACTTATAAATTCATGGCTTAGCTGAAACAGAACCACTGTATAAAATGATTTACAGTGGTAAAAATAAAAATCATTTTATTGATTAATTAATTGAATTTATATGGCCACTCATCTCACTTGTATGTGACTCTGGGCAGCATATACAATTAAAACACAACTAACGATCATAAAATTCAACCATTAAAGTCAATTAAAAACAGTTAAAAACTATAATAACAAAAAGACAGAGGAGTGCAGTATGAATGTATACACAGCACAATCATTTCGAGCGCTCTGCGCTTCCATGGGACTTCCCCAAGGCCTGATGGCAAAATCAAGTTTTGATGGCCTTCCAGAGGATCAACAGTGTTGGGTTCAAATTCTCTTTATCTTTAATATAGATAAATAACTCACAAAGTTTCCTTGACCATGGGTACTATGCCAATGATTTACTGAATAAGCTATCATATAAAAGCACACGTAATTATAAACCAAGGTTTACAAACCCCAAAGATCATATACAGTATTATGATAAAGCCAGTGGTGGGATTCAAATAATTTAACAACTGGTTCTCTGCCCTAATGATTTCTTCCAACAACCAGTTCTCCAAACTGTTCAGAAAGTTAACAACCGGTTCTCCCGAAGTGGTGCGAACTGGCTGAATCCCACCACTGGATAAAGTCAAACAAACTGCATTATGGATTACCATGATGGTTTTATATTCAACACATTTTACTAGGTAGGTGCTGGTACGCAAAAGAGAAAGTGCAGTGCAGTTTAATTATCAATAAAATTCTCAGAATTTGGCTAGCATCTTTTATTTAAAATTTAGCAATTGTAGCATCGCATAATAGTGGTCATATCTAATTGCAACCAGAATGAATTCTTTGTACCTTGCACTACTTCCCCCTTTCCTGTCTGAATTTTATTTCCACTTGTATTTTATATTACAACAAACTCTAATAAAAGCTATAGTGTGTGTGTCTTATGAGAATTTATTGCATATATGACTGTATATTGTATTTGAGTTTGCAGTAGATATGAGTTTATTGTGTATGGTGGTGAGATGTGCTCCTCCTAGTGGTACTGCTGGATACTGCCCAACCGCCAGGTGGTGCTGAGCTGAATACAGACCCTACCAATGTCAGGCCCAGGTGACAAGCCAGTCGGTCAGGTTTTTTTGTCCCAACGCATGAATCTATCACCATCTCCGTCAAAATACAGACATGACCCGTATGCTGTGTTTGATCATGCAAATTATTCCTTGATCCAAAAAGTGGACCCTGCTCCTGGGGGGAAAGTGCTAGGAAGATGATGATGATGTTGTTGTTGTTGATGATGATGATGATGATGATGATGATGATGATGATGGTGATGGTGATGATGGAGGAGGAGGAGATTTTATTGTATACATGATGATCTTGCTTTTATTTACTCAAAAGAAATTATCTGGAATCCCACCCACTCCAGTTCAGAACACTATTGAGATTTGTAAAATTTAACTCTGGATACACATTGCTCAGGGTCTCTCAATCTATGAAATAAATTTAAAACAAAACAAAACAAAACTCTGATGCCAACAAGGTTGCTTGCTGGTTTCATTGGTTTCATTGGTTTTGTTGGTTTGTTTTTGCTATTTTAATCCTACATGAGAGAGTAAATTTCAGAAACAATGTGACCAGACCGGGAGGCAAGTTGCAACTTCCCATCATTGGAGGTGGTGGCTCTAGCATAGCACTTGCTTTAGACCAGTGTTTCTCAACCTTGGTAGCTTGAAGATGGGTGGACTTCAACTCCCAGAATCCCCCAGCCAGCAGCGCTGGCTGGGGGATTCTGGGAGTTGAAGTCCACCCATCTTCAAGCTACCAAGGTTGAGAAACACTGCTTTAGACTATAGTGAAACATTAAGTAATTCATGGGAAGGCTAACCTTCCATTAACCCCAGGAAATAAAGCTAGGTATGTGCACTGATTTCCATCCAATCTAAACTTTCCATTTCTTAACTGCCAGTGAAAAAAATTGTTGAATATGAGTGGGTGATAAAGGATGACAAAAGAAATGAGGCATTCCAGACAGCTGAAATTTAGACCATGTTTGCCTTTGTCCTTAAATCCCCACTTTAGCTGGGCAGGAATAGCAAAAACATGCCACTATCACTTTAATGAGTTTTCCTCTGAGAGTAATATTTTAATTCCTATAATATTTTCAAAACCAAAAACCAAACAAAACTGAAGACAAGTAAGCATATAATTCCTCCCAACAATAAATAAATTTTTAAGTTATTAGCTACATATCTGTCTTGAAGTGATTTTTTAAAAATGTATTCTTTTAAAATAGTGACAAAAAACAGTCAGAAAAACAAAATAAAGCACAAAAATAAAAACACATACATTGGCAAAACAACAACAACACATAAATACTGTTTTTTAAAAAAAAAGAATAAAAGAATGTATAAACTGCCAGAATGCTTTCCTTGAATAATAAACACTTTAATGATTTTCCATGACTTACACATACAGTATAACAATAGAAAAAACATTTTAAATGCTATTCATCTACTGCATGGAAATATGCTGATAGGTCTTCTAAGGTTAAAAAAAAAAATCTAAAAAAAATAGTGAAATAACGGGACAGGAGGTAATCCTAGCCCCAGAACTTTTCCTCCTAGGCATAACCGAAGAAGGCTTTAACAATAATAAAACCCAACTGATAATCCAGATCACAACTGCGGCTAGATTAGCCTTCGCAAAATGCTGGAAAAATAAATTTATACCCTCAGAAGAAACTCTAATAAATAAGATCCTAGAGTGCGCAGAAATGGCGAAACTGATAAGTGAGTTAAAAAACGAGGACAACTCAAAATATTATGATGTATGGGGTATTTGGTATCACTGGTTGAACAATAAGATGAAAACATGACTTTAGAATTTGACCTGGCACATGAATTATAGTTATATTGTATAGAATAATGTATAGTTAAGGATGAAGCTTTTTTTTAACTTTTGTTTCACTATATTGTATAAACACTGTACCTCCGAAAGAAGAGATAGATTGTATATTTTCTTTTTGTTTTGGAAAACTCAATAAAGTATTTATAAATATATATATATATCTAAAAAAATTAATAAATAATGACTTCCACAGAAGACATGGCAAACTGAAGATATCTCCACAAAAGCAGAGCTGACAACCATGGCAAAGATTACAGAAACTATGAGTAGATTGGTTCTTCAGAACCTCTCTGGACAAGGAGAAGACAGGAGTTCACCCATATGTCCTCCAGATGGCTGCTTCTCATGAGGAGACCACAAAAGAGAAGTTTTCCATGAGTTTGAGCATCGAGAGACAAAAGGATCACCCATCTTGCTCACAACCACAATGGAAATTTTTAAAGAATGTCAAAATCACAAGGCTCAGTTTCTAAGCACTTCATCTTAAAGCTATTAAAGACCTTTGGAACAATAGATTTGAAAAGCCTTCATTGGACGAGTTTAGCTTCAACCCTAACAAAAGAAAATTTTATTATAAGCTTAAGAGTTGAAAGAATTTGAAATGAACAGGTAAAAACTAAATAAGATTTTGATTTAAGAAAGTTATAAAAGATTTAAGGGACTAGGTAAATTTGGAATATTGACTTTTGCTACAAGATTTTGGAATTAACTATAAAAAATAAATAGATTCTCATGGGAACCAGATTTATTTTGGCTATCTTGGCTACTTTAAGTCATAACAAAGATTAGATACTTTATTATTTAGAAACTGGGCACTAGAGAAGACTAAAGATTCTCAGTGGAAGGGAAAAAAACATACAAGTCTGCTTTTTGGGTGAATACTAGGACTTACAAAATGTCATGACAATAGATTTATTAAAGGAGACCTTGAAAGAAAGGAGCCAGAAATTAGTAGCTACAATATCAACATTGTCAGTAATGGCGTCTGACTCTATAAATAAAGTATGTCCAAAAAGGAATGAGGGAATGATAAATATGGTACAAATTTTGCCCAATAAGATGGAGAAAGTGGAACTACAAATCACAGACCAAGACAATGACTTGGGAAAGTATCTTTTACTGGGTATACAAAAGAAACTGGCTGAAGTTTTAAAAATTAAAGAGGAAATACAAATAACATACCAAGAGAATGCTCTGCAAAATGTTTTCTTATTGGACCTATAAATGAGGCTTGCTAAACACTTGAAATGTATGCAATGGGATAAAGAAGAATTGAAAAGAAATACAACATGACAATATTTGAATGAACTAGAGGTTAAGTTGATTAGAAGTAAAAAGAATATACATTTGATTTATGTGATCAAGATTAAAGTAAGACTCTTTTTTCTGCAAATTTCTAGGAACCCTCTACAGACTTTTTGCTGACACCAGGATTGATAAATTGATGTTTATGGATGTACTTATAGATAAAGGATGAGATATGGGCTAAAGAGGTATCTATTTGTAACCTTATACAGTAGGTATGAAGAGTCACTAAATTTGTTTACACTTCTTGTAATGAAGATGGGAAGTCAATTCTTTATATATTTCCTTTCTCTTTCTTTCTTTCTTTCTTTCTTTCTTTCTTTCTTTCTTTTTCTTTCTTTCTTTTTCTTTTTTTTTTTTTTTGCATTTTCTTTTTCCTGACACTTTTTATTTTTCTATTCTCTTTTCTTACTTAGGTAAATAGAATAGAGGTAGTCCTGAACTTACAACCATTCGTTTAGTGATCATTCGAAGTTACTACGGCACTGAAAAAAGTGACTTGGCCATTTTTCACACCGATGACCGTTGCAGCATCCTCACGATCATGAGGTTAAAATTTGGGTGGTTGGCAATCATTTATGATGATTGCAATGTCCTGGGGGTCATGTGATCACTTTTTTGCAATTTTCTGAGAAGCAAAGTCAATGGGCAAGCCAGATTCATTTAACAATCATGTTACTAATGATATTAACAAATGCAGTGGTTCACTGAACTGTGGCAAGAAAGATAATAAAATGGGGCAAAGTTCACTTAACAACCGTCTCGCTTAGCAACAGAAATTTTGGGCTCAGTTATGGTTGTAAGTCGAGCAGTACCTGTAACAGATTTGGAAGGGACCTTGGAGGTCTTCTAGTCTCATATTCCTATTCAAGCAGGAGACCCTATACATTTCAGAGAGGGCAAGCGCAGGACTGGGTGACAGCTGGGTGACATCAGCAAGTTTAGTTTGCATTAGTTTTTCCCAATGTAATCAAAATATTTAATAAAAATTATATACATTAAATAATTATTATTATCTCTTTTATTCATTAAACATGAAACTCAGTCAACTGAACATTTAAAAATATATCACAAACATAAATTGACTGGCGCTAATGGTTGATACGGGTTGCTGCCAGCATCCTAGGTATCAACCAAGTACAGCGATATCAATAAATTGTACGCTTCGGTTTTCGACAACTGCGATATCTGGCGTGTTGTGTTCCAAATGATGAGTCATCTATATTCGAAAGTTCCACAAGATCTTCACCATCTCATTTTCAACAACTTTTTCCATTTTATGTTCCCATGACTTTTTGGATAGAGGTAAGGCATATTTTTTACATAATGACCAGTGGATTAATTTAGCAACTCGGTCATGTCTATATTATATGTTGTTGTTGTTGTTGTTGTTGTTGTTGTTATCTCTTTTATTCATTAAACATGAAACTCAGTCAACTGAACATTTAAAAATACGATTAACTGGTACTAATGGCTGATACGGGTTGATGCCAGAGTCCTAGGTATCAACCAAGTATCTTCTTAAAATATATTATGTTCCGAGTAGCGCAGTTTTTTGCAGTTCCGTTGGTGTTATTGCAGAAAGCTGCAATTTCTTGATGTGCTTTGTAAAATTCTTGGACATGGTACCAAGTGCCCCGATGACAATGGGTATCACTGTTACATGTTTCATCCATAGCCGTTTAGTTTCGATGGCCAGGTCGTGATATTTCGTGATTTTTTCCAGTTCTTTTTCTTCGACTCTGGCATCTCCTGGTACATATCAATATCAATAAACTGTACACTTTGGCCCTCAACAACCATGATATCTGGCATGTTATGTTCCAAATGACAATCCGTCTGTATTCGAAAGTACCACAAAATCTTCACTGTCTCATTTTCGATAACTTTTTCCACTTTGTGCTCCCATGACTTTTTGGATACAGGTATGTTATATTTTTTACATAATGACCGGTGGACTAATTTAGCAACTATGATGGTGGTGATGATGATGATGATGATGATGATGATGATGATGATGATGATGATGAACTGGAGAAGATAACAAAATACAAAGACCTACAAATAGAAATGAATGACTGTGGCAAAGGCAAGCAAGGGTAGTACCAATAGTAATAGGTGCCTATGGTGCAATCCTAAAACAATTGGAGCACCACTTGAACACCATTGGCATTATCAAATTCACCATCAGTCAATTGCAGAAGGAGTCTTTACTTGGTACAGCTTCCATCCTGCAACGATATCTGTAACACTGTCAAACATCCAGATCTGCCTATCCCATCTCCTTGGTAAGGACTTGATAAGTAGACAAAAATGCCAAACCCAGTCTGAACATCTGACTGACTGTGTGATTAATAATGATGATGATGATGATGATGATGATGATGATGATGATAGAATAACAGAGTTAAAATAATGTAATAATAACAACAATGATTCCGCATATAATAACAGAAACCCCCAGAGTTAACAATTGTTGATAAGAAAGACAAAACAGTCTGGCTAGTGGATATTGCAAATACCTAGAGATAGAATAGAGGAAAAAGAACTGGAGAAAATCATAAAGTCAAAGACCTGCGAATAGAAGAGGAATGACTGTGGCTAAGGAAAGCAAAAGTAGTACCAATAGTAATAGAAGCCTCGAATGCAATCCCAAAACATCTGGAGCACAACTTGAGAATCCAGTATTGACAAAATCACCATCAGTCAATTGCAAAAGGCAGCTTGTATCTTGTGCCAATTCCTTTCACACTCTCCAACAACATCTGCCTATCCCAGATCCTGGGGTAGTGAATGAATATATCAAATCCAGTCTAAACATATGGCTGACTGTGCAATCAACTAAAATAATTCAATCTAGAGAAGCACTGATGTGGTTTGCGCAGAAGACAATCGCAATTTTCTTGTAAAAAATTCCAAGATTAATTATGTAGTCAAGGTCTACAATTTCTATCACTGTCAGCTAACTTACTCAGCTGCTGCAGTATTGGACACTGTGGTCCAACATCTTTGAAAGGCACCAACCTGATAAAGGCTGCGGGGGGTGTTCAGCTTGATTTTCCCAGATCTCAGACCAGAAAACCTTTGTATTATATACACAAGGATGGAAGAATATATTTTGAAGTGTAGGGACTCAAAATATTTCCTTCACAGCAGAAAATATACTGTAGAGTGAGATTCTCCCTCCCCCCTCTGGAAAACATATATTTTTCTTTTCTATCTTTTATACTCCAGAAATGACCACTTGGCTTTAGACTTTATAAGAAACAGCATCCCAAACAAAGAAGCTTGCAGAAGGACTAAAGTAATGTATTATTACCGTTAGCTTATCAATAGAAATATAAAGACTCTTACTCACTGTGTTAGACTTTAACTCACTAATTTTACATAGTAAGAATGATCCATATTAGTTTATGGTAGCTAACCATCAAGTGGAGTCTGGGTGCACTTTTTCAGACTAAAAGATTTTATTTAAAGACTTTGCTATGATTCTAATAAAATGGGTTAGTCTGAAAAGGTGCTGCCAGACTCCTCCTGAGTTTTAACATGACCTAGTAGAAATCTGGTTTCTAGAATCCACAAGTGCCAATCTCTATTAGTTGGGAACAGAGATACAGAAAAGACCAACTCTGTGCTACCGTATCATCTATTAGACATCTGGATTTTTGCACCCTAGATCTGGTTGTTCTTTCTAACTGGAGTCTCTTCTATGTGCTAAAAAAGACGCATTGGCAAAAAAGAAAACACCACTCCAATTTTTTTAAAAAAAATCTAAAACATGGGAAATGACAGATAGAGGAAGGTGCTACCTAGATTACCTAAGGATAGTTAAAAGTAAAAAAGCTATCTCATACTGAATGATAAGCTAATTTAAACAATGAATAGCAAACTGATACATACTGTATATATCACACTAAGCCATAAAGTGTTTTGTCTAACTGTATTCTATTGTATGTATGAACCTACTGATTGTTCTCTCAACAAATTACAACTAGATAAACCATGGATTAGCATGACATAAAAACTCAATCAAGATCTCCATGCCCTTAGAACCTTTTACTTTTATCAACTATGCCTTTTCCTAGTTTCTGTTCTTTAGCTGCTGCAAACTTTCCATGCCATGCTACTCATGGTGCTAGTATCCAAAAGTATAGTAGAAAGCAGTTTCGTGACCCATGAGAGAAAACCACAGGCTGATTAAACAAACCTGACATTTACTGTCTGGCTATTAAGCATGCTGGGAAGCAAACAGCCTCTCCAGCGACACTGAAAGTTGCATTTTGTTTCCTTCCTGACTGATTTTAAAAATAAGTCTGGAGGGATTGGGGAATATAAATTGGTTTTTGTTTCCACATTCTTGAATGTAGCAGAAAAACGCAGGGTAAGTAGCTGATTAATCTTCGAATGTAGCATTTTAATGTTCTGGAAAAGAAAATGCATTAGTGATAAATATAGATTAAAAAGGGAGAAATTATGTGGAAGATAGAGGCTGCTATGGCAATTGAGGTGGGGGAAAGGAGTGATTTAAATCGTGAATAGCAGGATATCATACTATAGAAATAGACTGCAATTGAATAAGTTAAAACCCTGTGCTTTCCCAGGCTACTATCTGCACATACCATCTCCATAATAATTGGAGGAAATTCTCTCTAATTTTTACACTCTTGCATTTCAGTGTCAGAACTTCATGACATAGATCCAGATTGAGTCATAATTTAATTGTGTTTTACTGAATGGACTACAACTGACCATGTACCACTGAACCATAAACCACTGGTTAAAGAAAGTAGTTGCAGGGATCAAATATTGAATTAACCTAAAACATTGTATTGGGCCAAATAAACCATGTTGCAGTGAGTGGTCATGAACTCTTGACTTCAAAGGTACTACACAGGAATTGAGGTTAGACTAAAGGAGCTGACAACCTGCAGTTTAAAGCCATTTGTAGCCCCTGGTCTCATTTTAGAGCACCTCAGCATTATTGAAGAAGCTCTTTGTAATTATTTAGACCTCTTGCAAGAGATTCTTCCTAACAGGCTGTAGAGCATAGTGAGAGAGAAGGGACAAATAATGTTAATAAATAAAATGATAAAAATAAAATAAGATGTCCAAAAGCAAAAAAACAAATGGGTTTTGATAGTGCATTAAAACTATAAATCGTGCTTTATGAATTACAGTAGCAAGCATTTTTTATCTCACTAAAATCAATTCAAATATCCTTACTCTAGTATGTGAACCAAGCCCTAATGTTGAAATATTCTGGAAATTAGCAAATTGGGCCTGATCAGGTACAGAAGTGGAGTATTGTTATATTAAAGTCCCTGCCCCCCCCTCCCAAATCTTTGGAAAAGTACTTGGCAAAGGTACTTGTAACTAGAGAGATTGGGGATGACTAGTGAGCTACAGAAAGAAACCCAAGATTCCCCGAAGATGTAGAAAACCTTCTGAAGTGTATTCTTCCCAGTCTCTTGAGTATTCAGGGATGAAAACAAAATGAAAACAAAAACAGACTCTTTGGAGCTTCAGCCATCCAAACCAAGAACTCAAAAGATATGTTCCAAATAAAGTTCCCAACCTCAGAGGTAAATGTCTATGGAGATTCTCAGTCAGCCAGGTCATGGTTGTCCCAAAGGTGCTTTTTCAAGAGGCAACTAGACTTTCTGTTTTTTCTTTGAAGATGTTTTGCTTCTCATCCAAGAAACTTCTTCAGCTCTGGAAGCTTCTTTTTCCTCAGAGCTAAAGAAGCTTCTTGGATGAGAAGCGAAACGCCTTCAAAGAAAAAGCAAAAAGTCCAGTTGCCTCTCGGAAAAAGCACCTTTGGGACACAGAGGTAAAGTTACTTGGAGCACAAGGGAACACAAGGATAGCATCTACCTAGAATGTTTCAAAGCATCTTTTCCACATATCATGCAGTTGTACTCTGAAACTATTTCATTGTCACACCATGACCAGGTTCCTTTTGAATGAAGGTACATTATGTATTTCGTTTTGAAAGGATGACAATTGGCACAAAGAAATAAGAAAATGGAGGCCTTTGCGTTGTTGTTTTTTACTATATACAGTGAAGCTATTTACAACATAGGCCCGCAGGGGAGGGCCTTCTCTGTGGCTGCTCTAGCTCTGGAACCAAATACCTCCTGAGGTCCGGACCGCCCCCACCCTATTGGCCTTCCGGAAAGCGGTGAAGACCTGGCTTTTCCGGCAGGCCTGGGGCCGTTGATCTCGCTACGGCGATCTTGCGAGACCCGGCCATGGAATGGAGTGTATGAGTTTTTAATGTTTTCTTTTTAAAAAATTTTACGGGATATTGTTCACATTGTTTTTTGCTGTAAGCCGCCCAGAGTCCTTATGGAGTTGGGCAGCATAGAAATGCAACTAATAAATAAATAAATAAATAAATAAATAAATAAATAAATAAATAAATAAATAAACAAACAAACAAACAAACAAACAAACAAACAAACAGGAATTTACAGCAAGTATATGCAACACAATTCTGTTAACAGGCTTCTTCCTAAACTTCTCCCACAGAAACTATTCTTCTATAACTCTCCTGCTAATTGCTTTGCTTCCTCCCCCTTACACTTACACTCCTTCCCATTTCTGGGCCTATTAATAGAAAGAATGAAAATAAATGAATGTATTGGATTTACTATCATGGTCAGCACAGCTCAACCAGCTGAACAATTTCTGCTTCACCATTGGTGAAAAAAAATTCTTTCAAAGTCTTCTGCTTGGTCCAGGCCTTCCCCAACAGCTAATTTTCATCTTCCTGTCGTCACCTCTCTGAGACTTTGTTCCTTCTTCAGGGAAAGTCACCTGTAGATTTTTCTTCTTCCTCTCTGACCTGAAATCAGAGGTAGGCTTCCCCAGGCTCCAGAGACCCTCTGGAGGCCCGGAATAGGCCTGTTTCTTGCCTTCCTCAACTTCTGGTAGGCCCATTTTTCGCCTTCCCCAAGCCTCTGCATGAACACTGCATTTACCTGCATCCAAAACGGGCCATATGGGGACTCCTGGGAGGGGAGGGGCAGGATGGGCAGGGCCAGCCAGGAGTGAGATTTGGGGGTTCTCTGAACTGCACAAAATCTTAGCTAGAGGTTCTCCCAAACCCCTGCGAACCCCTAGCAGCCCACCACTGCCTGAAACCAACAACTGTTCCACACATTGAGCTAAATCTATTCCCCAATTTTTCTCGTCAAATATTCTGTTTTGCAATCTTTTTTTCTCCTCACCCTTTCTAATTTTGGACTAGACTGGCCATAGGTCCCCCAGCAACTGAGGAAATGAGTGCACCATCAGAGCTCTAGTCCCTAACATCTATATTCCAGGCAGGAGCAATGGACAACTGTCTCTACATCTCATCACAACAGCCCTGGCTAACAACCAGGTCAGTTCATCAGCCCTCATGATAGCATAGCTGCACTTCAAGGCTAGAACTGAGCTGCTTCTGCCATTTTCTCTCTTCATTTGCTGACCCTTGCAAGTATAACTACAACTATACCAGGCCACTAAAAACCATATGCCACATTCATGACCCATTTTGCTCAAGAATTTCCATAGGTGCTGCATATATATGTTAAATGCTCCAAAACATCCTCTGAAGTGTGCATTATAGCCCTGCTGACTATACTTGCATGGAAGAAAAAAAATCAATTCTCCTTTGAATCAAGCTTCTATCTTGGGGATTTCATGGACACGTCTAGGCAGTTTTTGGGTAAGAAGATGGAAGTGACTTGCAATTAATTCTTTCCAGGATGTTTTTTCAACCTTCCAAATTATCTTACGGCCTTGTGATTTTCAGTAGTCTCCAATCCAAGTACTAATCAGTTTTTTCAAATTAGGGATGGTCAGCTAGGTACTCCATCTTAGATGGGCTACATAAAGTAAATTTTATAGAAATCAAAGAAATGCTTTCCAAGTAAATGTAGACTGAAACCTCATAGCTTTCACCTACATTGGATCTAGGACACATCACACTGAACTATAAACTAGAGTTACAGTATGTTCATATTGCATGTTAAGCCAGAATCACTATTACCACATGATGGCTTAGTTTACCATAAGACCTCAGCCATAATCACTTTAAAAAAAAAGACATCAAGTAAACATTTGAGTTTGTCTCACCAAAACCATGATTTTCTAGATATTAAAATCAATCTAGCAGCAGGCAGAGAACAAAGCTTTTGTTAAATTCATCTGCCTTATTTTGATATAGAATAAGAAGAGCTTTTTTCAAGGTAGACAAATTCCTATGATATCCTGATCAAGAGCTCATCCACCAAATATAAATTTATAATGATAAAATAATTCTGATGACCTAGTAGTAGAATACTAAGGTCTGTGGCATATCTGATATGATAGGCAGCAGCCCTTATTTAAAAATCAAGTTGTCTTTCTCTGCATTGCCCTTTTTCAAGTGCTAAAATGCTAAACAATCGAATTCTGCTTCCCATTAGACTGTGAGACTCCCGGAAGACTGTGGCGACAAACTAAGGTACTTTATTTCTAATGCACTTTAACATCATGGTAGGTGCACATTATGAGAAAGCAGGATGCATTTATTAAAGACACCTAGAGGTTCATTTTAATAGAATTCAACGGGAACCAGTTTGCACATTTTGCCTCCCCCTTAGCATTCCAGGAAGGAAATACGGATGTTAAAAATGTTGACTTTAAAATGTTTCAGCATGTTCTGAAGCAGGTAGTATTAAATTACATTTAACTGCCCTTTCCAATGGCATAATGACAGCTCTCGGTTTCCACTGAATGTTTTGTTCCCAAGAGCTTGAGGAATCCCAAACTTTCTGCAAAATGTGATGAACTCTTATTTCCAGTGCATTTGCTGGTAAGGGGAATGTGATCTGATGGCTGTGAGTTTGGATGGGAAAGAATTGGAATGGGCTGGAATCAGGCTTAAATTCAACAGCTAAATATATGAGCCATATCCTTTTCCAGGCAAATGGTTTTGTAGGAAGTTAGCACCACCCCTTTCCTAGAAAAATGAAATATTTTAGGAAATATTAAAATGGCAGAATATATTTCCCTGGATGAGAAATGGAGAAACATGTTTTAAAGACAAAGCAGCTCCCACCTTCCTGTCCCCCCCCCACCTTTGTCAATGGGCCATTAAGGTCTCAGCCAAGCTCACTCATTCCCCCCACCTTTGTCAATGGACCATCATCTGCAACACAATAGGACCCATCTAGCAACAGAAACTCGTCACATGGCACCTGGGAAGATTACATCAGCCAGCAAGGCTATCTAAGACCCCCACCCCCCTTGGGAATCTGACAACCAATCAGGATACTCTTCCTGTGTCCCGGAAGTTCAAAGCTCAGAGAGGGCATAAAGCCAAAGAACGCTCAACATCTTGGCCCTGTTCAGGAACTCAAACCATGTGATCCTGTCCACCATTAAACCATTTTTCCAAGCAGTCCCCATGTTTCCAGTGTCTTTTTCCCCACTTGGAACTGAACCCAGAAGGATATTTCTTCTAACAGTTTTTACCTATGGGAGGTTTCTTTCTGCGTTTGGGATGAAAAGACAACTTATGCTAAAATTAAACAATCCAACACTGTCCAGGTGCTTCTCGATGAGCGTAATGTAAAAAACTGACTTTAGCTACCACAATCCTTAGCTCTCATCTGTCACAAATCCTATATTCTCTCTATATATAGTTTTATTAGTTTATAATATAACATACAGAGAGAATACAAAAGCAAATATTAGGGAAATTAGGGAAGGAAAAGGGGAAGTGAATAGTGGGAGAAAGAGAGGGAAAAAGAAAAAAAGGCATTGACTTCTGACTCCTTTGGTGCAGTTGAATAAGGCATTAAGATTTACGTTCCACTTTTTACTTTTTCATAATAATAGAAACTAGCCATTTCTGTAATAACAAATCTATCTAATCGGTAAAACCCAAGATCAAAGTTTCATCTTTTTCCACCTCAAGCACAAAGTCCAGAAGTGATTTCCAAGTTGAAGTAAAGGTATTTGTGTTTTTTTCTTTAATCAGAGCAGTCAATTTAGCCATCTCTGCTATAGGACAAATCCTATATTCTCAACTTCCAACTAAAACAGATAGTAATACCTTTCACCAGTCCTACCACTGTTTACTTTTAGATCCAACCATTCATGGTCGGATCTTGGGAGATCTGGCCATGAATGGTGTGCATGGGCTTTTAATGTCTTTAAAATGTTTTTATAATGTTTTTTTAATAATTTTTCTATGTTCACATTATTTTTGCTGTAAGCCACCCAGAGTCCCTTGGGAGTTGGGCGGCATAGAAATGGATGACTATTAAGAGACAGAAAGATAAGAGTGCTGTATTTGTTCAGCAAAATCAGTGAATAAGTTCGTAAAACATACCAATAAGATGTTTATATATCGTTTCTTGTAAATTGAAAAATACATAAAAACCAAAACCAAAATAGGTCTTAGTGCCATGTGTGAACATCATCTCTCTCTTTCTTTTCCTGCCTGAGATTTCCCCATTTCCATCTCACCTACTCTGATTAGTTTATCACCAAAGCTAAGAGTCAGTGCATCAGTTAATTAAAAAATGTCCAAAAGTGATCTTTTATTTATTCATTAACTTTACTGAATTCATAATCCTGCTTTTCTGATAATTGGGAGAGGTGGAACAGGGGAAGGCCTTGCCCTAAACTAAGCTGGCAAAATGTACAAGAAAAAAGTTTGGAAGAAAAAAGAAAAGGAAGTGTTAGCTTTTCAAGGCCACAAGTGAGTAATAAATTCATCCACAATGATAAAATGTAACAATTTGCTACCCAAATTAAAGTGACAAGAAAGTGGAGAAAACTAACTTCCTTCCTTCCTTCCTTCCCTTCCCTTCCCTTCCCTTCCCTTCCCTTCCCTTCCCTTCCCTTCCCTTCCCATGCATGCCGGCATCTGTTGATGGCATAAATTATATGGATGAGTTGAGAACAAATCTCATAGGGATTATTTTTAACTTTTACAGCTATGATCACTAGTATTATTTTGTTTCATGTAATGAGGACTGACATCACTCTAAATTCCAAGTTTCAGGGTAACAACTGTTTATGCAAGATGTTCATAAACTCTCAGTTGTTTCTCATCAGGCACAGTCTCCTTCATTCTTTCCTGTTATTTTTTTCATTCCAATAGTCATAATCCTAAAAGAAGGAAAAAGAATAACCTAGTATATTCCTGTGGTGATACAAGTTGCAAACATCTGAGGTATTGACTTGAAATGTTTTAGAAAAAAAATGCCAATATTATGAATCATGGAAGAACTTCTCTCAATAAGAAAACTCTTTCATGGGAAGAAAATGTCATGGTTACATAACCTTCCCTAATTTAAACTAATTTTGGAAAGATACAGCACAGTCACCGGTCTTTTCAATTGTAGACCTTGTGTCTGTTTATTGCATGGGGAAAGAGGAAATCTGCAAATTTGAGACGACGTTTTTATTAAACAGGTCATGTAACTAAGGCCTGGATCTAAAGAAGCCAAGATATGAATCTAAAAAAACCAATACCGCAGTGGTATTTTCCAACTGTATCATAATAGCCTCTGTTGCAATGTTCCACTCATATTATAAAAGTTACATTTCACAGAATAATAGACTTAGAAGGACCAGATAGGTGATTTGTCCAATCCATTGATGTTATGAAGGTTTTTGAAGCTAACTTTCCTCAACTGAGGTTGTCTAAATCTACAAGACTACAACTTCCATAATCCAGGGAATATTATCCAAAACTGAAAGTGTAGGAAGCATTGGTGTGACATATTTGGTGTTAGCCTGAGGAAGGCTGCCTTACTCAGATCCATCTCACTCCCAGCAGTGAAAGGAAGGGGTGACTACTTATTCCTAAAATGGCTGTATGGCTTCTGCTGCAAATAATCTGCCTGCAGGAGTTACGTACCATCATCCTTACAAAGCTATCACTGACTGGGGATGATGGGTATTATTGGATAGCACCAGGGTAGAGAAGTAATACTGTAGCTAGACAGAGCTACAATTTCCTTTGGCTGAAGCAAATTGTGGCAGCATTTTTATAGGATTGATTTTCACAATTTCCACTCTCTTTTTTCTTTTTCTGCTTTGATTGTTTAATGAGGTTCTCTATATTTAGTGTTGCTTGCCTGCCAACAGCCATGTCAGATGAGAAGCTGATGAGAACTGTATTCCAACACTTCTAAAAAGAACCAGATTGAGAAAGGCTCTGCTGCAGAGCCTTTCTCAAGTAGAGCCCTGTTTGCCACCAGAAGCCCAGGTGTGCTCCAGACAAACAGTAGGTTATGTCTGTAATTATAGATCTGTGCAGTTCCCAATGGAATCTCCCTGTGGATGTGCTGTGGGTAGCTTTTGGCACTGAACGCAATGGTAATCAGTCAAGAAAGAAGTCAACATAAGGTCATCCCATTTCACCTTCCTCCATCGTAAAAGGCAACCACACACTCGGGCCCCAATAGAAATTAGACCATGTTGATCTTGCTTCAAATACAACAAAGTATCAGGCTTCCACCATCACAACAAAATATCTTAAATCTATCCTGCATTGTGGCCTTTATTCCGGACAACTGCTGCAAAGACAGAGTCATGGTTTTAAAAAGGAAGGTAAGAAGTGGCTACAATAAATCTCTGGCAGGGTTAAAGCTCTTCTTGTTTATTATGTTCATGGTATGTGTGCACCAGAGGTGAAATACTCGCAGATCGAACCAGCTCGCCCGATCCGGTAGCAATTTTTTCCTGCGGTTCGGCAATCTGGTAGCGATCGCCACCCAGGTGTCATTACTTCCTGGTTTTAACCAGGAAGTAATGTTTTTTTTTACCCTCTGCACATGCGCAGAAGGTGTGCATGTGCTTCCGAACCAGTAAGGAAGGTATGTAGATTTCACCCTGATGTGCACTGCATATAAAATACCATGTTTCCCCGAAAATAAGACCCTGTTTTATATTTTTTTGAACTCCAAAATAAGTGCTTGGCCTTATTTTCGGGGAGGTCTTATTATTTTGAGGTGCGTGGAGCAAGATGATGCTCCTCTTGCCGTCTTATCTGATTTCCAGCTCTGCGTTTAAATATTTTTAGGGAGGGCTTATTTTTTGGGGGGGAGGCTTATTTTAACGCATGCTCTCAAAAGCCCGATTGGGCTTATTATCAGGGGATGTCTTATTTTCGGGAAAACAGGGTAGTCCTAAGCATCTTGATTTTTTTTTTCACCATAGTCCATGAACATACCTGTGCATGGTAAAAGGAGGTCCCACACAGTCTTATTTCCTTTTTTTATTATTATTATTTTTACAGCACCAGGACATCCACAGCCACCAGTACATGTAAAAAAAGGGCAGGGTTTCAGTTGCATAGTTATGACTGCCATCTTAACTTTTCCAACTCTGAGAATTCTATACAGCATTTTAATTTGTGTTTCCAGCAGGTGACACAGAGAAAGGGGAAATATGACAATGTCAGAAAAGAGGCAATGGAAAAGGCAGACATACCGATAGTCATTCATTCACCATGAGGACAGCAGAGTTTAATGGCTTTAAAACCAAAATGGTTTTATAAAAAAATTGAATAGCCAAATGTATGTTGTTTTGCTGACAGAACAAGCAGTGAGTGGTGCTTTAAGCCACAACTAGGGAAGTGATTGGGTTGGGAGGTTCTTTGGAGGTCAATTTTTTTAAAATCAATGTTTTTAATACAGAGAAATGAAAAACAAACATAATAAACCAAGTTGTTTGCTCACCTGACCAGAAAAACAGAATTCCATTTAATGCACTATACCGGCACTCCAATAATACAAAGTTTTCTTTTCTGAGTCATTCTGGTATTATTTTATGCATGAAGTCAGGTAATAAAATTATCACAGTGGAGAGCGCAGAGAAAAGATCGTTTAAATAATTTAATCACTGGTCATTGTATCAACAAAGGCATGGTCAGCTGAGAGACCAGAGTTCATAAATATATTATAAAAATGAGTGATTCTTTAATTTTAAGTAACAGTCTTCTGGGTTGGATTTCATATGTGAAATACTATACAAATTCAGTTTCTGAAAAGAGATGGGAATTATCATAGTCCAAATTTTGACACACCGATTCTTTCTAAGTTTGTTCTATGGGTTACACAATTCTGGGACAAGATGAAATAAAGAGTAGTTAAGTTATTCTATACAAAATATAGCCTTATATATATATTTTCCTTTTAGAGCTCCTTCCTAGGTAGTTGGAGAACTATTTTATAAGGTTGTTAGAAACCTTTGCAAGTAGGCCCCCATTTTTTTTGGTCCACAGAAAGATTTCAAACTTTGAGAATACAGGGCTTTCTAAACTTCTGTTAACATAGGTCCTAACCCATTTACAAAACACCTGCTGTTATCAAACCTTGTACTAGGCACTGCAATGAAATGATACTCCAGATGCTCAACTTTGTGTTCAGATAAAGCAGAAGTTTCACAGACATAACATGGCTAAATAAATTCCTTTATTGCAGATAAGAAAGAAGACTGATATGTGCAGAAAATCTGCCCACTACAATGTCCCTATAATATGTCTGCTACAAGGTTTAAATTCTAGTCCTTTCCTCCTCTGGCTTCAAGTCAAGAGACTTTTAACTTTCTCTTGGCCATGAGAGACAGAAGTTCAATGCTGATATAATCTTGGCTGAGATACATCAGTTCATACTTCATCAGTTTCAGCCTTACACCATCTTTCTATATATTATCCCCTCTCCTTTAAATCTGCTGATCACAGATCCATAAAATTTCTATAAAACTTCTTCTTTAAGGATGAAAAACTATATTGGTAATACTACTAGTTTGGGCTGGTTTGCCTGAACTGGTAGTAAAAAATGCTACTGGTTCGCTGAACCGGTAGTAAAAAAAGTAAAAAACAAAACAAAAAAAAAACCTCCGAAGATCAGCTGAGCGACGCGCGATCGTCAGAATTTTTTTTTAACTTTTTTTTTTATTGAAAAGTTTTATAGGAAATACAAACATTTTCTCGCCCCCACCCTTCCCCCCTCACCCCATCCCTCCCCCCTTGCCCTCCCACCCATTCCCCTACCCCCCTCCCTGACTTCCCAGAACAAGCACAGGGTATAGCACTCACAAACATAAAACTAAAATATGCTAACAAATTGTTGACTTCAAATTCTTTCTAGGTCTTTAACTCCTTATGACTCAAAACACTATAAACATAAGCTAAAAATTAAAAATATTTCACTCATAAGCTATATGAATCTTCTTAGTCAGATACTTGTTTTGAATATAGTCAATCCATCTTCTCCATTCCGATATGTATCTTTCATTTGAATGGTCTTTAAGATATGATGAAATTTTTGCCATCTCTGCCAAATGCACGACTTTTAGTGTCCATTCCTCAATAGTAGGTGGAACTTCCTTCTTCCAATACTGTGCTACCAGTAACCTGGCAGCTGTTATTAAATTCAAAACCAACTTAGTTTCTATTACAGTACAGTCCGTAACTATTCCCAACAAAAAAAACTGTGGTGTAAATTTAATCTTTTTCTTTAAAATATTTTAAATAATCCACCATATTTTTATCCAAAAAGCCTTAATTTTTTTACATGTCCACCATATATGAAAATATGTAGCATCTTCACGTTCGCCTCACCAACACTTAGGTTGTAAATTTGGATACATACAGGCTAGTTTTTTTGGATCTAAATGCCATCTATAAAACATTTTATAAAAGTTCTCTCTTAAGTTTTGGGCTTGTGTAAATCTTACATTTTTAACCCATATCTTTTCCCATGTTTCCATCATTATTGGTTCTCCTACATTTTGTGCCCATTTTTTTTACTTTTTAAAGTATTTAGTAAAAAATACTTTAAAAAAGTTTTTAAAAAGGTTCCTAAGCTCGCGCGCCACAGCTGATTCCCCCCCTTGCTGTTCTACTTAGCTTCCCAAGCTCCTTTTGGTGCGTACTGTGAATGCACGCACACAGTGTGTGTTTGGTGCACACTGCACATGCAGTTCGTGAGCTTGGCGTGCAGCGCGCATGTGCAACCAGCAAACTGGTAGCAAACCGGTTCAGATTTCACCACTGTCATAATGATGCAGATCTATCCATTCCCAAGAAAAAAAAAACACGGGAAAGAGATGGGATTTCTCCATTAATGTGAAATAAAATTAAGGATAGTGCTCAAGATTTATAAAGGGGAAGCAGCAAGGAATGCCTGCCTAAATGCATCTAATCTGATGGACCAGACAAACGTTCTTTAACCAGCAACAAAATGTGAATGCCTCCTAAAATCCAGCATCCTAGTCAAACAGATAATTCAGCTAGATTGGTTGTACTGGTTTTCTTTGAAATTCTGTGTGTGGAGATATTGTCTTCTTTTTTTTTTTTTAAAGCATTCTTTAGCATCTAGAAATTTGGTTTTATTAGTTTAATTAGAACATTTGTTCTCCATATGTAAGATATCCTTATGCTTCAGAGCTGAAACATGTTTTATTAAGTTCATTACTTCTGCTTTGGGCAGGAAGGTCTGAAGCATCATCGTTTCTATTTTCTTAAAATTGGGATGAAAGGAGAAATCCTTGGTTGAAAAGCTGAGCACTCTACAACTAAATAGATTAGATTGGGGCTGGAAGTTCAGCCTGGCTACTTTATAACTATGTAAGTAACTTTTATTGTGGAATCTTTGTAAAAAAAAAAAAAAAAAAGGACCTACCTATGAGATTTTAAATGATTGCAGTCTCTGTGGGCTCAATCCCAAACCAAACATGGAGTTCAATCCATCTGAATTTTTATAGTATGCTCATGGAAAGGACATCAGGTCTAGAGATGACCAAGAAAGCAATAGTAAACCACTTCCAAAAAATCTTAATGAAATGAATTGCAGGGACTAATCTAGGTAGTCACCAGGATTCAAAACTGACTCAAAGGTAAGGAGGAGGTATATGTGTATATATATCATCTCTCTTTCTCCACCACTGTCTCTCTTATTCACACATACGTAAACACAAACACACACACACACACAGAGAGAGAGGGAGGGAGGGAGGGAGGGAGGGAGGGAGGGAGGGAGGGAGAGCAGATGGGGCAGTGTTCTTATGCAGCCAAGCAAAATGCCCACAGGTTCATTGGTAGTCACTGACAGCTGAGAATTCTAAGAATAAGTGAGCCAAGGCATGTATTTCATTTGAAGACATCTCATGGATGTCATGTAATCAATTTGAAAGACCTGGAACCTCAAGTGAAAGAACATCACATTTCTGAAACACACATTTCTTAATGGTTATCCACTAAAATACAGTATTTCCCAACCATTGGCCCCTACACCTTATCTTTCTTAGACTAGATCAGGGGTCCCCCTTCATGTGGAACATTACATCATTAAAATCTTTCAACAACTACCCCATAAATCAGTTGCTGGGAGTTTGGTAACTGTGGTTCACCCAGTCACATGTTGCCTCCTAGCTATTCTTCGCTGATCCCCAAAATTCAAGAAAATATAATTTTCAAAACAGCTGAAATCTTATTGTCAAATCTGTTTTTTGCTTAACATTTTGTTTAAAAAGACTAACATCTTGAGAGATTTGACAATTTTCTGAGATTTTTCTTGTTTTCATACATACATGCATACATACATACACATATGCACCCAATTTTTTCATCCATACCAGAGGCCAGATAATGGTTTTGCTTATTAGTAGTCAAGTACTGAACATTCCAACATGAAGCTCACTTATTACAAACTGGATTCCCTTTTTCTTTTATTGAGTAGGGTCAATACCTGCTTTGCTTAACCTATAGCCCATCAAACAAACTATACCAGTGGTCACCAACTGGTCGTCCACGAGAAAATTTTGGTGGTCCGTGGAGAAATTTTCGTAATTTTTGCATTTTTGCAGGTGGTGCAATAAGGAAAAAGGAGCGCAGTGCTCGCCGTCCGGAATGAATGGTGCTGTTGTGGTGGTGGGGGAGGGGGTGGTACAAATGGGAAGAAGCGGCGTTTGCGATGGCTGGAATGAAGCACTACTTTCATTTGGACAGCAACAGCATTCTGCCAGCCAGTGGCGCAAGGCAGCCCTCGTCTCCTGCCGCTTGGGACTCGGACCCCCTGCAAGCTCTCATCTCTCAAGGAGCGCTCCCTGAAGTGGCGCTGGAAACTTTGGTCGGGCTCCTTGAGAGACGAGAGCTTGCAGGGGGCCGATCTGGCATCTGCAATGGAGAGCAAAATCCGGCTGCTCCCCAGACCAGTCACCATTTACCGCTCCGAGTCCCAAGCAACAGGAAATGAGGGCTGCTTTGCACCGCAAATATACCAAGGTAGAATCCTGATGCTGCACTTACAGCAGAGAGAAGAATCCAGATTTGCTGTGGCCAAGTTCACATATGCTGTGAAGCACATTTTGCTCTTCAGTATTACATAGTCTTTTTATCTAATTGAACTAGAAGCAGGGGTGAAATCTAAAAAATTTTGCTGTGGGCGTGGCTTAATTACTGGGCAGGGCTTGGTGGTAAGGTGACTGGGTGGGCGTGGCTTGTTGGTCATGTGGGTATGGCCAAGTCAATGTCACTTCTTTGCCCTTTTTTAACCTACAAAACACAACACAACACAACTGGCTCACCCACAATGTAAAAGCAGCTGTGCTAGACCCAAAATGGCCCCTGGAACAAGCAGGAACCTCACACAGCCACAAAAAGTCCAAAAAAACAACTTTCACATTTTATACACACAAAATTCCACAGCTTTGTGAGATTTTGTGTGTTTGTGTAGTTAGAGTGAAACACTACAGAAACACACTAAATCTCAGAAAGCTGTACAAATATTATTTTATTTTCTTTTTATTTTTATATAAAAGCAGCTAAATTTAAAACTTCCTAAACTTTAAATGGCTAGGTCTAAAAAAAGAACAACTAAAAAAAACCCCAATTAACTATGTTTTTTAAAGCTCCCAAAGGGGGAAAAAACTTACCCAATAGAACAGGGATCTTCAACCTTGGCAACTTTAAGACTTGTGGGCTTCAACTCCCAGAATTCTGGGAGTTGAAGTCCACAAGTCTTAAAGTTGCCAAGGTTGGAGACCCCTGCAATAGAAGGTACAAGGTAGGCAGGAAGGCAGGCAGACAGATAGAGCTGCTCACCGATGAGCTTGATTACAGGCAGGGAGATTCAGTTGCTTGCTGATGCAATGGATTGCAGGGATTACAGAAAGGCATTGCAACCAGCAGCTAAGGTAAGCAAGCTGGAGGCTGGGGGGGAGGAGGGATTTTTGCTACTGGTTAGCAGGCAACTCAGCTTGGCTGGTCAGAGCCATTTAAAAGGGAAAAAAGGCTCTGATGATCGCGCGGCTCAGCTGGGCATGGGGGGCAGGGCAGGGATTTTTGCTACCAGTTCTCCGAACTGCCCGCCGCCATCGCTACCTACTCACCTGAGCCGGTCCGAACCGGGAGCATTTCACCCCTGACTAGAAGTGACTGTCTAGAATCTTAGGTAGTGATACTCTCTCTTGCTTATTATTATGTTCTTTTATTAGTCAAAGGCTAAATTTTTAGTTGTGAATTTGCCTAACTATGGGTTTATTGAAGAAAAAATAATCACTAGTTCTCACAATATACTACCCAATGATTTACAAGCTGTAATAGCCAGTTCAAACAGGATGCTAAGCCTAAAACTAGCCACATTATGTAATTTATGAACCAGCCAATAATTTTTAAAATCATTGAACAATTGTGTTATCCTATTTTATAATAGGGCAATCATGTTTTTGAATTAAAGACAAATTAACATAACTCCTGAATTTTCTTTAGCTGTCCTTATTCTGTCAACAGGACAGCTATTTTGAGTTTCATAGGTTAACTTATTTTATTCATAATGAAAATTGCTAAAATAATTAGGCCATAAAATGCTTTTATATGTGAATATTGGATGACTTCAGGCAATTTCTTTAAAAACAAAGCTAAGCATGGTTTTGATGAATCTGTTAAGGGTC
The DNA here is from genome assembly GCF_029215685.1 of Pituophis catenifer annectens. Lineage (NCBI taxonomy): Eukaryota > Metazoa > Chordata > Lepidosauria > Squamata > Colubridae > Pituophis > Pituophis catenifer. Next base: position 236,993,644 of record NW_027256882.1, read on the forward strand.
AGTTTAAACAGTCATGTAGAAGTTTCCTTTGAATGTGCAAATTGGCTATTGTGCTATGATGAAAAGAACTTGACATCAGGCTGTCCTCACATCTTCTCCAAGTCTTTACCGTGTTCTCATCATATTCAAACTTCAGTGAACAAATATGGAGGCAAGGCCATCTTATGTTTCTTGCTCATCATACATGGAACCTTAAACATGTTTATTGTATTATCATTTCCACCTGAAACTTGCTTCTTCCTTCCTTCAAACTTTCATCACTATTTCCTATTCCAATTCTCTTTGTCTCCTTTTCTTTGTTCCTCTGTTCAGTTTTCCTCACCCAGTAGGTATTTGGAAACCTACCCTGTGGAGCTGTATGTCATTTCATTTTAAATGTATCCAGGGTGGAGGTGAATATTGGTTAATGGGCAGGGCTTGGGGGAACCAGGAGCAAATTCTTCCTCTCAGGCCCCTCACATCTCTTATTCCTGCAGAAGAACTGAACCATTTTCTTTCCTTAGTCTGAAAACAATGCCTAAGGTCAGTATATAACGCTTTCTGAAAGCTAGTCTGTACTGACCTTGCCTTATTTGTATCTCACCTTTATTATTTTTACAAACAACTCAAGAAGGTAAACATACTCAATACACCTTCTTCTTCCTCTTATTTTCCTCACAAGAACCCTGTGAATTGGGCTGAGAGAGAATGACTGCTCCAAGATCATCCAGCTGGCTTTCACAGCTAAGGTGGGACTTGAATTCACTGTCACCTACATTCTATTCTGATGTTTTAACCACTGGACCAAATTACAAAGTATCTTAAGAATTTATTATTAAAGTTTGTCTGGTTGATTTCACTTGCAAAGTATACTAATGTGGCAACAATTCTCTTTTCTATGTTTTACAGGTTATTATTTATATATGTTCTTTTACATTAAGCATTTTTTTTAAAAAGACCATTCTTTCCAGTATTGCTTTTGGGTTTAAACTAGTCCAGTTTTGTCAAAGCAAATGGAGAATAAAAGTAGTCTGGGAGTTCTTGATAAATTCTTTGGTCAAAGCACTATTTTTTTTAAAGAAAAAATCTTACAGAGGAATGTTGGGCCTTATTTGAACAATCATACAAAATGTGGACTTTGACCAAACCTGAGAGACTAAGCAGAAACTTAATTTGCAAACAAGAACAATGATCATTTATTAAATGATTGATAATTGGCTTAGAGCAGGGGTGAAATGCTCCCGGTTCGGACCAGATTGCCCGATCCAGTAGCGATGGAGGCGGGTGGTTCGGAGAACCCGTAGCAAAAATCCCTGTCCCCCCCCAAATGCCCAGCTGAGCCTCACAATCATCAGAGGCTTTTTTTTTTTACTTTTAAAAGCATTTTTTCTACAACCTCTTCAGCCGAAAAAATGCTTTTAAAAGTAAAAAAAAAAAAAAAAAGCCTCTGATGATTGTGCGGCTCAGCTGGGATCGTCAAAGGCTTTTAAAAGAAAAAAAGCCTCTACTAATCAGGCAACTCAGCTTGGATCGTCAGAGGCACCCCACCAAGCCACGCCCACAGAACCAGCAGTAACTAATTTTAGATTTCACCACTGGTGTAAGAGCTGGATAGCCAATCCATTCTTCAACTGATGACTCATGGTCTTGTGAAGAAACCAAAGGGAGGCTTGCTTGGAAAGTCAAGGGAAAATGCTATAATTCAATGAAAGGACAGACTAGAATCAGCAAAATCATGAATACTGTGGGAAGTATACCCGAAAAGGACAGTGTCGGAAACCTCATAGCACCAGAAACCTCAGAAAACAGTGCCAAGAGACTCAAGCCAGCCCTTCCCACTTTAAGAAAACCCCAGGCAAAAGCGCCAGCTGAAAGGAACACTTAAGTAGAGCCACTAGGTTAAGGGGAATCAAGCTAAAAATAACTCACCTGGAACTTCCTTTTTCCTCTTTCCTGGTATATTTAACCCCCAGGATAGGAAAGACAAAGCTCCAGGAACAGGATTAACCTGTTAAGGCAGGAAGACAGGATCCAGGGCAATCACTTTAACTAGAGGCACACAAATAAATCCATCAAGCTGCAGGAGCTTCAAAGGGGAATTAATCATAAAAGATTCAGATTCACACCCCCAAGCTGCTGGCAAGCCAGAAACACAGCTGTGTCACTAGTTCTTGCATTCCTGAATTAAAGGATCCCCTTTCTGGCAACTGGCTTTCATGTCTATTTCTTCTCAGCATTGGTGACTGCTTCCCAATTGGTGACTGGGAAACGGACACAGGAAATTTTCTTCCAATAATACAATCCTTCTCCCAAGCAAGTAAAATATTGGTATTTTATTTTATCCAAGCTCTTTGTTTAAAAGATTATCAGTTCCCTGATTCTCACCAGCTCTGGTCCCTTTCTGCTCTTGGTTCTTTGGCATGGCAGATTGGAACATTCAGTTGTTGAAATTGGATTTTCTGGGGCAACTTTCAATCTGAGGTTCATAATGAATGGCAGAGCAAGTGCTCCATCTCCTTGACACTAAACACAAGGCATAAGGCAATGATTTGTGACAGTCTATGCCACTCAGCATTAAATTATTGTCCCATTAGCATCTTGTTGACATTTTCCAGTCTCTCTTCTTACTTCCTGAGATGCGGCATTCCAGCATGTTTGGTTAATGGGCAATAAAAGAAGGTCAAAGAATATCAACAAAAGAACAGCAACTATAAACCTAGTTTGTTTCTCAAAAAGAGGAGCTATTTCATGCAATCAAGATTAACAATCAAATTTGAAGATAACAAATTGCTAATGTAAGTACAACAGTACCACATTCTGTATTTAATAGATCCTGTGAATACAGCTGTTTTCTGTTATAGAAGGTATGGTAGCAATAACTCTTTTACCATTTCTGTCAATCAAAGTTACATACCAGGCAAAGGCAAGCATCAAGAAGGTAAAAAGTTCAGGATGAAGTATATTTGGGGCATCCAAATTAAATGAAGGCCCAATATCAACAGCGTAGTTGACTGTACTCCAAAATATGATTTTTAATAGGATCTTTCATCAAAAAAAGTGGCCTTTTTAAAGGTGGGATTAAAATATTTAGTTACCAGTAAATGCATAATGATATTACTATTCCATACTACAGAGGAAGTTGGTGATCTTTATTATTGTTTAACAATTGTTTAATAATTATTGTTTAATAATTTTTGAACATCACCTGTCAGATTTTTAAAAGAAAATAATTTATCTTTATCAAAAACTTCAGCTCAGCCTGTGGGTAACAGATAATGATGTTAATAAGTAATGAAAAATGTAGTAATTTTCATCTTTTCTGTATCAAACCTATGAATGTGGAGTGAGAGAAAAGACACAAACTACTCAATATTGGTAGATAATTGGAGGATCCACTTGCTGGAAATTGACAATTATCACCTATTTATTTGCTATCCAATAAAGTTCATACAGGATAAAAGCTCCAGTTTACCCACAGCGCAACTAATAGAAGGCAATGATTTAAAAGGCCACATGTATATGAAAATGTGCAAGCTAAGCAATAAAATGGCTACCGCTCTTGAGATCAGGCTACAGGCTAAACAATAAACTCTTCACAGAATCCACTTGAAATGATTTCTTGAAGATGAGGGCATCTTGTGAATAAGTGTTACAATAATTACTTCATATTAGAGGTTTTACTATGGGCTGCTAGGTTTATTACACTTGCTTTAGTCTATGAAATATTTAATGCCACATTTAGAAAACATGAGACAATATTCAGAGTGATTCTTATTTATTTACAACTATTATAAATTATTTGAGAGCAGAAATAACAGCAATTAGTAAGTATTGATACTACATACCAGTTTCAGGTAGGTAGGTAGGTAGGTAGGTAAGTAGGTAGGTAGGTAGAGGGAGGGGGAGGGGAAGAGAGATCCCAGTGGTGGTAGAAGCAGTCAGCTCTGGGACTCCTAAACTGGGAGAGTGGCTCCAACAGATCCTAAGAAAAACACTAAGGCTCTCTATCCTAAAGAGTGCAATATTAGGAACAGCTAAGATCCTGCAGATTTCACACATAATCATGAAGATACCTTTAAGGTGTTTAACCACAAAGAGAGTACAGAGGGCTGTGCAACTGAACTTTTGGGTTGAGTTATTGACAGGGAAATTGCTGATGTGGTTTCTATCCTAAGCAGTTATCAATGAAACCCACCCACCCATGCCCACCCCACTGAGTGTCTGGTTTAGGTGTTTGCCATTAGCTGTTTATCAGTTCCACAAATGCAGTTAGCTATAAACATGTATACATTTGTTTTAGATCATTGTTCCTTAAAGTATGATAAAAGGACCACTGAAGGTCCCCAAAGATTCTCTCTTTTGCAAAATCAAAATTATTTGCAGCCTATGTTAAAAAATAATACAATATTAAAACTCCATAAAAATCATGAGATGTGGTATTGGCAACCAATGTGTCAATTTTAATTGTTAATACAGTAAATATTGGTAAGCATAGGACAAACAAAAGCTTTTTAGAGGTCCTCTACAATTTTGCAAAATGAAAGAGAGTCCTGGGATAAAAAAAAGTTTAAGAAGTACATTACATAGTAACATCCCTTTTCCTAGAAAGCTAGCAATAATAATAATGGTTTAAACAATTGTTTTTCACAGTGATTTTCTGACAGATGGCCCCAAAAATAGAAGCATGAGGAAACCTAAATACTAAAATAAGACCATTATGAAAGCATCATTTCCTGCGATAAATTACTGACATACTTTAGATATGGCAGCAGCTGCTACAAAGGTGTGTGCGTGTTAAAAAAGCAAGAGGATAGTTGCAGCAAATGGACTGAACTACCATCCTTTTGTATGTGTGTTCCACACTGACCCACATGCAAAAGGAATGAGATTTAGTTGTGTCGCACCAGCTACTGTACTGCATGCCTTGACTTCCTCTGCAGATACTGATGGATAAGGAGCGGATGATATGTGAGGCCTAGGGCAATTGCCAACTTCTTTGGAATAGCTCTGTGAATAAAGTGCAATTAATTTTACAGAAACTGAATAAATTACGGAGCAGGAGATGAATGAGATTTTGAAGTTAACCAGAATTGCCCAATTCACCACCAAGATGGTTTTTAAAAAAAGATACAGTAAAATCATCTTCAGTCTTATCTACATTGTTTCCATAGCAGGAGTAGACAAAATAGTTTGCTATTGCCTTCTTCAATGCTGTTTTTTAAACTTCTGAAACTAACCAATTATTTTGATATTCTGTGGAAGTCTCTCATCCAAGGACTAAACTGGTCAATCCTACTTAGTTTCCAAACCTAAATACAGCAAAGTTGGCCAGCTGCTGCCACCTGCTGAGAATAAACCCTTTATCTGTATTTTTGAAGCTGTAGCTTGTTACAAAAGTTACCATTTTGTTAGTCTGTGAAAGGAGTTTTAAAAAATGAAATAATAAGAGCCACTTTTTCCCCCCAAGAGGAAGCTTCTTCCCAACACCCTTTCACAATTATTGCCAGTAATTTCAGTTGAAGAGTATGAAAGGATAATCTGCTTGGGTGTGAATGAGATTTACATAGTGGGATTGGGATGAGAAATCATCTGGTTTTACCTTCAATGAATTTTAAATAACCCATAATCATTATTTCTATGTTTTCATAGGAATTTACCTAAGCAATGTTTGTGTGCATCTCACAGGCTTTGTGTCCCAGATCTTTCAAGAGTTTAGCAACAGAGAAGAACATCTTGACTAAGAGAACACTCTGGTTCTGTCCATCAAACAAAATGTAGCAGCTGCAAAGGGTTTGCTTTGCTGCCAGAAATAATAGTCAAGCCTGGGACTCAGAGGAAGCCCATTTTTTGCACATCTGTGAGCCAGAGCAGTTGTGTATTGATACTAGTTGGGCTTTACGTGCAACACTTTTCAATCCCCAAAGTAGGGAGTTGGAATAAATTCTTACACGTATGAGTTTAATACCGATGGTACACAGAGTGCTTCCATCAGCCCCTCAAACGCCAACTTTTGCACACCTCATTCATTTCATACTCTGCCCAAGAGGCTTTCCCATCTGCGCTGAAAATGCGTGAGCCTGCAGAAATCACGATGTACTTCAGGTTTCTACGGGAAATCCAGGCTACCATTGAAACGCAGGTACCTCGGATTGGGATTCCCCCCCCCCCCTTCATTGCCTGAAATAAGACCTGGAAGAAGGGACGCCAACACGAAGTTAGCCGCGTGGGTCGCTTCGGGGGCTGCCCGAGGAACCGCCTCCCACAAGGGGCACCCCAACCGAAGCTCAGCGCCGCGGATGCCGTCCAAGCCCGGCAAGCTTCCCGCGCCACAACCGGCCGAGCGTTGGGCTTCCCGGATTGGGGAGTAGGAGGGAGGTGAGCGAGCTGGAGGCGCTTCTCTCCTGTCGCAGTTCAAGGGAGGCAGTGCGCCTGCGCGCCGCAAAAAACGGAGGAGGGCGGGGCCGCGTGTTTGGAGCGGCTCATTATTTGGCAGGAAGGTGCGGAGGCCTCTCTCCTGGCAGCGGCTCGAGCGCAGACAGAGGGGAGGCTCCCAATGTGGCAAGAGAGAGGAGGGCTAAACAGCGGCGGAGAAGGAGGGGGCCAAGCGAGACAAGGGGAGCCGCCGCAGCAGCCGCCGCCGCCGAGGAGCTGAGCGGCCTGGACGGGCGAACGGGGGTGGCGAAGCTTCTGCAGCTCTGGCCCCACCGCCTACGCCACCCCCCCGCCGGGCACCTCACGCCTGCCCGGGCGAAGGCGGAGGCGGCGGAGGAAACCGCCAAGGACGAGGCTCCGGCAGCAGGTGAGGAGAGAAGGCGAGCGCGGAGGAGAAGGGAGGGGGGAAAGCGGGAGTTGCCGCGCCGCCCTTGGCTCGGCCAGTCAGTACCGGCCACAACCGGAGGGAGTCGCTGTGGGGGAGGCGCCGCTCCCCTCCCCTCCCCTCCCCTCTCCTGGGGCTGGAATTAATGTATTATTCATTCGCGGCGGCCCTGGGCTGCCGCTCCTCCTTCCCTCCTCTTCTCCCTCGGCCCCCTCCCTCCCGGAAGCTGTTTTCTCCCCCCCCCGCAAGAAAGCGGGAGCGGAGCCAGAGGGGAGCCCCCGGCGACCTGGCGGGGGAGCGGAGCAGACCCTCCGCCCCCCCCTCCCCTCGCGCGGCGGCTCTAATTGCTCCTCCTCTGGGGGAGGCGCCAGCGCTGCCTTCGGTCTCCCCCATTCTCCCCCCCTCAGCCCGCCCGCCCGCCCGTCGCCTCAGCGTTCTGGTTCCTCCCTGCTATTGTGTGCCAGGCGGGGGCCCCTCGAGGGGCGCCCAGATTCCCCTCTTCTTGTGCCTCCACTCACCCCCCTCCCGAAGAGCCGTGGGAATCGTCTCTCTCTTGACCGCTGGGGGGGGGGAGGGGAGGGGGCAGACGGGGAAGGGAGCCTCATGCGGGCGGGTTGGAGTGGGGAGGAGAACTGATGGTGGTAATGCCCGGGAGAGAGTGGGCTTCCTTCCCTCCTCCCCCTTTTCCTTCCCCACTCCCCGAGTAAGGGAGCTGAATCGCCGTGTCAGGAAGCAAGCAGACATTTCCACAGTTCCTCACGCTGCGGCTGTCTTGTCTGTGTGTGTGTGTGTGTGTGTGTGTGTCTTGTCAGGCTTTTGCCGAGTTCCTTTGTCTGCTTGCTGGCTTGCCCGTCTCTCCTCCCTTCGCTCTTTTCTTTCTGCCTTTCTCCCTTCCTTTCTGGTGGCTCTTCCTCTCCTCCCCCCTCCCTCCTTTCTTCCCCTCCCTTCTTTTTCCTTCACAGACTCCATGAGCTGCCGCAGCTGCAGGTTTGTAAATACTGGGGATGGACAGGCACATACATGCTTATGCACACACAAGCAAAAACATGGCTGACACGGCTCCCCTCCTCCTCTCCCCCATTCCCCCCCAAATTCCTTTTTTTTCCTCCCCTATCTGCATCTTTGTCTTTGTATTCTTTGCTTTTATCTTCTTCTCCCCCCCCACCCCCATCAAAGGGAAAGGAAAGCTAATTCGTCCCCCCTCCCCCTTGTATTTTTGTGTGGTTGCTTCTCAGGCATAAGGATTTTTCCACTGAAGCTTTCCCCCCCTTTGGGTTGGTTAAAGTATGATGAACTGGAAGCCCCATCAGATTCTGGGAGCTTAAGAGAGGCCTGGGGGAGGGTGAGTGGGGCGACCTCTGCCGAGAAGCTGGGCTGGAATGTGTGTATCTGTTTTCCTAGGTATGGGGGAAGGGAGGCCAATGCACCAAAATGTTAGTGATGGTTAAATGGGTGTTATGTTAGCAAAAATGCTCAGGGCTATTCCATTTCTTGCAGGTGGGAGGGATAGGCCTCATTATCTTATAAAAGGCAACACGCATAACACATTTTGTTAAAACAAGCTATGATTTTTGTTGATTCCCCTCCTAATAGTGTTGTAGGTGTTAATGTCTTAGGTAAGCCCTTGTGAAAAACAAAACTTTGAACTGCCACTACAGTAGTTACTTCTAAAATAATTTAGGACCCTTGTAGTTCTGGCCTGAAATAGGGGCCTGTAACAAAGAATTGTGCCAGGTCCACATATCTATGCATCTTCACCATTCTGTGTTACGTAGAGTACGGAAACTTTTTATCAAAACTGTTTTGCCCCTTACCTCAAGTCAAAACCTTGGGCAGATAACAGCACCCCCTTCTGGCTTACACAAAACTTCACAGAACAGTTTTGAGCCAAATGTTTAAAAAAATCTTCTCTCTGTCCTTCCCCCCCCCCCTGTACTTAGTCAACTTTTTTTGGGGGGGGGGATAATGAAATGACCTTGAGTATAATCACTGTTTAGTTTTAAAGGATGACTGCAGGGATTCATTTTGTTCTTCCCGTGGGAAATTGTGACTGATAAAAACTATTTTGCTCTTGTTTTTATGGATCTTTCTCAATCTCTACTGTAATAGGATAAGTTTTATCCCTTTATTTTATTCCATTTTACATAAATGTTTTATAAGATGAATGTTTTTAAATAAAAAGACTATAACCATTCAAAATTGGAAAACAAATTTGTGGGACTTTTTAACTGTTTTAGGAATTTAAGCTTTTTGATTAATTATGTTACTTCAGCAATTTTTTTTTAACCAGGAGCTTAAGTAGAGTGTATTCATATCATTTTATAAAATATTTTCAAAGTAATGTTACAAAATATTCCAAAGTGGGCAGACAGACTGTATAATGATCTAAAATGAAGTAGGGCCTTCACTTTTTTCCCTTTTCTCCTCATCTTAAGTATTATTGATAGAGCTGTCAATTAATTGTGAAGATCACAACTGTATTGTGCCCTTTTTTGGAAGATTGTTTATCATATTTCCTTATAATAAAAATCCTCTTATATCTTCTAAAATTGTAGAGTGAATAACATTAGAACAAAGTCTGTAAAATAAAACCTCATTGTAAACATGTTGTGAATCTCTGCAGATGAAGAAAAACAGAATTTCATCTAACATGGTTGTAGTGATACAACATGATTTGCAATTTGCAATTTGATTTAAGGATTACTCTGTAATGGATTGCTTTCTGTTTCTGTAAAGATTGTATCTTTTAAGAAGCTGTAACTTATGGCTTGATTATATAAATATTTACTATTTATGAGTTAAAGGAGACAGTAGAAAAATAGATTTAAAATTATAAAGCTTAGGTGGGTGTGTGCTGTTTCTTCAGCAATTGGGCTCAATTGAGAACCAAGCTAAAGTATTTGCTCAGTAACTATTCTGATATTTTTTGTGACATTTAGATCATTGTAAGAAATGAGACTAGGAGCTTGCATTGTTGCTTTTTGTAAATTTTGTTATTTGACTATATTCTTGTCTAGCAATTCTGAGGTGCTATGTAGAAGTTGTATTTGCCCCAATAATACAAACAAAGGTGAATATAAACATGAAGCAATTTGCATTTATCTATTAAGAGTACATGTTGGGCTGGACAGGAGTGCAGTTTTAAACTATTTTGCTCCTACAGATTCTGTTATAACTACCGTTTAGGTATCACTGTGCATAAATTCCCCCTACCATTTTAAGTCACCATTTTACATTAGCATCTTAAGTCACCATTTTACCATCATAAGTGAGCACAATAATTTCATTGTCCTGTTTCTATTAACTATATTATTTAATTAATGAAATAATTTCCAAGACTCACAGTATTTAATACAATCCTAAGGCAAGTTTAAATCTCTACAATGGAATACTCTTTCCTGTTCTGCTGTCTATACCTGCTATATATCTACCAATCTATTACTTGCTCACTTGAAGCCTGTTGCCCAATGGGATTTACAAGGCAGAGCCAGGAATGGCATAATACTAGGAGGAGCCCTTTTGTGGAAAGGCATATTGAGGAAACAGACACATTTGCTTACAAAAAAAAAATTGATTCACATTTTTTAAAGGAACAGGTATCAATCACCACAAAGTCACAACACCCTACCTTTCACATTGCTATGCTCTGATAGTAATATTGTTTATTAATTGAGATTGTTTCATGCAATCATGGGCCAATTTATTGTTTTCACTAGGCCTCAAAATTATCCAAATGAATAAGAACCAATGGTTTCCTTGGAAAAAGTAGTTGGCATGGCAAAGATTTTTGTTTCCTATGAATGATATGAAACCAGCTCTGGGATATTTCATATTTATATAATTTATATATAACGTATTGTTAACAGTAAAAGATTTAATCTCTTGTCTTTGAACAGAAGACTGCACCTTTTAAGACTCTTTTTGAGATTAGTTTAATGCTTTATTCATGGTGCTTCCGGCAGTGTTTTTAACTCTATTATTACTTCGGTCTATATTGCTGTCATAATTTACTGCTACCTTATTTTCACACTTACCCTTATTCGCATGCTAGACAAAACTAGCTCTAAAGAATGTTAAACAAAGCCTTGAGTGAGTTGAAACATACTACAGTGTGTTTCTTTTGTTCTCAGTCCTGATAAGTTGCTAACAACATTGCAATTGTCAGATTTCATGGTTCCCAGTAAAAGGTATCTCAGTCACCCACAATAAGCTCACCTCTTGGGTGTTTTTTCCCCCTCAATGAGGTGATGGGGATAGGGTATAATCAGAGATACGGGAAGATGAGGACATTAAGGCTTTTGACAAAGAGAATACAAGACAATTTCTAAATCTTATGTATAGAGCAGAGGTTCACTACACCCTTGAAATCAGGTGTAATGAACTGTGAGAATAACCTTGGGGGATAGAAGGAATAGCTACAAGCTAGGCAACAGTCTGATAAGAGAAATCTAAGTCCAAAGGAGGGATGATGGTGGAGAAAGTGGAGAAACTAATGACTTTCCTTAGTTTTCTGGAAAGTAAAGGGGAGGGGAGAAATGCTTTCAGATTTGCAATATTTTGTTAATGTAACCTTACAGTAAATGTAGTATTGATACTCAGAGCTTTGGTTTGCTGTCTGAACTACCTCAAAAGGGTTGGTACCAATCAACAAACACTTTTACCGTGTTTTCCCAAAAATAAGACCCTGTCATATTTTTTTGAATCCTGAAATAAGTGCTTGGCTTTATTACCATGTGCTCAATAGCCCGATTGGGCTTATTATCAAGGGATGTCTTATTCTGGGGAAAACAGGGTAAGAGACATTTTTTAATTTCAGCAGCACACATTTTCTCCTTTTTAATAAACTCTTAATTCTTGAAAAGATATACAGGTAGTTCTCAGTTTACAACAGTTCATTTAGTGACTATTCAAAGTTACAGTGGCACTGAAAAAAGTGATGACAATTTTTCACAGTTACAACTTTTACAGCATCCCCATGATCGTGTGATCAAAATTCAGATTCTTGATAACTGGTTTATATTTATGACCGTTGCAGTGTCCTGGGGTCATGTGATTACCTTTTGCAACCTTCTGACAAGCAAAGCCAGAGTCACTTAACAACCAGGTTACTAACTTATCAACTGCAGTGATTACAACTGAGGCAAGAATTGTCATAAAACTGGGCAAAACTCACTTAAATTCTGATTTAAAAATAGTTATTTTGGGCTCAGTTATGGTCGTAAGTCAACGATTACCTGAATTGTGTCACTGGGTAATGGAAAAAAAATGAGAACAATTTACAGACACATTCAAAATCACTAAAATCACTAAGAGTGGATCTCTAGACTCTAAGGGGAATTGCCTCTTTATTAATATAGGATTATCAGACTTCTTTTTTCTAGAAAACCATAAAATGATGTTGATTTTTTTTGTTTTTTCCTAACAACCCCAGAATCCCCCCTTCCTGTTCCATGCATATTTAGATCCCTTTATGCTAAGTTGCTGTTTGAAAGAAATATGGTAAAATCTAAAAAGTGCTTTACCTAGCTACGTCAAGTACTTGACCTGTTGAAAAGTAGATGAAAAAGTTGTCCTCCTACAATGTCAAAATTGTTTAGTTTAAAAATAATGATGGGAGAAGAAAGGAAATTAGAGTGGTTTTGATTTTTATTTTGGATCATCCATCCCTATTAGAGGGTGAGGATGTGTTTTAATGTTTATGTGCATGCCTTATAGTATACTGCCGTCATGGCGAACCTATGGCACGCATGCCCCAGGTGGCACGTGGAGCCATATCTGTGGGCACGCAAGTGTTGCGCTAGCTCAGCTCCAATGCACACCCGTGTGCCGGCCAGCTGATTTTTGGGTCTTCTGGACCCACTGGAAGTCAGGAAACGGGCCGTTTCCAGCCTCCGGAGGGCCTCTGATGGGGTGGGAAAGGCCATTTTCGCCCTCCAAACGCTCCAAGAAAGCCTCTGGAGCCTGGGGAGGGCGAAAAACGGGCCGACTGGGCCCACCGGGCCATCATGTGCCAAAAGTGGAGGGAGCATGGGGGAGGTCGCGTGGGCATGTGTGGGGGCCACGGTACGGGGGCATTGAATTATGAATGTGGGCACGCAAGCACAAGACCCCCTTGCACTTCCCCTGCTTTTGGCATGTGACGGCAAAAAGGTTAGCCGTCACTGGTATACTGTATACCAACTGTTGATCTAGTAACGCAAACATTACCTGTGCTTGGCACACTGCTGGAAGTCAGATCCCCAAAGCTATTTTCTTCCACTGTCTAAACAATGAATTATATATAGGGGGCAATTGGATACATAAAAGTTTTTATACACACACACACACACACACAGAGAGAGAGAGAGAGAGAGAGAGATATCAGACTTTGAAAGAAGAAAGAGAGGGACATGATTTGGTTACCTGTTCTTGCAAGCTTGATTGGCTTGCAGAATGTGGAATGAGATCAGATTAAACACATAACTTGAAAATCCAAAAGTGGTTTTTCAAAAATGGTTTTCCTGGAGCAGACTAATATACTTTCAGGGCTGGAGTAACATTTGCATTTTCTTATAAGACAGGGGAAGGGCTCTCAAGGCTACTTTTCTGAAAGAGCATGCTAAATACTATGTTTTTAACCAAATAGCACTTCGATAACATGAGAAACTGATGCAACTCTATAATTTTTTTTTCTAGATTTGTACAATATTTTTCAAAGTGAGGATTTCAATTGACCTTGGGAATGTATCATATTTTGTTAATAATCCTGGCAAAAACTACATGTAATTTCATTTTATAGAATAAACCTCAGAAGTAGTTGTTGCGCACTCATTCAATTGTTTTTGTCATATGAAGCAATATTATTGGAAAGTTTTGAAAGGGCCCTGTGAAGGTAGAGGGATGAGTAACATTAACAAGGAATCTAACCATTTCCTTCATGTAAGTTGTCATGTAAACGTTTCAATAACATTTACACCAAGATAATTTCTCACCTAATATATTCTAAACATTAGATAAAAAGGGAGCATCAGGTTGACATATTTGATGAGATGGGTTGATTGATCCAATGGCATTCACATATAATAGTATTGGGATTAAACTATAAATATTTTCACTTGTAGGTCAAAAAAGGGAAGCAAATCCCAGGCTGTCCATCTAATGGAGGTCAATGTGTTTTTTAAGTAAGTAAAATGCTATATTATTCATAATTTTCTTAACTAAGCTTTAAAATATGGGAAATTGTTACATTCTAACTTAAGTGTGATGCTCTGTGGTGGTTCTGCTTTGACTGTATTCATAAGGAAAACCAGTCTAAAGGGAAGAGACCAAGATGTCTATGGAGAGACTAAGATAATATGAAATTCTGGTACTTTGGTTGAACAGCCATAGTATCAGATTTAAGTGATACTCCTAATAATACCTGGTATCATCCTATAAATTCAGATTCATAAATCAAAGTTTGACACACTTACTCAAAGTACATGAACAATGCTAATAGTTATCTCCTTAAAGTGAATTCTGCTTAGGAAATATTCCTCCTAGCAGAAAGTAAGTAGATAGATTAAAAGTCTTGTTTTGCCAAATTCTTTTTCTGTAACAATGTTGCCTTTTTGTACCTCCATTGTGAGTCATGGTTGACTGTAGGCATCTCTGCAGATGAGAGAAACGACAGACCACTGTGAAGAACAAAAGACTGGCAAATAGATTTATCTTTCAAATCTCTCATGAGATTCGGAGATCGCTATGAGTACTTTGCATGGCAGCTCCTAGTGAGGAGACCCTAAAAGAGTGGTGGGTTTGAACACAAGGTTCCAAGGGAGACCTCATCTTTGCTTTCAGCAGCAGTGGCAAAGGCTTTCATAAGGACATTAAACTAGATACTTTCATATCACATTTAGAAATGTTCAGTTTAAACATTTTATTAAAGACCTTCAAAATGGAAGTTTAATTTGATACCTGTTGAATTTTACTTTCTTTGGATTTATAATTTTTAAATAGAAAGAATTTAAAATAATGTATAGTTGTGACAAAAAAGGATTTTGATTTAAGAATTACATATATTGGTATTTGGATTATTGGTGTTTTTGCTTTAAGATTTGAAAAACAAGTATAGAATTAAATAATATACTTGTGGGAAATGATTAAAATGGAAATGAACCCATATTAGGAACTGAGTCTTGATTAAAGTTGCAAATGGCAGTAGAAGAAACTAAAGAACTAGGCAGAAAAAGGTTAAAATAGCTAAGCCAGCTATAACTTTTTTCTTATCTTAAAAAAAAAAAAGTTTTGTCAGAATGCGCACAGTGTGACTATTTTGAGACAACCAAGGAGCAAAATACAGTAAACAGAGGTTTGTCTTTCAAATACTGGTATATCTACAAGGAATATATACATACACATACTAGGCAAAGTCAGGTAATCAATCATCAACTATAGCACAGATACGCCCTCACACGGCCTCTTTTATATATACAGCCTCTTAAAGTCGTATCAGCCCAAAAACTTTGCTGACTCATTCCCTGCCTTATATCATTATAGCAGTATTTCCCTGACAAGTTTTTTGATACATGGACTGAACTATTAATAATTAATGTCTCAGAATGGATGTAGATTTTAATGGATAAATTTTGAAGATGGTGAGAAAATTTTGAAAAAACAATTTACCTGACATAGACGTTAGTCTGATGGCATGAAAGACGACAAAATTACCAAAACAGGAATATATAAACACAAAGGATTTGGAGATCGAATAGCTCCAATAAGAAATCCTGGATGATGGCTCCTGATGGGATTTACAAAGTAGGCTGGTGAAAGTTTCAAAATCTTTTAAATGCTAAAGAGTAGTGAAAGATCAAATCCTGTGATGTTGTAAGAATGATTTAAAGGTCCAAGTTGTACAGAACAGAAAGAAGGAATATAAGGTAGACTATTTGACCAAGGACAAAATATTTGATATTTCTTGTAACAGCTAATGGACTTTTTGATGAACTAGGGTTGAAAAGATTATGATTTTTAGATTGCATATAGATAAAAGGCTGTGGAAAGAAAAATTATTTTTTTGTTGTAATTTTAAAAGTGTGTTAAAAGTACTGTATGTTAGCTTACGCTTAGTGTGATGAAGGTTGAAAGCCAGTTCTTTATTGTCAGAGTAATAATGATTTAATAGCTGACCACCTGCTGTAATGTTGTAATACTGTAACCCTGTAACAAAGATGCAATGGTAGCAATGAGTCAGCAGGGTTATTTGACTGCTACCGCTTTAAGAGGCTGTAATATAAGAGAGGCCCTGTGAGGGCATCTCTCTCTGTCTCTGCACAGGCCCGTGCTTCCGTGCTGTAGTTGATGATTGATTGCCTGACTTTGCCTAGTACGTGTATGTATATATTCCTTGTAAATAAACCACTATTTGAAAGACAAACCTCTCCTGGGTTGCCTCAAAATTTATTTATTTATTTATATTTATTTATTTTATTGTTTATATTTATATACCGCCCTTCTCCCAAAGGACTCGGGGTGGTGAACAGCCAACAGATAAAACACAAGAAATACAAAATTTAAAAACACTATTAAAATCCAATTAAATTAATTTGGCCCACAATTAAAAGCACCCCTGTATTAAGACCGATAATTAAACAATTTAAAAATTTAAACAATTTAAAAAAGTTAGGCCAGCCCGGCTTGTTGGAATAAAAACGTCTTTAGGGAACGGCGAAAGGTACGAAGATCCGGGATCCGCCGTATCTCCAGGGGCAGCTCATTCCAGAGGGTAGGTGCCCCCACAGAGAAGGCTCTCCTTAAGAGGCCACCAGTCGGCATTGTTTGACCAACGGCACCCTGAGGAACCCCTCTCTGTGGGAGCGTACTGGTCAATGGGAGGCTATCGGTGGCAGAAGGCGGTCTCGTAAATACCCGGCTCCTAAGCCATGGAGCGCTCTAAAGGTGGTAACCAATACTTTGAAGCACGCCCGGAAGACCACCGGGAGCCAGTGCAGTTCGCGCAGGAGAGGTGTTACATGGGAGCGCCGAGTCGCCTCCATAGCCACCCGCATGGCCGCATTCTGGACCAGCTGGAACCTCCGGGTGCCCCTCAAGGGGAGCCCCATGTAGAGAGCATTACAGTAGTCCAGGCGGGATGTGACGAGAGCATGAGTGACCGTGCGTAAGGCATCCCGATCCAGAAAGGGACGCAACTGGCGGATCAAGCGAACCTGATAAAAAGCCTCCCTGGCCACAGCCGTCATATGCTCTTCTAAAGACAGCCATGTATCCAGGAGGACGCCCAAGTTGCGAGCCCTCTCTGTGCGGGCCAACGACTCGCCCCCAATAGTCAGCAATGGCGCCAACTGACTATATCGGGATGCCGGAAGCCACAGCCACTCGGTCTTGGATGGGTTGAGCCTGAGCCTGTTTCTCCCCATCCAGATCCGCACGACCTCCAGGCACCGGGACATCACAACATGGACATTGTTGGGGTAGTCCGGGGTGGAGATGTACAGCTGAGTGTCATCAGCGTACAGATGGCACTTCACCCGAAACCACGGATGATCTCACCCAACGGCTTCACATAAATGTTGAACAAAAGGGGCAAGAGAATCGACCCTTGCGGCACCCCACACACAAGGCGCCTCAAGGTCGATCTCTGTCCCCCCATCAACACGAACTGCGACCAGTCAGAGAGGAAGGAGGAGAACCACCGCAACACGGTGCCCCCCAACGCCTCCAATCGGCGCAGCATGATACCATGGTCGATAGTATCAAAAGCCACAGAGAGATCTAATAGGACCAGGACATAGTCACACTGTGCGCACTCTGACATTTATTAATGTCTTTGTTGCATTTTTCTTTTACAGGTGGTCCCCGGGTTAAGAATGTCCAACATACTGACAACTCGTTCTTATGAACGGGCTGCCTATTACTAAAAAAAACACCTGTTCTTCCTCGAGCTGATGTACTCCTGAAAGTGTGCAGTGTTTTCATGAACTGCTGAAGTAGTGTGATTTTAATATACAGTCCGTTTTCAGCAATTCATGAAAGAGAATTCTATCGCCATTTTTAGTAATGGGTAGTCTGTTCATGATTTCCAATTTAACATATAAATTCAATGTAAAAACAGACTTAGGAGTGGAATTTGTTCTTAACCCAAGGGCTGTCTATAATTTTTTCTTCTAGTTTTTTTCTCTCTTCTTTCCTGCATCTTCTGAATTCTAATTATTCTTTTTTCTTCTAGTTTAGTTTGTATTCATTTTACTACATTTATTAAAAATCTCAATAAAATTAATAACAAAAAACCCCCTCTTTGCCAGTGTGATATAATGGTGAAGTTGCTAGACTCACACTGGGGAGACCATCAACCTGGCACCAGGTACTTTGATTCAACCCAATCTGTCTCACAAGAAGTTGTGAGGAAAAATAGGGAAAAAAATATACACATGGCCTTGAACTCAAATAAAAACGGCTATACAAATTTAACAAATACTGTGTTGGATCTTCAAATTTTTCTGCATGAAATTTTAGAAGCTTGAGAAAATTTCTAATTCAACATTGTGAGACAGAAGCATTACTACGTTATACATTTTGCTTGAGGGAGGGAGGAAGTTTGAGAGATTGGGAATCTCAGAATTAATACAGTGAGCATTGAGGATCCTTGATTGCTATAGATGGGTGTAAAAGAAAACTACCATATGGGAGAGTAAAATCAAATGTATTGTTCCAGGGGACTTGACTGGGTCACTGAAATAAAAACGTTCTCCACAATAGGGAACAGAACTCTTGTCCAATAATTCTCTTGAGCCTGAAAGTTTGAAATTACTCTTCAGCTTTCTGTATGAGCAAAGAGACTTGACACTGTAGTCTTTTCTGGCTTTGAGAGGCCTGCTGGTCACATTTGTTGTTGTTAGTTGCAAGGTCGTGTCCGACCCATCGTGACCCCATGGACAACATTCCTCCAGGCCTTCCTGTCCTCTACCATCCTCTGGAGTTCACTTAAGCTCATACCTACTCCTTCAGTGACTCCATCCAGGCACCATGTTCTCTGTCGTCCTCTTCTACTTTTGCCCTCAATCTTTCCCAGCATTAGGCTCTTCTCCAATGAGTCCTTCCTTCTCATTAGGTCAAAGTATTTGAGTTTCATCTTCATCAGGATCTGGCTTTCTAAAGAGCAGTCAGGGTTGATCTCCTCTACGACTGACCTTCCTTTGTTATTCATTTCTCATTTCTCATTTTTTACCTTTACCCCAAACTCCCAAATTAGGAACTAAGTGTAAATGTTACATGCATTTGTTCAATGTTGATATTCTCAAGATGTGATAGCAAATTGACTTTATTGATTACAGCTATAAATATAGCTGCTCAGAATTGCCTCAAACTGTGAGATGAGCAGCATATAAATTTAATAAATAAATGGTAATATTTTTGAAATGTGTTTGAGTATTAGTAGCTCAGGTTGGTAGTTAGGCTGTTGGTTTGAGCTCCGAGCTTTACAATTTGGTTGCAAACGTTTCATCACCATTTGAGGGAGACATCAGTGTTTTGAATTGTACTTCTCTGTCAGAACACAGGTCTTTAACCTTTTTATGAGTTGCAAATTAGTCTGAATATTGTTTATTCGACAGCCGAGCACAATTCAAAAGGCACTGACAATGCCTCCACAAATGATGACGAAACATTTGCAACCAAATTGCCAAGCTCGGAACTCAAACCAACAGCCTAAGATAATATTCTTTTTTCTAAACATTATAAAACTCAGTTTATAAAATTAAACTTGACATTGCCAAATTATGCATTCCTGTGGCAAAGAAGCTCACAAAACCAGTTCACGAAACTGATTGAATTTAATCTCTCTAATCAAGGTATCAGTCTGAAAGGATGCTTAGGCAATAACTAATTTAAAATATATTTGTCCTAAAGTGCATAGCCATAGAATATGTACTGATAAAGGTGTTTCTGAGTGTACCCCACTCCCCTTTGATAACACACATACCTGCAGTGGCCATGTTGTAGTCAATTTAAAAATAATAATAGTTATGATTAGCGTTATAAATGCACAAGAAAAATGATTTCTCTTTCTGGTGAGCAGAACCTGTTTCTGAAAAAGAATACTGGAAGGTTCTGTTTTCCATTCAGTTAACTGCCATCACAGTTAACACCAAGGTACACATATATTCTGTTTTGAAATTAGAAATAATGATGTGCAAAAAAGACTGGGTAAGACATTAAAATTATGTTAGTTGGATAAAAGGTAAATCTAGCATGGATATCTCTATGATTTTTATAAAACTAAAAATCTAACAGACATCTAGAGATCAGAAAGAAGTTGGAAAGGATGCTATGTTAAAGATGGCACAAGGACAAGAGAATATCTTCACCACAGACAAGTATGGAAGGATTATATGTTATATGTATCTTAACCAACAAGTCTTTGGGCAGCCAAATAGAAGGGCGAACAGAAATAGAATTTTTATAGAACCAAATCAAAAAGTCCCAAGAGAAACAGAAAATGGATGTAGATAAAAGTACTAAAAAGTAAAGGATGAAATCCAAAAGCAAAGAAAGCCAAGAGCAAAGGACTAAGAACAGGAAAGAAAGTTGTATAATATCAAATGAGGCCCAAATTGAATCCTGATATATTATTAAATATTTCAAAAAGAAATCAAATTTCTGTAAATCTGGATTTTATTCTATGATCAATAACTTGAATTATTAGCAGGTAGTTTGTTTTCTATAAAATTGCCAAAGAATAAACAAAATGGAAATTGCCATACAAGTAGTCCTCGACTTATGACCATAATTGAGCCCGCAATTTCAGTCGTGACAGTGATAAAGCAGGTCACCATGTGACCATCCCCGATTTTACAACCACTGATTTTTGCAGTGGTTGTTAAGAAGACACCACAGTCGTTAAGCAAACCCATTGTTTGCTAGCAGGTATTTCTGCCAGAAACTGGAGTAAATGCCGGTTTCTGGCAAAAATGTTGTAAATTGCACTTACATGACCGTAGGAAACGGAAATGGCTGTAATTGCAGGCTGGTTGCCAAGTGCCCAAAATGCAGTCATGGGGGGGTGGGGGGACAACTGTCAGAACTTTGAATCTGGATCATAAGTAGCTTTTATGGAGTCCATCATAACTTCAAATGGTTGCTAAACGACCGGTCATAAATCAAGGACTATACTGCACAAGATACTGACTCAAGTTTTTCTTTTGACAAAAGTGTAGCATTGCCTAGAAGTAAAATCAAATAACGGACAACTATCATAGTAAATGATACTATCTTATTTTATTGTAATTTCCTATCTGGTATCCTTTTAAAGTCTGGTTATGTGGTACATCCACAGTATTCTCAGATGTTTTGTCTTTGAAATAACTGGTCTCTAATTTGCCTAAAGCTTCATTAAGATTTATTTCTAGAATATTTCAGTCCTGAACTAATATACCATACATTTGGGAGTATAAGACACACTTCCCCCCCCCCCTCAAAAGAGGGTAGAAATGTTGGTACGTCTTATATACCGAATACAGCCATTTTTGGCCTCCCGAAACCCCACCCCGCGAGTCCTGTTTTTGCCAAAAACGGGCCCATTTTTCATAAAAATAGGGCCTGCAGGGGGTTTGGGAGGCCTGCAGAGTGCTCCTGGCGGCCTGGGAGGGCAAAAACACGATGCGTTGGGAGTTTGGGAGGCCAAAAATGGGCCTGTTTTTCACAAAAACAGGCATTTTTGCCCTCCCCAGCCCCTAGGAGCACTCTGCAGGCCTTCCAAACCCTCTGCAGGCCCCATTTTTGCAAAAAGCGTGCCTGTTTTTCGGGCCTGCACAGAGGGTTTGGGAGGCCTGCAGAGTGCTCCTGGGGGTCGGGGAGGGCAAAAACTTATTTTTTCTTGTTTACCTCTTCGAAATCTTGGTGCGTCTTATATTCCGGTGTGTCTTATAGTCCAAAAAATACAGTATAAGTCTTTGGCAAAGTTGTCAAACTTTGAAATGTAGTTAACAATAGGTTAAGTATAGGCATCCCACATATGAAATTAAATTTAATGTGTGAAATGAAGGGATTTTTCCTGATAGAAGAATGCTTCAGTTTTGTTATCTGAATAGCAATCTAACTTAATGTTATCTAAAATTACAATAAATATTTTCCAAAAGGTACATCTGCTTCTTTCCTTCAGCATATAAAATAGAATAATGAATCAGTGAGTTGAATTAGGTTTTTTGTTTCCATATATGCTCATGTGGTTTTTCTTGCTTCAAAATCACTCTTATCTTTTTCTTTAGGAAAGGTCATGTAAAAATGAACCATTGTGGTTCTATCAACTCAATTTAGAAACCCCTTGTGGTAATAATAAGATTTATTGTTTATTTTTGTGATTGTTCAGTCCTGTCCAGCTCTTGGTGAGTTAATACATGCTACTCTGTCAAACACAGCTTTCACTTGTTGGATGTTCATCTTTGTATCAGTTTTGATGTTACCAAGCTGTAATCTTTAATCTGCGTTCGCTGCTCTGAGTCCCTCGGGAGAAGGGCGGCATATAAATACTTGTTAAATAAAATAAAATAATAAAAATCTTAGCTTGCCCCTTTTTCTTTTCTTGTTCCACTAGCCATTCCTAGCATCATCGGTTTCTCCAATGAATTGGCATGCATAACATGGCCAAAGTAAATCAGATGTAGTCTTGTGATTTTGGCTTCTAGTGAAGTGACTGGTTTTATACAATTCAGCACCTCTCTGTTGGTTGCTGTGGCTGTCCATGGTATATGCAATAATTTACGCCATCACCATAGTTCAAAGGCTTCAATTCTTCGATCAGCCATTCTTGGTGTCCAACTCTCACAACCATACATCATTATAGGGAAGATTATTGCCCTAACTACACTGCTTTTTGTATTTATATCACTATTTCTGCTTTTTCAGATCTTATTCATATTAATCATTGCAGTGTGGCCTAAGGTTATCCTGCATTTGATTTCAGGAGTAGAATTGCCATCATGAACAGTTTTTGATTTAAGGAAGATAACTTCCTCAAATCAATTTCTTCCTTGTCCATTTTAAATATCTCATGTCTGCAGCTATTGTCATTATCTTTGTTTTCCCGAAGTTAAGACTCAGTCCTACTTTTTCACTTTCATCCTTGATTTTCCAGAACGTTTTTTCCATTATTTTCAACCAATGGTATTATATGATCTGTGTTGTTGTTCTTAGTTGCGAAGCCATGTCCCACCATCGCAACCTCATGGACAACATTCCTCCAGGTCTTCCTGTCCTTTACCATCCTCTGGAGTCTGTTTAAGATCACACCTACTGCTTCAGTGACTCCATCCAGGCACCGTATTCTTCTTTTGCCCTCAATCTTTCCCAGCATTAAGCTGTTCTCCAGTGAGTCCTTCCTTCTCATTAAGTGGCCAAAGTATTTGAGTTTCATCTTCAGGATTGGCCTTCTAAAGAGCAGTCAGGGTTGATCTCCTCTAGGACTGACCGGTTTGATCACCTTGCAGTCCAGGGGACTCGAAGGAGTCTTCTCCAGCACCATAGTTCAAAGGCCTCAATTCTTTGGTGCTCAGCCTTTCTTATGGTCCAACTTTCACAGCCATACATTGCAACTGGGAAAATCATAGCCTTGACTATACGCACTTTTATTGGCAGAGTGATGTCTCTGCTTTTTAGTAGACCAGAGAAATGCTGTGGATATAGTTTATTTGGACTTCAGTAAGGCATTTGATAAAATAGACCACAACCTACTACGTGATAAAATAGAAAAAGTGGTTTAGACAGCATCACCATCAGATGGATTCATAACTGGCTGAACAACCACACTGAATGTGTCGTTCTCAATGGAACTGCATTTACATGGAGAGAAGTATGCAGTGGGGTACTTAAAGACTCTGTTTTAGGCCCAATACTCTTCAACATCTTCTTCAACGATTTGGTGAGGGATAGATGGGGAACTCATCAAATTTGCAGACGACATCAAGGTGGCAGTAATAGCCAACACTTCAGAGGATAGGCTTAAGATATAGAAGGACCTTGACAGACCTGAACACTTGGTGCTATCTAACAAAATGAAATTCAGTGGTGAAAAAAGTGAAATTTAGGCAAGAAAAATCAAATGCACAGATATAGTATAGGTGGTACCTGGCTCAATAGTAACTTGAGAGGGATCTTGGAGTCCTAGTGGACAATCACTTAAATATATGCCAGCTGTGTGCTTCAGCTGCCAAAAAAGCCAACACAGTTCTAGGCTGCATTACAGAGATAGAATCAAGATCATGTGAAGTTTTAATACCACTTTATAATGCCTTGGTAATGCCACACTTGGAATACTGCATCCAGTTTTGGTCTCCACAATGTAAAAAAGATGTTGAGGCTCTAGAAAGAGTGCAGAGAAGAGCAACAAAGATGATTAGAGGACTGAAAGCTAAAAAATATGAAGAACAGTTGCAGGAATTGGGTATGTCCAGTGTATGAAAAGGATAAGGGGTGACATGATAGCAGTGTTCAAATATTTCAATAGCTTGACTCCCTCTTCTTTGTGAAGAGGGAGAAGCTGAGATATTGGAACACCTCAGTAGACTTGTAATGTACTCTGTCTCTTAGTCTTTATGTCAACTTTGTATAACTTTTTCTATTTTCTTTTTATTCTTCCAATCCTGTTCCTTTTCTGATCTTATTTAATTTTTTAAAATCTTTTTTCAGTGCATGAATGGGTCTGAATTAGTGCTACTGTAGTGTGTATATGCATGAGAGAGACTGTTGTATTTACTGCAATGATAAAGCGCAGACTTTCAGACTTTAAAAATAAGTTGTAGAAATAGCACAAAGCAAGTGATTCCCAGAAAGTTTAATTGTCCTAATGAAGTATGTTAGCAAGCCTATTAAACTTCCTAGTTTAATAGGCTAGAGAACTCTGCAGTTTTTCTGTAAGTGTTTGCTTTTTAAATAAACTTACAAGTCCTTAATTTCCAAGTGAAAGGATATTTTATGCAATAGTTCAATCAATTACACTGTAGATATTTGTTGGACAATTTGGAGGCTTTGTGTTGTCTTCATTCCAATGATCTCTAATAATATAGTTGTCAGGGAATATTTTAAAAAAGATATTGCATTGAAACTACCCTGCTGACATTTTTTCAAGATTAATGTTCTAGAATCTACCATTGCTGTTATTTTAATCCCATTTTGCCAAATAATAGAACAGCTGTTAAAAGTTTTTGTTTTTCCAATGATTGTTAGAATTGAATCTCAGTTTATTAATCACTTTATATTACCTGAAAACTTTAAATAGAATCTTAGCCTCTAAACTTCAATGCCATAACATGTTGAATAATATCAAACAGTAACCATTATGGACTTCAATATTTCATATTAGTTTCATATTGATAATGTTGGCCCTGATACTTTTGGGTACATACTCACATAAAGATAGACTAGCTCTTGATACTTAGTTCCAAGTGTCTCAATACTCATTTTATGGAGAAGTTAACAGATTTCATCTCCTTCCTTAAAAGCAGTTGCAAACTAGCTTCTCTGTTATATAGCATTTACTATATTTGCCTTTGTTTTCTGGAGTCCTGAAGTCTTGCTAGGAGGAGTTACATTAAATGAGCATTGCAACTTTATATTATTCTGAAGTATTTATTTCTCATCTTGCATCCCTCACATTTGAAATTACTTTTAATACTTTGTTGCAAGTTTTTACTATTACTTATAAATATAGGTAGTCCTTGAATTATGACAATTGAGCCCAAAATTTCCATTGCTATGCTAGACAGTGTTGAGTTTTCTCCATTTTATGACCTTTCTTGCCACAGTTGTTAAGTGAATCACTGCAGTTGTTAAATTAGTAACACAGTTGTTAAGTGAATCTGACTTCCCCATTGACTTTGCTTGTCAGAAGATCGCAAAAGGTGATCACATGAATCTGAGATATCGCAATCATTATAAATACATGCCAGTTACCAAGCATTCAAATTTTGATCAGGTGAGCAAAGGGATGCTACAATAGTTGTAAATGTGAAAAATTGTCATAAACCACTTTTTTTTAGTGCTGTTGTAACCTCAAATTGTCACTAAATGAATGTTTGTAAGTCAATGACTACATGTATTTAGAAATTTTTGCATTTCTGGTGTATTATATTAGTAAGGGAGATGACCTGTTCTGTTGGTACATATAATTGTTGAGAATATTTCTTTTGCATGTTCTACAACAATTTTCCTGCATTATATTCTCTGTTCAGTGGACTCTATCTTAAGCCAAATTAATGAAGTACAACAAAGCAATATTAATAAAGTTTATGTTCTTAACATATGGAAAGGAATATTTGTTCCATAAACAGAATTATTTTTAAACAAATTCCTGCATGCTAGAATCTATATTTTAACTACAAGGCTAACTATGTCTATTTTAACTATATTTCAGATGTGATTGAAACACTGCTATGAAGTAATTCTGAAGTAGTAGTGACTAATGATGACATTGAAGTTCATACAAGATACAGAGTCACCAAATCTTTGTAGTATAGTAGGTACATTAATTTAGTGCAGTTTGTATATCTGTTGTAGTATTCTGTATGCATATAATGCAATAAATGTAATTAACATTAATAGCTTTATTTATACCTAAGTATTTAACAGCTACAAATTGCTACATTGTAATAACAGCTACAGTTTTTGCTTAAAGATAAGAATTCTTACAGCCGTTTGAGGAACTGAATTGAACTGTGAAAGTGGTTTGTCAACTAGGGGAAGGGGATCTTTGTTTTAAAGTATATTTTATGGATTGTTGTGAGCCACTTAAGAGTCGTATGAGATAAGTGGCCATATAAATCCTGTAAATGAAACAAGCAAATAAACACAATCAAAATTCTGATCAGAGAGGATCCTTAATAAAAACTGACAATGACATAACAACATTAATTAATCTGAAGGTCCTGTATATAACGCATGCTTCTTTTCAGCAACTTCCAAGCAGAAGCTTTTACAATGATGCTTTATTTAGCGCTAACCTTTAATTGTTTTGCCTCGTTATTTGTGTTTTGTGGTCTTGTCTTTTACGGAAGAAATATAAACTTTACTAAGAGATTCCCAAATGTGCTGTTTTTATGGTCTTTTATCACTATTACATTCTAATCAACAGTCTAAAGCTGTGATGGCGAACCTATGGCATGCGTGCCAGATGTGGCACACAAAGCCTTCTCAGTGGGCACGTACATCATTGCCCCAGCCCAGCTCCAATCACGTTTCTCCATTGTGTTTCACTCAACCAATTCCAACTTCTCACAAAAGAAAAAGATCTCGCGAATTTGGAATTGATTGAGTGAATTTTTTCACTCGTACGCTTCACAATGGGGGAGGTGGGGTCCCGTCCTCCTAAAGCCCATTACAATGCAGAACCACAGTGTGACCCATGCAGCTCTTTCACCCCTCTGCTGCGGCTCCCTGTCGTCCTGTCATGGCAGAGGAATGAAAGAGCTGTCGTCCTGTCGCGGCGATAGCAATGGATGGAGCCTCAGTGTGGAAGCAAAGCGCCCTGCACTTCCCTTTGCACGGCAACAGCATTCCACCTTCATTGCGGTACATTTGCTGTTGCTGCCAGCAAAGAGGGCTGGGAGAGAATGGGGGGTAGATCTTGCAGGGTGGGGGCCATCCCCCAAGCCTGACCTTCCTCCTCCCTCGTCGGCAAGAGAAAGAAGGGGGCAGGGTAGGGAAGTGCTCTCCTCCCCCAGCTGAGCGCTGAGCACAAAAGCACAGTGGGGGTGGTGGCTGGCCCAACAGAAGCACCCCCATTGGTGAGTTGGACATGGAAAGGCCTGGCCCAGCTCTCACAGCTGTCCCACTGTTTGGCACATCTAGACGTGAGCTGCCGCCTTTGAAATGCGCCGTGCCTTTGAGGAAGCTGGGCAGCGATGACTGGGGCTGTGGGGGGGCAGTGGAGGCGTCAGGGCTGCTCCCCCCTCCTCAGCAAGCCAGGTCTGGAAGAGCACGGAGAGTTGTGGGCCGAGCGCTGGAGCATCAGAAGGTGCGATCCACGTCACCCCAACATGCGTTTCTAGTATGCGCTCCTCTGTCCCAAAGTGGGATTAAGTGGGGGATAGGGGGAAGGGAGCAGGGGGAAGGGTAGGGGAGCTTCTAGGAGGAGAAGCCTGGCTGGCTTTCCTTTTGGCGTGGGGCAGGGGGGAAGACCCAATAAAAATCAAATTTCCCCCAATAAATGGGGAAAATAAAGGCCCAGCGGTCCAGAGTCCCAAAAGCGGGGTGGGGTCTGTTTTTTGGAGGATCGGAGAGGAAATCAGTTGAAATCTGAGCGGGAGGCTATTCAGAAAGGGATCTACCTGGGTCTCTTCTTCCCTCTCCCTTAGATTCCTCCCTCCCGGTTTTCTTCCCTAGCCTCGTTTTAAGGGGGAAGCAAGGTGGGACAATAGTAGCTAAAAGGCTGCGAAGGGGGTTAGGGTTTATTAAAGACGGGGATGGGGAGGAAAGATGCCATTCCTTTCCCAAGGACCCAGGGAAAGTGGAATAAAAACGTGTGTGTGTGTGCGCGCATGTGCAAATAACAGCCCGGGACAACTTCAGCCACGAACAACAGTTGCTGTTATTTTTGCTGAGAGCTTCTAAACTACACAGCATTCTTTAATAAATACTAACAATAACAAACCATAATATACAGGATTAAAGGAAGGAAGGTGAAATCAGAGGAGGGGAGAAGGAAGGAAAAAGAAAGAAGGAAGGAAGGAATAAGGATGTGATGGCCCTCCAGAGGCTACTGCACTACACCCCCATCATTCCTGAGTTGTGCTGTTAAAGAAATCCAGTGCCACCAGGGAGAAGTCAAGTTGTGAAAGAGCGATTGAAATTCCTCACAAAACCTCGATCAGGTTAAATTGCCATGTTGGTGCTTTGTGATAAATAAGTGGGTTTTGGATTGCAGTTTGGGCACTCGGTCCCTAAAAGATTCGCCATCACTGGTCTCTAAAGTATGAAGGCATAGTGGCTCAGTGTCTTTTTTTTTTTTTTTTATTGAAAAAGTTTCATTAGAAAAAAAACACAGTTTTCCCACAACCCTCCCACCCAACCCCCCCTCCCCCTCCCCAACTTCCCAGAGCAGAACACAAGGTATTTCAGTTGACTTTTAACAATAAACTAAATTGCTTAACTATCCATTAAACTAACACCCTCTAAAAAAATAATTCTTAACCCCCCCCCCCCCATAGATAAAATCCTGCTTCTTGGATATAATACCTCTAAAATCACTCATGTAGCGCTTATACAATTAAAGATTCATTCATAAGCTATTTGATATTTTTTAGTCTGGTACTTATTTTGAATATAATCAATCCATCTTCTCCAGTCCTGTATATAGCTTTCTTGTGTGTGATCCTTCAAATATGCTGAAATTTTAGCCATTTCAGCTAAGTTAGTTACTTTCAGTATCCAAGCATCAATAGTAGGCAAAAAGTCCTTCTTCCAATGTTGTGCTATCAGCAATCTTGCTGCTGTTATTAAGTTCAAGATCAGTTTAGTCTCTGCAACTGTACAGTCCATAGTTATACCCAGTAGAAACAAGTGTGGAGTAAATTTCAGTCTTTTTTTTTAAATATTCTGCATCACCCACCAAATCTTTATCCAGAATGCTTTGATTTTTTTACAAGTCCACCATATATGATAAGTTGCATCATCACAATCACATCTCCAACATTTAGCTTGCACATTAGGATACATACATGATAGTTTTTTAGGATCTAAATGCCATCTATAAAACATTTTATAAAAGTTTTCTCTTAAATTTTGTGCTTGTGTAAATTTCACATTTCTAATCCAAATCTTTTCCCAAGTCTCCATCATCACTGGCTCTTGAAAATTTTGTGCCCATTTAATCATGCAATCTTTAACCAGTTCCGTCTCAGAGTCTATTTCCAATAAGGCATTATACAACCTTTTGATATGCATTTGTTTTTGATCTCTAATTTGTTTTACCAAATTTTCCTCATTTTGCACAAAGCCAATTTTTTGATCTTCCTTCCATCTAGCTTGAAGCTGACCATACTGAAACCATGTGTAAATTATACCTTCTTCTCTCAATGTATCTAAAGATTTCAAATATAATACCCCCCTTCTCCATTGAGAGTGGAGACAGCAGCCAGGTTGGGTAGCAGCAGCCAATCAGCATGAAGGACTGAGTCTATCAATAATATCAAGTCCCGCCTTTGTTGCCGGGCAGACCCGCTTTAGACTCAGTCTTTCAGCTTGATCTGGCGTGTGGGTCTACAGCTCCTACCTTTTCTGGCTTTCTGGCTCTGTCTGCATGGTTTATTCTGGTTCTTTGACTTCGGATTCCTCGACTACAAATTATTGATTGCATCCCTGATCGGTTGACTGACTCTCGGACTGCTTACAATGTTTTCTTGTGGTATTTAACACTTCCCCCATTCATGGGCTGTTTGCTTCGCTCCCATTCGCCCCTGGGGGGGGGGGGAGGGCGATAATTTTCTGCTGGTTGTTTGGCGCTGAGCGGTTTCCAAAGGACTGCTTCGATCTGCTTAGTTTGTCTCCGTTGGCTGGGTTCGGCTCGGATTGCCCGTTTCAAGTCGCGGCGGCCGTTTTCCTCAATTTAGATTGTTTGCTGCCCTTTGCAGCCTTGGGACTAGCGAACGGCTATTTTGCCTGCCCTCAAGAGGTTTGGCTTCGTTGTGAGGGCAGCAGCCATTTTGAATACTAATTTCAACATTTGTGCTTCAACGTTGTTGCAATAGGAGAACTCTCTGCCCTTAGCAGGCTTTGGCTTCAGCTTTTGGGCGGCGGACATTTTGTTTGCCCCTTTTTCATTGTGGATTAAGTTCTACCTCCGTTGCCTTAAGAACTTTGGACCCTGTTGTATGTCCTATCTGTTTCTGCTTCTGACAGACAGCATTGCCCTCTACTATTTGTATCTGAGCCCCAGGAATATTGGAACCTTTATTATCCTTTGTGGCCAGTCACCTTTGAGGCTCTTGGCAGTTTCCACGTTGCCCTATTGACTGTTCAGTTGGCCTTACTGCCCTTTCGTCCAGCACAGCAGAC
This sequence comes from Pituophis catenifer annectens, assembly GCF_029215685.1. Lineage (NCBI taxonomy): Eukaryota > Metazoa > Chordata > Lepidosauria > Squamata > Colubridae > Pituophis > Pituophis catenifer. Next base: position 237,024,458 of record NW_027256882.1, read on the forward strand.
ATTGTGGAGCTCTTTCGCCCAGCACAGCAGGCTTTGTGGAGCTTTCGCGCCCCCTGCCCCATCTGAACTGTGGACTTTCTAGGGGCTGTTGAGTGGAGTCTAGCGCTCCCATATTGTTGTTAACCTGCGCATTTGAACTTGTGGGCTTGTTAAGATCATCTGTGCTCCCTTAAGGTGATCTTTGCCAGCATTATGCCCAAAGCGCTTGCAAAATCAAAACACGGCCGCAGGGCCTGTTCCTCTGGCAATCATGGCTCAGACTCTCTGCCTGCTGCTCAACCTTTGGCTCAGGAGGCCTCTCAGGAGCCATCCCCAGTCTCACATGCGCCTTGCGCCCGTAATAGGCCTGACAAACATGGCCATATATCCAAAGCTGAGCGAAGAAGGGACAGAGTGTTAAAGAAATTATGCGACAAGGCCTGCGCTAATCTTACCTGTGCTGGCAATCAGGCTTCTTCAACGGGCGAGACTTCAAGCCAAGCAACTGTCCCTCATTCCATCACTCCGGACCAGCTGTCACTCCAGGACTGTCCTGTAACCATATCTACTACGGATCTCTGGGGATCTGATGCCTCTTCCCAGCCTGTTTCCTCTCAGCCGGGGCCTGTACAAAGTTCTTCTGTGCCTGACCCTCCAGCTGCCTCTGCTCCTGAGCCTTCGTCATTGCCTCCTCCTCCTGCAGCCTCTGAGCCTCAGTCGGTGCCCGGACAGATTCCTGGCCAACTTTCCCCGGAGCAAATTCAACGTATGATTGAGGCTGCGGTGCAGAGGTCCCTGGACGCCCGTTCCTGTATTTCCAGCCGCGCAGGATCAGTGAGGTCGGTTTCTCCGGGCTCGCCGGAACGTCCTACCCCTGAGAGGGTCCATCACAGGGCTTCTGGCTCTCCTTCCTGCTCCCACTCTAGTCATTTTTCGACTATGACGGCTGCTGAGCTCAGCGATTCGGGCCTTTCCGACGATGACAACCTTCCGCCGGACCAGCCTTCCTTTACGGGGTTGTTTCCGCAGTCATTATTCAAATCATTACTGTTTAAAGCTGTTTCCACGGCTCGCATGTCTTCTCCAATTGTAGATCTTACCTGTGCTGGCAATCAGGCTTCTCCAACGGGCGAGACTTCAAGCCAAGCAACTGTCCCTCATTCCATCACTCCGGACCAGCTGTCACTCCAGGACTGTCCTGTAACCATATCTACTACGGATCTCTGGGGATCTGATGCCTCTTCCCAGCCTGTTTCCTCTCAGCCAGGGCCTGTACAAAGTTCTTCTGTGCCTGACCCTCCAGCTGCCTCTGCTCCTGAGCCTTCGTCATTGCCTCCTCCTCCTGCAGCCTCTGAGCCTCAGTCGGTGCCCGGACAGATTCCTGGCCAACTTTCCCCGGAGCAAATTCAACGTATGATTGAGGCTGCGGTGCAGAGGTCCCTGGACGCCCGTTCCTGTATTTCCAGCCGCGCAGGATCAGTGAGGTCGGTTTCTCCGGGCTCGCCGGAACGTCCTACCCCTGAGAGGGTCCATCACAGGGCTTCTGGCTCTCCTTCCTGCTCCCACTCTAGTCATTTTTCGACTATGACGGCTGCTGAGCTCAGCGATTCGGGCCTTTCCGACGATGACAACCTTCCGCCGGACCAGCCTTCCTTTACGGGGTTGTTTCCGCAGTCATTATTCAAATCATTACTGTTTAAAGCTGTTTCCACGGCTCGCATGTCTTCTCCAATTGTAGATCCAGTGCCTTCCTCTTCAGCTGACTCGTTGGACCCCATGTTTGCTGAACCGGCTAGACCAACTACATCGGTGCCTACTCCGCCCCTCTTTTTAGATACGGTTAAACGACAGTGGTCCTCTCCAACTTCGGCTGCCCTGCCTTTGGCCAACGATCGACGGAATTTTAATGTGGCTACGGAATTGGACTCCATCCTCCAAATTCCCGCTGTCGACGCTCCTATTGCCGCCTTGCTGCCCAATGTCAACATTCCAGGGGAGCCAGACGAAGCTTTACGTCCTGATGAACGGCGATCGGACTTAGTCCTGCAACGAGCACATCAAGGATCCGCCTGGGCTATTCGAGCCGCAACTACTGCCTCCTTTTTTAACCGGACTACTCTGCTCTGGTTACGGCAGTTGCAGGAGAAATTTTCACCAGAGGATTTGCGGATCAAGCAGGACCTGAACAAAATTGTTGCTGCCCTGCAGTTTTCAGCGGACTCTTCCCTGATCGCCGCCCGCTTTGCTTCCAAGGCTCTGGCTTCCTCTGTGGCTGCCCGCCGTTTAGTATGGTTACGTCACTGGCAGGCTGATGCGAGACATAAATGGCGTCTGGCATCCATTCCCTTTGGAGGTGCCAAATTATTTGGGGATGCCTTGGACCCGTTTCTCACGGAAACGAGAGACAAGAAGAAGATCTTGGCCCCCATCTTCCGCAGGGGGGAGTCCCGTTTTTCCCCTTATGCCCCTCGTTCTCAATTTAGAGGTAACGATGTGGGTGGGTCTTCCTCCTTTGGATCCTCTCGGCCTCCTCCTAACCTTAATAGGTTCCGGAGTGCGCAGGATAGATCGGTTCGGGGTGGGTCCTTTGTCTCGAAACGGCCCTTTCGGGGGGGAGGAGGTCGTCCCTACCGGCGCCGTCGTTAGTTGCATCTCAGATCCTCCCATAGGTGGCAGGTTGGCCCTCTTTGCTGCTTCCTGGGAGAGATCTACCTCTGATAAATGGGTCTTGGCCACTTTAAAATCGGGTTTGGCCATCGAATTTCTTTCCCCTCCTCCGAGTACCTTTGTTTGCTGTCCGACTTCTCGTAATCCGGAAAAACGGGTCCTTATGGACTCTGCGGTTCAGCATCTCCTTTCCATCAGGGCTATCCAACTTGTTCCCCCTGATCAACGGGGTACGGGTTTCTATTCCCGGGTTTTTCTGGTGCCTAAATCCTCGGGGGGGGTGGAGACCCATTCTGGACCTAAAACGGTTAAATCGGTATGTTGTATACTGGAAATTCAATTCTTTAAAATCCATCCTCGACGGTTAGGAGGGGCGATCTCCTATCTTCAATTGATCTGACTGAGGCCTATTTACATGTTCCGATTTGTTCTTCTCATAGACGTTATTTGAGATTTTGTTACGGGGGGATCCATTATCAGTACAGGGCCTTGCCCTTTGGTCTTTCCTCTGCCCCCCGTACCTTTACTAAAGTGTTAGCGGCCTTGGCGGCCTCCCTCAGGGTTCGTTCAGTGAGGTTACTTTGTTATCTGGACGATATTCTTGTTTTGTCCTCTTCTCCCCAACAAGCTGTCCAGGATCTCCAGCTAACTCTGGAGACTTTGGCTTCTCATGGCTTTTCGATTAATCTTGAAAAGAGCCAATTGGTCCCCTGTACCTCCCTGGTCCATTTAGGGACCCTTATTGATTCCGTCCAGGGGAGGGTTTTTCTATCATCAGACAGACAGGATAGCCTCCGAGACCTGATTGCTAGGATTGAAAGGTGTCGTGCTGTGTCCCCTTATGTTCTTTCCCAACTCCTAGGGAAAATGATTTCTGCCATAGCCATTGTTCCCTGGGCTCAGCTCCACGCCCGGGAGCTTCAATGGTTTCTTTTACCTTTGCAGAAGGTGGGAAGAGCCACCTCAGCAAGGCCGATTCCTGTTCCCCCAGCAGTTCGCAGGTCCCTCAGGTGGTGGAAATCACCAGCTCTGTCAACCGGTTCCCTCTTCCTCGAACCTCAACGGGTAGTGGTCACCTCGGATGCCAGTCTCCACGGTTGGGGGGCTCATTGTCAAGGGCAGATAGCTCAAGGAACTTGGACTGGCCGGGACGCCTCCCGCCTGATCAACTGGCTGGAACTGCAGGCTGTCTTCCTGGCCCTCCGGGCATTCCGTCGACTTGTGTCTGGGGCACACGTTCTGGTGCTCACAGACAATGTCACTGCCAAGGCACACCTCAACAAATTGGGAGGCACCAGGTCGAAGTCCCTGCTGTCCGTGGCTCTGAAGATAGGTCTCTGGGTGGAACGTCATCTCGGCTCCCTTCGCGCAGAACACATATCAGGGACCAGCAATACTCAGGCAGATTGGCTGAGTCGTCAACAGGTGGACGCTGCGGAGTGGCAGCTTCATCCTCGCATTTTTCGAGATCTGATTCTTCGGTTCGGCTCTCCTGTGATCGATCTCTTCGCCACGCACCTGAATGCTCAGCTACCTCTCTTCATCGCCCGTTACCCAGAGCCTCAAGCCGTTGCTGCAGATGCTCTGCGATCCCCTTGGCCTCGGGGCCTATTGTATGCCTTTCCTCCGACCTCTCTGATTCCCAAGCTCATTCGCAGAATCCTGACAGAGCGGGCGGAGGTGATATTGTTGGCCCCTCACTGGTCTCGGAGGCCTTGGTTTGCGGACCTTGTGTCTCTTTCAGTCGCCCCGCCTTGGCGTCTCCCGTTCGATCAGGACGTTCTCACTCAAGGTGCCCTATTTCATCCAGACCTGCCTTGGCTCAGTTTGACCGCCTGGCGGTTGAGCGGCAATGTCTGAGTGTCGCAAATATTCCTGGCGATGTGATCCAGATTATCCAAGCCTCTCGTCATCCTTCAACAGACCGAATTTACTCGGCTACCTGGCGGGCCTTCTGCTCGTATTGTGCCAGTCATGATGTGTCACCCCTTCAGGCATCTATTGTGGACGTGTTGATGTTCCTTCGGAAGGGTTTCTCGGAGGGCCTTTCTCCTAACACCTTGAGGCGCCAGGTAGCGGCTGTCTCATCAGTACTTCGCTGTGGTTCTCTCTCATACTTGGCCCAACATCCTCTGATTCGACGCTTCCTCAGGGGTGCTGCTAACATATCTCCCCCGGTATTACATCGCTATCCAACCTGGGACTTGCCGTTGGTGTTGAACTCGCTTATGGGCCCTCCTTATGAGCCGTTGCGGACAACGAGTCTCCGGTTGTTATCCTGCAAAGTCGCCTTCTTAGTGGCCATAACTTTGGCCCGACGTATCTCAGAGATAGCCGCTTTGTCGACTCGCTCGGATCTGTGTGTTTTTCATGCCGACCGTGTGGTTCTCCGTCTGGATCCCACCTTCCTCCCGAAGGTCAATTCGGTGTTTCATCGATCCCAGGAACTCATACTACCTAATTTCTATCCCAGGCCATCTCATCCTCGGGAACGCCGTTGGCACACCTTGGACGTTCGTCGAGCACTGCGAATTTACCTGAAAAGAACGGCGGGGGTCCGCCGTTTGGAGTCATTGTTTGTATCCTTCTTGCCCGTTTCCCTGGGTCTCCGGGTGACAGCATCTACAATTGGTCGTTGGATCCGTCAAACCATTGCATCGGCCTACGACTTCCGTTCTCTCCCGCGACCGGCTCGTGTGACAGCACATTCTACTCGCAGTGCGTCCACGTCGGCGGCCTGTCTACTCAAGCTTCGCTATTGGAAATATGCCGGGCGGCTACGTGGTCTTCACCTGTTCCATTCATTTGGCACTACAAGATTGATACATTTGCCTCCGCTGAGGCTGCGTTTGGTAGACAGGTGTTGCAACAGGTGGTTGCTGGGGAGGACGTTTCACACCAATCTGGCCCCACCCTACCTTCGGGACAGTGAACTGGGGTATGTCCCATCCTGGCTGCTGTCTCCACTCTCAATGGAGAAGGGGCGTTGGTCCTACCTGATACGCTCCTTCTCGTTGAGTGGAGACAGCAGCCAGACCCTTCCCTTTATGTTTTGCCAGTCTGGTGCTTCTATCTCCTTGTTTTCTTCTGGAACTTGGTTTCTCCGTCTCCCACACGCCGAGTCTATCCCTTAAGTCCTTCGTCAAAGCGGGTCTGCCCGGCAACAAGGGCGGGACTTGATATTATTGATAGACTCAGTCCTTCATGCTGATTGGCTGCTGCTACCCATCCTGGCTGCTGTCTCCACTCAACGAGAAGGAGCGTATCAGGTAGGACCAACACCCCTTTCCATAACAAGAATCTCTTTATAAGTAATCACCTCCTGTTTTTGTTCTATACTTATATTTTCTATTGCATGTCTAGGATTTGCCCATACAGGTATCTTATAATTTAACTTGTATTGATATTTTTTCCAAACCCTCAACAAAGCATTTCTAAGTATATGGGCCTTAAATACTTTATCCACTTTTTTATCATATAACAAATAGGCATGCCATCCATATAGTAAATCATAACCTTCCAGATTCAACATTCTCCCCTCAGTTAAATTAAACCAATTGCTAATTTGTGATAAGACCGCTGCTTCATAATATAGTCTTAAGTTAGGCATTTTAAGACCCCCCCTTTCACATGTATCTTATATAATTTTCATCTTTATTCTGGGTTTTTTCCCAGCCCAAATAAAAGTATTAACACCTTTCTGTCATTCTCTCAAATTTTCATCTTTCTTAAGCACTGGTATCATTTGAAACAAAAATAAAAATCTGGGTAACACATTCATTTTAATTGCTGCAATTCTTCCCAATAAGGACAGCTGTAATTTTTTCCAATTCTCCATATCCTTCTGTACCTTGTGCCAGAGATCTTGATAGTTATTTTTATATAATTTTGTATTTGAAGCTGCTATATACACTCCTAAATATTTAACCTTTTTAACAATTTCAAACCCCGTTATTCTTCCTAGTTCATCTCTTTCAAGTACAGACATGTTTTTAGTTATCATCTTTGTCTTGTATGAATTGACTTTAAATCCTGATACTTTCCCATATTGATCAACTAAATCCAATATATATGGAATCGACTCTATGGGTTGAGATAAGGTAACAACCAAGTCATCTGCAAATGCTCTTAATCTATAATCTTGATGTCTGATTACAATACCCTTCAATTTTTCTGAGTCACGTATCTTATTCAGTAGCACTTCCAAGGTCAAGATAAATAACAATGGGGACAGCGGACACCCCTGCCTTGTTCCTTTCTCGATTCTAAAAACCTCAGTTAAACCTCCATTAACTATTTTTTGTGCTGTTTGCTGTTGGTATATCGCTCTAATTGATTGTGTAAAATACTCCCCAAAATGCATTTTCTCTATTATTTTGAACAAAAATTGCCAGTTCAAACGATCGAATGCCTTCTCTGCATCCAAAAATATAAACGCTGCAGGGACTTGGTTATTTTTTTCCAAATATTCCAGTAAGTTTACAATTTGTCTAACATTATATTTCATTTGTCTCCCTTTTATGAACCCTGATTGATGTGGCTCAGTGTCTTAATGACACTGGAAATGATCTCTGCTCCCGTGGTTCGAGCCCTAGCATTGCATGATGGAGTGAGCTCCCGTCATTTGATCAGCTTCTGCTCACCTAGCAGTTTGAAAGCATGTTGTATGCGAGTAGATAAATAGGTACCACTTTGGTAAGGAGGCGAGTTGGTGCTTTGTTGCAACTCTGAACATGCTTGGTTGCAACACCCCTTTGCAAGGCAAGGGGAGGGCGGGGCTCCTTGGATGACGCAGACAAAGTTAGCTCGCTCTTCTGTGGCACACCATAAGAAACACAATTCCTATAGAATTAGTATTAACAGTACTAATTAGTATAGTTCTAATATTAGAACTAGTAAATTGGTAGCCAAACGACTACTCTGCATTATGACGCCATATGCTAATAATAATAACAAATAACAACAGACTAAAGCTTTAATTCCAGAAAGGTAGTTTTAGAATTGTTAGGATTGCAGGAATGTATTAATTGAGACTTTCCCATTTTGCCCATATCTACTCCATGACTTCAAATTTTTTATTTATTTATCTGTGAGATTTGTATTTTTTGAAAAGTCACTCATCCAGTATTTCAGTTAATTTCTATTACCAAGTTGAACATGCAAGAATTAGAAGTGTTATTGTTTGTTTGAGCTACATCATATTTATACTTTTTTTCTTCCTAACATTTTCCTGAAAGTGTGCATTTTTAAAAATCAACATAGTTGATCCATTGGTTGTGACAGGAATTGACCCACAGGCTTCTCACCTGATGTTTGTGGGCTAAGAGAGTGACTGGCCCAAAGTCATCCAGCTAGCTTTCATACTTACGATGAGACATGGAACTCGCAATCCCTTGGTTTCTAGCCCAGTACCTTAACCACTATATCAAACTGATTTTCATTTTATATTTGCATCAATAATTTTAAGAAATGTTTAAATCTAGTCTAAATTTTAAAAATATGATTTAATTAAAAACATGTAAAGAGCCATTTTAGCCACCTTGTAAATTTCCAGATGTTTATTATAATGGTCAGAAGCTTTTCTGTACATAAGAATGATGGTAAATTTAAACCTATTCTTGGATGCATATTTTAAGTTGTTCAAACTGTTTTAGTGGACTTAATATGATTATTCTCCTGGTTCAGAATGCTGCATGATCATGGGAAGCAAACTACTAGAGCAATTTCATCAGTTTCTGGTTTGTTCTTCGCCATATTTTGAAAGTCTCTTTCCATAATTTAAATTGTAAATGTGTTGTCATTAATTTTAGCTCATTTGGGTTTCCTGGATTGATTTGATTTGATTTTGCTTTATTCTTAATTGTATTATACTGTATATTGTTTATTATTACTAGCTAATTTGGATACTATTTAGCAGAATAAAATTCTCTTCATAGGACTATGAAGAGAAAACATTAATCAAATGCAGCGTAGAGACTGGATGTTTCTGTCCAAGATAGTTGACTTATCTATATCTTATGCAATTTATATTTAATCTGAGAGAGATGGTGTATTTTCAAAAATAACTTATAGTTTGATTTGAACTATATGTACAAAGATCTACAACCTGTATCTTGTCTTTAAAAAATTCAGATACATTTTGCTGTGCAAACTTAAAAGACTTGAGATGATGCTTGAGAGAGTTATTGATCAAAGACGTTGGCTTATGTGGGCAAGTCGACTTTCAAAAAGTAAATGAACAGGCTGCTATTAGATGGTCATCACCATATAATTTGCTTTTATATGCCATCCTCTTCATATGAAAAGGAATATGAAATTAGTATTGCAATTTGAAGTAAATTCATTTTGAAGCAAATTCAATCTTCATACTAGATTTTGATTTGAAAATGCTTGGTTACCTATTTATGTGGTCAGGAAGAGTAAAATTATCTAGATTTTAGAGTCAATATAAATTCTAGTCATATGACATTATTGTTTCCATGTTGTTATCTCTGTAGTATTACTGGTCCATAAAGCCCCAAACTAGATATTGGTAATGGAATATGTGGATGACCTTGGGGGATCAGGGAAAGATGCAGATAAAGGAGAGCAGCGCCTAAGGGTTTAATGGTCAGAGAAATTTAGGAAGCACCTGGCCTAATGGATCAGATAGTTAACCATAGCAGAGAGACGTTTGTACTTTTAGACTTGTAAAATTCTGTTAATATACTCTTACAAAATAGTAGATTTAGGTCATAGTCTTATTTCCTGTCGGGTATACCTGGGAGAGCTGACAATATTAAACATTCTTTCAATTTCCACAATTCAAATCTTCTAAATCCATATTATGCTTCTAAATCTTCCAGTCCTGGGAAATGCACTAATTTATATCCATTATTACAAAAAGAAAGCTTTACATACTAAACAACCCATAATCTTTTGCGTTAGCGTTTCAGAGATATTTCCATACATAAACAAAAAGAAAAACAAAATGATCATGGGTGAGTAAAAAAAGTGGGAACAGGAGGAAATCCCAACTTCCTGATGGCTTTCCCATTGGTGTTATGGGTAGCTGGCAGGGAGCATTGGAAATTGCCCGTCCTCTTCTTGGCTGATGTGTGGAATTGCGTGCCACATTACTGAGGGAAGGGGAAACAAAGGAAGTGATGGGTCATGAGGAAAACTGCACCCCTGCTTCCCTGACATATTTGCAAGGGTTCCCTCCCTCTAGGGGGGAAGAGGGTTCACTTGCCAATCACTGACACTCCCCTGCCAGCCCTATCTCACAAGCAGGTATCCAAGTCACTCCCTCATTCTTCCCTGCTCACCACCATTAAGAGATTTCAAGTTTCAGCCTCGGTTCCAAAGCAACCAACTTCTGCTTGCCTGTCAGGCCTTGCTACCAGCAAGGTGCAGGTCCCAGAGGGAAGCAGGAAAGAGAACAGGGATATGCCCCTCCCATCTTCCCTTGTGCTAGACAACCTATGGTTTCTGAGAAGTATAGTCAGAAAGTGCGGGAACACTGAAGTGGCCACAACTTTCCCAAATTTCATCAGTAGGAGTCATGAGTTACAGCATTCTCTTTGTTAGGCCATTTATGTTACCTTGGTTCAATAATTGTTGCCCTGTAACTTGTAATTTTGCCCAACTGAAGTTAACAGACAGACCCGATAGTAGATTTGTATTTGGAAAACAGCTTGTTTTCTATCTGGTTCTGATTGTGCCTCAATAAGAAAAGTAAATGTTTCTCTATATGGTAACTAATTTAGATGCATAAAAAGTAAAAGCTGTATTGTAAAAATAAACGCTGTATTACTTGTATTGTAATCAGTTATATAACCATGGAGGAATAAAGTATTTTTCAAACTCAATTCAAATTGTATAGGGGACATTTGAAATGGACAATACACATATTTTGCTAACAGTTACTGTACTCTGTAGAGGCTATTTGAAAAAACCACAAGAAGAGCAAATATACTGAGTACAGCTAATCTCCAGGTTACAAGCGTTCATTTAGCGCCGGTTCGAAGTTACAAGATAAGTGCCCCCTAGTGTTTACAAGCAAGTCCCAAAATTACGAATATTACAGCACCATGGCAGTTGTTCGTCCTTACGAATGACTGCACAGGTCTGCAACATTCACCCTACCCACCCTGCTCCCCACAACTGCTTCCCCCTCCCATCCTGCCATGCCGGATTCACCTTACAAGTTTCTTTGCTTTTGAAGGAGAAGACAATTGATGGAAGTTCCTGAGTGCCATAATATCGCGCGAGTTCAGGCACCCATCCTCTTTTGCAGAGACTGGGTGCCTGAACTCTCACGAGATCATGGACCCCAGAAACTTTCATTCTCAGCACAAAAGTATTTGAAGTACCTGTCTCCTGCTCCTCCCCCCGACTACTTTTTGCCCAGACGGAGACCTGACAGATAGTGGAAGCTTTATCTGTGTGCAAATGGGGCCTTTGAAAACAGGGATTCACTTCATTTTGAACACCCTATAGGCGCCTATGAGGTCTTTGAAAAAGGATGGAATCCCTCCGTTTTCAAAGGCCCCATTTGCACACAGATGAAGCTTCCAGTCTCTGTCAAGTCTCCGTCTGGGCAAAAAGTATCTCTGTGGTAGCGGAAGGGGGAGGGGAGAGGAGTAGGGGACAGGCACTGCAAACACTTCACGCCTAGGAGCTTCTATCAACTAGACTCTCCCTCAAAGGGAAAGAAACCGCGGCAGAAAGGAGACATCTTTCCAAGGTAAGTGAGTCCGGCATGGCAGGGAGGGGGAAGCATGAGGTATCTTAGTGGGTTGGGGAGGGTTAGGGTTCCTTCATTAGGCCCCCCCCATGGCCTTCCCCACCCTGATATACCTCATGTGCACTTAATAAACCGTGCATTTGCCCATGCATTAAATTAGCAAATGCGTGGGGGGAAACGGGTGATCTCGTTTAAGGTACGAGATTCATTCCCACGAATCCTCGAGGTAGAAACAGAATGGGCAGGCTCCATTACATTTGTAACTCAAGGACTACCTGTAGTTCGGTACATGGAAAATCCAGGAGGCTATATTTGGAGCTTAAATCTTACACTGTACACCTACACTGCTATTCTCTAAAGAAAAAAAAAACTAGTTATTGTACTGACTCCAAAGATAGGCTGTTTAATACCGTATGTGTAAATCTTGAATCATGTAAGAAAGTGGATTATTTATATTTATTTTACATATTTGCATACAGCATGCTAGGCTATGAACTTTAGGCGGCATATAACATTAAGTTATAGCATTTAAAATATCACAAAACATTAAATAAGTCTAAAATGTATAAAATGTGGTCATGTTTAATAATACTGCAGAAAAACTAAAAATTACACCCAGAGGCCAGAAGCCACATGTCCTGACAACCATAAAACCCTAAAGCCACAGAGACCAACTAGGAGGATCAGTATCTAGGAGATTCCCCCTTTGGGAAAGATTAGCTGATATAGCTGTAGAAAGCTGCCACAAGAGGGTGCCCAAATGCTATGTTTTAAAAGTATAGTTTGAGTCGAGCATACTGTCTTTATGTACTGGCTATGACTGTAAAATGTTAAATATCCTCAAACATCATATTTAATCGTATGCTATCTAATGGCTGTCTTCCACATTCCATGACCCTCGCCCTCCCTTGTGGGTTACCACAGGGATTCTCTCTCCCCTCCGTTTCAGTATTTATATCAAACCATTGTAGGTCGGAGATCATCCACCTGTATGGAATTCTGCATCATCAGTATAATGATGGTACTTGTGTCTTTCGACCCCAGGCTGGCCAAGTGAGGCTATTGAGGTTCTATCCTAGTGCCTGGAGCCTGTATAAGTTTGGCTGGTTGGAATCCCCTCTGACCTCCTTCCTTCCTTCCTTCCTTCCTTCCTTCCTTCCTTCCTTCCTTCCTTCCTTCCTTCCTTGATGCCCACCTCATTGCCTTGACTTTGAGCAGCTTACAAGGTTAAACATCTCCCCCCAAATAGTTACAAACATAACTAAAAATAACCATAGAAATCAGTAAAATCATTTTTAAACTATTAAAAACCGTAAAAAACACAATCTGTGAGAGAGCAACATTCGTTTTCCTAGAAATACAGCTATTTAGCAGGCTCTCCACCAACATCACTGGATCCCCATGATGTCATCAGGCTCCTCTGAAAAGCCAACAAGATCAGGGCCAGTTTCACTTGGGAGGTGATATTGCAAAGAGTGGGCCTGCAGCAGAAAAAGCTCTCTGGGTCTTGCCAGATGACCCCATCATAGACAGGACCCATACCATTACCTTTCTACAAGTTCTGTGTCATTTCACAGCTTGACTACTGTAATACACACTATGTGAGGCTGCCCTTGAAGACCACTGAAAACTTCAAATGGTCTAGATTAGAATGCAACAGTGCAGGCAGTGATAGGTATGTCTTAGAATACCCAAGTTAACACCTCTGCTTTGCAAGCTGCAGTGGTTGCCATTTTGTTTCCAGCAGCAATAGCAAGGTTGCTATTCATAAAGCTATACATGGTGTAGGTCCTGGTTACTTGAGGTATAGAATAGATACCTTGCTTTAAGGTTTCGTTTTCTTGTTCTGTGAGAATAGATTTCAGTTATGCTTTTTTCCACAGATGCTCCTTTTGAGCAGTTTCCTTGCAAAAATCCAGAGGAATTCTATCAACTGCACCATTGTTACATTGTGGTAGCTTTGGGTGCCATGATTTGCTCCTCTGTTGCATTTTACTTATTTTCCAAATCATTTCCTACCATTAAGAGCAAATGGATTATCTGGATCTTAACTTCCCATTTTGCAAGGTGGATTGAGTTGCTTATCACCTCAGAAGTTAATCTAAAGAAATTCCTTGTTTTCATCTGTTCTCAAGGATATTGTTACATATTGATTGATTCTGTGCTATCAAGTCAGTTACTACTTTTAACAGTCACATTAATAGGTTTTCTCAATGACGATATGTAGCTAAATGTAAATCTTTTGAGGACTTCATACATAAGGAGCACTGACGCTTTACGAAGTCAGATTCACCAAATTTGAGTCTGTACTTCATTCATAAAATAACATGGCTCCTCTCATATAAGAATATACCTCATACTATTTCTTCTTTACACCTTCCAGCAGACAGTACTAATTTTTTTTCCAAAAAAGTAATAAAGTGCTTTACAAGTTCTAACTTGCCTCTTTCCATCATTCTGTCTGGAAGATCCTTCTTATTTTTTATGTTATCATATCTTTCAAGCCTTATGTGTATGTGGTCGAAGCCCTTAAGATTGACCCCCAAGTCAATTGCCATCATAAAAGATGGCATTGTGACATCAACTCACCAACAGAGAGTATTATGTGCCTTGCATAGATGTGATCCTTCTTTTATTTTCATGGGGTAAGACTGTCGTTTGTCCAAACTTTTCCTTCCTGCTTTTGCATTCTATTTGGATTGGGCTATTAAATTGCCTACCATGGTTTCCCAATTCTTCAAAACTGAAAGAGAAACTATTTTCTTGATGTTCAAATAATGATTGACTTTCTTTTGAAACTAAGATGAAAGACCCCCTTTAAAAATTGTGTCTCTCTTCCCAATGTTTGTCTAAAAGAAGAAAGATAATCATGAAGCTTTAGTGTGTGAATTGGCAAAATAACAGTGATCCTTTTGTATTAATTGTAGGAGGAAAGCTTGGTTGGTCTACAGTGACAAAAAAAAATCAGGAGTATGGTACCTTTTTTGACTAATAAAAGTTTATGAAAAGTTTTTTGTAAGCCTCACTTTAGTTCATCAGATGTAACTGGAATTTTTCATTGGTTTTCTGTGAATTCACACAACCATTCTACATGTTTTGGTGTTCAGTTTCACTATGTTGTTCATAAAAACTGAGGGGAGTTAGCATAATCAAATCATGCTACAAATTCATGGTACAAATGGAGCAGAGGGCAAGATTCCTTCCAGGAATACTATAAGTCAGTGGTTCTCGACCTATGGTCTGCGGACACCTGAGGGGCCACCATATTGTCTCGGGGTTCACAAAGTCTTGAAGAACTGTTATGATTTAAATCTTTAATTAAGCTTGCGGCCTGTGACCATGATCTTTGGCCATAAAAGGGGGTCTGTAATGAAGAAAAGGTTGAGAACTATGGCTATAAGCTATAAAATATATTTAATGAACTGTGTGCACAGGCACACAACTTGTGTGTTTGAATTCATAGATTGTCACTCCAAGAAACCCCCATTCATAGATGAGTAACAAGCCCTTTTGTTCTCTTTCCATACAAATTAAAGAAAATTTGACTGTATTTTAAGAATTACCTGGTTTTGAAAATATTAGATGTGGAGGAGGTACTCAGCAAGACAATGGGAATAAAGAAATAACATTTTTGCTGGTCTAAACTTCAAGAAAAATAAGAAGTTGTTTTTTTTTAAGTCAGATTAGTGGGAACTGATAACTTTGTTCAATCCAAAGAAAGATAAGAATGGTGACAGCCTTATTGTACTACAATCCTTAGTGATTTAACAACATATTGGAAAGAGGTTGTTGTGTCTAGAGGTCCTTCATCAGTGGAGTCTGAGGGAAGGAACAAGGAAACCAAGTAATGAAACGTGTCATGATGTCACAACACAAAAATTGCAACTTATATCTTTGTCAGGCATCATAATGCATATGCATAAGGATAGAATTTGCAGTGGGAAGACACATGCAGATTGTTTTATCATTGTGATTTGGTGTGGATATCTTGGCCCAATTAGATGCACAGAATCTCTTATCATTATTCTATAGACTTTTTACTAATAATTTTTTTCATTTGCAGACTATTGTAATTGAAGATCATCAAGGGAAAATAATCCCATTTTGGAGTTTGGTATTATTATTCCAAGACAGAGAAACCTTGCAGCTCTGCACAGAACTGGATTTTCACCCTAGTTTAGCAGCTTTGCTGCTCACTTAAATACTGATGAATGAAGACCCCATTTGGAAAGGCACCAGGTCAGCGATCCAGAGCTGATGCAGGTAGGTAGCAATACTATCCTACATCCCAACAGTGGATAGCAAACATTGATGGCTGCAGATCCATATCTTGCATTGTGGTGCTTCTAGGTGTTGGAGGCCAGATGCCTGTACCTGAGAATTCTGCTAGTTTCTTGCGTTTGTCACACTAGACATCCACTGCAAATGTAGACTGGCACATTCATTCTGGAATGCTCAACATGGCAAGAGGGACGTAAGAGGGTAGGTGATGTTCCTGCTGTTCCTTTAGAACTGTTGGCTACTAAACAGGAGATCTAGATCAGTTTCTCAGAAGCCTCTTCAAAAATTCTAATCAGTTTAAAACTGATTGTCCTTACTCAGTTCTTCTTTGTATATTATCTTGCATGTGCAGGTGTCCGCCTAAATTTGCTTTGTCCTGATAAGGCTTTGGTTCTTTTTAATCAAAAACGATGTGCAGAAATATTTAGGCAGGCTTTGCTTATAGTCTCTATATGCAGCATGAATTAACCATGCTGAAGGACATAGGCCAGCTGTAAATTGCAACTCATTCCTCATGCACAGTTAAGAATGTTTGCATATAGGTATGGAAGATTTAGTTGAAGTTTTTCTGCTGTCCTCATATTGACATAATTTGACAGAATGTCTTTTGCTATTTATATCATTCCTTAAATCATTTCAGGTAGACTTTGCATTGTACAGTATAATATACTGCATAAATACTTGGTTATTGCAAAGTGTTGTCCTACAATAAGTTTAAAATGTAGGACTAGGAATGGTGCTGGATTTTTGACAGATATAGGTAAGGGTTGTCTGTGTGTGTGTCTCTGTGTGTATGTTACTAAAATTCTTACGTCTGTAAACTTGGGCAAAACAAGGTGCTCATATGGTAACTATTTTTGAACCAAGGTACCTTAAATAGATGAACTTAAAGAGTGTGTCTGAAGGCTAGTACCTTAATTCCAGCTAATGAACGAATTTTAGTCAGAGTCATATTACAGGTTACTCCATATGGAATTACCTACGTCTGTTAAGATTTAGCAACCTGAGTATGAGAAAAAAGAAGCATGCTATGTACTAAACTTTAACAATTTAGATCAGATAAAAACTTGCCAGCCAAAACTGATAATGTTAACCACAGATAACAATTGAAATAGATCGGGGTTGGGCAATTAATTTTCCCAAGGGGCCACACGAGGAGCTCAGATTGCTCCGAAGTCAACAGTGAGGGCCCAAAGAATAAGTAACTGGAGAAGAAGGGAAACTAACTCTCTGGGACAAATCGACAGTCCAGATCATGAAAAGGTTAAGTGCTGTATTCAGTTTCCCCATATAAGTCTACCTGAGATTCAGAAAGACTCAAATTCTGGATAAGGGAAGCAACCCACTGACTTTCAAAAGGAAGGGGGTGAAGGAAAGCCTTTGGGTCCATTTTGGACCAAAGGAAAGGTCAGGACCATAGACAGTGGCATGGATTTTGTTGGAGTAAAAAAAGGAACGAAGCCCCATTGGATTGTGTGTTGAAAAACTGAATGGAGGGGACTCCCTAACAAATATTAAATTGATTCATTTTTTTGAAGAAAGTGATCACCAAAAGAAAGCCTGGACTATAATGTAATGTTGCAGTTGCTACTCTATTGTAGGAAAAAAATAGTTGGAATATATGTATGAACATGTGTTTTTAAGTTTATAAGGAAAGAAACTGATTTGCAGGATAAATGTTGTGTAATAGTGACAATAGAGAGTGAATGTAGCAAGTATGGAAAAATTTTAGTTGGTAGTGAAAATAATTTCACCATCCTACATGATGGTTTCAATCACTCTAAGAAAACATGTTCACTTTGAAGGTGGAGACTAGTTTATCACTTTCACATTCTGATTTAAGATATGTCCTTGAGACCCCCAACCAGAATAATATCAAAGGAAGGGTGAGTTAAAAAGATGAACTGGAAAATTAATGAAGACCCTAATAAAAATAACTTCACAGGATCCTAACTCACATGTAGATTTAAACAGAAGAAGGTTAATTACTTGCCTTTAAAATGTAGTCCAAAATCCCAAACCTCATATCTTCCATTTAATTGAAATTTGGCAATTTTATAAAACATTTTATGACATAATTATCATAAAGCATTTTATGACATAATACAAAATGTCATAAACCTTTTCCGTAATCATCTCATATATATATATATATATATATATATATATATATATATATATATATATATATATATATATATATATATATATATAAATAAATATATACATATAGACTACTTTCAAGGCAGATACATTATTGTATATCTCCCTGAACTTTTAAGAACTTTTTCAGAACGTGTGAAGCTCTGCCATTGTTGAAGACATTGAGGAATTTGGTAATGAAATATCTCTGAAATAATTAACTAATGGATGGTGTGTGTATGTGCGTGTGTGTTGTAGTGAATATTGCATGTATGGGCTACATTTTAATATTAAGTTTTGATTATTACAGGTTTAAAATGTAGGACCAGAGACAGTGCTAGATGTTTGTCATCACTACATAATTGATTCTTCAGCTACACTGCAGAAGAGCGGTATTAATTACCGTATTTTCCGGCATATAAGACAACTTTTTAACACATGAAAATCTTCTCAAAAGTCAGGGGTCGTCTTATACGCCGGGTGTTGTTTTATAAGCCGGTATACGGCGTGCTGAAACTTACTTCCGAGCCGGACTAGAGAAGCTGTCCTTCTCCAGCTTCAGGGACAGGCGCCCTCTAGCTGAGCCACCGTGTGGGACTGGAAAGCAAATGAAAAAGCATTAAAGAGTATGCCAAGGGGTAAGTGTGCATTAAGAAGAGGCACCCCACATTGGCCAGAACTCGAAAAACATGTAGCAGACATGGTGAATGAGCATCGCCAAAACGGTTATGTAGTGATACGAAATAAAATATGTTTGTTTGCACTTCAGTGGGCCAAATCTAACCCAGATCACAGCAACAGATTTAAGGCCTCTGTATCCTGGTGTACTAGATTCTTGGAAAGGCATAATATGGTACTGAGGCAAAATAAGAAAATTGCACAAAAATTGCCTGCAGATCTTGATGCCAAAGTAAATAGTTTCCATCAATACGTACTACAACAGCGCAATAAACATGGCTACGCGTTAAGTAGTATCGGAAATATGGATGAAACTCCAATGAATTTTGATATGGTTGGAAATAAAACTGTCCATCCAAAAGGTGAAAAAACAATTTTAATTAAAACAACAGGACATGAGAAGTCCAGTTTTACAGTGGTATTAGCTTGCACAGCTGATGGCTCCAAACTGAGACCAATGATTATTTTTAAAAGAAAAACAATGCCGAAACTCAAGTTCCCTGTTGGTTGTTTTGTACATGTAAGTGAAAAAGGCTGGATGGATGAAGAAGGGGTAAAGCTATGGCTTGATAATGTATGGAGCAGCGACCAGGTGGACTTATTCAAAAACGTAGTCTACTGGTGTGGGATATGTTCAGGGCTCATTTAACTCCCAGCACCAAGCAAAGGCTTGCAAGAATAAACACAGATGTGGCAGTTATTCCTGCAGGATTGACATCGTTGGTACAGCCACTGGATGTGTGCCTAAACAAGCCATTTAAAGATCGCATTTGAGAACAGTGGAATGAGTGGATGGTTAGCGGGGAAAAATCATTCACAAAAGGAGGAAATATGCATGCTCCACAGTTGGATGTTTTGTGCAAGTTTGTCATAAAAGCCTGGAATGATATTGATGCAAAAACAGTAATCAAGTCTTTCAAGAAGTGTGGCATATCAAATTCACTAGATGGTATGGAGGAAGACTACTTGTGGCAAGATGAAGAGGAAGCCAAAGCTGAGACCACACCATCTGATACGGAATTAGATCCATACGATGACTGCCTTATAAATGTATCACAAAATGTCATTGATGTACTTATGATATCAGATGATGAACAGGAGGATTTTGAAGGCTTTTAAAGGGAAACTCTCACGCCAGCAAAACCTGTAAAAATAGCTTGCAGTTATGATGGGCATTGCTGACTCGCCAGGGACTTGCCTGGCACTTGCTCTCTCTCTATTGTTTGTTATCTTCCTCCTATCATCATCAGTTCCAGTTTGGTTGACAGCTTAGAAAACAAACAGCATGGCAGCTCCCATGGGTTTATTGTCTTATCCTTCCTTTCAGCTTTAGAGTGAATTAGGAAAAGTTTGGTCCAATTGCACTGTTTTATGTTTACATGTTTGATGACAAACAGCCTTATGTTTATAAATGACGGGTTTCCTGCTAACTACCTGCATGTCATAAGCATTTGAATTAAAATTACCATATTGAAATCAAATCTGATGTTTTTTAATTTTTATTTGGTGTGCGTTGGAAGAGGGGTAGTCTTATATGGCGAGTATAGCCCAAACCCTATATTTTAACAGGAAAAGTAGGGGGTCGTCTTATACTCCCAGTCTTATACGCCAAAAAATACGGTAGTTTATTTCTGGGTTCAATTCAAAGTGTTTGTGATCATCTTAAAGCCATTTCACCCCGTAGGCAGTATAAATTTTGTCTGAAGTCATTATGTTTGCCTTGCCTATGTTTACTAGCTAATTCTTATTAGAAATGTTTATAATACTTTTTAGATTTTTTTTCCATTTTTAATTTGTATGTTTTTAATGTTATAAGCCATTCAAAGCATACGTGCATGGGATATAAATATTCCTTATTGGTCAAGATTACTCAAGCATTAAGTTATCAGGATAGCCAAATTATTTTTGTAACCTAAATGGATTATAACTGTTGTAAGCCAGAAGAAAAAAAAAATCACCATTAGTAAGCAATTATATCATAGGAGGTAAAGGCATTGACATTTTAAAACGAGGGACATGTTTGTGATTTATCATGAATATTTACTTTGATCATATTTGCAGTATATATCAATATAAAACAAGAATATAAAATACCAAATTATAACTTAATTAAAATAATTTTTAAAAATTTTCTCAAAATGATAATATAGAGTTTAAATCTTAGTATTAGATTTGTGCCTAGTTGCCGAGATCCAGCAAATAAATGCACAGAATTTAGCTGTTTCTATACTACCCAATCAATCTAGCTAAAAAAAAATTTTTATATAAAGATGACGGAATTGCGCAGCAACTGTCCAGATAAAGTTGGAGACGCTGACACAAAATTGTAGCCTTTTGCATAAATATATTTAACATTCAAATTTGCAGCAGTTTTTGTCATCATCCAGTAAAGGAAGAACACAAGATAGTCAGGAATACAGGAATATCATGAGGTAAATCTGAACAGTATATAGAACAGGCAGAAGAAAAAGGAGGGAAAAAAGGGAAATTCCCCCTTTATACTTAGAGCAACCAATCATAGCATAGATCGCATCATGCATGAGTCAGCACTCTAACTAATCGTCTACAACTGTATTTTAGGCCTATTGTACACTTTATTGTTCCGGCTAGTAAATTCAGTATTCTAACAAAAGACCATTGCTTAAGAGAACTTAGTCCACTGATTTTCCTGCTCTAGAACCACAAGAGAATTTCGGATAAAAGAAAAAATGCAGTAGGTTTGTCTATTTTTTTCATGAATGAAAAATCTGCTATTACTTGGTTGTTGTTTTTAATTATCAGAGCACAATATAAATATATCTGGCTTGAATACAAACTAGCATGTAATAGGAACTGATAGTCATTGAAACCCAATAGTGGAAAAGTAAATATAATTATGTTTTGTTAGATTAGCAATTAACAGGTAATAAAATAAATATTAAAATATTGTGTTAGAGACTTAATCTGTATAGAAACTTTCTATACTGTTTTATGTTGTGTATCAACATACTTAGATGTTATTGCTTAGATCTATTTATGGTTTTGTGAATGAAGATATAATGCACATTTGTGATAAATAATAATCAAAACACACATTGCATTTTTGTTTTCTCTGTTTAGAAGATCCAAATGCTATGACTTTTTCAAAACAGTGACAAACCCCCTTCCATACCCATTTCATAAATGCTGGATGTATCACCATAAATTGCTTTCCTTGTATTTATGTAAAGTAATGTATTATTGTGTTGTGTTGTGCATTAAATCAGTTGTCATCCTTATTGTAGTGACAATCTGCCAGTTGATAATCTTTTATCTGATAATTTCTGTGAACAGTTAAACCAATGATGACATTAGATAACTGATAGCAATTCTTTCTGCTGCTGTTGCTAATATGAAAATATCTGGCTTTTGCCCACCCCCCAAAAAAATGTAAAGGCAAGGTTTATTCTTTAAGTTGAATAATAAGAGAATCTACTAATGTCTTCAGTCGAATTATATGACAAGCTCCTTTTATAATAGGATCTCCCTTGTTGTATTGTTGCTACTAAATCTTCTAGGCTTCTTCTAAGTCTTTTTTCTATTCTACAGGAATATTTATAATGTATTTTCAGTTACATGGCCCATCTTAAACGTCCAAGTAGCCATATGTTACTTTCCAAAGCTTTACTTTGGGCCATAGACTATATCTTAGCTGCAATGTTAGGTATTCAGCAACATGTCTGGCACAATTTTAATAAAAATGGTTCTATTAGTAGTAACTATATAGAATATCAAAGCTGTGGCTTTGATATTTTGCTTTGAAAAAGTTAGGCAGTGAATTGTTTGCTTGCTCTTCATGATTTCATTTGATTATAGACCAGTACCTAATATATGCATTTCAGCTTTTTTGTCCTAACTGATCCTATGTGCGGGTTTAGCCAGCCTTTGGGGATAAAAATGAAAATTCTAATATTAAAAAATGTGATGCATATCTTAAATTGCACTGCAGCTGATGCCCTTGATAACATTAAGGGTTTCTTTAAGAAGGTTCAAGAGTGTATTTTCTGAATGCAAGTCTGTTAGCTCCCAGTTTAAGGAAAGGGAAAGGATTACTATTCAAGCAGATACTTGGCCTAGCCCAAGCAGACTTAATTGTTCGTGTTTAATAGCTTGTCAGAGTATGTTAATACATTTCTTGATATCACATTAATTTCATTTAATATGCTTTTTTGCCAGTTTTGAATTACTATGCTTGAAAATTTTGTGCAAAACAACTTAAATACTAGGTTATTAGTAGTGTACTCAACAAATGCCTATGAGCTGTATCAGTAGTCCTCAATTTATGACTACCATTGGGATTGAATCACTAAGCAATGTAGTTGTTAAGTAAGTCAGCACAAGACCAGTTTTAAGCCCATTTTTACTGTGGTCATTAAGCAGATCACATGGCTGTTAAGCAAATCTGGCTTCTCCGACTGACTTTGCTTGTCATCTGAGAAAGTCGCAAATCATGATCATGAGACTCTGCAACTTTCATAAATGCAAGCTGGTTGCCAAGCACCCAAAGGATGGTCATAACTTCAAGGGTAGAGTATAAATTACTTTTTCCAAGGCTGTTATAACTTTGAACCCATTAGGCTCAAGCCCAAGAGTCAGAGACCCAATTGAGTCCTATCCTTTATTTGCTTATACTTAATAGACAGAATCTTGCCAGAGTAAAGCTATAATTTTCTAAGCTACTAGATATATCCTGAGAGATTCTAGGACACAGGTGTCAAACTCGCTGCGTTACATGACATTTTCACAATGTATTTTCCTTCGCGGAACTGGGGTGGGCGTGACCTGTGTGTGACGCATCCGGCCCGTGGGCTGCAGTTTGACAGCCCTGTTCTAGGATGAGGCTACTCTTAACCTCTTTCTCTCTCGCCCCTCCATCTCAGGACTATGCAGATCTTGATCCAGATCTCAATCTGGGAAAGTTCTGAGTTGGCAACCCCCCCCCCCCCTCTGCTGCTGCAGGTGCACATTCCATCACAGAACCATCATTAAAAGAACAATCCTAAGTGGAGAACCACCTGTCAAACTATATTTGCAGCACTTGGCTAAAGAATATAAATTATTTGTAAACACACATCAAAACAGCAAGAAATTCTAACAATTCTGGAATAAAAGACAAAACTGATATGATAGGGTTGCATTAAAAAAAATCTCATTTGGTATAATGACTAGGTTGGTATGCCACTAGCAACCACATCCAAGTTACAAAGACACACAGTATTTGTCCAAAATGGACATTGTCTTGCTCTTTTCAAATTAAGAAAAAGTTTTGGCAGGATAAATGCTTCTGTATGGTTGGCTTGTTCTTTTATAAGTCAGATTTACATTATATTTGCAGAGATATTGTAAAGATTTATGGGGTATTAACAATGCATAGGGCTCCTAGCACATGACTAATCATCACCATATACAAGACAGACTTGGGATATGTTTTAAAAATAATTTCCTATAATTTCAGGTTTTATCAGATATTTTCATTATGATCATGGAGGTAGCCCAAAATATTCTTGATCTGCAGAAATTGATACTGTTTTACCTTTGATAATTAGCTCTTTAACAGTATGAGAACCAAAACAGCTGTGTAAGAAAGCTATCTAACCATAATATTTGCCTTAATTTGAAATATAAAATCCCAATAACGTGAAAGATTTTTTTTCTATGCGGGGACCTAAGCAAGCCTAGTTATAGATTCTGTCTCCTGTCATTGGAGACTGACTGTATTTAGGGAGAGACAAATAACAAAGACTAACATTATCTGGCAACATGAATGTTTAAGCACCAAAATTTATTTGACGTAATTTCATCCGATAATTCTACAGTTTATAAAAGAGGGGAGGTTATTCATAATGTTGGGATAGAAAATGTATGCTCTTCTGCTATATTCAGGCAAAACTAATTTTGAATTATGAATACCAAGGTATCTTTGGGGACAGGGGTAAAAGTTTAATTCTCTTGGGCTGATTTAAATTAGGATAGATTAGATTTGATTGATATGCTCTGTGTATAACCACAGTAAATGCTCTGTGAAATAAGAATAAAATTTAAACCTTCCCATCATGCAACTTTGCCTCTTAGTTCTTGTTTTCTTCTTTCTTGTAGGGCATGCAGGTGTCTCTGCCAGCATGATGAAGAAAAGAGCTTCCCACAAGTAAGTAATGTTGTCATTTTAATCTCATGCTTTCCCTTTTTATGAGGGAGCTGCAATTGTAGAGTTTCGTGAAGAGCAAGCTGTTCCTTGTGTGATCTGCAAATCTTCTGCTTCTCAAAAAACTAAGTTATCTGGACATTTTCAGACTTTATCCTTTATCTAACTTGGGCATTATGAGAAGACTTATCTCCTCTTGTGTTCTCTTCTGTAATATATCAATTTTATCATGTGGTCCTTATGCAAAAAAGTGTTAAGGAATGTAGAATATGAGATGTATAAGATGGACAACGATAAGGTTATAGAGTTGAAAGGTATTTTTATCCCATCCCAATCTACTGCTGTATAATAATTTTAGCAAGAAATAAAAACTATTATATGACTCACACTGAATTTGTGTTAAGCAACATTAGTTATTCATGGTAAGAGTGGTAAAGTTTTTCTACACCTCTAAAATCAAATCTCATATATTCAAGATTAAGGAATTTTCAGCATGGAAACAAACATAAGGCTCTTAGGTTTTCCAAAGCCTTGGCTGTAATTTCTCATATACCCAAATTGTCTCAAGTGTTTCCCAGCCCTGGGAGGCTTTTTTGAGAGAATACAAACCACCTATCAAGTTGCAGGGTGGGAATAGGGGGAAAAACATTATTTTTAATAAATACAGAATGTTATGCTTTGGAGCCAAAAATTCTAGTAGAATCCATATTTTTTAAATCAGATAGGTAAAATAAATTTATGTTAGTTACAAAACATATTTCTAAGAAAAGACTAGTGTTTCCTTGGCCAAGATCAGAGCGCTATATTAAAGTGGATATTTTCTGGAGTTTAGCCAGAGTCCACTTCTGAGATAATTCTAGAATCACATGAAATAATTTTAGAAAGATCCAAAACTTCATCTCTCAAATGAGGATATATTTGGAAGGAGATATAGCCATAGTATCATTTACTGAATGTATTGCAAATATACTGTGGACTTGGCTCCTTGCTGAAAATTGTGTCCATGTGTTGTATTAAATAACTGCATTTCCTAATAGGAACGAGTAGTTAAGTATGAGATGCTTCATATTTTTTATTAAATTGATTTGCTGCCAGTCTTGCAGTTCAAAGTGACTCTGAGCAGCTTCTGCAACATAATAGAATTTTTCAATGTATTTACATCTTAATGGCTTTATATACAAATACAGAAAGCATCGAAACAACGTGGGACCAAGTAAACCCATTTCTCAACCCAGAAGAAATATTGTAGGCTGCCGGATACAACATGGATGGAAAGAAGGGAGTGGGCCTGTGACACAGTGGAAAGGCACAGTTCTAGACCAGGTTCCTGTAAACCCCTCTCTCTTCCTTATTAAATACGATGGATTTGATTGTGTCTATGGACTAGAACTGCACAAAGATGAGAGGGTTTCAGCACTTGAAGTCCTTCCAGACCGAGTTGGTAAGTATTTTGATGGAGACTAGAAGCATTGGGTGTTAATCATCAAATAGTACCACAGGCTATAGAAGTGAATGGATAATAATTTTCTGCACTAGGGAATGTTAGATAGAAAATTTACTGATTTAAAAATAATCCCCACATCTTTACAGTTGCCAACTGAACATAGTACCTGTTTAAAGTACAAATATAAACATTTTCCTATCCCACAAAGCAGCAAATTAAAATATAAAAAATTGTTTGGCAAATGATAGTGAACCTGCAAATGTGTCCAGTTTACTAAGAATCATAACCTATCCCTTCTGCTGAATTCTTACCAAGTTCTCTTAGTGAACCTTTTCAAGGATGAGCTTTACATAGTAAAGGCAGTACAACAGAAGAATCCTTTTTTGTCAATAAATTAGCTTCTAAGAAAAGCACTTCCAAATAATATTGATATAAATGTTAATGGTTGTGGTAAAATTGAACAAGCTTGAGATAAGTCATTTGTTTGATTTATTAAATTTATAGCCTCTGTTCTTGCTTAATCCAGTGTTCAAGGCAGTGGTGAAATGTAAATTTTGTTACTACCGGTTCTGTGGGTGTGGGTGTGTGTGTGGGGGGGTGTAATAGGAGTGGGCGTGGCCAACTTTTTTTTTTTTACTTTTAAAACCATTTTTCTACAACCTCTTCGGCTGAAGAGGTTGTTAAAAAAATGCTTTTAAAGCCTCTGATGATCCCAGCTGGCTTGCCTGATCCGCAGAGGCTTTTTTTTTTTTTTTTTTTTTTTTTAGCCTCTGACGATCGCAGCTGACTTGCCTGATTGGCAGAGGCTTTTTCTTTTTTTTTAAGCCTCTGACGATCCTAGCTGACTTGCCTAGGCTTTGTTTTTACTTTTAAAAGCATTTTTTCTATAACCTCTTTGGCCGAAGTGGTTGTAGAAAAAATGCTTTTAAAAATTAAAAAAAAGCCTCTGATGATTGTGCGGCTCAGCTGGGCAATGGGGAGGCAGGGATTTTTGCTATCCGTTCTCCGAACCACCCGCCTCCATCGCTACCGGATCGGGTGATTCGGTCCGAACTGGGAGCATTTCACCCCTGGTTCAAGGGGACTGGAAATACATAAATTAAAGCAAGAAATGTTTGTAATATATCAGTTAAGCATGTCACACTTCCAAGTCTTTACTCACATGTAGGTATAAGTGGAGAGCACATATATATTTCTTAGAACCACTTTAATATTCTGTCAACAAGACTCTCACATTAATAAGCAGACCATTACATTTTAAATTAATTTTCAAGTAATGTTCTTTGAAAGTAGATATATATAGAATCCATACATGTTTTTATCCTAGAAATTTTAAGAGACCTATTAATACTTCTATTCTTGCTGTTAAAAATGTGAACCTGCCTGCCTTTATCTGCATTAGAAAAGCAAGTACTATGTATCAATAAAACTTAAGAATGAAGAAGTACAGAAATTTAATCAGGAAGCAATATTTTAAAAAGAGCCAATTTTGTATAATGGTGAAGATACTGGCCTAAAACCAGGAGATTATGGATTCTAGCCATCCCTTATGCATGAAAACTGGCCGGGTAACTTTTCAGTTTTAAAATCACTCTTTTTCAGCCCAAACTATCTCACAGGGCTGTTGTTGTGGGGAAAGTAGGAGGCAAGAGTATTAGGTATGTTTACCACCTTGAGTAAAATATATAAAGGCAGGATGTTATTATTGTTATGGTATTGGAAAAAAAACTACTTTTCATTACAGTCATGCAATTCTTTGAAAGTGTATATTGCCTTGATAAATGTTCAGAGAAGGCCCTCCATGAAAACTATTTCACAAACAGGTTGACTTCCCATCCCTAAGAGCAAAGGAAATCAACCGTAAACATCCCCAGTTCCTAATTTCCCCCCACTGTGAATATTTGCTAACACTAAAATTCAATATCTCTTTTTTTGTTGTTATTGAAGTAACTTTAAAATTGAATCTTATTCAGTGCTCATTGCAAAATTTTACTTTAATCTAATTAGAAGTGTTTTCTTCAGCTTTTAAGTGTGATTGCTAAATATCTTTCTTGCCTAAATCCCATAAAGAGATTTTTTAATTATGTTAATCTTGAAT
Source organism: Pituophis catenifer annectens (assembly GCF_029215685.1). Taxonomy (NCBI): domain Eukaryota; kingdom Metazoa; phylum Chordata; class Lepidosauria; order Squamata; family Colubridae; genus Pituophis; species Pituophis catenifer. The sequence goes on from NW_027256882.1 coordinate 237,052,635, forward strand.
AAAATCTTGAGTAAAATCAAGTATTTATCTAGTTTTGAGGTCAGCCAATGCTCAATTGCTGCATTTATACTGTTTTTCTGGCATCTTAAAGTAGAACGGGTATAGCTTATACTGTTAACCAAGCATTGAACTGTGTCTTTCAGCTTCGTCTCGGATCAGTGATGCCCACCTGGCAGACATAATGATTGGCAAAGCAGTAGAGCATATGTTTGAGACAGAAGATGGCTCAAAAGATGAGTGGAGGGGAATGGTCTTGGCTCAAGCACCTATAATGAAGACATGGTTTTATATCACCTATGAAAAGGATCCTGTCTTGTACATGTACCAGCTCTTAGATGACTATAAAGAAGGCGATCTCCGTATTATGCCTGATTCTAGTAAGTTGATCCATATATAAAAATCAATTTAAAATTCTCAGAGTGTGCTAGAATACAGGACTTTTGAGAATAAATTTTATCACCAATATAAAGAATAATTCTTGCGAACTGACCTGAGAACTATACAAAGTGGAGAACAGAAAGGTTCTTCAATACAGTTGTTGCACATTTTGAATGTTCAGTCAAAATGAAACTTTAGGTTTCCATGACAAATACTTAATTGGAAGGGAAGGCAAGAGAGAATTGACTGCTGCAATTGGCAGTATTCACAGCCATCTGAATAGTTACCTAGTTTACGTTTAAAGTTCTTAAATTTCTATTTTCCTTTTCCTTTATGGAATATAATGTTATCTTGTGTTCTATATTTACATCCACCTATAGGAAAACTCAGATCCCACTATTTGGGAAGATGAAGCTTACCAAAAAAATCATATAAATGAATGTACTGCTGATGTTGGGGAAGGTATGAGAGAGCCATTAAGGGGGAAAGAAAGGAGAGGGGGGTCATTAATAGGGGCTTGCAGAAAAGTTTGCCTAGTCCAAGATAGAAAGAAGAGTAAGAAAGAAATTCAGTATAATCTTGTCTTGATTTTATTTGGTACCAGAATTGACAAACTTGGTCAGGCTTTGAAGATTCTGTTATTTGAACTTAGTATAATAGAGTTTTTTCGGAAATCCTTGTAATATTTGCTTTGTGACCTGCCCTACCTTAAAGGACTGACAAAAAAACAAGAATATTAGTGAATATCCTAAAGGGGGCAGGGCTTAAAGGGAGACTGTTGAAAATGAGAAGGTATGACAGCACTGTTACTGCAGTTAGCACCATCGATGTAACCTTGGCTGATCTTCAAAAAGCAAAGCAGTTGGACATAGTACTTTGCTGGGAGACCAACAGAAATTCTAGGCCTATGAACAAGATTGAGAAGATGAAAAATACTCCTAGAAGGTAATGACAAAACCATTCCTACATCACTGCCAAGAAATAATACAGATGTGCCCATTAAGTCACCAAGTGTCAAGCTTAATTCATAAGAGATTTTGTTCAGAGAATAACACGGTGTGACCTTACCCAGGATGGGAGAGAAAAAGCAGGAAAGATACAAGCTTTCTTTGCAAAACTGACTGTGCTTTGTGTAATGGGAGCATGTGAGATGGGCACTCCTGAAAGAGAAAGACTATAGGCTTGAAAAGAAATGGGGACCAGGAGTCACTTTTACATTGTGTTCTGGAACAAGCCCCTGAAGTATCGCCAGTTTGCCTGCAGGTATTCATGACATTTTATAATGCAGTTGTTTGTAACAGTGCCAGGAACAGTTCCTCAAATTACCACAGTTCTCAAAAAATTAGCCATGTTTTTGTTGTAGACTTGTTTATAGCAAATCTGATGTTTTTATAGTATATGCATAATAATTGCAAAATGAATGGTTTTCTTTAGTCAGTGACTTCACCTTTTGTGATTTCTTAAAACGATGTTTGTTATGTTTTTGGATTTTTCCATGAGGTGGGCTTGACTCCCAGTGTACTTTCAAAGATAAGTCACTAGCATTTAACATTCTAAGTTTGCCATCCACTTCTGTGGTTTAATTTCCAGTGAGATATTTCAGTTTGAAGAGCATGGTGGGAAGACATCCTGTTATTGCCTTCTCTTGCAACTGCATACAGATTGCCTTCTTTTATTGCAAAGTTTCCTATAGCTAAAAAAAGACTAATATTCAAAGACTTCATTGTTTATTGTGTCAGTTTGAAGCTTATAGAGAGTGTTATGGAAATATTAGACATACTGCCATAACTTTTAGGCCTATTAAGTTTGATTAAAGTATTTGTTAGGTTAAGAAAATACTGTTTGGGAGTTGGTGAATCTTTCCAGTTCAGTTTAGCTCAATTTCTTTTTTTTTCCCAGCATCCCATTTTTATACCAGTTTTCAATCTTTTCTGGAAACATACATGTGCATTTTGTGCTTTTATTTATGAATTGAATTGCAAAATAAAAATTGAGAATCCAGTGAAAGTATGCATGAATGTATGTGTCTGTGAGGGAGAGAGAATGTTCACCTATATGCAAAGATTTCCTCACTATCCTTGCTTGGGATATTGGGGAATCATGTATTCATTGTTTTTAAGCAGAAGCATCTGCAAAGGTCAAATGATTATTGGCACAATGAAACAAGTTTTTTTTAAGCACGGTCTATACTTAAAGCATTAAGAAGAGATACACCTACAGTTAATTTTTTAATGGATATTTTGTCACATACTTAGTATATACATAATCTTGAACTGGTAGTTTAATTTGTTTTGGTTTTCTTTTTTACTAAATAAGATTATTACTCCAAAAACATGATGTTATTTTATTTTAAGAATTATGATTTAAAAATAGTAATTTCCTATGTATTCTATTATATGTCATGCATGTTTCTAATATATTGTAATATTATCCCAGTCTTAATAGATGCTTTATTCATTAATGCTCCATTTTTATTATCATTTTAGACTTAGCTAAGCCATAGGCTAAATGTGTTATTATTATTTAGCATATGATGAGAACATGACAGAAGAGAAGTAAACAATATACACAGTCTATCTAATTATAAGTAAAACCTCTATGGGGGTATGGCATGGCCTCATAATTGGATTTCTAATTCAGCTATCCAGATGATTGCATCTGGCATTACTTCATGCAGATTTTCTAGGGAACCAGAGAAATGTGCAGCGTGGACTATCTTGCACAATATGCCTAATAGTTTGCATATTAGCACCACAATCTCAACAAGGGGAATCTTTCCATTCCCACTGATACAGGGCAGAGGCACTTCTTCCAGTATCACACCTAATTAGGTTCAGTTTCAACCAGACAAAGTGAGGCAGGTCAAAACAGATGGTTTGGTAGAGGGATCGCTAATGGTTAGGCCACAAGAAGATTCTTTGGACTATTAAATGTATTAAATGTATATGAAGTATTGATAATTGATATCTTTCTGTAAAATACTCATATAATTTACAACATTTTAATGTGATATTATTAAGAACAAACTTTGAATGTGAAATTGTTAGTTGTTTTTTTAAATGAACAACTAACAAGAAAAATTAACAAGTATCACTTTCTATTTATTTTCTATCCTAGACAATATTTAACCTATATTAAATAAGAATTTTTTAGACTGTTCATCCTGAGTTTAAGGAGAAATAATTTTGACATTTGAAATTTTGGCTATGCTATGCTGCATAAAGTAGAATATATTTATTCTACTTTATACCCAGGTTAGACATAGTTATTCAATTGAATAAGACATTACCCATTCAATCAATCCAATTAGTCTTTGATAAAATTTTGAGAACATCGATTTTGTCTATGTATGCCATTAATATAGCTTTTGTTTTAAGGTGCTTGAAATGGATTACTAGGATAAACCTGGTAAAAGGAGTATTTCTTGCAACAATATATTCCTGGTGTTTTATTTTCATTTGTAAAGAAGCAACTTCTCTTTTGAAGAAAAAAAAACATTCTGCCTTCTGCTAATCATTAGAAATGAATAAATTGACAGTGGTAACAGATAATTGTCATGAAGAAATGGACTTAAGAAGGATACATTATGTTAAACGTTATGTTGTGTCTTAATATAAACTTTGTCTTTTCAGACGATTCACCTCCAGCAGAGCGGGAACCTGGAGAAGTTGTGGACAGCCTAGTTGGAAAACAAGTGGAATATGCCAAAGAAGATGGCTCAAAAAGGACTGGCATGGTCATTCATCAAGTTGAAGCCAAACCCTCTGTCTATTTCATCAAGTTTGATGATGATTTCCATATTTATGTCTATGATTTGGTGAAGACATCCTAGACACCACCATGCAAACTTTTGCCAAACTTGTGGAACTTTTGAGTGTAAAATTTGTAGACACAGAAGACTTAACTGCTTTCCAGTTTATTTGAAAGCTTAGATGTCCCTGCGAGCCCACAATCTCTGCCAGGAAAATTATTCCATTGTGAACTGTACAGACTTTGATGTGAACATGACACATTTTATGTAGGGGAATTCCTTTTCTTAGAGGAAGTCGTGTTGGGGGGGGGGTGGGTATCTGGATAAAGTTAGGACAAAAAAACCAGCAGCTGCAAATTCAAGCTGTGTAAAAATCTAGCAATGTAATCATTAATCTGATTTCTCCCCCTCCCCCAATTATAACTTTCCCTTGGCTTTTCACTTAACTTTTCAACTGCCAATGCAAGTGTAGCTTGATATTAAATTGCTTTCCTGTATGTAATATTAAGTTTTCTTGTATTAAACATATTACGTCCTTGTTTTGGGGGTTTGGGCAGAGATGATTAAAACTATTTTAAGCAGTGTTAAGGAGTGCCTAAACCAATTAATACCAGTGTCCTATGTTCCAGATACTATTACGCCTCTGTTCATTTTAATTACAGAATAATAGAATATGGTATACATATGATGCAGTTGATAAGAAAAATGCAGAGCAAGTGTTTATCAGATGTAGGACCTGGATAAAATTAAAGCAAGGATGCCTTCAGTTCTCAATATTGTTGTTGTAGGATTTTTTGTTAACTTTTAGCAGAACCCAGGTGCTTGGTGCCGTAGCAGCTTAGTCATTCATGTTAACATTAAAGAATACTACACAGCAACTATTGGGTGTCTATCAAATCTAGCAACTTAGATTCTTGTATGTGGACTAAAATCTGTTACATGTAATGACAAACCTCACAAGAGTCCTCATACATTAAAGGCTTGTCTTACCGAGAAGAGAAAGTCATCTGTTGCCTTCTATTTTGATATACTGCATTCCTTCTTGTTTCCGTATCTTCTGCTAAAGAAGGCTTCTACCTTTTTTTCTCCTGGCCTTTCTTTTTTGGGTGAGTCCAGACAAGACGTGCAATTCCAACCTATTGTCGCCTTTTGTGCTGTACATTGTATTTGCTTGAGGTATGCTGTTTAATGTGAACGACATTAAAAGAACACTAGGGCTCTGCATGCTAATGGTGCACTATCTAACGGAAGCTAGGCAGTCTCCATGGTTCAGCCATCTGCAGCCGAAGATGGATGTAAATAAGCCGTCCGCAGCTTCAGAATTCATTCTTGGGTCATTTTTTCTTTTTTTTTTTTCTTTTTGTAAAGTGGTAGATTGGCGTGGCAGCTTTTTAAACCAATCAATGGAAAAATCATAACAGCAACCAATTTGAGGTGGAGCATTGCAGTGACTGAAGGACTGCTTTGCACAAGTAAATGAGAACCAAACCTCTGCTTAACTACAAGGCTGAGGAGTTTTAGAAAGTGTTGCTGATCAGCTTTTTGAGGTTAAGTTTACCTCTGGTGTGAGTATGCATATTAAACTCCATGCAATTTAAACTTTTTTTTTTTTAGTTTTGCCTGAATTCATATTGTAGCCTTAAGGCTTGTGCCTCATTATGCTCTTTAATGGTAATACTCACCGTATATAAACAGTATCTTAAAATTTCTTGACCATTGCTACTATTGCATTATGTCCAGTATTTCATCACAGGCAACCAAAGGCAAGCTGTTGTCTTTTCCATGAAGAGCTTTTCCAACACAGTTTTTAAGCCCTGAGTACCTGAGTCATGATGTTCCTGTGTTCTTGAACAAAGTGAGCAGATTTGCGACCCAGTGTTTTTCATCCAGCAGATCTGTATGTTTTCTATTGACTCTTTAGAGTCCTGCATGTAAATCTCAAAGCTGAGCCTGGCTCCATGAGCCCAAGTTGATATTTGTGGCACAAGAATGAGTGTGTATTAAACATACACAAGAGAAACACGTAAATGTAGTACTTTGAATTGTGGGCTACATAAACTAAAAATCCAGAGTATATCTCAAGATACTTGCTAAGGATTAAGTAGAACGAAAAGATCATGTTCAAAGAGCTTGTGATGAGGTGATTTCTGCAAGTCTCTTAATAATACACCACATTCTGCCAGTTTAGAGTAATCTATATTCTGTATAAATTTTATGGGTTTTTAAGTGTCCACATTGTCTGCTTTTTTGATAGCTTAGACCACCTTTTTTCTGTTTTTGAGCTAGAGACTTAATTTTATACCCTGCCCATCTGTTTTGGGCTTCATTTTAGGCTCATATTTCAGATCTGCATGCAGTGCTTGTCACCCTGGTAACTAATGTTGGTCCCTTGCTCCAGGGATTCAGCATTGGTTTCCAAGTTATTACAAGCTTGTGGTGGCACAAGCTATGGATCTGTGTATAAAAGTTACTGGCCTTTCTCCATTTACCTGCTGTAGTATTGTATATTGTGTGTTTTATGTGATGTCAGGCTGCCCTGTAAAATTTTAAGACAAAACTTAAATGCAGACCATCCCTTTTTTGCATGCTTAGAAGGTAGAATGTTCAATGTAAGAAAGTTAAAGTTGCATGTTTAAAAAATGTTTAGGTTTTTAGATTTTTTTTGTTTTTTTTTTGTTTTTTTGTTTTTTGTTTTTTTTGTTTTTTGGTGAATTTGCTTATTGTGCTGTTTTAATGGTGGTAGTAGGATTAAATGCACTGGTAAGGCAAACATAGTGCCAACAGGAGGTAACTTTCCAGTTTTATGTGTCATGCAGCGTTTGAAGGGACCATGTACTTTGTTCAAAAAGAAATAAAAATTAGTTCAAATTAGTACTAGGCTTTTTTTGTGCCAAATCCTAAATTGTGATGAAGTAGAATCATATTAGAAACCCAGGCAATAGTGCAAAAAGCTATTTTTGCTGGATAATTTTTAACTTCCTTAAATTGGTGCATTTTAAAAATTAAGACTTCTCCATGGATATATTAATTGCAACCATTTCAAAGAACCAAAAAATAAAAAATAAAAATGTGTGGTTCCTTGGAAATGCTGTGCTTTTTATATTTTTCATCATTAGTGCAATTTGGATGGTTCTTGCTATGTGTATAGTTCAAAGGTCTTCGTGTTCACATTTTAAAATTAGGTAAATGACTTCATCTCTAGAGCTTGGTTTCATTTTTTTTTTAATGATGTAGACAGTTCCCTGTTCTCTGCATTTAGAAGTATAAACACTTTAAATCTTTAAATCTGTTACTTAATTCTGTAAGTAATTTTTATAATTATGATGTAACTCTATCCTTAAAACATTTAAAATAAACCCTTTATGTGCAACTTACGACTGTAAATCTTGTTCTCATAAGACAAATGTGATGTGTTCAAATTGAAGAGAAATTTCTTCCATTTTATAATTAAAATGAAATTTTAAAAAAATACTCCATTTTGTAATTAAACTATTTTAACAATGAAAAATTATGCTGATAAATATTAAGCAATACTTTTTTTAAAAAAATCATACAAAACACCAAACAGTTAAATGCAATACGTCAGCAGTTGAACTGAATCATTTAAATTGTTGAAACCAAACAGCTGAAAAGATAAATGTTTCATTACCTTGTCCCTGCGTTATAGTTAAACAATATAAAGTTGTATGCAAACATTTAGGCATCCTTAGTAAAATTGTATGTTCAAGTGAATCCTCAAGTGGACAGAAGTTGATACATCTGAATGTACAAAGTTTAAACACAAATTTGCAGATTCCCAAAAAAAAAAAAAGTGATCATGGCAGTTGGAAACTATTTGAAGCACAACTCCTTTGTAACATCTTTAGCAGAAATAAAGGCTCCCAAATATTTCCTGCAATGAGGCCATCTTGCTATTCTTTGGATTTTTCCCCTCACTCTTCCTTGCAGAAATTCTTCTAATATCAAATTATTCTCAGGACCGCTTGCATGTACATGTATCAATAATAATCAAGCCTGGGGACTGTGAAGACTACTCCAAGCCCTTTCTCTTTTTACCTGTAAGTACTTCATGGTTGATTTGGAGATACTTATTTTTAGCTATTGCTAAAAACATTGTACTCCAGGCAGCTTACAGAACATATAGAATAAAAATGCAATATGAAATAAGAACAAGAATTAAAACAAGTTCCAAATAAATGCTGGTTTAAATTAATATCACAAATATTCCTAGATTATTGTTTGGTTGAAACATTCAATCTCTTCTCAGCTTCAGATTCTTCACTGATACAAGACATTAGCTTCTAGGATATTTTGATACATAGTGATTGGCAAGATGTTCTTTTCATATTATCTACTCTTTTTCTGTAAATAAATCTTAGGCAATAAAGTTGGAGAGAAGGGTTTCTGACAACTTTCTATTGCAAATTATTTATATATGAGTATTATGGGCCTGTAGACAAATAGTCTAGTACTATCTAAACCTTCCAGTGGTCATTTGCAGTGACCTGGAATTCTGTTTTGCATATATGGCCAGTTTGCAGACATTTTTCTTGGGCTTCAAACTAACGTCCAGCATGTTCTACCCGAAAATAAGCCCTCTACTGAAAATATTTAAATGCATGCACAGCCGGTCCCCACCATTTCATAGAACATTTTCCCTGGAGGTAATGCAGCTCCAACCGATCTTGCATTAATTAAGCAAGTAAAATCGATACATGCCTTTAAACCTAATTTATTGCAGGCATCCACTACAGCTGCTTTGATTTATTTTGTGCTATCTTTAAAAAAATTATCTGTTGTGTTATATACTCACCAGCCAGAATCTAGTGAGATTGGGGGCATCTTAAAAATATTCCCAGGTGAATTGGAACATAAAAGTTTTTACCATATACATTTTTCTTTATGTGAGGATTCACTGAAACATGCTATTAGTGCCAACATTTTTGCATACAACTATTTGATAATGATCTAGGAAGCATTTTTTAAAAATTTATGCCTATATTGAATCCATAATCAGAGTGCAAATGTGAGAACTGCTGGACGAATGACAATTGAATGCATTTTTAAGAGTGGCTTTTCTTTTAGGCCCAAGCCGAGAGACAAGTCAGTGAAATCCATTTGAGTCCAACCCTTTTATTTGCTTACACCTAATGGCCAGAATCTTGCCAAATTTAAGCTCTAATTTTCTAAGCTACTAGATATATCCTGGGAGATTCTAGGGTGCAGTTATCCCAAACCATTTGTTTCCTCTCACCTTCCATTTCGAGACTGCAGTCTTGATCCAGATCTCTTTCTGGGAAAAGCTCTTGAGTTGGCATTATTCACCCATCTGCTGCTGCAGGTGCACGTTCCATCACATATTCAAAGGTATTAAGACTGACTAATACTTATATTGCTAATAGTACACATTGAAAGGGAGAATAGAACAGTTACGAAATAAATGCTTGAACATTCAGTTGACTGGATAGAGTGGAAATGAAACATTTCAATGATTAGCAGGCACATATAACTTGGGAGAGGAGAGCAGAAGACACATTGATGATACAAAGTAGATTCAACCAGGATTTGAGGGGTCTTAAACTATGTTCACCCTACTTTGGGACTATATTTTTCAAGTATTACTGACTTCAAAATAGCATTGAACAATGTCATTGGTATTTAGCCTGTGGCCAAAGTTAGGCCATCAAAAAGAGACTTGAGGGCCACTGGTCACATTCATGTAACTTTTTGACACTGACCAAAACTTCTCTTTCTTTGAAATAGAATGTATTTTCATTTAAACTGGAGCTTCACTGCTGACTTGTATTACAGAGAATTCAAAAATTAATCATATCTATAGGTTGTTTTCCAGTAATTACATTTTCCTGCCACTTTATTCAAAATATTAATATCTAGCTTTTCTATCAGCGCTACTCAAAATTTCTTATGAAACAAAAATGCAATCTCTCTTTAGGAACCAGTAAAATGATGAAGTTAAAATTTTTCATAAAACAACACATAGTAGCCAGTCAGTAAAACAGATTAAGTACATGAGTAAGTAAGGTCTGTTAAATAAATGTTTGGCTTATATATAGAATAAAGGGAGTAAAATGAGGAATTAAGGAAAGAGTCCTAAGGATGACTATGGCAACCAAAAGCTTTTTTATTGTTTCCAAATCAAATGTGATTCTGATGGAACTACGCAATGTTTCTGTATGCAGTATTATTAAATCCCCTTTTCCAAGCAGTGGGAAGGAAACGTAAAGTACTATCCGGTTTTTTAAACAGACTGTTACATATTTACTGCAAGAAGGCAATAATAAATGGCCCTCATTCTTTGAAGAATGAAAAAATCTGATAGCCTGTTCTAGGTTGAAGATGTACCCTATTTATGATTGTATTGTAAAGTAGGGTTTGAGTAGAGGCCTTCATCAGAGGCTTGGTAAAAAGGTCATCCCACTTCAGCAGAAGAATAAGACATAAAGTCTATTATTATCAGGAATCAAGCTTAATTCAATATGCTTGCTTCCATATTTGGCAATTCCTTGTCTGGCCACTATGTACCCAAAAGAAAAAAGGCAGAAAAGATGGGCTTGTTGCAAAGTAACTAAGTCCCCCTCACTCAATATTTCCCCAAGATTTGCCTCCTTGGAAAGACACAAATGATTATCAACAAATTTCCCCAACCAAATCTGATGGGCATAAAACTGAGGAAAGACCTTTATGCTTTGTACAGATTTGGTGTGGATTTAAAGGTGTTTTAAATTTTAAATGTTGTTTTGAGGAACAACATTTCCATATGGCACAGAAACCCCTCCATACATATTTACAATGAATAAATTACCCCTTTATTGGCCATTTCCCTTTAAAACTAACAGAATGAGAAACACTGTGTAAACCTTGGACCAGCAATATTCTAAACCAAATATTCCAGTTGGCTGAGGAATTCTGGGAGTTGAAGTCCACACATGATAAAGTTGCCAAGGTTGAAAAACAATGTTCTAAACTGCCTCTCAGAGAGTTTGACTTTTAAAGAAGAAAGAAACTGTTGAAAGGTTTGAAATGAATAACAATTGTTATATTTAGCGAAAGGGAGAAGAATAGGGACATTACAGTTCTCTGGAACTGCACTAAATGGCAGGTGGTGGAACTGATTGGGTTCAGATGAGGGGAAGATTATGAGGTGGCTTTAAATCAAAATCTGACTGGGAAATGTGGATTACTTTGGACTGAAATAAGAGACAAATTCACAAATTTCATTTCCTGTGTGGGAAGCTGAGTTACACTCTAGATTTCAAATTTTCCTGGAACCAAACTTCCTAAAATGAAAAAAAATTGTATGAATCTGGAGTTACGAATAATTATATTGTCATTAGATTGGGCAAGAAACACAATTTTTAATCAATATTTCAATAGTTTAAACTAGTATCATAAAAGTGTTTCATGTGCCAAAGGTAAAGCTTGCACAGGCAAAACGCCCAAACTCGTCTGGGACTTGCTTAGAAGTCTAGACTAAAACCAGTTTCTATTAGCAAAAATGCCACAAAGCTTTGACAATATTCCCAGTTTTCTTCTGCAAAACTTTCCTAAATGTTACAGACAGTAAGATTCAAAATTTCTTAAGGAAACAATTATAAATGGCAAAATATTACAGTTGGAATTTCTTCCAGCAAGTTAATTTTTGCAGACGGGGAACTTTTAAAGCAAAAGAAAAAAGAAAATAAAGAATTCTCGGTTTGGGGAAACATACCTTTGATGACAATCCAGTGGTTGCTTAACAACAGTTAAATCTAGATTGAGGCTATAGATTTATCTCATAAGGTTTTTTTTAATTCAAATGAGAATTTTAAGTAAAAACATGTTAATAGTTCAGTGGACCTGATTCTTTATAGTTGTTCCTATTAAGTTCCTTTTCCTATTTGCTCTTAGCCAATAATAATATAATAGTATTGTATTTAAAAAAAATACATTATTTAATCAAGGGAAATTGCAAAACTCTATGAACATGGAAAGTGGTTGAGATTTTTTAAAGGGAATGTTGGAATATTTTCAACTTTCTAACAGGATCTTATTACCAAAGAAATGTGGAGTGTATGTCCTCGGAAGATGCCATTCAATTTTATCCTCTGCCCACTCAAGTATTTAGAAATATATGTCAAAATACATTTAAAATACAGCATAGAAATAACACGTTGTTAATCATTCTACTAGCAATTTTCAAATGTGAATATTTGGAAAGACTTCAGTGTTATATTGGTTCATTATACTGCAAAACCTGTTCACCAAACTACATAAAAAGAGCAGAATTTTGGAAATGTAATAAACTGTTAACCATGTTTCCAGCAATCCTTTGGGTTTGATGTAAATTATCCTCATTTTGACAAAACCAATGATTCATTACACTGAGAATACAGGGTCTTAATTTCTAAAACCTCTGTTTTGTAGGAGTCAAAGTTATGTTTACCAGTTTTACATTAAGAAACAGAAAATATTATCTCAGTCAGTCTCATGCTAAAGTTAATTTGTTCCCTTGAGAAACTATTAGGAACTCTGGGTCTGATGATAAAACTTGTAGAGGTTCACTAAACCAGCACCATATAAAATAAATATTAAAAATGCCTTAATAGATCCAAATAAATAGCATCTCCAACAAGAGCTTGCAGATATCTCAAACTATTATTGTTGTTTCAGTGTGTATCTCACTTATCTGTTTAGAGAATACTCAAAGTGACCTCTAATAAAACACATGACTAGTAAACATATTCTGTACCTGCAAACAACACAAAAGAAGATCCTCTCCCATGGAATCGATAAATATACTTTGGAAAATGGGCATCTCCAAGACACTTACTTTACTTTTTTCAGATCTTAACATTCAAAGAGATTCATATTGATACATCAGATGCATCTGCTTTCCTTAAGTTAAAAAAAAAAGCATTATAGTTGATCCTTGCTTAATGATGGTAATTGGAACAGGAATTTGTGTTGCTAAACAATGCAACCATAAAATGCAATATCACATGACTACATAGCACTCACCATTGTTATGTGAGAGTCATGAGTTATTAAACAAGAACCATGTGTGATTGCAACATAAAACTTCCTGCTAGTTCAATGGGGTCAAATCAAAGTCAATGGGGAAGCAACAAGGAAGCTAGGAGGCTCGCAAGCAAACTGGTGGGAATGTGAATATTGTGAAGTATGACTGGGAAATGCTGCAGTCAGTGCCTCACAAATGTGCATGGGTGGAGGGTAGGTGTCCCAGAAGGTAGGAAGGCTTGTAGATAGCTGTTGTAGCCTAGTGCAAGTGCAGCTAAGTATGGGATATGTGCTCCAAAGGTATTCAAGAAAGGTATACAGGAAAATGGTGAGAATGGGAGTGACTTACAGGAGCAACTTGCAATCTTCCCTGCTGGCTTCCCCATTGACTTTGTTTGTGGGAAGCCAGCAGGGAAGGTCATAAATGTGATCACATGACTATGGGACACTGCAAACTTTGGAAGTGTGAGCCAATTGCCAAACATTCAGATTGTGATCATGTGATTGTGGGGATGCTGGGAAGGCTGGAATGTCGAGGACTGATCATAAGTACCACTCACTCAGCGCACCACTGTAACTTTGAAAAGTTGCTGAAATAGTTAGTTGTTAACTGAAAGCAATCTGTACAGAGGTGGGTTCCACTTACCTTTACTACCAGTTCGCAACGGGAGCACACACGCATGCTCGCTTTGCTTGCACATGTGCTTCTGCGCATGCACAGATCAACCATTATGATGTCCAGGCGGGTGAGCGGAGCCTCCCGCCGCTTTTACTACCAGTTCACAAGAACCAGACAGAACCGGGAGCAACTCACCACTGAACCTGTATGGATAATAAGTTTTCAAGACAGCTAAAGAATTGCTGGGAAATTTGCACAGTAATACTTTCAAAACCATATTATTTGAGATTCTCTTTGCCTTTGAATTCTTCCTGCCAGTTATGCATGTTTGTGCAGACCCTATGGAATATATACTTCCAGAGATGATAAATGTAAAAATACAGTGCAATATTGGCTCAAGATCTTTATATGAGAAGCTCCTGAAATATGCAATTATTTTAGAATGAAATGAATTAAACATAGCATCACCGTGACATAAACTATCCAAATGACAATATCCGGTTTGTTATTATCAAGTTCCAAACAGATTCTTAAAAGACAGAGTTCTACACCTGATTCATGGCAACTGCTTCATAGTTTTCATCAGCATCTAATTAAAGTGACTCTCAATCTTTATAAATTATCCATTTGGGGGCAAACAAGCAAATATGCATTACAATTGAAATACTGATCCAATAATTTCTGTGTGCTAAAGACAATTTCATGGAGAATATCTATATGATCACTAAGAGTCAACACTGACTTGATAGCACGTAATCAAAGACAATGTCTAAGATATTAAGCGAGAATAAGATGTTGGTGTATTTCTGCTACAGCTTTACACCAAGTGTGAGCAACCCCCAAACACCTCCCTTGGTGTCCATCAGACTTCCTACCTCTTCTGACTTTAATAAAAAATTACATAGGAAAATGATTGGTGCAAAGCACCACTCCAGAATCATATTTCTTTTAAGGAATCTCTTTTAAACCTACAGAAGTCCTAGTTGGTAGAGAGCATTCTAGCTCATTTTCTGGTGAATGGCTGTTTTGTGACTAGTCATGTTTTTCTATAGGAGGCATTTTGTGCTGGACAGTTCAAGTACATCTATTGCATGTGCTCAAAATTCTAAAAAATATTATAGGAATAAAAATATTGTTTAGCCTCATCCTAAACTTTTATGGTTAAATATTGTTGTTAGTTGCAAAGTCATGTCCGACCCATTGTGACCCCATGGACAATGTTCCTCCAGACCTTCCTGCCCTCTACCATCTTCTGGAGTCCATTTACAGTAAGCTGACACCTACTGCTTCAGTGACTCCATCCAGCCACCTCGTTCTCTGTCGTCCCATTTTTCTTTTGCCCTCAATCTTTCCCAGCATTAAGCTGTTCTCCAGTGAGTCCTTCCTTCTTATTAGGTGGCCAAAGTATTTGAGTTTCATCTTCATCAGGATCTGGCCTTCTAAAGAGCAGTCAGGGTTGATCTCCTCTAGGACTGACCGGTTTGATCGCCTTGCAGTCCAAGGGACTCGCAGGAATCTTCTCCAGCACCATAGTTCAAAGGCCTCAATTCTTTGGCGCTCAGCCTTTTTTATGGTCCAACTTTCACAGCCATACATTGTAACTGGGAAAATAATAGCTTTGACTATACACACTTTTGTTGGCAGGGTGATGTCTCTGCTTTATAGTAAGCTATCTAGATTTGCCATAGCTTTCCTCCCCAGGAGCAAGCGTCTTTTAATTCTTGGCTGCAGTCCCCATCTGCGGTGATTTTGGAGCCCGGGAAAATAAAATCTGTCACTACCTCCATTTCTTCCCCATCTATTTGCCAGGAATTGAGAGGGCCAGATGCCATGATCTTAGTTTTCTTAATGTTGAGTTTCAAGCCAACTTTTGCACTTCCTTCTTCACCCACATCAAGAGGCTCTTTAGTTCCTGTTCGCTTTCTGCCATTAGAGTGGTATCATCTGCATATCTGAGGTTGTTGATATTTCTCCCAGCAATCTTAATTACAACTTTTGATTCATCTAGCCCCGCCTTTCTCATGATGTGCTCTGCATATTAAGTTAAATAGGCAGAACGACAGTATACAGCCTTGCCGGACTCCTTTCCCAATTAAATGGTTAAATCGCCTGCTGCTATGTCTGGTGGGCCATAGATGATCCACAGGCATAAGACCTACAACCCTTAAATAGGGCTCCCATATATAGCATATTTTTGCTGCAATCTTGTGGTTGTCTCAAGTTTTGCAATTCAGATATGGTAACTCATAGTTGCCTTAACATCGATTCCCATAGTTCTTGAAGCTGCAGAAAAGTATGCCAGGATAACTTTGAAGCCCTGAGAGGTAAGTTCCTATTTGCCTCAGTGCATAAAGTCATACTTAGTTCTGTTGGTTCAGTTTTCTACAGACAATTTTGCAGCAATCATTTTTAGAGAAGTTTAGGGGATTTCCTAAACTCCACTGAAGATGTTACCTAGTCTGGTAATGATACGTTCGGAAACCAACTCACAAGCTTGAGAAACGAACATTCACCCTCAACTTTTCAAGTTATTTGAGCGATAGTTCAAGAGTATGGATGTGTTGTGCCCTGATAACCTATTACTCAGGCTATTTCTGAAGGCAGATCTAACATGCTTCTGGAAAACAGTGGTGGGTTTCAAATTTTTTTATTACCAGTTCTGTGGGTGTGGCTTGGTGGGCGTGGCATGGTGGGTGTGGCGTGGTGAGCATGGCAGGGGAATGATACTGTAAAATCTCCATTCCTACCCCACTCCAGGGGAAGGTTACTGCAAAATCCCCATTTCCTCCTGATCAGCTGGGACTCGGGAGGCGAGAATAGATGGGGGCGGGGCCAGACAGAATAGAAGGGGCAGGGCCAGTCAGAATTTTTACTACCAGTTCTCCGAAATACTCAAAATTTCTGCTACTGGTTCTCCAGAACTCGTCAGAACCTGCTGAAGCCCACCTCTGCTGGAAGCCCAAATGATGAGAAGAATTGAAAACATTTCTCCCAGCCTAAAGATTAGTAAATCTCTGCTCAAAAAAACCACAGCTGACAGTTCAGTGGAAAAGAGAAGGGCTCTGAGGTAAAGCCACCCCCCTTCTGCGCATCTCCAGCCCATTGTATATCTGCTTTGGATGAAAATTTATCAGTCTTCCAGAAAACCTGTTGACAGTTTTTACTATTCTTCTAATACTTGAGCTAAGAGGAGAAATGGGCAGAATTCTTCAGTTTTCCCTTAGATACTAAATATCTCAAAATTCAACAAGAGAAGGTGAGTGTTGGGAGTGAGTGCTTGTGTTGACAGCAACCAGAAGTATACTATGAGGCTATCTCCTCACAAACCAGCTACAGGTAATTTTTGACTTACAACAGTTCATTTAGTGACTGTTTGAAGTTATAACAGCACTGAAAAGGGGGACATATGACAGTTTTTTCATACTTAGAACAGTTGCAGCATCCCCTTGGTCATGTGATCAAAATTTGGATGTTTTGTAACTGATTCATATTTATGACTGTTGCAGTGTCTCAAGGTCATGTGATCCCCTTTTGCGACCTTCTGACAAGCAAAGTCAATGGGGAAGCCAGATTCACTTAACAACTGTGATACTAACTTAACAACTTCAGTTATTCACTTAACAACTGTAGCAAGAAAGGTCGTAAAATAGTGCAAAGCTCACTTAACAAATGTTCCACTTAGCAACTAACTTTTAGGCTCAATTATGGTAGTAAATCAAGGACTACCTATATTTGCTCTTTTGGCAAGCCAAGCCCAAATTGGCCATAAAGTGGCCTGAACCAATGAAAACTGGAAGCTTTAGTTGAAGACTGCAGTTTGTAACTCCGTACATAAAACAGCATTTAATTTACAATAACTCTATATGTCATTGGAATATACATGTCCAAAGCTTGGGCATAAATAATTGAATCTTTCTTTTCAAACAAAAAACATTTTATTAATTTGTTGCATTATGTTATTATAATGGGTGTAATTATGGGTGTTGGTGTCTAATAAACATACAAAATGATGTATTATTTACCAGTTGCTCCTCCAAGAAAATGACATTTTATTAAACATCTGTAGTATTTTAAAATTAGCTTTTTCATCAAATAGTCAAGTAAAATATATGTTTTTGCTGTTTAATAGTTCTCAAGGGAAGATCTGTAATTGTGTTATAATTATTTAATTGCTAAAGGGTAACATAAACAAGCAAAATCTATTTTGTGGAAAGCTGCTCTATTTACAGTTAAACATCATATAGTCGTAAATATTTTAGACCTGTAAGTGGCCTTTTGTTAACTGTATCTCCACAGAGTACAATAATCCACACTTTTTCTTAGAATCATGTTCGATGATTTGGTTTTGTTTTCCTTTAGAAGAAATAAGATAACTTTCACTCTCTAGAGTCGTCTTTTCTAAATCCCTAGATGATATTAGCTTTGCACTCTACATAATTAAACTGCACTGCATATAATTACCAGACTGTTAGAAAAATACAACATGCCAAAGGCTCCTATAGCCGTGCATTATTTCTTTTTTATGCATATGTACTGTATGTTCCCAGGGGACCCAACTCTTGTTTTAATCTCAATAACTGTCTATAGTAGGATGGGATGAGAGATAATGACTAGCCTAAAATTACTCATGACCTTCAGGGTGAAGTAAGGACTTGAATTTGATCTTTCTCTTCCCAGACTAACGTTCAGCTTATTCTCATCTGGCTACAGGGACTGCAATCTCAGAATTCCCAGCTGAATTCCCTACGACTATACTATAGAAACAAGAATTCATATCTGTAGGTCCTTCCACCTGAATGTGTCTGCTTCTAACCTGTACCATTCCCAAAGGAGCACTTGCTGTGCAACCAAAGCAAAGCTTGACATTTTCCACTACAGTGAGTGCTTGTAAGATGGAAAGAGTAAGACAAAAGTTATCAGGAGAAATTTCAGGCATATCTTTAATAAGGCCTGCAACTTGTTTAGGAAATTGAGAGATATGAACAATTATGCTAGGAGTACACGGCTGCGTCTGTTCTTTTTAAGACTTCCTTAATGACCATCATTGATGGGACTTCCTAGAGTTACATTCAAAAACATTGGAAGAATATTTTTATTATTATTAATTATTCAAAAAACTTGGTTAAGGCAATGCTCATGTACCTGGGCATACAGATATACTTTCTGGCTATGAATGCCTCTGCGTACAAATAGCGGGGAGCAGCTTGCCTTTTAAATAATAGCTTTATGAGCCCAGAAGTAGTCACCTTACAGCCAAAAGTAGAAGTGACAAACTGGTTGGGAAGGAAGGAGTGATGGCAGCAGTTTCCAATCAGTGAGGTGTGCAATAGGTGCAAAACAGAGTTATCTCACAACTGCAATTCCTAAGGGAGGAGCCAGTTCAAGCTGAGGCACCTCATTCCAGTCCTAAATCTCCACTAATACAAATCTGAAAGGGAGGACGGCATTGTAGCCCTCAGTCAAACCTCTAGGTTCGCATGATTTTTGAAATTATTTTCACTGCTCTGCGCCAGCTCTTAACCAGTCCTTCCCATTGTTCCCAGTTCTCATCCAACGTGGTTATGCTGGTTGAGAATGCTTTGCATTTACAATATACTAGAGTACCTGGCTGAAAAAGACTCTTAGGAAGGTTACTGAGGTATTTGTACTTGAGGCTTGGAGATGGTGGTATAATGCAAGGGGAAAAGACAAAAGCACTTTAGTCCCGTTCCTAACAATCTTCCTTTCCCTCTTTTCCACATTTTGCAGGACTGAGCGCCTGAGTCGCCCTTGTGCTGGCCTATCGTTGTGGTCTCGGATTTGAAGGGCGACCGACCATTAACTTGGTCGCACTTGTCGCTCCGTCTTCTCAACAGAGACACGCCCCGTCGTGGTGCAATCGGGTCTGGGGAATAATTCTTGAGAAGACGCGAGCTTTCCCAACGCTCCTCTTAAGTCTGGCTTTCGGGGTCTATTTTTAAAAAACGTCGCATCCATTTATAGCTCAGGCAAATAAATTCGCAAGCCTTTAATCCCGCTCATCGGATTCTCTGAGCCCGACGTTCATTTTCTTTCTGCCGCCTACGTGTCTGCTGCCCTCCAGGCGTCGGGGGCTTTTATTTTTCTCAGGGCGGTTCTGGGGCAGAGATCGGATCCGAGGAGCCGTCGAGTCGCCTCCAAGGGCGCCTTGGCGGGGGAAGAGCATCGGAAAAAGAGGACGGCGCCCATTTTTCCCGCCATCGGGGAAAAGTTGTCCCCGTGGATGTTATGCGAGGAGCGGCGTAAGGGCCGGCCGTCCTGCAGTTGACTCCTTCCCTTCCTACGTAGCTCCTCGGGGCGGCCGCCCGCTCGCTCTCAGCATGGTGGATTTGTTCGGCGGGCGGATCCTCGTGAACCTGGAGGGCGCCTTCGTGGACCCCGAGCAAGCTTTGGAGAACAAAATCGTGGGCTTGTACTTTTCGGCCGCCTGGTGCTCCCTCTGCAGGGACTTCACCCCCACGCTGTGCGATTTCTACAGCGAATTGGTGGATGTCGGCACTCATCCGGCCCCTTTCCAGATCGTCTTCATCTCGTCCGACCGCAGCCGGGAAGAAATGGCGAGCTTTATGTACAAGATGCATCCGGGCTGGCTGGCCTTGCCCTTCCACGACCCCCTTAAGCAGTGAGTAGGTTGGGGGCGTGCAACCCTCGCCCCACATCGGTCGTTTGCTAGAGTTGAACAGGCAACTTTTCGGTTCAGCTCCTCCGAGTTGGCGCCCTTCAGATGGGTCGGTCTGCATGTCCCATAATTTAAATGTTTTGATAGGTGCTTTGTTTGAAGCGAGGTACGTATGCCACAAGAGGGAGTTATGGGACTTGTAATCCAGTCCATTCGAAAGGCACAAGAATAGTACGGGTAGCCCTTGTCTTACAAATAGTTCTTTTAGTGGCCGTTCAAAGTTACAACAGCACTGGAAAAAAGGTGATTTATGACCATTTTTCATACTTATGACCGTTGGGGCGTCCCCATTTGATCACGTGATTAAAATTCGGATGCTTGGCAACTAATATTTATGACAGATGCAGTATCCCTGGATCATGTGATCACCTTTTGTGACCCTCTGACAAGCAAAGTCAGTAGGGAAGCCAGGTTCACTTAATTTTGTTACTGTGATGGTGGCAAATCTTGTTGACTAACTTAACAACTGCAGTGATTCACTTAAGAACTGTCAAGAAAGGTTGTAAAATGGGGCAAAACACACTTAACAAATGTCTCGCTTAACAACAGAAATTTTGGGCTCAATTGTGGTCATTAGTTGAGGACTACTTGTAGTTCAATTAAAAACACATGAGATGCAATCATGAAGGGACTTTGGGAAGCTCTGGCCAAAGTTCTTTGAATGGCTGTCCCAAAGTTGCTTTTTCCAAAAAAAAGTAACAGGACTTTCTTGTTTATTTTTCTCTTTGAGAATGTTTCACTTCTCATCCAAGAAGCTTCTTCATTTCAGAACTGATTCTTCAGAATTGAAGAAGCTTCTTGAATATGAAGTGAAAAGTTTTCAAATGGAAAAAAAAACCCCCCAAGAAGGTTCAGATGCCTTTTTGAAAAAGCAGAGCCATGACCTGGATGATTGAGAATCTCCTTTGATTTTGAATAGCTGTTTCACAAGTTCTGATCCAGTAGTTATTCATCATACCAATTCTTGTATCCTTCCTAGTCATCTTTCTTACTCTTCCTATGCCTACAGCTCTCAGTGCTCTGTAAAGTTTTCCAACAAAAAAAGAGCCCATATCAGGGTATGATTTTGTCTCTACTGGAGTAGCATTATTATTCAGAAGCAAATAAGTCTGTTGTGGTGCACTCATTTTATCATTTTTTAAATGCCTAACCATTTCTACACATGCATTTGTGATGAACTGCTCCCCATAGTATATGTCAGTGCTGAAAAGAAAGAGAATAAAATATGTGGCTATTGGCCAGAATTTAGCTATATGCTCTTCAGATTTAACTCTTCTGCTTGAAGAAAATAATAGAAAAAAATTAAAAAATTGGCACTGAAGAAAGAAGCTAGGATGCCCAAGGCACTTGAACCAGTAATCATCCATTACTTTCAGGCAATCATATACCTCTCACTTAGTCAAGTCATTAACATTAGCCCAAAGATTTTACACTGCTATGTGGAGAGCTATTTTGCTGCTAGGTACGACAGAGAGCTTGCAATCAGAAAGATTAATTTTACCCTTGTGCAAAATCTTATCAGAGGTAATAGCTCCTGAATTCCTTTTAGCCTTCAGATTTTCCTACAATCTGGGATACATTTTGAAACTTCACAGCATGGAAATCAACCCTGAAGTGCCTTTATTTGGTTCACTGTTCATTTGCAAATAAATGGGCATGTAAACAACAGCACAGAATACTGTATTCTCTGGGGGTATAGTTCCCCATTTCTTGCAATAGATATCATCTTCATGGGATCACATTTACCAGATTAATAGTTCTCATCACTTTATAACAGTACACTGATATCTATTTTGGCTGCTTTTAAAAGTAGCACCCAGACTTCCCCTTTCCCACCAGTTTGGATATAATAAAATGAAGATTGCCTTAGAAATGATAAGCCTAAAAACAGAGGACAACTGAATTTGGCTGTGGGCTTCTTTAAATCCAGAACCAGGTATCATTCTGATTTGGAAAGCAATGTTCCTATAGGAGCTCATCAATTTGAAGGCCATGTGTTGGCAATGGTAAGGCAGAACTAAGCCAAAAGTCATTCAGATGCAATCTTCCTTTTCTCTTTGTTTTTCTCTGTTCTGCCTTTTTTTCTCTGCCCACCTCATCATTGCACAGCAAGGTGTTTGCAGAAAGACAGATTTTAGGTTTTTTTCTTTCACATATCCACCATACAACAAAATATTTCTTCATATTGTTCACATTTCCATCATAAATTCAAAGTGCCTTTATACATTCTAAATTGTCAGGCGTGAAGAATCAGGACTAAACCTTAAATTCCAGTTAAGATGATTTATTGCTCATGCCTACACACAAGAATCTGATCCACTAATGGTCAGCACTAAATTGGCAGTAGATAAGAGTTAAAGAAATTCAAGAGGGGTTGGTTTGTGGGAATGTAATGTACCTCTCTTGACTCCACCCCTTTGCTCTACCTGTTAGTCTGCTACATAGATAATTTCTCTGGTGACAAATAACAATGGTACATCAATTTATCAAAATTTTCTTTAACACGAAAACACAGTGTAAATTCCAGTCATTTCAATCACATAGTTTCCCATTGATCCACTTGTATATTATAACTTAATTTTTTAGCCTAGTTTATCATACACTTATACTTGGTCTTCCTCTATTTCATATTTCAACAAAAAATTATACATTTTAGCAACAACATTGTTTGTATATAATTCTGTTTCAAACTTTGTTCAAAACCGTAACATATTTTAGCCACTGTAAATCTCTGATAATTGGAAAATGATCCTTCTGTTAACATCTCTTGATTTTATTTTATAATCTCCTTGAGAAAAGTCTAGTACATCACAGTAATTTAACCATTTATGTTTATTTATCATGTATAAATGCTTCTTGTGTTGGGACTCACAAAGTGTTTATGGGCACGACCTAGATTTGTATTTATTACACACTCTAAAAAATGGTATACCTGACATAATGATTTTTGAAATGTACATT
The DNA here is from genome assembly GCF_029215685.1 of Pituophis catenifer annectens. Lineage (NCBI taxonomy): Eukaryota > Metazoa > Chordata > Lepidosauria > Squamata > Colubridae > Pituophis > Pituophis catenifer. The sequence continues at coordinate 237,076,059 of NW_027256882.1, forward strand.
AACCTTTATTGTTTGTTATTCAGTTGTTAAGTCATGTCCTACTCTTCACAATCCCACGGACCAGAGGGATGTCAGGATCTCCTGACTTATACTGTTTCCAGGAGTTTGCCCAAATTCATGTTCACTGCATAAATGATACTATCTCCTCATCTGATTCTCTGCCATTCCTTTCTCCTTTTGCCTTCGATCTTTCCCAACAACCCTGTTGTGTGAATTCTGTCTTGTCATTTGGTGGCCAAAGTATTTGAGCTTAAGTTTCAGTATCTGTCCTTCCAAAGAATAATCAGAGTTGATTTCCTTTAGGATTGACTGATTGATTCTCCTTGCAGTCCGAGCTCTCTCAAATGTCTTCTCCAACACCACAATTTGAAAGCATCAGTTCCTCAGCATTCAGCCCTCTTACGGGCCATAGCCATACAGTACTACTGGGAAAACCATAGCTTTGAGTGTATACACTTTTGTCGGCAAGGTGATGGCTCTGCTTTTTAATATGCTGTCTAGATTTGTCATAGCTCTCCTCTCCTGAAGCAAGTGGAGCGCAAGAAAATAAAATCTGTCACTGCTTTAATTTCTTTCCCTCCTATTTACCAGAAGTGATGGGACTGGATACCATGATCTTAGGTTTGTATAATGTTGAGACATTAACCTTAGCTTTGTCATACCATAGATATCCATGCTACCCAAATCTCAGATTGTGTCCTTCTAACTCCAATAGCCTTATACTACTTATACCCACTCTTTTATCCAAGTTAAAGAGCAGACAGCAAAATATAATTTCAAACCTGGTAGACCCAATCCTCCTCTTTCTTTTGCATCTTGAAATACCTTATACCTAACTTGGGGTATACAAGTTTAGGTATGCCATACAAATTTAGTTATATCCTGACATTTTTAGAGGGTACATCAGTTGTCAAAAATGGGATTGTCTGAAACAAAAATAACATTCTAGGTGAAACTTTTATCTTAATCACAGAAATTCTCCCCAACAATGACAATTGTACTTTATCCCATGTGAACATGTCTTTTTTTAACTTCATTCTATGTCTAAAAATAAGATACAATTCTCATTTGTCATAATAATACCAAAATATTTTATCTTTTTCTTAATTTTAAAATCTGTTTTATTAACAGAAGAGACAGTGTGCAACTTTGTCTTGTCCCTTTTTTAAAATCTTGGTTTGGTTAAGTAACCACATATAGCTATTTATACCGTGTTTCTCCAAAAAGATGACCCACCTTGAAAAGAAGCCCTATCATATTTTTGAGTGCATGCGATCAAATTAAGTCCCACCCCCAAAATTAGCCCTAATTAAGATCCCGCCTACCCTGGGGTGCAGGGGGTGGGGTGAGCCACACAGGTAAAAAATAAGCTAGGGTGGGGATGGGGGGGTGGAGCTGCCCTACTTACCAGGCCTTGCACACCCCGACACCTACCTCGCCTTCTTCTGTGGCCGCTTCTTCTGTGGCCTTTTGCCGCCATTTGAACGTATCATCCTGGCCTCTGTTTTGGTTTCAGATGCCTGCCGGAAGGCATCTGCAGCCAATAACAGAGCTCCAAATCGATCAGGCATCTGAAGGCGAAACGGAGACCGGGGCGATGCATGCAAGTGGCGGCAACCAGCCGCAGAAGAAGTGGGCCAGAAGCAGGCTCCTTCTGGGCAGGGCTGTCGATGCCACTGCCGCGAGGTGAGTCAATAATTAGAACCCTCCAAAAAGAAGGCCTAGCCGTTTTTTCGGGGGTCAAAAGAAAATAAAACCCAGCCTTCTTTTTGGAGAAACATGGTAACATTCTCTCCAAAATTCTCTAAACTAAAAAGTTCAGTTTGTCAAAAGCCTTCACTATGTCTAAAAAAAATCAGTGCAGCTTGTTTTTCATTATGTTGTTCTAAATATTCCAAAACATCCAATACACTTCTAACATTATCTTTTCTGCCAAAATGGCAACGGGAGGCAATTTTCAGTGCCCAGGTAACAACAGCCTAAAGTAGCCAACAGGAATTTAAAAATTTTTAATCCCTGACTGTATCTGGAACCAGATTTTTAGTGATGTGTGCCAGATTAGATTTATGCTAAAAATTATATTGGGATGAGAGGAAACCAACTACTTTAAAACTGAAATAGCCAAGTACAACTTTATGCTGCGTCAACTTTAAACTGAAGCACAGGCAATGTCATGAGGACATGGTAGAAAAATGCTGTTGGCAAGGCATCTTCATGTTGTTCCCCAGAGTCAAGTAAGGAAATTGTCATTTAGGTAAAAGCCTACTTGATCCTTATGAAAAAAATCTTATAAAATTATTTTCAGTTTTTCAGCTAAAATCTTTATAAACAATTTATAATCATTATTCAATAACAATATTGGCCTGTGGTTTCTTGCTAAGGTCAAATCTTGTCCTCCTTTAGATATTAATATGCATTAGCCTCTTTCCAAGTCTCTGCTATCCTTCCTTCTTGTAAAATAGAGTTCATTGTGTTTTGTAGAGGCTGCAAAGGTTTATTCTCAAAACATTTGTAATACAAGCTTGATCATCCATCTGATCCAGGCAGCTTTCCTGATTTATTTTTAAACTTTTCTTATTGTTGTGTTATGTTATGGTCCATTCATAATTTGTCTTTGTTCCTCTGTAATCCTCAATTGACTTTTTCCCTAAGATATTCATCTATTTTCTCTGATGGAATAGCATGTCTTCTATGAAAACCTGGTACTTTAATCTTGGTCCTATGAAGTCCTGGTCAGTAAAGAACATATACATATACTTCAATTTTAGCTTATAAAGCAACCTCAGGTAGAACTATGTGTTTAAGTTACTCCATAGCAAATTAAGTGCTAATTAAACAGAAGCTTTTTGCAAAGATTCAGCAAAGCAGCAACCTAGATCAGAGAAACGGAAGTTTGCCAGCAGATGCTCAACCACAGATACAAATCAACCACGGTAATTGCTAGAAACTGCAGAAGGCCTAGACCACATAGAAGAGGCATTAGTTTGATGAAGAGATGTGGTCGGTAAACAGTTCTAGAAAATATTGCAAGTCAGCCTATTACTGAGAAGTAGTGTGACATTTAGCTTATAGCTATGGGCAGAATCTGGCCAGGGGTTCAGATCAGTACGCCCAGGAAATGATAAATAACCAATGAGTGAGACTCTAACTTTGTGCTTCTTTCTGTGAAAAGTATAAAAGCTAAAACATAAACATGACTCTTGGGCTCCTCTTCCTTTTTGCTGAAGTTTATTGAAACAGTCAGAGGAGGGGCCCTCTTTGCTTCTGCACACAGATAAAGCAGAATTTCACCTACCTTGATTCTGTGGGAATTACTGGCTCGACAGGTTGATAAAGTACTTTTTGTGTAGCCGCTGTCATCCATTAATACATTTCCTTCTTGTCATTTCAATATCATTTTATTTTATTTTTGTAATTTACAAGCTAATTTATCCCGCAGGCCTTCATGTCAACCATGTGCTTTTGGATGTTTTCTCTTAGAGCTCAGAAATATTCTTAAGTCTCCTTGCATATATAAACATGATTAAGGCTATTTGAGGAACCAGCTCACCCCACTGGGATTGGCCCTTCCCACTGATGCCAGCAGTGGAGGCATGTTGTGGGTGGAGTCAGCTTGATTATTTCGGCTGGTGGGGTCCAGGAGGAGGACCTTCTCTGCTGTTGCTCCTGCCCTCTGGAATGTCCCCCCACCCGACCCCGCATGTGAGTTTGACTCCAGCCCTCCTATCCTTTTGATAGGGCCTCAAGACCTGGCTCTGCCAGGTGGCTTGGGACCCCAATGGGGAAACAGCACAAATGGAGGTAGTTGATTAACAGCCAGTCCCACCTCCCTCCACCATACCCTCGCCAGGTGTCATTAGATTTCAATACCTGGCTTGAGTTTGTTTATGTTTTAATATACTGTATAAATACATGTAAGCCATCTGGAGGTGCCTTGTGATAAGATGGTAGCCAATACATTTTATAAATTAATTAATTAAAAACTCCTTGCAGAATTTCAGTAATATGGAGACTGAGGACATTTTCAATTTTTTTCTTTTTCTTTCCAGGAAGTATTCATGATAAGCTTGAAAATACAGTTGCAATCACTATCTTGCTGAAATAATTAATCTCTTCTCAGATTTAATTTCTTTACTGTCTGTTGGACATTAGCTTGAAAACTAAGATAATGTTATGCTAGAACTGCCCCCAAACCGGATAGATATGCTAAATTGAACCAATAGTTCACTTCAAATACACTGCTGTAAACTTTAACAATAGAGTAAATATTCACAGATTCACCGCACAGTATTTCATGTAACGGATTTGCGTTGGGCAGCTGTCAATATATTTTTTTTTCTTCAATTTAACTACAACATTCATTGTCTCACATATGTACAAGAAAATCCTGACAAGTCTGAAACATTTTGTAACACACTGCTTTGTATTGATCAAATTAAAACACAAGTCATTTGTGTACAACCTTTCAAGACATATTTGGAGAAACAAAGGTGAAATAGCATCTTCCTAATCATTAAGGACTCAGGTCGCTTTCAAAATCAGTTATAGACAAATGTCACCGTTATGGACAAATGGTAACAGGCCTGATTGTTCATTTACTTATATGCACATAGTATAGCCAATTTTTTCCTCTCCTTTTGTTTTTTTACAGTGAATTGAAGAAGAAATACAACATAACAGCCATTCCCAAACTTGTGATTGTTAAACAAACTGGAGAAGTAATTACCGATAAAGGGAGAAAGCAGATTCGTGAGAGAGGGCTTAACTGCTTTCAAAACTGGCTTGAGGGGGCTGATGTCTTTCAGAATTTTTGTACCTGAACCAAAATAGTATTTTCAGACTTAAACAAAACAATATCTTTGCTATCTGCAACTAGACTTAGAGGGGAAATTACGTTCTCCTTTTTTAATGTTGACTTGCTTAATTTTGAATCCTACATAGCTGGAATAATTAGACATATGAGTCTTTCATAGTTCTCCCTTCTATATTGTTTCTATTTATATTTTTATTACATAGACGAGACAAAAGTAGTCTTAATATTATTGAATTGATACATTTGATTGATAATTGGTTATCAAATTGATAATTTGATAAAATTGCTAATTTATTTAATATGTCTACATTTAGCTCTTTAAAAGAGTGCTATCTTAAATCTATGCAAGCACATTATCTTTGCAAAGATAAAAACTTTATAAAGAAAATATAATTCTTGAAAATGCAGTCTTTTTGCATGTGGATTTAAAATGTATATACTAGTATAATAATAAAATTAGTTTTAATAAATTTATAATTTATCTGTCTTTGCTTTTTGGGCAACAAACAATTGAAAAGTTCTTTGTCTAATGCTGTTACTTGCTAAAACTTAACGTTTGGGGTACAACTACTCTGGATCATAAAATCAGCTGCATTGTTCTATTTGCAAGATTTTCATTCCTTTTACCAACTGGGATTGAAGACTCTTCACCAAACTGTTTATATCAGCATTTATCAACATTGGCCACTTGAAGATGTATGGACATCAGCTTCCAGAATTCCCCAGCCTGCATGAGAAACACTGTTCTATATTTATTGGATTAGTTTATCTCGTCAAGGCTGAGTGATCATTGACTAGATTGAGGAAGGCTGCACTGATGTTTGTATTATTGATGAAATTCAGGTAGGTGATAGCTTCTAGGTAAGCTTGATTAATGTGGAAAAGTTAATAGGACTGGATTTACTTGCTTTCACTTGTAGTTGGGATGGTCTGGGGCAATGAGAATAGGTTACAAGGTAAGGGTATCACGGCAAAGTGCAAATTTAACCATTTTTTTTCATCTGTAGAAGTTTTTATTTATTTTATTAATTTTATTTCAAATTTATATACCGCACCTTCTTCCAAGGGACTCAGGGCGGTGTACAGCCAGATAAAAACATACAATACAAACATTAAGAACAATTAAAAGAATATATATTAATTTGGCCCCAGTTTAAAATGACAAACCAATTAAAATTAAAAATTTAAAAATATGTTAAGCCAGCCCGGCTTGATGAAAAAAGAAAGTTTTAAGGGCACGGCGTAAGGCACCGAGGTCTTGGATTCTCCTTATCTCAGGGGGCAGCTGGTTCTATAGGGTAGGTGCCCCCACAGAGAAGGCCCTCCCCCTGGGGGTCACCAGCCTACATTGTTTGGCTGATGGCACCCCGAGGAGGCCCTCTCTGGGAGCGCACGGGTCGATGGGAGGTTGTCGGTAGCAGCAGGCGGTCTCGAAGATAACTAGGTCCTATGTCATGGAGCGCTTTAAAGGTGGTAACCAACACCTTGAAGCGCACCTGGAAGACCACTGGGAGCCAGTGCAGCGCGCGCAGGAGCGGTGTTATGTGGGAGCGCCATGCAGCTCCTGTAATTACCTGCGTGGCCGCATTCTGGACCAGTTGGAGCCTCTGGGTGCTCTTCAAGGGGAGCCCCATGTAGAGAGCGTTGCAGTAGTCCAGGCGAGAGGTGACGAGGGCATGGGTGACTGTGCACATGGAATCCCGATCAAGAAAGGGTCGCAACTGGCGAATCAGGCGAACCTGACAAAAGGTCCCCCTGGCTACAGCCATCAGATGTTCCTCCAAGGACAGCTGCGTATCCAGGAGGACTCCCAGATTGCGCGCCCTCTCCGAGGGGGCCAAAGACTCGCCCCCAATAGTCAGTGATGGAGTCAGCTGACTATATCGGGATGCCGGGAACCACAGCCACTCAGTCTTGGAAGGGTTGAGCTTGAGCCTGTTCCTCCCCATCCTGCCTGTTCCTCCCCATCCAGATCTGCACAGCCTCCAGGCTCTGAGAAATTAAGGCTTCTAGTGAAAAAAAAATAGCCAGAAGCATATCGAAGTTTTTTTCTAGTATATTTAAGTAGGGCAGGAATGGGAAATCTTTGAAACATTCAGAGCAACGTGTACTTGGTTATTCATGCAACCCCAATTCACATACTGTTCATATCCCATTTATACGATTGCTTTGCATGCTACACCTAGAAAGCTCACCATTCAGACTAGAGACATGCAGGTTCAATTGGCTTGGAAAAACAGCAAGCAATTAACCTTCACAAACTAAGTTGTGTAACTTGCATAAAAATGGTTATATAACAGCTCCCTCACTCTCACAGCAATTTTGGGAGGTTACATTGATATTAATACTTCTCTTGTAAAATTCATATCTCATGATGTTGCTGATTAAAGGCATTCAGAATGACTGAATAAATTCCTTAAATAAATAAAATTTAGAAAGGCATGGCTAAGGGTTGTTAAGTTTCTTGAAATGCTATAGACCTGAAGTAAAACTAATGTTTAAGCCTTCTCTAAAAGCAGTAAAAGTATGCAACTACTGAAGAAGGATCTTGTGAAATGGTATCAGCACCTAGGTAAGGGTTGCTTTGGCTCACACAAAAAAAAACTTGCCCTATTAGGGTGAAAGATTTGCATTTTTTTTTTCTTTTGACAACCTTTATATTACCAACCAGGGGTAAAATCCAAAGGCAATGGCTACAGCAGTCAGAAAATATACGAACTCAGTTGACATATAAAAAAAGGTTTTGAAAAGTTGAAGTTAAAAGCTGTGAAATTTTGGAAGAAAACAGAGCATTATTTTAAAAAGTTGGAAAAAGTGCTCCTTTTGTTTCTTCATGGAACCTGAAGCACTCTATGGCTTTATATATGTGCGTGAATATACACATAAATACATAAATACACACAGACAAACACCCATTTTTAGGTAAATCTCACTGGATTATCTTACTTGCAGGACAATAACTAACCAGCTTTGGTTGTTAAAAATGGTTAATTTAGAAAGATGTTTGAACAAAGAGTTAAATCACGTTTTTCCTCGTTTCCCCTCACAGGTCCTCGGCTTGTCAAGCTAAAGACAAATATATCACTGACTGAGGGAAAAATTTATTACAGTCATCTTTCTCCTTGTTTTACTATGTAAGATATATATAAAACAAATGACTTGGATATAAAACACGTTTGATTATTTTTTTTGGCTTTAAAAAATGACAAATGCTTTTCTGAGCAGACATAAATGGAGAGGTTGCAGAGGTTGCTATGGAAAATACCCTGCCTATAAATTGAATCATATTACGCTGTTCTAACAACATGTATATATTAAATAATCTGAAAAGGTAGCTTTTATCTTTTGCTAAGTTCTGGGGCACCCAAAGGACATGGTGAGACCATAGAAGATCAGTTGTTTTTATTGCAACATAACAGAGTTTATTTCCCACCATTTTAAATACAGAAATTCACATAAATTCTTGAGATCAAACTATAGAAAGGGAATCTAAACATGAAGCTCTTCAGGACATAAAAGGCTGAAAAGATACGTTGTAGGGTAATCTATGCATTGTATTCATAACTGTAGCCATAGAACTTGTAAGGTAACAGACTGTAAGACCTAACAAGATACTAAAAGAGAACAGCTGCATTCAATAAAACTGCAAAAATGCTTCACAAATTAAATTTTTATAAAACTCAGGATTTTTTTTAAAAAACATGTATATGAATAGTAGTACAGCAGATGTTGCATAAGATTAGAGCTTTGGGGATTGATGCAATTGTAATTCAACACATCTGGAAAGCATCAAGTAGCAGAAAGCAAGATTACACTTATGGCATATATACAGCCATATGGAACCAAACCCAGATCACAGCCCCTTCACCAGAGAAACAAAGTTATGGAGCCTTATAATGATACTCTGCTCATTTAAGGAATTATCCTGAATGCTGAGTTTCTCTGAGAACTCAGCCTTCAGGGAGAAATTCTCATACTTTGTGTCTTGTGTCATTTTACGGAGACTTGCAACTTCTTAAAAATGACAAATGTATTTGTGTAACCTTGTCCAAGTTCACAGCTAGCGTTCACATACAAAGTGTGGAAGAAGGCTCGGAGCAAGTTTGACATTGTTTCCACTTCATATGCACAAGCTTGATTAGGATTTAAAAAACATATGCATCCACAACCATCAACGTTGTGCGTAACTGCCCAGGAGATCTCTCCCTGAATCAGTTCAGCCCAAATTTGACTGGTCCACAGGATGAAAACTGCCTTCAAGAGATTGTTCCTAGGGTTAACCTTAAAATACACAACATGTTGTGGGGTTCTTTCTTTCTCTTCTTAGTAGATTTTTTTTTTTAATGGTAAGAAAAAAGATGGAAACATGAAAAATAGATGGTTTTGGCTAAGTTGAGAAAAAGTTTGCATTAGGCAGGCAGGCAGACGTTATTAGTATTATCTGCTATCTACGCTTCCTGCAGTATTATACATTTGAAAACTACTGATGGATACTCTCAGACTTACATAGAACAATCCTGTGTTAAGGTAAATATAGGCAATATGAAGTTTTATTAGGGAACCAACTAGGACCTTTTGCACCTCCTATTATATATGCACTTAGAAACATGGTTGCTATAAAAATGTAAATCAGATTTGTGGACTATTTTGCCTTGTGTTAAGAAATCTGACTGCTGAGAGCCTGTGGACAATTGTTAGTTACTTATCTACAGAGTTTTCACCAGAGACATTTCCTTTGAGGAACACAAAACAAATGACTTTAATCCCACTAGACAGGATCTTTAAAAAGAAATTGCTTCTTTGTTCCAAAGTAAAGCATATCTCCAGGTCAAAACAATAAACAGCCTCAAAGGATCCTTGTTTCACTGTTGTTGTTTTTTTTTCCCCATAAGGATTTTTATTCCCCTATTTCTCTCAGGAGTGTTACTGCTGTCCTAACCAGCACTGAAGCTCACTTTATGTAGCTGATCTAATAGAACCTGCTTTGGATTGAGACCAGAATGTTGTCCCTCTGTGGAGTTGTGAGGACCAGGTGTGAGTATCACAAAAAGGACGCCAAAATGCAATGTTCTTCATAGCACTTTGAGATTGCAGATCTCTTTTTTGGGGGGGAGATTCCCAGCCATCTTGGGTAGTGGCATATCAATCAAATTTGGAAACAAATACCATTCCTTGTTGGAAGATGGAAAAGTATCAAGAGCAGAGAGAAGGAGAATGGTTGAAGCAGGCAGTGGAATGTATAACAAAGATAGGAAGGAGAAGGAGGCTTAATTCTGTTGCTGGAGCCCTAAAACAGGGGCAGAAAGTGATAGCTGTTGAGAATGATCAACGGGATCTCTTGAGGCCATTTCCATCCATCTAAATATCTTGGATATTTTTTGCATCTCAGACCATGAAATATTTGGAATTGGTCAGGCAGCAAATTAGACAGGAATCTATAAAAAGCACAAATTACACAAACCCAGCATTCATACATTATCATGTAAACCAATGAGATCACCGATTAGTTCCAAGAGAGTTTGTCAATAGATACAAGTCAAATAATCTACGTAGTCTCCAAAGTTCAAGTTGGTGTTATTTCATTCCTCCTTTGAAGCTAGATACTTTAATTGTGACCAATAATTCTTTCAGGTTTCCTGTTAATTAACTTAGGTAAGCGTGGAGGCAAGGATTCATTTTAGCATGCAGAATTTTCCAACTGGAAACTCTAATTGCATATGTAAATTGATTACCTAGAAACATCAGTTATTAATGCATGTAAATCTGTATCTGCAAGAGAAGAAAACTATAATTACAAGCAGGCTGGAAGATAAATCAACTGTTACCAAAATATCCCAGATATTTGATTTTGAATGAATAAACCGGAATGTTTTGCTGTCCTTGCCATTCCATTGCTTTTAATCTCTCCCTGTGTGTAAGTGCGATTATGTTTTCATCTGTTGTATATTTGGGGCTGGAGCTAGATTTAGGCATATTTAGGTTATAGTCACTGAAATCTGGGGTTTCGAGAGCTGGACTATGATATAATTTCTCAAACTGGCACTTTTAGATCTACAATATCTCAATGCAAAAACAAAAACCCTATTACCAGATAGCAAGAAGGCAGAGAAAATTCTAATTCCTTACTGTCAAGAGTTTTGCATATTTAGTTCAATAGACTTACCGAAATAATTGCTTTGACCAAAACTGGATACCGTTTTTTTTGGTTGGGTTGCATGTGCTACTAAACCGTGGATAACCACAGTTTATTAAATAAAGCAGATTTAGAAAACACAGTTATAATCATGGTTATCAAACCACAACTGCTGGATTCATACTGCTGGATGTGAAGCCTAAACATTTTGATGTAGCATGATTTGTAAATACAAATCATTCACCATAAATAATGCTGCAAGTCATTTATGATTTAAACTGAAATGCAACCAAGAGTTATGTTCAATTAGACTCATTTCCAAACAAGTGATTTATCTTAGAGTTAGCATGGCCAGGTTCATCTATTTTGGATTAAAAGGAATTCTTTTGTAATATAGTACAAAATATGCATGGAGAATAATCTGAACAAGTTAGTAAATAAATAGTAAGAATTTGAAGACTATAACACTTTAAAAATACAGCAGAGTAAAATTTCTGGCAATTTGGGAAACTGTATAAAAACAAGGAAAATGTTCAAGTATTATGAAGTCATTGTCTGACTATGGTAAAACTGATTGGAAGGGACTCAAAGGAAATTATAAGGATTAAAACCTTGAAAAGAGAATTGAGTTCTGAATTGTGGAAAGGTCAAGTGGTTAAAGAATAAATAAATTGGGAACCAATTTAGTTAGCAAATGTCAGTAATAAATAAAATATCATTATACAAGCACTCAAGGGAAGAATTGACCACAATAAAGCATACTCATAGTGGAATAGTATAGGATATTTCAATTCCAGATGTTATAAGTAGATAACCAGTGATAGCCTGATGGCCTAATGCTTCATGTCAGTGCCCTATGAAGCAACGCAAGAGCCAGTTTGGTATAGTATGTTAATTAAGGCACCAGGCTAGAAACTAGAAGACCATGAGATCTAGTCCCATCTTGCATGAAGTCAGCTGACTGATCCAGTCCCTCTCTCTCAGCCCCAGGAAGGAAGCAATGGCCAACTACATCCAAGCCTTTGCTAAGAAAATTGAGGAACATATCCAGGCACGTACCAGAATTGAACACTGACACGAAAGCACACAAAATATAATATGTCTGTCTCTCTATGTGTAATTATATTTTATATTGTGTATGGAATACAAATAATGAAATAAATTAAGAATGTGATTTGCTTAACAATAGTTTACCCAAATCACATTGACTGCATTCACAAAACATAGAAAAACGTGTTGTTTTCTGTGTGGTATTTACGCTTTTGATAGGATATTAACAGCAATTACTACAAAATGGTATTATATGAGAGTTTAAACAAACTCTTTAGAGTTTATCAAGTGTAGTAATGGGTCTGTAACAACCTTATCTCTAATGAAATCTGAAGAAAACACACTGCATTTGACAGCAACTATTTTGCATTACAAGATAAATTATCTCATTGTAATAAATCAAAATCAGGAAGAAGAAGAAGAAGAAAGAATATAGAACAATAAATTGAATATATATCTTACGATGCTAGTCTATGAATATATACTCTGCAATGCACATAAATAGTTGTTTTTCATCTTCCTAGTCCAGGGCTGAAAGAAAATGACTGGGCCAAAATCACTCAGCCAGTTTCTGTTCCTAAGGGAATACTAGATCTATGTCTCCTCACCCCTAGTCTAGCCCATTAATCACCCCGGCTGTCATATTGATAGTAGTAGTAGCAGTAGCAATACCAGACCAAATCAATCCACTGAAGGATAAAGTCTCTTCATTGAAGGTGATATAGTTCGATGAGATATGAGATGATATATCACAGCTCTCTGTGTGTATGTATGCATGTATGTATGTATACATACATACATATATACATATACAGCTTGTGAATCATATATTCATTGCTGCAACAATTAGGCAAAATAAAGAAGCTGTCAGAAAAAGGTAAACACTACCAGGAAATCTCTTCTCTGTCTCTTAAGTTAACTGATTTTTCCCAAGGATTCTTATGGTAAGATCTTTGTATACCTATAAAAGGGAAGGAGAATCTAGTCTTTATTTTCAAATTTGAAAAGCATCTACTTCAGTTCTTATACTGTTTTTGATACATATTCCACCACACATAAGATGCCGACAGTCAAGGCAGAATCACATGTTATTTTAGATTATATTTGGAAAAGAAAAATGTAACCGCTATAATGTTTAAATTGGAAAAAAGATACATTGTCTGAGAATTAGGATAATCAAAAAATACTTGGTAAGGCTTTTCAGAAACTATCAGACTGATGTTGAGGGCCAGATATCTTGTTTTGGAAATAATTTGGTTCATCCTAGATCACACTAGGACTTATTCAATCTGACTAAATCCCAAAATCTACAGTATCATTTCCCCAAAATCAACAGCGTAAAAATACACTTCTCTGGTTTTCATTTGACAAAATGGCACAAACCAAACTGCTATAATATAGTCTGGCTCTTTTTTTTAAAAAAAATCCCTTCCTCTGTTTAGTAATTTCTGATCAGAGTTTTTAGAGATACCCAGCACAGTACTCAAAACTATGAGTACTGTGCTGGGTATCTCTAAAAACTCTGATCAGAAGAGACTATGGATACTCTTCATCAAAGTTGCGTGTTGGCCTTAAATGTCAGGTGTACTGAACACCTGGGCTTCAGTGAACATCTTTCATTTATGTCAAGTGCTGGAAATTAAAAGCCAGGAAATATGTTCTGAAAGACATGAATTAAGCCTTTGGACAATAGGAGCATCAATATGAAAACTCATATAGTAGTATAACTTCACCAATAATTCATAGCAAACTTTAGCCATAAGTAAAGAAGCTAGCAATACAATTAAAATCTAAGGGGGGAAACTGAGATAATCCTGTTAGGAATTCTCCTGTTCATTCACTAGGATCTATATTTAGCATGTGTGACTAGAGCCAACTCCATTAAAAATAATCAGAAACAGATGCTGAAAGTCAAAAGGATGTCTCTTGAAGAAGTTACATGCAATAGAAAGCCTACATTTCTGAAGTTTCTGTCCTTATGGTAGAGAAAGGGGCTGCAAAAATCTCTAATACTGTCACCTAGGAATTGTCTGCCTTTTTTTCCCACCCCAGACTTGGAGGTCATTGAGAAAGGTCAGAAAGAATAAAGTACTCCTTCATTTTAGAAGCAGGTTGAAGTACCAAACCTCAGTCTTCCAACCAAGGGAAACAGAGTAGAAGAAAAGGAACACAAAGAGAGGAGGAGGAAGAGGAGGAAGGGGAAAAAATTCTAACAATCACAGAATTACTAAGCACAGAGATAATATTACTGCTACTTCTACAACAACCTAAAAAACTCATGCATAATGAAACACTCTTCTGTATATCTTCATTGATTGTCATGGTGATGATGATAGTAGTAATTCAGGTGCTGGACTAGGAAAGGCCAGGCTCTGATTCTGAAGGGTAACTTTGAGCTAATTGTTTTCTCTCAACCTTAGATTGGGAAGTCAACAAATATCTTTTTACTAACCCACACTGGGCCAGGGTGACAGATTGTGGTCCAAAGCTTTATTTAAAAGTTTCATTCTGCAGTGAATTGGTCAAGACAGAATGGCTCCAATCTTTTGGGCACCAGGAACTGGTTCTGTGGAGAGAGGCTTTTCCATGGACCAGAGGGGACGTGGTTTTATGTGCTGCCTGCATCTCACAGATGGGGCTTTGCTTGTTTTTGCACGGATCAGTTTCTGGCATGCCGTGGACCGGTGCCAGTCCACAGACCAGGGGTTGGGGACCCCTGGATTTAGACACTAACAATAAACAAGGCATCCTTGTAAGGGCAGTCTAATGTACATGCCTGAAGAGAAATTGTCCCCATCTTATATAACCTTGGGACCCAACAATTTTCCAGTTCCTGTAGTCAGTTACATTATTCACAATCTAAATATTCAGCTTTTCTGTTTATGAGTTCATGTCATGAACCATAGCAAAATAAGGAAGCAAAATTCTTTTCTGAAATTCATGCCAGACTTCTCATTAAATTCAAGAAAATCATTCTCATGTGAAGGAAGGGAAACCATAGAACTTTAAAAGTGTAAAAAGGAAGCTGCCAATTAATTCCAGTATCCTTTTGCATTTGATTTGGTTTTTTGCTTTTCTGCCATCTATGCAATATCTTTTCCATCAGGATGCCATTTGTTCTCAAAGCCATACAAAGTTACTGCTGTTTATTCTTCCTCCTTACGGTAAGCCATTCAGAGCATTGATCTCTGAAAAGGCCAAGGCTGAACATATCCGGAGTTGCAGGCACCAAAAAGCTTTGATTTAGAACCTCAGATGCCTTAACAGATTGGATAGAAGTTGATTGGATGAGAATAAACCATTTTTCTTACAGCTTCCAGAGTTTCATTGTACTAGTCATCCACAAGAGGGCAATGTCATTCTTAAATTTGACATCTGCAAAAACACGAAAAATGCCTCAAAGCAGTAGAATGTTTCAAAATGTAATGCCTTTTATTTGTGATTAATATTAATACCATGCCAAATTATTTCCTGAAAGATTTGTTTTATCTTTCTGAAAGATGGATATTATTACTTGATTGGTCTATTCTTTTGGCAATCAGTGCAAGGGGAAAAAAACATGTTTTCTTTTTTAAATGCTTGAAAGTTCTTAAATGAGATTTTTTTGAAAAAAAAAAACCTGTCACATATTGTGCTGAGCACAAATTCAGAAATTTCACTCATGTACAACTTCAAGCTTGTAGTTGCATTGCTTTTTTACATGCCATGCGTATAAACAAAGTGAGGCTCCATTTGTGCAGTAGATGAAGAAACCTCCACCCTGGACATCCATCTATAGTTTTGTTTTCTCCTTTTAAAAAATTCTGGTTTGCTGTGTTAGTTGTACAAAGTGGCCATATTTATAATAAAATTTATTTTCTGGCATTTACAACAGCCACATCTTTTGTCGCCCTGGACACGTGACTATGTCAAACAAGGAAGCTAATATTCTTTTTCCTCAGAAATGGATGTACCCTGAATATGCATAATTCTTTAAACACGTGAACAGTAAGTGTCATATATAATGTAATAGACATATGAAACTTTATTAAAGAAAAAAGAAAGACTGTTCTTCACTGAAGGGGCTGAAAAATAAAAGTAGCTTTGAAAAGTGGTTTTGAAATAGCCATGTATCTGAAAATGGCCAATGAAATTTGCATTTGCCAAAGTTCATATTTCTATCTTAAATCACTACAGTCCCCAACCTACTGTCCTCCCCATCCTCCAGATGCTCTTTGGGAATTCTAGGAGTTGTCATCTCAACAAATAATGAGAGCTGCAGTTTGGTAGAAGGAAGCTGCCTAAACAATATGGCCTGGATCTACAGTATGTACTGTATATCTCATGCTTCAAGATATACTTGCTATAATAATTAACCTTATTTTTCTACTGTCAGTTTTCAAATGACAACTTCAAGCAACTTGTTCAAAATAAATGCGGTCTGGCATTTTAAACAGAGTGTCTGATGACTGAGGAAATTCTTCCAAATTTTGCAGAACAAACATCGTTAATTCCTATGAACTGTCACACAAATGATAAATGGGTATTCAGCAAAAATGTATTTATTATTATAATTTCCACACATTGGTATAATGCTGGCAAGTACAATTCTGCCCCCTCCAAGGTAGAAAAGACCCTTGAAGTTTAACACTATTCATTGTGTTTCTTCATTCCTGAATTTTCTTTCTGCTCATCATTGCTCCCATCTCTGGGGCGTTCAGGAAAGCCAAGGTAAAAAACAAAAGTTAGGATGGTGGCCAAAGCCTTATGATTAATATGTGGTTCACCTGCACAGTAGCTGCCAACCCCTTGACATTTTCATGCACACATCCATTGCAGATCCTTTGCAAGTGTTTCAGATGATCCGTTAGTATTATCCAATGAGTTCTTTGGGCCACCAAATATCTCTTTCTCAACTAGGATATGCTCAGAATTAAAAATGAGGTAACAGTTACCTGATGCAAGGGGTCACCACATTCACATAACTGCTAAATTCCTCTAGTGATTAGTCAAACTAGCATGCAGCTAGAGAGTTCCCATGTGTCCTGCATGCCCTTAAAGTTGCTAAGTTTGAGAAACACTGCCATAGACATACTGGCATTCCTTTTATTGAGAGATGATCACCAGAGGGCAATAATGACTGATGCAGATGAACTACAATCTCTCTCTCCCTCCCTCTCTCTCTCTCTCACATTATTTCTTATCATTTCTTGCCATTTTATAATCTCACATGAAGCAACCTGAAGCTATCTGAGATTGAGAAAACTTGCATTTCTACTGTATTTACTGAATAAAAGCCCTTCCTTTTGACCCGTACTTGTTATAAAATGATAATGCTGACTTGAGGCATTAAAAAAACCCTTGATAATATGAATGCAATGCTGTCTGATTAATAATATTCCAAATTCTCATTCTTATGCAGTCAGAATAAAGATATAAAATGTTCATTTTATATCTTTCTGCTTTGTGAATCAATTTCATCATAGTAATTTACGCAACCAACCAACCAATCGATATAGGGAACGTCATCATTAATTGAAGTAATATCATAATCTTGATTATATTCAATGTACCAATATCCATATCTTCTCATGCCCTGTTCAGTAACAATAAGCTTATCTTTGTGTGCTCACAGATAGTCCGTCATTCCCAGATTTTTCCTGCAAAAACAGTACACAGCATCCTTAGAAATAGCTGTTATAATTTGAAATGATACTGCAAAATCACAGCTCAACTACTGGATGGCCTGAATGTTATAGAACGAAGTGCATGTAGATAATGCATGCTCTGAAATGACAGCAGGTGGTTTCATCAAGAAGCACTTCTTTCAGTAGTTTTCAATTGACTGTTAACCCACAATTGAACTGATGATTGAACAAAATCCCCTTCATTTTATCAATATTGTGTAGGCGTATGGAGATAATAAAGGTATAATCTGACCCAATGACACAGCCTTGTTTATTGTGTACAATCCCTCTCTTTGGCTGCACTCCTGATGATATAATTAAAAATTGGATGCAGGAGTGGCATAAGCTTGTATTTCAGCTCTGCTTATCTGCTGCTAAGGGTGAAGTCATTCTTATCTATTACCCTAAGTTTTAAAAAGAAATCATGTGAGATAATGCTGGGCTTAGAAATTCAGAAGATGACTGGATGTATAAATCAAAGGTAAACAAAAGTTCAAAATGATTTGTTGCTCAATGCTTCCAGAAGTATTGTGATGCCATTTGATAGTTGTGTAATATATTTTCTAATATATTTTCACAGCAAAAATGAGATAAAAACAGGGGTGAAATTCCTCCAGTTCTATCTGGCTCGCAGAACCGGTAGCGCTTGTGGCGGGAGGCTCCGCCCACCCGCCTGCATGTCATTACATCCCATTTTTTTACCATCTGCGCATGCACAGAAGGTTCTGTGTATGCGTACAAGGTTCTGCGTATGCGCAGAAGAGGGAGAAGAGGCGTGTGTGCGCTCCCGTTCCCGAACCGGTAGCAAAGGTAAGTGGATTTCACCGCTGGATAAAAATTAGAGATTGCTTCATTGTAATATCTAGTCATTGCTAGGGACCATTCTGCAAATAAAAATCAGAAATGCATAAGTGGCTGACAAAACATTTTCAAATACAAAAATAGCATAGCCACTATTAAGAAAAGCAATTTTGCAGGCACAGGCTACAGTTCTGCTTTGATAAATTCATTCAGTGTTATACAAACATAATAGTTACCCTGGTATCAGGAAAGCCTAACCATCAACAAAGCTTTTGGGTAATTAATTGCTTCAACAGGACCATTGGGAGAAATAAAGCAATATAACTAAAAGTCTTAGAGCAGGGCTGTCCAATCTTGGCAACTTTAAGATCTGGAGACTTCAATTCCCAGAATTCCCCAGCAAGGATGGCTGGCTGGGTAAATCTAATAGTTGATTCCTACAGTTTTAAAATTGCCAAGTTTGGACAGCTCTGTCTTAGAGGAAGAACCAGATATATCATCCAAACAACTAAATGCTTGTGTCTACAGACCAATATTTTATGGTTATATACAACTTATTTTACTGAACTAACAAAAACCAATTTTGAAGGAAGAAGTTATTTTTGAGTACAACTTGTGTTTATGGAGATTCTCAGTCATCCAGGGACTTTATTTTTTGCTTGAAGATGTTTCACTTCTCATTCAAGAACAGAAGAAGTTTCTAGGATGACAAGCGAAACGTCTTCAAGCAAAAAAAACAAAGTCAAGTTGCCTTTTGAAAAAAGCACCTTTGGGAGTACCTATATCTATAGTATCTATAGATAAATGAGCAGTAGAGAGTGGTATTGAAGACCATTCTGTAAGGGTATAATGATTTGAGAAAAGCTAGCCATTTTGACTTTGACTTTGTCATTGTTCATTTGTTCTCTCTTGCTTATTGGATTTATGCTTATTGTACTTTCTTTGATTCTCCATTGTTATCTCCTCCATCATCTCTCTAGTTCAGTGTTTCTCAACCATGGCAAAGTTAAGATGTGTGAACTTCAATTCCCAGAATTCCCCAGCAGGCTGGCTAGGGAATTCTAGGAAATGAAGCCCACACAACTTAAATTTGCCATGGTTGAGAAACACCGAATTAGTTTACCCACTGAGCTGCAGAAGTGTTTGGATTTAATTGTATGACCGTTTACAAAGAATCTGGCAATTGATGTCATTTCAAAGGAATGGCTTTTGCAGCATGGGATTCTTGTAGTCACATATAAAATTACTTGCATACAAAATACATATGTTGTAATGCCCATTATGGATTAATAATATCTGGATCTCTTCACACCTGGATTTATGCAAAAGTGAAATGACCAGTGATGTTTAGCTTGAGTTTAATGATAATACTCTTTGCTGAAAGAATAATTGGTATAAAAAATGCTTTAGGCTGAGATTTATATCTTATTGCCATAAACATCTAGGTCATTGACAGATGATAAATTATATTTATATTTACAAAGGCCTAGACATGTATGATGATAATTAAATAATATGCCTTTCATAGCCAGACCTTGAAGAATGAAAGTTACAAAATAAACATCCATGATGTGCTTGAATGAGAAGAATAACTAAAATTTAGTAAGAACTCCAATAAACAACTTGGGAATAATTTCCATTTGAAGTATAACTCCCATTAGCATTGTCATTAGTATAAATCTTCCTTAGCCAGTCTGATTTCTTCCAGATGTTTTGAGATCCAAGGCCCATCATATAACACCCAAAGACATCTGGATCTTAAGGTAAAAGGAGAAGATATGCTTGTTAAAGTCCACCAAATTGACATTGTCATAAGTTTCTTTTTATCGCAGATAATGCAGACTCATCCTACTACTAGTAATGTTTTTGATTCTAACTGTCTGTTTTGCAATGATGCACAGTAAGCACAATAACCTTTAACTTGAATTTGGCAGTTTTAAAACTGCATTGCATAATGTTTTTTTCTTTCCGTTTCTTTTATTCTTTCTTCTTACAAACTTTATTCACAATAATCCAAAGTCATATGACATGAGACAAAACAAGAAAGAAGCAGTCAACAGAGGAAATGGAATATTCTCACAGGCCCATACTGAGGTCTTGCTTTCCATGCAAAACAAAGGAAAAAGCCTTCTATGTTTAATGCTGCTTATTGATATTTAATTTGTTGATCATTATATTTATACCGAAAATCTCAAATGATCAGAAATGGCATGGCTGTCATTTTATTTCCACCAAATCCCAGAATTGTACCTATCAGATCAGTGGTGGGATTCAAAAATTTTTACTACCAGTTCTGTGGGCGTGGCTTGGTGGGCATGGCAGGGGAAGGATACTGTGAAATCTCCATTCCTACCCCACTCCAGGGGAAGGATACTGTAAAATCTCCATTTCCTCCCCACTCCAGGGGAAGGTTACTGCAAAATCCCCATTTCCTCCCCACTCCAGGGGAATGTTACTGCAAAATCTCCATTCCCTCCCCATTCCAGGGGAAGGTTACTGCAAAATCCCCATTTCCTCCCAATCAGCTGGGACTCGGGAGGCAGAGAATAGATGGGGGCGGGGCCAGTCAGAGGTGGTATTTACCGGTTCTCCGAACTACTCAAAATTTCCACTACCAGTTGTCCAGAACTGGTCAGAACCTGCTGAATACTATACAGATGTAGCTCAAGCCCCATGTAAATTTATCAACACAATTCACCTGCACATTGAAACCTGCAGATAAACAATTAGTGTCTATAAGAAAGTAATCAGAGTCTGTGGTTTCTACAGTAATTTCTGATTAGGACAGAATAAGAAATTTAATTAGGAGACTTTTCACTATTATCTTGAGCAGGCTTTCAATTTAGGACATCCTCCAAATTGTAGACTTCAAATCGAGAATTCTGTAGATCGTATGAATATTTTTGAGCATTCTGGAAGTTGGAGTCCATATATCTTAAGTTTTTTGAGTCCAGATTATGTGTCCATAGAGGTGAGTTGAATATGAGCTCCCATCATCCTACAACAATTGTAATAGTGATATCACTTCTGACCCCAAATATCCAGGAAACACTCTGAGGAAGATTTCATTAATTTTAGTTATATTTATATTAAATGTATAAGACCATAATGATTCTGGGCAACATTCAACTATACAGTACAGAAACTGTGTAACAAAGGGGAAAAGGCAATGTATATCCAGAAGAGAAAAAACATGAGCCTAAAATATATAATCTATAAGACACCCACCCATCCTTAATCAAAACTTAAGAAAAAGCCATGTTTTAATCTTCTAAATGAAGATATATGGATTGCTGGGAAAATGATATTCCAGGGATCTGGCACAGCCACAGAGATTACCCCATTTCCTGTCCCATCAGGTGATATTGTTTAATAAATGAACCAGGATAGGCAGAGGTTACTGAAGATAGATGGTTCCTAGGATAACCATGAATGACTTTATAGGTGGTAACAAGCATCTTAAATTGCTTCCAGAAGCTAACTGGCAAAGAGTTAAGCTCATGAAGGAGATATGCCACCTGGGTGCACTTAGGCCAAAAATGTTACCAGATAATCTGTTTCCTTCAGGACCCTTTAAAGCCACAGTACAATCTTCCCTAAAAAGGGAAGATTAAAGACTGAATGAAAATTGAGTATAGCAATTGCTTCTTGAAAATAAGTCATATCACTGCCACTTTCAACATAGATATAACCAGTCCCATTCTCAGGAGGTTAACAGTACTGTGTGGCTCCAACCACATGTCACTTTCCAGGCAGTCTTCACCAACCAGGAGGACATGGAACTAATAAAACAGTGATCAGTCTTAAGGACTCTGTCCACTTCCTCAGGAGTGACAAGTTCAAACTCGTTTCTGTCAATTTCCCTACTAGATATTCATTTTCCTAGATTGTGTGACTCTGTGAATAAACTTCTTTTAAGTAAACTAACTAGTCAATCAGACATATTTTGTATCTTGTTTAAATCAAGACACTTACATGGTGGTGAAATTTATTTCTGAGGCCACCCTTATTAGGAAACAAATGGGACTCCAGATGATATATAGCTTTTTCCCTATGATTCTGTTTGTCAAGTGTTTGTTATTATGTTTGTAAAATTTTATTTCCTCATCCATGGATCAAAACAGAACCAACCGTCCATCCATCCATCCATCCTGGTGTTTAAATCAGGAACATTCAAGGAAATTGAACAAATGAAAAACTGCTTCCTCTTTTGATCGCCAAACTCAGCTGCTTTAAAGAGTTCAGGTAGGCATTTCCAAATATCCTTTGGAAGGGAATCCAATGCAATGTACAGAGCTAAAATTTAATGCTAAAAAAAAAAAAAACCTAAACAAAGCAAAATATATTCAGAATTAAAGATTTGAGTCAAAGATCACTATTATCACAGCACCCAATGCCTGGAACCCTTAACTACATTAGCAAATGAAGATAAATCAAAGCAAGTAGGAATAGAGATACCCATTGATTAGTAAGAGGAAATTACTGGCTTCTTCAAAAGCTAGTTCTAATGAGTGACAGAACACTGAATAATGCATACTGAAAGCAGCAGGCTAATAAATGAGTGAATATTGGATAAATATACAAGAGAAATAGCTTAATATAGGCAATGCATCTGTTTGCTATTAACTCTTCTCAAGATAAGAAAAGGTCGTTGTTTTTCCTGGTGGTATAATTTGAAAAGCAATTTGGATTTCCTGTCCTCAGCTGGGGACTTTCTTGGTATGAGACCAAAAAAAAAAGTTTCAGCCCTCCAAATCTTATATTTCACAAAGGAAAATATCTAAATATATTTCTATTGGTTATCATAAAATGGCAGAAGGAGGGGCTTAGGACAAAGAAATGCCATTTTCTTCCCTTTTTTCCCCCAGAGAATTCTCAAAAATGAATGAACTTTCTCTTTTGTGCCAAATAGAATCCAACCAGAGGGAGAAAAAAAAAACATCTCAGTGTATTTTTTCAGTGACTTCTGTATAATAGCAATCCATTTACCCAGATGCTAAGATTATTCAGTGGGGATATGAGGATGAATTCACCAAGCACTTTAAGTCAAAAATCATGGCTTAGGATATCAGCTTGTGATGTGACTTTGCTTCCCTCTCCTTCATCTTTCATAAACTCAGATTGTTCTTTACTTATTCCCCATTGTGCTGCTGATTGCTACTGTTGATTATTATTAATATGTTGTGGTTTTTAATCCTGATATGTGTGTTGACTTTGTGAGTGAGGAGCAGGGGTGAAATCTAAAATTTGTTACTACCGGTTCTGTGGGGGTGGCTTGGTGGTGGTGATGGGTGTAATCTGACTAGGTGGACATGGCCAACTTTTTTTTTTTAAACTTTTAAAAGCATTTTTTCTACAACTTTAAGAGGTTGCAGAAAAAAAATGCTTTTAGAAGCCTCTGACAATCAGGCAAGTCAGCTGGGATCGCCAGAGGCTTTTAAAGGCATTTTTTTCCCTACAACCTCTTCGGCTGAAGAGGTTGCAGAAAAAAATGCTTTTAGAAGCTTCTGATGACCCTAGCTGAGCTGGCGATCATCAGAGGCCGTTTTTTTTTACTTTTAAAAGCATTTTTTCAGCCGAAGAGGTTTAAAAGTTTTAAAAGTTAAAAAAAACAGCCTCTGATGATCGTGCGACTCAGCTGGGCATGGTGGGGGAGTGCAGGAATTTTTGTTACCGGTTCTTCGAATCACCCGCCACCATCGCTACCGGATCGGGCGATCCAGTCCGAACCAGGAGCATTTCACCCCTGGTGAGGAGGCATATGAGTTGACAGACTGATGGACGGACTGACAGATTGATGGACTGACAGACTAATGGGCTAACAGATACAAAAGGGAACCTGCTCACTTGTGGTAGTGGTGGTTGGCTGTTGCTGTTATTACTGTAATTAGCATTCAGATAAAAAATTCTTAATCTGGTATTTTCATTTCATATTGTACCATATTTCCACAAGTGAAAATCTCATGCAGACTCTTCTTAACACAGATAATAATAATAATAATAATAATAATAATAATAATAATTATTATTATTATTATTATTATTATTATTATTATTATTATTATTATTATTATTATTATTATTATTATTATAAACAACCAGGTGTCTCCTGGTACAGTGATATCAATAAACTGTACGCTTCGGCCCTCGATAACTGTGATATCAGGCATGTTGTATTCCAAATGACAATCCGTCTATTATTATTATTATCTCTTTTATTCATGAGTTTCATGTTTAATGAATAAAAGAGATAATAATAATAGATGGATCATCATTTGGAACACAACATGCCAGATATCATGGTTATCGAGGGCCAAAGCATACAATTTATTGATATCAGTGTACCAGGAGACGCCAGAGTCTAAGAAAAAGAACTGGAAAAAAAATCATGAAATATCATGACCTGGCCATTGAAACTACACGGCTATGGATGAAACATATCACAGGGATACCCATTGTCATTGGGGTACTTGGTACCATGTCCAAGAATTTTACAAAACACATCAAGAAATTGCAGCTTCCTGCAATAACACTAGCAGAACTGCAAAAAACTGTGCTCCTCGGAACATCATATATTTTAAGAAGAAGAATTGGTTGATTCCTAGGATACTGACAGCAACTGGTATCAACCATTATATCAACCAAGATATTAATAATCAACAATAGTAATCAGCAGCACAATGGGAAGAATTAAAGAATTAAAGAACAATTTGAACTTATAAAAGACGGAGGGGAGTATATCATATCACTACCTGATATCCTAAGCCACGATTTTTTACTTAAAAGTGCTTGGTGAATTCATTTTTATTTTTTTAAATAAAAAAAGGGATAGTCTAATTTCTTCAATTCATTATTTCTCATGCACATTAAACTAATTAAACTGAGATCCTTCTGCTTCCCTGAATTCCAAGATAGAAAGCCTGACACCAAGAAAAGATTATTCAGGCTGACGTTTCAAACATATAGCTCATCAGGGGTGGGGAGGTTTGACCTGGACATGGTGACATTTTAATGAGCCTGTAATGAAATTGTAGTCTCGGATTTGTCTAAACATACTGAGATAATTTACATGCATTTTCCAGAAGATGACAATATTTATACTGGATTTTGCATTGCCATAAAAAGACAGCTCAAAAATGAGTTTTTATAAATAAACAGCTACATAGCTATGGATTGTATGGCGCATCTAGATGTCTTGAACTGAACTTTCTTACATGCTTGAACTTCAAGCTGCCATAAATTTAAGCCATACTTCCTTTAAAAAAAGAAAAGAAACTAAATCATGCTCTCTAAAATTTACTTTAGGAATTAGCCATATTGATATCAAAGTTATAATTTGGCAACAACTAGATGGAGCGTACTTTATTTATGGACGTATGGATAAGAATCAATGCCCACAAATTCAAAGATTTTAGCTTGATTGGATAAATCAGGCTACCAGTATTTTTGTTTAATGGGGGGGGGGCAGATATGTATTAATATGCATCAATGAACAAATTATGTGTACAGGTAATCCTCGGCTTACGACCACAACTGAATGCAAAATTTCTATTGCTAAGAAAATTGTTAAGTGAGATTTGCCCCATTTTACGACCTTCCTTGCTACAGTTGTTGTGAATCACTGTAGTTTTTAAGTTAGTAACACGGTTGGTAAGTGAAACTGGACTCCCCATTGACTTTGCTTGTCAGAAAGTTGCAAAAATGATGACATGACTGCAGGACACTGCTACCATCATAAATATGAGCCAGTTGCCAAGCGTCTAAATTTTGATCATGTGATCATGGAGATGCTGCAACAGTTGTAAAGTGTGAAAAATGGTCATAAGTCACTATTTTCTGCGCCGTTGTAACTTCAAACGGTTACTAAACAAATGCTTGTAATTCAAGGACTACCTGTATGTAAAGTATCCATATGAATGTAATATAGTGTTGTGGAGAGCACTGAATGTAACTACCTTTTTTCTCGGAAAAAATGGATTTAATTCTAGGTCCATGTCAACACTGCAGGTATTCACTTATATCTCAGTTCTATCCATTCCTCTTACTTATTTTTTCAGTGTGGTTTTCAATACTCTTATAGGTACAATGTTGTACATATTTGTCCAACATTATGCAGGAAAACCAGTTAATCTGTCTATGAGAATGGCTGCCCAGCCTCTTCCTAAAACCCCCCCAGAGATGGAGAACCCATAATATGCATAGATGAACTCTCCTACTATTGCACAAATTTTAGCAACAGGAAAATTTTTTCCTTATATTTACTTGAAAGCTAAGTATCTATAATTTACACCCATTATTTCTGTGGGTCATATTGTCTGATTTTCTGTGGTCAGACAAAATAGCTCTTTGCCACCATCCCTAGAGTTTTCTTTTATATACCTCCATTCAGCCATGAAATTTACTGGATGATTTTTTTCTTCTTCTTCTCCATAAGAAAGGAAAACTGCTTGGAAACTCCCAGCATAAAAATGATGCAGTCAGTGATTAGTCATGACATGATGGATTCTAAAAAAAATGAAACATCAAGCCAAAGAGTTGAAATGTCTCTTTAGGAGATTAAGCCTTTGTTATCAAAAAATTCTTCCTCTCATGAGGCACCAGGAGATATTTCTGTTGTTGAAAAAGAGTCGTTTACTTGCTAATTTGTTGTAAGCAGTAGGGCTGAAAAGAAAGGATCCCTACTTCCCGGTAGTCTTGATTCACTTTAATTTACAGTTTTCTGTTATGAAAAAAATAAACACAGGATGTAGAAAAATATTATACACTGTTTTACCCATTGTCTAGTTCATGAGTGTCAAACTCAAGGCCTGCAGGCCGGTTCTGGCCCATGGGCTACTTAGATCTGGCCCGCGAGGCCACCCTGGAAACAGCAAAGGACCAGCCCGAGGTGCTTCTGCCAGCGAAAACAGAGTTATCTTTTCGCTGGCAGAGGGCTCCAGGAGGCCGTCACAGTCAAAAACGGAGCTGGAGACAATGGATCCCCCCCAGCCCCACCCGGACCACCACAGGTGGCCCGACACGAGTGACATTGAGCTGGGTACCCCCACCCCCATCAAACACAACCCTGATGCAGCCCTCAGTGAAATAAAGTTTGACACCTCTGGTCTAGTTTGATGATCAGCTAAGCTTCAGGCACACCAAGAGAACATAAAACACTATGAATTTTCTAATGTTTTTTTTAACCAACCTTCACCCCCCCCAAAAAAATATCTGAATTCTAGCCCAATGTAGCCCAGTTTTTTTCAATTTTTCAACCCTTGTTTTATTTAAAGATTGGAGTAAAGGTATGTAATGGAATGAAGCTGGCCTGTATGCCTTTCTTTGCTAGCTATTTACAGGGTGGCCTCAGTTTCTCTCTTGCTCATATGGTGCTGGCCTTGTCTCATTCCCAGGCTTTCAATTCACACTTTAAAACAAGACAGAGGGGTCAGCAAAAAAGAAAAAAAAAGTTCTGTTTATGTAAACTTCTAGAATGTAAACTTCTAGAATGCAGTTTTAAAATAAAAAAAGCTGCGGATCATCATTGTTTTATTCCATTTTTTAAAAATCCCTAAACAGTTTAAACAAATCTGCATTATCTATCCATCATATTCCCCTCTCCTTCTTTTCTTCCAAATAATTCAGACGGTTCCATTTTCA
Source organism: Pituophis catenifer annectens (assembly GCF_029215685.1). Classification (NCBI taxonomy): domain Eukaryota; kingdom Metazoa; phylum Chordata; class Lepidosauria; order Squamata; family Colubridae; genus Pituophis; species Pituophis catenifer. The sequence goes on from NW_027256882.1 coordinate 237,104,161, forward strand.
GCCCCCTTTTGTATGTTTTCCCATCATATGGTTCTCATATAGAGGGGCCTCACAGAGTTTCTTCAAACCTTTCTTTCCTCATTGTGAGAAGGAATGCTAGTTGTGCCCTATAGAATTAGAGAGGCGTTGCGTCAGGATTCCTGAGGTATGAACAGCAATGCTGTTTCATTCTGTAGCCTTTGATGACAAGAATGTGTTCCTTGGGACAACTTATTTGTTTCACTTTTTTTTTCTTCCAGACTGGAGCTGAAAGAGCTTGGTCCAATCTTGTCTTCCTTTGTCATTTCTGGTCTGATCTTTTTTTCTCCAAGAGAACAGAAAAGAAGAGAAAAAAATATGACAACCCCCCCTCCCCCCACTATGTTCATTATGGACAAAGGAGCAATTACCTATAGACCATACAACTGGAGTGCTGGAGTATGTTCTGGGTGAGAAATTGTGCTCTTTAACACAAGGCAGCTTCTCTTTTTACAAAAAAAAAACAAACCCAATGCATATTTAATTATCCCTATATTAACTGCAGCTAGAACAGGGGTGGGTTCTACTTACCTCAGCTACCGGTTCGCAATGGGAGCATGCATGCTTCTGCGCATGTGCAGATTGTTCATGATGACGTCCAGGCGGGTGGACGGAGCCTCCCGCCACCATTACTACCTGTTCGCAAGAATCGGACCGAACCAGGAGCAACCTACCACTGAGCTAGAATTGTATTTGCACAAAATTGGAAAAGTGAAGAGATCCCCACAGATGAGAATGTGATCCGGAAAATATTAGCATGTGCAGAAATGAATAGACTAACACTAGCAATTAAGGAAAAAGAACAAACTGAATATTGTATGACATGGGACTTATTTTATCAATGGTTAGATAAGAAAAAAATGGAAGTTAGAAACGGAAACAAAAGAAAAAGATTAGTGAAATAAAGAAGATACGTTAAGAGAGAGAAGTAAATATTATAATTATTATGTTTAATATCATTTTAATATTATAGAATCAATAGACACAAAGTTCTCCCAATCATAAAACTGTCTTCTCTGTCTTAATTTATATTCTGGAATAGTCAGATAATGAGGAAAAGCTGAGCAGGAGAGATACATGGACAGACATTATTATTGATCTGATTTATCCTAGAACTGTTATCACTGGAAAAAAGGGACTTTTACACTGATACTTAAGATTTCTTCCCTACCCCACCCTATTACTGATGTACTGATATGAGGAAAAGGTCCAAATGGGTGGAAGGATTTTTGACTGTCTTTCAAGCTTATTTTCTCAGAATTGGTTCTTAAACTGGACGTATAGAAATTGTAATTGGAGCAAAGAAGGAAGCAGGGGAGTTTAGGAAGACGATATTATGGCAATTCAAGTTTTTGATGAAGTTTTCTTGTTTTCCTTATTTTCATATCTTGGTTTTAAATCGATCCAAAGACATTACATTTGTTCAACATAATCTATATATGGGGTAGGGAAATTTGTATCAATTTTTTTCACAAAGTTCTGCTATAGTCCAGGTGTTACTGTGCTTAGTAGTGCAATTTTATACTATTTCATATGGTTGTGGAATAATCCAAATTCAGAAGGGGGAATATGCTTTCTGGTGAAGGGTTACTTTGTGTTTGCGAGCAAATGTTTAAAAGATTTGTGCAGCGGGGCAGGAAAAAGCACAATGGATATGAGGTATTGAGAGGACTGAAGTGTGTGCCCAGACAAGCTACGAATTCCTCTTCCCCTTTCAAGTCCAGATTGTTGTACAGCTTCAAGAGAGGTAATTAAAAATTTGTAAGCTTCATTTTTCGGCTGTTTTTCGGGCCATCTTTTTGGGCATTTTCAGGCTGGTTTTTTGGGGCTGTTTTTTGGCCATTTTCAGGCGTTTCTTGGGCCATTTTGGATGTTTGGTAGTAGTAAATAAATAGAGAGGGAAATTGTACCTTGCTGAGGCCTTTGACTCAATTTCCCTCTCTATTTATTTACTACTACTGAACATCCAAAATGGCCCAAAAAACTGCCCAAAAACAGCTGAAAAATGGCCCGAAAAACAGCCGAAAATGCCTGGAAAACAGCCTGGAAAATGCCCCAAAAATGCCCCAAAAAAGGCCAGTAGTGGGATTAGCCAGTTTGCTGAACTGGGCAGAATTTTAACAACAGATTTTCCTGAACCGGTCTGAACCAGCTGAATACCACCTCTGGATAAAAATAACAGGGATAGTAGTTTTTTTCAAAGCACACTATCTTTCCAAGATTTAGCTAGTTTCTCCTGAAATGGGATGGGAAGTGGGAAATACATCCTAAGATAGCAAAGGAATAATAAAGATGATTGTTAAATCAATAATTGTAACATCTAGTAATTCCTAGAGTATTGGTGAGGCCCTAGAAGACCAAAGAGCAAAAGCAATACCTTTTTACTGGTATTTCTCCTGCACCTTTTTTTTAAAAGTAGAGACAGCAGGAATGAGGAAAGGACAGTGTTTTGTTGTAGTTATGGTCTATCAAGTCAACTTTGACTCCTGGTGAAAGTCCCTGCAGTTTTCTTAGCAACATTGTTGGAAGTGGCTTGACAGTACCTTCTTCCTAAGACTGAGCAAGAGTGACTGACAGCACAACCCCTAGTTGACTTCTATGCCTAAGGCAGAATTCTCATTCTTTACATTAGGTCTAACTAACAACACAGCAGTCTCCAAACTATCCAAAAAAAGAAGTCATGCTTAACCACTGCAGAACATGCCTTTTCCGACTCTTTTCTTCCTGTTGTAGGACACTAGGTTTGGCATGCTCACTAATTTGACTTTTTAATGCTGAGGTTTTGTGGTGACAGGAGTAGAATAGTTGGTTGGTAAGGGTCCCCCCTCCTCACTTCCATGGAATGTAAGGCTACGGTAGAGAATATTGATGAAATGTGGCCTTTTCTGGGTAGGACTTAATTGTCATGATTGTGGTTTCACAGCAACATTCTGTGTCAGCAACCTAGAAGAAGCAGAAGCAAATGAACTACAATGTCATCAATCTAGCCAGACCATAGAGAAAAAGGCTGACCAAAGGAAGATGATATTGAAGAGTCTTTGGTGCTCTCTGAGTTTGGTTGTTTACTTGCAGATGTTTCATTACTCAAACTAGGTGACATCATCAGTGCTGCTAGGGGATGGGGTTTTGTCTCATGGGCAAGTCACTAGAATATAAAATGAGAGCTAACCTGCTCCCTACCAACACTGATAATATTGCCTGGTTTGGGTAAAAATCTGCAAAAAATCACCAAGCTCAGAGAGCATCATGTTGAACTGCTCATGGAAGATTTATTTCTTCTATATTATATGGCTCAGCATACTTAAATAATCTAGAACAGAGGTGTCAAGCTTGCGGCCCACGGGCCAGATGTATCACGCGCTGGCCATTCCCACCCCCGGTTTAGCAAAGAGGAAAAATTCACGATATGTCACATGCAGGGGTGGGTTCTAAATTTTTTTACTACCGGTTCTGTGGGCGTGGCTTATTTTGTGGGCGTGTTTTGATGGTTATGTGGCATTAGGATTTAGCAGAGGTACTGGTCTACCAGGCTTTTAATTGCTTGCAGAGCTGTACCAATCTACACATTTGTTCTTGGAGGCACCGGTCTACCCATCTGTTTTTGGAAGCACCGGTCTACCCATTTGTTTTTGGAGGCACCGGTCTACCCATTTGTTTTTGGAGCGCATTGGTCTACCACCACACTGCCTTTTAACACTGATCAGCTGTAGGGCGGCCATTTGAAGCCCCACGGCAAGAGTTTAAACAGTTTCTTTCTTTCTAGCAGATCAGCTGGGACTCGAGAGGTGTTGGGAGGCCCCACCCCAATAGATTGGGGGTGGGGCCAAATAAAAGGTAAGAATAACGTGGGAGGGCCCAGCTCCCGAACAAAGAGAACTGGTTCGGTGATGTCATATCATCACTGCTACCAGCTTGGCCGAACCAGGAGAAACCCACCACTGGTCACGTGACGACAACATGACATCGCAAGTTTGACATCCGTGATCTAGAACTATTCTTTTATGAAGCAATTTATTGTACTGCCTGTGCTCTCTATTGCAACCCTAAGTCTAGACCAGTGTGTTTTAAACTTGGTAATTTTGAGATGTGTGGACTTCTGCCTGAGAAATTCTTGAAGTCTACACATCTTAAAGTTGTCAAGTTTGAAAATGCTAAGATAGACTAGGCAGATAGATTATGGGAAAGGGAACCAGTTGAAGGTTATCTGGATTAGGGTTAGAAAGTGCCATGTTAGACTATCCTGCTGGGAGACATAAAAAGGGAGGATATATATATTAGAGATAATTTTAGAAAACCAAAGTCCCTTCTTCCCTGGATAGAATGAAAGGAATTCTATCTGTGCAACTGGGATACCTATTTTTCTTTCCCTTTTCATCCAGAAGTGAGGGAAGAAAGAAAAACTGTTGAAAAACTGTATACTTTAAAAAAGAAATCACAGACTGGCACATTTATATTTCTGGCATGTGGCTGTAGAAAAAAGTGTTTGGATAGAGAAAGGCAATGTTAGTGAGTCTGCTTTATGCTCAGCATTCCTTTCAACTACCAGTCAGTTCCAGTTTATTATTTAACTGCAATCAGATAATACAAAGGTTGTGCTTTTTTTAAAAAAAAAAACCTTATCCAAGCTGTGAATGAAACTTAAATGAAACTATTTGTTATAACAGTAGAAACGTGATAATTTATATATTTGATGCAATTTGGATAGCACCTGTTTCATGTTAATGACAGAATATTTCATTTCTCTTTTTGTGTGCTTTGAATGTTATGAATATTAGGATACATGAAAGGAAGAAGACGTAAGTTGTGTTTCCCAATGGCTAAGGTTTGTTGTAAACTATCCTCATTATGAAATACAATTTTCTCCTGATTGCATTCATTATATCTTCTTATCTTCCACAATAACACTCAAATGAATTTGTCTCTCATATCTATTTCCTATTAGGTACTACCTGTCCTTGGTTTGCAGAGCTTTGCTGAGATAGAATAATTAAATAGTGCTTTGGGGTTCTTTAACCTACCTGTAGATGTGGATGTTCATGATCCTTTCATTATGTGTGACCAACAATGCGATCTTTCCTCCAACCTTTGCATAGCCTCTTTCTACCGAGATGAGAACTGAAGTTCCACCTACCCTGAAGTCCATTTTGCCCAGGGAAATATCTGTAAGATAAAAACTATGGTAGGATGATTGAGGGTGGTGGTGGTGATGGCCAGCCAGTTCATTTAAATAAATCATCACCATCATCATTGACGTATGTAGGTGGATGTCAAATGTTCATTGTCCTCAGCCCACTCCAGATCATCTATTAAGGCTGGCTCAGGGGAGAAATCTACTTACCTTCCCTACTGGTTCAGAAGTGCGTGCACCATTTTCATGTCCGATTTTGGACCCTCTGCGCATGCACAAAGCCTTCTGCGCATGTGCAGAGGGTCAAAAGCAGGATACTTTCTGGTTAAAACCAGGAAGTAATGACATCCGTTTGGGTGGGTGGAGCCGCACACTGCCGCTGCTACCTGTTCGCTGAACCATGCGCTGCCGCCACGACCTATTCACCCTAACTGGAGCGTACTGGTAGCATTTCACCCCTGGGCTGGCTCCTTTCCCACTCAGTAGTTCCTGTTCCTGTCATTGTTAGTAGATTGTCCTGGCCTCATTCAATTGCAAGTAATACAAGAAAACAAATTAATGAAACAATGCATATAAGAAGGACTAGTTGTAATCTGAAATAAGAGCCCCCTTATAGAAATCATTTCAACTGGGTAGAAGCAGAAAATGGCTGTTGACTGAAAACTGCTTCATCAGCAATAGTAGCAAAACGCCACTGTTATCCACTGATCTAATATTCTATTCAGGATGCATGTTGTACATCATGTACAGTACAAATACTCATAAAGGAATTTTGAAACTGCTTAAAAGTTAAATCTTTCTTGAGTCATTTAAACCCGGTTACTGTCACAGTGAGGTCTAGATTTACGCAATTAATTTAACTGAAGCTTTGATTCTGAACTCAGTCTCATAGTGCAATCATTTCTCATGCCAGTTTGATTAAAAATCACATTCAAGAATTTTTTCTTTTCTAATTTTGGATTTTAATGATTGCTGGGGATGTTTGCTGGTCATATAAAAGCTGTAAAAATGTGAATTGTAGAGGAATACCGATATGAAACTGTTGTAAAATGGAAATTTATCTTTTGTGTTTGTTTCTGTTTTTGTTTTTAAAGAAAAAAAATAATAAAAATTATTTTTTTAAAAAAGCTGTAATTCAAAATATCTAGAAAACACCAAAATGCTTATCTTTGAGTGGACATGCAGGCATCTACACACATGAACATGGACATTAATTTTTAGCTTGAGTTCTGATTAGATGATTATATACATCAATCGATTTTGTTTAAATAAGGTATCACAAGTTATATTGCAAAAAGATAAATGGGTTTGGATTACCAACTTCAATTTCAGCTTGAAGGTAACAGAGTATTATCAAAGTTCTGGAAGTCATTTAGAAGTTTAGAGAATTTCTGTGCTGGGGAAAACAGCCATTTCTAAGAGACTAGATGTAATGCTCTCTATTCTTTTCTGAATTGTTTCTATTTCATTTCTTATGGTTGTCATAACAATTACTTGCCATCTTAATTTTCCTGTTTTCTTTTTCCTTTCTACTTCCTGTTGCATTGTGCCTTTGGGATTGTTACTCTCAGAGCCCGTTAAATTGTTCTTGAAGATGTTAAGTGAACTGTATTGGAAGACAGACTGAGTAATGTAATAAAAAAGGAAATAAATAAACTTTATTCAACAACTTTTAATTTAAAAATAAATATTTAAAAATAAATGCATTGGTTTAAATTGGTTTGGATTGGTTCTACATTTGGTAGATAAGAAATAAATGGCATTTAAGTATAGATTGAAGGGACTATACTAAACAATCCATAAATGGATAGAAGTGTATGGAACTGTTCCACTGACTCTTTTTCAATGTTACAGACAACTACAGTTGTTCAACAACTAGAGTTGTTCAGATGTTCAGTGCACAAAGGAACAGACTTAATTTAGCTAGGTATGCCTAACTATGCCAAATGACTAAGACCAGGGGTGGGTTCTACTTACCTTTATTACCAGTTTGCAGTGGGGTCGTGCGTGCACACGCTCTTCTACTCATGCATAGAAGTATTTTGGTGATGTCAGGGTTGGTGGGTGGAGCCTCCCGCCGGTTTTACTACCGGTTCCATAGAACCGGTGTGAACCGGGGGCAACCCACCACTGACTAAGACCCTCTCATGATCAGTTGAAGATTGCAGAAAGTACCTGTGCAAATGTTAAATGCATGGCTATCACAGGAAAAAGACTTGACACTATTTATTAATGTATTGTTGTGTTTATATCCTGTTCACTGCTTGCTGTCAGAAAGCTCTAGGTTGTATATAGAGCCTGTTCTAATTTTATCCTCACAAATACCACATTTCTGAGGCCAAATAACAATGATGCAGAATGAGAGTAAAGTAAGAAATGCATGATGATGGGTCTAATGGGTACTTTCAAAGAGTCTGTAGGTCAGACTTCTTCAATCTGGTGCCTTCCAAATGAGTTGAATTTCCATTGTTGTGAACAGCATAGTATTAGTCACCTGATGATTATACAGATGGTTGGAAAAGCATGGTTTTTTCTTCTTTAATCTATTTATTTAAAGGCAAGGCATCATAATAATTTGTTGCTCCAGCATATTATCAAGAAGAATTTTCTCTAATTGACCTATGGACATTTCCATCGCTTTGATAGCAGAAACAAGATATTGTTTCAGAAGGAGCAAGGAAAAGATTTATTTGCTAATGAAATGTCTTCTCTTGGAATATATTTGTCTCCTATCATATACCATGCATCATATGTAAAGCCCTTATAAATCAATAGCATTAAAACCTACTCTACGGAATCATTTTCTGAAAGAGAAATCATGATCTTGTTTCCCTTAAGAGTCAGCAAAAACAATCCTCCTACGATGGAAGATTTGGCTATTCTAGGGTCCTGTAATAGGATACTGCTGCAGTGGACAGGGTACAGCATTAGATAATTTACCAAACACATTCTCTTCCAAATGTTATATTCTATGATTCCATTAATAATTCAATACGTTGTTGTTGTTTTTGTAAGAAGCAATACTCCTTAAGAACCAGTGCTAACAACCAGGCTTACAAGAGACTTCTTTGGTAATTTTAATAGCTGGCAAAATACAATTACACAGCACAAATCCCTCAATAGTTGACTTTTAGCATAAAGTTGCATGGATAATAACGATAGAAAAGCTTTGTTTTTGGAAACACATTAAAAATCATATTACTGCCTCGTCATGTCAGTAAGGAAAAGAGAGCCAAGTGAACAGGCAGGATTTGCATAATAAGGGACATACAGTAGTCCTACTCTCTGCTACCTTTTTAATGATAACCTCAATATCTACACTTTTGGAGGATTTCAGCTGAGTTTGATCCCTTTCATGCTACTGTAATCCTATTGTGACCCAGGCCCAAGTAGGTATTATCAGATGCAATCAGTTCAAAAACAAACAGACTTTATTAGTACAGCTGAGAATTAACTCATTCTCAGTGTAGTCCAAACTAATTCAAAACAAATTCTTCATAACACAATTCTTCAGCCCTATTACCAACCTTGGTCTAATTAGGCAACCTGCCAAAGGCTTTTCTTGGCAGAAGTTCAGAAGCAGAAGACGCGAAAAAGAAATAAATGCAGCAAGACAAGAAACAAATCTATTAATGTTGTTTTCTGACAAAGAGCCCAAGAGCCATTGCTGGTCTTTTAAGCCTTATGGGAGGGGCCAATCATCTCTTGGCCCTACTCCCGAGTCGTCCTTTTTGCTTTAGCTGCTCTTGCCTTCTGGCAGCTCTTCTCATGCGTGCACTAGGAACAGGCTCCTCCTGTTCCTCTGCCTTTCTGCTGTCAGCCTCTGGAGGCTCTGGAGTCCGCACATCACTCCCAGATGGCCCTGGCCCCATCTCTGCCTCCAATGCAGAGCCCTCATCCGGGCCTTCCCCAGCCTCCAGGACTAGCCCATGTTCTTCCTCAGCCTCCTCACTGTCCGACTCCGCTGCCAGCTCCACAGGCTGCTGACGGACCACAACAAATCCCTTCTTCCACTGGAAACTCTCCATTAGCATATAACTCCCAATTTCTCTGTGATCAAGAGGTCAGCTTCATCTCACATCTCTCTTTAGTGAAATCTCCATCTCATTCCCTTTGCATTGAGAGATAGCAGTGACAAAGCTATAGCTAAGTGGACCACAGTGAATATGGAAGGGTCAATATTTTAAAGTCAAACATACAGACATAGTTGCAGTTATTCATTTTATTATCCATTATTCATGCTACTTGCCAAGTAATAAGATTGTGTACATCTCATTACATGTAATATGTGACTATTTAAACTCTGTCCCTCTTGTATTAGACTATTTGATCTTGTGGGATTTCATAAAAGCCCATCTTCATATCTTTGCTTTATTTTTCCCATCTGGAAAAATGTTAGAGGCAGTTTCAGAGAGAATCTAATTGGCATTAGATGAAACCAACATGAAAGACGCAACACTTGATCAGATTTATAGTTTCAATGGATGAATGATGTCTTTCCAAAATTGCTTAGCTGGTACGCTATAGCTCAGAGATCTACCATGATTGTGGATCAAGTCTGAATGTATTGTTGTTCATCCCTGCCTTGGCACAAATCCTAAAATAGTGCTTCTGGATTTTATTCAGGCAGATCAAACAAGCCTAAAGTTTGACATTCACCCACAACGTACTTACTTGCTTACTATATTTATACGTACCTTTAGCTAGGTATTTAGCTAGGTATGCCTAACTATGCCAAATGACTAAGACCAGGGGTGGGTTCTACTTACCTTTATTACCAGTTTGCAGTGGGGTCGTGCGTGCACGCGCTCTTCTACTCATGCATAGAAGTATTTTGGTGATGTCAGGGTTGGTGGGTGGAGCCTCCCGCCGGTTTTACTACCGGTTCCATAGAACCGGTGCGAACCGGGGGCAACCCACCACTGACTAAGACCCTCTCATGATCAGTTGAAGATTGCCAAGTAGCCTCTATGCATACACAAATGGGTTATTTGTTTAAAAAAAATCTTGTTGAAAGACAATTCCTTTTGTGGTTCAATTTCCAGATGCCCCCACCATTTTAAAAAAAGAGTCTCAGCCTAAAGGCTAGTACTTCAATCCAGCTGGGATAAAGTCAGGGTATGCAATGGAAATAACTGAACAGGTTTATTCCGTTTACAATCCTCCTCAAAGTATCAGCTATAAATAAGGTATTTTGTAGTTTGTAGTTCCCCACCCAAAGATTTTATAATCTACTCGTAAATTCTCAAACCCACTTAGAAGGAATGAAAGCCCATTTATTTTAAAGGACCATAATAGAAGATGTTCTTCGCTGATTGTTTCTTATACATAAGTGAAAGCAAGGTCCTAATAAGAGCAACAACTAATTAAAAATGTGCAAGACTGTGCCAGTTGTACCCAACCAGGTGATAGGACTTAAGCTGACCTTGATTGAGCTCAAAAAAGCTAACAGGGTCGAATTAGGTTAGTAATTGGATACAAGACCTTACCAGATTTTTCCAGACTTGTAGGCTAGACTGGATGTTTAAAAAAATTCCAGAAGGAGGCAATAGCAAATCACTTCTATGTTATTAGAAAGAAAATTACATGCACATGTCAATTAAATAATCAGGAACTGAGCCCAAGCTGAAGGAGATATTATCTGCTGCCCTGAGTCTTCGGAGACGGGCAGCATATAAATTGAATTAATAAATAATAATCATAAATAAATAAATGCTGAGCAAGTAACAGAATTTAAATATTAACTCCTTCTAAATGTGTAGCTTTATCCCTTACTATATATGGGATTCAGGGATGGGTTCTACTTATCTTTACTACCGGTTCGCAATGGGACCATGTGCACTTCTGCGCATGCACAGATCACCCATGATGACATCGTGGCGGGTGGGTGGAGCCTCCTGCCGGTTTTACTATTGGTTCTATAGAACAGGACCGAACCAGGAGCAACCCATCACTGATGGGATTGGATAAATTCATGCAAAACATAACAAATTAACAAGAACCCATGTTAGAACAACCAAAGAACCTTATCCAGTGGTGCTGCAAAATTTGAGAAGCTCCCTAACTTACTTAGGATTTTTTCTTTCCCTGCCCCCACCCCCCATTATCTCTTTTCTATTTTTCTCTACTGTTCCTCACTTAACAGAATTTTCCCTTCCCTTCCCCAGAGAGTATTTTAATTTTCTCTGCCCATTTGGGATTTCCTTGAGATGCTCTGGAGAAAAGATAAGTATCTGTCAACTTTTGGAAAAGATTTTTATGGGGATTGGAAGGGGGGGGAACCTGCAGATGTATCTGCCAGACCAGATTGTAGCAGTCAGGGCTTGGACTTATTTCTTAAAATGTACAATGTGGCCAAGGGATCTCTTCCAGCTTTGTCGAAACTTTAAAAAGCCTAGTGCACTTACAGAGGTGCCAGGCTCTTTGCAAAGAGGCATTTCCCTTTCTGAATGATTATGTGGCCATGAGCTATACATAATCAGTTCAGGATGAACTAAGGAAGAAACATCTACTTTGCAAAGGGAATTAAACTGCTGAAACAGAGCTGAGTTTTTGAGAAGTTAAAGAAAGATGGAAAAAACTTCATAATAATCTAGTATCATTTTAGAAATATAAGGCAATTCCTATTGGTCCCCACTAAATTTTTGAAGGGCATGAAAATTAGCCAGATTTCATTCCTTCTTGCACTCGTCCTGCAATAGAGCCACTCTGAAGTATGTGCATCAGTTGTCAATATGCAATTTTGCATATTGCATATGTAAATTGCAATATACATAATTGCACAGTTTGTGTCATGACATTTGCAGCTGTGCCATCGTGCTAATGTCACTGCAGTTTGCTATGGGCATTGCTGTTATTGGTGGCTCCAAATTACAATGTTTTCTTCTACCTTCAGACTTAGAATCACTGTGCTTGTGAATTGTAGGAGACAAAAAAAAAAATAGATGGATCTGTGAAACACACTTGACTAATACAAAGCTAGCAGCTCGTTTTATGCACCCAATTATGCAAAACCCAGTCAGTATTAAAGATGAATAGGAAGAAGAGCAAGGAAATCAACAAAATCCAATTCTATGTCTTGCTCCTTCAATTGGACTCCTTCCAATATCATGTGAATCAAAAAAATATTGCATGTAATACGCCCATTCTGATGCCACCTTTAGATTTGATTCTCGCCTCCAAATTTGGAAGGCCAGATAGTTGTGCATTGTGCCCTTCTTTACAAACTCAGCTGTGCGTCTTTCTAAAAATAGTCAAATGACTTTCCCGGTATACCAGTGGATTTATATGGGTTTATGATCAAGCCTTCAGTTAACTGAAATGTTCAGACAAGCAGAAACTGGCAACATTCCTGTAGGTTTTGGCAGGGACACCTAGTTTTCCCAAACTAAGCCCATGTTTCTCAGGCAACAGATGCTTTGCAACTGTCACCTTATGATTATGGTGTTTTCTGGGTATGTTTGAAAAAAAAAGCCATCATCAAATATGTTGGCCCATTGCACATATTGCCACAACAGTAATTATATGCATGGTACGTTTGGAAGTAATTACACTGGAACCCATATCCAGCTTTTCCAGAATAGAGATCACTGGGTTTAGGTTAGAATATAATTTCTCTGCAGGAAAGTTATTTCATGCACAAGAATACCTGTATTTTGCCATCCTTCAGTCTTCAATAATGGCTACGATCTTGAGGGAAATCTCTCTGCAGATTGCATTTCTTATCAGGTAGCTCAGCTAATTTGCCTTTTACAGTCATAGGCACCCATTCTCACAGGCTTCCGTAGAAAAATATAACAGAATATACAAAATTACTAGCATGTCTTAGCAAATAAAATGAAATGCTCAGTACTTTGAAATGAAAGGGGAAAATGCCATGGGGAATAGAATAATTGCTTGCTTTTCTCAATTGTCGTAAGAAAGGGACTTTTTCCCCCCAAAAAAGAAAGTTTTCCCACAGTCAACTAATTATATAACAATTGTTATTCTTGCTTTTGTGATCGCCAGGATGCAGGAAAGCCTGAACCACAGGCGTTTTAACTAGTGCTATAATGAGGCTCAATTTTTCTTTGAAAATGAATCTTGCTGCTTACAAATACATCAATTGATCTAGATTTTTCTTGAAAGTTATAACAAAGGGTGTGGGTGTGTGTATGTATGTGTGTGTGTGTAGAGCATGTATCACTCCCTGGAATGATTCCTGCAATTCACCAAGATTAAACTGTAAGCAATAAATGAAATAATTGAAAATGATTAGAATTCTAAGACATTTGGGTATTCTTGCATGAGTAGGTGGTGAACTCACTCTAGTTCTTCCAAGTTCTTGCACAAAATGCTGAAATGCTGAGGTTGCACAATGGAATGGAATATCCTTGACATCTTATAGCCCATGAAATTTTAGCATTCTTGCATAATATCCCAAAATAAAATAAATAAAAAGCTTGGGAAATTTAAAAATTCTTTAAAAGTTCAAATTGTTCATTGGCTATACACATTTGACTATGCACTGTTCTGAAACATGAAATGAGTCAGTTATTCTTAACTGACTTCAGCTCTTAACTGACTTCAACACTTCAGGCTGATCTCCCTTATAAAGTAACAAGGGCAGGATATAAATCTAATAAATAAATCATGCGTACAAGAACACATGGGAAAGAAGCAAAAACACCCCCTCAGATTTTACAAGAAAATACACAAGGTACAGAAAAACATCTTCCAAATTATTATTTTTTTGCCAGTTGCAATCAGTTTCCCTTATTGTCTCCTGCTGACTATGGCTGTATTTATTTCCAACCTTCAGTGAGAAACAATTCGGTATAAGGAGAAGGAGTGAACCAATGTTCTTAAACCTGGCTGATTTAGACCTGATTTGGAGCCTACCATTCTATACATTCTCCATACCATTCTATACATTCTCCACTCTGATTCAGGGGAGGGGGATTTGCAATGTGGTATGGTTCACCAATCATGCAATTGGGCATGAGTAAGAAGACTCACTCAAACATCTGGGAAAGGGGTGATTCATCTGGTTTTTGAGTCGTCCCTATGATGAATTCACTCATAATCACTGTGAGAACTTGTGCGTGAAGTTAAAAATGAAACAAAGTTTGCTCAGAAAAGCAAGTACATGGGGTGGAGGTTAGAGAAGGTAGGAACTGGCTCTGGCCTTTTGGGAGTAGCATTAGCAACGTTTCTCTACCAGACCACTCTCTCAAAAATAGCCGTTCCCAGGATTCCAGCAAAATATCTGTCTGCTTCCATCCCTATAAAAGTAAAAGAATTCCCCCAAGACCTCATGAGGAATTCGTCATGTCTTTCCTTGCTTCCCCTTTGAGCAATATCTCGTGGCTGGTGCTGAGCTGAAATGCTAACAGATGTGTGGTTGCAATCCCATCAGGGATCTTAATCTGACCTCACTCTTCTTGAACTCTGGCAAGCTCAAAGGGATGCTGCTTTCAGTTTTGGAAGGGGGCAGATCATAACCGGTGACCATGTCATTGGCAGCAATTTGTAGACTCATAAAGAGGAGAAAAAAAATATTCTTTCCATCGCTCATTGCAACACGCACATCCATAGGCACTCATTATGTAGTGGGAGACAATTATGCAAAACTTACCATTCTTGTTTCTTCCAATACACACAGCCCAAGACACACTTCACTGTAGACCTGTTTCAATGTTCCTTCCAAATATAAAGACAGCCTATAAATCAAAGTAAATAAATAATTTGATCTGTCATTAATTTGTACAAACAAAGCTGCTTTTTTCTCATCCCAGCTCCATCTTTTTCTTTCAACTTATTTTTTAGATGAGGCATAAGAAATTCATGAGCCACAAGATACATGCAATCTCCAACAACTTTTTTTTTTACAGATCCCCACTTCAAAATCACAGACTTAGCAGCCCATGAATTTAATAAACTCTAATGTTCATCAGCAAACCTCTAAATGTATCAGGTTGATTTTTTTTTCTTTTAAAGAGAGCAGTGAAATAAGCTTACTGTACTTCTATTTTGCTGAAAAGATTTCCCTTATTTCAGAAACTAAAATTAGGTACAGAGACCGAATGTTTTGCATCAGTTTCTGCAGCAATTCCTAATTCTATCAACCCCTGATCCCCATGATTCTAAAATCTTGTTTTTAAAATCAAATTTAATAGCGCAAAAAAAAAAGAATAGTAAATGAAAAACTGCAGTTCTTGGATGCCACAATTTAGCTTGCCCCAATTTTAACTTGTGCGTAGCTAACATTGATGATGACAATGATAGCAACGATTGAACTGAAAGCTGCTTTGAAAGCTTTTTACACTGAAGTGCACAATAAAGATATTTCCACTCAGTGAACTTCAAACTAGCCCTGAAAGCTGAGAGAAGTATCACTAGTTCAGTAAGCCCAGCAAGGTTTCATATGTTGCCACAAAGTACCAAAAGATAAAAGGAAATAAATTGTCCTTCCTCTTCTTATATTTTCAAGGTAATGTGCAAAAAGGGGACATGAATGGACAGTACGTTTTCTTCATATTCAGAGCACACTTCCTCCTGGGCTAATCCCCTTCATAGATTGCTCAGCAGTCCTTTAAAAGAAAATAATGGAGGAATTAGTTTAAAAAAAAAATCCTACTCTGTATAGGCTGGATGATCAGAAGAACAATTAAAATAAGCTACCAGCAAAAAGCACTCAACAATATCAGTAAAGATGGACAGCAGACAACTATAAAATTAAAGAGTCCCATCAACCTGCAAAATTAAAGTCTTTCAGACTGTAGATAAAATTCATAAGAGGGAGGGCCTGCTGTCCATATTCTTAAAGGTGTTTAACTTGGGCATCTTGACCATACTTTAAAAGATATGCTGGAACAGATTTTGTCTTGTGTTCCAATCAAACTATGTCTCAATAATGGTGTGATGTGGTACATTGTCTTCTTCAATGACTTGAGTGGATTGATAGAAAAGAGATGGTTCTGCCAGCAATCTAGTCCTAAACTATTTCGGACTATGAAAACAAAAACCACAATGTTGGACTCAATTAAGGAATTCAAGAGAACCCAGTTCAGCAAGAAAAACAATAGACATACTCATTCTCCACGCTCCAGTTAAGATCCTTTCTGCTACATTCCAGAGCTTTCAAAACTTTCAAAAGGCAATCTGACATAAACATGTAATATAACACAAGCATGTATGTTCATGGCCAGATACTGCTTCTTTAGGGAGTTAATTGTTCTGGACTGCTTTACTTTCCCAATTAACCACCGCTACTTCAAAAACAATGGATCAAATCTCTGCAGTTCTGCTGCTTATTTATAAGGGGTTTTGCTATAAAAGGGGAAAAGTCATATTGGGAGAACAGTAGAAAAGTAAACATTGGGGTGGGGAAAGAGCCTTGTATCTATAAAGCTTTTTTTCTTTTTTCTACAGCATCTACTGCCTAATCCAAGTCGGGCATGTACGTTGAGAAATCATTGTTGAAGGAATGTAACTTGTGGGCATTTTTGGAGTTAGCAGTGGCAATTTCATAGATAAAACTGGGGGCGGGGGGAATGGAATAAATATATATCTTGAATTCTCATGCTTGCTCAGTAAGAGAAATACCATATAAACTTCAGGAGATGAAGAGCATTAGTTGCTGCTAGAATGGATTGTGGGAAAGAAGAAACATCTGTTACTGATCTAGACTTAATATATAGGGAAGGCCTGGAGTTTAAGGGTAAAAGGTCAAGAATGCTATACCTTTGTTGTAAAAATGCACCCCTTGAAACATAAACACACCAGAATTCTGACACTTTGAAAAAATCTCCTTAGAAAAATTCCTACCTTTCCTGAGGTTCAAAATCATAGACTATGGTTGCAAATCCATCTTATTCATTTCTGAAACCCTTTGTCTGCAGAAAGATATGACTTCAGTCCCACATGATTGTGGAAGAGTTTTCCCTTCTTCTTCCCCTCTTCCCAATCCTTCACTTTTTATTTCTTCAGGTTCATTGTGGAGAATGCAAAGTGGTTCATATTAAGGGGATATCTGGGTGGAAGCTTTCTGAAGACTGATTCTAAATAGGAGCAGCTGCAGAAAAACTGTTCTTTTTCCTGTTTATGTATTATTTAACCTGGCTTGGGGATTCTGAGAGTTGAAGTCCATAAGTCTTAAAGTGCCAAAGTTGGACACCCCTGACCTAAATGATGAAGGTTAAGTTTTTGGGGACATTAGTTAGCACTGAAAGAGTGCTGAAAGAGATATTTGCTCTTTCAATTAATGTTGATTCATTGTAGACGCTTTATAAATCTGTCAAAAAAATCAAAATTTGTTAGTCTACTAACAGTCAAACTTTCTATACTCTATTTTTCTGTCCACGTAAATCAATCTTATATCATAAAGATGCCATTTGTTTCCACTGAGCTTTTTCCAAGAAAACTGATTGCTGACTAACCAGTGACATTCCCACAGCTTATGTAGAAACATAGTACAACATGTGTACTTTGGTATTGTATCCAATATTTTAGCTCCAAAGTTGACCTTTTATTCTTATGAAATCTCACAGAAATGAGATTTCAAGGAATTAGCTCTGGCCTGTATTTGTCAGCCCCTATGGGGATGCAGGAATAATTGATTTAGACCAGGGGTCTGCAACTTTAAACACTCAAAGAGCCATTTGGACCCATTTACCACAGAAAAGAAAACACCGGGAGCCACAAAACCTGGGTGGGCGTGGCCAACTCACCATCACTCACTCCCACCCAGTCACATGATTTCCCCCCCCTCCCCAGCTATGCTTACCCAGGTTTTGTGGCTCCCTGTGTTTTCTGTGGGAAACGGGTATCTTTACTTTACTTTTACTTTTATTTGATTTGTATACCGCCCTACTCCCGAAGGACTCAGGGCAGTGAACAGCCAACAATAAAATACATAAATACAAAATTTAAAAAGCAGAAATAAAATCAAATTAAATGGTTTGGCCCAGACAGATTAAAACCCCAGTCAATTTAAAACAATTTTAAATTTTGAGGATTAAAAATATTAAACATATTAAAATATTAAAATTATTTAAAAAATTATTTAAAAAAGAGGGAGAAAGTTAGGCCAGGCCCACCTGGTGAAATAAAAAGGTCTTTAGAGTGCGGCAGAAGGTGCGCATATCCGGGATCCTCTGTATCTCCGGGGGGAGCTCGTTCCAGATAGTAGGTGCCCCCACAGAGAAGGCTCTTCCCCTGGGGGCTGCCAGTCGACATTGTTTGGCCGACGGCACCCGGAGGAGCCCCTCTCTATGAGAGCATACCAGCCGGTGGGAGGCTATTGGTGGTAGTAGGCGGTCCAGCAAGTACCCAGGTCCTGAGCCATGGAGTGTCAGGGCATTAATTAATCCCATGTTTGGCTCTGGGACAAATCACCCTGGTTTAATTAGAGGATGGATCGTGGCTCCTCCTTGTTGCAATATTCTGAAAAAAAAAAACCCAAAGAAAAGTTCTCTAATAAAACTCATTTATTTGTTATAAAGAAAATAAAACACCTCACTAACTAAGAAAGTTAATTGCTACATTTTGAAAGTAATTCGGGCCGGCTGCTTTCCAGCAGTCGACACCCCCGTGGCATGAGAACAAAGGAAAGTGTGTGAAGCAAGTGAAAGAATGCAGACATGCATAGTAACTTTTGATAACAATTCTTGGCAAGGTACGGAAAGTCTGATAGTCCAGAAATGATGAGTTCAGCTGGTAAATAAAATAACACAGTGACATGGAGCACTTTAAAGGTGGTAACCAAAACCTTGAAGCGCACTCGGAAGACCACCGGGAGTCAGTGCAGCTCGCACTGTCTGTCTGTCTGTCTGTCTGCCTGTCTCTCTCATCTCCCTCTTTCTCATCCCTCTCTCTGTCTCATGTGTGTGTGTTCCCTCTTGAACCATTTCCAAAAACAGGTGAGGGTTGGTGGTTTTTATTTTTTTTCCTGATGTTGGTCTTTCTTCTTCTTTGAGTGCTTTTTACCATACATAAATCAAGAGTCATTTCAAGTTCCCAGATAAATGAAGCTCTTTAGTCCCCCTGCTGTGGCTCCCTGTTGGCTGAACCCACCACTGGGCGGCTCCGCCCCTCTCCCTCCCCTCCCAGTTACTCCTCGCCTGGCCTGAGAAGGTAAGGGCGATAGCAGGGATTGGAGACTCGCTCCATATTCCAGAGCAGGAGAGAAGCACTCCTGTACTTGCCATATCTCGCAGGCACTTCTTCCAGCCCTTCCTGGTGCTTCGCACACCTTGGTTGCTCAGGGAGATGGGCAACTTGCTCTCCGCCCTGAGACACTGGCTCGGCCTGGCTGTGGTTGAGTTAAAGGGAAGGGACACCGTCTCCTCCATTGTGAAGCATGCTAAATTTAACTGTGCTTCCCAAGGCTCTGTGAGAGCAACGGGCAGGCTATGGAGGTGGCAACAGCAGTGGCATCGACCACAGCCAGGCTGAGCCAGTGTCTTGGGGTGGAGAGCAAGTTGTGCATCTCCCTGAGCAACCACGGTGTGCACAGCACCATCAATGGCTGGAAGAAGCGCCTGTGAGATATGGCAAGTACACGGGTGCTTCGCTCCCGCTCTGGAATATAGAGTGAGTCTCCATCCCCCGTTGTTGCCCTTACCTTCTCAGGCCAGGCGAGGAGTGACTGGGAAGGGCGGGCAAGGGGCGGGGCCAGCCAGTGGTGGGTTCAGTGGACAGGGAGCCACATCAGGAGGACAAAAGAGCTACATGCCATTCTGGAGCCGCAGGTTGCAGACAACCGATTTAGACAATTCTAAGCAAGAAAATGGCTAGTAGAAAATCCAAGTGTTTTCACATGTTAATTACTGGCAGTGATAAAGAAGCATACATTGACATAAACATCCAATAATAATTGTCCTATGTTCTATATCAGTGATGGCTAACCTTTTTGTCGCCAAGTGCCGACCTCTCTGTGCGCCCCGCACCCCGCACATGAACATATGACCCCCACACACCCTGCATCTCCCACATGCACACTGCCCCCCCGTGCATGCACAACAGAGACGCAAAAACCGGCTGGCTGGCGGGAGGCACATGCGCATGCATGGTGGAGCTGAGCTGGGGCAACGGCTCATGTGCCCACAGAGAAGGCTCTGCGTGCCACAGGTTCGCCATCACAATTCTATATAGTTTAACATTCTAAATTCTTCATAAAATATTAGTGGTGTTAGGGATTCCCATTATGAATATAAAGATCAGAGATTTTTTAAATTCACTAGCTGAGCAATCTCATAAGATGCCATCAACTTGCATAAATTAAATAATTCTATGGGAATATCTGGATGGGAGAATGTCAGATGCAAAGCATTTGACATTGCTCAGTGGAAGAATAAAATAACATATGAATGAAACAACATTTGTTTAAAAACGTTATGATGTGTGATAAATTAGCCAATTATGTTCTGCAAACAATATTTTGCAACTTGTTACATAACAGTGAGTGCTGTCAATATTTTTTTTAAAAAACACTTACTACTTCCTAATTTGACAAAGCAGTTCTGCAAAAATTACTTACAACTTGTATTTGTCATAACAATTGTTTTTCAGTTTGTACGCAGACTGCATGTTTTTTTTCCATGCAATAAAATTCATTTATATCTTATATGTCTATTAATGGGTTTTTAAAAGTATACATAATATAGCAATGTTTATATTCACAATTATTTGCTAAAGTGAGCTAGCCACTAGTATTTAACCAGCCTAAAATTAAACTACAGAACATAACAAAATTTCAATACTCTGTAGTTTACATCCAGTGCTGTATAATACTTTCCTTACAAGTTGGAATTATTACCGTTAAAAAAATCCTGCTGATATCTAAAAGTGACTTGAACTGTCATATAACTGCTTCAATTAAAACAGTAACAGGAGATTATTGCTAAATTTTTAGCATACCAACAGAACATGGCACAGGGTTCAGAAAAAGGACTAATACCAATTTTAAAGCTTTGTAAAAGAAATATTTATCATCCGAAACTGTGTTGACAATTTTGTGTCTTACATCTGGAGACATTCTTGGGGAAATGACAGAGGGGAGCCGTTTACGAGGTGCAGCAGGATATATCCCTCACAGTGCTCTGAATGTAATCAGCTCTAAATATTCCTGGGTTGATTCAAAATTTTCCATATAGATACTAGCAGTCGATGAAAAAAGAGGTTTCCCAAACTGTTATTTGTCTGGAGATATTCCATGGGCCTTTCCACACTGCTGAGTTCAAGAGTCACCCATCCATATATCCACCTTTGAGTTGGCAGAAAATCATGCTAGTATGAAATTGGGCCCCCCGCTGTTTATCCTGCCTTGGTTACTTCTGTTTCTAGTCATTGCAGTCAAATGATTTCCCCTCTGAGATCATGGTGTCGCTCATTTGCAAGGAGGCAATCAGGGCTGCTATGTAAATGTGATTTATAAATCAACAAATAAAGACCTTTGCAAGACCCGGGGACATTTATCTTTATAGGGCCTCCCTGCAAGTAATAATACAGATGTTTAGGATTAGAATTTATAATGATAAATTCCTGGACCTACATTCTTCAAAAGGCACAGAGAATTTTCTTTGGTCCAAAAGCACAGGAAATATTTTCAGTTCAATTCAATTTGGCCAGATCAAGTGGCACAGTATTTCTTCAATGTATTCCCTGGAAATAAGAACATAGGAAAAGCCTTAACAGTAGAAACAGCCTGATTGCCTGTTTTAGTGAGAAATTATGGGATGTCCATAAAGGATAGGAAGACAATTCCCTACTTCTTGCTGCTGTTTTCCACCACCTGTATTCATATTAAATTGATTCTGAATTAGTAGTGACATCACATATCCTAAGGCAACATGGTGGCACAGTGGTTAGAATGCAGTATTGCAGGCTAACTCTTGCCCACTGCCAGGAGTTCAATCCTAACTGGCTCAAGATTGACTCAACCTTCCATCCTTCCGACGTCGGTAAAATGAGGATCCAGACCACAGGAATGCTGCAATGATTGTAAGTGCAAAACAATCATAAGTCACTTTTTTCAGTGCCATTCAGTGGTTGGTTGCCCCCAGTTTGGACCGGTTCACAAGAACCAGTAGTAAAACCAGCAGGAGGCTCCATCCACTGACCCGGATGTCATCATAGGTGATCTGCGCATGCACAGAAGTGGGCACGATGTGAACCGGTAGTAAAGGTAAGTAGAACCCACCCCTGGTGCCATTGTAACTTCAAACAGTCACTAAATGAATTGTTGTCTCTCCTGTGAAATAAGCATGATTTGTTTTCCCCTAACTAGAGAGACAGAGGAGTTGCAATGAAGTTTATCATTTTCCACAAATTATGTATTTGTGTACATAATTTATGTACTATGTATTTATAGTAGAATGAAGTAAAACTGAAAGTGCAATATTAGGTATCATGTACCTTTGACGGTTGATCTCTAGTGACTGCCTCCATCTGGTTGTCTTGACAGCAGTTTTGAAGCATCTTGACATTGCTTTTTCCAGTTTCTGATCTTGCCATTAAATTGGGGATTCCAAGGTGGCCCTCCTTTTAAGTAATATACAGGGGCCACCTGCTTAGTTCTGACTTTAATCAAGGCTGGGCAGATATTGTACCCTACTGAGATGTTGTTTTCTTAGCCATTAGAAAATAATCTCATTCCCCTTCTTCAAATATTAAGTGGTTGTTGGGATTGGAAATCTCAGCAGGAATATCTCCCCTGGAATTTTACAATGGAGCATTCTGGTGGACCTCCATGACATTCATGATCACTGAACCCAGACTTTGACCCAAATATTTTCAAATCAGAGTGAAACAAATAGAATGCACCCAATCATATAAATTAAACATTGCCAGCAGGTCAGTCTGGTATACTTTAAAATGAGCTCAAAAGAAATGATGTTATTTAGATGTGCCGGTTCTATCAAAACCTGTCAAATTCACTCAAATACAGTATTATCCAGTTAGGATATTGATTTCCTCCAGAAGCTGCTGCAAAATTCTTAGCACAGAAAGCAACTTTATAGATGCTGGAACTTGGAGACAAAGCTGAATTTAGAAAATTGCAACAGCCTTCTTCAGTTTGGTATTCCACAGATGATTGAGACAAGCCAACATGACTAGTGAGTAGAAATTGTGGAACTTGACATCTCAATTGTCTGGAACAGGGATCTCCAACCTTGACAACTTTAAGACTTGTGGACTTCAATTCTGAGAGTTGAACTCCACAGGTCTTAAAGTTGCCAAGGTTGGAGACCCCTGGTCTGGAGGATATAACTTTGGGAAAACTGTCATAATATTTGTTGGTCTTCTTATTTTAAGAACTGTTTTTTATATGGATGGGAGAATCCACATAGATCTATATGAATCCTTGATTATACTGCATTCTAAAACTTTGAATATTCTGCATTCTATCATTATAAAAACATTGCTAAGCATCCATCTATTAAGACCTATGCCTTTTTAAGAAATAGTAATTACCATTTTTATTAAGTGTTGTGGGAAATTCTGGCTTTGACTGATACTATCTGATTTTCAGTCCTCATTACCATTGTTAATATGGATGTGCATTTTATTGTACTGTGATATACTTTTTTTTATATTTGTAGCACAATGATGTGTATGTGTCCATGTGTTTATATAATTCTTATTGAAACTTTTAAAAAAGAAGATAAAAACCAATACAAACTAATATAAAGTAAGGAAGAAAAAAGAAAGAAATGAAAGAAAAAGCAAAACATGCAAAAAATGTGGGAAAGTTGAGGAAAAATATAAAAGAAAACAAGATACAAAGAAGGTAGATTCTATAATCTATCCTGTATAATCATCAAAGCCATTAAATCACAAGTGTAATTTTTTTTTTTACACAAAAGTCATATAAGAGAGTTCTGGTCACCATAAAATGTAGCTACAGTGCTGTCTTTTCTATAATCAAAGAATTTATCCATCTTAGCAAAATCTATCAATACCACTAACCATTCTCCTATGGTATACAGTGTCAAATCTTTCCATCTTTATGCATATAATAATTTTTTTATGTTGTAACCATTTTGTATTCATTTTTAAAGGAAAAATGGGATTTAATATTCCAAAATAACCATGTGAAACAAAATGCATAATCAACTCTGCTAAATATTCAGTTTGTTTTGCAGATGCCTATCAAGGCTCATACCTATTACAACTGATTTTGCAAAATCATTTAAAGACTAATGTAGACCAGTCGTTGGGAGTCAGATTCTATTCGCAGCAGGACATGACATCCGTGCTGTAACTGATGTGGCTTTGATTTCCTGTGTGTTAAAAGGTTTTGCTTTCTCAGCATGCTAAACATAATACAGATATGGAATATTGCCAAGAAAGTTTTCTTATGTCTTGTTTGGACCATTTTATTAAGTGTTCTTGAAGGTAAAATTATGTACGGCGTGTTCCAAATTGTGCTCCTGGAATGATTTCAAAGATTATGCTTGGAAGTCGATGTTCAGTGCTTTTAAGGTAACAGGAATATCAGGAAGTCAATGTGGTAAACTTATTGTTGTTCTGAGGTTGTGACTGTTTTACATTGACAGCATTGTGGCTTTACTGATATTGGATGGGATCCAGGCTTGTAGATTCTTTAATAGAATTTATTCGTGATGAGTTGAAGGCCTCCTTGATTTCTGAAGAAAGACAAATTTGCTCTAATTTAGAGTCAGCCCATTATCTTGTTTGGCCTGATTCTATTTAAAAACTGGTTCTCTGGAATTTTAGGTGGTCCCAATAGATATTGCTGTAATTATGTGGGTTTTAGCCAAATGAACATTTTAAAAGAGTGACATGACTTGTATAATTTGAAGGCAATTTTTTGACAGGACTATACCATCCTGGAGGGAGAAATTCATTCTTTTCCAGTAGTGATTTCCACACAACTCTACCTTTCAAAGCTATTTTAATAAAATACGCTTTTACTCCTAGACAGGTAGTCCTTGAAGCCTGCCTGTTATTATTATAGTTGTCAGCCATGACAGTTATAAACTGAGTCATCACATGGCCGACCTGATTTTATGACTGCTGCAGTCATTAAGAAAACCGATATTCATTATGGAGCAGAAGTAAATACCAGTTTTCAGAAAAACATCATTAAATGTGGTCATGTGACTACAGGGTGCTGCAAATAGGAAATGTCACTGGGGGGGCACTACCATCAGAAGTTCAGAATGGGATCATAAGTACCTTCTGAGCAGTCTGCTGCAACTTCAAAAAGTCGTTAAGTGATGCATCGTAAGTTAAGGACTACCTATAGTTAATGTTAATGCAGTGTTTCTACTTTTCTGGTATAATTCAAGGAGAGTGAAAATACTTAAGTGCTACAGATAGATAGCAAGGGAAAGAAAGACAGGATGTTTTGACTCATAGAAATTATGAATGACTTAACACATGTATTTCCAGGGGTGGGCTGCTGGGGTTCGCAGGGGTTCGGGAGAGCCTCTAGCTAAGATTCTGTGCAGTATGGAAAATCCCCAAATCCCACTCATGGCTGGCCCCTCCCCGCCCACCCCGCCCCTCCCAGGAATCCCCATGCAGCCCGTTTTGGATGCAGGTAAGTGCAGGGCATGTGCGGAGGCTCGGGGAGGGTGAAAAACGGGCCTACCAGAAGTTTGGGAAGGCCAGAAACGGGCTCAAGGAAAGCCTCCGGAGCCTGGGGAGGGCAAATCCCCCTGCCGTGGTGCAGGAGGCTGACTAGGCCACACCCACCATGGCCACACTCTCCCAGCAACCAGGCAGAGAACTCATTGCTAAATTTTTTGAAACCCACCCCTGTATTTCTATGATAAAGTATTCTTTTGGAAGAGATCACAGTGCAGTGGTAGTGACTATTTGCATCCAAAACATCACCTCAAATTCAGCCACTGGCATTTTTAAATTTTTAAAAAAGCCTTAGGAACTGGGTGTATGTATGTATGTATTAAATACATATAGCTACTCATGTCATATGTGACTCACATTTTGCTCCTGCCAAAATATATTGTGGAAATTGAATTAAACAAATATTGTGGTTAAATTCAATACATTTTTAAAGTATGGTTATCGTCATGGAGGTTAGCACCTCACTGTTTATTTCTATAAAAACTCATGGAATGTCATGGAATAGTCTTTAATATTCTACCTGTTTCAGGGTGAATATATCAGGAGCAGTTCATAATAAGCAGTTTCTCAGAAAAGCAAAATTTGAAAAATAATAATAATCCTTGATCGGTAATGAATAATTATACAAAATTGCTGTTTAAAAAAAATAAAATATTTATCTTCACTAGTATGCACTGAGTCTAAATATTGTACCAATATTATTATTCTTTCCTCCCCTACAAAGAGATTTCTATTTTTTTACTTTCTTCTTAAGATCCATTCAAATGTTTTTCAGCTTTCTTTATTGTTGCAATATGATTGTTGCTGCTGTTTTCCTGGTATACAATTCTCCGTCACTTTGCGGTTTTCTTTTTGATTGCTCTCTTAAACTTCTTATGTAATTTATCTCACCTACAATTCTTCAGCCATCTGAAAACTAAGATGCAGGAATGAATGTGTTATGGAACCCTTTCATTATTATTATTATTATTATTATTGTTGTTGTTGTTGTTGTTGTTGTTATTTATTTATTTATTTATTTATTTATTTATTTATTTATTTATTTTTTATTTATTTATTTGACAGTATACACAGCAAATGAGATGACCATGCTAGATTTCGTATCCCAAATCACTAGTTGAACACTTCCCAAGTGTTTAGGACTGCGTGATGTATCGGCGGATTATGCGAGCAGGTCCCAGTAAGGTGGCCTTCTGCAGCTGACCAATGGTGATCTTGTCAGCGCCAATTGTTTTTAAGTGCTTGCCTAGGTCTTTAGGCACAGCACCCAGTGTGCCGAGTACCACTGGAACCACCTGCACTGGTTTATGCCAGAGTCTCTGCAGTTTGATTCTCAAATCCTGATATCTGGTGACCTTTTCAAGTTGTTTCTCATCGATTCTGCTGTCACCAGGTATGGCAATGTCGACGATCCACACTTTTTTCTTCTCCACAATCATGATATCCAGAGTATTGTGTTCCAAAACTTTGTCAGTCTGTATTTGGAAGTCCCAGAGTAGTTTTGCATGCTCATTTTCGACCACTTTTTTAGGCTTATGATCCCACCAGTTCTTTGCTACAGGCAGATGGTAGTTGTGACACAAGTTCCAGTGGACCATCTGAGCGATTGTGTTATGACGTTGTTTGTAGTCAGTCTGAGCTATTGTCTTGCAACCGCTCAGTATATGATCAATGGTTTCATCCGCTTCATTGCAGAGTCTGCATTTGGGGTCATCAGCAGATGTTTCTATTCTGGCTTTGATTACATTCGTTCTGATGGCTTGTTCCTGGGCTGCAAGAATCAAGCCTTCTGTCTCTTTCTTCAGTGTTCCGTTGGTCAGCCATAACCAGGTGTTTTCCTTATCTACTTTTCCCAGGATCTTTTTTTTTTTAATTTGATTTATATGCCGCCCTTCTCCGAAGACTCAGGGCGGCTTACAATGTGCTCAGCAATAGCCTTCATCCTTTTGTATATTTATACAAAGTCAGCTTATTGCCCCCACAACTGGGTCCTCAATTTACCTACCTTAGAAAGGATGGAAGGCTGAGTCAACCTTGAGCCTTGGCGAGATTCGAACCCTGCAGTAATTGCAGGCAGCTGGTCTTAATAACCAGCTTAATAACAGGGTGCCTTAAACCCTTGTACTACCAAGGCTCTTCTCAAGGAACTGTCCATGCAGTGCTTTGTTACACCAGCTGTCAGCCCGAGTTTGCATCACTGTTTTTGTATATTGAATCTTGGTTTGCTGCACTTTGAGCAGCTTCCTCTTATTGACTCCAGCAGAGCTGGCTCAACACTGTCTTTCACATAATCTGCCAGAGCATGCTTCTCTTCTTCGACTGTCTGCTTCACATGCAGAAGTCCTCTGCCGCCTGCTTTTCTGGGCAAATATAGCCTCTCGACGTCACTACATGGGTGCAGCACATAGTGTATGGTTATCAATTTTCTTGTTTTCCTATCCAGGCTGTCCAGCTCTGCCTGTGTCCAATTTACGATCCCAGCAGTATATCTGATGAAGGGTATGGCTCAGATATTTATAGCCTTGATAGTGTTACCGCCATTCAGTTTGCTTTTTAGAAGTTTCCTGACCCTTTGTATTCTTTGCTGATCACATTTTTCACTTGCCCGGGCTTGATATTGTCCAACTGCAATATGCCCAGGTATTATTATTATTATTATTATTATTATTATTATTATTATTATTATTATTATTATTATCTTTTATTCATTAAAAATGAAACTCAGTCAACTGGACATTTAAAAATGTGTCACAAATACTGGTGCTAATGGTTGATACGGGTTGCTGCCAGAGTCCTAGGTATCAACCAAGTACCTTCTTAAAATATATGATGTTCCAAGTAGCACAGTTTTTTGCAGTTCCACTGGTGTTATTGCAGGAAGCTGCAATTTCTTGAAGTATTTTGTGAAATTCTTGGACATGGTACCAAGTGCCCCGATGACAATGGGTATCACTGTGACATGTTTCATCCATAGCCGTGTAATTTCTATGGCCAGGTCGCAATATTTCATGATTTTTTTCCAGTTCTTTTTCTTCGACTCTGGCGTCTCCTGGTACCACGATATCAATAAATTGTACGTTTCGGTTTTCGACAACTGTGATATCTGGCGTGTTGTGTTCCAAGTGACAATCTGTCTGTATTCGAAAGTCCCACAAGATCTTCATCTTCTCATTTTCTATAACTATTTCCACTTTATGTTGCCATGACTTTTTGGATACAGGAAAGTTTTTTTTTATTATTATTATTATTATTATTATTATTATTATTATTATTATTATTTTGAATTCAATTTTTTTTCAAAGTAGCTAAATAAGACTGGTGTAAAAAGGGCAAGAGAAATGTTTACATAGCACTAATTCTAATATTTGTTAGTGATCATTGTGGTAGAAAATCATGAAATTATGCTTCAAAATCCAATGGCTCCCTAGGACACACTATCTACCAGAAGAAAACACACACAAACTGCTATCTGCACGCACTCTCACACCACCACCCTGCCCAGATCAACTCTGTAGCCAAGACACTCATTTCCAGAACAAAACGCTTAGCTGACGAACAACACCTAAAAACTGAACTACACACCCTCACTAACGTACTAACATCCAATGGATTCCAAAGAAATAAGATCACCAACCTAATCCAAAAAGAAACCCCCACTAAAATCCAAGACAGAGAACAAGAAAACGGCAAAGCCCTCCTCCCATACATAAAAGGCACCACAGACAGAATAAGCAAAATCCTCCACAAACATAACATCAAGACAGCATCCTGCACAAACCAAAAAATATCCACCATCCTAAGGAACCCCAAAGACAAAATTGAGTTAGAAAATCAAGGAGTATATGAAATCCCATGCACCGCCTGCCCCACCACATACATCGGACAAACCAACAGACGAATAAGTGCACGCATAGAAGAACACAAGAACTCAGTCAGAAAAGAGGAACCAACTTCTTCCCTAGTCCAACACCTTAAAGCCACAGGACATGATATTGACTTTAAAAAGACCAGAACTATCGCCAAAACTGAACACTTTAACAACAGAATAATCAGAGAAGCCATCGAGATAGAAAAACGCCCACACAGCATGAACAAACGAGACGATACCTCCCACCTACCAGCCATTTGGAAACCTGCCCTTATTGACAAACGAGTCCCTAACATGACGAATGACACCAGACCCACACTCACGAGAGCCACACAGGATGTCACCACCACACATCCACGCAGAAAGCAGACTCAAACCCACACTGATAATGAGCCACGACCAAGGACCAGAAGCCAGACCGCAGCTGCATCATTAGCCACTTTAAACCCCTCCAATCCATACATGAAGCAGACTGACACTCACCATGAAGAGCTCGCACGGCCACAAACACGAAGCCAAACAACAACAACGCAGCTCACCAGCTCAAATCCCCCTGCAACTCAGACTAAGCTGAGCACAACCAAGCCCCCACCCAAACAGAACACACCCCCATCCAATCAGAGCACAACCAACCCCCCATCCAATCAGAGCACAGCCAAGCCCCTAACCAATCAGAACACACCTCCACCCAATCAGAACACAGCCAAGTTCCCACTCAATCAGCTCACACCCCCACTAGCAGTTAAAAGGAAGAGACAGCTGCGATCTCACATTGCTCCTGGAAGCACGAAGCCGAGAACACCAGCCTGAAGATGACGAATGAGACTTCGTCGAAACGTCGCCAAGACACTTCCAATTTTACGTGGGAGAAGACCCGAATAACCAAAGACCTACATACAAACACCCGCGAAAACCTGAGAAAACAAATATATATATATATATATATATATATATATATATATATATATATATATATATATATAATTACTTGAATGACTCTAGTAAATCAGTTAATGCCAGATGCTCTGTAACTATTTATGAAAACACTGTTGTATTTCATCGTCAGCCTAGAATCTAAATTCATACAATTTCCTGTGTAATAAACCTACATATAAGGGTATTGCATGACAACAATAGGGAATGACTTGGAACTCATTCAAACTGAATTCATAGCTAACGGGGCCTTTGAAGTGTTCACTCACATGATCATTTCAATATGTACCCAGCTCATAAATCTTCCACATTTGTTTCTTTGGATCTCAAAAATCTTGGCAGCTTTGCTGTGTTATATAGTACAAAATGTAAATAATGTTGCAGCCTGTTTATATAAAAAAAGCAATTTCATTCTCAAATCCAATTCCATCCTGGTAATTATTATGAATTATGAATAAATATTAAATTATGAACATCTTTTTGTGATCATTGGCCTTCTCAAGAACCAAAATTAGAAAACTATGTATATGTGTATGTATGCATGATTGATGATATGGATGGATGGATGGATGGATGGATGGATAGATGATAGATAGATAGATAGATAGATAGATAGATAGATAGATAGATAAATAAATAGATATTGATAAACGATAGGTAGAGATAGATGTAGAGAATACATATATAATATTCCATCAAGTCATTTTTTACTTCTAGTAAAAAAAATTTTTTACTTCTAGTGACAATTTAAATAACTCTTGATAAAATTCAGTCTTCCTAAAAATAGTATTTCATGCTCTTCTGTAGCAAAATTCCTGCAAAGCTAAACTCTGTCTCAGGAGTTTGGTTTTCTAAATGCATATCAAAAACTGCATGGAAATTGGTTTTCTTTATGCTTTCATTGTTCCTTTCAGAATGTAGTTTGTGGTAAGGCCCAAGCTATGTGGTTTACTGTAGTTTATAGTTGACCTTATCAACTTTGGATTCACATTTTATAAAATTCAAACGTTAAAGACAAAAAAAGAATGAACTCAAACATTTCCAATGAGAGCAGCTTCGCTTCATCCAGTAAATGTGTCTTTTACCAAGAATTAATTGAAAAAGTTTTGCCATAATGGGCTTCCTTTGTCTTTTAGAATATGCAGTACTTCTATGCATAATATGTGGCTGGACCACTGAATCTGACTAGCTATAGCCGAAGAAAACAAAGATTCATATAAACCAACAGTTTTGCTGTTGCTCCCCATAAGGAAGATCACTTGTGAACAACAGTGATAGGCTGTCTGCTAAAACAAAACAAAGCTATGGCATACACTTGAAAGAAAACTGGGAAGGCTGTATTTGTGGAGTCTGTCTGGTAAGAACAAAGACTGTTTAGTCACAGAGAATATGCACCTGTAACACTTGTATCCATTGGTTAGAGAACTGAAAACAGTAACAAAGAGTTAGATATCCTGCATACCTGAGCTAGAAGTTAGAAATAGTGTTGTGGCCCGCCAGCGGCCTGCACGGATCGTGACTGATCCCGACGAGGAGGAGGCTGGAGCGGTCATTTTACAATGGCTGCCACCCCCGCTGCCGATCCAAAGAACTGCCTCTGACCTTTTGAGGAACTTGCCTGTTCCTAAACCTAATATGAGACAGCTGGCTATAGTTCCTCTTTCAAGATGATGTGGATATTTTTTTCCTAACCCAGGTGTGCCTCAAAAAAAAGTCTATGGGCCCTAGCAGATTCCTGTAGGAATGAAAGGCCTTCAATAAACTTCTCCAAATCCAAATTCATATTTTTCTCCAGTAGATTGAGATGTCACAAACACCAACAGTATGTTTAATAGATTGATAATAAGCCTCAACGAGATATGTGGGTTAGTTTGTAGGATGGCTTGTTATATCTCTTTCTGGAGAGAAAATTAGTTTACATTTTACAACAGCATAAGATTCAAGCTATTTGAGCTTGGTCGGACCGAGTGCTGAACATCTACTTTTCAAAAATATGCTGAAGAAAATATATTTATTCAGTTAAATGCTTACCTTCTTTATAGGCTTTCATTCCTAGTCTTCTCATGATGACTTCTCATCCTCCCCACCCTGGTTCTTTCAATATAACATCTAAGGAGACATCTGCCAACATTTCTTCTTCGTTCATGGATAATATAATTAACAAAACTGAATGGATCCAAATTCCAATCCTCCAATGCCTCCCCTCCCCACACCCCTAGTCCTCTCTTGGATCTTGAACAAACACTCAGAACACATTTGGAGAACACTTGTATTTGGACATAGTTTAAGAAACATCCAGTCAGGATGTAAATTCTTTGTATTTTCTGATTTCACCTCTGTTTCACCTATGATTAGAGCCACGATGATGCATTTGTTAGCACAAATGCAATCTAGCAGCTATTTGTTATCCCACAAAAAGAAGTAAAATATGCAGGCATTGCCAAACTCCTTATCTGGTCAAATGCTCCCTGGATTGACCATGTGATTATATATGTATATAGAACTTTAATCAACATTACAAAAAGCCCTTCGTTTTAATTCTCCATAGTCAACATCTGCAAGCAATTTGTTTATAAGTTCCAGATAATATTTAGTCATTGGGGTTATAAATTTCTTTTTTCCAATGTTAAAGTAAATGTTTCTTATCAATAAAAAGAGAATAATTTCCATTGTCCAGGCATTAATGTGCATGTAGTAAGTAAGTAGCTCAAAATAATATGGATGTCTGAAAATATTAAGTCTTGACACAAAATCCAAATAATATGTTAATTATTTCTTCCCAGAACAGTTTCAAGGGCCTATAAGTTTAATATATAGCATGACAAAAAGGGTCAACAAGTTATTTTCCAGTATACCACAATTTTAAAATCAATAATGATTTTAAATAATTAAATAATTATTATAATAATGATTTGTGTCAGATATATTATTTCTTAAACTCCAGGTAGCCCCATTAACTAAATAGTATAAGTCAACACTTGGAAACCAAATTTCTCCTTTTTTAACTGAGAAATACATCTTTTCCATGATGTTTGGGAAACAAAAAGTGGCAAATATTTTAGCAAAGCTCTGCATTCACTGAACGTTGGATAGCACCATTCCTAGAGGTTTTTAGAAAAGAAATCAGAACCAAATTATTTCAAACTTAATTTGCAGTTGACATTTCTCATTGCCAACTCCAAAGAGAGACCCTTAGACATTGTTCAGGTAGGAAAACAGGAGGTACCACATCTAGCTGACTTTACTATCAATCTTGCAAAGAACCAAGTAAAGAAAATACTTTCAAAAATGAGAAACCATTAAAATTCTGAATGAGACAACACCTTCATGGCATAAGTTTAATTTAGTTTGCAAGATCAATGTTACACAGATCATTTTTATGAAGTGACCTTGGTAATCCTAAGAAGCTTTTGTTTAAAGAAAAACAGGAAGGTAAATAACAAGACTATCAAATAATATCATTAATATTAGTTGTGCTCTCCAGGTAACAAAGTAACTGACAATTTTAAGAACTCTACCACCTTTGTCCTCCAGCTGAAAAGAAGAAGGGGACAAAATCATCAGGTTTATCTTGCAGGTTGGAAAACTATTTTCAATTTCAATCAGTTTATTTGGCGAAACTCAAAATATGGAAAGTCATTTTTTTCCACATCCAGTAATGCAATAATGTCTCTTTTTCAGACTCTCGTACACTTTCTTTCTCTGGCATTTATTGATGGTGTGTGTGTGTGTGTGTGTGTGTGTGTGTGTGTGTGTGAGAGAGAGAGAGAGAGAGAGAGAGAGAGAGAGAGAGGGAGGGAGGGAGGGAGGGAGGGAGAGAGAGAGAGAGAGAGAGAG
Organism: Pituophis catenifer annectens; assembly: GCF_029215685.1. Taxonomy (NCBI): domain Eukaryota; kingdom Metazoa; phylum Chordata; class Lepidosauria; order Squamata; family Colubridae; genus Pituophis; species Pituophis catenifer. Next base: position 237,138,543 of record NW_027256882.1, read on the forward strand.
AGAGAGAGTGAGTGAGAGAGAGAGAGAGAGATTTCTTTTTCTTTTTGGGTTTTTTTTTGCACTTTGTATCTGATTTGGACAGAATTTTCTTTATGGAAAGATAATTAGAGTCTTCACATGATTGACCTATTGCTATAGAGGTGTGGTCATCTTCAAAATATTTGGTAAATTGATAGCAAAGAAGCACAAGAAGTCTTTCTTGCCCTTGTGTACTGATTACACATTCTATACCAATTCTGACCAGCTTTGGCCAAGATGTCTAAAAATCACATATTTTCATTTCTTGCTTCCCATAAGAATTGTCAGGATCATATTCAACCACAAAGTAATTCTAAATTAACTGGTTAATCCAAATTAACTCAGTTAATCCAACTCCACAAAGCACTTACACCACTCCCTGTCTGTATTCTGTCATCCCTGCTCCACTCCCAATAAGAACACCAGTCTATCAGTAGTTGCTGGTTTCCTTCTCCAAGACCAAGGACACATTCTTTCAAAAAAGCAAGTGGCTTTTAATGAGGTATTATTGAACATCAAAGGCAAGTGCTATTTTTATTATGATTTTAAATACATATTACAGAATGGTACTATTTATTTTTCTGAAGAAACTATTTCAATGTAAACTGTCAGGAGTCCATATGTATTTGGCAATATACAAATGCTATAATAAATAAATGTGTGTCAAGATTGTTCTCTTCTAAAACTGAATTAAGCCTGTACAGATGGCCTGTCTCATCCTTAATAGCTTGAGAAGTTCACCCAAAAATTTATATGGCAGAAGATCAAAAACAACTGATAAAATGCAGATGTATGCTTGTTGCTTTAATCCAGACCACCAAAACCATTAGTAAACAGCACCTAACGATTTAGAAGTGTATGATTTGTAAGCAGCCTTAAAAGCAATGTATAGCAGATTATAATATATGTCCCTTCCATTTTCCTTCCACTAAATGACACGCTGCTGAATTCATGCTCTATACTTAAACTAAGAATTATAGTGTTGCTTTACCAGTGGCTTTCCAAGCTGGTACAATACATGAGAGAAAAGGGCTCTCATTAAACATTTGTTTAATGTTTTCCATTCTTTGTCTTTCTTTGATTAAGATTATAACCCTTTCAAAATTCAATACTTAATCCCAATAACTTTGAATACTGACATATCATGAGCGAGTTCTGGTGGGTTTTTCCATGCAAGCCATTGAAAACTAGAATCTTTTAAGGATGTAAATTAGCTTCAGCTAAAATGCAGGATCCTCAACCTTTTCCCAAAACTAGACATAATACTAAGAAAGCTTTCAAATGTGATTGTGAATACAAGAGAGAGAGCCACCCTTGTAGCTGAATTATCTGAAAATGTTAATATCTATCCTTTGAATTATCTTGAGTTGTCTTTAATTGAACTAAGTAACTAAGAAGGCAGCTATCTGCTGCTAGATGTCAGTCCTTCTTAGGGCACCAGTCTGGAGAAGATGGGTAGTATATCATCATTCTTCATTCCAAGTCTTAATAGCATCCCTACAATTTTGAGAGTTATTTCTCCAAAACATGGAAAAGGCAACTGTGAACCCGGTTATGAGATGAAGGAATAAAATGGTTCTCTGTCTTGAAGGGTACAATCCAAACTTCACACATTATTTGCCACATTATTCAAGAGGGATCCTGGAGCATGGACTTCTTTGGTTTAGGATTCCTAGTTTCCAGCAATTCCCCACTGGCAGAATGGAATATCATACTCCATTCTCTTCCCAGCTCTCTTTTCAGTTTATTTCTTTCCCAACAATCAATTGGCTGTTCACAATCACTTTAGCCAGTTTAGCCTTCTCCCTTTAATTTTGCAGTCCTTAAGATCCTTCTAAGTTTTGTGATATTACTATCCTGTTAATGAATGGTGCCATTTTTTCTTTAAAAGGAAAGATTAAGGCTGCTGTTAGAATCTATCACAAGTGAGTCATCTGGGCCTGCACATTGCACATGGCTCTCAATCAGAGGTGGGTTTCAGCAAGTTCTGACCACTTCTGGAGAACCGGTAGCGGAAATTTTGAGTAGTTCGGAGAACCAGTAAATACCACCTCTGACTGTCCCTGCCCCCTCTATTCTCTGCCTCCTGAGTCCCAGCTGATCGGGAGGAAATGGGGATTTTGCAGTAACCTTCCCCTGCCATGCCCATCAAGCCATGCCACACCCACCAAACCACACCCACAGAACCAGTAGTAAAAAATTTTGAAACCCACCACTGCTTTCAACCCTCCATTGTCTACTACTCCCAGGGTCTTCCAAGATCATGCCATGAAAATTAAACTGGAAAATTATGTGGTTTTTTTTTAGCAGTATATCTTTGTCTTTTTTATAAATAAATAACAATGTTTCCATTTTGAATACATACTGTACATATATACCTCAGCTCACCCCAACCAAAAAGACTCTAATAAAGGGAGCAACAGAAAATATCAGCATTATTAATGAGTAAATTGACATTTGAAATTAGAGAACAGGAAGATAAACAATATTATTTGATATGGGATTGTTTTATCAATGGTTAGATAATAAAACATGGAGATGGACTCCATGTTTCATGGAGAAATATGAAATATGAAATGATGTAAAGATAAAATATGTAAAGTTCTTTTTTATGGGGAATAAGCTTCTGTTATATATTGATATGTTGAAGATGGATTGAGCACAAAAGAATGTTAATTGTTCGACACACTGTCTGTAATTGTTTGGAATGATGATAGTTTTTACGTTATGTTTTTTGTTTTAAAATAAAAAATTATTATTTAAAAAAAAAGAAAATATCAGCATTATCTTTATTGATAATGTCACTGTATCATCATCTTCGTGTCCCTTGTGCACAAAAAAGTGAAACAGAAATGCATCTAGAACTGAATTGGAGTTTTCAGCCCCGATATGTATTATGTGGGGAAAAAAAAAAAAGCCAGTTGGCTGCCTGGAGTCTCAAGAACAACTTCTTCTATGCAGAGAACATTTAGCTTGGACTGATTTAAGAGGAAGAAAGTCTATAGGTTTTTGTAAGAAATTATTTTTAACCCTGGAGGGAAGGATAAATTATTGCCTCTCTCAATCCCAGTAATCTCTGTGAGATTCTTGGCATTAACATGCTTCCTGTCAAGAGTTCTATAATCAGCCATTCCAGTGATCTATTGATCTAGAAAAGTGTTACTCAACCTTGTCAACCTTAAGGCGTGTGGTCCTCAACTGTCAGCGGCTGAGGAATTCTGGGAGTTGAAGTTTGCATGTCTTAAAGTTGCTAAGGTTGAGAAACACTCATCTCTATGAAGACTTGTGTTTATCATCACAATACTGAGGAAGAGAAGAGAAGAGAAGAGAAGAGAAGAGAAGAGAAGAGAAGAGAAGAGAAGAGAAGAGAAGAGAAGAGAAGAGAAGAGAAGAGAAGAGAAGAGAACAACAGAGTGGGAAGGGACCTTGAAGGTCTTCATGTCCAACCCCCTGCTTAGGCAGGAAACCCTATACCATTTCAGACAAATGGTTTCCAGTCTCTTCTTATAAACCTCCAGTGTTAGAGCATTTACAACTTCTGGAGACAATTTGTTCCACTGATTAATTGTTCTAACTGTCAGGAAATTTCTCCTTAGTTCCAGGTTGCTTCTCTCCTTGATTAGTTTCCATCCATTGCTTCTTGTCCTGCCTTCAAGTGCTTTGGAAGATAGGTTGACTCCCTTTTCCCTGAGATATTGGAACACTGCTATCATGTCACCCTAGTCCTTCTTTTCATTAAAGTAGACATACTCAATTCCAGCATTCTTTATATGTTCTTTATATACTGGACATTCTGTTCCAGTTTATTATTTTCAGAAAATGTCAAGGGCAGTATTGCAAATGATACCCCATTGTGCATTCCTGGAATGGAGGCACTTTATGTCAGAATCAATTGGTGCTCTGAAAAGGCAAAAAGTAAACCCACCTTTGGTTGGCCATTATTTCTCTAGGGAGGCCCGTTAGTAATTCTCATTGTGCTGAGAACTAGCTTAGTTCATCAGCGAATGAGTCACCCATAAACGATGCTCTTTTTATAAGTTGCATGCAATGTTCTTATTGATGAGCACTTCCTGTGATGCTCACTCATCCTCATGGGGACTTTGAATGAGAGTTCTGTCCACTCCCATCAGTATAAAAAGGAAACTCTCCATCAAAAAAAGCTTGTATGCATTTTGTAGTCTAAGACAGAGAAGAAACATCTGCTAACACTGCAAAGTCTGCAATTTTTCAATAGCTGTTAAGTAACTAAAACAAAAAGAATTCTTTCAGATCTTTGGGGAATTCTTTTGCTGGCCATTTCCATTAATAATATTTGAGAAAGCATGGAGCCTTTCATTGACGCGGCCTGCATTCCCATAGAGTGTTCCAACCCTATAAAAGCAGCTAATAAAAATATATCTGGCTCTAGTTTCCACAATGAAATGGCTCCCCTGACTGCAGCACAATTGTCTAAGATGAAGAACCTTTTCCCAGCACTGTGTCTCACAAGTGTGAACTGTGTGCTCAGTTTAAATGGATATGCAAAATATAGTCCCACTGATTTTGGTTCTCATTCTTCCCCTTCTCTTTCCACCTCCTCCTTCACAAGGTTGAGATGATAAAGGAGACTCTGATCGGCATGTTTGCCCATTTCTTTCCTGTAAACCTTTCATCTTATATTTGTAATTGGCCTTATTCTTTTTTTATTGCATTCTTTTTCTCTTCCCCTCTCCAATCTCTCTCCTTTGAGCAAGATCCTGTTTTCTTTGATATATCTTTGAGCAGTCTCTCCGATGAACTGTAAATTCCTCTTGCCTTTTTTTCTTTTTCTGATTTTCTCAGATCTATTTTCTACTCTCAGCTGTCTTTTCAACCTCAATGTCTCTGAGCTCCATGTTTCCTCTTTCCCGTCTCTTTTGCTTTCCTACAAACTGGACTGTAAATTATTATTTTGTGAGCAGTGAAATACTCTGAACCTTTCCCATATGAAGCTATCAGAGGCTTCATGGCTTCTCAAGGGTAAATTCATATTCACCCTTGAATATCTAGGTGCCTTTTGAAAAAGCGCCTAGACCAGGGTGGGTTCTAAATTTTTTTACTACCAGTTCTGTGGGCGTGGCTTATTTTGTGGACATGGCTTGATGGTCCTGTGACAATTATTTAGGATTTAGCGGAGGTACTGGTCTACCAGGCTTTTAACTGCTTGCAGAGTTGTACCGATCTACTCATGTATTTTTGCAGGCATTGGTCTACCCATTTATTTTTGCAGGCACCAGTCTACTCATTTGTTTTCTTTTAACACTGATCAGCTGTAGGGCGACCCTTTGAAGCCCCATGGCAAGAGTTTAAACAGTTTTTTCCCCTCTAGCCATCAGCTGGGACTCAGGAGGCAGCAATAGATTGGGGGTGGGGGCCAAATAAAAGGTAAAAATAACGTGGGGGTGGGGGGGGTCAGGGGGTGGGGGGGCAGGGGGTGGGGAAAACCAGTTCGGTGATGTCATATCGTCACCGCTACTGGCTCGGGAGAACCGGGCCGAACCGGGAGGAACCCACCACCGACCTAGACTATGTTTTTTTTCCCCTTGAGCAAGAAGAATATGTTTTGCTTCTCATCCAAGAAATTTCATCAGTTCTGGCTGGATGGTGGGAGTGTGGGGGTGGGTGGAAGGCTTAGTTCTGACAGGATGTTGGGGTGGTAATGGAAGGATTTTATTTCTTTGCAGTCATTAGCATTCTCTCTGAGAACCATTGAAGCCACTTGGGGGTTTATCTGTACCTTTGGGTCACCTGAATCAGAGTGCAAATGGGTGTGGAATCTTTTTGGAACTGCTGAAAGGATTGCATTGTAGACAGAAGATAGGAAGGTGTGATATTCCTCTCCCTCTGCTAAGGGAGGGCTGTTAAATTCTAACATAGATGGCCTTTTTCACCCCTCTTTCAAACCTATGGTTCTCTCTATCCAGAATGTGGACAAAATGTGTCCAGGTTGAAGCCAACCTGTCTTCCCAAGGGGTCCAGCAGGAGTCACTGGCCACAGCTTCTCTACTTTGGTTCTGAAATATCTCCCAAAAGCAATGAGTTTATCAAAGATCCTCTGCTCCTGGGTAATTTCTTTACAAGCAGGGTAATTTATTTGATAACCTGCAGCAGAAAATAAAAGTCTTGCATTAATTTATGTAGGCATATAATTCAAGACATAAAAAATGAAACCAACACAATAAAAATCCTATTCTTTTCTACCTAGAAAGAATGAAATATAATGATGTGGCTTGGGAGCAGGAGATCATATCTGAAAAAATTATGGAGCTTGTATTTTACACTCAGGATATATAATGTTGATAGCATAAGTAAATTTCTGCCTTTACCTTGAAACAGCACACTATTTAAAATAAACAATGTGTTCCAAAAAAGTTAGGTCAGCCTTTCTCAACCTTTCTATCCTGGAGGAATTCTTGAAATAATTTTAAAGTCTCAGGAAATCCCTGCACAAAAATCACAAATAAAAAAAAAAAAGCAAACACTTCACCACACAATTCATTTTAAACCTATACAATCCACATTTTACAACATTAACAATAACAGCAAAAGAAGCAGGTCAGCAGTTGAGTCATGGGGTGTAAAAATGCTACCACTGCAAATGCTAGTATTGCATAGTGTGCAAAGTTTTTTAAAAAAATTATTTTTATTTTTAATCACGTTCTCTTAGCACCCCTTACAGAAACCTCGGGGTTTTTTTGGAATCCCAGTTGAGAAAGGCTGAATTAGGCAATGTAAAAGATTCAGATTTTCCAGATGTGACAGATGTTTTGTAAAATCCTGAATATCTGGAAGAAGAATATGAAGTAGAGATTTGGTTAATCAATATAAGGATCAGGAAATGAAAGTATGAGTGAATTAATATTTTATTTGTTTGCTTAGAGACTTGTCTGATTTCTATCCAGCCTTTTCTCCATAAGCTAAAGGTGATGCTAAAGCCACCCAATGAAGACTTCTAAACAGAATAATTCATTCTGCCGATTCCTGTTATATTGTTCCCCAAAAAAGATTTCCAGGTCTACCTTTAGGCTTGAAAAATTGCTCTCAGACAAATTCATCAGCTGCAACTGATGAGATAGAGAAACAGAATTCCAGAAAGTGTATCCAGTAATATGACACTGATGAAATGTCAGCCAGAAATTAAAATGTCACTGAGGCACATCTCTGAAAACAAAAAATTGAATCCAAAGGACAATATTTTGCTGTTTCTGAAGTGGGAAATATATCAACAATAATAAACTTTCTGCATCCACAGAATAATTGAGATTATAATCAAAATATGATAGTAGCTTCATTTGATTCATGACGTGTACTGGTTAAAAGTACACATTTACTTGTAGGACTTCTCATAATACATTCTACCTGATGGATGCTAATGAAATTCTCTTCTGATATGTTTTCAACATTTTCAGAGGCATTATACTAATGTGTGTGTGTGTGCGTGTATAAAAATACATTTCCATAAAAAACATATAATAACAGAGGAACCGTAGAGGTCTTCTAGTCCAACTCCTTATTCAAGCAGGAGACCCCATGCCATTTCAGACAGTCTCTTTTTGAAAGCTTCCAGTGATGAATCACCCACCACTTCTGATGGTAAGCTATTCCATTTCTTGATTGCTCTCACTGTTAGGAACGTTCTCCTTAGTTCTAGGCTGCTTCTTTCCTTTGTTATTTTCCATCCATTGTTTCTTGTCTTGCCTTTTTAGTGCTTTGGAAAATAGTTTGACCCTCTCATCTTTGTAGGAGCCCTTCAAATATTGGAACACTACTATCAAGTCTCCCCTAGTCCTTCTTTTCATTAGACTAGACATACCCAATTCCTGCAACCGTTCTTTGTATGCTTTTGCCCCCAACCCCCTGATCATTCTTGTTGCTCTTCTTTGCATGCTTTCCAGAGTCTCAACATCTTTTTTATATTGTGGTGACTAGAACTGGATGGGGTAGTCCAAGTGTAGTCTTGCACAAAGGAAAGAGGGAAAGCCCTACTAAAAGTGCTCCAAATTTTAAAGACTTTTGTCACACTTTATAGTATGAGGAAATATTCAAATTTGGCTGGATGGCCACTCATATTTTTCCTCCATAAAGTTGTCATTCATGAACTTTGGCTTACAGTAAAATATCTGGTATCATTTGACCGGAGAACATCAGCTACTACTACCAAAAAAAGAGCACATTATAAAAACCGAAGAAGTTGATGAAAAAAGTAAAAACTACCATTACAAAATGTATTCATTTCCCTCAAGATAATCAGTAGAAAAACACACAAAGGTTTCCTTCAGAAGTGATGCAAACTATGTTTATACTGAAAGCAGCTCAAAATAATCCGTTATTGTGGGGGTTAAAAAATAGATGTTAATAATATCTTCTCAGCATACCCCAATAATAGATCACAGAGCTGAACCAGCACAAAGCAGCTTCCTATTATAACACATAGCATGCAAGTGAACAAATGAAATTTTTGAGATATACAGTAAATGGCTTGCATGTCAATGATAAGTCATTCTGAACTTTTAGAAGAGCAAGCATATGACTACTTCAAGTTTTACTGAGCACCTGTTGAGGTCAGGGATTAACTCTTGGCCCCTAAGGAGTACCTAATTGGTTCAATATGACACTCAAATAGTGAGAAGAATGTCACCATTCAGATTATATTCATGGATGACATTTTAGCAGGCAGTGTTAAATGCCAAGGGCAGGTTATTTAGATAGTAAAATTCAAAATTACTCCTCTTACATGAATGAATTGGTTTCTTTGAGCCAAGATCTGTTAACACAATGTGATTGTGGGGAGAAAGTACCCACACATGTATGACAGAATAAAAGACAGATGCCCTGTGTTGGAAAGAATTATTTCCCTAATTTCTGATCACTTTCAGTCCAACCTCTACAAATATTGTGCTAGGACACAGGTGCAGTTGTGGGACACATATTGCACACAATTTCTTACATATTTTAGTCCTCGTGCCCAGAGTTGCTTTTTGTGTGACATTAATTAGAATTAATTAGAATTAATTAATATGAATTAAATATTAAAATTACCTCAATTACTTGGCATTTTACATCGCAGTATTGTGGTCCATGTTTTGTCAATTGCATAGCAAATGTACATTTTTGTGTAGATCTGTAAAAGGGCAATATCTCTGTGTTGCTTTTTTGGGGTTTATAATAAAAGGAAATCACATCACAAATCCATCTTTTGGCTAATATATGTAACCTATATGAATATATGAACCTTTTGTCAGGTTCGCCTGATTCGCCAGTTGCGGTCCTTTCTTGATCGGGATTCCCTGTGCACAGTCACTCATGCCCTCGTCACCTCTCGCCTTGACTATTGCAATGCTCTCTACATGGGGCTCCCCTTGAAGAGCACCCGGAGGCTCCAACTGGTCCAGAACGCAGCAGCGCAGGTAGTGACGGGAGCTGCACTGGCTCCCGGTGGTCTTCCGGGTGTGCTTCAAGGTATTGGTTATCACCTTGAAAGCGCTCCATGGCATAGGGCCTAGCTATCTTCGAGACCACCTGCTGCCACCGATGACCTCCCATCGACCCGTGCGCTCCCACAGAGAGGGCCTCCTCGGGGTGCCATCAGCCAAACAGTGCAGGCTGATAACCCCCAGGGGGAGGGCCTTCTCTGTGGGGGCACCTACCCTCTGGAATCAATTGCCCCCAGAGATAAGGAGAATCCAAGACCTCAGTGCCTTCCGCCGTGCCCTTAAAACCTTCCTTTTCCAGCAAGCCGGGCTGGCCTAATTTTTTAAGTGTTTTTAAGTGTTTTGTTTATCGTTTTTAATTAATGGGGCCAAATTTATATATATATATATATATTTAATTGTATTTTAATATTTGTACTTGATGTTTTTACTTGGCTGTTCACCGCCCTGAGTCCTCAGGGAGAAGGGCGGTATACAAATTCAAAATAAAATAAATAAATAAATAAAATGTAACAGATGGCCTGATCTAATTTATGTTTGAGTAAATATAACCATAAACATCTATTCCAAGATAGAGATGAAAACCCATGACCTTTTGTACATACATCTTTTGTGTTATAAACATCTTGAAAAATATAGAGGCTATGCTAAACTACTTTGGGAAACAATATACTAACTCGACGTTAGATTAGATGAAGAGATTACAAAGGCATAAAAGGGCAAATAGTTGCACAAAGGGTTTGTTCTGTTTTCAAGTGAAACAGAATGCCATGGCTTTCCCCAGCTTCTCACATCCCCTTTCCAACCCCAAACCACATTTGTGATAGGAAACAAACTGGAAGAACTTTGTGCAGCAGTTTTATGTCTTATCAGAGCCAACACAACTCATAAATATAGTTAAAGGGATCGGCAGGAACTGTGACAATCCCATCTGCATAAATCATGTACTGACACTCAGCAAAACTGGACAAATGAAAATTACTCTATCATTTTGAGGAACAGACACATTGAAAATAGAACAGTCAAACTGGCCAGTCAAATTAAAACTGCAGAAAAAAATAATTGCTACCATCCTGCCTTCCATTGAGGATCTGTATACTGCATGGGTCAAAAAGAGGGCTGTGAAAATATCTACAGACCCTTCACATCCTGGACATAAGTTGTTTCAACTTCTACCCTCAAAACGATGCTATAGGGCTCTGACACCAGAACAACTAGACACAAGGACAGTTTTTTCCCGAATGCCATCACTCTGCTTAACAACTAATTCCCACAACACTGTCAAATAATTTACTAAGACTGTATTACTATTATTCTTCTCTTCCTTACTAGTATATATCTCTTCCCACTTATTACCATAACCATGATGCTTGTATCTTCCAATTTATACTGTTTTTTTATTTGTTTCCTAGTACGATTTGATAGGTTATTAGTAACCTTGACTATCGCTAAGTGTTGTATCTTTTTATTCTTGATGAATGTATTTTATTCTCCTTATGTACACTGAGAGCATATAAACCAAAGACAAATTCCTGGTGTGTCCAATCACACTTGGCCAATAAAGAATTCTATTCTATTAAGTATCTAATATCACTGGTATTCGTTGTGGTATAGTCAGATAGATTGATAGATTGAGATTCATTCATTCATGAGATTTAAAAGGTGACCCAATTCAAACAATGCGATTCTGGATGGCTTAGGTAATAAACAATAAACAACAAGAACAACACCAAAACAAAGCCAATATCATATACTGTATATAAACATATACAAATCTTCTTCTTCTTTACTTCTTCTTTTACCAAAACAGTAACTAAGCAACATAACAAAACAAGCAAAAAGGAACTGAATTGGCCCATAATGTCACAAGGAAGAGTCAGGTTTCAGTGGTTTTCCTAAAGGCCAGTACAGTTGGGACCTGTCGGGATCAATTTTTCCAGAAACAGAGGCAACCCCTTATAGGACTAGGCATGCTTCCTGGTCCTATAAGATGACAAAATTTAGCAGAAGGAACCTGGAGTATGCCTCCCTTTGGACAGGGATGGGTTCTGCTTACCTCTGCTACCAGTTCGCAATGGGAGCGCACACCCACATGTGCAGATCATTCATGATGACGTTTGGGCAGGTGGGTGGAGCCTCCAGCTGCCATTACTACCAGTTCACAAGAACTTGACTGAACCTAGAGCAACCCACCACTGCTGTAGGAGCATGTGGAGCTGGCATATGTTCTTGGGAGAAGGTATGCCATGTAGGGCTTTAAAGATGATTACCAGAAGTTTGAATCACAGCTGAAAGCCTATTACAGCCAGTGCAGTTGTAGTGAACGTATATGGGCATCAGGAGATGCACTCATAACTATCTATGCTGCTGCATTCAAAATCATTTTAGATTCTGGATTTAACAGTCCTATGAAGGGCTGGGCTAATAATGATGTCTCTTACTCCATAATGTGTCATGACAATTCAGCTGCCTGCTCATTCTGCTAAATGAGATCCCATACTTCTGCCCAAAGTCTTTTCCTGATAGTATTATGAGGGATTTTAATACTAGATTAAAACTAAATGTGTTATCAGATTCACTTTTCATCATATGTTCATGAAATATGTACCTTCCTGATTCTTTTGAAGTTGGACAATTCATTGTTCATATAAATTTAATAAATAAATAAATGTTTTCAACCAGACCTAGCTCCTTGGAATGACAGTTCCATTTTCATTCATGGTGTATTTTGAAATATGCATAGTGATGGATATACAATCCATAACAGCACCTTGGGCTTCAATTTATATCATCATGATATTATCTTAATTGTTATTTTATAGTTGCAGGGTTCAGCCCGTGTTTTAATTAGCTTTAGTATTAAAAATAGGTTTTTTTTCTTATGATGGTAGAAGGCAAGCAGAATATGAATACATTGCAAGGAATCACCTGCTGCTCAGCAAACAGATAAAGCTCCGGGATCAAATTAATAATGTCAAGTTTCCAATATTAAATAGGAGTAGAAGCTGTAAATTATAGCACAGTGTTACATTACTGAAGCAATAACTATGAGAAATTAGCAGACCAGATGTTGTATGCATACTTATTAACATGCTGCATTTTCTAAAAGAGTAATCTAATGACGGTGACATTTTTAGAACTGCTGGGTTCCCTAATTATAACAGCCATGTGGCCTATGAATGCTGTAGAATTGCTCTCTGCAGCAATTTAATTTTACTACTCTGGATGTCTTCCTTTAAATCTTCTTACATCTAAATCTTGCTATTAGATATGAGCCAAGGAACTCATTAGGGTGGCTAGTTGTAGAGTTGTTTCTCATAGTGATACATCTAATGGTCTGGATGCAAATTTACCTCCCACTGACATGTAAACGTTGAATTAAATGCAGCTAGTTTAATTTACTGTCAGGTCATTCATTCTGTTTCTTCCTTGGACACATCATGAAAATAAGCTTGATGTGCTTGCCAAGATCAAATACAAGAACTTTTCTGGCACTGTAATTTGAAGCCAAGTAAATCCATCTGAAATTTAAAGGACTCTTAATGAATGGGAGAGAGAGAGAGAGGGAGACAGAGGGGAGGGGAAGGGACTGCATAATTGTCACTCATCTGCCAACAAAAAAAACCCCATCAATGATTCAAGGCAGAGGAGTATAAACTGATCACCTCTAAAATAGCTTGGATTTTTGTTATCATGTGTCCTGGGAAGCATGGCCAATCACTAAATATGATGGGATCTATTGTCTAAAATAACCGTTTTCTGACTCCTGAGTTATGGATTCAACTTTAGTTCATTTTTATATTAATCTATGTTTTCTGGTTACGTGGCAAGAAATGCAGCCATGGTTCAGTAATGATTGAATGGTTTAGCACTTTTGTTTCAGAAACCACATCCCCTTTGCTAAGTAAAATCATAACATCAAAAGGGAATTGGGTAGCATCTTTTCCAATTAACAAATTTTATTAAAAGGCACAAGGAACCATTCAGCCTAAAACAGATTCTTGCCAGCAACTAAAACAAAGAAGAATTATTCTTTAATTAACCCACAGTTTCACTAACAGCCCATCACAGTCAACTTCACAGATAAGATTAGAAGTACTTTCACATGCTTCCCCCCTCCCCCAATGATATATTCCATTATTTGTCCGCAATGCCCCTTTAAATCCTAAGTTAGACAAACAGGCTTTACTTTTTACAAAATAATTAATGGACACTCATTTAATTGGGACTCAAATAAAGACAAAGTAATATCACAGCATCTTAATCTTCCAGGTCATTTGAATACAGATTTCAAAGTCACTGTTTTAGAACAAAGAAATGTGACTAGCATCAGAGAATGACAGACTGCCACATTCATAAACATAGAAGGGCTTTAGGCTATCTCAGTAAGTCTTAACAAACACAATGAGTTTTTTAGACATTAGATACTCATCATCTGTCTCACAGGTAACCTGTATCTGCATAATCACCCTTTTTTCTCCCCATCTTCTTTCCTTATTGCTTGTCAAATCCCACATCAGTTTAACTTGCTCTGTGCATCTGATGAATAACTTCCTGCACTGTATTTTAATTGTGCATTTTTTTTCTTTCTTTGCCTCACATACTCTGCTAAACCTGTCCGCCTTAACTTTCTGCAGGAGTAAAAATTATGGGAAAAGAAAAATGCACAAGAGGATTCTAAGTGGAGCTGACACCATCTAGTCTTCATAAAATGCTATGATTGAGCACTGGGTGCTATACCAATTCTAAAGAGTCATTTAGATAAAATTCATTGATTCTTATCCACTGTATTTTGTCCGCAGCTCTGTAGCGGACAAAAAAGCTGTACAGAGAATCATTAAAACTCCAGCTACCAGTCCTGGACGACATCTTCAAAACTCGCTGTTTGAGGAAGTTGCATAACATTCTCAGAGACTCTTCCCATCCTGGTTACAATCTTTTTGGACTGTTGCCTTCTGGCAGAAGATACAGAACAATTAAAACTCGGACCACATGTTTTCTGAATAGTTTTTATCCCAGAGTTATAACTGCACTCAACAATGAACTAAAGGGCCACCATCACTGAGCTGTTGGACAGCATTACTTGGTCTGTTGTGTGAATGTTTGGATGTTTAGGAGTGGGGAATTGTGATGGGTGGGAGTGTGTTTGGGGATTGTTATGTGTGTTGGACCTGGTCTTTGGGTGTTAAGTGAATTTCGTTATATGGGTATACTGTGTATACACGTGCAATGACAATAAAGTTGTTATTGTTGTTGTTGTTGTTGTTATTTACTTTATTCATTAAACATGAAACTCAGTCAACTGAACATTCAAAAATGTATCACAAATAACACTGACTGGTGCTAATGGTTGATACGGGCTGCTGCCAGTGTCCTAGGTATCAACCAAGTACCTTCTTAAGATGTACGATGTTCCAAGTAGCGCAGTTTTTTGCAGTTCCGCTGGTGTTATTGCAGGAAGCTGCAATTTGTTGATGTATCTTATAAAATTCTTGGACATGGTACCAAGTGCCCCGATGACAATGGGTATCATGGTTACATGTTTCATCCATAGCCGTGTAGTTTCGATGGCCAGGTTGCAATATTTCATGATTTTTTCCAGTTCTTTTTCTTCGACTCTGGCATCTCCTGGTACCACGATGTCAATAAATTGTACGTTAATAAATTGTGTATAAATGTACAATGACAATAAAGTTGTTGTTGTTGTTGTTGTTGTTATTATTATTATTATTATTATTATTATTATTATTATTTAAAGGTGTTAAAATAATAAAAAAAGGAACTAGGTTGCCACATGTTTTGCATGTTGTTGCCATTCATATCAGGACTGTGTTTTAGTTTTCCAAGGGATGCTTTGCTTCAACAATACTTCAAGCAATCCCCTTTCCCTCTATCAAGCTACGTTGCCCCCAGGCACAAAGAAAATATGCTTTGTTTGGACCCCTCCTGCTCTGATTGTTAACTGACTTCTATTTTTATATAGAAATTCTGCCATCTCACTAATATTATCAAAATATATTCCTATCATTCTTTAGAAAGTATGCAATGCACTATGACCTTGAGAATTTCCTAAATTGAGGTTCTTCAAGTCAGTTGGACATCAGCCTACATAATCCCCAAGCCAATGCAACTATTGGCTAGGTTGACAGGAGATTAAGGAAGTTGAAAAGCTCCAGTTTGGGAATGGATGTATTAATAGCAAAACCAGTAGATGTTTTTATTGGTTTGTTTTTGAAAGAATATGAGTAGCTGTACTTTCACATGCTGGTCACTTGACATGATATATGAGCTGCTATTCCTAAAAAATTAGCAAAGAGAAAGGAAGAAGACATATATACGCTTCAATGTTAATCTTGAAGTTGTAAATCATACTGTAAGTCAGAAGACAGAGATTGTACCTCAAATAATTTGTCATAGTATATGGTCTATTAATGGTACAATTTTATGCCTTCAGAACATTTTTATCCTATTCCCAGAAGAAAATAATTTAATCTTGCAAGACCTTGGATAAATTCTTTTTTTTTTCCACTAGCAAAAATGAATAAGTCAAATATTCAAATAGAAAAACCCTAGAAGTTAGATAACACGTTGAATTTCTATAATTAGATGATCTTCTAGATATAAAAATTTACAATGCTGCAACAAATGATGGGCAAGAATATGGAAGGATGTATTGATAGATCTCTGATTATGTTGAAGTAAATTATATAAAAGTATTTTTAAACTTTATTTATTTATTTATTTATTTATTTATTTATTTATTTATTTCATAGGTATATGTTCTGAATAAAACAAAGTCTAATGGTGAACAGTACTTATAAAAGAAAATTTAAAGTTTTTTGGGGGGTGGAGGTTATAGAATAGAATAGAATAGAATAGAATAGAATAGAATAGAATAGAATAGAATAGAATAGAATAGAATAGAATTCTTTATTGGCCAAGTGTGATTGAGCACACAAGGAATTTGTCTTGGTACATACGCTCTCAGTGTACAGAAAAGAAAAGATACATTCGTCAAGAATCATAAGGTACAACACTTAATGATAGTCATAGAGAACAAATTATATCTGATTTCCTCAATAAATTCCAGCTTTCTAAGCCATGTTTATGTGAATGAGTGATTTTAAGAAAGTAAGAAGAGAGTTGACAAAAGCATTAGAACTTTCCCATTTATTAAACAAATAGAAACCTTGATCCTGCCTTGATCCTTTGTCTTTAGACAAAGTTTGAAAACACGTTTGATTTCCCCCCCCAAAAGTTACAAAGTTATACATTTTTTAAAAAAAAATAAGCCCAGCCTTGTTTGTTTTGCATCTTTAATATTTCATATCCTGCTTTAATACCATATGTGTGTATGGCCCTTTTAGAGTTGATCAGTAATAAGCCTAAGTAAATAAACAAGTTTGCAAGTTTTTCTAAGTCTACTTGAGAGCAAACCTTACTGACAAAAGCAGGCCTGATTTCTAAGTAAATATGCAGAAGCCTGAATTGTAAACTACTACCCTAATATATCTCCATTAACACATTTACAAACATAAAGCTTCTATCTCACATAAAGCTAGGGGCTCTTGAAAGTTGGTTTGGGCAGTTACTCTTCTGATCAAATATATTTTGTTCGATTACTTTATTTGCTTTATTTTTTTTAAGGTTATAGATATTGTAGCTTGAATAGTTATATTTGTTTTCCATATAAATGAAAGATTTGTTTTAAAGAAGTTTCTGAAGGTGAAGGGTTCATAATCACAGTCCTGCAAATTCTTTGGATTTAGATAATTTCAAACTTGTAAACAAAAGCTTTTGCATGGTCTGCAGATCAGCAATTAACAGCAATTAGTGATTGCATCTGCTGTTTGCCAAGTTCACAGTAGCAAGTAAGTACAAAAGAAGTTAGAAGATCACCTTGGATACACCACTGTGTTTCCATTTCCTTTAATAATCTGCCTTGAATGCTAATGGAGGTCTTTCTTCAGGGAATTGGAAAAAAATTATCCATTGCTGTTTATATTATCTTTCAACTAATTATCACTTCTCCCTCTCATGGGCAGATTGGAATGGACCAATTTCATAATTTGTAAGGCAGCACAAAATATAGAAATTGCAAAACTATTAATATAGTTGTGTGTGTGTGTGTGTGAGAGAGAGAGAGAGAGAGAGAGAGAGAGAGAGAGAGGAGGGAGAAAGAGAGATCTTAAGTCTTAATATTACTTTATAATTCCTTGGTAAGACAACATTTGGAATACTGCATCCAGTTTTGGTTTCCACGATGTATAAAAGATGTTGAGACTCTAGAAAGAGTACAGAAAAGAACAACAAAGTTGATGAGAGGACTGAAGGATAAAACATATGAAGAACAGTTGCAGGAACTGAGTATGGCTAGTTTAATGAAAAGAAAAATAAGGATGTTCCATGATAGCAGTATTCCAATATCTAAGGGGCTGCCACAAAGAAAAGGGAGCCAAGTTGAACGAGCGCAGAAACCAATCAGGAGCGAGTAACTGGAGCGGGAAATTTAAAGGTGCGTCAGTGGCTGAAGCTGCGGACAGTTCCGTTTAAAAGGGGCTGCCTCGGCTCGCATTCACTATTGCTGTATGGGAGCTGAATAAACTGCTTAACCGCCGAACGTATCCCGTGTCCTCTGTCTGCACCCACTACTCAACAGCCATCACTCTGCTTAACAACTAATTCCCACAATACTGTCAAATAATTTATTAAGACCGTATTACTATTATTCTTCTCTTCCTTACTAGTATCTATCTCTTCCCACTTATTACCATAACCATGTTGCTTGTATCTTTCAATTTATATTGTTTTTTATTTGTTTCCTAGTATGATTTGATAGCTTATTAGTAACCTTGACTATCACTAAGTGTTGTATCTTTTTATTCTTGATGAATGTATTTTATTCTTCTTATGTACACTGAGAGCATATAAACCAAAGACAAATTCCTTGTGTGTCCAATCATACTTGGCCAATAAAGCATTCTATTCTATTAAGTATCTAATATCGCTGGTATTCATTGTTCATTCAAAAGAGCCTTTTTTAATTTTAAATGCCTCTGACGATCCAAGCTGAATTGCCTGATAGGAAGAGGCTTTTTTTCTTTTAAAAGCCTCTGACGATCCCAGCTGAGTTGCCTGATCGTCAGAGGCATTTAAAAGAAAAAAAGCCTCTGCCGATCAGGCAACTCAGCTGGGATCGTCAGAGCCTTTTGAAAGCATTTTTTTACAACCTCTTCACCGAAGAGGTTGTAGAAAAAATGGTTTTAAAAGTAAAAAAGAAAAAAAATTGGCCACCCCCACCCAGTCACATTACCCCCCCACCAAGCCACACCCACAGAACCAGTAGTAACAAATTTTAGATTTCACCACTGGAGCCAACCTAGTCTAGAAAGCACCAGATGGCAGGATAAGAAACAATGGAGAGAAGCAACTAGAACTAAGGAGTGTTCAACAATATCAAAATGGCAGACACAATCAGGCAACCAAGGTATGTCCATTTTAATATGCATCACACACATCACCAAATATAAAAAGGGGTTGGACTTTGATCACCCTGTCACACCGGCCAATTTAATAAATAAAATCACATTCACATGAATGTCTTGCTATAGAATCAAACAGGCAAGTGTGCATCTATGAAACTTTTTTCCCCAGCCTAACTTATTAAACAAGAAGAAATGGGGGAAGCACAGAAATTACACGAAGGACTATGCAAAGAGCAAAATTGCTCTAAAAAACCAGTGAGCCATATGCAACTTTGAAAAATGTCCTATGGAATGGCCTTTATTTGAACACTTAAAAATACACTCTGTTTAGTTTTGAAGGCTTAAGTCAGCAGAGCCAATACGCCTGAGGGAAATTTATTCACTGAGCAGAGTACGTTCAAAGTTCATAATGTAAACAAAATCAAAACAACCCCCATCCTCACTAAAACTCAAGAGGCCCAAACGAATGGAAGGAATGAGAGATGGAGCAGTAGTTTAAAGTTATTTCTGCTGGGAAGCTTCACTTTGGCAGTTCATAAAGTCTTGGTGAAGACCCAATCATTATTTCTCTGGATTTCAGCACAAACTTAATCTATGGTCCACTCCTCTCATCCATATTCTCTTGTCTGGTCTAAAAATTAAATCGTGTTTATACAGACAGACCAATATAGAAGTTTACTTTTTAAAAAATTCCATATTTTCTGGGCTGTAATTGTATTAATACAAATCTTTCTGACAGCCATCAATTCGGTCTGTGTCTGCAGAACTTACTCGGCTTCAGAAACTGCAGTCTTGGCTTTATCTCGGTGGCATCCTAAGGTACAAACAGCTGTACCTTTAATTCAAGGACTACAGCCAGTCCTTGAATTATGACCACAACAGAGCCCAAAATTTTTGTTGCTATACAAGCCAGTTGTTAAGTGAATGTCTCCTGAAAAAGCACCTTTGGGACTACAGGTTGTTAAGTGAATATGGCTTCCCCATCAAGTTTGCTTGTCAGAAGTTCGCAAAAGGGGATCATGTGACCCCGGGACACTGCAACCGTCATAAAATATGAGTCAGTTGTCAACAGTTGAAACAGTGGTGAAATGTAAAATTTGTTACTATCAGTTCTGTGGGCGTGGCTTGGGGGGTCTAATGTGACTGGATGGGCATGGCCAACTTTTTTTCTTTTCTTTTAAAAGCATTTTTTTCTACAGCCTCTTCGGCTGAAGAGGTTGTAAAAAAATGCTTTTAAAAGCCTTTGATGATCAGGCAACTCAGCTGGGATCGTCAGAGGCTTTTAAAAGCATTTTCTTCTACAACCTGAAGAGGTTGTAGAAAAAATGCTTTTAAAAGCCTCTGACGATCCCAGCTGAGCCACGTGATCATCAGAAGCTTTTTTTTTAACTTTTAAAAGCATTTTTTCGGCTGAAGAGGTTGTAGAAAAAATGCTTTTAAAAGTAAAAAAAAATCCTCTGATGATCCCGCAGCTCAGCTGGGCATGAGCGCAGGGGCACAGTGATTTTTGCTACCAGTTATCCGAACCACCCGCCACCATCACTACTGGATCGGGAGATCCGGTCTGAACCGGGAGCATTTCACCCATGATCTGAAAGTAAATCACATGACCATGGGAATACTGCAATGGCCGTAAGCGTGAAAATGGTCATCAGTCATTTTTTTCAGTGTTGTTGTAGCTTCGAACAGTCACTATGTGAATTGTTGTAAGTAGCGGACTACCTGTAAAAGAAAATCCTGTAGATCAGTTGAGTAATGCAGTTTCCTCCTTTGTAGCATTCTTACGTGAACTCTATGCGAAATAAGGTGAAAACCTTGTTCATGATTAGGAACGATGCAATCAGTGGTGGGATTCAAGTAATTTAACAACTGGTTCTCTGCCCTAATGATTTCTTCCAACAACCAGTTTGCCAAACTGCTCAGAAAGTTAACAACCGGTTCTCCCAAAGTGGTGCGAACTGGCTGAATCCCACCACTGGATGCAATCATAGCCAGTGTAGGGAATTTGGGGAGCCATGCAAACCTAGGAAATGCACAGGCCTGACAGATATTAAGATTGAATGAGCAAATGTTAAAATGATGAAGCCATACAAAAGTAAAACTGTAAAGCTGAAGTAAAAAAGTAAAGCTGTAAAAAGGAAATTCATTGGCTATAAAATCTGAACACTTACTAGTTTTGTTTTTAAACATTCTTCTTTGGAGACAAAATTCTTCCCTTGGCAAAGAAAAAGAACTGTTTTGTATTTTACTGCATATTTATAATAAACACTTAGGAAAAGAAGAAAACACACACACAAAAATAAACGAAGGAAAATAAGGAAAATAAAGCAAAACAGATAAGCAGGGAATTTATAAACATCATAAAAATAGCTTAACATTTTTAGCATTTTGGTAGAAGATGAATATATTATAGCATTTTAAAAGCTGCTAATCCCAAGAAAAAGTAAAGCTGAAGTAAAATATAACAGCAATATTCAACACATGTAAATCATAAAATAAGATTAAGAATTATAGTAGTATAATTAAAATTTATTTTAATTATAAAATATAATTTTGTATTTATATTTATAAAATATAAAATCTGAGGAATTAAAAATCTTATATTAAAAGAACCCCAAATTGCAGAAGTGGTACAAATCTGTATATACAGTTTGGATCCAAAAATGGTTTTCAAATTGAATTGAATTCAGTCTTTAGGAAATTATTTTAGACATTGAGGTGTACAGCCAAAGATTAATTAATTAACCTTTGTTCTGCAGAAATAACTGAGGGTTCCCCACCCCCCAAAAAAGAACCATTGGGTATCCTTGCAACAGCTATTATGTACAGAGCTAATGTGATATCCTTGCGGGATGGTAAGGTTTAATAATGTTTAATTTAAAAAATAGTAGGTTGAAAAGAAAATTCACTTTTTAAATTTGGTTCATCCTATTTTTAATTATTTTCTGAAATTATTGAACTTTACAACATTGCTGCCAAATCCTGATCATTGTATTTCCTGTCATTTTTAGAAAAGGAATAATCCATTCTAGCATCCAATATTGAGATAATATAGCAATGGTAAAACAGAACCAGTTTTCTCTCCATATCTCATTCAGTGTAAATTAAATATTTTTCTCCTGTTGTAATCTGTATTGTTCCACATCGATTTTTGTATCTAAATTTTGCCTCTATTTCACTTGTTTGACTTCGGAATTATTTCCACCAGCAATTTATAAATAAGATACACCAAATGCTCAAAGTTTTGTGTTAGAAGGTTTTCAAATTTTGTTTCCGTCTTGTTCTTACAGTTCCTATAAAGCTACACTGCTCATACTAAAACCGGTTAGAGACTCATAAGTTTTTATCTTTGTTTTATTAATAATCAAATATTAGAATCTCTCAACTGATTGAATATTTGTTGTCTCTCAACTGACTGAATTTTTCATGCTTTCCCTTTTATGAAAACAAATATTTCATAATGAGGCAGAAAATAATAAAACTGGTTGGATTCCTTTCCTATATTAATTCCAGATGTTTAACATGGTGCATATTATTACATACTCTCTTATGTGCAGTTTATTTCTATTAATCCAAAAATATTTATGTTGTCCAACTGGAGATCCTTGTAGGAAGTTAGTACCACCACCCCCTCCTAGAAGAATGAAATATTCTGGGAAATATTAAAAAGGCAGAATGTTATATTTTCCTGGATGAGAAAAGGACAAACATGTTTTTAAAGACAAAGCAGCTTCCTGCAGCTCCCTGCCCCCCCTCCCTTCAGCTCCAGGGTGATGGTATTAAGACATGGCCCTCAGGACATGCTAGGATTAGCCCTCTACTCATCTCACCACACGGCACCTGGGAAGATTACATCACCCAGCAACGCTCAACCAAGCCTGGGGCACAGACAGCCTACAAAGTTAGCTAAGACCCCACCCCCTGGGAGTTTGACAACCAATCAGAATACAAGCTCAAATTCAAAGCTGAACAGAGGCTATAAATCTTTCTCTCTCTCTCTCTCAACCATGTGCTTTTTTGCCCAGGATCTCAAACCATGTGGTCCTGCCACCATTAAAAACCATCTTTCCAATCAGCCACCATGTGACATGTTTCCAGTGTCTTTCTCCCCACTTGGAACTGAACCCAGAGGGATACACCATATAAAAATTGTTACTTGCCTCTGCCTGATCTTTTAATACTAATTTTCTTTTTTTATTATTGCAAACATTTGGAAAAGACAATTAAGCCTTGGCAGAATGTTCATTTTAACAGCTGTATTTCTTCATTATCACAAGGTTTGAACTTGTTCCATCTTTAAAAAAATGTCATTATGTTCTTTTCCTCAGATCTCTGAGTAGTTATTTTTAAATAGGCTTTTATTGTTTTTGTAAATTCTCAGATATTTAACATTTTGAGCAATGGTATTGAAACGCATTATGTAGTACAACTGCTAGTTAAATTCAAAGTCAACATCTGAGTTTTGCCTTACTGACCTACCATCCTGACCCCCCAAACCATGCTACTGTATAGCTACTGATTTTCTTTCGAAATGTCATTTCCCTTGCTTTCATTCCTGCAAATACTGCTTCCAGTTTACAGTATCAGTATTCAAAGCACAATTTCTTCTGCAAATGCATTTCTTTCCACATCCGTTGCATTTGGATGTGCCAAAGACATGCTAGCTGGACATTCCAGAAGCTGCAGTTCCAGTACATCTGGGAGGTACCAAGTTGGAGAAAGCTGTTGTAGCAAAAGGTCTCTTTTATCTTATAAAATGCCTCCCTCAAAAGCCCACAGTCTGCCTAGCCTTTCCTTCAAATATCATTTCCCTTCTGTTTGAAAATAGTCCTTCTCTCCTCCGTCTCCTTCTCCTTCTTTTGCTTGTTTTATATTTCACGTTTCTTTCAGCAGTTCAAGGTGCCATATAAAATGTTACTTCCTCTAGATTTGTTCTTTCCAAGTCATAATTAATATATATCTATAAATCAGGTTAACCATTTTGGAGCATATAATTATGTCTGTATATGACCAGAGGATTGAACATGCTTCTTTTAGTGCAGGGCAGTGGTGGGTTGCCCCCAGTTCAGACCGGTTCACAAGAACCAGTAGTAAAACTGGTGGGAGGCTCTGCCCACCACCCCGGATGTTTTCATTGGTGATCTGCGCATGCGCAAAAGCAAGACGCATGCGTGAGTGAAGCAAGCGTGATCTTGTTGCGAACCGGTAGTAAAGGTAAGTAGAAACCACCTCTGGTGCAGGGGTATCAAATTCAATTTCATTGAGGGCCGCATCAGGGTTGTGTTTGACCTTGGGGGGCCAGGGTGGGCATGGCCAGCTCGACGTCACTTGTGTCAGGGGCACCTGTGGTGGTCCGAGCATTCTGCCAGCAAAAATGGGCTCCCGAGCTCTGTTTTTGGCTGTGATGGCTTTCTACAACCCTCTGCCAGTGAAAATGGAGCTTGGGCTGAGTTCCATTTTCACTGGCAGAGGTACCGCGGGCTGGTCCTTTGCTGTTTTCAGGGTGGCCCTGCGGGCCAGAACTAAGCACCCTGCGGGCCGGATCTGGCCACTGGGCCTTGAGTTTGACATCTCTGTTTTAATGATTGGTCATGATAAGGGAGATGGTTTGTCAGTTTCCTCTAAATTGCAAGACCTACATTCTTAATAAAATATTCACTACTACTAAGTTTATGGGACTACTCTCAAGAACTTCCTTTCTGCAAAGGAACAATTACCAATTTATTGATTATAAAAATTAACATTTCACTATGCTTCTGATATTTCCACCACTTGCAGTCTCTGGTACTTTACAATTCCTCATTGCATCACCCAATTGGCTGGATGGGGTGGAAGAGAAGAGTTATAAGGCTACATTAATTTCTTAATAGAACTTAGTGGTCTATAAAATATTCATGAACTGAGAATTGATCTCTGAGATATACAAGCACATTCACTATTCCATGAAATGTACTCATCTGATTTTCTCCCCCCTCTCCCACCAAGATAAAAAGATGGGGTTTAATTTTTTTGAACACTGGTTATATTATCTTCCAGAAGAGCCTTTCCCATTACAAATATTAAGTGCATTCCTAGGCCTACATACTGTATCTTAAAATTTGCCTCTATACCACTAATCAGAATGTCTTGATCTACATACAGTATTGTGTATGAGATTCGGATTAAAAGGCTGGCTAGTAAAGTGTTCTTCATTGGCAACCCAGATGCAAATATGACCATCTCTCAATAGTCATAGCCTACATACGTCAATGACTATGATATTTCTATTTATTTATATTGGCCAATGACAGTTAAAGGTTTAATACATGGGTTGTTTTGATGTATGTTTGGTTTCATTTTATTGCATAATTTAGTGGGTATTAAAAGCATACCCTGCCTTAGAAAAACCCATATATGAAATTATCTCATTTAGAAAAAGCACATTGTATAATCAAATTCTCATTCCAATGGACACTGGAAAAATTGTATGAGAAAATTGTTTTTAATATTTCAGTTAAGCATTGAATCCTATTAATCTTACCACCTTAAACAGTGCTGAAACAATATATGTGAAGACTCTGAAACAAAAAAACCCCAATGAGTTCTCAAGATGTCTCTCAGGCAGGGGTGAAATGCTACCGCTTCGGGCCAGTTCACCCGAACCGGCAGTAAAAAATGCTACCGCTTCACCGAACCGGTAGTAAATAAATGCTTTAAAAAGTAAAGAAAAAGTTCCAACGATCATGCGTCACACCGCTGATCTTTGGAACTTTTTAAAAAAGATTTTTAAGCATTTTAAACTACTGGTTCTTGGAACTGGTAATTAAAAATGCTTTAAAAAGTAAAAAAAAAAAAAAAAAGCAGGAATTCCAAAAGTGTGCATTTGGTGCAGAGTGCACATGCGTGTGCAACTTGCATCTGTTGCACACTGTGCATGCACACATGCAGCACACATCTGGCATGCACTGCATGTGCGCACACAGCGTGCATCTGGCAGGCACTGCATGTGCGTGCATCTGGCATGCACTGCGTGTGCGCAGCATGCATCTGGCATGTACCACATGTGCAGAGTGCACATCTGGCATGCGCCACACGTGCACAAGCACTGAACCGGTGGCGCCCCACAGAGGATTTCACCACTGCTCTCAGGCCTTTCTCAGAATGGAAAGGAATAAAGGTACATTGGTTTTCCTGAAACATTGCTTATCTATACTGTACTGTACTGTTTTCCCTCAACATTTGTAATCATGGAATACAAACCTACCATTAAAATAGAAAAGCAGAAGCATATATTTAATTCTGCATCCTCACCTCCTTAGCAGCTAACAAACTGCCTATGGGAAAACCATAGGACAATTGTCCTTTCCTGCTGTTCTTCTTCAGCGCCACACTGGCACTGTTTCTGGAAGTAGTACATGATCATTATGATTAGAAAGCATGGAGAAGATTCAATTCCACAAATTTGTCCAGTCCCTTTAATGGTATCTAGTTTGGAGATCATGATTATAGCTTGTGTAGCAGATTCCCTCTCTTTATAGGAACCAGCTTCATTGAATGCCTTCAACTACTACTATTATAAGAAAGGAGAAACAACTTTTCTGTATCCATTTTTTTCTGTACCTAGCACAGTATTTCTCAACCCTATCAACTTTAAGACATATGGACTTCAACTCCCAGAATTCCCCAGCCAGCTATGGAACTCTAAGACTTAAAGTCTCATGTCTTAAAGCTGACAGGGCTGAGAAATGCCCACCTAGCACAATCTTCTGAATCTCTTTCAATGTTTCTCCTTTTCACATTTTCCCCAAACAAATTTGCTTATAATATTTTCTCACTGAGATATTGTTTCTTTTGTTTGCCTATTCTTACGCTTCAAAAATAAAATAACACCATTTGGAGATATGATACAAACTGGTATTGCCTGTTCTAAATTGAATGGTGACCTCATCCAGCTGCTCATCTAAAGCCACCATCACTCTTGCCCTTGGACTTCTGTGGTAGACCTCAATAGTTATTCTTACATGAACTGATCTGAGAAGGCTTTTCTAAAGATGGAAATTTTGAATATGTTTGTGTTATAATATAATGGGTTCTCCTAGATGCAAGATTTCAAAGCTATAAAGCATTTTATCTTTCTTCCTTAATGGATTTTTGGTTAAGAAAAAAAACACAAGATGCAAGGAGGAAAATATACAAGTGTTACTAATGGAAATAATGGGCATCTAGATTTTCAGAAGAGTCCAGATCCAATGTTAAGTGCTTTCATAATAAAAGCCCCAGGGATTTCATAATAAAGTGATATCTAGCAAAAATCTTCCTAACTCCCTGAAATTCTTTTAACTAGAAATTCTATATACTGAATCTGGAAGTTTCTGTGTAAAAAAAATCAAGACTTTTCTATATAATTCTTTCAAATAATCACATAGTGATCTTTATTTGGACTTGTTTCTAGAATTAAAACATACAAGTGTGGAAGTTCCTGCCCATTTCATAAATGGTAAGAAAAATCAAGCTGATGTCTCTTTACTGAGAAACCAATTAGCAAAACATGTGACTTTGATTAGATTTTGTTTTCCACAATCCATTCATAGACTTCTGTTTGATGGTGGGACAAACTTGATGGTTCCATCCTACTTAGCATAGTTCTTATCTCTTAGTAAATATGTGGTCCTAATGTGATAGCCTCTGTCTCTTCTTCAGACCACTACAGAAACTACCTAGAGTCATATATAGCTGCTGTGGAGGAATTATATTTTTGAAATTCTTTTGACACAATACTTGCCAAAAGAACAGTTAAAGGCACCTCAGGAATAACTCTGGGATAAATCATGGGATAATGATCTGCCCAGCTCCCATTGGCCATTTAAGTCTGAAAGCATGTCCCCTCCCCCATTTGACTGCTAGGCCAGGGGTCTCCAACCTTGGCAACTTTAAGAAAGTCTTAAAGTTGCCAAGGTTGGAGATCCCTGTACTAGGCAATGACATCATTTTATCTGAGCTGCAAGAGTGATAGTTACATAACCTCTTTTCTTGTTGGAATTTTTAAAAATGAAAATATCAACCTATTGGAAACATATGATGGGGTTTATATAAGCATGAAACCCCTCATTAATACCTTTATACCTGTACTAAATCCCACTTTGAGATCAGTAAGTTTGTTAGACAGAGATCTAGAATATAGCCCCCAGTTGGTATTCAAAGGCCAAGTAACATCTTCAACTCAAAACCAATTAGATAGACAATTCTTTTTTTTAAAAAAATAATTTTTATTAAACAATTTTTTAAAACAAAAATTTTTACAATTTCCTTCTTTACAACATTTCCACATCAGTATAGACAATTCTGAGTTAGAAAGACCAACAATAAGATTCTTGGCTAGGCATTTTTTTCATTACCAAAACAAAAATGTCTATACTATCAGAACAGGAGAGAAGAAATTGAAAACAGAAAAAGGTAACTTTTGAATTTTTTTTTTTTTACAAACAGCTGGAAAAAAATGTAGTAGACACCATTTTGTTCTGAATAGCCACACAGGAGCTGTGCTTCTTAACCATCATAACTAATCATGTCATAATAGAATTCAGATTCCTATTCCATCTTGTATAATCAGAATTAATAAGTTTGAATTGATGTTCATTTATCTTAAAAGCCAGTTGTTCCTATATGGGCTTAGAAACATCTAAACCAGGACTGTCAAACTCCCAGCCCATGGGCCAGATGCGTCACAGGCTGCCCACATCCATGCCCGGTTTAGCAAAGGGGAAAAATGTCCCAATATGTCACATGATGACATCGTGACAACATGAGTTTGACACCCCTGATATAAACAATATTATGGGATCGCAGCTAACATTTCCCCTTCCCTGTCCATTAGTAATCTGCAGTCTTGGTGATTTTGCCAACCGATGTTTGTTGAAGTCCTTCCCCTTTTGTACAGACCCTTAAAAAAGTTAAAAATACATTTCTTAGATAGGTGAGGTGGGATTTCACACTAGCAAAATCACCTTAAGTTGCAAAGCAAGAAATCTAGAGCAAGGTCATTTCTAAGGATCAGGTATGGCAAGTGGCATTTGCTGCCACAGGATAAGTTTCAAGTTACATCTTGCAATGAACAAATTATCTTCCCAGCTTGCTAGACAGTCCTTCAAACTCAAAATCATCTTCAAATCACAAAAACCTTACACCTTTGATTGTATGCTTTCAGGTTAAAGTGAGCCAAAAGCAGGCACAATTTAATTTAGGAGAGACATAATGCATTACAGAATTGAATCTTTGAATGCTGATCTCTGGGTGCTGTTAAATAGTTAATGCTGTTACTGCAGTATTAGAATTTTATCCCAAGCATTAAAGAATTCCAAGATTTAGCACTAGACTTTATTCTAGAATAGGGGTTATTTCTCATGCTAAATCACCCAGGGGAAAAAAAATGACTGGAGCCTCCTTCATTATAATGGTGCTTCCATTTGCCTGGAGCTATGGACTGAATTGTGGTCTACTGTCTTAGACAGGAAATAGCTGGAATCTCATGTGTGGGCAGTAGGGACTGCCACACTTCCTTTCTGTTTAGAGCAAGTCTATCTCAAGGGAGATTTGTGTTGCAAGGAGTCAAGGACAATGTCATGCATCCTCTTGGTAAGCATTTACACCTTCTCACAGAGGTCTGCCTTCCTTTGGAGAACTGTATAGTGCTCTAGATAGCAAAGATATTTTAGCATCCCATGCAGCTGTCTCTCTTACTCTTTGAATTGCTAGATTCAAACCTACTGAGCTTACATATTCTTTACCTTTAGATCTACCAAAGCAGCAAAACAGGTGCAGATATTTATCCCAACTTCCCACTATTTCTTCCACTTCTTCCAAACCTTCTAACCTTGAAGGCTGGCCAATTTTTTAAATTTCCCATGTCTCCCAACTCTTTTCTCCTGGCCCTCCCGGATGTTTCAGCAGCTTTCAATGCCATCAATCATAGCACCCTTCTGGATCTGTCTGCAGTATGGATTGGGAGTGAGACCAGCATGATAGAATGGTTTGGAGTTTTGGGCTGTTCTGGGTCCACTGATATATTATCTTTGGTTTTTAATGAGGTAATGCTACATCAAAGCTGGTGTACAATTTGAGGGTTTTCCTAGACTTGCAACTCCAACTCAGGGAGCAGGGAACAGCTATGACTGTGGGTGCTTTGCAGTAATTGTCTTGTGCAATAATTGTTCTCATTCCTTGCTCATGACCACTCATTTCCCAACTGGATTATTGCAATATACTCTACATGGGGCTGCCTTTGAAGACCACCCAGAAATTGCAAAGTAGGTAGCATCGTATTGATTTGGGTCTTGCTTTGAGGCCACCATGTGTCCAGGTTACACCATTGCTACACGAGCTACACACTGGCTCCCAGTTTCTTTCTGGGTGCAATTCAAAGCGCAGGTTATAAACTACATGGCACAGAGTCAGATTATTTGTGAGACCATTTTTCTCTGAAGTATCTGCCTGTTTCATCACATCAGCTAAAGTGGACACACTCCCGGTTTCTTCCCTTAAATTTAGCCATCCATCAGGACCAAAGAAGCATGCCTTTCCATTGGAGCACTCTTTCCAGGGGAAGGACTTTTCCCCTTGAGATCCAGCAGACATCCTGAATTTTAAAGAAAGCTGTAAAGATTGGGGGTGGGCGGGCTGGGGGTTCCCCCAGGCATTGGGATAATAAGGTTGGAGCCTGGAGACCACATAGATGGAGGAATGTCTATGATGGGTTAGATACCTAGTTTTTTTCTTGATTTTTTGGTTTGTTTTTGTTTTATATTGTATGTGACCTTAGCACTGTTGCTAGCCACTCAAGACTGTGTGCAATAAGCTTGGCATTTATATAAATCTTTTAAATAATTAAATAAATGCAACAGGTTAAGGAGGTGTATTGAGGGCAGAACTAATGATCAAAGCAACAAGTTTGATTGAGGCTGCCGATTTTTCCTCTTGTAAAGGTACACTTCAAGATAAATGGGAAGTAGTACCCTTTATCTTGAAGTGTCTAGACATTGGACAAAAGTGGGAGAGAAGTAAGCATATGATTTTACCGGTTCAATACTATACAAAAGAGTTCTAGGTTATTGCAAAGTTTCCATGTGCTCATGCAGTTATGTTTTTTGTAAATGTCAAGGAAACCAATGGGGGCAACAGTAAAAAAGCAATGTAGAGTCAAATGGAAAACAATTGGTGGTTTTATGATTAGTCTAGACAGGAAACCATAAGCCTCTACTAGTAAAAAATGTGCTGTGAGCTTCTCTAGAAAAAAAATCCAGTGTGATAATTATTTGCTGCTACCTGTCAGAAGGAGCTTGGTAGCACCTTTTCAGACTAGCAAATGTGATTGAAAGGCATGCGTTTTTGTGAACACTTTGTCCTGAGCAAGAGTTCCCATCCCAGATAAAGGGCTGACCAACCTTTGCTTGAAAACGTCCAGATATGGAACCCTCACAGCTTCAAAGGGCAGGCTGTCCTACTGCTTAATAGTTCTCATGGTCAGGAAATGTCTTCTTATTCCGAATTTAGATCTCTCTTTATAACGCTTCCACCTTTCTTCTCCTACCCTTGAAAGCTCTGGTGGATATATCCACACTTTTCACTATAACAATATTTGAAATATTTAAAGATTACCATCATATCTTCTCACAGCCTAAACATCCTCAGTTCAGTTCACTGTTCTTCATAGGATTTAACCTCTGAGTCATTTAGCATCTTCATCTGGTTCTTTTCTGCCTTCTTTCTCTTTCCTCGGTGTGAACAACCTCTTTGTATTGTGGCATCCAGAAGCTACTAACTCTCTTATAACCATTCCAGAGATGGTCTTTAGCAGGTTCTGACCAGTTCTGGAGAACTGGTAGCGGAAATTTTGAATAGTTCGGAGAACCGGTAAATACCACCTCTGACTGGCTCCGCCCCCATCTATTCTCTGCCTCCCAAGTCCCAGCTGATCGAGAAGAAATGGGAATTTTGCAGTAACCTTCCCCTGGAATGGGGTGGGAATGGAGATTTTACAGTATTCTTCCCCTGCCACGCCCACCAAGCCACATCCACAGAACCGGTAGTAAAAATTTTTGAATCCCACCATTGAACCATTCATTTCCTTGTCCATATTATCCATTTCTTGTAATCTAATGAAAGTAATCATTTCAAGCATGCTATAAATAGGCATTATTAGTATATAGTTTCAGCTACTCTTTAAATAGAAATGGAAGTGCTTTCAGAAAGGGCCAGGTATTATTGCCGTAGAACACAACTGGGGTCTAATTACTTTTTGGAAAAATCAGAGAAAATAGTCTATGATCTTTCCATTTTTTAACCCAACACTCTAGAGTTCTGTCTCTGAAAGAAGTATTTTCTGTGGAATACTTTCCCCTCCAGCTCTTAAAGCCTTTATTTCAAACAGGCATTCTGTTTGATGCATAGAGATGACCTAGGAAGCTGTAGAAACAAGCAGTGAAAAATGAAAACTTGAATGGAAAAAGACCAAATTTGATTTCTTTGATTGCATACGTTAATTAACTTTTAGTATAAATATCCGTAAATATTTTGCAAGATGTTCATTTGAACTACACCATTTATGCAAATGGTGCCCCTTGTTTGCTTTATTGAGAAATTTGGAAAAAGCAAGAGTATTATATTCACATCTTCTTTAACCATTAGAGATCTTGACAAACTGAATTTCCAAGTTCAGAGTAGATACATGCGGTGGATTTTCTTTTCTTTTCTATCTTAGTATCATCACAGAGAGTTAGAGATGAGAAATATCTATGACATGTAATAGTGATTTTAAAAGGTTAGACTAGGATTACAAAAGAAAGGAAATACAAAAAGATAATAAACACCCATTATGTTTCTAATGACTTCCTCAAGGCAAATGCTCGTTAATAAAACTTCCTTTAAAAAAAAATTTTTTTCAGCCATGACGACATGTAGGAAAATATAAAATATGACTGGCAGAGGCAGCAGCTCATGCCTTCCAACAGCATTTTCCAGCTACATCACTCTCATTGTGCCCCAGTCAGTTTGCCCTACAGTCAGACAGGATGAATTATAGGAAAGTTGAATTCAGCACCCCACAGATTGTCACTTCCACAAATATTTGAGGGGGGGAGGGAGAAACTGCATTTATTTTTCAAAACTTTTGACAGTCTGGTGGTACTTCCTGTTAGTAAAATGCTCTTCCTGAATCCGTAGTTTCAATATTATGCTTTCTAATAATTGTATCTGCCTGTTGCAGTAATCCAGAGGTTGAACTGCCACTTAAACTCCACTAAAAGTCATTACTATCCAGGTCCAGCTGAGGAAGAGAAAGGAGCAGGAGAAAAGCGGCATCAAAAAGTTGTCCAAACAAATTTTACTATGATAGATTCTTTGTGATAGAAAACCGCATGGTAAAAAAAGCTCCCATTAAACATATACGAAAGCCACTGGATCCATGACATTGATTGGCTAAAGCACATTTTGCTTACTTGTTTCCCCACATTTTTTTTTTCTTCGTAGCATTTTCCAACAAATGCAGGATCAACCAAGTGCTGTTCCAATGCTTGTAATGGGAGTTTTCTGACCTGCTTATCACCCAAACCTGGCATCATGGGCTGAGAGAGAATGTCTGGCCCAACATTATCCAATTGGCTTTCATGCCATTTCCTCCCATGGAAATATAAAAAGACGGAATGAACTCCTATAGCCCAACATTATTTTGCCTCAGAACAGCTGCTGAGTATGCCTTGAAGGCTACCACATTAAACAGCTGATCTACTTATTTATTATATTTTTATTCCACATTTATTACTTTACAAGTAATTCAAAGTGGCAAACATACCTAATACTCCTTCCTCCTCCTATTTTCTCCATAGTAACAACTCTGAAGTGAGTTGGCTAAGAGAGAGCAACTGGCCTGAGATCACCCAGGTGTTTTATGCCAAATATAGGACTAGAACTCACAGTCTCCTGATTTCTAGGCCAGCATCTTAACTACTACACCAAACTGGCTTAGGATACAGTATAATTTCATTTTTTTTTTTCAGAACTAACAAATCTCTTTCCCTACCCACCAATTTTTATTTGACTGTTGTGAAGAGTTTGGTTTAAACAGACCTATTTTAAGACACACCAAACAAGTATTGCGCTGACATTGAAGATCCCAACTGATTTGGCAAGTTCAAAAGTTCAGTTCAACATTCATGAAAGAAACTGACTTTGTTTGCATTGCTATGTAGACATTAAAGATTCCCTGAGTAAGGCCTTGGGAGCATGTTATGTTTTACCACGGGATAAATGATTTTTCCTGATGTTTGTCAGCTGTCCCATCACAAACAAGCGGATTAAAAAGATGAGTTGCATTCCCCCCCCCCGCCTCCCCGAAGAGGCAGTTTGCTTAGATGCAGTGAGAATTGGATCTAAATATTCCTGTAGAATACATTTGCACATCTAGGGAAAAATAAACTGTAGATTCACAGGAAGTAAAATACAAGTGTTCTCTTTTTGGGTAGATTGTTCTCTTATTTGCATGTTCTGCTTCTTCCTTTGAGGATGTCCTTTATTTGAAGAACTGTTTAATTCAACCTGGTGTAGAGATAAATAACAACGATAAGAATGCAAAATGGGGAAACTTCAAGTTGCCTTTCAATAACTTTTGCAGAACAGAATCAGCAAAACCACTGATTCCCCTGGTTATAGTTGTTCCACTGTGAGATATATAACATTTCGATTTTCATTATAATATTTAGTTCTGAATTTAAATCTATGTATGTAAATTAGGGTAGAAATTTTCTATAACTGTATGGCTTTTTTTATTTTTTTGATAATGCTGAATAGCTCTCCTGGTGTTTGTACAGGTAGTCCTCGTGTTACAACAGTTTATTTAGTGACTGTTCAAAGTTACAATGGCACTGAAAATGTGATTTATGACCATTTTTGACACTAATGACCATTGTGGCATCCCCATGATCACCTGATTAAAATTCAGCCACTTGGTGTCCCGGGCTCATGTAATCCCCTTTTGTGACATTTTGACAAGCAAAGTCAATGGGGAAGCCAGATTCACTTAACTAGCGACCATGTTACTAATGTAACAATTGCAGTCATTTACTTAACAACTATGGGAAGAA
Source organism: Pituophis catenifer annectens (assembly GCF_029215685.1). Taxonomy (NCBI): domain Eukaryota; kingdom Metazoa; phylum Chordata; class Lepidosauria; order Squamata; family Colubridae; genus Pituophis; species Pituophis catenifer. Next base: position 237,173,604 of record NW_027256882.1, read on the forward strand.
AGGTTGTAAAACGAGGAAAAACACTCAACAAACATCTTACTTAACAACAGAAATTTTGGGCTCAATTTTGGTTGTAAGTCGAGGACTACCTGTATAAATCCTCTTGAGTCAATGGATACAAATGCACTCCCTGGTCTGTATAGAACTGTTTGATTCAAAAATGAACGAGAGAGTTATCAAAATAGAGTAAAAGTTATGATCAGGACTTATATAGGGGATCATGAACAGGTGGCTGCAGTTAAATACATTTGATAAATACATTTGTACCTTTTAACACATCTAGAAAGATTCTCAAAAAACAAGATAATATACTTTAAAATATAATAAAAAGTGTTCCAATATTTGAAGGGCTACCTCAAGAAGAAGGGGTGTCAAACTATTTTCCAAAGCTCCAGAAGACAAGACAAGAAACAACGGATGAAAACTAAATAAGGAGAGAAACAAACTAGAACTAAGCAGAAATTTCCTAACACTGAGAACAATTAATTAACCAATGGCATGGCTTGTCTTCACAGGTTGTAGATGCTCCATCATGGAGACTTTTAAGAAGAGACTGGACAGCCATTTGCCTGAAATGATACAGGGTCTCCTGCTTGAGCAGGGGGTTGGACTAGAAAATCTCCAAGATCCCCTCCAACTCTGTTATTCTGTGTCTACTATATTAAAAGTTTGTGCTTTGTTAAAATATGCAGATACTGCAGGTATGTTCAAGTTAGGACAGGTCAAACACAGTATTAGTTAGATCATCTGATAATTAAAGAAAACATCCGCATGGTCTAATTTAGCCCTAACTAACTTACAGTGGATGTGACTGACCAAAAGTATGCTACAAAGTATTGATAGAGAACATATTAATTCTTTAGCTGATTTTTATTTATTTGTTATTTATTTATTTATCAAATTTATATAGCTGGCCCATCTCACTCTAAGTGGCATACAACAATCAAATAACAGTATAAAAGCAATCATTAAAAACAATCATTATAAAAATATGGGCAACAATTATTAATATTAAATGATTATTTTAAAAAAATAGAATATATACAAACCACAAACAGAGAGAGTAAATATAGCAACCACATTTTCTAACTAACTCATCCATTTGAGGGATGGAACTGGTCCAGGATTAGGGGTTTTTTTTCCTTTTCTTGTTCCTATCAGAATTCTGGATTGGCCAATTTACGGATGCATTTGAATGAAATGCCAATCCTCTGGGAACATTTCTCTTTAATTTAAACGGTGGAAGAAATGCACAAACTATTAGGCTCTGACCTTTTGTGTCCTTTAGGACATTTGTCTGGTTGTTAGCAGTTGGCAAAGCTTCAGCTTTGCTGTTTTTCCTGAAAGAAAACAGATTTTTGAGCTAAAGTGTCAGGGTAATGTCAACAAAACATGCAAGGCTCAATTGCATATAAATAAGAGAACCAGAATGTCTAAGCAGCTTTGCAACACCTTCAATTGATTTACTAGTGATTATTTGAACCAGCAATAGTCATTAATACTGTTCTCCAGAAGTGTTAGCCATTTCTATTTTTTTCTTACCCCAAGTCCTTGAAAGAAAAATATATTATTTCTTTGCCTCCATATCAAGTATGAAAAACCATGGATTTACCACTATCTTTTGCTTCTAAGGAAAATAAACTCTTGCTATCAGATAAGGTCACAGAAATAAGAGGTTATTATAATTATTGTTTATTTCCAATGCCTGGGGTTCCCTGTGTGCCAATAAAAATATGAAAAAGATACAAAACCAAAAGTCCTTCCAAGATTCCAGTGATTGATACTTCATGAAGTAGGTCGGTGTTTCCTCAAGTAATTGCCTCCAGTTATTTGAGGACTATAATTGCAGAATTCTTAGCCAGGTTGATTAAACTGTCTGGAAATGCTGGGATTTATATTCCAAAGACACCTGAAGGCTGGGGGTAACTGATATAGGCTCTCTGAGTTTTGTAGAATATTTGAACATATTAAAAGTGTGTAATTTGCCTCTGAAGGTATGAATTGTGCAGAATTTCCTCATGAATTATTTAAAACATTTCCTAATGTCACTTATAGTTGGGGAAATATAAAGCCTGTTATTGCTATTGTTATATCAAGATGTTGGAAGAAATGTCCTTCTGGGTTCAGTTTCAAGTGGGGAAAAAGACACTGGATTCACGGAAGTTGCTTGGAAAGAAGGTTTATTAGGAACAGGATCACATGCCTTGGAGATCTTGCTATAAAATGTTATAAATCGTTAGAATTAGACTGTTTCATCTTTACTGTGTTTGAATTCAGGTGAGCATAAACAAAATTTAATTCCATTCCTGGTGACTCAAGAAAAGTATACCTCACTATATATTCTTATAACCACTTAAGCCATAAAACAAAAATAATGATTAGAAAAGTCAGATATTTATTTTAGCCAATAGGCTGAATATAGCTTGTTTTTAGAATACAGTGCTGAAAAAAACAGAATTAGATGGTATAATATCCCAAGTATTACAAAGAATCTGTAATGAACCTGGACAATGGACCATTACAGCCATTGATACAAGGGTAAATACACATTTATCTTAGAAACCCTCTGAAACCCATATTACAAAATCATTTAGAGGCTTTTGTTCTATATCTTCTACCCATTAAACATCTGTTTCTTTTCAGTTACAAAAACTATGCACATTGAATACACCATAAATTTGTTGCAATTTTATGGTCTATGCAATATCTTATCATAATGATATTAATAACCTGGCTAGATTAAAGCTTTCAGGATATCTAGTTGCTGATATTGCCATACAGGAAAATAAAATCTGAAGCTACAAAGATAGCATTACAATAGGAACAGGGAATGTACGAGGTATGAACACAGGAAAGGTCAATGAAAGATGAAATGAAACAACTACAAATTGAAATCCTAGGCATCAGGAAATTGAGATAGACTGGGATTGAATACTCTCAATCAGAAGATTACACTATTTATTACTCAAGACATGGAAAAAAAGAGGGGACTTGTGATGCTTTTATAATTAGGAATGGTATGGCAAGAAAAGTGCTTGCTTACAATGGAATCAATGTCCAAATAATATCAATATGACTTGGTGAAGAACACTTTAATATGTCGATCATTCAAGCTTATGCTTCCGATGCAGAAAAGGAAGAAGGTTTATTACTTCTGTAATCGAATTCAAAATGAAATGGACAGAACATGCAAGCAAGATGTGCTGTTTGTGATTGGAGACTGGAATACCAAAGTTGGAAACATGAAAGAAAGAGAAAATGTATTTGGATTGTACAGTTTAGGAAACTAAAATCAAGCACAAGAGCAATTTATCAATTTCTGCCATTCCAATTATTTCTTCATAGTTAACTAACACTGTTTTCAGACAATCAAAATGATGCCTCTGTATATGGTCATCATCAGATGGAGTATGTAGAAATTAAATTAACTACATTATTGCCCAAAGGAAGTGGGGGAGCTCAATTATAGCATCTAAGACATGGCCAGATGCCAACTTTAGAACTGTTCATGAATTGCTTGTGTTCAAGCTCCAAATTAAGCTAAGGAAGGAGAAAAAGCTAGTTAAATTTCTACAATATGATCTTGAACATATATCCCTATTTTCAAGAAGAACATTAGGAATCACTCTGAAATCATAAACTTCACTGATAGAGAATTAAGGAATTATGGAATGAATTTTAAAAAGTCATTAAGGATGAATGTGAAAAAAAAGATTACCAAAAACAAAGAAATAGAAGAAAGCAAACTGGATGTCAGCACAAACCATGGAAATTGCCAAGGACAGGAGAGAAGACAGAGCCAAGAAAGACAAAAATCTCAGAAATGAATTCAACGAAGAGTTCAGACAGTTGTTAGAAGAGACACCAGGCAGTATTACAAAATCTGTAAAGACACTGTGGATGGAGACAGACATGGAAAAACAAGGAAAATCTTTCAAAGGAGTTCTGAATTCCAACCTCAAATTAGTATGCTAAAGGGACAGATTTTAACCAATTCAAAGGAGATAGAAGGATGAGGGAAAGAGTATACTGAAACATTATAAAGTAGAGAAATCAACATCCAAAATACCTTAGAAAATACTTCTTACTTAGAAAAACCTCTAGTACTAGGAGATGAAATTAGATCAGCACTCCACTCATTATCAAGTAGAAAGGCTACAGGAGCTAATGGAATACCCACTGAAATATGGAAGGGAAACAAAAGAATAACCAAGCTATGCCAGTAAATCTGCCAGCTGATTGGAAGAGATCAATCTACATTCCAATGTGCAAACTATATATAACATCCTTAATTTCATATGCTAGCAAAATAATGCTTAGGATCATCTAACACAGATTAGAGTCCAAATGGAAAAGATATGACAGATGTTCAAACTGGCTTTAGAAAAGGCCAAGAAACATGAGACATTATTGCAGATGCACATTGGATAATTGAGAAAGCTGAAGAATACCAAAGAGAAAGCAGTGTGTAGTTTATCAATTATAGAAAAACCTTTGATTAAATTGATTACATCAAGTTCTGGAAAATGCTCAAACAATGGGAATCCCGGAACATCTCATTGTCTTCATGAAATATTTATACAAGTCAGGAAGTCACAGTATGGGCAGAACATGGTGAAACAAACTGGTTCCAAGTTGGCAAAGGAATGCAACAAGGCACATACTCTCCCCTTATTTATTCAATATGTATTATATTATGGGAAGCTGGGTTGGAAGAAGTCAAGAGTGGTTTTAAAATTGATGTATGAAACATCAATAACCCATGCTATGCCAGTAACACTGTCCTGATAGCCAAAAATGCAAAGAAATTGCAAGCCCCAGTATTGCATTCCTTAAGCAAGGCCCATAGTTGGTGCTTCCAACAGTTTTTGGTATTTCTTTTCCCCTTTAGGGGATATTTTCCCAATGAAATCTGTAGTTTTAGGAGGAAGAGGAGGAGGAGAAAAGGGGAGGAAGGGAAGGCACTTTAATCTGAATTTTTGTTAATCTGGAAATGTGATGAAAGCTATCAGTTCCCAAGTAAACCTTTTTGCAGGTCCAATTTAATTTAGGGCAATTCTGCCCTTCAGCCTCAGCTGCTTTCTCGTGTGCTCCCAACTGTTCTTAAGCCAGCTGCAAAAAATCCATTTCCGGTTTGACTGCAGTGGTTTGACAAGACTGAGCTGGTGTTCAGACCAGACTGTGGACTCTGTAAGACCTCATTGGTCATTCCCCTGTTCTTTCCCTTCCATTCAGGAAAGGCAGGAGTAGCTAGTTGGTTCCAGTATGGACCAGCCTACCAACACCTGCCTTTTCCTTTTAGGGATTCTTATTTATTTATTTATTCAATTTATATGCCGCCCTTCTCTGGAGACTCAGGGTGGCTTACAATGCGTTAAGCAATAGCCTTCATACTTTTTGTATATACCTGCTTAGTAGGGCTTTTGCCCCCCCCCCAGCGGTGTTCTTTTTTATACAAAGTCAGCTTATTGCCCCCACAATCCGGGTCCTCATTTTACCTACCTCGGAAGGATGGAAGGCTGAGTCAACCTTGAGCCTGGTGAGATTTGAACTCGCAGTAATTGCAGGCAGCTGGCAGCAAAGTGCTATTTAGCAGCATTTTAGTCCACTGCACCACCAAGGCTCTTCCCTCCTAACTATCCCCATGCTGTTCCTTCGCTTTTCCAATTTGTTGGGAACTGGGAAAGTCAGATGCTCCATTCATCCATCATTTCTCACATTATCTCCTTGACACTAACATGAACCCTTTTTTATTTCTGTTTTCCCTTATAGCTCCATAGAATTGCTCTGAAGCTGCAATAATCAAAACAATAAGGAACAACTTATTCTTTTGTTCCTAGGTTCTTCTGGACTCTATGGAAACTTTGCAGCAAGGAACAATGGATAAGTCAGCTTCACAGAAACAAAGTCCACAGACAACCCCATCCTGACCCCGCCCTGAGTCTTCGGAGAGGGGCGGCATACAAATTGAATTAATAAATTAATTAATAAATCCCATTTTCCCACCTCCATCCTACCTTAATGCCTGTAACTTGAAAGCCAAACTATCTTGGAACTCAGGCTTAAATTTTTTTCAAAAGAATCCTGTGATCAGAAATAACCCTACTGGTATATTATAGGTAGAAGGAGTGGTTGTGGAGCATATTATCCCCTACTCCTACCTCTGCTGCCTACCTCACCTGATATCCTTCTTTTGTACCTATAACCTCTTAGCTCTTTCATTCATAATTACATGTAATCTATATATAATTGCAATAGATAGATAGATAGAGAGAGAGAGAGAGAGAGAGAGAGAGGGAGGGAGAGGGAGGGAGACGGGGAGGGAGAGGGAGAGGGAGAGGGAAGGAGAAGGAGAAGGAGAAGGAGAAGGAGAAGGAGAAGGAGAAGGAGAAGGAGAAGGAGAAGGAGGGAGGGAGGCAGGCAGGCGTGGGGAGAGATTTTACTTCATAATTAATCCATGGTTTACTTATCTTACATTCCAAGCATAACTTTCCATATACCATCCTCACAACCAGATGGATCCCTAGGTATAGACATCCACTATGCATCATGACAGAAGATGTCAATCATCAATCTAATTCATATCTCTACAAATGCACATTGTGTCCCAACAGCATGGAGCGTACCAGTCAATTTTGGCATATTTTGTCTATTATGCCACAAGCAGAAAGCCCAGCTTTATCTCAAGCATACTCATGTTATTCTACGCAAAAACCTCTCATCCAGTGTCTACCAGTTATGCTAACATACTGTTAGTTATATCCTATCAACTTGGAAGCATTGTTGTTTGTAAACATTCAGAAAATTACTGCCAGGCTGGGTGTGTGTTTCAGACCCTGGTGTGTGCATTGGGGACTTTTTATTATTATGGCATGTACCCTGGAGCAACATCTGGTGCCCATAGGTTCCTCAAGCCTGCTGTACTGCTTCAGAATAGAAATTAGTTCTGTGCTACTTGGAGCATAAAAAGAAAATGTACTAATCCTCCCCTCAAAAACTACCTTTGGGGAAATGTTGAGAAATGCATTAGTCCAGAATTAATTAGAGGTAGGACAAGTTTCCTGTTTTCAGTTTGACTTGGCTCAGCTTTGCAATGAGCCATTCTCCTCCAGAGAAATTCTGGTGAGGACTGGTTACTTTTCTTATGACCCATAGACCTTGTGTCATAGTGTGCTACATTATTTCTTTTATTGACTGATTCATTAATTCTTCTCTCCATGCATTATCATTGCTGCCACTATAGTCACTAAAACTCCATTCATCCCAAGGCCAAATGTGGCCCATGCCGAGACTTCAACACCATAAAAAACCGTAAACTCATAACAAAAACTTTTAATCTTAGCCTTGCTAATTTCAGCCTTTGCCTCCCTACACCCCAGGATATGTTAAATGCATCTCCTGGACATGAATAAATTGCCCATCACTGAGCTTTGGTGTGTGTTGGGCAGGCCAGGAGTATATTCGCTTGGGAAACTATGAAAGCTAATCTGTATTAATTCAGAGTATAGTTTCAAGGCCACAATTCCTTTCTTCCTCAGCCCCACCACACAGCCAAAGGATAAAAGCAATGAAGATTCTCAAGTGATAAAAATTGACAAAACGAGCCGCATGCATACCAGGAAGCTGGTAGGATATGATAATTACGCTGTGCAATTGATGCATTCAATAACCTAGTAGTAGGTCCATGCATTGCTACCATTCTTCCAAAGCAACTTCATTTGATATATTCAAGCATTTTAAAGTGTCTGATGCCACGAAGCATTTGCCAGATTTTCGAATTGTGCATCTTTTCCCAACTGCCTATTCTGATATTATTGTCAGTGTATCTGGAATTCATTCACTTTCCCAGAATTCTGTGTTCTTGTTCAGCATCTCTGTTCTGGTCAGCTTGACCTCTCCCAAGACTGGACTGTGGAGAAAAGGTCAGAAACTAACAGTGTCTTTGCTTTTCTCTGACTCATCTGTTGCAAACATCAAAATAAATTTCACATATTGTGTCTGCACTGCCCCTATCGGGCTCTGGAGACATTTCACTAAATATAAGCCATGATGACAAGAAGGAACGCCGCTGTCTTGAAAACACATAAGCACACAAAATGATAGGGGTGGTTTTAAAATAGTTCTACCTCAATGCACAGTTTTAAGACATTGCGCTTCTGTGTGTGTGTTTCTGTGATAATGTTTAACATGAAATGTTATAGCATGTTTTTCCAATTCTCATGTAAAACCATGCACATAACAACCACCAAATCAGATCCACACATGTCTAATTACAGCTGCTGGATCTGGAGATATGTTTCTAGTAAGTGGGTGGTTGGGTCTTCCTGCCTGAGGGGGAAAACACAGTCCAAAATATGATAAAGTAGCGATAAAAAAGTGGGCAGACCAGTGGTGGGATTCAAATTTTTTTACTACCGGTTCTGTGGGCGTGACTTGGTGGGCGTAGCAGGAGGATACTGCAAAATCCCCATTTCCTCCCAATCAGCTTGGACTTGGGAGGTAGAGAATAGATGGGAGCAGGGCCAGTCAGAGGTGGTATTTACCAGTTCTCCGAACTACTCAAAATTTCCGCTACCGGTTCTCCAGAACTGGTCAGAACCTGCTCAATACCACCACTGGGGCAGACCCAAGGAAAATATTAAATCTGATTTAAATGCAATCAAATTAAATGCTTAAATCCAATCATAAAAGCAGTTCTCCTCTTTGTTATGCAAGAAATTAAAATTCACTGGCTGTTTTTTCAGGGGCTCTTTGAGTTACATACTGTAACATAAAAATGTAACCACATCCTATGGTGGAATTGACACCAATGGCTTCATGGATACTATCTGGACACCTTGTCAATTTCTCAAATCTACAATGCTGGGAACCAGGGGTGAAATGTAAAATTTGTTACTACCAGTTCTGTGGGCTTGGGGGGGGGGGGGGGTAATGTGACTGGGTGGAGGTGGCCAACTTTTTTTTTTAACTTTTCAAAGCATTTTTTCTAATGTTTTGAAAAGCCTCTGCTGATTTTAAAAAAATACCTCTCTGACGATCCCAGCTGAGTTGCCTGATCGGCAGAGAGGTTTTTTTAAAAAAATACTTCTCTGCCGATCAAGCAACTCAGCTGGGATCGTCAAAGACTTTTCAAAGCATTTTTTTTACCACCTCTTCGGCCAAGAGGTTGCAGAAAAAAATGCTTTGAAAAGCCTCTGATGATCCCAGCTGAGCCGCGCAATCATCAGAGGCTTTTTTTTTCTTTTAAAAGCATTTTTTCATCGGAAGAGGTTGTAGAAAATATGTTTTTAAAAGTAAAAAAAAGAAAAGCCTCTGATGATCGTGCGGCTCAGCTGGCCATGGGGGTGGGGGGCAGGGATTTTTGCTACCGGTTCTCCGAACCACCCGCCACCATCGGTACCAGATCAGGCAATCCGGTCTGAACTGGGAGCATTTCACCCCTGCTGGAAACCCCTTATGGCTTTCCTCCCATATTGACCAAATTTAAGTTCAAAGCCCAGGCTGAACTCATAGGAATTAGTTAATGGGAATTCACAAAGGAGGGGTGGATTCAAAGCAGAGGGAAAAAAAGAAGATGGCCACAGTAAAGTGCAATCCATTAGTCCTTGAGCTGTCAAAAAAGGGCTCCATCACAAATTCCACCAGCTTCATTGCCAACCCGTTCTGCTTCTGCTGATGATTGTTGCTGTCTTTATGTAGGACAGAGACTGGTGGATTCCTGTAGCTTTATTTTGCCTCCCACCAAGGATTATTTGCCAGCTGGAAAAACAACCACCAATTGTGCTCTTTAATATGCGGTGGGATTGGTTGTGTGAATGTAGACAGATGCTTTGAATTGTGGCTTAGCCACCTTTCAAGTTGGCGAACTTTCACAGTTCTGCAATGAGCATCGTAAAGCCATGTCCAAAATAACCCAGCTGGCAGATTGCAGGTAGGGAGGAGGGCTCATGGGTTGAAGCAGGAGGGACTTTCCCAGTCTTTTTGCTTAGAGCATTCCTTCCCATTTCATACCAGAGTTCTCGACTCTCTTTCTCAAATGCTGCTCCGACTCCTCACCCCTACACACTCAATGGGGACACCAGGTAATCACCAGAATAACCCAAATGATTTCAGAGATGAAGAGAAGTGAAAGGATGATTGGAGGAAGCTGAAAAACTAAAGAACAGATGCTCCAAAGCCCCAGGTGGAATCTGACCTGAAAGTGCATTTCTGGCTACAGAGCAGATGTCTCAAGGTTCTCTAGCCATCACTGGAACAGTTCAGAGGAAATAAATGAGGGACTTTCCTTCTCCAAAATGACTTGCCCACATTCTCCTCCTTGTGCTCATGCACCACTTATATTTCTCCCTCCCTCTTGTTCTTTGTTGCCCAGACAGTGAGACAACTCAAGAGATCTTATATGAGATGAAGACCAGAAGCCTATCCTGCGATTTTCCCAAGGATAGAGGGTCTTGAGATGCCCAGCCTTCTCTTTTCCTAAACCACAAGTCTTCTCTGGCATCTTTCCTTTCTCCACTTCCGGAGTTCAGATTTTACTCTGGTCCCTGCAACTCATCAGCTGCCTGTCTGGACTGAGTCCCCTCCCACTCCCAAACCACAGAACCAAAAGTAAAATAAAGGAATGAATGAATGAATGAATCCATGCGTGCACACAACTGCCCGCCATCGTAGTGTACACAAAATGATTACGCATGATTCCTCCTCTCAACAACCTTTTCCTTTCCCACACCCCACATACTGTCTCTTTTCATCACAGAGGAGACACAGAATCGGAGAAGAGGCCAAGATCTGAGAGAGTAAGAAATCTCATGCAGAGTTTTGTTTTGTTTTGTTTTGACTTTGGCCATTTCTATAGCGGTGACTGAGAACATCTCCTTTCTGCGCAGCACATGTTTTAAAAAACAGACCTACTGCTTGTGGAAAACAGTGTGAAACCCAAACAAGAGCTTTAGCTAGACATTATGCAGGCAGCTGCCTCTATGGAAGTCGGTGTCCAGTCTCTCCTGTAACTCACACTCTTTAAGTAACTCACATTCTAATCTGCACATTCTTTCATGGCAAAATGGCCAAGAAAGAGTGTGCAGATAGGGCAAAGGGAGCTGGGCAGATCCCAACTGTGATTATCTTCAGGGCACAGGTGGCAGCAAGCAACAACATGTGCAACCTATCACGGATTTTTGTCCAAATGGCATTGCAATGTCACACCTCAAACTTCAATCCTCTAAGGCATGAGTGCAGTGTCATAAATCACAAAGAAAAGGGTTGGGACTGTGATGCTACTTTCATCAATCTGACCTCCCCTTTATTCCATGGACACTGCTGGAGGCAAATGATGAAACATGCATGACCTCATTGCATGCATGTCATGATTTAGGCTTTGTCACTGTTTGTGGTGGATGCAACCGATCTCACACCTTAACCACATCAGTCACCCCAGCGTCAATGAAGTCTCCAAGAGAAAAACTGTCAAAAGAGGGAAGACATTGCTTTAAAACCAACACTGTTAAGGGGTGTTGAAGCAGCCTTAGCTGCAGAGAAAAGCCATGGCGACAAAGTGACATAAAGAAGTCCACACACCATTAGAGAAAGTGAGGACAAGTCCAGAGAAAGCCAGCAAAGGGAGACCAAAGATTAGAGAGAAAGCCAGTGAAGGGAAACCAAAGGTCCTCGACTTACAACAGTTCGTTTAGTGACCGTTCGAAGTTACAACGGCACTGAAAAAAGTGACTTATGACCACTTTTCACATGACCATTGCAGCATCTCCATGGTCATGTGATCAAAATTCAGCTATTTGGCAACTGACTCGTATTTATGACGGTTGCAGTGTCTTGGGGTCATGTGATCCCTTTTGTGACCTTTTGACAAGCAAAGACAACGAAGCCAGATGCACTTAACAACCGTGTTACTAATTTAACAACTGCAGTGATTCACTTAACAACTGTGGCAAGTGAGGTCGTAAAATCGGGGAAATTCACTTAACGAATGTCTTGCTTAGCAACTGAAACTTTGGACTCAGTTGTGGTCATAATTCGAGGCATACTTCTCAGAAAATACACAGAATGGAAATATTTTCAGCAGATATAACATTATGCTTTTCTGAAGTTCCTATTTCCTGGCTTGCTTTCTTTTCTTTTTTTTAATTGATGGTATTCCTTTCCCAAAGCAGGAATGGGAAGTATTTTCTAAAATATGCCCCTCCGCCTCCCCCAGATCAGTGTGGAAAACTTCCCAGTTCTCGCAGGGTTTAGCGCCCTTAGATAAAAGTGACTTTTGGAGAGCAAAGCATAACTCCCTTCCTTCCCTGCGCTTGCCACCCTTCGCCCATTGACTCAGAAGCCAAGCCCAGGGAATTCAGTCGAAGCTCCGTCTCCGCCAAGGGTGCAAGAGCGCACCCGTCGGCCAGAAATGGGCCACCTTTGCAGGCCCTGCTCGCTGAAGAACAGCGGGACTCCTTTCCCACTCAGCGGATCCGGCTTGAGCAGCCTGGCTGGGAGAGGAGCAGTTGGCAGGAGCGCGGAGCTGAGGGCTGCTGCCGTGGGAGGTGCGTTGGAGGACACAAGGCTCGCCGGAGAAGGAATGTAGAGGCAGCCCAGCGGGGAACAGGGGAGGATGTGGCGGCGCGTGTGAACCGGGACTCGTCGCCGAGGAGAGTTCGGCGGGAGGAGCCCCGCAAGGCCGAGAGGAGGCGGCGGCGGCGGCGGCGGAGCAAGAGAAGGAGGAGAGGAGGGGGAGGCATCCGCTCGCAGCCGGCCGGCGGAGTTTTCTCCCCTTCGGCTGGACGGCGCGGTCGAGAGGCGCTGATCGTCCCGCGCGACTGCGCTCTTGGCTAAGCGGCAACTTTGGCCCCACGAAAAGTGGGACTCGGCAGAGCAGAGCGCTTGGCGCCAACAACCTTCCGCCGGCATGAGGAGAGCCGGGCAAAGAGCGGGCGAGGAGGGAGAGGAGCAGCGGACGCCAGGTGAGCGGGAAGGCAACGCCGGCGCGGAGTTAAAAGGGCGAAGGGGGTGTGTGGGAACGCCTCGCCTCTCAATAATCCGAATTGGCGCGAGGCGCTTGGGAATCGGATGGGACGGAGTGGGGGGCCAGTTTTAAGGGCGACGGCGCCGACAGCGAGTCCAGAGAGAGACAAAAAGCCTGGCTAGGTGGCTCAGTGGCTAAGACATCGAGCTTGTCGAGCAGAAAGATAGGCAGTTCGGCGGTTCGAATCCCTAGTATAGGTCTCCTGCGTGAGCAGGGGACTGGACTAGATGACCTCCAAGTTCTCCCAACTCTGTTACTGTTACAAGGCGATGCGCCCCAAAGCGATAACCGTGAGATTTGCTAGCTATTTGGTATGGGGGGGGGGAGGAATCGGCTCTAGACGGGAACGAGGTGGGACCGTTTACAGAGTCCGTGTCGCAAAAAAATAAAAAATAAAATCACAAAAGGCATCCGGCCCCGATCCTTGTCTCCTTTCTGAACTTGGTGGACCCACAATTGTATTCTCCCTTCACAATGGGGCTGTGCTGGGCACCGGTTCTAAGTGAACTTCGGCTCACCATCACCGATTTCCAAATTCGTTACGTTGGGGAGGGGGGGAGGGTTGAAGACGCCTCCCCCTTTTAAAAAAAAAGTTGCGGTGGGACCCTCGCCCAACGGGCCTTCATCCAGAGCAATTTATTCGGCGGCGCGTTCATAAGGAGAAGAGAGACCAAGGAGCCCATCGGTATCTGGGTTAGCGGAGGTTAGCTTGGCTTTCCCGTTTCTGACGATCAGACATTCAGACGACACAATCGGACTAACTACCAATTTGGGGGAAGATAAACGAACAATGAAAGGAGCATGGGAAGATGGGAGCATGAGATCGTTGCATTCCCAACCCCGCACCTCCCACAGTGTTGGATTAAGACTGGGATTGTGGGAGAGTGCCAGGCGGGGAAATTTAATTTATAGCATCAGTTTTTAAGCCAGGAGGCATTGTTCTCCTCCCTTGCTTTGGAGTTTGCTTGTGCATTTATTTGGTTAAAACCTTTATGTACTGAATTTATACTCCGCCTTTCCTCCAGGGCAGCTCAAGGTAGTAAACCTAGCATGATCACCTAGGTAGGTTGGACTGAAAGAATATGATTGACTTCAAACTACTCAGAAGGGCAGGCTTGAACCCGAGTCTTCTGGTCCTAATTCAACATTCTTTGTATTTGTTTCTGGTATGATCAGGTAAAATGCATTTTCAGGAAGCCCATGGATCTCCTCTGGGGATGGGGTCTTGAAAAAAGTTCACAAAAAGTGGATGGAATTCAGGATAACTGCAGCAAGATTTTAAAATGGGCCATATTAAATAGCTCTTAAAGAAATGGCTGAGATTCAAAAGTTTGGAGTACGAAGAGGAGAAATGCAATTTTTAGGAAACAGCCTAGTCTTTGAAATGAGGAGATCTCTATTAAGATAGCTTCTAAAAAAACAAAAATATACTAATTGTGTAATGGAAGAAAATAAGAGCGGTAGAATATGAGGTGCAATTCTAAAATAATGGTAAATTTAGAAAAATGTGGTAATAAAATATGGGCAGACATCCAATGCATAATCAAACAAATGCCATTTCCTTGAAGAGAAGCATGCAGCTGTTATTGAGCCAGTGATAGGACAGGCCTTTGAAAAGTATTCCGGAAGTGGGCAGGTCAAATCCAGAAAAAAGATGGAGCCTTTTAAAGGTTTAAGCCTTTTTTGCTTTAAGGTTTAAAGCGAAATTGAACGATGGTAGCTAACAGTTCAATTCCTTTCTTATATAATTAATTACTAAATAAACACACTTAATTTCTTTCCTATTCCAGACACATCACATTTAAGTCTCTTCCCATTTCAGACATAAAACAGCATATATGAACTTTCAAAAATTAATTTGGAAAAGTACTTTATACAATATCTCTTTGCTGCAAATTAAAGCAGCCACGCTTTTTTTCAAATAATTAAAACTGAAGATTCACAATTTCTGCATACTGCTAGTGAATATCATATATATTCTGCGCACGAGAAGTTAATCGGATATGCACTCTTGATCTACAAGACAGGACAATCCAAATATTTATTTTATTTAAACAATTTATATGACCACCCACCTCACTATTAAGCCTTTCGGTGGAAGGATCCTTCCTTCCTTCCTTCCTTCCTTCCTTCCTTCCTTCCTTCCTTCCTTCCTTCCTTCTTTCCTTCCCCATACAAATGGATTTTGCATAAAATACAACATGTTACAAAATAAATTAAATTGCAACTGGGAAGTTCTGTAGTGGTTTTCTTCAAGAACATCTTGTCGATCAGTTTGAAATGTCATGCCGTGTCCCAGTGTCATTGTTTTATCAGACAAGCAGAAACATGCTGGGCAGACAGTTAGAGATCATACAAGGTCAGAATATTCACATTACATCATATTCGGCATGTAGAGCTATTATTTCATTTGTGGACTGCTCTGAGGGGCATTGTCGCTAGAGCAGAATGACGTAGTCTGAAATCAAATGAATATGGACTGGATCTCACATAAACATAAGCACAGCACCTTTCTGATAGTAAATACAATAACTCAGCCATGTCCTTTTTTCAGGCTGATATGGGATCATGATTTTAGTAGAAGAAGTTTTGAGTTTGTTCAAAAGCTGAAGCACTTCTCCACTTGTTCACTTTCATATTCCCACTCCCTCCTGCTTTTTCTCTTCCTCTCTGTCTGAAGTGAAGGACAAGGGGGGAAAAATTGAGTAGCATCAGGGGACAGCATCTGGAGCGCTTGGCAAAGACACTCCTCCTCCGCTCATGATTTCATGATTCTCTCTCTGGGTTCAGACTTATGGGAAGAAGCTTTAAAGGTACATGGACTGCTTTTCCTATTCCTCCCCTTTCCCACAATCTCCCTCTTGTAAGGATCCAATTTCAATGCATCCACCATCTGGAAAGAATATTACTTCAGCCGCTAGACTTCAGGAACATGAGAACGCTTTTCTTCAAACAGCCAGTCCGTACATACCCTCAGCTTCACAAATATTTATACAAAACTAAAACCCCCAATAATCTTAACTAAATCACCTTATTTTTGCTAGTATATCCCAGTGATATTGAGCTGCAGTGCATGAATTGACTGGTCTGCTTTTAATTTCCTCTCTTAAAGATGATGTAATTTCACTGCTTTCTTGAATATGGAAACCTAACATTGAGTTTGCTGTTAACTTTGCATTCATTTTACAAGTCCTGCACAGTCTGTTTTCACCATTCTTGGTCATGAAAACCAGTGGGGCACTTAGGCAGAATACATCTATCTGCTTGTCTGTCTGTCGTATCTATCGTCTCTGTCTGACTGTCATCTATATCTGTCTATCTATCATCTTTGTCCGTCTGTCTGTCTATCATTTATCTATCAAGTCATCTATCTCACATGCATCCCCGTCAGACAGCTAACAGTCAGTCAGTTGGTGGCCCCTGATATCAAATATGTGAATGGGATTTGGAACACATCAAATCCCATCACTAGGTCAGGCCTGCACAACTTGTAAAGAGGACAGGATGACACTGATAAATTAAAAATTATTGCAGGCTGCAAAGAAATATTTGGCATGCCATTCAGCTACTCTGCAGCTAATGGAGCAGGGTAGTGGAATTATTACTTTCTAAAAATTGCTAGCAGGCCACACAAAGACTGTTTCGTGGGATACTTGTGGTCTGAAGGCCATATGCTCTGCAGGCCTAGATGCTGCATACATGTTCAACATGGTCAGGCTACAGATGAAAACCGATGGGCAAGGACTGCAGAAATGTGGAGCATTCCAGACACATACCGTATTTTTCAGAGTATAAGATGCACCTTTTTCCCCCCTAAAAGGGGGCGAAAATTTAGGTGCGCCTTATACACCGAATGTAGCCCGGCCACCCACTGGCCCCCACACTTTGGCCTCTGCCTCCCAGTAGTTACCTCCTTGCAGCAAGGAGCAAGAAGAAATAGCTCCTTTCAGCTTCAGCACAGCCTAATTAGCACAAGTTGATTGGATCGGCCTCCCAAATCTCAGCTGATTTGCTCTCAGCTGTTTTGCGCAGGGCTCTGCTGCTTGCTGCAAGGAGGTAAATTGCTGGAGCAGATATTTTTTTCCTTGTGCTAATCAAGCTATCCTGAAAAATGAAAGTAAAGCAGGCTGTTTGCTGCAACGAGGCAAAATTGCTGGGAGGCAGAGGCAGATTTCTTTTTCTTGTTTTCCTCACCAAAATAGGTAGGTGCGTCTTATAGTCCAGTGCGTCTTATACTCCGAAAAATATGGTACCTCTGGGTGCATAGGAGCCTTTTTTAGAATTATGACTAACGTGCATTGGTTGAAGTAGTTAATGCACATCTAAGGGAAGACATGTTGACACCTTGGAATGTTCTGATATCAGTTAGATATTAGATATACCGTATTTTTCGGAATATAAGACGCACCGGAGTATAAGACACAGCTTAATTTTTGGGGAGGAAAATAAGAAAAAAAAATCTGCCTACCAGGTATTCATCTGGCTTGCATCCTTAGTCTGGTCAGCTTCAGCACATTAGTTTGCTGGTTTTTTTATCCCCTGCTTGGGGATAAAAAACAGCTTCTAAGGCACAGCTGAGAGGAAGCAGCAATGAGACAAACAGGCAAAGCACGGACTAGCGCCTAGTTAGGGCTGAAAAAAAGCGTCTAAAGAACATCTGAGAGTCGGAGGAAAGCATGGAGATTGCTTCACTTGCTAGTGCCTCCTTAAAGCACAGCAGAGAGTCGAGCTAGTTAGCGCCTCATTAGGGCTGAAAGGAAAAAGCTACATTTGGAGTATAAGACGCACCCAAATTTTCAGCCCCTTTTAGGGGGGGAAAAGGTGCATTTTATACTCCTAAAAATATGGTAGTCTTGAAAGGCATTCAAAACAGCCAGATCTACAATTTCTAGAGGAATTGCTTAATGGCATCATTACCAGGTTGGAAGTCTTCTGATATACATATATATCATAATTATATACATTAGGGCTTTGAACCTGATACTGATATCATCTCTCATAGGTTCATATTCAAAATAATAGAAGTATCTGTTTTGCCTGGTAGTCTTTCCTTTAGGTCAGGGCTGCCAAACTCGTGGCCCGCGGCCTGGATGTGTCACGTGCTGCCCACGCCCAGTTTAGCGAAGGGGAGGAAGTCACGATACGTCATGTGACACCGCTGTGATGATATGAGTTTGGCACCCCTGCTTTAGATTAATCATTTCCATTTGTAAACAGTAAAGTAATCATTACAATCAGAGGTGACATACAAGTAGTAGTAGCAGTAAAAGCCATGGGTGCTGGAGTTCTAGTGTCTTAAAGATGTATAGCAGGCTTTGTAACAGCGTTTTTCAAGGACTACAATCCAAAAGTAGGCAGAGTCAGGATATTTGAGTGAGTGAGTAAGTCTGTGGGAGGGTGGAGATTTTAAAGGTTCCTCTTATATCCACCTGCTATTTGCTTTTAGCATAAAGTTTACATGAAATGCTTTATTGTCTTGGGACCCTGGACATGAGGATCTGTAGGAAAGTATTTTCCAGATTGCCTCTGCCTATCCCTTCCAATTTTCTGAGTGAAGAAAGACATGTCTGGAATAGATAATGCCTTGGAGAGGCACATATGATGGACAGGGCTGAAGCAAGCAGCAAATGTTGGCTGTAACCCAAAATGGGTGAGGGTATTTATCCTCTCATACCCCTCTTTTTCTTCTTTCTGTTATCTTTCACTCTGAAGTGGCAGATCTTTTACTGAAGGGTTGTGAAATTAATATATGGGCATATACAGTATGTTACTCTAGAGCTGCAGGCTGATCATCCATGCATTCAAGGACAAGAATTGAAGATGCTGGACAAAAGACTCTATGTATATTACTTTGGCCTACATCCCTTTGTTTGGTATGAAATTATTTTTTCATAGAATAGTCAACAAATTAATAAATAATAGATAAAGCTGCCACAATGTGCCAAATATAGTGTAGTATTAAATTATGATTTGGTGTGTGATCTGCAACTATCTGTCTGGTATGTTTGTGTGTTCTAGAATTGCCCCTTCTAGATCCAGAGGATGCATCAAAGAACTAAGAGAGTAAATACAGTGGTGAAATCCACATTTTTTTACTTCTGGTTCTGTGGGCATGGCTTGGTAGGTGTGTTGCTTGGTGGGCATGGCAGGGGAAGGATATTGCAAAATTCCCATTCCCATCCCACTCTGGGGCCAGCCAGAGGTGGTATTTGCCAGTTCTCCGAACTGCTCAAAATTTCCACTATCCGTTCCCCAGAACCTGTCAGAACCTGCTGGATTTCACCCCTGAGTAAATGCTTACATATGATATTGCCTTGAAATGAACCGAAAAAGCTTCTTGGATGAGAAGTGAAATGTTTTCAAAGAAAAAAAAAAAACAAGAAAGTCCAGTTGCCTTTTGAAAAAAGCACCTTTGAGACAATTATGAGCCAGATGATTGAGAATCTCTATAGACCTTGAAAGTACGTGCTTTTTTCTGGTGTAAAACGTGTGGATCTGATTCATTCTGGTGCAGTGGAGTGGTTTAAAGGCGGTTGGATTGGAAGTTTTCCATTGTTGTGTTTATCAAGAAAAAAAGGAGGAGGGAATCAATCTATAAATAGGACTGTATAACTTAGCAATTATCTGATGAAGATTTGTTCTGCCATGGAAATATACACTTAGTATTTTATCAGGAGATACTCTTATTATCTCGTCTTATTGTTTCTCCAAAGCATTCACAATGCCATACATGGTTTCCCAATCCATATCTTATCTTCACAAAGCCCTGTGTAATAAATTAGTAAGGGAGATAACGATTGGCTTAAGATCAGCCAGTGAGGTTTGAAGGATGGTGGGGTTTCCCAAGGTCTACGTAATCTAACTTCACTCTCTTACCCAGAGGGTAACATTAGCTCTGAGTTACTTTTTTAGCCTTAGTCCACTGAGTCAGATTATGCTTCATAGTGAAATCGTGTATATACTTGTTTTGCTGACATATTTAACTGTTCTTATCCGACAGAGGGTTTAAACAAGAGGCTCTCCCATTAGTTTTGTCAGGTTCTAGCAATCAGCCTTTCTTTTTTCAATTTGAAGCCCTCCTTGCTGGTTGGAAATTCTTGGAAATGTATCCAAAGTGCCCAGATTGCGGAGAACTGGTGGAGAGATTTTATGCATTAAACCTATCTTTTGTTTGGACAATAGAAATGATTCCAGGTCAGCCTCAAGCAAAATTCTCCACTTCTAGTTTTCTGATTGTTAAACTGCTATGTTTGCATAAATATTAGAATAGCAGCAAAGGGAAAATAGCGAAGTTTGGATCTAAGAAACTGGAGCTTTTAGCTATGTTGGGAGTTTTTACTGCCACCAGCAACTATCTAGCAGAGAAGCCAACTGGTAAGCAAAACTTCCATCTGTAGGCCAAAGTAACTTGTTGGCAAGTCCCTTTTTTTTCCATTTCTGCATTTTTCTCTGCAGTTCTCTTTCCTTCCTCCCCCAAACTCTAAGCTTGCAAATAGCATCCCAGGCAATTCTCTTGTTCCCTTTCCTTTCAGGAACCGACATTTATACTTCCAGTCTTGCTGTTTACCTCCACCTTCTGAGTGCTCTGTATAGGCTTGAATGGGCAGTTCTAATTATTTAAAGTTGTTAGGAGGCAATGGGAGCCTCCTGTTTATGGTGTTAAAAGTCTATAGGAGTGCCAACAGTTTGCTCTTCACCTTCAGTGAAAGTGTCTTAGCCATTGATAAAAGAAAGACCATGGCAACCCTCTTTTTCTGCTCAACATATTGCTTATTCTCCTGTTGGGGAGTTCTTTCTTTCAATCTCTTTGTGTAATTTGGCTATCTTCTCCCTACAGGACTGTATAGTAGTAGGCCAAGAAGGGAAGGAGGGGAAGCCAAGCATCCCTTCCAATGGATGCAAACCTGCCCCATATGCAAGAAACATTGCAAATTCCTCCTACTTTTTACAGCAGGACTTGGTGCTTAAAAATGAATATGGAAGTCTGCTAGAAATGTGATCACAGCAGGAAGATGCTGGTGCATAGGCTTTGTACATGGTGCAATGGTAAGCCCCAGAGACCATGTCAATTAACATTGACCTGCTATTAGAAATGTCAATTTAGTGTTCATAAATCTGTGTGCTGGCATTGTATGAACATAAACTCTCCTTTTACCTTGAGTCTGGTGTTTGTATAAAGATAACTTCCATGCCAGAGCTGGCCTCTTTCTTCAAAGTCAATCCAGAGTTTCTCTGCAAGTTGCCACCAAAATATAATTTCTAATATAATATAATAGTAGAGAATAGCTAGATAACAATCATATTTAATTTTAATTATTTAACAAGCCAATGCATGCCGTGAAAAGAGCTTTTGGAAGCATACCGGGCATTGCTAACCAGTGCAAGCCTTTTAGTGCAAGAGAAGAATAGAATAAGTTGTCAGACTGGTTAGGAAAGCCTGCTCCAATGCCAAATCTCAATTTTATGTCAGTAGTCTTCCTGGCATACTTTGTCAATTCTCAAGCATGTCATTGGTGGCTCAGCATTTTCGACCTGATTCACTGACAGTAGGGAGAAATGTTCCCTGGTCAAAAAAACCTCAGTTGCTAAAGAAGTCATGATCCTTGGACACTCTTTTTTGACTGAAATGCATTAAGTGGCTTCCAGAGGAAGGAAGAACTGAAGAACCTGCCTGAGGGGAGACCTCTTCAAGGAGCTCAGTGATGCAATAATGTATTTTTTAAAAAATGAAGACTGTCCTATCCCAATCATTTCAAATTTGATAATGTGGAGTTGTAATTTTTAAATGACCCTAGAGTGCTGTAATGGCTTGCATAATAGTCCATTTCTTTCTTTCGTTTTCTCTGTGCAAAGTTTGAAGAGGTATAACTGTTTCTCAAAGCAACATGACTCTCTGTTCTAAAGCAGGGGTCTCCAACCTTGGCAACTTTAAGACCTGTGGACTTCAATTCCCAGAATCCCTGAGGAATTCTGGGAGTTGAAGCCCACAAGTCTTAAAGTTGCCAAGGTTGGAGACCCCTGCTCTAAAGAGCAATGTGAGAGCTTCCTAGAGTTCTGGGTCATCGTCCCCCACCTCCCCAGCTCTAGATACATAATGATGAACTTGGCTGAGCCAAGGGAAAATAGTAGCAAGTGATTTCATGGCGTGGAGTATCACTTTGAAGCAAATCATGGCCACTTCACGCATTCAGCGATGTGTTTGTTTATTGTGTTTCATTCTTTACTTTTATATAATTGGCTTAGATGAGTTTTGTTGTTGGGCAGATTGAAAACATAAGTAACCATGGGAGATAACAATGACCATTCATAAAAGCCCTGTGAAAAAGATAGGGCGATCCGAATAATGAATTATCTTTCTGGACTGAATGAATCAATGTAGGCCTTGGAAGAGTGTATGTCGACTGGGCCCCTTCAGATGTTATATCTGATGTGCGGTAATGTGTGAGCTGCTTTCTTAAGACACCTGTGAAATCTTAACTATTGTGCAATTTTCAATCTATTATCTGTACTTAATACTGAATAGTCAGCAAAAAAAACCCTAACAAGATGGCCTTTAAATAGATGGATTTTCTAATTACAACTTACGTTGCTGTCAAAACTGAATCGCTGGACAAGGATTCATCGGCACACTGTCTACAGCAGGGGTGTCAAACTCGTGACGACATGTCATGTGATGTATTGTTAAAACGGGGGTGGGGATGGCCACCACATGACACATTCGGCCCACGGGCTGTGAGTTTGGTCCACAGGATGCTACAAGTGGTGCT
This sequence comes from Pituophis catenifer annectens, assembly GCF_029215685.1. Taxonomy (NCBI): domain Eukaryota; kingdom Metazoa; phylum Chordata; class Lepidosauria; order Squamata; family Colubridae; genus Pituophis; species Pituophis catenifer. The sequence goes on from NW_027256882.1 coordinate 237,196,392, forward strand.
GCCCATTTTTTTTTTAAAAAAAATACAATTGAAGTGTCTTTGTCCAATAAAAGGGAGAGGAAGAGATCAGATAGGGAATGTGCAGAAGAGGCGGAGGTAAGAAACAAGAAGTAGAAGGGAGAGAAATTGGATGGTTCGGCAGGAAGTATTTTTCCTATGAAGTGAAGGAATCCTGTTTCAAGTTCTGTGCAACATTTTCCCAGCCTAGGTTTTGTATTGGATTGCAGTCTGTTGCGTATTTAAGATGCCACTTCAGACAGTTGTAGTCAGGACAAGTTCTATAATTAGGCACAGCCTGACAAGTTCAGACAGCACCATTTTGGGTGTTTTGAAAGGCAAAAATGGTGGAGTTATGATTTTACTAATAATGCATTATTGCTGCCAGAAATGAGATGTCCTTGTGGCATTGCTTCTCTCGTGCTCAACTAATTTAACAGTCAGATGACTCTGGACTGTGGCAGGGTAGAAGAGAAGAGGATAATATCATCTAATACTGTATTTCAGGTGATAAATATCAAATCAGTGCTGCCCTGTGTCTACAACCATATCTATATTTTATCTTGTATCTTGTTTTCTTTTGCTTGGAAATTCATTCCTACACTAATTCTATCCTTCCCCTTAATATGTAATAACTTGCTCCAGTTTTTCAGTCTTATGTGATGATATAAAATGATCTTAGCTTTTTTTGACACAGGGGCAATGTATTTGATAAGGAAAATCCTTTATAATAGTAGCCTCACCTGTTTGATAATTATCTCCTTTGCCTTGAGGATCTGATTGCTCTCTATTTAAAGGAGAGTTTCCTGTTCCTACTTTGTTACAACATGAGATTCGGGAAGCCTATTGACTAACATTGTCTTTTACTTGTTTTTAAAGGTCCTGACACACAAGGCTGAAGATGCTGAGATGCAATCAGCTTGGAGACATCTTTAAAGAACCGTGCTCTAAAGAGTGTGGCGTGAGCTCCCCCTGGTGGAAAACAATTAGAACAAAAGTTTCTTGATGTTCAAAGTGCATCGCTCTCAAATTAAGTCATGGCTATTGTCAGCACACCACCCCCTAGTTTCTTTTTCTTTTCGGAAAATGAAGCCGCCGTGGACCCAGTGATAGTACTTCATTACAATTATACTGGAAAGCTTAGCCGTGGAAAAGAAAAAAAATTGACCATCATTGCACTTCTCATTATCTGTGGCTTTATCATCCTGGAGAACCTAATGGTGCTGATTGCCATCTGGAAGAACAACAGATTTCACAACCGCATGTATTTTTTTATTGGCAACCTGGCCCTTTGTGACCTGTTGGCGGGAATCGTTTACAAAGTGAACATTCTGATGTCAGGAAACAAGACTTTGACTTTGTCTTCCAGGATCTGGTTTGTTCGGGAAGGCAGCATGTTTGTGGCACTGGGTGCTTCTACATTCAGCTTGTTAGCCATTGCCATAGAACGGCATTTGACCATGATCAAAATGAGGCCATACGATGCAAATAAAAAGTACAGGGTTTTCCTGCTCATTGGAACGTGCTGGCTTATCTCTCTTTCTCTGGGAGCTTTGCCTATCCTTGGTTGGAACTGTATTGGCAATTTAAGAGACTGCTCCACTATTTTACCACTGTATTCCAAGAAATATGTGGCATTTTGCACCATTATCTTCATAGCCATCCTAGTGGCCATCGTAATCCTTTATGCCCGCATTTACATCTTGGTGAAATCAAGCAGCCGGAATGTCACCAATCACAACAACTCAGAGAGGTCCATGGCATTGCTGAGGACTGTTGTGATTGTGGTTGGGGTTTTCATTGCCTGCTGGTCTCCCCTGTTCATTTTGTTACTGATTGACGTGGCCTGCAGAGTGAAAGAGTGCTCGATTTTGTATCAAGAAGATGGCTTCATAGCTTTAGCGGTCCTCAATTCAGCCATGAATCCCGTCATCTATACACTGGCAAGCAAAGACATGCGCCGGGCCTTCTTTCGCTTGGTGTGTGGTTGTCTGGTGAAAAACAATGTGGCCATGTCTTTGCCTATCCAGCCCACCCCGGATCCGAGTCGAAGCAAATCCAGCAGCAGCAACACTCCGAAACTGAATGATGAATTTCTGAAAACAAAAAGTTTGTCGTACATCACTGAAAAGAATAAACCTCCATTTTATAATGGAAACGTCTGCAAATGAAGTCTGCTGACTGGGCACTTCAAGGATTCTTGTCCTGTGGCTTTTACAGAGCCAAAGAGAAAGGGGTTGTTTTTTTTTTTTTTTAAAGTGGAGTTTCCTGCACTTAACTCATAGGAGGGGCAAACTTGAGACGGCTGCTTAATTCGAAGTGCTTATTTTGAGCACTGAGTTTTAGGCCTTCACCAACTGAGGCAGGAAAGGTTTGGCTGCCTCTGCAAGTTCCCTTGAGGGTGTGTAAAGAAAAAAAAAAGTGCTACCCCTGACATTGCATTCTTGATGCAATTCAACTGAAAAAGTGTACTTACTAGAGAAACAATGTAGAAATTGTCACTGATTACTCTAAAGCACTACATGCAATTCACTTATGTTCCAAAATGCAACTGTGGAAGCCCTTACAGGACTCCAGCAGAGTTTTCCTCGGCCCACATCCATCTAGAATCAACATTTAGGATTTAAGAGTGGGTCTGGACAATTTAGCATTATATGACTAGCTTTCTCTTCAGTAATAGAAATACTTATAAGCATTCTGTGATGTCCCAGTAATTCAGCAAGCAGTCTGGGGAAAGGGCGAAATAATTTCATGGTGATGGCTGGTCAGCCGGTTGTATATATGTACAAAATGCCCTTCTCCACTGTTAATGTTCATTGGCCATGGGAGACAAGACTGTCCCTCCCTTATCCTGCAGTTTAAGGTGAATAATATACGGATATTCTGTCCAGGCTGCACTGTTAACAAATATTTATTCACACATTTTGAGATTTGTTATATCAAGAAATTAGGGCTTAAGTTAGAATGTGCTGTTTTTTTTTTTGTTTTTTTTTTTGCCAGGCCTGATAAACAGTCTCAGGCCCAGCATTTGCTGTGTAGAAGTACACCGATCAAGGGAAAAAAAGAGGGATTTTAAATTGGGGCACCAACCTTTATTTTTCTTTGCATTTGTTTTCCTTTTATTATGCCTGCTGTGTGGCATAGGTTTACATTATATGGCATTATAATATGCTAGTCTGTATAATATAACTCTTTGATGTAACGAGTACTGTGAACATGTAATCTTCAAATATTTTTTAAGTAAATGAAGAAAACATCTTTATGTAAGTTTTGTGAGACAGAAAATAGATGCTCCGTTAATCCAGTAATCAGTCTTGCATTTACCAGTGCAAACTTCCAATGCAAATGCAGCAGTTGTGACTAGAAGCCATTTCTGTGTTATTCTGGAAAAAAAAATCATAATCATTGTTTTTCACTAAAACAGTTTTTTTTTATTATTATTTAATGTAGTTTGATGGTAAAATTAAAACATGTGACTTGGAATTTCATGTATATTTCACCTAGAAATATTTTAATGTGGGTTTTAGTTTTTTACTATTTGGGAAGAATGTTACAGATTGAGAAATCGGTCCACATTATTGTTGTTTAAAACAGAACCAGATAAATAGTCTATTGGCAATGATGTGATCTTCCCCCAAATCATGAAAAGACAAAGCACAGGAAAATTGTGACTACTTAGACAAAGATATACAAATCACAAATCATATTTCACTGTTGACGTTCATTGGCAGTTATATCTAGACCCAAATTGAAACCTCTTCGTTACACTGAAATCCTCCTTGTTGGGGTCTTGCTATACATTAACCTATTCTTAGGCTTATCTTCCTAAGCCCTTTATACAAGTAGTCCTCGGCTTACAACCTTTCATTTAATGACTGTTCAAAGTTACAACAGCATTGAAGAAAGTAACTTACAACTGAACCTTGCATTTATGACCATCACAGCATCTCTACATAATGTGATCAAAATTTGGGCATTTGGCAGCCACAGTGTATTTATGATGGTTGTAGCATTCCAAGAGTTATTTATTTACAATTTTCCCAGCCCGTTTCTGACAACAAAATCAATGGGGGAAGGAGGCGAATTTCCTTAATGACTGCATGATTCACTTGACAATAATAATAATAATAATAATAATAATAATAATAATAATAATAACCTTTATTGTCATTGTGTGTATATATAACAAAATTGATTTAGCCTCTACTGGTGCAATCCATAACAAAAATACAAGATAACATGAATAATATAGAAAATGGTCCTTATACAAGTAATTAGGGAGAAACCAATCATATATTTCCATGTATGCATGGAGTGATTGTAGTTGTATTTAGGAGTCTGACAGCCCATGGATAAAAGCTATTTTTAAACCTGTTTGTCCTGCTGGCTATACTTCTGTGTCTTCTGCCCAGGGTGGGTAAAAATCAATGATTTTTTTTAAAAAAAATCAAAAAATCAGATTTTTTTAAATTTAAATTGGATTTTTTTTATTTAAATCGGATTTTTTTGATTTTTATTGAATTTATTTTAATAAAAAACTTTTGGGGTAAAAACCTATCGTAAGATAGTTTTCTATTTAAGATACATAAATAATTTAGTTTATTCAGCATGAAATGGAGCTTAGTTATGTAGCATGAGGCTGTATATTCTGCAACACTGGGACTATCGGTGAATCTACAGTGGGTCAAAGAAGTAGCAGAGATGACAGTTGCTCTTTAAAAATTATGATTTAAATCGAGTTGATTTAAATCAAGCCTTTTTACTACTGATTTAAATCATGATTTAAATTGTGATTTAAATCAACTCGATTTAAGTCAAATCCACCCTGCTTCTGCCCGATGATAAAAGTGAGAAAAGATACTGACCAGGATGTGAATCGTCTCTTACTTACTCTGCTGAAACAATGTCGGATGATGTCATCCAGTGGTGTTAGGGGGCAACCAATGGTTTCTTGTGCCAAATTAATCACTCTCTTTAGTGCCTTCCTGTCCGCAGCAGTTAAACCAGCGTACCATACTGTTATAACAGTGATTGCTTAACAACCACAGCCAAAAAAAGGTTGTAAAATCAGATGTAACTCACTGAATAACCTTGCTTTTTAGCAACAGAAATTCTGGTCCTTTATTGTGGTTGTAAGCCAAGGATTCCCTATATATACTCTCTGTTTATTTTGGACTTAAGCCTGGTTTTTCTCCTCATTGCTTTGTTAATAGATCTAGCCTATTTTTGTCAAGGTCAACTCCTTTATTCTCTACACTGGTAACAGCTCTCCATGAGGCTTAGACATTTCCTTAAATAGATGCCATAATGAATTGCTGTTCCACAGTCCATCTGGCAAATATAATATTTCTCAGAGAAATGCCATGAATTGATAGAATTGGCCAATTTCATAGAGCATGTCTCAAAAAAATTGTCAGAGGAAAGAAAGTGTGATGACTGAATTCTTCCATAGGACCCAGTCTGGGATCTGAAGTCCAGCAAAGCCTATCAAATCATACAGTCAATAATGAGCCAAGTCCTGGCCATGCCTGGTGACCACTACAGCAGGGGCGGATTTCAAAACCCATTGCTATCAGTTTGCTTGTGGGTGCGCGCGCGGGTGGGCGGATCCAGGGTGAACTGGTAGCAACCCACCACTGCACTACAGATCATAGAAATCGCTTCCACCATGCAAGCATTTCATATTGCTTGCTTGCCAAGCGGGAGATCTGAGTGCTATTCCTTCTGAACTTGTCTTTTCTTTAGATGGGCTCTTTTGGGAAGAAAATTAACAGTTATACAGATGAATCAAAATGGAAGAGCAAGAAACAAGCCCTTCTCTTTCTAAATGATGACAGAAAAATGAGACAGGAAGGGCAAGAGCAGATAAGACTGTCAAATACATCTTGAAATGCTGGCAAGGAACAGGAGACAGTCTGAGTCAGTCCTTTTCCTAAAGCCAAGTGTGTCCACCCATCAATCTGCACAGCCCAGAAAATGTCATGAGCAACAGCTATCCTGCAGGAAACGGGTGGCGGGAAAATGGTTCTGGCTTTCTGCAGCCAAGCCAAGGCTGCAGTGATTGATGAGATGCAAAACAAAACTCATAGCTGATTTTCTAATGAGGAGGGAGAAATCCTTTAGATTTCCAACTTCACATATAGTAATCTAGCAAATACCAAGGTATCAAAACCCTGCACTGATTGGATGTCATCATTACTCAGGATACGTTTATCAAAGGAATCTTTTTCAGTGGTTCCTGCTACTGGGCAAAAGATTGGATAATTTTTATCATCTCATGAAGCCTTCCTCAACGTCTCTGCTGTAGTACAGCATCCAAGCAAACTGTGATCTTTGACAAGAAGCTCTTGCTTTATTTATTTACCATTTTATTCATTAGACTTATATCGCAGCTTTCCTCTGCAAATCCGAGGCACTATACATAGGACCCCCTTTTCCTCTTTTGTTTCTCCACAATTTCTTTAGGTAGTCTGAGATATAACTGCTACCAAATTACAAATAAATTTTCATGGTTGAAGATAGACTTGAATCTGGTCCTAGTACAACACCTTAATTACTACACCTTACTGACTAAAAAGGGTTTAGAGTAGACCACTGGTTTTCTTCCAGTTGTAGAGTTGGCATAAACAATCTGATATCTTCCAAGTGTTTGGAATTAATTTCATCATTTTCAGCAAACAGCCAGTGGCCAAGGATACTGGGATCAAAATATACGGAGGACACCATGTTGCCTATCTTGTTCTATAACTAAGTATGTTCTAGGCTAAGTTAAAACTTCAGAATATTAAAAACTGTACTTTACATTTCATAAACTTATGCATTGCATAGTCAACTGGCAAACTGCAGTACTAAGTCTAATTTGAGATCATTATTTGAATGGCAATGCTGAATTTCTGAGAGTAATAATTATAAATCAGTAGTCCAGGTTTGGTTTGAGAATTGGATGTGATACTTTTTAATGTGTCTGGTAATTCAAAGGTTTGGAATGGTTTATTTTGAACAGGAAAATATATATATTGGGAAATGGGAGAGAAGAATTGCTAGTTGACAATGATCTTGCATTCGAAGCAATGTTTCAATAAAATAATATTAAATCAGATAATTAGAACAGCTCAATTACATTCTTTAGAAGTACACTTACTTGAAAGATTCGGTATTCTTCATCTTCTATTTTGAAGAAGAGCTCCAAAATTTTTATTAATGAGTTTAATTTGTGAGTTCTTACCTTCCCATCCTTTTCAGCCAAATGATTTGTAATCTTAGATGACAGAACTGTAATATTACACATCTGGAAAGTATAAATTCGGAGAAAGCTGTAATATTGCATTTGCGCACAATTTTAAGTACCTATTTGATATGTCATCAGGACAAAATCATCAAGAAAAATGTATAGATAAAAACATATTATTTTTATTTTTAATGAAAAATTGAATCTTTCAGATTTGCAGTTTGCTGAAATTGTGGGCAGGAAAACCATGTTTTCTATATTTAACTCCCTCCTGTTCAAAAGCAGCCAAGAGTCTTGTTTTATGTTTTTCTTTCTTTTTAGAAACTGCCTAGGATGGTTAGCAGCTGTTCTTTGTGAAGTGACTTGAATCATAAGCAATGTTTCATCAGTCTCCAATTTAAAAGTCTCTGTAAGAAATTATGTTTTTTTTTTTCTGAAATAAGTTGGAGACAAAATACCATTGTTCAAATGGTAATATAGCTCATGAAGAGACCACTTTCAGCCAGCTGGGCTGCTAGCAAGAAGGATCGTTCAGTTATCTTCTCCAGATGTTAGTTTTCCAAACTAGAAATGGCTTTTTGTAAGATTTGTTTAATGTGACCTTGCTACAAATACATAGCACTAAGAGGTAAATATTGACATTATAGAAAGTAAAACCTTTTTAAAAAAATTCCATGGTTCCTGGAATGATGAGATCGATACAGACAGTGCAAAAGTGGCTATAGATATAGAGAAAATTGCATTTGTTTTAAATGTACAAAATCTTTGGAAATTCAAATTCCAAAAATACAGCAGACACCTATAATTATCTTCTTAATGGCAACCATTCATAAATCAGTTATTGGTATGATATAGATATTTCTGCATCAGGGATCTGATTAATCCACCTAAATTAAATTAATATATTCCTTCTTAGGCTATTATTTTATGCAGCTGATCCAAAAAGAATCCTTGAACTGCGTGCTTTTAAGGTGCCAGAAAATTCTTTCTTGTGTATACCTGAAAGAAGTGTTAGTCTTAGCTTTGTGAAGATGAATTGCAAACTGCTTGAGTCCATTTAAGTCAGAGCTCACTTCCAGGAACAAATAACTGTAGAAGACCCACAGGTCAGGCGTGAAAGATCAAATCCACATATGAAGGTCCAGTTAAATTTATTTATTGCTAATCATGCCTGTGAACAGGAATCTTCTCAACTAACAGTTAGCATCTGCTTGGAGTTAGATAAGAGTCAATGGAATTCAAGGGAGGTTCAACTTAGTTCACTTGTGCCTACATAGGGATTCTAGGCTGATCCCTCTTAATTCTGCCCCAGGTTTTCCCACTCCTTAGAGATTAGAGATTTAATATTGCTTCTGTTCAAGGAAGTGTTGTCAATTAATGTAATTTATAGATCTAAATGTCAGAGCAGGTGGCTGCAGACATTGGAAAAAGCTAATATATTTTTCGGAGTATAAGACGCACCTTTTTCCCCAAAAAAAGAGGGTGAAAATCTGGGTGCGTCTTATACTCCGAATGTAGCTCCGCCCAGCTTCTCAAAAGGAGGTTTCAGAGGTTGAAAAAAGCATCAGAAACAAAGCTTCAGAAAAGAAGCCCCAAACAGAGCTTCAAAAAAAAAGCCCCCAAACAGAGCTTCAGAGGCTTTTTTTTCCCGAAGCTCTGTTTCGGAGGCTTTCAGAGGCAGGAAATTTTTTTTTCTTCTGAAACAGAGTTTTAGAAGTTTCAGAGGCAGAAAAAAAAGCAAAAAAAAAGCAAGGCAAGAGCTCACAAACAAGGAATCTGTTGCTAAAATTCACCTCTGGAAACAGCTGATTGGGGGTATTCCTGGAGGCTCATCCACCTGCCAATCAGCTTTTTTCTTATTTTCCTCCCCAAAAACTAAGGTGCGTCTTATACTCCGGTGCGTCTTATACTCCAAAAAAATACGGTAAATGGGTTGCTCCTTGGACAAGAAACCACCAAAAACTCTCTAGACCAGCATTTCTCAAACTTGGCAGGTTGAAGATGTCTGGAATTTAACTACCAGAATTATCCACCCAAAATGGCTGGGCATGGAATTCTGGGAGTTGAAGTCTACACATCTTCAAGTTGTCAAGGTTGAAGAAACACTGCTCTAGCCTGTAGGCAGAAATCTACAGTCTAAACTGTTAGACTAGGCTGGGAAGTTTCAAAAAAGTTCAGAAGATGGTAGTGGCAAATAATGTCTATTTTGTTGCCACAACCACAATCTAATTGAGGGTATACAGTATTGGCTCAAGAGTGACTTTCTATTTTTATAGCTGTCAGTAAGCTTATCCTTCATTAATTGAACCAATCCAACATTTTTGTTTAAAGCCTCAAAGCAATTAATTTCATAATTGGGGTGTGGTGGATTTTCCCCCCTGATTTCTATTACATTTATAATATATGAATAAATGTAATTATGAAGTAAATGTGTATTTGAGTAATCCAAATTCTTATGATAGGATAATAATGTTCTTTATTATTTCCTTTATTAATTTTAATCTAAAAATTCTATTATGTTTCCAGCAGGCTTCCTATAGCTATTTAATAGATAGCCTCATCACCCCATTCCCACTCCCAAATCAGTAACAGATGAAAAAACAGGAAACCCTATTCTACTTTGTAATGTTACATTGCCATTACACCACTTGCCCCTACTACAGTCTCTCCTTCCCCCTACTAAATATGCTTTCCCCACCACCACCCCAAGTATTCTTGTAGAAAAGATTGGCACATAATTTTAGACTTGACTGCAAAAGAATTACATGTCTAATAAAATCTTGATATTGAACACTCTTTTATTAAATCAAAGTAATTTCATACAGCATATTAATAGAAAATTCAATGCATGTACTTCATACACAGATCACATCAAGTCAAAGTCAAAACAAATCGCAAACAATCTGGAGTAGTGTTATATACGAACTGAAATGAGACATCTGAAGTGTGGGGAAATGATCATTTACTTGAGAAACGAGAATGTGTTAAAAAGTTGATTCAGGATAACATTTCTTGTTGGAATACTATCTCACAGAGTCATTTTCCTTTGTCTGATGCTTGCTCGTTGGATTTTTTTTTCCTGTTTGCTTTCTACTATTGTGCTTATTATATTACATTTCTACTCTTACCTGTTTTTTAACTTTAATTTCTAAAGGAAACAAAACTTGTGACACTTATATTCTAACTTCACAATCATACACAACACAGATCTTTTCTTCTGTTAAAACTGCACTGAAGAGTAGAAAAATGGTTGTTGTCTTCAGCAGATTGACTTCAAAAATATAACTATCTACCATGTCTATATAGAATGGGACATGTGTGTATGTACACAAGCAGTGTTCTTGTTAAGGAATGAGAACACTTCGAGTAAAGACACTTTTCTAAAAATCCTTCTAAGCAGTGTGTATTTTTTTTTTAAATGCTTCCCTATTCCAAAGTCCTAAAAACATATTATTCTAATACCCTGCAGAACTGGTATTTCTTCAACCTACAGAAACCTCAACGGATGATGTTCCTTTTCTATGGACCTACAGCTACACTTTATTTCTGATTGTGGCTTGTTGCACATCTCACCAGCCACAGGGCCAGTCACTGGTTTTTTTCAGCAGGCTGCTGGAGGCAGAGTTCAGTTCCAGAAGAGACAATGGGTAAATTGTACTCAAGATGATGCTTGATCAGGTGGCTAATGCTATCAAAGGTACGATCCTTTGTACGAATCTGAAAATAAGAAAGGACATGAGATCATATCATTTGCCAGATTTGATGATGCTTAATTTAAGGCCCAAGCCAGGTGTAACAATACATTCATATGAATTTGATAGGCATGGCAGCCTGGAAAATTATAAGGTTTGGAAAGTCAGACTAGGAGAAGACCAATGAAATTAGTAAGGGATCAACTTCAAAATGAACCTATTTCTTTGGTCTATGCCTATTTCTTTAACTACCATGCTTGATTCTACTAATCTAAAGCCCAATATAAAAATATTATACTACAGTTGTGAAAAAGACTACTTTTCATCATTCCTTTGCAGTTTTTTAATGTCCAACTATACCAGCTTGCTGATGTAAATAGTGAGCAAATATATGGTTCACATTGCGAATGGGGAGACTAAAATTAAATTGAAGCACTGGGATATTCTTTTAAGAGCTCAGATCCAAGCTTAGGAACTAGAGTCTTTAACAGAGTGGCAAGTTTTTTGAGCAGAAAAACCAGAATCATACTTCTCAAATGTAACATATTTCTTCTCTTTATGAAACATCTCCCTGCTTTGCAACCTCAGCCTAATATAGCCTCATTGATGTGGTAAGAATAATCTTTGACTGTCCTCTGCTGTTCAAACATGAAAGTTACTTCTATTATTTCTTGGTTCTTCATCAAGAACCAGAGAACAGCCTATAAATTAGTAGAGAAATCTAGGGCCCATGAAAAGGGTGATCCATCCTACTGATGTTTTATCGACACTAGGGATTATACAGAATCGTCCTTTCTATTCCAAATAATATCAAGATCAAACCCCCCCCTTTCCCCCCTTCTCTTTCCTGATGGGAAAGGAATTCCCTCTTAAATTAAGGTGGAGCCAAGCTATATCAGAGATGACTTCCAGGGAATGTGGTTCAACAGGTTCATATGGAAATTTACTCAGTTTTGAAAGAAATTGGCTGGGAACCAGAAGTAGATCTGCTGGTGCATTCTTGGAATAGAGACTTATTTGTAAATAAAACTGATGCCACAGGAAGAACCAGCAGAATTCTTTCCCTTTCAGAAGAAAATGATTCCATGTACAATCTAACCAGTTATGCAGATCACTTGAAATGAATTTGATACATACATCAAAATCATTTCATCTGACACATGAATTGCCAAACTGATCCAAAACATTACATCAGTTTATTTGCCCCTAGATTGCTTTGGAGAAGTTCAACCACCTTTCTGGCCTTAACGAGGCCTTAAACAGAGCTCCAATTCTTCTTCCATATATATGAAAGAATTAGCGGAGCAGGTGGCTAGACTTTATGCTGAGTTTTCTGATACTGACTGGGGAATCTCTTCACAAACTTTGCCTTCAGAGAGGCATGTTTTCATGAGAAAACAATGCAATCTGCTATTCTTAGTGTCTGCGCTTTGCCATTCCTGCCACTCTTCTTCTAGAAAGAATGAGAATCAACAAAGAGAAAACATTCTCCTGTTGTTCTGCTACTGTTGTTGATTGAGGTGGAGAGAGACTTCATGGTTTCGTCTATAAGAAGAAGGATATTACTGGAATAGAAAATTCCATCATCCAGTGCCCTCCAAGCTCTCCTCTTCAGACAATGAACAGTGTCTTCAGCTAAGCCTGAGCCTTGCAGTGGAGATAAGGATGAGAAGAGGCAAACCTTCAACCAAGAACCATGTAGGTTGCTTTGCACAGGAATACTTTTAGCAGCCAGAAAATGGCATCTAGGTCATCAGGTTCAAGCCTAAGCTCAGGGCAGGAGTCCAAACTTTACATCCAAAACCTGAAGCAAGAGAGAATGACTTTATTCTTTGCAACATCTTCTCAAGTATTTGAAGAGTGTCAACCAGGGGTTCCAAATCCCGTCGCTACTGAAGCGTCAGGCGGGTGGGCAGAGCCTCCTGCTACCGCCACTACCAGTTCACCTGATCCGCTGCAAACCGGTAGCAACCCACCACTGGTGTCAACATATCCTTCCTTAGCTGTTCTTAAAGCTAAGCACGGCTAATTACTGCAAGATCATCATAGCGTTTAATTTTTAGCACCCTGATTATTCCCTTCTCCAAGCCTCAGTCCATCTTAAAGCATGTAATTCAGAACTGGGCAAAGTATTTCAAGCTGCATCTCACCAAAGCACATTATGATAGAATGAATTTTTTAATGATTTGGAAATGATACAAAGAGAAAAGAGATAATCGGATGAAGAGTGGACTCTTGCAATTTTTAAGATCTTGGTTATTTCATATCCTTCCCAGAAGAGACATCTCGTGCAGATAAACCATACCAATTAAACCTGCCAACCAAGTAAAGAGCCAGGTTTTTTTTTTAAAGGTTTTATTTTGAAATTAGAATATAATATTCTTTGTAGTGGTTCCGCACAACTGTGTTGGCTTTTGGATAGGCAATTTTGGGTTATCAAGAGCTGCGGTGGCACAGTGATCAGAATGCAGTACTGCAGGCTACTTCTGCTGACTACTGGCTGCCTGTAATTTGGCAGATCGAATCTCAACAGGCTCAAAGGTTGACTCAGCCTTCCATCCTTCCAAGGTGGGTAAAATGAGGACCCAGATTGTTGGGGGCAATAGGCTGACTCTGTAAACCGCTTAGAGCGGGCTGTGAAGCGCTGTGAAGCGCTGTGAAGCAGTATATAAGTCTAAGTGCTATTGCTATTGCTATTAGGCTGCCTTGTCCTTCTCTTGCTGCCTTACCTGAAAAGAAGTTGCAAAGATAATGTCTCAAAACATTGTTGTGGTGAAATCCTTCAGGTTATTAAACTGAACCTCTGCAGCATCACTCTCCCTTAAAGATCTGTCCACCGTTTCATTTTAATCCCATTCGTCCCCCCTCATGAAGCAGTTGCAGATATTATGATGCTTATGGTTGAAACTTTTATTGACTCATATCCAGCTGAACTGAATCGTACTGCCTATGAATTTCAAAATGAATCAAATGCATCAAAATGAATCAAATCACGCAACTATTGAATCTTGGGTTTTTAATCTGAATTAAATCAGGGCTGATTTGCCCACACCGAACCCTTACAAGGCTTCTGGGGTGGTATCCCTCAAGAAGCAGGACTTCTCTGCAGTGGGTTTCGCTGAGCTGAAGCATCTCTTCAAAAGTGCCCTGGTCCCTAAAATAAAATTCTCTATTGCTCTGAATATCGTATTGCACCACCACAAGTTAAGTGTGAATCAGTCTGCTTTAATGATGAAACCCGAAAGTGCAGAAGGCTAGGTCTCTACAACCTAAAATAAAAGGGGTCTTCTCTCTCCTTAGGATCACATACTTACAACTCCTTCAGGGTCTACCAATAGAAGATGTTTGGCTTGTCCATTCTGTAATCCAGTGAGTACATAGGATCCTGGATTGGAGGTACTTTTCCTAACCAGAAAGTCTCCACTTTTCTTCAAGAGCTGTTCTGCTTCTTTCCTGGTCATTTCTCCTTGATACCAGGGCTCAGTGGTCAGTTCTTCAGCTACAGCTGCCCCACTTGCTCTGGAAAGGAGAGGACTGGTACATTCAACTGAGGTAGCCTTATTCAAAACAGGCCCAGGCATTTGATTCTTGAGAGCATCTTCAAAAGGGCCTGATAAACAGAGGAAATAAAAGAGAGAAATTAGCAACACAAGCAGCCCATCAATCATTTTGTGCCATCCAAATTCCTTAATTTTTCTGCATACTGTGCTCGGAAAAGAGATCTGGATAAATTGCAACTATTGTTCTCTTCCACTGAGACCAAGGGGACTTAAACCAGTTTAATTTGAACTGGTGGTTCTACTGTTTGTTTGTTTGTTTTATTAGATTTATATACCGCCCTACTCCTGAAGGACTCAGGGCGGTGAACAGGCACAAAATAAAATACATAAATACAAAATTTAAAAGCAGAAATAAAACCAGATTAGACAATTTAGCCCGAGACAAATTTAAAACATCCCAATAATTTAAAAACAGATTTAAAATTTTTGATTCAAAAGAAAAGGGGAAAAAGGTTAGGCCAGGCCAGCTTGCTGGAATAAGAAGGTCTTAAGAGCGTGGCGGAAAGTGCGCAGATCCGGGATCCTCCGTATCTCCGGGGGGAGCTCGTTCCAGATAGTGGGTGCCCCCACAGAGAAGGCCCTCCCCTGGGGGCCGCCAGTCGACACTGTTTGGCCGACGGCACCCAGAGGAGCCCCTCTCTATGAGAGTGTACCAGCCGGTGGGAGGCTATTTGTGGTAGTAGGCGGTCCCGTAAGTAGCCAGGTCCTAAGCCATGGAGCGCTCTAAAGGTGGTAACCAAAACCTACTGCATGTCAGAAATCTCTGGACTTTTATAGTTAATTCCATTGGGTAGAAAAGAAACTATATTTAACTTTTTTCCAAAATTAAATACCTTTCAATATAATTTTTATGAATAACATTAGCATGTTTCTGTGCTTTCGTTAAGAGGTGCTCAAGGCATTCTTCAGATTAAAAGTTGGTCAAAGAGAAGCTGCGGGGTACTAGAATGATATGTAATAAAAGAATAACAGCAAGTCTATTACCTTAGCAGAGGAAATACATTTTAAAAAGCAAGAAATTCCTAGATGTTTTCAAGCATCACTTTCTGGATACTGCCTAACAGGAGGGATAAGAACTAAGGTCCAGTCTCAATCTGCAGTCCAGGAGGATCTCATGATTTTTGATATTCAAAGTCTTGAAGATGTTCAAGAGAACTAGTCACATATATACTTCTATCCATTTTCCAACACAAGTCATTCCCTAAGGCAATTTAATCATCCAAGAGAGGTACTGAGTACCTCACATACTCTATTCCTATAAAGGGAGGGAGGGAGGGAGGGAGGGAGGGAGGGAGGGAAGTAAAAAGGGATTGCTGGACCCAACCATCCTGGACAATTTCTGTTCCTACTCCAACCTTTCTTTTTTAGAGAGGAAGGTTAGTCTTTAACTCCAGAAGACTCTTAATGGTTTATCTAGGTTGTTAGAGTCAGGCTTCAGGCTGGGGTTCAGCATGCAGATAGCATTGATCATGCTTCCTGATGACTTGTGACAGAGTCAGGATGGAGGAACATGCTCCTTGATCTCTCAGCAATACTAAAATGGAATACTTTTGGATCGGCTTCAGGCTTGGGAGTGGCCGCATTGTACAAGAGTATACAGAATAACAGAGTTGGAAGGAACCTTGTAAGTCATTTAGTCCAACCCCTTGCTCAAGCAGGAGAACCTATACCATTTCTGACAAATGGCTGTCAAGTTTCTTCTTGAAAGCATTAGTGATGAAGCACCCACAACTTCTGAAGGCAAGCTGTTCCATTGGTTGATTGTTCTCACTGTCAGAAAATTTATCCTTATTTCTAGCTGAATCTCTCCTCGATCAGTTTCCATCCATTGTTCTTTGTCTGGCCTTCAGGTGCTTTGGAAAATAGGTTGACCCCCTGCTCTCTGTGACAGCCCCTCAAATATTCACGTCACCTGTGTTCCTTCTCTTCACTAGACTAGTCATGCCCCGTTCCTGCAACCGTCCATTGTTATATTTTAGCCTCCAGCCCCCTAACCATCTTTGTTGCTCTTCTCTGCACTCTTTCTAGAGTCTCCACATCTTTTTTATAGTGTGGTGATCAAAACTGGATGCAGTATTCTAGGTGTGGTCTTCTTAAGGCATTATAGAGCGGTATTAGTACCTCACATGATTGTTCACAGTAGTTCTCCTGCTTTCTGTGTGACCAAGTTCAATTAAAATTGGAATATTAAATTAAATTAGAACATCAATGGAAATTGCTCACTGATTATTTCTGTGAGTCCCAAAGTGAAGATTATCACTGCTCACAGCAGGTTTAAAGCAGCAAATGATTGGAAGTTCAATTAATCCATCATTTCCTCCCTGCAAAAGAAATGGCAGCCTTCTTGCTCAGCTCTCATTTGCTGTTCCAAAAGTACAGATAGTTAAAAGTAGTTGACTATCCAAAAAAAGCAGGAGGGATTTGAAAATTTGGTTCAAAATTAGATCATTTTTTTTAGCAATCGCTGGGGAAGTTGAATCATGTCGTAATCTTTTTAGCCAATAAGTGTCCATTTTGAATCTCTTTCCAAGATTTGTACTTTTCAAACAATATAATGGTGGTTATAAAATTGTTGATCACTTAATAAATTTTCAAAGGCAAAAAAAAGATCATCTACTTCAAATTAGATTTTTAAAAGATGGTAAGATAAACTTACTCATGTCAAAAAGATCTTTTCCTGGCCTGCTGTCTTTGGTGCTTTCTATTTTTTCAGTAAACAAATGTTCAGCCTCTGTCTGAAGAGCATGTAGAGTTTCCATATTTATATGTCGTGTATTCACATACATTGGCATCTCTTTTGATAGATCAACATTGGATTTTCCTTCTGGCACACTGTAGATGTCCAGAGACCCTATGAAACCAATACATCCAATGAAAACCAATATATCCTGAATTCAACAGGTCATTTTGCTTCAATTATAGAAACTCAATTTTCACTCTTTGTCCATTATGTGGAATTCATTCTGTATCACTGTTGACCACAGCATTATTCCAATATAATTTTTTTCCTATCTTGTGAGCAATCAGACTTATGCAGTTTTTAAAATGTTTATTTGTTTCAATATTGATTTTATAACCTTGTTTTTTTTCATTTTCATATAGTAAAATAACATTATCTGGACACAAAAGCCATACAAACAGATAAGATAAAAAATGGGGAAAACTGTTAATAATTCTTGTCCTCTACAAGTACAGCTACCGTGTTTCCCCCAAAATAAGATCCTGCCTTATATTTTTTGAACCCCGAAATAAGTGCTTGGTTTTATTTTCGGGGAAGTCTTATTATTTTGGGGTACATGGAGCAAAACGGGGCTCCTCTTGCCATCTTATCTGATTTCCAGCTCTGTCTCCCTAATCCTAACCAGAGGAAATAGTGGGGACCGGCTGCACATACATTTAAATATTTGGGGGGGGGCTTATTTTAGCACATGTGCTCAAAAGCCCAATTGGGCTTATTATCAGGGGATGTCTTATTTTCAGAGAAACAGGGTAGATGTAATTATTATAAATCACTTAAAGTCAGTTAATAGCAATTCATCTGAAATACCACTGTTACTTTTAAAAGAATAGAATAAAAGTGACAGAGGAAGACAGCAGGAATTTTTAATTCATTTTGGAAAGATTCTTTGCTAAATAAAAAGTCTTCAAGTAAACTTACGGGGGATTTTTACAACAGAGAACTCTGCTAGATATGTTCAATAGCTAAAGATCCATAGTGTGAAAGCAAAATTTAACCAGGATAAAAATAGAAACTCTTCTAACACAATATCCTCTAATCTGTCAATTACAAAAGCCCATTTTGCTTGGATTCTCACACATATACTACACCGATACGTTACCACTTCCGAGGTGCTGGAAGGAACTCAAAGTGGTCAATGCCAGCTAAAGAACTGGCATCTGTGATTTCACATTGTGATTATTTATAATAATAATCACAATGTTCAGTTTTTTAGATAACAGTTGTCGAAAACCAAAGCGTACAATTTATTGATATCGCCATACCAGGAGATGCCAGAGTCAAAGAAAAAGAACTGGAAAAAAATCACGAAATATTGCGACTGACCATTGAAACTATGTGATTATCGATGAAACATGTAACAGTGATACCCATTGTCATCGGGGCACTTGGTACCATGTCCAGGAATTTTACAAAATACAACAAGAAATTGCAGCTTCCTGCTATAAAACCAGCGGAATTGCAAAAAACTATGCTACTTGGAACATCATACATTTTAAGAAGATACTTGGTTGATACCTACAGTAGGATGCTGGCAGCAACGCATATCAATCATCAGTGTCAGTCAATGTTATTTATGATACATTTTAAATGTTCAGTTGAGTGAATTTCATGTTTAATGAATAAAAGATAATAGTCACAAAATACAAAGACCTGCAAATAGAAGAACAACTGTGGCAAAAGAAAGCAAAGATGGTACCAATATTAAGTGGCACCTCTGGTACAATCCCAAAACATCTGGAGCACCACTTGAAAACCAATCAGAATGACAAAATCATGATTAGTCAATTAGTCAAAGCAGTTTTACTTGGAACAGCTTACATCCTACAATGATACCTTTTACACCAAACAGCAACATCTGCCTATCCTAGGTCCTTGGGAAGGACTCAACAGGTAGATAAAAATGCAGATCTTGTTCAGTAACACCAATGCCAATGCCAATGCTGTTTAGCAATAGCACTAGCACTTACACTTATATACTGCTTTACAGCTCCCTCTAAGCGGTTTACAAAGTCAGCATATTGTCCCCAACAATCTGGGTCCTCATTTTATCGACCTCGGAAGGATGGAAGGCTGAGTCAACCTTGAGCCTCTTTAAGTTTAAGCGGTGCGCCAGATTTTTTGGAATTATTACTTTACCCCATCCTTTCTATATATAATTCAAACTCCATCCAATCAAAAACAATGAAAGATGGGCACAAAAGCCAAACTCAGGAAAAGCCAGCTCTACATTATCTTGCATACTCTCAAAAAGGTAAGTAGGGATAGTATCATCTGAATTATGTGGAGGCAGGGGAATGTTATTCCATGTAGCAGGTCCAGTGATGGAGAAGGCATGTTTCTTGGGCCCTACTAGATAACTGAGTGAGAACCTACTGTAGAACATGACCTCTGCCCATCCAATCTTATTGGATGGGCAGAAGTAATTGGAAACATGCATGCAGTTCTGTACCTTGAGTATACATATAAAATACAAGAGTATATCTTACCTTGCCTGCTGGGTGCCTGTTGCCGGTCTTCACCACCCAGATCTCTAATGTGCTGGCTCTGGTAGAATGTTTGCTCTTTTCCCAATGCTGATGCAGACTAAGGCGGTAGTAAAAATATTCTTCATGCAAACATTACCTTTAAAAACTGTTATGCATTTTCAGTAGGTCTTTTTTTATGATTGGTCCAGGTGCAATTCCACCCAAACCCAGTCTTCGTTCATTCATCATGTATGACACTATGTCTGAGCATGAATGAGTTTGCATAGGAGGATGAGAGTAATGATGACCTTCTGGAAAACTGCATTCCTTTCCTGTTTTATTAACCCCTGTAATTCTAAATGACAAAGTTGGTATATTACATCTATAAAAGAAACTCCTCCGGTTGAATCACTCTCTCCTAATCAAAGAAAGGAAGGAAGAAAGGAAGGCAGAAAAAAAGAAAGGCAGAAATAAATAAATAAATAAACGAACAAACAAGAAAAAATTAAGAACTAAAGAAAAAAGAAAGAAAGAAAGAAAGAAAGAAAGAAAGAAAGAAAGAAAGAAAGAAAGAAAGAAAGAAAGAAAGAAGAGGGAGGGAGGGAGGGAGGGAGGGAGGGAGGGAGGGAGGGAGGGAGGGAGGGAGGGACAGGGAGACGACTATTTTAATTAAATTAGGAGAGTGTAAAGAACAAAAGTTACCAGAGCAGTGCTTTCCTTCACAATCTTGTAAACAGTTATTAAATATTAAATACATATGAAATAAATATTAAATATTTCCTTCATTCTATTATTAGATGCAAGATACCAGAACATTTAGAAACTCAGTTAATGCACACTGGAGAAAAACCAAACCAAACCAAAGTTACTTTCAAACATGACCAAGCAGGAAGGAGATCATCAGGTCATGCTATTATTCCTGAGGCAACTACACCAACATCTCTTTTTGGCCTATGGCTCACTTATGGAAACAATATAACGTACTGTACCATTGTCCTTATGCTACCTATTGCATTTTAAATGAAGATGCTACATACATTAGTATCTGCCCAAATAGTAATGGCATTTAGGGGGAGAAAAGCTCATAGATGCCTTAGATGTAAACTGAAACTCTAGTGAAGATCTTGTTCCCATGAGCAAAAGCAGTGGCAATACAGAAATAGAGATTTATGATTGCTCTTCTGCGTACAATTATACTGCCATTTTGAAAAGATGTTGCAGACCTGGACAGGATTTTTTAAAAAAGTTACAAGAAACGAGGACAATGGGTAGCTTTCATGGGTCAAATAAAAATATGGCAAGGAAGGACTTATACAATTATATACTTGGTACAGATAGATATCATATATATCATACTTGGCATAGATAAAATGAAGAGGGACAAGTATTTTATCCTCTGTTATGATATCAAATCTTTGGGTCATGCAACTACATGGATTGGCTGGAGAAGCATTAGCAAAGTACCTCTGTATCCTTTACTTCTCTGTATCTTTTAGGCAGCTGTTTTCAATCCACCTTCAACCTTAATCCTCTAAGTGACTTTCATAGGGATTGCTTTGCTTACCTGAGCAGGATCTGAAATAGGGGGAATTTTGACCTTGACTCTTTCATCCACTTTGTTTGGAAAACTATTGTAATAGGGATGTTCTGCCACTTCGCTGTCTTCTTCCATCCACAGTTCATCCAGACTTTGCATCCTGCAGAGAGATGCTCAGTTAATTGCTTCTTGATTTATCTTCATTTGTTATCACAATGAAACAATATTTTAATATGGGAATGGCTTGTAAACAAGGGTGGTTTTTTTATATTACAGAGTATCTGTGGATCCTAAAATTTGAAATAATGTGGGTGCATGTTTACTGTAGAAGTCATTCTTTTAGTCATTAAGCAATTACGACTATTTTATTTGGGTACTATTTCTCTCTGATGAATGAAGGCGAATACATATGTGTCCCAGGATGGTGTTGCAGGATCCAATCTGGGTCAGTCACCGGGACCAGAAATTTTGTCTTCTGAGCTTTCGGACTTGTGCTGGAGCCCATCTTCAGGGAACTTCTCTCTAGCAGAAGCCCTGAAGATGGAGTCCATCTTCTCCCTGAAGATGGGCTCCAGCACAAGTTCCAAAGCTCAGAAGACAAAACCTCTGGTCCCACTGACTGACCCAGATTGGATCCTATTTATTTCTGAGTTCATGTTGTCCTCCAAAGGGCAAATATGAAATGTGAGAAGGATGCCACTTTCTATCATCAATAGTGTGTTACAGATGGGATACTCTTTATTAGAATCAGGGTTTTATGCATTAGGACTGAAAGCTCTACTATGGTACAGTTTGAGTCCTCATTCCTTTAAACAGAATACAAATAAATCAAGAAAATTACTGAAAATTGCTCCAGCTCACAGACGTTTCAGTCCAACTCTAGATCTACTTTGAAGTCTGTTTTATAACAGTTATTCAAAGGCTAATAATAACAACAATATAATTTATTCAATTTATGAAACCACCTCATCAGAACTCAATGATATACAAGTACCACCTTGCCTTGCCTCATTCTCAATAAACAAGTGGGACAATTCAGATGTCTAAGGTCTTCAGCATAAAAACATTTGCTCTGTCTCCTATCTTATGAACTTATTTGTCCCATTAAAAGACATCCTAATAAACTTTATTGCCCCTTCACTGTCTTAGTTGCAGAAAAATAATCAAAATAATATCATATTATATTATGTACAGGTAGTCCTTGACTTACAACCACAATTGAGCTCAAAATGTCTGTTGTTAAGTGAGACATTTGTTAAGTGAGTTTTGGCCTATTTTACGACCTTTCTTGTCACAGTTGTTGAATGAATCACTACAGTTGATTAGTTAGTAACCCGGTTGTTAAATGAATCTGGCTTTCCCATTGACTTTGGTTGTCAGAAAGTGGCATAGGTGATCACATGACCATTGGACACAGCAACAGTCATAAATATGAACCTGTTGCCAAGCATCTAAATTTTGATCACATGATCATGGTGATGCTACAAAGATCATAACTTGAAAAAATGTCACAAGTCACTTTTTTAGTGCCATAGTAACTTTGAACTGTCACTAAATGAACTGTTCTAAGTTGAAGACTACCTGTATATCAAATATATAATATAGAGAGTTGTGATAGCACAGTGGATAGAATGCAGCATTGCAGGCTAACTCTGCCGACTGCCAGCAGTTTGATTTTGACTTGCTCAAGGTTGACTCAGCCTTCCATCCTTCCGAGATTGGTAAAATGATGACCCAGATTGTTGGGGGAAATATGCTGAGTCTGTAAACCACTTAGAGAGGGCTGTAAAGCACTATGAAGCAGTATATAAGTCTATGTGCTATTGTTAAATATATACCGTGTTTTCCCAAAAATAAGACCTGTCTTATATTTTTTTGAACCCCGAAATAAGCGCTTGGCCTTATTTTTGGGGAGGTCTTATTATTTTGGGATGTGTGGAGCAAGTTGGGGCTCCTCTTGCCATCATACCTGATTTCCAGCTCTCTGTTTAAATATTTTTGGGGAGGGCTTATTTTTGGGGGCAGGCTTATTTTAGCATATGCACTCAAAAGCACGATTGGGCTTATTATCAGGGATGTCTTATTTTCAGGGAAACAGGGTAATATAAAGTCTCAAAAGAGAATTTCTTCTGGCATGCAGTTATCATATCTAAACACTCTAGTTAAAACATTTGCAGCTAGATCTAGTATTAAAATTCTTGAATAAAATAATTCCTTGTTACTTCACTAAATGAAGAAACTTGTGTATATAAAAATCTCAGTGATACCACTCACCTGTCTTGAAGTGCTGGAATCTTAGAGGGGCACTGCAAATATTGCTTAAAACGAAGTTCAAATGCTTGCCCTATGGTACTGATTATATCCTGTGCAAGACCATCACAACATTCAAGAATATGACATGCTGGAAGTGATGAGAAAACAAGACCATTATTCGAATATATCCCCAGGAGAAATCTGTATTACAGTTTCCAGTTTTATTTGCTGACTTTTATAAATATGAGAAATAAATAATCTAAGCAATGTTAATGGCATCATACTGGCACAGTTTTAATTCTTGATTAGGAGCGGTGCAGAGTTTGATATAAAATGAATGGCTAGATAAATGTTTTAAATAAATAAATAAAATTTTATCTGACCACTAGACCATCCCTGGAAAGAAAAACAAGAAATTGAAGATCTGACTGGAACTATAGGATGTCTACTCCTGGTATAAGTGGTTAACATGTTTCATTTCTTTGATGAAGTTTGATACATTGATTAGTCTTCAAAGTATCTCAAGACCATGTTATAATGCATTTCTAGTCACTCCTTAGCCAAAAGAGTCCCCAAAGTGTCTTAAGCATCATCAAAAGTTCTCTTGCAGCAGTTTACTTGAAAATCTGCAAAATCAACTTCCTTGCAAAATCTGGTGATGAAAAATTCACACACAGAAGAAAACTAGCCCACCTCAACTTTTGAACTCTGCCACTCCATTTGCAAAATGTTGAGAATACTGCCCTTCCTGTTGGAGGACATAGATTTAAAGGGACAGGGAGCCAATCCAGGAGCATATCCTGTTTTCCCCAAAATAAGACATCCCGATAATAAGCCCAATCGAGCTTTTGAGCACATGGCAATAAGGCCAAGTGCTTATTTCAGGTTTCAAAAAAATATAAGATAGGGTCTTATTTTCGGGAAAACACGGTAGCAAATGCTACATATCTAACTATCCTCAACAAAGTTCTTATGAAAAGTTCTTGAGGAAGCAACATTATAAATGTAAATTAATCTCGCATGCAGATGCAATGCACTCTGCTGGACTGGCTGTTAATACAATCATTCTTCTTCCATTGCAAAGAGCTATGGTGCCATAGTGGTTAGAACGCAATATTGCAGACTAATTCTGCCGACTGCCAGCAGTTTGATTCTCACCGGCTCAAGGTTGACTCAGTCTTCCATCTTTCTGAGATTGGTAAAATTAGGACTCGGACTGTTGGGGAAAATATGCTGACTCTGTAAACCATTTAAAGCACGATGAAGCGGTATATAAGCTCTTATTTCTAATATATGAAAGGATGGGAGAGTCAGTCTCAGATCTTTGATTATTTTATTAATTTGCCCCTCATCATTTTGAAGGCAAACAAAACTCCACGTTGGTGACAGGAAGGGTATCCCACCATTAAAACACTCTGCTAGCTCCATTCAGTTGCCCAGACTCCACCCTGCAAAGGGTTATGGGGTCATTAAAAGAAATGAAGTGCTTTAAACAAATATCTGAACAAATAAATACAAGCACACTGCTAGCCAAATACCTATAGAAAGCCATTAGAAATAGAATAATTGAAGAGAAATAGAATAATTGAAGAGAATCTCCTCTAATTGAAGACAATTTGAACAATACGTTTTCAAAAGGAAGATGAGACTAAAGATAAGACATTCTTTACCTCTGTGATTAACAGGATCCTTAGCTACATATGCGACATAGTCTGTTGTATCCTGTTGGAAGAGGATAGAGTATAAAAAAGTGAAGCATCTATCATGAATATGAAAGTTTCCTTTTGTGCTGATTCAGAGGTCAGTTCAATTTTCATCTGAATCTTTGCAAGCTGGTACTTATGCCTGGATCCCACAGTGACAAAAACGTTAGAAATATCAATCACATTAGATTTTAGAACAGATACATTGATCAAGCAAGCATTCTCAAAGTCTTGCATAGGTAACTTTGTAAAGCAACTGAGCAGATCTTTAGGTTAGAAAATCAACTGAAAGCTTAAGATGCTATTTTC
The DNA here is from genome assembly GCF_029215685.1 of Pituophis catenifer annectens. Classification (NCBI taxonomy): domain Eukaryota; kingdom Metazoa; phylum Chordata; class Lepidosauria; order Squamata; family Colubridae; genus Pituophis; species Pituophis catenifer. Next base: position 237,221,876 of record NW_027256882.1, read on the forward strand.
AAAAATTGGCTATAGTTTTCAAAGTCCATTAAATGAAGCTCTTAGAAATTATGAAATTATTATTGGTAAATCTTGACTAAACTTCATCCATACTGTAAACCCCGCTGAAAATATGTTCATGTATCACAAGCATGTTCAAATAAACTGAACATTTTTTTGTCTTTCTCCCTTACCACTAAGCAACAAGGGTGTAACAATTAGCATTTTTTTTCCCAAGAAAGATAAGTAATAAATTTGGCACAATAACCTCTTGCATCAATGGCAAATGGTAGAAAGGAAGAGACTTACCACATCTACTCCAGATGCAAAAGAAATAGATTGCATATGATGGTTTGCTATAATCTGTAGAGTTAAGAAAACATAATGTGTGAGATACACAGAATGCTAATTTTCCTTTTTTTTCCAGCTGTGTTCTTGAGTATGTAAAAATCAGAAGCCCAAATTAGAAATACAAGGGTGACAAATGTCATGTATCTCTACGCCTCCATTTAGAGTACATTCAAATGACAACTCTATCTGTAAGATCTTCAAGAGACATTCAGATGTGAAGCTGGAATTTGGCAATGAAAGCCAATGTCTCCAGGGGTGAAATCTACTTACCTTCCCTACCGGTTCGGAAGTGCGCGCTCTGAGCACGTGTCACATGTAATTTTGTACCCTCTGCGCATGCACAAAGCCTTCTGCACATGCGCAGAGGGTAAAAAACAGATTACTTCCTGGTTAAAACCAGGAAGTAACGACATCCGGGTGGGTGGGCGGAGCCTTGTGCTGCTGCCGCTACCGGTTCTCTGAACCACCTGCCGCCAAACTGATCCGAACCGGTAGCATTTTACCCCTGAATGTCTCCCTTTGCCATCTCCTTTTTTTAATTTTAATTTTTTAAATTACAGTATGGCTCTTAATATACAGACAGCCTTTCATTATTAGATGCTTCGAGAATCAATGCAAAGAGCTAACAACCCCAGTTTAATACTTGTCCCCATGACATTGTTCTTGTCCATGGTTTACATAGCCCTACCCTACTGTTTTCTATACTGACAAACACCCAATCCTTTCTCTTTAAACCACCAAAATCACATCACAATGCTGTGTAAAATTTGTAACACTGGTCTCTGGTTGAAGTTTTAGGCATACTAAAAAGCTAAATTATTCTCTTCTTTCATTCCAATTTGAGTACCTTTTTCTTTATGGGTTTAAAATCAAGATCCCGAAAAGGTGTACATATTCATTTCTTTAAAACATTAACATTTATTTTTTCTAATTAAAAAAACCAACAACACATAAATATCTAAAACAATTAATCTAACAACATACAAAGCAAATTCACAGCTTGAGAACAGCATAAAAATAACTATGCAATGAGGTATCCCTGATCATTACCCACTTTACATCTGCAGGAAGTATTGAAGGGATGGGAAAATGATCTCAATTATTGGTGAGTTCAAATGGAAGAATGGGCCTCTTGAGTTATACACGTGTACTTATATTTTTATTGAAATAAATTGGATATTCAAATGTTTGTTCGTTTTTTTAAATTATGAGAATTAAGAATGGAAATAGCTTGCTCACACTAACCATAAGAATTTAAAAAGAGAGAATGGGTATGACAAAAATACCAACCTGCTTGCAGTCGGGAGTCATCAGGTTTAAGCTGGTAGTAGATATATTCAGACTGATGTTCATTCCTGCAAACTGAAGATTGCTCTTCCCCAGAATATTAGAGAGAGCTTTACTTGGTGGCTGGAAAAATAAAATGCACATCTTTCAGTACTCTATCCCCATTTGATACCATCTGAATCCCACTGAATAAATTGACACCTCTAAAATGAAATAATCAAGAACATGACAATTTAATCAACAGTGTACGGATGCTTTAAATACTGATTTAAAAGAAAGAGAAAATACTATAGGGAAGAAAAATGGATCTCATTTTGTATAGCTGAGAGATGGAAGAAATAGTTTTAAAACTGGAATCACTAACCTTTTCTGGAAACTGGAACCAGTAACCCTGATTACTGGTGAGAATTTGCAGGATTGCAAATCTTAAATCATGTTTAAGATTTTTTAATTATTTGTTTTCAAAAAGCATTTACAGATAGTCCTTGACTTACGACTACAATTGAGCCCAAAAATTCTGTTGCTAAGCCAAGACAGTTGTTGCGTGAATTATACCCCATTTCATGGCCTTTCTTTCCACAATTGTTAAATGAATCACTGCAGTTTTAAATTGATTGTTAAAATGTGAGTGCATGCTCACATTTGTGAACTGGTAGAGAAGGTAAGTGAATACCAACCCTGGTGTGTACCCTGGCTTTACTTAAACTAGCCCTTTAAACCTGATTCTTCTCCAAGGACTAGGAGTTAGAGCAGCAGACCCCATGTATGATGATTGGATTGCTAGAGACTGAGCTATTTTCCTACCAATATTTGGATTTATTTGGTTGTGTATTATATTGTCTCAAATTGTTTAACATAGTATACTAGAGATCAGGGCCGGATTTTCCTATAGGCTAACTAGGCTTCAGCCTAGGGCCTCAAGATCAAGAGGGGCCTACATTCCCTACATTCAAATTGTTAGCAAAATTAAAATTACACTTTCACTATAGGTGAAAGGGCCTCATAAGTGGAATAGCCTAGGGCCTCTTTTCATCTAAATCCGGCCCTGCTAGAGATGCAATGGAGTTGGGGAGCTTGTATAATCAACCAACCAACCAACCAACCAATCAAAAACTTATCCGTCTCCATTCTCATTTTTTAAAAATAAAGTTTGAGAGCAGTGACTATTCAGCTCCACATAATTCTATTAACAATTGCTGAGATTCTTGATAGATTTTGAGATAAAATAGTATTAGTAGGTTGTCTATGATTGGATAGTAGAAGTATGACCCTTTTGAAACCTACTGTGTACCACTGAAGTTTGACATCAATAATACACCATGATTAGAAGCAAGGCATAAAGCAGTACAGTGCCCTAAACCCCAGCTGAATGACTACCAGTAGTTTTGGTTGTTTCATTCCATGTCATTTGAGTTGAGAGATGACGTACAAATCAAATTTATCTTGCATACTTAGTGATATCCATGTGAAGCCAATCATCTGGAGGTTTTGTTTACATTGTTACAATTATATAAAAGATACATACCTATCTCTTGTCTACAAATTAATCCCACAATAGTTATGGATATCCTGAGGGAGCCACTGGATAATATTTGAGGGGAAATAGGCATGGATTTACTCAGGCTCATTTCTGCCTTGATGCACACAACCTGGCTGGTTAATTTTGGGACTTTTTTCGAAATACAATTGGAGAAGGGCATGATAGTTGGGCAACAATATAATAGTAAATCAACAAATAAGTAATTAAGATTACTACCTTTCTTCTTTTAAAAGCTCCTTTGGTTCCTGGCACAGCTTCACAAACAAGGCCAATCGCTTCTCTAAAAAGATGGAATAGGATGTCAAAAGCAAATGCTTATGCTATTTTTCTTCATTTATTTTTACAAACAGGGCTTGAAAATCTAAATTGGTCCCTTATGGCATTTATATATGTAAGAATCTGCAGAAAAATCTGGTTAAAATTAACATTGTATGATATTAGGCAGTTGAAATATTGTATATTTTGACAATTTCATAACTTGCATTAATTGTGCTAATAGGAACAACAGGATGACTCAAAAATCAAATTTTCCTAGAGAAATGTGAGTTAATAACATAATACATTTTTAATGCAAGGGTTTTCCTTCTACCCGAAAGCTATTTTTTGGATTTCTGGAATCAATGAGATTGGTTTTAGATTAGATGTAACAGGCACTTCCATACCTAAAAGAGTATATGAACATTTATTATGAATCAATGCAAACAGTCTGAATAAATACATGGCAAACTCTGTCTTAATTTTCATTTTCTTGCAGTTTTTGGTTTAAATGCACACAAGCACATAAACATACACCAACACAGAGCACAATCCTTCACAATCAAATCAGGTCAAATAAACTCTTATTGAATATGATGTCAGAGTGCTTTGTTACAGAAAAAGACTCCTCAGTCTTAATATTTACTTCTATTATAGAGTGACTGTTAGTATTATTAGTTGTATGCTGATCTATGACTGAAATAAAATAAAATGAAATATAATGTAAAATAAAAAATTAGTGTCGAATAACCTTCATAGTTCCATAGCCAAAAAGGATTGGTGATAATTTTCTATAGATACAGGTAGTCCTTGATTTACGACCACAATTGACATAAAGGATTTATGTTGCTAAGTGAGACATTTGTTAAGTGAGTTTTGTCCCATTTTATGACTTTTATTGAGTGATAAATGTTGAGTCATAAAAGTATTCTTAACATTAATTAAGCGAACCACTGCAGTTGCTAAATTAGTAACATGGTTGTTAAGTGAATCTGGCTTCCCCATTGACTTTGCTGGTAAGAGGGTCGGAAAAGATGATCACATGGCCCCAGGACACTGCAACCGTCATAAATATGAACCAGTTATCAAGCATCCAAATGTAAATCACATGACCAATGGGATGCTGCAACGGTCACAAGTCTGAAAAATGGTCATAAGTCACTTTTTCAGTGCCATTGTAACTATGAACGGTCACTAAACAAACTGTTGTAAGTTAAGGTTTACCTGGATAGGAAAACTAGGACTGATGCAGAATGATCCATGGTGCAGAATTACCATATACAAGAATAAAGAACTCATCCCTTCCTTCCCCACAAACCATTTTGCTTAGCATGTTTTAGAGAGGATTTCATTACCTTACATGTATCCAAACCCTTTTCAGAAATACAGTTGCTTTTTTCACTTTTCATCCACAGTATTGCCAAGACTGTATTTTTTATTATTATCAGGAGCTTTCAGGGAGATTGTATCAGTGGTGGGTTGCTACCGGTTTGCCCCAGTTCAGGCGAGCCAGTAGCGACGATGATGAGCTGAGAGCGAACCGGTTCGCTCTGACTGTCAGTTGGGCCCTCCCGCCCACTCCTGCGTTATACCTACCTATATTTGGTCATTTTTAGCCCAGCTGAAAGGTGTGGCAGACCGGATTGCCCCGCCTCAGCTGTTCCAAAATGCAATGCGCTTGCGCGGAGCAAAGCAAGCATCCGCAAAGCAAACCATTGATAACACCAGTTGAAACCTACCACTGGATTGTATGATTGTTGAAAGGCAATATTACATAATACAGAAGAGATGGTGTTTCTGGAAACTTGACCCTAAGATACTTAGGACTTTCAAAATAATTAGTGCTTGGAAGAAGGCTTAAGAACAGACCAGAAGACTGTGAAGATGATACATGAGGCAGATTCCCTAAACTGGATTCTGTTTCAACAGCTGCAAAAATATTGTTTCATAGGACGTGACATAATAGTTGCTAGCAATCTTTCCTCTGCTAGCTGTTTCCTATGCTGGGATTGGAACTGCAAGGAGAAAGAAAGAAAGAAAGAAAGAAAGAAAGAAAGAAAGAAAGAAAGAAAGAAAGAAAGAAAGAAAGAAAGAAAGAAAGAAAGAAAGAAAGAAAGAAAGAAAGAAAACTGCATGCTGGGAGTCTTATTTGTTTGTTTGCTGGCCAAAGCAGAAACAGGGTGACTTCTTTATACCCAGCATAGAAAAATAGCAGATAATCAGGAGGAAGGATTGGTGCCTCTTATCCTTTCTGCCTAGGCTAACAAATCAGATGATAAAACTCCAGATTAGCCTAGCAGAAGTCAATTATTGTTTAAAAAATAGCAAAAGAAAAAGTGGGAAAGACTGAGTGGGTTTATAAATAGAAGAAGACGACATCTTATTCACATATAAAGAATTCTAGTCTATTCCCTGAATGCAACAGGATGACTGTCCGATAAAACCCTTTTCTGGAAACACCAAAATTATCAAAAGGTTTAAAAAAAGTATGGCAAAAAGAGGGTTAAATGCTGGCTTGCACTTGTTAACCTTTTTGAAGCAATAGACAAGCCTTCTCCAATTTGGTGCTGTCTTCATTGGAAGACCAGAAGCATTGGACCTCTATTTCCTGATTTCCACAGCTGACAAGCATTCCCAGAAGAGCATCTGTTGGCAAAAAAAAGTCTCCAATTCTTTCATGGATGGGTGTTTATGATACATCTTGCTTTCTTGATCAGAACTGTCTATTGGGCCAGAAAAGGATTCCCAACCAATTAATAATAGGGCTATTGGGGCAAAGAAGGTAGAACAATGCATAAGTAAGATCTATCCTCCTTTCTTCTTCTTCTTCTTTATGGCATATGTCTAGCTGTTTATATACATATAATGATGATTTTTAATATAGGCTCAAACCCAGAGGTGGTATTCAACTGGTTCAGACCGGTTCAGTTCGGTAGCAGAAATTGTGGGGGTGCATAATATCCTCACTTTCAAATATATATATATGTATATACTCTTGTGGATTTATAGAATCAATCACAGCTTTGAAACTAGACAGAAGCTGTATTGAAAAAGTGTTCTGAGAAACAGTGTGAATGTATTTTACATTGAAAACATTGATCCAAAATTTACAGCAGCAAGCTTTAAAGATTAGACTCAAGCAATATAGTAGTTACAATATTTCCTGCCTTAAGAAACATTTCACATGACAAAACAGAAACAAATCTTAACTTGACATATTGTGTTATTTATCTGGAATGTCATACATAAAGCAGCCTTTTCCAACTGGGGACATTTCCCCATAGCTCAAATAAAACTGAGCTGCATTTCCCAAAAGCTTATTGCTGTTAATAAATTTGATAGTCAGAAAAGGGGTGTCACCAGGCTCCTGTTTTGTTTTGTTTTTGCCATATAGATTAAAACAGCATCCTCCTATTATATTTCCACTGTGAGAAAGCAGAAAAGTAAAGCTGCATAGGGTATATATTCTCCCCACGGTCAAGCTCAGTTTGCTAACTCATAGGGTTGATACCCTAATTTTCCACTCCGAAAAGGTTGCTGTCTGCACTCTTCTCAATATCTCCAAGTGGCTGGAAAATCACCTACCAATCACTGCATTTCAGGTACAGATAGTCCTCGACTTATGACCACAATTGAGCCCAAAATTTCTGTTGTGAAGTGAGACATCCGTTAGGTTAATTTTGTCCCATTTTATGTCCTTTCTTGCCACAGTTGTTAAGTGAATCTCTGCAGTTGATAAGTTAGTAACCCGGTTATTAAGTGAAATCTAATTTCTCCATTGACTTGGCTTGTCAGAAGGTTGCAAAAGGGGATCGCATGACCCTGGGACGCTGCAACGGTCATAAATATGAACCAGAGGACAGTACCCTATGACTATCATTACCCTATGACTATCATTAAGTGTTGTACCTTATGATTCTTGATGAACGTATCTTTTCTTTTATGTTCCCTGAGAGCATATGCACCAAGACAAATTCATTGTGTGTCCAATCACACTTGGCCAATAAAAAATTCTAATTCTAATTCTAATTCTATAAATATCATCATCAGCAACATGCACTATTGCTCGTATTTGTCTCCTTCAAGTAAATTAATTGAACCTGATTCAAAATACAGTGATGGGAATGTATGTAGAATATATCATCTTACCTTGTTATTTGTGTTCTAGTATTAAAATCCAGAGATTTCATGGACCGCAAGACCTCTATACATCCCAAATACTACAAAGAGGAAAAAGTGTGCATATAAATATATCTGAAATAAACTTTGTATAGCATAATCCATACTCATACTTTGATAGACGGAGGTTGTGATTTTATTTATATCTCTTTTCCAACAAATAGTCCATCAAAATGTCTTGCTAAGCATGTATAGTAAAATAAATCCCAACAGCCCCTTTCTTATTCTTATTTTTTTTTACACTTATACAGCAGCAATAATTGTTTTTTATAAATTGGAGCCCTCCCTTTGTTTTCTTCTATTAGGTTAGAAACCCCACAGAAGGCCCTTTCGCTAGCATGCGTGCATATTTTTAAGCATACTATTATTAGTCTAGGTTGCATAATTAGTTAATGCTGCAGAAAGTCCCTTATGCTTATAATTTAATTTGATGCTACCAATAATAACTGTGCAAGAATAGAATGAGTTAGAAAATTTGCATACACGATATCATTTGTGTCTACTGTGGGAAAATATATCCTCTGCCGCATGCATGACCCTCAAATTGTGAAAGGCATCAGAGGCCATGCAAACTTGCTTCAGGTTCTTTTCATAAGTGTTTGCACACCAACACATCTGCACGAGAATTTAGGTTTTACAGTAAAAAAAGGGGGGGCTAACTGGCTATTGACAATTCTGCAGCTGTGTAGATATATTTAAATTAGACTAACTTGATTATATTAAGGTCTGGCCAATCTCTCCTGTCTCTGCTAGAAAAGAAGTAGAAGGCAGCTGTAAATTTCCTGGCCGCAAACATCTTTTGCTCGGTCCAGATATTTCAGTCAGTAAACAACTTTGGGCCAGTTGCTGGGATGCTGAATGTAGAGGGATAATGGTTGGAATTCAACTTTGCAAGCACCAGTTTTCTGCACCAATAAATCTATTGACTATTGGGGGCAATAGATGCAGACATAATTGGCAGAGGGACTCAGGACTTTTGTCTTCTTTCTTTGTCAAAAAGGCTTGCTTTGTATGTTTTTTTTTTTTTCGAATGGACCTTCTATGGATTATGCTGAAATTTGGGGGGGCTTTCATCTCTTCCTTCCTCTCTGTTCAGAGTTCTTTCCTTTCTGTCTTGAACCTATGCAATTTAATGGCTAACCTGACTACTCATACTAGAGGTGAACATAGGTGAGCTACAGAGATACAGAGTAACAGAGTCGGAAGGGACCTTGTAGGTCATCTAGTCCCACCCCCTGCCCAAACAGACCCTACACCAGATGGCAGTCCAATCTCTTCTTGAAAGCTTCCAGTGATGAAACTCCCACAACCTCTGGAGGCAAACTGTTCCATTGGTTGATTGTTCTCACTGTCAGAAAATTTATCCTTATTTCCAGGTTGAATCTCTCCTTGTTCAGTTACCATCCATTATTCCTTGTCTGGCCTTCAGGTGCTTTGGAAAATAGCTTGACCCACTCCTCTCTGTGGTAGCCCCTCAAATATTGGAACACTGCTATCATGTCTCTTCTGGTCCTTCTTTTCACTAGACTAGCCATACCCAGTTCCTGCAACCGTTCATCATATGTTTTAGCCTTCAGTCCCCTAATCATCTTGATTGCTCTTCTCTGCACTCTTTCTAGAGTCTCAACATCATTTTTATAGTGGTGGTGACCAAAACTGGATGCAGTACTCTAGGTGTGGTCTTATTAAGGCTTTATAGAGTGGTATTAGTACCTCCCTTGATCTTGATTGTATCCCTCTGTTAATGCAATTTAGGATTGCATTGGCTTTTTTGGCTGCCGTCGCACACTGTTGGCTCATATTTAATTGGTTGCAATGCATACAATGCAATCCATACAATACAGGCTGTTATCTGTAGATAGACCTGAGTATCTTAGGTTGCCATTGTTTCCTTCTGAGAACTGAGGAAAAGTGATTATTCCAAAACCCAGCCCTTTTCATTTACTTAGATTTGACTGAGGCTTTAAACTGATACAAACAAAGGTGTATAGAGTCACACATGTACGCAAACACACTTTTTGGTGGTAAAAGGTGGTAAATAAATTTACCTGAGCTGTTCAGCATGTTATGTAAATCAATTAGAAATATAGACATTCTTGAGTAACATTCACAAATAATCTGAAATTTTGGATTATTGGTGGAATCTTGAAATTTTAAGGGAGCAAACTAGAATGAGTATTGATACTTATGAATTTGGCTATCAATAAATGCCATAAGAAAGTGTGCATGTATAAAATAAATCAAATTGGCTTGCTGAAGAAATGAAAATGATTATGCAGAATTCTGCAAAAATGATGACTGGGATGGGGTGGGGGGAGAAACCTGCAAAGAGCAGGTACTAAATTCTATAAGAAATTCACCATATCCCCAAATATGAGATAGGAGCCTGAACAAAATATTATATATAAGCACTATTATTGCATTTTTTAATCATGAAAATAGAATTTTTATAGCTGCTTCTAATGCTAGCACTAAATCCCTCCTCTAACTTTGGTAGTTTGCCAGTCAACCAATAATCTAAAAATAAGCTTGCAAAATTAGACATTTCTTATATAGGCACATTTGAATTCATGCCTGTCTGAATGCAATCTGTCTCACTACTGCCGCATAATACTTTTAGCTGGGAAAAATAACCCTATCTTTGAAAATTTGCCAACAGTTATTCATGTTGAACTGATTATGTGTATAGTAATGTCATAAAACAGAACTGGCTTCATAAAAAAAAATCCAGGCTGTTAATTGCATATGAATAAGGGTTAAGGATACGTTTTGTTTCAGGTTTTTTTATGTGTGAAGCATCAATGCACTGGTTCTATAAATAGTCTGTTATATTTGATTGAAATTTATTTTTAAAATAGCAGAACTCTGCATGATTGCATTTTACTATTCTTAGATTTTCAATTCAAAATTACAATATAAATAGATAAAATTCCCATTCATACTTAGCCCATCACAAGACCCTCACTTGACACACCTACCCCTGACCCATCACAAGACTTACTGTTCACACGAAGCCCTCATAAACAGAAGAACACTGACATTCCCTATTCTCCACTGAAGATGTTACCTGAAGGTAATGAAACTTTCGGAAATCAACCCGCAAGCTCGGAGAACGAACCTTCACCCTCAAAATTAAATTACTTAAATAGAGGAATTAAATAGAAATTTTAAATTTTAATATATTAAAAATAGATAAAATAAACAGAAGGAATTAATTACATTATTGAAAATATACAATAGCTCTTACCCATCTGGGAAAGTACCGTAATAATAGAGAACTGAGGCAGATACAGTAATAGTTATGCAAATCAGGATCACAGTTGGATTTTCTAAAACCCAGAAATAAAATTAAACTAAAAATGACAAAGTGGGGGAGAAGGCTACACACTCTGATGTGATATTATGATATACCTCATCTACCTTTGCACGGGTATCCACTGGAAGAAGTAAAAAAAAGGTCTCACCACACACAAAAAGACTTTGCCTGTGCAGGCACAATTGTTGTTTTGACTTTTTTTTTAACCCCTACCTCACCCAGACGCTTTGGCCTTTGGTCACCAGACTATAAAAAAAAAACTTCATTTACTAAAATATGTGTACACAAGCTTTTACAGAGTTATTATAAAAGCTAAGAATTATCTATAAAAGCTAAGAATTATCTATAAAAGCTAAGAATTATCTATACTGACCTGAGATTCCTGTGGAAAGAGTATGATAATATTTTGATGAGTAGCAACACAAGACTTTTTAAAGTTGATCTCTTTTCCTCCTAAATCTTTATTTTCTTGATCTTAGATCCCATTCCAATAAGCATGTTTTTATCATTATTAATTTTATATTACAGGTGGTCCTTGAATTGTGGCCACAGTTATGACTGGAACTTCCATTGTTAAGCCTTTTGATCATCGAATCAGTTTTATGACCTTTTTATTTTTGCTGTGCTCATTAATCTGGCATTCCCATATTGATTTTGTTTGTCGGACACCCTCAGGGAAAGCGGTGAATGGCAATCATGTGAGCCCGGGACATTGCAACCATTGTAAATACATGCTGGAAATGCATGAATCACAACATGTGACTGCAAGGACTCTGGTGCTCATAAGTGCAAGGACCACTTACAAGTCACCTTTTTCAACACCGTCATAACTTCAAGCAGTCGTAAAATGAATAGTCGTACGTGGAGGACTACTAATATGTTATACAGTGTTAGCAGAACTGGGGGTTATTTTCCTTATTAGAAAATAACAATTCTTTGACACTATCACTGTCTTCAATTGCCTTCGTTATTGCTGCGAATCTGTCACAGAATCTGCAGTTGAAGCTGGAGGGAAGAGTTAAGAGGCTGGGTAGTCTGGAATCACGGAAGGGGAGGAAGCAACAGAATGCTGTCTCCAGATCTTGGAATGTTTATTTAGTTGTTCTATAGTGAACACAACTAGTCTGGCAAGATTTTTGTAAATAGCCAAGTAGCAATAAAAATACTGCCCTGATCAACTTTTAGTGTCATTCTCGTTCATTCTGGATAATATCTGATTAAACAGAAGTGGGAATGTCCCTAACTGCTAGCCAGTGTATTCTGAAAATAAAGAAAAAAGCAGCTAGGATTACTTGACCCTTAATACCATTTGCATAGATACAGAATTTTATTAAATGTGCACTCACAAATATTAACATTTCTAATATATGCTTTTCATTAATCTATATAGTGAATATGTTTTTATTTCCAAATGAAAACTATGGAAAACAAATATACTTTGATAAGAGATGGTACGGAAAATGTAAATACCCAGAGTACAGTCCAGGAAGATGTTTCCATAAATCCTTCTTGAACTAATCAAAATTGTGTTTTATGGCTCAGAAATTCCTCATAGACCAAGAAAGAGTCATACTATGCTTTATTTATGAAGGTGGTTGAAATCTAATTTTAGAGCAGCTTTCAAATTAAAGTACTTTGCCCTATGCCAATTTTTTCTAATTATATTGCATGTTGTTATTTATGTTTTTGGCCATAATTATTATTGCATAAATTAAAGTAATTGTAATCATAATATTTTAAATAATTTCCTATAGCCCTTTTTATTATATCAGATTGTCAGATCACGGTTCTGTCACTAATGAATACAGGGATCAGTCACAGTAGTTTCAGTGGTGATGCAATATCAAAACTCCCAAACCCAGTAGCAGCTGGATTATTTATTCCTGTTCTTGATGTATGTTCTTGATGTACTTCTTGGCATTCTAAAATAAACCAACATTAGGCAAACTCCACTATGATAGGGAAGAGCCAAGTTATTGGCAAGCCCTAGTTGTTTTGTATCCACAGAATCAAATGCCACTCAGAACCAGCCAAGTATCAGAAAGTGATATGAACTTGGGCCCATATTCACATTCCTTTATCTGCAGCATAAACATATTCCAGTAACTGTCTTTGTGAAGCTGACTTTACCTCACCTCAGCCCAAAGCTGAGGTATGTTAAAATCATCTTCAGCTTTTCCAATTTTTCAAGTCGCATTTTCCCTCTGCATTTAGCACAATTTTGATCATTGGCATGCCTTCTGTTATTATTGGTGAAGTCGAGAACTTGGGTTTGCCCTATTATTATTGGACAATTTACATTATGGGTGTAAAACCTTCTCCTCTCATCGTTAAAACAGGCCACAGACTTCCATTGCTATTTCTAAGACAGGATTCAGTTTCTCCTGGAGTTAACCTGAAATATCAAGTGCTAGTCCTTTGCTGAATAGGAAGCCATTTTAAACTAAGAAAGAAAGCCAGATTGTGTCATAATTTTGTTCCTTTCAAACATTGCTTTTAGTTAATTGGATCACTTTCAGATCACTGCTGATTGTAACTCTAATTTATGGTCCAGAATATAACACTTTAAATTTCCACGGAGTCGCAGATTCACTAGGTAGCTTTGCACAAAATAACTAAGAATTTCTGAGCAAAAAAGAACCATTAAAAAGCTTCTATAAGGTTGTGACATGAACTCCAGACCTTATTACTTGCATGTGACATCACAATAAAAGTAGAAACAGGTGAAATTTTTACTGCAATGTCACAATATGTTTCACCATTTTAGTATCACAATGTTTAAGACCTGATGCCTATGCCTCAAAGCTTTGTATTAGATTACCAGGGATAAAATGATTAATCCAGTATACATTTCATCAATGAAGGATATTTCTTAAAAGAAATCTTTTTTTCACTTGTCTCAAACATAAACATCAACTTTCCATGCCAAAACACTGAGAAACATATTTGTTTCATATGCTGTGCATAGAGGCCATGATGCCTTGTTAGAATTCCACTGCATGACTGAATCAGAACATTTTATTTTATGACATTTTTAAATTGTTTTAAATCGTTTGTGGCTAATTTTCTGATCAGTGTCTGTGGCTGTAAAACGGAGCTTTGCACTTTACAAAGTTCTTGCAATTTCACAGCAAATGAATCAAAAGAAAAAGTATTTTTGAACAAAGACTAATGTTCGCTTTTTTAAATTTATGGTTCAGCTTGAACAATAGAATCTAAATGCATAAGCACTGAGATATCGCACAAGTATGTTAGCTGTATATGTATATTAACAAAAGGTTGATTTGTATTGTTTAATTTAGTAATAAGGAAGCTAACAGAAAGAAAGTTTCCTCTCTCCATAATCACCAATATCCCCCCAAAAAGTGCTGAAAGAATCAGCTGGCTGGCTTTGAAAGCATGGTTAATTGTCTATAGTGTAATCTAGTTATATTTTTATAAATAGGAAGATGTGCTGATTGGAATTGCAGACAAACTATATAGCCTTAGTTATTATTCACCTTGATTTGTTGGTGTTAGTGTCAGAAATTTGGAATTTTTCATTTCCTTTTCTATTTCAGATAACAAAATATCTTGGCCAACATAATTTAATGGTACTTCTGAATTACATAATATGGACCCCAACAGCCGCGAATGGAAGTTAGAACTTACCATAAGTAGAATAGATATTTCTGGTGCAAAAATGGAAAAAACAAAAAAACAAGAAATCCCATTGTACAGGACTAATGCACATTAGATGTATCCCCCATATATGTGTATTGCATTGTCAATCATAAGCAGCAAAATTGCATCTTTCCATAGTTATTTTAAAAAGATTCTGAATTTAAGATGGCAAATTAGGCTGAAAAAAAAGTTGCCTTCATTTTATTTTCAGCAAATGTATTTTGACTATCCCTTTATGAAGATATATTAATTGGAGAAGCGTAGTCATCCTTTCCAATAAATATGCTAAGAGCTGGTGCAATTTCCTAAACTATATGAAGATATTCATGTAAGTATTTCTAGCAATAGAAATGAATATAGTTAAATAGACACTCACGCACACACACATATATATTCTTTGACTATAAATCTACTGTATGTCAGTTTTCAAAATATATTTATCTTTATCAGAGAAAATTATTGAGAGATATTTCACGTCACTTCAGCTTGATCTAAGAGCAATATGGTTAACTAATGAACATTAGGCTGTTTGAAGCTGCTTCCCATGCCAATCTATTGCTTTACAACAGACATGGCTTGTGGACAGTGGGTAGAAGATGCACCACCTGCATTTTTATTTTATTTTATTTTTTAATTTAAACCAATAAATCAATGCAAACTCACAACAGTTTAAACAACAATAGAAATCTTAGCGGTCTTCAGCCACTGATCCTTGAGGTTAGATGACTCTCATGGTTGCAAACGGTTAGGTATTACAGAATTGAAAAGGGATTGCCTTGAAGGCATTTTCTCCATCCGTCATATGAACTTATGTCCTGCATTGCACTAAGAATTTTGGATGTCTGATAAAAGAAATACTAGCGTTTTGAGTCTCCAATATATCCTGGGAGTTATTATACTATATATTTTAAAGCAATGTTTATGTATTTATTAAATTTATTCATTATCCTCACCTTCTTTTAGTAGCATTTAGTAGAAAGGAGCGTAACATATTCTAGAACCCTAATTAGATCACAGCAACTGTCATAATACAAATTATATTTCAGGATTTATAATACATACGAATTAACCTGGTGCATATCTGATAGGTGATAATCCTTACCAACATGAATGTATTTTTCTTCTGCACAAAGAAAATGTTTTTTCTTTAGCTAATTTCTGGTTATCTTAAGTTGGCAACTCATACAGATCTAAATTTTCCTGTGGAATTAAAAGACACATCTGGCAATAAATTATATACATTCTTGAACTAGTCTTTTTATGTGTATTTGTTGAATGATAAAGAAGTATTAACCAGATGAAAAAAAAAGATGGCTACACATTTTCCCTTTTAATTTAATTGCTTTACTGTGGAGATGCAACAAAAACATTTATTAGAATTTATATAGACCTCTGGCTTCTATTAAATATGAATTTAACAAGTGGTACATTGCCAAATTTTATTACATTGCACCAGGCATAGATGGTCGGGAAGGAAAGAAAAATCTAGGAAGCTGCTGGCCTTAGATTTAAAACAAATTCAATAACTGCATCTGTACCATTGAATACTTAGGAAATGTATATAGATTCTAAACCAATTATTCAATATTTTTTAAATTTTTACTTCAAATTGAACAGTTCCAATTTTTCATCAATAGATAGCAAGATTATTGCAGGACTATTTTTCTAACCCTGTCTTCAAAAAATTGTGAATATAACTAAAATTTATTGTTTTGTAGAAATCTGCTGATCTTAGTGATTTCCCAGCTAATTTGATGATTCCCCCCCCATTTATTTGGTGATATAAATCAAAGGTTTTGCAAACCTCCTATTTCTCAGTTTCAACTATGTATATGTATACTCACACACACACACACACATTCCCAAGTCTTAAAGTTCCAGTTAAGCAGCTGTTTCTTTAAATGTAGATAGTAAGTTTTTATCATCTATCATCCTTGGCTCACAGATTGCTGCCTGTTCTTCTTCCTAATATTGCACAACCCTTTAGGTTGGATTTCTGTCTGGTCATAAAGGATCTGATAATGTTAAATTGTTAATTTATGTGAATCCTGCCCTTATTTCTTTAGATGCAAAAAACGTTTTTGATGTAATTTTCTCAAAGTTTCTAATACAGATGTTAACTCACATTGAATTTCCCCAAAATTTTACATTTTGGATTAATGTTTTATTGAACTTCTCATTTTATATGATTGTCAATGGTGTGTTACCTCTTTGATTGAAATTATGCCATCGATGTGAGAATTAATTTTCCAATTTTGGAATATTTGAATGTTATTTAAATTCTCACAGTCTGAACTTGCCCTATTGCCACATTTTGGCTGAAATTCACAGGATTGCTGATATGACCAAAAATAACCACTGACTTCTAAAATTATAAATAGTTCTATTTGACTTCATGTATATAATATGAACCTAGTTTTATACAAGATACAGAGAGAAAGAAAATTGCAAAAGGAAATTTCTAATTAGATCCTTTAAATGAAGGCAGAATAAACTAAAATAGAATATGGAGTATGAAAGCAAGTTTCATACTCTATATATTTTGTCTAAAATACTAGACAAAATCTAAAGTAGTTGAAAGTTAAATTAATTGTTAGAGAATTAATAATGTGAATTATTAAAATGAAGGATATTAAAATACTGAACTTCTAGGATATCAAAATGCTAAATAATGAGTTGCATTTATTGTGTATAATATTATAGATAATGCAAATTTTAACTAATAATTAGCAGGTTAGAATAAAAATACTCAAAATTTTAGATAATTAACTAAGGGCAGTAATGGGCAGTATATCTTTGCTGAATGTATTACTGATTCATTACTTTCTCATTATTTTTTTTTAAATTATCATTCATATTTGTCTCACTATATCTTCAATATTGCTGAAGATAAAAGTCTCCTAATGGGTTCTGAATGTTCTGGATTTAATATATTGTATCCTGGAGTTTTTCCATTATGACTGTTTATAATAGTTTGATGTACTAAAAGTCTAAATTTGGAATACCCATTTCCTTCCATTTATGAACTACAGCCATTCTTCCTGTCACTAACATAATTTGATCAAATCCTTATTTTTCTCCCTCAAGCAATATTAAAAAATATGATCATTGGACAATTCCACCAAATGTGCCAGTTAATCATCTTTAGAAAAAGATGTTGATATTTTGGTTAAAAAAGGAACGAAGAATTTTTGTGCATAACATTATTGTTATTTAATGTAAACATATTATTTTGTTACTATCAGAAGAACAAATCTATTCCTGAGTTACAACATAAGACTGTTGAAATGTGTTTACCATCATCATCAATAACAAAGGGACAAGAAAGAGGATTTTTAAGCTGCTGGTGAAATTTTTTATACATAAGATAAATTTCTAGTTCTTTCTCCCTCACTTTCTTTTTGGGGGAAAACTAGTATCTTTGTTATATTATTTTTTTAATTCTGTGTATTCATGTAATGTCTTACATATAGCAGGGGGACCAACAGAAACATTAAAAATTCCAAACAATAAAATATTATTGAAACCATTATCAGTGAAGTCTGGAAATAAGTGAAAAAATCACTACGCAGCCAACTACCTGAAATATATGGAATTACAATTCATTATTCTCAATATCAATAACATTTTAAAAAAACAAAAGCTTTAATAATTAAAAAGAGGAAATGAGGAAAAAAGGAATCTAAAACAGAAAAAATATGAGGCAAACAAAACTCAGTAAAATAGAAATATCAGTTCACTTTTAAATACAACATTAAACTTTGAGCACACAGAATAATACTGGTCTACCTTCCATTCTATTCCAAGTCAATTCATAAGCAGGTAGGGAAAACAATGCCCAATAGAGTGATAATCTTTTTGCCAGAATTATAAACTGAGATCATGAATACACTTTGTTTTCTATTTACTTATTCACCAAAAGTCAACATGAATGCTTAAGAGAAGCTTTCAATATTAAATAATTAAAATGAAAATATTTCTATCAAGCATATTATTTAATTCACCAACAATAGTGCCTCATCCGTCAAGTTTTTGAAATCAGTTGAAATTTGCAACTGATGCTTCTTTATCAGAATATAAGTAAGCAAATGATACAGAATAGCTATTCTAAAATCTGACACTGTATTACATATTTCTTTCATTATCCAGTAATGAGTACTATATTCTGAAAGATAGCAATGAGAAGCATATTTTACTCTACATGCCATGATCAATTTGTTCATTAATTATGGTTCTTAAGTAATCTAGCTATAATTACAATTACAAATTACAAACACTAACATTTTTCCTATTTTTGTAAAAGCAAACAGATAATTAAGAAGATAACTGAAATAAAAGTACAGTCAGTGTGGAATCTTGAGCAATGAGAAATTAAAGGTCTGCACTCTGTTGTACTATACGGTACATCATAATTTCCCCCTTTAAATAATCATTGCTATTTTCAAAAAATAAAATATAAATACAATGCTTCTGCTTAATCTTATGAAACATCAAATTATTTTTTATGAAAATCTGCTCTGTTACAATAAATGTTCATTCTCAACAGTGCCATTTTAGAACCAAGTAACTATCGGCATACAGTCACAAAATAAATCATCAATTTTTGTCTTTAAGTCTTAGATTTCACCTGGTCAGATGAGACCTTAACTACATTGAATCAAAAATTGAAATGCACAAGGATTTTTTGTCCTACTCCTCAACTATCACGGAACACAGAGAGAAAAAAAGTCCTGTTAAAAGACTGTTATGTAAAACAAGACTGCATTTTGAATGCACCACTTCAAGAAAGAGTATTTCTGTTTGCAAATAAGACAGATTCTACAAGCTGTTGCTCTTCTAGCCATGACATGCAAATAAAATAGTTGCGTATGTATTTGTACACACACACACACACACACACACATATTCCATTTGAGATATTTGATGTTTGAACTCAGAATTATCATACGGAAAGATGTTACTCTTATCTCACCTATTATAGATTCTCTAGAGCCAATCCTAATGAATATATACGAATACATGCTGGGCTCTGAAGAGCTGGATATATAATCCCTTTAATTTTGGAAGTGCTCTTTCCCACTGCTTTAAATCATTTAAACTGCTCACTTAATGAAAGCAAATTAACATCAGTTTTTCACAATAAAGTCTTTTGCACTTAACAGTCTTCATCAGACTTCCAGAAATGAAATGCTACTATTAAAAATCCTCCAACCTATTTGACTGGTGTCTAGTTTTCTTCCCCCCATTTATTAAACAGAGCGTAGAAAGAAAGAAGACCAACCTTCACAATGTACATCACTCCAGGTCCTAGGATCTTCTCATTTGAATGCAGCCATCCTTGGGGTACTTTGTTGGCAGTGCTGCCACGCTGATTCCAGTCCTCACCTCCCAGGTACATTTCCTCCGACCATGTTTTTTTTCCGGTATTCATCTTGTTCTTGTCCTGTTGAGAAGACAGGGTGGCAGTAGCAAGGCTACATGTGTTGTCTGAAGTCTCTGCTGCTGAGCTACCCTGCAACTTGGAGACTGCCAGCTCTTTCACTGCAGAGGAGAGGTTCTTGATGCCCCAAAGGCTGCCTGTGGAGGAGAGTTTTAAGTGGGACGCTTTAGGCACAAGAGTGGAAAGGGTGGTGTGTCCACCATGCTCCTTCTGGAGGTTCTCAGGTGAGGTCAGATATGGTGAAGACGCTGAAATGGTATCTTTTGAGGAGAACTTGCTGTTGATGGACCAGTTATGGACAGTATCATCCACTGATGTCACCGAATCATTCCTGAAGCGGTTATACTTGGAACGCTGAAGCATGCCCTTCTATCTGGAATCTTGTATACGTTCCGGCAAACAGGAAACTCCTTGACTAACATAGCAGATGATTCAGAGTATCAAAGATGGTCAGTGAAAATGTGGCCATGGGGAGGAGCTTGTGTGGGTTTTTTTTTTTTAAGAAAAAAATGAAAGGAATTTTGCTTAAGGTTCCATGGTAAGGCTAGGCAAAGCGGTAATTTTCTGTGCAACAGAAAGATCCCAGTCCAGCTCAGAGCTGCCAAGTCTCTCACAGCAAAAGCATGAGTCACACAAATGAGAAGGACCCTTTTCAACAAAAGGCTCAGTGAATGCTGCAAAGCACTTCCTGTAAGGAAAAAAAAAAATCCACCCACTTACAGCACACTACCTCTAATCAATTCTCACATTTCCTTTCCCTATTTGAACCTACCTACCTTCCTTCCTTCCTTCCTTCCTTCCTTCCTTCCTTCCTTCCTTCCTTCCTTCCTCCCTCCCTCCCTCCCTCCCTCCCTTGTTTCCTTCCTTCTAGGTGGATGTCTGCAATAGCTCAAAGCAATTGCATTAACTTTTTTCCCTATGTAAAGTACTAGCCTATTCCAATGACTTTATAAAATATGCCCCAGTATGAAACTATCGGAAGCAGAAAGCAATGCTACAAATTCTATACAGTACAGAATCTCTCTCTCTCTTTCCGTCTTCCAGAAAAGCTCATTAGCAATTAAAATAGCCATATGTTTGTCACCATAATCACCAAAGTGCAGTCTTTCTTTCAAAACCACAGTGTTCTGATTCTAGAATTTTTAATGCCAGCAGTTTTATATTAAATGTTGTGCTGTACAATATGAAAAACATATGGCTTAAGTAATTTGTATAAACACACACACAAGCATATTTTCTTTAATCTATTATTTCAGAACAACTAAAGGACTACTGAAAAATATTTAAGACAAAATAGTAATGCCTCCCTTCCAAACTGAAAATAAATCCATTAATAAGCATTTTGATTTTTCATCAATAATAATAAAAGGTGTATAAAATTCTTAATGTGAAGAGATAAGCAACACACCAACCTTTAAAACATGTGTAATATATTTATTGTAATCATGCAAAATGAAACATTATTATAGAAACTAATCTTGCTAATGTTTCATTAAATTAATGTATTTATATTTGAAACTATGATTTCAAATAAATATACTGAAAAAGGCAAATTTCAGATTAATCCTACTCCAACTTAAACAAAAAACAGAGAACGGCAGCACACAACTTAATATATTATCCAGAGAACAGATGACAATTTTCTCACAGTAAAGGCTGAATTATAGAAAAAGCAATCACACAAGAGCATCTTTCAATGCAGGTATTTAATGAGACAAATTGATGATACATAAATGAAGGCAGCACCTCTGATCCCAGCAGTGATGAATGAAAATGTCCCATTCATTGTAAAAAGCAAATTTCTAGTGATCTGCAGAATAGCCTTTCATCACACTGCAAACCTGCTACAGCTTCCACACTGCATTCATTTTTTTTCCTTTTCTCCTGCTACCCTAGCAACAGCAAATATACATGGTATGGATCGTTTCTGATCTTGTGTTCTGCAATAAGCCGCAATCTTTGTCATTCAGAAATTATTCCCTTCATGAAAAGTAGATTTTTTTAAAAAAAACCTGGAAAATATGAATGGATTTCTGTATATGTGAATGAAAGAGCTGGCTAGCATACCAGCATTTCTGTGAATGAAGCAGGGCCTGGCAGGCTCTACCAGGCAGTAATTCCTTGGATGCTAACTATGTGAACCAATAAGATGCAGCCAGGATGACTCATTCAACAAAGGCTTGCTAAATAGTGGAAGATTCCATTTTGCACACAGGTAAGATATTTCTATACGTATACAATCCACAACTAGGAATCAATACATGTCTCAAAGTAAATAATGAATACATTACTGCATTTTTTTTCTCCAGCATATGGTGTGTGTTTGTGTGTGTTCCTCAAACTTCATTTAGCTGGTTTATGTTTACTGGACAATGAAATAAATTCATACATACCTCGATGCTTATGAATTCTTACTGCAAGTGTACTAGATGCTGGGCATGATCCAACCTTTGCATGGAGTCTCTTACCTGGGTAGAAGGATTATTGGGACTTTGGAGTTATGATAAAGGTGAGTAAGAAGGGGGTGTGGAAATGCATATGATTATGCATGAAGTGGAGAAGTACATAGCTTTTCTCTTAATACTACAACTTAGATCAACCATCACAGATTGTACTTCAAACAATACATAGTCATTGCATACTGCTGAATTCAATGTTACAAAATGGAGGCAGCAAATAACCTTAAGTGGCCTAATGGGGATTCGACGAATTTATGAGGGATAGAGCCACAAATGGCTATTAATCAAGATGGCCAAAGTTTATCTATAGCTTAAAAAGCACTTTCCCTCCAAATAATGATTGCGGTGAAAAATCTGTGCCCTTCATGGTCTTCCTGTAATTGTTTGAAGAAAATCAGTTCATACAAAACAGGAAGCTAAAGTGGAAACACTATGAACTGAAAGGAAAGATCTTCTTAGTGCATTGTATGTACACTTAGCATGCCATGACATTTCTACACACCAGTATGTGTTTCTTCAATGTTCCTAGGCAGATTCACCAAGCAGTTTTAGTTGTTTCTGCTATATTGAAGCAACAAAGAACAATTATCGGAGATAGCGTGGAATTTCTCCTGGCACTTTAGCTGAGACTGGCATGGACATTTATATAATTATATTAAAGACAATGACTACTTTTCATTATTTCCAAATGAACAGAATTTAAAAGGTATAAACAGTTGTCACAACTTTGAGGGTGCTGCTATCAAAGTGCATTTCACTGTGCTTAAGCCTCTACACAGAATTTAGAGCTCTAGACGATACTGTATTGCTTTCCACGGTGTGGAAGATAATGCTAGAATTTTCTTAATATTGAATTTTGGAATGGGCTAAATTTTGGAAAAACCTTTTTTAAATGTTTGGGCATTTGAAAGCTTCATTCGAATCTTTTCATTTAACTCTGGAGGTTTACTCTTAAAGATTTGAAAACCTGTTTTTAATCTCAAATTGGTATTAAAGATGCCCTCCTAAAATCCTTGTTTTTTGCCTTTGGTTTGTCAGATGTGTGGGATTTGACAAGCATGACACTAATATGAAGTACAAAAAAGGAATTTTGGTGTAATTATGAAGTAAAAAAGGCCATGAATGGGAGGAAAATGCATGTCAGGGAATGATTGCTGCAAATTATATAATGCATCTATAGGGGGAAAGTTTCAAAGAATATTGTCAAGGGGATTAAGAAACAGTCAAAATTAAAAGAGAGGCAGTATAGCTTAATGATGACAGAATATAACATAGCAATGAATGGATTACCTGGGTGAAGTGAGAGGTTTGTATGAGGGACGATAAAAATGAATGCTACAAATGTTAGTGGTCAAGGAAAAATTGATGACAAGGACATACATAATGTGAGAATATTAAAAATGGCTAAGACTGCATGAATGGATGGTATAACAGGAGAAATGTTAACATATGAATGTGGTTTGCTTATGGAACAACTGAAGGCTTGTGGTAATGTTACTGAGGTGCTATTGTTAGGGACATGAATCTGTGTGTGACTTTGTATGTAGAGAATGATTGTTGCTGGGTAAGAACCTGAATGATTTTCAGTGTGTGTTAGATAGAGTGAATGCTGCAATAAGAGTATGGATCTGAAAACTATTATATCAAAATATAATACTTGATAGGGAAATGGAATGAAGTACTTGATAGGGAAATGGAATGAACAAGTGCAGCTTGTACATAAAGAGATAAAAGCAGAATATAAGTCAGTAGAATGCTTACTAAAAATAGGGAAATGGATGCAGAACTTTTCAAATATACAAATACTAATAGAAAAGTGGTAGGTGGTATGGGGTCTATTATAAGGAACGGATACTTCACAAAAGGGCTACACATAAGAATGTACTTCTTCTCATTTTGTTATGTAGAAGTGAGAATTAGGCATGTTGCAGATGATGAATCAGAAGGAGCAGATTAATGGGTACTGAATGAATATGGATTACAGTAGCAGTACAAAAGAAGTATATTTGGGTGGTTTATTCATATAAAGGGAATCAGTGAGAACTGAATCACAAAACAAATGTGTTAAGAAAAAGTAAATGGGTTGAGAGGAAGAAGGCAAGAAAGTCTTAGTAAAATGATGAATTCCTTAAAAAGCAAGATATGTGAAGTTTAAAGAGCCAAAGACGATTCATGAAGCATTGTATGGATATGGAGGAATCACATACGTTTTGCAAGAATAAAAAGCTCTGGAGAGATATAATGAAATCTTTGGTATAAACAAGATTTAGCTGTGGTTCCTTTGCATTTTTTGATCTCATGCTTAAATTGGTTTAACAGTCCCTATTCCTTTTCTCTGTTTTTCATAATGCTTATCATGGAAAGGTAAAGGATAAAGCTGAAAGATTTGCATGTATGTGTGCATACATACATTCAGGGACAAGGAATTCCCACAGATCCACTTTTGAGATCCCTTTTCTTCACAATAGATGATTCTCTCAATTCTCTTTATTGAATCTAACATTAAAATTCCTACCTTTTCGCATTTTCATATGTTCAGTGTGTCCATATTCTCTTTTTCTCCAACTCTGTTTAGCCAACGTCCCTCAGAGTTTCAGGTGACATTTCTACTTTAACATAGCCAGTCTTTTGGCTTTTTAAAAATGATGAAGGGCCTGAGCCTCCCCTCCTGTTATCTTCTCACTGCTTTCTCCACTGATTAGTTTTTTTTCTACTGTTTTTTTTTTCCAACCTAAAATCCAAGGACTGGGACTGTTTGGGGGAACTTAAAATGCCGCATGTTAAGTGACTATTTTGCTGCTTTGTCCAAAAATATTGATCTATAAAACCATTTTGAATCCTGAATTACGGTATCTGATGAATGCCCTCTGCAGTGAGGGACCAAAACAATTGGTTATCCCTTTAAAAAGGCTTTCATTAATCATAATTTAAGGATTAGGTGATCCACATAGTACTATTTTATAATTACAATCTTTTCATGTCTTCATTTATACCACTTTCATTATTGTTTTCCTTACCAGAGAAGGAATAAACTTGGAAATGTAGAAAAGGGAAAGAAAATGCATGGCTAGAACATGACAGGAGGAGCTGTCTTTGCAGATTTCTTGTGCCATTTTTTTCCTTCCTCCCCTTTGCCAATAGATATACCCCTTAGCCAATAGATATACCCCTTAGCTAATAAAGCAAAAGTATCAGTGAATAATTTTGTTTTGTCCTTCCTGTTTTATATTCTGGGCTTGTTGGCAAGGGGGCAGTTTTGGCTTTCTTTATAAATTATAAACTTTATAAACTATTCTCCAAAGCACCTGAGGGTAGGACAAGAAGCAATGGTTGGAAACTAATCAAAGAGAGAAGCAACCTAGAATTAAGGAGAAATTTCCTGACAGTTAGAACAATTAATCAGTGGAACAACTTGCCTCCAGAAGTTGTGAATGCTCCAACACTGGAAGTTTTTAAGAAGATGTTGGAGAACCATTTGTCTGAAGTGGTGTAGGGTTTCCTGCCTAAGCAGGGGGTTGGACTAGAAGACCTCCGAGGTCCCTTCCAACTCTGTTATTGTATTGTATTGTGTTGTGTTGTGTTGTGTTGTGTTGTGTTGTGTTGTATTATATTGTATAAAAACAGTAGAGTCAATGGACACTCCCCTCCATTGCATAGGTGATTTAAAATAAGAGACTAACAGATAATTTCTCCTCCCCACCCTGCCTGCTCCCCAAATTATTTTGATGGAAAGCATCAGTGAGAGAATTCCTGAAATAATACTTTCCCAATGCTTATATGATGAATAGGGCTTATTATAGTTGAGACATCATAGACAGTTAGTCCTCCACTTACAATAGTTCACTTAGTGACTGTTCGAAGTTAAAATGGCACTGAAAAAAGTGACTTATGACCATTTTTCACACTTATGACCGTTGCAGCATTCCCACGGTCATTCGGATGCTTGACAATTGATTCACATTTATGATGGTTGCAGTGTCCTGGGGTCATGTGATCACCTTTTGTGACCTTCTAATAAGCAAAGTTAATGGGGAAACCAGATTCACCTAAAACTTCATAGTATTACTAATTTAACAACTGCAATGATTCACTTAACAAACGTGGCAAGAAAAGTCACAGTAAAATGAGACAAATTCATTTAACAAATGATTCACTTAGCAACATAAATTTTGGGCTCAATTGTGGTCATAACACAAGGACTACCTGTAGCTCCTACTAGAATATAAGATAAAAATAGAGAAAGGTGTGCTATTAATATCAGCAAGGTGGTGTTTCTATGGAATTGCGAAGCTGTCTAGAAATTATTATGAAGTAGATTCTAAAATTGACTAGAGAACCATCATTATCAAGGAATGGAATAAGGCAACTTCCAGTGCATTTTGTATCTGTCCATAAACATAAATACAATTGCAATCCTCTAGCTCTGTTCTGCAGGTACTTTTTGAAAATTAAACATATGTTCCAAATAGAAAACTTACTATTAGTGCAAATTATCATTTAAATCTAAAAAATCTTCTGTGCATCTGTGCTAGGAACACACAAAGAGAAACTTAAAACCAACTAATTTAAGTGCTTCAAAATTTCAAAGTGAGCCACGGAGAAAACAAACAAACCGAACATTGGTATGGCAAAACAGGAAAAGATAGTGTTAGATCAGGCGCAGGAACAGAAGACGTGACCAGCTCGATACATGTAACAGCTTTATTTACAATGTAACAAGTAAAAGAAGACTGCTGGCACGCTGCCGGAGCTCTCCTTATATTTGCTCCCGGCAGACACACCGCCCCTAGACAGGGATTCAAATCTCCCGCCCGATGGCTGGCAGCCAATCAGGGCGGATGTCCTTATAAGGACATAACACTCCTCCCCCCTTAGTCTGGACTGTCAAATCTCGTCCACAAAAGTCATGTAATCACGCAGGTACGTAGGACGCCTCGGCACCCTAGCTGACCTGCGCAGTCTCACATGTTCTCCGTCTCCGGCCTGGGTGGACGGGGCTCTGTCGTCTCCCGGCTCCCTCTCCGGAACCGGGCTTGGTTCGGCTGTCGAGTGAGCGGGGTCACCCCCAGCGCCTCCGGCCGGACCGCAGACCTTGGATGGCTGGTTCTGATGGTCTTCCTCCTGGCCTGTGGATCTATCGCCTTGTCTCGGTGGCTCGGTTCCGACCCGGGAAGAGCGTCTGAGTCTCGGTAAGTCCATCGTTTGCTCCTCCCTGGTCTCCCGGGCGCTGCGGTTTGGTTTCGGTTCGGCCTGGTGTCGGGTGGGTGGTGGTTCTGTTCGGTGCCCTCTGGACCGGCCCGCCGACTGCGGGTGGTGCTGGCTTGTGTTGCGTTGTCCGACCTCGCAGGGGTGGTGTTGGTCTGCTCGGTCGGGCCGGCGTTGGTCTACCCCGCCTGGTTGGTGGTGGTCGACCTGGCCGGGCTGTTGTTGCGGCACTACCTCTGCGGGGCGGCGGAGGTCTCCCCTGCCGGGGTGGTGCAGGTCTCCCCGGCCGGGTTGTTGTCGGCTTTCCCTTCCCCCTAGTTCCTGGTCTACCGTCGGGTGGTGCCTGGGGTCATCCGGGTCGGGGTGTTGTTTCCTGGCTGCCTCTTGTGATGGGCGGGGGTCCCTCTCGCCGGGGAGTCGTGTGCCACCCTTGCCCTTGGGTCGGGGGGTGCCCGTCTTGGATGGGTCCCGGTCTACTCGCCTGGAACTGCAGTCTCCTTGGCTGGGCTGGCGTAGGCTGCCGTCACTGGTGGGGTGCGCCACTCCTCCTCTGGGCAGGTACCGGTCTACTTGCGGGCTGGGTTGGTGGTCCCTGGCCCCGTTGTGCCCGGTGCCCACCCGGCTGGGTTGGTGTTGCCATCCCCCGTGCGGTTGGCCCCGGTCTACCTCGCTGGACTGCCGACGTGACAGTACCTGGTAGTGTGCTGGGCCGACCTCGTCGGGATGGCGTTGCTCTGCCTCGCAGGGGTGGGGTAGGCCTACCTCGTCAGGGTGTTGTAGGCCTACCTCGCCGGGGTGTCGTAGGCCTACCTCGTCTGGGTATGGTAGGTCTACCTCGCCGGGGTGTTGGAGGCCTACCTCGTCTGGGTGTTGTAGGCCTCCCTCGTCAGGCTGGTTTTCGTGTGATCCCCCCCACCTTTTCCGGAGTTGGTCGATGTGACGTCTACAGACCTGTCCATCTTCCAACTCGACGGTGTAGGATTTGGGGCTGGTTGTGCTGGCAATCTTCCCCTTCAGCCACTTAGGAGAGCCGTTGAAATTCAGCGCGAAAACTGAATCTCCCTTGCTGAAGGCGCGAAGCGGGCGGCTGGCGGTTGCGGTCACTTCCGGGCTGTATTGGGGGTGCAGCCGGTCCAAGGGTGACCTCAACCTTCTGCCCATCAGCAGTTCGGCCGGACTCTTGTGGGTGGTGGCATGTGGCGTGATGTGCTGGGTGAGGAGGAAGTTATCGATGCGTTCTTGCCAGTCTCCCGGGCCCATCTTGGTGAGGGCTTCTTTGGTCAGTCTGACCATGCGTTCCGCTTGTCCGTTTCCGGCCGGCCTGTAGGGGGCGGATAGGGCGTGGCGGATGCCCAGTCCTGCCAGGAAGGACTCCATGGCCAGGGATGTGAGCTGGGGGCCGTTGTCCGAGACCAGCACATCCGGAAGTCCATGTGTGGCAAACAGACGGCGCAGGGCTCGGATCGTCGCTTCTGTTGTGGTAGATGCCATGGATATCACCTCTAGCCACTTGGAGAAGGCATCTACCACGATGAGGAGGTGTCGCCCCTGCATCGGACCCGCGAAGTCGATGTGGATCCTCGACCAGGGGTTGCTGGGGGTCTCCCACTTTGCGACTTCGGATTGCGGCGGTGCTGGGCGAACTTCTTGGCACGGGTCACATCTGGAGACCCATTGCTCAATGTCTCTGTCCATGGAGGGCCACCAGACGTAACTCCGTGCCAGGGCCTTCATGCGGACGATGCCTGGATGCCCTTTGTGCAGAGTCTCTAACGTCCGCCGTTGTAGAGTGCTTGGGATCAGCACCCTGTCTCCCCATAGCAGACAGCCCTTTATGGTGGACAGCTCCTTCTGTTTTCTGGCGAACGGGCTGAACTTTTCCTCTGGCTTTTCCGATGGCCACCCTCTGAGGACCCAGGACTTCACTTGGCGGAGTGTGGGGTCCTTTTGCGTATGAACGGCCACATCTGCGGATGACACCGGGCAGCTGGCGTCGTCATCAATATGGAATAGGTGGAGCGTGGGGGCTGGGTCTTCGACTGGATTTTTCGACGGGCATCTGCTGAGCGCGTCGGCATTTCCTATGGCTGTGTCTGGCTGGTGCACGAGCCGGTAGGAGTAGCCGGCTAGGAAGATGGCCCATCTCGTCATCCGTGGAGACATGAAGGTCGGGGTGGGTTGGTCGCCTGCGAGGAGTCCCAGGAGTGGCTTGTGATCGGTGACTATGGTGAAGCGTCTTCCATAGAGGTATTCGTGGAAGCGCTTCACTCCAGCCACGATGGCCAGGGCTTCTTTGTCCAGCTGACTGTAGTTCCGTTCTGCGCCGGACATGGTCTTCGAGAAGTAGGCGATGGGGGCTTCCGTGCCGTTGGGCAGTTCGTGGCTGAGGACTGCCCCCACCCCGTAGGGCGACGCATCACAGGTCAGCTTGATGGGCAGCGTCTTACTGTATTGAATGAGGACGCTTTTGGACGTCAATAGTCCCTTGATGGCCCGGAACGCTGCTTCCTCTTCCTGGCCCCACTTCCAGGAAGCCGATTCCCCCAGCAGGCGGTGGAGTGGCTCAGCAACTGTGGCTTTCTGTTTTAAGAAAATGGCGTAGAAGTTGAGCAACCCAAGGAAAGCCTGAAGCTCCGTTTTGTTTTTTGGGCTTGGAGCTTCATGGATTGCTTCCACTTTTGATTTGGTGGGGTGGATGCCAGTGCTATCAATGAGATAGCCCAGGAACTCGACTTCCTGTACTCCTATGATGCACTTGTCCCGTCTGACCCTCAAGCCCTTGGCCTTGAATCGCTGCAGGACAAGCCTGAGCCTTTCAAGGAGTTGAGCTCTTGAGTCACCGGAGATGAGCACATCGTCGAAGTAAGGCACCACCCCTGGAACGCCTTGGAGAAGGCGTTCCATCATAGATTGGAATATGCCGGGGGCAGCGCTGACTCCAAATTGGAGGCGGTTACATTTGAATGCCCCCCTGTGCGTGACAATTGTTTGTGCCTCCGCCGTTTTTTCATCCACTGGCAGTTGCTGGTAAGCCTGGGCCAGGTCCAGTTTCGCGAAAATTGAGCCAGACCCCAGGGAATGCAACAGGTGTTGCACCACTGGGACTGGGTATGCGCTTTGTGCCAACGCCTTGTTGATGGTACAACGGTAGTCGGCGCAGATGCGCACAGACCCATCATGCTTCAGTGGGGTCACAATGGGGGTTTCCCATGGAGCATGATCGATCGGTTCCAGGACGCCCTGGGCGATCAGCTTATCCAGCTGATCATCTACTTTGGGCCGCAGGGCAAACGGAACTCGGCGGGGCTTAAGCCTAATTGGGGTGATTCCCTTGTCCAGATTAAAGGAAATTGGCCTCCCCACAAATTTCCCCAGCTTACCATCGAAGACTTCCTTGAACTCTTCGATGATGGTGTCGAGTTCGTCCCTGTGGATCTCGTGGATGCCCTGAATTGAAAGTCCCAGCGGCTTAAACCACTCCACGCCTAACAAGTTCGGTCGGCTGTGCTCCACGATGGTGATGGGCAGCTTTCCGTTGAAGTCGTTGTACTTCACGTGGATGGTGGCTCTGCCCAGGATTTCGACGGGGTTTCCATTGAAGTCCACAAGCCTCGCCTTCGGGGTTTTCAGCTGGGCCTTTTTGTAGGAGGGCTTCAGCTGCTGTAGGTGCTGCCAGTCCATGATGGAGTAGACGGATCCGGAGTCTACCTCCATCTTGCACGGTGCCCCCTCTGCTATCAGTGTCACGTGGAACTTGGTGGTCCCCTCGTCGCTTGTGTGAGCGATGGTAGTCTGGTGCACCGTTTTGCTTCGGGGATAGTCCTCCTCCCCGCGCCGGGACTGGTTTGAGGACCGTTTGGATGTCCTCTGGTTGTCTTTGCGATTCTCCCGGAATCGTGGTCTGGGCGGTTCCGGGGCTGGATCGATGGCTCTGCAGGCCTCTGCGATGTGCCCCCTCTTCAGGCATCGGCGGCAGGTCGCGTCCCTCCATCTGCAGGTCGCCCTGGGGTGGTCGCCTCTGCAGCTGCCGCATCGTTCTCCCCGGTCGCCATGCTGTGGGTTTTCCCGCCTGGGGGGGCGGGAAACCTTGTGGACGGCCATTTCCTCATCCGACTCGGATTGAGTGGTTGCCTCGTCTGATGAGGTCAGGCCCGACTTGTGGATCTTATGGATCCCTCTTGCCTTTACCATCGCGGCGGCTGCTTGCTCAGACGTTTCAGCCGCTGTTGCTTCGTCGAGGACGTCTTTGAGCGGGATCCTCTTCCGGCTGAGGAACTTCTTCTGCAGCCCCACATCTCGCATCCCAAACACAACGCGGTCTCGGATTGCGTTATCGACGTTGTCGAACTCGCAGTTGGCAGCGATCTGGCGAAGTGCTGCCACGAATTCCTTGATGGATTCACCTTCCCGCTGATTTCTTTGTTGGAAGGTGAACCTGTTTGCGATGGGGGTGCCTGTCGGTGCATAGTGCTCCTGTAGGACTTCCTGCAGGTCGTTCCAGGACATCTCCTCAATGTCCCTGGGTGCCACAAGGTCGATCGCCATCTCTAGGACGTCCGATCCGCAATGAGCCAGGAAGAGGGCTCTTTTCCTCTCATCGTCGAGGTTCTGGTAGCCATTACCTCGCAGGAATTGCCGGAATCGGACCATGTATGACCTCCACTTCTCCCGGGATGGGTCGAATGGATTCAGCGCGGTCATCGGGGCTTGCGGGGTAGCCATTCTGGAAGTCGCTGTGGTGTAGTGACTTCAGCTCTGTGGGCGATCGTGCCTTGAGTCTTTCTCAGGTTCTCTTCTCTAGTCCTTCGTCGCCAGTGTTAGATCAGGCGCAGGAACAGAAGACGTGACCAGCTCGATACATGTAACAGCTTTATTTACAATGTAACAAGTAAAAGAAGACTGCTGGCACGCTGCCGGAGCTCTCCTTATATTTGCTCCCGGCAGACGCACCGCCCCTAGACAGGGATTCAAATCTCCCGCCCGATGGCTGGCAGCCAATCAGGGCGGATGTCCTTATAAGGACATAACAGATAGGAAAAGATCTCCTCACTGCCACCTCCGTGATGGCAGCTCACCATTCATAGAACAGCGTTCTCTATCAAAACAGAAGCAGAGGCTTGAAAATGTGGCTGGTCATATTACATTTGCACAGGCTGTCTTGATCTCCTCTGTTGTCCGTAAGGATGGTAGCACATTAGATGTTTTTCCATCACTGACATCAGTCAGTTTTGTAACAGTCTTGAGAAGACTTCTCGGTAGCTGGGTGAATCAGACAGCAACTGACTTTGTTCAAATGGTGCCTATTGAATTCTATAGTACAGAGTGTGTAGAGCAGTGGTGGAATTCAAATATTTTTACTACCAGTTCTGTGGGCGTGGCAGGGGAAGGATGCTGCAAAATCCCCATTCCCTTCCCACTCCTGAGGAAAAGATATAGCAAAATCTCCATTCGCACCCCACTCTGAGGCCAGCCAGAGGCCGGTTCTCTGAACTACTCAAAATTTTCGTTACCGGTTCTCCAGAACCTGTCAGGACCTGCTGAATAGCACCCCTGTGTAGAGGTCAGCAAAACTATGAGAGGAGTAATGAGTTGATACTTAAGCCAACAAGGCAACAATTTCATTCAGTTTACTTTCTCCTACATAAAAAGACAGGCTAACATTCACTCACATATGGGGATATAAAGCAGGGCATTTGGAAATGCCACGGAGGAGAGCAAATCACACTCACTATCCCTAATAGTAGTTCTTTCTTCACCAAATGGGCACTCTGTTTGGGGGTACACTGTGCCTCTGTAGCATAATAATGAGCAGTGCTTCACTTATTTTAATCAAAGGGGAGGGAGTGGAGAAGGGAATGGAAACATTTGACAGAAAGGATGGTTTGAAAGAGCATCCTTTATAGGCCCCGTGAAAGTAAAGGCTAGTTTTGCCAACAGTTCATCCCTGCCTTATTCTTAATCTGGTGATCCTTATTTTAACACTTCATCAAACAGGCAGAAATTTAGTTAATGACGTTTTCCCTAAAGTATAACATTCCAGTAAACCCAAGAACGTTGGAGAATTATTTATTTTTATTTAAAGTAAGCCCAGGCCCCCACCATAAAAAAAATATTGGCAAGTTCCACTTCTAAAGACTGGCCCACCTCCATGGGATTGTTGTGTGCACAACCCAATTCATAAAGCACCTTGCGAATTTAGAATTCTTCTTTTAAAAAAGAGGAAAGATGTGATGTTTTGATTGCAGAGCTTTCTTTTTAAGGCAAGACATAGTCATCATAGACATGCCAGTGCGTAAATATAATTCTGCACTAAAGGCAACAATTGAACATTTCAAAAATTGATTTCTTTTTCTGTATACTTTAAAGAACTGGAATGTTTACTTGTATTTAGTACACATATATATTTAATATATATATAGTATAGTACAGTGATG
Organism: Pituophis catenifer annectens; assembly: GCF_029215685.1. NCBI lineage: Eukaryota > Metazoa > Chordata > Lepidosauria > Squamata > Colubridae > Pituophis > Pituophis catenifer. The sequence goes on from NW_027256882.1 coordinate 237,255,984, forward strand.
GCTAATCTTTCCCAGACTGAGTGCCCAAAGCACATGAGCAAACCCCAAAATGCAATGCGCCCCCCGTGCATGCACGTGCATGTGTACGTGAGCCCGGCACATGTGCTCCACTCTCCATGCATGCATGCGCAGCCCCCTGCCCCCCATGCATGTGTGGCAAAGACCCGAAGACCAGCTGGCCGGCAGGAGGCACGCGCGCATACGCTGTGAACCTAAGCTGGGGTGATGGCTTGCGTACCCACAGAGAGGGCGCTACGTATCATCTCTGGCACGCGTGCTATAGATTCACCATCATGATATAGTATATAATAATACAGTATATGGTATATAATATATACTACACCGGAGGTCTCTTCTTAAAGACCTCCAGAGATGAAGCACCCACAGTTTCTGAAGACAAGCAGTTCCACCGGTTAATTGTCCTCACTGTTAGGAAGTTTCTCCTTAATTCCAGGTTGCTTCTCTCCTTCATTAGTTTCCATCAATGACTTCTAAGTTCTAAGAGCAGTAAATTCCTTCGCCTTGAAATGGATTGAGATTTAAAACAGGTTCTTCCAGCCCAGCAAAAACCTTACACAGAGGAGTGGATCAATGTGGTTAGAGAAGAAAAGGTGTCTCCGAGAGTCATCTGGAAAAACAAGATCCACTCACGAATGCCTTGTGCGAATGTCTCCTCTTCCCTGCACTGTTAGGATTTCCCAGACCTCACTGATGAAATTTTTGTCAGCCGGGGAAACCATCTTGGGGCAGAGAAGGTAAAAGGCAATTCCAATTACATCCAATTTATTGTTTTTTAAAAATCAAGCAAATCTAAGCCTAATGATATTAACATGACTATTGCTGTTATCTCATATGCTTTGTCTAAAACTCATGCCCAGTCCTGTGAATTTCCAAATTAGAGCCTCCATCTTCCACAGAAAAAAGAGCTGCTGTTCTATGAGTATTTTAATAATAAAAAGTATTCTGGTTAATACAAATCTAAAAACAAGTCCTCAGATTTTCCCACAACAGGCATTTACAACTCTTCTTGCTGCATGAAAAGATACAAAACTGCTGTTGATGATCCGCATGAAGAAGAATTATCATACACCAGAAATACATTTTTTGGTTTGTCCTGATTTGCAACTTCAGACTTCAGCCTTTCAGTTTAAAATTCTCGCTCCTTCTCCATTTATATTCACTGTTTCCATGGCAGTCTGGTTGCTAAGGGTGGACCCAATAAACACATCATAGTTTAATCTTCATGTGGAAGTTGTTCTTGAACAAACAGGACACCAGAGCAATTACATCAAAGCAACAAAAAGCATTGCAAGATTTCCAAATCTTGTAGCATGAGCTGCTGTCATGAATACATTGTGTAACCAGTGTGTGTGTGTGTTATTCAGTACCAAGTTAATATTTCAGGATATTAAATTAATCCTAACAATGAACTCACGTTGTCATTATTGCCAGAGAGGCAGGAACATACAAACAAGATACACAAGTGAATTATGTTTCTCCATTCTATTTCTTGTCATTAGTTCACAACTGATAAAAGCTCACCCAATAAACAGGTAGTCCTCGATTTATGACCACAATTGAGCCCAAAATTTCTGTTGATAAGACAGTTATTAAGTGAGTTTTGATTCATTTTATGACCTTTTTTTGTCACAGTTGTTAAGTGAGTTGCTGCAGTTTTTAAGTTAGTAATATGGTTAAGTGAATCTGGCTTCCCATTGACGTCGGACACTCCAACCATCATAAAAATGAGTCAGTTGCCAACTGTCTGAATTTTGATCATGTGACAGTCATAAGTATGAAAAATGGTCATAAGTTTTTTCTATACCATTGTAACTTCAAACGGTCACTAAATAAACGATTGTAAGTCAAGCACTACCTTCCATAGATTTTCCATGTAGAAGATGCTGGGGCAAATTAGGTTTTAATTGACTGCTGAAAAATACAGTACAAAATGCTGACATGAAAGCCAGAAAATTTAGACAAAGCTTTATGTCCAGAGAATTTACAGGTGGTAGAAAAAAGATCTGTATTATTCAGAGACTATAAATTACCAGCTTGCTCCGATTTGCTTAACAATTTTGTATGAGGCAGAAATGCTTTTAGAAAAGAACTAAAATTCCATATTTCATACAAATGTTATATATATAAAAGATGGCTGCCATAATATAACTGACATGGGACATTTACCCTTCTTCTCCATTCAGTGTTCCTTTGAGAATATTACCACATTATATGTCTTTTCTCCCAAGAGAGCTGTCTACCTGATTTAGGTCTACAAAGCATTTGCTGTGCCTTTTAGTACCGTCAAATTTCTACTAAAAGTATTCTTCAAAGTTTAATACATTTGAAAGGCAACATCAATATTCCAAAAGAAGAGAAGTGGAAAGTGATGTCACAAATATCATGATGTTATCCAGAGACAGAATTTATATAATTGCATATACATATTTTATGATGTTGTCTATGGCAGTAGATGACCATCTAATAAACATATGTGATGTACCACCTCAAATTTACAAGTTAAAATAATTGTAGAGAGGGGGGTAAATCTGCACATGCTCACTTAAATTCTGACCATAGACATTAATCACATCTGAAGTCAGCCCAGAATGCATTGAATTAATTCAATCCATTAGCATACACAATCACAAATGTATCAAGCAAATATTTTGGTTTTTCAGGTCACTGGGGATCACTACTTCCATATTTTTTCAGAAACTTTTCTGGAATTCCCCCAAACCATGGATCTTTGTTTCATTATTGGCAATAGTAATTTATTAAAAGGTTAAGGATGCAAGATGATCTATTATATTTGCATCAGATATTTATATGATGAATTTTTGCCAAGGTCCTCAATTCAGTTTGGAATTTTAAGTTCAGGATCGATAAATCTTACAATGACTATTAGTCCTATTTGGGACTTTGACATCAAAGGCAATTTTCCATTGAATGCCATTTGGGAACTGTTGGCATCGTCATACGCTGGTTGAAGTTACTCCAGCTGGTTGAAGAATTTGATTGAACCCTTTTAGGAAAACTGTTACCAAATTAGATGAATTTTTTGTCTTATCTAGCATGATCAGAAAAGCCAATAAAAAGGAAGCAATAATACTTGAGGTTCTTATACATACATACATACATACATACATACATACATACATACATACATATGAAAAATACCTGATTTTAAATACTGTTTGCCTTTTTTTGTTATTGTTATGTTTGAGCTCTGGAGTTTATGCCTAACGACTCATTCTTGGATTCTCCTTCCTATTCCTTATTCATTGCTTTTTTACTAAAAGAAGAGCAAGGCAATCTTCCCTTGAACCAACACAGGCTTTCACAAAAACATCACACTTGAGTTTACTTTTCAAAATGCTTATGAATTACAAATACTCCATATCTACCAATTAAAATGAGCAGAATTTAAATTAATTTAGATACAATCAAAGGCAAGCAGTTAAATCATAGACAACCATTTAGGTAGGCTCTGTTTTATTTTTAATAAGCTATCCTGCCTTTAGGCTATGAGGATTTGGATTCTATGAAGCATATTTGAGCTTGCTTGGTATGAAAATGAGATGTGCTTGGAGAGTTAATCTGGTGGAGTCGTGACTATTTGTAACTGTCAACTTCTGTCTGATGATAATTAAAGCTTCAGGAAGAATACACACGCAGGAAGCAGTGAAATATGCATATATGTAGGTGTGGAAAGCATTTGTTTTCATCCAATCATTGAGTAAAGAACAAAAGCATATATACTTATCCATCACTCTGTTCTCTTTTGAATAAGTAGCATTAAGGCAAAGCACAGAAAGGGTGTAAAAATGGTAGACCAAAGAAATATAAGATGAAACAGACAGGAAATCTAGCTATATCTAGCTTATTCAGCCATATAGCTAAATAAAAAGTATATTATTCATGCAACTGGGCTCATTCAGTGCTACATGACCTGAACCACAATGGGAAGTTGCAGGATTCAGTGCTGACCTGAGCTGCATACAGAGAAAAGGATTCTATGTGTAAACAGCATGGTGCTTCAAACATAACAAAACAGCGTATTCAGGATGTGGTCCGAGCCAAGGGCTGATATTATGCTCAAAGCAAACTCTCAAAAATCATCGAGTGGTGATTAAGGACTAACCTTTCCTTACAAAGGAATCTTATTTTCTTCATCTTTACCTTTGTCTTACATTATTTATTTATTTATTCATTTAATTGTAAGTCTGTATTCCTCTCTTTAAAAATATTTTAAAGGGTTTTTTTAAAACAATCCTTTCAAAGTAATCTGATATCAGTCTGGAAGAAAGTAACAATAAACAACTATGGTCCTTTGTGACAGACAAGAATCAATTGAATTACTTTCAAGTGTGATTGCTTTTAATTTGAACCTTCACAATAAACATTTTCTTTGTACCTGCTGGTTCAACTTTATTCCCTGAAGCCGCCTTCTCCTTATTATAGACATCCATGAGGATGTCAAATCTGAAATACGATAGGTGTGACATTGTGAGAAAAGCCCTCCCTGTTTATGGGAGTGATGTCAGCTATAATCCCATGCCTCTTGCAGATTCCAGCATCCCTTCTCAGACACTGAGGATTGATTGCATGCCATCAAGTCATTGTCAACTCTTAATGACCACGTAGACAGATTTTCACCAAGATGATCTGTCCCTAGTCTGATCTTCTGCTCTTCCAATAGTGCCCCCATTGCCACTGTAATTGAGTTTATCCACCTTGCTGCTGGTCACTTTCTTCTTCTCTTTCCCAAATATCAACTTTCTTCATTATAATGCATTATTTTATGCATTATAAAAACTGTAAAAGGCTATTTTTAGTTCTTAAAAAGAATTTAACTAAGCATTGAAATTTAAAATTTGATTTAAATAATATCCTCTTGACTTTTTAAAATAACTCAAGAGAAAACTAAAGAAGGATGATATTGACCTACGTCAGAAAATTATCAAAATATAACAAGTATTGAATAAAAAAGATTAAGGCATGAGAATAATGAAACTGTAAAAATGCTGTAGATGTTGGTGATCAAGAAGAAAGTGGATCATACACCAGTGGCAAAAATCTAGAGCAGGGTGAACTTGTGTATTTTACTAGAATGTTTATAAAGATGAGAAAATAGATGAAGAAATTTTAAGATGTGCAAATATTGATAGAAAATGAATGAGTGCTAAAAGAATGAAAATTGAGTACAAAAATGAGAATTCAATGCAAAAGGAAATATATTGAGATGGTTTGTGTGAATGAGAATGAATGAGAAATAAACTGCAAAACCAATATATATGAAGAAAGAGTTTTTTAAAAGGTTGAGAGGAAGGGGAAGACTAAAAACTTGTAATGAGGCAGAATTTGTGGGATGAAGAAACAGACAGTTGAGAAATTTGACAAACAAAAGGCAATTTATGTACTGTATGTACGTTCTTTAGGGGATTGATCGATTTCCAGTGGACTTTGGGAGGCAAACCATACAGCAACACAATTAAAACCGATTCAATGAAATTCCTACTGAAGGAAACAAAAACAGATAATGGTACCCCATTCAGCTTGGGTCAAGGCATAATAAAATCAAACCAAAATATGAACCAATATATGAATGTGGTAGAAGTAATGTGATTTGCCAAAATAGGAAAACTATGGAGAGGTGAAGTCAAAATATTAGACATAAATTGGATAGACCCAGCTACAGAGCTCCTTGGATGACATATTATTCTTTCTTAAATCAACAGAGTTGCTGCTGTGAAATTAAATCTAAGAAAATCTCCCACGTATGGTGCTCTGGACTCTATTTAAATTTATGTCACTTGGGTCCCAGCAACTTGAGCAATTAGACTGGAATCCAAACGAATGGATAGCATAAAGAACTTTAACCATTAAAAATAGATCACCAAAAAGACAGGGGGAGGAACATAGAGGAAGATATACCTCTATGGGTATATCTATGGCTCTTCACTTTTGTCATATCAGATTCAATCTACTTGCAATTATACACTGAGAACAGTTTTCACAGTTTAAACAGGATAATGGGTGGTTGCAGATCAGAAACTTGTCGAATTACAGAAGAAAACAGCTTCACGTATGCTTTATTATTCCATAAGGCCATGTGGATGTAATGGATTTCCTGGTTTTGTTTCAGTTTTTTCAATCAGATGTCAGGGTGAGAAAAACTGCTGAATTGTAGATAAAATGACACTCAGTAGGCGAACCACTGAAAATCTACCTGTGCCTGGCATTTTTCACAGAGGCACCCTAGTTTAGCTATTGGAAGGAAGTCCATTTATTTTGCCTCTGTAAGGAGAAGCAAGATAAAAATGTACAATTAGGTAATTTGGTTTCTCAGAATTTAATATTGGTAGACTGTTTGGTCCAATCTTTATGGAATATTAGAGAAAAGACAGTACAGTAGTCTGTACTTCAGTCCTTTCCAGACTGAAGGAAAGGAACAGCCTGGAAAGAACAGTACGAAAAGGGAACAGATTGGAGAACATGTCATTTCTGTATGAGTGCGTGGACTTACAATACTGGGAGACATCACTATTGAGTTTAGCTTCTGGTTTAACTAGATACTTCCTGGTGACAAACATGGTTATTATTTCTCTTCTTTGAAGGCAATTTCTTCACTGGCTTAATAGTGGATTTGGCCTTAGCTAGCAGTACTGAAAAACGGTGAGTTTTTACGTAATCACCCATGCACATATGCTGCCCTAACAGTTTGTCCTCAGCCGCACTGTCAATGTTGTTTATACATCAGTATTTTGTTATTTGTTTTTATGATACTTATATGATTATTCTTTAACCTAACTCTGATTTCCATTTCCATTTCCCTTCACAACACATCGATGCTGTGTATGAATTTACCTCTTACTTGTTTAAAGCCAGAAAACAGAGGTCAAGATCTTAAATAACTGCAAAGCAGGATATTTATAAGGCCTGCATGATATGTAACAGGGTAAGCTGTATTTATCAACTTGCTCATTACAATTTCCTTCTATAGAAACAGGAGCACTTCGTGGGTGGATATATTTTCATTATCTGCAGTAAAAAGTTGGAATCATACGTTTCTGTTAGGACTTAAGATGATAGGTGATACTCATTTCTTCTGGACTGAATCACACAGCAGTCCCAGTATGCTTTATTGTATCTTTTGTTCTTGCTCTCTATATAATTTGTGATGGAGATTTCAGATGAGGAGCATTCCTGACTTCTTCAGTATGGTATGCTGCAATCCTGAATAACTATGGCCTGCCCCTTTAACATTCTGTCTTGTCCAAGGTGAGACTGACGTCATATGAGTGGGTTGGAATGTTGCCATAGCAATGCAAACCTGTGGGTGGGAGATGTCAGCCAACGAAGTAGGTGTTCCCCATCCTTTCCCCTTCGTATACAGTACATTATAAGAATTGTTCAAATGTGATTTTATTAGAGGAGACACTGTTGGAGATAAATTCCAACTCTAACTGTCAGCTGTCAGTGCGACTCTATGCCTTTTGCTCTGAAACAGCTAAGGGTGAGTGGTACTGTCTTCATAGACACCTGGCTTGCTTCCTTGGTTTATCAGCCTTCAGGAGAGTGGCAGCTTTGGAAAATAAAATTTGATATTTTATTTTCCAAAGCACCAGAGGGCAGGACAAGAAACAATGGATGGAAATGAATCAAGGAGAGAAGCAACCTGGAATTAAGGAGAAACTTCCTAACAGTGAAGACAATTAACCAGTGGAACAGTTTGCCTTCAGAAGTTGTGGGTGCTTCATCACTGCAGGTTTTTAAGAAGAGACTGGTCTGAAATGGTATAGGATCTCCTGCTTGAGCAGGGGGCTGGATTAGAAGACCTCCAAGGTCCCTTGCAGCTCTATTCTGATTGATTGATTCTGATTGATTGATTGATATTGCCATTGGCAGCCACCCCTCAATTAATGCCAAGAAAAGCAAGTAAATGGGCACTCCCTTGGATTTGACGATCCCGTTTGACTGCCTCAGGTAGTCTCAGAATATCACCAATTTGGCACGTTCATTCAAACACTGCAATCCATAGAGAACGCAGGCATGAGTCATCAGGAGACATGCTGCTTTAGCTCTGCAGCTTATGTCCTGCCTTCATAGCAATAGCTGTACCAGCCTGGGCTATTCTACCCAGCAGCAGTGATTATTCAGTATTATCCAATGGTGGAGCCAGCGGAAAAGTATGCCATCTTCAAAGAGTTCCAGCTGTGCTTCCATCCCTATTGTGTCTTAGCAGAACAAGGGTTTTGTTTGCAGAAGAAGGGGGAGAGTAAGACACAGGGGGACGAACGCCGCCTTTGTAGCCCATTACGGAGTGGTCACTCCATGGGATCAGAGAAGTGCAACAACAGAGCCCTCACTCCTTTTACTAGCCAATGTGGCAAAATTCGGGGGAGGGAAGCAGGGATCTCAGGGTTTTTTTGTGTGTGTGTGCCAGTTCTCTCAACACATAAGACCCACTTCCCCTCTGCAGTGGGTAGATGAAGCCTCTGTTTTCTTACCCACAGGGGCAGAGGTATGGAACTTTGCAACCCACAGCATTGCAGTAAAGGAACCTGCAATTTCAGTGTGTGACTGTCAGCTACAAAACCAGTATCCCCACAGCAATACTAGAGCCACTTCATTGCAGGTCTGTCAGTTGCAGAACTGCTTCCAAGAATTCACTGACATCAGAATACTCTATTGTCCCTGTTTTCCCTTTCATAAGGGGAACTGAATCTTCCTAGTGCTGGCAGAACTGACCTCCCAAAGATCTATCTCCCATTCTTCTCTTCCCACTGGTACTGGCAGAAATAAAATAGAGACACTGTGGGCACAGTGGGTACTGTGCTGCTATCAATCAGTAGCTAAAAACTAGAGGGGAGGGTGTGTCGGCAGAAGTCTCAGATGGCTAATAGGAGTTGGTGCTAAGATGCACTTCATCTTAGATGAACCAAATGGCACAGTTTATGCTGGAAGAAGCTGGAAAACATCATCTTAAAACCAAAGCAGGAAAAGATTCTCCAAGGGTTGAGGGTGAACTAAATATGATGTTATCTATGTTTTTTAGAGAATTTGTTTGCCAAAGCCTAGCCAATCATAGATGGCAGCTTGTATAGAAGATCAATAAAAAAGAATGTGCTTTTCCTTATCACAAACACTGTAAATGAAAGTGATCCATTTCTATGAATAATTTATACCAATTGAAGAGTATTTGGATTTGATATTTGTCCTGACAGCTGCAAGATCTTGCAAGTATGTCACTACCAGGAATCCAGAATGATCTTTCGAACACTGTATCACTGATGCAAGTTCACCAGTAGAGAGGCCAAAAACTCCACCACTGGACTGGAGTAGCATTCACTGGAGAAAGAATTGCTGGTGGAAAAAACAGAAGTCTAGGGAGATGGAGGAAATGTGAAAAGAAGTTGGGGAAAAAGAGGAAGAGAAGGAGGGAGGAATAGATTGGATGAAGTTGAACCTTGTGGAAAGCTAGAAAGTGACTGCAGATAAAGTGGAGGAAAGCAAAGACCTCCAAAAGAGAGGACTGAATACAGTGGAGAAGATTATATCAGAAATGAGGAATGCACTACATGAGAAGGGTGAGATCATCAATCAGAGATCTAAAGGGTACATTTACTGAGGATATAGGCGGGTAAAGACTGCTGGACCTGGGAGGCATACTTGGAGGAACTGCCCAGATTTGGGCCAAGCGCACAGGACCAGAATCTGGGTTGTTGGGCTGGGGTCCTGGCATTGCAGTCGTGAATTGTGTGCTGCACTGTGATTGCTAAATATCCTCCTAGGGAAGCAAGATAACCACTTTCAGATTCAGGCCTTGGATATGTTCATGAGATCACCTGGCATGTTGACCAGTTTGTACTATGCTGATCAGAAGCTTTAATGGATAACTGGCAATAAGAGAGGGCAGTTGAGAGGCCTCCTCTGTAGTGACTCTTCTTGATCCAACTCTTGTAAGAGGGAAATATGAGTGAGGTAGAGGCGATAAGGAAGTTGATGCAAATCAATAGAGATGATGTAAAGTTTTGGTGTGAGGAAATCAGGAAGCTAGAGTGACTTATGCCAAGTTGCTCCAGATTGCATGTGAGGCTTGAATGGGATTAGCCTTGGGGTAATGGTGATAAGACACTGAGCTTATCAATCAGGTGGTTGGCAGTTCAGCGGTTCGAATCCCTAGCACTGTGTAACAGAATGAGCTCCTGTTACTAGTCCCAGCTTCTGCCAACCTAGCAGTTTGAAAGCACGTAAAAAATGCAAGTAGAAAAATAGGGACCATTTTGGTTGGAAGGTAACAGTACTCCGTGCGCCTTTGGGGTTTAGTCATGCCGGCCACATGGCCACAGAGACATCTTTGGACAGCACTGGCTCTTCGGCTTAGAAACGGAGATGAGCACCGCCCCTAGAGCTGGAAATGACTAGCATGCATGTGTGAGGGAACCTTTACCTTTACCTTAATGGTGGCTCATTAGGGTCTATTGGTCTTCCTGATATCAAAATACAAGCCTGATGGGGAGAAGATAGGAAAGCAGATTGCGTTCATGACCGATAGGGTTACGGTGGAAATGTTGGGCTAACTATTAAAGGGAACAGAGTCCTGCAATTGCTTCTGGTTCTCACTAGATTGCCAGTGACTTAGGTATCAGTCTGCTGTTGATAAATTCCTGACCGTGTCTCATCAATTACTGTGTTAACAAAATCATCCATTACTAGATGCATTAACAAAATCATATTCTACTAAATATGTAGAGGCCAATAGAGTCTGTATGCATGATTGTTTTTTAGATTAATTTATATTACTCTGAAGTTATATATGTGAACTCTTATAACTTCTGATAGTAGTATTAATGGGAGACTGAGAAAAAATGGACTTTTTGGTTATAAATTTCTGAGGCAAAATGAATATTATATATATATATATATATATGTATACGTATACGTATACGTATATGTATATGTATATATATTAGTAAAGAAAGCAGCCATCCTGAGAGCTGCCCATGATGGCCATAAATCATGATTGTTATAGAACAGGTCATATGACTGACCAATTTTAAACCTTTTTTGTGGTGGTTGTTAAGTGAATTACTGCACTTGTTAAGCAAACACTGCAGTTTGTTAAGTAAAATTTATTGAGGGGATACAAGCAATAAAACTATCAACATCCCATGAGAAATATTTTTTTTTCTACACAAAAAATGAACCTTAAAAACCAGAACATTTGAGACTTATTCTACTTACTGTAAATACCCAAAGAGTGTTGTATTTTTTCTGACTGCAATCTACAATACCAGTAAGTTCAATAGCACTAAAGCTATTGTTATTTCTAGTTTGAATATTGTGTAGACAAATCAAAGTGCGTTCCTCTGTAAAGGATTGAAGGATTGAAAAATTGGACACAGTCCCATGATCATTCTATCTTAAATACATACAATAATTATAATCCATTTATCCAAAATTGAAATTTCAAATTGAAGTATAATAGTATTGATTAGGATTATATGTTATGTTGGTGTCCTAGTTTCTTGAAAAAACTGCTATCGGCCAAATTCATACAACTCAGTAATACAAACTAAGAAACAAACAAAACAATATCACTGACCAATCTGTTAACCTGGATCTTCAGAATTCCAGGTGACAGGAATTCTGAGTTCATAACCTTTAGGGATGTGTAAATTATTCATATTATATATACATTAAATTTTGGTTGGGATAAAATGTAATTTACTATATTATTCAAGCTATTTTTAAAAAGGATTTAAATGTATTTCTTAAAATCTTGCCAAACATCTTGTAAATCTGTTGCAATACACAGTGATTAGTTATTTACTCATTAACTTGGAAAGTATTTAAAGCAAAGTAATGTAAGCAAACAGGCAAGGACATGAGGTAAACAACTTGACTAGATGCTTATTGGGATAAGATTGCCTTGGAAGCATATATCCTAGTACATGAGCACCAAAAACTTTCAAGGCTGCCAGCAATTATACAGGGAAAATATTTAAAGGCAGAAGCAAGTTGTGTGATAGGCGGCCCTAATGTAAGCTACAGAGTTTAACATATTAATATGCCAGCAGATTCCTGTTCCCAATCTGGTGCAGGAATCTGTAGTGTCATAAAATTTCTTGCAATCACCAAATGGCGATGTCAGCTTTTCTCCAGTCCACCAAACTATGTCAATTATCTATTCTTATTGTGGTCTTGCAAAAAAAAAAAAAATCCTATTCAGATAACTTTCTTGCCAAGTTTTAGGCAAAATTTGACCAAATTATTTACAGCCATTATTAGAATGCTGTAGAGTTAGGGTTATCAACTGCCCTTTGTCAGATATTTAGAGACATGGATTAGATAGTAAAAAACATTTCCTATTCCAGCTACCTTAAATCAATTTTCTGATCTGGTTAGAGAAGATTAACTATCCTGTTCTATTCAGAGAATGCAGGAGAGCCAGAGTTCAGAATTCTTACTCTGACATGAAGCATTTAACTAGATTTCTATTATAAATTGAGTGGATCCCTGCATTGGGCATCATTTTGCAGAGTATTTAAAGGATTAAAATATAAATATAAATATTTATATTTAAAAACTGTGGCATAATATGAATACTGTATTTGGAAAAAAAAACTTGTCACATTTAATAGTACATTAATCCATACTACATTATGTGTCAGAATTCTTGAAATCTCAGATTATTGCTCTGATTGAGATATTCAGATATGAAGTTGAAAGAGAATTTAGATATAAGGTTAGATTTAAGATATGGCAGGAGATAAAGATTATTGGCAACTCCACATAGTATTTCTGGTTGCTCCAATAAGCATCATACCTATAATTCTCATTTGTCATATCCATTAGATAGCAAACTAATTTCTTTCTAATTAGTCAGTTGGGATTTAAAAACCATTGTGAATAAAATTTGTGAGTAGAAATGTTGTAGTTGGAGCAGATCTTTTTTCCATTGATGGAAACTTGCCTCCAAACTCTCTTTAAATAACTTTACACTTGTTGTTAAATTGAGCAGAGAAAAAGTACCTTAACAGCTCTTTCTAACAGCAAATGCTAAACTCTCTTAAAAAGTAACAAATGACAAAATTAAATTTGTGATTCATAGACACAGATAGAGAGACAAAAGTCTGATTAGATTTTTTTTCTTCTTCTCTACTGGTTATCAGGAACAGCTCATGGATTATTCTGGGTTTCAACATCAGTCCGGTGAGAACAAAAAGGTTCAAAATGTTTCTGAGTGTTTGAAAGTGAAAACAGTAATGGTTGGAAGTGCTACAAGGCTAAAAACATAAATTTACTTATCAAGGAGTATGCTCTATTGAATTCACTGGTACTTAACTTCCAAGTTCTATTGTTTAGGGATTGTGCTAAAGATTTCATGAAAAAGCTTTAAAGCTATGCAGATAACTCCAAGAATACAGTACAATTTAAAAAGGTGTATGCTATGCAAATGTTATCTGTTAGAAAAAATAAAAAAATAATCATTTGTGAGTAGAATCCCTTTGAACTGCTGAGGGAAAGTTCATGTCTGAACAGAAAGGTAAACTCTTAACACAGGAAAATAGAAACCTTTGAAGTTAAGACAAGTAGAATGTAGGAAGAAAGGGAAACAAGAGAAAAACCACATTTCAAATGTTATGTGGGGAAACAATGCACTTAGAAAATTTTTAGAAATTTTAAAAAGTTGGGCCTACTGGAAACAGTGAGAGTGAAAATGTGTATAGGTAGTCTTCAATTTACGACAATTGATCCCAAAATTTATGTTGCTAAGGGAAACATCTGTTAAAGTGAGTTTTGCCCCATTTTACAACTTTTCTTGCTACAGTTGTTAAGTGAATCATTGTAGTTAAGGTAGTAACATGGTTGTTGAGTGAATCCGGCTTCCCCATTGACTTTGTCAGAAGTTCGCAAAAACTGATCACATGAACACTGACCCCAGAACACTGCAACCGCCATGAGTCAATTGCCAAGCATCCAAATTTTTATCACGTGACAATGGGAATGATGCAATGGTCATGTGACCATTTTTTTGAGTGCTATCGTAACTTTGAACAGTCACTAAATGAACTGATGTAAACTGAGGACTACTTGTACACAATTTTTCAGACTTCTCCTAGTCAACATTGTCAAAGTATTTGACTGCTACTCCCATCATTCAGACACTCAAAACTGGAGATTAGAATTACAAGTAGTACAACCAATTGAACCCAACATTTCTGTTGTTAAGTGAGACATTTGTTAAGTTATTAATGCCCCATTTTATGACCTTTCTTGCCACAGTTGTTACATGAATCACTTCAGTTGATAACCTTAAGTGAATCTAGTTAAGTGAATCTAGCTTCCCCGTTGACTTATCAGAATGGTGCAAAAGGCGATCACATGATTTTGGGATCGGTGCCAGTCATGAGCCAGTTGCCAAGCATCTGAAGTTTGATCACATGGTCATGGGGATGCTTCAAAGATTGTAACTGTGAAAATGTCCATAGGTCACTTTTTCAGTGCCACTGTAACTGTAAGTCGCTAAATGAACTGTTGTAAATCAAGGACTACCTGTGTAGTCTATCAGAGGTCACTAAATTGAGAAAGGCTGACTGAGTCACCGTTTCCCAACATTGGAAAGTCCTTCCGTGGCAGGAAGATTTAAATCAGCTCTCAATGGTGCAGAGTTGAAGGATTTCTGGTCGGAGATGCTGGAGCAGATATGGGGGTGAAAATTGCACCCTTGTAGCCACACCCAACAGAAGACTCAGATCACTTCCCTCTTTGAGGGCACTCAGTAGACGGAATGAGAGACAGAATTTTTTAAAAAAGGTCTGCAAATCCTATATGCAACACTATCTCTTTAGGAAAGGGATGAAATGATTCCCCAATATATTATTCATTCTAGAATGTGATCCTTGTGGAGTTTTAAATACCCCACTTTTGATTGTAGTTCTGGACCCCGGAATTCATTTGACTAAATTCTTGAATGAAACACGCCAAAAGAATGAAACGACGCGGGCAGAAAATTGTCCTGAAAATAATACGCAAAAGATGGGTAACTATGGGCGAAGAGCAGCCATTACGATAACAATAGTTTTAAAAAAACAACAACAGCTCTTGGACACCACCCCGCTGGAGATATTGGAATCGTATATCATTCCGTCAGAGGGAGAGAGAGAGAGAGAGAGAGAGAGAGAAAACCCGCCAGGTCCCAATAACCAATGCCTGAACATTGCGAGCCGAGTGTATTTAGCGCCGCCGCCCCTCCCCTCCGTTGCGGCTCGGCGCCTCGTCTCTCTGATTGGTGGAAACGGAGACAAACCTAGGGGAGAGTCAAATAGCAACAGACCGAGACCACGTGACGGCGCGCGCTCCCATTAGTTCGGGGCTCCCTTCCAATCAGCGACGAGATGTCGGATTCAAATTGGGTCGGGTGCTGTGTTGCCTTCACCGCAGTCGGTTAGTGACGAGCTCTGGGGCCGGAGGGGGATCTCGCTGTGGTCGCCGCCATTCCTCTCATAATGGCTCATAAGCAGATCTATTATTCGGATAAATACTTCGACGAGAACTACGAATACCGGTACGAGAACGGGGAGGCTCGTGTTACTTGGTTTGTGCCGGGGCGGGGGAGGGGGAATGGCTGAAGTCGGTTTTCGATCAATTTGCCTTTGCCTGGATATACAAAAGCGAAACAACGAGCGGTTGGGCCGCTTCAGAGGCTGTAACAAAAAGGAAAGGTGGGGAGTTTCAGGAGTTATTTAGGAAACGCCGGGGAAAGGTGGCATCAATGCCCACCAAAATCATCTTTATAGGTAGAAGCCGCCAGCAAAAGAGCTGAGGCACTGCTAAAGTACAGTAACCGCCTATTGTTTTCATACACTCGATCTCTGAGAGAATAACTTTTCTCCCTTTCCACCCTGAACTGTATCCTGACCGCAGCTCTGGAAAAAATAATAATAAAGAATTGGCTGATCCGGGTTAACTCTCGGGGAAACTTAATGACTGAGTGGGCGTTGGCTGCACGAATGGTTTTTTCTTTGTGCATCTTCTATCTAGATTTAGGGAAATAGCTTGAATTGTGCATGGTGTGAATATTGAAGACTTGTTTGTGGAACTGCAAATTTAACCTAATATTACACAATTCCTTTGAAAGTATCTGAATACTGCCATTGTTGATTACCTAGCTTCAGCCGAAGTAGGATTCTAAAGAATTTCGATCACTTCCAAAAAGCAATGGATTTTTATAGGAAATTTTATTTTACTCATGATTGGGTTCATGCATATTGAGTCAAAACTAACCATTTTATGTGTGAGTTTGATGTATACGTTTTAATCGTGATAGGCATGTGATGCTGCCAAGAGAGCTCTCAAAGCAAGTACCAAAAACACATCTAATGACTGAAGAAGAATGGAGAAGGCTTGGTGTTCAGCAGAGTCTTGGCTGGGTCCACTATATGATTCATGAACCAGGTAAAATAAATGCAGATGTTACATTTTTAGAAAATATTTTCCTTGTAGACTTCATGTTGCACTGATGTGAATGGGGAGTGTTTGCATAACCTACTGAAATGTTTGTGTATTTAATTTGTGGTCAACATCTGGGAATTGAAGGGAAAAATACAAATGTAAAGTGTCCTATGTCGATTAAACTAAATCATATAGTTCTTGCTTTGGAGAAGAAAACTTAGTTGTAACATATTATATTGTGATATAAAATATTTTGAATACATTTTGTTTAGCATGCTTACATTTCTTTTAATAAATGTGAAATATTTAGTTGTGATATGACTTCACAATTTGTTTTGAACATGTTGGACTAGTGTCTAATGTTACATATTTGAAGGGATTATCCTTTCCAAGTCAGTCAGAATGGCAGTGATAAAGGGATGGGTTTAATCAGCATGATTGGCAAGTGTAAGCTTTCACAACAGGCGTAAACAAATTTCTATTTTTCTCTTGCAGAACCACATATCCTTCTTTTTAGAAGACCACTTCCAAAAGGCCAACAAAAATAACTTCTCTAAATTTCTGAAATTTTATGTACAAATGTATATATGTTGGTAGTATTCAGTGAATACTTGAGAAAAATGTACAAATAAGTCATTACCTGTGCATGAGCTGTATTATTCACAGCAACAGAGCTCAGTAAAATGCAAAGTTAAGTTGGCTGCTATGATCTTGAACTCTCATTGTTAACAAGTGCCTATTTGCTCTTGTCAATTTTGTTCAATAAAGTTTACAACTTACATGTAATGTGTTGATTATAAAATCTTCAATGATCTTTGGTTTATATTAGCAATGTATCTTTCTATAACTGTTAGAGCAATTCATCCTGTGGCTTTTCAACTCCTAAAATAGGTCTGAAGAAATAAACCTGTTTTTAAAATTAAATCTTGATATGTATTTCATGGATTTTAATTTCTTATTTTCCATACAGTATAAAAAAAGCTGTCAAAAATTTTTAATAACAGCTGGCTTATTTCTCAGACCTGACTATAGATCTGAGATTTCCTAACAGATCAGCTAGTCATAAATACTACCTGCTGTGAAACTAAGAAAATTACCCATCTCAAAAAAAATGAGACTCATGGGCAAAACCAATTGACAAATTCATACTGATTTGTGGTAATTTGTTCCCAAAGTGCTTATGGATCAATTGCTCTGTTACCTCTAAAATCTTCCCCAATATTGATGTTAGAGTGAGTCTTACTGTTCCTGGAAATGTATTCCATTTTTGAGAATTTGTCAAGGATAAATATTTGGCTAGACTACAGTAAATTCCTTAAATTCTCTAGGATGCAATTCATCTGACTCTGGAGATTTAAACAAATGCACATTCCATCACCTTGTTAATCAACCTCATACTTCAACAGGCTGGAAGACTGAGCTGAGAGTAACAAGATATCCTTTAATATAGCTAATTGTTAAAGTATTACATTTAGATATGGTAAAAATGTAGGACCTACATAAAACACGGAAATAATAGTTTGGAAACACTACATTTGAGCAGGACTTGGGTGTGGTCATTGGCAAGATGAGTCAGCAGTATGATACACCCATGAGAAGGTAAGTAACAGACTTGGCTTGCATTATAAGAATTGTGTCAAGGGTGCATGAAGTCATTCTATTTGTTACTGATACAATCACACCTGGAATTTCATGTATGATTTAAGGTCATTTCCTGAATTATATTGATAGGTTATTGTACAGCAGGTGTGTCCAGCCCACAGGTTGCACGTGGTCCTGGATAGCTATAAGTTTGTAAAGTTTTATAAATGTGATTTTAGTGATATTTATATAAACTATATTACATACTTTATATGCAGCCTGAGACAAGCCAAAAGGTTGACCAGCCATGCTGTAGAGCGAGGTGTCAAACTTGATCCTGTTGCGGGCCGCATCAGGAGTTGTTTCCCCTTGGAGGGTCATGGTGAGCGTGGCCTGGTCATCGTGGCTAACTGGGTGGGTGTGGCTGGGCCCAGGACAGCAGGGCCAGTCTGTCGCCATCTCCCGGATGGCCCTGCAGGCCAACTCCATGGCCTATCACAGGCCAGATCCAGCTTGTGGGACACGTGTTTGACATGTCTACTGTAAAGGATTCAGAGGAGATAATGAAAATTGTATTAAGACAACATGCTTTATGAAAATAGGCTGAAAGAACTTAAACTGTCTGGTTCTCTCCAGCCCCCCAGTTGTCTATGGGTGAGGAGAATCAAGAAAGCCATAATAATTTAGAACAAAATGAAAAATCACAGAACATGGTTGAAAACTTCCATGGCCATAGAAACGGACCAGAAATAGACATAAGTTGCAGCTACCTGTATATTGTTTAAATAACTTTCTAATAGAGCTTTATAGTAGTGGAACAGGCTCCTTTTGGAGAGCATGAGTTCTCTACCTATGGACATTTTTAATAACTGGACGACCATTTCTCATGGATGTTTTAGTTTTTCTGTACATCACACAGGCTTAGATCTTTATGGTCCCTTCCAACTTTACGATTCCATGATACAGTCCTACTAAAACTTCAGAGCATAATGACAGAACGTCCTTTTCTAAGATTGAAACTTGTGAGTAGTGCCACTTTTTCTGTATTAAGTGTTGTTTTCTGCCAGCATTTGGAATACTGATTCCCTTTTCTAAACTAATCCCTAACCTTTATGTGATGTGCCTGTATTGACAGAATAATGAATTTTCATTATGGAGTCCCGGGCTCCAATCGCCATTTATCTAGACACAACTTCACAAAGAATATTGAAGAAGATGAATGAAACTGCATGTAAACCGCATGCCACTTTAAGTCCTCCAAATAAAATTTGAAATATACACTTAAAATACATGCAGTGCATTTAATGAGGCAAACAGGTTCCCAGAATGTCTTCTGCTTAGAAAAGTCAAACATAAGTATAGATGAGATCTTACTAATACATAGTAGTATAGGCTTGCAAAATATCAAGTGTCAAATGAAAGAGCAGCTTCCAAGGGCAATACATATGTATAGGGTTTTAAGTGACTTAATTTTGAAGGGGGAAAAAGCCAGTGGTGGGATTCAAGTAATTTAACAACTGGTTGTCTGCCCTAATGATTTCTTCCAACAATCAGTTTGCCAAACTGCTCAGAAAGTTAACAACCGGTTCCCCCGAAGTGATGCGAACTGGCTGAATCCCACCACTGAAAAAAGCGTCTACTGACACGAACTTCCAGAAAAACTAAAAGGATAGTGTCGTATTGTAGCCAAGGTTTTTGTCACTTCCTCTCGGAGATTGGGTACCAAAAGCTCTGACGATGGCCTGCTCTGCCTCTGCAGCTGGATGCGGCTTCCTCGAGAGAACCTTCGAACACTTCCGCCTGCAAGCTTCTCTTTGCCTCTGGCGTCATGACGACCGTCATGTGACGACTACACTGCTGCTGATTGGCCGTGAGCCCCGGAGGCTCCGGCGTCGCTTCCACGACGGTTTTTGTGCGCGCCAGCTGGGTTTGTGGTGGAGGGTAGGGTAGAAGTCGCCGTTAGCGAGGCATTGGCCTTTGCTTGCCCCTTCCTTTTTTTTCCCCCGCCATGACTTCAGAACGGGGAGCGGGCAATGAGGTAAGCGGGGAAACGGCGGTCAGGCTGGGTCTGCGGAGAACTAAAAATAAAGACCGGCTTTTCTTTAAGTCGCCCTGGCCGTTGTTATGTAACCGGCAGCAAGAACTAAACCCCCCTTTCCCCCCCCCCCCCGCGATCCCGGTAAAGAGAAAGAAAAGGAAGCCTCTGCCTGAGGTTTCCTCTTGGTGCTTTACGACGGGAGCCTCGAAGTGAAGGTGTAAAATGACAGTCTTTTCAGTTCAGGTGGGGAGTCCTTCCTTCCCTGGGGAAGGAAAAGCAAATACAAGCGAAGATTGATCTGGTGGGCGCAGCCAGTGGCCCTGAGGAAAGGCACATCTCGAGTGTGTTTTCACAACCCGCTAAATCGTAGTTAACGAACTGTAGCGGAAAGTCCGAAGCCAAACGAAATGCGTCACATTAAACCATAGTGTGGTTTATTTTCGTTTTAGATCAGCAAGTTATTTGAATACAAACCGGCGTGTTTGTTAACCATGGCTTACTGTTAAAATATTATGTGAGCGTAGCAAATATACTGTAAACATTATCATTACAGGAAATTAATGGATTCCATTCCGCTTCCAAGGTGGCTAAAATTAAAATGAATCTTGCCCGTGGAATTTTTTTTTCAATAGTGTATTTGGCCTTGCACCTAATTTCTATTCTCCAAAGCAGTGAAGGGGTTGCCATTTCTCTCCATTTGTTCGTTTTTCAAGGACGGTCATATTTTAATGCCAAAACTTCCCACAAAAAGCTAAAGTTCAGGAGACAGGGCTTTTTCCAATAAAAGGAACCTATTTTATTCACTGAATATATTTATTATCTGATTAACAAGACTTGTCTCAGATAACATAAGGTACATTACAATATAAAACAGTATTGTAATTTTATTTGTAAATGTAAATGATTTCAAATAAGCTGAATTAAAATAAGCAAAACAGCTTCCTGAAATTGAGCTCCACATCCAGGAATCAGATGATGTGCAACAATATCATTTTCTTGATATTAATATATAAATGGTTTGCCATTGTCTTCTTCCAGAATTTTAACCTAGTTTAATTGAAAATATTGTCGCAACTATTTAAAGAGGCAGGGAGAGAGAATTATAACAGTTACTTTAGGAAGTATGAAACCTGAAATTGGATTTATTACTATTTAATCTGTAAGAAACACTCCTTATGTAGTAGGTACTTCTTTTAACTATTACAAATATAACAGTTAAAATTTTTTGACCAATGCATGTATTTATGACCAAATTTTGTGTGTCAGACAATAATGAACAATGGAATAAGAGTAACATTGGCAAAACTGCCAAAGATAACTTTATCAGAAACAGATGGCAGCAAGTAATGATCTTTGCATATATATAGAAGATTATTTAAAATAATATTTGTAGCCAAATTAAAACTAGATGATGCAATAGATCATTAGTATTGCTTCTTAGTGAATATGCTTATCTGCATTTATTAGCTTTTCTTCTGGGAGCAAAGTGCATCCAGGAAAAAGTATTCTCTGCTTTAATTTTGCCATATTGCCTGACATTCCTAGTCAAAGAGAGTTCCCATTATTTAAGTTTATTCACATCCTCTGTGGTTAAGCTAAGAATATTTTGTGGCTAACATGATACATTCAAAATGAACCAAAGACAGTTATTCCACTTGGAGAAAGAACCAGCAAGTGTGTGGTTCCATATGGCTTAATAGAACTTATACAAGCACATTAACGGTATATACTGTGATTCCTGACAGAATAAACCAATGTACTTCAACAATATGATTGGGAATGTTGTAGAAGCTTAAGATAACTCAGTCTAATGTCTTGGCTCATTACATGGTATAGAACAAGGGAAATTGCAAGTACAAATATTTAATATTTCACTCGGATGGGGTGGGCTTTTATATACACACACACTTTGGCTAAGGTTGTATAGTATATGTTCTTTTCAGTTTTTAATTTATGAATTATTTATTTCATCAAAAGGATAATTATGATTAGCTAGTGGCTGAAAAAAATCTGTGATGTAAAGTTGCAGAATTTTCAAAATATTCAATTATTTCAATGTATTCAAATTGTCAGAGAAATGTAAAAATTATTCAATAAGCATACTTTAGCTTAATATTTTTCCAATGTGATTTAATGTGTATATTTCAAATTTTGATTAAATGTGCACTTACAGGCAATCAGTATAAATTTGCCAGATTATGACGACTAATTGCAAAAATAAATAATTCATATTCTTGATCGAAACACTTAAGTTTCCTGCAATGTCTCTAGAAATAACCACTAGAGGGTGCACGGTGAATGGGCATTTAACTGCTAGCTGAATAACTTGCTTTATTTGGTTGCTGCTATATAAATGAAAGAGCCAATGCAAACATACCACAGTGTATATGCATATTATTATTTTCAGCTCAAATCAACGAACTACAGGTCTTTTTCACTGAATGTTACAGATTATAATCTACTGTGGTGGTCTAATATGAATTGATAGATATTCTTTTAACTCCCCTAACTAGGGGTGAAAAAGAGTGACTGGCCCAAAGTCACCTGGCAACTTCTGTGCTTAAGGGAGGATTAGAATCTTATCTCCCTACTTCTTGTCCAGCTGCTACACCATGTTAATATTCTCTTTCTCTCTACATATATAAATGTGCATAGATACATAGCCATAGATACATATGCTAGGAGTGTATAATAAGATCACATGTTTCCTCTTTCCCAAACTTTTACTTTAAATTACATCTGACATTTAAACTTGTAATGCAAGACCGCAACTGGGGTAAAAGGATAGTAGGGAGATTCCTGCAAAAGAAGAGAGATTGCAAAAAGGGAGAAACTCCCTAAAGCCTATAGAACCGTGATGGCGAACCTATGGCACACGTGCCACAGGTGGCACGCAGAGCCATATCTGTGGGCACACGAGTGTTGCCCTAGCTCAGCTCCAGCGCACATGCGCACACTGCCAGCTAATTTTCAGGCGTTCCGGGCCCACCGGAAGTCAGGAAATGGGCCATTTCCAGCCTCCATAGGGCTTTTGGGGGGGGGGGGGGAGGCCGTTTTCAGGCCTACCAGTAACCTTTTTGCCATTGTGTGTCAAAAGCGGGGGGAGTGTGAGGGGGGGTTGCGCCCACATGCACAGGGTGCAGGGGGGCATTGAATTATGGGTGTATGCACGCACACAAACCCCCCCCCCCCCGTTCCCCCTGCTTTTGGCACGTGACAGCAAAAAGGTTAGCCATCACTGCTATAGAAAGTCTTTTAACTTAATTTAATAGCAAAGATAGAAAAAATATGTATCTCTATTGCCTATAATATCTTTGCAGCTGATTGTAATTATCAAGAGAATATACAGTTGGCAATTTAATGTCTTCATTCTTGTTTAAAGAGCAGAAGAATCATATTTTTTCTCATGTACATACATAACGTTTTAACTGATTGTAGATAATCTGAAAGTATATGTAATCAAAACTTATTTTGCAAAGCAGGGCATCAAGTTATCAGCAGAGGTCGAACCATTTGTCCCGAAATTTGCAGCAGTAACAGTGGCATGGCCAGAACCCTCAGAAGCATGTGTCTTTCCTGGATATTATACGACATGCTACCCATATGTTCAGGAGCCATCAGTGAATAAGTATGTACCCTGAATGTCTCATTTTTGAGGAAACTTATTAACTTCCCAAGATCTTGAATGTAATTTTCTAAGTTTGGTGAACTACATTTATTGGTTATTTATTTAAGCAATGTATGTGGCTCCCCATTTCAACAATAATTCTGAGTGATATCATTGAAATGTTCCTTCAGTATTTTAGACTACAGTATTTCTTGTATTTCTTATGAGACACTTCAGAGTTGATGAGTAACTAAGGGCTTTTTCTCATCCCTAAATGTCTTACTTTTATTATCTATGGAAAAATAAGAATAAGAACAGAGTTTAAATGGAAAGAAGAGAAGAGAAATAAAGATAAAGAAAAAAAACTTTTGAGATACCAGTTCCTTTTTTTTTTTTTTGGTTGTTTTGCTGTTGGAACAAAAGTATAGCTTACCATTTAGTCATTAAAGGGAAAATCCTATTTATATAAAATAATTCATTTCCAGAAACATACAGATAAATGTTGATACTTTCACAACTTGTGATGTTCATTATAATGTTCTCTTATATGTTGATCAGAAATCTAAACATCTAGTGCTAGCATTTAGAACTGAAATATTTTTCAGCTATCCTCTTTTCTTTCTTGGTATAGTACTGCTTGCAATTTATGGAAGAAATTCTACATCTGTAACCTAACACATGTACTTCTGAATTTTGTGAATCAGCTTTCATTCTGTATACCATGTCGTTTTATGTTTATTTCTTCTCAAAAAATTCTTAGCAAAATAAACCAAGTGATTTGTGACAACTTTAGAAAGCCACGTTTCTGCATTATAACAATTGTTTCTTTGAATACACACATACTATGATATAAAATAAAAACATACCTCTACAGTGGGATTATTTTCCTACTACAAAATGTTGATATGTTTGCGTAATCTGTTTTGCTAAAAATCAATATGCTTATTCTGTTTAAGACAACAGCTATATATTGAAGAAGTACCATGGGATACCTCCACCTGTCTTTCTCAGCGTGCATCTCAAAATCTTACAGGATGTAATTCTCTTGAGGAGTACACCAATTCTCCATATTCTCTTACTGCCACACCAAGAACACATGCAGTTTCCAGCTTCCAGAGTCAGAACATTTCTAGCAAACAGGGTAGAGAGTACATACAACAGACTTCTTTGATCAGAAAAGAATGTGCTACTTTATCCAGGGTAAGTGATAACAGCTTAAACAGCTATTTTCTGTTCTTTCTGTATTCTCGCCTCTTGCCCTTCATTTCCAAAAGGGTTAATACTGTTGAACACTGCCAAAATGAGAATCTGTGGTCCGCATTCCAGCATGCTTTTTTATCCTTAGCTGTCATTGGATTCACAAGTAATGACTGCAATAAAGAGCCTGATTACACAATTAGATCCACTGTTTCAGCTGTGACCTTTCCTAAGACAAATCAGATATGGTAATCCTTGTTCATGCTTTGTATTTCAATGCATCTATTACAAAGAGCACTATAGATCAGGTGTCTCCAACTTTGGCAACTTTAAGACTTGTGGACTCCAACTCTTCGCTGGTGAGGAATTCTGGGAGTTGAAGTCCACAAGTCTTAAAATTGCCAAGGTTGGAGATCCCTGCTATAGATAGTCCTCAACTTACAGCAAAACTTTTGGGATCAGAACTTCCATTGCCAAGCAGGGAAATTGTTAAGTGATTGGCACTCAATTTTACAACTTTTTTTTCTCCACTGTTATTAAGTAAATCACCCCGGTTGTTAAATACATCCCTCACTGACTTTGCTTGTTGGAGGTTCCCTGGGAAGGTTGCAAATAGAGATCATGTGACCCTGGGACACCACAGCTATCATAAAATGCATGCAAGTTGCCAAGCACCCAAATTTTGACCACATAACCTTGGGGATGCTGTGATGGTTATAAGTGTGAGCACCAATCAGAAGTCACTTTTTTTAGTATCACCGTAACTTCAGAAAGTTGCTTAAATGAATGGTTGTAAGTCGAGGACTACTTGCACATAGAGTTATCCTTGAAAACGCCCAGAAGCTTCAGTTAATACAAAGTGCAGGAGCTGAGCTGCAAACCAATACTCAAATCATATAGCTGGATCTGTATTACTGCAATTTGTTTTCTTAGCAGAGATGAAGTAGTTAATATTAACTATTTTTAATGTTTAGAGGATTATCTGAGAAATCATTTTTCCCATATGAACATGTCTGAATATTAAGATCTGAAGAAGAGGCTCATCTGTGTGCGTTCTCTCTCTGAGAACCAATTGTTTAGATATATGCAAAAGGGCCTCTTCCTGCATTAATCCCAGGGAGAAATATACTCTCTTGTCAGTGTCTTTTCTTTAAGCGTAATTTATGTTTTTTCTTTAATGTTCGTTTTGTTTTGCATGTTTTATTTTAATAACTATTGAGTATTTGAATAAATGTAAATAATATAAGTGGAATAAACAGGGAAATAATTTAGAAAAATCAACTTGGAATATGTATTGTTTTTCTTTGTTATTTTGTACAGAGACAGCTGAAAAATAGTGAAACTAGACTGGAGGATAAAAGGCCTAATGGAAGTGATTTTACGTGCAGATCAACAGAAAATTCACCTTTTATTGCTCTGCAGAGCAGGAATCCTATTAAATGTGATACACTGACTCACATGATTGAAAAAAAAGAGGCCAGAATACACAGTGAGATCATTTTTCGATTACATGTATTATTAAACAATATATTTAAAGATTGTTAAAATGCAGCACTTTCCCATCCACACAGAGAAATTATTCTGAAATGTTCTCTCTATTGAAATAAAGTTCCTATAGAAGTCTTTGGGGGGGGGAATCAGATTTTGGATGTAGCTGGAACAGGGCACAATTGTGTGCATCTACAGATTTAACACCTAAATCAAATGGGAGGGGAATGAAGGGAAACAACCTAATTAGAACTGAGCATGCTTAGTGCGGATATAATCATTGGCTGGATTGGCTGGGGAAAGAGATGAAAATCAAGATAGTATACAGGGTAGTAGAATGCAGCAGCTTGAGTCTTTTAACAGAATAATTTGTTTCAGGATTTGGCCTAAATATAATAACTTTAAAATAGTAAACTGATTATGGCTATTGAAAAAGGTAACCATTAGTGTTTACATTTTGTTTTAAATTAGATAGGCCTATAAAAGTTATGAATGGGAAGTTCAAGCAAATTCCAAACGCTGAGCATCTACCAGAACCTGCCTTTGAAATGACCTTGTCAGATTTCCCAAAACTCCAAGACCTAGAAAGTAACAATCTCCTGGATCTTCAAAAGCATGCATGGGGGCCAGTGGGCTCAGCAGAAGGAGATAAGCTGCCTCTGACACCTCCAGGAAAACTTGCAATTTCAAACATAACCAAAGAGGTTAGCCACTGGATAGTGTTTGAGATGTTGAACATAGAGGTGTTGATACGAAACTATTTACTGATCAGTACAACTGCCAATCTCTTTTAAGGAAAAATGAATAGAAATATATCTCCATCAATAATGTCAATTCCATTGCATGTTAGAGAAAATTTAGAACTAAATTCTTAGTTACCAAAAATGTTCCTCTAAGTCTTCTTAAAATGACCTTCTGATCTTTTTATATATTATGTATAAAATATCCTTTTTGGGGAAAAAAACAAAAAGTTTGATTCATATAAAGAGAAAGAGTTGGGTTGGCAACGAAAAATGATTCAATTTTTCTTTACATTTGTGTATATAATAATTTTTGTATGGGTTGGTTTATTCCAGTGGTGAAATGTAAAATTTGTTACTACCAGTTCTGTGGGCATGGCTTGGTGGGGGGGGGGGAGTAATATGATTGAGTGGGCGTGTCCAACTTTTTTTTTTTTTTACTTTTAAAACCGGCCAAAGAGGTTGTAGAAAAAATGCTTTTAAAAGCCTCTGATGATCCCAGCTGAGCCGCGTGATCATCAGAGGCTTTTTTTTTTTTTTTACTTTTAAAAGCATTTTTTCGGCCAAAGAGGTTGTAGAAAAAATGCTTTTAAAAATAAAAAAAAAGCCTCTGATGATTGCGTGGCTCAGCTGGGCAATGGGGGGGGGGGCAGGGATTTTTGCTACCGGTTCTCCGAACCACCTGCCTCCATCGCTACCGGATCGGGCGATCTAGTCCGAACTGGGAGCATTTCACCCCTGGTTTATTCTACTCTATAATAATTTTGTAGTTGTCTCACAGTGAGATCAATGCACTGAATGCATTAATATAACTTAAGTTTTGTACAGTCTAGCAGGTAATAAATATTAACAAATCATGCTTGCTAAATAAAAAAATTAGCCAGGTATTGGCCAGATGTGAGTTTTGGTTTATGGTGGTTGTGTTAAATGGGTCTAATAAATTAAACTTCAGCCATAGAAGTTTAGCCTTTTTTTTCCAAAAAGTTTTGCTCAGTTAAAGGATTGAAGTTCTTCAGTCCTTTTTACTCCCCCTCCCCCATTCTTTTATGACTTTAGCTTCATTTATTACATGCAAATAGATAGGAAATTCAGAGTTATAAGTAATAATGACGAATTTGAAAAATATAAACCCACCTATTTCCAACAAATTCTGTATAAGAGACTTAAAGATTTTAAAAATAAGGATTTAAAAGAAGATTTTTATTCCTGTCTGGCAAAAAAAACCCTGTATGTATATATGTATTTGTATTTCATTTTCAGTAGCTCATGTAATTTGTAGTTGAATGTAACTAAATATGGATTTTCCATTGTACATAAATTACATACTGGATCCCGAAGAATTCCTTTAATGAAGCAAGATGTTTTCTGCAACAACTGAAGCTATTCTGGAACAGTTTTTTATTTTATTATGAACTATTATTTAATTTATTATCATGGTGAGGCTATACTTTCTGATTGACTCTTGAGTAGAGATGCATGTGATAAATTATTTTTAAATTACACTAAGTTGTACATATTTTCAACTAAAGGTGTTAATATTTACTATAGGGTGAAGTATGTCGGAAAAAGCATTTACCAACAAGACCCTTAAGTTCTTCATCAGATCCCGGAGGTAAGCACTATCCAGCATGATATAACTTGGCTTCATGTTGATGCTGTATCCTGCTACTTTAGAATTAGAAAGCATTAATTCATATTCCAGTTCTTACTTTATAAATACATGTGCTTAAAATCCATTCATTCTGTGGATAAAATATCCATACATGTAATTAGTCTGTTTCAACATATACAGTAATTATTGAGGATCTCCTGTTTTCATTTTATACATAAAATCATGATTTCATATAAGGTCAACTCTTAGTTTACTCTGATATTAGTTTGAATAATACATTATGTCCTCAGTTCCTCAGGCAAGAAAATAACCAGGCTCAGAGAGCACCAAAGACCCCTGATTTCAACTCTTAGTTTACTCTGGTATTAGTTTGAATAAAATATTCTGTCTGTTCTCAGTTCCTCAGGCACATCCAGGTCTTTTCACTGAAATACCCTTATCTTGGGCCACTGTGCTTTCTCAAACTCCCAAAAAAGTTGTTCCAGTTCCAGCTTCAATTCTGGCAAGCAATCATTCTGGAAGTAAAATAACAGATAATGCTGCTGAGGATTACAAGGTATGAAGTTTCCAAGCTCTTTCACTGTTTTATAATTAACCAGAACTTAGTGAACCTGCAGTATAAAATAGCTAAATGCATGGATTTGTAACAATGATAATTGTGATAAAAATCAAACACATGAATAGCACTCTTGCCTTGAATTAATAAAATTATTTCTCTAGAATATTTTTAATACAAGTGGTATAAAAATGTTTTAAATGAATATATGAGATTAAGTAACCCACATTTTTCTTTCTTTTTCTGTGCATAATGACTCTCCTGATCAACTTTCATTGACTTTCACTATATACCTCTTCTTCTATTTATACTTATTATTTATCTACATTTATTTATTTAAAATATTTATATGGCCACCCATCTTAAACGTCTCTGGGCAACTCACGATAACAATAATCCAATAAATAAAAGGATCATACTCTACAATACAGTCTTGGCTTTGTTTTATATCTCTCCTAAGAAATTATATTTACTTCTATTTATACAGCATTCAGAAAGAAGAGAAAATGCAAGTAACCTTGAAGAAACAGCAAATAAAAAGAAGAAGAAGAAGAAGAAAAAAAAACCCAGATCATGCAGTGAAGTAGAGAAACTTCATATCCAGAGGATTTTAATTCAAGACCCTCCAAGAATTCAGGTGCTAAAGCTAATTATCTGACTCAACTATTTATTTATTTATGTGCTTGTGAAGGAATTATAGCACAGCATAATTTAAAGAAATAAAAAATAATTATAATTTAAACTTCACAGGACAATCAAAAATCATATAAATTTTATTTTATGTCAAATAAAAATTAAGCCTAAATTCCAGGCTTTAGTATAAATTTCTTCCCTTAATTATTTAAAATGTTAGATCCTATTTAAAAATAAATCTTTTCTCTTTTTATTTTACTTGTTAATGCCATGTGTAATAATGATAGTACATAAGTGGAGAGAGAAAATCACAATCATCTTATAAAAGTTATACATTCTACTACTAAGTAGAAAATACTTTTAAGTGTTAAACTGATATAGTGTATATAATAGTTCTTCTTCAAGTTTATAACTTTTGGATTAGTACTGTTTCCACTAAAAACTTTATAATATCTTTAACAACATTAGGGATTTGTTTTCCTCCCTGAATGTGAAACAAACAAACAAATACAGAGGCACATACACACAGTAAAAGTAGAGGGCACGAGAGAATGGCTTTTCTTAATGCCCTTAGCTTAGTAAAACCCACTGAAAATGCATCTTGGAGCGTAACTATAATATTACATTAAAAATAGATTGCTTTATCACTTACTTCAACTGATTTCAGCTGCACATTCTTAAATCTCTCATTGGGGTTTCTTCTGAGAGGGATGACATATAAGTTTAATAAATAAATAATAGCTTTTGAAAATGGTTAGTGGCTAGTTCATGTGCTTTTGTATTTATATTCTGCTTTAGAGTTCAAAAACTTTCAAGTACATTATCCTTCATAATTTATCACACAAGACTATTGAAACATATGTTTCATATTCCTTTAGTTACTAAACCAATATGCCTAGTGGATATATGAAAGATGTGAGATGCAATCCTGAGAATTCAGAATCGGAAATTGGAGAGTCTTAGTTATTACGTCAACTTAGTTACTCAATTATATCATCAAAATTAGAAATATTGTTTCTTTACATAAACAAATGTTGCTTCTCTTTTTAATCACTTCATATAAAAAGAAGGAAAAATATTCAGAACCTAGAACCCGGCATAATACTATAATGGGAGAGAGGGAAAAGGAAGGCTTGCTTCTAGGGAATAGTGTAACATAGCTTAAACCAGAGATAAATAATCTTTGGAGGCCAAGGCCATTGTAGGATAGAACTCTATCATTTATATGAATAGTCCTTTGAACTTCAGTTTGAGCTTCGGTGGCGGTATTATAGGGTTTTTCTGTCATATGTGCCTTACACCTTTTCTTTTGTGTTTCCCACTTTAAAATGGTAAGAAAACATATAACCAATATTTGCAGCATGGTTAGAAACGGCTTGTGTTGCTTTGAGAAAGAAAATCCAAGTGGGTTCTAACCTGGTGATATTCAGGGAGCTATTACGCCTAGCTGTCTACCCAAAACTTGGGGCAGAGCAATGGTTGAGCTTCTTTTAGATGGGTCTTTTATTTATATGTTTGTCTTTGAACTGCTTATGATTTTCTTTCAAGGGGTGGGTGGTATTCTTGTTTTAATTGTAAGTCATTTAAACATCTCAGGAGTTAGGCAGACTCTGAATTGTATTTGTAAATAAATAAATCGTTTCCTACCCAGATCTACCTAAACAATCTACTTTGATTTACGTAGGATATTGAAGAATTCCCAGATTTAGCAGCTGCTTTTGACAGAAAACATAAACAGGCAACTGAAAATATTCCTTGTTTAACACCTATTATTGAGAAGGCTAAAGTAAGAATTATTATTTGTCTCTATTTTCACTTTTAAATGAGTATTCATTATCTTTTATTTTTTTATGTATATTTGTTTCATCATAAAAGGTTAAATACAAAACAGAAAAACAAAATGAAACAAAAACATATGTCCAGTACTAAACAAAAAAGAAAAAAAAAGGCATACAAAAAAAGGAGAAAAAGCTGATCCAATGCCAAGTAAATTTAGCATCAATTTTTTTAATGGCTGGGGTTTATTCTTTCATTTCAAATTGGTCTTGAGCACTTTGCTCAAGTGTATTAAATATCATGAAAAATAAATGCAGTGGACTTCATTTATCAGTACACTGATAAATGATATCAATCATAATAAAGGAATTGGGAATAAAAATAAGAGGAAGATACACTGATAGAAATTTCCTTTGTCTCCACCAGTTCTGCAATCCAGTGAACAGGAAGGTGATATGATACGAAGTATCAATATCACCTTTCTTAACCAAAATTCTTGAAGACTACAAGCACTCCTCATAGGGTTTCTTAGAAAATAAAAATATTAGAGAGCTGCAGCATTAGAAAATTATCTTGGAAAAATATCCTTGCTGGTTTGCATTTTCATAAAAGGGTGTCTTGCTAGATTTTATGGTTGGCAATTTTTGTGAATAGGTAAGTACCCATGGAAGGTATTTTGTGAAACATACACCTTATAGTCTCAAAATTGCTTCATGGCTCCCAATGTATTAAGAATGGCTGCTCTACGCACATTAGAAAAGCTTTGGTAATTACTTGGACCCAAAGTTGTTTATTGATGACAACATCCCCACGCATGCAAGATGGGATGGACAATCTTATCACATATGGTACAGAGAGATATTTGAAACTAAAGAACTGAAGCAGGAATAGATGCACATGTGAAAGCATCCATGGAATATCAGTTGAATCCAAACCTGTCGTCATAATTTTGGAGTTAGTAACTAGAATCCTGTTAACTCATGAAGTTTGAAGGCTATTACCTCATAAGAACTTAGATCAGTGAATTAAAATCTACAAGTAGTCCTTGTTTTGTAACCAGCAATGTGGTTACTAAGTGAAACAGCAACAATGTGTTTGTTCTTACTTCAGTTTTCCTTTGCTTTACAGACCTGCAAAGGCTGTAAATAAAAAGACTGGTTGCAAAGTTTCTTTTTCATCACCATTGTAACTACAAACTGTTGTGAAACAAGTCAATTGCTAAACATGGACTACTTGTGTTTAGATTACTCAACTGAGCCATAGATTTTCACCCTTCATACTTTTTCATTGTATTTGTTTTCCAAGGTAATCACAAAGCTGTCTGCATTTGAGTCTCATGACCGTTCTCCTCCAAAGGAATTAATAATACCTATGCCAGATGTATTATCAACAAGAAAAACAGGCAAACAGGATTCACCAGCTCCAATAGAAAAAAAGAAAATGCAGGTAAATTTGTTCTTTCTGTGTTACATTAACTTGCTTGTGAGTTATACAAATATTGCTGGATACGTATGCTCACATTTTATTTCTTAGATAAAATTTGGAATGGGAGAAAAACTGGAGGGTTATTTATTTATTTTTTGTTCTTCCTACAGGGTACTCTGCCATCTAAGAAAAACAGAAAAAAGAGTCAGATTCCCGTACAGCTTGATTTAGGAGGTATGCTGGCAGTTTTGGAAGAAAAACAGCATGCAGAAAAATTACATCAATCATTTAAACCTCTGGTGCTTTCAGGTATGCTTTTGATACTGTTTCTCTAGATGATGACATTCAAATCTATTACTCTTTCTATTTTGTACTTCATATCTTGTAAGATGAGATAATTATTGAAAGACTTCAATAGAAGGAATAGAAAGAAAACATTCAGAGAAAGGATATCATTTTATTATCTGTTCACAGCAATGTGAAGTCAAAGCTACCAGTTCTTTAGCTGGTATTGACTGTCATATGCATCACATTTTTCCATGTAATGCTTTTTCTTGCCAGGATTTTGTCCTTGTTTTTATTACATTATTTCAATATTTGTTTTGTTTTCCTATACATAAGCTTCAATTTTTAATTTGCATCAATGCTTGTTTTTGGCTGTATTTTATGTAATTTGCTGATGCATGCTTTTTTTCTTCAATAGTTTGTTTGATTTGAAGTAAACCTCTGCCTCCATTATGTGGGGCAGGTATAATCTATCAAAACCACTATGGGGATATAATGCATAGCTCATTAGCTTTAATGTTTTTCAGTCTAAATGGTCCACTTTTATATCATAGGTAAGGCCCAAGTATGGATGGTTTTGATAGTATTTCCACCATTGAAATAATAATTTATTATTATTGTCATGATTCGTGGGTAATCTACCATTAGGTTGACAGACTTAAACACTGGATGGCTATGAAAGATAATGCAGACTGCTCCACAAAAGTTTGTGGGAGCAGTCTGAATATATCACACAAGATATTACAATAAGTGTGGTCAGACTCTGTTATAGATCTGAAATGCAATGTGGTAATGACTTCACTGAATTTCAATGAAAAGTTTCATGATTTCTTAAGTGTACCGTATTTTTCAGAATATAAGATGCACTTCCTCCCCCCCTCCCAAAAAAAATGGGTGGAAATGTCTGTGTGATTTATACAGCAAATATTGTGGTGGGGATGGGATTTGGTGCGGTGCCGATCGGCTGTTCTAGAACGGGCCGCGGTGGCGGTGAACAGGTCTCGCTGGCAGCAGCAAATGGGCCGCACTGAACAGGCCGTGACAGTGAATGGGCTGCGGTGAACAGGCCAGATGAATACCGGATGGATGCTGGGAGGCAGAGGCAGATTTTTTTTTCTTGTTTTCCTCCCCAAAAGCTAGGTGTATTTTATAGTCTGGAGCGCCTTATAGTCTGAAAAATATGGTAATTTAAACATTTAGTGTTAAACACCAAACTGGTTTATTTGAAGTAATAAGGTAAGACTGACCATAAACACTTGCCGGAGCAATCTGCAGTTGAGTGGATGAAGGTGCAAGAGAGAATACAAACCATAATATTTTATCATTAAAAAAATAGTGATATAAACAACTAATTACTTTTAGCTAAAATTGGTAGAAACAGGGCAAAAGAAATTGGCAGCCGTTTACTTTTCTAAAACTACCATATTCCCAAGAGAAGGCTTGTGTAATGTATTGCTACATAAAGAAAGGAAGCTGTTCTGTTACATATTCTTGAATTCATGTGATAAGTTCACTGCTAAACCTGAATTACACTCAAATGTAAGTAATGGCTTCAGATTTAAAGCCTCCATCAGATTATATTTACATATTTATATTTGTTTCAGTTGGTGGTGGAATAACATTGCCCACAAAGGAATCTCTCAGAGTGACAAAAACTTCGCCGTCAATTCAGAAAAATACTCCACACAATCCCTTGGACTCTAGTTCTCCATTGGTCAAGAAGGGGAAGCAGAGAGAAGTCCCAAAGCCAAAGAAGCCAACATCATTAAAAAAGGTACATTCATCTAACCACTCCAAGTACAGTATAGTGTAACTGTTGCTCCTTTGCCTACCAGCATTTCTCAACCGTGACAAATTGAAGATGTGTGAGCTTCAGCTCCCAGAATTCCCCAGGCTGGCTGGACAATTTTGGCAATTGAAGTTGACATG
Organism: Pituophis catenifer annectens; assembly: GCF_029215685.1. Classification (NCBI taxonomy): domain Eukaryota; kingdom Metazoa; phylum Chordata; class Lepidosauria; order Squamata; family Colubridae; genus Pituophis; species Pituophis catenifer. The sequence goes on from NW_027256882.1 coordinate 237,291,315, forward strand.
TCTTAAAGCTGCCGTAGTTGAGAAACACTGTGATAGATGCTTTGGCCTTCTTTAATATTTAATACATATGAAATTCTTCAAACTGTTGCTATAAAAACATATTAAGGACTAATATATTAATCCTTAGGGATGTGGGTAAGATAGAATTTGAGTGAATTCACTGTTAAGGTAGAATTGCTGAAAGTGTTTTTTGGGGACAGGCTGTTGAAATGATCAGGAATACCAAATGTATAAGATACTTTATTTTGACACAGTAACATAACGTTAGTATCCTCCTGTGAACTATCTTTTAATTTAACATTAAAAAGATACTTATTCATGTTAATATAACGCCATAGTTTTCTCATAGGATTTATCTCTCTCTTAATTTAAATGTTGCAATTAGCAACTGCCTGTCAGAGATGTGTAATAACCCTTCTACTCCTGTAAAACTACACCACCAGGTCTGCCTCATCCAATAGAACAGTTCAGGGTGATGTAACAAATAGTCTTCAGTTTAGTGTTTGTTGCCACCATTTTGTTTTATTTTTCTTAAACAGGATTGTAGCACTAAGGCCAAAAGTATGAAAATGTTTTCCCTTTTTTTTGCAGTTGAAGGAATTTAAGGGCATTTAAACTAATACCTGGTATTTTTAGTCTGTAAAGACCAAAGCCTTCTGATGCATGTTACCACATTGTAATCTGCATAAGACATAAAGAGGCAAAATATATCTGTTTAAAATAGTACTGAAAGTTTACTAAGAATACACAGTAAAGAAAGCATGAGGGATGTTAGTTTTTTTAAAAAATGAGGCTCAAAAAAGAAGTATTAACAAAAACACAATGGGAAGGCTTAGCACAAAATGTTAATGAGATATTAGAAGAAAGACTAGCTTTGAAAGAAATTGAATGAGGTTTGCTTACTGCTGTGATTGCGAACTATGGCACACGTGCCAGAGTTGGCACCCAGAGTCCTCTCTGTGGGCACACGTGCCATCGCCAGATGTTCTTCTGGTTTCCGGCATGCACATGCATGCAGGCCAGCTGGTCTTCGTGGGTGCCGGAGTGCCAGAAAACGGCCTGAAAACTGTTTGAAAAATGGCCATTTTCAGGCTGTTTTTTGGCCATTTTCAGGCCATTTTGGGGGCTGTTTTCAGGCCTTTTTGGTCCATTTTCTGGCCCGAAAATGCCCCCAAAACAGCCTGAAAATGCCCAATAAACAGCCTGAAAATGACCCAAAAAATGGCCAAAAAACAGGCATACGCATGCTGGAGCACCGGAAACCCAAAGACAGCTGGCCAGCACGCGCATGCCTGTTTTTTGGCCGTTTTTTGGGTCATTTCCAGGCTGTTTTTTTGGGGCATTTTTGGGCCTGAAAACAGCCCCCAAAACGGCCTGAAAACAGCCCCCAAAATGGCCTGAAAATGGCCAAAAAACAGCCTGAAAATGGGCCAAAAAACACCCAAAAAACAGGCATGCGCGTGCTGGCCAGCTGTCTTTGGGTTTCTGGTGCTCCAGCACGCACACACACACACACATACGTACATGCACACACATTCCGGTTTGGGCACTTGGTGCTGAAAAGGTTCGCTTACTGGTTTAGTGCCTATTGAAATAAAATAAAATCCAAATACTATTATTTCTGAATATTCGGGCACCTAGAAGTCTGCATAAGTCAGATTCTTTTCTGCATTCTGGAAGATTTCATTCACAACCTGAGCTTAGATTCCTCTATTTCTTTCTTCACAGTTAGTCATGTCTCCCAAGAAAATGCCACAGAAGGAGAAGGGAAAAACGTCTGGCCAATTTCTCTCATGCTCTTTAACTGCTAAGGGAGAGGTGTTGTTCTTCCTCAGGGATTTGGACAAGTGACCCTCTAGATATTTGGCCCATGGTGGGTCAACATGAATAAAATCTGACCTAATGGGAATCTCTAAAAGCCTATATTACTAAAGGCATTCGTTTCAACCCATCCCATTGAGCAAGTGGATTGAACAAGAATTCAGTATTTCCACATATTTAAAATCTATTCACTTGTCTTACTACCTTTCATGGGAAGTCAGAAAAAAGGATCCTAAAGTAGTTAAATTTTGCCTGCCAACATTTCAGAAACCAGTTAACCTTATTTGGGGAGAGCCTAATGAAGTATTTTCTTTTTAAGATTATTTTGAAGGAAAGAGAACAGCGAAAACAGCAACACATTTTAGAACAGATGGCTATACCGAAGAAAGCTGATGCTGTTGAGCAGAATGCAGAATTTGTTCCTGATGACGAGCAATTTTGTAAAGCCCCCAGAGAAGGTACAGGGTTCATCGGCAACCAGTCAGGTCCAGGTGCTTGTATTTTTTTTTAAAATGTGTTAATGAATAATTGGTGTGGCTTGTTTGTGAAACAGCTGCTACTGCACGTAAGCCTAGACATTGCTTTTTCCTACAGTGTGCACAAAAAATCTTGTTTAAAAATTCTCATCTTCCTTTTGCAGATGTAATTGCCATCTTTGAGCCTTTTGTAGATAGTTAAAACCTGCAGTGGACAAGGTTGGTCTTCATTGCACCAGGCTTATATCTTAAATTGGCATCTAGGATTGCCAGGTTTTCCAAAAGCAAAAGGCACCGTTAAATTTAAAACAGGAACAGTAAAGAATTAGCTTCTCATATAACCTAAAGGGCTTGAAAGTGCAAAGAAGATATAGTATTTCTGTTTTATGCTTTAATCAAATTTTTAATGTATCTGTAACTTCAAATGTAAATATAACAATAACTATAATTTAGTTGAGCCTGGATAGCTCTGCAGACTAAAGCACTGTAATTTAACACCAGCTGTCTGCAATTAAAGTAAGTTCGAATCTTGCCAGGCTCAAGGTTGACTCAGCCTTCCATCCTTTCTAAGGTAGGTAAATTGAGGACCCAGTTTGTGGGGGCAATAAGCTGACTTTGTATAAAATATACAAAAGTATGAAGGCTATTGCTTAACGCACTGTAAGCCACCCTGAGTCTCCGGAGAAGGGCGGCATATAAATCAAATTTAAAAAAAAAAAATATAGTTACATTTAAAATTAGTTATACATTTAAAATCTATAACTATACACACACATATATATATTTAGCACATTACATACATTTAGTATATGTGTATCACATTCTTCAGTCCCTTCTCAAGCAATATATAAAGTTTAACAATAAATTAAATATAAAATGTAATGAGAACATAGAATAAAGGAAAATAAGAAAACATGTTAGTAATTGTGTTTCGAATATTGCATGGAGATCATTCATTTTGGCTTTCAGATGAATGGATAGAGCATTCTCCAACATGGTATCGATTTTAACTTACTACAGGTAGTTTTCGATTTACAACAGTTCGTTCAGTGACCCTTCAAAAAGGGTCTGAAAAAGTGACTTATGACTGTTTTTCACACTTATGACCATTGTAGCATCCCCATGATCATGTGCTCAAAATTCAGAAGCTTGGCAACTGGTTCATATTTATGACCATTGCTGTGTCCAAAGGTCTTGTGATCCCCTTTTGTGACATGACAAGTAAAGTTGGTGGGGAAGCCAGAGTCACTTAACAACTAGGTTACTGATTTATCAATTGCAGTGATTCACTTAACAACTGGGACAAGAAAAGTTATAAAATGGGGCAAAACTCATATAAATATCTTGCTTAACAACATAAATTTTGGGCTCCATTGTGGTCGTAAATCAAGGACTACCTGTAGTTATAAATATGAAACATCTTGCCTTTGAAGCATGTTGATGTGATTATTTTAAATGTTAACTATTTGTTTTACATACAAAGATTACTTAAACTTTAAATAGAAATACGTAAGATATTCTGTTCTATGGTTTTCCTTTCTGTAATCTCTCCTCCTCATGTGGCCTGTCACTTTTCATGCCAGTTTCACTTTAATAATTAATTATTAGTAATTAATTCATTAATTATAAGTAATAATTTTAATTAGCAATTTTATGATGTTTGTGTGTCTATATTTTTCTTGACTGTACACCGCCTTGAGTCCTATGGGAGAAAGGCGGTATAGAAATATAATAAATAAATAAATTAATAGATTTATACTGGCCTAAATTAGTCAATAATATTTCTAAGGCTTCTGATGTATTAAGGAGAAAAATAACCATTTATGTATACAATTTCCTTTTACTTAGAAGTTGTAAAAGAAGTTGCAGAGGACCCGGTACTTCTGATGCAGAGTAGTTCAGAAGTGGACTTGAAATGTACAGAATCTAGTGGCTCCATGCAAAACTCAATTACTCCATCACAGCTGAAACCCAGCTTTCCCAAAATCCATAGCCGAAGATTTAGAGAGTAAGTACATTGGTATCAGTCATTCAAACATTGCTTCTGTATTGGGCCTGAGAGCTCTGAAAAGCGGGATGCCTGGTGATAGTTCTGGCACAAAGCTACAATCTGAATAGAATCCTTACAAGGCCTGTTCAAATGTTCAGCTAAATATGTAAAACTTTCAAACTGGATAAAATATGAAGATATTGTTTCTTATTCTCCCCAATTTGTGTAACGTAAATGTTTGAAGGGAAGTGCTACTCATACTGATCTGAAATGTTAGTACAGCTTTCCATGCAGTGCAAAATTACGTTTTTTTCACTGATGTTCAAACAAGTAAATTTGATTTGAGATTTCCAGCCAAACCTCTGAAGATCAGAAAGGGATAGAGCTGCCTTTATGGACCTCTTCTACATCCAAATTGATTTCCTCCATATGTTCAGCTACATGCTGGATTAGTAAAATTCTAGAATAACCTTAATTGTAAGCAAATTACATTTTAGGGTGGAATGGTGGATTTGCACTTTTGAATAAGCTTGACCACTGGAAATTTTTGGTTCACCAAAGAAGAAATTGACATTTTTGAACTGTCTTACCTTTATATATACCATTTGGTTCAGGTGATGTTAATTAGATGTCAATTTGGTTCAGCCCCCTGGTATAAGTAGGGACAAATATTTTCCATCTTGACTTGTGCCAGATAATAATCCATGGCTTTTCCAAAGACATTTCAGCAACTTCCTTAATGTTACCCTTTCATCTAATTGGTATTTTCTCATTTTTCTACTTTGTTCAGTGTTCCCAAATGTAGGGATTTTTTTCCTCCCCCCTAGTCCCTCATACCACTTGTCCAAAGTATGCTATTCTGATTATTGTTTCAAGGGAGACATTAGACTTTATTTAGTCCAAAACTGTTTGGTTCTTTTTGTAGTCCACAGCATTCTTAAAATTTTCTCCAAATCTATAATCTTTATTCTTTCACTCTACCTTAATGTCCAGGATTAAAACTGCTCTACATTTCTGCTGAAAAAAAAACATGTTTATATCTTTATTCTTCATGATGTCAGTTTGCCATTGCCATCCTGCTAGGGTTAATCTTTATTTCTGTAGTCCACTGTCCCTCTTTATTCTTGACCCCAAATTCCAAAATTATCTACCACCTTCAGTTCTTTCAGCTTTCAGTTGTATGTTCACAAAGTATATGGATTGATATGCCCTTTGTTTTCTTACTATTTAACATTAACCCATATTTTTTTTCACATCTCATCTTTATTTCAATGTTGTTTTGAGTCCAGAACAAGCCGCCACATTCTGGACGTTCCACGAAATAATTTTAAGCCAGGAACAATTTGATAGAACTGAAATGAGAAATATTTTAGTTATTCCAGGCTTCAAGCAAAATAAAATCTGGATGGGACAAGGCTGTAATCCTCTCTCCCATTAGGATATTCCATCAGCATGCCTGCCACATGGTCATCCCAGGGCCTTCCCTTTCTTTCCTTGGCTACCAGTGTTGTTGGGGTTTCCCCCCCCAATTCTCCCATTTCTGCAGAACTACTTCAACCTAGAACAGTAAGTTTCAGTCCGTACCTATTCATGCACCCAAATGGCTGAAATATGTATGTATCTTAATCACAGATTATTCAAAACCATCTATTTTATAAGATTGTTGTGTGCCTCTCTTTTAAATAATGTGTTCTTATAAAGTCTCCTTACTTTCAGCAAAGACAGCATTTTATGCACATACCAAATTTTCAAACTCCCAGGTTTGTTTCCAACTGTCTAGCCTTTCTGTTCTTATATAGATTGTCTATATTTAAGATATGCTGATGATACAGTTCTGCTTGCCAGTAAGCATGAAGACCTCCAGCTCCTTATCAACAGAGTCTCAGAAGTATCTGAAAAATATGTCTTGAAGTTTAACACCTCAAAAATCAAGATCATGGTCATTAGCAAACAACCCATTAATTTACTACTGATAAATACGGAAGGAATACCATTAGAAAATGTTGAAAGGATCATGTACCTGGGTTTTAATTTACATGAAAGCTGGGACATGATTAGTGAAGTAAAGACAAGGATAGAGAAAGCTCGAACAGCATTCTTCAAAATGAAAAAGATCTTCTGCAATCACGACATAAGCCTAAAACTGAAAATCATGCTTGTCAGATGTTACATCTTTTCTATCCTGCTCTACGGAGTAGAGAGTTGGTCTCTGACAGAAAACCACTTGAAGAAACTAGAAGCATTTGAAATGTGGATTTACAGATGACTGTTACGTATAAGTTAGGTTAACAAAATCACAAATGAGGTGATAAGCCACCTGGGAAAGCAAAGGGAAATAATCAAAGCCATTAAAAAGCAAAAGTTAGAATATTTTGGACATGTGATGCAACACCCAGAAAAATACGGCATCCTTCACTTAATCCTCCAGGGAAAGATTGAAGGCAAACCAGGCAGAAGAAGAACATAATGGCTTCAAAACCTAAGGGACTGCTTTGGACAAAACTCAGCAGCACTTTTTCATACGGCTGTTGACAAAAATAGGATTGCCAACATGATCGCCAACGTCCGATGACTGATATGGCACAAGAAGAATAAGAATAGATTGTATGAATAGAATAGATTAAATTGAGCAATGTGTATCCTTTTCATACTTGCTTCCAAATCCTGAACAACTATTTTTTCCACATGTAGTTCTTACAGTGGCTTCTTGGTCATTATAAAGGTTTATCTGAGAAATAATTGGATGTTCTGGCATTATATATTTCACATTCTGGCAAGATTTATAGTCATAGCTGTACTGTAATGAAGCAAGATATCTTAAATTATCTAATTAACTTTACTATCTATCCCATTTTAGCTATCTGAACTCATGTCCTCTTCCATTTTCGGAAATCTGTCTTGATATGTCATTTCTCTCTCCACAGAGAAGTTTATTCTTTGTAAGATCCTAACAAAATTGTGATTGTGTGAGGATTGAAGGTAGTGATTCAGTTATTTCTACGCAACTATATTTTTCTATCTCTGGGCCTCATAGTGTTGTTCTGTATGAAGTAAAACTCTTAGTATCTTATCCATTTCTTCTGTAGCTTTAAACAATTCAGTAGGAATTTCATCTATGCTTGGTGCTATTCCTTTTGACAGCTGGTTTAATATCTCTTGTCCTTCACTTCTAGGGAAGTTAGTTCCTGAATATATTCCTCTGCAAGAAATGTTTCTATTATTCTGCAGTCCTCTTTGTAAAAAAGATTTGAGTATTATCTTTCCAATTTCTATTAACTTCATTAACTTGCTTCTATGAAATTTTTTTTTCATGTTTCTTCCTAAAAAGCCCTAACTTGGCTGAAACCTCCCATGATTTTTGTGATCTTTCTAAGGCTACCTCTACTTTTTTATCATTTGCCAGTTTTTTACATTATTCTTATCTTTTTTACATTATTGAACTATCTAATCCTTTCCTGCTTGATGTTGAAAGTCTGTGTTAACTTATCATAAATCTTACTTATTGCCCGAGGCTTTAGCTTTCATCCTTTGTCTTTTCCCAGCTATCCTGATGCTTGATCTGCAAGTCATTTGAATAATTTCTTCTTTGAAATGTTTGAATTTTATAGGGTCTCTTATCTTTTCTGATCTCTCCTCAGGTTCACTTTCATATAAGCGTGTTGCATCTGTTCCCTTAACTGAGCTTAGTTTCTGAATGTATTTCTCCCAGTAAAACTTTATTTAGCATTTGTTTAACTTTTAAAGTTTAACTTGTATATTTGACATCAATAATTCATGATCTGTTCCATGATCTTCACCTGGAAGTGAAGTAAATTGTCACCTGGCTGAACAAATTATATTTTTTTGATTGCCTGTTTCCTGTTATAAAGGAGATCTTATTCTGATGTTGTACATTCAGTGATGTCCATTTTGCTGATGGTGCCACATGCATATTGCATAGCATATTTTGGTTTACTATTCCAAATATTGAATGTCAGAAATCTAATCAGGATATAGCTTTGTGTACATAAGGAAAATTTTAAATGAGGACAATTTGCCTGGTGGTTGTTTTTTGTATATATATTTCTCCTGAATGTTTCTCTAAGGCATTTTAGTCAGTATTTTTGAACTTTATTTCATGGTTTAGAACTTATTTGTTCTGAACACAATCTTCTTATTTATTTGTATGTATCTTTGATTAGAATCAAAGAAGATAGATGGGGATCTCAGGCCTTTGCTAAAATACTGAAACAATTGATTCTTTCTATAGCTACTGTACCCAAGTGCTTAGTAAAGAAGTTGACAGCTGCGTTACAGATCTCCTAAAAGAGTTGGTTCGTTTCCAAGACCGTTTGTATCAGAAAGACCCTGTGAAGGCCAAGACGAAACGCAGAATCGTTCTGGGACTCAGAGAAGTGTTGAAACACTTGAAGCTGAAGAAGCTGAAATGTGTCATCATTTCTCCAAATTGTGAAAAAATTCAGTCAAAAGGTATGTTTTTTTACATTAAAAAGATATTGACCTAAAGAAACAGATGACTTTTGTGATGTAGTTTAGTGGGACATTGGGAAATCCCTCAGGACATAAATGAAGAGAAATTAATTATTCTGTCTGGAAAATTCTTTTTAACAGTTCATTCTTTTAATTTTTTTTTTTTATCACAGGTGGGTTGGATGAGACTCTGCATCTCATAATTGACACTGCATGTGAACAGAATATTCCATTTGTTTTTGCTCTCAATCGCAAAGATCTAGGGCACTGTGTGAACAAATTAGTGCCTGTTAGTGTGGTGGGAATATTCAGCTACGATGGTGCTCAGGTGAGTTGTGCTATTATAGCCACAGTTTGCCCACTTCGGTTAATATTTCAGCTTTTAAAAATCTTAATTATTAGTATTACAACAAGTACTGCTAGCATTTAAAAAGATGTCAATCAATACTCCAGGGTAATTTTCTAGGCCCTTAAGTAACTTGGTGCTATTCTAAGTATTAGAGCAATGCGTTCATGATTATTTGTAGTAACCATGTTGTCACCCAGCAAATATGTCAGTTTTATGCAATTACTTACATGTTCAGTGCAGGTGTCTGTAAAAAAAAAGTTTTTGCGTGCATGGCTATAGGTAACTTTGTTTATTAGATCTCATTCTCAGAAGCAACTTTTTTCAAATAAAAGTTGACTTTCATTGAGTCAGGGCTCTGCACTGAATACATGGACTGCTTAGCAAGCAGGAATCATTGTAGTGAGAAGATGGTTTTGTCTCTAATGTGTATATGTCAGATAATAATTATTTATAATAATTATTGAGTAACCTGGAAAATTATGCTTATGTTTGAAACTTCAGCAAATTACTTTCTCTTTCCTTTCTTGCATACTCCTACAGAGATGCCTTTTTGGATGTAGCAGAATATTATTTCTAACTTGTTTGAAGAAAAAAAATAGCTGCACTTCCCCCATGTCCTAGTTACTCCATATAATTCAGAACATAGTATATTATAACTGTAAACAAGATGTACTGTGTAGAAACTTATTAAAAAACAGATAAGTGATTAATTCAAGGTTCTTTACAAGAGAAGATATACATATTTCCCAACTGCCCCACTTCCCAAAGTCAGTGGGAAAAAACCAATTTTCCATTTAATTTTAGTATTGCTTAGTATTTCAGTATCCAACAGTTGTTGGTTTATTAGCAACAGTCCATTCCCTTATATTGGTGCAGCATCAAGGGCTGTTTGTCAAGATGATAAAATCTTTTGCTGCCTAATTTAATTTTAGATTCCTAGATGATAGTAATAGCACTTAGACTTATATACCGCTTTACAGTCCTCTTCAAGTGGTTTACGGAGTCAGCATTTTTTTTTTTTTTTTAAATTTGATTTATATGCCGCCCTTCTCCGGAGACTCAGGGCGGCTTACAATGTGCTAAGCAATAGCCTTCATCCCTTTTGTATATTTATACAAAGTCAGCTTATTGCCCCCACAAACTGGGTCCTCAATTTACCTACCTTAGAAAGGATGGAAGGCTGAGTCAACCTTGAGCCTGGTGAGATTCGAACTGCCAAATTGCAGGCAGCTGGCAATCAACAAGTAGCCTGCAATACTGCACTCTAATCACGGCGCCACTGTAGATGATCAACATTAAAACTATTAGTATGATGAGTTGCCCTACATTCTTATAAATAAGACCCCATTTGTAAATACTGTGCAAGTTACTGATGAATCAAGAAGTTTTATGGCTTCAGAATTCCTAAAATGGACTTTCCCTGAAACAAAAATAAGCAAACTGGTCTTACTTATCTGTACAGTTTTATTTGTATCATGTCCAGTTCACGTAAATAGAGTTTGTTTTCACATACATTTAGGATCTTGGCCACAGAGACATACAGAGGCACTATAATATAAAATAAATTTTTACATAGGTATCATCACTGCAGTTTTTTTGTTTCAGTGTACTGCGCTTGTAGATTCTGATTGCTAGCAAATTTTATATAACGTTACTTGGTATTCTCTATTGCACAATTTTCAGTAGACAGTTCAAGCGCTTTAATTTCCTGTGTTTTATTATTTTATTAAATGCTATTTTCCAGAATCATTTTTGTAGTCCCTTGTGTTTGGTGTTTCAGCCTTTTAAAAAAATAATCAAACAAACCCTTGATTTTCACATACCATCGAACTTAGGAGCACATGTCAGCTTGATACTGTTGAGGTTTAATCCCTGAACATGGAACTATGCTATTTGGGGATAATCAGTTATATTTTGATGAGAAAGTTCTAAAATTAATGTCAATACAAAATTCCCAATTCTTATAAATTAGGACCACTTTCACAAAATGGTGGAATTGACAATGGAAGCAAGGCTGGCGTACAAGGAAATGATTTCAACTTTAGAGAAGGAGTCAAGTGAAGAAATAAAACAAAGTGACTGTGCAATCCAAACCCATCAGAAAGAGAATTGTGCACTAGATAATGGTATAGTACCCCTTCAAGTATCTGAAGAGGATTCCCCAAATTACAGTGAGTTTTCAGGGTCTTTGTTTAAAATACGTAAATTGTTTTTGGTTCATATATTTTCATGTTTAAGGTAAATAGTTTTTATAATAGCAGAGATACCACAATTCAGTGATTACAAAATGTTCTAGACTCGAGAATGTTCTGCTCCCCCACTACAACTAAGCCATCCTTGGAGTAATTCAGAATTTTCAAAAGTAAATTTCTTAAACCAGTAGTAGTTTTAGAAGCTTCAGACACTGAGTTCCAGGGGAACAGAATATTCTGGAATATTTTTCAATTGCAGATTTGCACATTACTTTGTTGTAGCTGAATATGTAATTTAATTCTTCAAATCTTGATCATGCTAATCTTGGTTTGTTAATCCTTGCTGCAGTTTGTGTTTCAGACTTTAGAGTGATGTCAGTGACTGCCTTTAAACTAGTCTTGCCTTGAGACTTCTATAGCAGAATAACTAAAGTAGTGTAATACCCAAAAATAAATACAGCTAATCCTTTAGGTACAACAGGCCACTTAATGAACATTAGAAGTTACAACACACACCTCAAAAATTAAATACAAATCGGTTACAAAGTTACAAATTCTGCAGTGCCCCTGCGGTCATTCGCCCTTATCATTGATGACAGAGATGCTGCAGCGTAACCACCCACCTATTTCCCTCCATCCTGCCCAGCCAGGTTCTGAGGCGCTGGGCCTGCTTTGCCAACATACTGGGTTCCATGCACTCCTCCCCACCCCCCATCACCATTCGCTTACCTTTTGACAAGCTCAGGAAGTCCGGGTAGAGAAGGCCGCTCCCTCATTGGGCCATATGGCACAATCAAGAAGAAATCCAGTCAGGTTTGCTTCCGTTGCAATCCTTTCCTCTCCAGCCAGCATAAATCACTACAATTTCTTCTTAACTCCGCCAGTGCTAGCTTTTTATGCTAGTGGTGCTAAGAAGAAATCACACCTATTTTAGTTCCTTGCAAGTCTTTCTACCCCAGTCATCATTAATGGATGCAATTTCTTCTTAGTGCCGCCAGCTCTAGCATGAAGCTAGTCTTAATGCTGCCGTTGCTAAGAAGAAATCATAGTGATTTACGCAGGCTGGAGAGGAAAGGATTGCAAGGAATCAAAATAGGCATGATTTCTTCTTAGCTTTATGCTAATCTTACATTGGTAGAGCGAAGAAGAAATCCCATTTCTTTTGCTTCCATGGCAATCCTTTTCTCCCCTGCCAAGGTAAATAATTACTGATTTATGCTGATTGGGGAGGAAAGGCTTGTAAAGAACCAAAATAGGCACGATTTCTTCTTAGCACCACTAGTGAAAAGCTACACTGGCGGAACTAAGAAGAAATTGTAGTGGTTTATGCTGGCTGGAGAGGCAAGAATTACAACAGAAGCAATCCTGACTTCCTGAGTTTGTTAAAAGGTAAGTAAGGGAATGGTGACAGGGAAGGGTATGGAAGAGGCCCATAGGGCTTTGGGGAAACCAAGGGGCAGGAGGCAGAGCATGGGATATCTTAGATGGTGGGGGAGTCCTCCTGGGAGTATCTGTCCCTGCACTAGGCCTCTCTCGGTTTCTCCCATCCCTGAGTCACCCCATGCTCTACCTAACAACCTGCACATTCTTTAACAAATGCATAGGGGAAAGCAGGGACAGGGAAGGTCTTTAGTTAGGTGCTTCATTTAACACAATAATGAAGCCTGAATGGTTAGGCTCCATTACTGTTGTAAGTCGAGGACTACCTGCACTACAGATATCCAAAATGGATACTGTATCTTTAGGGGAAGCCAAGCAAAACCACCATTACCTTGTTGATCTCATTTGTGATAGAACGTGTATTTAAAGTTGAATACCCTTCTCAGAGTGGTAGAGCTTCCGTGTTGTATCAATTATAAGACAAGTTTGAATCAGTGCTCTAGATTCTTTCACCTCCACATGTACTTCTTCATTTCTGATAGCAGTAATTCTTCTGAATGCAGGCCATATCATGCTGTACTGACCAAGAAATACATTAATACAAGGGTCTCCAACCCCCAGTCTGTGGTATTGGTCCACAGCCTGTTAAGAACTGGACCACGCAAGGAGCGGGAAAGCAAGTGAAGCGAATGCATGTATGGGATCTAGGTTGCGTCCAAAACCATGTGTCAAACACACACACACACACACACACACACACACACACCCATAGAAAAACTGTCTTTCACAAAACTGGTCACTGGTGCCAGAAAGGGTGGGCATCACAGCATTAATACATTAGATAGGACAGATTAACAAGTACTTTTTACATGTGTTGCTCTTCACTTTCTTCATTAATTCTTGTGCCTGAAGTACTGAACCATTCAACTAATATGTGAATGCTGGCAAAAAGATTTTCTACTTTTTATTCTCTTCTATGTTCTAGAGTTATTATTGGTTCCATCAGTAGCGTTTGATGGTATTTATATAGTACTCCCTTCTACTTTTGCTAATTAAGTCAAGGTTGGCTAAATTCTGCCACCTGTTTGGGCACTTTATCTGATAAATTGTCTCAAATGATGAATTAATTGGAATTTTATTGGGAACATGGATGACCTGCAAGCTTTCTTACATAGCTTTTAAAGTGACAATTTAAAATATTATTTTAGCCAAACTGTTATTTAGCATATGGTTGATCTATGTTCTTAATAAATGAAAACTTTTCCTTTCCTAAAAAAATAATCCTATTATAATGGATTGTCATTTATAGTTTCCTTCATTAGAAAGCTATCGTTTTATTTATAAATGATTTTATGTATTTTTGTGATCCTAAAACTCAATACAACAGCTGCAAGTTTTGAGTAGGAAACAGTTACTAGTTAGCTACTATGGGGAACCATTTCCCCAACTTTAGTATTATCAAAAGTATAGTAAAAACTACATTGCATTCCTACCTTTTATGTTATAGCCTTTGTAAGAATTATAGTCCATAACTTGTTAATATGTCTTTGCCCAGAGGAAAATCTTTTTGTGTTTTGTTTGCTTTTTTGCACCTCTAGTTAAGATCTGGAAGCAAAAGCTTGAAGAGGAGTATAATCCCTACATCCTGGAGCTGGAAAAACTGTCAACCACTGACATGTTGGCCTTGGATGTTGAGGAGCCTCAGTAAATCAAGACTACCTTCTTTGGCATTATTGACTTTTACTTTATGTGTGTGTCTGAGTGTATATAGACTTGTAAATAGTGAGTTACCTAAATTTAATTATCTGTAATATAAGATAGAAAACCCACAGTTGAATTTCTGAGATAATTTAATGCCAAAGAATTCAGAGCTGTCCAATAACTTCCCTCCGAGGGCAGATTCAGTGAAAGCGCTTGGTTCATCCAAATGAGATACAGAATGAGACAGGAATTGAATTGGGTTTGTTTGTATTTTCATATAGCAATACTGTAGAGAAAGCAGCTTTAGCATAATGCCAGACAGCTAGTCTCTGCTCCATATAAGCAGAGAGTCTCCAATCACTGTTCTCATGATTTCCAATAATTATATCACTGGATTGATACCAATGAACTGCATTGCGCTTGTAAGTGGTTTCTTTTTCTCTTTATAGTAGAAATACACAACTGTGCATAAAACAATACGAAATGAAAAAAAAGAAGGGAATACCATTGATTTTCTCTGGGGCATTATTGTAAATATATATATATATATATATAAAACATACTAATATATAATGACTCCATTTGGATATATGCAAATTAGCAAAACAAAAATGCAATACTGTCAGCTGATTTATTTTGTGATAGAGCAATTTGGTGTAGGTCATGGGTGTGTCATTAAAAGATGGTAGAAGCAAAGTGGAATTATTAAATACATAGAGAATAATCATTAATTTATTGGTACTGTATTTTCCTATTTTGTCCCGTTCTGCAGCTTGATATTAACTTTTGAAGGGCTTTGTACAGCCTTGGAACTGACAGCTACATTTGTTGCAAATATCCTGAATGGGATTCTCTCAGCTATCAACTAAACCTTCAGCAGATTAGATGGTAGATAGCAGATGGTGGTAGATTATAGTCATGAGTAGTGTGGTGGCCTAGTGGTGAAGATGGTCACCTCCTAATCCAAGGTAGTATCAAATATTTCCTAGAGCGTAAAGAAAAAAAAAAATCTGCTGTAAACTTTGCATGGTGTTAGGAAGGGCATCCAGCCAGTAAAATGTTCAGCTCCATTGACCCAACTCTACCCCAAATTAAGGGATTACAGGGTTGTAAAAGGGAGTTTGGTGGTAGATTATAGTCATAGATACAGAAAATGTTCACCATGAGATAGCTTACTTTTTGTATACGAAGTAATTTCTCTGTTAATGGCTATCTTTAGAAAGCTATCAGGATTCTGTGGTGCAGAAAGTGGCAGCAGTGCAAGACGAGAAGCAGGCAATGTGAAATGATTGAGTTTACAAAGCGTTCTTTTCTACGTTTTTGCTCATGTATCCATGCTAAAGGCACAGTTTAACCAAGCAGAGAAAAAAATGTGAGAGGTCATTGTGTCCTAGGACAGCAGTCCTCAACCTTTCTGGCTTGGCGATCCAGCGGCGGGGAGAAGTGGAGGTAGTTCCCTGTGAGTGGCAGGTGAGGGTGCGCGAGTGCACGCAGCTCCATTTGTGCGAGCAGCTGCCACTTGCATGAAAGGAGCTTCACACACGTGCACATGCTCACCCATTACTTGTGTGGCCCGGTTCCAAACAGGCCATGGCCCGGTAGTGGGCCACGGCCCAGAGGTTGGAGACCCCTGTCCTAGAATGTTTTTTGTTTTTTTTTAAAAAAAACCATTCCTTTGTATTAACTTTTTAGAACCCAAATAAACTTAGAAGCTGGAAAGAGGTTAGCCTGATCTATCAGCATAATTTTTTTTTTCCTCCAATGGAGCTGGCAGTCTCCTTTCAGCCAGAAGAACCAACTGTTGTGTGGGAATTTGACACCCCTGCTCAAAAGGCTTAGCCGTTCTTATTTTTGCCAGAGGGATATGGAGGATTATTTCATTTTGGACCATTTTATGATAAGCTTTCCAACATTTCGGTGTCTCGAGACAACTGAATAATTGTACAACTACTGTATAAAACAAATTTTTTTGCAGTATGCCTCTTATATTGCAAAAGACATTTTGCAAACAATATCAGGTATTTTATTGATGCTATTACTGGGCAGTTTCACAGAGAAAATGC
Source organism: Pituophis catenifer annectens (assembly GCF_029215685.1). Classification (NCBI taxonomy): domain Eukaryota; kingdom Metazoa; phylum Chordata; class Lepidosauria; order Squamata; family Colubridae; genus Pituophis; species Pituophis catenifer. Next base: position 237,307,757 of record NW_027256882.1, read on the forward strand.
TGCTTTTCTTATGTACTTCTTTGTGTGCCTTTTAAAAAGCATGGAAATTTTCATTGTAATTTTCATTGTAATTTTCATAACATTCCAGTCACACTTGCGATTTACAAATTTAGGTGTATTTCCCAGTGCTCTGATTTCCAAATGCTATTTGCTCCTTTATTAGTATCAATAAGTACTGGTAAGGGAATTTGGTTAAAGTTGTTATGTCTTCCTGTGCCTTTACATACATAAAATACAGATATATAAGTGCTTGGTTCAACAAAAACTGATACAATAAAAATCTTATTTCTTTATTATCAGTGCTAGGGTAATGGGGCAAGTTGCCTTTTGCCAAGGAATGCACTTAACATTTTTTAAGAATGGTGGGGTTTTTTTCATTGTTCATCAAATTTTGAAAACATATCTTTCTTACTTAAAAAGTTGACAAATTTTAGTAACAGTTTTATGTTTTAATGTGCCTGAAACTGCATCACTAATTTTGAACAATTGTGGTTGGAAGATGTTCTGGGAGATGCAGAAAAAGAGAATTTGAGGTAGTCTTAAGCTACCTCGATCTATAATAAAGTATCTTAAAGTCACTGCTGTGTGTTATAACACTGGAGATAGCATAAGATAGCTCAGATTCTGATTATTTGTAATATCTTTCTAGTTAGCAACACTTTCTACATTTCCTAGCAACTGAAAGTTATCAAGAATTTGTGAATTTTCATTGGGTTCTCTATATATTGAAATATGTAGTTTTAAAAATGGAATGGGGGGGACAGGAAAACCCTTCATCTAAGGGTCCAGCATGGGACTAGCAATGCCTTAATGATTTGATAAGATTACTGATAATTAGGAATGTTGTAATTTACCTTGCAGCATCACTATGGATTTCTGCATATTCTGCGAGAATTCTGTGAATTCTGCTAACAGAAATTTTAAACCCTGGGAAACAGATTCCATCTTATTTGACTTGAGTGGATGACTTGATTTAATACATAGTTGTATTCACATATCCGTAGAAGACCGATCGCACAATATGTTTCAGCAACTCTTCTACCAGGTTTCCAAGTGAAGTTTATAAACTGAAGCAAAGTGTTTTGCATGTGAATCAGCATAATTTAGCTCTGAGCAAGATAATTGCGCAATTTTTGCTAGTCATACTCCATCTTCACTTTTAGGTATAGTGTAGTTGTAGCAGATACAGAGTTTTCATTTACTTGGTCAAAATATATATTTGACTGTTTAAAAAAACAGTTTTTTTGTTACTTGATTCAGCAGATCAACCATTTTTAGGCTTCAAAATGACAACATTATGACTATAAAAATCCATTTGAAGAAGTAGTTGAATTTTTCAGGAGTTATTTGCAGGCACAATCCATTTTCCTCAAAAGATCCTGCAGCCAAGTAACCAGACTAAAGAGAAAGAACCTACCTCGCCTGAATTATACTGTCTTAATAAATGTATAGTGCAGTGAGATTTCATGTACAGTGGGGCAAAAAAGTATTTAGTCAGCCACCAATTGTGCAAGTTCTCCCACTTAAAAAGATGAGAGAGGCCTGTAATTGACATCATAGGTAGACCTCAACTATGAGAGACAAAATGATAAAACAAATCCAAACAATCACATTGTCTGATTTGGAAAGAATTTATTTGCAAATTATGGTGGAAAATAAGTATTTGGTCACCTACAAACAAGATTTCTGGTTCTCACAGACCTGTAACTTCTTCTTTAAGAGGATCCTCTGTCCTCCACTCATTACCTGTATTAATGGCACCTGTTTGAACTTATCAGTATAAAAGACACCTGTCCACAACCTCAAACAGTCACACTCCAAACTCCACTATGGTGAAGACCAAAGAGCTGTCGAAGGACACCAGAAACAAAATTGTAGACCTACACCAGGCTGGGAAGACTGAATCTGCAATAGGCAAGCAGCTTGGTGTGAAGAAATCAACTGTGGGAGCAATAATTAGAAAATGGAAGACATACAAGACCACTGAGAATCTCCCTCGATCTGGGGCTCCATGCAAGATCTCACCCTGTGGGGTCAAAATGATCACAAGAACGGTGAGCAAAAATCCCAGAACCACACAGGGGGACCTAGTGAATGACCTGCAGAGAGCTGGGACCAATGTAACAAAGGCTACCATCAGTAACACACTACGCTGCCAGGGACTCAGATCCTGCAGTGCCACATGTGTCCCCCTGCTTAAGCCAGTACATGTCCGGGCCCGTCTGAAGTTTGCTAGAGAGCATTTGGATGATCCAGAAGAAGATTGGGGGAATGTCATATGGTCAGATGAAACCAAAGTAGAATTGTTTGGTAGAAACACAACTCGTGTTTGGAGGAGAGAGAATGCTGAATTGCTTCCAAAGAACCTACTGTGAAGCATGGGGGTGGGGAGCATGCTTTGGGGCTGTTTCTCTGCAAAGGGACCAGGACGACTGATCCGTGTACAGGAAAGAATGAATGGGGCCATGTATCATGAGATTTTGAGTGCAAACCACCTTCCATCAGCAAGGGAAGATGAAACGTGGCTGGGTCTTTCAGCATGACAATGATCCCAAACACACCGCCCGGGCAACAAAGGAGTGGCTTTGTAAGAAGCATTTCAAGGTCCTGGAGTGGCCTAGCCAGTCTCCAGATCTCAACCCCATAGAAAACCTTTGGAGGGAGTTGAAAGTCCGTGTTGCCCAGCGACAGCCCCAAAACATCACTGCTCTAGAGGAGATCTGCATGGAGGAATGGGCCAACATACCAGCAACAGTGTGTGCCCACCTTGTGAAGACTTACAGAAAAAGTTTGACCTCTGTCATTGCCAACAAAGGATATATAACAAAGTATTGAGATGAACTTTTGATATTGACCAAAATACTTATTTTCCATCATAATTTGCAAATAAATTCTTTCCAAATCAGACAATGTGATTGTCTGGATTTGTTTTCTCATTTTGTCTCTCATAGTTGAGGTCTACCTATGATGTCAATTACAGGCCTCTCTCATCTTTTTAAGTGGAAGAACTTGCACAATTGGTGGCTGACTAAATACTTTTTTGTCCCTCTGTACTTTCCATGTACTAGCGCAGCTGGAATTGTTCTTTTGAATAGGCAAACACCAAAGTTATTGGTCATGGGATTCGTTAAATATCAGGTAATGTGGTCATGCACATCTTGTAACATCCTTATTTTTCTTGGCATGGGGATATTTACAGAGTACCCGATGGCAGCACTTCAATACACACTGGTCACGTCAGCTGATAAAGCAACAGGCTAGTTTCACTCCTGTCTTCTGCTCTAGAATGATTGGCAGACAGGTCATACCTGAGCTAGTTTGATGTCAGAGTATCTTTTCTTTTTCAGCAACAATTTTGCCTCTCACGTCGTGCCACTTTTGTTGCAACTGTCCTAAATTAATACAAACCAGAAAAAGCTTTTTAATTCAAGTGAGTCAATAAACTTAAGACTTTGCATGCTCATCTCAACTTCAATTCAGTCTTTATTACAGTCACGGACCAGCACAGCAACTTCTCAATAAACTGACAAGTGTGCAATTCGTAAACGTGCACTTTGAACTACTACAGTCATATTAGACTGCTGTGGGTCCTTTGAATTGGCTCTGGGAGCATTCTGGAATAAGGATTTTATGATGAAAGTGAGCTAACAATACCGGGTTTCTTCAGTGCATTTGCTGCTTTTGACAATGTGAATACAGTGGAGTGCCTAAGGGTGACTCATGAAAGTACAAGAAAGATCATTCGGATGTGGAAAAACATCCAAACTATCTAGCAATTGCCAATGTGGCAATTGAGAAAAGTTACAGGTTGATTTGCTGGGTTTCAAACCAACTAATATGAATTTAGAAATGGTAACTGACCAGCCCAAGACTTCCCAAATAATATTGTCAAGTACTTTGTGACTTGCAGTATTCCTGTTGTGTGGCCAAAATGCTAACAGTTTTGTACAAACTAAGACAATTTTGCCAATCTCTTCTAGGCACCCTGCAAAAATAAAATGTCCTTCCTTCATCTAAACAAAATGAAAATTCACCTGCCCCGAATGTAAAACCTACCAATGTGTTTTTCCAATTTTCCAACAGTTTCTCATGCTGACCAATAACACTTCTCCAGCTAGCAAACTCTCTTGACCAGGTTTCTTGAGAGTTGCTACCTAAAAATAGTAAGCAATGGGAGGGAGGGATTTAGGTTAGGTTCTTATTAAACATTCAAATATTGATATTTTAAAAAATTATATGTTCTCTTATAAAGATTTAGAAGTAAGCATGTGATGCTGTGAAAATATTTAACATTTACATGATTCAAATCATCAATTGGCAAGGGTGTTACTTATTTTGCAAGCTTTATTTAGATAAAAGAGAGTTACGGTACCTTTTATACTAAGCAGCTTAGTATATTGTGCAATAACACTGATAGAAAATATTTCTGGGTAGAGCACAGGCACCTACACTTGCTCATTTCAGCACTTCTGTTTAGTGTTAAATTATCAAGAGGCTGCCAAGTTTTCTTCTGCTCAGCAACAATCCGGCTGCATCCTTTAACCACAACTGATAATTTTGCAGAGTTGCCAATTTGCTCGTGTTGGAACAAGTCAGCATTCTTGATATCATAAATCTGTGTATTTCCACTAGGTCCTCTTTTAGTTACCTGAAATGAGCAGCCAAGCTGGCCCATTAGGTTTGCTCAGTTCAGGACTTTCTGCCTCAGAGCTCTTCGGTTTTAGAGCTCTGTGTGACATCTTGAAATCTGAAAAAAGACACTGCCCAACAGAGACCCCGTTACCTTCTACAGTGATAGAAGAGGTAGAGGCTTTGCTCCCAGATTCTGAGATCAGGAGGCAAGTGTATTCTGAATCCTGTGCTACGGCATCTTTCACCCAGCTTAAGAGATGCACTTGCCCATTGGACAGCATGCGGGTTTGCTCATTCACACAGTTTGCCATCTTTTGCCCATTTTTTTTCCATACAAAATGTGCGTCTCTGGACCCTGTGGAAAAGTGGTCAGTCATACAAATAGGATAAGTGCAAAGTGAAAGATATTACAAAGTCTCCCTGGAATAGGATACTCTAATAATACATTTTTGCATCTACTAGAAATCCTGAGATCTTCCAAGCAAAAGTCTAGAGAAAAATTGGTAAGAGAAAGCCTATTTCCCAGATATTTTGGTGATTAACTGAACTTCCAGTAGAAATGTCCTTGCTTTCCTTCACCCACCTGCATGTCATAACCCCATTGCCATGCCTTCTGTGTTCATTATCTTCTACATTACTTAAAAACAGGTTTGAAAGATTAGGGTTAAGCACAAACCCATTTTATTAACTATAACTGAAAAGTATCCCCCCCCCAAACCAATTGCTCCATAAATTGACAGGAGCATCATCCAAAAGCCATAATGCGATGGTGCTTCCCCTGACACTCGACACTTTTCCACTATTAACATCTGAAGACATCAATTTAGCTGTAAGCATTCTTTTTCCCAATGATTTCTCTAGCCCTTCAATTGAGATTATATGTATATCCTACCTTTAATCCAAGAGCTCAACATGGAATAGGGTACAAGCAAATGCACTTTCAATCTAGCCTTTCTCCAAAGGTACAAGGAGAAAGACATAACCAAGATATAGTAGAATGAGCACAAAACCCAAAACTAGAAATGACAGATTGGATCCTCACAACTGCTCCGAAAAGTGCTACCAAGACATCCTTTTAGTATATTTAATTTTGTCTTTGAGTTAATTTCTTTAGTCTTGAGACCACACCTGTTTTGATAAATATGATCCCTCGTACACTATTTTTAAAAAATCAAGATTGACCCTTGTTCATAGAAAAATTACAAATGCTTGCTCCAAAACATATTTACTTTGAATGAGTCCCTCCCAATTTATAATATGTCATATTAAATTGATCTCAAAATTTGTTATCGAAGGCACTGAAATAATCCTCTAAGCAGAGCTTTGAATACATATAGGTAAAATATGAACACTATAATTGTGGCATCAGGTTGAAATCCTTTCCTATTTTCCAGCATTTTGGGAGAGCTTTTCACCTAAGCTTTGAAAATTGAAGAAAGGAATTCATGTTGGATGCAAATCATTGCATTGCGATTTCAAACACCATAATCTCAGGTTATTTTCCCAAACTGCCAGTGCTCTTAGGAGCCATTCAAAAACATTTCATTGCTATAACTCCTTTCTCAAACAGCCTACCCCAAAGAAACAAATGTCTTCTCATCTGGCCTGCAGATAACTTCTGCAGCTGACACCCTTCTAGTAGCTTCCCAAGCAGCACTTTGGGGTGTGACTGAAGACGTGCTAATCAGGCAGCTTTTCTCATTTTCCCATGAAGGTTTCAGAGTCCCCAAAACAGGATTTTCCCTTGTTTCAGCACAAACCAACTTCTATTTTCTCAGTGGCAGCAATACTCCTTCATTTCAGGTCACGGAGGAGTGGAATTTTCTTTTTTTACTTTAGATGAAGGGCTAATAAATACCTAATTTTTGATTGCATAAATATATCCCTCAACGATTAAAAAGAGAGTGAGCACAATTCATACCTAAAAAAATATATATTTTGTACTGACACTTACAACCGTTAATTATCTCTACTGCAATTTAATGTATACTGCTCAAAAAAATAAAGAGAACACAAGCAGAAGACATCCGAGATCTGAATGAATGAAATAACCTTATTAAATACTTTGTTCTTTACATACAGTAGTTTATACACTGCTCAAACAATTAAAGGGAACACAAAACTACTGTATGTAACGAACAAAGTATGTAATAAGGCTATTTCATTCATTCAGATCTCGGATGTCTTCTGCTTGTGTTCCCTTTATTTTTTTGAGCAGTGTATTTCAGATATATTAAGACTGCAACTTCCCATCTTCCTAACACTCCATAAGTAATGGCCATGGGTTTTGTGGTTGGCAAATAGTATGTTAAAAAAAGAAAAAAACCATGAGCTTTTTAATTGTAAAATTCAACAACATGCAGAAGAAATATTGGTGCACGATATTTGAGTACAATCAGCTCTCCAAGCCATACTGGTTAGATTTACTGCAGTAAATGTTTTGGCAAATTAACTAGGCTCCCAGTTGATATAGAAGTTGGTATTGTGTTTGAATTTATGTTTGTAAGATATAATTCAACCTTGGCTTAATGGTATTAGTAGAAATTATTTTATAGATGACATTGCAATGGACCATTAAACTGAAACCATTTGGATGGCCTTGAATACTTGCATCTTTCATTAAAGGAAAATCAATGTACTTACTTTCATTTTTCTTCATGTTTCAGTGATGCTTGTAGAATTAAAAAAATATTAATGGTTATCAAATGCAGGAATCACGTCAATTTAAAATATTAAAGTGAGATCTGGAATTATATGTCTGGAATGCGTACAGACCTTCTAGATACTGCTTAATAACTCCCAGCAAAAGGAAAGCTTATCAGCATATTTCTTCTAATGTTTACTGGCATATGTATCCCACATTTCCTTTGCAGGTACATATGCTGCATGAAATAGAAAACAGAAGGGGGAAAAGGCTTTCGATCTGAGGGTAATAAATTTGCAGAATATGGAAGCATACACTTTCAATATAATATAGTAGTATAAAGTAGTTCTTTATGCATTAAATTTAAATTGAATTTAAATACAAAGCTGATTTTATTCAAAAGTCTACTAGGGCTCCAGCATTGCACATCAACACCTGAGCCAAGTACAACTTTTCACACCAGAGGAATTCCAGTGCAGATATGATTTAAGCTGCACTTCATGTCATAATGCAGAGGCTAGCATCTCACTTTTAAGGCTGCAGATCTATCTATATTTGCATGAGAATAAGGGTTATTGTTGAATAAAGCAAAATGTGATCTGCCATTTTTCTCATAGGTTTCAACGCAAAAGCTTCACTTCAAAGGTTACGTTCTAGTCCATGTTCCCATTATTGATGATGAGCTATTAATATAAATGACACTTTGCAAAGCTGCTTATGGAGGAAAAAAAAGTACTTTTCATTACAAACAGAACGCTAAATTTCTCTATTGTTCTGAAATGATGAAAGATCCTGCAACTAAGTTACAGATTTAGAAGCACACTTTAAAGCACCATTTACCTTAGAACAAAGTTTGAAAGTATGGTGTGCTAATTATTATAAGTTCACAATGTTTTGCTCAGGAAAAATCATTATGTTAATGAATCTTCTCAAAACTAAAATTATTGGGATGCAGGTCTGTTGTTAGTTCAATTTACAACGGAAGATATTGCCAGAGTTAAATCTAGTTTCAGTTGGATGAGGTCTCGCTAAAGGTGAAAAAAATAAAATTATTGAGGATGGAAATCAACATGAGAGAGAGGAGTAGAATCAAGGCAGAAGCACAAGGTAGATGCCAAAAAGAGAGAGAGAGAGATTAAATGATTATGCCTGGGTTCTTAGAGTCATTTTCTGTGTATAAATTAAATGACCCTGATGGAATCCTCATCCCAACATGGAAACGTAGCATGAGTGAAAATTTAATGAAGACTAGCCAAGGATTTTTCATTGGGGCAATATATGTGCCTTCTCAGTATATATATCACACAGCAGATGTAGCAAACAGTAGAAAATATGCTTAGGAGCACCATATCCCCAAATAGACTGTATGAAAACCAAAACGATTTTTAAAAATCAGCATTCTCAGACTAAAATGGCTCAAGGAGAGACACCATGAAAAAGGGAATCTAAAAGATATGCTTCACCATAACAACATTTAAAGTGAGAAATAAAAATTGCATCTGAAGGAATCCACTGACATTTTCATTTATTTATTTTTCAGTTTTGAACCGTATATCTCCCTCAGAGAGGGACTCTCATGTTTCTGTGAGCTGAACCACTGTGAGAAACAAAAAAGCTGTAACCCTTTGAAATTTGAAAGCTCTTTTCACACAAAAGGACCATTTGCTGTGTCTTTTTCTAATTTCTACTCTGGGCATGTGGAAGTAGGCCAGCAATTCTTCAGGGATGTCCATGGGGATTATAGAAAAAGACAAGATGGTGGCCATGATGGCTCCTGTTTTTATATGTGATACATGATACACATTAAAAAACAACAAGTGGAGCTTTGATTATGCCATTATGGCCACCATCTTGGCATTTTTGACTCTGCCCAGCAATTCCTTAACCCCAAATAAGGGTTCTCTTCCTATTACCCCACAAGACACAAACTGGCATGATTCAGGAATTGTAACTGCTTAATTGGTCCAGAAGACAGTAATTAAAAATTATGCTCCAGGAGAAGAAAAAGGAGGAGCCATACAAGTTGGGTCCTCTTTAGGAAAGACTGTGGTGAGGACAACTGCCTTGGGTCCCATATATGGAATGGGGCTCACCAGAATATGGTTGAATATTTAAAATAGTCAAATGGATTTAGCTATTTCCTTCAAGACGCTACATCAATTAAAGTAACATTCTAGTAATTATTTCAGTATTTTGGGTTTCCCAACATACTTCGGTTTTCAGTGGGTAAATCATAGTGGAAAGAAAATCAATTTATTTCATGTTTAATTTAATTTAATTTAATTTAATTAATTCAATTTATATGCCGCCCCTCTCCGAAGACTCAGGATGGCTCACAATACATTCCAAAAAATCATTATAAAAAAAACATTTTAAAATTAAAAACATTAAAAACTCATTCACGCCATTCATGGACGGATCTTGCCAGATCACAAGAGTGAGATCAACGGCCCCAGGCCTGCCGGAAAAGCCAGGTCTTCACCGCTTTTCGGAAGGCCAATAGCGTGGGGATGGTCCAGACCTCAGGAGGTAACTGGTTCCAGAGAGCTGGGGCAGCCACAGAGAAGGCCCTCCCCTGCAGGCCCGCCAGCTGGCATTGTTTAGCTGATGGGATCTGGAGAAGACCAACTCTGTGGGATCTTACCGGTCGCTGGGAGCTATGCAGCAGAAGGCGGTCTCGAAGATAACCTGGCCCTGAGCTATGTAGGGCTTTAAAAATAATAACCAACACCTTGAATTGTGACTGGAGACCAATAGGGAGCCAGCGCAGCTAGCAGAGAATTGGTGTAATGTGGGTGTATCTAGGTGCACCCACGATAGCTCGCGCGGCTGCGGCTGCGCAGCTGCGTTCTCGACCAACTGTAATCTCCAAACACTTTTCAAGGGTAGCCCCATGTAGAGCGCATTGCAACAATCTAACTGTGAGGTGACAAGGGCATGAGTGAGTGTGAGGAGAGCCTCCTGATCCAAGTAAGGTCGCAATTGGTGCACCAGGTGAACCTGTGCAAAGGTTTTCCTAGCCACAGCTGTCAGATGTTGCTCTAATCTTAGCCGTGAGTCTAGGAGGACACCCAAATTGCAGCCCATTCTGAGGGGGATAATTTCTCCCCCCTCAGAACCAAGGATGGACAATCAACATAGTCTTTAGGAGGCAATACCCACAGTCACTCGGTCTTGTCTGGGTTAAGTCTGAGCCTGTTGACTCCCATCCAGACACTCACAGCCTCCAGGCACCGGCACATCACATCCACCGCATCACTGAATGGATGCGGGGTAGAGATATACAGCTAGGAATCATCAGCGTACTGCTGATATCTCACCCCATGTCATCGGATGATCTCACCCAGCGGCTTCATGTAGATGTTAAATAGGAGGGGAAAGAGGACCGAGCCCTGAGGCACCCCGCAAACGAGGGGCCTAGGGGTCAACCTTTGTCCTCCTACCAACATCGACTGTGACCGACTAGAGAGATAGGAGAACCACCGTAACATGGTGCTTCCCACTCCCAGCTCCCTTAGTCGTCCCAGAAGGATACATGGTCAATGGTATCGAAAGCCGCTGAGATGTCAAGTAGCACCAAGATGGAGGAATGACCCCCATCTCGGGCTCGCAAGAGATCATCCATCAGCGTAACCAAAGCAGTTTCCGTGCTGTAGCCAGTCCTGAAGCCAGACTGAAAAGGGTCTAGATAATCCGTTTCCTCCAATGACTGCAGGAGCTGAAGTGCTACCACTTTCTCTACAACCTTTCCCACAAAGGGTAGGTTGGAGACTGGACAAACGTTGTTTAATTCTGCTGGATCCAGAGAAGGCTTCTTGAGGAGGGGTCTTACAACCGTTTCCTTTAATGGTTGCGGGAAGGCCCCTTCCCTCAAGGACGTGTTAACCCTACACACGGTCACTCATGCCCTTGTCATCTCTTCTCTGGACTATTGTAACGCTCTCTACATGGGGCTCCCCTTGAGGTGCACTCGGAGGCTCCAACTGGCGCAGAGTGCGGCCGCGCGGGTGGTTATGGGAGCAATGTGGAGCTCCCATGTAACACCTCTCCTGCGCGAGCTGCACTGGCTCCCAGTGGTCTTCCGAGTGCGCTTCAAGGCTCTGGTTACCACCTTTAAAGCGCTCCATGGCTTAGGACCTGGTTATCTACGGGACCGCCTGCTACCACCAATAGCCTCCCACCGGCCAATACGCTCCCATAGAGAGGGGCTCCTCCGGGTGCCGTCGGCCAAACAATGTCGACTGGCGGCCCCTAGGGGGAGAGCCTTCTCTGTGGGGGTACCTACGATCTGGAACGAGCTCCCCCCGGAGATCCGGAGGATCCCGGATCTGCGCACCTTCCGTCGCGCGCTTAAAACGTTTTTATTTCATCAAGCTGGCCTGGCCTAAATCTTCTCCCTTTTAAAATTTTTAAATTTAAATTTTAAACACTAATTTTAATTTGTTTAATTATGGGATATTTTTAAAATTTAGCCAAATTGTTTAATCTGTTTTAATCTATTTTAAATTTTGTATCTCTGTGTTTTATCTTTTGGCTGTTCACCGCCCTGAGTCCTTCAGGAGAAGGGCAGTATAGAAATTTAATAAAATAAAATAAAAAATAAATAAATAACTAAAGCCTGGAGCTAGCCTCGTGTCACCTCCCTGCTGGCCAAAACCAGCCAGGAGGGGCACGGATACAACAAACAAGTGGAGGAACTCATAGCTCCTATAGCCTTGTCCACTTCCTCAGGAGTCACAGGCTCAAACTCATCCCACACAATGGGACTAAGACCTGCCCCCGTCATCTCGGTCGGAATTGCCCAGAGTCCAGGTCCATCCGAATCTGAGCGACTTTATCCGACAGAAACTGCACAAACTTCTCAGCTCTACCCTGCAAGGGCTCCTCCACTCCCCTACATTAAGGAGGGAGCGAGTCACCCTAAATAGGGCGGCTGGGCGCGAAACAGCGGATGCAATAAGTGCGGAAAAATGCGAGCATTTTGCCACCAGTATCGCCACTAAATAAGTCCTAATAAAGGCTCTTAAGAGTGTTCGATCAGATTCGGAGTTACTGGTCCTCCAGCGTCGCTCTAGACGTCTCTTCTGGCGCTTCATCTCCCGGACATCCTCAGTAAACCAGGGAGCTTTCCTGGATCCACTGCCATGGAGAGATCGCAAAGGCGCAATCCGGTCCAATGCCCCAGATGCCGCCCTATTCCAGGCAGCAACCAGGGACTCAGCCGGACTGTGGACAAGGGAGTCAGGTATCTCCCCAAGCTCCTTCTGGAACCCTTCAGGGTCCATTAGGCGCCTGGGGCGGAACCACTTAATCGGCTCCACCTCCCTGCGATGGAGTAGCGCCCTGAAGTCTAACCTCAGCAGGAAATGATCTGACTATGACAAGGGAGAAGCATCTATACCCCTTAATTCCAGATCATATCTCCACTGCCCCCAGAGAAACACCAGGTCAAGTGTGTGTCTCCCCCTATGAGTTGGACCCTGAACTACTTGGGTCAGGTCCATGGTTGTCATGGAAGCCATGAACTCCTGAGCCTCATCTGAGGATTCGCCATGTGATAGCAAGTTGAAGTCTCCCAGTACCATAAGCCTGGGGAACTCCACCGCCAGCCCGGCTACTGCCTCTAGCAGCACAGGCAGGGCTGTCGTAACGCAGCTGGGAGGCAGGTACATCAACAACAAGCCCAACTGAGTCCCTGAATCCAACTTCAAGATGAGAGACTCACACCCAATAATCTCAGGGGCAGGGATCCTGCGAGGGCAAAGACACTTCCGGACAATAGCTGCCACTCCTCCACCCCTTCCCTGGAGTCGCAGTTGATGCAATATCTGGAACCCGTCTGGGCACATCTCTGAGAGGGGCACACCCCCCTCCTGGCCCAGCCAGGTCTCAGGTATGCATGCCAGGTCAGCCCTCTCCTCCAGGATTAAGTCCCGAACGAGGGGAGCCTTGTTAACAACAGACCTAGCATTAAACAGCAGCAGCCTGAGGCCAGGGCCCTGACATCCCAAGTCACCAGGTATACAAGGCGAGCCCGAGGCGAGAGGGGCCGGAACACGTAATCGCTTTGAGACAGCAAGTCCTAGTTCCCCGAGAGCGGCCTACCCCTCGGCTTCCGCCATATCTACCTCTCCCAGTCATAACCGCAATACAACAAGCTCTCCAACACCCCAGAGATCCCCTCCCCCACCTCAATGGCCCCCCTCCTCCCCGGCAGGCAAGGCACCCCACTCATACCGAGCTGGGGATCATATCTGAGCCCCCATCTGCTGTTACCTTCAATCTGCCTATTAAATGAGAGCTGGTGGCAAATTAGTTTCAAGTATTTGTTTTAAAGAAATAGAAAAAAAATAAAGAAACCTTTCTAGTGAACAGTAAAGTTAATGATTTAAAATCCTTGGTCCAGTAAAGATGGATTTATTGGTTTCATTTGTATGCCACTCATTTCCCTTATAAGGAGATGGTTAGTTAATTAAGTCCCTACAACAGGGGTGAAATCTAAAAATTTTCGCTACCGATTCTGTGGGCATGACTTAATTAGTGGGCGTGGCTTGGTGGTAAGGTGACTGGGTGGGCATGGCTTGGTGGTAGGTGGGCATCAGGTCAATGTCACTTCTTTGCCTTTTTTTAACCTACAAAACACAACACAACACAACTGGCTCACCCACAATATAAAAGCTGCTGTGCTAGACCCAAAATGGCCCCTGCAACAAGCAGGAACCTCACACAGCCACAAAAAGTCCAAAAAACCAACTTTCACACTTTACACACACAAAATTCCACATACAGCTTTGTGAGATTTTGTGTGTTTGTGTAGTTAGAGTGAAACACTACAGAAACACACTAAATCTCAGAAAGCTGCACAAATATTATTTTATTTTATTTTTATTTTTATATAAAAGCAGCTAAATTTAAAACTTCCTAAATTTTAAATGGCTAGGTCTAAAAAAAGAACAATGAAAAAAAAACCCAACTAACTATTTTTTTTAAAGCTCCCAAAGGGGGAAAAAACTTACCGGGACAAGGCAAGCAGGCAGGCAGGCAGGCAGAAAGAGCTGCTCACCGATGAGCTTGATTGCAGGCAGGGAGATTCAGTTCCTTGCTGATGCAATGAATTGCAGGGATTACAGCAAGCGAAGCAAAGCAGTTCTGTGAACTGCCCGCCGCCATCGCTACCTACTCGCCCGAGCCGGTCCGAACCGGGAGCATTTCACCCCTGCCCTACAATCTTCAAAAATGAGAGGAAAAGACAGTTCTAAACCGGGATCATAAAGCTCTCAACATAGAGCCAGGTGACCTTTCTCCCTTCTTTGCTTGGTGGGAAGTGAAGCTCTAAAGAGGATCAAAGAGCAAAGGCTGAGAAGAGAAGAGAGGACGTATTCCTTGAGATCTTTTGACATATGCTGGAGTGAGAAGTAAATGATGTTTAGGCTACAAACTTCCTATTCCTGAGTCTCTCAGCCTTAGAAACTCCCTAACAAAAATAGACAGCAGATAAGAGGAAAAAAATAGCAATCTCTGATTCAGCACATCTGATGACTATGGGGAAGTCAGTCATACAATAAAACATCATCTGAAAATTAATCATAGCAGGAGGCTCTACACCCAGCATTAACTTGAGAGATAACCAAGAAACATTTAGCAATATTTACAATCTCAACTCCCACCATCCCAGAATTTTTTTAAAAATAATGAGCTACAATCGACAGTTTAATTTTCTGGGAAGCAAGTCTACCTATGATTCCCAATTCGCAGTTGGTTCGTTTTGACATCATGATTCTGAATGGGAACTGTCCCCATTTTGGGCCAACTGGTATATTTGAAATATTGAAAAACTACCATAGTATTGGTTACAAATTAAGGTGTGGAAATGCTCATTCACAGAACAATGGGTGTGGTTAGCTTTAAGGCTCCCATCTCCTCAAATGCCAAATAGATGGAGTTAAAAGACCAAGAACTTGAATACAAAAAAAGTGTAACTTCAGCATCAAAACACATATTTTGTTCCATTTCTCAACGCTCCTAGAATACTCCATTTTTTCCCCTTGCACTCCAGAGCTGATACTGTTTCTCTCTCTCTCTCTCTCTCTCTCTCTCTCTCTCTCACACACACACACACACACACACACACACACACACACACACACACCTCATCCTCTTCTACTGGGTTTTCCTCAAACCTTTTCTAATCCGTTTTATCTATCTGTGCTTCATCCTTTCATGTTTGAACAATTTCCTATCCTTACTCCCAAGCTCTTCACCATCCACTAGTTCCTCTAGCCTCCATAGCTCAGCAGAGAGCAATACTGAGATCCATTCCTTACTTTAAGGGGTTGGTGATAAAAGTGCAGAATAGTGTTTTGAATCCGAAGAGTCTAGAACAGGGATGTAAAACTCAAGGCCCAGATTCGGCTCACGGGGTACTTAGATCTGGCCCATGGGGCCACCCTAGAAACAACGCGGTGCTTCAGCCAGCGAAAATGGGCTCCCGAGCTCCGTTTTCGGCTGCCACAGCCTCCTGCAACCCTCTGCCAGTGAACACGGTCCTGAGAGCCCATTTTTGCTGGAAGAGTGCTTGGGCCACTACAGGCGCCCTCGCCCAGAGTGACATCAAGTTGGCCACACCCACCCTACTACCACCACCCGAGATCAAACACAACCCTGATGTGACACTCAATGAAATAGTTTGACACCTCTGTTTTAGAGGCATTTGTAGAAATAGGGATGGCAGGAAAGTAAGAATTCAATGCCTTACTTTAAAAATTCAAGGCAGAGCAATTTGAGGCACCTTTGCAGTCGAAGACGCTGGAAATTACAGACTGCCTTAACGCCTAGCTTTAGTTATAGGACTAAAATAAAACTCTGAAAGCTAATTGCTCTTTTTTGTACAATGAGAAATTACATACTTTTTAAAAATGTATTTAATTTACATTTGAGTTATTGGTTCTAAAAGGGACACGGTGGCTCAGAAGCTGAGCTTGTCAATCGAAAGGTCGGCAGTTCAGCAGTTCGAATCCCTAGTGCCGCATAATGGGGTGAGCTCCCATTACTTGTCCCAGCTTCTGCCAACCTAGCAATTTAAAAGCACGTAAAAAATGCAAGTAGAAAAATAGGGACCACCTTTGGGGGGAAGGTAACAGCGTTCCGTGTGCCTTTGGCGTTTACTCATGCCGGCCACATGACCACGGAGACATCTTCGGACAGCGCTGGCTCTTTGGCTTTGAAACAGAGATGAGCACCACCCCCTTGAGTCAGGAACAACTAGCATATATGTGCGAGGGGAACCTTTACCTTTTTTATTGGTTCTAAAAGCCTACATAAGTATTGATATGGCAAGCAATGGTGGTATCCTATGCTATTTAATACTAATGCATCCTAGAGAACTTCCAAGAAGCAATATTCTGCTTATGTGTAATAATTTTTTGTAAAATAAATCACACATCCATGACACTCAAAACAGTCCATCACACTCCTAAAAATAATCCCTCCATGCAAACCACATCCAGTTGTTGAATTATGTCAAAATGTTCTGATTTGGGATACCTAGTGATTATAAAAAAATTAAGTAAAATCTTTCTGCAAAATATGCAAAGCCAAATAAGAGTTGAAGTGAGTAACATTGCCTGAAAAATGCAAGACTACAGTGGGTATAAAAGGTTTACACACTATTAAAATGCCAGGTTTTTGAGATGTAAAAAAAAAAAAAAATCAGATAAAGATGATAAATCACTTCAGAATTTTCCCCCCTTTAATATAACATATAAACTGTAGAAATTGAGAAATAAACTGAAATCTTTTTTTTTTGGGGGGGGGGGAGAGATAAAAAAAACCTTACCATAACATGGTTGTGTAAGTTTGCACACTCTTATAAGTAGGGATGTGGCTGTGTTCAGAATGAACCAATCAGATTCAAACTGATGTTAAATAGTAGTCAGGACACACGAGCCATCAATTAAAATGGATGTGTGAAACATGAAGAACTAGAACTGTCAATGCAGAAAGATGATTTAGTAGATATCATGGAAACCTGGTGAGATTAAAAATCATGAACAGAATGCAAGAATGGTAGGATGTAACCTATTCAAAAGGGGAGAACTGACTAAAGGGAAGAAGTGGCATTTATGGGTAAGGCAAGTAAACAGCATGTACTGAGATCCAGGAATTGTACACAAAGGTTCTAAAAACATCTTGGTAATTTTCCAAGGAAGGGGAAACCACCAAGATATTTTTGGAGCCAGGTGCTAGAGATTGTCAAGCCTGGTAGAAAATGTAGATAATGCTCTTCTAGACACTAGGATGACTGGCAACGCAAATGGTTTAAGATAGAAGCTGGAAGGAACAGAACAAATTACTCTGGGAAATGAGAGGGGGAGGTTGAAAGATAAGAAAATCAAGACCAAATGCTAATTTACAATGAGTCAAAGTATTAACAGAGGTAAATGATCAGAGGAGAGAGAGAACAGGCGGCGTGTAAGGTGTGATTTAATGTTTCAGCAAAGGAAAATTTAAATATAGAAAAAGTTTCAAAGATAGTATTGCTGCCTGATTGTAATCATCACTTATGGAAAAAAAGAAGGGATGACAGACACCTTGAACTTCCTGATGTGATAAGTGCATTTGTGCAATCTGTATCATGAATAAAAGCAAATATATGCTGTAATTATGGATGCTTTTGACAGGTGGCTTTGCCCACAGATTTAGTTATCTCCTAACATTCATTTGGAGTTTTGCTCCCCGTTTTGCCTGTGCAAGCCTCTTCAGCTTTAAGAAATTCTGTGAGCCTCCATCTTAAGTTGCTGGAGATCTCCTGGGGATTCAGGGCCTCTTGCTGTTTGGCCTCCTACCTCAGCATCAAAATTCAGAACCTTGTCAAGCTGTAACAATGAGCAGAAAGCATTAAAATGTAAATGCAAAGCCCTTCATTACCACAGGAACAATCAAAGGCATCCGAATAGGATTCTAGGAGATTATACAGGCCAGTGATGCACATATGAAAGAGTTCTGGGTGTCTTGGAGCACAAGTTAAAAAGATACAATTGTATGAAACATTTGCAGAAAAAGCAAATGGAATGCAGCTAGTTCTCAAGTTACAACCACAATTGAGCCCAAAACTCCCTAGTTCAGATTATCCCAATTGTTATGGCCATTTTTGAGAATTCTGGGAGTTGAACTCTATACATCTGGAAGATGCCTATATTGGAAAGCAATGGCTTAGATAATTGGGGTCCCTTTCCATCCTTAGATTCTATAATTCTATGAAATTTTAAATCCATTAATAAAAAGAGTTCTACTCCTATTCTGAGATGTGTGATTTATCTCATTATAAAAGGTAGAATTAACACCTTGCCAAAAGCTAATTTAATAATTCTATCGAATATAATCAAGTATTTTTAATTCAGATACGCGTGTTATTAAAATAGTGCTAAGAATCACTTCTGCACATCCGTGTGTGTGTTTGTGTAAATGTATGCAAGAGACAAAAACAAAACAACCAAGAAATCAAGATTATAGAATACATTCTGATCAGGGAAATGTTTTTATAACATTCCCTAGTTACATTTATCTGTTCAGAGCAGCTTAAAAGCGAGTGCTGAGCTATACTCACTCACCAGTATGACATAAATCAGGTAGCTCAATGGTTCTCAACCTTTTCTTCAACACGGACCCCTTTTAAATACCTTTTGTGGCCACAGACCACAGCCACAGAGCCCCAAGACTTAAATTTAAATCATAACATTTCTTCAAGCTTTCGAGGACCCCGTGACCTTGTGGCCCCTCAGGTGTCACGAACCACAGGTTGAGAATCATTGGGGTAGCTTGAAGAAATTAATGCCCCAAGTTCTTCCTAACTCACTGGAGGCTTTTTTTTTTTTTAATTTGATTTATATGCCGCCCTTCTCCGGAGACTCAGAGTGGCTTAAAATGCGTTAAGCAATAGCCTTCATACTTTTGTATATTTATACAAAGCCAGATTATTGCCCCCACAAACTGGGTCCTCAATTTACCTACCTTAGAAAGGATGGAAGGCTGTCAACCTTGAGCCTGGTGAGATTTGAACTTACTTTAATTGCAGACAGCAGGTGTTAATCACAATGCTATCAGTCTGCTGAGCCACCAGGCATGCTACAAAAATGTAAAGAAAGGCACTTTGGTGAATAAACAAAACCGGGCAGTGGCCACTGGAAGGATCTTCTGACTTACCTGTGGCGTGACAAAAGAGGAGGAAGGTGCTATGAGCATTAACATGCAGGATCTGGTCACTTAGGAAAGGTGGTAGCAGTGTAACTGGAGCATGATCTGTGACAGACCAAACTTCAGGCTGGGGGCAGCTGGGTGAAGAGAAATCACTTCCAACACAGGACAAAGAGGTACCAGTAGGAGGAAAAGCTACAGAAGCGGAAGCTGTGGCAGAAGAGGACAGAAAAGGAAAAAGAAGAAGAAAAGGGAACTAAGGAAAAAAGTTTCCAAGAAACATTTCACATGCCAAAAAAATAATGTGCATACGAAAGAAAAAGAAGAGGAAAAAACAGAAAACAGAAATGTAAAGGAAAGTCATGGGGATTCCTCTTTACTCCATTCTGTGTCAACCAAACAAGAAACCAAACCTTTGTGGATTTTATTGTGATAAGATCAATCTAAGGCTCAATAATAAAGATGAATGCAATTAATTTCAATATTTATTCCATAACCTTTTCACATATACATAGTTAAGATAGAAAAATAAAAGCAAAATGAATCATACAAAATATAAAACTATTCACAGCAATACCATCTAAGAGAGGTCGGGGAGTTAACAAAAAAAAATTGGGGATAAATTTGCCTACTAAGCAAGGAGATTTCTTGCTATTCCTAACCTCCCTGTTTCTTGTAACACAAAGGAGAGACACAGAGACAGCAAAATACAAGTATTAAAACTGTACATCACAAAAGAATTTTACATACAAATAGTGCCACTGTGAACCACATTTAATGTATTTTAATCCATGAAGAGATAAAAACAGTTTTTGGGCAGTTTTGGTTTGTCTGTCTTGTTTCTTCACTTGCTTTTTTCAAATGTTGAGGGATGACGTGACAAAAGTGTGAAAACATTTGGCAAAATTGGCTATGGGTGGTGTAATCTGATTACTTTCCAACTGTGAAAAAGGTTGAAAAATAAGTATTCTCTCTCACCTCTTCAGGGACATCCATCAAATGTTTGTCAAATTCTGCATTGTAAACACACAAGGCTCTCAAAATGTGTATAGTTTGGTGACAGTGCCTCCCCATCGTCCACTTAAAAAAATCCCAAAATGTAGTTAATGTGGCAGTGTCTAAGACCTTTTATTTTTAAATCTCTTTTCTAAGTTACATTTCCCTATAATCCAAAATTGAGCACTTATAGTGATTACCATAGCATCTCTAAAAATAATAAAACAAAATCATTTAACCAAAACGTATCCCTGAGAACCTTATGCAAATCTATCCAGACCTGTCCCAATATACAGCATATTCTACAAAAAGTACACAAACTGTTTGGGAAAACTTAAATGCTTCTTTCATCAACTATAGTTAACAGACAAAATACGATGACGGCAGTACATTAAGCATTATAAATCACTAGATGCAAAGAAATGTCCAAAACTGGACAAAAAGCCTATAATTTACCAATCTGATAAACTAAATATTATTTCCAATTTGGAATTAAACTGAAATTAGATTTTTAACAGCAGTTAAATATATGCAAGCTGTAGCTACTTAAATCCTTTTTGGCATGGATCTGCAAAAAGAGTTAATTTTACTTTCTATGGAAACAGGAAATAAAGTAGTATGTGCAAATGTTAAATCAACCTCAAGGGGAAAAAAAGTTTGAAATTTACAACTGGCCATTTAAAATAAAAATTCAACGAACACATGAGAAAAATAAATGTGGAACAAAATGGTTTTTAGAACACAGCAGATGGTTCTTTGTTCAATCCAGTTGTGAAATGACAAATCACATACAGAACGATGATTTATATAGATAGCCCTTTGTGGCCCAGTTATCACATTTAAAATGCAGTGTATTTTTTTTTTTTTAAAAAAACAATTTAGAATAAACAAACTTTCATCAGAAAAACTGGGACCTGTTGCCTTTAATCAGCCTCAGCATCTGAGTCAGCAAATTTCAGTTCACACTTAACATCAAAAGGTTTGTCCTTGACATCTTTGTAAGATTGCGAATGGTCCTCATCATGCTGAATGTGGCCATTTCCATAGTCTGCTTCGGTTTCATAGCCTGTGTCATGTGCTGGCTTTGGATGTTCTCCACTTTGGGTCATAAGACTGCCTGGCTCCACCAAGGTCTCTTTCACACTTTGCTCACAATCAGAAAAATCCGCCTTGGGCTTCTTCTTCCCAAGTATCATAGCAGAGCGGAACTTCAGACATTGGTCTGGTAAATATCCTTTGTAACAATTGTAGACTAACAGACTCAAGAACAGCACAAAAAAGAACAAAAAGAGAAACATCAAAAGGGAACTATCATTTGATTTTAGAAACATGGTCTTTTCAGGGACCTCAAGAAACGACTTGGTGCGTTCAAGACTGGAGGCAGTGCTCATTAGCATTGGGACAAGAGGATTTGTTTCTATCCTGGTTGTTGTGACTGGTACAACTGTTGGAATGTGAACAGCTAACCTTTCAGTAGGAAAAGAAGCCATTTTGGACACCTCTCTGTTACCTTCTGTTTGTGGAATAGGCTGTTTTGGGCTGAGTGTGGTATGCTGGATTTTTTTCAGTTCCAAAACATGCTTAGCCAACACTTGTGAAAACTTTTGATTCTTCACTTTTTCCTCTGACAGGCACTGATAAACACCACTGTCACCCTCAGACAAATTGAAGATGAGCAATGCTTTCTCCAGAAGACGGTACTTAGGGCTTTCCACCTTTAGCACATCATCCTTGAATTTCCAAACCACCTGTGCCAGGTTGGATTTCTTTGAACATTTTAACTCTGCAGTGCTCCCATGCCCGAAAGTGTGCTGCAGAGAATGCTCTCTGACTTTATCTGAAATGGCAAAATAAATGTGAAACCACGTCAGAAATGACTTTTTGAAGAGAAGGGGAGACCAATTTAGCCATGTTGGAAGATCAAATGCTCATAATGTCAGTGCAGGTAGCCTATTGCACCACACCTATGGCAGTATCCAACTGGTATCCTTCTGTTGACAGGAAGCATCAATCAGGGTAATACAATTGAATGGGGTCCTTCAAATGCTAGGCATTCATGGACTAGTTTGGAAGATGGCACAAGGCCTGCAGAGTTATATGGTATCATTGAAAAAAAAATCCTTGTTTATTCTGTTGATGAATGCCTCCGTCAAAAGACTTCACAATGGATATGACCATTATTAGTGCGAGACAAGATACAACTTGCACTATAAATTATACCCAGGTTCAGCTAAACAAATATGTGTAGAACTTCTCTGTTCTTATGTTTGGAAGTGGAAGGAGGCACAGGGAAAAATGTATGAATGATCATAACAGATCAGAGGAAAAAAATCTTAACAAATTTAAGTTGTATAATGAGCAGATCATAGAAACAAATACGGTACACAGGCTTAACCTAAAAACAAACGAACAACAAATACAACAACAAATATAACACAAACTTGGAAAGATAAACTATCTGAAAAGAATTATAATCTTTTGAAAATGAATCTTGGGTTTAAATACTCTTGTATAGAACATCCTGTATTTTAAAACAGTTAATGCTTTTAAAACAACTCTTATGATTCTTGGTACTTTTGATAGGTTAGTTAGTATGCAATCTAAACCAGAAACAGCATCGCTGGATAGACAGGCTTTCAATGTTCAGAGCATAGCCTAATTAAGGAATGTCTGTTGTTTTAAAAGTCAGATAATATGCCAAATGTTACTTTTATCAACTTTGACCACAAAACAGGCTTATGGATGCACTGGAGTTGAAAAAAGGCTGCATTGCAAAAAACTATTTGGAGATTTGACCAGAATTTGAAAATAGATTACAGCTAGAACAGTTCCATGTAACAGTAATAATCATCCCTGGACATAGAAAATTTGTTTTGGGAAGCAATATCTCTCAAGTAATATATTTTGTCCGTTTGGAAACTCTTTCTCAGTGGATAAGGAACAAGAATCTATTAAAAAACCTATAAAAAGCTCATAATTTAAGGTAACTATATAAAAATACCGAAGCCATGCTAGATTAAAAATACTCTACTAATTGATCCATATGTAGGCAGACTCACAAAGCCTTTGTGTATGGCTATTGTTTAGTGGTTTCTCAGAGTTTCTTTTTATAAGACCCCATGATTTCATGTGTCGGCCATCCTTGGTTTATGCAATTGGGCAATTCCATGATGGATTTGGTTATGAATCCAGAGTTGATCACAGTCCCGTTTCTTCAAGATTTTTAAGGGTAGTTACAGAATAATATATGGAGCATGTTAAAAATATAAGCAATGTGATAACCATCTATATATTATATGCAAATGGAAAATATTGCCTGTAATAAATAAATAAATAACATTTATTCTGTGTTATTCAATCATTTATGAAAACCAAAGCTTACCTGAACAAGAAGAGGCATCTCCACTTATATTCTGAATCCAATCCCTAGAAACAATATATCATGTGAGATGCAATAAATTGTCATATCCCGCTACAAAATCATCAGAACTTTTTAAAGTTACACAATGCACCACTAATTATAGCTAATAATATTCAAATAAATATAGGGAAGAAGTATGTTTGCAGAAGGTTATGCTGGTTTTTGATAAACAGCTGCTCTTTGCATCAAACAAATTCATGAAGGAAAAAAATAATTTGCAATGCTACTGATAATTTGTCTCTTATGGTGATATAGTGACATATATGACTGGATAAGTTATGCACTATGATTTATCAATGAAGAAAAATGGTGTGCTCTGCTTACTATTTTCAACCACCAGCCTTTGGTTCTCCTAGCATACCTTCACAGAAAGGGGAGAACTTCCAATACATGGAAGAATCCTCATGCACCAGTGTGACATTAAGTACAGAAAAGCAAACAGGAAAAGATATAACATTTGAAGCCAATATATGTGTCTTTGTACAATCTTTTAATATGTCCACCTGGAGGGTTTGAAATAATTCTTCAAATCAAAACAATCCATAGTAAACAAAAACAATTCCTTTTTTGGGAAAGGGAGAGGAGCAAATGACCAAGGCGAAATAAGACCTGAGTGTCTAGGATAGACAAAATGGCTGATACTTGTCATTTTCCTAACTTCCTTATTCTCCATTTATACTAGGCACAAATGGGTGATCTCAATTTAAAGTAAGAAACTATATTCTTTCCTCCTAAAAATATCATAAACAATAATTATGTAGATAATAATGCCTTGCAATACTTCTATGAAATGCAAATAAAGGTGAAAGTTCCAGTTGGTTTGGAAAGAATAGTAAGGCAGGTTAGTGTAGTCTATAGTTGAAAACTTGGAGATTGATCTGGGAGGTGTGTTCTGATTCATGCAACTTGTTCTCTTATAGCCTAACTTGCTTATGCATGAAAATAAATATGTAAAAGGTCCAGAATACAACAGCCAAAACTGGGATGACAAAATAATAATTACAGTATTTAGATAGAAACAATCCTAATTTTTTTCTCTCACTTCTTCCCTTCCTCTCTGATACAATTAAAGGTTGTATTTTTTCATTTATGACAGTTTGCCGTATCATCCAAATCTAGCAAACTCTTATTAATCTTATTCAAAAGCATGGTTTATGAAGCTGGCTTATTTCCATAAAATATAACTTAATTTAATTCCATATTAGAATTTAGATAGGATATTAAAACAGTGCCTTGGACCACATATAAAATATATAATATAGTTAATGTATAACTTTATATCAGTTTGTATAAATAACTATTATTTTTAGTTATTTTGCGGGTCCTGCCCAGAACTGCCTGTGACCTGTAGGCTGTGGGTTAGACATACCCAAGCTAAACTAATCATGACCTGAGTTTGCAAAGCAAAATATTCAACATTTTTTTACTTTGCATATTTAATATATTCTGCATTATATTTTAGAGGGTTTGGTTTAGAATTAAATTATGTTAAGTTGTATATATTTTATGAAAATTACAACATCCCTATGAATCCTCAATTCATATTGAAGATTCATCAATTCATACCACTTTTCAGATTTCACTAACTATCCACACGCTTAAAGTTCTTTTTCCAGAGGATGCAGAAGGAATTAGAACAAGAAATAGCTTCAAAAGAATAAAAATAATATAGCACTCTCAAGATGTTGTATTTTGTGCAATATGCATGCTTAGAACTGCTCACTGAATGACATTTTATTAGTTGATCCACATAAACACATTTGATCTATATTGTAATATATAATGTAGATGCATCTCAGTACTTTTACCTGTTATTCTCACTTTCTTTGAAGATATCACTGCAAAGAGATTTATGGGGATTCCAACCACAGTATGGATCTCTTGCCAAGACACAGTCCACACAGGTACTATACTTCTCACAAAATGCAACAGGTGACTGGACTACTCCTGTATTGGATCCTGCATAGATGTATTGCTTTCCCTGCAGAAAATACCAAGGCAATCGGTAGAAGAGGGCATATTTCCCTTCCTACCTCAAGCAAGAAGGAAGTTTTGAAAAGATTGAGCTACAGTATTTTCAAAAGAAAATTGCGCTGTTGTGAACTATCAGCCTGTTTAAGCCAAGATATACAACCATTGTCAAAACTAACAATATTGGGCTGCTATGGGACTAAGCTACCTAACACAACTTCAGACTTCCAATTTGTATTGATTCCAAGAACCTTCACTTAATAAATTGTGGGTTGTTGTTTTTTTTACTGTGAACGGGAGGAGTAATAGGAACATAAAACATCTATGGTGTCTTATGGACAGAATATTAAGACAACTGTAGACCTTACTATGAACGAGGTGGCTGGATGGAGTCACTGAAGCAGTAGACGTGAGCTCAAATGGACCCCAGAGGGGGGTAGAGGACAGGAAAGCCTGGAGGAACGTTGTCCATGGGGTCGCGATGGGTAGGACATGACTTCACAACTAACAACAACAAGACCTTACTATATATTCCTAAAGCTGCTGATGTTGCAACATTGTTTCTCCATTAAAGAGATGATTGGTATGTTAATATAAACTCCCAGCCCTAATCTTTTTAAAATAGCTTATCATTATTTTAAGATATGCACCTCTTGGTTTAAAAAACAGGAGGTAGATAAACAGTGGGAATGAGCTTGTAACAAGCAGGACTCATCCATCATGCCTTCTAAACCATAATGTGGTTTGCTTATTTATGGCTTGGCTTGTTGTGTAACCTCAATCATAGTGGTTTGTAAATCAAAGATTACGACAGGGATGGACAATCTTTTTCTGAGCTATGAGTGTCAAAGTGTTTTGGGAAGATTTGTGGGTGAGGATGGAAATGCGAGGGGTCTGTCTGTTCTCATTTCTAGCATTATTTTTGAGAAACAAAATAGGTAACATTCATGTTGTTGAAATTTGCTGCTGAATTTCAAGATGCCAACAATGGTTTGTTCAACAAAGTATGATAAACAAATAGTGTCTCAGTACTGAGTGTGAACTCCGTCACAGAAAGCTGAATGATTTCAGATTATTTGTTATTTGTCCATCTAGCCCAGTAAATCTGTACCCTCCCACACTAGTTCTCCAGGCTATTGACCAAGAGAATAAATTAAGCTATCATAGACTCTTTATTCTTCATGCAAATATTGACTTCCCTCTGAATGATCACATTCCTTCCTTCCTATAGTCCCAAATCAGAAAGCTATATAGTAGTCCTTAATTTAGGACTGCAATTGGGATGCAGTTGTAAAGCATGACACACATAAGTGCATTGTAAGTCCCAGGTGGATTACAAATAGGCTGGCAGGTGAATTATGTGGCTGTTGTTGGGTGGAAAAAGGAGAGGAAGTAGTAGAGGAGGTATGATGCCAGCACAGCTGCTGCCACATGGGAGAGAATATGTGAGTGACAGAATAGGTGAGGCACAAGGGTAGCAGGTGCTTTGGGTGGGAGAAAATGCAAGAGTGGCTGGGGAGGCGTAGTATGGGTGCAGCAATGCTCAGGGAAGGTGCATAAAGGTGTACAGGTGGCTGGTAATGCACAGCACCAGCACAGAGGGGCTGGGGAAAGGTGCATGTGTGAGGAAGATTAACCCAAGCAATTTGTGTCCTTCCCTGTCAGTTTCCCCATTGAATTTTCTGGTGGGAAGATGGCAGGGAAGATCACAAATTGTGATCACATAATTATGGGATGCTGCAAGCATCATAGTGGGAGCCAGTTGCCAGGCACCACATAATCCTGAGTGTGCTGGGATGGCTGGAACATCAAAACCAGTCGAAACCACCACACATAATTTTGGTTGCTGAACGAGTACTTGTTAATTGAAGACTATCTATATTCTCCGAAAGGCTGCATGAATACAAACAATTACAATTTGATGCTTCCATAACTAAAAGTGAGCATATTAAGAGAGTCTATTTGGGTCTTTGAGTCTTGGGACAGACTCAGATCTACCCACCACCTAGGGAGCTGCATCTGTCTTGCAGCCTAACAGACAATCGAGTTCCCAATAATCATCTCTGAATTCAGCAGCTGATTCCCCCCACCCCCCAATCTTTACATATTGCAAGCTTCGGTTCCCTCAGGCCTCTTTTTTCCCCAGGATTACTACAATTTTCTTGACCTCACTCAGCCCTACCTTTTTTGAAGAAAGCAATAGAGTCTGAATAGAATCAAAATTTGGGAAGAGCTGAATTTCTTCCATAATATGCATTCCATTTTCATAGCTGATTGCTTTGTGAAGAGCACCTTGATCTGAAATGACAAAAGACAATTTTTTTGGCAGCCGTGTAAAAATAAACACACATTGACCATGCTTGGGAGTCTACAGATTCCTTCTTCACAGGAGATTTCAAAACCTTTTAGCTTTCTCTGCTTTTTCAGTGTTTTACATATTGCTTTTTACTATATAACTGCCTGCTTCAGCAGTTTTACCTCTGATCCAATTTTTACCTCACCTTTTATCTCCATTCTGTTGATTTTAATTTTAGATAAACTGCAGTGATTTATGTATGCACCTCTTGAAAGTAGAATGGATTATATAACATATCCCACACCTCTACCAAATGAACATGCAACAATATACAGGTAGTCTTTGACTTACAGACATAATTGAGTCAAAAAATTCTGTTGCTAAGTGAGACAATTGTTAAGTGACCTTTGGTCTCATTTTCTTGCCACAATTGATAAATGAATCACTGCACTTTGTAAGTTAGTAACATGGTTGTTAAATGAATCTAGGTGCAACATTGACTTTGCTTGTCAGAAGATCACGAAAGCTGATCACATGACCCTGGGACACTGCAACCGTCATAAATATGAGTCAGCTGCCAACCGTCCAAATTTTGATCACGTGACCATGGGGATGATGCAGTGGTAATAAGTGTGAAAAACAGTCATAAATCACTTTTTCCAGTACTGTTATAACTTTGAATGATCATTAAAGAGACTGTTGTAAGTTGAGGACTACCTGTAGTATCAGCAGCTACTGCATTTCCCAGAAACACCCAGATAAAAATAAAAATTTATCCAGTGAAAGTTGACAATGACACAACCAGGACATTTCGTAATAATTCCCAGGCTGAAAAGATAATCTCTCTTTTACTTAATTGCTGAATTTCAGTTAAGGACTTCAAAGACACGAGGAACAACTTCTGAAGATGCATACAAGTAAGTCCTTGACTTACGGTCACGATGGAGGCTGGAATTTAAATCTTAAGTTGTTGCAGCCATAAGTCAAGGCCTCACCTGAGAGAACTTGATTTTACAATTAAAATGTGTTTATTAATCAAATCCAGCACATCCAATGGGCAGCTTTTGCTATTTTCTACTGAAAAATGCCATACATTGTGGTTACACCGATACGGAATACTGCAATCAGTCAAAAAATTAAGCTGGTTGCCAGACGCCTGAAATGCAATCACATGACCAAGAGCGCAGTTGTAATTTCAAGGACTGAGTTGTAAGTAGCTTTTAAAAAATCCATAGTGACTTTTAATGGTCATTAAACAACTAGTCTTAAGTCATAAGAGAACGATGCAAGGAAGCACTTTTAATTAAACTTGGGGCCACTTTTCTCACACTTTCAGTATACTGAAACTCACAACACTGGATTGGCCTATTCAATTTCACTGAAAAGCCACCTCATCTTAAAACAATGTGGTCTTGAAACCATGGAAAACTCACCTGTCCCGATAAACATGACATCATATAACGTGTCATTCAATGCACGGACTTGGTCTACCACAATCTGGGTATACTTCACATCACGCTTGATCAATCTGGGTCTGTCTCCTATCGGGGTCACAGAATCATCCATCAAAGGATGGTCTTTGACAAACTGTAAGGTTTTGTCAGGTAAGTTGAGCGTACTCTTGAAATTTTCTGCTTTGGCCTCCTTGTTTATACACTGTTCCATGAAAAATAAACATAAAGAAACGATATAAACAATATGATTAATGAACACTTAAAAAGGAATAATACAGGCAGTCCTCAACTTACAATAGTTCCTTTAGTGATGGTTCAAAGTTACAATGGCACTGAAAAAAGTGATTTATGACCATTTTTCACACTTACAACTTTTGTAGCCTCCCTGTGATCATGTGACTGAAATTCAGATACTTGGCAAGTGGTTCATATTTATGACCATTGCTGTGTCCCAAAGTCTTGTGATCCCTTTTTGTGACCTTCTGACAAGCAAAGTCAGTGGGGAAGCCGGATTCACTTAACAACTGGGTTACTTACTTATCAACTGCAGTGAGTCACTTAACAACTGCGGGCAAGAAAGATTGTAAAATGGGGCCAAAACTCACTTAATGTATGTCTCATTTAACAACAGACATTTTGGGTTCCATTGTGGTTATATGTCGAGGACTACCTGTACAAGCTTTAAAATAAAGTCTCTATTGCAAAAATTATCTAGCTGTATGAAGTAATTTCTGTATTTTTTCAAAAGATTTCAAAGACATCTCAAGACTTTTCAAACTGGATGAAATTAACTTCAACAATGGGGAAATTATCTCATGTGCCTTTTAATTCTCTTAAAAGATAGTCTTTGGAAATGAAATAGCACATTAGGAATCTTTAACATATAAAGTTATTATAACGATAGCAATAGCACTTAGACCGCTCCTTAGTGCTATACAGTACTCTCTGAGCAGTTTACAAAAGTCAGCACGTTGATCCCAACAATCTGGGTCCTCATTTTACTGACCTCAGAAGGATGGAAGGCTGAGTCAACCTTAAGCCCATCAGGATGGAACTCCAGACTGTGGACAGACTTTGCTTACAATACCGCATCCTAACCACTCTGCCACCAGGGCTCTTATAACATATGATCAGATAAAAATGAAATTTATCATGCTTTTTAATGGTTTGTGCCATTTTCTTTTGCAATGTACGCCACATAGAGTTACACCATCTGAGCTGGACAGTTATATAAATGTTCTAAGCAAATCAAATAGATAAGCATATTATGGCTACCATATTTTTCGGAGTATAAGATGCACCGGAGTATAAGACGCAGCTTAGTTTTTGGGGAGGAAAATGGGGGGGGGGGAATCTGCCTACCAGGTATTCATCTGGCTAGCATCCTTAGTCTGGTCAGCTTCAGCACATTAGTTTGCTGGTTTTTTATCCTCTGCTTGGGGATAAAAAACAGCTTCTAAGGCACAGCTGAGAGGAAGCAGCAATGAGAAAAGCAGGCAAAGCACGGGGAGATCGCTCCACTTGCTAGCGCCTCGTTAGCGCCCTGTTAAAGCTTTGAAAAAGCTACATTCGGAGTATAAGATGCACCCAAATTTTCAGCCTCTTTTAGGGGAGAAAAAGGTGCGTCTTATACTCCAAAAATACGGTAGTTATTAACATCAGACAAGCAAACCTAATATATACATTATAATAATCTTAAACTAGCTAAATTGAGGAGTTCTTGGTGCTCTCTGAGCTTGACAGTTTTCTTGTAGAGAATCCATTACCCAAATAGGTTACATCATCAGTACTAGGTTGAAAATAACCAAGCTCAAAGAGCACCAAGGACCTCTCATTTCAGTCTTGAGCTACAAATATTCTCCTTTATTGGTACTTCTTAATTAAGCCAAGGAGGCAAAGGATATCCCTATCACTTAAGACTAACCTAATAAATGGTTAGAAGTTATTATAGTGTTAAGACCAAGATTATGGTTCTCTTAAAATTCTCCCCTGTGGTCTTCAGGGATACAATTTAGCACTTATTGATGATATTATTCCTGTTGTTTAAATAAAGATGAAACTTGCAGCAGTCCACTTGCTTTTATCTACCTTGTCAAGAGGTGTAAGAAACAACTCACTTACTCAGACTGGTGCTACCCTGTTTTCCTCAAAATAAGACATCCCCTGATAATAAGCCCAATCGGGCCTTTGAGTGCATGGCAATAAGGCCAAGCGCTTATTCCAGGGTTCAAAAAAATATAAGACAGGGTCTTATTTTCGGGGAAACACAGTACTATTGTTTGGGGATTATCACTATTAAAGTTAGATGCCATCACAAGTGCATCTAACATTGAATAAAAACCGTCCTTACAATTGTTTTTTAGAAATCAAGGTGAGGGAACAGTAGTCAGTTTGCAAGTTATCCAGAACTTACTGCTCCAGGACGTGGCTTAGGAATCTCTCCATTGTATCGCAACCATTTTGTATGGGATTGTTCAACTGTGGTGCTTTGCATGTACTTTCCTTTGGCAAAAACATCTTCCACTGTAGAAATATTGTAGGCACATACTGCTGAGAGACCCACATTATTCCTTTAAAAAAAAAAAAGATGGAAACTTATTCAACTTTTTACATTCCTGTGGTAACAAATGGGCCTCTAAAACAAAAAGCTATTACTTACAACTGAGGAGTAAAAACCCCATAAATCACTGGTTCTTTTAAATTTGAAGTCTTTAGGATAAAAATATCATTGACAATGTTGAAAAATAAATTTTTCTC
This sequence comes from Pituophis catenifer annectens, assembly GCF_029215685.1. Taxonomy (NCBI): domain Eukaryota; kingdom Metazoa; phylum Chordata; class Lepidosauria; order Squamata; family Colubridae; genus Pituophis; species Pituophis catenifer. The sequence goes on from NW_027256882.1 coordinate 237,340,120, forward strand.
TGGGATTGAACAAAATAACCGAGCCTTGAGGTAGGTAGTCCATTTTTTTTGTAAGGTTCGATGTCCTCCTTGGTCCCCCTTGAAAGAAAGAAAAAAGCTTTTTCATTGTCCAAGATCAATATTTAAAAAAAACAGTTTTGCACTGTTAAAGCATCAGTACATATAAAAATATGAATTTTGCCAAGCCACTTTTACATTTTAAGCACTTATTTAAAAAATGCCAAACACTGAGGAAACGTTCCAACTTTAAAATATCCATATCCAAACTTAACTACAATATGGAGGTATCAATGGTCTGCCTGGAGGTTAAAACAATTCTGGAGCATATCTTCACCCAAGTTTCAACATGGTATTAATAGTCAGAATGGGATATTTGAGAAATGTTTTGACTTCAGAACATATTATGTACACACACTCACACTCACCAATACAATGAAATTTTTCAAATAAATTAATAAGGCCCTGTAGGCAGTCTCTGCTTTCACATAATTATATATTAATAAATGCCATTCAGGGTCTCTATTTAATGAGTTGGGGAATGCTGTGATAAATACAGCTTTTTCCCACACCCCAAACAACTTTGGCATTAGGAAGAATTGCATCTTCTCCCTGTGCAATTAAATTGATACCAAACTGGAGGGCAGTTGAAAATGTTTGTTTCCCTTTGCCTTTGTGACACAGGAAGAATTGTGCTTTTGCACTGTCTCAGGAAGTCTCAATCTCCAAATAATGAATTTTAAGCCAGAAATTCTGAAGGAGAAATGTGTAACACTGAAAGAATTATAATTTAAAATATCCCTGGTCTCCAGCCTTTGCTGCGACCACACTTTTTAAAAAAGTAGACATCTTTTCCTAAGTACTACCAGCAATGCAAAGGATATGCATATTTTCGTGCATGTATGTGTGTGCCTTCAATATATTGTTGACTCCCAATGACTGCCTCAACTAGTCCCTGGAGTTTTCTTGGCAAGATTACAATTACTATTACCTGCTTCCTAGAGCTGAGAAAGAGCAACTGGCAAAAGGTCACCCAGCTAGCTTTCATGCATAAGGCGGAACTAGAATTCACAGCTTCCCAGTTTCTAAGCCTGGTGCCTTAATCACTACATCAAGCTTGCTCTCATATTTCCCTATCCCCTTCCATATAATTCCATATTAAAAAAATGGGAATCCAGATCATATATTAATTGTGCTACCACTTCAAAGTAATGACAAGCTGTCAGTGGGCAGAGAACCATCATTGCCACACCAAAGCACATTTGGTAAAACTGCTGGGATTTCACAAATCTTGCAGGCTTCAATCAGCTTGAATTGCTTAATTACATGTTGCAAATTAAATGCAGAGCCTAATATTTTACAAACTCCCGCACCCTTCCACCCACAATAAAAGTACAAGGTGACAAGAGCATTAAATGTTCTTGGGGGGGGGGGAATCACGTTGTTTCCTGGTAAAAGGAACTTTTTTACTGCATTCACATAAAGAGTGGCAGAAGCACATTAGTTATCAGTAGTTTTTTCTTGGCACAGAAGGACACATTCCAGTCAAACAAGTTTGATACCTTGATGGCCAAGTGGTCACTATTTCCCAATTCCCTCAGGCTGACAATGACTGATAAGCATATATGTGAGGAGAGAAATGTGTGATATCATAAAAGCCCTTGGTTTTTCAGGATACCATACCAAGCTTTAGGTCTTCCCAGCCCCCCAATTTTCACAGACATTTAGCAATTCTAGTGAGCAATTCTGTTTTCTCAGCAAAAAGGCATACCAAGCATTAATTGCTGAAAGTAATTTGGATTTTTTTTTTTATGTTTCCTTCCCATGGAAAACTTTATCGGATGCATGTTATGGCCTTCAAGATGCTGATGAACACAGCTTTTGAAATCCCTCACTATAGGCTCTGGTGGCTGGGACTGCCAGGAGTTAGCAACATTTGGCAAGCCATGGAAATTATGGCTGTCTACAAACAGTCCAGTTTAATGTTATAGTGCTCTGTTGGAAGCACAGCAGATCTAATTTAAAGAATGGCAAGTTTGGCTCTTAAGCAGAAAGGACAAACCGACTAACACTGTTGCCCTTGGGGATAGGCTGCAAAGAAAAGGCATGTCTGGACTGACAAAACGAATTCTTGTTTCAACTGGTTCCTTCCTCCATCCCAGAAAGAAATAGAAAATGTTTTCACTATGACCCACCTTACAAACTCTAGCTATCCTTGGAATCATCAGTTTGTTAAGGAATTCATATTCCACTGACACCTCAGTGAAAAAGAAGTACACTTTGTCGTCATCTTCATCAGGACTTTCTGGATCAGCTCTTATCACATCAGCAAAAATAAAATTTGGTTCTATATGAAGAAAATATAAACAAAATTGACTACCATTTTCTGTAATGGTTCATTGAATACTTTTTATTACTTTCACAAACCTAACAGGAAAAGCTTTGAGATACCACAAATGCTTTTCATGGATTAAACTCAGAGATCAAGATTTATGTGCACAATTGAATGAGTGATTCCAATCTAAATTCCTTGTTTCTCAAAATAAGCGACAAATACATACATAGCTCCCAAAACATGTTTTGATAAAATAACATTGGATGAAACCCAATGAAATATTCTATGGGGAAGAGAGTTGCAGAAACAGTAACTAAATAACAAGTTGAGCAGGTTACTTTCCTCGCTGTTTGCTAGTTGAAAAGTCTCCAGGTCATTCGTAATCAAAACCAAATTGGCTAAATCAAAACCAGCGTCTAAATACTGAAATCAGTATTTGGCATCTCTTTCAAACATAGATGGAAAATTCAGGAAAAAAGGTTATTTTCTACAGCTGTGGGTTTGAAAGAAACACTGGTTGTTGTTTTTTAGAAAAAATAGGAAAAATCTACATCAGATAAAATTTGAAGAACATTTGAAGAAGTTTGTTGAAGAACTTTTCAGTGTAGTTTTTTTTTTTTTTTAATTCAGGGTCATTTTTAAAATTTATCTAGGATCAAACCCCCTCTAAATTTCCTTACCATTAAGCCAAGGAATTGCATATTCTGTCCTTAGTGGATTTTGCAGTGAATTCCTAGAAATAATAGGTTCACTTCCTAAGAAATTGTAAGATGTTGCAGAGTAAAGATCCCCATCTGTAGAACAATAACAAAACAGAATAAAACTAAATGTATTTTCCTTGAAACATTATATGATATGCTATTTTGCTTTCCCATCCTGACTAAAATTGCACAAAACTTAAACTGCTTTCTTCCTACCTGTCAAACTCTATATACCATTTCTCTGTTTTTCTTTTTTAAATTACTCTGTATTGCTTTTAAAATAATGACAGAGAAATGGGAGAAACCCACAAAATATAAAAATACATGCATTGTCAAAGAAAAGGAAAAAACAATTTTTTTTTAAAGTGGGAAAAAATTAACAAAAGAAAAATAAAACAATGCAATCTTTTAAATGTAGATCATTACAATTCTGTATAGTTATTTAATGCAATTATTATTCAATTACATATTTATTTCTAATGTACTTCTTTTCTATTCCTATATAAATTTTGCATTCATTGGTTGAATTCTTTGGTGTACAAGTAGAAGAGAGAGATTATAAAAAATTATGAGGAAAGCAAAATTTAATAAGAACTACTTATGCCAAATTACCTTTTTTAAAATCAGAAAAATTCCATTCTAAAAAAAATAGCTCGAAAGAAACTTTACTACTGCTATAGATATGTATATCTTCTTGATTTTGTTTAAAGAATAAAATTGTTGAAATTATATACTTACCAACCATGACTGATGTATAACTTTGTGCAGGATCAAATGGGCATCTTCCTTTACCATCTTCATTTCTCCCCATAAGCTTAAATGTTGCCAGATTCTACAAAACAGTTTAATTTTTTTTTAATTTTCTATTTGAAATATAAGTAGCTAAATTCGACCTTACAGTTGTGAACATATGGAATATTTCTCAGTTCTACCAATTAAAAGAGCATTGTTTTTATTTAATTATTATATTTCTTTTGAAGTAGTATACACAGTACTTCCTCCTTCCACTTTTCTCTCCAACAATCTTGTGAGAGAGGATTTGGTTAAGAGAGGATGATTGGTTCAGAATTATCAATAAGTTTCTAAGCTTGAGAGTACAACTCTAGTTCAATACCTGAGCTGTTATACCACACTGGACCATATTTCTATTCCATCTCCATGATAAGAAAAAAAAAAGATATAGTGGGGAAGGAGGGGGGGAGTTTGGAATTTACAAATGGAAGACATCATTTGGAATGCACATAGACACATACAGAGCTATAACATTTCGTTCTTGTTTCAGACACTGGCAAAAGGATGCTGTCATGATTATTCAATTTATTCAAATATTTTTATTACTGCTAAAGGCCATTCAAATTGGCAAACAACAAAAAACAAAATAAATAAAATGTCAATGGGATTGGAATATACAAAGACCAAACTCATGCCATCATTTTTTAAATCATCTGTTGAAATATTCATAACTGTTTCAACTCATTCCAGACTTCAGTCCATTATCTCCTGGTAAATATCCCAAGACCTAATTTAAATAACAAATTAGATACTACCTTAGATGTTAAAATAATATGAGTCTTTCCCTATGCCATCATCTCAACATAAAAGAAAGGAATTTAAATGTATTAAGAAAATCAGCTTTTGGTATCTTAAATGTGCCATTTTTAAAATTTCAGAATAGCTGTAATTATTTTAATGAAACCAAAAGCCTTGTACTTAAAAATGAACAAAATCCAGAACTGTTTAACTTTAGCAGGACTCACATATTTGTACTGTATGAAATAATTGAATCTTATCAACCGTATAACACTGCTATATTAATTAACAAATGAACCAAAATCAAAGTTATGAGTGTGCTCTGAATCGTAAAGTATTTGCTTTTGTAATAAATTACCACTGTTACTTTCCACTGCATATACAGGAACATGTGTAAGGAGACTGTTTCAAATGACCCACAACCTCAGCTCAGTCTTCTGGCAAAGACCTGGAACTGAATGACATCTCTGCCTCTTCTTCATTCACATTCTACCTTTTCCCTATATAGAAAAGGCGGAATGGGCCAACTCGCCACAGCCCATTTGCCGCAACCAACTCCCCGTGGGACAACTCGCCATGGGACAATTCAACAATTCAATTTAATTATTTAAAATAATTAAACATTATTTTAATTTTTGTCATTCACATTTCATTTGTCCCTCCTTTGGCATCCTTTCTTTAATGATTCTATTCTGCTATTTCTTTGATATTAGTGCAACTCTTATCCTGCAGCAAGTTGGCTGCAGCAAGTTGTCGTAGAGAGGGAATGCTGCTGCAAACCACTTATTCTCTGTTAATGTTTTTCTGCATTGTCTGGAATTCCGGACCCATAAGACTATAGAGAAATTCCAGTGGTTCTGGACAGTATTTGCTGTAAACAGTTGCCCTCTATTTGTGGATGGTGATCAAACAGGGGATCACCTCTGTTTGAGAATTCTTGTGTCTGCCCTGTTTTCACAATGTGTTAGAATCTATAATTGTCTGCAATAAACAACAAAGGGTTGAGTCCTCATTTAAAAGCCAAATGAAGAAAAGAGAAAGGTTGCAGTTAGAACAAAATTAAGAGTGGCAAGAGAGGATGTGAGCAAAGATTCAGAAAAGAGCGATATGGACAACTGGGGTATGCAATAGAAATAAAGTTGATATGCTATGGAGATTATTGATTATATTCATTCACATCTCAGGAAGAAATATGCAAAAGTATTTTGCCTAAATATGTAGGAAGCCTTTTATTACTGTAACTTTGTTGCCATCCAAATCAGAAAACCGATTAGCAGTTTGAAATCAATACCATTTATTGATTTGGTTTGTTCTGAAGGTAACAGTGAAACACTACTGGTTTGGGGCGGTTCGCCTGAACTGGTAGTAAAAAAATGCTTTAAAAAAAGTTTAAAAAAAAAACTTCTGACAATCAGCTGTGCCGTGGATGGTCGGATTTTTATTTTTATTTTTTTTACTTTTTACTACCTACTGCCCGAACCGGTGTTTTTGTGTAACGTGTGATAGTTTGTTTTTGAGCTCTCTGTGACTCTGTGAGGTTCCTGCTTTTTGCTGGGGCCATTTTGTGTGAAGTCCAGCTGCTTTTGCATTGTGTGTAAGTCAGTTGTGTAGCTTTTGTGTTATTTTTGTGTAAAGTGTGATAGTTGGTTTTCCCAGTCACATGACCACCAAGCCATTCCTACAGAACCGGTAGAGAAAATTTTTGAATTTCACCACTGGGAAAGAGCCATACAAATTCTTTAATATGCCAAGAAATTTTAACTCTTAGGAAATCGGTGGATAAAATTATGATAAAAATTAAGAGAGTGGAAGTGAAAAAAAGCCAGAAAGTCAATACATGATCCAGAATGTTAAAGAATGCTTCTAATAATAAAGAAACCCATTACAGGAACAAAACTGCAATTTAGAAATGGGAATGACATGGCTTTAAAAAGTTGACATTGTTTTTGAAGTGATGTTAAATAAAGAAAGTTCACAAGAAGAAAAGTTCACAAGAATTTTGTCCTTGAGAACAAAACAAAATCCAAATAAAGAAGAATGATAATATAGAATAAGATGTATGGAAGGCAGACAGGTGTATTTTTGTTAAAAGGAAGGATGTTATTCTGAAGGATTTAGAATTGAAAAATTATTCATTAAAAAATGATTCATAAATCAGAACAAGTCTTTATTATCATACATTTTCTAAGAAATTTTAACTAAACTCCAATCATGAAACATGGGGTTTTGCTCTTTACACTACCGAACATAATTTTCCAAGTTATCCCTAAATAAACTTTATTCTCACACTTACCAGATGATCACAGATAGGCTGAAATGCATTTGTTCCACATACATAGAGCAAAGTATCGTTCAAATATTGTAAGACACGAACATAGTTAAGGCACTCTGTCTGTAAAACAAAAACAAAAAAATTGACAGGAGAGAAAATAAAGACAATCAATCAAAACCTCAACGTTTTTGAAAAAAACTCCAAATTGGTAACACAAATGGCTTTAACTTATGCACACAGGTAAATTTCATCTCAACCATCCTGAGCATCCTGTTTCTATTACAGCTGGTTACTAAAAGGATTAGTAACTCTATTGCCTCTTTCTCTCCTTGCTATTCACCTTTTCTTTTGTGCACTGACTTTTTAGACGGTAAAGTCTAAAGGCACAAATGGTTTTTTTGTATTATTCTGTGGCTCTGAGAGCTTTTCAGGATGAAAGAGAGTACAGATTATGCTACTGGGAAAAATAAAAGAGCTAAAAATACTGCATTAGTAACAAACTGCTGCTAGGAACTACAGTTATTAAGATGCTAGAACACTGAGCCAATAACCAATTCAATAAACAATGTTCTCCTAAAGAATTTTGTAATAGACTATTAGGATTTCATAAAGTCAGCAAAAATACAATAAAAAAGGAAGAAAATTTGTTTCATCAATAACTAGGGCAAATAGCCAATATTAAATATAAGTTTAAGAAGGTTAACCATGGGTTAAAATAATAGCCAATCAAATATAGTAGTTTTAAAAGTTGTTCACTATATTAGCCCATTTTTACGCAAAATTTTTAAACATGGGGCTTTAGTAGGTCTCCCATTGAGGACTGTGAAAGGTAAGACATCACGTTTAATCCTAAATAAGGTTCTTCATTTGGCAGAAAAAACTACATAGGTAATATCTGGCAAATTCCCATCTGGGGTATGCTGTATGAGCTCTAAAGGGGATGAAATACAGCTAATCTCTGTTTGCTTGCTATAGCTAAAACCCTTTCTTTAATAATTCTCATAGCTTGAGTATATTGCATGCCTTGAATATATTGTATACCTGTTGATGTTTAAGTATGCACTACTGATTTCACCACATGTGTGGTGGACCCGGGTACCATAGGACCCGGGTACCTTCGAGACCGACTTCTGCCACCAATAGCCTCCCACCGGCCAGTTCGCTCCCACAGAGAGAGTCTCCTCAGGGTACCATCGGCCAAGTTATGTCGGCTGGTGACACCCAGGGGGAGGGCCTTCTCTGTGGGAGCCCCAGCCCTGTGGAATGAACTGCCCCCGGAAATGCATAAGATCTCTGACCTCCGGGTATTTCGCTGTGCACTCAAGACCCTGTTGTTCCGCCAGGCCGGGCTATCAACATAATAATTTTAAATTGGGTGTTTTAAATTTCTGGGGTTTTAAATTGAGCCGAATTATTTAATAATTTTGAATTATTTTAATTGATGGTTGTCTTGTGCTTTTAATAGGCTGTACACCACCCTGAGTCCTTCGTGAGAAGGGCGGTATAGAAATAAAATTATTATTATTATTATTATTATTATTATTATTATTATTATTATTATTATTATTATTATTATTATTATTATTATTATTATTATGTGTAAGTATAGGACAGAAACCTATTGCTTTATTAATTTAATACAGTTTCGTATTTTTTTAGTGAGCTGCCAATCTAAGCGTCATTTCCAACCATGGCATGATGCTTCAAAAATTCAGAATTCAGTTGCCTACTTTCCATCTTTAAAAATCGTTTGAAAGATAATGGAAAATTAACAAATTAACACTGATATCCAACAACTTTTCCACAAGCATTTGTCAAATTGTTTTTTTTTTCCTGAAATTCTACATCTATATAAAAACTGCATGAACCTACCAGAGAGATTGCAAAGAGTGAAAAATGATTATTTGATCCTCCTTTCATTTTGAGGCTATTTCCTCAGGCATCCATACTCTCAAAAAGAACCACAGCTTCACAGCATGGAGCTGGGAACATTTCAAGTGAAGGAAGAAAGGAGAGATGCCAAATGATGGATTCCACATTTGTGCTGTTAATCAAAAACTGATGTTAACAGGCAAAGGAGAGAATTTTATCATCCTAGTAGGGGTGGGGTGGGGGGTGGGGGTAGGAAATCACTCCCATTTGGTTCCAAAGCAGCAGTAAAGAAGATGCAAAGCAAATACCTGTTTTTTTTTTCCCAATAGGTTACCAATCCTTCAACACTAGTGTTTCCAAAGTGTTGCAACACAAAGCCAAGCCTGTATACGTATTAGCCTGTATACATATTAGAAGGAGAAGACAACAGACAGAAGCAGTAGCTGGTTTAGAAAGTGGCTGTCCCAGTTGGATACTGCTTCTACCACATTTAAAGAACACACAGGAGTGTGTATATATCATACGTATATACACAAATAAGGAACTTTTAGCAACATGACTTACCATGGAAAACTCACTCTACTGCAATTTTGATTACAGGGCCAGCTAAAATGAAATCATTTCTTCATACCAATGCTGTCTTCAAAGTCAAATGGATATGGGACAAACAACATTTACTCACCTGTTTTGATTTGCCCTTTTCTGCACATTTTGTTTTTTTGTCTTCTGTTACTTTCCAAAACACCTGGAGGGAAACAGAAGAACAAATCAAAAGGCTTTCCTGATGCTATTGCTCTCAGCAATTAACACTAAAGTCAGAAAATAGACAGCATTCCAAGACAAACATAAATGAAGATTCAAGATTAAATAGGTACACTCTTGACAAAGGACTTTCTCACATATATCCACTGGTGGGATTCAAATAATTTAACAACCTGTTCTCTGCCCTAATGACTGGCTGGGTAGGTGTGGCCGGGTGGTCATGTGACTGGGTGGGTGTGGCCACTTCAACATCACTCATCACACCCAGCCCCGCCTCCCAGCCACTCTCTCTTTCCCCAGGCCTTGAGCCTGTAGGCAACATCTCCAGAAATGAAAGGGTTAACCAACCCTCAGTTTCCTGGTGCAAATGCCTCCCCCTCCCCAGTGAAAGGATGGGGAGAGACCAGCAAAGCATTCTGTTCCCATCACATTGGAGGCTGAGTTTATTAAAAAGCAATATATTGTGTCATAACAGCCAACATTTCACACCTGAGCCGGCAGAGGCAATAAATCCCATTGCCTCCTCAGACGCAATTTACAATTAAAGCCCATTTGCACCCCAAAAATAATAAATAAATAAATAGCAGAAGGAGAATGATTGACAATACTTCTGTGCAGGCAATTCTGAAAGAGACTAAGCTAAAGCTGGATTAACCCCTTCCCTTCTTCCTTCTCCTCATTCCCATCTCTTTCTTTCTTTCTTTCTTTCTTTCTTTCTTTCTTTCTTTCTTTCTTTCTTTCTTTCTTTCTCTCTCTCTCTCTTTCCTTCCTTCTTTCCTTCCTTCCTTCCTTCCTTTTTTGACAGTTTTTCAGGCCGAAAAATGGCCTGAAAATGGCTGAAAAACAGCCCAGAAAACGGCCAGGAGTGGGGCCAACCAGTGAAGGGATTATCTGGTTCGCCGAACTGAGCAGAATTTTAAAACCGGTTTGCCGAACCGGCCCAAACTGGCTGAATCCCACCTCTGCATATATCTGCTATTCTGGAGCTATATCAACACCTACTAAGCTTAAGCAACACCAATAAATGGCAAAATTATTACACATTATATATTCTAATCTATACTGAATGAATTTCTGCAGTGATTCATTATACCCTGAAACCTAAAAGGTCCTTTTCCATGCTTGAAGACATTTCCTCCAGTGAATGGGCAATATAAGCAGCAGGAAAGCAATAATATAAAAGGCTACTGTGAATCAAAGCCTCAGCAGCTGGAAAATAGCTGACGTTCCACTTAATAAAAGCATCTAGATTGAGTTTTTAAGCTTTTCATAAATTTATGCCAGAATTATTGTGCTAGCAGAATTTCACCAGCAGTGTGCTTCTACTCAGAACATCTTTATAATCACAGAAATCTTAATATCGCTCTAAAATGGTACTAAGAAGCAAATGCTACTAAATTCAGTGAGTCTTATCTCTGAGTAAGCATACGTAAGACTGCGTCATTGGCCTCAGGCAGAAAAATCTGAGAACCATAAAACTGCATACCTACCTCTTCCTTTTTTTCCACAATGTTGAATGAATTCAAAGCAAATATAACTTCTCTAGCCCCCACATACAAAGTATCTTTGTCTTCATCTAGTAACAAGGTTGAATAGTTAGATATTTCTGGCTCTTGAAAATGTACCAGATGAACTTCTGTTAATAAACAATGATTTCAGAGCAAATGTTAATTCAAAATGTGGCAATCTTAAGGCAAACATTAATCAAAACAAGAATTTGTTAGATTCTTCATTTTGAGTCATGCAATGTTACATTAAAACAACACAATCTACTAACTAGGATTTAGGGAAAGCTAAGAGGCAAAAATAACTTTGTAAAAATAAATTTGTAGCTCAAAGTTATATGAAGAAACCTGATGTTTGAGATTGGAGCTCTTACTGAAAAGCAAGCAGGAGAATTAGATTTCATTCAAATGGTCCTCATTCAAAAGAGACCAGTTTTTGTGACCTGCAGTGAAAGATTTCACATATCCAATTTTTTAGATTAGTTTTTGTCACTTTACCATAAGTAGAGAAGAACCCTTCACTTAACCGTATATTTTTTTCAAGGACTTGTTATTCACGGGTTTATGATAAGCAGTTTCAATCCTGGAATAAAACCCCAATGTAATAAAAAGGGTCACCTATATTAGGAAGATTAATCTAAAAAAATAAAAGTCCAATTTATTTTAGATGGTACAGCTATTCTTTTAAAGAAGTCTGATTTTTGTTGGGGAGACTGATACAAACATTTATCAGATTTAGTTTGCCAATTTTCCTACTTTTTTATTAAAACTTCTTTACAAATAGTTTGAAGAATGAAGAACTTTAATTATCTGTCCTACTGTTGAAACTCTATTCATATTTTGTTGTTTCATTATGTTCCTGAATAGCAATATGAATTGTATTCTGAAAGAATAGGGGAAATGAAAAGTCATAAGTAACAATGAATTGCCTTTCAAGGTTGCCTCCGAAAACACTGAGGAATAACCAAAGGCAAAGATAAAATGGCAGCATATAATGTTGCTTTCTATACACTGTCACAGTTCCAAGTCTTGTTAGAAACTTCTGAATGGAACTTGCATTCCCATTGATTTTATTTTGGTTTTGAGCCAAGTTCTATGGATATATAAATACAATACTGCCTTGTTTCAGCACATTTAACTCCTCCCTTCCATGATGAATGAAAGTATGGTTGAAAATAATTAAGGAAACCTCCATGTGTTCAAACTAGCTGCATTTTTTTTGAAGAAAGCTATTTATCAATTTGATTTGAAAGCAAGGATAAGCAATTTGAAAGAGCTATACAAAAAAAAAACCTGATCCAACATATAGATTTAAGGATATGTTAGTCCAAACCATAAGGAATAGTTGCAGACAATGCAAGAAATGCTATCTTGGATGTAATGAGTTTCAAAGAAATAAAACCTGCATGTAAGGATTTCAAGATATGGACATACTGAGAGGGAAACTTGGGGGCAGATAAGTACAGCTGGGCACCACAAACATGGTGCTGACAGCCATGGAGCTTAAGGAGGCCACCCAGGTACAGTGTATTTAAAGGAAGAGCAAAGGACTGAAAATGAAAAGGGCTCTGAGGGACTACAAGAGAAACTGTTGGGGCAGCTTTCCTTGAAGAAACATTGAATAAGCAATTAAATAAGTAGTAAGGACACCAGCTGAGGACTAGGTTGCAGAACCCTTCAGCTTACAAGGTCTTTTAAATAGCAGCTAGAGGAACTGTTTGCCAATGGACGTAATGTACAAAATGTGTCCCTTTTTGGCTTTGTATTCTATTTAATTCCCTTGAGAACTGCAGTGTGTCGAATAATCTATCAAGTTCTGATTTTTCTTTTCCTTTAGTATGGCTTATGAAGCCAACCCTTGAAGTGGACAACTTAATAATGAAACATTTCCTTGTGAACCAAGTAACAGATTGGACTATCATAATCACTCAAATAGATATCCACCAATTGGGTTACATTTACCAATTAAAATAACTTATCACTTGATGATTTCTCTTTAACTATATAGATTAGCCATATCCATACTGAATTTTTGGGAAGGGAATAAGAATAAAATTCCAGCTCTTATTACATGGAAATTATTTGCATTTAACTCTTTCCATTACATAATGGTAACTCATCATGCTTTATTATCTGCTTGCTTCTACACAATCACTGCTTCTCTCTTTTGCAAAAACAGTTATATGAAAATAAGCTCCATGTAGTGAGTTTAGGAATGAAACATTGGTCACTAAGCTACTTGCCCAGCCAAGTTTTCATTCTTTCCTAAATGAATATTATTTCCAGTACTGTGTCTCATCACAAAGAAAAGATTAAATAAGGTACACAAATGACCTAAATTAAATTCCCACTTATTTATGTAACTGTCATATTACAACAGTTTAACATCATCCATTCAATGTATTATACAGTACTTGCAAGTAAGATTTACCTAGCGTTTTTATTTCCATAAATTGTAAAGGCAGACAAGCAACATAATTAGAATGCATTAAATGCATGTATCATTATCATAATCTGAAACTATTTCTTACCTTTATGTTCCCAGGAGATTCGGGGCATAGGACCTAATGCCACTGACATTCCAAGATATAAACTCATAATCCCATATAGAGCAAGAGCCATGTCAAAGATTTTTGTTTTACAATTGTAGATGGGTAAGTGCAGCAGCAAAATGTTCATTTGGCAGAAAAAATGCCTTTTAACTTAGATAGCTTGTGCAAATATAGAAATTCAATTAAATATGCTGTTGATTTCTTGCCAGGGTGTTTGCAAATGTCTATTATTGGATCACTTCTTCCAACAAACATATATTTGCCACAATGGTGAACAGAAGAAGCTTCCAGAAGGAGTCTCAGTAACTCTTCTGCTTCTTAAGCACATGCTTCTGATTAGTTGGACTGGAATATAAAACTGCAGAAAGAAAAGAAAAGGAAGAAATGAAGTGGGTAAAGGTTTTCACAAATGATTTCCAAACTACTCTGTTCTTTGTAGTATAGCAGAAGGCTGATCTTAAAAAAGGAAAGACTAGTTCATTTTTAAAAATAGGAAATTGACAGTAATATTTTCCATGTGGTCTTGTAAGTTATTAATGAATAGAAGTTCAATATATATAGACACACATTTGCACAGAGGAAAAAGATGTGGTTTAATCTTTTTGAAAAATCCCAAAATAGAATAAACCATATACAGTATACTCACAGATGTTTGAGATACAGGAAGCTTGAGGTATTGCTCTGAATTCTGCACCAATGTATCGTGTAATGGTTTCTAAACTACTAAACATTTCAAATCTATTCACAACATAGTCACATTATAGACATTCTCAAGAAATGATTGCCATGGGGTGTTTATGAGTGTAACCAGTTACACAACATCCATAAAAAAAAAATGTACAGGTTTGCAAGGATCCAATATTTGATGTAATAATGTCACTTCTCTGATCCAGGATATTGTGGGAAATACACATTATTCCTGAAGCTGGTGCTTTGTGTCACAACATGAAAAGTTTCCATTCTTAAAAAAAAAAAAAAAAAAGTACAGGTAGTCGTCAATTTACAACCATTTGTTTAGCAACCGTCTGAAATTACAATGGCACTGAAAAAAGTGACTTACAACTGGTCCTTGTACCTGCAACTGTTGCAGCATCCCATGGTCACATGATCAAAATTCTGGCACTTGGTAACCTGTATGTATTTTTGATGATTGCAGCATCCTGGAGTCATATGATCACCATTTACGATCTTCCCAGTTGGCTTCTGATAAGCAAAGGCAATGGGCGAAGCCAGATTCACTCAACGACCTCATGATTCTATTAACAATTGCAGATATTTGTTTTAACAACCATGCCAAAAAAGATGGTAAAATTGGGTTGAATCACTTGACAACCAGCTTGTTTAGCAACAGTACTGGTCCCAATAGTTGTTGTAAATTGAGGACTACCTGTATGCAAGATTAGAAAACGTGGTGGGTATCAGGAAACATAATGGTGGACAAATTACCATTCTTGGGCTCCATGCTGGGCATACAAGTTAAAATTAAACCTCTGTGTGTTACATGCATATTAAGGGATACTTTTGTGACTACTGTGAGTCAAGGCCCTGCAGTATTAAGATTCTAACTTCATCACATTACTGGGCAGGCTGGGATTAGGTGAGGTAAAAGCAGTGATTGTTTTTATGGGAGGTAAGTCTTGTAATCAAGAAAGACTACCAAGTGAAGTTATTCCTCTTTCTACAAGGGTCAATGTTGATCATAAAATACAGATATGTTAAATACACATGACATCATCTACTGGAAGGCCTACACGCCCCCCCCCCAAGTAATTATAACTATGTGTTTTGATATTTCTGTGACCAATCTGTTTTCTACCCAAAGTTGTTTTTATCCATTTCAACAGCATACATGTCATATCATACGTAGAAATAATCTCAGAAAATTTACTGAGAATGCAATTAAACATGTACAGAATTGTTGCCTTAATAAGTTACTCAGTTATAATTATGTTTCTAGGGCAAAAGCATATTCCTCCTTATTTTGTTCTGGTTCGTTTTCTTTTATACTTCCATAAAAGGTGACCTAGGAGATGTAACCAGAACAACTAATAAGTACCGTGGTATTATGCCATACAATGGATATGAGGAGTCACTGAGAGTCAAGTGGCACACAAGTTTAACATTATTACTGTTATTATGATCACCATTATATCTACTAAAGTTAATATAACTTAGTATATTATACAGTCTACCTAACGGATGCCCAGCCTGACTTGATTCTGGAACATCAACTGGAGGGGAAAAAAATATCAGAATTATACCTTCCATAATACATAGGAAAATGATATCTCCATATTTTTTTCCAAAATGGAACAAAATCTGCAAAGAAAGGCTAAACTCTTTGAGGATAAGACCCAAACTTTATAGAATTTGACACATATTACACTTTGGATAACAATGTATTCAGACCAGTGAAAAGTCCAATTAATCCTTTGCCAGAACAATTTAACCAAATCCCATCTTCTATTCTCTCAGGACCAATAGTATACTGAAGGATACTGCTAATAAGGATAAAAGAAAGGAAGAAGACAGGGCCATTGGCATTTCAATATTGTTTACAATTTAACATAGTAAAAAATAACAGTGTAATGAAAGAATAATCTGCAATGCATGAATAAGGAGTAAGTAAAAATGAATAAAACTGAGAAACCATCATGGAATTTGTATTATATATTTAAATTTAATTCTGTGGGGACGCAAACCACAACTACACTGATCTCAGATGCACATTCGGCCATCCGTCCGCTTCTCAACACTGTTCTTCCCTTTTCACAGGCTGTACATCACCAGTTTATGTCATCAACCACAGCTATGGTCCACACATAAGACAGCTGGTTTCTTTCTTTTGCCACATGCAATACACAAAACCAGACTGCCTTCCTGCCTTCAAAGAAACAGAGTGTGATGAGTCCCTCCCTCCCTCTTCGTTTTCCATGTTGAGGACAGTATTTGTGTGCATGCACATGTGTGTCTCCAAAAGTTTTATTTAATCATGAAAGTGGCTTCTTGTGCATTCCTATAACAAGCAAGCCCTACTGATCTGAGGAAATTAATAAAGAAATTTAGGACTGCACTACTCAGCGGCAATACCCTCCTCAGAAGTGGGACTTCTGTGGAAGCAAAGTATTCATGACGATGAGGTTAACAAAATCAAGTAGAAGAAGGCTGCTCTTAGGCTCCAGCCTGGCATTCACAAGAAAAACTGTCTGTGCCATCAACATTCATTCCATATATATATTATTCTATATATATATATATACATTTTTTATTAGGCCTTCTAAATATTTATGTAATGTGAACGTTTTTCCAGAAATAGGATCACTGGCTACAAACTGATATAATTGCAGATGGCAGCCAAAAAGCCAAATTAATTTGACACAAATTTTGAGAAATTAAAATTAAATTCATCTGATTTCACATTGACAAATGTTTCCTCATGTGGTAAAACTTAAAATTTCTGGATAAAGATTTAAAAGAATATCCTGAAACTGCCAGTCAACTACTGAAATATTCTTTGTGGAAAAAAAACCTTCTATTTACTAGTAGTATTAATCTTTCCAAATACTGAACTTTTATTCAAAGAAAACAGTTACATCCAATCACAGAACACTAATTTGGTTTGCTAAAACAATATCCTCCCAATATCTGAAATTCAAGGATCTTGGGGGGGTGGGGGGGATTGGAAATTTTAATTTATAAGAAATATTTTACTTTCCATTTTATTGCCAGTTTTCTATCCCTAGAGCTTTGCCTCTTGAAAAAAACAAAAACAAAACAAAGAGGTTCTATGGTCTGAAAACCCCTCTTCAACTTCTCTGTTCCACAAAATTCTCAGAGGTTTTTTTAGAGTTATTTGCTGGCATTGACAAAAAATATTTTGATATACTTCAAAAGTTAATACAGCATAACAGCATATGGCTTTTCAATGCTATCCCTTGCATATCCTACAAATGAGCACAAACCTCAATATATGTTGATGCTTCTCAGATAATCATTATTTTTGTTACATAAGATATGAATTAGATTGCAAACATTTTATTATGCATAACCTAAATTTTTACAGTTCTTTAAAATCATGAGGCAATGCGGAGAGAAGTCCCATTTACCTTATTCACGAAACCAGTAGTTGACGAGCAACTCAATGGCAAATTCCGTTATGAAAATAGCTCATAGACAAATATTTTATGTGTGTTTTATTTCTGGAGTAGTACCTCTGAGTGAATATGGAAGAAAATCTTAGGACACAAGGAAGAAGATAAAAATTTTAAAAAAATTACTTTTTGAAGAAACTAATTATTAGTTGGAATTAGGACTTCCTCTGAAGTTGATTATAAGCTTTTGAATATTATGTTTTAGTTCTAATTCTTCTTTGAAAGATTAAAAATCCTGATCTACTATTTTACTTCCTTTTCTGATAGTTATTTATTTATTTTCATCTTCATTGATAATCACATTAATGTTTTATATTGAAAACTGGGATAAAATGATAAAAAATGTTTTTGGTAACCTTCCATTGATTTATATTACTTCTAAAAATACTGCTGGCATTAAACAAATGCATTAAATAATATTAAATAATATATAAAGCAGGGAACATCAAACTTTCTAAGATAGTATCACTAAATAAATGTTCAGAAAATGTGGATATTATCCCTCTCATTTCTGTTTTTTAACAGCAGAGAAATTCATAATTTCTGGTAAATAAAATGATTACTGTGTGAGTTCCCATCTCCTGTCCTGTTTTGAAGATCTTTTAAAACTAAATTTTGACCCAAAAATTAATCCAAAATTAAATGTTTTTTATCTCTTAAATGTAAACTTTGTCTTAGTTTGTGTATAGCATATTTTATAAACAACTTTACCATGAGTCTTCTCTGCTTATAAAGAATATTCAATAGAAATCCCTGAACACTAAAACTTTCATCTCAGAAAGTCTAGCCAATTCAATAGCACTGAACCCTGGGGTTGAGGTGGATAAACCGAGTCAGACTAATAAATATTGGGGGGGGGAGGACGGGGGACGGGACTGTGGCAGATCACCTGCTAGACTCCTTGGACCTCACATATTCAGAGGTTTGAGAAATTTAAAAGAAAGCATCCATGTGATTAAGCCTGCTTACACTGGGTAATAAGAATGAGAAATGAGGCCAGAAAGAACAAGAATAAGTATTATCCAAAGTTTTGCATGCAACAAGCAAAGACATTAAAATAACAGAGAAACACTTAGAATGAAATCCACCTCTCTTTTCAATTGTATGACAGGAGATCTGTGTTACTATATAATCTTGTGCTGCACATAATTGGAAGCCAGGCAGATGGGTATGGAATCTGTTGATTCTCCTTTTAAAATATATTTATCTTTTTTATTGTGGAGTAGTTTAATGGCAGAACTAATAATCTTTGCATTTTGGGATAAATTAGTATGTGTCACCCAAGGAAACAGCTGCTATAGTTAAGCAGTGTTATCTACTGCAAATGATCTACCCATTTTTGAAGTCTCCATAAATCCCTCCAAAACAGAATTATTTTAAGATATTGGTTACATTTTATTACAATTATCCATAGGTATACATATGCCAACTTATAACTTGAATTAAATCACCAAATATTTCAAATATATTGTAGTGACCGAAATAACCATACATTGGAAGTGCTTGCATCTACTTCAGGCTAGCACAAACCAAGTGTGCAGACAAATATATAATTGAGAATGGAAATGTCTAGCTAGATTAAATTACTGCCTCTTTATATAAGGATAGAAGAAATGGTTCTGGGAAGCTTGCAAACAAATAAGGCTATCAGCAATGTTTTCTGATATCTCTGAATTCAAATGCCAACCACAGTTAATAACTGGAAAGATGGAGCAATAACATGGGCATAAAAGAATGTTCCGTTATGCACCATCTTGTGCATACCTTTGTAACGAAGTTCTAATTTCTTATGGATGCAATAGTGTCTTTAGAAGCATCTAAAAAAGTACAGTCTCAACAATGGGCTTCCAACAAGCAGAGGTAACAGGTAACACATTTCCTTAATGGAAACAGTAACCTTGCCAATAGAGAGAATAGAGAGAATGTCCTATATTGCAGTCTCCCTGAGGGCTTGCAAGGGACACACTCCTCATAAGCATTCTTGGTCCAGGCAAAGTTAAAGGAAGGAGATCTTCTTGTCATCTTCTCCACCTGTACAGCCAATACTAGACACAAGTAGCATTAAGAAACAAACCTGTTGTTTTAACTGCTGCAGATCAACATATGTCTTCCATGAAGATGTAGTGTGGCTCTGAGAAATATGCTTATACAAGATTTATAGGTTGTCAACCAGTGAACAGCATTTCACTGTAGCAAGCATATCCTTTGTTTGCAAAGCAGCTCCATATCTACAATATTACCATATACTATTATTGGTGAGCAATCTGGCAACTGCTGATGCTTAGTAAAATCTGTTTGACAAATCTTCTCCCAGCCAAGAGCTTGTTTAATGTGGCCCTTGGGTGTGCAGTACCTTTTTTCAAGTATGCATATCAAGCACTGCTAAAGTGATCTAGGACAGAAAGACAAAATAATGGGCTTTGCATCTCTAAACTTGGCTATGAAAGAAAAAGTTTAAGACTGCAACAGTTAAACTTTGGAATGTTTCCATCATAGCTTAAACACATGGTAATAATTTTGTTGAAAGGATCTTTTGTGAAAATGGGAGTATCTTGTAGTGCTTTCCAGTTAAGTAGCTGCATACTGAATGTTTTATGTTTTAAGTGCAAAACAAAACATACTCGGTTTATATGAAATATTGTAGGAGACAATTCATAAAAGCTACTGTTTAGAAAGTGCTAAATAAATACAAGTAGTCCTTCACTTATGATTATTTGTTCAGTGACCGTTCAAAATTACAACATGATGAATGAAGGAACTTATCTGTGCCCAATGTTATGGCTGTTGAAGTGCCCCAGTGATTACGTGATAAAAATTCAAGTGTTCAGTCTGTTCACAATATGACTACATGAGCACTGAAATGTCCCCCATTTACTTATCTCTCTTAGCCACTCACCCAGATCAAAACACCTGGGAAGCCCCACAACCTCTGAAGTTTTTCTGCAGCTGTTGGCAGGGACACCCAGCCAGCCTATTGTGAGGTGTGGCTTTCCTGAGACTGCTTCATGCCTTTCTGCATGTAAGCACCATCCTCGCAATTGTTCAGAAGGCTCTTTCAACAAATTGCCCAATTTGAAGGAGCCTTCTGAATGATCATATGAATGGTGCCCACATGCAGAATGGCACGAGATGGCCTTGGTAAGACTGCACCTTGCGATAGATAGGCGTGCCTGTCAGCAGCTGCAGAAAACATGCAGATGGGGTGCAATCTATGCTTCCTAGGCAAGCCCTGTAGCTGCTCAAGGCCTACTGGGTCACAGCAGATTTCCCCATGCCGGTGGGCCCTATAGTCTATGCTGGGCCTCCCCCAGTCCCTTAGGCACCTCCCGCACATACCTCTGATTCCATCCACTTAATGATTCATGAGATTGCTTACTGACAACCAGAAATGTAGTCATTGTGCAAAATGGTCATGTGACATCTGCTTGCTCAGTAACTGCTTTGCTCAGTGACTGAGATTCCAGTCCCAGTTGTAGCTGCAAGTCAAGAATTTCCTATATATACAAAATGTTTTTTTAAATTCTAGCTATGCATATTACCTAAACAATTTTTTAAAAATACATTAGGTGTAAATGTTTAAACATGTAAAATTTTGGCTTTTTTCTTGCTTTAATACACTTGCTGGTCATTCTGAAGGATATCAGATGTTGAATTTTTTAGAGATGACCAGGCTGAGCCGGAGGGAGGGGGTTAAAGGTGTCATCAGGTGACATGAGTCCCTACACAAATATCTAAATCCAGCTCAGAAATATCTAAATCCATCTCCTTTCTTAACTCCCGCTGATTTCCCTTGACCATTAGTAGTTCAGATTCTTGTAGAGTTTAAGCTTGCAATTAATCTTTATACTCATTTGAACTACCTGAATCTCCTGATTTCCCCGGTGCTTGACATAATTCCATATAAATTTATTCTTCCATTCGTAAGTGGTTGATAGTAGGGTATTACTTTTGAAATGATGACAGATTTCCAATTATAATACAATTCTAAAATGAGCAGACTAGATGGCTGTTGAAAGGAACTTTCACAAAGGAAGTTCTCCATTGGCTTTCTTCCAGCAAGAATACATGTTTCAAAAGCAACATTATTTTTCTTCAGAAATATATATGCATTTATTTATTTATTATATTTATATACAACTTGGTTCTCATATGTGGACTGGACTGCTTCAGGTAGCTGACTGACATATTGAGTGGCTTTAGCAAGGATTGTGGCTTTATCAGTGTATGGAGGCACACCCTCTTATATAAACCTATATAAACCATACAAATACATTAACAAAAATAAATATTTCATCTACAGACTGAACTGCTTCAGCTCAGACACAGAGTTCTTACAGTATGTAAGAAGGAAGCATCCCTATGCAAAATGTATTATTCCTGCCTCTCAGGGACAATTAGTCACCATTTGCAATGCATGGAAGGTTACCCCATTTTGGTTTGTATTTATTTATAATTATAATTTAGAAAAAGAACTGATTTCAATTGGGGTGATTGAGGAAAAAAAATCCTTATTCCCCATTCCCAACACTTTTCATTTTCTTTTAGAAAAATCTGCCTACCCTGTAGTGCACGCCTCTAATAGAAAAAAGGATACTTATCAATACTCTGAATACCATTAAAACAGCGGTTCTCAACCTGGGGGTCGCGACCCCTTTGGGGGTCGAACGGCCATTTCCCAGGGGTCGCCAAAGCCCTCTCTCGCCCCCCCCCACGCCTTCACTCACCCTCACCCTCTGTCTCTATTGGAGGGCTGCGTATCCCAGCGTGCAATGCGATGCCCCACGCTTTAGCAAAGAGAGCGGAGAGAGAGTGTGTGCGTGCATGCGTGCGTGCATGTGGGTGTGCGCACACGTGACTAAAGATTCTAGTGCAGGAAAAGTCCTGGGGAGTTCAGGGACTCCCTGCTGCTGCTACCGCCGCCACCGCCGATACCTGCAGCTGCAAGAGCTCAACAGAAAAAGTTTGGGTGAGTAAGTTCACTTATTTGGGTGAGTAAGTTGGCGAGTTCAGGGATTCCCTGCCGCCACCCCACCGCCGATACCTGCAGCGGCAAAAGCCGCGCAGGAGAAGTTTCTGGTGGGCGAGTTCAGGGATTCCCTGCTGCCACCCCACCGCCGATACCTGCAGCGGCAAAAGCCGCGCAGGAGAAGTTTCTGGTGGGCGAGTTCAGGGATTCCCTGCCGCCACCCCACCGCCGATACCTGCAGCGGCAAAAGCCGCGCAGGAGAAGTTTCTGGTGGGCGAGTTCAGGGATTCCCTGCCGCCACCCCACCGCCGATACCTGCAGCGGCAAAAGCCGCGCAGGAGAAGTTTCTGGTGGGCGAGTTCAGGGATTCCCTGCTGCCACCGTGTCGCCGATGCCTGCAGCGGCAAAAGCCGCGCAGGAGAAGTTTCGGGAGTGCTCCCTGAAGCTCCCGTTTCAACCCCTGACTCTGCCTGACACAGCCTGAAGCTCCTGTTTTGGGTGCAGGAGAGAAAGCAGGAAAGGAAGGGAGAGAGAGAGCGAAAGTGGAAGGGAGAGAGAGAAAAAACTAAGAATGAAAGAAAAAGAGACAAAAAGAGAGAAAGAGAGAGAGGAAGGGAGAGACAAGAAAGAGAGAAAAAGAAAGTGGAGAGAAAGCAGGAAAGGAAGGGAGAGAGAGAGAGCGAAAGAGGAAGGGAGAGAGAAAAAAGAAAGAATGAAAGAAAAAGAGACAAAAAGAGAGAATGAGAGAGAGGAAGGGAGAGACAAGAAAGAGAGAAAAAGAAAGAAAGTGGAGAGAAAGCAGGAAAGGAAGGGAGAGAGAGAGGGAAAGAAAGGGAGAGAGAAAAAAGAAAGAATGAAAGAAAAAGAGACAAAAAGAGAATAAGAGAGAGAAAGCGGAGAGAAAGCAGATGAGGAATAAATATGGCAAAAAGGAAATATAGAAATTGTAAATTTAATTGAAATGACTAAACATTGTTTAAATTTGTGAACCGGCCAAATACTCTGTTCAAAGAAAATACATTGTATGTTTGTATGTGTGTTTCTAATTATTGCTATTTATTCATATTTGTTCTCTTTAATTCTTTAAAGTTTAACGATTCATTCTTTATCTTAATATCTTTATATTTGTTTGGGGTTGGCTTTCTTCCCTTTCATCTTTTTTATTGTACAGCAATCTTTCTCCTCAAACCTACCACCTCTCTCTTTTCTTTCCTTCTTACTTTCTCTTCCCCCCCTCTTCTTCTCCTCCCTACTTCCTCTTCCTTTCTCCTTCTCCTCCTCTCTTCCTCCCTCTCTTACCCTCACTCCTACTCTAATTTCCCTTCCCTTCCTTCATCCCTCTCTATTGCTGTATCCTTTTATGCATATGGACTCCTCAGAGGGCTGAAAAAGTTATTTTTGACTGGTCCTCGCACTTTTGACCAGTCCTCGAACTTACGACTGTCCTCACATTTTACATTTTTGCCCTATCTTGTCACCATGGTGAAGAGAAGCAGTTGTGAAATGAGTGACATGGTTGTTAAGAATGCTGCACGGGCATAAATGTGAGGATGGTCATAAGTGTGAGGACCAGTCAAAAGTGCGAGGACCTGTCAGAAATGACTTTTTTCAGCCCTCTGAGTAGTCCCTATACACATAATCATGGCCACCCGGTCACATGACAAGCTAGCCACGCCCACCCAGTCACATGACATCCAAGCCACGCCCACCCCTGGTTGGGGGTCACCACAACATGAGGAACTGTATTAAAGGGTCGCGGCATTAGGAAGGTTGAGAACCACTGCATTAAAAGGATGAATTTTATTGCTGGGCTTTAAAGGAGAAGACTCTGAAATCTGTACTCCATGCAATACTGTGGGATCAACCAGCAGAGGTTGAGAGGCAGGCTGGGGGGGTAGGAGATTGACAGTTTGAATTCAAAAGCAGCCATTCATGAAAACAAAGCCTTAAATCCTTTGCCTTCCCAAGAGTTAACAGAATGTTTTGACAAGGATTCCTCAGGCAGCAGGATTCTTACATGCTGCTAGAAGAGTAGAGGTTGTGTAGAAAGGAAAATGCAATGGATTTTACACTGTTGAATGTTTGGCCACAAGGCCTTCAGTGTTTTTGTCTGTCAAAATCAGTTAAAGGGCTAAAGTTAACTATCTGTCAGACATTAGTTGCCATGAAATACTTGTCATCCTTCATTCCCATGCACGAATGACAGTCTTTTCAGACAAGCAAATACAGAAAGCCATTTCCCCAAATACAATTCCAAAATGGTAATTGTTTAATTATATGGTTGTCAAAACCATAAGTTCAATACGTACAGACAGACAGGTTTTCATGTTGTTTTCAGTGGAATGATTTCTAATGGCAGAAAGAGAAGCTGTATTTTTCAACAGTCAGAAGAAATTACTGCTGATTTGTTTGGGAAACTTGTCTTCTTTTTCTGCCTTATTTCTGATATTCTCAGCTTGCGGGCCAAGGAGCATGCAAATCTATCAGACAGGATTCTCAAACCTTGGCCACACAATAAATAAAAGCCAAAACAGTCTGGAGACTGGATGTATGCATACACAAATATATGATGAGACCTCTGACTGCTTGGAAGATCCAGACAAATTGTAAGTAATGGGTGGGTTAAAACTCTCAAATGGTCTGATTTTAGCAAAGTTGCACAGTTTCCACTTTTATTGTTAGAGCAATCTTTTCAAGGCAGTTTTTTTAAAAAAATCAGTGGCGCCAAAGGAAGAAAATAAGTAAAAGCCAAAATAAAGCCAAACATAAGGAAATAGAAAGAGTTTCATTATGTCTGCTTAAGAATATACGGTAATTTCAGAGATGCCTGAAAAATACTGTATTATAGTTTCAATAACCAAAAGTCCACTTTTGAAAAATGACATCACTGCTTTTCCTCACCCCAATTTCCCAAGATTTTCTATTAAAAAAAACAGAATAAGGATAAAATTACCTTTATTTTTATAGTTTTCCATGCAAATTTGGAGTAGCACATAAAGCTATTTTTAAAAACAGGGAAAGGGTTATCAGAAAGCCACTTGATAATTTATGTGGATTGATCTTTGTGGGAAGACAGATGCCAGGAAAATGTTTACAGCAGCAACAGCCTAAAACAGTTAAGATGTTAAGAATTGTCTGTCTGTCTGTCTGTCTGTCTGTCTGTCTATCTATTCTATATTTTAATACTGTACGTTAACATCAACATGCAGCCATATATCATTGCCTTTTAAAAATTATTTTATAATAGATAAAGAAAAGGCAGAAGTAACATCAGGAAGGTAAAGAAGAAAATTTACTGAGCCAAAAATTATTGACAAAAAAACTTGTTAGAAACTATTCTAAATATTAGTAAACTAGTAGCAAATTAGCTTCATAATTTTTTCAATTCTGAATCAAGCTTTTAGAAGAAGTTGAGTTAAAGTTTATTTTTATTGGACAAAGATTATTATATAAAAACATAATGTTATGATTATTTTATCCAGGTTTAATGCACTGCTATTGAAGGATGCAAGGGATTTTATATTAGAATATCTAAGACTATTTAGATATTCTAATATAAAATCCCATCAAAAACACTTGACATTTCAGATATTGTACCACTTGGACATTAAAAGTGACAAAATGCATTTACAGACTAAACTGTGGAAGGAAGGAAGGAAGGAAGGAAGGAAGGAAGGAAGGAAGGAAGGAAGGAAGGAAGGAAGGAAGGAAAGAAAGAAGAAAGAAAGAAAGAAAGAAAGAAAGAAAGAAAGAAAGAAAGAAAGAAAGAAAGAAAGAAAGAAAGAAAGAAAGAAAGAAAGAAAGAACCTGTCACCATTTGGAACTTGTCAATTTCTCCCTCATTAATCAACTACTTTTAAGCATATGTTTTCTGTAAAAGTAAAATGTGAAGGTTTCCCTCCATCTTTTTGGCCAAGGGAGCCAGCATTGTTCAAAGACCATTTCTGTGATCAGGTGGCCAACATGGCTAATGCCAAAGGCACTTGGGATATTGTTACCTTCCCACCAAAGTGGGAATTAATCTACTTGTATTTGCGTGCTTTTGAACTATAGGTGGGCAGGGTATATTTTCTGTATAGCATAGTAAATGAACTCCAACATTACAGCCCAGAAATCTTTAGTGCTATTATTAAAAGAGAAATAAAAGGGTGCATTGTTTTACATTTTATTTTTCTTAATAAAATTATTATTTTGCTCTTCGTAAACTATGAGGAAAAAAAAGTATTGGCATTTCAGTTCAGAACTAAACAAATCTGCCAGTCACTTTCCTTGATAGAAAGTCGGTGCTATTTTACTACTCAGTTTTGGTTTGGGGGGCGGGAGGAGAGTGTCTTTTATTGCAGTACTTTAACATTGAAGTGAGAAATTCCAAAGTTCAAACAACCCTGGAAGCTCCATCCTCCTGACACAAAAGCTTTGCTTTCAAATCCCAAAGGCTACATGATAAATTAGAGATGGATAGATAAATTAGAGATGAAAGGATACGCAATGAAAGAAAAGCTGGTTTGTCACTATCTATTTGAAAAATTGAGTACTCTAGGGTTGCAAAAGCTCTTGCTTTCTAAATTTGAGAACCTATCTTGAAAATGAATCCTCAGTAACAAAGGAAAATTCATCAAGCAGAATTACCTCCATTATATTCTCCTTCTACTGTGAACAGTCAGAAGCTAGCATGAGTCAGTTCCCAATATATGGAGGCCTATCTACTCTGCTATGAAACTTGCATATGATAATCCCATTTAATATATAATATGTAAAAGTCCAGTTCTGGAAGAGGCAAGATTCAGTGAAACTAAGTGTCTCTTTATTTGTCAGAATTATGTCAGTTGTTTTCTCCTCAACAAAACATTCCATAAGCATCACATTGGGAAGCAAAACAAGATTTTAGGTGAATTTCTATTCTCTGGGAGACTTAGTACTGGAAAATGGTCTGTCTCTGGAATTTGTCAGCACAGCCATAGCCAATTATTTCCCACCAATTAGCCATCTTTCTGTTCCGATGAATTGAAATTCTTGGGGAACCCACACTTACTTACTTTAATCCAGTGCTAATAAAAGAACCCACAAGAAAAGGATAAGGAAAAACTAAAATGCTGTTTAGAATGAATAGGAAGGGAAACTATTCATTAGTGTCCTACCTTCTGTACATTTATTGCTACAGAATCTGAAACGTTTATATCTGAACAAACTGCACACAGAGTGTGGAATTCTTCCCAGAAAAACGTGTAACTGAAATCCATAGATAAAAATTATCCAGTGTCTAATGACCTTCCTCAAGGGCATTTTTCAACACCTACTTGAACAATTCCTCTAGGACAGTGATTCCTAGAGGGATTCTCAAACTGAGCTCAGAAGTCTACCAGATGGTCTGCTAAAATTTCCCCACTTTCACTGGCCAAAGTCAATTTGCTTCTTCAGCCTTGTCTCTGCATGCCATGATGATCAGCTGGCAAAAATATCCTTATCACACTAGTTTCTATCTAACCATCTGTCTCAACTGTCATTGGTTTACATGAATGAAATTCTTAGTTAAATTTAGAATACTGACTTTTATTATAATATTTTGGAACTAACTATAAAAAGTAAAGAGCTTCTTGTGAGAGTCAGAATTATTTTTGGCTACTGTGGTTGTTAACAAAGATAAGTAATTTTATGATTTTACAAACTGGACATAATAGAGGAATAAAGATTTTAAGTAGAAGGAAAAAAATGCAAGCTAACTTCTAGTGTCAGTTGGGATTAACAAAATGATATCAAAATTGTAACACATCATAACACTGAAAATATTAAATGAGATCTTTGAGCAATGGAGCAAATATCAACTGTTTCAGTAATAATGTCTGATTCAATGAATATATTATCTCAAAAAGATGTCAATGAGGGAATGACAGATTAGATCAAAATTATCTGACAAGGCTAAACGGACTGAAAGTGGAATTACAAATGATGAGCCAAGAGAATGATTTGGAAAATGATGCATTATCTGCTGTAAAGTATGGACCAACAACCTAATGGGCCAGAACCTTTTCTTCTACATTTACAGAAAAGATAGTATGCTACAAACCAGCCATGGTCCCCATCATTATCACCACACTAGGTGCCATATCAAAAACCTTTGTTATTTCGTATCTTCTTTCTTTCTGCTTACATCCATGAAGCTTTAATATTCTTACTGCATAGAGATTCTCTTACCCTTTAATCTCTAATTATAGTTAGTAGGACTGAATAGATTCTTGCCCACAAGTGTAGTGTGTTTC
Organism: Pituophis catenifer annectens; assembly: GCF_029215685.1. NCBI lineage: Eukaryota > Metazoa > Chordata > Lepidosauria > Squamata > Colubridae > Pituophis > Pituophis catenifer. The sequence goes on from NW_027256882.1 coordinate 237,369,020, forward strand.
AGCATATACACTGCTCAAAAAAAATAAAGGGAACACAAAAATAAGACATCCTAGATCAGAATGAATGAAATATTCTTAGTAAATACTTTGTTCATTACATAGTTGAATGTGCTGACAACAAAATCACACAAAAATTATCAATGGAAATCAAATTTATCAACCCATGGAGGTCTGGATGTGGAGTTACACTCAACATTAAAGTGGAAAAAAACACTACAGGTTGATCCAACTTTGATGTAATGGCCTTAAAACAAGTCAAAATGAGGCTCAGTAGTGTGTGTGGCCTCCACGTGCCTGTATGACCTCCCTACAATGCCTGGGCATGCTCCTGATGAGGTGGCGGATGGTGTCCTGAGGGATCTCCTCCCACACCTGGACTAAAGCATCCCCCAACTCCTGGACAGTCTGTGGTACAACGTGGCGTTGGTGGATGGAGCGAGACATGATGTCCCAGATCTCCTCAATTGGGATTCAGGTCTGGGGAACGGGCGGGCCAGTCCATAGCATCAATGCCTTCATCTTGCAGGAACTGCTGACACACTCCAGCCACATGAGGTCTAGCATTTGCGTGCATTAGGAGGAACCCAGGGTCAACCGCACCAGCATATGGTCTCACAAGGGGTCTGAGGATCTCATCTCAGTACCTAATGGCAGTCAGGCTACCTCTGGCAAGCACATGGAGAGCTGTGCGGCCCCCCAAAGAAATGCCACCCCACACCATTATTGACCCACTACCAAACCGGTCATGCTGGAGGATATTGCAGGCAGCATGTTATGAAATGGGGTTGAGGGGTACCCCGGACCGTGAACCAGCTCATGAGTAAACACATTGAGACTGAAATAATTCTGACAGAGGCGTCTTGTGTAAAAATATTTACTTTAAAACATTTAAAAAGCACTATGTCTTTAAGAAAGCACATTAAAAACAAAGTCTTATCTGGGTATGTGAAGCAAGGCTATCTCCCTAAATTCCTCTCCACAATACCGAAACAGTTCACAAGAGAATAAAGCTAGCATGAAGGTAAGCAGCTTCGACGTCGATACATCATCAAGGCAATCAAAATGGGGGCAGCACAAACATCACAGCTAAAAGTCACCTGAAGTAAAAACAATTCAAACAGCAAACATTGCTTGAAGCTTGTGGGAGGAAAAAGGTCCAGCAACAGCAGTCCCGATGATAGCTTGCGTGCTACAAAACAGCAAAAGGCAAGCATCCGTGGGAGTTTCTCTGCAACGGCGTCTGGAGTCCTTATCTGCATTCTTCTCCCATCTGCGGCGTTGCACTAAGCTTCTTGCAGGAGCTGTGCATTTAGGCCTAAACCAGAAGTCTAGGCCCAAGTAGCAAGCGAAAAGGTCCTTGCTTATATGGGGAGTTAACCTGCAATTAACTAGGGCGGGGAAGGCTTGCAGGTAATTGCCAACAGGAGATGGCTTGATTGAAACCATACTGTTTGTGAGTAGGCAAGTAGCCACAGCAAACCTGGAAACACTCGTGACACAGCAGAACGTTCTCCACGGCATATCCAGACCCTGTCATGTCTGTCACATGTGCTCAGTGTGAACCTGCTTTCCTCTGTGAAGAGCACAGGGTCCCAGTGGCGAAGTTGCCAATCTTGGTGTTCTCTGGCAAATGCCAAACATCCTGCACGGTGTTGGCTGTAAGCACAACCCCCACCTGTGGAAGTCTGTTTCTGACCATTTGAGCAGCCACATGCACATTTGTGGCCCGCTAGAGGTCAGTTTGCAGGGCTCCGGCAGTGCTCTTCCTGTCCCTCCTTGCACAAAGGCGGAGGTAGAAGTCCTGATGCTGGGTTGTTGCCCTCCTACGGCCTCCTCCTCGTCTCCTGATGTACTGGCCTGTCTCCTGGTAGTGCCTCCATGCTCGGGACACTACGCTGACAGACACAGCAAATCTTCTTGCCACAGCTCGCATTGATGTGTCATCCTGGATGAGCTGCACTACCTGAGCCACTTGTGTGGGTTGTAGACTCCGCCTCATGCTACCACTAGAGTGACAGCACCGCCAGCATTCAAAAGTGACCAATCATCAGCCAGAAAGCATAGGAACTGAGAAGTGGTGTGTGGTGACCACCTGCAGAACCACTCCTTTATTGGGGATGTCTTGCTAACTGCCTATGCTTTCCACCTGTTGTCTATTCCATTTGCACAACAGCATGTGATTGTCAATCAGTGTTGCTACCTAAGTGGACAGTTTGATTTCACAGAAGTGTGATTGACTTGGAGTTACATTGTGTTGTTTAAGTGTTCCCTTTATTTTTTTGAGCAATATATATATACACATATATATTGAATAGACAAGGCAAGAAAAATTTTCATAAACTAAATGCATCAAGGATTAAATTCATTTTAATAGGAATTTCTGTTGCACACGACAATTTCCCACTTAACTCTGTGCATAGTCTGCTATGCCTTTAATTCTAGAAGCCAAGCAAAGCTAAAACATCAGCTGCCACTATGAGCTAACTAGCAAAGACCATTTTAAGAATGAAGTAAAAGCAATCATTGTTCACCACTTTCAAGTTAGTAGCTGTTTAATTTGCAATTATGTCTGCAGTTAATGTTCCCCATCCAAGGTGTTTCATGTTTTTTTTAATCAAAGCATTTTTATGGCTATTACAAAGGTAATAGACCTTTTTAAATAATTGCACCATTAAGTATTTTAAGGTCTCTTGAATATCTACAACAATATCAGATTGCAGCAATTTGTGACAAGATTGATCATAAATGGCATAAACAGCAGCGGTGGGAGAATTGAACTTTAGCATAACTCTATAGGAGATGACTAAATTATAGTAAGCTATTGTGTTTCAGAAGATAAATGTACTTTCTAAGAGATTTTGTTCAAATTCATCTTACAACCTATAATCTTGGATATCATTGTAAAGTTAAAAAGTAAGAGAAGATGCTTCACTTTCAATTAATGAACACAAGCTGGAGATGTCTTTGTGTGTACTTGTATATATATCTTTATTTTTCCAGATCATTTTCTTTCTACATTCACCAAATTGCTACATTAACAAAATGTGAACAAGGAAAAAAGGCAAGAGCTAACATGACCTAAATTTGGCAAGTCTTTCATTGTGAAATGAAATAAATACCTTGCACAAGATCACATTCTAACCTCTATAGTAATAATAAGATAATTATCATTTGTTAGTTCCTACAATCATAGATTTGAAATACTTGTATGTTTGCACTGAAGGAAAGGAAAACTTTACAGTATTCTTCTCTAGACGATATATAACATGAAACAAGCATTTCTTACTGTATATGCAATGCAGCAATGATTCACAAACTTATTTCTTCCCTGGTATGACTTATGACTATTCAGCCACACCACCTTACATTTTTTTTCCTGAAAACAGAAATAGGACAACTTTGCACCGCTTCTATTACTGTTTGGGGATAGTTCTAACATCTGAAAATATAGCTTCAAATGAATAATTAAATATGATTACTGGTTTGCATTGCCACTGCAATTCTTCATAGGAGTGATAAATGACAAGGTAACACTTTAGATACCATTGTATTCTCAATAAGCAAAGAAAGCAAAATTGGTAAACTGAAGCAAATTAAAATAAAAAATGTTTATTTTCATTCAATTCTGTATTTAGGACAGATTTATTGCATCCAGAATGTCTAATACAGAGAAAGCTTCAAAACCATCTTATTATTTGGCAATGCAGAATTACTAAGACTTTACTTGCTGGTAATTTCCTAATACAGCGATGGTGAACCTTTTAGGCAGAGAGCCGGAAATCCGACAACCAGCTGGCTGAGCTGGGGCAACAGTGCGCGTGCCACAGAGGGCTCTGTGTGCCATAGGTTCGCCATCACGGGTCTATACCTATGACTATAATTGAGACCAGAACTTCCGTCGCTAAGTCATGTAGTCGATAAATGATAAATGAATCACATCCAATTTTACAATTGTCAAGTGAATCACCATGGCCATTAAGCAAATTGTATAATCGTTAAGCAAATTCAGATCCCCTCATTGACTTTGCAGGTCAAAGAAAGCCAGTTTGGTCTAGTGGTTAAGGCACCACCAGGCTAGAAAGCAAGAGATCATGACCTGCCTTAACCATAAATGCCATTGGATAACCTTGGGCCAATCACTCTCTCAATCCAACTCATCTCACAGGATTGTTGTTGTGGGAAAACTAGGAGGACAAAAGAGTGTTGGATATGTTTGCTGCCTTGAGTTATATAAGGAAACAAACAAGTGAATAAACAAATAAATACAATGTCAGAAGCCCGCTCAGAAGGTTGCAAATTGTCATGGGCTGCTACAACCATCATAAATACATATTGCCAAACGCTTGACTTTTGATCACATGACCACAAGGATGCTGTGATGGTCATAAATGTGAGACGCAGTCATAAGTCATCTTTTTCAGTGCCATCATAACTTCAAATTATCACTGAGGCCTATCTGTATAGAGAAAACAAATTTATCCTCTTGACATAGCATTAAATATTAAATGTCTGCCCATCCTCAGGCCTACAAACTTTCCTACTGCAACATATATGCTCTTAAATCAAGAGGTACTTGCCCAGAAGTTGTGTTTACTTGCATAAATATATAGTTGGGAATTGCAGAAGTTTTCAAGTTCTGTTTTAAGTATTATTACTTATTAATAAAAAAAAACTGCAGAGGCAACTCAGTTTTTTGCATGAACAGGCTATGTATTTTTATCTTGTTCAGTCATCATTATTTTTAATTACATTTACCCACTCAAAATATTAAATTACCGTAAGAAGCGAAGGATACATTAACTAAAAATGTAAACTGCAAAATGCACTATCTTCATGAAAAAATACTGCTTTAAAGCAATTAAACCTCTAAAGCAATTGATAAAGAGAAATAAAATTAATGATATGTCCATTTATGATTTTGATCATAATTAGGAAGCTTGAGAGGGTAAAAATGTCTGTCTACTGCCAAAAAGACAATAAAGATACTGTCAAGTAAGCCTTTCAGGGGAGTTTATTCTAGAGGGAGGGAGAAAGCTATTTAAATGCGTAGAATGCAATTGATTTTTAAGAGGCTTCAAGGGGGGGGGGGGATCTTAAGATAGAAAAACCAGTTATTTTTGTCATAATTAACCCCAATGGCAGATTACCCTATGCTTATGCTATTTTGTCTATGCATGTGTCTGTTCCTTCAAGGGTATGTAGCCCTGCACAACATGAACCCTGCACAAAACAAAGAAGTGATTTTTGAATAGCAACCATATAGGGTGAGATAGGGAATTCTGCTGGTTGTTAACCTAATATATCAAAAAGGCATCAGCTTAGAAAATAAAATTGTGTCTAAATTAAATATTACCGACACCGTTATACAATGAAACCCCAATTTACCAGACCTCAGCACAATGAGCTTTCCATTCAAAGCGGACAGCTAAGTCTTCCAAAGGAGGGTCTACAGGGAACTCGCTACAGTCAACTCACCTCAGGAAAACTCACCATGGCTGTGGGACAATTCACTGCAGGACAAAAGTTACACTAATATTGAAGAAATAGTCCAATAGAATCATTAAAGAAAGGATGCCAAAGGAAGGACAAAATAAAATGTGAATGAGAAAAATTAAAATATTTTAAAAATTATTTAAATAATTGAATTGTTGAATCGTCCCGCGTTGAGTTGTCCTGAAGCAAGTTGTCCCACAGCGAGTTGACCGTGGCATGTTTGCTGCAGAGTTGTCCCATTCCGTCCAAAGGATGTGATTGCTTTAACACTTTCCAAGAAAGGTACTTTGTTTGCATTAACTTCCTTTGTGAAGCACCTCTTGCAAATCATTTGCACAGCCCTGTCATATATATTTAAGTAATTAGGAATGGTTTATAAAACGTACAAAAAGTTATCTGTGCTCATCTGCAGATAAAACTGTACTGAAGGAATCATAGACCAAAGAAGGCTAAGAATAGTTCACCTCTGAAGGAAGGGAAATTAAAAGTTTCAGGGGCCAACTTAGCCATACATTAAAATGCCTGAGTTTTCAAGGGGTATGCAATCTTTTCAAAACAGGATAAATTCCAGTGGCTTAATTTCAACTAACTAGAGTTTCATTCATATTAAACCCAACATAACATCTATATTCCTATGTAAGATGAGAAGTTTAAGTGCCAAAATATATAGGTTTGTCTTATCTGGTAGTATACACAAGTAGCTTTTGACTTATAACCACAACTGGGACTGGAATTTTCATCATGGTTGTCATGACCTGCATTGATCTACAATGGCAATTCTGACTTTCCCTATTGCAGTCATTAACTGAGAATTATGAGTTGTTAAATGAGTACCCATCCCATTCAAGACATCCCAGGCTTGGTCCCTCATAGTCCTGAGCCTCAGTAAGGTAAGGGATCCTAATGTGTGGATGAGCTTGGGGAAAGAAGGAAAGAAATGTTGCACAGGAAGCAATCAGGAGAAGAGAGGTAGGAGTCTCCATTTAACAGTCAGAGGAAATAGGACACCATCTATCTCCTGTTTACAACACAGTCCTTTCAGCAGTTCTAAGAAGGTTCCACACTCATTTGCACTATTCAGGTGATCCTGAGAGCACAGATAAATCTCCAAGGGGCCTCAACAACTCTCAGAAAGAGTGCTAACGACCAGATGACTGCAAGGGATATAAATCTTTCCAGCCTCCACTATTCAGTCAGAACTGAAGAAGCTTCTTGGATAAGAAGTAAAACGTCTTCAAGGAAAAACAAAGCCCATTGCCTTTTGAAAAAGCACCTTTGGGACAACTATGACCTGGATGACTGAGAATCTCCATAGACAGTCAGAGGAAGAAACTTAGGAAGGTCTAATGGTTCAATGAGTTAAAAGTGGCAGCAGAAAGTCTGTACTTTCAGACTTAACATATTCTGTTAATGTAGTCTTTACAATAAAACAGAATTAGTTCATCTTGTCATGCTTCCCATCTGATTTACCTGGGAGGCTGACAGGGACTGCCTCCAACTCTCCCACCCCCACCCATTTCTGCCTAATCTCTGCCCTTTTTGGCTGGCAGGCAACTTGCCTTGCCAGATGGCAAGCAACCGCAGAACTTCATAGCTCTGCAGCTGCTTACCACATCCCAGGAAGCCTCAGCAAATGCCAGCAAGCATTCATTCAACCAGTTGCCTTCTCTCCCCAGCCCCATGTGGCTTCCCAGATCACCCCAGCAAGCAAGCATTCCTTTGCTAACATTGCTCCAAAACTATCAGGCGGACTTGCCTTCTGAGCAGGCAGAAGAGGTAGGGCAGGTGAACAGTGGTAGCTCTCTGAAGTTGAGAGGATGAAATATCAAGCCCTCCCAAAGGAGGAGCTTGGCGGGCTACAAAGAGAGTAGAGCAAAGATGCTTTTTTGTAAGATTGTTCACACAGAAGGATACTCACCCTGCTAAATGAGCTATACCAGGGCTTCTTCTATTGAAATGAATTTTGAATGGTTGCTATAAACAAATGGGTGCAGGTTAAGGAGAACCTTTACAGCGACACAGGTAGTCTTTGACTTAAGACCACCATTGAACACAACATTTCTGTTGCTTAGCGAGACAGTTGTTAAATGAGTTTTTGCCCCATTTTACACCTTTCTTGGTGTAACATCTTATACGGATGTTAAGCAAATCACTGCAATTGTTAAATTAGTAACACAGTTGTTAAGTGAATCTGGCTTCCCCGTTAATTTTGCTTGTCAGAAGTTCTCAAAAGGGGATCATGACCCCGGGATACTGCAATTGTCATTTGAAACACTTGCCAAGTGTCTGAATTTTGGTAATGTTGACTATGGAGATGCTGCAATGGTCATAAGTGTGAAAAATGGTCATAAGTCACTTTTTTCAATGCCATTGTAACTTCGGTCACTAAATGAACTGTTGTAAGTCAAGGAAGGCCTGTACTTTTTAAAAGTACCCATATACGCTTGCAGATAAGCCCACCTGCAAATAAATGGACTCTCAAATCTTTAGGCAAAATATTATGAAAAATGTATAATCCAAATCTGGTTTGGATAAACCAAATGTGAAAATTAAAACGTACAAAAATCTAGAGGGTTGATTTATTTCTAGTACATTTACATAGTATTTTTATTTAAAAAATTTATGGTCAGATTATCCACAGATGGGTTTATCTGTAAGTATACACAGTAATTAAACTAGAGTTGTAGGAATTTTTTATGTTCTCTGTCCTATTCTGAACTGTTTACAAAACAATGAATTTGTTTCTAACCTGCTGCTGTACATAAATCTGGACTACAATTCCCACAATTTTCAAGTAAATCAGACATACTCTCTGGGAATTTAACGGCAGCTTCATAATGGTAGTAAATCCCTATGACGGACAAGGCTACTATACAGCTATGCAGTGCATAAAACTAACATCACAACATCTTGTGATACTGTTGATCAAGAGTGATTTAGTAATAGCTGTTGCTGGTAATTTCTCACACACATACACAGACACATACTGTAAGAGCTGTGTGTATTATTACTCATGAAGAAAAATAAACTGCTAATTATTTTGGCAACTACATACCCACAAGGATTCAAAGGAAAATCCATTTGAATATGAATGACTGAAAGCCTGGAACTACTTAAATGGAATAGCATTATTACAGTCTTCAAAAGAAACTTTATTTTCTCAAGGCTCCATTATAAGAATTAAAACAAAAGCTCTAGGTTTATTATAAAGGCAGGAATTATTACACCTTTGCTGTGCAATGTTCAGCAAGTCTAAAAAAATCCAAGTAAATTTAATTCCAAGTGACAATTAAAGCATTTATAGCTCTCTCTCTCACACACACACATACTTTGCTTCCTGTTGATGCCTCTTCACTGGCATGGCACAGGCATACACCCAAGAGCTAAATCCTACTCACTGCACTGCTTTTGCATTTGAAATCACTGCCAAATTAAAAGTTCTGGGAAAAGTTCAGTATCTGAGAGCAGCTGAACAAGAAAATGTATACAGTGATGCTTAAAAGTCTGTAAATCCTTTCGAATTGTCAATATTTCTACATAAATATGACCTAAAATATTATCTGTTCTTCACACAAGTCCTAAAACTGGATAAAGACGACCCAATGTAACAAAGGTGCCAAAAACATTATCCTTGTTCATTGATTTATCGAGGATAATGAGCAAATGCTACCCATTTCTGTGTAGCAACTACTATGTGAATCTTTGCTTTCAGTTAACTGATGGGCCCCCGTTGAGTAGTAATAACTTCAACTAAATGCTTCTGATAACACTTTGGATCAGTCTTGCACATCAGCTTAAGGAATTTTAGCACATTCTGTCTTAGAATTCCACTTCAGTTTGAAGATGCTGGTGAGCTTCTTTGCATGAACTGCTTGTTTCAGGCCCTCCCTAGCATTCTCTAGGACAGGGATCCCCAACCCCCGAGCAACGGCCCATTACCGGGCCTGGTGAGCAAGTGACCAAGCTCTACTGCACTACTAGTAGCTACTCTACTTGCACGAGTGGCAGGCATTCATGCACAAAGCTTCATTTGCATGAGCAGTGGGCGTTCATGCTTGAAGCTTCATTTACACGAGCGGCAAGCATGTATACTCACCACTTGTGCAAATGGGAGTTGTGGGCATTTAAGCCTCCCACTCACACAAAACCATCCCCTCTTCCCCCATCCACCCCAAAAAACCCGGTCTGCCAAGGACTGCTGCTCCAGGATGAAGATCAGGACTTTGACTTGGCCATTCCAAAACATTTTCTTCTGCTTTAACAATTCTCTGGTCATACAACTTTTTTTTTTTTTTTTTTTTTGGAATAGCAATAGCACTTAGACTTATATACCGCTTTACAGCCTTCTCTAAGTGGTTTACAGAGTCGGCATATTGCACCCAATAATTTGGTTCCTCATTTTACAGACCTCGGAAGGATGGAAGGCTCAGTCAACCTTGAGCCTGGTGAGATTTGAATTGCCAAATTGCAGGTAGCTTGCAGTCAGTAGAAGTAGCCTGCAGTACTGAACTCTAATCACTGCGCTATCGCAGCTCATGTTCACTCACTGTATAACCCACTTTCTCTTAAGCTTCAGTTCAAAGGTAAAGACACCCTGATTTCAGGGGTGAAATCTGAACCAGTTTGCTACCGGTTTGCTGGCGGTGCATGCACACCAAATATGCACTGCGTGTACATGCACAGTGTGCACCAAATGCATGCTGAGCATTTAAAAAGCTACCGGTTTGGGCAAACCGGTAGTTAAAAAAGCTACAATCTGGCGATCACCTGTGCCGCGCAGGCAGGATTTCCTGCTTTCTAATGAAGCTAAACTGCGCACCACAGCTGATTCCCCCCCCGCCCTTCGCTGTTCTCTTTACCTTCCCAAGCCTCCTTTTGGTGCATACTGCCACCAAACTACCAGTTCGACAGAACCGGTAGCTTATTTTTTACTACCGGTTCAAGTGAACCGGTATTTTTTATCACTACCGGTTCTCCCGAACCGGAGCGAATCAGTAGCATTTCACCCCTGCCCTATTTCCCTCTAGAATTGCTGGTATAATTTAGAATTCATACTTCCAACAATGATGGCAAGCTATACAGAGGCAGCCATACAGATACAGGCTCAAATCATGATATTGCCACCATGTTATAGATGGGATAAAGTTCTTATGCTAGAATGCAGTCTTTGCTTTTTGCTAAACAATGCTTTTCATTCAAACCCTAATGTTCTATTTTGGTCTCATCTGTCCACAAAACTTTCTTCCAGTAGCCTTCTGCCTTATCAACATGATCTTTCATAAACTATAGACAGGCTGCAATGTTCTTTTTGGAGAGTGGTGGTTTTCTCTTTGCAATCCTGCCATGTACATCATTGTTGTTCAGTGTTATTCTGATGGTGATCTCATAAAGGCTGGCATTGCAAGAGAGGTCTTAAGTTCTGCAGATGTTATCCTGTGGTTCTTTGAGACTTCCCAGAATATTATATGCCTTGCTCTTAGTGTGATCTTGGTTGGTTGACTACTTCTAGGTAGTGTGACAATAGTGTTGAATTGTTTCCATTTGTACATGACCTGCCTGGCAGTGAATTGGTGGCATCGAAATACTTTGGAAGTAGTTTTGTAGCCTTTTCCAATCTGGTGAGCATCAACAATAAATCTTCTTTAGGACTTCTCATACTCACACTTACCACACCACTGATTGTAACATCTGATCTAACTTCCCCTTCCAATAATCTATAGGTTCATCCTTCCTTCCTTCCTGCCTGCCTGCCTGCCTGCCTGCCTTTATTCCTTCCTTCCTTCCTTCCTTCCTTCCTTCCTTCCTTCCTTCCTTCCTTCCTTCCTTCCTTCCCTCCCTCCTTCCTTCCTTCCTTCCTTCTTTTCTCTTTCTACAATCCCGTAGTCCCTCTATACAGGGTAAAGTCGTGGTGACTGGGTGGAGCTAAGCATTTATTGGCTGGATATCCTTCCTGGTGCCTACATGGAATTCATAGATTTTTTTTAATTTTTATTTTTTTGCACACTAGGAAAGAAACATCTGCCGCTACCTAGCGTTGAACTCTCAATGGTCAAGAGGTTTTTTTTGTACAAAAAAAAAAAATCAGATGGAAGAGAACATTCATATTTTTCATTTACTGTAATCCTGATATACCTTTACTATTAGACTGAGATACAATAACTTCTGAATTATCATCTATTCCTTCCCATCCATCAAATGTTTATTCCATATTTTCCATATAGTATTCATCTTATTAAACAATAATACAACAGTGCAAGTGTAAAAGTGCAAGTGTGGCTTTTGCTGGTATTTATTGTCAAGGAAGAGATAATAAAAAGATTTTGTTGATGTGAAATTCTTTTACTTTATCCATTTGGATTATCTAAACTCGCTCTCTTAACCCAAGAAGCAAAATGTTGTTCTATGGGACTTCAATATATAACTTAAGCTTTAAAAGAAAGCCTTGAGCAGAACTATAAGTGAGAACCTTTTGTCCTTATTGCCTGTTCTTCATCTAATATTTCAGCTTTTGGATGCCTACATGCAAACACAACCTTGGTCTTTCTCACCACTGAGTTGCAAATTATTTTTTTATGCATTTGGGAACAATTTATTGGTATTGAAAGACCAAGTAAGCAGTCAGGATACACTGGCTTAATTTCTTCTAATGTTGTTCCTGCCAAGCCTGAATTGTAATGGGTGCATTACTTGGAGCCAGACAGTTCCATCCTCAGAAAGTACTGGAGTTTAGTTATGAGAAGTTTCAGATGCAGAATCTGTATAAAAATAACAAGTCATTCTCCAGAATATAAAAGGGAAGTAGTTGAGTTTAGGACAAAGCGCCTAAACGACAATCTAAAAAGCTTTATAGCTGTGAAAGCTAGCTGTTCATAGGACTAGTGTTCCTTCATGAATTAATGTTACCTATTCAAAGTAAGCAGTGATATTACTTCAGAAAGAACTATTGGGTTTTTTAATCCACTGTACAGGGATTAAATACAGGTCACTTTGAACTTTATGTTAATAAGTGGGTATAAGAAACGTACTGCATTTTTATGCCATGCTATCCATTTCCCATTCAGAAATCCAGGTGCAGATCTTTCATAATACGGACTTTGGATTTGGTATCAAGTTATGGGAGAATATGACTATGTGAGAATTATAATAATAGAACCTCTGCCTGCTGAAATTTCTCAGTGGCATTACTTTCGAGTCCTGCCAAACACAAAATGACCTCTCCTCCATTACTGCTCAGCCAATACTGAATAACAGTGAGAGGAGGCATTATTGCAAGCGGATGATTAACTATGAAAAAGAGGCACATTTTTAAAAAGGATCCATGGCTCAGACAGAACAGTGACAATCATATTGTAAATTAGAGTTTCATGTGTAAGCCAACGTGCAACACATAAAATAAAATTAGGGATTACCCCCAGAAAATAGCCTGGATTGAAGGATCTACCAGTCGGGGCAAATACCAAGTCCATTATTCTGTGCCACATAAATTTTTGTACTCCACGTGAATGTACAAAAGCAAAGAATTCGCAGATTAAGTTACTAGTAAGCCTCACATTTCAAGGTGTATAGTCTATTGCATTGTGTTAATTTTCCCTGAGAACAAGCCCCAGAAAGAATGCACCACAATAACTTGATTATTCTTGTTCAAGCATATCAATCACTCTGACCTTCCCACTTAATAACATTTTGCCATTTTATACCATTAATTGAGTTCTCTATTTTGTTTCAGTTAAAATAGTCTTGGGCAACTTGTTACCCACTATACTGAAAAGTGCCTGCCACAGATGTTCTGACACCTGGAAGGCTCTTGGCAGTTCCCATGTATTTGCAAATTTCAGTCTAGCAGCAAATCCAGAAAGCTTGTAAAGATCTTTGGCAAGATTCCAACTTACTAAACCACTGCACTAGATTACGCAATTGTGGAAAAGATTTAGAAACAGAAAACTATAACCCTTTAAGCATAGTTCGTTATCTGGCCATTTAAGTTATGGAATTTGAAATATTTAAAGCATGGAATTCTTGTGCAGCGTACAGATGAACAGATCACTTGACTTTTTTCTCCATCCTTCTTCTTCACCTTTCTACATCTGATTTAAACACAGTTTAGAATCTGATGGGATGTTAATGATGAACATATTACAACATTAGCTAAAGCCAATTTACTCTCCCCCTCCTTCATCTAATATTACTAAAAAATCCACCCATACAAAACTAGGTATTTCTTCTTCTTGAACTGATTTTCAAAAAGAAGGAGCCAGAGAACAATAGGCACATCTTGATGTCTCAGCCAAGCACATTTTTTGTACAGATTATCAAGCATCATCTCTGTGGATGAACTTGGACTGACCTGAAACAATTTACAGAAACTAGAATAAATTGGTCACAAAGGTCAGGCTAACCCTATCTTCATCTTTGACTGAGTTAGCTTAGCAGATCAGCGTACAGTACAGACTACTGTATACTGGTCTGCAACAAAGTCCTTTTTATTGAATACCATGAGATACTACTCTTAGAATGTGGATATCGATAATAGCACTGTTACTACTCGAGCTGTGGTGGCGTAGTGGTTAGAATGCAATACTGCATGCTAACTCAACTGCTCACTCCAGGAGTTCGATGCTGACCATCTCAAGGTTGATTCAGCCTTCCATCCTTCTGAGGTCAGTAAAATGAGGAACCAGATTGTTGGAGGACAATATGCTGACAATAAATTTAGAGAGGGCTGTAAAGCACTATGAAGCGGTATATACGGTAAGTCTAAGTGCTATTGCTAGTTAGATGGACTCAATTGGTTGAACAACTACACCTAATGGTTCCATATCAACTTGGATGGATATATTGAGCAGCAGCTTAGATGGAAGTACTGGGTGGATTTTGTGCTGGAAACTGTGTTCAAAATTTTTACCAATAGCTTGGCCAAGGGAGTTGAGGGAAGCCTAAAAAAGTTTGCAGAGAATACAAAATTGCGAGGACTGGCTAACATTATACAAAACAGAGAATATTCAGAAAGATGTAGTGAGGCTTGAGCAGTGGACTGAAATAAACAAGATGTAATTTAACAAGAAATGCAAAGTTTTGCACCTAGGTAAGAAAAATATACGGTGCAAGGAGGGGAAGACTTGACTTGGCGCTAATATATGGGGAAAGCATCTGAATATCCATGTTGACCAGTGATACGCAGCAGTTGCTCCAAAATCAAGGGCTATGTTGGGCAGCACTAACAGGGGCATAAAGTTAGATCATGAGAACAAACCGCTACTTTCTACTTTCTGTTCAGACTCCATTTTGAATATTGTGTCCAGTTCTCGGTATCATACTCTGTTTTCCCGAAAATAAGACATCCCCTGATAATAAGCCCAATCGGGCTTTTGAGTGCATGTACTAAAATAAGCCCTCCCCGAAAATATTTAAACTCATGCGCAGCCAGTCCCCGCCATTTCCTCAGGTTTCCTCCACATGCCCCAAAATAATAAGACCTCCCCAAAAATAAGGACATGAGTTTATTTCGGGGTTCAAAAAAATGTAAGACAGGGTCTTATTTTCAGGGAAACACAGTAGTTTTTTAAAAAAGGCAGTGACAAACTAGAACAAGTTAAGAGATTGGCTATTTAAGATCTGGAAATGAATCCCTACAAGGAACAGCTAAAGGATTAGAATATATTTGACACAAAACATGATAGTAATCTTCATTGGGGTGGGGGGTTCATATACAGAATGGACTTGTTCACTATTGGCAATGGACTTGTTCACTATTGCTCATTCTAACACTATTCCCCTTATGATCAATTAGATGTTTATCAGAAGTGCACAGAAACACTGTGGAACAATCATACCTTTTTTGGGGAATCCCAACAACTACCCGAAAAAGAGAGATTGCTTCTGCTATGAGAAATAGCATATAGCCATCATGATGAATAGCCAGACAGCTTTATCTTATATGAATGTGTGTCATTCCTTTATTACATTAACTATGTAAGGTGTGAAAAAATTGCTGTCTTTCATTTGCAAGAAATACCCCATAATTTAGCTTGACTGGATGACTCTGGCTTCTAGTTTATCAGATAGATTCCCCCTGGTTATCTTCTCCCCATCGTCATTGCCTTACCATTCACCTTCAAATTAAAAAAAAAAAATCCAAATATTACAATCTTTTTTCAGAGGAAATGATTCAGATTCCTCTTTCCTCTGTAAAATCTGGCACAGAGTCAAATCTAAAGGCATGCTACATATTTTTGGCATAGATTAGAAAGTTCATTATTTTATCTTGGCCTTTAAGCTTTGTACATCAAGGAAAATAAGGTCTTGGTCTGGCACTGAAACAACAGCAAAGCAAGCATCAAATGAGCCTTCCTGGAGCAAGAAATCTAAAAAATAGGAAGCGAGGGCACCACTGGGAGAGACCTCCTGAGGAGGGGTTCTGGTGCCGATCCAACACCCAAAAAGCCTGATATGAAAGCAGACTTTCCGTTGAATAACTGGCCTCAAGTTGAACAAATAGCTTTAAAGGCAAGCACTGGCAATGGAAATTGTGTTGGGAACTGTATAATTAATTAGCCTTGGGCATCAGATGAAATGCATGTAATTAAATTTATTAATGACATTAGAAGTTCTAATACAAATTGTTGGCCAGTTTTTCTGCAGGAAGAAAAAGACAGAAGAAGGGATGTAAAACACAGGCAGGTTATAACTGAAAACAAATATTATTATTACAAACAATAAATAAATAATAAATAAATAAATAAATAAATAAATAAATAAATAAATAAATAAATACCGTATTTTTCGCACTATAAGACGCACCGGACCATAAGACGCACATTAGCTTTAGAGGGGGGGAAAAAAAACCTGTCTCTGCTTCCCAGCATTCATCTGGTATTCATCTGGCTAGTGTCCTTGCAGCAAACAGCCTGGTCAGCTTCAGCACGTTATCGCAGCCCCAGCACATGGCTTGTCAGGACTCCTCTCCATTTCGCCCACCACCGGTCAACTGAGCTGAGCTGCTGCACCTGGCAGGGAATGCTGGAGCCTTCACTGCTGACTGGCGGTTGGATTGGCCTCCCAGAATACCACCGATCAGCTGTTTTAGGCAGCAGGGATCACCGCTGTTGTTCGCTGCTGTTGCTTATCACCGCCATTCGGCGGTGGTGATCAGCAGCTATTGGCGGCAAAAGGCTATAGGTGGTGATCCCCGACGCCTAGAACACCTTATCAACAGTATTCCAGGAGGCCGATCCAACCATCAATCAGCTGCTTGGCAGTAAACGCTCCAGCATTCCCTGCCAGCGCCAAATGGCAGCAGCGGTGTCAGGCAGCGGCGAATGCTGCCACCACACCAACCCTCCTCCCCAATATCGCAATAGTTGATCTATAAGATGCACAGTCATTTCCACCCACCTTTTGGGGGGGGGAATGCGCCTTATAGTGCAAAAAATATGGTAATACTGAGGCAGAGTATCAAGAGCCCCCTTCCCCAAGACACACCTATGGAAATATCTTGTTATAGAGATGACTGTATCTGGGAATGAAACCTGAAAAACATACCTATCCTACAACAACAAGATGCTCTTCAAAATCAGAATATAAAAAATGTGTGGATTTGCTTGTCCTATTTTTTTTTTTCAGAATAGTATTTTTTCCTCAATATCAAATAATTAAAGGGAGCCCCAAGGACAGAATACATACACTACCATAATAAATTATCATATACAAATTTTCTTTTGTATAATTTTCAAATTTGCCAGAATTCGCCAACCTAATTGGCAATCAATAAAATGCCATTTAAAAAGGGGGATGGTGGGTGCCTAAAGAAGCAATATTTCTCTCTGTTCTAATTGTGAGCAAGTCTGCTTCCCACACAAACTGGGCTATGACACTAATCCAACCAAGCAAAACAAAAACCAGCTAAATTCAGACTTCAATTTATCCTAGCACTTGTTGCTAGGAAACCTTTCATCCTCAGGGTCATTTTGTTGATTATCATTTATTAGGCACATGTTTAAATCATTTTAAAAGACAAGCTTCATTTAATTTTCTGTACCAAGTGAGCAGGCACACACATACATACACTCACTTGGACCTTTTCTTTTTTTCGCCATTAAATTACAAGTTCACCTTCAGGGCATGCTAAGAAATGTTTGCGTTATTGTTTCTGTAGTGATGAAACATTCCTTCCAGAAGGCTATTGGGCATTGCATACTTTGTACACAGTGTAAGTATTTCTTATAATTAAACATTCATTCTTTGCAGGAATGGGCTTTTGCTAATGCTTTAGTCCTTACTACAGAGGGAGAATTTTTAATTTTGGGCTGCATCACTTCAAACCTCAGCATCTAACTCCGAGCATCAAGATAAACTGACTATGAACTATTATGCACCCGCACTGAAAATTATCTTATTTTCATGATTTCTGGTATGTCTTTTGTAAGATGGGAAGGACATTTGTTACTGGGACTTGACACTGATTTTAAAAATGAAAAGTACAGGACCTGCTAAGCTTACTGAACAAAATCATTTACATACACTGTCAAAGCTCTATGTTTAAACTCCATACCAAACAGATACTGTTGTCTAAACGTTGCCCTGAAATATTTCCAGTTCCTTTATCAAACACTAACACTCTTTCTCTGATTCATAAATGGAGATTCAAAGCAGAAAGGAGATAGCACATGCACAAAATGTGTTTCTATCCAGATAGTCCTCAACTAACAACCATTCAGTTTAGTGATCATTCAAAGTTACAACAGCACTGAAAACGACGACTTATGACATTTTTTCATACTTACGATGCAGCATCCCCATAATCAAAATTCAGAACTGTGGCATACTGGAATGTATTGATGACGGTTGCAGTGTCCTGGGATCATGTGATCACCTTTTGTGACCTTCTGACAAAGTCAATGAGGAAGCCAGATTCACTTAGCAACCAAGTTACTAATTTAATTGCTGTGATGCACTTAACAACCGTGACAAGCAAAGTCATAAAATGGGGCAAAACTCCCTTAATTGTCTTGCTGAACAGCAAAAATGTAAATGTTAGGCTCAATCGTGGTCATAAGTCGAGGACTACCTGTATAGCACCTAGCACTCTGAAACAACTTGAAAATTAGCCTTGAACCAATAAGACTTGTAATCACTTGATCATGGGAATCATAATTAACCAGAGTTGTTACGAAGAAAAGAAGGCATCTTTTTTCAGATATTTAGAGTATGCATATTACTACCTTCCCTATCTCTGGATCTTTTTTGCCTTAACTTGTACTAGATTCTTCAGGAGGATGCCAGAAACAATATGGAATTTTTCATGAGTTTAAAACATTGCTTACTTTTTCTAAGAAAGAATATCTTCATATTAATACATACAGATGGGATTCACATTATGCTAAACCAGAGGTGTCAAACTTGCAGAGTCATGTTGTCGTCATCATGTGACGTATTGAGACTTTTTTCCCTTTGCTAAACCGGGGGTGGGCGTGGCCAGTGTGACACGCATCCGGGCCAGGGACACGAGTTTGACACCCCTGCGCTAAACTATATAGTTCTGTTTAGCTTTGGTTTAGAAACTTGTGGAAATCTAACTATTGTATGACAAACACAATTCATGTGCTAACCAATATATGAATCCAATCTACTGTAACGTATTCAACAATAAATATTTTAATACAATATATAAACAAAAAGATATTCATTTATTAATGGGGAATTTTCTTGAAAAATGAAATCAACATACCTGGTAATTGAAAAGAGGCAAAAGAAGATTAAGCATTATGAAAACAGAACATTCTTTGACACAGTTCCAGATCTCTTTTGTATTGAGAAATGGCCTTTGCATTCAATTCTATATTTTGTTTCCTATTATTTCCAACATATTTAGAAGTTATAGGAGATCACTGAATTTAGAAGGAGGTGTTAGATCAAATGACCAGGCCAAAAACAACTTTATTTTTACTTTTCAGCTAATGCAGGGCTAACTCACGGCCTACGGGCCAGATGTGTCACGTGTTGGCCATGCCCACCCATTTTAGTGAAGGGGAGGGAAAGGTCACAATACATCATGTGACGAAAACCTGACAGCACAAGTTTGACACCCCTGAGCTAATGCTAATAAGACTACAGATGTAGGCAGTGAGAAATTAAGAAGTGTGAATAAACTGTAGCTCAGTTCAACAAATCATCCAGTCCATGACTGAGATTGCAAATTTTTCTGGAAGCTACATTATTCCTTCTAAAAGATGACATGAGGCTGTTGGATCTTCTACTGCTCCTGGAAGATCAAGTGGCAGTGGTGGCCAACTGTCCCTTTGTTCAATTCTATTCTCCAGCCCACTTTTAACATTCATTTGAGGGGAAAGGAAAGAATTTGCTTCTTAGGCTTTCAAATCAATTTTGAAAGACTGCCCTTTTCTGCAGTTATTCAAGGAAGTAGAGGCAATGCTTAATTTTCAGAAAGTGATCTGAAAAAGACTGACATTTTTACCTGTTTGTTGATGGTAAACTGTGAAATATGACCAGGGGCAACTTAATTCTAATTATTAAATATTGGCTATACAGATAGTCCTTGTTTAGAGACTGCCTTGGGCAGTAACTATTTACAGTGATAGAAAAAGTAACTTTGTGACCGACACCTGTATTTCTGATCTTTGCAATGCCTCTCGCATTTGTCTTTCTTCACCAATGCAGTAAGTACACATTCTTCTGTTCCTGACCCATTTTTTCCTTTTCCTCCTAGCAGAGCAGAGATGTATAAGCAAGTTATCACTTCCTGAGCTGCAGCAAGATCTTCCCTAAAAAATGCTAATGGCAAGGTAACAGGCTCAGCTGTGACCTTAATTAGCCAGCTTGCAGCAGCTGCCTGAAATTGACAAGACCCTAGTCAGTTTTGCACTAAAGCTTCTTTGCCTCCTAAGCAGCTCATTTTTTTTTAAAAAAAGTCAGTACTAGCACTTTGCTAAAACTGTATATCAGTGTGCCTGCTTACTCTCTTGTAATACCTTCCTCTCCTATGATTTTTCATTTAATAACCACTTTATTTCACAAGCGAGTTGCTAGTCCCAATTGCAGTCACTAAATAAGGATTGCCTGTACTTTCCAGTAAATTCTCCAATATCTGGATAGATACAGGAAATTTTACCATGCAAATCTGTTTTCCATAAAGCAGACAATTTGTATATTATGTATTTCTCCATGTAGTACAATAAAGGCCAATTATAAGCAGCAGTTAAATCTCCAAATTACAAACCTAATTGCCTGTCATAAAATTATGCTGCCATATAGCAATAGGTTGTCTCCAAGTGTAAATTGACCTTAAGTAAGGTTCATTAAATTACTGTAACAATCCTAACATCATGCCATTGCTTTTCTCTCCAGATAATATATTTGTTTAAGAATTCAACAATTATAGATTCAATCAATTTGGGAAAGGAGGTTGTGTCTCAAATACCAAATCAGCAATATCAGGGATTAAAAGTGAATTTTAAATTTGTTCAATTCTCAGTACTATAAAAGGATGATAGCTATCAAAGTCTGAGCAGCAAACATAAATTAGATGATGAAAGGGCCATTTTGTAACAAACTGATCATAGTATGCCCTTCAAATACAAGGACATTTTTTTCTGCTCATATCGGCCATTTTATTGATTCTAATTAAATACAGATTCCCACAGTAACAAAAGTTAATGCAATATCTGGGTCAAAGAATATCTAGAAAGTAGGCCCAAACTGCAAATTCATCATTTTAAAAAGCAGATCTTTGCTTTTCAAACTGTATCCCGAAATACCACTTTAGAGCACATACACTTTCTGAAAGATTTCATAAAGTGCATGTTTATTAACTAAGTTTATTACTAAAAGCTAATTAATATTAGGGAATAGTTACATCTTAGTATCCTATACTATTGCATTTAACATGTTATAGGTAATAATAAGAAAATGTACAGCCAGTATTGTGTTGATGCAAAACTGTGAAGTGGACTGTTTGCCCAAAGAAGCTAAAGCAAGGCTGTCAAACTCCCAGCCCATGGACTGGATGTGTCACACTGGCCACGCTCACGCCCAGTTTAGTGAAGGGGGAAAAACTCCCGATATATCATGTGACACCGCCACGAGGGGGCGGCGGCACGATGAGTGTCACAAAGACTCATTCTGACAGGTGGGGCTGGGGAGAAGCAAGACACGTGGAGCAAGACGTGGCTCCTCTTGCCGTCTCTTCTCTCCCCCTCTTGCCGGGCATGGCAGGGTACCTGCCCCTTGCTTAGCCACCCACCCCCTTTAGGGATGCAATTTGGGGGTGGCAAGTGGGGCAGGCGTCTTACCTTTCAAGCTCTCTGGCGTTCCTCGCCACTATGTCCAGAGAAACACGTTTTTTTAAAAAACCCTTCTCGCGAGTTCAATAAAGTTTTTTTTTACAATGTGTTTCCCTGGACATGGGAATGCGACAGAGCTTGAAAGATAAGACGCCTGCCTCACCTGCCACCCACAAATTGCATCCCTAAAGGGGGTGGGTGGCTAAGCAAGGGGCAGGAGCCATGCCCAGTGAGGGAGGGGGGGGAGAAGAGACAGCAAGGGGAGCCACGTCTTGCTCCATGTGTCTCACTTCTCCCCCGCCCCACCCATCAGAAATAAGTCTTTGTGACATTCATTGTGCCGCCGCCGCTGCATGGAGCAGGACTCTGCAAGGCTTGTGCCCTTGCACGATGAACGGCAGCACTGCCACAAGGTTTGACATACCGGCGCAGCCGCGAGCGGCAGGATGGCAGCTATGCCAGTATGTTGAAGCTTGTGGCCATGCTGCCATTCATGCGTGCAATGGCACAACAAGCCTTGCAGAGTCCTGCTCCACGCAGCGGCGGCGGTGGCAGGACACATCAAGGCAGCGGCACCCAGCCGCTCGGCTGGCGCGAAGAACAGGGAGAGGAGGGCATGTAGTTGGGGGGGGGCTTATTTGGGGGGACTTATTTTAACTCATGCACTGAAAAGCCCGATTGGGCTTATTATCCGGAGAGGTCTTAGTTTCGGGATAACATGGTATATTTTAGAAGTTTGATTAATCCTTCTTTTCTCAGAAAGGGTAGAATGATCCAATAGGAAGCCTTAAACAAGGATCTGAAGTATAAAAACTCCTCCCTCTCTCTCTCTCTCTCCTCTCTCTCTCTCTCTCTCTCTCTCTCTCCCTCCCTCCCTCCCTCCCTCCCTCCCTCCCTCCCTGCTATCTAATTTATCTGCTGCCCATCTTGGGTGCCTTCAACATTACAAGCTATAAAATGGTAAAACATAAATATTTCTAAAAACAATAAACATAGAATTACAATCAAAAGTAATTAACCATGGTTTGTTGAAGGTATATAAATTCTGCAAAAACACAACATTTATATAGTTTTCAGTTTATATGCGATTTGCTGGCCACTTTTGGCTATTTTTATTACTTTTTGTATAGAATACAGAATTCAAATTTGAACATGACATGAAACATATAGGAATATCCAAGCAAATTACAAATTATGTTCCCCATTCACACATCACACTATACCATACCTGCAATCACAAAGTCAACAAAATTGTGGTTATTTACCCACCGTGCCAAGCTAAAAATAAAACTAATTGCATAATGGTTGAGTAAGATATGAGATCAATAACAACAATTTGCAGGGAGTCCATGTAATAGAATTGAGGAAAAGCAAAGGCTATTCATCTTGCTCTTAGTAGTCCATACTGAATTCATAAATTTAGGTTACAGCCATGCAGAACACCAGATGACTAGCAAACATGCAAGATTTCTTGGTTGCTGTGTAATCACACTAACTGTAGATGGTTTGGAGAACTGCATTTGAAACTTTATGTGCAAAAATAATTTAAATTTATAATCTATAATTACATTTCATCTAAATATATTAATCTCAGATTTTTATCCTGCAAAAAAAAACACCTCAGTAGTGGTAGTGTTTTATTGGCTGAAGAAGGTATTAAAATAGCTTTTTTTACCCTCTTTTTCAAAAATAGAAAGAAGGAAGGGATATAGAACAATGAAGGAGAAAGGTAACAAAAATTCTAAAGATCAGGTTGTTTGAAGACCCTAAGGAAACTCATTTTGTTAATTAAAGCTATTTAACTATATGTGGTAACAAGCTTCAATGAAATGTATTGCCATTTTAAAAGCTTTTATGTTTCTCCAATTTAAATGAAAACAGTCTTTGTATAAACTGGTATTTTCCTTTGTTCTCAAACATATTAAATAAAGACTAGAAATTGAATTTATCCAACCATCTTCTATTACATTAGTTTCTTTTGACATTTTCTGCTCCCTCATCACATTTGTGTTTTCAGAATCATAATTGCCCTTCCGTCTCCACAGACTGAAGATATGAGGACACAAGCAATAATATACTTTATTCCCAAACGTTCTGAAAGAGGGAGAGAGAGAGAGAGAGAGAGAGACACACACACACACACAGACAAAAAATGCAACTTACTGGCAACAAAAGCCTTGTAGCTGTTGAAGGAATCTTCCCACATGGTATCCAGAGAAGCCACGATGAGGAAAGCAAATCCTACAATAGGTTCAGAGAAAGAGAGAGAGAAAGAGAAAGAGAAAGAGAAAGAGAAAGGGAGAACGTCTTGTTAGTAATGCCATTCCAGTGAAAACGCCTTCTCTTTATGCCCAGGAGAAATTTGGAATGCTAAGTACATCTTTCTTGTAAGTGTTATTAAGCATCTTGTTCTTATAGCATTATTAAAATCTACAATCATGCAACAAATGACTCTAATAATACATCACTTATGACTTTCATCTACATCTATACTATTACAATAGATTTATTCCTCTATTTCTCTAAAGGAGACCTTTATGGACACCCAGCTCTTTGGCTGTCCCTGTCTGACCCTCAGGAGGTCAACTGGAAATTAGAAATCAAATATAAATAAGACGTGACATATATTCTTACCAGTAGCAACTAATCAAAACCGTATCATTTACTGCTCTTTATAAAGCAATAAAATTAATATTGAGTTAAATTAAATTCAGTCTATTGGTTTGTCCCTCCACAACAGTCCATCCTTGCTGTAGAGCCGAGGTGTCAAACTGGAGGCCCATGGGCTGGATGCATCACATGCAGGCCACATGCAGGCCACGCCCCCATCACATGCAGGCCACGCCCACTCCAGCTCCACGAAGGGGAAAAACGTTGTGATATGTCACATCATGGCAACATGATGCAGTGAATTTGACGCCCGTTATGTAGAGCATTACTTTTTTAAAATAGAAAAAGAAAAAAAAGGGAAGGAACTGCCTGGGAACCAATTTGCGAAAAGAGTTGGATTTTATTATTATATGAAATCAGAATTCTGAAACTCCCATTTTAGAATTCTGATTTCATATAGTGGGTTGTAATCAGAAGCTGAATCAGTTTCCCACTATGGGAACAAATAAATTTTACAAGATACAGGAACTTTCTACTGTTGCAGTTCATACCACAAACACCCTTATGTGTTGATTCTTGGTTTTATGTCTTCTTCCACCCACTGTGAAGTGTGACAGTAAAATATACTTCTTGTGAAACAAATTCAAGTCAAAGGTCTCTGGAGTGTTTACTACTATCTTGACAGGCTGAGACACAATACCCTTGCCTGTGGTAGCTGCTGCTCAATTTTTTGTGTCTGAAATCTGAAGACAGTGTGACAGATCACTTCCAGTTCAGCCTGTCAGTTTGGCACTCTTGAAGTCCCAATTCATGAAGTAGGCCGTTACACTAAAATCACTGATCTTCCATATTTGTGTTCGTACTGTATAGTATTTATACTTCTTAGTTTGATTGTTTTTCTCTTCCCTCCTTGGTCAAGCACACACTGGGCACTGCATCAGAACAAAAAGATTTATCTCTTCCCTTCCACAAACCCAGCACAAAGTCAAAACTAAGATTGCTTTACCTGGAGATGCCAAGATACTTAAATTCTACAAATAAACTTATTATGAGAAATTAAATCTATGTCCTAAATTCCAAAGATAAGCCTTATTCAGACTCCCTTTATACCGTAGCTCTCATAAAAAGCATGTTTTATGATCCTTCCAAAAAACACACAGAGTTCATCAAAATTAAATTCAGTATTGTAAGGTTATTTATATAAGAACAGAGTATTCTGATGCACTTGAAAGTAATGTAATTTGACCCATTAGATTTTTTTAAAACACCTATGGTGGGAGTGCTGACCTTCAAGCAAAGGAAAACCTTTAAATGTTCTGTTGACATCTGAACTACAGAAAGAACAAAAATATCACCTCCTGTACCATCTGTACACAGCCTTCGACTTTGCCCTCTGCTTTTCTGTTTATTACGGTTTATTTGAAATGATGGCAACTTATAATTAACAAACTAAAACCAAAGCAGAATCGTTTTTCTGAAGTTTCAGAATTTTGCCAGCTTTGAAAAATTACACCATTGATGTTTAAAAACATACAAATTGTTTCACATTATGAAGAATTTTTTTTTTAAATATCTAAGATGATATATCTATACAGCAATTTATATCTAAAAACTAGTCCTTTCACTTATAGTTTGTAGGAAAAACTGGAAAGTCCTATCACTGCTTCTTGGCTGATAAACTGCTGCTCAACAAATAATCCTTCTCTGTTCTTCTATAATAAAGAACTATTAATCCTTTCAACAATTGCCTTCTTTTGCCATTTTACAGTACAAATCAATATGAGCCCTAAGAAACATCTCAAGCTGAACACGTGATACATTGATTAAGGGGTAATTCTCTGTATGTATAAATAAAGCACACAGCATTTATAGAAAAATGATGTTCAGAAATGCTATTATTTAGGCTGTCTCTGGGTGTACAGGGTTAAAAAAAAAAAGACAATGAACTGTTCTTCTTTTGGAGACTAGAAATGATAGAGGATTGGTTCACCAACTTTCATATAGTTCAGGCAGCTTTCCCCATTCCCCTTTTGTCAGCACCCATGCACAAAGACACCCTGTTAAAAACAACTCCACCAAGGAGGAATGTTGATTAATTCTTATCAACTGTACAGTAAGTTAAAATGTTGTGAGTTAGGACTATATTTTTCCTGAGAGCCAAAAAGAAGTATATCTCATATGACCCTCAGTAACAGGGTAAATAATATTTGTTACATGAGAAGAAGGCAATTGTTTGGTCTTCTGGTTCACTATAATGTTAAAAGCATTTTGTGAATGCTTCAATAAAAGGCTGCCAAAGGAGAGATTGTTATGGCACTATAAGCAACACTTTGTCTTTTAGAGCTGTGCATCATTTTGCATCTGAGGGCAGAAAGGTGCTTTGGCAAGTGCAACTCCTGTGCCGATGTATCTTCTCCTAGAATCACACTGAAGCCACAAAGGGTGGACAAATGGATCAAGTTGTTCAAAGGAGCTGCAATCAGAGACTTCCCAGGTAACCTTTCTGTCACACTTGTAAGTGGCTGAAAGGAGGGAGGTAAGGAAGGCACTGAAAACACTGGAGCATGGGGGAGCTGGTGGGATGGGAGCTGCTGAGGAGAGATGGTGAGAGAGATAGTGTCCTACACACCAGGCTTTATTCTATTTCTCTGGCAAACTATTGCTTCATCTGGAACCCAGAACAAAACATTCTAGGTTACAGTTCTTCTAAAGATGGTGGTACTGAGACTATTTAGCAGAATTTCTCAAATATAATACAGGTATTCCTTAACTTATAACCATAATCGAGCCCAAAATTTATGCTGCTAAGTGAGACATTTGTTAAATGAGTTTTGCCCCATTTTACAACCTTTCTTGCCACAATTCTTAAGTGAATCATTGCAGTTGTTAAGTTAGTAACACGGCTATTAAGTGAATCTGGCTTTCCCCATTGACTTTGCTTGTCAGAAGGTCGCAAAATCCCGGGACACTGTAACAGTCATAAATAGGAACTGGTTGCTGAGCATCAGAATTTTAATCACATAACCAGGGGGATGCTAGAACAGTCATAAGTGTGAAAAACAGTAATAGGTCACTTTTTCAGTGCCATTGTAACTTTGAACAGTCACTAAATGAACTGTTGTAAGTGGAGGACTACCTGTAGTTTGTTCCAGGTTGGGAACAAAACATATTTTCCATTCCACATATACCCCTGCTTCTCATACCATACCTGGGCACTAGTACTCATTCAGTACTAGAAGGTGCCATTATTAATTATTCCTGAATTACAGTACCCAATGCATCTGAAGGGCGACAGGTTAGAGAAAGATGACTTAATATCCAAAATAAGTCATTTTTTAAATTAAACATTGTAATAGTAACAAAATAATGAAGCAAGTAAAAAGAGAATTTTAGAAAATCTATTTTTGGTGTTATATACATATTATTGATTCAGATCATATCATTAACAGTGTAATCAGTCAATAAATATACTTTTTTCTTTATGTTACAGCATTCCTAGAATAACAAATAAAAAAGCAAACCTATTTAATTACTTGGCTTTGTTGCTATTTCTGATTGCTTTAGAAATGTTCCTGCTGAAGCTGGAAAGCTTAATTGATTTAATAAGCAACACGCTTTTTCCAGTGGTGAAATCCCAATTTTTTTACTACCGGTTCTGTGGGTGTGGCTTGGTAGGCGTGGCAGGGGAAGGATACTACAAACTCTCCATTCCCACCCCACTCTGGGGCCAGGCAGTAGTAGTATTTGCAGTTCTCCGAACTACTCAAAATTCTCCAGAACCTGTCAGAACCTGCTGGATTTCACCCCTGGCTTTTTCCCATTTTCCAAATGTTAATAGAAAAAATTCAGAGTAGCTTTGCAAGGTCATGTGTCCCCCACCCCTCCCAATCCATTTGGAACTGAATCAAATGGAAATTATCAGTCTCTGATCAGCTGTCACACAACTGCAAGTTTGAACACTTTAAACTGACAATCTGTTTTCTGCAAGTCGAAACACCATTCATCTTTTAGACCTTCTTTTATTCCACAGGTCAGAGCACTTCAAAAGCTGAAAATGTTGCATCGTCACATAGTTTAACCCAAATGCATTCATTTTTCCCCCACTTAAGCATTTCTTAGCACAGTCAAGCCTCATCATGTCCACAACAGCCTCTCACAACAAAATAAGAAGGAAAACATGCTGTTGCACAGAGCCATTTGTGCTGCAATGCAATGCAAAGCGTTTAACCCACAGATATATTTATCTGGTCTCATGTATTCAGAAAGCCATATGAAAGAGTTATTGTGAAACCACACATTTATTTTTGAAATTACCCAAATAGCAAAACATCTAAGGTATGTACATGTCCCCAAACTCATTAAATCTAAATAATATTATTTCTTCTAAAGAAATTTTGAAATACTATTAAGCTTCATAAGGATTCTTAATATTATTAAACTATAAACCTTAGGCCCATTAGCCACTTTGCATCAACTCATAATAGCTATAAACCAGTGGTTAAGGCACTAGAGATCTTGAATTCAACTCCTGCCTAAGCCATGAAAGCGAGCTGGGTGATTTTGGGCCCAGTCACTCTTAATTCAGCCAAACTCACCTCACAGGGCTGTTGCTGTGGGGAAAATAGGAGGAGGAAGATTAGTTGGATATGTTTGCTGCCTTGAGTTATTTGTAAAAATAATAAAGGCCAGATACATACATACATACATACATACATACATACATACATACATACATACATACAAACAAACAAACAAACAAACAGAGGTGTACTTCCTTGGGGAGGTACATATAGAGTCCAGGGGAGGTGTGAAGAAACTTTTTAGTTGTACTTTGTTCTAAGTCCACATTTCCCCAAATTCATTCTATTGTTTTCATTGTTTATTTAGGAGTGGTGTTTTTTTAGATTTTTAGGAGAGATGTGAACATTACAGTAAAGAAAGGGTGATGGCAAAAAGTTCAAGAAGCCCTCCTATAAACAACTAGCAATATTTTTCCTCCTGAGCTATTTGTACCAAAAAAAAAAGGGGGGGGACGACCTAACCGGCATATTTATATATATTTATATATATATATATATATATATATATATATATATATATATATATATATATATATATATATATATATATATATATATATATATATATATATATATATATAAAATTATTATTATTATTATACACACACACACACACACACACATTATACATGCCTAAGGGAGGCCTACAATTCACAAACAGACTTTCATTTCAATAGAAATATCCTAGTAAGAAAGAAGACAAAAAGAAACGAGTTTTCTTCTGCTCAATGTGACTTTTGATAACTTCACAAAAGCAGCAGAATGGAAAAGTAACGGAAACCAATTTTTCCCAGGCTAATGGGAATTTTCAAAATTAGATAGAGCAAGCTTTGAGACACCACACAACTTGGAAATGGACTTGAACAATGCCTTAAGCAATGTCCTACAATAGAGAGGCTTTTGGGACCACCCCATGTCAAACTCCTTCATGCTTCTCATCTTTTTTCTGGGACATTCTTTTGCTACCAGTTCCCAAGGCATTTTCTCACCCTTCCCTTCTCTGTAAGTGGCAAATTTACAAGGTAGTCAAGGCAGCAAGAGAAACCATGAACAATTGGAACTGCAATCTTCATTTCTCATTCAACAAGTTGCATGCCTCTACTGAGCCAATGTGTTAGTTAGAATCTTCTCCAAATAACAATTTCTTATCTGTTTCAGGAAGTCTAACAAGCAGAAACACTATGTTCCTGAAGGGTATTTGGAATGGCTACATGAATTCCAGGTGATAGCTTAAACTAGCTGTTAGAAAGACTAAGTATGAGTCATGCAGGAAAAGAATTTACTACTGACTTAAACTAATACAGATGTTTACAAAGATATTATAATCTGTGAAAAAGGTTATACTACTGAGTAATTTAGGTATGTACAAACGAAAAAAACCCAAGATTGCCCAAGCTAAAACTGCTGCTTTTTAAAAAGACTATATTTGGAAATAAATAGAAATAATCCACAATACTAAGGGAACACCTAGTTTTAAAACATCCTGTTTGTCTGTTTTTAAAATCTGATCTTTTCTTGCCCAGGGTTCCTGCAACCCATTACAGGAGTTATATACTTTTTCAAGATAGGTCTTAATTTTCTGGACCAGGGGTCCTCAATCCCCCGGTCCGTGGACCGACACCAATCCAGAAACCAGTCTACACGAACAAGCAAAGCCGCGTACATGGGATATAGGCAGCACGCAAACCCACGCCCCCTCTGGTTCATGGAAAAAAATTTCTCTCCATGGAACCAGTCCCTGGTGCTTGAAAGATTGGAGGCAGTTGTTTTGGACTACAACTGAGAAGAACTTTGAGGGAAAATGATTTATTTCAGCATTATTTCCAAGAAGAGAAGGCCAATGCTAAAATAAATGTATTGTGAATCTTCCCTGCTACTTTCTGGTAACAGCATGTCCAGTTTACTTATTTATACATACATACAATTTGAACTGAGCAACTGAATTTCTATCTTTGTGAAATTTACAATGAAATGGATAAAATTTCCTTTTCAATGCCTTGCTCCTTCTAGCAATTGTTAAGGTAATTTTTACTTAATTGAAATATCCAAGGTATTTAATGAAGTCCCTGTGAAAGGAAATGCTTTAGAATGGAAATGTTTCCTGAGGTTCATCACTTAAGATTCACTGTGCTGAGGACCTGATGCTTACTTTTCATTACGACACATTTATTTTTTAACAATAAATGAGAAAGTAAACGTTTTAGTTCTGCAGCTTATTGATAATAGTTTGGGAACAGGAGTGTGTATTTATCTTACCCCTGAAAAAATGTCCATACTAATACACTAATTATTAATTGTTACATTATTCATTAGTATGTTAATGATAAATAATCGAAGATTCAGTTTTTTATTTGGATAAAAGTGTTATCCACAAGTCAAGTTTTCTTTACAAAACACAAGGATCAGAGGATTACAATCCAGAACAAATTTGCTGAAATGGAACTCATATCTCAATGCTTAAATGCTATAAAGCTGGTTAGGAAATGGCTGGCAGTGGAACTAGATGAGTCTACTTTCTCACATGCAGCATCATTCAAAACAAAGCTACGTATCATCTAACAGTTTTAATTATTATTTGGCCTACAGAGCAGTCATTACATTATAAAAGCAAAAATCTAGGCACAGCAGGACAGGGCCTGGATTTACTATTTAGCATATTCCATTTACATCACAAACTCAGTTTAATATCATAGGCTTAACAGTTAACTAATTCCTTTCTGTTTGCAAACCCTACCAAAAGGGAATCCTTGGTCTTGCTGATTCCTGGTCATCCACTGGCATAAGCAAACGTGTAATCATATCATCAGATGATGCAACTGATATACTTGCATTAGATGTCATGACATTATTACTTGAGCAATAGTGTCAACTATTAGCACATAATAGTATGTGCTCAACGTTCTATCTATTAGTGGAAATAAGTCATTGTTTGAAGCTGGCTTATTTCTGTTAACTATATTTAAGATGTACCATGCTTGGAACTGGAGACAGAAAGTCATGCTTAGTATTAAAAACAACTCAAGGCAAATTTCCAAAAATTTTCTACCACAGGAAGAGAGGGGAAACTGGAGAACTCAAGTCTTTTTTTTCTAATTTTATTTTATCCCTAGCAAGATTAAGATGGTTGCACTTTAAAATCAAACCAGCCAATGAAAATAGATAGACCTCCAGATAGTTTTACTGATCCCCAAAGCAAAGTGATTTCATGTTAAAAACAATCAATGCATAAATAAGTCACTGCTAAATTACCCCAAATCACAAACTGAATAGCAAATTACAGAATCCCCTAATTAGGTTTGAGCTTATTTAATTAATTTGTTATATAAATATCTCATCTTTTCTCTGAAAACTCAAGGCAGTTTACTTTTCATTTTATCCCTATTACAACACTTCTTACAAAATTGGTTGACTGGGAGAAAGTAAAAAATCTGTGCTTTTCTACGGCTGATGTCTTGACTGGGAATGTATCTAATAATCTGACATCTAACAAGCATACCACAGCAGCTCTCATTAACTCCCCAACTGTGATCATAAATATGGCTAGATTTTACACTAAAATCATTTACTTGCAAATATATTAACTGACAGATGATACCTAGTGGGAAGGAAAACAAAACCAGGAAAATCCATCAACCACTTTCCTTAACTTGCCCCTTATTAAGACTGAAAAGATAGCTTCAATTGCAGGCCTCAATGCTAAGACAGACAATCTATTTTGGCAAACAGCACTTTCCAAACCTAGAAAGCTAAGCAAAATATACTCATTCCTTTCGATAAAACCTCATACATTGCTAAAATTGTGCCGTTCTGGAAGCCAACTTGACAGGATGACAATACAAGTAGTATTTTATAGAACATTTAACAATTAAAGCATTGGATCCTGTTCTGGCATGCTGTGCTTTACAACTCCATCTGCTCCTGTTGAAACCATATGATAGCTTAACATTTGGGGATTCTTGCTATGGGAGAATAATTTTCTCAATGCTCCTTGTGAATATCATTCAACGTAGGCCGAAGCAACATAAACATGGTGGAATGAGTAAAGATTATTTTGTCTAAAATATCAATGGACAAACTATCTAAATCATTTGCATGTTGAAAATAGTAATTGTCTTCCTTGGTGAACATTCTTTTTGCATACACATATGAAAAATTATACACATACTATTTGGCAGGGGTCTGCTTTGAGTCAGTGTTGACTCCTGGAGATTTCCTGGATAAATCCTTGTAGCTTTCTTAACAAGGTTTTTAGGAAGTGATTTGCCATTACCTGCTTCTTTGGGCTGAGAGAGTGCACCAGCCTGTGTGACCCAATGTCACCCCAGCTAGTTTTGTTCCCAAGGAGGGACTAAAACATATGGTCTCCCAGTTTCTAGACTGATGTCTTAAGCATCAAATTGGCTTTCATTTATATATACATAGAAGCCCAAGTCTAATGAGGAAATTGAAAATAATCACAACACTGCCATTTATCCCAATGAGCTAGAAAATATACCTGTGAAAAAGGAGAGTTGAAAGCTGACAAGAAAATTAAATTCTCAATCAGGTTTCATTCAGATAAGGCTCAATAAATCAATAATTCAATAATTTCCACAGAAGGATTTTCCACATTTCAAGGTAAAGCAGGTGGCTACAATGGGATTGTGTGTGTTGGTGTCTGCAGTTGCACTCACTTGTTGAGCAGCTTCCAAAGCAGTCCTCCTGACCAGGTCACCCTTGTCTCTTTAAGGTTTCAAGCAGAAGTTGACTTGTACTCCCGAATGTATAAACGTAGCCTCTAATTAGTAAGATAGTTCCTACCTTATAGTTAACAGTCTAAAAGGCATAACCCAAAATAATAGCCATAACCCAAAATGGGAAGGGAAGAAGAATAAAACAAGGTCAATTATCAGTTTTAAATGTCTTATCATGGCCAGTAGGGACAGAAGTAAAGCAGATACTGTAATGGAATGACAGCTGCTATTGAGGAAAAACAAACAGCAGCTGGTTTCTCCATGAAAATGTGATTCAAGAGTCTTCTCTCCAGCTCCTATCAGATATATAATCGGGTTGCTTCTGTAGCTAATACATTGCTTTTATATAATTTTATGATTTAAAATTGCCTGTTCTGATGTACCATCCCTAACCCCGTTAACTTAATTTGATCTGGTATTTAACTTCTTTTTCTTAGCAATACCTTTAAATTGCTGTTTATTCATTATTTAAACTGGGAAATTGCACACACACAAGTGGGCTATGGGCAGGTTCACATAGGTGTTTTCTGCTCAGTCAACCTGTCAAATAGGAAACTGATCGGGACTACCAAGAATGGTTGTTGCCTTGTTCTCACATGTCACAACACCCAAAACAAATGCAGACTACTATAGTTGGAATCTGGAATTCTATCTCTATTGTAATGTACCATCTCAAACTTAATTTCTTTTTTTATACTAGAAAAACACTCTATTTGTAGAACATGGTGTTGGAAGAAACATCCTTCTAGGTTCTGCTCCAAGTGGGGAAAACAGACACTGGAAACATGGAGACTGCTTGGAAAGATGGTTTAATGGTGGACAGGATCACATAGCTTGAGTTCCTGAACAGAAAAAAGGGCAGATACAGTAAATCCTTGGGTTTTTATGCTCTCTCTGGCTCTGCATTTCTTGGGGCCCCGAAAGAGTATCCTGATTGGTTGTCAGACTCCCAGGGGGTGGGGGCCTTGCTGGCTGATGGTCACATGTGCTTCCCAGGTCACATGTGGTGAGTTTCTGCTGCTATTGTGTTGAGGGCTAATCCTATCTTTGGCAATTCCTACTATGGCTCTGCCTGAAGGAGGTAGATATTTGTTATGTAGAATAGACTGGCCCAGGCCTTAATGGCCCATTGACAAAGGGTGGGGGGCAGGAAGGTGGGAGCTGCTTTGTCTGTAAAATATGCTTCTCATATTTCTCATCCAGGGAAATATAATATTCTGCCTTTTTCATATTTCCTAAAATATTTCACTCTTCCAGGAAAGGGGTGGGTGCTAACTTCCTACAATGGCACTATTCTGTTGCAAACAAGATAGAAATGCACTGATGTATTAGCCTTTGCTTTGTGGTGTGTGTGTGTGTGTGTGTGTTTGTATTGTTTAAATATTTTTAACAATTTAAAAACTGCCCAGAATCACTGGGGGTGAGGCAGTATATACATTTAAAATATTAATATGCAATTTAACATTTATCTCGAATTATGATGTATACATTTCTTTGCACAAGGATGGGTGAATGTGGACGCATGCACTGCTGATAGGCAGATTAATCCAACCTCTTAGCCGTGATACCTATCTATTCCTTTAATGTAATCATAACGGTAACAAGACATATTTCTCATACCTATAAACACTATTGCACTATCTGCAATTCAGTTTAAATGGATTATAAACGTTTTTGAGTACATGCTGAAGCCTGCATTTTTTTTTTCAACCATACCTATTCTTTTTAGGCAGAAAGATAAAAGGTCCACAGAAAAGGCAGAATATTTAAATTATTTGCAGGCAGGGTATTAAGACTTCTTATGGCTTAGTCATGAAATCATCTGCATGCCTACAAGCATTACCACACCTCAGGCTATCAAAAAGAAGAAAGAGTCTAATGGCATTTTAGTTAAAGACTGACTAATTCATTACTGTATAAACTGTAGTTTGCAATTTGTAAGCCTTCAAGTTACCACATGAAATATTTTCTTGCAACAGTCCTCTGGGGTAAATTAGTGTCTTCACCTTCTTCCAGGTAATATTGTGTGACTAAGCAACATGACAAAGGACAGACAGCAACTTAACTCCTAGGAGTAATGGCATTTCCTGCTACTCATGCCCTCCTATAATGTTAAATTGTAAAGCTTTTGAACAAAAGCCAGAACAAAAGCAGTCAGCCCTTTTGAACTCATGACAGATTTTTCTTTCCTCCAATAGTGCAGTTTGCTAAATTTCAGTACACAAGGGTCTTATTTGAATAATATATTTCACTGTTTTGTCTGATGCTGATCCCCTCAACTCTAGATTTTGCTAAATTGTAACTCAGATTAGAATATGTCACGCATAGCCAACCCACTGCCTCCCATTTCAATGGGCCTCAAACCCAGCCTGTCTGAATGGCAGGCAGAAAGATATCCTGTAAGAAATGCATCAAATGCAAAATTAACAGGGCATTACATTGTTTACCTCACTACTGAAAACGTGGGGGTGAAAATTAGATCATGAAAAATATTCAGTCTGGCCTAGTCGATGTTTTTTTAATGTTTTTGATGAAAAAAATAACATGAATGTATACCAACAGATAACCAGGGACAGACTGAAGGCCTTAAAAAAAGAAGTAGCATCATTAACACTTTGAAGACAGGTGACCTGTTCATCTTACCACACTTTTGAATCCAATACTGTAATAACCGTAAGACTCTTAAAAGCAAAGCATGGAATAGCAATATAGGAATATCAATATGAATATACGGAAAAAGATATCTGACACATTGAAACCTAGGCAGCTCTTCCTCTAGGGCAGGGTTACCCAATATTCATTACTGTTATTATGGTTTGTTAAAGTAGTATTTGGTTCATGAACAATCTGAAACAACCTTACTATGGAAAATAGTTAAGCAAGGCAACATAGATTTAGTAAAAATAAGCATCTTATTATTCCATGATATATAAATTAAAATACTGTATTTTTCAGAGTATAAGATGCACCTTTTTCCCCCCTAAAAGGGGGTGAAAATTTAGGTGTGTCTTATACACAGAATGTAGCCCCGCCCATCTACAGGCCTTCACCCTTTGGCCTCTGCCTCACAGTAGTTACCTCTTTGCAAGCAAATAGCAAGAAAAAAACAGCTCCTTTCATCTTCAGGCACAGCCTAATTAGCACAAATTGATCGGATCTGCCTCCCGACTCTCAGCTGATTTGCTCTCAGCTGTTTTGCGCAGGGCTCTGCTGCTTGCTGCAAAGAGGTAAATTGCTGGAGCAGATTTTTTTTTCCCTTGTGCTAATCAAGCTATGCTGAAAACGAAAATGAAAGTAAAGCAGGCTGTTTGCTGCAATGTCGCAAAATTAGACAGAGGCAGAGGGAGAGGGAGATTTCTTTTTCTTCTTTTTCCTCACCAAAAAAGATAGGTGCAAACAATGGGAAATTTAGAGCAAAAGAGTTCAAAATTTTAAAACACAAAAGAAAAAAAGGAGAAAGAAAAAGGCAAAAATAAAAATGGGAGAAAAAGAAATGAAAGAGAAAGATGTTATACATATTTAGAATTGAAATATGAATAGTAGTAAGAAATAAATGGGAAATCATGATTGTAAAAATGAAAGGAATAATTGGAATATTTGTCTTTGTATTTTTGAAATCTAGATAATGATAAGTTTTTATTTTTTTATTTTTTTAAAAAAATATGAATAAGTATAAACTGTAACAATTGAAATACCTTTAATGGTATATGGTGGTGAAAGTAAAAAGGATTAAGTTGTAGCTTGGATGACAACTAGAACATTTTTAAATTTAATTAGGGAAATTGTAACAATTTAAATATTTTTAATTATATATTGTGATTAAAGTAGAAATGATTAAGTTGTGATTTGGAGGATTATATGGGCAAAATTATTTGGGTTATTGGGAGAATTTAAGATGTGAAAATGAGTACCATAAGGGGAAAGCTCTATTTAACTAGGGAACTGTAATAATTGAGATACTATTATTTGTATATTGTGTTGAAAGCAGAAATAGTTAAGTTGTGGAGGAATATATGGGGAAAATTATTTGGTTTATTATTATTGGTAAATATAATTAATTGATTTGTAAGAAATTGGATTAAATGGAAATAATTGGAATATTCATGTTCATATTGATTAATATACAAAAAAGATCATTATATAACTAATTGATTTATATTAAAATGATGAATTTGTATTAAACAATTGTAATATTACATAATTAACCAATGTGAGGATGGATATAAAAATAGATAACAATGGGAAGGGGTATAATATAGAATAGAAGGGAAAAATTGAATTTGATTAAGATTAGAGATAAGGATGAAGGTTAATATTGATTTTTTAAAAAATAGATGAGGAATAAATATGGCAAAAAGGAAATATAGAAATTGTAAATTTAATTGAAATGACTAAATACTGTTTAAATTTGGGAACCGGCCAAATACTCTGTTCAAAGAAAATACATTGTATGTTTGTATGTATGTTTGTCTAAAAAATAAAAAAAAACTTTTTATAAAAAAAAAAAAAAACAAAAAAGGTAGGTGCGTCTTATACTCAGGTGCGTTTTATATTCTGAAAAATACGGTAATAAAAACATAAAATTAACAAGTACAGGGCACTTTCAGGATCAAATATTTATCATGTTCCAAATGAACAAACTCTTTATGAGATTACTTATAGCAGGAGTGTCAAACTCACGTCGTTACGGCAGCGTCATGTGACATTATCGGGACATTTTTTCCCCTTCGCTAAACCGGGCGTGGGTGTGGCCAGCACATGATGCATCCGGCCTGTGGGACAGGAGTTTGACAGCCCTGTCTTATAATGTTCAACTTCAGAAAACCAGTCACTATTTCTCCCTTGATTCCTTTTTCACACATTTTTATTTTGTAGGTTTGACAGGATCACAGACTATAGTAATGATATTTAACATTTGACTGTAAGGAAGTAATTAGGTAATATAGCAAGAGTTTTAAAAAATCTATTTGTTTTAAATTAAAACAATATATCGATACTGAGTTTTTAAATAAATCTTGAGTTTATTCATTGGTGACATGCCTTCTTAATAATGCTGTATGTGACAATGGATGTGTGCTGATGATTCACTAGCCCTGAGTTATTTAAAGGGATGACTCCAATTCATTTCCATGGCAATTTGAAGTTATCACTCCGCCAGCTAAGGAAAACAAGGCTGTTAATATCAGAATGCCATTAAGTTATTTCCTTTATTTTCCAACAAATTAATCACATTACACAGAGACAGACAGACAGAGACACACACACACACACACACACACAGAGCACTACGTACCTTGAAAAGTCACAACAGATTTAAGATTTCTGATCTGCTTACTGAAAATATTGAAAGCAGAATTCTGTTGCTTCAAGATAAAATATCTATCCATATATCTAATTTATATAGCCATCCATCTTACAAAAATGACTCTGGAAAGTGTACAACAGTATACTAAAATAATAAATATATAAAAACAGTCACTGTAAAATTTAACAATATTAAAATATTTATTTTAAAATATTTATAAACAATATTTATTGCCAATAAATAGTGGTGGGCAAGGGGCGGGCGAGCCAGCAATTTAACAAATGGTTTGATGGTTTTTTTGTAATTTTATTGGCCTGCGGAGCTTCAGCATAGGCAAATTAGCCCTTGATTAGATCGGCTCCTGACCCTCAGCTGATTTGCTCTCAGCTGTTTGCTCAGGGCTTGCTGCTTGCTGGAGCAGATTTTTTTTCCCCTAGCTATGCTGAAAAACGAAACTGAAACTGCTTTGCTGTTGCTGCAAGGTTGGAAAATTAGGCAGGCAGATTTCTTTTCTTTTTCCTCACCAAAAAAGGTAGGTGCAAACAATGGGAAATTTAGGAAAAAGAGGAGAGTTCAAGATTTTAAAACACAAAAGAAAAAAAGCTCTATTTAACTAGGGAATTGTAATAATTGAGATACTATTAATTGTATATTGTGTTGAAAGCAGAAATGGTTAAGTTGTGATTTGGAGGAATATATGGGGGAAATTATTTGGTTTATTATTATTGGTAAATATAATTAATTGATTTGTAAGAAATTGGATTGCATGGAAATAATTAGAATATTCATATTCATATTAATTAATATACAAAAAAGGTAGTTATATAACTAATTGATTTATATTAAAATGTTGATTTATATTAAACAACTGTAATATTACATAACTAACCAATGTGAGGATGGATATAAAAATAGATAACAATGGGAAGGGGTATAATATAGAATAGAAGGGAAAAATTGAATTTGATTAAGATTAGAGGTGAGGATGAAGGGTAATATTGGTTTTTTACAAAAATAGATGAGGAATAAATATGGCAAAAAGGAAATATAGAAATTGTAAATTTAATTGAAATGACTAAACGCTGTTTAAATTTGTGAACCGGCCAAATACTCTGTTCAAAGAAAATACATTGTATGTTTGTATGTGTGTTTCTAATTATTGTTATTTATTCATATTTGTTCTCTTTTATTCTTTAAAGTTTAACAATTCATTCTTTATCTTAATATCTTTATATTTGTTTGGGGTTGGCTTTCTTCCCTTTCATCTTTTTTATTGTACAGCAATCTTTCTCCTCAAACCTACCACCCCTCTCTTTTCTTTCCTTCTTACTTTCTCTTCCTCCCCCTCTTCTTCTCCCCCTACTTCCTCTTCCTTTCTCCTTCTCCTCCTCTCTTCCTCCCTCTCTTATCCTCACTCCTACTCTAATTTCCCTTCCCTTCCTTCATCCTCTCTATTGCTGTATCCTTTTATGCATATGGACTACTCAGAGGGCTGAAAGTGTTATTTCTGACTGGTCCTCGCACTTTTGACCAGTCCTCGAACTTACGACTGTCCTCACATTTTACGTTTTTGCCCTATCTTGTCACCATGGTGAAGAGAAGCAGTTGTGAAATGAGTGACACGGTTGTTAAGAATGCTACAATGGGCATAAATGATGACCAGTCATAAGTGCGAAGACCGGTCAAAAGTGCGAGGACCTGTCAGAAATCACTTTTTTCAGCCCTCTGGGTAGTCCTTTTGTGCACATGGACTACTCAGAGGGCTGAAAAAGTTATTTTTGACTGGTCCTCGCACTTTTGACCAGTCCTCGAACTTACGACTGTCCTCACATTTTACGTTTTTGCCCTATCTTGTCACCATGGTGAAGAGAAGCAGTTGTGAAATGAGTGACATGGTTGTTAAGAATGCTGCACAGGCATAAATGATGACCAGTCATAAGTGCGAAGACTGGTCAAAAGTGCGAGGACTTGTCAGAAATCACTTTTTTCAGCCCTCTGGGTAGTCCTTTTGTGCACATGGACTACTCAGAGGGCTGAAAAAGTTATTTTTGACTGGTCTTCGCGCTTTTGACCAGATCTCGAATTTACGACTATCCTCACATTTTACGTTTTTTGCCCTATCTTATCACCATGGTGAAAAGAAGCAGTTGTGAAATGAGTGACATGGTTGTTAAGAATGCTGCATGGGCATAAATGTGAGGATGGTCATAAGTGTGAGGACCAGTCAAAAATGCG
Source organism: Pituophis catenifer annectens (assembly GCF_029215685.1). Classification (NCBI taxonomy): domain Eukaryota; kingdom Metazoa; phylum Chordata; class Lepidosauria; order Squamata; family Colubridae; genus Pituophis; species Pituophis catenifer. The sequence goes on from NW_027256882.1 coordinate 237,410,271, forward strand.
AGGACCTGTCAGAAATGACTTTTTTCAGCCCTCTGAGTAGTCCCTATAGACATAGCCATGGCCACCCGGTCACATGACCAGCTAGCCACGTCCACCCAGTCACATGACCTCCAAGCCACACCCACAAAATAAGCCACGCCCAAAGAACCGGTAGTAAAAAAATTTAGAACCCACCCCTGGTTGGGAGTCACCACATGAGGAACTGTATTAAAGGGTCGCGGCATTAGGAAGGTTGAGAACCACTGGTCTAGACCATAACATTCTCCTCCCCCCCCCCCACATTGTGTGTGATACAAACACAATCCTCAGTAAAGCCTCTGTGTTAAATGAAATGCATTTCTTGGTAACTTAATTATAATTTTATTTTTTAAAAGCTTATTTTTTTAAAATAATTTTTTATTTTTTGTCATGCAGCTTAAATGCACAAAAATATTTAATTCATGAACGCAAATCAAATGTTTGAAAAGAATTCACATTGGGACAACTATGAACCTGAATGCAATTTAATAATAACCTTTATTTGCATGATTCTTAGCCTGGTTCCTTGTAATCTTTCTACTAAAGCAGAATTATGCAAATACCAATGCTTTCAGTATCTTATACCACAAGAAACTGTACAGTTTCATGTTTTTGTTTGGACCGTTTGAAGATAAAGGCTTACTTGAATCCAGGCAACTAAGATTTGCTATCGAGTGGAAAGATCCTGAGAAAACTCCTGAGAATGACAAGATTCTAAAGACTATTTTAAATTTTAAATCTCTTGCAGTCCAACAACATTTGACATTAATACTACTTTCTTTAAAGGAAAACAAATCCAATATTGAAGAGAAAGGTCAAACATTCATTGTGAATGTATCTGCCTTGGCAAACGCTGTTCAAATTATGATGAGAGGAGATGACATTATCACATTTTATATTACATTAAGAAGTTAAAGTTAACAAAGCAATCCCTATGTGTTATTGAATTTTGCTAATAATCCAAAATACATTTATGATTTTAAAAAGCCTCACTGAATTCTAATGACATTTCTTCTAACAATCTACCACTGAAATCACTGACCTAAATGGCTGAGCTCAAGCCTATTAAGTAAGAGTCTATTAAGTCTCTTTAAATTTAATATACATAATAAGCATATGTTGGATTGTTATCTAAATCTTGCACAGGGAATTACCCATTAAGCAGCTCACTTTTTGTTCATTTGTGTAAGAATGGAAACAAAAATGTAATTGGGCCTCACTGTCTCCTCTCTTAAACTGTATATCGTAATTATCTCTCTGGCTCCAAATGAATTCTTTAAGATTCCCACTGGAAGTAGTCAGTGTCAGTCTCTAATCACTTGCCAGAAAAGGAGCAATTAGAGGCATTTTTTTTCTCTTTAGTAAGCATACTGGCTCCAAAATATTTCACTTTTCATCTAGAAATTGAATAAATGTCGATTATCATATTCCCAGCACTATTTTAAAGCTGCCCACCAAGAGAAAAAAAATGTCCTCATGCAGGATATGATTCTCACTTGAAATACATATACATAATTGTGCATAAAAGACTATTGGTCCTGGACTGCAAAAATCAGTTTGGTTGATGGCAAGATGGGAGCAAAAAAGATATGAACCTCAAATTCTCAGGATGTGAATGTTTTGTGGTGTGGCAGCCATTCTGTAAAGAGGTAAGTCTCTCATGATATTAGCCTGACTTGGCAGACTTAAGATCAAAAAAATCAGTTCCTTTTATTTATTTATTTATTTATTAGATTTCTATAGCCACACATCTCAACAAGTGACTCTGGGTGACTTTTGCTTAGATAATGGTTCTTGACAGTCTATAGAAAAATGAAATCTCAGACATAATTAATTTCAGTAAGAATTCTGCATCTTGCATATATCACCTATCATCTTGCATATTCTTAGAAAATAAACATAGGCGACTCCAAAGTGGTAGTCTTTTGAAAATATATACATTTATGCAGAAAACACCTAAAAGAAGTTGAATTGTAGAAAGCACCTGCAGAGACTCTATAAGAAATCACACATAGTAGGCTAACCAAATTACGTACTGATAAACTGGTATCTTTTGAGGGATGATATAAAATTCAAAATGTGTTTACTGGCTCAAAAGAATGAGGATCCTTACCTTAGTGTTACTGTGTACCAGGTTACTTACTCAACAGTAAGTATATAATAAATTATGGATATAATAAATTATGTCATAAAATAAAACATGAACTTACCTCACCAGAAATATTACAGGGGGAAATTTAGCCAGGAATTTTTAAGAGATTGACATGAGCAGGAAGATATCAGTTCTATCTAATTCTCCAAGATGTTGTATTCCGTAAAGGTGTAAAAAGATGGCTCTGTGGCCTTTCGTGGGGTGTGCAATGTAGCATGTAACTAGGGGGCTGGTTAGTGCCCTGAAAGCCCTTCCCCTGCCTTTTAATTAATTTTTAACATTCCTTGGCTCTTTCAAACTTTATATACTGTTTTTGTATTTTTAATATTTTATTGTACTCTGCTCAAAGTCCCTTTGGAAGGGACATGAGTGGTTCTTAAATGTAAATGAAATAAATAACATAAATTTGTGATAATGACTTGATACAATAAAACATTCTACTTAAATTCTAAGTATTCCTTGAGTAGTTAGCTGCACTTGACTGAAATTATGCATCAGAATAGAACGAAGAAAAGGGACAAGAAAGTACAAACGCTATCAGAACAGTGATTATTAAAATAGAAAGCATACATTTTACTCCAAAAGTTAAAATGAATTAATAGGAATTTTGTATAAATTACAGTAAGTTTCAATCAAGGCAAAATACATCAAAATTGGGCAAGTGACCAAAAGCAATTAATCATTAATCTGGCAAACAAACAGAAAAAGCTGTCATCCTGCTTTAGAAATGAGTTTCCTTTCAAACACAAATAAAATAAGAAATGAGATATAGAACTAAGGAATATGTATATAATAACAAACCCATAAATTCTGACTGCTTAGGATGCTATTTCAGAAATGCCTTAATATCTGTCCATCAAGCCCCACTTTGATGTAGATCTTTCTAACAGGAAATCTCAGGGATTGAACTTGTGATCATCTCTTAACTTTGCAATTAAGAAGGTTTCCCTTCTAAGCCAATGCAATGTGAGGAAGGAGACGTCACTCATCTCTGCTTGACACAGATTATTAACATGGGTACATGAGAGAGGAGCACAGGAAGATAAAGTTTCAGCTCTCATTCAATAGGCAATTCTGGAACTGATATACATTTTTAGCCTAGTCTAACTAATGGAGTAGTTGGAACGTAAAGATGGAACTGTCTATCTATCACCCAAGCTCCTGTAGGGATTTAAACTAAAATGATTGATAATTCATTTGCACTGACAAATCAACATTAATTTAAATGTTTTAGGGCAGGAGTGTCAAACTCAAGGTCCGCGGCCCGAATCCGGCCAATGTGGTGCTTAAATCTGGCTCGCGAGGCTGGCCTGAAAATAGCAAAGGACAGGCCTGTGGTGCCTCTGGCAGCCAAAACTTTGCTGTTTTGGCCAGAAAAGTGCTGCAGGAGGCTGTCCAGGCCGAAAATGGGATGCGCAGCAGCCCCACATGGCCCCTGCACGGCCCATTTTGGCAGCAAAGTGCTGTAGCAGGCATCTATCCCGTCTCTCCTTCCCCCCCACCCCTGTCCAGTCCACGGAGAACTGCAATGCTGATCCAGCCCTGAAAGAAATCCAGATTGACACCCCTGTTTTAGGGACTAAAGGGTCGTAAAAAGTGAAGTTTTCTTTTTTCCTTCAACATGCTAATGTTTTAAAACCTTAAGACAGAAACCTTTAAAACCTTAAATCAGAAAATCTAGATTTAACCCAGATAGTTTTCTCATCCTCTCAAAACAATAAAGCCATCATTGAAATAGGATTTGAGAGGTTGAAAATTTAGAGTTGTACAAGTTTTAAGCACAGAACAATTGCTTCAATTTCATGATAGGTTATTACAAATTAACAGTAGTACTCCAATGATATTCTTGCCTATCTCATAATATTCTGAGCATGAAACTGGACAGTTCTGAGTTCAAACCATTTCACAAAGGGACAGGACAGCAATGGAACTCAATACATTAAGCCCAAACCAGCAAATCATAATATGGAACATATGAATCAACAGCAGACAAATCTGTGATTTACGTATAGTATTATAGGGAAAGAAAAGAACAGGCAAGAGAAAGAAAAAAAAATGAGAAGTCTTTGTAAACATCTCTGGATCCTTGATGTGACATAATGTTTGTCTTGATAAAGTGATGTAAAAATACACATGAACTTACTGTAGGAAGTTAGCACCCACCCCTCTCCTGGAAGAATGAAATATTTTAGGAAATATTAAAAAGGCAGAATATTATATTTCCCTGGATGAGAAATGGATATGCATGTTTTGAAGCAGCTCCCATCTTCCTGCCCCCATCCTTTGTCAATGGGCCATTAAGACCTGGGCCAGTCTATTCTACATAACAAAGATCTACCTCCTTCAGCCATGGTAGGAATTGCCAAAGATCCAACAAAGATAGGATTAGCCCTCTACACAATAGCAGCAGAAACTCACCACATGTGACCCGGGAAGCATGTGACCTGGGAAACACATGTGACCATCAGCCAGCAAGGCTAGCTAAGACCCCTACCCCCTGGGAGTCTGACAACCAATCAGGATATTCTTTCGGGGCCCCAAGAAATGCAAAGCCAGAGAGAGCATAAAAACCCGAGGATTTACTGTATCTGCCCTTTTCTGTTCAGGAACTCAAGCCATGTGATCCTGTCCACCATTAAACCATCTTTCCAAGCAGTCTCCATGTCTCCAGTGTCTTTTTCCCCACTTGGAGCAGAACCCAGGAGGAGATTTCTTCCTACATTACACATAAAGTTCCCAATGAAATACCTGAATCATTTGTCTATGGTGATTCTCAGTCATCCAGGTCATAATTGGAATTGATTGAATATCCCTTTCCAGACTTTGGACTATCTTGATTACCCCCAGGCCGTTGATTTTCCCCCGATTGATTGATTAATTAATTGATTGATTAGATGTATTCGCCAACAGAACTTCTTATTCTGCGAGACTCCCCCCTCTCGCAGGTGTGGCCCTCCACTTTATCAAGGGCCTACCTTTATGACGGGCTTTGGCACCCCGAGAGGTGGCATGCTGCAAAAAGGGGATTAAGGGGTTTTTTAGGGAAACTTTTTGATAGATTTTTAAGGGATTTTAAGGGGCGGGAGGGTTGTGTGGGTTTGGGGGTTAACCCACGGGGGGAGGGGTCCGGCCCAGCTGTTAGTGGGGCCACGGAGGGTGCAGATTCCGGGGGTAAGAGGGACATCAGAGTCCATTCTGTCGAGGGCTTTTCTATCAATGTGTTGAGTGGGAGGGGCAGATATGGTGGGAGCAGGGGGCCGCATCATGTAGTGGGGGCGCGCACTCGCTATCTTCGAGCGGTGGCACGCCCCGGTCCCCATAGCCCTTCTCGTATCCCAGGCTGTTCAGACTCTCAGGGCCCGAGCCTTCGGCTGCTGTCGTGCAATGCCAGGTCCGTGGTAAATAAAGGCCCCCTCATTTGCGATCTTATTCAGGAGGGGGGAGCGGACCTGGCAGGTATTACGGAGACCTGGTTGGGCCATGAGGGGGGGGTTCCCCTCGTGGATATGTGCCCACCAGGTTTCCGAGCATTCCATCAGCCGAGAGCTCAGGGCAGGGGCGGGGGGGGTGGCGGTTATTATAAAGGAAAGTCTTGATCCGAGGGAGACCACTGTTCCACAGATAGCCGGATGTGAGTCCCTTTTTGTGAAGTGGGGTCGTGGAGTACAGATGGGCTTGTTGATCACGTACCTGGCTCCCTGCCGCGTGGCAACGGCCCTGCTCGAGCTGCTCAACGTCATAGCTGAGGTGGCGGTTGGTACCCCCAGACTTCTAGTCATGGGGGATTTCAACCTGCCATCTATCGGCGAAACGTCTGAGGTGGCTCGAGAGTTCATGGCTTCCATGACGGCCATGGACCTTACTCAGTTAATTCATGACCCCACTCACACGGGTGGACACACTCTGGACTTAGTTTTTGTCTCTGGTCAGTGGTTGAGTGGCCTTGATACAGGGGATATAGTCATCGAACTCTTGTCATGGTCTGACCACTCGCTCCTTCGACTGGACTTTCTAACCGCTGCACCCCGCCGCAGGGAGGCGGGACCGACCAGGTGGTTCCGCCCCAGGCGCCTGATGGACCCTGATAGGTTCCAGATGGAGCTTGGGCCATTTCCTGAGACTCTGGCTCATGACTCGACTGAGGACCTGGTGGCCGCCTGGGATAGTGCGGCTGCCGGGGCCTTGGACCGTGTCGTGCCTTTGCGGCCTCTGACCCGGCACCGAACTCACCTAGCTCCTTGGTTCTCCGAGGAGCTCAGGGAGATGAAGCGCCGGAAAAGACGCCTGGAGAGTAGTTGGAGGACCAGTCGCTCCGAATCCGACCGAACACTGGTGAGGTCTCATATTAAGACCTACCTAGTGGCGATAAAAGCGGCGAAATCTAGTTATTTTGCCGCTCTTATCGCGTCATCAGATAATCGCCCGGCCGCCCTGTTCAGGGTGACCCGCTCCCTCCTCCATCTGGAAGCGCGGGATGACCCCTTGCAGGGTCGAGCCGAGGATTTTGTGCAGTATCTGTATGACAAAATCGCTCAGATTCGGGAAGGACTGGCCTCTGACTGGGTATGTCCGGATGGGATGACTGAGGCAGGTCTTGAGAGTGTTATCTGGGGGGAGTTCGATCCTGTGGCTCCCGAGGACATGGACAGGGTCCTGGGACGGCTGAACGCGACCACATGTTTATTGGACCCGTGTCCCTCCTGGTTGGTTCTGGCTTCCCGGGAGGTGACACGAGGCTGGCTCCAGAAGATCGTTAACGCTTCTTTGAGTGAGGGGGTCCTGCCGGCCGCTTTGAAAGAAGCGGTTGTGAGGCCCCTCCTCAAGAAGCCCTCTCTGGATCCGGCTGTTTTGGCTAACTATCGTCCAGTCTCCAACCTTCGCTTTGTTGCGAAGGTTGTTGAGAGTGTGGTGGCGCAACAGCTTCCCCGGTACCTGGATGAAGCTGTCTATCTAGACCCGCTCCAGTCCGGCTTCCGGCCTGGGCACAGCACGGAAACGGCATTGGTCGCGTTGGTGGATGATCTCTGGAGGGCTCGGGATAGGGGTTGCTCCTCTATCCTGGTCCTGTTAGACCTCTCAGCGGCTTTTGATACCATCGACCATGGTATCATGTTGCACCGGTTGGCGGGGTTGGGGGTGGGGGGCACCGTTCTGCGGTGGTTCTCCTCCTACCTCTCTGACCGGTCGCAATCTGTGTTGACGGGGGGGCAGCGGTCGACCCCGAGGCACCTTGCTTGTGGGGTGCCACAAGGGTCGGTCCTCTCGCCCCTTCTGTTCAACATTTATGTAAAGCCGCTGGGTAAGATCATCCGTGGCTTTGGGGTGGAGTTCCATCAGTACGCTGATGACACCCAGCTGTACATCTCCACCCCAGGCCACCCCAACGATGCCCTTGAAGTGATGTCCCAGTGCCTGGAGGCCGTGCGGGCCTGGATGGGGAGAAACAGGCTCCGACTCAACCCCTCCAAGACCGAGTGGCTGTGGCTTCCAGCGTCCCGATATAGCCAGCTGACGCCATCGCTGGCTATTGGGGGCGAATCACTCGCCCCCACGGAGAGGGCTCGCAACTTGGGCGTCCTCCTGGACGCACGGCTGTCTTTAGAAGATCATTTGACGGCCGTGGCCAGGGGGGCTTTTTATCAGGTTCGCCTGATACGCCAGCTGCGCCCCTTTCTAGATCGGGACTCTCTACGCACAGTCACTCAGGCACTAGTCATTTCCCGCCTGGACTACTGCAACGCTCTCTACATGGGGCTCCCCCTGGGGTGCACCCGGAGGCTCCAGCTGGTCCAGAACGCGGCCGCGCGGGGGATTATGGGGGCGACGAGGCGCTCCCATGTGACACCTCTCCTGCGCGAGCTGCACTGGCTCCCAGTGGTCTTCCGGGTGCGCTTCAAGGTGTTGGTGACCACCTTTAAAGCGCTCCATGGCTTAGGGCCGGGGTATTTACGAGACCACCTTCTGCCACCAATAGCCTCCCACCGGCCAGTACGCTCGCACAGAGTGGGCCTCCTCAGGGTGCCGTCCGCCAGACAATGTCGGCTGGCGACCCCCAGGGGGAGAGCCTTCTCTGTGGCGGCGCCCACCCTCTGGAACAACCTTCCCCCAGAGTTACGTATAATAACAGACCTCCGGATTTTTCGTCGGGCCCTGAAAACCTATTTATTTCAACAAGCTGGGCTGGCCTGAGTTAAATTTTAAATTGATTTTAAATTGGGTTATCTTAATTTCGGCCAAAACATTTAATTATTTTAATATTGTTCTTAAATTTTGTATGCTTTGTTTTTATCTTGGCTGTGCACCGCCCTGAGTCCTATTTGGAGAAGGGCGGTATAGAAATTTAATAAATAAATAAATAAATAAATAATTGTCCCAAACTTGCTTTTTCAAGAGGCAACTCGACTTTGTTCTTCTTCTTTGAAGACGTTTTGCTTGTCATCCAAGAAGCTTCTTCAGCTGAAGCTTTTTGGATGCGAAGCGAAACGTCTTCAAAGAAAAATAAGAAAGTCCAATTGCCTCTTGAAAAAGCACCCTTGGAACACCTGAATCATTTATTGACTCCGATCTACCAGCCCCATATTATATTCAACAAAACTATTTTGTACAAGATAAAGATCTATATTAATGATTGATCTCATATTCTAATATTTTTCAGCAAGCACTGATATAATCAGCATTCTGCTGCAAACTGCATCAGCTTGCCAGAAAAGGAAGTAGGCAAAACCATGCAGACAAAGTGATGGAAATAAAAGTTAATGTTTAAAAGAATAGAAAGCACTGCTATTTGAAATCTAGTTCCTCCCCACAAATACCCTATAAAAAGTTTTGGCATAAGGTAAGCATGACAAAAAGTCTCAAAGGAGTACTTAACACAACATGTATTATTTGATGACACATACAAGTAAGCTTTGAGGTCAATAAAAAGTCACAGAATTCTCACCACCTGAAGCTTTTTCTTCCCAACATTTGACCCTGCAGTTTCAAAGGCAGTCTGCTATGTCTGATTCTATAATTCTGAAGGTATTATACTGTATGCAAATTTGCCAAGTCCAGACTATGGCTATTACTTTAAAAAACTATGTGTTTACGAATTGGAAATAGTTAGCAGTTTTTAGTTTCTCTATTTGAATTTCTGCAGCAAATTAGTCACAGTCAATGTTACTTCCTAAATCATACTATAAATTTGTAGAGTTTATGGTTTAGAACAATGCTTCTCAGTCTTAACAATTAAGACATGTGGACTTCAACTCCCAGAATTCTCCAGTCAGTACTGTTGAGAAATACTGAGAAATATTGAGAAAATAGATTGGACAACAATTTGACTGGGAAGGCTTCTGCCTTGAGGAAGGGGTTGGACTAGAAGACTTTTGAGGTCTCTTCCAGCCCTATGATTCAGAAGAACTTTCGTTTTTACAACATAGAGCAAATAAATTCTGAAAAGGTGTTACAATATTTAAGATGCCAAATATTTCAACTGTCTTAATCACCTTAGTCTTTGTGATATTTACAAACACTTTGAACAGAAGTTCTGGGTATTTCTTGTAATTCCTGAAGGGCCATAAATCACTCTTTTTGCAGAGACAAAGAGAGCTGTGAGAGAACCTGAACACCAAAAAGATTCATTCCAATTATTACAGTAATAATTCTAACCATTACTGTATGTCAATAACCCACATCGCCAGATGGGAAGTGTCCCTGTCTTTGTGGCACAACTGTGTCCCAATCCAAAGGTTCTGTGGAAGTGATTTCAAAACACATTATCTGCCTTGAAAATAAATGTGCACAAACTTTAGCATGCTTGAACATAATCTAGCAAATTGCTGAAGCTATTCATACCCATATTCTTTGACAGAAAGAAATACAATCTTTCCAACAGAGGACAACGAAACCCATTAACTCCTGTCCTCACCTGTCATTTTCAGCCCCACAGGAAGTGGCAGAGTAACAGCTATCAGAAAACCTTCCCCGAAATAACTGTGTTGCTATCAATCCAAGAGGATATTTGATTGCTCACATCTACACGAGGTGTTCTTCCATAGCCCACTTACTTTTAAAGCTTTTTAAAAATAGTCTGACATGGTACCAAAGCATTAAATATACTTACCAAAATAACACTAAAGCTCTGTAACTGTATTCTTATTTCAAACTGTATAGGCTTCCTACCAGTATGACTTGAAATATCAGCCAATAGTTTAAAAAGAAATTGGAAAAGGCCTAGAAGATGATTGCATGCTTCATTACTTCAAACATCAAAATGGACTTTCTTTGTGAAAAGCACTCCCATGTAGCTAAAACATAAATTCTACGTGCAGATTCAGTACATGAAAAATGGGTAATCTCTGGACACCTGCTGTCATTCCTGAATTGCTGCATTATGGAACGAAATGGATAAGGCCTCTCCCTATTTCAATTTTACACTGCAGTTAAAAAAAATTCAATGGGATGATTTAAGGAAAATATCTTCTGAATTTCTAGCTGGGATTCTAAAGGTTCAACCTGACGAAGTGTTTTGTAGGATTGACAGAGTTTATCGAATCAACTCTTGGATTGCTAAGCAAAGGCAATTGCCTAGAGATGTGGTGATTTATTTTACAGATAAAGAAATTAGGAATAATATCGTGCAAAATTCCTTCAATTCTAATTTGCAATTGCATGGAAGAAAGATTTGGATTTACAAGGAACTCCCACCTAAGATATTGATGGAAAGGAAGAAATTTGGTTTTCTGGTGAATGAGTTAAAAAAGAGAAATATCTCATTCAGGTGGGACGCCCCAGTTGGTATTATATTTAGATATCAAGGAGAAAGATATCAGCTAAATACTGTTGAAAGAGCGGAAGAATTTTATCAAAATAGGTTGAAAATGAATTTAACATCTTCAGGTATAATACAGGATAAGCAGAAGGAGCCGGAAATAAAGGTAAAATATCGAAATATAGAGACTGTACCAGATGAATTGCCTTTGGATTCATTGGATACCCCAGCTGGACTATCTACAAATCTGAGAGAAGTGGCATCTAACCTTAATGTGATGACTTATCAAGGCAAGGATAAGCATGGAAACCAATTAGGGGAAATACAAGGGATAAAAAAGAAATATGAGATACAAAAACAAAACCAACAAGACCAATCTACAAAGCAGAACAAAATCCGACCAGATGATACACAATTTGTAGAAAAGAAACCAGGATGGAAACCAAACCCACAAAAAGTAAAGAAAAAAAGAAATAGGTGGCATAAAAATAGAAATTTCTAAATCAGGCAACAGTGAAGCCAGTGACTTTAAAATATGAATGATTATGTATAAACACAGAAGAGGCGACGTATTGGTTAATATCATCCTGAAGATTGTGGCAGATCTCTGCATGGCCGTAATTTGGGGACGTGAAATGAGCCTTAAACTGATGGATTTGAATTATCCATTTTGGAATTTTTTTTTTTTGGTGTTGATAAATATATTATATTATCTTGAATTACAAGGCAAGAGAATTATGCTGGGGCATGCAGAAGATCGGGTTGTTACCCACTACGATGATGGGAATTAATAATCCTGATGAAACCCACAATTATTACTATATGGAATATAATTATAATGTCACTCGGGTGGTTGTTTTTACTTTTATATATATAAGAAGATATTTACTACTGATGGGGGCAGATATGATTGAAGATCCTGAATAAACTGTTGCACCAGCAAGCTATGTTACCTGATTATGGATGTTGGTTCTACCAATCCAGTGGAAAGACCTTAAAGAAGATACTATATGGATTATAAATTTAAAGTCATTGTTTTTTCTTTTTTTTTATTTAGATATAATGGAAAATATAGACATATATTTTTAAGTAGTGTGGGCAGTGAATCAAAGATATTAAGAAATGTTGTGTATGGTAATTTTGCATGATAGTGGGTGAATAAGCTAGTTAGTAGATTGATTAGTCTAAGAAAAGGGATTTTTAAGTGATATATTTAGGGGAGTGGAGGAAATGGATAGAGTGGAATAAATGTTAAACTAGATTTTATGGGGAAGGCTGCTTTGAAATGTTATAGTAATATATATAGAAGATTAAATGTTAAAGTAGGACTTATTGTATAGTTCTAAAGTGGAGAAGTTATTTTATAATGTCATAGTATGTCTTTTTTTTTTCCTTTTTTTTCCTTTCTTTTCTCTTTTCTGAAATGTATGGATAAAGGGGGATGTTATAATATTAATAATATTTTTAGTAAGTAAAGGTCAATATCTAGAGGAGGGAGTAAGTAATCTGTTATGAATTAGGTTTTTTTGATATGAAGAAGTCACAGGGGGGGATGGGTGGAGTGGGGAGGGGGGGGTTAGGGAGGGGGAGGGAGAGGGGGGGAAAAAAGGGGGAAAAATTGTATTTGAAAACTTTTTCAATAAAAAAAAAAATCAATGGAAAAGTTATTCAGTATGAGTTTTTTTCAGAAAAAAAATTCAATAATTCCTTTCTCCAAAAAAAACAAAGAAACCACTACACATGTTCATTCATTGACAATAAGGAATGGATAAGTAAAGGTAAAAGTTCCCCTTGCACATATGTACTATTCATTCCCGGCTCTAGGGGGTGGTACTCATCTCCGTTTCAAAGCCAAAGAGCCAGCACTGTCCGAAGACGTCTCCGTGGTCATGTGGCTGGCATGACTAAACACCAAAGGTGCACGGAACATTGTTATCTTCCCACCAAAGGTGATCCTTATTTTTCTACTTGCATTTTTTACGTGCTTTCTAACTGCTTGGTTGGCAGAAGCTGGGACAAGTAACAGGAGCTCACCCCGTTACGCGGCACTAGGGATTCGAACTGCCAACCTTTCTATCGACAAGCTCGGTGCCTTAGCCACTGAGCCACCGCGTCCCTGAGTAGGAATGGATATGAACTGCTAATTCTGCATTGGACAAATTTTGCAATTTAAAACTTAAAACGAATATTTTCAGGTGCTTGAGTTAAACCTATGTGTGAGAAATTAATGTCAAAATATTTTCCAATGTAAACTGAAATTCAAACTGTTCTAGATAATTCCTTATCCAGAACAATTTTTGAAGTTTTCAGTTCTTTTTACCCCTATGTTTTCTATGAAAGGTTTGGGGATGTGTCAGCTTCTCTTAGAAAGGTTTATATGCAAATAAAAATAAATAAATTCCTTGTAACCCCCCCCCCCCCCGCCACTCTATGTAGCAGATTTGCCTTGATGAAGCACTGTTTGATCCTGCCTGTAAGTCCTCAGAAACAACAGAAAGAAGAAATATGAACACAGATGGAAGCCATGTGCAATGGCCAGCTTTCCCCTCAAATTGCCATTCCTAGTTGAAATCAATCCCAGAGACTCCCTCTGCTCTCCACTCAATGAATCTGTACATGTGACACATTTACATGTGTTTGTGTGTGGTAATGTGTATGCATCTGTATTTATATACATATGCATACACCTCTGCCAGAAGACAGGGCAAGGACGAAAAATTATACTAACTGAATAATTGTTTTAATAACTACTAATTAAAATTAATTGCTTGGAAAATAAGGTACCACATTTACAAGATGAATGGGCCCCCACCTGCATATATCAAGCATTCTATCATGCAAATCACTCACATCCAAAAGCACACTCCATGTACATTCTCCTCCCTGCAGCAAGAACACTAAATAGAAAAATAAAAAACAAAAACAGTAAAGGAGAGAGAAATAGGATGTCAGCCTCTGAGACAGGTAAGAGTCATTAGGCGATTTAAAAAGAACTTTAATGGATGATAATAATAATAAGCTGAAGGAACAGTGGACCACCTAGTTAGTTGCTGCAAGAAGATTGCACAGGCTGACTACAGATAACGGCATGACAAAGTAGCAACAACAATGCATTGGAACATCTGCAAGAAATACCATCTGCCTGCAAGAAAGACATGGGAGGACCACAAAATAGATAAAGTTATAGCAAAAGAAGAAGTAAAAGTGCTCAGGATTTTAGAATTCAAATAGAAAATAGAAGTATAAAAATAATAGAATAAATAAACATAAATAAAAGCCAAAGATAGTGCCAATAATGATAGGTGTCTTGGGTGCAATCCCAAGCATCTGGAGCACTGTGAAGAACACCCTTGGCATTGACAAAATCACCTTCAGTCAATTGCAAAAGGTAACTTTACTTGTAACAGCTTACAACCTCCAATATAATCCTGCAACCTTAAACACTCGAAGAGCTATTTGGATCCTTTTTCAACAGAAAACACTGGGAGCCACAAAACCTGGGTGGGCATGGCCAACTCAACGTCACTCCCACCCAGTCACATGACACACACACCCCAGCCACACCTACCCAGGTTTTGTGGCTCCCAGTGTTTTCTGTGGGAAATGGGTCTCTCCCTCTCTCATTTCTGTTTTTCTTTTTTTCCTCTCCCTTTCTTTCTTTCCTTTCTCTCCCCTTCTCTCTCATTTGTTTCCCTCTCTTTTCTCTCTCATTCTCTCCCTCCATCATTTCTTTTTTTCCCTTTTCTCTCTCTCCCTCTCATTTGTTTTTTTTCCTCTCCCTCCCTCTCCCTTTCTTTTTTCTCTCTTCCCTTCTGTCTCTCATTTATTTCCCCCTTTTCCCTCTCTCATTCTCTCCCTCCAGTTCTCTCTCATTTCTCTCTCCCTCTCCCCCTTCTCTCTCTCTCATTTGTTTCTCTTTCCTCTCTCTCATTCTCTCCCTCCATCATTTTCTCATTTCTTTCTTTTTTTCTCCCATCTCTCTCTTGTGTGTACACGCACATGCACAAGCAGGATACCCTCCTGGGTTAGGATCACGGCAGCGGCAGCAACTCCTCCACCCATTGCGTGCTCAGGTGTGTAGCTGGCCGCGCTGCACAGGAGAGCCAGAGCTCTTCCCTCCCTGCATCCAGCGGCAGCTGCTCCTCCCCCTTCCCCTCCTTCCTGAGCCGACACGAAGGGGACCACGGCTGGCACAGAGCTGCCCGCAAAGGACACGGAATCGCAAAAAGCAGCCGGTTGTGTCCATTGCTGAGAAAATGCTAGGGGCACTTCAGCCGTGCGGCTCTGTGGACAGGCTCACACCTTCTCAGGGCAGAGAACAGATCGTGCAACTGGGTTGTCAGGGAGCCGCAGGAGAGGGATCAAAGAGCCACATGTGGCTCTGGAGCTGCAGGTTGCCGACACTCATAATAGACCTTTATTTGACAATATAATCAAACAATATCTGCCTATGACAAGTCCTTGGGAAGGACTCAATAGGTGGATACAAATGTAAAATCCAGTCTAATCATCCGTCTGACTGGTGACTAACCATAACAATAATAATTCTTTAAAATTGTCAAAATCCTTCTCTTCTTCAAATTAAGCATAATCCAATGAAAGGGGAATTGTTTTTATTTTCTTTCTGAAGCTTTTTACTTTGTCAGGATTCAAATATCTTCATTGCTACATAAAAGGGACCTGGACCTGTAAGGAGAAAAAGGCAACAAATACTTTTTAGTTGTTATACAAAAGGGTTAAAATCAGCACCTTCAAAAGAAAGAAAATCCTTGTAGCTTCTACAGTACTGTATCTGATCATTCCTTTGTTCCCAACAGCTTGCTCTAATCTTATCATAGAATGACCTCTCCTAAATCCCAATAATTGACATCAATGAGATATGGATTTGGAAATGGCAGACACCACACCCATGAAGCCAGATTAGCTGCAGGTGAACAGCACTAGAGGAAAAGGGAAAGAGGATGAAAAAAGCAGATGAAAAGGTCCTTATTATATATTAAGATGCTATCACTGCCTTAATATTGTTATTATATAACTGTCTGATAAATAAAATTTCAAGCACCACTACTAGAAGCTGGAATGGGACAATTTGTCACAGCCAACTCACCATGGCCAACACACCTATGGCCAACTGGCTGCAGGCAACTCAGCGCGGGACAATTTAACAATGCAATTTACCGTAATTATTTAAAATAAACAAATGTTTTAATTTTTGTCATTCATATTTCATTCTGTCCCTCCTTTTGCATCTTTTTGCATAAATATTAAATATTCCTAAAAATTCAGTTAGTCAGAACTAGTTCAGGATATATTGCAGACACCTAGCTATGAAAGGGTACAAGCAGAAATCAGTCCGAGATCTTTCAATTCCTAGCATACTCATGTGCATTATTCCAGTACAGATAGTCCTTGCTTAGTGACCACTCAAATGACCATTCAAAGTTATGATATTGCTGAAAAAGGAGACTTAAAACTGGCCTCAAAAATGCAGGTGTCAGTTTCCCAGTGATCATGTGATTATGATTTGGGCACTTGGCCACCAGAGTGCATTTATGGCAGTACAGTGGTCCAGTCACATGATTGCCATTTGCATCCTTCACACCCAGCTTCTGACAAGCAATGTCGGGGGGAAGGGGCAAGCTGGCAGGTACTCCCAAATTAGTTATTTGCTTCACGACGCCAGTCAAACTGACGCCTGTCAAACAAACCAACAGTCAAACTGTAAGTCAAGTGCAGTTGTGTGATATTTCACTTTACAACTAAATTGTTTATTGACAAAGTTGCCAGTCCCAATTGCAGTTACTAAGTGAGGACTACCCATAACTCATTTAAGCTCATATAACTCACCAGACACAATAAAATACTCCCAGAATTTAATCAGGAAATAAAGCTCCAATAGCTTTTCAAAATATATTTATCATCTATGTGGCCTATGCAATTAGTAAAATTGAAACACTCATTTATTCCACACCCAAGGAAAATAATTTCTAAATTATATACAAGATTACATAACATTAGTGTATCTCTCCTGTATGTACTTTAGAAACATAGTTTATATGTTATTTATTATTATTGGATAAAACCAGCAAAATTGTTTAAAAAGAGTAAGAACATTTCAACTTTACATTTTCCTCAAACCAAATTTGGATTCGATTTTGCCCACTTTTCTCCATTGAACTAGATGCACTTAACTGTAGAAAGCATACATACCATCAGATAATGTCCTAGAATTTTTATTTCTCAAACTAGGCTCCCTAAAATTAGTTCCACAAAAGAGGGGGAAAACCCTCTTCTTTTAGCCTCTTGTAGAGAGGGCAGTTTTTTTCCCTTTAGCCTCTTAGAACAATTGCTATGGACACCACTGAAAAGCAGTGTTGAGGCAAGAGGAGATGATGAGTATGTTTGAGATTTTTTTACTCTTTAGTTCCTGGCACAAGTGTTAAAGTCTTCACGAGGCAATTGGGGGGGGGGACCCACACTCCACTCAGCCATCCACTTTCACATGGACACTGCTCCAGGGATGCCCATAGATTTTTTTCTAAGGTACAACAGAAAGGGTTGACAGCTGACATTCAAAATCTCCAAAATCTATTGATCGGATTAAGGCTACATGTTTTTTTATGAAAATGTTCTGGGGCCTCAAAGGCTTGAAAAGCCTGTCTTAGAAAATAGCTTAGTGCCAGTTTCATTAAACCAGTAAACATATTGCAAAATGCAGAAACGATACCTATTTCTTTAGAACAAAATACATGCTTATGCTAATCATTCTTACTCTGTATCAGCCTTCAACAAAATCACAATAGCACTTAGACTTATATACTGCTTCACAGTGCTTTACAGCCCTCTCAAGCGGTTTACAGAGTCAGCATATTGCTCCCAACAATCTGGGTCCTCATTTTACCGACCTCGGAAGGATGCAAGCCTGAGCAACCTTGAGCTGGTGAGACTCGAACTGCTGGCAGTCAGCAGAATTGGCCTGCAATACTGCATTCTAACCACTGCACCACCACAGCTCTTGATACTCAATGCTTTTGAGTATACATCCAAGCATATTTACCCACAAATAAATTCATCTATGTTCCAGGATAATTTCTTAGAAATACGTTTCGTGCTGTAACCAGGCAAAATTAAGGATCTCTGTTATTAACAAGTCATATATTAACAGGTCTGCAAAACTGAGCTGGTTCACTAAATAACAGTAAGATAAACTCTAGGTGTGATGTGCAAACACCATATTTACACATTGCCAATTATTTGTTTATTTTATAGTATAAACTCTGGACAATAAGAAAGAGCAAGAAGATAAAACTCTGACAATTTTCCAACTAAAAGTATAAATACTGAGGGGGAAGGAGGGGACAATATAAATACTGAGGGGAGGGAGGAGCAGGACAATCTGTGCTATTACACATGTGGTTGAAACCAGTTGATTGGTAACTGCAGGCATATCAAATAACATTTTCTGTTACTACACAATGAATCCTTGCCTCACAAAATGGATAGACATCTGGGCTCAGAACATAAGCAGGATGAGGCCCATTTAGGATTCTGATAGACCACCAGAATTTAGGCTAAACGGAGAAGTCAAAAAACCTCTTACAAGGCAGCCAAACAAACCATTACATATTGTTACCTCCAGAAAATTGCATGAATGTGTGCATGAAATCACTAGAAGCTCTCAGTGTGAGGGAGATTTTCACTTTTCAATTGAATAATTTTCAAAGTTTGTATATTAGATGTTTGTTCATAAAAGTGCTAAGCTGTGCAGCCTAAAAATGCATGCTTCAATGACTACCACTATGAACAGGAACTGAGGTAATTAGATCAACTTTTGCGAGGAAGCTGGACTTCTTCTGACCTTGTGAAATCAGGAAGTAGACAGGTTTTGATATTCAAAAGCCACCTGTGAATTAGATCTGTATCTGATCTTGTTTTGCTGGTTAAAGGGGTGCAATTGGAATAGAGAAGTGATAAATGGCTCGTAGACAGAGGGGGTTGTGCTTCTTGCCTTGAAGGAGGAAGTGGTATAACTCCTTCTGAAGATCAAACTCTAGTTTTCTTTGTTTTGGAGAAGATAGCAGAAGTGCAAATGGAAAGAACCCTGGATGAAAGAACTTATATAGATTAGCTTTTTAAATATAGTTTCAGATTCTGGTATACAGATGATCTCTGCCAAGACCTGGATACTGGGAGAAAACGCCTCTTGGATCTCTCAAGATTATCTATCATGGCATTCTTCTAGATTACCTGAGAACAGTGTTGGAGGCACCGTCATTCAGTGGTTTCACTCCTAGTGGTGGAATATAAGGAAGATGGCCTTGATGGAAATATGCAAGAATTGCTACTTAGGTAAAAGGGGCTGAAACACTTTTTTTAAAAGTCCAGAAAAATGACAACATTCAAACGTTGCTTAAGCAATAATTTGCACAAACAGGAGACACGTGCTCCCACCTCTCACAGAAATGGAGCTGCACATACTCGCCCATCACTTTCACATCCTGGTTCAAAACAGGCTGTAGCCCAGTAGTGGGCCATGGCCCAGGTGCTCGGGACCCCTGCACCAGAGTGTAAGAAAGGGACAAAGATATTGCACAATCAGGTTTTCAAGATTCTGTTATTGTAGCCAAGATCAATAAAATAATTTTATCTTTTCTGATCTTGTCTACCTACTGGGACTGACACCCACTGACTGGTTGGTTTCAGGTAATGATAATGAGAAGAAAGCTATGGAATTCTTGGCCTCTCCTGTATGGGATACCACAAGCCTCAATTTCCTTCCCGTTCTTTAATGTCTACATGAAACTGCTTGGGGAGTTTATTCACTTGAAGTATGATCAGTATACAGGAAGTCCTCATGTAGTGATTGCCTTTTTTAGTGACCATTCAGTTACCACAATAATGAAAGTTTGTGGCCAATACTCATATTTACAACATTCACAGGTCTTTAAAACAAAGGAAAGCTAAAGTAAGAACTTAAGCATAGTTAGTTTAACTTTGTGATTACTTTGCTGAATAACTGAGTTGTTGGTTGTAACCTGTAATTGTAGTCTCTAAATGAGGACTACCTGAATATTACCAGTTATATATTTCTACCCTAAGCCAGAAAGAAAATTCAGTGAGCAATTTTACACGATGCCTGGAGGTAGTTAATGACTAGATGAGAAGAACTGACTGCAATTGAATTTAGTAAGACAGATCGATTTAGATGACAGAATAGAAGGGGAACTCATCAAATTTGCAGATGCCATAGCAATAGCCAACACTCCACAAGATAGGCTTAAGATCCAGAAGGATCTTGACATAATTGAACCCTGGGTCCTATTTAACAAAATGAAATTCAATAGTGAGAAAAGTAAGGTTTTACACTTAGGCAAGAAAAATCAAATGTACAGGTATAGAATAAGTGGAGCCTGGCTCAACTGAAGTAACTGTGAGAGGTATCTTGGGAGTCCTAATAGACTACCACTTAAATATGAGCCAGCAGTATGCTGCAGCCACCAAAAAAGCCAATGCAATACTACACTGCATTAACATATGGACAGAATCAAGATCACATGAAGTGTTAGTATCACTTTATAAGGCCTTAATAAGACTGCACTTGGAATACTGCATCCAGTTTCAATCACATTATAAAAAAAGATATTGAGACTCTGGAAAGAATGCAGAGAAGAGCAACAAAGATGATTAAGGGTCTGGAAGCTAAAACATAGGAAGAATGGTTGCAGGAATTAGGTAGTAAAAAGGACTGGGGGTGACAGGATAGCAATGTTCCAATATTTGAGTGACTACCACAAAGAAGAGGGGATCAACCTATTTTCAAAACCACCAGAAGGCAGACAAGAAGCAATGGACAGAAACTAATCAAGAAGAGAAGCAACATGGAACTAAAGAGAATTTCCTGACAGTAAGAACAATTAACCAGCAAATAAGCTTGCCTTCAGAAGTTGTGGGTGCTCCATCACTGGAGGCTTTTAAGAAGAGACTGAACAACCATTTGTCTGAAATGGTATAGAGCCGTGATGGCGAACCTATGGCATGTGTGCCAGAGGTGGCACGCGAGCCGTCGCCCCAGTTCAGCTCTGCCGTGCATGTGCTAGCCAGCTGGTCTTCAAGTCTCTGTCGCGCATGCACGGAGGGCTGCATGTGTGCAGGGGGCTGCGTGCGCATGCACAGATGTGTGTGCAGGGGGCTGCGTGCACATGCATGGGGGCACATGTGGGGGCTGCAGGTGCGTACAGGAGGCATGCACGCATGTGCAGGGTGATGCGGGGGCATGCATGCACAGGGGGCATACACAGGGGCATTTGTGGGTTCGTGCGCATAATCATGCACACACGCACATTTGGGCACTCGGTCCGGAAAAGATTAGTCATCACTGGTATATTCTCCTGCTTGAGCAGGGGGTTGGACTGGAAGATCTCCAATGTCTTTCTCTGATCAAGATCTCCAACTCTGTTAGTCTGTTAAAACTGAGGTTTAGCAGAGGCTTCTATACCATCAGTAGACAGCACTCTTCTTGAAGAAATAGGTTCGTGATTTATCTTGAATTCATAGCTTCCATTTGATCAGCATGTGGAGATTTTGGTCAGGAGAACATATGCATAGTATTGGTTGATGTACTAATTACAATCCTTTCTGAAATGGGAACCTTTGGGGACAACCACTCATGCCCTCACCAGCTTGAGAGTGATTTACTGCAATTTATTCTCCTTGCAGCTACCTTTAAAGGACTACTTGGACATTTCAATTGATGCAGAATGCAGCAACCCACATGGTGATAGACAACAACTGTTTCAATGTTGTAACATCTAAACTGTGGAAGTTGTATGGTTGCCAGTATGCTTCCAAGAAGATTTCAAAGCACTGATTTTGACCTCTAAAGTCTTACAGGTAGTCCTTGACTTACCACCATTTGGTCAGTGACTGTTTGAAGTTGTGACAGTGTTGAACAAATAGTAGTTACAACTGGTCCTCAGGGTTATGAGGATCCCTGCAGTCACATGATTGTGATCTGGGAGCTTACCAAACAGTTTGCATTTATGATAGTTACAGGAGCCTGTGACTTTCCCTACCATCTTCCCAGATAATTAATGAGAAAACCAGCAGGAAATGTTGCAAGTCACTAGGGTAAGTCCCAACACCTGTTCACTCTCTCCCAGCCTTTCTACACTCAAACTTCAACAGCAAAATCTACCCTTCAGTGCAGCCTCACCTCCCTCACACCCACCTGGGACTACCCACTTACCTGCCTTGCCTGCCAGCTTGTCTGTGAGCCATTTGGGACCTGCAACTTCCTGCAAGCTTCCCCACTGACTTGATGTGGGAAGCCATCAGGAAACTTCCTTGTGTAATGACTATGGGATTCAGTTAACAATGGCAACCAGGACTGCAAGGATTGCTGTCACTAAATTATCAGTCACACTTTACGAGTCATTGCTTAGCAGTGGTTTAAATGTTAAATGAATTGCTGGATTTAATGACATCTCTTACTTTTAATTTATTAGCTAAGAAATATTATTTTTGCGTGAACCTTCTGCAGTCAATGGGAATAAAGTTGCATATAAAAATCTTTCCATTTTTATGGAAAATGGAACTTTTAAAATCTGAGTATTTTACTAAGTTAAAAGGTATTACTGAGATGTAACAGGTAAATTGTGCAAAATGCCTATATTTAACTAAGATACACAATGAAGACAGAGATTAAATATAACATTTCAGAAATGGGACCATACTTAAAAAGGGAATGTTGTACTTTATACATGTTCTTCTCAGCAAAATTAGATAACATGATTTAATGTTTTATTATTTACCTATGAATACAGTACTATAGCCTCTCTCTTAAACTGCTGTGTCAAAGTACTTCTCAAAAGCACAGAGAACTGATAAAGTGGAATACAATGTTCTGGGAAAACAATGACAGAAATTTTGGTACACTATTGCAACATCTTTTGTTTTTCACAGTGTTATCAGGGCATGAGACATTCTTTCTGATTAAATAATGGATGAATGGTCCATTTTAGAATACAACTAATTGTTATTTCTTGATCAGAAAGGAACTTTCACTTGGTAAATGTCATGGAATATAGTATAATGTTTGTGTTTCCTTTTACTATGGAAAGTTATTCTTATCTAGAAAAATATCTGAAGGCACTCATATGGGTCACCTCTGTAGTATCGAAATTAATTGTATGCTAGCCATTGTCACATGATTAAGCTCCCACACTCAATGATTGGAAAAACAAGGTAGCAGCAGACAAAAAGTTTAGAGCAGAGGCAAAATTTCAATCAGAGGAAAATTTCCTTCTTAGTAAGAGCACAGCTTTACTCCAACATACTTATTCTGCACTATTTCTGTATTATGCCATTTTTACTCTGTTCTACTCAAAAGCCTATGGATGTCTCACATCACATTATTAAAGCTAAAAACAATAAGTAAAAACATAATAATAAAACTGATGGGAGATGAAAGGTGATGAAAATGTAAATAAAATATTCCCACATGACCAATTTAGGATATCTTAACTAAAATTCAAGATAATAATTTAAGAGATAATAGACTTTGTCTTTGTAAGAGCAACTCATGACAAATTTTGTTCCACTAAAATTCAGTATTATTAGATGTCATTTCTAATTATGTGTTGGATTGTTTAGCTTGTTCGGGGGGGGGGGGGGGAGCTCTCCCCCCCAAAAAAAAACTGATACAAAAAGGTATCAGACCAAACTGGGAAACTGAGGTATGAAAACAATGAGAAAGCTGCATTGTAGAACTGCATGTACCCATTTATAATTTCCTCAGTGGCCTGAAACTGAATTACATAACCAGAAAGATCTACACAGATCCTCTATCAGGCTGAGTTGCCTTATAGAACAACAGGAGTCAAAACAGTACGGAAGTCTTTCCCAACTAGGTGCCCTTAGGACATTTTAAGACTGTATGTCTAGCATGCACCGTGTAGCTAAAGACTGGTGGAGGGATCTGAAGTACTGAATTGAACTAGATCCTCCAGTAAATATCATGAGTAAGCAAACTGCTAAGAGCAAATTATTTCATTGAACATCCTGGAAGTCACCTGCCTTCCAGGTTTGGAGATCCCAAGCCATTTTATGCTTTAATCTAGGAAATAATTTCTGGTATGTTTTCTGTAGTTAAAGAAAAGAACTGAAGCCAAGACAATAAAACTTAATTTGTTTTCTTGAAAGCTCAAGAAAGCATCTTTGAAAAAAAGAATGTTCTGCAAAAATTACTTTCTACCAGATGGAGAAGGTAGATATTACAGAGTAATATATACTGAAGACTCTAGGGTGGGGAAGGCTACTTCATACATTTATCAATTTGATCTAGTGGTTAAGGCACCAGGCTAAAAACCAGGAGACTGTGAGTTCAAATCCCATTTTAGGCATGAAAGCCAACTCAGTGACTTTGGTCCAGACAATCTCTGTCAGCCTCACAAGGTGTTGTGGGGAAAATAGGAGGAAGGATTATTATAGCTATGTTTGCTGCCTTGAGTTATTTATAAAAATAATAAAGGCGGGATTAAAAAACATAAATCTACATTTGTCTGCAACCAATAGACTGAAGTCTGCTAGCCTTGACTATAAACTGGTTCATTGTTCCATAAGCAGCAAGGGACATCACTGAGAGAGAAAAACATCTCATTCAAAAATGAATGCATGCAGTTAGTAGTAGGGATTGCACAAAGCTCTTCCTATCTGTTTTGCCAGCTCCAAGTGCTAAAATAAAACTTTCACAGTCTAGTAATTTCTGTGTTCCTATTTTAATACCATTGTCTAGCAAGTTAGACCCCTTCCTCAGTGATGTGACAGGGGGAACTACAAAATGTTTGTTTAGACTTTCTTTTTAATAAAAGAGATATATCAGAAACATTTTTTTTCATACAAGTACAGATTCCTTGTCTTTTTTTAGTCTCTTATTACTATAAAGTCTAGTGGACTTGAATTTATGCAAACATGTGCATGTAACCCCCTACTCAATATCTCAAAGATTTCCCAAACATCCATGCAACATGCAATTGTTTATCAAATCTTTGAAGGAGAGAAAAGAGAGAAAGCAAAAAAGGCAAAACCTGGAGACCATTATGGGACTAATTAGGATAAGACATTACTGTTACATTTGGAAAAGTTGAAGGCCCCTAGGCTATAATTTATTATTACACTGAAACATACAGGGGGGGTTAGGCTTAAGGCCATTCAAAGCAAGGAATCCCTTTTATATCTTATTCCCTTTTATTCAACCTTAAATATCATGTTTGCTCCATTTGTATCCACTTTCAGTTTGTTTCACTAACTGCATGCCTGATTTATCCGTCATGTAATAATTTTTTGCACCATCATAATCTCTCATAGCATACCATCTAATGCAGGGGTCTCCACCTTGGCAACGTTAAGCCTGGCTGAGGTATTAATTCCCCAAAGGAATCCTGGGAGTTGAAGTCTGCCAGGCTTAACGTTGCCAAGGTTAGAGACCCCTGATCTAATGGATAGGCAGTGATGGTATCTGGGGTAAAACTAAGACATGAAAATAGTAATCTTTGCTTTACAACTACCAGTTTCTCCTCGTTTGGCAGCTACCCCATTTAGCAACTGTTCAAAAATATGATGGTAATTTTTGAAGAAACTCATTTTCTGACCAATGCACACACTTAAGACCAAATTTTGTGCATAATGCTAAAAAGATCTCTTCCACAAGGCCACAAGATTATTTGCACTATAGCACCACCCACGTGACAAAGCCTTTTAATCCTGATCAATATTCACTCCTTGTGGTATAAAAGTAATACATAGTACTTCTTGCTGAGATGCAAAACCTCCATATGGGAGTTACACAGCATCGTCAGATCACACCCACATAAGGGACAGCTATAAGCAAAGCTTTTATATCCACTTTGGAGTCCATCAGAACCCAACGTGGTACAATGTCTAAGGTGCTACTTAGAATCAGGGAGGTTGGAGCTCAGGGACAACCACAGCCATAGAAGCTCACCCGGAGATGGGATACAAGCCTAATGTATAAAAATCAGTGAATAAAGTACATTTAGAACAATGTCATTGTTCCAAGCCTTAATGTCAAGATCACTGCCGAGTTTGGTTCAAAATCCAACCACACCCCAAATGATCACATTTTTAAAATAGCCAAATTAAACTTAACTTGAATGAATGCAAAGAAAAAAAATAACATACGGTAGAATGCAGTTTAGCATGAGGATTAATAAAGTTCTTTCAGGCTATGAGGAGTGGGTAAAAACAGGCTCATGTATTAGAGTTGTTTTGGGTTTTTTTGCCAATAAAGCAAGAGCTCACTGAAGGATAGCCGCATATGAACAACAGGTGCAGCTCAGCCCCACTCCACATCCCCTCCTCTGTTTGAAATAGCAAATTCCAAAACATTCTATTCATGACCTGAAGAAACACAGGCTGAGAAGGCGCTCTTTGCTTTATCCATCCCAGCTTCCTGAGGATATTATTACAACTCCAAATAATACCTACTCCCACTGGACAAAATGTGCCAAGGACCCAGGTCAGGGAAGGTTCTCCTTTTTACTCTCTTTAGTAAAGCAGCATTTTAAAAGAATAGCTAGGCACTCTTTTAAAAACAAATCTAGCCACAGACTAGTCAAAATATATAATTATTACTACCATTAAGAAAACCAATAAATCTAGTGAAGTTTGAGGCTACCACTCTCAGCACAGCAGTGGGAATTGGGTTCTCCAGAAATTGCTGAACTTCACCTTTCAGCATCCTTCACACTGGTCATGCCAGCCACAGCTGCTGGGGCTTCTAGTTCAGAAAACATCTGGAGGACCAGATGTTCTCCACCCTTGTTTAGAAGCAGCATTTCGCTCTTGAGCCCATAAATGGAAAGGTAACAAATAACAGCATAACAAATTTAATGTAACAGTATTGTATAACTCAAATTTAAATGTAAAGCTAACATAACAGGATCTCACATTGTTTTCTCCTGTATATCTCCTCCCCCCCCCCCAATATTATCTCCATCTTTACAAAGGGCCCTTTCCTTTCAGCCTTCGCCTTATGAAAGTGTCACTGGGGCAGCAGAAAAGGTCTTTGAAATGATCAGGAACAGTGTAAGGTTGAGCGGCCTCAGTAAATCATGACAGAGCAACAGTGGAAATCCACCTCTTCCATAGAACCTTAGACACAAAGGGGATTGCACGATTCAGACTATTAAAAGGAGAGGGGGGTTGGAGATTATAGGAGGCAGGTGAACGTATGAACACCGATTGCTAAGAAAGAAAGCCAAAGGTCACGTCATCAGACATTTCTGGGCAAAATCAAAGAGAGGGGGCGTCAACCATCACTTGGAAAAAGAGTGAAATAAACTGAATACAAAATGCAGACCCCATAGCAATTAAAGACCCTCCCGGAGTGGGAACCCCCCCTCCCCCCAACGCAGCACAGCACTCTTGTTTTTTTTTTTCTTCCTCCAAATCTAATCCATTAAGCAGTGGAAACGTTTTGGTATTCATTGTAAGGCGATCCCCTCATGCGGAAGGTAAGGGATGTGTTTCAAATATCATGGGTCTACTCTCCATAGTAGAAAACTAGGGCGGCCAGCCACTGCAACTCCACATTTCCTTTATACTCGCCCGCCACTGCCAAACGACCGCCACTCCCTGCAAACTAGATCGGGGGAGAGAGAAAAAAAACCCCACAAACCCACTACTATTTTCCAAAGACCATTTTTTCCCGATCATGTAAAACCGGCCACCTTCTGCGTCCTCGGGTCCGATTTCTCCCTCTTTTTCTAAACCAAGGATCTACTGTTTATTCCACGCCTGGCGGGGGATACATTTCCAATGCAGACACCCCGCCTCTCCCGTAGCTACAACCGACCGCACACCGATTACTCTCCACCAGCTCGCTTCAAATGCCTACGTCGCCCGGGTTTTTCTCAGAAATACCGTCTCTCTACCCCCGCCCCCCTCCATCCACGATCCCTGAGCTCCAGCGTTGTGCAAATACGAACCTGGGCAAAAGCCCCGCCGCTCTCACAAGATCCTCCAGCGGCTGAAGAGGCTTGCAAAACCGGAGAGCTACCGCTGCTCCTCGCCGCCTCTTTTCTCCTCCTTCCTTTCCCGCCCCCGCGCTCCGCTGCAGCAGGCTTGAAAGAAGGAGACTGCGGTCAGCGGCACGCATGGGATACGTCGGAGAGGAGCTTACCTGCTACGCTGCCTTCCAACTTCGTTAGTCGCGGCTTTTGTGAAGAACGCGCCCCTCGCCGCCGCCGGTTACAGGAACCGTTCAGCCGGGCCTGGCCGCCCGCACGTCAATTGATGGGAAATAAAAAGGAGCCCGGCCGCACCGAGAAAGAGGAGGAGTTGGTGCCAGGGTGTAACAAGTTTGGGTTGCCCCGCAGATATGGCGGCGGTGGCGGCGGCGGCTCCAGCGAAGGAGGAGGAGGAGGCCGAGCGAGCCAATGCAACAGCGGGCGGCCCACAGAAGCTTTTCTGCCCTCCAGCGATCCGCTTGGGGAGAGAGAAGCCCGGGGAGAGAGGGGGGGGTATGCCTTGAGTAGCGGTGAGAGGCGGAGATTTAAAAAGCAGAGGCTGGGGCGAGGAGAATCACAGGGGGAAATAAGACTGGATTTATTTAGGCTGGGATTTTTCCCCCCTCCTTTCCCATTCCGTTCATTCAATTCTGATCAGGATCATAATCATAGTAATAAATAATGACGTTGATTATTATTATTATTAATAATAATAATAATAATAATAATAATAATAATAATAATAATAATAATAATAATAATAATACAACCCTAACCCAGCATGGTCATCTCGTTTGCTGTGTATAGTGTCAATAATAATTTTTTAAAAAACCAACCGATCTTCGAGATCATATGAGCGAAAGTCGCTGGGGGTGGGGAGATCCACAGACATACGCATCCATCTATCTTTGGCTCCCTTCCCCCCCCCACCCACTCCCCCAAAAAAGAAAAGATTGCAACAGCCCTTTGCTTATAAGACACCAAGGCTTCGATTCACGTGCTATTGTTACTGTCTCTCTGGTGGTTTTTCTGGGAACTGTGTGCAGACAGGCGAAGGTATTGCACAACGTAGGTGTGTTGCAAACAAGGATTAAGGATCACTCCGGAATGGTCCGTTCCTCATAGGGGCGGGGGAAGATCATTTCCTATTTTCTTGCTATTAGTACACAGAGCTTAAAAGTTCGTAAAAAAAAAAAAAGGCGCCCTTATTTTTTTTAGGAGTGTTTGTATGCCAAGGCAAGCAACCATAATCGTCAGTTGTTGCTGCTGTTGTATATTTACACTTTGTCCTAGGAGGTGCTCATTTTGAATCACCGTTTGCCCATAACGCGGCCATCTTCTTCCCACCCCCAAAGTTCAATGACTAAAAGGCCTCCATTTCCCAGAATCCTGAGAAAAGAAATATTAAGAAAGAACCACTTGCTCCTTAAACTGCCAGCTTCTTGACAAGCTAGACTCAACTGGTCGTCTGTTAAGACTTTCCTCGCACAATCTTTATTACAGTAGTCCTGTTAGTTGCTAGTTACACACCTGTCCCACTGAGATGTGGGAGAATCTTGGCTTATCCTTGCTAATAATGTAAACCAGAATACAGGTACTTCTCAGTTTACAAAAATTTGAAAGTTACAGCAGCACTGAAAAAAGTAACTTAATGAGCGTTTTTCACACTTAACAACCATTGCAGCATCCCTGTGGTCATGTGATCAAAATTCGGATGCTTGGTAACTGATTCATATTTATAAAGGTCCTGGGGTGAAGTGATCATCTTTTGCGACCTTCTGACAAGTAAAGTCAATGGGGAAACCAGATTCACTTAACAACTGTGTTACTAACTTAACAACTGCAGTGATTTGCTTAACTGTGGCAAGAAAACTCATAAAATGGGACAAAACTCACTTAACAAATGTCTCATTTAGCAATAGAAATGTTGGGCTCAATTGTGGTAAATTGAAGACCACCTGTAATAAACCTGTTGGTTCAGGATGTCTGTTCCCTCAGAAGTCTTCAAGCCTTTGCCCTATAGCTGGTAAAATTGAGAAAATAAAAACTAATCTTTAGTCACTTTCTTCTGACTAGCAATTTTTGTAAAAATATACAGTTGCCGTATTAGTTGCAAAGCCGCCTTAAAAAGACCTACATGGGCAAGTAAAGTTTATTTTATGATAAAAAACATACTTTTACACAAAAGGTAACATCCAAATCTGATCTTCCAGAATACACTGTTGTTTTACTAACGGAATGTGATGCAACCTTATATTTTTTTCAAATGTTTGTTAAGCAGACTTTTCTGTTTCTTAATCACCTTTTTCTGGAGAATACTTTAAAAGTATGAGAGTTTGCTTTTGAAGCTGATGCAAAGTTCTGCTGAGTCTGGCACAGTAGTTGTGCCATGTTAAAGTTGCCAATTATCCTTTCCCCCCAGTCACATTTCTGTGCATTTAAAATCTGCATTTTGGCCAGAAAATGCAATTGCTACATCTTCACATCATTGCTGTGAATTAGTAAGCTAAATGGTAGAGCACATGTTTTGCATTTCCTATTGTGATCGCCTTACCTTATGAAATATTTTTGTGTTAAAGCCAGAAGAGCCGATGACAGTATTTTTGCCTTCCAAATGTCACCAAACGCCAAATAGACTCATCCATTAGGAATAGCAGTGGAGGAAATAGGATATTACAGTTCAGCAAATTCTGGAGGACCAGAGGTTCTCCAATAATGGAACAGTAGTCTGATTTGGTAGAAAAATCATCTGCCCGATATCTAGGTTGATAAACAGAGAACACTCCTATTGCCAAAACTGCAGAAAAAGTCAAATTTATCCAAGTGTGTGTTTCTCCTTGGCAACAATATAGAAGTGTTTCATCATTGTCACTTTTTTTCAAGTCTACTCTATGTTACTCTTTATTCAAGTACTAACTAAATCCATTTGTTTGATTTTTTTCTTAAAATCACAGCATCTCAATATGCAACTCTTAAACGAAATAGAGCAGGGGGAACGTAACAATCTATGGTGTGTATGGTTATCACAGTATTCAACATAATTTAGTTGTTAAATACAGTATATACTGCTGGCATTTTAAATATTAAGAGTAGGACTCTGAGTAGGACATTTGTATATTGTGTTTTCCTTTCAAAATAGTAAAGATTGTGTTTATTTTATTCCTCCATTTTATTCCTAAACTCTCTCTTTGAGCAAGATTAGGACAAGAAGATGAGTTGCCCAATTATCTAATGAGCATGATGGTTAAGTAGGGCTTGACCCAGACATAGATCATATTCATAAGGCACACCATGCTATTTTGTGGTTTTGCTTACTGTATCATCCCAACATAGAAGCATGGTCATTTTGAGGTTAGGTGGAAGTTCTAACCACAGTGTCACTTTGCATTGCTGCAAAGTGGAGCTATTCTCTGCTGTTCTACTTTTGTTTCTTATGCCTTCTGATTCTACTTTTGTTTCTTATTCCTTCTTATTTTAAAAATGGGGTGGAAAAATATTTAGCCTTCAGGGTCTTTATGCCCCAATTTATCTGATTGGATCACCAAAGGCTTTTTTTTTTTTTTGGCCATTTGCAAACAAAAATAAAATAGAACATGCCGGAGACCAATCAACCCTGATAAGTACAAGCAAATTATGAATTTTGCTTTATTTCACTGGGCAATGCTTTTATTGTAGTATCATTGAGTCATATTTAGTATCTCTTGTCAATTTGTTCATGGGTTCTCTCATACTACTAATTCTGGCTTTCGGTCTCTTTTTCACTTCCCTTTTTTCTCAGACATGGGGGAAATTGCCTGTTTGTTAAGTCTACTTTTTCCTGCCTTCACAAAATAGTTAAATCATGATACCATCCTGCTGCTTTGTTGTAAATTTTCCATGTTGGTTACTGAATGATTATTTGACTTACATCACTGACCATTTACTAACTTCCACAGAATAAAGTTGCCTAATCCTCAGAGGTGATTAAACCATAGAAATAAGTGTAAGCATGATCAAGATATTATATTTTCCTTTTCTCTCCTTTCTACTTGGTCACTGATAGGCAGATGTGTTTTCAGAGGCAGGAGTAGACAAGGAGAGGCAAATGACCATTACATATAGTCCTTGGCTTCCAAAACCACATTTGAGACCAGAATTTGTGTTGCTAAGCAGTGCAATTGTTTGGTGAATTATGGCCAATTTACAAGATTTTTTTGTTACAGTTGTGAAGGAAATCACACAATCATTAAGCGAATCTGCTTCTCCCACTGACTTTGCTTGTCGGAAGCTGGTTAGGAAGGTGGGAAATTGAGATCACATGACCTTGGATACTGTAACCATCGTAAATTACATGCTAGTTGCCAAATGCCAGAATCAGGTTCATGCGACCATGGGGACAATGCACCAGTCATAAAAGTGAGGATTGGTTGTAGGTCAGTCTTAACTGAAGAGTCATACTTCTCTTGATATTTAAAAGGCCAATAAAAGTTAGTACTGTATTTAACAATGTAATTTTTTTCAACACTTGTAACTTCAAATGTTCATTAAACAAATGCTCATAGCCCTCTTGTATGTATTTCATCATAATGGTGCAGTATTGTTTTCATTGTTTTGATGACAATTTTTGATCTTACAAGTGCCTCTGCTTATAGAAAGCTTGGCTTACACTTCAGGGCAATACTTTATATTACGCTGATTATTTGGGCAGAGACTAATAGCAATTTATTTTTTAAGTACCTGATACGGAAACTTCATGGCAATACACTTTGTATTACACTGATCATTAGAATTTAGAATCTGATGCACACTTGAGGCTAAACTCGTATCTGTCCAGTGTGTCCAGGTGAAAAATTGGAGGACCAATGTAGCTCCACTTCCATTAAGTTTATTCCCACAAATTCAAACAAGCAGATCAATCTAGTAAAGTGAATTTCCAATTAAAGTAGAAGCAAATTATATATGTCCCCCCCCCCCCTTTCCTCTCTGCCTGAAGGCCACAATTCACCACAGGAAGAGAAAATATTCTAATTAGGTAACCACTAGGTTGATTAAAAAAAAAAGAAGAAGATGATAGCCTTACTACTGGATCAAACCAATACCCAGCTTCCCAGAGTGGCCAGTTAGATACCTCTATGAAAGTCACAAACTGGCATGAAAACAAAGTTCTTAGCTTTTCTTCAGCAAATGATATTTTTTTTCAAATTAGGAGGTTTCATGTATCATAAATATCCCTTAATAGAGCTGTCTTCCAAAGCTATACTAATCCTCTCTTAAAGGTATCTAAATGAGTTGCAATCACTGTGTCTTTTGGCTGAAGCACTGTCCAAATAATGGCTTTCTTTTATCTATCCTGAATCTGCCAATCAATTTTATTGACCCTTTCAAGAGGATTCCTAATGCTACCAATCAAAGGACATTGTGTAGCAATGCCTTTCCCCTCTCCCTAATGGGTTATTCTGTGGTAAGAAAAAAGGATGGAAAAAGCAGTAGGAAAACATGAGACGCTTGTAAGTGGGAGATATTATCAGGATTCCCTGTAAAATGGTTTGAGTAAAGTAAGTTAAAAGTCTCACTTGGAAATAGCCCCAGAAGGAGGAGGAGAACCTTTTTCTGTCCCTTTTCTATGTATCTTGGATAATCTTGTGTTTTCTTGTTTTCTCTGTATAATCCCTTTCATGTTACATGTGTATTCGAAAAGTGCTTGGAGTTCTATAAGGGTGATAACAATATTCTTCATATCCTTATATTTTTTTCAGGAAATCTTACTGTAGCAGTAGATTGGCCATGTGGTGCTAATGGTGTTAGCATTAGCAGTTGTGAAAACAACTTTGGTGAAAGAAATTCCATCCAAAGTAGTGTTTGTTTTTATCAATGCTAATTGCTAAATAGTGTGAGCAAGAAGAAGCAAGGTTAGGGAATAGAGACAAAGGGAAGGAATACAGTATTGGAAAGAGTGGAACGCCTCAGTCAATAGTTGGAAACTTTCCCAGGTCATCTCATTTCCTGAGTAAGGCAAACAATAATGATGTCTAGTAACTTGTTCCATTTAAACAAACAAACCGGACCTCAGAGTTACAGGGAGTGGATAAAACAATACGAAGAAGCTAAAGGCATATTCAGGGATGGTTTGATGTGAATGTGATTGTGCCGAGTCAGCTAAAGTTCTGCCATCAATTTCTCAGGGTTGAACATTTTAAATTATCTTTGATGAAAGCCCACATTATGGACTAAGTAAATGCAATGACAGTGCAATTAAGTATAGTCTTGAAATACTTTTCATTTCAAAGAAAAGGCTTTCCAGATGACAAGGCAGTTTTAGCCATTTGCATAGCATCCTCACTGGCCTTTGCAATTGTGTGGTATTCTTGTGTCAAGCTGTTTTATAGTTGAATGGGGAAGTATCTTGAAAGCCTGGCAAGTGTTACTATAGAAATGGTAAAGCTTGTTTCCTGGCCTTCAAGGGCCAGTTTTTGCTTTCAGGGGTGAGAAGGTAAGTGTGAGGCATTCTTGCCTCATCTCAGTTCCCACTCTGGGCTTCATTGTAAGGAAATGTTGGTGTTATGAGCCACAGGTCTGAAAGGCAATGGAGATTTGCCAGCACAGTGAGTGGGAAGCTTCTATGGATCATTAGTCCTTATCATTATACTTCTTAATGATTTCTTTTCCTTGAACTGCTTTCCAGCAAACTGTATGTGACATTTCCCCCCAAGCAATGAAAAACATTCAGAAACACTTGTTTTCATGCAACATAAAAGAGGGAAGACACTAGTGGCCTTTCCTCTTAGTTTGTGAAGAACATGGTGGGTTTTAAAAATATTGTTTCCAAGTCAAGTGAACATCAGAAGGAAATTATGTAAACAGGTTTGAGACACACTATCCCATGGCACCCTTCTATTTAAATTACTTTAATGAATTTAATGTGCTTATTTGCCTATTTTGTTAACTGATCCAATCATATTTCTGGGGGAAAGTATATAATTATATAAATTAATGTAACATACCAGACATTACAGACAAATTTCAGATGCATGTCCGTAGCCAATCAATTGGAGCTCAAAGATGATAAAGTCTTCCTAAATATAAGAAGAAAGGATGATGTTTGAGCTTCTGAGAGAAGCATCTCCCAGGCCTGCTACCTCATCCAGGTCCCATGAATCTCTAAAAAGGAGGCACTTCAAGCAGGATTCATGAGACGACCATACTACATGGATACTGTAAACGTTAGCAAGACAGGGCCTTAAATAAGCTGGTGCTATCCTTAAAAGGGCTTTATAAATAATAACTAGGATTTTGAATTGGGCCCAGAAGCTAATACTGTAGGAAGGCAGAACAGCAACCTTGCAATGAAGAGACTGTTCCACTAGCAGTCTGGCCACTGCATTCTGCTTTAATTAGATCTATCAGAGGGTCTTCAAAGACTGTCCCACCTGTGTGCACCACCGTACTCCAACCACCTAATGACCAAGGCATGAATTACAGTTGCTAAGGCATCCTGGTCAACTGGTGCACCAAATGAATCTCCTGGCCAATTATTTCCATCTATGGATTAAGCAACAGCTTTAGTCCAAAAGAGCTACCAAGTTGCAGAGCAGACTTCCTTCAGGTAAAGCACAACTCCATCCAGACTAACTACCAGGATCATTGTTAATGGATTGTTTCAATGTTTATTGACAAAATTGGAAAAGACAATGGCAACAATTCTGAATGTTGTCTATTGCTCCATTCTAAGCCTCATTTCTCCTATTCCCTGCAATCACATCACCCAGAGTGATTTGCTTGCAGGCTATTGCAGCCTATTTCTCAGAGCACATGTAATCAAACCACACACAATTGTAACATGAAGTAAAAATAAACACCCATAGAGGCACATCAAGGAAATATAGACCTCTCTGCAAAGGCCATTTTAATAAATAGACTTAAAACAATTCAGAAGCCATGCTATACAACTTTCCCTAACTTTTCTGGTACGGACTCCATGTAAGTTGAGGGCATGAAACTAGGACTCAGTTCATTGACCAGCTCAAAAGAATATATCAAGTGACAAATCAAATGACAAATTTTCCACGCTGTTTTGTTGAACTGAAAGGATATGTAACAGTTTACTAAGGAGTCTCTTCATTCATTCATATAGATTTAAAAACACTCAACTCTCAATAACTTTGGGTACTTTATACTATAAAGAAGCAAGGACAAAGAACAAAGAGTTGTGTGCCTTCCTCCCAAAAGAAGAGTCACATAGAATAAAACCATACAAAATTTTACAGGGGCTCACCATTACCCTACCCACAAGGCTTAAGAAAATAACCAGGGTTTCAGTGCCTTCCAGAACATCTTCAAGCAGGGAGCCATACAGATATCTGGGGTTACCATTCAAGCAAGCAGGCACTGTGATACAAAAGGCACACTTGCAAGATCCTACTAGATAATATTTGTTTCATAGAGGGCCCCTAATGCACATCCATTCAATCTGTTGGATCTTATCAGACAGGCAAAAGTTGTTACAGACCTGGTTCCTTCAGTAATCAGGCTCTATACTGTGAAGGGCTTTACTGTGAAGTAATATCTAGCACTTTGAATTACATCCAGAAGTCAATTGCCAGTAGTGCCACATTCTGGATCATCTATAGATTCTGAGTAGTTTTCAAGGTCAGGTCTGTGTAGGTTCTCATGAACATGCAGACATGCTTATTATGTGTTGTTGTTTGAAAGATCTCAGCCAAAACCAATCAGATCAGCCTTGTATGCCTTTTACATTGGACTGAGGAACCTATAATTTCCACCAAATCTCTATCTTTTTACATGTATGTGATGCATGTTATAAAGTGGGGTGAGGTTCAATCCAGGGGTGAAATCCGGCAGGTCCTGACAGATTCTGAAGAACCGGTAGCGGAAATTTTGAGCAGTTTGGAGAACTGGCAAATACTACCTCTGGCTGGCCACAGAGTGGGGTGGGAATGAAGATTTTGCAGTATCCTTCCCCTGCCATGCCCACCAAGCCACACCAAGCCCACCAAGCCATGCCCACAGAACCGGTAGTAAAAAAATTTGGATTTCGCCACTGGTTCAATCATATAGTAATTCTGCCATTTTGACTATTCATCTCCCTGCCCCATGGATGCCCCCATGTGGAGGAAAAATTCTAATGATTAAATTTGAGAGGTGCAAAAACAGACCTACATTTACCTACCAAATTGAATGGAGGCTAATAGCCTTTACTGTGATAACCTCTATTATGGAACTGCAAAACAATCAACATCACCATTAAGTACCTGGCTGTGTGAGTCTCAAGACAATATAGCTAAAAGCTGTTGAAAAAAATCAGTATTTTGTCTCCTCATAATGCCAAGAGATGTGTCATAAAAGAAAGGCAGCTAAGTTCTAGCTTGTATAATCCAAAAATGCATCTTTGGTCCTTTAGCTCTATGATTCAGTCATCTTCTGCAGAATGAGTAGTGATAAGATCATTAATAATATGATGTGTGACATGGAGCTGACTCCTAACTAATACTTTAAAGTAACCACAGACATTTCAAGAGATTCATGACTGACCAGACGAGTCAGGTAGAGGCAGTAATCATAGCTTTTCTGCTGAATCTTGCAAAGCTAGGATTTTAATGTTAGTTTGGTTAACTAACCAACTAACCTCTAAAATATAGAAAATGTAATTAAATGCTATTATAAGCTATACACATTATATTAAATAGGTATGAATAAGTGCCTCAAAGTTTGGTTCAGTTGGAACATATCTCCTAATCTTAAAGTTTCAGAGGAGCCTTATATCCCAAGGCAAATAAAAATACTTTAATTAAATACTGTGTTTTCTGCACATTAGATGCAACAGATATTAATAATGAAAACCTGAATTAAAGTAATCTACAAAGCCTAAATGTATATATATAAAAAGTCCTCATACTCTGAGTAGAAGCTATTATGCCCATAGGCTTTGGTAATGGCAGACTCTCAAATTAGAAAGACACGCCAAAATGACAAACATTTTAGTTGTGACAATGTTGAAAATGGTAGTGGAGGAAGGACAATTCAATGCAAGTGTCTCATTTGCAGCATATTTAACTGTTTGCAACAAGGAAAAACAGATCCCCAGTGGCTGGGATTTTGATACACAGACAATAGGACTTTCCTAGCAAAGAATATTAGCAGTCTGCTGTTTAAAATGAACAACAAAATATCTGTGTGGAATCAGATCAGATGAAAAAGTTTAGTGTGTGAATTTCTAACAAGTGCAAAGTTCCACACTTGTCATTCCCTATCAAGAAAACGAGAGAATGAAGCTCTAAGTGACACTTGTGAGCTTGATTTATTCACGTCCCAGTGAATAGAAAAACAAGATTGCCACCTTTACCAGGATATATTAAGCAACCTTCCCTGACCTACTGTTTTCAAATGCATTGAGCCACAAATGCCACAGTTCCAAACAAGAATAAGAGTTGCAATTCATCTGCAATGAATGTAATGCATCAAGAAAGGGGCATGCTAGGTTGGGGCCTGGTGGCTCAGCAGACTGATAGCATTGTGATTAACACCAGCTGTCTGCAATTACTGCAAGTTCGAATCTCCCCAGGCTCAAGGTTGACTCAGCCTTCCATCCTTTCTAAGGTAGGTAAATTGAGGACCCAGTTTGTGGGGGCAATAAACTGACTTTGTATAAAATACAAAAGTATGAAGGCTATTGCTTAACGCATTTAAGCCGGCCTGAGTCTCCGGAGAAGGGCGGCATATAAATCAAATAATAATAATAATAATAATAATAATAATAATAATAATAATAATAATAAATAATAATAATAATAATAATAATAATAATAATAATAATAATAATAATAATAATAAATAAAATTAAAAAGCCTGCCCCAAAATGATGAATGCTGACGCATGTGTGACTGAGTTGTAACAATCAGTCTCTTTTCTATAGCTCTGATGTTTTGATAAAACATTAAGTTTGTATAAATATAAAATCGACACATGAAATAAAATGCTGTTAAAATTTATCCTATGCCGGCATCAAATGCTGGTTTGTTGTTTTCAAGGGACAGATTAAACTCAAAAACATCTGCATCATAGGACATCTGAATCTGTGATTGAACTCTTATTCATGTATCTCTCCCACATTAGTTCATTAGTGTATCAACATAACAAAATATAAGTTGACAACTTGACACAAATGAATAACTAAATCCTCATTGTCATTATCATTGAAGCTCCTCTCAGTAGTATTTGTAGGTATATCAGGGGTGGGTTCTAAAATTTTTTACTACCGGTTCTGTGGGTGTGGCTTATTTTGTGGGCATGGCTTGATAATCATGTGACAATTCTTTAGGATTTAGCAGAGGTACTGCTCTACCAGGCTTTTAACTGCTTGCAGAGCTGTACCGGTCTACTCATTTATTTTTGCAGGCATTGGTCTAACCATTTATTTTTGCAGGCACTGGTCTACTCATGTATTTTTGCAGGCACTGGTCTACCCATGTATTTTTGCAGGCACCGGTCTACCACCAAACTGCCTTTTACCACTGATCAGCTGTAAGGTGGCCCTTTGAAGCTGCAAGAGTTTAAACAGTTTTTTTCCTTATAGCCCATCAGTTGGGACTCAGGAGGCAGCAAGAGATTGGGTGTGGGGCCAAATAAAAGGTAAGAATAACGCGGGGGGGTGGGGAGCCAAGGGGCAGGGGGGAGAACCGGTTCGGTGACGTCATATTGTCACCGCTACTGCCTTGGCGGAACCGGGTGGAACCCACTACTGAGGTACATCATAAGAACTGCAAACTCAAAATCCAAAAAACTACTTGCTTCCACGAGTAGACAGCTAATTCTCCACCAACTACAAAGAAATGGATAATATGTTTATGCACACATGTGCTGGTACACACACTCAAATATTGTCTTGTAGCAGGTATATGAATTTGCTACAATTCCTTGCAACAATTGTATAACCTGGAAATATAAACTCTTGATGTACTAGACTAGACCTTAGTTTAAGATAGCAGCAGAAAACCAAGTAATGTCCAATCTGATGGGGTAAACTGCTAATTGGTATAAATTAAATTGAAACTGTAATTGGTATATAAAATATAGCTGCTTAACCAAAAAACATATTACGCTTGGGCTTTGAACTTTTCATTGATTATCAAATAGTTCTAGAATATAGATTATTTCAATATAGACTATTTCAATCTATAAAGCTGTATATGGCTTAATATTTACAGTAGGTACCTTTGGAACAGCTTTCTCATAACTGGTTTGGTCCATATGAAATGTTCTTCTTGGGTTGCACCATACTTTCATGAAAAAATGGGGGGAGAGGCCAGGAGTTGATTTATATGGCATGTCTTCATCTTAGAATTAAGGCTTGCTTTATCCTTCTAATATTTTAGGAGCTACTAAAGTCAAAATCTTTTAAAAGATCATTTGATTGAATCATTCATTATTGCCATATTTAATTTATTTCCCTTTGAATTACTCACATTGATTTAATTATTGATATTTTATTCAAATCTGTGATTATCTGTTTTATTCATCACTGTTATTATAACTTTCCATTGTATTACTGTAGCTTTCATCAGTTGTCAGTTATAGTTTTATTGGTTAATTAGTTACTGTGAACTTTTTAATTATGGGTGTTAATTAAAATTAATTTTGTCAGTTGTCTCATAAATCTGTGAGTCTGTTTGGATTCGGCAAAATACAAATAAATAATAACTGAAATCATACTTTCAGTGAAGAATAATCTGCTCAAAATGCTAAGAGTGGGTACAGTAATGCAGGATTGTATAAAAGTGATTTAGCGCTGTAACACACCACGTTGTCTGTTCTGTAAAGCTTAGGAGCAGGTTTGAGGAAATGGAATAAAATTGATAAATGTAATATTACACTCACATAACAAACTGCTAATATATATAAAATAAACAGCCCAGCGAATAAAAAGGAAAGGAAGAGTTCCTTTTCATCTGTTCCCTTCCTTTAACCTGCCTTTGTTGTGTTGGCAGGATTTCACTCCCCGTGATCTTTGTCCTCAGTTGAGAGGCATGCAAAGACCTGATATAACATGCTGTCCTATTAATTGAATCCCTTTTGCAAAACCAGGTCATTGTTCCATCAAGTATGGAGTTACAGAAGTTTTTCTGGAGATGGGAAGAAGTTTATTATTATTACTGTCAGGCAAAAGACTTTTATTTTCCCTACCACTAGCGTTTATTGAGTTTCTTATTTGAAAGAACAAACAGTAGTGCACTATCTCATTACCTCTCCAGCATCAATTAAATACAATGCTACATGATAGTTTGCTAAGGACTTATTTATTTATTTCTGGGGGACTGTCTTGAACAAACAAAACTTCTGGGAACAGAATTCTGACTGCCGCAGACTCATAAAATAGACTCAGAAAGATAAAGATCTGTCCTTTGATGAAGAGCTATTACAAAACATAAAAGAACATTTTATTGTAGCATAAAATGTAGAGTGAATCTCCCATGCATAAAAAAAATAAACTGGAAAAGACTGGAAAAACTCTTCAGAATTTATGGGTAGCCCATTTAAATTTTACTCATTCAATTGCAGAAACAACATTTACTTTCCTCAGTACCTTTTAGAAATCATCAATGGTCACAACTAGGCTTAACCTCTGTCCTATAACTGTGGTCATGAAGAGTTGGATTCTCTAGATCTCAATTCTGTGGATATCAAAGAAAATTTATTCAAGCTTTTACTTCTGTCTTTATAGGGTTCTCCTGTTTACTTTTATTTTCACCTTCAACTGTTGATAAGATTTATATGCTATAGTGCTTATAGTTTTTAATGAGTTAAACTGAAATTTATGCAATTGAAGTTTTAAGTAATTATTGGCTACTAATGAGTGGAGTAATTGACAAAGGCCACTTTTAATTGGTGGATTGTCACTAAGGAAAGTGCATATTGTTTTGAAACAATTTCAAACATTTTTTTTTTCCTGGTAGATCTGCATTTAGTAAAATATGAATATTGTTTGAAAGAAAGATTCCTTTGCTTAACTAAATGAAGTAAGGAAATTTTTATTAGGATTCCCCCCCCTCCTCCGAGATTAAACAGTAAAACTGGAGAACGGCACTTAAAATCTGCACTCTTTTCTTTGTACAGTGGAAATAGCTAAATATCTTTTTTCCTCTTTGCATAAGCATTAAGCTAAACCTAAAGCAAATAAATGCTTCCTGGAAAATAAATATATCTGTGTAAACTACTCAAGCTGCTTTAGTGAACCGTGACATACCAAGAACTATCCCCATGGAGAGGATTATTGACTGAAACTTGCTGAATCATGTACATATAACCAATCAATATTTATTTTTGAGTATCATACAGAACAACCTTTATTTGTTTGTTTATTGTACACTTTAAATGAAGCTCAGCAGCTTCTAACTCCAGGGACTTATCTATATAAGATTTCTTGGCAACAAATAATGTTGTGTTTTTTTGTTTGTTTGTGTATCTGTTGTATGGGTGTTTTGATCTTTTCATGGTAGTTCTTCTACCCCACTGTTCCAATCTAGCCTATAGCTTTAGGATTTCTTGGTTGTTTCCCACTTTACTAATAACCAGGTCCAGATTAGCATTTTGTAATTAGCTAAACTGGCAATATATTGCTACCTACACAAGCATGCTTTTATTTAGCTGTAATTTGTAGCTGTACAGGCATAGTTTTAGCAAAATTGGACTGGCACAAACATGAAGGTTCTTACATATATTGTAGGAGGTTTATTGTCTATCCAACTCAAGCCACAGGGCTCCACTTGGGTTTTTTATTTTTTTATTTTTATTTTTAGTAGTTTTCTTCTTCTTTTGCCAGAATTCCATAGCTGAACAGGGTATCTGTGTACGAAGCAGAGAAAGGCTCCAGAAAAGATCACTGAGTTGTTTGTATTCACTGACAGAGCCAACCCATCCCTCAAGCTTTCTTGCGTTGTGTTAAAGGGCGGGAAAGGAAAAAGGAAAAAAAAAACCCAACAAAATAAATAGACCTGAATAAAAACAAAATAAATAAATTGAATATCTAATAGCAATCACAATTTAATCAAGAATTTGAAAATAATTTTATACAGATGAAACTCAAAAAATTAGAATATTGTGCAAAAATTCATTTATTTCGGTAATGCAACTTAAAAGGTGAAACTAATATATGAGATAGATTCATTACATGCAAAGCAAGATAGTTCAAGCCTTGATTTGTCATAATTTTGATGATTATGGCTTACAGCTCATGAAAACCCCAAATTCACAATCTCAGAAAATTAGAATATTGTGAAAAGGTTCAATATTCTAGGCTGAAAGTGTCTCACTCTAATCAGCTAAGTAAGCCATAACACCTGCAAAGGGTTCCTGAGCCTTTAAATGGTCTCTCAGTCTGGTTCAGTAGGAATTACAATCATGGGAAAGACTGCTGACCTGACAGTTGTGCAGAAAACCATCATTGACACCCTCCATAAGGAGGGAAAGCCTCAAAAGGTAATTGCAAAAGAAGTTGGATGTTCCCAAAGTGCTGTATCAAAGCACACTAATAGAAAGTTATGGGGAAGGGAAAAGTGTGGAAGAAAAAGGTGCACAAGCAGTAGGGATGACCGCAGCCTGGAGAGGACTGTCAGGAAAAGGCCATTCAAAAGTGTTGGGGACTTTCACAAGGAGTGGACTGAGGCTGGAGTCAGTGCATCAAGAGCCACCACACACAGGCAGATCCTGGACATGGGCTTCAAATGTTGTATTCCTCTTGTCAAGCCGTTCCTGAACAACAAATACGTCAGAAGCGTCTTACCTGGGCTAAAGAAAAAAAGAACTGGTCTGTTGCTCAGTGGTCCAAAGTCCTCTTTTCTGATGAGAGCAACTTTTGCATCTCATTTGGAAACCAAGGACCCAGAGTCTGGAGGAAGAATGGAGAGGCACATACTGCAAGATGCTTGAAGTCCAGTGTGAAGTTTCCACAATCTGTGTTGATTTGGAGAGCCATGTCATCTGCTGGTGTTGGTCCACTGTGCTTCATTAAGTCCAGGGTCAATGCAGCCGTCTACCAGGAGATTTTGGAGCACTTCATGCTTCCTTCCACAGACGAACTTTATGGGGATGCTGACTTCATTTTCTAGCAGGACTTGGCACCTGCCCACACTGCCAAAAGTACCAAAACCTGGTTCAATGACCATGGGATTACTGTGCTTGATTGGCCAGC
The DNA here is from genome assembly GCF_029215685.1 of Pituophis catenifer annectens. NCBI lineage: Eukaryota > Metazoa > Chordata > Lepidosauria > Squamata > Colubridae > Pituophis > Pituophis catenifer. Next base: position 237,454,400 of record NW_027256882.1, read on the forward strand.
AAACTCGCCTGACCTGAACCCCATACAGAATCTATGGGGCATTGCCAAGAGAAAGATGAGAGACATGAGACCAAACAATGCAGAAGAGCTGAAGGCCGCTATTGAAGCATCCTGTTCTTCCATAACACCTCAGCAGTGCCACAGGCTATAGCATCCATGCCACGCTGCATTGAGGTAGTAATTGATGCAAAAGGGGCCCAAACCAAGTACTGAGTACATATGCACGCTTATACTTTTCAGCGGCCTGATATTGTTCTATGTACAATCCTTGTTTTATTGATTTCATGTAATATTCTAATTTTCTGAGATTGTGAATTTGGGGTTTTCCTGAGCTGTAAGCCATAATCATCAAAATTATGACAAATCAAAGCTTGAACTATCTTGCTTTGCATGTAATGAGTCTATCTCATACAGTAAATTAGTTTACTTACTTTTAAGTTGCATTACTGAAATAAATGAACTTTTGCACGATATTCTAATTTTTTGAGTTTCACCTGTAGTTGATCCATTGTGGGGGGGCAACTTTATGAATAATACTATAAATGCGTTGTACTTAACCCAGTAGTATAGTATAGTATGCTTCCCTAGGATGTCAAACTATATAGTAGGGCTGTATTACTATTATCTTTGTCGTCTTTCCTATTATCTATTCCTTTAGTATCTTATGACTAACAAACATTTTGCATTTCATCACTTAATATAAAGCATTATTTTATTTGCATACACTGAGTTAAGTAAGATGTGGTAGGAGGTTTGATTATTCTGGCCATCATCACACAGTTTACCTGTAATTCCTGCTTTTTTCCATGGAAGAAAAAAGGTTTGGACTCTATCTCCACAAGATTTGCTCAGAAATAACTCTCTTCACAATTTATCTGTCTACATGTAATGTTCATTTGCTACTTTTAAGCCTTTTGGGGAGCTAATCTTACCTGATATTTAAGTAATAAATAAAACTAATAAACTGAAAAACAGGATAGCTGGGAAGCAATAGGAAGTGAGAGGGATTTTTTAAAAATTCTTAAATTATGTAACTATAATATGCATACTATCAAAAGGGGGGGGGAAACAAATACAAACAAATAAGAAGAAAAATAGAGCCAACCTACATTTACAATAGATTTACAGTGCAACTCAATTTTAAACAACAAATTAAATCTTGCCATATGGAATCATAGTGATCTTTTTCATTAGCAAAAACCCAGTTTCAAAGAGTGAAAATGAACACATACAGTATCTTCAATCCAAGATTTTAAGTCTGAAGTACATTAATAGTCACTCTCTAACAAAACAAAACCATGTTCTTGGATTTAAGGTCAGACTAATAAATTCCAAGTTTAACATCCCAACATCCCAATCGGGTGAAATGCTATCGGTTTGGTCTGGTTCGCCTGAACCAGTAGTAAAAAAAGGCTCTGGAACCCGTAGTTAAAAATGCTTTAAAGAGTAAAAAAAAAAAGTTCCAAAGATCGCGTGTCACTCAGCTGATCGTTGGAACTTTTTTTTTTCTTTTCCTTTTTAGGCATTTTTTACTACCGGTTCTCCGGAACTGGTAATAAAAAATGCTTTTAAAAGGTAAAAAAAAGCTCCAACGATCACAGCTGTGCCATACTGCACAGCTACTGTACAGTAGTAGGAAATTTCAAAGTATAGGGGCCACCACATACAAGTCCTGTTGTCTCATATATGTCCTTGTAACCTTAAATCAGGGCAGGGCTCTTTTATGACTTGTGGACTTCAACTCCCAGAATTTCTGAGCCAGCATGAGTCAGCATGGCTGGCTCAGGAATTCTGAGAATTGAAGCACACAAGTCATAAAGCACCATCATTCCCCACCTCTGCCTTAGATAGAATGGGAACTGTTAGCAGGCTTTCTTGAAATGTTCTTCCCAGATAGGGTGATTCAATTGTGTCAAGGTGGGGCCTAATATAGTCTGGAACTATATCATATAGGGCTTTGTTACCAGCACTTAAAATCGAGCCAGGAAACCTATCGGTGGCCTATTTTATGTAGCAGAATGCTACATAAGCAGAACTTGGTTTACTAACATTCCAGATTTTAGGACACAGATTAATGGTCTTCCCAATAGGAAGACAGATCCCAGCTAAAAGCTAAGAGGTGACATTTGTTTTCTAACATTAATTTGCATCAGAATCAGTGAAGTATTGCTAATTCCTAGTGATTTAACAAAATACAGAAACTAAAAGTTACAGGTCTCTTGATAAACACATGCATAGACAACTTACGTATTTAATAAGACTATCATATGTGAATTGCTTTTCCCATAAACACTCATAAACTCAGGGTTTTTCACATCTAAAATGCAAGTTTGAAAGGACTTGTCTTTAATTTTTGCATTTTTAGTGTAATTTTTCCTCTTCTGGCATAAACCATACTATATAAAGAATACGATTGATGAGGATGACAGTGGCACAGTAAGGTCAGTGACTTCCTCATCTTCTACTGGCCCCTTAAAATATACCCTCCCCAATTAAAATGTTAAATACTGCCCTTTATTGCCATTTTAGCTTGGAATGTGAGAAAAAAGCAACGCTTGATTTGCCCAACTTTTTTTGATTATATTGATTCTGAAAATAGTGATCTGCTGATTATGAATGTTGGACTTTGAAGAGATTGAAACACAAATGATAGGAACAAGAAGACAAGCAAACAAAAAAAGCAATTGATAAATTGCTGAGAATTATTAGGGGTGCTGGAGGAAGAGAGATCAATTGAATTGCTACTGGGGTTTTTTTGGACCTAGGAATCTCTTGGAAGATTGATACTATTGATTTTGGAAGAGAAAATCTCCTTCACACCACATCCATTTTGATTTTGATTAGCAGATCTCGGAATTCTTCGGAAAGATAAAGGAGAAGCCACAATCTCTGTTTTGCAGAATCTGCACGTAAATGTGGAGGAGATCGTACTGAAGTTGCAAGATTCAAATGCCAAATGTTGAAATAATAGTGAGGGAGGAGGGTGAGGTTTGTGGTAGGATTAAACTGTTTCAACATTGTTATAAACATTCAGTGTTGTAATGGGGAAATGATAATATCTTTTATTGGGCTATTACTTGTAAACTTACATGAATAAGAGTATATATTCGGTTTTTGGTTTTAAAATGGGCTTTCCTATTTGACTGGAAGAGTTGCTTAGCATGTAAAAATTGTAAACAATAGGTCTTAAAAGATTGCAGTGCAAAAATAAATGATGTTGAGAACAATTTTACATTTTCTTGGGTGCTATGGTACAAGCCTGCAAGGAGCAGAAGCAACTTTGATAGATGGTTTAAAATCTAGGTAACTGTGAAAAGCTATTATACTAAGAAAGAAGAAACACAGACAATCAGTACACAACCAAAATGGAAAATCAGGCTGTAAAATAAGATCAGTATGCGAAGATCAGATGCAAGCTAGCTAGAACACATGAAAGAAAATAAGCTAAAGATCAAGAAGACTAAAGAATACCTGATAAATATCGCTAGAAAAGGAAGATTAAGGAAGCACTGGAAACAATAAAGCAGCAAATAACAGCTATAGCCAAGATACAAACCTCAAATTGCACACTAGGTAGAATCCCCAATTTTAGCCAAATCAGAAAAATTTCTAGCAATCCATCAATGAAGAAACTGTAGTGTTAATAAGTCAACACCTACCATAGAAGAAATTTCTTGTTGTAGTTGTGACAATTCAAAGAAATACAATACAACCTGAATGCAGTTTGAATAAAGGAGGTGGGTAAGACTAAAGACACTGAAGAACCTCTAATAACAACAAAAATGATGGAGAAAAGGGCAAGGAAGATCCAGGATTGGTCAGCACCAGGTGAAGATGAACTGCATAGAGTTTATCTTCTATAAAGATATATTGCTGGTCTGCACCCACTTATTTCCAAGCAGTTTAACAACGTACTGCAAGGAGATATGAATTGAAGATTGGTTAACCTCTGGTAAAACCTATCTGATAATGAAAGATACAATAAATGTGGCAATAGCATCCAACCAGAGACCTATTTCCAGCTTACCTATGACTTTCAAATTACTAACTGGCATAGTAGCTGATGGAATTCAATAGTGTCTAGTTAAAAACACACTCTTTCCATCTGAGCAGAAAGGTTGTCAAAAAACAGGGAGGGACGGACCGACAGAAGATCACTCCTAATTGATAAGATGATTTTGGAAAACTACAAGAGAAGAAAGACCACCTTGAATGTATCTTGGATTGATTAAAAAAAGGCATTTTACTTACTGCCACATGATTGAATAATCAGTTGTCTAGAAATAATAGAAGTCAGTAGAAACTTCAGAAACTTTATTCAAAGATCAGTGGCACAATGGAAGACAAAGTTGCCAGTCAATGGTGATAGATTGAAAGAGGTTAACATCAAAAGAGGAGTCTTTCAAGGAGACTCACTATCATCATTATTGTTTGTCATTGCACTGGTTCCTCTGTCAACAATACTGAAAAACTCAGGCCATGGATATCAAACATCAAAAATATCTGCCAGGCTATCCCACCTCCTTAATCAGGATGATCTGAAGCTATATGGAAAAACAACACCTGAAAAAGAATTGCTACTCAACATTGTCCTGATATATAGCCAAGATATTGTGGTGGAGTTTAGACTGGACAAAAGTGCCATCCTCACCATCAAAAGGAGGGAAATATTGAAAATTGATGGAAACAAGATGCCTTATGAAAATCACATCAAGGGTCTGGATGAAGACAATCACTATGAATATCTGGGCATCCTTCAAGCTGACAACATCAAACACACTGAAGTCAAGAAGGTTAAAAGTGAATATATCATGAGAATGAAGATCTTAAAGGCCAAACTCAGTGGAGGAAATACTATCAAGGCAATTAACATTTAGGAAATCCCAGTCATTAGATACACAGCTGGAATAGTGGACTGGACTCAAGCAGAACTAAAAAGCCTGGATAGGAAGATCAGAAAAATGAAGACAATGAATCATCCACACAGCTATGTTGACAGACTCTGCTTACCAAGGAAAATAATGATCATGAAATATTGCAAGTATACTAAGTATATAGTTGAAGAAGAAAAAAAGGGTATTGGGAGAATATCTAAAGACAGTGAAGAAGATGCACTGAAGCTAATATCATGAAGATTACTGAGTACTGGCAGACCAGACTGGGCTTACAAGAAAGACCAAATGAAGACTAGAAAATAGACATAGCAAGGCAAAGTATTACAGGACATTAAAAAAAAAAGCTAGCAGGCCAAGCATATAACAATAAGATCTGGCAATGGCTAAGAGCAGGAAAACTGAAGAGAGAGAGGGCCTAATTCTGTCTGCCCAAGTCCCAACCATAAGAAGAAATGCATACAAAATCAGAATTGAGAAGACAGAAATAGGCAAGGCAGCAAATGCCACCTCTGGAAAGAAGCTCAGGAAATGATACTTAGTTGCTGTGAGAAGATCATAAAGACTGACCATAAACAACAGCATGAAAAGTAACAACAACAGTGCACTGAAATATCTGCAAGAAACACCATTTGCCTGCAAGCAAGAAGAACTGGTGGAACCACTAAAGAGACAAAATAATAAAAATAGAAAAGCTAAAGTGCTCTGGGACTTTAGAACTCAAACAGACAAGCATCTGCCACATAACACCCTAGACTTAACAATTTATCAATAAGAAAGAAACCAAAGCTGGATAGTGGAAGTGGCAGCATCTTGAAACAGCAGAATGGAAGAGAAAGAACTGGAGAAAAATTGCAAAGTACAAAGACTTGCAAATAGAAATAGAACACCTAAGGTGAAAGAAAGCAAAGATAGTACCAATAATAATAGACACCTCTAAAACATCTGGAGCACCACTTGAATACCATCCACATTAACAAAATCAGTCAACTGCAAAATACAGGTTTACTTGGAACAAGAGGGGTCCTTGGTCCTCTCTGAGCTTGGTTGTTTTCTTGCAGAAATTTCATTACCCCAAACTACCGTAGCAGGAATGAAATGCTCCCGGTTCGGACCGGATCACCTGATCCGGTAGCGATAGTGGCGGGTGGTTCGGAGAATCGGTAGCAAAAATCCCTGCCCCCCCCCCACCATGCCCAGCTGAGCCGCACGATCATCAGAGGCTTTTTTTTTTACTTTTAAAAGCATTTTTTCTACAACCTCTTCCGATGAAAAAATGCTTTTAAAAGTTTTTTTTAAAAAAGCCTCTGATGATCACGCGGCTCAGCTGGGATCATCAGAGACTTTTCAAAGCATTTTTTTCTGCAACCTCTTGGCCGAAGAAGTGGTAAAAAAAATGCTTTGAAAAGTCTCTGACGATCCCATCTGAGTTCCTGATTGGCAGAGAGGCTTTTCAAAGTTTTAGAAAAAATGCTTTGAAAAGTTTTTTTTTAAAAAGTTGGCCACGCCCACCCAGTCACATTACCCCCCCCCACCAAGCCACGCCCATAGAACCGGTAGTAACAAATTTTACATTTCACCCCTGTACCATAGGTAACATCATCAGTGCTACACTAGTCTAATAAACAACACTGGAATCACACTGACTACATATTCCCCCAGTAAAAAAATGGAGAAACTGTATTCAGTCAACAAAAATAAGAAATGATGCTGTGTGCAGCACAGATCATAAATTTCCTCTTCCAAAATTATAGTTTCAACTAAGATTATGTCAACAGGCAGACAAACCAATGCAAATATGTGGAGAAGAACAGATATTGTCTTCCTAGACCAGGGGTCTGCAACCTTAAACACTCAAAGAGCCATTTGGATCCGTTTCCCACAGAAAATGATTTCTCATTTCTGTGTCCCTTTCCTCCTTTTCTCTCTCATCTCTCTAGCTCTCTTTCCTTCCCCTCTCTCTTCCCCCTCTCTTTTCCCCTCCCTCTCTTTCCCTCCCTCTCTCTTTCCTCCCCCCTTTCTCTCTCGTGTGTGTGTGTGTGTGTGTGTGTGTGTGTGTGTGTGTGTGTGTGTGTGTGTGTGTGTTCCTTCTTGAACCATTTCCAAAAACAGGCAAGGATTGGGTTGTTGTTGGGTTTTTTTACTGATGTTCTTTCTTCTTTTTTGGGTGCTTTTTACCATATGATTTAAATCAAGAGTCATTTCAGGTTCCCATATAAATGAAGCTCTTTCGTCCCCCTGCTGTGGCTCCCTGCCGGCTGGCTGGCCCCGCCCCTCTCCCTCCCTCCCTCCCTCCCAGTCATTCCTCGTGTGGCCTGAGAAGGTAAGGGCAATGGTGGGGATGGAGACTCGCTCCATATTCCAGAGCAGGAGGGAAGTGCCCCTGTACCTGCTTTCATCTCGTGGGCGCTTCCTCTGGCACTTCTTGGTGCTGCACGCACCTCGGTTGCTCGGGGAGATGCATGACTTTCTCTCCACTCCGAGACACTGCCCAACCTGGCTGTGGCCAATGCTTCACGTGGTAATGGGCTCCAGGAGGAGGAGGGGGACGCCGTCTACCCCATTGTGAAGCATGCTAAATTTAAGAGTGCTGCACAAGGCACTGCAAGAGCAGCGAGCAGGCCATGGAGGCTGGGAGAGCAAGTTGCAAGTCTAGAGCACTGGCCCAGCCTGGCTGCAGCTGATGCCACTGCTCTGGCCACCTCCATGGCCAGCTCACTGCTCTTGCAGTGCCTTGCACAGCACACTTAAATTTAGCGGGAGCTGCATGCAAAGAGAAAGAGGGGGGAAGAGAAGGGGGAGGGAAAAAGAGATAGTGAGATGGGAGAGATGAAAGGGGAAAAAGAGAAAGAAATGAGACAATGATGGAGGGAGAGAATGAGAGAGGAAAAAGAAACAAATGAGAGAGAGAGAAGTGGGGAGAGAGGGGGACACAGAAATGAGAGAGCTGGAGGGAATGAGAATGAGAGGGAAACGAGGGAAACGAGAGAGAGAAGGGGAAGAAAGAAAGGAAAGAAAGGGGGGAGCGAGCGAGAGGGAGAGGGAGAGGAAAAAGAGAAAAACAAGAAAGGGAGAGAGAGGGAGACCCATTTCCCACAGAAAACACCTGGAGCCACAAAACCCAGGTAGGCATGGCTGGGGGGGGGGTTCATGTGACTGGGTGGGAGTGATGTTGAGTTGGCCATGCCCACCCAGGTTTTGTGGCTCCCAGTGTTTTCTTTTCTGTTCAAAAAGGTCCAAGTGGCTCTTTGAGTGTTTAAGGTTGCAGACCCCTGGGATAGACAATGGCTAAAATGATGATAATGGTTAGAAGTGAGGAGGGGAATTATACTAGAACTTTGTCCAGTTATGTATGTACATTACTCTGGATTGGGCCCAGGTACCGACCTTCAGATTCAATGCCTTAAATTTAAAATGAAGCAAAAATCAATTTGTTCTTCTGGTTTCCTTGACTTCATTATTACAAGATCCTTTTAATTTCTAAAAAAGCTCCCCTCCACTTTTCAGTTAAATTTTTCTGGGTAGAAACCTTTTCTACCAATTGAAATCCAGACCACTATATCCAAAAAGGCCAAAGTGGAAATGAAAGATACATAACAGCAAAGAGAGTTTAAGGACAGTTAAACTTTATGAATTACTGCAAACAAACAGTTCTGGTTTTGGAAAGGGTGTGCTTGTTTTTACATTGTCAGGAGATATCACCCTTTCTGAGTAGAGAGTGAGAATTTTATAAACAGGTGGCTGGCTGGGGATCAAACTGATATGTGAAACTACTTGGTTTGTATGTGTATCTATAGTAAATGATCTCTACAAACAGTTCTTGCCTTTTCATTAGCAAAACTGTGTTGCATAGAGAGGCTGATTACTTAACAGATAGATCTGCTGGTACCTGCCTCAGTTGACAGCTGGGGCCACTTGAAGGACTGTTACTCCAGAGCTGATCTAGATAAGCAAGGAGTGAGTACAGATTTTATCTTCTGCACATATTCCCAAGTTTTCATTTTAAAACAGTGGTGTTGATATCCACCCAGTTTGAAGGGCTAGCTCTGTTGTTTACTTCAAAGAAAGGGAGGCAGGGAGATGTTGTAAAGAATAATAATAAAAAAAGAGTTCATGCTGGAGATAGCTAGGAAACAAATAAATAAATGGTTCTGGCCCAAAGATAAAAGGGTTCCATGTCTGAAGCAAGAGCCAGAGGATGAGACAAATAAGTCAGTAAATTGACTTCTGCTGGAACTCTCCGTTTATCCAGGTAACTCAGCAGCAGCTGACTTCAAGCTACCTCAGATACTGTTTCAGTGTATGAATAGAACCCAGCAAAGGGTTTGATCCCAGAATGTTCTACTTCTATCTAAGCCTAGCTATTCCTTTCTGGATTGGCTGATGCAATGGCCCTTTTCTGAGTAGCGTAGACTATTACCTCAGGGTGAAATCTACTTACCTTCCTTACCGGTTCAGAAGCACACACGCCACACATGTACATCATGTGCGCATACAGACCTTCTGCACATGTGCATCATGTGCGCACGCAGACCTTCTGCACATGTGCAAAACCTGTGCATGCACAGAAGGTAAAAAACACATTACTTCCTGGTTAAAACCAGGAAGTAATGACACCTGGGCAGATGGGCAGAGCTTTGCTCTGCCATCGCTGCTGGATCACCGAACCACTGACCAAAATCGCTACCCGACCGGGTGATCCGGCCCGATCCAGGAGCATTTCACCCCTGTATTACCTCCAAGGAGCTACTTCCAACAATTGGCACTTCCTGGTTTGTTTTTCCTCTTAACTCAAAAATGCTCTTACTTTGGGGTTTGCGCTGGGTTGGGAGCAGTGGAAGATGTTTCTTACAACCTGAAATAGAGGCTTCCTCAGATTGATTTTACTAGGCTTTTTATCCCTACTCCTCAAAATAAGGCTGTTGTTGTTGTTGTTGTTGTTGTTATCTTTTAGTCATTAAACATGAAACTCAGTCAACTGAACATTTAAAAATGTGTCACAAATATGATTGACTAATGCCAATGGTTGACATGGGTTGCTGTCAACCCAAGTATCTTCTTAAAATATATGTTGTTCTGAGTAACACAGTTTTTTGCAGTTCCGCTGGTGTTATTGCAGGAAGCTGCAATTTCTTGATGTGTTTTGTAAAATTCTTGGACATGGTACCAAGTGCCCCAATGACAATGGGTATCACTGTTACATGTTTTATTCATAGCCGTGTAGTTTCGATGGCCAGGTCGCAATATTTCGTGATTTTTTTTCCTGTTCTTTTTCTTAGACTCTGGCATCTCCTGGTACAGCGACATCAATAAATTGTACGATTCAGCCGTCTGGGTTGGAAAAAACTGGATTATTACTATATTGCAGCTGTGAGAATTAAGAAATGTCTAAGTATTGACAGTTTCTCTTTCTCTTTTTACTACTATATAGCCAACAGGAGGTTTGCAGCTTAAATAGGAATAGCTCTTAACATAGCAGCACCAGAAATGTCTTTTTTTAAATGTAACCTGTATTCGTACTGTTTCACTGAATATCTTTGGAGCAGGATGCTATAAACAAGAAAACGAGAAAGAGAGCATATACCAGTAGGAAGGTATATTGAATACACCAGTTGTTAAAAGAAAACAGGATCAACCATGACATTTAAAAAAAACAGACATTTTGGCTCTCAACAATGGCCTGGCCTGCACTTCATGCAGTTTGTTTTACTGAGACATACCTAGCATGGGGGACTTCTGGGGAAGAAAGGGAAAACTGAAGATAGCTCCCCCAAAAGCTGAGCAGATGATCATGGTGGAAGGAAGAGTCGGTGAGATCACCGACAAGTACTCCCCACAAGGAACCCGAAAGACAGTGATCTCCGGTGGGACTCTGGCAGAGGCTAAGATATCCATCTTGCTCAAACTGTGGTCAGTGCCTTTGAATGAATGCTGGGTTAGCATATCTTTTTTACTAATCACTTCTGCGAATTACTTGTTAACTGGTTTTTAACTAGTAGGAACTTTTGGATCAGCAAGTTTCCAGTTTTAAATACAAAAATGAAGGACTCATTGTTTTTTTTTTCTGGAATAAACAGCAAAAGGGTAATTAAAACTTTGATTTTTGAAAATTACACATGGACTAAGGATCCAGATAACAACAGACCCAGAAGTTAATGTTAAGAATATCCGCATCTATAGAAAGAATGTATTTAAAAATATTATGGAAGGGGAACAAGTATTATCTGACACAATTAAAACTGATTTGAAAGTGGATTTAAAAATGACAGGCTACGAGAATGATACTGAGAAGATAGGCCACCTGGCAGTCCAATCCAACCTTCTAGCAATCGCTACCGGTCAGCTGGTTTCTGAAATTCACTACAAGTAAGACTGAATATTAAAATTCAGAAAACTGATAATAGCTAACAGGTTTCAATTGCAGTTATTAACTGTGAATCCATATATAATTTCCTAAGTGGAACTGTGACCTTGCATAAGCAGTTCCAGTATAATGAATATATTAAAATGGAAGATTATTGGACTGGACATCCACTTGCCTGTAGCTCCTTATTACTCAAAGATTCCAGCAAGTTTGTGCTAATAGTAGTTTCTATGGTATGAGGTAGATAAAATAATTTAAGTAAAATTGGAATGAATATTTTGAACATGATTTGATTTAAACAGACCTTTAAAAATCAGTGGGTTGGGAAAGGATATACACATTCCACCATTATCACTGTCTTATTTGCAAAGAAAAAAAATCTATGTTCTTTAGTCAAAGATGTGCAGAGGTAGAGTGGGCTTCAGTCGGTGGTATTCACATTTTCTAAACTTATATGTAGTGATGTATGCAGAAAGCTTGAGAAACAATGTTTTGGAAAATGCACCCTTTTTTCTATTTATTGCTTTAAAATTATGTGATAACAAAAGTTCTTCTAATCAGTTATTTTAATGATTCTGATGGAGGAAGAAGAGAAAATGTTTTGGGTATGTTGCTCCCAACATATATCAGGTTCAAAAACAGGAAGTACATTTTTCCCTGTGGTTTTTAATTTGCATTTTGGAGCATAGCTCCGTTAGCTTCATAATGAGAAATGAGAATCCCAATGTATTAGCTTATGTAGTTATTGCGTTTCTGTAGAATAATTTATCATATTTCTTTAGTAGTCATATGTTCAACAAACCACAATGTCTATATAGATTCAGGCACTCTAATGCATACGCCTAGTGGTTGCCATTCATTTCAATAGCACACAGACAGATCTGCTCATGCTAATAAAAGAAATTATCTATATAGGTTTCTCAGTTAACAAATAGGAAGTCTTTCTTGCGTAACATCTTATGAAGAATCATCAGAGTGCAATACTAGAAGATTGGAATTACCCAATTAAGTTCACTGGCAATAGGCTCAAGACCTGCCAATTTGTAGGATTCATTACCACGTGTCATGAACATGCCCACAAGCTTAGCTGGTTTTAACAGGATTAGATGATTTAATGGAAATTGTATAACAAGAACCTTGGGTTTTTTGATAGCTAAATGCACAAAGGTAATACAGCTCTGAAAACAGTTCCTGGAGAAAGCAACCTGCCTGTAGAGCATGGGGCTGGCCATTGTGACAAATTGTTCTCTAATCTATATAAAACTATGATCTAACATTTTTTTGGTTTTTTTTGTTTTAATGTTAATCCCATTCTGAGTTGGTAGATATGAATTACTGTGGATAGATAGATTGATGGATGGTCTGGATGGTCAGATGGATGGGTAAAGCCAAAGAGAACTTTTGAGCACATATATAATACCTGTCTGCAAATCTTTAAAGATGCCATCTTTTCTTACAATGCAGTGGTCCCTGCAGCTCCTGTGTCAGCCTTGGAAATGACATAGAAGCTTTAAAGAGTTGGAGACAGGTGCTAGGTTTGCACCTGAGAACATATTTTTGGAGTGTAAAGTACTATTCTCAAATACCAAGATATGCCTCATAAACAGCTTATAAGAAATACATTGACACATTTAAATCTATTATAATAGTATAGTTGAGGAAATGAAACTAAGTGCAAATCCAGTGCTATTTAGCAGAAGTAGCAGATATTGGAAGTGAAGAGGCAGAATTACATACTGGGTTTATGTGCATGAAATGATGGAAGGAAAATATAATTTATCCATAAACATGTTTTGTGCTTTTTAATGTTGGGTATTGTATTGTGAATGCAAATGTGATTTGATTTAAGACTGGTGTGTTACTTTCTTCTAGCTGCAGCTTTAAAAACAAGTGATAGATGGATTGCCACCCTGCCACTTGCTGGAAAGAACCACTGTGTGCCTTGGATTTCAGGAAAGAGATTTGTGTACCATTCATGTAGTCTAATTGCTCCTAAGCTTAGACACTACTCATAGATTTGGCATGGAGCATTGCAAAGAATAATCACAAACCTATTTGGCTTCTGTAAACAAAAGTGGGACAAAGGGGAAATCCCAACTTGGCAGCCAAATTAATTTTGGCATGAGATATAAAAGGGTAAGAAATACAGCTAATGCTGGTTTACCCCAAACTATTCTGTATACCTCTTCATATTTTCCTGTCTTTGCAAGTCATCCTTGACTTTTCATGCTCTTTCATGAACTCCTCAGTTTTCCTTTCTGAAGCTCACATAACTCCCTCTGACCACAATATTTCCAGATTTCCCTTTCTTATTTTTTATTCATATACTTGCTTTTCTCGTTCATTCTCTCTATACTGTATGACCATCAACCCTATAGTATTTATTTTTCACTGGTCACTTTTCTATTCAATACACATTCATTCATTGCCTATTTATTCTTGACATTATATCGTTTTGTTTTATTCAACAAATATCTTTTGTATCCCATTCCCACAGTATTAACTTCCCTAACCTCCATGTAATTTGGCAGGCATAATCATGCTCATATACACAGATATTATTGCTTTTTTAAAACCAAGTCTGTAGATCTGGCTGAACATGAGGTTATTTACAGCAGGAGTGAAGAGCCAGCTTCTTCTATCCATCAATCCCTTGGTGGGTGTTCTCTAATATATTTTGTTTTAACTTAACCTTGCTGTGAGGAAACTGAATCCTAGCTGGCCAGCTATGCTTAAAACCTCTTCTGAATTGTCTGGGAAAGCTATTCCATTGCCTGGTCTCTCAATTCACTTCTTCCAACATTTCTTTGCAACAAATACACAAAGTTGACTGGCGGAAGGTTGCCACTTCCTGCTCATTCACACCTACCTAAGAAAATTTTTTGGCAATAATTACTTCATTGCCTAAGGAAACAGACATCTGTCAATTAAAGTCATCCCTTTTGAACAGCACAGAACCTAGCCAGAGGCCTGTAGTTGTTGTTTTTTTTTCTTGCCTATTCCTGAGTTCCTGGCTTGTATCTTGTATATGAAGTCACTGGACAAGAAAATAAATATCAAGAACCCTGAATAGGTTTACCTTGCTTTGGTTTATGCATTTAGTTAGAACATTTTTTGGGGGGTATGTGATTTCTTATACTATCTCATACCTCACTGTTTTGTTCCTCTATTCTCTTATCAAAGTGAATTCTTTATCAATGTGAATTCCTTTCCATCTTTAAAGGAACATGTTCCCTTGCACACTGAGATTGCTTGGAAACACTTGTTAGTGTGGTTGTGCAGTGGGGCAGGTCAATGGGTTGCTTATTATTTCCATAGTAAAACCTCTCCCCTTTATCATTGTAGGATCAGAAAAATGGAAGCAGCATCCCAATTTTAATGTTTAAATCGTATGTTTACTGGCTTATCTCACAAGGTGAAAATATACCAGAAGAGCCCTCTGCCTTACTGTTAAGAGGATGATCCTCCAACTTCCACACCATTCAACCAGGTTTGCCAGCATCTTTAACTAGGAAATGATGGAGAGTAAAAATGGAGGATGGGAAGTTAATTTCATTGCTATAAGAGCTGCAGTGGCGCAGTGGTTAGAACAGGGGTGAAATTCAGCAGGTTCTAACAGGTTCTGGAGAACCTGTAGCAGAAATTTTGAGTAGTTTGGAGAACCGGCAAATACCACCTCTGGCTGGCCCCAGAGTGGGGTGGGAATGGAGATTTTGCAGTATCCTTTCCCTGGAGTGGGATGGGAATGGAGATTTTGCAGTATCATTCCCCTGCCACACCCACCAAGCAACACCACGCCCACCAAGCCACGCCCACATAATCAGTAGTAAAAAAAATTGAATTTCACCACTGGGTTAGAGTGCAGTATTGCAGGCTACTTCTACTGATCACGGGCTGCCAGCAGTTTGGCAGATCGAATCTCACCAGGCTCAAGGTTGACTCAGCTTTCCATCCTTCCAAGGTCGATAAAATGAGGACCCAGATTGTTGGGGGCAATATGCTGACTCTGTAAACTGCTTAGAGAGGGCTATGAAGTGGTAAATAAGTCTAAGTGCTATTGCTATTTGGATATTGCAGTCCAATCAAGATAGTGCACCCTCATTTATGTCACCACTATGTGAACAAGACTGGGCACCTGCATGTTAATCCACCTGATTGGCTGCTTATTAGGCCAAAGAGCTTTCTCACTCTTCCATATCCCTAGATAATCTACAGTTTGGATTCCTTCTCTGTCAGAAACAAAGTCACTTCTATATCAAAAGATAATGGCTTGAAGTCCATTCTAAACAAGAAGAAGGCTTTCTTGGTTTTGCCTGGTGTCATGGTTACAGATCTTTCCTCTGGTACAACTCCTGGGGTGGGGAAGAGAATTTTTTTTCATTTTGATGAAAGTAACTGAAAAAAAATATGTAAACAGAGGGTTGCAGGAGCAGGAAAGAATTCATTTAATCACTATAGCTAGCTCTCTCTCTCTCTCTCTCTCTCTCTCTCTCTCTCTCTCTCTCTCTCTCTCTCTCTCTCTCTCACACACACACACACACACACACACACACACACACACACAGAGAGAGAGAGAGAGAGAGAGAGAGAGAGAGAGAGAGAGAGAGAGAACAGAAAATCCACAAAAAGAGGAAGAGTTATTTGTGCTATTTAATATTTTAGCAACCAGTTGAATTCATGGCAAACATATCAAAGTGATTTGCAATTGTTGTCTTCCAGGTTTTTTTAAAAAAACTTTCCAATCCAGCTTGGCATTTCCTGATGGTGCCTCATAAAGTACTAATAAATTCCAACCCAGATTACATTTTGAGATTAGTTAAGGTTAGTTGCTCTCCCATATCTGCAGTTCAGAATCACCTTGAGATGGTATTTTTTAGGTTGATGAATTTGCTAGTAGAAGGTATCACTGCTGTAAAACTTACACAGAGAAGAATGGCCTTCTTTTTGCTTTCAGATTCTGGTTTTTGAAGCCTCCGAAGAGTTGTGGTAGAACTTCAAACCTTGCATTCAAATGAGGAACATGAAACCTGTCCTATCTTTTAAAATCTTTTCCCCTTAATTGGGATGGGGTTTATACAATATGGAATCTTAAAGAGAAGTTTAAAAAAAAGCAGTTGACATATAGCTGTTGGTTTCTTCAGCAGGTTAAGTTTCAGAAGTGTTTTATCTTCAAAGGAAATGGCAGGAAGCCTCACTCAAAAGCAATATAGAAGTCAGTGCTTGTTTCTTAGTCTTCTGATGTTTGTTCATTTAATTTGAGAAATTTCACAAAGATTCTTTACAATTTATTTATTTTGCTGCAGGTAAGACATGACCACATGGATCTCTCTCTATATTCATTTTGAATTACATCAATTGAAATATGTAATACTTGATCCATAATTTTAAACCTAAGTCATTAATATAAAAATAAGTATTGAGTATCTACTACACACTTTTAGATATAATTCACTCATATCTCTCAGTGGTATATAAAGTGCAATCAAGTTGTATGTGTGTCTATGTGTCTGTGTATTTGTCTGTGTATATACATATACACATATGTTACCATTTTTTTGGAGTATAAGTTGCACCTTTTTCCACCCAAAAAGAGGGTGAAAATCTGGGTGCGTCTTATTCTCCGAATGTAGCCCCACCCAGCTTCTCAAACGGAGGTTTCAGAGGCTGAAAAAAGCATCAGAAACGAAGCTTCAGAAAAAAAGCCCCCAAACAGAACTTCAGAAAAAAGCTTCCAAACAGAGCTTCAGAAAAAAAGTCCCCAAACAGAGCTTCAGAAAAAAAGCCCCCAAACGGAGCTTCAGAAAAAAAGCCTCAGAAACAGAGCTTCAGAGGCTTTTTTTCTGAAGCTCTGTTTCAGAGGCTTTCAGAGGCAGAAAAAAAAAGTTTTTTCTGAAACAGAGTTTCAGAAGTTTCAGAGGCAGAAAAAAAAGCAAAAAAAAAGCAAGGCACAGAGTTCACAATCAACGAACCTGTTGCTAAAATTCACCTCTGGGAACAGGTGATTGGGGGTATTGCGGGAGGCCGATCCACCTGCCAATCAGCTTTTTTCTTATTGTCCTCTCCAAAAACTAAGGTGCATCTTATACTCCAGTGCGTCATATACTCTGAAAAATACAATATATAGATATAGATGTATAGTATATTTATAGCAGTATGGTGGCCTACTGGTGAAGACGCTTGCTTCCTAGTCGGAAGGTTGAGAATTCAAGCCTAGGTAGAGGCCGATGTTTCTATCCTAAGGTGCAAAGAAAAAACATCTGCTGCAAACTCCATGTGGCGTCACAAAGGGCTTCCAGTCAGTAAACACTCATCTCCATCCAGTTGCCCCAACCCTACTCTGAATTAAGGAATTACAGGGTCATAAAAAGGGAGGTTTTTAAAAATATAATATATTAATATACACATATACACACACACACATAATTGGAAAATGTGCGTTATGGGAATTGTAGACCAACATACTCAGAGATCACCTGGCTAGAAAAAAACTGCTCTTCTACTAATTGTATTTTATAGGCAATTCTGCTTAAAACTACCATTCTTCTTCTTCTTCTTGTGCCATGTCCATCATCGGATGTTGGCAATCATTAAATATTTACCATTAAAAAAATAAATCCTTCTAACAGCAGGTGGGTTGGAATAACTGTGTTTACATGACATGTTAACTATGGTTTATTGAAATAACTAGTTGGCTTGGATCATACCACATCACACTCTGGACTACAAACAAGCCAACCACATATCAGTCAGACATGTTGTCTCGATTCAGGCACTAGCAGAAGAGAATTATTATTTTTCCTCTACTGCTTTGAAAATACCACCTACAGTGAATGTTTATTTACAAAAGATTACGCCTTTTAATAAAACGTGTTAGTCAGAAAAGGTGATACCAGACTCCATCTGATTTTTTCTCTTCAGATTCTTTCAAATCAAGGTACTGTAAAGGCATAGAAGCACCCAAATAACTGATTTCCTCTCTTCCTTAGCTGATGCAGAGTCTACAGGAGGGTTAACAATTAACGCAGCAGGTCTACACCTCTAAGGGAATGCCAACATAATCCCTTCTCCTTGCCGTGGTATGCACGGAAATGAGATTGTTAGTTCGGCCTCTGTGGATTTCACCAGATGTCATTGGGTACAGATTAGAGGCAGGAAAGGGAGTGTCTCAGCAGCCAGTAGTTGCCTTTGCTAACATGATTATAACCTGCACAAGGACAAAAATATATGCTAGAAGATACCCTGCAATATTAAACAACTGATGCTGTAACACAGTCAATTCAAGGCTGTCGTTTGGTCTCTAATAACCACTTTGTTTTTCCCCTGAGAGGGAGCTGCCTTCGGGTTCCTAGCAGAGCAATATCGGGGAGGGAGGGAGGGAGGGAGGGAATCAGGGAGGTTACACGGGTTGCTGATAATTTTGCTTGGTTTGCAATTCAGTGAAAGGAAGAGGTTTTTAGGCCTCGTGTTTGAAATATATATATATATATACAACGGAGCATAAATTATTCACTCCAGTGGACATTTATCAAAGAACAATAAGTATTAGCAGATCAGAATGCTTGAAATTAGGTTGGTGGAAGCAAAAAAACCTTGAGGCACAAACCCCTCAGGGTAGACAGGATGACCTAAGAGTCTACTTGTGTTTCTCTGATTCGATTAGCTTAATTGCAACAAGACCCATCTTTTCCTAATGGAAATCTCTTGCAAGTCGATTTAAACTGTCCTTCTACTATCCAAGACCCAATCTTTTGGTTACATCTTAATGTTTAAAAAGAATTTTTGGCAGCTTTTGTGAAGTAAAATGAAAATTTTCTTCCACACAGCATTAAAACGAATTAAATTAAAAAGAATTGTTAGAAAAACAAACAAGCAAGCTCTCCACGCCATCCTTAACCATGAGGCTTTTGCTAAAATAACTAAAGCATTCAGTACTCTGTAATATAAAAAGTTGTTCTTAGTTTCAAGGAAAACCTCTATAGATATTATGCTGCCCAAAACACAGTCTTTAACTTTGTGGGAAGAAAAAAAAAATGAAGGGGCAAAAAAACCATTTCTAAGGATAGGCATTTGAAATGAGAAGACCTAGAGGTTAAAAGCTGCAGAGGAATTGGATTATTTGGTGACTGCATCAGTATGGCTCCCATCTGCTTTATGGATGAGCCTTTAAGTAAAAAAGAAAAGTCACACAGTAATGTATAGGGTTGATAGTATCAGCATTGAGTGAATTAGGATTTAATGTGTAGTATATCACCCTGTAGCATGGGCCTGTAATCTTTTGAACACATTGCAAATTGCAAGGATGAAGTTACTTATTGTCCATGCACACTTTTATTAGTATTCTGTATACACACTTTATTCCTCTCCTACAGTGTTCCCTTCCTTCCAGTTGTCATTAACTGTGGAAAACCAGTGCTATGCTCCTCACCAATTAAGTGAAAGTTTGATCAACTGATTGGCAGAGACTGGGATTGATTGGTTTCCTCCTATTAATGGCAGGATAACATTTACAATATATTTCCTACTCCAGTTAGCCTATAAGAAAAATGGGGAGGGCTTCCTATGGCTGCACAAGCCATACTTTTTCTTAACAGGAGCTCCAAAAGCTGCTAGGTTTATCCACGCTGATCATAAATGTAGAGAAGGAATTTAATTGTGTTATTCTTTAAATTTGTAAAGGCTTACAGTTAAATCCAGAAAGTAATATCGTTAGCCTAAATAAAAATGGAGCAATAAAAATACTTCTTAAAAGGTAAAGTTTCGTTCAAGTAGAGCTCAACATCTGGTGATTTCTTCACCACTAGTGCAAAAAAGATCTCTGTCAGGTCTCTTTTCTAGTCTTCATTTGGTCTTTCTTGTAGGTTAGTAGTACTCACTAATCTTCATGGTATACTAGCTTCAATGCATCTTCTTCACCGTCCTTCAGATATTCTTCAAATGTCTCTTCTTCAACTGTCTGCTCTACTTGTAGCATTCCACACTCACCTATGCTCCTTGGTAAATAGAGTCTGTCAACAACACTGTATGGATGAAGGGTATGATTCATTGTCATTATTTTTCTGGTCTTCCTACCAGGGCTTTTAGTTCTGCTTGAGTTCAGATCACTATTCCAACTGTGTATGGAATAGGTGTTACACTTGCCCAGGCATTAATTGCCTTGATGATGTTTCCTCTGCTGAGTTTGGACTTTAACATCTTCACTTTCGTGATGTTTTCACTTCTAGCCTTCTTGATTTCAGTGTGCTTAAGAAGATTAGAAGTGAATACATCATAAGAGTGAAGAAAAGTGTACAATCCAAATTCAGTTGCTATTAATAATGCCTTTGAGTTAGTTTTTGACATCTGGTGGGTGCCTAGACAAATCCCTGCAGTTTTCTTGGTATGATTTTTCATGAGTGGTTTGTTAATGCCTCTGTCCTAGGGCTGAAAGAGAGTGACTGACCCAAGTTCACCCAGCTGGCCACCCAGGGCTAGAATTTACGGTCTCCCAGTTTCTAGTCTGATGCCTTTAACCACTACACCAAATTATCTTAGTGCTAATTATCTTACCATATTATCACTTACCAGCTATGTTAGGCTGGTACAAGCATAGTCCTCTTCCTTCCAGCCCTTAGCAATAGCCTCCATGACTCTTCTGACTTCAATCAATCAGTCAATAAATCCATCCATCCATCCTTCCATCTATCCATTCATCCATCAATCCATCAGTATAGAGCTGGAAGGGACCTTGGAGGTCTTCTCTTGCTCAAGCAGGAGATTCTATACTATTTCAGACAAGTGACTGTACAGTCCCTTCTTAAAAACCTCCAGTGATGGAGCATCCATAACTTCTGATGGCAAGCTGCTCCTCTGGTTAATTGTCCTCACTGTTAGGAGGTTTCTCCTTAATTCCAGGTTGCTTCTCTCCTTAGTTTCCATCCATTGTTTCTTGTCCTGCCTTCTGGTGCTTTGGAAAACAAGTTGACCCCCTCCTCTTTGTGGCAGCCTCTCAAATACTGGAATACTCCTATCATGTTCCCCCAGTCTTTCTTTTCTCTAGACCAGCCAAACCCAATTCTTGCAATTGTTCTTCATATGTTTTAATCTCCAGGCCTTTAATCATTTTAGTTGCTCTTCTTTGCACTTTTTCCAAAATTTCGACATCTTTTTTGTAATGTGGTGACCAATTTGGGGAAGCTAAATTTGGGGAGCTGGAAGAAATTGCTTTTTCAAATTGGGCTCTCCTGCTATCCATGTCCTAGTGTTCCAATCAACAATCTAATGTGTTTTGGGAGTGCTAAATCCACACTCAAAACAAGCCCACCAAGTAGCTGATTTGGGAGGTGTGGAGGGCAAAGAAATTATGTTATCTTGCTTTACCTGTCAATTCCAATGACCTGGATGGAGTTGTTTTGACAGTAGGTTTGGCACTCAAAAAAAAAAAAGTGCTAAGTGTGTTCTCAAAACAAGCTCTCTACACAACTAGTTGTCAGGCTAGGGAAGCTGTAAGGTGGGGGAGCCTTACTTGGCAGCATTCCTTAACCTAGCAATCATATACATTGAGCTTGAGGAGGTAATCAAATGACAGATAGCAAGCCTGACCTCTGCAGGTGTAGTCAGATATCAACATACTCCACTCACACCAATGGGGTGTTTGGCAGAAGATATCTTATCAACTGATAATGTTCAGAAAGGTTACAATTAGCAAAGGCAACGCCACCATCTTATTTCACATAAATAATAGTGCAATAAGGTGAAAAAAAATAACGTGGGTGAGAGAAAAAAAAATACATGCAGGGATGCCTCCATAAAATTGTTACCTAGCCTTTCTGGTTTTTCTGAGGAGTGGCTCATACTTATAGGTTGATATAAACAACTAGAGTAGGTATAGAGAAAAGTAGGATACAGAATAATAACCCACTCATAGTATGGCAGTGATAGAATTGTATCCTCATGGTATGCAAAGGTTCTATTTCACATAGAATAGCAGAATTGGAAGGGACTTTGGTGGTTTTCCAGATTACCCCTGTTCAAGCAGGAAACCCTATACAAATTTCAGACAAATGGTTGTTCAATTTCTTTTTAAAAACCTCCAGTGTTGGAGCACCAACACTGGGTGTTCAGCAGATTTTGACAAGGTTTCAGGAGATTTTGACCAGGTCTGGAGAACCGGTAGCGGAAATTTTGAGTAGTTCGGAGAACCAGTAAATATCACCTCTGACTAGCCCTGCCCCCATCTATTCTCTGCCTCCCGAGTCCCAGCTGATCGGGAGGGAATGGAGATTTTACAGTATCCTTCCCCTGCCACGCCCACCAAGCCACACCCACAGAACCGGTAGTAAAAAAATTTGAAACCCACCACTGTGGAGCACCCATAACTTCTGGAGGAAAGCCATTCCACTGGTTAATTGAAAGTTAATCAAACTTTTCATATTATAGGCATACTGAGTACATGAGGCAAGCTAACCTGTCTAATACTTTCCCTGTTGTGAACAAGGAAGTGCCATTTCTGATTTTCATGATGAACAATGCATTTGTTCATTTTGTTTAAAATCCTAGCTGGTTGTGACTTATTTCTGAGTAAATGTCTATCCAAATATAAATTTGGGTGTGTGCATGCGCAATTTTGCAGGGGTAGTAAATTTCAAAATAGGTGCAGGGCCCCCGAGTTGACATACTAATCTTTAGTTGACTGAACCAAGGTGTGGCTGCGCTGCAGGCAATACATTCTTTAATTGTATATCATCTAGCTGTGAAGGGTTGAACAGCCCATGGGTGAGGTAGGAAATGATTTTAATGAGACAACTTCATATCCAGCTGACTTGGAATGATAATAGTTTGCTGCATCAAATGAATTGTGTGTCTACTTCAAGCAAGTTCATTCTTGCTCCAGTTTCTTCAACGTACAGGTTCAGCTGTCAGAAAATTTGAGATTGCAGCCTACACAAATTATCTGCATAGAGTCTCAGAAACCTCTTACCTCCTAAGTCAATGATCTTTTAGAGCAGCCTTTCCTATCTGCTAGTCATCTGATTATTGAGAGCGCAATGCACGTTTAGGTGATATGCTATTTGTTTGATGTGCTATTTGTTTTGCATTCATCAGAGCAGGTGTAGCCAAGCTCTGTTCTTGATTTCATCTGGCGCCGTTGTTTATTGATGCTTATTAGACAACAGTTTGGTCTGAACTGAGGAATCTATTCATTACAAATAATTTGTATTTGTTTCCTTGAAAGATGAAATCTCATTTCAAGGCAACAGCTTGGAAGGGGAGAAAGTTTCCCGGGCCATCTACGGGGAAAATCAGCAAAATCTGCATCATGGCATGTGGAGTTTGTAGTTGAAACTACACCTCTTTTATACATGATTCTGTCTTGCCCTTCCCGCCCCCCCCAACCTCACTGAAAGATGCTCATATTTTCAATCTGGTCTAACAGTATTCAGATGTCCCGGGCAATATTCATAAAATTGCCTGAAAATTACATAATTTGAGGATGGGGGAAAAGGAAGGGAGGGAGGGAGGGAGGAAGGAAATTGCATTTTGTGTGTCTTTGCATATGCATGCATGACTCCGCATCAGGGTAGAGAGGAGAAAAGTAATGGGAAACTCCATCCTTCCACTTGGGAAGCCCTGCTGGTACTCCAGCTCTCATCCTTCATTGTTCAGGCATAGCCAACTAGATATGTGCAGTAGATATGAAACCTCCATCAGTTTCAGGTTTGTTTGTTTGTTTATTATTTATTTATTTTCTATCAATCACATTTCTGAACCACACTTCCCCCTCAAAGAGAGACTCTAAAGTGTACTCAGCAAGGCTGCAAGATAAAAATGACTCTGTGCTGAGTATTTTATTCTTGCAGCCTTCGAATGGGGGGGATTCTAGTGTTAAGATTCCCAAGGTATGTTTGCACCAATACCTGAGAGCAGGCCACTAGCAAGGAAATAATTGCAGAGTGCTAGCAGTTTATGCAAAATGCTATCTTCACTATGATTAGGGCTACCAGATGTGGGCTGCAGAAATCCAACCAACCACTAAATGGAAGCAAAGGGATACAAGAAGCTCTTAACATGCAATTGTCAAGACACAGTTAATTGTATATTGTATATTGTATCTTGTCTTACTTTAAAATAATGTTTCCCAATCTTGGTAACTTTAAGATGTGCATAGTGGGGAATTCCTGGTGTTGAAGTCCATATATCTTAAACTTGCCAAAATTGAGAAACATTATTTTAAAGTAAATATAGGGGAACAGATCTGGACAAATATCTAGGGTAGAATATAAGATGATTTCTATTTTTACTTCTCCTATATGACTTATAGAGATTTTTTTTAAAAAATGGAAAAAAGGCAGCAGAAATATTGTTCCACATTGTTGGCAAGAATCTAATTAGACTTTGTGCATAGAGCCACCAGGAATCAAGCTTAACTTTACAGAAGCTTTTAGTCTTTAAAGCAGGTTTTCCCAGCTTAATATCGTCCATATATGTTATATTACATTATTATATGTCATGAGAAGTGTACTCCAACCATCTAGAGGCCAGTGGGCACAGAAAAATGGTATAGATAAAGGCAATACTGTAGATAAATATAATATAAAAATGTAACCATAACAGCTGGAATTTATAATTCCCCAAAATGAGGCACACATTTGCATGTTTTTTCTTCCCAGCAAATTTTAGAAGAGCCTTTAATGCAATCTAAATCTACTCTGAATCTAATTAGCCTTGCTGGAAACGTGCCAGAAAATTTCCAAATGATTCAAAAAAAAAAAAAAAAAGAAAGAACTTTTCACTAGAAGGAGTTTATCTGATTAACATCTTTTGGATAGCTACAAATAATTATTTACAATGCATAAAATTTCATTTTTTGGCTATCTCTATGATATCAAAGTCTCAGTTTATATGCGGTGTGGAGACAGTTAATATTCTTGAATGTTTTGATGAATGTAATATTTTGATATGAAAGCACAAAAGGTATGTCCCGTCTTACCGTGGAAACAGTATATTAAAGTGTTTTCTTTGTTTCTTAGTTTTAGACAGATAACTTACATATTTATGCCAAGACAGCCTCCTACCAGTACTTACAGCTGTTAGTGCAGCTGTTGACTCAAAATCCATCCATCATTAGGCCTTTAAAATGGAAGTCTCTGAACAGTTACTCATAACTTTTTATTTAGCTGACGAGATGTCACACAAGGTTCAGTAGACTCCGGGGAAGCTTATCACTAGTGTGTTTGATCTACATAGTAAGCAGATTGTGAATGATCTGTTGCATCTTTGGCAGTCATCAAATGGGAGCCATAATCATTTAATTGTCCCTACATTCAGAAGTTAGGAATAGGTCTGTGACTTCAATATTTGGAGAATGAATCTGTACAACTTGCAAAAAGCTTTAATGGGCAGGGGAAAAGTTTAAATACCTGATTCATTTAACACGACAATGTTTTAAGGCATATGGGTACAACCTTGTGCATGTTTATTCATAAGTAAATGTGCTCTATGAAGCATTTGTAGAACCACAATTTTTTAAAAAAGGTTTTCCTTGTGTGCAACTCAGCCAGCATTGTGAACTGACTGTTTTTGGTTATCTTACTTCTGTCAGATCAGGAGCTCCAATGCAGACCTTAATCCAGAACTTTATGTTACACTTTATTCTGGACCTTCATTTTTCCTCTCATTGAAGAGTTTTGTTAGAGTGAAAGCCAATTTAAGCTCTTGGTGCCATGATTAAGGTATTGAGGTTAGCCATTCCCAACTACATACTCTATTTCCAATTTTTACATAGTCATGTTTATACA
Source organism: Pituophis catenifer annectens (assembly GCF_029215685.1). NCBI lineage: Eukaryota > Metazoa > Chordata > Lepidosauria > Squamata > Colubridae > Pituophis > Pituophis catenifer. The sequence goes on from NW_027256882.1 coordinate 237,480,430, forward strand.
ACACATCAACAGGACTAGGAAATCCAACTTCAGGTTCAATTTAACTAAAGAGTTTACAGACTTATTATCTTACAGCCCAACCACTTCATAGGGTTGTAGAAAGTTAGCACCCACCCCTCTCCTAGAAGAATGAAATATTCTAGGAAATATTAAAAAGGCAGAATATTATATCTCCCTGGATGAGAAAAGGAGAAATATGCTCTTGGAAAGCAGCCCCCACCTTTGCTAATAGCCCCAGAAAGGCTGGGCCACCTTATCTACAACACAAAAGACCTTTACTCTCAGGACATAATAGGATTAGCCTTCTATCCATCTCATCACATGGCATCTGGGAAGATTACATCACCCAGCAAGATTCAAGCATGGGACTCAAGACAACCTACAAGGTTACCCCTGCATGGCCCCATGGGAGTCTGACAACCAATCAGGGTACATTTTTTGCCACAGGAAGAGGAAGCAAGTTCAAAGCCCAACAGAGGGTATAAATCTCTCTCCCTCTCTGACCCATGTGCTCTTTTTGCCCAGGACCTCAAACCATGTGGTCCTGTTCACCATTAAACCATCTTTCCAAACAGTCTCCATGTTTCCAGTGTCTTTCTTCCCACTTGGAACTGAACCCAGATGGGCATTTCTTCCAACGGGGTTGTTATTATGAAACTAACATGAGATGAAATCCTCAAGTTTACCTTCTTGAGCTCCTACATGAACAGTGAAATACACATATAGTAATATATCAGTAGACAAAATTGGATAAGATTGTGCTATATATCAATGAAATACTTCAAGCAAGTGTGGTGATTCCTTTATTAGAATAAGATAGAATGTTTCACTTAGAGCTTTATAGAGCCATGTGGTGGACCTGCCCCAAGGCCAGAAAGTATTGGCGTAAGATAAGAAAGTGGCTGGAAGACATAATTGAACAAAGGATAGAGTTGAAGCTGGAATTGTTTCTCTTGGGTATTATTGTTGGGAAAATGGGGAAAAAATTACAATACATAGTGCTACATATATTAACGGCAGGTAGAATTGCTTTAGCACAGAATTGGAAACAGACCACATGGTAATAAGGAAAATCTATGAACGACAGACTGTCTATGGATTTTTTTTTTTTTTTGGATTTATATGCCGCCCTTCTCCGGAGACTCAGGGCGGCTTACAATGCGTTAAGCAATAGCCTACAGGAAATGAAGGAGAGGGGAGAAACTGAATACTATCAAATTTGGAATAGATGGTATTCCTGGCTTAAGAGTAAACGTAAAACTTAAGGTATAACTTGTAAAAAGTATAATATATAGAATGTAAAATTTATAAGAACTATATACTGATTTGTGAGTAGATATTATTATGATTTAAATAAGGATATAACATAGTATAGTGATGTATATAAATATAATTTTTGTAAATATGATTGTTATGAAAGTTATGGATACCAATATGGAAAAGCTGTTATAAGTATAAATGTGTTTTGTGTTTTAAATGTTGGAAAATTCAATAAATACTATTTTTTTTTTAAAAAAGAGCTTTATAGACTGAATAAACATAAAACCAAAGCGTTTGTAGGAATGGGGCAAAAGTGAATCTGGCTGTTTTACATTTAAACTTTTGGGTGTTCATTTAACATTTTAGGAAACCATTAAAAGTTTATTAAAAAGGGCTTCCTTTCAGGCTGGAACACCCAATGTCATTGTATTCCTGAGGCTTTGGGATTAAGAAAGAATATGCCTCTTCTGCCATCTAATGGCCAAATATAATATTTATATTTTCAATCTGAGAAAATCCGTTTTTCTTTCTCCCTAGCATGTCTCCTAGCAACTGGAAATTTTTTTTGTAGTAGCATAGTCTATGTGTAATTAAATTAAGGTTCAATAGATTAGGGAATCAATAATAGCTTATGTAGCCAGATCAGATCTTGACATACTTGAGTTACAGAGCTGTATTTCTGTATGACACAGGGAAAACTGGAATAGACTAATTCTCCATGCTATAGGGCAGCCATCCTCAGTTGGTACTTTAGATGTTTTGGACTTCATTTTCTGGAATTCCCAGCATGATCTTTGGGATGGATAATAATGGGAATTAAAATCAAACACAGCTTAAATGAAGAGGAAATTGAGGAATGTTATTTAAGAGGAAATGAGGGACTTTAATGATAAAGTATGTTATCCTATAACTGAATGCTCAAAAAAAAAAGCTCTATTAAGTTCAACAGTATATATTCTCAAGGAATTAGCCAGGGATGTTTACTTAGTAAGTACTTCTGGGTTATGTGGAATTAACACCTGAGGATAAATATGCACCCAAAGTAGATGATTCTGTGTACATTGAAATGGGAGTAATCTTCATTGACTATATAACTTGGAATTTTCTTTATAATTCAGATTCAATAGTATCACAGTATGCTATGAAACTGATAGTGTTGCAGAGGAAAGCAATGGAGTTAATGGAAATTTAGTGGGGTACCATTTTAAAGTGAAATATCTAGAAGTTATAATTCTACATTTGTACAAATTTTTTTCCTAAAAAAGATTTTCCACACTACTCCCTACAAGAATATTAATAGCATTTAAAAATACTTACAGTATATATGTAAACAGTTCTGCTTATCAGTGAAAAGAAACAAATCTAAATTGATGTCAAGAGTAACAAATTTATCATCGCAAGCAACACCAAAGCTGTCTTTATCTCACAATATAAGAACTAATGTAGGCATTCTGGTTAAGGAAAATATTTGTCCGATCATGGTGAAAGAGGAATATAAAAAAAAACCAAACCAAATTTTGAACATGTGACCATGGGGATGCTGCAACGGTCATAAGTGTGAAGAATGGTCATAAGTCACTTTTTTCAGTGCTGTTGTAACTATGAACGGTCACTAAATGAAATATTGTAAGTCAAGAACTACCTGTATAATGTATAGTATAAAGTTCAATGATTATAGTTTTCTCTTCCACCTCTCCCCAAGAAATGATGAGAACTGAGTGTATCAAATCCAAACCACCCGTCAAAAAGGGTTATTGTTATTAGTTACTTTTTATTGACATCTACCCATTAAGTTGCAACTGCACTTGAAAAAATACTGCTTTATATTGAACTCAAATATACCAAAGAAGCCCTTGCAAGGTGTCTACAAGGTGTGATAAAAAAAGTCAATATAGCAGCTGTGACAGTGCAATCAAAGCTTTAGCTGGTTTTTATGGGCACAGCCGCCATCTTAACTTTTTTCATCGCTTCCTATGGACATCCCTGATCCCTAATGTGGATTGCGCACTAGAACATTGTAGCAATAGTTCCTAACTTCTTTTAGGACTGTGGGGACATGTGGAATTTGGAAAGTACTGTATATTGTAGGCATTCCTGCTATGATGATCACAGAAAGTAAAAATAAAAAAATATCCAAAATTCATGCATGTACACAAACAATTTACTTAGAATCAATCAACATTTTTTTTTTAAAAAAAATCTTAAAACAGAAAGCCTGGTGGGTAGCAGAGGAATTGTCTATAGACACCAAACTGTAATCCGAGGCTTTGGCTATTAAAGGATATAATTATCTCATTTCAGCTAAGAAAAATGGATTAGAGGTGAATCCTCGGTGATATGAAAACCAAGAGAAAGCTGGGAGGTAGGACCAAAGAAATCAAGGAGGAGAAAGCAAAAAGTGTGTGTGTGAGAGAGAGAGAGAGAGAGAAAGACAGACAGATAGAGACAGAGACAGAGACACACAGAGAGAGACAGACAGACAGACAGACAGACAGACAGACAGACAGACAGACAGAGAACAGGTAGATAAGGAGGAAAGAAAATTTCTCATTGTTTTTCTTTATTCGGACAGTGCCAGATTTTTCCCAAATATTCTCTCATTTCATAAGCCTGGAAGAATGAAGAGAAAATATTGAAGAATTAGAAATGTTCAACCAACCTTCGAACACTTCTTACTTTCTATCCAATAATAATAATTTTTCTATTCCTATTACTTTTTTCGGTCTGATAATTAAGGTTTGACTGGAAAAATACTAATTTGACCTGCCGTCTCCAAGTGGCAAGCATCAAATTCTGTAAAGCCATCTCTAGGAGCGCCTTCCATTGCTGTAGATGTCATATGTTTATGTTTTATGTTTTATTAAATTTGTATACCACCCTACTCCTGAAGGACTCAGGGCGGTGAACAGGCACAAAATAAAATACAGAAATATAAAAGTTAAAACAATTTAAAACCAAATTAAATAATATTGGCCCATGACAATTAAAATCCCAATAAATTTAAAACCAATTAAAATTTCAATTTAAAATTTTAAAAAGGGGAGAAAAATTAGGCCAGGCCGGCTTGCTGGAATAAGAGGGTCTTAAGAGCATGGCGGAAGGTGCGCAGATCCGGGATCCTCCGTATCTCCGGGGGGAGCTCGTTCCAGATAGTGGGTGCCCCCACAGAGAAGGCCCTCCCCCTGGGGGCCGCCAGTCGACACTGCTTGGCTGACGGCACCCGGAGGAGCCCCTCTCTATGAGAGCGTACCGGCCGGTGGGAGGCTATTTGTGGTAGTAGGCGGTCCCGTAAATAACCAGGTCCTAAGCCATGGAGCGCTTTAAAGGTGGTAACCAAAACCTTGAAGCGCACACGGAAGACCACCGGGAACCAGTGCAGCTTGCGCAGGAGAGGTGTTACATGGGAGCACCATGTTGCTCCCATAACCACCCGCGCGGCCGCACTCTGCGCCAGCTGGAGCCTCTGGGTGCTCCTCAAGGGGAGCCCCATGTAGAGAGCATTACAATAGTCCAGGCGGGAGGTGACGAGGGCATGAGTGACTGTGCGTAGGGAGTCCCGATCCAGAAAGGGACGCAACTGGCAGATCAGGCGAACCTGATGAAAAATCCTCCCAGTCATGGCCGTCAGGTGCTCTTCTAAAGACAGCCGTGAATCCAGGAGGACACCCAAGTTGCGAGCCCTCTCCATGGGGGCCAGCGATTCGCCCCCAATAGTCAGCAATGGTGTCAACTGACTATATCGGGATGTCGGAAACCACAGCCACTCGGTCTTGAATGGGTTGAGCCTGAGCCTGTTCCTCCCCATCCAGATCCGCACGGCCTCCAGACACCGGGACATCACATCAAGGGCATCGTTGGGGTGGTCTGGGGTGGAGATGTACAACTGAGTATCATCAGCGTACTGATGGAACTTCACCCCGAAACCACGGATGATCTCGCCCAGCGGCTTTACATAAATGTTGAACAGAAGGGGCGAGAGGACCGACCCTTGTGGCACCCCACATACGAGGGGCCTCGGGGACGACCTCTGCCCCCCTGCCAACACAGACTGCAACCGGTCAGAGAGAAAGGAGGAGAACCACCATAGAACAGTGCCCCCCACCCCTAACTCTTCCAGCCGGTGCAGCATGATACCATGGTCGATGGTATCAAAAGCCGCTGAGAGATCTAATAGGACCAGGACAGAGGAGCAGCCCCTGTCCCGAGCCCTCCAGAGATCATCAACCAACGCGACCAATGCCGTTTCCGTGCTGTACCCAGGCCTGAAGCCCGACTGGAACAGATCCAGATACGTCGTTTCATCCAGGTACTGGGGGAGCTGTCGTGCAATCACACTCTCAACAACCTTCACCACAAAACGAAGGTTGGAGACCGGACAATAATTAGCCAACACTGCTGGGTCCAGGGAAGGCTTCTTGAGGAGAGGCCTCACCACCGCCTCTTTCAAGGCGGCGGGGAAGTCACCTTCACCCAACGAAGCATTTATAATCCCCTGGAGCCAGCCTCGCGTCACCTCCCGGGAAGCCAGCACTAACCAGGAGGGGCACGGGTCCAATAAACAAGTGGTCGTGTTCAGTCTACCCAGAATCCTGTCCACGTCCTCAGGGGTCACAGGATCAAACTCATCCCAGATAACATTCTCAAGACCTGCCCCAGTCCCTCCCCCTGAGACTACCCAGTCGGAGTCCAAATCTTCCCGGATCTGAGTGATTTTGTCATGCAGATACTGAACAAAATCCTCGGCTCTACCCTCTAAGGGGTCCTCCCGCGCTTCCTGGTGGAGCAGGGAGCGGGTCACCCTAAACAGGGCTGCCGGGCGGTTATCTGATGACACAATAAGAGCAGCAAAATAGCTACATTTTGCTGCTTTTATCGCCACTAGGTAATTCCTAATATGAGATCTTACTAGTGTCCGGTCCGATTCTGAAAGACTGGCCCTCCAACTACTCTCTAGGCATCTTTTCCAGCGCTTCAACTCCCTTAGCTCCTCAGTAAACCAAGGAACCAAATGAGATCGGCGCCGGGTCAGAGGCCGCAAAGGCACGACCCGGTCCAGAGCTCCAGCGGCCGCCCTATCCCAGGCGGCCACTAGGTCTCCAGCCAAGGCATGTGCCAGAGCCTCAGGAAATGGCCCAAGCTCCATCTGGAACCTATCAGGTTCCATCAGGCGCCTGGGGCGGAACCATCTTACCGGCTCCGCCTCCCTGCGGTGGGGTGCAGCGGTTCAGAGGTCAAGACGAAGGAGAGAGTGATCTGACCATGACAAGGGCTCGGTAACTATATCCCCTATCTCAAGATCACTCAACCACTGTCCAGAGACAAAAACCAGATCCAGCGTGTTTCCCCCCATGTGGGTAGGGCCATGAATTAACTGGGTCAGGTCCATGGCTGTCATGGAAGCCATGAACTCCCGAGCCACCTCAGATGCCTCACCCATGGACGGCAAGTTGAAATTCCCCATGACCATAAGCCTAGGGGTCTCAACCGCCACTGTGGCGATGACGCTGAGTAGCTCGGGCAGGGCTGCTGCCATTTAATCATAGATTAAGTGGAAGCAGTGATGTTTTGAACTCATCTCTATAACAGTTTGCCATCCTAGATCTTCATGTACAAAGATGAGGTACTTACATCATAATGAAGACCAAGGTTATGATAAGCTTCCATAAATAGATAATTGGTGGCCTTGATAGCCTGGACTTTTTCTAGACGATTGCTGGATGTTATATACTTTGTGAAATGCTGTGGAAGAAGAAAAGAAAACCTATTTCAGAATAATTTAATCATATGTCTTTCCATGGGGTAGCTGTGACATGAAAGACAAATTTCTGAAGGAGATACCCTTCCATCATTGCCCAGCCAAGTTTCAATGACGCATCCCAAGCATGCTCTCATAGGTTTCCTGCCTCAGCAGGGGGTTGGGCTAGAAGACCTCCAAGGTCCTTTCCAACTCTGTTATTTTGTTCTGTTCCTACAGCACAAAAAGCTGAAGTGAGGATAAGAACCTGGTTGGTTCTTCCTTTCCCCTGTCTATTTACGGACTATTATTCACCCTCCTCTTTTTTTAAATACTTACCCCGAGGATGTTATGGAGATGCTCTATTGTTGGTGCCTCAGCCAACAAGCCCTTAAGCATTGCTGCAAACGCCATGGAAGCTTGTCTATATAGGGTCTGCAGGAAAACAAGAGCAAATCATTGCTGAATTATAGTGTTGCTCTCTAGAAATAGTACATCTGAGTTATACGGGTGGTTGTTCTTTTGAGTTAGTCTTGACTTCTGGTAATTGCTTAGACAAGTTGTTTGCCATTGCCTTTTTTCTGGGATTGAAAGAGACTGACTGGCCCAAAGTTATCCAGGTGGCTTTATGCCTAAATCAGGATTAGAACTCATGGTCTCCCAGAATATTATTTTAAAGCACTGTGCCAAACAGGTTCTCAGGAATATGCTACCGTACAGAAAATTATATTGTTTTGCTTCATGAAATGAAATCCTATTTTGGAAAAAGATTTATACCGTAAGAATTATGTGGCAACAATAATGGAGTATGTATATTGGCTTCTTCAATTTACCTGAAATATGCAAAATTTTCTTCTAGTTCAAGATTAAATATAAATTTGCACTTTTAATCAGACAAGTATCATAGATCTGATAGACACACATTCTAATATATTCAATTTCAATAGAAATTTACCTTATCACAGATTTCTAGTTGCCGTTCAGGTCCATTTCCTATGAGACGTCTTAAAACAATATTCAGCAACCGTGTTTCCAGGTCTGGAGTTATGGGTGGCTGGATTTTGCTGGCAGGAGGTGTGAGATTCTGAGTTAACAAGATGCTGACCAGAGCTTGTAACTATACACATATACAGAAAGTCTGCTATTAGGAGAGACGCTGTGCTCCTGATGCTGCCAAAAGCCTAATTATCTGCTCATGAATCCACTATAAGACCATGGTCCTAGACCAGGGGTGAAATGTTCCCAGTTCGGACCGGATTACTCGATCCGGTAGCGATGGTGGCGGGTGGTTCGGAGAACCAGTAGAAAAATCCCTGCCCCCCCCCCATGTCCAACTGAGCTACGCAATCATCAGAGGCTTTTTTTTTATTTTTAAAAGCATTTTTTCTACAACCTCTTTGGCTGAAAAAATGCTTTTAAAAGTAAAAAAATAAAGCCTCTGATGATCGTGCGGCTCAGCTGGGATCGTGAGAGGATTTAAAAGCATTTTTTCTACAAACTCTTCGGCTGAAGAGTTGTAGAAAAAATGGTTTTAAAAGCCTCTCACGATCCCAGCTGTGTTGCCTGATCGTCAGAGGCTTTTAAAACCATTTTTTAACAACCTCCTCAAGAGTTTGTAGAAAAAATGGTTTTAAAAGTAAAAAAAAAAAAAAAGTTGGCCACGCCCACCCAGTCACATTATCCCCACCAAGCCATGCCCACAGAACCGGTAGTAACAAATTTTACATTTTACCACTGTCCTAGACAGTTCACATTCCTTCTTGTGAGGGAGCAGCTCTGTTGAAATCAACATTATTCTGTTTACATGTAGATATGCCGTATCATATTCTAATATTTTCTTTCTTACATTTTTGCAATACATGCGATTTACTGTGTGTTTATCATAGAAAAGGGAGTAGAAATCTTTATATGAACAAATGAACACACTTGGTCCATTTTGGTGGGAGGTGGACGTAAAGTTGCTTGAGGCACATTTTTTTAAAAAAGAGATTGTTGTAAACAATAAGTTTGAAGATCCAGAATTTATCTTTAAATCCTTTGGATTAGGAAGAACCAAATTTGGTTCTTTGGAAAGTATTCAATTTATTGCCATCAATTGTTGAATTGTCAGGATTTATGGATACTATGGTATGTCCTCATTGATTTGTTAGCTCTTTTTCCTTTTCACTTGTTTATTTTCCTGAAAAGCAAAGCTCTCTGTCATCCAGAGAACTATTTTTAATCTTAAACCACATCACTTTAATATTCCTTATAGAAGGACTGTTGAAGATAAAACCCACCTTAAGTTAGCAACTGCATTCATACAATTTATCAGAAGAAAAAGAGCAAGAGGGTGATTATAGTGTTCCTCCAAGGTTTCCTAGAAGAAAATAACAAGAGAACAGAAAATTAATTCTGTGCCTATTACAGGCATTGGCCCAGGGATGAAATTTGACCGGATTAGAACGGCTCAGGCGAACTGGTAGGGACGATTTAAATCAGTTTGCCGAACTGGTAAAAATCACCCCTGGTTGGCCCTGCCCGTGCCCACCTGCTTGCCGCTCACCTCTTCCAACCGCTGCAGCCTGTCCCTTTAAGGTAGTCCTGGGAGGGAGGGGGCCAGGGGAACCATAAAGGGAGCAGCAGCTCTGCTGTGAATGGAGGGAGAAAAGTTCAGTTTCTCTGTGCCACAGAATTCAACGTTAAATGCAGCAGAGAGAATCTGAACTTTTGTCCCTCCATTCACAGCGGAGCTACTGCAGCCTGTCCCTTTAAGTAGTCCCCGGGAGGAAGGGGGCCGGGTGGGACCATAAAGGGAGAAGCTTCCACTGTGAATGGAAGGAGAAAAGTTCAGCTTCTCTCTGCCACAGCATTCACTATGAACCCTTCTCGTGCTCATACACACATTTTTTTCCTACCAGTTCTATAGGCATGGCTTGGTGGTGGTGGGTCCTGTGACTGAGTGGGCATGGCTGTGTGACATTGAGTTGGCCATGCCCACTCAGTCACAGGACCCCACCATCACCAAGCCACACACACAAAACTGGTAGGGAAAAAAATTTGAATGTCACCACTGCATTGGCCCATGTTCCTAAAACTTCTTGAGGATATTCCAGCATTTCCAAAACAGAAAATGCTACAGATAGTCTACTCTATAAATTCTTTTCTTTAGGAAGCTGCTGTTCTCTCTTTCGAGACCTTTCCCCCCACTCAGAGAAAATAATCTGCACCAAAATCTGTTTTCATACCAGTAGTAGCAAAAATTAATGGCCCAATCTTCTTCCCCTTTTTTAAAGAAATGATTTTATTAATGACTGTAATTAAAAAATACAAATATATACTAAAAGAATAGAATAAAAAATAGAAAGGAAAAAGGGGGAAGAAATAGAAAAGCAAAGAACTTGGTAACTTGTTACTGTATCTTAAAAATCACAGATGTTCTCTTTTTACTATAACTCACATCTTAATTATAAATACAATCTTAGAGCTTTGTCATTCACTTCTAGTCAGCAAAAGCCCAGAAAAAATTACTTGAAAACATGTCTATTTTAACTATATGTCTATTTGATCAATTAAGCCAACTCTATATTCCTTCCTTATATTTTAAAGTCTTTTAATAATTTCAAATGTCCCCAAACTTGATTTCTTTTCATCTTCTCTTTGACTCCTCTCAGCAAATCCTTCAAAACTGCTTTGTAAGTTAAGTAAAAAAAAAATTATTCAAATCACTCTTCTGATTAATACTTATATGTCCTATTTAAATATCAAAAAATGACCCAGTTTCATTTGTATATCCCACTACCTCATCTTTTGTTCTTGCAACTTGTTATGTATAAATCCACATTTAAGTACATTTCAGTCTTATCTGGTATAGCTCATTCCTCTTCTTTAACAACAATTGCACACCATCCATCTATGATGTTTGACATTATTAAAAATATTTTCAGAGTCCATAGTTTACAGATCTCCATAAAAATCTCTACACATTAAGATGTTTTGTTCCATGTTGTATCATCATACTAATTCTGAGGAATTCTGAGGAGGGAGTGGAGTGGAGTGGAATGGGACAGGACGGGACGGGACGGGACGGGACGGAAGGGAAGGGAAGGGAAGAGAAGGGAACGGAACGGAATGGAACGGAACGGAACAGAACAGAACAGAATAGCAGAGTTGGAAGGGAACTTGAAGTCCAATCTCCTTCTAGTCCAATCTCCTGCTCAAGCAGGAATCTTTATACCATTTGAAATGGTTGTCCAATCTCTTCCTAAAAACCTCCAGTGTTAGAGCACTCACAACTTCTGGAGGAAAGTCGTTCCACTGATTGTTTTAACTGTCAGGAAATTTCTCCTTAGTTCCAGGTTGGTTGTCTCCTTGATTAGTTTTCATCCATTGTATCTTGTCCTGCCTTCAGTGCTTTGAAGAATAGGTTGACCTCTTCTTTGAGGTAGCACCTTAGATGTTGGAATACTGCTATCATGTGCTATCACTGCTATTCGTCTCCTTTAATTGTAAGCTTTAGTTTCTTCTGGCTTCTTCTAGTGTCCAACATTCAAAATCCCATCAATTTTTCCCTCAAAAACAAAATAACCACAGCTTCCCATGGGAAGGATTCTTATACAGGTAGTCCTCAACTTACAACATTTCATTTAGTGACCGTTCAAAATTACAACGGCATTGAAAAAAGTGACTTATGACCATTTTTCACACTTACCTTTGTAGCATCCCCATGATCATGTGATCAAAATTCAGATGCTTGGCAAACTGACTCATACTTATGACCGTTGCTGTGACCCAAGGTCATGTGATCACCTTTTGCAACCTTTTGACAAGCAAAATCAATGGGGAAGCCAGATTCACTTATCAATCGTATTACTAACTTATCAACTGCAGTGATAAGTTAGTAACAGTAACAACTGTGGAAAGAAAGGTCATAAAATGGAGCAATATTCATTTAACAAATGTCTCGCTTAACAACAGAAATTTTGGACTCAATTGTGGTCGTAAGTCGAGGACTACCTGTAATTAATTTCAATTCTTATTCCAAATCCACTTGATTCCTTAATCCATTTTTAACTTTCCAGAATCAATACATTATACACCTTTTGTTTTTTATTCCAAAACATATTTTTCTAAATCCTTACACTCATATTTAAAGCTTCTTTCACAAAGGAGAAAGAGGTTTAACCAGTGAATATGATCAAAAGTTGCAGCTCATAATATTTCAAAAGCAATTTTAAAAAATCATTTCATTTTTGAATCATAAAAAATAGAAAGATATGAGAATATAGTGACTTTACAGCATATATTGTAGATAAAGAGTTTATAGAAAACAGATGCGTAAAATAGAAAATTGTTTTATTATTGATATTCATTTCTGTACTAGTTTTTGTAAGCTTTCCTATTGTAAAACAAGTCTTCCCTCCCGCATGCACATCCTCACCCACACCAGCCACTGAAGGGAGAGTCAAAACTCAGATCAATTGTGCAAATTTTCATGTTTTGTGTCAAGAAAACAAAACCTCTAACATGTAACTTGTAACAACCCCTATTAGGCTACTGTGATCAATCCAAAAATTTTCACCGACATCACTGACTTTGCATATTGGTGGTATTTTCTGTTCACTGCCTTCTGCTACCTTCTCTTCTCCAAAGGAACAGAATAAACTGATATTTCTATACTGATCACCAATGTTTCCACACAAAGTAAGCAGGCATACATTTCTGTGTGCATAAACTTTTATAGTTGATCAAACTTACAATGTGCTGAGTAAGTGATACTCACAACCAATTCTTATACTTATGTCGGTCACATCCCATGGTCACAAGATCACCATTTGTGACCTTCTTTATTGGCTTCCTATAAGCAAAGCCAATAGGGAAACTGGCAGGAAGTTGCAAATGGCACCAACATGATGTCCTTGCTTAACAACCTGTAGTGATTTGCTTCACAATGGCAACTGGAAGTTATCCGACACCGTGCTTTATGACCACAGTAGTTAACTACAGAAATTCTGATCCCAAGTTCTACTGTTACCTGAGGACTACCATTATATGACTGATATCATCATAGCTCTGATACTGCTGTTACAAATGGTACAGAAGAATCCACTTACTACAATTGTTTCTACTATTTTTCCTTTTTCTGCCAGTGGGCCATAGACAGTATTCATGGCATTCAAAAAGTTGATAAATATATCAATGCCCTGGAAGTTACAAAAGTCAGAATGTTAGTCAGAAAGTTAAAAAGGATCAAAGTATGCTTTCTACAATTATTGAAAGTTGAAGTTGGTGCAGATTTTCGCCTTCTTTCCTTCCTGAGCCGTGGCGGAGCAATGGTTAGAATGCAGTACTGCAGGTTGCCAGCAGTTCGGCAGTTCGATTCTCACCAGCTCAAGGTTGACTCAGACTTCCATCCTTCCGAGGTTGGTAAAATGAGGACCCAGATTGTTGGGGACTCTGTAAACTGCTTAAAGAGGGCTGTTAAGAACTGTGAAGCAGTATATACGTCTTGTTCTGTTAGCGCTATCTCATTAAGATTTGGACACATAATTCCTTGTTTCAGAGGTAGAGAATCAAGCAAAATTAATGAATAAGTCCATCATGTGCTTTTGACATATTGCCACATATAACTTCACAGATGTATTTAATTTTAATTTTAACAATTTAATTAATTATTTTTAATTCAATATTAAGAATGATTTTGGAATACACATGACCTAGTGGAAGAAAATGAAAAAGACATCCTGGAATACTGCAGGAGGAATGGAAGAATGGCTAGCGTAGCTCAAATCGTTCCCCCCCCCAACTTCAAAATTTTATATCTTATATAATCAAAGAGAGCAAAAGAGTTATAATTGGTAAATGCACAGGCAATGCAGGCAATTAAAAACCCAAGTTGGCAATCCCCACTGATGTAGAAGTCTGACCTGATACTCAACAGAATGTAAAATCTAGCTAGTTCAGCCACTAATCATGGTCCTCTAAAATCAGTTGAAAAATGCCAAATGGGGAATTCACATTTCAATGCTGTTGTTTGGCAGGAATTCAGTCACTTCAAATGACTAATGCCACATTTCACTGACCACACGACATTCCCTTTGTTGCATTAGTGTCAACAGTTTAGCAGCAAATGACTGCAAAATCTCACCTAACCTGAATTAACCAGTTTACCAGAAGGAAGAAGGAAGCCAGCTTTCCTCCTTCCTGTTGCAGAACCAGTGCAGACTGTTCAATTTCTACTGCCATTATCACCAGGAAAGCAGGAATCTGCTACCCAAAAGGCAGCTGATCACTTGACTTGGCTAAGGAGAATAGCCACCATAAATCTGACTCCTGCAGTTTTGCAGCTGTAGGTAGGCATAGGCTGACACTTAGCTAGGTTATCAGTGCAAGTTTCTAGTAGTTAATATTTCCCCCCAGCCAGTGGTGGGTTCTAAATTTTTTTACTACTGGTTCTGTGGGCGTGGCTTATTTGGTGGGCATGGCTTAGTAGTCATGTGAGTGGGTGGGCGTGGCGTGGCGGTCATGTGACTGGGTGGGAGTGGTTTGGCAGTCATGTGGCTAGGTGGGCATGACTAGGTGGTCACAATCCTAGTTCCCCCTACGAGAATTCCCCCATCCGGACCTTTTGCAATCCCCCAAAGGGACAAAGGAAATCAGATTCCATACAGCTCTGAACCCTTAAGGCAAACCAAATACAAGTGGTCCTCACTTAATGGCCAGTTGCTTAGCAAGTGTTCTAATTTATGACTGACCTCCCCAGAGCTACTTGACCTGTTTTTGGAGTTTTGACAGCCATGCACACACACACACACACACACACACTCTTATGGTCATGTAACTGAGGTTTTCTATGTTTTTTGCCAGTTTCCAACAATTCCTTCTCCCTCTCTCTCTCATCTTCTCTCTTTTTCTCATTTCTCTCTCATCTTTTTCTTTCTCTTTCTTTCTGTCTCTTTCTTTCTCATCTCTCTCTTTCCCTCTCCCCTTCTCTGTCTTGCCTCTCTTTCCCCACTCTGTGTGTCTGTCTTTCTCTTTCTCCCTGTGTCTGTCTCTCTCTTTCTCCCTTTCTGTGTGTCTCTCTCTTTCTCCATCTCTATGTCTCTCTCTCTTTCTCCCTCCCTGTGTGTCTGTCTCTCTCTTTCCCCCCCTCTGTGTGTCTGTCTCTTTCTTCGCCCCCTCTGTGTTTCTGTCTCTCTCTACCCCCGCCCCTCTGTGTGTCTCTTGTCTCTCTTTCTCTCTTGGGGGGGGGGGAACTGGTGCTAGTTGGTGGAAATCTGACGTTCGGAGGCTGATGAGCCACATACTGAAGACTAGATGGGGGCAATCCTGCAAAAATATATCCTGTTACTTGTGAGCGCTTCTGTTTAGGAGGAAGGAGCGCGGTCTTGTCGAGTGTCAGAGGGGTGGCGAGCGTTTCACATCTCCTAAGGGAGATTGAGCCTCCCCACTTACCTCTTTGCCTGAGGGCATTGCTGGCAGCCGCTTCCTGCATTTCAGGAGGTCCATGCTCTTCCTGCTGCTGCTCAGCATCCTCGATGCACAGAGGTTTCGTTCGCTACCTGCAAGTTCTGGGCAACAAGCAGCCAAACAAGCAAGCCAGTGATCTGCCGGCTGCCTCTAATCTGCAGTTTACTCGTGAGCAGCATTGGCCTTTCTCCCTAACTCTCCCGGCCAATGGTGCTCATGAGAAAACTGCAGCTATGAATCTCAAATACAGCCAGGAATGAATGTTTGTGTGGTAGCCGCTGGCTGGAGCTACTAAACAGGTGGCCAAACTAAGTGCCTGAAGGACCCCATCCCGTCACTGGGAGTCCAGGCGACTTGGCGATTGGCAAGCAGCTGGGCTCCTTGAGAGACGGAGTTTACAGGGGGCTGATCTACCACTAGCTACAACACAATGTTTATTCTCATCAGTATTTTGAGATT
The DNA here is from genome assembly GCF_029215685.1 of Pituophis catenifer annectens. Taxonomy (NCBI): domain Eukaryota; kingdom Metazoa; phylum Chordata; class Lepidosauria; order Squamata; family Colubridae; genus Pituophis; species Pituophis catenifer. The sequence continues at coordinate 237,496,331 of NW_027256882.1, forward strand.
CCTAGCCAGGCCTCCAAAAAGTACCAGCAGAAAAAGCTACTGCCGTTGTTGCCATGTTCTTTGCACATGCACATCTCATTCGACTTGAAAGGTAATGGGATGTGCGTGCATGAAGAACATGGCAGTGACAAACATGGCGGCCAGGGTGAGTAACCAGGCGACCGGTTTGGGAGCGTGGCCAGCTGGCCATTTCTACCGGTTCTGCGACCTTGCCCCAATTTTTGCTAACGCTTCGCACGAACCGGTGAGAACCGGTAGCAATCCACCACTGCCCCCAGCCCAGCGGTGGGTTCCTCCCAGTTCGGTCCACTTTGGCCCAGTTCGGCCAAGCCGGTAGCGGTGACGATATGACAACACCGAACCAGTTCTCTTTGTTCGGGAGCTGGGTCCTCCCGCCCCCCCCACGTTATTCTTACCTTTTATTTGGCCCCGCCCCCAATCTATTCACTGCCTCCTGAATCCCAGCTGATCGGCTAGAAGGAAAAAAACTGTTTAAACTCTTGCCGCGGGGCTTCAAAGGGCCGCCCTACAGCTGATCAGTGTTAAAAGGCAGTGTGGTGGTAGACCAGAGCGCTCGAAAAACAAATGGGTAGACCGGTGCCTCCAAAAACAAATGAGTAGACCGGTGCCTCCAAAAACAAATAGGTAGACTGGATCGCTCCAAGAACAAATGGGTAGACCAGTACAGCTCTACAAGCAATTAAAAGCTTGGTAGACCAGTACCTTTGCTAAATCCTAAAGAATTGTCAAATGACCATCAAACCATGCCCACAAAATAAGCCACGTCCACAGAACCAATAGTAAAAAATTTTAGAACCCACCCCTACCCCAGCCATATTGTTATTTTTACTATACTACTGGGGAGAGATATAAATGTACAGTAGTAATGCCACCTGAGCCATGATATCAGACACCTGTTGTGAATTATGTAAATCTAGAAAGAAAGCAGGTTATATAACTTGCATCACTTGTACAATGATGTCATGACATGTGATGTTAACTTGCACCACTTTGCCATTCCAAAGAATAGCCCACTCATTGGGATAAGTTTTTTATATATATATATATATATATATACCTTTTCTCCATTATTTATCTGAATATCAGGGGAATATGCTGGTGGGATATCTCCCCCGTTGTCCTGTTTGCTGGTGTGTTTTTCTTGATTATTTTTTCCTTCTTTCCGAAGTGGGGAAACCTTTGATGTCATTTTACGAAAGAAGGACCACACTTCTATCCTAGAACAATAGGGGAAAGGGATGAGCAATAGGAATTAATGCACTTTCATCTACAGTACACGATAGCAATTCATTTGTAATTCAATACATCAAGTATGATGGAAAGATCCTAATGGCTTTTTAGCAGATGCTTCCTCGGGATTTGAGATTGTGAGTATGTCACTCTCTTTAATTGTGTTGGGATATATTTCCACAGAGAGGAGAACTCTTTCCTCATAACTGGGGGCTGTCAAAGGGAGCAGCCACAGAGAAAAAAATGTATTTGAACAGACAGTTCAGGCTCCCTATGACTGCTACTGCTCTTATCTCCTTTTCCACACTGCTCTGGAATATAGAAGCCATTTAAAAAAATGTACTTACATTTTGTGTATCTTTCACTGTCTTGTCTTTCAAAACCAACCAATCAACAAACAGACCTAAATAATAAATACTTATACATGATCAACAAATAGCTGTAAAAAGGTAATGTAATAAATCAGGGGAATAAATTACTCCCTTTATGAAGAAAATGGATAAATAAAAAATGCATACACACATATATAAATTCAAGCATCCTAGCTAATCAATAATGATAAATATGTAATAACATATTGAAAAGAAGTCATTCAAAAGCTCACAGGTACAACTGGCCCAGAAGACTATCAAAGGGCCTCTCTGACCTTGGAGATCAAGAGATGATTTCACAATGGAGACCTTATCATAATGGCGACACAGCAGAAAAGAGGTCACAATAGCTTTACCAAGCTGATGCAACTTTAAGCATTTACCCTGTTTAGCCCCAAGGGGTTTTTTTTTTCTGCTATTTTTTTAAAAATCCATGTTCAGGTGCTGTATGATGACTTTCTGTTATGTCTCCCTCTTTTCTATGCTGCATCATTTTCTTGTGACTAGAGTCTAGTCCATATTATGATACTCTTTTATTTGCATTGGGCAGAACTGACTTCAAGTAGGGTGGCCAAAACTAGACACTTTTATAATGAGTTGGATAAACTAAAACATGTTCAAAGAAGGGCCCAGAAGATGATCAGAGACCTGCAAACTATGTTCTATGAAGAAAGTATGAAGAAATTAAGGCAGTACTGTTTCGCCTTGAGAAGACTGAAAGGAGGGTCATCAAGTACTTATAAAGTATCTGAAAGTTTGTTACCTAGGAGGTCAACATTTCTTGGAATAATTGGTTTAAATTACAGAAAGGTAGACTCCACTTCAACTAGAACTTTAACAGTAACCAAGTTCAACATTGGAATCAAGTGTTCAATATGATAGTCTGATTTAAGATACTTTGTTTATATTACAATTTGAAATTTTAAGTTTGAACAGAATTAGAAATTAGGCTTTGGCTGTAATTGTAATATCAGGATGAATTTCTATGAATAATTATATTACTTGTTTATTAAACATTCCATTTATTTATTTATTAAGCACCCCCTCTTTGGATACATTCAAGCATGCATCTGTTGTATATGTTTTAGGTTGGAAAGGTGCACTGAGTAAGAAATTGGATCTGATGGCCTAAATGCTCTCTTCTGATTTTCTGAAAAGGCATATCCACTGATTCATTAACCCAGAAAGAAATGTGAACTGAACTTTTCATTTTTTCCAGTTGAGGTTCTGTTAAAGAAAACCAACATTCCTTTTGTTTTTAACCCAGATGCTGGTGGGTGTATCATATTCAACAGAAAGGGAAGATATATGTCCCTGTTGAATCTATTATTTCCTTTTCCTTCTCTCAGTGCTCTAAAAAATGTTCGCTAATGGCCCTTTTATAGCCAGAGAAATGCCGACCGAGAAAAAGTCATTTGGTGACCTTTGAAACCTCTCTTTTGTGTCATTTGTTTTAGGTCAGGCAAAGCATACGGTCTCCGAACAACCTCCCAGCTGCTCAACCTACCTCTAAATATGCCTTTTAAAGTTCTAGCCTTACTATTTGACTGCTGTGGGTGGAAGAAATCAGATGCAGCCCTTCTTTCTTAAATGAATGAGCCAAACATAAAATTCTCTCCAGCTGAACAAATGCCTGAGCTTTGTGTAATATTGCATGTTGTGCTATTGATCTTAGTTGTGTACTTTAATTGCTTTTCCAGAAAACCAACTGTTCCATCTTCCAATCTGAACCCAGTTTAAAAGATACTTAGAGGTGATCTGGTTTTGTTTTAATTTGTGGCCACTGAATATGCTATGCAATTTCTTTGTTATTAGTAATATGATATAATAATGGTATTATCGTTCATTGCCTGCATTTGTTTAACATGAGAAACAATATCATTTTAACAATAAAAACTAAATCAATCTAACAACTTCAGATTGTTTATGTCACTCAATCCACAGGTTAATAAGCCAAACCTAATTTTGTAATTCCCAGAATTCCCCAATCAAATTGCATTAAAGGACAGGTCCTCTTTTTCCATGATTATTGAGAGAGCTTTGATGAGGAACTTTATTGCAGAAGAGTCTGCAGCCTGAGCTTAAACATTCCGAAGCTATGTGAGGATATATGTAAAAATCAATATTTCAATAATTTCCTCTTTGTGTGCCTTTCTGGCTCCTTTTTCTTAAATTTGCATTTGATCAGATATATTTCTAGATCCAAGGTATATGGGTTACTGCAATCTACTGTGATTCTGTCTTGCAATGTCTTCTATAATAAATTGCATACTTTCTTTGATATAAATATAATAGCATTCTAAATCTTGTTCTTTCTTTAAAGTCTGTCTAGTATTCATTGTGTTCCACTATTTCAATTTTTCCCACCAAGCTTCTGTTATAGAAAGTATCTCTGTTCTCTTTTGCAACTAAACACTAAACTAAAATTCTCATCTTGACTCAAAAGATAATTTGTAAAGACTAAATTACCCACAACCAAAAGTTGTTCATTTCCAGAAGAGTACCCTTGATATGAGACAATGAGTTCATCATCAAATACCATTTCCCTGAAACATTCTTACACTTGAAATGATTGCCTTCTCCCTTAAGACCTTGTTCTCCCTAACAGTTGGTTTCTTGGGAATTGGATGAAACAACCAGACCCAATAAGTTCTTATTTGCATGTTTCTTTGCTCTAGTTCAGTTACCTTTGTTTCAGTGGAATAAACTGGTTTCTTCAGAGTTTAGACCTCATTGCCCCAAGCACAAATCCATGACTTAATCCACACTGCAATTAATTGAAAATCACCCAGTCCTCAGGGTTTTTTTCCATACTAATTAGTATTGGTAAACTCTTGCTAATTATTACTGACAATTTGGATTCTTTCTTTAAATACTCTATGCTCTAAAAGCAACATATCATTTTGCAACATTTGGATCCCTAGGTTCCTCACATGGTTATTAAGTTCACTTTGGCACAATGGAGGTGGGAGACCAGCATGCTTCTCTCTCTCTCTCTCTTTTGCTGATAAATGTCTGTGGTCTTATTTGCTCTTTAGTACAATTGCTCTGATTGGAAGTTTCCACCTGCCTCTCTTTTTTTTAGAAAGAGTGCTGGCTAGGACCAGACAAGATGTCTACATAAATTGACTGTATTAACTTATGACATTTCTTATCTACAGTATGTAATTGAAATTCTTTTGGGAACATATTTATAATAGAACTTGGTTATGAATTTATAAGTTAAATTGCATCCATTTTTTTTTCCTGGAAGCTATGACTTGTATATCCACAAGGTGGCACAATTCTATTTCACATAGCAAAGGTTCTCCTTTCAAACGCCCCAATACATACAAACAGCTGCTTTCATGTGCCAGAACGAAAAGACTACAAACCCCAGAAGGTAGGGAGAATTTGCAAAAAGAGTTAACATGGGCTTTTTAATCTGCTGTAAGAAGAATAAAACCTGCATTTTATCCACTGGGAGGCTTTTTTCTTCTCTTTCCTACAAACTTCAGTTTTAGTTAATTATTACAATCTGAAAGATGCACATCAATCATCCAGCAGGTAGCGCTGTTAACCTAAAATTGCTGAAAGGAAAGCTAAGAGGCAAGGGAAAAAAACCAGCAGGGGAGACCTCAGCATGAATAGGATGTTCATTTCTTTAATTCAAAAGAAATTATTTGTGCTCTTTTCTCTATTTGAAAAAGTTTTTTTTATATAAAAAATAACCCAATAAAGAAACAATTGGATTCTCCCCCTCTCTCTCTCATTAATTGCAAAGAATACTCTTCCAGCCTGAAGAGCAATCCATTCCTTCAGTGGAAATTCTACAAGCAGGCCAGGAGGACAGTATAAAACTTGCACCTTTTGCTCCCCATTCACTAACATTGGAATATTTAGCCATCCTGCAGAGCCTACTAGCCACTGATAACCGCATTGTTCAAGACGGGGTGGGCAACCTGTGGACTCCCAGAATTCCTGAGTCAGCATAGTCCAAGATATGCCTCCTATCTTCCTAGCTGATATCTCTTGTACCTTGTTGCAATGAATTCTGTAAATGGACCATGGTCCCCACCGAGAACTTCCTTTCACTTGGATCTGAATCTTCATTTCTCACTTCCAAAGATGAACTTGGGAGCCCACCTTTTTGAGAACAGGTGTAGCCCTTTCTGCTTTCCACTTCATTAAGGCTGGCTCAGTCAAGCGGAGAGGGCCACAGGCCAAGTGTGCTTAAACGATGTCCTGCAATGTCTGAATGCCTAGCCTAGGGGCAAAGACAAAGCCTGATGAAAGCACGGGCCCCGGGGCAAAGACAAAGGCCGAATAACGGAGCCTTTGAGGAGATGGATCGCGTGCTCCGAAGGCCTTCAAATTCAATTGCACTTTGGAAATGTGTGTGTGTGTGTGGTGCAAGTGGAGACATTCATCAGCGGGAGCAGATTGGGCGACCCAAGAGAGTAATGCAATTGTTCCCCCCCTCTCCCTCCCTCCCTCCCTGCGTCCCTCCCTCCACCCAAAGCAAATCTTCAGCCAGTGGCAGGTGGACAGTGCAGCTATGAAGAGAAAGCCTCAATTGTCTGCCCTCCAAACTGCCACACGCCAGACCTCTGCTATTGTGTGAGGTCTCCATAGAAATGCAAACGAGCAGCGTGTGCCTTCCACAATCTGCTCACAGCAGCAGCTCATTAGACATGCCGGATTGGATCCACTCTCATTCTGGTGAACTTTGCAGGAACTTCCCCGCCCCCCCCCCCCCACCTCCGGCCGCTTTCAGTCTCCACTTGTAGCAAAAAACCTATGTCGGATTGCTTCTGCAAAAAAAAAAAGAAGAAGAAGAAGAAGAAGCCCCGCGGCGTTTTGAGATCCTAGCCGTTAGAAACCTGAGCTCTGGGACAGATGCAGATGCGGGGGACCCCCCGACGGAGCGCCCACGCCTTGTTCCTTTAGTTTGGGTTTGGCAACAGAACAAATTGCTTGATTTGGGAACAGGATGGAGGAGAGACTTTGCCAAGGGAGCCGTTTCTGAAGAAGAAAGAAAGACCCTGAAGGAAAGCTCGTATCGCGTGGTAGCGCGGTTGGCGGAACTTATGCCACAAGTTTGCCCATCTAAGACAAGCTCCTTTCTTTGAGTCACCCGCTCTTCCCTCCGCCCGCTTCAAAGATGAAACTGTGTCGGCCGCAGTCTGCCTAGTAACATCATGACAAAAGCAGCCGTGGCAGATTCGAGGCATTGAAAATCCTCCAACCCCCACACCGGGGGCCCTTCCACGCCATTTACCCGCTCTCTGCCCCCCCCTCCCACGTGGCCTCCCGGCACGAGCCGGGTCTACCCGACTTGTCGGCTTAACATAACAATACACGCTAGGGCTCAGCCAATCAGAGGAGGCGAGATTCCGGCAGCTGCCGGCACGGTAGCGTCGCAGCCCTTATATAAAGGGCAAAGCGCGGCTCCTCGGCAGTCAGACGCGATTGAGACTTGAGAGGAGGAGGATTTACCTGAAGCAAACTTCGGCTTTTGGGGTGGTTTTGTTTTTCCTTTTCTTTTGTCGGACCGCTTTCCGGAAGATCATCATCATCATCATCATTATTATTATTATTCTTAAAATTTTCCCTTCAAACTGCGGAGCCAGCCCTTGTGTGGATAACTCTGGTGTTTTAAAAAAAATTTTTTTCCCTTGTCTTTTGGACCATTATGACTCTGGAGGAAATTCACAGCCAGGAATCGATGCCTGAAACGAGCGACAGGTAACTAATTTAACTAATCCGTCGGAACTGCTATTGAAGGCTGAGCCCCCGGGGAAAGAAAGAGAGGACGAGGCTCCTCTCTTTGACGCTCGGGGAAAGGGGGGAATCTCGCGCGAAGCCGTTCCCTGCCTAGGTGGCGAGGCTGAGCCGGAGAGCGGCGCGTCTGTTTGTAACCCCGGCTCCTTCTTCCAGACACTGACCCAGCTCTTCCCCCGCTTCTCTTTGCAGTAGCACCACTAGCACCGCTAGCGCAAGCGGAACCAGGATGCAGAGCGCCGGCAAAGCTCTCCAGGAGTTGCTCGTCGCTTCCCAGCGCCGTGGCTGCCTTACCGCCGGCGTCTATGAATCGGCCAAGCTGATGAATGTGTGAGTATCCTGCTCGATCTTGCGGCGGTGTGTTGGGCTGGCCGTTGTTGGCAGCCCAAACAACGGGGACGGCCTTTAAACTAGCCAGCTTGGTTCCTTTGAGAGCGAGGGCTTTAAGCTCCTTTCACCCCCCCCCCCCCGTGGTTGGAAAGTATCCCCGGATCCTTGCTAATCTGCTCCCCCCCGCCTCATTTTTCTGCAGCGATCCAGATACCGTGGCTTTCTGCGTCTTGGCCGCAGATGAGGAAGACGAGGGAGACATTGCCCTCCAGATCCACTTCACCCTCATCCAGGCTTTCTGCTGTGAAAACGATATCGACATTGTGAGAATAAACGACATCCAGAAACTGGCTGCCATCGTGGGTGCAGGAGAGGAAGCTGGGGAGCCCCGAGATCTGCACTGCATTCTCATTACGGTAAGTGGTGGTTTTTTTTTTTGTTTTTTTGTTTTTTTTGTTTTTGGTATTTGCTTAGAGAGGGCTGGTCCCTTGAGCTTGCAAAATTTCCCGGTATGTTTGTGACTTTTTAATACTTGACCTTTATGCAGAGATTAGGTAGAGTGTGGGATTTCCCCTACTTCTCTCTTCCTCCCTCCACCCTGAGAGTTGCTTCTGTGGTGCTAGTCATATTTCTTAACCAGAACAGTGACTGCTAGAGCAACTTTTTGAGATTCTTGGAGATGGTATATATATATATATATATATATATATATATATATATATATATATATATATATATTCTCCAAAACCATAACTGAAGAATTTCCAGCAGTAGATTTATTCTCAAGGGAACCAATTTTGTACATTAGTTGACAGCCCTGAAATAGCATGCGAAAACTGAGGGATTTTAAAAGTACATTGGTTTCCATACCAAAAGCATTACAGCTGATATTTGGGATATCATAGTTACTTTTATTATTACAAGTAAGGAAAATGTTTTTATATAAAAATACTAAATGGTTTCTACTTTGACCGCTTTCACTAATAGCTTCTGTATTATTTTTTTTTACTGTAGAATCCCAGTGAGGATGCTTGGAAAGATCCAGCCTTGGACAAGTTGAACTTGTTTTGTGAGGAGAGTCGAAATGTGAACGACTGGGTGCCCAATATTGCCCTTCCTGAGTGATGGAGGCTGACCATCCAATGCATAGAAGAGGTTCACACCTTTTGTTGCATTCCCTCATCCTGGAGTTACACATCTGGGCAACCCAACAAGTGGCTGAATCTGGGGATTAGCCCAGTCAACAGCTTGGATTAAGTCGCTCCGTCAGCACACCGTGGGATCTTGTGGAGAAGAGAAGAGGGACGGGGATGGCTTATGCCAACAGGAAGTCCCCACTAAACTGCAGTGGTGTAAGGAAGCTGGCACGTCTGGAGCTGAAAACGTATCTCATGTTTTAAGGAGCAGAAGAAAAGAAAAACTCTTGCTGGTTTCCAAGTGAGATGAAATATTTGTGGTAGCAAAATAGGGGAGAAAGTTGGAAAACTGAATACAGATGGCATATGGACACTGTAATCAGGAATGATTGATGGGGTACTTAAAAAGTCCCCAAAAGACTAAGCATAGTACACATTGGTACCATTGTATTGATATAAAAAGTTCAATGAAGACTGATCTGTCAGAGGCCTTTGGACTATATATTCTGCATTGAAGATCAATTTTGCAATAATTTTTAATTTAAATTGATGTTGCTGTTGAAGATCTTATATATTTTGTAATAAATTTTGAAGATTAACTTCTTTGTAGTGATGGTCTTGCTTATAAGGGGTGGTTGGGAAATGGATTTGCAATCAAAGTTTTATATGTCTCTATATTTAGAGAGGAAATCTTCAAAAGGTGTAGCAGGAGGTACTCCGGTACTAGGGGTTGAGGCACAATTGTCTGACACAGTCTTGGGCTGTAAACTTGTTGCTTTTTAAAATAAGAGTGCATTTTCTACAGTGTGTAGCTCCAAAACACTGTGGTTCAAATGTATTGCTTAGTATATTCTATGGAGATAACCAGAGCTCCCTGAAATAAATTTAAAGTTATAATAATGATTAAAAATGAATGGGACTTAGTTATTTTTGTAAGTCAACACAATACCTTGTATACAGATTAAAATTTTAAGGTTTGGAGCAGCACAGTTTTGTATCTGGGAAAGATTTAGGCAGTGAGTGGCTGGACAAAGGAAATGCCTTCCATTGAAGTGACTTGACCTTTCACCCACCACATTGCAACAGCTGCTTCTCACAACAGCTTGCAGGACTAAAGAGCTGCATGTTTAATGAGTCCTGCTAATGTAGGTCGCCTTTGTTGTGCACTGAGGGCACAGCACATGTTACTGGCCAGCTGAACATTCAAAACACTGAAGGAATAAAACATTACAAAAATGGTTTTGTAGTATCAGATGCCTGACATTGACACGAGCACTGTTCATTCAAAGATAAAAGCATTGGAGCAATGTTTCATACCCATCTTTCTCTTCAAACACATTTTATCCTACACAGTTGATTTTCGATAGATACAAGCAGACTTGGGCTGAAGCATTGGATAGAATTGCACTGGAAATATGCAGATGGAGTGCCAAAAACTTGCAACTGTTTCAAGCTGTTTGCTCGTTTGTCCATCTGCCATTTGCTGCAACAAGATGATCATTTCAGCTTCTCAGTTGCTGGAAGAATATTTTTAAAAGACAAAATCAATAAACAATGTGGACATTTGGTTCTTCGAGGAATGGTTTATTTGCCTTGGCATTATGGTTTGAATTATGAAGCAGTAAACACCCCTTTCCACTATTTTTTAATCTATAGAAGGTCAGCCACATCTTAAAAATTGTGTTGTAGAACTCAAAGAGGTGTAGTTAGATGCCTTTGGGGACTGAACATTTTGTCTCTCCTTTCTTCATTTCACTCCAGTGAATGAGCACTGTGAAGCTATCTCACCAGTGTCTGATATTATTTATCCTTACATTTGGACCTGAATAGCTGTTTGCATCTTGGGGAGAAAAATCATTTGCAGCCCTGGCATTTAAAACTATTCCTGGCATGATTATCTATATTACATTCCCCATGGTGCCATTTGGTATATGCTTTCACTAACTATGAAAAACCTTTTAATTGGTGTTGCAGCTGACATAAGGAAAGGGCACTGCACCATGTAAACAATATATACTCCAAATTAATAGTGTACTGTTAGCCCTTTCACATGTAATTATGATTCTGTGTGCGAGTGTGTGCACACACCTGCACCTGTATGCCGTCAAGTCACTTTTGACTCCTAGTGACTATTTGGATTAATCCCTGCAGGTTATTTTTTGGCAAAGTCTTTCAGAAGTAGTTTGCCACTGTTGCTTTCCCAGGGCTGAGAGAGAGTGACTGGCCCAAGGTCACCCAGCTGGCATTGTGCTTAAGGTGGGACTAGAACTTAAGGTGGGACTAGAACCTCCCAGTTCCTAGCCTGGTGTCTCAACTCCCTTGCCAAACCGGTTTCCTATTATGAGTTAAACTTTTGTCATCCGAATTCTACACTATGCAAGGGCAACTGGATAATTTACATCAGTAAAAGACTCAGTGAAATGAAATTCCATTAGTTCTTGATACTCAAATGGAATCTGTGCTACAATTTGTGAACCATATTTCCTATATATGAACTAATAAATTCAAACTGAGAAATTCTGAATCATTTCAAGCTCTTTCTTTTATTACTAGATGTGCTGATGCTCCAAACTATTCTAAAGCCTTTTCACAAATGGCTACGACTAAATATTCATCGGTGAACACCTGGATGAAGTTGCTAAAGTAACTTTTTGACCATGCCTTAGGCAGAGGGTTGCATAGGAGACCTCAGTTACTTTTAGGTTGATGAATATATTTTTTCAAGGACTTTACAGGATTCTGCTAGTTTGTACATTTCTCCTGATGTGGTCTGTACCCAAGAACTAGGGAAAAACAAACACTATCCTGGAATAACTTAATGCAGAGCATGAGTCAAAAGCAGTGGCCTGAAATAACTTAATAAACTGTTGAGCTGATAAGATGGAAAGAAGACCTTAGAACAAAGCAGGCATATTGTGTTATAACTGGAGAGGCAATTTGTTGTGTCCACTAGTTTATACTTGTCAAGAGCAAAGTTATACTTCATTTGTCTGAGCAGGAAAACAAAACAACATTCAATGAACTTGCTACCCTGAGGTGACACTGTTTCAACCATGTGACAAGATGTACTATAGAATAGGTTGGTGAATGGAAGATCAAAGCTGTGGTTGTTTTTCTTGATAAACCACTCCAAAATGTACTAGCACACTAATCCTAGAACACATTTATTCAATAGAAAATCCAGGCAGTTCTATAAACTTCATTGGACCTCACACACATTTTGGATTGGAGATGTCCCCAAACCCTTAAAGTAAGAGCAGTAAATATACAGGCTTTCTGGTTATCTACATATGAACTTGGCAACCCATTTTCTCAGTTATTGCCGAACCCCATCATCCTTAACCATTGGCTATACTGGCTGAAATTAACACAGACTTCAGCAATGACTACAATGGTTTGGTCCTTCATTCCTGCTTTTATTATAGCAGTAACAAAAAATGTAAAAGAAAAAAAAAAGTGGAAGTCCAGGGAAAGTGCATTGAGCAGAACAAATCTCGTTACTATGTCTTCACTGACCCAACAAAAGCTTTTGACACTGTAAACAGGGAGACTCTCTGGACCCTCCTGAGACACGTGATGGAATGATAGAACAGGTCCTTTACTATTGTGATATGTCAGCTGCGTTTGCCATTTCTAATGGAGTGAAGCAGGTTTGTCTGCTAGCCCCAGTCCTGTTCAATCTGTTCTTCCTTGCAGGTTGTCACATGCTGTCCAAGGTCTGAAGAAGGAAGTGTATATCGGGTTTCTATTAGATGGCTGTTTCTTTAATCTCTGCTGCTTGGATGCACAAAGTACCTTCATAGGGTCATTCAAAAAAACCATATTTGCTGATGACTATGCACTCCTGATACAAAGACAGTGTTCTACAATTGATGCTGAACTCTAAGCATCTAAGATACTGCTATGCTCTTCAACCTGACTATCAACCTGAACAAGACTGAATTACTTTACCAGCACATGCCAAATGGGCTGACTATGATTCTGGGTTTTAATATTTTACTATTTATTACTTATTTGGTTTTAAGGGGATTTTATTGTTGCATGCTTTTTAACTTGTGTTTGCCGCCCTGAGTCCTTGGGAGAAAGGCGGCATATAAATACATGAAATAAATAAATAATAAATAAATAAATACATACATACATACATACATACATACATACATACATACATAAACATACATACATACTAACCCAATAGAAGCAAAAATAATTGTTGATGACATCCAGCTGTCAAATGTAAATAACTTCAAATTCTTGAACAATGGGTCTCTGGACAAAGAAATGGACTCCCAAGATCAGCAAGGTCAGTCAGGCTCTGGGACAACTGCGTATTAGAGCACTCAATTAACACATTTATATTGCCAGAAAGCTGAAAGTCTGCAATGCTATGATGATCCCTTCTCTTCTATGTAGATGTGAGTCCTGGACTCTGTATCAATGACACATCACAGTGGAGAAATTTCACATGTGTCCTGTGCACTCCATTCTTGGCATTTGTTGGCAAGACTATCTCTTCAACACAAAAATCTTGGATGATGCAAAGTTCACCAGCATTGAGTCTCTGATTATTAGAGTGCAGGTGGGACACACCATTAGAATGGATTACTGTAATATGCTTCACTATTTGCTCCATGGTGTATTAGAGACTGGAAAGTGGAGAGATATAGTGGTAGCAACAAATAACATGTCTTGTAGAATACTGTATACCATACTCATAGTTTCAGTAACACACTTCCAGTGACCCACATATGGCAGCAGATTGGGAGATGCTATTATTAAGAGCCATGGGGGCGCAGTGGTTAGAATGCAGTACTGCAGGCTACTTTTGCTGGCTGCCAGCAGTTCAAGTCTCACCGGCTCAAGGTTGACTCAGCCTTCCAAGGTCAGTAAAACAAGGACCCAGATTGTTGGCGGCAATATGCTGTCCCTGTATGCTTAGGGAGGGCTGTAAAGCACTGTGAAGTGGTATATAAGTTTAAGTGCTATAGCTATTGCTATTATATGGAAACAAAGTATGTGTAATGGCAACATAAGTAGAGTGTACAGGTGAAATTATATTTAGCTTTGGGATGTAACATTTCCTGTCCTGCAAGCGATAATGAAGATTACATTGTAGGCTTCTAGATCTACACATGGTGAAATATGGAATCAGATCTCTGGTTGACACCTTGGTGTATAGAATATCATGTTAGAAACTGTCTGGATTTATTTACACAATCTACATGCCTCTTTATGTAAGGAAATTGTACAAATAGAACATACAGTACATGCCTATTGATGTATTTTATCCAATGACATGTGAGCACGTGAGGTATGCATACATGGAACGCTGCATGCCCATGACTTCCACAATTGATTCCAAAGTGTGTTAGATCAACTGTGATTTAATTCTCAGGATAATGATTGCTTCCCACATGTGCTCTAGAGCCTGTGCCTAATCAGATAAAAGGAGTAGGAAAGGGTCATCAGGGTTCTCAATACCATCAGTATCAATATCATCCTCAACAAATGTCAGCAGCAAAAGTGCTATCAAATTACATAATGTCTTGATTCATATCATTGAATAGAAGCGTGTCTTATGACCTATCTGATCAGTAATGAGATGGGAAGGATAGCATCTACCTTCTCAGCTCATTACATGGACCCTAAAAGCATCCATTCATACAAAGATTTACACCATCTAGACCCATGGAACCCAGCCAATTGTAACAACCAGTAAGAACTGATCTCTGATACTCTTGCACAATATTTTATTTTATCCCTCAAAGTATAATCAGGTATGTCAGGAAATCTGATTTTTCAGACTGGGAATTAGCTCAAGGAAAACTGGGATATGTGTGTACACATATTTGGATATGCAGTACATTACCATGAAATAAATAAAACCAATGTATAGAAATGACATACTGTGCAAAACACAAAAGGATTGTGCAACAGCTACCTATCCTTACCTTCTAGATATATTATTTTCAGTTATTTATCTCCTCAAAACCAAAGCTAAGGCAGAGAGTAATGTCAGAGGCAGCAGACCAATGTTTTCAATCTTGGCAACTTTAAGATGTGTGGACTTCAACTTCCAGAATTCCCCAGTCAGTATGCAAAGTCCAAATCTAAATCCGCTGATCAGAACGGCATGCAGACTTTGTCTCTTGGACAAAGGCTTTAGAGGCATTCCATACTAGTGAACTGGTTCATTTATTTAGCTTTGTGCATACCATTGTCCTTAAGAATCAAATGGGAAGCTTCTCTTGGTCAGTTGTATCATATCTGACTGCAGAAGAGTTGAAGATTTTGCTTGATGAAAAGAGATAGGGAGGGGAAGTTGGTAGAGGGAAGTGAGGGAGTTCTACTGACTTTATATAATTCACTACCTTGCTGTCTAATATGGTCATCTTCTATGTGCCATGATTTTTCTATTTTTTAATAAGACCAATGAAGCATCCGATTCAAAAGGGATGCAATAAGGAATCGGATGCTTCATTGGTCTTATTAAAAAATAAGGGAACAAACACATCATGGAAGAGAGTATATTGTTATTTAACTTTAATTGGTTCCATTAGGCTTATTAGGGGCTATCTAATGTGGTAAGTATCCAAAGTCAATTTCCATCCCATCTCCAGATATTTTAATCAATTAATAAAGGCGATTTTTACTGTATTTATTTATAAATCTTTAAATTACTTGGGTGCTGCTTTTGTTTCATCACTTTAATCTTTTGTACTTCAATTACTTCAGTTTCTTACATATTTGAAACATCTTACTATAAATTTTACAAGACACGGTAGCTCAGTGGCTAAGACACTAAGCTTGTCAATGGAAAAATTGCCAGTTCAATGCCATGTAATGGGGTCAACTCCCATTACTCATTCCAGCTTCTGCCAACCTAGCAGTTTTTGAAAGCACGTAAAAAATGCAAGTAGAAAAAATAGGTGACAACTTTTGGTGGGAAGGTAACAGCGTTTGGTGCACCTTTGGTGTTTAGTCATGCCAGCCACATGACCACAGAGACGTCTTTGGACAGCACTGGCTCTTTGGCTTTGAAATGGAGATGAGCACCACCGCTAGAGTTTGGAACGACTAGCGCATATGTGCGAGGGGAACCTTTACCTTTACTTTACTATAAATTTTATCAAGTGAGTATGCCCTATGGTATCTTAGCTTTGAAGTTCAGCATACAGATTTTTTAAAAATGAAATAACTTCATAAGGAGCACACAAATGATCAGGAAGTGGACATCTTTGAGTTTGCTTTGTCTTCAGGCCACTTAGTCATCACTCCCTATTCACCCCCTATGTAGAATAGCATACGTCTGCACAATGGATATTATATTTTGTAACTAGTCCCTAAATCAGCCTTCCTTAAATCAGCTGGTGCCCTCCAGGAGTGTTGGACTAAAGCTCCCATCCTCTCTAGTAAATGCCACTAAAACTTGGAGCTGTGGTCTAGGACATCTGGGAAGCACTGACATGGAAGAGGCTGCCTTTAACTGATAAGGAATAAAACAGGAAACTCCAGATGAGAAGATTGCCTTGCTTTCTTTTCCTGGCTTTGAATTACATGAACGGACATGTTATTTCAGATAATTAATAGCAAGATCAAATCCAGTATCTACATGTGCATGGTTTACATTAAGCTATTATACTACGGAAGCATGTTAGAAAGTAAAGTAAACGTACCGTGGTTGGGCTGCAAAAACCTGGAAGTCCACTAGAAGAAAACCATGATAGAAAATTGGTTGGCCAGATTTTTTTTTTCAGCCAAAATACAGATGATACTTTTCAGAATTACTAATCACCACTCTTCATGCTAAAGTCAAAGGCTTAAACCATGCAATGTTTTAAGCGTGTGTGTGTGTGTGTGTGTGTGTGTGTGTGTATGTGAGGGGATCTGATCAGCAAAATATGGATCATATTGGACTATAATTGTACTCTTAAGGCTAATTCATAAATGTATACATGTCATTGAGTGGTATACAGTACATTCTAAGGACTTCTCTACTTCCCCTCCCCCAAATATCATTGATTTCTCAAAGAAACTCAGGGCGGTGGGCATGATTCTCTCTCCATCCCACTTTTATGTCTATTCAGTTGGATATGATGGAGGCGCAATACAATCATCCTAATTGAAATATATGACTGTGCAAGGTACTTGTCTTTTATGGTTTGGTGTACAATGTACATCATCCCTTTCCATTAGTCTTTTTGGTGAAGATAATATAGACCTACCACATCTGGGCTACAAAAATCTGGACAATCACTATATGGCAGAAAAGTGTTAGAATTTTCCAGTTTTTGTCTCTGCTGTTCGATGGTCATCCAGATTTTTGTAGTTCTGATATAGCAACTCGAACTTATCAGGACTGAAATTCAAAACATCTGGAGATATCACGTTACCTCTTCCATCATGCTCTCGCTCACTGATGAGTCATTACTGAAAATATGTTATTATTAAGTGTGTTATGTAAATATTGCATCTCTGATTAACATTTCACATCAGAAACCCAGTACTGGATTTTGTACCTGCTCTTCACATTCCATCTCAAGGATGTTTTTCAAGAATCCCATAAAACTTTAAATTTATTATGGACCATGTTCAGTGATATAAATACCATAAATCCTTTCATAGCTTCATCTCTGCTGGATCTCTTTGGCAATAGCTTTATTGCCAAATAAGCTATGTACGTTATTTAAATTCACATGATGCTGTAGCTTTGGACAATTATGATTTCTGTTCTTGTGTAGAAACCACTGTTTGCAAAAGCAATGGCTTTTCACTTTGATTACAGCATTAACCCAAGTAGCCTGCGATAGAAACAAAGAGCTTAGGGTTCCTGGATCTGACATACAAAGATCCAGAAATGCAGCAAAGAATGTCTAGATGTGGTACAGAAAATAAATCTAACAAAGTGGAGGCTATATTCTTTCTCCTCCATGTTTTTTTGGACATGACCAGAATCAAACCCAGCTCTTCTTTGACTAATCCTACCAGACCCTAATTGATCCTTCCTGCCCTCAGACAAAGCCCTCTACAAACCCATCTATATGGGCAAAAATAATACCCTTGCTCATTAGCTCCAACAGAGGCCAAGGGCAGCCCTAATAAGGGAATTGCATAGTAATCAGGTGAGAAATGTTAACATTCCATTCTCAGTCACCTGATGATCTCAACATTCCATTCTCCTTAACAAGAGACTTTCCCAGCTCTGTTGTCCCTCCCAAAAGGGCTGCTTTGCCTAACAATACAGTAGTATTATACTCCAAGTGCACCACCTGGACAAGAATCTGTCTCCAAACTGACCAGCAAATAGATCTCTAGAATTTCCCACCTTGTAGCTCTCTTTAAGACCTTTGCTTTTCCATCCTTCAGGTTCTTCTTTCTTGTAAAATCAACAGGCACTCAACAGTGGCAAGAAACTTGGTTATTTCTTCCCAGTGTTGTACTCTACTTCTGAATTACTCATGACAACAGGTTGTTTTTCTGCATCCCATGGTCGTCTCACCTCTGTATACTCCTAATCCAGAAGCCTAGAAACTAGATTTCTTTTCTAAAACTGAGTATTTTAATTTAGCTCAAGTGATATGTGTGTTTTCTTTAGTGATGGATATATACTTTAGATATCAGTTCTTTGAAATCTTCATGAACCCAGGAGAATAATAAAGCAGGAAAAACCCTAGCCTCTTATTTTAGCTGAGAAAAAGTCCCTTGATTCACCTAAAGTTTTACTCACCATAGCCACCTTGTTTTCAGAGAAATAAACAGGCAGCAGCCACAAATTCAGATTACCAAACACACTTACATAAATCACTGAGAAAGCTTTCCCTGCCCTTCCTGGCAACTCCTGGAGCAAGTAATAGAGAAACTAAAATTTCTTAGTTTCTCTTTCTCTGAGCAATTCTGTGGCCTATTTGTCTGTCAGAAACAACTTCCTTCCAAGCGAGAGCTGCCAACAGATCTGTTTGTTCAGAGAGCATTTGATTCCCGACTTTGATTTTTCCAAATTTAAATATATATATCAAACCACCATGGAGAAAAATGCAAACATCTCCAAGAATATTTGATACCTGCCCACTCTTGCTACTATAATTATTTCAACTGGCTTCTGAAAGTCGTGAATTCAGCATTAGCAATCGCTGGGTTTACCCCTCCTCCTTCCAAAGACCAAAAACTCTTGCTGAGTCATACAGTTGCAACTTTCTTCTAATCGAAGTCCTGTGCCTTTAATAGCGGTTATCAGGCTGAAATTCTACAAGTGAACCTTTCCCTGCCCTGGAGAACAAAAAAAAAAAAAAAAAAAAACACAACCCCACTGCATGATTAGATTTGGCTCACTGTTGTTATAGAAAGGCCAGGAATCCTTCTAGAGAGGATGCAGACAGTTCAAACCATGGGCAATTGCCTTAATTGCCTCAGGGAAAAGATCAAATCACTGATTCAAGTAGCAGAGTATATTTTTTACACTGACCAGCCACAGTTCTTCAAGCTTTGGGGCAGGAGTTTCTATTACATTTGTATCTTATCTTTGCTATTAAAAACTCAAAGCAGCAGGCATTATTTTTCCTGCTATCCTACTGTATATTCCAATTATAAGTATATACATGGATAGCAGTGGTGAAATCCAAATTTTTTTTACTACCGGTTCTGTGGGCGTGGGGTGGTGGGTGTGGCTTGGTGGGCATGGCAGGGAAAGGATACTGCAAAATCCCCATTCCCTCCCCACTCTGGGGCCAGCCAGAGGTGGTATTTGCCAGTTCTCCGAACTACTCAAAATTTCTGCTACTGATTCTCCGAACTGCTCAAAATTTCTGCTACCGGTTCTCCAAAACCTGTCAGAATCTGCTGGATTTCACCTCTGATGGATAGGCAGGAAATAAGTCATTGCCCGGTAGGTTTAAACATGGCTCTTCACATTCCTGCCTTATATTAACTGTTAGACTTGACTTAAAATCACAAAATTGCATCTCACTTATTTTGACCATGACCATGTAATTCAGGGGAATTTGTTTCACTGGAGAAACAAATTTATATTTGAAAAAGTTAGTGGTAAAAGGAAACCAGGCCACCAAAGAATAGGGTGGCTGGACACCATCAAACCTGACATCAGCCAGAGCATAGAAAAAGACAAAGAAGTCGTGCAAGATTAGAAAATATGGAGAGACCTTGCCCATTGAATTGCCAAGAGTTGGACACAACTGAATCGATAACATTATCATCATCAGACTTGTCTTATTTTATGGATAAGGACAAGCACTTCATATAAAGGAAGAGAGATGCTAGATATAACTGAGTTTCTGTTGGGCATGAATAACTTTGGAGCATTGAAAAAAATCCTGTTGGGTATCTCCTCCTCTCTTCTAACCATTTTGCTATAGTACTATTCTTGGATCTGGGAGGACAACAGTAACCTCTTTTCTCTTGCATACAGAGGAACAAATAGCTTTTCAGGAATATCCAAAGGACATGTGTAATCTATAGCTACTTTCAGTCAGGTGGCTCCTATACAAAGCTTCTCCCTGACTAGGTAACATGATTTTTGTGACATCTCTCAACTATACCAGCATTGTGATAATCACCTGAACCCCACATCTTCAGCTATAAAGACACATTGATCACAATCACCTGATTTTTATGGGGAATTGTTCCATAAGATCTTGGGTTGCAAAATTACAACTGAAAGATTCACATTTTACTGTGATTTTAAACTAAGGGATTATAATATGAGACTCTAGGGCCTCCGGTATGTTTCTCTCCCCCTCCAAATCTTTGTTAGAGCCTTGAAAACCTCTGTGAATACTTCTGCTGAATTATTATCTTTTAATATGGCCTAATAAAACTATTCAGTACATGTACTTTAAGGCTTTTTGTCCTGATCCTGTATTCCTGTTGGAGTATAATTCTATTATATAATAGACAAAGATCAACTCTGTATAGGTAGTCCTTGACTTAACAACCATTACCATTCATTTAGTGACCATTTGAAGTTACAATGCAGCATCTTCACAGTCACATGAACAAAATTCAGTGCTTGGGCAATCAGCATGAATTGCAATGTCTCAGGATGATGTGATCCCCCATTTGTGACCTTTTCAGCCAGCTTCCATCTAGGAAAGTCAATAGGAGAAGCCAGAGTCACTTAATGACTTCATGATTTACCAACAATCATGGTAATAAAAATAAAATTGGACACAACTCACTTCACAACAGCCTTGCTTACAAATGGAAATTTTGGTCCCAATTGTGATAGTAAGCCAAGGATAACCTGTATCTTAAAAAAGGGTTATATGGAAGAGGAACGTGAAGTGTATGAGGTGAACAGGATAAACAGCATAAATTAGGAAGTAAAATAAAAAACATATTGCATATTTGTGAAACTAAGAGCAAGGAGAAGAATATAATTCATTTAAATGAAAATGGCCTGTTCTGGATTTTATGAAAATATCCAGGAAAGTGATGATGTAGGTTTGATTATAAACAAAAATCCTAAAGCTTATGTCCAAAAATAGGAATTTACAGTGTTGTGGATAGGTATGAAAATAGGAATCCATAGGCAGGTGATAACTGTACCACGTTGTTGTGTAAATGCCGATAGTGGAATAATTAGATTTGAGTTTGGGATAAATTGTGCAACATTCTGAAAGATGTGATGTGGGGGGGGGGGGGAAAGATATTCTGTTGAGCTCCATGAATAATTGAGAATGAGACAAGACAGATGAAGAAGTTGGGCCATTTGGAGACCTAAGAATGAAAGTGAATGCTTATTTGTGAGCAGTTAGAAAAAGAAGTTTTGTTTATTTCAGATAAGTGATTTGAAAAAAATAATTAAGACCTGCTATTCCAACATACTAAGAGGACACCAGGATTAGAATACTAAGGATAAACTGTTGGTATAATACCACTCAGGGCTGCACATATGAGGAATAGTGTTTTGAGGAAGAAGTTTTCAATTTCCTTTGCTAGAACTCTCCGTATAAAATGTTCAAAGCTTTCATTTAAGTTTAACAAAGACATAACCATTGTTATGTACATATGTTGTACAGTACTTTCATTGGCATAGTTGTTTACAACTCATCATTCATTAATTTGCACCCAGCCTATCCCATGACAATAGCAATGTTCTTTGTACAAATGTAATAGAAAGCATGTTTTACAATGAATAGCACAACTGAAAGACAGAACAATAACATGAAATATAGCAAACAATTGGAGGAATAGGTTAATAAATTAATTTTCTTTGGATTCCCTTTGTAAACCCAACCTGAGGATAGCTACCATCATGCAAATTAGCCATTAATAGACACATAGACATAAACAATATTTACATACTATGCAAAAGAGACAATCAATAAGCCAAAAAGGGAACAAAAAACCACCCCACCAGCAATCAACACCCAGATGAGTATAGATTAACTCCAAGATTAACATCAGACTAACAATCAAGAAATAAACAATACACTGATCAAGGAACTGCCAAGGAAACTAACAGTAAACAGTCCAATTAAAGAACTAAGATTCTTCCAAGATCACTCACACCAACACTGACAGGACAAGTCACTAGAATATAATCTGAGAAGACATCCAACTCGTTCCAGCAGTGATAATGTTACCTAAATTGGGTAATGAAAGCCTGAAAGAACACAACCAAGCTCAAAAAGCATCAAGGATCCCTCATTTCAACTTTGAGCTACAAATATTCTTCTTTATTGGTACCATCATACTGTGATCAGACTTAGACATACTTAAGACAATCTATGTTGTGTAAAATAAGAGCTGTGGTGGTGCAGTGGTTAGAATGCAGTAGTACCGCAGGCTAATTCTGCTTCATGCCAACAGTTTGATTCTCACCGGGTCAAGGTTGACTCAGTCTTGCATCCTTCCGAGGTCGGTAAAATGAGGACCCAGATTGTTGGGGGCAATATGCTGACTCTGTAAGCCACTTAGAGGGAGCTGTAAAGCACTGGGAAGCGGTATATAAGTCTAAGTGCTACTGCTATTGTTCTAACCCAGTAACTTTAATCCATTGGAGATTTTGTAATAGTTTGTAGTAGTTCTGTGCTGTGAAAATGAAACATGGAAGTGTCAAAGTGGTGACTGCTGAAATTGGCTGTCATCAACATCTGAATCTTTTGTATGGAAATACTAGGAGGTATAATGATCTTCATCATTTTATTTTGCAGTGAAATGGAAATCGTACCAGGAAGAATTGTACTAGATACTCTTCAATTTAGTCTTTGTAAACAAAACTTTTGAAGAAGCCCTCTACTGGGTAATTCAATAGAGAGCAGCTGGTAGCCAATCACAATGTCAAGTTTCCTTCCTATGATAGCATTGAAGGTTATTCAAGGTCCTATCATTTTACAGGGTAGTATGAACACTTGCAACATTTGTCATCATCACATGTTTCTTCTGGAATAACAAACAAAACTTCAGAGGGCAGACTTTAGGGGCATTGTGACTGATATCCTATAGAGTAAGATATAGGCCTGGTAAGAAAATTTTTAATTCTTTCTGACACCAATTTTGCACAGTACAGTATTCATTTTTCACTGCATAAATCTTTATTCTAGAAGCTGGTAAGAATGTACAACATCTTCATTGCAAAAATTATATGATTTCTTTTTGGGTCATTTTATGGTTCATCCACTTAGACAGACACAGTGTAAACTTTCCAAATTGCAGGAAATGAAGGAATTTTAAGGTCTTGCTTGGAAATGTTACTCTGGCTTTATTTATACAGTGAGCTATGTAGGGCAAAGGGGAAGGTGTCTGAATGGAGGTTTTGCTAATTCTTGACTAAAGTGCAAGTTTGCTATTGAGAAATAAAAGAAATACATTGTGCTATACCTAGAAAGGTCAACAAGTTCACACCCAATTTGTTCTAGATAGGTCTAGCACTGAACAGATTAATTTCATGACAAGGGAGTAGTTTGATTTATAAGTCTCCATTTCTCAATGTATGTTTCACCCTTATTTCTTAGAAACAGAGAACATCTGATTACATATTGTCACCTATACATATCCATGGCAGATCTGTGGGAAGGGGATTGTTTTCAGTGCTTTATGCTATGGGAGTCCCCTCCCCTTTCTCCAGTTTTATGCAGTTTTAATCCTTAAACCTGATCACAATTCCAACTTCCAGTAATTAAAATTAAAATATAAAAAAATTAAATATGTCATAATAATACCAGCAGCAACATCCATCATAAAAATAAATACTGGCCATCAATGCACCTGGATTCCTCTTCTCAGCTTTGGGAATAGCTAAATAACATGCCCAATTCATCCCAGAGCCCAACAGAAGGGGCAGAGATCTACAGTAATAGGGATGAAGCTATTCTTTTTTCTGGGGATAATACCTCTAGATGCGGGGGAGGTGACTGAAAAGGATCTTCTTCTCCTGGTCTGCTCTAAACAACACACTGTAGGATCTAAATCCCTTAGGAAATCCTCACTTGTTGGGTGGATTCCACATTGAAAAAGAGCTGTCGATAGTTGTTTCAATTGTTTATCAAATTGTTATAAGTGGACATTATAGATGAGCACCTGTACCTTAGCCTGTAAAGATAGGATATGCTCTAAGGCAGTGGTTCTCAACCTTCCTAATGCCACGACCCTTTAATACAGTTCCTTATGTTGTGGTGACCCCCAACCATAAAATTATTCCTAAGACCATTGAAAATATGTGTTTTCTGATGGTCTTAGGAGACCCCTGTGAAAGGGTAGTTTGACCCCCAAAGGGGTCCCGACCCACAGGTTGAGAACCACTGCTCTAAGGCATCTGCTTATTTGGAAGAAGTGTTGCTACCAACCTTATGAATAATTGTTTGTTTATATGTATCCTGCCAACCTAGCAGTTCAAAAGCATGCAAATGTGAGTAGATAAATAGGTACCATTTTGATGGGAAGATAACAGTGTTCCATGCACCATGGCATATAGTCTTGTGGCCAGATGACCACAGAGATGTCTTTGGACAATGCTGGCTCCCTCGGCTAAGAAATGGAAATGAGCACCATTCCCTAGAGTTGGACACGACTGGACAGGGCAAACCATGCCTTCTACATAATAGATCCATTCTCCTGAATTTTCTTTAATTATCTAAAGGGCAAGTAAATGTGTGGTGCCAGCAATCCAACTATCTCAACTCTAGAGCTGCCATATCTGGGTTGCAAAAATCAGGATGGATGCAGAGGTAGAATTGCCTGGATCTTTTTGCTGCTACTTAGACTGTTATAGTTGTCCATTCTACTATATTTATGAAAGATTATTAACGAATCAAATATGAAGAAGTTCAAACACGATAAGTTGCTTTGAAATAAAACAGAACATACAGTTATCTAACTTATTCACTAAGAAATTGATTTCAAAAGTATTTTGCCAGGCAGTATTAGAGGGAGTTCACAAATTGCAAAGGACACAGACTAATCAATACGTGGATTGACCTGCTCATGTGTTCTCCATGCAGTTCACTCCCTTTGAAACGCAACATTGAGTCATAAGAGAGAGTTGGCCTTGCAGGTGTCTGGATATACTCTTTGGTCAGAGCATGAATGACCGAGTGGGAGGGCTGACTTCTTCACGTACTTTGATCCTGCTCCTCCTGAAGCAATAAATAATGATGTACTTAACCTTGGACAGAAATCATCTTCACAGAAGTTCGCATGCTATAAGAATTATGTGTAAATTAATTCCTAGAAATGGCATGTGTACACACAGCTATAAAGAGGCAACTATTCAAAATGTATCAAAACTCTGAATCAGTTTTAAATGTGTTGTGTTGATCCCTGCAAAAAAAAAAAGGGGGGGGGAGGGAGAGGAGAGGTGGGAAATGATGACATCCTCATGACCTTCTTCTTGTTTTTCTTTTTTTATACATTCACTCCCCCCTTGTGATAGTTACCACATCTGTTTGAATACTCTTTTTGTTTTTCTTCCATATTGAAGAGAGTGATTAGGCTGACTCAGAATTTTGTGAAAGCTTCCTTATCAACACTGGGAAGTTACTTCAGCTGATCAGCATCTAGTTCATAAATTCAAACCATAATAAATCCCAGTTATTTCTATTCCCGAAGCCTTTCATGGACACCTCTAACCAGTTGTCAGCATTCAGAAAGGAAGGCCTGCAACTGGTATGCTGTGAAGTATGAAAGCAAGCCATATTCATTTCCATCTTCATAGTCCCAATGCCATTCTCATTCCAATGTGCAACAAGTAAGCGGAGGCTTTAACATTAGAGCTCGGTGTGTGTGGGAGCTTCAGCAATGTGGAAGGACGAATCTGGATTCCCACAGAAAAGCTGACTATTCAGAATTGTTTTGAAAGGCTGGTTTAAAAATATTGCTGCTACCTTATCATAAATTGCTGGGATATGCAGAGAAGCTGGCTAAAATAAGTTTTTATGAGAGGCTTTCTTTATTCCAGGGAATCACGGGTTATCTGAAGTTATTTCACAATACATACATACATACATACATATCAGTGGTGGGTTTCAAATTTTTTTACTACCGGTTCTGTGGGTGTGGCTTGGTGGGTGTGGCATGGCTTGGTGGGCATGGCTTGGTGGGCGTGACAGGGGAAGGATACTGTAAAATCTCCATTCCCAGCCCACTCCAGGGGCTGCAAAATCCCCATTTCCTCCTGATCAGCTGGGAAATGGGAGGCAGTGAATAGATGGGGGTGGAGCCAGTCAGAATGTTTACTACCGGTTCTCCGAACTACTCAAAATTTCCGCTACTGGTTCTCCAGAACTGGTCTGAACCTGCTGAAACCCACCTCTGATACATATGCACACACACAAATATCACACACACACACACACACACACACACACACGTGTGTGTGTGTGTGTGTATGTGTGTGTAGTGTGTGTATGAATGAAAGAATGAAAATATTTTCACTTTCATTTTGAATGAATCCCCGTGAATTTCAAATTAGTTGCATCCAAAGATGTCCTTGAATATTCAACTACGTATTTTGCTTTTGCATGTTGCATTTTTTTAAACTTCCCCTCTGCTCTTCGTGCTCTTCTGCAGTGATTTTCAGCCTCAAAGGATTTAAAATGTTTTTAATCCTACAGATAACTGCATCATATAGGGATTTCAAACAAGAATCCAAATTACACTACTGTACTTTCCTAATAACCCTGGAACAGTCATCAAATCGTTCCTTCCTCCCATCCATCATGATCAATGAAAATAATATCAAAATAAAAGAGCCTGAATTGACATGTGAAATTTTTTACCATGGGGTCAATGCGTGGATCATTTCCTAAAACTTTTAATTTCCAGAACACTGAAGATTAGAGAAACCAGAGACAATAACTTGTCTTTGAGACTACTGAGTGCTCCTTCAGTTACAAGAATTTTGTTTCCAGAGCTGCACTTGCTGACAGAAAGTTCGGGCGGTTTGATTTTAAATGTCTGAACATAATGTATCTTTTCTCTGCCTTGGAGGAGACTATACTGATAACATCACATGAAGCTTGTCCAGAAAAAAAGTAAAAAAGAAGAGAAAAACAGAAGAGGGGAAGAAATACCAAATATGGAGTTTAGGTTGATTTTGGCTTTGTAAAGTCTTCAGAAAATCTTGTATTATCCTTTGTGCATCCATTTTATCAATAATCTCTTCCTCTCATGACTGTCAAAAGGCATAGATAAAATTACTTTCCCTGCTGATTATCCTGTCTACCTATGGAATAAAAATGTATGATAGGTTGGTGATTGCGCACTTCCCTGTTTAAAGAATAACTTTCAAAAGTTTTATCATTTCTTCTAAGTAGAATGAATAAGAAGGTAACACAATTAGAGTCTGTTCTAAAAAAATGTTTACTCAGAAATCAGTCAAACCGCTTGCATAATACTACATAAATAGAGCTGGCATGGAGGAAGATAGAAGTCTACCTTTGAAAGAAAAAGAATCAATCCTTGGATGGTTAGCGTCGACTTGGACTGTTAAGTGCTCCTTTGCTTGCAAGAAAGACTATTGGGAAGAGCATGGAATTACTAGTGTTCCTTCAGAAGTTAAGGGTTGTGACTGGGCCTTTTCCATTTGCTTTTTTTTTTATTGGTCCTGTGGGGAAGAATTGCAAAGCACTCAGTGCCCTTGGTACCAACTGAGTTGCCACTTTGGCAAGTTAAATGCAAGGCCCATCAGATCATATTGGTTTGTTTCTAAATACATTTGACATTGTAGTCCCAAAGGTGCTTTTTCAGGAGGCAACTGGACTTTCTTGTTTTTTCTTTGAAAACGTTTTGCTTCTTATCCAAGAAGCTTCTTTAGCTCTTGACAGGATAATGGGAATCCCT
Source organism: Pituophis catenifer annectens (assembly GCF_029215685.1). Taxonomy (NCBI): domain Eukaryota; kingdom Metazoa; phylum Chordata; class Lepidosauria; order Squamata; family Colubridae; genus Pituophis; species Pituophis catenifer. The sequence goes on from NW_027256882.1 coordinate 237,524,478, forward strand.
TGGAGGAGGAGCGAAACATCTTCAAAGAAAAAACAAGAAAGTGAACAACCATGACTGAGAATCTCTACAGACATTTGTCATTGTACTATTTAGCTTTATGAATGCATGATTATACTGAGTGTTTCGCTGTAGGCACGAGGGTGGGGAATGTAGAGAGACAGAATGGGGTGCCTCTCTTGAAGTGTTTTGTGCAGGGTTGGGCACATTATTGAAGGAGGGGCTTTTAAAATAAGGAAAAATTGTAGATGCTTGACATCTATTTTATTTTTGGTGTCTCCCCTACCTTTCAGGGGTAAAGCAGTCTGTTCAGGTTAGTATATCTTCTGATCTTGCTCTGCTATTTTTAAATACTAGGTCAGTCCATTATATGACAATTTCCATGTGTAATTTGAAGATGAGAAGACTAACAATGTTTATTACTGAATCTGAGTGGATGAGTTTATTGGAGTTCATATTATCCAACTTTGCCTCCTGGTGATTTGGTCCAGCACCAAGTAGCATGCTTTCTTTGTTGCCATTCCAACTTCAACAGCCAGTTCCATATAGTGATTAAAGGCACTGAGAAAGAAACCAGGAGTTCTAGTCCCACCTTAAGCATGGAGCCAACTGGGTGAGTTTGGGCCAGTCATACTCTCTCTGGGTTTAGTCGAGACCATTGAAGCATAACTGCTTTATTATTTCTTTCTTCATTACTGAAGGATAACTTATATCACTAGAAAGATTCAATAACTGAATTGTAAAGAAGGCACTATTTAATAGCTATTCAGTGAAAGAGGATATTGTTGAGCTACAATGTCTGGACTAGAAAGACGCAGATATATATATATACTGTATACAGTATATTCTGTATATTTATGCCCCATCTTATCAACATCATTTTGATAATATTCACAACTGTTTGTTCTGTGCTTAGGGTACTATGCGTGTGATAACTGTTGAAATGGAGATGACTAGAGAACTGCTTTTGATTATAATGGCTCAGTTGGATTCCTTGGAGCTTGAAATTAAACGGGCCTGATTTTAAATTGACATCACATGTTTTCCTCTCCGGTCTTTCACCACTGCTGTAGTGGATGGGTTCATTGTATTGGATGGGTTTGGATAATGATGTCCTCTGAAATTCAATACAGAAATGTTGCACTCATGCAGAGAATCATAGCCTGTAATATCTGACTGCAGTAGGACTCATCTATTCAGATGGCTTTTTTCCAAACTGGAATCCTCATATAAATTGAGACTGACCTGCTCTGAATGACTGGCTTCACTGACTAAGACTTTGAGGAGCCCCAGGCCTTAAACATCTGATGTCCTTCTCAGAAGTTGGAAAAGCAGTCTTAAAAATGTAATTGATTGCAGGGGACTTATTCCATTGCTACACACTTTGGATTCCCTGTGTAAAAGCATTCTCTCACCATTCACACTCACCATTATCTGATGCTGAAATCAACCAGTTTTCCATTTAGTTGTAGATTATAAATTGCTCCTATACACTCATCTGATATCTTGGTTTCTGTGTGGTTTCACTGTCAATAGTCTAAACACTTTTGATAGAAGTCTTTTAGGTCCTCATTAGAAACTGTCAACATTTGAGTATATTCTTTCAATTCTTCTGTGGTAGAATTAATCATGCATCACATGAAGCTATCCTGTCCACTAGGGCTGTATCTACTTCAGAAATACTTTGGAAGAAGTTCTTGAAGTCCCATAGTGGTTTTTTTCCCCCTCTCTTCAGAAGACAACTGGACTTTCTTGTTTTTTCTTTTGAAGTCGTTTTGCTTCTCATCCAAGAAGCTTCTTCACCTCTGACTGGATGGTGGGAATGGAAGGATTTGAAACATCTTCAAAAGAAAAAACCAAGGAAATCCAGTTGCCTCCTGGGGGGAAAAAGTACCTTTGGGACAACCATGACCTGGATGACTGAGAATCTCCATAGACTTTGAGAAGTTCTTGAAGTATTTTGAAGTGCTAAACTATACGCCTTTGCTCTCCACAAAACTTGCCCATGTTTTTTGCATGCTTCCCTGTACCTGAAAAGGGCCCGTGCTTTAAGAAATTTACTCATTAAAGCTAATGGAATACTTTAAAGCAGCTGCCCCCTTTTTTTTCACATTCATGTGGATCCCTTCCAAAAGTAGACTATATTAATAAATAGTAAAGGGATGCTGTGCACATGCAGGAATGAGATCCGAAACATTTCTTCAAGAACGTTTTCAAAATATGCACACCCTTACTGACCATCATCCTAGTTAAGACTTCAGTCTCTTTAATTGTCTTTTCTCTGTAGGGGTTATACTGTTCTATAATAACAGGGGAGTTTTTGAACATAACATTTCTTAGTATTTGTATAAAATTATAGACTTCTTGGGTTTCTTGTAGAGACATAAAGGTTGTTTAAATTGGCAGCCTGTGAAGTTCCTGCAAACACAAACTCTCTAGTTGCTGCCTAATGGAACAAGATGACCTTAACATTGCTTTTGTTAACGGCAAGGTGTTGGCAAAGAGTGGCTGATATTTGAACCACTGGTCATTCCACATGCAGGCTTGCACAGTGAAATTTAAAAACAATGGCCAAAATGAGGAGTGAGGGAAACAAATGGAATTTCAAATAATTTCTGGGGGGGGGGGGAATGATGTTACATTATTTTGAACTATAATAGTGCTTCTTAATGTACAACTTACATATGACATGCTGATTGTATAACACCTGTGTCCTTGAGACAATTTCTAACCCTCCTCCCTGCCAATCCTGAACAACAAATATTCTCTTCTATCGGCCTCCTTGTTATATCTCTTCCCTTCTCCTGAATACTTGCATTAAAACAAAACTTTACATTCAAGCCTCTGCACTGAACTGATTCCATCATCATGGCTTTATTGGAGCAGAGGTATATGTTACAATTTGGTACTGAATCTCAGAAAATAATGTGAAGAGCCTAAATACATCTTTGATTTGATCTAGATGGGCCTTTTGTTGTTCAGTCAGCCAGTTGCTTTGGAGAGTTCATGATCAGATAGACATCATTTTGCCAGGATTATCTGTCACTAACACCTTCTTTGAGTTCTTTCAGCTCATGCTTCTTTCATTAATGATAACATCTAGCTATCTTATCTTCTGTAGGGATAATGGGATAATGTTAAAGTATTAAGGTCACACTCTCTCAGTCTAACCCACCTCAGACGGCTGTTATTGTGGGGAAAATAGGAGGCAGAAATTTTACATATACTGTCTTGAGTGGTAAATCAATTAACGTTCTCATTATATACGCAAAACAAATATGAAATAAATAAGGTGATAGCATACAACCATGGCCCAGTTTTGATGGAAACTATTCAGTGACTTGTTTGACTGATTGCTGTTCCCCGGGTGGGATAGGGTGGGGTGGGGTGTGCGACGGGGTGGGTTCTAATTTTTTTTACTACTGGTTCTGTGGGTGTGGCTTATTTTGTGGGTGTGGCTTGGTGGTGGGGGTAATGTGACTGGGTGGCTGTGGCCAACTTTTTTTTTTTTTTTTTACTTTTAAAAGCATTTTTTCTACAACCTTAAGAGGTTGTAGAAAAAAAATGCTTTTAAAAGCCTCTGACGATCAGGCAACTCAGCTGGGATCGTCAGAGGTTTTTAAAGGCACTTTTTTTCCTACAACCTCTTCGGCTGAAGAGGTTGTAGAAAAAATGCTTTTAAAAGGCTCTGATGAGCCCAGCTGAGCCGCATGATCACCAGAGGCTTTTTTTTTTTACTTTTAAAAGCATTTTTTGGGCCGAAGAGGTTGTAGAAAAAATGCTTTTAAAAGTTAAAAAAACCCCAAAACCCTCTTGATGAGGTGGACGGGATAAGCGAGCGGTGACCAGGCCGGGGACCGGTTTGGGGCAAGGCCAGCCAATGTTATTGCCGGTTCTCTGAACTACTACAAATTTTTATTACCTGTTCTTGCGAACCGATGCGAACCGGGAGCAACCCACCACTGGTGTGCGAGGTTATTATTTTTATTGTTCTATGTTGGGTTTTTATTTTTTTGTAAGCTGTCTAGAGTCACTGAGAATGAGTGGGCGGCCATATCAATTTTCTAAATAAATAAATACTCTCCCAATTTGGTGCAAGTTAATTGCTCCCTATTCCAGTTTGTTACTTTCCAGTCATCTTGCAAATATTTCAATAGGCAGAAGAGGTGGTCTAGTATATCTATCTTTTTGGGGGGCTATCCATGTGATTTACTTAGTCACAAGCATTTGCATAATTAATAAGGCAAAAAGTGTATCTTTTGGAGCTCCTTGCCTTCTCCGTTATTCCTCAGATGCTAGCAATTTGAACTCTGTTGCCCCTGCCACTTCTGAATCCAGTTTGTACATCTGGCAGCTCTCATTCCATGCATTGCTGAAGTCTGGATTGCAAAATTTTGAGTGTTATCTTACTAGCATGTCAGATAAGGGTAAGTGTCCAGTATTTTAAGCATTCTTTAGCATCATCCTTTTTTGGTAGTGCAGTATAAATTGACCTTTTCCAGCCCCTTGGCCACTGCTGTATTTTCCACACCTGCTAACAAATTGAAGGTAGCGCTTTCACTGTTCATCTTGTAAGGTTATAAACAGATCTGCCTGCAATTGCAGCACCTGCCCTCTGGAATGATGTCCCCCCCAGAAATTTAGGTGGCTCCTATCCTTATAACATCCTTAAAAACTTGTCCTAAAGGTACTTTTTCCAAAAGACAACTGGACTTTATCCCCCCTCCCCTTTTTTTCCTTTGAAAACGTTTTGCTTCTCATCTAAGAAGCTTCTTCAGTTTTGTTCAGTTCAGTTCTGAGAACTGAAGAAGCTTCTTGGATGAGGTATAAAATGTTTACAAAGGAAAAAAACCCCCAAGAAAGTCTAGTTCTCTTTTGGAAAAAGCGCCTTTGGGACAACCATGACCTGGATGATTGAGAATCTCCATCAGCGGTGGGTTGCCCCTGGTTCACAAGAACTGGTAGTAAAACTGGCGGGAGGCCCCGCCCACTGACCCGGACATCATCATAGGTGATCTGCGCATGCCCAGAAGAGCACGCATGGGTGCAATGCAAACCGATAGTAAAGGTAAATAGAACCCACCCCTGATCTCCATAGACATTTAGCCATGCACTGTTAAAATTTTGTTCTTCTCCCAGGCCTAGGACAAGGTGATTGTGAAATCCTCTTTAGTTACAGTATAGTTGGTTTAATAGTTGATATATTGTTTTCCCAGGCATTTGTGACTTTTTATATTTATTATTTTCTCTTTGTTTAACTACTCAGAATAGTCAGGAGTTAGGCTGCCTCAGAATTTCATAAATTTGATAAAAAAAAATCAACAACCCCTGCAGCTTAATGGGAGAAGTATTTTCTAGGGCTCATTTAACTTCACTTTTCAGGCTATCTGTCTCTAATTCGGTGATCATATTGTATACATTTGGGAACTTTTTTGCATGGATCTTCAGTATACTTATAAAGCAGCTTTTCTTTAAATGTTCCTACTCCTGTAAATTTTTGCCTTTTTTGCCTTTTCTCATGCTCATCTTTACCTAAAAGATCAATTTATTTAGTTTTCTTAAATAAATTGATTTATTTACTTATTATTTATCTTCACTTGGAATTCTCTCTCTCTCTCTCTCTCTTTTTTTGCATTGTTGATCATTGTTGACCTGGCTAGGTGGCTCAGTGGCTAAGACACTGAGCTTGTCGATCAGAAAGATCAGCAGTTTGGCGGTTTGAATCCCTAGTATAGGTCTCCTGTGTGAGCAGTGGGTTGGACTAGATAACCTCCAAGGTCCCTTCCAACTCTATTGCTGTTAATCTGTTATATAACATCTTGCCTTTTCCTGCTTCTCCCTGAGCACAATATTTTGCTGAGAGCAAGTCTTCCTCTCTCTTTCTCTGTTGTCTTTTGCTTCCTCTCTTCTGTCAATGTATCTATTTGGGTCATTTCACCTTCTTTTGCTCGTTTACATTTCAGAATATTTTTGTTCTTCCTCCTAATGATGTCATGAATTTCAGTCCAGAGCTCTTCAGGCACTCTATTTATCACATCAGAGGTCCTTCAGTGAAATCAGCGCTGCAATGTAGTGAAAATCTAGACATGAGTTTGGATGTTTGTTGTGTTTCCCTAAAAATGTTTTTAAAGCCTTCAAAAAAAAAAAAAACCCTACTTTTGTGGGCTCTTTAATGACCATCTGGTTGTTCACACCTGACACAATGTCATTATTTTTGGGCATTTATTTTCAATACTCTTGTTTAAAAGCTAATAGCCAATGGAAGACCTAACATGACTGTCAGAGCTTATGGCCTGTGTCAACAATTACAGCAGAAAATAACAAGCAGCTGGAGTGAATACATCCCAGCCCCATCTTTAAACTCATGTTTTGTTCATTCATGAGTCCATTGAACAAAATAATGCTTTGCTACAAAGGTAAAGCTCTTTGTATACAGCAAGTTCAATTCATGATCAAGATCAAGAGCTAAATTTGCAACATATGTTATTTACAACAAACCAATTGGCTTCCTTTAATCAGAAGACAGAACAGCTTCATAGGAGCAATCATTGTTTCCTCTCCATAAGGCTTGGTGCTTATTTGACTCTATTTAATTTATGTTTTCATAACATAATTTAATGACAGCATGAACCCTATGACTAAAGAGCAAAGTCTTACCATTTTCTCTTATGAACTTCCCCAGCTGTTGCTAGATCCCTGGGAACATCTTCCTTTAGATACATTCTTTGTTGACTTCCCAGGGTGGGGTGAGAATGGAGATTTTGCAGTATCCTTCCCCTGCCACATCTACCAAGCCACGCCCACCAAGCCACGCCCACAGAACCAGTAGTGAAAAAATTTGAATTCTACCACTGACAGTTATATATCTTTTTGTCCCATTTCCCAGAGAATTTGCTTTATCAATTTTGTGCACAAAAAAGTGGTCCTTTTCACAAACTTCTTTGTACTTGATGTTATCCTTGGAGAACCCTCACTATGCTAAATGAGATCTCCAGAGGTAAGTTATTTCACTTATGTGCACTTATTCCTCAAGATCAAATTATTTTCCAGCAGAAAATCTCACAAATATCATCTTTTCCTGATAGTAAAATACTGTGGTTACACCTAAAATACTTTTCATTGCACCTAAAAACAGTTATCTGCAATAAATGCCTAATAGTAGAGCTGCAGAAACTGCCTTTGGAGTATCTTATGGCTTTCTGTAACTACTCTGTCTTACACTAGTAAATAAGTTACTGTATTTTTCCTTGTATTTTTTGTATTCCTGCATTTTCCATACTGAAACAACTTTACATAGAAGCCAACAAATAAACACACCCATCAGTTTAAGAGGTGGAAAGTTTGTGGTGGCTGAGGAATTAATTTTTTAAAAGAAGGATGCTGGAATATGATCATGTAGATAAATAAGATTTGTACATTGCGCTTTAAAACTATGTATGTAAAAGGAACAGGAAGTCATGGCTTTGGGAGATGATGGTTTACTGCTGAGTTCCTGTGGCCTGCTCTTGGGAATATTTAATCATTACATACAATAGGTTTGTGTGTCAGATGTAGCTGGTTGATTACCTACTCTTGCACTGATGGAAAAACTTGACTGACCAAAACACTGTTAAGTCTGGTCTACGCAAGAATATGCTTGAAGCTGAGAGAAAAAAGATCCTTTTCATATGCACATCCCAGGGGTGGGTTCTACTTACCTTTACTACCGGTTCGCAGCGGGGTTCGAAGCGTTTTGATGACATCGGGGTCGGTGGGTGGAGCCTCCCGCTAGTTTTATTACCAGTTTTATAGAACTGGTGCGAACCGGGGGCAACCCACCACTGGCACATTCCCTAGGGCTGTGCTTACTGTAACAAAAATAAGACAAGTTTTGTTTTTGTTTTTTTGTTTTAAAGCAGCAAAGTTTTGTTTGATATAATTAGCCCAACTGAAAGACAGAAAGTCACCATCATCTTATAATGGCAGCAAATGCAAGGATGGAAATGTGCTGTTCCTGAGGAAAGAATAATAGTTTTTTCTCTCAGATTTGTTTTCCTCCCATCTCTCTATTATAAGGGACTGGGTTGTTGTGTACAGGATGCAAAGCACCTTCTCTAGTGTTTTGCTGTTCTCATCGTCAGCCAGCCGTCAGGCAGAGTTCTTGGAACAAGAGGCGAAATAAAACTGGTCTTGTGGACATTGGCCAATCTCTTCTCCTCATACTTGTTATTTTAGCTCAGGCTGCCCTCCCTTAGCAGGAAACTTCCCTCAGAGGGAAGCGGGCAGTCGTGTCAGCCTATATTTACTTTTTTGTATGCTTACCCAATACAATGCATATTCTCCCTCAGTTATTAGTGTGTACTATGGGATATAGCTATGGGTCAATATTTATCATAGTTACCTTGAGACTTCATTAAAAATGTAGGCATGGGATTTCTTTCCTCTCCCCCCTCTTTTATGAGATTCAGATTCACCATTGTGGAGGAGAAGCAGCTCACACTATCTCTGTTTTGTTTTTCCAATTACCTAGGAACCAGCAGCAAAAACATTCTGTGGTTTCATATGAATAGGTAGCACTGTACTTCCAAACCATAAAGGAATATCCAATGTAACCTGATTTTAGACTGAGAAGAAAAACGATTCTGAAGAAGAGTAAAACAAGTTTACTATCTGTTTGTTTGCAACTGTTCTTTGGGGTGATTTCAAATAAAGCCAGGGTTGTCTGTAATACTGTTTGCATGCAGCATTACAATACTGCAGCATCAGATGTTGTCTATCTTGTTGCAGGAGAAAATAAGTTCCCTTGGTATCAAGACAGAACTGGATGCATTTGGGTTTTGGTTCTAATACTCTAGTTGTGGCATTGTAATTGCTACTGCACCTTTCTACAACTTTTTTATGTAAATAAAGAATAGATTATATCTACTGTAGCTTCACGGAAATTGCATGAATCATATTGCTCCAGCTACACGGTCTGATGTGCACAAATATATCATTAGAACTGGGATGTTTGGTAAGCATAATTCCTCCCATAGCAAATATTCAGAGGTGTTGTATGCACGCAAGCAGTTTTCTGTAGTCATAACACACTGCCGGTGCACAGGCAAGCGGAATTAACAATCATACAAGAGAAATACAGCAAACAAATCCGAAGGAAGAAAACCTTAAGAAAACTCTGCAAATAACACAATTCAATCTAAGTTTGCTTAGTGCTATAGAATGCAGAATCACTCTTAAGAAAGAAAGAAAAAAGGGAGGAGGGAGATAGAAGGGCACATCCTGAAACAGGACATGGATGACTGAACAGAAGGATTCTACGCTGCAATATTTTGTGGCAGCTCCTACTCCTACATGCCTAAGCTTTCAAATTATCTAGTTTAGATCTACTGTCAAAATCATGGATGCTCAACATTTGGGCTTCCCTGGGCCAAATTGAGTGAAGAGGAATTGCTTTGGGTCACTTATAAAATATATACAGTAGCTAATGTATATAAAATCACATAATAATGTCCAAGGTTTTCAATCTTGAGAGTGCCTTAGTACTAGCTGTCCAGGGTGACGTGGGTTGGACATGCCTGATCTACAATGCTGTTGAACACTGTGTACCAGATACGAATGACAACCTTCCCTAACATTAAGTATTATTAGGGGCAGCCAAATGTGTCAAATGCTGGTTGGGTCAGAACTCTGGGTGCTACACATTCTGTCTTGTACTGCTGAGATGCTCTGTGGTGAACCGTTTCTCATCCTTGTACTGCAGCATTTAATTACCTGATTCAATTACCAGTCCAGGGTCTAGTCTACATAGGTGGCATGGACAGCAAATATCTTGAGCCAGTGCAGTTGGCTTGGTGAGCCATGCAAAACTACCCAGATCCATTCGATCAGGCCACCTTGGTAGTGGTAAGCAAACCAAAATCATGAATTGCATGAAGCATTTAGATTGATCAGAAGCTTCCCTGCCTATGAACTCTTCAAGTATTTAATGAATAATTGAGAAATTATTGGAACCTCATGAACAGTTTTGCAAATAGGACAGCTAACACGTGTGTAGAGCATCAAGGAATGGTCAGAGTTTCATGGAAAGGATATTGCAAACCTTCTTGGAAATATAAGTTATGATCCATTTCTCAAATTATTACAGAGGCATAGCAATTGGGGATTAGCTGTTAGATGTTAATGTCAATAATAATGTTACCCAACCCTCTGGGTCAAGGCAGTAAAGGTTAGAACATAGTGGAATTAATTGCCTTATACATTTCATGATCTCCCTTATACTTGGGGGCTAAGTATGTGGGTTGATCTGTAGATGAGATTTTACCTTCTCATAGCTGTTAAACAATAAGATATATTTGATGTCCAATATAACTGCTCCTATTGCAGATTGTGTAAAAACATAGAACTTAGCAGTTTGATTCTGAGACATTGGGTTTTGGAATTTTAATAAACTCCATTACATATTTTGTTTGAAAATATAAACAAGTGACTCATGTAATTTTCAAATAGTGTGGGAAAATTACTTCAGGAAATACTCAGCACTTTATAAATTATGCAGTCACTAGCATTCTCTGGTGTATTCTGCTGGATTTTAATATCCTAGTAAATATCAGTGCTAAACCAACAGTGTATAACAGATCGAGCTGTATATAAAGGTGGTTTAGCTATGGATTAGCTATGCTATAGTATGGAAAAGGATAGGCAACTGAATAGGCAACTCACTGCAAGTAGTATCAAGATTTGTATGTGCACTGAATTCACCTATTCCAACTCTAGAAATCTGCTTCCCTGTGTAAATTTACCTCAAATCAGTTGTCAAATTTGTAGCCTAGTTATCCACAAATTACATAAAAAGAAAGACTCATGTCAAAGCTTGGAACTATTCGAGGAAAGGTGGTATAGTTTGTGTGTGTGTGTGTGTGTATGTGTACATAATAAATATGATTATTGGTATGGTAAAAGTTAGTGACAATTTTAAGACTGCTGTGAGTGCAAGCAGTGATGGCTAACCTTTTCTGGACCGAGTGCCCAAAGTGTGCACATGCAAATGCATGTGCGCATCTCTGAACTCCCAAAATGCAATGTGCGTGCGGCTCCTGCGCATGTGTCCTGGCTCCCCCTGCGCAGGCACGTGTGGCCCCCTGCATGTGCCCCACCCCCTGCGCATGCATGGCAGAGACCCAAAGACCAGCTGGCGGGTGGGGGGCGCACATGCATGCGCGGCGGAGCCAAGCCAGGGCGATGTCTCGCGTGCCCACAGAGAGGTCGCTGCGTGCCACCTCTGGCACGCGTGCCATAAGTTCGCCATCATGGGGTTATGTCAATGCAATTCTTTGCTTCAGTGAGTTTAAATCACAGCCAATTGGAATGCTGAGTCTCATTCAGCTATTCTTCCCATTATTGTTTTTCCTAAATACTTTTTTAAAAAAAACTTCTGCTAATTCTACTTTCCCCCACTGCTTGCGCAGACTAGTGCTGGGATGGTGCCAGTTGGCTTTCTTAAAGTTCCATAATTGGAAAATGAGTTCTCTGTCAGTATATCAGCAGCAGCTGTGATCACGGCAAAGGCAGCTAATTCTCCCCCCTGTGCAAAGTATTGGCCTGCCCCGTCCACTCATTTGGAAAAATATAGTTATGGGAAACAAGGTATTGTGTTAGAACAGCATCATGAATGCTTTTATCGCTTAATCCCGCAAATTCTGTTTGCCAGGGACCTTGGGACAAGAGACCCCATGACTGATAGCACCATGGAATTGTGGCTAGCCAAAGTACAGGCAGTTCTTTAGTGAATTTTGTTGACTTTCAGCTGAATTGTGCAACTTAATCCAAGATATGCTCTTTGCTCCTGAGTTAGTGCCTCCAATTCGCATGCAGGGTTTTTTTTTTTTTTTTTTTTACTAACGTAATATTTGATACCAAGTCTGCTGAACAGGAGTGGCCTGCTGATGAAGCAAAGGAAGACATACATTCTGTACTGGACTTGCTGACTTCATAAGAGAGTCTGATAAGTACAGGAAGAGTCAACAGCTAATTCTTCCAAGGCAAAGAAAGCAAATTGGAGCTCAGGGTTTAGATGCTGCAAAACTCTCCCTGCAGCCCCATCAAATAGTTTAAGTAGGTGTATTGTTACTGCCTTCTTAAAAAAAAAAAGGGGGGGGAGGCTGTTTTTCTCTAATAAGACTTAGTAGTTGTGCTCATTTTTAACATTGAGAAAATTCCCCAAAAACTGTTTATGTTTTGGGGCAAAGACGTAATGCTTTGCTTTTTACACAAACCTAAATCATGATCAACATAATGTGACATTGCATTGGTCCTGGAACATCTCTCCTGATTAATAATCTTTTTTTTTATTGAAAAGTTTTAAAAAGTTTACATATATATCCCCCCCTTCCCTCCACCCTTGCCAACCCTCCCCCTCCCACCCACCCCCCTCCCTACTTCCCAGAGCAAAATACAGGGTATAACATTCAACAATCATAATCTAACATAGTCTAATTAATTATAACCTCTTACATCTCTCTAATACTTTAACTCCCCATCTCCTGATTAATAATCTTGATGAGCATGGAACTGTTTTTATTCAATATTTATTAATTAATTTTTTGGAATATTCTTCCCAAGCCCAAAGTAGGCAAAACAGTATAGATGAAAATTTACAAAAGTAAATTGTACACTGATGCATAATATTCTATTATGATGCTTGCTTTCACTTTGGGGCAAATGCACGATGAAATAGGACTCTTTTCGTTTGGTTTTGAAATGCAAGGAGGGTTACTTAGAGCTGCTTATAGCTTGGTGGGGAGAGAATTCTGCAAAGTGGGAGCTACTGACAAGAAAGCCTGGTGTGATTTTCAGACCCAATCTACTTTGCAAGGCCTTCCCTTAATGTTCAGAATGGATATTCGGATCCAAGGTGCTACTTTAGGTATCCTGGCGCTGTTCCATGCAAATCTTGAAAGGTGTGATGCCCAGCATTTTGAATTGGGCTCAGAAATCTACAGGTAGGTAGTGCAGTGAGTTTGGAAAAGATATTCTGTACACATGGGCTTGTCCTGCCAGCAGCCTCACAACTGCATGCCAGAGAATCAGTTTGAAGCAGAATAGGGGCTTCATCTATGTCAGATTTTTTCATAAAATCCATTGAAACATTCCTTTTAATTTTGATAAAACTGCTGAAGGAGTCATCTATCCCAAAAGATTAATTCAACTGGGAGAAGATTATTATTTATTATAAAAAAAGAAAATTTCAAGGCCTGAAAAGGAAAGAGCCAAGTGCTTTTAAAATAGGTGATAACTTCTGGGATTGCACCTCAGATTGCCAGACACATCTACCAGACTGTGGATGGTGGAATTTGATATCATGGTTAACCATGACATTCAGCTTTCCCGAATAAACGGCCATGGATACCTAGCAGAACGCCAGCTGGATGTATTACTGGTCACAGAATGAAAATGTTACTGACAAAATGTTACTTATATCCAAGGACAGTATTACGTCCCACTGATTAAATAAACACATGCCCCTGCAGAGGGCATCTGCTCTGCCAATAGCGGCTGCATGCGGAAGAGTGTAGCTTGGAACAGTTGTAGTGGCACATCCAACAACAGGGGTGAAACACATTCATTCATACTGCAATGTAAGAGCAGCACAGAAGGCAATGTGCAATCATCACCTATATTTGCCCAAGAAAATAATGAATGACTGAAACGGTATTGCCGATTGCAAAACGCTGGTAGGAAATGGAACTAAAGAAGAGGTAGAAGATGAGGAACTGCGGTTTGGTATTTGGAATTCAACACTGAATTAAAGATATTATCACACTAACCTTTAACTATTGGTCAGAAATGTGTGTTTTGTAATAAAATTTAGAGAAAAACCAATGAGAACTGGAACACTGCATTTCTAAACTGAATAAATTATGTAGTGAGAGAGAAACACAAATGAACGTAAGAATAGCTCTTATATTTAAGTCCAAATAGTTATCTAGTGAAGCATCTTATTTGCCCCAGTGATGAAAAAGAAGTTGTTATAAAAATATAAGGGCATCGCTTCCTACTGGGTTATGCCAGCAATTGCTTCCCCAAAGCCAACCATCATGTCTAGAAGCCTTTATAGAATTACAAATTCCATTCACTTATGCAATGATGTCATAATGCAAGATAATTTGCTCTGCATTGTCTTCCTCGTGGAGGGCCACTGTTCCACATTTGAACAACTATTGCCAAAAAGCATTTGAACATTCGGATACTTTTCATTCTTAAAATAGTTTTTTTTAATTAAAAAGATTTTACATATATAAGTACATTCAAAGAAAAAGTATATAGTAAATAAAGAAAAAGAAAAACAAGAGACAAACAATGGCAAAGAAAAAAGGAGGTAGAAAAAAGAAAGAAAATAAAAGAACCAAAAACATGAAGAGAAATACTGTATAAAGAAATGGCTTCTGATCTTGCTCTTGGCAGCTATATATTCAATTCTAATCAAAGCTCTCTTTATAAGATTACATCACAATTACTTTCTTTTTATAACCTATTCTTTCTAATCATCAAAGCCATTAAGTCATACAATCAATTTCTTTTCATCATTTTCCTTAAAACTTTATTTTGCATTATCTGTGGTACATTATACATTCAAAGTTCCTGTTGCTGAGTAGTTTTGAATAATGACAAGTCTTCTGGGGCTCTTTTATTCTCTTCATCTGTCTGTTTCTTTACTCCCTACCTCTTCTTCTTGAGAAATTCTGCCTTTGAAATCAAATGCAACTCTAGGTGTTTCCATACAAGATTCTTATTCTGGAATTGCTCTGTATGATTCAACAAATGTTATGAGTAGTTATGGTTCCAAATATATGGTCTATTTGAAACCCTCCAGTATATATCTATTGCCCTGACTGAAATTAGTATTTCACAGTAAATCTTTGTTCCTTGTTTGAAAGCATATTATGGTTTAAATTAGGGCTGAGGAACTTTTTCCTATGAAGGACATTCAGCACCAGGAAAAAATCCAATGAATTCAACATAGAACAATAATTGGTGAAAGTACTAGATACTTAATTTTTAATGAGCAAATCTACCCATTTTTTTTTATGTAAATACATATACAGGGACCATTTTTTTTTATGTAAATACATATACAGGGACCACATGCAAGACATGAAGCACATGAATTCCTACAAGGGCAATCTGGCAAGTAAGGATTATTAAAATAGGCAGGAGATACAAAGCAGCTGCTTGAGACAATTTCTGCTGCAGGTTCCCCATTCTTACCTTGATGCAATCCGTAGTTTTTGTAGATTGGAAAATAGTAGCATATTAGGATTTGCTCAAATAGGCAGAAAGAAAAATATTTAGAATATGCAAAGGGAGAAGTGATCATGTGGCTGAAAGAATTTATGAGCCAGTGGCATGTTCCTTTAGCAATAGAATTTAGATTTATATACTGCTCCATAGTGCTTTACAACACTCTCTGAACAGTTTACCTAGTCAGCATAATGCCCCCAACAATCTGGGCCCTCATTTTACCACCTCAGGAGGATGGAAGGCTTAGTCAATCTTGAACCAGTCAGGATCGAACTCCTGGTGTGTGGGCAGAGTTAGCCTGCATTACTTCATTCTAACAGCGTTCCGTGCGCCTTTGGTGTTTAGTCATGCCAGCCACATGACCACGGAGACGTCTTCGGACAGCGTTGGCTCTTCAGCTTTGAAACGGAGATGAGCACCACCCCCTAGAGTCGGGAACGACTAGCACATATGTGCGAGGGGGACCTTTACCTTTACTTCATTCTAACCACTGCACCATCAGAGCTCCTCCAGACCACTGAAGTATTTTCACTTTTAAGATATGAACTGGTCCTCATTGTTCAGTAATATCAGTACTGTAGCCCAGTGGTCCCCAACCTTTTTATCGCCGCGGACCAATCAGCCTTTGATAATTTTACCGTGGCCCGCTGAGCGCGCGCAGGGGTGGGGCTTTGGGCCACACGTGCGTACCTGCGCGGGGCTCTCTTCCCTGGAGCCTTTGCGCACGGCCCAGGAGCTTTTGCGCACGGGCCAGGAGCTTTTGCGCACGGCCCAGGAGCCTTTGCGCTGCAGCGTTCATGTCCCCCAGCCGCTGCGCGGCCCGGTGCCAGGTACTCCACGGCCCGGCACCGGTCCGCGGACCGGGGGTTGGGGACCACTGCTGTAGCCCATTAAGATTAAATATGTGGTTTCTGATGAAAGATAACTTAATCCTGTTTTCCATTTATGAAATATACTGTTAAGTGTCTAACATATTTGCTTGCTTATAGATAAAACAAATAAAAGCATCTAGATTTATGATCAAGAAAAATATTTGCCTGTCCCTTACAGCCTTTAAAATTCAAAAACTCTCCCAAAATAACTTGGGTATACAGCTTTGTAATAATGTCTTCTGCCTTTAAATAAACCTAGACTAGTTTGCAATGTAAGCAAAAGCTAGCAATAATCATTTCAGCTGAATCATGTAGTAAAAGTATGACTGTGTAAATTTAAATGCAAATTCTTTCCTGGCTGTAGTATTAGCAGAGCAGCTGCTCCATTGTAAACTTATAAAACATTAACTTTGGGGAAGAACGCTTGATTTCTTGCAGAGCTCACAATTTATGTCAAGATTAGTCAATTCTATCAGTGCTGAATACTCCCCTGATGACGTTTGCTTGGCTTTCTAAGAGTTGGATTCAAATAAAAGGGGAGGGGGAATTCTCAAACAGGGCCAGTGCAAAAATCTCATTATGGTTTTTAAAGACTATCCCAAAGTAATGCAAAAAATAATGTAATATTGTTGGATGATAAGAGCCCCCCTCTTATTCAGTATTTGCAGGAAATCAAAGAAATTGAAAGACTAGACTAAAAAAAGATAAGATTGTGAATCCAAGCAGAATGGCTTGGCAATGTCTCAAGACTCAAACTGTGTTTTATTCACTGAATTTCAGAATATGATTTGTGCATGTTCACCTGTTGATGTCCTTCACTTTCCAGCAGTTTGCTTCCCGTCTTGGACCTAAAAATATTTAACAATCCGCAATCTCTTTCATTCTTCTCACCTTCTCCTTTTATTTAACCTTAAAGCTGGTATGATGTATTTATCTTCTTTCCTTCATAACTTTTTCCCCTGGGAGAACACACACACAACAGTTGTTATTGCCTTTTGGCAGAACATCGTGTTATGACATTTGATCAAATGCAAGCCTTTGGTCACTGGCATTACAATGATTTGATCACATGGCATTCGCTGTTTGTTACCCAGGGACAGGTTCTGGAAATCATTTTTACCCTTAATTAAAGATCCCAACTAATTTGGGAACAGCTTCCGAGCAAAGCAAAGCTCTTGCATTTCAACAAGTAATGCTAATTTTTTTTTTTTTTTTGGCAAAGAGGTTGCCACTTCAAGAGGTTTTCTCTTTTTGCACCTTTGCCAACCCCTCTCTCCTCCAACAAACATGCACCCACATTTTGCAGAATGCGGTAGGCGGTATCAGAGAGAAATCTAAGTCAGGGAACTCTCCAGAGAAATGTCATGACACCAAAGGTTGCTTCAGCTGGGTTTCCCCCCGCCCCCCCGATACAAATGGAGAAGTAAACAAAAACGTATCTTAGGAGAAAGAGAGAGAAAGGGGATCTCTCGTTTATTTTTGCTCCTCCGAACTCCCCTCTCTTCTCTCAACAGACCACGCAGAGAGAATGAAGTAGTGAAAAACACCCAGAGTAAGCTGCACCCGGAACATTTTGAAACTTCCACGGTGCCCGTCCTTGCTATGTGAATTCCTGTGAAAACAGCTCTGAGTTTCGAGAGAACCGCGAGAGCAAAAGGTTTGCGACGCTCTGAGCTGTCATCGGCGTCTTTGAAGCCAAGGCCTGTTTTGCAACAACCTGGCTTTCAAACGGCCTCCCGTAATTGCTAGCAGGACTGGCCCTCTTGCTTGCGTGCAACTCCCATAGTTTGGACGGCAGAGGCGATTGTTACACTGAATGCCGCTCAATAATCGTAGACCCGCTGTTCAAACAACAGGCCCAGAAGCTCGCAAGGATCTGAGGTTGGCTGGGGCTTAAGTAGCTGAAATCGTGTTTTTCTTTCGGTAACCATTTGCCGGGCTAGTGCTCCGGGGTTGTTTACCTGATGATGATGACATTATGTAAGGGGTATGATTACCTCGTGCCTGAGAGTTATTTGTAAATAGGAACTTTGCAGCTAATCCCCCAAATGCTTGCTACACTTCCCTGCTTCACAACAGTTATCAGGCTCTGGCACGTGGAGAAACTCCTGCGTTGTTTAGCTCTCATTTCTAGACTAAATTCTACTTCAAAGTAAGGACACATGGCGTGCAGAGAAACAGGTCCTTTGTCACCTGTTTAGCCAAGCACAGAGCATTTTCTTTTATCTTGGAGAACACCAGCCAAAGATCACTTTGCTTTCCTGAAACTTTTTTTTTTAAGGCTGGACTCTCTGAATTTTCCATAGGTAGTTGTGTTGAAATGGGACTTTCAGCAAATGGAAGTTGCAGCAGGAGCCCTATCCTTAACAGCAACCATCCTAATACATATGCACTGCAGGGGTGGGTTCCACTTACCTTTACTACTGGTTCGCACAGGAGCACATGCATGTGCTTTGCTCACGTGCGCTTCTGCGCATACGCAGATCACCTATGGTGATGTGGCGGGTGGGCGGAGCCCCCCACCGGTTTTACTACCGGTTCTATAGAACCGGACTGAACCGGGAACAACCCACCACTGATGCACTCCCATAGGTGTTTTCTTCAGTGAACATTTTCCTGCTGAGTGGGGCTTACTGTCAGATGGGTAAAGAACAGCACATCTCAGTAATTACTCTGGAGCAGGCTTTCCCAACTCTTGGGCCCTCTGGGATTGCAGTCTAACATAGAGATTGTTGTTAAGAATGCAGCCAATGATCACCTTCCAGAGATCACCTTGGCCAAGCAATACATTATACATATTATATGTTACCTAGGAATTAGTGTATGATGCTTATTTCCTCTTTCATGTGTTCAGGTCCATTGATGACATCAGTTAAATTTCCAGGTCATAAGTAGAATAGTATTTGTTTTGTATGCATTTTTGAAAATGTAATTATTTTGCTTTGCTTCATATCCATAGCCTTGAAATTGCATTTTTAATGTTTTCTATGCTAGTTATTAGAAAAACATGTTATTAAAAGAAGGCAAGAGTGAGTGCATGAATGCTCATGTGATCTTGTTTGGGAACATACCAGTCTTCTTGAAACTCTATCAGATTCAGACAGTCTTTCTGACTGCACATGGTATTTCTCTCTAAGAAATTAGTTGCTAACTTCTAGGAAATGAATTCAGTGTTTATGAACTTCCAAATACTAATCTCCAACTGGTCTGCCTAAATGCAAAAACAGTGAGTATGGTTGTTTAACTTCCATGTATTTATACTGTCTGCAAAACCCACCTCACCATTGCTCTTTTTTTCAAAATTAAATACCCTCCTTCCTTTCTGCTCCTTAAAAAGTGCTAGCTCTTCAGCAGAGGGAAGAGATACAGTAGTAAAATTCAGATCTACAGTAAACTACACCAATATAAATCAGAAATAAGGGTTGGGAGAACCAAATCTCCACAGTGATTCCTATACAAATCAGATCTAGCCAACAACAATTTTAATATTTCAAAAGCCAAAAAAAACCCATAGATCTCAAATCCATTTAATTTAGTCCAAAGTTCCAAACTACATCTGATATGAGAACTGGAATTTTTTGGGGTGGTGTTCCTGAAAGTATTCTATTGTGAGGTAGCAAAGTAACTGGATTGTTGTTTTCTATAGATATAACAAAGCAATCCCTTGCTTTGTTCTATCCCTGGAGGCCCAAGTGCTCTGAACTAAAGAAATTTCATTGGCTTCTTCCATGATATTTAACTGTCATCTGATTTCTTTACTTAGAACTTCATTGCTGTGTAGGAAGTTAGGGAAACTGCAATGTGGCAGAGAGATAATATTATAGTGAAAGGCAGGTTATTTACTCCTCTCCCTTTGGCCTGTTATTTCATAACTAAAGTTAAGTGTAAAGAATCCCATACCCAGCCACCAGGATTTTACTGAACATGATCTCTCATTTGGAAAAACAAATAAAGCAATTTCTTTCCATTAGCGTAAGGGAAGGTGCTTTTATTCCAATGGAGAATAAAATTTTGGCTCAGAATCAAATGGAAAAAAAAAAGTTGAACTTTAGGAGGAGTCAAAACTATGATTTCCCCCACTTTCACTATGTAAGATGAAAGTTGCCTGTGAAGTTCGGCAGCTGTCACATCAGTTGCAGGACCCTCTTTTTATAGAACAACATGTGCTCATTTAGTACATTCAGACTGTAATCCAACTGGGTTGATTCAGAGCATAAAATTGAGCTCCCTGGCTGCAAAGCAAATTTAGCCAATGGTAAGAGAGCTCAGGTGCCAGGTCCACCCACTCCCTAGGTTGTGACAATTGAGAATGCACAAAGCAGCGGCATATGGCCTATTCCTCCTTGCTGCTGCCACTGTATTAAGCCAGAGCCCCAGGAAAGACTAGGAAAGAGAGCTGCCAGCACTAGTGAAGCTGCCAGAGTCTCTGAGGGCTCTGTTGCCAACATACAATCCAGGACCTCCTTGCCCCCCCTTCCAGGAAGTCCGCAGCAGAAGCACCAACAGTCTAGGTAGACCAGTGTGGCTGGGGAATTCTGGGAGTTGAAATTCACACATCTTAAAATTGCCAAGTGTGTGAGAAACTGGTGTAGAGAGTGACCTGGAATTTGTGTACACTGGGAGGGGTGGTGGCATTGGAGGCTCATCTTTCATGCAAGATGCTTTTTGGGCAGTGGTGGTGTTGAGGCATCATTGGTGTCCCTAGAGCAGCCTTTCCACTGGTTTTTGTGTCCCCATTCTGGGCTAATCGGATTTCTTTTATAAATGTATATTGACTGAATTGTTGCCATCGGGATGGATGGGAATGGGTGGGTGGGTACTGTGTTTTGTTTGTAAGCCGCCTAGAGTTGCTATAAGCAAGTAGATGGTGATATACATTTTCTAAATAAATAGATGAAATAGACAAGTGTGTGTCCTGACCAAGGCTATTTCTAAAAAGAGATGAAAACTCAGCCTCCATTTCCCTACAGGCCCCTAGGAAAACACTTATCTCACTTTTACTATAGTTACATCGGAGGAAGCAATAGGACTCATTGGCCTCACTTCCCACTGGGTCAAGGTTGATTTAGCCTTCCATCTTTCTGAGGTCGGTAAAATGAGGACCCAGATTGTTGGGCGCAATATGCTGACTTGGTAAACCGCTTTGAGAGGGCTGGGAAGCACTATGAAGAGGTATGTAAGTCTAAGTGCTATTGCTGTTGATCTATATCAGCGTTAGAGAAACCATCCCACCATTCAACCCAGTGGTGGGTTTCAAATTATTTTACTACTGGTTCTGTGGGTGTGGCTTGGTGGGCGTGGCATGACATGGTGGGCATGGCTTGATGGGCATGGCAAGGAAAGGATACTGTAAAATCTCCATTCCCCCCCCCCCAATACAGGAGAAGGTTACTGCAAAATCCCCATTTCCTCCTGATCATCTAGGACTTGGGAAGCAGAGAATAGATGGGGGCGTGGCCAGTCAGAATTTTTACTACTGGTTCTCCGAACTACTCAAAATTTCTGCTACCAGTTCTCCAGAACTGGTCAGTACCTGCTGAAACCCACTTGATTCAACCCCTCCAATGTTCTCCATATTTGGAATGCAGTTGCAAAGGAACATTATATAGTCTCTGTAACAACCCCAGAAACAACAGTAATAGCCAGCAATATCACAACATGCTTAACAAAGCTGCAAATGGCTTCCCAGTCAACTGGTTCAGTTTGACCCCACTGAACGTTCTCGGCCTCCCTTCTCAAATCTGCTTTGAAACGGGGATTCAGTGGAAAACCCAGCAAACACTTCAAAACTTTCCACAGTGCTTGTGCCAGAAAACTGCTCTGCTGGCATCATGTTGTAGGAATAAGGTTACTAG
Source organism: Pituophis catenifer annectens (assembly GCF_029215685.1). NCBI lineage: Eukaryota > Metazoa > Chordata > Lepidosauria > Squamata > Colubridae > Pituophis > Pituophis catenifer. The sequence goes on from NW_027256882.1 coordinate 237,546,478, forward strand.
ACATCTGAACAGGCAGAGGAGGACTTGTGCAATTGGAATGGAGGACAAAGAGGGGGAAAGGAGGACACACTTACCATTTACCTTTCTTGGCATCCATGACAAAAATTACAGTGAAAAACTGCAAAACAAAACAAAAACCCTGTACTTAAGCCTACATGTGTATGAAATTACTTTTTCCAGCATCAGAAAGACTGGTTTTTCAATTTCAGGAATGTGCTAGAACCTGTTAAAGAGACAAAAGCTTTCAGGATGTAACTGATTAAGGTCTGGTCAATTTCAGGCAGCAGGCAAACTGGCTGAAGGGTACTAATCAACTAATTAAGTTCACAGGGTTGAGCTTGTTAACTTGTGATTAGCACTTATTAGGGAACTGCTGGGCCATAGAGAAAAGCTGCTCAGGAAGAAATACTCAAAAAGCTGCATATTTGCTTTTAAACCTATGCCTGCTAGGAGGAGGAAACGAGGACAAAAAGGAAGATGTGTCTCTCCCTTTTGCTGGATCTTTGTTAGAATGGATTCCTGTACTATGCCTGGGGTTGGACTAGCCAAAATCCTTTCTAATCCTTATATTCTGTGACTCTGTGCACAGAGATTGGAGATTGAAGGACCCTATGGCGTTCCCAATGGAATATTGAGAGCGTATACACCAAGATAAATTCCTTGTATGTCCAATCACAGTTGGCCAATAAAATCCTATCCTATCCTATCCTATCCTATCCTATCCTATCCTATCCTATCCTATCCTATCCTATCCTATCCTTATTCTTATTCTATATTTTATATAAATCTAGCTGCAAAGAAATACCATAAAAGTGCTTGTCCAGTAGATTAAAATGTGAACTCAGACAAGCACATCTCTCTATCTCCTTTCCAAAGCCTTCCTACTGACATGTGACCAAGAAAACAACCACTCATATGTTTGCAACTTGACATCTTCATCCCATTATTGGCATACTTATTCCAATATTTGAAATGCAGTTGCAATGTTCTATGCCAACTTTCCAAAATTAAGGTTTCAGAGCAACACTTTCATGTCACTGATTCAGAAACTCAAGGGCAGGAAGTTTAAAAAAAAAACAAAAACAACCCAGTTGGAGAGTTTATTTATGCCCTGGCTGTTGCTAATTCATTGGCAAATCAAGCCTTTCCTGGAAATCTGAATTTACTTGATAGGAGGAGGAGGGGGAAAAAAAGGGAGGATGGTAGTTTTAACAGGTGGCCTGTTTTTTGTTTTTATTTTGAATAGGCTTCTCTTGCTGAGTGTAGTTGGGGATTATCATAACTGGGAGCACACTTCCTGGATTCTCGAAAAGAGCCTGGGTTGAATGGCACTGGATGCCTGCCAATCCAACTGGCTAGCTATTACTGCTAATTTGCCAAAGAAAAGAGTGTAAGGTGCTGTTCAAATGACAACAACAACTTCAGCTCTCTAAATTACTCCTTCAGCTTTCTTCTTTGCAAACCGACTGCACTGAGGTATTCACCCTTTGTGATAAGCCTTGTTCATTTTTTTAAAAAAAATATGTTTACTCTGAGAAGGAAAGGCTTACCTAGGAAAGGATATAAATAGCTCATAAATGATAAACGCATGAAAAACACCTTGATAAAGCTGTCTGTCAGAAACTTTGGCTTAATCTATCTAAGTCATCTTGCCTCAAAGGGTTGTTGTGAAGATATAGAGAAGTAGGATCTCCACGTAAGCTTGTTTTAATTCCTAGAGGAAAGATGGAGCCTAAATCTAAACATTAAAAGCAAAAATAAAATACGCAAAGTTTTTGAGCAAAGTAACTCCTGCAATTCTCCTTGTTGATACTGTACTGTTGGAAGAAATGTCCATTTGGGTTCAGTTCCAAGTGGGGAGAAAGACAGTGGAAACATGGAGACTGCTTGAAAATATGGTTTAATGGTGGACAGGACCACATAGTTTTGAGGTCCTGGGCAAAAAGGCACATGGGAGAGAGGGAGGGAGAGAGAGAGGGAGGAAGAGAGAGAGGGAGGGAGAGAGAGAGAGAGAGAGAGAGATTTATACCCTCTATTGGGCTTTGAATTTGAGCTTGTATTCTGATTGGTTGTCAGACTCCCATGGGACAATGCAGGGGTAACTTTGTAGGTTGTCTTTTGAGTCCCAGGCTTGGTTGAGCCTTGCTGGGTGATGCAATTTCCCCAGGTACCATGTGGTGAGTTCTATTGCTAGATGGGTAGAGGGCTAATCCTATCTTTGTTAGATCTTGGGGGTGGGCATTTGCTTATGAATAGACCTACTTATCTCTTTATCTCTTAAGTACTGACATCTGCTGTGAGCTTTTGAGAATGTGGGGGCTATTAAGAGTGAGTCTGCTTCCTGCCTAAAAAACATGTTTCTCCATTTCTCATCCAGGGCGGTATAATATTCTGCCTTTTTAATATTTCCTAGAATATTTCATTCTTCTAGGAGAGGGGTGGGTGCTAGCTTCCTACAGCACTTACTCTTCTATTCCTCATCCTGCAATAGTCCTCTCTTTGTTGCTCTGCAAAATATGTCTCCACTCCTCCCTGGTAGTTTTTAAACTTTGATCTAATAAAGTTATATGCTTTTCATATCTAGCTTTCCTAAGGGACTACATATAACCTTCTTTGAACAGGGCCTACAACATTTTTCAAACTGAAGTTTCACTGCCCCTTGATGCTCCTCTGTCTTTATGTCTTGGGCCTGAAATAGTAGTTCTTGGAATGCCTGGAGACTGGCAAACTGCAAGAATGCTGCTTGCCATGAGACTGGACTGATAGAAAATGCTTTGGTATTGTTGTTTGGTGTAAAGTTGGTGGAAGGTTCTAATGGGAGTATGTTCCTATCATGGTGAGTTCATTGTTTCCCCTCATTGTGGGTGGCGTGATACGGTTTTTGACACATTTTGGGTTGTTCAATGGATGTAGAATAGGGTGTCAAACTTGATTTCATTGAGGGCCGCATCAGGGTTGTGTTTGAGCTCAGGGGGTGGTGAGGGGGCATGGCCAGGGTGGGCATGGCCAGCATGATGTCATTTGTGTTGGGGGGCACTTGTGGTGGCCTGAGTGCTCTGCCAGCAGAAATGACTGCGACCCTCTGCCAGCAAAAACGGAGCTCGGGGGTCCCCCATGCGGCCCTCTGTGTTCTCTGGCAGAGGCACCATGGGCCGCTTCTTCGCTATTTCCAAGGCATCTCGGCAGGCCAGATCTAAGCACTCCGCAGGCCGGATCTGGCCCCCAGGCCTTGAGTTTGACAGTTCTGATGTAGATGAAGTTTCAAGGCCTGCTGTGGACATCTGGTCTTTTAATGATTTGGGGGATGTTCTGGTTGTGGATTTTTTTCTTAAATTGAAAAATATGGGACATGGCAGTCCATTCAGCTTCATGTCACTTATCACTCCTGATGTAATGTGAGCATATTGGCTTCCTGTGTTTGCTATTCTGGCTAAGTCTATATAATGAGTCTTGAAAAAAATTAACTGAAAGCCCTTTAGAGTTTAGCTTTATCCTTATAGACTATGGCCGTGATGGCAAACCTATGGCACGCGTGCCACAGGTGGCACGCGGAGCCATATTAGTGGGCACGCCAGCTCAGCTCTGGGGCGCATGCATGCGCCTGCCAGCTGATTTTCGGGCCTTCTGGGCCCACCAGAAGTAGGGAAACAGGCTGTTTCCTGCCTCTGGAGGGCCTGGGGGGGGAGGGGAAGGCCCGTTTTTCTTTCTTACTTGGCTCCAGATCCTCTCTATTTATCTGAGAATGGTGAAAACAGCCTTTCCCACTCCCTTGGAGGCCCTACGGAGGCTCAAATGGCCCATTTCCCCACTCCCGGTGGGACAGGAAGTGACATTTTTTCCTGTCCCCAGCCTCCAGAGACTCCTAGAGAGGCTCCTACAGACTCCTAGAGAGGCTCCTACAGACTCCTACAGATAAGTTCTGGAGGCTGGGGACAGCAAAAAATGTCACTTCCTGTCTCACCGGGAGTTGGGAAATGGGCCCTTTCAGCCTCCGTAGGGCCTCCAAGGGAGTGGAAAAGGCTGTTTTTGCCGTTCCCAGATACACAGAGAGGATTTGGAACCAGGTTAAGAAAGAAAAACGGGCCTACTAGGCCATCATGTGCCAGGAGCGGGGGGGGGGGGAGGGGGTTGCACACACATGCGCGTGGGCACGTGCGCGCGACCCTCCCCCACCCCCCCCCTCCTGGCACGTGATGGCAAAAAGGTTAGCCATCACTGGACTATGGCATAGCACTGGATAAAGACAGCGAATGTCCAATGTACATTGAAAATTCTTTGTTACATTTTTATTTAAAGAAGTTATCTGAATAGACATTTAAATGAGAATTTCTGCAACAAAGGTTATTTCAGAATGCAGGGACTGTACCATTGCTTTCCTTTTGTGTTTCAAGAAATATGTTAAGATGTATTTGGGTGTGTGCGCGCACAGTGCATTATATTGCAAACAGTAGGCTAAAATTAAACAACCCTCTGTTTTTGCTTGAATGAATAACACTCTAGGAAAAAACACAAAATAAACAATAAAATCTACATTTTGTTTTGTCTCATAGAAATATGAATTGTATCAATAAACATGGTGTATTTATTGCAGCTCTCACTGAGTTAAAAGCGTACGAGACTTGGGTCATTTATTATTAGAGTACTTTTTCAGAATATTAGACATGAATGCTCTACGACTCTAGAATTCTGCTTGGCAACCAGACCACACTCCCATCTGCTGCAGCACATAATGTGATAAGACAGGATCTCTGGCACAAGCCAACTTTCATTCTTCTATTCACTCAGATTTACCCTTTCAGTTTCCCATTGTTCTTTGCTAATGGCCTTACAGTGGGTCTCCCAGTTGCCTTTGGAGTTATCTGGAGGCCACTGTTGGGGGTGGGGAGAAAAAGAGTCTAATCCCCCTTTGAATTTAAAGGGGCTTCTCTAAATGAATGATGCAAATGGGAAGAGGCTGCCAGAAATGTCTGCTGCCTGCAGCAAGAGGATGTTCAGCCACACAGCGGCATCCTCCAGCCATCAGCTGCTGCAATGAGTTGGGCCTTCAAGTCCCAGGCTGGGCCTCCTCCTGTCCCAACATTCCATCCAAAGCTTCTCTCCCCACCCACTTGCCCCCTGCCATCTGTAGGCCCTGTAGTTGCCACAAGGCCTATCTGGCATCATTTTTTTCCCCAAGCCTTGTGCAAAGATGGCCCAGATAGGGTGACAGATGGGGCTAGGTTACAGCAGTTTAAGGCTAGACTGAAGCCTGAGAGTGTGTGCTGATAGCTCAATTCCAGACCAATGAACAAGAGAAAGGGTGGGGGACGTGGGGGGGGGGAGTGAGAAGACACGCTTAAGGGAGCTGTGTTTCAACCCTGACCAGTTGTGCATCAGAAACCACCTGTGTTTGTAGGTTCCTTTCTTCTGCCTCCAGAGTCACTCAAAATACACAAAAAGAGAAATGCTCTTTCACCATAAGTTGTAGGTAAACCCCAAACTGGCATGTACGGTTAATTTGGAGGAAGTGGGAGAAGCAAAGTTACAAAAACAAGGAAATATGCTTACTTTGCTTTAGTGGTCAGAGTCAATAGAAGTGATTTTATTGTCCAAAACAAGATGGGCAGAAGACAGCTGGCCTGCTAATTAAATCTTACTTGGACCTATGGGTGATAGGGCAGCAAAAGTAGGTGAGAGGGCATGGGATAGGATACCACATCTAGACATCCAGTAGACGGCAACCAATCCATCTGCTCCCATGTAGTGATCATTTGGATTTTTGCAACCCAAAGATAGTACCCCAAATACAAGATAGGTGCCTCAGATAAATAGCAACCTCCATTTTATCAATCACCTGATATCTAAGGTAAATCTCTCAGTCTGCCTAATCGTAAGGCTTTAGAAGAAGAAACATTGGTCAATGCTAATACAAAAATGTTGATTGAAACAAAGAATTAAGGTAGAGAACCTTTTGAAAATGTCTATGCAGTATCTAGAACAGGGGTGTCAAACTCAAGGCCCGGGGGCCGGATCTGGCCCTCAGGGTGCTTAGATCTGGCCTGCGGGGCCACCCTGGAAAAAGCAAAGTATTGGCCGGCATTTCCTCTGCCAGTTGAGCTCGGGAAGGCCGCCTCCATTTTCGCTGGCAGACGGTTGCAGGGTGCCATCGCGACCGAAAACGGAGCTCCCAAGGGCCGCAGGTGACTTCCTGAGCTCTATTTTCACTGGCAGGGGGTTGTAGCAAGACTTCGGAGCCGAAAATGGAGCTCGGGAGTCCGTTTTTACTGGCAGAGCCTTCGGGCCACAACAGGTGCCCCGACACAAGTGATACCGAGCTGGCCCTGCCCCCCCCAAGGTCAAACACAACCCTGATGCGGCCCTTAATGAAAAAGAGTTTGACATCCCTGATCTAGAACATGCATATAAATACATGTACATATACATATGGATATAAATATTCATGCAGCAATATCTGGGGATGGATATTGCTGGCAGTGCTACAGTATTATGATGCAAGCTTCATTCCTCTTCTCTCTCTGTGTTGTGTTGTTGCACATGTTACCTGATAGGAACACAACTTGAGGAGCATGGCTGAAACGTTGCAATTGTCAATCTGAAAAGGCAACCAAAGCCTGTGGATGCTGGTGCTCTGTGTGTGCATTCATTACTTGTTACATTAAATTCTATTAGAAGTATATTTTCCTTAGTAGTTTGCAACAAGTTTTTGAGTCTTGCAAACATCTATTGCTCATCTAGCTTTAGTCATGTGATCTCAGTTTCATCATACATATGTGTTCCGGCACTTGCCGAAGTGTCAAGCCCATTATCTCTATGCCTTATTCCCGATACAATGTTTGGACATACTGATCTTTGGTTTGTTTGAAAAAGGAAAAATACCATTTAGACTGGTGTTTTTCATACTCGGCAATTTAAGATGTTTGGATTTCAGCTCCCAGAATTCTCCAACCAGCATATTTAAAGTTGCCAAGTTTGAAAAATGCTGACTTAGATCATATATCGTAGGACGTATTTACTCTATGTTGTATATTAAAACAGCAAGAGGAGATGATTATTTCAATTCTGCATCCAATTATCTTCATCTATGTGCTGCCACTGGATCAAGTGTGCATAAAAGTAAATACAAATTTTTAGTGTAAAACTACACTATATGGATTAAAAGCAAGCAATTTGCAGAAATAATGTATAGGTTTCAACTATCATGCATACAATGACTTTATTGCTTAGTTTTTAAATTCATTAAATGTAAATTTTCAGATGAGAAATATACATATTTTATTACCATTTGTCGGCTTAAGTAGTTTATTGTTTTAGTTTTGAGCTTATTTTTATTCCGAGGCAAATATGGCCCTTGTATCAAGTTTATTAAAAAATAAAGTCCATTGATTTCATTGGGGTTTATTTCCAGATACACATGAGTAAATGGCCACAGTAGTGACAGAATATAAATATGATTAATCAGAGCCGGTGGTCTCTTCTTTAGGTGGAAGTATTATTTTATCCTCCAATATGTCTATTTTAATGAAGTTAAATGATTTAGAATTCTTTGCTAATAGATATCGAGATTTTGTAGCCCAGATATGAAGTCCTATTTCAATATCCCATTGAATATATGGACTCCTTAAGACTCCTTAGATATTTGTTTTGTTGCTTTTGTGTAGAGTTTGTGTTACCAAGTGAAGAGAAAGAAAAGGCAGGCTTTGTCATACAATAATAACTGAACATTTCAGAGTTTTTCATTAGCTTCAAATTTAGGGCTTCTTTGAATGGAAAAGGTTTTTTTAAATTTTTTTTTCAAGAATTAACTTATCTAACCTATTTAATTAAGTCGGACTTATTTCTAAAGATGGCTAGAATTATTGTTTTAGCCAGGTTTTAAACAGTGACAACAAATTCCATGAGAGTTCTACTTGAATTAATTGCGTTTATCTTGACCACAACTTGCTATGGCTGTGAAGAAGATCTTTTTATTCCCTGATTTCTGCGTTGTTGAATCTCACGACTATGTCTGCTTTCTTGGTATGATCAGCTGTATGACCAATGAATGAATGCTCTTAATGAGATAACAATGCTCATACAAACTAATTTAAATGGCATTTTTGGTTCCTGACTTCCATTTCAATAGAGCTGCTACGTACTGAATGTTTCTGATCTCTGTATAGTTGTCTGTATGCGGATGGTTTTTACGGAGAAGGCTGTGACTCTCTTCAGATTTGCTAATAATACAGAAAGCCCTGCCACACTGCTGAGTTAGCCGTGTCCAAAGTCCAGGCACGTGGCCTCAATCCGGCATGCAAATGAGCTGGAATGCTTTTGCCCCCTGGCCCTCAAAGGTCCAGGCAGAAGCCCGACTCCCGCAGAGCTATTCAGCAGGTGCTAAGTAGAGGGCAGGTGTACCATTGGCCATATGTTGCACTTAGTATAGTGTTTCCTTAAAGTTCTGTAAATTGCAAGCCAGGTGAGAGGAACCGAGCAAAAAACAGGCATGTGCTTAAAAGAGCAAAGCTAGATGCATGTTCAATATGCTAATAAAGGTTGATCATTATAGGCAGTGATTTAATACCGGTTCTTCGGTGCTTATCTTGAAATAAACATGATTCCCCAGAAGTATTCATGAAAAGGATTCTTCTTTGGCCGCTTAGTTTATCCAGGAGACACGTTATCAGATGGCATTGTCATTCTCAATTTCTTCAGGCCTTATATTCTTCAAGATTTGGCTTAAATCGGTGGTAGATATTTTCTCCATAGATTTTTCTATGCACACATTTCAACTCTGCTGAAAAACACCAGAGCAAATGCAGTTGGTTTTTACATGCTTTCTCCACCCCAAAAACTGAATTGTCTCAAATGCTCAGGGGAGCCTCCTTTGATCTTTGTGCAGCTGCTGTCTTGTTGCTGCCAACCCAGAGCTCAGACGAGACAGGCTTCAGAAAAAAAAACAAAAAAAAAAAAAAAAACACAGCATACAAAAAAGAGGGCAAAACTGCACATTTAAGTTGAACTGGTCTATTTTCTTACCTCCAAGGTTGCCACTGCTGAATTTTATTCTCCCTACATCTAAGCAAAGTACAGTCGAAATTTAAATCTTTAGGCTTTTCATTCTTGTTGGTTGTAATTTTCAGTTACTTAAATTGTTTAGAAGGTTTCACTTGCATGCATATCGTTTACTGCTGTAAAAACAGCACAGGCACCCCTGCAGTTTTGCAAAAGCAGAAATTTTATATGCAATGTCATAACACAGGTGAACCATTTTTAAGAACATGGAGAGGGTGCTTCTCATATTGTACTCTTATAGGCGCCTGACAATCCTGTGAATGAGAAGTTCTACAAACAGAGAGTCCCTGAATTTGCTTTATCGCTTGTAGCCTTTGTCTACGTGCATTGGTTATAGTAGTTCTGCTGTGGAAAAGGTGTGGAAATCGTAAGAGTAGAAAGTCAAATGGAATACTTGCACAGTTTTTTTTTTTTTTTAATCTATGCAGTTTTCAGGTTTGACAACTTATACATGAGCACTGACCTTTTTTTCAGCTGCAGAAATGCTTTCTGCGCAGGAAATGAATCATGCTCAAGGATCCCGATGTCTGCCAAATAAGAAAGACAAACTACTTAATATTCAGAACTGGGCCCTTATTTTTTTGTTACTCAGACAAGCAAAGAGTGCAGATCATTGATATTGCTCTTCCCCTCTTTACCTATCGACTGCATACTCTGCTACTCCCGCTTGTATCAGAGCAGCCAAGCATTATCTGAAGAGTGTGCAGTCGGCCTAAGGGAGCACACCTTAAGCGCTAGCTTTTCCTTTCCCTTCTTACCCTGTAATTTCACAGTTGATCATTTCGGTGTGGCAAAGTTATAATGCAACCAGACAGGGTGCCCTGCCCTTTCGAGATGAACTTTTTGTTCCTCACCAAACAAAGCTGAAGTTTGAAACGTGCCTGAAAATGTTGACTGTGGCTGGCCAAAAAGTGGCCTATGGGAGCTTGTGCTGCCAACTGTTGAAAATTTACAGCCATGTATATCTTTCTATTTGCCCACTCAGCCCCCCCTTTCCCCCTGTGCGCTGCTTAAGGAGGCCACAAGCCTGCAGCTGACAGCTGTGCCCTGGGCGGCTCAGGAACAGCTGCTTTTTTTTCCTGGGGTGAAATTAAAAGATTAGGGGGCTGTGGGCACGTGCTGGCTTCTGGGGGCCAAGACAAGGCTTGATTTAGGGTGAAACTTGTCTGCAGTGGCTGACAAAGGGGCTGGATTTTGCACTCACCGTGGGGTCAAAGGGGGGGGAGCACGCTTTACCAGAGACAAAAGACGGGAAGGGGGAGGAGGGAAAGTCTCTGAAAAGAGCGCTTCGGCTCCCACAACAGCTGCTCCTACACCAGAAATTTGAGAGTCTCCTTTCACGAACACAAGAGGCCCGTCGGAGCAAAGAGGCAGAGAGGCCAAGCTTTGCAATGGTGCCATTGTTGGCAGCTGAAGCGAAGGGAGCTTCCAGCAGTCTTTCCAGATTGTACCTTCTAGGCAGAGACAAGGAGGGGGGAGGAAGAGGAGGAGGAGGATTGGCTAAGTGCAAGGACCAAGGAAGCAGAAAAGTGTGCCACAGCAGACCACACAAGGGGGAGTGAGCCGCCTTCCTAAGTTGAAATGTGTTCGTGGGTACTTGGACATCAAGGGAGATAGTATACATATGGCTATAACATTTATTATTGGTAGATTTCTGAAACTTGAAAGCTTACACACAACATCAATAAATACTGGAATCAGAAAAGATATACCTGGACCTACATTGCTTATTTCTTTATTATTGGAGTCCTTCTGGATTAAGCATTTATGCAACCTATTTTCATGGACCTTGGTGGGGGAGGGCAAAACAGTTTCCACTTGCAACTGGCTTCATTCCTCCTCTATCCAACCATTTTTTTTTACAATGAATCCAACTTTAATTTTTTTCTTTTTTTTAATGAAAACTGCCAATCCATTTTATTTGTATGCCTTAGACTAGGGGTGAAATCCAGCAGGTTTTGGAGAACCGGTAGCAGAAATTTTGAGCAGTTTGGAGAATGGGCAAATACCACCTCTTGCTGGTCCCAGAGTGGGGTAGGAATGGAGATTTTGCAATATCCTCCCCCCAGGAGTGGGGAGGGAATGGGGATTTTGCAGTATCCTTTCCCTGGAGAGGGGTGGGAATGGAGATTTTACAGTATCCTTCTCTTGCCACGCCCACCAAGCACATCCACCAAGCCATGCCATGCCCAGCAAGTCACACCAGTAAAAAAATTTGGATTTCACCACTGCCCTAGACAATCATTTAAAACTGTGTTTTTCAACCTTAGCAATTTTTAGATGTTGATTGATGGTGTGAGTTCCAAATACTTTCAACCCATTGACTGGGGGATTCTGGCAGTTGAAGTCTCCACATCTTAAATTTGCTGAGGTAGGGAAACACTGATTTATAGAAATAATATAAAGGACACAGTTGCTCTTATTATTATTGCATGAGGTAGAAAAGCTCAGTTAAAATCCATTCAGGACATGTGAAATTATATGAGAGTTCTGGTTACAATAATAAATTAATGGCAAAGAAATAATTGAGTACTGCAGCTGTGATAATGTGTTTGTTTTGACTTGTGATAAGATACTAGACTACAGTATAAACATGTTTTCAAGATATTTCAAAACACACTGCTTCTGGCTTCTAGAAGGCAGGATGAAAATGTCAGGTTATTTTAACCTCGGCATAAATTTTGCCTATGGTCAGAGCCATTTGAAGACATGGAGATACTGAGTGCAGAAGAAAACAGTATGTAATATACATGAGCTTGTGCCAGATCTGCTGTTGTTCTAATAATGTTGAACTACAGCTACTATCTCTCTCAGGAAGCATGGCTGTGCTGGCAAGGGAAAGATGGGAATTGTAGTCTAAGACTATCTGAAACACACAAGTTCAAGAAATGTTGATTTAGGTAGCATCTGGTGTGCTAGACTAATTCCTGTATATTCCTGCTTGACTTCTAGCTGCAAAATCATAAATGATTTAAGTACAGCACAACGCCGAGATAATTTGTTCAGCAGATCAAATGGTTTTGAAAACTATAGCCAAATATGAGAAGGTTTATTGGAAAAGCTCAAGCATTTGAAATGCTTGTTCCAAACGAACACAAACACAATTGTGTAGGTTCCTTAATGTGGATATGAAAAAGTTAATAAAGCAACTTCCTTTCCTTCTGTTTGTAGAACATAAATTTTATGGCCCCAAGATGTTACACTATTAAATGGTTTCTGCACTTCACATTTGCCACCAGCATAGTTCAAACTTCAGCTGCGAGAGAAAAAAAAATGTGGAAAAAGAAAAGTCCAAGAAGGAGCTATTATTTCTTGGGCCGTTATTTGTGGGGATGGAGAGATACAGTCTGAGAAATCTAATCTTTTTAAAAGAAATTAAAATGGTATGGAGTAAAATTCTTTAGTATATGCCTGAAACTTGATTTGAGATTCATCAACAAAAAAGCAATCCTACATGATCTCTGCAGTTGCCTTGAAAGCTTAAGCAAAATACAGATAGCCCTTGATTTATGGTCACAATTGAGCCCACAATTTCTCCTCCCAGGCTGTCACGGCAGTCAGGCGTGGGTAGTTGACAGGTAGCTGCCCAATAGGACCGAGTCCACTGGAAAAGCAAAGTCCCGCCTCTTCCTCTTAGCTCCAGTTTTTCGACTCGGTCTGCCAGGACAGCCGTGTCTATCATGTTCTCTAGCTTACTACTGCCTCGTTTACTACTTTTTGACCACGGAACGTTTTGACTTCGATTTCTGCCTTTTGCCTAAAATTAGATCTTTTTTGCCTCTCTGCCGCTAAGCCCTACTATTCCCGAGCGGCGGATTTGTTGGCGCGCGCACGGGTTCGCCCTGCCGCGCTTCCCGGCTTTCCCGCCTTCACTGGCGGAGGTTCATCGGACCCAGGCTTGCAACTAGTGGGTCACTATCCGGGCATCCCCGCCTGCCAGGGCGGTGACCGCTGCACTCAGGGCTTGTTCTTGCCCAGCAGCGTCTCTTTCTCAGCCGCTCCAGTGCCGCGCTTCAGGAAGCTTGCTCCGAGGGACCTGACGGCGTTTTTCAAAACTCCCGCCAACAGCTTCCCTCACCCGCCCCACTGCCGTGCTACAGGAGGCTCGCCTCGAGACATCGGACGGCGGTTTCAAGCCTCCCGCCTTCAGCATCTTCAACGGGTACGTTGCGAGCTTCCCAGGCCTTATTCGTCGGCGGCCATTTCAGCTGGGCTCAGGCCTTAATCAGGGCTCTTTATTCAAAATGGCGGACGCCCCTAAATCGCACCATTCCCGCCAGGCCTCATCGAGAGGAAAACGTCCTGCTCAGGAAGACCCGGGAGAGGGCACATCAAGGGGAAACCCCTCGAAGGCCCCAAAGGTTGCTGCCCCCCCTCCCCACAAGCAATCGAGGGAGGAGGAGAGATGTCACAGGGCCATTGAGAAAGCCTTCCAAAAAGCACTGGGCCCTTCCCCTGTAGATTCTGGCGCTATTCAAGCTGCTGTGGTTCCCCCACGGCCTCCCCAGGCCCTGTCCCCTGATAACTCTGTACAAGGAGAAGGCCTCTTTGATCCTGAAGTGGAATCAGTTTTCCCTCTGGCCCAAGAGGACTCCGTTTCTCCTCAGCATGATCAGGATCTTCATTTAGCGCCTGAAGCGCCTTTGGCCAATGTTCCATCTCTTCCGCTTCACAGTATTATTCCTGAGCTGGCGGATTTGATTTCCACTGCCATTCGCCATGGCATTGCACAGGGACTCCAGCAGAGGCCTTCTTCTGTAATTTCCGACCATGCCGGGACAGGCCTATCTTATAGGGATCAGCATTACCGGTCTCCGGTCGATGAGGTCATAGAAGCTGGTGCGAATGTAGATTTAGAAAGCCGAGACTCCCTTTCTGAGGAGGGCCAGGTCATGGACAATGAATTGTCAGATGATGAAGGGTTGGAGCCCGATCAACCCGCCTTCATTGGTCTTTTTCGCCCTCAATTATTCAAATCCTTACTGTTCAAGGCTCAGAAGGTCACTCACCTTGGCATCTCATCCTCCTCGGCGGCGGATACCTCCTCCTCTACTGACCCAGCCTCAGTACTCTTTCAGGAGCCTGCTGTCCATAAAGAAGTGGTCCCAGCGCCCAAGTTGTTTTCAGATGTCCTTACGCGTCAATGGTCCCTTCCAAGTTCTGGCCCAGTTCCAAACAATTTGGACAAAAGGTTTTATAATATGGCCCCGGATTTTTCCCAGCTTTTGCAGGTCCCTTCGGTGGACGCTCCAGTGCTGGCTCTCTCCTCCCCATCTCCCCTTGCAGGTCCTCCGGAGGATTGTCTACGGCCTGAGGAAAAGAAAGCAGAAAGGACATACATCAAGGGTCATCAGGCCTCGGCCTGGTCAGTACAAGCTGCCTCCGCAGCTTCCTTCTTTAACAGAGCCACCATCCTCTGGCTGCGTCAGCTGCAGGCCCGCTTACCACCTTCAGACCACCGCTCCCACCAAGATCTAAACAAGATTTTGGCTGCAGTAGAATTTTCAGCGGACGCCACGCTGAATGCCGGCCGGTTTTCTGCCAAGGCCATCGGCTCTTCTATCACTGGTCGCCGTCTACTGTGGCTCCGTAATTGGCAAGCGGACATCCGCAGCAAATGGCGCTTGGCCTCCTCACCCTTTGCCGGGGACAAGCTCTTCGGCGCTCAACTTGATCCTCTGCTAGTGGAAACAAGAGACCACGGCAAGGTTTTACCCGCTCTCAACCATCGTCCTGATAGCCGTCCATACACCTCCTTTCGTCCCTCATCCTTCTGGCCACAGGACTCCTCCTCGTCCGCTCAACGCCCACAGCGCTCCTTCGCTTCCAGAAACCAGGCTCCGGCGGATCTTCAGGTCAGGCCCGGCTCCCAGTTCCCTTTCAAACGGCCCTTTCGTGGAGGCAGAGGCCACCCCTTTAGAAGGTCCCGCTGAACCCTCTGCTCCTATGGCTATAGGGGGTCGTTTATCCCATTTCTTTAATTGCTGGGATGTCACGGTATCTGACGCCTGGGTTAAGTCCACCATTCATTTTGGCCTTTCACTAGAATTTCGTTCCACCCCCCCCAAATTCTTCCTTAGTTGTCCCCTTTCCTGGGATCCCGTGAAGCGTGACCGGATGGACTCTGCCATCCTTCACCTTTTAGAGATCAGGGCTATCCAACCTGTCCCTCCATCCCAGGAAGGTCAAGGTTTTTATTCTCGCCTTTTTCTCATCCCCAAGGCCTCGGGGGGCTGGAGGGCCATTCTTGATTTAAAATCCTTAAACCGGCACTTAGTCTACTGCCGGTTTAAGATGCATTCCCTCCAGACCATCCTCCTGGGTGTTCGCCAGGGGGATTACATGACTTCCATTGATTTGACGGAGGCCTACCTCCATATTCCGATTCGGCCTGGTCACCACAAATTTCTTCGCTTCTGTTACAATGGGAGGCACTTTCAGTATACGTCCCTACCCTTTGGATTGGCCTCAGCTCCCCGTGTTTTCTCCAAAATCATGGCTGCCCTTATGGCCCATGTTTCGTCCATCCCTATTAGAGCTATGTTTTATTTGGACGATATTCTTATCCTCTCCCGCTCTCCAGATCTGGCTCACTCAGATTTGAATAGGACCATTCAGATTTTACAGTCCCATGGCTTCTCCATTAATTGGTCAAAAAGCCATTTGGTTCCTTCCACCAAGATTCAACATCTGGGGGCGATTATTGACACTACCACGGGGGAGGTTTCCCTCTCTCCAGACCGCATTCTGAGCCTGTCCTCTCTGGCCTCCCGTGTCCGACTTAGTAGGTCTGCCTCCATTGCTGACTTGTCAACATTGCTTGGCAAAATGGTTTCGTCTTACGGGATCGTCCCCTGGTCTCGTCTCCACAGCAGGGCACTCCAATGGCTGCTTCTCCCTTTTCAACGGTCGGCTTCTGTTCCCACCTCTCGGCCCGTTCGGCTTCCTCAAGCAGTCATCGAGTCCCTTCGCTGGTGGACCTCGCCGTCCATTTCTCTAGGGAGCAAATTCCTCGAGCCCCAACGGACGATAGTGACTACCGACGCAAGTCTCCTCGGTTGGGGGGCTCATCTCGGCCCTCTCTCGGCTCAAGGTCTCTGGTCCCTACAGGAGCAGTCTCTCAGCATCAACATTCTGGAGCTGCGAGCGGTTTACCTGGCTCTCCTCCACTTCAAATCCCATGTCGTCGGTCAGGATGTATTGGTCCTGACGGACAATATGTCAATGAAGGCCCACATAAATCGGATGGGCGGCACTCGTTCCACGCTATTGATGAGGGAGACTCTTCGTCTAGGTCTCTGGGCCGAGGCCCATTTGCGCTCTCTGCGGGCCGATTACATCGCCGGGAGGGACAACATCCGAGCGGATGCTCTCAGCCGGAACCACCTGGACCACACCGAGTGGAGCATCTCCCCACGGCTCTTCCAGCTCCTCATGGATCGCTTCGGCCCTCTGCATGTCGACTTGTTCGCTTCCAGCGCCAATCACCTCCTTCCTCGTTTCTTCTCCCGCTTCCCAGCTCCGGGAGCGGAGGCGGTGGACGCACTACGCAGTCCTTGGCCGCGGGGAGTCTGTCTGTACGCGTTTCCTCCCCTGCCCCTGATAGCCAAGGTGGTTCGGAAACTCCTCCTAGAAAAGGCCGAGCTTCTCCTTCTGGCTCCATCCTGGCCCCGCAGACCCTGGTTTGCGGACCTAATAGCCCTGTCAGTGGCACCACCGTGGCACATCCCAGACGAGCTTGTCGAGCTGCAACAGGGCAATCTGTCTCATCCGGAGCATCAGGCCTTCCAGTTGACCGTTTGGTCCTTGAGCGGCGCCGTCTAACTGCCTCTAGGGTCTCCCCAGCTGCTGCTGCGATCATACTAGCTGCTCGCCGACCGGCCACCTTGCGCATTTATGATTCGACGTGGAAGTCCTTTCTCCGCTGGTGCTCCTCAAGGGGCCTAGATACGTCGGATATTTCAATTGAACATCTGTTAGATTTCCTGCATGACGGCTTTGTCTCCGGCCTGGCTCCTAATACCCTCCGTCGCCAAGTTGCTGCCTTATCGTCTGTTCTACAACTCCGGTCTTCAACCCCCCTTTCGAAGGAGCCCCTGATCCAGAGTTTTCTGCGCGGCGCCACAAACTTGCGCCCCCCCGTCATCCACAGGTTCCCTACCTGGGACCTCAACAAGGTACTTGTGGCCCTGACCAAGCCTCCCTTCGAGCGTCTCCATGAGACCAGCCTCAAGATGTTGTCCTTCAAGGTCTCCTTTCTAGTGGCAATCACTTCCGCCCGTCGTATATCAGAGCTTGCTTCACTGTCATCTTGCTCTGACCTTTGTCTCTTCCACAAGGACAGGGTAGTCCTCTGTCTGGACCCTTCCTTCCTACCCAAAGTCAACTCCACATTTCACAGGTCTCAGGAGCTCGTCCTCCCTAATTTTTGCCCTTCCCCTCGGCATCACCTGGAAAGACTTTGGCACACACTTGATGTCCGGAGAGCTCTTAAAGTCTATTTATCGCGTACTCAATCCTTCTGCCGAACGGAGGCACTCTTCGTCTCCTTTCAACCGTCGTCCATGGGATCTAAAGTCTCTTCGACAACTGTTGGACGTTGGCTGAGGGCCACTATTTCCACAGCTTATGATGTCCAGTCCTTGCCGGTGCCCCGGAAAATCACCGCTCACTCTACTAGGAGCGCTGCCACGTCGGCTGCCTGGGCTACCCAGGCCCCTTGGGAGGAGATTTGCAAGGCCGCAACCTGGTCGTCGGTTACTCCCTTCATCCGTCATTATTGGGTGGACACCTATGCTTCGGCAGATGCAGCTTTCGGCCGTCGTGTGCTTCAGAGGGTCCGACCTACTCCCTCCCTGTAGGACATGTGGCTTTGGTATGTCCCACGCCTGACTGCCGTGACAGCCTGGGAGGAGAATGGGCGTTGTGCTTACCTGATACGCCCCTTCTCTCCTTGCTGTCACGGCAGTCAGCCCCACCCGGTCGGGGTTCCTGGGATTTCTCGGGAGGGGGTGCCCTTTCACCTCTCTTGTATTTTTTTCTGATAGTCACTTCAGTCCGCTGGATACCTTCGCCTCAAAACTGGAGCTAAGAGGAAGAGGCGGGACTTTGCTTTTCCAGTGGACTCGGTCCTATTGGGCAGCTACCTGTCAGCTACCCATGCCTGACTGCCGTGACAGCAAGGAGAGAAGGGGCGTATCAGGTAAGTACAATGCCCTTTCTGTTGCTAAGCAAGACAGTTGTTAAATGAATTTTACTTCACTTTACGATCTTTCTCGCTACAGTTATTAAGTGAATCACTGCAGTTGTTCATAGTTGATAAGCAAATCTGTCTTCCCCTTTGACTGGGACACTGCAACCATCATAAGTATGAGTCAGTTGCCAAGCATCTGAATTTTAATCACGTGACCCTGGGGGCGTTGCAATGGTTTTAAGTGTGAAAAACAATCATGTCACTTTTTAAATGTCGTAACTTTGAACAGTCACTAGACAAATTCTTGTAAATCGAGAACTACCTGTACATGCTAGGACAGTGATGGCTAACCTTTTCCAGACCAAGTGTCCAAAGCATGTGCGTGTGTGAATGTGCATGCGTGCAGCCAAACCCTCAAAATGCAATACATGCACCCCTGTATGCACCTACCCCTGTGCATGCATGCATGCCCCCTGCATGCCCCCTGCCCACCATGCATTCACGTGAGGCATGCTCACATGTGTCCCACGCATGCATGTGCACCCTGTATGTGTCCTGCCCATAAATATGTGCCCCCTCGCATGCGCCCCACCCCTGCGCATGTGCATGCACCCCCACATAACAAATGCGCATACGCACGCGCACCCCCGCATACACCCCTGCGTATGCGGCAGAGACCTGAAGACCAGCTGGCTGGCAGGAAGCACGCGCACATGCACGGCACAGCTGTGCTGGGGCGACGGCTCGCATGCCCACAGAGAGGGTGCTGCATGCAACCTGTGGCACGTGTTCCATAGGTTTGCCATCACGGGGCTAGGGGAACAATGCTGACCATTTCTCCCATCATCCTCCCATCTATCATACTAAAAACAATGTGCTAGAACAGGGGGGTTAAACTTGATTTGATTGAGAGCCGCATCATCATTGTGTTTGACCTCGGGGAGCTGGGGTGGGCATGGCCAGCTCGATGTCACTTGTATTGGGGCACCTGTGGTAGCCTGAGCGGTCTGCTAGCGAAAACAGGCTACCAAGATCTTTTTTCAGCTGTGATGTGTTTGCCTCCTGCAACCCGCAGCCCCCCTGAGCTCTGTTTTTGTTGGCAGAGGGCTGGTCCTTCGCTTTTTCCAGGGCAGCCCTGTGGGCCAGATCTAAACACCTCATGGGCCAGATCTGGCCCCCGGCCTTGAGTTTGACACCCCTGCACTAGAACATAAATAGTTTGCACCAGGGTAGGGCATTACTACTCCCACTCTCAAGTACAGGGCAAATTGTCTATGGAGATTCATGTCATCCAGGACATGGTTGTCCCAAAGGTACTTTTTTTTCAGAGCTGAAGCAGCTTCTTGAATGAGAAGCGAAATGTCTTCAAAGAAAAACCAGAAAGCTCGGTTGCCTCTTGAAAAAAGCACCTTTGCCTGAACAAGGCAAATTGTTCAGAGACAGAAGAGCTCTTGCCTTGCTCAGCTTCAGTAATTTGCAGCCATTAAGTCTGGACAGACTTTTCTGCAGTTTGCGTAGAGCACAGATAGTACAGATATAGTTGATGTGTACTGAGCTCAGGAACAATTTGGACACTCTATGGGCTTTGCTCTCCCTCCCAGATGTGATTCTGTGATGCAGCAGGTAATCTAGTGTAATGTCACATGAAATCCCTGGCCAATGCTCTGAAGCAGTGTTTCTCAATCTTAGCAACTTTAAGACAAATGGATTTCAATTCTGAGAATTCCCCAGCCAGCCATGAGAAACACTGATCAAACAACTGTCTCTGTTTTCACCCAGGGCTGAACCATAGCTGGCTTTTATATTTCATATGTGCAGTAAAG
This sequence comes from Pituophis catenifer annectens, assembly GCF_029215685.1. Taxonomy (NCBI): domain Eukaryota; kingdom Metazoa; phylum Chordata; class Lepidosauria; order Squamata; family Colubridae; genus Pituophis; species Pituophis catenifer. The sequence goes on from NW_027256882.1 coordinate 237,566,545, forward strand.
AGAGGGCTAGAATGTGAGTTTGGAAATCATAATGGTAAAGTTGTGTTATTGGTTCTACCATTACCAGTAATAATAGACGAGAACTTAACAAACAGACCATTGCTGTGCACAAGTGCTCTGTAATTATCCGTCCATATAAATATTTGGCAGTAGCTCCCATTTCTCTACTACTGCTTTAAATACACCAAAATCTACACTGGCAATTAAGGGCAGAGAGTCCCTGACAATGGGAGAGGAAGACACAAGTATTCCATCCCAAACATACGCAAATTGTGGTATTCTCTTGCAGTCCAAAGGCAGCTGCCTACCGATAGCATGAGATAGCATCAACTCATGCGTGTGGAGATCTCATTATTTCAGTCTGCCTCTTGGTTCTCTCGCTGAGAAAGCAGGTGATTGTCAGCAAACTGGTTCTGCCTGACCTAAATGGCTGGTCCTTTGGGCATCGTGATGCCAAAAAAGAGCCCAAGATTGACCTGATTGCAGCCAAACCAGTGGTGGGTTCCTCCCGGTTTGGTCCGGTTCGGCCGAGCCGGTAGCGGTGATGATATGACGTCACCGAATCGGTTCCCCCCCCCACCCACCTTATTCTTACCTTTTATTTGGTCCCACCCCCAATCTATTGCTGTCTCCTGAGTCCAGCTGATGACTAGAGGGAAAAAAACTGTTTAAACTCTTGCCGTGGGGCTTCAAAGGGCCATCCTACAGCTGATCAGTGTTAAAAGCAAACAAATGAGTCAGGCCGTAAGTGCGAGGACTGGTCGTAAGTGCGAGGACCTTCCAGAAATGACTCTGACCAGCTAGCCACGCCCACCTAGTCACATGACCTCCAAACCACACCCACAAAATAAGCCACGCCCACAGAACTGGTAGTAAAAAAAATTAGAACCCACCCCTGAGCCAAACATAGATGAATTAAAACTAGAAGCATCCCTTTCCTGCTAGGATCTGCCCACCCAATACAGAGAATGCATGCTAAGCCTCCCCAGCTACATGTGGCACAGCAGGAGACCATGTGGGAATGAACACATCCTGTGGGGTTGCCTTCCTCAGGGACAACGTTTTTCCCTTCCCTCCTTGAGGATGAGATCAGCTCCTTCCCTTAAAATTTTCAGGAAAGACCTAGCTATTCCACACAAGCGCTGAGGAAACTGAGCACTGGAGAATGATCAGTGTGATATTTCTGGGATGAAAAACGGTACTTAGCAGTGGTGGGTTTCAAAAAGTTTTACTGCCGGTTCTGTGAATGTGGCTTGGTGGGCATGGCAGGGGAAGGATACTGTAAAATCTCCATTCCCACCCCACTCCAGAGGAAGGATTCTATAAAATCTCCATTCCCTCCCCAATCCAGGGGAAGGTTACTGCAAAATCCCCATTTCCTCCCGATCAGCTGGGACTTGGGAGGCAGAGAATAGATGGCGGCGGGGCCAGTCAGAATTTTTACTACCAGTTCTCAGAACTACTCAAAATTTCCGCTACCGGTCCTCCAGAACTGGTCAGAACCTGCTGAAACCCACCTCTGGTACTTAGGGGCATTAGGGATTTTGTTGAAATATTACCAATTATGAACTTTTATTCTTTATTGTTTTGTGGATGTTTAGCTGTGTTAGAAGATTCAGTCAGCCAGTCATTTGGACTGAAGCAGCATAAAAGGTATAGAAGTAAATAAATAACAACCTATGGTATAGTGGTTAAAATGATGGAACAAGGAGTAGGGAGACCCAAGTTCTAATCTAGACCATCCTCAGTCACTGGCACTCACCAGGTAACTTTCAGCCAGCCACTCTCAGTTGAATTTACCTTATAAGATTCTTGTTTTTGGGAAAAATAGAAGGAGCATTTGTATGCCATCTTGGGCTCCTGAAGAAAAAAAGTTGAGTTAAACGAAGTATAATAATTCACAAAGGTAGGTGCTACAGAGAGAGCACTGAGCATTATTGCTTTAATCATCACATGCTTACAGGTAATCAACTTGTGATCATAATTTGAACTGCACATGGAGATCATGTGACCCTGAGATGCAGCAACTGTCATAAATACATGCAGGCAAATTTTGATCATGTGACCTTGGGAATGCTGCAACCATTCTAAGTGTGAAGACTAGTTGTAAATCCCTTTGTCCAGTGCTATCATAACCTCAAACTGCTTTTAAACAAAATAGTTGTAAGTTGAGAGCTACCTGTACCACAAAAATATATACTAAATACTTAAGCTGAAACAGCTGTCTGTGTGGGTCTACTTGGGTGAATGACTATGAGCACCTATGTAATTTTCCTCATATTTTTAAAGAAAAAAGGCTACAACTAGGCTTCTGACTTTTATTAAGGTCTGTAGTATATACTTCAATGCAATGTTCAACCATTTATAAACCACGATTAAAGTCAGCAGCGCATTGGTATGAAGTGTCTAGTCCAGTATTTCTCAACCTTAGCAGGTTTATGATGTGTGGACTTCAATTCCCAGAATTCTCCAGCTACCTTAAATAAGCTGAGGTTAAAAATGCTGCTCTAGTCTTAAAACTGCATAAGATCACTTTGGAAGCCTCTGGGCATATAGATTTCTTTGAAGAAAGGCTATGAAGTTCACAAAATGCCTGCTGAGAAAAAATAAAGCGTTAAATGAATGATGGATTTCTTTTGGCTAATACATGAAAGTGGAGCTCTAATCAACTAATTCACACTTGCAACATTGGTTGCACAGACATTTTCTTCACAAGGGCCTCTGTTCTAGCCACATTCGTGCCAAAAATGATGAAACGTGCATTGTGACATCACAGTGTAAGTTTTGCCCTTTTCTACTTGCGTGACAACAATGCACACAAATATGTAAGGGTGGAGTTTGTGTTACAATGACATTGTGCCTCCTTCCCCTCCCCGCCCCCCCCCACCCCCCCCCCCCATGCCTGTGTGTCTGTATTATGCATGTTCCCAGAACAAGCCATTGCATAAACCTCGGACAGTTTATCTTGAGCTGTCTTCCATGTTTGTCAATCTATTTTACATAGGATACTAAACCAAACAAAGAAAGAAAATGCATATTGTTTGTAATTCTAATTTGCTGTGTCATAGCTTATCCTTCAGCTAAAACACTCATTGCCAAATAAGGATAATAAACTGCGCAATTCGAGAAATGGAATTCTCAGTCGCCCACAAGTTCTAGAACGGATTCGTGTCCCTAAATCCGAAGGAGTGAACTGAATCAGCTCCCCCCCCCCCCAATTTCTCCCACTTCATTATGTGAAAGATCTTCTGTCGTCTCCACTCCCCCACAGAAAAAGAGACTCTATAACTGAATGTAGAAGAAAATCACAGCCTGTGGAATGTAGGTGAGAGCCCATGTTTTAATGACTACCTGGGCATTTGTGCAAAAAATCCTCAGAAATTAAGCAGTCTTGATTGTTGCTTGGGTAGGATATTGGGAGAGGAAGGAGGGGAGGGAGGGAGGGAGGGAGAGGAGGGTAGCAGGGAATCTTAGACTGGAAAGTTGAAAGAATATCCCCAAAGACAATGGCTAACCACATTCTTATTGCTGCCAAGAAAATTGAAAATATACTTCTTTGAAGTTAGCAGAAATGAAGTTTGACTTAAAGGAGCTTTACCTTTACCCTGCCAACAATCTTCTATCAAGGGACTGAGTAGTTTCAACAGAAGCCTAGTGAGGGCTGGTTGCAACCATAACTGATTGACAGCTGGTTAAAGCTGTGTGATGTTATCTCCGCCATGCACAAAAGTCACAGCTGTCTGATGCTAACATCAGAGGGTAGGGTGGGGTGGGGTGGGGGAGGGAGTCCCTGTTCTTACCACCTTCCTTGCTGATGGAGCAGGTGACTGCCAGCTGTCTGAATCCACTTGACCCTCTGTGCCTGGTCCCTTGAGACGCACAACTCAAACAATGCAGGCCTTGCCACCCCAAAGAGAGCCCAGAAGCCAAAAGCTTCAATGGGGCTTTGGGGTTCCACAGAATGCCTCTGTATTTTCGGAGAGGAATTCAGCAGGTGCTTCCTCAAAGAACTGCAGCTGTTAACAAAAGCTACACAAATCCTTGCTGGGCCACAGAAGAGGACTTCCATGGACTTGGATTCCATGCTGTAGCATAAAGAGGGCTGGAGATTCACTAGCCTTGGTCTGTCAGTCCAGAATCCTCTTCCTGATGTTCATCTTGGATGGTATTGAAAAAGTAAATCCCTCTGACCATATGTAAAGTGCCTTCACAAACAAGTCTATAAGCACCCTCAGTTCTCCTATATTTGGAAATAGGACTTGCTGAATGTAATTCTTTCCCTCCCTCCCTCCATTCAGTGGCTATAATCCACAACATTATTTTGATTCATTCCTTTGTAGCGTGCTTTCTTCCAGACAGATGGCTTTTAGAGCTTCCAATTATAAGATATTAGGCAGGTTATCTGTCATCCTCTCCAAACTGAAAAAAGCATACAGAAATAAAAGGAAGGAAACTTACAGATAGATTTCATCATTGTCTGGAACTTCCCCCCAATAAAATGCTAAATTCACAGACAGGAAATTGTATAGTAAATGTACCCTCTATCATCTTTGATATGACAAGCAATTGCATGAACATAAGCTTTTGTTGACTCACAACATGTTGAGCCTAAAGGTTCAGTTTTGGTAATGTGTTTATTCTGAAATGTTAGAATAAATTAGAAGCTTGTCTGGTTATGCGGAGATTTCCTTTTGTTATAGAGTGGTTGTTCTTACAGGCAATATCAATCTGTAAAAAGAATGGCACAGCAGTGGACTGAAAGCACTACCAATTAGTGACAGGAGACATAACACTAAGTTTGGGAAGCCATAGTTGTTTGGATCTTATTATAAGAAAAGGAGACCAGTTCTGGAAAAGAGTCTGACAACATGGCTCTACAGCGTGTCACTGGATTTCTTGGAGGGCTGGATCAGCATTGTAGTTGTCCTCCATGGGCCGGCCGGGTGGAGGGAGGAGATGGGACGGACACCCTCCTGCAGCATCCTGCTGACCAAAATGGGGTACGGGGGGAGGCTGAGGGCAGCCGCCGCGTGCCTCGTTTTTGGCCTGGACGCCCTCCTGCAGCACCCTGCTGACCAAAAAGGGGCATGCAGGGGCACCCGTGGCCCTCCTTTGGCCCATTTTTGGGCTGGACAGCCTCTTGCAGCATCCTGCCAGCCAAAACAGGCCATGGAGGGGCTGCCCGTAGCTTCCCCGCAGCCACTTTTTTGGCCTGGACGGCCTCCTGCAGCACCCTGCTGGCCAAAACGGGGCACAGGTGGGGCCCTCACATGGCCTGTTTTGGCTGGCAGGGTGCTGCAGGAGGCCATCCAGGCTGAAAACAGGCCACATGGGGGCTGGCCGTGCCCTCCATGGCCGTTTTTGCTAGCAGAGGCACCATGGGCCGGTCCTTTGCTATTTCCAGGCCGGCCCTGTGGGCCAGATCTCAGCACCCCTGGGTCCAGCCCGTGGGCCTTGAGTTTGACACCCCTGCTCTACAGAGTACAAGTGAAGCCAGGAAAGACTTCTTATTATTCTTTGTGTTATTTCCATCTTTGTGTTATTTGCAGGGTCTGCAGTTTTATATTTTGCTCACCACTTCTTCTGGTCTGCAGCATCAATGGGGCATATGCCTATGGATCACATGTCTTCATGTAAGCAGTCCATTCATTGCTTTTTCGGTCATCTTTGGGGACGCTGGCTGTCAGGATTGAGTGCAAGTGCCCACTTCACAATTGTTTCCACATCAGCTCTGACCACATTTCCGTACCATCATAACCTTGCTTCTCTCATTTTGTCTGGAATTGGGGTGACTTTGAAAGCCTTCTGGATGTCTTTGTTCATAATACGATCCAACTGTGTGACCTCCAAAGACCATCTCATCATTCACATTTTCACTATATGCAGTGCCTGTTTGTGTCTCTTCATCATTGGCCAGCCTCCCGCCCCATAGAGTGCCACTGGGTGGATAATTGTGTGGTAGATCTTTGATTTAAGGTAGTGTGTTCTTTTGGTCAGAGAGGATGGCAGCAACCTGGTGCCACTTCGGCTAGGCGACGTTGACTCATGCCTGGGCAGCCAGAAATGTGTCACCATCAGTTGTTATACGGGATCCAAGATAACGAAAATCAGAGACCTTTACAAGTGGGGTGCCATTAATTATGATCATACTATCTGTCTGGATGCTGCATTCCAGATGTTCAGTTTGCGCCAAATTAAACCGCAGTTGAAATTCATAGAGGTGTATCTTCCATTGGTTGACCAGTTACTCAATTCCATCCCAGGTCTTGCAAGCCAGCATAACATTGTCGGCATAGAGCAAGGTCCATGGGTGCAGCATTTGCAGATCTGCAGTCACTGTGTCCGTGCACAGGATGAACAAGAGTGGTGACAGGGCAGATCCTTCAGATGGAAAACGATTCAGTGACATCAGTGGAACAGTGGATAGAGTTGGTGGCATTGTTATAGAGGAGCTGCAGCCAGTGGACATAGGCCACTGGGACACCATGAGGGTACACATGAGTTTATGCGAGATCTGATCAAATGCCTTCTCTATAGCAAGAAAGACCATTCTCCTCTTTTCCCTGTGCCTCTCTTTCAGCAGTCAAGCAGCATGGATCTCATCCATCGCTCCATGACCTTTTACAAATCAGCACTGGTTTGGTGAGATGGTAATGATGCTCCACAGGTGGGCATCAATCACACGTTCAAAGATTTTAATTGAGTGGCATGGGAGGCGGATTGGTCAGTAATTAGGGCAGGCAGTAACATCACCTTTGCCTTTCTAGATGGGTACTGTGACATTGGGCTATGCCCTTTTAAAAAAGCCTTGCCAGGACTACCACTCCCTGAAGTCCCATCTTCTTCCAGATTTTGGCTGGGATGTCATCTCATCCAGTCACTTTACCATTTTTCATGGTGCAAATGGCAGCTGCAACTCCTGGATATGCAGCTGTCCTTGGAGGAACATCTGACAGCTGTAACCAGGGGGACCTTTTGTCAGGTTCGCCTGATTCGCCAGTTGCGGCCCTTTCTTGATCGGGATTCCCTGTGCACAGTCACTCATGCCCTCGTCACCTCTCGCCTTGACTACTGCAAGTGCTCTCCCCTTGAAGAGCACCCGGAAGCTCCAACTGGTCCAGAAAGCAGCAGCGCGGGTAGTGATGGGAGCAGCATGGCGCTCCCATGTAACACCGCTCCTGCGCGAGCTGCACTGGCTCCCAATGGTCTTCCGGGTGTGCTTCAAGGTGCTGGTTATCACCTTTAAAGCGCTCCATGGCATCGGGCCTAGCTATCTTCGAGACCGCCTGCTGCTACCGACGACCTCCCATCGTCCCGTGCGCTCCCACAAAGAGGGCCTCCTCAGGGTGCCATCAGCCAATCAATGTAGGCTGGTGACCCCCAGGGGGAGGGCCTTCTCTGTGGGGGCACCTACCCTCTGGAATCAGTTGCCCCCAGAGATAAGGAGAATCCAAGACCTTAGTGCCTTCCACCGTGCCCTTAAAACCCACTTTTTCCAGCAAGCTGGGCTGGCTTAAGAAGAAATTTTAAATGTTTTAATTGGTTTGTATTTTTAATTTTGGGCCAAATTTATATATATTTTAATTGTTTTTTAATATTTGTATTTTATGTTTTTTAATTCTGGCTGTACACCGCCCTGAGTCCTCAGGGAGAAGGGCGGTATATAAATTTAAAATAAATAAATAAATAAAATAAACTTCGATGGACATGATGGAGAGCATCGCACCCTGAGCTGAATGGCTACAGGGATTGGGAGGTGGTGTGGAAACTCCTCACTGCATATTCCAGTAAAGTGATCACGCTTTGATAAGCCAGGAAAGACTTATTCAGGCATTTCTGATAAATAAAGTGGGGCACAGAATCAAGCACTTGATCTTGACTCTCAGCTTCACTCATGTCATATATTCCCTCCCTCCTAATGCCTATGCATTTAGGAAGAGGTTTTCTATAATGTGCTGCCCACAGTGAGGGCAGAGTTATGTGGCTTAGCCTCAAAACCCTTTTGTTGTTGTTACTTGCGAAGTCGTGTCCGACCCATCGCAACCCCATGGACAACGTTCCTCCAGGCCTTCCTGTCCTCTACCATCCTCTGGAATCTATTTAAGCTCACGTCTACTGCTTCAGTGACTCCATCCAGCCACCTCATTCTCTGTCGTCCCATTCTTCTTTTGCCCTCAATCTTTCTCAGCATTAGGCTCTTCTCTAGTGAGTCCTTCCTTCTCATTAGGTGGCCAAAATATTTGAGTTTCATCTTTTCAAAACCCTACCTAGTACTAGTTGGATAGTTTCAATTTAGAACAAATCAGTTCCAGTGACCTCTTGCCAATGGCTGCCAGAACAAACATGACAAGCCTATCATGGGGCATTGATGTAGAGAACAGGACATGAATACTCTTTTCCCACTTCCTTACAATACGTCCTTACGGTTCCTACGACTGAGGGTTTATCTACCAGTGCAACTTGAACCTCCATGAAGAACCAGCAAGCAGCCTGTCATCTCTGATTGTGCATGGGACAACAGTTCACATGTTCTTAAATACAGGAAGACTGTGCCTAAGTGTATGATTTGTTGTACATCAGATATTTAAACTGCTGCATAACAGGTAGCTGTTAATAGCCATGTAGAATAACATTTGTTGCCTGAGAATAATCAAACCATGCACAGAGAAACCATTCTGTGGGAGTACAGTGTTTTGAATGCATAGCACATATGGTTGTTTTTTCTAAGTCACATTTTCTCAGAAGCACCTCATAGACTTACTTTCCTTGGTCCAACATGCAGAAAGGTTTTTGTTCTCACACTGAATACCAGCTGGAGATGTAAGATATGCATGTCTCTGAATATTCCAAAGGCTGCAGAAAACAATGCAGCTTCAGCTTTTCTCTTCTTCCTGCAGCCCTTCACAACCTGTTATGATCAAAACTCAAATCCTGCTTACGAAAGGCATGAGAAAACCTGCAGTCTCTGCTTAGCTCTTCAAGTACTGTAGAATATTCTGTCACGTGATCCATCTGATTACATTAGTACCTCAAGTAATTTCTTAAAGGAAAATAACATTGATTCCTTGAAGTTCCAAATTAGATTTATAAAGCCATGTATAACTTCAGTGCCATGCTTAGTTGTTGAATAAATGTTAAATTTATTCAACAACAGCAGATACTACTGTTCATAGGCTAAAATATGTATTACGAACCCTTAAAATATATTCAGTGGTGATACAGGTAAGTACAAACCAGGCTTTTAAAAGCAATTGTACAACAAAACCATAACAACAATTCTTAAAATTCAATGCATCCTTTGCTGAAATAATGTTAGCTGCAGAATGTATTTAACAATATTCTAAAATTAACAATGTGCACATTGGAATTTCCTTCTGAAATTGCTTTCTAAAACTAATGTTATTGTGCTAAACTAATTAACAAAAGAAAATACAATACATAAAACATTATTAATGAAACAACATCACTCAAAACTAATAACAACAAAGAAAATGGGCCTGGAAAATTATGTCATAAATAATCCCAAATTGCCATGCACTGCTTCCTTTGCACTTTTGTCGTTGGGAAAAAAAATCCCACAAATTAGTTGACTAACAACATATGTAACAAATTGATTGCTGCAAATCAAATATAGCTTCCTGTGTTAATACTTTTTTTAGCCAGCTCCCATGTCTGGACCACACAGGCAAAGAGATGGATTTGCTTAGTTCAAACACTAAGCAACAGCTGAAAAGGCTGCTTTGTACTTGTCCATATCACCATTCTCACTGGTTGACCAAAGAGTAAGGTTTCAAATGCAAATTTTCAAAACAAGACCCTTTCAGACCAGGGTCTAACTAAAGACCATATTGGCGAAGCACTTTGAGAATTGTAGTACTAAAACATATCTTGGGAAAGTCTGCTCAAAATAGTAATACTGGCATTGCTTGTTATAGCAAAGGATATACTGTAATGAAGAGTACTTTCAACATCAAGTTTAAACAAGATCTACTGGTTCTTCAGATGAGCTGTGTTGCTAATTTTCACAGCAACAATCTTTTAAAAAAAACATACAAAAAAACCCCTGAGCCAAAAGGCTCCCTATGATTTTCTTATCTCTCTCACCTTTTTAAAGCAGAGACATGAAGATAATGGTTTTCCTATTGCATAATGTTGCTAGTACAGGTAGTTCTTGCCTTACAACAGTTTGTTTAGTGACCTTTCAAAGTTACTCAAAGCACTGAAAAAAGTCACTTATGACCATTTTTTCACACTTACAGCTGTTTTAGCAGCCCCATCATCATGTGATCAAAATTCAGGCAGTTGGCAATTTACTTATATTTATAATGGTTGCAATATCCTGGGGTCATGTGATCATCTTTTGTCAGCTTCTGACAAGCAAATTCAATGGGGAAGCCAGATTCACTTAACAACGGTGTGACTAACTTAACAACTGCAGCGATTCACTTAACAACTGTGGCAAGAAAGGTTGTAAAATGGGGCAAAATTCACTTAACAACTGTGTCACTAAACAATAGAATTTTGGGGCTCAATTGCGGTTGCAAGTCAAGGACTATCTGTAATAGGCATAACATCACTTTCGCATCTTTTTAGAACTTTCATGTGGAACTTATGAGGTCCTTCAGCTATAGCTAAACATAAAAGCAAAGCCTTCATGCAGACACCGTGTCAACTTAAACCCACTGATTTCACACTTTCAGCAATTATATTAACATGAGGAATGTGAAAGTAAACCTGCCCTCTTAGCCACATTATTGACAATGATTTGAGCTTGTTAAATGGAAATGACCTATTGTCTTCCGTAATAAAAGTTTCCAACTCCTTGCTGCAACTGTTTTTTGAGATGGATGAAATTTATCTAGGTGCAGTTTTGATGAAAAGTCCATGTTTATAACAAATATTTTTTTTAAGGAAGAGTTAGATACCTTCATTAATTGGGGTGATTTGAAGAGACAAATACTTTCAGAGTCCACCACATATGAAAAGTTGGCGAAGGCTATTTTAGAAGAATGAGGTAATAAGAAATGTGCAGTATTGTAGGTTCCTGCTTATATAATTACAAGTTCTTTTGTTTTATACCTGTACATCTGAAGGTTAAACTAGATCCTGACTTGCACAAGCACAGTGTCCTTTGTGCACAATCACACATACTCTGTTCTTGCTATAGCATACCAGTGATAAAGAAGTAGTTGGAGATGCTACTGTTGTGTGTTGCAGTAGATGAAACTGAATAATGGGCCAAACACAATTAACTTCTATGAAATAGCTAGAAAAGACTGCTGATGAAACTCCAAGCAACTCTACAGTTCTTTCAAACTACATGATTCAACAGATCTCACTCTCTCTCTCTGTCTGTCTCTCTCTCACACAACACACACACACACACACACACACACACACACACACACACGCTGCACATGCATGCTTGGACCCTCTCTGCATGCGCAAACCCTTCTGCGCATACGCAGAGAATAAAAAACAGGTTACTTCTTGGTTAAAACCAGGAAGTAACGGTGTCCAGGCAGGTAGGTGGAGCCTCACGCTGCCGCCGCTACCGGTTCTCTGAACCACCTGCCCCCATTAGCGGTTCCCCCGAACCACTGCGAACTGGTAGCATTTCACTCCTGCATACCAGTCATTTTTCCTGAGGCCTTCCATACACACTCATTGATCACTATTGGCCAGTGTTGTGATCTAGTTTTATAAATCTATTTTGCTTTGCTGACCCACATTGGATTTCCCGCCCCTCCTATTAAGTCTTACTGAGTTGTATCTAAGATCCAGTGTATCTTGAAACAGTGTTTCTGATCCTGAATCCTAGTTTGTTTTCCAGTCCCGCTTTGTTCTTAGTTCCTGACTTTTTTTTGTTGTTGTTCTTGCTCATAGTTCCTTAGTCCTGATTTTTCAGCCTGCTGCCATTGCCAGGTCAAAGGGAACAGTTTCATTGTTTGTAATTCTAAACAATAAGACATTAACAGGACATTAACAGTTTTATTATTGTGTGTGATCCCTCATGGCATTTTTGGAATCAAGAGTACTCTTACTATAACAGTTCTGCTAAATTAGCAGGTGATTTATGTGTCCCCCAACCAGCAAATATTTATAGAAAAGATAATGACAATATCTAATTAAAATCTTAACAGGCTAGCAATGGTGTACATACTGACAGAGTGAAATGCAAAGTTATGATCCACTTTCATGCCAGTTTTGAAAAGCTTAAAAAAATAAGGTTGAAAAAGATATATCATCCTGCTAATCAATTGATCCAAGAACTTTCTGTACATACAAGAGAACTCAAAGTCATACAAGTATTGTACATCTAAGTCATACCGTTCTTTAGCTGCCACAAACTAACAAAATCAATATGTGAAAAAGAAAACAAACATACGAAGAATAGCACTAGCTTTCCAAATAGCAAAGAAACAAGCAGATACTGTTACACAACATCCCATCAGAATGCAGAATTTGAGTACTAGAAAAACTAGCTGTCAAGCTCTTAAAAGACTACATATTTGTCGAATGAAATGAATATCACAATATGATTTCAACTCAGCTAGTCTGAAATTAGGAGCTGAAGATCTTATTAAATAAAATCATAGCAGCAATATCCACGATCAACAGACTACTGTATTAAAAATATGATATATAATGATCAAAAGCCAACAGTCTAAGGTATGAATTATTATTCCAACTGAATTTAAGCATTTGTTTCAGCTTTGCAACACAAATTAGATGCCATCTCTTCACTCCAATCCAGGCTTCTCCCAGATTCTTGTGGTTACTTTGCTCATCTTTAAGAAATGCTCGGTTTGATGTTGGCTTGTACAATAAACCAGGATTAAACACCACCACTATGGTGGCTGGGTGTATACAAGAGGGAGAGCGGGAGGTCCGTAAAAAACAAAATTAATTAGTTAGAAAACAGGGCAAAATAGTTCATCTACATTAACTGTTGTATATCTTTATTTCTACAGTAATTAGATATTGACTTTTTTCAGTTTGAAAATGAAGTGCTGCATTGGTACAGTCTCGGAGCAAGCCTCTCCTGGCTGTTACATTGGACTGTCTACCCAACCCTACTACTGCATGGGGGATGTGGGGCAGGGAGGCAACATAGCTGCTCCACTTGATGCTTCTTTCTGTTTCCCAAGCCAGCTGCTACTTGAATGCGGCAATTTCAGCGCTGTCATTGCATAAATGGAAGAATGGAGTGATCTAGCCAGAACAGAGGGAAAGAATTCAGACAGCCACCAAGAAGAAACCTCAGTCAGACAGCCACCAAGAAGAAACTGTTATTTATTGTCTGCTGCTGCACATAACTGCAGCTTTCATATTCGGTAGCAATGTTTGAGGGCATTCTGGGGGTTGCATCCAAGGTTGGGGAGGGCGGGGACACTCTGTCTGGACTCCATGAGTTATAAACTTCTCTTTAGCCAATGCTTTACTTAGGACTGGCACCTCAGCTAATTGCATTTAAAGACTCCAGTGGCTGGCCAGACATTCTAACAAACAGTGCTAAGCAAATTAAAGCCAAAGGCTTCATCACATTTTCCACAAATAGTACATTACCACAATTTATTGAAGTATTCTGAACTAAATAAAGCTTTGGCATAGGATTGATAAATCTTGGGATTTATAGCAAATGCTTCCTCTGTGTCTGAGGAAAAACAAACAGCTCCACATTTGCCATTCTGGATTCAAACACAAGAGACGAATCTATTGCAGGCTTAGTCAAAGCTCTTTCTTTATGAAATTATTATTTCAGTCAATGTGGTGCAAATAGAAATTCAAATGAATAGTTGGGCACATAATTTAATCTTATCATAAATGATGAAAACGTTCTAGGGCTAAATGTGTTGCTCTTAGAATGCTTTGTCTAAAGAAAACACATGGACCCAGGGTGGAAGCCAAACTTTTTTCCATGAATAACAGAAAGAATAAATCACAGATTACCCTTCTCTTATTGTATACCAAGTGATGAAGCATGTGGCCCTTGAGTGTGGGCCTCAGAGATAGAAGGGGGTGGGGTTTGCTCTTATTTTTATATACTATAGCTTACCCTGTCAATGTTGTGGGACTATTCTTGGTGGCTCCCCTACTGAATCACCAAGAACACTCCCACCAACACTGATAGGGCAAGCCATTAATATATAAAAATATGAGCAAACCCTATTCCCTTCCAGCACTGATGATTTTACCTAGTTTGGTAATGAAATGTCTGCAAGAAAACCACAAAGTTCAGAGAGCATCAAGGATCCGAAGTTCAATCTTGAGCTACAAATATTGTCTAACATTTAAATATGAAATTGCCTTATTCATTTTTTTTATGCAACTCTGCACTAGGTTTCTGTCATGTCATCTAATTATAGCAATGCCAGTGACTGGAATGTGCAGATACTATATTTCTTGGTCTTAAAGTCTAACAACTGTACTTTGGACTTCCTTCAACTTCTTGGCATTTATTTAAGTACAAGGAGAAAAAGAGTACAGGAGAAAGTAAAGCTGTCCAAGTAGGTAAATACTAGAAATCATGCTCAAGCATTTAAGAACCAAGCCAAGATGAGATTATTTGAGCTCTGACTTTTTCATTAGAGATAGGAGTTTTGACATTCAGATTTATGCAGCAAAAAAAAAAAAAAAAAAAAAACTGCGGAAAAAAATCAATTAAGTTTTAAAGGAAATTTACATTTTGAGAGGCTCAGGAAAAATCAATTCAATGATAGTTTTTTTTTTTTAAAGAGCTTGCTATTGAAAACATTTCTGTGGTGGCTGCAGCCATGCTTTTCACCAAATCATGGATTGAGCAACATGGTTTAGTGAATGAGCCAGAAAAAAGCCAGTTCAGTCTTGCAGATGAGCAAAATTTGCATATCTATTTGTAGCTTCCTGGTCAGTTATAGTTTTTCTGTCCTTTCTTTTCCTCAAATAATCATGATCTAAAACCTGATGTATTCAAAATAATATGAGGCCAACCTCATAAAGAATGTTGATTCCGGGGTGAAATCTAAAATTTTTTGCTACCGGTTCTGTGGGTGGGGCTTAATTAGTGGACGGGGCTTGGTGGTAAGGTGACTGGGAGGGTGTGGCTTGTTGGTCAGGTGGGCGTGGCAAAGTCAATGTCACTTCTTTGCCCTTTTTTAACCTACAAAACACAACACAACACAACAACTGGCTCACCCACAATATAAAAGCAACTGTGCTAGACCCAAAATGTTCCCTGCAACAAGCAGTAACCTCACACAGCCACAAAAAGCCCAAAAAACCAACTTTCACACTTTACACACACAAAATTCCACATACAGCTTCGTGAGATTTTATGTGTTTGTGTAGTTAGAGTGAAACACTACAGAAACACACTAAATCTCAGAAAGCTGCACAAATATTATTTTATTTTTATTTTTATATAAAAGCAGCTAAATTTAAAATTTCCTAAACTTTAAATGGCTAGGTCTAAAAAAAGAACAACTAAAAAAACCCCCAATTAACTATTTTTTTAAAGCTCCCAAAGGGGAAAAAACCTTACCCAATAGAACAGGGATCTCCAACCTTGGCAACTTTAAGACTTGTAGACTTCAACTCCCAGAATTCCTCAGCCAGCTTTGCTTTGCGGGCTGAGGAATTTTGGGAGTTGAAGTCCACAACTCTCTGCCTGCTTGATTGCAGGCAGGGAAATTCAGTTGCTTGCTGATGCAATGGATTGCAGGGATTACAGGAAGGCGTTGCGACCAGCAGCTAAGGTAAGCAAGCTGAGGGGGGGAGGGGGAGGGATTTTTGCTACTGATTAGCAGGCAACTCAGCTGAGGTCGTCAGAGCTTGGATCGTCAGAGCCATTAAAAGGAAAAAAGTTTTTTTCTTTTACATGGCTCTGGCGATCCAAGCTGAGTTGCCTGATTAGCAGGCAACTCAGCTGGGATCGTCAGAACTTGGCTTGTCAAGAGCCATTTAAAAGAAAAAAAAGGCTCTGATGATTGCGCGGCTCAGCTGGGCATCGAGGGCAGGGGCAGGGATTTTTGCTACCGGTTCTCCGAACTGCCCACCACCATCGCTACCTACTCGCTCAAGCTGGTCCGAACCGGGAGCATTTTACCTGTGTGTTGATTCAAAGAAAACCTTCAAGTGAAAGAAATGTATCATCCTTTCACCTGAAGATAAGGGACAGATTGCCATGGTGAAATTCTATCTATGTGGATGCTAAGTGTTGACACCAAATAGTTGGTACAAAATCAATCAATTCATCAATCAATCAAAAATTGTTCTTTCATTGAGGAACATTTGAAAGAGTCTTAAATTTAATGCCACATGGCTTTGAAATCTGCAGTGTTGTTCACTTTTTATTCCAGCATTGGCCTCTGTTCTTCAGCAGGTGGTTTGAAATTCATACACAATAGCTACAGGAAGTCTTTTACAGGAAAAAACACGGCAACAGTAACTCCAGGGTGGAGTTTCCACATGGAGCAACCAACAACTTAATATTCTCCTTAGTCTGTATTAAGCAAAAGAAGATATTTGCCCTCCAGCCTATTCTCATGTGCCTCTCTTCAGTTGCTTGAAGGCAGAATATTCCCAATAACTATTAGATGAGATCAGATTATATTTATAATACCTTTTCGCCACTTTTATGAGCGTTGAGGAATCTAGAAGCAGCTTTACCTTGATACTATCCAGTTTCCTGGGAGATGATGTATTGTTTCTTTTTAACATCTATTACCTGTCTACACCAATTAAATATTTTGGAAGTAGAATCCTAAAGCAGGATCCTGAAACTGATTTCCCCAAAGCATGTTTAATGTCATAAGTGCTTCACTTCAGCCAACTCTAACTAAAGCATTCCCCTGTGTTTCTTTTTGTTGCAGTGTAAACACTGTATTCCTTGGTGACTTTTGATGTCCAAATCTGTGTTTATTTCCTGTCCTCTCATCTCACCTCCATATTTTATGGAGACCCCTTGCATCCTGGACATAAATTGTTTCCATTCCTACCCTCAAAACGATGCTGTAGAGCACTGCACACCAAGACAACTAGATACAAGAACAGTTTTTTTCCCAAACTCCATTACTCTGCTAAACAAATAATACCCTCAACACTGTCAAACTATTCACATTAGGCTGCATTACTATTGCTAATGGTCTTCTCATCGTTCTTGTCGCCCATCTCCTCCCACTTGTGACTGCATGACTGTAACTTTGTTGCTTGAATCCTTGCAATTTATATTGATATTGATTGTTCTCTAGTATGATATGATTGCTTATTGTACTGTATGAATGTCACTGGGTGTTGTGCCTTGTGATTCTTGATGAGTGTATCTTGTCTTTTTATGTACCCTGAGAGCATATGCAACAAAGACAAATTCCTTGTGTGTCCAATCACACTTGATCAATAAAGAATTCTATTCTATTTAATGTTGCCACTACCAAAAATTGGAGAGTCAGTTCGTACAGAAACAGTTGCTCTACTGATCAGCTTGTTAGATACAGCGCTAGTATTAGCATTTAGACTTATATACCACTTCATAGTGGTTTACAGCTCTTGTAAATGGTAAACCATTTACAGAGTCAGCATATTTCCCACAACAATCTGGGTCCTCATTTTACCAACCTCAGAAGGATGGAAGGCTGAATCAACCTTGAGCAGGGATTGACCTGGCAGCGAACAGTGGGTTAGCCTGCAATACTGCATTCTAACCACTGTGCCACCATGGGCTCCATGCCCATGACAGCGGAATGTAGTCTTCTTAAAATCTTAATCTACGCTACAGAGATGTAAGCATGGATAATTTAGCCTGGATATTTATCAATTACAGCATGTGAGAACTGTGAATTATATCAGATTGTGGGTAATAGATTGGCCTTTCTATATACTGTATATAATGGTTTTGACGGGAGAAAAATAACCATAAATTAACAGCTTCAGGTAGTTCATTATGTGAAGTTGAGGACATGACCGAGGTTTAGGGTGTTGTCTGACTTCCAAACATTCCAGGAGAAATGGAACAATGATTCATTGCTACTGGAAATAAGAGTTCGCCTGGATGGGGTTTTGGATTATCATCACACCCAACAGTCCCTGTTTTTATAAATTGTGAGTCACTATCAGATTTCCTTTCATGTCCCTTGTTTGTTCCTCAGTTTATTGCTTGGTCTTACATACCGCTTCAGCTTCCCAACTCTAAGTAGTTCCCAAGATTTCCCATACTATAATTAAATGAAAAACACCACAAACAAAACTCCAATTATAACAACACTCAACTGGTGTCCTAAAATTCCATATCTGGGGTCAACCTTCATCAGCCAGCACTCTGTTATTGTTCAACCCCTGCAGAAGATGCAATTTTTAACCATTTTCTAGAAGTAGGGTAGGGACAGGCCGTTCTTGCTTTCAAGAGTAATCTGTTCCAAAGGCACAAGGGTGCAGGAGAAATTTGGTTCCACACCCCACATCAGATCTGTCATGAGTTGGGGCAAAGAATGCCCCTTAGCTGGTTTCTTTTGGTTGGGAGGATTCCAGCTTGGAGCAGAAGATTTAATTCCTGGTTACAGGACAAAGGGACAATCAATTAATGCTTTTGCTAATGTATTTGTAACATGGATTATGTCATCTCTTTTGGGGAGCAATGGTAGTCCCAGAGCCAAGATCGTGAAAGAGTAATTTTTATAAAGGCTTCAGAAAAAAATAGGAAATGCAGAATTACAACATTTAGGAAAAAGAGATGTACAGATGTTATTCAGTTCTCATTTTGAATGTGTTTTTCTTGTGTGAGTGGCGTCTGTGTGTGCACCTCCTCTGTGTGATCTCTCTCCTTCTCATTAACTGGCAATTAGGGAAATTAAATTTCTCGGCACATTTGGAAACCTATCATGTGCAGGAGCGATTAGCAACTCTGAGTTTTCTTGCCCTGTCAGTGCCTATTTCATATTCACTCATTGTCACGGTAACCTGCTATGTGACAGAAGGCATATGACGTTGCACAGGAAGCTGTTAGATACAGAGAGGAGGTGTTTTGCTGACCAGCTACCCAGGCATGCAGTCCCTACATGGTACAGTTTTCAAGAATGGAATGTTCCAGCCAAGGCCTTTTTCCAGCAGGATTTCTTCAGTACTGAAAAGAAGCACAATATTTTCTACTTTGGTATGTTCTGAAAACATTTCTGGGCCATTCCTCTCCCCCAAATGTTCAGCTGATGCTGAATCAGTGTCCTCTTAAAACAAAAGTACAATCCTATCACCATAAAAGCTTAAGAGGATAATCAGATTCATCAAGAAGCTTCAGCTGTGAATTGGGATAATTGTCCATTGCCGTACCCATTTGTATCATTTAGGCTTGCGGGTGCAAGACGAGCGTTATTATCCTTTCTGTGGCCTGCAGAGGTTGCCTAGAGTGGATGAGGTCATATATTTGAGCCTCTTTTTGCATTTTTGGGATGGTGGCTAAGGAACAAGATGGGCACCTTAAGTCTTCAAAGAGTATCGGGCATCTGTTTTACTCCCTTAAAAATTCCAAAAATTGTTTTCCTGACCCAAAAACTCAGTTCATTTTGGGTATGTGGCCAATGTCATGCATGCTGCATTTGGTGCAAGGGAACTTAGGCAGCTTTGGAGAAAGTGAACATAGCAGAATATCTTACACAGAAACCACTCAAGATCTCCAAAGGGGATCTGGGAATATTTCTGCATTTCTGGACTCTTCTCATCAAACTGTTCATTATGACGTTTTGCATTAAGAAACAATTTCTTTTAAAAAGCAGAGGAATTAGTATGTCATAGAACTAATTTCCAGCCTGTGGCCTCTCCTACATTTTCAAGATTGACCCTGGAATCCAAAAGCTTTCTCAAAAATAAAGATGATGAATGGCTATAGATTAGTGCCTCGTTTGGGAATATGCTCACCTGCCAAGAAGAAAGATAAACGATGATAATAGGAAGCATTTGTATAGCTTTCAATATTTTGAACTCAGATATATCTCCCATGTCTTTATGAGGAAGCACTCCCTTTTACAGCAGGCATTTGATTTGCTGTCAACATATTCTCAGGTTTTTAGCTGAGCATGGCTGGTTGGGGAATTCTGGGAGTTGGAGTCCACAGGTCTTAAAGTTGCCAAGGCTGGACATGCTTATTTTAATCTTAAATGATACTGTGTTGGTTGCAATCTAAGAAGACATCAGAATGGGATCCAGCTTTCTACACTAGTAGATACCTTGCTAGGGTGAAAAATGAGGGAAGAAATTGCTTGTTTGAATTGTACCTTCTGCCTTGTGGAGGAACAGTAATGACATTGTAAAGATTGTCCCAAAAGAAACAAGGACAAGTTTTTTACTAGTGTATAAAAAAAAAAAAAAAAAGAAAAGGGAAAACTTGTTTACAGCTTTTCCATTTACCCCTCTAGAGTTCATGTGTATTGAAACTGCTGAAGGGTAGCAGTTACCTCTTCTATAAAGCCATGCCTGGGTAGGGAAGTGCATTCTGGGTGTCTGAATTTCGGCAGACAGCAAGAAGGAGCCACTTCTGTTTATTCATCAGTTGTTACCTCCAGGACATCATTCTTTCACACAGCTACCCTTTTACTTTTGACTAGTGTAATGCATGGACATTGAAGGCAAAGTGGAGAGCCTCCAACTTGATGAAACTAACCTTGTCATAAATCACCAGAAAACTCTAACCCTTCCTAGAAACCTGCAGCTATGCTCTTGTTTGCTTCTTAGCACAGGATTGCAGCATAATTACAGGCTTCCAAGGCCTTGTCAATCTGGTTTCAGGAAAAAAACCCAAACCCTCAGCTTTCCTGGAATGCAGCTATGATGACACTGCTTGCAATGCAGCTGATTCAAGAGCAACTGTGGGGTTTAGAAAATGGTCTGGTGCAGGGGTGGGTTCTACTTACCTTTACTACTGGTTTGCAGCGGGGCCGTGCATGTGCATGCACTCTTCTGCGTAGGCGCAGAAGCACTTTGGTGACATCAGGGTCGGTGGGCGGGACCTCCTGCCAGTTTTACTACCAGTTCTATAGAACTGGTGTGAACCGGGGGCAACCCACCACTGGTCTGGTGGTTTTCTTCTTAATCGGAGAGCACTAATGCTCCCCAAGAAAGCATTAAAGATATCCAGCCTTGCTGCTGCTGAAAAATGCCACCCTCTTTCTGAAGACTTCCAAACATTTGGAACATGCTCGCGCTATCTCTCACTAGCTAAATATTTAAGCAGCTGCGTACTGCCGTTGTATTTCAACATGTTATTTTTAACATGTGGCCCCATTTCCCTACTTCAAACTGCATCTGTCACTGAGTATCCAGTGAGAGGAACAACCGATAAAATTCTTGACCATTAAAGTGGAGGACAACTTACTTTTTCCCACCGGGTGACCTACATTTCCAGGTGCACTTCCGATATCCAGCCTTTGTGCTACTTTCCATGCAAAATGTGCTTTTCAGGTGGAGTACCTGAAACGAACAACAGCAAAGAGAGACAGAAAATGTCCTTTTAAGGAGCAGAATTTTGGAAGGCAGGCAAAGGAGATGAAAGGAAGTAGTTTAAGTGGGTTGCAAAAAAAAAAAGGGGGGGGGAAGTAAATAAAACATTTCAAAAGTAACTTCAGGATAAGCAGTAGCTTCCAGTAATAACAAACTGCTGTGCATGCAACCCACTTAAAATATATATTATAGATGCCAAAAGTCTTTGAAGAACATGCCTTGCCCCCTCCCCACAAATAAGCTGCCTGCTTTCTTGTCTCCACCTCCCCCCCCCCAAAGTAGAAACCACATCCTCTCTCCTTTTTTCTCTTCAGTAGCTTCTCTTCTTTTAAGCAGCCATGTGGTTCCTGTGGCTTTTTCCAAGATTCAGCATGGCAATTGGCCATTTCTTAATTAAGAGGAAGCATTTCCTGATGACCTTACGATTGGTTAATATTGAGTCCTTTATGATTTTATTTTTAGCAATTGCTCCATTTCAGCACATACCTTCTGTTTTGGCATAAATTAGTTGAACAAGAAAGGGATAAAGAGAAATATATCTATTCCAGGGGTGGGTTCTACTTACCTTTACTACCGGTTTGCAACGGGGCCGCGTGCGTGCTCTTCTGTGCATGCTCAGAAACTTCTGCACATGCGCAGAAGCGTTCTGATGACGTTGGGGTCGGTGGGTGGAGCCTCCCGCCGGTTTTACTACCGGTTCTATAGAACCGGTGTGAACTGGGGGCAACCCACCACTGATTTATTCCTATCAGTATTGAAATCCATTTTCTATTAAAAATAATTGCAGACAAAACAAAAGCATTCAAAGTTATTGGAGATAACTGCTGGGGATTTAAACCATACAGAGCTTTAAAATTTAAATTATAAGTACAGGAGAGTAACGGTAAGAATGATAGAAATTCCCTAAAGGATTCAGAAACATGAATTCAGCCTAAAATGGTGTCTTTCAAACTTGACAACTTCAACAAGCACGTTGGCTGGGGAATTCTGAGAGGTGAAGTCCACACATTTTAAAATTACCATTTTTGAAAAAAATGCTAACCTAAAGCATCAGAAGAGAGGTAGAAAAGTACAAAAATGACCCCCAAAAAGTACAAAAGAAATACAAAACGTAAATCTGGTCTATCAGCCTGAAGCTTTATGTCTATGTATTGTTTTTTTTAAGCATTTGCTCCTCATGTCAAATCACAAAGTGGTTTATCAAAGGCCACAATTAAACAGTAAATTAAAACAATTTATAAAAATATGTGTTAAAACTTAGGGGGAAATGGACAAAACAATGCAAACAACAAAGCAGGCAAAACAATAATAGAGTAAAAAAGAATGAACATCATAAAAGTGTCTCAGCAAGGTAAACATCCTTGAATAGTGACTGCTTTGTTTAGTGACCATTCACAGTTAAGATGGTGATAAAAAAAGTAATTTTATGACCTTCACAGATCTGTAAAGCAAAGGAAAGCTGAAGTAAGATCATAAGTACAGTCACAGTTTCACTTAGTGACAGCTTCACTTAACACCTAAATTGCCAGTTCCAATTGCGGTTGCTGAACAAAGACTGCTGTAATTAAGAAGTCTAGAAGACTAAAGATGTGGAAAAGGATACTAAAGAGGGAGATTTGGCATTCACCTGCTCCTGGATTGCCACTCACCTCATTTTGGCATGGGAAGGCATTCAGGGCAGGTCCTCCAAGTATGAACTTAAGATAGGTAGGAAGGCATGGGAAGAAACTTGCATATTAAGATATTAAGATTAAGATATTAAGATTCTAAGCCAAAAAGGGTTCTATGGGTTAAAACCACCCCCTTGAATTGGAAATAGAAGTGATCTGGAGCCAATGTAGGCATGATCAAATCTGGAAAGTCCTGTCTGTGACCTTCATTTCTTGTTTTTCCAGTCCAGAATTTAGTTTGTCCAAATGTACTGATTTGTTAGGAAAGTATTTGTTATATTTTTTGTAAAGTTGGTGCTAAAATTTAAATGAATGTTTATGCACTTTTCATAATGTCTGCATTTTGTTTGTAGTTTTGCCTAACGTCCATATCTTTTCAAACTATTTCCCTAGATGTAGTGCATTTTGGTACTATTTTAATGAATACCAAATTAATACTTTGCGTTTCAGGAACCTAATAAGCACATCTTTCTAAATTTTATGTACATTTCTAATACAAAAAAAATAATGCGGGAACGAAAAGAAGCGGCATTTTGCCTGAGAGTATGAAATCGTTGAATTCGATAGGATTACATGAAAGTGCAAATGAATCTAATTTCTTCTTTATTTACTAAAGTGGTGGAATAATATTGTCATGTGTGTGCATGCACATGTACTGTATATAGATAAAAATTTAGATACGGATGCTTTTAATTTAGTTTTAGACTTCAGAATGAGATTCCTGGGATGGCTTAGAAATGACATTGCAAAATGCCTTCTCCATTCATTAATTTGACAGACTTGAACACTGGGCCCTAGCTAACAAAGTGAAATTCAATATAGAGAAAAGTAAAATCCTACACTTAGACAAGAAAAACCAAAAGTATATGTATAGACTGGGTGAAACCAGGCTTAATAGCTGTAACTGTGAAAGGGATCTTGGAGTCTTAGTGGACAACCAGCTAAATATGAGCCAGCACTGTGCAGCGGCAGCCAAAAAATCCAATGCAATCTTAAATTGCATTAACAGAGGGATACAATCAAGATCAAGTGAGGTACTATTGCCACTCTATAAAGCCTTGGTAAGACCACACCTGGAGTACTACATCCTGTTTTGATCACCTATAGTATTATAGCAAAGATGTTGAGACCCTAGAAAAAGTGCAGAGAAGAGCAATCAGGATGATTAAGGGACTGGAGACTAAAACATATGAAGAATGGTTGCTGGAACTGGGCATGGCTAGTCTAGGGAAGAGAAGGACCAGGGAAGACATGATAGCAGTGTTCCAATATTTGAGGGGCTGCCACAGAGTGGAAGGGGTCAAGCTATTTTCCAAGGCACCCGAAGGCCAGACAAGGAATAATGGATGGAAACTGATCAAGGAGAGATTCAACCTGGAAATAAGGATAAATTTTCTGACAGTGAGAACCATCAACAGCTTGCCTCCAAAAGTTGTGGGAGCTTCATCACTTGAGACTTTCAAGAAGAGATTGGACTGCCATTTGTCAGAAATGGTGTAGAGTCTCCTCCTTGGGTGGGGGGTTGGATTAAATGACCTACAGGCTCCTTTCCGACTCTGTTAATCTGTTAATTTATTCTCAGGAGCAGTGGAGGCCTTCTTCCTCTTCTTTTTGAATGCCATTTAGCAGCAACAGCTAAAATTTTCAGCACACGTATTAATGCATCTTCCAGATATATATGGAAGACTGACAGAATCTCCATCACCTTCCTTAGATGCTCTGGTAGTTGAACTCCATGGGTCTTAAAGTTGCTGAGATCGGGAAATATTGGTGTAGAAGAAAAGAAATTAGTCCAAGAAATGTTGACTCTCAGGATCTACTACCAAGGTATGCAAGAATGAGTACCAATTTTCAAGACAAACTCTAGCTTGCAGATATCCAGCAGAAATAAGTGATACATGAACAAACGCTATGTAAACTAAAAATTGGAATTTTAGATTTTTAACACATTGCTATGCAGTTTTGTTTAAGCACTGGTATTTTATTTTAAGGACTGATTATGCACAGACTTTATGTGGTTCCCAAGGCATTTTGTGATTTTCATCAATTTTTTTTCCAGAGAAAGAAATCATTTTAGTCCTTATGCTTGCTGATATATTAAAAAATGTGATGGAAGAAACTATATGCAAAGTACAAAGAAGTGCCACAATTTAAAATCAACTTTATTTAAAAGGATTCTGTAGGATAGATTCTTTTTAAATCTTAACTCTGGTAAATTAGCATACTTCAGATTGTAAACTATATCATTTTCTTATTGCTAATGTATCATTCTGTAGAAAGTAGACTATTTAAAAATATTTAATTACATCAGGCATATCAAATTTATACTCCATGGGCTGCCTGCAATGATAATTATTATTCAAAAATAACAAATCATAACATAAACATTTGCACTATATAGTTTAAAGTCCCCTCTCCACTTTCTGATTTAATGGTGGGTTTCATTTGGTGGGCGTTACTAGCTGTTTATAGCCAGTTGTTTTGATCTGAAACTTTATGTGCCATCCAATTATTATCATAAGCTTATGGGGCAAATTCAATAGGCATAGTCTGTAATGAATGCATTGTGGGATAGCAGTGTGGTTGCACAATGGAAAACAAGAAGGGCAGAGAAAAAGGGCTGCTCATCTTGAAAACACCCAAGTAGCTAAACCAGCTGGCTGTAGAACTACTTAAAGTACTTAACTATTTTACTCAAAAAGTGGAACTTGATAGATTTGAGTTCCTGGTTCTCTGGGATGTGAAACCATGGCAGGAGGAAAGTTTTTATTTTCCTCCCTCATTTTTTATTTGATTTTGATATTTTGCGCAGATTTTTCCAGGCAAGCAAATTGAGAGGGAAAACCTGTCACAGCAGTCCCAGAGAAGAGGACGGTTTTGTGAGTTCCCACAGCAGGGGTGGGATTCAAAAATTTTAGCAACCGGTTCTCTGCCCAGTTGCTGGGTGGGCGTGGCCGTGGTGGGTGTGGCCTACTTGGCCTCCTGCACCACGGGGGGAGGGGGCATTTTCGCCCTCCCCAAGCTCCAGAGGCTTTCCTCAAGCCTCCGGGAGGGTGAAAATGGCCTCCCCCAGGCTCTGGAGGCCCTCTGGAGGCTGGAAATGGGCCCATTTCTGGACTTCCAGAACTTCTGGGAGGCCTGTTTTTTGCCCCCCCAGAGCCTCCGCACCGGCCCTGTACTTACCTGACATCCAAAATGGGCCACATGGAGACTCCTGGGAGGGGAGAGGGCAGGTGGGCGGGGCCAACCAGTCCTTGCAACTACCAGTTCGGCGAACCAGATGTATAATTAGCATCCGGTTTGCCCGAACTGGTCTGAACCGGCTAAATCCCACCCCTGTCCCACAGCAGACAGTAACGCAAAGTAACCACCATGGCTCTTTGTAGATGGATAGTCAGCTATATCTTGGAGATCTGTCTGGGATTGATTTCAGTGTCTGGTTTGTTGGAGGTAAATTATATTTGGCTTGTTGATTCTGAGGATGTGAATCAAGTAATCTCTAGGATGAGCACTACTGTCTGTAGTATAGATCAATAACCAGTCCAATGGCTGACTGTAGGAAGCCAGTGGTGAGAGAGGTTGTCAGTTCCTCATTGGGAGAGGAAGTGATGTCAGGTTGCTTGAAAGACACAGTTTTGTATCCCCTCTTAAAGAAGGCCTCTCTGGATCATCCCAGTTTAGATTACAGGTAGTCCTTGAGTTACAACCACAATGGAGCCCAAAATTTACATTGTTAAGTGAAACATTTGTTAAGTGAGTTTGCCCCATTTTACGCCTTTTCTTGCCACAATTGTTAAATGAGTCATTACACTTTTTAAGTTAGTAACATAGTTGTGAAATGAATATGGATTCCCCATTGACTTTGCTTGTCAGAAGGCTGCAGAAGGTGATCACATGACCTGAGGATCCTGCAACCATTATAAATATGAACCAGTTGTCAAACATCTGAATGTAAATCATGGGAACCATGGGGATGATGCAATGATCATAACTGTGAAAAACAGTCATAAATCATTTTTCCAGTATTGTTGTAACTTTGAAAAGTCATTAAATTGATTGTTTTAAGAGGAGGACTACCTGTACTATTATCCATATCTACTCTTCCCTTTTTTAAGGAAGATGGTTGAGAAGTGATGGGACCTCACCTGCAAAGGGCTTTAGATGAACTGGATTATCTAATTCCTTCTAGTGAGTGGACATGGAACAACACTAGTTACATTGGTTGAAGGCCTTTACAGGACCCAGATGAGGGTAATGGGACCTCCCGAATCCTCTTAGATCTCTCAGCTAAGTTCAGTACCATCTGAATCATCTGTGATATCCTTCCAAACTATTGTAAGGGCTGAAAATTGGAGGCATTGTGCCTGGGCCATTCAATTCCTTCCTAAGTGGATAGTTCCACTTAGGGGAACTAGTGAAAGGTAGAGGAGAAGGGGTGTTTTACATTTTTGTATCATTCCACATGGCTCACTTCTCTCACTCCTGCTTTTTACTATCGATTTAAAAAAACCTGAAGAGACCTGGTTTGGGTTAGGTATCGACATATTTAGCTATACACAGCCACCCTGGGTTGGGCTGGAGATACTACGGAAGTCCTGACATTGGGCTTAGTTGCTGTGAAGAATTGGATTGGAAAGAAAAAGCTGAAAAATAGGAAGTATTATTTGGAGAGAGACTTTCTGGCTCTCGTTTGGCTCAAGTTTTTATTCTGAATGAGTAAGACTTCCCAGAAAGGAACAAGTCTGTGATTTAGGTCATTCTATGCTCATGGCAACTGCTAGAAAGGCAGTGGAGGCTGTGACTTGGTAGCCCTTATCAGCTTTGGTTGTCAGCATTCCAGAAAGTCCCCAAGTAAAACTCCAAAGCAGGCATTTCTCAAAGTTCTATGTTATTAGAGTAGATATACTGGCACATCTGTAAATCAAAACCCCAAATCCAGCCCCTTCACCCATCAGTCTGTCACATGATCCAATTATCATCCATCCCAACTTGAGCCATCCCTGCAACCACTCCTCCTCTAGATACATAAACACCATGACCTTGACCGAAGGGAAGAATGCTATTATGTCTAACTATATTCACTCTCCTAAATCCCTCCTCCTACTTTCCCAGGCATATGGAGTTGGCAGCGTGGAAGCTTCTGGTGCTAATATGGCTTCCAAAGCTGACATTGGTTGGTGTGCCAGTTTGTAATCCTACCTGGAGCAGCACGACCTAGGAACAATGGCCAATGTCTTATCTTTTTTAGGTTGGACTACTGTAATGTGCTGTACATAGAGTTTTGAAGACGACCCACCAGTTGCAATGGGTTCAAAATCAAACAGTCCAGCTTCCATCTAGAAACTGCAAGATTTTGGTTTAAAATGCTTACATTACACCAAGACAAACACTCAGGCAAGTAGAGAACAGCTTTCAACTTTTAAACGGAACAATTAATGTCCCTAAATCATAGACTTCCATTTACCAAATAAAATGAAAACGAAATATGTAATGACAAAGAGTGAGATTGACCAAACTGCTCCAATTCTGAAACCCTTCAGCTTTGAATATGTTTAGAAGTTAAGATGCAACAAAATACTCATCCTTGCCCTACCACAAAATTGTAATAGATCCAAATTCAAATCTTTAATTTGACCAAGCATTAGATGCAGAAGTAAGCTTTATAAATAAAAAACATCCTGCAATTTTACGCTTTTGAGTCATGTTGAACTTTTTCCTCCTGAAAGCAAACACCCTCTTTGAAATCCTTTTTTTTTTTTTTAAATCATCAAACTTTGTGCAGATTTATTTGCATAGCTGCCAATTCTGTTGAGTAATCTCCCCAACACTGAAGGGAAATTATTCTTGTGGTGATTCAGGAAACACCACTTCTGACTCTGATTCTGACTCTTTTGGTTCAGTACCACTGTATGTATGTTTCTTTAAAGTCTGAGGGTTTTTTTGTGAGCTCACAGGTGGTTTCAAAAATGTAGCGCTTCACTTTTAACTGCCCCCTCCCCCGCAATCCATGATAAAAAGAAAGCTAGGATCTTTTTCAAGAAGCTGTTTTTAGAAAAAGAAAGAAAACTTCAAGAAAAGGAAACCTGGTTTGGTTGGAAAAACATAATTAAAGACTGCTTTCATATCTGGTCATTTGTCTTCCCTTTGGAAATTCCAAGTGGTGCTTGCTTTCTTTTGAAAATAATATTTCTCTTAGGTCATATTTACATGCTACATTTCACAGTGACCTAGAGCAGGGGTCTCCAACCTTGGCGACTTTAAGCCTGGCGGACTTCATCTCCCAGAATTCTCCAGCCAGCAAAGCTGGCTGGGGAATTCTGGGAGTTGAAGTCCGCCAGGCTTAAAGTCGCCAAGGTTGGAGACCCCTGACCTAGAGGTCAGGGTAAAGCAGTGTCATGAGATAACACCCCCTCTTCCAGGTTTCTGTTTCCTTTAGCCCATTGGAGATGTTAGAGGTTGGTTGGAGTTTCTCCCGAAGGGCACAGAAAAGAGATTCTTCCATAATGGAAAGCTTGTAGATAATGGGAATATCTTACATACACACGCCCATAATTGTTATGTGGCCTGACTCAGGCAGCATAGGTTGAATCATGACAGTGCTTACAAATAAGTAGGTTTAATCTCTTTTTGGTTTCGGTGAGGGTGAATGGTATTTCTTTTCAGTTGTCCTTCTCTCTCTGCCCTTTTAAAATGCACACAAATTCCTATGCATTCTGAACTATACATATTGTGTGCCTTTTTTCTTAAGAAAGATTTGTTTGCAGTTGTTCAACCTGAAAATTGTCAGTACAAACTTTTGAGAATGTCACCTACTGAGCCATGATGGTGTACAGACACACATATTAATCCAAGTGCAAATTATTTAGAGATTTTGGTTGCAAAGGATAATAAAAATTTCCATAAACCATTCTTTTTCCCATTTCATTCCTTGACTAACCAGACTAAAAAAACTGGTCCCAAAGGAAAAAAAATTCCACTGCTATCTTTCTGTCCTTGACTGAATCAAGGCAAAGATTCTCTCACTAACTTATTTTCCCATTTGTAATCAACTCAAGGGAGAATCCCTTCTCTGTCTTTGAATTGATTTGATGCAAGGCTTAGTAACATATTCTTTCCAGTGCTAATAGCTAAAAACCTCACCATGATAAGATAACAATTAAAGTATCTGGTGTAATCTCTTTGAAGTTAACTGCTTAATTGGAAATCCACTTTTTACCATTCTGCATGGCCAACTCTTGGAAAAGATGGGAATTTTTAGTGACAAGCCAATCAACATATAGCCCATCCAATTAACAAGTAATTGTCCTGTTTATATTGGGAATCCAATTTTCTACATCAATGTGTCTCAACCTTGGCAATTATAAAATGAGTGGACTTTTACTGTTACTGTTACAATTTCCAGAATTCCCCAGCCAGTCATACTTCCTGAAGTCCACTCATTTTAAAGTTGCCAAGTTGAGTAGTATTGATCTACATCACGGGTGTCAAATTCACGGCGTCATG
Organism: Pituophis catenifer annectens; assembly: GCF_029215685.1. Taxonomy (NCBI): domain Eukaryota; kingdom Metazoa; phylum Chordata; class Lepidosauria; order Squamata; family Colubridae; genus Pituophis; species Pituophis catenifer. The sequence continues at coordinate 237,597,180 of NW_027256882.1, forward strand.
TTGCCGTCACGTGACGTATCGCGACGTTTTTTCCCCTTTGTGGAGCTGGGGTGGGCGTGGCCTGCACATGATGCATCTGACCTGCAGGCCGTCAGTTTGACACCCCTGAATGATATATAAATCTTTTACTGTAACAATGTTCCACTTTCCTCTGTAATTTAGAATCCAATAATAGTTGACATAATAAAATTATTATTTTTACTTTTCAACGTTGTGCTCCTTCTTCTGGAGCTGGTTCCAACTGGTGTTGATGCAGGGAAGCGGTTCAACCTGCAGCCCTGCTTTGCGGGGTTTTACAGAACTCAGTATATTCCCCCATTCTGTTTAACATCTATACTAAATGAAGCTTCTGGTTGGGGTCATCCAACGGTTCAGGATGAGGCATTATTAGTATGCAGATAGTCTTCACTCTGGGTTGTCCAAGTGATGCTGTGGAGGTCCTGCTGTAGTGTCTGGAGACTGTGGGTTGTCTAAGTGGGTGTCAGCCTTGTGAAGTTGTCCAGAAAAGAAGCACAGCCCCAAACACTAGCTCTAACTTTATTGAAAGATTACATTAACAAAATCTTGCATTTAAACTTTCATTTCTACATTAAAACCAATATGAATATTTCACTTTCACACTTTTTGATAAGGATGTAGGGGTATATGATGTCTATTCAATTCCTCTCTCATTTATTACCACCCTGTTAATTGTTGTATTAACTTATTTTAATTGGAGAATTACAGCTAGTCCTTGACCTACAACAGTTCATTTAGTGACCATTCAAAGTTACGACGACACTGAAAAAAGTGACATGACCGTTTTTCACACTTATGACCCTTAAGTAGCATCCGCATGGTCATGCTTGGCAACTGACTCATATTTATGAGTGATTCACTTAACAACTGTGGCAAGAAAAGTTGTAAAATAGGGCAAAACTCACTTAACGAAGGTTTGACTTAGCAACATAAATTTTCGGTTCAATTGCATTTTTATTGCTTTCAGTTTTTCTTTTAAAAACCTTATTAAATGAATTAACACAGGGGAAGTGTGTGTGTGTGATAAGAAAATCATTTAAAAAGGGACCAGAGTGATTATATCTGTCTTGTATGCTAATTATTTCACTCACATTCAGGTTTGCTTCTGTAGGCTAGAGGACCATAATTTATTCTTTTTTTAAATTGACAAAGTTGATTCTCAGCATTTGGGGGAAGCTGCCTAATTTTAGGTTAGAGCCATAATTTTGTGATCCAAAAATGTTTGCATAGATTCCTGGATATTTGGCTAAGAATGTTACCCAGGGCTTCTCAGATTTTCTGATATCATGATCCGCTAAAGTGATAAAATAATGTCTGTGACATCTCCTACATGCATAAAACTAATGCATAATTGATCATCAATAACACTGTTGCGGTTGGCTGATAGTTTTGACAGATGGCTAGGTATATATATTTAGCCATCTGTCAAAACTTGCTGGGGCTTTGCTCTCCACTTTTTCACACAAAGGGTGTGTCTGTGTGCTATCAAAAGTTCTTTGAATTTTGTTTGCCTTTTTCTGCTGTCAAAAGTCAGCCTAAGATTTGTTCCCCACTTTGCCACAGATTTAAGGTTTAAAACAAGTCCAGGCAAAAGAGGAAGCAAAGTGAGACTGAGCTTGGACAGTTTCCCAACTTTGCATGTGTAGCCTTGTTCCAGTTTCTCTGATTCCCTCTTAAGGTATGAAGCCAGAACTTGAGGGGAGATTAACTGTTTTCGGTCACTGGAAGTAGTGCCAGATGTGGGGATGTCCCTGGGGGCTCCATGAAAGCCTTTGTGCACTTGAAGGAAGCATCTGCTTTCCTTTCTCTTTGGCCCTCTGACCTCACTCTATGCAGTGTGTTTGCTGCTGTCATCAGGCAGTAAAAAATTCATTTGATAAAATGCCCCACAGAAGAAATGTACTTCTTAATTATGGTAGGCCCTTTAATCCTTGCCTGGATTAAAGCCTGGTTTTGGGGTGAAGGGGTGGGGTAGAGAGAGAGAGCGAGCGTGAGAGAGATACTATATATATATATATATATATATATATATATATATATATATATATATATATATATATATATATATATATCTCCACGTATGACTCATGGTGCTGCAAGCATCTGCTTCGCTACAGACAAGTGCATTTGTAGAAAGGAGATGTCTGGCTCAATGGCCCTTTTGCATTGGAGCAAAAGGAAGGCTGAGCTGATCTCAGGTTGCAGTCCACCCCATCTCCCTATGTAGCATTCTTCCAGCTTTTCAGACCTTGCTCTTCTGGGGATTTCTGTGTTAGCCAGTCACTTCTACCTTGGAGCTCCTTGAAGTTCTTGGTTTTTGCCTACTCACAAGTTATGTCAAACCAAACAAGAGGGGTCTGTTGTGGTCCGCCGGCGGCCTGCAGACTTGGTAGCAGAGTTGGACAGTGAGGAGGTTGGGGAGGAACATGGGCCAGTCCTGGAGTCTAGGGAAGGCTCGGACAAGGGCTCTGTGTCAGAGGCAGAGAGGGGGCCAGGGCCATCTGGGAGTTATGTGCTGCCTCCGTCGCCTCCAGAGATGGACATCAGCGAGGCAGAGAAATGGGGGGAGCCTGTTCCCAGTGCATGCATGTGCAGAGCTGCCAGAAGTCAAAAACAGTTAAGACAAAAGAGACGACTCGGGAGTAGGGCTTGGAGATGATTGGCCCTTCCTATAAGACATAAATGAGGAACAAAGGCACGTGAACCTTTGCAGGAAGCAACTTTGTTCATTCTGGTCAGTTTAAATTCTGAAGCTCCTTTTTGATTCTGTACTCCATGTGGCCTTGCAAAGCTAATTGCCAATTAGGTCTTTGGCAGCGTGTCAAGGGAGATAAAGGTGTGTGCTTATCAGCCTTATCCCAAAGGACTGTGGCAGACGTCTGTCGGACTCTTTACAAACTATTTGTGACTCATTACGAGCTGTGAATGAACAGAATTCACAGCCACTGAAATAAAAAGAGGGTTTTGGGGACTAATCGTGTGCTTTTTACTGTCTCAGGAAGCCTAGGTCAGAACAGGGTCCTTGGCATCCAGACAACACTGATAATAGGAGTTTCTCCCCCTCCCACCGCTAGAAATGGAAGACACAAACCATGGGCAGTGTTGATGCTTTCCCATGAACTATAGGCACTGAAATGGGAAAGTTGATGCCAAGTCCCATCCCTCCCCCAAGCTCTGTAAAGAAGTGGCTAAATAGCCTCACCACTTGCTTCAGATCTCAATGCATGGCATCTGTTGCTCCAGTGCCTAAGTCCGGGGTGGGGCAGGAACTAAGTTGGACTATGATATTCCTACCCCCCATATCAAATACGCCTTCCTATGTTTTGAATCCACTTTGTTGGTTAGCCTTCCTCCTTTGCTTTTGGTGTTGGCTGTTGCAAGGACTTCTCTCTAGCAATCTCAATAGCTAATTGGGCAACCCATTTTTGGGTTTTGGGAAGAAGGGAAGGCTTTGCTTCCTTTCTTTGCTTGCCCTGGTAAAAATGCAATGAATTTTGATTGTGTTCTAGCTTACAGTGTGCAATTCCTGTTCCCCGGCCCATTTAGATCCACTCTCAAAGTTGCCCCTAGCCTCTGGAGGGTTCTAATCTGTAATTTGAACATCATTGGAATAAGGTATGACCAGAATTACGACCAGAATTGAGCCCAAGTTTTCTGTTGTTAAGTGAGATTTTTGTTAAGTGAGTTTTGCTCCATTTTACAACCTTTCTTGCTCTGCTTTTTAAGCGAATCACTGCAGTTGGTAAGTTAGTAACCCGGTTGTTAAGTGACTCTGCCTTCCCCATTGGCTTTGCTTGTTAGAAGGGCACAAAAGGGGATCACATGAATTTTGATCACATGATCATGGGGATGCTACAAAGGTCGTAACTGTGAAAAATGATCATAAATCACATTTTTCAGTGCCACTGTAACTTTGAATGGTCACTAAACGAACTGTTGTAAATCGAGGACTGTCTGTAATAACAGAATAATAGAATAAATAGAAGGGAGCTTGGAGATCTTCTAGCCCAACCCCCTGGTCAAGCAGGAAACTCTATACCATTTCAGACAAAATGTTGCCCAATCTCTTTTTAAAAACTTCTAGTGCTGAAGCACCCACAACTTCTGGAGGTAAGTCGTCCCACTGATTAATTGTACTCTGTTTTCCCCAAAATAAGACATTACCTGATAATAAGCCCAATTGGGCTTTTGAGCTCATGGCAATAAGGCCCAGCGCTTATTTCAGGGTTCAAAAAAATATAAGACAGGGTCTTATTTTCGGGGAAACACGGTAATTGTCAGGAAATTTCTCCTTAGTTTTAGATTGGTTCTCTCCTTGATTAGTTTCCATCCATTGCTTTTTGTCCTATGGAAGAATAGACTATATTAGCGGCCCCCAACCTTTTGGGCACCAGAGACCGGTTCCATGGACAAAGGTTTTTCCGTGACTCGGAGGGGGCGTGGTTTTGTGTGCTGCCTGCATCCCGCAAATTGGGTTTGGCTTATTTGTGCGGCCCTGTGGTTGGAGACCCTTGGATTATATTGTATTCTGCAGAGGCAAGTTAAAATTAAAACATGCACAGTATCTCCAAAGAACAGATGAAGTAGTAATATTGATTTGCATTCATCATTCACGGAAAGCTGCTGGGCGGGGGGGGGGATGCTTGCCGAACAGAATTGCACACCGCAGGGCTATACAGTGGGGTTATTTAAAGCCTGGAATGTTACTACATGAAGTTTCATCATGAAGATTGCATCATTGCCTGCTGACACTGCTTTGGCTCTGCTTTATACACTTTTGAGTTGCTATATTTAGCAACTGTGCTTTTTTTTTTCTCCCTCCCCTAAGCAGTTTTATTGCAGGCATTTGGATTGTAGAAAGAGGTGTGTCTCCTTCACATTCAGAGTGATACTATTCTGTGATCTCTAAATGCAGATCTTAAACAGGAAGTTCTGCATCATGCTTACTTATAAGGGAAAAACAGGCCAGCAGGGCGTGGGTGGGGTGGGGGGAATGGCTTTCCTGGATGTTGAGCTCGATCAGGGAGCTGCTGGGAGACACACGAATGATGCCTACAGTGGAAAGCAGCTGCTAGGCAAAGTAGATGCTGGAAAGTGTTCAAATATTAGAAGAATGTCATTTTCCAACTAATTTGTGGAAAAGGCATTTTTCAACATTCCTGTCCAGCAGCCTTTGGCTCCATAAACTGGCAGCCTTAAATGGCATTCTGGCACCCATCCAGAGACAACCAATTCAGCTCGGCTACTTGGATTCGCTCTTCAAAGGGGAAATATAGTGGAATTTGGGGCTTTTACACACCACTAAAAATGGCTTGGTCTGTAACCAGGTTTTTCTTTTAAAAAAAATAAATAAACAGTTTCACTGCACTGAAAAAAGAAATGAAGCATGACTGAAATGCAGCTGCCTAAGGGCAATATGTGTTTGCAGATGCAACCATAAATTCAGTTCAGATGGTCTGGGTTAACGTTCTCTCTCTTTGGTCTTTTATGAATATCTGCTAGGAAATCTATGCTGTTGAGCCCTATCTTAGAATGTTTACAGAAACAGAGCTGGTTCCTTATCATCAAAATGTAAGGAAGAAGACTGAAATACATAGGTTAAATGTTTATTGCCCTTACAGAAGCCTGGCCTGATTGTATCACTCTTACTCACAGTGAATCACACTTTACTTCAAGCACAACAGTGGGTGAAACCTCTGATTCAAATGTATGTTTGGCCTGGTAAAAACAATATGATGAAATATGTTGATGTCCTTGGTTGAAAAGCCTGTGAGCAAATTTAATCTAGCCTTGTTTATGTTTAAAAACATCTTCTACACATCTATTGGTTTTCGGGAATGTTTTGCTTCTTTTGTTTTCTCATATTATCCATGGTAAATAAAGCACATGCATGCAGCTTTATTGCTTCAAAATACGTGGGAGAGACACTTCTGAGGTAGGCACAGGGGTGGGCTGTTGGGGATTTGCAGGGTTTCGGGAGAACCTCTAGCTAAGATTCTGTGTAGTTTGGAGAACCCTCACTCCTGGATGGCCCCACCCACATCTCCCCTCCCCTTCCAGGAGTCCCCACGCGGCTTGTTTTGGATGCAGGTAAGTGCAGGGCGCACTTGGGAAGGCGAAAAACAGGCCTACCAGAAGTTCAGGAAGGTCGGAAACGGGCCCATTTCCGGGCACCACAGGGCCTCCGGAGCAGCGGTGGGTTCTAAAATTTTTTACTACCGGTTCTGTGGGCGTGGCTTATTTTGGGGCCTGCCTTGATGGTCATGTGACAATTATTTAGGATTTAGCAGCGGTACTGGTCTACCAGGCTTTTAACTGCTTGCAGAGCTGTACTGATCTACCCATTTATTTTTGCAGGCACTGGTCTACTCATTTGTTTTCTTTTAACACTGATCAGCTGTAGGGTGGCCCTTTGAAGCCCTGCAGCAAGAGTTTAAACAGTTTTTTTCCCTCTAGCCATCAACTGGGACTCAGGAGGCAGCAATAGATTGGGGGTGGGGCTAAATAAAAGGTAAGAATAACGCGGTGGGTGGGTGGGGCGCGGGGGGGCAGAACGGTGTCATATCGTCACCGCTACCGGCTCGGTGGAACCAGGCGGAACCGGGAGGAACCCACCACTGCTCCGGAACCTGGGAAGGCTATTTTCGCCCTCGCAGAGGCTCAAGGAAAGCCTCAGGAGCCCGGGGAGGGCAAAAACACCTCCCTGCTGCCATGGTATAGGAGACTGACTAGGCCACATGCACCATAGCCATGCCCCCCCAGCAACCAGGCAGAGAACCCCTTGCTAAAATTTTTGAGGCCCACCCCTAGGTAGGCACATAGTATGAACAAATGACAACTAGGGGGCTCCGTTTGAAAATAGAATATAGAATAACAGAGTTGGAAGGGACCTTGGAGGTCTAGTCCAATCCCCTGCTTAGTCAGGGAACTCTGTACCATTTCAGACAAATGGTTGTCTAATCTCCTCTTAAAAACTTCTAGTGTTGGAGCATTCACGACTTCTGGAGGCAAATTATTGCACTGATTAATTGTTCTAACTGTCAGGAAATTTCTCCTTAGTTCTAGGTTGCTTCTCTCCTTGATTAGTTTCCACCCATTGCTTCTTGTCCTGCCTTCAGGTGCTTTGGAGAATAGCTTGACACTCTCTTCTTTGTGGCAATTCCTGAGATATTGGAACACTGCTATCATGTCACCCCTTAGTCCCCCTTTTCACTAGACTAGACATACCCAATTCCAGCAGCCGTTCTTTATATACCGTATTTTTTGGAGTATAAGATGCGCCTTAGTTTTGGGGAGGAAAATGAGAAAAAAGCTGATTGGCAGGTGGATCGGTCTCCCGGAATACCCCCAATCAGCTGTTCCCACAGGTGAATTTTAGCAACAGGTTCCTTGGTTGTGAGCTCTGTGCCTTGCTTTTTTTTCTGCCTCTGAAAGCCTCCGAAACAGAGCTTCAGAAAAAAAGCCTCTGAAGATCTGTTTGGGGGCTTCTTTTCTGAAGCTTCATTTCTGATGCTTTTTTCAGCTTCTGAAACCTCCGTTTGAGAAGTTGGGTAGGGCTACATTTGGAGTATAAGATGCACCCAGATTTTCACCCTCCTTTTTGGAGGAAAAAGGTGCGTCTTATACTCCGAAAAATACAGTATTTTAGCCTCCAGTCCCCTAATCATCTTTGTTGCTCTTCTCTGCACTCTTTCTAGAGTCTTGACATCTTTTTTACATCGTGGCAAGCAAAATTGGATTCAGTATACCAAATGTGGCCTTACCAAGGCATTGAAAAAGTGGTATTAACACTTCATATGATCTTGATTCTATCCCTCTGTTTATGCAGCCTGTTTATGCAGCCTTGAAATATATTTTCAAGAGAAACAAAAACTATGTGGAGCAATTTGAATAAATTACATGCAAATCAGAGTGCTCTAACGTACGGTACATGTGTGTATGAAGCAAAATACTTGAATGATTGGAAAAACAAATGGTACACTGCTGGACATTTAAAAAAAAAAACAACTTGCCTACAGTACAGCAATGGTGGTTACAAAAGAGCTGGATATTGAAATTAGAAAGCCAAAAGCAAAATCATTTTTAATCCCAAAGTGGAAGATCAGAATGGAGGCCAAGATAAAGAAATTAAAACCACATGTGAGTAATTTAAAGAACATGAAACAGCAAAAGTTGAAGAATGCAAGGCTCAAGACAAGCCTAATAAAAAAATAATTGGCTTAGCACCGGAAAAACTGAAGAAGCTTTGGCCATCATAAAGCAACAAATTACAGCAATTGCAGGAAAAATTGAATGCTATGAGACACACATCATCCAATTTAAGCAAAACCAACTATTTCAATCAGACCAGAGATTGAGTCTATCAAAGTATAAATGGCAATAGAAATTCTGAAAATGAAAAACAAAACAAAACAAAATTGAATGGTGGAAATAGCACCAAAGCCATCAATACCTGGGCTGTATTTGTGATAAAATACATTGCTAGAATGATTAACTGGACACAAGCTGAACTGGACAGTTTGGATCAAAAATAAGAAAGCTCATGATTATTCACTATACATTACATTCCTATAGCACTACTGATATATGTAAGACAGCCAAGAACAAATATTATGCAAGTTAAGAATTATAAATTAGTGTACAGAAAACAAAATAATTGGATGACTATCAAAATAATATAATAAAAACAAAAATAGGTAACAATTATTGGTGGAAGTCAAAAGGTGTAGCTCTTGGAAATGAGTGTGGACAACCTCTGGACAATGAGCATGTTCTTTTGACTCTGATAATCATAGAAACTGCCCCTGTAATATCAACATGAGTGAAAAGGGGCATAAATTATCCTAGTAATAGAAAGGTGTATCCTGTGTATCTTCTTGGGTTTTGAATTTTGATTAATGTGACAATGACAGATAATCTCAATATAGTGATTCATGTGTATCAGGATTAAAATATATGAACTTCAGGTAGAGCTGTATGAATCACTAACTTTCCAATACAGTTGTTTATTACAAAGCTATTACCATTTTGTTGCAATATTTTCAGGATCAGACTCAATAATGATAATAAGAGTTAGAGGTTTAAATATATTTCTCTTTAATTATAACAGGCATTCTATATTCACTGAATATTCACAGATAGAAGCGAGGAAAATGGTGAAGGTGGCTCCTTATATATACAAGGGGTGGAGCCAAGAATGGGAGTGGTGAATTATGAATACATTAGGAACCAAAGAATAAGTTAACCCCCCATGTCCCATATATACATTATTTACACATTAGGGAATAAGGCATTTACATCTCACAAATCCCCCTCTAAATGCCGGTTCGCTATACAACACCAATTACATTCAGATTCAGGACAATATAAGACATATAATTTTGATGTTAAATATTTGTGCTGTTTAGAAGGTAAAGGCTTCGTCAATATGTCAGCTAATTGTTCAGAGGTATCACAATGCACTGCTTTGATAAATCCATCTTGAGACAATTGTCTCACATGCTTAAATTTTATATCTATATGCCTGGACCTTTGTCCAATGGCATCGGATCTGGATATTTCAATGGCTGCTTTATTATCTTCATGCATAACAAAAGGCAAAGCAGGTTTTTTCCAAACATCTGAAATCAAATCATTAAACCATACAAGGTTATTTGCAGCTTTGGACAAACAAACATATTCCGCTTCTGTGGTCGAAGTGGCTACCAGTTCTTGTTTACCAGTGTACCAGTAAACTGGACAGTCATTTAATAGAAAAATATAACCAGAAGTGCTCTTTCTGCATGATATATCTCCAGCCCAATCCGCATCTGCGTAACATGTAAGTTTTGGTTCTTTATCATTACTAGGTTCTAATACTAAGCAAAAGTCTAATGTACTTTTCAGATATCTTAGAATTCTTTTGACTGCTTCCCAATGATACATTGTTGGTTTGCTAACATATCTTGACAATAAGTTGAGTGGTAATGCAATATCTGGCCTGGTCCAATTAGATATATAAAGAAGTGAACCTATGACTGATCTATAAAATGTATTATCCTTGAATTCAGGGGAAGATTCATCAGTGTTTCTAAGGAAATCAGTTTGCATAGGAGTGTCACAGGGTTTGGCATTGTTTAAATTGCATTTGTTCAGAAGTTCAATGATTTTATCTTTCTGAGTAAGTTTGAATCCCCTTCTAGTTTTGTTAATTTGTACACCAAGGTATTTGTTTACTTTACCTAGAGATTTCAACGAGAAATGTTCGTTTAGCTTATTTACAAAGGTTTCTCTTCTCTCCTTGTGTTTTCCTATATATAAAATATCATCTACATAAATTAACACAAATTCAATGTGATCATCACTCTTTTTTACAAAGAAACAGTTATCAGCAGTGGTAGCGTTGAAATCCATGGTCTTAAGTACTTTTACCAAGCAATCGTACCATCTTTTGCCAGATTGCTTTAATCCGTATAGACTCTTGTTCAATAGCCAAATTTCATTCTTATTAGTGTATTGACTGTGTGGTGCTCTTACATATATTTCCTTATCTAGTTTTGCGTGTAAATACGCAGTCTGTATGTCATATTGAAATACATCAAGATTGAGTGCAGATGCCACTACTAGAGCTGTTTTAACACTCTCTGTTCTTACTGTGGGGGAGTATGTGTCAGTGTAGTCCTCTGGATATTTTTGTGCATAACCTTGTGCAACCAATCTAGCTTTGTATAGAGTATTGCCTCCTTCTAGATTCTTAATTTTATAAATCCACCTGGTACCTATAATCGTTTTATCTTTAGGTGCTATCGCAGGTGTAAACACATTTAATCCTTGCAAACTTTCCATCTCTTTTTTCATAGCTAGTTCCCATTTTTCCTTTTCTTCACGAGGGAGTTTTAATACTTCCTCATATGTATTAGGTGTCATTTGTTCACCATCCATATGCATTATGTAATCTCTGTATTTATTTGGTACTTGATTTCTATTGTTTCTAATAGCTCTTTCGGGTTTGCTATGGTTATCATGCAAATATCTTGCTTCCTTTTTTGTTAATGTGTCTGTCTTTATTTTGTGCTGACTATTTGTCCAAGTTTTGGTTTTGTTTTTATTTTTGTTGATATTTTGATTTTCTATTGTCCCTTCCTCACAAGATTTTGTATCTTTGCATTTATTTGGAAATATTTCATTAAGATGTAATTTAGACCAATTGGCCTGTTCATGGAACACAGCTGTTCTGGAGACTATAAATTTGTTATTATTATCAATGAATCTGTACCCTTTGGTGCCAGTTTCATATCCCATAAATCTTAATCTTCTGGATACGTTTTCTCCCTTTCTCCTCAACTGCTTAGGTATGTGTACGTCTGCAGTGACTCCAAATATGTGCATGTGTGCTAATTTGGGTTTCCTATTATACATCACCTCATATGGTGTTTTATTCACAATACTGGACCAGGTTCTATTTTGAGTGTAATTTGAATAATGTAAGGCCTCTGACCAAAATTGTTTGCCTAAACCAGCATCCTCTAATGTGCACCTAATCATGGTTTGTAGTGTGGAATTCTTTCTCTCTGCAATCCCGTTTTGGAACGCAGAAAATGGACTAGACGTGAAATGTAGCATTCCTCTATCCTTTAACCATTGGGAGAATTCTTTAGACATGAATTCACATCCCCTATCTGTCATAATTTGTTTTATTCTGATATTATGTTGTGTTTCTATGCGTTTGTAGAATTCCTTAAATTTCTGAAAGGTTTCATCCTTGTGTTTTAATGTGTAAACAAAACCATAGCGACTGTAATCGTCTACTATTGTTAGGAAGTAACGTTTTCTATAAGTGATTGATGGAGTTAATGGACCAACTAGGTCCATATGTACTAAGTCAAAAATTTTGTTAGTTGATCTGTTGGATTTTTTTGGTCTGGGATTAGTTTTTAGTTTAGTGGATTTACATACTGAGCATTCCAAATAATTTTCACAATTTTTTATTTTGACACCTTCTGCGTGTTCAGTCATTTTTTGTACTACAGGAAAACTTGCATGTCCTAACTTCCTATGCAAGATGTGAGCACACTCATCATGAATTGGTTTACCTATTCTTGGTTTCTTCTCATTGTGTGTATTTGCGTGATCATGAGATATTTTACATTCATCATTGTCACTGTTACTAACATTTTCATCATCTGCCTCAATACAATCTTCCATATTTGAATCAATGTTATGTAACCATCTTTCTTTTGTTATTAGATAGGGTAGGCCTCCTTTAATCATCACAGTGCCTACATTTGTTTTGTCCTTCTCTAAAGTTGCTTTCCCCTTTGAGAAAACTATATTGATGTCAGAATCTCTGCTTAGTTTTATGGCACTTAGTATGTTATGAGGTATTTCTGGAATTAACAATACCCCCTCTATTTTTCCTAGGCCAGGCAAGGTCACATTTCCTCTGCCTAATACTTGAACCTTTTCTTGATTAGCTACCTTTATTACAAATTTATCTTCTGTAAATGAAGACAATATATTTTTGTTATTAGTGGTGTGGTTGGTTGCCCCAGAATCAATAAGCCAATTATTGTTCTCATTTTGTTGTGTTTTAGTGCTGTCTTGTTTATTTAGTCCATTCAGTGAACCAGATTTTCTCTCTTTTGAATTTTCTCTACCCCCTCTACTATCTCTGTAATTTGGTGGGCTTCTATATTTATGTCTATCTGTGGAAGACTGTCTATAATTGTATTTGCTCCTATACTCTGACCTATGTCTCTCCTTTGAGATTTTGGGACAGTCTCTTCTATTGTGTTCCCTGGACCCACAATTATGGCATTTAAAAGCTTCATTGTATTTTTCCTGGAAAGCTACCTTCCTAAAAGATTTGTGTTCTGTGTGATTGCTGGAACGATTTTTTCTTGAATTGTCTTCTGCTATCAATTTGTTAGATAGACTTTCTATGGATAAATATCCTAGATTGATGGTGTCTAAGTGTGACATAAAACTATCCCATGATGAATCAAGTGAATTGATAATAACACTTTTCATTGTTTGATCTGAAATCACTTCCCCCCTCAAATGCAGCTCAGCTCTTATTTTGTTTAGAGATATCAAATGTTCACTTATGGAAACCCCTGGTTTTACTCTGGAAGAAAAGAAATCCTTAGACATTCTTGTAGTGGTAGCTACACTATCGCTGTGAAACAGATTAAACATGCATTGAATTATTTCTGAAACAGTTAGGTTTGGTTTGATGCTATGATACATTGTAGGAGACACGCTAGATATTATTAAGAAAAATGCTCTATGATGTAAACAATCTATTTTTAAAGTCCAAGGTCTTCTTGGAGGACTAGTGATAAAGAATAGCAAATTTTCTTTCATAAAGACAACCTGGAGCTGTTGATACCATTCTTGCAAATTAATGCCATCAACTCTAAGTTTTGGGAAGTCACTGGGTAAGTTTCCCACATTATTTTGTTCATTACTTACAACCTGAGGTAGTCCGTGGTCTCGCAAGTGCAGGAAATTGCAAAACGGCATGGGGATGCTCGCAACGAGTCTGCGCGGTTCTCTGGCCAGTTCAAGTCTTTCCGGACCGTCTACGTAGTTTCGCACATGCGCGTTGCTCATTTCTTCTTTGGCGTCGTCGTGGAAGGTTCTCTCCATTGCAGCTCGCTCGCTCCGCTCCTCTTCAGACGAGTCGGTTTCTGGCTCGGTTTTAGGAGTTTTGATGGCGGCGACTGCTCTTTTCTTTCTTTTGTGTGCGTTGGTACTTGATCCGGTCTGCGGTGTAGGGCGGAATCGACATGGCTCTCTGGGCTCGGGCGTCGTCGCTCTCGAAGTCAGGATGGGAGCGTGCAGGTCTTGAGGTATCGGCTTGTTCTCTAGCTTCTTCGTTGTCGCTTTGGAAATTTTTAATTTTGGCCCAAATGCAGCAAAAAGCGTCTTCATTGCTGACTTTACTTGGGATTTCGTTAAGTCGTCTTCGCTTTCTGATTCTGGTTCTTCTGAAGAGTTTGAATCTTCCTTTTCGCTTTCGTTGTCTGATAACGTTTTTCGCGCCAGAAATTTTGAACTGAGCATTTTGATTGGCTCTGCTTCGCTCACTTTGGAGGCTTGTTGGAACCAAGATGGCTGCCATTCAAAATTTCGCGCGGGATCACATCTTTTCTTTTTCATAACGACTTTCTCTGTAGTCATATCACTCACAGTTTTTTTGTCTTTGGGTTTCTCTTTAGCAATGTTTTTCTCTCTCGCTGCTCCGCTGTTTTTCAGCATTTCTTGGAGATTCGCGATGAGGCTTTCATCATTCTTCTGGCTTTTTAATAGTTTTAATATCTCTGACCTGAGTTCGTTATTTTCTATTTCGATTTCCTCCTGGTCATTATTTTCATTTATTGGTTCTTCTTCTTCAGTGGTGTATTCTTCGGATTCTCTCGAAATCGCGTTTGTGGATTCGTTGATTATTTCTTGTTCAGTTTCTATTTCTTTGCTGTAGGCCCTGGTGTTGGGCCTATCTTTCTTAGACATCTTTAAGTATTTATTGAGTCAATTAACCATCCTCTGCTACCAGCTTGTTGCAATATTTTCAGGATCAGACTCAATAATGATAATAAGAGTTAGAGGTTTAAATATATTTCTCTTTAATTATAACAGGCATTCTATATTCACTGAATATTCACAGATAGAAGCGAGGAAAATGGTGAAGGTGGCTCCTTATATATACAAGGGGTGGAGCCAAGAATGGGAGTGGTGAATTATGAATACATTAGGAACCAAAGAATAAGTTAACCCCCCATGTCCCATATATACATTATTTACACATTAGGGAATAAGGCATTTACATCTCACACATTTATTGTTAAGGGTTTGATGAAGCTTTTTAGGTATTAGAACATCTCTAGATCATACAGCAGAAAACTGAAAGTGTGGGGGACAGTGAAAGAAATCTTGCAACCTGGAGGTCCTGCTTTTTAATGCAAGGTCTGTTGCTGATAAAATATCTGTATTACTCAAAACTCTTTCCTGGATGAAAGGGCTAACTATATGATTATCCAACTGTTATCACCCACAATTGGTACTTGCCTTTAAAGCCTTAAAGGGCTTAAGGATTGACTGTTTGAGAAACCAAATCTCTCATTATGATTTTGCAGAGGGATTTAAATAATTAGAAGAGGCCCTTTTCAGTATCCCCTTGCTGTCAGACAGTCATCTGCCACCCAAGATAAACATTTTCTTCTGTGATTTACTGTTTCTGAAATGCTTTTCCTATTGCCGTTCACCCCTTCTTTTCTCCCAGTACTTAGGAAAACATTTAACTCACCAAACTTTAAATGTTAATTGAATTTAATTATCATGATTCCAGTGATGATTAAAATATGATGTTACTGTCTTGGTTTTGCTTTTTTTAAAATTGCTATAAGCCACCTTGACTGCTTTTGGAAACTGATACGTGGAATATATAATAAATAAATTTGTTTATACAGTATGTTCAACAACAAAACCATTCAAAAAAAAAATTCTATTCTATTCTATTCTATATTCTTAAGAGCTATTTTTGCCAGGTTTTGTTGTTGGTGATACTTTGACACACTCCTGCCTTTTAAACCTGATTCCCAATTTCATGTAAAATCAATCCATAATTTTAGACCTGGCATCTCTATGACATCACTGTGATACTACAGCCCTGAGTTTTTCCTTAAAAAATAATAATCCCACCAAAGGGAAAGTATTGTCTGCCCCTTTTCTAAGTGAAGGAAAGTTTAGTTTGCAGACAATAAAATATCCTTTAATATTCCTAGCAGTTAGCCATAGCAATAGCACTTAGACTTATATACCGCTTCACAGTGTTTTTACAGCCCTCTCTAAGCGGTTTATAGTTAATTCATTTGCAGTTCTCTTCCTATACTCAGTAGGGGCATTCATAAAATCTTTCATCTTCTTAATACTTCTTATTTGGTGTTTATATAACAAACAGAAATACTACTATTTTAAAATATATTTAAAAACCATGGCAACTCTCTTCTATTACAGACTAATGATTTTTCAAGTATCTACAATTGTGTCATCCAGAATAAAGGTTTTATTTATTTACTTATTTGCAGGCTCGGGTTTTATCTATAATGTCACTATGTTTTACTATTCTGATAATTTAAGCAATTATTTGGCTCATAATATATTCAAGTCTAAATACTTTACTTTTTGTGAAAAGTCTCAAAAGGAAACGCAGCCATTTTACTAAACCTCAGTACATCCAGTTGCATTTTAGATTTTTTTTAAAAGAATAATAAGGTATTAAATTTAAACTTGAATTTCTTGTATACTTAGACTTAATTCTGTAATCTTTAATTCTACCCAGGGGCGGGTATCAAAACCCATCGCTACCGGTTCATTTATGGGTGCTCGCGCGCTCACCCGCACACACAACACTTCTGCACAGAAGCATCTGGGCGGATGGGCGGAGCCTCCCACTGCCGCCACTACCGGTTCACCCGATCTGGAGCAAACCAGTAGCAACCCACCACTGTGATAAGCATTCTATGACCTATTCAACAAATATTCAACAAATCAAACACAGGTTTTAAAAAGTAGCTTTAAAGAATGTATCTTATTAATTCTGTTGTTCCTCCCAAACAATAGTTGATTTGATTTGTAAAATTCTAAGGATGGAGGCAGCCTTTCAAACTCTTGTTAGTAAAAGGAGGAAACGGGGCATCGGCAAGTCAATAAACATAAAATTTTGAGCCTCCTCCTTAACTGTAGTAAGGAATGGCTTGCTTCAGCTGCAGTGCCAATTTATTCCATAATATGGATCCTGCCATGGAGAAAGCTGAATTGGTCATTGATGTAATCAATGTGTCTGACACAAACAGAAAATAATGCCTTGTCAATGACCCAAGAGTACAGGGCGAACTTTACACGAGTAGGCAATTCTGTAAGTAGTTTGCTAAGCTGCATGATATTTTCCATGCCCACATTGGAAAGCAATCTGATAGGTAAATAATCATGTGAAAAGAACCAAGAACTATATCCACTGCTCAGGGATAAGGAATAAAACTAATTCAGATATTAATAGCTAGTGCAGTAGACACCCTTGGTATAGCTATTTAAAACTCATTTACAAGTAAACATGACCCACTATATACATCTTTACTATACATTACATTTCCTCATGTTATTAAGCCTGCTTTATAAATAATAGCTTTGAATGCTTCCTGATCCTTTTCCCATCCTTCAACAGACCTTCACAATAGATTTTAATAAGTAGGTTATCACAAGAAGTTCAAATGACTCAGTGGGAGGCATTTTGTAAAAAAAAAAACACCCCACAAACAAACAGAATTCAATTAGAACTTTAGTGACAGATTCCTGAAACTTGTCAGTGCAAGAGACACAAAAGGGGGGGGGGATTGCAATTCAGAATCAACAAACACTACTATGGTAGAAAATAAAAAAACAATAAAAGGTATTGATGTTAAGAAGACCAAAAAGTACATAAGATTAGTGTTACAGCCACCTAGGAGAGATAGATTAGCACTGAATTTAATCAATTGCTTCTCAGTGTTAGGCTATGAAAGACAGAGGGAAAAATGCACACACAATATTTTCTAACAGGCTGAAGGAAACACTCGGCTTGGAGATAGTGACAGGACATGTGACAGCTAGGCTTAAGAATGTTACATGTGTCCTGTGCTGTGCTGTGTTGGATAGAGTGATGTAGCCTTGTTATTATACAAGCTTATCAGAAGCATTTTCTGTTCTCTTCACTAATTAGCAACATCGCCAGCATCCTTAGCTCTACTGTAATGAAGCCATTGTCTAGGGTTTATTCTAAATCTGCCACACAGGGACTTGTCTTTTCTCTTCTTTTCTTTAAAAAAAAATATTTTTAGCCTACTTGAAATGATGACTCATAGAAGGGTTTTTACTACCGTAGAACATCTTACATATTGCCTTCCATAAGAGACTGTAGTTGGCTGCCGATCAATTTGACTAATTCTATCAACATTTGGAGAGGTGTCCGTGTGTTTCAATTCGTACCTCTGAGCACATGAGCCATGTCCTTTGCTGTGCACGATGGGAGGAACATTGGATAATTTGCACCAAAATAAAAGGATAGATAGATAAGCAGTCCTTTCTGCTTCAGTATAAAAAGAAGATAGTGCCACAGACTGTGGAGGAGACATGCCAGGTAGACAGCAATTCAACATTTCCTGTCCTGTTTTGGAAAACTAACTGACACATGTTTGAGGTGAAAAATGTGCACGCCACATACAACCTTTCAAAACCTCTCATATGTCCCCTTAGACATGGATGGAAGGTTCATGCCCTGATTTTTTGTATGAAGAGGTGGTTGGAGAGATTTCAAAGGCTTTGTGTCAACTTGCAAAGCATCCCTGGCCTGCTCTCAAGTTGCCATAGGCCAGGGGGGATGGCGAAATGGCACAGCAGCGAAAGACAGATGCACATTCCACACTTATCTCTCTCAAGGCTATATCCCAGGGATACCTACAGCAGCCAAGGGGAGTGACCTCTATTACCTGTGAAATTGCTCCATTGGCGAATGTGATTGATGACACACCCTGGGGGGAGGGGAGAAACAGGGTCATAATTAGACCGTAAATTACATAGGATCAGAACTGGCTTCACTTGGGAACATGCGGACATGAAGCTCCTAATAAATAACTGGATTTCTTTTGAAGCTTGCTCATGATTTAATTACAGCATCCAGAACCCTGACACTTTGATCTCTGGGTGAGATCAAAGCCTTTGAAACAGGATTGGATCTGAAATTGGACCTCTAATCTTACTTCAATATACTAACCACTATGACACATGACATTGATCTTCTTTTTATTTATTTATTTTTATTTTTAATACCTGTCCAATTAAATCCAAGTTATAATACTTGCATGTACTATAAGGAAGTCATGGAAGTTAACGTTTGAGTAAGCCTAAGTAAAATTTGGCTGACAATAGGGTGAATGTTTTATTTCCATCATTATAATAAGTAGTACCCAAGTGGAAGGTCTAGTGTTTCAGAAGATGCTTTTTATTGTGCAGTCACCCTTTTGTTTAATTTTATAAATGGTCCATTTGGTATTGCCCTCTGTGTGAACCTCTCAGTTTCTTCCTTCAATTTCCTCCATCTATTTTTATTACGAGAAAATATCAGAAAGAGGAAAAGCCAAAACAGTGGCACATCTTTTTGATTACTGTCACTAGGAGACTATCAACTGGAAGTGCTTGTTGTTGTGGAAGTCTAGATGATGGAGTAACACAATGCTACAGAAAATGGCACTATTTTACCTATACTAATTATACAGCATATAAGCAGTCAGTGACAGTGTCCTTTTAACCTCCAATATATTCATCAACTAGGCATTTCAGAGAAAACCTTTTCTTTGTATCGCATTTAATGAGGCAGCTTAGAATTCTGTGAAACTGAGTGAGGGCAGGCAAATAGCATATTATTGAAAATTGGTCACAATTAAAACTATCTAAGACGCAGGGCTGAAGTTCTGATAGTTTCCAAGTATCAGACATCCTTTGTGGAAAATAAATGCAAATAATTTTAAATCACTGGGAATAAGGAAGGAATGCTTAAGTGGGGCAAACTGTTTTGCCTTCTCTCAGTTAAAAACTGAATAACTTTGGAAAAAGAGCATAAACAGGCTGCAGAGGACAAAATATATATAAATGATTTGGCATTTTAGGGGATAAATATTGTAAAAACAACACCACAGAGATTCATTGGTATTCTTGCTACTTTTCAGGCACCCCCAAATCTACTTGCATGATTTTAGATGGGCAAACAAAAGTCTTTTGCAGAAATTATGCAACAACAGAAGCACGAGATCAAGGTAACACCTGAAGATTCAAAAAATATCTGGAAGAGGTCAGTAGTAAATCACTTTATTGTTGCCAAATAAGCTATATGATTGGGAGGAGGAACTGAGATTGATATGGAGAGCTTGAAAGTAGCTGATCATTTTGCATTATAAAAAAGTCAGAATGAATTGTCACCTCAGTCTTATGTTACTATACGTGTTAACAGAAGAAGACTTGACTGGATATTCCATAACAAGCAAACTAAAAAATAAACATGAACGACTATCATCATTTTTTTTTTGGTTAAGGAAGAGGTTAAGAAATAAATGGCTTCCTATAGCTTTATATTAGAATATTTGCATCAATGTAAGATGCTCTCATGAACAACTGCGAAGATCTTATCTGCTAAATCTGCCTTTTTAGTTATTTAACTGTGTCCTTGTTCTCTGCCAAACATACTGATCAAAGTAATCAACAATAGGATGCATAGATAAAAATAGACCTATAACTGAAACATAAAAGCATTGGCCAACCACTTCTTTACTGCTGCCAGGGAAACCATACTCATGTGTCAATGAAACCAGGAGGCTCTGCACTCACCTTCAACTCTGCTTTTTAAAAAAAATCAGGTATGTTTTAAAAAATGCAATTCCAAGTGAATTCAGTATTAAATAATAGCTGCATTTCCATTGCCTACTTTAATTTAGTTTTTATTTTCATTTGGAGTTCTCTTTTTTTGTCTGTAGGTATCATGCGTCTGAGTCAGTTCGTTTGGATGTGACAAAACACATCACTGATTCAACTTATCAAATCCAGAAAACAGATTTCACAGTCTCAGTATAAATTTTGTTTATAAGTATTTCCATTGAGAAAGTATTTGCTCTGAAAGGAGAAAATGGCAATCATTTTGTGTTGGGAGGATAGGTTATTATCAATCAATCAATGACTTTAAAGATTTAATTTCATGTGTTTTCTACTAAATGTTATAAATATTTTCATTCATATTGAATTGAATTGAAGATCAATTTCTGACAAAAGTACAACTGTTAGGGTTTTACATAGATCCTGTATCAGAAATCAAGATGACAGAAGCCAAGTTCAGAAATGCAATGGAACAGAAAATTGATGCTTGGAAAAATATGTATGGGAAATGTACAAAAATTGGTGAAATACTTTGCCATTAGTTTGGCAGAGGTGAGGCACACACCTACCAAGGAGAACAAGTGGTCAGAATTGCATTGTAGGAGGTTAGCACCCATCCCTTTCCTAGAAGAATGAAATATTTTGGGAAATATTAAAAAGGCAGAATATTATATTTCCCTGGATGAGAAATGGAGAAGCATATTTTACAGACAAAGCAGCTCCCACCTTCCTGCCCCCCATCCTTTGTTAATGGGCCAGAGGCAGAAAGTCAATCCTTTGTCTAAGGACATTTGCAACACAATAGCAACAGAAACTAACACAATGGGCCCCATCTAGCAACCGAAACTCACCACATGTGACCTGGGAAGCATGTGACTTGGGAAGCACATGTGACCATCAGCCAGCAAGGCTAGCTAAGACCCCCACCCACTGGGAGTCTGACAAGCAATCAGGATACTCTTTCGGGGCCCTAAGAAATGCAAAGCTAGAGAGCATAAAAACCTGAGGATTTACTGTATCTGCCCTTTTTCTGTTCAGGAACTCAAGTCATGTGATCCTGTCCACCATTAAACCATCTTTCCAAGCAGTCTCCATGTTTCCAGTGTCTTTTTCCCCACTTGGAGCAGAACCCAGAAGGATATTTCTTCCTGTAGCATCTTAAAGGCATCTTGATAAAGTACAAATTTTAAGATAAAGTAAAGTTTCAGTCTCTTTACCTTTTCTTCCTCCCCCTCTTCTTCCTCCTAAACAGAGACTGTGTCAGCCCTTCAAAGTAGGGCTGACTTTGAATTAAAGTCATGAATACCGATATTACTTTTATTATCGAGATATAGTAACAGAATCTTGCAAGTCTCAATCTGCTTCCCCCCCTTCCCTTTATCTTTGTGAGAATTACTTTGTGAGATCTTATCTAAAAAACATTTTCTCAAATTACAGTTCTGCCTCCGTGTCAAGTTTCTCACAACTGACTATTATTTTGGTAACAGCTCTTCCTCACATTCCCTCAGGACCATTCCTTCTGTTTACCACAGATTGACTGAAGAGAGATACAGAATGTATACCTAAATTTATACTAAATATTTATTATATTCAGTTGTGCTTATTGGGACAGAGAGAACTCAAATTCTAACAAAATCTGACGGGCCATAATTTGCAATTAACATCATACCTTTTCTCATGGATTCATGAGAAACGCAGGAATCTTCTTTAATTTCCACAGCTATATTTGGAAGTAGAAATCACAGAAGTCATAGAATAATAGAGTTGGAAGGGACCCTTGGCCTCTTAGCCAACCCCCTGCTTGAGCAGGAGGAGACCCTATACCATTTCAGACAAATGGCTGTCCAATCTCTTTTTGAAAGCCTACAATGATGGAGCACCTACAATCTCTGAAGCAGGGGTGAAATCCAGCAGGTTCTGGAGAACCGGTAGCGGACGTTTTGAGCAGTTTGGGGAACCTGTAGCGGAAATTTTGAGTAGTTCAGAGAACCGGCAAATACCACCTCTGGCTGGTCCCAGAGTGGGGTGGGAATGGAGATTTTGCAATATCCTTCCCCCAGTAGTGGGGAGGGAATGGGGATTTTGCAGTATCCTTCCCCTGGAGTGGGGTGGGAATGGAGATTTTGCAGTATCCTTCCCCTACCACACCCACCAAGCCACACCCACAGAACCGGTAGTAAAATAATTTGGATTTCACCACTGCTCTGAAGGCAAGCTATTCCATTAATTGATTGCTCTCATCGTTAGGAAATTTCTCCTCAGTTCTAGCTTGCTAGACTTGGTTTAGACAGAGAATGCACAATGGGCCAAAGTCCCCCATAGATGAGGATCTGTTTTTAAAAAGTAGATCCGAAAGACAATCTCTGCAATAGCTTTTCTCAAGCGCTTATACAAATAAATAATAATATATTATTGTTAATTATCGTTAACTAAATGAAGACCAATTAGAGAATATCTGTCTTGACTTTGATTGGCATTTCTGAACCTTATTTCCCTAAAGAAATGGATGCATCACATTTAATGGTGTCACATGTCTTTCTCCACCTCTCTACCTTTACCCAGTTACTTGATTTTGCAATAGGCTGAAAATTCTTTGGCCCTGTTTTAATTAGCAGTTGGCAGCTTCCCAGGTGCCATCGACTTCATTAGCTCTGAATAGGCAGTAAACTGTCAGACAGCTCTTAGTGTTTTTCCTTTTGCTACAGCTCACCCCAGTTCATTCACAGAAACTCTGAATCAGGAAATACGGTAGTTCTTTGGCATTCCTGTGCTTTTTCCCCCCTTCCCTTTTGGCTGCTTCTGCTGCTCATACCTTGCTGAAGTAGAAATTAAGGCTTTAAGACTTCAGCAATAGGGGATTACACTTATGCTTTTAAGTGCAATTTGGGGACTTCTACTGAACCAATAGTTTTGCCCTTGCATCCACATTCGAAAAATTCACACTGAGGAATATTCGTGTTGTAGTTTTTCTTTTTAAAGGACTTGTGGATAAAATCCATGAGAATTGGAAAAGATTTTAGATCCCCTGACTGCATGTCTCTCTCTAGGCCTCCAAATCCTCACTTTTTACATAGAACAACCTTTGGTATTAAAACTAACAAAACTGGAATATTAAACTACTTAGCTGAGAAGAGATCAAAGACTGAACTGAAAATCAGTGCCAAGGACTCAAGGAGCACACTGCATTGTTAAGGCATGCTGAGGGACATACTTTAAAATGAGTGGGATCAGGGTGAAAGCGGTTGCAATTCGTCTAAGGAGCGAATTGTAAGCCCTATTTAAAAAAAATGAAGCGGGTAAGGAATAAAGCAGTGGTGAAATCCTGCTGGTTCTATCCAGCTCGCGTGAACCGGTAGCGCCGGTGGCGTGTGGTTTGGTAAACCGGTAGCTCCGCCCACCTGCCCAGATGTTGTTACTTTCTGGTTTTAACCAGGAAGTAACCCATTTTTGACCCTCTGTGCATGCACAGAAGGCTTTGCGCATGTGCAGAGGGTCAAAAATCGGACATGGTGCTCACACTTCCAAACCGCTAGAGAAGGTAAGTAAATTTCACCCTTGGAATAAAGGGTCCTTGGTGCTCTTGGACTTGGTTGTTTTGCTTGCAAGAAAGCAAGTTCAGAGAACACCAAGGACCCTTCATTTCAACCTTGAGCTACAAATATGTTCCTTATTGGCAGGTAGAGCTGGCAGAACAGCTCTATCATGACTGAGCAGGTACCTTCAAACCTCAAGACCATGATGAGAATGGCTAGACATCTATTGACTTACAACGTCAGGAGGAAAAGGCTTAGTATTAAGTGCCAGAGGGCACCATAGAGTTTGACTGCTGTGAACTACAGTAGTCAGATCTTCTGAGAGTCTATGGCTTTATTCTTGACTGCAGCAAAGCAGCTAACATAGCCGTGTAATGTGCTTGCGATGTTTTGCTGTATACAGGAGGTCCTTGACTTACAACCCCAATTGAGCATCAAAATTTCTGTTGCTAAGTGAGACATTTTGCCCCATTTTACATCCTTTCTTGCCACAGTTGTTAAGTGAACCACTGCAGGTGTCAAGTTAGTGACACGGTTGTTAAGTGAATCTGACTTCCCCGTTGATTTTGCTCATCAGAAAGTTATAAAAGGTAGTCACATGACCCAGGAGGGACACTTCAATTATCATAAATATGAGTTATTTGCCAAGCATCTGAATTTGGGTCGTGTGACCGTGAGGATGCTACAATGGTTGTAAGTGTAAAAAATGCTCAAATGAAGGGCATGGCCAAACTTAGCACAAACAGAGCCTTTCCAGAGTTTTTACTGACCAGATGAACTAATTGCTTCCTGCAAAAGCTCACATCCCATTCACCTCTCTTTTATGTCTTACGGGAGGGGCCAATCATCTCCAAGCCTTACTCCCACGTCGACCCTGTTTTCTTAATTGTTCCTGTCTTCTGGCAGCTCTGCACACTGGGAACAGGCTCATGCTGTTCTTCTGCCTCGCTGATGTCAGACTCTGGAGACTCCGGAGGCAGCAAGGAATTACCCAGATGACCTTGGGCCTCTCTCTGCCTCCGACTCAGAGACCTCATCCGAGCCTTCCCCAGACTTCAGCACTGGCCCACGTTCCTCCCCAACCTCCTCATTGTCTGACTCTGCTGCCAGCTCTGCTGGCCGCTGGCGGGCCACAACAGAAGCCAGGCAATTCTATTAAGTTGCAGACTTCAATTCTATTAAGTTGTGTCCTTGCATTGTTGTGTCAGTATGTCACTATTGAATACAGTTTTATAGCCTACATTAATGGCTATATAAGGCCATAAACCTCTAGTGTGCAAACAGACCCTCTAGTTGTATATATCATTATTACTGAATTTATGCCATTTTCTACTCTTTCTTCCCAAACCATGATATGGTAACAGGGACATAAAAGCTTTTTGTTATAATTATTTCCAAGATTAAAGGAAACTGTCCATGTTATGATTCCATAAGATAAACCTCTTTCTGCCTAAAACTTCCAGCTATCCATAAACCCCATCAGAGTTGAGACTGCTATAGAACACAGTATAGTATCACTGGCTAATGTTCAAACTGGATGATAACTTTTGCTAAGTCATTCAGTACTAATCAGTAATCTTTTAGATATTATAATGCTATCCATCTCTCCTTAATACCTGGGAAGTTATGAAAAGGATGTTGAATGGTTCAAGAATGTATCCAATTTAAATTTATCTTAAGTATGATTAATTTGTTTTTAAGTTTAGGAACATATACTTTTCTGTAACTGGCCAATCATCTGTGAGTCCCTTCCTCTTTCTTCCTTTGTGGTATTCAAATTGGATTAGATGCTATTTTTCTAGAATGAAATGAGAATGAATGTATGTTAAAAATACAGTTGGATTAGCAACTGTTACTCAAGCAGATATTTTAGAGTGAAAGAATATTTTGTTCTAGCAGGTTGTAACCCACAATAAGAGTCCTTGGGAATACTAAAGATACAAAGATTGTATAACGTAAAACAGATGTTTGGAAAGATGACTATGAGGTGGTGGTCATGGCTCACTGATAGAACATCTGCTCTTCATGTGGAAGGGTAATCAATTTCTTTTTCAAGTTCTGTTCAGTCCTTTTTAGGAAGAGTCAATAATACCAGGTTAGATAGATAAATGGATTGACTTATTATTTGACAGCATCCTGTAATCTTGGGTGGTGTAAAATTTTATTTTGGGGTAAGCTGAATAATTCTATTGTGTAAGCATGGGCAACCCCTGATGGTACTGAAAAATATAGAAATAGAAAGACAAATAATTCTGCAGCTGAAAAACAGTATTTTTGGCTTTTGGATTAATGAGAAGAACAGATGGAAGTCTTGATGGAGGAGTCATACAAGAGATTAAATCAACTGTTTGGCATTCTAAATTTGTGATCTTGATTGTACTGACAACAGATATTTAATGAACCTATGAAACTGAAGCCAGAAGCACAGACTATTGCCCATATTATCTTCTATACAAAGAAGAAGAATTTGTTTCTGCTTGCCCAAAAGTTGGAAAACTAAACAGGCCATTTATTTTGTGTCTAAACAAAATGTACAAAATGGGCTTTAGACCTTGGTTTTGCTCAGAGGATGAATGATGCCTTTTCCCACATTG
The DNA here is from genome assembly GCF_029215685.1 of Pituophis catenifer annectens. Classification (NCBI taxonomy): domain Eukaryota; kingdom Metazoa; phylum Chordata; class Lepidosauria; order Squamata; family Colubridae; genus Pituophis; species Pituophis catenifer. Next base: position 237,623,761 of record NW_027256882.1, read on the forward strand.
TGAACAGTGACTTCCTTCTAATATTGATTCTACTGAGAAAGAAGGTCATGTTAGATAGGAGGCAAATTAAAACCTTCCCTGCTTCCATGCTGTAAAAGTCTCAGCATGAGTCCAGGAACTCCTATTGCTGTCTTGATGTGACCAGTCATTAACCAATATAGTATATGGCACCAGGTTGCTGTTTTAAAGGGTACAGTCAGTGTGTTTAGTAAGACAGAAAGTGAAAAGGCTTAACTAGGAAACTCACTCTTCAGGGTGGTGTAGGAAGGAGGAAAGGAAGAGAGCAAGTTATTGATCAAGAAGAGGCCCGAGAAATGAAAGTATGATGAAGGGAAAGCTTCAGGGAAATTCAACTGCTCTGTCAAAGTGAACTTGTGAAACATTAAATAGGCCCCTTTGAGGTGCTGAGAAAAGAGGAAGTGAGAAAGAGGGCTTGAAACAGCAGGCAAGATGATACCTGCAATATGTTCAGGTACAGGCCTCAAGAAATGCTTCTTAGTCCCTGTTTCAGTTTCCCATCTGGCGCCAAAGTGCTAAAAAGCTCAACACGAGAGGGAGGTGTGAAAAACACACACACACACACACACACACACACACACACACACACACGCACACACACTGCAAATATTATTTCTAATTCATAGCTCTGAAGTGTTGGAAACAATCTAAGTAGAGCGGGAGATCAATTAATCCTCACCGAATTGATTTAAAATTGATGGACACCATCCCCTAAATTACTCAATAAACAAAGAAACAAACAAAAGAGTGGGTCACACTGACATGATTCAGGGTTATCTTCACCTAGTTGGCTGCAAAGCAGAGAAAACACCTTAGCAAAAACAAACACACCATAATGGCCAAAGATTGCAACAGCAGGTACTAGAAAGCATCAGCCTTTTTCTAAAGCTGGGCAGAAGCCTTTTTGCTATTAATACTCTCCAAATCTGTGGGCTCTTGCAACAATGGCACGCCGGCTAAGGAATTCTGAGGATTGCTGCACACCTATTTTGGGAGTACTCAGATTAGGCATACAATATTAACATGGTTTCCGAGATTTAGTTTTTGGCTGTAGCTTGTCTAAAACAAGAAACAAGCAGCGGCCCCCAACCTTTTGGGCACCAAGGACCAGTTTCGTGGAGAGAGGTTTTTCTGTGGACTGGAGGGAGCGTCATTTCGTGTGCTGCCTGAATACCATGGATGGGACTTCGCTTGTTTACGCGGCCTGGTTTGTGGCATGCCGCAGACCAGGGGTTGGGGACCCCTGATCTACAGCATATATTTGACATTTTTGACATCCTGTTGCAGGATACAATCTGGGAAGGCAAATAGATACATTAAACTGTTTAATGTTGAACAGGGCTTTAGGCCACTTATATTCAGGTACTAGCTTCTGTGGCAATTTTATTTTGTCACATGAATGGCCTCAAAGATGCTTCTGGGGCTAAGGAGGATGAAGAAGATGTCTCATGGAAAGACCAGCTGGCTGGCTGGAAGATACATTTCCACCAAGGCCCTGCCTCTCTTCCTATTATTATCTTGCTCCGTTTACTTTCTCAGTGAGATGGCTGAATGAAGGAAGTGGCAAAGGAGACCTGGGAGAAGAAGCTGTCATACCTTGACTGCAGGGAGGACATTCAGCCTGGTAACAGGGTATGGATTGGATGGATGAGGTTCTAATCATTCAGAAATTGTCTTCTTCATAATTCCAGAGGAAATACCCACAAAAATAGTTATGGAGTCTGCAGCACCAGCTAAACCAGCAGTAAAGACCAATATCCTGATGGGAACATAGAAGTACAGTGCCAATTCTGGAATCTGTGCTCTGTGTATATGTATATGTGTGTGTGTCTGTGTGTGTTACATCAATAAAAGATAAACATGAAATAAATAAGCAAAAAAGGAATTTAAAAAAGAGAAAGAAAAGAAAAAATGCAGAGAGGAAAAAAGCTGAAAGTAAGCGATATTTTCAATCAACAAGCTCAGCGTCTTAGCGGTTCGAATTCCTAGTGCTGCCTAACGGGATGGGCTCCCATTACTTGTCCCAGCTTCTCCCAACCTAGCAGTTCGAAAGCATATAAAAAATGCAAATAGAAAAATAGGGACAACCTTTGTTAGGAAGGTAACAGCATTGCGTGCGCCTTTGGCATTTAGTCATGCCGGCCACATGACCACGGAGACATCTTTGAACAGCACTGTCTCTTCGGCTTTGAAACAGAGATGAGCACTGCCCCCTAGAGCCGGGAATGACTAGCACATATGTGTGAGGGGAACCTTTACCTTTACTTTTAAGCGATAGTTAAAGAAACCACTTCTGATTTTCTTTACAGCTGCTACAAATAAACAAATTGTCTCTCCTCCCACTCCCCTTTTAGGATTATATTACACAATTCCTTTTTTTTTTTTGTATTCAGCCCTTTTTAATCAGCAAATTCAAAAACCAACAACTCATTTTAAAAAAAATGTCAACAAAAAGTCTGTAAAGGGTTAGTCTTTAATAAAAGTACTTATTGTTTTATCTCTGCCCAAATCGGTCCATTTTGCCATTTCTGCATATTCCATCATTTTTACCTTTACCATTGTGGGTGTTTCAGTATTTTTTCCATTTTTGTGCATATAATACACTCATTCCAGTTACTGTGTACAATGCCAATCCTAGTCTTTTCTAATTGGTTATCCATAAGTCCCAATAAGAAAAGTTCTGGTTTCATCAAAATATTTATCTTTAAAATTCTTTTTATCACCTGAGGCTTTGCATAACTAACAATATATTTCCAAGCTATTAAACCACTGTTCATTAAATATATCAAAGTGGTGTACAGTACAATTGTGATAAAAACAGTAAAATGGTGGAACCCACAATTAAAAATTTTTTTTTTGTCTTCTAGTCCAGGGGTCTCCAACCTTGGCAACCTTAAGCCTGGCGGACTTCAACTCCCAGAATTCCCCAGCCAAAGCTAGCTGGAGAATTCTGGGAGTTGAAGTCCGGCAAGCTTAAAGTTGCCAAGGTTGGAGACCCCTGTTCTAGTCAGTGTTGATTCCTGATGTCTACCTGGACTAATCCCTGCAATTTACTTGGCAACTTTGTGTGTGTGTGTGTGTGTGTGTGTGTGTGTGTGTGTGTGTGTGTGTGTAACTGTTTCATCTTTGTCTTCTTCCTTGGGCTGAGAGAGAAAGATTGGAGCAAGGTCACCCAGCTGGCCTAGGGCCCAAGGTGGGACTAGAACTCTCATTCTCCAGGTTTCCAGCCTGATAACTTAACCACTATGCTAAAATGGCTCTCCAAAAATTGTAATATATATAATAAAATGGTAAAAGCAATAAGATCCACCATTTCAATAATATAGGTAATCCCCGATTTACAATGATTCATTTTGTGACCATGCAAAGTTACAATGGCACTGAAAAAAGTGACTTATGATTGTTTTTCATGCTTTTGAGCATTGCAGCATCTCCATGGTCAGGTGATCAAAATTCAGATGCTTGGCAACTGACTCATGACAGTTGCAGTGTCCCAGGATCATGTGATCACCTTTTGCACCCTTTTGACAAGCAAAATCAATGGGGAAGCCAGATTCACTTAACAACCTTGTTACTAACTTAACAACTACAGTGGTTCACTTAACAAATGTGGCAAGAAAGATAATAAAACAGGGCAAAATTCAATTAACAACTGGCTTGCTTAGCGACAGAAAATTTGGGCTCAATTGTGGACATAAGTCAAGGACTACTGTACATGAAGAATATTTAGGGCAGCTGATAAAGTGAGGGTAAGGCTGTTTTAAGCACTCCCTTGGAAGCTTATTCTACAAAATGGGTGTCAATGGAGAGAATATCTGTTTTCTCCTCATCACAGCTGAGTAAATCTCAGCCATATTTGATATATTCAGTAGGACTTTCCTCTTGAAAGTAAAGATAAGATAGAAGGAAGTGTGTAAAAGGATCTGGTTCCTTAAAGTATCTGATCTTAAACTGCTTGGGACCTTGTAGACTATCTGCTGAAAATTTTGTAGTTTTATTAATCAGAGTGAAAAGGCCTTGTTCTTTTGAAAATTACCACCATTCCAGGTAATAATATCCCTTAGTTATATCTCTGAAACCTGATTACCTCATATATGAAATATGGAATTTTCAAAATTCTACTGAAGATGTTGGACTAAAAGATTAGATCAGAACCGAGTGATCTGATCCGAATGTCCTAAAAATCTGTGGGTTAATGTCATTGTTCAATCAGAACTTTCCACCACAGGGAAATCTACAAAGCTGGCTGAGTAGTGAGGTTGATCAGATAATTATGCTTCTAGGATAATTTTAAGGCGATTGGCAGCCATAGTTCCTTTCCTGCCATTTCAACAGATTGCAAAGAGCGGATGCTGAAAACCTTTGGGGAAGAATTTGAAATTGACAACTGGAGTTGCTTTGTAGTGGTTCAATTCTGGATCAGCATTTTGCATCATGGAAAATGAAAGCCATCTTTAAATTTTCTCACGCACTTTTAGGCCTGCACTATAAGCAATGCTATTCACATCATCTAATTCACAAGCAGTATGGCATTACAAAGCTCTAGTAAATTAGGCACTGGAACCTACTATTCCAGTTATGATTTATGAGTGGCTGAATGAAGCTTGTTATTTTAGTAGGCAGGTACTTAATAGAAAACAGGATATGACTTAATCCCTTTGTAACGTATTGTTGTTGTTCTCTTATTTTTTCCCTCTCTTTCTCTGACATTTTTGCTGGTGATATTTTTTTGTATCTTGAATTATATGTTTACTGGGAATGAAAAGGAGATAGATGAAGTGAATGCAGTAGTTTATATTGGTAAACACATGAGAAATGGATTGGAAAGGTCAAAATGACACATGACATGACAGAGCACACCAGAGGCCATAACAGGTGTGGGGAGTGATTTTCATCAAGATTGTTGAACATTGGGAGGGAAGCATTGGGCCTTCGTAGCCTTGATTTGCTGAAAAATTATTTCCTCTATACATCTATTATTTTTAAAAAAGTACTTGTTAGCAGAGGAAACCTTTTCTCTTAGTCAACCATGACTATGTGTATTCAATGTCAGACCAGCTAGCACTTAAACCTCTAATAGAAATGATCCTTGGCTCCATTTATTGAGAAAGGTATAATTTTATTAGAAGTCAAGTGTATTGCAGTAATGCATAGCCAGAACTGAGAATCATATGCCAAAATCCCTAAATTCCATTTTTCCCTTCCTTAACTGCCTCCTATCACTGACTCCCCCATGACCAATCATGCTCAGGCAAGATGTTTCCAGAATGGTTACTTCAAGCGTAGGTTGATATGCAGCTGTGTTCTTCTCCCAGCCGGGTGACCTTGAAGCAGTGTCTCAGGGAGATACAGCAGTTTCACCTTCCTCAAGCATCCCCTTCCTATCCACCCTCCCCAGAGTTCATGGCAGACTGTCACCATTTAGTAATGAAGCACAAGCAAGCATTAAGGTGGGAGCTGGCATTGGATTTTATTGGAGTGCAGCAGGTAAGGGAGATTTAGTACGTTATCTCCCAATATGGTACTGTCCCAATAGCAACACTAAATACCCAGAGTTTGCTGCTTCAAAATGAAGAAATTACATTAGCCATAAGGAAATATTTGCATTGGGTTACAGAAAAGAAGTTTCCAGCCGTGACCTTATTTATTTATTAAATTTATATATTTTTATATAAGTTAGGTTGAATATAGGCACTGAATTAAAACTCAGTCTTTTTGAGCTGTTAATATTCCCTCCTGATTGACTCTGAGGTTAAGAGTACAGTCAGATGTTAGTCTCATGATACTGATATAATTCTAGTTACATCATATGTGACATCATAAAACTCCCCAGTGGCACCTGACACTTTGTTATATCAGCGCTGTCTGTATAGGAGAACAAATTATATTCCTACTCAGTTCGTTATGTTCAAAATTTTGTATTATAACTTGAACATGTAATTCAATTAGTGGCTGTTATGTAATCATATAGACTTTGGTGTTTGACTCGGGCAGCAGTGCAAATATTTAGTTTGAAAAGATACAGAGATATAATTGCTTATTTGAGAAGATTTTGTGAGCATATTTCTTCATGTTAATCAGGTGTGTGACCATGTGTATTTGTATTTTTCTTGTGCTAATCACATGAGAAAGGCAAATAGATTTTGGATCACCTGCTGGTACATTGAGGAATATTTGTTTACCTAGGAATGCTCTGATAAAAGTTCTCTGAAAAGGAAGATTTCTGCAATGTAAACCTGGCAAGGGATGAAATGTGGTATATTTTCAGCACAAAGATGCATTGATTGGATCTAAAGAAAGGCTCAGAAGTATTCCTTTGTTTGCCTTGCCACCTTCTTTGCTAGTGGTTTAGACCATGAAAAGCCATATGCAATAATGCCTTCCTCGGCTTCATCTGTCTGATGCTTATTATCTCTGAGGTTTATTATTCCTCTGTCATTGTTCTAATTAAAACTGTGGTAGATTGAGAAAGAATTAATTAACACAGTAAGAGATTTCCTCTGGGAAACTATCAAAGTTTAATGAGTTCTTCTCCAAGAACTCATTTGAACCCCAGGTGATCATGCAAGTAGGAGGAACTGTGCTTATCACTGATCTTCTCTATTTGGGACAAAAGTCAAGGCAGCTATACCTGTATATAATTTTTCAGTAATAAATTCCTTTGGCAGTTCAAGGGGACCTAGCACTATGAGTTCTCCTTTTTTGAGTAGAGTTCACTATTTGGAAGGGGCAGTGGAAGGATGCTCTCTGTTACAAGATGTGAATCATCTGAAGAGCAGTCATAATTAATTCCCATTTGATAAATTGCTCACCATCTGGACATGGGCATGAGCAAATGCATAAGTTCACAGTGTCAATTTTTTCTTCTGTGTTGAGATATATTGTATACGTTATTGATCTTGGTGGATGCTAAAAACTAAAAAAAAAACCAAAAAAACCCAACAACAACCATAAGACAGCCCAATTGTTTAGGTGTTGGGTAGGGAACCATTCAGTGGTAGGCTGCTGCCAGTTGTAACAACCGGTTCACCCAGCACTGAAAATGTGATACGCCTTCCGTGCATGTATGCTGTTTCAAGAACATGGCGATATAGGGCAGGCCCACCCATGGGTCGCAATTATTGGTTTGCCTGAACTGGTCCGGACTGGCAGCAGCCCCCCACTGGAACCATTACAAGATATCAAGGTATTGAGGCTGGACCACATTCAGAAAAGCATTCCTAAAAAAGGCAATAGCAAGCTATTTCCATACTATTGACAAGAGAATTACATATCTAAGTAATCATTATAAATTGAGCTTGAGGCGAGAAAGTCTTTACTGTTACTTATAATTGTTAATGTAGTAATTATATCTAAATTAACAATCATATTCAAATTTTGTACAAAGCTTTCTCCTTTTATGTGTGTATTTCATTATGTGTGGGTATATGTAAATAGAAAAGATACACATACAAATAATATACATAGTGTAGCTTGTGTGAAGGGAAGGACCAGGGGAGACATGGTAGCACTGTTCCAATATTTGAGGGGCTGCCACAGAGAAGAAGGGGTCAAGCTATTTTCCAAGGCACCCGAAGGCCAGACAAGGAATAATGGATGGAAACTGATCAAGGAGAGGTTCAACCTAAGAAATAAGGAGAAATTTTCTGACAATGAGAACAATCAACCAATGGAACAATTTGCCTTCAGAAGTTGTGGAAGCTTCATCACTGGAGGATTTCAAGAAGAGATGGACTGCCACTTTTCAGAAATGGTGTAGGGTCTCCTGCTTGAGCAAGGGATTGGATTAGATGACCTACAAGGTCCCTTCCAACTCTGTTAATCTGTTACTCGAAATGATTACTTAAAGCTTTTAAAAAGGATTTTTAGATAGAGATTTCACTTATTCAATATTCTGTAATACTGTATATCCAAATAAGTTTACCAACTTGATCCCATCGGCATGCTGTGAATGTGGACTTTGCATTTTTGGCAAGTGGCAATGTAAATCTGGCATTAATAATTTAAATAACTAAAATCATACAGCACTTGTAAATATTTCTGCTTGGGCTGCTGACATTCAAAGGAATCAGGTGTTTTTTTCTCTGGGAACTTCATTCTTCTTTTAGAGGTGGGGGATATTCACCAACTTCTTTAATTTCTTCTTTTTTTTAAGCATGTTTGGAAATGAACATTATAGATCATCAGCTTTGTCCACTTCTCTAGTCCCTAAAGGAAAAGTTAGCCCTATGGGACTAGTCCAGATTGTGCTATCACTCTGGAAGGTTGATAATATGAAGCAACAACAAAGGAGAAACATAATCAAGGAGTCTTGGGTAAAGGTTGGAGAAGAGTCTGAAGAGAGGCATACGTATTTGTATATTTTATTGAACACGAAGAGGAAATCTGCAGAGAGATTCATGGTATTAGGAAATGCATTTCTTTATAACCTTACTAGGTAAAAAGAAATACAGGCAGTCCTCGACTTACAACCATCTATTTAACAATGTTTCAAAGTTATGACAGTACTAAAAATGATTTATGACCAGTCCTTGAACTTATAACCATTGCACCATCTCATGATCATGTGATCAGAATTTGGATGCTTGGCATATATAGGTTGCAGCATCCCAGGGTCACATGATCGCTCTTTGCAATCTTCCCAGCTGACATCTGACAAGCAAAGTCAATTGAGGAAGCTGAATTCGCTGAATGAATGACCACCTGATTCACGTAACTGCAGTGATTCCCTTAACAACCACAGTAAAATAGGTCATAAAAGTGGGTACGCCTCATTTAAAAACCGTCTTGCTTAGGAATGGAAATTGTGGTTCCCAGTTGTGGTTGCAAGTCAAGGATGACCTGTCTATAAGCTTACATGTGGGGAATCCTTTCTCTTTTCACTTAAATACTAGTGATCCAACAATAAAATGCTTTTCATGGTGTTTGTAGTATTGAAACAGGTGGAGAAATGTGATAAGTCAGTGAGGCTGAATGGACCATTGCTAAGTGTGTGTTCTTTTGGTTAAGAGATCTATTCCCACAGACATAATTGATTTGTTTTAAATATAAGGCATGATTTATGGCACACAGATCATCTCTGGAAGGAGAGCAGTTTTGCTGCTACTTGAAAGAAAAACACTGGAAATGGTTCATATTTCAAATATCACCTTTGTTGCCAATAAACCTCTGGGCTCGGAGGAGCATCAGGCGAAGCGTGATCTTTCTTTCAGGCTGCTGGGAAACCGGAGTCCTTTTCTGAGACATCCGATATCCCACTTGGCCTGACATCTTTTATAATATTTTGTGACATCTTTCAAGACTTCGCCTTCATATAGTCTGATGCTCTGAAGTGTAAAGCTTTTGAAGGAGATTAAACCCTTTTCTAGCAGCTGCTGTAAACTGATGTCTGGCATATGGACAATGGGTAAAGTTGCCCATTTGCAAGAGAATTGGAAATGGGATGATTCCATAGTTAGAATAAAAAGATGTTAGTCCAAATATTTTTGATTCAGGGTGCATTCCATATTTTAAATGATGCTGAGGGATTCCCCCCCCCAAAAAAAACCCCTCTGTAGCTGTTCTCAGATTTTACTTAATCTACTCCACAGATGTCAAACTCAACCATGTCACATGGCGTATCGTGACTTTTTTTGCCTTTGCAGAACTGGGGTGGGCGTGGCCTAAATGTGATGCATCCGGCCCGCAGGCCTCCAGTTTGACAGGCCTGATCTAGTCAGCCACTAACATAGCCAAATCTCCCTACTGGTAGATCCAGCAGCACAGGGATTACTCTACTTAAAAATCCCCATTTTAGAACTACAGAATTCCTACTCATGTTTTCCAAAAATGATTTGCCAATGACACTTTACAGCCGGAAAGCATTGGCAAAGTTTGCATCAACTTCTTCTGTACTAGTCATGCAAGAATGAAAAGAATAAGTACAATAGAAAACTGGCAGTGTTCCAACCCAGGGAATTCACAGGGATGTGGTGAAAAAAAGATCAATATATCACAATCATGTGATTGAAGGCCCATCCTTTTTTTCATGTGATCACATGATTATGGCTGCCAGCTGGATTTTTGAAACCCCCCCCCCCCATGGCACACTTTTCAATTCACCCAGAAAATATTGCTCCATTTCATTTTGGCTTGTCTCTGCTGTCATTCTCTTTTCCAGCAACTTGGCAACAAAGGAAATAGTCATTTCCTTCCAGCCTTGAAAACAGACTTCAAGCTGTAGATTCATGACCTAAATCTTGGACTTTCTTACTTTTTTTTCTAGCTCCTATTTTCTGTAACAATCCGCTTGATAAAGTATTCTGGAAAACCTAGAAACTTATAAATTTTTGCATTTTTCTTTTGATTGGCACTAGTATAGATATCACTCATTGCAAATTCTGGGGGTTTTGTCTAATGGATAATAAACACATAACTGCTTTTTGTAATAAACTGATTCTAAACTACAGGTAGTCCTTTTTTAATGACTGTAATTGGGATCAGCAATCTTGTCGCTAAGTGAGATGGTTGTTAAACAAAACATTATGTAATTGGGCCAATATCCAATGCCAATTCAGCGATCCTGATTGCGATCCTGATATGAGACATCATGTGATTTACAGCATCCTGCCATTTTCCCCGTTGACTTTGTCAGAAACCAGCTGGGAAGGTTGCAAATGGTGATCACATGACTGCAGGAAGTTGTGACCCTCATAAATATGCAATGGTTGCCAAGTACATGAATTGTACTAGCATGACTGTGAGGATGCTGACCCTGTACTAAGTGTAAAGACCAGTCACTTTTTTCAGTCTGTTGTAACTTCGAACAGTTGCTAAATGTATGGTCATTCAGTGATGTCTACCTGGATAAACACTTGCTATGTGGATGACATTGGGATATGGAAAGAGAGCATCTAAAGCCATGATGGCGAACCTATGGCACGTGTGCCACAGGTAGCACGTGGAGCCATATCTGTGGTCACGTGAGCGTTGCCCTAGCTCAGCTCCAGTGTGCATGTGCGTGCCGGCCAGCTGATTTTTGGGCCTTCTGGTCCCACCGGAAGTCGGGTAGTGGGCCGTTTCCAGCCTCCGGAGGGCCTCCAGGGGGGTGAGGAAGGCCGTTTTCACCCTCCCCAGGGTCCTAGAAAGCCTGTGGAGCCTGGGGAGGGTGAAAAATGGGCCTACTGGGCCCACTGTGCCATCGAGTGCCAAAAGTGGGGGAGGGGTCATGCGCGCATGCACGGGGGGTGGGGCGCATTGAAGTATGGTGTGGGCACGCATATGCGCGACCCCCCCGCACTCCCCCCACTTTTGGCGCGCGACAGCAAAAAGGTTACCCATCACTGAACTAGAGAGTCTTTAATGAAGGCAAAAAAAGTACAAGCAGGAATAGGAAGATCTAATATCAGGATGAATAAGAATTCAATAGGTCATGGAATACAGCAAGTTTGTCATGACAAATATTTCGATCGAATTTGGCCTCTGATTTCTTGAAAGAGGTTTTAGTTCCCCTTCTGTAAATGACACATTTGTTTTTCCTTCTTTTCCTCCTCTCACAACATTTTCGTACTGTCATCATTTTCATTTCCCAGTTCCCCAAAGTCTATCTAAGGGCAGAATACAAAGGGTATGGTTTGATTGCTATTCAATCACATGATACATCGTAGGAACCAAATTCACAAATCTAATCCTGATCTTCACCCTACTCAAAATGGAAAGAAAATAATTTTTTACCACCTAACACACACACACACACCCAACTACATCTATGCTTTTAGTTCATGTTCTATGCATTTGTCTGGCCACACACTAAATAAACAAACAAACTGGCTGTTGGCTGACACGGAGATATACAAAACTTCAGACCACCGTTCCTCCATTATGTTTATCAGCCATGGTGAGCTGTGATGCAGAAAGGACATTTTTCTTAACAATGCTAACCATGATTGCATGTTGCTGAAGAAGGTAAGGGAGAAGGGTGAGACACCTTCTAAATAACAGGATGCTAAATCTCTGGATGATGGAGATGGGTTGCCTTTGCTGCAGGAGTTGGAATGGGAAAAAAATAGACTGTCCAAAAGTTATTCAGAAAGTCAGCATATAAACACTAGCTTTGTTCCAATTTTGGATAAACAGCAGCGGCAGCAGAGCCAGATAAGAACAAAATCAGTCAATATCATGTACACCTGGAATTGACTTCCAGCCAGTTCAGAAAGTTTGCTTAGAGATATCTCCCTTGTCCATGGGGATAGGGGCAGTGGTGGGCTGCTACCAGTTCGGGTGAACCGGTAGTTCCGATGATCAGTTGGCCCCTCTCACCCACACCTGCCCTAGCCTGTCCTATATTTCCTTCTTTCTGGCTCAGCTGATTTGCGTGGCAAAGCTGATTTCCATGCCTCCGCTGTTCTACTTACTGGGACTGCCTTAGAAGGTAAGCAGCTGAGCTTCAAATTGCTATATTTTGAACACTGCACGCAAGCATTTTAGGTGCGTGCACGCAAAGCATGTGCTCACAGAACTGGCTATTCATTACTGGATAGGGATGAAGTTAAGTGAAAAACATTTTGCTATCATCATGTCTAGCTATTTCAATTCCCCCCCTATTATTGAAAGATGAAAAAGGAGATTGTTTTCTAAAACCTAGCTTTTTCATTATCCTTTATCCTTGTTGGCTATCTATACTTCCTCACCTTAAAAATTTGCTGGAAAGAGTTTTCTTCTGATGACTTGAAGAGAAGTATAGAAAGATTGTATACATACATGCATAGATGTATCCATCAGTGGTGGGTTTCAAATTTTTTTTACTTCCGGTTCTGTGGGTGTGGCTTGGTGGGTGTGGCAGGGGAAGTATACTGTAAAATCTCCATTCCCTCCCCACTCCAGGGGAAGGTTACTGCAAAATCCCCATTTCCTCCCAAACAGCTGGGACTTGGGAGACAGAGAATAGATGGGGGTGGGGCCAGTCAGACGTGGTATTTACCGGTTCTCCTAACTATTCAAAATTTCCGCTACCGATTCTCCAGAACTGGTCAGAACCTGCTGAAACCCACCTCTGGTATCCATTCATTGGAACAGTTCCTAGAAATATTTTAACTGTCTTAGATGCTCATTGTGTTACTGTTTACTTGCTTTGCTATTTCCTAATTTTTAAAAATATCTGGAGTAGTATTTATACTGATAGTAAAATCATTTATGGAATAATAGCTTACATTCAGAGATTTGTTTTAAAATGTACACAATGTAGGCTGAATATAGAGCATTTGCTTTATATAAAATGGAAGCAGAAATTATTGTGATAGTGTTACTTTTTTTTTAAAAAAAATGTGTAGTTTAAAATAGATCCAGAATTAACAGAGAAAGTACTTTAATTGTTATTTTATTTTCAGAGCTAAAACAAACCAAGCTGTTCAGTGTTACGATTTTGCTTTTATATAGCTAGCTTGTGAAACCATTCTATTAATAACAAGATAAAAGCCAATGAAAAAATGAGAGTACAGGATTGGTTCAGACCTGTTCCTTTTCCTGTTCCATATCAGAACAAGAAGAAAGCTTAAATAAAGATGTGACGTCAGGAAGTGACTGTTTGAGATGGCTGAATTAATAAACACCAATTGTTTTAAAATCTGAAGAGATCTCACCTTGCAAAATGTTTAGTTTACCTAGCATTGTGTCTGCCCATATTCTGTCTTTAGGTCTCCTTAAAGCAGGTTCATTCCATGCATCCATACCAGAGGTGGGTTTCAGCAGGTTCTGACCAGTCCTGGACAACCAGCAGCGGAAATTTTGAGTAGTTTGGAGAACTGGTAGATACCATCTCTGACTGGCCCTGCCCCCATCTATTCTCTGCGCCCCGAGTCCCAGATGATTGGGAGGAAATGGGGATTTTGCAGTATCCTTCCTCTGCCACGTCCACCAAGCCACACCCACCAAGCCATGCCATGCCCACCAAGCCACACCCACAGAACCGGTAGTAAAAGAATTTGAAACCCACCACTGATCCATACATATTTAGGATCACATATTCTCAGATTCAACATTTCATGCTCGAGCAACATGTTATACATCTGATTTAGTGGGAGAAGACAAAGACTAAATTTCAACATTGCTGTGCAAGTGCTGGCCAGGTGATAGTTCCATGTCTCTTAATTTGACCTTTCCTTTGACAGGAGAGATGGTCATTTGATTTAATTTCCTGAATTTAAATCATAGTTAATTTTACATGATTCTGATGTCCCTTAGGCTGTACTGGGCTAATTGGTTATGGCTGGTACTGGATTACCTCTTACACCCATCACAAATCCTACAGTATGTCCAACTTCTGTTGCTCCTCACTCGGTGCTTCTTCTGATGTTTCAAAATTTTAACGCCTTTTGTTATTGCTGCTATTGTCTTCACCTTTTAGTGTCACTTGTGGGATCAAGTTTTCTGATTCTCCATCTCTCATGTAACCCTTTCTCCTCCCACCCCATACTTCCTCCCACCCTTCCTCTTCCTCTATGGACTAGGATTCTTTGATCTGGCACATTAAATCACAATGTTTCAAATACAGGAATCCTTGAATTATGACCACAATTGGGGCTAGAATTTCCACTGCTAAGCAAGGTAGTTGTTAAATGAATCACACCTGATTTTACAACCATTTTTTTGGCCACGGTTGTTAAGCCTCTCATTGTAGTCCTTAAGTGAATCACAAAGTCACTAAGTGAATCCAGATTCCCCATTGACTTTGCTTGTCGGAAGCCGACTGGGAGGGTTGCAAAAGGTGATCACATGACTCCAGGACACTCTAATCATTGTAAAAACATGCCAGGCCAAACACCTGAATTTTGATCACATGACTGTGGAGATGCTGTGAGGGCTGTACACAAGAGGACTGGTTATAAATCATTTTATTCAGTGCTGTTGTAATTTGAAACAGTTGTTAAATGAATGGTTGTAAGTGAAAGGGTTACAGTCAGGGATGGGTTCTACTTACCTTTACTACTAGTTTGCAACGGAATCGCATGTGCGTGCGACAATCACATGCATGCCTTGCTTCTGCGCATGCGCAGATCGCCAATGATGACATCCGAGATGGTGGGCGGGGCCTCCCGCCGGTTTTACTACTGGTTCTTGTGAACCTGTCCGAATCAGGGGCAACCCACCACTGATTACAGTCCTACAGGATTGTAGGTAGTTTTCCATTTACAAGCTCCATTGAACCCAAAATTTCTATTACTAAGCAAGACAACTGTTTTGCCCCATTTTATGACTTTTCTTGCCACAGTTGTTAAGTGAATCAGAGCAGTTGCTAAGTTAGTAACACACTTATTAAGCGAATCTGGCTTCCTCATTGACTTTGTTTGTCAGAAGGTTGCAAAAGGTGATCACATCCTGGATCCTGGGACACTGCAACCGTCATAAATGCATGCCTGTTGCCAACCATCCAAATTTTAATCATGTGACCATCAGAATGTGATTTAAGACCAGTGACACAGTGGGGCTTTGATCACATGATTGTGGCTGCCATCTTGAATTTTTGACATACATACACACATACCTGCAGAAACCCCTGCCCCACTCTGATGATAAATCATGACAGCTGCGTTCACACTTCCAGGAATGCAAAACGTAGATTACCTATGAATACCCTCATAGCATCTTTTTGAGCTTCTATCAGACATCTCTTTGGTCACAGTAGGAAGAGGAGGCTTCCTTAGATAAGAGTTGGTCTGAGCCGTTTTCTTGTTACATAAAAAGTAGATCACATAGTGTTCAGAGAGTGTGGGCAGAACAGAGAAGAAATAAGAACCTGTTGGACAGTATGACACAATGCTATGCATTGTAGATATTGAATTCTCTAACGAGATTCCTGTTGACAGATGATGTAGGTAGGAGGTGTGGTTCCAGGGCATGCTGAAATGACAAAACTGCATTACACTTATTCTCTGAGCAGCCTAGTACCTCACTAGTTGCATCTAATGAGAATACTCATTGTCACGATAGTGCATCTGCATCATCCATTCGCTCATGCTTTGCTGGGGTGGGGGGAATGTTATTCCCCTTTCATGAACCATAATTTAACTGGGAGCTTCTAATCAAGTTCAGATCAATTAGCATTTTAAAAAAAATCTGCACAAGTGCTGGTTGAAGCGATTATGGGTATTTTCCTGAGAATAGGGGTCATTCACCCTTAGATTTTAGATTTATGAGATGGCCACATAGGAAATGTCTAGGAATCATAGGAGAGGCAAATATGTATAGATATATAACAAAGTATATGCAACCATCATCCACTGTTTTTCTGAGCTGGTGAATTTTATTTCAAATATTTCATAAAAGATAGGTATGTAAATTGCCAGAGTGAACAGTTACATGGATCCATCATACTCTAGTTATTTATTCTTTCTGGATTGGGCATTAGTCATATATTCCTGATTTAGACATAATAAGAAGCAATTATTTATTACATGCTGAAATGCAAGCACCAATCATAGCAAAAGAAGGAGCAAAGGGGCTATATGCGTAGCTAGACCTTTAGCTATTTATGCTTTATAAGTCAGCTTATTATCTAAAACAGAACCAATTAAATAATTAAGACTTGAATGCTCAGGGAAAATTCTGAACTTTCAAACTGTTTTGAACTTCTGGAAACTAATTTATCATTCCAATACCTGACTTAATCAAGAATAATATTCAGACAGAAGATATATTCAGGGAATGGGATGCTATGGCTAGTAAAACTTAGCATAAGAAAAGTAACATCATATGCAAAGTTTATTATTACTACTTATATATGTGCTTCTCATAAAATGCACATCACTTATTATTTGCATCATCTATTTACCTTGCATTTCATATTTTGAATACAGAAGAAAAATTTTCAGGGTCTTGTCACAAACATTATTGGTTTCTCCATTATGCAAAGCATAGAAAAAAAGTAAGAAATAGTAAGCCAAAGACATTAAAAGATATGGATAAAGCAACAAAGAGCAAAATCTAATTTACGTATTATTTACTAATTACTAAGACTATTTACTCTGCCTCTGAATATCTTTATCTCTTGCATCTACTTTATGACTGGAAGACATGGAAGGAGGGTAAAGGAGTCTGTTATGGAGCATTCCAAGGGGGAAACTTACAGCAAAGGTTTTTTGTCTGTTTTTATGATTGTTTATTTATTGTTTCTTTGGTTGTTGTAAGCCACCTAGAGTTGCTTAAGGTAGGCAATCATATAGATCTTTAAAATAAACGAATAAATGCTGCAGTCATATAATGCTTCAGACATTGCCTTTTGCTCTTTTACTCTCTCGTTGAGTATCTCATCAAATCCATCCAACCAGGAACTTTCTCTAACCCCCTTTGCCCATAGAGTATATATTTGTTTTGTAATTCACTGTCATTCATTCTTTCTCTATAACCAAATCATTTCGAAGTGTTTTGTTTGTATTTTTACATTTGAATTTTGTATTCAATCAGTTCAAAACTCATTCATTCCTCACTGAATTTCTTCTTTTTATCCTTACTCTTTTTAAAAATCAACTCTCATTGTATTCAGTATTTAGAGTATGTTTCTCATTCCATATATCCATGAACACATAGATTTCCACAGTAATTTTCATGTGCAAATATTCATTCCCCCTACAGATCACACATTACCCACTACCTTGCCACTAGGATTTGCACATCTCAATCCTCTGCTCCATCTTTAGTGTAGATTTTACAAAGATAAACAAATTCATCTACTTGCTGTAGTTTTTTAAATCATTCCCTCACTTGTTTTTTGCCAGGTGCTGACTACGTAACAGATTAAAGTGCCGATGTGGAAGCTCCCAGTTAAGTTAAATAAGAAAAAGAAAGCCAGTTCATTTTCACAATATGATTTTAAACATATATCCATTAGTTTCAGGGTATGTGGAAATTCTTCAAAGTCCTGAACTTCATTGATAGACAATCAAAGGAACGATAGGATGAACATTAAAAAGTCATTAATGATGAATGTAAAAAGAGAAGAAAGCCAACTGGATGTCAGAAAAATAGTGGAAAATTGCCAAAAAGAGAAGAGAAACCAAAGCCAAAAAAAGAGGCAAAAATCTCAGAAAAGAAATTATCAGAGTATTAGAGAACCGCTAGAAGAGACAAAAAGAGGTATTACATGACATCTGTAAAAACACTGAAGATGGGAAAAGACATGGGAAAAATAAGAAACCAGAAGGAGATTCCAACCTGAGAATGCTATACTAAAGGACATCAATTTAAATTTAAATTTTAAATTGAAATTTTAATTCGTTTTAAATTTATTGGGATTTTAATTGTTGTGGACTAAATTATTTAATTTGGTTTTAAACTGTTTTTAACTTTTGTATTTCTGTATTTTATCCTGTGCCTGTTCACCGCCCTGAGTCCTTCGGGAGTAGGGCGGTATACAAATTTAATAAAACTAAACTAAACTAAACTAAACAATGGAAAAATAGTAATTGATTCAAGGAGATCAAAGAAAGGTGGTAGGACTATTTCTCTCTGCCTTGAAGTGGAAGTAAATGTGGTTGGCCTCCTTTTTGGAATGGTTCATATTGGAACTATCTCTCAGAAACACAACCAGGAACTGAAATGATGAACGATCCTCAGCTAAATTTCTGAGGGCATTGGTGAGAAACCTAGAATTAAAACTGATAGCACACCTCATGGGCAGTTTATCAATGAAAAATAAGGAAGTATCCCAGTTTGTGTAGATCTATATTCTAGATTGGAAGCATTGTTCCTTAGAAGATGTAGATGGGAGGCCCTATTTCATACAGAACAGGTTGGGCAACAAAGCTGTGGTTGAAGAAAAGAAAATTAAGTATTTGACTGACAGTGACTATATGTGGTGAAAAACAAAATGCCTTCATGACATATGTACATCTTGTCTCATTTTGGTATGCCAAGTCCTAACTGGACTTCTTTGTCACCTTGACATCAGTGATATAATTGTCCAGCTGGCACTTCCCTGAAAGAATACTGTGTACCTCTGTTTTGTTGATTGTAGATGGAAGCCAGTGATATTTAGAGGCCATGATTAAGCACACTTAGTTAATGCAAATAGAAATGCCCCTGTTAGTAAGTCATCTAAAAATATTAATTCTGGCTTTCAAGAAAGGCAAGTTTGGCTCATTTCAATTGCTATATATCAGAATTACATGGAGCAGTGTTTCTGAAGCTTTCTGCAATCATGGACCACTTTTGGAAAATGTGAGGAGTGATTAAGTGCTACCCGCTTAAGAGTGAAAATATTTTAATAGGGTAATGTTATAGATGCATTCCTATATATCTCTGCATTCCCTCCATTTTTAACAGCCCTTTTAAAATTTTCTTTTGTAGTTAATAATGATAAAATTAAGCTCTTTATACCACTTGGTTTTTCTTATGTAATCCATGTCATAATCACAACTACTCTTAGTACAATCACAGAAGACTAATTGTTCAACAGATACCCAGAATACTAAGTGTGTGTGTGTGTGTGTGTGTGTTTATTTTTGAGCCTAAATAAAAAAAATGCAATGCTTAGATATATATTGCTGAAATTCGTTTTACACTTTAATTTTGACATGGCTTGTGCAAAATCAGAGGTCTGTTTAGCACAGCCTTTTTGGAATGCAGTCAGTAACTGCATTCAAGACATGTTCACTATGGTCAGTTTTCTGAATTTTAGTACTCCTGTTGCTCTTCATATTATCACTTGTGCTGCTCAATGAACTAGTTTCCCCACCCCAACAAGCAGGCTGGCCTTGAAACAATGGACACATAAGAAGCCAGGGACTTCTGAACAATGCATTTTTGTAGTAGAACTAAGGAGATACGACAAAGGAATTCCTGCAATTGCTGTGTATCAAGAATGAATGCTATTTAGATGAAAAGATTAGAGATTGAAAGATGGTATTACTATGTACGCTCAATAATATCATTGGCATTAAAATGAAACATTGAAATATTGAATAACTACTCTAAAACAAACATGTATATCAATACTAGGATTATATAAGTTTGATTAGTGTAACAACTATTATTATTATTATTATTATTATTATTATTATTATTATTATTATTATTATTATTATTATTTAATCTTTAGTGAGTTTCACAGCCTTTGAGGCTGGTTAATAGCTCAGCAGCTCAAGTCCTAACCAAGGCCCTAGGAACTGTTAAGGTATCGTCGGAGAATGTAAGCTGTTCCGAGTAAGGTGGTTTTTTGTAGAGTCAAAATGTTCAAGTCCGGTAAATTTAGAATTTCTAAATAGTGGGGTAGCCCTTTGGGTATTGCTCCAAGGGCAATAATAATAATAATAATAATAATAATAATAATAATAATAATAATAATAATAATAATAATAATAATAATTTACTTTATTCATTAAACATGAAACTCAGTCAACTGAACATTCAAAAATGCATCACAAATACCATTGACTGGTGCTAATGGTTGATATGGGTTCCAAGTAGCTCAGTTTTTTGTAGTTCCGCTGGTGTTATTGCAGGAAGCTGCAATTTGTTGATGTATCTTATAAAATTCTTGGACATGGTACCAAGTGCCCCGATGACAATGGGTATCACTGTTACATGTTTCATGCATAGCCGTGTAGCTTCGATGGCCAGGTCACAATATTTCATGATTTTTTCCATTTCTTTTTCTTCGACTCTGGCATCTCCTGGTACCGTGATGTCAATAAATTGTACGTTTTGGTTTTTGACAACTGTAATATCTGGCATGTTGTGTTCCAAGTGATGATCTGTCTGTATTCGAAAGTCCCACAAGATCTTCACCTTCTCATTTTCTATAACTTTTTCCACTTTATGTTCCCATGACTTTTTGGATACAGGTAAGTCGTATTTTTTACATAATGACCAGTGGATTAATTTAGCAACTCGGTCATGTCTAGCTTTGTAATCAGTTTGTGTGATTTTACTGCAACAACAACAACAACAACAACAACAACAATAATAATACTGTTTGTATCAAAATGAATTATACCCAGTGACCACACTGTTCATGTATTGATATAGTTATATATATTTAAAAATAAAAATCCAATAAAACCTTTTTTAAAAAAGAATGCTATTTAGAGTAAAATCAAAGTTCATATGTTTATTATCTCTTTCTCTTAACCCCTGAACTATACCAACAGTTCTTTCTTTCGAATCGGAGGCTTAGCTTTCATCCCTCTCTTGTTATGACAACAGACAAATTTGATTTCAAGTTGTTTTCCTCTGTGTGAGATTTTTTTTATGCCCAATTCCGACTACTGATTGATCTTGGCAGATCAGCTACTGCCAGAGACTGGAGGGAGGCAGGAGCTGAGACAGTGAGCAGCCTCTGCCCAGCTGCCTGGCAGGGAATGTGGGAAGGTATGAGCTGAGCTGCCAAAGTGTCTGATCTAACCAGCTTTGGGGCAATGAAAGTAGGCAGAAACTCTGGCAGCAGGAGCATCTGATTGCTGACTAAGCATGAATGTAGGGAAGCAGGGCTGATGTGAGGAGTGGCTCAATTCAAGGATGTAGCAGGCTGAAGTGAGAAGGAGGAACACTGACCTACAGCATTAGCAACGAAATATATTTTAGCAACAACGCTTGGCTTAGAAGCGTGTCTTAACAATCATGTAGAAAGCAAATTAACCAAAGCATACCAGAACACTTACCTTTGGGTCCTCACAATGCACTGCCAATTCTTTATGAATCTTTTTTTTTTTTTAACTTTATGACTCTGTTCAAGAGAATTTGTAATGGGGCTCAAACCTGCATAAAATCAGGCTTGAATTCTGCAGCACTGGAATTAGGAGAAAAAAATTACGCACATTAAAGTCATAAGGACAAGGCTATGTTATTTATTTATTTATTTATTTATGAGCACACCTTTATTATTTTTAATAAATAACTCAAGGCAGTGAACCTCCCTCCTTCTATTTTCCTCAAAACAATAACTTTCTGAGTGAGTTGGGCTAAGAGAGACTGACTGGTGGTCACCTAGCCAGCTTTCACAGTTAAGGTAGGACTAAAATTCATAATCTCCCAGTTTCTAGCTAAGCGTCAGTTCTGTTATTGTTGTTAGTTGTTTATCCTGTTTTCTTTGCTTCCAGGGATGGTTCATTGCTTGTATTCTAAAAATTTTACAAATTTGAATTTACAAAAAGTGAACCTGACCTTCCTTCATATAACTTTATGGGTGATATACTGTTGGAAACGTATGTGCAAAACAGAAAATGTGGGAAAGAGGACTAACCAAAGGTATTTGTACTTTAATTGTATAAGTTACAGAGTGTGGCTTCATCTCAATTGGAGGGGCCATTTATATATCACCAAAAAGAAGCAACACTTAAATGATCCCCCAAAGAATGTAAAAATGGATACATATTTGCACATCACATTATATAAATACAATTTGCAAACAGTTACTATTATTTAGATATTAAATGGAAATATATTACATTTCCCGTAATGGGAAAGATTAATCTGCAAAGTCTGTATCAGTTCTACCAATTTATGGATGCTATCTAGGCATCCTTCTAATGTATGGGTGAGTGGTCTTTTGGTAGCTGAGATTACATTCACATTTTGGGGGCCAACTAGGGGTCTTAGAGTAGATGGAACTGCAATGTACATATAGGAAGGGGTGAGTTTCTAATAGAAATATAGGGGACTTTTTTGTTATTACACTTTTATATGCCCTAAAGGGCCACCATTTTGAGGGGTCCTATTTCAAAATTATGGGAAGTTTGCCATCAGTTTTTGACAGTTGTGGTCAGAAAGATCCCTGAGGCCCTAAAAAAAATGACTTAGGGGGTGCAACTTGCCCATTGTTTTCCTAACCAAAGTTCTCAGGCAGAGGCCTACCCTTTGTAAAATAGACTTAAAGCCTAATTACTGGCTTGCATATCATATTTAAAAGAATATTCTTTAATATGCTGAGACTAATCCTTGAATGGGAAATGTGGCTTCTACATTATCATGAAGTTTAAATAGCCAGGTTAATTATGTGAGTTAACTTCTAGGGCTCTGTGAATCTTTGAAGTTTTGAAGCATTAAATTGGATGCCTCCAAATCAATTCAGACCCAATTCAGAGTTTTTGGCAGGTTTTCCAAATTAATTTGAATGTTTGGGTCCAGTTGATTCTGCAAATGATGCAAAAGTTCAAATTGGATTAATTTTCCAGTCTGATTAAAAGTAAAGATTGAATCAGTTTGCTTTTTCAAATCTATCTGAATTCAGTCAACGCTGATTTCTATAACTTTACTATCTTCATTAGTTTTATGGCTGAGAGACATGGTGGCTCAAGGGCTTAGTGATGCTGGAGATGGTCTCTGCTTCAGCGGTTTGAGTCCTAGCAGTGCATGACAGGGTGAGCTCCCATCAATTGCCTCAGCTTCTATCCACCTAGCAGTTCAAAGGCATGTCTATGTGACTAGATAAATAGGTACCCCTTTGGTGGGAAGATCAGTTGGTGCTCCATGCAGTCAGTCAGATTCCTGCTGGCTCTGAATTCCTGATTGCAATGTCCGTTTGCGATGTGGCTTCAGTGGAGGGAGGGGGCCTTGGATGACACTGCAAAAAGAGTGCTTGTCTTTCTTTCTGGTGCGAAGCTAGCTCACCCTCCTGTGGCACAAGCGTGTGAGTGTGTACCATGACAGAGCAAGTACCTTGGCAGCCAAACTACTACTCTGCAATAGCATTGCAGTTTCCTGGCTAATATAACAATGCCATATGATGATGATGATGATGATGATGATGATGATGATGATGATGATGATGATGATAATAATAATAATAATAATAATAATAATAATAATAATAATATTCTTGTATTGCTGAAAATATTTTGAAATTATTAATAGGTATGATATCACATTTGTCAGTCATTTTTTTAAAAAAGAAAAAATATAAAATGCCACATTTGGATTCATTCTTCTCTTCTCTTTATGTCACAATATAATTCCAACTTGCAGACAGTTTTCTAAGAAAGGAACAAACATCTGAAGTGCGTTCAGTTTACAATATGCTGTTTTTGTAACTGTTCACGTGCCATACAAATGTAATTGCTTGTGCTCCTCTTGTCTTCAGTGCCTGACATATTTTATATCTCCTTCTGGTACAGCTTAGGAGCTCATGGCCCTGTAAATATATCTCTTTTAAATATTCCATATTTGATTTGAGTTACACATTAATTTTTTTAATGCAGCGACATAATGGAAGGAGCAGGAAGCCAACAGAGTGGAGAATGAGTATGATTATTCCATTGAATGCCCTAGTTTATTTTCATTCTGTTTATTAAAAAAAAAAAAAACCAATCCTATGATGTAAAAGAAATCAAGATAATTCTGTGAGTCTAAATGTTCTTACTGGATGGTGACCCTCTTTAGTTGATATAACAAGCACTTTCTGCAGTTTGAAACTGAGAAACTAAGGAAAGAAGAAGGGATAGACTCTTCATGTGTCTGGAATTTTTAAAAAATATTATTGGTGTTGAAGAATAACCCTACTGTATTTTGTCTTCATGATTAGAAATAATTTCATATATGTTTTACTTGGAAATGGGCCTCGTGAAATTGTGTGGAATCCGGTTGGCTCTTAGGTTGTAATTTTCAGGATTGAAATCTGTGGCCCGCCAGATAATAGATAAATAACTATCAAGGACCCAGGTTAGTATCGCCAGCAGTGAAAGATTCTGAGATTTGATATTAAGAAATATTATAAATCATGGTTACATGCACACTAGAAATTTTAAAAATGATACATTGACTATCTGCACACTGGCTTCTTTTATTTACAGTATATCCAAAGGAAACAATAATTTGGAAAACAATTTTTTTAAAAACTAAAAAGAATAGTTGGATAAGAACACAGTGGCAATAGGAAAAATATTACCAAAACAACAACAACAACAACAAAAACCAACCCATCAGATACAAATATATATTCAAGGAAGATAGAGTGCATCAAGATTTAAGTTTGGCCGAAAGTACATGGATGTTAATGAAAACTACAGGTAAACATATTTAAAGAACAATAACATGCCAGCTCAGAGATAAAATCTAGTATGAGAAAAGAGAGGAAAGTTAGCATGTAAGCTAAATAGTAAATGATACAAGCAATTGTCCATGAATTTAGCTGCTATGATTTTATTTTATTACTTTATTTGAGTTCAGGACAAGTGAATTACCGGTATATTTAAGAACATAATCCAAATTAAATAGTTTTTATTTTCCAAGCAGGAGCCACATTTGTTTTTCAGTTACTGAGGACCAAAGAGTTAACACAGATTAAAACAGTCTCAACAGTTTTAAATCTAAAGAAAGACTCCAGAAGTCTTTCCCAAAACCTGGAGGAAAAAAAAGAGATGAAACTTTGGACACAACTATGTTGACATAGTTCGCTTTGAGTCATCAGTCTGTCCCTTGGGGCTTCGGCTGCTAAAAGTTTAATATATTCCTGGTTTAGTTGATATTCTTTCTGTTGCAACATTTGGAAAGTCAACCAAGAACACATAATACTACTAGAGACTCCATCATTCTGTAGAAAGAGCTGAGGTTTGCTAGTACACAATATTAAGACTCTCCTTGCCCTGTGGCAGACCTAGTAGGAATGACACTGTTGCTTAAAATCAGTGGAAAGTAAAGTGAGATTTACCAACTATATTTTCGGGGGGGGGGGGGAGAAACACAAAAGGGTAAAGGTTCTCTTTTTCAGAAGTAAGAAATTATGCTTGGATATAGTTCTCTATATTCTACAGCAATATGGCAAGTCTCTCTCTGTGTGTGTATGTGTGTTTGTGTGTAAGTAATTGCAGTAAGTTAAAGAGATTGGAAGTCAAAACCCTGGGCTAATGATATATTGTTAAATCAAGAGGAAAAAATCATAGCAAATTATTTGAAAATGAATTTTTCTTTATGTCTGTTCAGAAGATGTAGATTAGTAGTGTCAAACTCAAGGCCCGGGGGCCAGATCCAGCCTGTGGAATGCTTAGATTTGGCCTGTGTGGCTGCCCTGGAAACAGTGAAGGACCGGCCTGCGGAGCTCTGTTTTTGCTGCAGAGGGCTGAAGGAGGCTATTGTGGCCAAAAACAGGGCCATGGGGGGGTCATGTGTGGTCTACCTGAGCTCCATTTTTGTTGGCAGAGGGCTGCAGGAGGTCATCACGGCTGAAAACAGAGCTCAGGAGCCCGTTTTCACTGGCAGTGCACTCAGGCCACCACAGGTTCCCCTGACATGAGTGACGTCAAGCTGGCCATGCCCACCCTGCCCACACCCACCCCGGCCCCCGAGGTCAAACACAACCCTGATACGGCCCTCAGTGAAATCAAGTTTGACATCCTCGATATAGATTGAGGGAAGTAGAGTGTTTTACCAGTTGTGAGAACTCATTTACCATGAGACTGTGAAAAACTCGCTCAGACATTGAATGTGGAGGACCAGGAGCTAATCTTACCCTTGAGGACAGTGATGTATGTGCCACATGATCTGTGTGGTCACTTAAGCACACATCAACTCAAACCATGAAATCTTGCAATTACTTTTTGAGTAGGTTAGAAATATAATTTCTTGGCTTTGACCAAATGACAGAAGGGCAAAGAAGAGACAGTGGCATCTGGTGTGCCACTAGGTTACCAAGTGAAGCTTATGCAAAAAAACAAGGTTTGGAATGGATGTTATAAGTGGTACTCACTGCCAGTAAAGTATAATTTGATTCTATTTTCTGTTCTGCACAGCTACAATAATAATCCTTAATAAATAAATATGCAGCCATGAGATTCAGTTAAACCAGCCAGCATAGCTGGAGAATTCTGGGAATTGAAGTCCCCAAGTCTTAAAGCTGCCAAGTTTGAAGACCCCTGAGTTAAACAAACCTTTATACTTATGATTCAAGATGGATTTTCTACTTTTGAAAGAAAACAGAATATTTTTATTAATTTACTGAAATAAAATATTTGGTAAGAATTAGAAGTCTGATAGCATTTTTTCAGTCTATCTTTTTGCAAACCAATGCTCATTTTATCAGATGTATGGAATAACTAAGCTGATGTAGGATTTAAATTGGGGTCAGGCAGAGGGAGAAAAGGGTGGGGAGAAGACAGGATGACTAGGCAAATTCAGGTTACGTGTGAGATAGATTAAAAATACTGAATTAGTTAGCAATTATCATGTGTTACAAACCCATTGTGTTTGCAGAGACCTTCTGAGATACTGGAACTTCTGAATGGGCGTGAGTTCAGCAATCTCATTTTGTGATGCTAGAGTTTTTTTGTTCCAAAACAACTGCTTTGAGGTCTTAATGGAGTGTCCTGAGAAGTTAAAATGCTCTCATATTACTTTGTCCTTCTTCACAGTCCTGATGTTGACTTTGTCCATCCATTGACTATTTTGTTCAAGGTCTGTTTCTCTTATGTAGAATCCAGAGGGACAATTGCTAGCACAGTAGATAATAGCATATATCACAATACAGAAAGAACATGTGAAGATCCTTCTATGCTTCTGTGAGAAGTTTGAGTGAAGTTTGTTGGAATTTTTGCTTTTGCTATGAGGGCAAAGTAGATATTTGGGTTTGTTAAAAGGTCTGGTTCTTATACCAGCATAAGCATTCTGTCGTTATTTGTGAGAATCTGCTTCAGGTTGGGTGATGGTCTATATGTAAGTATGGGTTTGCCAGTCAGTGCCTGAGAAAGTGCAGTGTCATTGTCCAGGTTTAGCTTATTAACGGATTTGAATGGCCTGGGCTGTAGGTGACAGACAGCTGTATTCCATTGTTCCATTTGTGGATCAGTTTTTAATAGGTCTTCTGTGGGAACTAATTTGTCTACTGAGAAATCCTTTTGTACAGGAAGGGGACAACACTTAGATCACAACATTGTGACCCCTCTTTGCCTGTTTTATCACATTCCCCAGAAATAATGCTTAAAGGGCTGTGGCAGTCATCTACTGATGATATGCAAGACTATTTCTTATTTGCATTAGAGTCAGTCTAAGCAGCTGAAATACTTAATCTATGTCTGGCCATAGTGAACTAGATAAGGATCAATTAACTGAACATCAATCCAGAGAAGTTACAAGTATTATTCATGGGTGGTTTTGATTAGCTGTTCTGTATTAAATAATGTCTTCCCTCTGCATTGAGCTGTTCTCTCCCTGAAGGATCAAATATTAGGTTGGAAGTAGCTTTTGACTTCCTCTATCACTAGAAGTCCTTCTCTGGTGTTTCTGTGTAGCATAGACTTCTTTTTACCAGTTTACCAGCTGTAGTTGGATGAGCCAACTACATCCCTAAATAGATAGAAAGCAAGCAATTTCAGTGATCTATCATGATCTTCTCCCCCTTCTCCCCTCTGTATCATTGTAGTGCACTTGACATGAAGTAGCCCTTGAAGCAGTAGCTGGATTAATGATTGGAATGCGTTATACTCACTTTAATCCAATTTACTGGCTCCTGGATGGTTTGGGGTTCAGATGGTAACCTATAAAACCTCAACAGTTTGAAGTGACATTATCTGATGGACCATTCCTTTCCGTATGTTTTTAATCATACCCTGAGATTGTCATCAGATATTCTGTTCTGAGCGTCCTTCATAGCCTGAGACTTAACCAGATGAAATTCAAGAGCAGGCGGTTATTTTCAGAAGTAGTCAAATGGTTGTAGAATGCTTTCTGCTGAAATGAGTGATGGGTTCCTACTTTCCTGACTACTTTCCTAAAATTGGGCAAATAATATTTATTCTTTTGGCTTTTAAATTTAAAATTCATATGACTACCCAAGGGGTTTTTAAAAGCCTTCCTTCCTTCCTTCCTTCCTTCCTTCCTTCCTTCCTTCCTTCCTTCCTTCCTTCCTTCCTTCCTTCCTTCCTTCCTTCCTTCCTTCCTTCCTTCCTCCCTCCCTCCCTCCCTCCCTCCCTCCCTCCCTGTATAACTGGATTTTGTATTTGTACCACTTTTTTTTTCATTTTATCTATATTGAACTCAACTTTACAATTTGTTATATTCTGCTGTTTTGTAAGTATCTATATTGCTGTGAAAGGTAACTCATAACCTGAATAATGTAAACATACAATTTTCTTTCTTTTTTAAAACATGTATTTGTTTTTTCTTGGAAAAAGTGGAGAACAAATTGGAAATGTTCTGAAGAAGGCTACCAAAATGATGAATAAACCAGGTAATGAATGCTCCTGAAGCTGGCCTGACTGAGGCCATTTTGAGACTTCAGTGCTGACACACCAGAGAAGAGGGATGGTGGGGGGGAATAGAGATAGTTGGGTTAGCCAAAACAAAATACTTTCTTGTGGGAACCAAGGACATTCCTGCATGTGCTTGGAAGGAGGTGACTGGAATCTCCTAGGAACCAGACAATATCCTAATGTGACTGTTTTGAGAAAGTAACAAACTTTCATTTTTAATTAGGTGGAAAACCACGGGAATATTCAGAGTCAGTTTTTCACCAAGCTCTGCCAATATGATATATCCAATAAACATATTCTTTGAGGAAATTGCCTGCCTCAGAGTTTTGTTTGCTATGGGTATGTTATCTGGAACCCTGTCAGCTCATCCACTAGAGGATTTCAAACAAAATTTGCATGGCTATCTATCAGAGATGTTATAATGGGTTCTGCATCTAGCAGGGATTTGAACTAAACGACTTTTATGGTTTCTTCCAACTGCGTGATTCTAAGACTTTTACTTATTAACTGATACCTTCTGTTGTTCATCCATTTAATATTTGGCACAAATATCAGAGACCCACTAATCTGCCCATGTTTAATACATTCATAAAGATTTGATTGAGGTTTTAACATTCTACATCACAGGTGGCAGATGACTCAGCTGCGTCTCCTGGTAGAGCCGCAAAGGATTAGCAATACATTGGAGAAGATTTCTGATTTAGAATTCTTTAACAAGAACAAGATAACTTTCATCCAGCTTCTTGCATGAAACCAGAGGTGGTCAAAGTATGGCTGCAAGGCTATGTGCAATCCCCAACTCACCTTTCTTTGCCCATTGGAGCTGCACCTGAGGATGAATGCTAAACATCAGTGTTCTGATTTTCCATCATTTTGAGACACGATATAGACAAAAATTGTAGTCTAAGCTCTTAATGGCCTTAAACCACTCAACCCCATTTCCAAAGCAAGAGAAATGTAGATCCCCAAACCTGCACATGTGAAGTGAATGGCCCTTCACCTTATTGCTTCACCCACTGCAAAATTGTGGCTCTATACTTTAGAATTGAAGATCTGTATCCTTTTTGTAGGTTCAGAATCCTTTAATTCCAGTAGCAAGTCTTTTAAATTGAGCCCCTCTGGTTGCTGTTGAGGATAAGTGTAAGTATAAGGTGTAAGTATAAAAAGGGATGGGGGCTACCTTCAGGCCAACAGGCATAGCAGGTTCCAGTCAGACCTTTAATTTCAAATATTGTGGTTTGCTGCAATGGGAAAATCAATGCATTTGTCTTAAGATAGGGTCAAAGTGTCAAGGGAAAATGCAGCGGACACCTTAGTGCGTGCTGTCTAGTGCACAACTACTAGATAGTTGCAAACAGATACCAAATGTTTTAATTCTTTGCTCCCATCTAGTAACTTTCCAGACTTTTACATTTCAGATCTGACACCACTAGTACTGATACTACACGATGGTGCCTGCCCACCTTCAGGAAAGCATCCCAAATTACCACTTCTTCAGTTCAGCCTCTTGAGTGGCTTCTGTGTACAAGTTCTGGGTACCACAACATATCTACATCTCTGAAGATAATCACTAGTGCTTAAACCAATGACCAAGGTTTGCCTTGGAGTTCAGAGAGAGCCCCTAGCCCCTAGCCAAGGAAGCCCCTAGCCAAGCCCCTAGCCAAGGAAGTTGTAAGTAAGTAGGTAAGTAAGTAAGTAATTCTGTAAGTTATAGTTTACCTACCTCTGTTTGGTATCATACATGAAGGAAATACAGGCCACGAATTTCAGAATCTTCTCAGTAGCAGTTCAATTAAAGACAGAGGTTTTTTTTTATCAGTGCCAATTAATGTCTTTCTAATTGCAGCAATCATCTTATCTTTAATTTTTTGAGGTTTCTGACACCTTTGAAACAGAGGAAGGATTACCTAAATTTTTGCATCTCTATAGCACTATCAGTTGCTATGCTCTGAAGAAGCATTAGTCATCTAGAGAGATATTTAAAAGGATTTCCCCACTCATTCTAGGAATATTCATTTAGGACCTGTCTGTTTGTGTGCACTTTCCAGAAAATATTGAAATGGGCAGATTATTCTCGTTATTTGCTAGGGGAGAATTTCCCCCAACTGTTTTATATTCTTTTTTAGCTATCAACAGAATTAATATGAATTAATGCTGTTCTGGTTGACATTTATTAATCAGATTTTCTCTGGCCCCATATGAGAGTAATTTGGATTTCATGGATTTGCTTATACTTTTTTTCCCACTCCATTCACCATGATCTGGCTGATATGAAATGTATGTTTATATTTTCTATATGACATCCTTATCCTTTACTTACATTAAATAGATAGCAAAAAGCATTGGCCATGATATCAATGTATTTTTAAATATCCTGCCCAGGAATGAATAAAGGATAAAGCCAATATTTTCTTACTAGGAAACGAAAATCAGGCATTTTACAAAACTTGACCAAGGTAGCCTATTGCAATCAGTTCTATCCACACCGAGTTGTGCAACTTGCGAAGAACTAAGGTCAAAAGCTAAACTTTATTTCATTTCAGCAACAGTGAAATTAAATGCAGTGAATCTTACAACTTGCCATGTATTCAGTAGGGTGCAATACTGAAGACCAGAGCAGGCAGGACACAGGTCAACTTCTCCTCTGCCATCAAAGCTTTTAGAATGACTTCGGCCCAACTTACTCTACACACAATTATTCTGAGAAAAATGGGAGGAGGAAGAATCTTGGATACCTGGAGGAAAAGCAGATTGTAGCGCTAACCATTAAAATAAACCACATTACAATATTTTTCCTATTTCTCAAATTAAAATGTGTAACCCTAGGCAACTTTCAGATGTATTTGGAAAGCTCCACCCCTAATTTATTTGTGTGTGTTGGGGGGGGGGAGAGATTGACATGAAAAATTGAGATAGAGTTGTACACCCCACTTTATATTTTCCCAGCTCCATTGGGAGACTTCATGGACTGAATCTGGGGCCCTTCTGCAGGCAAAGCATGAATTCCCCAATTATGAAGGGTTACCCTAATGCTGTATCAGTAGTTTTGGATTTAGTTTTGTGCAATTTGCTCCAGAGTATCTGTGAGGGTCAGAAAAGTACAACCCATTCTAAACTGAATCTTGTAAATTCACCCATGACCAGGTTGGCTTGTTGTAGCTGATGTAACAAAATAAAACTCTAAGCTGGTTGGCTCTGATTAGAATTCATATTGCATGAGAAATGCCAAGGTATTGACTGAACTGGGAAATCAAGAAAACTTTCCAGAAGGAAGCCCTGGCAAACCAGGTCCGTATTATTGCCGAAAACCTCTACATGAACATGTTTATAGAATCATCAATGATTAAGTGAATCCTGGGGGCGTATTTATCTTACTAAAAGGTTTTTACCTGCACTTTTAGAAACATTGTGTCTCAATAACAACTGTCCCCAGAGATGGAATAGAAAAAACTCCGCTAAAAATATATTTCTAGGAAGAGTTTGCTAGCGTATCTGCTAGCATATCTGTTAATGATTGAACTAGTGATCTAATTTGATAGCTTGAACAAATGCAATCAAGAGACAGATTGGTACCCTCAATATGATTTCCAGTGTTAAAATCTCTTTCTTTGTCTCCTATAGGTCTGTAATTTGATTGTTTTTAGGAGCATAAGCAGTATAGAATTCTTCAGAATATAGAAAACTTACATGAGGGAGTTCTTGAAATGGTTTGAATAAAACTTTGGTGACAATGTTACCTCCAAGTCTGCATTTGGGAATGCCTAAATGCTCCCCTGTATTGATTTTGGATTGTATCTACTACTATTAGTAGATAAGAACTACTTATCAGTTTTCAAATCCATTGGTGTACAGGTGTCTAGAGATCTTCCCAAAATTGTTCCTATATTAATATTAACATGCTAGAAAAGGAAAGTA
Source organism: Pituophis catenifer annectens (assembly GCF_029215685.1). Classification (NCBI taxonomy): domain Eukaryota; kingdom Metazoa; phylum Chordata; class Lepidosauria; order Squamata; family Colubridae; genus Pituophis; species Pituophis catenifer. The sequence goes on from NW_027256882.1 coordinate 237,656,838, forward strand.
TTAAATATACTAGAGGATAATAATTTTAATTGTACTTCAGTAATTTAAAATAAATAAAGTTTCTGGCCCAGGTCTGCCTACATCTTTCTCCTAGCTTAACCTTCTTTTTTCAAATATGGCCCCAGATGCCATTAAGAGACCCAACATGGGCCTTGGCTCCTGATCCTTATCAGAAGATCAGTGACTGATGGATGCTAGGAATGTGTGATCTAAAAAGAAATCCATAACAGGCTTCTCCAACTTGGTTCTGTCCAGATTGATGGTACTCCAACACCCAGAATTCTGTGCCCAATTCTAGGAATTCCAGTTTAAGATATTCTTGAACTGAAAATGGGCCCAAATGGGGAAAGCTGACCAACTACATTTATATGCACAGTTCTGCAGTTGCCATGGAAGCAGACAGCACCATGGGAATATTGACAGTCAACTGATATTATATTAAAATCCTGATGCCTGATCATCGTCTGTTGTTGGAATAACATTGTTCCCATTATCATAATTCTAGAATGGGGGAAAAGGGGGAAGAAGGGGCCTATGCAGTGGTGGGATTCAGCCGGTTCACACCAGTTCAGTAGAACCGGTAGCTAATTTTTTATGGAGTTTGGCGAACCGGCTGAATAGCGTGTCTCACCATGCCCGGCCCTGCCTCATCCCTCCCCTCCCTGCCAGCGAGCGGCCAGGAGACTAGGTGAGCAGCCAGATGAACAGCCAGGCGAGGTTGGGAGGCCAGGCGAAGTGAGGCACCCCTCGACATGAGTGATGTTGAGTTGGCCATGCCCACCCAGTCACATGACCATCCAGACATGCCTACCCAGCCGGTTATTAGGGCAGAGAACTAGTTGTTAAATTATTTGAATCCCACCACTGGGTCTATCTAGAGATGTAGTCTGACCATAGGAAATGCCTCATAAAGTGCCGATCCCTGCTCTAGTATTTACAAAGAAGAAAGTTCTGGGGAACAATAGAAACACTGAATACTGAAGGATATGTTGGCTACAGAGTGTCACACTCCATTTGCCACTCTTGTATTTCTATGGCATCATTTTCCAGAGTTTACAACAGACATTACATGGCATCTGAAAATAATCTTAAAAAAAAAATCAAGCAGCTAGCAAGTTAGCAAAAACCTTCAAGGAAGTGTTACTTTAGAATGAAATTATGTGGAGAGAGAATTAAACTGCACAAGGACAAGGAAAGGTGTTGCCAAAGAAACAGCTTATAAAGATAAGAGATAAATTAAGAATACTTGACAAGCCATTTTACACAGAGAAGAGAATTATTGCATCACAAAATCTAAATAAAGAAATACTGAACAACAGGTGCATAATCAACTGTGAATTAAACTATGTAAGAGGAGGCTGTTAGAAGCTATTTTCCTGGCCAAGCATCTGCATTCATGGAAGATTTTATGTCAGCATGTATAAGACAGCATATCTTAAGAAATAAAATCTAAGAAGAAATGGTTATCATCTGGTTAGTCTTTGGGGATGCATAAAGCTTATTAACATAGGTCCCCAATACCATATTCAGTTGGATTAATTATGCAATTTCCTAGGGTGGGAACAGCAAGATCTGCAATGTACAGAAGAACTTTTGATCAATGTCACACGGAAAATGAATGTAGATGCCTATGTACCAACATGAGATTCAGAGCATATTTTATATGACATTAAAATTCCATAAAGAACAAATAGAACTCTTATTGTACCAAAAGCCAAATGGATTTTAGAGACCAATTCAAATGATTACCTCAGTAGGCAAGATGAAAAGAAAATCAATTAGTGGATTTATCAAAGTCATAAGATGGATGGAGCATATTGGAGATGTGGCATTTTTAATCAAGTGGTTAGACTACAAGAAACACCTCATTACTTCTACAATTCTCTATTCTGTGGATAACTGTGCAGACAATTCCACAGCAGATTCCACAGAATTATATGATAGCAAAATGTCCAGTAGTTAGATGCTTAAAGGAGAAGCAGCACTTAAAATTGGACAATTTCATTAATAACCTCTAGTTTGGGAGGGAACATTAATAGAAATAACTATTATTAGAGGAATAAGGGATTCTGTGATGCGCAATAAGAAAGAGTAAGAGTATATGTGTACAGTTCTAATCAAATTCGGTGTGCCTGTCATGAGGCATAGCAAATTGCTCTAAAGCTGTTTTCGAGTTAAGAAATGTTGATGAAATCTTTTACAATAATAAGGACATTAAAGCTTTACATTGTTTGTTTATTATGTTTATATAGCTATCCAGCTCACAAAAAAGTGACTCTAGCCATCAAAGGCTTGAGAATATCCTTTTGTAAATAGTACATTATGTAGGAATACTTGTACCAGCTCATGGAATTTGCATTTTAGTTATCTGTAAAAAAAATAAAATAACAGTAGAAACATGAACCGGTGTCAGTTAGGTTGTTGTGGATACATATGAAAGTGGAATCAATAAGTTCTTAATACTTGTATATATATTAGTGAATTGGGATACAGGAAGTCCTCAAATTACAACAGTTCTTTTAATGACTATTCAAGGTTACAATGGCACTGAAAAAAGTGACTTATGACTGTTTTTCACACATATGACTAATGCAGCATCCCCACAGTCACGTGATCAAAATTCAGATGCATGACAACTAACTTATATTTATGATGCTTGCAGCATCTTGGGGTCATATGTTCATTTTTTTGCAACCTTCTGACAAGCAAAGTCAATGGAGAAGCCAAATTCACATAACAACCATGTTAAGTTGTTATGTGACAACTTAACAATTGCAGCGGTTCACTTAACAACTGGGGCAAGAAAGGTCTCACTTAGCAACAGAAATTTTGGGCTCAATTGTGGTAAATTGAGGACTACCTGTAACGAAAAGAAATACATTTCAGAAAGAATTGCCTAATGGATGCAATTCAGGGGGAAAATGATTCAATTGGGTAATGCAAGTGGATTGATGGGAACAAAAAATGGTTATTGTTTTATCAGTATCTCAGGGAACAGTCTTGAATATGTGGCTTAAGCATAAAACTACTCATATGTATAAGCGGAGGAATGTCTCATAAGGAATGTCTCAAAAGGCAAAATTGTTTCACTTGCATTGTTTAATATGAAATTTTGAGACTTTTAGTGAGAAATGCACAAGTGATGGCAGGTTCTGAATGTGGCTCGGGCCATTATCGAAAGCAGATATTGTGGTATTTCTTCTTCTTACCATATATCATAATTTCTTTACTTTTTATTTTTTTCCCTGCACTTTGCATAACATTGGTTGCCTCAAAAGGAAATGGTGGTATGAATATGTATGTATGTGTTTTGTTTTGTTTCGATTTTCATATGAACTTTCTTTTCTCCAGATTGTCTTCAAATATTTTTTTCATTTCAAAAAAAAAAAAAAATTCTCACTCAGTGTTTAAAGTAATTGACACTGACAAAATAGATATATTTTCAGGAAACCTTTAAAATTCTCCAGTTTCATTTTGAAACAGTGTTTCTTGACTATGTGTTTAACTAAGGAACATTGATTTGCATCAGTATTTCTGTTATAACACTTTTAGGCAACTGGTTTGGTTTAAGCTTAAGTTACACCCTGAATTGGTCTTTCAGTTGATGACCTCTAGATGTGTTAGACAACAATGGCCATCCTGGTTGGAAATTATGGAATTGTTGTTCTGAACAGCAGCTTGAGAGAGGTTGATGGAAATGGCTTCACTCCAATTTAATCCACTCAAGATCCTGAAATCTAGGTCCTGGCAGAGATGGTCCTGCTTTGAATCAGTTTTGATTGACTGGGATCCACTTCCTGGAGTACCAGAGGGCAAAAGCAACTTGAAGGGTAATATCCTGTCAGATTTTGCTCCTTTCCAATAGAAAAGCTAAGGCTTCAAAGTGGACCTTCTAAGAGCATGTGGGAGAAGCACTTTTGAAAGGAAGGGACACTCAGCTCTTGTACAAATGGCAACTACTGTTGAATTTGTTTTTCTCTGATGAATTTGGTCCACACAAAAATTCTGCTAAAGTCAATGGACACTTGTTTCTAGAATCAGATATGATTAGTGTCATGCCTCAGATCGCTACAAGTTACCCTTGATTTACGACCACAATTGAGCCCAACATCTCTGTTGTTAAGGGATACATTTCCTAAGTGAGTTTTGCCCCATTTTGCGACCTTTCTTGCCATATTTGTTAAGTGAAACGTTGCAGCTGTTAAGTTAGTAACGCAGTTGTTAAATGCATCTGGCTTCCCCCTTGACTTTGCTTGTGAGCAGGTCGCAAAAGGGGATCACAGGCCCTTTGGACACAACAACGGTCATAAATATGAATCAGTTGCCAAGCATCTGAATTTTGATCACACGGTCAAGGGTATGCTGCAAAGGTCATAACTGTGAAAAACGGTCATAAATCACATTATTCAGTGCTGTTGTAACTTTGAACGGTCACTAAATGAACTGTTGTAAGTTGAGGACTATCTGTAGATTGTTAACTGATGGACCAAATTATATTTGCCTCGCGTTCATGTATAGATAGCACACCTCTATTTTTACTCTGTCTGCATGGCACAATGAACCTTAAGATGACCAAACATATTTTAGCCTGCTTTGGTTTACAGATCTAACTCATCTGAGTAATTTGTAGTTTATTGTGTCACAGAACCACAAAACTTGTTTAGTTCCACAAATCATGTTTAAGTTAGTATGGATAGATGTGCCACATGAATCCAGCCATTCTTGCAGAAGCTTATGAAATAAAACTATTCAGTTAGGCAAAGTCCGTGCTTGACATATTGTTTCTTCATTCTTACTTGTCAGTTATTAAAACAAGCATTTACTGGATGTTGATATTCCTGAAATCTTGGATTTGCAAATGCCAACTGAATCTGTGGATTGAGTAACTACATAACGTCCATACAAAACATCACAGCATGGTGCAATCTGGGAGTAATCTGGTTATGGATGAACTTTGTACAGGGTTTGCAGAGAAGCAGAATGTGAATGTGGAAACATGCCATATGTTTATTCTCTTTTGATACTGGAAATGGTTGTTTGTGTTTTTGTGTTTCTTGAATTGAATTCTTTGGAGAGTGTCAGATGGCTTTCCATTTTAATTCTACAGTCATAGTACTGGAAAGTCTGAGGGATAAATAATAAGGTAAAGATTGTAGCAATAATGGTCTATTTATGTTCAAATCATAATACAGCAGAAGAGAGCAGAAACTGGGAGAAAAGGTTTTCCCTCAGCCCAGATGATGTACGATTGTTGCATGATCTTAAAAGATCATTTACTTTAAGCAATTTTCTCCCAGTGTGAAGCTGGAAGTGAGCCAGGGAGGAAGAAAACTGCTAAATGTTGTAAAGTAAAGTGGGGAAAGGTGGGTGGATTTTACCTGTTACTTTTGGTGTGAAAGTAGATCTTATACCACTTTGTACAATACCTCACTGCCTGTAATTGAGCAGATGTTGTTCTACCAGCACTGCATTGTCATCATCATCATCATAATCATCATCATCATCATCATCATCATCATCATCATCATCATCATCATCAATATTAGAATCAGGATCAAAGACAGGAGTATTAAACCCTACATTTTCTCAAATTATCCATACAAGGAATTGAATTTACATTAAATCAGGTGGATTCCCCCCCCTCCCAATATGGAGTTCCAGTTAGAATGGTTTGTAGTGATTTGGCTGCAGTAAAGAATTTCCATAATCCAGGCGTGACAACTTGGCATTTCTGGGAATTAGAAACTGTTCCAAAGATCATGTCAGGCATGAAAGACCAAATCCATATATGAAGGTTCAATTAAGCTTCCATCCTTCCAAGTTGGTAAAATGAGGGCCCAGATTGTTGGGGGCAATATACTGACTCTGTAAACTGCTTAGAGAGGGCTGCAAAGCTGATTTATTGCTAAAAGCCTATGCACATGAATCTTCTGAAGTAACAATTGGCACCATTAAAAAAAAAAGAGTTAAATAAAGGTTAATGGCAGTCGGGGAGAAGGTTAGATTTAGTTTTCTCATGGCTATATAGGGACTCCAGGCTGGTCCCCCTTTTCACTCTGCCCCTAGGTTTTGCCATCTCTTCTCTTTCAGATCCCAAGAATATTTTATTTACCATGGACACATTGTCAGCGGTGAAATCTGGCCGGATCTATCCGGCTCATGTGAGCCAGTAGCAGCAAGGCGGAAGGCTCCGCCCACCCACTGGGATGTCACTATGTCCCGTTTTTGACCCTCTGCGCATGGGCAAAAGGCTCTGCGCATGCGCAGAAGAGGCACGCTCAATGCCCATGGTGCTGATGCTGCACATCTTTTTGTAAACAAAAAAAATAAAAGACCACACGTAAAAACAAATATACTTTCATCTAAGATGGAGCACAAGATGCCTTATGCTTTTCTTTGTTACTATTATTTTAGATTTCACAGGGTAGAAACAAGATTTTTTTTGTGTGGCTATGGATAATATTATAGGAGAAATAGCTTTTCGTAAAAGAAAATCAAATTGTTTGATGGAACTTAAAAACCGAAGTCTTGTTTGCAAATTTGCTTGTCATAAAACATTCATAAGCAACAATCTTGTTCATCCTTTACTGAGATGAAACAAACAGAAGCAAGTGAGAGAATCATCAGAAGTTTATAAAAGGCAATTTTTTTTTTAAATGCATAAAAAAAAAAACTGAGTTCCATTTACTTTCCAGATTAAAAATGTAAGTATGGACGGAAAGTTTCCTTCCCTCTGTCAGAGATTCAGTACAATTAAGGACGACACAAACCTATTGACTCAGAAATCTCTCCTCACAAAAGATGGGAAGATCTTGAGATTAGGAAGATCCAGAGATTTGGAGAGGGAGTGAGAAGAGTAATCACAACGATAATCTCCTCTTATATATCTATCAAGTTGTAAAAAAAAGGCAAGCAGAACCTTTTGGGTAACTGCACAATCCGGTGACATCTCCAGATGTACTCCACCAATCTTGGCCTGTATGAGTACTAAATTAGGGAAAATTAGTCTGTATTGCCTTTTTAGATTTCTTCCATGTCATTCCCCACTCCCTGCAATGAAGTTCAGGCATGCGCTTAAAAATTTATTAGACAGATGTTTCACCTTCATTATGAGAGAATTATGAACCTGTCATTGCATTGAAATCTTCCAATTTATCAATGTGTTTAATTTCTTTCCTGGCACTCTGTACATGTGAAATGGCTAGTAGCAGAAACCAAGATGCTCTGATGGAGCAGGAGATAATATGAAAGGAGAAGGAATAGTTTTATCCAAGATATGAATAATTTATCATGTGACTTCTTAAAAAAAATTAAAATCCCAAACACAAGACACCAAATGCATTTACATTTCAATCCAGGAGGAAGCAGAGGGTTTATCTTGCATTTTCAAGGTATTACATCCAATGGTATCAGAGCTGTTGCCTTATGCAACTTCATGTAAAGTAATTGAATTCATACTGGCTGATGCAACAAGCATGAGCATTCCAGAAACATAGAAGGAAGGAAATACATACTTGATGATTTCACTTCTATTTTCCCAGCCTGCTTTTTATATATAATTTTCATTAAAAGTTTAACAACAACAAACTAAATAAAAACAGAAGAAAGTGAAAAAGCAAGATCAGAAAAAGTTAAAGGTGCAAAAAAAAAAAGAAAAGAAAAAAGAAAGAAAATATAAGAAAGTAGGAAGTAGCACTTCATTTGTTTCTATTTAAAAATCCCACAAGATTTTACCCTGCTAATTTTTAATTATATTTTCAACCACATGTTCCCACCATGTTCATTACTGGCAAATGATAATTTTTACAATTGCAACATGCAATACAGGTAGTCTTCAACTTACAACCTTTCGTTTAGTGATGGTTTGAAGTTACAGTGGCACTGAAGAATGGACTTATGACCATTTTTCACACTTTGGATCCAGGGGTGAGTTCTACTTACCTTTACTACCAGTTCGCAACAGGAGCATGCAAAAATCCCCATGATGACGTTGGGGCAGGTGGGCGGAGCCTCCCACCGGTTTTACTATCGGTTCTATAGAACCGGACCGGACCGGACCGGGAGCAACCCACCGTTTGGATCGTTGTAGCATCCCCATGGTCAAGTGATTAAAATTCAGATACTTGGTGATTGACTCATATTTATGACAGTTACAGTGTCCCATGGTCACGCAATCCCTTCTGTGACTGTGTTACTAACTTAACAGTCAGCAGTTCAGCAGTTTTTCTCACTAGCTCAAGTTTGACTCAGCCTTCCATTCTCCCGAGATCATTAAAATGAGGACCCAGATTGTTGGGGGCATATGCTGACTCTGTAACCACTTAGAGAGGGCTATACAGCACTGTGAAGCAGTATATAAGTCTAATTGCTATTGCTATTAACTGCAGTGATTCACTTAACAACTGTGGAAGAAAGGTCATCAAATTTATTTATTTATTTTATTTTATTTTATTTCTATACCGCCCTTCTCCTGTGGGACTCATGGCGGTGTACAGCTGAGATAAAACATTGCATATAAAATTTAAAAACAGTTTAAAAAACAATTAAATAATTTTGGCCCAAGATTTAAAACAACCCAATTAAAACCGAATTCAATTAAAACTGAGAGGTTGGGATCAAGCCAGCCCGGGTAGATGGAATAAGTCTGTTTTCAGGGCCCAACGAAAAGTCCAGAGGTCTGATATCATGCATATCTCAGGGAGTAGGTCATTCCAGAGGGCAGGTGCTGCCACAGAGAAGAGTCTCCCCCTGGGGGTTGCCAGCTGGCACTGTCTGGCCGACGGCACCCTGAGGAGGCCCTCTCTGTGTGAGCGAACCGGTCGGTGGGAGGCTATTGGCAGCAGAAGGCGGTCTCGCAGATACCCCGGCCCTAAGCCATGAAGCGCTTTAAAGGTGGTCACCAACACCTTGAAGCGCACCCAGAAGACCACAGGAAGCCAGTGCAGCTCGCGCAGGAGAGGTGTCATATGTGAGCACCCCGTCGCTCCCATAATCCCCCACGCGACCACATTCTGGACTAACTGCAGCCTCCGGGTGCACCCCAAGGGGAGCCCCATGTAGAGAGCATTGCAGTAGTCCAGGCGGGAAGTGACGAATGCTTGGGTGACCGTACATAGGGAGTCCCGATCCAGAAAGGGGTGCAACTGGCGTATCAGGCGAACCTGATAAAAAGCCCCCCTGGCCATGGCCGTCATGTGCTCTTCTAAAGACAGCCGTGCATCCAGGAGGACGCCTAAGTTATGAGCCCTCTCCGTGGGGGCCAGTGATTCGCCCCCAATAGCCAGCGATGGCACCAGCTGGCTATATCGGAACGCCGGAAGCCAGAGCCACTTGGTCTTGGAAGGGTTGAGTCTGTGCCTGTTTCTCCCAATCCAGGCCCGCACGGCTTCCAGGCACTGGGACATCACTTCAAGGGCATCGTTGGGGTGGCCTGGGGTGGAGATGTACAGCTGAGTGTCATCAGCGTACCACCCCAAAGCCACGGATGATCTCACCCAGCGGCTTTACATAAATGTTGAACAGAAGGGGCGAGGGGACCGACCTGTGTGGTACTCCACAAGCAAGGCGCCTCGGGGTTGACCGCTGCCCCCCTGTCAACACAGATTGCGACCGGTCAGAGAGGTAGGAGGAGAACCACCACAAGAACGGTGCCCCCCAACCCCAGCCCCTTCAACCGGTGCAACATGATACCATGGTCGATGGTATCAAAAGCCGCTGAGAGATCTAACAAGACCAGGATAGAGGAACAACCCCTATCCCGAGCCCTCCAGAGATCATCCACCAACGCGACCAATGCTGTTTCCGTGCGTTGCCCAGGCCGGAAGCCAGAATGGAGCAGATCTAGATAGACAGCTTCATCCAGGTACTGGGGAAGCTGCCGCGCCACCACACTCTCAACAACCTTCGCAACGAAGCGAAGGTTGGAGACTGGACGATAGTTAGCTAAAACAGCCGGATCCAGAGAGGGCTTCTTGAGGAGGGGCCTCACCACCGCTTCTTTCAAAGTGGCTGGCAGGACCCCCTCACTCAGAGAAGCGTTAACAATCCTCTGGAGCCAGCCTCGTGTAACCTCCCGGGAAGCCAGTACCAACCAAGAGGGACACAGGTCCAATAAACATGTGGTCGCGTTCAGCCGTCCCAGGATCCTGTCCACGTCCTCGGGAGCCACAGGATCAAACTCCTCCCAGATAACACTCTCAAGACCTGCCTCAGTCATCCCGTCCGGACTTACCCAGTCAGAGGCCAGGTCTTCCCGAATCTGAGCAATCTTGTCATACAGATACTGCACAAAATCCTCAGCTCGAGCCTGCAAGGGATCATCCTGCGCTTCCAGATGGACGAGGGAGCGGGTCACCCTAAACAGGGCAGCTGGGCGATCATCTGATGATGCGATAAGAGCGGCAAAATAGCTGGATTTCGCCGCTTTTATCGCCACTACGTAGGTCTTAATATGAGACCTCACCAGTGTCAGATTCAGAGTGGCTGGGGCAAAACTCACTGAACACCTGTTTCATTTAGCAACAGAAATCTTGGACTCAATTGTGGTCATAAGTCAAGGACTACCTATACAAATTACATTGAATTATTTTGACAACTGTGTTATGTCATTGTTTATACTAAATTTGTGTGGTCTTCTTGCAAGAGCTGAATGTATCATCTACTGTGTCTTTGCTTCTTTGCACAATGTGTGCTTTGAATCGCTTGATGATTTTTCAGTTCTGGCCTTGATTGCATTAGTTTGTTTTTATTACATTATTTTGATATTCATGTTTTGCTTCCTGTGAATTCAATAAATTCCAATTCTTAATTTGCATCAATGCTTGTTCTTGGCTGTCTTTTACATAATCGGTCAAAACATGTTTTCCTTCTTTGACAGTTTGTTTACCTTGAATTAAATCTCTGCCTCCATTTCCCAAGCCTTTGGAGGCCACTGTGTAGGATTCCACAGGCATTTGTAAAAGCATTTATTATTATACTGTCTAACATTCTAATTTTATAACACAAGGCCAGACTTTATAATACAAGGTCATGACGTGCATGACAGAGAAACAGTATGCACATGTCAAAATTCAGCTGGGCAGTCACTTACATGGGGGAATCCCTGGTCCTCAGATATCACTAAAATTTTAAGAAGTAATAGTACCAACCATTTTGACAAAGGCCAAACATATGAATATAACAAAGTTATATTTATAGTTCAGCAACATTGTGAGAGAGACAGAAACTGTTCCTTCCTCCTTTATGAATGCAAGTGTAAAATGTTGGTGTAAAGTTTAGCAAATATCCTACAACTGGATTTCTTCGAGGGCCGGATCAGCATTTTAGTTCTCCTTTGCGGGCCGGGGGGGGGGAGCGAGGGGGGAGATGGCACAGACACCTCCTGCAGCATCCTGCCAAGCCAAAACAGGGTGCGGGGGGGGGGAGGGTAGAGACACCTTTGGTCCTTTGATACTATAGCTATAGAACATAAATACAAATAAACAGATGTAATAAATGAGATAAAACCCAGCACTGCATAAAGCAATAAAAGAACAGAAAATTAAAACAAAAGGTTTAAATTAGGAAATCTCAGATCAGTGTGACCACAGAGGTACTTCAGAAAGATCTGTCAAATTGATAGTTGGTTAGAAAGACTCCTCTGACACTTCATATGCTTAAAAAAGCTCCCATAATCTCATACTTACCCCTAATTATTTCATTTACTAAATCCTTTCATTGCTTCAAGGAAAAGGAAGAAAAATAAAAGTCTTCTTTCTCAAGGAATACAATGATTTGTCAAAGTAGGGGCAGGGTTTGGCCCAGCACTGTTTCAAAATAGCAGGAGTATTTTTGAATCTGAAGGCAAAGCAGTGGGACATTCAGCAAAAGAAGGGGTATCTTGCAAGGATATATATTTTATTTTTAAATCCTGGGACCTTTTTTTCCACATGGTTTGAATTCAGATTTCAGGAATGACCCCCCCTAGCATATTGCAAGATCTCTGCAGATCACAATAAACACTGTGTCCGGATGGAATGGGACAACTTGCCACAGTCAACTTGCCACGGCCAACTCGCTGCAGGACAATCTAACAATTCTATTTAATTATTTAAAATAAAAATTATTTTAATTTTTGCCATTCTCATTTCATTCTGTCCCCCCTTTTGCATCCATTCTTCAATGGTTCTATTCCTATATTTCTTTGATATTAGTGTAACTCCTGTCCTGTGGCAAGTTGTCCTATGGTGAGTTGGCTGTGGTGAGTTGGCTGTGGCAAGGTGGCTACAGGGAGTTGGCCATGGCGAATTGCCATAGACCCCTGTCCGGAGGTCCACAGGCAGCATATAAGCATCATTTTTGTGTCCCCAAAACAAATCTTTGAGGTCTTTTTTTGCATTGGGGACTGAGTTCAAATTTCAGAAATAAACCCCCCCCCATTGCATATTGCAAGATCTCTGCAGAACACCAGGGCTGCAGGGCTGCAAATATTGTGTTTGAAGGTCCACAGGCAGCATATCAGCACCTCTTTTGTGTCCCCAAAGCAAACTTTTCAGCTTTTTTTTTTTTTGCATTGGGGATTGGGCCTATCCACTTTGAGTCCTAAACTGCTGAACGATGCCTGGTGCACCTTTTCAGCTGAAGTTTCATGTCCCATAGTTTGAACCAGTGTTTCTCAACCTTGACAATTTTAAGATGTGTGGTCTTCATCTCCTAGAATTCTCCAGAAACTGGGGATTCTGTGAACTATTTCCTATCTTAAGGTAAGACTTACAATTAATACTAGATGACCCATGATCCATTTTCATCCTTTTCAGATATATTTTCTCACTTAAACAGAGAAACATAATGATCAAGAGCAGGCAAAAAAAAACAAAACAAAACAGTGGGAGTGACTTTTGACTTCCTGCCAGCTTCTACATTGACTTTGATTGGCAGGAAGTGTTGAAAATCACAGTCATGTAGCATAATTAGGCTGACTATGTATATATATTAATTTAATATTAATTAGATTTAATTTATCCTGTCATCACCTTAGAAGAGTATCTATATCACATGGCTGCAGGGATGCTGCAATGGCCAGAACTTTGTAATAAAACTGAACTGAACCTCCTTGACATTTCAAATCTACAGGAGTCTTGGGTCCTAGATTTATTCTTTAAGGTAATACATTTGTGATACCTAGCTTCAAAAATTGTTACCCTATGATGCATCATTTCAGCTAGTTGAAGGTTACAAACAGACAAGAGTTTTAGTCAGTGGTGAAATCCAAACTTTTCTACTACTGGTTCTGTGGGCGTGGCTTGGTGAGCATGGTGTGGCTTGGCCATCCCACTCCAGGGGAAGGATACTGCAAAATCTCCATTCCCTCCCACTCTAGGGGAAGGATATTGTAAAATCTCCATTCCCACCCACTCTGGGGCCAGCCAGAGGTGGTATTTGCCGGTTCTCCAAACTGCTCAAAATTTCCGCTATCGGTTTTCCAGAAACTGTCAGAACCTGCTGGATTTCACACCTGGTTTTAGTATATAAATGTTTTAGCTAATTTTAAAAAAGAAAGTACATGGTGACACAAGGGTATCTCATAGGGTACCAAGTGAAATACACGATTAAAGGAAGATAATCAAATGAATCTAAAACTGAGGTTTCTCATCTTCCTACTCCAGGGGTGGGCAAATGTGGCCCTTTTACAACCTGTGGATTTCAACTTCAGCCAAGCTGTCTCAGGAATTCTGGGAGTTGAAATCCACAGATTGTAAAAGGGCCACATTTGCCCACCCCTGTATTGTACTACTTTCCTTTTGTGTTGGGCTGTGTATTTCTTCAATGCCAGTTTTAATTTCCAGCCCAAAGATAGTGCCAGTGGAGATTTTAAAATATGATTTTGCTTACTATTGCCAGAGTTTTAGGCTTGCCAAAGTTCAGGGTCTATATTTAGTCTCCTTATTTGGAGACTGGTGCCATTTCCAAACTTCCATAAACTAAAAAAAAAAAAAAAAGCATATTGCAATTCTGCACAGTCTATTAATAACTGCATTGCACTACATATGGCGGTTCCCCCCCAAATACGCTGACTCAATAACTGTGATAAAACATTCTGCAGCATGTTTTTCTTCTTCTGAAGATCAGGATAAAATTTAGGCCTCCCTCCCAGTTCCAAATCAAACCCCCGTTATTTAAAAGCAAAGATTTTTTTTTTATTATTTGTCTATATAAAACGTCTTTTCTTATTTTAGTTGACAGACCCGTTTCTTTATTTTAAGGCAGAGGAAACTTAAGATTGTCGGGTAAGTTGGAATATGGGAAAATGGCATGAGTACTAACACCGAATTGTTGGCACAAGGCAAGACACGGTATTTATGAAATAGCTTCAGAACAGTTGCAGTTGATCGTGGTAAAGATGCTATCAATTTGAGCTTCACTCCTCCAGCCTACTTAGAGGCATTCAGTAATCTTTGCAGGCTTATGCTGATTTCATCAGCAGGCACTGCCTTTCTTGGGTGGTTATGTGACATCCTGATCCATGTGCAAACAAAGTGGGCTTTGCATCCCAAAATTGTGACATGGGATGAACATCTAACAGACCCTGGAAAGCAGAGAGGAAAGAGGCCCATTTTGAAAGAGACCCCTCAGTGCAGGGAAGAGGAAAAAGTGATGATTAGATTCAAAGCAGCTCCATATTAATTTCATTAGGTATAACTTGAATGAGAATGTCAAGTTGACATTTGCAAAGCTTTCAAGTTGCCAGAGAAATTCTATTACTAAAGTCTATTAATATTGAAGATCTTTCCAGAAATCCAAATGGTTTCTTGTTTTCTATTTATTCAATTGAATCCCAGTTTCCCCTTTGGGGCAGTCCCTAGATACATTCATATCTCAGCAACAGTAAGGAAGTGGTTTGCAATTAACATTTTCTAGTTGCTTTTCAATTTTTCAGGCTAGTCTTGCAATCCTGTAGAAATTTCTATCCAAGTACTAACCAGGCCTGATCCTGCTTAGTTTCTAAGTTTGGACAAGATCGGCAAAGTGCTGCTTTCCTGCAGCAACCCTCAAAATACTCATTTCACATGAGTAAGTGCTGAAAGTAAAGCACAGGTTACTTGCCTGGCTACAAGGCAATGGAGAGATCTGAGACAGAATCTACATTTTTAAAAATTTGAACACAGTGTTCTCCCACTCACCTCCCATTCCCAAAATAAGGGATCTCCTTGCCCACTCATTTAGTTTTCTGTGTTTTGCAGGATCTTCCAGTTTTGATGATGTAAGTGGCCTAGGACCCCTTGTAGCAAGATGGGTGGCAAACAAATTTAATAAATAAATCAATAAAATAAAAATATGCCACCTACATGGCATATTCTGGATGCCCTGTTGTAATTCAGGCCACCAACAGTTTCTAATGGAAAGGAATGGATGTCATTGACCCCTCTCTAACAACATATTGTTCAGTGGTGAAAAATATGAGCTTCTAAAACCAGATACACAGGTACAAGACAGAGGTTAACAGGTTCGCAGTAGTACTTGCAACAAGGATCTGGCAGTCTTGATAGTATTGTGTGAGCCAACCTACATATTAGAACCAAAATGATGGTTTTAGGAGTGTTGTGTGTCCAGTGCAGTGGTGAAATCCGAACCGGTTTGCTATCGGTTCGCTGGCCACGCATGCGCACTATGTGCCAAATGTTCCTGCCTGCTTATGTGCAGCATGCGCTGAAAGGAGGCTTGGGAAGATAAGTAGAAGCAAGGGGGGATCAGCTGTGGCGCACGATTTAGTTTTCCTAGAAAGCAGGATTTCTAGCAAAGCTAAACTCCGCTGAACAGCTGATTGTCGGAAATACCGGTTCGGAAGAACTTGTAGCTTTTTTTTATTACTGGTTTGCCTGAACCGGTAATTTTTATCAGTACTGGTTCACCCAAACTGAAGCGAACTGGTAGCATTTCACCCCTGGTCCAGTGCCGGCTGTTCAAACTTTTCCATGAAGTTGACTATGGCCAGATTCAAGAGGCCTTCCCTAGTGACTCCAATTTGTTCATAAAATGCATTGTTCCTTTGGAAGTGGGAGATTTGTTCTAGCTCAAGTATTTTGTCTTCTGTGCTTTATTGTGTTCTAACCTCACTCCTCCTCTTGCAGTTTGACTGATTATTAAAAGGGACGGGAATGTACTCTCCGAGTGTTTTCAAGAAAATGTGATGGACTTCCGCTGGCACCGCCGGCGCCGCTGCAGCTCCTTTGTGAGCTCCTAACCCCGGGATCTGTGAAACCGCCAAAACAGCGTAAATCAGACGTTTTGGCGGCTGGAACTTCCCCCTCAGGCAAAGAGGGGGAGGTGAGTGCTCAGGTGTATAGGGTAGAGCCCCCCAAAACCTCCAGGATTAATCCTGGAGGTGCAGAGGGTGAGGGCTCCCCAAACGCCTGGAAAGCAGCTCCAGACTCGGGATTCCGTCTCTGATGGAACAAGGTGCTGCGACCGTCCCTGCAAAACAAGTGATTTCAAGAATTGATTTTTACGCAGGCAGAACAAAACAGGAGAGCTTCTCGCAAGTATTTTTCTTTCCTTTAACTCTGATGAATAATGAGTCCTTTCAGATTCGAGTAAAAGTTTTAAAGAGATCCAAAATGGCGCTGATAGAGAACGGAAGTTTAAGAAGAAAGTGATTGTTAAAGCTTGTTTGCGCTTGTTAAGGTCATTATAGCTGTCAGTACTTTGAAGCTTTGCTGAATGAAGAGGGAATTTAAGTTTGCAGCATAAGAAAAGATTGCAGAGGCAAAGAGTTTTGAAGAGAATGGAGGTTTTTCAGCACAGAATTCAGCAAGTGTACAAACATTGACAGTGGGTTTTTTGGAAGCATGGCAAAAATCATTTATGGAAAGACTGGATGAGATCTTTGAGAAGTTTATTACTCAAATTGATAATAAAGTTGCAATGTTGAAAGAGGAGGAAGAAGAAGTAATTCAAGTAAAAGCGCCTGAGGAACATGGAAAGGATATTTCCCAAATTATGAATAAACTGATGGGCTTGAAGGAGGTTAATCCGGAGATATGGGGTGAGATCTATCCAGAGGTTTTGATGCAGATGAGAGGAAAAGTGCTGGGAGAAGCTTGGATTTTCAAGATATCAAGAAGGATTAGAAATGGAACATTACAATTTCTTTATAAAAATGGACTTTTAATCCTAATTAAAGAGGTGTGTTTCTTAAAAGGAATTACTTTGCAAGCTGCACAGGACTGGAAGATAAAATTACAGTTGAATACACAAAAGTTTGTAGAAATAAAAGATGGTGGAATAAAGTGGAAGAAGAAGGCTCGGAAAAAAACTAGGGGGAAATGGAAGTGGAAGAATTTTATTCCTCTTTGTTAGGCAGGATAACATGGTGAATGATTGTATTGGTATTCAAGATTTTTATTAAGGATATGATTTGTTTGATTTTGAAAAAATTTTTTTTACATATTCAAGACATGATTAATTTTTATTAAGGATATGATCTGTATGGTTTTGAAAATTTTTTACTTATGATTAGATGGATTATGTTAAATTTAAGGTTATATACATTAATGTTATTCTGTGGAGGTGATTGTAAGACATGATTAATTTTTATTAAGGATATGATCTGTATGGTTATGATTGGATGGATTATATCTAAAAATTACTTCAAGTAATGGATTAAAAAACGAAACTTTCTTTTGGATGTTAAATTTAACGTTAATGTTATTCTGTGGAGGAACAAGTTGGTTTTGGTTTAACTACCTTTAAGCAAGAAAAGTTATATTTTGTTTTGAACAAGGAGAGTTAAAGTACAAGTGATAGATAAATCTATAGATAGTTAGTTTGTGGGGTTTTTTATTAAGGTTGGTTAAATGTTTTTACCCTGTATTTGTTCTGGGAAGTCTGGGGGGGGGGGGGTTGGGATAGGCAGGGGGAAGGGGGGGGGGGGAAATAATAATAAAAAAATATATATGATTGATTTTTTTGTTTAAGTGTATATGATATGTGCTGACTATGAAATAAAATTTGTTAAAAAAGAAAAGAAAAGAAAATGTGATGCAGATTTTTTAAAAATAATATTTTTCTTTCCACCAGCTACTTCCTTTTCCTCTCAACATTTTTAGTAAGTACACTCACACACACACACTCACACACACACACACATCCAGTAGGGCACTGTTTTAGCTAGTGCAGTGTTTCATCTTCTAGTCTAGAGGTAGAAGAGTTTTTCTTCCATTTCCAAAGTCTGGGAACTCTGCTGGGATTTAAACAAAGCTGTTCTGCATATCAAATAACCACTAAGCACACACATGCATAGATGTCCAGTAAAACCCACTGATAGAAAGCTATTGGGAATTGCAATTCAGGAGTGAAAAGTTGAGACAGCAAGCAGGAGGGAAATTTTTTCCGATGGGTGTCATAGTGTCTACAATCTGCTTTGAGTCCTTTAGAACAGGGGTCTCCAACCTTGGTCACTTTAAGACTTGTGGACTTCAAGTCCACAAGTCTTAAAGTGACCAAGGTTGGAGACCCCTGTTTTAGAAGGCAACGCCAAAACATTTCAGGAGTTTTTTCTTAAAATGGCTTAGTGTTAAGGCAGAATCAACACAAAACAGGAATAGCTTCAGGTCACTGTGCAGATATGCTCTCGCTGATTCAATACAGGTAGTCCTCAATTTACAACAGTTCATTTGGTGAGCATTCAAAGTTACAACAGCATTGAAAAAAGTGACTTATGTCCAACACTTATGACTGTTGCAGCATCCCCATGATCACATGATCAAAATTCAGACGCTGGGCAATTGGTTCATATTTATTGACAGTTGCAATGTCCTGGGGTCACGGGATCACCTGTTGTGACTTTCTGATAAGGAAAGTCAATGGGGAAGCCAGATTCACTTAACAACAGTGTTACTAACTTAACAGATGCAGTGATTCCTTTAACAACTGTGGCAAAAAAGGTCATAAAATAGTATAAAACTCACTTAACAAATATTTCACTTAGCAACATAACTGTAGTTGTAACTCAGGGCTACCTGTATCTGGCAATCTCTCCATAATTTCTCTCATCACATTTTTCTTTTATCACTTCTCTCATTATCCCCTGAAGTCCTCCATGCCCTAATCTCAGTTTGCCTGCTTCTCTACTGTCAATTATAAATAAATCCATTTTCCCAGAACCTTTTGGAGTCACTTGCGCCAATATTAATTTAGAATAGAATAGAATAGTACTCAGTGTACATAAAAAGACAAGATACATTTGTCAAGAATCATAAGGTACAACACAATGATAGTCATAGGGTACAAATAAGCAATCAAATCATACTAGGAAACAGTCAATATCAATATAAATCATAAGAATACAAGCAACAAGCAACATTATATGACTGTATGAATGAATGAATGAATGAAAGAAAGACATTCATTCATATAAAATGTCCAATTTACCCAGCCAATAGGCAACCTCCTGGCATGCATAGTAGTTCAATCAGTCTACAAAGTAAGAAACATTGTTATGTGAGGGATTTATAATCAATGAGTTAGTTCATAATGGTTCAGTTATGATTTATTTAAGTAACAAATTTAAAATAAATACAACCTGGTTTGTAAATTGTATCTAGAGAGTATCGTAAAGTCGCAAATACTAGAATGCAAAAATGAATGCTTGCTCATGTATTTACACGAAGAAGGACAGCAATACCTTTCTTTGGTGAGCAGTTGAATTAAATTTACACAGTAAACTTGTAAAAATGGCCCTGGGCATAACTGAAATGAAGTAATGTGATCAGCTGTTTGCCAATCAATAAAAATTAAAGAACCAGTTTTCAGGACAGGTAGAAAAATCTTATTGCAAATGTCATCTGATTGTCAACTTCTGTCCATTCTTATTTATTTTTGTTTATTAAATTTACAGTATTTGCCGCCCATCTTGTTTCAAAGCAACTCTGGGAGGCTTTTGGTTTTAATTTTGATGCATCTCCCTTGCTTTGACATGGCAAAGGTTTTCTGAAAGTATTTAATTTCTTTCTCCCTTCATTACATTTTTTTGCAATTCAGATTTATAGGAGAAATGAATAGCCAATCCAGCATGAAATCTTCTAAGTGCCCGAGGGAGAAAACTATGATAGACTCCTAGCAATGAAAGAAAAAGAGAACATTCTAATAAATAGAAAATGTGCCACTCTTCCCAAATATATCACTTCCACTACTTATGTCAATTTCTTTAATCTTTTATTTCCAGGACCAGCTATCTTCCTTCTTTAAAAAGTACAGAAGGAGATCTACAATCTCTTAATGTTTGAGATTCCCACTCTGAGCAGCCTCAACCAATCAGGCAAATAGTTTGGGATGATGGGATAGTTGAACATATTTGGAGGTTGGTTTGTTACCTTCCACTTACACAAACCTAAATCTGCTTAGCAGACTCTTGTGTGCAGGAAAAAAAGAAAAGAGTCTGCAGTGTATCTGTCAGCCAATATAGGCAAGTGTGCTAACTTTGTATCTTTCAAGAATCTTTGTATGACAACTCCCATCTTGCTTTGCTGGCCATGTTATCGTGTCATCTTTATATTTGGCAAGTTGTACAAGAAATCTCATGGCTTGATAAATAGTCCAAAGTTTAGCTGAGTGCAAGTACTGAAGGAAGCAGGATCAAAAGGGGAGGAGGGAAACACACTCAACATGGTATATATAGCAGGGAAATGGAGCTGTAGTTTTAAGCTGTTGCCACAACAAAGTTCAGTTGATCAACAGCAGGCCTTGGTCTGAAGCTGAGCCAAAGCTGCACTTGGGCACTTGCTTGGATTAAGAATTGCTTCATTATCCAGATATGATTCCTAAATGGACTCTCAAGTAAAATATTTCGGTGCACGTAGCAAAAGACTGCTTGAGGGGGCTCTCACTGATTGAAAGCCATTATTCATCACAGCTGGTGGATGGTTGTCCTCATGCAACCCTCCCATCCTGTCAACTCAATTCTTTGCTGGACTCCATGGTCAGATTTCGTTCAGATGTTATGTTAGAAGCTCACTTACAGGTGCCCTTATTGCAATAAACTTCAAACACACTGAGGCAGAGTTGAAAGGCATGCATGCATGCATACATCTGTGTGTGTGTGGGGGGGAGAAGAGAGTGAGAGAGTTCTGCTGACTGACTGCAGTTTTCTTAGAAAGATTTCAGAAATGTTTTGCTCCTGTTTTCTTCCTAGGGCTGAAGGAGGTTACTGTCCTGAAGTGACCCAGCTGGCTTTGTATCCAAGGCAGGACTAGAACCCAATTTCAGGCCTGATGCCTTAACCACTATACTAAACTAGCTATCATACATCTATCAGTCCCAACCTAATGTCACTTGATCACAAGGTAATGACAATCATATGCTTAGTGGGGATGTGCTTTCTTTGCATGGAAGTGGCAGCATGGCATGGCTTCCAGTCATATCACTTTCGACAACACAGGCTTTTGCAGTTTTTACATGTAGTCTGTGTTTAGGCTTTATATCGGAAGGCAGAAAGGTGCTTTAGAATGCAAAGGAACATACATGTAGCACCATCTGCAACTTCTTAAACTAAATCTATCTTTTCTTGCAGTTGCATTACGCCCGTGGAAGGCTTAATCCTAGGAAAAGAATCTTCTTGGTAATGTGCCAGGGAATGCTTAAAATAATTCACATGAAACTGTAAGAGAAATGGAGCAGCATTTATGCATTGTAGCAGTTGTGCAAATCACTGTTCTGCAAGTAGCCAAACATGAACCGATGTTTGCAATGTCGGGCTTAAGGGAAATGGGGTGTGTGTGTTTTTTTGTACCATCTTCCTAGTTGCATAACAGTTTCCCTCCCCAAGCTACTCAATCTTATTGCAGGGTGGTTAAGGATTCATCTATACTCTTAGTTCTGGGTGATAGTAAACCCACATTTCTGGGTCAAAGGAGGTTCATGTATTCACAGCAACCAGGATAGCCATTAGCTTGTCCCTTATATGCATAGCACATAGAACTGACTACCTTTTGGGCCCTTCAGCAGAAGGGGAATAATCTAGTGTTAGGGAAATTTCCATCAGTCCTTTTTCATGAGAAGATTTCTACCTCATGAAAGTAGATCAGAGCGATTAGATTCTGCAACACAGACACCTTGTTTTCAGGTGCCTGAGACATTCAGAGATTTTCCAGATGACATTCAAAGGACAGTTCTGTTGAATGGCACATTAGCCATCTTTAAAATCTGGAAGTAACTTCAGCACTAGACAGTATTCCTCTCGAGCAGCCGCTCATTACTTGCCGGTCCTGGACCTTTTTTCAGCGTTGGTTTTCTAGGGACCTTCAGGAGATGAAGCAAGTGAAGAGATTCACCGAGTGGCCCAGGAAAAAAGTGAGAAGAGAGTAGGACCAGATGCAGATGTGAGTTCAAATGATTTCTACGGGGTTATTATACCTGCAGAATGTAGGCTAGCTGCATTATTTAGAATTCATAATCCTACTTAGGGAAGGACAGGCCAGAAGATCCAATTAGTGTAAATAATGATCATCTGGCTGAGCATTTAGTTGATAAAATTACTTGTATTTCCCTGGATGATCAGGGAGTGTCTGTGGAAGGGTGTTTTTTTTATTATAAAATGCAATTGGGGGTGGGGGGTGTACTCGCAGCAAATATACTCTTTGGGAGCTTACTTACTCCCCAAGCTGTATGGTTTTCACTCAAATGGTGTCCTGAAGGCTAGTGGAAACTTGAGTCTTTGGGACAGGCTTCAAAAGTGATTATAAAACCTAACAGTGCCAGAGTGACTGTTTTTACTGTTTATATCGTTCTGTATTATTTTGTTTAAATATGCTTTATATTTTGTACACCAGCTAATCTCTTTGGTGTTGTGGCAATAAACACTTAAAACATTTTAGGTAAAACTATCCTTAAGGCTTCCGTGGGGATTAAAAAAAGTATTCCTGGAATCCTGGTAAAAACAAATTTGCATGTTTTTCCTCCAACAGATCTTGTGTAAAACAAAGGCTAACAATTCTGCAACACAAGAGAGAGGCACATTGGCAGGTTGCAATTATTGTCTAAGTTTTATACATCAATTCAGGGTTAACATGTGTTCTGGAATGATCTTCTCTCCCCCTACCCCATATATCAGGGGTATCAAACTTGCGTTGTCATGTGACATATCACGACTTTTTCCCCCCTTCGCTGAACCAGGCATGGGTGTAGCCAGTGCGTGACACATCCGTCCCGTGGGCCGCAAGTTTGACAGCGGTGCCATATATGATATGCTCCTACTCTACTTGCTTTTAGGAAGCTGTTAAGAATTGGATTGTCCCCCATGTGTTTAGATCCAGTTGCATAGACTCCCCTTTGGTTCCATTATGTTGTTTGGTTCAGTGGTGGGTTTCAAAAATTTTTACTATCGGTTCTGTGGGTGTGGCTTGGTGGGCATGGCAGGGGAAGGATACTGTAAAATCTCCATTACCTCCCCACTCCAGGGGAAGGTTACTGCAAAATCCCCATTTCCTCCTGATCAGCTGGGACTCGGGAGACAGAATAATTGGGGGCGGGGCCAGTCAGAGGTGGTATTTACTGGTTCTCCAAACTACTCAAAATTTCCACTACCGGTTCTCCAGAACTGGTCAGAACTTGCTGAAACCCACCTCTGGTTTGGTTGCCATTATGTATTTTAGGTATTCAGTATGTTTTTTGAAGTTATGTGGATATTTTTGATTTATTATTTGCTTTTTGCTGCCTGGAATCACAATGTTTGATTTGGGTGGCCCTATAAATAAATAAATAAATAAATACTGCCAGTTTTGGATATTTCTTGGGGGGTGGAGGGATAGATTTTGGAGTTCCTGCAGCTACTTATCAAGGCATTTCAAATGGGTGATTCATCCAGTTGCAATAAGTCAACCATGTGGAAACCAGATCTTGGATCTTTTTGAGGTGGTGCCATTTCCCACAGAAATTCACCAAGTCTTTCTCATTCTCAAGTACTCTATGGATCTAATTTAAAAATCAGGACAAATGAATTGAACAAGGTTGGTGGTTCCTTTTTTAAAAGTTTTCTTTAGGAAAAAAAAAAAACTTCAAAAGTCTGTATTTTTCACAGTTGGAGCTCCTGACGCATTGTTGCATCTCTTTGCAGGGGTGGACCATGGTTCAGTTTAATTACAGCTTTCTGGGGGCTGAAATTTGTCTGATGCTTTAAATTACTTACATGGCTTTAAAAAATAATAATAATGGGTTTCAGCAACAGATTTTAGTGTGGGTGTTCTTCCCATTTGTTTTGGAAATTGGGTGTATTTGGATCCCTACTATCTAAGTGCCTACTCAATACAGCTGCTAGCTTCTTCTTGATCTCAAAATCTACCACATAGTGCTTATTTGCACCACTATGTTCCATAAATTTTTTTAGTTCCAACTAATCTAGATGGTTCTCCCTGAGTTTCAGATAATATTGACAGTAGTTTTTAAAGATTCAGAAATGAAGAAAAGACAACGTCCTTACTCCACAGTAACAGGAAGGCATAATTACTCTGTTAGTATTATCAATATAAAGATGATTTCACGGATGGAGTTGAAATTCTGTAATAATTTGCAAAGGAGCTGCATGTCTACAGGGATTTTAAATCCAGCCCTTCATACAGTTTGAATTCTCAGAAGGCAAACACTGCTTTTCTTAAGTACTGCTGGGTTGAACAGCTTCTGAAATAATGAGTCCACAAGTTATCCCATGTGCCAACCAAGGTCTGTTTTTTTTTGCAAGGCATAGCAGGTGCTCTGAATTTCGAGGTCAAATGAAATGAGATTAGAAAAGAGGCACGCAGCAAACACACAGCTTAAACCAGATCTCCTTTGCTTCATTATGACTGTCAATTGCTTTTGTAAAAGCAATAAACTACCCACTGAGACAACTGGGAGGGGGGGCTCTCACTGATTTTCATGGACTTGATTCCTACACTTGAGCACCTTTATTGGAAATTACAACTTTGGTAAAACCCCAATTCAAATTCACAATATATTGGAAACACACGGCATACATGGAAAGCAGATGTTTGTTCTTGTCAAGAACCAGGAGTGCAATGATTTCTTAAGCCAATTTTCAATGGATTCTGCACAGCACATATTAAAGAGGTGCTCCAATATATTGGCTCTTACTTTTGCTTGATGCTACCTGGAAATATGATTTCAGAATTCCTGTCTAGATGCTCATAATAAGACACCTTTGCTGGAAAAGCTGAAAGGACTACCAGGAACAAAGCTGTCTGATATGTTAAGCTTCTTCCCTGAATACCTGAAGGGCTCCTGCATGATCAGCTAATTAGGTTTGGGGGAGCTTTCATAAATACTGTGTAAATTTAATATGGCTTATCTACTCTATAACCTTGGCCTTGCCAGTAAACTCACAAGTCTGCAATTTAGCAAATTGACACCTTGATGGTAAACAATGCAGTTATGGCCCCCAATGTTGGGGTAACACGAAGTTCACAACAGTAGTAGACTTACAAGAATATTCTTAATCTTATCTGAAGAGATGAGCCTAGCTTCTCTAATAAATGAACAAGATATGCCTGTTATTCTCTTAGTTCTGAATCTACAAAAATAAACTAATTTTTATCTAGACAACCAAAGATCCATTCCTTTACTTGGTCAACCACATAACTATGCCCTAAAATCAATAATTCACTGTATTATCATTTTGTTTGCTATTGTTTAATATTTTCTATGATTCCCATTATTCTTTTAAATATAGTGCCATATTAAGTTGGACTTTCCAAGATACTTATTTCTTTTAAGCGTATGAAAAATATTTCAGATGATCCATTGTATTTTCAGAAAAGCAACCCCCCCTTCCTCTTCCTAAATCTAATTCCCTGAGCCTGGACAAAAAACCTCAGATGTTTTCAAAATATTACTGAAGAAGAATAGATGGACATTTCTGTGCTACCAAATAAGTGATTAGTATCTTAATTAAATCAAGACTCAGAAAGATGATCAAAGGTAACAGGAAGGGTTCCACTTTATTGTATTCATTGATAAATGAGGCTCAAGGTACACAGTTTCAAAATTATGTAACCCAATGCCTTTTTTATTGCAATGAGCAGTGTACCCAGACTGCAAGAGTTTTTTCCTTTCTTGATTGCGAGTTGTTGAAAGGGACTTGAGAGTGTTCTTTGCAGTCTGTACAGTCTTCTCCTGTCCTAGCCTTGATCAAGAGACAAAGACAAGTATCAGTCACATGAGACAGACCAGAGGTTACTTACCCAAGAAACCCATAATCAGGCAAGCAATCCCTGAACACAGTCAGCAAAATGTAGACTTAGAATATAAGAGATCAGCTACAAAGATCGTCAAGATCAGGCACTGGGAACACAAGACTGTCAGAGATACTATTTCAGGAGATGACCTGCTCCAGTTGCAGAATATAATTCTGCCTTCGGTGCCTGTGTCTAGTTCCAAATGCTGTTCATAAAGGGCTAAACATTTTGCAGCCTCAAAAGATCACTCCCACGGGGCCTTCTCTTGTAACTAAGTATGCCTACATTTCTCAGTCTTCTGGCTCCAGACTCTGAGCTATTTATATTCCTAGGAATTCAGTAAGGGTTCACCAGGGGCAATATACTGTTTATCTTTGTGGAACTATTCTTTGCACAACCATAGGGAAGAAGTTTAAAGGTCTTAAGTTGTCCTTTCTCTTTCTTTATGTAGTCAGAGGCATCCTTTCAATGCCATTTGCATACAGAAAATTTGGAGAAATTTCCAATGGTGTTGGGGAACTCTTGGTACCTCCCAATTTAAGTTCTCCTCTCTATCTGTTATGTTTAAAGGCAAGCAAATATGCAAGGTGAAAAAAAGTCATCCATTTTGGGTCATTTGCCTCTGCAAATTGCTCAAGCTTAGGGAAAGTAGAAAATGTGCTTCAAAAAAACAGAAACAGATTCCAAACAACTCCACCTTGACTTCTTTGTCCTTAAAAGGGGACAAGTGAAGGTTTTGGAGAGGTTTTCAAGATATCCCACAACAACAAAGTAGCATTCCTGGAACCTGTTTGGTGTCCGATTCTTGATCTGGCTTATCTCAAAGGTCTGATATGTGATATGTGCAGTTTGTTAAAAGACAGAAAGAGAGAGAAAGGGGAGGGGCTTGGATAGACCTATCATAATCAGCATTTTGATGTTATTGACCGCACCCAAGTGGTGAAATTAATTTTTTTTTACTACCGGTTCTGTGGGCGTGGCTTGCTGGGTGTGGTGTGGCTTGGTGGGTGTGGCAGGGAAAGGATACTGCAAAATCTCCATTCCCTCCCCACTCCAGGGGGAAGGATATTGCAAAATCTCCATTCCCACCCCACTCTGGGTCCAGCCAGAGGTGGTA
The DNA here is from genome assembly GCF_029215685.1 of Pituophis catenifer annectens. NCBI lineage: Eukaryota > Metazoa > Chordata > Lepidosauria > Squamata > Colubridae > Pituophis > Pituophis catenifer. The sequence goes on from NW_027256882.1 coordinate 237,684,153, forward strand.
TTTGCTGGTTCTCTGAACCGCTCAAAATTTCTGCTACCAGTTCTCCATAACCTGTCAGAACCTGCTGGATTTCACCCTTGCCTCACTCTCATTCCAATTATTAAAAATCAGAATTTTTTCAACCATTGTCATGGAAACAGAATACATTTATACTGTGTGGGCTCTAGAGCAATTGGCAATAAAATCTCAAATGACAAGCTATCTGAATGTGAGCACAGGATAAAAACTGAAATTCTGGTAGGATTGATTTCTGAATTTTTTAAAAATAATCCAAAACTAGATTTGCTCAAATCCAGAAGTTAAAGCTTCTCACCTAAATAAAAAAAAATGCTTAATCTTACAACTGAGATTCGACCTTTGCCCCAGTTACATGCCTTTTGACATGTAATTGCTAATTACATGTCAAAATCAGAATTCATTTCAGAACTCAATGTGCAAGATATAAACTACATGGAAACATTAATGTTCCAGCAGGATGATTCAGTGTAATCTTGATTCCTACTGGCATTAATGAGCCCATGCACTGTGTGTGTCTTCTGCAGAAAAAAAAAAAGAGAGAGACCAGAGCAACAAACTCACATTCTTGCCCTCCAGAGTAGCAGGAATTTATTTGCATTGTCTGGCTTACTCAAGTATGGAACATATTCTTCTCTGGATGGAGTCACTGGAACAATCATGGAGTAAACAAGGACATGGATTGATTGACTGTGCCGAGGTTATTCAGTGAAAGAAATGACTTCTAGGTGTCAGTGGGGAATAACAACAAGAAGATAGGTTTTGATGAATCGCTCCTTTTGTCCCTTAGGTAGTGCAAAAAGGGTTTCTTGATCTTTCAGGGACTGATCTATAAAATCCGCATGTCAATTCTTTGAAATTATTCACTGCAGAGTTCTGGCACATCAAAGACTGCAGACTACAGCAAGTTGGTCCCAATGCAAAAGCATGGCCAATATTTAAGGAGAGGCAATAAAGCAATGCCTTTTTTCCACCCCTACAAGACATTTTCTCAGAAGCCAGGTTTTTGAGGATTATTATTTTTCAAATAGTGAAGTGCTCTACAAAACATACTATTTCTGAAGACTAAACTTTAAAATTATCAAATTTTGCTACTATTCATATCTCATTATTTCAGGTGCTCACCCAAACCCCCAAAATGCAATGTGCGCGTGGCCCTGTGCATGCCCCCTGCCCCCCGTGCATGCACATGTGCCCCCTGCACGCGCCCCACCCTAATGCATGCGCACGTGGCCCCTGCACACACACTCCAGCCCCCTACACATGTCCCCACACCCGCACTTGCCTCGCCCCTGCGCATGCATGGCAGGGACCCCAAGACCAGCTGTCCAGCAGGAGGCGTGCGCGCATGAGTGGCAGAGATGAACTGAGGCAACGGCTCATGTGCCCACAGAGAGGGCACTGCATGCCACCTCTGACACACGTGCCATAGGTTTGGCATCATGGATCTAGGCCCTAAGCCATGAAGGACTTTATGTATACTATATACACAATGTATATATTATAAATGTAGAAATCTATCTATCTATCTATCTATCTATCTATCTATCTATCTATCTATCTATCTATATCTACATCTACATCTACATCTACATCTACATCTACATCTACATCTACATCTATATATCTATATATCTATATTTGTATCTTGACTTACACTCAGAAACCAACTGGCTATCTTACATCCCTTGCTGCCATGTATACTATATACACAATGTATATATTATAAATGTAGAAATCTATCTATCTATCTATCTATCTATCTATCTATCTATCTATCTATCTATCTATCTATTTCTATCTTGACTTGCACTCAGAAACCAACTGGCTATCAGTGCAGCTCATGAAGCTGAGATCTTACATCCCTTGCTGCCATGTTTTGGACCAGCAGCAACTTCTGAGTGGTCTTCAAGGGCCATCCCATGTAGATCTTATTGCACTAGTACAAACAAGAAGTAACGAAGATATAAGCTATGAGACAAGGGACTCTAAATCCTGGAACGGGTTTACTTGATATATAATACTAGGTCTTGCAAAGACTCTCCTACCCATTGCTGCCACCCACCAGTTCTATCTGGGGGAAAGGCAACCCTCCCCAAACTAAAGCTGGAAAATCACTGAATCCAGAGAATCCTAACATCCAGAGCTACTTAAATCTTGCTAACGTTGAACCTAAGCCTGCTCCTCCCCCTTCAGATTATAACAACCTCAACCTCAATTGCATCACTTGGTTTGGCAGGGGTTGTGATATAAACTGAGTACCTTATTGATGATGCCTGATCCTTTGCTGTTGGATAGCCTTATCCAGCGGTCATGTACAGATAGTGAAATAGGAGCACAGATTGTATTGAGCCCTGAGAAACCATCCAAAGCAAGAGCCTAAAGCTTGATCTTTGCTCCTCTACCAATGTAAGATGGAACCATCCATGGAGAAAAAGGGGATAATCAGTTCCCTGCACTCCTAACCCTCAAAATCCTCAAAGTTATGGTCCACAAAGATATCATAATCAATGGCATCAAAATCTGCAAAGAATTCAAGAAGGACAAATTGAGTTTCATCATCCCTATCCTGGCACCAATATAGATTCATGCACATACTCAGTTGGACTGATATCAATTGACTGCTTTTACTGCGGAAACCTATTCTACTTTAATGGCAGGCAATGAATGCTAATGTCATCATAGTTTTAAGGAAGACTGAGTTAAGAAAGCATTTTATGGATTCCCAGGTTTCATTTTCCCTCCCTCTGAATAGCCCTTGCTGATAGAAGAAATCATAACCAATGTGTTTAATGTGAGTTTAACTACATTTCAAGTTATCCGAGCAACAGAATGGAGGCATGGAGGTACTTTGCATCTGTGATCTGTCACTTGAGTTATTTCTGAAAACAGGTTTAGTACTCTTCTGGGAGACTAGTAAACTCATGTCCAAAAATAACAACCAGAAGGACTGTGTAGAGGTTGTAAGGATCATCTGGGGCACTCCCTGTCATATCAGCCAGTGTCCCTTCATTACAACTATGTTGTCAAGGTATTTTTGGACAGAGGTCTAGTAGTCTACTAGAAGCATTCTGAGGATCATTGAGTGCATTCTCTCTCTTGGCTCAATCCCCCATCTTTTGTGCCTGCAACCTGTCACTTAGACTAAAAGGGAAACTGATGGAACCCGTGATAAGTTCACCTGAGCTCAGTTCACCTTGGCTTCCGTGCAGGCTGGAAAAATTGCAAAGTCCTGGAAATAATCAGAAATGGGTAGAAGCTTCATATACTCATCAGGTATGGAATCAGCAGAAACTGTCTCTTTTTTCCTGGATCTTCTGAGAACTATTGGTTTAACACTTTTTATGCAGAGCATTAGTTTTTTAAACATGCATCTGGTGGGATTTCCCTTTTCTATGCATTTCCCCCCAAGAGATGTATTTTTCCAGGGAGATACTTTGAGAAAAATCCTAGCTGATTCCAGGCCTGAGTCAGTCACGCCCTCTAAGGGGCGTGCATAAGTGCACCAGCATGCCTACTGTCCCTGTCCTAATATTCCTTTTTACTTACTCTTTTCATGTATTCAAATTATATTTATACTTTTACCTGTTATCTTATATATGCTTGACAAATAAATGAATGAATGAATGAATGAATGAGTGGATTAAGACAATTGCCATTCTTGGAGATCATGATGTTTCCCTTAAAATCAATAACCAATTTCCTTTTAATCCTTCCATCGGAGTTTGGACATGATGGGCAAATTTGAATCCTGAAGATCAGTGGAATAGCATATATGACCCCAAATTTAGTTCTCAGCACCCTTAGTTTGAACAAAAAGGATTTGCACGTGAATGATGGAAAACGTCTGCCTGGCACCTTGAAATCTTACAGCCATTCTTGAGCTAGAGAAACATGTGGTCTAATGATGGTTTATATTTCTTAAAAACCTTCCTTTCCTGCAAAAGGAGCTTTTGGTTTTCTTCTTTGTCACCAGAATGTATTAGTATTGTTTGAAATTCTCCTGATGTTATTTTTACCATGTTTACTAGAAATTGTCCAGGGTGTTGTACCACATGTTGAAACATCCTGGACTGTCCACCCCCTCAGTCTAAAATAAGGGAGGAGCTCCCCTTAGGATGGCTTCCCCTGAGATTTCAATAAAGTGCAAGAAGCCAAGGAGGCTGTGGAGACATGACTGTTTAGTGAAATTATATTCCTGCACAACAATGGTCCCCTAATAACTAAAATATCCAGATAACTCATGTCGTCCAAGAAATTTTCACCAGAAATATTGAACGCAAATTCTCTTTCATCAAACTAAATGAGAACCGGTAGGGAATAGATATAGATGACACTTTCTATGCGATCTTGGTCTGGCCTACTAGAGCAGGGGCCACCAAGCTGTAGATCTTGGCCCACTAGTGGGCTGTGCCCTATTGGAATAGCTGGCTGGTGTACATGTATGTATGTGCAAACACAGCCACACTCACTTGAGCATCACAAGTGTTGCAGGTGCTTGCAGCCCCATTCATACAAGCACTTGAGACCCCACTTGCATGAGCAATGAGTTTTCGTGCATGTGCCGGCCCTTCCCACAAAATCATCCCCACTTTCCCCCCTCCCCCCACTCTGGACTGCCAATCCAGAAAGATTGGGGAACTCTATATTAGAGAGTAACATCTTATATTCCTCCAGTTAACTACTGGAAGTAGTTCTCAACTTATAACTAAATTTTTACTCCAACATTTCTGTTGCTAAGCGAGACAGTTGTTAAATGAGATTTGCCTCATTTTATGAATTTTGTTGCCACAGTTTCTAACTGAATCATTGCAGTTGTTAAGTTAGCATCACAGTTGTTAAGAGAATCTGGCTTCCCCTTGGACTTTGCTTGTCAGAAGTTCGAAAAATGGGATCACATGACCCCAGGACACTGCAACTATCAAAAATATGAATCAGTTGCCAAGCATCTGGTTGTTGTTGTTATTGTTGTTGTTGTTATTGTTATTATTATTATTATTAGTTAATCTTTAGTGAGATTCACAGCCTTTGAGGCTGGTTAATAGCTCAGCAGCTCGAGTCCTAACCAAGGACCTAGGAACTGTTAAGGTATCGTCGGAGGATATAAGCTGTTCCGAGTAAGGTGGTTTTTTGTAGAGTCAAAATGTTCAAGTCCGGCAAATTTATTATTATTATTATTATTATTATTATTATTATTATTATTATTATTATATCTGGATTTTGATCATATGACCATGGAGATGCTGCAACAATTGTAAGTGTAAAAAATGGCCCTAAATCACTTTTTTCAGTGCCGTTGTAACTTTGAACAATCACTAAATGAACTGTTTTAAGTCGAGGACTACTTGTGTCAACATTATGGTAGGTCAGGCCTTGTTATGAGGTTGAATCAGAAAGCCCCTTTTAATCCACAAAGGGGACAAAAAAGGATGTGAGTTACAGTATTCATTCATTCATTGAATGCATGAAAATGCATCTTCTATGCAAAAGAAGCACCTGTGGATCATTCACTAAAATAATCTCACTGGCCTCGAATGTGATGCACTTTTATTTATTTATTTATTTATTTATTTATTTATTTATTTATTTATTTATTTATTATCATATTTATATACCGCCCTACTCCCAGGGGACTCAGGGCTGTGAACAGCCAAGATAAAAATACAAATAACATACAAAAGTTAAAAGCTATTAAAAATAGATTAAATAATTTGGGCTCAAAAACAAATTTAAAAACATCCAGTTTATGTAAAACATTTAAAACCCAATTTAAAAGGGAGAGTTAGGCCAGACCAGCCTGTTGGAATAAAAACGTTTTTAGGACGCGGCGGAAAGTGCGTAAATCTTGGATCCTCCATATCTCCGGGGGGAGCTCGTTCCAGATGGCAGGTGCCCCCACAGAGAAGGCTCTCCCCCTGGGGGCCGCCAATCGACATTGTTTGGCCGACGGCACCCTGAGGAGCCCCTCTCTATAGGAGCGAACTGGTCAGTGAGAGGCTACTGGTGGCAGTCAGTAGTCTTTCTTTGACTTGGAAGAAAGAAAAATATATTTTCTACTCTGCCTTAGGCAGCAAAATGTCTTGGGCTGGGCATGTTCTCAGCTCCTACAGGCAAGTCACGCTTTCTTAGCCTTACCTGGTAGCTACTGGATTGTAATGAGGGTAAAATGTAAACTATGCCTGTGTAAGTCACACTCTGGGATAAAGCATGAAAGAAATCTATATGGATAATAACAATAGTAATAGGGAAAACATTCTGTACATATTTTGGTATCATTTTGACTTTGCTGCTTAGTCTTTTGTCTTGAGTACCTGGAGTAATGTTCCCTTGCAGTGTTCTGTTCTACGGAAGTCAGGTTCCCCATGTCCCTTGAACATGACTTGGGTGTGGGAGAGAAACTCCTCTGAATCACAATGAAACCTCTTAATACTGTCCTTCTCTTGGGAGTGTTTCCTCAAGGCACCTTTCTTGAGAACATTTCGCCAATAATGCGAGTCTAATTGAATGGAATGTCCGGGTGGACAAGTTTCTCTGATAGAACCTGGCAACGATTCCTAGCAGTTTTAGATTTTAAGTGGTTATAATGATAATGTAGACTTCAAAGGTAATACCTGCCCAGAACAAATGGAACAAGTTCATACTTTTTTCCTCTGGATGATAATAAGCATCTGTCCCAAATAATACATATTTGTGTGAAATTACCAAACATTTTTTTGCACATTGTTCATGTTCTGGAGGAAGAAGGTGCAGATCAGAATATATCTTGTTTGCCTACATTATCACCTTAGAAGAGCACATTCCAGCTCATTGGATTGTAATGGATTTTTTTTCTTAAAAAAAGAATTAATTTAAAAAAGCCCTCCAGCCATTGTATTCAAACTTTCCCAAATATGCAAGCAAGTCTCTCTATACAACTTTCCCAGAGGTGGGTTTCAGCAGGTTCTGACCAGTTCTGGAGAACCGGTAGCGGAAATTTTGAGTAGTTCGGAGAACCTGTAAATATCACCTCTGACTGGCCCTGCCCCCATCTATTCTCTGCCTCAGTCCCAGCTGATCGGGAGGAAATGGGGATTTTGCAGCATCCTTCCCTTGGAATGGGGAGGGAATGGAGGTTTTACAGTATCCTTCCCCTGCCACGCCCACCAAGCCACGCCCACCAAGCCACACCCACAGAACTGGTAGTAAAAATTTTTGAAACCCACCACTGAACTTTCCCCAATATGTGTTATAAATAACTGCAAAGTATTTTTAAAGCAAGTTCTACTTTTAAAGAACTTTTTGTTGCATACTTTTTTCTATGCCTATTTTTCTCTGATACTACCGTAGCTGCTCTTCTAATGTGAGCCATCATTTTATATGGAATTTTCAGAAATGTATCTTATTTTTTATACAGTTCTCACAATTTTTTTTTTTTTTTTTTGCAGAACTAGAGAAGGCTGGGCATATAAAGGTCCAGAGCTGTGAGTGCCAAAATCTTGAGAGTAATCCTTTGAATTTCTCCAGAAGTTATTTTTAATCAGATAAAATAAGATAAAACAGCCAAATTGCTTCCAGTGAAATTTAGGAGAAGAATGATAGCAATTTTCCCTGAAAGCAAACTAGAAACTTCAGAAGTAATTTTATTTTAAATCTTGGTTGGGCTACTCTAATTGTATTTTTCATGATATCTTGATATGCAATGATTAGCACAACATTTATCGAATTTAGCACCTTCCAGGTATGTAGCCTTCAACTCCCAAGATTTTTCATATTTGGAAAATCTGGAAGTTAGCCTGCAAAGTCCAAATGGGGCCATTATGAGAAGGCTACATTCAAAGGCACATAAGAATGCAACCAGGCCAGAGCCCATTCTAGTCCACTATCCTGGTTCTCATGGTGATAAATCAGTTGAGCAAATTGGTAATGAAAATCTCATCTTGCCCAGTTGTGCGTAATTGCCATTAGTTTATTATGGACCTTTTAGTAAATGTCTTCAATAAAAGGTGTGGTGGATGAGAACTTCAAGCACCAAAATTTCCCACTCATCGTATGTCTAGGCGATATGTCTTTGTTCCAAATGTGGAACTAATGTGTACAGCTTTGAAATCGCTTCAAAGAATTACTTCACATAAGAAGGGAGGGAAGGGGAGAGAGAGCTGGGAAAGAGACAGGTAGGCCTGCCAAGACCCCACCTTAGTTTTGGCTCCCTTCCATACCAGTGTTTTTATTCTGATATAATATATGGTGTATGTTTGCGCCCTGAGGCACATGTTGTACATGCCATAGCATTGAAAATAAATTTCTGTCTGCTCTTGAATAATTGCATCTTTCTCCTCTGCACACCTCATTTTACCTCTAAAATGTGAAAAAATGACTTAAAATCCCACATGCCTGATTTTTGATCTATTACCAGCTATATATGCATATCCTTCACAAATTACTACAGTAGTGCATCTGCACTACTAATATGCAGCATCATACCCAAAGTTGTCTTGCAGGAAGCTAAGTTACTTTCTAAAGGTTGCTGCATCCACACAACACTAACCCTGCCATTTAGATGCATGGCATAGAGCAGTGTTTGTCAAGGTTCACAACTTAAGATGTATAGACTTCAACTCCCAGTATTTCCTAACCAGTATGCTAGTGTATGGCTGTATGAACAGTGGAACTGTGTAAACTATTCCACAGCCATATATAATCATTAAAATTTCTGAAAAGGGACCGTCTTTCAAAAAGAATAATATCAATGGTAGCATGGTTGATTTTTCATAAACTAAGTTATTCCCACTATTGCAACATTTAGATCCTAGAATTGAGTAAATCTCCATGGCTGCCTCTTGACCAGAGTAGCTGCATTCATGCAACACACTCATCTATTATTAACTTTGCAATGATTTAATACATCACTTTTTAGTTCATAGAGCATATTGGACTACAAACTGACCAAGCAACATGAGTTGATATATTAGATTAAAATTTGCTTTGCTAAGTTGTTTGTTCGTTTGTTATCCTGCCTTTATTATTTTTATAAATAAATCAACTTGGCAAACATACCAAATGTTCCTTCTTATTTTCCCCACAACAAGTCCCTGTGAGATGGAATGGACTGAGAGAGAGTGAGTGAACCAAAGTCACCCAGCTAGTTTTCATGCCTGAGGCAGGACTAGAACTCACTGACTTTAAGCTTGGTGCCTTAACCACCAGACCAAAATAGTGCCACTGTGGCATATGAATACAACCAGTATTTTCAGTTGGTGGAAGCTGTACATCTGATCAGAAGAATTACATTACTTCTAGAAAGCACCTACAATAGACATTGTTGGTGAGGCATGGGAGCTTCAACTGTGTCTCTACACAATGTCCTATACAGATGTTTAGTACAGATCATGCAGGTGAATCACTTCAGTGAGTAGTAAAGAATGGAGTGGAAAAGGTGAGGGCACCTGCTGCTGTCTCACACATGATTCTTTTAATGAAATCATCACTGCTGTGAATGGTTCATTCTCTAATGTCCTTTGTACAGTTAAGCACATGGCTAAAGCCTGACTCATTGATGGTACAATACGAGGAATGAACTTCAGTCATTCTAAAGGACCAACATGCTGATAATGCCACACAGGCATAAAGTCAAGATACACTATAATAACAAGTATTCCACTGTCCATGATCTTTACCTAATCTTCATGATGCAAAGAAATCTTTAGGCTTCATTATGAAATCATGAAAGACCAAAAGCTTTTGTCCACCCACCCGCCCAACCCCACAAATGATTCAAGGGAAGATTTCTGAATTGCTCTTTCCTTTTCAAGCTTAAACAAAAGAATGGAACAAAATAAAATAAAATAAAAAGACTTTCCCCCTCTCCAGTCTTAGAGGGCAGTGCTCATCTCCGTTTCTTACCCGTGGGAGCTAGCATCGTCTAAAGACACTTCTGTGGTCATGTGGCCAGCATGACTATATATGAAAAGGTGCAAGGAACACTGTTATATTCCCACCAAAATGGTACCTATTTATCTACTCGCATTTGCATGCTTTCGAACGGCTAGGTTGGCAGGAGCTAGGGCAGGAAGAGAAGTTTGGCCCATTGATCAGAAGGTTAACCGTTAGAGACCCAAGTACTGCATGACGGTGTGAGCTTCTGTCCTTATTCCAGCATAAACTCCTATTCCCTCTGCCCCATTTCTATTGTACCTGAATAAGATGACTGTCTGGAACGTCTTGAAGCTTGATTCTCACAGGGTTGTAGTTCTGATTCCTATCAGATGCCCGGTAAACCTTTTTGCTTTGCAGAAAAACTAACCACCACCAATTCTCATAAAACGGATCAAACCATCTTTATAATATTGTTATATACTGTTATAATGTTTCAGATTATATTATAAAGATGCCCAAGAATAGTAACTACATGCTTTAGTACTCTAATACTACTTTGCCCTAGTATTATATTTTATTAATCAAAATAATAGATCTAGATTGGTTATAAACTGTTTAGTACACATTGGAATCTTGATTAGTCACTCATTTGGGCTGATCATTTTTGAGGAACTAGAAAGAAAATTTCAAGCCACTTCAGTTTGGTCTAAGAATTTTTTAAAAATAAAGAGTGAATAAGTAAAATAGGCACTTGTTCTAAACACATTCACTTAATAACATGAACCAGATCCACTGTTACTTCTGTAAGCATGGAGCACTCAATATCAAGGATGCAAACAATGATTTGAGGCTCCAATTTTACTTTGGGGATCCAGGTTTGCACCTGTTGGTGTTTGTTTGTAGCGTAGTAACTATTCTCTTTGATTTGTGGAGCAGGGCGTACAATATAAAAGAAAAGAAAAAAGGATACAGATAAATGGCAGCTTTTAATACAGAAAAATGGAGCAGGCAATTGATGTCTGCAGACATACCTCTTCTACTGACATCTGTGTTTTATTTTAACCCAGATTGTCAAGAAACTGAACTATGCATTCATATTTATATGTCCCTGTAAAGATGTTTCTCAAGGCAATCTGAATACAAAAAAGCAATCTATTAAATAGCTTCTTTTCAGAACAACAAAGCTATAAACTCCTCAAAGTAACCAAGCATCTTTTCATTGTCAGCTTCTAACAGGCCCACTGCTTCACATAGCTTTTTTCCCCTTTTGTTTTATGTTGCTCAAAAGTGAAGAGGGGGAGGGTTTTTTTTGTCTTCTCTCTGCTGTCTGGGAGGTGAGGGAGGGCTCCTGTGGGTTAATCACATTGAGAGATTTTAATTCCTGTCTCAAAGAAAAGTGAGGACTGGCAAAATGTCCCACTTCTAAGACAGGGATCCAGCAATTCTGAAATGCTGGGAGAGAGGAGGGGAAGGGGGAGGGGGCAACAGGCAGAGACAGAGTGTAGCAGGGCAGGAAAAACTGAGGTAGCTTTTGTCAAATTGGTTTATTGAATAATTTTTCCAGTAAAAGACAAGGATTGCTTAAATTGCTAAATCTTTGATTTATTTGCCTTCTTATATGGGAAGGAAGGAAGGAAGGAAGGAAGGAAGGAAGGAAGGAAGGAAGGAAGGGAGAGAGGAAGGGAGGGAGGAAGGAAGGAAGGAAGGAAGGAAGGAAGGAAGGCCTTTTTGACCAATTTTCAATTGTAAAATTTCTATGATGCTGCTTTCTGCCATTTTGAAATTGAGAACATCTGGAAGCTCCAGTATATATTTATAGAGAACAGAAAACTAAGGAAGTGAATAAATATATTATCCTTTATCTGGATAAATTTAATCATTAGAACAAGATCCTGTGGAAACAAGGGCAAAATTAATGCTTTGGGTTCTACAGCACTCCAAGGAATGGATGTATCCTCAAAACTGCCACAACAGCACAATTGACCTAGAAGATTTTGGGAACTATTGGTATGCTTCTAAGGACATCATTTTCTCCCTTTAACCTCCCCTCCCCCCAAAGTACTGAAACATTTTGGGGGAGGGGTATGGATAAATTCTGAGAGCGACAGAATTAACTCTGGAAGTTTCACGTGGCAATTCGATAACATTGTTCTACATTACTGAGATATGAACTTTAACATGTATAACTATAACTGCTCTGCCTGGTTGCCCCATCACCAGAATGGGTGGAGAATTGTTGCTGGAAGCAGAAATGGACACATTATTCCCTGTTCATCTCTCACTCACCTTCCAGATGAATGGAATGTTTTGTTCTGTTCCACTTCTGAAGTACAGGTTTCTCTACTGTGGATGCTTGAGGCTTTGAGTCAGTCTTGATTCCTGATGACTGTCTGGATCAGGCTCTGCAGTTTTCTTGCCAAGGCTTTCCAGAAGTGGCTTGGCTATTACCTCCTTCCTATGGCTGAGTGACAGTGATTGGTCCAAGGGCCTCTCACTTATTTGTGCCTCAGGCAGAACTAGAATCACATCTCTTGGTTTCTAGCTTGACGTGTTAACCACTGCAACTAAACTGTTTTTCCTGTACCAAATTGGCTGTCCCTCTCATGTCACTACAAATGTTCCTGCCTACCAGGGCTACAGAACTTCAGTTTGTTGCAAGCTAATCTTAGCAGTTCATTGGATATTTTGCAGAGGAAAGACTATCCTTTCAACTGAAACAAAGCTTACCATTAACCCTAATACCTTTTAGATTGCACATTTACCCTGACTGTTGCAATGGCATAGACACAGTGGTGAAATTCAGAAATTTTCCCTACTGGTTCTGTGGGCGTGGCTTGGTGAGTGTGGCTTGGTGGTCATGTGACTGGGTGGGTATGGCTTGGTCATGTGACTAGGTGGGCTTGGCTTGGCAGTCATGTGACTGGGAAAACCAACTATCACACTTTACACAAAAATAACAGAAAAACTACATAACTGACTCACACACAATGGAAAAGCAGCTGGACTTCACACAAAATGGCCCCTGCAACAAGCAGGAATCTCACAGAGTCACAGATACTGCCCGAACTGATAGTAAAAAAAAAATGCTTAAAAAAAGTTTTTAAAAAAGTTCAGACGATCAGCTGTGCCACGCGATCGTCGGAACTTTTTTTTTTTTTTACTTTTTAAAGCATTTTTTTACTACCTGTTCCAGTGAACCAGTAGTATTTTCACTACTGGTTTGGGCAAACCACCCTGAACCGGTAGCATTTCACCCCTGCATAGACACTATCACTTTTGCTCATAAGGCAAATATTGTTTGGTTGAAACTTTACAAAAACCTTATTTTTTTCTTTCCACGCTTGCTTCTTCTGTCTATACTTTGTTCCATTGTTCTTTCACCTTTCCAAGACTAACAGGTACTCCATAGCTGATAAATAATGAAACTAAGGATAAAAACCTTTCTATCAGTGGAATTGTGGAACAGAATTTACCAAGAAGATAAAGCAAAGGGAGAAGTAGATCCTTGCTTGCAGTATGGACCAAAAGCTCTTGCATTCTGTTACCAATGTATCTTAGCATAGATGGGGTTTTAAAAAGCTTGTTTAGATTCAAGGTGGCATGAGCGCAGGACAGGAGCAGTTTAAAGAGTAAGGGTGGATATGCCATAGGTACTGTATAAAGTGGATGGCCCTGAATTAGAAGACAGGTGATGAATCTAAAGCTACTTCTTTTCAAAGATAATGTTTTCCAATCTTGGCAGCTTTAAATTATGTGAATTTCAACTCTCAGAATTCCCCATCTTCCCTGTTCAAACACGAAACTCTTGCAGGAGCTTCATAATGGCAGCTGATTCTTATTCGTTCTATTAAAACCACAATAAGAACATTTGGGAAACTTCAAAGCAAAAAAAAAAGGAGTTAGCTCCATTGAATTTGAGAATTCAAGGAACATTTAGTCCAGATTAGCTAACCTAACTTTTGTTAAAAGACCAGAAATGTACTAAACACATTACTTACTGTACTTGAGCAGATGTAATTTTTTTAATGAGTGGAGGAATTTCTTGTAAATAACTTGAATGAAATTTAATGTTGCAGAATTTCCCAAAAAATAAATGTGATGAGGTTGGTTCCCAGACTTTGATTGCAATTCTCTATTTTCTAGGAATAAAGCTGTTAGTCATTTAAAAGTCTTTTAAAGAGGACAAGAAACAAGAGACATTATTGCTGATGCACTCTGGATAATTAAGAAAGCCAAAGAATATCAAAAAGAATGAAGGGCCTGAGTTATTTGTTTCTTCTATTGTTTTATGTGGAGAGTTTGCCATCCAGATTATGTATATAAGATGGTGTGTATATATATATATATATATATATATATGTATTTTTCTGTCAAAGCACCTGGTCTACTCCAAAATGGGAGGGAGCATCCTGCTTCCCTTTCGCCTTTCAGCTCCAATCCAGGAGCCCTCAAGCAGTCGCATTCACGACAAACCATTTTTATACCAAATTTATATTTTCCGATAAAGAAATAATGGGAAACTAGTATAGATCTATTTCAAGCTATTTAACTCTCATCAGCTAGTTCAAATCTGAGTAAGGATATGGCTAGCTGATGAGAGCTAAATAGCTTGAAATAGATCTATACTAGTCTCCCATATTTCTTTATTGGAAAATATAAATTTGGTGTGTGTGTGTGTGTGTGTGTATGTTTTCTGAGGTTTTCGCGGGTGTTTGTATGTAGGTCTTTGGTTATTCGGGTTTTCTCCCGCGTAAAATTGGAAGTGTCTTGGTGACGTTTTGACGAAGTCGCAATCATCATCTTCAGGCTGATGTTTTCGGCTTCGTGCTTCTAGGAGCAATTGCTCATTCATTGCTCCTAGAAGCACGAAGCCGAAAACACCAGCCTGAAGATGACGAATGAGACTTTGTCGAAACGTCAAAACGTCGCCAAGACACATCCAATTTTACGCAGGAGAAAACCCGAATAACCAAAGACCTACATACAAACACCCGCGAAAACCTCAGAAAACACACACACACACACACACACACACACACACACACACACACATATGGACACACACACACGTCCCTGGATCCGGCAATATTGGCCAACTATCGTCCTGTCTCCAACCTTCGCTTTATGGCGAAGGTTGTTGAGAGTGTGGTCGCACGACAGTTTCCGCAATTCCTGGAGGAAACATCTTATCTAGATCCGTTCCAGTCGGGTTTCAGGTCTGGGCACAGCACAGAAACGGCATTGGTCGCGTTGGTTGATGATCTCTGGAGGGCTCGGGACAGGGGTTGTTCCTCTGTTCTGGTCCTGTTAGACCTCTCAGCGGCTTTTGATACCATCGACCATGGTATCATGCTGCACCGGCTGGAAGAGTTGGGGGTGGGAGGCACCGTGTTGCGGTGGTTCTCCTCCTTTCTCTCCGACCGGTCGCAGTTTGTGTTGGCAGGGGGGCAGAGGTCGACCTCGAGGCCTCTCATTTGTGGAGTGCCGCAGGGATCGGTCCTCTCGCCTCTCCTGTTCAACATTTATGTGAAGCCGCTGGGTGAGATCATCCGTGGCTTTGGGGTGAGATACCACCAGTACGCTGATGACACCCAGCTGTACATCTCCACCCCAGGCCACCCCAACGATGCCCTTGAAGTGATGTCCCAGTGCCTGGAGGCTGTACGGATCTGGATGGGGAGGAACAGGCTCAAGCTCAACCCTTCCAAGACTGAGTGGCTGTGGCTCCCGGCATCCCGATATAGTCAGTTGACTCCATCACTGACTATTGGGGGCGAGACATTGGCCCCCACAGAGAGGGCTCGCAATCTGGGAGTCCTCCTGGATATGCAGCTGTCCTTGGAGGAACATCTGACGGCTGTAACCAGGGGGACCTTTTGTCAGGTTCGCCTGATTCGCCAGTTGCGGCCCTTTCTTGATCGGGATTCCCTGTGCACAGTCACTCACGCCCTCGTCACCTCTCGCCTTGACTATTGCAACGCTCTCTACATGGGGCTCCCCTTGAGGAGCACCCGGAGGCTCCAGCTGGTCCAGAATGCAGCAGCGCGGGTAGTGACGGGAGCAGCATGGCGCTCCCATGTAACACCGCTCCTGCGCGAGCTGCACTGGCTCCCAGTTGTCTTCCGGGTGCGCTTCAAGGTGTTGGTTATCACCTTTAAAGCGCTCCATGGCATAGGGCCTAGCTATCTTCGAGACCGCCTGCTGCTACCAACGACCTCCCATCGACCCGTGCGCTCCCACAGAGAGGGCCTCCTCGGGGTGCCATCAGCCAGACAATGTAGGCTGGTGACCCCCAGGGGGAGAGCCTTCTCTGTGGGGGCACCTACCCTCTGGAATCAGCTCCCCCCAGAGATAAGGAGAATCCAAGACCTCAGTGCCTTCCGTCGCGCCCTTAAAACCCATTTATTTAAACAAGCCGGGCTGGCTTAAGATGAAATTTTTAACTGTTTTTTAAATGTTTTAAACGTTTTTAATTGGTAAATGAGTTTTAATTGGGCCAAATTTATATATCTTTTAATTGTTTTTAATATTTGTTCTGCATGTTTTTTAATCTGGCTGTACACCGCCCTGAGTCCTCAGGGAGAAGGGCGGTATAGAAATCCAATATAAAATAAAAAATAAATAAATACACACACACACACACACACACACTATTGGTACTTTGATAGCTGAAAATCATGGCACAAATAACAAGCTCATGGTATAAGATTTTGAATATATTATGGGAAGAGCCATTTTCTTTGAGAAGTCCATATTCCTGGAAGAGATAGGGAAAAAAGAGAAGATGATCAGCCTCAAGAATTCCCTCCCTTCTAGACTTTTAGAAGGACATTAAGACCTGTTTTTTACTCAGATGCTGGGATTGTAGAGGTAGAAGGTATGGAAAGAAGGCAGATCAACTTGCTGTGGGTATCCCAGAGGAATGATTACAATGCATTATTGAGCCATGATGGCGCAGTGGTTAAATTGCAGTATTGCAGGCTAATTCTGCTGACTGCCGAGTGCCAGCAGTTTGGCAGTTCGAGTCTCACCGGCTCAAGGTTGACTCAACCTTCCATCTTTCCAAGGTTGGTAAAATGAGAATTGTTGGGGGCAATATGGTGACACTGTAAAACTGCTTAGAGAGGGATGTAAAGCACTGTGAAGCAGTATATAAGTCTAAATGCTATTGCTATTGTTTCACTGTTTTTATTGTTTCTATGATTGTTTTATTTATTGGTTTTAGTGTTACTGCGAGCCATCCAGAGTTGCTTAAGATTGGCAGCCATATATATCTTTCAATAAATAAGGATGGATTTCATTACAGAAGCAAGAAGGATTGGAAAGGCTTAATGGGCCAAATTGGGGACAGACCATCCTGGAGAAGGATGTATGTCCACTAAGCGAGGAGACTAATTTGATTGCCTATAATAAAAACAAAATAAAATAAATTCCTATTATGGCTTCAGTGAAGTGAAGTGCTGTTGTCCTGGTCTTGATGTCCAGTACATAGAACTTCTTTCCAAATTCCAGTTAAATTCTCTGTGGGGGCACCCAACCTGTGGAATGAGCTACCTCCTGGAATACGACTGATCCCAGACCTCCGCGCTTTCCGAAAGGCCTTGAAGACTTATTTATTCCAACAAGCTGGCCTAGCTTAATTGGTTTTAATGGGATTTTTAAATTTTCGATTTTGCAGATCTGGGATTTTAAATTGGAAATGCCGATGATTTAATTTATTTTAGTTTTTTCTTAACTTTTGTACTATATGTGTTTTAAGTTTGGCTGTCCACCGCCCTGAGACCCCCTGGGGAGAAGGGCGGTATATAAGTTGAATTAATAAATAAATGAATTAATAAATTGCTAAGTATATGCATTTGTACTAAAATTTGTACTTTTCTTATAAATCAGTAAGAATTTTGACATTTCTGTGAATATTACCAACCAAATCATCTCTGGCAATTAATGGTTTATTAGCTTTCTTACCTATGATTAAGTGAGGTAGTATTTATTTGTTAATTAAACATGGCTTAAGAATGATCCTGATGTGGTAGATGGAAAATTATATAAGTGTTTGTTTAAAAAAAAAAAAAAAAACTTGGCTTTTGTGGCCAATTACATATCTCATAAAATGATGGACTTAGTGTAGATGGAACGGAAGGAAGCATTCGGAATTGGTAATTTCTTAAGAGTGTCCTAGAAATAGACCTTCCCTGCAGACATTTGTCCTATTTCACAGTAGTCTTTTCTTTAAAATACAAAAGGTAACAATGTCAAGAGGAAGTGGAGACTGTTGTTCAACAGATGGGTTTGCTTGTATCTTTCCGGCTCATATCTTTTGTAGCAAATATTTAGTAGTTCCACTTTTGTTGGGCGATACCACAAGAGTATACCAATGGTGAGTGTGAGACTTTCTCAATTATTTGCAAATAAGGAGGCCTATGTACAGGGGTGAAATGCTCCCGGTTTGGACCGGATCGCCCATTCCGGTAGTGATGGAGGCGGGTGGTTCGGAGAACCAGTAGCAAAAATCCCTGCCCCCGCCCCCCATGCCCAGCTGAGCTGCGCAATCATCAGAGGCTTTTTTTTTACTTTTAAAAGAATTTTTTCTACAAGCTCTTCGGCCGAAAAAATGGTTTTAAAAGTAAAAAAAAAAAAATTGGCCACGCTCACCCAGTCACATTACCCCCACCCCCACCAAGCCACGCCCACAGAACCAGTAGTAACAAATTTTAGATTTCACCACTGCCTATGTGCCAGATGTTTGCACCTTCTGACATGTATGATTACAGACTTGATTATATTTATTTATTTATTTATTTGTTTGTTTGTTTGTTTATTTATTTATTTATTTATTTATTTATTTATTTATTTATCAAATTTCTATACCGCCCTACTCCCGGAGGACTCAGGGCGGTGAACAGCCGAGATAAAATACAGATAATACAAACATTAAAAGTCCCTTAAAATTATTAAATATTTTGGCCGAAACACAGATTAAAACACCCAATTTATAAAACAAATCAAATGATTTAAAAAATTTAAAAGGGAGAATTAGGCCAGGCCAGCCTGCTGAAATAAAAAAGTTTTGAGAGCATGACGAAACGTGCGCAGATCCGGGATCCTCCGTATCTCTAGGGGGTGCTTGTTCCAGATGGTAGGTGCCCCCACAGAGAAGGCTCTCCCCCTGGGGGCCGCCAATTGACACTGTTTGGCCAACGGCACCCTGAGAAGCCCCTCTCTATGGGAGCGTACTGGTCAGTGAGAGGCTATTGGTAGCAGAAGGCGGTCTCGTAAATACCCCGGTCTGATGCCATGGAGTGCTCTAAAGGTGGTAACCAAAACCTTGAAGCGCACCCAGAAGACCACCAGGAGCCAGTGCAGCTCGCGCAGGAGGGGCGTATATATATATATATCAATACTTGCAAAGTCTATTTTCCTGTTGGGAGCCCTTGGTGCTCCCCAAGTCTTGCCTTTCTTCCTATTAATATACCAGAAATGAGAAATAGGTGGTGGCTGCAATTCACTGTCCCAACCTTTTGGAGAGTCACAGAGTCTATCCAATGATGAAGTGATGACACCAGCACGAGTGGAGTCAACACCTTTAAAGCTGTGTTCTTTTGGGAGGAGCGGGAAGGTTTAAAACTAGCAATTAAAATGGGAGCCAAACTATTCCTGTTCCATCTTTAATCTATAGTGATCCCAAATCATGGTTTTAGGAAATCCTTTTTGTAGGGACTGGAGATTTTAAGGATGAATGTGGGATTGATTTATAGCCATTTTGCAATGAAATTGTAACAGCTGGATCTTAAGAGTACTGGAGGTTGCAGATGGAATGTTTGTTGTCTGCTACAATATGCTGCACTTTCATCTTTAGAAACCTTTAATATATAGCAGATCAATTTTGGATTTTTAATATAGCTACGAGTGGCACAAAGAGCCATGAAAAGATACACACTCAGCATTATAAGACACGATAGAAAGATCTGCACATGGATTGGAGAACAAACAAAATCTATGATGTCACCAAGAGAGTAAAAGAATAGAAATGGAAATGGGTTGGTTGTCAGCAATTTATTTGAGACGACCTCGAAACTTGACATTGGTCACATAGCAAGAAGACCTGATGGCAGGTGGATCAAGGCAGTCATAGAGTGGATCCAATTTGATAAAAAGCATCCACAAAAGAGTCCTAAAACAAGATGGATTGATGACATCAGCAAGTATTGTGGGCCCAACTGGCAAAAGAAAGCTCAGGACTGTATTGGTAGGAAAAATGGGGAAGAGGCCTTCATCCTGCAGTGGATAGACAATGACTAAAATGATGATGATGATGATGATGATGATGATGATGATGATGATGATGATGATGATGATGATTGGAACCATTGAGGCAACAGCATAGAGTTTCTCTGTTTGATGAATGTAGATCTGAAAAAATACTATACTATCTACTTATTACTATAAAATTTCAGAACAATTAGAAATATTCAAACATACATGCTAAAAGTTTACATTCTCACATTTGTAATTTTGGCTTTAAATATGATTGATGGGAAATTGACACCAGCTGCAGCAATTTCTTGGCAGGTTCTGCTCTCTGAAGCACTTCAGTTCCAGGCACCCTTACTTCCAGTATGTTATCTTTTTTATAATGGCAAAATATCAATAATATTCATCTTTTTCCAGGTAGAAAGCTGGACATAACATTTTAATGGCATGTATTCCGAAAAGTAAGTTGAGCCAGGATCGAAAAAACATTAGTTGAAATTAATTACCACCCAAATTGGATTCAAATGCAATTAATTAAGGACAGCTAATTACATCTGGTGTATTTTGCCACAGTTACATTCAATTACATTAAATAATTATTATTTTGGTAACAATTTTTGGAACGGCCCTGAAGCAGTGGTGGGTTCCTCCCGGTTCGGCCCAGTTCTCCCGAGCCGGTAGCAGTGACGATATGACCTCACCGAACCGGTTCTTCCCCCGCGTCCTCCCCGCTTTCCTCCATGTCTCCCCCCCCGCGTTATTCTTACCTTTTATTTGGCCCCACCCCCAATCTATTGCTGCCTCCTGAGTCCCAGCTGATAGCTAGAGGGAAAAAAACTGTTTAAACTCTTGCCGCGGGGCTTCAATGGGCCGCCCTACAGCTGATCAGTGTTAAAAAGAAAACAAATGAGTAGACTGGTGACTGCAAAAATAAATGGGTAGATTAGTGCCTACAAAAATACATGAGTAGATCAGTGCCTGCAAAAATAAATGGGTAGACCAGTGCCTGCAAAAAATAAATGGGTAGATCGGTACAGCTCTGCAAGCAGTTAAAAGCCTGGTAGACCAGTACCTCTGCTAAATCCTAAATACTTGTCACATGACCATCAAGCCGTGCCCACAAAATAAGCCACGCCCACAGAACCAGTAGTAAAAAACTTTAGAACCCACCCCTGCCCTGAAGTCACATCCACTACTTCTGGAAGCCTCCAGTATTGTAATACATTCTCATAATAGCAAGTACACTTGAAAGAACAATAACTCTGAATTTAAGAGAATCCTTCCAAGAATCATACTAATGCGCTGGTTTCTGTCCCTTACCCCATTCTCAGCTAGTGCGATTTCTCTCTATCCTTCAATCAGAAAGAAATATATATTGACATAAATTGCACTTGTACTACTTTCACCATGCCTCAGCAAGAAGGTGAGTGAGGAAAACTTAGTACAGCAACTGATGTGTTCCCTGTCCTTCTTTCTCCTTCCATAAAGTTCCACTTGTCTGCAGAAAAAAAACACTCACAAATCATCCTCCTGAATCTGTGGGGTGTATGTGTGTGTGTGTTTGTTGTGTAAGAGAGAGTGGGTGTCTTCAAAAGTGTGTATGAATGTGGTATCACAATAGCTGCCATCAAGAGTCTGTTTGGGGTTACTGCAAGCTGGAAGCAGTTGGCAAAGTCTTTTCATGCCACAGATACGGGAACTCTTCCACTTTAAAACCAAATTGATTGTGGTGGTGGAGTATGCTTTATAGATAAACATAGTCTGAGGAGGCAGCTTTCAAGGACTTACTTGTTACACAGCCTGGCTTTTAAAGCAGGTTTCAGAAGAAAAAGGCGAGGCTATAATAAGATTCCTAGGAAAGACTTGCAGGCTTCCTTAAATACTCTTGACATATAAACAAATGTACCACACACATTGCATGACATTCAAGGCACTGAAATGGGGAAGTGAAATCAGGCATAGGATTTGAGACCATCACTCTCTCTTATACAACTTTTTAATAATGTATTGTTGCATTTTCTTTAGCACCGATAGATGCTTTGTGGAAACTCTCTTTCTACCCAGTGTATCCGCAAGAGAGAGAGGCTCACCCTCTCTATTAAATCTATTTTTGCTCCTATTGTAGCTATTTTGGAAAGGGTTGAACACCAAAAGGGCTGGCAAGACAGTTCCACAAATTTCAGAACGGAGGAAGGAATTGTGCCAAGTGTTGGAGTAGTTTAGTACTGCCAGTTTTAAATGTGTGAATGTGTCATTCATGACATAAGAGAGCTGGGTTTGTCGACAGAGCCTCCTTTTGGAATCAGCCTCCTGTTCTGAAATTCATATTGTTTTCGTTTTGTGAGCATCTTTGAAATTCAGCCTGAACAGGTAGTCCTCAACTTACAACAGTCCATTAAGTGACCGTTCAAAGTTACAACAGCATTGAAAAAAAAGTGACTTATAAGCATTTTTCAAACTTATACTGCTGCAGCATCCCCATGGCCATGTGCTTAAAATTCAGATGTTTGGCAACCAGTTCACACTTATGACGGTTGCAGTGTCCCAGGGTCATGTGATCCCCTTTTGTGACCTTCTTACAAGCAACCTCAAGGGGGAAACCGGATTCACTAACCCTAACTTCACACAACTGAAGTGATTCATTTAAGAACTGCGGCAAGAAAGATAGTTGAAATGGGGCAAAATTCACTTAACAAATGTTTCGCTTACCCTGTTTCCCTGAAAATAAGACATCCTCTGATAATAAGCCCAATTGGGCTTTTGAGCGCATGGGCTAAAATAAGTCCCCCCAAAATAAGCCCTCCCCGAAAATATTTAAACGCATGCGCAGCTGGTCCCCGCCATTTCCTCTTAGGAAAGGGTTAGGGAGACAGAGCTGGAAATCAGGTAAGATGGCAAGAGGAGCCCCGTTTGCTCCACGTGCCCCAAAATAATAAGACCTCCCTGAAAATAAGGCCAAGCGCTTATTTCGGGGTTCAAAAAAATATAAGACAGGGTCTTATTTTTGGGGAAACATGGTAGCAACAGAACTTTTGGGCTCAATTGTGGTTGTAAGTCAAAAACTACCAGCATTTTCAGGAGATAGAGGTCAAGTGTTTTTTTTTAAATTGGCTTCAATCTTTGCTGAAGAGTGAGCAGACTGGGTGCACTGCCAGTTCTTTACTTGACCATGTGGGCCCATTAGGTTTCCTCCTCCACCCCTTCCTGCTAGGGAGGTGCAGCAGAGCTGTTCTTCTGGCCTACATGCATCTCATGATTAATTGGATGAAATATCTCAGTGCTTATTAGTGGGCTGGTGGTGGGAAGACTGATGATCAGCCTTTGCTGTCATTTTGGCACTGAACATTTAAGTTGGAACCCAAAGATAAGTTGTGGTCGTGGCTTGGGAACAGAAGGAGATGTGCTGGGGTGGCAGTGCAGGCTCATGGACTCAGGAAGGGAAAGCCAGCCTGGCTGGCGAGATGAGTAAATCGTATTCTCTGAACGCCCAGTTGCTTATTCATGCTGTGAATGAGAAAGCTTGGCAAAGGCGATTGCAGCCTTCGCACGGTTGCTTAGAGATAGCTGTCTATAAAACCGTGCAGCGGCTTTATTAGGATTTTTTCCCCCTAATCCTCTCCTCACGGCCAGTAGGAACACCAGTCATCTTTGTCAGTTGAAGATCTGTACAGAATGGCAATTTAATTAGCATCCTTATCTGGAATACTGAGCTTTGGGTTGTTGTTGTTGAGCTGTGTATTGAAATAAAATACAATTTTAACCGAACATTTGCTCTGCTGTCTGACTCCTTCCCAAACATACCAGTGATGATTCTGAAATGAGAGGACTGAATTATTGTACCGAGAAAAACTGGATGGTGCTGCCTGTGTCAGTTATGCAAATGTGGATTCCTCCCTCCCTCCCTCCCTCCCTCCCTTCCTTCCTTCCTTCCTTCCTTCCTTCCTTCCTTCCCTCCCTCCCTCCCTCTACCCTCCCTTCCTTCCCTCTACCTACCCTCCCTCCCTCCCTTCCTTCCTTCCCACAGAAGAAAACCTATAAAGTTGTAACCATGTTCTATTTTTTTCTAGCCTCAAGAGCAGACAAAGCTTTGAGATCCAGTGTCCTTATTTTTCATGTTTCTGATCTTAAATTGACTTCATCTTGTTTTTCTATCACTTTTAGCATTTTAATTAGGACTAATGCAAAAGTTCATTTTTGCATATTTATCTTATTGAGCCATGTCTCCTGCAAGCAATATTCCACAATAGAAACCATTTTCATAGAGGATACTTTTCCATTATAGCATCAGTGTATTACTGTGTAATACTGTGTATTACTTTTGGATTAGATAATTACATATTACACATGTTACATACCGGTAAATTGAAGAAATTGAATTAAGATGGATAACTCTTTAGGTAAATTTGCCATCTAAATTATTTTCTCTCCATGCTGATCATAAAACTCATCTACTTCCTCTTCTTATGTATGTTGGTTGGAACATAAACTTGGATGATTGCCATATTAAACGCAGGTCCACAAAGTCTAACTGATATTATTTGGTCATTGATTGCTTTGCAGCCAAGAATCATTCTTGCTAAATCCTATTTAACTATAAAATCATTAGGCTGAAGTCAGACTAAAAAGGTAAAGGTAAAGGTTCCCCTTGCACATATGTGCTAGTCGTTCCTAACTCTAGGGGGCGGTGCTCATCTCTGTTACAAAGCCGAAGAGCCAGCGCTGTCCGAAGACATCTCCGTGGTCATGTGGCCGGCATGACTAAATGCCAAAGGCGCACGGAACGCTGTTACCTTCCACCAAAGGTGGTCCCTATTTTTCTACTTGCATTTTTTACGTGCTTTCGAACTTAGGTTGGCAGAAGCTGGGACAAATAACAGGAGCTCACCCCATTACGCGGCACTAGGGATTCGAACTGCTGAACTGCTGACCTTTCAATCGACAAGCTCAGTAGCTTAGCCACTGACCCACTGCGTCCCTGAAGTCAGACTAGGATTATAGAAAATAAAAGGGAGCAGTTCCAAGAGGGGCACTAAGACAATATTTGCTTTGATTAAAAAACAGCATGATGGAAAGAGCTACAGTCAGCACAGCATAGCACTTTTTTAAAAGTGACATTTCTGAGTGTTTAGTGGCAATCTTCACGGAAAACTCTTCTTGCACTGAAAGCTTGTAGCACAATTTATCATCAATGCAAATGGCACTGGAAGCTAGGCAAACAAACACTCTGGAACTAGTTACTGAGCAAAGGGAAGCATAGAGTTTGAAAAATGTCCCAGAGTCACCTTGAGGATGCTCTTCCCAGGCTCTTCTCTGTGCCAGAATGGAAGTAAATCAACCTATAACTGACTTCTCAGCGCATTGTGCTACTGTCCATGTTGGAATGGAGCCAACTCCTACCCAGCAAAGGGAGTAAACCTTGTGAAATTTGTTCCTATTTTGAATATCTAAGGTAATATGGATTATGTCAAATTAATTAACATACCCTAAGAGTTCTATATGGAAACTGAAAGCTGTGGCAAAGTTAGACAGCATACTAAAAAGCAGAGACATCACCCTGCCAACAAAAGTGTGTATAGTCAAGGCTATGGTGTTCCCAGTTGCAATGTATGGCTGTGAAAGTTGGACCATAAGGAATGCTGAGCACTAAAGAATTGAGGCCTTTGAACTATGGTGCTGGAGAAGACTCCTGCGAGTCCCTTGGACTGCAAGGAGATCAAACCGGTCAGTCCTAGAGGAGATCATCCCTGACTGCTCTTTAGAAGGCCGGATCCTGAAGATGAAACTCAAATACTTTGGCCACCTAATGAGAAGGAAGGACTCACTGGAGATGAGCCCAATGCTGGGAAAGAAGAACGGGACAACAGAGAACGAGGTGGCTGGATGGAAGGAGGAATAGGTGTGAGCACTGAAGGAGTAGGTGTGAGTTTAAACAGACTCCCGAGGATGGTAGAGGACAGGAAGGCCTGGAGGAATGTTGTCCATGGGGTTGCAATAGGTCAGACATGAACTTCGCAACTAACAACAGCAACAAAGGTGATACTTTTCATATAAACATCAGATTGCATGTTTTATCTCCTAGAGAGATCAATAACCTCATAAAATGATTGACAAACATCTATCCCATGGTGAATGTTTCCAATAGGGCTATATAGTGCTTTGAATCTGATTTCCAGATCATCTGCTTCAGAGTGAATGGGTGCGTGAACGCAGCATCCTTCTGGAACCTTAAAGTTAGTTGTGCCTTTTACAAGATCATAAAAGTATCTACAGACCCTGGAAAAGAGGAAGATCTTTGAAAGTTTCATTTAGATTTGTGCTCCCATGCACTCTATAGCACTTATTAAAGACCAAATCTGAAGCACTGAACATTCTTCGGAATGAACCTTTGCATCTCTATTATTGGATAGAGAACACAGAGAGGCCAGGCAAATTAGACTTTAGAAGAATTTCTGCAAAGTTACTGGTTTAGAGGAAAACCACTTTTTATAGAAAAAGTTTCAAATTAATGTTTTTATGGATTTGATGTTCTTCTAACCTGTTTAGCTGGAATATTTGCTATAAATTAGGATAGGTTTCAGCAGATCCAGCATAACATCAGCAGAACTGCAGAAATTAAGGAAATTGTTTCCTTGAGAAGGAAGCCTTGAGAAATTAAGAAAAACTATAAACAAATCCAAATTTGCATAGAAAAAATGCAAGCAAACAGTAAGATGTCAGAAACATGAAACTTTAAGGAATATAATACTAGAACCTATGCTCACATCCTCATACTCTCTTCAACCTCATAGAAATTGGTTTCACAAGAGGCAATGATGGCTGCTGGAACCTTAATATATTTTATATATTTTAAGTATATTTTAAAAGGATGATTTGTGGAAGGTAAGGCTATCAAGTATGTAAAGAGACAGAGGGAATAACATAGAAACCTTTAAGATAAGGGAAAATAAAAGATTACTTTTGCCCAAGGAAGAGATGGAACGGCAAAAGCCCGAGGCCCAAATGGGGTCTCTGCAGCTAACAAGGAAAGAAGAGCAGCCTGTGGGGTGCAAAGGATTCGAGAGTATCTGCTGGCAGCTTGGCCAACACTGAGAAACAAAGAGTAGCTGGGATTTTCATCAGTAAAGAAATTAGGGCAACATCAGAATTGTTTTGAGGGAGGCCTGAAGTTGAAGGCTGAGAGTGAAAAACAGACTGGATACAGATGGGCCAGACAAGAGAAGGCAGAAGGGGAAACTATCATGTGAGACCTGCAGAGACAATCGTTGCTGTGGGCATTTTTGCAAGAGAAGGGAAAGAATTGGATGGTTAAACTACATACTGTGCTTTAGAAGCTGCACACTTTTCAGATGACTGCAGTTGGAAGAAATGTCCATCTGGGTTCAGTTCCAAGTGGGGAGAAAGACACTGGAAACATGGAAGCTGTTTGGAAAGATGGTTTGATGGTGGACAGGACCATATGGTTTGAGGTCCTTCGCTATCGAGTTTCCTGTTCCTATGTAAGAGCAGGTATCCTGATTGGTTGTCAGACTCCCATGGGGTCATGCAGGGGTAACTTTGTAGGTTGTCTTGAGTCCCAGGCTTGGTTGAATCTTGCTGGGTGATGAGGTAATGAAGCTAATCCTATCATGTCCTGAGGGTGAAGATCTTAATCCCATCACCCTGGAGCTGAAGTGTGGGGCAGGGAGCTGCAGGGAGCTGTTTTGTCTTTAAAAACACGTTTTTCCTTTTCTCATCCAGGGGATGAGAATATTTCCTAGAATATTTCATTCTTTTAGGAGATGGGTAGGTGCTAACTTTCTTACTGCATAGTCTGCTGCACTAGCTCTGAACAAACCTGTCCGCAGAGCACAAGAAGATTTATTCCACTGAGTTCAATGCCTTATTGATTTATTTTATTTCTGAAGATTCTAAACAGCCTGTGAACCATGTGTCTCCTTTCTGTATATCTGTTTTTCTAATACAAATAATGAAGTTGTTCTTTTCTGATCATAACTAATAGTGACTTTTTAAAATTAAATGTCCCAGGGAAGAGGGAACATTATCTTTCAAGTCCTATTGCTGATTGGACACTCTGGATGGTTTACAATACAGATTCACATGCATGCAATTAAAATATAGTAGAAACAGTGAAAACAAGCTCTAATGGAACATGTATTATTGAGCAAGACAGTCTTTACTTCTATATGAAAAATAAACAGAGTCGGAACTGAAGACAAATTTAAAGTTCTCAGTTGCATGGTATCAGAAGGATCCAGGAGAAAGCCTTTATGTGTAGGCCTGAAATACCTTGGAAAATTGAAAAAAGTTTCTTTTTCCTCATCCTGATGTCTGCATAAATTCACATAGAGCTATGTGGTTCCCCAGAAAGTTAGATGCTATGCTATTCATGACTTTAAAATCAAAATCAACAACCTCAATTTCCAAAGGAAATAACCGGTGCAGCTCTTCCAAGATTTATGATTGCTTTGGGCTTCCAGTGAGATTTATGGCAGAATAGTTGTCCCTGAAGGAACAGGGATGGCATTGCTGTGGAGATCAGTGCTCAGACGGTGAATTCTGGCTAGCAGAGTCTTTCCAGATGAAGGACAGATCATGAGATTGCCCACTTGCACTCCAGATAGCTGCTCCTCATGATAAATTGTCGAAACTGAAGTTTTTGTGGTTGGCTTGTGAGTTGAGCAGTGGGAATTGATAAATTTCCAACAATCCCACAGCTGTAATGGAGCCTATAAATTACACAAGGTTTGTACAAGCCTAATTTCTTAAACACTTTTGGATGTAATTACCGTAAGTTGTAATTAATTATGTATTATATATGTGTGTGTATGTGATGTTTTGAACACCTTTGATAAATAAGACTTTCTCTTAGTGGGAACTTACTTTTTTACTCTCTAATTGGGACCAGGGGTGGGTACTATTTACCTCCGCTACCAGTTCGCAACGGGAGCATGCATGCTTCTGCACATGCACACACGCTTCTACACATGCGTAGAAGCTTCTGCACATGCACAGAACTTCCATGGTGACGTCTGGCTGGGTGGGCGGAGCCTCCTGCCACCATTACTACCAGTTCACAAGAACCGGACTGAACTGGGAGCAACCCACCACTGATTGGGACCCTTATAAAGTGGTATCAGAAGCTAAAATGGCTGCTGATAACAATGTTTTTTTCTAATTGCTTTGCACTTCCACATCAATCAGAATCAATCAGAATAGAGTTGGAAGAGACCTTGGAGATCATCTAATCCAGCCCCCTGCTCAACCAGAAGACCTTATACCATTTCAGACAAGTCACTGTCCAGTCTCATCACATAAGAACCTTCAAAACTAAATTGCTTATTTGCTATTTTGACCCATGCCTGTACCATAATCATGCTTCTAACTCAGAGGGTTGTTTTTTACAGGTAGTACTATGTTTCTTGATAATTCTTGATTTACAGATAATCTCTTGAAACCAATGGGACTGAACTCACCCATTATCTTACCCATATTGTTTCTCTGGCAACCCTGTGTTTTTGCTTTACAGAACAGCACTCACTGTTTGATTTTGTTTAACCTCTACAAACTATTACTATGAAATTCTTGAAAAACTATGGCTTTGGTGAGTTTCCTTTGTTCTGCCTGTTGACATAAATCAGGGGTCTCCAAACTTGGCAACTTTAAGACTTGTGGACTTCAATTCCCAGAATTCTCCAGCCAGCCATGGGAATTGAAGTCTACAAGTCTTAAGGTTGCCAAGTTTGGAGAATCCTGATCTAAATGATGAAAAACTAAACCAATATATTTACCTTTGCCACAATAAAATCAGAACTCTTACAACTTAAAATGGAATAGGAGTGACATGATAGCAGTGTTCCAATATTTGAAGGGCTGCCACAAAGAAGATGAGGTCACCCTATTCTCCAAAGCACCTGAAGGCAGGACAAGAAGCAGTTGATAGAAACCAGTCAAAGAGAGAACCAACCTAGAACTAAGGAGAAGTTTCCTGATGGAACAATTAATCAGTGGAATGGCTTGCCTCCAGAAGTTGCATGTCCTCCATCACTGGAGATTTTAAAGAAGTGATTGGACAGTCATTTGTCTGAAATAGTATTTGGTCTCGTCCTTGAGTAGAGGATTGGACTAGAAGATGTCCAAGGTTTCTTCCAATTCTGTTATTCTGTTATAAACAAATGGGACCTATTTGCTTTTTTTTTGGCCTATTAACAGAAGATTTCTATTTGTTTTCTAAAAATTCTCTAATTCAGTCATACTATTCTGACCTAACTGGGAAAATCTATTTGCCACTAAGTTGAATGAAAACACTAACTCTTTGTTTTAACTGTATGACATACGTTGTATGTATCCCAAACTTGTTCTCTTTGTAATCATTTTCCAGGAAACCGTAATGTGTTTCTGTTCTACATGGAGCTCTTCATTTACTAAATCATTCAGCCTGAATATTGTTCCTTCTGGAAAAAAAAATAAAACAAGAGGAGCATTTTATAATGAGAGTGTGAGACAGCTTTTCAAAGTTAGAAGTTAGCAATTCAAGGAAAATATCAATTATAAAAGAGCATGGAGAATGACTGACATGACTATCAGTTTATAACGCTTAAAATGTTGTGTTAGTCAGTGGACTATTGAATCAACATTGTGCAGCTTGTCAGCCATAAGGCCAACTCTGCTCTGTTTAGAATGCAATCAGTAAATCTAAATTGTGAAATCATCTGGGGCAAAATTAGGTGGGCTAAGGATCACAAATAAAAGGGCAGCAACATTTCAGAAATAAGAAAAAACCTAAAGAAATAGGAACTTTCTCTTGGGGCCTGATAACCATAATCAGATCCAAAGCTGTGTTTCTGAAATAATTGCAGAATATGATTTATGAATGATTAAGACCAGCCTGTTAATATTATTTATGGCTTCAGTCCAGGGTAAAATTCAGCCGGTTCTATCTGGCTTGGGTGAACCAGTAGCGACGGCTGCAGGAGGCTCCGCCCACCTGCGCGGACGTCATGATGTCACTTTTTTGTGACATTTTAAGCCTCTGCGCATGTGCAGAAGGCTTTGCACATGCGTAGATGATGGTGCGCACGAGCGAAGCGAGCACACATGCAGCGCACATATATTTGCAAACCAGTAGGGAAGGAATTTCACCCCTGCTTCAGTCTCTTTAATGTATAAATGCATTTTGTGATGCTTGAGAACCTTGATGTGCTATCTACAGGGTCAAAGAAGCAAGTAAAATGGTAAGAGTTTAATTTTTAAAGATTTTTTTTAAAAGTTTATATTTTTAAATTGGGGTAGGACACTTTCTGCATTGGTTCACTGCAGCTTCAGATCTTTGTTGAACAATTTGAAGTTTGTCACACACCCTGTCCTCATCCCTGTTTTCTCCATCTTGAAAGAGGTTGCCAGAGGACTATTTCAAAAAATGATTACTGTAAATATTTGCAGTTTTAAAATGAGTGGACTTTAAGTCCCAGAATTTCTTTGCCAGCATGCTGGCTGGGAAATTCTGGAGGTTGAAGTCTAAACATCTTATAGTTGCAGACACTGAGAAGCACTGCTCTAAATACTGTAGTTGACTCTCCCTGGAATCTCCCATCACAAACTAAACCCTGATTGATTCAAAACAAGAATACAAACTATGAGTTGGGTAATTTACATTGGTTTATCCCAAGGGTCAGCAACCTTAAACCCTCAAAGAGCCATTTGGACCTGTTTCTCACAGAAAAGAAAACACTGGGAGCCACAAAAACCTTTTGACATCTAAAATGAAGATAATGCTGCATATATTGTTTTTTTTTTACCTTTATGCTATGTATAAAAAGCTATAGTGTGTTGCATTTATGTGATCAATGAACTGCTACAGAGAAAATAAATTTTTATTTCTGCATGCAACAAAAACATTTTGAACTCTGAAAAAAAAATGAGTTGAAAAGCTCAATGAATCGCATGCTGGTGGGTGTCACACATTGGTGGTTGTGACACATGTTTTGAGCGACAGGGAGCCTCAGCAGAGGGTTGAAAAAGTCCCATGCGGCTCCAGAGCCATGGGTTTCAGACCTCTGGCTTATACCAATGTATGTTGTATTCCATTCAGCTGTCCCAAAGATGTTAATATTTTTGTGAATTCCCAATGCATTCTAATGGCTTTCTTTTATATGTCTGCTCTGGTTTTATATGTCTGAATGTGGTAGAGGGCTTCCCAATAGCAATGAACTTATAATGTAGAAATAAGGTATAAATCTGCACATATATTGAAATGACTTGATTGCTAAAAATTATAATAATTTTTATTACATTTTTATTATATTTTATTATATAAATGACTTGATTGCTAACAATGTATTATAATTATATTTGAGAACACAGTGATATAACAGTCATATAACTGAATCCCAGATCAAGCATTCTTAGGTTGGGTCAGGGGTGAAATCTACTTACCTTCATTACCGGTTTGGAAGTGCATGCGCTCCACGCACGCACTTGCTTCCCTCGCGTGCAGGTGCATCACATGTACGCACAGACTCTCTGCGCATGCACAGAGGGTAAAAAAACACATTACTTCCTGGTTAAAACCAAGAAGTAATGACACCCGGGTGGGTGGGCGGAGCCTCGTGCTGCCATCCCTACCAGTTCTCCGAACCACCTGCCACAATAGCTACCAGGAGCCTTTCACCACTGGGTTGGGTGTAGATTTACTCTATTGACCACTGGGTTGGGTGTAGATTTACTCTATTGACTTCACTGGATTGATTTGGAACCAAACCATATGGATTTGTTGGGTAGAAAGGCAGAAATCCAACATTTAATTATTTATTGAGTATATTTTAGACAGATTTCAGGGCAGAACATCCCCACAGTATAGTCTTTCATTTTCCATAGGTTTGAACTAACCAAGTCCAATCTTTATTTAATATTTGACAGTGGTTTCTTGCTTCCTCCTAGAAGAAGAATAAAATTCCCAAAGAGAAAACCTTAACAGATTTAAGTTAAAGCCTTAAAAGAATAGTTTGTGCATTAGGAGCCTCTAAATCATTTTGGAACGACTTGCAGTCTCTTCACAATATGCTATTTTGCTGGTTTTAGAATGATATCAGTTTATCCTTGGAAGAGAAGTTGGCATCTCACATAACTCTTTTTGGAACTGCCAGGTTAGACAGGAACAAAATTTTAGACCCATTTTTAATTATATTGAATAATTTGGGGGATAAAATCTCCCCGGCCCCTTAAACCCTCATCTAAACTGCCCCAAACAGAGAAATATTATTCTGAAAGTGTTATGTCCGTATATGGGCATCCCCGCCGGATTGGCTAGTCCACTGGCGGGAGATTTGAAGATCTGTCATTGGCCGGCTTGCCTGCCGGCTCCCTTTATAAGGCAAGCCCGGCAGCACAGTCGGCTGTTCTGATTCTCTTAATAAAAGTGCTGAACGGACCACTTGCTGCTCGCGTATTCCTTTTCCCTGCGCCAATTTAACAGAAAGTCTATGGAGTTTCTCAATCATCCAGGTCATGGTTGTCCCAAAGATGCTTTTTCAAAAGGCAACTGGACTTTCTGTTTTTTTCTTTGAAGACATTTTGCTTCTCATCCAAGAAGAGCTGACGAAACATCTTCAAAGAAAAACCAGAAAGTCCAATTGCCTCTTGAAAAAGCACCTTTGGGACAATACTATTTGGAAACTTTCAGCTTTGGTCTAACAGGAGATATTTGGACCTCATTGGCCATAAGTTCAAAAGTCGTGGGGCAGAACCCAAAAAGAATCCAGGTATACCCTTCCAGCCAACAAGTGGGATGAATCCCTGCCTTAAAAAGTTAACCTAAACTTTCAATCCACAAAACAGAACGAAAGAAGAAATTAAGGAAAATGTAGAAAAGAGGTGTGTTTCTGGCTAGCAAGGTTTGCCTATCTTTTTACATAAGAAATTCCCTTGTGACAGTTTTCTTGCATATATGGTTGAATATGCTTTTCAGAAAATGTAAACATTCTTAGTCAGATGTGTGTGTAAGGTAGCCCACCATGGGTAAAATGGGCTTAATTTTGAGAGATGACAAATTTCATGTTATACAAATCAGGAACAGATACCAACAAAGTCAAATAACAGGAGAGTCCAACAGGACACATGATATTCTCTCTGGCCAAACGCTTAATTTGTTAGTATCATACATGGAACAAATTCCTAGAAAACCGGACAGTGTGTCAGCCTGCAGCTAAAGAAAAGCTGGAGCTGCCCTACTGTATTCTTTTTTTAATTTCCTTATTCTGCTTCCTCTCAGCATATTTCAGAAGTGGGATGAATTTTCAGCCTTGCAAACAGCTGTCTTGCCTCTCTAATAGAGCAGACCTAAGCAAAATGCCAGAAGGCATCAGGTAATTTAATAAGACAAGGCATGCAAGGCCCTGACTAACCCTGTGCCCAGAGAAATGAATGGTGCTATTGTATTCTGCTGCAACAGCAGTCCTGACAGCCAGGCACTCTTTGCAAAAAGAAAAAAAGAAAAATGTGGATTCCTCCAGATAATGAATTTTCAAAGGAAAAAAAAATAATTTGATTGCTTTCCAAGGTTTATAATATTTTTTCCAAGAAAATTCTAAATAATGTTGGAGTTAATAATGGAGAAAATCCATCTTGTCTTTCAGAAACCTCCCTTTTTTTCTTCCCCTCCTCCACTTTCGCTCTTCTAAAACCCTTACAATTTTAGACTATGGAACAGAGAATTTGTTACTACAATAGAAGGAACAAGGACCAATGGCTGTCCTATCTTGATAGAAGTTGTTCAATCAGGGTAACTTGCACCAGTGAGTTTGTAGGCCATTTTAATGCTACCGTTACAGTTTTATGGCGAAAGAGTGAATTATAAAACGGAGAATGAAAATATAATACCTTCAGACAGTATCTTCAGAATCATATTATGCATGAGATGAAATAATCATGGAATTCCACATATTGCTCAATTACAATTCCCAGAATTCTTAATACTGTCCGTCTTAGTTGGGAATATGCCACTTTTCATTCTGCACCATGTAAAAGCCCAGCCTCCTCACCTCTAACATATCCCATTCTACTGAGTGAGTTTTGCTCTTAAAACGGGGTGTTCCACCCAACATTATTCCTATGTATGGACTTGGTTGCTTTAGTCGGCTATTTTCTGTTGCAAGGTATTACAGGATTTAAGTTATTTTATCTATTTAAGATCAAGCATATTTATCAATCCAAAGATCTGATTTTCCACTGTTCCATAGTTCAAAAGTGATTTGGGAATCTTCATGGACAAGAAAGGATTCCTGCTGAATGTGGCCAAGAAATTAATGTGGGAGGCAACAGAATCCTGTTCTCCTTCATATGCACTTCCAAAATGTCTCGGAAATTACATAAAACATTTTAGAGCTTGTGATACTTTCTTCTTAGTCTTTTTGATATGAACTCTTTTTTTTTTTTTTGGATGGGCTGACTATCTTCACAACATTGTACACTCAATGATTTTCAATAACCACGCAGAAAATTGTGCTAGGATCACAATCCTCAGATTAGATCCTAATAAAGTCAGTCATAAGAAATGAGAAGACACCAACCTGATTAAATGTATGTTAGCAGTAGGAGATTATAGCTGGACTACTCATATTAGTACATTGGGCCAGCAAATAAGTGAGCAGTAGCACACCACCTTTTCCCTTTTGTAAGAGACATGGCAGAAGACAAGGATGAATGTGCTCCACCTATTACTGTACGAATTGCTGTAGTACATTAATATGGATGCTTCATAGGCATATTAAAAAAGGCTATTCTCTGTTTCTACAATTTGGGTTAAAAAGCAAAACAAAATATCTGCAAAGGATTTTGACTGCATAAAGGTGAGGTGTGTAAAGTTTTCTACGCTGTATTTCACATTAGGCTAACATGGTGTTGCTCAAACTTTTTATTTATTTATTTGTCAAGCATATATAAGATAACAGGTAAAAGTATAAACATAATTTGAATAAATGAAAAGAGTAAGAGTAAAAAGGAATATTAGGACAGGGATGGTAGGCATGCTGGTGCATTTATGCACGCCCCTTACAAACCTCTTAGGAATGGGGTGAGGTCAACAGTAAGCAGTTAAGGTTAAAGTTTTGGGGGTTTGTGGAAGAAACCACAGAGTCAGGTAGTGCATTCCAGGCATTGACCACTCTGTTACTGAAGTCATATTTTCTGCAATCGAGTTTGGAGCGGTCTACCTTGAGTTTGTATCTATTATTTGCTCGTGTATTGTTGTGGCTGAAGCTGAAGTAGTCACTGACAGGTAGGACATTGTGGCAGATAATTTTATGTACTACACTTAGGTCAGACTGAAGTCGGCGTAGTTCTAAGTTGTCTAAGCCCAACATTTGAAGTCTGGTGGCAACTTAAACACGTGTCAACTTCAACTCCCAGAATTCTGCAGCCATGCTTGGAAATTCTTGGAGTTGATGTTCACATATCTTAAAGTTTGAGAAACAGTGGGCTAACAGAGCTAGTAATATCTTCTCCCTTTCCTTTCTGAACTTGTGTTTTGTTGTAGGATATCAGGAAGGTAGGTAGGTAGCTCTTGGCTTCCTTGTCTGCCTTCCAAGATACTTTGCATATGAGCTTATAATATTTTACACAGCTATTTTAGGACTACATTTTCTCCCACAAACATTTATGAGAGGAACAAGATTTCTTCAGTTAAGAGGCCAGCTAGTAACTGACATGAGCTGCCTAACAAGTCGAACTGCCAAGACAAAAAGCTGAAGAAATTAGAATATCTTCCTGAAGTAGACATGTAGGACGGGCACTTGCAAGTAACTGAAAAAGGTGGCGTCATTACATTAGTATCATGTTGGAACTCAGTGTTCCTTGGTGTAAAGTCCATGTTTTTAATAGTAGCAGCAAACAACGCATAATTTTTCTTAAAAAAAAGTTTAGATCTTAATTCATCATGAAGATATGTATAACTAAATCAATGAAGTCCGGATAAAAAACACTGCATTTGAATGCTGCTCCAATTCATAAAATAAATGCAATATGTACATTTATATTTTACCCTAGATCACAGCTGTCAAATTTGCCACATCACGTTGCCACCATGTGATGTTTCATGACGTTTTCCCCCTTTGTGGAGCTAGGGTGCGCGTGGCTTGCATGAGATATATCTGGCCTGCGGGCTGCCAGTTTGACCTCCCTTATCAGATAGTGGTGCATCTGGATTTGCATTTGCATGCATCGTTCACCCCATATTGTAACTCAGTTCCACACACAACTGTGCATGACTAAGCAATTTTAGGGATGACTTTTGGTAAATATAGATACCTAATGATTCAGAAATGAGTTTTATATTTAGAAAGAAAAATGTGTAAAATTACAATTCTACTACGTCAAGTGAGCATGAATCTGTAACCTTCCATTAGAACATGAGAAATGGCTTGCTAGATTAGATCAGATTACACTTCATCCAGCATTGTTTCCAAGAAATAATTAAGTATATGGCAATAAATGGGTAGTAATTCACAGGTGAATCTTCTGTTGATCTTGTTTCAGCTATTGAAACATGTATTTATAATCTGTATGAGGAAAATAGCTGTAAGATACAATTGATCCAGATGAAGAACCACATTGGTCTTGCCTTCACAAAAATAATAAAAAAAGGATTTTCATTGACAGGAAACATTTAGTATTACAAAACTATCTGAAATGAAGTTTGTTTTGTGGTTAATATTGTTTAAGAACAATATCAAGGAATATTTCCTTAAGGACAATCAAGGAATGTCTCCTTAAGCATCACAGCACAGGCACCAACAAGAATTGATATGGGGCATATGCACTATTGAACTTGAGTTTAATTATCTATTGAGCATGGTTCATAATGTAGCCAAGCATTATGAGTGTAACAAATTCATATTAGCTAATTATCACGATACCACTATTAAATATGAATGACACCATTAAATGACATTCGCTCCACATGGCAGTGTTTGCTCAAGTTCACTGTTTTTCTTACAGGCAGTTTGGATGCCATGCATGAGCTGGAAGTTCAAAAATTAATCAATTCAAATCAAATCTTGGTTGGGTGTTGTGATAACACCCAGAGTAATTAAGTGAGACTATCTTTCTCACCATCCTGTCTAGAATTTGCATCCTAGGTTTTATATCAGCCTATAAGTTTTCTTCCCGGTCTTCCTGCTACTTTTTTTCCCACAGCCCTTTTGGCTGTTGATTCAGGAAGAGATTAGGGGTTGGCCTGCTATAAAAACAAGGACTCCTTTTCTTAGTAGAACGGATATGGATCCAGCAAAACTTTCTTACTCAGGAAGAGATCAGAGTGGAATATTTTCCCCAATACCTATTCCTCACTCAAAACCCTGGCATCCAGTTCTGGCATGTTATTCACTCTCCTGAGATTTTCTAGGGCAGTGATGGTGAACCTTTTCGGCACTGAGGGCCAAAAAGGGAGCACACGCGCACCTGGGCAGCAATCCAGAACAGGAACTGCCCAGGGTGCTTGCGCGCCCCTGAAAATGAACTTCTGGTTTCAGCTACTGGTTTTCAGCCAGTTGCTCTTCTGGGTTTCTGGTGCCCATGTGCATGTGACGATCAGCTGGCTGGCATGCATGCTCATACAGGAAAATGGAAGACCATCTAGAAGATCTTCTTGTTTCTGGCACTGCCGCATGCAAAAAAGCTAGCTGATCGTCACACGCGCATGCGCACCAGAAACCCAGAAGAGGAACGGGCAACACCACGCATGCCAGGTGACATGGCTCCACATGCCACTTTGGGCATGCATGCCATAGGTTCGCCATCATGGTTGTAGGATTTCCTGTGGATAGTCAAGTTGTCATCCTACGCATTTTAAATTCAATTTATTGTAGAACATGTAACAGTGTTCCATATTGCCCAATTGCATAGGGTTAACTGAGGTACCTTGAAAGCTACTTACTGAAGTTGAAATTAATCTTGATCAACCAGAATGACACCCACGTATAGCATGACAAGTGCATAAGGACTTAATGTACATTTGATTTAAAATCTTATGCTTGCGTACCATCTGAAAGGGATTTTTTGCTGACCCGGTGTAACCTCGAGTAAAGATTTGGTTTTTGGTCTTTTCCTTGAAACATGAACATAATACAATATCCAATAGAAGAAAATAGTATGCTGCTATGTTTGGGACGTGTATGCTACCTGTTTCTACAGGGATGCATGATGATTTATTATTTAATTGTATGGCCAGAGTTGCTTGCTTCATTCAAGAGAATGCAGTGGGAAAGGTGGATATTTAAGATCCTGTAGATCTATACTCAGGCACAAACCACACACATAATCCATTTTTATATATTGTGGCTTTAAGAATGGAATCAGCTGTGGGTTTTATGTCACCATAGGCTTCTTTTCAAATTCAAATCTTTATTGTCAGTGCACAACATATGTACAATGAGATTGGTTGAGCTCCCTCAGTGCACCCTCCCCCCCGAAGCACAATACAACTCATAGTGAAGACAGAAAATCCCTAACCCAATAAATCATATTAACAAAACACCCAGTCCTATTGCACCAGTGTGAACATGTTACACATTGCGACGGCCCTGCAGTCCATCATACTACATAGTTATGATGTTATTTTTCATTCAGGAGTCTGACAGCCCACGAATAAAAACTGTTCTTCAGCCTATTTGTGCAGCTGGCTATACTTCTATATCTCCTTTCTGATGGTAGGAGGGTAAAGAAGTGATGACCAGGGTGAGAGTCGTTTTCAGTTTACTGCAATAAGCCATTCAGTTGTGATATCAACTGATATAGAATATTAAGCCCAAAACTATTGTTTATGAATTGCAGTAGCAATAGCTAGGTTTGAATATCACATTAGGTGAAACTGAAACATATTATGACTTAGCACTGTATGAAAACCTCATGTGTCTAAGCACCTTATGATAATTGTTTGGATAACAATTGTTATCCAATTATTTGGTATTTTCAAAATCCAGAATTTGCAAAGGTATCAAAAATGGCCATCATACCAACTGATTTGCACCTATATTTGCAGCTCATTTCCAAAATGTGGCTAATTTGGATTTTTAAAACCTTAAATGCTTTACATCAGGGGTGTCAAAATGGCGGCCCCAGGCCATGCCCATCCTGGCTCCTCAAAAGCAAAAAAGTCACGATATGTCGCGATGCATCATGTGACGTGATCAGTAGTGGTATTCATTTACCTTCACTACCAGTTCTGAACTGTGAGCATGTGTGCGTGTCACCTCTGCGCATGCACAGAGCCTTCTGTGGATGTGCAGAGCATCCGTGATGATAACCAGGCAGGTGGGCGGAGCCTCCCACCGCTACCAGTTCACCCGAAGAACCAGTAGAATCCCACCACTGGACATGATTGAGTTTGATACCAATGCTTTACATCCAGACTATCTGAAGGACTGCCACCAATCATATGAACTTTCCAGATGTTACAGAATTAGAACAACAGTAAGATGAAGTATAGGGTATTTATTTATTTATTTTAAACATTTATATTACTGCCTAGTTCACTTTCAGTGATTCCTGCTGGCTTATAAATTAGGAAATGAATTATTAGTCAGTGGCAATCCATTTTTTTGACTGGGTCATTTGAAGCTGATCAAAATAGTTTATATTTCTGGCTTCCTTAACAATTTATAAACCTATAAAGGTTTTTAAGTGTTTTGTAGCTGCTTTGGTAGGATAGAAGGAAGCTCTCTTAAATTCCTATTATACACTGCTTCTTTTTTAATATTGTTTTATACATCTTATTTTTCATGCTTAGAAGAATGGGATACACCATCTTAGAATCTGCTACTGAAGGGTAGACTGTTTAAATCAGTTTCCTTTCTAAATTTGATATTTCAAGATTGCATTCTGGAAAAGATATGATCCATTTTAGTAGAATTGTTTAAGTATTTTTCAGGTTTTTAATCTATGAGACACTGGATTTTACAAAACCAGGCTAAAAAGGTTAGATTACAATTTGCAATGAAAACCAGTGTGGCATATACTACATCAGGGCAAGTATATGAGAATTAAAATTAACCCCACCTGGTTTTACAAATACAGATAGTCCTATATTGAATTTGTTTTTCTCTGAAGAATTTGGTCCACACAAAACATCTGCTAAAGTCAATGAATGCTTGTTTCTAGAATCAGATGTGATTAGTGTCATGCCTCAGATCACTACAAGTAGTCCTCGATTTATGACCACAATTGAGCCCAACATTTCTGTTGTTATGTGAGACATTCGTTAAGTGAGTTTTGCCCCATTTTACAACCTTTCTTGCCACAGTTGATAAGTTAGTAACCTGGTTGTTAAGTGAATCTGGCTTCCCCATTGACTTTGCTTGTCAAAAGGTAATCACATGACCTTAGGACACAGCAAAGTCATAAATATGAACCAGTTGCCAAGCATCTGAATTTTGATCACATGATCATGGGAATGCTGCAAAGGTTATAACTGGGAAAAATGGTCATATGTAGCTTTTTTCAGTGACGTTGTAACTTTGAATGGTCACTAAATGAACTCTAAGTCAAGGACTTCAACTTCGAAGGCAGGATATTGAAATATTCAGACATCACTCATAAGCTTCATGCATTATGATTTGTTAGCAGCCGTTTGTAGTTAAAAAATGCCCAAACTCAACAAATGGTTGTTTAATCAAATTATAGTTAAGCAAAAACAATCTACTCATATAAATACAGTTTCTCCTTTTTTTTGCCATGATCTTGGCCTGAAGGTGATTTCTCACTGATTATATTGAACAGATTTAATATAAACATTAGCCAGGGCGGAATGTTTTAAAAGAAATAGTACAATTTCATTGCTATTTTTAATTTGACTGAAATATGACAGCGAAAATGATTACAAAAGAAAGATGCAACCTATTTAAAAATCCTACTTTAGGGAACTTCAGTTTGCTTTTCTGTGGTTTTTTTCAAGTGACAGATTTGTTTAACATTTACCTTTTTAAGCATGCAAATGTCTAATTAGGTCTAATAAAATCTTACCAGACCTTCAGAAACTCTTAGATGTCACAGTGACATTCATGTTAGGTCTCAGTAACAAAAGTGACTCTGCCCTTCTTTTTTCTTGGATTTGTATCTTAAATCAACTTTAAAATGACACTAAAGTATTATTTTGCAAAGGTTAAAACTAAGTAAGGGAAGTCATATTCTTAAGGTTGTAATGCAAAAATCGCATTTCTAATTTCTAGTTTGAGGAGTTGTGCTTTCTTGAAATGTTAAGAGAATAAACTATGCCTACAGACTCATAAAACGAGAATGTTTCCATTCTACTATTTCTATTAAAGGAATAGAATTAGTGACAAACAATTCTTCAAGATTTCCTAGAGCTACTGGGACCATGATAGATACATTCCAAACAAACCAATTTGAAATGGGTTTTAAAATGCATACATTGACTCTCTATGATTTCTAGGAGGACAACCAGATAAGTGCTGCTAATATCCAGATGAAAACAAAATGGTGGCAGAGAGCTACAAACACCCACCAATCACTGAGCTAAGGTGCAAAAGGCTTAGGTAGCCCTGTCCAGATTCCTAGGCTGGAGGCTTTAGTCATTTTTCAAGTTGTCTGAGTAATAAGGTCACCAGGAATAGGTTTTCAACTTTGATAATTTTTCACTCAGACTATATCTGAATATGGTTCTACTGCTACTTTGGATGGAGAGCTGAACCCATGTATATAAAGAGAAGCTGTCTAAGAGGTTGGTGGACAGGAGAAATGGTGTGGAGATCATTTAGGAGGAGCTATGCCAGAATCTTTAATTCTAGGTCCTTTGTCTTGTCTAGTGGCCGTTCAGAGTTTTGTAATCCACAGATGATAGCCTTGTGAAATATCATGAGATATATTTAGTACACATGCTAATCACAATTTTAAAAAGTGTATCTGTTTGTGGGTGGCAGACATGTCACGAATGAAAAAATCCTACTTATAAATAAAACATATTTTTGTTCTCCATATTTTTCCTGCCATAATGTTTATGCAGATGTACACTCTCTGAAGATTAATGCTTAACCATCCACACTCAGAAAAGTGTACATCGTTTCTTGGAAATATTATACAACAGATGCAATTTTGAAATCTCCTATTTGGAATGTCCCTAGAGCCAGAATTTAAGAGCAAGGAATACAGCCACTCCAGCGTAAGCTGCACAATAGGAGCTGTAGTGACTCCACCTCCAAGAGTAACTGCTGAAATATTAGTCAGTGAAGAATTTCAGGTGTCCCCCTTGACAAAAATGCATCCAGATGCAATATTAATACCGGACTAGCTAAAAATGAGTTAAAACTGCCTCAGGCTTGGGCTTGGAATGAGGTGAAAGCAATGTGCAGAAAGATAAAGGTAAAGGTTTCACCTGCCCAGTCATGCTAGGAAGTGGTACTCATCTCTGTTTCCTAGCCAAGGGAGCCAGTGTTGTCTGAAGATGCTTCCATGGTCTTATGGGCAGCAGAACTATACGCCGAGGTGCATGGAACGCGATGACCTTCCCACAGAAATGGTACCTATTTATCTATCTGCATTTGCATGCTTTCTAATTGCTAGGTTGGGAGGAACTGGGTTAGGATTAGGGTTAGGGTGGGGCAGGAATGGGAGCTCACCGATCACATGGTACTTGAGTTTTGAATTGCCAACCTCTTGGAGTCTTAACCGCTAGGCCACCATGCCCCCTGTCAATGTCAAGAAAGGTAAGGTAAAGGTAAAGGAGTCCCTGTGGATTTTAGTCCACTAGTATTTGCCAACCATAGAGGGTGGTGCTCATCTCCATTTCAAGGCCATTGAATCAACACTGTCCAAAGACATTTCTGCAGTCATGGGACCAGCATGATGTCATGGAACATTGTTACCTTTCCACCTTTGTATTTGCATGTTTTCAAATTGCTAGGTTGGCAGGAGCTGGGGGAAAGATGAGAGCTCACCCAATCGCATGGAGCTTGGGTCTCAAACCTTTCCAGGTGACAAGCCAAGTGTCTTAATCAATGAGCCATCACACCATCCCAATGTCAAGAAAGCCAGCAGCAAAAAGGAGTTGCCAGATGTGTCTACATCATGGTGGCATGCAAGTGAAGGACCTATGTTTTCTTGACTACAGTTGGGAAGATAGAACACTTGTGAATATAGAAGGAGTTCTTACTTGTTCCTCTACTCCATGCTCCAAGTGGCCCCAATATAATTAATACAATAAAAAAGGCAAAGAGTTTAATCTTTTGAATTTTCAACTTCAACAAATATAACAAAATAACTCAGCACAGATATTCCAAGCTTCTCCTGCCAACTTTTCATACATATTGTTTTTATTAAAACCTAATTGAAAAGTAGTATCAAAGCAGCACATATTGTAAGCTTGTTTATTGTCAATAAGCATCTTTGGCTCTGAAGATTTAAGATGCATTTAAATCAACAATAACAACAACAGCAGTCATTTCAA
Source organism: Pituophis catenifer annectens (assembly GCF_029215685.1). NCBI lineage: Eukaryota > Metazoa > Chordata > Lepidosauria > Squamata > Colubridae > Pituophis > Pituophis catenifer. Next base: position 237,728,719 of record NW_027256882.1, read on the forward strand.
AGAAAGAAAATGTCAGAATGTACTAACTTTTATACCAAGAAAAACTAATTCTCAGAATCAACTATTGTATGCATCAATTAAAATGGCAAGACTAAATGTGCTTCTAACACACAGAAGAAAATATGTCACATATTTCTTTTTATCAAAATGAAATATAGTGGATACCAAAAAGTGTTATGTGAGCGAAATTGCATATTAAAAAATTGTACACATGACAAGTAACGAACAAATAAAAGTGCAAATTTTTGTAAAATAAAAGTTACTTTTGGAGCTTGCAAGCAAATTAAACACTATAAGATATATTCATTTACAAAAATGCTTTTGCATTGATAGATTGATTATGTGCTATCAAGTCAAGGTTGATTCTTAGTAGTTGCAGAGAAAGTTCTGGCTGCATCAATGCTTAATTGAGTTCATCCATCTTACTACTGGTCATCCTTTTGCCATCACCTTTTCAGCATTATAGACTTCTATAGGAAGCTAAGTCTTCATAATTGACCAAAGAATGATAATTTATGCTTGGTCATTTGTGTCTCAAGTGTGAATGCTGAATTGAATTGTTTGGTGATTCATTTGTTTGCTTTCTTGGTTATCCATGGTGTTGTCCGGACTGCTTGAATACCAACATTCAAAAGTGTTAATACACTTTCTGTTCTGTTTCTTCAAAATCCAACTTTGGCATCCATAGAGCATCAGAGGGAAAATGATTCCCTGTATGGTTCTGATCTTTGTAGGTACAGATGCATCTGAGTATCTTTTCCAAGACTTTCATATCTGTTCTACTATTCACTAGTCTACATTGTATTTCCAAATTATTGGTTCCATTAGTGTTGATAGCCAATCCTAAAAGTCAGAAAATAGTCCTCACTTCAATATCTTCATTGTGAATTGTTGTACTTGTTGCCATTAGGTTGGTCTTCTTCATATTTAATTTTAATTCCATTTTTCACCATGCTCATTGACTTTTACAAGTAGTCTTCGATTTATAACAGTTCATTTAGTGACCATTCAAAGTTACAATGGCACTGAAAAAAAGTGACTTATGATCAATTTTTTCACACTTATGACCATTGCAGCATCCCCACAATCACATGATCAAAATTCAGACACTTGGCAATTGACTCATATTTATGACTTCAGTTTCAATGTCCCGGAGGATCATGCAATCACTTGCAACCTTCTGACAAGCAAAGTCAATGGGGAAGCCACATTCACATAACAATCTTGTTACTAATTAATCAACTGAAGTGATTCACTTAACAATAGTGGCAAGGACGGTCATAAAACAGGGCAAAGGTCACTTAACAATTGTGTCACTTAGCAACAGACATTTTAGGCTCAATTGTGGTCATATGTCAAGGACTACCTGTATTACTACAGCTTTCAGACAGTTAGTATTTTCAGCTAAGTAATGTCATGAGCACAGTTAGGGGCCATTAGTATTTCTTCTTCCAATTTTAAAACTATGTTTATCTGATATCTTATCCAGCCTCCCTCTATACATATTCTACATATAGATTAAATATATAAGGGGAGAGTGTCCACCTCACTGCTTTGCCAATCTGGAGCCAGTTTGTTTTGCCATGTTCTGTCCAGACAATACTTTCCTGCCTTGTGTATAATTTTTTCCATGAGGACAAGGAGATATTCTGGAATTCCTGTTTTTCTAAGCAAATTCCATAATTTCACATGATTTCCACAATAGGAACCCAATAATTACTGAACTGTATTGACTTTTTGTGTATTTTTTGGCTTTCTCAGTGATCCTGCATGGACCACCAATGATGTCTCTCTTACTTTTTATAAAGCCAGCTTGAACATCTGGGATCTCCCTGTCCATGTGGGTCTCTATTCAGCATTGGATGGTCCCAGTGGTGGGATTTAGCTGGTTCACACCGGTTTGGGAGAACTGTTTGTTAATTTTCTGAGCAGTTCGGAGAACCAGTTGTTGGAAGAAATCTCCTTCTTACAGCCTTTTGTTTTTCCCACTTTACATAGCTAATCCTGTCAGGAAGGCAGAAAGGAAACATTCTGGTGTGCCTCTGTGTTGTTTCTAGCCTAATCTTTATTGTCCTGCTTTAAGTGTTTTCAGAAACTGCCTCTTTGGTAAGCCTTGTTACATTGTAACAGCAGCTAAAGGTTCTTGACAGTACGCCCAGACTTGCTGGAGCTGCTTCTCTGGAGTTTGTTTGTTTGTTTGTTTGTTTGTTTGTTTGTTTGTTTGTTGGTAGCTTGCTGGTAGTTTGTTTTTAGGAGCTTGACTTTTTTTTAAAGCTTTCTATACTGCTTGGGGTGTACTTTTGGGGTGTACTTCCAAGAGACAGGATGCAAGCTTGGCACTCTGTCTGATTTTTTTTTTATTGCCTTTCTGGAGACATGTGATCTTTCCTTAAAACTGGATGACTTCCTTAGGATGTCTTGTGAAGTGAGTGAGACCAGTTAGTATCTTTAAGTGGTGCAAATGGATCTAAGGATTGCTTCTCCTGGGTGGAAAAGGGTGCTTTGTCAGTTCACTGAGCACAGGAATCTCTTGTCTATGGGGATTCTCCAGTTATCCAGGTCATGATTGTCCCCAAAGTGCTTTTTTCAAGAGTGTTGGAAGAAATATCCATCTGGTTCAGTTCCAAGTGGGGAGAAAGACACTGGAAACATGGAGGCAGATTGGAAAGATGGTTTATTGGTGAACAAGACCACATGGGTTTGAGGTCCTGGGCAGCTGACCAATTGGTTTGATGAGTACATGGATTTCTATACAGGATTATGTAATTTAGAGGCTTGGGTTGTGTATTTTGTTATTCGATTTTAATTAGTTTGTCTCGCGAAAGCTGGCAATCAGTTGGGGTTTTTAATCTTATATAACATATGTAATTAATCCTAGATGCTCGCTTCCTTGGGGTTTTAATCGTGTCTTGAATGGATTACCAAATCTGCATTTTTAAAAGGTGAACTCCTCAGTTTCTTTGGGGCTATTAAGAAAGATTGAGTCTGTTTCCTGCCTTTTAAGAGCATATTTCTCTATTTCTCATTTAGGGAAATACAATTTACACAAAATATTTCATTCTTCTGGGGTGTATGTGTGTGCTAACTTTCTACAAGAGGCAACTGGACTTTCTTGGTTTCCAGAAAGTCCAGTTGCCTCTTGAAAAAGCACCTTTGGGACAGGAATTTCTTTCATTGCTTTGGAGTGGCCAAGGCACATGATTGCTCACTGATAGTAAGATTAAAAAAAAAAGGAGGTAGGGATGTGAATCCTTCAATTCGTTTTAGTTTTCTCTCATGATAATAAGCCTTAGTAACATGGCACCAGACTTGAAGTTTATTTAGATATCTGTGGCATGTACTAATTTTATTGTGATCCTGACAAGCTTGGGAGGCTTGAACATGGGTCCCCTATATACTTTGTTAATTTGTCTCTTTAGCTCGGCATTTTGTAGCCCAAAGATGCCCATTCACTTTCTGGAGAGTTTAAATGACCTCTCTGCTAAAGGGTTTCACCTTAGGAGCAAGAGTTGGCTGCTAATAGTTATCATTGCATTTTAACTATTTTAATTCCTCAAGGTACTCTGGCACCCTGCCTGATTTGTAACTCCAGGTTGCAGGTATTGCTGATGAAAAGGAAGGTATACGGACAGAATGGTTTAGTTTTCCATGATGGCTGTGGCTATCATTGATCTTCAGTGTGTATTCCCCTATTTCTAATCTAATGATTGGTATTTAGGGCAGCTTTTTGCAAGCAAAGAAGCTTTTTGTATTTTTCTATAGGTAATCCTTGACTTACAACAGTTCATTTAGTGACCATTCAAAGTTACAATGGCACTGAAAAAAGTGACGTATGACCATTTTTTACACTTATGACCATTGCAACACTGTCACGAGAGGCCAGACGAGGCAAAGCGCCCTTTCACATCGAGTTGGCCATGTCCACCCAGTCACATGTCCACCCAGCCACGCCTACCCAGCTGGTCATTACAGAGAACCGGTTGTTAAATTATTTGAATCCCACCACTGGATGGTCCTAAGTATTATTATTATTTTTTGCGATCATGTGAAATTAAGGGTATGGTATGATAGTTTGCACACTCAGTTAATTTTCCTTTTGGGGGATGGGGTATTGGAATGTAGTTTGATCTCTTCCAAACAGTTGGCCATTGTATCATTCTCCAGATTTGCTAGCATGATTTGGTTAGAACCTTGACTGATTCTTGCTTGAAGAGAGAATAAGGAATGAAAGTATTATCTGACACAAGGGTGAGGTACTTATTCAGTTTCAGACAGTGGTAGGTACGATCTCTCCATTATTATCATAAACAGCAGGTTTATATAACAGCAGGGTGATATAATTGAACTTTGGAATGACAGATAATTCTAGTGTCTAAAGATTTAGATTTTTAAATCTTTATTTTTAAAAATAATGAAGTTGTTGGTATAGTTATGTGTACAATTAATTTATTGTTTTATATTCTCTTCGGTTTAAATAGGAAAGTTAAAATCAACATTGCAATTCCTTGGCTATTATTTGTTTGGCTCTTGCCCAGTGTTAACAGGGAGAAGTGGAAGGATTCCAAGAAGAATCCAGTAGTGGTGCTTACAGAAACTCATAGACATTCGGGTTTCTAGTAAGTCATTTTTTTGCCTAAGATCCAATAATGAAAGGGTTTTCCCATATCTAAACCAGCTTGAAATTGATCCTTTATTTTCAACTGCAGCGTGGCTTCCTCAGTATTTTCGCTGCGCACTGAAGACCCTGTTGTTCCGCCAGGCCGGGCTATCAATATAATAATTTTAAATTGGGGTATTTTAAATTTTTGGGGTTTTAAACCGGCCAAATCTATTTAATTATTTTAATTTGTAATCATTGTTGTGTCTTGTGTTTTTAAATTGGCTGTACATCGCCCTGAGTCCTTCGGGAGAAGGGTGGTATAGAAATAAAATAATAATAATAATAATAATAATAATAATAATAATAATTTGAAGCATCATATATAACAACAATTCTAGGCATGCTTTTCATGAACAATTTGCAAAAATAAAAATGGGTTAAACGGAGCAACTCCTAAATGCATACCATACTGACATATGGATTTGGTTTGTCTAATCATCACACCTCTTTCTTAGGATCTTTTAATTATTTGGAGGAAAGCAAAAATATAAGCGGAACATTTACATCTATGAAAATGTACTTGTGGCTTTTGAATTAAACCAATTTATGGTTGAGCTTATTTCACTGGAAACAGAAAACAGTGGTTCCTTGGGCTAGGAAAGAAGTTTAAGGCTATTCCAGATGAGAACCTAATTTCTTGTGAATATGAGCTGACTGTTAAGGCAGCACAAAATTAAATAAGAATGCAGCATAATACAACAGTGAAGCTTTCACTGACAAAAACAGCACTTAAACAAAATATTGATACCAAGGTCATACTTTTCTGTGTTGTTTTTGCTTTCAGATGAAGCTTCTATTGTGCAATAGCCATATTCTGTCAGCTCAATTATGTAATCATAAAATGATTGAGAGTTCAATATAAATACATACCAGCATTCAAGAAATTTGAATAACAGAGATACCAGAATGTTAAAAAACTGAGAGGAAAAGCTATATTCATTCTCTTTGGAACAATAACAATTCAATCAACTTAAAGGCACACTAGTAGAACTGTACATAGTAAAATGTTCACAGTGTTCTGTGTTGAGTTGTTCATTGGATGCATTGACACAATCCCCAGTCAGACTCAAAACATCCTGAAAGCAAAAATACTGTTCAGTTGGGAACAATTTGTTATTTATCATTCAGAGGAATTCCAGTTTTAAATCCTTGACGTACACACCTTTGCAGTATACTTTCCAATGGTCCTTGATCTCTGTAAATACCACCTATCTCAGTTATGTTGTTTTTGGTACACTGCCACAGATACGCTATGGAAGAAAAAAGCAGCAATCTCCATATCCCCCCCCCCTCTCTCTCATACACACACATACACACACATTATCGAATCAACTAGTTGAATTTAGTGTTTTATGTGATGTTTTACAACATAATTTTACACTAATCAAATAGCCTTTTGAACATCTAAGCAAACTTTTAAATCTTATAATTCAAATAATCAGGCAATAACTTTGCAGGCAACCAAGCATGTTGCTTGGTTTTTGATTGGAGATACAGGAAACTTTCAGAATTTCATGTTGGCCAATAACACTCTATGACAGCTCTACATATATAAGGGAGCTATAAGGGAGAAAACTATAAGGGAGGGGGAAAAAATCCAACTTACAAAGTCACATGCGCCCTAATCATCTTCTACAATGCACTCCACACAATTATCATTGAAAAATATGTGAAAGTTACAGCTGGTTCAGAATACAGCAACGCATGCAGTTATTGGTGTAGCTTTCTGCAGCCATAAAATGGCTACTCCACAAACTGCACTAGTTACTGGTATGCTTCCAGGTGTGAATTGTGCCCTTACTTTCTTTTCAGAGGCCTCTGAAGATCTAGCTCAGGCATATCAAGCTTGCGGCCCATGGGCCGAATGCTTCGTGTGCTGGCCACGCCCCCGCCTGGTTTAGCGAAGGGGAAAAATGACACCGCCATGACAAACATGAGTTTGACACTCCTGATCTAGCTTTTTCTCTATACATTGAATGTGAACTGCCCTTGATTATTCTGATTGTTTGGGCTTGGATGGAGTTGTCTCATGTGTGAAAAGCTTCATTCTTTTTTATTTTTTAAACTTATTGTTATGTATTTTACCTTGTATCCAATCCTGAGGCACATGTGAAGTTTTATAAACCAATGTAAATGAATGAATAAATACATTATACTATGATGAGTAAATATGTCTGTAAGCCATGGATAGACTCTCCCATTGTTAAATCCCAGTTCCCATCAGCCTATCAAACATGGTTTGTCCAGAAATATTTTTATTGGGCATTCTGCTGGAAAAATATGACAAAGGGACTATATACTTGATTTTACATGTATTAACTGCAGCTAGAATTGTATATACTCAACAATGGAGGTGTGACGAGATCCTGACAGGTAAGAGTGTAATTAAGAAAATATTAGAATGTGCAGAAATGGATAGACTAACGCTTACTATTAAGGACAAAGAAGAAACTGAATACCTTTTGACATGGGACTTATTTTACCAATGATTAGACAATAAAAACAGAAGTTAGAAATGCAGGGACATAAAAAGGATAAATGTTAAAATGGAAATTTGATAAAATAGACAAGCTAAATATTATTGTTATTATAGTATCAATGTTATTGTAATGAATGTTATTGTAAGCATTTTGATTACGATTGCCTAAAAACAACTGTACCCAGACAACACATTTTGATTGAAATGGAATTTTTACATGTTATTCAAATAAAGTAAATAAAACATTAAAAAAAAAACATGGTTTATGATAAGGTTCTATGGGAGCTCCATCTCAGCAACCCCTCTTAGCAATCTCAAAATTTGTTCTGGCTCAGTATATTTTGCAAACTGACAAATTTTACACGAATTATAAAACACCTCTTTATTTTTTTTCAGTCATGAATCAATGAACTGGAAAGAAAGTAGTGGAAGACCTCTTGTGGAGCATTTGAAATCTTTGCCTTAACTTATTTATTCTCATTTTGACTTGCAAGAAGCACTGATAACATAGCAAACAACCTTTAACCGATGAAAGAAAAATAGGTGCACAATACAGATGAACCTAAGGAACATAGGAGAAAATGGAACCTTTCCATTTAAGCAGAAATTCTGGGGAAATATTTGAACATATTTTCTCCTTGTCTCCCTCTCATTGTTCCACATGACCTTTTATAAACCTGTGTGCCTTAATAAAGCAGAGCCTGGCCAAAACTAACATTTGTACAATGTTTGCTTCCTTTACCATCTTACAGGATTACTTTCCTTGCAGCATGAGTAACTCTAAAAAAGGTGTCTATTTTTATGGAAGGGTAGGCAAAGAAAGAGCTCTGCCATGAAGCTGTAGGCCACAGCAAACCGTGATTTTCCACTGCTTTGTTTGCTGATGAGGAAATGTTCAGTGCTCACATACAATATTCTACATGAGGGGAAAAAGTGCGTCAGAAAGAAGGCTGCTCTGACATTCTTTCTGCGTAGAGAAAGCTTCTGCCACCTGCAGAATAATAGTGCAGAACCAGATTATCACTTCTGAGAGAACTGAACCATATTGACAGCTTTCACTTTGTTTTTTTAAAAAAGGTCCTTGACCAAATAATTGAAAGGTTGTTCCAGTGGTGAAATACAATTTCTTTTACTACTGGTTCTGTGGGTGTGGCATGGTGGGCGTGGTGTGGTATGGCTTGGTGGGCATGGCTTGGTGAGCATGGCAGGGGAAGGATACTGCAAAATCTCCATTCCTACCCCACTCCAGGGGAAGGATACTGCAAAATCTCCATTCCCATCCCACTCCAGGGGAAGGATACTTCAAAATCCCCATTCCTGGGGGAAGGATATTGCAAAATCTCCATTCTCACCCCACTCTGGAGCCAGCCAGAGGTAGTATTTGCTGGTTCTCCAAACTACTCAAAATTTCCGCTACCGGTTCTCCAGAACCTGCCAGAACCTGCTGGATTTCACCCCTGGGTTGTCTTTATAGAGAGAGGAAACCTAGGGCACTTCTGATTTTCCTGAACTGCAATTCCCTGCCTCTTTTCCTGTTAGCTATACTGACTAGACCTGAAAGCAGTTGTGGCATTAGGAAAAAGGACTTTGATAGAAATTGTAGGAGCTCCAATTTTAGCGAATGAAGGCTAGAGAGTTAATCTTTCTTGCAAAGAGGTTTTTTTCCCCAAGTGTTTCAGGCATTTACTTGGAATACCTTGACATTTTATGCTTTGTAAAAGTGCCCTGATTGACAAATAACTCTTATACTTCTCAAGTTTGTCCATTTTTTGGCTCTAATTCAATCTTGGCAATTATCTGCTATACCACACACAATGTATTATGCTACAGAAAGGAATCCTCTAAGCCTGTGTTTTTCAAACAGGTTTACAAGACCGCCTTCTGCCACCAATAGCCTCTCACCGGCCAGTACGCTCCCATAGACAGGGGCTCCTCAGGGTGCCGTTGGCCAAACAGTGTTGACTGGCAGCCTCCAGGGGGAGAGCCTTCTTTGTGGGGTCACCTGCCATCTGGAACGATCTCCCCCCGGAGATACAGAGGATCCCAGACTTACGCACTTTCCGCTGTGCCCTCAAGACCTTTTTATTTCAACAGGCTGGCCTGGCCTAACCTCCTTTTTAATTGTTAATTTTAAATTTGTTTTAAAATAATAGGGGTGCTTTAAATTGTTTGGGCCAAATTATTTAATGGGTTTTTATAGTGTTTTTAAATTTTGTATTATGTGTGTTTTATCTTTTGGCTGTTCACCGCCCTGAGTCCTTCGGGAGTAGGGCGGTATATAAATTTAAACAATAAATAATAAATAAATAAAATAAATAATTTTAAATTATGTAGACTTCCTCTCCCAGAATTCCTCAGCAGTGGTTGAAGTCCACACATTTTAACATTGCCACGTTTGAAAAACTCTGCTCTAGACCAGGGGTCTCCAACCTTGGCAACTTTAAGCCTGGCGGACAGCTTTGCTGGCTGGGGAATTCTGGGAGTTGAAGTCCGCCAGACTTAAAGTTGCCAAGGTTGGAGACCCCTGCTCTAGACAATAGAGCACTTAATTGGCAAAAGCTGAGAATTGCAAGATAATCCTGAACAAATCTCTGACTCTGCTGCATGCCTATCAGAGTGGAAAGATTGGAAAGCTGTGTGCTGCACAATTAAGATCCCTCCCTCCCATAATGAGATATTCCAACATTACAGTTACTCTTCCATGAGAGAAAAAGATGTACTTTTATTCTACCAATCAGCAAGGGAGGACCCAATATTTCCTTGTAATGGGAGATTCCTCCAGGTAATCCGCTATGCATCCTCACATTGAAGCAGAAGCAGAATTTTATAAGTGAAGCCATGCTTCTTGTTTAGATTATATTTGCAAGGCATAATTACCCAGCGATCACGCACAATTTCTGTGATAGCCTCCCATTGTATATACAGTGGATATAAATAGTTTGCTCACAGTTCGCTCACATAATAATCAACCATTTCCCATGTGCCATGATGAGAATTAGATTGACTTTTAGGTGAATTTTTAGATGATATAAACATGATCACTAGCTAATTTTCACGTGACAATTTCTTTAGGACAATTCCCTACACTACACCTGCTTTTGTCACAGTATGTGGCAGAGCTTAAGCAAACAGCGTTGATTTTTTATAGATACTCAGTAAGGTCAGACCTGGTTAATACTTGTAAGGGAAACTGTCCAGAACTCCTAGGATTGTAGACTGTATGGAGACACAAATAGCAAAACAGAACAAAACAAAACAAAACAAAACAAAACATGGGAAAAGGTACTGGCACACTACTTCAGTATTGTAGTCAAGAAACTGACTGTATTATAAAGTTTATAGAAGTTCACTTGACATTTCTGCAGTTCTCAAATATATATTATTTCTTTCTACAACCAGAGGATGTTTGTCTAAAGTAGAATACCTATTGATCTAAACAGGGGTCCCTGTAAATCTTTTTAGTCTATCTTTCATTGTATAAGCATTGCCTATCTATTTAGAACTAGAACAATGACTAAAAGTTTTCCTTTTCACAGCAGGTACCTAATGGTAGTTTATTCTTCTCTGCTTGTTTTATTTCTCTTCAGTTTTTCTTTTTTGTCACCTTCTTTCTCTCATTTCCCCCTTCCCTCTCTTTCTACTTCCCCTTCTCTTCCTCTTCCTTTTCTTATTTTAGCTGTAATGAAACATTGCTCCTGAATATTCTTAATATTTCTTTTAAGACTGGCTTGTTCAGGTAATTTAGGATTTCATTGGAAATTTTGGTTGTGTTGTTCATTGTACTTTAATCAGCTCTGCATCTATAAATCCTGGAGAATTTATTTTATGAAGCTCCAAATAGGCATCAGATGTAAAAGAATTGTTGTTAGTTGCGAAATCCTGTCCGATGTGATAAAATGAAGTATCTTGCCTTCATCCTCCCCATTTCTCCAAAGCTGTTGATAATATCATGTTGATTTTTTTCTTGTTTGAATTTCGGGGCAAAACAAATTAGTCAACATTCTGCCAGGCAGGGTACCTCTTTCCTGCTGATGGCACTTAAGAATTTATTATCGCATCTAGTCATTTCCTGCTGCCCTGTTAGACTATACATTTCCAAGCCCTGGACTTTATTTTCTTTTTTAAATTGCTGGCTGGTAAGCCCCACCGCTGTTGGCAAGCTGTGTTCCTAGAATGTGCCCAGGAGAAAACTTCACATCTTTCGATTGGTCATTTCAAGACAGATTGCTCAAGGAGTGCTTCATGGAAAAACCATTTGCTTTGCAGAGAAACCACCAGCCACTGGAGTGCTTTAGCTCCACCTGCCTGTGTTTCCCCACTACAGAGAAGCTTTCCAGGAAAGGCAGAAGCTGGTAAGTGTTTAGAGGAAACCTCACTTCTTCTTCCCCTCCTGCCCATGCCACACCAAGTTTCTCGTAAGCAGGCTGCTTGAATTCCTCTTCTCATTCACGTCAAACTTCAGTACGGAGCAGTATTTCAGAAGTGAATTGCTGTGACCTCTGGCATTCTGTCAGTGTTTGGAAAATAAAACCATTTTTTAAAAAAAGTGCATGGCCAGTTTGAACAAGGACAAGGAAAAGTCTAAACTGTGGAGTTTGACACTGTTATAACATTTTCACGACTGGCCTGTAAAGCCTGTCCTTTTCTCATTCACACCCAAGGATTTTTCTTGCACAAAGTTGCAATGAAAGCAAAGCAGGCTGCAGGGCAAACTGGCATGGCGTGCACACGGAAAACTAATCTATGGTAATTAGATCTTTCTTTCTTGTGGTTTTGCAATAGTGGAAAAATTGCTTCTGAAGATTATGAGGCTCTCAGGAACTGAGTGGGCTACAGAAGATGTTTGCAGAAGAAGGGTAAAAGGTGAAAACATTTTATCTTCTGCTAGTGGAAGCATTTTTTGTGCCGGCAGGAAAAGTGCCAATTGGTCCATATTATTTTCAGCTGGATTTGGCATTTTTATTCATGAATTTCATCCTTTTCAAGGACCTCAGATCGGCAGTTGTTTGATGATATTAAAGATATTATTGCAGGATGTGAGCTGTTCCAAGTAATGTTGCCTTTTGCAATTGACTGATAATCATTCTGTCAATGCCAAAGGTGATGTTGTGGTAGTGGTGATCGTTATTGTTATATAAAAATCCCAAGTAAAAAAAAACCCTATGTCTCTTTCATAGAGAATCCCATGAAATCAGGAGGCTGATTCAGTCTACTCTTATTGTATCTAGAAGCGTATCCTCTGACTTCCCCAGAGATGAAATGGGCAGCCTAGACATTTACTGAAAGAAAAATAATAATAAACCTTTCTTCATGTCCTTAAGACAACTCTTTGAGGATCAAACCATATCTATTCTTGAATTTTGTTTCTGCAGAACAGAAGATGAGTTCAATAGCATTTCTTCATTTACACCTTGCAATGTGTGACAATCGTAACTAATGTTATTCTTCGTAAATATATCTAATTCTCTTTTATAATTGTCCAAATTGGCACCCAGTCTTGTGACAGTGTTAACTAAGCATTTCGTGAAAGAATTATATGCCAGTGAGGTAACTCCCCACTTTGACAAGTTATATACACAGGCATTTACTACAATGAGATATTAAAATAACCTACATTGACATTAATGGAAAAATATTTTAACCTTGAATTGCTATATTGGGAAAAAATATGAGGAGTGGATTATTTCTGATTTTTCTCTTTTTAAAAAACAAAGTGTCTGTCTGCACCTGTGCACATTTAAATAAGCAGAAAAAAGGGGCTTAAAATAATTTCCTTTTACAGAAACGGAGATCAGTAGTATAAACACACAATCAGTAGTGTTTCCTTTTCTGCAGAAACATGAATTGGAGTGATTCAGAAAGGAAGATAAAAGCTAGATTAAGAATCACATGGTATCTCTGCTGAAACTGAACTTCTAACAAAACATTACAACTTCATACACACACATTATATATATATATATATATCAGGGGTGAAATCTAAAATTTGTTACTACCGGTTCTGTGGGCGTGGCTTGGTGGGGGTAATGTGACTGGGTGGGCCATTTTTTTTTAACTTTTAAAACTATTTTCAGCGAAGAGGTTGTAAAAAAATGCTTTCAAAAGGCTCTGACGATCCCAGCTGAGTTGCCTGATCGGCAGAGACTTTTTTTCTTTTAAAAGAAAGGCAGGCAACTCAGCTTGGATTGTCAGAGGCATTTAAAAGAAAAAAAGGGTTTTTTTTCTTTTAAAAGCCTTTGATGATTCCAGCTGAGCCGCGCAATCATCAGAGGCTTTTTTTTTTACTTTTAAAAGCATTTTTTCGGCCGAAGAGGCAGGGATTTTTGCTACCGGTTCTCCGAACCACCCGCCTCCATCACTATTGGATCGGGCAATCCGGTCCGAACCGGGAGCATTTCACCCCTGATATATATGTACAATATCTATACCACTCAATATATATACCACACCATTCCAATCTCTCAGGGGATGCCAATTATTATATGGAACATCCAATAATTTATTCTTACGTCCTTTATAAAATTCTGTTTTATATTTATTTGGGGCATAAATTCCCACTTTTAAAGTTTTAGTGCCCTATAGATTAATTTCCACACCAACATATCTGTCATGATCATCAGTCAATGTAAACTTAAGGATTTATATACAAAGCAGCCCCATTATCTGATTATGGTTAAATAATGAGTTCTTATTTCTGTGGATGTTGAATCATTGTCTGGTTTGGATGGTTTTAGAAATGTCTAATGGGGTAATGGATTAGTTTGTGATATATAAATAAGAGGAGGTTATTTTTGTAACGTTTAATCATTAAGAGAGGATGACTAAAATGTAGATTTAATGGAAAAGGGAGCCACAGTGTATATACAGTACAATGTATTTATTTTAATAGGTATTTTTGCTAATTTTTACTGTGTCTTTACTGATTAATAAGGAGAGTCGAACCAGTCAGAGCTGAATTTGTCAGCCAGAATCCAGAATTGGGTTTCAGCAGGTTCTGACTAGTTCTGGAGAACCGGTAGCGGAATTTTGAGTAGTTCAGAGAACCGGTAGTAAAAATTTTGACTGGCCCCACACCCATCTATTCTCTGCCTCCCAAGTCCCAGCTGATTGGGAGGAAATGGGGATTTTGCAGTTACCTTCCCCTGGATTGGGGAGGGCATGGAGATTTTACAGTATCCTTTCCCTGCCATGCCTATCAAGCCATGCCACGCCCACCAAGCTTCATCCACAGAACCACTAGTAAAATTTTTTGAAACCTACCACTGCCAGAATCTGTATTTTGATTTCACTGAGCACTATCTCCCCACTCACAGAACCATTTACAAAGATGTCTAAACCGCTGTAGTAACTAACCAAGAAGCCACAATTTGTAGTGTCTCCTAATGTGCTGTGAGGCACAGTTTAGGCAAAAGGATACATTGGAAAAATTCAAGCATGTGTTAGTTAGTTAGTTAGTTAGTTAGTTAGTTAGTTAGTTAGTTTATTTGATTTGTATACTGCCCTACTCCCGAAGGACTCAGGGCGGTGGACAGCCAAGCAATAAAATACATAAATACACAAAATTTAAAAACCAGATAAAATCAAATTAAATCATTTTGGCCCGGACAGATTAAAACACCCCAATAATTTAAAAACAGATTAAAATTTACATATTAAAAGAGGGAGGAGATTAGGCCAAGCCCTCTTGATGGAATAAAAAGGACTTCACAGCGCGGCGGAAAGTGCGCAGATCCGGGATCCTCCGTATCTCTGGGGGGAGCTCATTCCAGACGGTAGGTGCCCCCATGGAGAAGGCTCTCCCCCTAGGGGCCGCCAGCCGACACTGTTTGGCTGACGACACCCGGAGGAGTCCCTCTCTATGAGAGCGTACTGGCCGGTGGGAGGCTATTGGTGGTAGTAGGCGGTCCCGTAGATAACCAGGTCCTAAGCCATGGAGCGCTTTAAAGGTGGTAACCAAAACCTTGAAGTGCACCTGGAAGACCACAGGGAGCCAGTACAGCTCGCGCAGGAGAGGTGTCACATGGGAGCACCATGACGCTCCCATTACCACCCGCGCGGCCGCACTCTGCGCCAGTTGGAGCCTCCGGGTGCTCCTCAAGGGGAGCCCCATGTAGAGAGCATTACAATAGTCCAGGCGGGAGGTGACGAGGGCATGAGTGACCGTGCGTAACGAGTCCCGATCCAGAAAGGGACGCAACTGGTGAATCAGGCGTACCTGATAAAAAATCCTCCTGGTCACGGCCGTCAGGTGCTCTTCTAAAGACAGCCGTGAATCCAGGAGGACGCCCAAGTTGCGAGCCCTCTCCGTGGGGGCCAATGATTCGCCCCCAATAGTCAGTGATGGCGTCAACTGACTATATCGGACGTCGGAAACCACAGCCACTCGGTCTTGGATGGGTTGAGCCTGAGCCTGTTCCTCCCCATCCAGATCCGTACGGCCTCCAGGCACCGGGACATCACTTCAAGGGCATTGTTGGGGTGATCCGGGGTGGAGATGTACAGCTGAGTGTCGTCAGTGTACTGATGGTACTCCACCCTGAAACCACGGATGATCTCGCCCAGCGGCTTCACATAAATGTTGAACAGGAGAGGCGAGAGGACCGACCCCTGCGGCACCCCACATATGAGGGGCCTCGGGGTCGACCTCTGTCCCCCTGTCAACACAGACTGCGACCGGTCAGAGAGAAAGGAGGAGAACCACCGCAACACAGTGCGCTCCCACCCCTAACTCTTCTAACTGGTGCAGCATGATACCATGGTCGATGGTATCAAAAGCCGCTGAGAGATCTAACAGGACAGGACAGAGGAGCACCCTCTGTCCCGAGCCCTCCAGAGATCATCAACCAATGCGACCAATGCCGTTTCCGTGCTGTACCCGGGCCTGAAGCCCGACTGGAACGGATCCAGATATGTCATTTCATCCAGGTGCTGGGGGAGCTGTTGCGTGACCACACTCTCAACAACCTTCGCCGCAAAACGAAGGTTGGAGACCGGACGATAATTTACCAACATTGCCGGGTCCAGGGAAGGCTTCTTGAGGAGAGGCCTCATCACCGCCTCTTTCAAGGCGGCAGGAAAGACACCCTCACCCAACGAAGCATTCATAATCCCCTGGAACCAGCCTCGTGTCACCTCCCGAGAAGCCAGCACTAACCAGGAGGGACACAGGTTCAATAAACAAGTGGTCGTGTTCAGTCTACCCAGAATCCTGTCCACGTCCTCAGGGGTCACAGGATCAAACTCATCCCAGATAACATTCTCAAGACCTGCCCCAGTCTCTCCCCCTGAGACTACCCAGTCAGAGTCCAGATCTTCCCGAATCTGAGTGATTTTGTCATACAGATATTGAACAAAATCCTCGGCTCTACCCTCCAAGGGGTCCTCCCGTGCTTCCTGGTGGAGCAGGGAGCGGGTCACCCTAAACAGGGCGGCCGGGTGTTAAAGGTTTTCTACTTGAAACTTTGCATGGAGGTTTCTTTGCAAGCTTTCTAAACAGGCTCCTTGGAGAAAAGCTTGATTCCTGTAATTCCTGATTTCCAAAGCAGGTCTTAAGCTAGCAGAGTAAAGCAACGTAACCTTCCATTTAGCAATTTGGCATAACTGGCTGTAAACTGAACGGGGTTTTTTTTTTTGGCAACTTCCATTCAATAGATTGATTTCTGCTGCCCAGAGTCACCTTATAGGGGAGATGGCCAACATAAAATCAATCAATCAATAAAAACAAAATAAATAGATTGCAATCCAACTAATCTTTTTGGGGGGCTAATTTATAACCTGGATGTAAACTAATCAAATCCCCTGAATCTTCTGAGACTCATACAGAAGATCTCACGTAAAAATGCTAAAATGCCATGCATTTTGGGGCATTTTATTTTCTTAAAGCATATTTCATTCATGGCAATGCCCCCTGAATATGGTAGAGGCAGAGCTGCCAGTGTGCACTTTAACCACTTATATCACAACAAACCTCATCGAATGTGCACATTAAGCATGCGTGTAGAATTACAGCCTTGTTAATGTCTTGAAATCGTTTTGTGTACTGCGAATAATCTTTCAGTATAACCCATTACTCTGTTCAGCCTATTGCTTTGAACTATACCTTCTGTCAATATTTAAAGAACCATTAACCTGCTCATTAAAAACAAAAGCTGGGTTGTGAATGAAGCTTCGTCCAAACTTACACCGTGATTGGCCAGAAAATAGATTTCAAGCAAACAATGCCGATGAGAGTCAGAAACGTCAGCAAGAGCTTATGTTTGTTTGTGCAGTGTGTATCTCTGACCTTGAAGCCAACAACAGAAAATGCTCACTTATCTTTCCTGGTTCGTATTGGCTGAAGGGTATTGCTGCTTGCAGGGTCAGTTCTCTGACTCAACAAACCAGAGGAGCTGCCCGGGGCAACACTTTGGCTGCAGTAAGAAATGGAAAGTGCTTGTTTTTTCTAGCCCAGCCTCTGTCCAGTTTCTTCAGTTTGTTGGGGCAAGCTAGGACACTGAATGGCTTCTTGGGTTCATATCAATATGCTCCAGGGGACCAGTCAGATGTTTGTTTTGGAGGCCTAGTATTTTTATCTCTGTTGGTTCTACTGGCTCTGTTGACTCCTGGATATTATGTTGTGCTGTAAAGCTTCTCTCAGGCTGTAAATGCATTTCTTTCCCTGGATAGAACTGAATATTAAGAAGTAGGACCAGTGGTTAGCACAAAGTTCTCCAGCACTTGTCCAGAAGCATCTGAACCAATTGCTATTACGTTGTATCTTCTTGCATGCATCTTGGAGCAAGGTTATAAATGAGGAAGCATCTTTATTGACTATCGTTCTGAGCAGAGGTGTTATTCAGCAGGTTCCGACCAGTTTTGGAGAACCGGTAGTGGAAATTTTGAGTAGTTCAGAGAATCGGGAAATACCACCTCTGACTGGCCCCACCCCATCTGTTCTCTGCCTCCCGAGTCCCAGCTGATCGGGAGGAAATGGGGATTTTGCAGTAACCTTCCTCTGGAATGGGGTGGGAATGAAGATTTTACAGTATCCTTCCCTTTCCACACCTACCAAGTCACGCCCACCAAGCCATGCCATGCCCACCAAGCCACGCCCACAGAACCCGTAGTAAAATTTTTTGAATCCCACCACTGGTTCTGAGACAACCAGCCCTCTCACAAAATATGGGAAGAGCACCAGGGACGTCACCTTAAAATGTCAACATCCTTTCTCAAGTGCAAAAGAAATAGGTGCTTCCTTTTCACAAAATTCAGGAAAGAAGGGTCCAAATCAGTGGTGGGTTCCTCCTGGTTCGGCCTGGTTCGGCTGAGCTGGTAGCACTGATGATATGACATCATCGAACCGGTTCCGCCCCCCGCCCCCCCCGGTTATTCTTACCTTTTATTTGGCCCCATCCCCAATCTATTGCTGCCTCCTGAGTCCCAGCTGATGGCTAGAGGGAAAAAAACTGTTTAAACTCTTGCCGAAGGGCTTCAAAGGGCCGTCCTACAGCTGATCAGTGTTATAAGAAAACAAATGAGTAGACCAGTTCCTACAAAAATAAATGGGTAGACCCAGTGGTGGGATTCTACTTCGGTAGAACCGGTTGTTAAGTAGTTAAGTAGTTAAGCGGTTCGGAGAACCAGTTGTTAAAAGAAATCTCCTTTTGTTTTTTTCCACTTTACAGGGTTAATCCTGTAAGGATTAATTACAACATTTGGTGTTGTTTCCTAGTCTAATCTTTATTACAGAAACTGCCTCTGCCGCAGTATGCCTAGACTTACTGTCACTTCTGGTTCCGGAGGCTATTTTTTTGCTTGACTTTCTTAAAGGGGAAGGGTTGTTTTAAGCTTTTTACACCGCTGTTGAGAGGAAATACTCCCCTGTTGGAGTTCTTCCAGCCAGGGTGCAATCATCAGCACTTTGAAGAAATAATTGAATCCTTTTGTGCATATGGACTACTCAGAGGGCTGAAAAAGTTATTTTTGACTGGTCCTCGCACTTTTGACCAGTCCTCGAATTTACGACTGTCCTCACATTTTATGTTTTTCACCCTATCTTGTCACCATGGTGAAGAGAAGCAGTTGTGAAATGAGTGACACGGTTGTTAAGAATGCTACAATGGGCATAAATGATGACCAGTCATAAGTGCGAAGACCAGTCAAAAGTGCGAGGACCTGTCAGAAATCACTTTTTTCAGCCCTCTGGGTAGTCCTTTTGTGCATATGGACTACTCAGAGAGCTTAAAAATTTATTTTTGACTGGTCCTCGCACTTTTGACCGGTCCTCGAACTTATGACTGTCCTCACATTTTACGTTTTTTGTCCTATCTTGTCACCATGGTGAAAAGAAGCAGTTGTGAAATGAGTGACATGGTTGTTAAGAATGCTGCACGGGCATAAATGTGAGGATGGTCATAAGTGTGAGGACCAGTCAAAAGTGCGAGGACCTGTCAGAAATGACTTTTTTCAGCCCTCTGGGTAGTCCCTATACACATAGCCATGGCCACCCGGTCACATGACCAGCTAGCCACACCCAGACAGTCACATGACCTCCAAGCCACACCCACAAAATAAGCCATGCCCACAGAACCAGTAGTAAAAAATTTTAGAACCCACCCCTGGTCCAAATCGCTCCCAAACTCTCAGTTGAAAATCAAGGCTTAATCCAGACCTCAGGATCCAGGAAACGTAGTTTTTCCTAATATTATTAATCTCATACATAAAATTCTGATGCAGGAGTTTTCTTCTCCTTCCCTCTCTTTCTGAGGGAATCACTTTACATGGTTTATAAGTGTCGTTGCATTTTCTTCAGTCTTGCTATGCCACATCAGGTTTGTTCCAAAAATATCTCTGTTTACTCAGCTAAGAAAAATTAACTTGAGTGCCTTTTTCAAGCTACATATGAAAAAGAAATATGATATCAGATAACATCTTTCACAGAACAATGGGAAATTTTATCAGCTCTTCAGAGAAAATGTTACCAGTTTTTGCAACTGATTGTTTATTTGAAGAAACCTTTAAAAGTGACAAAAATGTAATGAGGCCAAATAATTCTTTCTGCTGTTGCTTAAATAATTTGGACAATACCAGTTTTAATTGGGACAAATTATTCCCCCAGACAGCAAATGCTGGCTGGGGGAATTCTGGGAGTTGAAGTCCACCCATTTCTGGGAGTTGAAGTCCATCCAATTTAAAGTTGTCAAGGTTGAGAAACACACTGCTATAGTCCATTTGCTCTTACTTTTAATTGGAATGTGCACCAGTCCTTTGTGGAGGCTGAGCTTGAACAATTCTCAGGTAATATTCACTTGGAACTTTACCCAGTCATGCCATTCCAGAAGTAGAGAATTTCCACAAATAAAGTCCCTGCTTCTGAGTCATCTTGCCTAAAAGGAATCTGCCCTTAAAGAGATATGTGGTACTGTCACACAACACCACAGAATTCCAGATCATTGGCTAAAGGCCAAGCAAGTTGCCAAATCAAGGTCACTTATACCAGAACTATAAAAATCATGGGCCTTTGGAGTCCCAAATGCAGACTTTACTAGGTCCTCTTTTGTTTACAGGGGATGTGAAAATAACATACCTCCTGCACAGATTATGATGCTTTCTTAATATATATGCAGCATTGCTGAGCCCATTGAAACTGTATTTTGTCATAAACTGGCCAACATTTGCAGAATACAACAAGCCAAATCTGGCTTTTACGTTAAGGTGACCAGATTTTAACATTGGTAAAGAGGGACATTGTGGGCGTGGCTAATTTTGTGGGCGTGGCTAGCTGGTCATGTGACTGGGTGGGCGTGGCTAGCTGGTCATGTGACCGGGTGGCCATGGCTATGTGTATAGGGTAAGGTGAACAGATTTTAACATTGGTAAGAAGGACACCATTGTGGGCGTGGCTTATTGTGTGGGCATGGCTTGGAGGCCATGTGACTGGGTGGGCGTGGCTAGCTGGTCATGTGACCGGGTGGCCATGGCTATGTGTATAGAGACTACTCAGAGGGCTGAAAAGTCATTTCTGACAGGTCCTCCACTTTTGACTGGTCCTCACACTTATGACCATCCTCACATTTATGCCCATGCAGCATTCTTAACAACCATGTCACTCATTTCACAACTGCTTCTCTTCACCATGATGACAAGATAGGGCAAAAATGTAAAATGTGAGGACAGTCGTAAGTTCGAGGACTGGTCAAAAGTGCGAGGACCAGTCAAAAATAACTTTTTCAGCCCTCTGAGTAGTCCATATGCACAAAAGGACTAACCAGAGGGCTGAAAAAAGTCATTTCTGACAGGTCCTCGCACTTTTGACTGGTCCTCACACTTATGACCATCCTCACATTTATGCCCGTGCAGCATTCTTAACAACCATGTCACTCATTTCACAACTGCTTCTCTTCACCATGGTGACAAGATAGGGCAAAAACGTAAAATGTGAGGACAGTCGTAAGTTCGAGGACTGGTCAAAAGTGTGAGGACCAGTCAAAAATAACTTTTTCAGCCCTCTGAGTAGTCCATATGCATAAAAGGATACAGTAATAGAGAGGGATGAAGGAAGGGAAGGGAAATTAGAGTAGGAGTGACGGTAAGAGAGGGAGGAAGAGAGGAGGAGAAGGAGAAAGGAAGAGGAAATAGGGAGGAGAAGAAGAGGGTGGGGGGAAGAGAAAGTAAGAAGGAAAGAAAAGAGAGGTGGTAGGTTTGAGGAGAAAGATTGCTGTACAATAAAAAAGATGAAAGGGAAGAAAGCCAACCCCAAACAAATATAAAGATATTAAGATAAAGAATGAATTGTTAAACTTTAAAGAATAAAAGAGAACAAATATGAATAAATAGCAATAATTAGAAACACAGATACAAACATACAATGTATTTTCTTTGAACAGAATATTTGGCTGGTTCACAAATTTAAACAGTGTTTAGTCATTTCAATTTAATTTACAATTTCTATATTTCCTTTTTGCCATATTTATTCCTCATCTATTTTTTTAAAAAAACAATATTACCCTTCATCCTCATCTCTAATCTTAATCAAATTCAATTTTTCCCTTCTATTCTATATTATACCCCTTCCCATTATTGTCATCTATTTTTATATCCATCCTCACATTGGTTAATTATGTAATATGAGTTGTTTAATACAAATTCAACATTTTAATATAAATCAATTAGTTATATAACTATTTTTCTTGTATATTAATCAATATGAACATGAATATTCCAATTATTTCCATGCAATCCAATTTCTTACAAATCAATTAATTATATTTACCAATAATAATAAACCAAATAATTTCCCCCATATATTCCTCCAAACCACAACTTAACCATTTCTGCTTTCAACACAGTATACAATTAATAGTATCTCAATTATTACAATTCCCTAGTTAAAAAGAGCTTTTTTTTCTTTTGTGTTTTAAAATCTTGAACTCTCCTCTTTTGCCCTAAATAATTTCCCATTGTTTGGACCTACCTTTTTTGGTGAGGAAAAGGAAAATAAATCTGCTGCCTAATTTTCCAACGTTGCAAGCAAACAGCAAAGCCAACAGCCTGTTTTACTTTCAGTTTCGTTTTGAGCTTGGTTTGCACAAAGAGAAAAAAAAAACTGCTGAGCAATTTAGCAAGAGCAGAGCCCTGCGCAAATCAGCTGAGAGGGGGAAGCCGAGCTAATCAACGTAGGGCGGCCCTTTGAAGCCCCGCGGCAAGAGTTTAAACAGGTTTTTTCCCTCTAGCCATCAGCTGGGACTCAGGAGGCAGCTGGGACTCAGGAGGCAGAATGAAAAATCGGGACTTTTTTAAAACGCTGCGGGACGCGGGACAAATTGCTCAAAAGCGGGACTGTCCCGCCAAAAGCGGGACGTCTGGTCACCTTATTTTACGTTTTACCCCAGGTAAATAAGTTACCCAATGATATGACAACAGGTGATCTAGAGTAACAATGGCTGTCATATCTACATTGGGAAAAGCTATCTTGGGTAGTATCTTAGTTGCTTGGTAGTGGCTAACAAAATATTATCTCCTTTTAAAAAATTGATAAAATATCCAAGGAGTCATGGTGGCGCAGTAGTTAGAATGCAGAACTGCAGGCTACTTCTGCTGACTGCCAGCTGTCTGCAGTTTGGCAGTTCGATTTTCACCGGTTCAAGGTTGACTCAGCCTTCCATCCTTCTGAGGTTGGTAAAATGAAGACCCATATTGTTGGGGGCAATATGCTGACTCTATAAACTGCTTAGAGAGGGCTGTAAGGCACTGTGAAACAGTATATATTATATACTGTATATAAGTCTAAGTGGTATTGCTAGTGCTACCCAATGGGGATTCAACTCATCAAAAGTGTCATAGGGAAGGCTTTGCTTTTCCATAACTTTTTTGGAGTTATTAACACATTTCACCACCCTGTTTACATATTATAATCTTTCAATTCTTCTATCCAGGGCCAGAAGAGAGCACTAACTTCAGGTTAATCCTTGCTTCTACAATATGGTCAATCAAAGAAGTTCAGGATTATGTAAACTGTCTGCTGGCTGACTCTGGGACTCTGGAGTTAGAGCATGATGGTGGTCCAGAAATCATCAGACAGTAAAATTCACATTACATGTTCAGTCTTTTATTGCATGCAAACACTGCCATTCTTTATACGTCTTCACCTAGTGCTTGATATTGGCTTCCTTTCCACTTAGCAAGGTGATAAATTTGACCTGGCCAAGTATGAAGTTGAACCTGAACCACATTTTTCTTTTATGTTAAGATGCTCTTTCTCTCTTGTCTGCAATTTGTTTCAGCTACCTTACTGAATTGAGTTGATAAGAAACTGGTTTTGATTCCCATCACCCTCTAGGAAATGAGAGTTGGGTAATTTTTCATAGATGAGATTTTCATAGGGTGGATTCCACAAACTACCAGACGTGGCCCTTCTGGGGCAATTCTGAATTATAGATCTGACAACGTTTTGATGTGTGCAGTATGATTTCAATAGATTTATGCTATGTTGTTTTAATTGTTGATATGGGCAGAGTTCAACATAAATTTGGTGTAGTGCTTAAGGCACCAGGCTAGGAACCAGGAGGCTGTGAGTTCTAGCCTTATTTTAGGTATGAAAGCCAATTGGGTGACTTTGGGCCAGTCAATCTCTCTCTCAGCCCAACTCATCTCACACAGTTATTTTTAGAAAAATAGGAAGAGGAAGGAATACTGTGCATGTTTACCACCTTGAGTTATTTATAAAAAATAATAAAGGTGGGATATAAATAAATAAGATGGGCAGCTATATAAAGGTTTTAATAAGTAAATGAATGAAACAAACTTCTTTTTAAAGAAAGAGAAAGATTCAAAAGAATTAACTGTCCTTCAACTGACAATGACCTATGGGAAAACATAATTGACTAAGTAGAAGTAAAGGGAACATTATGTGACAATAAATGTGAAATGCTGAGTCTAAGAGAAGCCTAAAGCCATTGCTACTGAAAATGTATCTTGAACTTTGAAAAAGTAGAATTTAATACAATCAAAATAATGATTAGTAGGATTCCATGGGAAGAAAAGCTAATAAGGAAAGAGATTCAAGATGGCTGGGAGTTTCTAAACATAGAGGTACCAAAAGCCCAATTTCAGTGAAAAAATGCAGAATTATAGTGGCAGATTGCAGAAATGTAGTGAAGTTCTGAAAACAAAAATAAGGGTGGAAGAAGTGGAAAGAGAACTGGTAACTGAGGAAGAGGATGTATAGGTAGTTTACAATTGTGAAGGTCAGGAAAGCAAAAGCCCAGAATGAACTAAAATTGGGGGAATGGATGTAAGAAGAAGGCAAAATATTTCTTCCCATATGTTCAAAATGAAGGGAGAAAAATCAGTATACCCGCTGCTCAATACAGATGGCAAAATACTAACAGCGAAAAAGCCAGCTGAATGTGAGTGGGCAGCAGTTAAGTGGTTCAGTACTATATTGGGCTGCATCAACAAAAACTGCATTCAGATTCTAAAGTCGTGGCTGGGTTGTTGTTGGTGGGTGGTATTAGTTCCACTGTGCTATGTGCTGGAACTGGTTAGAATTGGATGGAAATCCCCAGTAAGACCTTACATTATAGGCATGGATTATGGACCTGAAGAAAAGGCAACAGCAAATCCCTTTAGTATTCTGTAAACTTCTCAAAGCATAACCCACTGAGAGGTCTCAAAGTGGGCATTTTAAAGGATAGGACTAGGGAAGCTTTGGAGTGATATTTCACTTTGGAGTGAAACCCCCTACTGTCTAAGTGGGAGGAAAAATATTAAATTAGGAAACATCAGAAGGGAAGCTAGTCAAGAATTATCCCACTTAGCACTTAGACTTATATACTGCTTCACAGTGCTTTACAGGCCTCTCTAAGCGGTTTACAGAGTCAGCATATTGCCCCCAACAATCTGGCTCCTCATTTTACCGACCTCGGAAGGGTGGAAGGCTGCGTCAATCCTGAGCCAGTGAGAATTGAACTGCTGACTGCCAGCAGAATTAGCCTTCAGTACTGCATTCTAACCACTGCACCACCACGGCTCACTTGCCACTTTGTCTGTGCTCCACATGGTGGCTTGGAGTCACCATAGGTCTGCCCATCAGGTCATTTGCCCCGTTCTGCTTCTAACAATATTATACACTAAGTTAGAGGTATTCAGTGGTGGAATTCAATTTTTTTTACTACCAGTTCTGTGGGCCTGGCTTGGTGGGCATGGTAGGGAAAGGATACTGCAAAAATCCCCATTCCCTCCCCACTCCTGGGGGAATGATATTGCAAAATCTCCATTACCACCCCACTCTGGGGCCAGCCAGAGGTGGTATTTGCCGGTTCTCCAAACTACTCAAAATTTCCGCTACTGGTTCTCCAGAACCGGTCAGAACCTGCTGAATTTCAACCCTGGAGGTATTCCATTATTAACAGTTCCACAGCTCTGGCTGAAAGAGAAATTGGCCAACCTAACTAATGTCTCATGAGCCTTGAACTGTTCATGCATTTATTTATTATCACCCTCCTCACATTAATAGGGATATCCCAAGAGAAAGCATGGTAGATATATAAAAAAAGAAATGTCCAAAGATAAGCTCAAGATTCCTGTTCTCAGTTGCACTCTGTAAACCCCAGTCCACCCCTAAAATGGCTTGCATGGTTTGGAGGTTACCCAGTGCAGAAGATGATATTGTCAGTCCTTCCCACCTTCTGGAATGTGAGAAGATAAATGACATCCTCAGTGCAGAATGCTGAAAGGCCCCGGACTACAGCTGTGTCATCACAGGGCTGGAATGTACAGTATTGCTGGGTCTGTGAAGGGAGCTTTGGACCGAGACGTGTACCAGATCAACAGCACCTGCCTCCAGGAGGACAGCTCAGCTGTTGTGAGAGCTGATGTTCTAAATTTAAGGCACACATTTGCTTGATTCTATTTAGTCATCTGCAGAAGGGGAAAGTGTTGTTTGTTTTTTTAATGGCCGTACTTCTGAAATGGGGAAAAATAATCCCAAACTCTTTTGATAGTTATATCTAGAATGGCACATTAAAAAAGGAAAGAATGCTGATTTAAGCATGGCTTAGTGGTACGCACAGGCTTGTGTGATCTAGGAATTGAATAATGCCAGAGAATCCACTTTTCTAAATATTAGATGACTGCACATTCCATAGAAACTCATAACTTTCTTACCTTCTGTCCTATGTTTCTTGTAACATCTGAATTTGATACATAAATTCTTTCCATAGAATTCCAACCCCAGCTATGTAAAGAGGGCATAACAATATTATGCTTGTTCTTTTGGACATATTCAAGTATGAAAGACATATGCTAAATGTGGTTTATTAATCATGACGGGAATTAAGATACTGCAACATACTTTCGGAATGAATGCATGCCAAAAGCCTTCTTCAAATTCCTTCCCTGCGCTGGCAAGGAAGATTGAACTAGCTATGACAGATACTCATGTACATTCATGTTAGCAGTAACAGAAAAGTTTAAGATGTTTTAAAGGGCCAGGACATGATATTTTTAACATATCAATAGAACAATCCTACATTCCTCCTTTTCAACCATATACCAGTTTTTCTCAATTGGCATCTTCCAAAAACCTTGGATTATAACCACTGTCACAATTAACTATTCTGGTTGAAGATTGTGGGTACTGTAATCTAGCAGGCCTGGTAACCAAAGTGGCTTGGACAAGGCTGTTAGAATGAGGCCAGAGAACTGGGCAGAAAGCATTTTTAAAACTACCTAGCTCATAGAGCCTTGATAGTACAAGGGTTTAGTGCACCCTGTTATTAACACAGCTGCCTGCAATTTCTGCTGGTTCGAATCTCTCCAAGGCTCAAGGTTGACTCAGCCTTCCATCCTTTCTAAGGTAGGTGAAATGAGGACCCAGTTTGTGGGGGCAATAAGCTGACTTTGTATAAAAAATATACAAAAGAATGAAGGCTATTGCTTAAAGCATTGTAAGCCGCCCTGAGTCTCCGGAGAAGGGCGGCATATAAATCAAATTAAAAAAAAATAAAAAAATAGAGCTGGACCAGAGGTGGGTTTCAGCAGGTTCTGACCAGTTCTGGAGAACCGATAGAGGAAATTTTGAGTAGTTAGGAGAACTGGTAGTAAAAATTCTGATTGGTTCCACCCCCATCTATTCTCTGTTTTCCAAGTCCCATCTGATTGGGAGGAAATGGGGATTTTGCAGTAACCTTCCCCTGGATTGGGGACGGAATGAAGATTTTACAGTATCTTTCCCCTGCCATGCCCACCAAGCCATGCCACGCCCACCAAGCCACACCCATAGAACTGGTAGTAAAAAAATTTGAAACCCACCACTGAGCTGGACATGTTTTTTCAGAATTATCCATCAGATTTGTAGCCAGATTAGATATGACCTGACAAATGCTCAGTTTTCCTGAAGAATTCCTCAAACACAGGATTTTTCCTTAGCAAAGGCAATGGCACTGTGATTGAAAAAGCCCAATGGGTTTTCATGATGACTTCCTTTGGGATTTAATTAAAATGTGAGAAGCCAGGAAAGCGGAAGGCAGCAGAAATATTGATTATATAAGGAAAGCGAGGCTATCTCATATCCGTGGGAATGTAAGAAGAGCACACTGCATTCATGATTTCTCCAAAAATATCTCCTTCAAAAGGAATGTCTAAAGCAAAATTTCTTCTATCATACAAAATGAACACTGGTAGGTTATTTTCTGTCTGTACTACTTGCTAAGAAATATTGAGCCAATAAATCTTTCCAACTTCCATCCAATATTACCTTCAAAAGAACTTTCCTGAACAATGAACCTTCCCTAACTTATTTAGGACACTAGCTGCATTTAACCATCCCAACTTTCCAACTTCCATCCAATATTTCCAACAGTGAACTGCCCCTAATTTATTTGGGAAAGCTGCATTTAACCATCCATTGAGGAGGTTGAGCATTGCAACACATGGTTTAGGCAAGTTTAGGGAACTACGTCTTCAAAAGTCATGCTCCTTGCTTTGTGAACAATAGTGGCATCAGGTGGGAGACATTTAATATTGGTTGCTATATTATTATTGTGGCTTCATATTAACAAGTGACTTTTGCTGTTTCATTCTTGAATTGTGTCTCATCCAATTAAGCCGTCATCGGGCATACCGGAGGAAGGTCAAAAAAGTTGAGATGTTGGCTGTGACCACATGATTGAAGCTCTGCTCCTTTTTTATGTACGCTCCTTTTTTGTACCACAAGTCTTTAATTACAATCTTGACATTTTTGATCAACCTTGCAAATGTCCCTGCTGTCAGAAAGCTCTCTTGTGTAGACTTCCTGTTTTCCAGGAGTTAGAAGCACGTTTCCTGAATCTTTCTTCTAGGCCTGTTCACATTTTCATGACTGAACCTTAAGGAAAAGCAAGCAAGGAAAGGAGTGGAACTAGCAGCAGGCCTCACGCCCATTTTATCATTTTGGCAAAAGTAGCAAAATTCTGTTGATGCATCTGGCTAAGTTGCTTTTCCAGATACAGTATTTATTATACTTATTGATTATAGCATTGATTGCAACATTATACAGATAGTCCTCAAGTTACGACTACAATGGAGCCTGACCATCATGGCTATAACTTGTGGTACTGTTGTGACCCAGGCCCACGTAGTTAATATTAAATGCAAAACAGCTCCAAAAACAAACAGATTTTATTAAAACAGCTCAGAATTAACTCATTCTCAGCTTATTCCAAATTAAATGAAAGCAAAGTTCTCAAAACACCTTCAGTTTATCTCTGACCTTGGGATAATTATGCAAACTGCCAAAGGCTTTTCTTGGCAACAGTTCAGGAACAGAAGACGCTGACAAGAAAGAAATACAGCCAAACACGTTTCCGGCAAAGAGGCGTTGCTGGTCTTTAAAGCCTTATGGGAGGGGCCAATCATCTCTTGGCCCTACTCCCGAGTCATCCTCTCTGCTTTAGCTGCTCCTGCCTTCTGGCAGCTCTTCTCATACGTGCACTAGGAACAGGCTCCTCCTGTTCCTCTGCCTCTCTACTGTCAGCCTCGGGAGGCTCTGAAGTCCACGCATCACTCCCTGATGGCCCTGTCCCCATCTCTGCCTCCGACGCAAAGCCCTTATCCAGGCCTTCCCCAGCCTCCAGGACTGGCCCATGTTCTTCTTCAGCCTCATAGCTGTCTGACTCTGCTGCCAGCTCCGCAGGCTGCTGGTGGACCACAACAAGTACAACCATATGAGGTGGGTTGGTCACGTGGTGCTTGTTAAGCAAATGCTGCAGTAGTTCGCAGTAGGTGCGGTTTTGCTGAAAACTGGAAAGAAATGCTGGTTTTCAGAAAAACCATCATAAAATCCAATCACGTGACCATGAGATGCTGCAAATGGCTATAAATAGCGAGCATCCAAAATGTGGTCACATGATCTTGGGGGGGCAATGTTGGAATTTTAAACCCAGGTTGTAAGTATCCCCCCTCCCAGGTAGGTCCATTGGAACTTTAAACAGTCACGAAAAGATCAGTTATAAACCAAAAACCAGTGATGGGATTCAGCCAGTTCGCACCACTTCTGGAGAACCGGTTGTTAACTTTCTGAACAGTTTGGCAAACTGGTTGTTGGAAGAAATCATTAGGGCAGAGAACCGGTTGTTAAATTACTTGAATCCCACCACTGCCAAGAACTACATATAAATGCCAAAAATATTTTAAGTGCCCATCAGTGGTTTCGAGGAAAGGTGTTCAAAATGCAAAATACAGAAGTGGTGTCACAATGCAACAAGCCCTACCGCTTTTGAATGTGCTATGATGCTGCATGCCCATAAAAAGGGGGAGCATGGCTTTTATTGCATTGTTGCTTCCCTCTCTCTACCCCCATCCCCAGAGGCTGCTGCTCATTTGAATCATTTTAAACATGGAATCTCTGCTAACACTGAGTTGGGATAGTGGAGGTGGCAGTTATGCAAAGCTATTCAGCCCACATCACTCAGTGTAAAGCTTAGCACATACTGGATTTGGAAAGGAGAATTTGTAGATCTAATACATCTGGTAGTTTCTTCCATTATGTACTTTGGCTATGCATCCATGGAACTCATTCTGGTGTCCCATAGTCTACATTACTATGCTCTGCAACATGAGAGCACATGCATCATTTGCTTATTTGTGTTTAAACCCTGAGAATACTGATGGGGGTAACCCCGGTGCTGAAAATGGCAGCACAGGGTCTTTCAAGAGGATAATTGTGCTGAGATCAAGAAAGTGTGAAATATATTAGGTTATCTCTTTGCAGCATACATAAATTTTGAAACTGCTTACTCAGATTGCTCTTAATTGGATTCCGCTGCCCTATGAAGGGACTTCTCATATATGTTTGTTAAAAAGAAAAGTTAAATTGGCAATCAGAATATTGCAGGAGCCAATGTATTCAGAAAGAAAATGCAGAGTCAGTTTTAGATATTATCCAATCATAAAAGAACTCCTGGCAGAGTTTCTCCAGATAATTATATTTTTTTTTTTTGAGAGAAGAAAATTCTCCACATAATATATATTGCAACAGGCTTAATCTTGCCATTTCCCACTGCTTCAGGATTTCAAATAAACATACTGTAAGCTTTGGCGCCAGGTTGCCTAGCTGAACTACCAGAAAAGGTATCGCTTATGTGTCAACAATGTTGTAATGCCAGAGCCAGATTACAGTCTACTAGGTAAAATGAAAATGCTTATGTGGCTACAAAAACTACTTTGGAAGTTAAATCTATCTGTGCATTCCTTAGGAGCAAGTGCCAGTTTGCGATTCTGTTAAGCCTTTATCTAACAAGTGTCAGTTTGTGATTCTGTTAAGCCTTTTATCTATGGTATGTGCATTTAGACAGGAAGCATTGATGATATCGGTATCGTGTTTTGAACATAAATGTAGTAATAACCTCATGTATTGGATCTTTGCAGATTGTAGAATTGCAAGCATAATTACCAAGCCCATAACTTTTTTTTTACTCTGTATATCAATTTTCAGTCCTAGTATATTAATATATATATAATCATAATCCATTTATTTATTTGATCTTCCATTTTAATGCTCAGTTTATTTACTTTTTCCAGAATGAAGGGCTTTTTTAATCTCCTCTGTCTTCTGATTACTTTTATATCACCATAATCAAATGATTAGGGCAGTGGTGGGATTCAAATAATTTAACAATGGGTTCTCTGCCCTAATGATTTCTTCCAACAACCAGTTCACCAAACTGCTCAGAAAGTTAACAACCGGTTCTCCCGAAGTGGTGCGAACTGGCTGAATCCCACCACTGGATTAGGGGTTCTCCAGACAAGATAAATATTTTGGTTTCTATAAGGAAGAAGGTTTAAAGTTCTACTCTATTTATGTCCACAAAGACTTGTGTTCCATTCTGAATAGTCATCCCAGACAGGTCAGCCAATATTAATGAACAGGTGTAACTTACTGCATGTTGAAGACAGGTGAACAGAATACTTCTGTCTATCTTCTTCCACAATATTAAAAGCCAATATAATTGGCTAGCACTTCAAAGAAACAGAGGAGGCCTCATGAGCAAATTGTCCAATAATCAAACACCTTTTAAAGTTACCAAGTCAGATGAAGGGAAGACTGTTAATTAATGGAAACTTGCAATACCAGCCATTATGCCTTATGAGGTTACTAAATATAATACCTGCTGATGTGGCATCTCCTGTTGTTCACTTTGATAAAAAAAAGTTGGAGAAATGTATTAGAAATGGTTGGTATATTAAAATGCATGATGTGAGGTATTTTTTATTAAAAGAAGGGATAAAAAAAATGGAAAAGGTGATAAAGTACAATAAAAATAGGGCGTTTAAATTTAAGATTTTTCTAGAACAGGATTCTGATTTACCCAAGATCCTTTTAGAATTTGGCTTCAGAATGAATGGTTGTGTTTCATGTTTATTTCTATGCTAGAACCTGACCTGAGATTGTCAGATACTCTGTTTTTATTTTTTGTCATAAATTAAGGCTATTGGTGGTGGTTGCAATAGCCAAGCAAAGTTAGGGTTAAAATGACTTTTTCATAAACATATGGAAAAGTAATCAGCTGCAAATGTTTTAGATGGGTTTCCCCTTTAACAGACAGATTTAAAAAAAAAATCTACTTATTTTTGGAATTTTTCTTCTCAGTCCTGTGAATAAATCCATTTCTTTTTCAAGATCCTCTTGAAAAATGTATGCACTTTTTCACCTGGGACAAAATCCTTCTTGACTTTATAAGCTATCAAGAGGTTATTGGTTGATTGATTATCTGCCATCAAGTCTTTTTCCACTCCTAGCAGGTTATTTTCCACGACGATCTGTCACTAATTTGACTTTTCAGGTTTGACAATGGTGTATCAATCGCCACTGTAACTACTCACCAGTGGTGGGTTGCCCCCGGTTTGGACCGGTTCACAAGAACCGGTAGTAAAACCGGCGGGAGGCCCCACCCACTGCCCCAGATGTTGTCATAGATGATCTGTGCATGCGCAGATGCTTCTGTGCATGCTCAGAAGCAAGGTGCACACGTGAGCGAAGCAAGCGCATGCGCACGATCCCATTGCAAACCGGTAGTAAAGGTAGAACCCACCCCTGTACTCACCCACCTTGCTGCTGCTCATCCTCTTCTTTTCTGTCCTTCCACTTTTCCCAGCATTAGAGCTAGATTTTCACATAATATGTACACATCAAGGTCTCGTTACATGTTATGAAATGTTAAGCTGAAATATATGTGTCAGTTAATGCAAAATGCTATTAAGGTGAGGTGGATTCAGTTAAGGTATTAATTGTCTTCACTAGGGATTTATGATTCAACTTTCTTGGTCTATTTAGGACACATTGCTTAATTTTAATTATATTGTACATAAACTCATGTGCCCTGCTGAGCTTACCCATGGAGTAATATCATTCTATTGTCACCAGTATGCTGTATTCCTACTACCACTTATTGTACTTACTTAACTTTTTGGGTCCCATAATATTGCTGTAGCCACGGGTCACCACGGACACAATTCTGAAAGCCTATGAATCCAAACACATGCTCAAAGGTACATATCAGAGCAGTTTCAGACTTCAGCTACTGCCAATTTGATATTTATATGTGAGATATGCTTACTTGCTAGAGTAATCCAGGAGACCTAGGCAGTTTGCCAAACTAGCATCATAGCATTCTACTTACTTACCCATATTATATTTGCAGAAAGTAAGTTCTGAATTTCATATTTACTCCAGGCAAGTATTTGAACTGAAACCCTGTAGCTTTCTTGGCAAGATGCTTTTTGGTTCACTGTGGTTCTAGGGCTGCTTTCCCGCCATTCTCACAGCACAAAAGCCAGCACTAGCTTGCCCCAAAAGCTAGCTTGCCCCAAAAGGGGCTTTTTGGCTCACTGTAGTTCTGGGGCTACTTTTTGCTTTTTTTTCTGTAGCATGAAGCACAACCTCAGCTTGACCAGTAGCCAGATCAGACATACCTTGCTGTCCATGGAGATGCTGCAATATATAACATCAGGCATGGGTTGTAAATCAGTTAGTTCAGTGCAGGGGTGAAATCCAGCAGGTTCTGACAGGTTCTGGAGAACCGGTAGCGGAAATTTTGAGTAGTTTGGAGAACCGGCAAATATTACCTCTGGCCGGTCTCAGAGTGGGGTGGGAATGGGGATTTTGCAGTATCCTTCCCCTGGAGTGGGGTGGGAATGGAGATGTTGCAGTATCCTTCCCCTGCCACGCCCACCAAGCCACGCCCACCAAGCTACACCAAGCCCACCAAGCCACGCCCACAGAACCGGTAGTAAAAAAAAATGGATTTCACCACTGGTTCAGTGCCACCATAACTTCAAACAGTCAATGAACGAATGGTCTTAAGTCAAGGACTACCTGCATATATTTTATTGGGCTTTAAACTGATTGTTGCAATTACTAATCTCGTGACAGTGAATTGTATGTAGGTGTATTCCTGAAGTTTGAACTGTAAGAGCAACGTGGAATTATTTGAAAAGCAATAATTCGCCTATTCAGAACACACAATGTTGACAAGTGTTGAAAAGAAGCACAGCTCCGTTATTGCTTTAACGTTGCCAAATGTTCTTTGCAACTGTCAGTTAATGTAACACTAGCAACACTTTGAAGACAATTTTGAATTTTTTCAAGTAACAGAGTATGTCTAAGCTACCAGGCCATTGTTCTTTTGTTTTAGAAATGCAAAATGAACTGTGGCAACTAATTATGCTACATAAACACGTATCATAAAGTTCCCCACTGAACACCACACATGAATTATGGCTGAATGTATGCTGATGCAGTGTTACTTGTGAAACAGTTTCCTTTACATCATAGGAGAACATAAATAAGCCACCTACATATTTCTTCCTCGAAGTACATAGGAAGTCATAGTTCCAGTTCAGAGGAGCGGATCTGAATGCAGTAAGTTTTTCAAGAAAGGAGCTCCTTCCAAAGGAAGAAGCAGAATAAAGTTGATGAATTAGAACAGGGGTGTCAAACTGGACTTCTTTGAGGGCCGGATCAGCAAGTAGTTGTCCTCCGTGGACCAGCCAGGGGAGGGGAGATGGGACGGATACCTCCTACAGCACCCTGCTGGCCAAAATGGGGCGATGCCATTCACTATGGTTCTACTCCAGTGGTGGGTTTCAAAATTTTTTACTACAGGTTCTGGGGGTGTGGCTTGGTGGGTGTGGCATGGCTTGGTGGGCGTGGCAGGGAAAGGATATTGTAAAATCTCCATTCCCTCCCCAAACCAGGGGAAGGTTACTGCAAAATCCCCATTTCCTCCCAATCAGCTAGGACTTGGAAGGCAGAGAATAGATGGGGGCGGGGCCAGTCAGAATGTTTACTACCGGTTCTCCAAACTACTCAAAATTTCCGCTACCGGTTGTCCAGAACTGGTCAGAACCTGCTGAAACCCACCTCTGTTCTACTCCCAAATTCTCATTCTACTTTAAGAGAAATGGCAGAATGATCAAATACAGAGAAAGCAAAAGAACCAGCAAGTATATAATGTAAATTAAATAACTGGTTTAAAAACAGGTGGGTGAAGAAAAGTGAAAATTTGTCCCTCCAACTGAAAGCTGGTTATATAATTTTGAAGCAATGCTGGACAACAGTATTGGTTGCTTGCAGCTATTTTGATTCAAAATCATAGTTTGATTCTCACTTTTTGCTAAGGCTACTCTCACCACAAGGAATAATTATTGATATTTTTATCTCCTTTACATGCCCTATATGATACCTGCTCATCTCTTTTGCAAATTTCATGGGAGGTTTTAAACCCAACTTTCCTCAGTCAGGTATTCTCCAGATGCATTGCCCTTCTAACGTACATGGCCAATAGGCACTATTATTCAGGCTGATGGAAGTTGCATCTGGGAAGTTCATTGTTATTTTTTCAGGCTGATGAAAGTTGCATCTGGGAAGTTCATTGTTATTTTTTCTAAAATCACAGCGCCACTCCTGGGGAGAGATAAGGTAATTAAGGATGAAAACATTAATTGAATCCTTCTTACCGTCCTGTCCTTTGTAAGTGAATGGCACATTGTTCATCCCAAAACCAAGAGCTCACCCACTTCCTTGTCATTTCATTCCATACAGTTCAGACGAATCTGTTACTTGCTGTTTACATACATGTTCCTTTTTCTAAAACAGAATGGAACAACTTGCCATCGGTCAACTCGCTGCAGGACAATTCAAAAATTCAATTTAATGATTTAAAATAATTTTTAAAATATTTTACAGTATTTTTAGGAGTATAGGATGCACTGGAGTATAAGACGCACCTTAGTTTTGGGGAAGGAA
Organism: Pituophis catenifer annectens; assembly: GCF_029215685.1. Taxonomy (NCBI): domain Eukaryota; kingdom Metazoa; phylum Chordata; class Lepidosauria; order Squamata; family Colubridae; genus Pituophis; species Pituophis catenifer. Next base: position 237,765,121 of record NW_027256882.1, read on the forward strand.
AATTAAAAAAAAGCTGATTGACAGGTGGATCAGTGGTGGGATTCAGCCAGTTCGTACCACTTCGGGAGAACCTGTTGTTAACTTTCTGAGCAGTTTGGTGAACTGGTTGTTGGAAGTAATCATTAGGGCAGAGAACCGGTTGTTAAATTATTTGAATCCCACCACTGAGGTGGATCAGCCTCCGGAATACCCCCAATCAGCTGTCCCCAGAGGTGAATTTTAGCAACAGGTTCCTTGATTGTGAGCTCTGTGCCTTGCTTTTTTTGCTTTTTTTCCTGCCTCTGAAAGCCTCCAAAACAGAACTTCAGAAAAAAACCCCTCTGAAGTTCTGTTTGGAGGCTTCTTTTCTGAAGCTTCGTTTCTGAGGCTTTTTTCAGCCTCTGAAACCTCAGTTTGAGAAGCTGGGCAGGGCTACATTTGGAGTATAAAATGCACCCAGATTTTCACCCTCTTTTTTGGGGGGGGGGGAAAGGTGTATCTTATACTCTGAAAAATACGGTAATTTTTGTCATTCACATTTCATTTTGTCCCTACTTTGGCATCCTTTCTTTAATGATTCTATTCTTATTTCTTCAATAAGAAATTTAACTCTTGTTCCATGGTGACTTTTCCCGTGGTGAGTTGACCATGGTGAGTTTGCTGCAGCAAGTTGGCCACCGTGAGTTGGTCATGGTGAGATGGCCATGGTGAGCTGTCATAGACCCTTCAAGAAATGTTGACATTCCAAATCAATGTTTATCAATCATCTTCTCTTCCTCTCTATTCAAACATGTTCAGAGACAACGAATATTGATATATACTGTAATATTCTTGAGCCAAATCAAATTTTGCAGGCCATAGTTTTATGGAAGAAAAAATGTAGCTATTTAATTACTTGAAAAATTACTGTTTAATGGAATCATACCACTTTCTTTAGCAGCTGTCTTTCAGACATTAGGATTTTCTGTCTCTTTCAAGTGTCCAATGGAAACAATAAGATGGTTTCAATCTCCTGGGCATCTTTTAACACCTGTACTATGTATAGAAACATAGATAGTAATTAGACACAATTATGATTATCATAGCCTACTAAAAAGGAAACGAGAAAGTGGTAGGGCAAAGGAACTTCATAAATGAAATTCAAGGTATTTTTAAACCAGGCAAGGGAAAACAGCTGGAATTCCTTTTGCCAGGAGGGCCTGTTGGAAGTATCCATCCTTTGTTCTGTGTAATAGAGTAATGGTGAGGGGGTATATTGTTGTGTGTACATGTTTGTGTGTTTATGTGTGCGCTGGGAAGCTTGGAGTCTGGCTTGATCTGGCCCATTTTTAATCTTCCTTTGGCAGCTTTTCTCTTCATACCAAGTTTGACCCAGCTCTGTTCTGTTTTGGGGATGTTATCCTACCTGAGGGCAAAAAGCCAGAGTCTTAATCCTTTTTGTATAATTTATTTCCAACATTTCTTTGGTTTGGAAAGAGGAACAATGGATCTAAAAGATCAATAAAGCTGTATCATGTCTGTATGATTCATGGTCCTTTATAGGTGCAGCTTCATAACTTTAAGCTTTAAAGCTCTTACAATGTTTCTCTCCTACCATAGGACACCCTTCATGATATATTGCATTATACATTAAAAATGGAAGTGGAGCTTGTCACTGCGTTTTTTTATTTACCAGCTGAGCTTCATATTTCTGGACTATCAGACTTTCCGTACCTTGCCAAGAATTGTTATCAAAAGCTACTACGCATGTCCATCCACCCACATTCCTTCACTTTTTTCCTTTGTTCTCTTGCCACGGAGGTGCCGGTTGCTGAGAAAGCAGCTGGCCAGAACTATTTCAAAATGTAACAATTACTTTTCTTAGTGAGGTGTTTTATTTTCTTTATAACAAATAAATGAGTTTTATTAGAGAATTTTTTCTTCGGGTTTTATTTCAGAATATTGCAACTTGGAGAAGCCAAGACCCATCCTCTAATTAAATCAGGGTGATTGTCCCAGAGCCAAACATGGGATTAATCAATGTCCTGACAGAGCCTACCTAATCAGGCCTATTTAGGAAAGTGTCATATGACCCACAGGAGCCAAAAAAGTACAACTGAGAAACTACCTATCAGGATAGGCTATTAGTAGTTAAAGTGACCAAAGATATATATCAAAGAATGACTATATAATGGAAGATACCTGATGACTGAAATTATTAAAAAAATTATTAATTAAGTCCAGATGCTTACAACATTGGAGAGTCCCCTCCCATTCAGCTGTGGTGAGCATATATAACAGAGAGCTAAGAGTCATGTTTGGCACACACTCTGGGCAAGTTTTATAGCTTTCAACCATTCTCCTCATTTCACATCCCCCACAACCCTGGAATTGCTCAGTTTAGGCATCGGCAAAGGAAGGTTATTGAGGATTATTATTAGCGAGGATTAGCTGTTAGTGAAGATTATTATTAATGAGGATTAGTTATGTTGTTAAGTGTCTAGCTGTTATTAGGCATCTAGTTAAGGCAAATGTGGAAAATAATCATCTAATTGAAGTCAGGGCTGGGAGCTTGCTATTTTGCAGCTCACACAAAGAATGGCTTCCCAGTTGTAGAAGCAATAGGAAGAACTCACTTGTCTAAACAGCCTCTCTTCCCCATGTTAATTAAATTGTGGTAGTGGGGTATTTTCAATGTGAAACATTTTGTATACTCACCGCTAAAAAGTTCCAAAATTCTAATCTTTCATAATTCCAGAGCTGCTCTAACTCCCTTGCCAAATTTTTTTTTGGGGGAATGGGGCTGCTATATTGGCAAAACTGTATACCATACAGTGTTCCAAATGCAATTATAACATAAACAAAAGTTTGATTGCACTAGCATCCTTTTTCAATCCCTTTCTTAATTCTATCTAATTTTTTTTACAGGACAGAGCCATTGAGTTATCTTTTATTATTATTATTATTATTATTATTATTATTATTATTATTATTATTATTTATTGGTTAATCTTTAGTGAGATTCACAGTCTTTGAGGCTGGTTAATAGCTCAGCAGCTCGAGTCCTAACCAAGGACCTAGGAACTGTTAAGTTATCGTCGGAGGATGTAAGCTGTTCCGAGTAAGGTGGTTTTTTGTAGTCAAAATGTTCAAGTCTGGCAAATTTAGAATTTCTAAATAGCGGGGTAGCCCTTTGGGTATTGCTCCAAGGGCTCCAATTACAATCGGGACAACACACGATTTCTTTTTCCACAGTCGCTCAACTTTAATTTGTAAGTCCCAGTACTTTGTGATTTTTTCTTGCTGCTTATCTTCAGGTATTGCAATGTCAATGAACCATACTTTTTTCTTTTCAACTATTGTTATGTCAGGTGTGTTGTGGACCAAGTGCCTGTCAGTCTGAATCCTAAAGTCCCACAAGATCTTGAGTTTCTCATTCTCTAAAACTTTCTCAACCTGATGTTCCCAGTGGTTTTTGCTGTACTCAAATCCAAACTTCTGGCACAATTTCCAGTGAATGATCTTAGCAACACGGTCATGGCGTTGTAGGTAGTCAGTTTGTGAAATTTTGCTGCACCCACTGATCAGGTGGTCGACTGTCTCATCTTTCTCATTGCAGAGGCGGCATTTGCTGTTGGTGGTAACATGTTGAATTTTTGCCTTCATGCAGTTTGTGGCTAGGGCCTGTTCTTGAGCTGCCAAAATAAAGCTTTCTGTTTCTTTTTTCAGTACTCCTGATCTTAACCAGTTCCAAGTTAGTTCCTGGTCAGCTTTGCCTTCAATACTTTTCAAGTATTGGCCATGCAGAGCTTTGTGTTTCCAATTGTCAGCTCGCTGCTCAATTACTTCTTTCTTATATTCTGCTTTTGTTTTAGTTGTCTTTAAAAGGCCTCCTTTATTTACTTCCTTAATCATTGGTTCTTCACTTTTCTGGATGTAATCATTCAAGCTGCATTTTTCTTCTTCCACAGTCTGCTTTACTTGTAGGAGTCCTCGACCACCCTCTGCTCTTGGTAAATATAATCGGTCAACATCACTTTTAAGGTGCAAGGCATGATTCATTGTCATAAGCTTCCTTGTTTTTCTGTCCAAATTATCTAACTCCATCTGGGTCCAGTCAATTATTCCTGCAGAGTATCTAATCACAGGTATAGCCCAGGTATTTATGGCTTTTATGATGTTTCCTCCACTCAATTTGGACATTAATATCTTACGAATTCGCCGAATGTACTTGGCTGAAGTTAATTCCTTGACTTTATTATGCATTAAGTCAGAGGCTTCTAAAATCCCCAAGTACTTGTAGCCTTCTTCTGATTTTACTGCCTTTATCATTTCTTCATTCTCTAGTTCTATTCCATCCTCTTCTATGATCTTGCCTGCTTTGGTTGCTATTATTGCACATTTGTCAATTCCAAACTGCATACCAATGTCTTGGCTGAATTCTTTTGTGTTTTCAATTAATAAATTCAGTTCAGCTTTTGTTTTACCAAACAGCTTCAAATCATCCATATACATCAAGTGCGAGATTTTCAGTCCTTTCTTTGCAAGTTCGTATCCACAGTTCATCTTCTTCAAAATGATTGTCAGTGGTAGCATTGAGAGTATAAAAAGTAGGGGTGAAAGGGAATCGTCCTGGAAAATGCCTCATTTAATTTCAACTTCACCCAGTTCTTCTTCATTAGCCATAAGTTTTGTTTTCCAGAGGTTCATTGAAGATTCCATGAATTTTTGTATATTGCTGCTGATGCCTAATATTTCCAGGCATTTCTTGATCCAGCTATGGGGAACTGAATCAAATGCTTTCTTGTAGTCTATCCAAGCCATGAACAGGTTGGTTCGTCTTTTCTTTGAGTTCTTTAGGATTAGCTTGTCGATCAGCAATTGATCCTTTGTTCCTCTTGAGTTTTTGCAGCATCCTTTCTGTTCTACAGGAAGCAAGTTATTCTTTCCAGGTATCCATAGATTTGGTTTGCAATGATACCAGTAAGAAGCTTGTATGTTGTTGGCAAACAGGTGATTGGCCTATAGTTTCCAGGGTCCTTTCCTTTTTCTTTATCTTTTTGGATCAAAAATGTCCTTCCAGTTGTCATCCATCCATCATTTTCAGGTGTTTTTAGGATCTGGTTCATCTGGGTTGCCAATCTTTTGTGCAGACTTGTAAGTGCCTTTAACCAGAAGCCATGCAGCTCATCCGGTCCAGTTCTTCACTTTTCTTGACTGTCTTTGCACCATTGCTTTTGTTATTTTCACGTCTTCCATTTTATGCACTTTAATAGAGTCCTTAACCTGTTTGATCCATTTTGCATTTCTGTTGTGCTTCTTGTTGTTTTCCCAAAAATTCTTCCAGAATTTCAGAGCTTTCTCTTTATCAGGCTTTTCATTTGTTGTTACTCCGTTTCCATTTTCTAAACTCTTATAAAACTGGTGCTGATTTGCTCTGAACTGTGAGTTGTCCTTGAACTGAGTTACTCAGTTTTCATACCTTTTAATCTTTTCAGCGATGGCAACAACCCTCTGCTTCAGCTCTTCAATTACTAATGCAATCTCCTTATTCCTCAGATCGTATCTTGCTTCCAGGCTGCTTTTGACCTGCTTGTTCTTTAGCTGACCTTGCCTTAGGTTCTTCAAGTTGCTCAAATCTCCACGTACTTTTTTGATCTTCAATTCTAACCGAATTTTCCACTTAGGCTTCCCCTTCTTGCCTCTTTGGTTCTCTTGTATTTTCAATCCCAGTTCTTTGGTGGTTATGACGGCTGCTGCATACATCAGTTGGTTTGTTTCGGCTAATGTAGTGGTTCGAATAGTTTGCACAGCCTCATTGACCTTTTTTAGTACATTTCTCAATTCTTTCCGGTTCACTTGGTTCAGCTTTGGCAAACGTGTTCTTTCAGCATCTTCCATTTGGTGCTTTATTTTTCCAGCTAATTGAGCACTCTCTGTTGGTGTTTGTTCTTTAGTGCTTCCTTGTTCTTTATCTTCATCCATTTCAGTATCTTCTTCTTCCCTTTCTTCCTCAATTTGCTTTTGAGTCTGGAAATCATTCTTGATGTTACTCTTCTTTGTTGTTGTACTCAGACCATTAATTGCTTTCTCTTCTATTGCTATTAATTCTTCTGTAGTGAAAAATTTGTGGTTTAGGATTACACGTCGTTGGTCCATTAACCTTTGTTCACTGGTGTCACAGTCCGTATGGTTCATCTTCCAAATCTGATATATTCTTTTTTGAACATTCTTTTATTATTATTATTATTATTATTATTATTATTATTATTATTATTATTATTAATTGCACAGTCAGCTAGATGTTCAGACTGGGTTTGACATTTTTGTCTACCTATCGAGTCCTTACCAAGGGCCTGGGATAGGCAAATCTGGATGTTTGACGGTGTTACAGATATTGATGCAGGATGGAAGCAGTTCCAAGTAAAGCTGCCTTCTGCAATTGACTGATGGCAAATTTGTCAATGCCAATGATGGTGTTCAAGTGGTGCTTCAGTTGTTTTGGCACTGCACTCAAAGTGCCTATTACTATTGGTACTTATTATTATTATTATTATTATTATCTCTTTTATTCATTAAACATGAAACTCAGTCAACTGAACATTTAAAAATATATCACAAATATCATTGACTGGCACTGATGGTTGATACAGGTTGCTGCCAGAATCCTAGGTATCAACCAAGCATCTTTTTTAAATGATGATGATGATGGTGATGATGATGATTATCCATGATTCCAGGGCCCTCTTTCTCATTCTCTTATTTTGCTAAGATGCACTCTGTTGTGCCTTTGCTGAAATGCATTTGGCTCTTATAAAGCCCACTTTTTTAAAATCCAGTTTCTTTTTGAAACTCTTTGCAATATTTTTTTTAAAATTTATTTTATCATGCCATATCATCATTAAATTGCTCAATCCTAACAGTAGGTCATTCATGAACAAATGACAAAGCTCCAGGCCCAAAACAGACCCTTGGGGACCCCACACACTTGGAATCCTTCGTATCAGCACAGAGTCATAATTCATGTTTTATTGGTTAAATCTGGTCAATTCTGAATCTTGAACAATATATACATACCATGGCATGTAGATATTGAATTTTATTTAGTTGTTTAGTGGATATTTGCCTTTTATGAAAGAAATAGCAATTAAAAGTTTATTCTTATCTTCTTTTTTAAATCTCCCCCACCCAGTTTTTCTTTCTTGATGAAAAAAGCAAGGTTTCCCCCCCCCCACCATATAACAATAAAAGGTTAAGAGTCCTTTTCAATATGAATCATCCCTTATAAAATTACAGGTAGTTCTCAACTTATACTATAATGGACCATTATGTCATAAGTCATGGCGGTTCATTAAGTGGGTCATCATGTGATCCCAATTTTATAGTCTCTTTTTTTTTTGCAGCGGCAGCAGTCATAAAGAGAACACTTCAGTCTTTTAAGTAAACCTATTTTTCACTATGGAGCATTTTTGCTAGAAAACAGTAAGTAAATGCTAGATTTCAGCAAAACATTGTAAATTGTGATCACAATTTGCAGGATACCACAAACAGCAGTAAATGCAGATGGGCCAAGTACTCAAAATGTGGTCATCAGTGGTGGGTTCCTCCTGGTTCGGCCCGGTTTTCCCGAGCTGGTAGCGGTGATGATATGACATCACCGAACCGGTTCTGCCCCCCACGCCCCCATACCCACCCCCGTGCCCTCCACTCCCTGCGTTATTCTTACCTTTTATTTGGCCCCACCCCCAATCTATTGCTGCCTCCTGAGTCCCAGCTGATGGCTAGAGGGAAAAAACTGTTTAAACTTTTGCCACGGGGCTTCAAAGGGCCGCCCTACAGCTGATCAGGGTTAAAAGAAAACAAATGAGTAGACCAGTGCCTGCAAAAATACATGAGTAGATCAGTGCCTGCAAAAATAAATGGGTAGACCAGTGCCTGCAAAAATACATGAGTAGATCAGTGCCTGCAAAACAGCCTGGTAGAGCAGTACCTCTGCTAAATCCTAAATAATTGTCACATGACCATCAAGCCATGCCCACAAAATAAGCCACGCCCACAGAACCGGTAGTAAAAAATTTTAGAACCCACCCCTGATGGCCATGTATCTGTGGGATGGAGATACAAAGGTCAGAACTTTGGAACCAAGTTGTTAGTATCCTTTGGGGTGGGATCCATCACAACTTTGAATGGTCACAAAGTGACCAGCTGAAAGTCAAGGGCTACCTGTATAAATAAAATGAAACACTAATACTACAACATAATAACTGCAACATTTGTAAAATTTAATCATTGTTCTGGAAAATGTACTTTTCTTTGAGTGTCTATGGAGATTCTCAGTCATCCAGATCATAGTTGTCCAAAAGGTGCTTTTCCAAGAGGCAGCTGGACTTTTGTGTTTTTCTGTGAAGATGTTTTGCTTCTCATCCAAGAAGCTTCTTCAGTTCTGACTGGATGGTGGGGAATGGAAGGATTTATACTTCTTGCGGACAGCTGGTCATTTGCATTCTTTTAGAGAGTCGTTGAGGCCACCTGGAGATTTATCTGTATCCTCAGGGTCATCTGAGTAGTGCAAGGCTGTGGAGCCTTCGTGGAACTGTTGAAAAGACTGTTGTAGACTGGAGATAGATGATGTCATATCCAGGGGTGAAATCCAGCAGGTTCTGACAGGTTCTGGAAAACTGGTTGTGAAAATTTTGAGTAGTTCGGAGAACTGGCAAATACCACCTCTGGCTGGCCCCGGAGTGGGGTGGGAATGGAGATTTTGCAATATCCTTCCCCTGCCACAACCAAGCCACCCCCACCAAGCCACACCACCCCCACCAAGCCACACCCACAGAACCGGTAGTAAAAAAAATTGGATTTCACCAATGGTCATATCCCTCCCCCTTTGTTGAGAGAGGGCTGTTCAGTGTTGACATAGATGGCCTCTTTGACCCCTCTTTCAAACCAACGGTCCTCTCTGTCCAAAATTTGGACTTTGCTGTCTTCAAAAGATCAGCCTATTGTCTTTTAAATACAAATGTACAGCTGAATGGGTTTGTTCTCCCTGATGGGTTTGTTCTCCTGTGTTGTGCCATGTGTTTATGAAATGGTTGTTTGTGAGAAAATAACCCCAAAGGAGAATATCTCTCTCTGAAACCTTTCACCCCAATGTCAGTCATGCCAATGAGGCAGAGCAAAGCAACTTTTCACAGGTGACCAGAAATGGCCAGTCAGGGAGATGCAGAGAAAGGCAGGAGAAGAAATCAACCTGAGTGTGGTATGTGAACTGCCTTATTCCCACAATTACTCTGCTGCCCTCCAAGCAGAGTAGAAAATGTGCTCTTTGAACAACCCTGAAGCTCTTGACAGTTTTGAATTATTGAATTTGAAATGGCCGGGGTGCCATCTTGTCTTGCCCCTCTGGCAGGACTACGTTTTGGCCAATTCTCGTGTCTAGGAAAGAACGAGCACTGCAAAGTCTACAGGCTGAAACGCACCCCTCTCCACCAAAGCATAAAAGAAGCAGGCCTGTTTCCAAACTCAGTCTCCTTCTTCAAAGCCAGGTAAAAGAGAGGGTTAATAACAACCGTGTGAATGTGGTGCAATCTGTTTGTGCTTGAATCAGAAGAGTCTCTGTTAAAACAAAGAGTCAGGCTAGACAGCCCCAGCCAGTGGTGACCTACAGCAAACAGATTTCGTCTGAGTGGTGTTTGCAGCTTAAGCAGAGTTTAAGCAGAAACAATAAAGATTCTTAACAATCCCTGTCTCAGGCTGAGCAAGTTTATAAAGTAAGCCATTTATTTTTTCAAATCAAATTTGGGTGTATGTAATGTCTCTGTGTGTGTTTCTGTCATGTGCGGTGTGTATTTGTGCATGTGTACTTCCACTGCTGCCTAGCATCCATTGTTCAAAGGTAATGACATTTTTTCCCTTGTTTGTCTCCTGCCTAAATGTCCACGCTTAATCTCTCAATATTATTGTGGCTGTCAGAACGGATAGTTCTTTTTTTCCCTAGCTGCTGCTTTACAATTTCATTAGGAACACAAGGCAACATTGTCATATTGATTTGCGTATAGTAATAACAGTTTCTCTTCGGTGGTCATTCTTCATCACGGGCTGTTCTGTATCTTCCCAAGGTCATTGCACAAAGTATGCTCTACAATTAAATTGTAACTGCCAACACAAGAGCAACAAATGCCAGGATTCAGCTGGGGTGTTCTCAAATCATTGTTGATATTTGCACTACAGTATAAGCTTTTTATGTTTTGTAGCAGATATTTGTATAAGCCAGCCTCTTTTGAAGAGATATTTGCATAAACCAGCCTCTTTTGAACAGCAAGGAGCTTTGATTCTTACAAGAGATTTTTTTCTCTCTTGCTGCAATGCAATAACATCCAAAGTCAATGTAGAAACCAGTTCTGATGGGGGGAAAGAAGAGAAAAATCTTGTTTTTATTTGATTTATTCTAAACATGTATATTCTTTATTCCCTCATCCCTAACTAAGAATTATAATCTTAAAGCATGTATTTTTCATCTCTCTGTTTCTTTTTCTCTGGATATCATTCATGCTGGAGTCTTGGTTTCCAGAGACTGGCTTTTATTACTTTTTTTAAAAAAGCTTTAGGTTTCATGATTGGACCTGCAAGTATTGTGACGTCCTTATGTTCCAAAGACAAGCTGAGTTGGCCTGCTTTAGCAATACCAATAAGGAACATTGGCTTAATTAGATCTGGTGAGAACAGTCCAGGCTTCAGAGAGAATAAGGAAAACAGGACTGCCATTATGTCTTCATTTCTTCCGGCTTCCTACAACACTGTTACAAAATGAAATAAAAGAAACAGCTGGGACATCATTTCTTATGTTGTAAAACTAAAGCAAAGATGAAGAGAAAAACACCAAACTATAGCTCTGATTAAAAGCTCTAATACAATGCATTTCGTAGACTCCAATTAGTTTATGGAAAGCGCACTACACACTAGCTTTGGGACACGTTGGATAGCTCCCATTGGGCACATGGCAGCCACAGGTAGTTGCTCACCCTTGCATTCTGCAGGGAAACCTCTACTTCATCTCTGCATTACCAACATATTCTGTTTGTTTATTATTTTATGTATTTATTTTCACATTTCTGACCCTTCAATCTCCCTCAAAGAGGGACTCTGGGTGGTGTACAATAAAATATTAAAATATAAAACAATATGTATAAAAGTTAAAAAATTAAATTATTAAAAAAATTAAGAGGAGGCAAGAGATTAATATTGGTAAGAGGTGAAGGGAAGGTTTTCAGAGGACCAACCAGCCCTATGGCTGTCTGCTTCTCTCGACCCACCAGTTGGAGCTCTTTAACTGATGGGGGCAACATTCCTTCCTTTGTGGATTGGCGGTGGCAAGGGAGGGAGGACATGGTTCTGCATACAGGCAGCGCACCCCTTAGTGCCAGTGGCAGATATACGCAGGCTTTGTGGACTGGCACTGGCAGAGGCGAAGGCAAAAACACTGGGTGAGCTCATTCATGTGTGCAGCTCCATTTGTACCAGTGGCAGACACACCCACCCACCACTTGGGCAAATGGAGTTTTGCACACAACCTGTGCATGCTTGTCGCTTGCACAGATGGAGTGTTCTGACCCAGCTCCTAAACGCCACAAACCCTCTGTAGTGAAATCAATGATTCCTTTATTAGGAGCACCAGCAGCCCCGCCAAAAAGTCTCTCTCACAGCAGGCTAAGAAGTCTGTCTGGCAGGGAGATGAATAGTTGTCTGCCACATCTATTCATCTCTGCTCCCTGCCTTTTATCCCCAGAGCTAGGGTGGGGCTTCGCTACCAGCGGTGACTCCTCCGTCCCAAGGATCAGCCCATATAATTCCACTGCTCTCCTCTCCTTTGCCTTCTGTGCATCCACGTGTCAGGCACTGGACCCAGCTGTTCCTCCTCTTCCTCATCAGCCACCTCCAGACCTGGGGGCTATTGACTCTCCATCTGAGGGCTGATGGATGATCCATTCTCCACCTCTGGCTCTATGTCTGACACTCCATTCCCTCTTCCCCCTCAGAGCTCTCAGGTTGCCTTGATGCTGGTCCTGACTGCTACGCCTCATCTGATTCAGTTGCTGGAGGGGCCGGTGGCTGACAGACCACAACATGGAGCTTCACACATGAGCACGTTCATCCACTGCTCATGCAAGTGGAGTTACACATGTGAACATGCTTGCCCTGTGGCTCCAGGGTTCAGGACCCCTGATCTAAAATATCTGGAAGGTGAGGAGGGCTACACTGTATGAGTAATGAGTCATACAGTGACATACAGATTATTCCTGTAAGAGCCTTGGTGGCGCAGCAGACTAAAGTGCTGTTAACTAGCACCAGCTGCCTGCAATTACTGCAAGTTCAAATCTCACCAGGCTCAAGGTTGACTCAGCCTTCCATCCTTTCGAGGTAGGTAAAATGAGGACCCGGATTGTGGGGGCAATAAGCTGACTTTGTATTAAAAAAAAAGAACACCGCTTGGGGGGGCCAAAAGCCCTACTAAGCAGGTATATACAAAGGTATGAAGGCTATTGCTTAACACATTGTAAGCCGCCCTGAGTCTCCGGAGAAGGGCGGCATATAAATCGAACCAATAAATAAAATAAATAAATAAATTCCATTATCATGATGTGAACCAAATAGCTAATGAAGGAGGAGGGAAATAATTTTATTAATTAATGCTGTGTCCTGAAGAGATGCCAGTTCCTCATGCTGTAGAATCTAGGGTTAGCTTTATCATCAGCAGAGTACAGACTAGCAAATGGAAAACCTAAGATATCAAGTCTTCCCACTCTGTATCACTAGTGAAATCTACAGCAATCTGCCAAATTTTAATCTTTGTTGCAAGAAATACGATAGGAAAAATGACATGAAATATAATTAATTTAACTGCATTTAATTGATTACTCATAAACGAACAAATAACCTTTTTCTTATTTTGACTCAAATCATTTTCTTGGCCTGGCCCTCTTACAAACTAAAAGAAAAACCCTGCCAGATCAAGTATGTATAAAATCAGAAAAACTACCAAAAATGATAATTAGTATCCATATTCAATACCTCTAGAAAGCCATTTGTAGAGATATAGCTCTGAACAAGTGCAAAGGGCTATGCATATCTGAGACAGGAGGAAAGTGTCCAGTCAGTAGGTGCTGTAATAGAATAGCAATACATTATTATTCTCTGTTGAACTAGCTTACTTTACCCATCAGCTTGCAACGAGACTACTGTAACTTGCTTTTACATGAGGCTGCTTTCAAAGATGACTTAGAACTTACAGTTGGTCCAAAATTCACTGTCCTGAGTGAGGTTCAGGAGGTGGTAGATTCAATAATATGGTCATTGTTTAGGTTATTGCTTTGGATACTGGATCCAACTCAAGAAGCTGGTTGGAAATTATAAAGCCCTATGTAGCTTGGCGTCTGTATGTAGGTAGTCCTTAATATACAACCATTAATTTAGCAACTATTCAAAATTACAAAGGCACTGAAAAAAGGCACTTTCAACCAATCGTCGCAGTTGCAACTATCACATCACATGATCAACATTCAGACACTTGGCTACCGGCATGAATTTATGATGGCTGAAGTGTCCTGGGGTCACATGATTACCATTTCAACCTTCCAAACAAGCAACAGGGGAAGCCAGGTTTGCTTAACCAACACAAGAGACGCTGCTGCCAGACTAGTAATGATGTCACCAACTGGTATCATTTTGTGTAAAAAAATATGGCTGAGATTTACTCCCCCTTGAACTTCATTATTGGGGTTGATCGATATAATGAAATAGTGATAGCTGCTTATCCACCTGCTCTGGATTCTCTGCATCTTGTAGATTTCAAAACTTAATCAGGGTGACTAGGAGAGTATCTATTCTAACTCCCGGGTGATTAATTCCATCAACCAAGGGATGACATGATGAGTAATGGCATTTAAGTGAACATTATTCACCTCAAATACGAAGAATAAATAATGCACATAGCTGCAACTTTTTATTCTTCTCAAAGCCCAAGGAAGAGGAAGAAGACATGGCACATGGAAACAACAAAGAAAATAAATACTAATCAAATGGATCAAAGGAAGCCTAGACTTCATTCTCTTACCAGACAGAAGGAAAGCAATTGTTTGGGGAACGTAATGTACAGTATTTGCCTACCATACACAGACATGACTAACTTTGTCATGACTGTGTACTGAAGCTCATGTAAGAATGGCAAATGATGCTGCTGTCATAACCATGCCTTAGAGCTCCACATAAGGGAGGAAGAAATGTAACTTATTCAGGAAGTCTTCAGTTTTGTCTTCTGGGGGGGGCAGGGGGCAGTGTACCAATTATCAGAATGAACATAGATGCATCATTTCTGAACTCTTAAAAAAACAGTAATACAAATGTACCCTTACAAACAAACAAAACTCATACATGAATGAAAATGGCTTTGTACTTGTTGACTTTGGAAAAAAAATAGATGGAATACAGCATATCCCAAAATAATTTCAAATAACCATTTATGTGCAGGGATGTTGTTTCCCAGGTCATCCATCTTGGTATGTTAAGCAAAGTAAATGGTCAGGCTCACATTTGTTTCTGGATGAGAGACCAAAATCCAGTAAGATCTTCAGAGAAGTATGTGTCCTTAGGATGTTCAGGGTATTTCGATGTGCATTTAAAGGAGAATCCAATGCACATAATGACTATTTACCTCACATTTATTTTTTAAAAGTCTTGGATTTAAGTTGTGAAGAACATTTTGACTTTGGTGAAGGCAACCGTCTCCATCTGCATCACAGGAAACAAAGCTGGTTTTTGTTTTTTTTCCTCCAACACATATATCCCACAATGCAACTACTGGGAAATGGTGTGTACACTATGGATAAAAGGAAAAACTCCTGTGCTTAAACAAAATTCTGTAGTTTGTATGACAGCACAGCCAAGATTTGATTTGAATTTGTGATTCAATTTATATTTGCAATTCAATTTAAAAGGTCCAGTCAGTTTGATTAGAAATTTGAGTTCAAATTGTCAAATTGAATCAATGCCAGGGTTTGATTTGGTATAAATGCATTTTTGCATGTGCAAAAGTCCATTTCATTTTCAGATCAGCATTAAGGCAACTGGCTAGATTCAGAATCTCAATTTAATTTGATGTCCCAATTTTATTTCACTATTCAAAGTGGTGAGTCAATCAAATCAATTTATGAAAGCTCCACACAGCTCTAGTTTGAAGATTGATCATGTGTCATCACGTCATTGTCAACTCTTAGTGACCACATAGATTGCTTTTCTCCATAATGATTTGTCCCTAATCTGATTTTTCAGGTCATTCTCTTCTTTTCTGTTCTACCTTTCCCAGTATTAGAGCCTTCTCTATGGAGTTTGGTCTTTGCACAATGTGCTCAAAATAGAATAATTTGAGCTCGGTCATTTGTCCTTCAAGTAAGAACTCTGGATTGGTTTGACAATCCATTAGTTTGTTTTCTTGACTGCCCATGGTATTTTCACATATTGCTTAAAAATTATCAAGCCATAATGTTTCTGTAAACTGAGAGTCAACAAGAAATTGACCTACCCTTACTTTTAGTGTATTCTTCAGAAGCATATCTTTCATATTGCTTAAATCTATTGGACTATTCTTTTTTCACTGTACATGTATTATCCAAAGCACATCCTGGATATGGGCACATGGCACAGGAACAACTTCCTAAAGTAACTGCATTAAAAACTATCTCTGTTTTTTTCCCTGGTGGCCTGCTAGCATCCAAGCAGTGGTACTTATGTAGGAGGTAGTTACAGTTAATCTGTGTAAGTGACATTAGTCATCTAAATAAGCATTTGTGAGACTGAGTGCTTACAATTATGAGGTAAAAGTGTCTGCAGGCCTGCTCTGCAAAAGGTGGGAATTCACAGCTTGGGCAACACAGTGGCACAATATTACACCATACATGCCAATGTCTCCCAAATCGCAGCCTCAAAGAGGAAGATAACAATCAACCTCTTGCATTTTTTTCTACTTCGTTTGATGGAATGAAGGTATCTATTCAGTGTACAGTGAGTCAGATAAATGACATGTCCCTTTGACTAGACTGCTCATTTTGCTAAAAACAACCAATTTTAAAGCAGGCCCTGCAGAGAGAAGGCCAAACATGACAGTAGAATGGCAGGCTGTGTTCTCAAATAAAAACAGTAGGAGGAACCAGGATTAATTTAGTTATGTTTAATTGAATCATAGCAGAACAATTACTTCTCATCTATCTAATTGTGTTTTTCATGCTGTTGCATTAAAAATTATTTTTTAAAAATCAGCAACGTTTAGAGGAACTGGGTAAGATACAGCATAAGCAGTCATGGAATCACATATCTTCCAGATGCCAGAATTTGCTTACCCGAACTTACATGAACAAGATCTTATATCATCAGGCCACCACTTCATGTATTTCCTCTTAGGTAAGTAGCTAAGGTTGCAATAATTTACTACATTCCTAGATATAATAATAAACTGAATCGAGATTGCTTCAAAGAAAATTTATATAACACTGCATAAGTTTAAAACTAGCCTCAGTCACCAACTCATTAGATGGATTTCCATATCAGTTTCTGTTCTAGAAGAAATATTTCAAGAGTTCCGCTGTGTTTCATTTATGGTGCCAGGCTAGAAACCAGGAGACGGTGAGTTCTAGTTCTGCCTTAGGCATGAAGATTCATTCACGTCACAGGATTGTTGTTGTGGTGATTATAGGAAGAGGAAGAAGTATTAGGTATTCACTACCTAGTTATAAAAAAATAATGAAAGTGGGATTATAGTTGCTAGCTAGCTAGCTAGATGATTGATAGATAGATAGTTATACACTTATGAGAATACTTGCCTTGTCCCAGCTCTATTCAGTTTAGGAAAAGGAAATTGAAGATACAAGTCCCATGCAATAGACTAATTGGCTAACTAGGCAGATGAAGTTAAGAAAAGGGTTTTATATCAACCGTTTCATCGGCCCGCCCCAGTATCCTCATCTGCACCATAAGAATATTTTCTTTTTATCTTTCAGGGTTGTCACCAGCGCTATCGGCTGACATAATGTGTCAGGAGTAATTGATATAAATACTACCATGTCCACCCAATGGAATTATTTCAGATTTACAAATTGTACTACACCTGATTGACTCTACAGTTTATCAATGTACTGTATATAATGAGGTTTGCAATTTCAAGTATGTCTTTGCATGCAAAAGTTTTCTGAGTTTGTGCCTTCTTTACTGCACTCTAGATGGCATTATGATGCTGAAACCAGTGATATACTACGATTATAATCTTTCTAGGAGATTATAATGTATAAACAACAAAAGAAAATAAAGAATCTGGATACTTCATACTTTACTTCAATATTTCTAGTCCAATTGGAAACACAGCAAAATAGATAATAAAACACCTTGCATCCAAGATATTCCAACTCATCTAACGGAGTGGTGAAATCTTAAATTTGTTACTACTG
Source organism: Pituophis catenifer annectens (assembly GCF_029215685.1). Classification (NCBI taxonomy): domain Eukaryota; kingdom Metazoa; phylum Chordata; class Lepidosauria; order Squamata; family Colubridae; genus Pituophis; species Pituophis catenifer. The sequence goes on from NW_027256882.1 coordinate 237,782,568, forward strand.
GTTCTGTGGGCGTGGCTTGGTGGTGGTGGGGTAATGTGACTGGGTGGGTATGGCCAATTTTTTTTTTTTTACTTTTAAAAGCATTTTTTCTACAACCTGTTCAGCGAAGAGGTTGTTAAAAAATGCTTTCAAAAGGCTCTGACGATCCCAGCTGAGTTGCCTGATCGGCAGAGACTTTTTTTCTTTTAAATGCCTCTGACAATCAGGCAACTCAGCTTGGATTGTCAGAGGCATTTAAAAGAAAAAAAGGGTTTTTTTCTTTTAAAAGCCTTTGATGATCCCAGCTGAGCTGGGCGATCATCAGAGGCTTTTTTTTTTTTTTTTACTTTTAAAAGCATTTTTTTGGCCGAAGAGGTTGTAGAAAAAAATGCTTTTAAAAGTAAAAAAAAAAAAAAAAAGCCTCTGATTATTGTACAGCTCAGCTGGGCATTGGGGGGGGGCAGGGATTTTTGCTACCGGTTCTCCAAATCACCCGCCTTCATCGCTACCGGATCACGCAATCCGGTCCGAACTGGGAGCATTTCAACCCTGATCTGACGTTCAGAAATCCAAGATACACTTTCTAAATACAAAATTCCAGCTGCAATTGAAATTATAGTGCTATTTAACATTTGGGTGTATTTCAATATGTGGCCTACACTGGCTGGTCTGGCAAAGTCACTTTTTGATTTTACTTTCAGTGAAATTAAGGCAAACAGGAAAACACATTTGACTTGCATAAACTGAAACTTAAGCTAGGGAACCTTGAATAGCAAGTTCATTTTTTGACCTATTTACCAGAGTTTATACTTAGACCAGGGACATTTCTGTTTCTGCTGTGATCTCATCGTTTTACACCACTTTGTTCAGTCTGGGTAAAAAGTGTTCTGAATTTTCTCTCTTCCCCTCAGGGCAAGATTGTTCTTAAGTAGCCTGGTAGTGACAGAAGAAGGGTGGAGATATCTCTGCTGCTGGATCTACTAGCTGAAATCATCAAGATGAGTTGCTTTTCTTTCTTCCCTCCCTATACTTTAGGAGGAGATGACTCTTAAAGAGAACAGTGACGGGCAAGGCTGGAAGCATAGATATGGTGAGTGTCCTGGCATTGTTGCCTTTCTGGATATACAAAAACAAGAATATTGCCAAGAGTCTGTTGTAACCCTAAAGATGTTTCTATTTTCAGGTGCCCTCTTTATAAAATATGACTGCCACTTGAACCTTCAGCATAATACTATTTTTCTTCATGTCGGCTCTGCACTTGAGGAAAAAGCTTGAAATAAGAACAGCTTGAGAAGAAAGCTGATTGGGTTGCTAGTACACAGTGGTAAAGCTGATGAGCTTCTATCTTTCCTTGCCTTTTTTTTCATTATAAAACCCATATCCTTGGTGACACTTGTAATAATTAAAGAAATGGCAGAAAGGATCCTCACTGCCTCCAAGAATTACGGAACCCATGGTATACATAATGACAAGTAAAGACTACATTTCCCAGCTAAGAATTTCAATTTCCTTTGAGACAGGTTGGACTAGTCCTGGCACTTTTCTTGGCAACATTTCAGAAATAGTTTATCATTGCCTACTTCCTAGGAGTAAGGGAGAGTGACTGGCCCAAGGTCTCTTAGCTGGCTTTGTGCCTAAGGTGGGAGTAGAATGCAGAGGTGGGAGTAGAATGCACAGTCTTGTAGTTTCTGGTCTGGTCTTAAGGGTTTAGAACAGGGGTGTTAAACTCAAGGCCTGATGTGGTCGGTTCCAGCCACAGGGCTGTCCTGGAAAAATGTAAGGGGCTGGCCAGCACCACTTCAGCCCAGTCTACCTGTGCCACTTTGGCCCAGATCTACCCACATCACTTCAGCCCAGTCTACCCACGTTGATTTGGCCTGGTCTACTTGCGTCACTTCAGCCCATTCTGCCCAATGCAAAGAGGAAACATCGGGCCAGTGTGGCTTCAGCCCAGTCTACCCAATACGAAGAGGAAACATGCCAGCAGTTGAGTGGCGTCAAACTGGCCATGCCCACCCAGTTGGCCATGCCCCGTGAGTTGTGTCAAGCTGGCCACACCTACCCAGTTGGCCACACCAATCCAGTCGGCCACGGCCACCCGGCCCCTCAAGGTCAACCACAGCCCTGATGTGGCCCTCCATGAAATTGAGTTTGACACCCCTGGTCTAGAACAACAAACCACAGCCAACTCACCAACTCACCACAGCCAAATCACCATGGCTCACTTGCTGTGGGACAACTTGCCACAGGACAAAAATTACATAATATTGAAGAAATTGTGAAATAGAATAATTAAAGAAAGGTTGCAAAAGGAGGGACAAAATGAAATGTGAATGATGAAAATTAAAATACTTTTTAAATAATTAAATAAAATTGTTGAATTTTTCTGTAGCGAGTTTTCCCACGGTGAGTTGACCACTGTGAATTGTCCCATGATGAGTTGGCCATGGCGAATTGGCAGTGGTGAGTTAGTCACAACAAGTTGGCCATGGCGAGTTGTCTCATTCCATAATTATTAGACCAAATTTCAATTAAATTTTAATAAAAGTTTTAATAGAAGCCTTCCTTTGCAGCTTGCAAGTAATAATTGCAGATTTTGAGCCTAAATTGTGGTTACCTATAAATTGTAATCACAAATACTTAAAAAATACTTATTTGCATATTTCCTCCAACAATCTGGGTCCCCATTTTATCAACCTCCGAAAGATGGATGGCTGAGCCAACCTTGAACCCCATCAGGATCGAATTCCATGCTGTGGGCAGAGTTTACAGAGTTTACAGAGCCTACAATACTGCATTTTACCACTGTGCCACCACATTATTTGTAATGTTTCTGAGAAAAAGCATAGTTAGTGGCTAGAACACTGAAACAGAAGTACTTTGTAATATTTTATTGCAAGGCACTTATTATTATAAAATGTAGTCATATGCCATACAATAAATATTACTAAAATATGTAATGTATTAGAAATAGCAGATGTCCATGGTTGCTGAACACTAATTATAAATTTTAACCAATCTGCTGATATCAAAAACACCAAAGAAGGAATGTAAAAATGAATAGAAAATCTGTTTTAGTTCTTGGATCTATATGATCAGCTATCTGAAGAGCAGTCATTCAGACAGATAGCTGGTTCTGAAAATATCTAAACTCAGTACTGGAGAAAAATTACTGGTTGAAAGAATTCAGCAGAAAAATGCCTTCATTTATTCAACAATCAGGAGACATGACATGCAATAATACCATTGTATTTGACAACAGACTCTGTCATGGCCTCTTAATATTACATTGTCTTATTAAAAATCAGACTTGATGAAAATTCAAGTGAATGCACAATATTAAAAATATTCTTGACATATCTCAGCAGTGTGTTTTTTAAAGAAATTCAGGTTGCTTATTAAAGTCAACGCCTCAACAGCTTGCTAAGAAACATAAACATTTCCAAATGATCTCTCAGACTAAGAGAGAGGGAGAAATGAACAAATTAAAACGCAGCATTGATTTCACCCTTTTGAGAAGGTTTTACATCTGATGATACAGCTTTTCGGAAATGGACCATTTCAGAATATCAAGGCCATTCTAGAGCAGATAATATAATCATTAGTACGGATTTGTTAACAAAACCTTGTTATTTTCATTTTTGATTGAGTAACTTCCTTGGTAATTGGAGGAATGCTTTGGATATTAAATAACTTTCCCATTTGACAAAAATCCCATGACATTCTGATTAGCAAGTTTAAGTGTAGTCTAGATCAGAGGTATCAAACTCACGTCGTCACAGCAGCATTACATGATGTATTGGGACTTTTTTCCCCCTTCGCTAAACCGGGTGTGGGCGTGGCCAGCGTGTGATGCGTCCGGCCTGGGAGTTTGACAGCCCTGGTCTAGATGGCCTAACTATTTGCCGATTTTTACAGCTGGTTTGAAAACTGTTTTCAATCATCAGCTGTTTCTCATTAAATTGGAGTAAGTTGTCAATGAGGGGTTACAATGTCTGGCTATAGGTGCTGTTTATTTTAACATTTTCATTAAGTATTTGGACTGAGAAATGCTTAAAAGCATTAATTGCTTTTTTCATTGCTTAAATTCATTAAAGACTTGGTAGAGGAAATGCTTATAAGTTTGCAGATGGCATAACATTGAGTGGTAGAGCTGATACCATAGAGGTCCAAAGCAAAACATCAAAGTGAACTTGATAGATTAGAGAGAAAGAGAGAGGCAGAGAAAAAAAAATGTTTATTTATAAAAACAGAAAATAAAATGCCTGGACACAGGATAGAGAAACTTGAAAATTTTGGACATAACTGATTATAATCTTATTCAGATTATAATCAGTTACATCCAAAATTTTCAAGTTTCTCTATCCTATGTCCACGCATTTTATTTTCTGTTTTTATAAATAAACAGATTATTCAGATTATAATCTGAATCGGCATGGTAACATGGCCTTTAAAAAGGCAACTACAGTTTTATGCTGCATCAGTTATAGTACTTGATAGAGCAATTCTACACTGCACTGCAGCCTAAGCTGCTTATCTCCCTTGCTGCCCATGCTGTTTCTTAAACCTACTCTAGAAATTCTACTCTGGATTGCAGTAGGTTGGAAATAGACCAGGACTGATGCGTAGTTTCAACCATGCCCACTGCAAGATCTGACTAACTATTCTCCTATCTCTAATTCTTCTCATCCATGCAGAGCTGGCGCCTCTGTGAACTGGTATACCAGTGCTTGTCTTTTACTTTTAGCGATTGTTTTCACTAATTCCGGTACCTTTCTTTCTTTTTCTTTGCACATATGCATCCATTCATCCTTCACTCTTCCTTCTTACCCTTTCTTCCCAAATAAACAGATATGGATAGCAGTTGGGGCAGGAGGGTTTTGCAAAGGTTCATTTTGTGCACCAGTTAGGCCTTTTTTCCAACCGAGAAGCCCTTCAAACTGTCACTTATGCTCTGTTCACTTGCAACTGGACTACTGTAATGTGCTGTACATGGTGCTGCCCTTGAAGACGATCCAGAAACTACAGCTGGTCCAAAAATAGGATCCATCTTCTCTAAAGTGCTTAAGCCAGCTTGGGTTAGAAAACATTTAGTTTGAATTCAAAATAAAATTCAATTCAATTCAAAACAGTAGTTTTGAATTCAACGTGGAAAGCACAGGTGCACAGTGCATTTTCATTAAGCTGGGAATGTGTGTGTATGGAGGGAGGGGGGGACACACAATATTCTGTATTTTAGTATTGAGAAAGCATTGATTGACTCATACTGGCAATGGGCCAAATAGAAAATTAAGATCTGCCAGTTTCTAAATAATAGATAGCTCTTTAAGAAAGGCTCAGAGAAATTGAGACAGGTTTTTTAAAAAAAGCAATGGGGAAGACAAGAAATATATATATACAGTATATATATATATATATATATATATGTTTTCTCAGGTTTTCGCGGGTGTTTGTATGTAGGTCTTTGGTTATTCGGGTCTTCTCCCACGTAAAATTGGAAGTGTCTTGGCGACGTTTCGACGAAGTCTCATTCGTCATCTTCAGGCTGGTGTTCTCGGCTTCGTGCTTCCAGGAGCAATGTGAGATCGCAGCTGTCTCTTCCTTTTAACTGCTAGTGGAGGTGTGAGCTGATTGGGTGGGAACTTGGCTGTGTTCTGATTGGGTGGAGGTGTGTTCTGATTGGTTAGGGGCTTGGCTGTGCTCTGATTGGCTGGGGTTGTGTTCTTTTTGGGTGGGGGCTTGGTTGTGCTCAGCTTAGTCTGAGTTGCAGGGGGATTTGAGCTGGTGAGCTGCGTTGTTGTTGTTTGGCTAACAAACAACAACAACGCAGCTCACCAGCTCAAATCCCCCTGCAACTCAGACTAAGCTGAGCACAACCAAGCCCCCACCCAAAAAGAACACAACCCCAGCCAATCAGAGCACAGCCAAGCCCCTAACCAATCAGAACACACCTCCACCCAATCAGAACACAGCCAAGTTCCCACCCAATCAGCTCACACCCCCACTAGCAGTTAAAAGGAAGAGACAGCTGCGATCTCACATTGCTCCTGGAAGCACGAAGCCGAGAACACCAGCCTGAAGATGACGAATGAGACTTCGTCGAAACGTCGCCAAGACACTTCCAATTTTACGTGGGAGAAGACCCGAATAACCAAAGACCTACATATATATATATGTATCTTTTTTCTTTTTTCATAGGCTTTTATGTGCATATTCTTTCTAGCCAGGTTTTACCTATGTAAACTTAGTTGTTCTTCAGCCCTAGGTTCTGTGAAATCTCATTCACAAGTTCTTGGGCCCTTTTTCTGCTGCCAAAGCAGGAAGCAACACAGAGTTGCAGTTTGGCAGCAGAAAAAGGGCCCAAGAACTTGTGAATGAGATTTCACAGAACCTAGGGCTGAAGAACAACTAAGTTTACATAGGTAAAACCTGGCTAGAAAGAATATGCATATATATATATATATATATATATATATATATATATATATATATATATATATATATATATATATATGTGTGTGTGTGTGTGTGTGTGTGTGTGTGTGTGTGTGTGTGTGTGTGTGTTTTCTCAGGTTTTTGCGGGTGTTTGTATGTAGGTCTTTGGTTATTCGGGTCTTCTCCCACGTAAAATTGGAAGTGTCTTGGCGACATTTCGACGAAGTCTCATTCGTCATCTTCAGGCTGGTGTTCTCGGCTTCGTGCTTCCAGGAGCAATGTGAGATCGCAGCTGTCTCTTCCTTTTAACTGCTAGTGGGGGTGTGAGCTGATTGGGTGGGAACTTGGCTGTGTTCTGATTGGGTGGAGGTGTCTTCTGATTGGTTAGGGGCTTGGCTGTGCTCTGATTGGATGGGGGGTTGGTTGTGCTCTGATTGGATGGGGATGTGTTCTGTTTGGGTGGGGGCTTGGTTGTGCTCAGCTTAGTCTGAGTTGCAGGGGGATTTGAGCTGGTGAGCTGCGTTGTTGTTGTTTGGCTTCGTGTTTGTGGCCGTGCGAGCTCTTCATGGTGGGTGTCAGTCTGCTTCATGTATGGATTGGAGGGGTTTAAAGTGGCTAATGATGCAGCTGCGGTCTGGCTTCTGGTCCTTGGTCGTGGCTCATTATCAGTGTGGGTTTGAGTCTGCTTTCTGCGTGGATGTGTGGTGGTGACATCCTGTGTGGCTCTCGTGAGTGTGGGTCTGGTGTCATTCGTCGTGTTAGGGACTTGTTTGTCAATAAGGGCGGGTTTCCAAATGGCTGGTAGGCGGGAGGTATCGTCTCGTTTGTTCATGCTGTGTGGGCGTTTTTCTATCTCGATGGCTTCTCTGATTATTCTGTTGTTAAAGTGTTCAGTTTTGGCGATAATTCTGGTCTTTTTAAAGTCAATATCATGTCCTGTGGCTTTAAGGTGTTGGACCAGGGAAGAAGTTGGTTCCTCTTTTCTGACTGAGTTCTTGTGTTCTTCTATGCGTGCACTTATTCGTCTGTTGGTTTGTCCGATGTATGTGGTGGGGCAGGCGGTGCATGGGATTTCATATACTCCTTGATTTTCTAACTCAATTTTGTCTTTGGGGTTCCTTAGGATGGTGGATATTTTTCGGTTTGTGCAGAATGCTGTCTTGATGTTATGTTTGTGGAGGATTTTGCTTATTCTGTCTGTGGTGCCTTTTATGTATGGGAGGAGGGCTTTGCCGTTTTCTTGTTCTCTGTCTTGGATTTTAGTGAGGGTTTCTTTTTGGATTAGGTTGGTGATCTTATTTCTTTGGAATCCATTGGATGTTAGTACGTTAGTGAGAGTGTGTAGTTCGGTTTTTAGGTGTTGTTCGTCAGCTAAGCATTTTGTTCTGGAAATGAGTGTCTTGGCTACAGAGTTGATCTGGGCAGGGTGGTGGTGTGAGAGTGCGTGCAGATAGCGGTTTGTGTGTGTTTTCTTCTGGTAGATAGTGTGTCCTAGGGAGCCATTGGATTTTCTGCAGACTAAGACATCCAGGAAGGGAAGTTGGTTGTTCGCTTCTGTTTCCATGGTGAACTGTATTTTGGGGTGTAGGCTGTTGAGGTGTGTGAGGAAGTTGTCCAGTTTTTCTTTCCCATGTGGCCAGATTATGAAGGTGTCGTCTACATATCTGAGCCAGAGTTTGGGTTTGTGATCAGATTTTTCTAGAGCTTGGGTTTCAAAGTATTCCATATAAAGGTTGGCAATAACAGGTGAGAGGGGTGATCCCATGGGTGCTCCTTCTATTTGTTTGTATTTCTGTCCATTATAGATGAAGTATACGTGGGAGAAGACCCGATTAACCAAAGACCAAAGACCTACATATATATATATATATATATATATATATATATATATATATATATATATATATATATATATATATTATATATATATAATAACCAAAGACCTACATATATATATATACATATATATACATATATATACATATATATACATATATATACATATATATATATATATATATATATATATATATATATATATATATATATATATATATATATATGTAGGTCTTTGGTTATTCGGGTTTTCTCCTGTGTAAAATTGGAAGTGTCTTGGCGACGTTTCGATGAAGTCTCATTCGTCAACTTCAGGCTGGTGTTTTCGGCTTCGTGCTTCTAGGAGCAATGTGTGATCGCAGCTGTTTCTTCCTTTTAACTGCCAGTGGGGATGTGAACTGATTGGATGGGAGCTTGGCTGTGTTCTGATTGGGTGGAGGTGTGTTCTGATTGGTTGGGGGCTTGGCTGTGCTCTGATTGGATGGGGGGGTTGGCTGTGCTCTGATTGGATGGGGTGTGTTCTGTTTGGGTGGGGGCTTGGATGTGCTTGGGTTAGTCTGAGTTGCAGGGGGATTTGAGCTGGTGAGCTGCATTGCTGTTGTTTGGCTTCGCCTTCGTGGTCGTGCCACATCTTCATGGTGGGTGTCAGTTTGCTTCATGTATGGATTGGAGGGGTTTAAAGTGGCTAATGATGCAGCTGTGGTCTGACTTCTGGTTTGTATATATATATATATATAGACATATACATATCAATTTTCTTACTTCTTCGTAGGGTCTATGTGTGTTTTTTTTTCTTCTAGCCAGGTTTTCCCTACGTAGCCAAGGTTTTTTTGTAGCTCCAGCTCAGTAGAATCTCATCTACTCGGTTCTGGGCTTTTTTCTTTTCTCACACCTAGCAAGCTCTCACTGCTAGGTGGGAGACCTAAATAGATCCATTTCTAGCTCGTTAGCTTTCATCAGTAGGCCACACCCATCTCCTCCCTGTAAAGGCATAGTATCAATTTTCTTACTTCTTCGTAGGGTCTATGTGTGTTTTTTTTTTTCTTCTAGCCAGGTTTTCCCTACGTAGCCAAGGTTTTTTTGTAGCTCCAGCTCAGTAGAATCTCATCTACTCGGTTCTGGGCTTTTTTCTTTTCTAACACCTAGCAAGCTCTCACTGCTAGGTGGGAGACCTAAATAGATCCATTTCTAGCTCGTTAGCTTTCATCAGTAGGCCACACCCATCTCCTCCCTGTAAAGGCATAGTATCAATTTTCTTACTTCTTCGTAGGGTCTATGTGTGTTTTTTTTCTTCTAGCCAGGTTTTCCCTACGTAGCCAAGGTTTTTTTGTAGCTCCAGCTCAGTAGAATCTCATCTACTCGGTTCTGGGCTTTTTTCTTTTCTAACACCTAGCAAGCTCTCACTGCTAGGTGGGAGACCTAAATAGATCCATTTCTAGCTCGTTAGCTTTCATCAGTAGGCCACACCCATCTCCTCCCTGTAAAGGCATAGTATCAATTTTCTTACTTCTTCGTAGGGTCTATGTGTGTTTTTTCTTCTTCTAGCCAGGTTTTCCCTACGTAGCCAAGGTTTTTTTGTAGCTCCAGCTCAGTAGAATCTCATCTACTCGGTTCTGGGCTTTTTTCTTTTCTAACACCTAGCAAGCTCTCACTGCTAGGTGGGAGACCTAAATAGATCCATTTCTAGCTCGTTAGCTTTCATCAGTAGGCCACACCCATCTCCTCCCTGTAAAGGCATAGTATCAATTTTCTTACTTCTTCGTAGGGTCTATGTGTGTTTTTTTTTCTTCTAGCCAGGTTTTCCCTACGTAGCCAAGGTTTTTTTGTAGCTCCAGCTCAGTAGAATCTCATCTACTCGGTTCTGGGCTTTTTTCTTTTCTAACACCTAGCAAGCTCTCACTGCTAGGTGGGAGACCTAAATAGATCCATTTCTAGCTCGTTAGCTTTCATCAGTAGGCCACACCCATCTCCTCCCTGTAAAGGCATAGTATCAATTTTCTTACTTCTTCGTAGGGTCTATGTGTGTTTTTTTTCTTCTAGACAGGTTTTCCCTACGTAGCCAAGGTTTTTTTGTAGCTCCAGCTCAGTAGAATCTCATCTACTCGGTTCTAGGCTTTTTTCTTTTCTAACACCTAGCAAGCTCTCACTGCTAGGTGGGAGACCTAAATAGATCCATTTCTAACTCGTTAGCTTTCATCAGTAGGCCACACCCATCTCCTCCCTGTAAAGGCATAGTATCAATTTTCTTACTTCTTCGTAGGGTCTATGTGTGTTTTTTTTTCTTTCTTCTAGAATCTCATCTACTCGGTTCTGGGCTTTCATCAGTAGGCCACACCCATCCTACGAAGAAGTAAGAAAATTGATACTATGCCTTTACAGGGAGGAGATGGGTGTGGCCTACTGATGAAAGCTAACGAGCTAGAAATGGATCTATTTAGGTCTCCCACCTAGCAGTGAGAGCTTGCTAGGTGTTAGAAAAGAAAAAAGCCCAGAACCGAGTAGATGAGATTCTACTGAGCTGGAGCTACAAAAAAACCTTGGCTACGTAGGGAAAACCTGGCTAGAAGAAAAAAAACACACATAGACCCTACGAAGAAGTAAGAAAATTGATACTATGCCTTTACAGGGAGGAGATGGGTGTGGCCTACTGATGAAAGCTAACGAGCTAGAAATGGATCTATTTAGGTCTCCCACCTAGCAGTGAGAGCTTGCTAGGTGTTAGAAAAGAAAAAAGCCCAGAACCGAGTAGATGAGATTCTACTGAGCTGGAGCTACAAAAAAACCTTGGCTACGTAGGGAAAACCTGGCTAGAAGAAAAAAAAAAAAACACACATAGACCCTACGAAGAAGTAAGAAAATTGATACTATGCCTTTACAGGGAGGAGATGGGTGTGGCCTACTGATGAAAGCTAACGAGCTAGAAATGGATCTATTTAGGTCTCCCACCTAGCAGTGAGAGCTTGCTAGGTGTTAGAAAAGAAAAAAGCCCAGAACCGAGTAGATGAGATTCTACTGAGCTGGAGCTACAAAAAAACCTTGGCTACATAGGGAAAACCTGGCTAGAAGGAAAAAAAAAACACACATAGACCCTACGAAGAAGTAAGAAAATTGATACTATGCCTTTACAGGGAGGAGATGGGTGTGGCCTACTGATGAAAGCTAACGAGCTAGAAATGGATCTATTTAGGTCTCCCACCTAGCAGTGAGAGCTTGCTAGGTGTTAGAAAAGAAAAAAGCCCAGAACCGAGTAGATGAGATTCTACTGAGCTGGAGCTACAAAAAAACCTTGGCTACGTAGGGAAAACCTGGCTAGAAGAAAAAAAAAAAAACACACATAGACCCTACGAAGAAGTAAGGAAATTGATACTATGCCTTTACAGGGAGGAGATGGGTGTGGCCTACTGATGAAAGCTAACGAGCTAGAAATGGATCTATTTAGGTCTCCCACCTAGCAGTGAGAGCTTGCTAGGTGTTAGAAAAGAAAAAAGCCCAGAACCGAGTAGATGAGATTCTACTGAGCTGGAGCTACAAAAAAACCTTGGCTACGTAGGGAAAACCTGGCTAGAAGAAAAAAAACACACATAGACCCTACGAAGAAGTAAGAAAATTGATACTATGCCTTTACAGGGAGGAGATGGGTGTGGCCTACTGATGAAAGCTAACGAGCTAGAAATGGATCTATTTAGGTCTCCCACCTAGCAGTGAGAGCTTGCTAGGTGTTAGAAAAGAAAAAAGCCCAGAACCGAGTAGATGAGATTCTACTGAGCTGGAGCTACAAAAAAAACCTTGGCTACGTAGGGAAAACCTGGCTAGAAGAAAAAAAACACACATAGACCCTACGAAGAAGTAAGAAAATTGATACTATGCCTTTACAGGGAGGAGATGGGTGTGGCCTACTGATGAAAGCTAACGAGCTAGAAATGGATCTATTTAGGTCTCCCACCTAGCAGTGAGAGCTTGCTAGGTGTTAGAAAAGAAAAAAGCCCAGAACCGAGTAGATGAGATTCTACTGAGCTGGAGCTACAAAAAAACCTTGGCTACATAGGGAAAACCTGGCTAGAAGAAAAACACACACACACACACACACACACACACACACACACACACACATATATATATATATATAAGTTTTGGTGTATTTGGGTCTTTTCCCGTGTAAGATTGAGAGCATCTTGGCAACATTTTGACAAGGTCCCACTCGTCATCTTCAGGCTGGTGTCTTTGGCTTCGTGCTTGTGCGAGGAAAGCGTGATCGGAGCTGCCGTCTCTCTATAAATACTGGTGGGGAAGTGTGGAGTGCTGGCTGAAGAGTCCCGTTCATGAAGTTTAACACCGGACCCAAGATAACACATGACACCACCACCAATCATCCTCACCAGATTCAAACCCAAACCCATCCCATAGACTAAATACAATCACTACCCAGAAGACAGACCACGGCGGCATCACCAGCTGCTGCACCCCCCTCCAATCCCCACACAAAGCAAACTGACACAGGCCATGAACACATGGCAAGACCTCAAACTTGGAGCCAAACCAAAGCCCGGGATGTGGCATCACAGCCATCTGCTCAGGACATTACATCAAAAAACTCAGGATATCACAACACTAAAACTCAGGATGTTAACACACAGCCCATTACTCAGGTCGTTAAAACACAAAAGACTAATGGGCACACATCAAGGACCTCACCCACACAGGATGTTACGAAACAGCTGACTAGTCTGCAAACATCACCTCCATCAACTAATCAAGATATAACAACACAGGCAACCAACCCACTCACAGCAACAAAGCCAGCACCCCACACCTCCCCAGTATTTATAGAGAGATGGCAGCTCCTTTCCCGCGTCATTAAAAGTCTGTTAGTTGAAATACTTAAAATCCTGGCTAAAATCCCAGCTTAAAATCCTCCAAAATCCCAACAAAACACTTTGTAAGCTCTTTTGAAACTCTGGCTAAAATCCTAACCAACACTTTAAAAGTTTTATTTTTGGCAACGTTTCGACAAGCTCTCTAACTTGTCATCATCGGGCCCCTACTTTCAGTTTAGAAGCTGTGGGTATGCTGCGAGATCGGAGTTGTCGCTTTTCTATCTTAGCTGCTGCTGACGTATGCTGGTTTGCCTGCAATTCTGTGTCCTGATTGGAGGGCAGCAGTTTTTTCTCCTGCTTCATTATCCTAGCTGCAGCCTGACTGCGTGTTAAAGGCCCAGCTTTCTCTGGTTCCCTATTACTAACTGTCAATTGCAAATAAGGAAGTATATATATAAAAATATAATATATATAAAGAATATATATATAAAGTTATAGAGCATATTTAACATGGAAAACCTGATTGAGCAAACAACTATGTGTGCGTATCACTATTTTCTCAGTTACTAACCCCAACTTTTTACCCCAACTGTTTAGGGTGTCCCGCTCCCTTTTGCATCAGGGAGCAGGGGATGACCCTATGCAGGGGCGGGTCGAGGAATTTCGGTCAGATACGGGAGGGGCTGGACTCTGACTGGACAGAGTTGGTGGGGGAGGTGGCGATGGGTCTGGTGATTTGGGACGAGTTTGATCCTGTTACTCCCGAGGAAGTGGACAGGATCATGGGGAAGCTGAGTACCACCACATGTGTGCTGGACCTGTGTCCCTCCTGGCTCATTTATTTGGCCCGGGAGGTCACACGTGGCTGGATCCAGGCAATAACTGCCTCCTTGGGTGAGGGGAATTTCCCGACCGCCTTGAAGGAAGTGGTGGTGAGACCTCTCAAGAAGCCTAGCCTGTATCCAGCTATTTTGAATAACTTCTGTCCTGTCTCCAACCTTCACTTTATTGTGAAGGTTGTTGAGAGCGTGGTGGCACATCAGCTCCCATTGGCCCTGGATGAAGCAATATATCTGGACCCATACTAGTTGGGTTTCAGGCCCGGATACAGCATGGAGATGGCATTGGTCGCGCTGGTGGATGATCTCTGGAGGGCTCGGGACAAGGGTTATTCCTTTGTCCTGGTCCTATTAGATCTTTTGGTGGTTTTTGATACCATCGACCATGGTATCCTGCTGTGGCGCCTTGAGGGGTTGGGAGTGGGAGGCACTGTTTTACGGTGGTTCTCCTCCTACCTCTCTGGGCATTTGCAAGCGGTGTTGGCGGGGGGACAGAGGTCGGCCCCAAGGCCCCTCATGTGTGGGGTCCCTTAGGGGTTGGTCCTCTCTCCCCTTCTGTTCAACATCTATATGAAGCCGCTGGGGGAGATCATCCGTGGTTTTGGGGTGGAGTATCATCAGTATGCTGATGATACCCAACTTTTTATATCCACCCTGAATCAGTCCAGTGATGCCCACGACGTGATGTCCCGGTGCCTGGAAGCGGTGCGGCTCTGGATGGGGAGGAACAGGCTTCAGCTCAACCCTGCCAAGACGGAGTGGCTGTGGATACTGGCATCGCGGTTCCAGGAGAATATTCCATTGTTAGCTATAGGGGGTGAGATGTTGCCCCCTGTAGAAAGGGCGCACAACCTAGGCGTCCTCCTGGACTCATGGTTGACCATGGACGACCATGTTACGACCGTGACCAGGGGGGCATTTGCTCAGATTCGTCTGGTGCACCAGTTGCACCCCTACCTGGACCGTGATGACCTGCGCACAGTCATTCATGCGCTCGTCTCCTCCCAGATCGACTACTGCAATGCTCTCTACATGGGGCTGCCCTTGAAGACCACCCGGAGGCTTCAGCTGGTGCAGAATGCGGCCGTGCGGGTAGTGATGGGAGTGTCCCGACACTCTCATGTTACACCCTTCCTGCGGGACCTGCATTGGCTATCGGTTGCCCTCCGGGTGAGATTCAAGGTGCTGGTAATTACCTATAAAGCCCTACATGGCTTAGGCATGGGGTACCTGGCAGACCATCTGCAGCCAGCGACAGCTCCCCATTGCCCGGTGTGTTCTCATAGGGAGGGTCTCTTTGGGGTCCCGTTGGCCAGACAGTGTCAGCTGGCGACTCCCAGGGAGCGGGCCTTCTCTGTGGGCATGCCTACTCTGTGGAATCAGTTCCCCCTGGAGCTCCGGATGGCCCCTGACCTTCGCTCTTTCCGCCGTGACCTCAAAACATGGCTATTTGGCCTGGCCGGATTGGACTGAAGGGGGTTTTTTAAAGGGGATTTTATTGGTTTTTATATTTGAATACTGAATTTTATGTGTTTTTTATCATTGTGAGCCACCCTGAGTCCTTTGGGAGAGAGGGTGGCATACAAGTTTAATAAAATAAATAAATAAATAAATAAAATAAAACTTTTTAATTTTTTACATATCAAGGCCACAAGATGGACATCATACATCTCTTATTTCTGCACATTAATTTTATACGAATGACATCTTGTATTCTGAGCCATAGGCTCTGGACTTTCATTATACAGATATTTAATAACTTAATAAATGATTTACTATCTAGATAGTTATGTAAGTATAAAAAGCTAGAAAGGTCCTGGCAGCTTTTTAAATGGGTTACCACTATTGGCAATGGGAGGGGGGCGGGAAGCAGTATTTCCCCCCCCCCGGTACTTTTTCTGCTACTCCCAGCAAATTAATTATCTGTCTACAGCAATTCTACTTGTGATGCTGTGTGCTAATGCCTGCTTTGTGTCTACCCTCAGGTATACAATTTCATGGAAGCCAGAACCTCAATTAGGCATTATTCAAACAGCTTGGGTCTAGCCGTGCATTCCAAGCCATGCCCTGTGTGTTTAGCATCTGCTAGAGTCCATCTGAATGATCATTGTCCATATGTTATGGGCACGAAAGAATGACATCTTGGTGATGGAAAACCCCCTAATTGCCACCTTTGCTTGCAAACCCCACCAGAGCTAAATGCTTAAGATGAGTGATTATTCAGAATCATGTTAGCAATCTTTTCAGTGAGCACAGTCTTAATTAATTTTCAAACATATTAATCATGTATTATATATGAAGCTCCATAATGATGTTGCACATAAAGGCATACAACCTCACCAAGCGTTGAAAATTCAACTGAACAATTTAAAAAGTCAGAGGAAGAATCAGCAGCTGAAAATCCAAGGTGGTGTTACAAACAGATGCTCCCAATACTTAGGATGGGTCTTCAGAGCCTTCCCAAAAGCAGTTAGCATAGGGCAGGGGTCTGCAACCTTAAGCACTCAAAGAGCCATTTGGACCCGTTTCCCACAGAAAAGAAAACACTGGGAGCCACAAAACCTGGGTGGGCGTGGCCAACTCGATGTCACTCACTTCCACCAGTCACATGACCCCCCCTAGCCACGCCTACCCAACCGGTCATTAGGGCAGAGAACCAGTTGTTAAAAAACACTGGGAACCACAAAACCTTTTTGACATATCTCTCTCTCCCCCTCCCTCCCTCCCCCCCTCTCTCCCTTTCTCTCTATATCTCTCTATGTCTCTCTCTCTCCCCCTCTCTCTGTATCTTTCTGTCTCTGCCCTGGCTGCTTCTCCATCCCCCACCGTCGTCCATACCTTCTCAGGCCAGGCAAGGAGTGACTGGGAGGGGAAAGCAAGGGGCAGGAGCAGCCAGTGGTGGGATCACCCGACAGGGAGCCACAGCAGAGGGCCCAAAGAGCTGCATGTGGCTCCAGAGCCGCAGGTTGCTAACCCCTGGCATAGGGGAAAGATTCTTAAATAAATATGGAGTGACTGAATTGGCCTAAATGAAAATTAAACTGTTTTCAAGATGTCACTTTTAAGACACCACATTGCTAACTACATTATTATTATTTAAAGTAATGATGTACAATCCAACTGAAGTAAAATGACAGAAAGGGGAAAGAAATAGAAGCAATTGATGCAGGCGATAATTCTTAAATAATAATATAACCATTCTTCTGCTGACCTGCTGAAAACATAATTGGGAGACAAGTATTGAAACAACAGTTCACCCAATGAAGTGAACTCAATTTTATCCTGGCTATTGAGGGAAGCAGCCTGGGGAGGGAGGAGCCAGGATGGCAGCTGGTCTCACCATGTGAAAAGAACCTCTGGGGGCTGTATCACTTCAGAAGATTGATGGGGGATTTGTGTAGAATTGTAACTTTGAATGCTTTCCAAGAATATTTTTCTTAAATGCCCAAATTTGCTCTCTGCACTTCCCCCCGCAGAAGACCACACATCAAGCAGAAAACTAGTTTTAAAACTATTTTTGTTTGTGCTCTAGTTTTCCAGTATTTGGGAAGTTGTACTTTAGGGTTTCACATTAAATCCTCCATTTATTAAATATATAGAGTCACTTGACATTTTTCATGGCAGATCTGCACTCTCTGCTTGGCCCATCGTCAGTACGGGCCGCTCACCACTATCTGAGCACAAGAATGGATGATGTCATCCATTCCCATCCTGTTGCAAATGTGTCCCATACCCATGTTTTCCAGCTGCTTTTAGACCAGAGCCATCTTAAGCCCTTTACTGCCAAAATATTATTCATTAATATTTTATTCCACTCTACCAGAGACCAGAAGCTTCCTTTTCCTTTCAAAATTTTTTTAAACATATTTAAATTTTTACATGAGAATAGCAATAGCAAAGGGGCAGGATCTGGTCCGCAGGGTGCTTAGATCTGGCCCACAGGGCCACCATGGAAACAGCGAAGGACTGGCCTGTGGTGCCTTTGCCAGCAAAAATGATCTCACGAGGGCTGCCCCCACCACCCTGAATTCCATTTTCACTGGCAGAGGGTTGCAGGAGGCCCCGTCATAGCCTAAAACGGAGCTCAGGAGCCCATTGTTGCTGGCAGAGTGCTCGAGACATCACAGGCGCCCCCCACATGAGTGACATCGACCTGGCCACACCCACTCTAGCCATGCCCACCCTGGCCCCCTGAGATCAAACTCTGATGCGGCCAGTGGTGGGATTCAGTGGTGTCAAATAATTTAACAACCAGTTTTCTGCCCTAATGATTCCTTCCAACAACCAGTTTGCCAAATTGCTCAGAAAGTTAACAACCGATTCTCCCGAAGTGGTGCGAACTGGCTGAATCCCACCACTGGATGCGGCCCTCAATGGAATTGAGTTTGACACCCCTGCAATAGCACTTAGACTTATATACTGCTTCACAGTGCTTTACAGCCCTCTCTAACGGTTTACAGCGTCAGCATATTGCTCCCAATAATCTGGCTCCTCTTTTTACCAACCTTGGAAGGATGGAAGGCTGAGTCAACCTTGAACCAGTGAGACTCAAACTGCCGAACTCCTGGCAGTTGGCAATCAGCAGAAGTAGCCTGCAATACTGCATTCTAACCACTGCGCCACCATGGCTCAAAGAATGTTGCTGCTTTGATAGATGTATCCTGAACTTCCTCCCCCTCCCCCATCCAGCTTTAGACTGTGCAGTCTCTCAATTTAGTCCCCAAGCAATTTAATTGTACATTTGGATAGCAATGACAGTGCTTCATCAACACAAGTATCTGAAGTAACACCGCTGAAATGTGTCGGTAAACCTTCTCTTTATGGAGGCAATTCCTGGACCTGTGGATATGTTCCTCCATCATTAACTGCTCGAATTATAAGCACTTGATTTCATTGTAGCAAATTCAGTATGAACTATTGAAGGCTGGGTTTATTTGTATTGCCTTAAACCCTAATATCCATATATTCCGGTTCTTGATCATCCTAGACCATGACTCTGAATGTAATGGAAAACAAAATATGATTTTTGTTGAGCACATGATTATTAACATTGCAGTTGTATTTAAGTAGGTTAGATAGCAATCACTTCTACTCACATGTAGATGCATTATTCTCTTCTACAGAAATAAAAAAAAAAACCCCTTCAGTGCTACAAGAAAATCAATGCAGGAATTAAAGTCAGGTCTACCAAGGAATATATCATTATATCAACCTCCCTGCTTACATTTTCAAAAACCTACATCTTGTGAAACTGCACAGTTTGGGCCAGTTAGCTGCCCAGAACATGATGTCCTGCAAAATATGATAGACATCTAATTCCTGAACCATCTCTTGAATTCTCCACCTCTTTGTTGGAACACACTGTTCTTGTGAAAGACATCCTCCTGTTATCAACAACAAACTTATATTTGACAGAGGAACTTGGAACCTCAAACTACTTTGCCATTTTGCAGTGGAATTAATGTAATGATAAGGCATTTAATAATAGCATGTTCTCCCAGAGTAGAATCCTAGCAGCCTTGTTTGCAACCATTCAGTGACAGAGAACCAAAATAATAATTGAGACTAGTGCGAAAAAAATATTTCTGGCCTCTGCACCTTTGAAAATTATAGAGCTGCGGAATACCTAAGACACTGGTTAATCAGTCAGTCATATCTAATTTGTGCAATCCTCCACTGCAGCCTAACCTGTTTGTCTCCCATGCTGCTCACAACTATTTCTTGTGTCAAGTTCAGAAATTCCAGTGTTGATTGCAATGGATTGTAAATCAGAGCATCTTGATGCTCAAGTAAAGTAGCCATCGACTTACAATTTTTTAATGACACTTCAAAATTATGATGGCCTTAGAAATAGTGACTTGTCACCCCTGAAGTCACACAATTTAGTTGCTTGGCAACCAGTTTGCATTGATGATGGATCAAATGTCTCACAGTTATACAATCACAATTTGTGACCTTCCCAGCCAGCTTTTGACAAAGTCAATTGAGGAAGCTGGATTCACTTAACAACTGTTTGATTCACTTAATAAACACATGATTTGCTTAACAACCATGGTAAAAATGGTCATAAAATTGAATCCAGTGACATAATGACTTGCTGAATAATTCATTGCTTACCAATTGAAATTCAGGTCCCAATTGTGGTCATACTGCATCCAGTTTTGGTCACCACATTACAAAAAAGATGTTGAGACTTTGGGGAAAATGCAAAGAATAGCAACTAAGATGATTAAAGGCCTGCAAGAACAGTTGCAGGATTTGGGTTTGATTAGTCTAGACCAGTGATGGCTAACCTTTTTGCCATCGCGTGCCAGGAGAGGGGGGGTGGGGGAGGGTCGCGCGCACACGTGCCCATGCGCATGCATGCGCAACCCCCTCCCCCCTCCCCCCCCCGCTCCTGGCACATGATGGTCTGGTAGGCCCGTTTTTCTTTCTTACCTGGTTCCAGATCCTCTCTGTGTATCTGGGAAGGGCGAAAACAGCCTTTCCCACACCCTTGGAGGCCCTACGGAGGCTGAAAGGGCCCATTTCCCAACTCTCGGTGGGACAGGAAGTGACATTTTTTGCTGTCCCCAGCCTCCAGAACCTCTCTAGGAGTCTCTAGGAGCCTCTCTAGGAGTCTCTAGGAGCCTCTCTAGGAGTCTTTGGAGGCTGGGACAGGAAAAAACATCACATCCTGTCCCACTGGGAGTCAGGAAATAGGCCCTTTCAGCCTCTGTAGGGCCTCCAAGGGAGTGGGAAAGGCTGTTTTCACCCTTCCCAGATACACAGAGAGGATCTGGAGCCAGGTAAGAAAGAAAAACGGGCCTTCCCCACCCTGCCCCCAGGCCCTCCAGAGGCAGGAAACAGCCTGTTTCCCTACTTCTGGTGGGCCCAGAAGGCCCGAAAATCAGCTGGCCGGCGTGCGCATGCACCCCAGAGCTGAGCTGGTGTGCCCACTAATATGGCTCCGCATGCCACCTGTGGCACGCGTGCCATAGGTTCGCCATCACAGGTCTAGATAAAAGAAGGGCTGGGGTAGGGGCATGATAGGAGTATTCCAATATTTGAGAGGTTGCCACAAAGAGGGAGTCAATTTATTTTCCAAAGCACCAGAGGGCAGGACAAGAAACAATGGATGGAAACTAATCAAGGAAAGAAGCAACCTGGAATTAAGGAGAAACTTCCTAACAGTGAGGATAATTAACCAGTGGAACAGTTTGCCATCAGAAGTTGTGAGTGCTTCATCACTGGAGGTTTTTAAGAAGAGACTGGACAGTCACTTGTCTGAAATGGTATAAGGTCTCCTGCTTGAGCAGGGGGTTGGACTAGAAGATCTCAAGCTCTATTCTGATTGAATGTAAGTCAAGGATTGCCTGTATGGACAATGCCTGATTAGTGTTCCCATAACTTCCTGTGCTCCCATCCATGCAGAAATGGCAGGCCTCAGAGGCTGGCTCCTGAGCTCCACCACCACTATGGTGTCTGCCTAGTCTCCATACTTTGCTTCCCCAAATAGTGGTAGCAATAGAAATAGCGCTTAGACTTATATACTGATTCACAGTGCTTTTACAGCCCTCTCTAAGCGAGTTACAGAGTCAGCATATTGCCCCCAACAATCTGGGTCTTCATTTTACTGACCTTGGAAAGAGGGAAGGCTGAATCAACCTTGAACCAGTCAGGATTGAACTCCTGGTAGTGGGCAGAGTTAGCCTGCATTCTAACCACTGTGCCACCACGGCTCTAATCATGGATGCATTCATATCCTTCCCATATTATTTCCTTTTATGCTATCATACACCATTTTTCTTTTTTTCCTTCTTAGGATTTAATCACTGCTCTGTATAATTTAGCAATTGGGAGCAAGTTGTTCTTTTGCTCCTATGCCCCTCTGTAGATTCATGGAAATGCAGCAAGGAAGAACTGATAATTCAGTTTCATAGAAACCAAGCAGTAATGTTCCTATATTGTAATTTAAAGATGATTTTTTAAAAAGTAAAGGGAAGTTTTGCAGTCTAGCATGCAGATGGTGAGAAAGGAAGGGAAACATGCTTCAGCTAGCCTGGGCAGAGTTGGAAAAGATGCCCACTGGGAGAGATATGATTTGAATGGAATGTAAGAAGAATCGATTGACTTAATGACCATTGTTGGATCAATAACAAGAGTCTGTCTCTTTCATTCTGTAACTCTCACAGTGAACATAGCAGCCTGCTAGCTCAGTACAAAAGGAAGGTTCAAGTCATGGCCAGCTTCTAGAGCAGGGGCCCTTTAAGACTAGTGGACTTCAACTCCCAGAATTCCTCAGCCAGTCATCCTGTTTTAGCCTATGGCAATGGAGCTTGCATGTCTCCCTCAAGGTCATTTTCCCTACTTTCTACATAGCCATATCTCTGATTGGCTGTAGTGCTTGCCATGCCTCCTTCCCTCTGGAGCAGGGGGTCATCCTGGCTGGGGAATTCTGGGAGTTGAAGCCCACTAGTCTTAAAAGGGCTGAGGTTGGAAACCCCTGCTCTAGAGGGAAGGAGGCATGGCAAGCACTACAGCCAATCAGAGATATGGCTATGTAGAAAGTAGGAAGATAACCTTGATGGAGACATGTAATCCATTGCCATAGGCTAAAACATGTTTAAGTCGACAATATCCAGATAAGATTCAGAAGTGGACCAGGCAGGGCTTCTTTACTGAATAATAAGAAGGAACAGAAGGTGTTGCACAATTAGGCTTGCAAGATTCTATTCTTATAGCCAATTTCCATAAAAGCAGTTTTAGCCTTCTTGGGGAGTTGATTTCATGGTCTGGTTTGACCATGGGGCTAACATGCTGCTATCTGAGTGGCATGAAGCACCGAAGACCATTTACTCTAAATGGCTTAAGACAGAGGTTCCCAAAATAACATTTCAAAATGGGAAAACACATGTGTGAAATGCATCTCAGTAATCTAGGAGTAGAAGGGGGATTCCTGCACTTGAGAAGTAATAAGTGGCCTGTACTGGTTTGGAGGAAAGCAGAAATTACAGATCTGGTCTTTGTGTGAAACAGCCGTCCAGCAGAAACAAATAATAAAACTCTACCAAGATCTATATTCCACCCTTATTATTTTTACAAATAACTCAAGGTGGTGAACATATCCAACACAGCTTCCTCCTCCTTTTTTCCCCACAACAACTCTGTGAGGTAGGATGGGATCAGAGGGAGAGTCTAAACCTTCTCCGAACATGTGTCTTATTTTAATTGCTTTTTTAAAAAAATTAAGCTCTATATTTATTTGGGAGTTTAAGTTATGTTGCAATGTCATATCAAATTATTCTTTATAGAATGCCATGAGACTTTCTATTAAATAGCATTAATAATTCATTTGCAATAGTTAAGTGTAAATTGCTTACAGTATTTTTTTACTTTTTTCTAGTAGAAACCTCACTCCCCAGTTAGTACTTGCATATGTATGTTTTTTTTTCTTTCTTTCTAGATTCTTCCTTTCCATATAATATATTGGTTCCTCCTTTTCTTGATCACTATATTCACGTTAGTATATTTAGTTCCTCCTTTAACTCATAACACATCCCATTGCCCGGTTTGCGCCCATAGGGAGGGCCTGCTCAGGGTGCCGTCGGCGAGACAATGTCGGCTGGTGGCCCCCAGGGGTAGAGCCTTCTCTGTAGGCGCGCCCACCCTCAGGAATCAACTTCCCTTAGGGCTTTGGCTGGCCCCTGACCTTCGTACCTTTCGCCGCGAATTAAAAACTTGGTTATTCGAGTTCCCTGGCCTGGACTGATGGGGTTTTTACGGGTTTTAGTTGTATTTCTTTAATTAGGCATTTTAACTTGCATTGGAGTGTGGTTTTATTGTTGTGATTTTATTGTTGTGAGCCGCCCTGAATCCGTTGGAGATAAGGCGGCATATAAGCCTAATAAAATAAATAAATAAATAAATAAATAAATAAATAAACAAACAAACAAACAAACAAACAAACAAACAAACAAACAAACAAACAAACAAACTATATGTTCTCAGAATTTTGAACTGTTGGCACCCTTCTTGGCTTTGCCCTGTTTTTGGCATTTTGAATATGAATATGAGAATTACTGCCATACACTAGATAGAAGATAGATAGATAGATAGATAGATAGATAGATAGATAGATAGATAGATGGATGGATGGATGATAGGGTTTCTTTGACACTGCAAGTGTCCTCTGTTCCTCCTAATTATGGTTGTCTTGATAACTATTCTTCTACAGTTATTGGTTCTGATGGTCTCTTCTGGTCATCTAATTCCATTCCCACTAAGGGTCTAGGATTCAATTGTGGGCAAAGCACATAGTCGATTGTAATTATTAAAGTAGAACTATGAGATTTTTGCTTTTGCATACAATTTTCTTAAAATCAAACCAAGGAGAGTGTAAATTTGTTTCCAAAAGTAGAATTGATATTCATAGCTGTCATTCCATGATAAGCTTGCACAGGCTCCACTTAGTGGCTTTAATGAGAGGTACTTATAATGTAAGAAAACTAAGAATAGATTTTCCTACACTAGTATTTGCTTTGCAGCAGCTTTGGAGCTGCTCTGCTGCTTCCTTATTGGTTTGTGGGTGAGGGAAAGAGTATTTCTCTCTAAATAGTGCAAACTCTGTCCCTGTAAATCTGCAGCTAGCCATTTTTCAAAGCAATCAGTGCAGTAGATCTCTTTAAGACAGACCGCAGTAACAGTCTTGAAATATCTGGAAAACAGTATATGTAACTAAGTCTCAAGGTTGGGTATTTTTTGTTTTTGGAGTTTTGAGGGTGGTGTGCTTTTGAGTCAGTGTTGATTCCTAGCAACGGCAGGAAAGTCTGTGCAGTTTTTCTTGGCACTTTTCAGAACCATTGCTTGGCTCCTAGGGCTGAGAGAGAGCAGGCAGTCCAAGGTCACCCAGCTGGTTTCATCTCTAAAGTGGGACTAGAATTCACAGGCTCCTGGTTTCTAGCCAGCAGCCTTAACCCTTAGGCCAAACTTGTTCTCAGTCCTAAATTCTAATGATAAATTTATTACTAGATTATTTTCTTCTATTACTTTCATTTTTATAGATGCCCTTATAGATGTAAGAGCCTTGGTGGCGCAGCAGACTAAAGTGCTATTAAGTAGCACCAGCTGCCTGCAATTACTGCAAGTTCAAATCTCACCAGGCTCAAGGTTGACCCAGCCTTCCATCCTTTCGAGGTAGGTAAAATGAGGACCCGGATTGTGGGGGCAATAAGCTGACTTTGTATAAAAAAGAACACCGCTTAGGGGGGCCCCGAAAGCCCTACTAAGCAGGTATATACAAAAGTATGAAGGCTATTGCTTAACGCATTGTAAGCTGCCCTGAGTCTCCGGAGAAGGGCGGCATATAAATCAAACTAATAAATAAAACAATAAATAAATAAATGATATTTTTATATTCGTGTAAGCTGCCTTGAGTCACCATGTGTGAATAGGCGGCAATATAAATTTTCTAAAATAAATAAATAAATAAATAAAATAAATAAATCCACAGACAGGAGCTTCACTTCTCTTTCAGGCTCTAGTTTGCATTCATGTAAACCAGCAGTGGGGTTTTGGCTTTTTTTTTTTTTTTTTTCCGAGAAGGTTTTTTGCTATCAATATTTTAACTTTTTTGCAACCACCTGGAAAGTTTTGCATGTGTTCCGTATGGAGTGATATCTAAGTGTTCTTATGAAGTTTTTCAAAATAGCTGACAGATCAGCTGGAATAACAATTTTGTCACTGTGTAGATAGTTAAGCCATGTGATATTGACTCTCTGCCAAGAATGAGTTGAGTGGGGTAGGCATGCGGTGTGTATGTGATGATTAACTATTTTCTACAAAGTTCCAAACAGCCTGTAGCTTGGATCAAAAGCAGTATAAGGTGTTTATGTGAATAAAACCTTAGAGCCTTGGTAGTACAGTGGTCTAAAGCACCCTGTTATTAAGACCACCTGCCTGCAATTACTGCAGGTTCGAATCTCGCCAGGCTCAAGGTTGACTCAGCCTTCCATCCTTTCTAAGGTAGGTAAATTGAGGACCCAGTTGTAGGGGCAATAAGCTGACTTTGTATAAATATACAAAAGGATGAAGGCTATTGCTTAACGCATTGTAAGCCACCCTGAGTCTCCGGAGAAGGGTGGCATATAAATCAAATTTTAAAAAAACAACAACAGTAAGTAGCAAAGTACAGGTTACTTACTGGTCTGTAAGGTTTTATGTCTTCTAACAGTTGAATTGAATCCAGATCAAAATATTTTGGTATCAGAACAAAGTATGTGCTATTTTAAACATTTTGATGAGATGATATTCAACAGGACTGGGAGAACTCATTAACTTTCATTGGTTTTCAAAACATTGGTTTTCACTTTATTAGCAGAACTCATATCCTATAGCCTGTATTTCATTTTTTCCCTCATGCCTGTACTGCTTTAAGGAATTCTTTATCAATTTGGGCACTCTGCCTTCATGGATCTATGGATATTCTGAAAAAGCAGCCTATTATTGTCTGGTCTCCTTTATGATCTTGAAGCAATACCTGCACAAGTGTCTGCAGAATCTGACAATCTTATATGAATGATAATAGGAATGTGGCATTGCGAGCTCTGCCCTTATGTAATAAGTATAATTAATTTGACA
Organism: Pituophis catenifer annectens; assembly: GCF_029215685.1. Lineage (NCBI taxonomy): Eukaryota > Metazoa > Chordata > Lepidosauria > Squamata > Colubridae > Pituophis > Pituophis catenifer. The sequence continues at coordinate 237,809,089 of NW_027256882.1, forward strand.
CAATTTGTCCAACCATCTGCCAGAATTATTGGTAGCCTCTTGCACTAAGATTGAAACTATCTAGGTTTAACTCCATCCTTAGCCATAGAAGCTCACTGAGTAATGTTTGGGTCAGGCATTCTCCCTTAGCCCAGTGTACCTCCCACAACTGTGAGCACAAAATGGATCAAGCTGCCTTGACCTTCCAAAGAAAAGGCAGTATAGACTGTACCTCTCTCTTTTTGTGGCGCAGTTTGACTATTTCAGATTTATACAGGTAACCCTCGACTTACAACAGCTAATTTGAACTTACATAGGTACTGAAAAAAGTGACTTATGACCATTTTTCAGACTATTGCAATATTCCCATGGTCATGCGATCAAAATTAAGAAGGTTGGCAACTGACTCATCTTTATAACGGTTGTAGTGTCCCGGGGTCATGTGATTCCCTTTTGCAATCTTCCGACAAGCAAAGTCACTGTAGAAGCCCAATTCACTTAACAACTGTGTTACTAACTTAACAATTGCAGTGATTCTTTTAACAACTATGTGGTGAGAAAAGTCATAAAAGGGGGCAAAATTAATCAATCACTTGTGGTTGTAAATCAAGGACTACCTGTACATATACATTCTATGACTGTGATATCATTAACGAATCTGTTAGGTCAGTCATCATTACTATCAACCCATGCTAAACTCTAGCATTTTACTTTGAGAAGAACAGCTTATTCCTTATTCCTTAAATTTGCAGGAAGAAATTATATTTTCTCGTAAGTCTTTGCAGCGAACACTTCCACATGTCACATCAGGGTAAATGGAACACATGCTTCTTACCCTAAAAGTTTTTTAATCTGATTATTAAACACATATGTTTTAAAACCATTCTCTGTCTCTATAATAGAGTTCTCTATTCAATTTCTTTTTCTTTTTTGCTACCGCAGTCTGCAAAGGACTTGGTAGCTTCTGCAGATTTTGAAATCTTTCATGATTTGGAATTAATCAGTGTCACTGATTTCTTAAATTACTTCCCAAGAACTGTTAGAGTCAACACGTTCATTGATATCCCATCTTTTCTGACTTCTCTTACCTTTCTAATATTGTAAAGCTGTTTTCTAATATTTATAACAATCAAGAATATTAGCATGACTTTCTGGCCTCTGTGCCTGTCCTGTCTCCCAGTTAGTAACCCTAGGCTTAATTTGCATTGCTTGGATAATATTTACCCCATGATATTCCCCCATTCAGACCTGGGTGGGCTGGCTCCTCCTGTTTCCCTCTTTAGCAGTGTTTGTATGCCAAGAAAATGTTAGCAATTTCTTCCCATCCCTTAAATTTTCTGTATCCCGAATCTGGGCCTCAATCATTTCTGACTTTCTCATCCACCCTGCCCCTTCTAAAGTTATTTCTATTTGTAGCTTTTGGATTAAGGTTTCTACAGTCTGTTCTGGATAATTTTATTTTTTGCTGACTTTGTCCCCATGTTCACCTTCCTTCTCATGCAACAACTTCATATATGCCTCAGGAGATTCTCCCGGCATCTCTGGCCTTTGATCTCATGGCTCTCACAGATCTGGTTTATCTTGGAGAAAATAAAACTTTCCTAAGAAAAAGTCCTTTTTATTTGGAGCAAACAGAAAAGACCAGAAAGTGAACTATAATTTCAGCCTAACTGAAATTATATTTCTTCTCCTACATTCAGTTTTATATAATTTGGCAGCTGAAGAACTTCTATTTCTAATCAGCTGTTATAAAACTGTCTGCTAATATAGAAACTGTTGCCATAATAGGCCTCAGAAATATGTAACTTAAGGCTTCTGACTGGAATTCTACTGACATTCAGGAATCTCCAGAACTATCAGACTTTTTGACCTCTTAGCTTTTTTTTCTTTATAACCTTACAAGCGCTGAAGAATGTGGCTTGTTTACAGTCCTTTCCTTACAATAAAAAAATCCCCAATTTTCCAGTTTTGTTCCTGCTTCTATTCCTCCTGTGTTTTTCCTTTCCATAGAAGATATTGGCTCCTCCTTCTCTTGTTCACAAATTGGGACTGTATTTCACTACATTCCTACTCCGGTGCAAATATGTAACAAATATTGTAAGCAGCACAAAAATTACCACAATGGATTAAACTAGGACAATGGATTTAAACTAGAATTCCTTGTGTATCCAATCACACTAGGCCAATAAAGAATTCTATTCTCAGTAAGAGTCAACGGAGATGGCGCAGCACTCATACAAGAACCTAGCTCCACATTCTTAAGTGTTTTTATGACGTTCAGAAAAAAACATAGGTAGCTCAGTGTAAAATGCCAAGCACTCTGTTGCTGGTCAGGGCTGAAGAAACAGGTTCTGCATTCTTCTGTCACCTCAGGCATGGAAGGAACACACTGTTCTCCATGTTTTTCTTCCCTGCAGAGTGAAGCAGTTGCAAGCAAGCAGCTCAGCTAAACTGAAACTGTTTCACCCTAAAAATGACTGTTTTCTTCTTTCACTCTTTCCAGCTCCTGGTTCTCTGAGGAAAACACAATGGGGTTTAGAGCAAGTTTGCTCAGGAGGAAACAGAGTTTAAAAGTACAGTGTCTTGGATGTGCCGTGAAAATTGAATGGGTTTCTATGTAGACTCAATGCTTATCAATTGTGCACTTTGTATTTTATTTATTTCTTTGTATTTTCTTTGTATTTTATTGTATGCTGCACGAGTCAAAAAGAGGGCTGTGAAAATATTTACAAACCGCTCGCATCCTGGACATAAATTGTTTCAACTCCTACCCTCAAAATGATGCTATAGAGCACTGCACACCAAAACAGCTAGACACAAGAACAGTTTTTTTCCAAATGGCATCACTCTGCTAAATAAATAATTCCCACAACACTGTCAAACTATTCACTAAGTCTGCATTACTATTACTATTAGTCTTCTCATTGTTCCTATCACCCATCTCCCCCCACTTATGACTGCATGACTGTAACTTTGTTGCTTGTATCCTTACAATTTATATTGATATTGTTTCCTAGTATGATTTGATTGCTTATTTGTACCCTATGAGTATCATTAAGTGTTATACCGTATGATTGACAAATGTATCTTGTCTTTTTATGTACACTGAGAGCATATGCACCAAAGACAAATTCCTTGTGTGTCCAATCACACTTGGCCAATAAAGGATTGTATTGTATTGTATTGTATTGTATTGTATTGTATTGTATTGTATTGTATTGTATTGTATTGTATTGTATTCTATTCTATTCTATTCTATTCTATTCTATTCTATTCTATTCTATTCTATTCTATTCTGTGGTTGATTGTTTTTTTTAAAGCAGGAAGGGTATGAGAGTGTAATCTGGATTTTGTGGGGGAAAGAGATATGGGGGTCAGTGGGACGCAGGTGATGGAAGATGCCTCATGATGCAAGATTTACCACTTACATAGGCGCACCAGGTGTCAGCATGCAAGAATGCCAGGACAGGATTTGTATTGTATGTCACACTGTGTGTCTTCTCATATTTAATGTAATTTTGGTCTTTTGAAGATGCCTATAGGAAAGTTCTTTTATTTGGGTACATCTAACTTTAACTGTGACAATGTTTCTAGGTCTTGGCAACATTTAAGAATTCCCCAGCCAGCCCGATCTAACAAATACTGTTAAGCCAATTTGGGTTTCAGAACTTGGAACTGCACTTTGAAGCATGGTTGTCAGTGGGACCAGTAGACTTGGCCTCCTAATTATTTTCGCTCATCACATATAATAAAGCAAATGACCCAATACTGCAATGTTATCCTGCAAATAAATGTCCATGGTCAATATACTTTGACTATATACTTCCTTTGGTTTCATGACAGGTCATGTTGCCTGTTGGAAGGTTGCACATTCCAGTTTATGAGTTGCTATTTTCTGAGTGATGGAGTGTTACAGCACAACGATCCCACATTATGAATTTGCAACAAGGAAGTAATTACTGAAAAGTAATAGGAAAGAATAGTGGTTTTCAGTGGCAGCCATTCTTCAACTATAATTGCATCAAAAATCCAGCAAAACATTAGTTTCCCTGGCAAGATTTTTATTTGACTTTTGTTCCATCTCATTCAGGAAATGTTATTGTATTTATTTCTCCTCTTCCTGTATTATATTTTCTTTGCTTCTGAACAATCATAGGGGGAAAACCCTTTTAAGGAGAGAAAGATAGAGTAACTACAGATTTCTGACTGATAATGCTAGGAGGGATATTTACCTGGCAGCACATTAAGAATACTTATACTTCAAATAAAGCAAGAAACTATAAATAACAAGCATTTAATTCAAATAGAACACATTCATTTAGACCTATATAAATAGTATTTTTTAAAAATAGGATATGACTAACATACGCTAGTGCTGATAACATACTGAGAATAAGTTAAATTGCATTTTACAATATAGATAATCCTCAATTTACAACAGTTTGGTGACTGTTCAAAGTTACAATGCCAGTGAAAAAAGTGAGTTATGATCATTTTTCATGGTTGTAGCATCCCTGTGGTCATGTGATCAAAATTCAGACGCTTGGCAATTGACTCATATTTATGATGGTTGCAGTGTCCTGAGTCATGTGACCACATTTGCGGTTTTCTGACAAACAAAGTCAGTGGGGAAACAGTTTCATTTTACAACTGTGTTACTAACTTAACAACTGTAGTAATTCACTTAGCAACTGTGGCAAGAAAATGGGGCAAAAGTCACTTTTGTAAAATGGGGCAAAAGTCACTTAATAAATCTCTCACTTACCAACATAAATTTTGGGCTCAATCGTGGTCATAAATTGAGGACTACCTGTATTGCCTTTTGTGAATATCCTTTTGGAGAGTGTCCCCACCCCATTTTCTGCCTTCTTTCCCAAGTGTTTGAAATTTATAGAAGAATCTGGTCTGGAAGTTCAGTGCTTTAAAAGACTAGCCCACATCAAAGGGTTAATCCCTGAATTCTTGAATGAATAAAAGAATTGAGTGTGGAGTAACATGTGCTAAATCAGAGCAAGTCAGAGAACAGACTTCAACCACTGCTCAGGGGATATGCAACTGATTGTTTGATGGAATTAATACTATTGTTCAGGGACAGCTGCTGGTGTCCTGGGTGGCAAAGGGAGACTGCTGCTTCTCTGTCTTTTGACATCACTTCCAAAGAGGAAGTGCATATCAGATTGAGGAGAACTCTGGGAAGGAAAATGCTTGGATAGAGATCCAGATCTTCTTCTTCTATGGTTATATTATGATTAATATGAAATCCAATGGAAGCAGAAAAAGAGAGACAGAGAACCAGTTGCTACAATGTTAGACATTCTAGTGCTGTGATGGCGAACCTATGGCACGCGTGCCAGAGGTGGCATGCAATGCCCTCTCTGATGGCACGTGAACCGCTGCCCCAGTTCAGCTTTGCTGCGTATGTGCCCGTGCCACCCACCCACCAGCTGGTCTTTGGGTCTCTGCCGTCCATGCGTGGGGGTGGGAGGCGTGTGAGGGGCCACGCGTGCATGCGCAGACAGGCAGTCTGCATCAGGGGTCTGCGCGTGCATGTGGGGGGGGTGCGTGCGCAGGGACCACATGCGCATTACATTTGGAGGGTTCGGACATGCGCATGTGTATTTGCATGCACATGTACACACTTTGGGCACTCGGTCCAGAAAAGGTTAGCCATCACTGTTCTAGTGACATTTACTGACAAGGTTGGTTTTGAACCACAATTCTCTGCTTATAAAATAAAATAATCATGTTCTACCTATGCAAGAATGTGATTGATAAAGTACTTAATATGTGTTACCATATACTTGATTAAAAATGGAGCATACATGGTAAGTATCTGAATCCATCCAATGTGTGAGGGTATCTTTTCTGTGGCCTACTTGCAGCCTTCAGAGACTTCCAAATATCATGATTCAATTATAATGTTTAATTTTACAGGAGGTAAACATTATTAACTGCACGATGGGGTCATATTTAATGTTAATTTCATCAAACAGTAATGAAAAGTAAATCAATTCAGGGGTGGGCTGCTGGGGGTTTGCAGGGGTTTGGGAGAAACTCTAGCTAAGATTAGGTATAATTTGGAGAACCCTCAAATCCCACTTCAGACTGGCCCTGCCCTGCCCACCCCTCCCATGAGTCCCCACACGGCCCGTTTTGGATGCAGGTAAGTGCAGGGTGCTCATGGAGGGTTGGGGAGGGTGAAAAACAGGCCTACCGGAAGTTCGAGCCCGTTTGCAGCCTCCAGAGCCTGGGGAGGCAGATTTTGCCCTCCCAGAGGTTCGAGGAAAGCCTCTGGAGCCCGGGGAGTGCAAAAATTCCCTCCCCCCCGGTGGTGCAGGAGGCTGACTAGGCCACCCACCATGCCATGCCCACTCAGCAATCGGGCAGAGAACCCCTTGCTAAAATGTTTGAAGCCCACCCCTGAATCAATTAATTGTTGCTTGCCCACCATTTCCTATTTTCGGAAATGGGATATTGAAAGCAAATGGCATGTTAGCCATTTGTTAACATTTGAAATTCAAATTTTTTTACTACTGGTTCTGTGGGCATGGCTTGATGGGCATGGTGTGACTTGGTGGGCATGGTAGGGGAAGGATACTGCAAAATCGTCACTCCCTCCCCACTCTGGGGCATCCAGAGGTGGTATTTGCCGGCTCTCTGAACTACTCAAAATTTCTACTACGGTTCTCCAGAACCTGTCAGAGCCTGCTGGATTTCACCCCTGCATGTTAGGATCTCTTGACTCCACTCTCCATTATCAGGTGATGTACATGCCTGTTCCTTGAAGATCTAGAGTTCTTTTGCATGTGATACCTTTGGTTGGAATTAGCTCTCAAAACTCCTTCAAGCATGATCCACTCAGCCACAGAGCTATATTGATCCATCTCAGAAGGAAATGTTAACCTAGTTCACATCAACCTCTGCTATTTTCTTTCTTAGCATTAATGCTTCCTCTGTTTGCTCTGTTAACTCACTCAAATGGTACATGTTTATATTTAAACATGACCTTTCCCGTCTTGGAACAAACTATTAATGCCTAACAACTTTTTCATTTTGATTTTTCTAATCAATAAGCCTTATGGAGCAGGTATGCTTGGCAATTCCCAGTTTCAAAGATTTTCTCTTCAATCCCTAATCTATATGGCAATTTCCCTTCTCTGTTTACCATTTCAGATTACAGATACAACTAAAAGAACAATAACAAAGAAGATATTTTCTCAAGAAGTTGCATGATACTTCCTCCTTCTGTTGTTTGATACTTCTACGTAAGCACTAGTCTGAAAAGACATGTACAGGATTGCATTGTTAAAAATGTTCTTGGAATCACTTTAATTATAAGATTAATAAGATTAAATTAAACCTTGATTGATTTGTTGACAGTTACTTTTGCAACATGTATCATTTTACCTGGATTATGTATATTTCAATTCATGTTCTTTTGGACTCAAAGCTTTCCTATCTGTTCGACTTACCAAGATTGCATGCCAAACAAATAAAATAACTACCCCATTACTGGATTATTAAATCTTTGCTTTTGCCTCAATGTTGTCAGTTACCTGTTAGGCCTAGGAACAGGTATAGCTTTCTACAATTTTTGATTTCTTAAAAATCAAAATTTTTGATCAAAACAATCAAAATTTGTGTAGTACTATCAAAAGAAGAATCTGCATGTCCAGTCTCCAGCTGATCTTTTTCAGCAATATTCCCCCATGCATGACTTATCCAAGTGACATATCTTACATGTGTCTCACTTTTAATATTTACAAAACACAGGTACATTTTAAATGAAATTTAATTTAATTTCAAAAAATGCAGAGAAATACAAACAGAAGAATTAGCCGCATGCTAATGTGTGTATTACTTGGTGTGGCTAACATTAAGCTTAGTTTTAAGCCTCTCAATCTTCTTGAGAGTCTCTTTAGACAGCTATACAATTTACTTGGAAAACAACCCCAATTTGGTTGTGAAAAGAATACTATTTTAAAGGTAAACCATAAAATAAAATAAAGACTCATAACTGTGTCATCTATCTATCAAATCATATGGGGACTACCTTAGCTAAGGGGTTGTGGAAGTCTGCCATAATTACCCTATTGCAATTAGTTCAGGAAGTGCAAATTATCTTGTTTGATATTTAGATGTAACCCAAACACATTTCTTTTCCACCCCTAGAATCTATGGCTACCTGTGGCTGACTATCTGTGGCTAGGATCCACATTGCTCTCAGGAGGTCATGTTGAATAGGCCAGGTGCACATTCATACAATTTATAATCACTAGGGTCTTTTGCACTCCTTACTCTGTTTCCTTTGCAAGCATAGTCACCCTTCATTCTGAAATCAGCAGGCTGTTGCTGGGAGTCTATCATGAGAATCCATACTTTGAGGAACTGAGCCCTGGCACCATCTGCTGGTCTTTCAAAGGGAAAAATCTGATTGGCCTCAGACTGCTGTGTGCCTGCTAGGGCCATACTTCAGTTAATTTGAAGTATGTTCAGTTGTTTTTTTGCTTTGTGAAGAACTTTTGCAAATTGCATTCAAGGCAATTAGGCTGATCTACTCTTAGTTGCAAGTACCTATTAACCTTTCAGTCAGCTTCTCTTCTGGATAAGGTCTCTCTCTCTCTCTCTCTCTCTCACACACACACACACACACACACACACACACACACACAACACACACACACACATTGTTCATTTAAGATTTCACAGGGTTTCATATAACTATTCACTTCAATCAGGGCATTCCATTCAAAACCTAGCCCTAAATCTAATGGTAACTCTAACCTTAAGCTACATCTCATGGTTTCAAGTATGCCCAGCCTTCCATCAGAACACACTTGGATATAGACAGATTTTTCAATATTTATCCCAGTCATATCTATCTTAGTCATGCTTTCCCATGGGAGCCTCTCTATATTCTGTTTTTGCTTATTAATTTTAAGCTTAGTTTTGAGTGCCCTGCAACAGATGTTTGGAATAATTACTTGGAATAGGGACACACCAGGGAAGCCCATAAAAGGAATCCTGGCTCCCATTTAACTCTTCCCTAACAGTTAATGAAACCTCTAATAGTTGTTGTTTTTCCTGCTTTGTTTGAAAGTCTCATTCTGATGCTGATGTTGGAGATGGAAGGGAAGTTTATTTTACTAACAGTTCCCTTTTGTGCAAAGTGATCCTCAATTCTTGGCTGTTTTACATACCTCAACGAAGAGAGGTAACCAGGACTAACACTTTGATGTTTCTTCCCCCGCCCCCCCCCATATCTCCCTATATCTTCCCCCTATAACCAATTTTGTTGTATACATGATGTACAATGACAATAAAGGCTATACTATACTCTGGACTTGACTCTCCCAGTGATTTCTCCCAAAGGTTTATCTCTAGTCATGTTTAATTGAGAGACACAAGGCGTGATGGCCCACACCTTTAACATAGCATGCAATATGGCCCTTGGGACATTTTGTTTATGCCCCAGAAAGTATTTCAAAATTGCTTGGTGACATATATGGCTTGTTATGTGTGACTACGCTGTTCGTTTCTGGCTCGCAGGAACTTTGAATAAACTATGATGATGGTGGTGGTGGGAATGGTCATTTCATAACTCCATTCTAAAGGGTGCTGTTCGTATAAACAGCATCCACATTCTATTTGCAGATCCAAATTAAGCCCTGAAGGAAGTAAACTGAAAAGGTGGTCTGGTAAGGCATATTCTGCATTTAATCCCATCAATTGTCAGTTTTCTATCTAGTCAATCAATCAATCAGAATAGACCTGGAAGGGACCTTTGAGGTCTTCTAGTCCAACCCCTTGTTCAAGCAGGAGACCCTATACCATTTAAGTTTCTCCTTAATTCCAAGTTGCTTCTCTCCTTGATTTGTTTCCATCCATAGTTTCTTGTCCTGCCCTCCAGTGCTTTGGAAAACAAATTGACCCCCTCTTCTTTGTGGCAGCGTCTCAAATACTGGAATTCTGCTATCATGTTCCCCCTAGTCCTTCTTTTCTCTAGACTAGCCAAATCCAATTCTTGCAACCGTTCTTCATATGTTTTAGTCTCCAGTTCTTTAATCATCTTAGTTGCTCTTCTCTGTACTTTTTCCAAAGTCTCAACATCCTTTTTTATAACCCAACATCCTGGATGCAGTATTCCAGGTATGGTCTTACTAAGGATTTATATAGCGGTATTATATAAATACACTATGCATACAATGATGACACTGCATGCATAGCACTTCCAACCCAATTTATACAGGTTAGTGAAAGTGTAAAGCATTATCTCCATATCTTTTGTGAAAAGGTTTGGGAAATCCTTCAGCGTTGGGAAAATATTACTAGTGGAACTCTCCTGCCACCCACTGGCTCATTGCTTGAACCACAGAATTGCTAATTCTCTGACACATGTTTGGTGGAACAATGCCAAGTGATTCTAATATGGTCATTTTGAATGTATTTCCTTCCCACGCTTTTAAAGTGGCTTTGGTACTAGATGGATAACATCAAGAATTTTAGACCAGACTTCTTCTGCGGAGCATGGAAGGAAGGATGTTTCAGTTTTCACAGCGGCCTCTTTTAAGATTCTTGGTCAAAGGGGAAGAATTGAGATTCCCTCTTGGTGCTTCTTCAGGCATCATCCTGATGGCTAACGCTGGCACGATAAAAGGCAACCTGCTGGATGATGGCACCCTCAGCTGGGGAAAGATAAAGGCAGGGATTGGTGTGCAAGTGACTCAGCATTGCATCATTCGGAGTAGCTCTGAATAGATGTACTTGTGTGTATTTTCCTGGTGATTAATTTCTCCCCATCAAATGTAGGATGTAAATGCCTTCATTTGAAACAGAATGTGATGAAAATGCTAAAAGAAAATTTTCAGGGAAATTGAGCTCTTCGCATAATGAAGACAAGCTTTCCCAGACAAATCAAAGCACAGAAAAGAAAAAGGAGTATTGTTGGCATTTACCGATGTTTACCTACTCTAGATCAAAGTGGGCATTATGAGAAATGCCCTAGAAGCAAAAAGGAAGTGATTAGGTTGGAGAAAAATACCAGGCTATCATGGGACCCAGCAGTTTGTAGTTGAGGATTCCTATACCAAACAATTCAGCTGTCCTACCTTCAAGAACAGCATAGGGCAGGGCTGTCAAACTCGTGGCCCACGGGCTGGATGGTGGCCACGCCTATGCCCGGTTTAGCAAAGGGAAAAAAGTCATGATACGTCATGTGACACTACCATGATGCTGTGAGTTTGACACCCTGGCATAGGGCCAAGCATGTTTACTTTCCTCCCCATCATTGTTTATTCTGCTTGTCATTTGCTTGAAGCAGTCACCTTTCATGTCCAAAGGGCAACATCCATCTACAGAGACTCTTCTATCCACAGACATTCCATGCTAATTTTCCACTGTGTAATTAGTCCCCCGATTTAGCACCCTGATTACCCTAATTTCCTTTTCTTGTGCTAGAAATTGCATATGGTTATAAAGCCTTGTAAGACTTAATATTATGTGCTGACAGCATTCCTGTGACTATGTTCGATGTTTTATTGATTCTCTGTTATATCAATTTAGTACAGAAGTTAGTTAGTTAGTTAGTTAGTTTATTAAACTTCTATACTAGCCCTTCTCCCGAAGGACTCAGGGCGGTGTACAGCCACGTTAAAACACACATAAACTCACAAAATTTAAAAACAATTTGAAACGAATATATAAAATTTGGCCCACGAAGTTAAAAATAACAAACAACCCAATTTAAAATTCATATTCTAAGCCAGCCCAGCCTGTTGGAACAAAAGAGTCTTAAGGGCATGGTGAAAAGTATGAAGGTCGGGGATCATACGAACATCCAGGGGCAGGTCATTCCAGAGGGCAGGTGCCCCCACAGAGAAGGCTCTCCCCCTGGGTGTCGCCAGTCGACATTGTTTGGCCAACGGCACCCTGAGGAGTCCCTCTCTGTGGGAGCGTATTGGCCGGTGGGAGGCTACCGGTGGCAGAAGGCGATCTCGTACATACCCAGGTCCTAAGCCATGGAGCGCTTTAAAGGTGGTGACCAGCACCTTGAATCGCACCCAGAAGACCACTGGGAGCCAGTGCAGCTCGCGCAGGAGAGTTGTTACATGGGTGCGCCATGTCACACCCATAATTACCCGCACGGCCACATTCTGGACCAGTTGGAGCCTCCGGGTGCTCTTCAAGGGGAGCCCCATGTAGAGAGCATTACAGTAGTCCAGACGAGACATGACAACGGTGTGAGTGACTGTGCGCAAGGCGTCCCAGCCCAGAAAGGGACGCAACTGGTAGATCAGGCAAACCTGATAGAAAGCTCCCCCGGCCACGGCTGTCATATGGTCTTCTAAAGACAGCCGTGCATCCAGGAGAACACCCAAGTTGCGAGCCCTCTCTGAGGGGGTCAAGATCTTGCCCCCAATAGTCAGCGATGGAGCTAGCTGGCTATATTGGGACACCGGAAACCACAGCCACTCGGTCTTGGAAGGGTTGAGTCTGAGCTTGTTTCTCCCCATCCAGATCTGCACAGCCTCCAGGCACCGGGACATCAGGTCAAAGGCATCATTGTGGTGGTCCGCGGTGGAGATGTACAGCTGAGTATCATCAGCGTACTGATGGCATTTCACCCCAAAACCACGGATGATCTCACCCAGCGGCTTCACATAAATGTTGAACAGAAGGGGTAAGAGGACCGGCCCTTGCGGCACCCCACAAACAAGGTGCCTCGAGGTCGACCTCTGACCCCCTGCCAACACAACTGCATACGGTCAGAGAGGAAGGAGGAGAACCACCGCAACACTGTGCCTCCCACTCCCAACCCTTCCAATCGATGCAGCATGATACCATGGTCGATGGTATCAAAAGCCACTGAGAGGTCTAATAGGACCAGGACAGAGAAACAACTCCTGTCCCGGGCCCTCCAGAGATCATCAACCGATGCGACCAATGCCGTTTCCGTGCTGTACCCTGGCCTGAAGCCCGACTGGTACAGATCTAGATAGAAGTGTGCTGTAGTTTTGTCACCCGGTGCCAATTCCAAATTTGAGGAGTTCTTAGCTGTGAACTTGATCCTAGATTTATGGAGATATCTAAAGGGATTTCTAATAGCAAGATTTATTGGGGCTAAACAGTGCTGCCCCGATATAGGATCCTTCTCATGGATCTGTTTAATTATCCACAATGCCCTGTTAGATGTTATCAAGGAAAAATTGATGTGCAACATTTAAAAAGAGGACCTTGTTGTTGTGGCTCAGCAATTATGTAGCAATGAAACCAAACCTGTCTGTGTCGCAATATGTAATATTGATCACTAGGAGGCACCACATATTTGATTTTGTCCTGTTGAGACACCTCTGATGTAAGACAGCCAGATCTTATTCCATGGATAAATTTTCAATTTGTCTAAATTCTATGTTGAGGATCTTAACTAATGAGCCAAATTGGTTTAATTATTTTAAATTGTTTTTTTTTAAATTTCATTATATGTCTGTTATTCTGACTATTCACCGCCCTGAGTCCTTCGGGAGAAGGGTGGTATAAAAATTAATTAAATAATAATAATAATAATAATAATAATAATAATAATAATAATAATAATAATAATAATAATAATAATGGGTTTAAACTCTCTATTGGGAATTGAACTCATGGCCTTTTGCATTCGTTTTAGGACCTGAGCCAGATCCTGGTGTGCAATGCCTGCTGGGAAAAAGACACACAGAAGCTATCAAAATTGTATATGCAGTCTACCTTCCCTTAAGCTCTCAGACCAGAGAGTTATCTCTGAATCTCTGTTCTTAATATGCCATGTTGCCTGCGTGCTCGCTATCTTAATAATAAGATTCCTGCATGCTAACTTTGGCTAGGATATGGACCACAGCTCAATGGAAACTTCAGACTTGCCTTTTTCAGTAAAGAGGCAGATCGAATAGGGTCATTTGAATATTTACTATTGTATCTTATGGGACACAGTGGCTCAGTGGCTAAGACACTGAGCTTGTCAATCGAAAGGTCGGCAGTGGTTCGTATCCCTAGTGCTGCGTAACGGGGTGAGCTCTCGATACTTGTCCCAGTTTCTGTCAACCTAGCAGCTCGAAAGCATGTAAAAAATGCAAGTAGAAAAATAAGGACCACCTTTGGTGGGAAGGTAACAGCTCTCCGTGCTCATTTGGCATTTAGTCATGCCAGCCATATGACCACGGAGGCGTCTTTGGACAGCACTGGCTCTTCGGCTTTGAAACGGAGATGAGCACTGCCCCCTAGAGTCGGGAACGACTAGCACGTATGTGCGAGGAGAACCTTTACCTTTACTTTACCTAAACTTAGACCAAATGGTAGAAAAGCTAACATGATGGCCTATTTATTTCCATGTTCCTTACCATCAGACCCTCATAGTATTTGTTTCCTGCTCTCCAGGGGAATAAAACTTAGTTAAAGGTTGTTTACCCCTCATTAGTCATGGCCTTGTTATGAACCTTTTTATTTTTGTAGTATTAAGCTGAACACGGTGTTCAAGGGCACGATTGGTGGTGTGCCAATTTACTGTGGCTCAGGTGGATTCTAGCAAGCGACTCTTCTCTGCTTTCACTGATTCCTGAAATGATCAACTCTAAGCTGGGGTTACGGATGGATGAGTTGATTTACCAGCTCGGAAGCTATTGATATACGGCTCTTCCTTTTCTCATCACCCTCTCTGAAGCGCTGCTGATGCCTGCCCAAAGGGAAGAGTGACTCAGATTCCCAGCACCGCTGCATCTTCCCAGCAGCAATTACATTGCAAAGCAGTGCTAGACCTTGCAGAACTGAGAAGAGAACACTGGGGGACTGTTCAGCTGTGTAACTGAAATGGCTTTAATTGCTTTTCCTTTGCAGGCTGGTTTTATGTTACCTCTCTACAGCACGGTGTTCGGCATTCCTTAGAAAAAAACCAAGAAAGATTTTAACCCTCCCCTTTTACTCATTATCTTTCTGATCCATGATAAAACAGAAGGGAGGAGCTCTTTTATTTTCATAGCCTGAAAATAGGATAGGATAGGATAGGATAGGATAGGATAGGATAGGATAGGATAGAATAGAATAGAATAGAATAGAATAGAATAGAATAGAATAGAATAGAATTGGAAGGGACCTTGGAGGTCTTCTAGTCCAATCTCCTCCTCAGGCAAGAAATCCTACACAACTTCAGACAAATGGTTATCCAACCTCTTTTTAAAAACTTCCAGTGTTGGAGCATTCACGATTTCTGGAGGCAAGTTGTTCCACTGATTAATTGTTCTGTCAGGAAATTTCTCCTTAGTTCTAGGTTGCTTCTCTTCTTGATTAGTTTCCACTCATTGCTTCTTGTCCTACCCTCAGGTGCTTTGGAGAATAGCTTGACACCCTCTTCTGGGTGGCAGCCCCTCAGATATTGGAATACTGCTATCATGTCTAATCTTTCATTCATTAAATTACACATACCCACTTCCTGCAACCGTTCTTCATATGTTTTAGCCTCCTGTCCCCTAATCATCCTTGTTGCTCTTCTCTGCACTCTTTGTAGAGTCTCAATATCTGTAATTATTTATAAAGTGGAAGGACATTTAAATGTCTGACAAATTTCTATAATAAGAATCCTTCGTGCATGGAATTCATACAGTGTATGAATGATGAACTGAAATGTGGTTAAACTTAAATGCTCACAATTATTGTGGTAGAATTTGACTTGAAAAGTGTACAGAATTGAAAAAGTGCATACAGAAATATGTATTTTAATGAAAACAATGTTAGAAACTTGGGTTAAAGAACTCAGCATATAAAAGTAGTTTGTATCTACCAAGGTAACAGCCATAATATCCATAATGTCCTAAACAAAGCTTTCAGAGTATTATTTTGAAGTCAGTCTTATGTATTATTATAGCAATCAGTGGATAGTTTGCAAGAAGAAATAAAGAGAAATTACAATTATTATTATTTTTTTAAAAAACTCATAATAAATAGTAAAACAGAGAAAGTGGAAAGCATTATGTGTGATATTGGTATATGGGAAAAACCTTGGGAGAAGGAGCCAAGAAACGCTGCCTAGGGAGTGATCAGATAAGAGACAGCATATCCTGCAGCTGCATAATGGGTGGGGCAAGAGGCTCAGAAAGGAAGCAGCTAGAGAATTGTGCTTTCAGACTTGCAAGATTCTATTAATGTAGCTCTACAATAAGAGAGAATTAGCTCATCAGGTTGTGTTTCCTGTTTGGTCTCCCTAGTAAGCTGACATCAATCTTGCAAGTCTGATGGTACAATTCTCTCCTTTGCAGCCTGAGAAACTAGGAGGGTCTCTACTGACCTGCTTGCCTCACCAACTATCCAGCTGCAGATATGCTGTCTTTTCATTCCCTGGACAATATGTTCTTGGCCCATTCTCCCAGGGGCTTTTTCCCATACCATTCAAGAGATCACCTCAGACATCTGGAATCCAGAACTCTGCTATTGTTTGTTAGAGAAAGCATCAAGGGATACAATGGGAAGTTAAGGACAAGCAGGAATGAATGCTTCCTTGAAAAAGGATGCAATGCCATTTCCCTTGAAGGAGATTGTGGTAAATGGTATACCTCCTTCTCAAGGGCTCATCTCTTTAGATAACCACCGGCAGTTTCTAACATTATATTTTTGTAAAGATAATTGAGATGATGTGGTTGCAGTGGTACATGGCTCTGGAGTAATTGGATTATCTGGATCCATTCCAGTCAGATTCAGACTCATGTATAGGGGTGAATCCATATCAACAGCTTTACACATTTTTCAGTTTTATTAATCCAAATTTCCTCAGCTGTTTTGAAATGGACCACACCAGTAAACCTATTTAACCTTTTTTCAGAACCATGCACAGCTAATTTGCAAACCACTATTTATCCTTTCTTATGAATATATGTTAATAGCCAATATGGAAAAAGTTTTATATTTTATATTTTGGGGGATATCTATCTATCTATCTATCTATCTATCTATCTATCTATCTATCTACCTACCTACCTACCTACCTACCTACCTACCTACCTACCTACCTACCTACCTAACTACCTACCTGTCAAACAAAATAAAAATACCTCTGTGAGTTGCTTGAGTCAACTCACCCAATTTGAGAAGTATCACACCAACTAATTTTTTCATATACAAACCATTAACCAAATTTCATTTTGTTGTTTTCCAAGCAAACTCCAATGCTATCCTTGTGATTTTTGGGATACAATTTTCTGACACTGAATATATACAGGCTTGTTCCATTGCTTTTGTGATTCTGTGCATCTATTGCAAAAAAACAGCAACCCACCCTAATCCTCTTCTGCCTTTGGAGAAAGTAAAGACAGTGGATGCCTCTTCTTCCCATTATCCCATTGGTGCTTTCCCACTCTAGTTTCCAGTACAAGCAAATGTGATGAGCCGTCAGTCAGTTTAAAGCTGGAAATCTCCACCCTGTGTTTATAAATACTATGCTTCTTCCTGCTTTTATGCAAACTAAATAGCACCACACTTCTGAAAACAGCTGCATTTGGCAGCACTTGTAAATGCAATTGCCCAAAAGAGTCTTCATTAAAACAGCTAAAGAGGGATAAAAGCAGCTGAGAAAAATGGCATGACGATAATAGATTGGAATATGCACTGCATGTCCTGTGGGTGAAGTAGCTGTCCCATTGATAGATATAATGTTCCTGATGGTCCATTCAAAATTTATTTGCTTCCTTTGTAAAGTTACAGAATGTAAGGACTGCAGTAAATTGTGCTTTTTCATGACACTTTGCTTTGGTCCTTAAAATAGAAAGTTCTGCCTATAATTCAGAAATGACAGGAAAGTGCTGAAGCTCAAAAGTACTATGGGGGATATTTGAATACAAATCCCTGTAGGGTTAAGGCCAAGGGATTTACTGCATGCAGAAGATCTACAAATAAAGCCCATACATACCCTCCAAACTCAAGATATACAAAACCAAAGAAATTATTCAGGTGCACACAGTGGGAATGGAATTTATTGTTTAGGTTTCTTTTGTAAATAACTAGCAGTTTGCCACCATTTCATGTTGCTGAAAAATCAGCTACCTCTCTCAGACAGACAGGGCCAATTCTGAGATAGGGCCATTTCCCATAGAATATAATGGAAAATGTCATGGAGGTGCCCATAGAATTTAGGATGAAACAATACTTGTCAATAGGTAAGAGAGCAAGTCTGATTAGCCATTGGTCTATAAAGTAAACATCTTTGTGTAATTTAGGATGCTAGACTGTTTATTTAAATGTAAGGATAGTACCTTGAGAGGATATTTCTACCAATCATTCAGATAGTGAAATAAGCAACAAGTCTTTATGTATAAGGAGCTGAGCATGTTAGTTGGAAAGCTCACAGCCCGTGTTTGAGACCTGAATGCCACACACTGGTGTGAGCTCCTGTTCTTGCCCCAGCTCCTGTCCACCTAGCTGTTCGAAAGCATGAAAATGCGAGTAGATAAATCGATACCATGAATGAAGGGGAATGAATAAATGTCCCAGGATAATGTTGCAGGTTCCAATCTGGATCAGTCCACCAGGAACCAGAGGTTTTGTCTTACTAGCTTTCAAACTTGTGCTAGAGCCCATCTTCTGGGAACTACTGTCTAGCAGAGTGTGTGCTCTGGGCTGTTCTGTGTGTGGTATTTATATGGTGCCTGTTGCATGTGGCTTTTAGATGTTGATTGGGGTATTGATGGCTGGCTATTAAGTCATTGGCTCTTGTTTGCTTGTGCTGCCAAGCCCTCGCCTCCTATGTACTTGGTAAGCTGGGGGTAAATCAGCACTCCTGTTGACTGATGAGGGGCCTGTTTAAATAGGTACCCCTTTGGTGGGAAGGTAACAGGGTTCTGTGTTTCACCACACACTCTGTACTGCGGCGTGATGTCATTCTGGTCACATGACTGCGAAAACATCTTTGTATAATGCTAGCTCCCTCGCCCAAGAAATAGAGGTGACCACCGCCCCCTGGAGTCTGACAGAGGAAGCCTTTACCTTTATGTATGTGTAGTACTTTGGATATGAAGTTACATGGAAACCTGCACAGAATAACTGTCTGGAATGGGATGGGACAACTTGCCACAGCCAACTTGCTGTGGCCAACTCACCACTACCAACTTCCTGAAGCCAATATTAGTGTAACTCTTGGAGAGTTGTCCTGCAGCGAGTTGGCTATGGAAAGTTGGCCGTGGCAAATTGTCATAGACCTGTCTGAAACTGCTTAAACTAAACGTGTTTTTTTCATGGGTCACAAGAGCCTCAGAAAAGATGCCACACAATCCTAGGAAAAGATATATTTAGATGAAGGAGTCACAGAAAGGTGCTAGGTGTGTGTTCCCATATGCCCTAAAAGTTCCCATTTGCCTTGGAATTCAAGGAACTGCATAAGGCTAATAGACAGAGGCGAACATCGTGTTTCCCTTAATGAAGCTGCTTCAATTTTAATCATGGAAAGCAGGTGTAGGCCACTAGAGAGAATACCAAGGCTGTCTTCTTTGATACTTTCAGCCAAAATGGAGGTGGCCGTTTTTCTTTGTCCAACAATGCAAATCTCTGCAGGTTGTGTATATACTTGCACCTCTGAAAAGCAGCAAAATGGTGTGAAAATTGCATTTTGTCAAAGAGCTGATCAAAGCAATAACCCCATCTGATGTTACACATAACTCTTTTTATCTCATGTTCTATCAATTATTCTTGTTAGAACTCTTAAGTGCTGGTAGAGGTAAAAAATTATGTTCCCTTATAGCTAAGTAATGCTTTCTTTATGCAATGTAAACATGCATAAATAACAAGCAAAGTGAATTATTATGCAGCACTGTTTCAAAATACTAAGTAAACTTTCCATTTGGAGCTTCAGCTTCATGATCCTCTGAAAAGAAAATTAAATAAGGAATTCAAGATTTATAAAATCACTCTGACTAATAAATGCATAACAGTTAACAATTCAGACTTATATGTTTCCCATTTGTTTAGTTACTACACTGATGATTTCATAGGTTCAAAAATAGACATTACAAGCCACAGTGCCAACATATCTTTTTAAAAAATTGTATGGATATTCCTATTTATACATATTCTAAGCAGAGAATTGTCCTCATTGTTAGGAAGTTTCTCCTTAGTTCTAGGTTGCTTCTCTCCTTGAAAGAAAGAAAGAAACAAACAATGGATGGAAACTAATCAAGGACAGAAGCAACCTGGAACTAAGGAGAAATTTCCTAACAGTGAGGACAATTAACCAGTGGAAGAGCTTGCCTTCAGAGGTTGTGAGTACTTCATCACTGGAGGTTTTTAAGGAGAGACTGGACAGTCACTTGTCTGAAATGGTATAGGGCCGTGATGGTGAACCAATGGCATGCGTGCCAGAGGTGGCACGCAGCACACTCTCTGTGGGCACGTCTGCCGTGTATGCGTGCGTGCCTTCCGGTGGCCAGCTGGTCTTCAGTTCTCTATTGTGCATGTGTGGGAGGCAGAGCATGTGTGGGGGGCCGCGCACGCATGCGGGGTGGCGAGTTGTGTTTGTGGGGCCGTGTGCATGGGGGGCGGGGTGCATGCAGGGACATGCGTGCATGTGGGGGGCATGCGTGAGGACCTCACACACATTGCATTTTGGGTGTTCAGTCACATGCTTTGGGCACTCGGTCCGGAAAAGGTTGGCCATCACTGGTACAGAGTCTTCTGTTTGAGCAGTGGGTTGGACTAGAAGACGACCAAGATCCCTTCCAGCTCTATACTGATTGAGAAGGTCCTAAGAAAGTAATTTTTTTTCTATGTTATGGCCCTTAGGCAGATTGAACGAGGACTCAGAGAAAAGCAAATGAGAACATCAGGAAAATCTAATGTTCTCATGGATACATGATTCACAGGCTTTCACTTCATGCAGTGTTACTGGGTCCAATTTGTTCTTCTGTTATTTTAATACACACAGAGCCACTAGATGTCAGGCTTGACTGGCACTGTCTGTTTCTCTCAAAAGAATATGTCCCTCTGAACCTGTTCACTCAGATGTACCGGCTAAATATTCCTCATGTTCTGTTCTTTTTCATGTCATAACATCTGCTTCTTAAGCAATCCTCTCGACATGGATTACAGCACCTTCCTGAAGTGATGTACTGGAGTTGGAACATTTTCAGCTGGTCAGCTTTGTTAGGCCTAAGGCCTTTTTGTTGATGTATCATTTCTGTTTCCTGTTCTTCTCAACTGAATAAATAGTGACACACACATCCAAGCAAATATAAAAAGAACTCTATATCTAATTAAGAGTTGATTTCTGGACTGACATGCTGAATCGAGTCAGCACTGTTCTAGATATTAGGCGAGGCAAGTGTTGCAGGCTTCCTAATGTGCTCAGAATTCCCTTCCCAGAAGGATTGCAACCAGCTTCCGCATAGCTCAGTGGACAGTAAGAAGGATAACACTGCCTGAAAATTACAAGTTTGTCAATATGACTCCAGAGATACTACTTTCCATTAAAGATGCCCATGTTTTTCTTGTTTATATCCCTAAAACCTGGAAGATATCATGAGATTAAGAATTGATATTAAACAGGTTGCCACAAGAATGATTATACAACATCAGAAGAAGAAATCTCTATATAATTTGCCACCATGTATTTCTGGCATATGTCTTTCATGAACATTTACACTATTCAATTTCTGACAAAAGGGCACACATTTTTGTAATCTAGGTGGATTTTTATGGATTAATTTTTGTTTACAAGGCAAATTTAAATATGCATGAATCCCCCCCCCGCTCTCTCTTGTCATTGTCTATCCATGGATCGATGACATCAGCAACTATTGAAAGCCCTATATATACTCTGTGTGTGTATATGTGTATATGTGTACTGTATACACACACATACATATATGTGTGTGTATATGCAATCATCATCATTTTAGTTATTGTCTATTCATGGATCAACAACATCAGCAAGTATTGTTGGCCCTATATATATATATTGTGTGTGTGTGTGTGTGTATTCAGGCATTATCATAATTTTATATAGTAAATATATCACATAATTTTCTTATTATACTATATAATACCATGTATAATATTTATTGCTTAATAAAGCACATACAAAAATAATGTTAACATTAGCTAGGAGCCAACAGTGTTAACAAATTTTCAAGATATCATACTTCTTAAATTAGTCTGCTTTGTTGAATTGTTGTGAAAATAAAGGGTGACCTAATGATATAATTTTATGAAGTCCTCCAGATATTTTTATTTTCTAAGAAAGATGAACATATTTCATAAAATAGAAACTAATGTGAGGCTAAAAGTAATTCACTTGTTTTTTAGCCACTTGTTTTACTCATTTCTCATTGACTTAATTATTCATATTTATCAAACTTATACAGTGATATCATAGTTATGTGGCAAACCTATCCAACCCTGTTCAGAAATTAAACAAAATTCTCTAGGACTTTATGTCTAGAATAGAACAGAATAACAGAATTGGAGGGGAACTTGGAGGTCTTCTAGTCCAACTCCCTGTTTAGGCAGGAAACCCTACACCACTTCAGACAAATGGTTATATAATCTCTTCTTAAAAACTTCCATTGTTGGAGCATTCACAACTTCTGGAGGCAAGTTGTTCCACTGATTAATTGTTCTGTCAGGAAATTTCTCCTTAGTTCTAAGTTGCTTCTTTCCTTGATTAGTTTCCACCCATTGCTTCTTGTTTTACCCTCAGGTGCTTTGGAAAATAGCTTGACTCCCTCTTTTTGGGGTAACCCCTGAGATATCGGAACACTGCTATCATGTCACCCCTAGTCCTTCTTTTCATAAGGCTAGACATACCTAGTTCCAGCAACCGTTCTTTATATGTTTTATCCTTGAGTCCCCTAATCATCTTTGTTGCTCTTCTCTGCACTCTTTCTAGAGTCTGAACATCTTTTTTACATCGTGGCAACCAAAATTGGATGCAGTATTCCAAGTGTGGCCTTACCAAGGCATTATAAAGTGGTATTAACGCTTCACATGATCTTGATTCTATCTTGATTCTATTATGCAGCCTAGAACTGTGTTGGCTTTTTTGGCAGCTGCAACACACTGCGGGCTCATATTTAAGTGATTGTCTACTAGGACTCCAAGATCCATCTCACAGTCATCACTGTTGAGCAAGATATCACATATACTGTACCTGTGCATTTTGTTTTTCTTGCCTAAATGTAGAACCTTACTTTTTTCACCATTGAATTTCATTTTGTTAGATAGCACCCAATGTTCAAGTCTGTCAAGATCCTTCTGTATCTTAAGCCTATCTTCCAGAATGTTGGCTATTCCTGCTAGCTTGATTATATATTGCTAACATAACTATATATAAAATTAGAGCATTGGACTGCAATCTGATATCTATTTACTTGCTGCTAAGCCTCTTGAACTGAATGCAAGTTATTTGGCACTGTATACAATTACAATTTTAGAATCAGTGAAAGGGGCAGAGCTGCTATATTATCTAATCCAATCTTTCTTCTTGTTGCTTTAGGAAAGTCACTAAGGATTTCTTATAGGTGGCTGTACATTTGCTATCCGAAGATTTGAAGTGGAAAAAAAGGCCTGTTAAGGGATCCAGAATGTTCACTATCTGGATATATACCACCTCTTACTGTTGCTCAAATGATTTCATTCTCCTGTAGATAATCAGTTATTTAGAATGAAAGTCTACACGAGACTTGTTTTATGGCTGCAGCTGCATTCTAAGAGTTTTATTACATACTCCTATAATACTCTAAGTTAGTCAGAAAAGCTGACCTTAACACAGGTAAAACTGGCGAGGAAAAAAAATCAGAGTTCATTAACTTCTAACAGTACTGACTTGGTCTAGCAAAGTAGCAAAATTCTGGTTTAAAGGGACAGTTGAAAACATGACAACCCAGGTTAGTCTGAAAGTCCTAATACCCAGATATGGTTATCAGAGAATTTATGAGACAGGACAGTGATGGTTAACCTTTTTGGTGCTGAGTGGCCAAAGCATGTGCGCGCGGATGCCTAAACCCCCAAAATGCAATGCGAGCGCCCCTCGTGCATGTGCCCCACCCCGCGCATGCGTGTGTGTCCCTCATGCATGTGTGCGCATCCCCACGCATGCATCCCCCTGCACATGCGCTCCACACATCCCCAGTGCCCCGTTTTGGATTTCAGGTTGGTGCAGGAGGCTTTCCAGGCCCAAAACGGAGCACAGGGGGGCTGTGTCAGGCTCCCCTGTGCCCCGTTTTGGGCCTGGAAAGCCTCCTGACCCAACCTGTCCCCAGGCATGCACCCTGTCCCCCGCACATTGTGCATGCATCCCCCACATGGGCCATGCTCCCCATGCATGCACAGCAGAGACCTAAAGATCAGCTGGCCGGTGGGAGGCATGTGCACATGCATAGTAGAACTGGACTAGGGCAACAGCTGCCATGCCCGCAGAGAGGGCTTGCATGCCATAAATTCTCCATCACGGCTTTAGGATGTGTCTCAAATGCATGCAACGTAAAAAAGAGTCAGGAAGACAGACATAGATTTGCAAACCAAAGATCACACAGATGCTGCCTAATTACATTGCAAGAGAAACTCTGGACTTCAGATGCTTTTTTCAACTTTACTCCAGCAGCCTCAGTTTCCCTCTCTATTGTTAGACCCAGAAGAGGAGCAGATTTTAGCAAATCATCCTCTCATCCCCATTTGGGCCTTCTTTAGTGGAAATGGCCATCTTTTCCTTTTTGCAGGACCTGATCCTAAAGAGGTCCTGAGCCTCACCAGAGGCAAGGATGACTCAAGGTTCTGTCTGATTAGGAAGGCAATATGTGTAACGCTTTATTTGCAAAAGTTATACTTCACCAATAACTATGCTGAATATGGGACTTTAAAAATTCCTAATTTTTTCCTGCAAGAGCCTGGAGTGATTTGACTGGGAAGCGATGTCAGAGAACTTTTATAAGGAGCTTCTCACACAAATCCTCTGTATTTAACCAGTCTATTTGTTTCATTTGTTTCAGTCTAAGTCATTTGTTTCATTGTTGATCTCCACTTGCCATCAAGACTTCCCCCCAAATTTCAGCTGAATACTTTTCTGCTGTCAGTCAGTAGAGGTGGTCTTATTTTTCCTGCTAAGAGATCTATAAAAAGTGCTAATTAATGAAATGTGTCAATTAATGCCTAAAAGCAAGTTTAATTTTAGAAAAGTATAGTCTCTTCAGTTTCCTACATTTGATTTTATTTATGGGCCAGGATAGAGAGGCGCAGGGCCTCAGTAGCGTAAAGGATGCCAGAAAAGGTTTGAACTCTGGCGGTTTGAGTCCTACCACCACATAATGGAGTGATTTCCTGTCACTTGCCTCAGCTCCTGCCAACCTAGCAGTTTTAAAGCATGCTACATGAAAATAGATAAATAGATACCACTTCAGTGGAAAGGTAATAGCATTTTATCGTGCACTGCAGCATGATGTCATGTTGTCTGCATGATCATGGAAATATCTTTGGACAGCACTAACTCAATGGCTTAAAGCAGGGTTGTCAAACTTGCAGCCCACGAGCCGGATGCATCACAAGCTGGTGATGCCCATGTACGGTTTACCGAAGGGGAAAAAAGTCACGATACGTCACATGACACTGCCGTGATGATGCGAGTTTGACATCCCTGGCTTAAAGAAACAGAGATCACCCCGTAAAGTTTTATCTAGAGGAGTAAAAACCACAGGGACTCCTTTACTGTTACCTGTTTATGAGCCAGGACTGTCCACAACATGGTGCTTTAGAAGTTTGCAGGACTTCACACCCTTTATCTTACTAAAAATCTTTATGACTCCCTGAAGATAAAGTTGTTGATGCTTTTATTTCAGATGGCCATCTGGGGTTTGCTAAAGATGATTCTAACTGCTAAATGATCTGGTTCACAGTATGTGAATTCACCTCAGCTTCTGAGTCAGTACATGACATCATCTCTTGGCATTTTAAGTATTTTTACGGAGGCATAAAATCACAATTAGTATAGCAATAATTATTGAGAAAGCTAAGGTTCTGAAAGGAAAAGAAAATCTGCAGGTAGACATACCCAAGACGTAATTTTTTGGCCATGATATTTATTACACAAAACTTGTGCCACTTGCAGTTGGATAACTATAGCTCCAATCCAAAGAGTGTTAAATTTCAATTGATTTGCAGCAATTTTATCCTTGAAGAATTTAGCGAATAACACATTTTTTTTTTCATTTGATTTATATGCCGCCCTTCTCTGGAGACTCAGGGCGGCTTACAATGCGCTAAGCAATAGCCTTCATTCTTTTGTATATTTTATACAAAGTCAGCTTATTGCCCCCACAAACTGGGTCCTCATTTCACCTACCTTAGAAAGGATGGAAGGCTGAGTCAACCTTGAGCCTTGGAGAGATTCGAACCAGCAGAAATTGCAGGCAGCTGTGTTAATGACAGGGTGCACTAAACCACTGTACTATCAAGGCTCTTCCCCCGCCTGGAGCAGGCTATTCTAAACTAAAGTTGCTGAATAAGAATCTGGCAGCTTTTTCTGAAAGCGGGGAACTACTGTATTTTGTACCAATTGCAACTTCTGGATAGTCTTCAGAGACAGACCTACATAGAGTACATTACAGTGGTCAGTATGAAAGGCATTTTTTAAAAATTAATTAATTAATTTGTTTGTTTATTTATTTAGTCAAGCATGTATTTTATGACAGATACAAGTGTAAACATAATTATAAATACATGAAAAGGATGCAATATGCAGTGTGAGTTCCAGACAGATGAGCTGTATTCAAGAATTGGTCTGGCAAAAGTTTTGTATGCCCTAGTTTGCAGTTCAATATTACCGGAGAAGAAACTACACAAGATTAGGTTAACAACTCTTAATGCTTTTTTAGCAATGCTAAAAAATTTAGCATTGCTAAATTTAAATTAAATTTTAATTTAGCAATGCAATCCTTGCCAGGGCATCTATGCCCAGATACAGTGTGCATTGCTGTGGTTGCCATCTTGACTTTTTGGAGGAGATGCTTGTGTGATATGTGTGTGTGAGCAGCAGACGTTATTCCTAATCATGCAAAGTTTTTCTTTTGCTAATATTCATATTGCATACACAAGCAAAGGGGCTACATGATATTGGCAATGTCAGGGTTATTTGTTGGCACTTTTCTTTTTTGGATTTTGAGTAAGCCCCTGGCTATTGCCTGGCCATGCCCCTGTAGTTTTCTTGATTTGCCATTTTTTTTTTAATTTGATTTATATGCCGCCCTTCTCCGAAGACTCAGGGCAGCTTACAATGTGCTCAGCAATAGCCTTCATCCTTTTGTATATTTATACAAAGTCAGCTTATTGCCCCCACAACTGGGTCCTCAATTTACCTACCTTAGAAAGGATGGAAGGCTGAGTCAACCTTGAGCCTTGGCGAGATTCGAACCCTGCAGTAATTGCAGGTAGCTGGTCTTAATAACCAGCTTAATAACAGGGTGCCTTAAACCCCTGTACTACCAAGGCTCTCAATTGTCATTGTCTGTTTCCTAGGCTGAGAGTTAGTGACTGGCTCAAAGTCACCTAGCTGGCTTTTTGCTTAAGGTGGGAGTAGAATTCATGAGCTCCTAATTTGTAGCCCAGTGTAACCAGTCTAACCACTGCACCAAACCCTACATTCTTTACCACATTAAGGGAAATATATTTCTCTCTCTCTCTCTCTCTCTCTCTCTCTCTCTCTCTCTCTCTCTCTCTCTCTCTCTCTCTCTCTCTCTCTCCCTCCCTCCCTCCCTCCCTCTCTCTCTCACACACACACACACACTCACACACACCTTTTTTTTTTTTAATTTGATTTATATGCCGCCCTTCTCTGGAGACTCAGGGCAGCTTACAATGCGCTAAGCAATAGCCTTCATCCTTTTGTATATTTATACAAAGTCAGCTTATTCCCCCCACAACTGGGTCCTCAATTTACCTACCTTAGAAAGGATGGAAGGCTGAGTCAACCTTGAGCCTTGGCGAGATTCGAACCTGCAGTAATTGCAGGCAGCTGGTCTTAATAACCAGCTTAATAACAGGGTGCCTTAGACCACTGTACTACCAAGGCTCTTGATATCTCTTTATCATATCTCTCATCTCTGTCTGTCTGTCTTGTCTGTCTGTCTGTCTCCCTTACCCTCTCTCTTTTTCTCATCCATCTACATCCAACCACCCAACCATCCATTCAAATTTTGCCCTAAACACTGCCTAAGCTAGGCTAGTTTTGGTTCTAACACTATCTTCATTTTGCCAGACCTTATCATCACCCTTCCCTAACCTTTTGTCCTACAAATATGCTAAGTTCTGAAGATTTCCTAACTACTTGGAGCCCCAACATTTCTGGAGGTAGTCATGCTATGAAAAGCTGCTTTTCATACACCTGAGTGATATAAATGCCTTTCCCTTCAGAGACCTTTAGTCATTTTTCCAGGAACCAGTCTATGAGGAGTATCTGAGATTACTGGACTGCAGTGTGGGGGACAGCAATCTGAAGTCACACCAAGGTATGTCTTACATCATTAGAAAGAGAATAACCTCTTCCTATCATCCAAACAGAAAGATTCACATCCCTAATTATATGTCTGACAACTGTCTTGTCAAAAAATGTCATGCTGAACAATTGAGCTCTCAGTTTATAAAATAATGCATCAGGTAAATTTAATCATCAGTGAAGGTCATCATAAAATACCCTGGAATCTGTGGCAATAATGAATTGCAACCCAGGAAGAATACCCAGAAGCTTTACCTGGATCAAGTGAATTACTTCCAGTAAATAAACATAAAACAAGAGGCCTGCAGATTTCTGATTTCAGAAGACCATTGGAGCCATCTCCTGACTAAACAATGATATTACAGGGATGAAATAATGGGGGGAAAAAACCCAGGCCCTAAAGTCATTTGGTTTATGTGGAATGAAAATAGTACAGAGTCCCCGGGTGAAGTAAGGTTAAAGAATAGTAGAAGTTCTGCCAAAAAGGAGAAGGATTGGTGATGGTAACACAATACTTGTAAGTTAATGTCTGTCTGCATAACATATTTCCTAATTCTCTTGGCATCTTGCAGTCTTGGTTACAGAGCTTTAAAACTGTTGTACTTTAAAAAAAGGAAGGGAAGAGAAATCATTTGAAAATCCTAATGGAAGAAGAAGAGTCTGAGTGTGACTCCTGCCTAGCACTAGCATTTGGAGCTATAAGGAAGACAATGATGCTGATTGATGTGTGACACCCCTTATATTGGAAAGTAATCCCAGTAAAAGCAAGGGAGGATTGCCAAGTTCCAAGGAGATTTCCTCTGTTGAAATGGGAAGACATTACAGATATAAGGAAGCAGCATTTATTTTGAAAATTGATGTTCTATTTCAATCCATAAGCAAATCCCCTTTCATTTTAGGAAGCCAAAGAAAGTAGGTGCCAAATTTGACATGGATTTGAGGGTTTTTGTTGTTGTTGTTGAATCTGATGCAAGTTCTTAATGTATAATATGGAAGAATAAAAGTTTAGATGGATGTGTAGAAAGTTAGCACCCACCCATCTCCTAAAATAATGAAATATTCTAGGAAATATTGAAAGGCAGAATATTATATTTTCCTGGATGAGAAAGGGAGAAACATGTTTTAAAGACAAAGCAGCTCCCTGCAGCTCCCTGCACCTCCCCACCCCCGCTTCAGCTCCAGGGTGCTGGGATTAAGACATGGCCCTCAGGACATGATAGAATGAGACCTCTACCCATCTAGCAACAGAACTCACCACATGGCACCTGGGGAGATTACATCATCCAGCAAGATTCAGTCAGGTCTGGGACTCAAGACAACCTACAAAGTTACCTCTGCATGGCCCCATAGGAGTCTGACAATCAATCAGAATACATTTATTTCACAGGAACAGAAAGCTCCAAGGCAGGGCCTAAGAGAGGGTATAAATATTTCATTTTCCACTCCATGTGGTCAGCTACCCAGGACCTCAAACCATGTGGTCCTGTCCATCATTAAACCATCTTTCCAAACAGCCTCCATGTTTCCAATGTCTTTCTCCCCACTTGGAACTGAACGCAGATGGACATTTATTCCATCCCAGCTTTACTTATAAAGTGGTGCAGTAAGTAGAAAAAACGTGTGTAGTTCTTCTTTTGTGGCAACATTTATTTGAATGCATCCTTGCATCAGTATCACTTCAAATGGCTAAAGTTAACCAGAAGGCTTGCTTGATAAATTTCCCCACAAGCTTGGGCAGATGCCTCCATAGGCCTTTCCTCTTCGCTGTTCCATCAACATCCCCTGGGTGAGGAGGCAAAGAGGGAGTTTGTCCAATGTTCCATATTTGCACCATTTTAATCCAGTGCAGAAAACACTGAAATAAAATAGGAAGCATGTTACAAGAATGCTAAAATAGAATTGCAGAAGGAGTGGGAGGATAAAAAGGTTAACAGAGAGGCTTCAAGTTATTGGGCTACTGCATTAAAATGCACTTATGTTGGCTCAGCTCTGCATGTTTAAGGTTACAAGCAAACTCAAGCGTGGGTAACTCACTGCAGCTGTTCCTTACAGACAGTAGTCCTTGGGGGGGGGGGGGCGAGCTCCCATTATCTACAAAAGGAAACATTTCAGTCCTGTCCTTAATAAACATTACAGAAGGGGGGGAGGAAAAGGACACAGAGCCTTGGATGAACCCTTTGCATCTCTCTCCTCCATTTCTGCTTATTTCTGTGTTTATCATACAGACAAGTATGGGTCTCAAGTTCTTCTGCAATGCTGCACCTCTGCATATCTAGAAACTGCCTACATGTCAGACTTCACAAGCAATGGAAAAAAGCAGCTGTACCTACTTCTGCAGAGTGGAGAGAAAGAAAATGGAGATTTACCAGGGTCATCAACCACGAGTGACCATAAGACCTGCTATCAGTCACTTGTTATTAAATTAAAGGGTATACTGTTTCAACGCCAGCAGATATGGACAACTTAAAACTGTCCTGCTGATGGGTTGAGGATGAAATACAGGCAAAATCAAAGGGAGCTGGCAAAGCTTGCTTACACCATGGTTAGATTTCAGTTTGATTTTTGGAAACATTATTGTTTACGACCATGTAATTTTCTTGAGAAAAATATATTAGCAATTGGTCATTCCTGAGAAGTGTTTTGGACTTCTCAATCTAATAATCATTTCCTGGTGATCTCCGATCCCAATACAAAACAGATCAAACTATTCTTAGCGTTTCTAGGATGAACTAATATTGTGTAGATGCTTCCTTCTACAAAGGTAGGATTCAAAGGAATTAATGTAAAAGGATGTTGCAAAGTCAGCTGATGTTGCTACCTTTGTGACCACTGGGTTAGACGTTCACATCAACTTCTCCAAAACGTCCAACATTGTGTACTATAATGTCAAAGCAGCAGTGACATCAGGATGCCATGTTGGGAAGACTGTTTCAGAGGAACACGAGAGCACACATTGTCTTTGTCACAACCTGTAATTTGAAAAAAAAAATGTGCAAAAATGATGGGCTGCAGAAAAATACATAGATTTACAATCATGTATTTGCCAAACTGAAATTCTGGAAAGTAGATGGTTTCCATGATTTCGAATCAGACTAATATAACAATCCAACCAACCAACCAACCAACCAACATCTCATCCTGAGTGATGTTCAATGCTGGGTACGTTTCAAAAGAAGCTGACTGACTTCTGAAAAATGACACCATCTGCCCAGGGGTGAAATCCGTCTGCCCAGGGGTGAAATCCAGCAGGTTCTAACAGGTTCTGGAGAACCGGTAGCGGAAATTTTGAGTAGTTTGGAGAACTGGCAAATACCACCTTTGGCTGGCCCCAGAGTGGGGTGGGAATGGAGATTTTGCAATATCCTTCCCCCAGGAGGGGGGAGGGAATGGAGATTTTGCAATATCCTTCCCCTGCCACGCCCACCAAGCCATGCCCACAGAACCCGAAGGGAAAAAATTTGGATTTCACCCGTCTTCCACTCACTTAACAGAGTGGCACATGGCTACAGTAGTGTATCGGTGAACCTGAACCTGGACCTGATTCTTACCAATCAGCCATATAAACCCAAATGTTGTTTGTGCCAGCAGAACAAATGCACTCTCTCAGCTCTCCATGGATTTCTGCATCAGTCTAATAATGCATTGTGTCTTACAAAAGAGTGTTCAGCTAATCAAAAAAGAATCCTTCTAGATGCTGATCTTATTGTGCTTATAATGCAAATCTACCCAAGAGGATTTTATAAGCAAGTTGTGCTCGTTCAATTGATTCATAAATCTTTGCTTCGTCAGTTAATGAATTCTACAAGGTGCGCGTGAATATTAGGCATCCATTCTTCCTTTAGTGAATAACCAAGCTACCATTAGATTTAATTGAAGTCATACATTCGAGTAGTGAAGCAAACCCACGGACCTCATTTTCTTTTGCCAGTAGCAATTCTATAACCTAAAAAGCAGATTTTTGCTTTGAAACAAATCTTAAAATGAATTCGTGCCGTTGCTTTTCAGACTGACACATTAAATCTATATGGCATTGAGGCTGTTACTGGTATGGCACATTGCCTACAAACAGTACATTCTTTTGCTCGCAGCTATATGCCAAAAAAAAAAAAAAATCTTTAAGCAGTAGCTGCCTGATTAAAATGTCAGTAGATTTTTTCTGGGGGGGAAAAATGGGTAATGAAAGCTCAGCGTCTCCAGCACGCCAATATTCAGGCAAGAGGCCGCTGCCTTTTATTAAAAACAGCCAATCCTAATGTGTAGACCATGAGATATTTCTAATGGTATAATGGAGCATTCATAAATGTTTTATGTAAAAGCAGACAAAAGAAATTTATTGGGCTGCTATATTTTTAATAGTGAGATTTAAAGGCCTTGAGTAAATGCACCCTTTCTATTGGGAGGCCCTGTTTGTAATTTTCAAAGCTTGGTACAGATAATCCTCAACTGATAACCATTTGTTCAGTGACTGTTTGAAATGACAATACTGAAAAAACTAACTTATGACCAGTCCTCACACTTATGACCATTACAGCTTCCCCATAGTCACATGATCACAATTTGGGAGCTTGGCAACTGGAATTTATATATAATGATTATAGTGTCCCAGAGTCACAGGACTGCCATTTGTGACAATCCTTTCCCGGTCAGCAAATTCCGACAAGCAAAGTCAATGGGGGAAGCCAGATTTGTTTAATGACCATGTAATTCGCATAACAACAAGTACAGTGGTTAGCTTAATGACAGTGGCAGAAACACTGTAAAAATGAAGTGACTCAGTTAATAACTGCCTTGCTTAACAATAGAAATTCTGATCCCAACTGAGGTTGTAAATCAAGAACTAGTACCTGTATATATAAAAAATGTATATTTAAGTAGTGGTCCTTACAGCCTCAATATTCTTGGTGGGTGAGAGATATAGAGATTACAAAAAGTGCTACCTTGCAGATTATATTTCTATTTGAAAAGTTTGCACTCGTCTGATCCAAGGATCCACTCACAAAGGAAGTGAGTTGTGTATGATTGCTGTTAGGAACATTGTCATAATTAACATAAACCCCTCATTTTTCAAACAAACTCAGCTAATACTAACAAGAACCTCAATTTTGGTCAATGCATGCAAAAGTATTAGGATTATTCTTAAAGCTCATTACATTAGATAAAGAAATGGAACACTTGGGGAGTTTTTCCTCACAGTTTCTTTTATCTCGCCACTAGATCATGCTGTGATACAATATATGGCTGTTTCTCTTCTCAATAAAAGCTAATTTTATCTGTTATCTAATGCTGTACAGCAGTTCAGGCTTTGCAGATGGGCCCATTTCCCCTTTGGTTTGATAAGAGAACTCTTATCTGGAGAAATGAACAGGAATTTAATGTTTCTAGAAAAAAATGATTAAAGCTTGTAGGGATATTGGGCTTTCAATGGCCATTGCTTATCTAAACTCCTGGTTTTCATTTTACACATTTCATTTTATGCACTAGATCTGTGAGGGGAGGAGGGATGCTATAGAAAGAAAAAACAAAATGGATTGGATTGATTGAGATAAATTAACAGAGCTGTTTCCTGTTTTTGTGGGCAACAACTGCATTTTACAGAATTTTAAGTTAATACTAATACTTCTGTGTTGGAAGCATTGAAGTGCTTCCATGGTGAAAGGATTTGCTGGTAACATCACCATTGCCCAGCGGACATCCAGTTGGGAGCTCCTTTCGTGTCCCCATGACATTGCCCACCAAAGTGGTACTCATTTATCTACTTGATCACCCGCTTTCAAACCCGCTGGGTTAGCAGGAGCTGGAACTCACCCATCCCCATGGCAGCAACAGGTCTCAAACATGAGGCTGCTGATCGTCAGCCTAGTGTTCTACGCTCATAAACCATCACGCTTCACATTTTGTGATAATCGCTGAGTTTTTTAAAGCTTAAAACTGAGCTTTAAGTCCATATAGCAACACAAATCATCATCAACTATTGCATTTACAAATCACTCTTGACAAAATGTAAACCCTATTTCTTGCATGTTGTGCTTGCATATGAATAAACTTACCTTGTGTGTGTGTTTGTGTGTGTGTGTGTGCTAAGACCCTTCTAGAGGAAGTAAAGAACTGACAATTGTTTTCCTAGAACAAAAAGGAGGGAAGAGCATTGTCCATTGAGAATAGCTAGTAGTTGCACTCCAGAATGAGTAACTTGCTAGCTGTTTTTAGTGTATCTCAGGCACAATCAAGCTGCCATGGACACAGGACAGGAATAGATTAAGAACGCACTGTCTGGGGAATTGTGGGAGTGGAAGTCCACACATCTTAGTTGCCAAGCTTGACAAATACTGATTAAATTAATAACATGTGGGAAAATAGGCTCATTACTGTGATAAAATCATGCAGTATCTCCTTTCCTTTCTTTGCTTACCCTCTTGAACGAAGTACTTTCTGCTGAAATATGTTCAATATTTTATTAAAATATATTCAGTGTTTCAGTCTTAGATTGGATTGTGCTCACTCTGGAAGCAGAGATGAAAAATGCCTATGAATTTAGACTGATGGGTTAGATAATATCCCAATGAGTAGGTAGAAACAGAGGACAGGAGAGAATTATTAGCTCATTAGTTCAAACAAGTGGCTAATCTTGCTAACTTCATGTAAAATGCCATA
Organism: Pituophis catenifer annectens; assembly: GCF_029215685.1. NCBI lineage: Eukaryota > Metazoa > Chordata > Lepidosauria > Squamata > Colubridae > Pituophis > Pituophis catenifer. The sequence goes on from NW_027256882.1 coordinate 237,844,202, forward strand.
CTTACGATGCTGAGTGAGTGCAGTCTCCACTTCACTCACCTACAGATCTTAAGATAAACCACACAGAATCTCACTGAGTAATGAGTTCTGAAAACACCCTTGACAGCCAAGGCCATGACTGTGCTGATCTCTCAAAATAAATAAAAACATAATGGCTTTCTTGATAGTGAATTCTGCACTGCAAATGGACACTGTCATCCATGAACTCCCTTCACGCTGTTTCTCAATGAGATTGCAAAAAAAGATTGTCATGCTTTAATAAAACCACTTGGCAATGTCAACAGGAAACCTGGGTCAGGAAAATTATTTTTCTACGCTCTCCTTCAAATGTCAAGAGGATCCTCTTTCTTATTATTTAGCATATTTTGCTTTCTACCTTTTATCTTTGTGCGATCTCCACAAGGAAGCTCAATTTTATTTAATTCTTAATAAATTGAGAATCAGTATTTTAAATCAGCAGTTGCATTTATTTTCAGGGAAAAACAATAAGCTGTTGTAAACAGGCACAGGGCTATTTTATAATAGCAGTAAGATAAAGTAATAGTGAAAAGTTTCATCTGCTTTTTAATATGACCATATTCTGCAGACACCTCTGCCACAAATAGTCAATTTTTTCCCCTGTTTGGGAAAAAATTTGGGGAGAAAAAAAGTGCCTTGAATTTAAGATACCTGTTTGTCCCTTAAAATCCAAATGCTCCCCAGATCCTTCAAAAGGCCCCAAGCAGAAAATAATGTATCTCACTGGCCATGCCTGCTATGAGTTCAAGGCAGGGCAAGTACCAAAAAATCATTGCATACTCCCAGGGTAAATAACATTATGGAGTCCTTGGTGTTTTTTGAATTGGTTTGTTTGTCTGCAGACATTTCATTACCTGACTAGGTAACATCATCAGTGTGAGTAAGTGTGGGAGTTGCTCCCTATTTATATATAATAGCTTGCCCTGTCAGTTTTGGTGGGGGTTGTAGTTCTTCTTGTTATTTCCTTGATTATTATGTTCTGTTTAATCTGAGTGATGGCTCCTGGCTCTTTTTGTTTCGTTCTTAGTGTTTTTATTGTCTCTTTAGAATGATCTGTAAGTATGTTTTATCCATTGGTGGGATTCAGCCAGTTCGTACCACTTTGGGAGAACCGGTTGTTAACTTTCTGAGCAGTTTGGTGAACTGGTTGTTGGAAGAAATCATTAGGGCAGAGAACCGGTTGTTAAATTACTTGAATCCCAGCACTGGGTTTATCTCTATGTGTTTTTTGATGGCTGATTTGTTTCAATGCCAAGTGTCCAGGAATTTCTTAACATTTTTGGATTTGGCTTGTTTTAAGATACTAACAGTTTTCCAGTTGAACCTATGGTCAAATTTGTTCATGTATTGTGAGATTAAGGAGTTACCATCCTGTCTTCTGACTGATAGTTTGCATTTATGGATAGTTTGTGTATTATAATGATGCTGTAATAGTGTGTTGGTTGTTTCAGAGTTTTCTTTAAATTTATGGTAGTGTTATCCTTTTCATAGCTGGTTGTGTTGTAGTGGGTTGTGTAGTCAGGCACTTTTTGATAAAGTTTAGTGGGTATTCTTTTTTGTTTGTTTTGAAGATGTGGCATAGATGGTCTGTCTCCTTTTGATGGTATTCCAGGTTGCTGCTGTATGTTTGTGCTCATCTGAGTAATGTTCTTACACAACTCCTCTTGTGGGACATTGGGTTGCTACTTTGATAATGGAGTAGTGTGGGCTGTTTTTAATTTGCCATGATTTGCTCTGCTGATGAGGATATCCAGGAAGGATAGTGTGTTTTTGTTTTATTCTTCCCTTGTGAATTTTATTCCTTTGAAGAAGTTTTTGATTGTCTCATGAATCTTCTCTAGTTGTTTCTTTTTATTATGAAAAAAATATTGTTAACATACTGGATCCTTACTTTTGGTTGTATGTGTGGGATTGCTATAGTTTCTAGATGCTGCATTATGGCTTTGCTATGAGTCCTGAGAGTGGGGAGCTCATGGAAGTTCTCTGATTTGTTGGTATATTTGTCCATCAAACTGAAAGTAGGTAGTGAGGCAAAGGTTGATGAGATTCATGAATCTGAGTAGTTTGATCTTAGTGTATTTAGCTAGGTCAGGTGTCTTGTGTAGTACTGCTACCATGGATTCTTTTACTAGTTCCTGGATCTATGGACATGAAGAGAGCTGTGGTATCTAATGAAATCATAATTGCGTTTTCTTCTATTGTTTGGACTTTGAGTTTATGATGGTACTAAAGTGGGGAACTGATAGAATATTCATTCTATCCAAAGATGCTTGGGGGAGGGGGACGGGACAAGTCCACTGTTTGATCTCTGCTTTTCATCCACCACTATTCTTCTTTTATGATTTGACCTTTCTTGGCTAGGTTGTTGAGATTTCTCTTGATCTGGTTGCCCAATTTCTATATTGGGTTGTGATTTAATTGGATGTAAGTTTATTTGTCCTCCAGTAATTGTTGGGTTTTTTTATTTTTTGTGTCCTATCCATAATAAATGTGGTTTGTCTATTAGCGTATAATGATGGTTTGGACCATCTTTAGCCCAGAGAGCCCCAGGGACTCCACAATCCAAACCCAAGCTACATATATTCTCTTCTGTTGGAATAAATAACATTTGATGGTATAAATGAGGGATAATATAAAACAACAATGCTGCCAGGTATTTCTACACATTTTAGAAAGCCTTAGGAAACCAGAAAATATGCATAATAGTGTTACCTTTGTTCAACAAGTTGGGGCATCCATAGAAAGGCAAATGAAAAAAGTGCATCACAACATAAACTCTGTCCCCCATTGAATTCTATTTTATTATAAAATAATATGGAAAAAGTAGAAAAGGCATTTCAGAAATAAAAGTTTTCATTGTACAGTCTATTAGTTTCTTGAAGAAAAAAATATTCAGTTCAATAGATAGCAGCAGGATTATTCCAGCTGCAATCTTTTGTCTGTCCTGCACTGTCTAAAATTTTGCATGCTCATTGTGGATAGAATTAGGATGTATTCAACAAAACTACAAACATTCCTTCATTAAAGAGGTAAAGAGAAAGGTTTGCCCTGTCTAGTTGTGTCTGACTCTAGAGGGTAGTGGTGCGCATCTTCATTTCTTAGCTAAGGGAACCAATGTTATCCGAAAATACTTCCATAGTCATATGACCAGCATGACTGTATGCCAAGATACATGGAACACTATTATCTTCCTACCAAAGTGATACCTATTTATCTACTCACATTTGCATGCTTTGGAACTGCTAGGTGGGCAAGAGCTTGGGTAGGAATGGGAGCTCACCTGTTCTGTGGTGCTCGGGTCTCCAGCCCAGGCTGTCAGTTTTCCAGCTAACAGTGTCTTCAAATGCTGAGCCATTGTGACTCTCTGATATGAATAAATTCATTGCCATGCTTCTTTCATCAGTACATAACCCAGTTTCTACCTGTTTATTTGATAGGACTGAATTCCACAATGTTTTCCCCAAGAATATCCTATGAGATAAGAGTCAGTCAAATCACCAAGAACATTGTTTGTCTATCATCATCTATCTATCACCAATTTTTACAAACAACTCAAGGCGGTGAACATATCCAACACACCTTTCTCCTTTTAGTTTCCCCAGAAAACATATCCAATTTCATTTTACATAGTTACCATAACCAGCAATGTTTCTTGAACCCCTTCATTTGGCGTAAGAGGGTGCTTTTGGTCACATTGACTCCTGGTGACTTTGTCAAATCCCTGCAATTTTCTTGTCAAAATTTTCAGAAGTAGCTTGACAACTGTCTCAGTTGGATTGGCTTTGTGCCTTAAGGTGAAGAACCTAGAATGTCAAACACTCACTATACCTTTGGAAATTGATTGGTTGATTGATTATGTGATTATGTGCCTGTAAGGCTCCAAAACCAAGAAAGATATGTTGAATTTCTTTTAAGCAATTTCCTTTATTGTTCCTCACCAATAGACAGAAATCTTGCCAAACTAAAGCAAACCACCTGCACCATTAAACATATATTCTGAGAACTCCTAGTAGGAGCTCTTTCTCCAAATTTTCTAAACTTCTGTCAGGACCAAGGAACCTGTTTCGGATAAGCAACATTGGTTCCTTGGGTCTGACAAAAGAATGAACCATGAGAAGTATTTTCTTTATTGTTGTTAGCCTTGAGACAGAAATCTTGCCAGATTAAAGCATTTAACTACATAATTATTAGATATGCCTTGTAAATCCTTCTTTGCCCTTTTCCTGCATAGCAGAGGTTCCAAGTTTCTTTGTGTACTTGTTCCCTCCTCCTGCAACCCTTGAGTACATTCTACTATTGATTTTTGTTCCTCTGGAATTCTTCTCCATGATCACATGACCCCAGGTCACTTCAACTGTCATAAATATAAGTCAGTTGCCAAACTGACTTTATATTTTGTTCACATGTCTGTGTGGCTGCTGCAACCATTATAAGTATGAAAAATGATTATAAGTCACTTTTTTCAGTGCCATAGTAACTTTAAATAGTCACTAAATGAACTGTTGTAAGTCTGTTACCTATACTCTTGTTGATTCTGCACTCCTGGAAGATGTTAGAAGCAATGAATAATATGGTGGTTGCATTCAGCTATTGTGGCTAATGGCAATTGCAAAGCAGCCTTCTCCATAATCTGCTTTTGCATTTCCTCACATCCATCAAAGTGCATGATAGTAAATTACATAATTTAATGATGGAGTCAGGGAAGAAGAATTTTCTTTTTTTTTCCTGTCCTGAAATTTTCATTGAATGACCCTAAGCATTAGTACTGTGTGAAGGCAAGAAATCATTCTATCAACTTTTTCTGAGTCATGAATAATCTTACACATCTTTATCAAGCTCCATCTCCTTTTCCTCTAAGCTATAAAAATGGTTTTTACCTTTCATCAAAGGGAAAGAGCTATGATACTTTGATCATTTGGTTGCTTTTATCTGCAGAGTTCTACAGTTGTAAAATATACTTCCAGAGATGATTAGGATACCACAAAGTGCTTCATATGCAGCTGCATCACATAAATATATTGTGACTTTATTACAGTGGTGATTTCATTTTCTGTCAACCATGACTCCAAGATTACTATTCTTTGAACCACCACTAATCATTGTTTTTGATCTTGCTGAAAGTGCCTAAAATTTTAAAATGCTGCCCAATTATTCTCAGCTCACAATCAGTGCACTTGCCATCAAAAGAAGAAGGGAATAGAAAAAGAAAATTATACTGGGCAGCATCAGTTTGTTAGAAGAGTTTCAGGTTCATTAATTCAACTCTCAATACTATATCATTCGGAGCAAGATTCTTATTCTTCTCGGTTAAATCCTAAACTGATACAATTCTTCAGGTGTCCTCTACTTTTTTTTTCTACAGATATTCTTCAGATATTCTGTCAATGTCTGGTTGAATACCCATCACATATCTTCCATTGGAAAGGCTGAAAAAATATTTCTTTTACCCTATCTCTAGCACCCCTAAGCAAGCTTTTATTGTTGTTTCATATAATGTTCCATCTGACATCTGACCTATTTTCTCTTCTTAGGTTAATCAGCTTTTATTTTTTTTAAATGTTCATTTTCTTCCTCCTAACTTACATTCAACTTACCCATGTTTAAGCAGAGTCTGTGATTTTATTTTATTTTTTGGCTCCTAGGTCATTTGGGGAAGTCACACACATCTGAAACAAAAAGTTCTTGCTTTCTATAGAACAGACGAGAAAAACAGTTTGATTACGTTACATGCGATACATGTCCAGATCTCATACCAATCAGTATGTACCGGGCAAACCAGTAGTGGCAGTGGCGGGAGGCTCCGCCCACCCACCCAAATATCATCATGGATCCTCTGTGCATGCACAGAAGTGCCATGTGCGTTCCCGATTCCGAACTGGTTGCGAAGATACGTGGAACCAACTATTGATCCCAACGACTTAGTGATGTCTAAGAGCAAGGATCTACCAACTGTGATTTCAACAACTGAACAGAGAAGAAAATTTGGGAGGGTGGAGTTTTGCATGAAGAACCATGGCTCTGGGAAAGACACCTGCTTCAAATAGGGTTGAGAAGGGCCCTGACAGGAACCACAGCAAGCTGATCTGTTGCTTCTGAATCTTCATGGCGTTATGGAATTCATTTTCTCAAGATTAGATGACCTTAATAGCTTACATTCTCATGTTTATATCCTTGGTGGAAAAAACAATCTAGGTGTCTTATTGACTTCTTTGATTTTTTTTTTAACAAAAGTCTTTTTCACTCACATTAAATGTCTGAAATATGTAATGAAGCAGTGGTGAAGTCTGAACCGGTTTGCCACCGGTTTGTTGGCCGGGCATGCACGCTGTGTGCTGAGCACGTGCTGTGTGCACATGCATGCGCAGTGCATGCCAAACACGTGCTGCACATGTGCATGCACAATACGTGCCAAAAGGAGGCTTGGGAAGGTAAGTTGAGCAGCGGGGGGGGGAGATCAGCTGTGCCACGCGATTTAGATTCACTAGAAAGTAGGATTTCCTTCTTTCTAATGATTTTAAATTACGCAGCACAGCTGATCGTTGGAAATACCAGTTCAGAGGAACCGGTAGCTTTATTTTTTACTACCAGTTCATCCAAACCAGTAGTTTTTTTCACTACCAGTTCGCCCGATAGCATTTCACCACTGTAATGAAGTCTTAGCTTCACCATTAGTGTTTCCAGTAAGCAAATCAAAGTAAAGTAGCCTCTGGGGGTAGAGGACTGATGGAGTTTTGAGATTCTCAAGCAGTTTCACAAAATGGGAGTCTGCCTTTAGCAGTCCTCACTCCCTTCTCCAGAATCTGAAATATACTTCCTCCAAATGCTTCATTAGGGTACCCTATTTGAGTTGCAAAGATTTGGACAAGAACCTAATAGTAGCAAAGATATATTCTCTAATATAAGGTGACCAACTTTTTTACAATGAGAAGGAGGACACAAATAAATTTTGGAGTCTAATGCATGTGTTTTGCAAAAAATTGTCGTGTTTCGGTAAGATGTAAACAAAGCCACTTGTGCGTGGCACACTCTTGCGCACAGCACATTCTCTCAAAACAATTCTCCTGTGCGGAGCACATGCGTCTCATAATCGCATCTCGTCGCACTGTACCGAGCCTTGACGAATCGTCATGTCAAATACAAATACGTCACATCACACGCAATGTATCAGCTCGGCATCTATCGAATACGGAGATTTACAGATTAGTCTTCAAATATCTAAAAGGAGGACATGTAGGAGGACACTTTTCAAGAGAGGACAGAACTTATAAAAGAAGGACTGTCTTCCCTAAAGGAGGACGATTGGTCACCTTATCTAATACTGCTGCCATCCACTCGTTATCTGGATTTTTGAAGTTCATATATGGAAGCCCCAGCTTAACACCACCTGTATTTATTGGTATCTTCTTCTTCTTGGCAGAAGAACACAAATCCAAATAAAGTATTTGATTGCAATCACCTACTTTTTAAAAAATAAACATATTCTCTAAGAATACATTATTGAGCTGGATTGAGAAAGTGTAAGATGTAAGAAACTGTAAGAAACTATAACTGTAAGAAAAACTGGAATGTTTTTAAAAAATGCCACCTTCTCATTTATCAAACAGTATAAGACTGTGAACTTGGTGGCTTCTGGGAGAGATCTGGGTCACAATGGAGTGGCAATTGCCTACACTTCCCCCCTCAGTATGTAATCCTCAGCTACACTAATGGTCTGATTCACTACAAAGCAGCTTCTGACAGTGAAGCATTTGAGCTGCCTAAACAGGTAGGAGCAACTCAGTGGCAGGGCTAAATGATGAGCCCTGTGAAGCATTAAATCTCCTTAAGTAGAAGGCAGCAGGTGTTCCTCTGTAATTCTGTGATCCTCAGCAAATCAAACACTGTTGCTTACAGCTTTCTCCATCAACATTTTGCCGTCTCTCTTCTAATACGTTATGAAGAGAGAAACTAAATTACTGTGGAAGCTCTGGGCCTCTGCACAATAACCCTATTGGCGAGAGACTGATTAATGTGCTTGAAAGTTAATCAAACACCAGAACAATATTTCTATAAGCTGGGAAGTTTGGAGGAAATAATTGAAAGAAGTAATTTGAAGTCCTGAGATTTCATGGTTTCTCCACTTGCCACAGGCAAGACATAGGAGCTGTGATTGCCTTTTCAATTGAAGTACAGCCTTCACTTTTTTCTTTAGGTAGTGAGGGAATGTTGTTTAATTCATCGACCACGGGAACAATTTTAGTGGGGAAAAAATATAGATGACAAGCTGAAGACAAGTTCAGTTTCTCTTATTGTGCAGTGCTGTGTCATACCAGTTAAAGGCAGGGGCAGAAAAGTTTCAAAATCAGGATTCTAAATCTTTGGCCGTAGCTTGAGAGGGAATTAAGCTGCTACTGTGATCAATTTTTAATTATTCTTGTTGGCAGCATAATAATATGGTGCTTTATTTTCCTGACAAGAACCTGAACGATCATTATAGGCATGAATTATTCAGGAAAGCAAAGTCCTTGGTGATGAGAATAGTAATAAAGGTAACATTTTTTTTTCACTTCCAGCAGGATCTTATGGAGATCCTTAACTGAAGGATGTTATGAGTCCCAAAGTGGTCAGTCATTGTCTCTGAATAAATTTGAAGGCATCATTTAAACATGGAAATAAACACAAAAACCTTCAAACAGAATCAGTAATGATTTGAAACTACCTTAGGGTAGGCAAATATCTCTCTCTGTGATAAAATTTTCTTAAAAGTTCATGAAGATTCTTTGTTCCATTAATGAGTGAGTTTGTGTTGAATTTCTGTTTATTTTTCTTATGCTTTGGGGACCCAACCAATTCACAAACATATAAAACTGACCCAATTCACATGCCCTCACTGACAATACTCATTTCACAGCTGGCTGCCCAGCAAACAGCTCATCTGTTCATTCCATTATGAAGTAAATAAGATATATTTTTGGCCCACAGTGAGATATACAGGAAATGTTAGCACACTCAGAGCTGAAAATTGATCTGAAAATAACTCGCCCAATGGAATAATTAGCTAACACTTCACTGTACTTGCAATTGCAAAATATATGAAATTCACTGTATTACAACCACAGGTAATTTGAAGAAAGTAAATTTGTCCTAGTAATCTATATTTTTGTAATGCTTGTGTTGTTCTAATTTGCTTTAAATGTGGATTAGAATCAGACCTAAACATGAAGAAAATAGATATGGTGAAATCAATGCACAAATTATCAATGAGTCTGCTCTAAGCAAGGATAAATTTGGTTTTAACCCAAATATATTTTATTTTTAAAATTGTAAAATAATAATTGGTATAAAATAATTTGTACCAATGTCTGTTGCATCTCTTATTTGCAATGGAAACATTTAAAAAACCTTCCCTGAATTTGGTCAACAAACGTATGTGTTCCAAAGCTGTAAAAAATAAGTGTCCAATTATTTTCATGCTTTTACTCAATATACTACCACATGAAATAAAACATCGAATAATTCTTTTTCAGATCCTTCTGGATCATTTTCATCAAACGAATTCAATAAACGCTTTGGATTTCTTTTAGCCACATGCCTTTTGAAAATTTAAGTCAACACTAATTCTAACTGTTGCTATAATTAAAGTTCTTCGCCCATCTTCTCAGAATGTGGTCAGATTGATTTGGGGGAGACTTTGTGGGGTTCCTGTTGGTTATCTTTGGGAGTTCCCAGATTTAGTAAATAAAACCATTTTACCTATTACTGGAGCAGGGGTGAAATCTAAAATTTGTTACTACCGGTTCTGTGGGCGTGGCTTGGTGGTGAGGGTAATGTGACTGGGTGGGCGTGGCCAACTTTTTTTTTCTTTTAAAAGCATTTTTTCTACAACCTTAAGAGGTTGCAGAAAAAAATGCTTTTGGAAGCGTCTGACGATCAGGCAACTCAGCTGGGATCGCCAGAGGCTTTTAAAGGCATTTTTTTTCTTACAACCTCTTTGGCCGAAGAGGTGTAGAAAAAATGCTTTTAAAAGCCTCTGACGATCCCAGCTGAGCCGCGCGATCATCAGAGGCTTTTTTTTTTACTTTTAAAAGCATTTTTTCGGCTGAAGAGGTTGTAGAAAAAATGCTTTTAAAAGTGAAAAAAAAAATCCTCTGATGATCATGCGGCTCAGCTGGGTATGCGGGGAGGGGGGGGCACAGGGATTTTTGCTACTGGTTCTCTGAACCACCCATTGCTATCGCTACTGGATTGGGTGATCTGGTCCGAACCAGGAACATTTCACCCCTGTACTGGAGTCCTTGTTCGGAGGACAGTAGATCATACAAGACAATTGGCATCAATATATAGTCTCTGGTTCCAATAGGAAAAACGAATGTTACATTTGCTTTTTCTCTTGATCAGTAGCGGCCAGCATCCAATCCTTGTGATTTATTTCTTCTGTCCACAGAGATGTGCAACTGTGCAGATTTAAAGACAAGAAGATATTTTGGAACAAGCAGGGGCACTCATTTACCACGCGTATGAAACTCTTGAAAATAATTGCATCTTTTCCTGGGATCAGCCAGCTGCTCTCTGCAACTGCTGCATGATCTTGGCAAAATATACACTTTATTTAAAGCTGCTTTGTATGTGGCCCTACATGGTCTGAAGCAGGTTTTTGGCTGTGAATCCAAAGTGCTGATCACAGCACTTGCATAAAGAAAAATGAAGTCTATGATAACTCAAAACAATGCCCCATAGTCTTAAGACCCAAATGTTCTAAGTTTGCAAAACTTATTGTGTTTCACTATGTAAGGAAGTAAATGGCATTTCTCATTGCAGGCTTCATTATCACTGATAGCACTGTTGTCTTGTTAATGGAAGTCTCCTTGGGAAAGGTTTAAAGTGTACTTGAATTTCCCAATAAAAACAGTGAGAATTTGGTTACATTTTGCTTATAATTAGACTTGCCTAACCTGATACCTAACCTAACCTCCATACTGTTGTGCTGTAATTCCCATTATCTTCAGCCAATATATATATATAGATATATACATACACACATATTGAATAGTTGTCATCCATATGGAAGTCACTATCCACATGGAAGTCATTATTCACACATATGGAAGGCACTAGATTAGGCACTGGGAGATTAGTTTATAGTCTAAACTCAGTAATGAAGATAGATGAAAAGTTTTCCTTTCTTTTCTGAATACTGTTGCACACTGTTTATGTTTCACTATTGGTTACTATTTAAATGTTATGCCTTGTAGAGAATATTGAAAAGATGGAAACCTCGGCTAAGTATTATTGCCTGGAAAATTAGTTTAATCTAGTTATATAAATACGATTGAGTTACACCTGACTCTGGAAAAGGTGTAGATGAAGCTTGATCTGTCCATAGTGAGAGCTCACAGGTATTATTTTTACAAGGACATTTGGATGATGTCTTTGACCCTGTCCATCTACTTTATCTATTTGTGTTCTTCTATTTCTCATCATCTTGCCAGGCAAAGTAGTTTTTTTTCCAGGTCTAACCTCAGTTATATCACATGGCCCAAATTTCTGCTTGCTACTCATTTCCTTGAGAGAGCAATCTGTCAGTTTCATCCAGGATATAATGACTGGTTACTGTGGTGGCTCAGTGGTTAGAATGCAGTGTTGCAGGCTAATTCTGTTGACTGCTGGCTGCCAGCAGTTTGGCAGTTCGAGCTTCACTGGCTCATGGTTGAGGACCCAGATTATTGGGTCAATAAGCCAATTTTGTATAGAACCACACAGCTTGGGGGGGGGGGGGCGAAAGCCCTAATAAGCAGATATACAAAAAAAGTATGCAGGTTATTACTATAATGCATTGTAAACCGCTTTGAGTCTACGGAGAAGGGCGGCATATAAATTGGACTAATAAATAAATAAATAATAAATGGTTGTGTTGTGGTCCGCCGGCAGCCTGCAGAGCTGGCAGCAGAGTCGGACAGTGAGGAGGCTGGTGTTCTGCCCCAGCTACAGACCACAAAGAACGCAGCACTCACAAAGTCCATACAAAGCTTACTTTACTAATTAAGGACTACTAATGAGCTTTCTTAGTAGTTGTTCAAACACAAGTACAGTTTAAATCAGTCTTTTCTGAACAAGGGCTGTTAATTTAACTTCATTAACAGCCGACAAGAGTCCAAGGAATAATAACTCAATTCTGAGGCACAGTCTTTCAGATAACCGTAAGCTTACTGTGGTTGGCAGAATGCCCAGAAGCAATTTGCAGGAAAACTGACAAGAGAGAATCAAGAGCCGATCAGACGTTTCTGGAGTCAATACGCGAAGGAATATGAACGAAGTTGTTTTCTGCAAATTGCCTCAGTTGTCATTCCTTAAATAGGCTAGGGGAGTGGCCAATTAGCCCCAAGCCTTACTCTCAAGGAGACCTCCTCCTGAGGAGCCATTCCTGCCTTTTGGCAGCTCTGCGTGCCCGTGCATTGAGAAGAGGGTCCTCTTCTTCTTCCTCTTCACTTATGGGAGCTTCTGGAGGTTCTGAAGGCCCTGGCTGAATCCCCGCCTCTGACACCAAATCTTCTCCAGCCTCCTCATTGTCTGACTCGGGTGACAGCTGCACAGGCTGCTGGCGAATCACCACACCAGCCTCCTCGCTGTCGGAATCAGCTACCAGCTGGGCCACAACAGTTGGGGAGGAACATGGGTCAGTCCTGTAGTCTTGAGGAAGGCTTGGATGAGGGCTCTGCGTCAGAGGCAGAGATGGGGCCAGGGCCATCTGGGAGTTTTGTGCAGACTCTGGAGCCTCCAGAGTCAGACATCAGCAAGGCAGAGGAACAGGGGGAGCCTGTTCCCAGTGTGCGCATGCACAGAGCTGCCAGAAGGCAAGAACAGTTAAAACAAAAGGGACAACTCGGGAGTAGGGCTTGGAGATGATTGGCCCCTCCCATAAGACATAAAGGAAGAGCAAAGGCATGTGAGCCTTTGCAGGAAGCAATGTTGTTCGTTCTGGCCAGTTTAAATTCTGCAGCTCCATTTTGACTCTGTGTTCCATGTGGCCTTGCAAAGCTAATTGCCAATTAGATCTTGGCAGCGTGTCAAAGGAGATAAAGGTGGGTGTTTATCAGCCTTATCCCGAAGGACTGTGGCAGACCTCTGTTGGACTTTTTGCAACTATTTGTGACTCATTTGTGAATGAACAGAATGAGAATGAACAGGCTCTGAATGAATAGAATTCACAGCCGTTGAAATAAAAACAGGGTTTTTGGGACTAATTGTGTGCTTTTTACAGTATCAGGAAGCCTAGGTCAGAACAGGTTGACTTGACCTTCCATCCTTCTGAGGTCAGTAAAATAAGGACCCAGATTGTTGAGGGCAATAGGCTGACTCTGTAAACCACTTAGAGAGAGCTGTAAAGCACTGTGAAGCAGTATATAAGTCTAAGTGCTATTGCTATTGCTCTTAGTTCTTCCTACAGCCCATAGCGCTCTTAAGCAACCATCTCCAAATCCATAATTCAAAGATGTTTATTTTCTTTATCTTTTCTTCCTCGGTGTCCTGCTTTCACAACTTTAAATTCTGCTTTAATTATCTTGATCTTCTTGCTTTGTCTCTACGAATATGTGTAAGTTAATATTTCTCCCATTGGGTTAACAGTGATGTTATGTATTTCAGCCGGAAGCAAAACAATTTATTTTTCATGCCATCTGAGTGCATGTATTTATTCTTCCCAATATACAAATGCATTAGCCCCTCCCCCACCCCACATCTGAGATTCAATTATTTCAGTATGAAATATGAAGAAATAGGCTTTTAGAGAAGGGCTTTTTGCTATCCGTACCATCAGATAAGATTCTGCAGATGGAAAAGGAGCAGCAGTAAAGGATTATGGTTTGTTGACTGAAAAAGTATCAGAGAGGTTCCAAACATGGCATTTTTAAGGAGGTATTTAAACTCTAAATGCTGAGATAGTGTCATTACTTGTACATTTCCAAATTTTCAAATTGGCCTTAGAAAAGGGGTCTTAAAATTTTTCTATTTTTTTCTTCTTTCTAGAAAAAAAATGCTGAAATTTATTGTTTAGGCATTTCTAACATTAATGCATTTGTATCTATTGGCCCTCTGTGCCTGCACAACTGTTTCATTTTCATTTTAATAATCCTGCTACTGTTGGAAAAGATTCCAATGAAGAAATCAGCATATTACCCAGAAGATCTTCATAACCAGAAGGATCAAGAAGGAGTTAAGAGATCAAAAGGGGAATCCAGGGGCCCAGATGGCGGTGGCATTTGGAAATGCAAGTAATCAAAATTATCTCATATTGCTTTAATAAGAGAAAATATTCAGTAATTAAAAATCAATTATGAGCAGCTGGGTTCATGCATCAGCTCAAATAGTAGAGGAGTCCTCAGTCTTTGCTAAGCAAAAAGTCTCTTTTCTCCATTCTTGTTTGGACTTTTTACATTTGCACTGCAATCAATCCAGCATTATTCCCCAAGAAGTGGAAAATTCTCTTCCATGCAGGGGTGGGTTTTGCTTACCTTTAGTACCAGTTCGCAACGGGGCTATTGTCCTAAAACAAGTTGTTCTGAGGCAAGTTAGCTAGGGCAAGTTGTCCCACAGCAAGTTGGCTGCGGCAAGTTGGCCATGGCGAGTTGGCTGCGGAGAATTGTCATAGACTCCTACTGGCATGCTACTTCCTTTTCTACTTCTTAGGGCGTGGCCATAAAACACCTCTATTGTTGGCCAATTTTAGACAATGTTATTGGTTATTTTCTTTTCATGATTCCCTCTCCAAAACTTGTCCTAACTCATCCATATGCAAATAAGGAATTCACATCTACTGTAGATGCTTGGAATATGAAACAATGCAACATATTAACAAACTTGAGCTCCTCATAGTTTGGGAGGTACTCTGACCAAGCTGCCCAGGCCTTGTTAAAAAAAAAATCCATGGCAGATCCAAGCATATTTACACTTTGCATTACAGTTTTGGCATTATGGCCCCATCTGCCCATTTTCATCCATATTGCTAATGAGTGAAGCCACATTGGAATAATCACCCACAATTGGAAAGTATTTCCCTCAGCAGTGGCTTTCATCAGTTTCATGTGACATGTGGTACCCAGAGGTGGGTTTCAGTAGGTTCTGACCAGTTCTGGAGAACCGGTAGCAGAAATTTTGACTAGTTTGGAGAACTGGTAAATACCACCTCTGACTGGCCCCACCCCCATCTATTCTCTGCATCCCACGTCCAAACTGATGAGGAGGAAATGGGAATTTTGCAGTATCCTTTCCCTGGTGTGGGGAGGGAATGGAGATTTTACAGTATCCTTCCCCTGCCATGCCCACCAAGTCACGCCCACCAAGCCATACCATGCCCACCAAGCCACGCCCACAGAACCAGTAGTAAAATTTTTTGAAACCCATCACTTATGATACCCCATTCCTTTTTGTAGCTAGACCTCAGACAAAATCATCAGTGGTGACAATCTCGTGGTGACATGTCCCTGATCTTAGATGGGACTCTTATTTTACATGTTAAAGCACACTTCCTTGAGGATTAGAGCTTTGTAAAAATCCTCCTCATTCTTAGCATATGTTGGTGACATCAGCAGCCATATATCTGTTGCTCTCTCTTGCTTGTAGAAAGTACCTCCACATTCCTGACCCAATTTCTTCCCCATTCATCAGATATGTCTTCATCCCCGTTTTTAATTCTCTCTATTTTTTAGATTGAAAGCTTTAATTCCACATCCTCCCACTGGGATAACATAGAGCAGTTTATATTTCCTGTTTGGAAGCCTTCCACAAAGACCTTTATATAGCTAAATGGATATCATTTCAGGATTTCATCAGAAACAACAGTTTAATTCCATGCAATTTCACATTACTGATGTTTTAGGCATTGTCTTCAATAAAGTTTTGTTTAGTTTTTGCTGACCTCATTATTCTGTTGAATCTACCACTTTGGCCTTGGGAGTAGAAGGATTCATCTGAAGCTGTGCCTAATTGTATGACATGCAGAAAGGATAATGTTCATAACAAGCAATTATGTAATTCCTGGAGGATTTCAAAGGAGGCCACGTCCTAGATGCTTCAGACAATCACCCGAAGAACTACAATTGTTGGTAAATAACTGATGACCTATTGATCTCTATAAAGTATTAGAAAATTCAGGTACATGAAGGTACTGTATGTAATTTCATACTGCACACATAGCATTTATGAAAATCAAGTGTAAAAGAGGTTCACTGAAAACTGTTCAGCAATAAACAAAACACATGTTCACCCCTCAATGAAAGTACCACATTTTTTTGGAGTATAAGATGCTCTGGAGTATAATATGCACATTGTTTTTGGGAAGGAAAACAAGAAAAAAAAATCTGCCTCAGCCTACCAGTATCCATCAGTATTCATCTGGTTAGCATCCTTGCAGCAAACAGCAAACAGCTTGGTCAGCTTCAGCACATTATCACAGCCTGATTCAGCCTGAGCAGCTGATTGGCGGTTGGATCAGTTTCCCAGAATACCTCCAATAAACTGTTCCAAGCTGCGGGGATCACCACAGCCCATTGCCACCTCCCGTGTTGCATTTTTAGCCTCTGGGCATCGTGTTTTCGGTCTCAGCATGCCCATTTTTGGCCTCTGCATGTTGCATTTTTGGCCGGTTTCCACCGCCTGGAACTGGCCGAAAATGCAACCCTTGGAGGCCAAAAATGGGGCATGTGGAGGCCAAAAACGCAACATGATGAGGCAGCGATCAGCGGCAATGTGCTATGGCGATCCCAGCAGCCTAGAACAGGTCTAAAATGGAGTATGCGGAGGCCAAAAATGCAACGCTCGGAGGCCAAAAATGGCCGAAGGGTGGGGATGGGTTGGTGGGCGGGGCTTCGGCAACTTTTGGTGCATAAGGCGCACAGACATTTCCACCCACCTTTTTTGGTGTGGGGGAGTGTGTCTTATACTTCAAAAAGTACGGTACATTAATTTATTTTAATAGCTTCATATTTGTTTGTGATAATGGATAAATTCAACTTGGTTGTTATCCAGACCTGCTTGGTTTTTTAATTATTTTTATAATGCATGCATAGGATATAAAGATTAACTAGTAAATCTTGTATCTGTCTAAAAAGTATACTGTAGGTTAAATTCTTATAATTAACAATCTCTATTTTTGTTTTGTTTTTTTCTGTTGAAAAAACTGAAAAACACCCCTCTTTTCAGACTCCCAAGATGATTGGCAGATTGAATTTAGAAAAAAAACATTCTCTGTTCAACGTTTGGTCATTTTTGGTTTATCAAAGCAGCCTTCTTATTGTCTTGGTGTTCAACAGGCTATTTACCCTGCTTACTTATGGACGATTACTATGATGATTATCTTCAGAAGTTTTGTTTTAGAAGAAAGCTGCTCTAGTTTCAAAACAAAACACCATCTTCTGTCATTATTTTTATATTCAAGACTATTGCTGGATCTTATAAAGAAGTAATAAAGCATTTTTATTAGAGTGGTGTATGGTAGTAATCAAGTCTAGTGCTTTGTTTGGAATCATGCCTGCTGGCCTAGAAAAAAAAAGTTAAAAGTAAATTGGGGTGGTGGAAAACATCTTTCTTGATTTGCTTTTCTGTTAATGGGTATTTTATCATTGGCCTAATCTATGGTACTAGTCATGTTTTGAATGCTCTACCCCCAGCACTTTGTTAGAGTACCTGCAAAATGCTTTCAATTTTTTTTTAAATTTCCACTTGGGAAATTTGGACTCCCTGATCTAAAATATTTATAGTGTCATCAAGCAGCCTAGTATAGTTCATTTGGAAAACTGATGTCACATCTTTAGTTTTAAAAGATATTGCACCAAAGCCTGCTGTATTGAAATGGATTAATTATATCATTCAAAGCTAGCAGTGTTCAGCATAACACAGACTTCCTGAGGTCCACTGTGAATCTTTTCTGAACTCCAAATTGTACCCAATAATATAAAACATCCTGAGAATGACTTCTCTGAGAGGGAGATCAATTCTTTAATTTAATTCTTTAATTTGATGTTCGATAATCAATGTCATTAAAACTCATTTGTGAAAATTAGACATTCCCATTATCTAATGGAAATAGGTTAGGGTTAGTTAGGGTTATCATCTAATGGCAATGTGGGTGATTGAATAGTTGTTTGGAAAACTGTATGGGAAATTTGCTCTAAACAACTAAATGTTAATATTAACAGATAGCAGAATAACAGATTTGGAAGGGACCTTGGAGGTCTTCTCGTCCAATCCCCTGCTCAGGAAGGAGACCTTATATAAATTCAAATGATTGTCCAATTTCTTCTTAAATACCTCCTTTAAAATCCAATTAGCACAACGATATAACACGATAAAGTCAGTACTGCAATCAAATTCTTCTATGTATGATCAGTAGATTTGGTAGATGACATAGAACTTGCTAAAATTATGCTGTACATATCTGAATAACTTTATAGAACTTTTTTTTTTAATTCTTTGACTCCTGTAGTGTCATATGCAGAGTCAAAGCATGTCATGGTAACGACTGACTAGAAAATCCTGGGGCCTTTCTGTATATAACTTAGCAAAAAGAAAAGTCATTTTTGGAAGTACAAAGGGAGATGTATATTTTCCTAATAATGAAACCTAGATGGCACTATATGTACATTGATAAATAAAAGAAAATGTGACATGGTCATATTAAATTTATTTCTTATTTCAGAAAACATACTTTATATTTCATTTCTTCATATACTAGAAGATGCTGCACTATAGAAAAACATATTTAAAAGAAAAACAATACAATGCAATGACCTGTCCCATAAAAGCTATAAAGTATGAAGTGCAAACAGAATGTAGGTAAAGGTAAAGGTTCCCTTCGCACATATATGCTAGCTGTTCCCAATTCTAGGGGGCAGTCAGTGCTCATCTCTGTTTCAAAGCCGAAGAGCCAGCGCTGTCCAAAGACATCTCCGTGGTCATGTGGCCAGCATGACTAAATGCCAAAGGCACACGGAACGCTGTTACTTTCCCACCAAAGGTGGTCCCTATTTTTCTACTTGCATTTTTTATGTGCTTTCGAACGGCTAGGTTGGCAGAAGCTGGGACAAGTAACGGGAGCTCACCCCGTTACGCGGCACTAGGGATTCAAACTGCTGAACAGCCGACCTTTCGATCGACAAGCTCAGTGTCTTAACCACTGAGCTACCATGTCCCTTTTAAACAGAATGTAAAAACACTAATAATATTATTAGTCATATTTATTTATTAGTCATATTTCTATGCCGCCCACTCTCTGAAGACTCTGGGCGGCTTACACCAAAGACAGTATACTAAATAGCATATTGCCCCCAACAATCTGGGTCCTCATTCTACCCACCTCGGAAGGATGGAAGGCTGAGTCAACCTTGAGCCGGTGAGATTTGATCCGCTGATCTGATGAACTAGCAGTCAGCTGAAGTAGCTGCAGTACTGCACTCTAACCACTATGCCACCTCGGCTCATACATACACAGTTTTTAATTATGTGGAGTCAATAGTGTCTTCTTCCACTTTCTCTTTTGTTGTCTTTATTTCAGCTGGTTTTTAATCCATCCATTCACAAACTTGGAGTTATATAGTTACACAAGCGCATACAAAGATAGAATTGTGATTCCATCCCTCCTACTTAGTGAGGAAATCCTAAGAGAAATTGAGAACTTCTCAATTTCTCATAAGCAATTTCAGTCATCTAGGATTGTCTCCACTTCTATGAATCTTGAAACACCGAGAAGAACACTGTGGTGACTGAATCTTTGTGGGAGAAAGAAAAGAACCAAGAGATGATAATGAGATGAGATAGATGAGGTGAGATGAGGTGAGATGAGATGATGAAGTGAAGTAAGATGAGGTGAAGTGAAGAAAAAAAATCTAATTCTGCAGTTCTGTAATTTTGAATCCCAAAAAATCAGGGTTTTGTTTTGATTTGGTTTGCTATGATTTCAGACATACTACAGTGGGAGAGCAATAAATCAATTTAGCTTTTGGACACAAGGCACTATTTTGAGATTTGACAGATCTGGAGGTAATTCTGAAATGATGCAATGTTTTCATGTAGAAATGCCCTAATAATAATAAGTGTTATATGGCCAATATATTTAAAAAAAAAAAAAAACAGGACAAGCAGATAATAACAAGACCTGGCAATGACTAAGAGCAGGAAAATTGAAGAAACAGCTGGAGGGGGTAATTCTGGCTGCACAAAACCAAGCCTGAGAGCAATTGCGTACAGAGCCAGAATTGAGAAGACAGCAACAGAGAGCAATTGCCGTTTCTGGAAAAAAGCTGAACAAACAGTGGACACCTGGTTAGTTGCTGCAAGAAGATGGCACAAACTGACTACAAACAATGGCAAGACCAAGTAGCAGAAATGATGCATTGGAATAACTGCAAGAAATACTATTTGCCTTTAAGCAAGAACTGGTGGGACCACAAAATAGACAACATAATTAAAAGTGAAGAAGCTAAGGTGCTCTGAGTCTTTAGAATTCAAACAAATAAACATCTGCCATATAACAGACTTAACAAATGTTGATAAGAAAAATTGTGGATAGTGGACAAGATAGTACCTGGAGATAGTAGAATAGAAGAGAAAGAACTTGAGAAAATCTCAAAATACACATACCTGCAAATAGAAGTAGAATGAGTGTGGCAAAAGATACTACTAATAGTGATAGGCATCATGGGTGTAATTCCAAAACATCTGGAGCACCACTTGAACACTATTGGCATTGACATAATCATCATCAGTCAATTGCAAAAGGTAGTTATGCTTGGAACAGGTTACATCTTGCAACAATTTCATTAATGTTATTAAACCACAACATCTGCCTAGCCAGGTCCTTGGAAAAGATTCCATAGGGGACAGAAATGCCAAATCCACTTACGGTAAGTACCTGGCTGATAGTACAATCAACCATATTAATAATTCATTAAGTTTATGGGTCTACCAATGCCTAGTGATGATTCTGAGTGGTTTACAAATGTTAAAAACATTTTAAGTCAAATTACAATATAAAAACATATAGAAACAGCACAAAAGAATAAAGATGGCAATAGAAACAACAAAACCACCAAACTAGAGGAGAACAAGAAAAAGAAAGCGACATTGTTATCCTCACCCTGACGTGCACAGAAGCCCTTTACCTCCGTAAGTGGCAGGTTCCCTAGAGCCATGGCGGCGCAGTGGTTAGAATGCAGTATTGCAGGTTAACTTTGCCCACTGCCTGGAGTTCGATTCTAACTGACTAAAGGTTGACACAGCCTTCCATTTTTCCGAAGTCAGTAAAATGAGGGCCCAAATTCTTGGGAACAATATGCTGACACTGTAAACCATTCAGAGAATGCTGTAAAGCACTGTGGAGTGGTATATAAGTCTAAGGGCTATTACTATTATCGTACTGTTAGAAAATTGTTCCTCTTATTCATTGGAAATCTGACTGTGACTTCCATATTTTACATTCTTGAGTCGGTAAATATTGCAGAGATTTTGGCAGTCATTCTTTTGTATGACACTTTTTTGAAGAATGTGATCGTTTTCCATGCACAACCTATTTTTGTGTACTCTAGCACATTTGTATTCTCTGGATCACTAACATGTACTTTTTTTTTTTTTTTTTTTGGCAGAGATCAAAGCATACCGGGAGATATTCTATTTTTGCCACTATTCAGCAAAATAGTAAATTCTATCCAGAAGATTTATGCACTAAAGAGAGGGAATCTTCTTCCTTTTCTCTTTCTTCATCTGGATGTATCTGGGCATGAAAAGGGAAATTATAAGTTTCCCTTATAAAGGTTAGCGATGGCTAACTTTTTTGGCACCGAGTGCTGAAAGTGAGTGCGTGCACACACCATAATGCAATGCACGCGCAACCCCCTGCCCCTGTGCATGCGTCTCCCGCATACGCCCCACCCCCCACGCATGCGTGGCAGAGACCTGAAAACCAGCTGGCTGGTGGGAGGCGTGTGCGCATGCGCAACAGAGCTGAGCTGTGGTGACGGCTTGCGTGCCCGCAGAGAGGGCTCTGGGTGCCACCTGTGGCACGCATGCCATAGGTTCACCATCACTGTTATACTACATACTAATAAAGACATATTATCAGTGTTTTTAATCAGTGAGGTCATCAAAGTTATCATCAAACAAAATCCACATGTTGCAAATGTGACCAGATCATGAACCATACTAAATTCCATCAGGAAAGATGCTGACCAGCCCTAAAATTAGGGTTTAACAATATCAATTGCTTGCTTGTATTGAGCTCAGGCCTTAGCTGTACTGAAATCCTCTTCTTTGATGCAATCTCTATTTTGTTCTTCAAGTAAATAAAACAATAACAAAGTTTTAATGTTGCACTGTTTTAAAACCAGACTTTAAAATGCAGAAAAAGGGAAATTTTATGCTACCGCTTATTTTTGGGGGGTTGGGGGGGGGGGAGAGAGAGAGAGAGAACACCAATTCTCCAGCAAACAATTAAAAAATGAGCATGGTAAGCGAATTCTATTTTTAGACTTTCTGAAGAAAACTAAAGTTCATTAAAAGCCTACCTGTGAATGTCTAAATAAGGTCTGCAGCTGAAGAGTGATATACCTTCACAATAATTGCAGACATGTGGATACGTATGTTCAGTAAAAAGAGGTCAATTGCAGATCTAGGCATGTCTCCATATAGCCCAGGGGTCTACATGTGCACAAAATATGTCCTGCAAGGGAATGTCATTAAGATGCCTGGACATATGCAGAATAATGTGCTAGCTAGAGCATATGTTCCAAGGAAACATGTGTCACTTTTAGCAAAGGAGATAATTGTTAAACATCCTGAAACATGTTTCTAGGACCACATTTCATTTTTTTACTTTTAAAAAAATCCAGTGGCTTTTTTTTGTTTTTGTTTTTGCCAAAAATAAAGGAATACATTCATGAAGAAGTGACCTCGGGTACCAAAGAGGAATTTAAATGCTCTATAAATCTTTCTACATCATTGGAGACATCTTCCAATACCTAGAACAATTCAAGGTTGTGTTCTCAGGATTTACTGAGTTATAGTCCCCAGTAGCAAAGAATTATTGCTATTGACAAACTGCATATAGCTGTTGTGGGAGTTTCAATGAAGAAAATTGGTTATTTGGGCCAATCCTGTTTGGTTGTCATCAGTGGCGTGGCATTCTAGTAAAGCCGAGAAAGAACAGAGAAAAAGGGAGGCAATGTCATGTAATATTGACTAGACAACCTGTGAAATTATGAATAGTTTCCCTTTAGATCCCTGCAAAGAACTCAGGCAGGTAAATAATTGAGTTTTAATGCTTGTTAGGTAAACACCAGTGACTGGATTTTTCCCTAAAGGATTTAATTTATACTTTGTGCCTGGACCAAAGTTTGTGGTCCCTGAATTAATGCACTGCAAAGAAATCTGCTTTTATATTATTGTGATGGGCATTATACAATAAGTCAAATAAATTCTTCTGAGAATTTTTTTCTGATCTGGAATACGGTTTCCATTCCATCAGAGACAATGTACTATTTCCATTGTGCTCTAGAACAGTATTTCTCAATCTTGGCACTTTAATTTGTATGGATTTCAACTCCCACAATTTTTAGGTATCAGGGTTGAGAAACTCTGCTCTGGAACCCTACATTTATGTGGAGAGAGGTCACATCTATGACTGTGGCTCTTATTCATAGAATACAGACCAGCTACAAGTTCATATAGAAAAATGGTGCATCACAACACTTCTTTATGTGAAGATGATGATGCAGTATTTGCATCCAACATCAATAGAACTGCCTTTCAGAATTATTTTTGACACCCTAACTTTGCCAGAAGTTTCTGCCAGTCAATGTGCCAGAATAATATAGACCAGTGATGGCTAACCTTTTCGGTGCCGAATGCCTAGGGTGCGCGTGTGTGCACAAAAGTGTGTGTGTGTGTGTGTGTGTGTGTGTGTGTGCACACCCATAATGCAATGCGTGAGTGACCTCTGCATGCGCCCCACCCACACACATGCGCACATGACCCCACACATGTGTGCATGACCTCCGCATGTGCCCAACCACCGTGCATGCATGCGTGACCCCCTGTGCACCCCACCTCCTGTGCATGCACATACAACACCCACGCATGAATGCCTGACCCCGTGTGTGCCGTGCCCCCACGCATGCACACACCCTCATACATGCACCCTGTCTCCATGCATGAGTGCACTTCTCCTGCATGCATCCCCCGTGCATGTATGGCAGAGACCCAAAAACCAGCAGGCCGGTGGGAGGTGCATGCGCATTTGTGGCAGAGCTGAGCTGGGGCGACGGCTTGCGTGCCCACAGAGAGGGCTCTGTGTGCCACCTGTGACACGCGTGCCATAGGTTCGCCATCACAGATCACAATGATCATAACTTGTAGAACCATCCATTTTTGAAGAACTAACCACGTTTAATTAAATATTCCTCTTTGACATCTGGCCTGCTCTATTAATGTTTTTATATTAAAAGTAAAGGATAAATTATAAATTTTGCTGACATGTAAAATGAGAAAAAACTCGTGGATGAATTTATTCCTGAAGTTTTTCAGCATACATAATCAAGCTTTTTTAGAAGCTCTGTGAGCTGTCTAACAGCAGGGGTTCCCCTTCATGCCAAGAACAACTTCTATTTAATAAAACAGTGTGGTGTGATGCAAAGTTCAAAGAAGGTCTGAGAACTAATCAAAGGAGAGAACTCAAAGATGGTGGATCAAAAGGTCTGGTTGCTCTTTGTTGAATGTTTGGTTGGATAATATTAATATCTTCTTTAGTGGCTGTTCAAGAATTCTAATGAGGGGATATATTGAAGAAAGAGTAGGATAAAGAAGAAAAAAGAAAAAAAAATGATCGTTGTCTAGAAACTGGAAATTATGATGTCGTAGGATGAAAAAAGTCACACTTTAAATAAATATAAAAATAAAGACTTCAAGAATCCGATAGTTGTAATTCTGGTTATGAATTTGAATTGACCAGACATACAGCTTTTATCCACACACATTAGAACTTTCATTGTCTACCACCTTTTGAAATTCCTGCACAAATATTTTTCATATTATGTTTAAATATTTGTGCTTTGAAAAGAAAATATTGCTTTTAAAGATGTTTCCATTAAATATTTATTTCATACAATTTTGTTTACTTAATATATATATATATATATATATATATATATATATATATATATATATATATATATATATATTATTTTAAAGTTTTTAAAAATACTTTAAATACTTTGCTTATTTTATTTATACTTTATGAAAAGTATAGAACTTGAAAAATATAATATAATATAATATAATCAATTTTGATTGATTTATGAATTCATTTACATCACATAACAGCTTGTGATTTATGGAGATCCAAATGCTAACGGTTGTTTGTAGTAATAGTACTGTAATTGATACAAAAGAGATGATATGGAATATACTGAACTATCATTGTCAACATCTTGCATACTTTAGTAAATGCTCCCTATTTACAAGAATCTCTAGTACTAAAAACTTTGGTCATTAGCAATGTTGGAAGAAATCTCCATCTGGTTCAGTTCCAAGCCAGGAGAAAGACACTGGAGACAAAATGGAGGCTAGAGGCTGATTGGAAAGATGGTTGAGTGATGAAGCAGAACCACATGGATGGTCCTGGGCAGCTGACCACATGGAGTTGAGAGTCAGGGGTTTTTATACCTTATCTTGGGCTTTGCACTTGAGTTTCCTGTTCCTGTGCAAGAATATTTATCCTATTGGCAGTTATAGGGTCATAGCTAGCTCTGTAGATTATTTGAGTTAGGTTTGGTGGGTGATTCAATGTCCTTAGGAGATTGTGCAATGCAGTGAGCTCTATTGCTAGATGGCAGTGGGTTAATCCTATTATGTCCTGGAGGGTCATGTCTTAATCCCATCGCCTTGGAGCTGAAGGTCTTTTGTCTTGTAGATAGGCTGGCCCAATCCTGCTGGGACTATTAAAAAAGACTTGGGGGCTGCTTTCTGTCTTCAAAAATATGCCTCTCCCCTAGGGAAATATAATATTCTGCCTTTTTAAAATATTTCTCAAAATATTTCACTCTTCTAGGAGGGGTAGCTTTCCTCAGCAAATTGGAAGGTTATGGTCATTAGCAAGTTAGAACTTCGGTCATTAGCAAGTTGGAAGACTACAGGAACTCACAGAATACCTACATAAATGTGGCAAACAACAGAAGAATCAGTAAAATTTCTAATCAAGCTATGCCAGCAAATCTGAAGAAGGATACAGCCTATTGGGAGTGATCAAACTATATTCTAATACAAGAGAGAGAGGGGGGGGGGAGAGAGAGAACTGCAAACTCTGATATACCATACAAAGGCTTAATTTGACAAGCCAGCAAATAATGCTTAGGATCATGCAATGTACAGTAGATTAGAGCCCTACATGGAAAAAAGAAAGATACCAGATGTTCAAGTTGGCTTTAGGAAAGGCTAAGGAACATGATAGAGTACATTATTACTAATGCATGCTGAATAGTTGACTAAGCCAAAGAATGCTGTAAAAAGTCAGTATGTGTTTCACTGATTATAGAAAGACCTTTAATTGTGTTGATCACATCAAGCTGTGAAATGTGCTTAGAAAAATGTCACAGAACAGCTCATTTCCTCGTGTGAAACCTATATGTAGGCAAAGAAGCCACAGAATGGACAGAACATGTTAAAATATACCGGTTCCAAGTTGACATTGAAACATAGCCTCTTATTTACATTCTCCTCTTATTTATTCAACCTATATGCTGAATATTTATTAAGGAAAGTTGGATTAGAAGAAGAGGAGTATAGTTTTAAAAGTGGAGGAAACACCAATAATCTGCATGATGTTGATGTTATTACATTGATAGCCAAAAACTTTAAAAATCTGCATGCTCTATAAGTAAAAAGCAAGGAGCCCAGGGAAAAATAGAATTAAAATGAAAGAAAACCAAACTAATGATGACAGGTACCACAACAGCCTCAGAATTCATAGTGAAGATATCAAAGTGGTAGATAACTTCCATCTTTTAGGATTAATCTTCAACAATAAAAAGACAAGCAGTTGAGAAATATGCTGCTGGTTAGCAATTGGTAGAGCACAGTGGTGGGATTCAAAATTTTTTACTACCGGTTCTGTGGGTGTGGTTTGGTGGGTGTGGCATACTTTAAAATCTCCATTCCCTCCCCACTCCAGAGGAAGGTTACTGCAAAATCCCATTTCCTCACAATTAGCTGGGACTCGGGAGGCAGAGAATAGATGAGGGTGGGGCCAGTCAGAAGTGGTATTTACCCATTGTCCAAACTCCTCAACATTTCCATTACCGGTTCTCCAGAACTGGTCAGAACCTGCTGAAACCCACTTCTGGTAGAGCAGCCATAAAGGCATTGGATTCAGATGCCATGATGCGTCTCCACCTACAAAGATCGGAACAGTGCAAGCAATGGTATTCTCTGTGACCCTCTGTGGAACTGAAAGTTGTTTTTTGCCAAAGCAGGATAAGGAAGAATATTGGCACTTTTAAAGGAGCCTTGGTAGCACAGTGGACTAATGCACTGTTATTAACTTCTGCTGTTTGCAATTACTGCAAGTTCAAATCCCACCAGGCTCAAGGTTGACTCAGCCTTCCATCCTTTCAAAGGTAGGTAAAATGAGGACCCAGATTGTGGGGACAATAAGCTGACTTTGTATAAATATACAAAAGTATGAAGGCTATTGCTTAACGCATTGTAAGCTGCCCTGAGTCTCCGGAGAAGGGCAGCATATAAATTAAAGCAAAAAAAAAAAAAAAGAAAAAAAAAACTTTGTTGTTGGAATAGACTCCCAAGAATCCATGGAAAGCCAAGAAAACAGAAATGTCATCAAACCAACCAACCCAGCATTTTTATTTGAGGCCCAAATTACCAGATTCAAATTATCTTACTTCAGTCATATTATGTGAAAACCTAGCTGTCTAGAGCAGGGGTCCCCAACCCCTGAGCCACGGCCAACTACCAGGCTGTGGCCTATTCGGAACTGGGCCATGTAAGAGGCGGGCCAGTGTTCATGTATGCACAGCTAGACTCATGCAAGCAGTGGGCTGGCTCACAAGTGCGTGCATGTGCACACCAGCCTGCCGCTTGTGTGAGTTGAGCTGCACATTCATGTGCGTGCTGGCTTGCCACTCATGTGACCCAGTTTCCCTCTTCCCCCCTCCAGTTGGGGCACCAAGCTTCAAAGGTTGGGGACGCTGGTCTAGAGAAGTTTCTAATGCTAGGAAAGGTAGAAAGAAGATGATAATCAACAGCAAGGTGGATGAGCTAAGTTACAATACTGATGGGTACCCTTTTGGAAGAGCTGAAGGATGAGGTTAAGGCCAGATCATCATGGGAAAAAATCCACAGTGTCAAGATGGTTGATTTGATGGGACATAATCAATCAGTTAATTTTGGAAGGGAGAGGAGAAACATTTATGAGGGATATTTTCGTTTTAAAACACTCAAAGAAGACCTTTTCTAAAAGAACTGGTAAGTACAGTTTTCAGCTACCCTTATGATTATGAACAGGCATGACATGTGCATCATCCATGATAAAATTGTACTGTAATGCTAGAAAAAAAATTATCCAGTGGCTTTTCTTTTAATTTCCCTTTACATAGTTTACTTCTTTGTTAAAACTAATACAGAACTAATACAGAGGAGCATCTAATATACTAATAAAGTATTTGAGTAGATATGTTATTTTCATATTTCAAAATGGGTGTGATTGTACATACATAACCATAAGCAAGACATAGTATTTTTATTTAGGCAGACAAATACCTGGGAGCCATCAAAGCTAAGTAACCTAAAGAAGAGATGTGAGTATAAAATTGGAGCTCCACATTTACATTCACATCTATGACTTTTATCTTAAATGTGGATCATGCTGGTTGTCACTGATAATTGGAACGCAGCATGCTTAGCTTTTATGTTCCATTTTTAATGTTTTTTTTTTCATTATGAAACTCCCAAGGTAGAATCCATAATTGAATTGATATTTTAAGCCCATTTTTCGATGTTCTTTTTATGATTTCAAATAGATCTGTATTGTAGTTTTATTTTTCAGAATAAATGACAGTTCTCCCCCATTAAACTAAGATTATATACCTACCATAGTAGTTATTTCTGTTCAACATAACACAAGAGCGAAAAAAAAATAAAACTTTGATTTATAGGGTCTCATGCTCAAGCGAGAGATTGGAGTATATGACCTCCAAGGTCACTTCCGACTCTTTTATTCTGTATTCTGATTTTTAAAATACAAAGTTGCTGTTATTTTTTTTTTCTTCAAAAATCAGGGCCCAAACACTAAATGTACATGTGTTTTTGGAGAACTCTTTGGGACAGGAAATGAGCAATGGAAAGCCAGGATGCAGCCACATTAAAGGTGGGATGGGTCCACCTGTCCTTGACCAAATTAAAAAAAAAAGCCAATTTATAATTTGCTGTGGGATGCGGTGGCTCAGTGGCTAAGACACTGAGCTTGTCAATCAAAAGGTCAGCAGCGGTTCGAATCCCTAGTGCCACGTAATGGGGTGAGCTCCCGTTACTTGTTCCAGCTTCTGCCAATTTAGCAGTTCGAAAGTACGTAAAAACTGCAAGTAGAAAAATAGGGACCACCTTTGGTGAGAAGGTAACAGTGTTCCGTGCATCTTTGGCATTTAGTTATGCTGGCCACCTGACCACGGAGATGTCTTTGGACAGCCCTGGCTCTTCGGCTTTGAAACGGAGATGAGCACCGCCCCCTAGAGTCGGGAACAACTAGCACATATGTGTAAGGGGAACCTTTATCTTTAAAATTTGCTACTACTCATTGGCATCTACGGAAGAGTTAAAAAAAAAGTCAAGATGGCAATTGTAATTGAACCACTGCCCTCTTCATGACACCCATAAAAAGGGGAGAGAGGTGAGTTTCAATCACTTGATTGTGGCAGCCATTTTGACTTTTACTAAGCATACATCACACCCACATCCTGTCATCCCTCCGCTACTGTTTATCTGCTATTCTGAGAAGCTGCCAAATGTAATAGTGCAGAATGCCTAAAAAAAGAAGAAGGCTGAATTGATTCCCCACAACGTTGTTTCTTTCTCATCAAAGTCATTAGCCAGAGTTGGGAGTGGGGAATGAACATTTCTCCTTCTCAGTGCGGATTAGGAATACAGAGGAAGTGAATAGTGACAGATGACAGAAAGTGGATGTTGCACTGACTAATGCATTCAAACGAAGCCTGACTAACAGATGACCAGCTGTGGGAGGTAGCTTGCATGGTGAAGCAACACAAATCTTTTTCTCCTTTGTGTTGTGCCGAACAAATGTACAAAAGTTTTTCAAAACAGACTATGCCTTCTGCAGTTTGGTGCGGGAAATTCACTAAGTGGGGAAGTCAATGAACAAAAACAAGCTGAAAATGAGTTTGATATAGAAAATATGCCTGTGGCAAACTGAATATGAAGAAAAGCTGTCAAGGGGCTAATAGTGAGACTTCTAGCTAATGTTTTCAAATGATAGATAAGCACTAACACATTCAACAGAAGCTTTTCCAGAATAAAAAATAAAAAATACAACCAGTACCAAACAAATCCATGCCTTTTTGGAACTCTAAGCATGGGATCTAAAATATAGCAGTTAGCTGATCTTCGTTAAAAAATAATAATAATAATTTAGCATGAACTAGTCTATTTATAAAATATTTGCAGCTGTGTTGGCTTGTTAGGAAAAAAAATAACACACTGTTAGGATAATTCATTTATTATAAACTCCAACATTGTGATAAACCAGCAAGCTTTATTTGACTCTTCAGATTAGATGCTGGGTTAAACAAAAATGCTAAGAAAAACTCCTTTGTTTGTCCAGAGTAATTTTAGAAAATCTCCACCCCTAAAACACCCATCATTAAAACATTAAACAAAAGGATGGTAAGGGGAATTATAATATGTATGTGTGTGGGAAAGGGCTACAAAGTGAGTTTGTCTTGAGAATTTTGTCATCTTGCTTCCCAAACTCCCACCACAAAGGTCTTTGGTTGTATGACTAAAATGCAAGAAACTAACTGCAGATCTCTTTGGTTGCTATTTCTTAAAACCAGATTTCAATGTTTCAAATTTTTAAAAATATTCTCGCTGCTTCAAAATACAGGTTTCCCCATTGATTTTGCTTGTCCGAAGATCACAAAGGGTGATCCCATAACCCCAGGAACTGCAACCATCATAAATAGGGGACAGCTGCCAAACATCTGAATTTTGATCATGTGATCATGGTGATGCTACACAGTCATAAGTGTGAAAAATGGTCATAAGTCATTTTTTTCAATACCATCCTATCTTCAGTCACTAAATGAACTGTTGTATGTCGAGGATTACCTGTACATCACCCAATTTCTGATCAGTTGAATAGAAACAGATATTTCCTCTAAGGCAGAGCTGTTTTCTGAATGTAGAGGCCTAGCCACATTTCTAAGAGATTTTTATTTCTTTTTTTTATCCTGACATATTATCAATGCAAGAAAAAGAGGAAAGAGAAAAAAGACTCTTTCTACCTTCCTTTCAGAAGTGGATTTCAGCAGGTTCTGACCACTTCTGGAGAACCGGTAGAGGAAATTTTGAGTAGTTCAGAGAACCGATAGTAAAAATTCTGACTGGTTCCGCCCGCATCTATTCTCTGCCTCCCAAGTCCCAACTAATAAGGGAGGAAATGGGGATTTTGCAGTAACCTTCCCCTGGATTGGGGACGGAATGGAGATTTTACAGTATCCTTACCCTGACACGCCCATCAAACCAAGCCACGCCCACCAAGCCACACCCATAGAACCGGTAGTAAAAATTTTTGAAACCCACCACTGATCCCTTTCTCTGTCCCTTAATTACAATTAAAGAAGGTGAAAACTGGGTGATAAATAACAGAAAACTTTTATTCAGCTCCAGTTTTAACATGAAGCAGATAAAAAAATTATTCATAATTTTCACCATTGAGCCTCGAAAAAGCTTCTTTTGGGTTAAGCAAGACTAAATACATAATGCAAGTCAGGAAAAAATTCTAGTTAAAAGACAGCAAATCAAAGGGCTTCCTAGTTGCCAACATATTGCCAATAAAGATTTACATCCAATATCATTTTAATGGTCCATGTAGAAGCAAGCCAGGTATAGTTTTATGACACGGAAACATGAAATATATCTTCTTTTTCATTCTTCAAGGAAATGGGTTCACCTGCTTTGTGAGTTTCAATATTTAACTGTGTATGGCTATGGCCTTGATTTTACAATTGACTAGTTGCTGCAAATTAATATAAAGTTAGTCTTTATATATCCCTACAAGGTGGAAGAGCACTACCCTTGCTCTCTACTCATTACAGTAGGCCTTGTAATTTTATTTCCCTTTGCTCAGGCTGAAAGATTTTGAAGCGTAAAAACAGGGAATATAGAAATATTGTTGTGTCTTTATTAGTATACCATCAAGGATCTGAAAGAAGAAATAAAAATCCTGCTAGGCTAGACTGCCTAGACTTCATCTTGTCAATGGCTTCATTGGCTTCAGAAGCAAATGGATATTTTTTTCATTGTCCTGAAAGCAGAACCAGAAATGGTCTTCTTAGGTCAAGTGGAAAGATCCTACCTATATAATTAAGCAGATTTCATTCAACAGCTTTGATTTAAACAACCAATGCTCATTGTTCACCTCTGTGTTAATGCTCGGCTACTGGGTTATCCTTCCCTGACATATTCATCAGCTGGAGTTTAGTTGTGCTGCTATGAGAGCTAAATCTCATCATTTTACTATCGCTGGTAAAAAAGCAATGCCGAACTGCAGGACCATATTTTCAGTTGGCTTTTGGGAAAGAATGCAAGAGGCATAACAAAGACAAAAAAGTAAAGGAACAAAATATTCCATGTCAAATCTTTTGTGTATGTTTTGTGTATGTGTATTACAGTATGTGCACAAAAACACAATTCTATATCGTGAGAACTTGAGGGAGATCTTTGCAGAGGTTTTTGCAAAGATAACTGGGGAGCAGCAAGCAGATCTCTCATTGCAAATTGACAAAATATATCGTGTTAATTCCTGGTTTACTAGACAGAACCAATTGCCAAGAGACATTGTGATTTATTTTACAACGAGGAGGACCCGAAATGAAATTTTACAAGCCTTCTACAAAAACAAGCTTCAAATGGCAGGACAAGAGGTTTTAGTGCTGAAAGAAATCCCCCCAAAAATGTTGAGAAGCAGAAAGGAGTTTGCTTTTTTGGCAGGTGAACTCAGAAACTGACAGATTCAGTTTAGATGGGATGTTCCAGTTGGACTGGTGGTGAACTATATGGGAGAAAGGTATCGCCTTAACACAATCTGGAAGGCAAGAGATTTCTTTACTAATGTACTAAAGGCAGGATGCCCACCATCTCAAGAAATGAGGAGAAGAAAAGAAGAATTGGCAATACAAGGACAGAAGGGAAGCAAACAGCCACAAGCAGCAGGAGAGACCTTGCTTATTGAAGAAGATTTATTGCAACTTTTTGGTACTGTTCAACCTTTGGAAGTAGCAGAAAAAAGAGAAGAACCACAAGAACAAAGGCAGACCCGTGCAGCAGCAAAGCGAAAAGAACAAGATTTAAAGATACAGCAAACTCAAATGATAGCTCAAGAACCTACAAAAACAGAAGCGGGGGGGGGGGCAAGGCTGAAGAGAAAGGTGCAGGAGGATCTTCAGCTGGCCCTTTTAAAGCTTCAAGGCGCCAAGAATGGCAACTAAATTTTTGACTTGGAATATCAATGGTTTAAATTCACCACAAAAGAGAAAGAAAATATTTCATTATCTGAAACAGTTTAAAAATGATGTAATTTGTCTGCAAGAAACACATATTAGAGTGACAGATCAAAAATACTTGATAAATTCAAGATTGGGAACACACTTTGTTGCATCTGCCCCAGAGAAGAAAAATGGTATAGTTATATACCTAAGGACAGATTTAACAGCCAAATTAATTGAGGCAGATGCTCAAGGAAGATATATTGCAATTGAATTTTTAATAGAGGGGAAGAAAACACTTTTAATTGGAGTATATGCTCCCAATCAACAGCAAGAAAAATTCTATAAGCTTTTGCATACCAAAATAATACAATGGGATTATAAATCATGTATATTAATGGGTGATTGGAATGGAGTACTGGACACTCAAAAGGACAAAAAAGGATTACTTCAAAATATCCAAAAACGTGCAAGACTGCCCAAATCTTTTTTTGACATGATGGATGATATGGAGCTGAGAGATATCTGGCGGGAACGAAATCCGGAAGAAAAAGATTTTACTTTTTTTTCTGACAGACATCAATCCTTTTCCAGGATTGATTTCATATTGATTACTAATGATTTCTTTTCTAGGGTAAAGAAGATGAAGATATGTTCAATAATTTTATCTGATCATAGTCCGGTGTGGATGGAATTAGAACAGGAAAAGGGAGCTAGAAGGTCCTGGAGGTTAAATGAAAATTTGTTTAGATATGAGGAAAATGTGAAAGAATGTAAAAAACAAATGAAAGAATTTTTTGTTATGAATATGCACAAAGGTACACCTATGGAAATGGTTTGGGATTCAAGTAAAGCATATATGAGAGGAACCTTAATACATTTGAATAATAAATATAGACGTGGACAAGAAAAGAAAAGGAGGGATTTAGAAGAGGAAATAAAAATGAAAGAGCAGGCACTCATACTGAATCCAACAGATAAGAAAATAAAGGAAACAATATATTTGTTATGAGGGCAGTTTAATATGTTGATGGCAGACCAAGTGGCAACTAATTTACAATATGCTAAACATAATACTTTTTGTAATGCAAATAAACCAGGTTAGCCTACTTGTTAAGGAAGAAACAAAAGCTACGTACTATAGAGAAAATAGAATTCAAAGGTAAAGAAGTATATCAACAAAATATGATTAAAAAAGCTTTTTTAGAATTCTATACAAAGTTATATGCCAGTGATACAATTCAAGGTAAAGACATAGATAGATATTTACAGGAGGAGAATATTCCTGTAATTACACCAGAGCAGAGGGAAGGATCGAACCAACTAATAACTTCGGAGGAAATTATTTCAGGAATTAAACAGTTGAAGGGGGGTAAAGCTCCAGGCACAGATGGATTGACAGCTGTTTATTATAAAAATTTGCAGTTAGAAATGGTAGAACCGCTTAAGGAACTATTTCAGAAGATCCAAGCCGGAGGAGATGTACCCCCTTCTTGGAGAACAGCTTTCATTTCAGTGATTCCAAAGGAGGACCAAGATCATAGTCAACCTAAGAATTATAGGGTAATATCGCTTTTAAATACTGATTATAAGATTTTTGCTAAAATACTAGCAAATAGGTTAATGGTAATTATGCAACAAATGATTCATAATGACCAATCTGGATTTATAAGTGGGAGACAAATGAAAGGCAATGTAAGACAAATTGTAAACTTATTGGAATATTTGGAAAGGAACAACCAAGAAAAGATGCAGTTTGGAGAATATTTTACACAATCTATTAGGGCAATATATCAGAGACAAACAGCACAAATAATAATTAATGGTGGTTTAAACAGAAACTTTTAAAATTGAAAAAGGAACAAGACAGGGATGCCCTTTATCACCATTATTGTTTATTTTAACTTTGGAACCACTACTAAATAAAATACGAGAGTCAAATAAAATAAAGGGAATTAAAATTAGACATCATGATTATAGATTAAGAGCATTTGCGGATGACT
Source organism: Pituophis catenifer annectens (assembly GCF_029215685.1). Taxonomy (NCBI): domain Eukaryota; kingdom Metazoa; phylum Chordata; class Lepidosauria; order Squamata; family Colubridae; genus Pituophis; species Pituophis catenifer. The sequence goes on from NW_027256882.1 coordinate 237,879,969, forward strand.
TGGATGTTACTTTAACCCAACCAGTACAATCAGCTACAGGCTTACTGGATATAATTAGTCAATATGGTCAAATGTCTGGATTTAAAATAAATAAACAAAAAACAAAAATAATAGCTAAAAATATGATGGTAAAGCAAAAAGAAGAACTAGAAAGACTAACAGGATTTGAAATAGTAAAAAAGGTTAAATATTTAGGGGTATATATTACAGCCTCAAATGTAAAATTATATAAAAATAATTATGAATTGTTATGGCAAAAAATACAGAAAGAGATTGAGAATTGGGGAAAACTACAATTATCTCTGTTGGGGAGAATAGCAGCAATAAAAATGAATGTTTTACCTAGGTTTTTATTTTTGTTTCAAATGATACCAATACTCAAGAAAGATGATAATTTGAGGGAATGGCAGAAGGGTATTAATAATTTTGTTTGGGCAGGGAAAAGACCAAGAATAAAGTTAAAAATAATGCAAGATATACGTGAAAGAGGAGGTCTTAAAATGCCTAATCTAATATTATACTATGAAGCAGCTGTCCTAACAATAATTAGTGACTGGATTAATTCAACAGAAGAAAGAATATTGAATATTGAAGGATATGATTTGCTATATGGATGGCATGCTTATTTATTATATGACAAAAAGGTGGATAAGACTTTTAAAAAGCCATATACTAAGGCAGTGATGGCTAACCTTTTTGCCATCGCGTGCCAGGAGAGGGGGTGTGTGGGGGATGGTCGCACGCGCATGTGCCCACGCGCATGCATGCTCAACCCCCTCCCCCCCACTCCTGGCACATGATGGCCTGGTAGGCCCGTTTTTCTTTCTTACCTGGTTTCAGATCCTCTCTGTGTATCTGGGAAGGGCGAAAACAGCCTTTCCCACTCCCTTGGAGGCCCTACGGAGGCTGAAAGGGCCCATTTCCCAACTCTCGGTGGGACAGGAAGTGACATTTTTTGCTGTCCCCAGCTTCCAGAATCTCTCTAGGAGTCTCTAGGAGCCTCTCTAGGAGTCTCTGGAGGCTGGGGACAGGAAAAAATGTCACTTCCTGTCCCACCGGGAGTCGGGAAATGGGCCCTTTCAGCCTCCGTAGGGCCTCCAAGGGAGTGGGAAAGGCTGTTTTTGCCCTTCCCAGATACACAGAGAGGATCTGGAGCCAGGTAAGAAAGAAAAATGGGCCTTCCCCACCCCGCTCCCAGTCCCTCCAGAGGCAGGAAACAGCCTGTTTCCCTACTTCTGGTGGGCCCAGAAGGTCCGAAAATCAGCTGGCCAGCGCGCGCATGCACCCCAGAGCTGAGCTGGCGTGCCCACTAATATGGCCCCGCGTGCCACCTGTGGCACGCGTGCCATAGGTTCGCCATCACGGTACTAAGGAATGCCTTGTTACGAGTTTGGAAGAAGTATCAATATAAGTTAAATTATAAGATACCTATATGGGCAATACCCAGACATGCGATAGAGAATATAAGTATAGAACAAAAGCAAGAGGTGATTACCTATAAAGAGCTTCTTAAAATGGAAGGGGGCATATTGCAGTTAAAATCTATAAAGGAATTAAAAGAAGAAAAAATAATTCAAACTTGGTTTCAGTATGGACAGTTGCAAGCTAGATGGAAAGAAGACCAGAGAATTGGTATCATGCAGAAGGAGGAAAACTTGGTAAAACAAATTAGAGATCAAGGTCAAATGCATATAAAAAGATTATATAATATATTGATAGAAATAGACTCAGAAACGGAATTAGTTAAGGATTGCATGATAAAATGGGCACAAAACATTCAGGAACCAATAATGCTGGAAACTTGGGAAAAAATATGGGTTAGAAATGTAAAATTTACGCAACCACAAAATTTAAGAGAAAATTTTTATAAAATGTTCTACAGATGGCATTTAGATCCTAAAAAGTTGGCTTGTATGTATCCGAATTTGCAATCTAAGTGTTGGAGATGTGATTGTGATGATGCTACTTATTATCACATATGGTGGACTTGTAAAAAAGTTAAAGCATTCTGGATTAAAATATGGTGGATTATCCAAAATATTCTTAAAAAGAAGATAAAGTTTACTCCACAATTGTTTTTCTTGGGTATAATCACAGATTGTACGGTTATAGAGACTAAATTGATCTTAAATTTAATAACTGCAGCTAGACTTTTGGTGGCGCAATACTGGAAGAAGGAAGAATTGCCTACTATTGAAGAATGGACATTAAAAGTGGCAAATTTGGCAGAAATGGCAAAAATTTCAGCATATTTGAAAGATCATTCACAAGAAAGATATATATCGGAATGGAGAAGATGGATTGACTATATTCAAAACAAATATCGGATTAAAAAGTATCAAATAGTTTATGAATGAAAAGTTAAAAGTATGTATATTTAGTTAAATAAAAGGCGAGTTAAAGTGTCGAGGGGGGGATAGGAATCTGTAGTTAGTTAGCTTAGCTTAGCATATGATTGTTAATTGTTTTACCCTGTTTTGTTCGGGGAAGTCCGGGGGGGGGGATGGGGGGAGAAGGAAGGGAGGGGGGGGAAGGGGAAATATTTGAATTTTTTTTCTTTTTTGTAAAACTTTTCAATAAAAAAAACCACAATTCTATGTTTTGTTTTCAGATATACAAAAGCTAAAGCACCTTTTGCTCACCTCAGTTAGCATTTATAATTTATAATTATCAATAATTATAATAACCTTCCTCGAGAGATGTGACCACACATGCGCTATTACAAAGAAATACATTTGATTGTCATAACTGAGGCATCTCCATTAGTATCTCAGTTAAAGAGGAATGAGTCAGTAATGCCAATTTGCCTGGTGTTTGATTCCTTGTTTCTGCAGGTCATGATTGATATATTTTGTTCACCGAAATTCAGTGGAAGTCGCCCAACTTTTTTTGAAGGTAGATTAGTCCTGTACCAAATACCAAAATAATTTTTCTTTTGTAAGTTTGACCTTTACACCAGCTGATACCATGACTCACCACAATAAAAAAGCAAGTCTTTTTTTGTTATCTTTCATCACCAGTTATTTTCTGGAAATGTAGACAATACATTTCTAGCAAGCATCTCAGCAGGAGAAAAGGTCACCATAACAGCCAAGCTGGAAACAAAAGATAAATTTATCTAAGTTATATTTTAATCAAAGTACCATCGTGCAACATGCTATAGACACACTATGGTCTTCAATATTCAAGAATTTCTGAATTTTGCAGAACAATTCTTCAATAAAAAATAATGTTTAAAATGTTTACATGAAAAATCAATGACTGCTGAAGAGTCATAGTTGCCCATTCCTTGCCTACTTTTACTACATTTGGAGTAAAGGCAATGAAATCATTTAATAATCACTGTTAATCAACCTAGTGATCAGATATTTTCTTCAAAAAGATTGTTCCCTCATGATGGGCGTTCTTGTAGCCTCAGTGTATGCTCTTCCATAACAGTTGTAGAGCATGAATTAATCACACGTACTGATTGATCAGTACTCTAATCTTGTTGATTATGAAATTTTCATTCCAGCAAGACAGTGATTTTGTGGTAAGTAGAATGTGGTGTCATCTGCAGCTATGCAAGGAAATGGTGGAAAAACAGACAATGTAGTCCTCTCCAACTTTTCAGGATCTCTTTCTCTGGTAGAGATCTAACACTCCACTTCCTTCCTTCCTTCCTTCCTTCCTTCCTTCCTTCCTTCCTTCCTTCCTTCCTTCCTTCCTTCCTTCCTTCCTTCTTCCCTTCCCTTCCCTTCCCTTCCCTTCCCTTCCCTTCCCTTCCTTTCCTTTCCTTTCTGTTTGCAGGAAAGAAAGCCCAGCAGAGAAGTTATCATGATTGTTTTCATCAGCAATGCTGGACAAAAAACCGATTATGAGCCAAAGGGCATTATTTACTGGCATTTCCCATGTTTCGAATCAACCTACTCAGAGAGGAGACATCAGTGTTTCCTGCAAATGTTTTTTTAAAGTTAATTAATTAGTGTGCTTATTTTAAGCCACCTCAAAAGCTAGACATCTTCATGTCTTGTTTAATTCACTGTAGCTGTAATTAATTCCAACAGGATGGTGGGATTGTGTGGGTGGTGTTTGTTTGAGAAGCCTAAAAATATCATTTGAAGCAATTACTTTAGGCAGTTACTCCTGTTATAATTCAGCGTGCATGAGGCCTGTATTTCTGTGCCAGTCTTGTCTGTTCTTTCTTCTTTATTTCCCAATGCCTAAATCCCACATAAAAGTAGGAAATCAAATGTCAAAAGTATCTTTGACCCACAACACACGGTTTGTATTGCTTTAAAAACAGAGTCATTCCCCCTTTTTGTAAGTGGTATGGTTGGCTTCATCTGAAGGGTATCCATCACTGGACATATTATTCAGTGCTATCTTATATCTACCCAAGCAAGGTGGTTCCAAGTGATAATATTGTGAAAACAATGTGCTGTTGAACAATATTGTTCAAAACAGCAATATAGAGAGGCAAGGGCATGACATTAATAGAATTTAAACAGACAATTAACACAACCACTTTCTTTTTTTAACCTTTCATGAATTCCCAACTTAGACAAAGGAAAATACATCTAAAAGGATAAGAGGCTACAAATAAACTGAACAATATTATATAACTTTTTTTTTCGTTCAAGCATTTCTATAAAAAGATGGCTATTTATCTTATTTATTTAATCTTTATGTAGTGTTAACCAGAAGGACATCACATGTTGTATTTTAATAATATTACTGTGTCTTTCCTTTTTTGTCTCTCTACCCTCCAGAAAGGCCATCCAGACGAGCAGCTACATGTTGTAAGGTACAGCCTTCCATGCATAGATCAAGATTTGTGTTGAAATATAATTGCAGTACAATTTTTTGAATAAATTAATCTGGAAAATATTGCACTGATATTTTTATTCTAACTACGCACTGTTACTCATGCGCTGGTCACCTCCCGTCTTGACTATTGCAACGTTCTCTATCTAGGGCTGCCCTTGAAAACCACTCAAAGGCTCCAGCTGGTGCAGAATGCAGCCGCACGGGTTGTGATAGGAGCGTCCTGACACTCCCATGTTACCTCCGGCGCAACTTGCACTGGTTACCAGTTGCCCTTCGGGTGAGGCTCAAGGTGCTGGTTATTACCTACAAAGCCCTTCATGGCCTAGGCCCGGGATATTTGTCAGACCCCCTGCAGCCAGCGACAATCCCCAATTGCCCGGTGCGTTCCCACAGACAGGGTCTCCTCAGGATGCCGTCGGCCAGACAGTGTTGGCTGACAACCCCCAGGGGGAGAGCTTTCTCTGTGGGTGCACCCACCCTCTGGAACCAGCTTCCTTTGGAGCTCCGGATGGCCCCTGACCTTCACTCATTCGACCACGATTTGAAGACCTGGTTGTTCCACAGCCTGGACTGATGGGGGGGGGGGGAGGTTAATGAATTTTTAAATTCTTTTAAATTGGATTTTAATTTTATATTGGCAGGAATTATGCATTTTACCGTTGTGAGCTGCCCTGAGTCCTCAGAGATAGGGCAGCATACAAATTGCATAAAATAAAATAAATAAATAAAATAAAACTTCCCAAGGTATAAGATTAGTCCTGGGATCACTCCGTCTCTGAACAGTGTTGGAAGTTCTCATCTTAATTATTCCATCACTACAATGGAATTCTGAATCCCTGTACCATTTTTTTTTGCTTACAATACATACTTTCATTTCTGAATCTAAGCAGGTTTCCAGATATTTTTATTTTTATTGATTAATTGCCTGGTTTTATTCATGACTCTTACAGAAAGGTCCAGATGTACTTGCATTCTTTTTGTAGTCCTTTCATTCCCATACCACTTCTTTACTTTTTCTTAATAGAAAAACTATTCAGAAGAAAAATGCAAGTACAGTAGTTGTGTAATATCCTCCCTGACACTAGCAAATAGCGATCCTGTAGTGCCTAGGAATCCAAATATTCCTATTCCTTCCTTGAAGAGAAAACATTGTCTATCCTAGACCGACCTTTCAAGACCTGAGATAGGAACTGGGAGGGGGGTTGGATAGGAAGATACTACAAATATATTTTAAGCAAGCACTGGACACATGAGGTAAGATTGTTGTGCTGCAAAGTGAGGTGAACATCTAACAGGGAGTGCTATAATTTTCTGCATTTCAATATGTTGTTTCATTTCTTTTCTTTTTTAAATTAAAGTTCACCTTTCAGTGTTTTCCATCCAGATATAATGAGAAACTAAGATAATTTTGGAAAAACGTTCACTTGGAAAGTTCATATGAGAAGATCTGGTATCCACAAAAAGGAGTTTAGAGGTCATATGCTCTGCTTGGGATTCTATTTAGCAACTCTTGAACAGCTTCTCATGCATGTAACCTCAAAGAGAAAAGTTCATGAGCACTATCATATTGTGAATATTATGTTGTAGAATATGTAGGTCAAAGCAAAGTATGTGTTCATACCAGAGTCTTCAATGTTCAATTTTCATATCACATGGACCTTATTCTTAACATCTTAGAGCAGGGGTGCCCAACTGTGGCAACTTTAAGACCTATGGACTTCAGCTCCCAGAATTCCCAGGCCAAATTGCTGTCTACATAAGTGCAGTTGTTCATTTTTACTTTTGTGCGTGGCTAGCTGAAGAATACTGGGAGTTGAAGTCAAGGTCTTGAAATTGCCAAAGTTGGACACCCCTTCCTTAGAGGAATGGATGCTTTTTTTTCAAAAACAGAACTACAGTAATAATAACAGGACTGAAATAGTCCAAGATAACTATAAGATGCTCTCTGAGCTTGTTTGTTCTCTTGCAGAAATTTCATTACCCAAACTAGATAATATCATTAGTGCTCCTTCTGAAGAGCTTGTGCCCATACTTTGTACCAATAAAGGTACATTTGTAGGTTGAAATGAGGGTTCCTTGGTGCTCCCTGAACTTGGTTGTTAAACTAAGTTCAGATGAACCTAGTTTACAACTAGGTCAACTAATTGTAACTTTAATTTGGAAACCATATTTCCCCAATTTAATATTATGGGGATGATTATAGGAGAGGAGCAGACAGAGCTGGGGGGGCGGGGGTGAAGTTAAGCATGTCTTCAACTTAGAGTTGTTGCATTCCTACAAGTGTCCAAAGTCCAACCTCTCCTGAATTCCACTGACTCTTATCTGGTGCCAATTTAGTGTTAAACTTTAGTTGACTAGATTTCTGTGTATATATAGGCTTGAATAAATCTTCTATGCTGTAACCTAATGGAGGATCCTAAATCTTTATAACTGACAATAATTTTCACAGGAATCCAAAGCAATGATTGGCTGTCAGTGTGAGTTTGGATATCTTGCTTTGCTTTTGCAGACAGAAGATGGTCATGGCTGAGAATGGCACACTTAAACTTCCACTTCCACTCAAACATCGCATATTAATTTTAAAAATCAATCTTTTTAACCATATAAGTACAATATCTAACTGGACTGCTAGACCAGTTCCTGCAATTTTCTTGGCAAGGTTTTTCAAAAGTGGTTTGCCATTGTCTCATTCCTAGAACTGAAAGAGAGATACTGGCCCAATGTCACCCCCAGTTAGCTTTGTGCTTAAAGTGGGATTAGAACTCACTCTCCTGTTTTCTATCCTGGTGCCTTAACAACAATTCCAGGTGGGCTCTGGCAAACCATTTAGCGTAGGACATGAGAATTTGTGTGAATGAACAAGAATGAACAAGAAAAAATGAACTGCTTTTACTATAAACAGTAATCTGACAGAGAAAGGACTTTCCTTTCTCTTTTTCCTGACCTTAATGGGGGAACGGGGTAGGGGAGGAGATGAGATAGCAGTACCATCCCTGCCCTTAAGGGTGAATTTATATCACATTTCATAATCTAGGGGCTGTTTGTAGGATTATCTTGTCCCAGGATAAGTATAGGCCTCTGACTATTTCTTAAGGGCAGAATGCACAACAACATCCTCTACCGCCTTAGCCCATCAGGAAGTCATCTTATTTTGCAATTCATCTATCATTTATTTCATTTCATTGTGGGAAATCCTTCCACTCCAATTGGCAACTATATGGTGTCAGGAAACTCCCTTCTGTCCAGACGCTGGACACAAAACCATTTTTTTACAAGTTTATCAGTGGAACAAGGAAACAACAAACCTGAGTTTTTAGAAAATGTTTCTCTTCAGATTCACTGAAAGAACAGGGAAAACATGGCCCTGTCCTCTTAAAAAAAAAATTGAAAAGACTTCTTCCATTTTTCCTTCTAGCCCAAGTGACAGAAGAAATCATTAAATGTTTATTTTAAAAAGTATAAAATCTTGAAATAATTCAAAGATCCTACATAAAATATTATGAGATTCCTGGTCAGAATGGAAAAATCTCACATGCTTTTTAGTATTCATGCACGAAATTGTACAATATATCAATGATTAGCTTGCAGAAAACCTGCGAACTGTAGCAATCTCATAACTTTTTATTTTTTTAAATAATGATTTTCTGCCAAGCTATTGGGTAAAATTATGGAATGGCTCTTAGCACCTGAACAGTTTTGATTCCTAATATGTCTATTAACCTTCTGTAGGTAATTGGGAATCTGTCTTATAACACCTCCCTCTCCCTCCCCCCTCTCTTTAAAAAATGTAAATATCTAAAATATTCTCTGAATGAACCAGAAAGACTACAAACCAGATCTCTCAAATGTGCTTCCTTTCCTTTTTTCAGAACATCATACAATATGTATAAAAACTACCAATCCAAGTAAACTTTTCATTGGTGCTGGGCAAGCATCATTTATGATGTACCATTGTTCTCTATAAATAAAATCCCAGTTGCCAGAGAGGAAGTTACCATATTGCTTTTGAGTCAGTGCTGTTCTTTCACAACAGAAGTAGAACTGCTACTGCCAGCTGCCATTTTTCCCAAGTACTTCTCTGAACAGCAAAGATCGGGGGAGGAATCCTTCCTTGGCTATGGCAGTTGCAGTTGTGGCACATGGACTGGACTTCCCCATCCCTGGAATAAAATATTGTAATCTAAATACTATATCTAAATACTCTACTGGCTTGGACTGAATATTTAATTTCCATGCACACATTTATATAAAAGGCAATAAAATGGTTCCTTGCTCAATTACTCTCCTCATTCAGCCCATTAAAAGAAATATATAATTCTATGATAGCAATAGCACTTAGACTTATATACCACTTCACAGTGTGTTACAGCCCTCTCTAAGCAGTTTACAGAGTCAGCATATTGCTCCCAACAATAGGGGTCCTCATTTTACCAACCTTGGAATGATGGAAGGCTGAGTTAAACTTGAGCCGGTGAAATGTGAACTGCCGAACTGCTGGCAATGGGCAGTCAGCAGAATTACCCTGCAATACTGCATTCTAACCACTTGGCCACCACGGCTCTTATGATGCCCAAAAGCTCATGCCTTTTAGTGAAATTTGATATTCTGCTGCTAGATTCCTGAAGCTTGGTTACCGTAGATTAACATGTGGCCCCTCCTACAAAATGCATGCTCTGCATAAACTTCTGTCTTTCTGATTTATACAAAGGGGCTTAGGGGAATCCATCAAATACTTGATCTGCTACATCATCTTTAATTGCATCTGCCGGCTTTGAACAAAGCTTATGTAGCCTTAATACTCTGGTCAAGAAATGAGGCCAAAATGCTGTTTTATAATTTAGATGGCATGTTGATGTGTTAGGATGAAGATGTGCCTGGTCAGCTTTCAAAAGTACTCCAGCCCTCCACAAAACTTAGGTGCCCTCAAAGACCCTTCTGTGATCCCTGCTCAGCCAGGAATATTAGGGCAAAAAATGGTGTGAGGGTAAAATCTGCATGTCTTTCCCATGTAGATATAGGATGACTGTATACCAGCATGCAAACACGGATTGTTAGATTCTGATTAAAATAGCCACAGATCTATGACAAAGACATTGATATAGGAATGACTGACCCACAACTTCTTCCTGGGTCATTTCTTTTGCCAGTGTCCCCCCCCCCATCCCATGAACGATTACCTTATTTAGAGCTGTGGTGTCACAGTGGTTAGAATACACTATTGCAGGTTAACTCTGCTGGCTGCCGGCTGCCGGCAGTTTGGCAGTTTGAGTTTCACTGGCTCAAGGTTGACTTAGCCTTCCATCCTTCCGAGGTCAGTAAAATGATGACGCAGATTGTTGGGGGCAATATGCTAACTCTGTAAACTGCTTAGAGAGGACTGTAAAGCACTGTGAAGTGATATATAAGTCGAAGTGCTATTGCTATTATTTTGCAATACCTTGTTGAGTGTCACAAAGGAACTCAAATATCCAACAAAACCCTTTTCTTTGCCCCTTCCTGATGCTCCTTGGTTAATTTCTACTACTCCCCTGTCCCTCCCCCACAGATAGGCAAGTCTGAATTTCTCAGGACATAAATACTGCCTTCCCTAAAAAAATAGATTATGCTCCTTCTAGCCTCTCCCCCTCTCTCTTAAACCCTTCCTATATTTTAGCATTAATATTCTTTCCCAATTATTTTCCTTTTTTGTTTCTTGGCAAAAAGTCAGGCTCCTGGAAGCACTTTTTCCAACTAGTACATTTCATTAAATGATGTAAGCTTTATTAAAGAGCATAAGCTTTCATGAGCAAAACAAAAGCTCATACCTTTCAATAAAATGTGTTATTCGGAAAAGCTGCTTCCAGGCTCCTGATTTTTTGCATGTAGATTAACACACCTCTCTTCCTCTTTGTTTTGGGCAATTTAGTACCTCATATGCAGGCCAGTCGTCCCTAGCCCTGCCTGGAAAAGTGATTCTTTCTCCTTCTCCTGAAACCTATAATTTTCTCCTCTACCTCTTTCCTAGACTTTACTAGTGGGAAGGCGGCAAGGAGCATAGGATCGTTGACAATCATAACAGCTCCTTCCTGCTTCCCCATTGACTTGTGGGAAGCTGTCAGGGAACATTGAAAATGAGAATCATATTACTGCAGTGCTGAATTGCAGCAGCATTGCAGCACTGAAGTGGGAAAAAAAATCCCAATTTTTTTCCCCTCAGGAGTAATGAATCTTGGCATTCTGTAAATTAATCCATTTGAGATACATTTGTTGGAAAAGTTTTTCTTTATGAGTAAAATACTCATAATAGGTGAGTATTTCACCTATTTGATGGTTACAAAGTATCAAACATAAAAATTTCAGCAGTACCCTGTTTTCCCCAAAATAAGACATCCCCTGATAATAATCCCAATTGGGCTTTTGAGTGCATGGCAATAAGGCCAAGCGCTTATTTCAGGGTTCAAAAAAATATAAGTCAGGGTCTTATTTTCGGGAAACACGGTATATAGATTTTGTTATTTTGATCACATCCTCCTACTGTAGCTCCAACAGCCTTCCCCAGAAAATTAAGATCTGATCTAATTTTAAAATTTAATTTTTTTAAAAAAATTATCACATTCCTAGATCATCTTTAACTTAAAAGATTGACAAGTTGATTTGTTCTGTCTTCCAAGTCCAATTAAAAAACAATAGAAAGCCAAAATAAGACATTGTATCGAAGAAAGTATTTTTTTAAATTAGAACCTGAAGTAACACCTGAATGCATTGTTGGCAAGTTGAAATAGAGATTCCTGTGTAAGCCATCTTTAGTCACTTCTCATGAATAGGAAAGGGTGGTTTCCCTCATGCCTCTTAGTATGAGCCAGGAAGACAAGCCTGGTATTTACGTTGATGTTATTGCAATGGCCTGCTAACATTTTCTCCTTCTCCCAAACATTTTTTACAGTTTTTGTGGTTGACTTAATTCTAAGCACCATCAATTGACTGGAATATTAACTGCTGTCTCTTTCATGTCTTCTCAATGCTATGTACTAATTGTCCTTGAAGGGCTTTCTTTCTTTCTTTCTTTCTTTCTTTCTTTCTTTCTTTCTTTCTTTCTTTCTTTCTTTCTTTCTTTCTTTCTTTCTTTCTTTCTTTCTTTCTTGTTTTTAAAGTTCAAACAATTTTGTAGCCTGCCTGTAAAAAAAAAGGAAAGGTTAAAAATGAAAGTGTTTATGGCTGTGAACCAAATGAGATCATATATGAAATATGTACCATTGTGCTCTAATTATCTTTTTTTCTTTACTCAATTTGACTTTAGTTTCTCATTGTTTTCCCAAAAAAGGGTGCTGGGACAAAAAATTAGGCCTCCCTTCCCATGTATGGTGATTTACATCATGCCACTAGCAACTGTGTTGTTTTTTTTTATTCATTCATTTTATTACACAGAATTTAGAATAAACAGTTGCACTGGCCTAGGAGTTTTAAAAAAACACTCTTGGGGGATGTAATTTTTATAAACAATTGTGCTAAAAGACTATCCCCATGAACATACTTTTAAATCTGATGGACCATTAGGCACTTAAAGGAAATATTTTAGAGGAAATAAAATCTAGAAGTAGGGTGTTACAATGCATTACTGTCTGGTGAGGCCTTGCATTAGGTTATTTGTACAATAAAAGCCTTGCTTGGAACTGCTGGCTAGTATTTTACAGCCAGAATTTTCAGTTCAATAAATCACCTTTACTTTTGCCTCTTATTTTGTTTAATGGAAAATAATCAATTTCTCATGCCACGGTCATTGGAAAAAAGCAACCACCGGAACAAGACAGATTTCAGGCATGGATTTGGCTACAGCTGCAATAGTTGAACAGGATGTTGGTTTTTCTAATTCTGACCCATATTTAAAGCTTCTATATATCCAAGCAGAAAGCATTAAAAATGATGGTCAATCTGAATGGAGGGGAATTAAGTTGACCTTGAAAAGCTCTGCTTAATCTTTTTTCTCTCCAGTTCTCATCAACCAATAATTCCCCTCCTGTATGAAAGCCTCATAAACCTCCACTCTGGCTTTAATCAACAATAGCAAATATGCCATCTGGACAAAAGGAATTATGCCACACAATTGTGCTTAGCCTCTTTTTACTTTTAAGGTGTATTGTGTATATTTTGCTGAAGCATTGTGGTGACACAATTTCTTTTCCTAGGTTTGAATAAGTCCTCCTGCATCTCCTTTATTAAACATGAATGGCTACTTTAAAATGATGCAATCAGAAGGCTGAAACAAATGAATAGCATGTTAATCTTGTGTGCAGATGCTCTGAGTTCTGCTTTGCTTATCTCAGAGTCACTGGAAAGCAATTGTATACTATCTTCCTGCATTGTTTGTGCAAAGGCACATCACCCAATTAACATGATCTTAGACTGTCTCTGGATACCCCGCTCACAGTAGAGGAACTTTCAGCATGGGAACTAATTTGGAATAGTTTCTTTATTTGACATTACCTTGGTGGTAGAGGATAGGATGCTGGAGCACTGCCTGCTATCCTTGAGTGGTGTTGGGGATTCATGTTTCTGTGAAACGGGTAAAGAATGGTCCTGTGCCACCAATATAAATTATATTAATCCCAGAAAGAGTCCTGGAAGAGCAGAGATTAAAGTGCAGTATTGTAGGCAAACTCGAGAGTTCAATCCTGATGGGGCTCAAAGTTGATTCAGCCTTCCATCCTGGGATAATATGGTATCTTAGGCAAAGCATTGTCTATTATTCTTTAACCATTGCATGCAGGTATTTTCATATTAATCCTGGATCCAGCCCAGGTCCCCTGAGATTACTGCAACTCAAGGAACTGGATCAGGTGTGGCATCAATAGCAGAAAGATATGGACTTTTTGCAAGCTTCCCACATATGTAAATAATGATTTGACATTGTAAACCACCCAAAGAGTGCTTCAAGCGCTATGGGGTGCTATATAAGCCTAAATGCTACTGCTACTGCTATTGCTAAATGCTTATCATTGAGCATGTAAGACCATCCTCACATATCTTAGATGCAGAAGGTCATAGTCCTTGGGCCTTTTCCTTAGGGAAGGAGACAGAACAGATAGAGGGGTTGAGATTGGCTATGACAGCAGCAAGCCTGATTCCACCAAAGCCTTGTTTTACCAACAGCTCAGCCAGCGGTATCCCCAAAAGGGTTATTTCAGATAGCAATTTGACCACTGTAATCTTGAATTTCAGACATTGCGATCTCCGGAACTTAAAATATATTATCCAGTTAGCTTTCGTTAGCCTCTAACATCGCCAGACTCTAAAAAATTACAATTGAAGAGATATTCGCCTTTATGCATCATTGACCAATTTGGCCATTGCACGTGTGATAGGCCCATCCACCTGCCTCCCATCTATAATTAGCTCTGTTTTTTTTTTACTTCAGACATGTTAATCGATGGAGGCTTTGCTCCTGTTGCTTCCTCCCCTATCGCGCACCGCTTGGGCCGCCCATTCCCAGAGGATGATGCTGAGCTGTCAGATATTGCTTTAAAGGCATTCTCTCTGGATCCTTCCCACACACCACCACTCCTCAGCCTCACTGAAACCGCCGCACACATTCTTTCAGTGCATGGGATTAAGGTGGCACACAAACCAGATCAAACTCTGAGAATGAGAGTGATGTGCCCAAAAGAAACATTGCCTAAAGATGAAGCATCCTCAGTGGTTTACCGTATTAACTGCAGTAACTGTGCAAGCAACTATGTAGGGGAAAGAGCTAAGTGACTACAAACTAGAGTGCATGCACTAGAGTGCATGAACTGGCTGTCCAGCGCAAAGAACAGCACTCCCAGATCTGGACACATATGAACAAGCACATTTACAGGTTCAACTTTCAAGAGGCTGAAGTTGTTGCCTGCAATGCAATTAAAGGCCTATTGAAAGAAGCCTGGTTTTCCAACAATAACTCCATCAATAGGCAGATCGACCTGCTACTGGCTTACCAAGCATTGAGGTACCGGGAAAGATCTGTAGGAGGAGCAGAGACCAATTTCTATCGGGGAGTAGAGACCAACGCCCCCCCCCTTTGGGCATGAAGATTTGTCCTGTGGAGGCATAGCCATCCTGGGCTGAATGCCGAAGAGCCTGGCAGAGCAGCTTTAAGCCATAATGGACATGGAGAATGAGGAATGAACTGGGCCAGTTACAAGATCACGGGCAAAACAACAAATGAATTTGGTTCATATATCAAATGTGCCTGTGAGGCTGAGGAGCGGTGGTGTGTGGGAAGGATCTGGACAGAATGCCATTAAAGCAATATCTGACAGCTCAGCGTCATCCTCTGTGTATGGGTGGCCCAAGCGGTACGCTATAGGGGAGGAAGCAACAGGAGCTAAGGCTCCATTGATTAATATGTCTGAAGTAAAAATAACAGAGCTAATTATAGGTGGGAAGTGAGTGGATGGGCCTATCATGCGCTCAATGGCCAAATTGATCAACAATGCATAAAGGTGAATATCTCTTCAATTGAAGAGCCTTGGTAGTACAGGGGTTTAAGGCACCCTGTTATTAAGCTGGTTATTAAGACCAGCTGCCTGCAATTACTGCAGGGTTCGAATCTCGCCAAGGCTCAAGGTTGACTCAGCCTTCCATCCTTTCTAAGGTAGGTAAATTGAGGACCCAGTTGTGGGGGCAATAAGCTGACTTTGTATAAATATACAAAAGGATGAAGGCTATTGCTGAGCACATTGTAAGCCGCCCTGAGTCTTCGGAGAAGGGCGGCATATAAATCAAATTTTTAAAAAAAATTGTAGTTTTTTACACTCTGACGATGTTAGCAGAGGCTAACGAAAGCTAAGTGAATATATTTTAAGTTCCAGAGATCACGATGTCTGTCTCTTCTTTATACACACACACACACACACACACACACACACACACACACACTTATACATATACTGTATACACACACATACATATACATACTCTGTGTGTGTGTGTGTGTGTGTGTGTGTGTACTGTAAGCCGAAAACACCAGCCTGAAGATGACGCCAAGACACTTCCAATTTTACGCAGGAGAAAACCCGAATAACCAAAGACCTACATACAAACACCCGCAAAAACCTCAGAAAACATATATATACTGTATATATGTGTATATATGTATGTATGTATGCATACATATATGTATATATGCATACACACACACACACACACACACTTTATTTGGCATCTATAAGGAATGGGTACTCCACTGTCTTCTTCCATGTTACTTGACTATCAAATCACAGCCTCTACTATGCTTCATCAATGAGGCTGCTAGTTTTGCTGCCCTCAGATACTTTGGAGGGACCAGTCACTCTTCTGAATGTGTGGCAAAGAGGGCTTCAGTAATCAAGCTCTCATTTTATTACATACCGGTAATTATTTTATTTTAACTTTTTACTTATCATGAGAAGCAGGTGTTTATCATCACAAGAAGTTCTACCACCCTGGGAATGGACTGCTTTTATTCTTAAAGGAGCTGATCATCACATAATGTTGACTAAACAGTTATGCTTAGAGAAATATCAATCTCCCAAGAGTAAAGTGTAAATAGAAAAACAGTGGTAATTTAACTCCTTCAGAATCTCTCTATTCTATTATTTACACCTTGGGACTTAACTAAATTGGAGGAAGAGGAGGAAGGAGATATAAAAAAGAAGTACTGAGGGAAAAGCTTCTAATGTTCACTTACTTTCAAGAATAAAGGAATGGAGAATGAAAATGATAGCTTCCCAAATGGAAGGTAAGCTTGTTCAAGAAAATGACTATCCAAGTGATATCTACCAGTATCAATGTGGTTGTTAAGAATTGATATCAACTTGATGACACCTATTCATTCAATCAATCAATCAATCAATCAATCAAATGAGAGCCAGTTTTCTTGCAGCCAGAGACAAATGACTTTTGAAGCACAGTGACCAGTAAGTAGATGCAGAGTTAATTCTACAGATCTACCACACCAAATTAAGCCCGCCCTCAAAAGATTTCTTTTTTCATGCACCTTAGCATGAAAGGTGCACATGGAGATTCAATGCTGTGAAACAAGGAAAACACTACTCTCACGCTGGATACTTTAGCCTGACTCAAGACTTCCCCAGCAGTAAATTGGAGTCTATATTACAGGACATCAGATGGTTAGTGGGTGTCTACATTCAGTAGCAACAGAAGCAGCTGTGAGAGGAGAAGAAAGATTACATTTTTGTTTATTATGATCCTCTAAAGAAGACAATTCCTCTAATGGAGGATGTACTTGTATTGGTATAATATATGCTGTTTGCAACTATAGATTTTGGACGAAAGCTTCACCTTTTAGTGGGTCATGATGATATTTTATGAGATTTTTTTTCCCTTTTAAGAAAGGTTTATCCTTTGTGTATTAAACAGTTGGTATGTTTGAATCTTTTTAATTTAGGAATTACTCTAATTGCTTTTTTTTTTCTGGGAGAAGATTAAGTTTAGCATTGCCAGGTACATTCACACTCTAAATTGGTTACTAGAAAGGTATCAATGTATTCTTAGGCAAAGGCATCTGCTAATGCTAATCCAAAATTATACTATGTTAATTTTATAGCTAAGTGAATCTAAGCAGCACATATTAATTAAATTAATCGTGCTGGGTCACATCAGACTCTCACTGGAAATCCAATAACGACAGATGAATTAAACATCCTTGGCATGTTGCCTTGCAGAGATTCTTCCAGTGGTAAAAAGAAATTTTCAACATCTACAGGTAATATTTTTGGGGGAAATTGGTTTCAAGTCCAAGATTTGATTTGGAACAATTTGTTTTCTCCAACAAGAAAACTCCTGAATTAAAGCATGTAAGGTCTTACACACACCCAAATAAAGTACATATCCACAGTAGATTAAATCTATACACCACCAGATAATTTATATTTCTTCAGCTGCCATAGGCTTCCAATTTATTACCACTCTGTTGTTAAATGGTTGGAGTTGCAACAAGCCCATAAATCGCAGTGCATGCCCATCTCTTTGCAGGCTATCACTGTATAAAACTCCAGCCACGTCAAATAACTGTGTCTGCAGTTGTTTGTGGAAGCGAGAAGACAATTTAACAGGGGAAAGAAGTCCCCAATGATCTAGGTGCCACAAGAGCCATGTGGGCAGAAGGTGAAGCTCTATTGAAAAAAGAAACTGATTGTAAAACTATGTTGGAAGAAGAGTGAGGAAGTAAAATACAGAAAGCTCTTGGAGACAGAACTGCTAAATGTGGGCAAAGCTGACGACAGATGGAGAAACAGAGTTGACAGACAAATGGGGAGAACAAACAGAGGCCTGGAACTTCAGTGGAGATAGGGCGTTGAGGAAAGGAAATTTGAGAATTAGGAAGATGCTGAGGGAATCCAATGAGAAGGTTTAGGATGGATAAAGAGATTTTTTAAAACAACAACAACAACAACCTTTACTGGTTCAGCAGAGCTAGCTTTTCCCATTTTTAAAAAATATCCAAAATAAATAAAGTTTGAGCTCAGAAGACTTCAAAGGTAGCCTATTACCTCTCCATTCATACTAAATAGCAATATGAGGGATATGACTGACTGGTGTGGTGACAGCTAGGAGGAGGTATGGTGGAAGGAAGCAAGCAGCCAAAATTCAGGTTACTTATACTAATGTCACATTTTAGTTCTTCAGGCTCAACCCCATCTGCTGGTCAACAGATCGTCAGAGTCTTGGCTTTGGGCTCCTGCAGCTGAATACTAAATCAATTTGTAATAAGTTGTCATTTCTGATCATTTCTGATCAAATTTCTGATCTGATCTTGGATGAAAAGGCAGGTATTTGGCTGGGCTCTGAGATGGTGTATGTTCCTTTTTGGAGATATGCTTACCCAGATTTGAATTGTGGCATCAGCTGAGAACTCAAGGTTGGGTGAAGGAATATCTATGGTTATTTGAGATTATTTAGTTGCATTAGGAAAGATTGCACCACTGATTATTGGATGTGAGACCTGTTAGGTTGGGCTCTGGAGATCATTGGGATTGTTGCTGTTTTACCAACCTCTCTGCTACATAGCAGCTTCCATGCATGAGTTCCTGGACTCTCTGGTTAGACTGGTGATAGAATTCCTCAGTCTTCAATCTGCCTTCTCTGGGGGCAGAGTCTGAATCAACTGATGAATTCATTGTCACCATAACAGCCATGTGCCTATCCCAGATCACCAGAGCATGATGCCTGACAGTGGACATAAAGCTGGTCTGGTTTCCAGTCAGAACACTGGCAATGATTGTAACTTTGAAGAACATTTCCACACCACCATAACTTTAAATGGTTGCTAAATGAGTGGTCATTAAGTGGGACCTACTTGTAAGACTGATACATCCCGTTTTTTCCTTCATAACTCTCAAACAGGGTTCCAGATTCAACTGTTTATATGTTCCATCCATCCTTGCATAATCTTTGTGAGTAGGTAAGGTAAAAGTAAAGGTTCCCCTCGCACATATGTGCTAGTCGTTCCCGACTCTAGGGGGTGGTGCTCATCTCCATTTCAAAGCCGAAGAGCCAGTGCTGTCCGAAGACGTCTCCGTGGTCATGTGGCTGGCATGACTAAATGCCAAAGGTGCACAGAACGCTGTTATTTTCCCACCAAAGATGGTCCCTATTTTTCTACTTGCATTTTTTATGTGCTTTCGAACTGCTAGGTTGGCAGAAGCTGGGATAAGTAACGGGAGCTCACCCAGTTACGCAACACTAGGGATTCAACTGTCAACCTTTTGATCGACAAGCTCAGCATCTTAGCTCCTGAGCCACTGCATCCCCTCTTGTGAGTAGTCCTACCATCAAATTCTTGTATTTAGTAGATTTTAAATCTATGACTTTCATATATTTACTTACCTGTTGTTGTTTTTTACAGTACTAAAACAGCTTTCTTGGTTGTTGGAGCTTTTTAAGACCTAGTTAATTCATTCAGCCACATTAGGTTATCATTGAAAATATATGAAAAGTCATACAAGATATGGTTCAGCTACAATGTTTGGAATATATCAATGAGATTCTTTAAAAGAGTCTCATGACCAATTAATAGCATATTCCTTTGCAATAGCTCTTTTGGAGCCATGACAGCTCTTATCATTTGATTCATGGTGCCCTTAAATAAATCTGTCTTAAGCAGCTCCTATTGTAAAATCAGTCTGCCTGTGCTGTGCAAATTGACCCGAGATAAACTGGAACCCCCTAGGCTGAGAAGAAGAGGATGCCTCATCTCTCCTATCCTGCATATGGCAAGAGGCAGACATTGTATACAAATATGGCATTAGAACAAGAAGTCATAGCTTCTGTTTCCAAGAACATGGATATTGCTTGGCTTACTAACAGCTGCCTGCTGAAAAGAGACAAAGACAGAGTAGTTTGTAGTGAGTTAACAAATCTGTATCTTAAGTGAAATGTCTAAAGGCTTGATCAATGTTGATTGAACCCTGAAAATAGAATGGGAGGGGGGGGAAAGCAAAGACCTTTTGTTAGCCCAGGGAGTTTTGGAAAGAGAAGAAATAATAATTATTAGGAAGATGTTTCAAGAATCTGAGAATGTTATAATGCTGCTCACCATGCGGGAAACAGTTCCTTTTTTTTTTTTTTTTTGGAAGTGTAGTCAGGGGACTTACAATGTGTCCTCAAAGTTGTGGCCATCAGACTGTCCCTGCAGTCATGTGATTGTGACTCAAACACTTGGCATTTGGTGCGTATTTCTGACAGTTGTAGCATTCTATAGTCATGTGATCATCATTTCTGATTTTCTTAATGACTGCGCAATTTAGTGATCGAGTTCCAGTCCCAACTGTGATGAGTAAGTGTAGACTACCTGTATAAGCCATATTAAATTATCACTTAAAATTTATGTCTCTAGCTAATGATGACAACTTATCATTAGAACTGAATATAGACTTCATAGCAGTATGCGTCTTGTGGCTGGTATTTTGCTGGGATTTCATTGTGAGCATCTATTCTTTCTTTGATGTGACATAATCAAATCATACCTGAACTATTGTTGCAACAACTGCATGGCCACTCTGCGCCATATTCAGATGTACAAGAAAATTAATATTTCAATTAGTATTTGCTGGCTCCAGTTTTCACTCATTGTGCTAGTCATGAATGACCCCAAGTATATATTGACCAACAAGACAATTTATACACTACCATTTTTCTAATCAACTAATGGCAGGACCTCTGAACAATATAGCCACTGCAAAGAATAATGGCTGTAAATTTTACCAATAATTTTTATTAAAGAGAGCAACCATTTTCAACCTACAGGAAATGTAAATTGGGAAAGAAAGGCAGTATCGTAGCATTTCAGAACCGAAACATATTGCTATAGCAACTCAGTATTTTCTCTGGGGCGCTTTCTTCTAAGAAGCACTATAAGTGCACACCACTAAATTGCAGGGTGTCTATGCACACTTCTCCAGGGATGGAGATGAATATTAAAAAGGGTATACACACAGAAAAACAGCTTTATAAATAAGCTTTGCCCAAAGATGTGGGTGGCTTTAAATTTGCTACTTAATTTTCTGGTACAAATGTGAACAGACAGTCCATTTTTAAGGGTTTCAAAGACTCATCTGTACAGTGAAGACAATATGTTGATGGCAGCTAAG
Source organism: Pituophis catenifer annectens (assembly GCF_029215685.1). Classification (NCBI taxonomy): domain Eukaryota; kingdom Metazoa; phylum Chordata; class Lepidosauria; order Squamata; family Colubridae; genus Pituophis; species Pituophis catenifer. The sequence goes on from NW_027256882.1 coordinate 237,901,385, forward strand.
CTATATTCAATATTTTTGTCTTGAATTAATATCAGGTGTTTTGTTCTGCTTCTTTTGATCTACAGTGGTGTCATTTCTTTTCCATTGTTCCTACTCTATGGCTCTCAAAATCTTTTTCCATTCATATGCCAACCCTATTCCAGTGAAAACTTAATTGCTTTTAACCTTTTGTAGTTATGTTCATAAGCTAAGCCTTAATGCTGTCCCTAACTGATGCACCCCAGCTGTATTGTTTTATTTCTAAATTGCAACGTCCTTCTAAATTATAGGTTTAAATCCTCTCCAGTCTGATCCAATCAATAATAAAAAAATCAGGCCAGAAATTAGAAGTGTCAGAAATCTACACTAAAAAGAGAAAAACAGTGGAGCAGATTTATTTATCTCACTTCACAAATTTCCAATGAGCATTTATCTTTATTCTCAGAGCATCATTGTCTGTTTTTCTCCATTTCCTAGGCTCAATTCAAATAGTTGGGATGAGCTGAGAAATATTTGATGTTTACTTTTTCTTTGCTGTGGCATAGAGTGGAGCTCTTGCCTCCCAATCAGGAGGTTGTGAGTTCGATCCTAGGTAGAGGCCAGATGTAAAGTCTCCTGCTTGGGCAGGGGGTTGGACTAGATGACCTGTAAGGTCCCTTCCAACTCTGTGATTCTATATTCAACTGGAAGGTTCCAAATGGGGATATATTGAAATAAGCTTATTCAAGGAGGTTACCCTAAAGAACTTGGCTTAAGACTGTTTTTAAGCTTATCTTCTTCCTGTCACCCTTATCATCTCTGAAGGACACCAAAAGCCGTAGACCAATGTCATATCAGAACACAATTTTGAGTAACACACAATGAGGAAAAAAAATATCACAATACTTAAAATGAAAGAGCTGGAAGTATAACATTATACACGAAAATAGAAGCTTTTACCCAATCTAAGAGTTCACTTGATTCCACTATGATAATTGAAGAAAAAAAATTATTGAACAAAACATGAATTCATTTTACATTTCTTCCTATTTCTTTTGCTGGACTCTTGTCCATTTCATTCACTTAAAAGAAAAAAGTAACAAAGAAAAGGCCAACAATTCCTCATTACATTACTGAATCTGAAAAAAAAAAAAATCAGGCTGCCTCAAAGGTTGAGAGGAAATGGTCAACCTATCAAAATGCACCCCAGTTAATTGGAAAAGAAGCACTTCATATAGAATGAAATGTTCCAGGCAGACCAGTTTGGCCTGCTTGGACCAGTAGAGGAGCGAAGTACTACACGCAGTCCTTGATTTATGACCATTCATTTAACAACCATTCAAAGTTTTGACAGTGCTAAAAAATGTGACTTACAACTGGTCCTCACACTTATGACTATTGCAGCATCTCCACAATCGCATGATCAAAAGTTGAGTGCTTGGCCAAATGTATTCACAACAGTTGCAATATCCCAGAATCGCCACTTGCAACATTTGGCTTATGACAAGCAAAATTAATAGGGCAAGCCAGATTCACTTAAGGACCGCATGATTCACTTAACAACTGCATGATTTCTTTAATGGCCTCCATGATTTAATGACCACAGCAAAAAATATCATAAAATTGGGCATGACTCATTTAATGACTGTATTGCTTAACAACAGAACTTCCATTTCCAACTGTCCCCAACTGAAGACTACCATGTTTCCCCCCAAACGTAAGACCGGGTCTTATATTAATTTTTGCTCCAAAAGATGCATTAGGTCTTATTTTTGGGGAAATACAATACTAAATGTGTCCATGTGGCTGATGATCTTAACTGGGGCTTATTTTGGGGGGGTAAGGTTTATATTAAGAGCATCCTGAAAAATCATGCTAGGGTTTATTTTCTGGTTAGGTCTTATTTTTGGGAAAACACAGTACCTGTAATTCTGAGGCAGAACAAGAAATCTAATGGAGATTCTCAACAAGTTAGAGACGGATGGAGAACTATATCATTTAGTTTTGACTTTCCAAAACAATGTTTAGCCTGTCTTGGTCCGAGACAAACAGGGGGTGCGGATCCAAGCCTAAATCTCCATAGATTTAGAACCTATTTATAAAAGAAACATTATTTTCCATCTTGCTTGAAATCTTTCTTCTTCCATCAATATTCTATTGTCCTTAATTAGCATATTGTTGTTGAATCCAGTATGTATAATAAATGAACAGCTACACCAAGAACTACTCCCTTGGTATGGCTTATCCCTGCTAAATACTGCATGTATCTTGCTGTTTGCACTGTCACACTCCTCTGTTTACAGAGGCAACTGTCTCTCAATTAGCCCTCCTCCTCTTCCTGCTCCACCTGCTTATCCTCTTCTTTCCCTCCTGCAGTGGGTGATATTACCGTAGAAGGATATGCAGATCTGCATGAACCCAGCCTTCTTTATTGCCCAATTTGTAAAGTAGATATGTGCTGTAGAAGATTTATGACCAGAATTTCTTTTTTTCTTTTTTAATATTAAAAAATCTGGAGACAAATTTGCTAGTTCATTTAGGGGAAGAGAAGAGAGGCATTTTTTATTTTTGAAAATGTACAAGTTAGCTAAGGCTTTGCATTTTCACACCAATATGGGAGCTCTGGAAAGACTTCGCCTTCTTTGAAGTACTTTTTGGAACAACAATATGACCACTTTTTGTTTTATGGTCAGTTGGCCAGTTGAAGAAATTCTGCCAAGAAAATGTTCCCACTGCTATGACCAGTTAGGATCTTCTTGAAGTGAAAACATGTCCAACTTTCTTACACATTTTTCAAAATTCTTTGAATTGTGTAGAAAGTCAGCACCCATCCACCCTCCTAGAGAATGAAATATTTTGGGGGATATTAAAAAGGCAGGATAGAATATTTCCCCTAAAGGAGAAATGGGGAAACAAATCTCAAGGGAGGCAGACACCAGCACCAGTCTCCCTGCCCCAAGCAGAAACTGAGGAAGCCAACTTTTAGAAATGCAGATTTGGTAATCCATGCAGAAAGACTGGGTCAGACAGAAACTCCAGATAAGCACTTAGGCAAGACAAGATTAGCTCAGAACCTTTTGCCTTTAGAGCCAGTCATAACCCCTACATGACCCCATAGAAATCAAAAAGTTATAAAAACTCATCCTACTCCATTTTGCCAGCTGTCCCAGAACTGCATGCTGTGTGTGTGCTGGTTATGTTCACTAATAAACAGAATCTTTCTTTCCAATCAGTCTCCATTTTATTCCCAGATTGAAACTGGACCTGGATATTTCTTCCAACAATTGTTTTCAGGCTAAACACTGGTTGGCTTTTTGTTCATCTCCTACATTGCTTGGGCAACTGGACAATTCGCATCCTTTATCGGAACACGAGAAAGTTGCTGTTGTTGTTGTTAAAATTTAGAAGCTGACCAATTTCAATTGATTCTAGGCAGCGCATTCCGAAAAAAAACCCTACCAATCAATAAGAAAACATATATGAACAAACCATACTTCATAAATACAACCAACAGAGCCCCCACAACCACCCTGCTTCAAGACCTGTGAGAAAAGCCAAGTTTTAAAGAGATTCAGTGCATAATTATGGTGGCAGCTCCCCAGACCTGCGGTGGGATAAAATTCCAGAGAGTAAGTATTGCAACATTTATGAAGGAGAAAAGCTCTACTTTCTGGAGATTTAAGTACTACTGTTTTATGAAGAGCAGGTCATTATTTTCTAAGGGAATAACCTGACAATGTACACTAATTTATAACTGTCAATTTGGTACTTTTTTGGAGTGGTTGGAATCATGAAGATCTTGTTGCCAAAATGTGGGTGATATAAAGCCTGATGTAAATTTACTTCTACCCAGTTTAATATATTACGTGTAGTAGGAGAATGCTCAGGAAGAATGGACAAGCGCTTCCTAAGAGAGAGAGGAGGATCTTTTTAGTTGTTTGAAGATGAGAGGGATATATAAGGACATTGAATATACTCTAGCAGTAGACAGGCTGCTTAGCCAGACTTGAGTAAACTTCATTCAAAGTCACATTTAACTAGAGGAGGTGAGCTCAGTTTGATGGGTGGAAATTTGGCAATAGATGTACCTCCTATCTTCTCATTTACAAAATAAATATATATATGAATACCCCTTCTTTGGATATCATACACTTGGGGTTTTCCTTCACTGGACCTGGATGGAAGGTAATGTAAAGATGCTTCAGATCAACAATAACACTGTTCACATATTGTATGAAAAGTATGCCGATGAAACTCCAAAGCTTATTCTCCAAAGCACACCTGAAGGCAGAACAAGAAGCAATGAGTGGAAACCAATCAAGCAGAGAACCAACCTAAAACTAAGGAGAAGTTTCCTGACAATTAGAACGATTAATCAGTGGAATGACTTGCCTCTAGAAGTTGTGAATGCTCCAAAATGGGAAATTTTTAGGAAGAGATTGGAATATTTATCTGAAATGGTATAGGGAAGGGGTCTGCAACCTTAAACACTCAAAGAGCCATTTGGACCCGTTTCCCACAGAAAAGAAAATACCAGGAGCTACCCTTGACTATTTGTTGAACAGCCACAAAACTAGCATATGTAGTTGAATTAAATGTTCTCTTTTCTTCTGAAACTTTTCTTTTCTTGGATTTATCCATGGTTGGCCTACCTGGGGCTGAAAAGCTCAATAAATCGCGTGCCGGTGGGTGTTGCATATTGGCACTTGTGACGCATATTTTGAGTGACAGGGAGCCGCAGCAGAGGGGTGAAAGAGCCACATGCAGCTCCAGAGCCTCAGGTTGCTGACCCCTGGTATAGAGTTTCCTGCTTGACCAGGGGGCTGGAATAGAAGATCTCTAAGGTCCCTTCCAACTCTGTTATTCTGTTAAACTGAATAGGAAAATGCTCATGTATACTGGCTTCAATCCATATATTCTTGTATTTTTCCCTTTCTTCCTCTTTAAAAAAAACTGGGTAGCAAGAACATGGTGTGTGAATTTTCTCCAGGCTACATGTCACATGCAGTGTTGCATTCACTGTATCACTATGAGAGAATCACTCATAGAAGCCCTTTTACTTACACTAAAATCTGAGAGCCAATATTGTCTCTTCAGTAAACAATAGACTTTTGTTAAATTAATGGATTAATTTAGAAGCAAATATCCGCATTCATTAACACCCTGTGAATTTTATAATTGTAATTTTATGAAATCAATAGCAGTGAATAGCAGTTTTTTTTAAAAAAAAAAATTATGGTACAAGGCCTGTGGTACACAACGATTGTGCTGGGGGTCAAGTCTTTTGCCACCATTGTGAATTAATAGCATCCGCTTTGTGACATTCCATTTTATGCAACTCTTTTCAAGCAAAAAGAGCCACCTAGAATTACTGCAGGCAGCAATGAATAAACTGTAATTTGCCTCTTAATTAACATTTTGGGGAATGAGGAGGCACAATGAGAGTCGCAATAGAATTATTTTCTTTGTACCTTGTGACACTGAAACAAGCAAAGAAAATTGCTATTTGGTAAACAAAGTGAAGGGACTAAAAAAATCTCTCTTGATTGCATGAACAAAAAAGTTTGCAAAAGCAACGTGTATACACTAAGAGCTTTATTTTTATTTTAGCACACACTTTCTAAATTGCACATAAAAGAGAGGTTAATCCATAGGAGAAAACAAATGAACATGTGAAAATCAACCCTTTCCCATAAATACAATGTTTCTTAACTCTCACAGATCCCATTTTTAATTCCAAAAGACGAATGTTTTTAGATTAGGAGTGGGCAATCACCGTACTCTGTAACCCTTGCCTCATATTGTGATTCTGGAATTCCTAAATTTTCTCTGTTGTAATTCTGTGGCTAATGATTGATTAATGTCAACACTGTTTTTATTGTTATTGACATTAAAATTAAGAATAAAAGTGTGTGCATTAAGCTACTATAGAGTTTGCATTCTGTATCTTTTTTGCATTAAGAGCCATGGTGGCGCAGTAGTTAGAATGCAGGCTGCTTCTGCTGACTGCCAGCTGCCAGTAGTTTGGCAGTTCGAGTTTCACCAGCTCAAGGGTGATTCAGCCTTCCATCCTTCTGAAGTCAGTAAAATGAGGACCCAGATTATTGGGGGCAATATGCTGACTCTGTAAACTGCTTGGAGAGGACTGTAAATCACTGTGAAGCGATATATAAGTATAAGTGCTATTGCTATTGCTATTAAAATTTTTCACTCATCTAATACATCAATAGGCAGTCAGACTGAATATTACACAGCTTTTAGCACAGCTTCCACCATGTCCTTTGTGTTAAAAAAAAAGAAGCACAGCGTCCTGTAAAAAAATATATCTAGATTTACCATTTCTGTTTATTTCTTGCCTACTTTTATTTCCCAAAGCATTCACAACCTCTATATGTTGTAGGGAAACTTCATTCACAAATATGTTGCCTGGGAGCAGGTCTGGATGAAGAGTATTAGAAGCAGGATTTCCAATAATGGTTTCAAGATCCAACTAGATATATCTAGTTCCATTTTTCAATTCATGCAGATAAACAAAGTAATTTAAAAATGAAATCAAATGCAACACGTTTATTTTTTCTTGGTAGGGGATAGTAAGAAAACGGGTACTGCATCAAAATTATTTTTATGACCCCACAATCATGTAATGGAAAGAACTGGATTTTCTATTTTTATATCTACTAGAGAGATATAACTCAGCTTGCTCTACTTTCTCCCACATCTTTTTTTTTAAAGTTTGTTTTCAAATACATTTATAAATATCCATTTCTTTTTTAAAAAATATCTAAAAACTGAATGATAATGTAATAAACAAATATAAAGATAAAGGTAAAGGTTTCTTCTGTCCAGTTGTGTTCAAGTCTAGGGGGTGATGCTCATCTCCATTTTTTAGCCGAGAGAGCCAGCATTATCCAAAGACATTTCCAGTTATGTGGCCAGCATGACTAAATGCACAGAACACATGGAACACTGTTATCTTCCCACCAAAGTGGTACTTATTTATGTACTTGCGTCTGTATGCTAGGTGGGCAGGAGCTGGAGCAGGTAATGGGAGCTCACCCCATCATGTGGCACTTTTCAGCTGACAAACTCAGCATCTATAACCGCTGAGCCACAATGCCCCCTAATAGACATATATAAGGATTATACATGTCCCAGGATAATGTTGCAGGACCAGTCACCAGGACCAGAGGTTTTGTCTTCTGAGTTTTTGGACTCATACTGGAGCCCATCCTCAGGTAACTTCTCTCTAACACAGTGTGTGCTGTTCTCTAGAGAGAACTCTGCTAGAGAGAAGTTCTCTGAAGATGGGCTCCAACACGATTTAAAAAGCTTGGAAGACAAAACCTCTGACCCAGGTTTGGATCCTGCAATATATAGGGATTAATTAAAACAAAAAGAAATACATAATCCTTTGCATTAATGCCTATTTTTTGCATAGTCTATCAGTGCACAAATATAATATTTTATCACTGTTATATAACTATCATAAAATTATATCCACAACAGTTCAACATTCCCTTTCCATCCTCCCTCCCTCTCTCCCTCCCTTCATTCTAAATGCCGAACTCTAAACATGAGAGAGGCATTCAGAAATTTTAAGAGATAAAATGGATTCCTTAATGTACCTGAAATCCTTGGGTTACCCATTTGCTCTTAATCTCCTAAAGCTATGGCAATGCTATTTTGGCTTCATAAGATTCCTGACAAAGATAGTGCAGCGCTGAAGAAAGACTGTGTTTATCTTTGATGAAGGCCACAACAACTATCATCTTTTAATTAACCTTGGCTGATCTCAAAAAGCAGGGACCACATTGCATAGTACCTGGATGTGGGAATCACCTGCAAATTCCAAAGCTACAGTTAGACTAAGCAGTTAAAAGAAGAGAAAGAAAGCATCAGTAAATCACTGATACAACAATGCCTAAAAAAACTGGTTGGAAAATGAGGTTCAGTCAGAGGGGATCTCTACAAGAGCTGATGATCCCAATGGTAACCAGTTCCCACAGATTGTATGTTTTGGCAACATCCTCTGAGATATTTTAGCTTAGGGATCAAAATGAAATGAAATAATAATCAAGGAGAGAAGCAACCTAGAACCAAGAAGAAATTTTCTAACAGTTAGAACAGTTAATCAGTGGAACAACTTGCCTCCAGAAGTTGTGGTTGCTCCAACACTGGAAGTTTTTAAGAAGAGATTGGGCAACCATTTGTCTGAAATGGTATAGGGTTTCCTGCCTGAGCAGGAGATTGGACTAGAAGACCTCAAGCTCTCTTCCAACTCTTCTCTTCTCTTCTCTTCTCTTCTCTTCTCTTCTCTTCTCTTCTCTTCTCTTCTCTTCTCTTCTCTTCTCTTCTCTTCTCTTCTCTTCTCTTCTCTTCTCTTCCCTTCCATTCCATTCCATTCCATTCCATTCCATTCCATTCCATTCCATTCCATTCCAATATTTAGTGCTAGATAGATCTCTGTCCTTGTACTGTATAAATATAGTAATTGGTTTGAGCTGAGCTCTGTTCTCACAGAGACTCTGTTCCACTTAGTTCTCATTCCTTATTTTACAGTAATTACTGTAGAAACACTATTGCATTTTTATGTCCTTAAAATTTATTATTAGTGGCTGAGAACCTCCCAACTGGACTTTTTAGGAACCTTATCAATAACTCGTAAGCATAGAGCAGAATTCTCTTTTCTTAGCACTGGGAATTTACTGATCTTCAATCAAGGGAATAGCATAACTGTATCCGACAATAGAAGCTTCACTGGGATTACTGCTGAGCCCCATATCTTATGAAGAGATCATTAGTCTTTCTGTTGGAAAAAAGGAATTATTCTAGACAATTCGGATCAAATAGGAATTATCATCACATATCTCTAATGAACAGATATCTCTAATGAACTTGCCTTTGAATGAAATGTTTCTCTTCTTTTTTTGACATCTAAACTTTAATTGAAGCTAATCTCTTGACTAATTATTCTATAACGGCATTGTAAATGACTTAGTCCTCTGTAACAGCCTGCACTCATAACTCACTGCGTTTCTACATTTTCCTCCTGGATTTTTACATTTCATTCTTTAGAGATTATCAAAAACTTGGGGAATCCAGAAGAAACAACATAAAATATTTGCAAACTTGAATTGATAAAGGTTTTTCCATAATACTGTGTTCTTTGAGGGCATAGGATAAATGCAAACACAACCAACCCAAAGGGAATTCAGCAACATATCTGAAAATTTAGTGTTGCTGGAGTCATCAAGAAATTTGAGGTGAGTTCACATATTCTTCTGGATATAAAAAGAATATGCTACAATAACATCAAACAACAAATTATATCCTCAGGTATAAATTATTCATAATGTCAAAATGGATTTAGGGGGATATTAATTTGTATTCCATAGTTAACAAGTTGTTTTTCTTCCTTAACTTAAATATACAAATTTTCTTTCTTATCTTAAATATACAAATGATCTGTGAATAGTAATACTGAAAAATATGGAGTTAAGTTACAATACACATCAAAATATACACCAGTACAATTTGAAATATACATGTTCTCTCTTCAGTATTTCTTTTATGACTTTTCTTAATGAGACTTCCAATTCTTTTTGTCTCCAAATCATTTTTGACAATAAAGCAGAATATTTGTAGCTCACGCTTGAAATGAGGGATCCTTGGTGCTCTCCGAGCTTGGTTGTTTTGTTGCAGGTGCTTCATTACCCAAACTAGGTAACATCATCAATGCTATCACTAGCACTGATGTTATCTAGTTTGGATAATTAAAAATCTGCAAGAAAACAACCTATCTCAGAGAGTGCCAATTATTTTAAACAATTTTAGCAACATATTAATAGATTTATATTATATATTATTTTTAAAAAAACTTGAAGGTTTTATAAATAGTATTTACCGTATTTTTCGGAGTATAAGACGCACCGGAGTATAAGACGCACCTACTTTTTTGGTGAGGAAAAGAAGAAAAAGAAATCTCCCTCTGCCTCTGAGCAATTTTGCCTCGTTGCAGCAAACAGCCAACAGCCTGTTTTACTTTCATTTTCGTTTTCAGCATAGCTTGATTAGCACAAAAAAAAAAAAAATCTGCTCCAGCAATTTATCTCTTTGCAGGAAGCAGCAGAGTCCTGCGCAAAACAGCTGAGACCAAATCAGCTGAGAGTCAGGAGGCTGATCCAATCAACTTGTACTAATTAGGCTATGCTGAAGCTGAAAGGAGCTGTTTTTTCTTGCTGTTTGCTTGCAAGGAGGTAACTGCTGCGAGGCAGAGGCCAAAGGGTGGGGGCTAGTAGGCGCGCGGGGCTACATTCGGTGTATAAGACACACCTAAATATTCATCCCCTTTTAGGGGAGAAAAAGGGGCATCTTATACTCCGAAAAATATGGTAATCAACACCATGCCATTATTCTAAACTAATTATCCAAGTTGGATTTACACAATCATCAGAAAATCTCTCATGCAAGAAATGTCATACAACATTCCCACTAAAAGGCAGTTTTGCGTTGTTTCCTAAATTAAACATTGTAGATGTACAGATCAGTCCACAGACTGAGTTCAACAGGAGTGCTTGTAGTATAGCATACTTCTCCTCTATGTTTACTTGGACCTCTTTCAGCAGGGGTTTCCTTTAGATCACCAGTGACAAATTTTCTTCATAAATGATAAAAAGATGCTTTCTTTTGTTAAGAGTTATAAATTGGGTCATTGCATTCCCACAGTGCAACTTGGGACTGCTACAAGAAGATGGCCATACTTTAGCTTCTGTCTTATATTCCCAATAACTCTTGTGGAATTAAGGATTGCCTGCTAAACAGTGAACAGGTTATAACCCACAGCTGTCAATTGAGATTGGTTCCAAAACATTGCACATCACATTCATTGTCCAGCCCAGGTTTTTTTATGAGTGGACAGAGACTATCAACAATAATGCTAGAAAAGGTACTTCTAAGCAGGAGAAAAATTGATTGGGTTGAGCTGTGGTGCTTGAGAAGGCTCCTGCATCAGTGGTGGGTTACTCCCAGTTCTGTCTGGTTCTTCCAAACCAGTAGTAAAAACAGTGGGAGGCTCCGCCCACCTACCCGGATGCATAATGAATGATCTGTGCATGCGCAGAAGTGGTGCACGCCCCCGTTGCAAACCAGTAGTAAAGGTAAGTAGAACCCACCCCTGTCCTGCATATTCCTTGGACAGGAAAGATAACCAACAAGCAAGTACTGGAGCTAATAACACCGGAAGGCAAAAACACAAAACTGTGTCTCAGTTATTCTGGCCATGTCATGCGGGAGAATTCATTGGAGAAAGCAATTAAGTTTGGAAGAGTTAGGGGTAAAAGGAAATCAGACTGCCAAAGAATAAGTTGGCTGGACACCATCAAAGCTGACACCAGCCAGAGCATAGAAAAACTCAAAGTAGTGCAAAATTGAAAGATGTGGCGAGATCTGGCTCATATAATTGCCAAGATTTGGACACGACTGAATGGATAACATCATCATCATCATCATCATCATCATCATCATCATCATCATCATGATACCAGAATTGTAAGAACAAGTGCTATGATTATGAAGTCTCATTTCCTTTTTGGAAAGAAAGCTTGTGTCTTCATATGATTGTATCAAAAGGTCTGATCTGATTATTTCCATTCAGAATGCATTTTAGGATTAATTAAGAAAGTGAATAAGAATGATAGGATAAGGTATTTTTGGGAACAAAATAAACATCATCAATTGGAAAAACTCAGTTCATTGCATGCTATAATTTTTTTACTTTATCAGCTGCATTATTTGAAAATAATTTATATGAGTACATCAGTTCTTACACTCAAGTAAATATACTTTAGATTGAAACGACACTTACACGTGCAATAGTTTAATGTTTCTGAAAGCAATGGTTGCTGTGCCTCATCTTATGCTTTTTTATAAAGTGAAAATGGACTCAGTGGTCGAAATGGATTTGGCCTGTTATAGGGATGATCTCATCACAATAATCTATGGTCTAATAACTGCTTGATTAGATTTGCTAGTAGTCTTTAGGTGGCTCTTCCTTTAAAAATGATTTAGAAGCTGCAGCTGATGCAAAATATCTGAATATCTTTAAGCTCTGTCTGCCTATGTGCTCTCAGGTGGATTTCACATTTTAGTAATGATATTTAAGACTCTACACATTTTAGGAGCTGATATTTGATATATATCACATGTATTTCACATAGCTTCAGATCTATAAAGAGTCTACCTCAATGTTCCACAATTAGTAGATTAACAGTAACAGAGTTAGAAGGGACTTTGGAGGTCATCTAGTCTAATCCCCTGCTCATGCCGGAGACCTGTACTAGGGATTTGAACCACCGAACTGACAACCTTTCTGATCGACAAGCTCAGTGTCTAGCCATTGAGCCACCTAGTCAGGTTATATTATATTATATTATATTATATTATATTATATTATATTATATTATATTATATTATATTATATTATATTATATTATATTATATTATATTATATTATATTATATTATATTATATTATATTATATTATATTATATTATATTGTATTGTATTATATTAGATATATTATACTCTATATGAGAGTCAAGGAAATAGCCTTCTCTATCAGGACAAGCTGGATGAGAAGTTGGGCAGAATCTTAAATTTGCAAATCATATAAGATTGTACGGAATAGGTAATATCTCAAAGTTAAAAATAAAATTCAAAATGGTATTGATTTTTCTAAAAATGGGCTGGAAAAAAACTTCTAAATTTAAGTCAGACAAATGCAAAGTTAGCACTTTGGGAACAAAAAATAAACACAAAGATATTTATTTGTGGGTTAGGCAATAATACTTGTGATATAGTACTTGATTATAAATGAATATGAGCCAGCAAAAAGGCAAATTCAAATTTAAGCTGCATCATGATAGTGATATAGCAAATTCTACAAGAGTGGAATTGAGATGAATGCTATAAATCAGTGATAGCGAACCTTTTTTTCCTTGAGTGCCAAAAGCATGCGCGCGTGTGTTGACACCCATAATGCAATGCCCCCAGGCCCTGCCTCCCCCTGCCCAACGCACATGCATGTGTGACCCCCCATGCTTGCCCCACGCTACCCCCCATCCCCGCGCATGTGCGTGCAACCTCCATTTTGGTGCTAGGAGGCCTCCCTGATGCATCCTGGGACCAAAAATGGGGGTGGTGGGGTGGGGCACAGCCCCCTGTTGTTGTTGTTTTTTTTTATTTGATTTCTATACCGCCCTACTCCCAAAGGACTCAGGGCGGTTCACAGCCAAACAATAAAACACATACATACAAAATTTAAAAGTAGAATTAAAATCAAATTAAATAATTTTGGCCCCGACAAATTAAAACCCCAAACTATTTAAAACCAAGTTTTAAAATTGAATGTATAAAATACTAAAAGATATTTAAAAATTAAAAATCTTTTATAAAGAGGGAGAAAATTAGGCCAGGCCTGCCTGGTGAAATAATAAGGTCTTTAAAACGCGGCGGAAGGTGTGCAGATCTGGGATCCTCCGTATCTCTGGGGGGAGCTCGTTCCAGATAGTAGGTGCCCCTACAGAGAAGGCTCTCCCCCTGGGGGCCACCAGTCAGCATTGTTTGGCCGACGGCACCCGGAGGAGCCCCTCTCTATGGGAACGTACCAGCTGGTGGGAGGCTATTGGTGGTAGTAGGCGGTCCCACAAGTACCCAGGTCCTAAGCCATGGAGCGCTTTAAAGGTGGTAACCAAAACCTTGAAGCGCACCCAGAAGACCACCGGGAACCAGTGCAGCTCGCACAGGAGGGGTGTTACATGGGAACGCCATGTTGCTCCCATTACCACCCGCGCGGCCGCACTCTGTGCCAGTTGGAGCCTCCGGGTGCTCCTCAAGGGGAGCCCCATGTAGAGAGCGTTACAATAGTCCAGGCGGGAGGACTATTTTGTTTTTGATTCCAGGATGCCTCCCTGAAGCCTCCTGGAACTAAAAACAGGGCATGGGGGGGGCACTGCACCCCCCACACACATGCACGTGTGCCTCCCAGCAGAGACCAAAAAATCAGCTGGCCAGCAGGACGCATGCGGGCATGCGCAGTGGAGCTGATCTGGGCATCGGCTCACATGCCCACAGAGATGGCTCTGCGTACCACTTGTGGCACGCTTCACGCTTGCCATAGGTTCACCATCACGGCTATAAATGCTAGTGTCTAAGACAAAATTATAACGAGGTCTATTTATGCATTCATCATATTGATGTGATATATTTTTCAGAAAACATGTTGAAGTTGTGTAAAAAAGATGGGAAACTCTTTCTTTCACTAACAAATGTATGATGATAAAAGAAGGCAGGCTCACGATCCAGATGGATCTCGACACACTTGAGATCCTATCTAACAAAATGAAATTCAATGTAGAGAAAAGTAAGGTTTTACATTTAGGCAAGAAAAATCAAACGAACAGGTACGTATTAGGTGAAATCTGGATCAATAGCAGTAACTGTGAGAGGGAACTTGGAGTCCTGGTGGACAATCACTTAAATATGAGCAGCAGTGTGTGGCATCAGCTGAAAAACCCAACACAATCCTAGGTTGCATTGAGAGGGATAGAATTAAGATCACGTGCAGTATTAGTACTGCTTTATAAAGCCTTAGTAAGACCACACTTAGAATATTGCATTCAGTTTTGGTTACCATATTATGAAAAAGATGTAGAGATTCTGGAAAGAGTGCAGAAAAGAGCAACAAAGATGATTAGGGGACTGGAGGCTAAAACATATGAAGAACCGTTGCAGGAACTGGGTTTGTCTAGTGAAAAAAAAGGACTAGGGCTGACATGATATCAGTGTTCCAATATTTGAGGGCTACCACAAAGAAGAGAGGGTCAACCTATTTTCCAAAGCACCAGAAGGCAAGACAAGAAATAATGGATGGAAACTAACCAAGGAGAGAACCAACCTAGAACTAAGGAGAAATTTTCTGACTGTGAGAGAATAGAAAAATAGAATAGAATTCTTTATTGGCCAAGTGTGATTGGACACACAAGGAATTTGTCTTTGGTGCATATGCTCTCAGTGTACATAAAAAGACAAGATACATTCGTTAAGAATCATAGGTACAACACTTAACGATAGTCATAGGGTACAAATAAGCAATCAAATCATACTAGGAAACAATATCAATATAAATTGTAAGGATACAAGCAACAAAGTTACAGTCATGCAGTCAAAAGTGGGAGGAGATGGGTGATAGGAACAATGAGAAGACTAATAGTAATAGTAATACAGACTTAGTAAATAGTTTGACTGTGTTGAGGGAATTATTTAGCAGAGTGATGGCATTCAGGAAAAACTGTTCTTGTGTCTAGTTGTTTTGGTGTGCAGTGCTCTATAGCGTCAAAACAATTTATGTCCAGGCTGTGAAGGGTCTGTAAATATTTTTACAGCCCTCTTTTTGACTCGTGCAGTATACAGGTCCTCAATGGAAGGCAGGTTGGTAGTAATTGTTTTTTCTGCAGTTCTAATTATCCCCTGAAGTCTGTGTCTGTCTTGTAGGGTTGCAGAACCAAACCCTACAGTTATAGAGGTGCAGATGACAGACTCAATAATTCATCTGTAGAACTGTATCAGCAGCTCCTTGGGCAGTTTGAACTTCCTGTGTTGGCGCAGAAAGAACATTCTTTGTTTTGCTTTTTTGATGACGTTTTTGATGTTAGGTGTCCATTTTAGATCTTGAGATATGATAGAATGTAGAAATTTGAAGGTCTCTACTGTTGATAGTGTGTTGTCTAGAGCAATTAACCAGTGCCTTCAGAAATTGCGGGGGCCTCAACGGAGGCTTTTAAAAAGAGATTGGACAGCCAATCTCTGGAATGGTATAGGGTAGTGATGGCTAACCTTTTTGCTGTCACATTCCAAAAGCAAAGGGGATGTGGGTGGGGTCATGGGTGTACATGCCCACACCCATAATTCAATGGCCCCGGTGCCCTGCCCCTCCACACATGCGGCCCCCCCACGATGATATTAAATTTGTTATGAAATATTTTGTTTCTTCCTAAAAGATTTAGTAGTAACGTATGCTTTGCCTATGCAGCAGTACATATTTAACATAGGAATTTAACAGCTAAGAAAAAATACTTATTGAAATACCAGCTTAAAAAATGAGGTGAAAAAAATGTGCCAATGACATTCATTTTCCTCAGAAATATTTAATATTTTTTTTAAATAATTTTATTTCTATATGCATATGGAAGTTTCTTTGAAAATATATATTACTTTACAAGCAATTATTTTAATCATAATAGGTTTGCTCTGCTATACAGGACTTAAATCCCTTGTTCATCTGAGCCTTTCTGACAACCATGTTACCTTCCAAGTGTTGGGAGCAGACTTTCTTTAAACGGAAACCAAATCCAATTAAAAGATAGACCTGGCCTATACATTTACAAGGACTATGTGGTGTGTAATATTGGAGTGTGATAGATCTGGAAGATGTAGCAATAGTTTCCCAGATGTGAGTGACTGATGTTTTCTGAAAGAATAATTCATCAATTCCAGTCTCAAATCCCAAGAGTGATACAGTAAACAAGAATCACAAGACACCCTGCAAAATGCCTAGCACAGATCATAAACCCACACACTGAATGCAGATAATCAATAGCTAGATTATCTTTTGCTGCTATGAATCTATGAGGGAATGGTCCGTGAAGAGGAAGAAAAGAAACAAAATGCTAATTTTCTTTTCTATGCCTGCTCAGACTCCTTTATGAAGGAGCAGCTCAATTCATCCTACAATTCCATTTACACTGCCAATTCAACTGGCAGTATATTCAAATGGGACTGAAGAAGGATAACGGCCTCCATCATATCTGAAGGCAGAAAGCCTGCAAATCTATCCTCAAGAGGAGAATGCAAAAAGAAATCCATCTGGACAGCTGCCACTGCTGGTCCTCAGAACTGTATCTGCTCCCTGAAGCACCTGTCTCCTTCCAGCTAATGACAGGGCCAGCCATGCACAGTCCTATTTTAGCATCTGGCATGCTAGGGACTCAAGATTAGAGCTTGTAGAAGGATCACTCTGCCCTCCAGTAATGGGTTCCACTTACCATCGCTACCAGTTCAAAACTGTGAGCGCGTGAGTGCGCGTGCTTGCTTCGCTCACACATGCACATGCGCAGAGCGTCTGTGATGACATCCGGGCGGGTGGGCGGAGCCTCCCGCCGCCACCACTACCAGTTTGCCCGAACTGGGGTGAACCAGTAGAGACCCACCACTGCTGCCCTCTGTACTGGGGTGCGTACATGGGTGTGTCTTCAAATCAATGTTGACCCCTGGACTAATCCTGTAGGTTACTTGGCAAGATTTTTTTCAGAAGTGATTAGCTATTGCCTTTTCCTTAGGACTAAAAGAGAGACACTAGCCCAAAATCACCCAGCTGATTTCTACCTATTTCAGGACTAGAACTTGCAGTCTTATGGTTTCTAGCCTGGCGTCTTAGTCATTACACTCAATTGGCTCTCTGATATGCTGGGAAGGGTTTTTAATTGAAACATGCTGAACAAATATTTCTATAGCTTATTACTTATTAGATTCAGGTAGCGCAGTGGTTAGAATGCAGTACTGCAGGCTACTTCTACTGACAACTGGCTGCAGTTTGGCAGTTCGATTCTTACTGACTCAAGGTTGACTCAGCTTTCTATCCTTCCGAGGTCAGTAAAATGAGGACCCAGATTGTTGGGGGCAATAAGCTGACTCTGTAAACCACTTAGAAAGGGCTCTAAAGGACTGTGAAGTGGTATATAACTCTAAGTGCTATTGCTAGTCCATGACTTATGACCATACTGCATCCTGCTCAGGATGGCTGTAGGTCAATAACAATCATAAAATGGATAATCCACATGGCTGACCTGATTATAGCAATCATTAAGCCACAGTTACTAAAGCAAACCAATGGTTTGCTATGGGCAGGTTATGCCAATACCCAGAAGTAAAATTCTTCTGGAATTTCATGTTCATATGACTGTGGGGGTCCTGCAAATGGCTGTAAATGCAGGCCAGTTTCCAAGCATCCAAACTATGATCACATGACCCGCGGAGGAGGGCTCCATCATAATTTAGGACCCTGGTTGTAAATACCCCCCCCCCCGGAGGTCAGTTGTAACTTTGAATATTTGTTAAGTGACCAGTTATAAGTCGAGGACTACCTATATACACAGTTTGCTTCATATTTCAGTTGTTGTGGCTGCTAGCAGACCTAGCTGCAGAGTCAGACGAAGAGCAGGTGGAGGGAGAGCTTGGGCCAGCTTAGGAGCCTTCGGAAGGCTCTGATAAGGAAACAGCATCAGAGGCAGAGGCAGAGGCAGGGCTGTCCATCCTCCCTCAGGTGGAGGGGCAGCTGTCTTCGGGGCCTGAGCTGAGTGAGATGGAGGAACAGATGGGGCCCATCCAGTGGTGGGATTCAAGTAATTTAACAACTGGTTCTCTGCCCTAATAATTTCTCCAACAACCAAACTGTTCAGAAAGGTAACAACCGGTTCTCCGGAAGTGGTGCGAACTGGCTGAATCCCACCACTGGACCCATCCCAGATGCTCATATGCATAGGGAAGAAAGGAGAGGAGAGCAACGGAAAGTAATAAACCAGCTCTCAAAGAAAATCAGATGTGGATGCTAGCCAGCCCCTTCCTAGCTGGGAAATAAATAGGAGGGGTATGGGAGTGGTCGGTTGTCACAGACAACAATTTGCTTTGTGGATACAGCAAGCAATTCGGATTTCTTGGCCAAGTCTATTGGAACTAATTACGTTTGATTTGTGATTATCCCTGTGAATAAAAGACTGTTCCTACACTGTCTGAAAAGGGATTTGTTTTACTCACGAGTAAATGGCTTATCAGTACTTGCTAAGGCTGGGTCAGAACATCAGTTTTGCCCATTGGTAGGAATGAATTACAATATGTTTCAGGTTTCCAGTCTTCCTCATGGTGACAAGACATTCAGGATGATGCATCAGGATCATGTTTATTTTACTGTACTTTAGGATAGGGGAAGTGGTTAGTTTTCTTTCAGGAGTACAGCATGAGTCTTACAGGAATTGCAGCACTGACATTTATGAAATCAAATTCTTGTCTTGCATGTCTTCCCTGTGGTGGCATCCAGTGATGACATTTATGAGGAAAAATTCTACTCGTGGTGTGTCTGTCTAAAATATGTTCAATCTTTTGTTGGAAGCTTTACAAAATCTTGCTAAATGAGAACTTTCAATTGGCAGTTTAAAATAAGTTGCGGAGAAGCAATTGTGAAAGTCTGCTGATGAAAGACCCATAGTCCTATGATACCTTACAGACAGATTATTAACATCAAAACTGCCAGGCTAGATCAAATCAAAGCCTTTTCTTCTTCCAGCTGTGGCTAAAGAAATGCCCATGAGAGTGAAAGATCTTATGCTCATTTCCAGCTAAAATGAGTTTTTAATTTTTTCACAGATCTCTGTGCAATCCCTGAGGACATTTAAAAACCGTTTTTCAGTGAGAACTACGAGGTTCTTATCTGGACAATTAAAATTTCTACCTTTTAATATTTTTAGATATCTCTGCTTCTGCCCAGAGATTCTGTCTTTTTTCTCTATTCTATTACATTCATTTTCTCTGTCTGGTACAGATAGTCCTTGAATGACAACAGTTCATTCAAAGTTAAAATGGCATTTTAAAAAAGTGAATTGTGACAATTTTTCACACATATGACTGATGCAGCATTCCCGTGGACATATGATCAAAATTCAGATGCTTGGCAACTGAGTCATATTTATGATGGTTGCAGTCTCCTGGGATCACGTGATCACTTTTTGCATCCTCCTGACAAGCAAAGTCAATGGGGAAGCCAGATTCACTTAACAACCATGTCACTAACTTAACAACTGCAGATTCATTTAACAACTGTGGCAAGAAAGGTAGTAAAATGGGACAAAATTCACTTAACAAATGTCTCACTTAGCAACGGAAATTTTGGGCTCAGTTGTGGATGTATAGGTAACTCACAATCCAAACACAACCAAGTCTGCTAAAAAGTTAGTGTCAGTGGGTTTAACCAGGGGTGAAATCCAGCAGGTTCTGACAGGTTCTGGAGAACTGGTAGTAGAAATTTTGAGTAATTCAGAGAACCAGCAAATACCACCTCTGGCTGGCCCCAGAGTGGGGTGGGAATTTAGATTTTGCAGTATCCTTCCCCCAGGAGTGGGGAGGGAATGGGGATTTTACAGTATCCTTCCCCTGGAGTGGGGTGGGAATGGAGATTTTGCAGTATCCTTTCCCTGCCATGCCCACCAAGCCACGCCCACAGAACTGGTAGTAAAAAAAAATTTGGATTTCACCACTGGGTTTAAGGGAACATCTCTCAAGTTCAGGAAACAGATTTGCTGCTTCTTTGTTGTGCTTTGCCACTTATTATATCAGAGGCAAATTCACATGACCAGGACAGGTTGGGCTCAGGAGCACTCATTGGTTGTTTTAAACTGATGTGGCGTGATCCTTTCCTCCCAGTCCTTGATTGGCTTTGCCTGCTGTCATTCTCCTGTTGAATTCCTACAGAACTAGTCGTAGGAGGGCATGAAAATAAGAAAAAAATGACTTTGCAGAACCTGAAAGAGCACTGCTTGTGTGTGTGTGTGTGTGTGTGTGTGTGTGTGTGTGTGATTTATGCACAACTTTAATTCTTATTTACCAATTACCTGTCTAACATAACTTGGTCATTAGTGCATTAATGTTCAGATCCTTGCTCTTCATTCTATCATGCATATTCTGTAGAGTTTGCTGTAAATCATTTGAATTGTTGGCAGCAAAGCTTGTAGCAGGCACAGTAATTCATTTTGATAGAAGCTTTGCAGACTGACACGGCTGTATGACTTGCAGAAATGAAAGAAGGCATATATGCGCCTACCTGCACAGAAGATTGTTATAGAAATGGCCAACTTAAACTATTATGTAAAAGTAAAAAGTTGTGGTTTGATGTTTCTACCCTATTCTACAGCACTAAAGGGATTTGGAGGTCAGTGCCTTTTCTTTCTTTTCCTCCCTTCTTTTCCATACTTTTCCCTTCCCTTTTCCCGTTCCTATTTTTCATACTACCCTATATGCTTTTGTATATATTTTTTTGTATATTATAACATAAATCAATAAAAATTGTTAATTGTTAAAACAATTTAGATCAATGTTTCCGAACCTGGCTGTGTTTTTCTGGGAACTAAAATCCATGCATCTGATAAGATGTTGGGGCTGAGAAACATTTATTTAGATAACCCCTGTTCATACTTTCTCATATTTGTTTTAGCCCTTTCCACCATAAGTAATCTTACATTTTCATTTCCATGCATATATTCATCAACTGTACTCCACAGCACTAGGATATCATTTGTTTTCTCTCAACTTGCCAAGTGCAAACCCTATTTTTTTTAATTTTATCATTCATTTGATTAATTAATTCATAACTCTTATCATATTTTAAATTCTAAATCATGGTCTTTCATATTCCTTGGCTATTAAGAGATGGACCAATGAATATTGATGACTATTGCCCATCAGAGCTGTAGTTAATTAAGGCTTTATCATAACACTGGCTAGGTGGCTCAGTGGCTAAGACACTGAACTTGTCGATCAGAAAGGTTGGCAGTTTGGCGGTTCAAATCCCTAGTATAGGTCTCCCGTGTAAGCAGGGGGTTGGACTAGATGACTGTTACTGTTTGACTTTTTAGTAAGACCAAGGCTAAACTTGATATCGTGCAAGATGGAGCATCCCTTGCTAACAGTAAGGAGGATACTAGGAAATTCTGGCACATTTTACCAGTATGCTGAATCTGCAATCAAAGCCCAGTTTTACTTCAGGTGTGAGCTCACCATTCTATGTATCATCAGTCTAGAGACTGCTTTGCAAGGCAACACACTGTGAATAAGGACTTCACTGAGCAGCAGGAACACATAGAATGCTGCCAAAGTCAAGATTTGCAAATAAAGTATAAATAATTTAAACAGAAAACAAATAAATAATGCTGCTTTCCTTGTAGCCACCCTGGAGGCTTTGCTTTTTCGCTTTGGTTTCCTGAAACCTTGTTTTTTAATTTTTATTTAATTTTATTTTTTCTGGAAACTCATTGCTTACTGAACACTCATTTCTCTTCAAACGGATCTTTCAGTTTATTTTTTTTTGTTTTCACAGGCTCACTCTCTCCTTACTGATAAAATCCCTGTTCCCTTGCTAGTTTCTACTTTGCAGTCTGTGTTTTCTTCCTTTCTTGATTGGGCATCTTCTGTCATAAGTCTAATAATTTGGAATTTGGACAGTGTTTCTCAACCTGGGCAACTTGAAGATGAGTGGATTTCCATACCCAGAATTCCTCAGCCTGTGTATTGAGGGATTCCATTATTTCACCTTGTAAATTCACCAGAATGAACAAGATCTCATATATGTAATAAAGATAGATACTTCAATCTAAAATCAGACTGCGGTGGGCATAGGTGGCTGGCATGCATTAGCTAGAAGCTGGTGTTTGTTGTGTTTTGTTTCTGCACAAAACTGCCCTTCTATCTTTCCTAAGGTCTTGCTTAGAAATGCAGTTGTAGAAAAAGTCAAACTCTGGGACTTTTCCTTTAAGGGACCGGATCTCCAGTGATACCACTGCACAGTAAAACAATTCTCAGTTCATTACCATTGAAAAAAAATAAAAATAAAAATATTCATGTACAATACCCCAAAGAATACTAATTAATCTTCACTTATTAATACAAAAAGTCATTCAAACTTTACACTTTGAATTTGTTTACTTTGATATATGACATAGTAAACAATTGCGACATCAGTTGATTAAAAAAAGACATTTTCATGTAGCGGGCATTGTTTGTTTAGCTTCAAGAAGCAAAAAATAATGTTTTTTTCTCAGTTCCAAATGGTACAAGACTGTGGTGAAAAGGGGCATTTTGGCACTCTTCAGTCCCTTTAAGCTGCTTTGTGTTGCTTTCTTTCTTTCTTTCTCTTTCCTTCCTTCCTTCCTTTTCTTTCCTTCTTTCCTTCCTTTCTTTCTTTCTTTCTCTTTCCTTCCTTCTTCCTTCCTTCCTTCCTTCCTTCCTTCCTTCCTTCCTTCCTTCTTTCCTTCTTTCCTTCTTTCCTTCTTTCCTTCCTTCCTTCTTCCTTCCTTCTTTCTTTCTTTCTTTCTTTCTTTCTTTCTTTCTTTCTTTCTTTCTTTCTTTCTTTCTTTCTTTCTTTCTTTCTTTCTTTCTTTCTTTCTTTCTTCATGTGAAGCCAGCCCCATGTGCCAGGGTGGGCACTCTTCATCAGTGGCAAGAACAAGAAGATGATGGCAAAGGTGAACTGGGGCAATGGTGGTAGGGTGGTAGGGGACCAAATAGGCATAGATGGTGTGGAGATAGGCAGGCAGGGAGAATTGAATTTTGATTATCTGTCTGCATAGGTGCTACAATGACCATAACTTCAGGCACAAATCATAAAGAATAGCAATAGCACTTAGACTTATATACTGATTTACAGGGCTTTATAGCCTTCTCTAAGCAGTTTACAGAGTCAGCATATTGTCCCCCAACAATATGGGTCCTCATTTTACTGACCTCAGAAGGATGGAAGGCTGACTCAACCCTGAGGCGGTGAGATTCGAACTGCCAAATTGCAGGCAGCCAGCAGCCAGCAGAAGTAGCCTGCAGTACTGCACTCTAACCACTGTGCCACTGTGGCTCATAAGCCACTTCATTCAGTGCTGTCATAACTTTGAACAATCACAAATGGTCATAAGTCAAGGACTTTCAAATGTCTGTATCACATTTACATATAAGAAGGCAAAAGAGAGCAGATCTTTGTAAAAAGGATACAAATTAATACATAGATCCAAAAGTGAATTTTGAAACACTTACTTAACAACTGCAATTGAGTCCAGAATTCTAGTTGTGTTTGCAGTCATTAAGCGGGTCACCAAGTGACTTGACTTAATTTAACAACTGTTTTTACGATGGCCATAAAGTGAGTCATTGCAGCCCTTAAGTGAATCACATAGTCGTTAAGTGAATCCATTCTCCCAATGGATTTGGGAGAAACCAGCAAAAAACGCCAGAGATCACCAAAAAAAGGTTGCAAATTGAAGTCACATGGCCACGGGACACTGCAACTGGCAACAAATGTAAGCCAGTTGTTAAGCACCTGAAATGTAATCACATTCAGTTGTAACTTCAAGGATTAATCATAAGTAACTGTTTTGGGGTCCATCATAACTTTGAATTAAGCAACTAATCATTAAATGAGGACTATAATTAAAGTAATAATTCTTCCCATAGAAATAGAAAGAATGCAATCAAGTGGTCTTCCTTTTTATTTGGGATTCTGGACAACTTCTCGCTTTTTTGCTTTCCTTCATGCCTTCCTTCCTTCATACAGGATTCTAATTGATCACCTCTTCAAGCACAGGAAGCTCTGATTAGATGCTATCCAAATAAATTGGAACTATTTGAAAGTTGATGAAGAAGTTGCCTACAAACACAGAACTATCCTCGGATGGCTCTTCAAATTATGGTCTTAAATTTAGAACTTCTCTCCCCCTCCTAATCATCAACTGCCTTTACTTGGATAAAAACAAATAAGTGTTCGCTGATGCTAATAAAAAAATTCAACTCTTTTTATAACCTTTTACTAATTTTGGGGAGGCAACCAATTCTGTCCTCATAGTTTATATGGTGCTTTTCTCTTAAATTCTGTTCTAATGGGCAATTAAATAAATAGCAATAGCACTCAGACTTATATACCACTTCACAGTGATTTACAGCCATCTCTAAGTGGTTTAAAGAGTCAGCATATTGCACCCAACAATCTGGATCCTCATAAATAATTTTAAAAACTTGGTTGCAGACAATGCAAAGTTTCTTTCCATTCGTCTTGGGTGAAGAATGCCTGAGATAGACTGATGGAGGAATTTGCTATTTTTATTTGGAATGCTGGTAGAGCTCAAATGAACATGTGATGGAAACAGTTTCACATCAAGGAACTTTATCTTTCTTTATTTCACTAAGGAACACCATCAGGATGGGATCCATACAGATCTGCAGGGATCTGTGGATCTTTACAAGAGAGACATGAAAATGTCTTGGGATTTGAAATATATGCTAATTCTGGTGCTACACAAAAGTCACACAAGAAGAGCTGCCCCACTGCAGAACATTCATCATTCAAAGACGAAGTGAGCAAAGCAAGCCTATCATTGAAATAATGAAGGGAACTGACAAAAATGTAATTGACCTACATATAGATGTAAGTGCATTGAAGTGATTTATAAACACAAGAAGCTTGCAGCAAGTTCTTGAATGTATCTGTTAATGTTTGTGCCAGAAAACCTTAATATGTAATAGGGACTCACATAAAAAAAACGAAACACCAAACCCAAACAGACTTACTTAATCAGTATACTAAATGATTGATTCACATTGTCGCTTTATTTGTTCTCTCCTGGCTGAAAATCCAAACTATCTTTGTCACCCCTAAAAGCGCTTGCAAAATGTATCCAGAGTTACTCTAGTTATGAACATTGGCCTTCGGATGTGGCTGAAGCCCCAACATTTGCAGCCTTTAGCCAAAATGGCCACTGTAACAAATGTTCAAGGGTCATTTTGTTTTTGGAAGAATCCATTTCCTAATTAGAGTATGACCAAATTCTCTGCCATTCTTTCATTGCCCGTGCATTAAAGAACAAAACAAGCAGCCTTCCAGCAAATGAAGCTACCTAACAGTGTTGACATTGTTAGCTGACAAGAGCTGTCCAAAGGCCTCAGCTGGAGAACTTTGACACCTGATCTCTCCAACTAAAGGTCTGGGGATTAGACTTGGTGCTTTGCACCACACAGACCCATGTACTGGGATTATGATTTATGCAGATATTCTATTTTAGAAACTCTAAATTTTGACAACTTCTTCAAATACCTGGCACTGAAAAAAAGTATAATAATAAAGAAAAGGAGTACATCCTTTTCTACATGCCGGAATACAAAACTTACTACAAGGCAAAGACAAGCTCTTGTATTCCGGATTAGTGACATTCTACAATTCTAAAATGCTCAAAAAGCTAGTGATGCAATTCTTTTACTGTATCTATAAAAAGCTCAGCGTGTTATTTAACAATACCAACTTGCTACACAACAAGAATTTAGCTTGCAAAAATGGGACAGTTGCCTAAGGCTACAAAACATCCTTCAGGGAAGGAGGATGCTAATAAAACCACTGGCACCATTTCTAAATCTACTGTAATGAGGAGATTATCCTGATCACTTTACAGAATCCCAATTGCCTTTAACAGAAGTGGTGGTGGAGTTAATTGTCCATAAAGATATAACTTCAACCTGTGGCTAAGATGGGCACAATTCAAGAGTTTTCCTGGAAAAACAAAATAGCTGCAGTTGACCTAATTAGTTGCTCTCTTTGTGGGGTATACCATCAAAGACAATAGTGAGTAGCAAGAGGATGTCCCCTCAGCCGCATTAATTATATTGTCCCCAAAATTGAGTGGTTCTGTTGGGCAACACAAAAGTGCACTATTTCTACCAGTTTCAGGTGGTGCTTGGGACCATTCTGACTTGCAGGCTCTTGCAGCAAGCCCTTCAATCTAACTTTACATTCTTCAACCCTTCTAAGGAGGCCACCCATGACTGGAAGCTTTAAAATATTTGTCAGGAAGCTGATTGTGAGAGATATTCAGCTGGAGTTTTTCTATATGATTTGAGGTCAGAGATGGGACTTATAGCAGAAAAATAGAACTCTCTGTTGTTAGTTCGTTAGTGGCTAGGGATTCCCAGAGACGAATGTGGAGAATATATATGGAAACTGCCACAAGAGGGAATCTGTGGAAATAAAGCCAGATTACACAGAAGGAAACGCGTAAAGAGAAGATGCTTGATGGGAGTACAAAGGAAATGGATTGAAGAATTGAAGAGTTCAATGGTTCAGAGACTGTCAACATTTTATAATGCTATCATTCCTGAGCTGCACTAATGAGCCTCCAGGAAACTTCATTCAATGTTTGCAAATTCCTAGGGAAAACCTTATATTCTACTTAGATATATGAAGCAAATATCACTCATATAGGCATGTTTATAGACAAATATGGCATGGATGGCTTTCAACTACAAGTATTGGCTCATATCAGTCTGGATCTATTTATGTGTGTGGGGGAGGGGTAGAGATTATGGCAATTGTAAAGAAACCTAATTGTTACACTTGCCATTAATTATAATTCAATATATGCTTTTGCAGCTCATTGTCATAGGAAAAATAATATTCAAAAGCCAGATTTCTGAAAAAGGATAGGATGGAGTTAGCTCTTTGAAATCCCAAACCTAAATATTCTCAGTTGTACCATCTTATTTCCCACTGCAGTTTCTAGTTTCTTTTTCTTTCTATAAAAGTACCAGCTCATTGCTTTGAACTGACACAAAGGCTTTAAAAACACAGCAGGATTTAGTTAATTATTTAGTTAGCATCCCACGGCGTTAATAAATTACCCAACATTCATTCCCTATTGGAATTGCTTTTTTCCCACTTTTTCTTTGATCATTATAATTTCTACAGGGCCTGCTGAGGGATCAGATTCATCATTTTTCCACTCTAAAGCAAACACTCATATATGGGATACAAATGGTTTGCAATTACTCATTAGATGGAAAGAATATTAAACTCTGTCCAAGATAAAACACAGGCCCATTCAGTTCCTTCAGTATATCTTTCTTCTAGACCCAGTGCTTTGTAGTGATTTTTTTAAAAAATAGCTGTATGATTATTTTACCGAACCGTGTACAAAATACAGAGTTGTAAAATTCTACAAGAGGCAGATGGTGAGAATTTCCAGCTGCACATAATGTCCTCTGGAATGATTAATTTTGCTCAGGCATGGTATTTGAGATCCTTCCTAGGCACACATGTGGTGTTCCTGATATTTCATTAACAGCGCCATAGAAGCAAGACATTTACATAAGCTTGTTGTGCTGCGCCTTTGTTATAATTACAATTTGAATTTGGGTAGAACAGAGGAATAAAATAATGCTTACTTTGATATCAGGGCATTTGAGAAAGATCCAGAAATTGGCCAATTTGGCATCCCTAGCATTTCTTGATGCAGGTGAAGGAGTAGAGTGCAAAAGTTGGCTTTAAACTCAACAGTAAGAAAACTAAGATCATGGCATCCAGCCCTCTCAATTCCTGGCAAATAGTTGGGGAAGAAATGGAGGTAATGACAGATTTTATTTTTCTGGACTGCAAGATCACCACAGATGGGGACTACAGCCAAGAAATTAAAAGACACTTGCTTCTGGAGAGGAAAGCTATGGCAAATCTAGACAGCGTACTAAAAAGCAGAGACATCACTCTGCCAACAAAAGTGCATATAGTCAAGGCTATGGTGTTCCCAGTTGCAATGTATGGCTGTGAAAGTTGGACCATAAGGAAGGCTGAGCGCCAAAGAATTGAGGCCTTTGAACTATGGTGCTGGAGAAGACTCCTGCGAGTCCCTTGGACTGCAAGGAGTCCCTTGATCAAACTGGTCAGTCCTAGAGGAGATCAACCCTGACTGCTCTTTAGAAGACCAGATCCTGAAGATGAAACTCAAATACTTTGGCCACCTAACGGGACGGAAGGACTCACTGGAGAAGAGCCTAATGCTGGGAATGATTGAGGGCAAAAGAAGAAGGGGAGGACAGAGAATGGGGTGGCTGGATGGAGTCACTGAAGCAGTCGGTGTGAGCTTAAATGGACTTTGGGAGATGGTAGAGGACAGGAAGGCCTGGAGGAACATTGTCCATGGGGTCGCAATAGGTCAGACACGACTTTGCGACTAACAAAAACAACAAAGCATTTCTGGATGATAAGACTACTACTTGAAATCTCAAAGAAAAACTAGCTGTCAGTATATAGATGTACTAAGACTGGTAAAACATTGTGCTAAATGAAATGCCCATCCTTCTGGCAATGGGATGTTTTATGATATGTCAATCATTTTATGAATAAGCAGCCATCATCCTCAAGACAGTTATTTTGTATCCACAAGTATGCCCACAAACCAGCTTTGGACTTCATATTTCATATTTCCTTCTTAGTTACCCTTTTTACTAATGCAGCAAAGATCATAAAACATAACAGAAAGAAAAGACTTCCCTGCTTCTATGTTTCTTTGAATGGCAGACTTTAAATCTTTGCCATGTGTCCTACAAGACAAAACTCTCAGTCTCACAGATAACTTGTTAGAGATAAACAAGGATTCCAAATTCTGTCCAGTTTTAAAGCTTACTGATCAATCTTGGGCAATCCTTGAAGTATTACAAAATACCAACATGGTTAATAAACAAAAAAGTGTGTCCTTTAAGGAAGCAGATATACCTGTCATTCTGGGAAGTAAAAAGTGTACTTGAAGTCATACAATAAATATATTTATTGGCCAAAAAAGTGTTGTGAATATATAGTAGAATGGTATATGAAAGATAACAAAGGGGCAAAATAATGGTCCTTCTTTTTCCTGTACAATGTTGTTGCTGCTTTTGTGTGCAATACACCATTTTCATTCTTCTAAAAATGCTGTACAGTAGATTATGGTGCCCATTCCTTCTTACCTTATTTCAGAGGTGAAATCCAGCAGTTCTGACAGGTTCTGGAGAACCGGTAGTGGAAATTTTGAGTAGTTTGGAAAACCAGCAAATACCACCTCTGGCTGGCTCCAGAGTGGGGTGGGAATGGAGATTTTGCAATATCCTTTCCCTGGAGTGGGGTGGGAATGGGGATTTTGCAGTATCCTTCCCCTGAGTGGGGTGGGAATGGAGATTTTGCCGTATCCTTCCCTTGCCATGCTCACCAAGCCACGCCCACCAAGCCACGCCCACCAAGCCACACCACACCACGCTCACCAAGCCACGCCCACAGGTTTACCGGTAGTAAAAAAAATTGGATTTCACCACTGCCTTATTTCTTTTTTCATTTTATTTAAGACATTTGAAGCTTCACTTGCAAATGAAGTACTGGTAGTTCTAGGTGCATGTGCCAGGTTTGAGAGCAAAATGGAAGATGTGGCTTTTGCTAGCATGCCACTTCTTTAAAAAAAATTTTTTTAAAAAAGGAAACAAAAGCAAAGCTAGGAAATTGCTTCACTTAATGATGTTCTGCTAAACACCCCTTTTTAAAAACCCCATTACAGCCAGTAATGAAAAAGGATCAGCCCATCCATGCCACATAGCTTATGTTTAGGCTATGTTTAGGCTATGTTCAACCGGTCACTTGAGAGTAGGTCTTACTGAATTCCACAGGACTTTCTTTAAGGTCAGCTATAAGTCAGGGTTAAAACATGTGACACTCACTGAAGCCTAAGGTTGCAAAACAATGGATAGGCAGAAGATGGCAGCAATGGGTTTTTTTGCATCTTTTTCTGTTATCTAGTTCAGGGGTCTCCAACCTTGGCAACTTTAAGACATGTGGACTTCAACTCCCCGAATCCCTCAGCCAGCTTTGTTTTGCTAGCTGAGGAATTCGGGGAGTTGAAGTCCACAAGTCTTAAAGTTGCCAAGGTTGGAAACCGCTGATCTAGTTGTGGTCTGGATTTTTGCAGCCTAAATATAGCAGTCTTAATGAAATCACTTCATTTTCTATGCAGCCTATTTTTCTATTAATACAAGCAAGCACAGCAATCTGAGACCTTCAGCCTACTGTGCCTTCCTAGGCAGCCTACTGTTAAATAGATTACAATGGGTCACTGAGACATCACTTTCCTTCCCACAACATCACACTATTTTCAGTTCTGCTGGAATTACTTTCATAGCTTCTTAAACCTAAATGATTTTCAAGCAAGATCTTATGCAACAGTAGCCTAATTAGAAGAATCATCTGGACTTGAAGGCAAATTTGCTAATCCCTAACTCCAACATTTTTCCATTGTTCTGACCCCATCACATTGCTCTATTGCTCTATCTAAAGCAGAGCACAACATTAAAAAAAATCAGATCATAAATGAAGTTTTATGGAAGTCTATAAACAGATGATATCCAGATCAGATCTGCCCTCTCTGCCTTGAATAAAAGAAAATCTGTTCCAGATTCTCAATTCTGCCTCATGGCTGGGGTTTTAGTTAGACTGAAATAGATCTTAGTACTGAACCTTCCATGAATATCTTCACCTACTTTTCAAGTCTGTGATTTATTAACTTGAAATAATTATAGGCTCATAAAGATCACATAATATCCTGTAGGTCACTAATAAACAGCATGTGTGATTTCCAGTTTCCCTGAAAACTCTACAATGGAGAATGTTCCAGAAACAAAGCTAATGTTTACACTTGCTTGAGAGGAAAAATGAAAATGCAAAGCAGAAGTGGTTTCGGCATTGTGGAATGTTTTGAGTTTTTTTTTTTTGGCTACTGTTATTTTTAAATTACTGGGTATTTTGTAGTCATAATAAATATGGCCACTTATACAAATTACTTGCCTCTTTTTTTAAAAAAAAGTTATTTTAATCCACAGTCAATATTTTGTTCTCAGTTTGGGAAGGTTTACATAGATCTCCATTTTACTTTTGTTCTGACATTAACTGCAATTTCAAAGTTGATTCTAAAAACAATCTGTGTAGTGTCATGTATAAGTTTACTTTTAAAATTTCCACTATGATATCAGATATTAAGATTAAATCTTCTTTCATCTGTACTTTTTCCTGGTGTCTTGGATGCTGCTGACAATATTGGCTCCGGAATACTCATCCTCACATTGTTAAATGCTGTTTTGAGGTTTCTATGATAACAAGAGGGAGGAGGAAAAAAGCTTCTTTAAAACCTGTACTACTCCATTAACTCTAAGTAAGATTATGAGTTTACTTTGTAAACTGATTCAGATTAGAATCCTAATGGGTCAATTTTAATTGACAAAAGCATATTTCTTACAGAATGAAGAAAGGTAATTGATTTGTCAAATTTCCTTCAACTGAGAAGAGAATGTGGTGAAATTTTCATGAGTAGAGTATAACAGTGTGATGGCCTCACATTCATTTAGTTATAAAGTGACCCCAGGATTGAGTATCCTATTTTTCACTGCACAATCAATTTAGCTACCAACATGCATCCTTTCTGCTTTTCTCTGCTTCAGTTAAATCCCAAGGGAAGACCATATTTTTTTCCTATATTCCCCGTCCAAAAAATTGGAAATTATAAGCAATCAAGGAGGCCTCAGGGTGATGGAAAAGATTTAAATAGAACAATAGCAGGAGTAGACATTCTCTGTCCCTTCTTCTCACAATTCAGAAGCTAAATGATAAAAATAAGCAATTTAATCAATAGTGATAAAGAATTTGAATGAAACTGTGATAAAATTAGGCAGGTTTTGTTTCTTGTTTTGTTTTGTTTTTTTGCTTAGGGGACACATCTGAAATGAATTCTTTGCAAAACAAATAAGTTGTCAAAAACTAATTCTTGAGAAACAAACTTCAATTCATGGTTATACACTGGTTATATACTGATATTCTGTCAGAAAGGATAGAGGGCTACTTTCTTGCTGCTGTTTTGAATAATTGTGAGTCAGAAATGATTTGCAATAGTCCCAGAAGGTTTTCTGATTCACAGTTAGTCAACAAAACTTCTGAGTCAGAAATCCTAATTGATCTACCCACATCGTCAAGAAATTATCAGGAAATCCATCTATTTTTGATCACTCTCAATCTATTACCTGAATTATGAAGATAGGATCATTTGAATT
Source organism: Pituophis catenifer annectens (assembly GCF_029215685.1). Lineage (NCBI taxonomy): Eukaryota > Metazoa > Chordata > Lepidosauria > Squamata > Colubridae > Pituophis > Pituophis catenifer. Next base: position 237,934,076 of record NW_027256882.1, read on the forward strand.
TGCTGGGTAAAATTATCAAAAGGAGAACTGGATATGGGATTACCTTAAGTGAGGTCATTACAGCATGTCCTAGTTTAGAGATAATGGAACAGCATGGTTTTCTGTTTTTGTGAAAAAATCTTGCCAGTTAATGTATTTCCTTCCTTTTTCATTTTTTAGTTGCAGGATGGAATTGGAAGCATCATTTTAAAACAAATGATAAAGGAACTGTAGTTAATTATAACAAATCAACATCAACTCATGTGTTCAGAACCTGGCACATTATCACTAATTTGATTTAAAAAAAAATCCTTAAATTGCAATCCTGGAATAGTAGTTAGACTTTTTTTTAGATAATGTGGTTTGCACAAAACTGAATACCAAACATTTTGTTTGGATTGCAATGGCCAATAAGAGGAGAGAAGGGCAGAGTATTTCTGGTGCAAACAGAATGCCTCATTCTGCCCATGTGACTCCACTGCTCAGGTTTGGTCAGATCCAAAAGATATCTTCTGAACAATTTCCAGTGGTTGCAGAATCTCCTGTATATTATATATTATTATGTAAAGCAGATATCTGCATTTTGATCAAATTACCCAGAACTGAATATAATCAATTTCAATTAAGCACTCTACAATCTGGATTTCCACCTAGGGTTTGGAAGTATCTATGTGTATAGCATGCTTCTTGAGCACTACATGGACCTGAGATTTTTTTAATCTTTACTGCATTGTGAAGCTGTCTTGAGTTATCGTGTTTACTGAAGGATGAATTTGAAACTCAAGCACTGAGATGTTAATGCTGTCTGGTAGGATTGAAAATCACTGCAGTTGAAATGTTCCTCATCCATGAAAAAGGGAAACTCATTATCACTAATTCCTTATAACTCTGACTCTCTGAACTCTAATATATCAATCAGAAAATTTCTTAGTTTATTTGGGAACCCGAACACTTCCTCTAGAATGAGAGAGAGTGCTACCTTACCGCTTCACACAAGCAGTCTGAGACAGTGGTGAAATCCAATTTTTTTACTACCGGTTCTTTGGACGTGGCTTAGTGGCCTGGTGTGGTTTGAATGGCATGGCTTGATGGGCATGGCAGGGGAAGGATGCTGCAAAATCTCCATTCCCACCCCACTCCAGGGGAAGCATACTGCAAAATCTCCATTCCCACCCCACTCCAGGGGAAGGATATTGCAAAATCTCCATTCCCACCCCAGAGGTGGTATTTGCCGCTTCTCCGAACTACTAAAAATTTCCGCTACCGGTTCTCTAGAACCTGTCAGAACCTGCTGGATTTCATCCCTGGTCTGAGAATATAATTCCTTTGACTGTAAGGGCCAATTGGATTTTTTAAACTAAAATATGACACTGAAATCCATGTTTCATGATACATAATTTGGCTAGAATTGAAAGATTGGAAGAAATCTTCCTTTTATAAAGCTGTCTTTGTTTTGTTATTGCATAGTTCTGCCCTATTTTTGAATGCAGTTCAATGCAGTTGAACAATGCAATTTTGAATCCACTTCCATTGCATCTACATCTTTCCCTTCTCTCTTTCTGTATATACATGTGTGCATTTGAAGGCACAAGAGATTTTCCCTTTGCTGATTTGTTTTTCACTTCAAATGATGTTTTGCCTCTGCAAGTCGGGCATTTCATGAAACTACAGCAATTATTTGGCACTTATTGCTATATTTACTTTCATATGCTACCTTCTTACCTTTTAACTTCCTTGGAGTTGATTGTTTATTTGCCAGCATGGCAAGATTACAGTTGTTATGAGGTCACCTCTCAGTCAGCTCCCATTCCTGAATAGAGAAGACAGCACCTGAATCTAAATATACCTTCATATAGGTCAGACCTTTTTCATGTTAGGAAGGGACAGAGAAATCCTGGTAGGCTTTTAAAAGACTGATACAGAACTCAGGAAGAAATGGAAGATAAATTGCTGGACTGAAGCAGAAATGAGTGGGTATTAACATCTTCCTATTCCTCAGAATTAATACTAGAATTTCCAACAAAATAAGAAAGCCAGGTCAACTGAAGCATAAGGGTATTATAAGGGTATACTGAGGATAGTAATAAGGGTATTATAAGGGGATTATTTGGGGATAGTAATAAGAAACAATTCTGGGCGGATTTTTTTTTTTAAAAGTTTTATTTTTTAAACAAGTATATAAAAAAACAAATAAAAAACCATCTTCAACTGCAAATACAAACAGTGTGTCGGTTGGTTACAAGTCTTTTGTGTGTCTTCACCTTATTCATGTATATCTATACATTTATCATCCTGATTAATCATATATTTAACTATGGCTATTTCTTCCCTCATTTCATTCCAGATATTCTAACATTGAGTTAATTTATATTATACCATTCATTTCATTGTCTTAAATCGCTCCAATAATAGTACATCTTTATATTATATTTTATATAATTCTACATTACTTGTATTAGAAAAATCATATTTCATTTCCATATTTTTTTATCTAACCATTGGTAAAATAAGTCCCATATCTTGTAATATTGTTTATCTTCTTGTTCTTTCATTTCAAATGTCAATTTACTCATTTCAGCACATTCCATTATTTTCTTAATAACTTCTTCTTGCGTTGGAATTTTCTCATTTTTCCAATTTTTAGCAAACATAATTCTAGCCGCTGTTAATACATTCACAATCAAATATCTCAATTCTCTATTATATATTTCAGGTACCATCTCCAATAAGAAAATCTCTGGTTGGGTGGATTGTTAATGTATAGATATGTAGGCAGGGTTTTTTTATATCAACTGTTGATATTTTACCTCTTCTAGACAAAGAGCTGGGATATTGTTATTGGGATCTGTTGGAGTCACACTCCCATCTTAGGCGTCTACAGCCCCAAGTGTCTCTAATACTATTGGGACTACTATGGCCTTTACTTTTAACTTTCCACATCCTCTCCAAACACTAGTACTTCCAGTTTCTCATAGCCTTCTTCCTGATGTTGCTGTCACTTGGCACCATTATATCTATCAGCATCTTTATTTTCTGGTCCTTATTTACTACCACAATGTTTAGTTGATTGGATGGTATCTGCTGGTCTGTCTGGATCGGGAAGTCCCAGACAATAATGGATAGAAACCGATCAAGGAGACATTCAACCTAGAAATAAGGAGAAATTTTCTGACAGTGAGAACAATCAACCAAAGGAACAGCTTGCCTTCAGAAGTTGTGGGAGCTTCATCACTGGAAGCTTTCAAGAAGAGACTGGGCTGCCATCTGTCAGAAATGGTGTAGGGTCTCCTGCTTGGGTAGGTGGTTGGATTAGATGACCTACAAAGTCTCTTCCAACTCTGTTAATCTGTTAAATCTTAAACCTCCTATTATCTATGGCCTTCTGTGTGAACTCCATCTGGATTTGGGAGGATATAGGCCAGTGCAAGTGTTCCTGTACACAGTATCAGCTACTTGGTTGTGCCATTCAGTGTCTGCTGAGCCTGCCTAACTCCTACACTTGCCACTATCTCTTAGACTGTCTCTGAGGCCACTCTGCATAATCTGTAGTTTGGGTCCTACCATACAGGTAATATGGTAGACCCATTTCTATGCACTGGTGCTTAGTGCCTCTTCTTGTACGGCTATAATCAATGACTAGTGCTGTCTTTTAGCCCTTTCCAGCTACTGGCAAGATTTCCCAATTTCCCATGTCAGCTATCTCAGCTTTCTATGGAAGGTACATCCCATGCAGATGTTTATCTTGCCATGGCATTTTCTTTGCCATGTTTGCTGTTGTTTCAGGAGTTCCCTCAGCAGCTCATCATTGGGGCCATCTTACTGATGTACTCCTGGATGTTCTGCGTTTCATCCAGAACAGTGTCTTTAATACCATACCTCCTGCCCTTTTTCCAACTGTGTACAATCTCTGGGCATTGGATTTGGAGTGAAAAGCCCCATACATTTTGAAGAGTGTCCAGGTCTTTGTATAAGCACCTTCCATGTCCACCTTTCATCAGCTCAGCAGGGTTTCAGATGATTAGCAGGGCATACCTGTATGTGCCGATAGCATGGATCTTTTTCTTCCCATTGAGCTGGTTCTTTTCTCAATAGAGTAAAAGTATACATGAACAACAACAACAACAACAACAACAAAAATAGAAAGTAATAAAAAGAAAAAAATGAAATGAAATGAAACAAGAAGAAAAAATAATTATGCCTTCCATTCTTCTTTCTATTGAGTAATTACCACCTTATTATTTTCCCCTTCCTTTTTGGTCTCATTTTAATCCCTGAATCCAGAAAACATCAATTCAGTCTTTTCTTATTTTATCAGAAAAATTCATATGAGGTTTCTAGTCTTTCAAAAAAAAAAAATCATTTTTTCCCTGACCAGGTTGATCAGTTTGGAATTAAAATATATTTCAAAGTAATGTTGCAGATGTTGCTCCAGAAACTGGGTTATTCTGAAATGATGCATTTTAGCTTGAAAGATGCATTTTCAGCCTGAAAGTGTTGAACTATCCATTTTTAATTGAAAAGGGGCATTTTGTCAGCAGTTGGGAAGCATATGGTCTAAACATCACTGAGAAAAAAAACTGTTACTTTCTATTTAATAAGCTTTTGATGTAGTCTCACCTGCAATAAAAAAAGAGTCGACTCAGCTAATATTATGCTTTTATTTATACAAGTTCCTACCATTCGATATAATTAGTTGCTCAAGATAGAATAATATTAGCTAATATAGCTAATATAAAATTGTGATGACTTTTGTTCAAAATGTGGACTTTGGTTATATAAAACACACAAATTCTAAGAATATTATGATCAGTAATAAAAGAAATACTAGTTGCATATTTGAAAGGCCTCGTCTTCTTATTAATTCTGTGTCATGGACTGCCATTCTGTCATCATTTGCCTGAGAGTAAATTCCAATAAAGTGAAACCTCTGAGCTGCCATGCATATCATTGCTGTGTTGCCTTATTTTCCAGTGCCTCTATCTATATTTCATATAATTAATTACTTCTAATAGATTAAAGGAAGAGTGACAGTTGCAGGGTTACAAATGCAACAAGCAAACCATTTAGATGCAATCATATCGAAAAAGAAAAATTAGTTCTGTTCTGAATAGCTTTCAAAAGAGGATGTGTGTATCCAAAGAACCCAGTGGTGGGATTCAAGTAATTTAACAACCACCCAACCAGTGCAATCAGTTATAAGTTTAATGGATATAATTAATCAATATGGACAAGTATCTGGATTTAAAATAAATGCAGGGAAAACAAAGATAATAACTAAAAATATGACTATAAATCAAAAAGAAGAAATAGAAAGAGTAACGGGATTTGAAATAGTAAAGAAGGTTAAATATTTAGGGGTTTATATTGTGACTTCAAATGCAAAATTATACAGGTATAATTACAAACCGTTGTGGCAAAAAATACAGAAAGAGATGGAAAACTGGAAAAAAACTACAACTATCCTTGTTGGGAAGAATAGCAGCAGTAAAAATGAATGTTTTACCAAAGTTTTTATTTCTTTTTCAAATGATACCAATACTTAAAAAAGATGCAAATCTGAAGGAATGGCAGAAGGGTATCAGTAACTTTGTTTGGGCAGGAAAGAGACCGAGAATAAAGCAAAAAATAATGCAAGATATACATGAGAGAGGAGGTCTCAAAATGCCCAATTTAAGATTGTATTATGAGACAGCTGCCCTTTCAGCACTTAGTGATTGGATTAACTCAACAGAAGAGAGAATATTGAATATAGAGGGATATGATTTGGTATATGGCTGGCATGCATATTTATTATATGATAAAAAGGTGCATAAGAATTTTAAAAGTCATATATTAAGGAATGCGTTTTTACGTGTCTGGAAAAAGTATCAATATAAACTAAACAATAAAATACCTATATGGGCAATAGCCAGACATGCGATAGAGAATATAAGTGTAGAACAAAAACAAGATGTGATTACTTACAAAGAGCTTCTTATTATGGAAAGAGGCACATTGCAATTAAAATCTTTGAATGTATTAAAAGAAGAAAGGATAATTCAAACTTGGTTTCAGTATGGACAGCTGCAAGCTAGATGGAAAGAGGATCAAAAAATTGGTATCTTGCAAAATGAGGAAAACTTGGTAAAACAAATTAGAGATCAAGATCAAATGCACATAAAAAGGTTGTATAATGTATTGATAGAGATAGACTCAGAAACGGAGTTAGTCAAAGACTGTATGATAAAATGGGCACAAAATATAGAGGAACCAATAATGATGGAAACGTGAGGAAAAATATGGGTTAGAAACGTAAAATTTACGCAAGCCCAAAACTTGAGAGAAAATTTTTATAAAATGTTTTATAGATGGCATCTAGAGCCTAAAAAGTTAGCTTGTATGTATCCAGGTTTACAATCCAAGTGTTGGAGATGTAAGTGTGATGATGCCACGTATTATCATATGTGGACATGTAAAAAAATCAAGGCATTTTGGATTTAAATTTGGTGGATTATGCAAAATATTCTTAAAAAGAAGATAAAGTTTACCCCACAGTTGTTTTTTTTGGTTATAATTACAGATTGTACGGTTATAGAGACTAATTTGATTTTGAACCTAATAACTGCAGCCAGACTTTTGGTGGCGCAGTACTGGAAGAAGGAAGATCTACCTACTATTGAAGAATGGACACTAAAAGTAGTGAATTTAGCGGAGATGGCTAAAATTTCAGCATATTTGAAGGATCACTCAAATGAAAGATATATATTGGAATGGAGAAGATGGATTGACTATATTCAAAATAAATATGGGACTTAAAAGTTTCAAATAGCTTATGAATGAAAAAAAAAGATATTTAAGGGAATTCTTATATTTAGTCATGTAAAGGGGAGTTAAAGTGCAAGAGGGAGATAGGAATTTATAAATAGTTTGCATATGTTAGCTTATGTTTGTTAAATGCTATACCCTGTATTTTGCTCTGGGAAGTCCAGCAGGAGGGTTGGGTTGGGAGGGGGGAGGAGGGGTGGGAAATTTATTTGTAAAAAAATTTTTTTAAAACTTTTCAATGAAAAAAAAAAAGTAATTTAACAACTGGTTCTCTGCTCTAATGATTTCTTCCAACAACCAGTCTGCCAAACTGCTCAGAAAGTTAACAACCAGTTCTCCCGAAGTGGTGCGAACTGGCTGAATCCCACCATTGAAAGAACCCCCAAACCCTACATATTTGAGTAAATGCCAACACCTCTGGCCATCAGTGAAATAGCCACACCAGTAAGTGGGCTTCGCTTTTGTGCCTCATTTCACATCAATTCACTTCACTTCATTATTTTCTTACCAGAAATCAGTAAAAATTTGTTGGGAAAAGCTAACGTCATTTCTTTTTCAGAGTAAATATACTTGTGTATACAAATCTTTGCTGCTTTCAAGTTTCTTGAACCATCTGATTTTCTTTGAAAAATCACCTTTTTTTTAAAAAAAAATGGAAACTTACTACAAAGCATGACAACAGTCTCTGGAATCTTCCTAATTTTCATTCTGAGGTATCAATGGAGAAACAGTAGCCATGTTTGAGGATCTATCTGCCTACCATGAAGACCAAGACAAGAGTGCTTGAGAGGGTCTAGAAAAAATGGGGAACCAATTTAGTAGCTTTTAATAAATACCATGTTGAAAAATATATTATATGAGTTGAAAACCTTCCCCACTTAATGAGAGGTCTCATTACCATGGTTTTCAAATTCAAGTTTGAGTGTGTTCTTGAAAAATGGGAATGTAACCTGAGCAGGGATGAGTAAAGACAGCCCTTTGTAATACTAACAGAAATCAAGTTTTATTACAGGAAACTCTATGGAGAAATGAGTGGAGGCCCAGGCAAAGCCGAGTTGCCAGTAAGCAACATCCTGTAAGGCAGGGCCAAAGAATAACCATGCTGAGACAAGAAAGGCAGGAAGGAAAAAACCCTGAGATTAGAACCTTACAAGCAAAGAGCAGGCAGAGTAGAAAATACAAAGGGTGCATAAAGGAAATTCCTGTCTATTTACACACAATGGTCCCTTGTGGTTAGTAAGCTACGAGATGTTGAAGGGGTCGGTGAGACTAAGCCTATAATTCTCCCGATGTATTGCCTACCAGATCAAAAATGCTTGCTATACCTAGGCTAGAAAAGTGTGCTCTCTGCCTATCAGGCAACTTCAGCCAGCATCTTTGCTCCCTAACAAATCAGGACAACATAATATTCTGTCTATTTTCTTCTCTCCCGTTCCTTCTTTAATGCATATTCTGGGGCAAACAGATGCATCCCCCTAAGCACAGAACAGTTCCTGTAGTTATTGCTTGCATCTGTTCTCTACATCTCTGCAAAATTTTAAAGTCACACAAGGGCAGCAGCAACCTACAATTTTCTTTTCTTTTGAGGAACATATTGGAGCTTTTTATGGCGAGAGGTGATTTCCATTGAAAAAAAAAAAACTATCATATAACTCAATGTTTTCCCAAGCCTGTTGGATAGTGACCTTTATTTTGTTCTCAAGGTGATCAGCATAGAAGAGAAAGAGGAAATGATTGCTCTATTTCTGTTATTAAAATGTTACAATCTGTTCATTTGCTGCATTAACTTCAGTTGTTCTATTTATTCTGCAGTGATGGCTGCAGTTAGTATATTTTAACTTTGACTGTAGGTGGATCATCTGATAAAATTATTTGTTGTTGATTTCCTTTGAATCATAATTCTTGGCAAGAGAAAAATAAAGGGACTTATGCACTGAGAGAAACATTCCTTTTACTAATCAATCTGTTTTTTTCTTTGAAGGTTGTGTGGGGTATATGATTACGAGTTGTTTTTCTATGATTTATTAAGTTAATATAGTATTATAATCAGCAGAAGCTAATGGGTGTACTTAAGAAATATAGCACAAAAGTAGGGAAAAATTATGGCTTGGTTAAATGCACCCTCAGACTTCTTGAAAAATTCAGAAGAGAAAGGATTGCGGAAAAATACAGTCTCCTTGAATCGAATTTTCAGAATATATATCAGAATAAAGACCTTTTCATATCATACCTTCACACAGGACAGTTTTCATCTCAAATAAAATATTTGCTTTCAGGAAGTCAGTATTTATCCTCAGGACATAAAACATAATGACTTTGGAAGCTTTAAAAGAGAAATTGGCAAAAGTCTGGTTCAGATAACTATTAGTTGCAATTACGATATATTCATAATTGCAGGGTGGAATTGGGCACTGGAAGCAGTGTGACTGGATAGCAGTTACTCAGGAGCGTGTAAGTTTCATCTATATTCAAGCTTTCTAGAAGCAACTGCAATGAGTGGAGAACAAGGGATATGAAATGATCACTGCGATGAGTGGAGGAGAAGTTTCTTCTACAATGGAGCCTCCTAGCAACAACGGCAATTAGAGGACAAGGGATGGGGTAGAGGTGGGTTTCAGCAGGTTCTGACCAGTTCTGGAGAACCGGTAGTGGAAATTTTGAGTAGTTCGGAGAACCAATAGTAAAAATTCTGACTAGCCCTGCCCCCATCTATTCTCTACCTCCGAAGTCCCAGCTGATTGGGAGGAAGTGGGGATTTTGCAGTAACCTTCCTCTGGATTGGGGATGGAATGGAGATTTTACAGTATCCTTTACCTGCCACGCCCATCAAGCCAAGCCATGCCCACCAAGCCACACCCATAGAACCAGTAGTAAAAAAAATTGAAACCCCGTACTGGGTGGGGATGGGGAAGCAGAATGGTGAGAGCAGTCTTGTGGCATCATGCTGCAAGGCTCACTTTCCTTCTGCATACATTTTGATGTCACATGCATGATCTGTATGATGGAATTTATGGCATGACACTGCAGCACTGCTTCCATCATTCTGACAAAAGCAATCAAAGACGGTAGATAGTATTGGGCTTTCCGGAGGGCTCTCCACATTAAACACAAAACATTGCACTGGGTAAGCCTTTAATCTGATTCAGCATAGCATTTTTGATGTTCTTATTTTCTTCTTTGCATAAGACAGCTTCCTTATTATTATATTCCAGTTGTTATGGAAATTAAATGGCTTATTTTCTAACATTCTTGATCCCTAAAGAAAATTAGTTTGTTTGCCGTTCTACATTTTGCATAAGTAAACAGTGCATTCTGTAATAATATGCACTTTTCTGGAAGAACTTTTGGGATGCTTCTGAATCGCATTAGGAATATTTTTTTTTTTGACGTTTCAAATATCCTTTCATTCCACATACAGGTTGTATCATGCCCCTGTAGAAGCCTGAATCCACGAAGGCTGGGCCAGAGCAGGGGCCGACAGAGGTCAAAGGGGTGGGCTCATTGGCTTCAGAGGAATGTGGGGAGGAGCAAGACCAGACAGCCCTGGGCCCCTCAGGCTTGGGATGGCTTGCCAGCAGGGAGGAACAGAGGAAAGACAACCGAGAGAGGGCAGGCAGTGGAGATGAAGAGGACTGCCCCCTCCTGATCCCCAAACATGGAGAGTGGAGAGGAGGCAGGAACAGCACAGACCAATCCAAAGACTCGGGAGGAGAGCGCCCGTCCCTCTTCATAAGGCACACTTGGGGACTGAGACTTAAGGAGATGCTGTGGGGAGAGGCAGAGAACAAATACTAAATTTGTGGAGTTTTGTGTGCTGTTGCCAATGTCTGGCGTTTTCAGGACTGCTTGCTTCTTCCTTGCTTCATGGATTCATTGCTTCTTCCTTGCTTCATAGACTCATTGCTTATTCCTTGTTTTGTGGATTTATTTCTTTGTTCCTTTGCCTTGCTGGACTTCTTTGAAGCCATTGTACTAACAGCATTTGCTGGACTGCTCACAGCCAGAGGCTGCTGTGTGTGTGAGAGAGAGAGCATTTTGCTCTGGGACTTGCATAATGTGGGAGCATTTGCGGGGTGGGAAATTGGAGCATTAAAGAGAAGTTCAAACTCTCAGCTGGCTGTTGTGACCTCTGTGCCTTGCCCCTGGTCATCACAGGTAGTCTTCGACTTATGTCCATAAGGAAGCCTGCCCATCATGTCCACAAATCACAACTGCTGTTAAGTGAAGCAATCACCTTACTTAATGACCTCACACTGATCTCTCTCTCTCTCTTTACAATATTTGTGGTCATTAAGTGACCACAGATATTGTAAAGTGGAGCATAGGGTGCCTCAAGGATGAGGGGGACCATCAGAGGCCTAGCACAGTCTCAAGATCTCCCCCACCCTGTGAGGAACCTTATGCTCTGCCTCCAGCCCCTTGGGGTCATTTTATCCCAAAATAACAATGAGCATATTAAAATTTGTCAAGATATATAAAAAATAGCTAAAATTTATTTATTTGTGCTGCCTAACACATTCCTGATTCCTGCTTCTCAGATCCCTCCTCTGCACCTCACTTCCATTTCATAAGAAGAAAATTGCAAACAACTTGGATCTTGCCAAGTGGAAATTTGGCATACAGTCCTGCTTTTGCATAATAGTACTAACTGAGCAACTTTGCTCTCCACTAAGCAACTTCATTCTAAGGCTAAGCACTTTGCTCTGTCTTGGCAAGAACTGAATTAATAAAAAAGCAGGCCCTGCTTGCCAAGTGAATAGCACTTTACAGGAGCAGTACAAATTTCCTATTTTGCTAATCATGAAATATTGGTCCATTTGAGATAAATAATCATAAAAGCATGTCAGCTATTGATTTATAGCCAGCTTTATGGCAGGATTAGCTCTAAACTTGCTTTGGTCCAGTTTATTAGTCATACTTTTAAGGAATGACTAGCTATTGTTATTTCCCAGTGGTCCTCCAAGGAGCTAAAGCCAGTAAGAGCATTGTCTTTTATTATTTTCCCTGCAACATAATTGTCTCATCAAGTGCTTTTAAGAATCAGAATTATACTTGTTGCCTTTTCCCCTTCAGATCATCTTTTAAAGTCTGGCATAAGGAATAAACTATTCGTTGTGGAAGAACTAATACATGACTAATCTTAACATCTATCAGAGGACTACATCATAGACAGGGGAATGCTTGGTAAGGAGAAGAATCCCTTGATGATCTCAGCACATTATCCTGCATATGAAACTATCAGTCCTGCATCCCAAGATTTCCTGTAAACCCAAATTTGCCCTGGTTCTTGATCTCCCTGCTGCTTTAGATATAACAGGTCATGATATCTTCTGGACCAGCTATAGGGATTGGGAAATGTAGTGCTGCAGCGGTTCTCCTCATTCCACATTCTGTGTGGCTAATTACACACACAGAGGCAGCTTACGATACAAAGCTAAAACAAAAACGGTTACTTTTCAGATGGTCAAAGAGACCATCTCTTCCAAAGTGATTGGAAAATGGCTAGTCCAGTCCAAATTTCAGCTGGGTCAAAGAAGGAATTCAAAGCAACACATCGGAGGTACAACACTGATTGCCACAAAGAACCAGTCAAGCTGCATGCAATTTCTTTCTATAAATCTTACTACCAGTTTCACTAATTTGCTGAGCCTTCCTTCCTTCCTTCCTTCCTTCCTTCCTTCCTTCCTTCCTTCCTTCCTTCCTTCCTTCCTTCCTTCTTTCTTTCTTTCTTTCTTTCTTTCTTTCTTTCTTTTTCTTTTCTTTCTCTCTCTCTCTTTCTTTCTTTCTCTTTCTCTCTCTCTCTCTCTTTCTTTCTCTTTCTTTCTTTCTTTTTTTTCGTAGATGGTTTGACATTTTTGCTCTTGTTTTCTTAATTTGTGACCTGTTGCTGGGCTTGGGACCTTGCGTAGATCATGCTTTGATATGCTGATAAGCATCTCTCTATTAAATTTCCTGAGGCTCAACTCGTCAGACTCCTCTGAATCTGGACACTCAGACTGACCCCTCAATTCTAGAACCTAGCTTCACTCAGCTGCAGTAGAAAGGAAGAAGTCAAGTCCTAAAGCTCTACGTTGTGAGATGCTGCATGCTCTGGTCTCTCTTCCTCTTCCCATTTGACATCTACACAAAGCCAGTGGAATCAATATCATCAGTATGCTGATATTCAGTTCTACAGCCTGACCCCAGGCTGAGAGGAAATGTGCTTGGAGTCTATTAGGGTCTGGATGGGGAAGAACAGATTGGCTTTGGGTTCAGTCTACACTGGAATGTTGTGGTAGATGTGGTCACACTTCCTCATTTGGAGCTGGTTCGTTATCTGAGGATCCTCAACTCATAGCCCTTTTTAAAGAGCAAGTGGCCAGCCAAGTAGGTGTGATAAATTGTGCAAAGATAGGAGAGAATCAATCGAATATTTTTCTCAGAAAAGGTAACTCAATCTAGCTGCTGAGAGAAGGTGGGAAACTAATTTCGATAAGACTCTGAATTAACTCACTGTAATTGAGGCTATGAAGTTCCTATTACAGTTTTCAACAGTCCAAATTAGCATTAAGGGGACCTCACTCAAATTTATGGTAGTGTTGCTTTCTTGATCTTGTTTCACAACATGTGAGATTAGACAATAAGAGAGAACTTTGCATAACTCTACCAAATGCACAAGTTATAGCTACTCTTGTACTAGGAACCCCTGCCCAGGGTCTTTCATTCACCTCTGTCTCAATTGGATTATAATGGTGAGCTCTACCAGGGACTGCCCTTGAAGAACACCCAGAAATTACAGCTGCTTCAAAATAAGCAACTCAAATAGTTATGGACATGTCATATTTTGCTCATTTAACGTGTTACTTTGAGAGATCTCCTTCAATACCCAAAGCGGTAAAAGAAGAAGTAAAGAAAAGAAGAAGATTTTGAGAGATGTACTAGTTACTACTTGGCTTCTGAGTGGTCTTGAAGATGCCGATTATCATGTTTAAAGCCCTGTATTGTTTAGGACTGTTTCAGAATATATCTAGGGTCTAACCTGAGCATCTTTGCTCTCTATTTCAACATCGGGGGCAAATTTTAAAAGTTTCAAATCTGATACAACCAGTGGTGGTATTCAGCTGGTTCAGACTGGTTCGGGCAAACCGGTAGTGGCGATCTGCACCCACCCATCCACCCGCTCCAGTGCTATGCCATCCTATTTAGTCATGTTTTCTAAGCCGCGTGCATGCGTGTTCTACTTACCTTTACTACCGGTTCGCAGTGGGGCTGCGCGCACGCTCTTCTGCGCATGCGCAGAAGCATTTTGATGATGTTGGGATCAGTGGGCGGAGCCTCCCGCCAGTTTTACTATTGATTCTATAGAACCGGTGCGAACCAGGGTCAACCCATCACTGGTGCTTGCCCTTCCCATGGTCATTTGGGCTCATTTATAACAGGATTGGTATCTTTGAGATTGCTTGTTCCTGGCAGTATCTGCCCACCCTGTAAAATTGGCAAAAGATCCCTAATCTGAAGGAGTATTATATTGGGGGCTTGTAAGGAGACCTTATTTGTGGTTACACCCCTCTTATTAAACAGCTCTTCAGGATTTAGGAAATCCATTAAAACATGCCTGTTCCAGGAAGCCTTTGAAGACTAGAGTGCACAGATCATTGATAATTTTCATTGGGTCTTTTTCTCAGTGTAGAAGTCATGATTTATAAAGTACTTTGCTATTTACTGTAATCTTTGTTACCAATGCAATACAGGTGTGATTTCATTTAGACTTGGTTGCCATTTAATTGACTTTTAAACTTGATGAATAAAGAATTAGAACAAAATCTAAAATTTGTCATTTAAAATGTTTATTTTTTTCTGCTTTATTTATATAATATCACAGGGAACATAGAAACCTGGAGGCACAAAGTACATGATAAACGCTATTGAATAAAATATTACTGAATGAAACTATAACAATAAATACGCTTGAATATGCATCTTAATAGCTTGCAGACTTATATAAAATTCATGCTTTTTGAACAGCATACTTTTTCATATTACATTTTCATGATGCTGGCATCCCTTGACAAGTTTAAACAAGTTATTTTTGTGTGTGTGTGAATATTGATTTTCAAACATTTCATATTTATTAGCATCACACTTGAAAATAAACCACGTATGTAACAAACCAAATAACTATTTATTCCCTAAGAATTTCTGTCTTCTATCAAAAAACTCCCACAAAACTATACATTGTAAGAGTGAACATGTATTTTGATAAACACACATATATGTAAAATCTATTATAAATTACAACAAAAGGGTATAATATAAAACATACCTTCCTTAGAATTACTGGTCGAAGAATAAATATTGCTTGTATAGTAGCCTTGCCTCAGCAAATGCAAGGCTATGAAATATAGTCATGGCTTATTCTATTATTACAAGAATGGGATCAACAAGCAACAGAAGAATTGTATGTTTCCATTTAAATAACGACCTCCAAGAGATGACTGATTGGACAGAACCTAATATGCATAACTATTTAAAATATCTTCTAATTTCTGGTATCTAAATAGGACACTTACATGTTTAAAATTGGTTGTTTCAGTTTCTCCTTGGTACAAATGATTAGCTTTGCCATCACAGACAGGATTTGGGAAATACATGAACTGTCTTTTTTTAAAGATAATATAGACTGAATGAAGTTAAGAAGGATTTGTACAAGCTTCTTTGACAGGGATGTCATGCATTTACAAGGAAAGTTCTATTAATAGCTTTTCTGGGAGTTACAGGCTGTTCCGTAAGGCTGCTTTTAGTTATCTCCCAGCCTTACAGTGATGAAAGCATATTTGTAGCATCCAAGTGGGGCTCCTTTCTCTCACACAAACATGCTATGAGATATTTCTGAGAGATATTGAGATATTTATTTTGTGCGCGGCTGATCATATTAAATTGAGTTAAAATCATAGCTCTTTTGGCTCGATTAAAAAGAAACAACCTGTCCTGCCCTAACGGAAGATCTAAAGATGTTTGGTTTTCCTCAGCATCTGTGAGTTTGTGAATTGGCAGGCTATGTGCTTCCTGGTGCCTCTATATTCATGCACATGCATTGCCATTAGAATAAACTATGGTTAATATCTGTATGTAGTTTTACAGAACCACATACATGAAACAATGGGATTTAATTTAATCATCACTAAAGCATCTCTTTTTCAGTGACACAACTGCCAGAAAATGACTCAGATTAAGTCCAGCCTCGGCCACCTTTCCCATGTCCCCCGAGTTAATTCAGAAAGATGATAAATCCTGAAGAATAGTAAGTACAGCAAGTGGCTAGAAAACTACTCTCCAAATTACAAAGAACACTAATTAGCCAACAATTATTACCATAAAATAGGAAGCTTCCCTGATAAATAGGTGTCGTTGGAGCAAATATTGCTACAGGAAGCCAGAGAAATGTATTTCTCGGATGACTTCAATGTTCAAGGATGCCTTAAAATACTAAATGATTCCAAAGAAATATATCGGAGTTGCTCTATTTAATTTCTGCAGGTTATGAAAAATAGACCTGGGAATGAAGTTGGCAGAATGTATGAAGGAAAGAGGAACCAAGAGCTGTCTTTTCTTACATCATGTTTAGGTTGGTCTTGAAATTCTAATTCAAAGTATTCATTGCTTATAAGTAGATTCTAAATGTAACATGCATTTTTAGCAAGCAGCTACCAGATTATGTTTCAAAATGTAATTCAGTCTGGAGTTTTTATTTTCCTTAATGGAGTCTCAAATGGAAAGGGTGAAAACCTTTTTAATGAAGGCATGCTTGAAAACAAAAGAAGCCAATAATGTGGTTCTATATGGAATTATTGACCTACTAAATGCTGTTGGATTTTGTGATAGTTTGAAAATCAACTTGTTTAACAGAAAATAAATTTTAAAAATATACATATGCTTTTATGTGGTTTTAAAGAGATTCTTTCTAATGACAAACCTGATGCAAAATAATTTAAAGAAAATTTGAAAGCAAGATGTATGGTTCCTTTGGGGGGAAAAAGAGACTGAATTGGAAGCATTTATTGAGTGAAACCAATGCACTATGTCCAATGAATCCAGACCATAAGTGTTGTTAACTCTATTTGGGTTCACGCAATACCTTAAATCATAAATTAACCTAATTGGATGGGTTCTCACATCAGGGTAAGCTACAACAAAATCCTAATTGACCGCTAGATTTCACTAACTAGACTAAGGGTGTTACATGAACTCAGCTCTTGGTTTCCTTCTCCTGAAGATTCTGACTCAGACAAAAAAGAAGCCATTGGATCCATCTTATAGTTCCTAAATGTGGAGGAAGTTTTAACAGGCTTTGATGTCCTGAAAACAAATGCTTCAAAATGTACTGAATGGGTGTCAAAATAATTTCCACCACATTTCAGAGAACACTATTAATCATCTCCGGCTTTCAGTCTGGAACAAATAACCATATGAGAGAAGCACTATTAAAGTAGTATTCCTCTCTCACCCCTCCTTTACTGGAACATCAGAAGATAGATTTTCTTGTTCAAATGAATTTGTGTAGTTTAAAGGTGCAAGTTGTTGCTGTAACACTTCACTCCTCCCCACACACATTTGTTCTATCAAGATCAAACATTTATAAAGGACATCTATCTTCACCTTAGGTTCATCCATTTTTATTTCTCCTCTACAGAAAATGAAAAAAAAAATGTTCCATTTGAAATGAGCTATGGTTTCATATGGCAGGTTCCTACTTGCCTGAAATTCTTGTTTTTGTGCAGAACAGAAATTTGTTTGGGGCAGCTAAGATGGAAGGATTCACACAATTAACATCATCATGAGCAATACCTAGTTAAAAGCAGACAATGCATTAAAAGCACCTCTTCAGTGACGTTCACAGTGAAACACACATCCTATTTTTGTGAATACTTTGCTGTCTTGCCTCATTTTTGATATATGCATTTGCTAAAACACCAATATACTGCTTCAAAAGACTCCATTCTCCTTATATTCTCTTTAAAAAAGAGAGAAATGTTCTGATTCATGTGCTATAATATAAATGCAGAGGTTTCAGTTGTCTGTTTAAGATAATCAAGGCTAACTTGAATCCACATCTGTTTGCAAATAAGATTCAAAGAATCGTATACTCTTCTCCAAGGGGTGTGCATTTTTCTTTGAATTTAGGACTATATTTGGCCTGAACGGCAAACCAGAGACCAGTTCAAGAAATAGCATGGATAAGGTGGAAGGAAGAAAAATTAAATTAATATTTGATTACTATGAAACATAGTTAAGATTATTATTCTTTGGTACTAAATATAACTAAATGATTCATCTTTAAAAGGAAGCTTCAGCTTACATTTGTTGAGAATACTATGAGGAGGCAGATGAGGGTTTTTTTCCCTATCTAATCTTCCCTCCAATTTCCTTGGAGGATCCATTTAAATTCAATTCCTCCTTTCATAAAATATATACTTAAATTTTTTTATCCCCTTCTCTCACATGAGAAATGATAACCTGATAACAACTTTTTGAGTTCTTGCATGGCTACATCCAAGTGTTTTGGTAGCGTCTTTGTCCTACATAGTGGTGCCAACCCACTCATGAGAATGATGAATCTATTTCTTCCTTAGTGACACTCCTTGATATCTACTGTGCACAGAAAAGGATTTATTGAGGAATAAGAATATTTTTGTTTTTGAAATTTCCTAATTCCACGGGTCACTTAAAATTTCCTGGTGGAGCCAACTTCATATTCACAACTTCTGTGGTTTGCTTCAACCAGAGTGGGATGTACTGCATGTCTATTTTAAGGGGGATGGTTAGAGAAGAACAATTTCTTCTTATTTCTTCCCATTACTGGTAAAAATATTATCTACACCAGCTCCAGACTTGTATAGCCTCAGTGATTTTATTTATGTGTCTGGGGAACAATCAGATTTTGGAACTAATGTTTGGATGTTACCATTTTACTTTCTTCCTGAGGCTGAATATTACAGACAAAACATCCACATCTATCTACATCAGTTGAATTTGTATCAGTGCACTTCTGGCATAAAGGTATGGACCTCCCTGTCTATGCCATAGAGACAAGTATGCTCTTTGGTTGCAGTCCAGCAGTGGTGGAATCCTCCCAGTTTAACAACCGGTTCGGTGATTGAGTGCTTTGCACGCAGGCATAGTTAGAAGAAATCTTCACTTCTGGGTTTCTTTGGAGGAGTAACACAGCTGATTCGCGCGGCAATTGGCTCTGCCACGTGAATCAGCTGAGGAGATAAAGGTAGGAAAATAGCATGGGTGGGTGGGTGCGCCCACTGATCGTCGGGGCCAACCGGTTCGCTCCCAACTGATCGTCAGAGCTACCGGTTCATTTGAACCAGTCTGAAGAGGTAGAATCACACCACTGCCTTTCAGGTAACATATGATTGTTCCCCAGCACAAATATTCTTAATCAGTCTATAGTAAATTAATTGTTTTAATTCTTCACAATTGATGGATTATAACTGTAATTCACTCAATAAGTTTATAAATTAGAAATTCTTCAGATTATAGAACATCATTAGTATTATTTGGCATTTGGTAAAAATAAATATACAGAAAGTTAAGAACTATAGAAACATTGTTTACTTTTACCCTTTGATCAAAACTATTTCCTCTCCCAGGTATCCTATTTTCTAATAATTTCCAAGCCATGTTGAACTGCCGTCTCTGAACTGTACTATCTGAAAGTAGAGTTGAAGGTTATTGAGCTTTGCCCATGCATTCAGCAGTTCTTCTGGCTACAGGAGGGAAGATTATTCTACACATTACTTAGGAGGGTAAGAAATCAGTGAGAATAAAACAAGACATAGTAGAAGCGGAAAAAAATTACAATCTAAGAAAGTCATTTTTCTAATGCCTAAATAAAATAAAATTAAGTCTGCCAAATATGTGTGTATGGATGTGTGTACACACCCACATGCATCTTTCATGATTCTGTACATAACACTAGCATTTATCTTTAAATGGTTATTTACCAGATCCTTTCATTGTAATAGTAATGCCAGTGAACATGGACATGTTATTGTTTCTGATCTGGAAGTTAGACACCTTTGTGCCTTTGGAACAATTTATTGTTCTCGTTAATGGCTAATTTATGAAAAGACAACTTCTTGAAAGTACTTTTACTTCAAACAACTGCTTGATTCAAGTACTTTACTTTCAAAATTGCTATTAATAAAACAGTTTTCACCAATTTTCCCATGGCTTAGGGGCATGAAATCTGGTACAGTCAGAAGACGACATCAGCATGACTGCTCCAGAATAAGGATCCTTTCACATGACGACACACTTGCCTTTCAGTTTTTCTTTCCTTTTCTGCTGCTTGCTTTTCTTGCCATCGATTTGTAAGCTCACAGTCCTACGTTTCTCCAAATTCAGCAGCTCTTGGAACAACTCTTTGACATTGTGGTTCATTTTAGCTGAGGTCTCCATGAAGGCACACTTCCATTTCTTGGCCATGGCTTCTCCATCAGCAGTTTGCACCTCTCGGTTGTGGTCCTCATCATTCTTGTTTCCCACCAGCATGATTGGAAAGCTCTCTGTATCCCCTTTGATTTGACATATCTGCTCATAAATGGGTTTGAGTTCCTCCAAAGACTGCCGGCTGGTGACCGAATAGACCAAAATAAATGCGTGTCCTTTGGAAATAGACAAGCGCTGCATGGCAGGAAATTGATGACTCCCTGTTGTGTCGGTAATCTGCAAAGTGCATATGCTCTTATCGCAGCTGATCACCTGCCGGTAAGTGTCTTCAATTGTAGGGATGTAACTGTCTCTGAAGGTGCCTTTAACAAATCTCAGGACCAGTGAACTTTTGCCAACTCCTCCTGCTCCAAACACCACCACCCTGTAATCATTACTTTGCTCTGGCATGTTTTCAGATTATTTTTTTTTTCAACCAGGAAAGAAAGTCTGCAGTGATAAAAAAAAAATACATATTTAAAAAGTTATTAATAATCTATTTTTCAATAGTTCATCCAACATCTCAGAATGAAATATATGAAGAACGGTTTGCAAAGTCATGAAACTTCACCCGTGAGAGAGTCTCTTTCACCTGACTTGGAACTTGCAATACAGATCAGATCAGTGAATTAACAGTCATTATTGATGCATTGAAATCATTATGATTACTTGATTTCAGGATGCAAGCAGAAATGTTTATTTATTATCAGATTCGCATTAAAAGCTTTATAACTACTGAATGTTAGGCATAACGATGAAAGATTTTATGGATCTGCCAAAGCTAATCCATTGCTGTGATTATACCGAGGGTAACAAGCCATATTTCTATATCTAATTATTTTCTTGGTTTCTGATTAGACAAAATTCATTAGGAGATGCTAAAAATGAAAGACGCTTTGGATTTTGTCTTATTAAAACAAGATTGCAAGATAAGACCTTCCTTAGCAGCCCCGTCTTAGAATCTTTTCTCTCTCCCAAAAGCAAGAAAGCAACTTTGGTTATACTAGTGCAGAAGCTTCTGTTGAATTTGCAAATGATAATTGACACAAATTACATTGTCATTTTTTTTTCTTGACAAAGAGGATAATGGCGCTGCTTTGAACAGGCTAAGCATTCATTACTCTTACCTTTGCTACTGTGTTAATTTCAAATGTATTTTATAATAAATGCTGGTAAATTAAGCATGATTCAACGTGGTTGTTGAAAGCCAAGGGTGATTAGTTAAAATTAGTCTTGGAATTATGAACGTCACTGGCCTACTTAGGGCAATTTACTTTATAGGTAACTAATCTTGTATATCAATTCTAAAAACATGCAATGCAGTATGGAGAGGATATGATATTATCTGCGATTTTAGAAAATTTCAAGAACTTTTCATCAAGATTTTTTTTTTTAAATTTCTCTTCAAATTGAGTGAAGTATGAACTTCTTGATCTTGATTTTGAAGTGAAATTGGTGCATCAATTTCACATAAATCTCTGTTTTATCTTTGATATGCAGAATGGGTAGCCCTCTGAAGTTTTTAATATGTTCAGTCCCTTTTGTTTCTTTTCCTCCGTACATTTCCATATAAAACTCCATGTTGAGAAACCATTGCAATCCTGTGGATTCATGTGCATTAATGAAACACTGAAAAGATTTGTTTGTGGTGCTCTGGTAATCATAAAACTACAGTACTGACCAAAATTGTGGAAACCTTTGGGGAAAAGTGTATTTTTGAGGTTTGATGGCTAATAATATCACTTTTTTGGGGGGGGGGAGTTTCAAGATAATCATATTCCATTGCTGGAATGGCCTGGGAATAGCCCAGATCTTAACCCAATTGAAAATCTATGGAGCCGACTAAAGAAACTTATTACTCAGAAGCGACCCAGCAATAAAACCCAGTTAATAGAAGCAATAGAATTCAATCTTGGTTTCACATTATAACAGCTGCAGAACTAAAAGACTTGGTTCACTCCATGGGAAGACATTGTAAGGCTGTAATTCATTCTAAAGGTACTCAACTAAGTATTAACTGACGTGATAATTTTTGTATATCTCATTTTTTCTACGTTTTTCACTTTTCTTCTTTATACTCTAACTTTATACTCTAAAAGGCCTGGTGGCTCAGCAGACAAAAAGCATTGTGATTAACACCAGCTGTCTGCAATTACTGTAAGTTCGAATCTCACCAGGCTCAAGGTTGAGCTCAGCCTTCCATCCTTTCTAAGGTAGGTTAAATGAGGACCCAGTTTGTGGGGGCAATAAACTGACTTTGTATAAATATACAAAAGTATGAAGAGTATTGCTTAACGCATTGTAAGCCGCCCTGAGTCTCCGGAGAAGGGTGGCATATAAATCAAATTTAAAAAAAAACAAAAAGCCTGCTATTCTAATAGCAAATCCTTCATAAACGTTATTGCATTACATTCTTGATTAAATTATCTTTCCATTGATATATAATTTTATGGTACTACTCCAAAAAAAAAAAAGTGGTGTTATTAGCTAGTTTTAGAAAATACACTTTTCCTAAAAGGTTTCCACAATTTTGGCCACTGCTGTACATGTGAATATCAGCAAAATATCACATTGAAAGGAAATAAATGGCTAAATTGCACATACGTTTTTCACAGTTTACACATACATGTACACACTATTGGTTATACAAGAAGAGGGTCTATCAAGGGAAAGAGGAAGTTGAAGAAATGGAATGCTGCATAGGCTGCAAAACTTCCCAAGCAGTGAGAGTCAAAGTAAGTCAATGGACCGATAAAAGAATAGAATAGAAGGAAATTCTTTCATCTCACTGTAAAGATAAGAACTTTCTATCTCTGCACAGCCTTCCTTAGGGCACTTCCATGTGCTGATCTTCTTCTGCTATTTCTCTTTGGCAGCTGAAATGATTTATTACAAACCCAGCTGAAGTACAAGAACCAACATTACAAGTTTCCAGCAGAAAATATTGGCACTTTGTCCTCTACATGGCTTGGGGTGGGGGGTGGGGATCATTGTTTCCCCATTGAAATTGTCCTTGAACTTCATTCACCTTAATAATCTTACAAGGGAAATGGTGCCTTTGAATCAGTCTCCTAGTAGAGATGATGGCAATTATGAGTTTGATCAAGTGGAAAGTGAAAATAGCGATTATATTATGGAAGTGTTCTGAAGGCGGGTGGATCAAAGCATTCTGAGGCTGATGCAAAACTGTAGTAAAAGTAATAAACTGTTTACTTGAGCCATTCAAATGGAAACTCTTAACCATTTTTGCTTCAATTGAATAATGCATTTACCACTCTAAAAATGCTGAGAAAGCATTTATAGGATTGCAGCATAAATTTAGCTGCTATCCTAAAAGTTAGATGGGTATGTGATTGGGGTTACAAAGATCTTTTGAGAGACAGTGACCTGCCATTTTAGGTTTGCATATTTTCTCTCATCAGCCTTTGAATGTGTGTAGGAATTGACATGAATTCATGTAGCTTCGTCAATTTGTGGATGCAAATTGAAACTGGAAAAAATGCATATACTTAAACTGATTTAAAAAAATTCAAATTAAAGTTTTCTAAAAAAAAAAATTGAAGCAAAAAAGCCAAGCAAAGATTGCTCTGAGATGTGCAGATCACATTTTGTACATGTTGCCACATTTATTAGCACCGTATTTAAATTGCCTTTATGAGCTCTGATTCTGAAGGTTTTAGAGGCACTCTAATTGCTAAATATGGCTGAAAAAGATAAGTCTAATATTACAATTCTCATTAGTCAGCACAAGTAATTATTAAAGAATCTTGCTAATGAACATTTTAATTACAGGCTCTTCTAAACAGGCTGATTTCAGAAGAATTTTTTTTATGCTCCTTTCCTGTGTTTGTGGAAAGAAGAAGTTCCGTACAATATTTAAAGGGAAGTTCACCAATGAAATTAAAATCAGGATATTCTAAAAGGGATGTCTCCATCCTTATCATCTCAAACTGGTGTTTTCCAGATGTGCCTCAGCACAGTTCCCATCATTCCAAGCAAATCCAATGGGGAAAAAAAACCCAAAATAAAAATGTTTTCAGCATAATATTTCTCAGGCAATAAATGTATTCTTTTCCTCAAAAAAAATGTCATCAAAATGATGCTATAGAGCAGTGATGGCTAACCTTTTTGCCATTGCATGCCAGGAGGGGGGAGAGGTTCGTGCGCGCACACATGCCCACACCCATAATTCTATGCGCCCCTCCCTGCACATGCACATGTGACCCCCCTCCCCCCCACCCCTGGCACGCGATGGCCCTCCGGAAGCCTGTCTTGGAATCTCTTGAGGCTGGGGACAGCAAAAAATGTCACTTCCCATACAACCGGAAGTTGGGAAACAGGCCATTTCAGGCCTCCGGAGGGCCTCCAAGGAAGGCCCTCCCCAGATGCATAGAGAGGATCTGGAGCCAGGTGAGAAAGAAAAATGGGCCTTCCCCACTCCCACCCCCAGGCCCTCTAGAGGCAGGAAACAGCCTGTTTCCCTACTTCTGGTGGGCCCAGAAGGTCCGAAAATCAGCTGGCCGGTGCAGTCATGCGCGCAGAGCTGAGCTGGCATGCCCACTGATATGGCTACGTGTGCCACCTGTGGCATGCGTGCCATAGTTTCGCCATCACAGCTATAGAACACTGCACACCAGAACAACTAGACACAAGAACAGTTCTTTCCCGAACACCATCACTCTGCTAAACAACCAATTCCCTCAACACTGTCAAACTATTTACTAAGTCTGCATTACTATTAATCTTCTCATCGTTCCTATCACCCATCTCCTTCCACTTATGACTGTATGACTGTAACCTTGTTGCTGATATCCTTACGATTTATATTGACTGTTTCCTAATATGATTTGATTGCTTATTTGTTCCCTATGACTATCATTAAGTGTTGTACCTTATGATTCTTGACGAATGTATCTTTTCTTTTATGTACACTGAGAGCATATGCACCAAGACAAATTCCTTGTGTGTCCAATCACATTTGGCCAACAAAGAATTCTATTCTATTCTATTCTATTATTATAAAACGTTTTGTCTCATTTGTAGTTTTTTTCCTACTATCTTTATGTTAGCAATAGTAATATTATCAGTTAGTGTATTAATCAAGTTTACTATGTATTGATAACAGGAGGGCCCACATAGTTCATTCCAAATGCAACAAATCTTCCCATACAGAAATTGCTCTCCTTCTGAATGAGCTTTATTTTTAAATTATTTTAATATGTACAATTTTGTATATACTGTTATGGTTATGCATTCATTTTTATAAATATGTTATACATATTTAATAAACAAAATAGTTAAAATTGCACATCCAAAATGGTTACGATGAACAAATCCTGAATATGTCCACTTGATCCTTCTTTGAGATCAATGGGTATAAAAACTCCCACATCATGCAGCCACAAGGCATCAATTTGCCTTCAGCCATGAAATACATTTAGTGAAGAGACAATCCTATCTTATGGTACCCATTATGTGAATGCAATCACATTATTTCAACATTCAACATGTGTCTCTTAGATGCAGAAGAACTTCCACCCCTGACTGGGGATGTTGGTTTTGTAAGCATCTTAAATTGCAATTTGTTGTCTTCAACATCTGATATTGAAGAAGTGCTTTTACTGTTTTGGGGTTTTTATTATTGTTGAAAACCACCCAGGTTTTTGTTTTGTAAGATGGACAGTCATGTAGGATGAATGAATGAATGAATGAATGAATGAATGAATGAATGAACGAATTTCTTGGAAATTTAAGTTGAACTTCCAAATGTTACAAAATGCCAATAAGATTTCAATGCCATGTTTACAAATATAGCAAAACCTGAGGAGGTGTTGTACATCTGTACATGTTTCAGTTGGCCATCTTGAGAGTAAGATGCTTAGGCTGCAAGTGCATATTTACCTGAGATTAAACTCTATCAAACTGGAGTCTATCTTTGATTAGGCAAAATAGGATTGCATCATTAGAAACCAATCAAAGCATAGCTTTTGTGCTGTGCATATGCAAAATCTCGCTGGTGGATCTCTTCCATTTTTACTGTCCTACAAAAGAACTGCTTTTTAAGCAGAATACTAATCAGAAGAATTAATGATTTCAAAAAAATGTTTCCTGAATCAATTTAGTATAGTTTATGAGACTAGCTAAGTCATACTAAATTTAGCTAAGAAGCAAAAATGTCAGATTTAATGAAATATAATTAGAATTCTTCAGTTTTTTCCTGAGCAAACAAATATTGCAATACTGCAGGTTCCTTAATAAGATCCCTATAGTGCAATTCTTTTTTGTCCTTGAATGCTGCTCTAAAGATTAGAGCAGACTGAATTGCCTCTCCATTATCAAAGAAAGATTATGATAGTTTGTACACAGCATGCCCCCAACTCCATGGGGATAAAATTAGAGGCTAACAGCAATCACATTTATATCCACTGGGGGGGGGGAATGGAGATAGAATGAGGTGGCTGTAAATTTGCCCTTCCATTCTTCCTGGAGCTCCAGAATCCTATTGCCTCAAAACCTGTATGGAAAATTGAATTCCGGTTGGAATGAATGACTGGAGAAACAGAGAAATGTTAGGAAAGAGAATCAGAAGGTTAAATCCCTCTTTCTACCTTGTGCCCACTCCCAGACAAATAGGGAAAAATGGATTATTCACCACTTCATTTCCAACTAATCTTCCCTGTTTAAATGTGCTCTGAATTAAACAACCAATACTCTAGATTCAGGAATATTATTTACATTCGATAACAACTGATACCAAAGATAATGCTGACTGCACAGGTTTCCGCAAGAGAAGGACCATGACATGTCAAGGAATAGGTTCCCTAGTTGTTGTTTAGTTGGCAAGCTAAAGCCAACTCTTGTTCATTTTCAAGGTTAGAGCCAGATCGATTTAGATGGTTTCTAAAGGTTCTGAAGAAAATCAAGCAAAGTCAAATGACAGCAGTTATTACCTCTACAATCTCAGTCCACATATTTTAAATATCAACTGCTAGGAAACAACAATTGAGGAGGCATATTTGCCTCCTATAAATGTTTGTAAACTTCTTGAATGCCTTTGACTATCCATTTGCAGAATATGGTGTCTGGTGTTGTCCAGATTGTAACTCCAAGAATTCTGAAAGGTGGACTTCCGCTGGCACCGCCGACGTTGCTGGATGCTCTTTTTTTGGAGCGCCAGCCCTGTGATCTTGTTAGCCTTTGACTATCCATTTGCAGAATATGGTGTCTGGTGTTGTCCAGATTGTAACTCCAAGAATTCTGAAAGGTGGACTTCCGCTGGCACCGCCGACGTTGCTGGATGCTCTTTTTTTGGAGCGCCAGCCCTGTGATCTTGTTAGCCGTTCTGACAGTGCAAATCAGCTTTCCGACGGCTGGAAAACCTTTCCCTCGGGAGAAGAGGGAAAGGAGAGCAATCGGATGGGGTAGAGCTCCCTGAAAGCCCCTGAAATAGTTTTGGGGGCTAGGAGGGTGAGAGCTCCCCAGGAAATCCGGTGAAATTCCGAGATCCAGGGCACTTCTGCTTTAAGCAGAAAAAAATGTCGCGACCGTCTCTGCAATCTTTATTGAGATTTAAGTTGTTTATCTATGCAGATGGAGTGAAGACAGGAGAGCAGACAATTGCAAGTAACAAGCCCTTAATTTCATGCTTAAATCGTTACTTTTGGAAGTTGATTGAAGAAAGGAAAAATGGCGCTTGTGCTTAATAGGGCGTGAAACTGAAACTTAACTCTCGTCAAAGCTGTTAACATCCAGCATTGTTCAAGGTGGTTGGAGAAAAAGAAAAAGAGAAATGGCTGGCTTTGTTGAAAGTCTTGAAGGATCACTATTACAAACATCATTAAAGACACAAATACTGATTGGGGATCTCTTTAAAGAAATATTAGAATCATTCACCTCTGTGATAGTGGAGAAAACTGAAGGACTTTTTAAAAAGGATTTTACTCAAGTTCGAAAGAAAGAGTCAAGAGATATTGTATTGGAATTTCAGTTGCTAAATAACAGTGAATTGCTGAATGAAGAGGTGAAAGAAATTCAGTTTAATGTGCCTCCGGGAAACGGAATGGATGTTTTTCAAATTAAGAAGGAAAGGCTGAGAGGCTTGAAGGAACGTAATCAGGAAATACTGAGTGAGATTTCCCCAAAGGCTTTGTTTCAGTCAATTGGAAAATTGTCAGGAGGTGTTGGGATTCCTAATATAACAAAGAAGATTCGAAGTGGAACTTTACAATTTTTTTACAAAAATTTTTACAAAAATGGATTCTTAATTGCAGTTAAGGAGATGTGTTCACTGAGAGGAATTATTTTGCGAAGAGAACAAGATGAAGGTGGAAGAATAAGACTGAAAAAGAAAGTTCGCAAAAAAGTTAGGAAAAAATAGAGATGGAAAAATTACAAACTTTTTGTTGGGGGAGGATAGTAATAGTGAAAATGAATGAGTATACCTGCATTTAGGGATATGATTTGTTTTGAAAAGTTATACTATAGTGAAAATGAATGATTTACTTATATTTAGGGATATGATTTGTCTAGAAAAGTTATATTAAATAATGTTATGTTTGTATTGTTATGGATTACTGACCAAACCTTTACCATTGTCTCGAAGCATATTAATACTAAAGTTATATGTCAAGGAATGTTTTGTTGAAGAATCTATATAAGCTTATGGGAAATGGTGCAAGGGTTGAGGGAAGATTTTTATAATATTTTTTATAGACTTTAAATAGTGAAGATGTTATTTGATTATATGTAATGGATTTGTAGAGAACAAGATGAATAAGTTCATGTAAAGTTATTAAGCAAGGAATGTTTCCAGGCAGAATTAATATAAGTTTGTGGGACAAAAAGTGAAAATAAGGTTTTTTACAATATATTTTATTTGAGATTGGTTAAAATATTTTGCTAATGTGTTAATATATGTAAGGGTTGGAGATGTGATGGTTAATTGTAACCGGGTTCTGATTGTGTGATGCTGGAAGAAAGAAGACTTGCTTATTATTGAAGAACGGATAAGAAAGAAGTTGGATCGATTACTTTTAAATAATAATTGGTTTAAATAGTTATATTTAGATATGAACAAGGGGATATATATATATATATATATATATATATATATATATATATATACACACACACACACACACACACACACACACACACACACACACACACACAGTCAGGTCCAGAAATATTGGGACATCGACACAATTCTAACATCTTTGGCTCTATACACCACCACAATGGAGTTGGAATGAAACAAACACAATGTGCGTTAACTGCAGATTGTCAGCTTTAATTTGAGGGTATGTACATCCAACTCAGGTGAACGGTGTAGGACTTACAGCAGTTTGTATATGTGCCTCCCACTTGTTAAGGGACCAAAAGTAATGGGACAATTGGCTTCTCAGCTGTTCCATGGCCAGGTGTGTGATATTCCCTCATCACCCCAATTACAATGTGCAGATAAAAGGCCCAGAGTTCATTTCAAGTGTGCTATTTGCATTTGGAATCTGTTGCTGTCAACTCTCAAGATGAGATCCAAAGAGCTGTCACTATCAGTGAAGCAAGCCATCATTAGGCTGAAGAAACAAAACAAACCCATCAGAGAGATAGCAAGAACATTAGGCGTGGCCAAAACAACTGTTTGAAACATTCTCAAAAAGAAGGAATGCACCGGTGAGCTCAGCAACACCAAAAGACCCGGGAGACCACGGAAAACAAGTGTGCTGGATGACCGAAGAATTCTTTCCCTGGTGAAGAAAACACCCTTCACAACAGTTGGCCAGATCAAGAACACTCTCCAGGAGGTAGGTGTATGTGTGTCAAAGTCAACAATCAAGAGAAGACTTCACCAGAGTGAATACAGAGGGTTCACCACAAAATGTAAACCATTGGTGAGCCTCAAAAACAGGAAGGCCATATTAGAGTTTGCCAAACAACATCTAACAAAGCCTTCACAGTTCTGGAACAAGATCCTATGGACAGATGAGACCAAGATCAACTTGTACCAGAGTGATGGGAAGAGAAGAGTATGGAGAAGGAAAGGAATTGCTCATGATCCTAAGCATACCACCTCATCAGTGAAGCATGGTGGTGGTAGTGTCATGGCGTGGGCATGTATGGCTGCCAATGGAACATTAACAACTGGAGAAAGAGAATTGGTGAGGATTTTGGTTATAATGGGGAGAATTATAATTGCTAGATATTGGAAATTAAATGTTGACTTAAAATTAGAAGAATGGTATAATGAAACATGGAAATTTGCATTAAATGATAAATTGACTTGTAATATTAAAATTAGAAATGGTATATACAAAGAGAATGTTTTTTGGAACACTTGGCAACCATTTGTGGACTTTGCACTTGGGAGATTGGATGAATCGGTGCCAGTACCTTATCAAAGAGATTTCTGGAAGAATTGAAGACTTTAATTTTCTAAAACTTCCTTTCCATTTGTATAGCACGTTGGGGAGGAAATTTTTTTTTTCTTTCTTTACTATTGATTTTTGTATTGTTTTTTTTTCCTGTTATTCTTTAACAATAAAAATACAATAAAAAATTTTTAAAAAAATGTTTTTTTGTCTTGTAAAACTTTTTAATAATAATAAAAAGAATTCTGAAAGGTGAAATTCTAAGCATTGTAATCCAATAATCTGGAGATCGCTAAATCAAAAAATCTGATTCAGAGCCAAAATGAGTTTACATTGTGTTTTTATACAGTAGCATCTATAGCAGTGGTTCCCAACATGGGGTCCAAGCCCCACAGGAGAGCAATTTGATTTTTAAAGGGGGCAATTTAAAAATGTGTGGAGTCCAGAGTCTAGACTCTAGACCTTAGCAACACTTTTTAATATATGCATAGACAAGACTTATATGTCACGGGGGAAGGAGCATCAGGATTTTAGAGATGCTTAGGTGGGGCATGGCCAAAAAAGGTGGGGAACCACTGATCTATAGTGACTTTTTGGGTTTCAAAACACTGACTACAATAGAACAATAAAAAATCCCACCCTTTTAAACATGCATTGCATACATAGTACATGTGTAAAGAGGGGCACAGTTTCAATCAGTCACACTTGCTGTTTTCAAGTTAGGGAATGTCTTCTCACTCTTGTCTCGATAAACATGTGGTAGACATCAGTGGTGGGTTTTTACCGGTTCACCCCGGTTTAGGCGAACCGGCAGTGGTGGTGGCGGGAGGCTCCGCCCACCTACCCGGACATCATCATGGACACTCTGCACATGCGCAGAAGGTTCTGGGCATGTGCAGAAGTGCCATGCATGAGCAAAGCAATGCATGTGCACACACTCACAATTTTGAACCGGTAATGAAAGTAAGTGAAATCCACTACTGGTAGACATGTCTATCACTGATTGGCCACTAGGTCATGTTTCCAATTACACCAACTATACAAATTTATTCATTTTGCTCTTTTGAAAATAATCAAAATAATCTTTGGATTTCACTGAGCTCAGTTTAATTATAGAAGAAAAAGCATTTACATCAGCTGTTTTTAACACCATATTGAAATAATATATATTGCTCAAGGATATGTGATGCCTTAGGCCAGGGGTGTCAAAATCGTGTCATCATGGCAGCATCACATGATGTATCGTGACTTTTTCCCCCTTTACTAAATCCGGCATGTGTCAGGCCTGGAAGCCATCTTTTTCATTGGATCTTCAGCAGTGGTGGGTTGCCCCTGGTTCGCACCGTTCTATAGAACCGGTAGTAAAACCGGCAGGAGGCTCTGCCCACTGACCTGACGTCATCAAAATGCTTCTGCGCTTGCACAGAAGAGCACACGCATGCGCGAGCAAAGTTTGCATGCGCACGCGGCCCCATTGCGAACCGGTAGTAAAGGTAAGTAGAACCTACCCCTGATCTTTAGGCCTGCCACATTTACTACTTTGGGAAACTGAGAGGGGGGATTGTATGGAGCCAGGGTGATATATAGTCATAATAATATTCCTTTCTCAGAAAGTCAAGGGTATCTTGCCCTGCACCTGGACAGCTGGAACTGGGAGGCATCTCCAGTTGGGACGATGCTTTGATTGGACCATGTGATGGACATGTGGGTGTTGAGCAGGGACTTGAACTTTCCTTTGGGTGGGGAAAATCTGGAAGCTTTCAGATTTGGGTTTTCCCAGATGTGCCAATATGACATCTCTAATAAAATGGAACTTTGAGGAAACTCAAGCCTCAGAGTTTTCTTTCATGTGGGGGTGTTACTTGGAACCCTGACAGCATGGGTGTGGCCAGCACGTGATGCATCCAGCACATGGGCCACAAGTTTGACTGCCCTGCCTTAGGTTATTATCCAATACACATCTATTGGGGTGCATTCCCAGATAATAAAAATATAGGATTGTGCTGTTGGTAAATATGTAATTACAAGAAAACAGGAAGTTTTGAAAATTCAATATCAAAGAAAGCCTGGACAGTACTGCCAATCAATCATGACTGTACTAGAATGGAGGGATTAAAAAACTGTGTTTCAAGTTAAAGCATTTTCTTTGTTTGCTACATTCAATCTTCTCGGCTTCCTTGCATTGAAATAGTCTAAAAAGGAAGCAGAGGCCAGCAAATCATTTCTATGTTGGTTTTAGTCCATTCGAGACATCTGGACAATCTTGAAATATATTAATAGCATTGGGAATAAGAATGCCAAATTATCATGCAAATTTCTTCCTTCATCATGAAAAACACCCTCAGGGAGTTACTGGAATCACTGTAATTTATTTATTTTTTCTTTCTTTCTTTCTTTCTTTCAATTTAAATAGCTGCTCATCTCACAAAAAAGTCACGCTGGGCATCATACAATAAAAATATAAAATAGAGTCCACAATTTCCTTGTAAAACCAGGAAGAGGTATTATACTAACAGAAATGCCTTTGTGTAAATATATATTCATGCATAAAAAGGGACCTTAATGCAGAAATATGAGGCTTTTGTGTGCTGTGAAAAAAACAAACAAACATATAAAGGATCTTCTGATCACACCTAAAGAAAAGGAGACTAGGATAGCAGAGATATTTGTAATTTAAAAAACTTGAGCTAAAAAGTAAGTTAATATGGTATGTTGGTTTAATCTTTGATCCAATATTAAATTATTAGGGGCATAGGAAATGTGATGGGGTTCAGAATACTAAACTAAGTTATGTTTAGAAAATACCATCTATATATGTCAAACACAGAAGTTGATCATAGTTGGAAAATTGTGGTATACAGCACTACTAATATTGGCAATCGTCTGTTATATAAACTTAATGGAAACAAAGGAGACCAGCAAACTCGAATCAGAAGCATGGATCTAGCCCTAGCAGCAGGCAGGGCAAACTGTCTGCAGCTAATTCTACTAGTACAGTATGAAGTATGCTTTGGGTTGAACATACAGGCAAACATTTCTGAGCCTAGAAAGTATCACAACATGGCTAAAGTGTCCAAACTTATATAAACAATTCCTATTCATAAGTATCAAAGAACATGAATCTGTGAAGGTAATTTCTTTATAGCCTAATCAAGGTAGACACAAAGAGATATAAAGTGAAAACAGAATCTCCATAGTTTATAAAATGGAGAGTGGTGTGTAATTTTTATCTAATTGCTGAAACTGGGTATAACAAATTAATGTTTAAACTAAACCTGTATTCAATAACCATGTGCCCAAAGTTATATGCCAAGGAATTTTGCTACTTTGCTAAGGTATCATCTAGCACTGGATCTCTGCAAATGACAAGGACCCAAATTACATAAAGAGTGTTGTGCAGCATCAGTTTTGCAGAAACCTAGTGTAACTGCCTGACTAATTCGGAATACTGAATATGCATGTGAATGGCACAGAAAAGAGCCAATCTTGAACCATCACATGCGCCAAATTTGGGGTATGATGGCAATTCATGTATTATAGTCCTAAAATGGTTTCCAGTTTAAGTTGAATTCTGTATCAGGTTTACTTTTAAGGTACAAAGTTATCATTGGCACTTCAATGGTATGATGTTAACTTGACTTTCAAACAAGGCAAAGATTTAATGAAGGCAGATGAGATCTTGAGCATACTATATTTCACAGTTCAATTATCAAAAGGAACTATGATTACAAAATACAGGTGAATGGCACAGAAAAAAGCCATTCTTCAACCATCGCATAGGCCAACAAATACAGAGGCCACTAAAGCAGATAAAGTTCTTAAGGAATTTAAGGTAATCCAAGGATTTACACAGAAGCATGCAGTAAGCAATCTCTATGGTGGTTTTTGAATATATATTTGAGGTTCAAATTCAGTAATGAGTTTAGGGGAAATTTTTCATTTGGTTTATTTAATTTCATGTAGAACTTTGTAGAGCATATTGACTTTTGCCAAAGTTTAAAATGTCTTTGTTATCCCAAGCCTTGAAGCCTGGTGATCAAGTTCCATAGGTAAAAAATAAAATAAAAAAGATAGAATTTTAGTATATGCTAAATGTATTATATTAATGTGACAGTTTCAATTTTGAAAATTTCTTTGATATGTTTCCTAAATCACTGTTATATGTAATCAGTTTATAGCCTGTCTTCCCACTATAAAAGCTGAAATAATACTTCCTTCCTCTTATTCTATAACTCAAAGGCAATGAGAAAGATGGCTGATTCTTAACTTTAAACTTGCTGATTGCCTTCTTCCTGAGATTGTTGTGCACCCAGTATCTGCCATCAAAACTGGAGGACTGGAGGCTAAAACATATGAAGAACAGTTGCAGGAACTGGGTATGTCTAATTTAATGAAAAGATGGACTAGGGGAGGCATGATAGCAGTGTTCCAATATCTCAGAGGCTGCCACAAAGAAGAGGGAGTCAACCTATTCTCCAAAGCACCTGAGGGCAGGACAAGAAGCAATGGGTAGAAACTAATCAAGGAGAGAAGCAACCTGGATCTAAGGAGAAATTTCCTGATAGTTAGAACAATTAATCAGTGGAACAACTTGCCTCCAGAAGTTGTGAATGCTCCAACACTGGAAGTTTTTAAGAAGATGTTGATAACCATTTGTCTGAAATGGTGTAGGGTTTTCTGGATAAGCAGGGGGTTGGACTAGAAGACCTCCAAGGTCTCTTCCAACTCTGTTATATTTAAAAGTAATTGCCTCAATTTGCCTCATGGTAATGTAGAGGAGTACAGAGATGATATTGAAGAAAATATATAGTAGCTTTTTCAAAAACATCAATTAGTCTGGAAAGACAGGAGTGGGCAAGGAAGAAACTCAAAACCGCCCCATCTTGATTCTTTTTTGTATAGGGGGAAGAGAGCGAGGGAGAAGAGAAATTGTGTCTAACTTTTAAAATTCTATTACTATGGCATATTTCAATTAAGCAGAGTTCCTCTGTTTCTTGGCTGTCTCCTGACCAATCTGGCTCGATGACAAGTATGGCTTCTTCTAGAGTGTCTTATGCAAAATTGCTAGGTGTATTTCTATTTTTATTAATAATTTATTTAATAAAATGTCTGCAATAATTTGATAAGTAAAGGTAAAATAATTATCTAATCATAATTTCTACTTTTTTATTCTAGTAGTGATCATGCAATGCTACTTAATGTCTAGTCTAGTGTGGCATCAGTACTCATAAATTGATATAAACATGAACCATCTTCTTATAATCATTTCATTGCATCTGCCAGAGAAGAGTATAAAAACATAAGAAGTGTTTGACTGAAACTCAGGCCAGTGGCATTATCTAATAATCTATCATTTTGTGATAACACAATCAACCAAATAGATTTGGGGAAATTCACAAGCCAGACATGAAAGCAATAGCTCTTTCTAGTCACTCGAATTGTTTAATTTTTTTTTTAAATTGAACTTTAAAGAAAATATATAAGCAAGAAAAAATGCTGAAAAAAGAATAAGACAATATAATACAAGTGAATAAATCACAGATTTAAAATTGTCTTAGAGAATATACCCTTCTAACATGCTGCTAATTAGATGTAAATAGTTAAGTATATTTTATATAACATTTAAAATGCAAACAATTACCACTAAATTAAAAATGAATATCAAGAATCATGTTTAATGTAATATAGATCACTGAATAAGTTCAATAAAATCATACATCGTAATAAATTCAATTCACATTAGTAAGAGTTTAATGTCCCTTCTGAAATTGGAATATACAGATAAACACAAATTTGAGGTGTGGTGGCAATTCATGTACTGTATTAATAGTCTAAGACTGGTTTCCAGTTTAAGTTGAATTTTGTGTCAGGTTTACTTTTAAAGTACAAAGGTCTGAACATTGAAGCATGCCCCCACAACTTGTTAGTCATTCTTCATTGAAGGTCTAGACACCTTTCAGTAAGAAATATATGGTACCCCTGCAGTAGTTATCACATCTAAGATTAATTCAGGATCCCATGAAGGTTTGGTATGGTTCAATAAGAATGTTATAGGTCCATAATGGTGAACCATTATGACACGCAGAGCCCTCTCTGTCAGCATGCGTACCATTGACTTCTGGTTTTCTGGTCTTTGGGAGTGCTGGAGGGCCGGAAAATCACCTGAAAATGGCCCCAAAATGGCTTGAAAACGCCCCAAAAATGGCTTGAAAATAGTCCAGAAAATGGTCCTGAAAACGGCCTGAAAAACGCCTGTCAGATGTAAATGCCTTATTCTCTAATTTGTAAATAATGTATATATGGAACATCAGGGGTTAACTTATTCTTTGGACTTTAATGTATTCATAATTTACCACTCCCATTCCTGGCTCCACCCCTTGTATATAAAAGGAGCCATCCTCCCCATTTTCCTTGCTTCTATCTTGAATATTCAGCGAATATAGAATGCCTATTATGATTAAAGAGAAATATATTTAAATCTTTAACTTCTATTATCTTTATTGAGTCTGATCCTGAAAATATTGCAACAAGCTGGTAGCAGAGGATGGTTAATTGACTCAATAAGTAATTAAAAATGTCCAAGAAAGATAGGCCCAACACCAGGGCCTACAGCAAAGAAATAGAAACTGATCAAGAGATGATCAACGAATCCACTAATGCGATTTCGAGAGAATCCGAAGAATACACCACTGAAGAAGAAGAACTGATGAGTGAAAATAACGACCAGGAAGAAATCGAGATAGAAAATAACGAACTCAGGTCAGAGATATTAAAAATACTAAAAAGCCAAAAGAATGATGAAAGCCTCATCGCGGACCTCCAGGAGATGCTGAGGAACAGCGGAGCAGCGAGAGAGAAAAACATCATTAAAGAAAAACCCAAAGATCAAAAAACTGTGAGTGAAATGACTACTGAGAAAATAGTTGTAAAAAAGAAAAGATGTGACCCCGCGCGAAATTTTGAATGGCAGCCATCTTGGTTTCAACGAACTTCAAAAGAGAGTGAAGCAGAGCCAATCAAAACGCTCAGTTCAAAATTTCTGGCGCGAAAAACGCTATCAGACGAAGAAAGTGAAAAAGAAGTCTCAAACTCTTCAGATGAACCAAAATCAGAAAGTGAAGACGATTTAACAAAGTCTCAAGTAAAGTCAGCAATGAAAACGCTTTTTGCTGCTTTTGGGCCAAGATTGAAAATTTCCAAGACATCAACGAAGAAGCAAGAAATCAAACCGACAACTCAAGACCCGCACGCTCCCATCCTGACCTCGAAAACGACGACACCCGAGCCCAGAGAGCCATGCCGATTCCGTCCTACACCGCAGACAGAATCGAGTGCCAGCGCACACAAGAGAAAGAGAAGAACCGCCGCCATCACCAAAGCCCCAAAAACAGAGCCAGAGACCGACTCATCTGAAGAGGAGCGGATCGAGAGAGCTGAAATGAAGAGAACCTTCCACAACGGCGCCAAAGAAGAAATGAGCAACGCGCATGTGCAAAACTACGTAGACGGCCCCGAAAGACTTGAACTGGCCAGAGAACCGCGCAGACTCGTTACAAGCATCCCAATGCCGTTCTGTAATTTCCTGCACTTGAGAGACCACGGACTGCCTCAGGTTGTAAGTAATGGACAAAATAATGTGGGGAACTTACCCAGTGACTTCCCAAAACTTAGAGTTGATGGCATTAATTTACAAGAGTGGTACCAACAGCTTCAGGTTATTTTTATGAAAGAAAATTTACTATTCTTTATAACTAGTCCTCCAAGAAGACCTTGGACTTTAAAAATAGATTGTTTACATCATAGAGCATTTTTCATAATAATTTCTAGCGTGTCTCCTGCAATGTATCATAGCATCAAACCAAACCTAACTGTATCAGAAATAATTCAATGCATGTTTAATCTATTTCACAGCGATAGCGTAGCCACAACCACAAGAATGTCTAAGGATTTCTTTTCTTCTAGAGTGAAACCAGGGGTTTCCATAAGTGAGCATTTGATAAATCTAAACAAAATAAGAGCTGAGCTGCAATTGAGGGGGGAAGTGATTTCAGATCAAACAATGAAAAGTGTTATTATCAATTCACTTGATCCATCATGGGATAGCTTTATGTCACACTTAGATACCATTAATTTGGGATATTTATCAATAGAAAGTCTATCTAACAAATTGATAGCAGAAGACAATTCAAGAAAAAATCGTTCCAGTAACCAAACAGAACACAAATCTTTTAGGAAAGTAGTCTTTCAAGATAAATATAATGAGGCCTTTAGATGCCACAATTGTGGATCCAGGGAACACAGTAGAAGAGACTGTCCCAAAGTCCCAAGGGAGAGACATAGGCCAGAATATAGGAGCAAATACAATTACAGACAATCTTCCACAGATAGACACAAATATAGAAGTCCACCAAATTACAGAGAAAGTAGAGGGGGTAGAGAAAATTCAAAAGAGAGAAAATCTGGGTCACTAAATGGGCTAAATAAACAAGACAGCACCAAAACACAACAAGATGAGAACAATAATTGGCTTATTGATTCTGGTGCAACAAATCACACCACTAACAACAAAAGTATATTATCTTCATTTACAGAAGATAAGTTTGTGATAAAGGTAGCTAATCAAGAAAAGGTTCAAGTATTAGGCAGAGGAAATGTGACCTTGCCTGGTTTAGGGAAAATAGAGGGGGTATTATTAATCCCAGAAATACCTCACAACATACTAAGTGCTATAAAACTAAGCAGAGAATCTGACATCAATATAGTTTTCTCAAAGGGGAAAGCAACTATAGAAAAGAACAAAACAAATGTAGGCACTGTGATGATAAAAGGGGGTCTACCCTATCTGATAACCAAAGAAAGATGGTTACATAACATTGATTCAAATATGGAAGATTGTATTGAAGCAGATGATGAAAATGTCAGTAACAGTGACAATGATGAATGTAAAATAACTCATGATAACAAAAATACACACAATGAGAAGAAACCAAAAATAGGTAAACCAATTCATGATGAGTGCGCTCACATCTTACATAGGAAGTTAGGACATGCAAGCTTTCCTGTAGTACAAAAAATGACTGAACACGCAGAAGGTGTAAAAATAAAAAATTGTGAAAATTATTTGGAATGCTCAGTATGTAAATCCACCAAACTAAAAACCAGTCCCAGACCAAAAAAATCTAACAGATCAACTAACAATATTTTTGATTTGGTACATATGGACTTAGTTGGTCCATTAACTCCATCAATTACCTATAGAAAACGTTACTTCCTAACAATAGTGGATGATTACAGTCGCTATGGTTTTGTTTACACATTAAAGCACAAGGATGAAACCTTTCAGAAATTTAAGGAATTCTACAAACGCATAGAAACACAACATAATATCAGAATAAAACAAATTATGACAGATAGGGGATGTGAATTCATGTCTAAAGAATTCTCCCAATGGTTAAAGGATAGAGGGATGCTACATTTCACGTCCAATCCATTTTCTGCATTTCAAAACGGGATTGCAGAGAGAAAGAATTCCACACTACAAACCATGATTAGATGCACATTAGAGGATGCTGGTTTAGGCAAGCAATTTTGGTCAGAAGCCTTACATTATTCAAATTACACTCAAAATAGAACATGGTCCAGTATTGTGAATAAGACACCATATGAGGTGATGTACAATAGAAAACCTAAATTAGCACACATGCACATATTTGGAGTTACTGCAGACGTGCACATACCTAAACAATTGAGGAGAAAGGGAGAAAACGTATCCAGGAGATTAAGATTCATGGGATACGAAACTGGAACCAAAGGGTACAGATTCATTGATAATAATAACAAATTTATAGTATCCAGAACAGCTGTGTTTCATGAGCAGGCCAATTGGTCTAAATTGCACCTTAATGAAATATTTCCTAATAAAAACAAAGATAATATATCTTGCGAGGAAGGAACAACAGAAAATCAAAATATTAACAAAAGTAAGAACAAAACCAAAACTTGGACAAATAGTCAGCATAAAATAAAGACAGACACATTAACAAAAAAGGAAGCCAGATATTTGCATGACAACCATAGCAAACCTGAAAGAAATATTAGAAATAATAGAAACCAAATACCAAATAAATACAAAGATTACATTATGCATATGGATGGAGAACAAATAACACCTAATACATATGAGGAAGTATTGAAACTTCCCCGTGAAGAAAGAGAAAAGTGGGAACTAGCTATGGAAAAAGAAATGGAAAGTTTACAAGGATTAAATGTATTCACACCTGCGATCGCACCTAAGGATAAAACAATTATAGGTACCAGGTGGATTTATAAAATTAAGAATTTAGAAGGAGGTAATACCTTATACAAGGCCAGACTAGTTGCACAAGGTTATGCACAAAAATATCCAGAAGACTATACTGACACATATTCACCCACAGTGAGAACAGAGAGTGTCAAAACAGCTCTTGTAGTAGCATCTGCACTCAATCTAGACGTGTTTCAATATGACATACAGACTGCATACTTACATGCAAAATTAGATAAGGAAATATATGTAAGAGCACCACACAGTCAATACACTAATAAGAACGAAATTTGGTTATTAAATAAGAGTCTGTACGGATTGAAGCAATCTGGCAAAAGATGGTACGATTGTTTGGTAAAAGTACTTAAGACCATGGATTTCAACGCCACCACTGCTGATAACTGTTTCTTTGTAAAAAAGAGTAATGATCATATTGAATTTGTATTAATTTATGTGGATGATATTTTATATATTGGAAAGCATAAAGAGAGCAGGGAAATCTTTGTAAATAAGTTAAACGAACATTTCTCATTGAAATCACTAGGTAGAGTGAATAAATACCTTGGTGTACAAATTAACAAAACTAAAAGGGGATTCAAACTTACTCAGAAAGATAAAATCATTGAACTCCTAAACAAATGTAACTTAAATAATGCCAAAACATGTGACACACCTATGCAAACTGATTTTCTTAGAAACAATGATGAATCTTCCCCTGAGTTTAAAGACAACACATTTTACAGATCAGTTATAGGTTCACTCCTTTATATATCTAATTGGACCAGGCCAGATATTGCGTTACCTCTCAATTTATTGTCAAGATATGTTAGCAAACCAACCTTGTATCATTGGGAAGCTGTCAAAAGAATTTTAAGATATCTGAAAAGTACATTAGATTTTTGTTTAATATTGGAACCCAATAATGACAAAGAACCAAAAATTACTTGTTATGCTGATGCAGATTGGGCTGGTGATACATCATGCAGAAAGAGTACCTCTGGTTATGTTTTTTTATTGAACGATTGTCCAGTTTACTGGTATACTGGTAAACAAGAACTGGTAGCCACTTCTACCACAGAAGCGGAATATGTTTGCTTGTCTAAAGCTGCAAATAACCTTGTATGGTTCAATGATTTGATCACAGATATTTGGAAGAAACCTACTTTACCATTTATTATGCATGAAGACAATAAAGCGGCCATTGAAATATCTAGATCCGATGCAATTGGACAAAGGTCCAGGCATATTGATATAAAATTTAAGCACGTGAGACAACTATCTCAAGACGGATTCATCAAAGCAATACATTGTGATACTTCTGAACAATTGGCTGACATATTAACAAAACCCTTACCTTCTAAACAACACAAATATTTAACTTCTAAATTATATGTATTATATTGTCCTGAATCTGAATGTAACTGGTGTTGTATAACGAACCGGCATTTAGAGGGGGATTTGTCAGATGTAAATGCCTTATTCTCTAATTTGTAAATAATGTATATATGGAACATCAGGGGTTAACTTATTCTTTGGACTTTAATGTATTCATAATTTACCACTCCCATTCCTGGCTCCACCCCTTGTATATAAAAGGAGCCATCCTCCCCATTTTCCTTGCTTCTATCTTGAATATTCAGCGAATATAGAATGCCTATTATGATTAAAGAGAAATATATTTAAATCTTTAACTTCTATTATCTTTATTGAGTCTGATCCTGAAAATATTGCAACAACGCCCAAAAAATGGGCATGCATATGCCAGTCAGCTGGTCTTCGAGTTTGCAGTGCTCCAGCACGCATGAAGACCAGCTGACTGGTGTGCTGGAGCGTCAGAAACCCGAAGACCAGCTTGCTGGCGCGCACATATGCACAGGCCATCTGGTCTTCGGGTTTCTGGCACTCCGGCACACGTACATGCACACACACGCACACGCGTTCTGGTTTGGGCACTCGGTGCCGAAAAGGTTCACTATCACTGTTAGAGGTGGAAGGGAGAATTCAGCTTGTAATATTTATCTCATTTTAACATGGATTGTTTTAGAAAATTGCTCCAAAAAACAAGTAATCTAACTTGGTCATAAAATGTCAGCAATTTACTTTTAATTTTAGATTGAAAGAAAATTGGTATGTTTTGATTACTAAAATAACCATTAAAAAACTGTTGGAAATGCAAAGCCACTAATAATTAAAGAATACCACCTAAGATTATGAAGGCTAGTAACTATTGATAGCCCATTCCTCTAGAATGTTTTCCAATCCCCTTTTAGAACCAGCTAAATTTATGGGTACTGTCACATTGTCTAGCACCAAAGTCCATACTTAATCTGTCATGTCAACAAATGCTTCTACCCTTTCGGAAAGTCTCTAATTTCTAAACGTTAACTTTTAGAAAAATTCAAAATGGATTGAATTCGTTTAAATAACTTTTTTGACTTGCAATAATTTCACAATGGTTTATCAAAAATTTCAAAATTTAAAATTCTGTATTGAGCTTTGAGTGTAATTCATATTTTAATAGTTAATCAATTGATGCTATAATGCAGAGCTTTGGGGACTTTGAAAAAAGAAAACAAATTATTAAAATAAATCATTTCAAAATGATAAATATAAAAAATTATTTTAGGTGTGGAATATTAGTATCACTTGTGAAATGTAATAGTTTTGCTTATAGGGTTAATTATAATGTCTATAATGGAAAGGACAGTATATTTTTTAAATAAAATCTGATGAGTTCTTTTTTTAAAAAAAATGGAATTAGGGTAATTTTTCCAGAACCACTAGCAATCTATATTAAGGAAGAAAAATAAAGAAATAATTATGTAATCTCATTATTCCGCATTACTGATTACTGAGTGTGAGTTGTTGAGCATTTGAGGAAGGCACTTGAAGTAAACTGGAACTTGATAAGCTTTTATCTCAGTTCCTACTCTTTAGAAAACATTTTAGAAAGAGGAAAAGGTGCTAGCATTGTAGTAGCAGCTAACCTACTCTATTTCCACAGTCTTTATGCAAAGTGTTTTTAATATATGGTACATTTTTATTGCTTTTAAAAATAATCATAGAAAAAGAAAAAACAAAAGGTACAAGACACAAAATTATTTGTACTATATATTTTGTTTTTTTCTGTTTTATTCTGACACTTATTTTTAAGAACTTATGCATTTTTTTTCATTACAAACTTAATGCAAAGTTTACTCTATTAGGTAAAAAGCATAAAGAATACGTTGACAGGCCTCTCAGGAAAGATATTTAAAAAGAGTCAAGAAATTTTAGAGGATGGTTCCTGGAATCTTTCCCTCACATTTTGGAAATGCTTTATATCCTTAGCTTCTCCCTTTGATCTAGATGCTCAGTGCAGCAGAGATTGAAAAGATGAATTATCATTTTTTAAAAACTCAGATTGTAATAGCTATAGATATGGTTATAAATGTAATTATTTGTGTCTTTTAACAAGCTAGACAGATAGACAGTAGATAGAGAGAACAATGACTCAATTTAGGGTAATTATCCAGTAGTTTTTTTATGCATTGTTTATAACAATCAGGATAGAAGCATCACAGCTGCCTGATTATCTCCATAGGAAACCATATGGTAGCGCAAAGAAAAAACTAAATATTAGTCTGAATCTTGGAAAATGACAATTGCAAGATTCATGATGGAGCTGGCTGAATTTGTGGTTTTAAAAGTTTGAGCAGTAAAAGACATAGACTTGTCTACCAATACAGGTAGTCCTTGATTTATAACAGTTCATTTAATGGCTGTTCGAAGTTACAATGGCACTTTAAAAAAAGCGATTTATGACCATTTTTAACACTTACAACCATTGCAGCATCTCCATGGTCACATGATCAAAATTCAGACACTTCGCAACTGACTCATATTTATGATAGTTACAGGGTTCCGGGATCATGTCATCACCTTGTCTAACCCTC
Organism: Pituophis catenifer annectens; assembly: GCF_029215685.1. NCBI lineage: Eukaryota > Metazoa > Chordata > Lepidosauria > Squamata > Colubridae > Pituophis > Pituophis catenifer. The sequence continues at coordinate 237,978,943 of NW_027256882.1, forward strand.
TGACAAGCAATGTCAATGGGGAAGCCAGATTCACCCAACAGCCGTGTTACTAACTTAATAACTGCAGTGATTCTCTTAACAACACTGGGAAGAGACATCATAAAATGGGGCAAAATTCACTTAACAAATGTCTCACTTAGCAGCAGAAATTTTGGGCTGAATTGTGGTCATAAATTGAGGTCTACCTGTAGTTGCTTTTCCCACTGGAGCTATTCTGCAACATCTGGCACATTTTATTAAGCATGTAACACTAATTTCTTTCAATGGACCTCCCAAAAGTCAGCAAATATACTGTGGGCCCTCAGAAGCTTTTGGGCTGCAATTCTCCTCCATGCTGGTTAGGTTAGATTATAATTTGTAGTCCAACATGTGTGGTAAAAATATTATAATCTCCCTAAACAGTTTTTTCAGATTACTCATTATTACATAGAATTTGGGGTTTTTTAAAAAATAAAATACTCCTGTAATGAGATTCCTCCAGTTTAAAGCTGTTTATTTATACAGTCCATACTAACATTACAGATTTTTTAAAATGAGAGATTTTGATGACAGTAATACTTCACAACACTAAAAGAGAGCTTCAGAATCAGCAGATTTGAAAAAGAATAAACCATATGAATAATTATAGTTTCTTGATAAAAAATATAGAAGATTTGGTCATAGACTAACACATCCATACTAGATATTTCTTGCAGGCAATACTCTACGGTCATATTGTTTTAATAACCTAGTGTAGAGTTTAAAAGTCTTCCACAAGATTTTGACAAAAGATGCCAATATGGCTAAATTCAAATGCTTCGGTGTATGCATTTCTTCATTTGTTGGCTAGGATTAAAATTGAACATTTGTTCATCACTATTGAGCTGTAGTCCTTGCTTACAAATGACTGTATATGGTAAAATAAAAGCTATATTTTGCAGAATTTCATCAATGGCTATGCCTACATTAATATTACGCTATGACATAGAAATACAGTTGAACACAGTGGGGCTTTCTTCTGAATATATAGATTTGTGTAAATAGTGAAAAACTATCCAGAATTCATATCAATATCAGTCAACATTCAATTTTTGTCAAAACAAGGAACTTTATTACTCAAACTTTTAAAAAATATGATTATATGGAACAGAAATATAAATACCTATCAAGATAGGCACTTGTATTAAAACATGCAATGCCAGAAACTAAAGATATTATGATTTTTCACATATTCTTTTTGAAAGGACAAAAATAATGTGCAACAAAATAATCATAAAATCCTGATTTTCCATATCTCCTTGATTAAAATTAACTTCGGGAAAATGATTATCTGGGTTATTAAGACATGCCTTGGTTTATAAATAGAAAGGCATCTCTAAAGATTACTTGCTGTAAACATACTAGAGATTTTTTGGTTGTTTGTTTAAAATAATATCCTGGTAACTGCCTCTTTCAGTTCGAATAAATTCAGACACATTTGCCAAGGCATGTAAGGCAAAATTCCTGAGCCCATCACTAAATATTCAGAACATTTTGAAAGATGCTGAGCTATATAAAGTTCCCTCTTGCAAAACCTCTTTTTGCCTTTCAAAATCTATCTATCTATCTATATATGAATGATTTCTCCCCATATCCTCTCCCCTTCCTTCAAAAAAAAAAATCTCCCTTTTTTCTCTCTCTCCTATTTCTAATGCTTGGGCAGAACTAAACATCCATTGCACATTTATTTCCTTAGATAAAAATCTGTAACAGTCAGTGATCATCATTATGTGTTCCTTATAGAACAGAGATTTGCAAAAGGGTTAAATTTAAAGCAACAACAACATAGAAACTTACCTGAGGGAAATAAGTCTGACCTATACCATTCAGTTTTTGTCTGTCATAGTAGTAGAGATTTGGGAGAAGGAGAGGGGGGGAGGGAGAGAGAGAGAGAGAGAGACAGAGAGAGAGAGAGGGAGAGGGAGAGACGATCAGATAGAATTTTTTGCTATGACGGATAGCTGGCTGATTTTCTTCTATCCAGCTGAAACTCAGTTCCCTTTTCCTCTTTTATGACCAATCAGCAACTGTTCTGGGGGGCTTTTTGCATTGCTTATGGGGCTCATGGGCTTACCTTCTGCCTTCCTATTTGGATGCTGGGGTTGTGGTTAATGCTAGTGCTAGGGAGTGACAAGCTCCCTCCAGTCACACTCCTTCTTCCTCTCGGCGGTGAACCAGTTGTAGCTTTTGCTGCTGCTACAGCTGCTATTAGTACCTCAATGGCGACAGCAGATCTCATCTAAGCTTTTAACTGCCACCTACTGAATAAATAGGGGATGCACATCTTTTGCAAGGAGCTGCATTCTGCCTTTATATATTTATTTGGTGGCTGATTTCTGGTCACTCCTTTCTGCCATGCAGGGAGTCTTCCAGAACTCAGAAGTATTATTCCATGAACAGCTCTGGATTGGATTGGATTCTCTGGATTCCAATTGTGCCTGGAAAGTAGTTTTCTTCTTCCAGCCTCAAAGTTCAACTGGAAGAAATCGGGATCAGGAGTAACAGAATTTCAGCACCAGAAAACCTAAAAAATTGGCCGGGTTCATAGTTTTGATTGGCATAGGGCTGTGATGGCGAACCTATGGCACACGTGCCACAGGTGGCATGCAGAGCTATATCGGTGGGCACATGAGCATTGCTCTAGTTCAGCTGCAGAACGCATGCGCGCGCTGGCCAGCTAATTTTCAGACATTTTGGGCCCACCGGAAGTCAGCAAACAGGCCATTTCCAGCATCCAGAGGGCCTCCGGGGGATGGGGAAGCCCATTTTTGCCCTCCCCAGACGCAAGACTCTAGAGCCTGGGGAAGGCGAAAAACGTGCCTACTGGGCCCACCGGGCCATTGTGTGCCAAAAGTGGGGGAGCGTGGGGGGAGTCACACATGTGCAAGACCCCCCCATGCTCCCCGCACTTTTGGCACTCGATGGCAAAAAGGTTAGCCATCACTGGCATAGGGTATACACTTGTGGCAATTTAGAGGTGCAGATCCAATCCCAGATGAATCTCTGTGTCACATTGATCCTCTGACAATTTTTGGATGCTCTTCGTGGGGAAATTTTATTATGCTAGACCGGGGTGCCAAACTCAATTTCATTGAAGGCCGCATCAGGGTTGTGTTTGACCTTGGGGGGGGGGTGCATGGCCAGCTCGACATCCATTTTTGGATGTGACACTGTTTCCAGGGCAGCCCCGCAGGCCAGATCTAAGCACCGTGGGCCGGATCCTGCCCACGGGCCTTGAGTTTGACACCCCTGTGCTAGACTCTGATTTCTTCCAATTGAACTGTGGGGTGTTTGTTCAATAGCAGCTACCCATTTGCAAGCAGAGAATCTGCTTTGTTTCATTGTAATGGATGGGTAGGACATTTGAAGCAGTCACTAGAGCAGCACTTCTCAATATAGCCACTTGAAGACATCTGGTACTTCAACTCCCAGAATTCCCCAGCCATTACTACTAATAATGCATTATTGGATTGAAAAAGGACTTAGAATAATACAGTAAAAGCAGATCAGCATCATCACAATTATCACAAGACTTCTGAGTATTCTTTTTTATAGAGGAAAAATGGTTGGGGTTTTTTTCTCAGTGAGATGGGCAGGACAAGACATTTTGGTTACTAAGTAGATAAGGGTTCATTGATTGAGCTCTCTCAGCATGCATCTCTCAAACTTTTTATTGGTTACCTCTTTACCAGCACTTCAGAATCTCAAAGATATCCCTCTATTGTCCTGATATCCTAAAAGAGTCAGAAGAGCCTGATCTCACCTTGGGAAATAAGAAGACATGGACTTCTTGTAGTCCTCGACTTACACCAGTTCATTTAGTGACTGTTCAGAGTTACAACAACACTGAAAAAAGTGACTTATGACTATTTGTTTATTTAGCGTATGGCTGGTCACACACAATATTAAAACACTTCATTTTTACAGGTTAAAACAATTAAAACAATTAGAAAAAGAGCAGTAAGAAAACCTAAGAGGAAAACAGAAATAACATTTCAGAGTTTAATGTCGAGTTTGGAGATCCAGTCAGTAGCTGTCATTGTTGTGCAGAGGAAGTCCTAAAATCTCCTGGATCCCTTCTGTTAGAGCATTCCCTCACTATATGTTGGATAGTTTGTCGGGGGGGGGGGGGGCGCAATCACATTGTGCTGAAGGTGTCTTTCCCCATTTATACAAGGAGTCGGCACAGACCCCTTGAGTCATTCTAATTCTATTGTATATCACCCATATGTGTCGGGGTACATTAAATCCTGGAGGTATACTATTAGGATTAATATGCTCAGAAATATCTTGGGGGGAATAGCTACTCCACGCTTCCATCCACTTTTGTGTGGTGTTCTGATGATCGGCCAGCAGCTTAAGCGCTGTCAAGAGTGGTGGGTTTCTTAATCGGCATCTTAAGAGATCAGGAATGTAGCCATGAATGGGTAGAGAGCAATTTAACAGGATCTTACTATACTCCCAAATGAGAGCTTCTTGTCGTCGCAAGTGCGGGGGGAGTATGTGACTAAGAACTGGTAACCAGTAACTAGGTGTAGATTTTATGCACCCAGTAATTAGTCTCATTGTGTGGTTGAACATCAATAAGTCCTGTATGTGAGCTGTTTATCCATACAGGTGTGCAGTATTCCGCTGCAGAGTAGCAAAGTCCGAGGGCTGCACATCAAAGAGTTGGGGCTTAAGCTCCCCAAGTTGTTCCGCTTAGTTTTTATAGAATGTTATTTCTGCTGTTAACCTTGGCAGCCATATTCTGAATATGTTTTTTAAAAGACAGAATCCTGTCTAAGGTGACCCCCAGGTATTTTGGTATTGCCTCATATGGGAGCAGTTTAGGTATACATTGAGTTCTCTTTTTGCCAATTTGTTGTTAAGGTGAAAACATGATGTAACTGTTTTACTTACGCTTGGGATTAACCTCCATTGGTGGAAGTATGTACTCAAAGTTGTAAGGTTGGCTGTAAGTACACCTTCTGTAGCTTCGATGTCCTTGTGGCTATATGCTAATGCCAGGTCATCAGCATAAGAGAACTTTGTTGATAGTGTGGGTGGCATATCGGAAATATATAAGTTAAATAGAGATAGGGCCAGCACGGAGCCCTGAGAGAGTCTGTTATTCAGGTGTCTTTGCTTGCTGATTTTGTCACCCATGATGACTTGAAAGGTCCTTGCTGAAAGCATGTTATTTATTAGGCGGCCCATAGTCCTACAGGGGACAGCGTGGAGGAATTTGCTTAGTAGGCCCTCACTCCATACTGTATCGTATGCTGCTGTGAGATCCACAAATACAACAGATGTTTTCAATTTATTCTGATAGCTGCTTTCAATATGGCTTGTAAGACTAAGGACCTGATCAGCACAGCTCCGATAAGATCTAAACCCAGCCTATTCAACCGGTATTTGTTTGTTAATTTTCTGTCCGATTCTGTTAAGTATCAACCTTTCAAGTAGTTTATAACAGACACTTAACAGTGCAATGGGGCGATAGTTTTCTGGCTTATTGCTTTCTTTTCCAGGTTTTAATATGTCAATTACCTTGGTTCTTTTAAATTCTGGAGGGAGCTTACTGGTAGTTAGAATATCTGTATAAAATTTTGCCAGCCATTCTCTTGTGCGAGGTCCAGAATGGATGATCAATTCTGGCATTATTCCATCAAAACCAGGAGATTTATGACTGTTATTCACAGTTACGACCTTTCAAGCATCCCCATCATCATGTGATCACAATTCAGAAGTTTGGCAATTGGTTCATATTTATGACTGTTGTTATGTCCCAAGATCATGTGATTGTCCTTTTGCGACCTTCTGGCGAGCAAAGTCAATGGGGCTACTACCGGGTTACTAATTTATCAACTGCAGTGATTCACTTAACATCTGAGGCAAGAAAGGTTGTAAAAATAGGGCAAAATTCACTTAACAAATGTCTCATTTAACAATAGAAATTTTGGGCTCAATTGTGGTTGCAAGTCGAGGACTACTTGTATAGAAAGGTTGCCAGAAAATATCCTGTGGGCAGTTTGGTGCTGAAGGAATTTTGATGTCAAAACTCATTTTCTGCACTTTAGACTAACTTAAAAAAAAAAAAGCAAGAAAAAAGGATGCATTTGGACCTGGAAGTCCATTTTCTCAATCCTAGAAAAATTGAATCTTTGCTTGTTACTCTCAAGAATGTTCCTATTTTGGTTATAAATTTTCTGGTATTCAGAATACATGAAAACTGTGCCAATGAATGTGCTATAGAGAGGTAGTGTAGAATAGTGTCCAAAGCAATGTTTCTTAATCTGGCAGCTTTCAGATGCGTGGATGTAACAGAGTAACAGAATAACAGAGTTGGAAGGACCTTGGAGTTATTCTAGTCCAATCCACAGTCAAGCAAAAGACCTGTGAAGATAAGTGGGGGGGGGAGTATTCATACTTGTAACATTCTATTATCATAAATTTATCATAAAGTAGCATTAGCATTCATAATTCTGCCATCCTTATCTGGTCTACTTTGAAGGGCTCATAGTAACATATGCAGAGGTGGGCTGTTGTCAGTTTGTACCAGTATGGGCGTATCAGTTGTTAAGATTCAGCGAACAGGCAAATCCCACCACTGGCTGGTCCCCCATCCCACCCTGCCCCACCCTATCTTGCCTCATCCACCTTGGCCAGTGGCTAGAGTCATGTCTGTACCCAGCGGGTGCCTCTGGCTCCTTTGCTCGCTTGCCCAGACCACGTGGCCAGGCTGAACTCCACGCCTTGCCCGCTTTGCTCACCGCGGCTGGCCACAGGGCCGCTTCAGGATGGACATGGCAAGGCTTGGCCACTGTTCAGGCCTGGCTCTCGCCATCCTTCCGCCTGCATGCCACCTGCTCGCCCTTCACCTTGGGTCAGCTCCAGCCAGCAAAGAGGTGGCTGCTGCAGGTCCTTTGTACTGGCAAAAAGTGGCAGCTGCAGAATTCTCGCACCAGCAAAGAACGGCAGCCAGAGGATTCTCACACTGACAAAAAGGTGGTGGCTGCAGGATTCTCACGCCAGCAAAGACTGGCAGCTGGTGCGTCCCCCGACCCAAGGCAAAGGGCAAGTGGGCGGTATGCGGGCAAAGGCCAGGGGAAGACCAGAGCCAGGGACTGGTGCATTCCTGGGCCCAAGGGAGAAGGACTGAAGAAAACTGGCAGCTGCAGGCTTCTCGCGCTGAAAAAGAGCCGCAGTGGCTGCAGGCCAGTGTCTCGGGTCAGGGTCATGTGCCCAGCTGCACCAACAAAGGCCAGAAGTAGCCGCCTGCCATTTCCTGCTGCAAAAACATTTTTTTAAAATCCTGACTGTCGGGCAGCGAGATACAGTGAGATGGGGCATCAGAGAATCACTGTTGCTGTTGCTGCACAAAGGTATCTTATTTTTCAGAGTATAAGACGCACCTTTTTCCCCCCTAAAAGGGGGTGAAAATTTAGGTGCTTCTTATACACCAAATGTAGCCCCTCCCACCCACTGGCCCCCACCCTTTGGCCTCTGCTCCCCAGCAGTTACCTCCTTACAGCAAACAACAAGAAAAAACAGCTCCTTTTTGCTTCAGCACAGCCTAATTAGCACAAGTTGATTGGATCAGCCTCCTGACTCTCAGCTGTCTTGCTCTCAGCTGTTTTGTGCGGGCCTCTGCTGCTTGCTACAAGGAAGAAAATTGCTGGAACAAATTTTTTTCCCCCTTATGCTAATCAAGCTATGCTGAAAACAAAAATGAAAGTAAAGCAGGCTGTTTGCTGTGTGCTGCAACGAGGCAAAATTGCTCAGAGGCAGAGGGAGATTTCTTTTTCTTCTTTTCTTCACCAAAAAAGGTAGATGCGTCTTATAGTCTGGTGCATCTTACACTCTGAAAAATACGGTAAGTCTAAGGTTCTAGCCACTGCCGCTTCGCCCCACCTTGCCATAAATGACATCAAGTTGGCCACACCCACCCAGTCACATGACCCCTCCCCCAGCCACGCCCACCCGGTCTTTAGGATGAACCGGTTGTTAAATTAGTTGGAGCCCCCCAATAAATATATGTCCATCATGAAATGTTTGTCTCACAAAACTGAATTTAGCATAAATTTAATGGGAAAAAAGTAAACATATGTATAAGCAAATTGATGGTCTGTAACATTGGTACCATAACATTTTTTGAAGAAATGTTTGAATGCAGTATTTAATAAAAGCTAGAGCAGTCGTGCCCCAGAAGACTGTAATTGGTTCACAGACATAATCCCTGATTTTCCATTTACTCTGGTCAATATTTAAAATTACAAGATTTCAAGTTCACACAGTTGGCAGACTGTCCAGGTTTGAGAAGACTAAATCAGGACATAACTACATAATGTAATTTTAAAATAACTCTTTTGTTCTGTGTACACATGATGTGAATTGTGCACTTGTGCCAGATTTCATGGTAGAATTACATAATTTGTTCAATTATATCATAATACATTTCATCATCTTGGTGTCATCATGGCTTGTTTTGGATACTGCTGCATCCCAGTCAGGGGTGGGTTCTACTTACCTTTACTACTGGTTCGCAATGGGGCCGCGCACACGCACACTCTTCTGCACATGCGCATTTTGATGACATTGGAGTCAGTGGGCAGAGCCTCCCGCCGGTTTTACTACCGGTTCTATAGAACCAGTGCGAACCGGGTGCAACCCACCACTGATCCCAGTTATCTTTCAGTCTAACCTCATTGGGATATTTACAAATAGAATACAGTACTCATCTTTTTCTTCGTTTTCTAAGGTTGAATTCAGACAGTACACATAACCAGGTTAATTAAAAACCTAGCAGCTTCATTTGTACAATATACTAAACACTCATTTTTAACTTTATTTAGTGTATTCATAATTTAGCATGTTGTATAAACAGAACGTCTTTGGTTTATTTCTCATTCAGTGTACTGTGTCAGCCTTGTAAGTGGGTGAATTTATTAAATGAATCAAGTGGATTATGTAAACACCATCTCAGAACGCTTGAGCGGCCTGTATGGTCGGTTTGCAAAATGTCACTTCCTATTTATTCATTCTTTTAATTAAAAGAACCTAATGAAAACAGTAACAGGTGGGGCAAAGAGCCTGGCAAGTCCCAAAAGAGCCGTCTGCCGAGCTGTCGTTGCCTATCCCTGCAGTAAATCTATGACCAATTGCTTCAGAAATGAGAATATGCTTTCTCTTCTTCAAACATCTGCCCTTTTGTGAAAATGGAGCCAAAAAGGATTTCATGGCATACACAAATATTCATTCTCCAAGATTAGTTCAGCACCGGTGTAACTAACTAACTGTATTTCTGCATAAGCTGACTCCTTGCTGACATCTTGACAAAGGATGAAAAATGCCCCCTGCAATGGAATAAAGAACTAGGTTCATTTATTTAAGTTTGAGAACATTTGAAAATGAGGCAAGTAAGTGCATTCATAAATTAGCAAAACAAAACAAAAAGGCTATTTTTCTGTTTAGGGTGCTTTAACTCAAGAACCCAGATATGAAACCCAGCAGTTTAATGGCTTACCTAGGTAAAAAAAAACAACAACCATTTACATACCTGCGATGCTATCAAAGTAGCATCTGTATTCAGGCCCCCAAGGAAAGCTATTGAAAAACTAATTGTTTTATCAAATGTAAGTGATGAAACCCACAAGTCCAAGAAATCTCTGCTTGAATATGATATGCACAGATTGAAAAATTATTGACTTTGAGTTCTCCCGGGCACAGCTGTTGCCAGATATCCCATGTATATCATAAGTGAATTGCTTCCAATTTGAAAATATTGGCTTGGGCTGGATAGAAATGATTTTGCATAAGGGAATCACTTTTCCATAATTATCAGATACCCCAGGAGCCTATGAGCAATCTCAGAAAAGGGTAAAATAAAAGGCCCAGCTCAGATACTCAGTTCCAATAATAATAAGAGCCATCTTGGCAGCCAACATTAATGCACATTTCTGGAATCAGCTTGGCTCAAATATATCTCCCCCCCCCTTTAATTGTTTGGATTTAAGAAGAACCGGGGGGGGGGGGGAGATTGCAATTGGATAATCGTTTGGAACTGTAATGAAATGATTTGGCGCTATTATGGATTGGACTTTTGGTTTTCCCCAAACATTATTCTTTAGCACAGAATGTAAAATGAGATTCTGTGCATGCTAAATCTCATGGGTGCCTACTATTTTCTAGATGCACCTGCAGAGATTCTTCAGTCCTAATTCTTTGCTCACATATAACTCATGTTAAAAATGTTTATTTGACAGTTCTCTTTCTCATTTCAGTTAAAAATATTTTTATATATTTATTGTGTTTACTTCATCCTATTCATTACAATGGGTAAACTTTAGAATTTGACAGTGGGAGATGGAGGAAGGAGGAAGGGGGGAAAGGAGAAAGGAAGGAAGGGGAAATTGGAAGTTTTAGTCCCAGAATGTAAAGTATGGAATCTATTTTGAGTCACATTTTATTTGGTCAAAAACTCACTGAGCCTACAGTCTGGTTTATATCACTTCAGACTTTATTTGGGACAGTAGTGGGTTGCTCCCGGTTTGGTCCAGTTCTTGCGAACCAGTAGTAATGGCGGCGGGAGGTTCTATCGACCCGCCCGGATGTCATCATGAACAATCTTGTGCATGTGCAGAAGCGGGTGTGTATGTGTGTGCTCCCGTTGCGAACCAGTAGCGGAGGTAAGTAGAACCCACCCCTGATTTGGGGGCACTCAAATATCTCCTCATGTAGAAAATTAACAAGTTGGAGGAAAGGATAAGCAGGAACCCAAAAAAAGCCAAACAATGCCACTATGATTCTTCTTCTATATTTCCTACATACACCAAATGTTAGAGGACTGGGAGACCAAGGTTCAAATCCACTATCAGTTATGAAAGCTTACAGAGCATATTCAAACTGATTACTTCCTCTCACTTAACCCATTTTATAGGCATTAGGGTTGTGGCTTTAATATCAGAAGAAAGAGATTGCTGGCGTATAAATTGCCTTAAATCTTTAAATCCCGGATCTACGCACCTTTTGCCGTGCCCTAAAGATGTTTTTATTCTAACAAGCCGGGCTGGCCTAACTCTTTTAAATTGTTTTAATTGTTTAATTGTTTAATTATGGTTTTTAATACAGGGCTGCTTTTAATTGTGGGCCAAATTAATTTAATCGGATTTTAATACTGTTTTTAAATTTTGTATTTCTTGTGTTTTATCTGTTAGCTGTTCACCGCCCCGAGTCCTTCGGGAGAGGGGTGGTATATAAATATAAACAATAAATAAATAAATAAATAAATAAGTAAATAAATAAATAAATAAATAAATAAATAAATAAATAAAATACAGATTAAATAACAAGAAATAAATAACAAATAAAATAAATAAGATTAAAGTTGTGATTGAAATAGAAATTGGAGGATTAACAAAGACAAATAGATAATATGGTTGGCTTTGGAGAGCAACTGGGTTAGGGGTGTTTTGAGCATTATCAGGAAAAGAAATGTAAGCATCCCCATCCTCCAGACCAGTCCCCATCTGATTTCATTCCTCCCTTCACTCAGTAAGCATTCACACCTCCACTCCTACCCTACTTGCAAATATATGCAGGGACATATATATAAATACATACCCTTATAGATGGAGAAATGTCTCATCGTCACCTAGGCTTCAACATCAGCTGGGTAATCAATTCTGAGGGAATTTCAGTCTGGATTCAGTTGAAAATAAGAATCTTCCACACCCACTTTCCACCCCCAAAATACTTTACTATTAACCTAGCTGCTCTTATGAACAGTAAGGACTCTAAGTTACATTTTGACTATTACATGTTCACTTTGCTAGCAAACTCTCTAATTGTCCCCTACATTATCTACAGGAATGATGTTGAACTGGTCTTTACATAAACTTATCAGCAAAAGGACTAAATCTCTCTGACCTGACATACCTTCTGAAATGGTGTAGCCCACCCAATTGATAAATATTCTGAAGGTTTACAGTTCAATTGATCTATGATTTATGAGGATTAGTTCTATGACAACTGGGGGGCGGGGAACCAGGGAAACCTGCATTGCTGCAGAGGCAACTTTTCAGATTAATGTCAGGCACTGCCTGTTAATCTTTCTGGCAAGTGCTTTTGATTTCCTGTGATTGCACAGCTCTTGAAACAAACATCTGTCATATTTAAAAATTAAGAGCTCTGTGTTTAAAAACTATCCTAAAAATAACACTGTCCTAGTTTCAAGGCTCGTTCTAAAAGCTAAGTTAAAAGGCAGCACACCCACTATCTGTGTGAAATCTTTAAACAGATTCCTATTCATGTCTTTATTTTAAAAGACAGCTTGGAATTGATAGCCTTGGTACCTGAGATGACTCTGTGTGGCAAAAAGCCCAAAACATAAAGGAACATTCTTTTTTTGTCAGCATTTTGCTAAAGTAAGAACTGTATTTCCCTGAAGTAGAGGGAGAAGATGCTCAGAAACCTACTTAATGCATTCTCCAAATGTCCATATTTATCTCCTCCTGCCTCACCTAGGTAAGCAATACAGTAGATACTTTTCATCTTTTTGAATGCAAAAGGATCCTTAGGATACAATTCCTTCTATAGTCTTTTCACCCTCAGAGGCCATGTTCTATCAAGGATTAATCTTCCAAGAGCACGTAGCCATTTGCAATATCAGACAAGGGGAGCCATGCAACAAAAATAGATTGTGGTGCACATTATTTTATAGTTGTTTATATGATGCAGGTATGAAAAGGTAGAGCTTTCATTAGGACATCACGGAGCATGCTTCAGTATATTAACATTGTCATGGTAAGGATGCCTCTACAGGAGCAATATGGTAGCAGAAACTGAAGCTAACAAGCTACAATTTCACACAGTTGTATATTGAATGATCTGTCATTCACACATGCAAACACACATGCTCCAACCTCAGTTCTACAACTTTGATTAATTCCGGATCTAACTGCTGCAAAAGGTTATCTGAAAATCAGGCCTGAGTTGACATTAATATGCAGATAATATTCAGACCTATTAATCCTTTTCTCCAAATCCAGAGTAAATCATTAATATTCTGAACCAATTCTTGAGTAGAGTAAGAACTAGAAGAGGGTCAGTAAATTTTGACTCCATCAAGACAAAATGGCGAGACTGTCAGCATTAAGAGTGTGAAATCTGCTATGGATTTCTATGGCAACAGATCGTAATATCTGCCAGATGGATTCTGCAACAGTTCAGAAGACTGTACTGAACAGCGAGGGTATAGTAGCAATTGGCTTTTACTGGTCAATAGCTCACTTCCAAAACATCCAACAACCCTTTGTTTTTAATGAACTAAATACAAAAGAGGTTGCTATGTTAACTATAAAGGAAAATACACTGAGAAGAGTTATATTTTAAAACCCTGTACCAGGAAATTGATATAACAAGGAATGACTGAGAAATTTGCATTAAATGAAAATTACAGAAAGAATTATGTTAACTACCAATGTTAGGAATTATTATATGCCAAAGCTCCATATGCAAGGAAACCTGCAAACATAAACTAACACAAATCTTTTTAAAAATCATTAGGAAAAAAACAAACCAAAATGCTTCCATGCTAAGCTTTATAGGAAAAATGATTGTTAAACTGATCTGCACATCCCAGATGAACAGGGTCTAATGGAATTCCACGGAAATCAGCTTAGCAGAATTCTTCGATACAGCATTAGCTCTAGGGACACAAAAGCCTTAAATCAATTTTATCATTTTAGATTACTTTACCATATGCAATCTGATTTTGACATAAATAACCTGGTCATAGGAATTTCATCCAGAATTTCAGTTGTCCATGACAATCTGTGCCATTATAGTTATTCTGCAATTATAAGGTTGCAATTTCATTTAATTACAGGAGAAAATTATGCTAAATACTTTTCTCACAATTGCATTGTAGTACCAAAAAAAAGAGACCAAATGTAGATTTGGACAGTTCTTTCTTGTAAAAGAGGAACATATTTCTTTGCCTGCTATGACACTTTGAACCCAGAAGTTGCAAGAAAGAAAAAGTGACACATTTTTTCCAGATAGAAAAAAAAATATCTAAGGTTTAATAAACAGATGTGACCGCTTCACATAAACAAACATTTGCTGTCTCAACATCATGCCTCTCCAATATATAAAGATGTGATACTGTAATATATACAGAAGCTCAGTATCATGTTTATGTGCAAAATGTAATTTCTGGACAAAACTTAGAATTGCACTTCCACATTTCTGTTTCTATTAGGTCAAAGGGACTATTCCTGTTGACCTGCGTTTTTATAATGGCTTTGCCGAGAAAAGGAACATTCTGAGGCATAAAAATATTTTGTAAGAGCAGTGCTTGCCTAGAAAAATCTCCTTTTGCTTCAGAATAGAACTTGCCTCCTTCTCTTAACAAAAGATTAATTAAGAAAAGGCCACATTTTGGTTCAAACTGATTTGGGAGGGGGGAAATCAGTTACAAGAGGCCTTTAAATGAAATGCAATCTGAAATAGTATGCTTCTCTTTTTACAGGAAGATTGTTCCCAACACTATGCACTTCTTTTTTGTGGAGGGGGGAATCATTTGGTTCTTTTCTTTAAAGCTGAATTTAGCCACCAGGGCTTGAATAATATGCTTTCCCTCCATCCATCTTTATTCAACTTTGATCTGGTTTTGCATCAGGATGGCAAAGTCACAAGGAAATGTTTCTTTGAAAAATGGAAGAAAACCAACCTGATGGAAGAATTGGAGAGTCCTTCTGCAGAATATCAGTTCAGACTTCTGGTAACAGAACAAACTTTATTATGGCCAGTGACCAGTGCAACATCTGCTAGGAATGATCTGTGTTTCCTTTCCATCAGGCAAGAAAAGGGCAGAAATGAGGAGATTGGCCTTTGGCCAATTTAACTATTCACGCATGACCAATTCATGCTAAGCAAATGTGGACCTTGATGGAAAAAAACTATCAACTAACTTAAGTTTAAAAAAACATGTTGCAAAGGAATGATTATTTTACTTAGGAAGCCTTAGGAAGAGGATGGAACTATACTGACAGCTTTCTTTAAAACAGAGGTCAGTGACACGATATATGAGAGTACTGGGGAATCCACTACAATGAAAAGGATCCTTGTGGCTCTCAATGAAATTAAAGTTAAAATAATTCTAATATTTTAAATTATTTTTTAAAAAAACTTCTTGAATATTTTAAAACCTCAGGAGGAAAGAGGGCTCTAGACTTTTAGTAATGACAGGGCCTGAAAATGTTGCTGTTCATCAAAATCATGTTTTCCCCTCAAAGTCTTCTGAAATGAGAGTGATTCTATTTCTGGGGGCAAGAGAGCCCACCACCCCATTCTTCAGTTAGGTCTATAAGTCTACAATGGTTATAGAAGCAAGCATATACAGTAAAATAGAACAGAATTTTATTAGCCAAGTGTGATTGGACACACAAGGAATTTGTCTTGGTGTATATGCTCTCAGCGTACATAAAAGAAAAGATACGTTCATCAAGAATCATAAGGTACAACACTTAAATGTTACTGCATTCTCTTTTGCCATTTCAGCCTTCATTGCAAAGCCAAAGAAGAAGTGCTAATGAGCTTTTTAAAAAATCTTCATGGAGAAAGAAGAGCAAATGTGTTAAAAGTGAGCTATTCGTGGCACTTCTAAGATATTTCCGGAGTGTTAAGAACATATAATTGTAAAAATGCTAATAAGGAGTATGAAAACTGAAAACAAGAAAAAGTTGACTTGCTTAGTTGTGATTAATGTAAGTTCCCAATTAACCAGCATCTTTGAACCTTCATCACACTTCAGGGTAGAAAGGACTTCATAATTTGTGTTTGTTTATCTCTATAGATACAACCAGTTCCCTGCTAAGAAAATGTGGTTTACAAATTTCATGGCCAAAAGATGATTTGAAAATAGGCTCAGAAGTTTCACCATTCAGTCTCTCTTCTCATTCGACAGCTCAATCCAGCTGCTCCAAGGATAATTGAATGTGAGAAGCCAGTGGACACAGGATTCATTATGGAAGAGGAGAAATTGTTGTCTCTGTTGAAAGGATGAGTGATGATAGCACTATAGAAGCTAATGTTACTTGGATAGCCAGAAGCACTTAAATGACAAGCTGAGTTCATTTCCTTCCATTTGTCATGACTCAAAAGCAGGGAAGGAAGGATTCATGTAATCTGGGACAATTTTTTTACCAATTTAATTTAATACTTTGTTATACTTACCTTTTATCCGTCTTTATTTTTTAAGCTCAGAACTGCTGATCTCTGATTGTCAATGTGGCAAATAATTCAGTAACAACTTTTCCACAATATACATACATCCTAATTCCAAGTTATAAATTAACACCTTTTGAAGGATGTGTATTCAGGCAGGCAACAAAGAAGGGTTGATGTGTTGCAACTTCTTATGAATTCTTGTGAACTTTAACATCTTCTTTAAATTGTTAAAAGTAACTTAAACAGGTGGTGCCCAAAACTATACATGGACGAGCAAGCAGATGTTTCTGGTTCAAGTAAGTTTACAAGTTGCTGGTTAGTATGCATGGATGAAACTTCCTTTTGCAGAAAAATATTTCAATGCTATTTATAACTATTTGTATTGATGCTTCACATCACTTGGGATGCAGATGTAAAAAAGAGAGTTTGTTTTCTTAGAAATAAAAACTAGAGGTATTACATACAGCACAATAACTTGAACTTAAATTATTATTGCAAATTCAAAATCATTTCATAGTGTTACATAAAAAACAATCTAATAATATAAAAGGATCAGGTTACTAAGGGGGCACTCACACTTGATTTTGATGCCACTAGAGAATTATTATTTCTCCTTCTTCTTCTTCTTCTTCTTCTTCTTCTTCTTCTTCTTCTTCTTCTTCTTCTTCTTCTTCTTCTTCTTCTTCTTCTTCTTCTTCTTCTTCTCTTTCTTTCTCCTTCTTCTTTTCTTCTTCCTCCTCCTCCTCCTCCTCCTCCTCCTCCTCCTCCTCCTCCTCCCCTTCCACCTCATCCAGTCTCAATTAGAGTCATTAAGTCAGGACTACCTATATTCTATGCCCATTCCATCCAATTTACTTTGGTTTTTCTTTACATATACAATTGACTTCTATATAAAAAGTAGGCAGCATATTTTATACATAACATTTTACTTATGTTTAAGTAACTTTATGTAACTTTACTTACTCAACATTTATTCCTTGCAACAGAACACATATTACCCAATATATTTTTGGCACCTATTAAACACACTTCATATTTTCATCTTTTTCAACATTATATTAAAGTACACACATTCATCTATTTACAATAGTTTTTTCTACTAATATATAACTGGTAATCTTTCACTCCATTTTCACTGTCAAACAAAATTGCTTTAATCTTTGTCACATTTATTTCCAGATCCATGCTCCGGATTGCATTATCTTCTATAATCTATGTAACACTGTCTGTAAATCATGTAGTTTTCAGGCAAACAGTAAACAGCTCTGCATACAAATACACACACATTTAAGAAGTATGTGAATGAAGTTCATGCTCATTTTCAGGTTTACACTGTAATAATAAGGAGGCAGGGTGTGCTTACTTTTCCTTCTTAACAGAATAATAGAGTTGGAAGGGAAACCCTATACCAGTGATGGCTAACCTTTTTGCCATTGCGTGCCAAAAGCGGGGGGAGTGTGGGGGTGTGCGCATGTGTGTGCCCACACCCATAATTCAATGCACCCTGCCCCCCGGCGCATGCATGCACGAACAGCCCCTGCTCCCCACACTTTTGGCACACGATGGCATGGTGGGCCTAGTAGGCCTGTTTTTTGCCCTCCCCAGGCTCCAGAGGCATTCTTGGAGCCTGGGGAGGGTGAAAACAGCCTTCCCACACATACCCCGGAGGCCCTCCAGAGGCCGGAAATGGCTTATTTCCTGACTTGTGGTGGGTCCGGAAGGTCCAAAAATCAGCTGGCTAGCCCGCGCTGCATGCCAGAGCTGACATGGGTACACTCAAGTGCCCACCAATATGGCTCCGTGAACCACCTGTGGCACGCATGCCATAGGTTCACCATCACGGCTCTATACCATTTCAGACAAACGGTTGTTCAATCCCTTCTTTAAAACCTCCAATGTTGGAACATCCACAACTTCTGGAAGCAAGTTGTTCCACTGATCAACTGTTTTAACTGTCAGGAAATTTTGCCTTAGTTCTGGGTTGGTTCTCTCCTTCATTAGTTTCCATCCATTGCTTCTTTTCTTCCCAAATGCTTTGGAGAATAACTTGACTCCCTCTTCTTTATGGCAGCCTCTTAGAAATTCAAACACTGCTATTATGTCATTCCTAGTCCTTCTTTTCATTAAACTAGACATACCCAATTCCTGTAACTGATTAATTTATTTTTAACATTTCT
Organism: Pituophis catenifer annectens; assembly: GCF_029215685.1. Classification (NCBI taxonomy): domain Eukaryota; kingdom Metazoa; phylum Chordata; class Lepidosauria; order Squamata; family Colubridae; genus Pituophis; species Pituophis catenifer. The sequence continues at coordinate 237,997,353 of NW_027256882.1, forward strand.
GAACCACCCATTTCCTTTGGATGGTCCAGCTACTCTTGTAGAATGGCAAATTTCCAGTTGGGGAAGAAACAGTCCTGTAATTTCCCACTTGATGTCTATGATCAGTTTTTGCAGCATTTTGTCAACAAAGTCACTCGGATTGAGTATACATCAATGTATCTGGGTCAAGATGGAGAGAAGAGTCACTTGGTGTGTTTCAAAACACCATTATTAAATTTATATATGATGCAAAAGTAGGGGGCTAGCCAACAGAGGACAATATCAAGGTTTAGAAGAACAGACAATGGGAACAATGGGCAGAAATTAGCATGTTGATTACCATCTTCAGATGTTTGAAGTATTGTCATGCAGAATGCTGTATTAGACAGGTTTGCTAAGGATTATTTCATAAGACAGGGCACAGAACAATACATATGTTTAAATCAGTAGGAAGTAAAGTTCTTTGCACATCAGGAACAATTTCCTAATGGTAAAAACTCTTCAGGATAACCTCAGGAGATGGTGGACTATCCTTTGCTGTTTAAACAGATGCTGGATGGCTATTGGCTTAGAATACAGAGATAGGAGATTCTTGCATTGTTCAGGGGGTTAGAATACATTACCTCTAAAATTTTCAATTTGTGATTCTGTAACTATTACCTCCAACCCACCAACTAGAAGGTAAATGCACTTTCCTTATATTATTATTATTGTTTAGACTTCTATACCGCTTCATAGTGCTTTACAGCCCTCTCTAAGTGGTTTACAAAGTTTATAAAGTTAGCATATAGCATATAGCATATTAGCATATTGCATTAGCATATTGCCCCCAACAATCTGGGTCCTCATTTTACCCACCTTGGAAGGATGGAAGGATGAGTCAACCTTGAGCCGGTGAGATTTGATCTGCTGACCTGCTGAACTAGCAGTCAGCTGAAGTAGCTGCAGTACTGCACTCTAACCACTGCGCCACCTCGGCTCTAATACCTCCCATATATTTGATAATCCCACATATTTTGTTGCATCCAATTTCATTTCTACTTGGAAATGCTTCTAGCTCTTGTCTTGAAACAGAAAAAAATTAAATTCTAACTTTTGGACTTGATTAGATATGTTTGTTGTTACAGAAATAGCTAGTATATACTAAGCATGCAAAAGTAAAAAGTAAAAAACTTCCATGGCCCTTTTCTAATTGAACGTCCATCAATCCATCAGAAATAAAAGTTTTGGTTTTGATTGAATAATGATTGTTAAAATCCTTTGTATCACTGTAGAAGCTCCATCATCTTCTCATTCACTTCTTCAATTCTTTAACATTCCCCAACTCAGAATCAATCTTTCCCTGTCTGTCATCTCCCATTAGTTTCTAGGTTCATAACACTGCAGTACACAGCTGGTATTCATGAGATTCATAAGTCATGTAAGAAAGCTTGATGAAAACAAAATAAACAGGATTTGCTTCATCATCTAGGTACCACTCAGTACATCTTAAAGTGGTATTTCAAGCTATTTTATTTAACCTGTTCTTTGCTAATTCTAAATGACTACCATCTGAGTCCTGGAATTTTCTGGGTGAGCATATTGTACATAGAAGTTGCCCTAGCAACCAGTGGCCCCATGATTGACATGCCAGCTTTCCAAACACATTTCATCTTAATAAACCACCATTTTATATTCCTCTCATTTGTGCTTGCCTTAAATAATTCTTGTGTGTCCTACTCAATTTCAAAGCTGGTGAACATTTTGTAAGAGTTGGCTATCATTGGCTATTTTCAGTATATGCCATGCACTTAGCCATAGACTTAAAATGTTTGTATTAGATTTTTCCATCCTAGCAACAAGGATAAAGGCTAGAATATGCTGCCTGAATCAGTTGTGTTGGGAGAGACAGAAAGGCAAAAAGCAGTTTCATTAATTGCTGCCTCTTCCTCCTCCGATGAGTAACATGATATCTCAAAATACAACAAATGTGGTGCTCTTCTCCATTTGCTACAACTTCACAGATGTGTCTAACATGCCCAATCTATTTTGTTAGGTCTGTTACGTGCTTCCTTACATAAAATCATTTTGGATATCTATGAAAATTATGGCAATATACAAAAATTGGGGGAGGGGAGGGGATGTTTCTTGATCTGAAAGTAATGACTAGGAAATTTTATTTCTGATTTGCCTAGAATATATTTCACAGGCTTAGCTGGAACAATAAGGGTAAAATGTGCAATATCTATGAAATCATAGTTGACAATAAAAAGGGAGACACTGGCTTCAGGGATGGGTATTTTGATAAGATGTTCACTGTTTGCCATTTCTTCTGCCTTTTTCATCTGTTATACGTATCTTTGGCCATCCTTTCAAAAATGCAATAATACCAGAGCACGTTGGTATTGATAATCCTCCAGCATTTTGCAAAAGTAGTAGAAGATGTGAAGCCAAGAGAACACCATGATACCAAATACACCAAAACAAACAAAAAATTGAATAGAAAGCACAACTTAAATTGGAAGGGAGCAGATGAATAAAAAGTAACTTGGAGAAGCAGAGCAAATGTATGTCTCTCAGAATGTTCTAGTAAAAAAAAAAGATACAATAAGAAAACAAAAATAGTATTTTCTGTAGGACTTTAAAAAAAATTTATAAGGAAGAAAAAGAAAGAAAATAATGAAATACAATTTAGAAACTATAAAAATTTAAGCATTTAATAGAAAGAAGGCAAAAAATGACTCCACCAATTTTTCCCAAATAATACTGAATTAGAGCAAATACAAAGAAAATAATGTGTCAGTTCAGAACTTTACTATTAAAATTAAATCAGAAAATGATAAAAACACCCCAGATTAGAATTTTAAGTCAAATTAATATGGTAGGAATTGGCAAGAATTTCTAAATAAATAAACTGAAGCACTATTCTATGGCCAATCAGACATTTAAAACACTAGATACTGAATAAGTTTTTAAACCTGATGTTATAATATATTGCAGAAAAAAACACCTGGCTCTGGAGAGTTATTCAATTTTGGCTTCTATGTTGCTTCCTTTTTTTCATCTTCAGAAATTGGCATATTAAATAATTATTTTTGCTGATCTCTACATTTTATTATGAAAATACTCTATACTCTTTCCCAAACCTGATATCTGTTTACATACTGTATATATTTGGGAATTAAAACAATTACTACCAACCTGCCTTCCATTGAGGATCTATATACTGCACAAGTCAAAAAGAGGGCTGTGAAAATATTTACAGACCCCTCGCATCCTGGACATAAACTGTTTCAACTCCTACCCTCAAAACGACGCTATAGAGTACTGCACACCAGAACAACTAGACCCAAGAACAGTTCTTTCCCAAACGCCATCACTCTGCTAAACAAATAATTCCCTCACACTGTCAAACTATTTACTAAGTCTGCATTACTATTAATCTTCTCATCGCTCCTATCACCCATCTCCTCCCACTTATGACTGTATGACTGTAACCTTGTTGCTGGTATCCTTAAGATTTATATTGACTGTTTCCCTATGACTATCATTAAGTGTTGTACCTTATGATTCTTGATGAATGTATCTTTTCTTTTATGTACACTGAAAGCGAATGCACCTAGACAAATTCCTTGTGCGTCCAATCACACTTGGCCAATAAAGAATTCTATTCTATTCTAATAATAAATTGACTCTTTTTTCTTTTTTGAAATTAAAATATACTTCTTGCTGCCCCCAATGGAAGTTTTTTTCTTTCTCTTGTTCTATTCCCAATTGATAGGCTCGTCTGGTTTGATATTTTTGCTTAACAAAATTCTAATTTATTTAGATCATTAAAATTAATCACCAGAATTATATAATACATAAGAAAAAAAAAGTACAAATATTCACTAAAGTTCCCCTTTTGTGGGGAACAAACAACTTAAAAACCAGTGTTTGCAGCATTTTCTTAGTGCTGTCACAAAAGAGAGAATATTTTTAATGCAAATGCAAATAAAAAAGCAGAGTTATTCCTCTTAAAGCCATTCAACAATAATAATAAAAAATGTAGTCATATTATTGTTCTAAATTCCTGCAATGTATTGTGCCATCTGCTGGAAACAAGAACAAATCCAACAGAGAATTTCCAATTTACAGGAATCCAAAAAATACATTGGAACACAAATGCCTACTAATAATGTTAATGGTATATTTTCCAGCTATAGAAAAATTAGTATTTCTTTTGTACACTAAATATCTGCATGGGTTCTTAATTAGCTTATGATCTTTTTATCCAAGCTAATTATAATTTCCATAAATATATGATGCTGAATAGCAGAATTCTAGATCTTTTTTCTACAGTTTTTCTTAAGATGATGCCTACACTTCTACAGAATAGTATACCATTCACTATTCAGGGAGAAAATATAATGATCCTGCATGCAGTTCTTATAATTACTGGTGGATTATTCATGAAATAAAAAGTGATAATTAAGGACAAAGCTTCATTTTGCTTAAGGAAGCAAATATGATTTCCACCACATGTACGTTTTTGAAGAAAGGAAGGCCCTATAAAAATGCAGGTTCAGAGTCCAATCCATCCTGTGATAAGGAATCTGAATTTATACTTGACCAGAGAAAAATGCTCTTGTGATTTTAATAGCAATGTGATCTGCAGGATAATAATCAAAAATGGCAACATTTGCAAACCAAGTCATTATGTGTGTTTTTTTTACCAACAACAAAAATAACTTCCAAATGCTGTTTGAAAATTTGCAAGTACTTTTGGTCCTCTCTGCAGGTGCTTTAATGCTGCCAAAATCAAAGATTCAATTGAATGTCATCCTTTTATATTTGGTAGCATTTCAAATTGACACGTCTTAAACATTTTAAATAGATGTTTTAGCATTTGTTATCCATTGACACATTAATTGCAATTTAAATAAGATGTTGAGTGTGTTACATATTGGCAATAAATAATATGGAAGTCAATATGATTGAATTCATTAGATCTTGTTTCCTGGGGGAATTTTTGGCATGATGCAACTCTACAATTTTCTTGACTGCAATAATAACCATATTTATTGAATAAAAATTGATTTTGGGAGACATTCTTCAATAATGTTCAGTTCTTCAGTACAAAAAGTGGAGTGCATCCCTTTGATTATAGCGGGAAGCTAGCTTTATATTTAAGATGAAAATGACACCACTTTCAAATCAAACCTATTGGTAAATGATTTCATGGCCTTATTCAGTAGTTTTCTTGACAACAAGAGAAGTTCTTTCACTCTGCTTTTTTCAGTTTCCCAATCTAGACTATAGCACTGGGAATGTTTGTTAAGGACTAATGAAATTCTGCCAATCTTTTTGAAGTGAGCTAAATGCCTAAATAATTAGAATCTGTAACACTGATTTAAAATACTGTTCAGGTTCACAGCAGCTATTTCATTGTTAACATCATCTCTTTCTCATAGTTTTGTTCTAGTTTTTACCCACAGCTGTTTCATTAATCTACTTTTATCTGGATGGTTTGTCTAAAAATTACAACATACAGGCATCACTGAGTGCCATTCAAAGTGACATCATTTGCAATACTATCTTCAACCTTACAAACCTATTTGTGCTTAGTTATGAACTTTTAGAATCTAATTTAACCAATTAACATACTTCCAGATACCCTCATTAACTTTAGGCATGGCTGTTGCTGGCACACCTACTTTAGAGTAATAGTCACATTTTTACAATTCAGCACATCTGGTAAGAGAAATGCATTCAGTGAACTACATGATGAGTTTAATAGATCAAAAAGTTGGAGAGGTACTAGTATGTCCATTATTTTTATACACACACACATGCATATAATTTATATCCTCTTTATTATTGAAAAACATACTCAACTAAGTAACACAGAATACTCGTATAGTGACACTCTAAAACTAAAGAAATGTAGAATATAATTTTCTGAAGCACCTTGTTCCTCCTAACCTTACTTACTTTATATAAGACAACTAGTTCAACTTTTCATATATCTGGCAAGACATCCATCACTCATTATAATTGGTGTCCTAAGTAGTGAAAGTACAGGTGAAATCTAACATTTTTTGCTACCGGTTCTGTGGGTGTGGCTTAATTAGTGGGCGTGGCTTGGTGGTAAGGTGACTGGGTGGGCATGGCCAAGTCAATGTCACTTCTTTGCCCTTTTTTAACCTACAAAACACAACACAACACAACTGGCTCACCCACAATGTAAAAGCAGCTGTGCTAGACCCAAAATGGCCCCTGCAACAAGCAGGAACCTCACACAGCCACAAAAAGCCCAAAAAACCAACTTTATTTATTTATTTATTTATTTATTAAATTTATATACCGCCCTATTCCTGAGGGACTCAGGGCGGTGAACAGCGAACGATAAAAAATACATGTAATACAAATGTTAATTAAACAAAAACCAATTAAAATATACTAAACACTCTGGTCCTAGATAATTCAAGACATCCCAGTTTAAAATAAAATCGAAAGCAATATAAAGGGAAAGTTAGGCCAGGCCGGCCTGCTGAAACAGGAATGTTTTGAGGGCACGGCGGAAAGTGCGCAGATCCGGAATCTTCTGTATCTCTGGGGGGAGCTCGTTCCAGATGGTGGGTGCCCCCACAGAAAAGGCTCTCCCCCTGGGGGCCGCCAGTCGACACTGTTTGGCTGACGGCACCCTGAGAAGCCCCTCTCTATGGGAGCGTACTGGGCGGTGAGAGGCTATTGGTGGCAGAAGGCGGTCTCGTAAGTACCCCGGTCCTAAGCCATGGAGTGCTCTAAAGGTGGTAACTAAGACCTTGAAGCACACCCGGAAGACCACAGGGAGCCAGTGCAGCTCGCGCAGGAGGGGAGCCACATGGGAGCGCCATGCTGCTCCCATAACTACCTGCGCGGCCGCATTCTGGACCAGCTGGAGCCTCCGGGTGCTCCTCAAGGGGAGCCCCATGTAGAGAGCATTACAGTAGTCCAGGCGTGAAGTGACGAGGGCATGAGTGACCGTATTTAACGAGTCCCGATCCAGAAAGGGACGCAACTGGCGAATCAGGCGAACCTGATAAAAAGACCTCCCGGCCACAGCCGTCAAGTGTTCTTTTAAAGAGAGCCGTGAGTCCAGGAGGACGCCTAAGTTGCGAACCCTCTCCGTGGGGGGCAATGACTCATCCCCAATAGTCAGTGATGGCACCAACTGACTATATCGGGACGTCGGAAACCACAGCCACTCGGTCTTGGATGGGTTGAGCCTGAGTCTGTTCCTCCCCATCCAGATCTGTACAGCCTCCAGGCACTGGGACATCACTTTAAGGGCATCATTGGGGTGGTCCGGGGTGGAGATGTATAGCTGAGTATCATCAGCATACTGATGATACTTTACCCCAAAACCACGGATGATCTCACCCAGCGGCTTCACATAAATGTTGAACAGAAGGGGTGAGAGAACCGACCCCTGTGGCACCCCACATACAAGGGGCCTCGGGGACGACCTCTGCCCCCCTGTCAACACAGACTGCGACCGATCAGAGAGAAAGGAGGAGAACCACCGCAACACGGTGCCCCCCACCCCAACCCTTCCAACCGGTGCAGCATGATACCATGGTCGATGGTATCAAAAGCTGCTGAGAGGTCTAATAGGACCAGGACAGAGGAGCAACCCCTGTCCCGGGCCCTCCAGAGATCATCTACCAATGCGACCAATGCCGTTTCCGTGCTGTATCCAGGCCTGAAGCCCGACTGGAAAGGATCTAGATAAGACGATTCATCCAAGTACTGAGGAAGCTGTCGCGCTACCACACTCTCAACAACCTTCGCAACAAAGCGAAGGTTGGAGACTGGACGGTAATTAGCCAACACTGCTGGGTCCAGGGAAGGCTTCTTGAGGAGAGGCTTCACCACCGCCTCTTTCAAGGTGGCGGGGAAGGCACCCTCTCTCAAGGAAGCATTTATAATCCCCTGGAGCCAGCCTCGTGTAACCTCCCGAGAGGCCAGCACCAGCCAGGAGGGACACGGGTCCAATAAACATGTGGCCGCGCTCAGCTTGCCCAGTATCTTGTCCACGTTTTCCGGAGTCACAGAATCAAACTCTTCCCAGATAATATTCTCAAGACTTGCCTCCATCCTCCCTCCCGAATCTACCCAGTCAGAGTCCAAATTTTCCCGAATCTGAGCGATTTTGTTATACAGATATTGTACAAAGTCCTCGGCTCTACCCTCCAAGGGGTCCTCCCGCACTTTCTGGTGGAGCAGGGAGTGGGTCACCCTAAACAGGGTGGCCGGGTGATTATCTGATGACGCAATAAGAGCGGAAAAATAGTTACACTTTGCCGCTTTTATTGCCACCAGGTAGGTCTTAATATGAGACCTTACCAGTGTTCGGTCAGATTCAGAACGGCTGGCCCTCCAACTGCTCTCCAGGCGTCTTTTCCGGCGTTTCATCTCCCTCAGCTCCTCGGTGAACCAGGGAGCCAGGTGAGATCGATGCCGGGTTAGAGGCCACAAAGGCACGACCCGGTCCAAAGCTCCAGCGGCCGCCCAATCCCAGGCAGCCACTAGATCTTCAGTCGAGCCGTGTGCCAGAGCCTCAGGAAATGGCCCAAACTCCGTCTGGAACCTATCCGGGTCCATCAGGCGCCTGGGGCGGAACCACCTCATTGGTTCCGCCTCCCTGCGGCGGGGTGTGGCGGTTCGAAGGTCAAAGCGAAGGAGGGAGTGATCTGACCATGACAAGGGCTCGATCGCTATATCCCCTATCTCGAGACCACTCAGCCACTGACCAGAGACAAAAACCAGGTCCAGCGTGTTTCCCCCTGTGTGAGTAGGGCCATAAACTAATTGGGTCAGGTCCATGGCCGTCATGGAAGCCATGAACTCCTGAGCCACCTCAGACGCCTCACCGACGGATGGCAGGTTGAAGTCCCCCATGACCATAAGCCTAGGGGTATCAATCGCCACCGCGGCTATAACGTTGAGTAGCTCAGGCAAGGCCGCTGCCACGTGGCAGGGAGCCACGTACGTAACCAGCAGGCCCATCTGCACCCCATGACCCCACTTCACAAGGAGGGACTCACATCCGGCCGTCTGAGGAACAGTGGCCTCCCTCGGACCAAGAACCTCTTTAATAATAACTGCCACCCCCCGCCCCTTCCCTGTGACCTTGGCTGATGAAATGCCCGGAAACCGGGTGGGCACATCTCTACGAGAGGGGCTCCCCCCTCCTGGCCCAACCAGGTCTCCATAATACCCACCAGGTCCGCTCCCCCTTCCTGAACAAGATCACACTTTACAAACTTTCACACTTTACACACACAAAATTCCACATACAGCTTTGTGAGATTTTGTGTGTTTGTGTAGTTAGAGTGAAACACTATAGAAACACACTAAATCTCAGAAAGCTGCACAAACATTATTTTATTTTAATTTATTTTTATTTTATATAAAAGCAGCTAAATTTAAAACTTCCTAAACTTTAAATGGCTAGGTCTAAAAAAAGAACAACTAAAAAAAACCTCAATTAACTATTTTTTTTAAAGCTCCCAAAGGGGAAAAAAACTTACCCAATAGAACAGGGGTCTCCAACCTTGGCAACTTTAAGATTTATGGACTTCAACTCCCAGAATTCCTCAGCCAGCTTTGCTGGGAGTTGAAGTCCACAAGTCTAGGCAGGAAGGCAGGCAGGCAGAAAGAGCTGCTCACCGATGAGCTTGATTGCAGGCAGGGAGATTCAGTTGCTTGCTGATGCATGGATTGCGATCGTCCTGCGATCAGCAGCTAAGGTAAGCAAGCTGGAGGCTGGGAGAGAAGGGGGGAGAAAAAAAGAAACTTTTTTTCTTTTACATGGCTCTGGCGATCCAAGCTGAGTTGCCTGATTAGCAGGCAACTCAGCTGGGATGTCAGAGCTTGGCTGGTCAGAGCCATTTAAAAGGAAAAAAAGGCTCTGATGATCGCGGGGCTCAGCTGGGCATGGGGGGATGGGGCAGGGATTTTTGCTACCGGTTCTCTGAACTGCCCGCCGCCATCGCTACCTACTCGCCCGAGCCGGTCCGAACCGGGAGCATTTCACCCCTGAGTGAAAGTAATGTAAATACTCTTCATATCATAGGCTACCTATTTGCATTTCCTATCTCAATTCTTCCTCTGGCTGGTTGATGGGTAAATGTGGGCTATTTTGGCTCAGTTCTCATCAGGATGTCACAGAGAAGGAAGTGCATAAGCAAGTGAAAGAATGAGGTGGTTGTTCACCTGATAAAATTTTCTATAGTGCTCTGCCCATTTTATTTACAGGATGTAAATTTAATCTGGACATTCGGCAGCCCACCCACCCTTTTAACCTTCCAAAAAGTGCTCAAGACCCAGCCTTTCTCTTAAGTGCTGGAATATGGTGAGATTGGTAAAATGAACGTGTTGTGGGCTGCACAAGGAACCAAGAATGACACCAAAAGCTACTCAGAGTAGTTTATTGTTTCTTGCCTATAAATGGGAATCTTTCCAGACAAAAGCACATATCTGCCTAGGTATTAGATATAACCTGTGAAGAGTTAGGGAGGATCCACCCTGGCTCTCTTCCCGCATACCAAGGATTCCAGGCTAATCTGCTTATCTCCTTGGTTTCTGAGACTCTGAACCACATTCCACCAGTTTAGCTATTGTGCCAGGTCTTTTGTTGGTAATATTTTTGTTGCTAAATAGATGTTGTTTTATTTTTGGTGGTAAGTTGCACAGCAGTGGTGGGTTCAGAGGTGGGTTTCAGCAGGTTCTGACCAGTTCTGGAGAACCGGTAGTGGAAATTTTGAGTAGTTCGGAGAACCGGTAGTAAAAATTCTGACTGGCCCCGCCCTCATCTATTCTCTGCCTCCCAAGTCCCAGCTGATCGGGAGGAAATAGGGATTTTGCAGTAACCTTCCCCTGGATTGGGGAAGGAATGGAGATTTTATAGTATCCTTTCCCTGTCACGCCCACCAAGCCACGCCCACAGAACTGATAGTAAAAAAAATTGAAACCCACCACTGAGTGGGTTGCTCCTGGTTCGGTCTGGTTCTTGCGAACCAGTAGTAACGGCGGCAGGAGGCTCCGCCCACCTGTGCCCACCCATCATGAATGATCTGCGCATGCGCAGAAGCTTCTCTGCATGTGCAGGCACGTGTGCGTTCCCGTTGCATACCGGTAGTGGAGGTAAGTAGAACCCACCCCTGTTGCACAGGGTTTAGTACAAGGGGGGTGGGTGTTATATAAATGTTTTAAATAAATGTCTCCACACACCTCAGTTCATGGAATTTAGGAGATTTCCACACATCTTTCTCTGGTATGCATCAGGAAGGCAATTTTCTTACTTGAAGCCATCACCTTCATTGTAGACAATGCCCCCATCCCAGGGGTGGGTTCTACTTACTTTTACTACCAGTTCGCAACGGGGCATGAAGCATTCTGATGACGTCAGGGCTGGTGGGCGGAGCCTCCCTCCGGTTTTACTACCGGTTCTATAGATCTGGTCCGAACCAGGAGCAACTCACCACTGCCCCATCCTATTTGGGCACTGAGCAGTGGGGGAGAAATATTTTCTCCCCTTCAGTTAGTGGTCACCGCTCTCCACAGCCATGCTGTCCTGGACAGTTGAGTTGCTGCCTGCTTCTGAAGGGCTGTGGACTAAGACTTTTTTCTCCTTTATCAAATTCACTGGTCAAACAGTGAAAGCTTAGAGGGTTTTTTTCTTTCCTTTTTTAAAAAAATTATCCACTCTGGATGCACCAAGTAGAATGAAGTCAAGTATGAGGAGGGGGCTCACACAAAAACCCTATCAATGGAAATGTTGTCAACTCCATCCCCATGAAAAAAGTGATGCGTTACCATTGCAGATGGGATATGTAAATCAGCAGCAGAATCCCTCCTCAGGGCCTGTAGTAAGCATGTTTAAACAAGCCATCATAGTGAAGGCTGGGAAAAGGGATGGGAACTTTTCATATGTGCACGCGCACATGCTGTTCTTCTGTAAGTTAATGGCATATTTACTTTTACAGTGTTTTGGGTAAATAATCTCTTATTTCCAATGTAGATAGAGTGATCTTAGTTTAGCAAACTATATATTCTTTTATATATAAAGCTCTTTAACTGACGCTTCACTATCTTGCTCCTTTGGTTCCTGATCACACAGGTCTCTAATCACAAGCTGATATGCTCATTTTGTTAGCTGCTTTTGTATTTATACTTCTCCGCTTACTTTTAGCACAGAAAGTAGAAAGAGGGAAAAATATTTTTTTCCCAAATGGTTAGGGTTAATTATTATTATTAATAATTATAATTATATATTAGTTAATATAATTAATTATAATAATTAATAATCCATTATTATCTAGCCTCAATGACATCTGATCTGTCCCTCCCAGTTGTGGATTTTTTGTTGCCACAGGATCAATCTGTTATGCAGACCTCTCCTTCTAATTCCACTTGCCCTTGCTGGTTGCTCTGCTACAAATTCCTTCTCCATTTTTCTTCATGTATCACCTCCAGACCCCACAGCACAAATATCTCTCCTCTGTTGCCTGTGAAGTCTGTCCTTTATATCTTTGCACTAAAAGGCAGAGGGCCTGTTCCAGTGGTGGGATTCAATTTTTTTAACAACCGGTTCTGTGGGCGTGGCTTATTTAGCTGATCATGTGACCGGGTGGCCGTGGCTATGTGTATAGGGACTACTCAGAGGGCTGAAAAAAGTCACTTCTGACCGGTCCTCTCACTTTTGACTGGTCCTCACACTTATGACCATCCTCATATTTATGCCTGTTGTAGCATTCTTAACAACCATGTCACTCATTTCACAACTGCTTCTCTTCACCATGGTGACAAGATAGGGCAAAAAACATAGTGGTGGGTTGCCCCTCGTTCGGACCAGTGCGAGGACCGGTCAAAAGTGCGAGGACCAGTCAAAAATAACTTTTTCAGCCCTCTGAGTAGTCCATATGCAGAAAAGGACTAGCCAGAGGGCTGAAAAAAAAGTTATTTCTGACAGGTCCTCACACTTTTGACTGGTCCTCGCACTTATGACTGGTCATCATTTATGCCCATTGCAGCATTCTTAACAATCATGTCACTCATTTCACAACTGCGGTGCTTCATGTGACTGGGTGGGCGTGGCCAGGTGGTCATGTGGCATCGCTTCTTTGCCCTAATGACAGTTTGCTGTAATGGTCATAAGTGTGAAAAATGGTCATAAGTCACTTTTTCCAGTGCCATTATAACTGTTGTAAATCAAGGATTACCTGTAGAAAAATACAAAAAGCTTCTTTGCTTGCAAAAAGCTGCCCTAAATACCAATCATTAGATTAGAAATACCTGCAAATTGGAGTTACAAATCAGGGAGGGTGCCAGAGCACCTTGAAGAATTAAAATAGTTAAAATGCAATGATAACTATCAGCAGCCAACTCTTGCTCATAAAGTGAAACCCTTTAGGAGAGAGATCATTTAAGCTCTCCAGAATGAAGCAAAGCAGCAAACAGAGTAGCTGTTGCTTGTTAAACCAATTACCAGAACAAACAGACACAGAACTAGTCAGATTTCCAAAGCTGCTTCTTTTCAGGAACAGAGATTAACATTTTTCCTTCCAAGCAAAACTGAATAGGGAAAATTATTCCATCACTAAACACAGGATTAAACATCATCAAACCAGTTTTAGACCAAAAGTCAGAAAGGGTATGTAAACTCACGTTTGAAGGTCAATCTTTCTAGCTAGCTGAATGTCACTCATCTTGGTTCCTTGTCATTAAAAGCTTCTGCTTTGTTATTTAATTATTTCTTCAAAGTGCTGATCATTGCAACCTGGCTGGAAGAACTCCAACAGGGGAGTATTTTCTCCCAACAGCGGTGTAAAAAGCTTAAAATAACCCTTCCCGTTTAAGAAAGTCAAGCAAAAAAAAAAACCTCCGAGAACCTCCGGAACCAGAAGTGACAGTGAGTCTAGGCATACTGCCAGAGAGGCATTTTCTGTAAGCAGGGCAATAAAGATTAGGCTAGGAAACAACACCAAATGTAATTCCTTACAGGATTAACCTGTAAAGTGGAAAAAAACGAAAGGAGATTTCTTTTAACAACCGGTTCTCTGAACTGCTTAACTACTTAAGTACTTAACAACCGGTTCTACCGAACCGGGGCGAACCAGTAGAATCCCACCACTGAACGGGCATAAATGTGAAGATGGTCATAAGTGTAAGGACCAATCAAAAGTGCAAGGACCGGTCAGAAATGACTTTTTTCAGCTATACACATAGCCACGGCCACCCGGTCAAATGATCAGCTAGCCACGCCCACCCAAATAAGCCACGCCCACAGAACCTATTGTTAAAAAAATTGAATCCCACCACTGGAACAGGCCCTCTGCCTTTTAGTGCAAAGATATAAAGGACAGACTTCACAGGCAACAGAGGAGAGATATTTGTGCTGTGGGGTCTGGAGGTGATGCATGAACAAAAATGGAGAAGGAATCTGCAGCAGAGCAACCAGCAAGGGCAAGTGGAATTAGAAGGAGAGGTCTGCATAACAGATTGGTCATAACACCACTGGCCTGTTCATACAACATTAGGCAAGAAGCTTCTTTCTTAGTTTCTATGTGACACTTTGTATGTCTTTGGCAGGTAGAAAAACAATTATCCTTGTGACAGTAGTGGGATTCAGATTTTTTTACTACCGGTTCTGTGGGTGTGGCATGGCTTGGTGGGCGTGGCAGGGGAAGGATACTGTAAAATTTCCATTCCCACCCTACTCCAGGGGAAGGTTACTGTAAAATCTCCATTTCCTCCAATCAGCTGGGACTCAGGAGGCAGAGAATAGATGGGGGCGGGGCCGGTCAGAGGTAGTATTTACCGGTTCTCCAAACTACTCAAAATTTCCACTACTGGTTCTCCAGAACTGGTCAGAACCTGCTGAATACCATCTCTGCCTTGTGACTATTTTACAACATTATCCTGATCCGGAAACCTCACATTGCCATGTATCACCATGGCCAAAGAGAAGAAAAGAGTTAGAACTCAGAATGTCCTAAATCAGCTTTATTTCCGTCCAGTTTCCAAATGGAAGAACAAGCTGCAATGCAGAAAAGTCTGAAGTGTTGTTCAACTGAGCCTTGGCACAGAAGTAATACTTAAGGCTGCAAAAAGAAAATGAGGAAGTGAGTGTTCTACTCATTCTTAACTGATTTCAGAGGAGAGGGAGGGAGGGAGGGAGGGAGAGCTTTTGGACAAAAAAATTGCAAATTTGAGACAGGACACAAAGGAGTATATCTGTCTGAATAATCAAGGTTTCACCTTAATAACATTCCCTTCCACAAATACTGGGACCTGCAAGGAAAGGCTTCCTAGGGGTTTCCTAATTTTTGTCTCTCCCTCAAATAGAGGAATTAATATCCTGGACTGGAGGTGAGAACAGGCTGATATAAATGAGGGAAGAAATGTCCACTTCAATTTATGTCTCAAATGATTTAAAGCTTGGGAATGTTGGGAGAGGGAGTCATTAATATTAATCTGGAAATACAGGAATAGCAAAGGCTAATTTTGGAAAGAAGAGGAAGCAAGACACATAAGAAGCAAGATGAAGAGTTTGAGGAAAGAAATGCATATTAAGCAGAGAACAGATAAAAAAGCAGCTTCATCTTTGTAGTAGGAAGGGGCGCCATTTTTAAAAGAATACTTTAAAGAATTGCCATTGTGTTCAATTTACTGTTACAATCATTTTTCACCAATAAGTTTGTAGTTACGGGCCAACACAACTTGAGGTCACTAGGTTGGAAGACTGATAAGTGTTTTCTCCGTCTGTGAATATTGGGGCTATTGGTGTCTTCCAATTCCATTAATCGGTTGCCCTCTTGAGAACTAAATGAGATTAAGATTAAAGTATTCCTAATTAAAATGAACACAAGTATAGGACACCACAAAAATATCCAAGGAGCAAAAATAATGCATCTTAATTCAAATTAAAATGTGTCCTTTACATACTCATCCCTGATTATTCATTACAAGATCTATAGGCATCTTTACTAATAGAGTAGCTCTCTCCCCCAAGTTATAAAATGAGCCACATATTTTGACAAAGACATTCTAGAATCCACCAGTCAGAATCCCTTGTTACAGAAAATTGGTAAAATCTGCTAGAGAAGACCCAATTGATCTGTTTTTAGTACTGTGAGTATTGAATTCTACCTAAGGAAATTCTTGTTTAGCAGAATTGTATCTTTAGGCTTATTTCGAAACACTTGAAGAAACACAGAATTAAATGGTGTGATGATAGCAAATGGGATCCAACTGTCAATAAAGGCAATACTCTGTGCACATCGAAAGAAACCATTTTAGCAGCATGAGATTTCATCTACACAGAACTACAGGTAGTCCTCAACTTAGAACAGTTTATTTAGTGACCGTTCAAAGTTACAACGGCACTGAAAAAAGTGACTTATGACCATTTTTCACAGTTACAACCTGTATAGCATCCCCTTGATCACGTGATCAAAATTCAGATGCTAGTAACTGGTTCATACTTACGACCATTGCTGGGTCCTAGGGTCATGTGATCCCATTTTGCGACCTTCTGTCAAGCAATCAATGGGCAAGCCGGATTCATTTACCAACCAGGTTACTAACTTAACAACTGCAGTGATTCACTCAACAACTGTGGCAAGAAAGGTTGTAAAATGGGGCAAAAATCACTTAACAAATATCTCACTTAACAATAGAAATTGTGGGCTCAATTGTGGTCATAAGTCAAGGACTACCTGTACAGAGAGGACTCACCAATATGCAATCAATGAAATATCTCGGTAATACAGAAGAAAGCAAATACTTATTTTACGAATGATTTATTCTATATAAAGGCTATTACCTTTATGTAATTTAACTTAACTGTTTAATATCAACATCTGGAACTATTTTTCACTCCAGAGACATGAAACAATAAAAGCAGTGTATTTTTGTATCTATTTCCAATACATTTACTATCATTATTCCTCTTATTCCTGTTAATACAATATAATATCTGAAAGAAAGAAACTGACTTAACCAGCTGGTTGGGAAATTTTGAAATGACAGACATCCAGCTCTTGCATAACTTATTCTTAACTTTTTCCTCGCTCACACCTTTGCATAGGAGTGGCTGCGAATGTCTTGGCATTCTGGGAATTCACTGCAGGCAAATTTTTTTTTTTAAATGTTCCTAAATACACTTTGAAAAGAAGCACAGTATAAAGCTTTCAGTGTACCCTGTTCCCCCGAAAATAAGACCCTGTCCTATATTTTTTTGAATCCCAAAATAAGCACTTGGCCTTATTTTCAGGGAGATCTTATTATTTTGGGGTGTGTGGAGCAAGATGGGGCTCCTCTTGCCCTCTTATCTGATTTCCAGCTCTGCATTTAAATATTTTCGGGGAGGGCTTATTTTCAGGGGGAGGCTTATGTTAGCGCATGCGCTCAAAAGCCTGATTAGGCTTATTATCAGGGGATGCCTTATTTTCGGGGAAACAGGGTACTGCTTTATTTGTTAACTAGAATATATGGAATTGAGTGTCAAATATAGACAATACAGATAGTTCTCAATTTATGAACACAATTGAGCCTAACATTTCCATTGCTAACCAGAACAGTTGTTAAGTGAGTTTTGTCCCATTTTATAACTTTCCTTGACACAGGTGTTAAGTGACTCAATGCAGTTGTTAAATTAGTAACACGGTTGTTAAGTGAACACTTCTGCATTAACTTTGCTTGTCAGAAAAGGAGATATCACATGATCCTGGCACACTGCAGCCATCAAATACAAACCAGTTGCCAAGCATCCAAATATTTTGATCATGTTACCATGGGGAGATACTGCAATAGTCATAAGAGTGAAAAATGGTCATAAGCCACTTTTTTCACTGCTGTTGTAACTTTGAACAGTCACTAAAGGAATGGTTGTAAGTGGAAGACTACACGTAAAGGCTAAGGACTTTTTTTTTTAAAGCCCTGGTATTTTCCCCCTTCCATGGGCTCATTTAACATAAACCTAAGCAATTTGATACAGATGGTTCAGGTACTTTTTAAAGATAATAGCTAAATATGTCTAAAAAAATTACTGTGTATAAATAAATGCACAAACTCCACTGATACAGGACCTCCTCTACCCAACAGTGAAAGCTGACAGACTGTACCTGTTGCCTGATTTTTGGAGAGGTTCAACAAAAGCACGGAAACAGAAGATGTTTCTCTTGCTCCTTTCGTTTTTCTGAATGGCACAGCAGACATTTGGCACACCAGTGTATTGCCTGGAGGAAAAATTCAGGTCTGCAGATGAGAAGGCTGTTTCCATGCTGAACGTGCATGTTGAATAATCAAAGGAAAGATTGAGTAGCAAAAGATTATTATATACTTTCTTAGGCCTTGGAACAGTGCAAAAGTTCAGTAAGAACTAAAGGCAACAATTGGTCTCTCTTCTTTAGCACACTTATCTACTCCATCCACACTCCCAAAAACAGTGAAAGGAAGCAGTAGCTGCTTCTTGCCTCCATGTTGTACTTTTCCTGTCCTCCAAGGATTAATGGTTCACCTGTTTTCTCCTTTACAAAGGACTATATTCTTGCACTTCCTGTTTCAATTCTCTCATTGGTTGATATGTAAATCTAGACTATTTTGGCTCAGTTCTCATTAGGATGCCATGGAGAGGGTAGAGCACCAGCAAGTGAGTGAATGAGATGGTTTCTCATCTGTTGATCCATTTTCTAACCCACCCACCCCCCATGGAGTAAATTCAGGGTTGAAATCCAGCAGGTTCTGACAGGTTCTGGAGATCCAGTAGCGGAAATTTTGAGTAGTTTGGAGAACCGGCAAATATCACCTCTGGCTGGTCCCAGAGTGGGGAGGGAATGGAGATTTTGCAGTATCCTTCCCCTGGAGTAGGGTAGAAATGGAGATTTTGCATGCCCCTGCCATGCCTACCAAGCCATGCCCAGCAAGCCACACCACACCCACCAAGCCATGCCCACAGAACCAGTAGTAAAAAAAAATTGAATTTCACCACTGAGTAAGATGAACTGTTTGTGCTCATGTCTCAGGTTACCAATGTGGGCCCTATGATCTGACTATCTTCCCAGAGAGAATAAGCAAGATGGTGCCTTTTCTTGCTTTCTTGCATCTTAACGAAGTGGGACAGAAGCAAAAGGGATGCTAGCAGCTGCCTATCTGGGAAGCCTGCCCTAGAGACCTTCTTCCAGGTACCTTAAGTTATGTTGAAAAAGAAAAAAAACAAAACGAAAGAGAGCTAATTTTCCTGTTAGATCACTTCTCATGTCAGATTTTTTTCCCCCCCTTCAGAGTCAACATAGCAGGCAATCTGAGGAACGAAATCAAACAAATCTTATCAAATCCAGTATCCCCTATTTGTGGTTTTAGGTATCTTGTTTTCAGTTTAAGGGTCTACTGAACAGAACGCTCACGTTTATTATCGAGTTAATAAACCTAATAAAACAAATCCACAAAGTCCATGCCGAGCCACATCGGTATTAAAAGTAACCTACAATCAGCCTGTTGTTTTTGTAGTGGCAGACTAACTCGGCTATATCTCTGGAAAGTTTTAAACATAAGCCAAGGTCCTGCGGGTCACGCAGGCGGTGGACTGTGACAACCAATGTTAATTCCCCAAACTTTTCTGCCAGACTTGCAGGCGGAAAGCTCGACTTTTGAAATTGCCTCGTTCCCGCGGAAGTCCTGGAAGCGCCCGTTGCCCGGTTTGAACAGGTTACTTGCCCAAAGCTGGCTCTTTTCCGCCCCTTCCCTAATCGGCCCGAAAGGCTCTTAAGCAAATGAAGACAGCTGTCTCCTTCGTCCGACGAGGAAGTGTTGCTCAGCTGAGCCTCGGCGCTGAGGAAATAGTTGGGGCTGCGAAGGAGAAAATGAGGAAGCGAGCGCTCCACTCATCCTGAACCAAACCTGAGCTTCAGCAGAAGCGCCCAGCGGGCGTGGGCAGAAAAGAGCCGAGGCGTCGGGGGAGAAGCGCGCCGATTTGGGAGCTGAAGCTGGAACGGGGGGTGGGGTGGGGGCTGGCGAAAGCTCGCCGCCGAGATCCTGAAGGCGCAAACCGACGAGGATTTCACTTGCGAGCGCGTCTCTCCGCAAATTCCCTCCCGCAGAGGCAGGGGCTGGTGAGGAGAGGCCCCTGTCGGAGGTTCTCACCACCCGTCGGTTTCTCAAGTAAGAGGCGTTTCTTCCCGAATTTCGAGAGACGGTGTGCGTGTGCGTGAGAGAGAGAGAGAGAAAGGGAGAAAGGGGGTTCCGGATTCCCCTTTTTTAATGGCAGCCAGGATTTGGAGTTGGGTAACTGCGGGAGACGGACGGAGGAGGAGGAGGAGGAGGAAACCCGAGGTCCGACTTAAGGTTTCCCTACTCCTTTCAAGTTTGGGAAGCTGAGAGTAACCTGGAGGACAATGCCCTCCAAAGCGAGAAATATACCGAAAAGGTCGCTTGGAAGGCGGGACGTGAGGATGCGAGGTCAAGCTCAGCAGAAGCAAGGCAGGGAATGAGTCATTTCGGGGAAAGAGGCGCGTCTAGTGTGAAAAGAGGATGAAAAGAAAGCAGGTCCCTCGGGGGGAACTCCTTGAAAAAACAAAAAAAACTCCTTGAAAAATCGCGCCTGCGTTAGGTTACAGTTCTCGCCTTCTCTCGCAAAATGGTTGGCCCAATGCAACTGGACGAAACGGGTCCAAATGGTTGGTGGTTATGGTCCAACGAAACTGGAGTTTCACTAGGTTGTGACAGGCTGATGTGTCTATGGATAGTTGTGGATAATAGTTACCTGGATGCACAGATAAACATAGTAGGTTGTTGTTGTTTTTTTGAAGATTTTTTTTTTTGTTCCATACAAGCATTGACAGAACTGAAGTGAAAGCTGCCTTGCTCCTGAAGTCAACTCAAAATCGCTTTTCTTTGTGAAGGATTTCATAATATACAGAGTACAAGTGGAAGGTTTTGGGGTTTTTTTTGGATCAGGCACAATTTTGTTTTGCGTTGCTGGTTTTTTTTGTCTTGTTATATTAGCGTGCAGATCCATTTGACAAAAGTTGCCCTTATAGGCGTGATTTTATCTGTTTGGCGGATGAATCTTAACAAACACAGTGAGGAGTGCTTAAAAAAAAAGTAAAAATGCCTTCTGGGCTACACAAGATAGGGAAGTAAAAGTGGCTGTTTTACAATAAGTGCAGAAATAGGGTGGCTTGACGCAGATGGCAGGAGGGGAAACCAGGAATCAGAATAATGTGTACAGAATTGTTGATCATAAGCCATCTGCCTACAGGAGGAGAGAATGAAATGGGATTGGAAATTAAGATCCTTCATGAACAACTTAGCAGGTTTCATTTGCTTTTGTCTTATGTTTGATTAGTAGGGTTATTTAACTTCTTAGGATGTATTTTGGGTGTCTTGTGCCAGTGAGTCAGTGTTGACTCCTGGTAACTGACTGGATCAGTCCCTGCAATTTTCTTTGTCACTGCCTCCTTCTTAGAATTCCCAGTTTCTAGCCTGATGTCTTAACTACTACACCAGACTGGCTCTCATATCAATTTAGGACAAAGTAACCTTCAATTTATATTGCAGTCTGCACATCACTATTACTTAAGAACAGTTCTTTGGGATCTTTGTTTTTCCTTGTTTTATCCCCTTAGAATTATTCTGCAGAGAAACACCCTCAAGACTTTGAATGGGTACTATTGACAAATTCTGAATGTGTGAAACTGTAGGCTAAGTTACAGGTTAATTTCACTTTTGAATAACTCAGAAATCTGTAGGCCCTGCCAGAGTAGGATTCAAGACAGAGTTGCCCTCTTTGCAGTGGGGGCAAATCTTCTCCCTTTTCTGTAAACTGACCCCTTTCCGTCTGCAATTGGCGGGCAGTATGTCACCACTGAACCTAAACAAAGATTGCAAATTCTTCAATTTAGCTGCTGCAGTTGAGAGCAGTGATGGTCTTTTCCAAGTGCAGGCAAGTAAGAAAAGAATGAAACAGATATGGTAAGGGAGGCTAGGTAGAAAGAATATTACGGTGGAATGTGGTGGCAGGTTTTATGGATGTTACTAATGAAAATAGTGACTTTATGCAATGCATTCCAAGCCAATACATTGTATCCTTTTGTCCATGGGGAAAAAAAAGAACTGGGATTTTGGTCTCTTGGACAGATGGAGGAGAAATAGAAATACAGAGCCCCATGGCTGGATGGAGGCCCTAGCCCTGGGGTGATGGGCCATTGATTGATTCATTTACTGATATTTGCCCATCTTATATAACTCTGGGGAGCTCACAACAATGAAAAAGGCAGAACTAAAAACAATAAAAATACAGTATAAAACCACATAAAAGCATATAAGAGTATATTTTATGCATTAAAAATATTAAATAAAATCAGCAGTATTCCAGAAACACTTCAGCAAAATTCAGTATAGCCATTGGCAGGTTCTGCCACACATCTGGATCCCCAAGTGCAGAAGCAAAGCCGCTTCTTCAAAGCCTTGCAATCTAATCTCTGGGGGGATGGTAGTCCAAAGACCAGGTACCACAATAAAGAAGTTCTCTTCCTGGACCTGAACAGATGACACATATTAGTAGATGAGACCTGGAGCATGCCTCTCCTACTGGGCGAAATGGGATAGATAGATACAGTACAACTAGGGAGAGTTGTTGATTCATCCATTAATCTGATTTAACTGTAATACCACAGGTTGCTGACCTTTCTTGGAGTTTATCTTGGGGAAAGACTGATTGAATCATTAAGGGAGAAAAAATTACAACAGTCCTGAGAAAGTGTGAGAAAGTAATTCAAAATAACCCTGCCTTACCATAGGCAACCAGGCAACATGAATGCAGACCACAAATAACCAGGGCTGTTGATTACATGCAAAGATTTCAATTACTTCAGCCCGTGTAATGAACGTGTTATGGGCGATTCTTTTCTATTCTTTAATATATCCTTTAAACCTTATGTATTTAAATTCATTAAACAACCCTGTTGACACATACAATTTTGCTGCAAAGCTACAAATGTGTACATTTTTTTCCTCAAACTCATTTTACTGAATTAGTAAATTCTACGTAAAGTCTACACTAAGACTATCTAATCTTAGTGTATGAAAATATTGTGTGTGTGTGCACCTGCTTGTTTTTCAGTCAGTCATGGCTCCTGGCAATTGCCTGGACAAGTCCCTGCAGTTTTCTTGTTACCATTTTTGCAAGTGGTTTGCCATTGCTTCCTCTTTAAGACTGAGAGAGGGAGAGAATGACTGGCCCAAAGTCAACCAGCTGGCTTTGTGCTTGACAACCAATACTGTATGCAAGTATATTGGGTATATTGAGACCAGAGTTGGTATTCAGCAGGTTCTGACCAGTTCTGGAGAACCGGTAGCGGAAATTTTGAGTAGTTCAGGGATACCATCTCTGACTGGCTCCACCCCCATCTATTCCCTGCCTCTTGAGTCCCAGCTGATCTGGAGGAAATGGGGATTTTGCAATAACCTTCTCCTGGAGTGGGGAGAGAATGGAGATTTTGCAGCATCCTTCTCCTGGAGTGGGGTGGGAATGGAGATTTTATAGTATCTTTCCCCTGCCACACCCAACAAGCCATGCCCACCAAGTCATGTCCACAGAACCGGTAGTAAAAATTTTGGAATCCCACCACTGATTGAGACCAATAATGGATCTCAAAACAGGTATCTACAACTTTTTCAGTAAACAGTGAGAAGAGGGAAGAGACTTAGACCTAATTCCTAATTCTTGTAATGGGATATAAGACTCGCCCTCCATTTTTCTGTGAGGCCTGAGTTTCAGACGCCAATCAATGTTTTTTAGGTAATGGTCATGTGGCAAACCACCTTATCTGGGCAACTCCAAATTACCCTATAAATACTCACTCATTATAAGTTTGGCTGTTTTCCAGACCAGTACAAGAACACATAGAGAACATTTTGTTTAGTTAAGATTGTCCAATGAAAAGTTATCAAAAATACAGATTTATTTATATATGGAAGGGATCAAATCTGAGATAAAAAAAAAAAGACTAGTGAAGAAGAAATCAAAACAAACAGATCTCTCTATTTCTGCTGAATGATACCAATCTTATTTATTGGTTTTATTTATTAAGAATCTGTGGATTGCATTTTGTCAGTCATTACTTGTATGAGCACAGTTGTAAGTTACAAAAGTTGCTGCTCATTTTTTCCCTGAAATTTGTAATTGAGAATCTGATGCTACTGTTTGGGTGGGGGAGGTGGGGGTGGGGGGTTCCAAAGGCCAGTAGGTTGTCAAGCAAGACAATAAGACATTTGTGTCCTTTATTAGACTAAGCCAGCAGCATAGGCCTGAATCACATACAGTATCTCTGCTCCATTGTGGCTGAGTTTTAAATAGAAGTACTGTATCATGTAGGTGGATCTGCAAGACAATACTGTAAGTCAAATTTTAGACTCTGCTGCCTTTACCTCAAGGTTTTCAACAGTCATAATAACACCTTTAGTTATGTTTAATAAGGTTTATGTTAAAAACTTCTGAGGATGTCACAGAAGCACAGACATTTTGTCAGATTTTTGCCTTCAGGAATGGAAAGAGTACTGATTATAGGCAAAGAAATTCAATCTTGGAAACTCCCCTGTCAGACCATATGAAATTTGCTAGGACCAATAGGAAGGGGCATTGGACATTATGTTGAAAGAAGCCTAAAATGCACTGAAGGATCTTCCCCAAAGTACTTTCTAATCTATTCCAGTAAAGGTATTAACCCAAAATGAAACCAGCTGAAAGGGAAGTATTCAGAAGATATTTGTTTAGGAAGAATTAAAAAAGAAAGAAACATTGCTCCTTCCTCAATTTACCCTGCCATCTGTACCCTTTAAATTCAGTAATTTTAATTTTCAACCATAGATATAGTTAAAAATACTGTGCTTGAGAATTATTTATGTGTACAATTTATATAAATTCTAGGGGTGTTCTAGGAGTGTAGATGGTTCTTGTCCTCAGTTCATGGGTCAGCAAAAATAGATACCCAAGTTATCCAACTGATGAACAGCTTTTAATTTGAAGTTGCAAAGTATTTCTGGATATTTGTTATTATTCTGCATCTGCATGCACATATATACTGTATAGTAATTCTGTGATAAAATCTTTCTAATTTTTTTTTAACATTGTCTTTCAATTTGATTGGTTTGCTTAACTTTTTTTAAATCGATATAGTAATTTTTTGGTGACATATTGGGTAGAATCAGGGGTGGGTTCTACTTACCTTTACTACCGGTTTGTAATGGGGCCACGCCCGCTGGTTTTACTACCGGTTCTATAGAACCGGTCCGAACCAGGGCCAACCCACCACTGGGTAGAATGCCAGGGTTTTGCAAGTAATTAGGGGGCAGAAGTATTTGTTAATGTAACTTGTCTCTTATTGTAGATTTCTGCCTGTGTCCTCTTTGATTTTATATGTTTGATCAATTCCATGGGAATATTTCTGAAGGAAACATATGGGTTTTTCAAACCAAGAAATGTGGGAGATTTCAGAGCAATAGAGTGATGCGTAACAAGAATAAATCAAATGCTCTGCAACTTTGCAACATTAAAATAAGCTCAAAATTCATCATGTGTTATTGCTACATATAACAATCCATGATTGTGGAGGTTGAAGTAGATGGACTTTAGCTATTGTGGTATAGTGTCATACTTAATAAGAATATCTTCACTTACATTGAGGAACATTTAGATCATTACATACATAAAGGTCACTTTGTTCCACTTGATTTTCTTTACTTTCATGGGTAAAGTTTTATATTTGCTTATTGCTCTATTGGCTCTGAAATTAGGTATACCTTTTAATGGTCATGTATTGATTCCTTGAGATGCTGGCTCTACATTTTCACATATATGCAAATTATTACAATTTTCTTTCTTTGTGCTATGCTTGATGAGATTTGTTTATTCACAGAATTGGCAGATAATTGATACTTGTATGTATAGTAAAATAAAAAGTCCAGGTTAAGATATAGAATATTGCCTTCACAAAAAATAAATTCAAAGTCAGGACCCACCACCCATAATCCCATTTATTAATTTATATGTCTATATATACATTCTGGTTATAATCTGTTGTGTGAATATGACAGATCTGTCATTTGATTACCTTTAAAATCATTATATGAGAATCAGTTAAGGCACCCAGCTAGAAACCAGGAAACCATGAGTTCTAGTTCCAACTTAGACACAAAGTCAACTGCTTTTTACAGGATGTGTTCAAGCAGAGCCTGGACAGCCATCTGTTTTGGAATGAATCTCTCTCCCGCCTCTCACTCTCTGCATTCTGCTTTATACATTTAGATGTTTGGTAGGTTAAGTTCAGAGCCATTGCTTCCTCTCCTCTGCTGTACTGTAAACTTCATAAATAGCGTCTTATTTTCAATATTAAATATTACCTTCAGGCGAGTGAAATGTAGCTAACACATTTGGAAAAGTGTTGGCTTTTTCATGTAGTGTTGGATTGCTAGCATTAACAAATTATTTATAAAAATAGATGAAGGCAGATGGGCTATTAAAATTCTCAGGGGATTTTTCTCTTATTTTACTGGTTGACATATTTTGCTAAGTGTAACTATAATCCTGACTCTTCCGTCGCTAAAATACTTCTGGTTTTTGACAGAAAACACACTTTCTTTTCTAAGTTTTCATTTTAAAAAAATCTTTGAAAAATAGAGGGTTTTTTCTTTAAAAAAAAATCTAACTGGCTTTCTTAATTTGGTACTTGAAATTAGGACTGTCTTATTGATGCCAACTTCTATTAAATATGCATAAGACTCCCAATATTTTTTTAAAAAACTTTATTATTAACAATTATTTATTATTTTAGCTTGTGCAAGATAGGATATTATGTCCATGCAAGAATTTTAATTTAATCATATTTACTTTCAATTGAAATGGAATTATTTGCTGAAGAATATTATCATGTTGCATTTTTTCTTTCTCTTTGTATATACTTGGAAAATACTTCCGAAATCTGCAGGTAAATTTTTTGAGGATGATGACATGCAGCTGGACTTTAGTAGAAAATTGCTAACTACTCATCCATTCTACTTGAAAAGATTGATGTATGGTATTCGTTGGGGGAGTGGGGTTTGAAAATTATACCAGTAATAAGAACAGTGGAAAATTGCCTAATGTAGGACAAAACTGTTCTCTGATGTTCACATTTTTAAAAGCACATATTAATTCTGTCCCATTTCAACTTCAGTTTGTAAGAGGTCTTGTCTGCTCATATTTTTTGCCTTTTTATACAGTAAATACATTTATAAAATACATCTATGCATGTATATTAATGTGACATATTTGTATAATTCTTCCCACATCCTATCCATGTATACATTTTTATCTTATTTTTCCGTCTCTCTCACCCCACTGCAAATCTCTAAGAATCATTTCAAATAATATTCATCCATTATTAATATTGTCAGATCACACATTAATTTAGAAACTATGAATTTTTAATTTAAAATAAAATTAAACTGAGTAAGGTTAAAATAATTTTAAAAAGATACTCCAAGAGCCCTCAGCCCATCTTAGCAAGATTGGTGGCATACAAGTTTGATAAATATATATATATATATATATATATATATATATATATATATATATATATATATACAGTTTCTAAGGAATAGTCCAAAGATAGTCATAACTACAGAATTCTAAGCAAACAGTTTTTCTATCATTCAGCAGCTCTTAGAATAAAAGAGCAATTGGTTTTTAGAAGGCTTAGTACATCAATGGTGTATATGTATGAGTTATGTGCACCAATATAGACAAACTGTTTGCTTGAATTTATATGCAAACCATTCACACTTCGGTGAATAAAGCTAAACTAGGAAGTTCTTGATTCAGAACTGATGTGCAGTTATGTACATGTACCTATAAACTTTTAAGGAAAGCACTCCTTCAGCCTGTATGCAATAGAAGGATGATGAAATATCTACATTATTGACATAGTTCTACATTATAGTCATTTTAGTTCAAATGCTTCTTTTTACCTGAGTTAACTCAGGGTAAGACCAAAGTTATTAAAACAAAATTATTTTTGGATTTTCACTTTATTGGGAATTAATTTGATGATCTAAAACATGTCAACAATTTTTAAAAATTATTTCCAGTTCAATGGAATGTTGAAAAGGAAAAAAAACCATAAAGGACTTGGGAAACTTTCAGCTAAATATGTATGAAAAAACCTGAAGCAAATGATGTGGGCAAAGAAGATGGCAAAAGAAGCATTGAGATAAGAAGTGGACCAGAGTTAGCCAGTAGTTTCAGTTAAAAAAGAAATTTAGTAATATTTTCCCAAATGCTTTTTCTGAGGAGATAGAAGAGCTGAAGGAAACTTCATGTTATATATTTGAATATATAGTTTAGATTTAACCATTTGAATGATAAGCAGATGATGGAAAAATAATTCAACACAAATGTTGCAATGTTTCATGTTTTTCATTGATTTGACAAAAACGGATTTCAGCTGGGATCCTTAAGAATGAAAAGGTTCTCCTATCTCCTAACCCCCTGTCAGGTTATCCTTAAACTGCTGGAATCTGTTTTTGCTCTTGGATACTTGCCCTACTCTAAGTCCCATCCCTCTTTTGACCAAGAGTCAAAAGGTATTATTAAAGAGTTAGAAGGCATTTCAGAAGCCACAGAATCAGGAGTGCTATTCAGCAGGTTCTGGAGAACTGGTAGCAGAAATTTTGAGTAGTTCGGAGAACCGGCAAATACCACCTCTGGCTGGCCCCAGACTGGGGTGGGAATGGAGATTTTGCAATATCCTTCCCTAAGGAGTGGGGAGGGATTGGAGATTTTGAAGTATCCTTCTCCTGCCATGCCCACCAAGCCACGCCCACCAAGCCACATCACACCCACCAGAACCAGTAGTAAAAAAATTTGAATTCCACCACTGCACAGAATGCTTTCTCTTTCGTGTTTATTTTCTGGCACTACATTGCTTACTCCTGTACTAGAGCATTATGAGCATATTGTTGGCAGCGAAATTATTGTTTCTCTTTGATTTTCATGATTATGATTCATTGATTATTTTTCAGCTCATGATCACATTGTGTACATTTCCATCTCCTGGTTTCAAATAAGATCATCGAGGTAGCATACAAAATAACATACACTTGTACAAAAGTGTCACTAACTTGTTTTTTTTTTTTTTAATTCTTTCTAGGTGTAATATAGCTTCAAAAGCAGATAAGCAAAGAGTAGTAGTGGGAGAAAAATGGCAAGTTATGATAATGTTAGCCACCTATCTTATTTTTTTGGCAACATCACACGTGAAGAAGCTGAAGATTACCTGTTGCATGGAGGACTAAACAACGGACTGTACTTACTGCGACAGAGCCGAAACTATCTGGGTGGTTTTGCTTTGTCTCTGGCAAACAGTGGAAAGGTTTATCATTATACCATTGAGAGGGAAATTAATGGCACTTATGCTATTACTGGAGGGAAATCCCACCGGAGTCCAGTGGAACTCATTGACTACCACTCAGATGAAATTGATGGTCTCGTGTGTTTACTCAGGAAACCATGTAATCGGCCACCAGGAGTGGAACCAAAAACAAGTCAGTTCGAGGACTTGAAGGAAAATCTAATCAAAGAATACGTTAAACAAACCTGGAATTTATGTGTAAGATTATTTTTTTTGGTCCTTTTATGTACGTCTATGGAGATTCTCAATCATCCAGGTCATAGTTGTCCCAAAGGTGCTTTTTCAAGAGGCAACTGGACTTTCTGTTTTTCCTTTGAAGACGTTTCACTTCTCATCCAAAAAGTTTCTTCAGCTCTGGAAGCTTCTTCTTCCTCAGAGCTGAAGAAGCTTCTTGGATGAGAAGCGAAACGTCTTCAAAGAAAAAACGGAAAGTCCAGTTGCCTCTTGAAAAAGCATCTTTAGGGTTCCTTTTCTGTAGTTTTTCTTCTTTTGCTTTTGGGAGGTTAGTGGCTATAGTTGGATAAGTTTCTAAGAGCATGTCATATATGTGGAGAAAGCCAGGATTTCCAATTTTTCTGGAGTTTGGGGAAATTGGAATTTGAAGTTGAATTTGAATTTGAATTTGAAATTCAATTGGAAATTGAAGTTGCTTCCTATACTGTATTTGTTCAGTATAGACATCCTCAGCTTAAACCGATCCATTTAGCAACCTTTTGAAGTTACAACAGCATTGAAAAAAGTGACTTATGACCAGTCCTCACATTCATGATTGTCACAGTATCCCACAATCACATGATCAAAATTCGGGTGCTTGACAACTGGCATATATATATGACAATTGCAGCACTCTGGAGTCATGTCATCATCATTCATGACATTCGTACCCAGCATCTGACAAACAAGTCAATGATGGAAACTGGGGTCTCTTAAAGACTGCACGATTCACTTAACAACTGCAGTAATTTGCTTAACAACATGGCAAAAAAGTCATAAAATCAGCTATGTCTCACTTAACAACCATCTTGCTTATCAGTGGAAATTCCAGTCTCAGTGTGGATTTAAGTGGAGGACTACCTTTACTTCTATTTTAGGACTTAAACTACACTTGACGTATTTTCCCACTATTTTAATTACATACCATTTTAACTACATACCATTTTAATTTCCATCATAAACTACATGCCATGGTTTCCCACCATTTTAAAGTGATACATGTATTTATCCCTTTAAAATAGTGGGGAACTCTGGCATGTATTTAAGCCATTTTGTTCTGAGCATTTTCTGTGAACTGCAAAAACAGGTCAGCTTGCCAGATACCCTCCTCTTGACATGTTGCTATCCTTTGTTCAACAAATAAGAAGTATAGTGATGCTTAAAAGTTTGTGAACCCGTTTGGATTTTCGGTATTTCTGCGTAAGTATGACCTATGATCTGATTTCCTCACAAATCCTAAAAATAGGTAAAGAAAACCCAATTAAACAAATGAGTTAAAAACAGTATACATATTCATTTATTTATTGAGGAAAATAATCCAAAACTACATATTTAAGTGGGGCAAAAGTAGGTGAACCTAATTTTGAAACTTGTGTGCAGAACATACCATATTTTAGGCCATACTTGGAAAGAAAAATTAAAAATTCAAAAGGTTTACAAACTTTAAAGCACCACTGAATGTAAAAGAGTAAGAAAAAACAAGAGGTGAACCAAAACCACAACTTGTAATAGCATGCTTGTTGTACTCCCTAATTAACATACCACTATTGCTGGGTGCAACATTTTTTCTTTTAATTTGAGAATGGATTTCAGAATACCTGGAATTTTCCAGTTATACATACATGTAATTCAATTTGTTATTTTGGAAACACTGATCATGTTATTTCTAGGCAACATTTATTCATATATTTTTTACTTTCAGATATATTGTGTTACTTTCCATGTTTCAAATTTGTTCTCATAAAAATATTCATGTTGGAACTGACTAAGATCCATCTTAGTCCAGCATTTCCTTTTTCACAGTGTCCAACCAGATGCCTCTGGACTGCTCACAAGATGGAGCCATACTCCTGTCTTTCTGATGCTTCTGTGCAGCTGGTATTTGGGACATGCTAAAATTCGTAACCCTTGATAGACTCTAATCTTCAGGATGTGCTAGAACATCTTCTGATAATACAATGTGCTTTGGATGTCCCAATTTCTATCCTGGGAAAGTCAGTACAGGTTCAGATATCGGTCCAACAGGTAGTTCTCAACTTACGACCACAGTTGGGATCAGAACCTCCATCACTAAGTGATGCAGTTGTTAAGTAAGTTGTACCCAATTTTACAACTTTTTTTCCTGCAGTCATTAACTGTATCACCACAGTTGTTAAGTGAATCCAAATTCCCCCATTGACTTTGCTTGTTGGAGGCCCGCTATGAAGGTTACAAATGGTGATCATGTGACACTGAGAAAGTGCAACTTTTATAAATATATGTCAGTTGCCAAGTGCCCGAATTTTGATCATGCAACCACAGAGGTGCTGCAATGTCATAACTATGAGGACTGGCTGTAAATCCATTTTTTTCAGCCCATCATAACTTTGAATGATCAATAAATGAATGGTTGTAAGTCAAAGACTATATATCTTCTACATCAGGGGTATCAAACTAGTGGTGTCACGTCATCATGTGACTTTTTGATGCATCTGGCCCATGGGCCGTGAGTTCTACAGCAAAAGCACAGGTACAAAGTATTAATTCAGTTTTTCTGTATTCATATTCTCTAGCATTCATTTCACTGCTTTGTCATCTAATCACCTAAACTGGTGAAGTTGGCTAATATCCAACTTTAAATATGAATTTCAAAATTCTTGTTTAATGATTTTGTAATTCATTTCTCAGTTATTTTAAATTTTATTTGTATTATTTATTATGACTTTACACCATCTCTACCAGGGTTTATATCACAATCATTTTCACAGTACTGCTTCTGCAGGCAGAAGTTAGAAAACACCACTTTTGGTAAGGGACAAGAAAAAAAAATGGACAGACTGCCCTTGCAGTGAGCCAATGATGGTTGAGAACAATATCATATTTTAAAATCCTTCAAAAAAGGATTAGTGGGGTAAATTTCTCTCAGGGCAAACCAAATATTCAGATGATCTCTAAAACTTATGCTTAAAGTTCTACACTCAGAAAGTTTATACTTTAAAATCTTAGTAAACGGCTCTGTTTATGTCAAAACCATTCATACATCAACTTCCATAATTAACTATATTATATTCTTATATTCTTTGCCCTCCGGTCAATTATATAGGGACATGCCCTTGAGCAAGCAATTATTAGTCAGAAACCACAACTGGAGAAACTGATCGCTACAACTGCACACTTGAAAATGCCCTGGTTCCATGGGATGATATCTCGGGAGGATTCAGAGCAACGCCTACTTCTGGGTACAAAGACCAACGGGAAATTTTTGTAAGTATACATTTTTTCCTACATGACTTAATGCTAAAAAAACAGAAGAAGTGTAGGAAAAATAATCAAAACAATCTTTTTAACCATTCCAACATTTCTTTTTAATGTTGGTCATTGCAGTTCCATTTACTTAAAACAGCATTCATGATTTCTTTACAGTGGCATGATCAGTTCTTTAAAGTATAAAGAACACCATGTCCACCAATTGTGAAGCTGGAAAAAACTTTTTTAATACACTATCACTGTCTCTAAAAATAAAATGAACAAATTAAAGGTAGGTGGTGGTTATAATCTCTGTAGCCAAATAGAAGGTCCAAATTTCAGTTAGTTCATAGTTCATTTGGTCATTGAATGTCAGAACTTGGATGAACAACTAGAGAACTCCCTCTGTTGCTCATTTTAAATTGAAAGATATTGAATTTGACAGATATTTCCATATTCTTTTCTCTAAAACTATAGTTAGGTTGCTGTGCTTTCTGACCATGTTTATACCATTTATACAATTTTTCAACGTAGATATTGTCCCATACATTATCATCTTTCTTCTTCTTTCATTCTGCAGTATTATTTTTAGATTAGTATTTCATACTTTGAACTCAGATCTAAAAGAATTGCCTTTCTTTTTGCTGTGCTATTTACAAATTTAAGCTTGACCTAAGAAAGGCCCTTCTGTGTCTAGAATTCTACAGCTAGCCTGATAGTTGCTGAAAACTCTTAAAGTCCAAACCATACCCAGGTTGAAGAAAACAGAAATAGACCAGTTTTCAGGAAAAGAAAAAAAGAAGACTTGGCCCAAAATGCTATAGCACAATCTCCCTTTTCAATTATTACCTGTGTTTTGGCTTGAAAGAAAAAATAATAAATTACCTAATAACTCTGAAGCAAATCTTACTTGTTGAGGATAATCAAGTGAAAAGTTACAGTTGATAGGTTTCATCTACCATTTAGAAAGCAGATTGCAGTAGCCCCAAGAGTTAGGCAACTATAAACCTACTGTGATCTTAATAGATCTCTAATAATTTACTAAATAAGTAACAGAGAAATATAATAAATAAGATAAGCTGCATAATATATGATTTCATTATAAAACTCTTTTCTAGTATCCTGAAAACCAGAACTAGATTGTGTGAAAGTCTAAATTCTGTAAAGACAGAAAAATGCTGTAATTTGCAGATAAAAATATTCTTATCTATTTGTATTTCCTGTCTTTTTTATTAGAACTAAACTATTTATAGGTTAATCAAAAAATACACAGAATGATAGTAAATCAGGAACTGGAATATACTAATCATTCATGGAAGCTTGGAAATAATGTATTAAGATCGGATCAGTTATATTTTTTTACAGATTGTGATCACAGAATGAGTATAAATCAGTACAGTTTTTTTCTAACTAGCCTTCATTTTTCCTTATTTTACAACTTTTAAAAATATAAACTTCACAGAACATGATTTGAGGGAGGAGGATAAGTAAAAATGAAACCAATTTGTATGATAGTCCTCCTTATCTGGTGTCATTCGGGTATATTAAAGCAATTTTCGCTCAAAGCATTTGAAAGGCATTAGATTGAGGTACAGTAGATTGCTATAAAACATCATGGTGTTACAGTCAGGATAAGACACTTTGTAGATATTAATATCTTTTCTTAGGGATTTTATAAAACTAAACAGATTCTTCTTGATAGATATATTCCCTATTGTGTGCCACTTACTCTCTTATAATCCCTTCTTTTCCAATCTCTCTGTTCTGCAAGAGAGGGAGGGAGGAATAGATCAGACATGGGAGAGATTGCCTAGAGAAATCATTTGTTTTTTTTCCTATTTTTCCTCCCACCCCAAATTTTTCATGGTTTCAGTGTCTACAAATGAACAATGCAATCCAGTCATGGAAGACAAACATCAAATTTACTATAACTCATAATACACTAAGAGAAAAATGATACGTTTTTCTCCTGGTATATTAGCCCAGTGGTGATTTCTAAAATAGGCATATATATTCAGAAATTTTTTGAAAATGTAAGAATCAAGTTGGAATGTTTTATCATATGTGATGGTCAATTTTTGTGGCAAATGATCAACTGCAGGATGAACCAAATTATAAATACTGACTTTCGTTTGCAGTTATTTTCCCGTTAGGTATTGCTAAATTTTACAGAAACATATAAAATAGATTGAACTGTCTTTACATATGATATTTGCTGCCAGGATATTTTGTAAATTACATTTCATTTTGTTGATAGCTTGCGGCCATATCTGAGATTTGGGTTCTCTTAAAATAAGTGTCCTTTAAACTAAGATGGTTTATTTTCAGTAGATAGATCTTTAAAATTTATTTTAAAATTATTTTTAATAATAATTAAACATAACAGTATTGAAACTGCTAAAGTATTAAAATGTCATGAAACTATCTTTATAATTGTTTTGATCCAATTCTAAATGGCTATATAAGGATAACATTTGAGATGTTTCTTTCAGTGGAATAAGTTCTGCTTTCATTTTAATTTTATTTTAACATTATTCTGCAAACTTTTCTGTGTAATTTGCAATTTCTGTTTCTTTTTTCTCCTTTTCCTTTTAAAATAAATTATTCATTCTTTAAAAAATCCCTCAGTCTGAACCACAATCATCCTTGTTTACCTACTGGTGGCAGGAGCAGTTAAAGATTGTAGTTTGGGCAATGTGTCCCAACCAGGGGTGAAATCTACTTACCTTCCTTACTGGTTCAGAAATGCACGTGCCGCACATCACATGCGCATGCAGACCCTCTGCGCATGTGCAGAAGGTAAAAAACACATTACTTACTGGTTAAAACCAGGAAGTAATGACACCCAGGCGGGTGGGTGGAGCCTCGCACCGCCATCGCTACTGGTTCTCCAAACCACCTGCCACAATCACTACCAGATTGCCCGATCCAGTCCGAACTGGGAGCATTTCACCCCTGGTCCCAGCATGTTTTGCCATGAATATTAAGTTAGATTTTCATAGACCTTCTTTTTATATAGACTATAATTTCCCTTTTATTCTTATTTTACTTTTTAGGATTCGGGAAAGAGATAACAGTGGATCCTATGCTCTTTGTTTACTCAATGAAGGCAAGGTAGCACATTATCGCATTGATAAAGACAAGAAAGGAAAGCTTTCAATACCAGCTGGAAAGAAATTTGATACTTTATGTCAGGTTTGTTGAATAGTATTCGCTTAACTATTTAACTTGTTTCCTGGTTGTTTACATATTTACGTTGCTGTAAGTGTCCATAGTTTTTAACAATATAATTATATTCATAGTTAGATTTATTGAACCCTTATGTATGTGTTGTGTGTGGTTGTGTGTATAAAATATGCCATGTTTAATATTGATTAAATTAACCTGTCCTATTAAGATAACCCAGCAAGTTTTGTGGCAGAGTAGATTCAGAAAGATATTTGTAATAATAGATCTATTACAGATCTATTATATTTAGATCTATAATGTATCTATTATATTCAGATCTATTTAGATCTTCATTTAAACCTAGATGAAAATAGCTATTGAAAAAAATCTAGGATTCCATTTCAGAATATGTCAAATATTTTCTGTATCTTGAGTGAGTTTCAGTTATAAAATGTCTCAAAAGAGAGACTACCTTGGAAAATTTTAATCTTGGAAAGGAAGCAAACAATTGCAATAAACAAACAATTTTTTTTTTGAAAAAAATTATTTAAAACATTAGACAAGACTATACACAAAAACTTGCATAGAAGGAAAAAACAAAACAAACATATATGTAAATTGTCATCCCTAGTTGAATACTGATAAATATATTTGAAAGATAATAATTCTTGCCTTTATATATTTTTAAGTGTTTTAATCATTGTGACATTATTTTAATTGTTGGATGAACTTCACCCAGATTCACATTCAATGAGATGGATAGCCCTATCTCATACCACCTATATAACATTGTAGAGCAAGGGTGTCAAACTCGATTTCATTGAAGGCCGCATCAGTGTTGTGTTTGACCTTGGAGGGCAGGGGATAGGCATAGCTGGGGGTGGCGGTGGCCATGCTAAGCATGGCCAGCTCAACGTCACTCGTGTCAGGGCACCTGTAGTGGCCAAATACTAAGGCAGGATTTCCCCGAGACCCTACCTCACATTCATTATAATTTCCTTCCTTCCTTTTCTTCCTTCTTTCTTCTCCCTTCTTCTTCCTTCTCCTCTTTCCTTATTTTTCCTTCCTTGCTCTCTTCCCATCTTACCTTCTTTTTCTTTCCTTTTTCCCTTTCTCCTTTTCTGTCCCTTCTTGCATGCTCAAATGCAAAAGGGGAACATTGTTTTGTTTTTAGGTTTTTTATAGGCCTCTGCCAGCGAAAACAGAGCCCGGGGGGCCATGTGTGCCCCCCGCACCCCATTTTTGGCCATGACAACCTCCTGCAGCCCTCTGCCACAACGGAGCTCCGTTTTCATTGGCAGAGGCACTGCAGACTCTTCCTTTGCTGTTTCTAGACCGGCCCTGCAGGGCCTTGAGTTTGACACCCCTGTTTTACAGTGAATTCCTTTTAGTTTGTATACTAAAACTTTACTCATATTTCTTGTTGATGGAAAAGGACAGTTAGAATTGTTAGAATAAATAAATTGTGCATTGTGACATCACAACACAAACTATGTAACTTACACACCAATTTCAGGAAACGTTTGATAAGTGAGGATTTGTATTCTGACATCATGATGGACCATTAATCAGTTTTGCATCACAATACGTTGTACTGGATTTTTATGAATAATTTTAGAAGTGGGATGAACTGTTAATTTTACTGCATTTTGA
The DNA here is from genome assembly GCF_029215685.1 of Pituophis catenifer annectens. Lineage (NCBI taxonomy): Eukaryota > Metazoa > Chordata > Lepidosauria > Squamata > Colubridae > Pituophis > Pituophis catenifer. Next base: position 238,035,047 of record NW_027256882.1, read on the forward strand.
CTGCATGAAAATGAAAATCCTTAATATGGATTTCTCAAATTTTATTTATGACTTTTAATGTCATTCATATACTGATAAAAAAAATCTCTCATATCACCTATATAACATTGTAGAGTGAATTCCTTTTAGTTTGTATACTAAAACTTTACTCATATTTCTTGTTGATGGAAAAGGACAGTTAAAAAGAGAGAGGCAATTATTTTTAATTGTGCCATAAATGTTGTACAGGTAGTCCTCAATTTATGATCACAATTGAACCCAAAATCTATGTTGCTAAGTGACAAATTTGTTAAGTGAGTTTTGCCCCATTTTACTGCAGTTGTTAAATTAGTAACATGGCTGTTAAGTGAATCAGATTTCCTCATTGATTGGACTTATCAGAAGGTCGGAAAAAGATGATCACATAACCCCGGGACACTGCAACGGTCATAAATGTGAGTCAGTTGTTAAGCAGCTGAATGTAAATCACATGAGTTTGGGATTGCTGCAACGGTCATAAGTGTGAAAAATGATCATAAGTCACTTTTTTTCAATGTTGTAACTTTGAACGGTCACTAAGTGAACTGTTGTAAGTTGAGGACTACCTGAACTACTATTCTGTCTGCAGAAAACTGGGTTAAAAGTGTGGTAGACAAGCCAAATTTTTACTTTCTCTGGGCAGTTTGTTTTTAAATACACAGTTCTTCAATGATACTAGAAGTTTATTTTGATCAAACATACAAAATGTACAGCAATTTGGTCCATACAATCTAATTTTCTAATGCTTATATACTTATATTCTTTTACCATATGAGATAGTTTGCATATTAGCAAATAAATATGATGTTGCCTCATCATATTTCTAATCTTGGGGTATACAAGTTTAATGTCTGCAGATATCTATTTAAGTCAATGGTTGGTGAAAAAGAAGAACACATACGTAGCTCCACAAAGCTATTTAAATTTTATTATGAGAGTTAAATCTCACATACTTCAGAAGAAAACAGTCTGCTATCACATAGTTATCAAAACAAGATTGGTGAAAATTGGATCTCGTGCTCCAAGAAGAAGCCAAGTAGCCCATTAAAAAGAATGAACAATATAACATAAAGAAAAGGTTTGAATAGTTGTTCTATAAATGGCCCTTGTACTTGAAATGCTGCAATTTTTTTATGATAGCTTTCTAATTTTAATAAAATTACTTATCAGAAGTTCTTACATTCTTATGAAATTGCCAAGTTATTTCCAGTCCTGTTTGTTCACTGAAACCTGATGTTTATGTGCAGTATTAAGTAGAAATTATAATCCAAAATTTTAGTTGTGGGATAGAACTAAACGTTTAATAGCTTGTGCATGCATTTGTTTTCATTTAATTGCTGCTACCGGTATTTTATTTTATCCAAATGACAGCTAGTGGAACATTATTCCTACAAAGCAGATGGACTTCTAAGAATAATCACAGAGCCAGTTAAAGATCCAAATTTTCAGTCAAGAAATAGTAAGTGACTTACATTTTTAAAATATGGAAGTCAAATCCATACACTGTGTGCATTACTAACATCTGATTATGTCAAGAAGATGAAGAAAATTCCTAGTAATAAAATTAAAAGTACCCTAACAATGTCATTATTGGCAAAATTAACTTAATTTTTCTGAAATACAGTTTCTTAAAAAAAGATAATAAGTATCTATTGCAGGAGTGTCAAACTATTGCAGGATTTCATTGAGGGCCGCAAAAGGGCTGACCTCACAGGGGTGACCGGGTGGGTGTGGCCAGCTTGATGCCGCTCACTGGGCGTGGCCGATTTGAGATGGCTGGGTCGGCATGGAACAAGTCATACCTGCTAACTTGATGTGGGGACAATTTTGTGCCCCACAAGCTCCTCGCCTCCCCAAATTGCTGGCAGCCAAGTGTGTGCATGCGCGCACACACATACACACATTCCAGGTTTAGGGACTTTCATCCACATAGGAAGGAGAGGACCTTCTCCCTAAGCCCAGACATGATTGGCAGTTTGTAAACTCAGATGTGGATAAAAGTCTCCAAGCTTGGAATGGTGTGTATGTGTGCGTGTGTGTGTGTGCTTGTGCACAGCATGCCAAAAGAGGCGTTCTTCTCCCAATCCCAGACATTGTTGGCATTGCACCCTCCCCGCAAAGGAGGAGGCAGAGTACGCCGCTGCTGTGTGTAGAAACATAGAGGAGAAAATTTGCAGGAAGCAGTTTCCTCCAAGTCCAACTTCTGCCTTGACAGATCTCTGGAGAGCAAGAGGAGGTGGCAGGGGAGCAGTGCTCCCTGGTCCTGCGTTAGGGAGGCTGGTCCTTCTCGAAAGGGAATCCCTGTTTCCAATTATGAGTGGTAAAGATGCTAGCTTGTTTGGGCAGTTTTTTCTCATGCTGCTCCCCCACCATCCACTCCTCCTCTCCATGGCAGCTCCCACTCCACTCCACTCCACTCCACTCCACTCCACTCCACTCAAGATCTTTCATGGCAGAGGTTGGACTTGGAGGAAACTGCTTCCTGCAAAATTTCACTGCATCAGCATTATGGTTGCCCTCAAAGGGCCAGTTGCATGTAATTGTTGATTGTATCATATTAGTTCAGGAGTGTATTAACGTGGGACGAACAGGATTAACATTTTAAATATGAACAAATATTTCAAATAAATCTGCAAAAACAAATTTAAAAGAAACAAACATAAGCTTTGAATATGCAAAAATAAATTTAAAACAAAGAAAAAAACAAGCTTTTTAGTTCTCTCTCTCTCATGTTGTTTTGTCCGAGCCGGATGCTTGGCATCTTTTATTGGCTACAAGTTCATCCATGTTTGGAGTTAGGTTCTGAGCTGTGGAAGCTCTCAGGATAGAGTGGGGGTGTGAATCAGTGTGAACCCTTCTGTGTGCACTCTTTCATCATGGAGAAACGTTGCTCACACAGGTATGTACTTCCAAACATGCACATCATTCAAGCTGCTTGTAGGTGGAGTTGGCGAATTGTTTCAGGTATGAACCTGATGAATTGTGGATGGAGGAAAAAATCAGCAATCCACCATCATTCTGAAGTTGGTCTAGCAGCCACAAGGGCTACTCAATCTCTCTAGTTAAGCTATCTTCATTTCTGATCAGATTCTGATCTTTTCAGGGCTGCCTTTCAATGTCTCTGATTGTAGGGGGAAAAACCCAAGACACAATCTAGCTTTCCCAAATAGGAAACAAGGAACCACCGTCTCCATCTTTTCCCAACATCCAAGAAGCCAAATATCTATCCAAAATTTAGCTTTCTCGGGCAATGCTGGTTAAATCCCTCGGGGCCTTCTTGTGGGTCTGTCTTTTGGGGGGGGGAGACCCAAAGCATCCCTCCATTGACTTCCAGACATTTTCCACAAAGCCTTGGAGCATGGTGTGCTTTGGGGGCCTAGGGGATGGGGGCTCATGGGACAGGATGCCCATCAGGTGTTCAGTGCCAATGGTTTAACGTGTGTAGTGTGCCAATGAAGGGTTTTGGGCCTTTGGGCAGTGTCTCCTGTACCCTAGTGATATCAGGGTACCTCATCACCTTTGAGTGATATCCTCCAGTTTAAGTGCCTTTAAAATGGTAGGCAAATTCCCAATGGATAGTAGAGTTTGGCATGAAGGTACTGTCTGAATCAGAATATAAATTGTAGTAACTTTTATTTCTATTACAAGATCTATTGTAGTATTTTATGTGTAATATAAAATTACAATAGATACAATTCAAATCACATTGTTCTTTATCACAACAGTGTATTGCATCTAATTTTGTAAATTAAAATCTAACGGGCCTAAAAATTTCAACTGACTAATATCATGTAATACCTGATTAAAAACCGTAATACCCTTACAGTTTCCAGGATGGCCCTGTGGGCCGGATCCAACCCCATCACAGGCTGGATCTAGCCCATGGGCCTTGAGTGTGACATCCCTGATCTATTGCATCAATTATAGAAACATAATTTTCTCTCAGTTTGGAGTGGTGAGATATGGTGGAGGGGTGTATGTATGGTGGAGGGACACTTATGTACCGATATGTGATCCATTCCATCTCCAAAATGAAATTGGATCAGATATGAATGCCATATTCTTGTAAACGAGTGTGCAAATATTTCAAAGAATTTTTTGCCTAGTACATGACACTAATGAAGTGTGACTCCCATAAATATTGCCGTTAAAGTGAGCTCTGGATAATTTGGCTGCTTTCAGATTGTAGATCTATGTTACTAAAACCAAACTTTCACTGTGAGGGCTGGTAAAACAAAGCTTCACTATCATACAAAACTACATTTTTCTTGATTTATAATAAACTGTAGTTAGTTTACACATCAGAAAAACCTGACTTCATAAAGTTTCTATCTACCTGGGGCCAATTTTAGGGAGAGTTACATTACATTTTGCTCCCAATTTTATCTTTTGCTGATGAACTAGTAATGAGGCTCTTCTACTTTTCAGCCTGATGAAAAACCTTCCAGTAAATTGCAAAAGTACAAGATCCTCTTGAGTAGCAGACAAAAGTTTATACATAACCTTTTCTATTCCAGAAAATTATGTTCCAGGATCAATTCACATGTGCTCATTTGTTTACTTTCATTTTTTTTAAATGGGAACTGAATTTGTCTTTGTATGGAGGTAAAGTCTGTCTTTGCTCCTTGAAGCTAATCTTAATAATAAGTCACAACTGATATTTTTATAGTAATTGATATATTTTTTTACCTTAGATTCATTACCCACCAAACTTTCTAAGCCTCGCAACTCCACGGTAAGAAAATCTACTGTTGAAAACCAGTAATATCTTAAATAATATAATATATAAAATAATATAAAGTCTGGCAATATTTAAGTATTTTGTGTGACTTATATATTTATTCTTGCTGAATAGTGAATTAAAATAATCAATATAAATGAATTGAATCAAAAATAGGTTGCAAATTACCTTTTTATGCATTTTCATAAATATGTTTGTTGTTGTTTTTAAATTTTACATAATATTAATTTGTTAAAAGGCAACTATAGTACCAGTGATTACTGAATATTCATATATGAGTTTTTATCTGGTACAAATAAAATATTAGCTATCATTTTTCAAATTTTGAAACACTAATTCTGTTTTCAGAATAACTAATGAAATAAGTAGTTTTAGATATATTTGTTTTCTCTGAAAGCAAGTGCATATAGGATTTAAATGCATTAGAAGCAGAAAGTATAATTGGAGAACATGAAATAAAATAATGGGGACTATGTTTAAAAGAAATACTATATGTGACAAAGTTACAGAGATTTATATAAGATATTTGAAAAAGTGGAGAAAATAATAAGCACAATCCAATAAGGCTTTTGGTCCCAAACATTAAACATTATTGGAAATTCCTGTCCTAGTTTGTAAGACTAGATTTTATATTTTCCATTCACTTCATGCTAGAACAAGCATGTAAGTGAAAGTGATTGTTTTAAACTTGTTTGCACTAGTTAAAATACTCTAATCTCTTATGTTAGACATAATCTATTAATTGTGATAAGTCACGTGACCAGTTGGTAAATCTGATCATTGTGCCTTATAAATTGATGCTTTATGGTTTAGCTTGATACCAACCAATTATGCTTATCTGCAAACATTTTTAACAAACCAGGGCTTAAATTTGTGTATCGATGGCTACTTGTGATAGATTTGTGAAGCAGTTACCCAAGTACCTACACCCGGAAGGGAATTAATAAGTATCATAAATTCCTCTGGAAGAATCTCCAAAAACTGTGGTTTCACAGAAGCTATTTATATGTATATTTCCATAAATGTATTAATTAGACCAAAATGATCAAACTTTTTCTTAATGGATTAGATGAGGATAGTGTATGTTATGAATAAATTAAATTCCATTTCCAATATTCAAATATACATAAAACAAATTATATCATTGGGGAAAAGAAATAAAAAATTGAAGTTTTCCAACCAACAAAATTTCTTAATATCTCCCATATTATTGCTAAATATATCATCATAAGGCTGTATGTCCCAGCCTTATGACCTTTACTAGCAACAGAGCAAGCTGACTACAAAGCCAAAAGTTCTAATTAAAAATGCAACCATTGTCATGAAATCCAGAATTGTTTCTACTTATAGTAGGCCATTGTAATCAATAAACCTGCAAATGAATAATTTAAGATCTATTTATTTTAGTGGATCTCTTTTAAAATAAATCAAAGTTTGAATTTAGCCAGTGTTTTGATGGAAGCAAACATCCACTTAACTTTAAAAACCACTGATTATAATGTACATCACAAAATATGCTATACTTAGAACAGACCTATTGTAAATGACTAAAAAAAATAGATATGGATTTTTCACATTTTCTTCATACATTTATTTATTCTTTTGATATCCTTTATGGTTTCTAGACTTGGTCAACAGGTGGACTTATCACCAGAATCAAATCATACACTTTTCCAAAGCCAGGAACCCAAAAGGTGCAATTAAACACAGTTTTGTTAAGTCCTACCCTACATTTAAAAATTATCTTCATTTTGCTGATTTACAAACCTGTTTGTAGTTTATTCTGCTTCTTGTTGCTAATCTCTGAGCATCTAGCACCTTTCTTCAGCTTTTACTTCTTAATTTATATAATTAACCCATGGCTATTTTATACTTGGGCTTGCATTTTATTTGTTTTGAAATACAACAATCATTTGTTTTATAATAATTATGTTGGTTAGAAAGGAAATAAATATTTTACAAGCAGGTCTAATTTCTGAAACATCAGGCAGCCTAAATTTACTGGGCTCCCATTGCAATGCATTGTTCTCCTCTGAGAAGTAATTTTAGCTTGACTGGAGTGAGTGTGAGTGCAGGGCTTAATAGACCAACTCCCATCTCAACCACTTAGAGATGCCCAAGAAGAGAACAAACATATTAGATAAGAGCACTGTGATCTTGGCTAGGTTGCTTGGGTGGCCATCAGGAGTAGAAACAGTTACAGAAAAGGTCATTGAATAAGTGCTCAAACCTAAGTTAGCAGTCAGATAGACTGCATGCTCCAGATTCAGTAGGAGAAATGCAACTTCCTTCAAAGCTACTTGTGAGGAGATCATGACCCAGACTTTATGAATCCCTTGCCTACATAATTCAAAGCATTACACTAATTTCTGCTACTTACCTCCAAAACTATAACTGTGCTGGTGCTATTGAGTGTTTTGAGTGCCATTTTGTAACCTCTTTCAAGGCCTTCCAGCTTCCTAGTCCAATGCAAATTCCTATATGATATACAATAAACAAAATGGTTCATGGATCTCATTGTGCTACAGAAACTCTTCTAATAGAAAAGGGTTAGAAAGATTTTATTAGAGTATTAAATATGTTGATGAGTCTAAAACAAACATAAATATTGTATTTATTCACAGCCTATTATGACAATGAGTTTTAGGCATTTTACATAAATGTTAGATGTAGAGGCCTGATTTACAAAACAGATTTACAAACGGTTGTTTCTTTTCCTATCACAGGGTCATACTCACCTCTTCATAACTAAATAGGGAAAAGTTAATTAATTTTGCCTCTCTCCTTAATTGTGTTAAAGTCTCGTACGAATAAGTTTCATATTTAAAAGTAATTCTCCAATGTTATCAATCAATTTAGTTCTGTCTTTAGCAATGGGGAACTGAGAGTGTTGAAACTGACAGAACTAAATTAATTAATAACATTAGAGAATTACTTTGTGCTTTGGAGAAGACAGGAACATTAAGTGATCAGTCCTCTTACCTATCTCTGTTTTTCTCTGTTTCTCTTACATTTTTCTAGAACAGGGGTGTCAAACTCGATTTCATTGAGGGCCACATCAGGGCTGTGTTTGACCTCAGGGGGCTGGGAGGTCATGGCTAGGAGGCATGGCCAGCTCAATGTCACTCATGTTAGGGGCACCTGTGGTGGTCCAAGCACTGTGCCAGTGAAAATGGAGTTCAGGAAGGCTGGGTATGGCCCTCCCGAGCTCCGTTTTCACTGGCAGAGGCACCACGGGCCAGTCCTTCACTGTTTCCAGAGCAGCCCCACGGGCCAGATCTAAACAACCCTGTTCTAGCAGATATAAGTACTTACATAGTGTATGTACTGTGAAATTCATAGGCATCTATTAATTACTACTGATTCCCTTTAAAAGGTTCAGCACCAGTAACAATTATTTTCCTTTTCTGTGGCATATATAACAAATAAAACTATTTATAAGTGATCTAGTATCAGCAGATTTTATGTTAAAAGCATTTGTAACTGAACTTCCATTCTTTCCTTGAAAAGTGATGCCGAAATAGTACTCAGGATTCCAATTGCCATCATAGAGGCAGCTCTAAATCTATGTTACTTTGTAAATATTTATGAAGTAATACATTTTATTTATAAACAAGCATATCAGGTTGCTAGTTGTCTTTTTTTTTTTTAAAAAAAAGATACTTAAATTGTTTTGCTAGCAATACAATTTCTTTGTAGCTTAGTTTTTTAAATCAAATTTATCTCAAAACCTTCCACTTTCTTGGAATATCAGTTTTTGTGAAACTTCTACAATTTAACTGGAAGCATGTTAAAATTGAATTTACAGATAAAGTGATAAAAACAATTAAAAATATTAGCAAAATGCTGTTATTGCTGTAATATAGAGTTACAACTAGTATATTCAATCTCTGTGTTATCTATATAGACAACTATCTATTGCATCATGTTTATCCTCATACATCTATATTTATCAGTTTTCTAGTGTTCCAAGCAAGTTTAATGTGTTATTCAGCTTTCCATTTTTATTGACTTGCATTAAAAAAGCATAGATCAATGGTTGGGAAAAGCAATAAGAGATATTTAGAGATAAGTTCATCCAATTGGCCTAAGTTATCCGTGTTAGTTTCAAATAATGCTAGACCAGTAGATTACATTTATTTCCCAAATTACTGCTTCAAAGTCCATGCACTTTTGAAGAATAGTTTATAAAATGAAAAATAGCAGTGAAAATATAAAGTATATTAGAAGAAAAACACTGAGCAGTTCTTGTTTCAGGATTCCAAAATAGGGATTCCAAAATAGGATCTGTAGTTGTCTAATTGAAATATAAAACTGTTATTTAATTCCTTCTTTAGGAAGGTATTTAAAATATTTGCAGAAATCTTTATGCTTTTGCATTGTAAGTCTTACTTTACTGCCAAATATAAGCAACAAATAACTTTTCAAAAATTTAGGTAAGATTTACTCTCTTTCTTTAACTCCGCTTGCACATTGTTTTTGCTTAATGTTTGTCATGTAATTTTCTTCTTAATGTTGTCCCTCTCTTTGACCCCAAATGATTGAAATAAAAAATATATATCTTTTTATCATAGCCCTCTTTCTCTGTTCGTGGCCAGAGAGATGATTCTGCACTACTTGCAATGATTAACAATTATGCGCCCTCATGGGCAAAACGAGGTGCGTAATGATATTGTGTCATTTCTGATAATGTCTAAAATACAGCAGTGAAGAAAATCAACTATTCACAAGTTCAAAGTGCTTATTTATTTTACTACAAGTGAAATCACTTCTTCAGGTCTCACAATGGCCTATGACTTATGCATACTGATTGAGATATATTGGTGCTTTGTAAAACTGTGGACCAGACTTCTCCAATATTTCTCTAACCTGGTGCCCAGAAAAATGCTGGACTGTCATTTATTTATTTATGCAGTTTATATAGTCATCCAGCTATCCAATAAACTCTGGGAAGTGGGTCAGATAAAAGCAAAGAATTCCATTATAGTCCAAAAACATATAAACTGTACTGAGGCCTAACAAAGCTATAAACCCACTAACTGCATATATCCATGACATAGCTCCAATGCTGACAACTGTGCTATCCTGCGCGCGTGCGCACACACACACAACTGTGGTTTAGTGGATTTATTAATATTCCCCAGCAACTCTCTTCACTAAAACCCAGAACTGTCCTAATTAAGTCCAGCCACAAGTAGACCAAAGCTAGTCCACAGAGCAATGGCCAATGAGTCCACAAGGCATTTGAAAGTTTCTCAATCAAAATAAACTCACAGTTCACGAGGCAAGAAAAGTCCAGAGTTCACAAGGCACAATCCAAGTCAAGGTATGGTGTCAATCCAAAACAAGGCAAGAATCACAGCAACAAGAAAACACACAGCTAGAAAATGAACACGTTGTTCCCAGCATCACTTCCATCTGCCTGCTGTGTTAAAAAGCTAACTTCTGGTGCAACTGATCAAGAAGAGCGAGGCATTCTCCTCGAGAGTAATCTGGCTGACTTTTTCTGCTCCTGCCTTTTCTCTACCCTACGTGTTCTTGGATCAAGTGCAGAAGGCAGTTCCTCTTCCTCATCACTGACTGGCTGCAGCTGCATGTTTTCTCCACCTGAAGCCTAAAGGCTATCCTGCTGCAGGTGTCCTTGAGCTAAATCCTTCTCAGACAACTGCTTGGAGCCATTAACCAACTGCCTTCCAGATGTGCCTGGAACTGGTTCATCTTCCTCTGAACTGACATCTGGAAAGAGATCTGGGGAAGCATCCAGGGAGTCATCACAACAACCCAACCCCAGTTGTATTGGGGTTGGGTTGAATTGTATTGTGGTGGTGGTGGGTACACTGAGGGAGCTAAACTAATCTCATTGCACATATGTTGTGCACTGACAATAAAGATTTGAATCTGAATTTGAATCAGGTCTTCACGACCTTTTGAAAGGGCAGCAATTAGGAGCAGTCATAGCCAACACAGCCTATTGAATGTTCTGTTCTTACTTTTTGCTAACTGGTATAAAAGCTTCCTTACATTTTGTATCTGGCATTTCCCTTTCCAGTAGAGTCTAAAAGGGACTCTAGCCTCAATATATAATCCAAATAATTTTCTATGGTTATAAATTTATTTGATCAAAAAATGCACTTGCTCTTTAATTTGGAATCTGAGAAAAAGGCTTTGTTTTGCCTATCTGTCTTTCTATTCCAAATTATTTTGTAACACTGGTTGGAAACCACACACACACTTTTGTAGTTGTCTTTAATACATGTTCAAACAAGTGAATATATTTTTCTCTCTCTCTTGAATTAAAAAGTTTGTATGTGGAAATAAAGTCAGCGACATAACAACAGAAAGACCATAATTGGGATAATATATAACACAAATGTATTTTCAGAAAATTTATCTAAGAAATCCTTGGCTTGTTTGTCAGAAAACAGATAAGTCCAGAGTTTAGGTGCTCTTGATGAAGAGTCCTTTCCTTCTAAGGATTAATGTTGCCTGTTTTCATAAAGTTTGAAACTGTATGTCAGGATTGTCAAAACTGAAAGGCAGCCTTGAAAATATCAGAATCTAATCAGAAATGGAGATAGTTTAACTAGAGAGGTTGAGTAGCCCTTGTGGTTGCTAGACCAGCTTCCGAGTGATGGTGGATTGCTGATTTTTTTCTTCCATCCATCCAGGAGCTCTCCTATATAAAATGTATAATCTCAATTGTATCAAAGGGCTGCAGGCATTTCCGGACTCGCAGCATCCTACTGAACCTCAGGAGCACTCGCAACTGCTTGTCTCAAGCAGCACCTTGGACTTTGAGTTTTCTGTGCAGTCTTATACGCCATATAGACAAATCTGCTGTGAATACCTGTGTGCTGATATTTAAACCCCCAAAAATGGCCAAATGGAAAGTGGCCTTTGAAAACAGGTGTTTTCAAAATGAGGGAGACAGTGTACCTGTTTGCTGACATTGAAATAAGGCCGTGTGCCTTGTTTGCGGAGCTATTGTGGCTGTATTTAAATTGATGGCACTATGAGACAAAACATCAGGACAATTACAAAAACGTGGACATACACCAGAAGCTAAAGAAGGTGGAAGAGTTGAAAAAGAGTCTGATATCATGGCAGCACATTTCACAAAAGCAAAGTCACAAAGTGAAGCTGCTGTGAAAGCTAGTTTTATAGTGGCACTGTGCTAAACCTTCAGTTTCAGGGATGGGCCCGTGATCACGGACATGTATGATGCAGTGAGAGCCTTTCGAGTAAAGCTGCGACTGTGGAAGACTCAGATGTAGCAAACTTGAGTCACTTTCCCTGTTGCCAAACACTCATCAGCCAAGTCATCACCGCTGTGTTCTCAGATGCTCATTTTGCCGATAAACTGAGCACACTTCAAATGGAGTTTCCACGTCGCTTTGTTGCTTTTGAAGCACAGACATTCAATTTTGGGCAGCTCAGCAATCCATTTGCAGTTGACGCCTGTAAGCATGCAGATGGAGCTGATAGAACTCCAATGTAACACCATACTTAAGGCAAAATATGATTCTGTAGGGCCCACACAATTCACAAGGTTCATCCCTGAAACGATTCCCCAACTCCACCTACAAGCTGCTTGAATGCTGTGCATGTTTGGAAATATATACCTGTGTGAGCAACTTTTCTCTTAAGATGAGGGTGAACAAAAGCGCGCACAGAAGTGTTCTCACCGATGCACACCTCCACTCTATCCTGAGAGTTTCCACAGCTCAGAACCTAACTCCAAACATGGATGAACTTGTAGCCAATAAAAGATGCCAAGCATCCGGCTCGGACAAAACAGCATGAGAGAGAGAAAGAACTAAAAAAACTTAGTTTTTTTCTTTGTTTTAAATTTGTTTTTGCAGATTTATTTGAAATATTTGTTCATATTTGAAATGTTAATCCTGTTCGTCCCACGTTAATACACTCCTGAACTAATATGATACAATCAACAATTACATGCAACTGGCCCTTTGAGGGCAACCATAATGCTGATGCAGTGAAATTTTGCAGGAAGCAGTTTCCTCCAAGTCCAACCTCAGCCTTGAAAGATCTCTGGAGTGGAATGGAGTGGAGAGCTGCCATAGAGAGAAGGAGGGGATGGTGGGAGAGCAGCATGAGGGAAAGCTGTCCCAACAAGCTAGCATCCTTACCACTCATAATTGGAAACAGGGATTCCCTTTCAAGAAGGGCCAGCCTCCCTCATGCAGGACCAGAGAGCACTGCTTCCCTGCCGCCTCCTCTTGTTCTCCAGAGATCTGTCACGGCAGAAGTTGGACTCGGAGGAAACTGCTTCCTGCAAACTTTCTCCTCTATGTTTCTACACACAGCAGTGGCGTCCTCCGCCTCCTCCTTTGCTGGGAGGGTGCACCAGACAGGCAAATGCCAATGGTGTCTTGGATTGGGAGAAGAACATCTCCTTTGGCATGCTGTGCACGTGCGCACACACACAAACACCATTTCAAGCTTGGAGACTTTTATCCACATCGGAGCATACAAACTGCCAATCATGCCTGGGCTTAGGAAGAAGGCCTTCTCCTTCCTATGTGGATAAAAGTCCCCAAACCTGGAATGCACTTGGCTGCCAGCAATTTGGGGAGGCGAGGAACTTTGTGTGGCATCAAAGTGTCCCCACATCAAGTTAGCTGGTATGACTTTTTCCATCCCAACCCAACCATCGTGAGTCAGCCACGCCCAGTGAGCGGCATCAAGCTGGCCATGCCCATCCAGTCAGTCACACCCAGTGAGCAGCGTCAAGCTGGCCACACCTACCCAGTCAGCCACGCCCACCCAGCCGCCTAAATCAACCACAGCCCTGATGCAGCCCTCAATGAAATCGAGTTTGACACCCCTGCTGTATGTGATTCATTAAGATGTACAAAAGCAAATGAGAACCTTATGCATAAAATAGCATAGTAATAAAAGCATTATAGTTCAATACCAAAGTTCAAACTAAAATATAATTATGATTGTTTGAAAAGATGTGTCTCATTTTGAGCTAATATTATAAAGTTAATATTTTAAATTCAATCAGTAAGGACAGATTACAAAGGAGTGTTGTAATAAAATAAGATATGCTGTTCATTTAACAGGTGAACAAAGGGAACCTTTGCCTATGGATACAGAAGTTTATGAAAGTCCATATGCAGATCCAGAAGAAGTAAAAGCTAAAAATGTCACCCTTGACCGAAATTTACTGACTTTGGAAGAAAAAGAACTTGGTTCTGGTAATTTTGGTACTGTAAAAAAAGGCACTTATGAAATGAAAAAGTAGGTTATTGTTCCTCATCTTTATGCTTTTAGTATCCTTTTCTTTGATTTTGATACTGTTATTACAGTAATTATTAGAAAAAAATTGTATGAGACCCTTTAACAGAATTAAAAGTTAACTCGGTTCAATTAAATGAATATTGTTCATTTGCTATAGCCTTCCAAAACACTTGATAATTTAAAATGAATAGAGAGTTGTTCCCATAAAACAATAGTAATTGCTTTAACTACATTAACTCTCAAGTCACACATATTTGCACTGGATTCCAGTTGTATAACAAAAATCTAGCATGTTACTTTTAAACCAAAGACACTATTATCTCCTAGCTCAGTCAGAAGTCCCCTTAAGTTCAATAATTGCCTACCGAATTTCAGTTGAATCTTCCTTATGAATATGGATATAATTGTATCTTTAAAATTCAGTTTTCTGTATGTTTACAACTGAATCTTTAAAATTCAGTTTTCTGTACGTTAAAATTTTATTTTATTTTATTGTTTATGATTATTTATTTTTTGTAACAAAACAATTTAATTTGAAAAAAAGTACAAACTAAAAAAAAAAGAAAAATTTAATATTTTATACTTATCAATAGTCACTGATTTACCAATGAATTCACTACTATAACATGAATAGTTCAAAATATTATTGTAAGATATCACAGAACCTGTGCTATATTGTTGCATCCTTTGATTGGTAGAAAATAATCTCTCTTGCATTTTTCAAAACAGATTGGTCACACATTTCTGACAACCATTCTTTGACAGATTCCTATTTCTTAACATAATTGTTTTGCAACCCATCACCACCCCCATGCTCAATACAAGCACAATTCTTGATAAACAGCCAAATTCCAAAGCTTCAACATGATATTAACATATTTTTAACATTTAAAGATGTTCCCATAAATCTATTAATATGCATTAATTCACTATCCCCTAAAAGATACTAAATGATCACCTTACTATATAATATAAGTCAATATGGGTCAAATACTATATCATATGGATCAAAAATCGCATTGGGCCAAGTTTTTACCAAGCCACCTCTTGGTAAAATGAAAATATAGTCAAATATTATCTCTTATAAGTTTGGCAATTATTAACTATTTCCTTTGTGCTATTTTCCATGGCAAGTTCTTGAAACAACATGTGGTAGGAAAAATTTCTAGGAGAACTAATGGTGAGAAATCTATGAGCCATTTTAGGATGTAAATTGAGTTGTGATAGGGACTCAAGAATATCTAACCCCATGGGAAAATTCTATTTTGGTAAATTATTTAATTGGAAAGCTAAAGTACAAGCTGGGTCATGATTTTAAATCAACTATGATATAATGACTAGTTTAAGGATTTTCTCCAACTTCAAATTGAATTTTGGTTTCTCAGTTTGTAGTAGTGGAAGTGTCTTCAGCTTAAGTGTGTTTTAAGGGATCAATGTGGACCAGATGCTTTGGTTACCTCAAAGGCACCTGAGTTGCTTTCGTGTAGTGGAATCCATTACACTATAACATACTGCACCTCAGTGGTGGGTTGCTACTGGTTCTCCCCAGTTCGGGTTAGCCAGTAGCGGAGATGGTGAGGTGAGAGTGAACTGGTTCGCTCTGTCCGTCAGTTGGGCCTTCCCGCCCGCCCCTGCGCTATACTTACCTATATTTGTTTGTTTTTAGCCCAGCTGATAGGCGTGGCAGCGTGGATTGCCGTGCCTCAGCTGTTCTGAAATTCAATGCACTTGCGCAAAGCACGCGCAAAGCATATGCACAAAGTGAACTAGTGGTAACACCAGTTGAAACCGACCACTGCTGTACTTCTATAAAAGGGCACGAAAAATTTGGACATGGACTCTTCTGTGATACTTCAAAGATAGACTAAAGAATTGGAATTTCTGATAAAGCCACCGTAATGGCTTCATGAATGTTATCTACAGATTTGAAATTAAGGCTAATTCTGTTTGAAAAATGTCAACAGAGCAAAGCAAGCAAAATTTATTTTAGGACAGAAATAGACCATCTCATTTCCAGCCATCTACCATTCTCCAAAGCTTAACATAATTATGTTTTCCTGGAATTCCTGTTACAGAGGAAAGAAAATTGTGGCTGTGAAAATTCTCAAAAATGAAAGTAATGATCCAGCAGTAAAAGATGAACTCCTAAGAGAAGCTAATGTAATGCAACAACTTGATAACCCATATATTGTCCGAATGATTGGCATATGTGAAGCTGAATCTTGGATGCTCGTAATGGAAATGGCTGAGCTTGGCCCCTTGAATAAATATCTGCTAAAACATGGGTGAGTTGACATTAAGCTGGCAGGCTTTGACCAATAATGGATGGAATCTAAATTGATAATTAAAATGACCACTGTTCATTGAAAAGTGTAGATTATATGAAAATAACAGCTTTTGTAATATCCAACGAATTGCTGAAATTGGTATTGTTTGAATACTTCAAAAGGAAACATTTTCATAACAGTGACATTTTCAAAATTAACATTTTCTTCTTTAATTTACTTTGAAGGCATATATGCAGCTTCTGTCATACTGCTTATTTTCACTACAAGTGAATTTACTGAATACAAATATACATAGCTATGCTGTATTCATATAAAGCAGTGGTTCTCAACCAGGTCACGACCCCTTTGGGGGTCGAACGACCCTTTCACAGGGGTCGCCTAAGACCATCGGAAAACACATTTTTTCAATGGCTCTAGGAATAATTTTATGGTTGGGGGTCACCACAACATGAGGAACTGTATTAAAGGGTCATGGCATTAGGAAGGTTGAGAACCACTGATATAAAGGATGATATATTTTGACTTGCCATCCATGCTTACCTGAATTCATGGCTACAATTTTGCTGGATTTAGTATTCCACAGGTACATTTACAGAGCATGGAAGTCACTGCAATGTAGAAAAGTGACAAATGTAAATGATTGAGTCTGTTCAGGTCAGAGATGAGGAACAATGGGCCCATTATGACTTGTGGATTTCAATTCCCAAAATTCCTGAGTCAGCCATCCTGGCTCAGGAATTCTGGAAGTTGAAGTCCACAGGTCATAAAAGAGTCCTAGTTCCTCACCCCTGGTCTATACCATCATCATGCTTCTTAATTATCTCATATTAATTGTGATATTGATCCAGTATATATTCTTGTTTGGACAAGCCAGTACAATTCTGGGAGTTGAAGTCCACAAGTCATAAAAGGGCCTTCGTTCTCCACCACTGGTTTGGATGAACCTTTGATTTCTGCAAGGTCTACTTTCCAGAAAATCTCTATTTAATGATTGGCATTTGCTTGTAAATCAACCTAAGTCAAGCTTTTTAGGCCACATTCCATTTGGCCTATTAGAATCTAACATTTGTCCTGTTAGAATCAGGACAAAGAAATAAGCAAATAGCAAGAAAATATTAATTTTATTCTAATTTAAATGTAGTTTAAAAGATTAATTCAACTAGTATATTTATTTCCTGTATTAATAATAATAATAAGCACCTGTCAAATTATAATTATTTCACATTAAAATTTATAATTGACAATTTTTGAAAGTTTCTGAGACTGTACAAGATGGGGGGGAAATACTCTGTTCTAGACTATTTGGATGTTACATGGATATAATAAAAATTTAGCAATAATGTACGGAAAAAATGAATGCATAATGTGTTCTCTAAGCAATAAAGTTGGAATATTTATTCAATGTATTATTAGCATCCACTCTCTACTGCGTGGGAGTGAGGAATGAAGAATATAAAAAGAAATAGGTTTCTAAAAGTTTGGTTTGATTTTGCAGAGATGTCACGGAAAAGAATCTAATAGAGTTGGTGCATCAAGTTTCCATGGGAATGAAATATTTGGAAGAAAATAATTTTGTACATAGAGATTTAGCTGCAAGAAATGTGCTTCTGGTTACACAACATTATGCCAAAATCAGTGACTTTGGACTTTCAAAAGCTCTTGGCTCTAATGATTATTACAAGGTAATTTTTCCATCCTTTAACATGTTTTAAAATTTTTATCACCAAATGTCAATGTGAATTGTGGCGTCACTATAATTCAGCTTTTGCTCAAACTTATGCCTTGCACAAATTTTCAACAAATAATTATGGTTCATTGAACAATTACAATGGAACATGTTTTCTGATTCTTTTATAGATTGTGGTTGATAGATATAATATACTAATATATTTTATTGTTTTCTTCAATTTTGGGTGTCATTACAGGCAGAACATCATGGCAAGTGGCCAGTTAAATGGTATGCTCCAGAATGCATGAACTTCTTCAAATTTTCTAGCAAGAGTGATGTTTGGAGTTTTGGTGTGTTAATGTGGGAGACATTTTCCTATGGGCAAAAGCCATATAAGGTAAATAAACTTTCTTTACCATTATTAAACTTTCCTTTTTAATTCCAAATCACAGATTTAAAAAATAAACCAAGATGGAGATGCTATTCAAATGTCCATTGCGACACATCTTTGTGACAAAATATTTCAGAAATTGTGATATTCTTATTTCAGTCGAAGCCAACATTGTCTCAGTTTTCTGTGTCACTCGGTTGTAGGGTCTGAAAGGACTTGACGTTGCTCAGATGATTGAAAGAGGAGAACGATTAGAATGTCCAGTGGGTTGCTCGTCTGATATCTATAAATTAATGAAATTGTGTTGGACATATAAGTAAGTATTTTCATATCAATATTTCTTGGAGCTTATCAGGCTCATTGACAATAGTTAAATATTCCATTGAAACCAGCATATAGGGCAGGGGTCTCCAACCTTGGCAACTTTAAGCCCGGAGGACTTCAACTCCCAGAATTCTCCAGCTCCAACCTTGGCCACTTTAAGCCTGGAGGACTTCAACTCCCAGAATTCTCCAGCCAGTTGGCTGGAGAATTCTGGGAGTTGAAGTCCTCCAGGCTTAAAGTGGCCAAGGTTGGAGACCCTGATATAGAATCATTCTTTGCCCCTCAGTTTGGAATTCTTTAGCAAATGAGAAGTGATACATCTCATTTTTCATGCGTCACAACATACCGTATTTTTCTGTGTATAAGACACTACTTTTTCCTTAAAATGTTTACTTGAAAATTGAGGTGCATCTTATACACAGGAGGCCAAGGAGAATTCCACACATGCCGGATGAGCCTCTATCTTATATGCAGCTCTATCATTCCTCTCTATTGTAGTTGTTTCCTGTATCACATTGGTTTCACTCTAGGTTTCATCTCTATTGTTCCTGTGATGCATTTCTTGTTCTTGTTGTATTACTCACTCTAACAAGTTGGCTTCTTTACAGCTATGGCTTATAGCGTGCTTACTACAAGAAACTACATGAAACACGGGGGCGTCTTATACATGGGGGCATCTTATACTCAGAAAAATACAGTAAATACCATGATTTGATCTCTTGGTTGTGACCACCATCCTGACTTTTTGACCCATTCTCTGTTTCCACCTCCACCCTGCAGATAACCTTCTTTTGGAACTATTTGATAGTATTGGTAGGTAAGAAGATGAAAGAAAAATACAGATCATAACTTTGTCTAGATTTGTGGTCCTTTCCAGTGTTTCCAAAATGTCATTTCACAATGCAGTATTTTATTGGCTGCTTCTTGCTAAGTCCTGAGAAACCACTATTAGATTATCTGATAAGGATAGCAGTTATACAATAAGCTGTTCTGAAGCAAGAGAAAGTGCTGGTAAATTTTGTTGTTAAAGAGATAATATATTGACTGAAAATTGCCAAACAAATAATAAAGAGTCTGCTTGGCTACAAAAATATTTTCCTTTTTTCTTCCAGTGTTGATGATCGGCCATCATTTTTTACTGTTGAATTAAAGCTACGCAACTACTACTATGACATTGCTCAATAAGTATACTGTGGAATTGCAATGAAGACGTCCCAAGAGGCAGATACAAAAGTTGACTTTTCAAATAAGTTGCAGAAGTATCAAAATGCACTCCAGAAGAATCATTGTGAAAAGACCATTGCAGTAGAATTACCTTGCTACTTTTAAAAACTTGCTAGTTTCTACAGTAATATTTTTAAAGTGAGCTTATTTGATGTTCAAGGATGTGGCATTAGTTATACTTGCTTAAGTCTACTTTAAAAATGGGTTTTGTCCAGTTGTTTCTGTCTTGCTGTTCAAATGAACCATCTTTTATGATATCAAAAGAACATTTCTATTTTCATCATTATTGCTGTTAAGAGAATTGGATACTTTCACTTTTGAAAACTCAAAGCAGAGATTGGTTTTAAATTAGAAATGAGCCAATAAGGTTAGAAATAATAGATCATAGCTTTAAAACATATGGCATATATGTGCAAAACAAAACCTACATCCCTACCTCTGTCTTGGTATTTATTATTTGGAAAAAATATAAATGTCTATAAACAAAATTAGCAAATTGTTTCATATAGTAATAACAGATCCCTATTGCTTTAATCTTTAAATTTAATAATAAAAGTAAAAAAATAAGTGTAAGTATAGATGAACTAACAGTGCTTAACCTCAGTCTGTTGCATCATATAATCATGACCCTGATAGGCTCTGGGAACCCCATTTATTTAGGTCTACTCTATATTAAACCTTAATTGTTTAGTTAGGGGTCATTGAGTAAGGCTTATTTCCTGGGATATTGCTCAGTATTTCAATTTATTTCCAACAATAGCCCATAACTCTTCCTAAGACAATCATGCAAAATTCTCTTTTATCCTCTCCTTCTACCTTAACCTTTATCCCCCCTTTCTTCCTTTTGTCCAACTTGACAAAGTTTGTATGTTTTATGCTATGATCAACTCACATTACATGTTCAAAGTTTGTGAATTTCACCTTATTAATTGTTGCTTCAAAAGACAGTGAGCCTTTACGTGGTCCAGGACTGAATAATCATTTTTGTCGGGTATTCTTACTGTCTTTAGATCCATCATCTGAACTTCATTCTTTCATTCTTTTTCAGTATCGATATACAGTATATTATTGGAAAGATCATTGCTTTAACTATTCTGTTCATTATTGTCATCAAATATTCTCTTGTAAAATATCCTTCAGTGAGGGTGTTTATCCAGTCTAACAATAATACAAACATATTCTAGCAACTTCTTTATACTACGTGTTCCCATAACGTCTTCATCTTGCTCCCAGCCCACTGATGAGACAGGCTTAAATTGTTCTCATCCATTATCAAAGCAATGCTTTTTCTCTTATAGGGAGAGTAACCCCTTAGTTATCCCAAAGTGTGTAAAATCTTAGATGCTTCATGGACTATTCTGTCAGCAGCAGAGTCAGGTGACTTCTAGAGGGTAGGATCAGCTTCAAGTTACTGCAGTTACACATTTCCCTTCAGTACCTTCTGTCACCATTTTCTTTTCTTAGCCTTTGGCAGAAAGCACTGGGCATAATTGCTCCAGACCCAGCAATTTCATCAAGAACTTAACAAATTGTGAAGGTTCTCCAGATCCAGGAATGGGATTGGCGATGGGACAATATATTTTATGGCAATATTGATTTCTGCTGATTCAAACATAGCCACTTGAATTAGGCTTTAGGGAAGGGCCATCTTTGCCACAGCATTTATCTCTAAGATGAATGTCTTCTTTACTCATTATTTTTACTTTACTTTGTGAGCCCAAAAGCTGACTTACCATCTACCATCTTCATGACCAACTGTAAGCTCATGATATTAGCTTGTGATCATGAGGTGATGTTATTTATGAGGTGACTAGAAATCCTTCCACAGCTGATGACCAAGATGCTTTGATAACAAACATCTGCAAGTAACCAAAGCTTTCTCAGCTCAGGCATAGAGAAACTGTTACTGAACTGATTCATATAATAAGAGTTTCTATTTCTGCATTACTGGGCAATAATACTATTCTTTGTGCTTTTTGTATTTGCTGTAATATAGAGCTATCAGAAAAAGAACTGGAATGTTCATGCCTTAGCATCTGAATTTAAGTTTCTTGAAATGTTTCTACTAAACAGCCTTATTCTCAGAACAATATCAAGTGTTCAGACAGTAGGGTATATCCAACTATGCATGTTTCCCCTGTTAGTTTAACATCTGGCAGTGAAATATATTCTTCTACCAGTGTTCTATTCAAGGATGCTGCAGAAGATTGCAGCCACTTGGGGGTATTACAAGGAGAATAAAAGCAAATTCTTTTTCCATGTGCTTACAGAATATAAATGTAATTTTAGATATCCCCTATTATCTTATTTAGAGAGCCAGTTTAGTGTAATGGTTAAGGCACCTGGCTAGAAAAGAGGAGACAATGTGCATGAAGCCAGCTGGCTTACCTTGGGCTAATCACTCTCTCTCAACCCTAGGAAGAAAGGAAGAACAAACCACTTCTAAAAAAAAACCTTGCCAAGGAAACTGCAGGGACTTGTCCAGGTAGTCTCTGAGAATCAGACAGGATTAAATGGAAGAAAAAAAATACACACCTTAGTTTGTAACTATCTTACATTTATGTAATCCTGCATTTTTTTCCTTATCACAGAAAGTCCACTAAAAAGGGAGACTTTGACTAACACCACAAAACGTTTGATTGATAGTATTAGCAAACTTTTTTTAAAGCATTATTATTGGCTGAGAATTTAATTATTTATG
Source organism: Pituophis catenifer annectens (assembly GCF_029215685.1). Lineage (NCBI taxonomy): Eukaryota > Metazoa > Chordata > Lepidosauria > Squamata > Colubridae > Pituophis > Pituophis catenifer. The sequence continues at coordinate 238,057,670 of NW_027256882.1, forward strand.
TATTGCTTATGATGAATAAGTCCCTAAAGAACTCTTGATCTTTTCTGTATGTTTTTAAAAATGTTATTAGTTTTTAATTTTATCCCTGAAGACATGTGGTATATGTAGCCATACATCCTATTATGAAGATTTAAGAACTATGGTAATATAAACTAAATTATGCAATAGAAATGTATATTATTTTAAATAACTGGATATAAAACATTTTCATTTTAATTTATTTTAAAATCTCTTTAGGCATATAGTAAAATATTTGGTAATAATAGAATTGAATAGCTAAAACTTAATTCATATCATAATCATATAAATTTATTTGTCAAGCATATATAAGATAACAGGTAAAAGTATAAACATAATTTGAATACATGAAAAGAATAAGTACCAAATTATCATTTGTTAATTTTATATACATTCACAAGATCTTATTTTATCTGTTTCTATGGTAAATATATTTGTAAGGAGGCAGATGAATTCAAACCCACCTGCGTATGACAGATATTGTCATAGTAATAAGATGAATGTATCTATTTAAAAATCCTAATGCATTTCCTGAATGAGAAATAATACGTGTAGCTTAAATAAAGATTTCCCATCTCTGATTAGACATTCATTGTCACAATCTGTCAACAACAGATTGTCACAACCGTCAACAATACAGACTTTTTAAAAGTTGATGTACCTATCAAAATTGAAGGTGAGGCCTTTGAATATCTTTCTTACCTATTTTAAACACCTTAAAACATTGTTTCTCTTGTTTGTAATAAACCATTGGAAATAAATGTGTGGCTGACAAGGGTGACTGAAACCACGGAAAGACAATTTACTGACTATACATAGTTTATACAAAACAAAATTCCTCTTCATTTAAGCCTATATACCTTGAATTCCATGGAGCTTCCAAACATACTTACAAGGATTGTTTTTTAATTGCCTCTTTAGACCTCTTTGTGGGTTGAAGGAAAAATGAGCTTCCGTTTCTAGAAATGATTTGAAACAATACAACTCCCTTATTTTGACTTTATTGCCAGAGGGGAAAAAAGAAACATAGCAAATAAACATTTAGAATCTCATCACCAACTACTTACTGGAATGCTTTCTGAGAGGCTTTCAATGTAAATGTGTACAAAAGAGAGTGCTGCTATAATCTTTCCCTCATCTCTCTTGATTGTAGAGATTAGTTCTTTTGACACATAAAACTTTTGTATAAAGAATGTCTGTGAAATGTGAGAAATTAAAAAAACCAGCCAAAATAAAGGATACATCGAAATGCAATGACATTTAAACCTTGATATTCTAAATAAAAGGTGTCATTGTATGCATTTTTAAAATGTTTTTTTTTTAAATTATGTTATTTTTATCATCCACAAATGAATAGAATGTTTTTGTCACCTTATTTCCACTGTCTGGAGTTTTGAAAATTAAATTTGTGTTTGCCTAGTTTTTTTTCTAAATAGCTGCCTTTCTCTATCTACAACTTCAGTTTCTGTATGAAGTGCATTGTATATTAAAAGATATTTTACAGATGGCAATGGACTTCTTTTACAAACATTCAACATTTGTATGGTGGTTACAATTCAGCCTGTACCTTGTGCTTGTTACTCTCTAGGGGTAACCACTCTTTCATTGTTATACATATTGATTGGCAGAGATTTCCAAAGATTTCCGGAGGTGGTGTGTTGTTGTTTTTTTATCCCAACCTTACTGCAGATTTCAGGAAAATTGGGGGATTTCTGCAACCAAAAGATATACTAAGGTATATTTGAATGTGGGGTCCTTGATGCTTTCTGAGCTTGCTTGTTTTCTTGCAGATGTTTAATTATCCTAACTAACAGGATAGCAATAAGGACTGCTGTTTGCTGTCAGTTTATATTCTGTCTGTCTTGCCTACTGGGTGGGTGGGGCGGTCTTAGGGATTCTTTGGTTGGGCTGTTTACTGATGGTTCTTTGGCAGTTTCTTTTTTTTCTCTCTCTCTCTCTTCTGCTCTTTGGCAGTTTCTTGATTGGAGTATTCCTTACTTGATTGTTGGTATGAAGTTAACCTTGGAGTTAATCTATGCTGATCTGAGTGCTGATTACTGATGGAGAGGTGCTGGAGTCTTGGGTTGGTTGATTGTCTCTTTTCCATAGTCTATATACCATATTTTTTCAAGTATAAGACGCACTTCCCCCCCCCTAAAAGAGGGTGAAAATTTGGGTGAATGTAGCCCCGCCCATAAGGCCAAAAACGTGAGGCACAGAGGTAGCAATGGTCTGTGGCAATCCCTGCAGCCTGGAACAGCTGATTGGGGCTATTCTGGGAGGCCAATCCACCCGCCAATTAGCTGCTCGTGCTGAATCAGATTGCAATAATGTGCTGAAGCTGACCTGGCTGTTCGCTATTTGCTGCAAGGATGTGTCAGAGTTTGCAGCAGCAATCACATCCAGAAACACAAGCAGAGGAGAGGAGTTTCAGTTTCAGTTTTAGTTTAGAGCAGCATGCAGCTTTAGTACAGAACAGTTGAGCTAAGCCACGCCATGCCCAGGCTCCTTGCTGTCTCCTTGCTGCTCACACAGCAAATACTGCTTCAGTTTCCAAACAGCCCTCAACTCTCTCACACACTGACAGGACGCTAGCCAGATGAAGACCAATGGATGCTGATAGTCAGAGGCAGATTTTTTTTTTCTTATTTTCCTCCCCAAAAACTAAGGTGTGTTTTATACTCTGAAAAATATGGTATATTGTTGATATCTAGACAGACAGACAAGACACCAGTAATCAGCACTCAGATCAGTATAGATTAACTCCAAGGTTAACTTCATACCAACAACCAAGTAAAGAATACCCCAATCAAGAAACTGCCAAAGAGCCATCAGTAAACAGCCCAACCAAAGAATCTCTATGACCGCTCCCAACCCCACAGGCAGAATATAAACTGACAACAAACAGCACTCCTTACTAGCACTGATGATGTTTCCTAGTTAGGGTAATGAAAGTTGTGCAAGAAAACAAGCAATACACCAATAAAGGAGAATATTTGTATCTTAAGGTTGAAATGAAGGGTCCTTGGTGCTCACAGCACCAAGGACCCTTCATTTCAACCCTAAGCTACAAATATTTTCCTTTATTGGTATATTTCAATCTCAATTCCAATGACTGCCAACAGTGTTTCAAGATGATGAAATATTAGTGTCTCTTGTAGTTCATGCAGTTCTCTCAAATAGTTCATTGGGTGATCTGCAGACTCTATCTCTTTCAACTCACTTATTTTCGGAAGGAATAGGGAAACTTCTGCCATGCAGAAGCTTCAGGAGAAAACCTTGTATATAATATACAACCAATGTAATCTTACCATGTCCTTCCCATACCAGCCAAAGAAAGTAAAACATGCCTTTGACCAGCAGGTGTCAGTATTTGAATAGATTTTGCTCATTTTTTTTGTTCTAGTTTTCATTTTAGTGAGTAGCATGCAGTCCCTTCAACAACATCATTATTCTGAAATCATGAAAAGTAAATTTTATGCATGTAGCGCATAGGAAACGTATGCATGTCTCAGTGAAAAGTATATCCTGCCTGAATTGAAATATTTTTAAATTTAGCCTGGCTCAGTTTTAGATAGATAGATGACCTTTATTGTCCTTTTTTTTTTTTTTTTTACTGTAGGCACACTGGAACACATTGAAAATAAATTTCTGTTCCCTGCTCTCAAAACATACATAACACATATACACATGAGATTAGATAGATAGATGATAGATAGATAGATAGATAGACACACATATACATATAAATATACACACATATACACACACACATAGATGGATTTCATATATATATATATAAAATCCTGCTTTCTAGTGAATCTAAATCACGTGACACAGCTGATCCCCCCCCACTGTTCTACTTACCTTCCCAAGCCTCCTTTTGGTATGTACTGTGCATACGTGCACGCACAGCGCGTGTTTGGTGCGCACTGCACATGCAGCACATATGGTGTGTACTGCACGTGTGTTTGACACACGTTTGGTGTGGACAGCGCGTGCTTGGGTTGATACTATATGGAACAGAACAAAATTGAATCTGCTTCGGATACCACAAAGCCTCCTCCCAGATGGTAACAAGGAAAACAGGTCATGAAGAGGATGCGTAGTGTCCCAGACAATCCTGCAGACCCTGGTCAAGCATCACTTACATGCTATGTCCTGGCTAAATGGAAGTGAACTGCCAATAATCTTCTCTGCCATCCATTCAGTTTAAGTAACTGAACGTTGTCTTACAGATAAACCGAGAAAATAAATCTCAAGAAATCCACAGATAGTTTTAACATTCAGATAGCCATAAGGTATTTTCATTTGGTTTTCACTTATGTTGTATGAACTCAACCATTATGGTTTTTAATGTTTTAATATAATACAATAACGAATTGGGTTCTATTTAACACCTACCATTAATTTAATGGAAAATTCAAAGCCAAATTCAAATAAATACACTTCCCAAATACTTTGCCTTTTAGGCCAGTTCAGCCATGTCAGTGGGAAAGAGCCAGGCTGGCAGAAGAAAAGAAGCACTTCACTTAAGTTCTTTATGCTTTCTTACACTATTAGAATAACAGGATTCAGTTCTAGTAACTCATCATTTAAACTATTCCTCTTATCCTCATCTTGCTGTTTATATTTCTTGGTGCTTTGTTTTTTAACATTTCTTTTATGAATTTGTCATTAATTTATATGCCACGCATCTCACTACCCAAAGTGATTCTGAGCAGCTTACAATACAATAAAACACAAATATAAAAACAGTTAAAATTACAAGAGTTAAATAAAAACTAAAAACACCCACCACCTCTAGCATAAAAAGCCTCATCAGAGCCAAGTTTTGAGGCTGTTCTGGAAGACCAGAAGACTGGGGATGGATCTCATTCCAGCAACAAGATGTTTCAAAAGGCAGGAGCCATGGCAGAAAAGGCTCTTCTCCTAGACCTGGCCAGCTGAGAAACAGGGTCTGTAGCAGTGGTCGTATTCTGCCAGTTCTAACCGGTTCAGCCGAACCGGTAGCGGTGGCGGCAGGCAGCTCCGCCCACCCACCCGGACGTCATCACATTGCATTTTTGACGCTCTGAGCATACGCAGAAGGTCTTGCGCATGCATGGAGGTGGTGTGTGCAAGTAAAGCGAGTGCACAAGCGCACGCGCTCACATTTGCAAACTGGTAGCGAAGGTAAGTGAATACCACCACTGGTCCATAGCAAGTCACTTCTGCCACAACGAGTCAGGCAGATCAATCCCATTGGGGCTAATAATTTATTAACTATCAACAGTGGGAGAGCAGGAATACCAAAATGCCTGGCAGGCATAAGAAAAGCCTTGCAATGTATTAATTTATTTAAAATACCATATTTGCTTTTCTATATAAAAGGTCTTTAAAGAAGTAGTGAGATAACTATTTGATGGGAAATATGCCCTGAAAGAAGTATGAAAAAGTGTCCAGAAGATCTGTTTCCTGCACAGCTCAGCTTCTCAAGAACCTTCCCCCAAAATAGGAGATTGGAGAATGGGCAATAGTTGTCCAAAATTGCAAGGAAGAATGATGGTTTCTTGAGGAGCAAGTGTACCACTGCCTCTTTCAAAGCAAGTTATATCTGCACTCCTAAGGATACCATCACCATTGCCTTGATCCAGCCTCCTGTTACCTCTCTAGAGCTTTCACCAACTAAGAAGACCAGGGATCCAGGCTGCTGGAGGCAGGACTGATATTGCAGATAATGTGTTTCATGTCTTTGGAGATTCTCAGTCATCCAGGTCATGGTTGTCCCAAAGGTGCTTTTTCAAAAGGCAAGTGGTCTTCCTTGGTTTTTCTTTGAAGATGTTTCACTCCTCATCCAAGAAGCTCCTTCAGTTCTAAAGTTCAGTTCAGAACTGAAGAAGCTTCTTGGATGAGAAGTTAAACATCTTCAAGGAAAAACAAAGAAAGACCACTTGCCTTTTGAAAAAGCACCTTTGGGATAATGTTCTTCATTTCCTCTGGACCAACACTCAAATTTCCTCCAAATAACCTCATGAGATTATGAGATCTCCATAAAACTTGTCCAGCTGCATCCAACTCAAAATGAACCTGAGCAATTTTATCCTTAGCTACCAAGCAATTGCTTTCAGACAGTTTTATGCACATATTTTTCAATATAAGTAGTACTACCTCTTCAATTGCTTCCATTTACATATGGTTCACATATGGATACACTGAGTGTATAGCTCAGGATTAGCCACTATTAACCATTATATATAAACCATACAACTTAAAATCTTAGGCAAGAAACATAAGAAGACCAGGATCTCCACTTAGGAATGCACTCTAAGATCTTTGATAAATTTCAACAATGGAATGCAGATATGAGTTTTAATGCTGTAAGCACAATGTAGGAAAATGCAATTTTAGGAAACAAAAGGGAAAATCCACAGCCACTAGCATGTGTCAATCACTATATTTGTTCAGTGTTGACTCAATAGACAAAATATTCATTTTTTACCTAAAACAAAATTCTCCAGTTGTCTCGTGTGTTTTAAGAAATCCTTCCTTCCTTCCTTCCTTCCTTCCTTCCTTCCTTCCTTCCTTCCTTCCTTCCTTCCTTCCTTCCTTCCTCATAACTTCCATGTTCTTTAGTTGAAATATTGAACAAATAGAACATGATGCAGAAAATCAAGCAGCTATGAGAATGGTTATCCTGCATTCCTTAATATGAAGCTCACATAAACCAAATATCTTTCTCTTAAATGCTCTTAAATGCCTTTATTCTTGTTTCTTCCTTTCTGCTACTCTGCATCATTTAAATTTGCCCTGATATATATTTCCCAGTAAAAATCATCAATGACAGACTTTTACAGCCCACCAAATAAATGGGAATGAAAGCTGGAAAGGATAAGTGAGAATGAGCATTGTTTCCAGAACTGTAAATTGATTGATTATTAGCTTAATCAGCCAAGAGAGAACCACCAAGCTTCAACCAAGGAAGAAGAATTAAGGTTTAGACAGCTGAAAGAAGCATTGTGATATCATGATACCAGTCCTACTACTTTGGTGCATATATTGTGGCATCAAACACATGCTCAAATGCTGTTGGATTCAACTACTACAGACAATTTATATTGACCGCAGCTCATTCCTGGTGAGAAACCAATTAGGACTTTGCCCAATAATGGTGAATAATACTCATTTTCCAAAGAGTTTACAAGATCAAACTTGCTTTGTTTCTGCCAAGCAGGCCTTCAGTCCAGAACTAAGCCTACAAAGTGGAGAATGGAGATGGAGATGGCACACAAACCATCCAAATCTTAAGGATGATTAAGAAAGATACATCCTAAGAAAGTTACAGTACATCCTTACATTTTTTTTTCAAGCAGAAGTCATTTAGCCAAACCACAAAAAAATATCTAGTGGACACCCACCCACTCTCCATCAATTGGGCTGGTTCTGTAAAAGCACAGCTAAATTTAAATCAGTTCCATTGGCAGATTCGAACAAGCATATTTTACAGAACTGGGTTTTTTTTTTTTTTTTGTGGTGGAATACCAGAGGCTTGCCTCTGGGACATCTGCCGGAAACAAGGCACCAGTTGTGGGAGTTAACACAACTCAAATGCCTTCCGAAAGCCGACAAAGCCACAACCAGGTATAGCTAATGAGGAAAAGACACCCATACCCAAGTCATATGAAGCTGACATAAATCAACTTGTCTGTTTTCCTCGGATGTGCATTTAGTGATAAACGGAGAATATGAGCTACCCATTCCCCTCAAGAAAAAACAAAGGAAGGACCAAAACTGACTTTTTGTGAGAAATGTGAGTACAGCCTTATCCTTGCAGAACAAAATACCAGAACCACAAAATGTGCTTTGACTAATTATAGGAAAAATGTGATTTTATAAGCAGGTGTCCATGTGCCTTTGTGACACAAATAGAGATACAAAGCCATAAAGAAGCAGAACATGAACACATTAATAAAAACGCCTGAAGAATGGGAGGCCTCAGTGGTTCAACTGCCAAAATGTAACTGTTAGAATCCCTGTCTGTAACTACAAGAGGCTTCATTTGGATATTTAATTTGTTAGCTTGCCTTGTGATTGCTATAAGGAAAAAAAATAACCTGAAACACAACAGAAATCCAAGTCTATTCTTAGTTCAACTAGGTGCACTGATGTCTTCCTTATCTGGCCTATCCCAACCTGTGCCCTCCAGATACAACACTGATAGTTCTCAGTCAATATAGTTACAAAATATCTGGAAAGATAGCTTGGCTTCAAGACATAGAAAGCAGGCAATGCAATGAATAGATTGGGTTGGGTCCAGTTCTACTGAGTTAATTTATTTCTTGGTGAAACAGAGAAGCAGACTGTTACAAATACGGAGCTTCCTTGTGCCAGTGCAAGGAAAGAGAGTACCTGGAAGATTTTAGGAAAGCCCTTTGGTGATATTAGTAAAATGAAAGAGAAAAGAAGGATCTCTTGGGAATGGAGGAAAAGAATTTGAAAGAGAAATATAATTTGATCTGAGGAGAGTGAGCAGTTGAATTTTGCCTTTAAAGATCAAAGTGTTTGAAAAATCTTAGGAAACATTAAGAGAGGAAAAGTAATTCATTCCCATGGAGTTTTTGGGACAGGACTACTCTAATTGAAGAAGGAAAACATTGAAGGAAAGGCCTGAACAGTGGTGAAATCCAAATTTTTTTACTACCGGTTCTGTGGGCGTGGCTTGGTGGGCGTGGTGTGGCTTGGAGGGTGTGACTTGGTGGGCAAGGCAGGGGAAGGATACTGCAAAATCTCCATTCCCTCCCCAATCCAGGGGAAGGATATTGCAAAATCTCCATTCCCACCCCACTCTGGGGCCAGCCAGAGGTGGTATTTGCCAGTTCTCTGAACTGCTCAAAATTTCCACTACCAGTTCTCCGGAACCCGTCAGAACCTGCAGGATTTCACCCCTGAACCTGAATAACTTACAAATAATGGGGGAGGTTGGAGCATTTGAAAGGAATGAAATGAAGGAAACTAAGAGGAATTCTAAATGGCATCCTTATGAGCTCCCTTCTCCTTCCCACACTACTGTACTAAAGAAAGGAGCTAAAGAATGACTGTATCTAGCAGGAAATGTACTATATAAACAAGATAGGCAGAAGAGCCTCAGCAATGATGTTAAGTGATGGCAGCATTTAAAGGAAAAAGGCTTAATCAAAAGGAGGGAGGATTTTCTCCACTCTCTAATAGAGTCACTGTTTCATCCAAAATTTGCCTCTCTTCAGTAGCCAGTTCTTTCTAATTGCTTACAGAAAATAATATACTCCATTCAATTTTGGGCAGAAAGATGTAGATTTGGCTTCTGATATTCAATCCTCTGCAATAGACAAAGCCAGTACCCAAAGCAAAGTCATATTCTGGCACCACCTATGGTTTGGCTTATCTTCTAGTTTTGTTAGGAATTTAAGAAAGGTGCCATTTTCTCCTTTCCTTTCCTTTCCTTTCCTTTCCTTTCCTTTCCTTTCCTTGCCTTGCCTTTCCTTGCCTTTCCTTGCCTTTCCTTGCCTTGCCTTGCCTTGCCTTGCCTTGCCTTTCCTGTCTTTTCCTTTCCTTTCCTTTCCTTTCCTTGCCTCTCCTCTCCTCTCCTCTCCTCTCCTCTCCTCTCCTCTCCTCTCCTCTCCTCTTTGTGCTTTTCAACTTTACCCTTATAATTTTCCACTCCAATTTGTGTTTATTTTTGCAGACATATTCCTCCTATTTATTGTGAATCATAATATTTTAATGACATCATCATCCATTGTTGTCATATGGCAACAATTCTGCAAAATTGTATTAACCTTCAAGCTGGTGCACTGGCACAAAAAATATACTATTTTTGTGTTTCCAAATACAGTATAATTTAAATGAGCCCAATAGGCATAGGATTTGCCTGCTCAGTACCTTCCTATCAGAACATTGTATTGCTTTGGTAAAATTATCAGCTTCCTGAGGATCATAATTGTAATAATAATTCATTTTTCATGACTTGCATAGTGTGTACTGTTCAATATCACTCAAATGACTTTTTGTTTGACCTTTTGTTGAACAGAAAGAAGTCATTCTAAAGCAATGAAGAAAGATGATTAAAATGTATACGCATATTGTATATTTTAAGAATTGTTTCAATTTTGGCACCCCCTAAAATTTGGTGCCCTAGAGAACCTAGACTTAGAATCATCCCTGAGCAGGAAAAGAAAATAAATGCTTAAATGCTTTTAAGTTCAGTCTGCATCTATTTCATTTTATCAAATAAACTGAAAAATATCTTCTGCAAAAAAAAAGAAGTAACAGAAAAAGTTACAAAAAACCTACTATAAATTGTGATCATCAATGTAATGCATTCAAACAGAGGAAGTAAAATAATTCAGTATAGCCAAGAAGACTAAAATGTGATCCTCATTAAAAACTGGCCAAAATAAAATGTTTTGAGTTGCCTGCCTGAAGTTTTTTGCCTGCTCTGTATTACTTGATTATGCCTGGAAGAATAATAAATAAATAATATTTATATGCCTTGAATCATAATGTCAGAAAAAATAACTGAAAGTCTCTGAAGGAATATAAATAATATGTTTTCATTCCAAAATAATGAGAAAACAGCTAACTTTTTAAAGCTACAGCAGTCCTGAGAAAATTATAAGGAATAATTTACTGCCATAGCTATGGCTTTTTAACATATTAAAACCTTTACAAAAATGCCAGGGAGTGAATGTAACATTTTCTACAGTTTACCTGTAGGTAAATTATAGGTGAATTATAACAGAATTATTATTCTGATTAGAATTAGAATAAGGTGGAGTCCAGGACTGAAGGGCTGCCCCCTTTTCTTAATGTAAAAAGCGGGCAGGGCTTCAATTGTACACTTGCCATGTTGACTTTTTGGTTCCCCTGCCCCAGGGACTCTTTATGGCAGTGATGGCTAACCTTTTTGCCGTTGTGTGCCAAAAGCGGGGAGAACACAGGGCAGTCGTGCGCTTGTGTGCCCACACGCATAATTCATTGCGCCCCCCCACACTCCCCCCACTTTTGACACGCGATGGCATGGTAGGTCTGTTTTTCACCCTCCCCAGGCTCCAGAGGCTTTCTTGGAGCCTGGGGAGGGTGAAAATGGCCTTCCCACCCCCGGAAGCCCTCCGGAGGCTGGAAAAGGCCTGTTTCCCAGCTTCCGGTGGGACTGGAGGGCCTGAAAATCAGTTAGCCAGCGTATGCATGCATGCTGGAGCTGAGCTAGGGCAATGCTCGTGTGCCCACCAATATGGCTCCGCGTGCCACCTGTGGCATGTATGCCATAGAATCGCCATCACGGCCTTATAGGAATCAGTTGTCTTGAATTGGTGGATTTATCACTGCAGGTAGTCTTCAGGTTGCAATGGCAGTTGGGACCGATATTTCCATCACTAAGCAATGCAGCTGCAAAGTGCAATGTCACATGATGATCCCAGTTCCCATCGTACTGGGATCCCAGATCCCATCATAACCCCGGGTCTGCATGATTATTTAAGCTGGAAGAGGTCAGATTCTTAAGCAAGCAGGCTGGTGGATAAGTGCATGGGATGCTGGGAAGAGGTCGATGGTCAGGTGCTAAGGAATATGGGCAGGTGAAAAAGCAGCAGGATCAGGAGCAACTTCCAAATTCCTATGTCTGAGAAGTTGGCAGGAAACATCGGAAATCACAATCACATGACCATAGCTCATTGCATCATCATAACTGCAAGGTAGGCATTTGAGTGCCTAGATTGCGATCACAGGACTAAGTGATGATGTGACAACCAGAACTCTGAGAATCAGGTATACGTCACCTTGTTTAATGCTGTCTTAACTTTGAATGGTCTCTGAACGAGTGGTCATAACCTAAGGATTACCTGTAAGCATGCATGAAGCAAAGCAGAAAAACCTTATAAAACAGTTTACAGAGAAGCATATTAATTTGCACAAAGACATTTTAGCATGTTAGGCTATTTTTACCCTCTCCATTAGAGGTGAAAGACAAATCTGCTTCTAGCAAGTATGGACTGAATTCACAGATACAAGGAATTTTGAATCTTGATTACATTTCGTTGTTATGCTATGCTGAAATCTGCCTCACAATTTCTCAGAACTTATTTCTCCCTGAAATAGAGGTCTCTTTACTTTAGTATATTCTCAAGATGCTTTAGAACCTCTCTTGCTGGAGATTTTGACTTTACTTGTAGATAATGGTAGCTATTACTGTTGGTGTTGCTTTTTATTAAATATCCACAGTTATTGTCGTTTTAATGTGTACATAACTTTCTAATAAAAAAAAAAAACCACTTGCTTGCCAGCATTAAGATGATTTTGCAATTGAAAATGACCTTGAGATGAGTTACCTTTATTTAGCAGTCGATATTATAATTGTTCCCAGAAATAATGAGCTTCTCCATTTAGAGTCAGCAAAATTAATTAAACTCACCATTTGTTTAATATGCTTTCTAATTAATTTCGTACAGAAAACAGGAAAACATTTTCTAAATTTCACTCTGCTACAATTGGCCACAGAGCCTTTCGAGAGTTTTGCATCAGGGAAAAGAGGCACTGAAATCTCCTCATAATTAGTTTGCTTGGAAGGTTTTAATGAAGGAAGCTTTGATAACAGTGTTAGTTGCAGCACTTTAAGTATCACAACAATAAAATTCCAAGGGAGGAAAGGCATCAAATCTGAAAGCCAAATAGGCTTTTTATTTTACAAAATAGATGGCTATTGTTGCATGTTTATTTCATAAGACTTCCTTATACAGTATGTGCCTTATGGTTTTACATTCTAATCCTAAATTCTTATGCCTGCAGACTAGTCTTCTCACATCAACTGAGGTAGCCACTCAAATATTTATTATTTCTATATATTATTTTTATTTGCATTTTAACCATTTCTGTTCATATATTATGTTTGTTCACCTTAACTTTTCTCCAAGGAGCTCCGATAGTGTACTTGGTCTCCCTCAACATGATATCTTCTGATCAAACCTTTGAGAAAGGTTATGCTAAGCGGAAGGAAAGTGACCCAATCAGTACATTCCCACAAGATGAAGAATGATGATGTTAATTAATTCATTGTCCAATTTTGCCTTATTTATTTACAAATTTAGGTGGCCACCCAACTCACACAGATTCCGGATGGCTTACAACAGTGGTAGGCAAACTTGGCTCTTTCACATCCTGTGGACTTCAACTCCCAGAATTCTTAAGACAGCCAAGCTGTCTTAGGAATTCTGGGAGTTGAAGTCCACAGGATGTGAAAGAGCCAAGTTTGCCTACCACTGGCTTACAACATGAATAAAAGACTGTTAGGGTGTGTGTAAAAAGTATTTGTTGCTTGTGCAACGAGCAGAGCAGAAACACACAGGGAAGGAGATAAACGTCCAGCTCATGTGAGAATAATACTTTATAGATAACAAACAGTCTCGGTGTAAGTAAAACAGTCCAAGGTCATAAACAGTAATATCAGTCCAGTAAGTATCTTCCCTTACCAAAGCAAACAGACTTTAGTAACTCTTGGTATACAGTACCATATAACAGACGCAATAAGCAACAGGATACAATCAGGTATCAATCCGGAAGAAGCAGGAAGAACCAGGAAGAACAAACGCTTCTCTGTGCTGCTTATTTATGCACTGTAGCCTAATTACAGGGTTCAGCAAACCCTGATTACGTGGCTCAGTTGTTTCTTAAAGAAACAGATATATTGCCTGACCAACAAGTTAGGAGTAAGCTGCAAGCTGAACCTAACATTCTCCCCATTGGACAGGACAATATACACAATAGATACAGAAACAAAAATACACATCCAAATCATACATTGTACAGTGGTATCAGTTACATTTCAGATTCTTAATCCAAATCTTTCACAACAATTGGTGTGTTCAATGGCACCTTGCGCTTTAGTAAAATTATCGGCAATATTGTCCTCTGATGCGCAATATTCCAATGTAATCATGTTATCCTTAACACATTGCCGAACATTCAGATAACGTATATCAGTGTATTTAGTCCTTGTCTTTACAGCAAGATTCGTTGCCATTGTAATGGCTGCCTGGTTATCCTCATAAACCGTAATAGGATAATTCATTTTGAATCCAATATCTTCCATCAACTGTTTATAATAAATCAGTTCAGTACATGTAAGTGATAGACAAGAAAACTCCGCTTCCATGGTAGACAAACTGATGTGTTTCTGGCGAATTGATTTCCATCCAATCAGGCAGTTATCCAACATGATTGCTATTCCAGATGTAGATTTTCTGGCAAAACTGGCATCAGCATATGCCTTTAATATCATATTGGCATTTGGTTCTAAATACATAGCAAAATGCAATGTTCTTTTAAGATACCTAAGAACACGTTTAGCAGCTTGCCAATGCCTATCAGTAGGCTCTGAACTATATTGTGCTAGTTGATTAACACTAAAAGCTATATCAGGCCGTGTCCAGTTACTCAAATACGACAAACTACCTATTAATGATTGATACAGTTCTTTACTGAACTGTGGACTCTGCAAACTATCCTGTTGGAATTCTTGTGTCATAGGAGTCTTGGCAGGTTTACATAATTCCATCCCATATTTTTTCAACAATTTGCAGATCTTATTAGATTGTGATATTTTAAATCCTCTAGATGTTTTCAGGATATCCAGCCCTAGATAATGCCGTATATGTCCTAGATTTCTAAGTTTAAATTTTGTTTGCAACTGACTGATAATCTCTCTGGCCTTAGCGTCAGTTCTGGTAATTATGGCAATGTCGTCTGTAAAGAGTAACAAGAATGAAACACATCCATCCTGTTCTTTTTTAAACAGACATTTATCTGCTACGCCCTCATAGAACCCAATGTTATGTAATTCCTGCACTATACATTGGTTCCACTCGTAACCTGATTGCCTTAAACCATATAGGCTTTTTTGTAGCCTCCAACACTCAGTTCTATCCTGTGTATCATAACCAGGAGGTTTCTTCATATATATTGTATGCCTCAACGGAGCGTTCAAGTAAGCTGTCTCGACATCTATATGAGTAATAGAGCATTTATTTCTAGCTGCCCAAACAAGCATCGTTCTCAAAGTGCTCGCTCGTAGACTTGGAGCAAAAACCTCATCATAGTCTCTATCTGTCTGTGAGAATCCTTGTGCAACAAGCCGAGCTTTATGGGTTACTACCCCATCTACACTTTTCTTTACCTTATAGACCCACCTACAGCCTATAAGTTTCTCATTTGGTGGTATTCTTACAACTTCATAGACACCAAGCCTCTTCAAAGAATCAATTTCTCTATCCATTGCCTCTTGCCAGGCTTTTTGCTCCTTTTCTGGATATAATTTTATATCATGATAACTGGATGGTTCGATATCTACTTGGCAAACCACTGTGGCTTTATAGCGATCTGGTGGATGCCGGTCCCTGGAAGATCGTCTAGGCATAACAGGACTAACATCAGGTATATTGGGTTCATCCTCCCCTAACCCTGATTCCTGTTCCTGTTCTTCCACCTTAATAGATGGTTTATCATCCATCTCAGATGAACTATCATCAGGAATATGGTCTACCTTAACATCTACATCTGTAAAACCATAGTCTGCTTTTTCTAACCTGTCCCAGCCTTCATGTTCTAGGAATTTAGCATTTGCGCTACACAAAACTTTTGTTGTTCCTTTTTCCCAGAACCTATAGGACCTATGGTTAGCCTCATAGCCAACAAAAATCATTTTCTTTGCTCTCTGTTGGTCCTTCCTTCTCAGACTAACTGGTATATGCACCCAGGCTGGTGCACCAAAAGTATGAATATAACTTAAATCCGGCTTCCTCCCGTGCCATAAAATAAAAGGTATTTTTCCTGTAGAGGAGTGCACCACATTATTTAAAATATGATTGGTACATAGTATTGCTTCTCCCCACAATTTATCAGGTAAACAAGCATCAGCCAGCATAGTCCTAGTCATAGCTTGTAGGGTCTGGCCTCTTCTTTCTATATATGCATTATGTTCTGGCCGAAAAGGGGCAGAACGTTTATGCTGTATCCCAGCATCCTTCAAAAACTTAGCCAACTGATGGTTAGTAAACTCAGTTCCATTGTCAGTAACAATGCATTTCACCTTAAACCTCTGCTTCCTTTCAACAAAACGAAGCCAATTTGTGATACATTGGAACGTATCACTTTTGGACTTCATAAGGTAGCAAAAACCATATCTGGTAAAGTGATCAACTATACTTAAAATATAGCATGCTCCCCCTAAACTGGGTTTCTTTGGCCCTATCAAGTCTAAAAAGACTACCTCCAAAGGTTTAGTTGTTTTAAACCCATTGCAGCGGTTTGCAGGTGTAACATTACTTTTATGCTGGTTACAGGTATTACAGTTCAGGTATTTGCTGCAAGCCCTTAACTTGATGCCTTTAGACTGCTTAACAGTCGAATGCAACATCCTGAAATTCAGATGACCAAGCCTTCTATGTAGTAAATGTACGCATTCATCATGAGGCTTTACATTTCCAAATTTAGCTTTTGACTGAACTAACAGTAATGACTTATCCCTAATGACAAATAAGTCATCTTCTAATTCTGCAGTAACTACAGTGCCTTCACATTCCAGCAAACATTTGTTGTTTTTAAAAGTTACTGTAAACCCAGAATGTAGTAGTGACTTTACAGATAAAAGGTTATATTTCAAATAGAACATTGAACAAGTCCCTCCCCAGCTACAGTCACATTCCAGCCATTAGCTAATTTGACCTCTTTAGTACTTTTCTTCATGTTTGGAAACAGTTTTCTGCTTTTTGTTATTGATTGAGAGGCACCGCTATCAATCACCCACCAATCATCTTTTATATTATTAGATGAACTGGTTGCTAAATTACACCCTTTCCTGGGTTTAGCAGAGCTTCTAGCAGATACTTTCTTATTATTACAATATTTTGCAATGTGCCCCTTAGCCCCACATGCATAACAGCGTTTAACAATATTGACATTCTCATATACAGCTTCCACTTTTGGTTGCTGTTGCATCCTTAACTGGTCTCGTTCTTGCCTACGTTTGGCCTCATCCAGTAACCTACCAGTTATACTGGCCAATGTTAGTTCATCTCTAGACAATACTTCTAATGATGAAACAAAAGAGTCATAACTGTCATCCAACGATGAAAGAATAATATAAACTTGCTGCAGTTCAGTAAACACAAGGTCTTCCTCATGTAGCTCCTGGAAAAGCCCTGTCATGGAGTCCAGGTGAGCCATCATGTCTCCTCCTTTCTGAAGATGTAAGCGAAATAATTTCCGTGTCAGGTAGATATGGACACCCACAGAGTCACGAACGTAGAGCTTCTTTAGCTTTGACCAACACCTCGCAGCAGACTCTTCGCCCCGGAAATGGACAAGTTGCTGGTCTCCCAGTGTCAGGCCAATGATGCATAAAGCACGCTCGTTGTCCCTGTGAAACTTCGCTATCTGTTTGGCATCTTCTTCGTCATCAGCATTCAGTGCAGCTATGTCCAGTGGATTATTAACCATGTCCCACAGTCCTTCTTTACGCAAAAGTAGACAGCACTTTGTGGACCAGGTAACATAGTTTGTTCCATCCAACCGGGTTATAGTAGAATAACTTGTACCTTGCTCAAAAGCCATCATCTTGACTACTACACCCACTGCCTGCACTTCTCACTTCCACAAAAACAAATTAAAGAGCCCTGGAACGTTCTGGGCCCATAACCAATGTTAGGGTGTGTGTAAAAAGTATTTGTTGCTTGTGCAACGAGCAGAGCAGAAACACACAGGGAAGGAGATAAACGTCCAGCTCATGTGAGAATAATACTTTATAGATAACAAACAGTCTCGGTGTAAGTAAAACAGTCCAAGGTCATAAACAGTAATATCAGTCCAGTAAGTATCTTCCCTTACCAAAGCAAACAGACTTTAGTAACTCTTGGTACTAAACAATAAGGCAATATAATGAGATGGTTCACACATGGCTGAAAGCAGTTCTACACTTCTGTGTCTCTGACTCAGCCCCATTAAGTAATAGGCAACAGAATGGCCCAAAACCAAAGGGCCAGCCAGCCTCTAACATTAACTTCATTTAAAAGCCATGTCTCCATATCACACACATAGTCCACAAGTTTTCCTAGAAAATAAAAACAGGGATAGGGGACTTTGCAGGTGTTCCCAAGTGCTCAGAAAAGTAAGCAACCAGAAGATAGAGCAGTTGGTAGGGAGCCATCTCGCTGATTCTTTTCTAGCCACAGTCACTTTGCAATTTGTGAAAGTGCCCACAACTAAATGTGCGCACAGCATAAGTAAGTTTGCCTATTCCTGACCTCATCACTGCCTTTCATTGGCTCTTGTAATCCCATGTGGACATAAACTTGCATGTAAACAAGGAGAGTGGGGCCTTAGTCAAAGTCTAAACTCTTTTGAGCCAGATTTCTTTATAGCATTTGACAGGTATGTTTTCATAATTAAAATTGGCAGAGCAGTTGATGCATGCTCTGTCTTCTTCCTGAATGCATGAGACCCAGATGGTGATGAAGAAGTAAGGGAAGGGAAAATTGGCGACAATGAGATTGCTGCAAAAACTGAAAAAGAAATGTGTTACCAAATACTGTGAAGAGAGACATTTCTTCTCCATAGCTCCCTAATGTCTAGGCCTAGGGCAGGGGTCTGCAGCCTTAAACATTCAAAGAGCCATTTGGACCCGTTTCCCACAGAAAAGAAAACACCGGGAGCCACAAAATCCTTCCCATGCCTGACTATTTCTTGAGCAGCCACAAAACTAGCATATGTAGTTGAATTAAACATTCTGTTTTCTTCTGAAACTTTTTTTCTTTTCTTGGATTTATCTATGGTTGATCTTACTGGGGGTTGAAGAACTCAATAAATTGCATGCTGGTGGGTGTCGCACATTGTCAGTTGTGAAGCATAGGGGTGAAAGAGCCACATGCGGCTCCAGAGCCACAGGTTGCTGACCCCTGGCCTAGGGCAACTCAGGGCAAGGAGAATTCCCTCTCCCATTATCTCCTATTGTTACAGGATTATTGTTAATAATATTTTAGATGGAAGTGCATTTAGTAATTAAAACAATTGCTCCTGATAATTGTTTTCCTTTTTATCATGTTGTTTGGGGATGCTAGTGTTCTCATTTCTTACAATATTTGAATGCTATCCTAGTCCAATGTAACCTACTACGCAGAGATTTGAATGGAAAAATTGGAAAAGCATGTGCAATGTCTTGAGAGAAATATAAATCTACCAAATAAATTATTTACAAAAGTAAAGCCACATACAACATTATTTTAAAGTCCAATATTTATTTTTAAAAACTGTTGTATTATTCCTAGAAAAAAAACTCTAACAATATATTTCTTTAATTCTTTACCCAGAAGTGAATAAAACTGCAACCTCAACCTCATTAAATTTAGACCCTGACAGATTTGTTAAAATTGAGCTTTAACCTTTAGGATTGCCAGGTCTGCTTCCAAAAAATAGCGGACAAGTGGGGGGAGGGGTTAAGTAGTAAAAAAATAAAAAAAAATTAAAATTAAATTATATATTTTCTTACAAACATTTTAACACATATTCAAATAATCACTTCAAAACTTTACTTAAAATTCAAAACATCAAATATATTATAATAATATGTAAAATATTAAATTACATTTTTGCTGCATGTGTATTTTTTATTTGACTGCGCAGCTTTGATCAATTCTTTGTGTTTAAGAAATAATTCTTTAATTTCAGGACAACGTTGATAAATATTAAAAAATATACAAAGTTCACTTCAAACTGATGGTACAAGTAGTCGGTTACGTTCGTCAGTCCACAAATTTCCCATGACGCTGAAAATTCGTTCAACGTTTGCATTTGATACCGGAATTGATGCACAATACTGGAACAGTTTCAGTAAACTTGGAGCTGGCTCTTTATTGAAAAAGTATGTCCACTTATCAAGGGATGAATCGCCCTGCAGATGAACATAAACTTCTTCTAAGGCAGAAATTTCATCAAAGAGAGTGTTGGGTGGAAGTTCTTCTCGCCATGGTGATAATAACCAGATGTTCGTCATTTCTTCTAAAGTTGGAGGATTATTGCGATCAATTAGATTGAAACAACTTAGTGTCTCATATACTGAATCAGTGAAATTATACCACTTCTCCAGGTACTCAATGGCTCTGATACACGTTGATGGCTTCTTTCTTGAACTTTTGCACAGCATTCTCAGACAAATGTTTTTTACGTAAGGCAAATAAAACTTTCATTCCAAAAAACTGCTTATCGTATTTTTTTTGCAAAGAATCACGCAGCTTACATATGATAATGTGAAGATCACATGCAAGAATTTTCTTGCTTTCCAGCTTCAGTAGGGTGTCTTGCATAATTGACATGAAGAAGTGCGTGAAATATAAATACAATTCTGAAATTGTTGGTTCATCGTCCTTTGCGAGTTCATTTTCCTGATCCAAAAGAAGGTTCCAGATAACCTTATGGCACTCATCAGATCCAAGAGAAATAAAATATGATTTTAGAGGTATCCAGTTTAAAAGAAGTCTTTCGACCGCTTTAAACAAACTTAACCAACATGTTGGAACATGGCGCAAAACTTCATGGAATTCTGACTCGCAAAACTCAAAAAATGATTTCAACTCTTCTCGTTTCTTCGCAGAATTCAAAAATTCAGCAAAAACCTTCAGCACTACCTTTTCGATATCAAAAGATAACTGCTTTAATGCATTTTTTTGCGCTGTTGTGTAAAATGTGATTATTGCAATGAGCATTCGATCTTTGTCTCATTCTAACTTATGAAAAAAAAAGACAAAACGCAATTCTCCTATCCTTATTCTCTTAGACTGTACAGTTTTAGATTATGTACCATTTCATCATAAAGCTTTTGAATAAAAAAAATGTCCACTATTTTGTGAAAAAAAATAGTGAACATAATGTAAAAAAAGTGGACTGTCCGCTCAAATAGTGGACACCTGGCAACCCTCTCCTAAGAAATATTTCTCACTTCTCTACACTATCTTCTTTGATGAAAAAAAAAAAAGAAGTATCAGGAAAAAGATTGGCAAGAAGTAAGTGGGCTATCAGAAAAACATTCCCTTTTATTTTTTGGCTTAGCCTTGCCTGTTAGCTCTCCAGCAGAATACCCTTGCTCCAGAGGTGGGTTTCAGCAGGTTCTGACCAGTTCTGGACAACCGGTAGTGGAAATTTTGAGTAGTTCGGAGAATCTGTAGTAAAAATTATGTCTGGCCCTGCCCCCATCTATTCTCTGCCTCCCAAGTCCCAGCTGATTGGGAGGAAATAGAGATTTTGGAGTAACCTTGCCCTGGAATGGGGTGGGAATGGAGATTTTACAGTAGCCTTTCCCTGCCATGTCCACCAAACCACTCCCACCAAGCCACACTCAAAGAACCGGTAGTAAAAAATTTTGAAACCCAGCACTGCTTTGCTCCTTAAGGAAAAAACTGTTTAGGGCAGTGGTCCCCAACCCCCGGTCCGCGGTGCCGGGCCGTGGAGTACCTGGCACCGGGCCGCGCAGCGGGCGGGGAACATGAACGCTGCAGCGCAAAGGCTCCTGGGCCGTGCGCAAAGGCTCCAGGGAAGAGAGCCCCGCGCAGGTACGCACGTGTGGCCCAAAGCCCCCACCCCTGTGCGCGCTCAGCGGGCCACGGTAAAATTATCAAAGGCTGATTGGTCCACGGCGATAAAAAGGTTGGGGACCACTGGTTTAGGGGATTGTTTGTTTTTGTGCCTTTGAGTCAGCATTGACTAGTCCCGGCAAGATTTCAGAAGTGGTTTATCATTGCCTGTTTCCTAGGGCTGAGAGAAAATGACTGGCCCAAGATCATCCTGCAGGCCTGGTACCTAAGCCAGAACTAGAACTCATGATTTCCAAGCATATATCAAACTATATGGTGTATTTAACAACTATATCAAACTATATATATTTTACTTAGTTTGTTCCTCAGGAGTATGGAGCCCTATTTTTTCCCCTCAGCATTCAGAAAACTCCCTGCACTATTTTGGCCTTTTAAGTTATTAGCAAAAGAGAGGGAGGAGGGAGAGAGAGAGGGAGAATTTTTTTTTCAAGCGCTGTACAGAAATGAAATAATCATATCCCTTAAAAGCAATTAAATATACCATTGAGTAATTTGCAAATCTAAATAGCAAATGTACAAAAATAATTAGCATGGCTGAAAATCTGCTATTTCTCTGATAAGCTCATAAGCCCTTTTAATTAAAATCACAATATTTTTTAATTACCAAAGGGAATATTTTGTTTATAACAGAAGAACATTTCTAAGTTTTAATTTAAGTTTCATACTAATATTCTTGTAATTGAGAAACACTCTCTGGGGCCATGTGTATCCATCTAACTAAATAATGTGTCTCCCGTTAACACTAAGGAATTGCATACATAAAAATAAGAACAATCTTGAAAATACAAAAGTTACCACAAAGAGATTCTGGAGCCTTCTCACTTACATATTGTTTCTATATGTACTGTAAGTCATGTGAGACTTACATCTAGAAATGATGCCTATCTCAAACGATGCCTTTTCCAGTATATTGGTTACTGTTATAATATATGCTATGGAATAACATAACTATCAGTCCATTTATTTATTTTTACGTGGGGTACTTAAACTAATTAACAATATTTTTTTGCTCTAAACCCAGTTTTGATTCTTTTGAATTGCTGTACTATTTATCAACATGAACATCATTAAGCTCTGTAGTTACTTCAGTTTTATTTATTTTGTCAAACAATGCAGTATAGAAGCACAGCATTTTTGTTCTAGCAATGAAAAACAAAGCTGTGGTCTCTAGTCTGAGATCTGTTTTGCATACACACCCATACACAGACAGAATAAGAGATGTATAGACATGCCAACACACACAACAGAGACAAACATAGAAAAACACCAATACGCACGAAAACCCAAACACATATTTATTTTTATATATATAGTATCTATATATATTTTACACACTCGTACATACTTGGTCTTTCTATATATACATGTATATACATCTGTATCTACATCTACATCTACGTTATAGGAAAGGAATCAAGACCTGCCTCTTAAGCCAGTTTTTTTACCTGAATTTGAATATAGCAACAATTGTACTTGTTCATACAACTTTTAAAAAGTGTTCATGGTTTTTATTATTAGCTACATTGAATGCCCTATAGGTAAAGAAGCTGAATTATAAAATGTACATATAAAGATATATGTAAATATCAAAACTTAGTTCTGATATATGTAAATATCAAAACTTAGTTCTCTCTTCCTATGCCGTAAAGATACTGCTGCTATATTCTACCATAGAAACATTACTTCTTTGAGAAGAGTGCATGAGTTCACAAAAGATATATCAAGAAATGACTGTTCTTCTCACATAGTCTGCTCTCTTTAGCTCCAAATTTTCCATTGTGAGGTGTGAACTATAGACAGAAGCTGTGTGATCAGAACACTTGGTATAATTGGGGTCCTTATTTTATTTTACCTCCATACCAGATTTACTTAACAGCCATGTTACTAACTTATCAACTGCAGTGATTCACTTAACAACTAGGGCAAGAAAAACTGTAAATTTGGGGCAAAACTCACTTAACAAATGTCCTACTTAGCAACAGAAATTTTGAACTCAATTGTGGACATAAGTCGAGGACTACTGTATTTGTTATGCTGGTTAAGACAACAAATTACCTTGGGATGATCCTACACACACACAAACACAAACACATGCACATACAAACATTTTGATTCCCCTTTGGAGTATGCTATATATGGTAAATGCAAATTAGAATAACTATCTCCACTTTATGGTTTGCATAATTTGAGAGCTTATCCATGGCAGTGCATTCTTGACTGTAATTACCAGCATCTTGAAAGGCAGTTAAGAATTGTACTAAATGAGTAGAACAAAAGCAAGTAGATAATGCAGTCTGGACAGAGATTTTAATAAAAAAACCTTTGGGACCAGGAGAAAAGTATGGAATGGTATGTATAATTCAAGTTTCTATCTGTGGCAGTGCAGACTTGCCTATAATCACCATAAACTTGAAAGGCAGCTAAAAAGATAACACTATAATGCTGTCTATAACAAGAGGCTTTATAAGAAAAACTAGTTTTCATTGAGATCAAGAGAAACAGGCTAAAAGTGTGGATGTTACTGATCAATTGATTTAGGAAGATGCAAAAATGGATAAAATAAACCTATTGTTTTCATTTGTGTGTATGAACACTATTTTCTTTTGTCCTGTTCTCAAGTGGGTAAGACTGCTTTTGGCCTTCCTCCAGGCAACTAGAAATAACAGAATAATGAAGTTGGAAGGGACCTTGGAGGTCTTCTTATTCAACCTCTTGCCCAAGCAGGGGACCCTATATCATTTCAAACAAACGGTTGTTCAATCTCTTCTTAAAAACCTCTAGTGATGAAGCACCCACAACTTTTGAAGACAAGCCAATCCACTGGTTATTTGTTCTCACTGTCAGGAAATTTCTCCTTAGTTTTAGGTTGCTTCTCTTCTTGATTTCCAACTTGTCCTGCCTTTTGATACTTTGAAAAATAGGTTGACCCATTCTTCTTTGTAGCAGCCCCTCAAATACTGGAATACTGCTATCATGTCGCCCCCAGTCTTTCATTTCACTAGACTAGACATACCCAATTCCTGCAACCGCTCTTCATATGTGTTAGCTTCCAGCCCCCTAATCATCTTTGTTGCTCTTCTCTGCATTCTTTCCAGAGTCTCAAAATCTTTTTTTATATTGTGTTGATCAAAATTGGATGCAGAATTCCAAGTGTGGTCTTACCAAGTCATTATAAAGAGGTGCTGTCACTTCACATGATCTTGTTTCTATCCCTCTGTTAATGCAGCCTAGGATTGCACTGGCTTTCTTTGGCAGCTGAAGCACACTGCTGTCTCATATTTATATTTAAGTGGTTGTCTACTAGGACACCTTGATCCCTCTTGCAGTTGTTGCTATTGAATCAGGTTCCACAAATTCTATGCCTATACATTTGAGGGGTTTTGTTGAAGTGTCAACCTTACTTTTCTCACCATTGAATTTCATTTTGTTAGATAGGGCCCAGTGTTCAAGTCTGTAAAGATCCTTCTGGTTCTTGAGCCTATCTTCTGGGGTGTTAGCTATTCCCCCCCTCCGAGCTTGATGTCATCTTCAAATCTGATGAATTCCCCCTCTATTTCCTCCTCTAAATCATTCATGAAGATATTGAAGAGTACTTGGGCTACCACACTGCTTACTTCCCACTGTGTAGATGTAGTTCCTTTAAGGACTATATGTTTGTTTGTTTGTTTGTTTGTTTGTTTGTTTATTTATTTATTTATTTATGAGATTTATATGCCACCCTATCTCCAGCCAGACTCAGGGTGGCTCACAACAGTAAGAAACATCTAATAAAAAGTTAAAAAATTAAATCCAAATCTCATAATTAACAGTTAAAAGTACAATTAAGACTAACAAGTTAAAACTAAATTAGAATTAAAACCCCTGTTGAGTGCAGTTTGTCAGCCAGTTGGGAATCATGTCTAACCCATATCCTTCTAACTTACTAAGAAGTAGGTTGTTATCTACTTTATCAAATGCCTTGTTGAAATCCAAGTATACTATGTCCACAGCATTTTGCTAGTCCACTAATTTAGTCACCTTGTTAAAGAATGAAATATTTTTTTTTTGGCATGATCTGCTTTTGACAAACCTATCTTGGCTTCTGATTATAACTTTCAGTTATAAAAGTAACTAAAGTAAACTATAGCTTTTAGGTATTTTGCAGATCTGTTACAGTGGTGGGATTCAAAATTTTTTACTACCAGTTCTGTGGGCATGGCTAGGTGAGCGTGGCGAGGTGGGTGTTGCAGGGGAAGGATACTGTAAAATCTCCATTCCCACTCCACTCCAGGGGAACGATACTGCAGAATCCCCATTTCCTCCTGACCAGCTGGGACTTGGGAGGCAGAGAATAGATGGGGGCAGGGCCAGTCAGAGGTGGTATTTACTGGTTCTCCAAACTACTCAAAATTTCTGCTACCAGTTCTCCAGAACTGGTCAGAACCTGCTGAATACCACCTCTGGTCTGTTACTTGATTATCTTTTCCAGGATCTTCTCAGATATTGAGGACAAGCTAATTGGTCTGTAGTTTTCTGGATCCACTTTTCCCTCTTTTTTTGAAAAGAACCACATCAGTTTTTTTCCAGTCTTCTGGTAGTTCCTTGGTGCACCAAGATCTTTGAAAGAAATGTTCAGTGGCTCAGAGATCACGTTTGCCAACTCCTTCAACACTCTGTGATGCAATCCTGGTGATTTAAACTCATCTAGGGTGGACAGGTGTTCTCTAACCATTCCCTTGCCTATTTTAATTTGTATTCCTAGTCTATCTTTTACAGGTCTGTTTTAGATAGGTTGGGCTATTTTTTCCTTTTGTGTGAAGAATTAAGCAGTTCTTCTTTCTCCCTGCTGCCCCTCATTTCCTTGACATCTTCTTCCATTAGTGAACCAATTGTTTCCTTGACTTTTTTCTTCTTTTTTTACATATTGAAAGAAACTTTTTTAAAATTAATTTTTACATTTGTTGCAAGTCCTAGTTCATTCCGATCCTTAGCTTTCCTGACTTCATCTTTGCAGATTCAGGCTATTTGCTGGTATTCTGCCTTAATTACAGTATGTGTCCCTCTTTCTATTTTTTTTTAAATATATATTTATCCTGTTTATCTTTAAGTTCAGGAAATTCAATTCAGGAAATTCAATTCAGGAAATTCAGTTCAGTTCAGGAAATTTCAGTTCAGGAAATTTCAGTTCAGGAAATAAAATGTTAGTGTGGTAGATCTTTTTTCTGATCCCGTGGAGATCTTTTCAAAATCTTGAGAAATTGCCTAATAGGTTATAAACAGATGACTGTGCATATGAGAAATTTCTCTTAGCACCCAATAACTCTCACAGGGAAAAATACAGTATGTCTCCAGTCTAACACAAGACTGGACCCTGCACCTTTTGAGATTTAATGTTGAACTAGAAGCTAGAAAAAAAAGCAAAGGCTAATTTGCTGGACAGACACATCCAAAAATATAACGGGATATACAGAAAGAAATAGGTGAGGGGAAGGGTACAAACTTTGCACGCCTGTCAGTCTTAAGTGATCTGCCTTGTGGGATAATAATATATTTGATAAGATAACCTTTTTATCCTACCCATTGAGATATTATTATCAGACATTTATAGAGACCTTGACACCCTCTAAAGAACACTTGGTGGCAGTCATACAACACCATTTTTCTTTAGCTGTTGTAAGCTTTTGCTCTGTACAAAAGAATTCTGGATTGCTCCAAAGGCATACTGTAAATCAGCCTTTCCCACCATAATCTTCTTTGGGTGTATTAAAAATGGCTGGCAATTCTGGATTGGCTAGAGTTACAACATATGAAAGGTGAAAGCTTGAGAGTGGCTATAGTAGTTATACAAACAGTTTAGGTGCAAATAGTTCTTAAATTCAATGCATTACATTCATCTCAGTACACAATAGACAGTGTTGCATAGATCTGGTTCCTTTAAAAATCCTTTTCTTTTTCTGGGATTGCACAGATGCTGCCCCCCAACACCAGGGCAATCCCAGGAAGATATATTTGGTTGAAGGAGTTACTGAATACTTTCTGAATCTTTTCCTCTTTGGATCTAGATTGTGGCACAGTCCTATTCTGTATTATAAAAAGAACTGACTGCACTAATGGCAACAATTTACCTCATGTGAAATGAAAACTAGATGTTTGATTAGCAGTGACATCACATTATTATTTTCCTCTATGCTATCCATTTATAGCTATGCTATGCCGCCATCAATAAATAAATGTCTAAAAGCTTGATAGGATCTATTATTATATCAATGGAGTAACATTCCACTCACTTTAGGAGTATTAAAAAACATATGAAGATTATCTCCTAGACGCATCTTTTGTTCCATGAAAGAAGAAAAAGTAAATGTATTATATAAGGGAGAAATAAGAGAGCAGTGTACATTAATTTACAAACATACATTTCCTGTGAATTTTTGCAAGCAAATTTTAGGTACACCACTAAGTGTACTTCATTAAGTTTGCATGAGACAACTGCCCAGATTACCCAAAATATTTTTTTAAAGGAAGATCGGATAGATTTTATTGATATGACTTAATTTACAAAAAGATTGGCATTTAGGAAGTAAATACTTGTGTGGTAACTGGACTGTGAACTGTTTCTATCCCAGGGCTATTGAATGGTCTGAATTAAAATTAAAACTTTCACCCACTCAAGAGTTAAATTAGTTTATCTGTGTGTTACTCCCTTGATTCCTTGAATGTATTTAATTATTCTGATTTGTGGCAGATTACAGTTCCAGTCACTGATCTATTTTGGTGCTGATGCAAAGTGGATTGAATATTGTGTACTGGGGTTTCTGTCTCTCTTGTCTGATAGTTTCCTAGGCAGCATCTCTTCCCCCTTTTCCTCAAAGTCATCCACATATTCTATTGCAATACCTATTCAAAGACACATCATAGGAAAATCAACCTGGGATGTGATTCAGACAGACTTTGGTGTGAGCATATCTGGATATGGTGTTTGTTTGTTTTTTTTTTTACTTAGAAAAATGCTTTAGCAATTTGGAGACTAAATCAGAGTTCGTCAGAAAATCCAGAACTGTTTTGCATCCAACTTAATGAAAAGAAGGACTAGGGGAGACATGATAGCAGTGTTCCAATATCTCAGGGGCTGCCACAAAGAAGAGGGAGTCAAACTATTCTCCAAAGCACCTGAGGGCAGGACAAGAAGCAATGGGTGGAAACTAATCAAGGAGAGAAGCAACTTAGAACTAAGGAGAAATTCCCTGACAGTTAGAACAATTAATCAGTGGAACAACTTGTCTCCAGAAGTTGTAAATGCTCCAACACTGGAAGTTTTTAAGAAGAGGTTGGATAACCATTTGTCTGAAGTGGTGTAGGATTTCCTGCCTAAGCAGGGGGTTGGACTTGAAGACCTCCAAGGTTCCTTCAACTCTGTTATTCTATTCTATTCAAGTCTGGGTTTGCCTATAATAAAATTATGGAAGTTGGGGATATCTTAAAACACTGTGATATTTGATAGGTGAAAAAAATTGGCTACTGCTCAAAAAAGTTGAAAGACCTCCTTAACACAGGACTCCAAAGAGTCCTGGAGTAATTCATGATCCAACGTTGGAGCAAATCTCCAAATTTACAAAGCTCAAGTCAACTGTTTATATACAGAAATATAAATATTTTTCCATTAATGGAAATTTTCCCCAATGAAAACATGTTTCATTTGAGCATGACTAAATAACTAAGGAATTAACACCTCTGGGCATAACTGAAAGATACATTGCAGTACATACTTATATTTCAGTCTTATATGCATGGCAGTTATATACCACCTTTCAAACAAAGCTCTCAAAGTGTTTACAGTTCAAAAGTGTAAGTTACAATTAAAATAGAATTGGATTATTTATACCTCTCTCCAACTGCCCACAAGAAATAAAGGACCGGTCAGTCAGCTAGGCTAAACTATGGTTAGCTAGTTATACACTGTGTTGTGCAAATGTAGCTCATGTATGATACAGTATCAACATAGATAGATCATATTTTTACTTTCCTCTTCACTATGTTATCAGAAGTCTGAAGAAATTATTCTAAAATAATAACAGAAGATGGAACAAACTGATGGGCCACAACAAGTCTAAGCTCTGGCTTGTTGAGTTCTTTTCCAGAACTGCACAAGAGAGCTATTTACAATACACAAAGACATCTTTCACCAGTTTCTAGGCCTGCTGGTAATATGGAAGGAGGTGCAATTATTAAGAGGTGGGGTTTTTCTTTTGGCTATTTGGTGTGTGATGGCATATAAAAGTTTAAAACTGTGCCTCAAACCATTTGTCCTAAAGAAGGGGTGTCAAACTCGCGGCCCGCAGGCCAGATGTGTCACACATTGACCATGCCCACCCCAGGTTTAATGAAGGGGGAAAAAGTTGCAAAATGTCATGTGACGATGTGTGGTTGCGAGTTTGACATCTCTGTCCTAGAGGATTCTTGTTTTGATGTTGTTGTGTTTAGCAAAAACTGGTCTAATTTTTTATTTAATTTTCCAGTAGTCCCCACCCAAGTAACTAGAAATGTTTCTTCTCCATATTTTAAATTTTAATAACCTAATCAAGGTATTGATTCATAGCAAACCTTGGGGGTAGGAGTGTCCATAAATTCACTTCAGATCAGGGGTGAAATGCTATCAGTTCTGGCCGTAGAAACTTTTTTTTTTACTTTTTAAGCATTTTTTTAGTACCAATTTGGGTGAATAGGTAGTAAAAAAAATGCTTTAAAAAAGAAAAAAAAGGCTCAGACGATCACGCAGCACAGCTGTGATCGTCTGAGCCTTTTTTTTTTACTTTAAAGCATTTTTTTACTACCTATTCACACAAACCGGTAATAAAAAAAAATGCTTTAAAAGGGTAAAAAAAAGGTTCCCAAGATCACAGCTGTGCCGCACAATCATCGGAACCTTTTTTAAAAACTTTTTTAAAGCATTTTTCTACTACCGTTGATTCCACTTATAATCCACTGATACCACTATAGCTGATTCCCCCCCCTCACTGTTCTACTTACCTTCCGAAGCCTCCTCTTGGTGCATACTGTGGATGCATGCACAGCATGCATTTGGTGTGAACCTTGCATGTGCGCACACAGCATGCGCCTGGCGTGCAGCGCGCATGTGCAGCCAGCGAACTGGTAGCAAACCAGTTCAGATTTCACCACTGCTTCAGATCAATACTTGACTTCCATTGGATTTACCATGAATTTACCTCTTTGTGGTCAAAGAAATAGAGAAATTGTAGGTTTAAAATAGTCTTCTGACAAAGTGCTAGAGGGAATTGTCTCAATAACTCAAATTATAGAGTAATTTACTGGATGTAAATGTGTGTGCTTTTGTATGTTCAATCACATGAATATTATCAGTACACTATCAATTCTTTTACCAGAAAATTCAGTGTAATACAAATGAAAGTCTCCACTAATTTTATCTTTATCACAACCAGTCTGGGAGGTTGTTGTAGGATAGAATGAATGGCCCCAATGATCCAGTGAGCCTTCCTCTTGAAACAATGTCTTGAATCTGGTTCTCCCTGGTCCAAGTCAACAACAGTTCACTCGTGATATTTGATGTTGCCGAATTGCCCAGGTGAATAACAGTGGGAGACTTTGCAAAGACTTTTCAAAGACATTTGGAGAGTTGTAATATATTTCATATAACTTGTAGTATGTTATACTACAAAATTACAGTTTTGGTGAAGAAATAGAGAGAACATACACATAAAAGTCCCACCATGAACACAAGTATTATTTTCTCATTTTCTATGCCAGACAACTGGAAATAAGGGCTAATAGCAGTTAAGAAAGGATGTGAATGTACTAGACCTCATTCTTACTTCAGAGTAGCAGAAAGATGTTCTTGAATTGGAGGGCATTATTACAGAAATCCCTCCGACATGGTCAGATAATTTATTGGTGTAGATTACATTGATTGTCATTGTAGACCTTCATGAGATGAATAGACCTATTAGCATAGGATTCTAGAGGATCCTTGCTATATTTCTCAATGATTTGGCAGGCAGTTCCATTAATTGCTTGGATTAGCCTCTGACAATGACAGATGGACCAGATCTCAATGGGATTGTTCGTGGGCAGCCTTTCTCTTCAGTAGTCACAAATCCCAACTAATTTACTGAGAAGTCTGAAGTTATTGGTAGAGGAAAACAAAAGTAATGACTGAGTACATGCTCTAGTCTGAGCCTAGACCTAACCATATTGGACAAGTATGCTACAGCTAAGCATCACTGCTTCTCCTCCATTACTGTATTGATGTACTGTTAAGCAGTAACCTTGTTTACAACAGACAACTCCCTTATGGTAACTCCCTTGTGGCTCTTGTAGCTATTTTACTGATGAAGTTGCTAACATTGGCCAAAGTCTTGAAACTACATTGATAGAATCCATCATGGTAACTAGGGGGATGTGTCAACATATTAGCTGGGATTCTTTATGGCCTATTGATTCCAAAGAAGTAGATAAGGTATTCTCCAGCTTGACTGCTACCACCTATGGGATAGATACATGTCCTTCCTGGTTTCTGCATGGCACTGGAAAGCAGATCATGATGAAATGGATGTGGGAGATCATCAATGCTTGCTGAAGGAAAGGATAATGTCTGCAGTTTTGCTTCCTCCTCCATCCAACCATATTGGACAAGAATTATCCAATCTTCAACCTTCCTTTCCTCTATGATTTTGGAAAGGATGGTGAGAATTAGCTGCAAAATGCACTATAGGAAGTGAATTATCACATCCCTTTCAGTAAGGATTCAGATCAAAATAGTATTGATTGTAGGGGTGGGTGACATTTGTTGAGTCTTGAATGGAGTGCACCTCCCTGAGTGCTTTTAGATCTCTCAGTTGCATTTGATAACATCAGTAAGAGTACCCTTTTGGTACTGAAATACCTACATTCTCATTAACTTAAATAACATTACAGTGATAAATAGTATAGAACAGGGGTGTCAAACTCAATTTCATTGAGGGCCACATCATGGTTGTGTTTGACCTTGGGGGGCTATGGTGGGCATGGCCAGCTTAATGTCATGTGTGTTGGGGGCACTTTTAGTGGCCCGGCACTCTGCCAGTGAAAACGGGCTTCTGAGCTCCATTTCCGGCTACGATGGCCTTCGGCAACCCTCTGCCAGTGAAAACGGATCTCGGGGGGGCCCCGCATGTGACTCTCCCAAGTGAAGTTTTCACTGGCAGAGGCACCATGGGCCGGTCCTTTGCTGTTTCCAGGTGGCCCTGCAGGCCAGATCTAAGTGTTCTGCAGGCCGGATCTGGCCCCCGGGTCTTGAGTCTATATTGGATCCCTGGTATAGAACATCTCAAGTATGTCATATGAAAAGAAAGTAAAGTTGCTTAGCAGTTAATATGTTGTCTATAGTAGCAAAACATCAACAAGATCACATATGTTTTCAAGTATCCAAAGTGCCAGAAGTAAAGACTTATATTTAAAATTATTGTTTCTCAATTACCATGGTGTAATGACAGACATAAAAATGTTCTGTTCAAGGCATGTATAATGTCAGCAAGTTACTGATGAAACAAATGACTACAACTATTAAAATAAATTGAAATAAAATGTTGATGTTCATAGATTGGGAAAGGCTTATGTATTTATAACTTTGTTTCCTGGACAATATCACAATTTATCTAAGCAAATAAACTTCAAATACATAGATAAGGTACATATTCATATATATCTGTCATGGATAGCTCAAATCCTTTGCAGCTGTTAAAACATTATCTTGCTTCCTATTATTTCACTCTTATTTGATCTGATCATCACAACCAGAACATGAAGATAGTGGTTCAAAACTTCTTTTTGTAGATTCTTGCAAAATCCCAACTTGACAGAACAGTCTGATATTGGATAATATATGAAGAATGTGTTGATATAGATCTAGTAAGTAATTTTAGTAAGTTCAAAAAATACATTGTCTAGTCTCTCCCTGTATCCATTTGAGTGAATATGAGAATCTAACTTTTGCTGTTTATATCATAATACGTCGCATACAAGACATATGATTATATTTTATTCTAGTTCCATTGATTATATAGCATCATTTGATGATTCTGCTGTACTGGTTTAAAGAGTATGCAATTGAAATGGCAGGTAAATGAGATGCAAAATCCTTCCATCAAGGACTAAACCATCATTCATTTCAACAAAGGCCTAATGAAAAACCCTATCCTATTCTTTGGTGTCAGAAAGAGACAGAATGCATTGCCCAATAATAGCTCCAAACATAATGAATTCTCAAATACATTGCAAAATATCAGACTTTGTTCAAGATGTGTATTATTCTACAGGATGTCATCCTCTTTGACTACTACATTCCATATTCATTCATTCAACAACCAACAAGATATGACTTCAACCACAGATAATTTGAGAGTTTCAGACTTAACGGGGTAAGGAAAGGAAGAATGGTATACTGGAACTGAAAGTTTAAGATTATTTCTACACATCATTCATTCATTCATTCATGTATTCCTTCATTCATATTTTCAGAGAACGGAGGGAATATCAGTACTTTACACCCATTCCATGTAAGTGATTTTCATGTTCACCTGTTTGTGGTTTTAATTAATTTGAATATAGTATTATCAGTCTGTTAAGTAGAGATTGGCAAAGTACAACTGTAATTCATAAAACTGACCCTTTAATTTGAGGGAAAAGCAATACTTTTCACCCTTTTAAAAATTATTATAGAATATCAGGGGTGTCAAACTGGTGGCCCATGGGCCAGATGCATCACAAACAGGCCATGCCCATCCCGGCCCCGCAAAGGCAAAAAAGTCATGATGTCATGCAACATCACATGATGTGATTGAGTTTGACACCCGTGCTATAGATGGTAGAGCTAAACACTTTTGACTTGTTCTTAGAATTTGGGGAAACTAGCTGTAAGGCTGAAAATGGATGTCTGGCACAACAATGTCCTGTAGGCAGAGGTGGGTTTCAGCAGGTTCTGACCAGTTCTGGATAACCGGTAGTGGAAATTTTGAGTAGTTCGGAGAACCGGTAGCAGAAATTTTGAGTAGTTTGGAGAACTGGTAAATACCACTTCTGACTGGCCCTGCCCCCATCTATTCTCTGCCTCCCGAGTCCCAGCTGATTGGGAGGAAATGGGAATTTTGAAGTAACCTTCCCCTGGAGTGGGGAGGGAATGGAGATTTTACAGTATCCTTCCCCTGCCATGCCCACCAAGCCACGCCACGCCCACCAAGCCGGTAGTAAAAAATTTTGAAACCCACCACTGCCTGTAGGGTGGCAGTGTGGAAGTATCAGTCAATAAAATTAAGTCCTATAGTAGTAGGGTCACTATTACCTCAACAATTGGTTGTGAATGAACGCTGTACATGAGAAAAATAGCGAAGTAACACTTGAGAGAGGTAGGCTGAGAGAAGAAAAATAATCACAATAAGAATGATCAGTGTTTCCATGCAGGATTTTCCCCCTCTTCAGGCTCTATGGCTCTTGCCAAACATTGGTGATGTGCTGTTATCCAGGTCTTTAAATAGCTAGCTGGAGATCAAAGGGTGTGAAAAGATTTGACGTGGAAAATGTGTTTATAATTAATGATGGAGATACTGGAGGAAGCCCAACAATGAAAGCAATTCTTGTTTCCTAACTAAGGGAACAAGCCTAATATAAACACACAGAGAAAGAAGATTACCATAGTAATGAGGCGGTGCGCTGAAGAGAAACAAGATACACATATTGTACTCAAAAAGGTTTCAGAGTTGTAACTATTCACCATACAGATGGAAGTCCTCTGAAGTACATGGATCCAAAATGTGCGATTCTGATGGATATTTGTAAAGGGGGTGGGGAAGGCTAGTGGCACTGTTATGTTGTGACCTTGTTCTAATGCCAGAGGTTCTGCTCTTTCCACCAGTGTATTCTTGAAGCAAGACTTTTTCTTATGAAATGGATATGCAAAGGGGGGCTTTATCAGAATGTAAAGGCTCTCTTGCTAGAAATAAAAGAAAATATCAAGGTCAATATTTATTTATTTAAAATCTCCTATGCTCTAACTGCTTGCAAGCTGGTCTCTCTCTGTCTTTTTCTCTTGTGATTTCAAGTCAATGGTGATTGCCTGGACTAGTTCCTACAGTTTTTACGGTAAAAAACTGAAGAAGTGGTTTGCCATTGCCTTCTTCCTAGGGCCGAGAGAGAAAATGCCTGGACCAAAATCATTCAGCTTGGCTTTGTGCCCAGGTTGGGACTAGAAGTCTCCCAGCTTCTACCCAATGCCTGAACCAGTACACCAAACTACATTCACAAGGCAAATTGCCACTGCCTCCTTTAGTATGGTATGGTATGGTATGGTATGGTATGGTATGGTATGGTATGGTATGGTATGGTATGGTACGGTACGGTACGGTACGGTACGGTACGGTACAGTACAGTATGGTACAGGTAAGCGATAGACCAAGGTTTTGA
This sequence comes from Pituophis catenifer annectens, assembly GCF_029215685.1. Classification (NCBI taxonomy): domain Eukaryota; kingdom Metazoa; phylum Chordata; class Lepidosauria; order Squamata; family Colubridae; genus Pituophis; species Pituophis catenifer. Next base: position 238,093,780 of record NW_027256882.1, read on the forward strand.
GATAATTAACTATCTAGCAGAATAATTAACTATCTTTGACATCTTGCTTTATTGCAAGGAGGCAACCTACATGTTACTTCCTATCAGTTATAAATAGGTGTGTGTGAGAGAGGCGGGGAGAGAGGGAGGGAGAGAGGGGGGGTGGGATCCATGCATCCATCTGTGGCCATCCCTGATGTAAAAGATAGGCTGGAAAAATAATAACTAGAAAGGAGAAGGCTCTTTGCCTATCTTGGCTATTCACAAAAGCTGCAGTCTCTTTCTTTGTGTCTTCATCGAAACCTAGATTGCATCACTCTTATATGGGAGGGGGGATTCTGCTTTACCACATTATTTATGTTTAAGAAAACACAACAAGGATAGTTTCTTAACTTTAAAGTCTAGCAACTTTAACACAGCCTATCAAAAGTATTTTACCGGTCATTCTGGTTCCATTAATTCATGCAGGTTTTTTTATGATGTCATCAGATTTGGGAACTACTGTCATAATTTTTAATTGTTATACTTTCATTATGATTTATTATAACTTATTGCTATATTTTTAGTATAACGTGGGAGTAAGAACCTCAAACTTGATTTTCAGCATCAAGCATTATATCATATTTGCCATCAAAAAGCCCAGTAATTCTAACATTACTCCATTAATCAGGTTCTTACATATAGCAGAGCAAATATGTTATTGAGTGATAAAATACTGGTAGCCTCATTTTAAATGCAGTTCAGCCCTGATGTTAACAAGTTAGCCTTGGAAAGGTCAAAGATGATTGCTAAATGACAGCAAAGAGTTACATTTTCTGTATCTTTTTGCTGGCAATGGCAATGATTTGGATTTTTGCAGCCAGATTTATTAGTCCTCATTGTTGTTCATAATCCACCCAGAGTCACATAGATGAAATGGGCAATTTAGAAATTTAATAAATAAAATAAAATAAATTTGAGCCTATCACTATCTTTCAGCAAAAGCTGCTTCTCAAACATATCAGGAAGAGAAATAGAAGGGACAATGATTTTGAGTTTTGGAGTCATCCTATTCATAGAGAGACATGATGAACCTTGATATGGTTAGGGATATATATGCTAATCAAATGATTGAGCCACATAATCATCATATCCTTCTGACATCTATACTGAAATCAAATTAAATATGGCTAGAAACCGAACAATTTAATTAGTATTGATATGCTACTAAAAGCATGAATATCAAATCTATATATAGTGGAGCCAGGTTTTTCATTGATTGACGATAGAATTATCAAGTGAACATGCAGTGCTCCAGTCAATTAATAATTCTTAAGAAGGAGGCAAATACTTCTGTGAGCATGAACACAGGGCATGTTATTTAGAAATAAAAGAAGCATTTTTTAAAAAAAAAAATTAATTCCATTGTCTATCTCTGTAGGTAATGTGACTCCCTTCCTCCGTTCCTCCTTCCTTCCTTCCTTCCTTTCTCCCTCTCTCCTTCCCTTCCTCCCTCCTTCCCTCCCTCCCTGACTCTTTTGTTCTCCATGAAAGAAATAATAAAAAGCAACTAATAATCCAACAAAAAACAAGGGCTAAGATTCAAGCAACTTTTAGTGGAACTCCAATCAGAGTGAGCAATACCAATCTTAATAGGAAATCTAAATGGAATACTCAGACATTTAATGTTTCCTGATGATAAGCGAGGACAAAAATCTAAAAATAGCAGTGGAGACCAAACTAGGCAGTTCTGTAGATGGTTTCCTTTAGAGTTATGTCCCTTTTTTCTAGTCACATGGAAACATCCATTTACTTGTTAATCAATAAAAGTATTCACTATCTGAAACTCTTCAGTGAACAGCGGTGGATGAAAATTTCAATTACTTTTGTTGGGCTCATTTTGAATTTATTCCAGTGATGCTATAAGCAAAATAGTCTATTTCTCTTCAGTGGCACAATTTCCATTGCCAAACTATGTAATTTCAAACAGTGTCAGCCTTCTAAGTTGGCAGCAGAACTATCAGGCCCTTTCTTCATTTATTTATATTGATAATGGAAATATTTCTTTTAACTTACCTCAGTGCAGCAGTCCTTTCTACAGCATATTTATAAACAGTAGATATATTTATAGCAAAGACTTTAAATAGAATATATTTTGGTAGTTTTGTTTTTAATAAGAGAACCCAAATTTATATAACAGAACTATAATTTGTTCATTTGCCCAGATTTATGATCTGAAGTTGAAAATACAAAATATGCTGCATTAATGTGTAGAGCTATAGGAGTGAGAGAAAGAGTCAGAGCTTTGAAACTTTTGTAGAGGTTGTCTTGATCTCTTTTATACTGGTCTAGGAAGGGAATAGAAGCAGGGAAATCCACCAAGGTCAGTATGGTCCACTCAGAACTTCAGGTCACCTTTTCCTCTGTCAACATAAGTTATGATGTATTTGGCTGGTTGATTATATTTAGAGAGACCTAGTTAATTATGAATTCCTATGACTATAAATGCACTTTTCAGACTAATTAACAGAAATGGTCTGAGAGCTTTTAAATTAATCTGTAGATCTAGATACCACATCATTGTATTAAAGGCTATTGCTGTTATATTCAGGATTACAAGCTGCATCTAGGTTACCAAATTACTCTTGCTGATCTATTGCAGAAATCTGCCAAACAAGTTGGTTAGTTATGTTGCCTAGCAGCACACTGTACAGATTAGACTCACTGCATCATAGAACTCTTCCTTTTCTCTAAATTTGTGTGCATGTAATATATAAATACTCATCTAGCAACCCACTGGTAACATTTAGAAGAATAAAAAAAATTCCACAGGGTTTAGTCATCTTAGGAATTAATGAGCTTGCATGTGGCAGATGTAATCCAGAATCTTGAACTAGGGCAACCAGACTTCCAAAATAAAAACTGCGACTCAGAATTGGTATATAGTTATTAATATCTGTAAGCATAATTTCCTAAGCATCCTGGGCAAATGTTTAGAAAAAAATAAGTTCATGTTTAACAAGGCTTCTCTGTAATAAAGCAACTCTTGTTACCACTTACTGAAATGGTAAGTGCTAACAAGCTATGAATTCATCTATCTGTTAGTCAGGAGATAGAAAAACTTAAGATTCTCTAGTCTCATCCAGCTTTCCACCAGGAAGCACTCCCCAAAACTGGTGAATTTTTTAAAAAAATCCAAGCACTATGATGAAAGTGTGATTATCCAATGCCATTTCTGTAATTTGTGGTAGTGATACCTAAAATCCCTCCCTTTACTGGGACACTCCTGACAAAATTACACATGTGGCCACCCCTAGCTTGAGTTCGGATTTAAAAAACTCAAATAAACTCTTTCTCAGATGGACGAATACCAGCAAATATGTCCAGCTATTCAATTAAGATTGTTATATAAATGGTTAACAGAATCAGGAAGCAGAGCGTATAAAAATCAAGGGGCTATGGCAGCTTGCAAGTGAATCACTTAATGGAAACTTCTAGTTGGAGCCAATTTTAATAGTGTGCAAAACTGCACTGCAACTAAAACATGATAATCTGTTCATTAAAGTGGGACTTTCTGTCACCAACACTCTGTAGATTTTTAGTATTATCCCTATTAGTCATCTTAATAGGAATGTGGATTCAGTTTGGAACAGAAGAAGTGTTATTTGAGACAGGTCCCATTTGGTTCCAATCTCTTTATTCCTGAATACTATACAACAATAAATTAGCATACAATTCAATATCCCATTTACCACTCATTCAAAATAGGATTTATAGGCATTACTGATGGGGAAACGGAGAGTTTGTTAGTAAAAATCACCTTCAGTTTTCACCAAACACTCTAGAATTGTGCCACTTCTGGCCAGCAGTAGCAGGTATCAAAAAATGTCTACAATAATTATGGGGGTGGGGGGGGGAAGGATAAGACGGAAAGTAAAGTTCTACCAGAATAAAGAAAATTGCATAATGAAGTACAGCAAAATATGTATGTAACAAATAAAAAACCAAAAATGTATTTGATAATGTGAACGAATGGATTATCCAAATGTAAAATGACTCATATATGCACCCACATCTTAAACCAGCTGTCAGAACCTGACTGATTTAGCTGTATTTATATCTTGCCATTCTGTTAAAGGGCTTAAGATGGCATATGGGAAAAAATATTTTTTCCTCACAATCTTTCTATAAAATAAATTAAACTGCTATTGGTTGATTGATTGAGCATATGTCCCAATTTCTTGTCCAGTCAAGCCATGCAAGTAACTTTACAACTAACGGCTGGTTTTTCAAAAGGCCTGCATAAGTTCTTGTTATGACATGTCTTATGGGTGCAATGTAAATGCAATTACTAGGAGACAATTGTAACTCAGGGCCTGAGCGTGACACGGAGAAGGTGAAAGAAGATAACTGAATTTACATGACCTTCAGTTCCCTCATGGTGCTATAATTCTGTCATTCTTAGATGACATGACTAATGTATGGGCGCTTCCATGTGGTACAGCATCTACTTTCCAATCAAAGCATTTGGAAGCACACCTGCCAATCATCTTCATTCCTGCCACCTCAGACAGTAAGAACATAAGGAGTCTATCGGTGCTGTGCTTCCTGCTGATCAATGGGAGAGTCCAAAACACAAAATTTATTCAGTGTCCCTCGCAAGATACTGCTAGCTCTGGAACAACAATGTATTTCTTCACATCTAGTTCTTACAAAATGGAAATGAAATAAATTGTTAGTATTTCCTCTTCCATTCAGCATAGAGATATTTATATATCCATGATAACAATTTGTAAAAACAAAACACCCACAACAACACCTAAATTGCTTTTATAGAGTAAAGATGTCGGGTTCCAAGCTGTGTTAAAAGCCTTACTGGTAATTATGGCATTATTTCATGCCACTGTTTTTGCAACCAACAGCTATTCTCAATCCCTCAAACTGTTTTTCAAACTGGCAATTTTAAGATGTATGGACTTCAACACCCAGAACCCCATAGCCAGCATGGGCAATTCTGGGAGTTGAAGACCACACATTGTTTAAGTTTCCAAGTTTGGGGGGAAAAACCTTTTCTAATGCAGTGATGGCAGAAATAAGGAAGGAGATACGATATATTTTAGTCTGCAGTTGCTGAAACATTTTGGATGAGCATTTCCACTGGAGTAACAACAAACTTCCAATCCACCCCAATTCACACAAAAGTGAATTAAAAACAAAACCAAAAAACTCCCAGCAGTCCAAGTTTGTCTTTTACCAAAGACAAGGGGCAACCATCCAAATTTCTAGTTGATGACTACATTGGTATTCACTTCAAAAGACTTGTTTGGTAGGTCTGCTGGAACTCAAGAGCTTGAAGGAAGAAAAGGGCAAATATTCCCCTCATGGAGAAATCTGTTACAGAACTTCACTGATATAAAAAAGATCTATTGGGATTGTTGCTTTTGATTTATATATTGATTTCAGATTTGGATATATCACAATTCAGCTCAGTTAAAGAAACCAATCAACCTGATGATATCATGAGGTCTAAGATACTTTTGAATTGGTGAATTTTTATTTGGGAGTACCCTAGGGCAGTGGTCACCAATCTTTCAGACCTCAGGGACCACTAAAGTCATAATTTTAAATCCCGTGGACCACTAATATTATTTTTTTAAAAAGATAAATAACATTTAGTGCAATGTAAAAAATGCAAATAATTTTTCTGTGGACCACCAACATTTTCTTGTGGACCATCAGTGATCCGCAGACCACTGGTTGGTGACCGCTGTCCTAGGGTACAAAATAGTTTATAAAGGAAAAAGAGTTCACAAGGTGAGTCACAGTCATGCTCATGTTAGTTAGATGATAATATCTAGTAACTTCCAGGGATTGTGAATACTGGACTACAAAGAAAAAATTATGACTCAAGTTGTATCTCAGCATCTCAGCATCTCAAATTGTATTTCAGCCTTGTATCCCTCTTTTATATAAAGTTGTTCATAATATTTAAAAAATAGGGCACCAGTCTCCTCATTCAACAAGATTAACAAAGGATGCCAAGTAGAGCGAGGAAAAAATGTAAAGCAGTCAGCCTCATGCTCAATGGCACAAGTGTGCCCCAGATGGTTTTATGGAGAAGCCAAAAAGAGAATAAACAAAAAAAAGGGGGGGGGACCAGGAAAAGGAAACAAAAGACATCACAAAAAGAGACACTGAAACTCCCGCTTTCTTTCCTTTCTTGTTGATGTCAACTAATTTGCAAATAAACAGAAATACTAGTTCAATGAAATGCCTATGATTTGGTTGGAAAACATTTATTATAGGCATTCTGTAATTATCATTACTACTTGGCAGCAGTTAAATCCTAAACAAGATGCAGGTGTTTGTCAGGTGAAAACAAAGACATTATTTAGAAAAGAAGAGAAAATTAACATGCTATGTATAAAGTATGTGTTTGGCAACATGAACGGTGCATGTGGCCAGCTGTGTGGACACGTGTGACCACGGCTAGAGATATTTTATTGTACATGTGATTAATTGAATCATGTAGTTCTCTTTTATTTTTTTCTTCCACTTCTCTTTTTGTTTGGTTTATACAGTACAGCTTGGCTGGGCAGCCATCCAAAAGATTCACATTAAATTCTAGCTATATTCAGCACAAAAGTCATCTAGCATCAGAGGATCAGAGTTACATCAACCAATAAGCACTAAGGAATTGATAAGCTGCTAAAATTAGGTAATCTCCTAGCAGCTGCTTTTGATAGATGAAGTGGAATTTAGCCTCAGGTTTTCTATTTAAAGATGTATTACAACATCTTTTCCTGCAGCCACAAGAAGAACCTAGCAACATATAATGCTGCTGATTAAAGGTTTAATCGCTACTTGTTTGCTCTTCAGATCATTTCATCCGTGCCATGAATGTATAGCATATCAGGTTTGCAGATATTTTAGCTACTTTGAACTCAAACAAATATGTTCTGAAATAATTTAAATCCCTAAAATCTAAGCGCTTCAGATTATTTTGGGGTTTTTTTTAAAAAAATTGTGCTATTAACCTACATTTTGAAGAATGGGTATGTACAGTAATGTCAAATGCTAATTTGAAAAGCTTTTATAATTACATTTTCTGTATTGTTTTCAACTCCAAAACAAAAACAAAAAAAAATCACAATCATTCCTAGGAATGTCAACTGTTTCATGAAGACTAGAGTGAAAAATTTCTCTCAGCCTGTCACCCCTGTTGAAAACAAAAACTGTTCAAATACTTAACACAGATTGATAAATCAAGTATAATTATTTACAAGCAGAAATAATTTATGTAGGGTAAGGTTTTACTGTAGAGACTTCACAGAGAAGAAAGGGAATATGTTAAATCACCATTAGAATAAGGTAAGGTTGCTTAAATTGACCGCTCTTCATATATATGCCAATGCTGGAGGGTTTTTTGCAACAGTGGTGAAATTGTTTTTCACTAGTTTTTTCTTACAGTTTTCTTTTAATTTTCCAGTCCAGGCTACTAGCATTTTCTTATTGATCCCCAACAAAGTAACCACACCTTATTCATTCCCGAGTACAGTATATAAGGGATAAGTAATTTTTTTTAAAAAATCCTCAATACAATTGTTTACTCTTTAACAACTCATTCAGATGTAGACAATCACCATCACAAACTGCTTTTGATATTTCAGATTATTTCTAGGACCGTTTTATTACTTTGAAACAATGATACACCAGTATTGGGGAGAGGAGAGGATCCATGGGGCAAGCCTGAGGGAGAGAATGGGATAGGAGAGGATCTATGGGGCCAGCCTGAGGGAGAGAATGGGATAGGAGAGGATCTATGGGGCAAGCCTGAGGGAGAGAAGGGGATAGGAGAGAATCTATGGGGCAAGCCTGAGGGAGAGAAGGGGATAGGATAAGAGAGGTTTTTGTGGAGCTAGCCTGAGGGAAAGGAGAGGAGAGGCTTTTGTGGGGTTAGCCTGGGGGAGAGAAGGGGAGAGGAAAGGCTGATCATAACTACTCATTAATTTTCAAACTCTAAGTGTCAATTTATCAAGCCCGATCACATAGTTTCATAGCGGAGCATGGGTATTCAGCTAGTGTTTAGATAATCATATTTATATATCTTCATTATATTTAGTCATCACCATCATATTAATAATATGAAGAAGTTCGGTGGAGAGAGGGTTTTTCAATCCCAGTGATGGTGGGGAATGGCAGGGCTGGTGGGAGGAGGGGGTTTGGAGAGCCCTGCCACTGTGTTCGAGCGGTGGGGCTCTCCTGTCCCTTCAGCCCATCCTGCCCCCCGGCGGTGACAGAGTGCAGACCCTTGGACTCCGGCTGGTATACCTGAATGCCAGGTCCATGGTGAATAAGGCTCTCCTCGTCCGAGATCTTATTGATGAGGAGGAAGCGGACCTGGCTTGTATCACTGAGACCTGGTTAGGGACGGAGGGAGGCATCCCTCTCTCTGACTTGTGCCCCCCAGGATTCCAGGTATTACACCAGCCACGATTCCAGGGGAGGGGAGGGTAGGGGGAGTGGCAGTTGTTATTAGGGAAGGTCTTAGTCCTAGGGAAGTCACTGTCCCTCAGATTGGCAGGTGTGAATTGCTCCTTTTGAAGTGGGATCCTGGAGTTCAGTTGGGTTTGCTGGTTACGTACCTATCACCCAGCTGCGTAGCCTCAGCTCTGCCTGCACTACTAGATGTCTTGGCTGAGTTGGCGGTTGAACTCCCCAACCTTTTGGTTGTCAGAGACTTCAATCTGCCTTCAGTTGGGGAGACATCTGAGTTAGTGCGGGAGTTCATGACCTTCATGACAGCCATGGACCTGACTCAGATTGTACAGGCCCCAACTAATATAGGAAGACACACACTTGACCTGATTTTTCTCTCTGGGTGGTGGATAAATGATCGGGGGGAAGAGGACTTTATCCATCGACCCCCTGTCATGGACCAATCATTCCCTCCTTAGGCTGGACTTTCCTACCGCTAGACCCTGCCGCTGGGTTGCGGAGCCTATGAGATGGTTCCGCCTCAGGTGCCTGATGGATACCAAAAGGTTCCTGATGGAGCTTGGGCCATTTCCCACCTCCTTAACCTACGATTCCTCCGAGGCCCTAGTTGCGGCCTGGGAACAGGCTGCGGTAGGGGCCCTGGATCGAATCACGCCTATGCGGCCTCTGATCTGACGCAGATCCCAGGCGGCTCCATGGTTTACTGCAGAGCTCAGGGAAATGAAGCATCGGAAAAGATGCCTGGAGGGTGGTTGGAGGTCCTCCCGATCGGAATCTGACCGGACACAGCTAAGAACCCATATTAGGTCTTATCTTGTGGCAATGGAAACAGCGAAACGGCAGTACTTCGCCGTTCTCATTGCATCTGCAGAAAACCGCCCAGCCGCCCTGTTTAGGGTGACCCGCTCCCTCCTTAATCTTGGAGCGAAGGAGGACCCCTTGCAGGGCCGAGCTGAGGATTTTGCACAGTTTCTGCAAGATAAAATAGCTCAGATCCGGACCGGGCTGGACTCTGACTGGGCAGAATCCACTGAGGAGACTGGGGCTTGTCTTGGCGGGGACAACTGGGTTGAGTTTGAGCCTGTTTCGTTGGATGAAGTGGACAGGATTATGGGTCGACTGGGGACCTTCACGTGTTTATTGGACCCGTGTCCTTCCTGGCTTGTTTCGGCAGCCAGGGAGGTGACCGGAGACTGGATCCAGGCTGTTGTCAACGCTTCACTGAGGGAGGGGGTCTTCCCCGCTGTGCTCAAATAGGCAGTGGTTCGCCCTCTCCTCAAGAAGCCCAACCTGGACCCTGACTCCCTTAATAACTACCGTCCAGTCTCCAACCTCCGCTTTTTAGTGAAGGTTGTCGAGTCCATGGTGGCACAGCAATTCCCTCAATTCCTGGAGGAAACTGACTACCTGAATCCTTACCAATCTGGTTTCAGGCGTGGTCACAGCACAGAAACGGCATTGGTCACCTTAGTGAATGATCTCTGGCGGGCCTGTGACGGGGGTTGTTCCTCCATCCTGGTTCTTCTTGATCTCTCAGCGGCTTTCAATACCATCAACCATGGTATCCTATTGCAGCAACTCGGGAGGTTGGGGATAGGAGGCACTGTTCTGCAGTGATTCTCTCGGGCCACTTGCAGTTTGTATCGGTGGGGGGGTCAGAGATCCTCCCAGAGGCCCCTCACTGGTGGGGTGCCTCAGGGATTGGTTCTCTCCCCCCTGCTCTTTAATATCTATATGAAGCTGCTGGGTGAGATCATTTGTGGTTTTGGGGTGAGGTATCACCAATATGCGGATGATACCCAGCTTTATATCTCCACCCCGGATCACCCTAGGGATGCCCTTTCCGTGATGTCCCATTGCCTGGAGGTGGTGCGGGCTTGGATGGGTAGGAACAGACTCAGACTCAACCCATCCAAGACTGAGTGGCTGTGGATGCCGGCATCTCGGGATCTAGAGGTACCATCTTTAGTGATAGGAGGGGAGACTCTTACCCCCTCTGCTAGGGTTCGCAATCTGGGTGTCCTCCTGTATTCTCGGCTGTCCATGGATGACCATCTGACGGCCGTAACCAGGGGGGCCGTCGCACATGTACGTCTTGTGCGCCAGTTGCGCCCTTTCCTAGACCGAGATGCCCTCGCCATGGTCACCCATGCCCTTGTTACTTCTCAGTTGGATTACTGCAACACCCTCTACATGGGGCTGCCCTTGGGATGCATCCGGAGGCTCCAGCTGGTCCAGAATGCGCCCGCGTGGGTAGTTACGGGAGTTCCTCGTTACTCCTGTGCAACACCTCTCCTGTGCGAGCTGCACTGGCTGTCGGTTGCTCTCCGGGTCCGTTTCAAGGTGCTGGTGCTTACCTATAAAGCCCTACATGGCTTAGGCCCGGGGTACTTGCAGGACCATCTTCTGCCTTCCTCCCACCGTCCTGTGCGCTCCCTTAGAGCAGGCCTCCTCAGGGTGCCATCGGCCAAACAATGTCGACTGGCGGCCCCAGGGGGAGAGCATTCTCTGTCGGAGTGCCGACCCTCTAGAATGATTTACCCACTGAGCTCAGGATAGCCCGGACCTCCTCTCCTTTCACCGCATACTGAAGACGTGGCTCTTCCATCAAATAACTTGATCTGCTAGGGGTTGCACAAACTGTAATAATTTTAAATATGGTTTTTAAGGGGTATTTAACTTATTTTGTTATTTTGTTATTTGTATTATTGATTGTTGTTGTAAGCCGCCCTGAGTCCTTCAGGAGAAGGGTGGCATATAAATCGCAAAAATAAATAAATAAATAAATAAATAAATAAATAAATAAATATAATAACATTATAATAACCTTAATACTTAACATTTAACATCATCTTCTTTAACGGCTCTCTTCTGTACTATTTCTATATATATTCTATATATTTTCTATAATATATATATATATATAATATATATATTATATAATATATATAATATACTATATATATTCTATATACTCTCTGTGTATTTTGATGCATTTTCATTGTGTGTGTGTTTAATACAATGTATTGTAATGATGAAGATGTAGGATTCAGACAGTGAGACCCAGTCTTAAGTCCACTCTCAGTCATAAAACCTCATGATTTTAGACTGGTCATGATCACTCAGCTCACACAAACACATACACACTCTTCAGGAAGACCCATCACAGGAAGGAAAAAGATTGTTAATTTCCTTATGGAAAATAAATGTGAGAGGGCATGGCAACAGAGAAATTTGTCCATGAGAGGATGTAGTAGCTTGAAGTCTGGGCTGAATTTTTTTTTTTTTCCAAAATGTCTCAATCCTGAAAGGATTTTTTAAAACCCAGTTTAGAACTGAGCTGGCATGAGCAAAAGATAGAGCAATTTAAAGGATGCAGTGTAGCTAGGCCTTAATAAATAAAATTAAGTATTTATCAAAATAATTATGTTAAGAAGCAATAAAGTGTTGCTTTTCAAATAACTGGTTAAAAGTACTTACATATCCTTGAGCTTGCTTACCTTACTTAGTATTTAGCTGAAATTTACTTGGCTACTAAACACTTTATAACTTTTCCTCAGAACACATTTTCCCAAATTCTTTCCAGTCCTCCTAATAAGAAACAGATCTTTCATTGACATTTTCACTGCTTCCAGTTCTTTGTGTAGGTTATGTATGCCAGGCAGCTTATTCGGTATGCTTTCCTTCAATTTCTACAACAGCAGCTAGTCAGAGTATTTATTTGATTTATATCCTGTCCTTACTCTGGTAAGGAAGGCCATATATATAGCACTATAGGTATGATTTCTTGTGAAATGATTTCAAAGTAATATTTTAGACCCATTAAGCTCAAACACAACATTTCTCTGCTATTTACTAAAGCAGCCGAACTTTTTTCAGGCTTCTGTGAGAGTCTGTCATAAAATAAATAAATATGCCACAGAAGCATATTTTTCTACAGGATTGGATGGAAATCTAAAAAAAAAAAAGTTTCGACTGCTTTAGTAGAGTGTTATGCTCGTGTTAGCTCTGAAGCTTTTCATCTAAGAATTTTTAAAGCATGCGGCGTCCTATTTAGCACTGTTTCTCAACCTTAACAATTTTAAGATGTGTGGGTTTTTTTAATTCCCAGAATTCCCCAGCCAGGAGGATAAACATGGTTTGCCTGAGAGATCATGACTAGTCTAAAATCATCCAGTGAATTTGTATGATTGAACCTGGGTTTCATAATCCTAATCCTATATCTTCTCCAATACAACACACTAGTTCATGAAGCTATCCTTGAAGATCTCCAATGATGAAGTGTCTTTTCCAAGCTTACCCACCTCTTCTGGCATTGTGCTCTGTTCTTTTCAGGCATTCACTTAGGACTTCTAAGGATCCTTACAATATGTACTAATGGCTTATTTCTCTATATAGACCTTTCCTTGGTTTATCTCCCTACAACTATATCATTTCTTTTTTTTAAAAAAAAAAATTGTTGATCAAAGCCTCTGATATAGGGCTGCATTCATGAAGATGATAATCCATGGCTTGCTAACCAAAGTTTTAGAATAAATGGATACATATATCGTCTAAGCCACAAACAAACCAAACTATGATTTTGTCATAAAGTAAACCTCCTCAGAGTTTTTCATAGCCCTTCTAATTATCAATCAAATGTGTTCATTCCTTGCTTAATCACAAATTGTAGTTTACACCTTAACCATTTTCAATAAACAAGTTAACACATTATGCCTTGTTATATATTAAGTCTTGTTATATATTTTTTCTTACTATTGAAGGCAGATTTCTGCCTCACTCTGAAGTTATTGAAAGAAAAATATTACAGTTCCTGAAGAGTTACATGACAAGAACTGCATGACAAACAGCAATACCACAAGTTTGTCTCTTCCTAGCTTTAGACACTGATAGGATTCAAGCATTGCACCACGCCATAATGTGATTTGTTTGATTTTGGCATAATGTAAATCCAACTACTAAATTCTGTAAATATTATTTATGATTCAACATAATATGCAAAACCAATCAGCTTAGCTTAGCCTATTAACCATGATAAAACAAACCCTAACTTAGTGTGAGCTATGAATCCAATAATACTGATGCGGAAAGCTTTATATATTTACATTCTAGCTGCTGCCAGCTGTTAAAGATTCACCTAACCACATATCGTGGAAACATTTGCTAGAATCCAGGAAAAATGGTTCTTCATTAAACTAAATATGTTGCAAATTAAAGGATAGAGTGAAAAAAATGAACTCCTGGGGAGATGCTTAAATTCTATTTATTTACCTACTTTTGGTAGGAAACAGAAGTGTCTGCAGAAATGTGTGAGAGAAGTAGGACTGCAACAGCTCATCAAGTATATGCAGTTGGTTGTATAAACAAGCCCCAAATTCATGTGAAATAGCTGCACAATCAATCACATGTATGTGGCATATACATATTGCACATTCAATTTCTTCAATGGAATGAAATCCAGCTCTATGCATGGTAAACTTCCATTACTTACATAAATGGCATGTTTGAAATGTTTTATCTCTTCTTTCATTGATGCAAAAGAGAGCTCAGCTGTATGTTTACGTTTTCCCTACCCTTTATCTGTTTCTACCAGGTCCATTTCCTGTCTGATATACAGCAAGAGAGAAATAAAATTAGTAGAAAGCACTATTTCAGGCCAAAATCTTCCCTTGTTATTCCATGGTTTTCTTTAAAGAAAAAAAATCCCTTTCTTTGGATTTTGTTTTAGGATGGGATCTTGATTCCGAAAAGTCTGGAAGGAATCACCCTTGCCATCCACATGCATGCCCTCAAAATAGTTGAAAGCTATTTAATAATGCATATGGAAGAACCAGTGACTCCATATATTATAAGGATTGTGGTATGAAGGCCTCCCTGTATTAAACGATACTCTTGGAAATAAATGTGCAACCTGAAGAACAGCCGGGGTAAGTATATTGTTACAAAATAGGTTTTCATAATTTTTTCTTTAAAAAATCCTGAAAATGTTAGCTGCCACCTCTGATATCTCCCCTAATTTGAGCAACTCTTAGCTCCTTAAAAACTAACTCTGTTCACTTAGCAGAACTTGGGAAGCGTCAAGACAGAGAGTCTGAGTTGCACAGCATGTGCAATGCCAGATATGAGTTCTTGCTTTCTTGTCACATAAATGCCTTTTTGTTCCTGTCATCCTCCTCTTTACAAGGTTAATAGAGACTTGTGTCATGCTAATGTATATGAGCCAAGAGCCATTATTCTTGGCTCTTTTAATGTGGGTGTAGAGAAGGCAGCAAAGCATTAATTAAAAGAGATGAATAGCAAATGTATGATTTAATTGGATCAGTTTTCCATGTACTGTTGGGTTAGCCTTTGTGCACAATTCTTTACAATTTTCTTTATTGCTTGCTGTTTCATAAAATTAGTCATCCGTAGATAAATATCCGTATTGCGTATTACTATCTGTTCCAATGAAATACCAGAAAATGAAAAACTGAATTGCCTAGTTTTAAAATATGTTATACACCATAGTATGAATAACATAAAAAATATTTAATATAAAATATTGATGAGGGTCACAATGACTAGAACAATTAACAGGCGGTGACAAATTTGACAGGAACATCTGTTGTTACAGGAATTAGCCTAAAAAGGCTAAGAGCTAGCTGGAGAAGATGACTCATTATGTTTACCAACCTCTCTCACACCAAAGAAAGACAACGAGGGTATAAGTGAGAAAATTACTGAAGCATTTTCCAGAGACAAGCTGCTGATTTTGAAAGAGAGGCAAAAAAATCCCCCAACAAAACAAGTGAACTTCAATCTCATTAAGGGAGTTGGCTGATTGTCTGAAGAAAATGTATGTGGAGCTGTGAGTCTGGTGCCTGCTGGAATAGTTTAAGACTTCATCCATATTAATAAAAACATACAAACACACTACATCTCAAATCAGCAAGCTTGTCTTCTAAATGTGAGTACTTATGTAGCCAAACTGCAATCAGCATATTTGAGGGAAACCTTAAATTTGCTGTGAGATAATAAATAAATAAATAAACTCTTGCCATGAGTGCTTCACCTAAAAAGAAGAAGAAGAAAGGTTTAATGAGACTGCTTAAAGTCCACAAAATACTGGCTGAACATTGAAAAAGGAGAAAGGAAGTAGGTAAGGAGAGAAAGTATGAGGAACATGTTAGACTGGAAGAAAATGTGATTGCCTGTTCCATACAGTACTGCTTTTCTTTTTTAAAAGATTTTTTTAAAAAAAAATTATTGAAATTTATTATAATACAATACAATACAATCAGTCAGGCAGTGTTACTTTTCTACAGAGGTTAGATTGATTCTTCCTTTATGTTTCACAGTTCCAAATTCCTATATATATCTTAAGATTTATATTAACTTTCATCTATTCTTTATTTGGTTATCAATCCACCTGTACCAATCATCCCACACCGTATAATATTCTGAGTCCTCTTTTTCGTTTAGTTTTAACGTTATTTGTTCATTTCGGCACATTCTAAAACTTTCTGGATAATATGTTCCTCTGGTGGTATATCCTTTCCTTTCCAATATTGGGCGTATGTTATTCTCGCTGCAGTGAGTATATGTATAAATAAAAATCTTCTTCTTTTACTGTATTTAGCCCTTAGTATTCCCAGGAGAAATGTTTCAGGTATCAATTCAATTGTTTCATTAGTTGATTCTTGTAGCCAATTCTGAATTTTTCTCCAATACCTCTTTGCTTCGGGACAGGACCACCACATATGAAAGAAGGTATTCTTTTTTAAAAGATTTTTATCTTGCCTTCCCCCCCCCCATGTATAACTCAAGGCAACAAGCTCCTTTCTTTTCCTATTTTCCCCATAACAACTCTTTGAGGTGAAGTGAGCTGAGAGACATCCAGATCAGTGGTGGGTTGCCCCCGGTTTGGACTGGTTCTATAGAACCAGTAGTAAAACCGGTGGGAGTTTCCGCCCACCGAACCCAACGTCATCAGAACGCTTCTGTGCCTGCCTGTTGCAAACCGGTAGTAAAGGTAAGTAGAACCCACCCCTGATCCAGATAGGTTTTCATGCTTAAGGTGGGACTATAAATCACAGTCTCCTGGTCTCTAAGCCAGTAAATTAACTATTACACCAAACAGCTCTTTTTATTTTGTTTTGTTGATGTTACTTATTTGTAAATAAATTCAACTATAACTAAGTACCAGAAGTTACTCGAGAAATAGGATAAGTGTTTCCTTGGCAGTTCCTGACACTTACAACACTATATTAACTAGTAATATGTAAATAACTTTACAAATATAAAGTATAAACTATAAAAAGGTAAAGGTTTTCCCTGTCCAGTCATGCCCCTGTCTAAGGAATAATGTTCATCTCTGTTTCCTAGCCGAGGGAGCCAGTGTTGTCCAAAGACACTTCCTTGGTCATGTGGCCAGCATGACTATATGCTAAGATGCACAGAAAGCTGTTAACTTCCCACCAAAGTGGTACCTATTTATCTACTCATATTTGCATGCTTTCAAACTGCTAGACAATATCTATTGTTACGGGCACCATGTAACCTAAGCCTCATTACTGATTAGCTGTAATGCCACATTTTGTAAGTTGAACTTTTAAACTCCTTCCGGAAGGTGATGTGAAGACAGTTGAGATGTCAGGACAGGCCCCAGCTGAGACTATGTCAGAGTTTGCTGCAAAAAACAAATCCAGCACACACAAATAAACTGATGCAGCAGGATTCATTAACTTCTTTATATACAAGTATGTATGTGTGTGTATACACACACACACACACACACACACACACACACACACACACACACACACACACAAAATACCAACAGCAGAGAACAGTTTCATTTCAGCTCAGATCAGCAGACAAGTTCACAGAGACTCTGGTTTCAGTTTAGTTTCTCTGCACAGAATCAGAAGCTGCAGACTAAGATACGCCCTGGCTCTAGTCTGTCTCAGCTCCCAATTGGCTGACTTAGTTGCTATGCCTATTCATTGGCTGACCTTGTTACCATGTCTTCCCAGTCATGAATATTCTGACAGACTCCCCACCCCAAAGTGGTTTTCATGGCCATTCCTGATCATCTCCTGATCTTCCTTCTCGTCCCCATTGTTATTGTCTGCTCAGCTGCCATCTGTGAGTGAGCAAGAAAAGAAGGGAATGAAGAACAAGAACCTCTCTTCAAATCAGGAGCTGCTCTCAATCTTCTGGATGTTTGCCATGAGTTGTTAATGCTAACTTCATCTGCTCTCGATTAGAAGCGGGCAAGCCATGACCATGGATTGTAAATGGCTCAAATTCAATTTTTCAGCCCCTGGGGCCTACAAGATCTCATGTCTGAAAATGACAACAAATTATCAGTCCTCTGCAACATATTATTCTTAAACCAGAGCCAAGTTAAATTCCATTTTAATTGGAACTATTTTTTTTAACAGAGCTAAAGAATGTTATAATCTTCTGGTGGGCTTAAAATTTTAACAGCACACACATACACATTTCAAACATGAAAGAATGAGAGCTTATACTGTCAGTCTCACCCCATCTGACAAAGTCACCATGTGATTACCACCCTCAAATTGCATCAGAATTCAAATGTTACAGTCACACTAGCACACAAAGGTTGCCACTGCTCTACAATTCATTACCCCCATTTCCTTTGAAAGCTATAAGCATTCTGTTATTCTGCTTTTGTCTCGAAATAAAGACAACTCCCTCAATTGACCTGATACAATTCTAGTACACTGGCTTATACTCAGCAGTGCCAACAATCCTAAATAAAGGCACACTGAAATATTATGTTTAAAACAATATTTTATACGGAAACAATTTTTGAGCTCCTTCCCACCAGGCAATTGGTAGTAATGATCCTGTGAGGAGAGGAAAGACAAAGCAGCTGAGCAGGCTTTCAAGATTATCTTTAGTGCTCTCCCCCTTCTGTGCCAATCCAAAGCCAGTTCATTCCCCATCTTTTCTTCTATGCAGTGTGTCTTCAAAAAAATATTGCAGTGACTGGTATTCCCCCACCATCATAAAAACTGAGTTCAACCAACTCAGGACAAGCTCCCATTGCTAGCCTTTTTGACAAATGTTACTTGGGATATTGTATGTTTTTTCTTCTTTCCTGTACTTCCTCTCAGAGCTTGTGTGGAGTCAGGAGGTGACTCTCATTTAAAGCTGTTTGGTCAACTTGCCTTTGAGGTAAATAATCAGTGGTATTGCTGTCACAAATAATGCATACTGTCTACTGTACAGGTTTTAATTTCAAGGCCTTGTAAGTCTCCCTTGCTATATTTGCTATATCGATAGATATTAAATCAATCCACTTGAAGTGTCTCTTAACTACATCATGCCTAATTCTGACACCTGTTGCATGAATTGTTTAGTACCAATCGAGAAATTAATCTGTTATTAATCATCACCCCGGAATAGAAAATGCAAAGCCCTCACTGCACTGATAGTAATAAGAGGGGGGAAAATATTCTCTTTACCAGAGAGAGGTCTTATTCCATCTCTCACAAATGTTTTTTTTTAAATCTCCTTTCATATGCAAATAGCCCATTTGTTTTACAGTTGCAGTAAAACAGTTGTGCAGCATTTGTCACAAAGAGATCTTTTAATCACTGGAGGCAGCTTTTCCATTGTACTAAACAGGTGTTTTCTAATAGTGTGCCCATTGCATCCCACTGCATGCTGGAAATGCTGTCATGAAGTAGATGCGTTTATCTCCTGCTTAGGATTAGTGGTTCTTGTGATGGGGTATGAAAATAGCATAGTTGTTGCAAATGAACAGAGAAGCTGGAGTTCATTTGAATAATTCTAACTGATGCGATAGATTTGGCTCTGATTTTCTTATTAGAAGAGTAGGAAATATGAAAGTCTTTTTTGTTCCACACATACATAACCTTGGAGTTCAATCAGTCTGAAGATTATGCTTTTTTGAAGCAGTCTGAATGGTCATCACTTAGATTCAACCTTTCCTCCTTATAGAGGATAAAGCTGACTGATTCCTCAGACATCAGTGTCATTAGAAGGGCACAGACATTTCAACCCCATCCTCTATATATTTCCTGGTAAAATTCATGGGAAAATCCCATTGTGAGAAAGCCCACTTAGAGTTAGGATTAGATCTCCATGAAACTCAGAGAGCAAAATGGGCATTGTCAACGGATTCCTAGTGCATCGGTATGATTAGGAGGATGAAGACTTTTTCCAGCCCACCCTCTAGACTTCTCCTGGGAAAACACATGGGAAAATCCCATTGGGGAAAAACCAATTTAGGGTTAGGGTTCGGTCTTCATGAACTCAGAGAGTAAAATGGACATGGTCAACAGATTCCTAGCACATCTATAGGAATAGAGGGGTGGAGACTTTAAATACATGGGAAAATCCCATTGGGGAGGAACCTATTTAGGGTTATGATTGTGTCTTCATGAACTCAGTAAGCAAAATGGATGTCCCCAATGAATTCTGAGTCTATTGATATGGTTAGGAGGGCACCAACTTTTCCAAGCCTACCCTATCTACCTTTCCTGCTAAAATTTATAGGAAAATTCCATTGGAGGGAGAATGCTCTTAGCATTAGGTTAGGTCTCCGTGAACTCAGGGGGAAAAATTTACATTGGCAATGGATTCCTATCGCTTCAGTATGCTTAAGAATGTAGAGACTCTTCAGGCCCACCCTATCTATATTTCCTGGTAAAATCCATGGTAAAATCCCAAAGAGCAAATCCATCTAGAAGTAGGGTTAGGTTTCTATGAACTCAGAAAGCAAAATGGCTGTTATCAATGGATTCTGAGTGCATCAATATGACTAGGAGGGTGGAGACTTTTCCATCCTCCGTCTATATGTTTCCTGGTAAAATACATAGACAAATCATTTCGAAGTTCAGGAGAAGGTTGATGTTGTTTCAGGGTCTGCAGCTGCAGAGGATGATAGGTATAAGCAGAGTTGAAGTATTTTCAAACTAAACTGCCAGGTAGAGTAGAATTCTTATCTAATTAAATATTAAAAAGCGGAGGAGGAGGCCTTATTTTTGGTTTGACATTACATAGTGTTTTAACTTGATAATTACTGTAAAGCTTTGTTAGAAAAATTGCATATATACAGTAAATGCTGAAATGGTATATGTGGGAAGATCAAATTATGGATTGTATGTTTATTTATTAATTACATTTTAACACAACTTCACTCCTGTGAGGAAATAAATGGTTTAAATCAGTCATGAACTCCATGGCTGAAAAAGCATTTAATCTGACACTCCTGAGGAGTCTGTCTGGTTGAATTTTGTATTATCATCTAATAGTATGCTAAAATAATAATTCATAATATTTATTGATACTATTCATGAATCTCTAAACTATCTTTTCTTTAAGACGTACACATCAGTGGTGGGTTTCATAAATTTTTACTACCGGTTCTGTGGGTGTGGCTTGGTGGGTGTGGTGTGGCTTGGTGGGTGTGGCTTGGTGGGCGTGGCAGGAGAAGGATACTGTAAAATCTCCATTCCCACCCTACTGTGGGGGAAGGATATTACAAAATCCCCATTTCCTCCCAATCAGCTGGGACTTGGGAGGCAGAAAATAGATGGGGGTGGGACCAGTCAGAATTTTTACTACCAGTTCTCTGAACTACTCAAAATTTCCGCTGCCAGTTCTCCAGAACTGGTCAGAACCTGCTGAAACCCACCTCTGATACACATAGATTTTAATCATATCCCTTGTCTTTATTAATCTATGTCTTTATATTTCAGTGCATGACTAAGAAGTTCACAACTCACTTTTTAGGTTAACATCTGGAAGACTTGCTTTGAAAACATATTCCTTTTGTTAAACCACAATCTCTACTTATTACTTTAAAAGAATTGCACTTCAGTATTGACTGCCGTAAATTAAACTGTACTGAGCTGGTTCAGATTATTCAGTTGATCAAAGAATATAAGGTTTTCCCATCCAATGTATGTGAAGAAAATATGGATATGTTTGTCAGAGGTTAAAATTGCTGAGAATTACAAATAAGACTCAAAACTTAAGAAAAATAATAAAAAACATGTAGAAACCAAAAGGAAGAGTTGGTTAACCACTTTAAAGTACTACCATGCAAAGTCTGAAGCAGGAGGAAAATGTGCCAGCTTAAACTGTGGTGACCTTATTGCCATTTCTTCATCAGGATGATGTGTTAGTCCAAATTAAGTTAAAGGTAGCTATGGAGAGTTCTCCTGGCTTCATTTCACATCACCTGCCAGCATCGCTCACCAGGGGAAAACTACTACCAATGCTCTCCTTAATGTTTTGTAAGGCAAGGATTAGTTAGTGTACAGAGGCAATTAGAATGGATGCTTTAGACCCCAGTTAAATTACCCAATGACAGTCACAGGCATGGAGGAGCTCCACACCTGTCAGTCAGCTGAACATGGGTTTAGCAGTATTTTGAGAAAGTGTTAGACCTGTATCCAGATATAATCCAGCTAACGTGTCACAGATGTGGAGGAGAAGCATGAGGTGAAGTGGAAGAGTAAATTGAGTTTTGTCCCTGATTAGTGCTACAAGAAGTGACAAAAAGTAGCCCTGGGGACAAATAAACAAAATGGCTTCCCTAACCAACCTCTCTTAAAGCAATAAAATATACAAATGAAATTCTTTGTGACAGCAATAGAAAACCTGATTACAGTTACTGTAGTGAAAAAATTACCAAGATACAACTGGCAACTTTCCTTCTCGATTTAAATTGATCTTTTATGTAACACAGGACTAGCTCCAGTTTTTAAACACAGGTTTAGTACTCTTTCGGAAAAGCACTAAACCCACATATATAAACAGAATGCCAGTCAAGAAATTACTCAAGAAAAGGCCTAAGGGACAGTTTTTTTTTTCTCCTGCATGTCAGAACTCTAGCAATGATCAGGATTTGAAATGAATAAACAAGGAATAAATGTCTCAGAGTTCTGATTTAGCTATGGCACAAGAATTCCAATTAGAACTTTTGCTTTTAAATGTGAGTCTTATAAATATGCAATCCAAAGTAATTAGCTTCTTACTTTTTTTTTGTCCTGTGTTTCCAGTGCAAGGGAAGGAAACTCACCTCTTCTGAAGAGGTAGCCCAGACTACATGCAAATATTTTTCACACAGCAGTTAGTAGCCTCTTTATCAATGTGAAAATATACTGTTGAGGACTAGACCACAATGGCCATGGATGTCAGAATTCTGCAACTGGATCAGAGGGTGCATATTTGCAGCAGACCAATAGATGGCCAAGCAAGTTCACTAGATTCAAAGTCTTAGCCCTCTCAGCAACCACATCATTGATGAAAGCTACTATATGGCATCCATGAAAAAAGAAAGAAATCAGAACAAGGAAAACATTACTTGAAAACTGGTTAGAGGAACACAAAATTGAGCCCAAATGAATTTGGCTGATGGAAGAATGCAGCAGTGATAAGTCTGAAAAAGACTAAAATGAAGCATATCAACAGAGAGTGAAATTTGAGGAAAACACAGAAGAGATAAGGGAGAGATGGGGAATCTGTGCCATCTTAGATGTCACTGAAGTTCAGTGTCCAACATTTTCCTCCTTAATAGTCAAGATCAGGGTTGATGGGAACTGTCATTCAGTGGCCCCTGGAAATTTAGTGTTCCCATGAGTCTGATGTATGAGACAATCAGTTTCAAATATCACAATTCTTTAAAGTGCAGTGTTCTATAGAGATGGGTAATCACTAGTCATAATAGATTGAATTTAATATATTGTATAGAATAGAGAAATATTTCTTCTGGCAAGAATAATGTATCAGGGGATTATGTTGGCAGTGACATATCCTTTTGCCAGTAGGTGGCAGCAAGCTAACAAATATAACCCCGCCTCTCATGAACAAAACCCTGATTTTTCACCTACAAAAGTTGGAAAAAGTGAAGGTTGGTCCATTAGAGTAAATGGAGAACTGTACTACTAGACTCACCTGTCCCCTGTGAGCATCTTTGGTCTGGTTCCTTGTTTAAAACTAATCCACATAGAGGGATGGTTGTCATAGGGTTACCGTATGTTCAGCCAATATGGTAGCCCAAAATGACAGCAATAAGTAGAGTTGTCTGTATCCCTTTCCTGCTATTTAATAGCAGGATTTATTTCATTCAAAAATTAATATCCCTAATCTTCCCAGCCACTGTTTAAAAAAGTAAATCAGAGGCCATTTTGTCCCTAAAAAGCAAAAGAACAAGAACAAATATAGGAAAGGAATAACATATTGAGTGAATTATTATATAAATTAATTTGTTGAATACCTAACAATAATTTCTGCTGAAGACCAACCTGCTTTACTTAGGAGTATATGTTGTAATTTGACATAGGGGAATTATTGGGTTTTTTTTCCCCTACTTTGAGCTTTAATTCCTCTAGTAGCAAAGCACATTTTTCTGCTTGGATGAAAATACTTACTACTCAGGGAACAGATTCTATTTTTCTCCCAGTGATTGTAATTCTATGAACAATAAATTTGCAGGGGGTTGGAGACTAATTTTAATTTTTAAACAAATATTGACAGTTGTGGTAGAAAGAGAAAGCTTTGCAATCTAATCTTAAACCCTCACTTTTCTTGTGTTAAAAGTGATTGAATAAGCACAACATGAATTAGCCAGCAAGAGGCACAGAAAGCAGCTTAGGAGTTAATTCTAACGAAGAAATAACAGGCCCCTGAGCAGTGCTACAGGCTAAAACAGGAATGTCTTAACTTTGACAACTTTAAGACTTGTGGACTTCAATTCCCAGAAATCTGTGAACTGAAGTTCACAGGTCTTAAAGTTGCCAAGGGTGGACATCCCTGGGCCAGAATTTCATGTCCTAAAAGAGAATTGATTCAATCAGTATTAGGACTACCAGATTTAACTGTAGAAACGCAGATGCCCACTAGTTGTCAGCAAATGTCGGCTGGCGACCCCCAGGGGGAGAGCCTTCTCTGTGGTGGCACCTACCCTCTGGAACAATCTACCTCCAGAGATATGAGTGATCCCAGACCTCCGGACTTTTCGTTAGGCCCTTAAAACCTACCTCTTTCAGTTAGCTGGGCTGTCCTGATTTTATGATGGGTTTTTAAAATTTGAAATTGGTTTTAAATTGTAATGTTTTAAATTATGGGCCAAATTATTTAATTATTTTAAATCTATTTTAATTCAAGGGAAGAGACTCAGTGAAGTGTCAAGGAATGAAACGCACTGCAGTGCTTAAGTGTTTGTAGTGTGTCTCTGCCGCTGAGATAGATTGGAAGAAACCAGAATTAGTTGTCTGCTTTTGGTAATTTTTGCCCTTGCAGTCCTAATGAATTCCATTCACTATTGGCTAGAAATAATGGAAAATGAGAAGGCAAGGGGAATGTTAAATAACCACAGAAATGCACTCAAGACCCCAGTATGGAATGTCGGCAATTATGACTTCTATGTTTATTTCACAGAAGCAGAACACGACCAGGCCATTTGTTAAAGAACCCTGACTTTCTAATGCCGAAAAGGCGCCACTTTTTTATCAGTTGCATTAACTTTAAAGCAGCAAACATCACTACACCCTAGGTTAGCAGAGAAGCTTGAAAATGTCTTGTAATAGAAAGCCATTCTTTTCATTTTGCCACCTTCAACTTTTTCATTTTTCTGATACGTTCTTGCTGGTGTCTTACTGTTGGCGTTTGCCTTCGGATGCCAGCATTTGCACCCTTTCAAGGAATGGTGAATTATAAAATAGTTGTCAGCCCCAGTAGGTAGACAAAGCCAGGAGATCAACCCCACAGGAAGGCTAAAACCAGAGATGAAATTCAGCAGATTCTGTCAGGTTCTGGAGAACCGGTAGCAGAAATTTTGAGTAGTTCGGAGAACCGGCAAATACCACCTCTGGCTGGCCCCAGAATGGGGTGGGAATGGAGATTTTGCAGTATCCTTCCCCCAGGAGTGGGGAGGGAATGGAGATTTTGCAGTATCCTTCCCCTGGAGTGGGGTGGGATTGGAGATTTTGCAGTATCTTTCCCCTGCCACGCCCACTAAGACACACCATGCCCACAAAACCGGTAGTAAAAAAAATTTGAATTTCACCACTGGCTAAAACTACTTTTGTTCAGAACAGCTATAATAACACAATGTTGCAAGTCTGATTATGCTGTACTTCCTCCTCCTTCCTACAGTTCCATGAATTAGAGAGGCATCTACCCGAGATGTTTCCAAATGTTAGCTCATTATTCTGCACTTAAAAATGCTTCAACCCTTTTTGGTTCCTACATATTTCCATTAAGGCCATCTTCCTTACTCTCTTCAATGATTCAATTAAAAAAAAAAAAGATTTGCTTGCCCATATATTCATTTTGTTCTGTATCTTATTTCCTGGTCTTCGCATCTTACATGATTTAGAGAAATTTGACTTTCATCAAATGTGTGGATCACCTTCCTACATTATTTATTCCACAAACCTACAAACTCCTCTTGATGAAGTTTATCGTACTGTACATAGTTCAAAGGCATCATGATCCTGTCCTTACTTTCCCCTCTCTGCAATTTGAATAGAAAAAAAATTATGCATTACTTTGCAAAACATTTGCCAATCCCTAAATTATATTTTACATGCATATCAAAGGAATGATCCTTTAAGCATGTGAGCTAATTCCGACTCTGGCAAAATGGGTCAGCTGTACTGCCTACTCTCCCATCCACTGAAGTGACATTCTGCTCTTGAAGTCCTTGGTGCAAAGAAGATGGAAAGTATTCATACTTCTTACAGGCAGGGACTGAACTGCACATAATGTTCCAGGAGCTCGACACAGTGTCCCTTCACAGCAAACAGTATCACCCCACATATGGAAGAGGGTTTTTTTTTTCATCTGAGTATACCTTGGCTGCACTGCAGAAATTAATACATTTCTAATAACATAATGTCCCCATTCCTACACTTAAAGGACCCTGGGCTGATTAGCTTTTCCCTGGCAGGATTTGCATGATGATTTTAAGATGGAGTAAAGTTCACTTAATCGGAACCTGATCTGTAACACTGGAAGCACAAGTGGATTTACCTAAAGAGCCATGATTGATTGTGTTTGCATCAGGAGAAGCATGGCTTGAAAAGAGGAAGGCTCCTGTCAAAAACTAACATACACAGCTTGAGAAAAAAATCCCCATTAAACCCATATGTTTGGCCATCATTGTTTCCATATGTTGGCTTCACTGGATTGGCCCTTCTGCATGGTAAAACAGACAACTTCATACACATTTCCTTCCTGGTTTCTTTCCACTCTCAGTACATTGAACTAAAAAAAAAGTGGCAAAGGTTTGTGGAATACAGTACCATTGTCTCAGTAAAAAAGGAATATTGA
Organism: Pituophis catenifer annectens; assembly: GCF_029215685.1. Taxonomy (NCBI): domain Eukaryota; kingdom Metazoa; phylum Chordata; class Lepidosauria; order Squamata; family Colubridae; genus Pituophis; species Pituophis catenifer. The sequence continues at coordinate 238,120,561 of NW_027256882.1, forward strand.
CCAATTTTTTTTAAAAAAACAAACCACCAGATGAAGGGATCTTAAGCCAGGTCTGAAAGTGCAGAAATAATACATTTTATAGTGTCATGGTCACAATGCAAGAAAATTTGCCTGCCTGCCATGTCTATTACATTACCCCTGAGTCAAAATATGAAAATCAATTTGACAGTAGATATTCATAAGGGGGGAAAAATATAAGGAAGTTAGTTATACCTCATTAAATATCATTCAATAGCAGGGAGCAAAGATAAGGTAAAGGTTCTTGGTGCAATTGGAATTACGTATTGTTAGGGCAAGGAGACAGGGAGTTCTGTGCTCGTCTCCTCCTCTTTCTGTCCAGGATATCCTGATCTAACCTTCTGAAACAGGAGTGTCAACTTATTAGGATGCTGAAAGTGTTGGCAACAATTGTGGATGTTCTTAATGCTGAGTCCTGCTTCAAGGAATGACCTTATTGGTCAGAACTTATTAGGTTGGTGGGTTCATTTTCAGGACAGAGACACCTTATCCCTTGCAAATAAGCCTGAAAATAAACAGAAATAAGAGGCTGGGTTTCAAAATTATTTTTAAAATCTGTTTCATAATTCCTGTGCTTAAACATGCCAGTCATTCAACAGTCCAGATATTTCCAGGCCAATCCATATCTCCAGATGTGAGACCACCTCATTCACAGCAGTGATGCCATCAATGCAAGAGTCAGTTTTGTTCATGGCCAAAACAGACTTGTTTTTCTTACAAGAGGAGGATTTTGCAGTGCTTGCAATTCCTTATAAGCTTTCCTATCAATGGGATAGGACCGGAATCTAGAGTTCAATATTCAAGTGATAGTTCTGCATTATTATTTTTTTGTACTTTCAAAAAATACTGTCTGGGGATAAAGATAGCTTCTAAGAATGACTCTGAGTATACTTCAGCAGTTTTTTTCTAACTATTAATAAAAAGCTATGAATTTAATCAATGTCTTAATTGTGATAGATTCATTAAAAAAAAAACCTGTTTAAGTGAGTTCTCAGCATGGTAAACAAATACAGGTAGTCCTTACCAGAGATGGGTTTCAGCAGGTTCTAACCAGTTCTGGAGAACCGGTAGCGGAAATTTTGAGTAGTTCGGAGAACCAGTAATAAAAATTTTGACTGGCCCCACCCCCATCTATTCTCTGCCTCCCAAGTCCCAGCTGATTGGGAGGAAATGGGGATTTTGCAGTAACCTTCCCCTGGAGTGGGGTGGGAATGGAGATTTTACAATATCCTTCCCCTGCCATGCCCACCAAGCCACGCCCACCAAGTGATGCCACACCCACCAAGCCACACCCACAGAACCAGTAGTAAAAAATTTTGAAACCCACCACTGGTCCTTACCTTACAATAGGCGTGTCAAACTCCCAGACTGCAGGCGTCATGCATTGGCCATGCTCACACCCAGTTTAGTGAAGGGGAAAAAAGTCACAATACATCACATGGCACCACCATGACAACACAAGTTTGACACCCCTGCCTTACAAGGACTGTTCAGTATTACAACAGCACTGAAAAAGGTGATTTTCAACCAGGCCTTGCACTTATGATTGTCACATGTATTTATAACAATTGCAGCATCCTGGGCTCATGCGATTGCCATTTGTGACCTTCCCAGACAGCTTCCAGTAAGCAGAGTCAATAGGGGAAGCTGGATTTGGTTAATGACCACATGATTCACTTAACTGCAGTGATTTGCTTAAGAAACTACAGCAAAAAAGAATGTAAAATCAGGCATTGGCTCACTTAATAACTGCCTTGCTTAACAATATAAATACTGATTCCAACTGTGACTGTAAATCAAGGACTATCCGTATTAGCAGATTATTCATCCATAATTTGTTGATTAGCAAAGCAGGTTAAATTGAATATAAATAATCCCTATGTTTCAAGACAATATAAAAGCAGTAAAATTAGGGAGGGCTGTTGTAGGAAAGGCACACTGTTACAGATCTCCATATTTGGAGATATATTACTGTCATTTGAATATTTAAGTGGGCTAACCCACTTAAATTATTGTGCAGTATATAAAGGAAAATTCTTTTCAAATTCTTGAAAACTGGACTTTTCACTCTTTGGAACATCATGTATCATTTGACTATCAACTGACTACATTCATCCTAAATTTTAAAGAAGCAGGAGCACTAGTTGATCTTGGATGTCCCCAAAACCTGATCTGACTAGTTAGTATATGAATAAGGCACACTTGGAAATCTCAAGGCCATGAGGCTACACTGACAGGTCGAAAAACATCTTAGAAGAAAATAATGGAAAACCATGTCCAAACCTTGAGCTTGATTACAGGGAATTTTTAAGTTCTATCAGAATCTTGCCATTAGTAGATCCCTCCCTACTTGGATAAATCAAAAATCTGTATTCTTTGAGAATTAAATAAACCAACTGCTAGTTTAGAAAAATGCAGTTGCTCCCTTTTGTTTTCAAACATTTTGGTTTGGACTACTTCCCCTTTAAGTTGTAGATCAGCAAGGATATCTCTTCAGAATGAGTTAGTAGCAGCTGGAGTATGGCAATCACTTGTGCTAAAAGCAGACAATGCATATTTTCTCTTCAGCTAAATGCTAAATGCTAAACAGGTTTAACCAGGTCACCAGCAATAACCCAGGTTCCATGTTGATGGAACCTGACAGGATGATGGATTAGCTCAAGAAATAATGTCTTTGCAGGGAAAGTCTTTGAAAATGTATTGCAATTGCCTTAGCAGCTGCCAAAATAGGAAGCATAGATATTTAGTAGAATTATCTAGTAGAGGAAGAGTTGCAGCTCCTAATCCTCATGTCCAAGAGGTTTGGTGTTCTCTCCAGCAGTTATATCATTTAGCATTGAAATTCTTCAGTGCTAAATTCCTCTAATTATCAGAAACATTTAGAGTTAGCAAAGAGAAATTAAATGGAAAAATAATCAGGATGGTATTGCATGTAAGACTAGTGGATGAATTTTATCTTGGGCTGTCCACACTTTGAAAATAATTTGGAAAAATGGCTTTGGCTCTTGCACAAACACGGTGTTCACCTCTCTGCTATTCATTAAAATGGCTTGCCTTTCTTCAGGTTTTCATGCACCATTTTAAAAAAAGGCATCAGAGTTAATGAGATTTCAAAAAGCTGCAACTTTGGATGGGGGAACAAACTGCTGAAAAAAATCAATTGATTTAATGAACAGCAGAGCTACAGCATATACTCATGAACAATTCTTCCAACTCACTTTCAGAACAAGTCCAGCCACTAAGTGGAATTGAAGAAAGGTTGTGATCTCACTACTTTAATATTGTTTTTTTCGTTCTTTTTAAATATCCTTTGATGATTAAATGGATTGTAAATCTATGCTCTTTTAAGTATCCGAACTGTTTAAAAAATAACATGCAATTCCCTCTGATAAATCTTTTGTGTCATTTTCCTAGATTTTTTGGGAGCCATATGGGTAGTATCTGGTTTACAGAATTATTATTATTATTATTATTATTATTATTATTATTATTATTATTATTATTATTTTATTTCTATACCGCCCTTCTCCCGAAGGACTCAGGGCAGTGTACAGCCTTTTAAAAGCACAAAGACAAACAACAATTTAAATAATTTAAAATTATTAAATAATTTTGGCTCAATATTAAAACCCCCCAAAATTTAAAACATCCAATTTAAAATCATTACATTGATAGCCTGGCCTGGCGGAACAGCAGGGTCTTAAGGGCACAGCGAAATACCCTGAGGTCGGAGATCTTACGCATTTCTGGGGGCAGTTCATTCCACAGGGCTGGTGCTCCCACAGAGAAGGCCCTCCCTCTGGATATAGCCAGCCGACATAACTTGGCCGATGGCACCCTGAGGAGACCCTCTCTTGGGAGTGAACTGGCCGGTGGGAGGCTACTGGTGGCAGAAGTCGGTCTTGAAGGTACCCGGGTCCTATGCCATGGAGCGCTTTAAAGGTGGTAACCAACACCTTGAATCGCACCCAGAAGACCACTGGGAGCCAGTGCAGCTCGCACAGGAGGGGTGTCACATGGGCACAACGGGTTGCACCCATAACCACCCGCACGGCTGCATTCTGGACCAGTTGGAGCCTCTGAGTGCTCTTCAAGGGGAGCCCCATGTAGAGAGCATTACAATAGTCCAGCCGGGAGGTGACAAGGGCATGAGTGACCATGTGCAAGGCATCCCAGTCCAGAAAGGGCTGCAACTGGCGAATCAGGCGAACCTGATAGAAAGCCCCCCTGGCCACGGCCGTCATATGCTCTTCAAAAGACAGCCGTGCATCCAGGAGGACACCAGATTGCGAGCCCTCTCTGTGGGGGGCAGCGCTTCACCTCCAATAGTCAGCAATGGCACCAGTTGACTATATCAGGACGCCAGAAGCCACAGCCACTCAGTCTTGGAAGGGTTGAGTCTGAGCCTATTTCTCCCCATCCAGACCCGCACAGCCTCCAGGCAGTGAGACATCACATCAAGGGCATCGTTGGGGTGGTCTGGGGTGGAGATGTACAGCTGAGTGTCATCAGCGTACTGATGGACTCTCACCCCAAAACCACAGATGATCTCACCCAGCAGCTTCACATAAATGTTGAACAGAAGGGGTGAGAGGACTGACCCCTGCAGCACTCCCCATGTGAGGCACCTCGAGGTCGTCCTCTGCCCCCCTGCCAACACAAACTATGAGCGGTCGGAGAGGAAGGAGGAGAACCACCGCAAAACAGTGCCCCCTATTCCTAACCCCCTCAACCGCTGCAGCATGATACCATGGTCGATGGTATCAAAAGCCACTGAGAGATCTAATAGGACCAGGACAGAGGAGCAACCCCTGTCCCGAGCCCTCCAGAGATCATCCACCAAAGCGACCAATGCCGTTTCTGTGTTGTACCCCTGCCTGAAGCCCGACTGGTATAGGTCCAGATAGATAGCTTCATCCAGGTACTGGGGAAGTCATTTTTTCCCCCATTTCTCCACTTTCCCTTTTTGACTCACATTTTGAGTGCGGCCTTGGCATACTAACAAGGAATCTATGCAATCATTGGCTGCAAAATCTTTGCCTGTTCTGGTTGGGAAAGACATTAGCCATTATCAATTACCATCGAGGGATCAAGTAAATCACGGGTATCAATCTAGCAGACCAGATGCATCACACGCAGGTCACGCCTACACCAGCTCCATGAAGGGGAACATGCAATGCATCACATAACAGCAATGTGACATCACAACTTTGACACCTGTGAGGTAAATAAATAAAAAGAGGTCTCGTTGGAAGAAATATTCACCTGGTTCAGCTCCAAGTGGGGAGAAAGACACTGGAAACATGGAGGCTGATTGGAAAGATGGTTTATTGAGAGACAGGACCACATGGGTTTGAAGTCCTGGGCAGCTGACCACATGAAGTGGAAAGTGAGAGGTATTTATACCCTCTCTTGGGCTTTGAACTTGAGCTTCCGGTTCCTGTGCAAGAAAATGTATTCTATTGGCTGCTGTCACATTCCCATGGGGCTATGCAGAGGTCATAGCTGAGGTTGTCTGAGATAAGTTTGGTTGAACCTTGCTGGGTGATGCAAAGTCCTTAGGAAATTTTGAAATCAGTGAGCTCTGCTGCTAGATGGGTAGAGGGCTAATCCTATTATGTCCTGAGGGTCATGTCTTAGTCCCATCACCCTGGAGCTGAAGGTCTAATTGTCTTGTAGATAGGCTGGCCCAATCCTGTTCAATGGGCACCAAATATCTGCTGGAGGCAGGGAGCTGCTCTTTGTCTTTAAAAACATGTTTCACCTTTTCTCATCCAGGGAAATATAATATTCTGCTTTTTTAATATTTCCTAGAATATTTCATTCTTCTAGGAGGGGTGGGTGCACAACAAAGAACTGAAACTTAGGTTGTCTGGTTGAAAATAGTAACATAAATACCCAAGCTATCAGATCTTTTGCAATATCTGATGGGTACCATCTTCCTGTCAGCTACTCAGCCATTACTTGGCATTAAATAATTGTGAAACTTTTTTGTGTTGCAGACTTGCACCCAGACAATTTTTTTAAAGCCAAAAAACATGCCTTTTTCAGAGCTTTTGTTCAGAGTTTGAAGGCTCCTTGACAAGTGATTTGTTTCCATTAGAACATGCCTCGTTCTAGCCATCCGTGACCATGTTGCATTTAGGGCTTTGTAACTAGCACGTCTCAACATTCCTAAAATCCCAGAGAGGATCTGAAAATAGAATAAGAAATGAGCATTTTAATGAAAAGCAAAGATTTTTTTTAAAACAGTGCTGCCAGGTTTTTAGGCTTGATAGAGCCTTTCTCTCTCTTTTTTTTTTCTTTCTTTCTATCCTATCCCCAGGCTTGCAAGATGTATGTTCTAGAATTCAAAGCCCCAGAGATTTGCATTCCCTTTTCTATTTATAGGAGTCTCTTTTAAAATGAAGCAGGTGTCAGGTTGAATGAGAATGCAGCAGGCTTGCATGTCCTTTATGGGAGGAAAAACATTGGGGGTGGGGTGGAGAGGAAGTCAATTAACACGGGGAATTGACAGATCAGTTGCTAAATCTGTCAAGCTACAGAATTGCAAAATGTAGGGTTTTGTACAGTTCTACCTTTTTAAAAAAATGCAGTTTGGGTCTGCTTGCAATCTGCAGCTCATTATGGTCTCCAGAGTTCCTGGTGTTTTTCATTTTGTTAAAAGCACTGAATTGGCCCTTAACTGCATCATCATCACCACTACTTGGCAGCCTTCAAATATGCATGTGTTAGAGCAAAATTTCATTCCTGCCTACTCTGATGACGTCTTGTCATCAGCCATGCCTCTATGTCCTTCAAGGAGAGCAGAAAATTAAATATTTAATAGCCCCCAAGCTATTAAAGTCTTATCTATCCTGATTGTTAAAAAATAGTGGCAGAGACAAATAGATTTATCTTTTAAAATGACTCTTCTATATATCAATAGAAAGTACATGCATAAGCACTGGAAATTTTTCTTTTTACCATAGAGATTACATCACTACATTGCTCTGCAATTACTATATACTGAAGTCATTGATATGATTACAGCTCAGCTATTTAATTATCTTCCACATCTGTCAAACTGTAAATTTCAGATCCCACAAATTTGAAAGTTTATTCTTGTTGCATCCATAGGTCTTAGTTTGCGCACCTACCAGGATTTGCTAAGTGTGATTTGACATTATGTGAATAAGCCTGGTAGGGTGCTTAGATTTCTGTGTCTTGCTCTTTTCTTTTCAATAATTCAAAATCCATTGAGATGGAACCGCTAAATAGATGCGCAGTTTGGTTGGCAATGCTAGAACCTCTCTGTCTCAAAACACCTCCTGCCCTCAATTTCTACTCAAACGGAAAACAAACAATAAAATACCATTCACAGAACTCCCTGCTCCCTAGAGCATAACATGATGTCTCTCCACTCTAGTTTCTATAATTATTTTTGCTTTACTTAACCAAGGGTATTAGCTCTACAATTACCTTAAGCAAGCACTTGGCATCTGGTAAATGGCCAATCAATAAAGATAAAAACAAGAGCACAGTGAGACTGTCACCTTCTATTCCTGCACTATCCTTGAAGGATTAATTTGAGTTAACAACAAGCCATACTCTTTATTATTCCTCTTTCTCAAGTGGCATTTGGCAAATTAAGTTTTTAACTGCTTATGTTTGACTAGCATGTATCATATTTGCATGGTACAAAGAGACAATGAGTTAATGATTGACTGCCTGGAGAAAAACAGTGTTAATATCTTCCAAATTATCACTGTTCCTTTAATGATCCTGGCATAATTGCTACTATATCTGGCTTTGAAGGGGGAGAAAAAAAAAATCAAACATTTCAAATGCTTTTCCTTGCTTGTACAATTGTGACATTCTCAAGAGGATTTAAAATAGTTTCATTTATTTCTTTTCAGTTTCTGTGAACTGAAACCATCTTACTGATAATACTGAACCCTGTACCAGAGGATGACCTCACTAAGCAGTTTCATGTAAATGTTCAACAGGAGAGGAGACATGAGGCACCCCACCAGTGAGGGCCTGTAGAAGTAATCTAATAGACAGAATGACAACCATAGACAGAAAGAAGTGAACCACTGCAACACAGTGTTTCACACTCCTATCCCACACAGGCACTTTAGAAGGATACAATAATCAATGGCACTGCAAACCATGGAGAGATCATGGCACACCAGGATGAATGCACCACTCCCATCCAAGTCCACCAAAGATCATCAACAAGTTCTAACCAGCATTGTCTCCAGATTATATACAGGTAGTCCTTGTTTAGCAATAGCAATAGCACTTAGACTTATATACCACTTTACAGTGCTTTACAGCCCTCTCTAAGCGGTTTACAGATTCAGACTATTTCCCCTAACAATTTGGGTCCTCATTTTACCCACCTCGGAAGGATGGAAGGCCGAATCAACCTTGAGCCTGGTGAGGTTTGAACTGCCAAATTGCAGTCAGCAGTCAGCCAGCAGAAGTAGCCTGCAGTACTGCACTCTAACCATGTGCCACCATGGCTCATGTGACCACAATTGGGACCAGCAATTCGGTTAAGTGACATGGACACTAAATGAAACCGCAACTGTGCTTATGTTCTTACTTCAGCTTTCCTTTGTTTTATAAACCAGCAAAGATGGTAAATATGAGGATTGGTCACAAAGTTACTTTTACACCACCATTGTAATGGTGAATGGTCACACAGCAATGCAGTCGCTAAACAAGGACTACCTGTACTAGTTTGAAAGCTGACTGAAACAGATCCAGAAGAGAAACAATGGAATAGAAACAATAATTATCAAACTTAGAAGTGTCTGCCAGCAGGCCCACCTGCTCTCTCAAAGAGCAGATACCTCCTTACAGGATTGTTCACCTCCTGGGCCATTTTAACAACCCAGGAGAGACCAGATCAGGGGTGAAATGCTCCCTATTTGGACTGGTTTGGCCGATCCGGTAGCGATGATGGCCAGTGGTTCAAAGAACCGGTAGCGATGGCAGCTCAAGGCTCCGCCCACCCACCCAGAAATCATTATTCCTGGTTTTAACCCAAAGCGAAGGGAGACCCAAAGCGAAGGGAGACTCAGAGCAGGCAGCGAGTGGGCAGCAGCTCCGGGGAAGGGCCACTTTCAAGAAAGGGAGTGGCTCCAGTAACTTTCGCTTGCAAGAAGCCTGCAGCCGCTGCATCTGGAAGAAGCGCCTCCAGGCACACTGAAAAAAAGAGAGGCTGCAGCTGCAGGCATTTCGCAAAAAGGGAAAAGGCAGAATAGAAATTTAAAAAGTTTTCCTACTGGGTTCTGTGGGTGTGGCTTGGTGGGGGGGGTCATGTGACTGGGTGTGGGTGTGAGTGACATCAAGTTAGCCATGCCCACTCAATCACAGGACACCTCCCAACATCAACCCACACCCACAGAACCGGTAGGAAAAAATTTTAGTTTTCACCCCAGATCAGATCTAACAGACTGGTGGCTAGGCTAAGAGACAGGAGGACTTTGTCCACTTCCTTACCATCACAGATTCAAACTCAGTCCAGATAACTTCACAGGATTGTGCCTTGTGGAGCTCATTTAACTTGCCTATGTGGAGTCCAACTCTGCACAAGTGTTTTAGTCCAATACTTGCCCAGAATAAGATACCTCCAATTTGTGATAGAGCTATCACTACTCCAGGAGGCAGGGTCTTCTACTGCTTAATTGCTCTGAGGTCAGGAAATTCCTTTTTATATTTCATTTAGATCTCTCTATATAAAGCTTCCATCTGCTGGTTCTTCTCCTACCCTCAGCCACCATGGAGAATAAATCCAGACCTTCTTCCCTAGAATATCCCTTCAAGTACTGGAGGATTGCTATCATGTCTTCCATTAGACTTCTCTTTAGGCTGAACTTATTTATTTATTTAATTATTTATCTATCAACTTTACATGGCTGCCCACCTAGTGGAAAGTTACTCTGGATAACAAAGAGTCCAATGAATGCTACAATGAAAAGATAAATATGTATAAAAATTATCTAAAATCATTATATAATATCTAATAATTATTTTTAAAAGCATTAAAAACTAAAAGCAGAACTAAAAAAGGAAAAGAAAATAGGTAGAGATAAGATAAATTTATCAGAATTTTTAACTATTTTTCATAGGATTTAGTGTTCAGCTCCTCATTATCTTGATTTCTCTTCTCTGCACACTTTCCAATTCCTTAGCATCCTTCTTATATTGTGGCAACCAAAATGGACACAGTATTCCAGGTGCTGTATGACCAGTGCAGGGTAGAGTGGAACTATCACTACCTGTGATCTTGACATTCTTTTCTGTTGATGCAGCTCAGGATTGCTTTGTTTTATTTTGTTTGACTGCTGGCTTGTGCTTAATAAATGGTTACCAGGACATCCAGATCCTTCTGATAAATACTACTGCCAAGTCAAGTACTTCCTATCTTGTACCTATGCATTTTTCATTGTTAAATACCATTTTGTCAGCTAGAACTCATGCTGTAGTCTATCAAGATCCTTTTAAATCTTGAACCTGTCTTCTGTGTTGTTAGATCATGTGCCTGGTAGAGTTGCTCAATCAACTGCAAATGCATCTGATACTGGGACTCTCATCCCACACTGTTATCTGTTATCAAAATAGATATTATGGGCCTCTTTATTAAACAACTTGCTGAAATCTAGATACGCTATATCTACAACATTCCCTTTGAGGATTAATCTAATCACTTTATCAAAAAGCAGTAATTTATTTTTAATAAACTCATGCTGGCTTCTACTAATCACTTTTTTTCCTTTCAGGTGATTTTTAACTTTGATTATCTTTTCTAGGAATGTGCAAGGTGCTGATGTCAATCAAGCTGATTGGTTTGTGGCTTCCTGTACTTTTTCTCTTTTAAAAGAATTAGAATAACATTGTTTTCCAATTATTCTGGACCACATGGACATTCCCTCCCAAGATTCCTACCAATTCCACTTCCTCAACCATTTCTGGACCATTAGCATTAAGTCCAGTATAGCTGAACTCCAGTTTTCTCCTCCATCTTTTGAATAATGATAATAATAATTTATTGTGTTTTCCACTTGCTGAAGACTTTGATTCTTTAGCTGATGTGGGGATAGGTGAAATTTTCATTTTAAAATAATATGTTTCCTTGATGCCACAGCCATTTCATCTATCTCTTCTGTTGGTTGGGTGGCTTGTAGTGCACAATAAAGACGTTGTTTCTTTCCTTCTTCAATTTCGATCATAGACTTCTGATTCCTATACAGGTGTCAGCTTTTCAAGTAATGTACCCATAGAAAGGAGAACTCTGAGGCAGTCAAGTTCCTCAAAGAACAATTTATTGGAAACATCATATTGGCACAACTGGTGAAAGCCGACTCTAAAATTCCCATGGCTTTTACCTAATTAAAAAGTAAATGTTTCCCTTTCCCCCCAAGTCACAGGTCATGCTGTCCAATCCAATTGCTGGCCAGTTATTTGGTTACTCCTCCTCTGGCTAGCCACCTGTGAGAATGTCCTTGGTTCCCACAGGAAAACCTTATTGCTTTGGCTATCAAACCTCATCTAACTATTTCCCCCCTCCCTCTGTTGTGTGGAAACTCTGAAGTCTCCAAGATGACCTTTGCCAGGTTCACTTCAGAGTTGACAACAGGTGTCATACTTCTTCACATATACTGTAATGTCATCCCTTCCACTTGTTTTGTTGTGTCTGTTTTATTTTTTTAACATACTGTATCCTTCCAGTACCCTAGTCCAATCACAGGCTCCATCTTACCAGTCAAAGTTGTGTTCCCTCCTTTCTTCCATATTAGGACCTATTTCTCTCTGTTTGTCTCCCTTATTCTGTGCATTGGTGCACATGCAACTGAAAACTTCAAGACAGTACTGCCTTTCTTAGGGAAATGCCTTCTGCTTTTCCTGGTGTATATCTGAGACCACCTTTCATCTGACCACTCCTTTCCTTGTCACAAGGCTTGCTGCTTTTAGCCTAATGCTTTGAAGGTGGTTCTGGATATATTTATATCCAAGGAAAGATATATATCAGACTCATCTGAAAGATGCATGAGAGCTTATGAATGAAAGTCTAAATCAACATCTATTCTGGTTCAAGAATATGGAAAGCTTGAATGGGGGTAAGGGACACCAAGTATCTTTATGCCTACAAAAAAGTGCAGTTACTTTGCTCAAGGTTCCAGTGCACTTACATAACACCCAATGAATAAAACTCTGAAACCGGTATTGCATTTGTATGTTTATCTGTCATCAAATGAACTTACTGAACCCTGCCCCAAACTAGACAGGATTCTGAGAAATGATGTAAATAGAGCTGACCTTCTATTTACCAACTGTCTCTGTAAAGGCCTGTATCATACTAAACATGTTGGCAGGCAAATAAGAGTTTGGCAGGGTCAAAACACTGCACAGGGGACTACTAAAGGTCTATGCTGATTATAACAGGTTTTCAATAATCTCAACAAGTGTTTCTGGAAATTAGTCATAATTACTTGTGCTCTTGTAAATGTTATCCTCCAATAGCCAAGCTGGCAGGAATGCATACAGGCATAAATTGCCCAGCCATTATTGCTGATTCCTGTTCTTAGAATATCTGGTTGAGTCAACTGACAAATTGCTTAATAGACAGGTACTGTAGCAATTTCAGAGGTGTTCCATACCTGTACTTGTCAATCAGGCTGTTTCTGAATTCAGCTTAACACTCTTCTGAAAGAGAGCTAACCCTGTCCACAAATATAGTCTGGATAACAGGACACAGAAAAGGAATATAAGATGAAGCAGGAAGGAACAATTAATAACAACAGGGCTCCATCTTTAACTAATGGTGCAAGGAAACACAGTGTTGACAATGAGTTGCTGTAGATGGCATCACCTAAAATATCTGGTAGAGTGGGCAATGTGGCATAGGAATAGGCAAAGTGGCAACTACCAATAAATAAATGTATAATTTATTATATTTACAATATAATGTACTGTCACCAAACTCTTTGTTGACAGAAGCAGTGGAAGTCCTCTGACGACATGGCATTCACTGGTAATACTATCAGCAACAACCCATCTCTCCCAGTTGAAATCATCCTACTGGAAAGCACAAGCTTAGCATTCTCAGGAAGCTTGGTTTCAGGCTGGGAGATAACATGAAACTCGTCATGTTTACTGATAACATCTGGCAGAGCTGGGGGTGTGGGTGATGCATCTACCCTTGTGTGTTCCTTGATGTCTCACTAGCCTTCAATACCTTTAGTCATGGTATCCTTCTGGACCAGCTGCAGATTCAAGGACTTGGAGACACTGTATTATGGTGATTCACTTCCTTTTTCTGGAGCCAATATTGATGGAAACAAAGGTCACACTCCTGGCCGCTCATCTGTATTCAGTGTCCTGCCACAGAGTCTAGAGGCTGTAAGGATATGGATGGGAAAGAACTGATTGAGGCTTAATCCTGCCAAGACCATGTAACCATGGTTTTGCCCTTGCTCCCCCGTTTTGGAATTTTCCATCTTTAGTATTGGATGGTTTTGCACATCAGGCTTGTAAGCATTCTGGGAGGTCATCAACAAGGGGCAACAAGTGCACCAGGGTGCCTACCGTCCCTGTCCTAATATTCCTTTTTACTTACTCTTTTCATGTATTCAAATTATGTTTACACTTTTACTTGTTATCTTATATATGCTTGACAAATAAACTTATGATTATGGTGATTATGATCTTGGACTCATACCTCCTACTTGAAGAGCAGGAAGAAACTTGGCCAACAGTGCCTATGTACAAATTCATGTAATGTAATCTCCTATTGTAAATTGTCCAAAGTCACTCAGGATAGTGAAACAAGAGGCATATAAATTAAATTAAGCTAAATTAAATTAATTCAAATTAAATTAAATAATGTACTAGTTGCATCATCCCAGGATCAGGAGGCCTTCCTGGCAGTCATTTATGCCCTAGGCTTCTCACAGATGGATCACTGCAATGGTTTTTACATGTAGCTTCTCTTGAAGACCACTCAGACACTACAGAACGGAATAGTGACAGTACAATATGCCTGATATGTTCAGCCATGCCAGTGTAATACAAACTGCACTGATTGCAATGAATTTCCAGTTATAATTCAAGATGTTGGATATGTACTCTTTATTGTCCCCAAAGAACACAAAACAACTAGGTGATTGTTGAAACCATGTTGTGAGCAATCCCATAAAACATTCATTTGAAGAAAAGAGTAGCTTCTCCATTCAGAAAAAGGTGGCCTTTTTTTACAGGGCTAGTCTCAAAACACTTGTTATCTTTGATAGCAAGAAAACTCATAAAGATCAAAGCAAAGCAATATGTCCAAGAATCTAAGTTCAAGACAGGAGTGTGTCTCAGAATTCAAACACTACATTGCTCATTGGAACCACAATTTTTGCTTGGCTAGCAAAGTCATATGTATGAGGCAAAACAAACATAACCAAAATATTGAATACCAGGCAGAGTAAAAAGGTAAAGAAGTCCCTGCAGATTTACTGCGCTAGTCATTCCGGCAAGAGAGGCGGTGCTGATCTCCATTTCAAGACCAATGAGCCAGCATTATCCAAAGACATTTCCATGATGTCATGGAGTGACCAGGTGGTACCTATTTATCTATTCGCATTTGCATGGTTTTGAACTGCTAGGTTGGCAGGAGCTGGGGCGAGGATGGGAGCTCACCCAGGGGTGAAATCTACTTACCTTCCCAACCAATTTGGAAGTGCACGCGCACTCAGTGATTAACCACTGAGCCACCACAGAGCCCACAAAGTACAGTTGTGGAACCTTAAATGAAAAATCACATGTTTTCCCAAACAAGGCACTTGTCAATCCATCTCCAAAATGGCAGAATAATTGATCTCTGAAAATGTCTTTGTGCTGATTCTTCATGTATGCTGGTTTTATGCCCTCAGAAGTTCTTCGAGCTGTGCAAAATTTCTGGGACTATCATTTAATATCAGCTAACAAAATGCAGTTCCATTCAGGAAACACATCGATATTAAAAATACATCTTCCATGGATACTAGAAAGGTTTTTGCACATACCTAAAAGCATAATGTCATGTCATCTTAAGAGGGGAAGAGTTATGTAAAATCAAAAGTGCAAAATAACCAAAGCAGTCATAATGATTCATTGCCATTTTTGCTTTTTCTTTTCTTCTTACAAACAAGGTTGCATAATCCTCACAGCAATTAAAAAAGATCTATAAAAACAAGTTGAGGTTTCTGTATTGGGAAAGTGCTTCAATAAAAGCAGAACTTTCCCGATTTCTCTGAAAATTCATCATACTTTCCTCTGGTTAAAAAAAAAAACATGTTCATTGCTGTTTTGAAAATAGGTATTCAGCATATCATCAGCATAGATACTGTGGCATTTGAGAACTTAAGCCAAAGATCCAGCATAGCAGACACAATGTGTGATTTCTGTCTGAGAAAGAGAGGGAGGGAGGGAGGGAGGGAGAGAGAGAGAGAGAGAGAGAGAGAGAGAGAGAGAGAGAGAGAGAGCGCGTGGGCAGCCCTATGCACAGCCATAGTTTGGCTTGTGTGCAACCCACAGAACCAGTTAAGCCAAAGTGTTTGAATTGGAGCCAGTTTGAACTAGATTCTAGCTCTTTGAAGCAGATTCTGAACTGGGCTTTTGCTATGATAACATTTTATATTGTACAGTAATGACTTTATCAACTTTTGCTATTTTTATCCTTATATTTCTTAGTCATGAGTGATTCTGACCATTGTTTCTATACTTCCTGTAGAACACATTATGAACAAACTATCCACAAGCTGTTGTAATAGAGTTTACATAATAACAGGTAGTGCTTTAATGGATGATTAATGTTATAATTAATGACATTCCTTTGACCTATATTAGGAAAGTGTCTGCCTCAATTTACCTCAGTTAATGATAAAATCCAGCATTATTTGTGACTTTGCTAGAAGTTACCTAAAAGTTTGAGGGACACTAATTAACTAATGAAGGCTGTGATTACAGTTGTTGTGAAATGGCAATAGTTATTGTCCTGCATTGTTGACCTTCTTCACATCATGGAGATTAACCTACTTAATGACACATGAGAACCAGAATTTACACTTTGTGTTGGCAGAATACAGGATAGTAATGCAAGTACCAACAGCTCTGCATGGCCCAGTCCTGAATACATCACCTTTTCTTTTTTATGATTCAGGGAATAAGACATCTTGAATGAGAAGGGAAGCTAGAAATCCAAATGTTTCCCAACAAACACAGCATCTGAGCTGAATGGAATATAGAAAATGCAACTGTAAGTAGATAGTTATAAGCACTTAGTCAAATATCCCATTATTTTGTTGTCTCTTTTGATCTTCAAATGTTTATTGAAAGAATACTGAAATAGGGCTACTCAGACTTTTAAAAGTCAGTGTGCCAATTGAATCCATTGTCTTAATCAGCAAATGGGGAACCCTCCTAGCTGCTGCAAATATTTACAACATTAATTTCATCTGGGTTAAGTAGTAAACCACAGGGTGGCTCACATGGTAAGACACTGGGTCTGCGCGCCGCTAAGGTTGACAGCTCGGCAGCTCAATTCCAATGAGCGAATAAACAGTGGAGGGACAAGAAATGAACCTCCCACAATTGCCTACTGGCATTCAGGTGTCCCATGGGTAAAGATAACTCCACCCGAAAAAAATCCTTTCACAGAGGCAGCCAGTCACCTCGGTGATCCCTAGCTAACACATACCATATGCTAAATAAATAAATAAAGTAAACCACAATAATTAAATGCAAAAATAACTGAATTAACTTTGAGCTAATCCAAAATTACTCTCTTGGTATTAATTATGTTAGTACTAAGATGCTTTTGTGTTTCCACTCTGCCAGGCCATGGTACCTATTTGTATTGCCACTGACAGATAGGGACCTCATGTTTTGCATTTGCAAAGCTGGAAATTTGTCATGTCCTATATTCCTCAGCATTGGATATCCTAAACTATTTTTCATTCAGTTTCACCTCAAACTCAAAACTAATATGAAACTACAGACATCATGGCCTGAAAAATCCAGCTCTGTCTATGTATCTATTTTTAATGTTAGTTTATTTATCTCTGTCATCTTGATGAGGTCATCTCTTTATCTTTATGTCACCTGCTTTATATACAAGAATCAGTGTGGCACAGTGTGGGTGAGGTGTTGAACTATGACTGGGAAGAACCACGTTTATATCTACCTCACCATTAGAAATTCACCAGGTTACTTTAACCAGTCATTCCCTTTCAGCCCAGCTTACCTACTTCTAAGGCTTTCTGTTGTTTAATGACAGAATTAAATACAGTTACAAGAGCTCTACTTTGATCTCTTGGAGGAAAGGCTGGCTATTGATCGAATAAATAAGTAAATGATCTGCCTGATAAAATGTTCTGGAAAAACACCAGCCACATTAAAAAAAAATGTATGTTGATTTTAAGACAAATACAGTACGGATATATTCTTTATGGATTTTTGTATTTTCCTGCCTCCTGATAATAAATTACTAGCTATGGGAAATTCTTTGTATTACCTGCTGATCCTTGTTCTCATGGAGCAATATGGACTGTGTGTGCTTTGGACTGCACGTTCAATAGTTTTGCAAGACCTTTTCTTATCACAGTTTCAGGAGGCATAAATAAAGCAAAGTTATCCAGTAAATTATCAGCTTCCATTTCACATAAGTTTATTTTGCCTCTTATGTGTAGATGTTGTTCTGTTTTCTTTTAATTTATTATTAGAATAAGTCTTTAATAGAACTCCTTTCCTGTAATTCAGAATATCTCAGTTTTATTCTCTATAATTCATAGACATGAATCCTGATTCTGCATCTTCTTCCCTGTTATTTATTCAACTGACAGCTACAATAAGAAGCCCATACAGAATATATTTAGAATGAATAAAAGCCTAAGCCTGAACCACAATCCATAAAAGATATTTTGAGTGAAGGAGGGTTCAGTATTTAGTATTCTACAATTGCAGTAAACTGTTTTTATTTTTTCAGTTGAAATAGAAATGCTGATGCACAGCCAGAAGGTCCAAAAGCTAAAAATACTTGTTCAAAATCTGTCTCCCTCCCAGCAGTCCACAAAAAAATAAATTATTAATTTATAAAATGTCGGTTCTACTTGGGACTCCAGACCATGGTGGTTACACTGGAAACTAGTGGCTGAAGAACAAAAGGATGGGACCTTGGGATTTTTATCGCCATGGGAAGGACAGCAGTTCAGTGATGGAGCACATACAGTATTTTGTACAATTCCAGAGTCGGTTCTTGAGTTAAAATAAACAAGGAAGAACTAAATTCTCTCAATCCTTGCACAATGGAAAGGTTTTTTTGCATTAACCACAATAACTTGAAGATTTACAAAAACAATAAACATTTACATAGAAGTCTTTACAGAATTGTATACTCTTGGCTGCTTCAAATGGATGCCTTTAGTTTATAATGTCTTTCATGTACAAATTTTCCCTTCCTGGCAATTGTCTTTTTTAATATTTTCCTTATTATAAAATAATGCAAATTACCTTGGCAAATGAAAGTTTTTGCAACACAGTATTTTTCTGCTCTGCAACGTGCCTAATAGTTACCACAAAGCCATTTAGATTCACTCAACTGAAGTGGCAGGAAAATATCCATAATAAAGAAACAAATATTCCAACAGTTAAAAGACTCTGATTTTATATCGAAAGAGAATGAATTTATATTACACATTTTTAGAAAAATAAATCTACTTATTTACAACAGATGTGATGCATCAGGTCATGTACCTCCATTAACCTTTGAATGGTATTTGAATGTATTGATTTATTTATGGTCCAAGACCAACCTGCTTCAAATGAAGTGGGTGGGGCCAAGAACCACAGTAGACTTAATTTATTTGTGGGATGGGTGTGTGTGTTAAGGAAGAAATGGGCATGCAAGACAAATACAAAAGTTTAAGTGTTTTGTTTTTCATGAAGCTAAAAATGATAAAGTACAAATTAATTTAATTTAAGTTAATTCAATGGAAGCATACATTCTCCATGCATTAAGTAGTTCCCCTTCTTTAACATTAAAATTACAATTTGTTAGCTATGTTTGACAGGCAACTGGGAACACACCCAAGACTTTCGAGAATAATATGCCAATCTGGGGTCATAGATTGTCAACAGTCACTTTAGGTAATGGAAGCAATGAAGTGAGATGACTGAGGCAATAGTTTAACAATTGGACTGTATCTTGATTTCAGTTTTTGAAAAAATAAATCAATATAAATAATAGATCAGAAACTAGGCTGCAAGTTTTCCTTTGCTCCATTTTTTTCAGGGAGGATGAAGTGTCCTTTTCTACATTTAGCCAGAATTCCAAATAGCCAAGGCGCAACTGTTCTTGGCTGCAAAGCTAGACTTCTCTCTATGTTTCCATTATAATAGCTCATTTTCTCACTTCTCTCCTTGATAGCCCAAAAGAGCATAAGGATAGAATATTTATTTATTTATTTATTTTTTAAATTTTTATACCGCCCCCTCTCCCGAAGGACTCGGGGCGGTGAACAGCCAAAATTAAAAACACACAATACAAACATTAAAATACTTTAAAATGAAATTAAATTTATCTTTGGCTTCCCCAATTTAAAACCCCTTACCCATAAAATTCCCCAATTAAAAGATTTTTAACCCAGCCCGGCTTGCTGAAATAAAAAAGTCTTCAGGGCCCAGCGGAAGGTACGGAGATCCGGGATCAGTCGTATCCCTGGGGGTAGCTCATTCCAGAGGGCGGGTGCCCCCACAGAGAAGGCTCTTCCCCGGGGGATCGCCTGCCGACATTGCCTGACCAACGGCACCCTGAGGAGGCCCTCTCTGTGGGAACATATTGGCCGGTGGGAGGTTATCGGAGGCAGAAGGTGGTCTCGTAAATAACCGGGCCCTAAGCCATGGAGCGCTTTGAAGATGAGAACCAATACCTTGAAGCGCACCCGGAAGACCACTGGAAGCCAATGCAGATCGCGCAGGAGAGGTGTCAGGTGGGAACGCCATGTCGCCCCCATAAGTACCCGCGCGGCCGCATTTTGCATCAGTTGGAGCCTCCGAATGCTCCTCAAGGGGAGCCCCATGTAGAGAGCGTTGCAGTAGCGACCCCATGTAGAGAGAGTTGCAGTAGCATTGCAATATGATCCACTTATAACTCAATACTTTAGAACACAGTGTTATCACTAGATGGGTAATCCTCGGCTTACATCAATTCATTTAGTGTCCGTTCAAAGGCACTGAAAAAAGTGACTTATGATCATTTTTCATACTTATGACCGTTGCAGCATCCCCATGGTCACGTGATTTGCATTTGGATGCTTGACAATATTTATGATGCTCGCAATGTCCCGGAGTCATGTAATTTTGCGACTTTCTGACAAGCAAAGTCAATGGGGAAACCAGATTCACTTAAATTAGTAACAGTGTTACTAATTTAAGAACTGCAGGGATTCACTTAACAAATGTGACGAGAAAAGTCATAAAATGGGACAAAAACTCACTCAACGAATTTTTCACTTAACAACATAAATTTGGGGCTCAATTGTGCTTGTAAGTTGAGGCCTACCTTTACAGGCTTTATAAAATTCCATAGCCTTGAATATGAAAAGCAATTTCATTCAGGTATTCCTCATTTAAGTGACGACAATTGGGATCAGCAATTCGATTATTAAGCAAAGCGGTTACTAAGTGAAACCGTCACTTTGCTTATGATACAAATGCAATGAAAATGTTTAAAGACATTTGTCAAAGCCACAACACGAATGATTTTCTTGTGGCCACAATTCACACTGCTTAGCTTTGCACAGCTTTGGAGAGTGTGTTTTAACACCTGCAGCGTCTACCTTCATGATGCCAGATTCAGACCAGACTTGGAAATCTAATTCATATCTCGGCTCCTCAACATTAACAGAGTGCCGACCTCACCACGTTGACAGAGCACTGGGAGACAACCGATGGAATTTTTGACATATTGCCGCTTTAAAATTGACTCTATTATAAAGATATTTTATTTAATGATAATATCTAAAGAAAGAAAGCACATGCCATATTATAATATATAAAGGAATTGCTGACTGCTTCAGCTTGGGAAAGAAACGTGCTGACCGCGTGTTTTTGAGGAGAATGTTAACTCTGAATTATTTCTGTTCCCTTAAATAGTAAGATAAAAATAGTGATTTCAATTAAGTATCCAGTGAACTTCTATCAAGGAAACTGTTCTCAGATAAAGGACTGCATGCACAGAAAAACATGATTTAATATCTATCTTCCTGTTTCTTTATTTTGTCTTCTGCATGAGGTCATTTGAAACATCAAATGGAAAGATGTTATTTTTAAATTCTCTTCACTTTGAGTTTTATTAGGGAGAAGTGTGAAATGTCATCAAGTAGGGATATTGCCTATAAGTTTAGAAAATTGTCATGACTAGAAACCACAATCCTGTTAGCCTGCATAGGTCTTCACTCATACTTCTGCCCTAAATGAGAGTAGAGTAGAGTAGAGTAGAGTAGAGTAGAGCAGAGCAGAGCAGAGCAGAGCAGAGCAGAGCAGAGCAGAACAACAGAGTTGGAAGAGACCTTGAAGATTTTCTAGACCAACCCCCTGCTCAGATAGGAAACCCTATACTATTTCAGACAACTGGTTGTCCAATCTCTTCTTAAAAACTTCCAGTGCTGGAGCACTCACAACTTCTGCAGACAAGTTGTTCCACTGATTAATTGGTCTATCTGTCAGGAAATTTCTCCTTAGTTCTAGTTTGCTTTTTTCCTTGATTAGTTTCCATCCATTGCTCCTTGTCCTGCCCTCAGATGCTTTGGAGTCTAGGTTGACTCTTTCTTCTATGTGGCAACCCCTGAGATATTGGAATACTGCTATCATGTGACCCCCTAGTCCTTCTTTTCATTAAACTAGACATACCCAATTCCGGCAACCATTCTTTATATGTTTTAGCCTCCAGTCAACTTTGTTGCTCTTCTCTGCATTCTTTCTAGAGTCTCAACATCTTTTTTACCTCATGGCTACCAAAGCTGGATGCAGTATTCCAAGTGTGATATTACCAAGGCATTATAAAGTGGTATTAACACTTCACGTGATCATAAACACTTCTACTTCTTTGTCGATTTCTAAGGAATTGACTGATTGTATTGAAAAAAAAAAGTATGGAAAATAAGCTATGCTCATAGAAACATCCCTCTGCCCGCCTTATTAGCTAATTGCATGTACTGTATCTATCTTTATTTCTTCTGGATATGCAGTTCATCTTAGTTAGAAGGTACCAGGTTAGGGAAGATAGTACCCAACAAGGACAGAAGCAAATATAGGTAGTCCTTGACTTACAACCACAATTGAGCCCCACATTTCTGGCTAAGCAAGACAATTGTTAAGAAAGTTTTGCCCCATTTTACGACTTTCCTTGCCACATTTGTTAAGTAAATCACTGCAGTGGTTAACTTAGTAACATGGTCGTTAAGTGAATCTGGTTTCCCCCATTGACTTTGCTTGTCAGAAGGTCACAAAAAGTGATCACATGACCCTGGGATACTGCAACCATCATAAATATGAGTCAGTTGCCAAATGTCTGAATTTTGATCACATGACCATGGGGATGTTGCAGTGGTCGTAAGTGTAAAAAATTTGATGTCACTTTTTTCAATGATGTTTGTAACTTTGAATGGTCACTAAACAAACTGTTGTAAGTGAAGGTCTAACTATAACTAGAATAGTTCATGGTGTTCATCAGTCCATGTACATTTATGCATTCAAGGGAGGATCAATGTCATATTGGCATAATATGATTGCTTTTGGAGAATATTGTAAACAATGATGGTCTGAAATCTATTCCTGGGAGAGCAGTCCAAGCCAACTTTTTTATGCATAGTTTTTATTCAAACTTTTAAACCAAAAGATAAAAGCTAACACAAACTAATAGAAAGTAAGGAAGAAAAAAAAAGTAAGAAATCAAAAGAAAAAGAAAAGGTTCAAGAAAAAGAAAATAGAAAAGAAAATAGAAAAGAAAGGAAAAAAGTATATTGGCTTCCGATATTCTTCAATGCAGCTATAAGTACAAAACTATTTTAACCTCCCTCTCTAAAAAATTTCATCATATTACTCTTTTTTTTTTCTATAATGTATCCTGTAATGTAAGTCACAAAGTTCTTTTTTTTTCACATAAAATCCACAAGAGGCTTCCAGCGTGCAATAAATGTAAATTACATCTTTTTTTTAATCAAAGAAGTTAATTTATCCATTTCAGCACAACCTGAAAAACTTTTTTCTTTTTTTCTCTTTACTTCCTATTAGTTTATGTTATCTTTTATCATCTTCTTTTCTTTTCTTTTTAACAAAATTGTATTTAATAAAGCTATTGTTGATTGAACTTGTTCAGCCCTAACAATCAAGGATAAGGAATGGGCATAATGGCATTGAGTTAATGTTATCAGAATAGCAAGAAAGTCAAGAATACGCAACGATAAGGGAAAACATAGTCCTGTTTTTGTCACATGGTTGACTGGGTTCGTTGAAGAGGTTAAAATGCTGCAGAGACACTACAAAGGGAACAGTTAACCCAGTCAACAAATTCTACGTTAGATTCAATCCAAATCAAATACAGCCTTTCACTGGGCTAAATTAACTTCACTCAGGTATTTCTGTACTATAGAGTTGTTGATGACGCAAATTCTTGCTAATATTATCCAGGTGCTTCTTGGAGAAAGTGAACAGGAACTTTACATATTCAAAACAAAAAAACTTTGACCCAGTTTGAATGACTGTGTCCTGTTAGAATCACCAGTAAGGAGATTTGAGAGAGTTAGGGACTAAGTAGGTTACCTAATTGGGTTAAATGTTTTGTGTATTCATGCTGCAAATACCTAATTAGTAGAAAAATATTTTCCTTGTTTTAGAAAGTTTACATGTAGCTTATATGGGAATAAATACCAATTAATGTACTAGAATGTATATCTAAATAAACATCTACAAGATTTTATTAGCTAGGTTATTTAATATTTGTAGGAGATGTCCAGGCTAAGCCTGAGGGAGAGGTCAAGCATTTCATCAGTCTCAAGTCCCTTTGCACCCACAGTCTAAGTTTAGCCCACCCTGAAGTTTATTGACTCTTATCTACCACCAATTTGCTTTGACTGTTAGTAATTCAGATTCTTGTAGAAGCGTGAGCATGCATTAAACCTGTATTCATTTGAATGACCTTGGCTCCTGATGTCTTGTGCTTTCTTTAAATTTTTGAGTCAGCGCTGTCCAAAGATGTTTTCATGGTCATGTGGCCAGCATGACATCACACTGCAGTGCAAAGATACAGTGAAACATGGAATAGGTGGTACCTATTTATCTACTTGCAGTGACATGCTTTTCAACTGCTAGGTTGACAGGAGCTGAGACATGCCTACTAAATGTCTAATAAGTAAATAAACAAAATGCAGCAAAATGTAGAAAATAAGATCTGATTTTTTTTCTTGATCACTTAGAATGGGAATACAAATTTCAAATTTAACATTGTAAGCCTCCCAGAATTACCATGTGGTGAGATGGGCAGCCAATAAATTTTACAAATTCATCACAGAATATTGCGTAATCTGTCACTGGCTGCCTTTTTCTGGAGTCCTTCTAGAAGGATACCCATAGATCAGTGGTGAGATTAAAAAATGTTTAATACCAGTTCTGTGGGTGTGGCTTGGTGGGCATGGCAGGGGAAGGATACTGTAAAATCTCCATTCCCTCCCCACTCCAGGGGAAGGATACTGCAAAATCCCCATTTCCTCCCAATGGGACTCAGGAGGCAGAGAATACATGGGGGCGGGGCCAGTCAGAGGTGGTATTTACTGATTCTCCGAACTACTCAAAATTTCTGCTACTAGTTCTCTAGAACTGGTCAGAACCTGCTGAATACCACCTCTGCCATAGACACATATTCCCTTTTTAAAGTTCCATTGGATGTTACAATGTTATTCTTTTAATTAAATGTACTTTGTTGTGATTGGGGGCAAATATATTTAGACCCTAGTTTTATTTTGCAATTGTGTAGGTACAGCTAGGGTTTTCATTTCACAACAATGTCTAGAAAGGCCGCTAATCAAGATAGCTTGTCAAACCAGCAGCAACAACAAAAGCTCCTGAGTACTAATAAAGAACATTTATTGCCTCCCAGGTTATTGAGGAAGTGGACAATGGTTCATGAAAGTATTTGCATAATCACATTTTATGTAATTCTCGTGTTATACTTTCAAATCATAATGTAGATAATGGAAAAAGCTAACAATGGAAAAAGCATTATATTACCACCTGAATCTTGGCCTCTCTGGTTTCAGCCAAATCAATGAATGTTGACACAGGGTCATAAAATATCAAAACACAGAAATGTTATTCTGAATGCCCAGTTTAGGAAGCTGTTTGTGTCTAGCTGTTATTCCCTTTCTCCTATCATTAACACTTGTGCCACAAAGCTATAACAACATATACTGGTTCAACTGTTGAATATTTACTTGCCACACTACTATGGCAAGCACTAGTAGTGCTTAGCCAGAGGGGCTAAGCCAGAGAAGATGACAATCAGATGTCAGTTCTTCGGCTTCAGTATAAATTAGCTTTGTATAACAGCATATATCATTTTAGGAAATGTATTTCCATGCTAACTCCCAAACCAATTAAGACTGTAACCCCAAATATTTCAGAATAAAAAACAAAGTGAAAACAGGTCTGGTGGTTATTTTTATTTATTTGAATCAGGATGCAAAGCTGCTCTAGGAACTATTTACAAGGGATAGGAAAAAATAGCTGTTTTGGATTCCCTTGACAATTGCTAACGCTTGCTTGAGCAGCTGGGAGCTATAGTCCAAAATGTTAAATGACTGTTTTCAACACATAATCGTATAGGAAACGTGACACATAAACCTAGATATTCCCAATCAGCACAGTATTTCTCAGGACCAAGAGAGTGAATTTAGTTCTGCATGGTGTTTCTTCTTGTCTTCAAAGTCCAGTCATTACTCCCTACTCCCCAAATTCAGCGGTGGGATTCAGCCAGTTCGCACCACTTCGGGAGAACTGGTTGTTAACTTTCTGAGCAGTTTGGCAAACTGGTTGTTGGAAGAAATCATTAGGGCAGAGAACCGGTTGTTAAATTACTTGAATCCCACCACTGCCCAAATCCATTTACTGGTGGAGATAAGTCTCCTCCATCTTCGCTGATAAAACATGGGACAAAGGACCAGGCTCAGAAAACATGCTTCTTTTAATGCTGCCTTCTTCAAACTAGCTCTCTCCAGGTGTATTGGACTACAATTCCCAACATGTCCAGAGAATATATTAAGGGTTAGGAATAAGAGGAGTTGTAGTACAGTATAGCAAATCAGGAAAACAGCAGGCCATAAAAGCTGCAAGAACAAATCCTCCTATTGAGTCTCTTGCATATTAGTGTGCACAGGGGGCTGCATGAAGTCTGGTGCCCTTCCCACCATTGATCAATGAGAGAATCTAGCAAGGGAGAGAGAGTTGGATGAAGGAAAATAGTGGCTGGATGCCCATTGTGCTAAGAGTGAAGCACAATGGAACCTCCCACTCAGGGGTGGGTTCTACTTACCTTTACTACCGGTTCGCAATGGGAGCGCGGGCGCATGCGCAGATCATCAATTATGACGTCCAAGCAAGTGGGCGGAACCTCCCACCGCTTTTACTACCAGTTCTAAAGAACCAAACAGAACCGGGAGCAACCCACCACTGTTCCCATGTTGACTGTGAGCCTTTGCGTTCATGTGTAAAGGGCCCAACGGGTAGGGAAGTTGGAGATCCAAAGTTAAAGTATCTTTAGAGGGCAGGGATAGGGAGGGCAGTTATATCCAAGTGGTGACAAGCAGGGGTCATTATGACAGGAGTCAGAAAGCAGGCCACATGTAGGGAAGATGCCCCCAATGTTTACTACTGGTGGTGTCTTCTGGCCGTCTGCACTGACACCTAGGCCCGGCAGATCAATGGGGCCTGGGGTTTTTGATTGCTGCTGCTTCTGTGGCACAGACTGCTGGCACAGTTCTGTGCTGGTTCCAATTGGTGTTGATCAGCAGTGAGAAGTCCACCTCTTCCCTCCTGCTTTGTGGGGTGCCACAGGACTTGGTGCTTGTACATTGCCCAGAATCCCTCTGTGAGGGACATAGATTTTTTTTAATTTGATAAATTAATTGAATGAATGAATGTATGAATTAATTAATTAATCAATCAATCAAATGGGGAAGGCTGGGAAAGGATAAGTGATGCCTCTTCTGGCCTGCAATGGTCCATGACCCAAGCAACCTAAAGCAATGATTTTGAGCTTTAGGAAAACAAGCTCAAATTAAAATATCCCTGTATGAGCAAGTCTGCAAGGAAGGTGCTACAACTGGGGATTATCAGATGGCCATATTTGCAGTTGTATTATCTCTAATCCATCATTTTTTAGTTGGTTGGACCTGGCAATAGCTGCTTATGTCTTTGTTGCCTGATAACGTTTTGGAAACTATCTGGAAGTTATATGTGGTACAGAATAGGGCTACTAACATATTACATCTATGTTAAAAGCTCTTATCCTGATCGTTGTTTTGGGACACAATTTAATGTCCTAAAATCTCATGTCCTAGTCAAAACTGTGAGAGATAGTTTGTATTAATATAAAAAATTATAAATACCCTACTTAAAAAGGTGCCCTTTAATTAAAATACTGTATCTGATGGGGTTATGCTGAGGCATAGAAGAATATGAACGGTGGAAATGAGTGGTCGTTTTCCTTTTTTTGCAACTGAGGATAGCTCAAATGATAAAAACATACTTACAGGTTTTAAGTTCATACAGATACTGTATATCAGTACCCAATTATGCCTCATCTTTGGAAATTGTTTTTAGTCTCCTTAATATAACGAGTTTCAGCTTACTTCAGCATTTGCCAGGAAGACTTTAGATGGCAAAATCCAATTTGTTTTAATAACCACTGGTAACATAACATTTTCTTCACCACATCAGCAATTGTTTTTCTAAATACAGCCCTAATGGGCAAGAAAAAAAAAAACACATTACAGTACTGGATGTTGTGACACCAGAAGGGCAAGATTTTATAAAAGTTAACATCTCCATAATCATGATTTAGCAAACTGAAAACAGCTAAACCACAAAGGAAAACACAGCGCACACACAGCCTCACATACATAATCATTTTTCCCGTCTTTTATCTCACAGATTTCTATAATAAACTGGTTGCTAAAGAAATCTGATCAAATTGTGACACAGTATTTTGAAACTCTTCATGGAGTTCATTTGAAACATAACAAGTGGCCTCTTATCTGTGTACTATTCCAAGAAGGAAGGCATGCTATTTCGTCATCCCAGCTGAAAAACTAGCTGGCTTCGCACGTAGACCCAGAGAGAAGAGAGACAGAGAGTGAGCTTGCACACATACTAATAAACAATGGTAACCAAAACTCTTTCCTTTTCCCCGTGCTGCTGTTACTGCTTGCTGGAACTGGAATGCAGGAAGAAGCATCGCCCAGATTCCTAAGAACTCACTTAAAGTCAATGTTTGACTTTTTATTTGCTTTCAA
The DNA here is from genome assembly GCF_029215685.1 of Pituophis catenifer annectens. Lineage (NCBI taxonomy): Eukaryota > Metazoa > Chordata > Lepidosauria > Squamata > Colubridae > Pituophis > Pituophis catenifer. Next base: position 238,149,162 of record NW_027256882.1, read on the forward strand.
CCGTAGCTGCAGTTTATTCTGTGGTAGCATTCTTGTTCCGCCTCTCCCAGCTGAATAGGGATGCATCTCTCACCAGGGTCATGCACCCTTTTTACAAATAGACCCACTGAAGAACTTACGTGAGCGATGCTTACTCATGCTTAGTGCTGAGGCTGACCGTTTTCCAAGCAGACAAACATTTCACTGAAGAGGGGAAAGGCAATGTTGCACCTTTTCAAGTTAAAAATAGGCTTCTGTAATTTGGGGATATGCAAAATTAGTTGCAGCAGGAGAGGATAGCATGTTGCTTCTTCCCGTGTCAGTAGATGGATCAATAGCTCTAACCAGCCCAACCTATATAAAGAAAGGTATTTTTAAGAAGACTATTATCTAGATATAGTGGCTAGGGTCTAATACTAAATCATCTTGGGATATGTTAGGTTTTGGCTTAGTGCTGTTATGTAAATACTGCTGGTGTGGCAAATTATGTTTTATAGCTTAGTATACTAATTGGGAGGGACGCAGTGGCTCAGTGGCTAAGACGCTGAGCTTGTTGATCGAAAGGTCGGCAGTTCAGCAGTTAAAATCCCTAGTGCCGCGTAATGGGGTGAGCTCCCGTTACTTGTCCCAGCTTCTGCCAACCTAGCAGTTCGAAAGCACGTAAAAAATGCAAGTAGAAAAATAGGGACCACCTTTGGTGGGAAGGTAACAGCATTCCGTGCGCCTTATTGGCTTTTAGTCATGCCGGCCACATGATGACGGAGACATCTTTGCACAGCGCTGGTTCTTTGGCTTTGAAACGGAGATGAGCACCGCCCCCTAGAGTTGGGAACGACTAGCACATATGTGCAAGGGGAACCTTTACCTTTTTATACTAATTGAGTTGAGAGGAAGCAATTCTGGGCCTGAAGTCACTGAGAGCATGGCTGGAATGCTATAAAGTTCAAAGAAAGCATGGGCTAGCTAGATTCAAATCTTTGTTTCATTATGGAGATCCTTGTATGACACAGGACCCATCTCAAGGGGGGCTGTTTTGAGATTAAAATAAGGGGAGACACTCAATGTATTAGCCCACTCCAGAGAAAAGCTCAAGGTTAAAACATAGCAATATATACATAAATAAGTAAATGCTTAGCATCTTCAACTGGATTAATCAAAAGCAAGAATAAATAAGATCATTGGAATAATTATGAGAATAGTAATGGCCAGAAAAGAATAGTTAAGCTTGATTGTTGAAGAAAGACATCTGACTATTTAGAGAAATTACACTTGTACGATTGTCACTATTTCCAAAATTAATCATGTGTAATACTTTGCAATCCAAAAATAAATCATCTATGCCCATTCCCAAACAAAAAGCTCTTTTCTGAACTTGGAAGCTGAACTACATTACCAAGAAGAAAAGGCTTCGTTTTTGAAATGTGAGTTTGAAAAGTTTGAGACTTTCATATTTATGTGATGAGAATTATGTCACAAAGTTAATCATTCCCAGGATATAAACATTCAGGCTAATGAAAAACTTCTTGTGCAAGCAGTCATTAGTCAGGAGCATAACATTGCATAATGCTTTCTAAAACATGTGTTATGTGATCAGAGTACAAGGCTAACATAATACAGACAAAGTGTTTATGCCATATGCTGACCTTTCCTAAAACAGAAATGGATCCATGTGACGTGCTGTTCTTGCCAACTGGAACCTAATGCCAGTAATTAAACTTGATGATATGAAGGAAGACAAAATTGTCTTCTTTTTAACCTTTAAGAAGAAGCTTTCAAGTTCTTACATTCTGCAGTAATAAATGTAACCATAGTCACGTTGTCCACCGGGAACATCACTTTTTAAAGCTGGAATCAATAAAGACTTCAAATGGTTCCTGGCATTCGTGGGAGAGAAAACACATACTCATATAGATACATGTGCGCACGCATGCACTATCACACACAATTGCTTTATTTGCCAAAGAAGTATAAAGGTCAGAGGAACAGAGACAGCCAAAAGAATGCATGGCACATCAAATCTCAGCACAGAACAATGGTGTTTGAAGTTCTTGAGAAATAACATTAGCAAGAAGTTGTTACTTAATCTCCTACCACTATTACTGAAAAGAACATTTGCGAAACCATTCAGGCAATCATGCTATAATTATAATAAAAAAGGGGTTTGCAGCATAATTTTAACTCTTTGCACAAATACTTCTTTAGACCTAGCTTAATTAGGAAGAACAAAGAAAGCCATGGCTTGTAAAAGAACCACATGCACTTAAAACTGTTATAGATAGTAGATAGCACATACATAGAAGTATCTTTACCTACTGATGGCATCCATTCTATTTTATGAAACCCTGAACATGGTTGTTAAATGACTTAAATTCCCACTGAAACCAGTAATTTCCCAGTTTGGTATACTCCAGATATATCCTGAAAGTTCCTGCTAGCTTTTATAGTAAGAGAGGAAGCTGCAATGAACTCTGGGAGTAAAGGCAGAATATCACTGCCTTCAGTTTTCCAACTGAAACCAATAATTAGCTGAAGAAATTGATGATCCATATTTGCATTTTCTCTTACCAAAATAAAGCTTAATTTTCAGGGTGTATCAATAGTTTTCTCTACACATAACCATTTTGTAATTTTTGAACCCGCTATTAATATAGGCAACCAAGCTTCTTTCTGCCAGAGGTTGGCTGGAATTAATAGAAAGCAGAGGTGGGTTTAGCGGCCTTTCTAGACATTGTTGTGAGATGAAAACTCTAGCTGTGCCTACACAGCTGCAAAATAAAATTAGGGTCTAAATATATTTGCCCCAATCACAACAAAGTTCATTTAATTAAAAGGATAACATTGTAACATCCAATGGAACTTTCAAATGATGTACTTTAAAAAGGGAATAGGCATCTATGGCAGAGATGGTATTCAGTAAGTTCTGAACAGTTCTGGAGAACCGGCAGCAGAAATTTTGAGTAGTTCGGAGAACCTCTGACTGGCCCTGCCCCCATCTATTCTCTGCCTCCCGAGTCCCAGCTGATCGGGAGGAAATGGGGATTTTGTAGTATCCTTCCCCTGGAGTGGGGAGGGAATGGAGATTTTACAGTATCCTTCCCCTGCCACGCCCACCAAGCCATGCCACGCCCACCAAGCTACACCCACAGAACCGGTAGTAAAGAAATTTGAATCCCACCGCTGATAGAAAGTATAATGCAGTTTGCAAAATTCTTGAAAAAAGAATATAGGTTCCACATGCCCCAAATTTTTGAGAAATGTTTAACTGATAAAACTGATAAATATTGCATTAGAATGAAGATATTTAGAATAGTTTATTGATTAGCCTTGCGACATCGATAAAAGAAAAATAAAATGCATAATCTGGTTCCAGGATAAAACAGATGGAATGTAATACAGTGATAGAATAGAATAGAATAGAATAGAATAGAATAGAATAGAATAGAATAGAATAGAATAGAATAGAATAGAATAGAATAGAATTTTTTTATTGGCCAAATGTGATTGGACACACAAGGAATTTGTATTGGTGCATATGTTCTCAGTGTACATAAAATAAAAGATACATTCATCAAGAATATGTGATCAATACAATGAGTCAGCAATTAGTAAGTGAATCGCCCTTGCAGGATACCTCAATTTGTTCAATGTGTCAGGTTCATAGCTCAACTGCCTTATTAAAAACTTGTTAAATAATGATATATGTAGGATAACCAGGAGAAAGCATTCATTCAGAACTATGCAAAGGATTGGTGCCATGGGGCACATAATGCAAAGAAAAATGGAGTATCAAAATAGCTATAAAACAGGTAAGAAAACAGCCAATGGTTGCTATGTTATAATCTGAATCTGTATGTATTCCTTTTTTCTGTACAACAGTCATTTGTGTGTGTGTCCCTCTGTGTGTGTATGTGTGTGGAAAATATTCAGCAGTAATACAAAGTAGAGGGCAGTTTGGGAACTGCCAACTTCTTGAATTTGGACAGTCAAATGAATGTGTTCGTTCAAATCTAGCCTGCCATTTCTCATTTCTTGTTGCTTTTAGACAGACAATAGAGAAATAAAGCTTAGCCTTTTTCACATGATGTCACCCTCTAAAAATATCCATCACCTACTGGCAATTAATTTGGAAAAAATCTCCCCCTCCATCTGAAAATATTTTTTTAATAAGAGAAAGAGAAGGGATGAGGGACGAAGAAATCAAATAAGAATGAGACTTGTGGCAGAGTGTCCTCCCCATATTCGGCTTTAATTTATTGTCCACAATTATCCATCTATTCCTGGCACAACATCACTGCAAAGCTGTATCTATCAGCATGAAGAGAAAAAAAAAGCCCGCCACCTCCACTTAATGGGATAGTGTTGGGATTGTACATTTTGGACACGACTTCTAATGTTAACAGCAGCTTCATCCACAAATAATTCTTCAAATTTCTCTTCATTTTATTTTTAAATTAAAGTGGGTTATTTTTCATCAATGGGGATTATAAAATGGTACAAAACACACAAGAATAGTTTCTCTGTCTAGAATTAGATTTAATGATTTGGGAAGAGTTGATAGAAATGCTTGAACCAAAAGTATACATGCTGATGAAATGTTGATGAAGACATAGCGAAAGGAAGTTATGCAACTTCTATGTTTCATCACTGGAACAATGGAGTTTTCAGGAGTACTTCACGTAGTGATATGAAGTGTTGCTGCTGAATCTTTCTCTCTCTTCCAGGCTCCCACCCAAGTTTGTTATTTCAATCTTTTTTTCCCTTCTCAACCAGCTGGGGAAATAGTTTGAGTATCTATGGTTAGTAAATGGAAATACCAATATAAGCCAAATACCTTAAATGAATTAAGTGCAATTCACCAAAATAAGCATGTTCATAAGTAACTGAAAAACATCTGGTACTTAACTGAATATCAACATTGCAAAATTTGGAATCTTCTTCCTGAATTCATTATAACAAGAATCCTCCTGAATCCTTGTGAACAACAGAAAGGACATTTGATCATATTTGGTGGACAAGTAAAAAACCTTTAAAAAATTGGATTCAAATAGATATATTGATTGAAAGGATTTTAAAGTAACAGTAAAATAAACAATTATGATCACAGGCTTTTACAGTGGAATTGACGGGCAGTTTGAAAAAAGTAATAGAACTTTGTTGTTGTATATTGTATACACAAACTTGGAAAGATTTAGCATTATCCATAATGGAGAAATGGTTGATGAAAATGATAGAACTTGTGAGATGGCCAAATTGACTTATTTGATAATTAGACTGGATAGATTATAGAAAGAGAGTTGTGTTGTTTTAGAGTACGAAGGCAAATTTATAATTGTACTTTTAACTGTAAAGAAGGGTGGAAGCTATTTTGTTTCTTTATTTTCTATTTTTCTTCTACCTTTTCTCTTTTTTCAACTTTGATTTCTCTTTGATTTATATTGATTTTTTCCATTATATTAGTTTATTTCAGTTTTTATTTTCCTCTTTAAAACTATATGCAAAAATGTACAATAGAATAGTGATTTTGTTTAGATTGTTTTGGCTATTCCTTTGCAATTTTTTTCTGTAATTTGATATATAAACAATATAGTTACATAGTTTTGCTTATCACATCAGTAAGATAAATTCTGTAAATAGGAAAGAAATTGAAATATGAGTGGAAATCCCATAAAAGAGCAAGGATCTTTATTTTCCAATAATATCAAATATCTTTATGGTATCTTGCTATAAATCCAGTTTTCTCATAGTGAATTTCATTTCTACTTATTTGATCTTCCAAGTTTCATAACAAAAACAAGCAAATATAGCAAAATGGGTTAAGAGGTCATAGCATTTTTTTCTTGGCAACTAGGGCAAGCAATAAATCCAGATGTGTAATTCACCTAGTGATTACATAATGACAATCCATTATACTTCAAAGCTACAGGTTCTCTAAAGATTATGTTCTACATATCACAATGGAACAATGCAATTAGAAAAATTAGCAGTTAATAATCCATGCTTTGGTTCCACTTGAGATAATTAATCTAAGAGTATGTATTATAAATGCATTATAAATAATATATTAATTGGATATTCACTTCAGCAAGAGATAATGCCTTGGATTTTTTGAATTAGTATAATTCCCTTTACTTGCACAGGGTCTAAGAATAACAATTTTTTTTTCCTCCCATCTGATTCTTTTCCCCAAAAAAGCTTAAGAAGATTGAGAAATTACTTTGTTTTGAGGTTAACATGGGTACAAATGGAATCAGCACAAAAGGATTATGTACTGAATTTTCAGTTTATTACAAATTTTAAGGCAATGGACAATTTATTCCCTTCTTTCTAGCAAATGATTAACCAACATAAATTAAAGAAAAATGAGGAAGAAACATAGGATAAATTATTACCTAATGTGAATAATCTTTCCCCTGGAATTCAATACAACTTAAGATGCCATGATATTTTATGTACAGAAGTAACCAGATAAAAGGGCTGCAAATAAATAGCAACATTCTTCTTGTGAAGGAAAACTTGAGATATGTATACATAATTTTCTGAAATCAAGATAATTTTTAAAACATAAGGCATCAAAATGACTAAATATTACAGTTTAGTAAAAGTATTTTTGTATTCCTTTATAAGCACTTCTGATGAATGACATTCAACATGCAATTATTATAATTTCTGTTATTTTTATACACTAGATATATTTAGTCTGAGTAATGTCTGTACACTTAAGTATATTTAATTGGATGCGTGACTTTATCAAACATTACATCTTACACAATGAAAATAGAATTTTAATGTTTTTGGAGACTTTTTCTTTCTTTATAAAATTATAATAGATAAAATGGTCAGTCAGCTAGCATAGTGATAAGTCCACTGAAGTACTTTAATCAAAAAGTGGAATATTTGTTTCATTTCATTTTGATCCATTCTTATATTTATTACTGACATGCAACATCCAAAATTACATATAATTTTTCCATGATAATAGATGTTATGTAACAGAATAAGTATGTAAACAAAAAACTGATATACACTGCATTCATAGATGAAACCTCATTCTAGTTCATATAGTGGGTAGAATAAATTTCCCTATAAAGGTTAGCATCCAACTTAGGTTAACAGTCAAAGGGCTTTGTGACAAAAAGAAAATACAAAATTTGGGCATCATCAATATGTTTACTGCTTGCAGGTGAAATTAAAAATCTGACAATGAATCCAGATAAGATGTTGCTTCTAAGATGGAAGGGGATTACACAGAGGGAATGGTAATATAATGTATTAATTTAGTTAAAAGCATAAGAATCCTTATAAACCCCTTTATTTATTTGAAGAAAGCAAAGATTGGCCATACTCTTATGGTCTTTTGTTAATTTTAGCTGTCTAGAAAGGGTAAGCTTTCTGAAGTGCAACATGTATTTAGTTAATTGCAGTTTTTTTCTCATCATTCTCTTCGATTTTTTTTTATAACGAGGGGTTGCCTTAAATAAAGCTTGTATGCAATCCCTAAACTGTAAATTATAATACAGGAAGTCTTCAACTTACAACCACAATGAAGCCCAAAATTTCTGTTGCTAAGCAAGGCAGTTATTAAATGAGTTTTGTTCCATTTTTGCAATCTTTTTTGCCAGTTTTTAAGTGAATCACTGCAGTTGTTGTTAGTGACACAGTTGTTAAGTGAATCTGGTTTCCCTTTGACTTTGCTTGACAGAAGGTCGTGAAAAGTGATCACATGATTCCAGGACACTGTGACCACCCTAAATATGAGTCAATTGCCAAGTGTCTCAATTGATCATGGATCAGTGCAACTGTCTTAAGTATGAAAAATGGTAATAAGTCACTTTTTTTCAGTGCTGTTGTACCTTCAAACGGTCACTGAATGAACTGTTGTAAGTTGAGGACTACCTGTAAAACAAAATCAGTGCTGCTTTTTACCTCCTCAGCAGAATGCAGCTGCTTTCTAAAATTGAAAGAATTCCAAGCAGACAGATGTTGCAGCACTAGTGACTCCTTTTTTGGAGCCATCAGGTATGTAGAACTCTTGGCTGGCAGTGTCACTTTCTTTGTAGCAATTTCAGTTGATTTGCCTTCCAATGAGGAGCCTTGTTTAGTAGTCAAGACAACTGCAGCAAATTGTATGAACAATTTCTGGACATTTGTAACATAAGGTGGTAAACTCTCCTATTATTATTATTTAATTAATTAATTATTAAGATCCCTATACACACATAATTAAAATGCACAAGTTTATAAGACAAAATGTTTTTGGTTTGTTTTGATTAGTATGTAGAGTAAAGCTATCTGATTTATTGTTAAATTGGGTTTATTAATGTATTTTTAACTATGCATTTATTGTTTTAATTCTATTTTACATTCATTCTTGGATTTAGTTAGAATGCCAGTTGTTTCTGTGCTGGTATGTGTGATTGTGTGTATATGGGTGTATATATCTACAGGTAGTCCTTGACTTAAGACCACAATTGAGCCCAAAATTTATGTTGCTAAAGGAGACATTTGTTAAGTGACTTTTGCCCTATTTTATCAGTTTACTTGCCACAGTTGTTACAGTCATTAAGTTAGTAACCCAGTTGTTAAGTGAATCTGGATTCCCTATTGACTTTGCTTATCAGAAGGCTGCAAAAGATGATCATATGACCCTGAGACACTGCAACATCATAAATATGAACCACTTGCCAAGTTTCCAAATTTTGATCATATGACCATGGGGATGCTGCAGTTGCTGGGTTAAAAACGGTTATAAGTCACTTTTTCAGTGCCATTGTAACTTTGAATGGTCACTAAATGAACTGTTGTAAGTCAACAACTACCTGTATACGCACAATAATAAACTCATGTGCCATACACAAAAAAAACAAAAACAAACCCTCAACTCAATCTTTATGCTGCACTCAAATAATCCCAATTAAAAAAGTCTAAGTTTCAGTCTATTTTATTGTTAAAATCTTATGATGGAAGCATAGCACAATTAATATGCTGAATAACTCTTTACAATTATACAAGCTGTACAGTTGTTTCAAGAGTATATAAATATACTCCCTGTTGTTCTTTCATCAATTTGGGAAATGTCATAAATTTACACATTCAGATGGAATAAAAATGCATTTGCTGATCTACTGATAAATTTATTCAATATAGTCTACAGTGTGCGGAATTATTTTGTTCCAACAGCAGAACACTTATATAGTTAAGTCTCTTTAGGAATGTATATATTTAATTGATAAGATATACAATTCAAAGATGTGGAATAAAGTGCTGTAGAATTCAATGACCTTGCAATTTCACAGAAAAGTCTTCAGGACATATACATTATAAATATCAATCTGTGGGTATTTACATTTACTTCCATAGTTGCAGTAATCCACATTCTGAGGCAAAGAGTAAGCTAAAAGTCTTTTATTTCATTTGCATTTTAAAAGAAGTTTTTCTTACTCTCCTTTGTAGCGAGGAGGTCTTTTCTCTTTAAAAGCAAGAAGACCTTCAATTCTGTCTTTTGTTGGGATAGTCTACAAAGAAGAAAATCTTTTTCAATTCTTGTAAATTAGTTACATTTATATACAAACATCACCCAAAAATATAGGTTAGCAGAAAGATAAGAAAAAATGTAAGCCAATCCATGGCTACAAAACGCTTGCAGCTGTTGTAAATCAATCATGCTCTTTTATAATCAAAATTTTTCTGGTTATTAGAGATGGGATAAAACTGAGAGTAGTATCTCATATTTGTTCGTTCTGAAATGAGAATCTCTCAAAAAAGAATGTATATATGTAACTATTAATTTTGCAACAAGGATGTAAATTGTGACGTGTGGCTTTTTAAAACTGGTCTTGCAGGAAAATTAAATACTCCTGAAAGAACTGAACAGCAATGGGCATCTCTTTCCAGTTTTCACTTCTGAATAAGCTCGTCTTAATCAAATAAACCAATCACAATTCATGTAAAACAGAATTAGTATGGTGCACTCAAGAATAAAGAAAAAGCCCACCTCCCATTAAGTCTTCAAAACCTCCCAGACATTCTTAGGATATAAGAATTACCTTGGTACCCAGAATGCTGCTGATCTATTTCAACTTATTATTCAGATTACATGATTGTTAATTTGATAAATTTCAATGGTAAAATAATACAATGGTGAGGAAGACTCTAGATTACAAATTTGCCTGTAACTCACAGGGTTTGCAAGTAGTACAAGGAGAAACAGAGATATTTGTCCCAAAGGTGCTTTTTCAAAAGGCAACTGGACTTTGTTTTTCTTTGAAGAAGTTGTGTTTCTCATTCAAGAAGCTTCAATGAAGAAGCTTCTTGGATGAGAAGTGAAATGTCTTCAAGGAAAAACAAAGTTCAGTTGCCTTTTGAAAAGCACCTTTGGGACAACCATGACCTGGATGACTATTATGATGTCTGCATTTCTAAATAATGCTGGCAACACCCACAGAGGTAGGCCAGAGGTAGGATTCATGAGAATAGGTGTTCATTTCAACACGAGCACTCTAACACTGTAAATGTGTATATATTAATCTGGAATTAAGTCATATTTCTAAGCAGGCATACTGTATATACAATTGAACAGTAAATGAGTAAAGTTCTCACCCAAAAAGTGAGGTACATGAGGTGCAAAGCAAATATTTGTAATTCCTCATCATCAAAACTGAACTATCAACTATTTTAGTTTGATACTGAGTGATGACATTGCAATCTGCATATTACCAATATTTAAACATGGGAAATAGTTTGGGGGTGGGGATTTTGGAAGGCACCAAGGAAAGATAATTATAATTTCATACCTGAGCATAACAGGCTTCTTCAATTGCCAAACCTGTTAGCAGATCTACCTAAATAACAACAGAAGTGAAATAAATTTAAACAGTGTTGAAAATATTCTGCATACTAGTGCAAAAATGATATTCTTATCAATAATAATAATAATAATTGAGGCTATACTTCAATAGAATCTTAGGTTAGAATTTAATAAGGATGTACAGAATCTGTGGCAGGTTCCAATACTTTTCAGGCCTGGTTATGTTTGCTGGGATTAATGGGATTTGGGAGTCACAGGTTTCCCCCCCCACACACACACACACATTAAAGTACAAAGAAGCTGTAGTTTTGTGGCCCTAATCTATTGTATTTTTGTGAAATTTTATTTAGAGTTTTATTATACTGAAAATGTGCCCCGATTACAGAAATCCAGCTAATGTCTTTAAAGTACTTTTAACAGGATGTCAACATAGTATTCCAAGAATTTATATTCTAACTGCTACATGATGCATACTGCATTCCATTTTATGACTAATTTATATGTATAATAGTAAAGTCACTGATATAACATTTTAAAAAATAAACTGAAATGAAAAACCATATAAAACGTTTATGTATACAAGGCCACAAGGGATAAGTGGTCATAGTGAAATGAAATATAAGAAAAATATGAGAAATCATGTGATCCCTAACATTTTCCCACATTTTAATAGCAATTTAATCTTAGCCAAATTCTAAAACAACTAAGTGCATGTAACAGGATATATTCTCCATATACAGATAAGGGCATTCAAAGCACCATTTGGGATTTCCATTTGAGACCTATTTCAACAAAAATTCACAAATACTTTTGCTGAGTACATTTACTGTGTGCTTATATGCTTCTCATATTCCTTAAGAACTTGGGGATACAGAACTACCTATAAATAACATATATACTTATATAAAGTAATACATAGATCAATATCATACTTTCAGAAAGCCATATCACAAAATACATCAAAAGATAACTTTTGGTATCCCTTTTGAACTTTTTGCATAAAGCAGAAAAAATAAACTTAGGGTCTTTGGTTTTGACAATAAGTATTTTTTAAAAAATAGGGAAAGAGGTTGTATATTTGTATTTATAACTGCTATAAAAATAGAAGACACTTCTTTATTTTTCTTCTTCCTTTTCAATTTTTCTGTAACTTTTTTCTTCTTGAACTTTAGCTCTATTTTATGTTTTCCTTATTATTTTTTTTCTTACTCTTAGTTTTTATTAATTTTTACTCTTGATTTAAAAACATTTGATAAAATTATGTTAAAGAAAATAGCTTTTGGTCATGCTTTGTAAAAATAGATAAAAGGATAATGTTCACTAAACATTTAAGAAGTCTAAAGATACCAGTTTCTAGTATAATTGTGCTAGAATACATATTTTCAGAAACCTAGTGAGGATAGAAAAGAAATATATTGTCTTTATTCAAATAGAAATTTGCAAGCCTGATAAAAATATGTTGTATTCAAAATACTAATTCAAAAATGAACAAAGACATCATAGCTTAGCAGACTTTCTAATGTTAAGGAATAAATAAGCTGATTTATAGGGATTACTCCTTTCAAACTGAGGACTAAGTAAGATATGAGAGGAATCTGCACAATTCGTTTTGTTCTGTGTGCAATAGGAGGGTCACATTCAAACATTCATGATTTTGTGAGGCAATGAAACTAGAAGTATAGTAGTCAGGAAAAAAGTATGGATAGGTTTCAGTTTTCCAAACTTTCCATACTGTGCTTGAGACAATACATCCAACTACTGTTTTAGAGATTTTGATCCATATATATCAAGTATACAATTTCTGCATGTACTTTGTCCCTTTAAAAAAAAGATTAAATAAGATGCACAAATAGATTTTCTTACTTCCATTCCTTGATTTATGGCCAATTTTGCAACTCTCATTGCTATGGGTCCCTAAAATTAAAAAGAAATGTAAGTTTCAACACAGAAAATAAGGTTTGTGATTTTTAAAAAGGATTCAAATATCAAAATTTCATTTTGCTATCTCAGAAGTCAATTGTATTAATTGTTACATTTATGGAAATGCATGTGGACCATAACAGCATTTGAGGGTAAGAATTAAGACCTAAATCTATAACTTCACTTGACAAGCTGACTTCAGTAAACACAATATTGAATCTAGCATCTTTTATGTAGAATAGGGTTTTGTACTCAAGGGCTTAAAACATATTTCATAATAGAATGAATACTGTATCAGCAATATGAAACTAATCTGGAACTAATGATAAAAGTGCTGGATTAAAAATCAGATTATGAGTCGTAGAACTTCTACAGGCACATAAACTGGCTTGGTAGCTTTCAGCCAGTTCTTTCTTTTAGAATAACCATTTTACAGAATTGTTGTAGGGAAAATCGGAGGAAGGAGGATTAAGTACACCACCATGAGTTATATAAAAAAGAAGTATGATCTAAATCTATAAAATAGATATATGCATGCATATACAAAGCTATATTTAGCAAGTTCATTTATTTATACTTCTATTTGTATTTCTATATGTATTATAATAATTTTTTATTAAGAAATATTAAACAATATGATACATTTAAAAAAAAAAGGCACTGCAATTTTTGTAAGAATTTCTAGAATATAAAATCTGTAATTTGTTGGCCAGTTTTATGGCACCTGCTATATGTATGAGAGCTGAACTCCTGAAAAGTAAACTTGGCATTTGGAAAATTAATATCAAATAGAGCACCAAGATGAGAAAGACCTGTCTCTGAACATTTATACAGGACAACAAAAATAAAAAAGGTTTCTTGGCTGCAAATATACTACTGTAAGCGGTCATCTATCAATTCAAACAAATATATACGTAGAAAATTTCTTTCTAGTCATCGCAATGTGTCAGAAAGAGCAATGGTCTTTCCATTTTCTACATTGGTAGGTGAAGATTAAATTTTCATAGCTACCTACCCTGTTTCCCCCAAAATAAAACATCCCCTGATAATAAGCCCAATCAGGCTTTTGAGTGCATGGCAATAAGGCCAAGCGCTTATTTCAGGTTCAAAAAAATATAAGACAGGATCTTATTTTCGGGAAACATGGTAATATAAGCAGGAAGAAAGCTGCCAATCTGAATGAGAATCAGGCAGCAATAGCTGGAGCAAACCTTTATGATCCCATACATCAGTATGGAGCTTAGAAAAACCTTGAAAAAACAATAATAAACTTCAATCCCAGTGAAATGGTATTGCTCTGGCCTAACCTAATTAAAAATGATAAGCATCAAAAGAATAAAGCAATGTGTCAAGCGCAAGAAATCAGGAGTACAGACAGTTCAAATGAATATAGGTTTATTATATGCTAACACTGTTATAACACTATAAGAATCTGAATTAACAGTCAACGCAAATTGGCAGTAGATAAGAGTCAATGGAATTCAAGGTGTGCTTGCCTTAGATCTCTTGGGGGCGTGAAGGGACTTGAGACTGATGACCCATTTGATCCCTCCCTTGGGCTCAGCCTGGTCATCTCCTGCACAATTTTTTAAATGGTGTTTAGGAACTGGGAAAACAGACTATTTTGAATGAAAAAAATACCTCGATAAAGGACTATCTTGTTCTATGGAAAATAAGGAAAGCCCTCATCATAATGTATACATACATATGTACATACGTACGTACATACATACATACAATGGAGAATAAGGACTATCTAGTCTAGGACTTTCATGAAATGCTTCACTTGTGAATTATGTAAAAGAAAAGAAGTGTTAAGCAAGGAAGGAAAGGCTGCAAGATATACTTTACTGAAGAGTGAACCAAATTTTGTTATTTCATATGCAAGACAATGGGGAAAATATGGTGGCCCCCATATTGCACAGGATTCAATTACGGCTTTGGTATTTCCATTTAGCCCTGTTGAAAGCTTCTGAGAAGCCAACGAAGTCAGTTCTATCTTGACTTGGAAGGACTGTTGAAGCCAAGCTGTAAGATTGGTTGATTATGTGCCATGAATCTGTAAAGCAGAAGGAATTAAGATCTGGGTGGAAGGCTTGTCCCTGATACACTGTATGAAAGGAAAGTCAGTTTGGTTCATAAGTAAGAGATGAAAAAGAGTAGCAGGACAAACTGCAGCTCCTGAGGTCATTGGGAAATGAACGCAGCAGATTGCTAAAACAACTTTGAACCTTTAATGGGCAACGATCTGGGGGATGACAATAGTGGTGACAACTCTAAGGAGGAGTGAAAAATGCAAATATTTTCTTACAGAGTTAAGCTGCCAGATAACCTTTGATACATGGTAATTGTATGAGACTTGAAGGAAGGTGAAGAGGCTATAAGCACTTCAGGGCCAGTTGCCCTTAAAGTTTGTTTCCAGAGAGAAGTAAGCAAACAGGAATGATTGTGATGAACTTGCTTAGTAAATACCTAAAAGCCATGCAAATATCTAACCCATATGATTTTAACCAGAGCAAAGATACAGATCAAAGCCCTTAGGGCCATAAAGCTCAAGATTAGAGGCCTGTAACTGAAGAACAAATTATCGCAATTAATAACTCAAGGAATTTCTGAGAAAGAGTAAAGAAAACTAAAAGGAAAAAAGGAAAGGAAAAAAAGTATTTAGACAAAGCAGTTCAAGAATGGCTATGTTAATACTGTCATGGTTGAAAACCAACTGAAAGGATTTCAGTGAGAGCCACATCTAACTGTGTGGTATATATGGGTTCAGGGGACTCACAAAATGTTTTGAATACTCTGAAAGATCTGCACAGACACATAATTCATATAAGAAACACAGCACAATAAAAACTGTTCCACTTGTTCATTTCAGTTTTCACCTCTGTTTATAACTACAATTAATATGAGGTAGATTGAAAGATTCAATTTTAAAATAAAATTCTTCTATGAGTTTATGCAACCATACTAAAGTGTTATCAAGATATGTCATTCATGATATTTCTTCCCAGATGTAACAATTGCATGGAAATGAAATGAAGCACTTTTCATCATTTCTCAAGACTTTAATCTCCAATGAGTGGCACACAGTAATTCAGAAATCACTGCTAGTGACAATCAGGATATTGCTATTAAGAATAATTTAAAAATTATTAGTAGAAGTATGTTGTCTAAAAACTATGCACTATAAGTATTAGAACAGATAATGTATAGTATGAATACCTCAATGTACATACATCAGTATGACATTTCAAGGACTATACAGTGTATTATTGGTCCTCTAGATTTATGGTCTTGGGAACTTCAACCTACTGAATATACTGGCTGGTAGGTGTGTTGCTTCAAATGCATAAAACAGTAACAGTACCTACCTCCTTCCCCATATTGAACAAACAACACTAAAACTAGAGTACTAAAAATTGCAGGCAAAAACCAACAAATTTACAGCTTTCATGAAAGCAGAATGACTATCTAATCATTCTACAGGTAATCCCTGGGTTATGAGCATTCCCTTAACAAGTTACGCAATAAGCGCCCCTATTTTAATATTAATATGAAATGTATTAATAGGATGGGAAGTATTATGATTTGATAGATGTATGGAGATAGATAGATAGATAGATAGATAGATAGATAGATAGATAGATAGATAGACAGACAGATAGATAGACAGATAGACAGACCGACCCACCCTGCCAAAGGTAACAAAATAGATTGTGATCATATACCACATTGTTCACTAAGGAATTTTAAAATGTACTTTGTAGACTGCTTGAGAGCTTGACAATACTGACCTTTAACAAAGATAATGCTAGGTCTACTATACTTGACAACAGAATAATATTCTTTTATCTATTGTTTCCTAACAATTGATCATTTCAGATCAATAAAAATCAAAATATTTTTTTACTCTATCTAGATAGTAATCAAATAAACAAATATTATAATATTATAGAGGATATTATCTAATATATAAAACTACATACTTTACTTTTTAAACCCATTTATAAGTATACACTTTCCATCAAGTTAATGAAATTTGTATTTATAATTTGGGCTATAAAGTGCCACTTCACTACTTTTTACTGATTAACAGAACTTCAACATTTTAATTTATTTTGGGAAACTAAATTAGGAAATGTGGAGACAAAAGAATTTTAAAAATTTCCATAGTAAGATGCTTAAGAAAATGATGGATACTAAGCAAAAATACTAGTTAAAGTACTAAATCTCAAATAATAACAAAACCCTCCAATATTTATTATTAATTCAATATTTTAAGATTTGTAACATAATCATGGATAGATGAATAATATGCCTATAACAACAACCAAGGAAGAAAATTTGGCATTATAAGTAATTATAAGTAATGGAGGGCTTTCAATATATTTTATAGTAATAATTGTCATCTATTGCAACAAAATGACAGAATAAAGAATATCATCCACTGAGACTGTACCTGAGGTAAAAATTCTCTTGCCAGGTCTAACGCTCTTCTGTAGGCAGCATCCCCTGCTTCATTCTGTTCAACCACATGACTGATCAAGCCTATTGATTTAGCTTCTTCACCGTCAAGTACACGAGCAGAAAATATTAATTCTTTTGCCAGAGACACACCAATGGTACGAGGTAGTCGCTGTGTCCCGCCTGTAGTTTAGTTTAGGAAAGGTAAGAAAAAACACAAATACTGATGCTATGGAGTATCATCATCTTTAATATGTTAATATATTATATAATATAATAATATAGTTTTAAAAGTGTGACTGATTAATAAGCCTTAGAGTGATTTTACTATTACTGCAACCAGAAAAGAAGAGTAAGAGTTCAAGTACTTTAAGAAAATGCACATGTATCGAAAGCACAACATAATACACATATTATTTTCTTTCTCAAGGCAAGTACACATACCCAATTTTAACAGGTCATCTCCACTCAGCAACTTTCCAACATAGAAAATAGATCAAACATATTTATAAAAATGCACTTATCAATAATTTAAGAAAGTATATACGCTGAAATTTGGCCCAACAAAGTAAGTTTTAGTTTTCATTAACCAACAGATCAGTACCTTTATTATCTAGACATCAGCTGCAGTCAAACAGATAAGCTACACTGCTGATGGATGTTAAGCAATGATAACATGTAAGTAGTGTAATATTCAATCTTTAACTGAAGGACTTTCTGTCTGTTAGTTCAGCCACATTTGTTAGATCCTGAACTCTCCCCAGTTATGAAGGTGACATGGGAGTAATTAAGGGATGGGTCCATGCAGTGATTTCTGCTTCTTTGAGGGAGTGGTTCTGCTGGTCTGAAGGAGACAATGGCATCCCCTCTTCCCAGGAGTCCATCATTGGCCATTACATTATTTTAGACAATTATTTTCCAGGTTCCAAATTCCACTTTATAGTAAAGGTTGTAGAGAAAGTGGTTGGGCAACAATTACAGAGGATCTTGGAGGAAATGGATTACCTGGACATGTTTCAGATGAGTTTCAGACTCTATGCAGAAGGTGCTAGTCATGCTTGTCAATGACCTTTGGCAAAGCCGGGACGGTGCATTCATTGATGAATTCATTTGAAGGTCTGCCTAACTTAATTATTTCTACCTGCCAAGTATGTGATAACAGAATGGGAACAGAGTCACCTTATAGAGGAGATTGGGAGCATAAAAATTTAATAAATAAAAACAATAATAAACACTGCAGGTCCCTTCTATTAAATGTTATCATCTTGTGGAACTGAGGAAATTTGCCTTTTCTGTTGTGCCTCTATAATAGCAACCCTTCTCTTCCCCTTCCCCCATGGAGATACAGAAAGCACTTCAAGGTTCTGAAAAATACTTCAGAACTGGTTTTGGACTCAGGTTTGTGTGTTTGTGGATTTGATGTGTTTTGGTTTTATTTGTTATTGTTTGATTGTTTTAATCTGGGCTGCTTGTGGGATTATACTGTATACTTTTATACTTATGCACTCTCACCTGCCACTCACGCATAAACCATTGCCTCCCCCCCCCCCCCGCCAGTCCACAAAGATGGAAAGGTTTGCTCTTCTAGTCCCATCTTAGGCACAAAGCCAGCTGAATGATTTTGGGCTGGTTACTCCCTCTAAATCCTAGAAAAACTGAAATGGCAAATCAGTTCTGAAATTCTTGCCAGGAAAACTGTAAAGACTCATTCAGGCAGTCACTAGCAGTCAACAAGAAACATCATAATTTACTGAAATACATGATTATGGCAATGAGAATAAATTTTGCTGCACACTGGAAGAAGATATAATCCCAACAATATTTGATTGGGAATTTAAATTTGGAAAATATGCAGCACTGGCAAAATTAACAATATATATTCACAACAGAATTTTAACTAAACGTAAGCAAGAATAATTACAAGATATCACGTGGCATGGCAAATATAAACATTTATAGTTTGGCCTCTCTGTGAATCTAAATGTTTATGAATATTATAAATTAGCTGAAGCACAAAAAGGGGAAAGTCAGAAACCAAATAGCCTCATTTTTCTTTTTCTTTTTAGTTGTTATGCCTATTTGGTTTTGTCAATTTCTTTTTTCTTCAATATGCATCAACAGTAAATAATATTACACTGGAGACCTTAATATTAAGTAATCAGTTTAGGACAAAAACATTTACTGTATAAAACTATTTTCATATAATGTGCAACTGCTTTTTATTGTTATTTTCAGCTTTGGATGTAAAAGCTGTATTATCTTAAGCTTATTAATGCTGACATTTTAAATCATAATTAATACTGATATAATATCTTCTTTTTCATCTTTAATGGTCTAGGACTAGGTTATCTAAATATTATAGTGCCAATAATCTATAGTCAGCACTGCACAAATACCATGATATTGAAATAAAATAAAATAAAATAATTAAAAAAAAAGCTTTCCTGTTTTCTCACCTAATTCCTAAAAATTCTAATTAAAGAATTTCAAAAAAATGTTCTCAATGGAATAGCCAATTTAAGTACTATAAATATTTCACATTATTTATCTGTGGGGTTTCTAGCATAAGCAAAACGTGAGTCTTTAACCATATATTCCAGCTGTCTAAGATTAAAATGTCTCTTTTTACTCTTTTTTATTTATATAAAAACATCCCAAAGGACTAATGTCTCAGTAGGAAAAAGAAACTATTTTCATTTTTTTATGTTCCGAGAAAGAAAAAATCTATTAACAGAAATTTTCAGATAGCATCTGAAAATGGTTGATTTATAGTTTTTTAAATTTCAGAATGAGAGTCGCTGAAACGTGGCCTGCAATTGAAATGAATCCTATTAAGTAGTACATAAAAATGATTCGTTCACAGCAGGATAATTTGGTGTTTTTTTTTTAAATCTAGTTAAAAATGTTTTTATGTGCATTTACTTTTTAGATTTCAAATACATCAATCAGTTTAAATTTCAGTGTGTATGCTTGGAATATTTTCAAACTGTGAGAATAGATAAGAGGATCTTTTGGAGGAGTTCTATGTAGCTGAGAATCCTGAATTAAATTAAGATCACTATGAGTTGACAGAATGGAATAAGGCTTAGGAAAACATCTTTGTAATATTTCAATAAGTTATTCTTGAGGCCATAAATGTCAATCAGAGCAATAGTGTTATTAATAAATCTTTTCTAATAACAAAATAAAGTATAATTCAGTGTCACAAAGCTTGTATTGTACATTAATTTTAGAATTGCTATTAAGCATAATAACTACCCATATACTAATACAGGTTTGTCCAATCCAACTTCTAGGTCTCTTCACCTGGTAGAATATTTCCTGCAACACAGTATATGGCTGTAAACTTTTCCCACCCACCCACCCTCTTTTTTAATCTGAGCCCAATTAGATTCTAGCTGATTACTTTAGGCCCACGCCTTCACATAGGCAAAATACTTCTCAAAACCAATTTCCCAATATGGCAGACATCTTGTTCTGTGGAAACTTAAAAAGTAATAGATACATAAAGAGAAAGGATTTAAATAATGATTACAGATCTAAACTAAAAGAAAGTAAATATAATAAAGAAAAAAACAAATCTCACTCTACTAATATTAAAAATGGGCAAAAAAGCCCTTTATTATAAATCTACAGTAGGCTCTGGCTTAAAGCTCCTCACCTCTCTGACCCTGGAAATAAAAATGTAGAAAAGGAAGCTTCTGTATTCATACAAGAGCAACAACTGTTGAAGTAAAGGAAAAGAAAAGATAAAGTTTGTTACAAAGCAAATAAATGCAAACCCTGTAAGAACTCCACATCAGAGAATTTCCATCTCAGAATGTGTACATTTTAAAATATTTTCTCCCAGAAGAAAGATAGAAGATTGCTGGATTTAAAAATAATTAAGTTTCTTGTTTCCTGTCAACAGACATGACAGACATGCTAAATCAATTTTCCTCTTTAAATTTAGCATTTGCAAAGGAAGAACTGGTTAAATCATTATTTTATTTTTACTTCCTACTTATTTTATTTCCACAGCTAGAATCAGCTAGCAACAAGAAGACTTCCTAAATACATTCTTTTATGTAAATTTAACAAAGAGGTCAGCTGATCTGCAGATACAAAAGCAAATTAATTTGTTAAAATTTATTTCAAATAAATCATCTATATTAAGTTAGCAAATACTGCATGTATTGAATTTATCATAAAATCCTTCCTTCTAAGGATTTCATGTGAAATAAAAATAATTAAGTTCAGTACTTCCAAATCTGTATAAAATTTAAGAGCTTCAGCTTTCATAGTTTTAAGGTCTCCATACAGATCCCAAATATACCAGCATCCGGATTCATAAATCTACTTTTTCATCCATTTATAGATTAATTAAGGTTTCACCATTAATTCCAACCTCACTATTGCTTCTCATATAAATAGGAATACATCTCACTTTCATGTTTTCTAGCCCAACAAAATTTGAGGTGGCTCTCAGGGATTTCAAGTGAATTTATATGCTTGTCCAGGTTTTCTCCCAATTATCTGAAGTACAGCTGGGGTGGGGTGGGAGGCACTGCCTTTTTCATTTTACAAGGCTTATTATTAAATATAATGTCCTGGTTCTTAATGCAAACTGTGAAAGTTTGTGTATGCATCACTTGCTATTTATAGCAGCAATTTTGTTCACATAGTTGGAGGGAAGTAAAAAGAGGCAACTGTTTAGGCTTCAAAATCAAAGTCATACCATTTCCTTTGTAGAATTTTCTATTTTTCTATTTTTAGGACAATATTGTAAGACATTAAAACCTTCAGCAGTCATCATCCAATTTACCATACAAGAAATGAGGCATATGCCAAACATTTTGTGATTTAATATTCTAATTATGGAACTAGCAAGTATTCTGGAAGTGTTCTGGCTCCCAAGCCACCCCTGCCAACCACAATGGACCATCCTGATACCAGAACAGCCTATTTCAAATTTAGATCACTTCCAGAATATATAGAATTGGTAAAATGATCAATTTCAGAATCAGAACATTCTGTGAAAGCTTGCTTGCTAAAAACTAATAGTCTACACTTGCATCATTCAAACCAAATGTAAAGTGTTTACATAGATTTTCTGTATTTCAGAACAATCCTCCAAGTGCTCTCTCCAAAGCAGGTAGGTAGCATTTATGCAATGACATCATTGTGCATGTGTTGTCATAGTGGTTTTCTGAGAACACTGCTACATTGGAGTACTATGTTATTGTTCAGAATAAAAAGTTAAGGAAGATTATCACCTCAATTTATGACTGCAACAACTTATGATCAAAATTCTGGGTTCGTTTGTGGTCATAAGTCAAGGACTTCCGGAGTACACAATACTATATTTTGTGTCTTAAGTATAAATTAAACTAACAGTAGCCAGAACAAAACCACATATTTAAATTAAAAATAAACCACAATACAAAACATAAAGTGTGATGCACTGTGGCCTTCAGAAAAACCAGCAGAGAAAAGTAGATAATTTTTCCTGTTATATGAGCTGTCAGTATTGAACTGCAAAATGGATAATCATCACCTCTAAAAATCTATTCTTCTGTACATGCTTCATGTTCTATAATGACTAAAGAAAACCTATGTTTTAAATGCACGATTATGCTAACTCAGCTGTAACTGAAAGCATGGTTGGGTGTTGATTTATAATGTACTTTGAAGATTTTGATCAATAGCTGCATTTTTCAGCTGTAGCAATACATGTATTAAAAGCTTCTAAATCAAGAATCCACAAATATTGCTCAGGTTTACTAAACATCATCTATTGGTGTTTACCAACCACTTCTTCGCCTTCTCTAAATCTACTGATCTGCACCAAAGCTTGGAGTAAGGGTTTCTGTCAGTTTTGCCAGGAGATAAAGAAAGGATAATATAAACAATATTCTGTTTCTCATATTTATCAAATTCCACACAAATAAGCTAATACCCTAAACTATGATTAAGGAGCAAGACTGGCAAATAAAGTCACCTGATATTATATTACCTATTCCAAGTACAACTGAAGAATACCTAGAAATATATTTTAACATGCTGTATAATGCAAAGAAGCTTTTAAAAAACCAGATAATGGGACATTATCGGGTTTTTTGTATGCAACGAAATTTCATTTTAATGTATGCCGATTAGTGTACATTCAAAGTGACAATAAAGTTATTCTAAGTCTAAGTCATTTGAGGAACTACTGCTAGATTTATTAAATCAGTTACAATGAAATTCATCTGAATCAAATTCTATTTTGGGGATAGCAAGCAGGAAAACACATGCAAGCCACACTATTCTTCTTAATTTATAAACACAGAACTAATCCACCTCTTTCTATTAGCACTTGAGATACATTGTTTAATTATTTGGAAATAAGATTGGTGGTTGAAACATCTGCTTTCTATACTATTATATTATAACCATTTCTCTTGAGAGTATATAACTTTGTAAGCCTAAAATAATATTATATCAAAAGCAAATAAAGTTGAGTTTTCATACAAACTAGTAATGATGAGAAATAATTTGATTACAACATCAAGACTTCAGATTAATCATGAGCTCAAATAGTTAGACCCAGATTTATGATCAGAGTTTGCATATAAAAATGCTTTGATTTTGTAAGTGTCCCTTTGTATCGTTCAAGAAACATGTCAATACTCTTAAATTCACAGGTCCAAAAAAGATACAGTGCTAAATCACCACATGCTATGTTTTGTAATTCAATGGCCAGTCTGCATCTTCATGAATTTTTACCATGTAGTAATAAAGGAGCTTGTGCACCTGGCTATTATCGTTGGGGATATATAATTTCTACACAGTTCACCCTTAAGGGACATGTCATAAACAAAGTATCTAGTAGAGAATAAAATGGCAACCTCTCTCCAACATTTTGTCAAAAAGTTACTGTTTTCTAATGAAAATAATCTTCTCTTTTTGTTTCTTGTACAAACTCTCCTCCTCTTGTTAGCTTTAGGTACAGATTAGCATTACAGGTAGTCCTTACAACAGTTCATTTAGTGACTGTTCAAAGTTACAACAGTGCTGAAAAAAGAGACATGACCATTTTTCACACTTACAACATTGTAGCATCTTTGTAGTCATGTGATCAAAATTCAGACTCTTGCCAACTGGTTCACATTTATGACCGTTACAGTGTCCAAGGGTCATGTGATCCCTTTTGGGACCTTCTGACAAGCAAAGTCAATGGGGAAACCAGATTAATTTAACAACCATGTTTCTAAGTTAACCACTGCAGTGATTCACTTCACAACTGTAGCAACAAATATCGTAAAATGGACCAAACTCACTTAACAAATATTTCACTTAGCAACATAAATTTTGGGCTCAATTATGTTCATAAATCGAGAACTACCTGTATAGTTATACAAACCAGCTATTTTTACATTATTCACATTCATCAAGCTTTGAAATATTTAAAGTTTGACAAATGATAAACAGATATAGTAAATATTAAAAGAAAATATTTAGCTACCTATCATAAAGAAAAATGACGCATAGTTGATAAAACAGTCAGAATTTTTTGTCTTCATGCCCCCATTTCAGATCTTAGTCACTGAAGTAGGAAATAGTTCATATTTATAATTTCTTCATGAAGTCAAGACAAAGCAATATAGAATAAATCTATTTTTCCTTCTAACTCCTACATTCTCAAAGAGATAGGATCTTCAATTTTTATCAGCCAAATCTAAGATCATCTGGGCAGTGCAACTATATCTACAGGTAGTTCTCAATTTACAACCATTTCTTTAGCAACTGTTCAAAGTTACAACAGCACTGAAAAAAATGACTTATGACCAGTTTTCACACTTATGACCATAGCAGCATATCTACGGTCACATGATCAAAATTCAGGCAGTGGCAACTAGCTTGTATTTATAACTGTTGCAGCATTCTGGGGTCATGTGATCAGATTTTGCAATCTTTCCAGCTGGCTTCTGACAAGTCAATAAGGGAAGCTGGATTTGCTTAAGGATTGTGTGATTCACTTAATTGCAATGATTCAATTAGCAACTGTTTTGAAAAAGCTCATAAAATCGGGCAGGTCTTGCTTAGCAACTACTTTACTTAGCAATGAAAATTCTGGTCTCAACAGTGGGTTTTAAATCAAGGACTACCTGCATATTCAAAGGAAGAAAATTAAAGAAGTGCAACTTCTCCTTCCCCTTTGGGCAGATTGGGGACTTTTGCTGCACAGAAGAAAACTAAGCAGCAAAAATCCCCAATCTGCCCAAAGGAGTTCATTTCTAATGCTAAAAATCTTCACAAGTAAAAATGGGCAGCATGCATATCCATGCTCATTGCTTGTACAATGGTATTAGAAGGTAAAATGCTCTACAGTCTAAGAGTAGAGAGATATCCTCACCAGCCCAACCTGGCTTCATTTCCATTCTCCATGACTACACACTTTAGATATCATAAATTGGTAAGACATTAACAACATTATGACAGTTATCAAACCATAGAGATGGAAAAACTGTATTGAAAGTCAATTTGGTGAAGTCATTAATATACTGGCCTAGAAACCAGGAGACTGTGCATTCTAGACCTCCCTTGGGAATAAAAACCAATTGGGTGTCTTTGGGCCGGTCACTCTGGTTCAGCCCAATCAATCTCACAAGGTTATTGCTATGGTGAAAATAGGAGGCAGGACTATATTAAGTATATTCATCACCTGGAGTTATATACAAAAAATTCAGAATGAAAATGTTGTTCAAAACTGGCCAGCATCTGGACAACATTCAAGAGATGGAACATAACAATAACATTTATAAAGAACTGTGACATAATTATGAAAAAAAATTCCATACCTGCACCAGGAATGATCGCTAATTTTGTTTCAACTAGACCCATTTTTGCAGAAGAAGCTTTAAAAAAAAAAGAAAGTTGGTTTTTGAAAAACCTACAAATTGTTTTAATAAAATACAGGAACTTAATAAAATAAAACTGTAGCTTCATGGTAACAGTTTCAGATAAAAGTGAAAACACTAAAAAGGGCAGAATGTTAATGGCTATGTTTCAATTCAGCACTAAGCCATGGTTTACTAAGTAACCAAAAACAAATTCCACTGTGCCTTAGGTTGTATGGGAAAAAACTTTTTCTCTCAACAGGCTCTGTAGCTTTTCATTTTTCAGAAAGGGCATTGCAGGAAGTAGGAAATCAACTCTTCTTTAGTGCCTATGTGCAAATTGTAGTGCCCATTTCTGTTCTCTGTAAAAAGCCAGTATGTGTCATGATTTTCTAATATTTTCACACCCAGGAAAATAAAATTCTTTGTATAGCAATTGTTCTGCATACAATATATGCCCATTTAGAATACTTTTCTTTATGTATTTATGTATGTATTTTTTCAATACACTGATCTCCAGCTAAACTAGGCAAATTGTAGTGAACTGGACAGTCCAATGATTAAATATTTTAATTGGGATATATTGCTGTTGCTTTTATTGTTTGTATTTTTATTTTTTTTAATTGCTGTAAACCACCTGAGTTGCTTACGCAAAGAAAAAAAAAAGCAAGGTATAAATTTATTAATATATTTTTTAAAATGCTTTTAAAGGGAGAAATTCAGATACAGGAAGTTGTAATTCATCCTCTCTTCCTGTGAACTTTCTCACTTAGAGCAAGGCTACAGAACAATATCCATCATGCAATTATCTTTATAATTTAGTGTTTGGTTTTATGTCTAAAAGCTTTGATTAAACAAAGGTTAATTATCTTTTTCCATCATTGGTTTTATTAATGCTGTAATTTTCTGGATCTGAATGAGACAAGTAAGAAGTGAGGGATCCATTCCAGTTTTAGCAACCATCTCCATCCAATAGTCTAAGCTAGAGGATGTTTCCAGGATAGGTGACATAAAAACCTTTCACCTACTCCTGTAAAGTGGAAAAAATTGTTTTAATGTGAACACTTCATTAACTTGTTCCTTTTTTTTATCCTTTTTTGTACTTATTAGCAACAACCCTTTCATGACACAAATCACAAAATTTTTATATTAGATTAAATACATTTACCCTGGATCCAAAAATTAAAAGATACATGCTAACCCTAATGTAGGTACTATAATAATTACCTAATTAAACAACTAATTAATAATTAGTTGAGATGTTCAAAATTACATTAAAATAGCATTCAGAAATAATTTCCCCTACACTTGAATTAAACAAGGTTTAGAAAAACGCTTTAATTTTAAAAATAGGACTAAATCTTACCTGCCACTCTTATATCACAGGCTAGAGCCAATTCCAGGCCACCACCTAATGCAATGCCATCTATTGCAGCTATAGTTGGTACTGGAAGATTAGCTAAAAGGCAAAGTTAACAAAAATATTTTCAGCCAGTTGTCAATATTTGTAATATAAAATTAATTTTATGAAATTTCTAATATCTATTTATTTATTAATTTATGTGCCGTCCATCTTATCTAAGTGTGATTCTATGGATAACAGCATTTTTTTTTTGTTTCCGTCCAATATTAAGTGCAAACTAAATTTTGACTACAAAGATATTTGGGATATTAACAGCAATAAAAAAAACAAGATACCAGAATTAATTATAATAAGCAGCAGTTATGACAAAACAGTAATTCCTGATCTGTAAATATGCAAATCAAAATAGATGTTATCTATTCATGAAACTAACAAATATGGAAGTTATTTACTTTATTACTTTAATTTATATGCCACTCCATTTCCAAGCAGCCAAGGTCCTCCTGGCTACAGACTCCACCTTTTGTTCAAGTAGGAGCTATGAAATGAGGAGGATCAAATAGAAATTCGATAATAACAACCCCACTCATTGTTTGTCACCAGCAGTCATACACCTGTACTACCAGTGAATATGTAAGTTTTACTTAGTTGTTTGTTTCAATACAAGATAACTGACTCAACGCTAACAGAAGTTATCACTGAAAGACAATAAATTCTTAAAATACTGCCATTCCAATCTTAATGGATTCTTAACCTCATTATCAAAAACTTTTTATGAATTTTTGTAAATATTCCTTCTGAATTGCTGATGAAGTTATTTTCCCTCTTTACAAAAGAATATTTAGCAACTGGCATGTTTAGTGAGAGATCCATGAACAGAGGTGGCTGCTAGATTGATGGCAGACTCCATCCTCCCCTGCTCTCTACCAATTCCATCTTTTTGCTTATCATATTGATGTAATATTCTCATTGTTTCTGTTGTCATTGTTTATTTTACTGTTCTATTATTTTACTTCTGCTCGTTTTACATTCTCTTCAATTTTTATTCCTTTTTATTATTGTAAGCCGCCTAGAGTAGCCCCACGGCGAGATAGGCAGTAAATAAATTTAACAAATAAAATAATAAACAGAATTGACAGCTTGAAACACAATTATAAAATAATTGTAAGCACTTTGAATTATTTACTTATTGCTTAGCGCATTGTAAGCCACCCTGAGTCTCCGGAGAAGGGCGGCATATAAATCAAATTAAAAATAAAAAATTTACAAATATAATGTTTTGATACTGTGGAAAAAAGAAATGCCTTGGCTCTACTCCTTCTCTCTCTCAGTCTAACTGTTTAGAACACGTTTGTTTTAACATTAAATCAGTTGAAGTTTCCGATTAAAGTTTTCTAGGAAACAGTTTAATTCCCCCCCCCATTTTGATCCTATTCAAACTGTTTGAGAGTTTAACTTACTATTTACTTACTATTGCTGAGCACATTGTAAGCCGCCCTGAGTCTCCGGAGAAGGGCGGCATATAAATCAAATTTAAAAAAAAAAAAAAACTTGTGAAGGATATTCACTGAAATAAATTCTGTCTATACATTTACAGGGCTTATTTATACTCAATTCAGTAATACTGTATCTAACAACAGAGAGAAATATAAGAAAATTAATATTCTTTAGTGACAATTATCTCTTTGTCATGTTAATGATAATTAATCTTAATTTATTAGAATTATGAAAAATTTAAATAGGATTTTTTTTATCACTGGGAACTTTATTTAGTACTACCATTCATGACTGATTGGCTATCAGGAATATTTCAATGGGAGTTGTACTTACCCATTTCATTAATAGTAGATCTTGCTTTTGAGACAAAAGAGCTTACTTCACTAGCATGCATTTTAGCTCTTTCTTTAAGGTCAGCACCTGCAAATGACATTTTATGGTCATATTTAAATATCATCACGGTTTCTGTTCAAATCAACCCATCTTCCCCAACCTCAATATCCATCAAATGTATGAACATCAGCATTTTCATGAATGGCAAGGCTGGCTAGGATTTCTGGGAGGTAGGCAATATAAGTGAAATAAACCAAAATGGCATAATCCATTCATACTTTCAGAAAAAGTAACATGGAAATGTAAATCTATTTCTTGACAAGATCTGGAAACTCTGTCACTTTTCTTTACAAACATTTGGATATAAAATAAAAATGTGTATACAATTTACAAAGTACTTAAAACATACCCCATTGCATGTTTTATATGCATATTTCATAGAAAACATGGAAATAAACCAGTCCTCGTTTCATAAAGGGCAAAAAAAAAAAAAAAGAAAAAAAAAGAGGAGGAAGTTAATAAAACAAACCAAACTAATTTTCAGATGGCTGCAACTGTTTATGTAAAAAAGGGATTTGTTTTTCGTGATAATTCTGAAAACTATCTCTAATTCTTGGTGTTATAAGCATGACCATATCTTTTGAATGCTATGATAAAATGAACAATTTTACAAACAAAATAAGGAAAATGAAAATAAGGAACATGTCAACAATTCAACAAATCATTTATAAAAAGTTATACATTTTATCCAACACCAAAAAATAATTGTTTCAAATTTCATGCTTAAGTCTCATCTGAAGCAAAGCACTCAATTAGAGCAATTAAGAGACTTTGCTCTATACAGTCAATGTAACAAAAGAGTAAATTTATTAAGTCTATAGCCAGTTATTTAAATTTAGATTAACAACAACTTTTCTATGTAAAGTCTATATAAAAAGTTTTATAATTGTAGTCGACATGCATATGTATCCATAATTAAATGTGACTGAAACATTTCATATAATCCCACTCACATATATTAAAAGCCCAGGATGACAAAAATTAGTGATGCAATAGCCGATTTTATTTCTGCCAAGATTTAAAAAAATTAACAAGTAAAAAAAAAATCTGAGTCAGATTTAAAAGTGCCATTTATACATTTTCAGGGATATCAGATTTATATCAGGCATTTGGAGTAGGACATTAGAATGAGCTATTTCCTACTGATTACCATAATACATATAATTCATATGCTCCCCTAACCCAAGAAATGAAAAATACTCAATTTATCTTGTCTATTTCAATGATTGCTGTATTAGTCTTCATTTAACTAACTTAAATGTATTTTCATTGGACCTGAAACTGAGGAGTGCAATTATGGAAGGATTATAATTAGAAGATTATTAGATGGAAAAATGTTTGAATGTTTGCAGTTATATGATCATATCTAACAGCTCTAATAACATATAAAAGGTTTACACAATCTAAAGAAATTGTTCCTGAAAAAGCCAAGCTCACACATATTACTCACACATGCTTTATTACAAATCAATTTCAGAATAATTTTACAAATAGCTATGTAATTTCTGACTCTGATTAATAGCAACAGAGTATATACCGTTTTTATGTTCTTAATCTAGATATTTTGCAATCAAAACTTAAGTATCAGAAAATTTAAACAAGTAGCAAAAAAGTACTGACATTCAGTGACATCAGAAAAGAAAATAATATTATAACATTTCCTGGTTATTATTCTCAGCCTACACAACTAAATAGACCTCTGCTAAAATTATGGCAACAGAAATAAGAGTCTCTGCAAAACTATTGCCTTGGCCACAAGTTACACTTACAATAAAATATGTACTGCCTTTACATTTGCTGTTTAGTTAAAATGGATAAAAATTAATAATGATGAATTGCAAGAATATGCAATTTCTGTAGCACTGTACTTTAGAACCATTATCTGAGTATAAGGCTCAACTTTAAATTTTGAAACTTTAAAGAAAAAGACAGAGAAGATGCCATGCCATGGTAGCAACATAAAATAATTAATGAACTGAGTAGATATTTAAACACACAGTTCTGTTTCCTTTCCAATATGAGGGGTAAACAGTAATATTTTATTGGCTGCTACAAACTAGGTTCTCAACTTCAAAAAACTTTCTTCAATATAAATCTCCTAACCCTCCTCTGTAGCTCATTATTGCATCTACATACTATTAAAACTTGTGTCTGTAATCTTTTTAAACCAAGATATCTCAAATGGGATAACTTTCAGAATGTGGGAACCCATTATTCCCCAAGGGAATGAAAATTTTGGAAACTTGTGGCTGCTTCAGCGCTGCCAGTTGCTATTTCTTCAGTACTCCCATCACACTGCTATAGTCATGTGATCTTCATTTTCAACTTCCCCTAACAGCTTCATGGCCAGTCCTTTGTGAGTCAGGGGAGAGGAGGGAAGCAGAGGGCAGGGCAGGGCAGGGCAGGGCAATTTCTAATGTTCATTGCTAGCTTCCTACAAGGAAATTCAGTGGGGAAACTGAGAGAAATTCAAAAGTCACCCCCCTCCCACTGAATTTTTGATGTCCATGGTCATTCCATTTCTCTGTTTAAATAAGGAAATATTTCTGAAACAGTGACCCAATGAGTCACAGGTTGTCTAGGTTTCCTTAATATTACTGGTTTGAGAATGTTGCTTCTTGTTAATCATAAGAGGATCTGAAACACTTCGCAGCTAAAGCTCCAGATAAAATACCCTTAAATAACAAATTTTAGAAAGCTACAATATACACTACATTTCTAACATTAGACAAGGCAAATAAATAAAAAATTCATCATCCTTTTCCTTTTGGCAATGCTTAATTTCAGATACTACAGTGGATTTTCATGGTCCATCAGAGCTACTGATCTCTAAATTATACATGGTTGCATTTCCCCAGGCAGACCAGGTATGCTCTGGAGTCACAACTGTTCCTTGAAGAGGTCACTGTTGCAGCTAGAAGGGTCTTTTTGTGCAGCTTTCAGTTGTGTTCCAGTTGAACCCAATCCTAGATCAAGAGGTTCTATGCTCAGAGTCACTCAGGCCCTAATTAATTCCTGTTTTACATTGGGTTGCCTTTGAGGAATATTTAGAAGCTTCAGTTCAAAAACAGATAAAGACAGTCCATGGGTTATGATGGCAATTGGGATTGGGAACTCTTATCTCTGTCATAAAATGTGATGTCACATGACTGTATCATTTAGCAATGACAATTACGGAAGTAATATTTGCTGTCCTTAAAACAATGGCAATTTTAAATGTTTATATTTTTAACTGTAAATCATCCAGAATCATGAATGTGAAATGAGAGGCTAAATAAAGCATTGGGTTATTAAGTCAGGACTTCACATGATTTAATTTCCTGCCAGCTTACCCACTGACTTTGTTTTTAGGAAACAATCAGGGAATGCTGGACACTGAGATTGTGTAACTGTGGCTCACTGAGATGTTGTAATCATAAGCCAGGTGCAAGCATATGAATCACATGACTGCAGGGACATGGCAAGGGCTGTAATTCCGAGGATATATCTTAAAACCTCCTTATTCAGCATTGTTGTAACTTGTAATTGCTGAACAAATGGTTATAATCTGAGGACTACCTGCATAGATATAGATATTTAGACACACGCACACAAAGTCAGGAAAGTTCTCCAGTCTATATAGCTCATTACATGTTATGGAACTTTTTTCTTAAAAAGGCACAGCAAATATTACTTAAACATAGAACTTGTCTATATTTAGTTCCCAAATAAAGGATTCTGAGTTACTTCTGCTGAGTTTAATAGATTATGGATTTCCAGATGGATAATAAAAATTAAGTTTGCATTACCAGCACAAAATACCCCAGGAACTTCACTTCGGAATATAACTGTCCGTACTTTTTTGTCTGTTTTCAAAGCGTCCATAACTTTTGATATCTACAGAGAAAAGGTGTGGATATTATTAACACTAATTTTCAGATTTGCACATTAGTAAGTAGTTAAAAGTTTCATTTACTTACCGTTTTAATAAGATTTTTATTAAGTGCATTTTTTGCATGTGCTCTGTTTATTCCAAGTACAACAATTCCTGAATGCAGGACAAAAAATAATTACAAAAATCAGTTATGCATTCCAAAACATTTAATGCTACATTTTTAAGACTTCTACATCTTTGGGGGAAAATGCAGCAGTTTATATGAATAATTATTGCTGGGCATTTATCTGAAAATTTAGATGATATAATAACTAGCATGGAAATACACAATTAATGCTTAGTTGATAAATACATTTTAATATATTTCTTATTTGAAAACTATACTAGATAATTTGGAGTATTAAAAATCTTATTAAAGTAAGAATGTAAAATAAATTAGAAATAACATAAAATAAAGTAATAATGGCAATAGCACTTAGACTTATATACCGCTTTACAGTGCTTTACAGCCCTCTCTAAGCAGTGTATAGTCAGCATATTACCCCCAAAAATCTGGGTCCTCAAGATACAAGTTCTAAAAGAGTAAATACTTAAAGACTAATCACTATACAGGTAGTCCTTGACTTATGACCACAACTGAGCTCAAAATTTATGTTGCTAAGTGAGACATTTGTTAAGTTTTGCCCCATTTGATTACCTTTCTTGCTACAGTCATCAAATGAATCACTAAAGTGGTTAACACAGCTGTTAGGGAATCTGGCTTTCCCATTCATTTTTGTTGTCAGATTACAAAAGATGATCACATGATGCTGGGACAGTGCAACCATCATAAATCAGTTGCCAAGAGTCAGAATTTTGGTCACATGACCATGGAGATGCTGAAATGGTCGTGTGAAAAACAGTCACAAGTCACTTTTTCAGTGCTATTATAACTTTGAACGGTCACTAAATGAACTCTTGTAAATCGAGGACTACCTGTACCATAAAACTATTTACTATAAATAATACACTATAAATTGGAATAGATGTATTTCATCTCCCAATCTTCCATGTTTATTAAAAAGACAGGAAATGAGAATTAAAACAAGCATAAAATTAGAGATATATTTTCTCACAAAGCATGAGTTTTCAATGCTTTTCCTCTCAAAGTACACTTTTCTCCTTTCACTTTACTTATCTAAAATAATCATTTATATTGATCTCTGAATATATTGCAAAATTCAAGAACATGACATTCAAAAGATAACTGTACATCATTCCAGAAAGCATAATCAGTATATCTGTGTAGGTGCATCCAATCAGCTCAATTTAAAATGCAAAAACTTTATTGTACTTTTAGCTTAAGTTCTGGGCAGACATTCTTGATAGATTTATAAGATTTCAATATGATTCGAGTATTTATCCGTACATATTTTCCAAGAAATTCTGCATTCTCAAACACTAAGAATAATTATAGACTGTATTTTTTTTAGAAATAGGAACGTGTATCAGCGACAGCTAAATGACAGGCCACCTTCAAATAAAACGCAGGACTTTCAAAGTCTGCACATCAGGCATCCTGACCTTACAATCCAGGAACCCATCCTCCCCAGTCTCCTAAACCAGAGTAAGGCTTTCCCGAAACGGCGACTGTAACAGGCAGCATCACAGAACACGAGAAAGAGCCGCGCATGCGCTTTATGATTGTGGCAGCTCGCACAACCCGCCCCCGCCAACGGCAGAATTGAAAGGGTCAGGCAGCTTCATCATTTCGGACAGATAATTGGATGTGAAGGCGTCCCATCGACGAGTCTCCGCATCTGACAAGCAAAAAGCCTTACAGGGCAGAACTGGAGGGAGGGGAGGGAGGGAGGAAGGGGGAAAACAAATGGCTTTCTTTGGAAATGTTGCTTCAGGGCTGAGTGACAGGTTAAAAAAAAAAAAAAAAAGACCCCGCTCCATCCACGCCGGCTCCAGCCGTTACCTTTATGCTCGTCGTCCAAATACCGAACCCGCAGCTCCTCCTCCAGTCCTTTGGCTTCGGAACTGTATTTTCTCACGGCCGCGGTCAGGCCACAACAGCTGCTAGGGCTCACGCGGCCCAGGGAGAAGGAGGAGGCGGGTGACCAAGCGACGGCGGCTAAACCCCCTGGATGGTGAAAGAGCCTAAGAGCTACCTTGGCTGCCGCCGTAGCCGCCATGTTGCCTGTCAAAGGAGCACGCACAGCGAGCCCGTCTCCAGTGCGGTCACGTGACGGCCACTTTTCGCGCGGGCCGCCAGAGGAGCGGGGCCCAACCGACAAAGGGCCTGGAAACGGCACGTGACTCTGGGAGCGATTGGAGCCGAAGCTCCGCGGGGCAGGTGTTGCTCGATCGATTCTCCGGAAAGAGATCCTCTTGCCACTCGGGTAGGCTTTACAAACCTTTCGCCCTGCCCTGAGGACTAAAGAATGGCCGTATTGCGAAGTTACAAGTCAACTTTTCCTATTTATTGCCTTATTAGAAAGTTTTTCGCCGGATGGAAAAGGAGGAACGAAATATTTCCTAAGGAAAAAAAATAACATTTTCCTTCATTTTTGTGCGACTTTTACTGTTTTGTGCCTCGATTCTATAGGGGGCTGTGGTGCTGATGTACGTTAAGATCAATCATCATCATCACCGATTTTATTTTTTTTAATTTCAATATAGAATTTTATAAAGCGTTGCTTATTCTTTAAAAAGTAATTAAAACTTTAAAATGCTTTAAATTAATATTAAAATCATTTAATGGTGACAAAAACACGAATAGTATCGTGATTTTTTTTTTATCGTGGAATATATGCTTTGTATGCTTCTTTATATTTCGGCAACATAATATACTGCAACATATAGACAACATAATGGAGCAATTCAGCAGTCTTTATATCCATGCAAAATTTCCATCACACAAGCCTATTGACTTGTATGTTGTTATTGTATGTTTTGATTAAATCATGGACAAAAACTTTTATTTCCTGTAGGCATATATTTCTCAATAGTTGGCTAAAAAGGGAAACTGGTCTGTGTACCCTAGCTCAGCATGAAGTTTCCCCTCATTTTCCAAATTTTACAGTGGTTTTTCAGTCAAAATTCTGTCAAGGAGCTTCTCGGAGTGCTTAAGTTAAATTGTCCTGTCGTTTTTGCATTTATTCTTGCTACCACTTTATAGCATTCTTCTCATCTGCATTTCTGCAGTCTTTTGCAGAAGACTGCAGTTAAAACGTTGTACATCTATTGCATAAAGAAATAATACACATATCCCCAGTTAAATGTGAGGAAACAGACCCAAAGATTGTGAGGACATCAAGGGCTGAGAAGCCAAGCGAGGGGGTGTCTCAGTATGTGGCCTCTCAGGGCCTCTCCCATCCCTAAGGCACCATCTGCTCAATGTCTAGCACTTTCATTTAACAACTGCATCAGAAAGTTGTTGCTGAGGCTGTGTTGCTTAATGGCTGTCACTACTTGCAACTGTAATGGTCAGGGTCCATTATGGTCATAAGTCAAGGACTACCTATAATGCAACAGATAGATATTAAGTGACACTAGAGACATGCCATATATGATCCTATGTGGAAAGAGCTACAGCAGTTGACAGTTGCTTACTTAAGTATACGCCATTTCTTTATAATTTAGATTTATAAAGTCTCCCATTTGAATATGACTCGGCACCATACAGATTAAAAACAGATAAATACCTAAAACAAACAAAAAATGTGTAAATGTAAACACAACTATTTTACCAAAATAGATACTGCATCCCAGGTAGGCATGGCCCATCCTATTTAATCACTTGCTTTATATAGCCCACTCTGCTGGCACATAACTCAAGGCAATGTGCATGATCAATAAACAGTACATGCCAGGGAAATAATCACTTCCAACTCAATGCTGGATTAAAATACATTTTTAACGTCTTTCAAAAGGCGGGCAGGATAAACCACATTTCAGGAGAAATGCAGTTCAATGCATTTCTGTTCTGCTGTTTAGCTTTGGCTGAACCCTGATAAAACTAAGGGGCTTTGGATATGTGGAATTTGAGATCTAGACTTTAACATCTGGTTTTGAATGGGATTGCACTGCTCCACACAGACCTGGTGCACAATTCAGGGCTTTTTCTGAACTTGCGGTTCCTGATCAAAGAGATGGCAATTGTGGCTATGGGAGTCTTTATGCAACTTCATGTGCACCAGTTACACCCTTTCCTAGATTGAGAGTCCCTGTGTTTAAGTCATTCAAGCCCTGGTCATCTCATGTTTGGAATACAAGTAGTCCTCAATTTAACGAACATGACCCCAAAATTTCTGTTACTAAGAGACAGTTGTTAAGTGAACTTTGCAACCTTTCTTACCACAGTTGTTAAATGAATCACTGCAATTGTTAGTAACACTGTTGTTAAGTGAATCTGGCTTCCCCATTGATTGTGCTTGTCAACAGATTGCAAAAGGTGATCACGTGATCCTGGGATATCATAAATATGAGTCAATTGCCAAGCGTCTGAATTTTGATCACATGACCGTGGGGATGCTACAACGGATATAAGTGTGGAAAATGGTCATTAGTCACTGTCTTCAGTGCTTTTTATAACCTCAAACTGTCACTAAATGAACTGTTATAAGTCGAGGACTCCCTCTGGCAATGTGCTCTACATGGGGCCACATATTTATGGGGCGATGGTTTTTGCAGTGATTGTAAAGCAAATGCTTCAGTCATAAAGCGAAGTCATTGTTTGATAAGGGCCATTTTTGCTGAAAACTAGAAGTAAATACAGTTTTTGGCAAAAAATTATAACGTGGCCATGGGACACAGCAAATAGCAGTAAATGTGGCTGGTTGAGAAACTTCTGATATGCTGTCATATGACTGGGAGGGCATGGCCTTTCAGAACTTTGGAACCAGGTAATAGGTGTGGTTGGGTGGCTCCATTGTAACTTCGAACAACCAGTCATAAGTCGAGGAGTACTAGTAGTAGCAGTAGGAGTGAGGGGACTCCCAAGTGAAAAGCTATAGAGATTTATGTTCTATAGATTTATGCTATTATGATTTATGGATATTCTGCAGATATTTGCTTTTTTTTTCTTTAATCAAAATTTTATTACATTAAAAAGGAAGAAAATATTTATTTATATTATTTTATATTAAATATAAAAAAATCTAAAAGCCACCGTCCTGGTGTAATCTGATATTTAAATCCAAAACTAAACTCTGCAAATGCCTATGAGAAGATAAATGCTTTAATCTGGCACCAAATCACCGAGGCATGGTTTACAACAGAGGTCATGCTTCATGTGGGCCCCACTGTGAGATTGAAT
Organism: Pituophis catenifer annectens; assembly: GCF_029215685.1. Classification (NCBI taxonomy): domain Eukaryota; kingdom Metazoa; phylum Chordata; class Lepidosauria; order Squamata; family Colubridae; genus Pituophis; species Pituophis catenifer. The sequence continues at coordinate 238,187,622 of NW_027256882.1, forward strand.
TCCCTTGAAACTGTTTGCCCAGATTTATTTATTAGAGGTGTCACTTGACTGTACTGACCCTCTGGTAATCTAAGATATATGTTTTGAAGTAACTGAATTTTCTGCATATCTCATGAAAACTGCGTTGTAATAATCTGATAGAAAGTTACTTGAGCAGATGTAACTGATCTCATTAAGTGTCCTGATATCACTACAGATGCTGTCTCACCTAATAAGATGAAAAGCAAAGGCAGTGATGAGAACTGCTTTTACATTGGTGGTCTTTTCCAGTGATTGTATGTACATGAAGGAGAAAATAGGGATTTAGTACACTTTGGTGTAACTAACATTGCCCTTTAGTAATAGCCAAGTATGATTACCTGTAAAACAATGATCCTAATTTGAAATATTTTTATTATTTTTGATTTAGTGTAGAAAAATAATAGCAACAACATAATGGACCAACCCAAATATAATTACAAAAATCATCCTTTATTGTTGTACAAATAAAGCATGAGAGTGAAAATTCGTTCTCCGAGCTTGTGGGTTGGTTTCCAAACATTTTGTTACCAGGCTAGGTAACATCTTCAGCAGAAGTTCAGCTCCACTGAAGATGTTACCTAGCTTGGTAATGAAACGTTACCAACCCACAAGCTGGGAGAACAAACCTTCCTCCTCGTCCTACACAATTAGCTACTATTGAAAATACAGCATAATGTATGATCTGAATTAACAGAACTGCGTGTGTGAAAAGTATATATATTTTAAAAAAATAAAAAAAAGCAATAGATCAAGGAAATTTGACAGTTTGTTTGAAGATTCTCTTTCGTACCGTTCTCTTAAAATTCTAATGTTGAAAAAGTGAACAAATAATATAATATATTGAATCATTTTATCTTTCAAATGTCATATCATAATTTTTTGGCTAACAATTCCTTCCCCTCCCCTCCCCTCCCCCTATTTCTCATTGCACAAAGAATTCATTATTTGTGAATCTGAATACATTCCAAATGCTAGGAATATAGCCAAAAAAAACATATGACAAGCAGTACTCTTTCTAATGTTGAAAATGAGTGACTGCCAATAGGATGGCAATATTGTTGAAATGTAGACAATTCAGAGGATTGTTTTCAAGAATAGGATATGCAATCTCATTATTCTTAAAATCAGCTAAATAGTATCAATTTCATCTATTTCATTTTCTAGTCAAAATAAATTACTGGATTAGGAGTCCAGTTAATTCTTCCAAGACTTCTAACAAATGTTGAATTATGAGACAGCAAAGACATTAGGACAAATCATTCAAAATAATAAATGCTTGAAAAATATGCCAACAATGCTTAACGCATTGTAAGCCGCCCTGAGTCTCCGGAGAAGGGCGGCATATAAATCAAATTAAAAAAAAAAAAAAACAAGAAGTCAAGAGGGTTACGTTCTGCAAATTTTAAAAAAATCATTTCAGCGAAGTTAATATATATTATGAGAGATCCAATTTATTATCCTTCCAGGATTTTCTAGGTATTTCTAAAACATGATAATCTCATAATAGAAGTTTTTCTTGGGTACAGTGATCAAACTATCTAAGACCTAGTATTTTCTATATACTGAAGCATTGAGTTCAGAAATTAAAACTGATTCCTTGCCAAAATTTCAGTTGGATGAAAGAATAACTCTTAAGTTAATTAAAGTAGAGCTGAATTCAGGAATTCCTTATTTCAAATCATAAATTAATTCATTCAGAAAATTTAAAATGTGTGAAATTAAATTAAACCCAAGCGGAATTATAATTTCTGAAATAAAACTAAAAAAAAAAAGAACACTCTATCCAAGGGAATTGTTTAGTAAACTGCATTTACTTAAAATAATATGAAATAATAAAAAATAGGAAGGCTTTATAAACAGTGTCCCTAATTTAGAGATTTGGACTTGGAAGATAATTGTTATTGAAAATGGCTGAGTGTCTAAAAAATCAATAGAGTTTAACTCCTTTTGTCTCTTTTCAACCAATATTATCTCCCAGGGTAACTAAGGCAGTTTATATTTAAAACCTTTACTTAAAGTCAAAATGAATCTAAAATCAGCTTCATCCAAGAGTATGCAGTCACGTGGTGACCCATTTAATAACTGCTATGACTAATTCCAGCTTCAATTGCAGTCATAAGTCAAGTAGTACCTGTATTAGAATGTAAAAATAATCACAAGGAACTCAACCCTAGTGAATAGACCTGTTTATCATTTTCTGTATAAGTGGGCCAAGATGGAATAAAATAATGTTTGAAAACTAAGGTTTTGATTATGAAAATCTTGGTGAGTGCCAATTTAAAGAACCTTTTCTCATAACCCATCCATCACAATTACTGAAGCCTTGTTTCCACTGGCGGTAGAACTGCTTGTGACTAACTCTTGTGGTCAAATTAGCTGAAAACTACAAAAAATACATTGTTCCCAAGGCATACTTATGAGTGTAAACATGCCTTGGCAATATCTTTTTGTGTTTCTGTCATGTCCCCAATTCATGAGTGAGATAGGATACTATGGCCAAGCAGTTTCTTTATGGTTCTTTCAACATTGTTCAAATGCAGCCTCAGGGTATAAAATCTATTAGCCTCTGTTATCTATTAACATGGAGGTAAGTTGATTAAAGCAATGATTTGAAATGGAGGCAACAATCTCCAGTTAGAGGGTGGCAAACTTCACTGTTCACTCTCTCATACAAAAATTCTTTCTTTCCCTCAGTTTACGTTGCTTTCCCCTTACTTTTCTGACAGTGCTACAAGTGGTTGTGTTTTCAATTTGATAGGATTTGCTCCAAATACTGTTTTGAGAGCTGCAAAAAATGTTGTTGTGAGAATAGACTAGCTATATCTAGCCATTCCCTTGTGTAGTTTTTCCCATGAATTTTTGTTTACTTAACTTTCAGCCTGATGTTGTAGTTAATCAACTATGCTGAGAGAAATTCTTTTGATTTCATTACATTTTTTTGTCATTTATCCCCAGTATAATGTTAGTTCCCATAACCTTTAAGTGCCAGAATTAGTCAAACACCAGAACAGAAGAATTCCCACTGCACTAGTGGAAGTTACTGGAAAGAAGGGTGGGGGCAGGGAATGACAGCTGGCAAACTTGCCAAAGTACTCTCCAAGATTTATGTATCAACTTAAACTAGAATAAACATACCAGATCAGCATTCCCTAATCTACTGTGTTGGGACTACAATTCCCAGGATCCTAATTGGTTTGGGGAAAGCGATGCTAGAACAGATACCAAGTGTTTGTGTCTGTGTGTTTGCTTCTCTCTCTTTCTCCCTCCCTCCCTCCCTCCCTCTCTCCCTCCCTCCCTCTCCTAAATTGCTTAACGCACTGTAAGCCGCCCTGAGTCTCCGGAGAAGGGCGGCATATAAATCAAATTAAAAAAAAAAAAAAAATGAAGTGAAACCAGACTGCTTATTGGAAAGACTAATAATGACATTTAAACTTAAATGGTTTGAATCAATAATAATGATAATGATAATAATGATAACAATAATGATAATGATAATAATAATAATAATGATATTATTATTATTATTATTATTATTATTATTATTATTATTATTATTATTATTATTTTATTCCTATACCGCCCTTCTCCCGAAGGACTCAGGGCGGTGTACAGCCTATTTAAAAACACAAGACAAACATCAATTTAAAATTTAAAATTATTAAATAAATTTGGCTCCATTTAAAACCCCAGAAATTTAAAATACCCCAATTTAAAATTATCATGTTGATAGCCCAGCCTGGCAGAACAACAGGGTCTTCAGTGCACAGCGAAATACCTGGAGGTCGGGGATCTTACGTATTTCCAGGGGCAGTTCATTCCACAGGGCTGGGGCTCCCACAGAGAAGGCCCTCCCCCTGGGTGTCGCCAGCCGACATAACTTGGCCGATGGCATCCTGAGGAGACCCTATCTGTGGGAGCGAACTAGCCGGTGGGAGGCTATTGGTGGCAGAAGTCAGTCTCAAAGGTACCCGGGTCCTATGCCATGGAGCGCTTTAAAGGTGGTAACCAGCACCTTGAATCGCACCCGGATGACCACTGGGAGCCAGTGCAGCTTGCGCAGGAGGGGTGTCACATGGGCACGAGTTGCGTCCATAACCACCCGTGCGGCTGTATTCTGGACCAGTTGGAGCCTCCGAGTGCTCTTCAAGGGGAGCCCCATGTAGAGAGCATTACAATAGTCCAGCCGGGAGGTGACAAGGGCGTGAGTGACCGTGCGCAAGGCATCCCGGTCCAGAAAGGGCTGCAACTGGCGAATCAGGCGAACCTGATAAAAGGCCCCCCTGGCCATGGCCGTCATATGCTCTTCTAAAGACAGCCGTGCATCCAGGAGGACACCCAGATTGCAAGCCCTCTCTGTGGGGGGCAAAGATTCACCCCCAATAGTCAGCGATGGCACTTGCTGACTATATCGTGATGCCAGAAGCCACAGCCACTCAGTCTTGGAGGTGTTGAGTTTGAGCCTGTTCCTCCCCATCCAGACCCGCACGGCCTCCAGGCAGCGAGACATCACATCAAGGGCATCATTGGGGTGATCTGGGGTGGAGATGTACAGCTGAGTATCGTCAGCGTACAGATGACACTTCACCCCAAAACCACGGATGATCTCACCCAGCGGCTTCACATAAATGTTGAACAGAAGGGGCGAGAGGACCGACCCTTGCGGCACTCCCCATGCGAGGTGCCTCGAAGTCGACCTCTGCCCCCCTGCCAACACAAACTGCGAGCGGTCGGAGAGGAAGGAGGAGAACCACCACAAAATGGTGCCCCCTATTCCTAACCCCCTCAACCGCTGCAGCATACCATGGTCAATGGTATCAAAAGCCGCTGAGAGATCTAATAGGACTAGGACAGAGGAGCAACCGCTGTCCCGAGCCCTCCAGAGATCATCCACCAATGCAACCAATGCAGTTTCTGTGCTGTACCCCTGCCTGAAGCCCGACTGGCACGGGTCCAGATAGATAGCTTCATCCAAGTGCCGGGGAAGCAATGCAAATAATATAATGCAAATAAACAGTCGGTACTGAACACCCTTAATGCATGGAAAAAATTGAAAGCAGTCAAAAAAGGCTGATTGAAAACAAACCAGGTAGATACTACCACTGATGACAAAAGCGTCATTTTTCAAAAATTCAAAGAAACAGTTGCTGAAAAGACAATTGTGATATCCATCAAGTCATTAAGAGTTGGAACTAATGGAACAATTGAACAAGTACAATAAGTCTGATAAATAAGTGTATCACAGCTACTGCAGGAGCATTTTGTCTCAAAATTTTTGAGAATCAATATTTTTCCCATAAATTTGAGTGATATATCTTTTAAGCAGTTGGAAGTCTGTAAGCCATAAAGAGTTTAAATAAGCCAATTTCAAATCAACTATTTGTCAACTATAGTAACCCTTTTCTGGCATAGCTTCCACAAATATACCACAACTATTCTTAGACTTTGTTATGTTCCCAAAAGCCATTTCTGGCAAAATGTATTGTTGTTCTCCAAAAATAGGAAATGCAGTGCTTCTAATGTTTATTCATTTGGAAATAAATCACATTAAAAAGCGGGATTTATTTTCAGATTAATATAGTGTGCCATATAATCCTATGTGTTACATTTAATTCTCAGATCTATAAAAATTGTAGAATAGAACATAATGTTTCAGATTTGTGAGTTCTTACTTGCGAACATGCCCAAACATGCACACTTTTTATTAGTCCTGTGCTGGAAAGAACCATTTTTTCTTGCAATCACAGATTCATTCATTTTTGGTATTATACATCAAAAAAGACTCTCATCGCTTGGCCTTGTCTCTTTTAACTTGGACATTATGTTCTGTACCAGGACATTCATGCTAGTTTAACTTTTGTAATGAAAATTGTTTTGTTATAATCTTGTGGTTGCTCAGCTTATGTTGTGCAATGAACTGTAAAAAAGTATTTTGAAAACAATATAGCAATAACAAAAGCCTTATTTTTATTTAGCGCTCCAAATCTAACCAGAATTAATCTAGCAATACTTGTTGTTGGCATAAATTCAATATACGGTTATATATTACCCCAAAGATATTTTTAAAAACTTTGGTTAAATAAAATCATTCTTAAAATGTTTGTGCATCAAGAAGGCTGATATGTAAGTACCTGTGAAGAATGTGGTCAAATCCATTTTATAATCGCACATAGAACACTACCCTTTTTATGGATGGAGAGAACCAGACCAGGCACAAAAATGCTATAGATTGGGCTAAGTGCAGTGCCATACTGTTTCAGCACAAATGGCCATATATGTTTTAATTTACAGTTCCCCCTTTAAAAGATGTTCCTGGTAACATTTTTGAAGAACCTATATAGATATCACTTCATATGAACCTTGACAGGGTACTTCCATTGTACATTAAAACCAGCTGTGCAGTGGAGTGATTGCCTTCTGCTTTAGCAGAACATCTGCCATTGTCCAAATAGTCCTATGAATGTATCTTGAGAAGTCAATTCCAACTAATTTGACTCCCTAATATGTATATATATTAAACAGGACTGTGCAAAACATTCAATAAGGCCCCTCATCAAAATCCTGCACTGCAGCTGTTCAAAATTGTTTGGTGCTTCTTTTAAGCTAGGAGTGTCAAACTCTTGTCGTCACGTGACTTTTCGTGATGGCTTTTTATCACGGCTTTTTTCCCCTTCTCTAAACCAGGGGTGGGCATGGCCAGCACATGATGCATCTGGCCCATGGGCTGCAAGTTTGACACCCCTGCTTTAAGCTATCCTATTAAAATACCCAACAGTAAACCTCTAAAATATCAGGAAGGCTTTTGAACTATTACTGTTGCGTTAGGGAATAAATCTAGAGGGGGGCCCTGGTTGAATTAGTTTAGAAAAGTCTAAAAGAAGATTTAAAAGATCAGTTTATATTATCTGTAGCAATCCTTTTCTTGTCTCTAAAACACTGTTTTTAGAAATCATAGATATATAAACACTATTAAAGACAATGAATCTGTTATATTTGCTTATCTCTGTTAAATATAAAATCTGTTTAATCACATTATTGGAGGTTTGCAGAATAGGATTTATCCATACTTGTGCTCTTCTATTTTCATTGCAAGCTTCTTTCAACTGAGTTTAGAATAGGCTTTTGTAAAATGAATTGATTTGAGCACAGGGCTATATAATTATTTTTAATGGAAGCTTAAAATAGTTAAGATAGTTCAGACCTAATGCATGACCAGTTATGTTTACAGAGCTTGCCAGAAAAAAAATACTTCATTTTCAGCCTTTTGCTAACATATCCAGAACTAAAAATTAGTGAAATCTAAAAACAACCCATCACAAATTCCTCTATGCTGCCACATTTCATTGTACCCTTATTTAAAAATCAATAATAGAGCTGCTCCAACCTATATTTTAACCACAGAATACTGTAGAATTAATTCCTGGACAAAAGTATTTTTCACTAATCCAGAGTAACTACAATATCCAGCAACCAGGATGATGTAATTTATAATAACATCATTATAGCAGCTATTTTTCTCATTGTTTCACTTTTCTTGGACATAAGTATGGTGTAAGCCAATTTAGTTCATTATTAACTAAACCTGACATTCAGAAAGATTTAAGTCTTATCCCTAAATTCCAAGAAATAAATATTTGAACTCAGTACTTCTCAGTCCCAAATTGATGTGGTGTACGGAATATTTACAACTTGGGTTTAATTTACACAGTATAACAGTTTAAAAAAACCAGATTTTATGATACTGTTTTTCTTTTATGGGCTTATTATTAGATATTATTTGATTATTTATTTCATTTGATGCTATGGAGCTAATTAAGCTTACTTGATTAAATTCCTTGAGTCTGAAGAAATGTGAGGAGATAGATGTTAGATATCACATATTCATTCATTCAAGGGGGTCTTCTGGGGATTTGCAGGGGTTTGGGAGAACATCTAGCTAAGATTTTGTGCAGTTTGGAGAACCCCCAAATCCCACTCCCCCAAATCCCACGCAGCCCATTTTGGATGCAGGTAAGTGTAGGGCGTGCATGGAGGTTCAGGGAGGGCAAACAACAGGCCTACCAAAAGTTTGGGAGGGCTTCCAGAGCCCAGGGAGGGCAAAAATGCTGCTCCTGCCGTGGTGCAGGAGGCCAACTAGGCCACACCCACCATGGCCATGCCCACCCAGCAATTGGGCAGAGAACCCCTTGCTAAAATTTTTGAAGTCCACCCTGCATTCATTCTCACTTAATGATGGCAATGGAGACTGGTAGGATTGCTGTTGCTAAGCAAAGTGACATCACTCAGTGACAAAAATTCTGGTCCCAATTATCATTGTAACCTGAGGATCACCTATATATACATGATTAACAATAAATTCAAGTCACTGTATAATGTATATTCTCAGAGACTGGCTTCTAGGGAACTTGTATTTGTAATCAATTAATTGCAATTTACTAATCAGATAGAATGCTTGACTGGCAATATTATTTTAATATAGTAAAAAGGATCGGCTAGAAATTTAGTTTTTCATATCTACTGTAATAGATCAAAATTATTTGAAAATTCATGCAGTTATGATAGGGTATACAAAAATTGATTGTCTGCATTAAGATCTCTATTGGAGAAATAATTGCAGATCATCTAAAAACAGAACATATGAATTTGGCAATCTTTGAATGATTAAAAGCTAAACAAGGTCAGACCTAGGTAGTACTTGAATGGAAAAGCATCAGGAAATGCCTGACTCTAGAATATATTGAGAAGTTAAAAAAAAAAGTCCTGGGAGAAAACAGCAACAAATTACTTCCATATTGTTGCCAACAAAATTCATAGACATATCCATGAATTTACCAGAATCAATCTTGACTCAAGAGATCTTCGTATGAACATAAATGATTGCCTTCTAAGTTTTGTACTGAAAAATTTGCCTTTAAAATTACAATCCACTTTGTAGAGAAATTAAGTTCTTACAACACTTGCTAATAACAGAGCAGAAAACAAACAGTAGTTCCAGAAGGCAATCATTCATACAAAGGAGACAACGAATTTATCAATAAACATATCCAGAAAGGAAAGCTAAAATGTTAACTAAGCATTACTGGAATCCTGAATGCAAAATTTTATTGGAGACCTTTAAATGCATAGCTCTTAGTGGCAGATGAAAAGTTATTTGCAATATTAAGAAGTATTTAAATAAGCTATTAAAATTCACTGGAGATTGCAAAAATACATCCATTCCACATTGTTTTTGAAAGAAATTCATTTGCTTTTTCTGTGAAATTATTTAATAAACCATATGGGACAAAATGACATTTATTAATCACAATTGTTTCAATTATATCATACACTGAAGTTATTATGCAAATGATGCAAAATGATGTAAATACAACTAGGGTTGTCAACATTGTACCCAAGTGTATTGTTAAAGTTCTGCTAAATTGAAGTTTCATCATAGTACTTACAGATGATAAGAGTATTTTATGTTTAATTTCTTTGTGTAGGAAAATTATTTTCCGACCTTTTTCATAGGCTCCTTAGAAGCTGAGGTCTTAGGCATAACATGAATGCCATAATGGGCATGGACAATTACAAAATACCATCAGAAAGCAAATTTGCAAAGTTATACTTCTGATATGCCAAGATATTGTCTACCATTTCATCTTAACTTTATATTTTTTTTTCTGGGCAGATCAAAAAAATACTTGTAGTCTGTAGGATGTAGAGGACTATTGGAAATACAATTTATATTGGGCTTGAGAGTCTCCTTTACAATATCCTAACTTTCCTTTATTATTGAAATGAAATAATATAGAATACATTTCATGAGGCAGAGAACCTCATAGATATGAAGTGTGATGTTATCATGTACATCATCATTTGTGAGTGCTACAATGGAACACACGGTCTAACCTATTTTCTGTTACTGTAAAGTTTTTCAATATCTGTTTTGCAACATGCTGCATTTGCAACATATCCTCTGGGAAAAGGTTGAGATTAAGACATCAAAACAAATTGACAGTATCCAAATCAATACTTTGTTACACTAATTTGATTAGACAGTTTTTGATTGTTTCCTGGGTATCACAAGTCTGTGAGAAAAAAGGAAAATACAGTATTTTCCCATATCTGTACATATATCATTTTAGTTTTTATGTTTTCTAATATTAATTAAATATAAATTGTTATGGGGGAAGGTCCAGCCCTGCTTTGTGGAGTGCAGCAGGTCTCAGAATTATATCCACTCTTGTTCAGCAACTACATTAAGCCACTGGGTGAGGTCATCTGACAGTTTAGGTTGAAATATCATGAGTAGGTGAATGATACCCAAATTTACATCTCCAGCACATCCTGAATGATGTGATAGAAATTTTGTCTTGGTGTCTGGAGATTGTGGGGGTCTTGAGTGTAGAACAACTATCTTCAGCTAAATCCTAGCAAGATCTAATGGGTTTTAGAACCCTATTGTTCTAGGGGCCTTCCATGTGATTGATTAGGCTGCACAAATTGTGGATTCTCCTGGATTTCCAGTTCCTTCTTGAAGATTGGGTGGAAGCCTTGACTAGGACCTTTAGAGTTACATGTTGTGCACCAATTGCCCCATTTCCAAACTGGTATGACCTGCTCATGAACAGTCATGCCTTAATCACCTTTCATTTGGCATACTGCAATGTGCTCTACGTGGGCTGCCATTGAAGAATATTTGGAAGCTTCAGCTAGAGCAGGGGTGTCAAACTCATCCAGCCCGCGAGGTACAACCCCTGCGCAGCCCGTTTTAGGCCTCCCTGGCCTACTGCAGCATTCCGCGCAGCCTGTTTTTGACCACCAGTGCTGCTGGAGGCTGGGAGGCTGAAAACAAGGCGTGGAAGGGAGTGCACCCTGAGCCGCTTTTGGCCAGTAAAGTGCTGCAGGAGGCCGTTCAGGCCAAAAGCGGGCCCATGCCCTATTTTGGCTGGCAGGGTGTTGCAGGACGTGTCCATCCAGTGGTGGGTTGCCTCCGGTTCACACTGGTTCTATAGAACCGGTAGTAAAACCAGCGGGAGGCTCCGCCCACCAACCCCGACGTCACCAAAACACTTCTGCGCTGCGAACCGGTAGAAAAGGTAAGTAGAACCCATTCCTGTCTCCGTCCTGTTTTCCTACCTGCTCCCCACCCACCCCTCCGCCGGCCCACAGAAAACCATAATGCTGATCTGGCCCTCAAAGAAATCCAGTTTGACACCCCTGAGCTAGTGCAAAATGGAGCAGTTATGGGTGCCTATCTTTTAGAGCCCGGGATGCTTCTGCTCTGTAGTTTGTGAGTATGCTTTCAGGTTACAGCAGGATTGTCTCTTCCTGGTTGTATCTACCTGTCCAGTTAGACCAAAAAGAAGATGCATGTTCCAGGTACCGTCTACTAGTGAGTGTCATCTGGCAGGACCCAAGCTTTCTTGTCAGGACATCCACCCGAGACATCAGACTTGCCCTGATCCTGCTTACAGTTTGTAATGCCTTAAAACCTGATTTTATTATTGAAACTGGGGCCCGAGATGTAATCATATCTGCATCATGTGCTAATTGTTGGTGGTGGTTGGTTTTTCTCAGCTTATCTTGCTTTTAAGTATTATGAGATGGACAGCCATAATGAAGTAAATATTAATGCACCATATTAGTCTAAAATGCAAGGGGCATAAGTCAGAAAAAAAATATTTTCTTTCCTAAGTGATTTTGTTTTCTGATTTGTCCATTAGATATTCTCATATCTAATTACCAATTGTCTCTCAGCACCTGTTTTTTTTTTTTCATGCAACTTGGCATGCAAAACAAGGATAAGAAGTGATGGGGAAAGGAATGATACCCTATAATGAAAATATTGTAAGAAAATGGAGATATGTCTCCAGACATGACTGTGGTGAACTTAAAAAAAAAATCCTGATTGAAAGTGATTTGACAGTTTACAGTTTGTGCTTGTCACCAATTTTTTATTGGAACTGGCAACTTCCACACTTTATAGTAACAGAATGACAGAAAAATAATGTTCACTATATATACAGCATGTACACAGGCATCTTCACCATACACGAGGCTAGTGATCTTGACAATCTCATCTCCACAGTCATCTGTGCACAAAAAGACATCATCCATCAGACATTATGTGAACATTACAGTGAAATGACATTCCAAGTCCAGTGAAAATTCAGCGTAATACAAAACATACCAATCTACTGCAAATGACATCCTTTAAAATAATAATTACTCAGTAGTCATTTAGCTAGAGTCTGAAGCAGAGATGTGTTGTGTAGTTATAAGTCTCTTAAGGGAAGCAACCTCTGCAGACAAATTTGCTATGCCCCGTTTCAAGTACAAGTTTTCTGTCTCAGAGACTTTGTAGGAATTGTCTTTAACATCAAGCCCTGTGGTTTTGCAGTCACTCTGAGTTTTTTCAGTGAGTTCTTTTTGATGGTGCCAGTGTTCTGGTTTCAGAGACCAGTCTTGGATATTAGTCACTTGAATTGAGAAAGGAGTGTGAGTATTGTGTGTTAAATTTTGTGCATTATTCTTTTCAAGTTCAAAATGTCTTTTAGATGACATATCAATAGGTGACAGTCGTTTTTGTGTGGCATCATATTCATTATCCAACATTTCCACTTTGATTTGCATGGCCTTTGCCTTAATTCTCAGTTTATGAGGAAGTGCAGAAGAGCTTACCTCTGGAACTTTAACTATGGCATTAGTATTTTTAAGTTCAACAGGAGAATGAATTGGACCTTTAGGAACCTGCTGCTCATCTTCTCCATCTGATGACTTTCCCACAACACCCTCATCAGTTTCTGAAGTCCTTGGAGAATTGCTGGAGGACCTGTTTGCTTGCAACAGTGGAGGGGAATGTGAATAGCCATTAAAATGGCTTCCAATGAAGCCTGGATATATTGAAGTTGTAAAGGACCCTCTTTCATCCCGTGAATCTCTTGTATAGTTTTCTAATTCCATAGGTTCTTGCTTTATGAGTTGGAATTTATTATCAGTATTTCTGCTATTGTTTTGTGTGGGGCTTGCTTGAGTGTGCTCTATTGATGACACTTCAGATACATCAGATAAAGAGCTTTGTGGTGAGTGCTTAATGACAGATATGCAACTACTGCTTACAATAGTTGGCTCATGTTCATCAATGAAAGTGTTAATACTTGATTTGGAATTCTGGTATTCTTGAAAATAAACAACTGTTGAATTGTTGAGCTTCTGAATCTCTTGGGCATATGCAGAAGAGCTTATTAAACCAAACTTTAACTTCAGTGAAAGTAACTCAGCTTTTAAAGTGGCATTTTCTTCTCCCAGTGCAATTAGCTTGTTCTCCAAGACAAGATCGTTCAGTCGCCGTTTTTCCCTAGACCTTTTGGCAGCTTCATTATTTTTACGCCGTTTTTCCCAGTACATAGCATCTTTCTTTTCATCTGGAATGAATTCCCGCTTTCTCCTGCATGCTGAAGCCTTGTTTTTCGTAACAGCTCCTTCTGCAAGTAACATTTCATCACCAGTAGCTAAGTCATCCGATACATCAGTCAGTGTAGAATTAAGAGCCATAATTTTGTCCATGTTGCCACTTGTATCAGCAGATGCCTGTTCTGTTTTAATGGACTGCATTTTTCTTAGCTGCATCAGAAACAAGTTTCAGTAAATATGTAAATAATATGATAAAGTAACCTTTCAGGGCCTTTTGTAGAACTAGAATAATTAGATATATACAGTGATTTTAATTCCATAAGTATTATTCTGTTTATTCCATAGTCTCAGGCATCTTGGTGAAATGTTCCTCTGAGCTGATCCATCTGAGAAGCTTCTTTAAAAATCTGTGGCATACAAAAGAATAATAATTGTTTAGTTACTAATTTTCAGTCTCTCTCTTTTTTTTAAAAAAGAAAGCATTTGCAACACTTTTAATTGTATTATGCATTTATCCTTTATTTATCATTTACACAATATTTACGCTCCCTCATAAACTGACTCAGTGGCTAACTATAATGCATAAGTACACAATCCAGTAAAAACCACAATACCCTCAGACCAACATAACATAACGGTAGCTAAAAAAAATTCTGCCCAGTCACTAAAAACTTAAATGCCTGCTTAAAAAGGAAAGTCTTCTCAGGGCAGCTTTTTTTAATAATTTTTTGTGTGTGCTTAATGCACATATAAAGGGCAGCTCTTTGACTACACAGTTGGATCTACCACCTTGACTTTTTTAACACCCACCCACCTAAACTCACAGATCCCCCTTATATTGAAGCAACTAAAGAGAAGGTCTTCCTTCCGATCATGTCCCTTTTGCTTCTCACAGTGACAAAATCTTGAGGAAGTCCTCTCTTGGTATTTTTACATCATTTACATTTTATAAAAGAGAATTATTTTTGTAAAGTGATCCCTAACATAAACTGGCAATGTGCTGACCAGAGCTTTGTATTCATTTACTGATTAGGCAAATGTATAGGGCTGCCCAACTCATATATGGTGACTCCAAGTAGCTTACAACATTAAAAACCCACTATCTAAAAACCCTCCCCTCCCCCATCCCATCCCTATTTACAGATAGTGCCTTACACATTACATGATCTGTCATGTACATAGAGTGCAGATCAGCTATTAATAACTACATGTTTAAAAACACAACTAATTGAAAGACATCGTTAAAACCTCATTAATAAACACAAACAGCATCTACCTAACAAACTAGCTTAATCATTATTCCTACAACTAAATGAAATCTACTTGTCTAAATATATAAATAGAACCATAAATATATTTATTGTGTTGAACAATTTTTAGAAATCCAATAAACCATCAATACCAAGGAGACATATTGCTTGCATTCCTCAGAAGGAATTAAAATCAAACATATCTACACACGTATATATTAAGCAGAGTGGGCAACATTTTCTGTCCAGATGCTACAACTCACTCCATTCTGGAGGATTACAGGAACATTTCTGTTTGACATGAATAGAAAGAGCAGGCACAAATTTTCAAACCCTGCAGATTTTGGAAGCTGTGTTCTACTGCTTCCAAAATGCCGTACCTCAAAAACATTTCCAATGGCCACCCCACCCACCCCCACAGTTTATGATCTTTTTGCCAAGAAACAGCATTTACTTCTGATTTCTGGCAAAAGCAAACCTCAAAGCAAACACTGGGTTCACCAATGATTGATTCAGTATACTTCTGAGTTATCCGTCAAACTAATAAAATTTTAGATGGTCCTTGCATAACCCAAATTAGGTCTGAAATTGCCATCACTAAGCAAAGCGCTCGTTAGGTGAAATATCTGAATACATCACTGAGCAACAGCAGTTCCAGTAGTCTGGTTGCAGTCATTAGGTGAGGACCATGCCACCATTAGGCAACATAGTCTACCCGCTTCCCTCCTAGCCATCCCTGGCTGACCATTGTCCAGCTGACCTTTGTGGCCAGCCGCTATAAATCCTTTGGAGTGGTAGCCACAATAAATTTAATTTATTACTCCATAACAGCAGTAGTCATATAAAGCAGTCGTATACATTTATCATATAAACCAGGGGTCAGCAAACTGCGGCTCTGGAGCCTCATGTGGCTCTTTCACCTCTCTGCTGCGGCTCCGTCACTCAAAATATGCGTCACAACCACCGATGTGCGACACCCGCCGGCACACAATTTATTGAGCTTTTCAACCCCCAGTAGGCCAACCATGGATAAATCCAAGAAAAGAAAAGTTTCAGAAGAAAACAGGACGTTTAATTGAACTACATATACTAGTTTTGTGGCCACTCAAGAAATAGTCAGGCACGAGAAAGGTTTTGTGGCTCCCAGTGTTTTCTTTTCTGTGGGAAACAGGTCCAAATGGCTCTTGAGTGTTCATTTTACACTATTCCAGAAAAAATAAACATATACATTTTACTGCTGATAATTTATTGATTTATGTTTGAAGCACAGAAATAATGATGTAGTTGCTTTCTAATTAATTCTAACTGAGTGGAGTGGGTGATAAATAATGCTTTATAAAGTCAAGGAAATTAGGAAATGCAGGCATATGTCTCTTATGTTTGCTTACATCTTGATTTCTCTCTTTAGTAATTGCTAAATCTTTTCTCAATCATTTTAGCAAATGATTGCTATAAATTACCCAATTTCTGATACCCAATTTACCCAATTTTCTGCTAGAAGATCAATATAGCTCAAACACTTTTCACCTGGAGATGGAAGCTTCCTTTGCGTGCCAATGGGCCAGTTAAGTGGGACACAATTTTGCTGCTTCCAAGCGCTCCATCTGTGCTCAAAACACTTTTCACCCTAAGACTGGAAACTTCTGGGGGCCATGATCTTGCACGACTTCAGGAATCCATCCGCTTTTGCAGAGAATGGGTGTCTGAAGTCCCACGATATCAGGGCACCCAGAAGCTTCCAGTCTGTGCAGGAAAAGTGTTTGGACACCAACAGGAGGCTTGAAGCAAAGCGATTTCTCTGCCCCAAAGCCTCCTATCGGCATGCAAACGCTTTTCTGTGCCAAGATTGGAAGCCTTTGGAGGAGTCTCAGAGATTGCCTGCCATTCCAGAAGTGGCAGACAGGTTCGGTGAGTCAAACAATCTGGGCAGGGCCCACTCGTCCTGCTCTCCCTCTGTTCTCACCGCTGTTGTGACCTAGGCCCAAGTAGTTATAACCAGACACAATCAGTCCTAAACAAACATATTTTATTAGAACAGCTGAGAATTACTTCATTCTCATCTTAATCCAAATTAAATCCAAAACAAATTCTTCATAAACAGTCCTTCGGCCTTATCACCAACCTTTGTCTAACTTTGGCACCCTGTTTTTCTTGGCAAAAGTTCAGAAGCAAGAGATGCTGACAAGAAACAAATGTAGCAACATTGCTTTTCTACAAAGATCCCAAGAGCCGTTGCTACTCTTTTAAGCCTTCTGGGAGGCACCAATCATCTCCTGGCCTTAGTCTCGAGTCGTCCTTTTTGCTTTAGCTGCTCTTGTCTTCTGGCAGCTCTTCGCATGTACGTATTAGGAACAGGCTCCTCCTGTTCCTCTGCTCTCTGCTATCCACCTCTGGAGGCTCCGGAGTCCGCGCATCGCTCCCAGATGGCCCTGGCCCCATCTCTGCCTCCGACGCAGAACTCTCATCTGAGCCTTCCCCTGACTCCAGGACTGGCCCATTGTCCTCCCCAGCCTCCTCACTGTCTCACTCCGCTGCAAGCTCTGCAGGTTGCTGGTGGACCACAACAACCGAGAGCAGGCAAAGAAACAGAGAGGCTGGAGAGGAGACAGGTCACTAGATCTTCAAAAGGCCTGCTTGTGGAGATCGGGGGGAGGGGGGCAATAGGCAGGATGAATGTTGCAGTGTTTCTGCAGTCATTCTAAGAGTGAACGACTGCCGTAGTGCTCCAACATTTGTAACCTCAGGTCGGGTTCGGTTATGTTGCAATTTTGAACGGTTGCACTACAAGGATGAAGAAAACACTACAAGGATGAAGCTATATTAAAACAGAAACACCAGTATCCTTGATTAATAAAGCAATATCAATTACACCAAAGTTTAAACATGTTTTCAGCATCACTTACACAAAAATAAGGTTGGTGCTTGCTTTATCTTTAGTACTATACATACAGCATTCCACAGAATTGAGGCCATGGCAGAATAGGCCTTTTTCCTCATTGGTTATTCTTGATATGGATGAATTCGTTGAAGCACCCTGACCTCATGTTTTTAAAGCCTTATAGGCTAACATCAAAATCCTAATCTTAGTTCATTGGAAAATTAACAGCAAGTATAGCTATTTCAACAGAGAGGATGAGGCATTATACACAACAGCCTAGCTGGTGGTGCTTCCAAGGACAACAGTATATACCAATATATACTGTATTTTTAGCATTCAATATAGCAATAGCACTTAGACTTATATACTGCTTTACAGTGCTTTATAGCCTTCTCTAAGTGGTTTACAAAGTCAGCATATTGCTCCTAACAATTTGGGTCCTCATTTTACCCACCTCGGAAGGATGGAAGGCTGAGTCAACCTTGAGCCTGGTGAGATTTGAACTGCCAAATTGCAGTCAGCAGTCAGCCAGCAGAAGTAGCCTGCCATACTGCACTCTATCTACTGCATCACCATGGCTCCTATGGCCTGTTATTCATCCCATTCCAATGCAAATAATGATTCAATGTCATAGCACTAGAGGTATGGAATAGTTAGTAATTTAGAATGAACACAATCTAATAAGAATCATTATGCTAATAAAGAAACATGTATTTCACTTCTTTCAAAAACTGAAGTTCCTTTTTATTACAGTAAATGAATAAAATTGAACTGAATGAAGGAAATGGTAAACAAAGTACCATTTCCTCTGACAATATGAAAAGCAGTCTTGTGGTTAAAATAAGATAAATCTTCTGGTAACAAATTCAATATTTACAATAACCACAAAGTTAAAGTGGGTTTTTTTTCTCACATTGTGTCTTTACAAAGAGTTACTATTTAAAAATCTACTAAAACACTGCAAGATTCCATTAACTTTATACGTGTCTATACTGTATAGTTTGCTATGGCACAATATCAAAGTCAAACCTTGGATGTCTTTCAATTTCTTTGTTTATATGTCAGCTAGAACTTCATCTGTTGATAACAGCAAATCAAGTCAATTTTTACTACTGCTATTTATAATGTAATTGTAAAATATGATATGTGTGTATATATACATAAATTAGTGAACTGTAATTCCATCAATTACTTTATTTCAAATTCTATCATTTCTTCTATGGTTAATTTCACAGTTGTTTGTTTATTTATGCAATTTATCTACTACCTCAATCCTCATTGACCTGGTGAGTAGTTCAGATATTAAGATAGAAATAAGAATAAAGTCTACATTTAAAAGCTTAGATAACAAGATTAAGCCCTACATGGCATGGGCCCGGGAAACTTGCAGGACCACCTCCTACCGGCCTCCCACCGCCCAGTGCATTCACATAGAGCTGCCTTCCTCCGGGTGCCGTCGGCCAGACAATGTTGGCTGGCAACCCCCAGGATGAGGGCATTCTCTGTGGCTGCACCGACCCTCTGGAATGGGTTACCCACCGAGCTCCAGACAGCTCCCGATCTCCGCACTTTCTGCGCTGGCCTGAAGACATGGCTGTTCCAGCAAACTCCCTGATCAACTACGAGGTTTTAATTTTGGGGATTTTAATTTTCATATTGGTTTTAGGTGTTATTGCTGTTGTCTTATTTGTGTGAGCCGCCCTGAGTCCTTCGGGACAAGGGCGGCATATAAATTTTAATAATAAAATAAATAAAAGTAACTACACTCAATCTATGGTCAATCGCCAAATGCCTTCCAGAACAAACCAACTTTTTATTACCCAATTATAAATGCTACCTTGCATCTCTTGAAATATCTTTTTAAATACAATGAATTACTAAAAATTGTTTACAGCATTTAACAGCATTACATTTAACAATGTAATAATCAGCCACAACTAGTTTAATATTGAAAAGGGCAACATGAAAACCAAATAAGTTCATAATGCTTCATCCCTACTTTTTAACTATTCCATACTTAAAAATGATATGGCTTCTGTTGTCTTCAAAAACACAATTTCTGAAAGACTCCTATTCAGCCTGACTGGACCTTCAAGATAAATTATCTTTGGTTAAGAGGCAATGAAGGGGAATGTTATGCAATTTACTATTTTTATCCTCTACACCTGGAGTTTGCATCATAATAATGAAACTCAGATATTCATTTGCAGAAGGACAAAAGGAAGCCTATGAAACAACAGAGTTGATAGTATTCAACTAAATCTATGCAAAAAGACTAAAAGCTGTATTTACCTGGTTTGACCATTAACTACATTAACCCTCACTGTTGAAATGAACAGAGGCATCATATTTTTAGTCAAACCAATTATTTACCACTGTGATATAATATAATCTCTGAGGGAGAAGGGTTGTTCAAAAGTATGAAATATAAACAAATATAAATTTGCAATGATACAACTGCAGTTGATCATCAAACTGCCTGGCTTTCTTTGTCTAGCTTGATTCTAAAGCACACAATGATATTTTCTGTTACTTTCTAATTAAAGATTTATAGACTAGAATAGATATTATTCTAAAACAACAATCAGAGTGTTAAAAGACCAACATTGTCAGATAAATACCTGGAATGTTTCTATTAACTTTGCAACCTTTAGTCATTATCGTGTAAGGCATACAGGATGCTCAGTCATGGGGCAAACTACATACATACAGTAGTTAGTTCTAAACATAACAAGTTTCAACTAAAGGGCTTGTCAAATTCTTGGTATTTTTAATAGCAAGTTTTACTGTTGAAGGACAATGTTGTATGCATATATTTAATTATATTACTTTTACACTTGAATTAATAATTATTCAGCTTTTACAACACATTTTTCATTGTTCTCAACTTATAAAAAACAAAAGTTTCAAGAATTGTTCCTAGGCATAAACATTATTTATATTTAGAATCAGAGCTATAAGTAAATCACAATCTCGTTTAAAATAAAATTAAATTTCTACCATTCTAGATCAATCCATCTATTTTAATAGACACTGAATAAAGCAAATACCTAAAACAATCATGTTATCAACTGTTTTGGTTATTGGCTCTGAATCAGAATCTAAATCTGAGTTTGATTTAAAAAAAAACAAAAACAAAACTTGAGTTGCGATCCTATTTGGGAATAAACAATTTTAAATGTAATGGGTCTGATTTCTATATAGGTTTCTGCTGTTAATCTCAGTTGATTATCTGTAAAATGAAATTATGGCCATGTCTGCATTTAACATTTAAGTTCTTCTATGCTTTTTTTGCCAGCTTGACTTAAAACAGTTTAAGAAAACCCTGCCTCAACTGAGATACTTTGGCAACAACTTGCAAGTTATTCAGTCCAGATAGTAGACTATCACATACTCCCATGTCTTGCTGGATATATTTATATAGCTGTGTTAAATTAAATTTATATAGAGAAGGAAAGCATCAAAATACTTCTGTCCACAGGCAAGTATATAAATTAGCAAAAAAAAAAAAACCCAAAACCCTAAGACCCTGATGGTGAATCTATGGCACGGGTGCCACAGGTGGTGCACGGAACCATATCAGTGGCACGGGAGCGTTTCCGTAGCTCAGCTCCAGCGTGCATGCGTGCACTGGCCAGCTGATTATTGGGCCTTCCGGTCCCACCAGAAATTGGGAAATGGGCTGTTTCCGGCCTCTGGGGGGATGGGGAAGGCCGTTTTCGCCCTTCCCAGGCTTCTAGAAAGCTTCTGAAGCCCGGGGAGGGTGAAAAACGGGCCTACCGGGCCCACTGTGACATTGCGTGCTAAAAGTGGCGGGGGAGCGCAGGGGTCGCATTGAATTATGGATGTAGGCATGCATGTGGGTGACCTCCCAGTGTTCCCCCTGCTTTTGGCACGTGATGGCAAAAAGGTTAGCCATCACTGCCCTAAACAAACCCTAAGATTGACTACTGCAACGCTCTCTACATGGGGCTGCCCCTGAAGACCATTCGAAGACTTCAGCTGGTACAGAATGCGGCCACGTGGGTAGTGATGGGAGTGTCCCGACGCTCTCATGTTACACCCCTCCTGCGCAACCTGCATTGGTTACCGGTTGCCCTCCGTGTGAGATTCAAGGTGCTGGTGATTACCTATAAAGTCCTACATGGCTTAGGACCAGGGTATTTGGCGGACCTTCTGCGGCCAGCAACAGCTCCCCATCACCCGGTGCGTTCCCACAGAGAGGGCTTACTTGGGGTGCCGTCGGCCAGACAGTGTCGGCTGGCGACCCCTAGGGAGCAGGCCTTCTCTGTGGGCGCACATACCCTATGGAATCAGTTCCCTCTAGAGCTCCGGATGGCCCCCGACCTTTGCTCTTTCTGCCGCAAACTAAAAACGTGGCTATTTCGCCTGGCCGTCCTGGACTGATGGGGGTTTTTTAAATGGATTTTAATTGATTTTAGGGATTTTATGTGTAACTTTTAACCCGAAGTTTTTGTTTTATTTTTCTGTTTTATTGTTGTGAGCCGCCCTGAGTTCTCTCGGAGAAAGGGCGGCATATAAATCTAAACAAAAAAATAAATGAACAATACAACTGTTTTCTGCTGTCTTATTTTTAATGTCTTTCAGACCTACCCTTACCATGAGTTATTTGATAGCAAAACAATTATATATCTTGTTTTATAAATAAAAGATTGCTGATTGGAAACCCAAAATAAACATGAAATGTTAATCTTATTATCACTCAATGTTGACAAGGCATCCATGGGGAGAGGGGAGTCAGAATGCAAAAGAGCAGGTACAATAAATATTGTGATGCTAGCCTTGCCGCTATTGTATGTGTGTACCATATTGGCACATGTACAAAAGGGATAAGGCTTAGGTTGTAATACTGCACCTGCCAGAATGGAGTTTTACTCATCCTTTACCAGTTACCACTGTTTCAATTATCTGCTATTGAAAACATACCACTCTCATCTCAAATAAATCTTATATGACTTCACAAAATTTATGACTTCACAAAAGATGGAAGGATAGATGGAAAGTAGACAATTTTCTCTTCCATACCCAATCTTCCATATGTTCTGTATGAACTTTCATTGGACTCTATGTAAAGTTCAGTATTTTCTTAAAAGGCAATTTTATATAATTTATGGAATTAGGGTTAGAATAAATAATATTATTTACTTTACACATGTATAAATCTTAGTGTTTTTCTGTTATTTTCCAAAATTCATAATTATTTAACTATACATAGAATTTTATAAAATATCCTTTACAAAATTTTATAAAATGTTCAATAATAAACATTTTTCTCCCCATCCCAAGAATAGGCAAAAGGATAAGAGTTCTGAATCTGATCAATTAATACATTTTATTACATTACACTAACAGTGAGTACTTGATTTATTTAAATACATTTCTGTCAAGACTATGATTACAAAACTATATCAGACATTTATCTCATAATTTCAGTTGATTCTATGGTTATATAAAAGTACCAACTGGTAAATGATTTATAGAAGTACTAATAAATGATATATACAAGTTGGTGAATGACAATCGCTCTTAATTAAATGGTAAGGGTGCTCTTGAGTTGAACTTGATCTTTGGTGACTTCAAGTATGAAGTTTTATTGGCCTAGTTACAAAAATAGTTTGCCTGTAATTTTTCCAGGATGCATTTCCAGAGTCTCAGTCTAACTAGTGGCTTTGGAATTTCCAAGTAGTTCTCAGTCCAATTACTAAACAGGCCCAACTTGCTTACCTTCCAAGATCTGGCATAACTCAAACAATTACATTGCTCCCAGTGTTGCTATATACAAAGCTGAACGTCTTCCTTACTGAACACATAAACATGGTTTATGACAAGCCTGTCATACTGAGGCGTCTATTTTTTGTTCAATTTAAATACTTGTAAGGTGATTCTTTTTTGAGAACTTCCTATAACAAAAAGCTCTATTATTACTACTTTTTATTTATTTTACTAATCACACCTATATAAGCCACCTGTCTCTGTAAAAGCAACTTATTACCTCGCAAAAAAAAATTCATATCTTTTTTACAACTTAAAATAATGCAATCCTCTGAAGGCTATTTTGGTTGTTGCTAACACAAATCAGCATTTTTTCAATCATCTACTGATCTGAACTATAAAATGGAATAAGGTAAGTGGCAAATCTGGCTGATTCAATATTATTTCTAGTCAAAGTTAATTTGGATCTATTTGGGATGAAATGCATCTTGGATCTATTTGCTACAAAATGCATCTTCCAGTTTCAAGACATCAGCTTTATGAATTTTTGTGAGAACAGCAATGTCTCTAAGCAAAAATCTTAATTTCTTCATATTAATGATGTTAATTTGTGATAACAATACAGTGGGAAAAACATATTTAACAATATTTCTATACTGAATAATAAGAGTAAAACGCACAAAAGTTACTAATGAAAGCCATTAAAACAAAACTTCAGGAAGCCATGCTATCCTACACTGTATACAGTTTGCTATTTATGGGAAACAATGAATTTAGATAGCACTTATAGCTCTGAAAAAGCAAATAATTATTTACAATAAATGAAAAACTTTTTCTAATGGTACATGCTTTTAAATAGACTGAAACTGATTGAGCTTGTATGAAAAGAATTCATGTCCGAGTCAATTTAAAAGTTATTTTAGCATAGATGAGACATACATCCTAACAGAAATCACACAAAAGTTTACACATTATTAGTCTCAGCAGTATGAGTCACATTTTGGCATGCTTGTTTTTCTTTGTCATAGTAGAGATTAAAGTTCTGTCCAGATATGGAAAGTAAGTCTGATTACAGATCACAGTGAGAAAAAAATGATAAAGTAACATCATCTATATTACTTATTATTAAGTTATTACTTAAAATTTCCAGAAATAATAATCTTATGCAGCTTGAGGCTATAGAGACTTAAAAAACTCTACATTAAGTAAGAATGTATTCCAGTTTTAATTACAATGAACTTCTAGCATGAAAACTCCTTTAATTTAAATAATACTGTAAGCTTATTGCTTAATGCACTGTAAGCCGCCCTGAGTCTCCGGAGAAGGGCGGCATATAAATCAAATTAAAAAAAAAAAAAAAAACTGTATATAAAGGTCAGATCAACGGTCTGTTACATAATAGCTATGCTAAGTATTAGCATAAATATATTGTCAATTTGGTCAATTACCAATACCACAACAGTTTAGAAAAAGAAAATTTGTGACTTTATATTAATGCTTATAAAAAGCATATGTATGCGTATGTGTGAGTGCGTGCGTGTGTCTTTTAGATATTCTGAGTTTGAATAAATATAATTTCATGAGCTAGCACGTAGCATGCCAAATGTGTCTGCCAAACAAGTTTTAAATTGATAGAAGAGAATATTTGTAACTCTGGATTAAACTGCAGGGTCCTTGGTACTCTCTGAGTTTAGTTGTTTTCTTGTACACGTTTCACTACCAAACTAGATAATATTATCAATGCTAGTTTTCTGTGCAATTTATTGGAGATGTGTATCAGACGCTGGCAGGTAGGATATCCTGTCCTAGGCATTTGTGCATGAATAGTTGTTCCTTGGTGGAAGTGTGCCTACACACAGATATCTCTGATTTTTCTAATACTGATGACGTTACCTAGTTTGGTAATGAAATATCTGCAAGAAAACAACTGAGCTCAGAGAGCATCAAGGAACCCTCAAGGTTTAAATTGATTGAAAACCATTTTGAAGTTTCCTATAAACCCACAGCGCTGGTCTCTCATAAAAGGTTGTATATCCTAGCAAGATAATCTACAAGAATCTGTTGTGCTTATGAGTCACATCTTTTGCTTAACAATATGTAATAACCCTAAAACAAAGCATTTTTATGTTCAGAATATTGCATCACTCTGATGTTATAATATCCAGAGATCAAGAAAATAATGTAACAAGGTACCATCCGGGGAAATGATATTATTGCATAAATGAAGTTTGCACAATCTTTAGCAGAATTAGCCCAGTTTGCAACAAACGAAAGATATATGTTTTGTTTCAAGATACAAGCAACTGAAAGTGATTGATATCTTGTACAGATTGTACATTAACTGCTAGCACTGTTTTTCTCCACAGCCCAACATAAACAGCAAAAAGCAACAGTAGTCTCACATTACTCATAGGGAGAGAGTAAACACAAAAACTATTGCTTCAAAAAATAAATTCCAATAGAAAACTGAATCTGTAAGAACAAATAAAAATTGTAAAAACCAATTCCTGGAAGAATAAATGGTTAAAACATTTAGTAATTAAAACTGAAAAGGTAGAATAACTATTGGGAAAGCTGTTAATGAATTAGTCAACTTATGAAATTCACTATCACTTTGAACAATAATTTGTCGCTCTCTAACCTGGGATTGAAGTTTTTCCTTTCAGTTATGCATTATTGCCTGGTAATTTTCTTACACACATGTGCTATGTAAAAAAAATTATCAGGGCAGAATATATAATAGAATGATTCAGGCTTGCAAATAATATTTTTTATTTATTTACACCTAATTTTTATAACTACTGATCCCTTGAGGAAAATAAATATTTACAATCAAATTTCACCGTTCAGATGCTGTAACCAAATGTACCATTGTTATGCAGAGGAAGTCCCTAGAATCTCCTGGATACCTTCTGTTAGGGCATTCCCTCACTATATGCTGGATAGTCTGTCGAGGGGCCCCGCAATAACATTGTGCTGAGGATGTCTTTCCCCATTTATACAGGGAGTCAGCATACACCCCATGAGTTGTTCTAATTCTATTATATGTCACCCATATGTGTCGGGGTAGGCTAAATCCTGGAGGTATACTACTAGGACTGATATGGTCGGAGACATCTTGGGGGGAACAGCTATTCCACGCCTCCATCCACTTTTGTGTGGTTTTCTGATGATCGGCCATCAACTTACGCGCTGTCAAGATTGGTGGATTTCTTGACTTTAATCGGCATCTTAAGAGATCAGGAATGTATCCATGTATGGGTAGAAAGGAATCTTACTATACTCCCGAATGAGAGTTTCTTGTCATCGTAAGTGCGGGGGGAGTATGTGACTAAGAACTAGTAACCAGTAACTAGGTGTAGATTTTATGCACCCAGTAATTAGCCTCATCGTATGGTTAAGTTGAACATCAATAAGTCCTGTATGTGAGCTGTTTATCCATACAGGTGCACAGTATTCCGCTGCAGAGTAGCAAAGCCCGAGGGCTGCACATAGGAGAGTTGGGGCTGAAGTTCCCAAACTGGATCTCCAAACTCGACATTAAACTTTGAAATGTTATTTCTGTTTTCCTTTTAGGTTTTCTTACTGCTTTTTTATTGTTTTAATTGTTTTTAACCTGTAAAAATGAAGTGTTTTAATACTGTGTCAGTAAGTGTTTAGGAATATACTGAAATTTTGAGCTGGGTAATAGAATGTTATGAACCAGAGAAACAACAGTAATTATAAGTTCATTTTTTAAAAGAGAGAGAACTTCAGACTAGCAGCAGAACCCCTGAAATAGAGAAGTGGGTTCAGATATATTCTGATTAATTCTTTAATAGAATTGGTAGGAATCTTGAGATTCTCAGCAACAGTAAACAATAGATTTGTTCTATAAAGGAAAAGAAGTTAAAACTCTGTATGCTTTTCAGCTCAGAGAAAAAGATGTTAAAGAATTAGTCAAACCTTTCCCCAACATAATGTGTTCTCAATATTCCTCCAAATGTATTGTGGTATACTTCCCATTATTACAGCCACTTTGATTGAGAGTTATAATATTTGCAATATAATGCATTTGAAAGGCAACAGGTTGTAGAAGATTGAAATATATGTGCTACCATTAAGTTCTACATCAATATTTCTAGCTAATATCAAAGGGGTGTGTGCGCGTGTGTATAGTGTTACAGAAGTAGATAACAGGACTATAACTAGTTCATGAATTGTTTCAGAAATTCATTATTGTAGAATACAAATGTAAAATAAAGCTAAATAGTCTGGGTAAACCCCATTGACTTAAATATAGTTAAGCATATTGAACAAATCCTCAGAAATACCATGATGCTTATGCATATCAGTAAATCAATTGTATCAGTATTTTAAATTATGATTTAAACTTGAAAGAAATTATTTTACTAAAGGTGATACTAGTGTAATGCAACTATTTTTATAACTTGCACTGCTAGGTTTTTATGTTTTAATGATATATCTCCCTGTTTCTGTTTTGTTTTGTTTTGTTTTGTATTGGAGAGTTATATTTATTTTAATGCCTAAAATCTGACATTATGAAATATGGTGTTGAACTATTTTAATTAAATAAATTTTCTATGGGGCTTAATTGATTTAATCTCTCTACAAAATACATGGACACATTCTTCACATTCAACTTCAGTAATTATTCTCACTTTAAACTTTCAAATCCAAAGTCCTTTAGTTCAATTTGCTATTTAATCTTATGTTATGTTGCTACACTACCATACACTTTATACATTGTCCCAAACAAACCATGTCAATCACCAAGTCAGCCAACTGATTTTGCTGACTCAATGCAGTACAATAGCATTTATTTTTTCCTCTCCATATGTGGGACTACAATTGCCATCTGCTAACCATTTTAGGCAGTAGTGGGGTTTACTTCATGTAGATGTATGTAGGATTATGCAGTCAGTTATGACTAAGAAGTATATTTAACTGCATAACTTATTTGATAAGCATGACCCATAATGCTAGATAGGTCAATGATTAAGATTTGTCTATACATATTTTCTCAAGTGATAGTACAGTAGGATGACCAATTCCATCTGATATTCCTTTGGGTTGATTCTAAATTATGTAATAAAAAGGGAACTATAATTTTGTACCTATTATCTCAGTGGAAACAAAAAATAAATGAAAAATAAAATATTATGATGAATTCCTATGATTGGAAAATGTTCAAAAAGCAATGATTAGGATGTGTACTGCCATTTATCTGTCCAAGTCTATACAGATCGAAAAGAATTGCTCATGTGCTCTCCCTCCACCCAAAGTATTTATGGCACATTTGGGCCCTAAGCTCTCTTTATTTAAGGTCATGGTATTTTTTTCTGAACTGTACTGAATATACTGCTTTTGTAAGAGCCCATGAGCATTAATTATAAGCCAAAGCTTTCTTGCTCCAAGAGAAGGAAACCCATCGACCCATGCGCTCCCACAGAGAGGGCCTCCTCGGGGTGCCATCAGCCAAACAGTGCAGGCTGGTGACCCCCAGGGGGAGGGCCTTCTCTGTGGGGGCACCTACCCTCTGGAATCAGTTGCCCCCAGAGATAAGGAGAATCCATGACCTCAGTGCCTTCCGCCGTGCCCTTAAAACCTTCTTTTTCCAGCAAGCCAGGCTGGCCTAATTTTTTAAGTGTTTTTAATTGTTTTGTTTATCGTTTTTAATTAATGGGGCCAAATTTATTTATATCTTTTAGCTGTATTTTAATATTTGTATTTGATGTTTTTACTTGGCTGTTCACCGCCCTGAGTCCTCAGGGAGAAGGGCGGTATACAAATTCAAAATAAAATAAAATAAAAATAAATAAATAAATAACTGTGAAAGTTCTATATTTTTGTACATATTTGAAGTACAACCTATATGAGAGTTTATTCTACTATATTTTTGTTTACATGATTTATATAGCGACCAATCTCACTTTTATGTGACTTTAGGCAGCGTACTATAAAACAAAATACATAAAATATACAATATAACAAAAATCAAAAATAGAAAACATAGCATAATCTAACCAATCATTCACACAACCAAGAGATGGGCTTTAACCCATGCCCAGAGCCGCAGGCCTGGTCACAAAGTCAAGTTTTCAGGCCTTATGAAAGACTAACAGGGCTAGAACAAGTCTTGGGGAATGATGTTCCAAAGGGCATGTGCCATGGCAGAAAAGGTTCTCCCTCTGGGCCCTGCCAGCTGACATTTCCTAGCCAACAGTGCCCACAGAGCATGCCAGATCAAGTAGGGCAGATAGGAACAATTGGAGAGACAGCAATTCTTTGAACAATTTATATACAAACATTAACCACAATACTGAGAAATCTACATTTTTACAATTCCAAAACATTGAAAAAGTTTGCCCTAAAAGCTTTTATATCTAGATTGACTCGCACTTGTACAATCAAGTGTACATGTGAAGATACCTTCTCAATTCCAATGATCAGTGGATCAGCTAAAACATATCAAAGACAAATAACTCCCTTTCTGGAATATGCAATATCTACCATAGTAGCACTAACAGATCTTGGAAAACTGGAAAATTCAATGTTAAAAAATTGCCAGAAACCCATATAAGATGATCCAGGAAATCTGATTAGCAGAATGGAAGCTAATCCAAATTTCCTGGAGTGTAGCATCACCATCCAGCAAATAGGACTTGTGATCCCACAAATTTTGGCAAGAAGAAACTGATGTATAAAATAGCCTGATCTACTTCTGAACAAAAATAAACTACTGTAGCTGGCAAACCTTATTTTCCTTGTAGATAATATTAGGAGGAAGGCAACAATTAACTCATGATTAACGAAAGAAAAATAATCCTAGGATGTTTGTACAGCCTGCACCTGGAAAGGACAGAACAAGTAACTAAGATTGGTGGTGATTTATTCTATTTTGGAAACGTCAGTTGTACTATCTTTTCATCACTGACCAGGCAATGGATATCCCAGGCTTTATTAATCCCTGCTTCGCCTCATCGAACATGCAAAGACGTAGCCCGGCCCACCCTTCACCCAAATTATTTCCACAAACTTCTCCAAACGTGAAGATTTCCAAATGTATGGACTTGAGGCAAGTCGGCTGAGTGCCTGGGCGACATTCCGGCAAGCTAGGCACAAAGGGACAGGGTCCCTCAGGCCGGCTGGGGAGGGAAAGCGCGCGCTCTCGGCTGGCTTAACCCAGTTCCATTTCCAAGGCAAGAAGGAGCCGGGAGAGAGAGGCAGGGAGGAGCTCTCCGCCCGCCCTCTCCCGCCCTGCCTCCCATCCCCGCGTTGAACAGCGCGAGTACACACACTACGTGACTGGAGACGCATCCCTCCCTCCGGCCAGCTTGTTCTGCTCTCGCTCCGTCAGTACAAAACAACTGTTATCCTGCTTTATTTATTCCTGCCCGAGCCAGCCGGGCTTGCGCTCTCCTCTCCCCCTCCCCGCCTTCCCCTCGCTGGAGCGCTGCCTGCCGCCTTTCCCGCCCCCCCCTCCGCAGAACAAAGGAATGCGAGGCGCCGAGGCAGCGCCCTCCAGCCAGCCCCTTCCAGCGCGCGCTTCTCGCCCAGTCATAACAACCAACGCCTAAGGGCTGCTGCGAGTCCTCCGGCTCTCTCTCCAGTCGCCGCCGTCGCCCTCCGCCCCGGGGACGCTCGCCCGGGCACCCTTTCCGGCACCCAGGAAGAGAGGCCCCAGTCCAGCGCCGCCTCACTCCTCCTTTCTTCAGTAGCCCGCATGGCGAGGCCAGAGCGGACACGAATGACCAGAGCAGCCTCGTTTTAAAAAACCGGAGAGAAAGCTTGTGAATGTCGGCGACGCCTCCTCGTCCCCTTAACTCGCGCGCGCGCTAGAAGAGCCAGCAGGAACATTTAAAAAGGTTGTTAACATTTGATTCCACGCCCCCGCCCTCAGAACATTTCACGGTTCGTAAAGAATGGGCCGTTTTCAGTGTAATCGCTGCAAAAAGTCGGGAACCCTCCCACCCCCCCACGCCCGCCGCCACCAAGGAAAAACTGGAAGGAGATTGTGCGAGAGCATCTTACGTTGCGCTTTGCACGGCAGGCTTCTGACCAAGTGACATAGATCACAGCAGGCTGAAGCTAACGGCTGCCCCCTCATCTCCCATGTCAGCACGGTCTCGTTTCTTCAATACAAGCTGCAGGGGGCAATGAGATACGAGACACTCACTTTTCCCGAAACACGTAATGATCTCCTAATAGGTCTGTTTCTGTCAGGGGGGGTTGGCGGGGGGTGGGTGGCTGGGAGATCATGCACGAAAACCGACACCTACCAAACCACTTGATGTCTGTGCGAGATGCCTTCCTAAAAATACCAGCCTTATCAGAACGTCTCCGAAGGCGTGGAGTTCAAAACGCGAGCAAATGTCCTTGAACGCCTATTTGCACAGCTCTGGAGAAAAGACCAGAAATAGCCCAGGAAGCTACAATTGCTTCAATGTGATGGAGCTAAATATAGTCGTGCGCAATTCTCATTTTAAGGGACGTGGCACATATTCAACAAGCCGAGTTGTCGCTCCATTTAACCACCGGTCTACTTTTCCAGAGGGGCGAGGCGGGACTTGGGGATGGGGTAGGGAGAAAAGAATTTGGACACCTCTTAGTCTAACGCTTTCTTTAAAAAAAAAAAAAAAAGGGGTGAATTGCTGTAGTTTCTTCGCGGGAAGGTTTATAAAATCACGTAATTAGCTTCCCAGCCTCGCTGCCAGCAAATTTTGTGGTTACATAATGCAACGTTTCCAGGAACGATCAAAGATTCAGGCATTGCCTGAAAACCAGTTGCCAACAGAGAGCAAACGGCAGCAAATACACACAGCAGCTTTAAAAAAAAAGCGCCTGGAAGAGAACGATTTGTTACGTGTATATTCCTTTTATAGTTATTTTAAACTGAATTCTGGAACGTAAGGACTTTTCTTTTAAAAGGATTCTCGAGGATCACAGTGGACACCTACTTGAAAGTTTCTGTATCATTTCTTAAACACATTTACTATAAAATATCCAGAAGAGATGAAATGTGTAACGAGACTCAGAATTCCACAGCGCTAAGCGAAAATTCTCCAAACACTGCACGTTCTCGCCCTATATTAGCGCTTGCCAATAGTTCACCCTGGACGGATTATGCAATGTATGAAATAACAAGTTGCACCAACCTCCCCTCTGGCTGTTTAAGACATTCATACAGTTAAAACGTGCGCCTAGAAAAGAAGTCCAATAAAACAGAGGCAGCTTTTGCAGAGAGGCATTTTTCTTACCATCCCCGACATCGCCGAATTGCTATTCATTCGCATTCAATTCTTTCACTAGCCCTGTTCAAACAAGGAGCCTTCTTCTCCAGCTCTGCCGGGATTGCTCAGTATCAGCCGGCCTCAAGCTTGCCTAACCTCTTCGCTCCTCCAAACCACCCATTTATCTCATACAAGAGCTACATTGCGCAACAAGACCGCCACGGAGAAAGAACAAGCGATAAAGCCCCTCGGGCCAGAAAGCCACGCTCCAGGTCGGAGAGCGTGAACCCAGGGACGCATGCAAGCATCTAAAGGCGGCGAAGTCCCGCGCTGGCATGCCAAAGGCTGTTTAAAAAAAAAAAAAAAGTTGTACGACAGCCATCGAGACAGATGCGCACAAAGCGGCGCTGGCCATTGCCTTACAGATAACGACAGGCACGTGTACAGCCCGAGGTAGGCTGGAAGGTCTAAGGACGCGAAGTGTCCCAATGAAATAAGAAGACTGGCTCGTAGGGAAATACGGTAAGTGCACTCCCAGAGAAGGTTTTAGTGATAGGTAGGTAGGTAGGTAGGTAGGCAAGTACCTGCACATCTATATTTTAGCGATCTCCTTTAACGCGGTGGGACAGCCTGCCGTCACTCCAGAAGCTCCTTCAGGCATCTGCCCGCGTTCTTCAGAAGTTGCCTCTTTGGGAGGCGAGCGGGCTGACTCAGTGCTCAGGCGCTGGAGCTGGAAAGGCTCAGGGGAGACTTTCTGGAAGACCCCTGATCAATGGGAGCGCCGCTGCCTCTGCTGGAAGCAGTCAGAAGCAGTTCCCGGGTGAGGAGGAGGAGGAGGGAGCGCGAGCGAGTACGTCAGGGAGCGGTAACTGGGTCTTCTTGCCGACTCCGCGAACGCCGCCGCCGCTGCTAGAGAGAGATCTGTGTTAGTAGGTCAATACTGTACACTCTTCACAACGCACAAATTCTCCTGCCAGCCTTTGCAATGACGGGCGGTTGCGTGGTGCCAATCAGAGCTCGGCGCTTCTCGGGGAGCAGCCAATGGAGGCCTCCCGCAGGGAAGTGACAAGGGCAGGACCAGACTTGAATCGAAGCCCGCTTTCCCCCCCCCCACCC
Source organism: Pituophis catenifer annectens (assembly GCF_029215685.1). Lineage (NCBI taxonomy): Eukaryota > Metazoa > Chordata > Lepidosauria > Squamata > Colubridae > Pituophis > Pituophis catenifer. The sequence goes on from NW_027256882.1 coordinate 238,221,248, forward strand.
TCCCTCACCACCACGCCTCCCCTTCCCTCCCTTTTACACTTTCTCCGCCCTGTTGGAGCGGTGTGCGTGGGGTACAGTAAGAAGATGTATGCGCTTGGATATTGCATAACTCGGCGGAGCGGAGGGGGCCGAAGGAGGAAGAAAGGGAAGGCAGCTGACATTTACGTAATTGCCCAATGGTGAGCCAGAGAGACCGGGGCCGAGGCGGAGAGGCAGCCTCCCTCTTTCTTCCCTGCTCCCAGACTGTTCAAAAAGACGCCGGGCGGTGTGTAGTCCTGTTGTAGACCTTACATCACAGGGAGGCGCGGGGGGGGGGGGGGAGAGAGGTTGGAACGGGAGCTGAAAATATCCCAGGCGGCCGCTCCCGCCTCTCTGGTGTCGCTCCCGCCTCCAAATGCGGGCGGAGAATAATACACTGTGGTGCTGTTGTGCGTCTTCCTCTGCTACAGAACCACGCAGCTCTCATTCTCTCTCTCTCTCTCTCACTCACTCACACACTCATTCACACACACATACACACACACAACGCACGCGGCGTCGGCATTTATGGAAGGTGGAAATGCGTGTGTAAAAGAAAGGGTTTGTATTTTCAGACCTTGAAGGTGGAGGGAAAGCTGAGTGTGCAGGAAACTATCTTAACGCAACGCGAGTGGGAAGCTTGTTTGCAATGGGCAATCGCGGAGCGTGGGTGGGTATGGCGGTCGAGGCAGCCTGGGTGTGTCTTTCGTGTAAGAGAACCTGGTCGGTTTCGCATCCTGGGGATTCTAAGTTTGCCTCGGAACAGGACTAGATAGAAACAAGAATGAGATGAGACCTCATTTGTGTCGGATTCTCTCTCTCTCTCACACACACACACACACACACACACACACACACACACACAGTCACCCAGCAGAAATAAAGTGCCATGTAGTCCTCGATTTACGACCGCAATTGAGCCGCAAATTTCTGTTAAGTGAGACATTTAAGTGAGGTTTGCCCCATTTTACGACCTTTCTTGCCCCAGTTGTTAAGTGAATCACTGCACTGCTTCTCCACTGACTTTGCTTGATAGGAGTTCGCAAAAAGTGATCACATGATCCTGGGACACAGCAACAGTCATACATATGAACCAGTTGCCAAGCGTCTGAATTTTGATCACATGATCATGGGGATGCTGGAAAGGTCATGACTGAAAAACGGCCATTAGTCACATTTTCCAGTGATGTTGTAACTTTGAACAGTCACTAAACAAACTGTTGTTAGTTGAGGACTATCTATTATTAACATTATAATAATTATAATTATTATTGCAAAAGTTTCTCACTATCTCAAATGATAACACGATTCAACACTTAAATGAGATGGATTGTATATTATGTGTCCGCTAAATAGATCTTTTAATGCCACTTTGGAGAATTGTATTGTCTACATTTTCTCAATTAACCTGCTGCCCAGTCAGGATGTCAGTGTAATCAATACTCGTCCAGTGAATTATATTCACTCTGGTTACCAAACAAGACCCTTCTGAAGACAGATTGACTCATTACACTGCAGGGCTAGTAACTTCATTTAGCGAACCTCCAGGATGCAGGCTTCTGCTACTTTGACTTGCAATTTTTTCATTTCTCTCAATTTAGAAATTACATTCTTAAATCGCATTTTCAGCTGGCAAATCAATTCATACTGCTAATTTTAACATTTTTATTTCTTCCTTTAAAAAAGGCAAATGCATTTCCAGGAATGCTTCATTACTAATAGTTCTTGTACTTTGTTTTTGCTGTTTGCTTAACTTAAGGAATAAAGTAGGTTCAAAGTGCTCAGAGCAATAACAGTAATGGCATTCAATAGCATTCAAAATTCAAAAAGTAAAATACAGTATTTTAATTATGAATTCAAAGACATATGCATGGCTAATGAACAAAGGTATTCATGGGATATGATAAAACAAATCAAGCTAGTGGCCATAATACTGCAATTAAAGATAAAACATAACGTGTTTTTTAAATTTTTGCCCATACTCTATGAACACCTCTGCTAATGAATTAGACTTTAATTTTATAACATAAATGAGGGGAAAAGAAAAGAAAATGATGTGACACTAAAAGGTCAGTTATGAAGTATGTAATGACATTTCCATCTGAGACTATAATCCTGTACACACTTGCCTAGGAATAAATCCAACTGACTGAACTCAATAGAATACTGTAGACTTATATAGAAAGATGACATTATCTAGAATTGTAGAGAAGCAAATAGCATATATTAAGTTAACTACGAGTCATTCTTAATTTGTACTCTTTTTCTTCCTACGAATTAACTCCATAATACACTGCTTCCATCCAAAATTTAGTATGTAATTCCCTGTAATGATTTATCAAGAATTATGCAGATAAAGTATACAAAACCTCAGTTTTCTGAAGTATTAACCAATGCAAATCATCAATTATTGATTGTTTACTATTTGATTATAATATTAAATGAATGAGAACCAGTTTAAGGCCTCAGAGGTTGAGTTCTGATCCCATTTTAGGCACACAGCCAGCTGGGTTACCTTGATCCAGTCACTTTAAACTCTATGAAGGGGGCAATGGGAAACCACTTCTGAAAAATCTTGCAAAGAAAACTGCAGGGACTTGTCCATGCAGTGTCAAAGAATCAGACCCAGTTAGAAGGGGGAGGAATCATTAGGTGTGGCAAAATATAACTAAGCACTCATCTATTAAACATTATTGCACAGCTATTTCTTTTTTAATATTAACTGTTATTTGTACTTTCTGAATTAATCTCTCACTTGGATTAATAAAAATAACATCTGTATTGACTTACAGTATTCTCTGTGGTCTTGGTGGAATAGATATCAAGAGACCAAGTTCTTTTTGATGATTTTAGCATCAAAATCTTAGTGAAAAATATATATTGGTTCTGTAAACAATTTTGCTGCTAGATTAATTATGTTAGAAATCTGGATGTAGTTTTATGAATACATTATATATTTCCACTGCATATGGCTGGTTTCGCAACTTTGCATAGTTCAAAAATCTTGTGGCAACAGTTGGCTAATAAAATTAAGCTGTGAACATACACTGTTCTTCATTTTGTAAGATCAGACTAGCAAGGGTGAATCCTTCCACAAACTCATTGAAAATCAGTGACTATTTGGCATTGTTTAGCAAGGTTTTTTAAATAATTGTAGAAATAGTGTTACCATCTTTCTTATGAAATAAGAATTTGTTTTTTAAGCAATTCATTTTGCCAAAAAAAAAGTCCTTATTACATAAGCAGTTTAAAGTTGCTTTTATAGCACTCTGTAATTTTCCTCTGAAATTGCTATCTTTATGCAGAATCCAGATAACATTGTTTTGCTGTTGCTCTTAATGGCTTTTAAAAATCTGATCTGTATCTTTATGTATGAATGCAAGTATCATTTTATGCAGTTGCAATACCATTTGGTGCAGGCTGGGAAATCAAAGTATATTGAAGCTTTTCAGGATTCCTACACTAACAAGTAAAATCTTTCTACTTGAAAACTCAGAATTTTGGTATTGTTTAGAGCAGGAGTCTCCAACCTTGGCAACTTTTAAGACTTGTGGACTTCCAATTCCCAGAATTCCTCAGCCACCTTTGCTTTTCTGGCTGAGGAATTCTGGGAGTTGAAGTCCACACATCTTAAAGTTGCCATGGAGACCCTGGTTTAGTGTTTCTTGACCTTTGCAACTTTAAGATGTGTCGGCTTCAACTCCCCAAATTTATTTCTTTAGTTGACAAATATATACAACCACCGAATTTACCCAGAATGAATCTGCGTAACTTACAATATTAAAATTCCGCAATACAAAATCCAGAAATCACTAGCACATCATCATGTGCATGGCAGCAGCAAATGCTTTAAAGATAATAACCAGCACCTTGAATTGCACCTGAAGGCAAATCAGCAACTAATACAGGTCCTGCAAAAGAGGGGACATGTGCAAATTCAGGATTGCAATAAACTATGCTGGCTACTGCATTTTGAACCAACCAATGCTTCTAGATACTATTCAGGGGCAGGCCCACATACAGTGCATTACAGTATCCCAACAGGAGGTCACTGTGAAAAGGGTACATTGGACCTGGAATGAGCACAACTAATAAACAACTTGTAATTGTGTAAAGGCCCTCCTGGCCATGCTGCCACCTGTTTCTTGAACAGGAGTTACAAGTCCAGGAAAATGTATCAGGTCTGTCTGGGGCAATGCAATCCTATCTACCACTAAAGATGTAGTTTTCCAAGAATCAAGGAGCCCCAAACACAAAACCATTCCATCTTGCCAGGGTTCAGTTACAGTCCATTGCATCCCATCCAGACCTCAACAGCCTCTACGCACCAAGAAAGGATAGTGTGGCATGGGAACAACTAAGTATCATCAGCATATTGATATTTCATCCCACGATGATGGATGAACTTACCCAGCAGTTTCATGCAGATGTTAAAAAGGAACAGAGAAAGCACTGGCCTATGGGGAACCCTGCAAAGCAGTGGCCATTGATCTGACCTCTCATTCCCAATCAACACCAACTAAAAATAGTTTTAGAGGAAGGAAGTAAAGCAGGAAAACACAGTGCCCTCTTTCCCAACACCTGGAGTTGCTCTGGAAGAATACCATGGTTGATGATATTGAAAGATGCTGAGGGCACTTTTAGATATTTGGATCAAGACCAAAAGAAGTAATTATATAGACATCCCCAATTGGATATCGACAGTAGAAATGCTCACACATCCTAATCTTCTCAAAATGGGAGGGGCTATTACATATAAAGAATGACTAAATGTGAACGGGGAATTAAAATCAAGGAAGAAGTTAAATGAAGAAGGAATTGAATTAGAATGGTGGATATACCTACAAAAGAATCCAAATTTATGAAGGACAAAAAAGAGTGGGATATAAAATTAGAACCATAAGAACTGGATAAAATTTTATTAAGCACAGAGGGAAAGGCCATAAAAAATTGTATCACTATTTATTAGAACAAGATATGCTTGAAGAATAAGTTAAGGAGACGATGATAACTTGGAGCAGATGTTTTAGGTACAGTATCGATTTGGATAATTGGCAAAATCTGTAGGAAAAAAATATCAAAATTACACTGGCGGCTTTTTATAAAGAAAACCTGTATAAAATGTTTTACAGGTGGTATTTCCCACCCACGAGATTGGCAAGAATTAATAAAAAATACTCCCCAATTTGTTGGAAATGTGAGGCGGATCTAGGGCCATACTACCATATGTGGTGGGAGTGCTCAAAAGCAAAAAGTTTTTGGCAGCAAATAAGGAGCTGGTTAGAAGAGATGTTAATGTTCAAAATAGAAGTCAAGCTGGAATTTTTCTTACTGGGCATGACAGATGGTAAATATGACAAAAATGTAAGCTATTTAATATTGGATATACTTACCACGACAAGACTAGCATTTGCTCAAAAATGGAAGTGTAAAGAAATACCCTCAGAAGAAGAAGTAATACACAAAATTTACAGCTGTGCAGAGATGGGCAGACTTACTTTAGAACTCAAAGACAAAAGTGAATCAACATACTATGAAGTCTGGAATAAATTTTATAATTGGTTAGATAAGAGGAAGAATGCCAAAAACAAGGGAATGTTTGGAAATATATATATCAATGTATACTGCTCAAAAAAATAAAGGGAACACAAGCAGAAGACATCCGAGATCTGAATGAATGAAATAGCATTATTAAATACTTTCTTTACATACAGTAGTTTATACACTGCTCAAACAACTAAAGGGAATACAAAACTATTGTGTGTAACAAACAAAGTATTTAATAAGGCTGTTTCATTCATTCAGATCTCGGATGTCTTCTGCTTGTGTTCCTTTATTTTTTTGAGCAGTATACAGTCAGGTCCAGAAATATTGGGACATCCACACAATTCTAACATCTTTGGCTCTATACACCACCACAATGGAGTTGGAATGAAACAAACACAATGTGCTTTAACTGCAGACTGTCAGCTTTAATTTAAGGGTATGTACATCCAACTCAGGTGAACGGTGTAGGACTTACAGCAGTTTGCATATGTGCCTCCCACTTGTTAAGGGACCAAAATTATGGGACAGAATAATAATCATAAATCAAACTTTCCCTTCTTAATACTTGGTTGCAAATCCTTTGTAGTCAATCACAGCCTGAAGTCTGGAATGCATAGACATCACCAGACGCTGGGTTTCATCCCTGGTGATGCTCTGCCAGGCCTCTACTCAACTGTCTTCAGTTCTGCTTGTTCTTGGGGCATTTTCCCTTCAGTTTTGTCTTCAGCAAGTGAAATGCATGCTCAATGGGATTCAGGTCAGGACTTGGCCATTGCATAACTTCTGTCCGTTCAAAAACTCTTTGGTTGCTTTTGCAGTATGCTTTGGGTCATTGTCCATCTGCACTGTGAAGCGCCATCCAATGAGTTCTGCAGCATTTGGCTGAATGTGAGTAGATAATATTGCCCGAAACACTTCAGAATTCATCCTATTGTTTTTGTCAGCAGTCACATCATCAATAAATACAAGAGAACCAGTTCCATTGGCAGCCATACGTGCCCACGCCATGACACTACCACCACCATGCTTCACTGATGAGGTGGTATGCTTAGGATCATGAGCAGTTCCTTTCCTTCTCCATACTCTTCTCTTCCCATCACTCTGGTACAAGTTGATCTTGGTCTCATCTGTCCATAGGATCTTGTTCCAGAACTATGAAGGCTTTGTTAGATGATGTTTGGCAAACTCTAATCTGGCCTTCCTGTTTTTGAGGCTCACCAATGGTTTACATCTTGTGGTGAACCCTCTGTATTCACTCTGGTGAAGTCTTCTCTTGATTGTTGACTTTGACACACATACACCTACCTCCTGGAGAGTGTTCTTGATCTGGCCAACTGTTGTGAATGGTGTTTTCTTCACCAGGGAAAGAATTCTTCGGTCATCCAGCACACTTGTTTTCCGTGGTCTCCCGGGTCTTTTGGTGTTGCTGAGCTCACCGGTGCATTCCATCTTTTTGAGAATGTTTCAAACAGTTGTTTTGGCCACGCCTAATGTTCTTGCTATCTCTCTGATGGGTTTGTTTTGTTTCTTCAGCCTAATGATGGCTTGCTTCACTGATAGTGGCAGCTCTTTGGATCTCATCTTGAGAGTTGACAGCAACAGATTCCAAATGCAAATAGCACACTTGAAATGAACTCTGGGCCTTTTATCTGCACATTGTAATTGGGGTAATGAGGGAATATCACACACCTGGCCATGGAACAGCTGAGAAGCCAATTGTCCCATTACTTTTGGTCCCTTAACAAGTGGGAGGCACATATACAAACTGCTGTAAGTCCTACACCGTTCACCTGAGTTGGATGTACATACCCTCAAATTAAAGCTGACAGTCTGCAGTTAACGCACATTGTGTTTGTTTCATTCTAACTCCATTGTGGTGGTGTATAGAGCCAAAGATGTTAGAATTGTGTCGATGTCCCAATATTTCTGGACCTGACTGTATATCAATATATCAAGGTATATTGAATTTGTGAATGTAATATAGGTTTACTAAATATATGTATAGCTGTTTAGGAAGTAAAATACTGTATATTTCAGGGGTGGGTTCTACTTACCTTTACTGCCAGTTTGCAGTGGGGCCATGTGCGCACGTGAGCGCAGAAGCATTTTGGTGACGTCGGGGTCGCTGGGCAGGGCCTCCCACCGGTTTTACTACCAGTTGTATAGAACCGGTACAAACCGGGGACAACTCACCACTGGTATACTTGATATATAATGAAATAGGAGATATGTAAATTTGTATATAGATTAAGGAATATATTACTTATTAACTTGAATTTGATGCAAATGTTTGAAACTAGAGATGTTGAACAATGTCCATTGTTTTACTTTTAAAACTAATAAAATATTTTTTAAAAAAGAAAGAAAGCTGTTGAGAGGTCAAGAAGACTGAGAATGGATCCACTACCCCTGTAATGGTCCTGCCAGATATTAATATCTTGATCTGTTTCATCTCTCTTTCATCTGTTTCATGGGGAGTGACAAGATCCACAGGTCAACAGATACTGCATGACTAAAACCACTATCACTCTCCTATTCCAAGCAGTGACTATTATCTTGGTAGGACTACACAGCAGATCTTCAGTTATAATCTCCAGCTGGTCACCAAGGGCAGACCAATCTAATAAGTGCAGACAAGAACAACAAAGATGATTAGGGGACTGGAAGCTAAAACATATAAAGAACAGTTTCTGGAATTGAGTATGTTTATTTAATGAAAAGAAGGACTAGGGGTGATATGATAGCAGTGTTCCAATATCTAAGGGGTTGCCATAGAGAAGAGGGGGTCAAATCTGTGCTACAAAGCATCTGAAGGCAGGATAAGAAGCAATGGATGAAAACTAATCAAGGAGAGAAGCAACCTAGAACTAAGGAGAAATTTTCTGACAGAAAAATTAATCAGTGGAACAACTTGCCTCCAGAAGTTGTGAACGCTCCAACATTGGAAGTTTTTAAGAAGAGATTTACCAACCATTTGTCTGAAATGTTATAGGGCCTCCTGCTTCAACAGGGGGTTGAACTAGAAGATCTCCAAAGTCCCTTCCAACTCTTGTTATTCTGTTATTTTGTTAATAGGGCTCGCCTCCTTGTGAGGAATGTAGTCCATGAGAAGCTCATAGCTGTCAGATAATGATCATGACAGAGGATCAAAGATAGGTTGACCATTTCTAGTCAGACATACTTCTGGGATGCAGAGAGACTGCACCCCCACCCCAAACCCAGCCACATCTGGGTGATAAGTGCCAGATCAGGCTGACTGGGGATTTCTGGGAGTTGAAGTCTTAAAGTTGCCAAGGTTGAGAAACACTAGTTTAGAGGGTGAGGAATAAGATAAGATGCTGCAGGGGTGAAATGCTACCAGTTTGCTTGGGTTTTGGCAAACCAGTAGTGATAAAAAAGCTACCGGTTCGGGCAAACCAGTAGTTAGCTACCGGTTCGGTTGGACCAGCAGTTTAAAAAGCTATTGGTAGTTAAAAAAAAAGCTACCAGTTTCTCCAAACCAGTATTTCTGACAATCAGCTGTGCAGCGGGGTTTAGCTTTGCTAGAAAGCAGGAAATCCTGCTTTTTAGCAAAACTAAATCGTGTGCCATAGCTGATCCCCCCCCTCGCTGTTCTACTTACCTTCCCAAGGCTCTTTTGGTGCATACTGCGCATGCATGCGTGTTTGGTGCGCACTGCATGCACATGCAGCATGCATTTGGTGCGCGGTGTGCATGTGTGGCTAGTGAACCAGTAGCAAATCGATTCGGATTTCACCACTGAGATGTTCCTATGTGCTCATAGAAAAACTGACTGTTAGAGAGAGGACGACTTACATAAAATCAGGAAATACCTATGTAGAAATACCATTTTAATTTTCACTTCCAAAACTGAGTACTACTTGTTCTTTAATGGACATTTACCAAAAGTGAACCAAAAGAAACTATTGTTACATTATAACTGAGACCAATGAATATGAGGCAATATTTACTGGCGCTGCTGACTGTGAAGAAACAGCAAATATTACACAATAACCGCATAGAATGCAAAAGGAAAATGTGTTTGTTTTGTTACAATCTCTCACTTTCTCTGAAGGTTATAAATTTCCTATTTACTGTAGTTAAAAATAAACATAGGGGAACATTCAGGCAAAATTAATTGGTTTTTATTTTTCTATGTTGGTAATGCAATGTCTGCCTCATAAATGTGATATCAAAAAATTATTTTCCAGACCTGTTTTTTGTTTTGTACTGGATCTTCTAAGCATTTCCCAAGATGTGAGTATTCAAATAAAATATAACTCATAAATGGGGAGCATCCTCAAACATGTTGGGCCAGTGTTTCCACATTCTCTCCCCCCACCCCCACCTTCACCTTTGAGTCAAGCCTGGGAGGAAGCATGATTAGGCTAATATTCAGTGTGCACCATCAGAGTTATGCGATTAAGAATAACAAGGCTTTATTATGCACTCTTAGAAACCTGAAAGTACACACGCATCTATTGAATTTTTTTTAAAAAAAAAATAAAGGAACCTGAAATGCTCTACATTATTTCCCATATAGCTGCTATTATAGCATTATACTTGTGGTTTGAATACATCCACTAGAAACATAAAATACAAAGCTTATCTGATCTTTCAAACTCCCTTTTCATTTCCTATAATTGCAACACGAAGCAGTGAAGTGTGGTTATTCATATTATAAGCAGAGTGGATACTATAACACATATATTGAAATGCGACCACAGAGCAGCAATTAGATGTGAAAAAGTCAGCACAGCAGTGAATCCAAAACATTAGTAAAGCCTGTGTTCCAATCTAAAAAACAAATTCGCAAAGTACAATTGCTTCTCAATAACAATCAGTAAATATCCAGTTTGCACTCAAAGCTGTTCTCCAGATTCAAATATTTTTCTTCCTTGCTATATACTTTGCATCTCATTCTTTTTTCTCTACCCTCTTTTTGAAATCCTGGCATGCTGAGTGTGCCATGATTAATAAACTTACTATGTTGCGTATAAAATTACCTTTCAGATATTTATGTCAATTGACATCATGAACTAATCAAGAGAAAGATGGTCAGATAGAAGCAATTATGTATGTGCTCTGCAGAGGCCCACTTTGTACTGTTTATGTGACAAACAAGAGCAAACAAACAAATGAGATACATTCAGTTCCAGAAAACAGAGATTCCAGACATTAAATATAGTAAACATACAGATATTTAAATAATAGAAGAAAACAAAGTATAGTATCCTGTGAAATCCTGCTGGTAATTTGGAACTCTCCAAGCATTCCTGCATAGCAGTGTGAACCATTTTGAGCTTAGACAATAAAAGGACAAATACAGCTCAATTAAATGTGAACTGGCACGATAATATATATTATCCTATTTCAATTGATTTGCAAGACACTTAGAATAGGCTAAAGAAAGTTTCCCTAATCTGTATCTCTTCAGATACGTTCAATTTCAGCTCCAATAATTCTCAGCCTGATAATCAAAGGGTATACTAGAAGTCTAACATGCCTGAAGAGCACCATATCATGAAAGATAGAATTAAAGAAAATATATGGCCCATTAGATGATTAATTCACAGCCACAAGATGGGGGGATGACCACTATCTTCCATGGGTTTTAAAAAGGATATGTCAGTGGCACTTTTATATATATTATATATATATATTTATATTTATATATTTATATATTTATATATTTATATTTTATATTTATTAAATTTCTATACCGCCCTTCTCCAAATAGGACTCAGGGCGGTGCACAGCCAAGATAAAAACAAAGCATACAAAATTTAAGAACAATATTAAAATAATTAAATGTTTTGGCCGAAATTAAGATAACCCAATTTAAAATCAATTTAAAATTTAACTCAGGCCAGCCCAGCTTGTTGAAATAAATAGGTTTTCAGGGCCCGACGAAAAATCCGGAGGTCTGTTATTATACGTAACTCTGGGGGAAGGTTGTTCCAGAGGGTGGGCGCCGCCACAGAGAAGGCTCTCCCCCTGGGGGTCGCCAGCCGACATTGTCTGGCGGACGGCACCCTGAGGAGGCCCACTCTGTGCGAGCGTACTGGCCGGTGGGAGGCTATTGGTGGCAGAAGGCGGTCTCGTAAGTACCCTGGCCCTAAGCCATGGAGCGCTTTAAAGGTGGTCACCAACACCTTGAAGCGCACCCGGAAGACCACTGGGAGCCAGTGCAGCTCGCGCAGGAGAGGTGTCACATGGGAGCGCCTCGTCGCCCCCATAATCCCCCGCGCGGCCGCGTTCTGGACCAGCTGGAGCCTCCGGGTGCACCCCAGGGGGAGCCCCATGTAGAGAGCGTTGCAGTAGTCCAGGCGGGAAATGACTAGTGCCTGAGTGACTGTGCGTAGAGAGTCCCGATCTAGAAAGGGGCGCAGCTGGCGTATCAGGCGAACCTGATAAAAAGCCCCCCTGGCCACGGCCGTCAAATGATCTTCTAAAGACAGCCGTGCGTCCAGGAGGACGCCCAAGTTGCGAGCCCTCTCCGTGGGGGCGAGTGATTCGCCCCCAATAGCCAGCGATGGCGTCAGCTGGCTATATCGGGACGCTGGAAGCCACAGCCACTCGGTCTTGGAGGGGTTGAGTCGGAGCCTGTTTCTCCCCATCCAGGCCCGCACGGCCTCCAGGCACTGGGACATCACTTCAAGGGCATCGTTGGGGTGGCCTGGGGTGGAGATGTACAGCTGGGTGTCATCAGCGTACTGATGGAACTCCACCCCAAAGCCACGGATGATCTCACCCAGCGGCTTTACATAAATGTTGAACAGAAGGGGCGAGAGGACCGACCCTTGTGGCACCCCACAAGCAAGGTGCCTCGGGGTCGACCGCTGCCCCCCCGTCAACACAGATTGCGACCGGTCAGAGAGGTAGGAGGAGAACCACCGCAGAACGGTGCCCCCCACCCCCAACCCCGCCAACCGGTGCAACATGATACCATGGTCGATGGTATCAAAAGCCGCTGAGAGGTCTAACAGGACCAGGATAGAGGAGCAACCCCTATCCCGAGCCCTCCAGAGATCATCCACCAACGCGACCAATGCCGTTTCCGTGCTGTGCCCAGGCCGGAAGCCGGACTGGAGCGGGTCTAGATAGACAGCTTCATCCAGGTACCGGGGAAGCTGTTGCGCCACCACACTCTCAACAACCTTCGCAACAAAGCGAAGGTTGGAGACTGGACGATAGTTAGCCAAAACAGCCGGATCCAGAGAGGGCTTCTTGAGGAGGGGCCTCACAACCGCTTCTTTCAAAGCGGCCGGCAGGACCCCCTCACTCAAAGAAGCGTTAACGATCTTCTGGAGCCAGCCTCGTGTCACCTCCCGGGAAGCCAGAACCAACCAGGAGGGACACGGGTCCAATAAACATGTGGTCGCGTTCAGCCGTCCCAGGACCCTGTCCATGTCCTCGGGAGCCACAGGATCGAACTCCCCCCAGATAACACTCTCAAGACCTGCCTCAGTCATCCCATCCGGACATACCCAGTCAGAGGCCAGTCCTTCCCGAATCTGAGCGATTTTGTCATACAGATACTGCACAAAATCCTCGGCTCGGCCCTGCAAGGGGTCATCCCGCGCTTCCAGATGGAGGAGGGAGCGGGTCACCCTGAACAGGGCGGCCGGGCGATTATCTGATGACGCGATAAGAGCGGCAAAATAACTAGATTTCGCCGCTTTTATCGCCACTAGGTAGGTCTTAATATGAGACCTCACCAGTGTTCGGTCGGATTCGGAGCGACTGGTCCTCCAACTACTCTCCAGGCGTCTTTTCCGGCGCTTCATCTCCCTGAGCTCCTCGGAAAACCAAGGAGCTAGGTGAGTTCGGTGCCGGGTCAGAGGCCGCAAAGGCACGACACGGTCCAAGGCCCCGGCAGCCGCACTATCCCAGGCGGCCACCAGGTCCTCAGTCGAGTCATGAGCCAGAGTCTCAGGAAATGGCCCAAGCTCCATCTGGAACCTATCAGGGTCCATCAGGCGCCTGGGGCGGAACCACCTGGTCGGTCCCGCCTCCCTGCGGCGGGGTGCAGCGGTTAGAAAGTCCAGTCGAAGGAGCGAGTGGTCAGACCATGACAAGGGTTCGATGACTATATCCCCTGTATCAAGGCCACTCAACCACTGACCAGAGATAAAAACTAAGTCCAGAGTGTGTCCACCCGTGTGAGTGGGGTCATGAATTAACTGAGTAAGGTCCATGGCCGTCATGGAAGCCATGAACTCTCGAGCCACCTCAGACGTTTCGCCGATAGATGGCAGGTTGAAATCCCCCATGACTAGAAGTCTGGGGGTACCAACCGCCACCTCAGCTATGACGTTGAGCAGCTCGAGCAGGGCCGTTGCCACGCGGCAGGGAGCCAGGTACGTGATCAACAAGCCCATCTGTACTCCACGACCCCACCTCACAAAAAGGGACTCACATCCGGCTATCTGTGGAACAGTGGTCTCCCTCGGATCAAGACTTTCCTTTATAATAACCGCCACCCCCCCCGCCCCTGCCCTGAGCTCTCGGCTGATGGAATGCTCGGAAACCTGGTGGGCACATATCCACGAGGGGAACCCCCCCCTCATGGCCCAACCAGGTCTCCGTAATACCTGCCAGGTCCGCTCCCCCCTCCTGAATAAGATCGCAAATGAGGGGGGCTTTATTTACCACGGACCTGGCATTGCACGACAGCAGCCGAAGGCTCGGGCCCTGAGAGTCTGAACAGCCTGGGATACGAGAAGGGCTATGGGGACCGGGGCGTGCCACCGCTCGAAGATAGCGAGTGCGCGCCCCCACTACATGATGCGGCCCCCTGCTCCCACCATATCTGCCCCTCCCACTCAACACATTGATAGAAAAGCCCTCGACAGAATGGACTCTGATGTCCCTCTTACCCCCGGAATCTGCACCCTCCGTGGCCCCACTAACAGCTGGGCCGGACCCCTCCCCCCGTGGGTTAACCCCCAAACCCACACAACCCTCCCGCCCCTTAAAATCCCTTAAAAATCTATCAAAAAGTTTCCCTAAAAAACCCCTTAATCCCCTTTTTGCAGCATGCCACCTCTCGGGGTGCCAAAGCCCGTCATAAAGGTAGGCCCTTGATAAAGTGGAGGGCCACACCTGCGAGAAGGGGGAGTCTCGCAGAATAAGAAGTTCTGTTGGCTTTACCATGATGTAATATGCAAATGCAAAGTTTAGGGAAACTGAGCCAGTGACTGAGATCCATTTTGGTGTAATAATTAAAGGCACTGACCCAGAACCCATGAGACTAAGTTCTAATACCATTTTAAGCATGTGTGTGACTGTTCAGTCACTCTTTCTCAGCCCTAAGATGGAGACTGCAGCAAGCCACTTCTAAAAATGTTGCCAAGGAAGATACATAAAGTTATGCAGGCTGTCTCCAGGAGTAACGATTGACTTGAAGGCAGCACACATACAAACACACAAACAGCTGCTAGTGAGCAATCAGAGAAGAACAACTGTTTCTTTGCTCCGCTGAGTGATCAAGGTTTGGAAGTAAATGTTTGCATGTGTATGAGGAGAGCACCTGAGATACTAAAGTGGGAGTAAAGTTATAGGTTTAAAGACAAAATTGTTTCCCTTGTTAGAAGGAAAGTATCATCCTGTTTCATTCCATTCTATTTACTCCACTGATTATAGTTGTTCCTTCCCAGTTATTTTGACTCAGGCTTTAACTGACTAATCTACTGATTAAGTTTGCTCTGACTAGTAGTTCAGTTTTTAAGAAGAAATTAAACTTCTGTTCATAGAGAAGTAGAGAATTACATCTGATTTTTTTTTCTGATTGAAGATTTTTTTTCATGCAAAGTCCTAATTTTTTTAAAAAAAAGTTTTTTATTTTTATATTTAAACAAGAAATAGTAAAGAAAATATTTATCTGATTATACATGTAATAACATGTATAGTATTTGCACAAAATTGGAAAGCAGAAAAAAATCCTGTAGAGGGAGAAGTAATTAAGAAAACATTTGAATGCAGAAATGAATAGACTAACATTGGCAATTAAGGGAAAGGAAGAATCGGAGTTTTATAGGATATGGGGGAAATTCTATCAATGGATAGAGATGAGTTATAATAAAAATTAATATAAATGCAAGAAATTTGGAAAAAATGTTGTAATAAATTAAATTAAAATGTAAAAGTAAAATAGAAATGTAGCAAGAAAATGATGGTAAAGGAGGAATATGATGACACAAAAATATGTACTCAGATGACACACTGAATAATTAATGATGTATTGTTTGTTCAAAGTCCTAATTTTTTAAGGTTGTTTGGGGCTTTTGAATATCTGGCCTAACTTCAGTGCTGTCCATCAAGTGTGAAGATGTCAGAAGTATTGCCCAGTCTATCTGGAATATACCATGACCAGATCTGCAGGCTTGCTATATCCATCAGTGTGTCAACTCCTGGAATAGATGACTCACCCTCTTAAAGTGATTATCTTTCAAAAATCTGCCCCCCTCCTTTTTCTCTTGGCCTGATACTGTTGTGATCCTTTTGCAGGGCTGCTGGGTATAAAGTTACAATTTCATTTGTGCCATGGAACAGCAGCTTTTGAAAATAACTAGAAGAGATCAAGATCAGACTTGTGGGCAAGATCAGTTTTTAAATGGACTGAAGACCTGCAATCAACTTACTGCAAATTTATAAGAGGAAAAATAAGATTGGGTGTAAGTCACTCACCATATCCTTTAGCTGTATGGGGTTATGGGGGGGGGCATTTTACAATGTTCAACATTTCAGGATTTCAGAGATCCTGGACTTAGTTTTGATCTTTTCTACTTTCCCATCCCAGGACTGCTCTGATGTGATTATACAGTAAAGCAATGTTTCTCAACTTTGGCAAGTTTAAGATGTCTGGACTTCAATTCCCAGAATTCCTCAACAAACATGGGGAATGGTTCCTAGCACAGCTGGCTGGGGTATTCTGGGAGCTGGAATTCAATCAAGGTTGAGAAACCCTGCAGTAAAGCAACACTCAGACAACCAGGGAGCTGTGGACAGCTTATGCAAAACACCAGATAAGCAAATTATCTACATAAGCCAAACTTGATATAGCCAAGGCAGGGAAGAACAAAACTGAGCAGCCCTGCTAGCTTACCACTAGTTTACGTTGTCTCCCATTTATTTTGTCCCATATCAAATGTTTAAGACAATGATCCAAAACTGTATACATTCACAAACAGAAAATTAGACTTTAAAAAAATAGCACCTGCAGTACTAACATATTTTTAGTGCCTCCTACCAGTCCACTGATTGCTACCGGTAGGTACATGCCTCATTTTTATGTTATAAATACATAGGTGTGCTATGTTATTTATAACATGCCTTTTGACAGCTATTGTGTTTTGGAAATGTATCAAAAATAATGCTTCAGACATGGAAATGACTACGTACAGATCCTAGTTTGAGAAGATTGTTATAATTCAGTATTTATTACGGCAGCCATTAATTTTCAGGTTCAATAGAGTTATGTTTGCTTTTATTTTTCTGCATTTGACCCACTCCTGTAAGCCACATACATCTTATTCATATGAATAATTGTTTTGGGTTTGTAAATTATTATTCATATGAACAAAGTTTTACAGCTCTAAACTGTGGTGCTTTTGAATTTGCACCTAAATATTCCAACTACAGTCATTATTGACCACAAATTACCTAATGACACATCTGAAGAATAATGCTTAAGATGCAGCTACATGTAGCATTTCCTCAGAAGTCATTTAAAAGAGGAAAAAGCAAACAGATGGACTTTCAACTGGTGATTAATCATTTGCTGAAAGCTACAAGAACAGTACAGGAGGAAATCCCCCTATAAAGCCAATTTGCTGTATTGGTTAAGGCAGGGGTCAGCAACCTGCGGCTCCAGAGCCGCATGCGGCTCATTGGGCCCTCTGCTGTGGCTCCCTGTCAGGTGATCCCACCACTGGCTGGCCTTGCCCCTCGCCCTCCCCTCCCAGTCACTCCTCACCTTGCCTGAGAAGGTAAGGGCGACGGTAGGAGATGGCGAAGCGGCCAGGGCAGAGATACAGAGAGAGGGGGAGAGAGAGATACAGAGAGAGGGGGAGAGGGGGGAAGGGAGGGAGGGAGGGAGGGGGGAGAGAGAGATGTCAAATGGATTTTGTGGTGTTTTTTAACAGCTGGTTCTCTGCCCTAATGACCGGCTGGGTAGGCATGGCTAGGGTGGGGGGTCATTTGACTGGTGGAAGTGAGTGACATCGAGTTGGCCACGCCCACCCATGTTTTGTGGCTTCTGGTGTTTTCTTTTCTGTGGGAAACGGGTCCAAATGGCTCTTTGAGTATTTAAGGTTGCAGACCCCGGGGTTAAGGCAGCAGCCCCCAACTTTTTGGGCACCAGGGACAGGTTCTGTGGACCGGAGGGGCCTTGGTTTCACCTGCTGCCTACATTCTGCGGATGGAACTTTGCTTGGTTGTGTGGTCCAGTTTCTGGCATGCCATAGACTGGTGCCAGTCCATGGGAGGACCCCTGGGTTAAGAGGTCAGACTAGAACCCAAGATTGTGAGTTCTAGTCCTGCTGTGATCCCGAAGCTGGTTGGGTGACCTTGGACCAGTCACGTTCTCTCAGCCCTAGGAATGAGGCAATGGCAAACCATTCCTGAAAAACCTTGCCAAGAAAACTGCAGGAACTTGTCTAGGCAGTCTTTGAGAAATTGACATATTTGAATGAAGGGAAGGGGGGGGGGAATAGAAGCATAGTATAGCAGCAAATCCTCCTAAGCAACATTTCAGGGTTCAGCTATCTCTACCTTGGTGTTCTCTGATAGGGATTGGGATGCAATTCTTAACTCATATTCAGGGATAGCAGAAATTTCAGTTTTGACTTTTTGTCAGCTGGTCAAAGAATAACGGAGAAAATCACAAAGCTATTTCTACACATATTGGGCAATTCCCAGTTTGAGACTGGACTCTAATTCACAGCCTGTAATGATTCCATAATGTAATTGCTCAAGCAGAAGCAGGAAATACATTGCTCTTCAAATATCACTGAACTACAGATCCCAGTAACCTTAGTCACTAAACCTGATAATAGTGAAATTATGCCAGAAATTGCAATTCACGTAATTAGTGAAAGGCAGGGGCATAGTTTCTCAATCAGGAAGCGTCATGGGGAAGTCAGCCTTGAATTGTAGTAAAACAGGTTTTGCATACCTGTAGAAGATTGATCGGGTCTGGGCAACTGTGGCAAAGTTTTCTTGTCAAATATATATTGAGGAAAGAGGGATATTGATTCTGTTTGTCACATTGGAGTTCACCTAGGTTCTCTCTTTATGCAAAGTTTCTCCTGCTATAAGGATTTGAACTTGAGAACTGCTCATTTGTAGACATAAGAACCACCCTCCAAAAAACCACTACTCTTGTGACCAAAGCATCTGCAGCTAAGAATTAGAATTTCATTCAAGAATTTCTACTCAAACATAAACTCTTCACATTATATGCAGATGTATTTTTTTTTCATTTTGAAATATTTGAAAGTTTGACTGATGTCTGTCTAAATTTGCAGAATATAAGACTTGTTTAAGAGTAGAACTGAGGGAACAAAATAACCTGCCCCACCTCTGGCTAAAATTAAATACTAAATTAGATTGCACAGTTGCTTATAGCTACTTCCTTTCAAGCTCGCAGTAGACCATTATTAGCATGAATAACATTGCACTGTAGTTTTGTGTGCCTTTGAGCCCAAGCTGCAACATATAAGCAATAGCAATGGTGAGTAATGCAAGATTATTTTAAACTATTTCCATGTTTAGGGTTGCAAACTAAAATGTAGACTATGCTGCATTGATGTCATAAGTCACCCTCTTCCAGATGTAATCCTTTCCAGTGCACTATAACAGTGGTCCCCAACGCCCGGTCCGCGGACCGGTGCCGGGCCGTGGAGTACCTGGCACCGGGCCGCGCAGCAGCCGGGGGACATGATCGCTGCAGCGGCCGGGGGACATGATCGCTGCAGCGGCCGGGGGACATGATCGCTGCAGCGGCCGGGGGACATGTTTAAATACAATAAAATAAAAGTTGTTTAATCAATCTGATATATAAACAATCAATGTGTCGTCGCGAACAACGCCCCCCACCCCTGCGCACGCTCAGCGGGCCACGGTAAAATTATCAAAGGCTGATTGGTCCGCGGCGATAAAAAGGTTGGGGACCACTGCACTATAACACTAGATTTCGTTTGTTTGAAATTTTGTAATAACATCTTTTAAAAGATGGTCTATGGATTTAGGTACTTGATAATTGGCAGTAACCTCATTAATGTTCAATATTAGCTACTGTTGGAAGAAATATCCATCTGGTTCAGTTCCAAGTGGGAAGAAAGACACTAGAAACATGGAGGCTGATTGGAAAGATGGTTTAATGAGGGACAGGACCACATGGGTTTGAAGTCCTGGGCAGCTGATCACATGAAGTGAAAAGTGAGAGATATTTATACCCTCTCTTGGGCTTTGAACTTGATCTTCCTGTTCCTGTGCAAGAAAATGTATTATATTGGCTGCTGTCAGACTCCCATGGGGCTATGCAGGGGTCATAGCTGAGGTTGTCTGAGGTAAGTTTGGTTGAACCTTGCTGGGTGATACAATGTCCTTAGGAAATTTTGAAATGCAGTGAGCCCTGCTGCTAGATGGGTAGAGGGCTAATCCTATTATGTCCTGAGGGGTCATGTCTTAATCCCATCACTCTGGAGCTGGAGGTCTATAGTCTGACCCAGTCTTTCTCAATGGGCACCAAATACCTGTTGGGGGCAGGGAGCTGAAGCTCTGAGTTTTTGTTTCCCTTAAAATTTCTATTTCTCTTTTACGGGAAATATTCTGATTTTTTAATATTTCCTAAAATATTTCATTCTTCTAGGAGAGGGGTGGGTGCTAACTTTCTACACTAAATTACATGTCTTTATTGACATTCTATGGAATTCTTTAATGTGAATCAAAAAAATGATTTACCCTGACCATGGTTCATTGAAGGATGAAATTTATGTGCATGCAGTTTATATAAATAAAGGTTATTTACATTAAAGATAAGTGAATCTATCACGTTCATTAGTTCTTTCAGTTCTTCAAATATGCCAAGTTTGAGTTTTCTTCATTTCTTTTTTTGCTAACATGCCATTTGCATTACAACTGGTTTTTATTTTGATGTGCATATTTATTTATTTATTTATTTATTTATTTATTTATTTATTTATTTATTTATTTATTTATTTATTTATTTATGTTTTTCCATCTCATCCAATTCAAAAGACTCTTGAACATTAAAATTATAAAAGCAATAATACAAATTTATCAGCATCATTTTAAAAATCAAGCAGTAATAATAAATCAACCTCCTCAAGATGGACACCAATAACTTGGCCCAGAGATATAAATTGCTCTTTGAAGATCTATAAAAACCATAAGAAAAGTTGTTTCACATATGTCTAGGATGGGTGGGGCGGGGGGAGGAAAGAGTTCATCCATATGGGGGCTTTCTCACTTTTTTTCCCCCTACAGTTTTGTCTAATGCAGTTTTAGTTACTTTTTTCCTCATTTAATATTTTGTAAATAACCTTCCTAAATATATGAATTTCTGTATACTCTTTCTTAACATACTCTTGTTATAAAAGTACATTGACAATGTGACTTCATGAGGACTAACTTCACAGTCAATTCAAATGACAATCAGACAGCAAGATTTTCAGGTAAATAGACTCTGAGGTACATAGACTTTGTTATATACAGAATCAAATTCCCCATCCTTTGGGGAACTCTAGGAAAAGTAAGATGGACAAGAATTGGTGTGCTAGAGTGGAAAGAAGCAGAAAACTGAAATCAGTCTCCTTCAGCCCTAGTTTAAAGGTTGAAATTATCAGAAAGATAGAAAGGAAATCCAGATAAATGGAATCAGAATAGAATAACTATTTGAAGAGGGCCACTTTAGTGGAAATAGAGCTTTAGGAAAGAGCAATATGCAAATATAGTAAATAAATGTCTATTTAGGACTATACTTAGCTTCTTTGTTTTCTACGTGTGTTTCAACCATTTTATTTTCACACCATAATTTAAAGACATCGCATTTCATGTCAATGTGAACCAAATCTTCAAAAGAGCTGTGCTATTGATCTCTCAAAAAGAAAAAAACAGGCAGGGGATCAGCACCCTCTTGTGGCTTGCCAGCAATTTTATATACTTATCAGTACTTTTAATATTCTGATACATCCTTTTTCTTATTCCATTCATTTCCATTTGTTGGATTCCTGGGTTCCTGAACAGCACTGTAATTTAGTTTTTTTCCAAAATCGATTCCCTGCATTCTAATATTTAAGGTTAGAGGAGATAGTGGTGGTTAAAATGTTATCTTACTTTTTAATAAAGTTTAATTTTGTATGTATCCTATGAGATTGATTTATTTCTAAAGGAAGGGAGGCTAATATAGCAATAAGGCCATATATCTTCATGTCTAATGTTATGTAAGACTGACCTTGGGAGGTAGAGGGAAGAGCCATGATCAGGGCAATGGGTTGGACTCGGATAAGAGGCAGCTTAGCCTTAAGCAGGAATGTGGGTGTGATAAACATCTCAGAAGGGAACTTCCTTAGTTTTTGGGTTGTAAGAAATGAACTTTCAGACTTATAAGATTATGTTAATGTAACCTTACAATAAAGTAGAATTAATCCATCTGGGCTTTTTTTGGGGGGGGGGTCTGGACTACCACACAGCTGACATGATGCTATGAAAAGGTGAAAGATTGCAATTATTACATTTTATTTTATTTTTCAATTTTGCATTATAACTACCAGAGAGTAAGGCAGAATATGGGAGTCCTATCTCTCATACACAGTGAAGTTCAAGAGAAGATGCCAGGTGGCATATATTTTGGAAGAGAAAGGTTCACAGCAAAAATTATCTACTTCATGGAGCAGGGGACGGAGGACTTTCAGGAAAAAAGACTTGAGAATTCCATTCTTCTACTTTTTAGTTTAAAATTCTTAGCAAGCTTCATTACAATATTTAAAATGATATTTCAAATCATAATTAAGGTTTATGTATGTATTTGTTGAAAATGTAAAATTTATTTAGTTCATATTTGAATATAAAGTTATTTATCCAACCATCCCTACAAAATTTCTCATCTCCCATAAAATATGTGCCTGAGGTGAGGCCAGTTCATACAGACATAATTTTCTCTTCCCTTCTGAAAAACTATATATTTATAAGAATATATAAATAGCATTTTAATATGGTAGCTAAAAAATTAGAATATGCACCTGGATAAGGTTTCCATTGGTCATTGGCAGAATCATTTTGCCAACCTACATTCCTAATCATTTGTGCGTAAATACTTTAACCTGGCATTGGTATATTATAAAAATAATCTCACTAGACATAATTCTCAACTTCCCCTTCTGCTGTTGGCTATTGATGTGATTTTATCTTCTTTTTTTTTCAAGTCAGTGGCTTTACTAAGAGGTCTTGAATGAATGGAATGAATATGCACTTTTCAACAGGATAAGTATTCGTAGCTTCTGTCCGTAGGGTTAATGAATACACTTCTGCTCCCTCTCAGCCCATATTTTAAATTTATATGTTTATATAGTTTGGATAAATGGGCTGCTATTAGTATTATGATTCTATTTGAAGTATCATAGTGGAGTAGGATGTGACAAACTTTACTGGCTATTGGATGTAATGCCCAGACAAAGTGTTCTGTGAGCTTGTTCTGGAAACTTTCTTTTCAATGCTCAGAATGAAGTTTTGAAACTGAAAACAAGTAATAAATTACAGATTTGTTCTTATTTCCTGTAATATATGAATTGAATACCCACCAACCTCATAGAATTACGATTAGGAAAAACTTATTTTGGGACAGAAGGCATAACTTCTAGATATAATGCTCTGTTATCCGAGAAATGAAACACAGCTATTGTCTCCATAGCTATTTTTATTTAACACCAGTGGCCTGCTTGATAGTTACTGTATGGGACCAAAACAAATGACCTCGTAGTTGGCAATGAAATGAAGACGATGGAATAAAAATGAATGGGCTAAGATCAGATACTATTGGGGGGAAAAACAAATAATGCAAAAACAAAAACCCAGCAGCAGGAAGGTATTTCTATGAGAGCTACTATTCCTAAAACAGATGGGAAAGCTGCAATACTCCCTTTCCAAAATTGAAAGGGGCTTCAAAAGGTCTGATACATTTTTCTCTTTTCTTTGTTTGTCAGAACTGGTTTATTTACCTTTTAAAAAATAATTCTATAGTACAGTACTGGCAATGTAGACATCATTTTATTTCAGCTCATAGGGAACGTAAATATTTCTGTTTGGTCAATAGATATATTTGTTCAAAAAATCCAGAAAGATGCAAATAGAAAACTGTTGAAAATGAAGGGGTGAAGGGATAACCATCTGTTTAGAAGACAAAGCGAATTGAATAATGTCAGGCTGACTTTTTTGCCTTCTTCTTTTTTTTAAAATAGCTATTGTGAATTTTGAAATTTAAAGCCTTTATAGCTGGTTTTAAGAGCACATCTGGATTTGTATTATGTCTCCAGAACAAGAAAACTTCTAAACAAAGCCTCTAAAAATATAATGCAAATTCCCCTGTGAGCACCATCCTAATTATAGCAATCATTTTTTTAAAAAAAAAAAGATGCTTAGATTTTAAGCATTCTATGACGTTTTAGAAATAAGCATTATATGCATGCTGTGAATAAAGACATTCTTGATTTTATTTAGTTGATGTGCGTCACTTGAGAATCTTTGGGGGGTGTGAAGAGTGAGTCAGACATGAATATGGGCATATGCGTGCAGTATTCAAACATTTACATAAAATAAAGGACAAAAAGCAGTATGGGATATGGACCCAAGCCCTCTTTAAAAGATTTCTAATTTAGAGGCAATATTGGTGTGTGTGTGTGTATGTGTGTGAACCCACTCCTGTAAGCAGAGAACTTTCAAGTCCTACTTATACATCCAAGTAAATGCCTTTATGGTAAGAGTTCCAGCGTTTTCGAAATAGTGTTAAATGGCAAATGTCAACAAATGTACATATTTATTTATTTGTTCATTAATTAATTGATTCATTCATTCAATTTATAAAACAGCCCAACTCAACCAAGTGGCTCAAGGTGGCTTACCATTCTAAATTGTAATTTGTACCATTTTTTTTTCAGTTTTCAAGACAAATAATTTCTTTCAAACATTGGTGAAAATTATTGATGTACTTCGTTCAATCTTGTTCAATACAAGCAATCTTCATTGCTTCAGTGATGTTCCAAACAATAGCTCAAAAGTTAACAAAGTTTTCCTACCCAATTTCTGTAATGTTTGAGAAACCCTTTAATAAGCCTACTTATTAAGTAACAATCCTTTTAATAGGACTGTTCATTTAAACAGGCCGCAAACCCCATACTCATCTGCACTGAGTTGGGTAAAGAAATGTCTGCCAGAAAACAACCAAGCTCAGATAGCATCAAGAATACCATACATTTAACACTGAGCCTGGAAATAGCCATTTTGAGTAAGAAGGCTTATAAAATTAATAAGTAAAGTAGTTAGAACTTTTGGTTTTCAACAGGAGGCAATTGAGGGCAGTTATTTTCTATTTTATAATGCAGATTTTTGAAATATTTCAAACTTTTTAGAATCAGAGGATTCAATTTAGGTTTGATTATACTTGGAACAGAAAAATAAAATAAGTACAATGTAATCTAGCCATGGTTAAATACAAATAACATTAATTTCAATAAGTCTGTGTTAACCATAACAAATATTAAATTCATGTATTGTATTGTGATCTCTAATTGTCTATGGCTTTTATGGCCAAGGAAGAAGATATCTTAGTTCAGATAATAGTTTTATTAGCCAACAATTTCTCCTTTAATACAGCAGAAATCCTTCATTCTTCTTAGAATGATCCATTCTAAGCACACTGTTTGGATTAAAGGTTTGGACATTTGTATATAAATATCGAAATGTACTTCCTAAGTAGAATATCACACATACACACACAAATCCTTTTGACAGCTTAGTTCCATTTGGTTGTGCTTATTGCCAGAGTTAAAGTTCATTTCTAATGGATGGATCTTTGTGAACCAGATGTTCATCAACACCTATTAGTTTTTCATTAAAGGGTTAAGAAAAATAAGAACTTCTTAATTGCCACAAGTTTCCATTATCAACCGATTCTTTTAACAAGATCATGGTATCTATTATACTGTCCTGATGCTCTAAACAAGCAAGATTATCATGAAGCAACTTTTTCTCCTCTTTAGGCAGGTAAGGACAAATGTACATCTAAATCAGAGGCCAGATGGCAACTTTCGATGGCCATAATCAGACTAAATTTGAGTGTGAAGAGATGTGAAATGTTGCAAAACGATGATACAGAGTGAAACAATAATGGAGAACCAGTGGATCTGAATCATACATGTGTGATTTTTCTGCCTTTTGAGGTTAATGCTAGTTTGCTGTGTTTTTTTAAAAACGTGTTAAATCTTCTGGTACAGTTTATACAACAAATCAGAAAGTGGGAAATTTTTTTCAACCATTCCACCACTGAACTTTGGTGGTGAAGTGCATTGAGGGTTTGAATTTAAAATACCCCTTGTGAGATGATGTTCAGCATACTAAAAGATTGTTGAGTAATCAAGTAGAAGAGAAGAGAGGGAGGGAGGGAGGGAGGGGGAGAGGGAGGGAGGGAGGGAGGGAGAGAGAAGGAGTTTCCTTTGCCTTTTAAGTACAGAGACTCATTGAAGTAGTAATAGACCAGGTGAGAAACAGATGCTGGCCCATATGAAAGACTCTTATCTAGCTCTTGCCATTTATCTTGATGGTCAAAATAGCTCATAGGTGTGCTATTTTATCAACACACTGGAGGATCAATTGAAATCATTTCCTGGTCACCATCCCTGCATAAAATCACACAAAATATAAAATCTTCAAAATACAATTCATTTCTAATTTAAACAAGCCATGTTTCACAATTTTAACAACAGCAGCAAAGGAACAGGCCAGCAACTGATCTGTGGCATGTAAAAATTCCCACCAGTGCGAATGCTAATATTGCATGGCACAAACAGTTTTATAAATAATATTTTCATTTTTTAAATCACACAATCTGTCGCAAACCTGCTAATGATCACTCCCAGAACTTTAGTTGAGAAACCAGTGGTTCTTAAAGTGTGCTCTGGGAAACTCTCAGATGGTTTGCAAAGCCAAATAATTAATATTTTTAAATTTCTTAGTTTTACTTTCTAATATAGTAAATATCGATAGATAGAATCCACATAAACCAAAATTCTTTGACATCCTCAATCATTTTTAAGAAGGTAAAGAGGTTCTAAGATCAAAATGAAACGGGTCAGTCCTACAGGAGATCAACCCTGACTGCTCTTTAGAAGGTCAGATCCTGAAGATGAAACTCAAATACTTTGGCCACCTAATGAGAAGGAAGGACTCACTGGAGAAGAGCCTAATGCTGGGAAAGACTGAGGCAAAAGAAGAAAGGGATGACAGAGAACGAGGTAGCTGGATGGAGTCACTGAAGCAGTAGGCGTGAGCTTAAATGGACTCCAGATGATGGTAGAGGACAGGAAGGCCTAGAGGAAAGTTGTCCATGGGGTCGCGATGGGTCGGACACGACTTTGCAACTAACAACAACAAGAAGATCAAAATGAGAACTTCTGTTCTGAACTATTTTCTTGTCAAGGAAATGATGCCAGTGGTGAACATGGAATAGGAAGGGACCACATTTTGTTTTACATTTGCTTGATGTCTGATTTGGACCATCCTCAATATGGCTGCTTTGCTAATCAAAGCAATAGCTATTTTTAAGTCATAATTTGTGGAATAATTATCCAAATGCTCATTTAAGCAGAAACAATTGAAGGGCATAGATCAACAAGCATGGGCACATAGGCAACAAGAATGAATTAGCTCAAAATGTTTTTAAAATCTTTAAAATTATATTTTATTTGAGAGAAGTATACCTAGTTTTATGAAAGCCTGGCAGTAATAAGCCTGAAATGGTAAGAAGCAAAGGAAGCTAAAGTTTTGGGTAAGAAATAATGGATTGCACAGGTAAACTTCATAGAATTAAAAAGGTAGGAAAAGAAACAGCAACACACTTAATTGATATCTTTTCTAAAGTAAGAATTTTACTTTCACTTTAATCATTGAGAATTAAATATATATGTTTTGCGCAGGATTCCTTTCTTATCGTGTTTTTTCAAATCAGTTTTTTAAAAACAGAATATACTCAGTGCCCCAAATACTGCACACACATAGATATTTGTCACAATGTAGAGTTTCCCTGGTCTCCAGTCTCACATATCTCACATCTCCCTAAAGCAGGGGTGTCAAACTCGATTTCATTGAGGGCCTCATCAGGGTTGGGTTTGACCTCGGAGGCCTGGGATGGCCATGGCCAAGGTGGGTATGGCCAACTTGATGTCATTTGTGTTGCGGGTGCCTGTGTGTCCCAAACACTCTGCCAGCGAAAATGGACTTCGAAGCTCTGTTTTCAGATGTGACAGCCTCCTGCAACCCTCTGCCAGCAAAAACGGAGCTGGGGGGGAAGGGGCGCATGCAGCCCTCCCTAGTTCTGTTTTCGCTGGCCGAGGCACCATGGGCCAGTCCTTCGCTGTTTCCAGGGTGGCCCCGTGGACCATATCTAAGCAACCTGTGGGCCAGATCCAGCCTGCGGAGCTAAAGTTTGACCCCCCACCCCCTCCCCGGCTGAAAGGTTATACACATCTTTACAGCCACATCTTTTGAAGCCAATGAAGGAGAATATTTGTAGCTCATGGTTAAAATGAGAGGTCCTTGATGATGTTACCTAGTTCGGGTAATGAAACATCTACAAGAAAACAACTAAGCTCAGAGAGCACCAAAGACCCTCAGTCTTTTGAAGACCAGGAAATGAGGAGCATGGTAAATCTCAGAGGGAAGGGTGTGCAAAGAACGGGCCACTACCAAGGAGACACTGCCTGACATCTGATAGATGTTAAAACCAAATAACATTGTTGCAAGAAAATACTTGTCTTTTAATGTATTTAGTAGAAACATGATTAATTTATCAGTATGATCTTGCAGATATACCTTCTGGAGATCAGGTGCTGTGTGCTACTGATCAACAATATTTGCTATAGCAAAATATAAAATTCTGATATTTGCTCTTGGGGGTATGTTGTTCCATACTATAAATGTTAAACAGATTATTTTTAACAGCAGAAATGCATTAATATTTGAACATGTGCAATGTGAAGTAATATAATATCAGCCATGCAGATGTGTGCATTTTCAGAGCAAGAGAGGTGATTCTGTTCTGAGAGTACCAACAGCCAAGATTCAGGCCGGGACATGAAGCAGAAACAGTATTGTTCATGCTTTTAGATGATCTTTGGCAGGAGATCTTAGCTCTCCTTGATCTCTCGGTGTATTTCGATACCGTGATCCATGGTATCTTTCTGGATTGCCTCCATGGGTAGGGATTGGTCAACTGGTTGTCTTCCTTCCTACCACCAGCGACCCCTATTATGTGGGATTCTGCAAGGCTCAGTACTCACTGCTCTCCTATTTAATATCTATGTGAAACTGCTGGATTAGAACATTCATTTCCATGGGGTGAAGTGTCTACTGAGGATATCCAATTATACACCTCCACCTCTGGTGAACTAAGCAATGCAGTTGATGTCTTGTCCCAGTATCTGGAAGTTGTAGGGTTCTAGATAGAGAACAACAGAGTTCAGCTGAGCCCTGGCAAGACTGACTGGGCTTGGGTCCTAGGGTTTCCTGGATATGAGATTTCACCATTTTTTATGCTGGATGGGTTGGCACTGCCCAAAACAAACCAATTGTGATGTCCTTCTGGCCAAGGAGCAGGTGGCAGTTGTGACTAGGAGTATGAGAATCTGTTCACAGTTATTTACATGCTAGACTACTTTCAAATAGACTGCAGTAACACTGGGACTGCCCTTGAAGAATCTCTAAAAACTTCAGCTAGTGCAAAATGCAGTTCCCTGTTTGTACCAATTATTATATGTCCATTTGTTTCCTTTAGAATATCAATTCCTAGTCCATGGAGATATTTGGAGGACCTTTTTTCCCCCATGGCTGTTTCTATCTTTGCTGGCTTTACAGATGTTGTTGTAATAATCCTTTCAACAGCTCTCTGAAGTTCTTCATTAAGTTCTTTCCTGAGATTCTTATCTTTTTTGACTTTGACTTGTCTTCTTGGCATTATTAAAATACAGAATATATTCAAATACAAACTTCATACTTTAGCCCTAAGCTTAACTTTTCCCTTACAGGAAGTCCTTGCTTAACAACCAGGTGCTTCCTGAGTGTTTGAAGTTTCAGTACAAAGGACTTTAAAAAGCTACTTATGACCTGTCCTTGAAGTTATGACTGTCGCATACACATGTGATCACATGATCACATTTTCGGTGCATACAACTGATTGTACTGTCCTAAGATCATGTGACTGCAATTTGCAATGTTTATTGCCATTTCCCAATGTTTTTTGCTTATTTCTGACAAAAAAAATCATTCATTTGGAAGAATGGATTTGCTTAATGACCACATGGGTTCACTTAACGACTACGTGATTCATTTAACTACCAAGGTGATTTGCTTTGTAAAAAAATGGTCATAAAATCAAGTCAGGTCAGAGGGTGACCAGCTTAACAAGTGCAATAATTTGCAATCAAAATTCTGGGTTCAATTGTAGTTGTAAATCGAGAATTATTTATACAAAAAAATTAAACTCATAAGGTTAAAAGTTAATAGATCACCAAGGCCCAAGGCAGTGTCCTTCACATGTCAATCAAGTTTGATTAAACCCCTTGACCCAGATCATAGGATACCCACAGCAAGAACAGAAGTAAAACAATACACAGCATTCACGGCAATCGTGAATTCTGATTCATATCTATGTGTCATATTGTTCTAGTTCCATTGTCCCATTTCAGCTAAAGAAAAAATCTGAATTGTCTTGTAATTTCTGATGTTTTGTTTCCCCTTCAGGGCATGAAGAACAGGATATCCTACTCTTAAGTTATCAACATTTAAATCTAATAGACAAGAAAGCAAAACAAATGTTCGTGTTATATATTTTCGGCAGGCAGGTTGTACTTGTATTTTTAATACAAGTAAAAACCCTGTATTGTATTGTTGTCAGTGGCCTAGAGATAGCAGCCACATAAATAATGCATAAATAAATTAATGAATTCCTCTTCACTGACTATTTAATATCAAATGGGTAGTTATTATGTGATAATAGCTGTTTCTAGGCTTAGTAAAATAATTCCCACTGTTTCATTTAGATTAAAAAACTTATTTAAGACTGAAGTTCTGTACTCACTCAGGGGTGAGATGCTCCCAGTTCGGACCAGATCACCTGATCCGGTAGCGATGGAGGCGGGTAGTTCAGAGAACCGGTAGCAAAAATCCCTGCTGTCCCCCCCTCCCATGCCCAGCTGAGCCGCACAATCATCAGAGGCTTGTTTTTTTTTTACTTTTAAAAGCATTTCCTCTACAATCTCTTTGGCCAAAAAAATGCTTTTAAAAGTAAAAAAAAAAAAAGCCTCTGATGATTGTGCGGATCAGCTGGGATCGTCAAAGCTGACGATTGGCTGATTGGCTCTGACGATCCCAGCTGAGTTGCCTGATCAGCAGAGGCTTTTTTAAAAAGGATCATCAGAGCCTTTTGAAAGCATCTTCGCCAAAGAGGTTGTAGAAAAAATGGTTTTAAAAGTAAAAAAAAAAAAATTGGCCATGCCCACCCAGTCACATTAACCCCCCCCCAAGCCACGCCCACAGAACAAATTTTATATTTCACCACTGTACTCACTATATAGTAACTGGGTATAAACAAATCAAAGTAAACCTGGATTGATAAATCCTCTAGCCTGCCAATCAATCCTTAGCCTTGCCACTCTTACAGTGTACTTGAAATAATTTCTCCTCCCTTGCAACAGCAAAAGAATGTCTCCCCCCCACCCTATTTAAACCCATGTTTTATTATTATTATTTTTACCATCTTTATAATTTTTGGTTTAAACAGTAACATCCCATTGGGAGGGGAATTTTTACATTTAAAACAAACCACATTAATGTTAAGAGTCTGTAAAGTCTCTTTCAATGGTAGCAAAACACGTACCAGGTAAACCTGGCTTTGAAAAAGTTCAAGAGGTTTAACTTTGGACCGGATGCACAGAACAATCATTTTGCTAAAGACAGAAAAGGTCACATCTGTAATATTCTACTTTTGGGGTGAGAACCGAGTCAAGGAGTGATGAGTCAGTGCTGGTGCTGGGGAGGAAGCAGCGTGCTTGGGGAATAAATTCACCTCGTATCTGAAATCATCTACACTCTGTGAGTGGTTGAGCATCTGCTGCCTAAACCAGGATTAGTGCCAAGATGTCACAGCATCCTTTTCCTTCCCTTTTCTTTCTCCTTTGAGTGGTAGCAGGCGAAGAATGACTGCTCCAAATATGTATCTAATATTATAGCATTTAATCATGCTTGTGGGCAAGCAAAACGACTAATATAATTTTAGCAGGATCTTGGTCTCAGACATGCTGCCAATTCAAAATGATTCATATCAGAATGAAGAGGCAGGGAAGAAGAGGCAGGGAGAGCAATCAAATCCTCTTTTTTATTGTGTTTCTCCTCTTATCAAGAAAGCTGCATGCTGGCATGCTGTCAGTTCTCAATCACAGGAATAAGAATCTTGGTAAAGCTGATTTAGAAGGCCTGATTGAAAAACCAGCAAGATCATCGCTATTTAAAATATATACACACGAAGAGATTTAAATTTAGGGCACTTCTTTTATAAGGGGGAAAAAAAGCCCAATAACTAAAGACTGTTCAAACTCTTCAATAAGAAGAAAAGTGAAATCTTTAGCCAGGATTACTCTTTGCCATACATACACACAAAAAGAACTGCACAAAAGAGATACCTCACACAAAGGTGTTTATATGTACAGTATATGTTTTGCTAAATTCTGCTACTTGTGAGGAAAAAAAGAAAGAGATTAGTGGTGACACAGTACAATGCTCTTCCGGCATTGGTTGCATTCAACGATTTAACCATGCTTCACTTGGCATGTTTACAACACATTCCTTATCCTGGGCCATTCAGAAGTTCCTCTGAATTTTTAAAACATTCATAGAAAAACTAAGGGTTAGAAATGTTTTGCAGTGAAAAGCCACACGTCCAAATTTAAAAACTGAAAGTAAAACAAAACAAATAGCTACAGAATCCTGAGCCTAATTTGCAGTTTCTTCTACTCCTATAATTATTTTTCTTTAAAAATCTCTTCATGTGTTTGGGATATTAGAAATTTTCAATTTTCACGACTAAATTACATACATCCAGGAAGTTAAGAATTAATGTAATCGAAAGGTGAAAAACAAATTCAAATAATCAGTGTCTGTATCAGCAATATTTATCCTCTTGCTCTGCCTGCAACATTACAAACATGCATTTCTGGAACATTTATCCTTTGTAGTGGATGGTTCTGTCTTAATTATAATTTATCTAATGTCATTAATAAAGCCAATGTTTCAAGAATTATGTCCTTCAATGTCCGCTAGGTTTTAGGTTTGGGTATTGCTTTGGATAAAGCCTGACAAATGAATAACTACCATATTTTTCGGACTATAAGACGCACCGGAGTATAAGATGCGCCTTAGTTTTTGGAGAAGAAAATAAGAAAAAAACTGATTGGCAGGTGGATCGGCCTCCCAGAATACCCACAATCAGCTGTTCCCAGAGGTGAATTTTAACAACAGGTTCCTTAGTTGTGAGCTCTGTGCCTTGCTTTTTTTTTTTTTTGTGCCTCTGAAACTTCTGAAACTCTGTTTCAGAAAAAACTGTTTTACCTGCCTCTGAAAGCCTCCAAAACAGAGCTTCAGAAAAAAAAGCCTCTGAAGCTCTGTTTGGGTTTTTTTTTTTTCTGAAGCTGTGTTTGGGGGCTTCTTTTCTGAAGCTTCTTTCTGATGCTTTTTTCAGCCTCTGAAACCTCCGTTTCAGAAGCTGGGCGGGGCTACATTCGGAGTATAAGACGCACCCAGATTTTCACCCACTTTTTTTGGGGAAAAAGGTGCGTGTTATACTCTGAAAAATATGGTAGATAATACCCTTTTTCATAGAAGTCAGCAAAGTGTTGTAGGTAATTTTAAAATCTATTTATACATTCATTGTCTTCTTTTCACTCCCTCTCTTTGACACTTGCCCTTAGACACTGTTTCCACCTGCACTTGACAACAGTCAAATAAGCCCTGACAATGCAAGCCTTCTCCCTTAACTCCCTAACATTTCCCTCATGTCATCAACAGCCTATGAGTAAAACAATCTTTAGTCATCACTAAAGTGTAGCAGTTTTAAAGTGGTGTTTCTCTCCTTAAGCCAACATTCATATTGTAGCTTTAAGTGTGCAAAATCTATAAAGCTTTATTATTAGTCAATCTCTACCATAGGCATCCTTCCAGTGGTGAAATGTAAAATTTGTTACTACCGGTTCTGTGGGCGTGGCTTGGTGGGGGGGGTTAATGTGACTGGGTGGGCGTGGCCACCTTTTTTTTTTTACTTTTAAAAGCATTTTTTCTACAACCTTAAGAGGTTGCAGAAAAAAATGCTTTTAAAAGCCTCTGATGATCAGGCAACTCAGCTGGGATCCTCAGAGGCTTTTAAAAGCTTTTTTTTCTACAACCTCTTCGGCCAAAGAGATTGTAGAAAAAGTGCTTTTAAATGCTTCTCAGAATCCCAGCTGAGCAGCACGATCATCAGAGGCTTTTTTTATGCTTTTAAAAGCATTTTTTCTGCCGAAGAGGTTGTAGAAAAAATGCTTTTAAAAGTAAAAAAAAAAACAAAAAACTGATGATCACATGGCTCAGCTGGGCATGGGGGGGAGGGCGCAGGGATTTTTGCTACCGGTTCTCCAAACCACTCGCCGCCATCGCTACCGGATTGGGCGATCCAGTCCAAACTGGGAGCATTTCACCCCTGCATCCTTCCCAGAGTTTGATCTTTCCATTGTTTCTGAGTTCCCTTCATATATATTATCTCCCCATAACAAGAAACACACTATGAATTGGACTTGGAATATGGTAGGGATTGGCAATGGGAACAGAAAATGCTGGCACTGTTTTGTGCTCACTTAAGGATGGGTGGATGCTATTTTAACTCAACAATCAGGAGAGACCCTTTCAAACTTTTGCAGTGCTACAGCAGCAGTCTTTACACTACCACACATTTGGCTTAGTTTCTATACCACACAATCATCAACCACTCTTCTGTTTATCTATCCTGCCTTTTTTTCCAGCTGCTACGTTATGAGGGCTACTTCTTCTCCAGAAACATAATCACAAATTCCAATCTAAGTAACATTATTAATCACTGTTTCCAAGGAGCAGCATGAAAAGGAGCACCCATAGAACCTTTTTTTCCTCCCTCCATGGAGAACAGACCAAAGAGAGGCTTTTACTTTGGTTCCCTGTACAGTTGGGACCTTATATTTATAACAGGCTGGCAAAATTACAGTTTTGGATTATTTGAGAGTGGACAAAATATTTCCCAGAGAAGTTCAATGGCAGCATTGAAGTTTGTGCCAAAGTTCTGAATAGATTGCCTGAAAACTCATGAAATATCTTATGAACTTTCATCTGCCCAGGAGTCCCTAAGTTCATTATTTTGGTATGTGATGATGGAAGGAAAGCAGAGTCCCAGAATTGCAACCAAGCTAATTCAACACCGACAAGCTTAAGAAGTATAGTCCTCTCACAATAACTAATATATGTTGAATTAAAGCACAAATATAGACATTCATATATTGCATGTGTACTGCTTCTACCACCAATTTTTTAAAAAAGTTTGAAAGTTACCTTTTGCTATGTGGTGTTAAGATTGGACATTGAGCACAGAGATGGGTTCTACTTATCTTTACTACTGGTTCGCATCATGCCCATGTGATCGCGATCGCTTTGCTCGCTCGCACACATGCTCTTCCACAGATCACTTATGATGATGTCCAGGTCAGTGGGCAGAGCCTCCTGCTGGTTCTATAGAACCGGTCCAAACCGGAGGCAACCCACCTCTGACTGAGCACAATATTTATGTAGGAGGATTTTGAAGCAAGTTGCTTTTCACTTTAAACCTGAAGTTGTACACTCACATGTAAGTGACTCAAGAGTTGCCTTTTCAATTTGCTATCAGGCTTAAAATTCCCAACTCCCCAAACTTTTAAATATAAGCAAATCCTTATTTTTCCAATGATATTTGTTAGCTAAGAATTAAGAGCATGTCATTTAAACACGGATCAGTCCAAGAAAGATGTTTCCCTACCCCTCCTTAATTTTTGACATATTTTCCAGTGCTTTTTTGTTCCTCTATCCCTAAGGCTGGAACTTTACAGCAAAATGCCAGATGGTGCAGACTTGATCAGCCTAGAGCTGAATGTTATTGTTTACAAAGACGCCACCTTCATTCAAAAAAGCAGAAGAACCAGACGGGGAGTCCCAGAATCAAGACCAATACTGCATCTTCATTCATAACCAAGTATTTATTGGTCCAGTAAAGCCATATCAAGAGAAATGCGTGATTATTTTCCCTAAAGATTTCACCTACCGCTGTCCTCTTTCCCCGTCCCTTGTTTTTTCCCCAATCACATTCTTTTCATGAAACAACTATCTGCTTCTCAAAGAAAAACAACTATCCCAACACTCAGCAAACTCTTTACCAAAACAGATCACATGTCTGATAAATCAATAGTAGGTCTGCGTGATAAGAGTATGCATGACAAATGAGAGGTTGTAAATACTTTCCATTACTCAACCTTTCTGTACCCATTTTGAAAACATACTCAAGCTGAACTATTCTAGACTGAGAAAAAAGGGTGAAAAACATTTTTCCGAAGAGGGATCCCCCAAAGTCTCTCAATGTGAAGAAAGTTGTTGACAATTGCTTTATTTCATACCAAGGCCTACATTAGCAAACTAAACAATATTGTTTGTGTAAATATGTAATACACAGCAAAATATTCTTTGCTTTCAATGCTGACTGTTCTAGAGTCATCTCTCTGACTCTGTTTCCTTAGTTATTAACATTATTTAAAAATTCCAGTGATCTACCTTGTAAAGCAGTTATGAATGCATTAACTGAAGAACTTAATCATGTGCCTCACTTGCAATAGCAGTGCACATGACTCATTGTGATAAAGCTATCATTTAGGTTTTTGAAACTTGTTTTTAACTCATGTGGTTTACCACATTCTTTTTCACTCTTGGTATGTTATTGTTCTTAGAAGGAAAAATTGAAATCAAGAAAGTACTAATTCTAAAAGGTTTGTGTATAACACTTAAATAACAGATCTTTCGTATTCCCATAATCTAACCATTTGTCTTGTTTAGAGAACAGTCAGGAGTTTCTTGGTACCCCTGTCACTGATTCATCCACCATCCTATAACCATACAGAGTTAAAATTTTTAAGGGTGGAAAACCTACAGTGACTCAGCCACATGCAGCCCTTAAATCTTCTTTTTAGCCCCACCCACAATCCTATCCAACTATACCCAAAATTTCATCAGGGAGAGACCAAAACATTGAAAATTCAATTTCCCACTTGGAAACAGAAAGCATATAAACATTGCAAGGTGTGCTTTAAATAGGCTTAACATAATTTCAGAAAAACCTGCCAAATTGAATTAAATTACAAAAATTCCTAATCCTGCCGGTGAATATGATGCAATCTTGCCCAGGCTTTTCATCATACTATGTTTTTGAAACCCCCAAACTATTAAGCATGGTACCTGGTTATCTACAGAGTGCTAAATATTTTACCAGCAGTAAAGTATTTGCGTTGTATGTGTTGTGTACAACATGGATGTGTTGTAATTGCTCCATTGGGCTCCTCCCCTCCTCCATGCCTGTCTAGTAAGTATTACTTGTAGACACTGCCCCAGAGGAAGAAGTAGAAAGCATGGCTCAGAATATCTGATTTTCATTAGCAATAGAAAGTCTACTTTAGCAGCATTTTCAGATGGAGAACAAGATTAAAACACTCATATAAATTAGGGAGAGATAACCTGCCCTGAATGCTGCAGTAAGAATAATTTCTACCAGCTACTATTATCACTGTACAACTACTAACAACAACATACTATGTTCCCAAGGATTAAAATGTTGCAAATTATTATTCAGAATAATTTGGAGGGACAAATTAATCAAACATGCATTTATATATTTGGGGAAATATAATGTCTTGTCCTACTCTATTCCTGTGCCAGATTAAGTGCTTTGTGCTCATAGTTGCTTTCAATTTTTGGTTTTATACAGGAATGCTCAGTGCAAAGTTACTACATTTTATGGTTTGAAGGAAGGACTCACTGAAGAAGAGCCTAATGCTGGGAAAGATTGAGGGCAAAAGAAGAAGGGAATGAGATGGCTGGATGGCGTTATTGAAGCAGTAGGCATGAGCTTAAATGGACTCCAGAGGATGGTAGAGGACAGGAAGGCCTGGAGCAGTGGTGGGTTCCTCCCGGTTCCGCTGAGCCGGTAGCAGTGATGATATG
Organism: Pituophis catenifer annectens; assembly: GCF_029215685.1. Taxonomy (NCBI): domain Eukaryota; kingdom Metazoa; phylum Chordata; class Lepidosauria; order Squamata; family Colubridae; genus Pituophis; species Pituophis catenifer. The sequence goes on from NW_027256882.1 coordinate 238,259,396, forward strand.
ACGTCACCGAATCGGTTCTCCCCCCCACCCCCACCCCGCGTTATTCTTACCTTTTATTTGGCCCCATCCCCAATCTATTGCTGCCTCCTGAGTCCCAGCTAATGGCTGGAGGGAAAAAAACTATTTAAACTCTTGCAGTGGGGCTTCAAATGGCCGCCCTACAGCTGATCAGTGTTAAAAGAAAACAAATGAGTAGACCGGTGCCTGCAAAAATAAATGGGTAGATCGGTACAGCTCTGCAAGCAGTTAAAAGCCTGGTAGACCAGTACCTCTGCTAAATCCTAAATAATTGTCACATGACCATTAAGCCACGCCCACAAAATAAGCCATGCCCACAGAACCGGTAGTAGAAATTTTAGAACCCACCCCTGGCCTGGAGGAACATTGTCCATGGGGTTGCGATGGGTCGGACACAACTTTGCAACTAACAACAACAACGGTTTGAAGGAAAGACTTGAAAATAGTTTTGAACAAAATGAGTGGCTACTGCAGCAGATATTTTGCTTCCATGCAACAGCAGACTGAAGGGAAAGGATTAGAACATTGCCAAGAAACAATATTTCCTGTGACTACAATTTCCAAAGTTGTTGACTAAAGTGTTGGAAACACACGCACAGTGCCATTCAGAGAATCTTAGAAATCAAATTTGAAATGAAACCACAATTCTTTTTACTAGGTATAATTTCAGAACCTATCAATAAAAAGTACCACAACTTACTCAGATACATATAGCTACAAAGTCAAACTTTGCACAATATTGGAAAAAAGATACAATATCAACAATATATGATCAGGAAACGTAGAGAATAGGCAGCAATGGCAAAACTAACAGTATGTATACAAATTAAAGTTTAACTAAATTGACATTAGAATGTCTTTTGGATTCATGAAGCAAGGCAAATACAAATATTTAGAGTACAATTTCTAAAGTTTATGTTTATAAACACTAAACCAATTGGAGTTTAAAGAAGAGAGGTCAGAAACCAAATATTTATATTATTTTTAGTAGTTTTCTTCTTTTGCTTTACTCAATTTTTTTTCATTTTTCTTCTTTTTTAGTATTTACAAATAACAATCCAATGGAGATTTTGGCACTAAGCTTGAAAATTTATACTCTTGTTCACATCATAAAAATAATTCTTTTTTAATATATAATTTTATTAAATATTTTAATAAAAGATAAAAACTAATACAAATTAATATAAAATAAGAGAAAGCAAGCAAAAAAGAAAAGGTAAAAGTGCAAAGAAGTTTAAAAAGTAAAAAAAAATAGATTTTTTTTTTAAAATCAGCTAAATCCTCTTTCTTTTGCATCTTGTAATCCCTTATATTTAATTCAAAGTTTTTCCCATGGCACACATCTTTAGACATATTCTTCTGTCACTGTTTAAATAGTGCATCAATTCTCAAAACAGGTATTGTCTGAAATAAAAACATTATTCTAGGCAAGCCATTCATTTTTATCACACAAATTTTCCCTAGCAATGACAATTATGGTTTCTCCCATTTTAATGTTTCTTTTTAAATTTCATTCCATGTCGTAATGTAGTTATTTTGAAATAACATAAAGTTCATATTTGTCATAATGATACCTAGATATTTTACCATATTCTCAATCTTAAAACCCATCTTATTCATCAATTATGTTTGATCTTCTATATTCATATTTTTGTTAACATTTTCATCTTGTTTAGTAATCTTGAAACTTACTAATGAATAATTCTTTTTATTTCACCATTAATATTTCAATTCCCTTTAAAACAGCAGCACCCAATCTTTTGGGCACCAGGGACTGGTTCCATCATGGGTGGTTTTTCAGCAGATTGGGGAAGGCTTGGATTTGCACACTGCCTGGATCCCATGCATGCGTGGATAGGGCTTCGCTCACTTGCAAGGCCCAGTTCCTGATGGCCCACAGACTGGTACTAATCTGTAGCCCAAATGTTGGGGATCCCAGCTTTAAAGGATCTTCCAAAGCCAGCACCAAGTCATTTGCAAAAAGCTTTAACTTATAAGTTTCTATTTTACTTTTTACTCCCAAAAATCTTCTCTCATCTTATCTTACTGTATATGTCTATTCAGTATTTCAAGAACCAAAGTAAACAAGAGAGGACAGAGTATCTTGTTCCTTTTTGTATCACACAGGGTTTTGTTAGAACTCCATTAACACTTATTTGTGCTTTCTGTGAAGTGTAAATCAATATTATCCATTTCATAAAGTTCTCTTAAAAATGCATATCTTCCAAAACACTGCACAAGAAAGCTCAGTTCAAATTGTCAGAGGCCTTCTCTGCACCTAATAAAATCAGTGCGGCTTGTTTTTCATTATGTTGCCCCAAACATTCCAAAACATATCTAAAATTGTATTTTATCTTTTTGATAAAACCTGTATTGATCTTCATGAATAAATTCTTGCAAAATTATTGCCATTCTATCAGTTAGAATGGTTGTGAACAATTTGTAGTCATTATTCAATAATAATATTGGTTTAAAGTAAAATTTTGTCTTTCATTAGATGTTAATGCTTTCCAACTCTCTGGCATCTTTCCCCTGTAGGATAGAGTTTCTTGTGTTTTGCAAGGGTTCAAAAATTCTTTCTAAACAATTATAATAAGAACCTGATAATCCATCTAGTCCAGCCACCTTTCCTGGTTTAATCTCTTGTTTATAACTTTTAGAAACTTTATTGTTATAGTTCTGTTCATCATCTGTCTCTGTTCCTCTGTAATCCTTGGTAGCCATAAAAATAATTCAATGTACTGCACATTAATTGTATAACTTTAATAATTCTTTCTTTTAATAATTCACAAATCTATTATAGATCTTGGAGATGGGATGGTTCCTCAACCCAAGTTCTATAAAGATTAGTTGCTGAAGGCTGAAGACAGAACGGCAATAGGCACACATTCATTTTCCCAGTATTTGGAAAGTGATTTACACTACCCAAGTGTTTATGGTGACCCTTTGAAACATATGGTGGTCAGTGATATTCCAAAAATATAATTGCACTTGTCGTGGTGTAAATCACATGCCAGATTATCATTCTCTATGGCCTTTGTAGGTTCAAATAAATATATTCCCTTTGAGTTTTATTGTCCTTTCAGATATTTTCAAAATTACAGATTCCTGTCTTGATTCATGCCTATGTACCATCCATGTAAATTGAGACTAGCACACAAATACATTTAAACCTGGCTATTATTTTACATGCAAATCAACAGGCTTCATGCATTAGCAGTGAAAGAGGTGCCAGGGCAGCAAAGTTCTACCTGAAAATCCCTAAAATTCAGCCAGCTTCCCTCCAGCATGGGCTTTAACTCAAGTTCTCTCTCTCTCTCTCCCTCTCTCTCTTACCCCCCACTCTGTCTCCCTCTCTCCCCCTCTCTCTCCCTCCCTCCCTCCCTCCCTCTCCCTCTCTCCACCTCTCTTTTTAAAAGTGTTATGTCCTTATATGGGCATCCCCGCCGGATTGGCTAGTCCACTGGTGGGAGATTTGAAGATCTGTCATTGGCCGGCTTGCCTGCCGACTCCCTTTATAAGGCGAGCCTGGCAGCACAGCCGGCAGTTCTGTTCCCATCTTAATAAAGTGCTGAACGGACCACTCGCTGCTCGCGTATTCTTTTCCCTCCGCCAATCTAACAAAAAGCACTGGTACAATGCCTGCCTTCTGGCACAGGGCTGTTGTTGTTGGCATTGTATCAAGCGTTTGATGCTGAAGGGCTCCCAGCATCTTCAGTGCCAGCCCTTTATCTGGAACTGTGGCCTGATAATGAGATTTTGTAAAAGCTACATGGTGGTTTTACATTTTATTTTGTATTTGGGTTCACATACTGCACTAAGATGGGGTTTGCTTCACCATGGCTTATTGAACAAATCACGATTGGCTGGATTTGCAGTATATTAAGTCATTAATCCTAATTAATAAACAAAGCTGGCAGAATTTATGCAATCTATTAAGTCACACCCAAACAAATTGTATTATAATCCACAAACAAATTCTGTTTGTCAGTTTGTGATATAATGAGCAGGTTTTTTTCTAATTTCAGTTGTAACTTTCACTACACTCCTATTAGGGGATTTCACTTTAATGGTTTATTATTTATTTATGTAGAATGATATTTTGTCCCAACCAGTCTTGGACCCAAATGTTTTATCTTAGTTACAGTGGCGTGGTGACTTGGTGGTGAAGACGCTTGCCTTCCAGTTAGAAGGTTGAGAGTTCAATCCTAGGTACTGGCAGATATTTCTTTCTTAGAGCACACATACAAAAAAATCTGCTGCAAACTCCATGTAGGTGTCAGGAAGGGCATCTGGTCAGCAAATGCTCAGTTCCATTCAGTCTCCCCAACTCTACCCTAAATTAAGCGACTTCATACAGGATCATGAAAAGAAGAAAAAACTGCTACCTTTGGGAAACTCTTGTTTACCTCCATGGTAGAAGCTGGGATGACAAATAATACATTTGGGTGCAAATTTATGGAATTAGATTTTAGGTTCTGTGTATAAATTAGTTAATATTACTTATCTTTTTATTTTTAACGCAGCTTATTTAGAAACAAAGATAGATATAAAGATCAGATTGCCTCCCTGCAATACTTAATACGTCCCTAATACTTAATATCAGAAGCCTAAAGCTGACTATATACTTTGCCAAGCTACAAGATTATCTCATAAATTATCTCATAAATCTCAAAAAATATAAAATAATTTTGCTCATGAATCTGTATCTGTCTCACAGTTGGCTTCACTGAGCATTCACAGATTGTATGTGGTAATTTATAGTTGTCTATCCATCAATTTTGGACAGAGACTGTGAGTTCTAGTCCTGCCTTAGGTAAGAAGCCAAATGGATGCCCTTGAGCGAATCAGTCTGTCTCAGCCTTAGGAACAGACAATGGGGCAAAACACTGCCAAGAAAACTGTGGGCACTTGTTCAGGCAGTCACCAGGAATCAACATTGGTTTAAAGGCACACACGCATGCACACACACATACACAATAGGTAGAAAATAGATGCATAAAGCATCTTGGCAATTTTTGTTGGGTCACCACCAGACACACTCCATGTTACGTTTCAAAGGTTGAGAAAATAAGATATAAAATATCCTACTGGCCAGAAAAAATTTGTAAGAGCCACTGATTCGGATTCCCTGCGTTCCTATTTTTAAATGTAAAAAATGCTGCTGTTGCTATTCTAAGCCTCACAATGTGAATGTTTTTAGGCCAAGACAGCATTTCATTTTGAGTGGAGTGCTTGGGGTTACAGTCCAAAATATAATGGTTGAGGTCAGGCTGAAAACTACAATTCATTTCATTGACTCTTATTAACTTTAAACATATGCATATCGTGTGTCATAATTTCTCCTTTCAGTTTTAAAAGGAAAAAAACCCCACAATTATAGCAGGATTCTGAATACCATATAAACCAGGAGGTCTCACTTATGTTCTTGACTCTAGAAAAATTAAGCAGGGGTGGGTTCTACTTACCTTTACTACCAGTTTGCATGCGCGCTCTTCTGTGCATGCACAGAAGCATTTTGATGATGTCAGGGTTGATGGGTGGAGCCTCCCGCCAGTTTTACTACCAGTTCTATAGAACTGGTGCAAACCGGGGGCAACCCTCCACTGCTTCAAAGGGCTTCTTGAGCTTATTGGTGTCTTTAAGTCTATTGCAGTGAATAAGGGCCTGCACCTTCAATTATTAAGACCATAGACCACAAGTGAGCTCTCACTCTTTTTTCTTCCATCCGTCATAACTGTCCTATATGTAAATATTTTGCTCCTACTGGCCATTTGGTCATGTTAATCTGCTCCCTGGGAAAGGAGCACAGAAGGTCCATAAAACTCCATTGAAGCTACATATGAGAAGAGCTTAAAGAGCTCTCTGAAGGAAGTTGATCCTTGAGACAACCAAGGAAGTGTTCTATACAGGGGTATCCACAGGGTATGGTTAAAAAACAAAACAAAAAACAAGATGCTGGCCATGATGGCATAATCAAGGCTGCACATATTTCCTTATGTGGGTCACACATATAAAGATGGCCACACCATTGTGGCCACCACCTTCACTTTCTTTACTATACTCTGTGGATGCCCCAATCTTGAATCTTTTAGCAAGGACGTTTTAGAGATGTGAGACATCAGTTCATACGGTTGGAATGCTGCTGTCCTTTCCCCCCTTTCAGCTTCTTGTTTATCCTGCTTTTCTCAAGACCAAATTGTCCTTTATGGATTAAGCTGTCATCCTGAATGAACTGAACACCGCACCGTGTACCTGGAAGAGCTTATACAGCATCAAGAGCAACATGTACTGCAAGCCAGAGATAAGAATATGGTCCCTGAGATCCTGAAGTTGTGAGGGAGTGAAGCCAAAGACCAGTTGCAGGATTACTCACTCTTAAGCAAAAATAAAAAGCAATTTGCATTGATCCCTTAGAGACAAAAGAAGTCAGCTTGCTGCTACAGTAGATTCCCTAAGAAGATTTACTATTTCTCACTGAAAACATACTTTCAAGTTCACACCCCCAAGACAGCAATCTAAACACCCATCCTCTTTTGCAATGCTTACATCTCTGACAAGGAAGCTTAAAAGAAATGCTGAGAAGCCTGTATGCTCAAATTAGTCTAGACTGTTTTTCCCCTTTGTGCTGTTCTTAGTACACAGTGTACCGAAGTCTCTATGACAAACTGTTTATCAGCAGTCAAATCTTTTCTGAATTTCTTCCCTTATTTGCAGAAAAGAAATTCTGCCAAAGCCCACTAATGAGAACACACAGATTAGTTACTGGGGTTATAAAGGAGCCATTACCTGCTCACTCTATAGATTCATTACCCAACAGGGACCAAACCAAACAATCTAACAAAAATTAAACAGGAAACCCAGCTGACATCCTTTAGGCTATAATTCTAAGTATACATGCTTGGAACTGGCCTCTATAGCAATTAGTGCAGCATGTTTTCATGATGTACACTTTTAGGTGTAAATGTTTGCAATAAAATAATAAAGTAAAATAAAATAATAAAATAAACCTGTCATTTACAGATGTTGTTTTGAATGATGAATGTGTGAAATGGAGAAGGAAATTGTGGCAGTATGCCTGCCTTCTCCATTATATATGTGCAGCAGACAAAAGACTTGGTTTGGGAGAAAAGTTTGACACCAGAATGCCACCCTCCCATATGCAGGTTCATTTTTAAATATAAGAGAATAACCTGAGATGATGGTGAAGGAGATAACCAAGTGTATGGAATCAAGTTGCAAAGCAGAGAGAGAAAAAATGACTACCCTACACATTGTTCTGATTTAGCAACTGCCCCATGTAGCAACTAATTGCCCAGAGTCAGTTGGATAGTGAGAAAGATGGAATCCAAATTTGATAAACAAATAAGAAACTGTTTTGAGTTATGACTGGGAGATAAAAGTAACTTTGTGACCAATCTTCACATTTATGACCTGCACAGGTCTATAAAGCAGAGGAAAGATGAAGTAAGGTAATAAACACAGGTGTGATGTTACTTAACAACTACTTTGCTGAACAACCAGGCTGTCACAGGTTGCTAAACAAGGACTAGGTTACATAAATTATTAGGGGGGGAGCCCCCCTAAGAGCGCTAAGTCGCTAATAGATGGTTGCACTAGTGGAGTTGCCGCTAAGTGGCGGGTCATTAATCACATTTTGACCAAGGTCCAGTAGCGACCTTTCCCTGTTCCACCCATGTAAACGTCCTAACCTTTGAGTGAGCCAGTGATGGTAAGGAGTGACAAGTCCATAATGCCTCTTCGGCTCAAGCCCAAAGTCTGTAGCCTAGTGCCTGATGGTTCGAAAAACAGTCCCCAGTTTGAAATGATGATGGGGAAGTGGTGCACCGAAATAGAGGAGGAAACAGCGGCCCAATGGTGGATGGCAGTGACATGATCAGGCTGTCCATATTTGGAGACTTTGATGTCCCAGGTCTCCTGCATTCGATAACCAGCAACCACGGAGACGTCCATGACCCAAAGTTGGTTCATCGCCTCCATGATTATATTGTGGAGCTATTCTAGCACTTCTGCTGAGAGATCAGCTGCTTCTGATCCTCTCCCGCAGCCATTCCAACAACCTGGGGTAGCACAGCAGAGGAAGCAAAGAGAAGTATCCCTTCTGCTGAGCCACCAGCTGCTGAGGGGAAGTCCACACAACTAGCAACCAACCAACAAGCATTCCCTCAAGCTACGACACTGTGCTAAGGAAAGATTCACTCAAGGCCCTGCTGACACCATTGACTTGCCCATGTAGGTTTTCGGAAACATTATTAAAAGAGCTGCCACTCCTTCCTTTTAGGATGTTTTCTTCAACTTCCCATTTGACCCACAGCTCTAAGATTACCTGGTTCTTGCCCGTCTAAGTATTAAACAGGTCTGATCCTGAGGGGTCCTTAGTGCTCTCTGAGCTTGCTTGTTTTCTTGCAGACCTTTCATTACTCTAACTAGATAACATCATCAGTGCTAGTAAGGAATAAGATTTATTAGCATGATGTTACCTAATTAGGATAAAGAAACATCTGCAAGAAAACAAGCAAGCTCAGAGAGCACCAAGGACCCCTCATTCAACCCTGAGCTACAAATATTCTCTTTTATAGGTCTGATCCTGCTTAGCTTTTTTCAAAGTCAGCCAAGGTTAGCTAGATGGTGCCGCTACATAGTTCTCATTATTGTGACGAAATGGGGTTGAAGGGTACCCCGGACCGTGAACCAGCTCATGAGTAAACACACTGAGACTGAAATGATTCTGACAGAGGCGTCTTGTGTAAAAATATAATTTACTTTAAAACATTTAAAAAGCACTATGTCTTTAAGAAAACACATTAAAAACAAAGTCTTATCTGGGTATGCGAAGCAAGGCTATCTCCCTAGATCCCTCTCCACAATACCGAAACAGTTCACAAAAGAATAAAGCTAGCATGAAGGTAAGCAGCTTCGGCGTCGATACATCATCAAGGCCATCATAATGGGAGCAGCACGAGCTTCACAGCTGAAAGTCACCTGAAGTAAAAACAGTTCAAACAGCAAACATTTCTTGAAGCTTGTGGGAGGAAGAAGGTCCAGCAACAGCAGTCCCGATGATAGCTTGCGTGCTACAAAACAGCAAAAGGCAAGCATCCGTGGGAGTCTCTCTGTAACGACGTCTGGAGTCCTTATCTGCATTCTTCTCCCATCTGCGGCGTTGCACCAAGCTTCCTGCAGGAGCTGTGCATTTAGGCCTAGAAGACTAGGCCCGAGTAGCAAGCAAAAGGTCCTTGCTTATATAGGGAGTTAACCTGCAATTAACTAGGGCGGGGAAGGCTTGCAGGTAATTGCCAACAGTAGATGGCTTGATTAAAACCATACTGTTTGTGAGTAGGCAGATAGCCACAGCAATCCTGGAAACACTCGTGACAATTATAAACCACCAAAGTGTAATAATTATCACTTAGATTTTCCTTTTTTCCCTTCCTTCTTTAACCTCTGTGTCACATCTTTTTGAAGATTATAAGCCTGAGGACGGGGACTGCTTTCTATTTGATGTTGTTGAGCTGCTTTGTTTTGGCTAAAGAGTGGGCTAAAAAATACAAAAGAACAAAGTGCATTTATGGAGAGAGCTTTGCCACTTCGGAGAGACCAATATGTTACTGTGACTGACGGCATATTCTCATCCTGGCTGTATTTATTTTAATGGAAGACTTATTGCTTCCTGATTATTTAGAACTCTAAAAAAATCACAGTATGAAACCACACCAATATTGTAAGGCTCTCTCGCATCTGCTATCTGTCAGGATAGGTAGATGATGGCAGTGGGTCTAAAAGGCCACAAAATGAGTGTGTTTGTCCTTATTTTGCCACAGCTGTTTACTAAGCCTACAGAGATGCTGAACAGGGCTATTGGCTGAAACATATTGTGTGTTGCTTTGCCATGTTCCAAAGATAGCAAGAGAAAGAGATAAAGGGAAAAACAGTTTTGCCTTTTTTATTTAAAAAGATCTCATACTCTACTTGGTGATATATCAAGTAGATTAAGCATGTTTTCATTATCACATTTAGGATCAGGTTCATTACTTTGCTTACGCAAGAGCAAGAGCAATCCAACGGCATAAAGTGGACAAAAATAGCATCAAAATTGATGCAGCTACAGTGATGATTTTATATAATATTTCTTTGTCTAGAGCAGATATCTGACTGGAATAAAAATTTCTGACAATTGTACTTGAGTTTTAGAAGAGCTGCTCCATATTACCCTGAAGCAAAAGTGTTGAAACACCCTGTAAATCACGTGGGACTTAAGCTGAGGCACTGCCAAGAATAAATGGCAAACTGCCAAATTACAGTGGTGTGTTTTTCCACATTAAAAAAAAAAGTTGTAAAAGAAGTTCAACACGCCTCTGGTATGTTTAACACAAATATTTTTATTTTTAAAAAAAGTACTGAAAATTTCCATTTTTTTCAAAAAGGGAATAAACAATGGTGTTCCTGTTTCCAGATATCACTGACACTCCATGGCCAACCTAACCAGGAACAATCCCTTCCCAAAGAAGGAAAAAGAAATGTACAAGTCTGCTTGCCTTTACTCCAAATCAGTGTTTCTCAAACTTGAGGATTTAAAGCTAGACAAACTTCAGTTCCCAGAATCCCCTCGTCAGTATGGCTGGCTGAAGATTTCTAGGAGTTGTACTGTACATGCCTTAGTTTTCAAGTTTGAAAAACACTCCTCTAAAGGAACTCTTTGGTCATACAAATAGCAGACATAATTCAGATGAATAGAAGTATTGTTTCCGTAGGAAGAGTAAGGGATAGTCTATTCAGTAGACACCTATCAAAATTTGAAAGTGGGGTTATTATTTCTTTCTAGCATAATAGTTATACCTTTATGAGAATGATTTTCATTTGCCTTTCTAGGAAATTGAATTGCATTTTGAAGGGCCCTATCATGGCAGGAGGTAAAGTGCCAAATCTTTTGCTTTTCAGTTGATTCGTTGTTCATTAGACAAGTTTCTCATTTCACTTGAAAGACCTAGACTTAGATGTACTTCTATATGTCACTGAGTCTCTAACCTTCTACATCAACTACAACTTTTGTGTAATGAAATATAAAATACTGATTTTTCTGATAAGGTCTGTCCAATATATACCATTCTTCCACTTTCAGTCTGGAAGAAAAAGGAAATAAACTATAGATTATTTTTTATAATTGTGGTAGATCTTTTCTATATGGAGATATAATTAGATTAATGAAGCATCTGTCAACATTTGGAGTCCTCTTGGAATTTGGGTGGAAAAACAAGACTGGATTTCTTTTAAGGGATATATCCTGACATATGATTTGCTCTATCTTATTGAAATTCAAATATCTATGGCAGCGTTCTTTCAAAAAAAAGGAGGAAATCATGATTTCACTTATGTAACATATAATTCCAGTGAGCTCAAAAGGGATCTCAACTACAGTTTATTCAAGCCTGGAGTACTGAATGTCCCAATAGATGACCAAATCCATAATCATGATATTAAAACTGATGGCACAAGCTTAGGAGAAATGTCCTTTCTTCATCAAGAAGATAAACGGTACGAAGGGACAAATATGAATAATTTCTTCCCCTAGGTCCCAAAGGTGCTTTTTCAAGAGGCAACTGGACTTTCTTAAGAACTTCCTTTAGTTGCCTCTTGTAAAAGCAACTTTGGAACAACCATGACCTGGATGACTAAGAATCTCTATAGATACTTTTCCCCTAGATGGTAGACCCAACTTCCATGCAGTCAAGTATAAACACCATTGCAGGAGATACAAATTTCTATTTAAATTGAGCAAGATGCTAGCAATAATCCTAAACAGATGCTTTGGTAAACTCAATTAACATATTGCATAAGGGTCAGGTACAGAGTTACTAGACTCATCCCAATATACATATTTTAATTATAATTTCTACACAGAATTTACATGAAATTGTTTTTTCAGTCTTCCTCAATCTGGAGCCTTCCAGATGCATTGGGAAAACAAATCCCAGAATTTGCAAATAGTATGCTGCCTCGAATTTCTGTGAATTACCATCACAACACATCTGGCAGATACCAGATTGAGAAAAGTTGCGGTATTGCATAAACTCTGCATAACAAGTATTACTCTAAGCCCGTACCTAGTGAAACACTTTAAAATGTTAATTGAATGCAAAGAGATAGGGTGGATAGTGTTATGTCCTTATTTGGGCATCCGCCGGGGATTGGCTAATCCTCCGGCGGGAACTTTAAAGAACTGTCATTGGGTGGCTGAGCCTGCCGGAGCGTATTTAAAGAGCCCCGGCAGCCCAGCCGCTCGTCTTTTTCTTGTGCTAAATAAAGTACTGAATTGGACCAGAGCTGGTCGCGTCTTGCTTCCCTGCGCCGATCTAACACTGGCGACGAAGGACTAGAACCAAGCGACGAACCTCGTGGCGCAAAGCCAACCTCAAGAGCAAGTCACTTAGCAGCTGAAGTCACTGGTAGGCATTTCCAAAGGCACGGCAGCAGCTGAAGTCACATTGCCAGCCCTTGCTCCTTTCCGCCCAGGGAAGGACAAGTGGAAATCCTACGTGGTCAAATTCCGGCAATACCTGAGAGGCAACAATATCAGGGATGCCGATGATGACCGCAAGAAGGGCATTTTCCTGGCCAACTGTGGCTCAGAAGTCCTCGACATGGCCATCGACCTGGTGGCACCATGGGACATCGAGGAAGTGCCATGGACGGACCTGCTGCAGATCCTGCAGGACCATTATGCCCCAACAGGAACACCAGTGGCGAACCGGTTCACCTTCCATCAGAGAGACCAGAAGGAAGGGGAAACCATCAAAGAGTTCGTGGCCACCCTGCACCAAATTGCAGCCAGCTGTGAGTTTGACCATGTGGACAATGCCATTGCTGACCTCATGGTTTTCGGCATGAGGGACAGAGGCCTGCAAAAGAAGTTCCTGAGCAGGAAAAAGCTCGTGCTAAAGGACGTGGTGGAGGAAGCTACCACATCCGAAATTTCCAAAAAAGCAGCAGCCGCAGTAATCCGGCCACAAGATTCGCAGTGCCACATAGTCATCGACTGAAGATTCCACAGCTGGCTTGGAGTCAGAGGAAGAATCCACCGTCCACAAGGTATCCAGACCCCCAAGGCAGGAAACCGCACAAAGAAACTACAAGGGGGAGCGCTGTGCCAGCTGCAGAGGGGACCATGCCAGGGCAAACTGCAAGTGGAGAGATGCGACCTGCAGACGTTGCAACAGAAGGGGTCACATCGCCGAAGCTTGCAGAGCCGAGGAACCAGCCCCAGAACCCTCCAGCCACCGACCTCGCGAAAATCGAGAGGACAATGCAAGGTCATCCAAACGGTCCTCCTACCAGTCCAGACGGGGTGAGAGCGATGGAACCGGAGGAGAGCAGTGCACCAAACAACGATACACCTCTCTGACGATGACGACACCACCACCAAGTGCCACGTGACGGTGCTGTTGGAGGGAACCCCATGTTCCATGGAAGTAGATTCCGGCTCCATCTACTCCATCATGGACTGGAAAAATTTAAAGTGCATCAAGCCAGACATCCGCAAGAAGGACCTGAGACCCCTGCGCTCCAGGCTGGTGGATTTCGGAGGGAACCACATCTGAGTCCTGGGAAGAGCCTCAATACACATCGCTTACCAAGAATTCCAAGGTGACCTCTCCATCACCATCGTCAAGCACAGCCACCCGACCCTGCTAGGCATGGAGTGGTTCAAGCCACTAGGGCTCGGGATTGTAGGAATTAATCAAATCCGACAGGACGAACTCAACACCCTCCTCGAAGAGTTCAAGGAAGTCTTCGATGGTAAACTGGGGAAATTTGTGGGGAAGCCCATTTCCTTCAATCTTGATAAGACAATTACCCCCATTAGGCTTAAGCCCCGCAGAGTTCCATTTGCTTTGAGGCCCAAAGTAGATGCTCAGATAGATAAGCTGATAGCCCAAGGCGTGTTGGAACCAATCGATCATGCAGCATGGGAGACGCCCATTGTGACTCCCATGAAGCATGATGGATCTGTGCGCATCTGCGCCGACTATAAATGTTCAATAAATAAGGCCCTATCGCAGAGCGCATACCCAGTTCCAGTGGTGCAACATCTGCTGCATTCACTTGGAAGTGGGACAATATTTGCCAAACTGGACCTCGCCCAGGCTTACCAGCAATTGCCTGTAGACGAAAAAACTGCGGAGGCACAAACTATTGTCACCCATAGAGGCGCATTCAAGTGTAACCGTCTCCAGTTTGGAATCAGCGCAGCCCCAGGCATTTTCCAATCCATGATGGAACGCCTTCTCCAAGGCATTCCAGGGGTGGTGCCGTACTTCGATGATGTGTTAATCTCCGGGCACTTTAAAACCCAGCTGCTTGAGCGACTTAAACAAGTTTTGCAGCGTTTTAAGGAGAAGGGTTTGAGAGTTAGGAGAGACAAATGCATCATTGGGGTCCAGGAGGTCGAGTTCCTGGGCTATCTCATAGATGGCACCGGCATCCACCCCACCAAAGCTAAAGTCAGGGCAATCCACGAAGCACCAGCCCCCAAAAACAAAGCCGAGCTTCAAGCATTTTTGGGATTGCTAAATTTTTATGCGGTGTTCCTTAAACAGAAGGCAACAGCCGCTGAGCCACTCCATCGATTGCTGGGGAAAGCGGTTCCGTGAAGATGGGGGACAGAAGAGGAAGCCGCCTTCAAGACCATTAAGGGACTCCTATCATCAGACAGCATGTTCTTCCAGTACCATGAGACGCTTCCCCTGCTGCTGACCTGCGATGCTTCACCATACGGGATTGGCGCAGTCCTCAGCCACCAGCTCCCCAACGGATCAGAGGCACCCATCGCCTACTTCTCTAAAACGATGTCCAGCATCGAAAGAAATTACAGTCAGCTGGACAAGGAAGCCTTGGCCATCGTGGCTGGCATCCAGCGCTTCCACGAATACCTATATGGCCGGAATTTCACGGTCATCACAGACCATAAGCCACTATTGGGACTTTTAGTGGGTGACAAGCCCACACCCGGTTACATGTCGCCCAGGATGACACGCTGGGCCATCTTCCTTGCCAGGTATTCCTACAAACTCGTCCACAGGCCCGGCAAAACCATCGGGAACGCAGATGCCCTGAGCAGATGCCCATCCAGGGAGCCAGTAGAAGACCCCGCACCCACCCTCAGTCTCCTCCACATAGACACCGACGTCACTCCTCCAGTGACGTCAGCTGATGTGGCCGCACACACCCAGAGGGACCTTGTGCTCAAACAAGTAAGATCCTGGGTCCTGCGAGGCTGGCCAGCAGAGAAACCGGCAGAAAAGTTCAGCCCGTTCACACGGAAGCAACAGGAGCTGTCCACAAT
Source organism: Pituophis catenifer annectens (assembly GCF_029215685.1). Taxonomy (NCBI): domain Eukaryota; kingdom Metazoa; phylum Chordata; class Lepidosauria; order Squamata; family Colubridae; genus Pituophis; species Pituophis catenifer. Next base: position 238,274,775 of record NW_027256882.1, read on the forward strand.
GAAAGGCTGCATCCTATGGGGAGACCGGGTGCTGATTCCCAGCACTCTACAGAAGAAGACGCTCGAAACGCTCCACAATGGACACCCTGGCATCGTGCGAATGAAAGGACTGGCACGGAGTTACGTCTGATGGCCATCCCTAGACAAGGACATTGAAGAGTGGGTCGCCAGATGTGACCCGTGCCAAGAGGTATGCCCTGCCCCCGCCCAAGCCCAATTGTCGGAGTGGGAGACGCCCAGCTGCCCATGGGCTCGGATACACATCGACTTCATGGGTCCGATGCAGGGGCAGTACCTCTTAATTGTCGTGGACGCCTTCTCCAAGTGGCTAGAGGTCATCCCCATGGCATCTACCACTTCCAAAGCCACCATCAGGGCACTCAGGTGCCTGTTTGCCACACACGGGCTGCCGGATGTCCTGGTCTCAGACAATGGACCTCAACTTACGTCCAAGGCCATGGAGGAGTTCCTGGCTGGACGGGGCATCCGCCATGCCCTCTCAGCCCCCTACAGGCCAGCTGGGAATGGACAAGCGGAACGAATGGTGAGACTGACCAAAGAGACACTCACCAAGATGGGCACGGGTGACTGGCAGGAAAGGATCGACAACTTCCTCCTCACCCAGCACATCACGCCGCATGCCACCACCAGAAAAAGTCCAGCCGAACTGCTGATGGGCAGACGACTGAGGTCACCCTTGGACCGGCTGCACCCCCAGTACAACCCAGAAGTGACAGCAACGGCCAGCCGCCCGCTCAGCGCCTTCGCCATAGGAGACCCGGTGTTTGCGCTAAACTTCCATGGCTCTCCAAAGTGGCTGAAGGGGAGAATAGAGAGTACAACCGGCCTGAAGTCCTACCGAGTCAAGCTGGAAGATGGACAGGTCTGTAGACGTCACATCGACCAGCTCCGGAAAAGGTGGAGGGGATCGGAAGGAAACCAGCCTGACGAGGGAGGCCTGCAACACCCCGACGAGGTAGGCCTGCAACACCCCCAACGAGGTAGGCCTGCAACACCCCGACGAGGTAGGCCTGCAACACCCCGATGAGGTAGGCCTACCACACCCAGGCGAGGCAGACCACCAACACCCCGACGAGGCAGACCAATGTCACTACCATGTGCTGAACCATCGACAGTCCAGAGTGGTAGACCGGTACCTGCGGCCTGAGGGACGGCAACACCGGCCCAGCGAGGTGGGCACCCACCACTCCAGGGAAAGGGATCGCCACAACAGCCAACGGGTAGACTAGGACCCATCCAGGGAGGAAGAATCGCACCCCTCCAGAAAAGGCGACCAACAACACCCCAGCCAGGGAGACCTCCGCTCCAGGCAAGTAAACCAGGGACAACCAAGCGAGGGAGGCACACAACACACAAACCGAGCCAGCCAGCGACCGACCGGTGAGGGAGACCCTGACCGACATCCTGGCCGGATCGACCAGCACCAACCCTGCAAGGTCGACTGGCGCCGCCCTGGCAGTGGAGGCAAGCACCACCCAGACCAGGTCGGACAGCACCACCCCGGCGAGGTCGGCCAGCACCAACCCTGTGAAGCCAACCGGCACCAACCCGGCAGTGGAGACGAACACCACCCCGGCGAGGTTGACCACACCCAATACCGACAGCAACGGGAGCCACAGAAGTCCAAAGAAACACCAATAGACTTACCGGGCTTCGGACGGCACTCACCGGAGAGCAGCGATGTCCAGCCGCGAGGTTCCAGAGAATCTGGGTGAGGGAAGGACCGGCGACATCAGCACGAAGATCCTGATGTTGCGGCCGGAGGTGCTGGGACGGGTCCTGCACACTCGATGGCCGGAGCCCCGGCCACCACAGCCGGGGAGCCGGAGAGGACAGGAGCTTCGCCTGCACAGGTCGGCAGCGAAGCTCAGACTGAACGGCGCAGGTCATCCCGGACAAGCAGGCGTCCCGCCTACTTGCGTGACTTCGTTACGCACATTGACTGTGATGGACATTTTTCGGACTAAGGGGGGAGGAGTGTTATGTCCTTATTTGGGCATCCGCCGGGGATTGGCTAATCCTCCGGCGGGAACTTTAAAGAACTGTCATTGGGCGGCTTAGCCTGCCGGACCATATTTAAAGAGCCCCGGCAGCCCAGCCGCTCATCTTTTTCTTGTGCTAAATAAAGTACTGAATTGGACCAGAGCTGGTCACGTCTTGCTTCCCTGCGCCGATCTAACAGATAGGCATATCCCCAAATCTTGCTGTTCAAAATACTCACTGCACAACTAGTGTTGCAACTTCTCTGATTCCTAGAGGGACATCCTATGTTTACTTCCACACTCTTGGTATTGTTATGATATAATACCATTAAATAAAAAAGAATGCACAGTAGTGTCACATGTTGAGGTTTCTAGAGTAATAATATTTAGGATCTCATGAATGGGACATATAGTATTGATATAGATAGATGAATGAAGCGTTCCTTTGGAACTTGAGTGGGAGAATAAGACTGACTCTCTTTTAAGAGATATATCCTGACATATGATTTGCTCTGGCCTACTGAAATTCAATTATAGTGTTACTTTCCCTCTTTTGCACAGTCTTTGACAGGCATTCCTAAAGACTATGACCCATGGCAGCTTGATTATGCAGAGTGTGATAATACTGTCTAAATATTTCAGTTCTCAGGCTTTTCCTATCTACTACACTGTTTTAACTTGGCATGGTCCAGATCACCATTCAAGAGGGATTTACCTTGATCTGTAAAGGGGAGGTCAAGACGAGGCTGCCATAGCAATAGGCTTCTAGTTTTGCTTTAGATGTTATGAGAACATTAATAAAATCACCCATTGTATTACATCAGTGGTTCGTAAATCCTATGGAAATTTTCCCAAACAGAGCTAAGCTGTTTTCCTCAAACATCTTATCTATTTCTGTCATTGCACAAATCCTCCAACTATTTCAAACACTTCAGGACTTGCTGAAATGTTAACTGTTGCCTAATAATAGGCTGAAGGAGGATTTACTGAACAGCCCAAAACCAGATCATCAGTGTGGTTATTAGATAATAACACACACACACACACACACACACACACACACACAAAAAAAAAAATCTGAATTCTACATACTGTACATTTTCCCAACATTATATCTCTTGTCGAGGATAATGGCTAGCCTGATTGTATGCCTGCTTCAGCATGTTAATATTTCCACACAAATGGCCTAGCTGCTGATTGACAGAAGGATCTCATTTATTATTCTTTGACACAGCAGTATTTTCTGATGCACTCTTGCATTTTTTGGAAAAGCCACATGATAATACAGAAGGCAAATTTCTGAATTTTTAAGTCTATAGTTTGGGGGCTTACTCTAGATCACGGGTGGGAAACGATGGCCCTTTTATGACTTGGGAACTTCAACTCCCATAATTCCTGAGCCAGCAGGCTCAGGAATTTTGGGAGTTGAAGTTCCCAAGTCATAAAGGCACCATTGTTCTCCATTTCTGCTCTGTATAATCTCAAAAAGTGGCTTCTCTTGGGGTAAGCTTGCTCATTCATCAAATTGTTGCCATACTGGTCATTAAACAGACATTTCCTAGAAGGTAAACCACAGTAAATATGGTGACTTCAGAGAACATTATCTACATTTCCATCTTCCCCCTTTTATTTTCTACTACCCATCGCCCTCTATTTTTATCTGGGACAGGTAATCTGCATTCCATATTATGATTAATTCCAATTTTTATTAAAAGAAATTAGAGTAAAATCCAAGCTGAGCTAGAAGCTAGGAGACTGTGAGTTCTGCCTCTAGGCATAAAATCTGGCTGGGTGATTTTGGTCCAGTCATTGCCTCTCAGCTGAACCCACCTCATAGAGTGGTTGATATGGGGAGAACAGAAAGTGGAAGGAATATTATGTATGTTTTCTGCCTTGAGTTCCTTAAAATTTTTTAAAAAATAAAGTAATAAAAATGGGATAAAAATCTAATAAATAAATTCAATAATAAGTAAGTTGGGCATCAAAGAAAGTTTCTGTAAACAGACTGTTATAAACCAGGGGTCTCCAACCTTGGCAACTTTAAGGCTTGTGGACTTCAACTCCCAGAATTGTGGGAGTTGAAGTCCCCAAATCTTAAAGTTGCCAAGGTTGGAGACCCCTGTTATAAACAGTTCCATTGCTGGGGATCTCAAATTTAATTCTTGCTTTATAACACTTTTCCATCACTATTCTATATCCTCCATATGAAAGAGCTAGTGGTAAGAATGTTTCTAAATAACTGAAGCTTTTGCAAAGAATGTTCCAAATATCAGGGAGATAATAGCATTACATCAAACATTTGCAAAATTCCACAAGGAAGGACGTGTCCAAGGAACAATTACTACTGCCTCTTCAATAAATTATATTTTTCATGAAAGCCATGGTTTAGCTATGAATCCACAAACCAACCATTCCTATTGGTGGCCTCCAACTTCAAAGTGAGACCAGAAAAAGAATGATGATCCTTTTACTCCATAAGATTATTGTTTGTACTTTGTGGTATTGTACAGTGGAATGCAACTATTTGGTTGCAAACTGCATGATGGGCTTGTATGGAAAACCTCTCTTATCAGAGGAGACAAAAGCATTCTATTTTCAGCATGAATCCTCAACAACTTTGCCACAGACTATGAGAGGCAGCACAGAAATAGAATCTTCTGGGATCTGTGCACACCCAATCCCAGATTCTTTTGCTCCCTTCTCTTCTTCCTCCCCTAGAAAAAAATTATAAATTAGCATACATGTCAATTCAGAAACCTCCCATACTTTTGTTTCAGTTTATTGAAGAGTAACAAGAAATATCATAATGCCAGACTGGAGACATTATTAGTGCCATATTTTTTTTTATTGTAGAATAGAATAGAATAGAATTTTTTATTGGCCAAGTGTGATTGGACACACAAGGAATTTGTCTTGGTGCATATGCTCTCAGTGTACATAAAAGAAAAGATATGTTCATAAAGAATCATAAGGTACAACACTTAATGATAGTCATAGGGAACAAATAAGCAATCTGGAAACAATATCAAAATAAATCGTAAGGATCCAAGCAACAAAGTTAGAGACATACAGTCATAAGTGGGAGGAGATGGGTGATAGGAACAATGAGAAAACTAATAGTAGTGCAGACTTAGTGAATAGTTTGACAGTGTTGAGGGAATTATTTGTTTAGCAGGGTAATGACATTCGGGGAAAAATTGTTCTTGTGTCTAGTTCTGGTGTGCATTGGTCTATAGCCGTTTTGAGGGTAGGAGTTGAAACAGTTTATGTCCAGGATGTGAGCGGTCTGTAAATATTTTCACAGCCCTCTTTTTGACTTCTGCAGTATACAGGTCCTTAATGGAAGGCAGGTTAGTAGCGATTGTTTTTTCTGCAGTTCTAATTATCCTCTGAAGTCTGTGTCCGTCTTGTTGGGTTGCAGAACCAAGCCAGACAGTTATAGAAGTGCAGATGACAGACTCAATTATTCCTCTGTAGGAACTGTATCAGCAGCTCCTTGGGCAATTTGAGCTTTCTGAGTTGGCGCAGAATTATTATATTACATGTACAGATCATTAACCTCGTATCATATGCACTCAAAAATTGCATTTGTCTGCAATGAGAATAATCAAGGGATTAACCAAAATTATTAATTCTGGGTGAGTTATTGATGGGATTGACCTTTTCTCCAGCCCCAAGCAATGTTACATGCAGTGTGCATGTATGTCTTTAGCTAGCTAGCTAGCTAGCTACTTAGGGATGCAAGCTGCATGCCTGGTGATGTAGTGACATCTATCAAAGACTAGGGCCAAAAGTGATTATTCAGTTGTTGTCATCATTTGGAGGAATTTATTTATTTCACAAGCATAGTAGTCTATCCTAATCACTGACTGTAGGAGGCACAGAGCAATCCAATATAAACACAAATAATAAAAACATAAAACTTCAAGATAAAACTATGGGAGAGGAACAGTCTCCAGATGCTAAATATAGTAGCCATTGTAACTAACCGCCCACTCTCCAAAACCCTGGCAGAAGGGGTTGTTCGTCATCTCTTTCCCAAAAAATAACTGGGAGGTGAGGTCAGAAAATGATTCACCAAGCAGGGACAGCTATCAAAAGGCCAGTTCTTGCCTTCTCATCCTTTTCATCTCCTGGGGAGAGGATCAGAAGCATCTCATCCCTCCAGATCATGTTTTTCAAACTTGGCAGCTTTAAGAAGTGTGGACTTCAATTCCCAGAATTCATGAGCCAGCATGGGAGATGAAGTCCACACATCTTAAAATTGCCAAGTTTGAAATACACTGTTCCAGATGGTTACACGTTATAGACATATTAAGCCTCGTGAACATTTAAGGGGGCCTATTTTGAACTTTAAGTGGCCAAAGAGCAAACAATCACAGCACTGTAAATGAACCCTTTTGCTTTTGAGTTTTTACAGTGCAATTTGAGGTCCATTAGCAGCTATGAAAATGGAACTGGAGATCTGTGGATTCTGAATTGCCCATCTAGAATCTGAATCACTAGAGGTAATCTCTGCAAATATGGTTTAAAAGTAGAAGAGAACATTAGTCAGTTATTGTCTCTGCTCACAAATATTTGTTCTGGAGAAATAAACATGGCAAAAAAATGCATATTAGCCATTTTACATAACATGTCTATTATTTACTGCCATGGTGGACAACATATGATCCTTTGGGTGTTTATAAATTGGAGTTTCCAGAGCTCCAGTCAGCTTTCCAGAAGGATGTTATGAGCTTTAAAAAGTAAATCTTTAAAAAAAAATCTGTAAAAGGTGTAACAGTGCGAACTCCCATTTTAGGAGAAGCAAGAGAAAGCCTGTATTAATAATTTTGGAATGTAATGTACTCATTTGGGAGAGAACCAGCTGGCAACCAGCTGGCAGAACCCATCCTTCTTTCCAGGTTTAAATTGTTCTCTAGCGGTAAATCTCTGTGTATTGAAGGTTCATATAATGCATTACCAGTTGGTGCTAAAGTGCTACTCAGGCATTACAAGGTCAGAAACCCCTCACTCCTGCACGCCAATCCAAAATGGCCAGAGAGGACCCTGCTTGGCAACTGATCAGGAGAGGCTGCACCTACAGCAGCCAAAAGTGGCAAATGGGAGCTGGGAAAATCTCAGTCCATGACAGTGTCATCCATTACATTGTTGAGGCAAAGGTCTAAAATTGTGTCTATGACAAAAATTGCATCAGGCCAGAGGAAAAGCATTATTTTAAAAATGGGGCAAGCAAGAACAATAGCACTTGGACTTATTTACTTCTTCACAGTGCTTTACAGCCCTCTCTTAAGCGGTTTACAGAGTCATCATTATTGCCCCCAACAATCTGGGTCCTCATTTTACCAACCTCAGAAAGCTGAGTCAACCTTGAGCCAGTGAGCATCAAACTCCTGGCAGTGAGCTGAATTAGCCTGCAATACTGCATTCTAACCACTGCGCCACCACAGCTCCCACTAATGAATTTGAGCTGCCTCTGCTGTGCACTGGTGTGTGTGTGTGTGTGTGTGTGTGTGTGTATAAAAACCAAGCCCTAAGGATATATCCTGAAAGACAGCAGGGCATCTTCATACTATAGTCAGAGGCATGTTAAGATGAAACTTATGTCAAGCTCAATCCTGGTCATAGCATCCATATAGTGCTTTTGGTAGGATGTACAGATGTTGTTTATCATTGCTTCCTCCATGCTTTTTCTTTCTTTTCATTTCATGCTAGCTCCCTAGAACTTGCACATGATCCCTGACCAAGTGTTAACCAGGACCAACTCTCCTTAGTTTTTAAGTTCAGCCAAGCATAGTCAGATATTTCCACTTGCTGAAGCTTCTATGAATTTTAGTTTATCAGGATCACAAAGGATGACACCATTCTCCAAACTCTATATTTGTACCCAAACCTGAGAACAGAGCCTTCCATGTCCATTAATTAAATGTTTGCAAAGCATTGTCACCTTATTTTGCTCTTCAAATCTAAATAGAACAGGCAAAAACAAATGTACAGACGCCTGAGTTAACCCAGGTATAACAGCTTTTGCTTTTTTTAGAAAGAAGGAATTCTACATAATATTTTTAATATACTAAATTTCCCAAGAGAAAAGAAACAAAGGCAAAAATATGCTTTGGCTTCTCTTTACAGAGAATAGAAAGGAAATGAGGATTTCAGCCTTCTGACCTGTTTCAGCAAAAATATGCCCACCCCATGCAGCTATATTTTATTTTGCTCCTAGCCTGACCTTAGCAGAACAGCAAAATCATGAAAGCTGCACCCTTCAGTTTTCCATTCCTTCTCCGCTAGCTCTGATTTTGATTCAAAAGAGTCAGAGAATACATTACAGTTCTTCAAATACTGTACAAGATGAAGCTATTTTCAGTTTTTGATCTCCTTCCATCTTAGAGTGCTGTGAACACAACAGCCTATTTAACATTCCTGGCAGGGTTTCTCATGCTAAGCAAACACATATGTCATGCATAGCATTTCTAAAAGTAATGTGATGGTATTTGAATTCACTCACTACTTATGTAGTATCAGCCTTAAGATTCAAGGCAAAAGAAGAAAAGAAAAGAAAGAAAAGAAAAGGATAGTACATAGCCTGATGTAATATTGAGAGCTTTCATTATTAATATTTATCACTAATTACTATAGTTGTATTTCTTTCCTCTTCAAAACCCCATTATAAGAAATAAGTAATTAAAATAAGTAGGTTCTTGGTATTCTTTCAGCATGAATCCATAATGCATAAAATTATCAGGTCTTGAGGTGGTATTACTATCAAACAGTACTATAAGTAGCTACCCTATGTTAAACACACAGAAACTAGAATACCTAAAAGTGCCATGCAAGGGGTCTAGCACTTCCTTTCCTCCTTATCTCAATGTTCCTCACAGATCAATTGGTTCAGGGGTGTCAAACTGTTGGCCTGCAGGTCGGATGTGTCATGCGCAGGCCATGTTCACCCCAGCTCCATGAATGGGAAAAACATTGCGAAACGTCACATGACGGCAACGTGACACAGCGAGTTTGATACCCGTGCACCAGTTCATCCCTCTGCTCAGTGAAGAATCTGGCTACCCAGCCTCTGTTTCAAGTCTGCCAGTAAAGGGGAACAAATCACTTAGTGAGGCAAGCCATTTCATTGGAGGACAGCTCTTATAGATTCCTCCAAATACCTAATTTGAATCTACCAGTACTTTCCTGCAAATGTAGTCCACTAGTTCTGGTCTTGTTCTCTGGGATAATACTTAAATGACAAGTCAATCCCTCCTCTATATGGAAATATTTAGATATCTGATCTCCTCACATGTTCTCTTCTGAAGTTAAAGGTTTTCAGCTCTTTTAACTCTTCCTCATAGGACTTATTTCCACATCTTGGTGGACCTTCTCTGAACTTACTCCAATATATTGATACCCTTTTTTAGACAACTCAAGTAGGGTTCAATTAAGGCAGAGTAGAGGAGGACATTGTTGTGACTTAGACTTACTGCATCATTAAAACACACGAGTAGTCCCAAAAACCTCTTTTATTGCAACAGTTGTGAATTACTTTCATTCACAGCTGAGTCCCAATTAGTTGCAAGAAGTCCTTTGGGAGAAGTCCTTCGGGATAATCACCAACCTTTATCTCCTTTGACACGCTGCCAAAAACCTACTTGGCAAAGTCACACAGAATCCAGAATCAAACAGAGATGCCGACTGGGAACAGAATTAACAATGTTGCTTTCCTGAAAAGTGTTCACGTGCCTTTGCTCCTTTTTTAAGCCTTATGGGAGGGACCAATCATCTCCAGGCCTTACTCCCAAATCGTCCCTTTTGTTTTAACTGTTCATGCCTTCTGGAAGCTCTGCGCATGCATGCACTAGGAACAGGTGCCTCCTGTTCCTCTGCCTCTCTGCTGTCCAACTCTGGAGGCTCCAGAATCTGTGCATCACTTCCAGATGGCCCTGGCCCCATCTCTGCCTCCGATGCAGAGCCCTCATCCGCCTTCCCCAGACTCCAGAACTGGCCCATGTTCCTCCCCAGCCTCCTCACTGTCTGACTCCACTGCCAGCTCCACAGGCTGCTGGTGGACCACAACAGACATTCTCTCCTGTGGTCTGAACTCAGTGCTCCTGTTAATACATTCCAAGGTAGCATTTGTCTTTTGAGTAGCTATATCACAGGTGAGTCATGGTGGCTCCCTTTCATATATCTTAGTGTCAATTCAGATGTTTCCTATCCTATATTTGTGCCTTATGTTTTTCTTATAGGATGAAGAATTTTACATTTCTCCTTGTTAAATTCCATCCTACGCATTTCTGCCTTGGATCCTTTCTTTCATCTAATGATTTAGCCAATTCTGTGTTTTCTACAAAATGTACAGATGTCCCCTCAACTGATTCCTCCAAATTATTGATAAAAGTGTTGAACTGAACATTCAACACTGAACATTCAACATTCAACTGAATGTTGAACCCTATGTCATTCCACACTTTATTTCTCTCTATGCTGAAGTTGAGCCATTTACAGGTCCTTTTTAGGTGCACTCCTTCAGCAACTGTAAACCCATCTAACAATATTGCCACGTTGCTCATATTTTATCAAGTTTTGAAGGAGAATATAATGACCCACTTGGTCAAAGGCTGTGTTGAAGTCCAATTTTAGTATGCTTGTACCACTACCTTGGTCTGCCAAACTAGTAATTCTATCAAAGATGGATATAAAATAAGTTTGGCACAATTTGTTTCAGTCAAATTCTAATTCCTATTAATTTTAGCGTACCTGTCCAAGTGCTCAGAAACATGCTGATAATCTGTTCTAACAGCTGTTTGTATTATCCAGTCTTTTCTAATAATCGAAACCAGAAATCATAAGTGCATTTTTTATGTTTTAATGTAAAGAATATAACGGGTTTCCAATCAGCTATAAATGAGGATATTGCGGAAAAAATGTGGATTTTTGCTAATCAAAGAAGTTAATTTACACAACTCTGCAAGTTTCATCATCTTTACCAACCATTTCTCCATTATGGGTAGTGTCAAACCTTTTTTCTAGTTGCTTGTCCATTAGTCCCAAAAGAAAAGTGTCTGGTTTCAATTGTACTGTAACTTTTTAAATCTTCTGAATTAATGTATGTATCTGTATCCTTTATTTGGGGTGGGGGTTTAATATGTCCATCAAGTATGATAAAATATCCCTTCCTGCTGTTCACATTTCTAGCATGTCTTTATATATTCTAGACAATTTCTCTAGTGACAAATTCCAGCAATACATCATTTTATAAACATTCTCTTTAATATTAGAACATATGTAAGTTTCAGTCCTTTCACCACATATTTTCCCATTGGTCCATTTGTATTTTATAGCCAAAAATCAGGCCCTTTTATCTCACATTCTTTTACTTGTTTTTCTTCTGTTCCATATTACAACAAATATTTATACATTTTAGCAATAACATGTTCATCATTAGTGCATAATTCTATTTCAAACTCGGTCTTACTTTATTCAAAACCATAAAATCTTTTATCCATTTAAAATCTTTGGGTTAATTGTACATGAGAAAACCATTGACAAGACTATTCTTCTGTTTTATCAAATCTTCTCTTGATTTCATTTTATAATCTTCTTGAGAGAATTCTGATACATTATGATAAGTTAATCATTTAGATTTACTTATCATTTTTCATCTATAAAATGTCTCTGGTGCTGAAAAGCCACAAAGGCGATTTCAAGCAAAATCTAAATTTATCTTTATTCCATACTCTGGCAGAATAGCCTGCCTGACATAAAGATTTTTAAAGTCTACCTTTACCTTAACTTTATTTTGTCATAGATATCCAATGCCACCCAAATTTCAAATGATGATCTTCTAAATCCAATAACCTTCTATATCTTAACGCCAAGACACAGCAAAATATAGTTTCAAATCTGGTAAACCCAATCCTCCTCTTTTCTTCACATGTTATAATATCTTTTATTTAACTCATAGTTTTTCCCTTGCTATACAAATTTATATATATCCTTCCGCCACTGAATGGATTATTTTTATTAGATTTTAATTAAGCTTTTTTGCATAGCCATATTACTTTCTTCTGTTCAATCACAGGATTGTTTCTAATTTCTAAATGTTGCATCCAGTTTTAAGAACTCTTATCCTCCTCCTTTTTCTATTAGTGATTCCTTCCATGCAATCCTTCTCTTCTTTGCTCTGAGTTATTAAAATCAGCTTTCTTCAAACCATATATACATTTGATCAGTTTTAGTTTCCTTTAAAAGCAAGAATTCCATTATTATCGTATGTGGTCACCTTCCGGAGATGTAGTTTCTTGACTAAATCTTCTCTATTGGTTAGTAACAAGTCAAGGATTCTTTTCTTCCTCCTCCAAGAGGAAAAAAAAATGCAAACAAGACAGATTAAGAATTTCCTGGAAGGACCATGCTTCATAGAGGTTGTTTGTAATAGAGGTTGGAGCAATTAAACCCCCATCATTACCAGTTCATGTTTCTTTTAAAGATCTGCAATTTATTTTTGGAAAACATAATCCCCATATATTTTTTTTCTTGGTTGGTGGGTAAATAACAGCCTAGCAGGCATCAACAATGGCATTGCTTTTATTCATTCCACCACTTATTTTCATCCAGATGCTTTCTATATCAATTGCCAAGTTCATTTATTTGAATTTCTAAGCAGGAGTGGGTATTTTTTAACATACTGTGCTACTCTTTCTCCGTTTCCATTTCTTTGGTTCCTTCTAAACAAAAGGCATGCTTTAACTGCTGTATTCATTCTACCAGGTCTTTGTTATATTAAAGAGCATTTGCTTTTCTGTATTAAGAGTTCGATCTCATCTTGTTTATTGTACATATTCTTTACATGAGATTACAGACAGCAACCTTTATTCTACCTGCTTTTATTGAGTGTTAAAATAGGTCCAACACAGCATTCCCATATCTCCCTCTACAAAGTGCATTTTTAATCTGTAATACTTTCTCAAACAAAGGTCAGAAATGCAATGTAGCATCGTGGAAGGTTTAGTAGTTGTATTAAATATATATGTGTGTGTGTGTTAAATTTATATTTACTGACAAAGAAATAAAGGGAGACTAGTATAGATCTATTTCAAGCTATTTAGCTCTAATCAGCTAATCTGGGATTCGAACCTGGCTTGCTTGCATATTAGGCAGATGTATTAACCCCTAAGCCACAGGTTCATGCTTTGTCAGCTTTTACCAGGGAAGATTAAATGGGTTTTCTATCGAAGCAACCTGGTCTACCCAAATATCTATATATATTTATATCTATCTATCTATCTATCTATCTATCTATCTATCTATCTATCTATCTATCATCTCTCTATCTCTCTATCATCTATCTATCTATCTATCTATCTATCTATCTATCTATCTATCTATCTATCTATCATCTATCTTTCTTTCTTTCTAGCTAGTTTTAAATTTTTCTTTTTGGATTATCAATTTCCTTAGAGTCAACTGCAAAACTGAATGAAACCATATAGTGTAGATATGTGATTGCGTTTCACATCTCCTTTAAAGTTTGTTTACGGTAACTTTCCATTCACATCAATGTATTCATTTGTTTCTCTTTTGAGTAAATAATTAAGGCTTAAGATTCAAAGAGAGAGATCAGGGGGGCCATTGAGATAGCTTTTTAAAAAAATATCTGGAGAAAGAACTCCATTAAAAATTCTCCCAATTTATTACAGACTAAACTGTTCTAAAGATTGATAATACATTAGATTATTAAATAGCTTAAAAGTGCATATGCTTAAAATAAAAAATGTCTGTCATTTAGCAGCATAATATTGGGGGAGGGACAGAGATAAGACACAGCAAATTACACTGGACTATCATCCCCTTTCTGTTTTATGTATATATGAAAAAAGCGATGCCAAATTAACCTCTTTTGAAAGAGATTGAGGGAATTCCATTGACATAAGGTATCTTAACCACAGGAAAGTACAGATTGTCCTCAACTTACAACTACAATTGGGACCAGAGTTTCTGTCACTGAGCAATGCACCAAATTTAACAAACCTCTTTGCCATAGTCATTAAGCAAATTGCTAAGGTCATTATTTATTTTATTTTATTTTATTTTATTTTATTTTATTTTATTTTATTTTATTTTATTTTATTTTATTTTATTTTATTTTATTTTATTTATTTTATTCATATTTATATGCCACCCTTCTCCCGAAGGACTCAGGGTGGCTCAGAACAATAAAACAACAAAACAATAAATTAATGTTAAAATAATTCAATTAAAATCCCCAACAGTTAAAACTAAAAACTCCCAGCAGATCAGGAGAGTTGCTGAAAAAGCCACGTCTTCAGGCCACTGCGGAAAGAGCAGAGGTCCGGAGCTCAGTGGGTAATTCATTCCAGAGGGTTGGTGCGGTCACAGAGAACGCTCTCATCCTGGGCACCACCAGCTGACACTGTCTGGCCGATGGCACCCAGAGGAGGGCAGCCCTATGTGAACGCACTGGGCGGTGGGAGGCCGGTAGGAGGTGATCCTGCAAGTACCCCGGGTCCATGCCATGTAGGGCTTTATAGATAAGTACCAGCACCTTGAAGCGGATCCGAAGGACCAGCGGCAACCAGTGCAGTTCGCGCAGGAGAGGTGTAACACGGGAGTAACGGGAAGCTCCCATAACCACCTGCGCGGCCGCATTCTGGACCAGTTGGAGCCTCCGGGTGCACCACAAGGGCAGCCCCATGTAGAGGGCATTGCAGTAGTCCAGGCAGGAGATGACGAGAGCATGAGTGACTGTATGGAGGGCATCCCCATCTAGGAAAGGTCACAACTGGCGCACCAGGCGAACCTGTGCAAAAGCCCCCCTGGTCACGGCCGTCAGATGGTCAACTAAGGATAGCTGCGAATCCAGGAGGACGCCAAGATTGTGAGCCCTTTCCGAGGGAGTAAGCAGCTCCCCTCCCATCAAAAGTGATGGGAATGCTAGATCAAGGGATGCTGGCATCCACAGCCACTCCGTCTTGGAGGGGTTGAGTCTGAGCCTGTTCCTGCCCATCCAGACCCATACCGCCTCCAGGCACTTAGACATCATGGAAAGGGCATCCCTGGGTTGGTCCGGGGTGGAGATGTAAAGTTGGGTATCATCAGCGTACTGATGATATCTCACCCCGAAACTATGAATGATCTCACCCAGCAGCTTCATATAGATGTTAAAGAGCAAGGGGGAGAGATCCGACCCCTGAGGTACCCCGCAAGTGAGGGGTCTCAGGGAGGATCTCTGTGCCCCTGCCCAGACAAACTGCATACGACCCAAGACGTAGGAGGAGAACCACTGTAAAACAGTGCCCCCCACCCCCAACACCCGGAGTCATCGTAGCCGGATACCATGGTCGATGGTATCAAAAGCTGCGGAGAGGTCAAGTAGGACCAGGATAGAGGAATAACCCCTATCCCGGGCCCGCCAGAGATCATTCACCAGAGCGACCAATGCTGTTTCCATGCTGTGTCCGCGCCTGAAGCCCGATTGGTACGGGTCGAGGTAATCCATTTCCTCCAGGAATTGTGGAAGTTGGTGTGCCACAACGGACTCAACAACCTTCGCTATAAAGCGAAGGTTGGAGACGGGACGAAAGTTGTTTAGGGAGGCCGGATCCAGAGTAGGCTTCTTGAGAAGGAGTCGAACAACCACCTCCTTGAGAGTGGCGGGGAAGATTCCATCCCTTAACGAAGCGTTAACAATCGCCTGGACCCAGACTCCGGTCACCTCTCTGGTTGCCGTAACAAGCCAGGAGGGACACGGGTCCAACAAACACGTTGAGGCCCCCAGTCTTCCAACGATCCTGTCCACTTCCTCTATGGATACAGGGTCAAAGTCAACCCAGATGTTACCTTCAAGATGTGCTCCCATCTCCTTGCCAGACCCTGCCCAGTCAGAGTCCAAACCTGACCAGATCTGAGCGATTTTGTCTTGCAGAAATTGAACAAAGTCCTCAGCACTGCCCTATAAGGGGTCCTCCCTCACTCCCTGGTTAAGAAGAGAGCGCGTCACTCAGAACAAGGCTGCTGGGTGATTTTCTGCAGATGCAATGAGAGCGGCGAAATAATCACGTTTCGCCACTTCCATCGCCACAAGATAAGACCTAATATAGGTTCTTAATTGTGTTTGATCAGATTCGGAACGGGAAGATCTCCAACAGCCTTCTAGGCATCTCTTCCAACGCTTCATCTCCCTGAGCTCCACGGAGAACCATGGAGCTACCCAGGATCCCTGTCGGGGGAGAGGCCGCAAAGGGGTGATTCGATCCAGTGCCCCAGTGGCAGCCCGTTCCCAGGCGTCCGCCAGGGCCTCTGGCAAACCACAGGATAGGGACGTGGAAAATGTCCCAAGCTCCATCAGGAACCTATCAGGGTGCATCAGGCTCCTGGGACAGAACCAACGAGTCGGTTCCACCTCCCAGTGGTGAGAGTTGGCGGATGGAAAGTCTAACTTAAGGAGGGAATGGTCGGTCCATGACAGGGGTTGAGTGGAAAGTACCCTCCTACCCCGAGCATTAATCCACTGCCCAGAGATAAAAATCAGGTCAAGTGTGCGTCCACTATTGTGAGTTGGACCCTGTACAACTTGAGTAAGGTCCATAGTCGTCATGGAAGCCATGAACTCCCGAACCAGCTCAGATGTCTCGCCGGCTGACGGGAGATTAAAGTCCCCCACAACCATCAGGTTGGGGAGCTCAACCGTCAGTTCAGCTAAGACTTCGAGCAGTGTGGGCAGGGCTGAGGATACGTAGCTGGGAGACAGGTGATTAAGCGATTCATTTGGTCATTAAGCAAATCCAGTTTCTCCCCTTGACTTTGCTTGCCAGAAACTCCCTGGGAAAGTCATAAATGCCAATCGCATGACTTCAGAATGCTGCAGCCATCATAAACACATCCTGGGTTGCCTAGCATGCTGAAATTTTGATCAAGTAATTAATCATAAGAGTAAAGACCAGTGGTGGGTTGCTCCCAATTTGGCCCGGTTCGGCCGAGCCGGTAGTGGTGACAATGTGACATCACCGAACTGGTTCTCTTTGACTGGAAGCTGGACCCTCCCACCCACCCCCGCTTTATTCCTACCTTTATTTCTTGTTTTTTAGCCCAGCTGATAGGCGCAGCATAGTGGCTTGCCACACCACAGCTGGGCAGAAACCTAACACGCATGCACGGAACACGTGCATGAAGAGAACCGGTGGTAACACCGGTTGGAACCCGCTACTGGTAAAGACCAGTCAATAAGTCATTTTTTTTCTCATTCATAAGTCAATTTTCAATTATTGTTAAACAAATGGTCATAGGTTTAGGATTACCTATATTTGGCAAAGTCTCAAATAACATTCTCATTAATAAAATGGTACCATGACAGAGACAATTGGCATGGTGGTTAAGGCATCAGGCTAGAAGCCAGGAGACTATGTTCTAATTCAGCCTTAGCTGAAGCTGGTGACTTTGAGCCAGTCACTCTCTCTTAGCCCTAGGAAGCAGACAAAGGCAAACCACTTCTGAAAAATCTTAGTAAGAAAACTGCAGAGACTAGTCCAAGCAGTCACCAAGAATCAATGCTGACTGAACACCACAATGCTGACTGAACACCACAAAAACAAACAAAACCATGTGTACTAAGTGACACAACTATTAATGAATTAATAATAGGCTGAATGACTGTATCAGTTTAGAAATAGTGTGTCCAGTTCTGGGCATCATTATCCCTAAAATATCAACAATGTGGAATAAATTCAGAAAAAGCTTATCAAGATGTTGAAAGAATAGAAGTGAAGTCCTGAATACATTTAGCTCCAGAAGAGAACATGCTTCATTTCTGAGATAGCCATCTTCTGAAACAAGTTAGCAAATACTGTGCTGAGCAGGAAGTTGGACTAGATGACCTCTGAGATAGCTATCAACTCTGTGACTTTATGAATAAACATCACACACCCACACACCAGTTCTTCTGGTCAGACCCCGCTTAATTATGTAAGTACTATTACAGATATTATTGATGATGGCCCATAGCTTTGCCCCACAATTTGATTAATCATCAAATTGTTTTATTATTGTTTGACAAACATCAATCATATTCAAAGCAAAGTGATTGAATGAAAACAATAAACTATTATCCCATTTCATTTTGTTTCCTAGGCCATACAATACAACTATGTTTTGCTCTGGATTAATTTCATCTTTTTGTTCCAGTTTCCAACCACAAGAAGTGTATTTACCTTGCATAGTCAGTTAATTTCAGATTGAACTTGACCATAAAACTTGATCACCTCCTCTTCTTCTGCATCAGTGGTTTGAACATAAACTTGGAGAAGTACCATATTAAATAGTTGCCACTGAAGTTAAAATTTATTTTTCGTCAGTGACTGCATTTTCCTGAAGTAATGTCTTTGCTATATCCTTCCTGACCATGGAAACAATGCCAGTCCTTTGTTTTTTACATCCATAATAATAATGAATATGAATCTCTGATGAAAAATATTTGATTCCAGCACACTTGCTGATTTTTAAGATGTCAATGTATAGTCAATTAATTTAAACTGTCTGATATTGAGGCTCTGGAAAGATGTTGGGACTGGAAAGAGTGCAAAGAAGAACAAATAAGATGATTAGGGGGCAGTAGACTAAAACATATGAAGAATGGTTGCAAGAATTGAGTACATATAGTTAATGAAAAGAAGGTCTAGGGGAGACATGATAGCAGTGTTCCAATATTTGAGGGGCTACCACAAAGAAGAGGGGGTCAACCTATTTTCCAAAGCAAGAAACAGTGGATGGAAACTAGCCAAGGAGAAAAGCAACCTAGAACTAAGGAGAAATTTCCTTAGTGACTGTGAACAATCAACCAGTGGGATGACTTGCCTTCAAGGGTTATGGGTGCTCCATCATTGGAGGCTTTTAAGAAGAGACTGGACATCCATTAGTCTGAAATGGTATAGGCTTAAGCAGAGGGTTGGGCTAGAAGACCACTGAGTTCCTTTCAAACTCTGATGATGATGATGATGATGATGATGATGATGATGATAACACTGTTGAGCTTTCCATGTTTATATATTTCATATTTCCACTGTAATTCTGTCTTTGCAGCTGTAAATTGTCTTTTCCTCCATGGCAATGCCAGCAACTACTGTAGATGCCCTAGGAGCTAAGTCTAGCCACATCATAAGCGCTATTAATATCTGAAAGTATCTCAGCTCTTTTTCAGTAGTATGTTGAGTGCAGTGGTGAAATGTAAAATTTGTTACTACCGGTTCTGTGGGCGTGGCTTGGTGGAGGGGTAATATGACTGAGTGGGTGTGGCCAACTTTTTTTTTAAAACCATTTTTTCTACAACCTCTTCAGCTGAAGCTGAAGCCTCTGATGATCCCAGCTGCCTGATCGGCAGAGGCTTTTCTTTTTTTTTAAGCCTCTGACGATCCCAGCTGACTTGCCTGATCGGCAGAGGCTTTGTTTTTACTTTTAAAAGCATTTTTTGGGCAGAAGAGGTTGTAGAAAAAATGCTTTTAAAAATAAAATTGCGCGGCTCAGCTGGGCATGGGGGTGAGGAGGGATTTTTGCTACCGGTTCTCCGAACCACTCACCGCCATCGCTACCGGATCAGGCGATCCAATCCGAACTGGGAGCATTTCACTCCTGGTTGAGTGCCATCCAACTCAAAGGAGGCCATCATCCAGCACTATATTATCAATCATTTTATTTTGTCTATCCATGTGATTTTTTTCCCCTGGTAAAATTCAGACATGGTTTGCCACTGTTTTTTCAATGATGCATTTGCTCTTGTCACTAAAGTGATGTGTGGCCTCCAGAATCTTCCTATATCACTGCTACTCGATATAGGTGTTTGTTTGCTTCAACTGCACAGCTGGGATGACCTTAATACTCTGGGTAAGTTTGTTGGGAGAACATCCTTGGCATTTTCCACTCATCCCTTTCAAGGCATCCCCATCTCAGATGAAGCAGGAGACTGGGAAGGCAGGTCCAAATAATTTACTACTGTGTAAAAAGAGAATACCTTCTGATTTAGATAAACAGCTTTAAAGTGATAGCGGTAACCATAACAGCTCAACTTAGAGAAGTTCCATTGGAATCAATGGTATTTTCTGTTGAATAGATATGCTCATATGTAGGAGTGACATTATTATATTGTTTTTTCATCTACAAAAGTTGAGATCTATGCATACATTTACTTTCATCAAGAAATATTATGTCACTTGCACAGAGATTATAGAGGCAGCATTATATGAAACCCCCTCATTATGCAAATTCATTCCACTTTTTATTTAGCTCAATGTCACCTTTTGTAAGCAATTTCATTCTATGAATACCTGATTACTGAAATTCTTTGGATATCTTCCAGACCAAATGAAACACTGCCACACGCCCTCACAACTAACTGAAACTCTTGGCACAGCTTAAATCTGGGCAGCCAAAACAAACTACATATAGAGCAAAATATTGCTGTCAGCTTTAAAGCATGGAAAATCAAACTCTTTCCACAAGCCTCTATGCTTGATTTTAAATAGTTTGGCAAATGAATTGGAAAGATGTATAATGAACCTCTCAAATAGCAAGCATCAAACAGATTCTTGCTTTAAAATCCATGTTAGAGGAAACATAAAACAGGGCACAGATGCAATCTATATGTGTGTTCTCTCTCTCTCTCTCTCTCTGTCTCTTTGTCTCTCTCTCTCTCTCTCTGTCTCTTTGTCTCTCTCTCTCTCTCTCTCTCTCTCTCTCTCTCTCTCTCTCTCTTTTTCTCTCTGTCTCTCTCTCTCCCTCTCTCTCTCTCACACACACACAGGCAAACCTATTTGCATCTATAAATGGGATAAGAACTTCATTTTAAGATCACCCAGGATAGTACAGTATATTAAAACATAAAAGGAATAAGGTTATACATTGCTTTTATAACTGGATTTGTGCTACCTATAGTAGTCAAGGTATGTGATCTTTTTTAAATAGGTACAATATTGCACGCTTCCTCTCTCTGCAATTTTGGAGAAAAAAACAAAACAAAATAAGAATTAAGGAGATTTGTGTCATAAAAGACAAATATGTGGCACGACCAGAAATCTCACGCCTCCAAACAAGGAGCATATGCTATTGGAAGGAAAAAAACCAAAACAACTTTTAAGCCCGTTGTGAATTTCATGAAGCATCTCACCCACTCACCAACTGATCTGAACACTCCTATTCTCAAACAAGTTATCTATTTATTGAAAAATTCACTGGAGAGGAGTAAGAAAGTAGGTGAAAAACAGGTTCCTTGGGTGGAATGGTACTTTGGTAAAATCTCCCAGAGCAGGAAGTATTAGGCAACCTCCAGAAGCAAATCAGGATAGCCACAATGGTCTTGATCCCAAACTGAGTCACATGAAAATTCGTGGCATATTTCTGCAAGAAAAGAACCAGCTGATGCCATTTTCCACCTTCCTATCTTAGCCCTAAGGCACCCTAGTTGCACATTCAATGTTTACCTCCTAGAAGGAGCTTTCATCTTCAGTTTGTGCCCATCTTTTATTCTAAACCAAATGCAAATGTACTTTACTTCTAAGCTGAACTTCTAAGAACTGCATCATAGACAACAATTTTCTTGCTTGGATCAAATGTTGTTCAGGAAAATAACCACATGTGAATCTGCAGGGGGGAAATGTTACCGTAACATTTTATGTCTCGTCATTTTAGATGAAGGAAATTGTTTTTTTCTTCTTTTTGCTTTGAAAGTTTTAAAAATTGTGTTTGGAAAACATAATGCATCCCCATGCTTTGATTTATTCAATAAAATTATTTCATGTTTGAAGACAATCCAGTTTCATCTTTTCCTGCCAATTTGTGACATGAATACCTTCATGTAGCAAAAACTTCATCTCAGGAGGTTATACAGTATACAGATGTTTTTTATATGCTGAATTAACTCTGTCCACTTCAGATTCCCCCGTTTGGAATCAAAGAGTTTCTACTTTCTGCCTGCCTAAGATATTCAAATATGCAGCAGGAGAAGGGGGGGAAAGAAACTAGAATTTTAATAAGTGAGTTATTCAGTCAAATAATTTTGGCATGCATTCTGTTTGGGAACAATATGTTTCTGGAGGGAGAGCTTAAAAAGCTAACAAATTAGTGGTAAATGTTCCCATTAGGCTTAGATTTAGGATCTCAGCTTGTGAATGTTCTGCTCTATTTTCAAGTTGAATAGTGTGCAGTGAGGAATAGCTTCCATTCGAATAAATAGCTTCCATTGAATAAGTAAGCTGGAAGACTGAGGCATACACAAATCTGACATTTATTTATTTATTCATGTTTGTTTGTTTAATCATTTAATTCATTTAAACAATGTGTAAACCTGTCCAGTTCAACCTAGTGACTCTGAATGGTGAATAAGTTATATATTTATCTGTATATAGTATATAAGATTATAATAGAACCACAGAATAACAGAGTTGGAAGGGACTTGGAGGTCTTCTAGTCCAACCCCCTGCTCTGGCAGGAAACCCTATACCAGTGATGGCGAACCTATGGCACACGTGCCAGACATGGCATGCAGAGCCATCTCTCCGGGCATGTTAGCCATCGCCCATTGCTCTTCCGGGTTCCAGCGCACACACACGTGCCAGCCAGCTGGTCTTCATGCACACGGGAGCACCGGAAACTGGAAGAGCAGCTC
Source organism: Pituophis catenifer annectens (assembly GCF_029215685.1). Lineage (NCBI taxonomy): Eukaryota > Metazoa > Chordata > Lepidosauria > Squamata > Colubridae > Pituophis > Pituophis catenifer. The sequence goes on from NW_027256882.1 coordinate 238,297,440, forward strand.
CCTGGTGCACAACTGGTCTGCACGCGCATGTATGCCACAAACCATAAGACCAGGTGACCGGCGTGCATGTGCATGCTGGAAACCGGAAGCTCAGCCTGCTGGCATGCACATGCGCACCGGGGAACTGCTCTTCTGGTTTCCAGAGCTCCCACATGTGCACCCCTGCTCTTCCGGTTTCTGGTGCTCCCCCACGGGCGTGCGCTCCCATTTCGGTACTTGGTGCCGAAAAGGTTCGCCAACACTGCCCTATACCATTTCAGACAAATAGTTGTCCAATCTCTTTTTAAAAACCTCCAGGATTGGAGCATTCACAATTTCTGGAGACAAGTCATTCCACTGATAAATGGTTTTCATTGTTAGGAAATTTCTCCTTAGTTCTAGGTTGCTTCTCTCCTTGACTAGTATCCCTCCACTGCTTCTTATCCTGCCTTCAGGTGCTTTGGAGAATAGGCTGATTCCCTCTTCTTTGTGGCAACCTCTGAGCTATTGGAACACTGCTATCATGTCACTCCTACTCCTTTTCATTAAAGTAAACAAGAACAAAATAAAGTTGCATACAAAAACATGCGCACAGCTCAAAAAATTTAATTTTAGTTTTAATTTTAAAAAGTAGTTAATATTATATATATTTAAAATTATAATATTTAAAATTTACACACACATTATCTCTCCATTTTCAAAATCCTTTAGGACTAGAACCCTGCAATTCCTATTACAGGTATATGCCAAACTGAGGGTCTGTATTAAGAGGAACAGTGGTTGCTGTAGAAATACAGAAAATCAGTAGCCTTACTTACATTTAACTTCATATGGTAAGAAAGCAGAGTTTATGACGGAATCAAAGGAGAAGACCCCCCCCCACACATGAGAATTTTCCAAAACAAGTTTAAAAGTAACACATTCTGCTGGGTTTGATAAGCAGCCCATTTGATTAGGGAGGTGGTGGTAATGGAGTGGGCAGTTGAGAAAGGCTGTTTCTCAGAACAAATAATGAGTCACTATATTATAGAAAGAATTAGTCATCCTCCAATGAAGCTACAAGAAAAATCCTTTCATAAGCTCCAAGAGAAGGCATGTGGTACAGTCAAGGCCAGCATTAGACCTTTTCCTGCCTGAAGGAAAGAAAAATGCCCCCTCCCCCACCCTTCCCATGCATCAGAAACAAGCAAGGTAGCTTAAAGGGTGCAGCGTGCAGGATGGATTCAGGTCTGACCTCAAGAACTTGACTTCTGGTTTCCATTTCCTAGGACCATGATGGCGAACCAATGGCATGTGTGCCAGAGGTGGCACGCAGCGCCCTCTCTGATGGCACGCAAGCCGTCACCCCAGTTCAGATTCACTGTGCATGTGTGCGTGCCTCCCGGCGGGCAGCTTGTCTTCGGGTCTCTGCTGCACATGCATGGGGGGTGGGGGGCATGTGGGGCCCCCACTCATGCATGCAGGGAGGACAGAGGGACACGCCCCTCATGCACAGGGGGGGGCGCATGCATGTGGCCCACGCACGCATTGCATTTTGGAGGTTTCAGCATATTCACACATGTGCGTGCACACTTTGGGAACTCGGTCCAGAAAAGGTTAGCCATCACTGTCCTAAGATCTTCTCCATAAAGCTTTCATATCATTTTGGCTGACAGTAAAACTGGGCATCTATAGAGGGGATGATTTTGTGCAAAGGAATACCATTCTGAAAGGGAGATTGCTTCCGTTAATTTTCTGTACATGGGAGCACCAAGCCAACCAGACAAGGGGAGAGATACCAAGAAGCCTTAAAACAGGGGTCTCTAAAGACAGGGGTCTCCAAAGCAAAGCTGTCTGGGGAATTCTGGGAGTTGAAGTCCTCCAGGCTTAAAGTTGCCAAGGTTGGAGACCCCTGCCTTAAAAGTCAGTTGGTAATTTAAACTTAAAGACTATGTGGATAACCAGGACCTGGAGCTCCCTGAATCTCAAAATTCACTTGGAAAAAGCATCTATGCAAAGCAATGAAACTAGAGCCACTTATTGTGTGCGTGCCAGAGAATGAAAGACAAATTGTTTTGCTACTGATGCTGAGAGGCTTTGTTCTTCTAGCATAAGCTTCTTAGTAGAACATGAATAGCAGGAACTATGTACAGTTGTTAGGAAAAACATTCCTAACAACTTGTGGTATGGAAACTAGAACAGAAAAAGACATGTGCCTTTGAAGTAAAGGGGCAGGAGTTACATATGCCTCCAGAACAGAGATCAGTAGAAACATGCAACAAGTGTATTAGACCAGGATGGTCTGTTAATTACACAATAACAACAGTTAGCCCCTTTACCTTGCGTCCTCTAGATATATTGGATTTCTATTTACATAATTTCTACCCATCAATCAGTTTGGTATCTTCGTGCCTGATTTCCCATAAATGACCATGACACTTGGCTTTTTCTTGGGGGGGGGGGGCGGCTTGGACTGTACCTAGTTTTGTTTTGTTTTAGCCTTCTGTCTTTGCGATCACGATGCAAAACTCCATGAAGTTATCAGGGTTAACTTTGACTCAAGGGACACTTTCCCTTTACGTAATTTCAGTCTGTGTGACTTTATAAGAATGAGATCAGGAGTTTGATCATGTTTAACCATCTATGGAATAAACATGACATTCTGTACTGCAAGCTCAGTGATCAGAGTAAAAAAACAAGAAGAAAATAAACAGTGAGAACATTTGTTACTTAATGACAATTACTCATCCATCAGATCTCATTAAGAACCAACTCCTATATTGCCTTAGTCTTGTGAATGCTTCAGTTAGGAATTTTATATTAGAGCATTTATATGCATACTTTTTTTTTTACCAATAGTGAACAATAAACCCATAATTCAGTATTAATCTAGATATCTCAGTTATACATCTGTGCATACTCATCATTGAGTTCATAAGTGTTTGCTTTTTATTTATTCAGGATGGAAGAACTACAACCAATAATACTAATCAGAACTCTGGATTTGTCTCCTTCTCTGCAGTTAACGATTATACATCTTCATACATTCACAGTGGCATCAGTGGAATTATTTATTATAGTGGAAAGTTTTTAATTAGGAGGAGAAAAATGACTAAAACAAAGCCACAATGATACTTTTTTTTTTAAAGGAGAGAACAGAAGGTCCCAAATAACTGAAGCCATAGACCAGTGATGGCTAACCTTTTTGCATGCCAGGAGGGGGGGGCGCGGGGAGGGTGTCACACGCACACACATGACCACACCCATAATTCTATGCATGCCGCCCCCGTGCATGCGTGCGTGAACCCCCCTCCCTCCCCCGCTCCTGGCACGTGATGGCCCAGTAGGCCATTTTTCTTTCTCACCTGGCTCCAGGGCCTCTCTAGGAGTCTGGGGAGGGTGAAAACGGTCTTCCCCACCCCCCTGGAGGTCCTCCAGAGGCTGAAAATGGCCCATTTAACAACTTCAGGTGGGACCTCAGATGAGCTCGCGTGCCCACTGATATGGCTACGTGTACCACCTGTGGCACACATGCCATAGGTTCGCCATCACGACCATAGACGATATCAGATATGTCTAAAAAAAGCCTCAGCAGATATTTCATCTCAAAAAAGGAAGCTTAGTTAGTTTTGGGATGGAAGACTTTCAGAAAAGTCCAGATCTGCAGGGAGATAATATGTCCAAGGTATTGGATTAAAACCAAAGAATTCCTGGTTCAGGTTGAATCTAAGCCTTGAAAGTTTACTGGGTGATTTGGGACAATTTGTCTCTCTGTCAATTCACAACTTATTTTTTGTGGGGGGAAATTGATAGAGGGAGTGCTATGTATACAACCTTGAGCTTATATTGAAAAGGTGGGATATAAATCTAACAAATAAATAGCCTGGAAAATTTTTAAAAATATCTCAAGAGAAAAGCAGTAGCAAATCAATTCGATATTATTGGCATGGAAGCAACAAGGATGTGTCTACGAAGCCCTGAAAGTTGAACTCAATTTAAATAAGATTGTTATTCTGTAAACCAGACTATACAGTTCTACCATTCTTCATCCCATAATACATACAAGAAAGGGCAAATTCCTGCCCACAGCCTGCAACCTTTTTATCATTAGACGTTTCTTGCTGTTTCTGTTTCTTCAGCCATGAACTATTTCCTCACTGATGATTTATGATCTCTTTGTAGCAACACCCACCCATTGTTGAAGTAATACGAAGCCTGTCCTAATCATCCTTGCATTTACTTCATTTTAAAATGTTCTATATGTCACGCAATTCACCTTTAGGCAGGGCACAGAATTAAACATTCATTTTACTACAATAAAATACAATACTTTAAAAGGTATGAAATTTCATAATGTGCAACAAGTATAATAGAAAACATAATCACAGCCAGCTCTTGGTAGCAGCAGCTCTTAAATGCCAAGCAGATAAGAATGTTTTAGCTTCCACTTAAACTTTAACAAGATCAGAGCAAGGAGGGGATTTGTATATTCCAGAAAATGGCATTAACAATAAAAAAAAATCTTCCGGGTTAGTGCCAAATGAATATTCACAGGAAGTGATACAATCAGAACCGTTCCTTTTAATGATCATGGGGGGTGACCAAATCAAAGCAGAAGACATTCTCTTAACTGAACATTTCAAATCCCCGATTCATTCCGGATTTATAATATCAAAACTTTAAAGCCCCCCTCTCCCCAGTAAGACATTGGAAGCTAGCACAATCCTTCTGATAAGTGCATTACGTGGCATTGGTTAAATTCGTCATAAAGCATATTGCTGCACAATTTTGTGCTAACAGCAGTCTCTGGATCACACACAAAATTAGCTTGCTTAGAGCAGCCAAGAAATGAAGCTGTGTGAAATTAGGGAATTAGATTTACTGCTCAGTCTAATGCTCTGAATAAAAAAAAAAAAGGGGGGTGGTGGTGGTCCAAATTTGATCTCCCAGTAAACCTGGAAAACTTCTTTTGTACATTCAGAAATAATATGTATTTCAAATTATAGGCATGCATATTTCAGATAAATTGAATGGCAGTAAATTGAAACACCACCTTTTTGTGAAATTCAGTTAATATAGAACGATACTTCAATATGTCTATGAAATAAAATCCCAGTAGTTAGCTAAGCCTTTTATGTTACACCCATTGCTATAAACTAGGTTGAAATGAATCTAATCCCATTTTTAAAAAATATTGAATAATGTTTACTGTTTGTTGTCTACTGTTTATTGTCTACTGTTGACCTCACCCCATTCCTAAGACATCTGTAAGGGGTGTGCATAAGTGCACCAATGTGCCTACCATCCTTGTCCTACTGTCCCCATTTATTCGTATCAATTTCTTGTATTCATAATCGTGTTTATACTTATATCTGTTATCTTATACATGCTTGACAAATAAATAAATATATAATAAAATAAAAAATATGGAAGTCAAAAGCATCTACAGCAGGGGTGGGCAAATATGGCCCCTTTATGACCTGTGGACTTCAACTCCCAGAATTCCTGAGCCAGCTTGGCTGTCTCAGGAATTCTGGGAGTTGAAATCCACAGGTTGTAAAAGGGCCACAGTTGCCCACCCCTGATCTAGAGTGAACTTAAAACCAGAAAGTCCATCGGTTCAGATTTAAGGAAGCTAAAACTGTAGAACTGACCACAAACAGAAGAAAGCATTTTCATCTACAGCCAAATGCACTAACTACCATCAGACTCCACCCCCGTGCTTGAAATGCACCAATTGGCATTCTCCTGGCTCAATTTTCTTAAAATAACTTCATGGACATCTCCCTCATAAGCACGCTACTAAATAACCTAGCTGGGATTTAAAAAAAAAAAAGAAGACTGTAAGTGAAAAGTCAATATTTGACAAGCAGAACAGACTTGTTCTAGCAGAAGGTTTCCATGACCCAGTGAGTCAAACTGCCTGAACAGGGCACTGAATGCTGGCTCTGTGAAAGGCTGATTCATTCAAGGGAAAGCCTGTTTTGTTGCAGAAGGCCAAAACTCCCTGGCTCAAGCCCAACTGTTGGCCTTTAGATGACTAGCTGGCTTCCTGGGCTATGCAAAAGCTCCAGGAGGCCTCCTTCCTGCAGCAGATGGTAATGGAGACAGAAACAAAGAAAGAAAAGGCCACAATTGATATCAGCCATCAACAAGCATCAGTTGAACTGAATCGACCAGTTGCACAATGAGAGATTAAATTTCAACAGGAGCTCTTTCTTCTGTTGCCATCAAGTTATCTTGCATCTAAAATATTTCAAAACTGAAAGGTGTAATAAAATATTGGTGTGTTAGAAAATGAATTATTATTACAGAATTATGGCTGGTCACACAGTCAGTCAGATGTTTAAATTGAATTTGGCATTTTTATCCACCTGTCAAGCCCTTCCCAAAGATTTGGGTTGTTGTCGTTTGACGGTCTTAAAGATATCATTGCAAGCTATAAGCGGTTCCAAGTAATTCCAATTGCGATTCCAATTGCTTTTTGCAATTGACTGGTGATGATTATGTCAATGCCATTGGTGTTCAAGTGGTGCTCCACATATTTTGGAATTAAGCTCAATGCACCTATTACTTGTTACTGCATTGGTACTATGTTTGCTTTCTTTTGCCACAGTTGTTCCATTTGTATTCGCAGGTTTTTATAGTTTGTGATTTTCTCCAGTTTTTTCTATTCTGCTGTCTTTATAGGTACTGCAACCGTCCACTATCAGACTTTTTTTGTCTTTCTTATTGACAATTGTTAAATCTGAATTGTTACGTGGCAAGTGCCTGTATGAATTCTAAAGTCCTAGATCACTACAGCATCTTCATTTTCTATTACTTTGTCTGTTTTGTGATTCCACCAGTTTTTGCATGCAGCCAAATGGTATTTCTTGTACAACTTCCAATGAAACATTACTATTTCGTCATGCTATTGTTTGCAATCATTTTGTGTGATTTTCTTGCATCAGTTAACTAGTTGGTTTACTGTTCCTTCAGCTTCTTTATAGAAATGTGATTTGCTGTCTATTGCTGTCTTCTCAATTCTGGCTTTGCATGCATTTGTTCTTAAGACGGTCTTATACAGCCAAAATTAGCCCCCCCGTCTCTTTCTTCAACTTTCCTGCTCTTAGCCACTGCCAAGTCTTGTTCTTTTCTTCTTCTTTTTTAACAGATATTTTTTTAATTTACTGGCCATGTAATACTTTGCCTCCCCATGTCTCTTTTCTATTCTTTATTTGGTTTTTCTTATAGGCCAGTTTGATCTAGTTGGTATTCATTAATCCTCCATGATGTACTTGCTTCAGTGCATGTTCTTCATTGTCTTTCAGATAGTCTCCCAATGTCCCTTTTTCTTCTTCAACCATCTGATGCACTTGCAACATTCCATACCCAGTTATGCATGCTAAGAATAGTGTACTGTGGTAATAAAGCACAACATATGATATGACCAAGTATTTATGCTAGGGGTGTGATTGTGCGACATGCCTTCCTTATCCTGATGAGAATGTTAAGACAGTGAATGGCCAATGGTTAGGAATTCTATGCATTGTAGTCTGAATATACATAGAAGTCATCAAGCTGTATAATGCCAGCATAGCAAGTTATGATTGAACGTCTTTAACATTTATTTCTTCTTTAAAGTTATTCTTGAAAAGTGAATATTGAAAGCCAGTTTGATGAAGTGATTTGCTAGCCTAGAAACTGGGAGACTATGAGTTCTAGTCCAGGAATGACTTTGAGTTCCAGTTCTGCCTTAGTCACCAGCTAGGTAACTGTGGGCAGTCCCTTTCTCTCAATTTGAAGAAGGCAGTGGCAAACCACTTTTGAAAACCTTGCCAATAAAACTGCAGGGACTTGCCAGTAGTCAAAGCTGACTTAAAGCCAGAGACCCCCAAAAAGGGTATGTATTTGGTAGAACAATTGCAGCCACGATTTTTAAAAATGTTTGAATTATTTATAGTCACAATCTTAAATCCATTTTAATGGATAATTATTTTTAGTAGGGGAGTGCATTGATATTAAATATACATGAACATATTTAGTGTCCTGATTATACACAGAAAAATGTGGAGCTGTAAAATACGAAGGCTTGAAAGCCCTTGCGCTATGCCATGTTGTAGCTTGTGAGAAGCCTCAATTCTACAATGTCAGTCTAGGACAAAAATAGTTACAGTTATATCTGCTTTCCCATATGTTTTTATCTAGTTTGCACAAGTCCCTTGTGGGAAAAAATAACTTCAGACTGAAACAAAGATTAAACATTTAGATAAGGGGTTTCAAAAACCTTCCTACGACTTGTAAAATTGATAGCCTTTATTAAAAGCATTTACTTTTATGTGTTAAGACATTCAACATGAGGAAAACAATCAAAACTTTGAGTTATGTGAACAAACAAAGCTGACGCTTTCCTGAATGGCTTTTGGCTGTATTAAACACAGCAAACATTGCCTAGTATTAAATTGCTTCTTTCATGTTCTGGGTGGCTGATGAGAGGTTTTCTATTAAACACTACCAGAGGGAGGTGGGGGAACCAACTTTCATAGACATCAGACAGAATTTCTACAGAAGAAAGCATCATTCCAAACCATAGAAACTCAATATTTTTGAATCTCAAATCATGTGAATGATTGTATTTCTGGGAGAAAGAAAAAAAAAAGGCTGTAAAGGACATATGGTGGGAAAGAATATTTTGAATACACACATTTTCTATAGCCAGAGCAATGTTCTCAACTTGGGCAACTTTAAGACATATGGGATTCAACTCCCAGGATTCATGAATTTTGGCGATTTTGGAAATTGAAGTTCATACATTTTAAAATCGCTAAGCTTTAGAAACACTGTACTAGAGCAAAGCTTGAAAAGCTTGAAGCCAATTTTAAAAGCAACACAACTCAGTCTTGAAATCACATTTGCTATCTCCACCAACTTCTGCTGATGTATACAGTTAATATTTCCCTATGCAAGGGAGGAATCTTGTGTTGAGGGAATTGTACAACTGGCAGCAACTTATCACGTGCACTGAATGTACTGGTGGGCAGAGGCATGCATCTATGGCGGTCAGCATCTTCATTACTAACAGAAGAGAATATTGTATTCCTGAACACCAACTAGCGGTCAGAAGACATGATGAAAGACCCAACACAGAGACAGACTTAACCATAGTTTTAATGGGGAAATTGTAAGCATCCTCGACCAAACCAAGTCCAAAAATGCTAGAGAATTCCTGGAAACCTGACAAATTGCCCATCAACAGACATAAAGACATAAACAACATCTACATGTCATTCAAAAGAGACAATCAAAAAGGACCAAAACACCTCCTCACCAGCAATCAATACCCAGAAGAGCAGAGATTAACATCAAGATTAACATTAGTCCAACAATACCCCAATGAAGGAACTTCCAAACACACTAACAGTAAACAGCCCAATCAAGGAACCACCAAGTCCAGTCCCACCAACACTGAGAGGGCAAGCCATAGAATATAAACTCAGAGCAAACTGAGGCACCAATGGCATTATCTAGTTTGGTAGTGAAATGTCTGCAAGAAAACAACCACATTCAGAAGCACCAAGGACCCCACATCTTCATTATTCAATGAATGAGAGTTGAAATTACTTGAGACAGAAATACTCAGCTGCACTAATTTGGTAGCTTGTTTTCTTATGAATATTCAAGTTATTTATTGATGACTACTTCTCCTCCTCCTCCTCCTCCTCCTCCTCCTCCTCCTCCTCCTCCTCCTCCTCCTCCTCCTCCTCCTCATTCATTTCTAGTGTTAAGGGATATACAAAGTTCTGGTTCTTGCTCTTATGGTGGCCTCAACCATTGTTACTTGTATTATTAAGAATGATATTATTAAGACTTCTAAAAGTCGGGGCAGTTTCCCATTCTGTTATAAATAAACTTCTTGTACTTCCATTTGTTTGAGGCACTCACACTTCATCAAGAAAATGGGTACTTAGAAATGAAATGAAATGATGAAAGTGTTTTCTAATTGGGAGAGCTGAACTAAATGTTCCCCACTACAAACCATCAGCAGAAGCTTCTCCATTATTTTCAGGGGAGGAAAATAGATGAAATCTTTCTGTCTCTCTGCTCTTTACAATCAAAGTCATTTGAAAAGTATCACACGTCTGACATAAGCTTGAATCACACAAAAAGCATTTACAGAGAAATTTTAGGTGTGGGTGGCAAAACACTGACAGAACTTTTTTCTCTTTTATTCTCCAAAATAAGTGAGATGATGGACACTGTTACAATCTTAGGGTTGTAAATGCAGATCTGTTTTTGTCTCCTCTAGAAAACTTTACAACAATAAGATGACACCGAGGGTTCTTCCTCATGATTGCATTCATGTGCATCTCTCCTGTCTTCTCCTTGAGCAGACATAAAAATGTGCGGGCATAAACTGGGCTTCCATGATGGCCAAACTCTATTGGTTTCAGGGACAGGGCTGTCTTTACAGTCTTAATATGGAACAATAGGACAGGGGTTGACAAATGACCTTGACTACATATTTCTCCACGTGGAATTTGGCCATGGAAAAATCAGCTAACAGGCTATGACCTGGTGGCGCAGTGTTTTAGAATGCAGCATTGTATCCTGACGAGGCTCAAGGTTGACTTAGAATTCCATCCTTCCATGGTCGGTAAAATGAGGACCCAGATTGTTGGAGGCAGTATGCTGACATTGTAAATCACCTAGAGAGTTCTATAAAGCACTATGGAGCAGTATATAAGTCTAAGTGCTATTGCTATGTATTGGTAGTAGGGCTTAGACGGCTGTGGGGAGGCAAGTGGGCAGAATCTTTAATTCAGTTTTTCATGTTTCACCCATCTCTAGTGTATTTTTGATGACTAGTCACTTAGACTGTTCCTGAACCCAGGTATCCACTGAAATAGCACCAAACCTATGTCTAAGAATAGCCTAGTTAGCAGATGAGGATAGACTCTCCTAGTGGAGCAGAGAAAGGGTATGAGTCAGGTGGGATGAATTTTTTTCCAGTGCATCACTGGAACAGAACTCTTTTCTGTTGTATTCAGTATTTGTTCTCTGCTACTAAAATCTCTCAGTCGGGCTATTCTTGGACACATTCTTAGCACTCTTCCAAAAAAAGAATGAAGAGGACTTTTTTGAACGGCCCTCTTTCAACATAAGGGAAGGCATACAACACCACTTATCTCCTGTTTACAACACAGTCCTTTCACCAGTTCCAAGAAGTTCCAGTTCCTTTTGCACTATTCTGGTGTTTCTGAGGGCACAGATAAACCTCCAAGTGGCCTCAAGAACTCTCAGAAAGAGTGCTAACGACCAGATAACAACAAGGAATATAAATCCTTCCAGCCTCCACCATTCAGTCAAGAACAGAAGAAGCTTCTTAAATGAGAAGCAAAACGTCTTCAAGGAAAAACAAAGCCCAGTTGCCTTTTGGAAAAAGCACCTTTGAGTCAGATAAATTAACGCTTTCCAGCTTTTCATCTATCTAGGTGTTCTTTCTCTAGAATAGGGGTGTCCAAATTTGGCAAATTTAAGACTTGGGGACTTCAACTTCCAGAATTCTCCAGCCAGCCAGGTTGGACATTCCAGCACTAGATTGCTGATCTTGATTTATAAGATGAATTTTTCTCCACTTGCAAGTTAACAGCTAATCCCTTCAGCACAAGCCACCCACCCACCCCCCATCACACGCCATGTTCAATCCATTGTAATTTAGGGAATTAGATATCTTTTGGGGCAATGCCAAGTGGATGTACCTATGAAGTTCCAAGAAAGCCCAAGATCTGTGCCCTTTGAACAACAGTACTTTGCATCATTGTGCTATCTGCTTGAACTTGTTTTCCATGCAAAACATGATAACGGTGGCAAAATCAATGTTAGTCTTGAACGTGAAGGATGTGAAAATGATTAAGCTGGCCTGGTTTTAACCAACTCCGCTCACTTGTCCCTCTGGCTTTGTATCAGTTGCACCATCAGTACTCATGGCCTTCCAGCTGTTACTGTACAATAACTTCTAGTAGAGAGGTGTGCAATACTTAGGATTTGAGAAACACACAAATACATATACACACAAACATACAAACATACATATACACACACACACACAGAGGCTTTATTTTAATTTGCATTTCTTACAGAAATACCTTACCTAATAAGTAATGGCTTGCTTCTGGTTATCAGTTTAACTTTTCTGAATGAGATGTATTTGAAATATTGTTAATTTACTTGTTATAACTGTATTACTAATTCAAAGCTTCAAGACAGTTAAGCAAACAAATACTAGAACAATTAAGCATATTGTAGAAATATACTGTATTTCTAATACTTTTCCTTAATTTACCTCTTCCTCTTTAATACACCCCTTTCAGATAAATCAATTTCTTTTCCTTTTCAGGTTGCAGATTAGAATTTATTGCACGAATGGCAATGAGACAGAGATTAAAACCTAATTCATGTGCGGTAAAAATGCAGCTGGATGAATTCATGCAGTTGATTTGCACCTGCATGGACTTACCCAATTTCTGTAGTGTTTTGCTTTAGCATTTTGGAAAGCCATTTTATTTGAAAATAAAGAATATGGTAAATACTAATGAATGGCATCTCATTTAATCTATCTTTTTACCTCATAGTTTATGATGGAAAATATTAAGCTTGTAATATTATAATGTCTTCACATTGAGTAGATTTTGTAACTTAATACAAAAACTCCAATTTATTAAAAGCATATGCAGATGTCAGCATCCCTTCAAGTGCTTCCATAGGATGAGGTATTAAAAAAAAGTCAAGATGGCAACAACAACGGTGCAATTGAAGTTTCACCTGTTTTCTTCATGTACTGCCTAAATTAAGTAATGATTTGGATTAGACAAAACTCCAAGCATCTGCAAGAGGAATCAACATCTACAATATGGTGGCATAACATCATGTTCCAAGCTCCACACCTTTTGTATATGTGTTCTACATTGATTTACTACAAAAGGGTTGATGCTTGGCTCATGAGAACATGTCAGTTTTCTTACATCCCCACCCAGCGAAGACATCCCTAGGGAAAATTTAAACTGAATGCAGACAAGATGGAGGCACTTTTGTAAAGAGGGAACTGAGGACTGGGTTCAGCTGGTTTTTAATAAGGTTACATTTTGTAGGTCTAGAACAGGAGTGTCAAACTCATGGCCCATGGGCCAGATGCGTCATGTGCTGGCCACATCCATCCCAGGTTTAGCAAAGGGGAATAAAGTTGCAATACGTCACGTGACGATTGTTCCTTGATCTTCAGCAGTCATTAGATATGCAGTGGCCACTGAGGTGAGGAATGCTTTTGCTGTCAGGCATGTCAGCTCTGAACTTTCAGGAGGCAGGTAGATTTGGTGATGGCTGTCCACATTTTTACTACATCGCATCTTGACTACTGAAATATCTTCTACGTGGAACTACCCTTCAAAAGATTTTGGATATTGTTATTAATGCACATTAGGGCAACTAGCCTGCTGATGAGTGCATTTCCCCGGGATCATATGATGCCTGTAATAAAAGAACTGTAGTGACTGTCAGTTACCTACTAAGACTCACTTCAAAGTGTCGACAGAATATAGTCGCTTAAACAGCTTAGGACCTGCTATTTAATGGACAACCCTTCTTGTTATGAACTATCTAATTGACAAGATCTGCTGGAGGAGAGGGTCTTGTACCATCTTTCTACAATGCAGGGAGAAGAACTTCTCCTATGTAGGTTCCACGCTACGGAACATAGTCGCATGGTAATTATGTTTGACCTCATTGTCTAGCAATTTAGATACACCCTTTGCCAATCTTTTACTGTTACTTGAAGTTAATATTAATTTTAGCATATGTTTTATTTGTCTTTTTAGATTGTCTTGTGAAACATTTTCTTAACCAGTTTAAGTATCATCCAGACAGGGGAAAATGTATATACTGAATAAATAATTGCACTAGGATTTTTGTTCAATGTCTTCCTTGTATGTGATTTAATAAAATATGTACAATAGTCACCTGTCTTTTTGTAATGAAATCTTGCTGTTCATAATCTTCTAAAATGAGTGGTCAAAGGCAGAAATTCACTTGAAATTCAAGCATGAGTGTAGGCCTTCTTATATTCAGCTTAGCATTTTATCATACTGTACAGCAAAACATTTCCAGAGGCAGTTTTATAGTGAACCATGTCATTGAAGTCTATTGAGTCCAATATGCTTGACAGTGATTAGCAACAACTGTTCAGAATTTCATAAAGGAATTTTTTCCTGATAGTGGTGCCAAAGTCAAGCACCTGGGACCTTTTCCATGCAATTAGTGTGCTTTAGCCCTAAGCAATTTCCCCACCTCCCCACCCCTCCCCTTAGCAACTAGTGTTTTTATTTAGGATGATCATACAAAATAAATGAGTATTTTATTCCATGACATTGTGTTTCTATTGCTTAACTGCTGGACTCCTTCTCCTTTAATAGGTATGTGCAATTAGATGTAAAATATAATACGTTAACCATTAGCCAGCTGTCCCGCTGCTACAAATATTATCTTTCCTATGATCTGTTGTCCTCATTTCAAACTGAATTTGAATCTATCTATATAAGTTGCCACCAGAGACAAAAGAATTTGAAATGTGTTCAAAGTGTTTTCATCATATACTGTAGATAGTTTAATTTATGAGAGTGGATTATTTGGGACCTAGATCAACACTATCCGATTAGTTTCTCTATTGTTATTATCCAATCCTTTTTAAAGTTATTGTTTATAGTGATGTGAGTTCTTTAACTATTGCAGTCTTTAACACGTAAATGTTAAAGGAGATTTCTATAACAATTTAAGGTTAATGGTACTTACATCTTATTATTTGGCTGCCCATTTCATAACAGTGACTCTAGGCAGCATACAATGTTGAAACAACAACAGCCTGAGATTAAAACAATACACCAAATAATAACAACAGTGTTACCAGCAGAGCTCACCTAACTTCCTGGACTGAGTGCTTGGGAGAACAGCTAGGTCTTCAGAGTCTTATAAAAGGCTAACAAGGTTGGGGCCGTCTCAATTTTCAGAGACACTCTGTTCTTCTATAGGTAACACAACTCCAGGGTCCAAGAAAATGGATGGAAACAGTAAAGGAGAATGCCCCTCCTCTTAAATCAGGGGGTGGAGGCAACCAGTAGCAATGGGAGACTGGAATATAGTCTAGATAGCTAGGGATTTATTGGTGATAACCAACATCATAAATCAGACTGAGAAGCCTAGTGGGAGCTAGTGCAGTTTGCAGAGCAACATTGTTATAAGAGAATCACGGGAAACACCTATTCTGAATCAACTACAGCATCCTGATATCTTCAAAGGCAGGCCCATGTACAGCATGTTACACTAATCCAAACAAGGTAATTAAGGAATAAGTCATTTTTCCTGACAGTTAGAACAATTAATCAGTGGAACAACTTGACTCCAAAAGTTGTGAATGCTCCAACTCCGGAAGTGTTTAAAGAAGAGATTGGATAACCATTTGTCTGAAATGGTATAGGGTTTCCTGCCTAAGCAGGGAGGTGGACTAGAAGACCTCCAAGGTCCCTTCCAACTCTATTCTAAACTAAACTAAATCATGTGCAAAACTGGAAGAGAGGCTGAAAAGTCACAGCCACTCAGTGTTGTTCATGGTTAAGACAAAGCCTCTTCTCCCCTATCCAACCCTCCCAAGACTTCTAGGCACTGGGAAAGGACTTCAGCAGTAGCATCTGGTTGTCCCATAATGAAAATGTACAAGTGAGTATCATCAACATATTCATAATACTGTCTTGGTGGATGTCCTCTATCTTCATGTGGAGTAGACTTCATTTAAATGTTAAATAGGAGGAGGGACACAGTAGAGGCCCCAGGCTCAATCTCTTCCTGCTACCAGTGCCAATTAGAACCTGTCCTAAAAAATGAAGGGAACAACCCTAATATAGTACCTCCCACTCCCAATGTCCTGAGTTGACCCAGAAATATATCATGATTGATACCATTTAAAGCCATTGAATGATCAAGGACAGCTAGGGTGGATGCATTAGCTCCATCCCGAGTACACCAGAACTCAATATCAAGCATGATCAATGTCTCCTCAGTACTATGTTGGGTCTTGAACTGAAAAATGTCCAGAAAATCTATTTCTTCCAGGGCCCTGTGGAATTATAAGCCAATTACCATTTCAACAGCCTCCCTAAAAATGGATGGTTGGAAACTACACAAACATTGTCCAGATCCATTGGTTCCAGCAATGGCCTCATAATGAAGGGGGAGGCAACTGCCTCTTTCATTGCTGATGGAACCAGCCCCTCTGACAGAGAAGCATTTATCACAATGTGGACCTAAACACCTGTCACCTCAGGGAAGACCTTAATCAATCAGAAGGGACAGGGATCTAAAACACAGGTGGCTGAACTCACAGCTTGAAGGATTCTGTCCACTTCATGGGAGATAACAGGACTAATTTAGCTGTATTTATTAACTAAACAATCACTGTGATCATTTCACTTCAAACACATTATGAAATTAATCATATAGGGTTAGATCAATTTTATTAGATTAAACATACTAAATTGATGAGGTTTAAACTGGCTGGATAATTCAGCCATATAATTTGTCTATGAAAAACTCTACAAAGCTTGGGAGAAGTTGGTAATGTTGGAAATAGCATCCTTTCCTCAAACCTTGATTTAATCAATAACTAAATCAATAACTAAAACAAGACAGTGGCACCATTCAAAGTAATTTTGTATCTTCGTGGAGGGAGTAATATCTTGCCTAAGACACAAAATAGTGCTTTCTTGACTCTTACATCCTGATATTCTAAAACAAATTGCAAATCTTTTAAAGTTGCACGAAATTCATAGTGACTTGAGACTTAATTACCCAACATCTGTTAGGAGACAAACTCTGTCAGGTATGATCTTTCCAAAAAAATTCCCGACTTGTCTTCCTGACAACTTTCTCCTTCACAAATGGTGGAGGTTGCAGAAGAATGGATTTAAGTTAGATCAGAGGTCTTCTAACATGGCAGCTTTAAGACTTGTGGACTTCAACTCCCAGAATTCTCCAGCCAGCTCCCAGGAGAATTCTGGGAGTTGAAGTCCACAAGTCTCAAAGCTGCCAAATTTGAAGACCTCTGATTTAGATGAAGGCACACTCTGAAAGCGTGTTAGGAAAACCAAAACCTTTTTAAAAAGAACTATTTGACAGTGGTTCTCATACAACTCATACAAAGGGGAAACTCCCTTCATTGGTTGTGTCACAGCAAAGGCTAAACAGTCATCTGTGTGGGATGCCGGGATTTGGATTCCTGCATTAATGTCAGAAGTGACAGCCTAAATCTCTCTTCCTACTCTATGAATTTTGAAATCTAAGCAGAGTCTATGAGGCGGGCTATTTCGGTATTGAACAAAACCCCAACTATTCATCCAAGATGTGAGGTCACTGTTCCAAGTCACAAATTCCCATTCAAGCAGCGGCCATTTTATTTGAATGGCAAAATTAAAGTTGAAGTTCAAACTTTGCCTTTACGTTCCGTAATGGATACCCTCTGCTTCTCTTGGTTATATGAGCAGCTACCCTTCAAGAGATGGGTTTTAGAGCGGTGAACCTTGGAATTATATCACACGGACAGTACAGCATGGAAACGGCATTGGTCGCATTGGTAGATGATCTCTGGAGGGCTCGGGACAGGGGTTGCTCCTCTGTTCTGGTCCTGTTAGACCTTTCAGCGGCTTTTGATACCATCGACCATGGTATCATGCTGCGCTGATTGGAAGAGTTGGGGATGGAAGGCACTGTGTTATGGTGGTTCTCCTCCTTTCTGTTGGACCGGTCACAGTTTGTGTTGGCAGGGGGGCAGAGGTCGACCTCGAGACGCCTCATATGTGGGGTGCCTCAGGGGTCGGTCCTCTCGCCCCTTTTGTTCAACATCTATGTGAAGCCATTGGGTAAAATCATCTGTGGCTTCAGGGTGAAGTACCACCAGTACGCTGATGACACCCAGCTGTACATCTCCACCCCGGGCCACCCCAATGATGCCCTTGAAGTGATGTCCCGGTGCCTGGAGGCCATGCGGATCTGGATGGGGAGGAACAGGCTCAGGCTCAACCCATCCAAGACTGAGTGGCTGTGGTTTCCGGCATCCCAATATAGTCAGTTGACACCACCACTGACTATTGGGGGCGAGTCATTGGCCCCCATGGAGAGGGCTCGCAATTTGGGCATCCTCCTGGATACGCAGCTGTCCTTGGAGGAACATCTGACGCCTGTAGCCAGGGGGACTTTTTATCGGGTTCGCCTGATCCACCAGTTGTGGCCATTCCTAGATCGGGATTCCTTGTGCACAGTCAATCATGCCCTCATCACCTCTCGCCTGGACTACGGTAATGCTCTCTACATGGGGCTCCCCTTGAAGAGCTCCAACTGGTCCAGAATGCGGCCGCGTGGGTAGTTACGGGAACTACATGGCGCTCCCACATAACACCTCTCCTGCGTGAGCTGCACTGGCTCCCAGTGGTCTTCCGGGTGCACTTCAAGGTGTTGGTTATCACCTTTAAAGTGCTCCATGGCATAGGACCTGGATATCTTCAAGACTGCCTTCTGCTACCAATGGCCTCCCACAGACCTGTGTGCTCCCACAGAGAGGGCCTCCTCAGGGTGCCATCAGCCAAGCAATGTAGACTGGTGGCCCCCAGGGGGAGGGCCTTTTCTGTGGGGGCACCTGCCCTCTGGAATCAGCTGCCCCCAGAGATACGAAGAATCCAAGACCTCGGTGCCTTCCACCATGCCCTTAAAACCTTTCTTTTCCAGCAAACCGGGCTGGCTTAACACATTTTTAAATGTTTTTAATAGGTTTGTTATTGTTTTTTAACTATGGGGTCAAACACATATATATCTTTTTAACTGTATTTTAATGTTTGTATTTATGTTTTTACTTTGGCTGTGCACCGCCCTGAGTCCTCCGGGAGAAGGGCAGCATATAAATCTGATAATAATAATAAAAAAAATGATTTTAAACAACAAAAGCATAAGAATAACATATTAGAAATATTAGGAAAGAGGATTTTTCCCAGTTATAGAAATGCAATTAAATAATTGAAATAGACAATAAAAGGAAGTGCTCAATCCTGTTATCATGATAGCATTGAAAAATGAATGCCTACTTGGTTAATAATGCTTTTTTTTAAGGCTGGGGTGGGGGCAGGATCATACTTATTACTAAACTTTAGGGGCAAAATATTACAAAATTACTCAGCCAAGCCTTAACTGTGAATGTCAAAACATAGAAACATCATTTTTCCTATTTCTTAGACACAGACTAATCTCCTGCCTGTGGCTATAAACTTTCATAAGAAGGCATGTAGGTGTTTTCATAGTAATTAATATATCTTAGATTGAAACTCATCACCTGTGAAAGCTGACATTTTGTGAATGCTTGAGCAATCAGCATAATAAATGCACGAAGTCACAGGCAAGGGAAACTGTGAAACACAATTCACACAACTACTGTAGAGGAGAGAAAACAGGAGGTAAAAGTACAAATGAAAGGGAGAGAGAAAACAACCGTTTCAAAGATGATTCCCCTTTTCGCTGAGTTCAAAAAATTAAATTTTGTTCATTTCGGTGGATACATTTTGATTCTCAGAATTGTAAGAGCATGAAGGGCCTTTGTTCACTCATGAGGATGTAAAGTATGTATATTTATTGAGAAAGGAGACTCTTGAAGTAATCTTGACACATGGGTGTGTCCAATCCCCAAAAATGTTTAAAAGATAGTAGGGAACACTCAACAAATATGTATCCTGTCCTCCCAAACACTGTAAGATCACTTTTCTCCTACGACAAGCCAATCAATGGTTACCTTGTTAAGCTAAATATGCTTTTATAACAGTGTATCTTATTAGGTGGCCTTTGGACAAATCACCTTGAAATAGTCATTTCTGGAGTGTTAAATTCCCTTTGAATGGCTACCATAAGCAAAGGAAAATTGCATATGCTAATGACAGGACTGGTGGAGTGGGGCAGCCTGGTGTTTTGCTCAGCTCATGATCATTCATGCCATTCTCTGAATAACTAGAAATATACCTGGTACTACTTACATGATATAATCTTTATAGTATTTTTTTTTTTAAATTTTAATGCCTGCCTTTCCAATGTACAGAGACAAAATGGCATTTTGTAGTTGTTCCTTGGGGAGTGAATGCAGGAGTAGTTGTCAAAAAAGTCAAGCCCTCATAACTAGGTGATCAAACCACCATCTCTTTTTACACGTGTCACATGTAAGCAAGGCAGGACATCAGTTTTGTGATCAAAGATGCCATTTTAGCTTGCAGGTGCCCCTTAATAAACAACCTCTCCTTAATAATCTTGGTGTTCCTTTCTTTTCCAAAGCAGAATGAACAAATCAAATTTTCTCTTCTCTCTTCTCAGGGAAACAGATATTATTTTATTCATTTGTAAGATTCCTATTTTGTATTTCCTCCAAGAACAATAGAACCAATAATGAAATCCAATTTTTTTTTACTACCGGTTCTGTGGGCGTGGCTTGGTGGGCATGGTGTGGCTTGGTGGATGTGGCTTGGTGGGCATGGCAGGAGAATGATACTGCAAAATCTCCATTCCCACCCTACTCCAGAGAAAGGATATTGCAAAATCTCCATTCCCACCCCACTCTGGGGCCAGTCAGAGGTGGTATTTGCCAGTTCTCCAAACTACTCAAAATTTCTGCTACTGGTTCTCCCTGAATAGAACACATATCACTTTCTGACCATTGTTTTTACCAACCCTCTGAGGTAGATTCCAGTGGGAGATAAAAACTGATCCAAAGTCATTCGGTGAGCTTCTAAAACTAAATCACCCCTGGAACATTTAAATGAAATGATTGATTGGGCAATTCATCACACATTTCTTAGCCATTCTTAACAGGATGCAATGAAAGAGCCAAGTTCTTTAACTAGAGCACATTTAACAGTGTGAAAGACCTTTGCTGAAAGTTATTATAATGCTGAATGCTCTAAGGTATATAGCAGTGGTGAAATCTAAAATTTGTTACTACCGGTTCTGTAGGCGTGGCTTGGTGGGGGTGGTAATGTGACTGGGTGGGCGTGGCCAACTTTTTTTAAAAAAAACTTTTAAAACCATTTGTTCTACAACCTCTTCGGCCGATCAGGCAACTCAGCTGGGATCATCAGAGGCTTTTAAAAGCATTTTTTCTACCGAAGAGGTTGTTGAAAAAATACTTTTAAAAATAATTTTAAAAAAGCCTCTGATGATTGTGTGGCTCAGCTGGGCATCGGGGGGGGGGGTGGCGCAGGGATTTTTTCTACCGGTTCTCTGAACCACCCGCCTCCATCGCTACCGGATCAGGCAATCTGGTCCAAACTGGGAGCATTTCATCCCTGGTGTATAGTCTCTACATTAATTTCACTTTCAATTAACAATTATCTGTCATTCATTACCATTGCTCTGCACTTTCAAATATTTCATATACACCCATTTCTCTGTTGCAATTTGCATTGTACAAGTAGTTCTTGATTTACAAGAGTTCATTTAGCGACCCTTTGAAGTTACAACAGCACTGAAAAAGTGGCTTATGACCGTTTTTCACACGAGTGTTACAGCATCCCCATGGTCACGTGAACAAAATTCAGACGCTTGACAATTGGTTCATATTTATGATGGTTGCAGTGTCCCCAAGTCACGTAATCACCTTTTGCGATCTTCTGACAAGCAAACTCAATGGGGAATCCAGATTCACTTAATAACCATACTACTAACAACTGCAGTTATTCACTTAAGAACTGTGCTGAGAAAGGTGGTAAAATGGAGCAAAATTCATATAACCTCTGTCTCACTTAGCAACAAAAATTTTGGGCTCAATTGTGGTCGTAAATCGAGGATTACCTGTATTGGAAGCACTGAAAAGCCTTCAGATTGAGCTGAATTTGAAAAAAATGATCTTGCAATGTCTTCCCAGCTACTGGGATTCACGTATCTAAGACAATGTTTGCCTTAAAAGCAACAGGAAAAATTATTGGTCACAAAGTCTAATCTCATTTTTCATGTCATGCTAAACAAATTCAAAATGGGTTCAATAAAAAAAGAAATCACACTATCTTAATGAGATACAATGCAAAGCACAGTAGAATGTGCTCAAACATTGAGCAAAAAGAACCACTGAAACATTTACATCAGCTGTGTTATAAGAATATAAAAAATTTCTGACCTGCAGACTAGGGGTGAAATCCAGCAGGTTCTGACAGGTTCTAGAGAACCGGTAGCGGAAATTTTGAGTAGTTCGGAGAACCGGCAAACACCACCTCTGGCTGGCCCAGAGTGGGCTGGGAATGGAGATTTTGCAATATCCTTCCTCCAGGAGTAGGGAGGGAATGGGCATTTTGCAGTATCCTTCCCCTGGAGTGGGATGGGAATGTAGATTTTGCAGTATCCTTCCTCTGCCACACTCACCAAGCCACGCCCACCAAGCCACACCATGCTTACCAAGCCATGCCTACAGAACCGGTAGTAAAAAAATTTGAATTTCACCACTGCAGACTAATAAGAATCAGTTTGTTTAGATTATTATCTCTTTTCAGAATGCCCATCCTTCCTTATTTAAACAGGTTAATTTTTTTAAATAAATGAGACAATGCATTTATAGGAAAACTAGCTGGATACTCGTGCTTCGCTATGAAACTATGTGATCTGGCTTGATAAATTGTTACAGCTTGAAAATTAATGAGTAATTACAATCAGCCTCTTCTCTCCCCTTTTCTCCCTCAGGCTTGCCCCACAGAAGCCTCTCCTCTCCTCTCCCTTCTCTCCCTCAGGCTTGCCCCACAGAGGCATCTCCTATCTTACCACTTCTCTCCCTTTCAGGTGGGGAGGGGGAGTAGAATGTCTAAACTTCCAGCCCGCAGGTTGGATGAGTCAGGTGCTGGCCACACCTACGCACAAGTGGCAATTGGAACAGAGTTATTTTCAGGTGGGGAGGGGGAGTATAACGTCTAACTCCTTAGCATCAGAGCTTATTAATAATAATATAAGAAATACTAATGATCAGATGGTCATTTTGAAAAATCCTTTCTTGGCAAGCACCTAGAAGCCAAGAGGAACATATGTGCCAAATTTCAAGTTTGTAGGCTTTACGGTTCTGGAAATTTTGTGATGATTGCGTGAGTGGTACTTCGCTTTTATATATATAGATTAAACACTCTCTTCAATGAAACTCTGAGGGAGATAAGTCTGGCAGGAAGGTACAAATAATAAAATTTCCATGTCTCCGGGTCATGTGATCATCTTTTGTGATCTTCTGACAAGCAAAATCAATGGGGAAGCAAAATTCACTTTACAACCATGTTATTAACTTCACAACTGCAGTGATTCACTTAACAACGCTGGCAAGAAACCATCCTGCATAGCAACAGAAATTTTGGGCTCAATTGTAAATTGAGACTACTTGTATACAAATGAGGCATTTCTATTTTTCCAATGATATAACTGACCAGTTTTTATTTTCCATGCCTTCTGGCATTTGAGACAGTTTTTTTTTTTCCTATGATGAAATTAAAGTGAGATTAATTGCTTTGGTATAATTAATCTTTCTGTTATGCAGCTACTGGAGATTCTGAAGTTCCAGGATGACAGTGTGATAATAGGAAACCCCGGTCCTATGTAAAAGCCAAGGGAGACAATGGGAGTCCAAAAATTGGATGCAACTTATTTTTGGGTAAAACCCTTTTGAGTAGGTCTTTGATCATCAATGATTGCTCAGAATGAGACAATTAATGTAGTGAATGTACATTTAATCATAAGTAACTTCTGAATCAAACTTTCAATGAAAAAGCCTAAAACACAAGCTGTAAAAATATCATTTCTTTAATACCGTTTTCCATTTTTGCTTACAACTTTTTACAGCGAGCCTCCTTCAAAAAAATGCATTTTAATTATTCATCTTCTTATCATTTATTAATTATCCTCTTAGTATTTCATAAACAAGCATGTGGTTTTTCTTTCTCGGCTTTCCTTTAAGTATTCCTTGCAAGGATTATTTTACAAGTAGAAGCTGAAGGGACATGAATAGATCAGTGTTATGTTGTGTAGAAAGGAAGGGCCTGGAGCCACAGATCAACTTTAGAAAAAGTCTAAGGGCTTACCTGTACTGTGCAATTAAAATAGTGGAAAAGCTGAGCAGTCACCATTTTTTTAAAAAAGCCCTTCTTGTTCATTAGCAGTCATTTTAATTAATCCAGCCCCTTTGTTACTGGAAGTCTATTTCTTTTTTTCTTTTTTTTTAAATTTGATTTATATGCCGCCCTTCTCCGGAGACAATGCGCTAAGCAATAGCCTTCATTCTTTTGTATATTTATACAAAGTCAGCTTATTGCCCCCACAAACTGGGTCCTCAATTTACCTACTTTAGAAAGGATGGAAGGCTGAGTCAACCTTGACCCTGGCGAGATTTGATCTTACTTTAATTGCAGACAGCTGGTGTTAAATTACAAATTCATTTCAAATTTTATTTATTTATTTCTTTGTCAAACATGTACAAGATAACAAGTATAGGTATGAACATGAACATAAACATAAACAAAGGAAGTAAATACAAATAAATGGGGACAGTAAGACAGTAGGCACACTGGTGCGCTTATGCACGTCCCCTTTACAGACCTCTTAAGAAGGGAGTGAGGTCCATGGTAAATAGTTTGAAGTTGAAACTGTGAGGGTTTGAGGCTGTAACAACGGAGTCAGGTAGAGCATTCCAGGCGTTGGCCACTTTGTTGCTGAAATTGTATTTCCTGCAATCGAGGTTGAAGCAGTTTACCTTGAGTTTGTATCGATTGTTTGCCCATGTACTATTGTGGTTAAAACTGAAGAAGTCATTGACAAGCAAGATGTAGCAGACAATTTTGTGTACTATGCTTAAATCGGATCGCAGGTGGCGCAATTCCAGATTGTCCAAGCCCAAAATTTTAAGCCTGGTTAGTTATCACCTTTAAAGCACTCCATGGCTTAGGACCTGGGTACCTACGAGATCGTCTTTTGCCTCCCACCGACCAGTTCGTTCTCACAGGGAGGGACTACTCAGGGTACCGTCAGTCAAATTATGCCGACTGGCGACTCCCAGAGGGAGGGCCTTCTCTGTGAGGGCTCCAACCCTTTGGAATGAACTGCCCGAGATACGAAATATCCCTGATCTCCGTGCTTTCCGCCGTGCCCTCAAAACCCTGATGTTCCCTATGGGAGAAAGGCGGTATAGAAATAAAATAAATAAATAAATAAATAAATAAATAAATAAATAAATAAATAAATAAATAAATAAATAAATCCTATTTTTTTCTTCTTCTTGGGCTACTGGGTCTTTTGTTTTACTTATGATGTTTTGGAAGGCTTTAGTTGGTTTGTGTGGTGATGTGATATTTGGTTTGGGTGCTGTGATGGTATGTCTGAAACATTTCTGATGCACAGCAATGTTATCCTTTTCATAACTTGTGTTGGTTGTGCTGCAGTTTTTGATGAAGTTCCATAGGCATCCAATTTGTTAGAAAATGTTTTAGCATTTCACAAATTGAATGTAGTAGTGTTGCATTCTAAGAATAGAATAGAATAGAATAGAATAGAATAGAATAGAATAGAATAGAATAGAATACAATACAATACAATACAATACAATACAATACAATACAATACAATACAATACAATACAATAACAGAGTTGGAAGGGACCTTAGAGGTCTTCTAGTCCAACCCTCTTAGGCAGGAAACCCTACACCATTTCCTACAAATGGTTATCCAATCTCTTCTTAAGAACTTCCAGTGTTGGAGCATTTACAACTTCTGAAGGCAAGTTGTTCCACTGATTAATTGTTCTGACTCTTCTTTGTGGCAGCCCCTGAGATATTGGAACACTGCTATCATGTTACCCCTATGGGTGGGACCAAGATAGTTTTTGTATTCTTGTTTTAAGATTACTTTTAGGAATCACCTTTTACTTTGTGTTCATGTTCTGTCTGTGAGAACCCTGCTGACAATTGACAACAATTGTGATTGAAAGGGCTCCCTGGCAGTGGTTCAGTAATAGATATAATGTGTAATATTTATATTGTTATTTCTGATAAAGCTGGACTTTTGCTGTTTAATAGGGAGGGGTAAGATTCTAGAGATGGACTTATAGAAATGGAAGTATAAAATGAAGAGATGTTTGGTTATATTTTAAGATATAGTATTAACTGTTAATGTTGACTACACAGACAGGGGATTTCCCATTTTTTTTTAATGCTTTATTTATTTATTTTGCAGTTGTGTGAGTTTTACTTGTGTAATATATTCTTTAGTAAAATTATTGGAAAGCAAATAGTTGAGAACCCAGAGAAGAATAGTAGAAGTTACTTGAAACATAAATAAGATACTGGGGCTCTTTGCCTTGATTTCCCCATAGATCTTGTGTATGGGTTTCTTTTGTTTAAGAGATGGTCCCCATCTTTGGTACTCACTGTTTATGAAACAACTCAGCTCTATGCTTTCTTTCAGACATTAACAAGGAAGCTTAATTGAATAAGAAGCACTGTGTTAGATACAGCAGGGAGGCCACTGAAAATGGACCAGAGTTCAGGTTTGTCTGTTTTTTAATGTTTCTTCCTTTTAAAATAACCATCTGTCAATTTGCATAAAAAATCTTGTCATGTTTAATACCTCAGTGCCTTCAGCAGGAATTGATTATGAAATTTAGCATTTCATCTGGATGAAGAGTTCTTCAACGTTTTGTGTTTTCCAATTGAGCAGCAAATGGCCAGTGTAGCAATAAGTCCCTCGTGGTGTAACAGATGCCTTTGTAATTTAATTCATATGGATCCCATGAATATTCATGTATATTACACGAAAAATCATTCAGCAAAGCAAACAATCCTATAGCCCCAAGTCAACAGACAGGAGGGTAATGTGCTTCCTTGCCAAATGTTTTATCTGTTATTAATGTACAACAAGAAATGCCATTCCTCAGCTGGGAAAATTATTTTGTAATCGCTTTGCCATTGCTTTGCTTACAAGGAAGGCCTACCTGCCCATCAGAATCAGAAGGCAGAAAATCACATTGTGCAAGCAGGTTGCAATTATTGAGTGTCTACCCCATCTTGTGGGAAAGCACATCAATTGCAAGTATCAAAACAGAGTTTCATACGAAAAGCTCCCTGGAAAGACCAGGATTTGAATGAAGGGTGAGTATAGGGTGAGTATAAAAAAGATGTTGAGACTCTAGAAAGAGTGAAGAGAAGAGCAGTCATAAATCAGGGGATTAGGGGACCGGAGACTAAAACATATAAACAACGGTTGCTGGAATGGGGTATGTCTAGTTTAATGAGAAGAAGGACTAGCGGAGATATGATAACAGTGTTCCAATATCTCAGGGGTTGCCACAAAGAAGAGGGAGTCAAGCTATTCTCCAAAGCACCTGAAGGCAGGACAAGAAGCAATGGTGGAAACTAATCAAGGAAAGAAGCAACCTAAAACTAAGAAGAAATTTCCTGACAGTTCAAACAATTAATCAGTGGAACAACTTCCCTCCATAAGTTGTGAATTCTCCAACACTGGAAGTTTTTAAGAAGAAATTGGACAACTATTTGTCTGAAATGGTATAGGGTTTCCTGCCTGAGCAGGAGGTTAGACTAGAAGACCTCCAAGGTCCCTTCCAACTCTGTTATTCTATTCTATAATCAGTTCTGAACAAACGTCAGCATTTGTTTTGTGCTTACAAACATATGATTTATAAATCTATGCTTTTAAAATCTATGCCATCTACAGCTCACTGTGAAAAGGAGGACACTCACACATTTACATTTTGGTCATCTAATTAAATAAGTGCATAGGAATCTATTTCAATTTCAATTTAATTCAATTTATATGCCGCCCCTCTCCGAAGACTCAGGGCGGCTCACAATACATTTAAAATCCTAATAAAAAACATTTAAAAATTAAAAACATTAAAACTCATTCATACCATTCATGGCCGGATCTCACCGGATCGCAAGAGCGAGATCAACGGCCCCAGGCCTGCCAGAAAAGCCAGGTCTTCACCGCTTTTCGGAAGGCCAATAGGGTGGGGATGGTCCGGACCTCAGGAGGTAACTGGTTCCAGAGAGCTGGGGTAGCCACAGAGAAGGCCCTCCCCCGAGGGCCCGTCAGCCGGCACTGTTTAGCTGACGGGACCCGGAGGAGACCAACTCTGTGGGATCTTACCGGTCGCTGGGAGCTATGCGGTAGAAGGTGGTCTCGAAGATAACCTGGCCCTGAGCCATGTAGGGCTTAGGGCCTTAGTCAAAGTTAAAATTGGCCAATTTTTCTTAGGTTTGAAGAAGCTACGGTTACCCAAATGACTGACATAAAAGTTCCAGAAACTCAGACTGTGCTGAGGAATGATTGTTGTGGTGTTCCTATCATTTGGAACACATTTGGACAATATTTGAATGTCAGATATCTATGGGCAGATAATGGCTTCCAGAGACCTGAAACCAGGAATCTTTGTGTAGGCTTCACATGTTTTTTTTTTTTCATTTAAATAACATGTACAAAAATACGTATACCCATATAGTTCAAATAGGAAAACCT
The DNA here is from genome assembly GCF_029215685.1 of Pituophis catenifer annectens. Taxonomy (NCBI): domain Eukaryota; kingdom Metazoa; phylum Chordata; class Lepidosauria; order Squamata; family Colubridae; genus Pituophis; species Pituophis catenifer. The sequence continues at coordinate 238,325,988 of NW_027256882.1, forward strand.
AAAGATGTATGTACTGAGTGCATAAAGTGTGATAAATTGAAAATAGTTCAAGATTAAATGGCAATCATTTGTATTCAAAATGGGAAATTTCCATCTTTCTTGATTTATCTTCAAGACAATCCCATTTCAATCTTGAAAAAAAATGTTTTGAGGTTGAAACCGTCCTGGAGCATTTGCAGTTATTTTGAATTTGAAACAACCCTTTCAAATTTGACATGGAATTTGAAATATTTTGTATACTTCTAGCATGTATCTTTTGTAATTAAGACTCTGTAATGCTGCTTTTTTAAAAAAAGTATTAGTAAAATGGAATGACCTAATGATTCTTCTGATCAGTGTAACTAAAACCTCTTTGGACAGCAAAATAGCCACCTAGAATAGTTTTAGAGTTGAGGTCCAAAAATTTGCTAACAAAGTCATGTAACTTTTTCTACTTGAGTAAGGACTACTAAGTACAAGTTCCTGAAATAGCAATTTTTCATGGCAATTTTTTATGCTTTTGGAAAAAAAACCCACAATTAAAATAGCTATTTGTATGCACTCACTCTCTGTATTTTGTGCATTCCTTTCAGCTTTTATAAAATCAACCTTTAGTCTTTCAGCTATTCATAATAGAACGCTCTTTGCAAATGTAAGGTTAGCCTTGCCCTAGTTAATGTTGTCACACTCCAATACAGAATTTTGTAATTTGCTATAAAAGTACAGTAGACTGAAGTACTATATGAACAGTGGTGGAAAGAAACATTTGTCGTACTTGAAAACCGGACTGCTACTCTGTGCCATACCTATGGCAAATAATCACTAAAACTGACTCTGTAGATGACATTTACTGAAACTGAAGGATAGAAAGATTTTGTTTTTAAATGAAGGAACTAATTATCCAATGTATACCTTAAACAATACACAGTTCTGTGAAAAAGTATTCACCCCTTTCAATTTTTTGAAACTTTGCCACACATTGATATTATAGTTAATTTTGACTTTACTGGTAACAGACTCTACACATAAACATCAGTATTTGGCCTTTGTTTGTATTTGGCATTTATTTCACAAAGAATGTTATCCAAAATATCAGGTGCCAATGTGAAAAATTACTCCCACGTTCAATCGGTTGAATTATATAGAGGGCCAATATTATTAATTGGTTTATTTATTTATTTTTATTATTAAATTTATTTGCCATTCATCCCACAGTTCAAAGTGACTCTGAGCCTTGGTAATCAGATAAGATTGAGTCAGCCCCATCTCACAAATTTTAGTTTCCTATGTCACAATGAAGTTCTCACAGCAGATTCTAGAGCAGGGTTTCTCAATCTCAGAAACTTTTAAGAAATATGGATTCATTTCCAAAAATTCCCCAGCCAGGGATTGTTCTGACCTAGGCTTCCTGATACAGTAAAAAGCACACAATTAGTCCCAAAAACCTTTTTTATTATTTTAACGGCTGTGAATTCCTTTCATTCACAGCGCGTGCTGAATCACCAAGCATTTATAAATAGTCCAACAGAAGTCTGCCACAGTCCTTCGGATAAGGCTGGTAAACATCCACCTTTATCTTCTTTGACATGCTGCCAAAGACCTAATTGGCAATTATCTTGGCAAGGCCACACGGAAACACAGTCAAAAATGGAGCTTCAAAGTACAAACCGACACCATCCACAAGGTTGTTTCCTGCAAAGGCCCATGTGCCTTTGTTCTTCCTTTATGTCTTATGGGAGGTGCCAATCATCTCCAAGCCTTACTCCCAAGTCGTCCCTTTTGTTTTAACTGTTCTTGCCTTCTGGCAGCTCTGTGTATGCGCGCACTAGGATCAGGCTCCCCCTGTTCCTCTGCCACTCTGATGTCCGACTCTGGAGGCTCCGGTGTCAGGTGGCCCTGGCCCCATCTCTGCCTCCGACGTAGAGCCCTCGTCCGAGCCTTCCCTAGACTCCAGGACTGGTCCATGTCCATGTCCCTCCCCAGCCTCCTCACTGTCTGACTCTGCTGCCAGCTCCGCAGGCTGCTGGTGGACCACAAAAGGGATGGTGAATTGACAGACTGAGGAATTATGGGAATTGAAGTCCATGCCTCTTAAAGTTGCTGAGTTGAAAACCACTGTGTTAGAGGAACATCATGCCCCATGTAAAAAAATAAATAAAATAGGAGTACTTCTATTAAAAAGCAATCAATGCCTGTCTCTTCAAAAAAAGGTTGATCTATGATCCAATATAATTCCTGCCAGTTGTCATCTTCTTCTCTTTCAGTGCTTCTTCCCTCCCTACAGGGCATGTTTTTTAAAAATTCCCTTTAACCATCATAGGGAATTCAATTCCATTTATTAAGACATTTTATATATTGACTATTTCGGCAATTTATTCCCAGCTCATTAGTTAAATAACCCAGTGCATTCTACCACACAGTATCAGCCTGTCATCTTAAATCTATGTTTAATTTGAAATATAATCCAACCATATTAACTACTCTGGACCTACTGAGTATTAAATAATTTTAAATAAACATAATGGTAAAATGTATTTATTCAACAATCAAATATATGTGGTGGTTGAAAAGTGGAGAGCAAAAATTAATGCATCACACACAATCTCAAGTGTTTCGCTTCAGTAGAAATTTCATTTCAAAAGTAATTAAATTGAGGAAAGATTGCACTTTTTGTGTTTCTTCTCCATCATATTAGGAGGATGCATACTCTTGGAATTGTTAAATATAAAATGATTAGTTTGATCTTTTATTTTTACAGCCTTTTATGGCTCTAGCCTAGGTAGGTGGCAGCCCTTAGCTGAGATCGGCTGATGTAAAAAACAAAGCAGGCTCTGTTGGATGATAGCCTGTCTGGAAAGTAGAACATAAAGTATAGAATAATACAGGTAAAAGGGATCTTGACGTTCTTCTAGTCAAGCAGGAGACCCTAAACCATTCCAGAAAAATGACTGTCCAGTGTCTTCTTGAAAACCTCTAGTGATAAGAGTATCCACAACTTCCAGAGGTAAACCATTCCACTAACTGAGTGTTCTCAGTCAGGAATTGGGTGATTTGATATTCTGATACATATCTAATTCCCTAAATTAGAGCTATCTGGAACTTCCTTTCATTGGAGATAATGGAAGCTAATGGTTAGAACTTTTAAGTATCAGGTTTAAGGTTAGGTGTTTTTTTATAGTATGATCAGTTGAAATTGAGGACTAAAGTGGTTTCAAAAAGTAGCTGACTTACATAAATTGAAGAATACAGTATAATGCTTATTTGGGCATGGATCCAGCTGTAAAAACTATATTCAGGTCTAATTTACAGAAGGGATATGAAAATACGATCAGTAAAGCTACTCATGGACAGAGCTTTTGCCAATGTCAGTAAATGCATTTCAAAAAAGAAATTCCCCTATCATTCCAGTACACAATAAAACAAACAATGAAATTCACCTATATTGTTTTTTTCCGCTACAGAATGCCATAAGCAGCTGCGGAGTTATGAATGGAGACCAAAGCTGAATTTAATAGTCTTTATAGTGTTGTGTATAAGAATGTAAAGTTGAAGAGCTTGCAAACAACAGCTGGAGGCTTTGAAGCTCATAAATACAGAATATGGATAAATGAAATAGCTGCTAAGCATGGCTAGTGATAGCACAAGCTCTTGAACCAATGTTAATAAAGTTGTAACGAGTCAACTCTATGGGGAAAAATGAACTGACCTAAATGAGCAATGTGATTCATACATGAAAAGGATGCTTTTTTGGGGGGAAACCCAGTTGTAAAATTATGGGGCAGAAACCACTTGGCTAGTATGGATCAGATGTGAATTCCCACAAGTCTTATGAATTGGCTAGAAATTAAATTTTCACATTTTTACTACTCTGATCTTGTCATATATAAAATGAAGTCATTTTTTACTGAATTGCTGTGGTCTTTATGAGAAAAGGATATATATAGCCTTTCATATGTACAGGTGGTATGAGGTGTAAGGTTTCCTGCTATTCTATTCTATTCTATTCTATTCTATTCTATTCTATTCTATTCTATTCTATTCTATTCTATTCTATTCTATTCTATTTCCATTTCATTCCATTCCGCTCAAGGTAGTTCTCGACTTATGACCACAACTGGGCCTGAAATTTCAATTTTAAGTAGGTGTGATTGTAAAGCAATCGTCATGTGACTGGATCTGATTTAATGATCATTTCCCCCATGATCATTAAGCAAATCACCATGATTAAGTGGATCCAGCTTCCCTAATTGACTTTGCTTGTTGGAATCCAGCTGGAAAAGTCCCAAATTGTGATCACATGAATGCAAGTTACTGCAACAATCATAAATGCAGGCTGGTTGCCAAGCATCCAAACTGCAGTCATGAGACCATGGAAGTGGTGTGATGGTTGTAACTTTGAGGATAGGCCATAAGTCACTTTTCCTAAGGCCGTTGTGAGGTTGAACTGTTAAATCAGCAGTTATAACCTGAGGACTACCTGTACTCTTCCTGCTGTCCAGTTATGGAGAATAGGAAGTTATAACTTCCCTCCCTTCCCTGCAAAGAATACAATGACAAGAAAAAACTTTACCTGGGATACAGTGGCTGGTGGGAGATACAGGAATAGTGGGTAAGAAAAGTGGGATTAGGAAGGAAAGTTTAGAGGGCACCCCATGGGAATTAGAGGGCCCAAGACACACATTTCATACAGGTGGACACATACAGCCCCATTACACCTTCAGAAACAGCAGGAATTCAAAAAAGTCTTCAGTCAATTTCCTCTTCCTGCTTTAGATATCTAGGTGTAGTCAGTTCAAGAAAAAAATGTTGACAACATGGATTAATGGCTTGCTTTAAAAACTGTGATAATTCATAATTCTGGTGCTGCTTTTATATTTCTCTTTGCTACTGACAACCTGCTAGAATATATGTTCTGATTCTGGCAAATTTTCCCATGAAGACAGCAAATAAAATATATTTGTGGCAAATTGAACAATGTTATAAATATGGATACTGTTCCCATTCATTTAAAGAATGAACAGCATTTATTCAAACAGACATTAGTCAAGAATTTAAAAAATACAAATGACTTATGATGGTAATCCGATATACCAGTAATCATAATTTTCATATCATGATTTTCTGTTTTTTTAAAAAAAATCAAGATTACTTTGAGATAATACAGCACCAGGAAGCAAAGATTTATTTATACTATCTTCTTTTCCACTGATTACCTTCTTCCCTTTCATTGTGCATTGATAGTGATATTATGACAAGGAATTTTAGAGATATAGAAATTGAGACCAGAGAATAAGTCTGCACGGTATGTAAAAAATATGGCGCAATCTCAGCATTTTTACATTATAAGATTATTTATATGGACAAGTGAAAAAACAGTAATATCATTTATCCTTTGTTTCAAATTCCTTTAAGTAACTTTTAAAAAAAGAATTGAATTCCTAAATTCATCTGATTTTATAATATCAGATTTCAATGCACTTTAAAAAGTAAATTTCAATTTATTTAAATGATTCATTAATAGTCGCCAACTCACACTTATGTTAAAAAGCAAGAGAGATTTTCATTGTTTAACTACCAGTGCATAGGCCAATTCAAGAGAAACAACAAACCAGTAAAACAGCTCCTGCTGCTACCATCGGCTTCAGATTATTATAATACATCTCAAGGCAATCCAAATTTTCTTAGGAAAAATACAGTTTAATAAGTAAAGTGTAACAAAAATGTGAATTTCCATTTTTACTTTTTTCTCTTTCCCTCCCAACACATTAATATTAATCACTACTGATGGGTTGCTTGGTTAGATCATGTACTTAATGTACAGCCCAATATATTAATTTATACTTGGCTACAATATTGAGGGCAGTACTCATGCTACAAAAATTTCTGTGAAATGTATGGACCAGTTTTATCAGCATACCAAAGTGTACAAAATTTCAATCCCAATAAAATACTATTAATCATAATTATATAAGCATTTAAAATTCCAAAATATTGCAATTAGAAAAAAACACATAAAATTGTACGAAAACATAAATTACATTTCAAAATCTGTACATGATTCATCTCACAATAAGGCATTGATCACAAAAAAAATACATTCTGTACAAAGTCACTTATTTTGGTTAAGAATCTACAATCACTATTTTTTAAAAAAAATGAAGAATGTATGTGCATATGTCTAGTACCTAAAATAAAATAAATTGACAATTCTGATTGATCACTCTGATCTCTAGCACCGTCTTAAAGGAAAATTGAGTGAAAGCTGTGGTGACCAGGGAAATGTGGTGATCTATTCCTTACTAAATTTTACTTTGAACATTACTAAAGTTTACTTTGAATGTTACTAAAGTTGTAACATTTATTTTTATTTATTTAAAACATTTATATAGCGGCCCATCTTATAATCAACCCATGGAATCTCCTAACTTCCACCATAGCTTATGTCTGTCATTTCTTTGGGGACCAAAATATGCTTCCTGCTAAATCAGGTCAAACTTCCATTTAATTATAAAAAATAATTATGAAAGGATTGGTCACTGAGAAAAACTGTTTGCCATTCTGCTTTTACCTGTACGTTACCCATTTCTGATTAATTCCTTTGAAAGTTTAATGCATCAGCAAGATAAACATGTTGTGTTTTTTTTTTTAAAGAAGCATTTTGGCCATCTCTTCACATACAGATCAATTCCATGTCAGCTACTTTGCTTGGTTATCAATTTAACCAGAATTCATTAAAAATACAATCAGAGTTCAAGATATACATGAGGTGCAATGCATTTCTACTATATGTTGCACAGCAACAGTATTTTATAAAAGCAGCCTCCCTGCAAGAGCTGTAATCAACCCTAGATTTTAAAATAGCTATTCTACATCATGTTTGCAAATTTCTTCTGGAAAAATAATCCATCAAAACGGTGTATTCAATACTGCTGCCTTTATGTAGATCTTGGGTTAGCAGTTGTAGATAGGAGTCTGAAGTAAAACACTGGTTGTATAAATCAGAAGAACTACAGTCTTCAGCAAACTAAAAAGAAGTCCCGTATTGTCGCTGTGCTAAGGCAACGTCCTTAGGGTTCAGACTGAAATTCGGTGTCATCCATCTGAAGAGTGTCATTATCACCCAATAATTCTGTTTCAGGCACAGAGCCCTCTTCATCCTCCTCTTCTTGGACCAGATTCTGAGCAATGTCTTCTGTCCCATTATGTACCTCTTCTACTCCTTCGGTCAGGAGAGCAGCCCGGTCAGCCATGGAAGCATTGGAGGGAGCAGTTGTTACATATCCTGTACTAGTGGAACCACTCCCACTATGATGGGAAGCTGGTTTTGGAATCATCTGAGGAGCTATCTGTTGAGGAGCCATCTGCATTGGGATTTGGACAGGATAAAAATTTGGCAAATATGCTCCATAACCTGGCATTGGTTGGTAACCATTGACAGGAATGTAAAGTTGAGGAGGTGGCACCATTGGTCTTATTTGTCCTTTCATTGGTATGAACTGTGGTTGAGAGAACGCTTGACTTTTCTGCTTTGGCCCAACATACCTGGTGTTGCTGACATTACTAACAGGACTTGTACTGAGGGAACTGGTTTGTGTAGTATTGCTTGCACCGGAGGTTTGTGCAGAACTGTTGTAATTCGACAGGTTTCCCCATGTTCTCAATCTGTTGTGGATATCTTTGAATCTTGGTCTTCTATTGGGAAATTCATTCCAACATTCTAACATCAGTGAGTACATCCATGCAGGACAGTCATCTGGACATGGCAAAACCTGCCTATTTCTAATCATCTCAATGACATCTTGATTGGAATAGCCACAGTAAGGCTGCAAGCCATAGCTGAAAATCTCCCACAGCACAACGCCATAAGACCAGATATCTGAATCAACTGAAAATTTGCCATACATGATTGCTTCAGGAGACATCCATCGAATAGGAAGAGGATTATTTCCCATTAGTTTATAATAATCAGCAGAATAAACTTCCCTGAAAAGACCTAAGTCAGATATTTTCACACTGAGTTTATCGAACACAAGCACATTTCTGGTGGCCAAATCTTTGTGGACCACATGGTGGCTTGAGAGATATTCAATTCCGGATGCTATCTGAGTTACAATGTGAAAAAAATCAGCTGGCTCCAATGTTGATTTCACTGTCTTTTCATCATCGGTGCTACCAACATCAGAGTGGGGAGATCTCATCACAAGGAACTCATGAAGATCGCTATGAGCACAATAACTAAAAATCATGCTGATCGGCTGTTCTTTGGTCACTATTCCCAGTAAACAAACTATATTGGGATGCTGTAATCTTGATCTCATCATTGCCTCATGCTTAAATTCTTCTCGGAGAGTTACATCTGCTTTATCCTTGAGGGTTTTGATGGCAATGGTTTGTGTTTGCTCCCCTGGAGCCGTGCCAAATAAGTGACCCTTATAAACTTTTCCAAACTTCTCTTCACCCAGCTCCTCCATGAACCTCACAGTCGAAAGGCTGATTTCTTTTAGTTTATTCTGAAAGTAAAAAGAGTAACGGGATAAGATGGCCGACTATATCAGAAACCCTTAGCAGCAAATCAGCGATAAAAATCCTAGTTAAAATTAAAGGCTTTGGTCACATTTATATTAACCTGCTTAAATGCACAACATCTGTTTCAAGGGCTTTTATTACCTTGGCGATATTTCTGCACCTGGTCTGAAGTCAAACAACTGAGAAATGAATACATGCTGGAAGAATATATTGGAAGGTTTGATATGGTGAAGAAAATCCAAATGAAAATGTCAAAGCAGAAGACTCTCGAGTAATGAATATCAAATGTTATGTTTATGATGTAAAATAACCTGTGCGTACTGTATGCATACATTTGGGTAAGATACCTGTTTGTGCTGATTAATGAGAGGCATTTCCATATCTTGGCTGGGAGAGGCCATCAGCTGACGACGCTGTGGAGTGGTGGCAGAGGCCTTCTGCTTGTTTCTGCACATGCAGACCAAGAAGAAAAGGCAGGCAATAACTAAAGGGATGGCTATGCTTGGAACCAGAATGTAGAGGATTCCCATTTTGCTGCTGTCACGTGGGCCTGTTAGATTAAAAAGGATTGTGGATTTTCAGACTCAGTTCAAAAGCAATGCAAATAATTTTATATTCCAAGGCTAGAGACAATGTATATAGCTCACTGCAATATGTACATGTAGTCCTCGACTTACAGTCATTCATTTAGTAACTTCCGGAAGTTACAATGACACTGAAAAAATAACTTATGACACTTTTTCACACTTACGACCATTGCAGCATCCCCATGGTCACGTGATCAAAATTTGGATGCTTGGCAACTGGCATGTGTTTATGTCCGTTGGGGTGTCCCAGGGTCATGTGGTCACTATCTGCAATCTTCTGATAAGCCCAGTCAATGGGGAAGCCAGATTCACTTAACAACCCTGTTACTGACTTAAACAACTGCAGTGATTCACTTAACAACTGTGCCAAACAAGGGTGTAAAATGGGGCAAAATTCACTTAATAAATGTCTTGCTGAGCAACAGAAATTTGAGGCTCAATTGTGGTCGTTAATCGAGAACGAATTTATACATATCTATATAATGTAATCCACAGTGTGATTACACAATGGATTACACAATGGATTACATTGTGTAATCCACAAAGAGCCTATAAAATGCAGGGGATTGAGTGATTAGTATGAATTTTAACACTATCTATATGGATTGTGTTACCATTAATACATCATTAAGTCATAGACCTTTCTTGGGGTCAAGTGGTTTATTGTAAGATTATGATGCACACATAATTTTTTTGCTCACAGATTGCACAGTGGAAAAGCATCCAAAACTGATCCGCAGTGAAAGTATTAGATCAAATCAAATCAAACCTTCATTGCAGTCATAAATCAGCATAAGGAGAGAATGTCCATAAGAAGTATGGAGTACAATCATTAAAAAGCAAAAGCGATACAATAAGAGTAAAAGCAGTAAGCTAAAAAGTAGAAAAGGCTAGGAAAAAAAGGCTTTTATCTCTCTCTCACACACAAAATCTAAGATCTAGTTTTTAGCTTAGACTTGTGGGTCAACCTGTTGAAGTAAATAGAATGTTGGAAAGACAACAGGAATCGGAAGTGAAGTTTGCTTATGAGCCAAACTGTCTTTCCCAATGACAGTATATGATTCGGTAAGAGTAGGATGGAGTTGTACCCCCTCTCCTAATCTTTCCTCCATGTAAAATGAAGGAGCACTTGTTCTCTTCTTCTGCTGTCCAATTAGACCTGATTCCACTCCCTCTATTCATTTCTGCACTGAAAAGAAAATAACTGCTTCCTTTCACTATCCTCCTATAAAACAGAAGGCATACTGTGCTTGGAGAAAACAGGAACAAACTCTGATCTGTTCTCTATCATCTTGTTGTGCAGAATGAAAACAGGTTCATGTTAAAACCAAACCTTAAGAAAACATTTTATTGGTTAAAACAGTTTGACAGTGAAGCTCAATTACCTTAAGAAGTGGAGAGATTCCCTTCAGTGAATGGCTTGGACTTCCTGCACTGAGTAGGGATTTGGATTTAATGATCTAAATGGCCTTTTTTAAACTCTGATTTTACATTTTATTTTCCCTGCACAGAGTGTCTTTTCCCAAGCACAGGAGCAGGGAATAATTGCTCTTTGTTTTGTACTGCACAATACCAGAGTGTGGAAGAGAAAGCAGAAAATGAAGAAGAAAGGATAGAGAGAAGAATGGGTGGAGGCAAAAAGTAAATGGAAAGCAGGTGAAGATTTTGGGGAGATATCTGGTTATACTCTCCTAAAGTTAAGAGGATCTTGGGCTACAGCAAACCCAGCACTCAAATAAATGTCAGTGGTACAACCTTATTTGACCCACATCAACTTCAATATTTATATCCTGTTTTGTTAGGAAAGAGCAAAGATGCCACAAACAGGATGTAAAAAGGAAAAATTTAATTAAATCAAAGTTCAAAACAATAAATTGATTTTAGTCATAATGAACGTTAATGACCCATTGTTCAAAGCCTTGACCTCATTCCCATTTTTATTATTATTATTCCCAAAGATCTGATAGTCTAATTCAGCATCAAAATAAATCAATGGCAGCTGATGGGACTTTCCTATTATTTCACGTATCTGTGAAATAAAATATGAAGCACACATCACACAAAGAATCTTTAATTTAAAGTCACAGTACAAAGAATCGGTCCTGACCGCATTTGGAAATAACATTAAATCATAATTTAATCTCTCCGTAGTCCTACCCACAGGCACCCATTTGGGGCCCAGTGAAAAACTTAAAAGCAGCAAACATTCAGTGTAAGAGGCTATTTCAATATAAATGTCTGTAACGTCATATTCCACCATTTCCATCTATTTTCAGTTTAGGGCCAGCAACTCATTTTAATAAAACTAGCAGAAATTAAAAAACATAAAATATTATAATTGCCTGCATAATATATATAGTGCTCTTATGCTGAAGGGCAACAGTCAGTATACTCATCCAAACAGTACATAAGTAAAAAATGCAAAGAAGTGGCTGTGTCCTAAGTCCTATATTTCTGAGATGAACAATTGTATATTGAACTTAATCATATTTCCTCTCACACATCTTAAAGGCATAATAGACATGTTTTGTTCCCACATATATATTTTTTTACTTTAACATTTGTCTATGAATAAGAATGCAATACTTGGATTAAACAGGTGGATAGCTGTATCTACTGGACAGAAATGCATACACACACACACATATCGCCAAGTCCTTAGGTGTCTTAGCATCAGTGTCAATGAATACATACATTATGCATTGATGGGAAAAGAATTGATTTCATTTATAAAAACATCAATAAAAAGCATTTTTTGCACTTCACACAAAGCAAGAATAATTCATGCTTGAATAATTTTATTCTAGAAATGGTAAAAAAAAATAGTAATACATACTACATGCAGGTACTTCACACAGTTCCATGCGTACGTTTTTGTTCTGAGTAAAACACCAAGGTCCTTCCATCTGGCTTCCAGGATTGCGGCAATAAGCATGCCCACCTCCAAGCTCGGGAAACTCTGTACTTGTGAAATCATGGGGATGAGGATGCTGGGACTCCCAATACTGACAATTGTGGCCTGACTTTGTGACACTGACAGTTCCTCTATAATCAGCACCAGAGCCATTGTAACACTGGTGATCTGCAAAAAAAAAAAAAAAAGTATTTTTAACAAGAGACATATGAAACAATAAGAAATGTTCCCATTCTCTCTCTCTGCATCGTAAATGTGCTTCTTTGCTATGTACAATGTGTAACTCTACAATAAAACCTCTGCTCTACAGTATTCCTTTCTTTGGTTTGGGATAAGGTCAGCTGCTTTTTCTAAAAGTAGAAAATAAAGAAAATAATCAAGCCTGTAGAAAGAAGCTAGAGTAACCTAGCCAGGAAGTATGAGTTTCCGATAAGCTTTATGCCTAAGGAAGAGTCCAGAAATTAACTAGAACGCCCATGTCAACATTGCTTTGTCTCAACTGCTTGACTTGCTCAAAGTATTCTAGAGGATTCACCACCTTGAAGCTCTCTTCCTCCCTCCTGCCCCATTTAGTTTCTTCCTTCTCTTCTGCTTTTTTCCTCTTAGATCTTTGTCTTGCTAATGTATTAACTACCGAGCACCATTTTTATTTGTATATTGCAGTGATGGCTAACCTTTTCCAGACCGAGTGCCCAAAGTATGTGGCCGAACCCCCAAAATGCAAGTGTGTGACCCCGGTGCATGTGCACACAGCCCCCTGCATGCCCGCCTCCCGCATGCGTGCATGGCCCCTGCACGCACCCCAACCATGTGCACGTGGTCCTTGCAGCACCCCCGCATGTGCGCGCAGCCCCATACATGCACCCCGCTCTCCACACATGCACTGCAGAGACCCGATGACCAGCTGGCTAGCGGGAGGTGCGCACACATGCGCGGCGGAGTTAAACTGGGGCGACAGCTTGTGTGTCCACAGAGACGGCGCTGCATGCCACCTGTGGCACGTGTGCCATAGGTTTGCCATCACGGGTATATTGTATCTAGTCTGGTTACAAAAGATTATCTCCTTTCTTCACCAAATTTATTTCACTGTTTAACAACATTGCAAGCTTATACCCTCACCGCACTGGGTTTGGAGGGTTTGAAGCAGGCACAACTTAAAGCAGTTAGCTTGAAGAAGGACATTCCTTGCTTTCAGGGAGGTCTGGTCAGGTGCTTTAGGCAGCCTCTGCATGTTTCTGGCAATATTCCTTTACATTGTATAGATGAGAAGCTGGAGGAAAGATTTCACTCTTTCTCATCATTGTATCCTCCCTCCAAGCTAATTCTAAGCAGTCAAAAGGCAAAACATTGAAATGTGTTGTTTTGGAAATCAAGCAAATACATACATTCAGAAATGGCACTCTGATGAAAAATCCATACTAATTTTGCATTAAACCAGGGAGGGGGGAACTATGGCCCTTTTATGACTTGTGGACTTCAACTCCCAGAATTCCTGTGCCAACATGGCTGGCTCAGGAATTCTGGAAGTTGAAGTCCACAAGTCATAAAGGGGGCCATCATTCCCCATTTCTGCATTAAACAATAGACGACAAAAGCAGAAAGGAAACGTGATAATAACTTACATCTATTGAGCCGTTCTACAGGAATTCCAATTTTTATACAGTTGGCAGCCTCCAAAGAATCGGGCAGTGGCAAGTCTTCACATTTAGGTGGCTGGAGCTGCATCAGAATGAGAGGATTGGATCTAGCAATGTTGTACTCCTGCCGACAGAGATCGTTCTCTAGAACTTCGCACTCATCACGACACAGCTCTCTAGGCTTAGGTGTCCGGGAACGCTCATCACACAGTGGAAACACAAAGTGACAAAAAGATGGGATGGCAAACTGGGAACACTGATCAGATAAATGAGTGGATGTGCCAATCATAGTAAATGCAGCTGAAAAAACAGACAGAGAAGCCAATAATCAAGATCCAGTTTCTATAATAAAGGAACATCAATACTGCTTTTTATGTATTTGAAATGACTTCAAGCCAAACTACTAAGGGCATTAATAAAAAAATCTATCTGCAACAGAGATCAGATACACTGTCAAAGTCTTTATATAAAGGTAAAGGTAAAGGTAAAGGTTCCCCTCGCACGTATGTGCTAGTCGTTCCTGACTCTCATCTCTGTTTCAAAGCCGAAGAGCCAGCGCTGTCCGAAGATGTCGCCGTGGTCATGTGGCCAGCATGACTAAATGCCAAAGACACACGGAACACTGTTACCTTCTCACCAAAGGTGGTCCCTATTTTTCTACTTACATTTTTTACGTGCTTTTGAACTGCTATGTTGGCAGAAGCTGGGACAAGTAATGGGAGCTTACCCCATTACGCGGCATTAGGGATTCGAACCGCTGAACTGCTGACCTTTCCATTGACAAGCTCAGCGTCTTACCTACTGAGCCACCGCATCATACATAGTTTGACACATAAGGTTAACAAGATTCTGCAGTAGGAAAATGGTATATGGTACTAACTGCGAAGATCAATTTTCTAGCATCCAGTCAACCCAGTCAGTATCGAGATGAGGAAATATTTCAGGGATTCATACATAACTAGAACAAACTTTATCTAGTTTTCAAATATTTTTAATTTGTTAAGTCTTTTGTTTTGTGGCATCATTCTAGAACTGAGGAAGTGGCTAATCCCTTTCAGAATTCTAAGCCTTGCTTTCACAGCAAAGGGGAGGAGGCAATTTACTATCAGATTAGATGTCTGTTACATAAATTTGACTTCCCAGGAAATCTACTATATTGATTTTTTTCATTCCAAAAACTTGTCAGTTTACCAGGGCCTATTGATAGCTCACAAATAATCCACTGTAAGATTCTGTTATACAGCTTTTCACTGATTTGAATTACAAAGGAAGAGGTTTATAATATTCTACTAATTGGAAATAAAGAGGCTCAAACCTGCCTGAAAATCCCACGTGTGTATACTTGTTTAATCCAAAATGTATTGGAATGAACTGTGCTCATTGAGTCATAAGAAAAAAGCACAATGTGTTTGTTAAAAGCATGCATTTCTGTAGTCTCACTTGACATGTTTTGTAGCCGAGTTTTTGCAAGTTCTAGGACTAAGCCATAGTTAATTCTAGCTAAAATTAAATTGTTTATTTTCATTACTACACTGGATTAGTATTAAAGATGCATTTTCTACTCTAAAACAGAAGCCAGTAAATCCTCAAGCACTGGGTGGACACCACATTTTGCTAAAAAGGGATGGGTATTATTAAGCTCAATTATACTATTAACATTAATTCATATTTTAAAGCCATAGCCTTGAATATTGACATACTTTGCCTCCTCTTCTGCTTCAGCAACAACTGCATACCAAATATTGGTATTTATTATTTGATGTTTTTTTTGAATACATACAGAGGTGCTTAAACATTTGTGAACCCTTTTGAATTTTCAATATTTCTACATAAATACCACTTCTCCATAAAAAGTCCAAAAACTTTTGGGCAGGTTTCAAACAAACTAATTGTTGAATTTAAAAGCTCCTGAATCTACTATTTAAGTAAAATAAAGGCAATTGTTGTTAGCGCTTAGGTTGCATTATTTAGCATTCTCTGTTATGGATTTTTTAATTGCAAGAGTTATGACTGTACTGAATTTTTAAAAATGAGCATATACAAAAGAATTAGGTGGTTGCTGATGACTTCTGTAATCTGAACTAAAGAGTATAATGGGCTACTGAACTCACTTTAATCAATGATGACACATTATTGAGCAAAACAGACTTTAAAAATGCATATAAGGAAAAAGCCAACACAGGTGAAAATAACTTCTGTCTCTCTCTCTCACACGCACACACATAAACACCACAGAATAAAAATATTCTGTCAGACAATTTGATTCCTGAGAAACTATATATCAACTTTGATTTTTTTTTTCAGAGAAAGGAAATTGATAAACAATTTTGTGACTGTAAGTGCTGGGACCGTTACTGCCTTCATTCAGCCTCAATGATTGTTGGTCATATGAAGGAATCAATGCATAATTCATATGCATAGCTAGTAGCAATTTCATCCTTCAGTCATGATGCTGCTACTGACACTTTCCATAGACTGTTTGGTTCAAGCCTATGTAACTTCATGAAAGAATGTGAATTAGGATTTCGATATTTTCTCTAAATCCTAAATTGAGTTAAACCAGAAAGATGTATATTTATCTCTGAAAGTTAGCCTGAAACTACTTAACTACTCTGAGCAGGGTGGGTTTGACAGTGGAACATAGAAATCCAGGGGGGGAAAAATCTGAACGAGGACCAGTTCCATGGCTTAATCTCCTAAACACTGACTTTATATACCCTGCAGATCCTCCTGATGATGTAGGAGCCCCCAGAAGCTGAGCTGACTCCAGTTGAGTCCTCAAAGAAATATTATACAAATGAATTCTACAGGTTTGGATGATATGAAGATACCAAGTCTCATCACCGGATACAACGTTTTGAACTACAGACGAGTAAAGGAAGCTTCATCCTTACATAGCAAAGTAGGCAAGGAGAAAAGAAACCCATGTACAATTTAAACTATATTTGTGTTTCCAAAAGCTATTAGGACTGTTTCACTTGCCCACTAAAATGTTTTAACACCATAAAGCTCAACGTAATATCTTTTAGCTAATTTTCCTATTTGGACAGTAGATGTCACTAATTTCCATTCTCAGAATTATATATCTCACTGGGCTAACCAAGAAAGAAATTAGTGGACAGAGTACATTCACTTATGATAATTTTTTCCCTTCATACAAAAATGTTTTTGAGAAATTTCCCCGATTCCACGTGAGGAAGATTTTATATATCCAAAGAGATATAGAACAAATAATCAACTGATCTTTCTGTGCCTATATAGTGCTAACTTTTTTTTTGCAAAGATTGTTTGTCTGCTTATCAGTGGAACCTGCAATGGCAATGATTTAAGGCCTATATTTCGTTTCTTTATCACAGACATAAAACTTCTTTAGATTATAGTAGGCTTCTCCTGTATGCAGTTTTGTTGATTTACCATTCCATTTTTCCTGAAAATTTATCCCAGAGGTGGGGAAGCTGACACAGAGAGTTGCATAAGAATGGAAATTTAGTGAAAATAGTCCATCTGTTAGTAAACAGAACTTCACTTTGATGAAAAGTACCAAAATATAGCTACAATAACTGTATTTACAAATGCATCAGGGTGGCAAGTGAGGAAGGACAATAAGTAGAAATCTAAGAGTGTCTCCTATAAAATAATTCTTATCGTAAGCATTAAATATACATGCAAACAAAAAAAAAAAATATTGTAAACCATATAGTAACAGTGTGTTTAGAATATAAAGATTTAGAATATTCTGGTCTCCTGGACTGAAAGGAAAAGGACCGCTCTCACAGAATCACTACAACTTTCAGGTAGAGGGGAAATCCAGTATTTTTTTTTAATTACTAGTCTTTTCATTTTCAGCTCTCCTTTTGTGCCTGTAATCTTCATCTATTACTAGGAAAATTATAATTTTAAAAATGTAAACAGCAAACTTTTATCCTGATAGAAATAATTAAGTTGTGGCATCTTAAAAACTAACAAAATTATCAGCACATGTTTATGGATGACAGCGCACTATATGTGATACTTGGAACTCTGGCATTCACAGACTTTTATGAACAGCTGCAGTTACTTATAAACCCTCAAGAATTATCACAAAATAGCAGCCTTTGGGTAACTACCCACAACTTTATTTAGTTATACTTTTACTTTTGGGGGAATTATATTACTTAATACTTAGATAACAAAAAGGTGCATATAAAGGCCACATATTAATGACAACAACATTCAGAATAAATCTATAGAGAACTGTTTGCAGGAAATGTGCATTATACAAATTTTTGTACTGCACATAAATGCAATCCATAAATAAGAAGAGAACTGCAATGATATTTACACACAGTGTTGTGGAGACAAAGCCCCATTCTACCTCAGAAAACAGATTCAAGGCCAAGATGAAATGAACTTAAAGCTGGAAAAATCAGATAGGAAGGCCGATATATCACGCTCATTTATCCACTAAATGTAACCCCCTTTCCAAGCACATAGATATAAATATTTTCATATAAAAAAAGCATTTGATATAATATAAACACCACAACACTTGAAATGTAATCCACAGATTTCATGTTGGGAATGCATGTAACAAGCTCTAAACAGGAAATGATTATATTCCATTAAGTGATCAACAAAAGAGATAGCATCAAAGTATCATCTAACTAAGCAAAGATCCTTTACAAAAATGAAGCATCGAATTCCTTGCTTAAAATTCACAACTCTGAAAATAGCAATCAGACTATGAACAAAGAAAGAGAATTAATTTTCTAATCTGCATATGTTAATATTAAGGGTGTCATTTGCATTCCTTATGCATGAGAGTGGAGACTAACAAGATAAGAAAAATCCTCTTCTCTATAAAAGTTATAAAGTCAAAGGGTTTAAAGAGCCAAAAGATCATGTATAGATCTTCTAGTGTTTGGAAACACATTTTTCTTTTCTTTTTTTCAGACACAGTAAAAGACAAAGTAGATGCATCATCCATTTCTTCACTCATTTTTTTTCCAAAGACTATAAATGTCCTACAATAACTCGTGCAACCATTATTTAAGTAAATATAACTTATTTTATAAAAAAGGATGTTTTTAAAACTTTTTTAAAAAGTGCAGCCCTAATCCTCAAAAAGCTTTCCAACAAATATCAAATTGGTGACTACTGAAAAAATTACTTCATAATAAAAAAGCAACATTGCCTCAATTTCTTCCAAAAATTGCCTGGCTTGATTTCCATTTATGATGGTGTTTAAACTGGATTTAAGTTTCTGCATGAAATACAATATTCTCTGACATGAAGAGAAGTAGAACTGACTTACCAGTAATTCGGTTTTCAATTTCCCCTTGCATTTGAAGGGAGTCCACATAAATAGTCCTGTTCCCAATGATTCGTGCACAGGCAATTCCCCTGTAAGGCTGGCAAAACCCATCTTCATGGTAATCTTCTCTGCAAGACACAAATTGGAAGCCTATAACTATGTCTACAGATATTTCTATGTCCCTACTGAGTTTAAAGTATGCTTTTTAAAGGAAATGGGTGGTAAAACTGACATTATTAATTCTCTGAGACATCAATTTTCTTTTCAGATTCACTTGACATTGTTTCGGAAATTAAAAAGGCACCAAGGAACATTTTAATTGAAGGGGTGGATGGGAAAGACATCTGCGAAGTGAAAACAAGTATTATCCTAGAAATACTAAGCTAATGCAACATGACAGATTATTTTATTAAAAAGATAGCAGCATGTGTCATGTTTCACCCATCATGCTGGTATCAAATGACAAGCTAAGCAATTAGGCAAGCAGTTGTTTCTCTTCTCCTACCTTGTCCTGCAGTTCTTCAATTCTTACAATGGACAGCAAAATAGATCTTGTCAAGATGTAATTAAAATATGGCATAATTCTGAACTAGGGATTAGGTAAATGGAACGAAATCAGTGCTTAACTTCCTTCTCTCCCATTCCCATTAAGTTACACTAATGCCAAATTCTTTTTCTGTTACAGAACCTAAGTGATATGTTGAGTTAGTATCTTGGCTGAACTCTGTCCAACTTTCCAAAATGAGTTTAACACAGTCAATTTAAGTTGCTCCAGGACAGCACTGATTAAAAGCCATTTTTCTCAATGTCTTGAACAGCCAAATATTGAGAACTGGAAAGACAAGTGGCCCTCATACCTAGGAGTTACCATTTCATCCAGAATATCCATTAAGTTACCTTCCCACTGAAGTGGTATCTGTCTATCTAACTGCATTTACATGCTTTCAAATTGCTATGTTTGCAAGCGCTGGGGTGAGTAATGGGAGTTCACTTTGTCACACAGTAGCTTTCCATGCTGGCCACAAGATCATGGAAGTATTGTGGGGCATTTTTGGCTCTTCAGCTGACAATTGGAGATGAGCACCACCCTCTAGAATTGGCAGGGGAAATCCTTCCTTTTTTTTTTTTACCTTTATCTATTAAATTAGATGATATTTTTGCCTTTGGCCTCATCACTGCTATATTCTAACCCAGTGTTTCCCAAAGTGTGGTACGCGTACCCCCAGGGGTATGGGAAGAGTTTGGTGGGGGTATGCGTTGCACCGGAGTTTGGTGGGGATCACATGGGAATATCCACTGCACCGTGCTTAACTGCGCCCACAGAACAAGGAAAGAAATAGGCGCATATCGCAGTTTTTACACGGGAACTGGGGCCATCGTACATCGTATCGCAACTCATTATGGCGGGAACTTCTGCGCATCCTTCGCGCAGCTCAGGTTCGGCCATTTTTAAACTGCGGGAACATTAACAGTTGAGCCGCAGAGCTGTTTAAACGCCGGAGAATTGCAGTGTTATCTAACAGTTAGAGTTAAAGCATATGTTTTTTATGAGGGGTACTCAGCGTTACGAAAACTATAGAAGGGGTACACATATGTCAAAAGTTTGGGAAACACTGTTCTAACCCAAGGTATTTGCAATCAATAGTGGCATGTGAAAGATTTATGGGGGGAGGATGGGGGCTAGTTCTGGATGGTATTTTGTTGGTATTTTGTTCCAAGAAAGAATCCCATTTGATCCTCTTATTAATAATAGGTTGTACAAGTAGTCCTCAACTACTTACAAACACAATTGAGCCTAAAATTTATGTTGTTAAGTGAGAAATTTGTTAAGTGAGTTTCCCCCCATTTTACAACCTTTCTTGCCATAGTTGTTAAGTGAATCACTGCAGTTGTTAAATTAGCAATACGGTTATTAAGTGACTCTGGTTTCCCTGTTGACTTTGGTTGTCAGAAGACTGCAAAAGGGGAATACATAACTCGGGGACACTGCAACAGTCATAAAGTCAGTTGTCAAGCATCCAAATATAAATCATGTGACCATGGGGATGCTACAACAGTCATAAGTATGAAAATTGGTCATAAGTCACTTTTTCCAGTGCTGTTGGAACTTTGAACGATCCCTAAACAAACTGTTGTAAATCAAGAACTACCTGTACTAATAATGATTTTAGATGTTGTACCTGAGCCACACTAGGTGGTAGCAGCTGAGGATCTACCTTTTTCAAACTGTTAGGATAAAATAATTCATCTAAAAGATTTAAAAAGTAAATAGTCCAATAAGCTGAAGGAATCAGTTGCTTCTTGCTGTCAGGATACTCTTGCCTGAACTCAATTGAAGTTACCCAGACATTCAACAAGGCATTGCTAGATAAAGATCTTTATTGCACATTAGAATGAAGATGCTTTAAGCAGTTGATGGCTCATTGTCAACACACCTCCCCCTATTATGCCCTCTGCAGTTTAAAGCCACAGAAACAGATGCTTCTTTTTCTCACATGCTCTATATCTTAAAAAGCTTGCTTTGAGTTTCTCATACTTAGTGCTAGGTGGCAGTTGTTGATAAGATAATTGAAATTCCTGCTCAGGGAACCTCTAATGCAAAATGTAACCGCTATATCCTATGTTCTAATAAAAAGTCTATAAAAGTGAATTTAAATTGATTACAGCTTATTCAAAAAATAGTTTGTTAGAAAGATTTCTGTTTAAACTTAAGTATCAAATTTGTTCTTGTCACCAAGAAATTATTACGCAACTCTAATAATTCAGATGTCTCGTATGTTAATAACAGTAGTATATTTTTAAAATGTGTAAGTTACTAAGAAACTCTTTGTGAAAAGAACAAATATTTCCCTTATCCCAAATTATTATTGGCCACTTTGGTTATTGTTTAAACACAATTTTTTTCCCAAGCATAATTTTCACAGTGCGCTCTTTAGCAAGCTGTTTTAAGATAAATGAAGTTACATGAATTAGAGCAACTGAATAATTTTCTGTTTAGAAACCCCAAATTTCCATGTATCTCGAATAGAGACTTTCTCATTTTCTAACATCTTTCCTATGCTTATGAAATGCAGAAATTTGCATCTGCTTGTTTACATAACATCTTGAATCATTATCAATGTACTGTAAAAAAAATCACTATTACACTTACCTTAAAATGGTACAATTGCTATCTTCCCTTATTTACTTTTATTGTTGGCCATATTTTCTTAGTATGTGATACCTTTGGCATCATGTTGTTTGTGTTTTAGTTCATAACTATGCTGTGTTTCCAATAATAAAGTTTGCAAGACGTACTTGGGAAGATGCTGGGACCGAAATATAAATTTACATTCTAAGATAATTCTATTCTGAAAATTATATAGAAATATATTTTATAAGGGCCTGCAAAAATGACTGAGGATGCAAAAGAGTTGCAACGAGGCTTGGAGATAATTCACAGGGATGCAAGAGAGTCACGGGTGCATGGGGAGCTGCAGGGAGGGTACACAAGGAGGCATGGCTAGACTTGGGGAAGGTGTGCAGGGGTGTGCAAGGGCCAGCATGATGTAAGCACAGAAGGACTAGAGGAGGGCGTGAAGGTAAGTGTGTCTTCCCAGTGCCTTGGACCTTCCCTGCCAGCTTCTCTTTTGACTTTCTGGGAAAGCTGGCAAGGAAGGTCGCAAATAGTGATCACATAATCATGGGCACCGCAACTGGTCATAAGTGTATCCCAATTGTCAAGCAACCAATTTCGCTATCACATGACTTCAGAGGTGCTGGGAGGGCTGGAACTCAGGAGACTGGTCATAACCATCATTTCTTCAGTGCCACTATAGCTTCAAATAAGTCAAAGACTATATGTACTTATAGGTTTTTAAAGATTATGTATTAATTTATGGTTTAAAAATGAAACTAATTTAACAGCACAAGAACATTGTTTATGGACATCCGTGGAGATTTTCAGTCATCCAGATTATGGTTGTCCCAAAGGTGCTTTTCAAAAGACAAAGGTGTTTTTCCTTGAAGACATTTCGTTTCTCATCCAAGAAGCTTCTTGGATTCTTCAGGAAGAACTGAAGAAACTTCTTGGATAAGAAGCGAAACGTCTTCAAGAAAAAAACAAAGAAAGCCCAGTTGCCTTTTGAAAAGCACCTTTGGTACATTGTTTATGGAGATGGCAAAATTGGTTGTCAACTTCATTATGCCGGAAATATAAAGCAATGGGGAAGACTCTTTTCATCTATAATGTGGGCTCGATCCACTATTGTCCTGTTTTAATTTAATATTATTAAGTTTGTTAATTTGGTTT
Organism: Pituophis catenifer annectens; assembly: GCF_029215685.1. Lineage (NCBI taxonomy): Eukaryota > Metazoa > Chordata > Lepidosauria > Squamata > Colubridae > Pituophis > Pituophis catenifer. Next base: position 238,349,215 of record NW_027256882.1, read on the forward strand.
TGGGGACATGAATGGGTTTTAAAAATGTGTTATTGAATTAAATACTGAAAATGTGGAATTTATTAATATACAAAGAACTCTAAATTAATTTAATATGGAATGTAGCAAAGACATTTATTCTGTTACAGTTAAAAAAAGGATCAGACTGGATTTACAGTTTTAAGAAGACGATAATGCTTGCTCTCTATTTATGAACTACTTCTTTTATTAACATATTTAAAAGATTGACCAATAGTACTCTATGTAGGTAAGGGTAAATGCTACATTAAAAATGAGCTATTTTCTGCAAGTCTAAGAATATACTCTGTTCTCTTTTTTTCTGTCTTTTTTGTGGGTTGTTTTGTTCTTTTTGTTCTATTTCTGCATGTTAAAATTTTAAAATATTGGAAAATTCAAAAACAGGAGGAAGTAACTAAGATACAAGACTTCACCAAATCTTCTTCTGAATATATAAAAGTCTGAAAGTTGGTAACCCAAGTCCTGCTGTCTCTGAATTCATGTGCTCATTCAGCAGGATAGAAGAGTTGCATTCACTTTGTTTAAACCCAAGCCTAGTTATTGTGTGAGCTAGAATCAGTGGTGGGATTCAGCCAGTTCGCACCACTTCGGGAGAACCGGTTGTTAACTTTCTGAGCAGTTTGGTGAACTGGTTGTTGGAAGAAATCATTAGGGCAGAGAACCGGTTGTTAAATTATTTGAATCCCATCACTGGCTAGAATCCTAACAAAGCAGTGTCAGATGGATTCATTCAGTCACCTAAAATGCTTGCCTTTGCATAGAAAACCAACGAAGTTTCAGAAGACTAGGTAAATAATATTACAGAACATTTTAGGTTTTGTTAATCAGAAAACAACATAGAAAGATAGCCATACCTAATATTGAAATAGTATATTTGGAAGAATGCTTGTGGGTTTAATACTCATTTTGAATTCTTTTCCCTGCTACGTGAACATTCAGAGAATTTTACAGAATTTTGCACGTTTTGACTAGGACTACTTCTATGATATATTTTTTTTATTAAAAGTGTTAAAAAATACAAAGAACACAAAGCATGCTTCCTGGAATTCTTTCCACTGCCTTTACCAACAGAGCTATATGTGTGTGTGTTGTGTGTGTGTAAAAGTACAAAGCAGGATGCATACACAACTCTCATTAACATGATCAGGACTAAATTATCCAAAGCTGAAACAAAAAGAAAGGAAACACTTCTCAAACTTTCCAGACAAACTTATTTTTCATGTTGCCTTAATACTGATTCAGAGTGCAAACTGAAATGGATTTTACACTATAATTGAGTCATGTTGTTCAAGTTTTAGCTAAATTTTCAAACATGAGAATTTTTACACTACGAATAATTTATGCACTGATACCTAAAGAATATTTTAATTATTGCATTACGAATGGCACGAACTTTTACTTGCACTTATTATGTTGTGGTGAAATGCTTTTGTTACTGTTAATTTTTCTTACACGTATACCATTTCTTATCCTTGGGACGTACTTCAAAGATGTTAGCATAAAGAATACTTTTAGCCTGAAATACATCTCTTGCAAGGGCTGTTAATATGAAATAGAGAATGAAAAAGACTTATTAGATTCAGGAAATCCAGAAAGATTGAACAGTCGCTTGTGGAAATGGTCTTGGCAGTTAAACTAAAGAGTTTCAGGCAGCTTACAAAGGGTTAGTTTGTATGGTGCGCCATGTACTAAGTAATGAAGCATAACAAAGGTAAGCATATTTATATGTACTAATGCAGTTAAAAATCAGCCTGTGGTAACTATCTAGGGAGTTTTCATTTAGCAACCACAACTGAGATCCACAAGTTGGTTGTTAAGTGAAGTGATCATTAAGTGAAACTGAAACTATGCTTAAGATCTTATTTCAGCTTTCTTTTGCTTTACAGACTTACAAAGCTTGCAAATGTGAGGATTTTTGTAAAGTTATTTTTTTATCACTATGAAAAAGGTTGCCAAACAAGGAGTCACTAAACAAGGACTACCTGTATTTTAAGTGTACTCAAATACTTTAGCATGCAAGTAGAGTACTTGTCTGATTAAAAATAAATAAGCTAAAAAAATAAATAAGCTAAAAAAATTGGATTCAGATACATACTTTGATACAGAGGACTCTAAAGATCAATATTCAATTGAAGCCACAACTTTTCCTTTCAGGATTAATGGATAAACAGTTAGAAAAAAGCCATGGAATATTATTTTAAACTATGATTACTGAGATTGCTGTATGCACAGAGACAAAAATGGTTGATGAAGTTCTGAAATGGATTAATCAACTTCTTTCATTTAGAGAAAACACATATTTATTGGAGAATGGAAGCCTCCTGTGGATATTTTCTATAAAAATGGAAAAAAAAAAAAGGAATCTATGATTTATGGGTTTGCTGATTAGATTGGACAGTTTGTAGGAAGAAGAGCAATATGATATAACTTTAGAAAGGGAACTTAAAAATTACTCATATGTACAACTACTGTGAAGAATACCAGAAGCCTCTTCTTTATATCTTTTTACTTTCTTTTATATTTTTCTTCATTTTTTAAAAAATTTCTTGCATGTTTGGCTTTTTCTTTGATTTTACTTTTTCCCCCTTTACTTACTTTCTATTAGTTTCTATTAGTTATCTTCTTGTTTAAAAGTTTTTTTAAAAAATTATATTAAGAAATAATAAAATATATACCGGTATATGGCAAAATCCCTGCCAATGCAATGCTTGCAGGCAGCAATTCTGTTTTCTCTAATTAGCTTATTAACTCCCTACAACCAGAAATTTAAGAATGGTCCAATAAAACATGGAACAGCGATCAAACATGTACTCACCTCTGATTTAAAAATATGCTCTTGTACTAAAAAAATCTGGGAATCACAGTCCTAACAAGTCTGGAGGGTACCAAGTTGGCAAAGGTCTATGCCAGAAAGATCAGAGGATTAAATAGAATTAAATATGTGGGATGGAAATTCTACCTTAGAAATATCTGTCAAATGTTAACAATAGAACTAAGCATTATGAATCTAATAAATTATCTGTCAGATTAAACAGAGATGGACCATATGCTTGCTAATTGCCTAACACATCTACTGTAACAGGGTGTCATCAACAAATCAAAGAGCATATGAATGCAGTTATCGGCTGAACTCTACAATGAGAACATACATAACATCATTTTTTAAAAATCTTACAAGCTGCTTCTTCTTAGAAGTGATTGTATAATCTAGATAATTTATAAAACTGATCTTCAGGAATAGTTTACACCTAAATTATATTTTAAACTATGTTCTACTGGACTCATAGCTCCTCCTAAAGGAACAGGTGGCATCCATAGTTGGGAAAGCCTTTGCACAACTTCCTGCTTGTTCATAGACCAGCAGACCCTGTTCCTACTTACTCATGTCCTAGTGACTTCCCAACTGGATCACTGTAATATGCTCTACGTATAGCTGACCTAAAAAAGTATTTGCAATTACTGCGTGTTCAATTCTCACCAGGCTCAAGGTCTACTCAGCCTTCCATCCTTTCTAAGGTGGGTAAAATGAGGACCCGGTTTGTGGGGGCAATAAGCTGACTTTGTGTAAAATATACAAAAGTATGAAGGCTATTGCTTAACGCATTGTAAGCCACCCTGAGTCTCCAGAGAAGGGCGGCATATAAAAATAAATAAATAAAAATAAAATAAATAAATAATAGGTTTAGAATTTTTCTACTGACAAACATTACTTGCTTAGCTCTTCCTAGTGACCTTCTCCTCTGTATTTTCTATTAAAAAAAAAAAAAAGCTTCCTGCTTTTATTACTTGCTCCCTATCATGACACAAGCCTTTTTTCTTTTTTTGGTAAATTAAAGCAGCAGGAAACTTCCTGGAAAGCTATACACTCTCCCTCTGAATCTCTCCAATCTTAGTTTACAACTGTACCTGCAGAACAGAATTTGCAAGATGAATTAATTTCAGAAAGAACAAAGAAGGCAAACAGCCTTATGTGCAAGCAAGGCAATACAAAGCTAAGCCTTGATTTAGCTCTGTGTGGATCAGCTTCTGTGAGACTAAACAACGCCTCAGGCTCATATTCTCCCCTATTCTCTTCCAAAAGGGTTAGAAGAAAGGCTTAACCAGGATTTAGTTTCAATTTTTATTATTCCAGGCTCATTGTTAGGAATGAATCATAATGATAGTTGAAACCTAAGTATAATTGGTAAAAAAAAATAAATTACAAATCCTTGTTTGTATAACTAACTTGTTGAACAAACAAAAGTATGTTAAAGCAAGGGTCTCCCAAGCCATGGACCGGTACTTGTCCATGGCCTGTTAGGAACTGAGCCACACAGCTGGAGGTGAGCAGTGGGAGAGTGTGAGTGAGCAAAACCAAAACCATCCGCCCTCCTCATGGTCCATGGAAAAATTGTCTTCTAGAAACTGATCCCAACCAAAAAGATTGGGGACCGCCATCTTAAAGTATAAAATTATTACCAATACTTAGATATAAGTAAGAATAATTATGAAGGATATAAACTATAATCAATGCTTGTATAATATCTGCATAATCGAATAAAAATTAGACAAAGACAGGTTGTTGATTGGCTGAACCACTGCCACATCATAGTTTACATTAGTGAACAGGTATCTATATGTATTCTCTGACTTCAATTAATCAGTTATGAGCATTTTTCTCATTTCTCTTGCATAGATTATGGATCAAAGTACTACCCCAAGGAGCTGCCCTATAACAGTATTTCTCAATCTTGGCAACTTTAAGATGTGTGGACTTCAGCACTGCTAGCTGAGGAATTCTGGTACTTGAAGTCCAAATATTTTAAAGTTGCGAGAAACACTGCTCTATAAAAGATTGTGAAACAGACAAGGACCTCTTAAATTTTTCAGAAACTTTCTGTTTTGTGGTACATTATTAACTGTTTAATATTGCTATGAAGATGTATTTAAAAACACTAAGCCTCTGAAACCTAATTTTCCAATAACTATTCCCAGAATATATTTCAATTAAAATTTGCATGTACGAAGCATAGGAAGTACTTGAAAGCTCTATGTCAATGTTGGCAAACCTTTTTGACACCAAGTGCCAAAATGGGAGCACTCGCACGTGGGGGAGCAGCGGAAACCTGAAGAGCAACTCTCCGGTGTACATACACTGGAGTGCCAGAAACTGGAAGAGCAGTTCCCTGGCACACATATGCGTGCAGGGAATCTGAGCTTCCAGTTTCCGGCGTGTGCATGGGTGCCTGGTCTCCCTGTTTCTGGTGCGCGTGCGCACGCAAAGACCAACTGGCCGACACGCACCAGAAAGCAGAAACTCAGCTTCCTGGCACGGAGCTGCTCTTCCGGTTTCCGGCGCTCCCATGCACACAAGAACCAGCTGGCCAGCACGCTGCAACCTGGAAGAGCAACGGGCGACGGCTGTCGTGCCTGGAGAGATGGCTCTGTGTGCCACTTCCGGCATGTGTGCCATAGGTTCATTATCATGGTTCTATGTTGTAATGAAACTTCAATTTTGATTCCTACTGATTTAACAATTTTGGGGACTATGATAATATTTTATAATAAACGATTCATTCCTCTGAAAGTCCTTAACTCCATTGGGCCATCTGCTGGAGTTTGCACATTGTAGTTGGATACAAGGCATACTACAATATTTCTTCACATACTTTCACCCACACTGGCACACATGTAGTACTATGAATCTCACTGCCATAACTTGAAGAACATCCAAACATTGCACATGTCATCTCCTCTGGCATGGTATTTAGTTTTGGATAATTCTTCATTGTCCCTACTGTAACTCCCATCTTTGAAATGTTGCTTTTGCTACAATACAAGAAAATGCCTTAATATTCTTTCAGAGTAATAAGTCTTAATTAGAACCAGCAACATAATGCAATATATTGCATTATGCATCCATATAAAGGGCACTATTTTTTTTTTCCTGCTGTTGGGGAATAGCAAATTGTTTTTTTTTTTAAAAAAACAATTAGCCTAACATACATGATAAAATTATTTCATTGTTGGAAAAAAAAGTTGCTTCTAATCAATGAATTTGCTGAATTTGCAACCAGCCTTTTGTGGAAATTCATGAGGAGAGTACAACATTGATGGAAAATAAATACAATTGTTTTGATTTTGTTGAAAATAGATTATAACATTAATCAACTTTGAGTTTATTTCTATTGTAATTGATATCATAACAGGATATTTGGGACAGGCTGCGCAAAAATTCTGATTATGAAGAATAATACAACTTGGAAAGAGAGCCTTTGTAGCAATTAAAATGATTCACTACTATTCTTATTACCATCACCACATATATTTTCACATGGTTTCTCAATGTCCTGAGTACAATCAACTGAGATAATCTTAAACTACTTTTTTCAAGGCATGATAATCTATGGAAAAGCAATTTTTCTTGTACCTGCTTGCTTTCTGTTTGACTACCAGGATTGTTATTTGAGATACAAGACTAATTTCTTGTGTCAATTGAATGCTCATTTCCAGAAGTAATTGCTGTTGCTGGAGTAATATAATCTTATTTATGAATTGGAAAAAAATGGAGTTTTCCGTTCAGCCTCTTTTGTTTCCCCAACAACACTGAAATCCTTAAAGTCTCTTTGCTGTTCTTTTATTTTTGAGAAGATTCAATTCAGTTAAGTTTAATAAACTAGAAATACTTCCTCTTTGACCTGCATTCAAGAATATTTATAACAATTCTGGTATAAAATATCTTTCACACATCAAAATATATCTTCATTGCTCCTGTAAGGCAGGTCAAAACATTCCCAAAATTATTTGGAGCAACTTGTGCAGCTCTAAATGGTCTGTCTGATTTCTTTTATTAGCGTAATTTACTAAAAACTGAGCATCTTGGTTTCTTGAAATCTGGAATTGGAAAGGGAAATCTGGACTTCTTTCATTCAAGGGATTTACAAGGGAAGTTTATTCCCCCCAAAATACATGGTTTTATTTGTCTCTAGCATATATTTTTCAAATCTGGATAACCTTCTCATGTACGGAAGTGTGAATTTCAATTCTTAAAATTCCTCAGCCAACATGGCCATTGATGATCATTCTGGGAAAACCATCTTCTGGGAGGGTTCCCAGTTTGAGGAAGTCTACCATAGCCTTGCTCCTCAGTATGCAAAAGGAGAATAAGAAAGTTTAAACATTCCTTATCTGGCAGCAGGGCCATTTCATGAGTTGAATTCCATTCATAACATTTTTGTAATTAGCTCTTCTCTTCTCTGGAAAAGAAGCTTTTGTTACAGTTAAGATTCATCACAATTTGTTTTCTATGAACTTGACAAACGGCTTAATCTTAAAACTATGATAAATTAATGAAACTGTCTTGTTAGGATTAGTTGTAATTTAGGGTTGGAACAGAACACTCAACTGCAGTAAATCAAAAGTGAAATCTAACCTACTTAATAGCTCTGCTGAAAAAGGACACCTGTATTCAACTCCTATTCCTGTATAATACTGTAAAGCAAGATATGATATTTGAATGCAGTAAATGCACTCGTTGGTCTCATTCTATTATTTCAATATTCAGTATGTCCTAAAACAGTTTTGTCAATAGCATGTTTACACCACCAAATATCACTTCTTCACTTTCCAAATCTGCATAGTTTTTGCGTCTAAGACAAATAAATAAATTATATAAACAGCATAAACGTACAGTACATTCATATTAATTCCTAGCCAGTCTAAAATTCAGATACAATTATAACACAACACATAAAATTAAAACTTAGAGAAACAACAAAAATAAAAACCCCAAGACCTTGGGATGTAATTTATTTATGTTACAACAATCATTCCAATTCTTGACTTTTAGAGATATTGTACACTAAATCTGGTGAAAATTAAAACTGTAGTGAGTGAAGGCCATTTTTTTGGTAAATCTGGTTTGGATATGATGACACAAAATGCTATCACTATGTTATATTGAACTGCTCTTCCAAAATAGACTCTCTTCATGTGAGAAAAACAAACATAAGAAAATATTACTTGTTCTAAAATTCAACATTTTTTACCAAAATCTTTCAGTTACAATGAGCAAACTTACAAATCCAGAAATAAATGGGTTGAATAATAAATAAATAAATAAATAAATAAATAAATAAATAAATAAATAAATAAATAAATAAATAAATAAATAAATCTTAAACAATACTTACTGAAAATTATGATTTGGACTGTGTGTTGGACCTGGGAATAAATAAACAATAATTAAAGAAACAAACTACTACTACTTACTACTAACTACTTGAACTTAACTATGAAGGCTTTTGATAAAAGTATAGAATTAGTTTGCTACTGCCATCTTTGGTAATTTTTTTCAACTTTCTAATTTACACTAACCAGTAAAATACTGTATTTTTATTTATTTCAATCAGAAAATTCAATTTGAATGTGATTTTTGTAAGATAAGATCTATATAATGACTGCAGAGAATTGTGGCTCAAACCTTACAATTTATAAAAGCACGTCTAAATGTATTTAATGAGCAAGAATGTCTAGAGATACTATAATGAAGACTACTCATCCCCCAAATAGCATGGTCCAATACCTATCAAACTATTGGCAAACTATCTTTAAACTATTGCCAGCTAAAGCAGGGGTCTCCAACCTTGGCAACTTTAAGCCTGGATGACGTCAACTCCCAGCAAAGCTGGGGAATTCTAGGAGTTGACGTCCTCCAGGCTTAAAGTTGCTAAGGTTGGAGACTCCTGAATTAAAGGATTGGCTATATTTTAGACATACTCTTACTGTGAAAATTATCCCTAGATATGTAGAACTAGAAATATATCAGTTAAATAAAAATCTCTAGCACACTAGAGCCTTCTTTCCCCAATTTCTTTATGCAAGCACATCAAATCTTTGAAGAATTCTCTAAAGCGTAGAAGACAGTAAAGGGACAACCCCAGGGGTGAAATGTAAAATTTGTTACTACCGGTTCTGTGGGCCGGTTTGTTACTACCGGTTCTGTGGGCGTGACTTGGGGGGGTAATGTGACTGGGTGGGCGTGGCCAACTTTTTTTTTTTTTTCAAAGCATTTTTTCTAATGCTTTGAAAAGCCTCTGCCGATCAGGAAACTCAGCTGGGATCGTCAGAGACTTTTCAAAGCATTTTTTTTAACCACTTCTTCGGCCAAGAGGTTACAGAAAAAAATGCTTTGAAAAACCTATGACTATCCCAGCTGAGCCGCGCAATCATCAGAGGTTTTTTTTTTTACTTTTAAAAGCATTTTTTCATCGGAAGAGGTTGTGGAAAAAATGCTTTTAAAAGTAAAAAAAAAAAGCCTCTGATGATCCTGCAGCTTAGCTGGGCATGGTGGGGGGTAGGGGCGCAGGGATTTTTGCTACCGGTTTTCCGAACCATCTACCACCATCGCTACCGGATTGAGTGATCCGGTCCGAACTGGGAGCATTTCACCCCTGGACAACCCATTTAGAAGACATAGAAGGGAACTAATTAATGACAGATTTCCTGCATGCTGCTTTGTTCAGAAAGAGGCACAATCCCCTAGTCAAGGGAACCTATATGTGAGCTTTCCCAGAAGAAATAAATTGCTATAATCCAACTCTGTTCTGACAGAGAGCAGCTCATCGGTAGCCATCTAATTGTCAAACTCAAAATGACGTATTTTAAATTATTTTAGATGTAAAGAATTAAACCCAGCACTTTTTGGATGCAGAGATTAAGCCCATCACTAAATTCAACAAAACCGCATTGTGGCTGAATATGATCCATTGTCCAAGTGAATTACTTAAGTTTTTTTTTCAAGTTATGCAACTTTTACATCACATGATCAAAGTTGTAAGTTCTAGATAGGAAATGGTACTTATTGGTCTGAGCACAAAAAGATAATGATTTCAAACAATTCTACGAAAAATGAAGTAATGAAAGGCTATTTGTCTGTATCTTTCACAAGGATATTTTCATGACCATCTTTCACATTTCTGCACATTCTCTAAACTTCACATTTGCTAACTATTCCATCTCTATCTACTTTCTGTTATTGCTAATTTATGGTATCAAATTCAGCATAGACATACTGAGAAAGAAGTATCACAATAATCACAATATTGTGATTGTGAAAACTAAAAGTTTATAAAACAACAAAGCTCATTACAAAATTCCCCATTTTAAAATAAAGTTATTCACCTAGTCTTACAAAAAGAACTCCTGTTGCAGTTATTGTCTTCATCCCATTTGTGGCTACACACTGATAATAACCGGTATCAGTTGTGTCAAGATCTTGGATCCGTAATCGTGAGCCATAGTCTGTTTTTCTTATAATGATTCTTCTTGGCTCTTGAACCACTGGTGCATCATTTTTTAGCCATCTAACATTGGGTGATGGATTTCCTGCTACTTTGCAATGTAGAATTGCTGTCTGGCCCTGGACAATGGTGATATTGTTTACTGGTTCCAAAAAGGTCAAAAAGTAGCCTAAAAGAAATTAAACAGAAAGCAGAAGCATTAAAAATTGAGCTGAGATGAGCAGATAACTATTTATGTGACTGCACTTAGTCTACTTTACCATTAGCCAAGCATAAATTGTACCATCTACAGTTACAAACTGAGCATGGTAAGGATTATTTTAGCATCTTTTTCAGCTGGAAAAAACCATGCAAAAATATTGTGTCTGTTCAGGAAATAAATTAAAAAGAGATATTAGCACTGAAATAAAACATGAGCCTGTGATTCAATATTCCTGTCCCCACAAGGGGGAAAGTCTTTCTATATAAGAGAAAAATGTATCCTCCAGCACATCTGATAGCAAGGTATCAAATCACAACAATATAAAAACCCTATGAAATGTATAACTTGTAAGATGCATGTTTATGAAATTAATTAAAAAGAGCTCTTAGATATTGCTACATATATAGTATATCTGTACTACAAAGTGCAAAATTAAACACACATTGTATGGACAAAAAAACCCCAAACAAACGCTCTTAGTCCCAGGAAGAAAATTATTCTGATTCTGCTTTGGCCTTTCTGTAGCAGCTGTTGAGCCATACTGAATCAGATTAATTACAATCAAATTAATGTCATATTTAACTCATCCCAAAAAAATTGATGCCCCAAGTGATATCTTGATGTTTATTCACTTTTGAAAAACCAAAAAGAGACAGAACATTGAATTACATTTATAATCTCATGATACTTCTAAAATAAACTTATAGTAGGTAAAGAATTCCCTTGGATTAGAGTAGTGGCTAAGACCCCAGGCTAAAAATTGGGAGACTCTGAGTTTTAGGCATGAAGCCTGCTGAGTGATCTTGGGCCAGTCCCTTTCTCTCAACCCATGGAAAAAGGCAAGGGCAAAGCACTTCTGGAAATTTTAGTACGTCCTCCAAGTATTAAATAAACCCAGTACTGTTTAGCTTTCTTCAGGATTAATTAATTTTGTACTATTATAATACAAAATATATAAGAATTTCTGTAAAAAAAAGTAATTAAAAATATGAATTAACAGGCATAAGATAATTTTATAATTTTAAATATATACAGAGGAAGAATACATTAATGTTACATTTAATACCTTAATTGAAACAACACAAAGTATTATTAAACATAAGTTATATTTCTGTGGAAAATTAACTTTTGGTCAGAAGTGAGCATCAAGTATAGTTATATTACAACAGCTTTTACTTTGACTATGAACTTTGATTGGATGAAATCCAAGAAGCTATTCTAGAAGCATTCCAAAGCTTGGATATTAAACTTATTAGTTCTTTAAGGGCAGACAATCTCAATTTCCATTTCCATACCTAAATGTATTTTTAAATCCTTTGAGCTTTCTCATGTAGCATGAGAAAGGGATGTCTTTTGTAGAACTAGTAAACTACTGCAGTTATTGAAAAAAAGGTTAAGTTTAATTCAATACTTGAATTGGCTTCATAAATATTTTGACCAACAACATTCCTTTTCTTTACTAGTATGTAACATATCTGATTATTCTTTAATATACAGTATGCATAATCAATAATTAAGTTCTCTGTATCAAACTTACTCAGACTTTTTTTCTTTCTCTACAGCTGAATCATGTCAATCTACTGACATACATGTCATTCTACTGCACATGCCCGAGTTAGTCGGGTGCAGGCAATATTAATTTGAAAAGCTGTAACATGTATGTTAAAAGGTGAATTGTATAGTGTAAGTTTCCCGATTTTGGTGTTTTCAAAATGAGTCAGGGCTTCGATTCCAAAAATTTCATCCAGAATTCTAGAAATTACAATTCTGACATAGTTGCAGGGGAAGGGGCAGCAAATGGTGCAGTACTTGCTGAAATTCCAAACATTCTCACGCTGTTTTGACACTGCTTATATTAAATACTGAAGAAAAGGGTGCGTCCCAATTACACAATGCCCATTAATTTTAAGCAAGTCTAAACAACTTGTAGCTTTCCATGCCAAATACAAGGTATCTCCCAATTATGGTAGCCTCTCAGATAGATAATTTGCTCATACCTTTTGTGGAATTGCAAAAAATTATGGCCATAATAATAGCATTACACAAATGATCGCCATCTGCATCCTTCATAACCAGCTTCCAACAGGCACAGTAGTGAAGTTGGCAGTAAAACTGGAAGTTGTGGTCATATTACATCTCACGTAACAACTGTGGATGATTCGTTTAACAACCACACTGTGAGTGATAAGTCTTGTGTAGTCATGCGGTGCTTTGCTTAACAACTGCGCCGCTTAGCGAGGGAGTTGCTAATCCCAATTGTGGTCATTAAGCAAGAACTATAATTGCACAGGGACGCAGTGGCTCAGTGGCTAAGACGCTGAGCTTGTCGATTGAAAGGTCAGCAGTTCAGCGTTTCAAATCCCTAGTGCTGCGTAATGGGGTGAGGTCCCGTTACTCTTGTCCCAACTTCTGCCAACCTAGCAGTTTGAAAGCACGTAAAAAATGCAAGTAGAAAAATAGGGACCACCTTTGGTGGGAAAGTAACAGCGTTCCGTGTGCCTTTGGCATGCTGGCCACATGACCACGGAGTCTTTGGACAGTGCTGGCTCTTCGGCTTTGAAACCGAGATGAGCACCGCCCCCTAGAGTTGGGAACGACTAGCACATATGTGCAAGGGAAACCTTTACCTTATAATTGCACATTTTAGTCTTTTCCTTCATAATTACAGCACCACCTTCACTTCTGTGCATGTATCAATCAATTCTACTAGGCAAGATCAAACCACCTTCACTTAGATCTATTTCATCATTCCCCTTTCTATCTAGGCAGATATGCCAATGTATATATTCATACTCAGACACAATGATTCTTCCATGACAACTATCCACAAAACTTAATTTCACAGTCTGCTGCATTCAGTTTCAGTTTCCTTCTTCTTTTGTTGTTGTTCTTGTTACAAATTTGACATATTGTTCTTGCATTTATGGTTTGTTTACTTATTTAATGAGGTACCTAAGAGAAAGCAGACTATAAAACTCACGAAGGGGTATAAATTACAGCAGGTGCCCAAATGTGAATTTAAGCTAAGTCTTGGATTCAACACATGGAATGCATTGAATTAACAGTTATGCATTGGAAACAAACAAGTTGGATGACAAAATATTGTATTCCACAACAAGAGATCTTTACCAGAATTTCTAAATAAATATTGAGCTGTATGAATAATAACCTCAAATTATGTGCTTCAAAATTTTAGATACATTACACATTACTCTAAAGTGCTCAGATTCTTGGCAGGTTGATTTTAAACTGGGTCAGTGCAGACTATGCTATGAGAGGGCAAGTTGGCTGGCATATAGCCAAGCATAATTTCCATAGAACAACATTCCAAATTGTAGTATGTGCTCAAAATAGTTTATAAAGAGAAGGGCTGAGTTGAGTTCTGAGACGCTAGAACCATGCCAATGCATGTCAGAGATAGTGTAGGAATACAAAGTTTAAACAGTTCAAATTCCAGATAAATGGAAAATGATTGTGGATGTTGATACTACTGTAGATGTTCTAGTATAATAACCTAAATTCATGGCTCTATTTTGGAGTTATTTTATTCCTTCATGTAAAATAATCCAAACACTACAACATTTAAGTATGACTCACTGCCAAAAACATAAATATTCCCAGGGATTTCGATAGTGGCTGATTTGTACACAGATTGTCAACATATAAAATATTTCTTGATTAGTGACATGAGAAAATTCCAGTGTGATATTTATACTGAAGTAACTGATCTGGATGATCTGTTGGGCAAGTGGGTGACTGAACAGAGTAAGACATACTTTTTTTGAAAGATATAACACAATGTAACTGTAGTTTAACTGAAGTTGCTATTGTTATGGAGACAGACATGATAAATTATTAGTCAATTGCCAATAACTGCAAGGAAGAGCAGCAAACTCTGATGGTCTTTTATTAAGAAAGGTGCTACTTGCTGTTCATGGGGCATCAGATATTAGATTGGATGAAACAAAGTAAGTTAAAAACATCTTTAAAACTAAAAGGCATGCTTCATAACAACGTTCAACCAAGTTATAACTAATGTTCTTCAGAGCCAACGTTATCGTAATCAAAGAGTTTCCCCCAGTTTCCAGTATTTGCTTCTTTTGTTACTGGCAACAATCCTTTCCCCAAACCTCAAAAAATTCAACTCTTGAAGTCCCCTGACATGCACGAAGGAGGGGGGGGGATATCTTGGTTTACTTTCTACGACAGAGGTAACTGCTTCTCCCTTTTCACAAAAAGGTGGGAAAGACAAGAATATATAAGGAAAAATATTGCTTTAATTCTTCCCAAAAGAAGATAATGCATTTTAATTAACTATATTTTGGAAAATGAGGCCGAAGGGAAACAAAACCCATTTAGGACTTGGCCTAGGATAGAGTTTGAGTAGTCATATTCAATGACCAAAATAATAAACATTTAATTTAATTTAATTTAATTTCCAATTTATATACCGCCCTTCTCCCTGAGGACTCAGGGCGGTGTACAGCCAAGATAAAAAACATAGAATACAAATATTAAAACATTTAAAAATATATATAAATTTTGGCCCGAAAGTTAAGAATCACAAACTCATTAAAAGAATTTAAAAATTTATTCTAAGCCAACCCTGCTTGCTGAAAAAGATAGGTTTTCAGGGAACGACGGAAGGCATTGAGGTCATGGATTCTTCTTATCTCCGGGGGCAACTGATTCCAGAGGGTGGGAGCCCCCACAGAGAAGGCCCTCCCCCTGGGGGCCACCAGCCTACATTGTTTGGCTGATGGCACCCTGAGGAGGCCCTCTCTGTGGGAGCGCACGGGTCGATGGGAGGTCGTCAGTAGCAGCAGGCGGTCTCAAGATAGCTAGGCCCTATGCCATGGAGCGCTTTAAAGGTGATAACCAACACCTTGAAGCGCACCCGGAAGACCACCGGGAGCCAGTGCAGCTCGCGCAGGAGCGGTGTTACATGGGAGCGCCATGTTGCTCCCATCACTACCCGCGCTGCTGCATTCTGGACCAGCTGGAGCCTCCGGGTGCTCTTCAAGGGGAGCCCCATGTAGAGAGCGTTGCAGTAGTCAAGGCGAGAGGTGACGAGGGCATGAGTGACTGTGCACAAGGAATCCCGATCAAGAAAGGGACGCAACTGGCGAATCAGGCGAACCTGATAAAAGGTCCCCCTGGTAACAGCCGTTAGATGTTCCTCCAAAGACAGCTGCCTATCCAGGAGGACTCCCAGATTGCGAGCCCTTTCAGTGGGGGCCAAAGACTCGCCCCCAATAGTCTGCGATGGAGTCAACTGACTATATCGGGATGCCGGGAGCCACAGCCACTCAGTCTTGGAAGGGTTGAGCCTGAGCCTGTTCCTCCCCATCCAGATCCGCACAGCCTCCAGGCACTGGGACATCACTTCAAGGGCATCGTTGGGGTGGCCTGGGGTGGAGATGTACAGCTGGGTGTCATCAGCGTACTGGTGGTATCTCACCCCAAAGCCACGGATGATCTCACCCAGCGGCTTCACATAAATGTTGAACAGAAGGGGCGAGAGGACCGATCCCTGCGGCACTCCACAGATGAGAGGCCTCGAGGTCAACCTCTGCCCCCCTGCCAACACAAACTGCAACCGGTCGGAGAGAAAGGAGGAGAACCACCACAACACAGTGCCTCCCACCCCCAACTCTTCCAGCCGGTGCAGCATGATACCATGGTCGATGGTATCAAAAGCCGCTGAGAGATCTAATAGGACCAGAACAGAGGCATAACCCCTGTCCCGAGCCCTCCAGAGATCATCCACCAACGCGACCAATGCCGTTTCCGTGCTGTGCCCAGACCTGAAACCCAACTGGAACGGATCTAGATAGGATGTTTCCTCCAGGAATTGCGGAAACTGTTGCGCGACCACACTCTCAACAATGAAGCGAAGGTTGGAAACAGGACAATAGTTGGCAAATGTTGCTGGATCCAGGGACGGCTTCTTGAGGAGAGGCCTCACCACCGCCTCTTTCAGGGCAGCGGGGAAGTGACCCTCACTCAACGAAGCATTAATGACGCCCTGGAGCCAGCCTCGTGTAACCTCCCGGGAAGCCAGTACCAACCAGGAGGGACATGGGTCCAGTAAACATGTGGCCGCACTAAGTCTCCCCAAAATCCTGTCCACATCATTGGGAGTCACAGCATCAAACTCTTCCCAGATAACATTCTCAAGACTGTTCCTCATCACCCAGCCCTGATCTACCCAGTCAGAGTCCAGATCCCCCCGGATCTGAGCGATTTTGTCATACAGGTATTGTCCGAAATCCTCCGCCCTGCCTTCTGATGGAGCAGGGCGCGGGTCACCCTAAACAGGGCGGCCGGACGATTCCCTGATGACGCAATAGAGGCGGAAAAGTAGTTAGACTTTGCCGTCTTTATCGCCACTAGGTAGGCCTTAATATGCGACCTTACCAGTGTTCGATCAGATTCAGCGAGACTGGCCCTCCAACTGCTCTCCAGGCGTCTTTTCCAGTGCTTCATTTCCCTCAGCTCCTCAGTAAAGGAGCCGCACGGGATCGGCATCGGGTCAGAGGCCGCAAAGGCACAACTCGGTCCAAGGCCCCACCAGCCGCCCGATCCCAGGCGGCTACCAGGTCCTCGGCCGAGTCATGTGCTAGATCCTCAGGAAATGGCCCAAGCTCCGTCTGGAACCTATCAGGATCCATCAGACGCCTGGGGCGGATCCATCTAATTGGGTCCGCCTCCCTGCGGACCCAAAAGCTTGAAAGCTACTATTGAAATAAAGAAATATAGCTTTATTTGAAATAAAGAAACAATAGCTTTATTTGATATGCCATTCTTTTTTGAACACACAGCAATTTTCAGTTACAGTGGTACCTCAATACTCATCGTTAATTGGTTCCGGGAAGTGTAATGAGTACAAAAAAAAAATTAGTCCCAAACAATTTTTCCCATAAGGAATAATATAGTGAGTCACAAGGCAGTTGACAACGACAACTTCTAGATTGTGTATTGAGTATCAAACAAGTGGTGAGTACCGGGACAAAATTTTCATATCAAAATGTGTTGAATACCAAATCTGATGAGATTCAAAGCAGTTGAGTACTAAGGTACCACTGTAGAATAAATTAGTTATGGCATCAAGTTTGGGCTGACTCTTAGCAACCACACAAATAGAAATAGAACTTCTCAAGGTATATTATTTTTATAGATCATATGAATATATAAATAAGTACTAGTAATAGTAGATAATAGTAGATAATAAAAATAAAACATTCAGATCTTATACTTTAACAACATAGTCATTAAAAAATGAAATTATTTCTAATACCTTTGTGTGTTGGAACGGGTCTAACATGTCCATCCATTTGGCCCAAAGAATCATCAGAATCTGGGAACTGTACTTCACCTGTATAAGACAATGAAAACAATATAAAGTACTTAACATGAAACTGAGTTCTGATCGGCAATTGTATTTTCTGGAAAATTTTGAATCCTATGCTAATTATTATAAATTAAATTAAATTAAATTAAATTAAATTAAATTATCAAAATCCAATAATCTGCACAAGAATTTGGGCAACATTTTATCAAAAAATATGTAGACTATTTTATGAGGTTTGGAGAGTACATTTAAAGTAACAAAAAGCTTTTGTGGGGGGAAAAATGGCTTTTAATGGAATACTGGGGCCAATACTTGGCAAAAGGCAATACAATAACATTCAACTGCAATGTACTTTTAGAAATACAATTTTTAGACCAATTATAATTTAAACTTCAAAAACAGTGAAACTAAAACTTGTTGAAGTGGAAAATGCTGACCCTGATAAATTTTCGAACCCAGGTATGTGATGTTCAGTTTATCTTCTTTTCTAAAAACCACTTTTCTCCCCAGCATACCTTTGCATTTGTTCCCATTTACAGTCTATGGAGATTCTCAGTCATCCAGGTCATGGTTGTTCCGAAGATGCTTTTTCAGAAGGCAAGTTATATAAGTGTAATACAAATGGTTAACATTGATTACAATGTTTCAAAAGAGGATATGATTAGAAAATTAGAGCTCATTAGTTCCATCACTTGTAACTCATGAATTCCATCAACCGTTGTGTGCTCTCTGCTGTACAAGTCCCAATGGACATTGACACACACACACATCTATTTAGATCTTGAAAAGATCTTGAACTATATTCAGATGTGGTGGGGGAGCGGCTTACACCAAAGACAGTATACTAAATAGCATATTGCCCCCTAACAATCTGGGTCCTCATTTTACCTACCTCAGAAGGATGGAAGTCTGAGTCAACCTTGAGCCGTGAGATTTGATCCACTGATCTGCTGAACTAGCAGTCAGCTGAAGTAGCTGCAGTACTGCACTCTAACCACTGCGCCACCTCAGCTTCATCTCAAATTAAAGTTTAAAATATGTAATTATTTCTTATCAGAATATACTAACTTCAGTTAGTATATTCTATATACTAACATACTAAATTAGTATAAATTAGTATACTAACTTATACTAATTTAAGCAAAGTCAGGCCTTAATGAAGCATTATTCTCATTACTTCTTCAGCAATGCAATGATTTACTACTCATTACTCTTTCATATAAATTAGAGCACAATGAGATGCGAAGAACAGTACTTGTAATATAAAAGCTACCTTATTAGTAACTGAAATTTAGCCTTAAATAATTATAAATAACACAAACTGTCTAGCATACTTGTTAGAATAATGCCAAACACTTAAATACTATATAAAGTGACCCGAATGCAAGAATTGAACTGAAAGAATTGAAACAATTCTTTGTGTGAACTGCACAAATGCTGCTATGGAATTTGGTATCCAGAAGTCAATAAATCTCTTTGAAAATCGTACCAAAAAAAAAAAAAAAAGATTCCTCAAACCAAAAGGGTCGATACATTAACCCATCAAAGTATCCCAAACACAATTGACTGATAATTTCTTTTTCAGACCTTTATCTGAAAGATAGCACTGTGGGATAAGACCATTCTGTCCCTTCATTGGCTGATTTATACAATGGTCATAAAGTCTATACATAGACAGCTATGCAAAGTGAACTCTTGACCTAGGCAACTGAAAAGAGTATATAGCTAAATTCTACAGGGCTGTAACACTTTAGCACTACTCTTCATTGCTGCAGTTAGTTTAAACAAAACATATGTTACTTGTTTAAATGGATCTTTTCACACATGCAGAAGCTAAAGTGGCTATGTAGGCCAACATGCTTCTCTCTACTTTGTTGTGTGGAAACAAGTTGAGTATATTGTGGAAAAGCACATTGAATGCAGTGGAAAGGGAGTAAATAAATGTTTAGAAATAAAACAAAAAGGAATGATGGCAGGAATGAAAATGCTGAATCAATATGCAAATTGAATAAATGTCAGTGATCAATACAACAATAGTACATAGTTTGGTCATGCAAAGGAAATGAATGGAGACTGGATTTCAAAACAAATATTGAAGAAGGAGGAACAAATCAAGAGCAAGACTGAGAAATATATTGTTGCATGGGATAAATAACATTATCAAACAGGGAAAGGTGAAAAGAACTAAAGGCAATGTAGGAAATGGTGTGTAGATGTGGAAGAAGCAAAGATGATTTACAAGAGTAGAAAGGTTTGGGAGGTTTAGTGAATGATGTAATTTCTAATTTTAGAAAATTAAAGACTAATTTTACCTATGTTTATCTTATTTCATGTCTTTGATTCATTTATTTTATTAATTTGCATTCCCTTTTCTGTCTTTTATGTCAGCAGCCCCCAACCTTTCTGGCATCAAGGACCAATTTTGGAAGAAAAATTTGTCTTCCACGGATGGGGGGGAGAGGAGGGGATGGTTTTACATGCAACCTAGCTCCTGTGCATACGCAGATGAATGTTAACTCACCTGCTGCTTGTGCAGCCTGGTTCTTAACAGGCCATGGACTAGTACCGGTGCGCAGCCTAGGGGTAGGGGAGCCCTCCTTTAACATAATGTTAATCTTGAAAATAACAGTGTTATGGGTATGTATATCTGAAAATCAAACTGGTTGGGGCAGAACAAATTCAGATCTGGGAAACAAAGTAACTTATGCAGGAATTTGGAAAATGAAAATTTGTAGCAAATGAACCAGTCGTTCATATTTCAGGTTTTTGAGGGCATAACTGGCTATTAGGACTACAAAAAATAGCCCTGCCTGCCTGTTGAGAGAAGAGAACATGACATACAAAGATTTTAAATTGCACAATTCCAGGCTATGTGGAAGTCTTCAGAAAGAAGGTTTAGTATGCTATCTTTAAACTGCTGGAAGAATATGGGATCTAATAAATATTAAAGGAATAGCTAGGGCCACCCTGGATGTTAAATCTGCTAAAGATGTAAGAGGGGTTTTAGATATATTTTATGAGACTCAATGTGCACAGAACTGAGTGTCATGATGGAAATTACAATACAAATGAAGCCACAACTACAGCTATTAAACCCTGATATTCAAAATGCCGAATCAATGAGCTTCTCTGGAAGGCTTGGCACAGCTTTTCCCATTCTACTGAGCCTGTGTGTGCCTCCCACAGAAGATGCTGACCGAGACTGCTAGTAAAATGAAGATTCAAGAGACTTCTGGAGCGGTTTGCAGAGTCCAAATGTTCTGACCTCTTCTGATCAAGTCTTGATAAAATAAACTTAAGAAATTGGGCTGTTCCCAGAGTTTTGATCCCCTTTTAAAAAGATGTTTGGATTTGGAGGAAGATGGTTAACAACTTCAACAACAACTAGATTTCTCCAAAACAGTCTTCCTTAATTGGAAAATAGCAGATGACTGAATTATTTCTTACTGTCCTGCGGTTTACAAAAAAAAGTTTTCTTTTTTTCTTTTTAATTATTTATATAATTATTTAATTTATTACTTAATAAATAATGGGAAAAGGGGATTTTATTATATTATTTTCTTTAAACAGAAATGGTAATCTGGTTAACGGTAGAACATTCTGAGTCATTTCCAGGACAAGATTCTTGTAGTTTACTTTCCAAGTATTAAATATACTGTCTGGATAACAATTACACACATCTATTTGTAAACTCCATCTGTTGTTAATCTTTTGTTTAGAAAAAAGATAGTTTAAAAAAATGGAAGCTAATGAATGAGGATCAGCATTAAGCTACACAGTGAAACACATACTTTCTTGCCAACAGATGGTAGATGTCAATAAAGCATTATACCAAATAAAAATACTTCCTGAAAATGAGGACACATTCCAAAAACTATTTCACAGCTCCAGCTGTAAATATCACTGCCGAAATACACTCAAGAACAGTATGAACACACCTGCGGTTTAAAGTGCACCCAGCAACATAATCATTATCCATGACATTACTGTGTGATTGATTATTTCACTGCTTCTGGCTGTGAAAGCAACACAACAGGAACACACATAAATCCAGTCTTTCTCAAAAACAAAACAAAAAAAAACAACAACCCACCCCTGAAAATAATCTTATTTATGGGCCTAGCACTGCATAAATCAGGCAAGCAAATGGTTTTTTAAAGGATTCCTGTCTATTTTTAAGAGAATAGAAATTAATAAATTGAAATAATTTTGTGATTCCCACACCAAATGTCCACAGTTATAAAGTTATAGAAAGAAGCAAACAAAAAACTATTCCATGAAAGAAAAATTCCCTATTCAACTTAAAATGCCTTAAAATGAACAGCACTTTGAAATATATATTCACAGAGAACCATTTCTATAAGATGGCATTAATTAGCAATGCTTAACCAAGCATATACATGGCAAGGTAATGTTGACAGACTCAGTCTCCAGGCAGAGAAGCAGAGTTAACACCCATTCCCTGGATTCTCTACCTCAGCACACTGAAGAACTAGATGGACATGTCCTTGAAGTCACAAGAAAGAGGAATAGAGGTAATAATGAAAGAAGTATCTTCACTGTAACATAAGCTCCACCTCTTCTGTACATGTGTAGTGGCAATGTATAAACATAGGAAAGGGGCAGAGCTTGCCCTATGTCATCAAGATGCTACTTTTGACTTGTTGACAAAAGCTTCAGTACTGATACTTTTAGGTGTGCTGCAGCCCAGCGATAAAACATGTGCTATATGCAGACATTCCCACATTCAATACCCAGCATTTATAAGCATCCTATAGAAAACTCTGGAAATTGTGCGGTCTCCATATTTTTATGAGGAGCCTAGAAAACAATCTTTTGTGGACAGTTTAATTGGCTTCCTTATGGTATCATAATCCTAGTGATATCTTTCATCTCTACAATTCTATGATTCAACATAAAATTCTATAAAACATTCCCAGAGAACATAGGGAAATTGTACAATAAGATATTGCATAGCAAAATATTGGTAGCCTTTTTGATCAACATTGTGTAGTCCAGTACACAACGTTGTTGTACTTTTTTCCCCAAATGCCATCACTCTGCTAAACAAATAATTCCCTCAACACTGTCAAACTGTTTACGAAGTCTGCACTACTATTAATCTTCTCATCGTTCCTATCACCTATCTCCTTCCACTAATGACTGTATGACTGTAACTTTGTTGCTTGTATTCTTACAATTTATATTGACTGTTTCCTAATATGATTTGATTGCTTATTTGTTCCCTATGATTACCATTAAGTATTGTGCCTTATGATTCTTGATGAATGAATCCTTTCTTTTATGTACACTGAGAGCATATGTACCAAGACAAATTCCTTATGTGTCCAATCACACTTGGCCAATAAAAAATTCTATTCTATTCTACTCCAGTGTTGGAACTCCAACTTTCAAGTTTATCACGATGCTACAACTTCTGGGTATCATAGTTACAATGTATGCAGAGGTTGCTCTGTCAGAGGTGGCTTTAATAGAACACCAGTGTCACTCTGTGAAAGGCTGCTTTGCAAGCTTCCATTTCCATGTTTGAAAGAAAAAGAGTGACTGGAGGGAGAGACAGGTTTAGATGGAATCACAGCAAGTCTCTATTTAGAAGCCAGCTAATTTCAGTAAAAGTCCATCTTTTCATCTGCACTCCTGTGCTAATCAAGTCTACAGTCTGAGGGCCTTCTTGGACTCACAACTCCCACTAAAATAGCAGATGAAGGACCCAGGCAGAAAAGTCTTTGCACAATTCCATTTAGTGTGCCAAATGCTGGGCTTGGATAATGGTTTCTAATTTCTAATGGTTTCCTGTGTCCTTCCCCAGGAACACAGCAATGGTCATAAGTACAAGTATCAGTTGGAAGTCCATTTCTTTAGTCACACTGTAATGTGGAACAGACATTGTACAAATGGAAGTAACTAGAGAACTACTCTCCAAGTACTTCCCTAAGTACTTGTACTTAGGGAAATACTGTAGATTGTTTAGAGTTGATTTGAATGAGCAATATAGAAACCCAAGAAAGAAAGAAACCATCCATATTTTTGTGGCCTAGATCTGATAGGCCTCAATTTATAGTAGCCAAGAAGAGGGTTTTTAAAAGCAATCTCATAATGTAATAATTATATTAATATAATTATATTAAATTCAAAAATACAGAAAAAAAATATATAATGCTACATTGAAATCAGAGATTGTATTTAATGGCTATTTTTCTCTTTGGTTATTTCTCGAATAGACTTCAAAAGTTTTCTTCATTGTCATAATTTATTCCAATAAAGGATTTAGGATTGATTTGTTGGTAGGATTGTAAACAAATGATACCAAATGATACAGCACAGTAAGATAACAAAGAATGAGCCTTTTTAGGGAAACCCAAAAGTTTACAGAAATCTACTTCCACAAAATATACCCATTTTTAAAAAAAGGCAAAATGTATTATTAAAAAGTTAATACTGAAAGGAAAAGAAATATGATAGACTGAGGTTTGGCACTGAATGCTCTACTACTAAATAGTTGGCTGTAATTCGGTAATTCAGTACTCCTACTAGGCTCCAAGAACCTCTCACTTGAAGTGAAATGGACTAATTTAGAACACTAAGAATTTAGAACTCTAAGACCTCTCACTTGAAGGGAAATGGATTAATTTCAATATAAGGCAAAGGCATCCACTTATTAATAGAACTTGCCTAATTTCTAACTTAAAAATACATACACACA
Organism: Pituophis catenifer annectens; assembly: GCF_029215685.1. Lineage (NCBI taxonomy): Eukaryota > Metazoa > Chordata > Lepidosauria > Squamata > Colubridae > Pituophis > Pituophis catenifer. Next base: position 238,373,793 of record NW_027256882.1, read on the forward strand.
TTCTCTTGACCAGATCAGCAGTTCCCAACTTTACAAAATATTGGTAAGGCTAGTCCTCAACTTACAACCATTCATTCAAATGACTATTCAAAGTTATGATAGTGCTAAATGAAGGGGTTTACAATTTATGCCTGAAATTGAAACCAGGAGGGAAGGCTGCAAGCTATTGCATCTGTCAAAAGGCTTTGTCCTGGCCTGGCAGGGGTGAAATCCAGCAGGTTCTGGAGAACCGGTAGCGGAAATTTTGAGTAGTTCAGAGAACCGGCAAATGCCACCTTTGGCTGACCCCAGAGTGGGGTGAGAATGGAGATTTTGCAGTATCCTTCCCCTGTCACGTCCACCAAGCCACACTAAGCCCACCAAGCCACGCTCATAGAACTGGTAGTAAAAAAATTTGGCCTTGCCTACAGAAATCAGACACATAGTTAAATATTGTATCTTTACTAAAATGGTTTTGAATCCTAATGGCAAAAACAACTGAACAACCATAGTCTCTCACGCCCCAAATACCCAGCCCACCAAAACTCAAACAGCTTAAATTAGAGACAAAAGAGAATTCAAGTTGTAAACAAGATAGATACTAGAGAGTCAAACAAATGTGATATAAGGGTCCAGAATCATTACTTGCAGAATGCAGAGAATGCTAAGAAACTGAATAACAGGATGGATAAGGTAACGAGAAAATTACTGCCAACAGATCTCTGTGTTGGGCAGCCCCCCTTTATATAGGAACAGCATGACTCTGATTTGTTCCTGTGGCAAGGCGGAGTTCTTTCTGACCATTAATCGTGCCTAGGACCTTTGTTCAGCCCTCCTCTTCTCACGGTAGGCCTTGATTGGCAGGAAATGTTAGTTATACCTCCTCTTCTGAGGTTAGTGACAGCTGTCTCTCCTTGTTGCTAAGCAATGCTGCTTTCCCTGTTTGAGAGTCTTCCAGTTAAATCCTCTCAGGGAGATGATCCTTCTGTAAGAGTGTGAGGGCCATTCTATCTTCTGCGTATGGTCATAACAGGCTTCTCTCTCACCACTGGCTAAAAAGGCTCTGCCAAAATCCAAGCAGTATTTTCAGCCCCAGTGTCAAGAATCTTCTGAAACCTTTCTGCTCTGGAGTTGGAAATTCTCTGTTCTGAAATCCAAACAAGATTTTCAGTCAGGGTGGAATTTCAGACCCAGGGCAGAAAAACTTCAGAAACCTCTCAACTCTGAAACTGAAAAGCCAAGCAGTACAGAGGCCCTCGCATACTCTTCCTGACCGTCACACATATCCTCTCACTCACTCCCCCACCTGGCAGCAGCTGAGGCTTTTAACTGCCTGCCAGCTTCTCCACTGGCTTTATTGTGGAAGCCAGCAAGAAGTTGCCTTGTCTAACAAGTATGGCATACACTTAATGATGGCAACCAGAACTGCCTAGGTTGCCATTATTAAGCAAATCAGTTGTACTTTATGAACATTTTGCTTAATGACAGAAATTCCAGACCCAATTGTGACTATAACTTGAAGACTATTTATATCAATTATAGGGATGGAAAAGGTATGGCCTTCATGTTGGAAAAATATTTGACTTCTGCTTCCAACAACTGTGACTATTGGCCAGATCAGCCGGGAACAGACATCAGCTAGAACGTGATACAAACAAACATACAAAATTTTGCCCAAGTAATATTTTAAACCTTGAGTTGTCATCAAGAATTCCAGAAGTACAGTGTGTGAGCTCAAACTCTGGCATTTTTTTGTTTTTTGTTTTCTAAAAAGAAACAGTATGAAGATGGTCTGTGTGAACAATGAACTATTACATCTGCTGGTAAATATTATGCTATTAATTCTGTTTGTGCATAAGCAAGCACTTAAAATAATACTAATTATTGGAAGTAAAGATATGCAATAATTCAGCTATGTGCCAGGTGCCCTGATCATGTGTTACAAAATGTTTTAAAATTTAACATGCAAGTAATGGATATAGACTCTATCCCTCCAAAGTTGTGATAGTATAACTAATCTACAAAAATATTAATACATTCAGATATGAAGTCAACAGAGAAGTTTTCATGTATACAATGCAACACAAAATGTGACTTTGAACACCATATTTTATTTTATCATATTTATGAACTGCCTTATCAACTTTCAGTAGGATACAAGCAGCCAATAAAATCAAACTACTATAGTAGGTAATACCTAACCCAATATTTAGCTACTATCAATCCAGGAGAACTCATGACAGAATTCATGATGGAAAATCTTCATGGCCTTGTTAAAAACAAGGAAGTTAAAAACAAGGGCCACATTATTTATTTTTTTTGGGGGGGGGGAAAGGGTTCTATAGAATCAGGATCATTTTATTTATTTATCAAAATTAGATACCACCCATCTCACTCACAGAATGACTCTGGATAGTTTACAGGTAACCATTTCTGACACTATCTGCCATCCAGCTACATTCCATGTACCTTAGTTTGGCTTCATGGTTTTTTGTTATTTTTTTTTCTCTTCTCTCTCTCTCTCTCCCCCCTCTCTCTCTGTATTTATATATATAACAATACAAGTCTTTTACCATTTACTATCTTATTAGTAATATTATAACATTATCTATAAAATCTCTTATCCATGAACGTTGCCTTTCAATGAATAAAAATGAATATGTTAAAAACAATTAGTTCATTATGAAATGCATCCTTATTCAAAAATAGGACCCAGCAAAAGCAGCATTAGCAAAATGCCTGTCTTTTGGCAAAGTGACAACATATACATTCACTAAATGTTGGCTTCCACAGTTCATATCACTCACACCTCTCAGCCTACAAGGACCTACAAATAACAGCTGTTGAAATTTTTGCATAACCTAAACTTTCAACTCTAGAGAACTCTTACCTGTCTAGATTTATTTATGTTCTTTTTAATGGAGCGGCTCATTATTTATACTAGTTGTTTAAACAGTAATATGCCTGTTTTAAGGTTTGTGCATTTGCATACATGAGATTAAACCTCAACAGCTGCAAGGACAGAAAAAACTCTGTGACTTTGAATGTGAAAACATTTTCAAATAAACCATATACAAGATGTTCCTTTGAATCTGTGGTTGTGCCAATGAACAGCAAAAACCATGACACTACATGCATTACATGCATGCCACCAAAGAGCTATCACCGACTAGCTGTTTTTAGGCTTTCAGGATTTAAAACAAATTAACTATTCTCCTTTGTGTTGGCAGAGTTAACTATACAGTAGTACTAAAGTTTATTTCTTTTTTTCTTTGGATTTACTCTTCTGCTTCCTCTTACAACTAATAAATTCTGTAATTCCACAATAGGAAAAAATAACCCTAGAACTAACATTGTAAGCTATTACATTGAAACCTTGATGGGAAGGAAATCTTTTAAATTGACCCAGTGGTTTAAACATCCCATAAGGCAAGATTTTATGAACTTGGCCTTAGTCTACTACAGATGCCATCAAATTCATAATTACACTCAGTAGGGTGTACCACCCAGCATGGAGGTGTTTATGACTTTAGTGGGATGGGAATTTCTCTGAAAAGCCAAGATTTAATGGGAATGTTCTTAACATTTAAACAGAAGTAGTGACTAGAAAAAATATTTGTCAAGACAGAACAAAGATAATAATGGTAATAATAATAATACAATTGGGTAAGAAAAAGAGAGATGACAAATGATTCATCTACAGCCCAACAAGGTAATATAGCTTCTTTCACAGGAGTCAAGTGTCCTAAGAAAACAAAAAGACAAATCTGTGGTACACCACAATCACAACATAAAACTTATTTTTACCTTACTTTCCTTTAAACTTTTCTAACTTGAAGCCCTATTTAAATTGGATCATAATTCTAAAAATCCCAGAAAATATAGGGCTTTGGAATGGTTGAAGTTGTAGTTCAGTTTATTTAGAGGGCAACACCAAATATATACACTGAAATATTACAATGTAATGGAAGCAGGAGAAGTTTCTTGGAACAAAAATGTTTAATAACCTTAACTGTAAGGTCCACTGTGGGGGGAAAAATCTGAATCTTAGACAATAATCACCTCAAAACATTTTTGTACAGAACTAGTGTAGCATACACAGTATGTGGAAGTAAATTACAATATCATAGTCTATATGTGAAAATAAATTATAATATCAGTAAAAATCAGTATTAGATCTATCTCTTACATTCATTTCTTAGGTCCTAGCAGTTATCTCCCTAGCAATACTTTATACAGCATTCCTTAGTTCATTAATATGAGCTGTCATTTCAAAAAGTAAACTGAAGCCATTTGAAACAGAACATGAAGCCACAAAGTAGTATTTGAGAAAGAACATTAAACATTTAAAGTAAAAATGTATACATTTCCAATGTAGAATGAAGCACTAAATCAACTAAAGCTTGCTTCTGACAGACCAGTGATGAATTATGGGATTTTCACTAATCCCCAGATAAACAAACTGAACACTGTTGCTGAAGCAGAACTTGCCTGTTTCAGTTATACAACAGCAAAAATTTTGTTCCTTTCTCAAGAATTGTGATATTGTGTTAATTACTAGGCAGGCTGAAGCACCCAAATTTTCAAGCTGTCCTTTGTATGTAATATTTTAAAAATGTGATAAAAGGAATAAATGCCTAATGATTAGTTAGGCTTTAGGGGCACAACATTCATGGCTGACTGAAATATGTTTATAAAGACAGAACATTTGTAATATAAACTTTCATGAGCCAGAGTCCAAATCCAAAGGAATAAATAAAATTGTTTTAATTGAATAACTGTGTTCCAACATAAAATCATTCAATTATTTAGAATAATTAATCCAAATCTGTCTATCTCTCTTTCCTTCCTTCCTTCCTTCCTTCCTTCCTTCCTTCCTTCCTTCCTTCCCTCCCTCTCTCCTTTCCTTCCTTTTTCATTTTTTCTTTCTTAAGATTTATATAGCTGTTCATCTAATAACCAACTTTAGCTAGCTCCCAATCAATTTTTCCTTTTCCACTCACATATAACTTGTTCTTGAATGTTAGCACTTATCTTTCTGCTTGTCTTAGAAATTCTGAGAGAGAAAGTGACTATTATAGTCCAGATTCAAGAAGAAGCTGCCTAATCTGAATCTGTGGAACAGTCAGCAGGCCTCATCCCCTTTCCTGGTGGTGCTAGTAGCAAAAGTGAAGAAAGAATTTTCATGCTCCTGAGTAAATGTCTGCAATGAGGAATGAGTATGATCATGCTATATGGGTAGTCTTTGACTTATGTCCACAATCAAGTGCAAATGTTTTATTGCTAAGCAAAACATTTGTTAAGTGAGTTTCACCTCATTTTACAACCCTTCTTGCTATAGTTAAATGAATCACTGCAGTTATTGAGTTAGTAACATGGCTGTAAATGAAGCTGGATTCCCCATGACTATGCTTGTCGAAGATTGCAAAAGGTGATCATGTAATCACGTGATCTTGGGACACTGCATAAATCTGACAGCATCTGAATTTTGATCACATGATCGTGGGATTGCAGTGCTGTTGTAACTTTAAACAGTTTGGATTTGTTTGGGGAAAAAATTATCCCAGGATTGTTGGGATTTTACAATATAAATAACGCTTTTTGTGATGAAGAATTGATGTGATCACAACAATCCATCTTCTAATCCAAAAAATATATTCACTTTTGCTTGTCCTAAAAGAGACAACAGTTTCTGCACACTGAGTAAAATGAAATATTTCCAATGAAGAATGTTGTAGATTCCAAAAATCAATTCAGGTTACCTCTAAAACAGGCTGAGAAAAACTCTTGCTTAAAAATATGGAGAATTATTGTCAATCAGCATTATCATCATCATCATCCTCATTCTAGCCATTGTCAATCCACTCCAGGATGAATGCCTCTTCCACATGTTTACAACCTATATGAGCTTTTGCCAATTGGGCCCACAATACTTGCTGCTGTCGTCGATCCATCTTGTTTTGGGTCTCTTTTGTGGACACTTTTAATCAAGTGGAATCCATTCCTTAGTCCAATCAGTTCTTCTTGTTATGTGACCAGCACATTTCAATTCTTTTACTCTTTTGATGATATCGTATACTTTCATTTATCAATCAGTATATGATAAGCAATACTGAGCTACATGGACTAGCACTACAAATCAGTATAAGCAGCTTTTCCTTTCTTTTTATATCCTGAAAGTTCAGAAGACAACAATTTAAAATCACACTTTTAAAACTTAATTGTACTAATTTCCTTTTAAAATGCTTAAAAATAGAGAGGGAAATAATTTGCATCCTTCAAATGTTCCTATTTGAGCACCCTTTTTCTTACAAAGCAAAAGTCTTCATAAGCCTTTTAATCAAACGTCATGCATCTCTGTAAAATGACAAAGTGTCAAGCAACAATATGGGCAGTAGTGCCCATGGGGAGGGCAAGGGAAAGACAGAATACAAAAATAGCACTATGGCATAATGTTGTAAGCCCCATTCTTTATAATATGTGCATTGCAATACCATATGCATCTACAAAATGGGCAGAGCATGTAACGATGTTTTCATTATTGTTTACAAAAACAAGTTCCTTGAGAAGGCTAATCAGACTGCTGTAGAGAAGACATTAAAGAAGGCTGCCATGTTGAGTTTAAGTGAATTATAATATCAAAACCAATTCATGTATGAAGCCAAAGTTCTGAAAAGGGAGGAGATACAGGAGTCCATGTATTCACAATAGTTCTATAAATTGAACTGAGTTTGTTTTACAAAAGCAGTCATTTAAATTCACTTCATTTTGACTCCAATATGGGAATGTATCATAAGGAAGTGTTCTTGATCAATACAGACAAAGCTGCCCCTTCCCCCAGTATTAATCTCAGAATTGGACTCCTGGAGCAATAAAAAATATTATTACCCTGCTTAAGTACTGAATTTCTTTTAACTCATTATTCTGGCCAAAATGGGACTGAAGTAATGGAAGTAATAAATGCTTTTTGAGATAAAGCAATGTATTTTGTTAAACCAGATGCAAATGAAATCAACTTCCAGATAAAAGAACCCTCTTCCCAAATCCATTGTATATTATCTTGATATCAGTATGGGGATATAACTAAAAATATAGAAATGTGTCCCTAAACCACAGAATCTCTTCAGTGAAAATAAATAAATATACTTTTAAAAGTGCATAAAATAAAGATGGCACTGCAAAGTGACATTTTACAAATAATACAGTAGTTATCTAAACATACTCTTTAACATCTAAACCACTATTAACAAGCATAGCCTTTTAAAAAGAATTTTGATTGTAGAGGGGTAACACTGTATCTATGCTCTCTTCAAACTTTTTGAAGGACCAGAAGTTAACTGACATGCTACAATTTAAAAAAGAAAATCTGAGCCCTGGTGGCGCAGCAGACTAAAGCACTGTTATTAACATCAGCTGCCTGCAATTACTGCAAGTTTAAATCTCACCAGGCTCAAGGTCGACTCAGCCTTCCATCCTTTCTAAGGTAGGTAAAATGAGGACCCAGATTGTGGGGGCAATAAGCTGACTTTGTATAAAATATAACAACAGCATACATAGAGAATTTAAAATAAAGAATTTTACTGCTTTCAAAATTACTTCTATTTCTTCGGATTTCTGTGGTTATAACTCCGATTATCCACAACTGTCACATCACTTGAAGTTGAGAATGCTACAGCTATAGCATAACACATTCAGAGATGCTAGAAGAGGATTCTAATGGACTTGCAATATCTTATATTTACAATCCATTTTTAAAATTCTGTCTTTATTTTTTTTATATAAATAACTCAATGCAGCAAACATATCTAATTCTCCTATTTTCTCCACACAACCAGGCGAGGTGGGTTGAGCCGAGGGCTGAGAGACAGAGAGAGAAAGAGTAACTGGCCCAAATTACCCAGCTGGCTTTCACAGCTAAGGTGAGACTAAGTTTTCCAATTTATAATAATTTATAAATAGTTTAGCACAACAATGGTAAACTGAACAACATTTGCAGAAATATTTATTTGTACACGTATACTATTTGTCGTACTTGCCTCAACTTAGGTTTCTAAGTAAAAACAATTCTTAACACCACTGAGTTGAGAAAGATATGTTTTACTAAAAGCCAAGTGAAATATAGTAGTGCAAAGCCAGAACTGAAAGATGCGCGCCAAAACCTCAAGTGAAAATTTTTCCCTCCTTAGGCATATCTTGGGTAAGGCGCCTTCCCTTTCTCAATTTTCACTTTCACCCCAAGGGCTCCCCTTCGCTTTCTCCTCAGGGTTCATGGCAGACTGGTACTGAACAATTGCAGAGCACAGGTGTGAGGTGGCAGTTCTGACACTAAATCTTTTCAAACTTTTTAATTTAAAATAATTTTTTTGTTATTTGTCAAAGTGTTTACAGCATAACTACTATTTTGAGACAACCCAGGAGCAAAATACAGGACACAGAAATCTATCTCACAAACAGTGGTTTATATACAAGACTTCTATATACATAAATACATGTGATAGGCACATACCAGGCAATCAATCAATCTTCAACTCTACATGGAGAACTTCAATGCAGATGGAACGCAATGAGGAGAGTGATACATGAGGGGGGGGGGGGGGGGAGAGAGAGAGAGAGAGAGAGAGAGAGAGAGAGAGAGAGAGAGAGAGAGAGAGAGAGAGAGAGAGAGAGAGAGAGAGAGAGAGAGAGAGAGAGAGAGAGAGAGACCCTTCATGGCCTTCCTTATATAGACAGGTTCTTAAAGTGCCAATAACCCTGCTGACTCATCCTCAGTCTTAAAGCAACAATAACCCTGCTGACTCATCCTGGTCCACAGCCTTACAGTGGCTGGTCAGCTTTAAATAATTATTACTCTGACATTATTGTTCTTTGTTTCTGTGTATATCTGCTTCTCTTTTCACCCATATAAGAAATGGCAGATAAAAAGCACACTAAATTCCACAGAGATAAAGTAACTTATATTCATAGGGAAGAATAGAAAATATAGTATAAAAAATGAAATCTATAATTATGTTTAGCTTTAATATAATTGATCTTTATGATGGAATATATAAAATGGATTTTTTAAGGATTATATCAGGGGTGTCAAACTCATGTTGTCACAGCGGTGTCACGTGACGTATCGGGACTTTTCTCCCTTTTGCTAACCTGGGCATGGGCGTGGCCAGCACATGACGCATCCTGCCTGCAGGCCGGGAGTATGATAGCCCTGGATTATATGATCAACAACTAAAAAGTACTTTTTCATTACAGACCTAAATTCTTGTAATAAAATTGCAATAAAGCTTTGCTGCAAATTACAATGCAATATAAAAATAGAAGACATATAGGGTTTATAGAATTGTTTTAGTCTGGTTTGATGAACTGTAGATGCTGTGAAATGCCTTGGGAAATAATTGCAGAGGACTAGGCAGACATTCTATGACAATATGCCTTACCCTGATATAAAGGAATAGCAACTTACATTCAATTAAAGACTATTCTGTCTAAAAGCTAGTGCAGCTGTCAGTAAAGTGCTGACAAGCATAGCCCTAGAAAACAGTGACTGTTTAAACGAGTGCAATGAGGGAAATGTTTTTAACTACCAGGTGTCTTGATCACCAAAGGCAATATGGTACAGGCCAAGTCAGGCCAAGACCTGGGAACAAAACCCAAGTTTCTACATACAGAAACCTGAGAAGAACCTCCAAATATAATAGATGAGCAAAGTAAATCATAACTGCCATTAAAAGGAGACAGAGAAACAGAGCCTAAAATTACCTAGCTGGCAATGGTCTCCTCTACATGGAGAAAATTAGTATCTAAAATATTCTTGGTCTGGAATATAGGATGCACTGCAGCATCCTAGACTATAATTACATTAATTACATCTAAGATTTATTCAACTTGTTATCCAGCCAAAAAGAAGAGCTAGGCAAGTTTCTCCCAAATGCTTATCCCAAAGTATTTGAATATAAGTTATTTTTTAAAAAAATGATATTATAAATGACATCTAAAGTTGACAATATATTAATGGAAAATTCCTGCCAATTTAGAATGAAACAGATCTTTAAAACCCTCATTGATGCATCAAGGGGCTTAAGCCAGCTCCTGATCTTATTGAGCATTACGTTCCTTGGTGATGTTGGGATAACGTTTTTGAAAAACCCACTAAGCTTTTATTACTTCTGATCTTTAGTTGAGATGCTGTCCCCTCCTCACCATGCAACAGCTAACCTGGTGCTATTACTGCAAACTCACCCCACAATGGTAGATTAACAGGAGGCAGCTCACACTGCAGACATTCCTCTTTTCTATTATAAAATAAAGAGGTTCTGATTTTGAGAAGGAGAAAGAAAAAAAACAGCAAATCCACAATTAAAATAATTAAGCCACAGCAACTGTCAGGTTACATTTTAAAGAAGCATCATTCCAGAAAGATTATTGAAAGTACAACTTTTGGTGATAGACATGCACACATTAAAACTTGTATCTAAAAACTTTTATTTTCCTACAATATTTTGGCTATTAATATTCCCATTATCTGAAGCTTCCAGTTACTGAAACATCTATACCCATGATGGTGAGCCTATGGCACGGGTGCCACAGGCGGCACGTGGAGCCATATTGGTGGGCACGCGGCTCAGCTTCGGCATGCATGCTTGCGCCGGCCAGCTGATTTTTGGGCCTTCTGGGCCCACAAGAAGTCAAGAAACACACTGTTTCTGGCCTCCGGAGGCCTCTGGGGTGGTGGGGAAGGCTGTTTTCATCCTCCCCAGACTCCTAGAAATGCTCTGGAGCCTGGAGAGAGCGAAAAACAGAACTACCAGGACCATCGTGCCATCGCGTGTCAAAAGTGGGGCGAGCAGGGGGGGCGGGGCACATAGAATTATGGATGTGGGCACGCGTGCGTGTGACCCCACCGTGCTCCCCCCATTTTTGGCACGTGATGGCAAAAAGGTTAGCCATCACTGATCTCTACCAACTTTCTATTAATCTCTTTAATTGATTTGACTGTTAAGGTTTAATTGCTGTTTTTATTCTTGGAGCTCAGGGAGGCATATATACTACTCTCTCCTGTTTTTCCCCCACAACTTCAATCCTGAGAAGTAAATTGGATTGAGAGAGAGTGATTGGTCCAATAGGTCCTGCTATGTAAACACCAAACTGAAGAGTATCATTTTATAGTTAATTACATGTAAGAAGTTTGCTCATTGGTGCCCTCTTTATGCATGCTTTCCCCACAGAGGTTTTTTTTTTTTTTTTAATTTGATTTATATGCCGCCCTTCTCCGGAGACTCAGGGCGGCTTACAATGCGTTAAGCAATAGCCTTTATCCTTTTGTATATTTATACAAAGTCAGCTTATTGCCCCCACAAACTGGGTCCTCATTTCACCTACCTTAGAAAGGATGGAAGGCTGAGTCAACCTTGAGCCTTGGAGAGATTCGAACCAGCAGAAATTGCAGGCAGCTGTGTTAATAACAGGGTGCATTAAACCACTATACTATCAAGGTTTGTGGTAACACCTATCGACAACTTTTAACTGCTTGCTGAAAAAAATGGTTCCAGGAAATTACGGTATAGGCTAATCAGCTTGACCTCAATATCGGGAAAATCTTGAGAAAAAAATAAAACAAGCAGTAGATTTGTGAGCACCTAGAGATGAACATGGCAATTGCTAGAAGCCAGCATCGGTTTGTTAAAAACAGATCATTGCAGATAAATCTTATCTGCCTTTTTTTTTATAAAGTTGAATACATCAGTGAAACAGGAAAATGCTGTGGACATAATATATTTGGACTTCAGTAAGGTGCTTAACAAAATAGACCACAGCCTACTTCTTGATAACATAGAAAAATGCAGAATAGACAGTACCGAATTACATATCAGTCAATTTTAAAGGAAAAGAAGGACCTTATGGCAGAAAAATAGAATATCCTGGAGCTAGATCATTTCAAAGCAGAATGTTTTGCATCATTAGTTATTTATATTAATTTCAAGATTTTAAATTAAATTGTTTATAGTACTTTGATTTTGTAACTTGACATTTGGCATTTCCTGTTTTAAAGGGGCCTTGGTAGTACTGTGGTCTAAAGTACCCTGTTATTAAGAACAGCTGCCTGCAATTACTACAGGTTCGAATCTCGCCAAGGCTCAAGGTTGACTCAGCCTTCCATCCTTTCTAAGGTAGGTAAATTGAGGACCCAGTTGTGGGGGCAATAAGCTGACTTTGTATAAATATACAAAAGTATGAAGGCTATTGCTTAGCGCATTGTAAGCCGCCCTGAGTCTCTGGAGAAGGGCGGCATATAAATCAAATTAAAAAAAAAAAAAGAAGGCATAATCAACCCAACGAGGCTTTTTTATAACTTATCTTGGTTTATCAAATAAGCTTATCCACACTCATGTATGAATGAAACAATATAATTTTTACATATCAACTGTAAAATATTTGTTAGAAAACTGCTATTATGATATATAAGAGCTAGAACTAACTCAGTGGACTTAACTGATTTCCATATTTTAAGTTGAGGACGGAAATTAGAGTGATCATTTTAAGTCTGCTTTTGGTTTTCGGAGTCACTGAATCTTGGTCAGAAGAAACTTTGATGGTGAAAGACTGTCTACAGTCTACCTCATTGTTCTCATTCTCTTATTCAGAGCAAGTCCTTTTTGAATTCTAACAACTAGCTGGCTTAGTTTAGTAACATCTGCTTTATAATGTGAGAGCCAACCGGTTAATTAGGCACTTCCATACTCACCATCCACATAAACCCGGACCGCAAGGGGGGGGTGTCTGTCCTTAAAACTGCTGTTGACACTTCCGTTTCTGTCTTCCAGGAGCAGCCCTGGTAGGGGGAGCCGCCTGTCGAGAGCCCCTAGACACCTTACCGAGTAGCAACAATCCTGGCCTCAACTTCCTGGAATACGCAGCCGGGGCTCGCTAAATGTCAGCGGCAAAGAATGGGGAGGCTGGGCGGCGATGCAAATGCACACTGGTGAAGGGGGGTGTTGATGACCAGCACTAGGTGGCCGGTCACGCTGCGGCCGGGATAGGGACTGAACTCTGACGCCCTCCGCCCCTGCGGAGCCATGGCGCATGCGCTGTGGCCGCCCTACCCGGAAGGGTGTGTGATTCAGCAGCGCGAGTGTTTAAAAGGCGTTGGGAGACAGCCGCTCCCAACGCCGACTTTGTGTATATCACACTAATGTCACTTACTGATACCGTTGTGGTCCGGATGGATTAAACACTTCATGCACCCAGGAGCTGGCATTCGAGTTATTCTTCCATCTCGGGCGTTGCAACGTACGGGGGTTTGACACAAAGACCAGAGAATTATTTTTTTACATCAGGTCAACCATCCTGATTTTTGCAATTTTCAGAACCACTTAGTATTATGCAAATTACCAATTTTTAACTGCCAGGCGTTTTTTGCATTTTTTTCATAGCAAAATAAACTGGTAACATTTCCTTCCTTTCATATATAATGTTATATATTTTGGTTAGGATTAATACAATTCACCATCTCTGCTTTATCTGATACTATACAATGTCACCCTAAGCCAAAGAGAGAGCTAGCTAACCTTTTCAACTTTAAAAATATTATCTCTCCTTTTTTCCTGTTAACCTAATAAAACAACAGTATTCTTCTCTTTCATCAGAGAAGTGCCCTTTCTCTGCCTAAGGTTTATCCTTCCCTTTTAGCTTTGTTCAATATTTTGAACAAAGATTCCATTTGTTCTGACTTCTCTAGCTAATTTTTCTTGTCTTCACTATCTTCTCCAACACTTCCCCCTATACAACCAAATTACCTTATTTCATGTATCCGCTTGTCTCATGAGCCTACCCCAATTTTTGTAAGCCATCTAGCATGCCTTTATCCACCCTTTCACTCTTTTATCATCCACCATTTCCTCTATCCTGAAACAAAAACATAACCTCTGTTTTCTCTATTACAAAAAAAGTCAGATCCTGCTTCACCAATTTATTCCAGTTTTGTTAGTTCTTTTGCAGCGTTCTGAAGTCTGCTGATTACTTTTGTTGCCTAAACTTGAGAGCCAACTATTTTGCCTTACTTCAATCTAACTCTCACCTCTTGCATGTCACTACAACTGTAATTACAAAAATCACTGATTCATCTCCTTTACTAACAAACATTAAGGAATATTCCCTATTCTTAAAAAAATATATATATATATTCTGCCGCACAGAAACACACGGCCAATTTATTTCCTACTTAATCCTCTTTATATCTTCATTTCTGCTTTCAGAACCTGATTCTATGTGCTAGCTGGCACATAGGAATGTACAACCTTCATAGTATAAAAAAAACCATGTGAATTATGAATATAAATATTAATAAAATCAATAAAAATAAAATCCAAAAGTAAAGCAACATTTAGCAAATAATATAGATGGGAAACTACTATCATAATGTGAATAACATTAAAGGCAACTACAATAGGGATGCCACATGGACCCTAATCCCAGGTTGGGAGAAGAGCCAGATCTTAAGGGACTTCTGGAACATTTGGAGAATGGAGCCATAAGTATCAGTAAGTATTTCAATATTAATAAGTATTTCAGTAAGGCATTTGACAAAGTAGACCACAACCTACTTCTTAGTAAGCTAAAGAAAATGTGGGATAAACAGCATTATCACCAGATAGATTTCTAACTGACCAACAAATCACACTCAATGGAACTACACCTACATCTACACAAATAACATAAATTGACACAAATAACAAATTATATAAATTGTTGTTGCTGTTTTGGAACCAACAGATTTAGCCAATTATTTTTTAAAAAAAACTGCTGGATTATATTGGAATAATAATCCCGACGTGATTGTGGGGTTTGTGTGCTCTGATGAAGTATGACAGAGGTTCAACCATATTGAACAAGTCTCATCAAAGGAGCCAGATGAAGCGTCTCCCTCCCATAAACCATATGGTGAAATGTAATTTACAGGAATGTATACCAGGTCAGTCATTGCCCGGGTCATCAAGGACCATGCTAGATGTTTCTCTAACATCAATTGGAGAAAGCCACACTGCTTTCGATCTACACATGAACTACATCAATAAATTAAGACATCCTAGGGCAGGGCTGTCAGACTCGCCAGATGCATCATGTGCTGGCCACGCCCATGCCCGGTTTAGCGAAGAGGGAAAAAGTCACAATACATCACATGATGACACCATGATGATGTGAGTTTGACACTCCTGTCCTAGGTTCTTGGGAAGAACTTGATGTGTATGACGGTCAACACCCACTAAAGAACTGGTAGCTGTGATTTCAGGTTGTTCTGTGTCTATAATTAATAATGATGATGTATTAAATTTACATGCTGCCACCTCTTAAGAACTCTGGGTGATTGGACTACCTTTGAAAACCATTCACACATTTCATTAATCAGTAGCTTGCTTCTAGGAACTGTTATGATGACAGTATCTCTCACCAGTATTGACAGATTTTCATTGGCTTCTAGACAGTTTCCAAGCCCAATTTAACTTTAAAGACCTGTATGCCTTATGTCAAAATACCTGATTCAGCACCTCCTTCTACAGCAATTTACCCATAATTCAGGCTGCCATGTACAAAAAGAAGGAAATTCCACTATTGCTGCCATCTATTCTAAGGATAGACTTAACTTTCAAAAAGCAAATCTTACAACTACCTTTTTTTTCTCTCTTGATAAGAAATAGAGCATGTACCATTTTCACAAGGCACAATAATAGAATTTATACAATTTAGACAGAATTACTAACTCTGATAATAAATCAAATCACACATACAGTATAAATTAATTTCATACCGGTAGTACTTAGTTAACAGTAATTAGGACTGGAATTCCAATCGTTAAGTGATATGATCATAAAGCACAATGTCATGTGACCACATAATTGCTGGCAGTCCCATTAACCATTAAATCCCATCAGTCATTAGGCAAGGACCCATACCTTGATGCCAGCAATTCCTGGTGTAGCAGGGTGGGGGGGTGTAGCAGGGTGGGGGAGGAGAAAAGCCAAGCCTTTCTCTCAGCCAAGCCTCCGTAAAATAAAGGATACCCAAGGTAGGAGGATATGTGGTTCATTAATGCAAGCTCACTCCTTCCTTGACAAACAGCAACAATCTCCTCTCCAGTGGTGAAATCCGGCCAGATCTATCCGGCTCGCACGAACCACTAGGGCTGGCGGCAGGAGGCTCTGCCTACCCACCAGGACATCTTTATGTCCCAATTTTGACCCTCTGCACATGCGTAGAAGGCTCTGCGCATGTGCAGAAGAGGTGCACTCACATTTCCGAACCGGTAGCAAAGGTAAGTGCTAGGACTGGATATGAATACTGCCCCCTAGAGTCAGACACAACTGAACAGGGGAAATCTTTACCTTTTTTTAAGCATGTTTATACATTACAGTTGCCAGACAAAAGAAATGAAACTAAAGATACTAAACCACAGGCTAGGAAATACTGAAAAGGGTAAGATGTAGTAGTCTGTGAATAATTCAGTTTTTATTTAATGACACACACACCCAAATCCACCATCGTATAGCTTTTTAATTTATGACACCAGGCAATACTCTCCAAATGTGCATATACTGTTATGCTGACTAGAAAACAATCAGACAAAAGAAAGGGGATTCCCCCAAGGGCTTAATGGTCAAACTTAAAAAAGAACTGCTCTAATTGATCAGATGGTCAAAAGTGGCAGCAGCAAGTTTGTATCTCAAGACTTGCAATATTCTGTTGGTGTAATTTTATGATACTGTAAAGTGGATTTAGTTCACCTACTTATGTTTCCAGTCTGCTTGACCCAGGAGGGCTCACAGCTTTATATAGAAGAAATCACACTGAAGTTTGTACATTCTTTATTGCATCTATCAACTTTCCAAGGATTTTCAGCGGAATAAAACAATCCTCTGAATGCCAATTTCTTCATGCGGTCAAGTTGAAAGATTATTCTATTCCAAAATAGCACTGGAGCTGGACCATTTGATGGCTTCTGCAGCTGTTTTTAGCTTGTCATGCTTGAAATACAAAATTTCCCAAGATTTTTTTAGGAACAAGGGTAATTGCTTGACTTCAGAAAAGACCGTTATTTTGGAATGCCACTGTCATCATGAATATTGAAGACTATCAAAAGAAGATTCAGGATCTCTTAACTCTAACAACATACCATAAAAGTACAAAAGTACATACAAAAGAATCATGAAAAACTAACTACCTTATCATGACTTTATCAGTCTTCCTCAATAGATGGAGAAATCTACACAGGAGCAATGTTTGCCACTCCAGCTATATGGGCTTCCCATTATCCAACATGTCCCAATATGTCCAACAACAGGCACTAGACATGGCAAAACCATCATCAAGGTTTTGGTAGGTAGACAACATTTTTGTCATCTGGAGATCACCTTGCCCCCAAAGATGTCAGCTACACTTAGCAATGAAACATCAAGAAATCTGTTATGTACATCACAGTCACTAAACCCAACACAACTCAACCTCTAAAATAAATTTGCCTTTATGAAAAGAAGGCATATGGAGTCTTTGTGAGCACAACGATGTTCAAAGATGAAATATTAGCAATTACAATAGGTATTGGTTATTCAGCAATGCATCGGTGCCCGGTAGCTTGTTTCCTAAACTGTGGAATGGAATTATTTCCTCCAATGACATGCCTAGCAAAAGTGAGGAACTTTCTCTTGTTCTGGGACAGCTGGATCCACTCCCATTAATCTTTTGCAGGGGAGGACATAGTGTGGAAGAGAAATCACATTTTAAAAAGTTTTTCTTCTTTATTTCCTCCTCCACTGCCTTCCTTTTTTACTCTCCATTTCCCTTTCTTGTCTTTTTTCTATTCCTTTGTTCTATTTCCCTACACACAGTCTTAATATTATTATTGTGTCTTCTCCATGCATGTCAGAAAAAAACAGAAGGAAGAAAGATACTCCAATACTTTATGATTAACCATAGAACTGCAGTGGTGGTTCTTACTTAAAGCAATTACAACATACAGAGACCAAAAAAAAAAAAAAAGTTAGACTTGTGGCTCTTTTTTTCTTTTCATTTCCTCAACTTCAGGAAAAAAGAAATAGTGGACATCTGATAAATCTATGCTCATGTACAAAATGTCTGGATGAGATTCTCAATTCTTGCTTAACATATATGACTAAGGTCAAATTCCTGTTGAATTTCTCCAGCTTCTTAGATCATTACAGCAGACCCAAAAGGATTAATGAGATTACCCAGTACCAAATGGGTTGGGAGCGAAGGTTATAGTCAGTTTCTTCATCCTGACCTCTGTGATTCATGTATGAATGAGTAATTATCACAAGGAGGATTTGGTGCTTGTAAGTTGACCAAAAGAGGGTGGTTAGTACCATTAGGCTGTAAAATTCACACATGACTCATGTGTCTAAGTCAGAACGACATGATGAACCACAGCTTTCTCAACGTGTACAAGAGAAAATGTTGAGCAGCTTCCCTCTCATTTTTCTGTGCATGCTCACATCCTAAGCAATTTTTATTAGGAAAAACAAAAGTGGAAGGGAAGGTGGCGAACAGATATATGCCTGACATGAAGCATCTAGTTTTATCTCTAAATACTGAAGAAAAACAAAACTCTCTACCGCCCTTGATTACATATGTGTTATCTAATAATGGTTTTCTAAAAACCTCAAGGAATGTATAAGTTATAGACATAAATATGTTTCTCATTATTGTTCCTTATACATTACATTTTCATATTATAATGCTTCATAGGGAAATTCACTTTCCATGAACGTAATTACTCCAGACTTTAATGGTGAATATGCTCTCACATCCTGTCTGAAGAAAGTACAGAAAGAAGCTATAAAACAAAGAAATTAAGCAAACGTACAACATTTGCCTAGCTTACATGATTCATTTCTATAATTTAGAGCAATTATCTTCAACTTTATGCCTTCTAAATATGGTGTTGTTCTCACTGTATGAGGAGGTGGGGGGTGGAATTCCTAAGCACACATCTAGCTAGATCACCAACTTCTCCGATTTTGCTTTTCAGCAATTTTAATTATTTTGTCAATTCTTGCAAATTAAGTAGCTGTTTTATATTTAAGGTCATGTGCTTTTATATTCTACTTATTTGAACTTTCTTTTGCATATTTCACATTCCCCATTTTGATCTATTTCTCTGCCCATCTAACAAGGTAAAACTTGCACCTTTCCTTCATTTCATGTTCTACCTGGACAGAAAGGTATGCATTCAAAAATAGAGATGACTGATCTGTATTTTTCAACCAGAAAATGTTTATATGTTTAAAAATCATCATGCATATGTCAAAAGATCTTTTTAAAATTAGCTCAAAATGTAACATAATAATTCATAATTAGACACAGCACCTTTTTACAACTGAAGCATTCTTAAAAATAAATGGACTATTCCTACTCCTAAGAAAATAGAGAGTAGGAGAAGAATATACAGTTATGCTACTTACAGTAAAACTTTAATTCACTATAACCGAAAAGAAGGCTCCTTTGTGCATTCAGAGGGGAAAAGTAGATTAATTCCTGTTCTAGCAAAAGGGAAAACCTAATAATCCAAAACTGGGCAGAGAGTCAAAAATGACATTAAAGTAAAGATACAGGAAAAAAAATACATATTTTGAGGTCGTGGTGACGTCCATACTTCTTATAAGCATGTAGGAGTGCATGCCCTAAAAGTTTTTAATGATCCAAATATAGAACAATAGCACTTTTTTAAAAAAAATGTAATAATGTAATAAAATATAAAACATTTTTAAGAAAAAAAAATAAAACCCTGCAACCGATTTCTGGCGCCACTGGTTTCAAAGAGAACCACAAGGACATTATATTTACAGCAAACTTTCAAATCAGGCTACATGAGCCAGTAGCTGATGCAGGCAACTATCTCTTTATCCCTACCCATTTACAATTTCACTCCATCAGGGTTATGTGACTTTAAGAATAAAGATGCCTGTTTCTGTTTAAATTAATTTGGACAATATAAGCCTTTTCTTTTTTCAAAGCTCCTTAAACTTCTTTCAAAGCTTCTTTCAAAGTATAAACAGCAAATTATGGTAGAGTATGCACTTTGGAAGGGACTGCATAGATCAGAGTTTCTTAATCTTTTTTTCTCTCAGGATCGCTTCCCACTTTTAAACATTACAGCTTTTGTTACATGGACTATATTTAATAATATTTACAATATTAAAAATTAAAATGAATGTATTAGCTGCCACTACAACTTCTCATAATTGTTTTTTGGAGGATTTCAATAATATATTACTTTTCATCATAAGCTTGCAAATTATTTTAATTTTGAGGCACCCTCAGAGATGCTCACACCACATTTTGAGAAACACTGTTATAGATCACCTAATTCAAACACCTTCTTTGTGGAGGAATCCATCACATCATGAATGATACTAAATCCTGAATAGCTACCAATCCGGTTTTAGTGGCTTGTCACAAACTAACAAAAGATATAATTGTCCCAAAGCCTTGCTTAAACCTGACTAGACTGGCATAATAAACTAAAAAAGAAAATGAAATGAAAGAATTTGTCAACGTATTCTGCCTGGTGTTGGCAATTTCTTCTATTTGTTTAATTAATCTTTATTGCCAAAAATAGAATCTAGACAGAGGTCAGAGGTGAATTTAAATGATATTCCATTTCCGATTTCAAGGAATATCAGCTCAGTTTTCATTTAGAAAAATCATGTAACACCTAAATATCCATTCCCCACAAACAAACCTATTTGGCTACTTTTCAGGAGTTGAAACAAATAAAACTACTTTTCAAAACTAATTTCAATTATATATATTCAACCCATTTGACTCCTAGTACTATTTACCTCTTTGGCTAGTTGAAAGAACAGTATCATACTTACATAATCCCTCACCACAATCGGCACACACACACAGACACACGCACACACACACACACCAGCAGTCAGTAATTTAAGAAAGGGAGGGTAGAAGAAGACAGATATCTTATGGTTTCCCTTAGTCTGCCGTTAAAAAACCACAAACTGGTTTGAAGTCAGCAGAAAAGTGGTTTAGCAGTGATTGCATGTTTCCTAGCAACTTTCCAGCACACAATTAAGAGAAACAAAATGCCATCAAGCTTACTTGGCACCTTTGATTTATACACATTTGACAAAAATGCTAAAGACCTTGTCAATCATATTTTATAGTGGTTTTGTTTAACCAAAAGGCATGGGAAATGTTCCCCAAAGAAAAATTAATCTACATTTGAAACTAATGGGTACTGAAAGCTAGTAATTACCGCGCTGCTGCCTGCCTGTGAGTGCCACTCAATAATCATATTTTACTTTCTGTCTTTGCAGTTCTAAGTAGGTGACAGAGACCTAAAAGCCAAAACAGAATTGCAAAACTGAACAGTTTCTATTTAAGTCAATGATGTGGGCGACTATTTTCCCACAGCATCACTTAGAAGAATGCTTATAAAAATATTTTGTGACATTCACCTAATACACACAAAGGAAGCTATACAGCGGTGAAATCTACTTACCTTCCCTACCGGTTCGGAAGTGCACATGGTGCGCATCACGTGCACAGGCGACCCTCTGCACATGTACAAACCCTTCTGTGCATGCAAAGAGGGTAAAAAACAGGTTACTTCCTGTTTCAAACCAGAAAGTAATGATGACCGGGTGGGTGGGCGGAGCCTCGTGCTGCCGTCGCTACCGGTTCTCCGAATCACCCGCCACTGGTTCTCTGAACTGGACCAAACCGGTAGCATTTCACCCCTGAAGCTGTACTATAAGATGGCTATCATGGGAAAAATGTCCCTTCTATAAAAGCATTGTGATATAAAACTAACATAGAAAATGGGTTATTGTCCAGGAATAATACATTAGTAGTAGGATTTGAGAAAAAACAATTGTCACTAAAAATTATATTATTCTGACTAGACCATATTTTATAAAATAACAAGAATGTTTGTTGCTCATATGTTTATTAATGCTGTTGAAACTATGGTTTCTTCAGAATTTATGGTAATTACATGTGTCTTATTTATTGCATGTATTATATTCATTCCATGAGGTAAAAAGAAATGAAATGTTTATGTATCATGCCAACATTATTAAAAGAATCACAGAATAAATTAATAAAAAATTAATACTATTTGATAAGTAGAGTCAAATTACAACAACTGCATTTACAGTGGTATCTCGCTACTCATCATTAATTGATTCCAGGAGATGCGATGAGTACCAAAAATGATGAATACCAAACAACTTTTCCTATAAGGAATAATGTAGTGAGTCACAAGGCAGCTGATATTGACAAGTTCTAGCTTTTGCATTGAGTACCAAACAAATGATGAGTACTGGGACAAAGTTTTCATGTTAGAATACATTGAGTACCAAATTCGATAAGTTTCAAAGCAGTTGAGTAGCAAGGTACCACTGTATTTATTTAAATGATTTATAGAGATTCCTATTCCACAGCAGTTACTCTGGATGGTGTACAAAGATTGAAACCATCGTAAGCCTACATAAGAAATGATGACCTGATTAAACACCCACCCAAACAAAAAGCTGCATCTTCATCAGCTGACCTAACTCCTGGCCTAAATGCCAGGGATACTCCACTGACCTGTCATTTCTTAGGAAAGTTTAATCAACCAGTAGGGGATAGGATCTAAAATAAAGGTGGCTTAAATCATTGCTCTCTCCACTGTCCAATTCATCAGGAGCAGAAAGTCTGAACTCCTCTCAGATAATCACTCAAGACTCTGTCTTATCATTTGCCATTGTCAACGTAGATAAACTTGACATATCAATCCTAAAGAGTACAATGTTATCCAAAACAGTGGTGGGTTGCTACCGGTTCGCCCCGGATTGGGTGAACCAGTAGCAGCGGTGGTGGGAGGATCTGCCCACCCACTCAGATGCTTCTGCACATGCCCAGAAGCATCACATGCATGCTTGCGCACCCCCGCAAACAAACCGGTAGTGACAGGTTTTGAAACCCGCCCGATCCAAAAGTTCTTTGCTCCACTGCTTAACAAATCTTCAGATATTTGAAGATCTTGTTTCCCTTTAATCTTTCTTTCTGCAGCCATTTGAGTCATGCTTATGAAACATAAACAACCTTGTCTAAAGTGTGAGTTGAAGCCACATTAATCAGTGTCAAAGTTTATAATTGCCATGGAAACCTTAAAGTTCACTGCTCTGAACCTCTGCCCTAAGAGAGCAGAGGTTTTCCAGTCTCATCAATCTTGGAAAATTTGCTGTTGATCTAAACACAGCATCAAGCAGTTTAGATAGGAAATCAGCTCTGTAGCAGAAAGTGAATTTCATCTGATACCTAGAACCCAACTTTACAAACAAGGCCTTATGACTTGGAGGATAGCACATCTGAAAGCCACCAAAATCTCTCGGGTAACTAAATTTACTTTACCATCCCTGTCCTAAGGTTGTAGCTGAGGCTCCACTGAAACATCTTCAAAACCAACCAAGTCTTGATAATGTATGCCAGTTTGGTCCTCTAATTGTCCACTAATAAATAATGGATGAGGGAGACCTTATTACAGGTTGATCTGGCATTCAGTAGAAGCATACAAAAGTCCAGGACACTGACAACTGAATGACTGGTGACGAGCCAAGCACAAGGAGCTGGAAGAAAGAATCAATATTTGATGCTTTTTTTTAAAAAAAAATTGATTTATATGCCGCCCTTCTCCGGAGACCCAGGGCGGCTTACAATGCGTTAAGCAATAGCCTTCATACTTTTGTATATTTATACAAAGTCAGCTTATTGCCCCCACAAACTGGGTCCTCAGTTTACCTACCTTAGAAAGGATGGAAGGCTGAGTTAACCTTGAGCCTGGTGAGATTTGAATTTACAGTAATTGCAGACAGCTGGTATTAATCACAATGCTATCAGTCTGCTGAGCCACTAGGCCCTGAACTGAAAACGCTGAAAACTTTTCTTGTGAGCATGTGCACAAAGCATCCAGGTGGATAGTATCAGTTTTCCCAGGTATACTAGACAAGGAACAGACCAGAGACCAGATTCTACATTAATAGAATCTTTCAAGTTTGAAAATACAAATCTCCCACTGTTTTCTTTAGAGACTAAGAAGTTATGCAGCTGTGAACTTTCCCTTCTCTTATCTGATTGTTCCGTGGATGGGAAGCACTTTGGGTCTGAGAATTCTTTTTCTAGTTAAATTTATGTATTGCTTGAACAGAAAGGTTATTAAAAGCATCCTTGTCTGACTCCCATGTATATGGTAGTATTAGGTCTGATATTAGAGCTCAACACTCTAGTGTTGCTGCTGCCACCAAGCTGAAAAATCACAGTCAATTGAACTTACTAGAGAGGGTTCATTCTCCACTGACTCTCATACTACTTCTACCATTAACCTCTGCTATATTGACTTATCATCCAAAAGGAGGACAAAGATTCTCCAATTCATTTTCAGGACTTCACAACCTTGGCAAACCAGTGCCAGCATACTTTTTCCAACAACTCCTATGGCTCATCCCTAACATACACTTCTGGCCTTGACATCATTATACATGCATGTATACAAACAGTAAAGATGCTGGCTTCCACATAAAATTTAAAGTACAATAGTCCTTAACGTACGTCCACAATTGAGCCCAATTTTTTTTGTGGCTAAGTGAATTTTGCCCCATTTTATCACTTTTTTTATCACAGGTAACCAAAGGTGAATCACTGCAGTTGTTAAGTTAGTAACATGGCTATTGAATGAATTTGGCTTCTCCATTGATTTTGCTTGTCAAAAGGTAGCATAAAGGGATTATGAGACCCCAGGACACTGCAACCCTCATAATATGACTCAGTTGTCAAGCGTCTAAATTTTGATCATGTGACCATGGAAATGGTGCAAGGGTCGTAAGTGTGAAAAATAGTCATGTCACTTTTTTCAGTCCCGTTGTAACTTCAAACAGTCACTAAGCAAACTGTTGTAAGTCGAGGACTACTTGTACTATTTCTAACCTACAAAGACCTATATATTTTGGCACATGGATACTTGCAAGAACTTGTGCTTCAAATGAACCCTACTCATCCAGTGATCATCCATTCTGGTTAATAAGTTCAGAAGCAAGAAAGAAATTTACATTTTTGTATAGTGTCATCTAACAATAAAGCCAGTATAATGTAATGGATAAAGAACAAGGCTAGAAACTATGAGTTCTAGTCCCACCTTAGTCACTCTCTCTCAGCCCAAAGAAACAGACAATGGCAAACCACTTCTGAAAATATTGCCAAGAAGACTTCAGAGATTAATCAAGACAGTTGCCAGGAGCCAACAATGTCTTGAAGGGGTGCCCTCAAACATAACAAATATGGCATCTACCCTTTGGAACCATTTCCCAAGTGGTGGGAAGATGTTGGGGTGAATTGTTCAGTGGAATTAATGGCTTTAATAAATGTCATGTTTTCTATTTAGTTCCACAGTTTATTTTTGTGAATTGTTTCGTAATGTTACGCTGCTTGTAGAGTGTAGCAATATAAAAATTTAGTAAATAAATAAATAAAACACTATACAATTTTCATATAGCATACTGGTATTAGTGGGTAACTGTAGGTAATAACAAACAAGCGAACTATGGAATTAAGTTTGGGAGAAGCACGTACATTGTTCAAAAAGAGAGACTCTAAGGCACCATATTAATTCCTTTTCTAAGCCAAGATGAATGTACACAAATGCAAGCCCATAAATTCGACTGAAATCAAGCAACTTTCCGGGGCATTGGAGGGGGGTGGGATTCGAGGGAGTGTAGAAACTTTAAAAAGAAACATTGGTAATAAATATAGGTATCATTTCAATTAAAAGATGCAGCATCTTTTCTGAGGAAAAGTCTGTTCATTCCCTCTTTTTCTACCTATTCTTAAACGATAGTTGTTTCATTTTCACAGCAGATAAATCTTTCTGACTGATCATTATTTCAGTAAAAAGGAGGCAAGATGTGCGACAGGATACCTTTTGTTTCACTTCGGCTCAGACAATCTGTTTTTCATTGAGCAATGTTTTCAGTTCATTCTCCACAACATTTTTCTTTAATTATGATAAAAGACAGTAACTTAATCAAGCATAAATCCTACCCAACTGAACATAAAAAAACAAAGAGAAATATTCATGCAGGTGGCCTTTCTCTCTCTTTTATTGACTATGCACGACTATGAAACGTTCACAAAATTGGTTTTCTTTATCCAAACCACTGCCGTTATAATTAAAGAATTAACATTTCTTCCCTCCCTTTTACAAAAAAACATGCTTTAAGAAAAATGTAATCATTCATATAAATGGGCAATTCTGACCTTTGCTATGGAAAAAAGCTTTAACAAATAATTAAAAGCAAATGAGAAACTTGGGCCTCATTATTATTATTGGGCTGCAATGTTAATATATCATATTTTCAAGAAAGCCAAGGTGGTCTGTACATACAGTATTTCAAGAAGTAAAAGCCAATAGAACTGTTCCATGAAAAAAATTCCAGCAAAGTTGCCCACCATTTTATTCTCTTAGTCTTGACTAAAAACTCCTTACCCCAAAGCAGGGGTGAAATCCAGCAGGTTCTAACAGGTTCTGGAGAACAGGTAATGGAAATTTTGAGCAGTTTGGAGAACCGGTAGCAGAAATTTTGAGTAGTTCAGAAAACTGGCAAATACCACCTCTGGCTGGCCCATGGTGGGGTGGGAATGGAGATTTTGCAATATCCTTCCCCCAGGAGTGGGGAGCTGAATGGAGATTTTGCAGTATCCTTCCCCTGGAGTGGGGTGGGAATGGAGATTTTGCAATATCCTTCCTCTGCCATGCCCACCAAACCACGCCCACAGAACCAGTACAGAAAAATTTTGGATTTCACCCCTGCCCCAAAGAGTCTTGTGTGCTTGTTTGTGGGGTTTGTATATGAACAGTATGTGGGGGGGAGGAAGGGTTATCCTGAAATTTCTACTCTAAATTGAATTGAATTATTAGTATCTTTTATTCCAATTCTATTTCAACATTACCATAAATAACCAATAACACTATTAGCAATATTTGTTAAATACCTACATAACTATTACTATTTCAGAACATTAAAAAACTTAATTGGTAATAAGCCGATATAATTCTGAACTATCCCCCCTTCTAAAAAAAATTAATCGTGCAATTCTCAAATGTAGGTTTCTCAGGAAAATAATAGACAAAATTATACTTCCATTGCATGATTCAGGCGCCCGGCAACTGTTGTGCATTTATGATGGTCACAACATCCCACAGTCATATGTTCGCCAGTTGCAAGCTTCCCAGCCAGTTTCTAATAAGCAAAGTCAATGGAGAAGACAGCAAGGAAGATTGCGAGTTGTGGTCATGTGATGTCTCAATTAATGTCCATGGTAAATCTGCTTAATGACTATGGTAAAAAAAATCATAAAATTGGGTGTGTTCATATGATGTCTCAGTTAACAACCATACCATTTAATGATGAATTTTCCAGTCCCTATTGTGATCATAAATTGAGGACTATGCTACAAAGAAATAAAGTCAAAAAGTGGGCCCAATGAAAAATCTAGAGTGATAAAATTCTTACTATCATAATAGATATCCAAAACTGGAGCAAAGTCAGAAAATTATCCTTCTCATAAAAACCATCTTACCAATTCATCAATAAAAATAAATTATTCTGAAGCTTCTTAACACAGGAACATAGTTTTAAAAATATCCAATGTAAACAATTTAATATATTTGCATTTACAAATGAATAATGTTTCTTTGGAATTATCATACTCAGGTATTTAAGAGAACTGAAACAAACACTCCAATTTTACACATTTGACATATTTACATAGATACTGAAGTTATAAGAAGTATATGAGACTTGCTTCAATTAACCAAGTAGCTTTATGATTTACCAAAAATATTTATTTAAATTTATTGGCCACCCCATTCCAGTGAACTCAGGATGAGGTACAAAACTAGAAAAAATATAAAATCAGTTAAAAAGATTAAATTGAACAGACAACCCAGACTAAAATAATCTAATAGACAGCAAAATCAATAAAACAGTGGCCAACTGTTATCCTATGTCCACATTCTGATGTTAAGTATTCACAATTATGCATATGTATATGTATATCATTAGTGTATTATGTATATTAATGTATATAAAAGTGTATAAAAGTTGGTTAAGAATCTTAATGAAGTATGTATTTCACATGACGTTAAGTTAAGTGTAACTTATTTTTTTCATGTTATTAGACCTCTCAATTAATGCTTAAATTTAATTATGCTGGGAGTGTAACATTATGGAGGTGATATCTTGCAGGAGTGTGATGAAAAACATTGGAAGGATGGGAAACTGACATAAGAGATGGAGGGGAGAGAGGAGAGAGGAGAGGAGGTCTAGTTTAAAAGAAAGGAGAACAATTTTAATGGGTGTTATTTTAAAATAAACTTGTTTTAAGTTTCATACACAAATAACTATAATTGAAAGAGTATGAAAATAAAAGGAAACAGTTTGTCATTGATCTCAAATATAGGGAAGTAAGGCATGCTTAATTATTAATATCCATTAATTTCAGGAAAACTAAAGAGTGACTAAATTCCTTAATATCAGGCAACCCTCATGCTTTAACTTAGGTGATCCAGCCTAAGTCATCGATGGCTAAGCTGCAGCCATCAATTAACATTTTCACCAAAACTCTATAGAAATTCAGTACAATCACTAGCAATACCAACTCTATATGTCTTTAAAGTTTAGTTCAGATTACCTCTTTTAATTTATAATCTGAATTGACATCTTATTTAATTTTTAAAAAATATGATAAAAAATCTAATGAACTATCTAGAATATTCACTTTAACTCAGATAAGTAATGTCTGAGTTAGTGGGCAAAGCTGGAAAGATTGAAGAACTCTGGCAGAAAGTATTAATAGTATTATAGAGATAGGTATCAATTAAATTATGAAAAAGTTTCCCAACAGAAAATAATATACAGAAAATAATATAGTATCAATTCAATCATGTTAAAGCAAACATATACAGAAAATTGTTTCACTACTCACTTCAAATATAAGGAGACTGGCTTTTTTCCAAATTTATCACTTATATTTTATTTCTATAAACTTCTATACCTATAAGATATTTTTCTACTTTATTTGTTCAATAAAAAGCACTTTAGTGTTTACAGAACAGTCCAACCAAATATTAAATGTGGTTATCAAAAGAAAGCGAATTCTTTTTTATTTTATGTATCTGGAATGAATTATTTCAGGGAACATGGAATTGCTTCTGGCTATAGTCATGGAACAGATTTTAAATGAAACCTGGTGTTCATGTGCATACATGTTTTTTCCCAGGTGCATAAAATATTATCTAAAGAACATTCAGATATGTGACCACCACACTTGTAGTTAGTTTTATTGTGGTAGCCTGATGAGGAATCTCTTAATTTCCCTCAGTTTTTCATTATAGCAATTTCACTTCTATTTAATATTTATTAGTAACAACTTTTGTAAAAGCTGTACCCAACCAATAAACAACTATCTCAGACAAAGGCATAGGAAAACACAGTAGAGGATGAATGCTTTGGGGTACTATAAACTACTTGTATGGACTTCTACCAAGAAACAAAAAATATCTATAATTCCTAATAGCTTGTATGAATCCCACCATTTTTTTTCCCTGAAAGCCAACATATAGTTTTCCAATTCTCATCACTCAGATGTTTTCTGGTTAATCTCACACTGTACAGGCAAACGTTTTGGATTTTATTAGTCTTTACAAAGGCCCTCGGCCTCAAGTTATAATTTTAATTCAAAACCCAGTCTTAAATACTCAAGTAAAATTAACCTTCAACTCATGGAAAAATGTCTCCAGAAAACTTTCAAAAATGATATCTCACCGTCTATTCAGTTTTTCTGATTTCACAATCTACCAGATCCTCTCATTTTGTGTACACCACTGGAGAGACTGTAAAAACTCATGATTAAGCATTTGGTTACATCCATTAACCTTCTGTTAGTCTTTGAATATTCCATATTCTGGATTCATTTCTGCAGTGAAAGATCTTGCTACAAGTAATGAAACAAAGCTGAATGTTAGAAAGAATTGTCACACTAATAAGACCTCTAGCAACCATTACATGAACAAAACCCAAGGGCAGATTAACTTGCTTTCTCCGATGACATTGTTGTTTTACCAATTATACCAAAAATGAGGGAGGAAGACAGCCAGAATCCAACAACTATGCATTCCTTGTAAATAAGTCCACTTTTGAAATCAATGTTATACTTGCATTGTGTTCTCAGTTAAAAGTTCTTTCTACTAAGTATTATCCATCAGAGTTTGCAAAGATTCTGAAACCTTTTTGCATTTTCTTACTTTGTCCATTATAATGGTCAATATTTTATACTAGTTGTCTCATCTCATCCCTCACCTCTTTCTGAAACCGGTGTATTTATTTATTATTTTTCTCTCCATGTATTTTTTTTTTTAAGTTTTAACCAAATTTTGGCTTGCTGGGCAAATTACTGGAATGATTTGATATATTTGTGCCTTCTCTTCTATCTCCCCTTTTCACTTTTAAGTATATATAATAATCTCTTCTGATCTTCAGACCACACCACACCATCTTACTACAGAGCTGGTTGTATTTGATCTGCCTCTTCTCCTTCAGTTTAAAACAAACTAATGATACGTTGTACCACCATTTTTAGAGCCAGTTCCTGGATATATTCTCTACACCATCATCCTATAATCCAGTTTTCCTTTAATCTTATTTGCTTTTATTAGTTCTCTTCTTTTTTTACTATAGTCCTGCCTTAGATTTAAACATTCTTGTGATTTTTACGCCCTTTTAAAAAAAAGATCATGTTGTATTTTTAATGAGTTCTCTTTCTTTTTCCTTTTTTGCTTGACACTGAATGTTTGTGTTAAGTAATCATTATTGTTGTTCAAGGTTTTCACACACTGTTTTTCTTTAATCATTATGACAGCTGGTTCTGAAAGTCAGTTGGAACTTTTTACTTTGAAATTTTAGAGAGTTTTTTTCTCTCCTTCCTTCCTTCCTTCCTTTCCTGTCATTTTTACATAATTAAAACCTAGTAAACATTTTTATACTGATTTTCTGACTTTATGTTCTCCAAGTCAAATCTTGCTGATCTGCTTATTATCCTTAACCCAATATATATTTTATACCAATAATTTGTGGCCTGCATCTGAAAGTTTCCTGCTCAATTGCATTTCATTTTCTGCTTCCTATTTTGCATTCTGCTTACATAGTTATAGTAGTAATAACGCTATGTTAAATAAAAAAATATGTTTAAATGTAATATTTCAGTACTCCCAAGAAAAATAAATCCCTTTTTCTGAAATGCAGTTATTCCTCAACTTACACTCATTCATTTAACAATGGTTCAAAGTTACAATAGCCTTGGAAAAAGTAACAAGCCATCGTCAAAGTTAAGACTATTACAGTCACATAACCCCACAATCATGTGATCACAATTCAGGCACTTAGAAATTGGCTAGGTTTCTTGCAATCTTGCAATCACGTGATCACAATTTGTGACTTGCCCAGCCAACTTTCAAGCAAAATCAGTTGGGGAAGCTGGATTTGTTTAACAACCATGTTACTCACTTAACAATCATGTGATTTATTTAATGATTGTGGTGAAAATTATCATAAAATCAGTCCCAGTCACATGAAGACTCGCTTAACAAGCAATAGAACAAAGTCACACTAGAGTCTTGGACTTTAAGAGAGCTAATTTCAATAAACTTAGAGAGAGTTTGGGAAGGATTCCATGGATGAGAATCCTCAAGGGGAAAACAACTCAAGAAGCTTGGGAAATTTTGAAAAGTAAGATTATAAAAATCCAGCCTAGCACAATGAAAAAGAAAAATAATAGCTCTAAAAAGAAACCAGCATGGCTGCATAAAGAACTCTCTGACGAATTGAATGACAAAAAAGACAAGTATAAAAAGTTGAAAGAGCAGCACATAACTAAGGCAGAATATCAGCAAATAGCCCGAGCCTGCAAAGATGAAGTGAGGAAAGCTAAGGCTCACAACAAACAAAGGCTTAAGACAAAAGTGAAAAATAACAAAAAAAAAAAAGCTTCTTCCAATATGTTAAAAACAAGAAAAAAGTCAAGGAAATAACTGGTCCATTGCTGGGAGAAAGTGGTAAGAAGGTGACAAACAACAGGGAGAAAGCAGAACTACTTAATTCGTTTTTTGCATCTGTCTTTACACAAAGAGAAAAAACAGTCCAACCTATCAAAAACAGCACCACAAAAAACAGATTAGGAACACAAGTTAAAATAGGGAAGAAAATGGTAAGTGAGCACCTGTTCACCCTAGATGAGTTCAAATTACCAGGAGCAGATGGATTACAGCCCAAAGTTATGAAGGAAATGGCAGATATGATCTCAGAACCACTGAATTATATCTTTCAAAGACCCTGGAACACTGGGGAACTGCCAGAAGACTGGAAAAGAGCTGATGTAGTTCCCATATTCAAGAAAAGAAAAAAAATAGATCCAGGAAACTACAGACCCATCAGCCTGACATCAATACCAGGGAAGATTCTGGAAAAGATAAAGCAACAAATCAGTGAACACCTAGAAGCAAACAAAGTAATAACCAAAAGCCAACATGGGTTTGTCAAAAACATGCCAGACTAATCTTATTGCAATCTTTGACAAAGTGACAAAATTAGTGGACCAGAGGAATATAATTTACTTGGACTTCAGTAAGGCATTTGACAAAGTAGACCATAACCTACTACTTATTCTATAAAATAGAAAAATGTGGGTTAGACAGCATCACCGCCAGATGGATTCGTAAGTGGCTTACCAGCCACACTCAACATGTAGTCCTCAACGGAACTGCATCTACATGGAAGGAGGTATGCAGTGGGATATCCCAGGGCTCTGTTTTAAGCCCAGTACTCTTCAACAGATTCATCAATGATTTGGACGAGGGGATAGATGGGGAACTCATCAAATTTGCAGATGACACCAAGCTAGCAGGAATAGCCAACACTCCAGAAGATAGGCTTAAGATATAGAAGGTACAGAAGGATCTTGACAGACTTGAACATTGGGTGCTATCTAACAAAATGAAATTCAATGATGAAAAAAGGTTCTACATTTAGGCAAGAAAAACAAAAATGCACAGGTACAGTATAAGTAGTACCTTGCTCAATAGTGATGACTGTGAGAGAGATCTTGGAGTCCTAGTGGACAATCACTTAATATGAGCCAGCAGTGTGCTGCAGCTGCCAAAAAAATCAACACAGTTCTAAGCTGCATAAACAGAGGGATAGAATCAAGATCACATGAAGTGTTAATACCACTTTATAATGCCTTGGTAAGGCCACACTTGGAATACTGCATCCAATTTTGGTTGCCATGATGTAAAATAGATGTTGAGACTCTAAAAAAATGCAGAGAAGAGCAACCAAATGATTAGGGGATTCAAGATAAAACATATAAAGAACTGTTGCTGCAACTGGATATGTCTAGTCTTATGAAAAGAAGGACTAGGGGTGACATGATAGCAGTGTTCCGATATCTCAGGGGTTGCCACAAAGAAGAGGTAGTCAAGCTATTCTCCAAAGCACCTGAGGGCAGGACAAGAAGCAATGGGTAGAAACTAATCAAGGAGAGAAGCAACCTAGAACTAAGAAGAAATGTCCTGACAGTTAGAACAATTAATCAGTGGATTAACTTGCCTCCAGAAGTTGTAAATGCTCCAACACTGGAAGTTTTTAAGAAGAGATTAGATAATCATTTATTAAATGGACAAAAATGCCATAAATTAATTTACTTGAGTCTTCTGTGATTGTGAATCAGCTTGTTGCTTCACATAGTTTCATGCGCTCTAGTCCCCAAGTTTGAAATGCAACTAATCAGTTCTTGGCCATACACAGATCTGTACTGGTATCCACATTGCTAAATGTTTATCCCTGTGTTAAAAGGGTAGACCTTGTGACTCACAACATCTAAATGCAAAAAAAAAACAGGTATAAGTCAAATGTATTAAATGTTTTACATTACTAGATTAGCTAGAGGGCAGGGGTGGGTTCACACCCGCACTTCTGTGCATGCTCAGATCATCAATTATGACGTCCGGCTGGGTGGGCAGAGCCTCCCACCACTTTTATTACCAGTTCTAAAGAACCGGACAGAACCTGGATCAACCCACTGTGTGTATATTCTGTGATACATTAGAACAATAAATAGATAATGACACTGCAGGTCAGATGCTCTGTAACATATTTTTTATATTAGGAAAGCAGTAGTAATTTTATTTTATAATTACACTATTTTATTACTTTAGATGACAAATTAAGCAAATGAATGTAAATAACTTCTTTGTTCTGGTATAACATTATACAGTACTTCTTGTCTTTCACTCATTTAGCATCTAAACACTTTATTGTACAGAATTTTGGTTGCACATAATCTTAATTTTAGGGAAAAGCCTATTTCAAACTATAATGTCTGATCACAGATTGTTTCTTTAAATCCACTGAGGTCTATTCTCACTTTATCTCTTAGAAAAAACACAGCTCAAATACAAAACCCCCATCTCCTGTGAATGTGTCAAAGGAGGGAAGGAAAAATCTCAGAGTTAATGAATCCAAGGTTATTTCAGATCACATCAAAGTTAGCAATACAGTGCCATATGTAATTGATAGCAAATATAGCGAATAAAAGCATAGTTAACTCTGGCTGGATTGGAAGTTTGAACTGAAGAAATATGCACAGTATATACGTAAAACTTTTATTCCGTGGGCCAAGCTGTGTATCTATTTCAAGTGAATCAATCAAGTCAACGGTGTAAAAGCTAAAAGTCTTATTTTGCTCAAATAAAATTCTGTGTAACTTTTAAGAGGTCCTCCTGTACTGATTCACTAGTGTGCCAAAGAATACTCATCTAAAGGGGCATTTTTTAATTAATAAGATTGGACAGTACAGAAAGAAGCTTGTGGTTTATATTTACCAGTGAAAACAGTTCAGTCACCAATTTCAGCTTTGGCTGTTTAAGAATTTTCAGAGACTGCAAGTTAAAGAATAGTCCTTGACTCATGATTATAATTGAGACTGGAACTTCTGCAATAAGTCAATGCAGCCATTAAGTGAGACATCCTGTTACCATGAAGACTTAAGATGACAATCCCGGTTCTAGCCACTGCAGTCATTAACCAAGAATCACAAGTCGTTAAGCAAGTACAAACCTCTATCCAAGCCATTCCATACTTATTCCCTTCTATCTCCAAGCCTTGGTAAGGTTAGAGATTACCTCCAACTCCCGCCACCCATCTATCACCACCCTACAGTTGACCTTTTGGTTGCTCTACACTCTGCACAGCTCTATGGCTGCTTGTCTTATCCTGGGAAGGCTAACTTTTGGCATCTTAAGTAAAGAACATTTTGCTTTTCTTAAAATAGTCAGACACTCCTATGTTTTTTTTAAAACGGATGCCTTCAAATCACCATCTGGCTTCAGCAAATGTGGTTTGTTTTTGATTGAAATGTTAAATACTCACTTGAATAGAATAAAACTTGCCACATGTATGAAAAAATATTTAGGTGAAACATCACTAGTAGCCTCTTTTTAATATCAGTATTCCTATTATAATTTGTTTAAAATGATATATATTCTACATAAGACAAGCTATAGGATGTTTTTCCTTGTGTTTTTTTTTTAAGAATCGGTTATTCACAGCATCTTGATCCTTAAATAATGTTATAAAATACACACGTCACAGAGTATAAAATTATGAAATAAAAATAAAATTGTGCATATCTCATATTATTGCTAAATGTTATTATTTAAAATTTACCTTAAGTTCCAAACCCTAATGAATGTGACATCTACCTCAACTTTCCGATGCTAGTCTATAAGATGAACTTTTCAACACTTATATTGCATATGCTTGTATGTCAACAGAACAAAAACAAAGGTGTCACTTAATGCTATGTTCTACAATTTAGATTAATCTGACAATATTTGTTGCTGGTATCTTTTGCTGAAAATCTTCATAGATCTATTACTAGGAGGGAGATCTTCCTATAGTGATCATCCCCATATTTCCTAAACCATATCACACATAAATTCTCTTCTTCCCAGAAATGTTCCCTATACGGACCGTTTTCAAGAGCAGAGTTTAATATCAATTTATTTTGGATTAAAACATGTTTAAATATTTCATCCAGAAAAAGTATTTTATCATGATCTACAGATGATTAAAACAAAATAACACTGTACTCTACCACCATAATACAAGATACAATGAAGAGCTCATTAATCAGTTCTGATATGCTTCTATTTCCCACTTAACCTGTCTCTGTATACATAGTGGTGCTCAACTACACTTCATTTCCTTCCATAACCTTTTTCTTCTCTTTGAGTATATATTCATTTCACATAGTTACAGCTTGCCATAGGATTCAACTAGAGAAGATACAGTTGGCTGAGGAGCAATGTTTTTCCTGGATTCACATAGTGTTTATTACCCATAGGAAGAGATGTCCAAGTTCCATCTTTGCTTGAAAATTATTCCTTTGTATCCTGAGTACGTAGTTTCTAATTCTGGATATGAAGAGTCTAGAAGGCCTACTTAAACAGTCTCAAGGGCACAGTATGTTTATGTTCTATATAAATTACATGAAATGGTAAATATTCCTACATAGTTTCCACATAAATTTTTCCATTGCTAAAAAGGCATTGTTACAGCCTCATGCATTCATAGCAAAATAATTTCAGATTGGAAATGTCCGGAACTAAAATTTATTTATTTATTAGATGTCTTTTGCATCCTGCCTTTTCTTCAAAAGCAAAACGCAGCTTATGTAACTCTCTTCCTACTTTCTCCACAATAATCTTGTAAAGACTGTGTCAATAGCAGGTGACTGGCCCAAAGTCAATCTGTAAATTCCATGGCTGAGGATAGATATGAACCAGGGTCTTCCCAGTTCTAGTCCAATACTTTAGCCGTTACATCCTGCAGGTCATTGACCTTTTTTACATGGACAATTCTTGGAAGGATGGCTAGCTAGAAATGACTCATGTTCTTATTTATTTCTCATTTTTTAAAAGGTAAATGTAATCTGAATAAACTAAATCAGACCTCAATGGATTCATAGCATGAATTCCTGGTATGTTTTCTCTCCAGAAACTGTTTTAGTACAGAATCATGATATAAGGATTTTCACAAATTCCTATGCTTAAACTCCCTCACTGAATGTGCAACAGGGTTATCAGGCACTCAATGTTTAAGCTCTAACTTAGTTATGTATCATTCTCACATTCCCATTGCTATGAAATGCTCATTCCAACCAAAATTCATGATTTATAGTTACAGTAAATAATGTGTAGTCCTACTAATAAATTTTTTAAGAATATTTAGAATGTTCTCCTTGTTTGCCTTCATGAAAAGATGGTCGGAGTGCAAGACTCATCTACAAAGTTTGGATATGAGGCATATGATGGCAAGCTAGAAACATATTTGCCATTCCAAAGGAAACCTAAAACATTTAAATGAAAAGGGGAAAAAAAGACAACTAGCAGCATGGATAACTCAATATAACATAAGTTGCCAAAAATATAAACGATGAAATGAAACTTATTCATTTAGTAATACATTCCAAATGTGCAAATTATGTTCAAAACTGAATAACAGAGTATAAGAAATGGAGACTTGACTCTTCTTGGGGTGAGAGCTGTTAAGCTGTTAATTTCAAGATTATTTTATTTTATAGCAATACTATGAGATGCTTGTTAATTGAGTCAGGCTACCTCAAAGGGTTACTGTAAGGTAAACCAGCTGAACAATATAAACTGTTTTCAAGCTTCCTTGCCCTTTTGCAGAAAAAAACCTGAGATATCTAAATACCAACAAGCTGACAGCTCACTTAAAGAGAAAACTGTGCAAGAGGCTCATTTCTTCCCATACTTCCACATAAATGTACTTAGTTATGTTCTTATATTATATGGCAGAAAAAAATAAACTTATTATTTATGTGGTCAAGACATATTTACATGAAGCAGAACAACTGTAAATGTGAAATGTATCCCTTTGTTTAATTTTGAACAGAACAATAAATCCAGAACATCTTTCTGGAATTGAAACAGTGGATACTTGTCAGAATTGTTACTGCCTATGTTACTGCTGATTTTCTCATAGCACAGTGGGATTAGACTTTTCAGTTTTCTGCAGCTGCATAGGAAAATACACTCCCATTTTCTGAATTAGCTGAGACAGAAACAAGACAGAACTAATTAATCACTGTCTTGTGAATGAGTGAGTATACACTTGTGTTACTTTGGGGATTTTTGAAGCATTTTTACAAGTTGAGCTATACCTTATAAATATAGCTATATAAAATAGAAGAAACATTTCGGCTGAATGCTTGTCCCAGTCAATGTAATGATTCCCTTCGATTTACCAAAGGACATACAAAACCAATAAAGCAAAAGTAATTTGTTTCTCCAATCTGTTGCTTCTGTGACAACACATCCAAGCAAGAGATTTCAAAAATGAAGATTGAATTAAGCGACAATTATCTTTAACACTGTTGTCTAAAAAATGCAAATTATGCAGCAAACACCATAATCGTATTTATATAATTTTTAACAATTTTTCCTAAGTAAAAGATAAATAAAAAAAAATTGTAGCAAGAAAACAAAAGGGAAAGAAAAAAAAGGGCAGAAAGAAAACAAGTATAAAGATAATTAATGAAGCAAGAATCAGAAAAAAAATAAGTGATTTTTGACCTTCTTTTCAACAACTATAAAAACAGTCATTACCCATCCCTTACTCTTTGATGTTACAGGTAATCTTTCAGTTATACCTGTGGTAGTTGTAACATGACATAATATGACATAAATCCAGTCACCCATGTAACCTACCTAATTTTATTACATTTTTGTGGCAGTCATTAAGTGAACATGGCAGTCATAAAGCAACCACAGCAGTCATTAAGCAAATACCATGGTTTTTAAGCAAATCAGTGGTTCACTATGGGTGCAGTTTTGCCAAAAACCTGAAGTAAATTCTGGTTTTCAGCAACACTATCATAAAACACTATCATGTGACTGAAGAACAACTGTGAATGTGGCCTGGTTGCCAAGCACCTAAGTGTGGTCAAGTGCCTTGGGGGGAGGCAGACTTTCTGAATTTGGAATCTGGGTTGTGAGAACATCTAGGGAAGTCCATCCTAACTTTAAACTGTCATGAAGCTCATTTGTAAGCTGAAGACTACCTGCATAGAAATCTCTTTAGCCCCCTATTTAATCCTTTTCAACCATCAAATTCAAAAACCATCATTTTACTTTTTTTCTATTTTTAGCAAAAAGTCAATAAAAGGTTTCCAGTTTTTGCTTAGGGTTTGTCCCTGTCCAACGAGGTCAGTTTTGCCATTGCTGCCAAATTCTGACATCCATTCCTCCATCAAGGGAATTTCAGTATTCCTCCATCATTGTGCATATAATAATCCTGCTATAGTTAGCATTGCTTTTCTGTGAGTATTTTCTAATTGGCTATACATTAGTCCCAATAAAAAATGTTCTGCTGTCCTCCAATATTAATTTTTAACATTCTCTGTACCACTGTATGTAATACTGTAGTACTGGTAAAGGTAAAGGTTCCCCTCGCACATAAGTGCTAATCGTTCCTGACTCTAGGGCAGTGGTTCTCAACCTTCCTAATGCCGCGACCTTTTAATACAGTTCCTCATGTTGTGGTGACCCCCAACCAGGGGTGGGTTCTAAATTTCTTTTACTACCGGTTCTGTGGGCGTGGCTTATTTTGTGGGCGTGGCTTGGAGGTCATGTGACCGGTGGGCGTGGCTAGCTGGTCATGTGACCGGGTGGCCATGGCTATGTGTATAGGGACTACTCAGAGGGCTGAAAAAAAGTCATTTCTGACAGGTCCTCGCACTTTTGACTGGTCCTCACACTTATGACCATCCTCACATTTATGCCTGTGCAGCATTCTTAACAACCATGTCACTCATTTCACAACTGCTTCTCTTCAACATGGTATAAGATAGGGCAAAAAACGTAAAATGTGAGGACAGTCGTAAATTCGAGGACTGGTCAAAAGTGCGAGGACCAGTCAAAAATAACTTTTTCAGCCCTCTGAGTAGTCCCTGTGCACAAAAGGACTACCCAGAGGGCTGAAAAATGTGATTTCTGACAGGTCCTCGCACTTTTGACCGGTCTTCGCAGTTATGACTGGTCATCATTTATGCCTATTGTACCATTCTTAACAACCGTGTCACTCATTTCACAACTGCTTCTCTTCACCATGGTGACAAGATAGGGCAAAAACATAAATTGTGACGACAGTCGTAAGTTCGAGGACTGGTCAAAAGTGCGAGGACCAGTCAAAAATAACTTTTTCAGCTCTCTGAGTAGTCCATATGCATAAAAGGATACAGCAATAGAGAGGGATGAAGGAAGGGAAGGGAAATTAGAATAGGAGTGAAGGTAAGAGAGGGAGGAAGAGAGGAGGAGAAGGAGAAAGAGGAAGTAGGGAGAAGAAGAGGAGGGGGGGAAGAGAAAGTAACTAAGAAAGAAAAGACAGAGGTGGTAGGTTTGAGGAGAAAGATTGCTGTACAATAAAAAAGATGAAAGGGAAGAAAACCAACCCCAAACAAATATAAAGATATTAAGATAAAGAATGAATTGTTAAACTTTAAAAAATAAAAGAGAACAAATAGGAATAAATAGCAATAATTAGAAACACACATATAAACATACAACATATTTTCTTTGAACAGAGTATTTGGCCGGCCCACAAATTTAAACAGTTGTAGGAGGTTAGCAGCCACCCCTTTCCTAGAAGAATGAAATATTTTGGGAAATATTAAAAAGGCAGAATATTATATTTCCCTGGATGAGAAATGGAGAAACATATTTTACAGACAAAGCAGCTCCCACCTTCCTGCCCCCCACCCTTTGTTAATGGGCCAGAGGCAGAAAGTCAATCCTTTGTCAAAGGACATTTGCAACACAATAGCAACAGAAACTAACACAATGGGCCCCATCAAGCCATGTGATCCTGTCCACTATTAAAACATCTTTCCAAACAGTCTCCATGTTTCCAGTGTCTTTTTCCCCACTTGGAGCAGAACCCAGAAGGATATTTCTTCCAACACAGTATTTAGTCATTTCAATTAAATTTACAATTTCTATATTTCCTTTTTACCATATTTATTTCTCAACTTTTTTTTTAAAAAAAACCCCAATATTACCCTTCATCCTCATCTCTAATCTTAATCAAATTCAATTTTTCCCTTCTATTCTATATTATACCCCTTCCCATTGTGGTACAGGGGTTTAAAGCACCCTGTTATTAAGCTTATTAAGACCAGCTGCCTGCAATTACTGCAGGGTTCGAATCTCGCCAAGGCTCAAGGTTGACTCAGCCTTCCATCCTTTCTAAGGTAGGTGAAATGAGGACCCAGTTGTGGGGGCAATAAGCTGACTTTG
This sequence comes from Pituophis catenifer annectens, assembly GCF_029215685.1. Taxonomy (NCBI): domain Eukaryota; kingdom Metazoa; phylum Chordata; class Lepidosauria; order Squamata; family Colubridae; genus Pituophis; species Pituophis catenifer. The sequence goes on from NW_027256882.1 coordinate 238,415,269, forward strand.
TATAAATATACAAAAGGATGAAGGCTATTGCTGAGCACATTGTAAGCCGCCCTGAGTCTTCGGAGAAGGGCGGCATATAAATCAAATTAAAAAAAAAAAAAAAAAAAATTGTCATCTATTTTTATATCCATCCTCACATTGGTTAATTATGTAATACAGTTGTTTAATACAAATTCAACATTTTAATATAAATCAATTAGTTATATAACTATCTTTTTTGTATATTTATCAATATGAACATGAATATTCCAATTATTTCCATGCAATCCAATTTCTTACAAATCAATTAATTATATTTACCAAGAATAATAAACCAAATAATTTCCCCCATATATTCCTCCAAACCACAACTTAACCATTTCTGCTTTCAACACAATATACAATTAATAGTATCTCAATTATTACAATTCCCTAGTTAAATAGAGCTTTTTTTCTTTTGTGTTTTAAAATCTTGAACCTCCTCTTGCCCTAAATTTCCCATTGTTTGCAGTTTTGTACCTACCTTTTTTGGTGAGGAAAAAGAAAAAGAAACCTGTCTGCCTCATTTTGTCACGTTGCAGCGAAGACCTTGCTTTCGTTTTCTCTTTTCAGTATAGCTAGGGGGAAAAAAATCTGCTCCAGGAATTTACCTCTTTGCAGCTAGCTCTTTGAAGCCCCTCGGCAAGAATTTAAAGTTTTTTTTCCCTCTAGCCACCAGCTGGGACTCCGGAGGCAGCAATAGATTGGGAGTGGGCGGGGTAAGCGAACGGCGACCGGGCGATCCAGCAGAGGCAGAGGGTGAGTGAAGGCGGGGGGGGCGAGAGAGGGCTTTGGCGACCCCTGGGAAATGGTCATTCGACCCCCAAAGGGGTCGCGACCCCCAGGTTGAGAACCGCTGCTCTAGGGTGTGGTGCTCAACTCCGTTTCAAAGCCGAAGAGCCAGCGCTGTCCGAAGACGTCTCCGTGGTCATGTCGCCAGCATGACTAAACACCAAAGATGCATGGAACACTGTTACCTTCCCACCAAAGGTGGTCCCTATTTTTCTACTTGCATTTTTTATGTGCTTTCAAAGTACTGGTAGTAGTAGTAATTTAACCATTCAATCGTGTCCGACTCTTGGTGACTTTATAGGCCATTGTTCTGCATGCTACCATGTCAAGCACAGCTTTTTTCAGTTGTTGGATGTTGATCTTTCTATCAGCTGTGATGGTATCAAGCCAGAGAGTTCTTTGCTTGACCCTTCTTCTTCCTCCACAAACTATTCCTAGCATCACTGCCTTCTCCAATGAATTTGCATGCATGACATGCCCAAAGTAAATCAGACATAGTCTTGTGATTTTGGCTTCTACTGATGTGTCTGGTGCGTTTACATAAAATTTCTGCTTTTTCAGTTTCTGGTGAAACTGACAGCTCTGATTAAAGAAAAGACATTGGCTACATCTAATAACAATTAAAAGCCTCTTTTGGATTTTTGCAGGAAACACACACACACACAAATAAAAAAATGACACATTGATTTGATGATTAGTAATACTTATAAATTACTGTATAAAATGGGAATTACATTCTAATTGGAGAGCAAGAGTTGAATTTAAGTTTCATGTATATCTGCAGTAAAAGAAGTTGGAAGTCATTTTTTGTATGTGCAACTTTGCTTCTATGTTTTTTATTTTATTGCACCTCTGTCTTCTTTCTCTATTCTTTCTTTTATTCTCTCTCAGCTATTGTTTTTTTTGTTATTTTTATTTTTCCTTTAAAAAATAAAATTATATATAGAAAAAACAAGTTACCAAACAACATCATACAAGAAAGGTTAACAATACAGTCTCCTTATGGCATGCCGGGTGGCAAATAAATTTAATTAAAAATTACAACGAGTACAACTAGTAGCCCTGAATGATTTCAATCGCCTGGATTAATGTTGCCTCACTTCTGGGCATATAGATGATTTCCAAACCAAATACTGAAATGCAGACACATTATATTTTAGTTTCTAAAAACATACAGTACATTAAATGTATATTGGGCCTAAATGTATATTGGGCTGGCCTGGCCTGGCCTAACTCTCCTTTTTTAAATTTTTAATTTGTGATTTTATAAATTGGGAGTTTTAATCTGTGTTTCGGCCAAAATATTTAATAATTTTAAGGGATTTTTTAATATTTGTATTATTTGTATTTTATCTTGGCTGTTCACCGCCCTGAGTCCTTTGGGAGTAGGGCAGTATAGAAATTTGATTAATAAATAAACAAACAAACAAACAAACAAACAAATAAATAAAATATTTTAAAGATTTTTTTTTAAAAAATAGCAGATCAGGAAGTCTAGCAGGAACTAAGGCAATGATTCGGGTATCTACTCTTGAACTGGGCAGGAGGGAAAACCTTTTGTTCAGTGAATGAAGCTTATTTAAATGAGACACCCTGGGGCACAGGAAAAAGCAATTCTTAATCACCCACGTTAACAAGACAAAAATAATAAAGGATATAGGGTATAAAGCACAGACATTTTGTTTTTCTTAATTTTATCAGGGTCCTATAGCTATAGGATAATTGCAAAACCTAGTTATATCTTAAGTGGCAGGGAAAATTGTATTAAAACTTGCCAGGAAAAATGGACTTAAATTACAGAGAAGTAAATCGAGTCATAAGGGCAACAGCAATGCAAATACTGGGAATACGCTTCCTTGAGAGGCCAAGGGAATTCTTGTTTCAGTTTCTGAGAGAAGGTAGGAAAACCATCTGGCAGGAATATTTTAGGGATAAAATATCCCCACTGATAGAAAAATCCCAAATGCCTGAAATGCATGCCTTTCTGTAGACTAGATGATGTAATTTCCCAACCTAGGAGTTTCAGCCTTGATAACTTGAAGTCTTATCCAAAATTCTGAGTTTGCATATTGCACATTGACAAAATTATCAGACCAAAAGGGGCTATCTTGACAGATAAATACTAAATGATAAAGCCTGTGATTTCTTGTTTTGGAAACAAACAGAAACTGAAGTAAGGAATATCTGGAAAGATAAGATTGTAGGGAGAAAAAAAATCCATTCAAACTATTTTGAAGACAGAATGAAAGGATGGGGAAGAGATACAGGAAGTAAATGCATTAACACAAAATCATCAAAATATTTAAATAGCAAGATAAATCAGTGAAGCACTGAAGCCACATACTAAACTCAGACATGGGATTAATATGAAACAGCAGAGACATGCAACTGGTACAGAGTTTATCTTGCTATCTTTAAGACGAACAACATGAAAGACCTTTTGACAAATTTTTGAAACAAGAAGAATGTGGGGATTTCTGACACCATTTTTGGTTTTATAGATATTACTTGACTATAGAAGTTAGACTGTAACTTCCATTTAATTGTCATATACTTCTACCAGTTCATCTATAGAAACTAAACAAAGAAACACATTCTAGATAAGCAAAAGCGGAATACAGCATAATAACACTACATTAAACATACATCTCTTGATATATTTTGCTTCTAACCAGATAGGATCCTGGCACTATACAATGAACAAAAAGGCGAGGTAGAAATGTAACTAAAATGATATAAACTCCCAGAAATCACTGGTGTATTGACTTTGATTTATAGATCTTATATGTAGACCAAAAGATTTAGATAGCACCATATTGCTTATTTCTGTATTAGTGTGTATCAAAAGAAAAGTTTTTATTTAAATGAAAAAACATGGAAACATGTGGCAGAACAGACATGTACAGTTATTATATACATTCTGCATATACTATTTTCTTCCTGCAATTATATCTGTGTAAGATATGAAACATGTGTGAAGATTCCCTTATAAAATACTATATTTCGCTTTTTTGTCAGATTATTAACACTATGTAAAATAGAACAAGTCTGATTCATATGATTTGCAGAGACCTATGTGCAAGATCACATAGATGGCTCATCTATAGTCTCTTTCTGCTATCTATCCCAAATTGCAGTAAGGAAAGAAATACTCTCATATTTCTTTGCAGGAGCAGACCACCCAAAAGCACTTTATTGCATAGATTGAACTGTTTGGTTTTACTAGCAGTCGTATTTTTATCTCTCTGAATAGTCTTTTAATACCATTGGTTGACTCCCAACACATGCATGCAAAATCTTAGTAAAACTCTAAATTTTAGAGTTTGCAACTGATAATGGAGGAAATATGGGGCTAATTTTCCACTAGCAAACTAAAATATGAGGATAGATAGCAATCAGCAAAGTGATCCAATTCTAAATAAGATTAGAAATTCATCCTACTAAAAATTAGAAATCCATTTGCTTTCTTTAAAACAGACCACATAAAAACAGAAATGGGATTAATATTTCATTTCAATCCAAACAGGATCTTTTTCCAATCTTTTATTTCTCTCACTCAGGAATATTATGAATAACTTTATCAGTAACAGCATGTGAAAATAAAATTAAAAGCATGAGCAATGCATACTGAGAAATGTAGTAGTAAAATAAGAGCTAGGAAACCATCCCAAATTAAATTTAAAAAGTTCTACATTTCTGTTGCCAAGTATGGCTGGAGCTACTGAAGAGGTCTATGTTTAAAGTAAATCAAGTATTTTTCTAGCTAAAAATATTCAAACTGAAAGTTAGTTTGGAAAAACACAAAGGTAAATAACAGCCTAGCCTAGACAATGATGAAGAAAATGTTTTATGTATTATTACTGGCTAAAATCACATGTAATCTAGGAAGTGATCTATGAATCAAAACCTACCAGCACATCTCTATATGCAATTACTTTTTGTGGGGACACGGGTGTGAACCTTGATATTTTGAACCATTCTTCCCATGAATTCCTAATCATTAGCCATGCTGACTTAAGGCATCTAGAACTGGTGGACAAAAACTTCAGGACCACCTCATGCCTATCCCTAATTAGGTTCTGACTATTGTCAAAGGGGTATCTAACATCTCACATTCGAGTGTACCACAGTGGTTATGGGTTACTTATTAAATACTTTAATCATGAAAATAATTTCAAAATACATCATAAAAGTAATGTTGCATTATTTGTGTAGTGAATAAAGAGGATGGCCTTAAAGGACAAAGGCAAGATTCATTGCCAAGACAACTATCTGATAAACAAAACTTGAACCCAAGTGAGGAATGTAGTTTGCAAAAATGTTTCAGAGGGTGCCCTCCTCCCTGTTATGATAAAGGAAGGAAGAGAAGTAGAACATTCAGACTAGCAAGATTCTTTTACTATAGTTGTCCTAGTAAAAGTAGCTTTAGGACTGCACCGCATCTGTTTCTTAGTCTGATCTATATCACAGGGCTGTCAAACAAAGACTTACTAAAAGCTAATGCTATTTAACATCTCTATATGAAAACATTCAATGTTTCTCTTTTGTAAAATTAACTTACAGCCATTCAAATTCAATAATTCAGACAATTTCAGCTTCAAAAACATTTTTGCATTCAATAGAATTGAATTTATGCCCTAATATTTAAGCATCATAAAAATACCCTTTTAAGTTTTCTTTCCTACTTCTGACATTAAATAACCCAGAAAACTGGAATCTTGAAACAAGGCACTTCAGCAAAAAGAAAAAGAAAAAAATCCAGAATATTAAATGCATGGAATTTATCTTTTTCTTCTTGGTTTTTATTTAGCCAGGCAATGCAAATAACATTTTCAAAACAAAAAGCCATTAAAGAAGGATTGTGACAAAGTGGTATAAACAAAATCAAGACAACTTCTTGGAGAGTAATAGTTCCAATCCAAATCATTGTTTTAAATGAAGAGATTTCACTGATGTACAGCCTCTATCTCATTAAGAGATCCCTTGTAATTATTAAAATATCAATGTATCTTAGTGCAATTTGGCAATTTTTATCAAACAGGACATTCTAGCTTCTGATCTAAATAAGCTATGGAAGGCACACCATTCCTGGCAGTTCGAACAGAACTGATGTTCTTGTATATTTCTTTATGACATATTAGATCAGTAAAAACATGAGATCTGCTGTATTTAATAAGTCTATTATTAACCTGGATTCATGGATAGGCCTCTCTATGTAATTCAGAACAGTGAAATGTTGAGAAAACTTTGAAAAGGCAGACAAGATAATATTAACAATAACTGTATAGAAGTGCACCCTAGAATAAATAAATTCTTACTTTGCTCAGATTATTATCATTACAGTATTCTGAAAAATATTTGGTAATGGCTCTTTTGAAATGCAAAGTCTCTCTCTAAGACAATGACAAAATCTTCTTGCAACCACATAAGAAAGATGTGGAGAAAAAAAATGTAGCTTCATGAAAGTGATGGTAAAAGGCAAAAGGATCTTTGATTGCCTGATGACAGAAGACTCCGAGCTTATTAAATGGAAAATATGGGCAAGCAGCCTGAGAGGCCGCAGATGCCTGTTTACGCTCATGATTGCTAAACTAAGCCTAGAGGTTAGTAAGGTTAAAAGGTAAAGATAAAGGTTCCCCTCGCACATATGTGCTAGTTGTTCCCGACTCGAGGGGGCGCTACTCATCTCTATTTCAAAGCCGAAGAGCCAGTGCTGTCCTAAGACATCTCCGTGGTCATGTGGCCAACATGACTAAATGCCAAAGGCACATGGAACACTGTTACCTTCCCACCAAAGGTGGTCCCTATTTTTCTACTTGCATTTTTATGTGCTTTCAAACTGCTAGATTGGCAGTAATGTTAAGACCTCACTTTTCCCCAAATACCTTTATCATAATTACCATATAACATACTAGATTACAGAACCCCTCAAACCTTAGCCCTCATCTCTGTCCACTACCCAAAACTGATAGGCAAAAATGATGAAAAATCAGCTTTAGGAATTAAAATAACCTTTTCCAGTGCTATTGATCAAGAAAGAATAAACACCAGGTTTCTTGCTTTACTTTGGGATAAGCCATCTTATTGTTATATTTTGGGAAATCAATATAATAAATGCATAGCTCCATCAAATGGCAAACAGCAGTATACTATAAAGAATAGAGTTTAGTTCAATCTTGAGCTACTATTAATTCTTGTACCATTGCACAGCTGCTTTTTGTAAGATGGGTGGCTATACAAATTTGATTAATGAACAAATAAACTTCACCACAAAAAGAAAACAACAGGATTACAGTCTACACCAGCACATGCTCCCTTTATGTGGTCTCTCAGGAAAAAAGATTTGACTTTGGTCTGTTTAGCTTAATTTCATCAACAAACCAGAGAAAGCATGGTTGTGTGTGGTAAAACTAAAAGTTGTAAGACATCAAAAGAGCATTTATTCTAGAGAAAGTATCACCATTACCTACTTCCATATACAGTAGAACCTCTGGTCACGAACGCTTCTGACCACAACCAAATCGGGTTCTGACCAAAAAATTCAACAATTTTTTTTCGTGGCCAATTTCCCCTTCCGTGCCATTTTTTTTTTGTAAGTGCCAAATTTCCAAAATTATGTTCTGGACACAACCAAATCAGTTTGCGACCAAAGTTATGGAACGAATTATGGTCATGACCAGAGGTTCTACTGTACTTACTTCTTTCAGGTATCTGTGCGCAATGAAGAATTCAATCTTCACAGTGACCCCAAATTTTTTTCTAAAATAGATGTACAATTCAATTAGAACAATTATATTAATGTATATTGAAAAATCAATTACCATACTCAATCCCAAATCTAAGCTACTATAGTTTTATGAATTTTGTATGCAAAGGCATCTAGTAAAATACATGAAAGTACAAAAAAATGTCAACATGTTAAACTGGAAAAGGCAAGTAAATTCAGCCAAAGCAGCCTCTTCATCGCAAAATAATATTTATCAGATTAACTGTTTGTTTAACTCAAAACTATACCAGAAGGCCAAACAGTCTAAAACTGTTCAACAAAATGTTTAATTTATAGCTATTAGGAAATGATTTGAGGATGGTTAAAACAGAAGGATAAAGATTGTTACATTTTTACAGAAGCATGATTACCTGAAGCATTCTGCATCTTTCTACATCACTTGAAACCATAGTAATAAAAGATACTCCAATCTGTTTAAAATCAGGAAGATATTTTCAGAATAACAAAGTTTATTACAATTTAAATAAAATTTAGAGTGCAGGTAGTCCTTGACTTACAACAGTTCATTTAAAGACTGTTCAAAGTTACAACAGCACTGAAAAATGTGACTTATGACTGTTTTTCATACTTACGACCATTGTGGCATCCCCATGTCACATGATCAAAGTTTAGCTGTTTGACATCTGACTCATATTTATGACTGTTGCAGTGTCCTGAGGTCATGTGATCACCTTTTGTAACCTTCTGAAAGGAAAGTCAATGGGGAAGTCAGATTCACTTAACAACCTTGTTACTAATGTAACAGCTGCAGGGATTCACTTAACAACTGTGGCAACAGAAGTCGTAAAATGGGGTAAAATTCACTTGACAAATTTCTCACTTAACAGAAATTTTAGGCTGAATTGTGGTTGTAAGTCGAGGACTAACTGTAAATTACTAACATTTGTTTATCTGATAAGATGCTACCAGACGCTTTCTGATGTTTGGCTATCATAAATTAACACAACTTTCCTTCTTTATTTTCAAATAAATCTATTGGTTCCATCCTTTAAGAAAAATGCAGATGTCATCATCCATTACTGATCATAGAAGTCAGAAGCTTTATTATTTCAAAACTACAACATATGCAGCAAAAGTGCAGTTAACAACAGGGAAGCCAAAAACTGTGATCATCCAAAACATTAGGGCATATTTCTTCAAAATCCTAGCTTAACATTCACTTGTTCTTACTTGCATTGCAAGAACAGCTAAAAAGCCAAGAACATTTTAAGACAATAAAATAATGACACAAATATTTGAATTTATAATACATAAAAATACAGTGTTAGGACTTAAGGACCAGATTCACTGTTTTACTTATTTCCTTTTTTAGATGTTTGTTGTTGTTGTTGTTGTTGTTGCTATTGTTGTAACAGGTTTGTTTTTATATTGGATTTATTCTGTTTAATGCACTGAAGTCACTTTGCAGTCTGATGATGCTAGATCAAAAATAAGCAAAACTGGACCTTGTTAAAATTTATAATCTGGAGGGAATAACTAGATTATATTACCAGATACCTGAAAGTATTGATTTATACATTATGCATTAATACAAAGACCTATTACAGAATATTCCTTTCTGTACATTTAAATATACATTTAAAATGAGACAATACAGGGACAATACATAACATGAAGTCAAAGCGGGCATAATTTCGTATCTGTCATAGGAAATCTTATATTGTATTGTATGTCTTTTTATTTATTTTTACAGAGATCACTAGACAGAAAGGTTTCTTTATTCTGCACCAACTGAAATACTAAATTTAGTAGAATGTTATACAACAGAGCACCATTCTTTCAGTGTGTACACCATCTGACACCCTAAGAGTTTGTTTATTCCCATCATTTTTTGGATGTGAGGGAGCTGGGGAGCTGTCTTTCCATAGCTATAATTTAGAAAACCTATCCCTCTCCGCCCATATTTCCAGTACTAGCCATGGGAAGTGCTCAACAATAATCATATGCATTTCATTCTAATCAGGGCTTACTGATTGCTAATAAGTAACAAACAATGAATGGCACTCTGATAACGTGATGGTAATTTCCAAATATTATCAGTGTGTGTTTATTTTAGATGAAATATATTCTTGAACAATATATATCTATATCAGAAGTGGTATTCAGCAGGTTCTGATCAGTTCTGGAGAACCGGTAGCGGAAATTTTGAGTAGTTCGGAGAACCAGTAAATACCACCTCTGACTGGCCCTGCCCCCATCTATTCTCTGCCTCCAGAGTCCCAGCTGATTGGGAGGAAATGAGGATTTTGCAGTAACTTTCCCCTGGAGTGGGGAGGGAATGGAGATTTTACAGTATCCTTCTCCTGCCATGCCTACCAAGCCATGCCCACAGAATCGGTAGTAAAAAATTTGAATCCCACCACTGATATCTGTCTGTCTGTCTGTCTGTCTGTCTGTCTGTCTGTCTGTCTGTCTCTATCTCTTTATCTATCTCTCTCTTTATCTATCTATATCTATATATAGATCTATCTATCTATCTATCTATCTATCTATCTATCTATCTATCTATGAATCTTGATGGGGATATAGAATAACACAAAAATCTATACTATCTGTTCAAAATTTTAGCAACTTCCACTATTCACAACTTAGCATCAACAAAGACAGCTCCAGAAGTATAAGTCTGTAGGAAGCACCATCTCCCCACACCAGGATTCAAAGGATTAGATTTCATAAGTAAAAGATGAAGTGAAACAGGGACCAGTGCCATTCCTACATTTTGCAAATCCTTAAGCCTCTCAAAAGAAGTGGGATGTGGTCTCCGACAATTCTTTCACACTGTCTTCAACTTTCTTGGTCCCTGTGAAAAGTGAGAAAAACTGCCCTGTTGCCAGTCTTGTGGTTTTTGAAAATCAAAGTCTCAACTTGCCACCCACTGAAGCTAGCAGGGAAATGGGAAGAGAAATAGCTACAGGGACAAAGACACCATATGGTAGAAAAGAAGGGGGGAAAAGAGTATGCCTTGTGAGGTCATCACAAGCTGAGGAGAAAGGCAGGCAGGCAGACAAGATATAAACTGAGATTATAAAGAAGAATATGAGAAGAAAAGCAATTTGTCTTAAAACAATATATTCCTTTTTGCTAATAAACTGCTCAATAATAGCATAAACTGAATGAATTTAGAGCACAATATTAATCAAAACAATCACATTGCTTAACAGTTTTAGAGTCTACTGACTCTTATTCACATTATCAACCTTGTTTCTACAAATCCCTTTTTTGTCAAAAGGTTTGAAAAAAACTGAACAAATTACAGTAATGTATTTTCTCTCTAAATATATTGCTATTCCTTTTAAGAATCCTTCATTTGCATTAGCCATTCCAGCAAGGCACATGATTTTTACAAACTTCATCTGCCATAAATGTACTTTTTCTCATGCAGTTGAAACAGTTCTTAGTGAATGTTTAGTATTACAATGGCAAGTTTGCTGAACATATAATCTATAAGAAAACATGCATTAAGGCACAAAATCCATGATGCATTTTTGCTATACACATGCAAATTTCAAAACAATTCGTAAAAATTAAACTTTCGTTTTCAAAACATGTGATTTTATGTGTTAGTTTCAATGAAAGACTGAAGAAAGACGTAATGTACAACTTACATGGTGTTTTTTCCAAACACATAAAAGATTAGGAGGGGGACTTTTAGAAAATAAGACTATTGCAGAAAAGCAAAGTAAGGAAGAGGCATTGACTTTAAATCTATCACATGGTTCACTCAAGAAACAAAGGGAAGACAATCATTTACATCAAATTGCTGTTTGTCCCAAGTGGTGAGGGGGTATATTACCAGAGCCAGCAGTCTAAATAACAATAAAAGACAGAATTAACAAACAAAGTCTTTTCTTTCTCTGCAGCAAAAGCCTCTCAAGTCCTTTTCTTTGAAGCCTTAGCTGACTTGTACCCATTGAATTAGAAAACATGGGCACTTGCATACTTTCCAAACACACCGAGCTTAAAGGGCAGCTTCCTTCAGAAAGAAATAGTCCCAAAGTTAAATTGCATCTTCTTCTTTACCAATCCATCCACCCCCCCCTTACTTTTTCAAAAACAATTGTTTTTATATAGAACATATGTAAGCCAATGTAAATGTATTTTGAATAATATAACTTAAGTTGTTAGATACGAGTTTTTAATGTTTGGAAAATATGACAGGCTTGTCATTCCAGCAGATAGCAGCAGATAGCAAAGATTTCTGGCATTTAACTACACACTTCAGCTGTTACACATTACTAATATATATTATTCACTGAATAAGAGTTAATTTAGTCAACATTAAGCATGGAAGATCTCAATACAAAAAAACCCCCATTTTTTCCTATCCTAACTCTTGAGGTCTCAAAGGTTCACTTTGTCCTTAGTAACCAAATTGCTTCCATACCAATGACAAATGTGGAAGCTATTAACACCTTGCCCAAAGTGCATCATATTAAGGAAGATCAGCTTTCTTGCAAACAGTGGAAAGCGCCTAAGTAGGATTAATCCTTCAAGTTTGTCAATCTTCCTTTCCTTCCCTTCCCAGTCTTCCCCCACCCCCCTCTCCCACCTCACCCCTTGCATTTCTATGCTTTCTGAAGAAGACAACAGATTGAGATTGCATCTGTGTCAGAAAACTGCTTTTTACAAAATCAGGGGTTTTCCCCAAGAACAGAGTAAAGATAACTCCCATTAATTATATAGAAATGTAAAATAAAGGGGACAGATTTTTTGAAATTAAAGAAAACCTTTTCGTTTTAAAGGCAGGAGATTTGCAAAATGTATGAAACAATCTTATGATACTTGCCACGGTACTTGGTTAAGTCTCATGGGGCTAGTCTGAAAATAAACCTACTTAACAGAAGGATACTTACCTTTCACTCAATATTTACCTTTCACTCAATCAGCATAATATTAGTATTGAGAATCCAATGCTAGTCATGTTTAATCAAAATTAGAGTAAAGGTAAAGTCCCTATCAGCTTGACTGCTGGAGGACACACTACTCATCCACACCATTTTCTTGGTAATCCTAAGAAACAGTAGTCATTGCCTCCTTGTGGGATATATTTCAACTGCCCAGTCTTCAAGAATATCTTCTTGATATTCACTGGAAGTCTCCCAAGATGTCATCCTGCTGAACTTTGGAACAAGACAAAGCAAGCAATGCATTCCGTGAACCAGTTCTCTCCACATTTTGATTTTGTATGGCTTCTTTCAGTTGTTTTATGCTTTGATTGGTATTGGATATGTTGGTGTGTAGCTACCATGTTTTTGGCAGCCTTATTTCCTTTTACTGCTGACTATTCTGATTATAACTGTCTTTTTCAGTAAGTTTGCTTGCATGACATGGATGAAATAAGCAAGATAGAATTTTGTGATTTCCCCTTCCAGCAATATGTCTGGTTTTATACGCTCCAGTAGTTGTTTGCTGTCCAAAAATGTGAAGGAGCTTTCTCCAATACCACAGCTCAAACAGATTGATATTCCTCCTGTCTAATTTTTTTATGGTCCAACTTTCACAACTATAGAAAGCTATGGAAAACATGATAGTGTGGACTAATCTGCATTTAATTGTCACATTCATGTCCTAGCTTTTCAATACTCAATTCATGCTCATCATGGTTGTGAAACATAATGCAATTCAACACATTATTTCTGGATGCATTCACTGCTTTGATCAATCTGTGATTCCATGAAAGTGCATTTTTACACATATTCAATTACTTTTCTATCATTCCTCTATCATTCATAATCACAAGTTTGGTCTTTTTGATATTCAGAAAGTAGCCAAATCTCACATTTTCGTCTTTAAACCTTTTAGTAAGATGTTTCAGTCCTTCTTTGGTTTCGAAAAGGAGAGTTGGGTCATCAGCATAGTGAAGATTGTTGGTGTTCCTTCCTCCTTCCTTCTTCCTCCATTCTTCATTTCAATTTTTGATTCTTCAAGTTCCATCTTCCTCATTATCATTTCAGCATACAGATTAAATAACAAAGGTGAAAAAATGCAACCTTGCCATACTCCTTTTTCTATTCTGAACCAATTAGTGTTTCCATATGGTGTTTGTTTGCACAGTGGCTTCCTGATTACAGTGACTGCACCAACTTGACCAGATGTGTTGGCACTCCCCATGTCTTCTAGGATTCTCCACAGTCTGTTATGATCAATACAATTGAAGGCTTTCTTGTAATAAATAAAGCAAATGTTGATACTTTGATACTGAAAATTTTCAATAATCCATGAAATTTTTTTCATGGTTTGGAGTATGAGCGATATGACCCCTTTGGAAGCCAGCTTGAACATCTGGTAATTCTCTTTTGATGGTTGGGCCAGACATTGTTAAAGATTATGCTAAAATGAGGGTTAAGGCCAACTGTAGAATAATTGGAGCAATCCTTGAAGTTGCCCTTTTTGGCAATGAAATGAATATTTTCAATCCTGTGGCTATGTGTTCATTTCCCAAATTTTGTGGGACAAGCCTGTGATGACTGTGAGAAGTACGGGCCTCAGCATTTCTGCAGGATACATCAACACTTGGGGCCTTGTTGCTTGGCAGTTGTTTCATTGCCCACCCAATCTCCTCCTGAAAAATAGCTGATTCTATTTCTGCTTCCCTTTTATCATTCTGAAGAGACTTGGTCTCTTTGTTACTGACATACAGCTTATTTATTTATTTTGTATTTCATACTTCTAAACAACCCATCTCCCTCAGAGAGAGGCTCTTTTGTATATTCTTGCCATCTGTTCTTGACACCTTGTTGGTCAGACAGTTCTTTCTCATTTCTGATGCTTTTATAAGCAGTAAATTGTTTTTTACTCAGCTATTCTGATGGTTTCATCTACGTTATTGGTCAATTGTGATTTTGAGGTGCTTAGCACAGATTTGGATGGACATAATATGAACATTAACCATTGAGAAGCATTGCCTGGGTGAGTTTCTTGCTGATGATAAATGCCATTCCATTTGTTTTCCTGATGTCATATCCTGAGTAATAGTTAGTGAATTTCTCAGCGTGGTACATTGTTAATGCCTTGACTACTCACTGCAGGTCATTGCTATTCCTCAGTAACTTGTTGGATACTTTCCAATCCGGGGATCCTACCATTGGGCACTATATCTAATTCATGTGAGAACGTTTCCATAAAATTTTCTGGATAAGATGTTTACAAGGCAGGTCACCAAGTGTTACATCGACCTTCTCCATTTATCTGGAGTTGGGACTGATATGAAAGTGCCTGGCTGGGTCAAGTGCCTGGGAAAGATTAGTCAGATGTAATTCTCTACATGTTTACTCAAAAGTAGGACTCATTTATTTCTGGATTTTCTCTCAATTATAAATAAGACAGTAGCATCAATCAACCTTCTTCAAAATCAACAATTCTTGTTAATTTATGGACATATCAATTTTTATAATAATAGAGGTTTTTTTTACCCCCCAACTGGGATGCTTACCATAGTAATACTTCTTGTAGAAAGAGTAGCATTCTATAATGAATCAGAATGTAACATTAGCATGGAATGATGTAGCCTCATTAAGTATGCTTAGCAGAGTAGCATTTTCTTTAAAGGGATGGCAGTCAACCTTATCACCACTGAGTATAGCAACAGAATTGTTTTTAATCTACCTTAGAAGCATCACTTATTTGAATTAGCCTTTAAAAGCATGAACTTACTATGATATACATATATGTAATAATGCACTATTAAGTCTCCTTTTTATGGCTACATATGAGACTGGGCACATATGTAGCCAATTATAATATAATTTATAAAGTTTTCCCTGAATATATTGTATCAAATAAATTGTTTTAATTTGTTAACCAGATTACAGATTAATGTGAGTCTAGTCAATTTAGTTTACACATCATTAAGAAGTAACAACTACATATAAAGTATAAGAATAATTCAAATACTACAGGATCATGCATGCATACATGTGAATGGGACTAATTAGACTGCCTGTGAGTAACAGACAATTTGATTACCTTAAAATAACTGGATTACATAATATTATGGGATGATGGGAGTTGTGATCTAAATTCTAAAATATTTGGAAAGCACCATTCCCAAGTCTGTTTTAGCCTACCAGAATGGCATAGTTATTAGACCTGAAAGAAACCACATAACCAGACCCACCCAAGTAGTATGGCATTCATATACATATTGAAACTATCTGAAATTATACCACAAGGAAGCAACTTCCATTTGCTATATGATTTGGTATATGAATAAAGAAACATACTTCTAAATAAAAGTGTATAGAAATAGAGACAGAAACTTAATCTGCAATCTTAACAAGTAATTCCCATAGAAGTGAATGAAATATGTTTTCAAAAAACTTATCAAGAATCAGTTTGGCAAGTTTATCATCTAATCTCTAATGTTCCCATTACAGTCACCCTGAGAACTGCCACAAAAGCAATTGATTTAGAAACACCATCTATGCTCCTAAAAACAGGATAGGAGGTGTCAAACAAGTCTTAATATGATAGGACATACTATACACACAGAAGCTATAAAATATTGTCTGTATAGTAAAGAGGAAGGCCTTGTGTTGATTTTCTCCTACCATGCTCCCACTGAAGTCTATCTCATTCAAATATGAACAGAATTAATGCCCATGGCTGGTGATAAAATCCTTATTGTATCTTCTCTCAGCAGAAATGCAAAGAGGCTGGTCAAAGTAAGATTCATTCTATTACAGTAAGCCACAAATATGTGTGGATGTTTTCCATGTTATTCACTAACAGTTTGGCTGGCACTTTTTGTCCCTTGAAATAAAAATGTTCAGTCGTATCTCAGTAAAAACTATACAACAGAAAGAAGAAAGCCAATACTTTCTTCCTATCTGCCAATTTCTGCAATACATATTTTATAGTTAAATCATGCAAAACTACTTAGCTAGTACAAAAATGAGATTTATGCACATTTACCTACAAAAACTTTTCACTGAATACTACGTAGTTGACCTCTGAGTAAGTGTATATAGAAGAAGAGGCAATGAGGTGCAATGGTTAAGGCATTTGCCTGGAAGCAGGAAGATTCTAGTCCTCACTTAGGTACATTTTTGTCATTTTTCCTCAGCCCTAGACTGGAAAGGTGGAAAACATTGATCTACCAATCTACACTGGATCAGTGTCGTAGTTTATAATCCATAATGTTCAGTGAAGAGGATTTTATCCTGAAGTGGACTAAATTTGACATGATAATAATAACAATCATAATGTATAGAAAGCTGTGTCAGAAAAATCCAAGTATTCCACAGAAAGAAAAGATATGGATTCTTCTTAAGCATGAGACACTTCAAGGAAAATAAAGGGGAAGGGCACATTAACATATTTCTAGTTTTTGGCCAAGATGTCAGTCCTCTATTATTTTTTCTTTCTCTTAAAAAAGAAAAGCAAGCATTGCAATCACAATGGTACAAGATCTGCAAAGTTATTACAGCAAAGAATAATTCTTATTAAAAAGAGAACAAGGCTTCCATACTCCATTATGGAAGTAGTGAGACCAACTTTCTGTGGTCTTTACTACTAATCACCTTAAATAAATCCAGCAGTTGCAAGAAAATTGGGGTTGAGTTGGAAAGTTATTTTGAGCTGCAACTTCTATTGAGAGAGACTGACATTCTCACTTTGCAAGATTTAAATATATAATCACTAATACCCTCCTTGTGTTTTCTATCATTTTGCAACAATCTCCTAATACTGAGGTTGTTTCAGTTGCATTTTCCCATTAAGACAAAAGCTAGGGAAGTAATAGAAGATACATACAACTTTTTGGAAACCGAGTCCTCTACCACAGTCCCCAGGCAGGCATAAGGTTCCCTGTCCCTCCCCCAAATGAACTCAGAAATGTTATCTCCCATCCCATAACAAAGCAACAAATGGCAAACCCTTGAAACCCCCAAGCCAAATAACAGAAAATCTAAGCATCTGTCACTTCCTGGGGTGAAGGAAATAGATTGAGTGGGTAAACAAAAGGAAGAAACATTATTTTAAGCCTCTAGTTTATTAACAGTCCCTCTCTAATCTGGCCTATAGCCTGTTATTTCTCCAGTAGGCTCAGATTCTCCCATTCTTCTTCAAGACAAGCCAGATTCATCCATTTATTTGTTTATGTATTTATTTATTAAATATGGAAACTTAGGACCATATTATTCCACTTGCAAATGATGAAACATGCCATCTCTCCCTTCTATTAGAGTGCAGGGCAAACTAGGGTAGCACTGGAAGAGTTCTAGAAAGAGGCTAGGGATAGAATGATTTACACCAGGGATCAAAGAGTGGCCCAATAGCACCTTTTTGCCTGCTTCATGTCATCAGGAAGGCAAAGAAGATGCAAGAGACACCAAATGTAAGACATGTTTAATCTCCCTGAGGAACACCACTTTTTCACAGTTGAATGCACAATCAGGCAACTGCCTTTGCAAGTACTGTTAAGTCTTCCACTGGAGTCTCAAACACACTTCAGACTCTTCCCCCCCCTTGTTCTCATAAATCTTACTGCTATTAAAGGAGAAAAAAAAGAGAAAGAGATGCCGGATGAACTGGCCACAGCAGTCAGCCTGCCACCCCGCCATGGCGCAAGGTCAGATGTTAATAGGGCCGCTTGTATTCAGGTCCTCTAAACAATCGCAAAGCTTGTTGAACCGAATCCTAATGTTTCCTGAGCCTGAAAAGTTTTGGGCCAGCCAGGGAGCGCACAGGAAATAGGATTCTCCTCCCCAAAAAACAAAGGGGGAGAGCAACCGAACAAGCCACTCAAACTCAGGCAAATTTCCCTTGGTAGTTTCCTGGTTTGCCTCTGGCTTCACTCAACACCGATTAACCACACTCAGCTGGAAAGAGAGGCAGCAGAAGTGTTTATTGAAACAAAGAAGTAGACATCCCCCTTCCTTTAAGGGGGGGAGCTGGTCATACACCCCCCCACTGCCATTGAGAAACACCGTGTAGTCAAAGGAGAAGGAGATTATTCTTTGTATTTCTCCACCCACTGCAGGAAAAAAAAAAAAGTTGGGGGGGGAACCCTGCTATCCCCAGTAGCCATTTCACTTCAGAGTAGAGTCGGGTGGGAGAAAAAGCGGACAACTTTTCCATCCCTCGTGTCTGATCTAAAGGGAGTATTCTCTTCCTTATCTTCCACGCTGAGACTTGGGGCTTAAAATTGTTAAAGCGAGGATGGCGCGGCGGCGAGGTTACAAGCTCTACACAGCTCCCAACACGACGATGCCATTGTAAGGAGCCTCCGGCATTTGATCTGGCAGGCACGCATCGCCTCAAGGAAGCGGGGGGGGGCGGGGTGTGTGTGTGTAACAATCTTCGTGGTCTCTTCAGGAGAGTTTTTCCCCCTCCCTTGAAACCGCGGGAAAAAGGACCGCATTCCCGAGGCCATTTAGCCCCAATCCCTTACGAGAATTAACCAAGATCGCTGGTGAACCCCCAAAAGCGCTTTAAAGGCGAGTCTATAAAACGCACGCAGCTCGGCAGGACTCGGGATGGCTGACTTCTGAGTAAGCCTACGAAGGCTAGAATTACTCCCAGAGAAAAAGCCAAGGCGTGCTTAGTCCCCAGCGAAGGTTGTTTGAAGCCGGGGAGTCCGGCAGGGCAAGACCATCGTGCTCAGGAAAGGACAGAGATGAAGACATCTCTTGTCCCCCGGCACAAGGCTGGCTTAAGTTAAGGGAGACTCTCACTCTCGGGGGTGGGGGGGGGAACGGGGGACTGCTGGGAGTTACGACGGGGCCCTTCCCCTCCCTTCCCCCCCGAAGGCTCCCTCTCCATCTCGGTGCAAACGAGGAGCAAGGAGGAACAGGCGGGGTCCCGCCACCACGTTCAACAGTTCGCTTTCAAGTGGGCTCAGCCCGAGGGCAACAACCTCCTCTTGCAACCCTCGCTTGCTCTTGGGGATGAAAGAACAGCGGGAGGCTGCGAGACGTTGCTCAACCCTAGCACGGCCGGAGCCGTCGGAGCTTCTTTCGGGCTTACCTGCCGCGATCAGAGGAAGAAGCCCGGACGCTGCCAGCAGGACTAAGAAGGAGGCGCTGGCTGCGCCCATGCTGGCGCCGGCCAAAAACGAGGGACGAGGGGGCCGCGGCCGCCGGTGCACAAAGAAGCCTTTGTGGCCTCGTTCGCGTCTCCTCTGGGCTAAGTGGCGGCGGCGGCAACGGCGGCGGACTGGAGTTTCCCGACTAGGTTGCCTGTCCGACCAGCCCCCGTTGGCTCCTAGCTGAGGGAGGAGCTGCCGCTCCGCCTTCTCCTGCAACTGGCCGCGGCGGGCGAGGGGAAGCGGGAGCTGAGGCCGCCTTGTGGGCGCGGACGTCCCTTCACGCTGACCAGCCTCTTGTTCGGGCTACCCTGCAGCCCGTCGACCGACCTGCAGTCCCAAAGCGAAGGGAAAGCGAGCGGCCGGGGGAAGGGAAGGGGGAGGCGCTCCCTTCTTTTGGCAGCCTTCGTCCGGGCGAAGAAAAGGACGGCAGAAAGGCCGGCCTGGCCCCGGGCGCACGGCCCTGTGAGGGACTTCGGAAACCAATCGTGAAGGCGAAAGATTGGATGCCAAAGGCAGCTCACGTTGCCTTTGCAGCTTCATTGGAAGGCCCAAATGGGAAGTATAACCTATCAAATTTAGTGGGTCTTAACTCCCGGGTAGATAAGACACACAATAGTCTCACCCAGCATTTGACTTCTCGGAAGCGTTGCATTATCACATTACAAAATCGCACTGAAGTAGGAACGTTATTTACGACAAAAACTGCGCCTGTGGAAGGGGCTACAAATGTTGTTAAGTTGTTCGTGCCTTTTAAAAGCATCTCTCTATAATAACTGATCAAAATGTACACCAACTTTACTTTCCACAAAAATACCAAGTTGGCTGCTAGTCGGATAGATCCTGCAGATTTATATAAATACTTGATTTCTGCTTAACAAGCAAAAACAATCTCTTCCCAGTCTGGGATTACTTTAAATGTATATAGACAATTTAGATTTAACAACATTAACCCTTGATCCCTTTTGCAGATAACTAAAGCTACAGCTGCCTGGATTCCCTGGCTTTCCATCATAACAAAATCCACTTTTTCAGGATTGAGTTTCAGTCAGTTCACAAGTTACCTTGAATGGAAATGTTGGAAAGCTCATTACTACACCTGGCTCTGATGAAAAAGAGAAATCTGAGTTGGGAGTTGTTAGCACTCTGGTGATGCTTCATCCCAAGTTCCTTAAGAATCTCTCCCAACTTTTTCAGATTCTTATTCAATAGCATGTAGGACAATTTCCAAAATGGATTCATGGTGAACCACGTAAAACAGCTGCTACAGTACAAAATAATAGTTTCCCAGCAGCACTTTTAGGAACTAAGATAATGTTACCATTCACCTGGTAGTTTGCCCACGGGTTAAAATTCCACAGCTAGTGGTATCCAAAATCTATTGAATATCCCAGCATTTATTTATTTATTTATTTATTTATTTATTTATTTATTGGTTCAATTTATATGCCGCTCTTCTCCGGAGACTCAGGGCAGCTTACAATGCGTTAAGCAATAGCCTTCATACTTTTGTATATACCTGCTTAGTAAGGCTTTTATCACCTCCCCAAGCAGTGTTCTTTTTATACAAAGTCAGTTTATTGCCCCCACAGTCCAGGTCCTCATTTTACCTACCTCGGAAGGATGGAAGGCTGAGTCAACCTTGAGCCTGGTGAGATTTGAACTTGCAGTAATTGCAGGCAGCTGGCAGCTAAGTGCTACTTAACAGCACTTTAGTCCACACCAAGGCTCCTGGTTTATATCAAGATAGCCAAATTCTTTTTATTCATTTGGAGTTGATGATCCAGACAAACCAAATCCATAATCCCTGATGGGAGGATGTGATGTTTACCACATATGCATTTAGTTAATGTAAAACTGGCTAGAGAAGAAAAATGGCATTTTGCCAATAAAGATTTTATATTAGTATCATTGATAAGCACAGATAATTTTAGTTACTGTTTTTACTCATATTCACTTGTTGATATTCTATGGAGGGAGGATCAATGATGTGTGAAACTGGCTTATCCCTATTGGCTGTAGCCTCAAATGTTGCATGTTGATTTACAAACTATGAAGAAAGAGGAAACTTTTCCTGTTACTCATCTGAACACACTATGAATGCTATGGCCCTTCTGCTTTCAGAGTTCTCTATCCGCACTGATAGGATTGTTCTCCTTGCTGAAAATTTAAACACACTTAATCTAAGAGTTAGACTTAGACAACGCAGTAGCAATATGTAGTCAATTGTGCATAGGAAAAAGCTGTGAATCATTCAAGGTCTGATTAAAACTATCCCTCATAAAATTATTCCCTACATAAAAACAAGTGGGTGTGACATCCTGAAAGTGTGATAAGATGTGGGTATTTGAACAGTTTTAATCATAAATATTGCAAATATAGTTCATAGCATCTGAAAGCATTTTAATTATTTGATTCCACCATTTCTTACAGCTACTGCAAGAGAAGATAAATACCAAAGTACATAAGTTGTTTGTATAGAGAAGTTAAAACATCAATAAAGTCTTTGCAAAGACCATTCCAAGATTGCCAGCTCTGAGAAGTCCCTGCATTGGGACACCATTTGATTTCTTTTTTCTAAAGATGGGACAGTGAGAAGGCTTTTCCCCCCTTAAAATGGAGGCACAAATATAGCATAGTATCAATAAATAAAAATGAAATAAATGTACTAATTGTGATAGCATAACAATCAAGATGGCCAGTATCAGGGCATAAAGATAATCTTAAAGGTAGAATGGCAATGTCTAGGATATTTATCTGACAGTATGCAAACGAATGACACCGGTGGAATGTTAGATTTCCAGGGATGTCTGAAATTTGATCTTAGAAAATTATAAACAGACTAAGGGTCCAAATGAATTTTGAATGTTGATACTTTTACAATGAAATTAATTATAAGGAACAAACAACTTTTATGGGAAATAATCCTGTTTTGGGTTTTACAAGACAAAACAAAGACAAGCAATTTCCTGATTTCAAAAATGATAATAGAGAGGACTAAAGTTTTTAAGTAGAGAAGATTTACAAGCCTGTAAATATTGCAAAATATTATAACAATAAAAATACTGAAGGAGACTTTTGAAAAATGGAATTATAAAATAATAGCTGCACTATCAACAATGTCTGCAATAATGTCTGTTTTTATGGACAGGCTATGTCCAAAATATGTTTTTGAAGAAATGATAGACGTATGACAAAATTTATTATCATAACAGGACAGAGATGGTATTGAAAATTGACTTACAACTGACAGGTCAAGAGAATGACTTAGGAAATGATTTAAGAAAATGGATCTACTTTGCTATTTTACCGCCCAAGGTTTTAAAATTTAAAAGGGAAATACAAATGACAAACCAAGAGAGTGACTTGAATTTTTTTTTCCTATTGGGTTTAAAAGAGGCTTATTAATCCCTTGAAAAAACTCTGTGTGATGGGCTAAAGAAGAAATGAAGTCAAATCCTACAGCAATATTTGAATAAACTAAAGATTAAGACTGTTAGAAGGAAAAGGAAGGAATATAAAATTGTTTATTTGAGCAGGGTTAAAATAATAGTTACTTCTGATCATCCTTTATGGACTGTGTGCTGACAGCGGGACTGAAAAGAAGTTTTTATTTATTTATTTATTTTACTCCTTCTTTGCATTCTATGTTCTTTAAGTTTAGTTTAGCTTAGTTCACCATTATAATCAAAAGTCTTAATAAAATTATAGACAGCAAATTGGAATGGCAGGTATTAAACCAAAAGGTCCCTTTTTCCTATAAGCTATTTTATATTGGCTAGTTGTAGTCTAGTGAATAATTGCAGCTTTCTGGACCCTGGCTCCAGATTTGTTAGGAAATCCCAACCAATAAAGAAGAAAGAATCAATACTACTGAAGATCATTTGTTTCTATGACCTCCCCTTGAGTCAGAAATTCAGAAATAAGAAATAAGAATATATTGAAATAGTACTCCATAGTATTTTGAGTTGCATCCAGAGTTTCTCTGCTATGAATGGAATGGCTTCTTCCCTCTAATGATTCCAATCCACTTACTGGCCGGTTCTTTAATTGCCAATTTGAAATTCATTTTGAAATCATGACATATTTATTTCAATCCTCTGATAACATAGACTAAATTTTAAGCAAGGTTTGGCTAATTCCTGGTGATAGTAAACTGAAATGAAAAGCTATTTATGTACTAAAAAGGGAAAATAGGATATTGCAAGTATGGCAATTCACGAGATTCAATGTTTTCGTATGTTCTCATATGAAATTGTTTTTTAACAGATGTTATATTTTATTGCTTAACAAAAACCCTGGTTACTATAGATTTGGATAAAAAGTAACAAGCTTTTTCTCAGATCAACAAGCTTTTTCTCAGATTAACTAAATAAAGTTGGGACAGTGCAAACGGTTCAGGTAGTTTTTCATTTAATATTTAGAACGAATAGGCAATAATGTTTAAGAAATCCTAAAACCTCAATTTTACAGATAATTGAGGGAAGGGTGTCTGTTAAAGCACATGTCAATTAAATCTAAATATATGTGATGTATGTACATTCATCATCCAGTTCCGTTTGCCTGACAGTCAATCCCTATAAAATATTATGATTTTCCATCAAAGAATATACATTTGAAATACTGTAGATTATATATTTTTCCTAAATTATATAAAATTTACATGCAGACTCTAAATGTTAGTTTTATAAATCTGTGGGGCAGAATAGTAAGGCAGAAATATTAACTACCTAAATAGAAAAATGTGCATAGAAAAAATGAACATTAGAATATGAATGTGTTTGAAAACAAGGTCATAGGTATTGTGTAGCAATCACTTCAGCAATGTTGAGGTGGGGGGAGGAGAAACAAAATGTTTAAAGGGTCTTGTAGCCCATTAATCTTGTCTAGAGGAAAATATGTCCATTGATAAATTTTTGTTAGTCTTAGCTGCAACCTGAACATCTATGTCACTTTTAAATAAAGTGATCAAAAACCAATTGCTCTTTCTATCAAACTGTCCAGATTGATTATAGCAGTAATACACAGTCTAAGATCAGATTGTCCCAGAGAACATGAGCCTTTCTCGAAAACACAGGGGATTACATTTCACTCAATTCAGTGTTAAAAGTAAATTGAGTAACGTTACCCAGTGAGGGACTAAAATTCTTTCTGATTGGCCTTTGAAATTTGCAAAACATTTCAAGAGTGATTTATTGCAGTTGTCAAAGTCATTTGGAAAAGAACTCAAACAGTATGTAGCCTTCTTATTATGATTATTCTGTCTTCTATACATGTGAAGAAGTGTTCAGTCTAAAAGAATCGTTCCATAAAACACAGAAACACTCTTGGTAGATTTTGTAAGGGGTCTGGGCTACAAAATCTTTTGCCACAAAAGGATTGCTCTTCTCCAAATTTCACAACAACTTGGAGAAAAATTTTAATCACAGTACATTTTTTTCCAGTTAACTAAGAGCCATTTGACTGCTAAACAACTTGTTTCTATGTATGGTCCTTCTCATGTTCTGTATGTGACTACACTGCATGATAGAAACAAAAAGGGCATCTAAAAGCTGCTCTTGGTAAGGAGAATCAAGGAGAGCACTCTAATAGGGTTTTTTTTTAGGCACTACCCAGCCTAACTCAGGTGACCCGAAAAATAAATGGCATACGATATTGGGAACATTGGGAAGAGTGTTTACTGTTTACATAACCTTGGGTTCGTTTCCAGAATTCTTGAGGAAGTGAGGACTGTTGCCTATATAGCCACCTGGCCTACATAAAAAGCAAATTACAGGCATGTCTTTCTTCTCTCCCATGCCTCCACTCACAATTCAACTTTCTATATATTGTAAGCAAAGCTTCTTATCTGCCATTTAGGATTGGATGGATTAAGACCAAAATGGGTTGGAGTGGAAGGGAGAGAATGAGACTTTGATGGATATATTTTGAGAGCTGAAGGTAGAAATTAAGTCATAGAAGAAAGTAGGATGACACACAAAACAGAAGTGGAGTGGTGGAGGTAGATGAAGTTCTGAGCAATAGGAAGGGAAAAATTGAATGCATCATTCAGGAACTAATGTAGGATCACAGTACAGGATGAGTGAAGATACCACAGCATGAGAATCTGACAGAATTAAATTTAAAAATTAGCACTTATGATGAGCAGGAAGACATGAAACAGGAAAGTCCTTATCACAGTTTCTAAATGAGCAGGGTTGCCTCATGATTGTATTAACGAAGGGTTAACAAAGCCATCCAAAGTGCAGCAAATCAGGGAAGGGGAAGTGTTCCAAAATTGGAAACATTCATCAAGCAGTGCAAATTTCCTCACAGCACATCAGAGACTGCAGGTCATCTGCTGGAAAGACTTTTTGTGGAACATGCATGGATTGATTAGTAGGAGCCCAGGAAGAAAAGGGTCCATTGTGTAGGTTTACTTTCTAAGATACTGTAATTTCAAAATTACAATGGTATCTTTATGCAGATGAAACTATTTCAAGAACCAATTCTCTTTGATTTGACCACTAAAACTCAAACACCCCACATATTGGACAAATGTTTACAAACTTATACAACCTAGGAAGGGTCATGTTACAAAATGCATGTGATTTTTAAAAATTGTCCTGACTGAACTGCATTTTGCAAATTAAAACAGCGGTGATGACAATATAGAGATCCAACAATTTTCACAATTTTCCTGTTTTCGGAAGATGAACGTGCAAAATGAGAAGCAAAATTAATTCCCCTCCTTTCTTGAAAACAAATCCACTCTTGTAAGAACCTGATAGAAAGATTGTACTTATTAATGCAATCTTTAATTGATTTGTACATAGTTATGTGCTAACTTTCTGAATTAAAACAGTTGAAAATAAAATCTGCAATATATGTCTTGAGAATTACATATCAAGACAAGCAGTCCCATTCTTCATTTAGTTCCAAGAACACTGTGTCAAAGAACAAGGAAAGCATTTTCAGGCAAACATGGGCTACATATGATCACTTATCCTATTAAATCGCAAAAATCTTGGATTCAAGAACATTAAGGCATTCCTTGTGTAAGCATTTACTACTGCAATGAATTGTCAGAGGAGACCTCCTTATGTTTCTCTTCTGAAATCTAAATAATAAATAACACATGATTAAAACATAATAAGCTTCCCATATGTTCTACAAAACATTTGCTGTTATTTTTTTTTCAGTACTTTGGGGAGGGGAAAACTTTCCTGGGAGAAGAGAAAGTTATCTTCGCTGTTAGGTCTCTTCTTATTTGGTGCTACATTGCTGTATTGAGCTACTTCCAAGCTACTCTTAAATCTGCTAAACTCATAAAGGCTAAGGGAGGAGGAGGAGGAGGAGGAGGAGGAGGAGGAGGAGGAGGAGGAACAGCTACAAATAATATATCCTTTTCTATCTACAGTATATTAAAGTTACATGGTTTTTAATTTATTTACGCCATGCCCTTGAATAATTTCCTTATCTCTTCATGCAGAAAAAGTATAAGGGGATTTTGTCCTTGTTATATATTCAACTCCTCCTCCCCTTACAATTGTATAAGATCATAAACCTTGCCTGCTGGATTGGACCCCTGGCCTCTCTAGTCCAGCACCCTGCTCTCTCAGTGGTCAATCACTAGTCTCCTAGCAATATAGAATTCAGTATAAAAAACTACTGCTATTAACACACAGCCTTCTATTCCTACCACCAAGGCTAACTGAAATAAAAATTACGCTGCGTACAGAACATGTTTAGACTTAGTGCTTGGCAGAATACCAGAAAATATATTTTTTCCACACACCAAGAGACACACAGAGAACACTGTTCTGTAAATTTGGCATAAGAGATACCATTGTTAAGAAATAACAACAGGCAAATCAATCACACTCTGTGTGTCTGCGTGTGCATGTGTGTAAAAACAGTTGCTCTCTTAAGCAAAGAATTGTATTTTAATTTTTCTTTTCAATTTTTAAAAGTCTTTTCTTGGTACAGTAGGATGACATTATATATGGTAGCTGCAAAGGTGTTATATTTTATGGGACTTCAGGTTAGGAACTAGAAAGGCTGCAGATTTTGCACTTCCAGGCCACATCTTGATATAGCAAAACACACTTTCTTTTTCTTTGAATTTAGAGAAGGGACCATTAACACTTTAGATAAAGTCTTGGAGGCTTTTGCAAGATCAGATCTTCCTCCTTCTGGACATCTTTGCAACTGAGATATAGATTTTTGTGGCATTTTAAAGGCAAAGATACTCATCTCTATGTAAGCTTTCCAAGGTTGCACTCTGTTTCTTTGCACAAATACTGTTAAAAATATATTCCTGCTAAAAAAAAGGGGGTGGTGGTGGAGATACCTCTAAAAGCCTCCTCCTATCTCTCTAAGCCTGAGGGGAGATCATTCAGCAGTATCAAACATGTGCTTTGCACATCCTTTCATGTAGCAATTAATTTACAGTTTCCAAGTTGCTCACAGGTCTGGGAGAGATCTCTGCTTGAGAGCCAAGTCTATGGCTCTCAATTAAAAAAATGCATGTACAGATCACCCTCCCTCAACAAATGGTGCATGGAGAGGAGGGATGATAAACTTTTTAATTCCCCTGGCCTTCCTCTACATCAGGCCTGTCAAACTGGTGGCCCACGGGCCGGATATGGCCCATACAGACCACACCCAGACTCATGCAGGCCTCGGCCACATCAGCTCTGCAAAGGCAAAAAAAATCCCGATATGTCGCGATACAGCCCGATACGCCACGATGCCACCCGCGATGCCATCAGGTTTGATATCCCTGCTCTGCATCAATCCTCATCTCCATTGCAAGCAAATAACTTTTTTTTTGTACAAATATATTGTGTAGAAATATCATTAACTACAGTATATCTGTCTGTAAATGAAGTTAGGGATGAAACCTGGGGAGTTGCTGTCCATTATTAAATAAATTTATATTAATTCTTTTCTCTCCAGGACAGTATACCAAACCCATCTTCTTTTAATTTTCCCTCATATCAACCCTGAGAGGTAAGTTGGGCTAAGATATACTTAATAATCCAAAATCACCTAGTCTGTTTCCATGGTTGAGGATGAACTTGACTCTAGGTGTATTCACTCTTAGTTTAACAGTTTAATCACTGCATGCACAGACCAGAAGCATGAATGACTCGACTTTGTACAAGGAAACTTTGGATGTTCATCTGATGTTCCTATTGTGTGGAGCTATCACATTACCCTCTCAGAATCCATGCTTTGTTATTACAGCGAGGAGTAAAACATATACATTCCTGGGGGCTAGGGGAATAATAATAGAGGCTTACAAAAGAGCAAACAGCTTCTGGGCTGCTTAATCTATTCTTTTACATCTTTAGAATGCAAGCTTAAGATTTTTAAACATCTGGTCACAAAAAATTGTTTGCTTTCCATTTGATGAAACAAGATCTAGTCAAAGATTTGTTTGCAAGGCCATCTGTAAAAAATATGACTGGCGCAAGGAGCCACAAATTGTAGATACAAGTGCCGCTAAGTTCAGTGGGACTTTTTTCCAAGCATGTATGCTTAGGAAATTGTCACCTAATGATTAAAAGTCTTTGATCATCTTTGTGTTTAACTATGTGCTATTTAATACCAATAAGTTGACATTTCTTTCAAAATGCTGTTGAGAGCTGGTCTTACTCAGGCTTTAGTTCATAAATTTTCAGTGGCTACATAATTGCTTCTAGATTCCTGGGGGGGGGTATTTTTGTTCCATGCATTAAATCTGTCACAAAAGTAACTGGTTTTTAAGGACTCTGTCCTTCCAATAATATGCAGGTACAGGTGCTGATGTTAATCTGGAGACAATTAAAAGTTCACAGTTGGAACAAATGCCTAACTTTGCCTCTTCACTTTGCTGACTCTAACTTGCTTCACTGGAAATTGAAGAGTTTGTGTGTGGATTTCCAATTCTATGAACTTCTAGAGATAGAATAGAATAGAACAAGAGTTAGACGGGACCTTAAGAGGTCTTCTAGACCAATCCCCTGCTTAAGCAGAAATCATATACTATTTCAGACAAATGGTTATCCAATCTCTTCTTAAAAACTTCCAGTGTTGGAGCTTTCACAACTTCTGGAGGCAAATTGTTCCACTGATGAATTGTTCTAACTGTCAGGAAATTTCTTCTTAGTTCTAGGTTGCTTCTCTCCTTGATTAGTTTCTACCCATTGCTTCTTGTCCTGCCCTCAGGTGCTTTGGAGAATAGCTTGATTCCCTCTTCTTTGTGGCAACCCCCGAGATATTGGAACATTGCTATCATGTCAACCCTAGTCCTTCTTTTCATTTATGATGAAAAGCAGATGGAGGCTGCTTGAATGCATCAAAGAATGGTTTCATTCATAACAACATTCTGTACTAAAATACTTCTTCCCAATGCATTGCATAATCCTATTGGGTAATTATCGCCATTGTTTTCTCCTACTTTTCATTTCCATTTGACCTCTCCTTTTTACTATTCTCTCCCATAAGTGTGGGTCAATAGTGGTATTCACTTACCTTTGCTACCGGTTCAGAAATGTGAGCACATGCGCAGAGCATCCGTGATGACATCCGGGTGGGTGGACAGAGCCTCCCACCGCTACTGGTTTGCTTGAACTGGGTAGAACCGGTAGAATTCCACCACTGGTATGCGGGGGTATTTATCATTCTTTCTCAACATAATGTTTCATGCTTGGATAAAATGGACTGTAGCCTGCTATTATTGTTACCTCTATCAAGCAGACCAGACCAAGTCACAAACACAGTCAGGCCAAAAGCTCCTTTTGTTAGAACAGTTATACAGGTAGTCCTCATTTAGCAACCACAATTGGGACCACCAACTGAGTTGTTAAGCAAAGTGGTTGCTAACTGAAACATGATTTTACAATCTTACTTCAACTTTTTTTTATAGATCTACAAAGGTCTTAAATGAGAAGACTGGTTACTAAGTTACTTTTTCATCACTGTCATAAATGCAAATGAGCCAGTCACTAAATGAGGACTACATGTAATGAAGGGATCTTGTCAGTTTAAATATGCTACCTTTCTTGCCTCTTTTATTTTTCTGAGAATTGCAGCAGGAAGAAAGATCATGCCTTTTGGCAAATAACTCTTTGGGCCTGGGGTCAAGTTTTGTTCATCTGATTGTTGCCTTGTAGCAGATCTTCCTTCTGTCTTTCAAGACCATCCTTTTTATTCACTACAAGTATGTTGCAATAAATTGCCTTCACTTGTCCCAAAGAATGAAAGTACTGTTCAATATAGGAAATTAAATTAAAGTCTTCATTTAAAGGTGTTCTTTGTTGTTGCAAATGGCAAATTTATGAGTACAAAATTGCATTCAAGACATAAGTTACAAAGCAATTCAGTCCTTCATTTCCAGTGCAGAGACCTGAGAACCAGGGGTGGGTTCTACTTATGTTTACTACCAGTTCGCATGTGCAGATCACCTATGATGATGTCCAGGTTCAGAGCCTCCCGCCGGTTTCACTACCTGTTCTTGCAAACCGGTCCAAACCAGGGGCAACCCCCCACTGCTGAGAACCAGTAGTCCAGGGAAGGCTCTGAATTCCAGTCCTCCCTTAAGCATAGAAGCCAGTCACTTTTTTTCAACCCAATCCCCTCCCAGGAATATTATTGTTGTTACGGGAAAAATAGGAAGAAGAAATATTATGTACCCTGCCTTGAGCTGAACAAAATTAAAAGTGAAATATATATCTCTAATAAAGAAAATAAATCCATTCTCCATTACCATCCATTAATAATAGTACCATAAATATATACAGTATATTGAAAGACCTGAATAACTTCAGTATTGTATATTCCTGGAGTGGCCTACACAGTGTAAATACTGCACAAGACTTGTAAGGCATTGTATAAAATTCAGTGGGATGACCTCGTTCTTAAAGTAAAAATGGAAACATATTTTTTTTTACTGCTGACTTCAACTCAGCGAGTTGTGGTGAAATCAATCATGATGTGGAAAGGCAGGAGATGGTGCAGGCCTCTCTTATGTTGCTATTAAAATCTCAAAATAGGACAGGGCAAAGAAAAGATTTTGCACAGAGGAGTGTTTCATCCTTGATAATGAACTTTTTTGATTATAACACAGGTATATTTTTGTTTGAAGATAAAAGCAAAACAAAAGAGGACGTGGTACAATATTTTATTTCAATTTTGTGCAACTTAAGTTTGCAGACTGTGACTCACTTTACAAGATTATTCGTGGAAAAAGGAGCTTAGATCTGGTAACAAAGCTCTTTGTATTTGGTTAGGGAACAGAAGAAAATCTGGCAGAAATAGAATATACTTTTTAAAGAGTGCACTGGAAGAAAATGCAATGTGGCCTAGTCTGATTTAGCCTAATCTCTTTCTCTGCTCATACACTTAGAAGTCAGTTCCACTGCATTAAGAGTTTAATTGCAACCAAGTTGCTTTTACTATTTCTGAAATTTAGGCTACTGATTTATAAATTAGAATGCACTCTATAATAATTAGCATGAATTAAGTTGTTGGACATCCAAATTGTGGAAACCATTTAGCATTTTACTTTATGTTTGCTGTACATAAAGTAAACCACCATTAGACTGAAGTTATGAAGTTTCTTTCCTTGGGAGGCAATGGTACCCAACAAGGGTGTAGCCTCCAGATCTTCAAAAAGTTGCCACGAAATAATCATTCTTAATGGAAAACAAGAGGAAAACACAAATAAAAACTTACTTATGTATCAATCTCTTTCTCTTCCTTAAGAGAAGTTATCTTCATGCTGTTGAGAAGGAATGATCAATCCAAAGCCCACATTGTACTCTTTCTTAGAGGATGCTTTACAGTGATTCCACAAAAAGCTCTATTCTCTCTATTTATTCTCTCTATTGCATAACTGTTTTAGGCATAGTACAGATAATCTCACTGTTTCTTCATATTGTTTTCTTGTCTAATCTTCTCCCAAGCCCTTCTTCTTTACATCTGCTACATTATATCCTTGGATTTGTAGTACCAAGTGCTAAATGCCACATATTACTCAGTGGTGAAATCTGGCCAGTTCTATCTGGCTTGCATGAACCGGTAGTGCCGGCGGTGGGACATCATTACATCCCATTTTTTTTACCCTCTGAGCATGCGCAGAAGAGGGGTGTGTGCACTCCCGTGCTCTCCCATTCCTGAACCAGTAATGAAGGTAAGTGAATTTCACCGCTGATATTACTCCTAATCTCTATTTTACAGCCTCCAGAAAATTCCCAGTTTATGACACTGAAATTTGATGGCAAAATGGCTTCTTTCTTTCTCTTATTGACTTGCTTCTTTCTCTTTTACCCCATTACTTTTTCTCCCTCCTATGTACCAATTTGCTGCTTAATTTCTTTCAGCTTTGGTAGCTAGCTTCAGCTTCCAATCCTCATATGTGCTTGGAAGCAAGCCACATCCAAAAACTTGGCAACTAATTATGTCTTACTGGTTTAGAATCTGTTCATCTCCTATGGGACTTTTGCTGCTTCTAGTTTGTGGTAATTTTAAATCTATATGGTATGTAGCAATAACTAACAAATTGTTTCATATTGGTGTATCCCTCTTAAATATGAATTTCAATAGAGCCCTGGAGCTTACTAAACAAAGATAGGAAGATATTGAAATTAGCATAATTTAGCAGCAGCCCCCTGTTGGTATCATTACTTTAATGGCAACTTTAACCTGCAAGCTATTTTTCTGTAAAATAAAACATAAAATTGACATATTAGTAACAGAAGCCTCAATGTCCCTTTTGACTCTTAAAATCCTCCAATCCATTAGACTTAGACTTAGAATAACTTTATTATCACTTTAAATGTACACTAATCAGCATACATTAAAATGAAATTTCATTGCATACAGTTCTCAAAGGGTCATCACCTCCAATATACACTACATAAACATGACCAAAAATAAATAAATAAATTATGCATATACTCACATATATTATATGACCCAGAGAAACAACAGAGTCTAGTTCGAATGTATACATGTACCTGGTGAGAAAAATGAATCTTGTGAGTCTACCAGACGGGTTGCCAAAACATGAAAGTAAAAAGTTGTCTTCCAGGCTAAACACGGGTAGCAGAGAAGGATGAATAAGAGAAGAGAATAAGAATCCCATGGCTGCCACTGAAAAGATCTAATTTCACCAAGTCAATCTTTATCAGTGGCAGGACATGAAAATGATATTTCATTGATTATTCCAATGAGTAAGCAGACTCATTTGAAATCATATAGTAATTAGAAGGATTTACTTTGCTGGGAGTTGAGATCTAATGGGCTTATGACAATGCAGAAAACAACTGATTCTATGATCTTTTATAAAAACATAATCCTTATTTATAGTGATTAAAATGTAATTCTTTGTGTTCATTAGAACATCAGTGAGCTGTTGGACAGCATTATTTGGTCTGTTGTGTGGATGTTTGGGTGGTTAGGGGTGGGGAATTGTGGTGGGTGGGAGTGTGTTTGGGGATTGTTATGTGTGTTGAACCTGGTCTTTGGGTGTTAAGTGAATTTCGTTGTATGGGTATACTGTGTATACACATACAATGTCAATAAAATTGTTGTTGTTGTTGTTGTTAACTTACATTTCTTTCAACCACAGGAAATATTAGAGTAGAATAAATCCAATGTAATGCTAAGACTTTGAATTAAGATTGAGGACAGCCAAGTTCAACTCCAAACTCACTCAAGAAAGCTTACTTTGATCTCTTTGATCTACTCCCTCTCAGTCCAACCTTACCTCATCAGGTGGCTGTTAAATTAAAAAAATTAAAAATCGAATGGCTGACTTCTTTTAAGACAATGTGTATGATTGTGACTTAGATATGGTTTTGGGCCTCCCTACGTGACAAAAATGCAGCCCCTTTATCATGATTCAAATCTTGGCAATTTTCTCTTTAGAACAGTAAAAACAGTTGCCTTGTTATAATAATATGCTCCTCTGATTTCAGGGTCTTTCCTTCTGACTATGAAAGAACTAATACTCATGCTCATAATTAGCTCATCCTTTGCTATGTCCAGTCAATGGGTCAATCCCAAAAGTAGTTTCATAACCATCTTGGCACTACTTGAAATAAAGAAGGTACAATTGAGACTCACCAGAATAACACTGAGCCTTTCACTTTGTAATTTGGATTAATTTTTTTGAGAGCCTTTACACAAATGTTAATATAAACAAGGCAAAGTAGAGCTCTGAGAAATCCTGAGATCAAGAGACTAATCAGTAGTTCAAGTCCATTTTCTCAGAATAGAGTATGACCGCAATAATTAAAAATAGCTCCTCCTGTACTGGTTAAGCACTAGTTTATTTTCAAGTATGCACTGTTTCAGTCGTGCACTAACTTGTCTTGGGATCTACAGAACCACTTTTACAATTCATCTTAGAATAAAACCTCTTTAAGAAGAGCAGCGTGCCAACCAGAGGTGGGTTTCAGCAGGTCCTGACCAGTTCTGGAGAACCAGCAGTAGAAATTTTGAGTAGTTCAGAGAACTGGTAAAAATTCTGACTGGCCCCGCCCCCACCTATTCTCTGCCTCCCAAGTCCCAGCTGATCAGAAGGAAATGGGGATTTTGCAGTAACCTTCCCCTGGATTGGGGACGGAATGTAGATTTTACAATATCCTTCCCCTGGAGTGGGGTGGGAATGTAGATTTTACAATATCCTTCCCCTGGAGTGGGATGGGAATGGAGATTTTACAGTATCCTTCCTCTGCCATGGCCACCAAGCTACACCCACCAAGCCAAGCCATGTCCACCAAACCACACCCACAGAACCAGTAGTAAAAAATTTTAAACCCACCACTGGTGCAAACAAAAGCACATTTGTAGAAAACTTTTTGGGAAGCTTGTCCATACTTTTTTTTAAATAATAGATTTAAGGTAATAGATTTCTATCAGAAGATTTGATAAAATCTGAGTTCTGAGTACAGAATAAAAGTGCACAAATTGAAGAATTTCATTCTCTGGATTACAATAAAATGGAAAAATGACTCAGAAATTTGTGTTCATAGAAGAAAACCACATTGTAGATTTGCTGACTTTTTACCACTTTAAATGGTTTACTCACCCAGCCAAAAAACAAAAAAAGAATCCTAAGAATTTTAGTTTGTTAAGGCCTTCAAAAACTCTTAGAAAACTGAGTCCTGGACATCCCCTTGTTCAAAAATCCTTGCCTAATAATCTCCTCATTTCTGGCTGGATAGTTTCACAACAACCAAACTTACTTTCTCTCAAAATAATATTTCTAATGTGGAAATATTTGTATTTTACCAGTGCTCAGATTGCAAGACTTTGTGGAATTTAAGAGTAGCCTTTTTCATCTCTAGAAATTACTGATCCCAGAAACATTAAACTGTGTTTGGCTGTGTTTAAAGTTATCTCCAAAGGACCCTCTCCCCCAGAATAAAAGGATTGGAAAATCATCTCATTAAAAAAACTATTCCTGAAAAATTGAACAAATTTCTCAAAAATTCTATACCTTATCCCTTCTCTGAAAAATAACAATTCATATATCAATAAACAATCCATTGTTTCAAATCAGTGACCTTCCAATGTTATTTAATAATTATTTTGGCCATCCACCATGTACACAAATATTCTACAGTTCTAGATGTACCAGTTGTTAGTAATATGATCAACATCTGATGTCTTGTCGATGATCTTATATGAATTTCCACCAGAAATAACATGATAGTAAGATAGATCCAGAACATGTGAATTAATTTTTCAAATTCTGAAAAATAAGACAATTGCAGCAAACTTATATTCTCCAAGGCACCTGGAGACAGGACAAGAATTAACAGATGAAAGATTATGAAAGAAAGATCCACCTTGAATTAAAGAAAAATTTCCTGTTGGTGAGTACAATCAATGAAATGGCTTGCCTCCAGAAACCATGGGTGATCCTCATAACTCACTGGAGGTTTTCAAGAAGAAATTGGACAGCCATTTGTCCAGAATAGTACAGGGGCTCCTCCTCAAGCAGGGGTTTAAACTAGGATCTGCAAAATCCCTTCCAAATCTGTTATTCTGTATTCTGCTTATGATATCCAGTACTCACAAAATAGGATAACATTTATTGTCATTTTTTACTGTGAGTACACTGGCCCACATTAAAAATGAAATTCTGTTGCCTCCTCTCAAAAGAAAGTATATAGCTACCCATACCCATACATAACACACATATACACATGCTATATACATACATACATACATTTATATACATATACATCCACATCTACATCTACATCCATACATATAAACATAAACACACACACACATATACATATGCATCCATGCATATATACATAAACATACACTTATATACATCTACATCTACATCCATGCATATATACATAAACATACACATATATACATCTACATCTACATCCATACATA
The DNA here is from genome assembly GCF_029215685.1 of Pituophis catenifer annectens. NCBI lineage: Eukaryota > Metazoa > Chordata > Lepidosauria > Squamata > Colubridae > Pituophis > Pituophis catenifer. The sequence continues at coordinate 238,452,285 of NW_027256882.1, forward strand.
TACACACACACACACGCGCGCACACACACACACACACACACACACACACACACACACACACGTGTTTCCCCCAAAATAAGACCCTGTCTTATATTTTTTTGAACCCTGAAATAAGCGCTTGGCCTTATTGCCATGTGCTCAAAAGCCCGATTGGGCTTATTTTCAGGGGATGTCTTATTTTGGGGAAAATGGGGTACACACACACACACACACACACACACTGTCCATTTTGAATACATAATGGAAAAAGGAAACTTGAGAGTTTACAAGGTTGATGCCCTTTTCACAAGATGGATGCTGAATTTGCTGTTGTAATAAGGTTTTAAACTTAATTTTAAGGTTAAAAAAATTGAAGGCAACTTTCTACTGGTTCACAAGAAAAGGAGCATTTAAGCACCTTATTCTAAAGTTTGTGTAAAGAGTAATTCTTATAATAGCAGATTGAAATATTTAACTTACAAATGTATTGCTTACTCAGTATGGGACTATAAAGACATTTTCACTTTTTTAACACTAGAAACTAGGCTAATCAGTTCTTTTTCCTGTTCTACTTGTACTAGTTCAGGAGATAGCATATTTTCATCAAACAATGCTTTTATTGTAATACATACATCTATTCATTTTTTTAGCTGAAAACTTCTTTTTGTTCCTCTTTTTTTTAGTTCTGGAACAAAACCAGTAAAGATATACCAGGTACAATCTGGGTTTCCAATTTATCTGGAAATGCCGCAAAAAGCACTGATTACACATTTGGCAACTTAGGTTCACAGGCCAAAAATTGAAGGAGCTCCTTTAGAAGTGGAGCTGACCCCCTCCCCAACCCGCCATGCTTTGATCAGCAATCCTCATGTCACAAACTGCTTTTGAAATCTCATCTGTTTCAAGCGAGACTTGCTCTGTGGGGTGAGGGGCTGCAGTTTGAAAAATCATGTCCAAAGTTCCATTGGGCACATGGAACCAATTGAGTGGTTCACTGGATACCAGCTTTAAGAGACATTTAATGGCATGTATACTGAATATTTTAGAAAGACCCTTAATATACTGTACTTTCCCAAAGTAATTTCCGAGATCATTAAAAAAAATATTTGAAGGCATTCTCTCTCCTTGTTTCCTTCTCTTTCAAGTATGCACACAAAACATCTGTCTCTGGGTTTCTCTTGCCTCTGTAAACATACCACATGTTCCTGGAACAGATGTTGGACAGTCCTTTGCATCAGACAGATGCTGAAGAGCTTTCATGTCATAAGAAGTGATATGTGGGAAAGGGTGCACACAATAATATTTTTGGCATTTCCCTTTCCTGAAAACAAAAGCAAAACTCAACACTTACTTTTTATTATTTTTGAAAAAGAAAAGAAACAGTCCGAATCTGTTCAAAGGAACAGATTTCATTCCCATAATTCTCCAGTGAAAAGCATTAATGAGATCCTTTGTAGCATTTTGCAGTCTGAACTCTCTGACCCTCATAAACTGAAATTACTTTTAAAAACCCAGGATATTTCATCCTAATTTTCCAGTGACTGTTGTTTCCGCATTTAAATATGGAACAATTTTCAGATGTATTAGAAGCAGGTTTTGACAGAGTTTAAAGATGAAAACATAAAGTAATAGCAACTTCAAAGGAAGGTACAAAATTGGTTGTGACTCAAAACCGAAGTCTCTTCCTTTGGTAGATATTTTAGAAGTTTTAAATACCGGTATATAGTTGTTTCCACCATTGTGCTCTGAAAGATAATAAACACTTCTGCTATTAGTGTTAATTCTCATGCAATAAATGAATTTTGAATGTTTCAGATGGAGGCATCACAATTTTTTAAAGAGGTTAGCCTGAAGGTAACCTAAGCAATCCTTTTGTTTATGCTATGCAGGTCAAATTCTTATGTAAGAAAGAAGAATATTCTTCTTTCTTATATTTTATATAAGAATATATTATGTAAGAAATAATTATATTCATTCATCTCCAATGAATATAATACAAGCATTAATTCCATTGTTGTTAATTATCCTAGTGTCAATGTGACTATTCCAAATGACAGGGAAGGGATTAAGAGGAAAACAAAAGCCCAAGGTATAACATTGATTTGTCTTCTCAGTTTTGAGCTGGCTACCCAGCACTATTAGGGTGAGAATTCTGAAGAGTGGCGAAGTGGAGAAAAGGAAAGCACAGTCATGAGCATGTGATTTCTCACTTACCGGTAGTTGTCAGTCCCAATTGTGGAAATACAAGGACTACCTGCAAAGGAAGCTTGACAAAGACTGGAAAGTTGCCTTAATAAAATAATGTTCCAGAAGATTTCTTCTAGGAAGGAATAAGCTTCCTTAAGGCATTCTGTTGCAGTTACAACACAAAAGAGGGAAAATAAAGATGAGTCCAATAATTTTTCCCGTTCTTTCCATTTCCATTCTTATCAACTTCCTCACATTCAGAGTGAATCTTTGAAGCTAGAAGACTGCATCCAGTTTTGGTCACCACACTATAAAAAAGATGTTGAGACCCTGGAAAGAGTGCAGAGAAGAGCACCGAGGATGATTAGGGGGCTGTAGGCTAAAACATATGAAGAATAGTTACAGGAACTGGGCATGGCGAGTTTAGTGAAGAGAAGTACCAGGGGAGACATGAGAGCAGTGTTCCAACATTTGAGGGGCTATCACAGAGAAGAGAGGGTCAACCAATGGTGGGCTTCTACTGGTTCGCTCTGGTTCGCGCGAACTGGTAGTGGTGGCAGTGGGAGGCTGTGCCCACCCACCCGGATGTCATCACGGACGCTCTGCGCCCCGTGCACGCTCTCCTTTCCGAACCAGTAGCTAAGGTAACAGGAACCCACTACTAGGGTCAACCTATTTTCCAAAGCAACTGAAGGCCAGACAAGGAATAATGGATGGAAACTGATCAAGGAAAGATTCAACCTAGAAATTAGAAGACGTTTTCTGAAAGTGAGATCAATCAACCAATGGAACAGCTTGCTTTCAGAAGTTGTGGGAGCTTCATCACTGGAAGTTTTAAAGAAGAGACTGGACTGCCATCTGTCAGAAATGGTGTAGGGTCTCCTGCTTGGGCAGGAGGTTAGACTAGATGACCTACAACAGGAATGTCAAACTGGCATTGTCACAGCATCATCACATGACGTATCGTGACTTTTTCCCCCTTTGCTAAACCAGCCGTGGCCAGCGCATGATGCATCCAGCCCAACGGCCGCAAGTTTGACACCCCTGACCTACATGGTCCCTTTCAACGCTGTTATTCTGTTAGATTAAACTACAATCCTTTGTTATCATGGAAACTATATAATTCTCTGTGAGGTTTTTCTTGTATGGATGTGTTTTTTCATCTGTGTTGTAATGAGTTAGACAGCTGATAAATTTGATTTATAAATAAATAAACACCACTGTGGAATACTTTTGTATAGGCAAATAAAAACTTGTTAACAAAGTGTCCATACAAAGAGGATTTATCTTGTATTTTTAACTTGGCTCTTGTTATGCTTCTGTACACCTGTATGCATTCTATCAATGCATCAACTTTGTCCCATAGTGGTAGCATAGAGAAATGCTTGCTATCTTGCCATCAAATGTGAAATAAGGGACATGCAATTAAAAAGAAATCAGAAATACACAGTACATCTCTTTTATAACTGAATATTCCTTGCAAGTTTAAATAAATCAGTTCATTTACTATGGTCATCAGGTTATCTGTTGCACTCTTAATAGGACTCACAGCCTCACTGTTAAATAAAAATAATTTAAAATTGTTTAAATTGACAACATATTGTGAGATTGGATAGATCCGGGCAAGATTACTAAGACCTACATCAACTGATTGTTAAAAACACAAGAATAATGGCCATGATCTGCAGCCCTCTTATGGAGAGGGTTTCTTACTATAAAAGCTGATGTTAACCATAATGAAAAGATGAGGTGAATTTAATATAATTGACTCCCCACTTTTAAAGGGCCAAAAAGGGACAGAATGACCTACCATAAAGAGAGCTGAGCTTCCATTTGTTGGACTGCAGTTTGAAATAGTTTGTCCAGGCCAAGCCTGGTTAAAGATAAAGATGCCTAAAAAGAGAAACCAGGGTTTCTGAAGAAGCCCATCAGCACTGAGCTTCAGAAATCCAGATAATGAGCAGAAATATTGAAAGCAGCAATTTTTTATGGATATTTCTGTTATCATTACCATCCTTTCTTTACATTATGAAGATCTGAAGATTATAGCTAGTTCAACTTTTGTCTAGTTTTTACATCTTGACACAGGATGCAGGGTTTTTTTTAATGGCAGGATAGCTATCAGGTGTTGTGGCCCAACAGCAGCCAGCAGATCGGGCAGGAGATTCAGACAGTGAGGAGGTTGGGGAGGAACATGGGCCAGTCCTGGAGTCTTGGGAAGGCTCTGATGAGGGCTCTGCATCGGACGCAGAGAGGGAGCCAGGGCCATATGCCAGTTATCAGCTGCCTTTGGAGTCAGACATCAGTGAAGCAGATGAACAGCTGGAGCCTATTCCCAGTGTGCACATGTACAGATTTGCCAGACAAAGGGAACAGCTAAAGAACAAGGGTCAACTTGGGAGTAAGGCCACAGGTGGACGATGAATGGCCCCTCCCAGAGGGAATAAAAGAGGAGCGAAAGGGGAGTGGAGTTTGCAGGAGACAATTAGTTCATTACTGCATTCTTGCCAAGTATCATGGCGTCTGAAAGATATCGGCCTGGCTTGATAAAGGTCGGTAATTGTGAACTATCCTGAAAGACTGTGGGAGAGAGGGAAAGACTTTGCTGGAGAGGAATTCACTGTAAATTAAATAAAAGGGATTTATCGGACGAGGATTCGGCTTTGTGCTGCTGGGGAACCCTAGTCAGAACTTCAGGCTTTCATTCTTCCAACAGAAAATAAGAACTTTAGAGATTTCTTTAGGGAAAAAAATTGAGATCCCAGACTGTTATTTCCTTAAAGTGCAAACAGAAAAGACTTTCTCACATAGTAAGCAACTGCTGTAAATACACTGTGATAATTGTAAATTGCCTAGATTGATAAGATATAAACATCATCTGCACATCAGAGTTAATTGACTAAAATCAAAACAGACTTGCAGAAGATTCCTATAGCATTGCTAAAAGGTACATGCAAATACATTTGACATGTTAGAATAGAAGGTTGGATGGAGGGAGGGAGATAGACAGGTAGGCAGGTGAAGAGATAGCTAGATGATAGTTGATCAGACAGATAGGCAGATAACCAGTTTCTTATATGGATGGTCTGATAGAATCACCCAGTAGGATGATTCTCCTGTATGATTCCCCAGATACCTCTCTAGATGTCAGCTCGGGGAAAGATGAACTGGTTCCTGACATGTCAGGAGCTGAGTTGATTGATGGCTCCGAGCAGCTGTCTGTGAGAGATTGACTGAGGCTCCAGGTGGAAAAAGCATGCAGCTGCAGCCAGTCAGTGAGGAGGAAGAGGAACTGCCTTCTGCAACTGATCCAAGAACAGATAGGGCAGAGAAAAGGCAGGAGCAGAGAAGGTCAGTCAGACTACTCTAGAAAGCCTTGCCCTTCTTAATGGGCTGCACCAGAAGCTGGCTATTTAGCATAGCAGACAGATGGAAGTGATGCTGGTAACAGTGTGTTTGTGTCCTAGCAGTGTGTTTTCTGGTCATTGTGATTCCTGCCTCGATTTGGACTGATACCATGCCTTGACTTAGATCGTGCCTTGGAAACTCTGGAAACTATTCTTGGCACATGAGTTCTCTCATATTGTGGATTTAAGTTGACCTGGTGAATTTATTTTGATTGAGAAACCTTCAAGTGCCTTGTGGACTTTTTGACCATTGCTCTGTGGCCAGCATTGGTCTGCTTGTGGCTGGACTTAATTGGGACAGTTCTGGGTTTTTGTTGAAGGGAATTGCTAGGGAATATTAATACACCACAGTTATGCATGTATTTGACTGAGTGGGACAGCACATCTGGTGATGCTGTCACCACACAGTCCTCTCATAAATCTTTACATGCTCTCTTGGTTATCTAGATTTAACATATAGGCAACAGTGTGTTGTGATTTGGTGCATCAAATTGTAAGTAGGTGATGATGGTGGGTTTGACAGGTGTTTGTAGAGTGCAAATGACCATTGAAGGCAGAAAAATAGGAAAAGGAAGAGTGTGCCTGCCAGAGCACACATCAGCTGGAATGGAGGCATTTGTACAACACTGAATCCAATCATACAGATAGATTGGAATGGGCTGTCCTACTCTTGTCAAAAGAAAGGGGGAAATGCTACTTTTGGTGTATGGCAAGAACATTCAGATGAAGATCACCTTCTCAACATACTATCAGTCGGCTGACAAGAACATCCTCTCCTCCTGCCCTCCTAAAATAGTAAATGGTATAACCCATCCATGCACTGAGATAGGAGAAAGTGCAAATGAACCCTAAGGTTGCTTCTGTCTTTAATAACAAGTTTGCTTAGTCAACTAGATGAACTTTATGTAAGTCACCAACTAGAGAGAGAATCCAAAAGGCCCTAATATTCTATTGTGCTTATATTATTGATCCAATGGTAATACATAAATATCACTGTGTCAAAATGGCGTATTGACACATGGAGCAATAGATATTTTACATAGTTAGATTTTGTCACTGCGTTATTTTATTTGCCAGCTGAACTCATCATTTCTGGACTGTCAGACTTTCCGTAGCTTGCCAACTTCTTATCAGTAAGCTACGTGCTTCCGCATTCTTTTGCATTCCTTCACACTCTCTTTCCTTTGTTCTCTTGCCAGAAAGGTCCGGCTGAGAAATAGCCGGCAAGAACTATTTCAAAATGTAGCAATTACTTTTCTTAGTTAGTGAGGTGTTTTATTTTCTTTATAACAAATAAATGAGTTTTATTAGAGAACTTTTCTTCGCGTTTCTTTTTCAGAATATTGCAACTTGGAGAAGCCTCGATCCATCCTCTAATTAAATCAGGGTGATTTGTCCCAGAGCCAATTATGGGATTAATCAATGCCCTGACAGATTTAATATCAAAAGACGAAGCTAGTTTTATATTAACATTTGATGGATACACTTTTAGTTTCTATAAATGTCATTCACTTAGTAATTGTTCTATTTTTTATTGATTTTATTAGCACTGTACTTAGTGTATCTTCTGATTGTTATATTTACACACACCCAGAGTGTAACAAAAAGAAATAAGAAACACAAAAAGTCCCTTCACTGCAAAATTCTATGCATAAGCAAGAAAGGTATGCCATGATAAAATCATGGCCATAGGATAGTACTGATTAGTGCATACACAGATTCATATGCATCAGTGGTGGGATTCACATTTTTTTACTACCGGTTCTGTGGGTGTGGCTTGGTGGGAGTGGCTTGGTGGCCATAGCAGGGATACTGTAAAATCTCCATTCCCTCCCCCCTCCAGGGGAAGGTTACTGCAAAATCCCCATTTCCTCCCGATCAGCTGAGACTCTGATAGGGGCCTGGTGGCTCAGCAGACTGAAAGCATTGTGATTAACACCAGCTGTCTGCAATTACTGTAAGTTCAAAACTCACCAGGTTCAAGGTTGACTCAGGCTTCCATCCTCTCTAAGGTAGGTAAATTGAGGACCCAGTTTGTGGGGGCAATAAGCTGACTTTGTATAAATATACAAAAAGTATGAAGGCTATTGCTTAACACATTGTAAGCCACCCTGAGTCTCCGGAGAAGGGCGGCATATAAATCAAATTAAAAAAAAAAAAAAATTCGGGAGGCAGAGAATAGATGGAGGTGGGGCCAGTCAGAGGTGGTATTTTCCAGTTCTCTGAACTACTCAAAATTTCCGCTACTGGTTCTCCAGAGCTGGTCAGAATCTGCTGAATACTACCTCTGATATGCATGCACCTGTGTGCACACATACACACCAAACTGCATAGGTGTCTGTAATGTGATTGAGATACTCTGTTAATTGCACCCAAGGGTCACTTTACCATGACTGCAATCTATAATAATAATACTTGGTCACATGATCTCCACCACATAAGACCCATCACAAGACCCTCCCCTGACATGACCCTCTCATCACATGACTACTGACCACACAAAGCCCTTATAAAGAGCAGAACACTGACACTGACATTCCCTAAATTCCACTGAAGATGTTATCTAGCCTGGTACCGAAATGTTTGGAAACCAACCCACAAGCTTGGAAAACAGACCTCCACCTCACCCTACACAGATATTGGCCAGGTTGCAGAGTGATAGGAAAACCAGAAAATAAAGTTAAACCAGCAGAATGCATATCACCTTGTGGCAATATAGTAAAATCAAACAAAAGATGATGAAGGCATTTGGCTTAAAAATGAAGTTGAAAAACAGGAGCCTTTTCTGCAGGGGAAAAAGTATCTTTTGGCAATTTGGAAGTACAGATTTCAACACAATACCACTCCTTCTGCACGTGATAAAAATCTGCCTAGAGAGAGCTGATGGTGCTTTGCATCAGTGCTGGGGTGCTGTTTGCTGCAGTATGTCAGGCAGACATGCCAAAATATGTGTTTGTAGCGGGACTGCCAGTTGAGAAGGAAGATTTAAGCTGACCAAGTAATTGAGCTGCAGTTCTTGGAACCCTTGGGAAATCTCATTAGTTTCAATGAGAATTACATAAATATATCCAGAAAAGGATATATTCCACCCCCAGCACAATTACAGTGAAAAATCAAGGAGAAGTTTTAAAGACAGAGATTTGAGTCAATGTTAAGCAATGAGTGTCCAAGGATTTTGATTTGATCCCCGCTCTGTGGGGTTCCGTTGGTTATTTAAACCATGTGTTATCAGCCTGGTATTTAGGTCCAGTCCTGCTGCTGTCAGCATTTATTTTAAAATCTGATGCAATATATTAACTCGGTTTGAAGAATAACAAGTAGAATTTGTTGGTGTAGGAGGAGGGGAGATTTGAAACAAAGAGCCGAATAAGATGGAAAGCTTATGGAAATAATAAAATTTTCAATGCTAGAAAAAGAAATGGAGTCTTCCCAGGAAAGCAAGTTTACGACCTTCTTGGCAAGTTCTAATCAGACGCATGTAACAAAAGTACATAACCAGCTTCTATATAAACAACAAGCATACATACCTTCCACTTCCAACAAAAGGATTACATTTTAACGTTACCATATTTTTCACAATTACCATATATAGAAATACAAACCCCAACTCTTTGGCACTGAATTGGGAGCAAGAATTATCCACAGTTGAAAGAGCCATTGATAAGGCACTTCTTTTTCATCAAGACATCATTACTGACTTGCTATTTCATGGTGAAGAGGAATATACTCATCATGTTAATATTTACAAGGCAATTCTATCGCTTTCTCCAGATAAGAAATCTCTTGGAGACTTTTGCCTTTCTAAAGTCCTTAGAGCAGCGGTTCTCAACCTGGGGGTCGTGACCCCTTTGGGGGTCGAACAGCCATTTCACAGGGGTTGCCAAAGCCCTCTCTCGCCCCCCCCCCCATGCCTTCACTCACCCTCACTCTCTGCTCTGTTGGATTGCCGGCCGTTCGCTTACCCCACCCACTCCCAATCTATTGCTGCCTCCTGAGTCCCAGCTGATGGCTAGAGGAAAAAAAACCGTTTAAATTCTTGCCATGGGGCTTCAAAGGGCCGCCCTATAGCCAGTGGTGGGATTCTGCTGGTTCCGCCCCGCCCCTTGCCCCACCCCTCCACACCACTATTTATTGCCAATAAATAGTGGTGGGCGAGGGGCGGGTGAGGCAGCAATTTAACAAATGGTTTGGTGTTTTTTTGTAATTTTATTGGCTCGCAGAGCTTCAGCATAGGCTAATTAGCCCTTGATTAGATCGGCTCCCGACTCTCAGCTCAAGGCTCTGCTGCTTGTTTGCTTGCTGGAGCAGTTTTTTTCCCCTAGCTATGGTGAAAAACTAAACCGAAAGTAAAGCAGGCTGTTGGCTTTGCTGTTGCTGCAACATTGGAAAATTAGGCAGGCAGATTTCTTTTCTTTTTCCTCACCAAAAAAGGTAGGTGCAAACAATGGGAAATTTAGGGAAAAAGAGGAGAGTTCAAGATTTTAAAACACAAAAGAAAAAAAGCTCTATTTAACTAGGGAATTGTAATAATTGAGATACTATTAATCGTATATTGTGTTGAAAGCAGAAATGGTTAAGTTGTGGTTTGGAGGAATATATGGGGGAAATTATTTGGTTTATTATTATTGGTAAATATAATTAATTGATTTGTAAGAAATTGGATTGCATGGAAATAATTGGAATATTCATGTTCATATTGATTAATATACAAAAAAGGTAGTTATATAACTAATTGATTTATATTAAAATGTTGAATTTATATTAAACAACTGTAATATTACATAATTAACCAATGTGAGGATGGATATAAAAATAGATGACAATGGGAAGGAGTATAATATAGAATAGAAGGGAAAAATTGAATTTGATTAAGATTAGAGATGAGGATGAAGGGTAATATTGGTTTTTTACAAAAATAGATGAGGAATAAATACGGCAAAAAGGAAATATAGAAATTGTAAATTTAATTGAAATGACTAAACACTGTTTAAATTTGTGAACCTGCCAAATACTCTGTTCAAAGAAAATACATTGTATACACTGTCTTCACATTTTACGTTTTTTGCCCTATCTTATCACCATGGTGAAAAGAAGTAGTTGTGAAATGAGTGATATGGTTGTTAAGAATGCTGCACGGGCATAAATGTGAGGATGGTCATAAGTGTGAGGACCAATCAAAAGTGCGAGGACCTGTCAGAAATGACTTTTTTCAGCCCTCTGAGTAGTCCCTATACACATAGCCATGGCCACCCGGTCACATGACCAGCTAGCCATGCCCACCCAGTCACATGACCTCCAAGCCACGCCCACAAAATAAGCCACGCCCACAGAACCGTTAGTAAAAAAATTTAGAACCCACCCCTGGTTGGGGGTCACCACAACATGAGGAACTGTATTAAAGGGTCGCGTCATTAGGAAGGTTGAGAACCACTGCCTTAGAGAGACAAAGCCTAGATGGTTGGAGGTGTAGTCTTATTACAAAGCTCCAGAAGTTTGTGACAAATGCCTGTTTATATTTCTCTGACAGATATCTTGATAGATGCTGAAGAAGATAAGGGTACTTGCAGACAGAAGATTTCTAAGCCTACTGATCAGAAGTATCAGACACCTTCACCCTGGGTTCCACTTAAATTTACTCCTGTGAGCCCTATAATGAACCTAATGCTCATATGCTTTGGATACATAATGAAAAGACATGATTTATTGGAGAAGTCAATCAAAAAAGAGGCCAATAGAAGACAAAATAGCTAAACACATACCCGAATGAAATAAGCATGAGCTTACAGGAACTCAAAGAAGCAATTTCTCACAGACAATCTTGGCAAAACGATGTCCATCAGGTCACAAAGAGTTGGAAACAACTGAACAAGTGAGCAACATCAACAAAAGTAGCCACCTGGGTTTTTGCAGCCCAGATCTGGTAGGCGCAATGCATGTATACACATGTCTGCAACCCCCAACCCCAAAGTGGGTACCAGATGTGGCTTTTGGACCTAAATGTCTACTTTAAACAATTATTTCAACCAGACAAAACATAAACAACAAAAATCAGTAACCATTTAAGTCATGTTGGCACTCAACAATCCTTGGCCTTAGTTTAAGGCTTACAATGCCAGCAAATAAACAACTGCATGAACTCAAGAACTGCCATAAATCTCACAATTATGCCAACACTGGACTGCTTTTTATATATTTAAATTAACAGCTAATCGTATCATAGATTGGTTATGTATGCTTTGTTTTGTCAAGCCATATTTTATTGCTATCTCTTAAAATGTTTTCTTGGCAGTTTTTGTATAAATGTCTCCTTTGCTAATTTTTTTTTTTTTTAAAAGATTAATTTTATGTTCCATCATTTCCCATTATAGTCCTGGATTAAAGGTCAAGGGGCTATTTGTTGGGCTAGGTTATAAAGATTCATACTTTTTTTTACCTTTACTTGTTCAAGTAAAAGCAGCCACTGACAAAATAGTCTTGGTTACATACAGTATATTCCCTCATTTTCTGGGCATTTTCTAAATAATCCCAAAATATAGTATCAAAGTAGACATGGTAGCCCAGGGCAAATGTGGTGACTATCAGTAGCTCAGGTGTAGGATGAGAGTGAAGGTTTGTTCTCTGAGCTTGTGGGTTGGTTTCTGAAAATTTCATTATCAGGCTAGGTAACATCTTCAGCAGAGTTTAGGGGGTGTCAGTATCAGTGTTCTTCTGTTTATAGGGGCTTCATGTGTGAATGTGTCAAGTGAGGGTCTTGTGATGGGTCAGGTGTGAGTCATCACTGGGAGTCTTGTGACGGGTCTTGTGATAGGGAGGTTACATCAAGTCAGGGTTATTGGGAGGTGAACTGCTGGTGGGGGGAGTTGTGTGGGTTGGTTGAGGGTTGGTGTTATCTCTGGTTGGCTGTGCAATTGAGGCACAAACATCACATCAATTAACACTGGGTGGCAGTCAAATGCCACAATCCCAAATTCCTAATCTCTACCCACACCGACAACAAACAGCACCAGTTTGATTGAAGCAACACAAAAATCATTGACCATACTAACACTTGCTATGCTCATGAGTTCATCAAAGCTTGGCACTCCACAAGAAATTCCATCAATAAATACATTGACCTACAAACCTACAAACCTGTCAGAATCCAAATCACCACACAGCCAACCAGAGACAGCACCAACCCTCAACCAACCCACACAACTCCCCCCACCACACCAACAGTTTACCTCCCAATGACCCTGACCTGATGTAACCTCCCTATCACAAGACCCATCACAAGACTCTCACTGAATGACTCACACCTGACCCATAACAAGACCTTCACTTGACCTACCCACACCTGAAGCCCTTATAAACAAAAGAACACTGACACTGAGATCCCCTAAACTCAGTTGAAGAGGTTACCTAGCCTAGTAACAGAATTTAAGGATACCAATCCACAAGGTCAGAAAACGAATCTCCAACCTCAAGGTGCAAATGATTGCTCATTTCTTGGAAGCTTTTTAAAAACTATAATTAATCTCTGAGAAAAGCTCTTTTTTTTTTCAATTTAACCCAATATATATCAGGGAGTGGGTATTTGATTTCAATTCCTTTGGCTGGAGTGGACAAATCGGAACTCTCCCTATTTTAGTCCTGGATCTCAGGGAAACTCCATGCCTCCTCTCTTTTTCCAGGGATCTGGAGAATGATGGTGTTGAAACTACAACCCTAAACATTAAACTACAACCCTTTGTTCAAGGGGGAACAAAGTACTTGTCAAGTACTCAGTACTTGAGTAAAATGCTCTGGGGAATGGAAATCCTGAATACATGAATGAAGTTTTCCCCTCAGATCAGAATCATCTTTATGATCAAATCTCCTCATTGGTCACTCAACCATACCCTTAATGAGGTATCCATAATACCTTATTGTCACCAATGTGTTGTGCTGCTGTTTTGTGAATTAGGTCAGCTAGTAGACAAGCTAAGCAACTGAGGTACTTCTTTTTTTTTTTTTAAATCTTGAGTTAGGTCCTTATATTTTGACCTTACTCCACCTATAATGTATCATTACATTCAAGAAGAGGCACTGTAATTCCTTACAAATGGTTCTTCTTGCACAAAAGCCCCCAATGTTTCTGCTTGAATTTGACAAGATGTTCTTGATGATATGGGCCATTATTGAAACATGCTTTTTCATGTTGGTCTCCCAAACAATATCATGAGCAGTATTTTAACATATCAGTCAAAAGAGCAAAATCAACAGGATCAATTTTTATAACCCTTATTTCACATTTTTCCCACCGAATGCCAGGTTAGTATATAAATTTCATATCATTCTGCTTCATTTAAAACAGGGGTGTCAAACTGGTGGCCCGCGGGCTGGATGCGTCATGCACAGGCCCCGTCCACCCCAGCTTTCTAGGAGCCTGGGGAGGGCGAAAACAGCCTTCCCCACCACCCCACCACCCCTGGAGGCCCTTCAGAGGCCGGAAACAGCCTGTTTCCCAACCTCCGGTGGGCCCGGAAGGCCCAAAAATCAGCTGGCCGGTGCGCGCATACGCGCTGCAGCTGAGGTAGGGCAATGTTCACATGCCCACCAATATGGCTCTGCGTGCCACCTGTGGCACGCGTGCCATAGATTCACCATCACGGCCTTAAAGGATGCTGTCCCAAATAGTCTTCAGGTCATATGCAAAGTTGATTGTAGAAGAGAGAGTCTATGGTGTATGGATATGACCAGGGGTGGATTCTACTTACCTTTACTACCAGTTTGCATCGCGCCCACGCAGATCACCTATGATGATGTCTTGGTCAGTGGGCGGAGCCTCCCGCCAGTTTTACTACCAGTTCTTGTGAACCAGTCTGAACTGGGGGCAACCCACCACTGGATATGACACTATATGTCATCATGATGGAAATAAACTAAAAGTCAAGGTGAGACATTATCACACAATAAGACATTTCAGAATAGACCATGATTTCTTCTTGGTTTTAAATTTACTGCAAGTCCTTTGCATTAATATATTGTAATTTAATTCAAATTCTGATAATGAGGATGCAAATTCATTCTTGGTTTAGTTAACTTTTACCCTCTACTTGTAATTTTCAGAAAGGTTTTCTGCCATGTTGTTTCTATTTTAATTTGGATGGGTCACTTTCTAGGAAAGAAAAAAATAGTTTGACAAATAACAGCCCAAATCTGGACTCACTTGCTTTCTCAAGAGTCTTCCAAGGAGAACTTTAATGAGGAAAGATATAAATTGTTCATTTGTCTCCCTGCTGAAGAGAAAAGAGAAGGTGCCTCAAATTTGCAGGATTATTTATGTGCTGTATTTGTTTTGGGCATGCATTTGTGAATCTGCGTGTTTTCCTTGTTGGAAGAGCATCACAGAAGTAAGATGCCAGCCACAACCATGAGATTAAAGTTCTGCCCCCTTTTTTATGATGCAATACATATAAAAAGGGATGAAGCTTTGATTATATGGTGGTTGTCTTCATTGTGATGTTTCATACCCCCTCCTTGTAGACAGTCCTCTTGTGGGACATTTACCTTTCACTCTGTTATTGATTTCTCAGCCTTTTCCTGCCGCGAAGCCACAGTGCAGAGAAAAGCAACAAAGATGATTAATTAGGTATGTCTAGTTTAATGAAAAGAAGGACTAGGGGTGACATGATAGCAGTAGTCCAATATCTAAAGGGTTGCCACAAAGAAGAAGAAATCTAGCTATTCTCCGAAGCACCTGAAGGCAGGACAAGAAGCAATGGATGGAAACTAATCAAGGAGAGAACCACCTAACTAAGAAGACATTTCCTGACAATTAGAACAATTAATCAGTGGAAAAATGTGCCTCCAGAAGTTGTGAATACTCCAACACTGGAAGTTTTTAAGAAGAGATTGGACCATTTGTCTAAATGGTATAGAGCAGTGGTTGCTAACCTTTTTGCTGTCGTGTGCCAAAAGCGGGGGTCACGCACGGGGCCGGGCACGCACGTGCCCACACCCATAATTCAATGCACTCCACCTCCTACACATGCGCACACGACCCCTGCGCTTCCCCCCACTTTTGGAATGCAATGCCAACCTCCCCAGGCTTTCTAGGAGCCTGGGCAGGGTGAAAATGGCCTTCCCCACCCCCCCAGAAGCCCTTTAGAGGGTGGAAATGGCTCATTTGCCGACTTCAGGTGGGGTTTTTCACTCTCCCCAGGCTCCAGAGGCTTTCTATGGACCATTTTGGCCTCTGGAGGACCTCCAGAGTGGGTGGGGAAGACTGTTTTTGCCCTCCCCAGGCTCCTAGAAAGCCTCTGGAGCCTGGGGAGAGTGAAAAATGGGCCTACCCTACTCCACCGGAGGCCCTCCGGAGGCCGGAAACAGACTGTTTCACGCCTTCCAGTGAGCCCGGAAGGCCTGAAAATCAGCTGGCCGGCACGAGCATGCGTGCTACAGCTAAACTAGGGCAACATTCACATGACCACTGATATGGCTCCGTGTGCACTTGGGTGCCCATTGATATGGCTCCACCTGTGGCATGCGTGCCATAGGTTCACCATCACGGGTATAGGGTTTCCTGCCTGAGTAGAAGACCTCCAAGGTCCCTTCCAACTCTGTTAATCTGTTATTCTGCTATTCACACTTCCTTCAGTCAGCAAAAAAACTATACTGGCAGGAAATGTACTGTCCAGTTTGCCATTCCTATCATGCCCTGATTGCTTTTGTTTCAAGATACTGAAGTCACGTAACATCCTTACAAGTCTCACCAATTTTGCATAGCTTTAGGATCCCTTTGGAATAAGGGAAGAAACAGCACTTTAAGGATAACATACTGTAATCCTGTCGCATCCATGGACTGGGGATAAAATGAAGACAAGTGTTATATGCACATAGCATGGAAAAAAAGTGTTTCCAGAACATCTTTCTGCTTTACAGAAGCATCTTTATTCTGTGAAACAAATTTTGGAGCAGAAAAATGCTTTGTGTTTACTCAGATTCAGTCTCTACTTTGTCCCCTTGGGTCTCTGAGCTTTTCAGAACTGCTTCCCCAGGAAAGAGTGTCTATGAGTAGCCATGTTACCCATAACAGTATCTTTGTAATTACAGTAACAGCTATTTTCAAAATGTGCCTATCAGCCACCAAAGATTGAAATCTCTTTTAATCTCCCATTTTGGACATATAAGGTCAAAATGAAATTTACTCATGGGGAGGGAACCTCATTCCATGATTATTAATCCTTCCGTTATCCCCCCCCCCATGGATCTGAATTATCAAACATGATGAGCTATCTAAACTATGCGAATATTCTCTTTTTGAATTCATTAAGGGAACAGTACAGGTTGTTCTTGGGTTATGACAGTGACTGGGACAAGGATTGTCGTCACTAAGCAATGTGGTTGTAAACTGTGAATGTCACGTGATAGCATCGCTTAGTGACAGCAATCCAGGCAGTCCTGATTGCTCCTAGTAACTTCAAGACATATGGGTGGTTAAGTGGGAATCAGTGGGAGTCACATGTAAGGATTGGGGGCGGGGACCCAGAGGCATGGGGGAGGCTTTGAGAGGGCCACCACAGTCTGCACACAAGTTGGAGAAGGCAGTGCTGTGGTGTAGTGGAAGGGCAGGAAAACTAAGGGAAAGAGTCACAGGCTCAGGTGAATGCAGGGAGAATGAGGGAAGGAAAGTATGGCAGACTGCACAGGAAGGCCACCGGGGGGGGGGGGGGAGGGGGGACTTACCAAAGTGACTTGCAATCTTTCCTACATGCTCCCCCATTGACTTTGTTGTGGGGAGCTTGTAGGGAAACTGAGAAATGGTGATCACATGACACAGAATGCTGGAACCATCATAAATGGGATCTGGTTCAGTGGTGAGATTCAACAAATTTTACTACCGGTTCTGCAGGCGTGGCTTGGTGGGCATGGCATGGCTTGGTGGATGTGGCAGGGGGAAGGTTACTGCAAAATCTTCATTCCAAGCCCACTCCAGGGGAAAGATACTGCAAAATCCCCATTCCCTCCCAATCAGCTGGGACCCAGGAGGCAGAGAATAGATGGAGGCGGGGCCAGTCAGAGGTGGTATTTACCAGTTCTCCGAACTACTCAAAATTTCTGCTACCGGTTCTCCAGAACCTGCTGAAACCCACCTCTGATCTGGTTGCCAAGCATCTGAATCATGATCACTTGACTGAGGAGGCACTGCAACAGTCAGAACTCCAAAAACTGGTTGTAAACAGCACCCACTAAGCACTATTACAAATTTTAATACATGTAGTCCTCAATTACAACCCCAATTGAACCCAACATTTATGTTGCTAAGTGAGAAATTTGTTAAGTGAATTTTGTCCCATTTTACAACTTTTCTCAGCAGGTCTGTTAAGCGAATCACTGAAGTTCTTAAATTAGAAACATGGTTGTTAAGTGAATCTGGTTTTCCCATTGACTTTGCTTGTCAGTAGGTCGCAACAGGAGATCACATGACTCCGGGACACAGCAACCGTCATAAATGTGAATCAACCATCCAAATGTAAATCACATGACCATGGAGATGCCGCAACAGTCATAAATCTAAAAAACGGTCATGTCACTTTTTTCAGTGCCATGGTAACTTCGTACGGTCACTAAGTGAACTGTTGTAAGTTGAGGACTACTTGTAGTTGCTGAACAAGCAATCAGTAAGCAAGGATTACCTCTAATGTGTAACTACAAAGTGCTACTTTTTGTTATTGCGATTGGAATTGTGGTTTGATCCCATTCTACCACGAACACTCTAATCATCTGATGATATATATGGTAGGTATTCTGTCAATTCATGGGGAGGAACCTATCATCTTAATTTGAATGCCCGCTGCGTTTAAGACATTCCACGGGAATCTTTTTTCCAAGTATTAAATGACTATGTTAGCTCTGGGGTTAAACTCCCATTAAGTCATTGAACAGACTTTTGAATGCCCAAGCAAGGCATTTTCAATCATTTTCTGGAATAAGAATTTCGCTCTGCACTTTAAACCAGCTCATTTAAAAACAGTTTATGTAATTTCAATTGAGGGGGAAATACGTATATACAGTAAATATAACTAAAGCTCACTTGCTCCCCAAAGTTTGCATTAATTCATGTTCAACACAGTGGTGAAATCCAAATTTCACCACGGGTGAAATTTTTAGCACGGGTTCTGTGGGTGTGGCTTGGTGGGTGTGGTATGGTGTGGCTTGGTGGGCATGGCAGGGGAAGGAAGCTGCAAAAACTCCATTCCCACCCCACTCCAGGGAAAGGATACTGCAAAATCCCCATTCCCACCCCACTCCTGGGGGAAGGATATTGCAAAATCTCCATTCCCACCCCACTCTGGGACCAGCCAGAGGTGGTATTTGCCGATTCTCCAAACTACTCAAAATTTCCACTACCGGTTCTCCAGAACCTGTCAGAACCTGCTGGATTTCACCCCTGGTTCAACAAGAATACTTGTAAGCGCCATATTATAATGAAAATAATATATCTTGTGGGTCATTCCACTCCAAAACCTTTTGTGTGAGCTTTCCTAATAGACATCAACATCAGGGAAGGAAAACCTCTGATTTTATAGCTAAAACAGCACCGCCCATGCACAAGAGGGGGGCATCACCAAGTTTGGAGGGAATACCAAGATTGGCCTAAGGGCGCCCCAAAAGCTGGCCAATGTAAATTAACCATTTCCAGTGGCTCTGCGGAGACAGTTGATGCTAGAAGAACAAGAAATGAAAAACTATGGAAGTAGAGGAGTAGAATAGAGTGTTTCGCCTACATTAGGACATCACATTTCTTTTAAAATATTAGTTAACTAAAATAAAGTTAACTTTATTGCAAAGTAACATTTTATTTCTAAACTTTAAAAGGACCAGCAAAATCTCCAAGGTTACCTATTGTAATGCACTCAAAATACGCTTGCTCATGAAGAGAAGGCTAGAAGGGGGGGAAGAAGAGAGGAGTGGGGGAAGGGAAGGGGAAGTAGGAAAGAGAAGGAGAGGAAGAATGAAGAAAGTAGGAGGAGAAAGAGGAAGGAAGAGAGGGGGAGGAGAAGAAGAAAGGTTGGAGTAAAGGTAAATGGTAAAAGAGCAGCCCTGAAAAAGTAAAAATGAAAAATGAAAGTTAAAAGATAAAATGAATGAAAAATGATGGATAAATGACTGTACATGTAAATGTGTTTATGAGAAATAAAAATAAAAAACTTTTTTTGGAAAAAAAATACGCTTGCTCAAAATTCCTGAAAGACAAGTATAAAAAAAGAGAGAATGGATAAGGAGAAAAGGAAGCACAAAGCAATGCTTGTCAATTCAATTGGGGTTTATGTAGCTGATTACGTTTATTTTTTATATCACAAGCAAAAAAATTTTTTTAAAAAAAATAATATTTTCAGATTTTCAAATCTTATCTATTTTATGTAAATATATGCAATACAATCAGCAAGAAGGATGAGATGTAACTCATCTGAAACGCTAGTTTGGGGTAAAAAATAATGGCCCTTGGACAACTGTTTCTTATTTTCATTTTTGTTTTGTTTTCAACTGACTTAAAGAACATACATTTAAGTACAGGGCTTTTGTGCTTTGTTCTCTCTGGGTAGAAATGTGTTCTGTATTAAAGTTCCTGGATAAACTTGAACAGTCCCAAATCTCAACCTTCAGCTTTATAAAACACAAGCGACTAGGGAAGATACTGAATGCGGTTTTATGACCAACAGATGGTGTAATTGGTGTCAGAGATGTTTTTATGTTAAGGGGTCGTAGGTTCAGCTTCCATCTGGAACCTTCTTAGTTCTACTGTATATCTAAATGATTAAAGCTGCTCCAGGTACAAAAAGGTCAAAATATTATCACCTGCCTGGAGGAGGGAAGCCTTACTTTAAAGGTGACCATTAATTACTGGGCTCCTAACTTGTGAGAGTAGACCTTTTAGGGAGTCTAGTGCTAGAACTAGGTAGGAAAGAGAATCTTCTGTTCAAATTACTTAATCTCTTCGGTGTGGGGCATTTAGATTCATCAGAAATGTATACCTGAAGGATTTACATCTAGCCGTTCCCAGACCACATTATCTTCCCATGAAGTCGGAGTAAACAAAGGATTTGCCAGGCAAGGCTGGGAATAATTTGTTATAAAGAATGGGTCAAACTCTATGTGATCCAAGAAATGGAAACTAATGCTTCATCAGACATGACATATATACACCCACATCATGCTATTCCCTTTTAGGATAAGTAGCATTCTACAATTAAAAAAGTGAAAAGCGCTACACAATATAGGGTAGGGCATTAGACAGAAGACAGGGAATTCCAAACAAACCTACTTTACACCAATATCTCTGACTATACCGCTCCATATCTTAGTAACCTTCCAACCTTGTAGTTGAGATGGGTGGCAAACAAATTTAATCAACGAACTATCATTATTTCATCCTGTCTGTACACTCTCTATTGTCATTTGGTACTTACACTTCTTTCTTTTAGCAGTTTTCATCTATCTAACTATGACTTTCTTGGTCTTTCCCTTCCTTGTGGCCCATTCACTCTTCTTTCCTGTATTTGCTTTGAGGTTTGATTCCCATTCACTCCCTCTGATCGATTAAACATCTCATTGTACATTCATCATAGTATTTAATTCACTTTTATACCCAATCCACCTTCATTTCTATTCATTCATAACCCTATCTCTGTTTTACCGTATACATTTTTTAAGAAAACATCCCACAAAGGACAGGTTGCACAAGTTTATTTACTTGCTCTAAGTGTCTATGGAGATTCTGAGTCATAGTCAGGGCAGAGTTGTGTTGTGGCCTGCCAGCGGCCAGCAGAGCTGGCTGCAGATTCGGACAGTGAGGAAGTTGGGG
Organism: Pituophis catenifer annectens; assembly: GCF_029215685.1. NCBI lineage: Eukaryota > Metazoa > Chordata > Lepidosauria > Squamata > Colubridae > Pituophis > Pituophis catenifer. Next base: position 238,473,687 of record NW_027256882.1, read on the forward strand.
AGGAACGTGGGCCAGTCCTGGAGTCTGGAAAGGCTAGGACGATGGCTCTGAGTCGGAGGCAGAGAGGGGGCCAAGGCCATCTGGTAGTTCTTTGCTGCCTCTGGAGTCTCCGGAGTCTGACATCAGCAAGGCAGAAAAACAGCGTGAGCCTGTTCCAGTATGCACATGTGCTGAGCTGCCAGGAGACAGGAACAATTAAGGAAACAGGGTTGATTTAGGAGTAAGGCTTGGAGATGATTGACCCCTCCCATAAGACATAAAAGAGAAGTAAATGGGACGTGAGCTTTTGCAGGAAGCAATTAGTTCATTTGGTTGGTAAAAGCTCTGGAAAAGCTCTGTTTGACTCTGTGCTAAGTTTGGCCTTGCCCTGCGTTTGGCAATTAGTTCTCTGGCAGCATTCCAAGGGAAATAAGGTGAGTGTTTGTAAACACTCCTCTGAAAGACTGTTTATCAAGTCTTGCGGTCTGTAAGTGAAAGTAATTTACAATCAAATGAATTAAAGAGGTTTGCCAGGACTAAGTTTGTGCTGTTTACTTTCTTAGTCAGCCTTGGTCAGAACAAGTTGTTCCAAAGGTGCTTTTTCAAGAGGCAACTGGACTTTCTTGTTCTTCTTTGAAGATGTTTCGCTTCTCATCCAAGAAGCTTCTTCAGCTCTGACTGGATGGTGGGGAATGGAAGGATTTATACTCCTTGCAGACAACTGGTCATTTGCATTCTTTTAAAGAATCGTTAAGGCCACTGGGAAGTTTATCTGTATCATCGGAGGTCACCTGAGTAGTGCAAATGGGTGTGGAACCTTCTTGGAACTGTGTTGTAGACTGAAGATAGATGATGTCTTATCCCTGCCCTTCTGTTGAGAGACGGCTGTTCAGTTTTGACATAGTTGGCCTCTTTGACCCTTCTTTCAAACCAGTGGTCTTCTCTGTCCAAAATGTGGTCTTTGCTCTCTTCAAAAGAGTGACTTTTGTCTTTTAAATGCAGATAGACTGCTGAATCTTGTACTTGCTCTGAGCTTGTTGCCATGCCTGCGTGCTCTCTCCATTTTTCTGTTGCTTTGGTCTTGAGACTAATTTTTAAATATATCATCCTCATTTCAGCATACAACGCAATCAATACTCACCGAAAATCATTGAGGCTTTCAGGCACTAACACACCCTGTGTACCGAGCTACAATTTCACATTCTCTACGAACGTATAATTTCCCATAAATAACAATATCAAACTATAGAGGTTTATTCCCTGCTTTGTGTGGAATCATGCACAAGGATTTCCATTTATTTTCACGCCTGCTTTACTTCCATTATTTAACTGTCATCACATTTAGCAACCAATTTTCAACTTCATATTTGCACAAAACATCCTTAATTCAAACCTATTGTGCGCATTCTGTAAATCAACAATTAAACAACTCTTCAGATCATATAAAACAATTAAACACTTTCTCATATTCCTATATTCCTTGAATAAATTGCTACAGAGCAAAAATAAAACTCTGGTCCACATAAGCTTTGCACCTCATAAAATTACTGCGTTCTTTTTAAATTTTGCTAACTGCCATTTCTCATTTCATTTCAAACAGAGGAGAAAATCTTTAACACGTTGAACAGCAACAGGTCTAGAAAGGAGCTACGGTATGTAGTACTTCATTTAATACTTAGCTCCAATTTGATAATGATAATTGATGCATACTCAACTTTATTTTATTTATTTATTTGATTTTTTTGATTTGATTTGTATACCGCCCTTCTCCAGCAGGACTCAGGGCGGTGAACAGCCGAGATAAAACAGAGCATACAAAATTTAAAAAACAGTTTAAAAGGTAATTAAATAATTTCGGCCCACAATTTAAAACAACCCAATTAAAACCAATTTCAAATTAAAACCGAAACGGATGGGATGGGTACCTTTATCTTGTAGCTCAATCAAAAGTTGCCGTCCTTCCATTTTTTTTTCTTGTTGAAATAGTGTGCAAGTACCCATACAGTATCTTATTTCTGAAAAATTGCCAATTGCCCTGTAACCTGTTTCACATTTTCACTGAGGTTTTTTTTTTTCCTATCGGTTAAGGAGAGGTCAACAGAACTGATCTCCTTATGTCTTCTTCAGTCATCTGGAAAATGAAACAAACTATACCTGTGGCACGTGGAGCCGTCTCTGTGGGCACCTGAGCCGACGCCCAGATCAGCTCCACCGCGCATGCCCATGCACTTCCCGCTGGCCAGCTGATTTTCAGGTCTCTGCTGGGAGATGCACATGCCCCCCCACCCGCTTTTGGTTCTAGGAGGCTTCAGGGAGGTCTGCTAGCACAAAAATGGGGGTCGCATGCACGGGGGTGGGGGGAGCATGGGGGTCATGCATGCATGCATGGGGGGGCTGCGGGGGGCATTGCATTATGGGTGTCGGCACACAGGTGCACCTGCTTTTGGGACCCGAGGAAAAAAAGATTCGCCATCACTGAACTATACCCACAATTGACAGGGCAAGCTATAGTACTGTATATAAACACCATTCTCTTCTAGCACTGAAGATGTTACCTAGTAGGGTAATGAATTGCCTGCAAGCAAACAAACAACAAATCTCAAAGAGCACCAAGTCCTCCACAAGGAAACAATTGGCAAGTCCACTAAGGAGTTTTGGAGCCCTTGAAATATTGACCAAGTTGATTCTAAATAGTATTGCATTTTTACTATGTGTCTCTTCTCTGAAAGTTCTGTAATCTGGTTCAGGAAGGTATTATTCAGGTCTTCTTATTGCTTGGCTGTTTCTTTCATTCACACATTGTTTTTGTCTCCTTTGCATTCTCACTTAAATGATCTCAACTACACCTTTAGACTCAAATACTTAAAACTCAATATATTTATCTAGTTTCGTTCACTCAACACTGGCTTATTTGTTTGTTTGAAGTATACTTGTTGGTTGCCTTCAAGTTTCTAACCAATTCTTTCAGATCAACTGAGTTTGAGTTTATGAAAAATCAATTGTTCTTGTAATTGGGAATTTTGTGGGCTGTTCTGTAATTTAGTCTCTAATTTTTTGATTGCTTGAAGTTGGGCTTGTTGGGCATATTTTTCTTTGTTCTTTTTTGCAACATAGGATATTATAATTCCCCGTATAACAGCTTTCATAGTATCCCATAAGTTTGGGGTCGTTGTATATTGGTTATTATTTTCTTTAAATTAAAAATTTAATTCTTCCTAAATTTTCTTAATCAATTCGTCATCTTTCAATAATTGAGAATGCACTTTTTCAATTATAAGATTGTTTGGAGTTGTGTGTGAAAACTCTTTCCTAACCATTATAAATCCCTTTCCACCACCAAGCTACCTAAAAATTTACCAAAGGTTTATTTTAGAGAATGCATAGATACATAAGTTTGCATCTAAAAGTTGGCCCACCTGCAAAAACACAGAATATGCAGAGCATAATAAGAAAAGGAGCTCAGTACTACCTGCTATAGTTAGCAGGGAGCCCTGTAAGATCTTAAACTGGAAAGCAATTCAACATAGGATCTCCTCTCTCTATGTGCTCCACTTGAGATATGTCTGAAAAATTGGACCTAAGAAATTTGGTCGTGCAATTCTGCTAATGGGAATTGTAACAAGAGACAAGAGATATTTTGCCAACTCCTGCTTTGGTTCACAGGAGAGATAATAGTCTAACTTGCCTTACAGTGATGCTAAGTTGCAACTCTCACTTCATACACTGTTCTGGACTGACAGCTGTTCTGGAGGAGTCAAAAAATTCATTACAGGTAGTTTTAGACTTATTCGTACTTTTCGGAGTATAAGATGCTCTGGAGTATAAGACATATTAGTTTTTGGGGAGGAAAACAAGAAAAAAAAATTCTGCCTCTGCCTACCAGATCCATCGGTATTCATTTGGCTAGCGTCCTTGCAGCAAATAGCAAACAGCCTGGTCAGCTTCAGTACATTATTGCAGCCTGATTCAGCACAAGCAGCTGATTGGCGGGTGGATCGGCCTCCCGGAATACCCCCAATCAGCTGTTCCAGGCTGCAGGAATCGCACAGAGGCCAAAAATACATGGAGGCCAAAAACGCAAGGCACGGAGGTGGTGATGTGCTGTGGCGATCGCAGCCTGGAATAGGTCTAAAACAGCAGGCGGAGGCCAAAAAAGTGACGCATGGAGGCTGAAAACAGGCCAAGGGTATGGGCCAGTGGGTGGGTGGGACTACATTTGGTGTATAAGGCGCACCCAAATTTGCACCCTCTTTTGGGGGGGAAGTGCGTCTTATACTCTGAAAATTACGCTATAACAGTTCATTTAATGATTGTTTGAAGTTATAACTGCACTGAAAAAAGTGACTTATGACTGTTTTTCACATTTATGACAGTTGAAGCATCCTTATGGTCACATGAGCAAAATTCAGACACTTGGCAAGTGACTCATATTTATGATGGCTGCAGTGTCCCAGGCACATGAGATCACCTTTTGTGACCATGACTTATGATCATTGTTCACATTTACAACCTTTGTAGTATCCCTATGATCATGTGATCAAAATTCAGATATTTGTCAAGTGGTTCATACTTACTGTATCACCATTGCTGTGTCCCAAGGTCATGTGATCATCCTTTCCAACCTTTTGAGAAGCAAAATCAATGGGAAAGCCAGATTCATTTAACAACCGTGTTACAAACTTATCAACTGCAGTGATTCGCTTAACAATTGTGGCAAGAAATATCGTAAAATGGGGCAAAACTCACTTGACAAATGTCTCACTTAACAGAAATTTTGGGCTCAGTTGTGGTCATAAGTCGAGGACTACTTGTACTTTGCTGCTTTGAGCTGTTTCAAGTCTGGAAAACTAAGAAAGTTTTGTAGATGAATTCTGCTGCCATTGTTGTTGTTAGTTGTGAAGTCGTGTCCGACCCATCATGACCCCATGGACAACTTTCCTCCAGGCCTTCCCGTCCTCTACCATCCCCCAGAGACCATTTAAGCTCATGCTGACTGCTTCAGTGAATCCATTCAGCCACCTCATTCTCTGCTATCTCCTTCTTCTTTTGCCTTCAATCGTTCCCAGCATTAGGCTCTTCTCCAGTGAATCCTTCCTTCTCATTAAGTGGCCAAAGTATTTCAGTTTCATCTTCAGGATCTGGATATCTAAAGAGCAGTCAGGGTTGATCTCCTCTAGGACTGACCAGTTTGATCGCCTTGCAGTCCAAGGGACTCGCAGGAGTCTTCTCCAGCACCATAGTTCAAAGGCCTCAATTCTTTGATGCTCAGCCTTCCTCATGGTCCAACATTCACAGCCATACATTGCAACTGGGAAAACCATAGCCTTGACTATACACACTTTTGTTGGCAAGGTGACATCTCTGCTTTTTAGTATGCTGTCTAGATTTGCCATAGCTTTCCACCCCAAGAGCAAGCGTCTTATAATTTCTTGGCTGTAGTCCCCATGTGCGGTGATCTTGGAGCCCAGGAAAATAAAATATGTCACTACCTCTGTTGCCATACAACTGTATATATCAGATCCAACCTTTTTAATTAACACAACCAGCATTCTTTGTTCATGCCGGATGGAGAAGTTGGGGGAAGGGAAGTCAGGTAAGGCAAGTTTATGGCCACTGCATAATCAAATCTCTACTCCTTTTTAATGTGTGAAACATGTTTAAAAAAGAGTCAGAGTTTCAATCATGATACTGCAGGTGCCATCTTGATGTCTTTTAAAATTTTCTGTCTTCCCACTGTATACTTTTTGTTGCATTGTAGCAGTCCTGATCTTGGGGTTTATGAAAATGAGGCTCAACTTGGCTGTTTTTCTGCAATCTCCAGACTCCTGCTTTATACTCATATGTTGCTTGTAGAGGGAAATGCTCTGTATACATATACATAGATGCCTGACACAGAGGAAAAAAGATTTTGAGAAAGTTAGTGTTTAATTTCACTGTGACGAGGTGTAATTTAACATGTCAGCCTTTTGGCTGAAAGAGAGAGTTAGCAAGCCTGTTTCAAGAGTCAGAAAAATATTTTAGGTCTTAGGCCAAGTGGAGAATGAAATTGTTAAGGTTGTTTCCTCACAAAACACACTGCGGGGGGAAGGGGGTATCTCTCTCTCAGTTCAGCCGAAATATAAGCAGACTGGCTGCTAAAACAGCATGAAAATCGTTTTCCCTTGAACAATTTTCTGTAATCTATTTTGGGTTAGAAAATAGCACCTGTGCACTACTGACCAAATGAGCATATTTAACCTACTGCCAGTGATTTCATTGATATTTGGTAAAGCCTAGGGCAGATTGTTTCTGTTTCCTGTGCTCCTGAATGTACTAAATGTTATTTAAATACATTCCAGAACTGCACATTGCAAGAACAAACCCCCTGGAAAGGGATGAAGTGAGGAGAAGACATGGCCAAGAGACAGATTATTCCATGGAGCTCTGGAACTAATGTTCCAGCAGGATAGAATATGCACATGTGATCTCTTCTCACAGAGATCACCAGAGCTGAACTGATTCCAAGGAAGCATGTCCGTACAGTAGATCCATGCCCAAACTGTGGGCATGTGATTCCTGACACATTTTATTAAGCCAGGCTTGCTTAACCATAGCTTTTTGAATAAACGACTGCTGGCTCAGTTCATAAACACTAAACCACAAATCCTTGTTTTCTATCCAAAGGATTGGATGAATGTAGCCTACTAAACCAAAACTGAACAAGCCATAGAAGGCTTATCACAGTACTAGATTCTGTTAGGTATCTAAAGATGTGGATACCCACATACACACACACTTTACACTCAAACACATTTGGGTTAGGGATACCAGATCAAGGCTGCAAAAATATTCCATGCAGCAAGGATGAAGAAAGCTCAAGAAACAGGATAGAAAGGTTGAACTTCTCCAGAATTACAAGAAAAGGTACAGAATGAGGAAATAAGAAAAGATGGCAGAGGAAAGGGAAGATCAGTTCAAGAATATGTGCCAAGCACTAATTATTGTGACAGTTCCTCAACACAACAATATCTGCTTTCAACAAGACTTCAAGGAAGAAATAGCAAGGCAAAATGTACAGTGTGAATGATATAATATTTCTGCTGATGTTGTACCATGACTAAAGTCTACCCTTATGCTTAGTGACATTTCTATTCTCTGGAGAAACCACCATTTTCTGCTGCATGAAGGGAAAGGCCATAATAAACTATGTGCAACCTCTACCTAAGGAACCGCTCAATCTATATAACAATGATGAACTTACTGCAAATGAGTTCAAGAAGAACATCAGACAAAATAACTGCCTCTTTCAAATGACATTGTTTGGTGCCAAAGAAGGTCTTCCAATGAGGAACAAATGGAATCCTATGATTATACAAGGGGAATTCCATCATCACATTGAACAGTTAATGCCAGATCCTAACCAGTAAGCCAAATTTATTCAAATTTACTTCATGGATCCTCAAGACATCTTAGAATTGAGAATCAATATATTCTACAATGATGGAATTCAACATGAGATTGTTGAATTATTGGAGAAACTATTACAACGAAACCCCTATATTGAGTCCCTTCAGCCTGCAAAAGAACAAATTTTGAGACATGCCAGAAGTTTCCATTGTTATTGATCCTGACCAGAGAACAGCATTTGAACATGAGAAAAGATTTAATGCACAAATCGCTAACGAACTCACCATCATTGAAGCGTAGCCACATATATGTTCATTATATATGTGGCAAAAATGAGGCCTTTGGGGATGTGGTAATTTTTGTCAGCTTCTACTAATTGTGAAATGAGGAAATGTGGATGTGCAGAATTCATGCAACCAAAAAATCATACTTATGGAAATGCTTTGTCAAGTTTCAATTAAAGAGAAATATGTGATTGAGGGAGGGAGAAGGAAGATATCCTGAATTCTTATTGGATGTTGGAAAAAACAAAATTCAGAAAAATCAAAATGATGAAATAGAAATATCTGAGGATATGGTTCTGCAGCAAGAACTATGGTAAAATATGTACATTTCATCTAGCCAACATTTAACAATCCTGAAGAACTGTTCTCAAAGAACTCCATCTCAGTTTCTCTCAATAAAATGGAAAGAAAAATCAATTCCACATGCAGTAGATGCTTCTCTGGAATGCTGAAAGAATATTGTTCCTGCCACTGCTGCCAATGAAGGAACTAACACTACTTATTTTCCAGCAGAATTCTTTGATTCAATTGAACTCTCTGGATTGCTACCACTTAAGATAAGATCTCCCATATTTTAATGAGGAACTTGGATCTTCCAAGGCTTGAAATGGAACACAGACAATACAAGATTAACTCCATGAAAATCTCATTGATTCTATAGAGATATTGCAATTTTATATTCCAAATTTGTTCAGGATAATTAATATTAGAATAATTATGTCTACTATTTGTTGATTTAAAGAACACTGTAGAGTAAAAATCCAAAGCTGGTAAAGTAAATCTTGAATTTTAGATACTACTAAATCTATGAAAGCAAGGTAAAGGTAAAAGTTTTCCTGTCCAGTAATGTCCGGCTCTAGGGCACTGTGCTCATCTCCGTTTCTTGGCCAAGGAAGCCAGCATTGTCCGAAGAAAATTTCCATGGTCATGTGGCCAGATATGCCAAGGTGCATAGAATCCTGTTACCTTCCCATCGAAATGGTACCTATTTATCTACTTGCATTTGGTGGGCAGCAACTGGGAAATGAATAGGAACTCACCCAGTTGCACGGGGCTGAGGTCTCAAATCCAGGCTGTCAGCTTTCCAGCTGACAAGCTCAGCGTCTTTAACTACTAAGCTATTACATCCCTGTAAAAGCAAAAGGTATTTTAACTTAATATATTGCCATTCCTCAGTTTCTGATAATCCAAATTTGCTTGCAAAGGATTTAAAAACGTGATTGGCAATTAAGCTGATCTAAAATACTAATACTGCTACTCGCTCATAAATTCCAAAATAAGGCTTTACAGCAATCACATAACTGGGATTTCCATGCTATCTGTTGTTCATGTGAAGACATACTTCCATCCTTTCAACTTCCATCCTTTCAACTACACGTTGCAGCTCTTTATCTTGGAAATACAGCTCAATCTTTAAATAATTTGATGCGAAAAGTATCTAATTGTGCTCTGGATGGTTTCTGAACCTGATCACTTGGATTTAATCCGAACATAAAGTGGAAGGTCAGGAAAATTAAAGTCCCCATAATCCTATCGTAGCCATATTTGAGTAAAAGAAATCTTTCAACAAAGAAAAGAAATCTTTCAACAAAGAATCTATAATGGGATAGCGCAGACTCTAGGGGGATATCCTTCCCATTTAAAAAAATCCTTAATAATTAAACAATCTAATTGAAATACCTTACAGATATCCATTTCAATCAGCCTTGGAAAATAATGAGCCTCTCTAAATCAATTAGTGATGCTTCTTTTCTTTTCCAAATTCATGGAATCCTAACCCTAATCCAAGTGGATTTCCATTCCAATAGGATTTTTTTCATTTATTTATCCAGTCAAGGAGAACAAGGGGAATTTGAAATGAAAGAGCTTTCCTAAGGTCTTTTGTGCAAGATTTATCTGAGCCTATAAACTGACTGGGGATTTTAACTATATATTGATATTAAGAATAGTAAATGTTGATAGTCATTTATTATAAGAGCTGTGGTGGTACAATGGTTAGAGTGCAGTACTGCAGGCTAATTCTGCTGATTACCAGCTGCCAGCAGTTTGGCAGATCAAATCTCACCACGCTCAAGGTTGACTCAGACTTCCATCCTTCCGAGGTGGGTAAAATGAGGACCCAGATTGTTGGGTTGCAATAGGCTGACTCTGTAAACCGCTTAGAGAGGGTTCTAAAGCACTGTGAAGCGGTATATAAGTCTAAGTGCTATTGCTATTGCTATTATGAATAGTAATGTAAGAAATACATCGTTTGATAGACTTACAGTACATTTTTACAATTCACAAATGGAGAACTCTTCGCTGGAGTAATTATTCTAGGGTATTTACAAAAATTCAACCTGTCTCAGAACTGTTAGTGAGCAGCTGGTATATGACATTCTTCATTCTCAGGTTGGATCAAGATAAAGGCAATGTCATGGGAGTATGGAAAAATATTGTCATGATATACTAGGGCCGTGGTAGGGGTAAGTGGGGAAAGGCCCATCAGTTTATATTTCTCCATGTTGTGAGAAAACGAAACATATACCACATATATGCATATGCTCACCTGAACAGACATCTCCATTTTCTGTTGCAACGAACACATTACATCCATATGTGCTGAAGGCATATGCAGGATATTTCTTTTGCTGCTGTAGTACATTTTATAAAGCTTCTAAGGCTGCAACCTTGGTGTGCAGTAGCAGCCAGATATCAGCAAATGCCAACACTCCATAGGTCCTTTTGAAGTAATAAACTCCAGATGGAAAGAGATGGTGGGAGGAGAACAATAAAGACAGTCCAATATTCATCAGTGACCAGGATCACATTTCAAAAGTGCGAAAAAGAAATATACTTAGTAAACTTCCACTTCTAACATATTTTTATGAATTGAGAAAGATAGATTTCACCTTTAAGAATCACACGTTGTTTTCCAAATGTTTCTGTTGGTTTAATTTTCGGTCTTCGAGGTGGTAAAGATATGGAAGTAATTGGTTACTATCTATTTGCATAAAGACTGTTTTAGCACCAGCTTATCTCAGCAGAACAGCACTTCTTCAAACATTTTCTCTCGAAAATTCCGTTGCAAATACATAATTCAAGCACAAAATAGGGAATCTGTGGACATATTTACCTCCAGGTATCCTTTTTGAAGGCAGGTGGTCCTACTTAAGATCCTTTCAAAGCCCTGTTATTTTCTCAGAACACCATTGGAGCTAAAGGTCCTAAAGGCAATCTTTGAAATAAAGATGTTAGAGGCTGGCACTGTCCTTTTAACCTACCAGATGCACATTATTTACCTTTGAAATAAACTGATTAATGTATAATATTATTTTAGTCAGATAGGATAAGAACATCAGGAACCAGCCATACAGGGTGACTGGGATACCACATTGTCTACTCCTACACTGTCCTAGCCCATTTAAACATATGTTTTACGGTTCAGCACTATGTGGAAATCTGGCAGTGCCTATCTCAATTCCGCTTGAACTGAGGCTTTATAAAGGGTAGTAGCAATAATGACGAGGAGCAGGAGGAAGAGCCGCAACCAAGACAATGGTCGGACAAAAGAAATATGCATCCAAGACAGAAACATAATTTGAGAAACCTCTCAAGACTTCACCCTCCCGGTGAAGAATTGAAGAATTGGCACAAAAAAATTAAAAGTGCAAAACAAAATTTCTTTAAAAATGCAAGTAAGCCTGGAAGATGGTTGGCATATAAACTGACAAAAGAGAGAGAAAATTGATACATCAACTAATTGATGAGAAAGGGACTTTTTACTATCAGAATGAGGAGAAAAAAACTATTATAGAAGAGTACTATGAGAAATTGTATGACAAGGAGGAAATTTTGGAAAATAAAATACAACAATATTTGGTACAATCTGAACTCCCTAAGGTACCTGATACAGTTAAAGATATGCTGAATGAATGGATAACCATGATGGAATTTGACAGAAGTGATTAAGAGACAAAAAAAATAATAAAATACCAGAGCCCGATGGGCTACCAGAAGAATTTTACAAACAACTAGAAGAGGAATTAAGCCCAGTGATATTGGAAGTTTATAATGAAGTACTACTAGAAGCAAAAATACCAAATTCATGGATGGAAGCAAATATCACTCTTATACCAAAAGATGATTCAGATTTAACCCAGATAAAGAACTACAGGCCAATATCTTTACTGAATGCAAACTATAAAATATATGCTTTGATAGTAGCAGAAAGATTAAGTACTTGAGCAAATTTATACACCCAGATCAGAACGGATTTCTGCCAAAGAGACAGACTAAAAACAATGAGAATGATTCTAAATACATTGGAGTATTATAAAATGTACCCTGTAAAACAAATGGCATTGATGTTTTTAGACGCACAGAAAGCATTTGATAATGTTAATCGGCCATTTATATTATTACAACTAAAATATATGGACTTTGGGCAGAGATTTATTAATATGATTAAAGCAATATACTGTAAACAATCAGCCAAGGTGATAGCAAATAGAGACATGACAGAGAACTTTGATATTAAGAAACGCACTAGACAGGGATGTCCACTGTCCCCTCTGCTATTTACAGTGTATTGACTTTGGAAGTGTTAACCAGGAACATTCAGCAAGATGAAGAAATAAAAGGAATGGAAATAAAAAAGAGAAATACAAGCTACAGGCATTTGCAGATAACTAGAAGATTCCCTTAGAAACTGGATCGAAGCTAATTAGAAAAATAGAAGAATATGGGGAAGTAGCAGGATTGAAAATAAACAAGGATAAGACAAAAGATTTTAGTTAAGAATCTTACAGATACACAAAAAAAGTGTTGATGGAATGAATTAATAGACAGATCGTTAAAAAAGTACTTAGGAATACAATTAACAGCAAAATGTGCAACAATTAAAGAGGATAGTTATATGGAACTGATGAGGCAAATTAAACTAGACCTGGAGAAATGGAAAGATCCGTAACTGTCATTAACAGGAAGAATAGCTACTATAAAAATGAATATCTTACCAAGACTGTTATATATATTCCAAACAATATTAATAAAACTGGAGAAAAAATATTTTGAAGAATTAAATAAAATGATATCAAGATACATTTGGTTAAGGAAAAAAGCAAGAATAGTTTGAAAATGTTGCAGCAGGACAAAAAAAGAGGGGGCTTTGGGCTACCAGACTGGGAATTGTACTATCAGGCCTCGATACTCACATGGGTGAAAGAATGGATCAGCCTGAGACATACAAGATTATTAACCTTAGAAAGTCATGACCTCCAGCTAGGTTGGCACGCTTTCTTATGGTATGGGAAGAATAAGATACATAGTTATTTTCAAAGACACTATGTTAGGAATGCATTGTTATTAGTTTGGTTTAAAATAAAAAAACAACACTATTTGAAAATACCAGTCTGGCTTTCCATGATGGAAGTATTGGTACATCCTAATGTTATTAACATGGAAAAAATTGTAAGATACCATGATATTTTAAATGAAAAAGGGGAATTAAAACCAAGCAGGACATTGCATGGTAGCCACACATGCAGATACAATCTCGTTACAAGAAAGATGCTAAAACTTACGGTTTTAACAAAGAGTTAACAGAACTAGACCAGATATTAACTGGAACAGATGAAAAACTGATAAAGAAATTATATTGGTATTTATTAAGTATTAAACTTGAAAGTGAACAGGTAAAGGAGACAATGATTGCTTGGGCTAAAAAATTTGGACATGCAATAGAATTAGATAAATTCTAATTTATCTAATTAGAACTTTGGGATAGAAATATTAAATTGACTATATAAACTGCATATAAAGAAAATTTGTATAAAATGTTTTATAGATGGCATTTTGCACCGGCAAGACTGATAAAAATGTATAAAAATAGATCCGCTAAATGCTGGGAGTGTAATCATCTGTTTCATATTATATGCGGCGGACACGCCCAAAAGCTAAAAAATATTGGACGAAAATACATACTTGGTTGGAAAAAATGATAAAGCAGCATATAGATTTGAAACCAGAGACATTTTTGTTGAGCATTCTACCGGAAAAATATGATAAAAGGATTTTATATCTGGTTTTACATATACTAACCGCAGCCAGAATTGTATTTGCACAGCAATGGAAAAAGGATGAGATTCCGTCAGATGAGAATGTAATTAAGAAAATACTAGAATGCGCAGAAATGGATAGATTAACGTTTACTATTAAGAATAAAGAAGAAACTGAATATTTTTTGATATGAGATGTATTTTATCAATGGCTAGACAATTGGAACAGAAATTAGAAAAGAGGACACATAAAAAGAGGAAATGTTAAAGTTGAGAGTTGTTAAAGAAGATAATGTTAAGTATTATTATTATTATATTACATTATCAATATTATTGTGAAGAATACTATAACAAATATGTGGATTATGACTTCTTCTTTTTTTTTATTGCAAAAGTTTTACAATTACATTTTCACCCCTTTCCCCCCCCTCAACCCACCCCAACCTTCCCAACCTCCCTAACCCTCCCTAACCCTCTGTGGTTTTTTACAAAATAGATAAAATTTACAGAGTGAATTCTTGGGTGGCCAGACAAAGACAATTGCCTAGAGATGTGGTCATATATTTTACGGACAGAGCAATAAGAAATGATATCCTGCAAAAATCTTTTCATACTTCTGTGCAAGTGGGGGGCTCACAAATTGGAATTTACAAAGAACTACCACCTAAAATGCTGAAAACCAGAAAAGATTTTGGCTGTCTTATTAAAGAATTGCAAAATCAACAGATACCATTTCGGTGGGATGCCCCAACTGGTATAATTTTGAGATACAAGGGAGAAAGACATCGTTTGAACACTGTGGAGAAGGCGGAGCATTTTTACACTGTTATTTTTAAAGAAAGAACACCATCTCCACGTACATCCACAGTTCTGGAGATTAAGGAGAGTGATAAGAAGCAACTTCAACAAGAACCGCAAGAACAGTCTAAGCAGGAACCAGAGGAAACGCAGGGCGCTGAAGGAGGTTTTCTGGATGAGCCTTTGTTGGAATCTTCTCCAATCTTGGACCCGGTTCGGATGGTTGAAGTTAAGGATCAGCGTATAACTCGAGCAAAATCTAAGCAACTTAAAGAAAAGCAACAACAGGAAAGACAAGATAAAAAGGGAGCTAAGAGTACTACACAAGAGACTGGAGCCATGGGGGGAGCAAGACCGAAGATTCCGGAAGACATTCGGTTATTCTGCTCTTTGCTCCAGAAAGATAAAGATGACGATTAAGTGTTTATCTTGGAATGTCAATGGGTTGAATTCAGCACAGAAAAGGAAGAAATTATTTGCATATTTGAAACAATTTAATAATGATATAATTTGTTTACAAGAAACGCATATCACAACTCAAGACCAAAAATATTTGATAAATTCCAAATTAGGAACACATTTTATATCTTCAACTTTGCAAAAAAAGAATGGTGTGGTTATTTATGTAAATAAAAAATTAACAGCTAAAGTTATAGAAGCAGATGAAGATGGTAGATTTATAGCAATTGAATTGCTTACAGCAAATGGCCAAATTCTTCTGGTTGGAATTTATGCTCCCAATCAACAACTGGATTATGATTTCTTAAAACAACTGTACCCAGATCAGTTTGATGGAAATTGAATTTTTATGTTATATAAAGAAAATAAATAAAACATGGGGTGGGGGGAGACTTCACCCTTCCTAGTTACCTTGAAGATGGAGGATAGTGGTGCATTCAGACTTTCAACATTGATTGCAGCCTTTTGAGGTAGACCAGATTGGGAAACCCATGTTATGAATCTTGATGCTACTTTTATTATAAGATTACATACAGGATCTCTCTTTATCTTCCAGAAAAATAAGCAGAAGGTGCTCTTACTCCAGGTATATTCTCTGCTGTCATTTCTCAATATATGCTGAAGCATTCTTTTTAGGAATGTTGCTTTTTGTTTTTCCCACTTTCTCTTTAAAATTCTTTTGATATCTAGATATCTGTCTTTATTGCTATTAAAAGGGAATCTCTCATTACAATCTTCCCCGCATGCAAAACTGAACATTACACCGCTACTCTTGTGGTTTAGCATTAGCCAATTCTGCATTTCAGGATTTTGAGCAGAAAGAAAAACACTTTTTTCCTTAGCACTGTAGTGTTTTCTTGTTAATGGCTTTGGAGGATTTCCTTTACAATTTTTAGTATTTCAACAACCCTTTCCCCTCAGGTGTGTATTCTATTTCATTCCATTCTATCACATAAAACATTACTGTTTCTTTTATTAAAACCCTTCATCACCCTTCCCAGAAGGCTGATTAATGCGATTCAGATTCATAAATCTAAGTACTATTGATATAACATGTTTGATTTCCCTGAGCTGGATTGAGGCAGATGATTTTTTTTGTGTCACAATAAAGACTATTAGGGTTGGTTCTAATTGCAGTCTCAGATTATGCTCCCATACTATTCTGTAACTTTCACCTTTAAACAATGGTTTATAGTGCAAATATTTCCAGACAATATATGCAGGTAATATACTAGTGGCTTAAGAGATACTAGAAACACCAAATCAGGTGCTACACACTCAAGTGTGATACATAAAAATTAATTCTTCTCATGTTCTATATTGCCAAATAACGCCTGGAGGAGGTCCATTTTAGTATATTAAATTTGCATATCATAAAATTTTGATTTGGTCCATTTTAGTGTATTCAATTTGCATATCATAAATTTGCCTTTTACAGTAAGTGTCAAGTACCAAGAAGTCTTTAAGAACACTTGGTACTGTAATTATTTATCTTTACAACTTAATTAGCTTATTGAAGATAATAGGAGTTGGGATTCAATTACTACATATATTGATATTTATCTGCTGGGTTGGGGGGACAATGTGGAAGAGGAAGTTTGACAATATCATCTAATTAGGTAGCAAAATTGAAACCAATAGTTCAACTATTGATTTAAAATAACTGTCAAAAGGATAAATTTGTGGCAGAAAGTGCTCCAAATCAGATTCAGCTATTTTTTTAAATCAGAAACAATTTTGGTAATTGATGCACACAATTGGGTACAACATAACAAAGACTTCAGAAATAACTGAAATACTGGATCAAATATATGCTTTTATTAAAAAAATATGTCCAAATATAGCACTGGAATCCATTTAGCAGCAACCAAAGAAGGCACAAGGGTAAAGAATCCAACCTGGACATATTAGAAAATCTTAAACATAGTCTTAATCATGACTTTGGAACTCTACTTGTGGCAATTCACATTACATATATCACAACATCTCAGCTACCTTGAAGGTTACAAGAATATTGGCATATTGTAATTTCTTCGGTATAACTGACTGTTGTTTTACTGTAATCTCTTGCAAATCTATGCCAAAGACTTTGTGATCTCAAGCAATTACATTCTAGGTATGAAGTTTGGAAATACTTTAGTACAGATGATATGAACTCCATGCAATGACATGTACAAATTTCTAATTGGTTAAAATTTTTAGCAATAAGTATATATAACATAGATACCTTTACTAAACTAATTTATCCAGTGATTAAAGCACCTACCAAATTACTGTTGTATTCTCTTTGTGCCCTATTTTTATTCTTGCTGCCAAACACCGGCTCAAACTGTATTTCATGAAGACATCAACCTTGTGTAAAACTCTTTTAATATACAAACTCACACTCCACCTGAAGTGTAAATAGGTAACTTTATGTCCATATTATGGCTTTAAATGACTGCACATTATCAGTAGTTGGGGCACTGGTGTAAACGTTAAGTACATGGTAAATAAAGGTAAATGGCAATTCATAATGGTACTGGAATGAAAAGAGATATGCAATTTAAATTGAACAAAAAATTTTAAAAAGCTAATGTTTTCAAGAAATTGAGAAGTGGAATGATCTAAACAAAAATTCACATACAAGGGTAATAAAAGCTCCTTAAATACTTAATTCCATAGGATCCCATAATATCATGTTAAGTATCTATTTTGACAACAGGTTGTGTTTTGTTTTGTTTTTGAAAAATGTTCAAAACAGTATATTTTACTAAGAATGATTAAATTAAGAGTATTCTGTAAACTTTCATATCCTTTTTTCATGTACTTTAACTTATTTCAAAAAAAATTGTTAGGCATTTAGAAAACTAGGGAAAGAAAGACTTTTGAGAACGGAGACATCATCTTGCTCAAGTGAAATATCAGCGTAACAATGATCCCCAATTTAAACAATCTAAAAATAGAGCTAAAGTTTTATATAGTGTATGTTCAGTGTTCCAGTATTTGTATATCTGTTTTTGTGTGTGAAATGACCCGATAAAGTCCAAGTTTCAGTTCCATCAGATGATAATCCAAATAATTTAAATCTCTGAAGTGCAAGTCATCACACTGTGAAAACACCAGCATCCTAGTGTTGTGTGAGACAGAAATCGAAGCAATCCAACCTCAGTGTAGTATAGATTCTGCAGCTTCTCTGATAAGGGAGGCAGCTTTGTCCAATTCCTGCTCTGTTTGTTCAACCGTCACTACCACCCTTATGCTGGAAGGGACAAAAACAGTCAATTGACATCTATTTGCTGTTCAGTTTTTTAAAAAAATAGCTTTACAATATCTACAGATTAGTATAATTAGACCTGTACATATTAAATGAAGTTAAAAGCTGTAATTAGATTTATTACATCAATTGTAATGGCTACTGATTTTTTTCCTAATGCAATCAACAATGTGGTTATTTTCCAAGCCCCACAAGTTATTTGAGAGATTATATTTGTCTGTACCCTCAAACTCATGCAAATCTGCACGTCTTTTAAAATCAATCCTTAAGACTATCTTAATTCTATCAAGACTTTCTAAGGCAGGGCTGTCAAACTCGCGGTGTCAAACATTGTCATCACGTGATATATCATGAGTTTTTCCCCCTTCGCTAAATCGGCGGTGGGCGTGGCCAGCGTGTGACGCATCTGGCCCATGGGGCCGCGAGTTTGACAGGCATGGAGTAGCAACAAACAAGAGACTCTAGCCTAAGAATGTAGATTGTTTCCTCCATAGAGGTTCTATTTCCAGTTTAAGATTTCTCTCTTTTAATAATTTGTGTTTTTGTATTGTTATAGATATTGACATTTAAAGATTGGATAATCATTTGTCTGAGATGGTATAAAGAACCTTGCCTTGGGCAGGGGGTTGGACTAGAAGACCTTCCAACTTTATGATTCTTTGTTAGATTGGATGGGTTTGTTTTATTTGTACACTTTGTAGATATTTTACCTGTAATTATAATAATGCAAATTGTTGTAACTGTTACTATATTCACTGGACTGTGCTAGTTGCTTTGTCTGTTTCTATTGGGAGAAAGGTAGATTTAAAAATGGATTAAATAAAAATATACATAAACGGGACAGTCAATCTGTAAAGGACTGCTACTTGAAACAGATAATACTGTGATTGGCTAATGGAGTGACTCAGTATCAACCATAGCTTAACACATTTCATGATTCCATCAAGTTTGAGGGAGCTTCAAATAAAAAATCTTGTTTCTTATTTTTACATTCCATTGTTCAGCCAGTGAATAAAAAAAGAACCCTGTAATTGTCTTATATTTAATGGCAATCTAGAAACATAGTAGAAATATTTAAACTGTATAAATTCCAGTACAATCTGCCACAACTATACCATGTAACTGGACTTGAAAAATTTTATTTTAATAGAATGAAGTAGTTACTAACCTGGGTGGAGGAAGATATTTTTCTTCTTTTTCCAAATAGCGAGCCTGAGTTAAAGCAATACCTCTGTTCATACACTGGAAAAAAGACACAGAACCAGTTATCCAACCAAGTATATGAAATGCCCATTAACGTTTTTATTATGAAATACTGGCAATATAATGTGAAGTTTATTGAAACAAACCAGTATTGTGAAACAAAGCAATGTTGACATAATCTTGGTTTGTTGTCCTCTCTTTGTAAATATACTAGCAGTAATTGAAGACAGATGAACCTTAGTTTAAGACTCATGACAAAGCACAAAACTATTGGATCATGTTTCCTGCTCAAGTTCAGTTTTGAAGGATTCAACATTTTTTAAAGAAATCTTACATATTCTACAATTTTTTTCAGTAGCCTCATGTCACTTTCTCGAGATCCAGTACTTTCTTCTAACTGGAGATGTAATGCTGGGGAAAACGACTGTCCAACTAGTCGTAGACCAGGAATCCTACAAAAAGCAACCACATTAAATCAAACACAGGATTATAAATATAACTGAAAAAAACTTGGGTTTTGTTTTTTTTTGTTAAAATTATTGCTGTTACAGTGAACTGAATATAGCACACTGCTTGGTTTCGTGCAAGGCTGCAAAGCAGGAATTACATAATCAAGTCCACACTTCACCCCAAGGCACATGACCTGATCACTAAGATCACTACCCACAATCTTCCATAAGAGTAGAAACAAGCAGCATGTAATAAAGCAGGTTGTTAGTGTTAGCTACAGATAACCATGAACAGTTATTCTATCTAGCCTGCCTGATCTACTTTTCTGTTCCTGTTCAAGTTAGCTGTATCAGTATTTTTCTACATGTACTTGTTAAGCGTCAAAAGGAAAACATTCCTAGATTAGATGAATGGTAATTTTCCTAGGATACCATCTAATTCTAGGTATTCTAAGGGGCATACCATGCTACTTTTGGACATGCTCCATGAAGCAGTATAATTAGGCATTGTTCCTGCAGTTATCTCTTCTCCCACTGCTATACAAGCTATTGCTCTAGCTTAAGACAGACAAGTTGAAAGCCTTGACCTCACTGGACCACTTAAGAGTTGTATATGCCAAAAATATGCTTCTAAGCTAAAATGAGCAGAAAAAAAGGCATTTTCTAAAATGTATTTTTACTGCTACCAATTATTCACAAAAGCATTGCCAACACAGAACTGCTAATCTAATTAACTGAATTAAATCAATGAAATCAAAATTGAGAGCAAGTGGACAACGTCTTAAATGGATTATATAAAGTCAATGCAAAGGTTTGCATGAAGAGACTTGAGCACATTATTTTAGAAAGGGGCTGGGATACCTGTAGAAAATTTTATTTCCAAAGACAACAGAATAAAAAAAGCTACCAATGTATATTTATTGCGATTTTTCAATATAGCAGTCATTTGTTATGAGAGCTATTTATTAATAGAAAGCCATTATCAAGAGAGAACCAGCATCTACATTAAGACTGTAATGTAAGATCACAATGTAAGCATGGTAATATTATCTAAAATTTAGGCAATTTTGAGCCTAAAATATATTTTATTATTCAGATTTTTATAGAAGGTAAATTTCTTGATTGTTTACATATTACAATAGTATATAAAAGTATACTATATAAAGAAGAATAATTCAATAGCAGCATGGAAGCCAAGGAGCTCATAATAAGTATGTAATCAAGAGATCAGTTTGTATTAATATAGGAAGTTATAATCCCAATGGAGTGCTGTTGAAAATTATAGAAATTATAAACCTTTCCAAATTGCTACTTGGTTCAATAGATGTGATTATTTTTGATAATGAGAAAACAACAGGTCCAGAATTAAAATAACACATATGCTTAATTACTAACAAACAAGACCGTATTTTATCATGGGCCAGAGTTACCAGTACACAGCAAGATGAAAATTATGAAATCAATATACTATTCTCGGCAGCATGCATATTGTTGAATTCAGTCAGACATTTCTAACAAAACAGTCTGTTAAAATATTTCAGAAACTAAAATAATGGTTGTAAAAGGAACAGCTGGAGTAATGTGAGAAGACACCTTTGAACCTCAGCCAAATCAAAGCTTTGACATTTTCAGGTTTTGGCCAAACAACACTCTGTAATAAACATAGTCTGAATTTCTAGAGGCTGCTATACAAACCTCAAGTTGATTTCTATGTTACTTTCGTCAGTTACTTAAAATAAACTGTCATCTGACTCAAGTACACATCTCGTCAGAAAAGAATAAGCAAAGCAAAGACAGACACAGGCCCTTTCAGACAAAAGGTCAATCAATTAGAGTGCGTGAGAGAACAGCAGTTAGCTTTTTATAAGCAAGCTGATCATATTCTAATGCAGCAGTTCTCAAAGTGTGGTCTGGAAACCCAGGAAATCCCTAAGAGCCTGTCAAGAAGTCAAATAAATACATATTTTATCGTTTCTCAGTTTTAATTTCTAATACAGTATAGATCGATAGATGTAATCCACATAAATCCTCGATCACTTTTAAGAAATTTAAGAAAGGAGTCTTGAGGCCAAAATGTTTGAGAAACACGGTTGTAAAGGAACACAGTGGAAATCCACACTGTGGATTTTTACGCAATGAAAACATACGTGAGACAAAAAATGTATCAAAAAATTGGGGTTAAAATAGAGATATGCCAAATGATTTATGCCCAGATTGTTCTGTGCATGGTACAGCTAGTTTTGTGGGTGGTTAATGCTGGAACATGCATATTTAGTCTGGATGTGAAACAAAGCAGGAGTGTGTTGTTTTGGATATAAACTGCAACCCCCTTAATTCCAGGAAGAAGTGTCTGGAGAAAAGTAAAAGTGAGAAAAGCCAAGAGTATTTTGGTAACTGAGAAGAGGCAGGATAGCACAAAAGAAAAAGCTACTGGGAAGTGAGGTGAAGCTAAGATGATAAGTTCTATCAGGCTGGAACATCAGTGGCTGATGAGAAACAGGAAAGGGGAAAATGAAGATAAGAGGATATTTGGGAAGATGGAGGATATGGCCATTTAATAGGATATGGTGGAACATATATCTGAGGGGAGAGCTCCACTATCCCATAAAAATCATGAGAACATCCTTCCAGGTATGATTTCAAACATAATTGGGAGCAAAAAAAAAAATATTACAGGTGTTGTTCCTATCCTACAGTAAACTGTTTTCAACTCAAAATATTTTTGAGGTTTTTTAAAAACTACACCGCTATAGCTATAGTAAAAAGCAGTTGTTTACACTAAAATAGCTTAAATATAGAGGTAAAAACAGTAAATGTTTCTTTTACTGTAATCTCTTTAAAAGTCATTTTTCTCTTTCAAGTTTTAAATAAGATGACAATGAATTTACTTACCCTTGTAAAGCTTTGTATATTTGCTTACATTTTTGTCTTAAAACCTGAAAAATGCCTAAACAAAAAATAAACAAAAAAAAATCCTTGAATATCAGTTTAATTAGTTAAGCATGACATACCAATTTAAATAGCTATTTAAGACTGCATTGCAATTTGTCCATTCTTTCTGTCTTTTACCTTTCCAAAGTCACAAGAGAAAATATACCATTTTACATCTCTTTTCTGCCCTTGCGTCTGCCCTATGGAACATTCTTCCCTCTGAAATGAGATCAGCCCCATCCCTTTGGATATTCTGAAAAGCCCTCTGTACTATGACTTGTTTAGATGGCTCTGCTGTTGAGGGAGACATTTTTGTTTTCCCTCTTCCACGGTTATGATATTTATTAGTATGGTTTTTTTTATATTTTAGAGTTTTGTTTCTGTTGTTTTTATCTGATTGTTGTGCACTTCCCAGAGTTGCTTTCTGTAAGATGAATGACTTTATAAATTTAATTACTTTAAATATAAGCTAAAAATAAAATAAAATTTAGTTTTGTTCTATCCATGCCAACTATTTTTGGAATATGACTTCCAGTTTAAGGCTTAAAGACCAAATGTGACCCTCTTCTTAGACATTCTCTGTTCTTGCTCTAGAATCAAGCATTTTCTCCTTGCAGGAAGAGAGTGGTTTGTAGTTTCAAAGGAAAAATGGTCTCTCTATGAACCTTTTAACTGCACATCTTCCATTCCATTCTCATTTCCCCCATATTCATTTAATAATAGCCACAACACCTAATTTTGTATGATGCCATCCTAAGAGTTTTTAATGTTATTAATTTTATGTACAATATTTCAACTTTTTGTCATAGATTCTAATGCTGGATTTGATTTTTTTAAAAATCACTTTGAGCATAGTGGTTTGATTTTTTAACTATAGTTCCAAAATAATTTCCTAGCCAATTTCTTTTCATAGATGCCTTTCTTTAACAAATCTGAAAGTTAAGCATAGATATAAAATACTGATGGCAGTGAATCCTCTAAAGCTCTTCTATCCATTGTGCAGCTGAGACTACACTTAGTGCTGCAAATCTTTTAGATCTGAAAGCTGAACTTTTAAAAATCATTATTTTGACAAACAAGGAGTGCTTGGGATGCGATGATGATAATATAATGATAGGATTGGTGCCTATTGTACTACAGCAAGGGTGTCAAACTCGCGACCTGCAGGCTAGATGCATCATGCGCTGAGCACACCTCCAGGTTTAGCAAAGAGGGGAAAAAGTTGTGATAGGTCACATGACAACGCTGTGATGATGCGAGTTTGACGCCCTGTACTAGAGAGACAGGACTTCAACATGAAAATGGAATCTTTAAAAAGGAAGAAAGGATGCCAACTGGGCCCTATATAAACACTGTTTGGGTAAGAAGAATTGAGAGAAAACTAGTCAGACCCATTTATTTGTGAAGGGTGATATCTGCCAAGAGCAAGAATTAAAGACACATGAGAACAATTCCCAAGACATTATCAAATCTGGGGAAAAATGATCTCTTCTGGCTGATGCATTTTTTAAAATCAAACTTTACAAATTATAGAAATAAATTCAATATTCTGGGTATGTGTGTGCAGGTCATATCTCATCCATCCTTCATTCCCAGAAAGGGAATGAATACAGGTAGTCCTCGGCTTACAACAGTTTGTTTTGTGACAGTATGAAGTTACAATAGCACTGGAAAAAGTAACTTATGACTGTTTTTTACATTTAACAACCGTTACAGCATCCCCATGGTCATGTGATCAAAATTCAAGACGCTTGGCGACTGACTCATATTTATGATAGTTACAGTGTTCTGGGGTCATGTAATCCCCTTTTGCAACCTTCTGACAGGTAATGTCAATGGGGAAGCCAGATTCACTTAACAACCATGTTACTAACTTAACTTCAGTGATCCACTTAACAACTGTGGCAAGAAGGGTCGTAAAATGGGGCAAAACTCACTTAACAAATGTCTCACTTAGCAACAGAAATTTTGTGCTCAATTTTGGCTCAATTGTGGTTGTAAATCAAGGACTACCCTGTTTCTCCCAAAATAAGACATCCCCTGATAATAAGCTCAATTGGGCTTTTGAGCGCATGGCAATAAGGCCAAGTGCTTATTTCAGGGTTCAAAAAAATATAAGACTGGGTCTGTACGACAGATCAATAACAGGTCACATAAGTGACTTTCACAGGGGAGTTCTTATTTCTGGAAACATGAGTGTGAGTTCCAAAATGCTGAGACAATCTGGAGTTCTATTTAACAAAGATGGGTAACACTCTGACTATTGTGAAGAGTTTGAGTACCACATTTTAATAAGGAGTTAGAGAAAATGGTCCAGGTTCAAAGACAGGGTGATGCAGATGTTCATAGAACTAAAAATTAACCTCTATGAAGAAAGACAAAGTATTTGGGTATATTTAATCTTGGCAAATTATCGAGTGGAGGACATAATTGTATTTTTCACATATCACTGTTCTTCTCTCTTCTATGGTGCAGTGCATGAAATGAAGCTCTTTGAACATTTCTTAAAGTCAGTTAAAGTGCTAGGAAGTCTTTTTTATGTAAACATGTATCATCTGTAAACTCTGTTACAACATTATGCATTCCTCACTGCAATTAACATAGACTAAGTGAATATAAGTTTGTGTGTATGAAATATAGACATCATTCTGAAAACTCTCAGTTCATGTACTTTTCTAAATGTAACTTGATTCTCTAAAATTATTAAATTCTAGAAAAATTACCTGGATTTTCTTGCATGATATTGAGAGCTTCAATGGCGGCAGCAGCTAGGAGGGGAGGCAGAGAGGCTGAAAAGCAATAGCCTTGACCAGACAGCCTCTGAGAACAAAAGAAATAATATTAAAGGAGCAAATTTCCAAGTATTATCTATATACAGAACATACTGGTAAATATACAACTATTTGTTTAATTGAAAGGAAGAAAAATCTAAATTTAAGAACATTTTATCCAAAAAAGACAGCAATCAGTTAATTATGTATTTTATCTAATTTGGCTCTTGCTAGTTTAAGCAACATATACATAATAATAATAAAAAAAAATGTCTTCCGTTCAATCATGTCTAATTCTCAGTGATTGCCAGGACAAGTTCCTCTAGATTTCTTGGCAAGTTTTTTCAGAAGCATCCCAGAGATGCTTTTTTCAAGAGGCAACTGGATTTTCTTGTTTTTCTCTGAGGATGTTTCATTTCTCATCCAAGAAGCGTCTTCAGTTCTGGATGAGAAGAGAAACTTCTTCAAAGAAAAACAAGTCCAGTTGCCTCTTGAAAAAAAGCACCTTTGGGACAACCATGACCTGGATGACTGAGAATCCCCATAGACATTTTTCAGAAGTGGTTTGTCATTGCCTCCTTCCTAAAACTGAAAGAGAGTGACCAGTCTAAGGTCACCCAGCTGGCTTTATGCCTAAAGAGGAACTAGAACTCACAGTCTCCTGGTTTCCAGCCTGAACCACTGCACTAAACTGGCTCTTATATAACTGCATTAACACTTAATAAATCTAACTTAACTTTTCTATTTCAAAGCTATTTGAGAAAACAATATTTCTCTTTGTAAATACAACAGTTAATATATAGCTGTGTCTACATTCTTATTGGCAGTATCTGCATGGGCTGATGGTCTGATTAATTCAAACTGCATCTTTGCCAACACTGGCAAAAACTACATGCATAACATGACCTGATGGATCACTTTCAAACATGCCAAAATAATCTTGATGTGCAATATTTAAAAATTCTATGCAGTTACAACCATATTCTACACAGACAACCTCCTTGTCATTGCAAAGGGACTATAACGAGCCTAATATCTATGATAATTGAGGTCATTAGATCAGAAAAGAAACAGAACAATTATCTGTTATTCTAATATCCTTCTAGTGATATTTTCTCCCCACCCGTCACCTGTCAGCTACAACATGTCAAGGCAAATTCATTCTTGGCAAGGAAGGTGAATCTATTCTTCAGTACCAAATAAAAGCTACTTCTCAGCATCTGATATTAATACAGTATTTCCCCAAAGTTCAATGCCTGCCAACAATTGATATAATTCTGAATTGACAACATGCAGAGCAAGCAATTTGTAGCAAATATGTGCAAGACTGACAGGATGTGTATTCATGTTCATCTAAAACTTCTATCTGGAATAAGCCTCCTCAAAAAGGTTATCTTAGGAGAAAACATCTAATAGTTTCTCATTTGTATGAAGTGCAGGTAGTCCTTGACTTCGTTTAGTGACTGTCCCAAATTACAATGGCACTGAAAAAGACTTATAACCGTTTTTCACAAGACTGCTGCAACATCCCCCTAGTCATATGATCAAAATCCAGCCACTTGGCAAGTGGCATGCCTTTATGATGGTTGCAATGTCCTAGGCTCATGTGATCGCTTTTATGACTTTCTGACAAGAAACTTCAATGTGGAAGCCAGTTTCACTTAACAACTGTGTTACTGACTTAACAACTGCAATGATTCGCTTAACAACTCTGGCAAAAAAGGTTATAAAATGGGGCAAAACTCACTTAACTGTTTTGCTTACCAATGGAAATTTTGGGTTCAATTGTAGTTGTAAGTCAAGGACTACCTGCAAAGGAGTTCAAGCTAAATGATGCTGCTTTTCAATGGAGGCCCCTGGGGCAACCTTCTAGCAGGCTAGCCACCTTCCTAATTCATGAAAATATTAAAACAGCTATTTTATGGAGCGCTTACAATGCAGAATCAGCCATTAGGTATTTATGTGGCTCAACATGACAATATATGTTTTCTGGGTTTTTTAATTGATTACACATGTTTTTATTTAGATTTACCATAATCCCATTATTTTTTATAGATCTTGTGAACCACCAAGGGTCTTATTTGATTGCAGTGTGGTATAATTGTTATAATCAATAAATAGGCATACAAATAAATACCTGTATTGGCTACAGAGCTCCATAAAAAGATAACTGTCATAATTTGTCTTTCAAGGTCTTTCACATACCTGGTGGTCAATAACAAAGGTTCGTCCACAGCAAAATCCTCCAATAGAAGCCAGGGAATTTTCCATATTTGCACTTATAAGATCAATGTCATCAATCTAACACAAGAAATGCCAATTGCTTAATGTTAAAAAGTGAAACATAGTTACAGTCATACAGCTGTAAGAAAATAAATCCTAACTCTCCAATGGGTCATTACCAATAAGTAATACTAAAAATACTTAATGAATGAGAGTACATTACAAGAAAGAAAAATACAGTTCACATTTCTGTTACCACATGTATCCATTTGAAGTTTCTTATTCTACCATCAAGTTCTAAAATAGCTAAGTGTAGTTGAGACTATTCTAACCTGTTTATTTTCCTCTCTCCTTTAAAAAAGATTATATATAGAAAAATCAGAGACAATGAACAAAAACATGTTCATTAGTACAAGACTGAGGAAAATTCACAAGTTCAGTGTTTTTATTCTGTCCCACAATTGGACAACATTTGTTTTATGAACTGTTTAAACATAACATATTGTAAACCATGGGTTCCACAATGTCAGTTAAACAGCATGAGGTAACAGGATTTTCTGGCAACTTGTAGTGTGCCATTTCTTACTATTGCAGAGCGTAGAATAATTTAAAGTTATCTGTCAGTTTGGGGTGCAGTATAGCGATAATGCCAGCTTAATAACTGTACTCCAGATTGCCCAGGTGAGGTTGCTGATGTTGACCTAATATTTGGAGGCTGTTCAGGTCTGAATGTGATGAGCAGACTTTGACTGAAACCTGGCAAGACTGAGTATATGTGGCTGTTAGACTCCTTGGGTTGAGGACATTTTCATTGCTCAACTTTTGGATCCTTCTGAAATGCAGTCCCCTAAAGGATTTCCACTCTGTGCATGGAGTGGGGGCTGAAATCCATCAGTGGGCTGCAGGAATGTTTGAGAGGGCAGGCAGCTCCTTTGCTCTGTCTGCATAACAATTGGGAAGACTGCCTAACAACCACAATCAGAGTGCAGGATGGAGGTCATTGAGCAACAAACAAGACTACCATCTACATGTTATACCGTTCTTTATTTTCTTTGAAGATATTACCATAAAAAGATACCAGATCAAAACTTTACCTTCTGGTTGCTAGCATTAAGTTCTAATATCATTTACATATGACATAGACTTACACTTATTCCAAAATGTTCTGTAACTCCTCGTCCATGTTCTCCCAATACTCCAAAGGAGAAACTTTCTTCCAAAAACAATCTCACTTTGTATTTATACTTTAACTTTACCTGCAGATTATGTATTAACAAATGACACAAAGCAATGCATGGTTAATGAATGCTCAGGAAGGAATGATTTATCAAAATAGCAGTAGCATTTAGGCTTATATACCGCCTGATAGTACTTTACAGTACTCTACCGGTGGTTTACAATGTGGAAGCATGATTTGCCTATTGCTCCCAACAATCTGGGTCCTCATTTTATCAACCTCGGAAGATGGAAGGCTGAGTCAACCTTGAGCCCCGTCAGGATCGAATTGCAGGCTGCGTTTGCCTGCAATACTGCATTTTAACTATTGCACCACCAGGGTTCCTCAAAATATTCTACTGTTGACTATCTTCAGCTCAACACTCAACATGTCCCAAAGGTGCTTTTTTCAAAAGGTAATTGGACTTCCTTGGTTTTGCTTCTCATCCAGTTAGAAGTAAAGAAGCTTCTTGTATGAGAAGTGAAATGGTTTCAAAGGGAAAAAAAATAAGAAAGTCTAGTTGCCTTTTGAAAAAAACCACTTTGGGACAACTATGATCTGGATGATTGTGAATCTTCCTAGACACTCAATCTTCATGCATTTTAGTTGCTACATGTAGATTTCCACTGATTATGTGCCGATAGATTGAATGTCATCTAGAACCATTTTTTTGTTTGTAAAATAATATCAAAATTACTTGCTTAGTAAGTAAGACAAATTGCCTTTTGTGTTGTTTATACTTTTAATTGTTCTATTTTGCAAGTTACCTTGAGGATTGAGAGGACATCCTTCAAAATGCAGATACATTTTAACATATTTTCTCACTAACATGTCATGTAATGGAAAAAAAGTAGCATTTTGAGTAGCTAACCATAGGAAATGTTTTTAAAAGCACCATTTATAGCCAACATCTTCAATATAAAATGACCCCAGGAATGCAGACCTTTCAATGTTTATATTCTATGAAGAAATATTCCTTTGCCAAGAAACTGAATTTATTTATATTACATAAACTTGACAATTGTGAAAGCATTTTCTTAATTAGTGGAATCTGCTGCTGCTTCAAGATGGTGGAAATTGTACTAGGCTACAGAGGCTACTGACACATTCTCCCATTACTATACAACCCTTAGTGAAATCATCCTTTCAAGTGTCGCAGTAGCTCTGATTTTAAACCTGATTTTTCAAAATCAGAAGTAGATTTTCTAATTATGAATGATTTGATGCTGAATTCTTTGACTTTTCTTCAGTGGAACACTTAGCATATGATTCAGTGGTGGGTTGCCCCCGGTTCGCACTGGTAGTAAAACCGGCACGAGGCTCTGCCCACCGACCCCAACGTCATCAAAATGCTTCTGCGCATGCACAGAAGAGTGTGCGCGCGAGCGAAGCAAGCGCACGCGCGTGGCCCCTCTGCGAACCGGTAGTAAAGGTAAGTAGAACCCATCCCTGATATGGTTGTAGAATAGGTTTACTACTTTGCCTACAAGAGTAGCAAGTCCAGGGACTGACCCTCATAATCCACAGAATGGGACAACTTGCCACAACTCGCTATGGCCACCTTGCCATAGCCAACACACTGTGGGACAATTTGTGACAACCAACTGGCTGCGAGCCAACTCACCACAGAACAATTTAACAATTCAATGATTTATAATGAATAAATAATATTTTAATTTTTGTCATTCTCATTTCATTTTGTCCCTCCTTTTGCATCCGTTATTTAATTATTCTATTTCACCATTTCTTTGATGTTAGTGTAACTCTTGTCCCTGGCAAGTCGGCTGTGGCAAATTGTCATAGACCCATAATCCCAGCCTTTAAATTATGGCAAACATCTGAACTTTAAATAATGTTTTCCAACAGAAGAGAATGAAATACAGCAGAACCAGGACAAGAAATATTATCTTCTGACTTGCCATTACCAAATCTCTTTTTCAGCCCTCTGCATCAGCCACCATCTTATTGGCAGCAGCATCAAAGCTGGGAAAGGGAAGACCACACTTAATATCTATTTATAGAAGATTGATTCCATTTTTAGTAGATTGATTTCCATTTTTTAGGTTTACAGTCTGTAAAAGTTAGTTAGATATTAAAAGAAGGAATTACTTACCAATGCTGGCAGAGGACAAATATCCCCAGTATTAATAAACAACCCCTCTACTACGATAAATTTTCGTGTTACACGGGCTTTTCGAGGGTTCTGCAGAAAAACAAACAATTTAGTATAAATATATATAAATTTTTATGAAAAACAACTTTTTAGCTTACTTTTCAAATGTTATCATAAGCAGATAGAATGTTGAAAATCAACTTGTTTACTTTATCAGAAGTGCAATAAGCATATTTGTATCTGAGAAAATGCTCTATATATACAGTAAAACACTCCTTTAACATTAAAATGGTTACTGTGTTTTTTTCTTGATCTTGTAAAACAAATATTGATGGAGTTTTATTTCAATAAACATTTTACCCAGAGGAGGAACATGGTACAAAGAATTGATATCGACTATTTTTCTCAGGACCAAAACAATTTACTGAGCATTTTTACACTGCATTATCAATGGCACTTTGGCTGAGCACATGCATTCACGTATAAAATAAAAGGAAAACTGCATCCAATTCTACTGGCAGATTTTTCTCCTGTTTTTTATGCTAGTGCCTTTTCCAAGTAACGCAATCACCAAATTAAATACACTACCTAAATGTAGTGTATGTTCAAATGTTACCATTCAGGATGGTTACCATTGGAAAATAAATAATGAAAAATGAAGTTATTCAAATATGCTATCTAGTTAAAAATGTTGTTTGTTATACACTAATTTTTTTCCAAAACCCAATACCTTTTGATCTTCAATCTCTTGCTCTTGTAGTAGATGCTCAAGATCAGCCATATCATTATGCTTAAAAAACTTAATGTTACTTCTGGATGCCTGTAACCCTTTCTGAACAGCAAAGCAGGCTGCTTCATCACTGTAAATACACAATAAATTCTCTCAGTTCACTCATGGTTAGGCTAACTCTTAAAAGATTAATGTTTCCCCACAATGCATGCTTTGTCTAACTATTTTCTATACTTGCATTCCTACTTTTAATTGAACTATGTTCAGGTGTTAAAAAATTATGAAGTATTGTTATATTTTTCCAAGCCATGTAGGTAAGTTTTCCTTCTTAAAGGAAAACTTTTGCCCATGTTGGCATGTTAGAGAGGCAAATCAGAGTGTGATCTAGTTGGTTAAAAAAAGGAAAACCTAGAGCTTATGGTTTCAAGAATTGTTAAGGAAACAGTTTTAAAATTCCTTTTATAAAACCATATTTTTTCCAAGTTTTTGATGTGATATATGATATTGTACCTCATATCATGAGCGGGCATGCTATGGGTTATGCTATTTAGGGAGCTAAATTTGGTGGGCCTTACACAGCAGGCCTTTTCATCTGTGGAACATTCTTCTCCCTGACGTGAGAGTGGGACCTCACAAACAGTAAATTAAATGTATACTTTAAAAATTATTTTTAGTCTCCTACCTTGCTGACTATGAGCAAGGATGAATTATTGTTACTGGGTAATTCTTGCATCATTCAATGCAATGAACTGCACCAAGGGTCACATTCTGCCTCCAAAGCCCCTAAGGGTAGTCCCTCAAACTTTCCCCAAATATAGCTACAGAACTGAAATTCTAACAAAGACAAATTAAATCTATTAGAAGTAATCTTTTGAACTTTAATGAATTTTAATTACAGTGAAATAAATCAAACTTACTTTTTGTCCTTTCCTTATTAATATTTTACCATGCCTTTGGGCCTAATTTTTTTTGCAATTTAATTCTAATTTTAATCAACTTTACTGCTAATTTTAATTGATTCATTGATATTATATTGGATTTTAGTTATATAGGTATTATGTTTTATTGTAATCTCCTGAGTCTATTGCCTTTGATAGGGTTTGAAGGGGAAAAATGATTATTTGACTGGCTTCAATACTTTTGGAATGAGGTTCCCTTCAACATTCAAATGTTGCCCTTGGGCCCAGCAAAGTGTGTGCGCTCTTAGGTTTCAGAAATCAGAAAATAATACAAAAGCTGCAATCCTAAACACCTTGAGAACAAATTTGATTGAACTCAGTTGTATTTACTTTTGAAAATGTGCTAAGATTATAGTTACAGACTTGGGACAAACATAAGTAATTTAAAAAAAAATCCTAGATGAAATTGTCTGATATTAATTTATTTTAATCACTCTTGTCAACTGCACTTTTTCCTTGGCTATATCCTATGGGAATACTGACAAAGCATTTGAACAGCTGTTAGTAATTTTTAAAAGAGTATTTTGAAACAGCAATCTATTCTAAGAAGTAGTCATTTTAAAAGTATTCCATAAATGATTAAAATTGTAGTTTAACAAGCATCTGAAAACATCAAGGCACTGCTTTGAAACTGACAAGATCAAATGAGTTCTTAAATAAAACTTAAATAATTTAAATGAGCTTTGAAAAATTATCCATAATTTCACTAAAACCTTTTTTCCAATGAAAAGGTTTATTAAATAACCATATGCTAATTAATACATTCAGTAATCTTACTTGATCATAAAAATTAATGTTTAAACATTTAATCTTTAACAACTAGAATTCTTTGTAGATTTTGTTTTGGTCTTTTTAATATCAGGAATGTGTACATACACAAACAAAATGTCGCCCCGTTTTGAATAGGCAGGAATAGCACTGGCAATTGTAGCAAATCCATAGGAATATAGGATAGCTTCCTCCGTCTTCATAAATCTGGCAAGTCGCTCCTCCAGTTCCAAATGCACATCTATTTAGGAAGTGTAGTTCACACATTTATGAGCAGAATTTTGGTTTTAAACTCTCACAAATACTATATTAAAGATTATTGACACAATGAAAAACCCATTCAAGTTTCAAAGTTCTTTAGTATTGGAAATGCTAAAGATATGCTTTGGGATAATATTGGAAATATTATCCCAAAGATAGTTTTCAAAACTGAAGAAGCTTCTTGGATGAGAAGTGAAACATCTTCAAGGAAAAAACAAAGAAAATCCAGTTGCCTTTTGAAAAGCACATTTAGGGCAACCATGACCTGGATGACTGAGAATCTTTATAGATTATTTATTTCCTACAGAAAGTAGAGGAACATATACTCACTAATCCAATTCTTCAACTTCGCAGCAAAGTCCTGATCACCTTTTACAATAACTAGAGCATTCACTGTGTGAACATTCTGTTAAGTGCTGTCTCTATTACAAAAATGTTTTCTGCAAACGTTTCTATATTTAGAGGAAGCCTATGTGCATATTATTACTAATGCAAGGTCCAGGCTTTGTTGAAGTCACCTATATATGCAGCTATATTTATGAAGGCCTTCTTTAAATATTCCCCCATGCAACAATAGCATAATTATTTATTTATTTTTATTTATTTATTGAATTTATATTGCTGCCTATACGCCCATGGCTATTCAAGGCGACTTACAGAATATAAAACCTCATTTAAAACAATAAAACTAATACAAAGAATCAAATAAAGTAATATAATGTAATATAATAAAATCAACCCCCACCTCCTGCCCCGGTGACAGCAGACCATGATCCAGACCATTCACATACTATGAGTCACAGTTAACAAAATGCTTAACAAGGCTAAAATTCACTGTTCTGTTTTTGTCCCTTAAACTCCACCACTAATAAAATAAACTCCAGGACTGCAAATACATATATAAGAAATAAAGTTTCATGTATCAACCAGAACAATACCCAAAATTCGAGATGCGTACGTATCATTGATTTCTGTAAGGAAGTAGTTTTATTTTCACTTCCTTTCCTAATGATTCCTAATAGGAAGAGGATTTTCCCCTTACAGTCATTAACCTATTTACAATAAAGCTAAGACCTTTTTTTTAGTTAAAGACAGTCCGGACCCCAGAGCATGTGAGAAGTTTGATGAGACTTTTGTTTGTATGTACTGCAAGGAATGTGGGACATGAACATGCCAGCCAATTTCTTCAAATACGTGGAGGGGCTTGAACTTTAGGATTTCTTTACACTTGGCAACTGCATCGGGGCAAATAGGCCTGAATGAGGCATGCAATATATATCTGGAAGAGGTATCCTGTGTTAACAAATCCAAGTGACTTCAGAAATCCAAAACAATCACTGTTGTTTCTGCACCTTTTTCAGATGCTCAAAATAAATATACAATCCTTTATTTCAGTTCCAATTTGGATTGTAAACATTTCTAAAAAATATCTGCTATTACATATCAAGGAAAAATCTGCACACTTCATATTCCACTATGGAACTAACTTATGGAACAAGGACCCATCAGAAGTTGAAAAGATGACAATTTACATTTAAGAGATTAGATAATTTCTCACCTCAGAAGGCACGTAAGTCATTCCATA
Source organism: Pituophis catenifer annectens (assembly GCF_029215685.1). Taxonomy (NCBI): domain Eukaryota; kingdom Metazoa; phylum Chordata; class Lepidosauria; order Squamata; family Colubridae; genus Pituophis; species Pituophis catenifer. Next base: position 238,509,096 of record NW_027256882.1, read on the forward strand.
CTGAAACTATATAGTTTTAAAGTTATCTATACAGCCCAGAATGCAATCATGTTGAACATAGTTAAAAATCAAGTTTCATCCCAAATTTTAACCTCAACAAGTGAATTCAAATGAGTTTTACTACCACCTGATTTGACAAAATCAACTTCTTAATGACTTCACAAACACATCCAAATAATTTTCTTGGCAAAAATATGGAAGTGATTACTCCTGCCATTTTCTAGGATTTTTTCCCCACCCTCATGACTATCCCTGATATTCTTCATAAAGTTCTATCTACGAATTAATGAGATCTGAACCTTGCTAGCTTTCAGAGATCAGTTAAGGTCCATTAGTTATGAACACTTATCATGGCAGTTCTTAAACAATCAATAAACAATCAATTCATATGTAGTGCCAAAATACTATAAGGTGAATAACTCCAATGTAAGACCTGAATGAGATTGGAGGCAAAAGGAGAAGCATAATGAAATGGTTAGATACTGTCATTGACGCAATGAAGAAGAATTTGGGCAAACCTTGAGAGACAGGGGAGAACAGGGGAGCCTGCCATGCTATGGTCATGGGATCGCAAAGAATCAGACACAACTTAGTGACCGAACAACAAGACCTGAACATTTCTGCATGACATAATGAAAACCATTTTAATCATGTATAAAAACATTCGCAAGACTTATACTTCCAGAGAATCAGTCCATGAAGATAAAGTGAATGCTTAGTCCATAGTATTATCTTTAAAGAGATGTACAGTGGATTTTATGATTAAGCATAGATTGGGATTTTCATATTCGGATTTCAATTACAAAAATCTTATGTTTTAGGCCTAAATTAAAATACCATGATCATCAGAAATATATATTATTTTAAAGTATTTGCATTATTGTGTAAAAAACTAATTTAAAGCCAGTCAGTAGACTGCCCTCTTGTGGTCTCTCTGAACACAACACTGCAATATTAGAGATTTCAATCTTCAACACATTTAAATCTCCCTATATAACACTTCCCCAGCCATGGAAATTAAACAAAAAGCAAATAAATCTTCATCAAGATCATAAGGAGGGCATAATTAAATTTCAGCATGCTATCCAGCATTTTTTGGCTAAACAGCAGGATGCAGAAAGTTACATGTCAACTGATGGTGGAATGTGTATGAATCATTAATCTTTTTAAAAAGCCTCGATAAAGTCTCTCTCTCTCCACCCATCAACTGCTCTTGAATAAACTTAGAAATCATAGGAGAAGAGTGCATGCCCTTTTTATGGACTGATAACTGGCTAAAGAAAATAACAATTAGGAATAAAAAAAACCCAGTTTAGTGTTGTGGTTAAGGTCTTGGCCTTGAAACCAGAAGACTGTCAGGTCTAGGACTCCCTTAGGCATGAAGCCAGTTGGGTGACTTTGGGCCAGTCACTCTCTCTCAGCCCAATACATCTCAAATGATTACATGGTTGTTGTTAAGGACAAAATAGGAGGCAGGAGTATTAGGCATACTCATCACCTTTAGTTGGTCAAAATATATAAAAAGGATAACATCATCATCATTACCATCATCATCCCAGGTCCTTGGGAAGACTCGATAGTGGCTAAAATATCAAATCCAGTCTAAACTTCAGGCTGATTGTGTGACCAACTATAGTAATAAATAGGAATAGGTATAAATGGACAATTTTCTAAATGGAGGGAGGTTAATTAGTTAATTAAGCTTCTATGCTGCCTGACTTAAGAATCTGAATAAGGACCAATGCTTATTAGTTTGCTCAGAAAAGATCCTGAACTTAGAAAAAGCAGCCAACTGCCCAAGTTTACAAATACATAAATTATTCAGCTTGGTTAAAAACCAAGATTATTGTAAAGAACTTCAGAAGCATCTCTTTAAACTGTATGAACAATTTAACAGCTTCAATTCTTTCTTGTAAAGTTAAAATCAAGGTAGTTATTATTACGTTCAAATCTATATTGAAAAAGATGCAATACTTACCAAAAGTGCCATAAAATCCTCTAGGGCCACATGTGCCAACACCATATTTTGCCAGAGATGCCTGCGCTGCATTCTTTAAAGAGGTATAAGAAGAAAATCATATTACATGTAATCATATTGTAGAATAAAATCATTACCACATTGATCTCATACATTACATTGTTTCTTTCATAACACCACTATTATGCTATGCAACTTCTCTCTGCATTGCCCAAAGAGTACAGTAATCTCCTGGGGCTCATACAAGGTAATATGTGAAACCAGAGAGACTTTATTTTCATTCTGACATCCTATCACAGTGATGGCAAACCTTTTCGGCACCAAGTGCCCAAACCGGAACATGCATACATGTGTACGCGCCAGAGAACCGGAAATGCTGGCCGGCATTTTTTAGCCAGTTTTGGAACCGTTTTCAGGCCATTTCCAGGCTGTTTTTCAGGCCATTTTTCAGGTCATTTTCACACTGTTTTTTGGGCCATTTACAGGCTGTTTTCAGGTGCTCCAGCATCCACAAAGACCAGCTGGCTGGCATCCATGTGCACACCGGAAACCAGAAGAGCATGAATGCCCACAGCGCACGTGACCACAGATAGGGCTCTTTGTGCTAACTCTGGCACACGTGCCATAGGTTTGCCATCACGGTCCTATCATCTCACATAATGGATGGAATTTTGACAATCTTAAGAAAAAGATGATGGTGAAGAGATAATATTCTTTGCTGTGATTCTGAGAGAAGTAAAAATTTATCTGACAAAGAGAAAAGGTAATAGTACTACAAATTAAACAAATGAAATAATTTGGCATGAAACTGAAGTGAAATTGCTAGATGTATTTTTAAAAATTGTGAAGGGTATTCTAATATTGAAGAGTAGAATTAAAATGCTGATGAAAAGGAAATGTTTGAGAACACTAAAATGATAAGGTTGCAGGTATAGAAGATGTAACTGATGACATATGCAGTAATATACAACTTATAATTTATGTATGTAAAGAATAAATGTTTTGCCTGATGCCTTAAAGAGTATCATTTTCATTCTTTCATTTTTTCCAGTCTTTCTCATACTATCTACATATGTAGACAACTAAATAAACATTTGCAAAATGGATGGATAAAGCTAATATTCGCTCCTAATATTTTTAAAGTATATTTTTTTTCCAAAACAGGTTGTATTTGTGAATACCTTCCATTTTAAAGGTCTTTCAACTACCAACTTGCTAGAGTTAAGAATATTGTTCAATACAAACATCTGAATATTAAAGGATGAAGACTGAATGAATCTCCAACACAATGAAATCCCATTTTTAGGTATTCACCACTGTATTTTCTGTTTACATTTTTTTAAAAATTACAATTGCATTATTTTATGTATGAATCAATATAGAGACACAGCAGAAGCAAGGCGGGTTTGAAAAGACAAGACATATAAAGAGGTACAGTGAATGATGTTGGTATAACTTTAATTAAACAGTTTAATTACATCATAAAATATAATTAAACTGTTGGTTTAATTACATTTTTTTTCTTTTATCTTCTATATTTAAATTTTTTTTGTTTACTACATCTAACTCCTTTTCTCCACTTCATATATTGCTTGTCCAACAGGGACTAACATGGTGATTATATATGTATACAGGCATGCATGCTATGGACATTCTCACTGCCACAGGGCTGCTGGACTATTTTGAAAATGAGACTTGATTTACCATAATCTAAATGGTGATGTGCACTCTAATTTCTCTTTAGTTCAGCACAATACTTCCTATTACTACAAATCATCCTTGTTTTTTCTGGGCATGTGCACTCTAGAGACCCTCTTGTAAATGAATGTAATACTAAGAGAAATCAACACAGATTTTATACAAGAAGAAATACTAGTCACAATTACATTCTAAAAGATTATAACCATCCATGGGTCATTCAAATAGTTCTTTTGACACAAAGGCTACATACTGAGATCTATGGAGGTACTTACTTTAAGTCTTTCATTATCCAAAAGCCCAAGAAAATTAAATGATGCAAAGTTTATGCATTCCTTGTCATTCACGATAATGTTGTGAGTTGGAGGCCTTAAAGTATGAAGAAAAAAAAAAAGGAAAGTGAACAAATTTGGAAGACTAGCACAGATTTAGAAGCTCAAAGTATTGTTGAATACAGAAAACAATGGTAGTATTCTCCAATCTGGTATTGTATCTAAATGTGGGGATACTGTTTGATGTAGAGATTTATATCTTAGTTAAGAATACTTGTTCCTTATGCTATTAATACAACTTTGTTCTAATGAATCACTTATCTATTGTTGAATTCCAAAGGAACCTCTTCATTGCTGATAGTGATACTTTATACTTTTCTTGGAATACTTCTCAGAATTTTGGGAACATATTTCATTTTTTTATTTTTTTTGAAAGAGAAGTATTTTAGTTGAGCAACAATAATGCTATCAGAAAATATATATCAAAATTACATCCTAAGGAAAAGTTTTCCTGCCACTTAAGAAAATTCAGCGTGTTTAAAAATTTGTTTCACTGCTTAATTCAAGGATTAAGGGAAGAATTAATTTTAATTAAATCTCTAAAGAATCAATTCAAGCTAAGATGTTAAATAGAGTCAGTCAAATAAACTAGAGAGAGAACTCATTCTAAAGCAGTCATCTAGCAAGAGACTGTGACAAGAAGCAGTCTTACGAATATTCCACATTAATTTATTAAAGTGCCATTCAATACATATTGCCACACATTATGGATTAGATCCCAAGGAAAAAAATTCATCCCTGCCAGTCAGTTTTGACAGTCACAAGAATCACTGAAATTGGACATACTTGTGCTCAGAAGAAAGTTTATAAGGCAATGCTTTTGCCTAACATTGCAACATCTCTTTTCATTATTTACATAGAAGCTTGCTGAACCAATCCAGCATGCACTTGCCTGCAGATATTTAAATGTGATTTTTCCCCCATCTGGATTTTATGGAACCTTCAGAGTTCTACAAGAACCTGAATGTCTTCCATTAGAATAGGGCTGCACACAGATTTTAGGTTGAGAGCCATATATTACCTTGAATATTGTAAAAAAAGTAAAGCCAGAAAGGAAGAAATGAATGATCAAGAGAAAAATAAAATGTGATGTATCTTGCATTTACTCTTAACTAATGTAAAGTAAAAATTATCCATGGGCATTTAATATTTGTCCCCTTCAATCACATCAAAAAGCATATGGCAACTGATTGGAAGTTCTGGTTATACATGGAGTTTTATGTTATTCATCTCCACATTTAGTTGATGAACATTAGCATGTCAAAAAATTATACAACATAAATCATAACCCAACTTCCTTAATATTAAAAACATATAATAGTACAGCAACTTCTCTTAAAACATAAACCACAATTTTACTAGCCCAGCACTTATTTTGAACTCTTCTTTTAAATAGAAGTCATTTTTGGTGCAATAGCTTCAAATAACAGCACATCAAAAAGTTCTTCCAAATGAAAGGAAGATCAGATGCACAATAGCCAAATTTCAAGCCACCTATCAACTGCTATTAACAGCTTACTTTCTCTAAACCAGCATGTTTCATTATTTATAATGGTTGACTATTTTTCATTGACATATTTCTTTCCAGATTATGTTCAGGATGAGGTTCTTAATATTCCTAAGTAGCATTTTAGAAGTTCTAGAAGCTGCATTTCCAACACATGTTAAATATTTTATTATTTTCTTGTTTGGTTTCTATTATTTTTACATTAAGTTGAAAGATAATTTCATTTCACTTAGTGTTTTAGTGTTTTTTGATGTTTGTCAGTTATCTTTTATTTTGAAATACAACAAAAATAAACTAAATTTTAAGTTTGGTCTATTTCACTATTCAAATCATTCATGAACGTTTAGGTACACCAATCTCATTAAAGATGTTTGGAAGATCGCAATGCTTGAATTCCTGTGTCATAAAATATGTCCATGAATTTTATTCTCTATAACTGAAAAAGATTATAGTATGACTGAAAAATATCACTAATTCAGCAAAGCAATTTATAAAGGTATGCCATATAAGTGCAGAATTCTTCAAAATAATATAATTTTGTCATGCTGTCATTTGTTTAAGATCATTTATACACTGTTTTAAAGAATGTACATAAAGAACATGATGCAATCCTGCATCAAAAGGCACTTTTTCTGCTAGAGTAAATCTAGCCACATACTGTACTCAGAAATAAAACATGTCATAATTAATATTAATATTGTATTCATCATGCTGATGTATTCCATGCATATCATTTACTATATAAAATGGCATTCTCAAAAATACTTTGGCATTTATTTTAAACAGTGACTAAACCATGAATTGCTCAGAAATTTTTCAGACTTAAACATAAGGAAATACAAATATAATATGGTATCCTTATATAAAGAATGTGAAGAGATAAATGTTACTTAGAACAGAAAGAGTGCTTAGAGGTATACTGAAATTCCTGTGACTTTTTAAACTTCTGGCACAGTCAACAAGCATCCTCAACATTTAATGTTTAAAGGAATAATACTTCCTATGCTTAGTTATGCTGAAGCTCCATTAATTCAATTGGATTAAGTTCTGAACTAGGAAGCATAGCATTTAAGCATTTTTTTCAGAAATTAGATTCGATTTAAGTGGGCATATATAAAATTGAAAGAAAAAAAAGAGGACAAATTAAATATTTGATGCCTATGGTAGAGAATTAATTAGTTTAAGAAAAGAGCAGCAGTTAAAATCCCCCTTTATTATAGAAATTATCCTTTTAAACATTACTGTAAATAGATTTTCCCTTTTCCATATTTATTAGAAAAAAAACAGGAAGTTACCAGTCATATTGTTAATTCATCTAGCCCAATATAGTCTACGTTGACTGACAGCATCTTCCCAAGACTGTAGTAGTTTTTGCAGTGTTATGTGCAAATTCTGAATCTCAGATGTCCTGCAGGCAAAGCACAGGCTTTACCACTCAATTAACAGGGAAGCGTTGAAGTAAGGATGGAACAGAAAATACCATTCATGAGTATCTAAAATTACCTGTCTTATCCTGAGATTTAATACCCTTTAAATGGCTAATGTCTGTTATTACTGAAAATTTTAATAAATTAAGTAAACCTGGAATTACTAGTTCTAATGTTTGAATAAATTAATAACAGGAACATGTAAATTGTTTTATGCACTCAGTGTCCACAACAGCTGATTCCAGGTGACCAAAACAGATCCAAAATATATGAATTTTAGGCAGAAGTGTTTCAGAGGATTGGCATCCAATTGGCCCACTTGATCTCCCTTAAAGGGACATACTAGAAAGGAAGATTGAGAGGGGAGCAGGCAGCTAGGCACCATGTTTGAAGCAAGGCATAATCGATTAGAAAGATTGTGGAACATACTAGGGTGGTCTTGCTTGCCCTGTGAGATCCCTGTGTTTGGTTTTAGTTTAACCAAACCACAGCCTACCTCTAACAATTTAGCTCAACTTCTGAGACAATCTGTTCAACTCCAAAGAAAACAGATTTTTTTCATTTCATCAGGGCTTCTAAGGACCATCAGGCATGCTTATTTTATCTGTTAAGCAGAGTGATAAAAATGAAGTAGTTTACTATGCCTACTTGGTATCTTACAATTCAAGTCTACCATTAGAATTTAAATTTGTGCTGAACCTAGTTCTCTGAACTTGCAAAACAACAATCCATAATTATTCTACAAAGTAATCAAGCTCACAATCCTAAACACATCTGCTAGTAGTATATATACTTTCAAACGCAGTCGTATTTCATGAAACATGTTAAAAAAAACAACAACCCTGGGCTGTAAGTATAATATGAAATTATGATAATCCAAATTTACCCTTTAACAATATTGTAGTTCAGTGCTGGGTGATCTTTTGGTACTGGAGGAACAAGAGGTTCTGGCTGCCATTCTTCAATCAACTCTTCCTTTTCCTATTACAAATAGAAACAGAAGTACTGAGCAATGTATTATTCAATTGATAGATATATCCTGACTTTCCTCCCCCAGGTCAAGATGACATATATAGCAGACCCGCCTTTAATTTTCCTTTATAACAACAATCCTATGAAGGAAGTTGGCCTGAGAGAGAATGACTACTTGTCGGGTGAGAAGAATCAGGATCACATGTTAAATTCCAGCTGAGCCAATTTATTGCTCATGCATATATACAAGACTCTACTAACAGCACTAAACTGACACTAGATAAGGGTTAATGGAATTCAAGGGGGGCTGCACTTAGATTGCTTGCGAGAATGTAATAACTCCAGGCTGATTCCTCTCGACACTGTCCTCATGCTTTGCCTCTTCTTCTCCTACATTACTGTAGTCCAAAGTCACGCTCTGAGCATCTATAGCTCAGAACTTGAACTTTGGTTTCTCTTGTCCTACTCCAACAATTTAACCCCAATTTATTATGAAAAGAATGAAAAGTTGGGTCTAACCAGTTGAGATACACACACACAATTTGTAAGAACTAAAAAAGATTAAGCTAATGAGATTGAAATCGTGTTCATTTTAAATCTACTAAAGGTAGTTTTATGTCATTTGCTTACCGGTAAATCAAATTCTCCTTTACATAATTCATAGTTTTCCTAAGAATATTAGGAACACTGACTGGTTGTTACATCAATTACAAAAACTTCTTTTTGCACAACTTTTACACAACTTCAGAACCCATTAGTAAGTTAACTAGCCAGTATGCTTTTGAACAGAACTAAATATCTTCTACAGCAGTCTTTGATGAACATACTAAACAACACATAAAATTGTAACATTAAAATCCAACTATGCCTAGAAACTATAAAATAAATAATTATACTATAAAAAGGAGATAATCCTCCTTTTTAGATGCTTGGCACTGACTGGTCAATGATACATGCATCTCTGTTTATATCCCCAGGGCTTCTTGCAGCAATTATAATAAATGTACCTTTCTTTGGCATTACTCATATTTCAATTTGTTTTTCAATTGAATTGTTCAGCTTATATATTATTTTAAAGGTCGAAATAATTCTGAAGTGATTTATCTTGGTCTAATTATTTTACATTTTAAAAACTTGGCATTTTAACAGGGGTGTGTAGACGTTCTACAGCCACTACATATATGTTTGTGTATCTGTATGAATGGGTGAGGGGTGGGGGGGGGAGGGAGGGAGGGAGAGGGAGAGGGAGGGAGGGAGGGAGAGAGAGAGAGGGAGAATTTTAGAAATTCAGACCTTAGGTGTAAGATCAGATCGCTCCTGAAGTTTGTATGTTTTAGAGAAAAGCAGTCTGATTATCCATAGGATCAGAATACCTTCTAAAATAAGATGGTACGCTGGAGCCTAGAAATTAAACAACAAAAGAGAAATAATTAATGAACAACCAAAGTTATTTCAAAAAATACACATAACAGGCAATTTCTGCAATGCCGAAGCTCTATTTGAAACACAACTTATATGACTATGCAAGAATGAGTTTTGAGACAGAATATGACTGAGAAAAATTCAATAGGGATACTGAAAAAGGACTGCATCTATTTTTATGCATGTCTCACTGGGATGCAAAAACGTCTATAACTTTGAAGCTGCAAACTAAACTGCCTATAATTGGAACTCTAATTTGAGGCTGATAAAACTAATATGATTTTAAATTTTGAATCATAGAATTAGGACCCTATGATCCTGATGGATTTTATTTCAGGCTGGAAGGGCAGAAGATAAAACTTCCTAGACATTTATCAAAATCTAACCCCAGAAACGGACGATACCGAACATCAAAACTGCAATAAGTGGGTAAATAAATCTTCCTGTTCGCGTCATTTGTTGGGGTCACGTATAGTGTAGTGCAGGGGTCCCCAAACTTGGCAGCCTTAAGACTTGTGGACTTCAACTCCCAGAATTCTCCAGCCAGCATAGCTGGCTGGAGAATTCTGGGAGTTGAAGTCCACAAGTCTTAAAGCTGCCAAGTTTGAAGATCTCTGGTGTCATGAATCCCCACAATACATTTCCCCGCGCCATACATAAGCCAACATCACGATGCCTTCGCCTCCCAGCCCAAGTCCCTTTCTTTCTTTTTTTTTTTTACTCCATCCCTCCTTAACAGGGACTCGACCATCTTCCCTTCCTATAAATCCCGAACCTTTTGTCAGCCACAGCCTTTATTTTGGGCGCGGGGGGGGGGAGGGGGAGAAGAGAAAGGTGACATGCAATTCCGCCTGAGCTTTCGGTCTCCCCCTCAATGCGGGCGGGGGGGGGGAGGGGCTGAAGATGACCTTCCCAAACCCCTCAGTGCAGCCATCTTAGCCGCTCACCTCATAGAAGGCCTGGACCATCTCCACCAGCACCCACTGTTGCCCCATAGGCTCCGCCGCCATCGCCCTCAGTTCCTTCCGGGTAGGAGGCGGAGGGTAACGTCGCCAAGCGTGAACAGGAGGAGGAGGAGGAGGAGCCGTGACGTAGAGCGCGCGAGAGCAGGCGGGGACGGTTGGAGCTGGTCTTGCCGGCTTTTTTTTTTTTTTTTTTTTTTAAAATCAGCGAGAATGAGGCGGCGGTTCTCGTTGCGCGCGAGCGTGGAAAATGATGGTTTCTCAATCTTAACATGCATGGAGGAGGGCGGATATCGATGCCCAATAATAATGTTTCCTTGGATTAAGCATGCCTAGATGTCAAATGTTCTTTTTTTTTCTGACAAAGGAGAAGCTTTTCCCTCCCCCCCTTTCGTTGTACCGAAAAACGAGGCTTGTTTTCCCCCACGATGGTCTTGTGCAGGTAGTCCTCGACTTACGACAGTTCATTTAGTGACCAAAGTTTCAACGGCCCTGAAAAAGGTGACTTACTATGACCGTTTTTCAGAGTTACAACCTTGGTTAGCATTCCCCGTGATCATGGGATCAAAATTCAGATGCTTGGCCATTGGTTCACACTTACGACCGTTGTGGTGGGATGGCTTTTTACAACCTTCTTGACAAGCAAAGCAGAGGTGGGCTTCAGCAGGTTCTGACCAGTTCTGGAAAACCGGTAGTGGAAATTTTGAGTAGTTCGGAGAACCGGTAAATACCACCTCTGACTGGCCCTGCTCCCATCTATTCTCTGCCTCCCGAGTCCCAGCTGATCCGGAGGAAATGGGGATTTTGCAGTAACCTTCCCTTGGTGTGGGGAGGGAATGGAGATTTTACAGTATCCTTCCCCTGCCACGTCCACCAAGCCACACCCTCAGAACCGGTAGTAAAATTTTTTGAAACCCACCACTGAAGCGAGAGTCAATGGGGAAATGAGATTCACTTAACAATCGGGTTACTAACTTATCAACTGCAATGATTCACTTAACAACTGTGGCAAGCAAGGTCATAAAATGGGGCAAAACTCACTTAACAGATGTCTCACTTAACAATAGAAATTGTGGACTCAAATCTGGTCGAAAGGTGAGGACTACCTGTACTCAGCTCTAATGGGATTTCCCAGACTCTCCTCCCCAGACAACACTTAAGTCAACAGCCCAGAGTTGTTGGGAACCGGCATACATGTTTAATTAAATACCTTTGTGACTAGTCTAGCAATGTTCAGACAGGTGTCTCCGAAGTATTAAACCGTTTGAAAAGTACCTTAGCCTCAAATAAAGATCATGATGTCCTGCATACAGTAGAAGTTGAAATGTTTCCCAAGTTTTCTCCAAATGACTTAGTATGACTGGATGAATTTTTTTTTCTTTTAATAAATAGGAAAGTACTGTTTTAAAGTGGTGATTCCGCCCATAATCTTGTACATCCCTAGTAAGCATCTTACTTGGCAGTAGGCAGTAGGTATTATTTTCATTAATATAAACAAGACCAATTTAGAAACCCCATAGTTAAAATGTCATTCTCACTTTCAGCATTGACTTTGATTAATTTGCAAATACATGTTGCAACCATTTATCTAAACAACAATGATTAGGGTTTTGTTTTTTCTTTTAACATAAAAACAGAATGTGGCCTCATCATTGTTTGGTCACTTGGTTCACCTATGCACCATTTCCATGTCAGATGAGAGCTAAAATTTGGAAGCTTTAGCTGGTTCAAAGTGCAATAACAAGTGCAGTCTTTGAGGCCCCTAGAATAGCCCATATTATACCTCTGCTGCACGAGCTACCATTCTGCTTCTGAACTGGGTGCAGTTCAAGGTGTTGGTTAAGACCAAGGGTGAAATCCAGCAAGTCCTGACAGGTACTGGAGAACCGGTAGCGGAAATTTTGAGTAGTTCATACAACCAGCAAATACCACCTCTGGCTGGCTCCAGAGTGGGGTGGGAATGGAGATTTTGCAATATCCTTCTCCCAGGAGTGGGGAGGGATTGGGGATTTTGCAGTATCCTTCCCCTGCCACACCCACCAAGCCACGCCCACAAAACCGGTAGTAAAAAAATTTGGATTTCACCACTGGTTAAGACCTGTAAAGCCCTTAACGGCATAGGTCCAGATGAATGACTCATCCCACTAGGACAGCAGAGAGGGCTCAATGCGGATCTTGTTGGTCAAAAAATTCTGACTATCAGGATCCCGAAAAAGGGCCTTCTCTGCACCTATCCTTGGAACATCTTATCCTCCAAGGTGAGATTTGCCTCTATCCTCCTATCCTTCCACAAGAGCCCGAAGATCTGACTGCTGGTTGGCCTGGGGACCCAATGAAGGTGGCTACTACCATAGGTTGATAGCAAACCCCATCTTCACCCTCGCTGCCTGCTTCCTCACTCGCCCACCTTTTTTTCCCTCATATCGTCGTATAATTGGTGTTTTGTTTTTGCTTATTCTATTGTTCTATTACTTTACCACTGTTACATTTTACATGTCATTTTCCCATTTTTGTTCCCTAGAATAATCCCACAGTGAGATAGATGGCAAATAAATTTAACAATAATAATAATAAATACATGGTAAATATAAGTGTAAACCTCATACATAAAACATTTGGCAATTTATGAGATACTCTCATTTCAGCCACTCATAATAACACCAGATGTGTGTGGAAGGAGGGGCTGAAATAATGATGCATTTTGCCGAGGGCAAAGCAAGTAATGAAACAGGACTGCAGTTTGTGGCTTCAGAACAGCCACACCCTTCCATGCCTGGTTTTATAAGTAATATTTAAATAAATCTGGTTATCATTAAAAGAATACCTTCAGAATGTTCACATTCATCTGTTTAAAAGGAATAGTGCCAGGGCAGAAGCAAACTGATGCTGCTTTGGTCTACTTTGTGGAAACAAAATCAGTTGTTCCTGAATTGCATAGCATAAGATTCGGATGCCCCTGCAGCAAAACTGATTTCTATCTGAATAGCAAGAGTGACAGTGAAGAATATTGGTATAAAATGGATGGCATAAATAACATGAGTGAGGAATTTCACCCAGTAAAGAGATCCTATACCCATTCATCAATGCAGCATCTCACTTATAGAGACACTGTGTATAGTATTGCTATTCTCAAGCTGCAGTTTAGCTGGGAAGATATGACACACATCGCATTCCCTCCAGCAATCCAACTTATTATCTGGGATGAGCGTTCAGGATTGCACAGTGTTAGGAGTGCTTATTGGACTATATTTATGATATCACTCGTTGTTGTTCAGCCTGCCTTCCCAAACAGTTTGGCTAAAACGAACATAAACAGAAAAGGCATTGTGTCAAGAGTTGTTATTCTGTCTAGTGAGACTACATTCTGCCCTAAATATTCCTGCTTTTCAATGACTGGGTTCTAAGTAGGTACCCTTCCAGGTTTCTTTCCTTTTTTGGTTGATTTTTATTCTTACAGACTTCGTGTTTCTATTTAATTACTTTTTATAATTTGTATTTTCATTTTGCAAAACTGAATCACGAAGCCAAAAGGGGAAAAAGATCTGTTGAAAGAAAAAAATCTAAGCCAGTTATGTGCCTGGTGGATGGTATTCTTTTCCAAAACATGTATACTGTGCACAAACAATTCACACATGATATTGGTATATGACTGACCCAACCATGTTTGTTCTCATGCTGATTTCTGTACAGGTGCCCTTGTTTAGCGATCACAATTGCGATCTGCAACTCGGTTGTTAAGCAAGGCGACTGCTAAGTGAAACCTTGGCTGTGCTTATGATCTCACTTCAGGTTCCTTTGTTTTAAAGATGTGTGAAAGTTATAAATGCAAGGACTGATCACAAAGTTACTTTTTTATTGTAAGTGGGAATGATTGTTAAATAACTACATTCAGGTATAATTTAAGATTTCCCAAGAGGAGATGTTTGCCGATATTTCTGTTTTCAAACACCAATGGTAGTTGCCCCCACCCCCACCCTCATGTACACCAAGAGGTTTAACTTCTATTTTGTGAGACAGGAATGTAAAAGTACTCTGATAATTAGTTGTTGAACTTAAGCCATCACATATTTAGAATCTGAGCATCCCCTCTGATGATCAATTAGAGGCAGATCTGCATTATTTACACTATTGAGTCCTTTCAAACTGTTTTAAAGCTGGTTGTGTGTCTATCATCATCACTGGAGGCATTAGAATGACTCAACCAGAGCAACTTTTCCAGAGAGCTAATAAAAGAGCACAAAAAACCCTGTAATTTAATCAATGGCCCAACAATGCGAATCTTGGTGCAACAAAAATTCATAAAATTCATAGGAGCCTGGATAGCTCAGCAGACTAATGCATTGTAATTTAATTCCAGCTGTCTGCAATTAGTAAGTTCGAATCTTGCCAGGCTCAAGGTTGACTCAGCCTTCCATCCTTTCTAAGGTAGGTAAATTGAGGACCCAGTTTGTGGGGGCAATAAGCTGACTTTGTAAAAATATACAAAAGTATGAAGGCTATTGCTTAACGCATTGTAAGCCGCCCTGAGTCTCCGGAGAAGGGCGGCATATAAATCAAATAAAAAAAAAAAAAAAAAAATAACCTTAACTTCCTGGAAAAATTGCTTGTTTTTTATTACATTTAGAAACCACCCATAACCTACCCAGAGTGGGTAGTCACCAACTTACGACCACAATTGAAACCATCACCATTACGCTCCCACCAGTGATAATCTAAAAGTGTGACCAATGCTCTTTCTGTTTCATATCCATGCCCGAACCCTAACAAAAAAATGTAATCAAGGATCGTCTGGAATTTCAATCATCTTCAATCATCTTCAATCAACCTATCAATCATCTTTTCTAAAAAGAGGTGAGAAATTGGATGTAAATTGTCCAGAATGGTGCATTCTAGAGATGGCTTCTTGAGGAGTGGGCACACTAGCACCTTTTTAAAAGGGGGACAGAACACACTACATGAAGGATGAATTCACCAGTGCATGAACATCTCTTGGATGGCCTTGACCAAACAAAACTCACAGGTTAGATCTTGCATTTACCGGTACATGCATATCCACATTTACATTCTGGAGGAACCTGTCCACTTCTTCAGGGCCAACAGAATCAAACCGTTTTCAGATAACTAGATAAGTCTGCTCCTGGGGCAACTCAGTGAGACTTATATCATGCTTAACATCCAGTTGGAAACAGGTACAGATGATTTTATCCTCCACAGAAAATTCCTTTGTTCGGCCCTGCAGATAGGCCTATGGGATTTCCATGAGTCCTGAGAAAATCCAAACAAACAGCAGCTCAGTCTCATATAGGTTTTAAACAGGTATCTGCAGGGTGCCATATATTTGTCTGATCTTATGCACTCTTCTCCTTGGCAGTTATTTAAAGGGAGAGCTGTGAACAGGATGCTATCCACTTGAGGCCTGGAAGGTAGGGTGAACCAAATGTCCTGCTTAAGAAAACAGATTGCAATTAATTCTGTAAATCATACAGAAAGACAGGGTTTTTCAGATATGTGCAACTGAGCTATAAATGAAAGCATAAATTAATGTATTTAGCTGCTGAATATGGACAGTGAAATACTGAAGACATCATTATGAAAGGACCAGTTGAAAATTAATTGAAAAATGGGCTAATCTAGGAAAAAATCTTTTTTAATGTAGTTAAGCATTGGACTTAGTCTGGAAGAAGATCTGAGGGAATGTCTTAATTCCTGTTATCTCTTCTCTGTGTTTTGTGGGCAGAAAGTTGGCAGAAATGAAGATGACTGCAGATCAACTTCAAATTGGTCAGTGAGGGATTAGAGAGTGGAAATCCTGTGGGAGTGCACAGTAGGGGAAAAATAGTTATAAGAAGGCAGAGAAATAAATGATCTTGGTAAAAAAGGGATTATTTTCATTGCACTGAAATCTTGGAATTTTCCTTTGATTGCTATAAGCATTTCTCATTTCCACCTCAGAAGGAATTATGTTTAACGTTCTACTGAAACCAGAAGCAAACCACATTTATATTTCTATGACAGTTGTTGGGTTTGCAGACTGCAGGGTATTTTAAGGCCCAGTTTGCCTTAGTACAGTTAATCAGTTTGTATTTAATTTCCTGTTTAATTCACTAAGAGTCATCATCAAGACAAATTACTATGAACAGCCCAAACAGCTGATGCGAGTGGTGGCAGCCTGTTGAAATTTCATCTGCCCCACTCAGGAACTTCCTCAGCGGTCCCTGGAATCCGGGAATGGTGGCGTGGATATTAGCGGGGGTGGTGAGGCCAGCCCCAACATTAAACTGGGCCATGACACACCCCATGGAAGTACTGGAGCTGTTCTCAGGCACTATTGCCGGAGAAGGGAGGCTTCCTAGAAGGTGAAAACTGAGAGGAACATAACGGACCGGAGAAGAAAGACCCCCTCCCGGGATATCTTGGCAGCTGTAGAGGACCTGAAGGCCTCCTGTGACATCCAATGGAGGCTGGGGTTCGGATTTGTTATCCCGGAAGAACTGAACTATCTGAGGAATGTAGGGCTGGGGGGCGACGGAGGAGTCTTCCGTCACATAGATACCAGCCCTTTTCTCCTCCCCCTCCCAGGTACTGTGTCTGCCTAAATGGGCTTATTATTCACCCTAATTGAGGGAATTTTCTCTCTCCCCCCCTTTTTTTCTTCCCCTCTTCCTTCTTCCCCTTCCCTTCTTTCCCTTTTTCATCGGGACTTACTCGAATATGATCTTGAGTTTAAGACTTTGCCAAGGATTTTCCATCTTCGCCCCTGGCGTGACTCATAGACTGACTGATAGACTGATAAATCTTTCTTCCGACCATGGTCAGCCAAACTGATGCAACTGTTGAGGGGTCCTCTATTACATCATGACTCTTGTCTGTGGGAGAACTTTTTCAATCTACGGCCCCATGGGGTTCTGCCGTGAGAGGGCGGGCCGGAGGTCGCCCCCATTGGAGGAGATAATTTAGGACCCTCCTGCTGTTGTGGGAGGACAGTTGAGATACCAACAGCACATCGATGAACAATTGGCTGTGTTACATCTTTTGTGAAGTCCCCTGTCTGAGCTTTGGGCCTCCATCGCTGCATTTTGGAGATGTATACGACTGCAGATCTTCTTGCGCTGCGAGATTCCCCCTTCTCGCAGATGTGGCCCTCCTCACTATCGAGGGCCCACCTCAAGGAAGGGTTTTGGGACCCAGAGAGGTGGCATGTGAAAACGAGGGGATTGAGGGGTTTTCTAACAAAATTTTTAGTCAAATTTTTAAGGGGTCCTAGAGAGGGGGAGGGTCAGATTGGAATTCGGGCTGTGGGTATGGGGGATAACCCACAAGGGGGAGGGTCGGGTCTGGCAGTGAAGCGTGGCGTGGGGGATGGGGGACCCGGGATCGAGGGGGGGTTAGAGCTTGTCCAGATAGTTTTTTGATCATCAGTACTGTAGGTGGGAGGGGTAGATATGGCGGGAGCAGGGGGCCATATCGTGTTAGGGGAGTGCGCACTCACTGTCTACGAGCGGTGGCGTGCTCCGGCCCCCAAGGCTCTACTCACTCCTCAGGTTGCATAGACCCTCAGGACCCAGGCCTTCGGTAAAGGTCCGTAGTAAATAAAGCCCCCCTCATCTGTGATCTTGTTCAGGAGGGGGGTGCGGACCTGGCAGGTATTACGGAGACCTGGTTGGGCCAGGAGGGGGGGTTCCCCTCGTTGAAATGTGCCCGCCAGGTTTCCAAGCATTCCATCAGCCGAGGTCACAGGGGAGGGGCGGGGGGGTAGCGGTTATCATTAAAGAAGGTCTGAGACCGAGGGAGGCCACTGTTCCTCAGACGGCCGGCTGTGAATCCCTTTTTGTGAAATGGGGTCATGGGGTTCAGATGGGTTTGCTGATCATGTACCTGGCTCCCTGCCACGTGGCAACAGCCCTGCCCGAGCTACTCAACGTCATCGCCGCGATGGCGGTTGATACCCCTAAGCTTATGGTCATGGGGGATTTCAACTTGCCGTCCGTGGGTGAGACGTCAGAGATGGCTCGGGAGTTCATGGCTTCCATGACAGCTATGGACCTGACCCAGTTAATTCATGGCCCTACCCACACAGGGGGAAACACGCTGGATCTGGTTTTTGTCTCTGGACAGTGGTTGAGGGATCTTGATATAGGGGATATAGTTACTGAACCCTTGTCATGGTCAGATCACTCTCTCCTTCGTCTCGACTTTCGAACCGCTGCACCCCACCGCAGGGAGGCGGAGCCGGTAAGATGGTTCCGCCCCAGGCGCCTGATGGAACCTGACAGATTCCAGACGGAGCTTGGGCCATTTCCTGAGGTTCTGGCACACGCCTCGACTGGAGACCTGGTGGCCGCCTGGGATAGGGCGGCTGCTGGTGCTCTGGATCGGGTCGTGCCTTTGCGGCCTCTGACCCTGCGCCGATCTCAATTGGCTCCTTGGTTTACCGAGGAGCTGAGGGAGTTGAAGCGCCGGAAAAGACACCTAGAGAGTAGTTGGAGGGCCAGTCTTTCTGAATCTGACCGGACACTAGTAAGATCCCACATTAGGAATTACTTAGTGGCGATAAAAGCAGCGAAATGTAGTTATTTTGCTGCTCTTATTGCGTCATCAGATAATCGCCCGGTCACCCTCTTTAGGGTGACCCGCTCCCTGCTCCACCAGGAAGCGCGGGAGGACCCCTTGGAGGGTAGAGCCGAGGATTTTGTTCAGTATCTGTATGACAAAATCACTCAGATTCGGGAAGATTTGGACTCCAACTGGGTAGTCTCAGGGGGAGAGACAGGGGCAGGTCTTAAGAATGTTATCTGGGATGAGTTTGATCCTGTGACCCCTGAGGACGTGGACAGGATTCTGGGTAGACTGAACGCGACCACTTGTTTATTGGACCCGTGTCCTTCCTGGTTAGTACTGGCTTCCCGGGAAGTGACACGAGGCTGGCTCCAGGTGATTGTAAACGCTTCGCTGAGTGAGGGTGACTTTCCCGCCGCCTTGAAAGAGACGGTGGTGAGGCCTCTCCTCAAGAAGCCATCCCTGGACCCGGCAATGTTGGTAAATTATTGTCTGGTCTCCAACCTTCGCTTTGTTGCAAAGGTTGTTGAGAGTGTGGTCGCGCAACAGCTCCCCCAGCACCTGGATAAAACGACGTATCTGGATCCATTCCAGTCGGGCTTCAGGCCCGGGTACAGCACGGAAACGGCATTGGTCGCGTTGGTTGATGATCTCTGGAGGGCTCAGGACAGGAGGTGCTCCTCTGTCCTGGTCCTGTTAGATCTCTCAGCGGCTTTTGATACCATTGACCATGGTATCATGCTGCACCGGTTGGAAGAGTTGGGGGTGGGAGGCACTGTGTTGCGGTGGTTCTCCTCCTTTCTCCCTGACCGGTCGCAGTCTGTGTTGACAGGGGGACAGAGGTCGACCCCGAGGCCCCTCATATGTGGGGTGCCGCAAGGGTCGGTCCTCTCGCCTCTCCTGTTCAACATTTATGTGAAGCCACTGGGCGAGATCATCCGTGGTTTCGGGGTGGAGTACCATCAGTACGCTGACGACACCCAGCTGTACATCTCCACCCTGGATCACCCCAACAATGCCCTTGAAGTGATGTCCCGGTGCCTGGAGGCCGTACGGATCTGGATGGGGAGGAACAGGCTCAGGCTCAACCCATCCAAGACTGAGTGGCTGTGGTTTCCGACGTCCCGATATAGTCAGTTGACGCCATCACTGACTATTGGGGGCGAATCATTGGCCCCCACGGAGAGGGCTCGCAACTTGGGCGTCCTCCTGGATTCACGGCTGTCTTTAGAAGAGCACTTGACGGCCGTGACCGGGAGGATTTTTCATCAGGTTCGCCTGATTCACCAGTTGCGTCCCTTTCTGGATCGGGACTCGTTACGCATGGTCACTCATGCCCTTGTCACCTCCCGCCTGGACTATTGCAACGCTCTCTACATGGGGCTCCCCTTGAGGAGCACCCGGAGGCTCCAACTGGCGCAGAGTGCGGCCGCGCGGGTGGTAATGGGAGCGACATGGCGTTCCCATGTAACACCTCTCCTGCGCGAGCTGCACTGGCTCCCGGTGGTCTTCCGGGTGCGCTTCAAGGTTTTGGTTACCACCTTTAAAGCGCTCCATGGCTTAGGACCCAGGTACTTGCGGGACTGCCTACTACCACCAATGGCCTCCCACCGGCCGGTACGCTCCCATAGAGAGGGGCTCCTCCGGATGCCGTCAGCCAAACAATGCCGACTGGCGGCCCCCAGGGGGAGAGCCTACTATCTAGAACGAGCTCCCCCCAGAGATACGGAGGATCCCGGATCTGCACACCTTCCGCCGCGCCTTAAAGACATTACTATTTCACCAGGCCGGCCTGGCCTAATTTTCCCCCCCTTTTATAAAGATTTTTAAAATTTTAAATATCTTTTAGTATTTATATATTCAATTTTAAATTGGTTTTAAAAGTTTGGGGTTTTAAATTTGTCGGGGCCAAAATTATTTAATTTGATTTTATTCTATTTTTTAAATTTTGTATTGTATGTGTTTTTATTTTTTGGCTGTGCACCGCCCTGAGTCCTTCGGGAGTAGGGCGGTATAGAAATCTAATAAAATTAAAATGAAATGAAATGAAATGAAATGAAATGAAACAATCAAACAGCAGTCTTACAGAATTGTATCTCTTGTTTTACTTTTGTTCTTGGTGCCTTTTTTTAAGGACAAAAACTTTCAAAGGATGCAAGTATAATAAGGCTGCGGAAATGTTATATAATTATTAAAAGATGCAAATCTTCTTCAAACATTTTGTGTTAATCTACACACATTTTGAATTTGTTCCACAGTTTTACCAATGCTACATCTATTTAAAGGTGCATCTTTCTTCATTGGAAAATGGTAGGAAATTGTGACATCAAAGTCCAGCAACCTAATCTTAAGGAACCTAGGGCCCTAAAAGGGGCTCTAGAGACTTTAATGTGATAGTGGATAAACAGCAGTGAAAAGAGAAATGATGCAGGAGCAGAGGTGGGCTGCACTTTCTTTAACAAAGGGTTCACTGGTTGTGAGCACATGCACACTTGCTTTGCTCGCACATGCCCCTTTGGGAAAGAAACGGAGCTTCAAACAGGCTCCTAATCAGCTCAGGCAGCTATGGTGAGAACAGCAGGGGCGGCACAGAACGCAGCTGGGCCAGCAAAGAGCCAGAAAGTAAGTTATAAATGGATAACATAGAATAGAGGTGGGTGGGCAAGCCCAGCCAGCAATCAGAGCTAAGGGTTTGCCCAAACCCTTGCGACCATGCAGCAGCCCACCACTGTGCAAGAGTACAAACCAGGGGTGAAATGCTACTGGTTCGGACCGCTTATGCCTTCTGGGTAGGGAAAATTTTGACTGGTTCGGAGAACCGGTAGGGATAATTTTGATTGGCTCCGCCCACCTGCCCTCCCCCTCCTCTCACCTCTCCTATATTCTATTGTTTATTAGCTCAGCTGATTCGTGCGGCAGAGCAATTTCCTCCTCAGCTGAGCTAAGAAACAACAAATGAGTCAGTCTCATTTGCCCCCAACTAGAATAATAAAGGGACACTTTCTGCTGCTTTTTTTCTCCCCCCCCTTCCCCCCAGCAGGGAAGGAATATTAGCTTTAATGAGATGTCTGGGAGTTCAGCCAAGAGCAGTTATCACCTCATTAAAATGTTGTGGAAACTACAAACCACCTTGCCTGAATTGAGAAACTGCCTCAAAAGAAACTGCCTTTTGCTTTCTCTGGAGCAAAAGCAGAGCGCCTCTTCCAGGGTAGATTTCTCTGTGTCTTCTATTTTTCTTCCACAGCAGAACAAAAAAGCCTCTTCCTGTGAAGGCTTTTCCAGTTCTTCTGATTTTCTCCTGGAGCAAAAGAAAGCCCTTTCTAGTGAAGCAGTTCCACTGGTTAATTGTTCTCATTGTCAGGAAATTTCTTCTTAGTTTTAGGTTGCTTCTCTGTTTCTTCAGTTTCCATCCATTGCTTCTTGTTTTGCCTTCTGGTGCTTTGGAAAATACATTCCCCCCCTTCTTTGTGGCAGCCCCTTAAAAGCCTGTTGCTATCACACTCTTGGGCAAAGCATGTGAGCCATTTCCTCCTTTCAGTGGCCCATGAAAGTACAGCTATAGTATATAAATAATAAAGTTGAAAAAAGGTGAACATTTTTACAGAACTATAAATATGTTGATGCTGGGTGTGACAAGGAATGGCTGGGACGGGAGGGGCCAAATGAAGCACCCCTTGATGTGAGTGACATTGAGTTGGCCATGCCTACCCAGTCACATGACCACCAAGCCACGCCGACAGAACCGGTAGGGAAAATTTTTAGATTTTACCACTGGTACAAATCACAAAAAGCTTACTCTTTAAATAGGAAAGAAGTAGTTGTAATGGCTATAAGTGAAGGGAGATTAAGATTGGATTTGTACTGCAGAGCCACACATGGGCTTTCCAAATATTTTCCATAGAAGCTTTGCATTCAGAAGGGTCCCAAATGGGTTTCAGGAGCTGGGCTTTATAGCTGAAGATTTGCTGAGGTGTCCTTGGTACTCTTTGAGCTTGATTGTTTTCTTGTAGACATTTCATTACCTAAACTAGGTAACATCATCAGTGCTAGTGGTCATGCATGGTCCTACTGAGTCCCTGCTCGCCACCTGGAATAGGGAGATGACTGGGACTTTGGACAGGATTTCACCCATGTGACTTTTCCTGTCCCATGAAACTTATTGCCATCTGTGATACACTGAGGAATTGAGAGGAATGAAATGATTTAAGGCAGGGGTGTCAAACTCGATTTCACTGAGGGCCGCATCAGGTTGTGTTTGACCTTGAGGGGCTGGGGTGGGTGTGGCCAGCTCAACTTCACTCGTGTTGGGAGCACCTGTGGTGGCCCAAGTGCTCCGCCAGCAAAAATCGGCTCCTGATCTCCATTTCGGCTGTGACAGCCTCCTGCAACCATCTGCCAGCGAAAATGGAGCTCAAGGGGATCACATGCAGCTTTCCTGAGCTCCATTTTCGTTGGCAGAGGCACCATGGGCCAGTCCTTTGCAGTTTCCAGGGCAGCCTCACGGGCCAAATCTAAGCACTCGCAGGCCGGATCCGGCCTATGGGCCTTTAGTTTGACATCCCTGGTTTAAGGGATGTTTAGAGAGCCATTGGCAGAAGATGAACGAACTCAATCTAACATGGGTAAGAGCCAGGGGTGAAATGCTCCCAGTTCGGACTGGATCGCCTGATCTGGTAGCGATGGAGGCGGGTGGTTCGGAGAACCGGTAGCAAAAATCCCTGCGCCTCCCACCCCATGCCCAGCTGAGCCGCGCGATCATCAGAGGCTGTTTTTTTTTTTTTTACTTTTAAAAGCATTTTTTCTACAACCTCTTCGGCCGAAAAAAAGCCTCTGATGATTGCGTGGCTCAGCTGGGATCGTCAGAGCCTTTTAAAAGCATTTTTTTCTACAACCTCTTCGTCCGAAGAAGTTGTAGAAAAAAAATGCTTTTAAAAGCCTCTGATGATGCCAGCTGAGTTGCCTGATCATCAGATGCTTTTAAAAGCATTTTTTTCTGCAACCTCTTCGGGCGAAGCAGTTGTAGAAAAAATGCTTTTAAAAGTAAAAAGAAAAAAGAAAAGGTTGGCCACGCCCACCTAGTCACATTACCCACCCACCCCACCAAGCCACACCCACAGAACTGGTACTAATAAATTTTACATTTCACTACTGGTAAGAGCTACTATTAAAGCCTACCTTGTGATAATTAGGGTGGCAAAGCATAAATACTTCTCCACACTAATTGCATCTGCAAAGAAACACCCAGTAATTTTAAGATGACATGTTTCCTCCTGGGAAAGGAAGATATAGAGGGCATGCTGAGGCATTCACTGGTTTTGTGGAATGCAGTCACTTAAATTCATTCCCAGTTAGCTGATCTGGTGGAGGTGTGGGGCAGGTTCTTGTCTGGGAATGATTCGATCCTGTTGCTCTCGAGGAAGTGGACAGGGTCTTAGGAAGTTTGAGCATAATCAGCTGTATTTTAGATCTTTGTCCCGCTTGGCTTGTGAAAGCCTCCCTGGAGATAACAGGTGGGTGGGTTCTGGTGATTCTCTGAGGGAAAGGATGCTGTCGCAACCTTTTAAGGAGATTATGATCCCTTCTCTTCTTAAAAGGCTATTGCTAGATTCCAGCCTGTTGGATAAATTTCATCCTTTTTTAGGAAGGTTGTGGTTGTGCTGCAGCTTCAGAAATTCCTGGATGAAATAGATTATTTGGACGCTTTTCAGTTGGGTTAAGGTCTGAATGTGGGATGGCAACAGCATGGGTCATACTTTTTAAAGATCTTTGGCAGTAACGGGATGGTGATAGTAAGTCCATCCTAGTCCTATTGCACATCTCTGCAGCCTTCATCAAGCGTGGTATTCTTTTGGAGAAGCTTTGTGAGTTGGTAGCAGAGGGAACACTGTATTGTCTTGGTTCACTTCCTTCCTCGGTGCCTATTCCCAGTCAGGGAGCAGTGGTTGGGCCTTTCTCGCAGAGCTTGCTGTGGCAGCAGGACAGGGGTTCTAAATTTTTTTACTACCAGTTCTGTGGGCATGGCTTATTTTGTGGGTGTGGCTTGGAGGTCATGTGACTAGGTGGGCATGGCCAGCTGGTCAGTCATTTCTGGAAGGTCCTCGCACTTACGACCAGTCCTCGCACTTACGACCTGACTCATTTGTTTGCTTTTAACACTGATCAGCTGTAGGACGGCCCTTTGAAGCCCCGGGGCAAGAGTTTAAACAGTTTTTTTCCCTCTAGCCATCAGCTGGGACTCAGGAGGCAGCAATAGATTGGGGGTGGGACCAAATAAAAGGTAAGAATAACATGCGGGGGTGGGGGGGGAGGGCAGGGGGGAGAACCGGTTCAGGGACGTCATATCGTCACCGCTACTGGCTCGGCCGAACCAGACTGAACCGGGAGGAACCCACCACTGCAGCAGGAGCGGCAGCAGCATGATGTGTGAAAATGGGATGCTCCCAGCGCTGCTGCCTCCCCACCACTTGCCCTTCCCATTGCTCTCACCGCCATCCCCTGCCTTTGTGACCCAGAGTTCGGTGACAGCAGTAGCAGGGTTTGTGTGAAAATGGGAAGCCCCCAGCCACTGCCGCCACTCTGCGCTCTTCCAACCCGCTTGCTCACTCAGCTCTCTCTTGGGCCGCTCACAGTGAGTTGTCCCTCAATGAATTGGCCATGTTGAATTGTCCTGTGGTGACTTGGTGGCTGTGAGTTGGCAGTGGCGAGCTGGTGGCAGTGACCTGGCTGCACCGAGCTGGTCGCGCCAAGTTGTCCCATTCCAGGGGTATCATCAGTATGCTGATATAATTAGCTTTTATGTCAGGTCATGGAGAGTTAAGTGATGCTCTTACAGTGCCTAGAAGCTGTTAAGGGCTGGATGGGGAGCATTGGACTGAAACCATTCTGGCAAGACAGAATGGCTCTAGGTATCGAGTTCTTTGGTTCATGGAGAATTGCCATCTTTGGTTTTGGATGGGTTTGCATTGCCCCAAATGGACCCCATGCATAATTGCACTCATTACTCCTGTTTGATGAGTAGGTGGCAATTGTGCCAGAGGGCCTTTGCACAACAAAGGGGTTGTGCCTTAATTATACCCTTTCCTGAACCAACAAACCCTGCTCATGGTCACCCATGCCCTAGTTACCTCTTGTCACGACTACTATAATGCGATCTATATGGGCTGCCCTTGAAAAGTATCTGGAAACTTCAGCTGATTCAAAATGCAGTCATCTGCACAGATTTACAAACGTATCACCTCTTTTGCAGAAGCTGCATTGGTTGCCAGTTTGCTTCTAGGTGCAATTCAAGATTCTAGTTATTACCTTTAAAGCCCTCCCTGTATTGTGGTTACCTGAAGGATTGTCTTTTCCCAGTTACATCTAGCCAACCCATGAGATTGAGAGTCAGGGAATGTTATTTTTTCCCCCATTAAGATGGTTCATCTAGTGGAATCAAGAAGGTTTTTTCCCTTGGGGGCTCCTCCTTGATACTCTTCCAAAAAGCCTGAAAAGCACGGTCTTGCCAGCAGTGAATCAAGTGGTTTGTTTGAATGTTGCTGCCAAGGGGGTGTGGTGTGTATTGGGTTTTATATTTGGAATCTTATTTCTGTAAGCCACTCGGGTTACCATGAGTTGGTTGGGCAGTTTATTTATATTTATTTATATATCTTAAATAAATAGCGTTCAATTCTCAATAGTTTTACTAATTAGAAAGCACGGTAGAGCTACTCCCTCTTTTCCTGAGTCTTTCTCAGTAGTGGGTTTCACTTACCTTCGCTACCGGTTCAGAACTGTGAGTGTGCACGCTTGCTTCACTTGCGTGTGGCACTTCTGCACAGGCGCAGAACCTTCTGCATGTGCGCAGAGCGTCCGTGGTGATGTCCGGGTGGGTGGGCGGAGCCTCCCACCACCGCCACTACTGGTTCACCTGAACCGGGGCGAACCGATGAAAGACCCACCACTGGTCTTTCTTCTTTGTTGAAACAAAAAGGCAAAAAGAGCGATAGGAAAATATTGGAAAGTTGTAAGCCGAAAATAATATCTGGAATTTCCATAATTTATGAATGGGGTGAGTTGTTTACTTGATATAATCTTAGAATTACATTTCATAAGAAAATGCAGAGAAAGCATATTAGCATTGTTGAATATAAAGTAGGAGATTAATTGGAAAGATAAAATTAAATAACAGATGAAAATATTATTAGTATGAAAATTCCCCAAGGATAAGAAAGATAGATTTAAAAAAAGGAAAGACAGGCAAAGCTAAATGAGATAGTAGAATGCTTGTATTAAAGAAATCCAGAAGAAGTGCAGAGTATTTTTAAAAATGAGAAAACATTAATATGATTATTCTCATATTCACAAAAACTAGTTATATTGGGAATAAGCCTAGTTTTATATTATTTTTGTAGCAGAAAGGGAAATGAGAAATTAAAATTTGTATGGCTTGAAAGGACCTAAATCTGAGTTCCAATTCTAAGTAAGTTTTTTTTAATTTACAATTTAATTATAAAATATATAATCTAAATATAAATTAAGTTGATATATTATCTTTTTGGAACAGTTATTATAATTATGGATCAATTTAATAGAAATTTGAGTCATGGCTGCCATCCATGTAAAACCCTGTCATTATAAAGAGCTTTACTGTCCCCATGTGTATTTCATCACAGCAGAGTTGTGCTAAAAGGACTTAGTTTTTCCCTTGTCGCCATTACATCAGCCTCATCCTGACCCCATCCCATAAGTGAAATAGCTTTAAATCATTGTTAGTTATAGAATATACAAGTAATGTTTTACCCTTAATTCTAACAGTATATAATGATGGCTTCAAAATATTTCAAATCTATGGACCACTGTCACTCTTTTTCTTAGGGGGGAAATCAGATGACTTGGCAGTAATTGACAATAGGAACAGGATATAGATCAGAGGTGGGATTCACTTCACCTTCCCTACCAGTTCGTAAATGTGAGCCTCTGTGCATGCACATGCAGTAGTCACACATTATGTCCGGGTGGGTGGGCGGAGCCTCCCACAGTCACCTCTACCGATTTGCGCGATCCGGACAGAACCAACTGAATCCCACCACTGATATAGTTAGTCCTTAACTTATGGCCACAATTGGGACTAGAATTTCTGTTGTTAAGCAAGGCAGTTGTGAAATAAGTTGCATCCAGTTTTAGGACTTTTTTTTGCCATGGTGGATAAACAAATCATTGCAGTTGTTATTTGAATCATGCAGTTGTTAAGCAAGTACAACTTCCCCCGTTGGTTTTGCCTGTCAGAAGCCAGCTGGGAAGGTCACAAATGGTGAACACATGACACCAGCATGCAGCAATTACCATAAATACATACTGGTTGCCAAGTGGCCAAGTTCTGATCACATGACTGTGGAGATTTTACAACACTTGTAAATGCAAGGACTGGTCAGGAGTCTTTTTTTTCCAGTACCTTCATAACTTTGAATTGCTGTTAAATGAATGGTTGTAAGTCAATGACTACCTATATAAATTGACAATGAGGACAAGGTTTTTTTTGCCAGATTAGGTAGGTACCACTTTAACTTACTAGTAATGAAATGTCCTGGGGGAAAAAATTGGAGAGAATTGCAGAGATTCCTGGGCTATATGAAAGAGAAAACATAGTTAAAAGAATTGGGGAGTGGACAGTTCTTCACAATACAGCATCTTTTTAAATCTTCAAATACCACTATGCAATCTCAGATTTTTCCACAGTATTAATACTCTGTAATTTTCAGTATTGCTGATTTGTTTAAAATTTGAATTCCAAAGAGCTGAAGCTCAAACCACCAGACCAGACCAGAGTAGCTTTGGTCTCTGTAAAATCCATGTGTCAACTGGAAAAATGCTGACCAGTGGATCCTGCCAGGTTATTTAAATTCACAAGACCACTGCTTTTATTTACAGATCCATATAATCCAGACCAGAAGGCAAACCGGAAGTCCTTCAAGTTATAGGTAAAACATATACGAAAGTATTGAAAGAACAGTCCAATCTAGCAGGTTATTATTTACATCCATTGTACTTCAAGGTGCAAACATCATAACTGTCTTCCCCTGCCTGGTGTCCTCCAGATGTTAGAGCTACACTTCCAGAAAAGCCTGGAATAATCTATATGGACACAATTTCTTTATCTTTATTTTTAGTCTTATGAAATATACATGAAGCAATTCCTTCTACATTTGACCCCAACATGGGTTTAATCCTTATCCTGAAAAGTGAAGGAAGTTTTTATTCATAGATTTGTATTACTCCATTAAAGAAACATCTTATCTTTCGTAACAATGGTCTTTGCTGATACTTCTTAGATATCAATTGCCTCCTGATGAATTTTCTTGCAACTAATTTTTTTTAAAAAAATAAATTTACTATTATAGAAATTGTATTAAATACTGCCAGTATTCAACAACAATAACATTATAGTCTTAGACCAGAGATTCAAGAACAAAATTGTCAATATAAACAGTTTATTTGCACACTATTGTAAAAAGGACTTAAATATCGTAGTTAATGATACTTAATGAACAGAGTTTTGTAATACAAACTAAAAAATGTAAAAAAAAAAAACCATTCAAGCAATATTAAAAGACTTAAGAAACAAAAAAGGATTTTCTATTTGAGTGGAATAATAATGAAAAGTCATTATCTTTCAATATTAATATTAGATACTAATGAAAAAGACATTATTTTCTAAATTTCAACATAAGAGATTTGATCAAAGCATAAAGGACTTGAATTGGTGCTGGAAATCAGAAATTAATCAGAAGTTAGGCAAGACAGGAAAAAAATAATGTAACATGGTTATTGCATCTGATTCTCACAACCCATTCTGCATTAGCAGAAGTTTTGGAATTGTCTTCAGAAGTAATAAATGCATTCTAGCAATTTAGTGTATTACCGTAGCATGGGTTGTAGTTGGTTTATTCATACCCAGGGCATGTGAAAAGTGTGGTATTCTACTTTATTTTTAAAAAAACAAAACCCCAGCCCTCTCCTTGATAACTGTCCTTTATTTGAAAGGTCATTTGTCTAATTTAATTGAGAGGGAAGGTGCCCATTAATAGGCCATGGAAAGCAAAATGAGCATACCTGGTTACTCTCATATCCATTATGGTAAGTTGCATTGTGTTTATTTCTCCTAAATTACAGCTATTACTCTTAAATTTATTTTAAAAATATGATCAAATTAAAATAAGATCAACTTGTAAACAAGTAACTTGTTTTATCCTCTTATTGAACTTATTTTTTTTATTGGAGTTTTCCTCTATTGTACTTTCAACAAAGTCCTTAATTGGCATTGGCATTATTCAGTTATTAACTCAAAATGATAAAAGGCATAGTGCCAATAGTGCCTTTTGGGAAATAGCTCTTCTGGAATAAAACGTGGAAAATGTTAGATCAGAATTGGTTATTGCTTTGATTTTAAAAAATATTCACTAGGGGTTTCTACAGTTGCAAGCAGGACCACTAAACATTTCTTACATAAATTGAATGAGAAAAAAAATCCAAACTCTTCTACAGAAATGTATGCAATATTGGAAGCATTCCTAAGTACAGATTATACAAATAAGAAATATTTTTTTTTAGAACATGATTAAAAGTTATAATATGCATGTTTCAGAACTCCTGTAAGCCTTCACTGTGTCTTAAAGTCAGAATGAATGTGGGTAAAAAAGGTTTTGATGGAATTCAGAATGTTTCAGTAACACAGTATACTTTACCATTCTTCTGCTGCAGAGTGCAGTTTTAACTTTTTAATTCTTTGCAAATATAACTGAGATGGTCACAAGACTGGTGACCAGACTTGAATACAAAATGTACATGATCTTAATGTTGACCTTCTTTTCCCAGTGAAATCCTGTTTGCATCACTAAGCTATTGTTGCAGGATAGAAAATTGTGCTATGACTCAGTATTCCATTTAGAATGTTAGGTTTATATTCTAGGTTCTATAATTTCATAATAAAATATCCAAAACTAAAAAAAAAGAATGCCATGTGAATTGTTTTGCAAAAATCGTGGCTGATGTAAATCATCCCATCAGATGGAGCATTTTTTTCCCGTTATCTACGCTAGATACCAGTAGTAAATAAACAATAAATTAATTTGTGCCACCTGTTAATAGAAATTATAAAATAGTTAATCTGTGAAAGCTTTTTCCTGGCACCAAATAATAGCTTGTTTTTTCTTATTTCTTTGGGGAGAGGGGGAAAGGGCAATGGCAATCTTGACATTAGAACAAGATGAAGCTGTATCTTCATGTTTTCATGAACTCCCCTAATCCCTTGAAATAACTGAAAATGGTCTTAAATTGGATTATGTTGATATCTTTATATTATTTTAGCTGTTTGTAAGCCTTCCAGAGTCATATATTTGACATAGGCAGCTATATAAATTGGAAAAAATAGACCAATGTATGTATTGAATGATATAAAATATTTATAACATTAGCTGAATAAGTGAACACAAGTGAACAAGAGGAAGTGCAATTATAAGGAGTAGGGGGCACCGTTTTGCGGTGGTTCTCTTCCTTCCTCTCCGGCCATTCGCAGTTCATGTTGGCAGGGGGGCAGAGGTCGACCTCGAGGCATCTCGCATGGGGAGTGCCACAAGGGTCGGTCCTCTCGCCTCTTCTGTTCAACATTTATGTGAAGCCGCTGGGTGAGATCATCCGTGGTTTTGGGGTGAAGTGTCACCTGTACGCTGATGATACTCAGCTGTACATCTCCACCCCAGACCACCCCAACGATGCCCTTGATGTGATGTCTCGCTGCCTGGAGGCCGTGCGCGTCTGGATGGGGAGGAACAGGCTCAGACTCAACCCTTCCAAGACCGAGTGGCTGTGGCTACCGGCATCCCGATATAGTCAGCAGGTGCCATCGCTGACTATTGGGGGTGAAGCGCTGCCCCCCACAGAGAGGGCTCGCAATCTGGGTGTCCTCCTGGATGCACGGCTGTCTTTAGAAGAGCATGTGACGGCCGTGGCCAGGGGGGCCTTTTATCAGGTTCGCCTGATCCGCCAGTTGCAACCCTTTCTGGACCGGGACGCCTTGCGCACGGTCGCTCATGCCCTTGTCACCTCCCGGCTGGACTATTGTAATGCTCTCTACATGGGGCTCCCCTTGAAGAGCACTCGGAGGCTCCAGCTGGTCCAGAATGCGGCCACGCGGGTGGTTATGGGCGCACCTCGTTGTGCCCGTGTGACACCTCTCCTGCGCGAGCTGCACTGGCTCCCAGTGGTCTTCCGGGTGCGATTCAAGGTGTTGGTTACCACCTTTAAAGCGCTCCATGGCACAGGACCCGGGTACCTTCGAGACCGTCTTCTGCCACCAATAGCCTCCCACCGACCAGTCCGTTCCCACAGAGAGGGTCTCCTCAGGGTGCCATCAGCCAAGTTATGTCGGCTGGCGACACCCAGGGGGAGGGGCTTCTCTGTGGGAGCCCCAACCCTGTGGAATGAACTGCCCCTGGAAATACGTAAGATCTCCGACCTCCGGGTGTTCCGCTGCGCACTGAAGACCCTGTTGTTCCTCCAGGCAGGGCTGTCAATATAATAATTTTAAATTGGGGTATTTTAATTTTTGAGGTTTTAAATCAGCCAAATCTATTTAATTATTTTAATTTTTAATTATTGTTGTGTCTTGTGTTTTTAAATTGGCTGTACACCGCCCTGAGTCCTTCGGGAGAAGGGCGGTATAGAAATAAAATTATTATTATTATTATTATTATTATTATTATTATTATTATTATTATTATTATTACTATTACTATTACTATTACTATTATTATTATTATTATTATTATTATTATTAAATTATGCATTCAATGCAAGCAGGTTGATGAACCTGTTGACCAATAGAGCATCAGCAGCTTTATAATAAATGCATGTGAATAAATTAATAACAAGAAAAAAAAGGCAATGATAATATTCTTAGACATGGAAAAAAGCTTTGGAATGGACTTTCCTGCTAGAACTTTCCTGAACAAAATAAACCCTGGAGAAGAATTCAAAACTTGGAGGGAAGCAAATTCAAAAAAATGTTAAATATAAATGTTTAATTGAAACCACACATACTTTTATTAGGAAAAATTCTAGACAGCATAAATGAAAGGTATCACCATCAATTAAAGTAGATGCTGTAAGAACTAGTTTGGCACAACGTTGGAAAAGTGAAACCTTGCTGACAATTAAAAAATGAGAGCCAAAATTAGAGAGCACAAAATAATGGCAATACTGATTGTATATATTTGTAACAGAAGTTTAACTAAATTCAAGCAGGAATGGTTTCCTTACATACATTACATCACACAGCAAGGTGGGTTTAGATATTTGAAATACACTTTAAAAAAAGGAATTAAGAGATCAGTTTTAAAATATGTGATGAAAGGAACATTCCCCAATATATCAAAAAAAAAAAAAGTATAAATATTCAAATACTGTAGCGATTATTGGCTAGGGAAGGGAAGGGTTATTCAAAGTTCCTCATTGTGATTTTTTAATATTTGTAGTGTGTTTTATTATCTCATTTTTATTATCAACTTGACGAATGTAAAGTGACTATATGTTTAAAATAAAGTTTGTATTTAAAAAAAGAAAAGGACACCTGACTGGTTTAATTAAAACAGAAGAGCTAAACCAGAAGCAGCCCTATTGCAATAGTCAAGCCTGAAGAAGGTAGCATATCTTCCACATCTAAATCAATAAAAGTAGAATTAACGCAGCCCTCCCCACCTGTGCAGATTGAGATGCATCAAGATACAGGCTACCATGTTTAGGGAGACTAGATTAAAGGATTTCAACTGCCTCTGAGTTTCAATAGTTTGGAAATAACAATTACCAGATTTACAGATTATATCATTCGAATTGCAACTTCTCTCTCTTTTCTCTTACATGAGAACTTACAAAATGTCTTTTGGTTCTTGTATTGTGAGCATTGAATGGGATCCTTTCCTCCCTAGGTAAAATAGTTTTGCTCTTTCTCAGCTCTGCTGTGAAAAGGCAACCGTCACTGAATGCAGATCTTGTTTCGTTGCAATTATTAGTGACATCATGCCCCAAATATTAAACTAAAGCTTCATTTAGTAGAACAAGTTGCCATAGTCGTCATATTTGTTCCCTTTCCTTCAGAAAACATTTTTAAAAGATACTTTATAACTTGTAATGTTATACTGTATCAAGCTCCTGAAGGACAATAGCAAAAATAATCCTTTGTATTGATGAATATATGATAAATCACAGGCTTAACCCAACAGCATAAATTTTGGATTATAAACCAAGCTGCACATGTTTTTCTAGCCTCAGAAAATACTTAGTCTTCCATATTAATTTATCATTGATGATAATTTGGGCAATCTGGCTCAGCAGTAGTATACTAGCAATGAGATCAAATATTATTTTCATCGTTTGTCAGGAAAAGGAATGACCTGATAATGTTAGATAATGTGTCTATTTAATAGATGTCTGCTAACTTCTCCATGGTATTGTCAAAGTTTATCATTTGCTAGAGAGTGATGGATTCAAGAATATAAAACATTGTTTCTCATATTCCTGCATGCCTTTGTATGGGTTCATAAGCTTATCAATGCAGAGCACTCAAAGTGGAAACTCACCGAAGCTGGTGCAACAATTAATAATTATATTAGATTATAGTTAATATAATTAAATAATTAATTATACATGATTTCCCCTTTCAGATTCATGCTTATCTACTTCTTGCCTAAACACATAGAACATTTCCATGCTTCTAAAGTCTCCCAGTGTGTTAGAACATACATGTTTGTCAAGAGAAAAGAAAAGCAATTCCATCCACCCTACTTAGTTAAATATAGATAAAACATTCCTTTAAAAAGTAAGCGTTACATTTCATGTTGATAGCATGGTTAGCTAGAAATATGCTGCATCATGGGCATCCATCTGAATACCCTTAAGACACCTTCTGTTTAGATTAGAGAGGTATTCATCACAGGTAGTGCAGGTAAATGAGACAAGAAGTGCATTTCACAGAGACTATTAGATGGAATATTTCATCCGTGAGTTTCTGAAGTTATGTTTCTTGAAATACTTAGAAAAGATAATGGTCCAAATACAATGCTCTGCTTCAGGTCCTTGTAATGCGTTCCTAATACATATTATTCATAAAAAAAGCAGCCATCAGAACTCAGTGGTGCTCAGTACTGCCCTGCAACCTGGAATTAGATATCGTTCTTTTGAATATGACTGCTCTACAGTTCATTTATTACAATAAATTGGCATATTTATAACTATTTTATTGTCACTTTCATCTTTTAGGGTCTGTTGTTAAAACAGGAGAGAAAAATCATATTTTAAAAGAAAGACGCATTTAAAACCATTGACAA
The DNA here is from genome assembly GCF_029215685.1 of Pituophis catenifer annectens. Lineage (NCBI taxonomy): Eukaryota > Metazoa > Chordata > Lepidosauria > Squamata > Colubridae > Pituophis > Pituophis catenifer. The sequence continues at coordinate 238,544,305 of NW_027256882.1, forward strand.
TAAACAAGATTTGATTTTTAAAAATATGCCTTTCTCACTGCCAAGTTAAAGTGCTATTTCCAGTTTTCAAGCCAGCAGAAAATAGATGCATAAAATTGCCTCCTCCATTAGCAATCTCTGTGTCTGTTCTTGGTTGCTGCCAAACAGTGGCATCTTTATCTAGAGGGTTATGGCAAGTTTAGGAAAGGAATTGGTCTATTTCCCCAGATTTCTTTCCCTCAGCTCCCAATAAATGTCAGCAGCTGATGGGTCTGTGTAACATGGGATGTGACTGGGGCTACATTTTGACATTAAGTAAGTTTAGCCATCTGTATAACATGCTCCCAGCTGTCTGCCAGTCTTTGCATGGGAACATTCCAATGAGCTTAACAAATAGTTGTCAAATTGGCTGTGAGAACAACCTTGGAAAAGAGGAGGAAGACAGCCAAGGCAATGGTCAAATAAGAGATATCAGCCCAAAGGAGAAGAGGGATGAAATTTGAGGAAGCATCTCAGACTTGACCCTTCCAAGTTTCCTTTAGGATAGGCAATGGAGTAGGGGAGGCACATTCAGAGCTGCATGTTTCTGTTACCATAATCCTCTAATAAAAGTGGTTTTAGTCTTCATGACTTTGGTGTCCAGATCAGAGGTGAGTTTGACATAATTTTACCGCTGGTTTGCCGTGCACCAAAAATGTGAGCGCATGTGCGCCTTCTGCACATGCAAGTGGCCTTCCACACAGGCCATTTTGCTTGCACGCGCGGCTTGCACGTGTGCACATGGCTTAGAAAACTAAATAGGACAGCATATCGCTGGGGCGGGGGGGCGGGGGGGCAGGCCCACCTGCAGGTCGCCACTACTGGTTCACCCGAACCAGTCCGAATCAGCTGAATACCACCACTGGTCCAGATCCAGTTTACCTCAAAGGGCTGACAGTTGAGTGGTGGTCTGAGGAGTGTGCAGTGAAATAGGAGAGAACACCATAGAGTTCTCTTCTGCATCACTTTCCCTACCTACCAGCGGTTGATTGGTTTTTAATAATAGTACGGTATGTATACAGGACAACAAGAGGGAGAGCTGACTCCATCTGTTGCATCATACAATTCAAAACTCAACTTAGGTACTACAATCATGTCCACTTGGACAAAACTTTTGGCAACTCTTAAAGTTAAGGTTTTCCTGTCCAGTGATGTCCAATTCTAGTGAATGGTGCTCATCTCTGTTTCTTACCAAGGGAGCCAGCAATGTCCAAAAACATTTCCATGGTCATGTAGCCAGCATGACTATATGCCAAAGTGCATGAATGCTGTTACCATCCCACCAAAGTGGTACCTATTTATTTATTCACATTTGTATGCTTTTGACTGCTAGGTGGGTTGAGGCTATAAGCTCACGCAGTGTTTGGACCTTGAACCTGGCCTGTTGGTTTTCCAGCTCATAAGCTCAGCGTCTTTAACTGCTGAGCCATCACACACCCATTATGGTGATGGCACCTCTTATTTACACCTAATCGTGGGACAATCATGCAATGGCATCCTTTTTCTTCAGACAGATTCCCAAGATATTGCCTTAATCTTTTCCTTTAGCTTCATGTCTGAAACAGGTTTAAACTATCCTCAGCTGTTCTTATTTCTTTATTGTAAATTTTCAGATGACCCCAGGAATGGCTTAAGGCAGCAACTATTGGCCACTTGAATCAGATGTTAGTTGGGCTCCTTTTTACATATAAGTTTCGTAATATTCTGATAGAAGCTCAATTAGTGGACTAGTGAAAAGCTGTGGACATAATATACTTGGACTTCAGTAAGGCATTTGATAAAGTAGACCACAACCTATTTCTTGGTAAAAATGTAGGAGAGGCAGCAGATGGATTCATAACTGGCTGATCAACTGCACTCAACATGTATTCCTCAATGGAACTATATCTACATGGAGGAAACATGGAGTGGGTTACCCCAAGGTTTTGTCTTAGATCCCAGGATTCTTTAACATCTTCATAAACAATTTAGATGAGGGGATAGAAGATAAATTCATAAATTTTTCAGATGATACCAAGCTATAAGGAATGGCCAACACTGTAGAAGATAGGCTCAAAATTCAGAAGGATCTTGAACACAGGGCCCTATCCAATAAAATGCAATTCACATGTGATAAAAGTAAGGTTTTACACTTAGGCATGAAAAAACAAATACACAGGTATAGTATAGGTACTGGTACTTGACACATTAGTTCCAAAGAAACCAGAGTTCTCCTCCAAGGAACTTACTGAATCACTTATGACAAAATAGAGTTCTCCAAGATGAGTGGGTAAAATCCTAGGACCATTTAGGAGCTTTTCTGGAAAAATGAAAAAGAAGCAAAGGGATAGGTAGGAAGCTGGGTTTAAGCAGAAGGATGGATGGGAAAGTCCAGCTGGCTGTATTGGATCTCTGGGCCAGAGATTTTTCATCCCAACAATAAGGCAATAAGAGATTCTTTCAAGTTTAAAACATCTTTTGTAATATAGCCAACATTCCTGGGATTTCCAAGTGGACTTGCATTGAAAGAGTAATCAGGTGACCCAAGATCACCAATATGAACTTGGAGCTCTTAAAAATTACTATTCTTTAAATTGTAAAGGTGTCAAACTTGTTGTTTAGTGAATTACTCTAAACTGACAGACTAGCCTTCCATTTTTGAACCAGGCTCAAAAACAGTAACTGTGAGAGGGACCTTGGAGTCCTAAAGGACGATCACTTAAATATGATCCAGTAGTGTGTGGCAGCAGCCAAAAAAGCTAATATAATCCTTGGTTGTATACACAGAGACATAGAATCAAAATCATTTGAAGTATTAGTACCACTTTATAAAACTTAGTAAGACCACATCCGGAATACTGGATGGAAACAAATCAAGGCGAGAAGCAACCTGGAATTAAGGAGAAACTTCCTAACAATGAAAACAACCAATGGAACAGCTTGCCTTCAGAAGTTGGGGGTGCTTCATCACTGGAAGTTTTTAAGAAGAGATTGGACAGACACTTGTCTGAAATGGTATAGGGCAGTGATGGCTAACCTTTTTGCCATCACGTGCCAAAAGCGGGGAGAGCATGGGGGGTTGCGGGTGCGGGTGCCCACATCCGTAATTCAATGTGCCCCGCCCTCCCGCGCATGCGCACGTGACCTCCCCACACTTTCCCTTGCTTTTGGCACGTGATGGCACAGTGGGCCCGGTAGGCCCATTTTTCTCCCTCCCCAGGCTCCAGAGGCTTTCTAGGAGCCTGGGGAGGGCAAAAACAGCCTTTCCTATCCCGCCGGAGGTTTTCCGGAGGCCAGAAACAGCCAGTTTCCCAACTTCCGGTGGGACCGGAACACCTGAAAATCAGTTGCCGGTGCGCGCATGCACGCTGGAGCTGAGCTAGGGCAACACTCACGTGCCCACCAATATGGCTCCGCCTGCCACCTGTGGCACCTGTGCCATAGGTTCGCCATCCTGGGTATAGGGTCTGCTGCTTGAGCAGGGGATGAAACTAGAAGACCTCCAATATCCTATTCTGTTCTGTTCTATTCCTCCAATTTTTGTACCTGCTTTTATAGCTCTATTCTATGCTACTTGTTTTTCTAATATGAAACTCTGTTTTGCAATCTTAATGCAGCACAGCTGGTCTAATAACTTCTTTTGAACTACAGCCCCCCATCATTCCCAGTTAGCATATCTATTGGCCAGGCTACAGCACAGAGTTAGAGGACTCTGCCTTAAACTCTTACATCAAGCGATCTTCTGAAGAGGTTTGTCTTTATAACAGAATGGTTTCTTTTACAACAGAGGGCAATTTAATTTTGCATTTAAATTCTGCATATTTTTAGTTTGAGTTGTTGCGATTGCTATAATTGCCACATTTCATAAAAATCTATACAGAATTATCTTAACCAAAACCTTTTTAATTTTTTCTTTAATTACAGCTAATACAATAATTAAGTGGAGGGACCTAGTCCAGTGCAGACTAGTCAGAACTTGGCTTTAGTTTCACTTATGGCTCCTAGATTTATCTTGTATCATTCATTGCATACCAATTGCAAACCAAAATTTATAGACCTGCATTTTACAGTATATACAGTCTGAGGTATAACTCCAGATTCAGTAGTTGGATGTTGAAGTAATGGCTCCCCCTAGTGATGCATTTAATAAAATCTCAGTTTGGAAGCAAAATGTTCAAAAAGAAAAAGGAGTTACATTGCTAGTGAAGCTCCTCAATTTCTGTTAAAAGGTATTACAAACCAAAACATGAAAAAATTGTGATATCTTGATGGTTAGTTATTTGAAACACATGCTCTGTTCTATCTCCCATGGCATTTTATTGCATTTCAGTTATTAATTAATCCGTTGCCAAAATGTTTTTCAACAATACCTACTTGGTCTCTATAAATATTTCATATGGATCTACATTTTAATGTGATTGTAAAGTTTGAACTTCTTGCATTTCATTTCCCTTCAACCCATCATTTTCTTCTACTTTTCTTTATACCCATCTGTACATACTGTATATAATCTGCCCCTGAGAATGATATCCATGCCTATAATGATATGGTTTCTGGCCCACAAAAACTTCTATCATAATAACTGTTAGTCTGTAAAAAGCCGCAGGTCTCTTGGTTGTATTTGCATTAAGAACTGTTTACACAAGCCCTCCTCAACCTGGTACTCTCCAGATGTGCTGGGATTAACAAATTCCAGAATTTCCAGTCAGCAAGCCAGAAGACTCTGCAGAGACTGAGATCCGAGAACTTCCAGATCAAGTTTTTAATTGTGCAATTCTCCTGACTCACCCATGGAATTTTACAGGGTCCGGATGATGATGCCTTCCATCTCCCTTATATGTTTTCACTGCTTCTTATGCAGTATTCTTTTCTCTCAGGAAAGTGGAGGGGGGGGAGATGTTAAGTGAATGGAAATCAGACTCTTCTGTTTCCATCTGGCTGCATTTTGTTTTTTGTGACTTTCCCTATCTCACCGGGTGAGAATGGAATGCAAAGGAATAAAGAATCATTTAGCCTTCTTGTTCTTCTGGAAAGAAAATGGAATGTAAGCAAAGAAGTTGAACTGTATACTTCTATATTTTATACAGTGAAGGACACACATTGCAAGGAGAATGAAATCAAACATCTAAGGAGCTATTTGGTGTTGTTACTGATGATCTCATAGGCATTACAAGTAGTGCTCAATTTACAATAATTCATTCTGTTTGAAGTTATGAAAGTGTTGTCAATGGTCCAATTAGCGAACCCAAAAACAGGAACTCTCAGAATCTTTGAATCCAACAAAGTAAAACTTTATTGAATACACCATCTCGGAACTGAAGAAGCAGAACCTGCTCTGTTTTTTCTGTGCGAATGCTTGGTTAGTTAAACAATAGGTTCTCTTTCTCCCACCCCTCAAGTGTTCATATTGTCCAATTGTAAAACTTCTTTTTGTTATGGGAACATTCCACTTCTCCATCGAGCACCTGCAGCAGTAACCTTGGCATTTTGCAGGCTCTCATGGTCTGTGAATGGCCTCTTGCCTTCCCAGTTCCTCCCTACACATTCCACACCCTCCCCCCTTTTCATTGGCAAGTTGAATAGCGATAGAATCTAGAAGGTAATTATGCGATAAAATCTTAACAGTGCTGAAAAAATGGATTAAGCAGTAGCACTTAAACTCATATACTGCTTCATAGTGCTATACAGCACTAAGCAGTTTACAGAGTCGGCATATTGCCCCCAACAATCTGGGTCCTCATTTTACTGACCTCGGAAGGTTGGAAGGCTGAGTCACATTTACAGCTGTACTTGAAGGTTTTGGCTGTTGTAGCACTTCTGCGGTCACATGATCAAAATGCATGTACTTGGAAGCCCACATCTATTTATGACTGCAGGGGCAGTTAAGCTCTTCCCACCTGCCTATCTGTTTCCCATCTATGTCGTTTTGGCCCCCTGCTGCCCTATCTTGTAGGGAACAAGCAGCTCTAGAACGGTGCAACTCTGGAGCTGCTAATTACACCTCAGGAAGCCCCAGCCTGCTCCAGCAAGCATTCATTTGCTCAGTTGCCTTCTCTTCTCAACTCCGTATGGCTCTCCAACCCAACTTAGCAAGTGCCAGCAAGCATTCGTTTCTTCCCCAGCCCAACCCAGTAAACAAGCATCAAGCATTCATTCATTCCCCAGCCTGCTGCAGATAACAAATGAAGATTTAGTATTCTTGATGAACCAGTGGAGCTCATTCTGGGAGGTGGATCTAGCATATGACAGAAGCCTTAGAAGAAACTGAAGCAGAAAAAGGGAGCAAACATTGCTTTTCAAAGTGAGTGATCTTAGTCTACTGTCCTCTAGAAAAGGTTCTCAGTCAAGCACCAGAACAAAAACAGGTAGCCCAGTTCTCAATTCATAAAATAAAATAGAATATGTACCAGAATTGGCTTGCTGACTGAATTCTTTACATTTCCCTCAAGTTGTTGTTGTTGGCTGGAGCTTTGCCCATGGCATAGGGCCTAGCTATCTTCGAGACCGCCTGCTGCCACCGACGATCTCCCATCGACCCGTGCGCTCCCACAGAGAGGGCCTCCTCGGGGTGCCATCAGCCAAACAGTGCAGGCTGGTGACCCCCAGGGGGAGGGCCTTCTCTGTGGGGGCACCTACCCTCTGGAATCAATTGCCTCCAGAGATAAGGAGAATCCAAGACCTCGGTGCCTTCCGCCGTGCCCTTAAAACTTTCCTTTTCCAGCAAGCCGGGCTGGCCTAATTTTTTAAGTGTTTTTAAGTGTTTTGTTTATTGTTTTTAATTAATGGGGCCAAATTTATATATGTATATTTTAACTGTATTTTAATATTTGTATTTGATGTTTTTACTTGGCTGTTCACCGCCCTGAGTCCTCAGGGAGAAGGGCGGTATACAAATTCAAAATAAAATAAAATAAAATAAAAAAATATCTCACAACCAGACTTGAAGGAAAAACAGTAATAAATACAAAATGTATTTTATCCTGGCTCTTCAGTGCTTGATTTCCCTGTGTGCCCTTTAATTTTTTAAAATTATATTTATTGGATTTATATGCTACTCCAAATGCTGTCAATATAAGGGACCCTGCATCTCTGTAAATCAGAGTAAAAAAGTAACATAATCAGAAAATTGGATAAACCCACACATACAGAGAATATCAGTTATCATAGTCAATTGCTTCAAAGCCATAAGGCAGAGGTGTCAAACTGGCAGCCCGGGGGCCAGATGCGTCATCCACAGACCATGCCCAACGCAGCTCCGTGAAGGGGAAAATTGTTGCGATACGTCACGTGACGGCAACATGACGCGGCGAGTTTGACACCCATGGCGTAAGGGATCAGCATTAAAAAAATCCCAACTCCCAAGGGCCTGCTAAAGTAGCCTAGTTTTAATAGTTTCCCTAAAACCCAATAGGGCAGGATCATTTCAATTTCCAGAGGAATACTGACAGAAGGGTAATTCATAGGGTTTGATGCCATGTCTGTAGATGACCCCTGAGAATGGGAGAGAGCTTATACTACCAGATCTTATTGCAGTGGTGAAATCCTCCACAGATTGCCACCAGTTCGCTGCCCACGCATGTGTGGTGGGTGCTATGCATGCGCAGTGCACATCAAAATCACGCTGTGCGTGCATGCACAGTGCACACCAAAATAATACGCACGTACATGCACAGTGCATGTCAAACACACGTTTTGCATGGAAAAAGGAGGCTTAACAAGTTAAGTAGAACAGTGGGGGATAGAACAGCTGTACTGCGCAATTTAGATTCTCTAGAAAGCAGGATTTCCTGCTTTCTAGCAAATATAAATCACATGGCACAGCTGATCGTCGGAAATACCGGTTCGGACAAACTGGTAGCTTTTTTTTTAAACTACTGGATTGCCCAAACCGGTAGCTTTTATCACTACCGGTTTGCTCAAACAGGGGCAAATCAGTAGCATTTCACCCCGTTTTATTGGCTAGGCAGATTAATAGGAAGTAGGTTCCCCCACTGATACCCAGGTCTTGAGCCTTGTAAGGTTTGAACATTAGCCAACAGCTTGAATTTCCCTTAAAAGCAAATTAGCAACTAGCTCTCAGAGTAGTGAAATTATATAGGCACATTGAGATGCATCCATATCTATTCAAGCTATGGTTTCCTGGAGCAGATGTAGTTTTCAGAGACAGCTTCATGTAGAAGGTATTAGAGCAGGGGTGTCAAACTCAATTTCATTGAGGGCCGCATCAGGGTTGTGTTTGGCCTGAGAGGGCTGGAGTGGGCATGGCCAGGGTGGGCGTGGCCAACTCGCCATCACTCCTGTCATGTGCGCCTGTGGTGGCCCGAGTGCTCTGCCAGAGAAAACAGCTCTCCCGAGCTCTGTTTTCACTGGCAGAGGCACCACGGGCCAGTCCTTCGCTGTTTCCAGTGTGGCCCCGTGGGCCAGATCTAAGCTGTGGGCCGGATCCAGCCCCCGGGCCTTGAGTTTGACACCCCTGTGTTACAGTATTCCTAGCGATACATAATTAAGACACAAGTGCCCTTGTTTTCTCTTTCATTAACTGGATGGGAAGGTCAGCTATTTTAAGTCTTTCTGTATCTGAACCTCTTGACATGCTCCCAAATTCACTACATGGACCCATTTTCTATTCCTGTTCATAAAACATATGTCGCTTCCAGGAATCATAGCTCCTAGTGCTAATAAAGAGGTGCTATCCTGCTTTAAATGATAAGAATTACAATTTATCTTCCATTTTTGTCCATTCTGAAGTCTTAAAATGTTTTTTTTAAGGAATGTGGTTTAAACATGCAAAGTGACGTATGAGACAGCTGAGCTTAATACCAATGAGCACCTATCACCTTGTCCCTTGCACTGGGCACCATTTTATCATCTTGAACATATTCTTTTGCTAAAGATGTTCTAAAATGTGTACATGAAATGCCTTTAAATGATAGAGATGGGTATGGTATTACAACTCCATAGGGCTATAATGAAGTATAAGTATTTTTTAATTGTTGATAAGGAAGTAAAAAAAAAAGTCTGGATAATGGACATTGTAGAATCTGGAGTCAGCAGAAGACAAGAGAAAGAACTGGAGAAAATAACAAAAAAGAAAGCCTAGAAGTAGAACGATTGTGGCAAAAGAAAGCAAAGGTAGCACCAATAGTAATAAGCTGTTTTGGTGCAAACCGAAAATACCCAGAGCATCACTTCAACACCATTGGCCCTGACAAAATCACCATCAGTCAATTGCAAAAGGCAGCTTTACTTTTTGAGAACATGTTGGAGATATTACAAAATATCTGCTGAGAGGGGACCTTCCCATTTGTTTAGAATGGCTACAAAACATCAATATACCTGAGTGCTATCTGCTCTTACCTTTAGTTCTGCTGTGTGTGCTTCTCCATTCTTCTAAAAATAAGTTGAACTCTCTCCAGTAAAAAGATAGAAGCAGGTCTGGGAAACCACAGGAGGATTGCAGTTGGATATTAACATTATTTGGATCCCATGCCAAACTGTTCCAAACAAGGCATGCATAACACAATCATTCTTTTTACTTCATATAATTTTATGGTTGATAGTCCAGTTATTGTAATTGTCTGTCTGTAATTCTTCTGTGTTTCCTGGGCAGATGTGCTTGAATGAAATCAGAATATTACATTTCAATATCCAAGCCTAGATGTACATAGCTAGGGTGCAAAATATTCTACCTGTCTATCACTGTTATGTATTATTTATTTTTAAACACCTTTGCTCTCTGTGTACAGGTAGTCCTCAACTTACAACAGTTCATTTAGTGACTGTTCAAAGTTACAACAGCACTGAAAAAAGTGATTTATGACCATTTTTCACACTTATGATTGTTGCAGCGTCCCCATGGTCACATGATTTACATTCAGATGCTTGACAACGGACTCACATTTATGGCGGTTGCAATGTCCAAGGGTCATCTGATCCAGTGGTGGGTTGCCCCCGGTTCGCACCGGTTCTATAGAACCGGTAGTAAAACCAACGGGAGGCTCTGCCCACTGAACCCAACGTCAAAACGCTTCTGCGTTTGCGCAGAAGAGCGTGCACGCAAGCGAAGTGAGCGCGTGCACGCGGCCCTGTTGCAAACCAGTAGTAAAGGTAGGTAGAACCCACCCCTGATCTGATCCCATTTTGTAACCTTCTGACAAGCAAAATCAATGGGGAAACCAGATTCACTTAACAACCGTATTACTAATTTAAGAATTGCAGTGATTCACTTAACAAACATGGCGAGAAAAGTCATAAAATGGGGCAAAACTCACTTAATAAATTTCTCACTTAACATAAATTTGGGGCTCAATTGTGGTTGTAAGTTGAGGGCTACTTGTAATATTCAGATGGCTCTGCTATATCAAATACTATGGAAAATGGTCCAAAAATCTTTACATCTCAGTGCAATTGTGTTTACTGAAAAAAAAAATCATCCAATAATGAAGAAAAAAATCTTGCCAGAAAAAGTTTGGGATTATTCCAAAACACTATGGAAGATGAAGACCCATGTTGGAACATTATCAAAAAGACGAAGAAATGCTACAACCAACTGAAACAAATGTTCATCTTTTGTATAACTTTTGGACACCAATGTAACCTTTGGCGATGAGGGGTAATCCAGTTTTTTCCTTCTGTCTGGAAGCAGTCTGACACTTGTGTTTAGAAAAAGTGCTGATTTTTCTAGGAGGAAAATGAGCTAACCTGGCAAACAATATCGTCAAATAAATGGTTAGGTCTCCTCTTGTAGTCATCTAGGCACATCTGTTATCCAGACTTCGGTGGAAGAAAATGAGATGGAAAAGGTTTAGTGAATCGTTCTTTGGCAGTTTTTATCTCTCAGATCACAAATCATTAATCTAATCCTCTATTGGTGGTACAAATTTTCTTTATCAGAAGTTAACTAACAGCTAGAACAGAAGCAAAGGGAGGAACAGAAGACAGATCATTTATCATGAATGATAGTTTGGGGTGTGTTCTCGAAAACCAAAGATGCTTATATTTAAACAATGAAGACAAATATATGACCTGGGATAATGTTGCAGGATCCCATCTGAGTCAGTTACCGGGATCAGAGATTTAGTCTTCCAAGCTTTCACGCTTGGGCTGGAGCCCATCCTCAGGGAACTTCTCTATATATATGTGCATTGGACTGTTCTGTGCATAATGTTTAGGTGGTGCCTGGTTGTGTGTAGCTTTTTAGTTGTTAATTGGAGTTTTGATGGCTGGCTACTAAATTGTTGGTTGTTGTTTCCTTGTGTTGCTGCACCCTAGGCTCCTCAGTACCTGGTAAACTGGTGGTAAATCAGCCCTCCTATCAACAGTATATGTAATTTTGAGCAATGTACATTTACAGGTGAAACTCAAAAAATTAGAATATCGTGCAAAAGTTCATTTATTTCAGTAATGCAACTTAAAAGGTGAAACTAATATATGAGATAGACTTATTACATGCAAAGCGAAATAGTTCAAGCCTTGATTTGGCATAATTGTGATGATTATGGCTTACAGCCATACAGCTCATGAAAACCCCAAATTCACAATCTCAGAAAATTAGAATATTATATGAAATCAATAAAACAAGGATTGTACATAGAACAATATCGGACCTCAGAAAAGTATAAGCATGCATATGTACTCAGTACTTGGTTTGGGCCCCTTTTGCATCAATTACTGCCTCAATGCAGTATGGCATGGATGCTATCAGCCTGTGGCACTGCTGAGGTGTTATGGAAGATCAGGATGCTTCAATAGCGGCCTTCAGCTCTTCTGCATTGTTCGGTCTCATGTCTCTCATCTTTCTCTTGGCAATGCCCCATAGATTGTCTATGGGGTTCAGGTCAGGTGAGTTTGCTGGCCAATCAAGCACAGTAATCCCATGGTCATTGAACCAGGTTTTGGTACTTTTGGCAGTGTGGGCAGGTGCCAAGTCCTACTGGAAAATGAAGTCATAAAGCTTGTCTGTGGAAGGAAGCATGAAGTGCTCCAAAATCTCCTGGTAGATGGCTGTGTTGACCCTGGACTCAATGAAGCACAGTGGACCAACACCAGCAGATGACATGGCTCTCCAAATCAACACAGACTGTGGAAACTTCACACTGGACTTCAAGCATCTTGCAGTGTGTGCCTCTCCATTTTTCCTCCAGACTCTGGGTCCTTGATTTCCAAATGAGATGCAAAAGTTGCTCTCATCAGAAAAGAGGACTTTGGACCACTGAGCAACAGACCAGTTCTTTTTTTCTTTAGCCCAGATAAGACGCTTCTGACGTTTGTTGTTCAGGAGCGGCTTGACAAGAGGAATACGACATTTGAAGCCCATGTCCAGGATCTGCCTGTGTGTGGTGGCTCTTGATGCACTGACTCCAGCCTCAGTCCACTCCTTGTGAAAGTCCCCAACACTTTTGAATGGCCTTTTCCTGACAATCCTCTCCAAGCTGCGGTCATCCCTGCTGCTTGTGCACCTTTTTCTTCCACACTTTTCCCTTCCACATAACTTTCTATTAATGTGCTTTGATACAGCACTTTGGAAACATCTAACTTCTTTTGCAATTACCTTTTGAGGCTTTCCCTTCTTATGGAGGGTGTCAATGATGGTTTTCTGCACAACTGTCAAGTCAGCAGTCTTTCCCATGATTGTGATTCCTACTGAACCAGACTGAGAGACCATTTAAAGGCTTAGGAACCTTTTGCAGGTGTTATGGCTTAATTAGCTGATTAGAGTGGGACACTAAGCTTAGAATATTGAACCTTTTCACAATATTCTAATTTTCTGAGATTGTGAATTTGGGGTTTTCATGAGCTATAAGCCATAATCAGCACAATTATGCCAAATCAAGACTTGAACTATCTCACTTTGCATGTAATGAGTCTATCTCATATATTAGTTTCACCTTTTAAATTGCATTACTGAAATAAATGAACTTTTGCACAATATTCTAATTTTTTGAGTTTCACCTGTATATCATTTCCTAGAGGAGTTAACTTGTAGAAAATGACCAGGTTGAACCCGAGGGAGAGGTCAAACATGTCATCAGTCAGGAGTCTCTTTGCGCCCACAAGAGATCTAAGTCCAGTCCACCTTGAATTTCTATCGCCACATTGCTTTGACCCTTAATAGTTCAAATTCTTGTAGAGAGCTTAAGCTTGCAATAAATCTTTATACCCATTTGAACTGCCTGGATTTCTTGATTTCTCTACCACTTGACATTACCTTAAATGAAGAAAAGTTAACATGTTATTTATGAACACAGAGATTCTCAAACTATAGGCAGCAACACACACACACACACACCCTAGCTTTTGTTCATAAGCAATTTGGAGGGCTCTAACAACTTTTATTTAGAGATGATCAGAATCACAAAAAGTGAGACCATTGTCAAAACTTGCCTACAGTGGAGTTAAAAATCCAGGACAAAATTTTAAGAGATGGATAAACTTGAGGTCTTTCTAGAACCTCCATCTCATGAGGAAACTCTGTTGTCACACCAGGTTTTAGGGCATGTATCTGCTTTCAAGCCACAGAGCTAGAACAGAGATTCAGTAAAGTGAATGGGAAGAGGATTCCAGGCTTGTGGGAAAACTTCAATATCTATGTCGGTGTCTACCTAATACGGCCAGATCAAGACTTCATAGCTGTCCTGTTACAGATTTCAAACACACACAAACACACAGTTGCTAGGTAATAGTAAGAAATTTAGTCCAGGCTGAGCAGACGAGCAAAGGACATAAATCAGAGTAGTCAATATTCAGTCTGGGATTCAGCCAAGCAAGATTCATCAGCCAGTCCAAAAGTCAGAGTTTTAAGACTTCTTACACAAGCAGGAATCAATGACACAGAAAATCAAATAGTTATTTCCAACAAGGAAACGGGGCTCACTGTGGATCTTCAACATATCTTTGTACAGTGATAGCAATAATACTTATTTATTATGCACTTTAACTAAAGTGTGGTATAAAATGAAACAAAAACCACCATTGGCCCAATAATTTCAAATCAATCCATTTATATTTCCTCAGAAACCAGTAAAGAACCATTAAGACTAAAACAATCAACAAAACAGTACCTTTAAAATGGTGCCTGTGTGTATCGACACTGATAACAGTTTAAAACAGGTTAACCTGGAAATGACAGCTAAATAATAAGATGAAACAACCTTATACTTATACTTACATACTACTAAGTAAAAATAAAATAAAATATTTAATGCTTAAATAAAAAAAGGATTTAAATTATTTTAAAAGGCCATCAAAGTTCTAGAGAGCTGATAGGAGGAAGTCAGCTGACTCTTGAGTCATGGGATCAGTTCCCAAAAAGCCTGCAGAAGGAGATCCTGAAATGAAGAGCCAAAAGAAGGCTTTCGTCAGAGGAATAGAACGAACAGGATTGTGAAGAAATAAGTGCTGACAACTACCACCAGTGGTGGGATCCTACCAATTTAACAACCGGTTCGCTATGCACGAGTGCGCAGTTTGCAGAAAATTGAACTTCCATGTTGCTGAGAGCAAGGAAAACAGCTGAGGAGCGGCAATCCACTCTGACTCTCTGATCAGATGGACTTTGGAAGCAGAAATATAGGTGAGTATAACGCAAGGGTGGGCGGGCCCATTTCAAAGAAAGAACTGATTTGCTCACGGCTGAAAGTCAGAGCTAACGGTTTGCCCGAACCAGTTTGAACCAGTAGAATCCCACCACTGACTACCACAGAGTTTGTGCCAAAGGACTTTAAACCGAAGAATCAATAGTTTAAATTGTGTGTCGAGTTTGAATAAGGGAATAAGCAGTAAGATTAGAATGGCATTATTCATACCTAAAGACAAGTACCATTCAGCAAAAATGGGAATGCCTATTATGTAGCAGTGAAGAAGGAAAAATGGCTTATTTTATATATTTAAGTGCCATCTAGTGGAGTTCCGTTGAATGGTGAAGGCAATGGCTCAGTAGGATAATAGTGAAGACCGATTATTTAAAAGGAATTTGAAAGGTATTTTGACTAAAATTGCTTTCCCTTTGTAGGAAAGTGTCCATAAGAGATCCAACCTTGAACAGATCCATCTCCATATTTGTCTTCATTTTTGATATCTATCTCTGTCATTTGAGGCCCAGAGTGCATTTGATCAGTAGTGTGTAGTGTAGCCTGGCAACTGTATTCTTATATGTCAGTTCTCAATGCAGCAAGAGAAACATTACCAATCACTCTCTAAGGTGTTGGTGTAGGTCAGGGGTCTGCAAACTTAAACACTCAACGAGCCATTTGGACCCATTTCCCACAGAAAAGAAAACACCGGGAGCCACAAAACCCTTCCTGTGCCTGACTATTTCTTGAGTGGCCACAAAACTAGGATAGTTTTGAAGTAGGAGGAGGAGTTTTGAACTAGGATAGTTTTGGAGTAGTTGAATTAAACGTTCTGTTTTCTTCTGAAACTTTTCTTTTCTTGGATTTATCCATGGTTGGCCTACTGGGGATTGAAAAGCTCAATAAATCACGTGCTGGCGGGTGACACACATTGGCGGTTGTGATGTGTATTTTGTACTTTTGAGTGCCGGAGCTGCAGCAGAGGGGCGAAAGAGCCACATGCGGCTCCAGAGCTGCAGGTTGCTGACCCCTGGTGTAGGTACTGCTGGAATGGAGGATTTAACCACCTTTCCAGCTGTGCAACTGATGAATTGTAGATATGAAGGTGTTCTATTCTACGTCACCCTCTGCCCCTCCTCTGCCCCTCTAAATTGCAAGTTAAGTTAGCAAGTATGGAGGAAGGATGAGCAAATTTTGTCCTCAGCTAGTACTACAAAAGCATGGCAATGGTGTTTGTGGGTGGCCATGGTCAGCAGTATACCAAGTAGCCCAATGATTAGGCAAATTTTTGTGAAAGTAAGCAAAAATGTATCCCTGCTCCCAAATAAAATAATAAAAGCAGCAGGCCCATGCAAAGTTCCTTGTCAGAAATGGTGGGGATTCTATAATGCAGGGGTCTCCAACCTTGGCAACTTTTAGACTTGTGGACTTCAACTCTGGGAGTTGAAGTTCACAAGTTTTAAAGTTGCCAAGGTTGGAGACTCCTGCTATAATGCACTCATTTGTGGTGGAATCAATAATACACAAGTGGTGGAACCTGGCTTTTTCGTGGTCTAAATTGGTCTTTATGCCTCACAGAATTAGTACTTGTTCAACAACAACAAAAATCAGTCTGTAGCTCTAACATGATTTCAATTCTTAATACCTTTAACCCTGACATAAACTTGTGAAAGCTCTGGTTATAGACAACTATTTCAGTAGAAGCCAGGTTTCTTGTTTCTACTGCAGCTTCAGCCAAAATAGTTGTGGTGGGCAGTGCCTGATGGCTTCACTGCCAGGAGTTTGATCCTGACCAACTCAAGGTAGACTCAGACTTCCATCTTTCTGAGGTGAATAAAATGAGGGGCCAGATTGTTGGATGCAATATGCTGACATTGTAAACCACTCAGAGAGTGTTGTAAAGCACTTTGGGACAGTATATACATTTAAGTGCTAGTGCTATAGTGCTATTGTTATTCTCTGCGGCAGGACCTGAAATGGGGTATGGTTTAGAGGACATTTAGGAATTTAAATGGGTAGAACCTAAACACCTGGCAATGAATAAGACCTTTCTGTTATACTTTATGTCCAAAAAACACAAGCCAGCTGGCCATTAATTTTTGCTCCCATCACTTGGTGAGCTGTATGCATTTCTTTGTCTCAAATTAATCCTTGAATGCAGGATTCCAGGCTAATGCAGTGCAGGGACTGAACATTTTACTTGCCTATGCTTATTTCTAGAAAGCTGCAATACCCTAGTCATGATTTATCTTACTTTGCTTAATGATCTGTTGTTTTGCAGTTGTACATTAGGGACATGTTAATATATTTTGTGCCCTTTTCTTCATGTTCTGCATATATATTTTTGAGGTGGGCTTGTAAGTAAACTCAAGCAAGAGAAAAGGGATTCATATTTTTAATGTGCATAGTGCAATGTAAATTGTACATGCAAAACCTATGCTGGATATACCCCTCAAAATATTTTTGGCATCCAATCAATAATTTTGTATATACTTGTAATTAAGGAAATATTTTAATGTTAGGTTTTCTCAGAGTACATAGTATTCAACGTCTCCTTCATTTTCAGGCTGCTAACCTAAAAGGGAAAATAATGTTTCCTTAATTAACTATAAATTGACTATGGTGGTTGTGTGCCATGGTAGCAGAAAGGGGTGTTCCTTAGTCTAAAAGTATCTTTGAAAGTAAGACAGACAATTTAGAGACAATCAGTCTGAGATGATGAACTTGGCGATGGAACTTCCACAAAGAGGCTGGAAGAAGATAGCAAGGAAGGAGTAGTTTTGCATTGGGTCTTTTGGCTGCATGCAAGAAAATGTGTTTGCACTCATTAATATTTAGTTTCAGAGTCCTTTGATACTTCAGGTTATTATTCCCCACACTATTAATTAAAATGTTCTTTCAACTGGTAAAAAATCAAAGTCATGCTGTGCATTTGCTAGTTTCTAACATATACTATAATAAATTATTCATAATTCATTCTTCATATTCATAGCCTTTAAAGGAAAGATACACAATTGCTTTTCTTTTACTGACACATTCCATGTAGGAAAAAGATTTGTAGATTCATAGATTTGTGGTAAATGCATTTTGATGCATTTACAGTACAAGTTTATACGTATGGATGCAATTTTTAATAATTAAAGCAAGCAAAAGTAAAAATGCTAATTCATAATGAGAAAAAACTAAGATAGATACATCTTACATCATGCCAAACTACAAAATTTTCAAAATATACTATAACATTGTAATTTTATTTAATTTATGGTGAAGAAAAAACACATAAAATAAGAAATAATTTAAGTAAAGGATAAGCCAATTGAAGTACAGACAATGTTTGGATATAGCATGAACAAATAACAGACTTCTGACATTCCTCTTCCCCCTTTCATTGTTTAAACAATAAGCATCTTGTTCAATTTTCAATTAAGAATACATTGGCTGGGTTTATGCAAAGCTATAATATAGTTTGCTTTCAGCTTAGAATAATGTGTGAATATAGATGTTGGCTTATTGTTGTACAGTATGTGGATCAGGCCTTTATTATTTTATCCAGCCAAAACAAAAACTGGGCTCATGTTGAATGAGGATATTCAGGCTATAACATGGTTTCTGCTATTGGTTTGTTGGAAAGTTCATAGATAAAATGATTCATATTGCTGATCCAATGAAACAACAAACTATAATTAGTAAAAAAAAAAATTAAAGATGAATGTTCATAATGTAAAAGGACAATTTAACATCTGTAAGTATCTGTACATCTGTATATATGATCCTGTAATATTTTCCAAAAAGAATACTTTGATTAAATTAATCAAATTAATCAAATTCTGTCCGAGAATTTAACAAAGATAAAATATATTAGACAATTTTAAAATATAGTGATGTAATGGCACAGCTGAGCCATAGGGTAAAAGGTAGGTTTTAAACTTTCTTTCCCATACCTACTTTGGCCTCCTGCACTGGTACATGCAGACATGCACAACATACAGTTCATGGCTCAAATGCAGCCCATCAAGTAGCTTTGTGTGGCCCATCTGCTTTTTAAAAAGCAATAATAAATTTACCACTGCCAGCACTGTTGCCACCTTGAAAAATATGTTCCAAGTTCCTCTAAGTCTTAATACCATGGCCAGTCTGCTAACTATTGAACAGCTAATGAGCATGCCAGGTCTGCCTGTCAGCTAATGGGACATGCCTTGTAGTCAGTGATGATTTTTAATTTCCTAATGTGGCCCTTTCACCTTACAAGTTGTGCAAGCCTTGTATAAGTGTCTTGCAGTGGAGAAATCCTCCGCGGTTTGCCACCAGTTTGCTGCCCGCACATGTGCGGTGCATGCCAAATGCATGCTGTGCATGTGCATGCACAGTGCATGTCAAATGCATGCTGCACACACATGCGCAATGTGTGCCAAATGCACGTTGTGCATGCGCACCAGTGCACAGTGCACACCAAACGTGTGTTTCGCACGGAAAAAGGAGGCTTAAGAAGGTAAGTAGAACAGCGAGGGGGGGAATCAGCTATGCCGTGTGATTTAAATTCACTAGAAAGCAGGATTTCCTGCTTTCTAGTGAATATAAATTGCGCGGCAGAGGTGATCGTCGGAAATACCGGTTCGGACAAACCAGTAGCATTTCACCCCTGGTGTCCTGGTATTTATTGCTACTATCACCTATTTTCCAAAGAGCTATTTCATCTGGTGTACTTCCTCTAATCCCAGAATGTGACAGAGATAAAAAATTATATAACCTATCTTTCTTTATTGGCAAATTAAAAAGAAAAAAGTTAGAAAAAAATTAAATGAAATTCTGTAGTATGACTAACGAGGTGCAGCTATGGGAGAATGATTCCTTCCTTTCTCCTCTGGAGAACTTCGCAAGAGATAAACAAAACAAAACTTTATTAAAAGTAAGTAGAAAGAAAGATCAAGTGTAAAGGCTACATTTGTTTTAAAAAATCAAAATGCAGGTGCTTGTTAAAAAGAAAACTAATTCATGGAAAAACAGCAACTGATAAGCTGTTTAACCAATAAGCTTATTAAAAAGAATAAAGGAAAAAGTAAAGTGCAGTGTAATAAATATTTAAATCACTAGATAGTGCTATTCCACTATCATTTGCTTGTTTTACTGATCATTGCATACTTTAGATTTATAGAACTTCGGTTTATCAAGGAAAAATGATGTCTTAACGCCTGTATAGCCAAATTCATAAACACAATTCAAAATATATAACTGTGGAAATTACATGCTACTCAACAGTTTTATCCAGAGTCATGATATAACTATCTGTACAAACACATCAAAATATATTAAAAAATCTTAATAGTAGATTCCTAGCTAAATGGTCACCATTAGATATAAACACAGTTCTTCAAGTGGTATTTCCCTGCTTCCCCTTTCTGGGAAATTCTAATCCACCAATTCTAAGGTTGTGGGGAAATGCTAAATCTCACATTTTTGCCACTGTCAACCCAGTAGCTTCCTTCTTTGTTTGAAAGAAGTTCCAACTTCTTTCATGTTTAGCAAAAAAGGAAGCAGCTCAGATGAACTAAAAAGTGACCCAAAGCATAAAGAAGTACATTGAGGTGAGTAAATCAATACTATTTGCATTCTGCCTAGCATGAATTTGGCAGTTTGAAGTACAGTGAATGAAGGTTGGCTTCACAACAAGAAGTAGTGAATGTTAACATATATAAACTTGCTGCTTAAATCAGAGATCCGTTATCTAGTCCAATAATCTGTTTCCAAGATTGACCATCATTAGGTTTCTTAGTTATTTAGCTTATCACTCCTCTGAATTTATTAAGTTGTTCTCAATACATTTGCATAATCTCATTTAAAATCCATCTAAATGTCATATATCACTAATGGGAAAAGAATTGGTTTTATTTTTCCATTTTGAATCTCCCTGTAATGTTTCACTGGGAAATCCCATATTTCACACATAAAGTATCTATCCAGGTTGTACAACATTTATAGGTTTATAAACTCCTTGCTCATCTACTTTCTCAACAAAAATGCCCTCAGCAAATGTATAACCCAAAGGAAAAATAATTCAACTCCTTTTCTCATTTATTTTATTTTTTTCCTGTGAATCAACTATGCCAGATCCAGTCATGTATTTGTATATGAATGTGCAAGGTATTCCATCTGTAGCATTCTAGATTACCAGTAGAGGGAGATCTAAAGACATTAGGACATTCTGAGTGAGAATAGTGCAATTTCAAGGAAAGTCTTGCCCTGTTGTAGCTTCCATATTATGATAGTAATGTGGCAGTGACCCATAAGTCCCTCAACTACAGTTACTATATCTTTGCTGCAAAAATAAGGTTGACCACAAGATAATATGAATCAATTTGGCAAGTGTTTCCTACCACATGTAATTATATAATGCCTATGATTATCGTTCATAAAATTCACAACCCTGCATCAAATATTGTACTATTACTTTTGAGCTAGAAATCCCCCCTGAGGTTTAAACTTTACTTAAAACATGGATGTGTAAGTCTAAGCTTTTGATCTATTTATACATTGAAGAGGAGATGAATATCTGTGATCCAAATGAGTAGCTTCACAAGATAACTCACAAGCTGTTTGTAGGGAAAGATTCTGTTATCTGATCTGCACTACCCTCTATCTGCAAGTGTTGGTCAGAAACTTAACAGATAATTTGTGACTGGCCAAACTTTACAGCACTGCTATCACACAGATTTGCATTTGGAAGCCAGAAGTATGCAGAGGTCAGAAAGTCGAAAGGACTTATGGAAACATTACTGAATTGTTTCAGATCTGTCAACAGATCACAGGAAGTGTTTAGCTTTTAGAAATTTATTATCTCTCTGTAAAAAAAACTAGGATCCTGGGGGCTGAAAACAATTTCATTTGAAATTGGTAGCATCCTGATGTTTTGGTGTCTCATCTTGTTTTCTCTCAGCCCCTGACATTTATAAAATTCTTTCTTTTAGAAATATATTTCATTCTCTTTTTAAAAGAATATTAAGCACATTCACTGGGCACCAGTGGTGAAATCCATTTTTTTTTTTACTACCGGTTCTGTGGACGTGGCTTGGTGGGTGTGGTGTGGCTTGGTGGGCATGGCAGGGGAAGGATACTGCAAAATCTCCATTCCCACCCGACTCTGGCTCCAGCCATTTGCCATTTGCCATTTCTCCGAACTACTCAAAATTTCCGCTACCAGTTCTTCAGAACCTGTCAGAACCTGCTGGATTTCAACCCTGCTAGGCACCCAAGATGTTCACGATAGGGCCTCAGAATAGATGTGATACTGCAAGAGCTATAACACGTGCAAGATTTACATGGCCTGTCAAGGTTACGTCAACGGCACCATAAATAATAATAATAATAATAATAATAATAATAATAATAATAATAATAATAATAATAATAAGCAGGGAGATCTTTACTGAAGGGAAAACACATTTTTAAAAAATCTATTAAGTTTATTTTATTGCATGTTTATTAAATCTGCATTTATGCAGGGAGCCCAAGCTATGTACAAGGGACCTCCCTCACACTAAACATTACTAAAATTTAGATATTTTCAATATTTTCTGAACATGGGCTTGATAGGCTTCATAACAAAAACAAGAGTTTAGCATCCTAGTTTTTTGAAATGCCAAGGTTTAGTTTAAGTTTAGTTTAGTTAGTTTAGTTTAGTTATCACTGAATATCATGCCAGATGGAGGTACTGGATTCCTCACTGCCCACTACAGAAATTTTTAATGTCTCAGGGCTTGGATATGAAATAGTGCTGGATATCACTGTCACTCTACAGCATAACCAGAATCTGTAATATTTATTTATTTGTTTGTTTGTTTGTCTGTCTAACATGTACAAGATAGCAGGTATAGGTATAAACATAAACAAAGGAAGTAATTACAGATAAATGTATACCATGTTACAGTATATGTAACATTCTGCTTGGTTTCAGTATCTTTATTTTGGTATTTTAAGATGTAGTATTTTGATATTGCTACAATGCTAATTAGAGAGGGTTCCCTCTGATCTGATTCAGATATAAAGCTTCAGGCAGGACAAAACAATCAGAGTTTTAAATGAATAAGGAGTCACCAGCTTTCCATTTCCTGTGCCAAATTCCATGCTAACTTCTGCTCCTTGGGCTAACTTGTCTCTTAAATCTGCTGCCAGAATTGTATGTGTCTTGCAGGTTAAAAGATAAGGGAGAGGAAGGAAGAAGTGTACTGTATATATGTGTATATGTGAAGATGTGAAACATTATAAACATCTCTTCCACTGATCTCAAGCACTTGATTTTCTGGAAAGATTCCTGCCTTCTTCAAGTATTTCTAGTTTTATTATGTAATCAATATCACTATATATATTAACAAGGCTTTATTTTGAATTTATTTTGTAAATTAACAAAAGGAGGCAAATCTAGTTTCCTTTGTTTCCTCTTCCAATATAGAAAAGCTTTTCTACCCTTCAGCCTTCAGCCATATATATCTGATTGTATTATGTTATGAATTTATCCACTGACAAGCTCTCTGGATGAATTTTAAAGGTATTCAAATTATAAAAATAGCAAGAATAAAATATAACAATAAGAAGCAGAACAGAAAAACCACTGTTTCAAAATATATATATAAAGCTGAGCCTTCAAAATCAAACTACAGTTTGTAATTTGTAATCAAACTAAAAAGCTGGCTTGCTATATAGTTGTGAAGTAAAAATTCAATAGTTCATTTATTACTTGATTAAACCACTATCACTAAATCTGGTGCTCTCTAATGTTATTTGACTTCAGCTTCCAGAATCCTTTTCCCAAAAATCTTTAAGGATTAATTTGGGAATGCTGACTAAGTTTACTGGAGCCCAACTGGAAGAATACCATGTTAAAGAAATTGTTTCTGTGACTTGCTGTTTATTGTATTGTTGGGTCTAGATTTGTTTGTAAAATCCAATACAAACATAACTGAAACATAATTGAGATTCATTGGAGTTTTTTACATTACTAGCATAAATAAGATTATTGGAACCAATTTTATTCTTTGAACATGTATATCCTACATTCGTTAGGACATCACTATGCTGTCTTAAGAAAAAAATGTACAGTGGTACCTCAGTACTCATCATTAATTTTGTTCCAGGAGGTGCAATGAGTACCATAAACAATGATTTACCAACATTTTCTCATAAGGAATAATGTAGTGAGTCACAAGGTAGCCAAAACTGACAAATTTTAGCCTGTGCATTGAGTACCAAGCAAACAATGAATACTGGGACAAAATTTTCATGTCAAAATGTGTTGACTACCAAATTCGATGAGTTTCAAATTTTGAGTACATTGCATCTAATAAAAAGGTATGGAATAGCTGTTTTCTTTCTATAGTAAAGTATGTTACAAATCAAAAGACAACCCAAAGGAACTAATAGTTCCAGAAATTGGTTTACTTCATATTTTATCATTTCTAGAAGAAATGAAGCTTCTTCATACATACATACCCAATCATCCTTATCTTTTTCAGTGTGGCTAGCAAACATTTGGCCTAAGAATGTTTATATTTAAAGAGCCAGCTGTTGTTATTAAATGTAGTAGTAGAATTTATTCTAAATTTGTTGGAAATTATTCAACTTCTGGTTTAATCTCCCAAAAATATGTATGGGAACAAATAATTAATAAAAATCATATGTATTCAAAAGTCAACGTAATATGTCATTGTATTTGTATGTAATAAAATAGAAATTATTTTAATCATGGTTTGATGACAAAACAATGTTAGTCTTGCAAAAAAAAATGATCCTAGCTTGCTCAGCTACTTCCTGGTTAATTTTACTTTCATTTCTTCTACAAATACTCCAATGTAGAATATGCAAAATATTCTGTGATGGAACATTCCAGTATTGGAACAGCCTGTTCTGGAACTGGTACACTATCAGCCATGCTGGAGCTCTCAGGCCATTTAGAAGTTTAAATACTTTCAAAACTCCCAAACCAATTGAAATGTTCTTAACCTTTTTGTGGATCAAGGAATGGGATAAGTGCCTGATACTTTCTGAATGTCTTACTGCATTTCTTATAAAAAGAATACCCCCCAAGCTGTGGAATAGTGCCAGAAAGCCCTGACAAACAATCTTGGGAGAATTTAGCAAAAAGCAAGCTCTGCATAAGTTCATCACTCTATATGCCTGAGACAAACAAAGCAAGAAACTAAATGCCAATTAAGGCAAAGACTATACAATTAACATTCTTTCCAATGCTATAATTGTAGGAAGCATGGTAAAAAGTGAAATAAAAAGGTAGGATGGAACAGATGTAAGGAACGAAAATCTTCCTCTGAAAAATAAAAAATAAAATATTTTACCAGCAAAATTTGTCTCTCGAAGTCATTCCTCAGGAACACAAATATCCACAGGATCTCATTGCTTTTGCCAAATGCCAAAAGCAGCATCAACTGCAAGCTCTGCTGCTTTATTGTATGCGATGTCACAACACACATATAAAAAATTGTCGCTTGTGTTGCAATACTGCTTTTGTAATTTCCACCACCACCCCTGCCCCCACTGCAGATGCTACTGGGATTGCCTTATGTGACTTTTCTTTAGTAGACAATTGTGCACAATGGAACAGGCTGAACAATAGCAAAGGCATAACTGATAAGATCTTGCTACAAAAATAACCAAATGGCTGCTGGAAATAATGGCTACTCATAGCAGTGAACTTTACGGTAGCGCAACTGGGTAGCTAATGAAACATTTCCTGTGAGTTGGGTTTACTGACATCTGACTGGATAATTGAGGTCTAGAGCCCTCAATAATCCACTGCGGATGTGTGCTGACCAGTTCAACAATAAGTTGGTTATTATAAAACAGATTCAGATAGGGTTCAATACACCATCTGGCCTTTTGAATAGGATCTGAATATAGACAATATCTGAAGCACTAAGGGACAAGGCTAAGTAGGTGGTCTTTTGAACCTCTCTCTAATTAGAAATAGCCCAAAGGGCTGACCCAATTGTGTGGATATGTCGGTGTGTGAAGTGGCAATACCTTAGTATCTTAAAAGGAAGCCAGGCTAATTATCTGAAAGCAACATTTGGGGAAGATATCAGAAAGGATCACAGCAGAGATTCTTGGAGAAAAGTAATTAATTAATTAAGTCTATTTTAGAACAAACATGACTTTGGAGTTGACTCAGCCTTGATTGTATTGATGGATGAGCTACGCTACTGCCTTTCTGGAGAGTTACAGGAGTCTGTTTACTGATGCTGTGTTATCACTATAGGAATAGGACTGAATCTTTTTGTCCTTTTTTCAGATTTACAGATTATGCTGGCAGGAAATGTTGCAAGTGAAAAAACTAGCACACATAGTCCTCAATTTATGATCATAGGTGACCCCAAAATTTCCATTCGTAAGACAGTTCAGTCCCATTTTACGACCTGTGAGATTTGTCCCATTTTATGACCTTTCTTTCCACAGCTGTTAAATGAATCACTGCCATTGTTAAGTTAGTAACATGGTTGTTAAGTGAACATGTTTTCTCATTAACTTTGCTTGACCCCCATGACACTGCAACTGTCATAAATACAGTTGCCAAGCATCTGAATTTTGATCAACTGACCACAGGGATGCTACAATGGTCATAAGTGTGAAAAATGGTCATTTTTTTCAGTGCCATTATAACTTCGGTCACTAAACAAATGGTTGTAGGTTGAGGACTATCTGTGCATGGTCTAAGTATTCTTTCAGTGAAGACCCTTGGATGCACAGAAAATACTAAAAATAGTATTCTTCTATTATTCAGCCTGGGAGACAGATCACTACATCACAAAACAGACCTAGTACAATATAATGATCATATTTGTAATAATTTTTGTGTGAAAGCTTCCCCAGATATGGGCTGCAACATGTACTGTGTTCATTGGATGTCTTCTTTTTATTGCATAGAGCTGTGGTGTCAAACTTGTGGCGCCATGTTTTCTTCATGTGATGTATCGTGACTTTTTTCCCCTTCACTAAAACAGGGGTGGGGGTGGCCAGTGTGTGATCCATCCGGCCCGCAGGCCGCGAGTTTGACACCCCCAGCATAGAGATTTACCAACATGAACTGCCATCAGGAATTTTCAAGTTTAGCCAAGTTGAGTACGCATTGGAAAAAGCTACTATAGATCAAGTTTAATTTGGTTCTACTATTAATAAAGGGAAAATGAATAATAATTTGTCAAATAGCTTTAGCATGAAAAAAATAATAATGTAAATCACTCACTAAGCCAAACAAGTAGACTTCTATAGGACTAAGCATATAAATTCAGATTACATTATAACTCCACTGTCTTGATAAGTGAAATGAGATGTGGTGAAAAAAATAGGAATTAAAGGATAGTTGTCTCGTGTAAAATTTCTTGAGCTTTTATTGAATACTATGGTTTCCAAATCAGAACCCTTATATTGTATATTATATTATATTTAGTTATAACGTATTTCATTAAAGGGCTGAATTCTGAAATGCATTTATTCAGGCACAAATTCAATAGAACTATAAATTCAATACATTGAATTTAGCAAAACAGTACTAAAGTAAAGTATTGTTTTACCATAAGCGCTTAACATAAATAACTTTTTAATAAACTTGACCTGGTTGAATGAATTAATGAAGAACAAACTTGAGTCCTAACTGGGAAAAAAATGTACATTTTAATGCTAGGTTTTACTTCTTCTCCCACATTCTTTACGGCTAAGCTCATTTGCATTAAAAGAGATCCTGGTATTTTAAGTTCATTAGTTCCCACTGCTTATTCTGTATAATCCCTTGCGGATAGTATGCTGATGCCATTCAGTTTGAAAGGATTAGAGTAACCTCAGGTGGAAAATACATTGGCATTGAACTTTTGAGAAAAATCTCCCTCCCTGTTGCTTTTCAAGCTCAAAGCCATCACAAAGGATTTAAAAAAAAAAAAAGGGGGGGGGTTGTTAGAAACAGATAACACAGCATGTCAGCAGAAATTAGTGATTTTTTTAAAAAGAGAAATTTTCTCATTAAAACAAGAAAAAGGCAGCTGTGAAATGCAGATTCGCAATAATCAATGCTTTCATAAAGCCTACGTTTTTTAAATTATTATGGCTCCTGTCAATCCTAGTAAAAAATATACAGGTTTCCTGTATTTTCTTCCACATCTCCCCAGTCTATGAAATTTATTGTTCTGCTGGGAGCACTGCCTCTCTCAAGACTTCAGCACTGTTATTGGCTCAGAGTTAAAATGTCAAGAGCTCCTCATAGCTTTATTGCAGGTTGCTCACTCAGAATTTGAAACCTGTAAGTCTTTATAAACAAATTCAGGTCAATACACTTACCTTAAAAACATTGATGAGTAACTCATGTTGGAATGCTGATTTCTAACTCATAGCAGGAAAGTTTATTGATATATTTTGCTGCTTTGAGTGCTATATGAAAAAAAAGTAGGGTAAAAATCTTTTTTTTTTTAAAGGACTCCTTACTTAAATAATATCAGGACAAGCTTAGATAGTTGAACTGTGTTTGTTTGTTTGTTTGTTTGTTTGTTTGTTTCACCGCTGAAACAATTCAATTCCTTAAGTGCCCTATCAGAGGTATCCTTGCCCCGGGCCAGCTATGGAACGACATTCCTGTTCTATCCTTAGGCAAGGCTTCGCGAACACGTGCATGTTTTTCTTCATTAATTGGCTGCGTGATTCCTTAATTATCACTGCATATTCAAAAGACTTGAAGCTTGGTTATTTCCCAGAGACACCTGATTGTAGCTTCTGAATACCTCGTCCGTCTGGGAATAATAATAATTAAAAAAAGGTGATCTGGCCGGGATTGCTCATTCATTTATTCATTCATTCCCAAACCAGAGCACCCTCGCGCTCCTTCAACAAGTCCCTTCCCCCCCCCCCGCCGCCTTTCCTCTTTTTCTGTCTGCGCGCCTTCCCGCCATTCTTTGGCTCTCCCTCGGCTCCTTTCTGTCGCTAACCGTTTCCTTTTCCCCGTCCCTACTTTCCCCCCTTTTTTTCTTTCCAGGCTCCTCTGCTGGTGAATTCCCTTCCTCCGAAGCTCGGTTCTCTGCCGCTGCCCGTTGCTCTCCCCCAACGCCAGCCCCCTTCGTTCCGCCGGCTCGGCATCGATCACCTACCCTCAACTCATTCTACTATACAAGTTTATCTGGGGTGGATGGAAGGAAAGAGAACAAATCATGCGAGTGGGTGGGTCAGCTCTCATAGAAAAGATGGGATGTAAATGCAAGAATAAATTATTAGCTCCCATTTATATAGCTTATATTTTATATAGATGGAAAACCCTGGCTTAGATCCTCCGGGACCAAAGCATATTCTCAATTTCTAAGAGGTTGTAAATATGTCTCAAAAGAACCGCCCAAGGTATCTCTGGACTGCACAAGTTAACTGTGTTGTTTCTCTGGCGGTACTTTATAGGAGTTGTCACAAGTAGGTCAAAATTCATGAAAAGTAGGCCAGAAATATGCCTGTGTTTGCTATGAACTCAAGCAGAGGAGCTCCTACTGTTACACTGGAATGAAACAGCACAATTTTCTGTTTTGCACTAAACAGCTGTTATCAGCACATATAAATTCTCCTTATCAGCACATCTTTAAAAAGAGACTGCCAGATATATGGTATTAACATTTCTGTGTTATGTTTTGTGATAACCTATCTTTTGGAACATCTGCTCTAAGTACTGATTAATATATGTTATTTCTAATCGACATTATTTTACATTTATAAATCCTTGCAGTGTAATTTTCATTTCTCTTATCATAGAAGCCACTGTAATATTATGCATGTATCTTAGCTTGTATATCTTTCCTCCATTCTAAAGTTGGAGCTTTTATTCATTGATCTTAAGAGTACTTCCTATTATAGTCTGTTTTAAATTCTGAGTACAGGTATACAATATACGGTACAAAACCAATGCTGGCATCAGTCTAGCAGGCTGTATTTACAAGCCATCATATCTGGATTCCCATGCAACTAATCCAAACTAAGCACATTGTGATTTATAGTGAGTTGTGAATCTTATCACTGAGCTTAATGAGAACTGAGTAGAGTTTATTGAGCATTCAGTTTGTGACTTTTGATAGCACGTGGAAGACTGATGAGTGAAAAATAGCAGATTTTAGAGGCTGTCTCCATTGTTCCATTTATCTTTGAAAGCAATAGTTTTTATTCTCAGGATTGGTGATAATGATAACAAATCCTTTATTTTAAAGAATCACAAATTGTAAAGATTTTCCAAAAGATTAGCTTCTGAAAAAAAAAAAAAGTAACCTAACAATTGGGGGTGGGGTGGGGTGAAAGGTTCACCTAGATATACTAAGACTAAGTATCAGTTTTCTTTGAATATATATGTATAAAGTTGAGCTAGCTAAAGAACACTCGTGAGTTTCAAATTCTTTTAGGACTAGACTGGCAACAGAAAAATTAAAGTTGCTTTCTTAGCTGGATAATAATTCCCCAAAACAGAAGGATGCTAGATTATAAACTGTGAGACTGCTGAATAAGACAATAGGTCTCTGCAAATTGGCATTAATACAAAAATTCCCAAAGGTCTGTTGTTTAGTTTAAATCTTAAGATGTTTATCTCAAGATGTGTATAACATACATAATTCCAGTCTGTTTATAGATATCCTTGAAAACAAGATATTCTATTGAATTGAAATCCTCCTGTGCTGACATTGATAGCTGTCAGTTGTTTTAATGATTAAGCAGCATTATCAACTCTTTTATGAACCACTTTCCAAAAAACAATTAGGCAAACTCATTGAATGGAAGGATTTTGCTGAAATCAGGAGGATGTTATCTCTTTACCTCTTTCTTGCTTGCCTAAATCGTTTATCTCCCTATTTTTTAAAAAATAAACTTCTCTATTTTTGTTGGTATAGTTACTGTTTTTATTATTTTAAACTATTCATTGCAATTATTACAATGACTTTTAAACTATAATGTGCTTCATTTTTTAAATGAAAACTGATATAAAAATACTATAAATCACTAAGTAAAATGATTGAAACAATAACAGGAGATTTATCTATTTAAAGAGATACCTGTTTTGCAACCAGAGTTTTGCTCCGACTTGTGATTTATATTTCTTAGTTAAGAGTACAGTAATTATTAACTGGACTTGTCATTAATACATATACCTGTTGGCCACATTAGCAACAAAATACTTCTTGAACAGCTTTGATAACTGGAAACAAAATATACTGTATCTAAGGTTAATCAAACCAACATGATATTTATTATTCATTTGCCCTGAACGAATTTTTTTATTGTTTCTTTTCTTTCTTTTTTTCCTCATTATCATTTGCTTTAGTTAACAGTAATTAAAAACCAACATTTGTTTTATTAGAAACTATCATGAGATTTCAGGAATTGAAATTTTTCTAAATACATAACAATAATAATATTTGTGGAGGAATAGATTTTGTGAAGTCGAGCTATTCAAATAATTTAACATGTTTAATATCATATCTAACACTATACAGTTCATTTGTATCGCAGCTATGCAACAAGTCTGCATTTCAATTTAAAGCAAGTCTTTACACTGTTGGAGAAAAGGCAGAAGAAACTGAATATAAGAAGCTTGCACAGTGTACTTATTTTTTCACAAACAAATCTCTGGAAATCCTTGGGAGTCATTTCCAAGTAACTAAAAGATTGTGAGCTTGAAATATATAGTGCTTTATCATGTTTATAACAGATCTTCAACTGGTTTTATTTGGAAACAAAAATCCTACAGATACTAAGACCACTTCCAGTGACAGGCAAATCTAATATTTCCTATATAGTCTGAAAAAGGCTTGGAGCTCTCAAGGAAAGTTGGTCTTCACACTTCTCTTATTTAATGAGCTAATTTTAACATGTATTAATTTTCTGTTGGTATTTCTGTCAAACTCTTTGATATTTTTATAGCAAGAAGTGGCATATACACAGTCCTCGATTTACGACCACAATTATGGTGCTAAGTGAGAAATTTGTTACATGAGTTTTGCTCCATTTACAGCCTTTCTTGCCACATTTGTAAAGTGAATCACTGCAGTTGTTAAATTAGTCTCACGGTTGTTAAGTGAATCTGGCTCCTCCATTGACTTTGCTAGTCAGAATGTTGTAAAAAGTGAGCACATGACCCTGGGACACTGCAACCGTCATAAATGTGAGTCAGTTTTCAAGCATCTGAATGTAAATCATATGACCATGGGGATGCTGCAATGGAATAAGTGTGAAAAATGGTCATAAGTCATTTTTTTAAATGTTGTTGTAACTTCGAATGGTCACTAAACAAACTGTTGTAAATCAAGTACTACCTGTAAATATTCACTGGATTTGATACATATAGAAAAGGCAGATTAAGAATTTATGTTCAAGAAACTGACTGCTGTTTATTGAACTTCCTTCCTTTTAAGGGTCATATAAAATTTGTACCGTGTACAGATATGTGAAAAGAGAACAGCTATATCGCAATACCTTTCTTTCACCTTTACCATACCATCAGTTCAGAAAAATCTGAAACAACGACATTGTTTTTCAGATCTCTTTGTCCCAGCAAATAGGTACTGATTATGGTAAAGAAATAGGAAAACCAATAACTGAAAGAAAACATTTATTGAATCAAAGGTCAATATTTTCCTTTTAATATCTACAAGACAACATTGAACTTACATTATCTAAGAATGAACATAATGTACAAAAATGTATGTTTGTTATAAAAATATGTCTCTCTTTTCTGGCGACTGAGCTGAAGATGATGACTATTTTTTGATCAAAAATTCTTCCCAGAATTCTTTTCTATCAGTTCAGAATAAAGTGAAATTTAGTCTGAAACCCCAGGATAGTCTTCCCCAACCTGATGCTCTCTTTTGAACTACAGTTCCCTTGACTAGAAGTTAATGTTTATGATTTCAGGGATAATGTGCAGTCCAATATATTTAGACAGCTATCATATGGAAAGATATCATAGAGTACTTTGAAGAGCACTTTTGAAAATGTATGCATTTGACATCCTGATCTTGGCAACTACTAAGCTGCCTGTGTATTTGGCCCCAACAGTAAAAGGCATCTCCCTGGACTCCCTGAAATGAAAATTTCCCCAACAAAATTATATTTTCATCTGTATTATTTGGCTGCCTCTACCAGGAATGTCTTCTGGACACAGCCCATAAATATGGATTTTTGTGCAGCAGCAGTCTTCATATATTTGTTCAACTACTGCTTTGACTAAGAGATATTTACATAGATTACTTCCTCAGTGAATATGGGCTCAAAAGTGGTTGTAGATAAAGATATTCTATTTCCAATGAACAATTGTTAATAATTTCAAAACTGTTAGGGAATTCATTTATTTTTTAAAAAGCTGTAAGTATGATATTCCCTCATTCTCTAGTCTCCCCTTACAAATTATAAATGGCAGTGGAGAAAGTAGCAATAAGCATTAACTACAAAGCAATGCTACTATATAATCTTTTGTTTTGGGGACAACTGCTTAAAGTTCTTGCATTGTCTTGTTTCCCCAAATATGCAGCAAATACTTGTAACATTAAGAATTTCTCCAATTAGGCTCAGTTACTCTATTTGCCAGTTAAGATATTAAAAAATGATGCGGAGGATTCTAAATGTGTCTTAAAATTATGTTGTTAATACTCAATCAACTGTTTTAATTTAATATGACAAAGGAGGCATGAGTATGGGGAAGACAAAAATAGACCACTTAACAAAATATAAAATAACATAAAAAAACAGTGCAATATTAAAACACAGTTTTCACACTTTGTGAAAGAAACATGCTTTGGAACCTGAGCAAAAGGCTTCTTCACCAATATAGCAAAAAGCCACCCTGTATGTTGTTTTCACTGATATCCATTCCTGCTAGGTTACTATGTTGCTCTTAGCAACTTACATGGGCCCCTAAATATTTAGTATGTGGAAACTGCCAACTATTTAGAGAGTTCAACTAAATTCCAGCTATAATATTGCAGGCAGTTCATCATGCTGCTACTGGTAATGCTGGAACAGCCTAAAATTAAGCACTGTAAAAGAAAAAAGAAAAAGCAGCCAACATAACAATGCCTCTTAACTAGACAAAAGCGCCACCACAATATTTACTTTGTACGTTACCACACTGGTTTACAATCTTGAGGTCAGCTCTTCCAAAATAAATATATTGAACATTTACACCAAAATGTCTTCTGAATGCAGACTCTCTCTTTATTATTTCAAGATGAATTGGATTAAAAATCTAAGACGTATTTCCAAAGCAGCTAAGAGTTACAAGTCCATTTTTTCCTAGAGAGATTGGCATAGTCTGGTACCACTGCATTTTTTCCACCAACTTTAGCATCATCCATCTCCAAGAACAAGCATTAAAAATAAAAATAATGTTTTTGGCATCCAACAGGCCACCATACCAAGCAAATTCACATAGCATGCGGTCATACACTCATATACTCCTGATTTCTGACTGTGTGAAATGTTTGTTGTGCTTGCAGGTCCCAGACCTTTAAAAAAAATAGATCTATATCAACAATGACAGACACAAGATATTAACAGAAACTTGCTTGCTTCTAATTACAAAGAAAGAAGTAATAAACAACAATGAAAGGATGAGAATGGTATAATCAAGGGTTTGCAGAGGAAGTACAAAACGAGGGTCAACCCAACACCAAACCTGTCTGTTTAGAATTTAGATTGCTCAAAATATTGTTTCAAAATACTGAGAGTAAAAGTTTTAGAAGCTCAAAAAACAGGTCAACTAGTACAATGTCCACAGATGTTTTGGTAGTGAAATGAAAGCTTGCCACTTTAAAGGCACAACCAGTCTGATAAATGTCAGCCTCACAGCAGAACAGGAATGTCTGAATGGCATAATAATCATGAAGGGTGGATGATGGGCCATCAACTTCTCTTATCATGAGCACAGGAAGCAGTCACCAAGGCATAAAGGAGAGGGACACAGGAACAAAGTATAGAAATTTGCAGGTACCTGTGAAAAATAGAGCAAAGAATGAATAAAACAATTTTAAGTAGGGCAGAACTATAGTAGTTGTTTGGTCACTAAGTCATGCCCAACCCTTCATGACCCCATTGTCCACAACACACCAGGCCTTCCCATTCTCCACTGTCTCCTGGAGTTTACCCATTGGTGCAATGAACTTATGTTCATTGCACCAATGACACTATTTAACAGTCCTCAAGTTCATCAAGGATAGCTTGGGTTTTCCCCTCGTCGTACCATTTGTGACCTATCCCACATTGCAACGATATTATACAATTTCTATTTCCCCACTCTAAGTAGGTAACTCAGCAATATATATTGAGAATGGGTTGGGCAGATGGTTTGCTAATATGGTTATGATGGCATCCATAAAGAGCATCAGTGGCCAAGTACTAGCAGCAGACAGAGCTAGAGTCCAATATCACTTTGGTTTTCTATGTTACAGGCACAGTTCAAAAATATTGCTGGATATTATATTTATATGTGCAGAAAATGGTAGTCCCTTTCTCCAAACAGGGATGTGCATACAGAAGCCAGAGGAAGACAAGGTAAGGACCTGATTCTTCTGTGTATCCGTGATGAAACAGTCCTTTTCTCTATTCACAGAGAAGAAATGCAACAGATTGTATCTGAGAAAGGGAGTTGGAGAGACCTGCATCTTGGCTTGATTAAACTAGATAGGAGTAATCCAGGGATGGGCAACTGTGGCCCTTTTACAACCTGTGGACTTCAACTCCCAGAATTCCTAAGACAGCTTGGCTGTCTCAGGAATTCTGGAAGTTGAAGTCCACAGGTTGTAAAAGGGCCACAGTTGCCCACCCCTGGAGTAATCTATAGGCTGAACATCTTCCATCCCCAATATAAAGGAAAAAGTGTTTAGCATATTGTCATGGTACATGATCATGTGACTCTATTATCTGAAAGTATAAATACCTTTGTGTTCTCTTTATGCTATAATGTAAGGGACAGCAGTGGACAGTACAGATAGTCCTTGATTTATAATCACAATTGAGGGCGGTATAGAAATCTAATAAATAATAATAATAATAATAATAATAATAATAATTGAGCCCAACATTTCTATTCTTGAGACATTTGTTAAGTGAATTTTGCCCCCTTTCTTGCCACAGTTGTTAGGTGAATCAATGCAGTTGCTAAGTTAGTAGCACTGTTGTTAAATGAATCTGGCTTCCCCATTGACTTTGCTTGTCAGAAGGTTGCAAAAGGGGATCACATGACCCCGTGACACTGCAACCGTCATAAATATGTGTCAGTCGCCAAGCATCTTGAATTTTGATCCACGTGATCATGGGGCTGCTGCAATGGTCGCAAATGTGAAAAATGATCATAAGTCACTTTTTTCAGTGATGTTGTAACTCTGAACGGTCACTAAATGAACTGTTGTAAATCAAGGACTACCTGTATTGAGTGGTTAGGGACTGCAACTTCATCTCCTGATTTGCTGGAGACTGCAGAAATTCATCTGGTGATAATATGTCATTACTGGAAACAGCAGCAGTGAATTTTTGAGTCTTCTTTGCAGCATTTGGGGGGAGGGGGAAAGATAAGGTAGAATGGGAAGAGGAGCAAGAAGCTTCTAGGAAGCAATAGTTCCTATCCACAGCCTTAAGCACTTCACTGCAAGCCACCACCAAAACGTTTGAAAGTTTGCTATTATGATGTAGAAAGCGATGGAGGTCTGCAACATGATACTGTTTTACTACAGTGCCCTCCTCCAACTTCCTCCATTGTTAATTCTGATTTTGGTATGAGACAAATATTGAAGAAGATATAATTAATTAATGAAATAATAATTAAGAGGCTCAAATAGCTAAGGCCAGTTTTGATAAATGTATGTGTGAAATCAGTATGAAATACACCAGAATGTACATTGCATATAGCAGTGATGGCTAACCTTTTTGCCATCGCGTGCCAAAAGCGTGGGGGAGCGTGGGGCTGTGTGTCGCGTGTGTGCATGCCCACACCCATAATTCAATGTGTTCCATGCATGCGTGCGCAACCCCCCCATGTGACCCCCGCTTTTGGCACATGATGGCACAGTGGGCCCGGTAGGCCTGTTTTTTGCCTTCCCCAGGCTACAGAGGCTTTCTTGGTGCCCGGAGAGGGCGAAAACAGCCTCCCCCCCCCGAGGCCCTCCGGAGGCCAAAAAGGGCCTCTGGAGGGTGGGGAAGGCCGTTTTCACCCTCCCCAGGCTCCTAGTAAGCCTCTGGAACCTGGGGAGACAAAAAAACAGGCCTTCCGGTCCCACCGGAAGTCAGCAAACGGGCTGTTTCTAGTCTCTGGAAAGCCTCCGGGGGGTGGGGAAGGTGGTTTTCAACCTCCCCAGGCTCCTAAAAAGCCTCTGGAGCCTGGGGAGAGCAAAAATGGGCCTTTCCCGCCACCACCCCCGGAGGTCTTCCGGAGGCCGGAAACAGCCTGTTTCCTGACTTCCTGTGGGCCCAGAAGGCCTGAAAATCAGCTGGCCAACATGCACATGTGCACTGCAGCTGAACTAGGGCAACACTCAAGTGCTCACCAATATGTACGATAGGTTTGCCATCACGGGCATATAGTTTTGAGGTAGCAATTATGAATGACTTTGCTGTCCCATACATTTGTGTCTCTGGAAGTCAGAAGAGAAAGATGTTAAAATGTGGAAAGTGTGAAATACTTACTGGAAAGATGCCCCAGTTATCCTGCCTTTGTATCCACGAGCTGCATTTGAACATTTGCATTCATGCCTCCTCCATAGCCTCCTTTGGACTGCATTTGGTTTTGAATTGAGCTCACCTAAAGAAACAAAACCATGATGGTTTTGTTTGTTATAGAAAGTATGGTCAACTATAATGTGATATTTCTTGAATTCTTTCTTTCTTTTTTTGAATTCTATATTGGAGGTGGTGACCCTTTGAGTGCTGTATGCAACGAAATTTCATTTCAATGTATGCCGATTAGTATACATTCAAAGTGACAATAACATTATTATTCTATTTCATTCTATTCTATTCATTCTATTCTATTCTATTTGATCAGTAGAAAATTTGTACAAAGTCAATCATATTACTCATTAATATATACAGCCAAACATATAAGAAAAGGATATTACAGAATTCTGTGCTTTTCTTTTTCATGCAATATTCAACTTAAGTTTTTTGCTGTCCCAAAATTTAATTAGCTCCAAAGGAATCTCTTACTATTTCAATTTCTCTTCAATTTCACCCAACAGATGCATGTACATTATTTTATGACCGAAGCTCATTTGCATGCTATTTGTATGCTGTTGTATTCAGACAGTCAAGGGACAGACTGGTGGCTAAGCATGCAAGATCATGTGGGTTTTCTTTGTTTCCTTTCTTAAATGTCTATATGTCAGGCACATGTTAATACTGAGGGAGAGCTTAACAACTCAACAAGTAACATAAATTTTCTTA
The DNA here is from genome assembly GCF_029215685.1 of Pituophis catenifer annectens. Classification (NCBI taxonomy): domain Eukaryota; kingdom Metazoa; phylum Chordata; class Lepidosauria; order Squamata; family Colubridae; genus Pituophis; species Pituophis catenifer. The sequence goes on from NW_027256882.1 coordinate 238,582,302, forward strand.
TAGCTTCCATGGGCTAGGATACTGCACAAAAACCTATTTATAGCCACATTGGACATATTTATTTATTTATTTATTTATTTTTATTTAATATTTTTTTATATGCCACCAGTCTCACCCAGAGGTGACATATGGAGTTCTAAGCCAGGAAGCTGCATGACTTTAGAAGATGGCACCAGAAAGATGACTAGATGTGCTTTTTCATAACATTTGAATTCATGTATGTAAGTGCTGTAATCAAGAAGTGATGATTTTGTGTGTGTGTGTGTGTGTATACACACACATATACATATATATAATGTGTGTGTACACACACACACACATACACACACACACACTTATTGGCTGTGACCTATCACCAACACAAACAGCTTATTCCCTGATAATGAAACCGGAGACTACACGTGTGAACAAAAACAACAGATATAGCACTGTAAAACACTTTTTCTGTTACATTAGACAGATAGCATTCTACAGATTTTATGTATTTCTTGAATCCTAGAATGTTTAGTGCATTGTCCAAACACTAAACTATGATTAATGTATTGATATTTTGCTTAAATATGCTGGGCTCCCAACTACATGCTTTTTACTTTACTTTAAACATCCCAAATGACATTAATCATACTTTTAAAAAATATGGCTAACAAAAAAAATGAAACATTTTTAGGCAAGCAAGCAGGTATCTTTTCAAATTCTTCCTTGTGGCAATATTACATGAAAGAAGGTAAGCAAAAAGACTCACTTGCTGTAGCTTGTTTTCAACATGCTTATAATGCCATTAAAAATGATGATTGAAATTTATCTTTTAAAGATTTTGCTGTATGTGAAGGCTACTCTATATAGTACCATACCCTAATTTTGACATACGTATTTATTATCAGATATTTTTACAACCATTTTAATGCACCACACACAGATGCAGAATTCCTTGGGGTAAGCTGCACTGATCTCAATGATGTCTACAGAGTAAACAAAAGGAAAAAACTGAAATGCAATTACATCATGGATATATTTTTAGTTGCCTCTGGAGAAGCATTTCTTGATTAGAAACATATTATCCCTTAGTAAATGGTTTCCTATGATGTGCTGAAAATTCCTCTTTCCTTTTCTTTACTAATAATTCCTGTCCCATTTGCAAATTATTTCATTTTTTTTTCTTTTAGATATAGTTATAAATCTAAAAGATATAATATATCCTTTTCCATCATGAAGCCATCTGGATGTAGGAATTTAATACTGATGATTTCCAGAAAGTATAACCAAAGCTATCTGGAAATTACAGAGATTGAAATCCAACATATCTGCACAGCAGCAGGACAGAAATATTATTTCAAAATATAATGTTCAAGAATAAGGTCTCTAACCTTGCTGAATTCCTGGCAAATGCACTTACCGAATTCATTCCACTAAAGAGATCTCCTGAACCAACATGAGCAGTATGAACGAAGTTTGTTGGCTCACCAATCATACTCCGATCGATCCGCCGCCGCCTTTTCTGAAAAGGGAGCAAAACACAACTCATTGTGTGCTACTCAGAAGGAAACAACATTTAAACGTATGTATGGATGTTTCCATTAGAGGCTTTGGATTTGTTATATGTAATTTTTATTAAAAGAACATTTTACATAAGATTGAAAAAACTACAGAAACACAAAAAGTTTAAAAAAAAGATCAATATTAAAAAATAAAAGAAAAAGTGAAAGACAACAAAAGGAAAGGAAAAAGAAAGACATCTACAGAAGCAACCTCTGATCGTCTTTTACAGCAGTTATAAACATTTCTACCCTTCCAAGTTACATATCATGGTTTTTTTCTTCCCATAAACAACCTTTTTAAATTAATGAATCCCAAAAGCATAAATTCATTTCAATCCATTTTCGGCAAAAAGTCCATAAATGGTTTCCAGTCTTCTATATCTTAATTGTTGTTCCTTCTTTAATCAAATATGCCATTGCACCATTTTGCAAGCTCTAATATTTTAATGATCCATTCTTCCATTATGGGTATTCTGTGTACTTCTAGCTTTCTGAGTATCATAGCCTCATTGCAGTTGCCATATATAAAAACAATCATCCATGAGTTTTTTCTAATTGACTATCCGTAAGTTTTAGCAAAAAAAAAAATCAGGTTTCAAGCTTTGGGTTTTTTTGCAACACCACTATATTCTTTGTTTCCCTACTGATGTAATTCTTAAGCAGCCAAGCTATTTATTTTTTTTCAGTTTGGTTCTCATATATAGGAAGGGAATCCAATTGGGAATGTCAGTTAGGGAGTTTTCAAAAGGATGTGCTATTTCATTTTTCTAAGATAAAGCTGATACTAACCCCACAAGATCAACTACCTTGAACAGAAATCAGCTTTCTGATTTAAAAGATAGAAGAGAACTAGACTTTTTTTAAAAAAAAATTAAGCTTCTCTTCTTCATAGTTTTGGTCCCCCAAGAAGTAATTGGTCCCCTAAGAATTCTTCCTATTATCTAATAAAAGTTTTTCCCTGACCTACAAGCAGAAATCGCAGTCTTAAATAACAGAGTGATTTTTTTAAAGTGATTACTAAAAGGACTTTACAAGTTATTCCATTACTCTGAAAAGGTTCTTTGACCCCATCAGCACTATCCCTATAAGCATTTTCTCCATCACATATTTTAAGGAATCAGCATCCTCCTACATATGGTATGTGAAGAGATGGTAAGACCACCTAGAGTTTTGGGTGGAAGTTTACTCATCTCATCAGCAGGATATCTGCTGTCCAAACACTGCCCTAGTTGAGTCACTACAAATCAAAGCCACAGCTGAGAATACATCATGGTCTATAGCCCATAAAAGCAAGATCTGTTTAGAATGATCTCAAGCCCACAACAGACATGCCCATGCTATAGACTCCCCACTTTTTCTGAATAACAAACACACCAGGACAGTTGAACTTTTTTCACAAATAATAAGCATCTTAAAAAATATGCCAAATCTGCAGAAGAAAGTGCTAGCACAAAATCCTAAACAAATGTATGCGCATTCCATTGATTCCAATGGAATGCAATTCTTACATGCTTAAAGGTACCTAGCCAATACTGCGAACCATTTTGAACTTTATAATAAAATGTTATCAAGAAATTGCTGTTGTCTATGAATGATCAACTCTGGTTCCTACCAACCAAGCATGTACCGTATTTTTCTGAGTATAATACACACTTTCCCCCCCCCCAAAAGAGACTGAAAATTTGGGTGCATCTTGTACTCCGAATGTAGCTTTTTCGAAGCTTTTTTTCAGCCCTAACGAGGCATTAACGAGGCACTAGTGAGCGATCTTCCCAGCTTTGCCTGCTCCCTCGACTCTCCGCTGTGCTTTAACTAGGTGCTAGCGAGTGAAGCGATCTCCATGCTTTGCTCCAACTCTTAGCTGTTCTTTAGAAGCCTTTTTTCAGCCCTAACTAGCGCTAGCCAAGTGAAGCGATCTCCCACCGTGTTTTGCCGTGTTTTGCCTGCTTTTCTCATTGCTGCTTCCTCTCAGCTGTGCCTTAGAAGCTGTTTTTTATCCCCAAGCAGTGCGTCTTATACTCCGAAAAATACGGTATATATTAGACCATTAACCCAATGTACTGAATTCAAAACGGGGACACGGTGACTCAGTGGCTAAGACACTGAGCTTGTCGAACGAAAGGTTGGCAGTTCAGCAGTTTGAATCCCTAGTGCCACGTAACGGAGTGAGCTCCCGTTACTTGTCCCAGCTTCTGCTAATCTAGCAGTTCGAAAGCACGTAAAAAATGCAAGTAGAAAAATCGAGACCACCTTTGGTGGAAAGGTAACTGTGTTCCGTGCGCCTTTGGCGTTTAGTCATGCAGGGCACATGACTACGGAGACGTCTTCGGACAGTGCTGGCTCTTCAGCTTTGAAACGGAGATGAGTACCGCCCCTTAGAGTCGGGAACGACTAGTACATATGTGTGTGGGGAACCTTTCCCTTTCCCTTACTGAGTTCAATTGAAAAAGACAAACATAATAAACTGACTGGTGAGATTTTTCAGGCATCTTTGCTTGCTTCAAATATGTGTCTTATCAACATCATAATATCAGATGGTTGAAAATAAATACAAAGGCTATATTGTGCAAAATGATCATGTATTTTGTATGAACTCCCTGATTGGGGTTTATAAATGATAATTATGGCTTAGAACCATGTGTGTCTAGATTTGGCTGCAACCGCAACTGAGTCCCAATTTTCTGTTGCTAAATAAGACAGTTGTTAAGTGAGTTTTGCCACATTTTACAACCTTTATTGCCAATTCTTTAGTGAATCACTGCAGGTGTTAAGTTAATAACATAGACTTTGTTTGTGAGATCCTGAGTTACTGCAACCATCATAAATATATGCCAGTTGCCAAGCATCTGAATTTTAATTGCACAACCATCAAGATGCTGCAATGATCATGTGAAAAATGACCATAAGTCACTTTTTCAGTGCTATTGTAATTTAGCACTGGACCAATAATCAAGAAGTAAACAATACCCTAATCAAGAAACTATCAACTCAGGTTCAAACAACCTAACAATAAACAACAAGCAGATCAAGGAATCACCAAGACCACACCCACCAACACTGACAGGGGAAACCACTAATATATAAAATGAGAGCAAACTCCATACCCTTCTAGTACTGATGATGTTATTTTGTTTGGTAGTGAAACATCTGCAAGAAAACAACCAAGCTAGAAAGCACCAAGGACCCCACAGTTCAACCTCGAGCTACAAATATTCTCTTCCATCAATATATTCAGAAGTATATAAAATGCTGATCAGGGGAAGCCAGATGTACACAAAACTTGCTCCTTGTCTCTCAGAGTCAGCTTTCTGCACTGAATATTAAAATTTTAAAGTATTTTCAACTTTTGTTTGTTGGAAAATAAATGGAAAAATCTATTCAATGGGGGTGCAGTGGTATTTTCTGTGAAGGTCATCTTGCCTGATTTTGAGATTTCTTCCTTCCTTTCTCAGACATACTAGTAGTAGCCAATGCCAGCAGTCTTCTAATCCTCAGAGAAGACAGGAGAAGGCTGGGAGAATAGAGAGTTAGATTCTCCCAGCAGTCTTATCTATTGTACTTCATTGGATCTGGCAATTATGACTAATATCATCTTCTAGTAAAAAAAATGAAAGATATGCTATTTTTTTAATATTTCTGGTGCAAAATTTTAATGTGTTTAAAACATAAATAGCCAACAAGTTTACTACAAACTAGGCTAAATTTCCAGTTTCTTGCTTTGGCAATGTTGGTTCATAATTTTAGTCACAGTACATCTGATAGGGAACAGTTGAAAAAGGCTGCCATATTCAATAACCATTTTGGTTTCATTCTTTGTTATTTAGGAAGCTGCTGGTGACAACTTTGAAAAATTGCTTTTGGTTCACCTGGAGCAATTTTGTAGAGCCACCAACCAGGTTTGGTTTCCTTTTAACTCTTGTCCTCTGAGGCAGGGGTGAAATGAGCGTTGGTACCTACCTGATACGCTCCTTCTCGGGCTGGTGGTCACGGCAGTCAGGATGGGAGGCGACACGGGTGCGAGTTGTTTAGGACCGAGTCTGCAGAGGAAACGAAGCCCCGCCTCCCTGCTCTACGCGTCAGTTTTGAGACGAGGAATTCTGTGCAGACTGGCGTGTCTAGAGGAAAAAAACATGAAGAGAGGTAAGTAAACCCTCCCCCCCCAGCCTTCCCTTTAGAGGTTACTGCCAGCCCGGGACGGCCAAAGGGAGGGGCTGACTGCCGTGACCACCAGCCCGAGAAGGAGCGTATCAGGTAGGTACCAACGCTCATTCTCCAGTCAGGGTGGTCACGGCAGTCAGGATGGGACATACCCAAGTCCTGTGTCCTGTCGGGAGGGAGAAGGCCGGCCCCGGTCCTAGGATGCCTGATGGACCTGCTGGAGCACTCTCCTGCCAAAGGCTGCATCCGAAGAGGCATAAGCATCCAGACGATAGTGTCTGATGAAGGCGTTAGGAGAGGCCCACGTGGCCGCCCGGCAGATCTCCTCTACCGGGGCCCTGGTCGACCAGGCTGCCGAAGTTGCGGCGCTTCTCGTTGAGTGGGCCATAATGCCCCGGGGAACCGGCAGAGAAAGTGAAATGTAGGCTGTAGAGATGCATGCCCGAATCCATCGGCCCAAGGTCGCTGATGAGATCTTGGTCCCCAATGAAGAAGGAAGAAAGGAAACGAAGAAAGCATCCGTCCGTCTGATTGATGACGTACGAGCCAGATAGACCTTGACAGCACGGCGAACATCTAACTTATGCCAGTTTTCTTCCAAACGATGACGCGGTTGGGGACAAAAGTTTGGTAAGACTAACTCTTGGGACCTGTGGAACAAGGAGTTTACCTTCGGGACGAAGGAAGGGTCCAGCCTGAGGACCACCCTGTCCGGGTAGAGGATACAGAGTTCTCTGCGGACCGATAGAGAAGTCATCTCAGAGATTCTTCGAGCGGAGGTGACCGCCACTAGAAAGGCCACCTTCAGAGAGAGAAGTCGAAGGGATACCTCCCTCAAGGGCTCGAAGGGAGCTTTCGTCAGAGCTGAAAGGACTCGAGGAAGGTCCCATGTAGGGAAACGACGTACCGGAGGTGGGCGGACATTGGTGGCACCTCGTAAGAACTGGCGAACGAGCGGGTGACGAGATATTGGGTGCGTCGAGCCGCAGGAAAGGACCGAAGAAAGTGCCGCCACTTGACGTCGTAGGGTGTTAGGTGAGAGTTCCGCTAGAAACCCTTCATGAAGAAACTCTAAGACATGTTCCACTGAGGCTGAAGGAGGTAATATTTGACGCTTTTGACACCATGTAGAGAAAGACCGCCAGGTAGCCTCGTAAATCCTGGTAGTCGAGCCCCTCCTAGAAGCTTGTATGAGGTCGATGACCCCCGACGAAAGGGGAATGTCCCTCATAATGAGCCGCTCAGTCTCCACGCGGTTAAGCGAAGCCAGTGTGGATCCGGATGAGACAGGGATCCCTGCAGGAGAACCATGCGATCGTCTGGAATCTGCCAAGGTGGTTGAACCGAGAGAGCTCGTAGATCCGCGAACCAAGGTCGACGGCTCCAAAAGGGTGCAATCAGGACGAGCTCTGCCCGGTCCTGAAGGAGCTTCCTGATGACTAGAGGAATGAGGGGAAGCGGAGGAAATGCATACAGGAGGAGATTCGACGGCCAAGTGCAGCGGAGAGCGTCTATTGCTTCCGCTCCTGGAGTTGGGAACCTGGAGAAGAACCGAGGTGTTTGATGGTTGGCCACCGAGGCAAATAGGTCGATGGCCGGAAGACCGAATCGAACCACCAGTTCCTGAAAGAGATCCGGGTGGAGACTCCACTCCGCTGGGTCGATCGTAGACCGGCTGAGGGCATCCGCTGTCCGATTCTCGATCCCGGAGATGTGAGCCGCTTTGATGGAAGACAGATTGGTTTCCGACCAGGAGCCCAGCCTGTGAGCTTCGCGCATGAGAGCTCGGGACCGCGTCCCCACTTGCCTGTTGACATGGGCTTTCGCCGAGACGTTGTCCGTTAGGACGAGGACGTCCCGGCCCTGAACTAGGGTCTGGAAATGTTGCAGAGCGAGGAAGATGGCCCGAAGCTCCAGGACGTTGATGCTCAACTCCGACTCCTGGGAGGACCACAGTCCTTGAGTCAGGTGACTCCCCAGATGAGCGCCCCAACCGGTTAAGCTGGCGTCCGTTGTGACGAGTAAGCGTTGAGGCTCGCGGAAGGAGCTTCCCTTGGTGATGTTGTCGGAGATCCACCAATCCAGAGACTGCAGCACGTGCTGGGGAACTATCACTCGTACGGGGGATGAAGCCCTGCGGGTCCGCTGGAACGGCAGCAGGAACCACTGGAGGTCCCTGCTGTGTAGTCTGGACCAAGGGACGATCCCAAACGAAGACACCATTTTGCCGAGGAGACAAGACAAGGTGAGGAGAGAGGTTGAGCGTTGTCGCTGTACCTTGGCTGCCAGAGATCTCAAACTCAAGATACGGTCCGGAGAAAGGAAAACCTCCGAGGAGACCGTGTCTATAATAGCTCCCAGGTGTTGAAGCCTAGTGGCAGGGACTAAGTGGCTCTTCCTCCAATTAATGGAAAAGCCGTGTTCTTGTAAAATCCTAAGGGTCAAGGCTAAATCTCGATGTGCCTGCTCAGAGGAACGAGATAAAACTAAAATATCATCGAGATAAAAGAGAACCCTCACAGGGAGGTTAGAGACAAAGGCCATGAGGGCCGCCATAATTTTGGTGAAAACCCTGGGGGCTGAGGAAAGGCCAAAGGGAAGGGCACGGTATTGATAATGTTTCCCATTATAACAAAAACGAAGGTACCTACGGTGCTCGGGGAGGATAGGGACATGAAGGTAGGCCTCTGTCAAGTCAATAGATGACATGAAATCTCCAACTTGCAGGGAAAGCAAAATCGTCTGAAGGGATTGCATCTTGAACCGGTGATATGTTATATGCCGGTTCAAGGCCTTAAGGTCGAGAATGGGGCGCCAATCCCCGGAGGACTTTTGAACAAGAAATAAACGGGAATAAAACCCCTTCCCAAATTCCGAGGACGGAACGGGCTGAATGGACCTGGAGGCCAGCAGATGTTTAATGGCGGCCTCCACCCGGGCTCTTTTAGCCCCAATAAGGGAAACAGGGCAACGCAAAAACAACTGAGGAGGGGTAGACCTAAACTCTAGGGGAAGGCCGAATTTAACCACATTCTTGACCCAATTGTCTGAGACTGTGGACTCCCATTTGGAGGCAAAAAGGGCTAAACGACCTCCGATCCCCGAGGTCTGGGGCCAGTTAACGAGATCTGCGAAAGGGCCTGCCACGCCCCCCACGTTGGTTTCGCCTGGAGGGGAATCGGGGCCCCTGTCTGACCTGGTGATCCTGGAAAGGAGCTCCCCTGGCCTGGAAAGGACGTTGGTAACGCTGGTAGGAAGGAGTGGAATCCGAGGAACGAAAGGAGGACCGGCGAAAGGAATTCGTCTGACGATACTCAGATCTACGCGAAAGGGCTGGTAGCACCTTGCGATGGTCCCGGGTTTCAATAAGAAGTGGTTCCAGAGGAGCCCCGAACAAGCTCGAGCCAGCATAGGGGGAGGACGCCAGGCGCTATTTGTGGCGGATGTCGGCCTGCCAATTTTTCAACCAAAGCAACCTTCGGGAAGTAATCGTCGAACCAATGGATTTGGCCGAAAAGCGTGAGGCGTTCAAGGTGGCGTCGGCCGAGAATTCAACCGCCGCCAGAATCTTGGTTATGTCCTGGTGCGAGCGGACATCCGAGCTAGGAATGCGTTTTTGCAACTGCTTCAGCCAGAGGATAGAGGCTCTATTAAAAAAAGAAGCCGCCGAGGAGGCTTGAGCAGACCAGGCCGCTGACTGATGGGCTTTAATCAAAGACCTTTCCGCTTTCCGATCCTCTGGTCGCAGAGATTCCTCCGAGGGACCTGACAAGGGGGTTGGAGAAGCAAGAGCGACTATTGGAGGGTCCACTGTCGGGACCTGTAACAAATCTGCATATTCTGACGCTAGATGGTAAAATCTTCGATCCAAAGAATTAGGAGCAGGACCCGAGCTCGGGAATTTCCATTGCCGTTGTAAGACGTCCGAGAACAATTTGGGAGCCGGTATAGTCTCAGTCATAACCGATGGCTCTTCAAACAAGGCCGAGGCAGGATCAGAAGACAAAGCTTGACCGGAAGACTTAGCTCCGGGAATGCCCAAGCGGGTGGTAGTCTGGGCCTTAAATAAAAGAGACCGGAACATCTGTGGTCTGAAGAGACCCACAAAGGAGGGTTGGTCGGGTTCCAAACCCTCGTCTTCAGATAAGTCTTGGTCGACCAAAATTTCACCCTCTTCTTCCTCAGACATGGAACCCTGACTGATCTTGGAAGGTGACCCTGCCCGTTCCGGAGGAAGATGGCTTGTGTTCATGGGAACTGAGCGCAGGGAAAGGGCCTGCTCATCCAAATAGTCAGAGACACGAGACGAGGCTCTCTCTTGCAGACCTTGGGCAATGCCTTGTCTTATGGAAAGAGCTATCAAATTTGCCAAATCAGGAGAAATATTCTGCCCTTGAGTATTAAAAGCAGAGACCAGAGAAACAGCCTGACCTTGAGGCAGAGAGACATCGGCCTGAGGAGAGGGATCAGGACCTGAGGCTCCAATAGATACCCCGTGATCCCCTTGGAAAACGGCCACCGCCTCAGAAATGGAGACATTGTCTTCCTGGTTGGAATGGTCAGGGGAGAGAGGAGGAGGGAGGGCCTCAGGAGCGCAAGACGAGAGCCCAGGAGGGCGAATCTCCCTCGACGCCGATGCTGCAGGAAGGGCCTTGTCCCGGGCCGTTGAGGAAGAGGAGGCCCTGTTAAAGGCTTTCTCCATAGCCTTATGACGACGCTCCTCATCCTTCGTAGATTTCGAGGAAGAAGAGGAGCGGATCCCTGATGGTCTAGGGACATCTTGGTGCCTGCTCTTCTTGGCCCTATGGCCCCCGGAGGTCCCCTCCCCTGGATCGGGCTCATGGGTCCGCTTTCCCCTGGCCTTCTTCGAGCGGGAAGCCGTGCTCAAACTGGCGTCCGCCATCTTGAAACTAGCCCAAAAGCACGCGAAACTCAAATGAGGGCAAAACCGACCTCTTTAATGCAGACGGGGCTCTCTGCGCCGAAATCGGCGATCCGATCGTGAAGAGAGGGTCGCAGCGGCGCGCGGTCCAAGGAGGGCAGGAAGGTGGCGCGGAATGGGCGTCGCGCGTCCCAGCTGCAGGGCTGAGCCCGAGTCGCAGCTACCGTCAGAAGGAAAATGGGCCGAAATGCTGCCGCGCGGCAGAGCAGAAACCGCTCGTGCGCGCCGAAGGGTCTGTCAGCCGACAGCCCTACCGTCAAGCGGTCTTCAGCGGAATCCCTCAGTTCACGCTGGGATTGAGTTTAGCAAGGCCGGGCCTACAGAGGAAACACGAGACACGCCTGTCCTACTCTACCGAGTCGAAAAAACTGACGCGTAGAGCAGGGAGGCGGGGCTTCGTTTCCTCTGCAGACTCGGTCCTAAACAACTCGCACCCGTGTCGCCTCCCATCCTGACTGCCGTGACCACCCTGACTGGAGAATGCTACCAGTTCGCACCGGTTCGGGCAAACCTGTAGCAGTGGTGGCGGGTGGTTCAGTGAACTGGTAGCGGTGGCAGGGTGAGGCGCCACCCACCCACCCAGACATCATTTTTGACCCTCTGCGCATGCACAGAAAGATTTGCCCATGTGCAGAGGGTCCCAAAATCTCACGTGACACGTACACGCAGTTCCGAACTGATAGGGAAGGTAAGTAGATTTCAGCACTGCTCTGAGGGTATTTGGAGGATTAATTAGATGAATTATATGGGACAAAAAATGGAAAATAACTAAGTCTTCCACTTTGATTTTTTAAAAAATTCTCCATGTTTACAATTCTCCTAAACAGTAAAATAAATTGAACCTTTGAAACTGGATGCTCTAGTTTCTATGACAACAGAAAAATTAGCAGAAGTTTCAACACTACTAAGTACAAAACTTTACACCCACACAGAGCATTGCCAGAATATATACAGGCCGCTCATTCGGTTTGATCTTTTCCAAGTATTTGTATCCTCTTCTGCTCCCACACATTTTTCCCTTCTTTTCCATGTCACATAAACATTTTTCAATCAATTAAAAATTATTTGTGTTCTTATTTTATCATTTCTCTAAAATCTATGTACATACTCCTAATTAAGGTTATTTTTATTAGCAATACAAATAGTCCTTCACTTAGAACAATTCATTTATGATGTTCAAAATTACAACTGCACTGAAAAAAGTGATTTATGACCATTTTTCACACTTATGACCTTTGTAGCAGCCCCATGATCATGTGATCAAAATTCAGATGCTTGGCAACTGACTTATACTTATGACCATTGCTGTGTCCCAAGGTCATTGTGCAACCTTTCTGACAAGCAGTCAATGGGAAAGCCCAGATTCACTTAAGAACGGGGTTACTAACTTATCAACTGCAGTGATTCACTTAACAACTATGGCAAGAAAAGTTGTAAACTGGGGCAAAACTCACTTCACAAATGTCTCACTTAACAACAGAAATGTTGGGCTCAGCTGTGGTCATAAATTGAGGATTACCCGTATAGATGTTTTCACATGACCTTATCCCTACTTTTCCCATCTTAGATCTGTGAATCCATTCTCTATTTTACAGTTAAACCTTCAACTTTCTTCAGTGACCTTTCGTAGTATTCTATCATTACTTATCCGGTACAAAAGCAGGATACAGCATTAACTCCATCCACAAGAATTGCTTACCAATGCCACATCCTCACTGGAATATTCAAGTAGGAAACACATTTGGAGGGAATGTGTTGCACAGAAATCCTCTTTTCTGCTCTAGGTTTACAATATATCTCAAGAAGACTTTCCCTTGTATTGTCCTGAAACACTCAGTGATAGTAAATATAGAAAGAATATTCATTACAAATCTATTTTGAGTTATATTGACCTTGGTAAGTGATGCTGAACCGGACCTCAGAAATGGATATCGTTTATCTAAACCACATAATTTCTTTCTTTTTAGCTAGCTCAGCAGACCATCATCTTAGCAATCTTTTAAAGTAAATAATGCAATCTGTAAACTATGTTTCTAATGTACCATTACATGATATGATATGATATGATATGATATATATGTTATTTTACTCATCACATAATACTAACAATTTCAAGCCAAAATATTGTAGTTTTTGATTATTGTAAAATTAGTATTATGAGGCACCAGTAGGTAGTCTGGTGGTTTACAGATATTTTGGACTGTAATTCATGTAAACTGTGACAACTAACCATGTTGGTTGGTGTTCCTGGAAACGTAATTTAAATCTGAAGCTCTCTACATGGGGCTCCCCTTGAGGAGCACCTGGAGGCTCCAACTGGCGCAGAGTGCGGCCGCACGGGTGGTAATGGGAGCGTCATGGCGCTCCCATGTGACACCTCTCCTGCGCGAGCTGCACTGGCTCCCGGTGGTCTTCCGGGTGCGCTTCAAGGTTTTGGTTACCACCTTTAAAGCGCTCCATGGCTTAGGACCTGGTTATTTACGGAACCGCCTACTACCACCAATAGCCTCCCGCCGGCCAGTACGCTCTCATAGAGAGGGACTCCTCCGGGTGCCGTCAGCCAAACAATGTCGGTTGGCGACCCCTAGGGGGAGAGCCTTCTCTGTGGGGGCACCTACCGTCTGGAATGAGCTCCCCACAGAGATACGGAGGATCCCGGATCTGCGCACCTTCCGCCGCGCTGTGAAAACTCTTTTATTCCATCAAGCAGGCTTGGCCTAATCTCCTCCCTCTTTTAATATATAAATTTTAAATCTGTTCTTAAATTATTGGGGTGTTTTAATTTGTCTGGGCCAAAAAATGATTTAATTCGATTTTAACTGGTTTTTTAAATTTTTGTATTTATGTATCTTATTGCTTGGCTGTTCACCACCCTGAGTCCTTCGGGAGTAGGGCGGTATACAAATCAAATAAAACATAAACAAACATAAACTACCCATGCTGTAGCAAACCTTCCCACCCAAATTGATGTTTGTAAAAGAGGAGTCCCCGACCCCTGGGCTGTGGCCCATTACGGGGCCTTGAGTCATTCGGAACCAGGTTGCAAAAGAAGTGAGCGAGTGTGCACTCATATCCCAGAGCAGCGGCTTAGCATGTGTGCATGTGCTCCATTTATGCAGCAGTGCGGTGCTCGCCGCTCACACAAATGGAACTGCGCGCACACAGAACTATCCCCTTTCCCTCCCCCCACTGGTCCACAAAGCCGGAAAGCTTGGGGAATTCTGTTGTAAAAGATACAGACTGGGAACTGCTTAGCATGGAATTATAGTCATTTCTCAGCCCATCTAGGCTGCTTGTTACAAAATCCTTAAGTGCTTGCATGGTGTTATTCTTCAAAACGATGTAAAAAATAATAGAATTGAGGGAACCCAATGCTTAAGGATTGACACTGCAACTCAAGTTATTTGAGAGCAGTCTCGGACCAAATGAGAAATGCTCTAATGTTAGAAAAACAGTCTTAAGTGTCTAAATGATTAGAAATGTTACCTTTAGGTAAAATATGGTAATTTGTAAGTAATTTTGGCTGTTGTTCAATGGCAGCTGTCTCTAAACATGATATAGGTACAGGAGAGATAGCAAACCCTGTTTTTCACTTGCTGTCTTTCTTGGAAGTAACACAGGAAATATTTGGAGAGAGGTCAACTAACATGATGAAATGTTACAACTCCATGACAGGATATGTGTCAGTACTTACAATGTGAAGCCCTTCCTATTCAGCTAAATAAATGTCACTTCCAATTGCGAAGGGGAAAAAGAAGCAAAGAGCTGGCCTTGCATTCACAGGAAATTTATGGCTAAAATTTAATCTAACCCAGAAACTGCCTCTCCATACTTCTTCTCCATGTATGCAATAAGCTTTTAAAGAGAATCACTTAGCTAATGGTAAAAGTCACTTTTAGATGCACAAATAGAGCTGTGGAATGTTAATTCTTGCCCACCTTGTATTAGCCACAAACAATCTTGCTGAGACACATTATTTATGATCTACACAATTCAAGCAGATATAGCATATCAGGGATTTCTATCAGTGTTCACATTGAGGATTTGAAAGCATAATGTGGCTACGTTCACAAAATGGATACTATACTGGATATATCCCAAGGTAACTTGGGATAGTATCAGCCAATATTTGATCAGTTTGCCTTCAAATGTTTAGAGATGCATTAGAGTATTAGATTCAGAAAGCCTCATTTAAGGCCCTTTGCTTTGAACCTCTTTAAATAACTGATCAGTCTAATCTTCTCACTTGATAACGTAAGAGTAGTATTGCACAGTAGTCACGTTTAACAGGTAAAACACCATGTAACATTTATTAGAGAATACCCAGATGCCCAATAGGCTCAGATAATGCCTATGAAACTCGGGTGTTCTCTACAATCATCAAAATATATTATTTTCAGACAGGCACTCATAATCCTATCAATTTTGATTGCAAATTTTGATTTCACAAGTTACTAAGTCCAGAATAAGAAACTCTCTAGAGTTGTTTCATTTGACAAAAGCACTGGGAGAAAAAAAAAAAGCACTTCATTGTGCTGAAGGTTGAAAATTAGCTTTCTGTATGTGATGCTAGTTATACTAGAACTAATTACAAGTTGCTAAAAGAAATATATACAGGTAGTCCTTGTTTAATGATTGTCTTGGACAGTGACCATTTGCAATTATGATGGTGATAAAAAAAAAGTAAGCTTGTGATCAATGGTCATATTTATGACCTTTACATCTTTCTCTCAGTCACATATTCACCATTATAATCAGTAAGTATACACTACTCTGTGCCTTTCAGATTCCCACCGTCTCGCCCTCCCCCACCACCAGTGGAGATATTACTTAAACAAGCTCTCTTCTTGAACTGCTTTTCACTGCAGTTCAAAGCCTAAAAAGTGCTAAAAATGTCTGTTGAATGAACAACAGACGAGTGAAGCTGGGCAAACCAAGATCTTCAGGTGGTCAGCTATCACAGCCAGACCCTTGAACCCATTAGCAGTAGGACTGGTCACTGAAATTTGGCAATTAATTTTTTTTTGTATTTAAAACATTTATTCTTAAGTAACAATGTTTTGAAAAGGTGGAGTTAAGTTGTAGTATAGTTAAAGGTGTTTTTGTTTCTTATATGTTAATATTTTGCTTTTAAAGGTAAAGGTAAAGGTTCCCCTTGCACATATGTGCTAGTTGTTCCCTACTCCAGGAGGTGGTACTCATGTCCGTTTCAAAGCCGAAGAGCCAGCGATGTCCAAAGACGTTTCTGTAGTCATGTGGCCGGCATTACTAAATGCCAAAGGTGCACGGAACACTGTTACCTTCCCACCAAAGATGGTCCCTATTTTTCTACTTGCATTTTTTACATTCTTTCTAACTGCTAGGTTGGCAGAAGCTGGGACAAGTAATGGGAACTCACCTCATTATGTGGCACTAGGGATTTGAACTACTGAACTGCCGACCTTTCAATCGACAAGCTCAGCGTCTTAGCCACTAAGTCCCTACTTTTACATAAGGCTTTTTCATTTACTTAGATGTCAACCAATAAAGGTAGACCTCATGTAATGTCTACTTATTTAGCGACTGTTCAAAGTTGTGATGGTGCCGAATGAGGAGTACTTATGATGGGTCCTTGTAGCTGCAGTTTGTGATCTTCACTGCTGGCTTTGACAAGCAAAGTCATGGGGGAAGCCAGCAGAAAGTCACAAATACTGATCATGTAACTGTGGGCTGCGGCTATGGGATTTGCCAGCAACAACAATGGGGATGACAGAACTGCAAGTTGATGTGGTCATGGGATGCTACACTTTGCGACTGTGTTGCTTTGCGCTAGTCCTAATTACATTGATACTAGACTACCTGCATCTGATACTACCTGAATCAGTGGTGGGTTTCAACCAGTGTTATAACTGGTTCGCTCCGCGCAAGCGCATTGCATTTCAGAACACCTGAGGTGCAGCAATCCGCTCTGCCGCGCCTATCAGTTGGGCTAAAAATGAATGAATATAGGTAGGTATAGTGCAGGGGCGGGCAGGCGGGCCCAGCTGAGGGTCAGAGCGAACCGGTTCACTCTCAGCTCACCATCACCGCTACCGGCTTGCCCAACCTGGGCGAACTGGTATAAACCCATCACTGACCTATATACATATGCTTCATTAAGGAACTGTTTCCATAACAATTATGCATAGAAAGTGGTAATTTTGAGCTTCAGCATATTTTAAGATCCTTTCTGAATATTTCTTTCAGTTGCCTATTTTTATATAAGAAAAAAAACCAAACAAATTTAAAATGGTTTTGAAAATGGTTTCAAATGAAACTTGAATAGAAATGCATTTAATTTTCAACAGTTCTCTAAGACTTTTGAAATTAAGATGATTTCTTCTATATAAAGAAAAAAAGAAAAAGTCATGTGACTTCTGAGGCAAGGATCATAAATGTGTGCCAAGCAGCCATCTTATTATTGCAATTAAGTATATTTGACTATCAAATAACATGGACGTTTACTTGCCATTTATGAGTAAATACTGTTTTGCTTCATAAATGTCATCCTTGAACTAATAAAGTTCTGGCACAGCCTAGTACACTAATTCTCTATTTGACTGTTGTTCATCTTCACATATATGTTCCTCATGTGTACAAGGAGCCAAACAGAAATCCATTAATTGCATAGTTTAACCTTCTCCCATTTTTGAGCAGATATAAATTATACAGTACAAAAAATAAGCATGTTGGCTACTACATTGGCAGATGTTTTAGATTACGGTTTTTAGATAGTACAAATACTATATTTAGTTGCAAACCAAAATTTTCAATGTTAGAGCAGCCAGATACGACAGACTCGTTAGGAATTATAAAACACAAAGCTTTATGTAATTATTTAAAATAAGATTGTGTATGTGATTTAAATTATATATGACAGTTTTCCTAATCTTAATTTCAGTCACATTGTAGATGTAAAACTGTTAAAAATTATAGACAGGATAAAGGGAAGCTAGGAGCATCAGACCTGGACTGCAACAGTCCAGATTATCATGAGATAGAAGCAAAGACATACAAGGTACTCACCCTCTTTGCAATGATCTTGTGGTAATCCAGATTTTTGCAGCCATAGAGTAAATTATGACAGAGGTAGCACTGTCTCTTTCATTTTTATCAGCCTGACTTTTCCATTTTCTTACAAACAGAATTTCAGATTCTGTTTGTAAGAGTTTCCACATACTGTATAATAGACTACAGGTCTTCTCTCCTTATGCTCTATTTGTCCATTTGTCCAGGCAAGAAACCTTGACAGAGCCCTCATTGTTGTTAAACATTTAGTTTCTTTAAACTCCTGTTCTAATATAAGATAATTAATATCTAAGGTGTCATGAATCTGAAATGCTTTTCCTATAAGGGTCAGCAAATTATAGGAACTGGAAACAATAGTTAATCTATTTTTTAGCCCTTAAATCTTCAGATGCAATTGCTTTTAGGATTTTCAGCTAGAAAAATGAATTTCAGCCTAGTGGAAAAAAATTAAGTTTGGGACAAAAATGGCCTGAAATGTGTCTGTTGCTTCAAACTTGATTAATAACACTTGCTGAAACACTTTTCCCTCTCAGCTGATAGAAAATTTACCATACAAACTGTTGTGGTCTAGTTAGCATGTTTCTCACAAAACTTTGAATTCCTAAGATTCCTAGCACAATATTGCAAGAAATGTGAAAAGAGTTAATAAAATCTTACAAGTAAAGATCTCTTGAGTGTGGCCTTCTAACATCAAAGGACTAATTTCAGCAACAGCATCACTTAATACTTTGCTATGCTACTCTGCCAAACTGATATATAATTCAATTATAAACAGAACTTTATTCTTTATTCTTACTTTATTCAGATGAAGTTCCCCAACAATTCAATTCAAGCCGACCCGAGCACAAAAAGGTGAACTAATACAATATATTAATAATTCCTGATATACAGTGAATATTTAATATTTATTCTGTCCCATAATTGGTGTCAACAGATGAATACAACTCAAGAACTGCAGCATATTTAGGCCATTTTCAAACATTTATTTGCTCTAGAGCAGGGGTGGGTAAATGTGGCTCTTTTACAACCTGTGGACTTCAACCATGAGCCCTGGTGGCGCAGCAGACTAAAGCACTGTTACTAACATCAGCTGCCTACAATTACTGCAAGTTCAAATCTCACCAGGCTCAAGGTTGACTCAGCCTTCCATCCTTTCTAAGGTAGGTAAAATGAGGACCCGGATTGTGGGGGCAATAAGCTGACTTTGTATAAATATACAAAAGTATGAAGGCTATTGCTTAACGCATTGTAAGCCGCCTTGAGTCTCCGGAGAAGGGCGGCATATAAATCAAATAAATAAATAAATAAATAAATAAATAAATAAATAAATAAATAAACTCCCAGAATTCCTGAGCCAGCTTGGCTGTCTCAGGAATTCTGGGAGTTGAAATCCACAGGTTGTAAAAGAGCCACATTTGCCCACCTCTGCTCTAGAGGGAATTTCAATTATCAGCTTGACAGACAAGGAATTCAATTGGTTTAATTCATCAACTAGAAAAGGAGTGCAACAGAGTATGATTTGCTCAAAGTGATTAGATAGATGGTATAGACATATACTTTTAACAGGACAGCAGCAGGGATGGGCTGCTGGGGGTTCGCAGGGATTCGGGAGAACCTCTAGCTAAGATTCTATGCAGTTCAGAGAACCCCCAAATCCCACTTGGCTTGAGAAAAGACTCCGGAGCATGGGGATGGCAAAAACGCCCCCCTCCCCACCGTGATGCAGGAGCCCGACTAGGACATGCCTACCTTGGCCACACCCACCCAGCAACCGGGCAGAGAACCCCTTGCTAAAATTTTTGAAGTCCACCCCTGGACAGCAGGGAGATAAAGAAGAAGCTGTTATCTGTCTAAAAATCCACCCCATCCACCTACACTGACTATGGAACATCTCTATAATGTGAAACAAAAAGGACAGTCCAGTTTCCTATAACACCTACACAATAACTGCATCTGCTCAGAGATATTACTTTTGGTCCCTGTGCTAATGATATTAGTTTGTTTGGATTTTCATTTTGAACATCAAAGGAAAAAAATCACCTAGATGATGAACTGCATAGATTATACCAGAATAGGAAAGTTTTTGACCTCTTTAGTCATTTGAAGAAAGCTGAGATATGACAGGGATTAATAAGAAAATATGTCAAGTCAAGTACCAAATAATGGGAAATGTGCACACATTTCTACAGTGATTCCTCTGGAGAGTGAGTTAAGCCGAGAGTTAATTGGCTCAACTTCTACAAATCAACAAAAGCCCTATGACTTTTATAAGGAGGCAATACCAATAGGTTGCCTTAGTTTCTAGCCCACAACGTGTTCTTTGCTGTTGTATTTATTAAAAACTCTTTCATGATGCCATGAACTAGATACTATACTCAGTGGATTCTTATCAACACAAAGGAAAGTAATAATGATAATAAAAGAATGATAAAAAAGAATATAAACATTGTTACTAAAAATGCTTATCAAGAACAATAATAAATTTACTACATAGGAAGAAATGGCATTTTCCACAAACTCTTCCAGAAGCTTTTTTAATAAAACACCAGGAGAAAGTTGGTTTTTTTTCTAACCCACTACAATTATGCTTTTTATAGAATATAAAAGAAGCATTTGTAGGCTTTTCTATGCTGGGTAGCATTTGTCCTCTTCCTATTATCCAGGTTTCTTCTCTTTCCCAGTATTTCTCAAAGATAATGAAAAGATATTTGTCAAGACTATCATCATGGTCTCTCAGTACCTTAAAATGAAACTGGAGTGGCTATTGGAAACTTACTCAACTCATTCAAAATAAATTGGGATTTCTTAACCATGTTTCTATCAATCTCAAGTTTCAATTTGGCCTCTCTTTTATGCTTTTCACAATTGCATGATGAAAGGTATAGACTCAAGAGTAATTCTGTCTTTTGTTCCCTTTCAGAATTTGAAATCTTCACTTAGCAGATAATCATACTATTTTCCTTACAAATTTTTACATACTTGAAGAATACTGCACCTTAAAATGTTGTCTTTATTGTCCTTGCATTCTTCATGAAACTCTGTTCATTTTGATGTTTAATCTTTATTATAATCTCAACAACTCCAGACTACTCTATTGTATTCTTCCATAGTGATTTTTTCTCTTTCTTACTTCCTTTATTTTCAGATCTTCACTAAACTTTGTGTAAACACATTGGCTTCTCCTGCTGTCTTTTCTTTTCTTTTTTTTCTTATTGTAATTATTTGCAATTATGATATTATTATCTTTTTTCAAGAACTCACCTAATTTGAGCATCTTTTCCTATTACCATCTCCTTGCACGGACTATAGTTGTTTTCAGTTTATTCTATTTACGTTTTTCAAACTCCAATATAAGTGTACAATGACAGTTTTTAAAAAAGGTAAAGGTTTCTCCTATCCAGTTGTATCTGATTTTAGGGGGCAGTGCTCATCTTTATTTCTTAGCGGAGGGAGCCAGTGTTGCCTTTCTGTGATCCTGTAGACAGCCTGACTATACGCCAAGGCATGAAGAATGCAATTACCTTCCCACCAAAGTGGTACTTATTTATCTACTCACTAGGAAATAGAAATGTCTGAAATATTGAGAGAAATTTAATTAACATTTCTTGATTTTGGGGGGGAAATGACAGTTTTAATTTCTCCTAAAATCAAGAAATAATAATTACATGGTCAAGTTCTCTCAATATTTCAGTTACTTCTATTTTCCTTCCCTATTACAGCTAGTCCTAACAATCACTCTTTGATCAATTGTTTAAAGTTATGAAAGTGTTGAATAAGTGTACTTGTAACAACAGTCCTTGAAGTTCCAGCCATGCAGCACAGATAGTCCTTATAACCAAATGGAGTCTGCCCATTATGGTTGTAAATTGTAACATTCATAATCACAGTTAAAAAGAATATACAGAGTTCTAATTCCCTGATTATAACTTTCCCTGATCTGAAGAAGATTGTTTAAATAATCAACCCACATCCTTCTTTTACTGTGTAATTTGAGTGTGCATATTTACAAGGGACCTCATGAAATGAGCCAGGGCAGGCTCAAATGTTTAAATATAATGACATAAAACAAACAAAAAATCCAAGATGTCTGCAAATTAAAAAAAAAAAGATGTTTGCAAGTTTGTATGCATTGCTTTCAGATTTTTTTTACTAGGTATTGGGAGTGAATTGATGCTAAAAAAGATTAGCATTACCAATGGAAACTTTTCTCCAATGCTCTCATTGAGGCCTTAGAGAAAAAAGATTATTCAATGTTGTCTCATTTAAAAAAAACCTGCAACAATCAGTTTTTTTTACTCCTGGGAATATTGAGATATCATATTAAAAACTTGTAAACTTTAGAAGAAAACACTAAGATCATAGAATTGTCCTTTTTATTTATGTGAATTGGAAATATATTTCATTTGAGGATGCTACATAATATATGTATTTAACAGGATGCGCATTATTCTGATATCATTATCAGGCTACAAGAATAATCACAGGGTCAGGATCATTATATTATTTAAAAAAAAATAAAACTAACATCTAATGTAAAGTATATTTATCTAAAGATTACTTAGAATAGAGAATAAAACATTGTACAAATTGCAGAGAAAGATGTGTCTTTACCAGCCTTATTATATATATATATATATATGTGTGTGTGTGTGTGTGTGTGTGTGTGTGTGTGTGTGTGTGTATGTAGGTCTTTGGTTATTCGGGTCTTCTCCCACGTAAAATTGGAAGTGTCTTGGCGACGTTTCGACGAAGTCTCATTCGTCATCTTCAGGCTGGTGTTCTCGGCTTCGTGCTTCCAGGAGCAATGTGAGATCGCAGCTGTCTCTTCCTTTTAACTGCTAGTGGGGGTGTGAGCTGATTGGGTGGGAACTTGGCTGTGCTCTGATTGGATGGGGGGTTGGTTGTGCTCTGATTGGCTGGGGATGTGTTCTGTTTGGGTGGGGGCTTGGTTGTGCTCAGCTTAGTCTGAGTTGCAGGGGGATTTGAGCTGGTGAGCTGCGTTGTTGTTGTTTGGCTTCGTGTTTGTTGTTTGGCTTCGTGTTTGTGTGAACAGCCAAGTTCCCACCCAATCAGCTCACACCCCCACTAGCAGTTAAAAGGAAGAGACAGCTGCGATCTCACATTGCTCCTGGAAGCACGAAGCCGAGAACACCAGCCTGAAGATGACGAATGAGACTTCGTCGAAACGTCGCCAAGACACTTCCAATTTTACGTGGGAGAATTTTACGTCTGTGAGGCACGGAAAGAGACCATCTAAAATATAGCTCTATGAAGTTCTTGCTATTCCAAAATTACCGCTGGTTACTTATTATCATGCTCTATCATAACATCTTGGGTTACTAGTCTTTGCCTCATTGCTCAGGCTTTATGTTCCAACTTGTTTTTGACAGATCTCGATAAGTCTGCATGAATTACGTAGAACTTTGAAAAACCTTTTGGCTTTTGCTAGCCTAATGGTGTAAAACTAAACTTTTTGCTAAGTTCTTATTGGTGTTTGTTATTACAATTTAGTATTATGGTTTGTCTCACAGTTAGATGTTTAGACTGGATTTGGCATTTTTATTGTTTTAAAAACATTGCTAATATTTTGAAGAACTTGTACAAAAACATGTCTTCATGACCAAACGCTTTAAATTACAAATTTACATATTTGTAAATTTGTAATTTTACAAATTACAAATTTACCATTTGTTAAAAATTCTTTACAAATACTTTAAATAATTGAACATCTAAACTACAAAAATGGAACTTTGAAGATTAACACAAGTGAAGACACTTATTTTTCTTAACACTTAACACTTGTTTTGTACTTTCAAAATGAAAAAGTGAATGTGGAACTCCAGTGGATTATTTAATGTTGCAAAAGTTTATGTTGTGTATGTCTATGAAATTCTCAACTATAATATGGAGCAACACAGTTCTAAGAAGACTGCACTTTTTTTTTTTTTGTATATAGATCAGTCCTAACATTTTGAAACCTTCACTTGACTTTTAAGAGGGTATTTACTCCCTATTCAGGCATCCAAAATATGAAACCCTCCCAAAGTTTGCTTATTAAAGTGAGCATCTGGTCACATTTTCAGTTTAAAGAGTGGAGGAGTAGCCTGTCCATAATTAATAAAAATTATTCACATTTTTAGAATTATGTTAGCATTCCTAAACTTATTTTCTTTGCCAATCACAGCAGTGCATCTAAACTTTAATTTCTACAAATATTTGAGAAATTATTAAATTAATGCAAAGCTATTTTTCATAGACATTTACTGTGCGATTATTTATCTTGTAGATCAATTATCCTACCAGATCTCATTTCACCTTCGCCAGATCCATCTCACCTTCAGGAGCAGAAAGGATATATGCTGTTCAAACTTTCAGTGAACCTATTTAATATATCCTCTGATAATCTGTTTTCATCTGACATAGGCCAAATATTTCAACCCAGCTCAGGTTATCTTTAGATCAGACAGGTTATATAGGTTGGGAAATGCTTTTGCAGAGATTGCCATTAACTATTTCCTGCTTCTGTCTGATACCATGCGAGTGCCTTTTTATGGAAATAGATGAATGTTTACTGCTTCATATATTTTTGTTTTCATTCTATCATATTTCAACAACAACAAAAATATTGCTAACTTTTACTACCCATGGAATCGTCAAGTGTCAAACTTGACTGAACAGATAACATCATCACCATCACCAACTTTTACTAATACAAATATCTACTGATATTTTCAAACTAAAAATTATGATTACTTCTTGGTAATGGTGGGTTTAATTAAGTATATATTTCAACTTTGGTCACAAGTTCAAGCAGACACAGGATTTAGTTCTTCTCTATTTAACTTGAAAGTTAGTCATTTATTTTGTGGAGATTTTCATATTGGAGCATCTGTTTTACTCTACTGGTTAATCTTACAAAAATGTGTTTGTAACTGGGTGACAGGCATTATTTTGACATTTTCACTCATGAACATGAGAAAAGCTTAATTTAAAAATAGCTTCAAAATGCTTTGGGGGGTTCCTCATAATACTCTGACCTTAAAAGTAGTTTTACAGTTTATGTGTAACTTAAAACTTGAGTCTGATTACCTCAGACTTTTTTGCCTGTTTATTTAACTTAAGTGCTTCTCATCTTTGCTCCTGATAGTCCAATCCTTTCAATCACACTATAAAGATTATTTCAAGGATTATTATCAGGAGACAATAATCTCTTGATTATTTAATCTGAGCCTTCCAGAATGAATAACAGAATACAGAATTGGAGAGGACCTTGGAGATCTTCTAATCCAACCCCCTGCTCCAGCAGGAAACTCTACACCATTTCACAACAAACAGTTGTCCAATCTCTTCTTAAAAATCTCCAGTGTTGGAGAACCTACAACTTCTGGAGGCAAGTCTTTCCAGTGACTAATTGTTCTAACTGTCAGGAAATTTCTTAGTTCGAAGCTGGTTCTCTCCTTGATTATTTTCCATCAGTGCTTTTTGTTCTGCCTTCAGGTGCTTTGGAGAATAGGTCAACCCCCTCTTCTTTGTGACAACCCCTTAGATACTGGAACACTGCTAGTCCGAGGGTGAAATGCTCCCGGTTGTGACCGGATCGCCCGATCTGGTAGCGATGGTGGCGGGTGGTTCGGAGAACCGGTAGCAAAAATCCCTGCCCCTCCCATGCCACGCGATCATCAGAGACTTTTTTTTTACTTTTAAAAGCATTTTTTCTACAACCTTTTCGGCTGAAGAGAGGGCCTATGCCTTCCAAGTATAGTGGGAGCCCCATGTGCTCTGTCTCACCATGCCCAGGAGGCCTGAGCCCTTTCCCGGTGTTCCGCTCAGGAAACTCTTTAATGACTGACTGGGTGAGCCAGGATTGTGGTTATTGAATGAGGTGGTCACACAGCATCTTGCTTAATGGCTGCTTCATTTCAATGACCAATATTCCAGGCTCAATTGTGGTTGTAAGAGAACACCTCTAACCACATTTACTACTTTTTCAAATTTAAAGAATACCACTGATAGAAAATGATCTTATGAGGTGAAGTGTCAATTGCTGTTCCTTTCATCAGATTTAGCAGAATTTAGAAATGATCAATTAAAGGCATATACCACAAAATGGCTTCAAACTAATTGCTCTTATAACTCAGTAGGAATATGTTGATCATTAAAATGATTAAAAATAAAGAAAAGAAATAAAATTAAATAAAATGTAAGGAACATTATTCAACCATGGAAAAGTAATCTAAAATCTATACTTACAGGCTGAGGCTGTTCTGCAATACAGCAGTTGAAACACAACCAGAACTCACTCATTTTTTTTTAACAGTTCAAAGTGCAAATCTTAAAAGTTAGGAGCAAGACACAACACTTCAAATCTGAAAGGTATCTTGCCCTAATAATCAGTGTGCATGTGGTCCCACAGTAGCTAAATAAAATTCGTCCTTTAAGCTTCTTTGTCTACAAAATGAACCAAGTTGGCGTTCACGTAATTCTCTTCTTTATCTCTCAAGGTATTGATTGCAGCATCACCAAACCAATAGTTTCCTTCATTTATTAGCGTTTTAGTAAAAGCCTGAAAGAAAAGCAAAAAAGAGAAAATTAAAGAAATGTGATATATTGCTTGGTACATAGTGAGGTTTTAATTGCCAAACATTCCATATTCTACAAAGTTATACGCTATATGGAACTGAATATAAAATTGCTTTTTATACAGTAAGACCCATAAGGAATAAATCTCAAATATGCAGAGATTCAGAACATGTACTTTATCTTGCCTTCACTCCTCTTCCATACTTACTTACTTACTTACTTACTTACTTACTTACTTACTTATTTATTTATTTAATTTCTATACCGCCCTTCTCCCGAAGGACTCATCTCAAAGAACGCCAAAAAAGGCCACATTAAATATTCCATGTGAACATTTTCTGCATATCATAAAATGACACAGTAATAGTCCTCCTGATTCTTTATTTATTATTGTAATTACGGTAAGTTTCTGTTAGAATATCCTCTGTCTCTGTAGTATTTGTTTATGTCACTGGCCTGCTAAATAATCCTAGTTCATTTAAGTGTGTTTAAGCAACCTGGTTGTGTTCTTACTGACATGCTATTAGATGAACATAAATTGTCTACTGCTAACCTACTGCTGAAAGAAAGGGAGTTTTCAAAATATAGACTATTTTTGAACTGCTACCTTAAAAGGTGATAAGCTTCTATAGTGGAAAAATTGAAACACACAAGATTCCATCCATACTTTTGTGAGACTGAAGGGGTAGTTAATCTCTAACCTAGATGATTTTTTTTTTTTTGAAAAGTTAATGAGGTATTCTACTGCTTTTATTTAGCTGTTTGGCATATTCTCCCATATTCTTTTATGCTATGGTCAAAATATATTACAAAAAACCGCACAGTATCCAAATGTATGATTAAAAGTCTCTTAAACTGTTATGTGTGGCCAATTTACAGTCTCCTGAGATTTAAATTAGGAAAGTTTACACCCATCGTATTGATATGCAGGAACCTAGTAAAGACCTAGCTCTTCGCCTAGGTTTTTGGGGAAGGTGAATAGTGAGTCTCTTGAATGAAAGCTTTGGGCTGGCTTGTGTGTATGTGGGTTGCTTACGCTGTATGCTGTTTCAGGGCATTTGTTATTTCTTTTTATCATTTCCATTTTTTTTTTTATATTTAAGTGTAAGCTGCCCAAAGTTGTTGAGGGTTACAGTAGGTAGCCTAAAATTATAGAAATGAAAATAATTATCATTAAACCCCCAGTACTGTTTTATAGAAAAGATATGGATTATGCAATCAAAACAAATCCTATATACATTCTGAATGTTAGTGTGGTTTTTGTTTAAAAAAGAAATCCTATATTTACTGATAATTCACATTTTTTTTTCATTTTGAAAAAATCTCTCTTCATTCTCTTAGCCCCCCCCCCTTTCCCCTAACATATTTTGAGTAAAAGTGGCTAAGAATTTGGAGTATTAATTCCATATATTAAGAATGGGAAGAAGTTTTCTATCTATCTATCTATCTATCTATCTATCTATCTATCTATCTATCTAATCTATCTATCTATCTAGGGTAAATATACAGTACAATACAATTTTCAAACCTAAGGGATTCCTATCTTAAAGTTAAGATAGGATCTCCTTCTCTTTCCTCCAAGCTATAGTAATACAGAAGCTATATGTCAAAACATAACATACTGCAGTTATAACATAATCAAGGTAGGTCTTGGTGATTTGCAGGAGCTACTTCTGAAATGAGAAATGATACCTAGCATTCCATCTGACTGGCATCCAGATGAAGCTAATCACAATGACAGGTGCTATTCCATTCTCCCAATATTTTTCTGATATGTGAAAAACAAAATATATGATGCAAGCATGATCTTTATTTTATCACAAATAAAAGTCTTCTTTGGTAAAGAAAACCAAAGACAAATGTCTGATAATATTATTTAGTTTCCTATAAAAATGAAGCTAATAAGGCACAATTTCACAATGCAAGAAGTTTAGAAGAATTGTGCTTCACTTATAACATTAAACCAAGATGTTTGGTTTATTGTACTTGTAATGGCCAGGTTCATACATGCTAATTTATAATAGGTTTGATCACAGATCATGCTAAAACAAAAACAAAGCCATATTAGATCTTTATCTTTTATTTGTGTATTGTTATCCTTACATATCAGTGGTAGGTTGCTCCCGGTTCTGTCTGGTTCTTTAGAACCGGTAATAAAAGCAGCGGGAGGTTCCGCCCACCCGCCCTGTCATCATAATTGATGATCTGCGCATGCGTAGAAACGTCCGAGCTCCCATTGAGAACCACTAGTAAAGGAAAGTAGAACCCACCCTTATTACACATACATACACTTTGGACCCACTATGGAAGGGTGAATGCAGAAAACTCCCGGGAATAATCAGAAGAATATTGTACCTTGTTCTGCCAAGTGTTCTGACAGGAATTTCCTGACAGTGGGAATGATCAATCAATGGCCTTCTGGAATGATCAATCAATGGCTTGCCTTCTGGAATAATGGGTGCTCCGTTGCTAGAGGTTTTCAAGAAAAAACTGGACAACAATTTGTCCAGCATGGTATAAAGACTCCTGCTTTGGGCAAATGGTTGGACTAGAAGACCTACAATCAGGGGTGGGTTCTAATTTTTTTTACTACTGGTTCTGTGGGTGTGGCTTATTTTGTGGGTGTGGCTTGGAGGTCATGTGACTAGGTGGGCATGGCTAGCTGGTCAGAGTCATTTCTGGAAGGTCCTCACACTTACAACCAGTCCTCGCACTTACGACCTGACTCATTTGTTTGCTTTTAACACTGATCAGCTGTAGGATGGCCCTTTGAAGCCCCGTGGCAAGAGTTTAAACATTTTTTTTCCCTCTAGTCATCAGCTGGGACTAAGGAGGCAGCAATAGATTGTGGGTGGGACCAAATAAAAGGTAAGAATAACGTGGGTGGAGGGGTGGGGGGGAGGGCGGGGGGGAGAACCGGTTCGGTGACGTCATATCGTCACTGCTACCGGCTCTTCCGAACCGGACCAAACCGGGAGGAACCCACCACTGCCTACAAGGTTCCTTTCAGCCCTGTGATTCTATGACTCACACTTATGACTGCAGCATTCACCTTCTGTGACCTTCCCTGCTAGCTTCCCACAAGCAAAATCAATGGGGAAATCAGCAGGGAAGGTTGCAAGTCACTCTGCTAAGTCGCTTGCACTCTCCCCCATCTGGAAGTAGCCACCCCCCCCCAGCCCCACTGCACTTGTTCCTCAAGGGCCACCTACCCTCCCCCACCCAGGAGCAGCTACTCTTAATGCTATTGTGCCTGCCGGTCATCTGTACACCCTTCCCTGCCTGGCAGCAACCTCTTATCTGCGTGCCAGCCTGCTTGCAAGCCATCTAGGTCTTGCTTAACAAATTGCAATCCACACTAACCGGAGCAGAAGGGAGTGCTGGGATTGTATTGCTGAGCAATGCAGTCATGTTACTTCATTTTTCCTTTGCTTCACAGACCTGAGGAGGTCATAAATGTGAGAATTGGTTGCAAAGGTACTGTGTGTCATCACTGTCCTAACTGTGAGGGCTAGGGGTAATTGGAAGTATCTATTATTTAACAAAAATAAAAGTGGCAGTCTGTCTACAATTTAAATATGGTATTTTTAGCATTATCAGCAACTGTAGACTTGAGGATGGTAGAGACTGTAGCTCAAAGAAGCTAGGGAATTCCTGAGATAAGGAAGGCTGTCTGATGTTTAAATCATTTGAAATCTTTAATTCAGATGATCCATTTGGTACACACGTTTCTCTTTCCGTAATTAAATTTGTAACTGGTTGAGTTTTTATTTTCTCACAGAAAAATATGGAATGCAGGTGATTGCATTTGGAGGGGTATTCTTATACAAGAATTTAATGGTCTCTTGAGATGACATCATTATCTATACTTGTTTCCTTTGCAATGCTGTCAACACATGTTGCATTGCTAAAAAAAATATGAAGCAATCAATTCTTCCCTATGAAGTTTTGATTGGGATTGAAATTAACATGTGTTTTCTTGTATTTCTTATAAAAAGTTTACATAGGAGGTATCTGAAAATGATGAATGTTTTAAGAAATTTTACCATCCTAATGTCTTGATCATGTTATGTATGTTATGAGTTTTTACCATAAGCATTTAATATTGATAATTTCTTAAGCCATCTGCTCTACATATAGGAAATCTACTTTCTGTTTGATATATAACAGCTGCATTGAAGTCATGTAAAACCAGCATTATCTGAGGACGGTACTGCTTTACCAGCAAGAGGCTAGTAAGGACAGATAGTAGATAACTTAGTTCATTTGTTCTGTTGACATTCTGGCAGATAACAAATTTTAGGATTTCCCATTGTAATATCACACAGTATTTTTTCCCCTGGAGTCAGATGGAACTAGTGTTAATGGGTCATGCAATTTATTTTAACTATCATAGTTGAATTGCGCTTATTTCCCCACTTTCCACTCCTGCTCCCTATTAGGATCACATAACCTAATTTGATATCCATGAAATACTTGGCATAACCTATGCATAATAAGGCATCAGACAGCAAGTTTTTGCTCGATGGCATAAACATGCTGCTAAATAAACCACAACAAAATGCAGAATTCTTGAGCTGCTATATCGCATAAAGCTAGCTATAAATAGATCTTTGTACCACTAGAATATAAGGCAAGGTTGAATCGGTGTTTTTTCATTATTACTAGATAAGCACGGCTCCTCCTTATGCATAATAAATGCAATTCTTCTCATTAAAATCATTTAGCAGTTAATATATTTTAAAGTTACAAATTAAAGACCTCTCTCCTTCAGAAAACACATCATGCTCAGTTACTCCCACGCAATTTCCTTTGCAGCTAACAAGCCTATGACTATTTAAGGCCTTGTAAGGCATGTGGTTATTTTTGGATTTCTTTTGCTTTGTGAACATTTTCAGCTTTCAGCCTGACTATAAAGAGATTTTGTGATATGCACAAAATTTTTAAAAATGGGTTTCCCCTCTCTTCTTTATCTTTGTTTTAGAGTGATGCAAACTGTTTGGGCCAGAATAGAGTTTATGATACTGATCTAGTAATTAAATAAAAATGTTTAACAGATAAACATTTCAAATTAGATTGATGCTTTGAAGATCAAAGCATTCATTTCTGAGTTGGATTTTTAACCCCCAACTATTATACCATATTATCTGCTTAAAATATTTCCCCTTACTTCTTATTGTACACAATTTATAGAAACATAGAGGTGTTACCAATAATGTATGAAAAAGCAGGGGTCAGAAGTCTATGATCCTCATGTTATTACCAAACTAAAAGACCCAATATCCTTCACTATTCACATCTGAGCTTGGGTCTTGCAGTTCAGTACCTCCAGGTTCCAAATCTTAGAAGATAGAGTAATTAGAACACTTACTAGTCAGACATTCAAAGTAAGATTATGTCCATCGTATGAAAAACATTGGAGACACTTCAAATACAGTTTACCTTGTGCATTTTACGTGCACTTCTGTATTTTATTTAAGCATCTCTGTGCATAAGTATTCTTTATACTGCTGCCCCACACAGAATACACCTTCTGATTTAGCAAATATTCCCACGAGTGATCTACAAAATATCTGTGTAAATGAAATTAACATTGGGGTAGGAAGAAAATATATTCAATTAAAGGGACAAAGTTATAATAGAACTAAAATGAACAGTAGGAGAAAATATTACTTTCAATTTAATTTACTGAGATACACTTTACTTCAAGTGCAGGTAGTCTTCGACTTGCAACAGTTCATTTAGTGACCGTTAAAAGTTACAACAGCACTGAAAAAAGTGATTTATGACTGTTTTTCACAATTACAACCTTTGCAGCATCCCCACGATCATGTCAAGATCAAAATTCAGAATCTTCATACTTATGACCGTTGCTATGTCCCAAGGTCATATGATCCCCTTTTGCAACCTTCTGACAAACAGATTTGCTTAACAACCAGGTTACTAAGTTATCAACTACAGTGATTCACTTAACAACTATGGCAAGAAAGGTCGTAATATAAAGCAAAACTCGCTTAACAAATGTTTCACTTAACAATAGAAATTTTGAGCTCAATTGTGGCTGTAAGTTGAAGACTATAGATATTGCCCTTTTACTGCTAATTTAGCACAAGAGGGAAGTTCATTTTCCATTGCATATTAAGTATTATTTTAATCAAAATAAAACAGTCTATACACAATGCAGTTGCCTCCTGAAAAAGCACCTTTGGGACAACCATGACCTGGATGACTCTACAGACGTTTAGTCTATACATAGGGAAAAGTCAATTTTTGCTGCTGGAGGTATCTGTTGCTCTTTTATAGTGCTACAGCAAGCAAAAAAATATTGGTTCCTGATTATCTTGGAAAACAAGGTTTTTTTATTTTTTATTTTCTATTAATGCAAATGTGGTTCATTTTATCCCATTTGCTGCCATTCTCATTTCTATTTCTGGGCTATGTAAAGGGAATGCAAATGGACTGGTCATGAAACAAACTCTCCCTCCCTTCCCCATAGGTAGAGGAAATTTCCTAAAGCTCAGTAATGGATGCAGCTTCATCAGCAAGAGATTATGCTGTTATGCTGACCAAGTCTGTTTTTAGTCATTTCTGTGATTAAATACTGAAAGGTTTCAAATAATGATAGGCACAATGCTTGTGAATAGTATAGTGCAGACTTTCTGTAGGATGACTAATTGTAGGTAGCTTTACAGTATTTTAAGAGAAACTACACAATAATTAAAAGTAGCCTTATTATAAGAGAAAGAAGCAGCCGACAAAAGTATCTTACTGACTTACAGGAATCTGTCATTTAAACTCTGTAATTACAAGCATGTTTTGACTTCATGAAGTTGATTATATTCACTACTTATTTTGAGAATGTAAAAAGGATCACACGAAACCACTGCAATATATACAACATGGAACTTTAAGAGATTATTTTTTATATTCTTAATATTAATTTTTCAACAAAAATTCATTTACGCTATCCATTGTATAAATACCAAATGTCTTTTTTTAAAAAAACAAACTAGTTTTGTCTAAAATTACAGCCCTCACTGCTACCCTTTGGAGTAATTACCTCAGCTTTTTCCCCTTGTACCACACTAATTCTGAACTTCTGTGTCTGTCAAGAACTAAATATATCCTAGAATCATCCATAATGCCACTCACCAGTTCCTGAAAATGATACAAATTTTGTCTACAGTGTTATTTAGAATACATTAACTATGAATCTACAGCCCATTTTTAAAGGAAATTATTCTAATTTTCGGCTGCAGTACAGAAATGTGCAAAAGAAGCTGCCATATTCGGTAAAAATTATCTATCATAAATCTTATTAATGATTTCACTAAAGAGATATGGCAGCTAAACACATCTAATTCAATATTGCTCTGAATTCCCAAATTTTAGAACCTGATCTAAGGCCACAGCTTAAGACTAACTATATTTGGAAGGGAGGGGAGGTGCCAGCCTCATTAAAATGAAATGTTTTAATAATAGTCAAATAAGATTAAGGCAAACTGTACAATTTACAGTAATGATTTATACAAGCTGCTCTGTGCCTGACGATGAAACATGAGTGGATCACACAAGCCAAATAATGTTCACATGCCGCTCTAATACCCCCAAATTTATAGAAATGCATCCCAATTTTTCTAGTCCCAAAGGTCTTGGAAAAGGCTCCTATTGCTGTCTTTTGTACCAATATTCACAGCATTAAGCATAAGATATTTTTACCATCAAGAGGAAGAATGTGAATATTAATGGCAGTTGTTGATCAGCACTGTGTTGTTTTGAACAGATGCTGTGAAAAATAACCCAAGAATGATCATTTATCTAATATCCAAAGATCTATTTCACAAGGTTTAAGTTTATATTTAGATGATAGTATACAGCCTATGATCCCAGGCTTGTATACAATTTTCAGCTTAATTTAAAAATCCTCTGACAAAGATAATCGGTTCTAGGAATAGAAAGAATGGTGATTCCATCCTCCATTTTCTTCAGGCCTATCCACCATTAGGATGTGACTAGAATCCTCCACAGGTTACTTTATGTGGTCTTCGACGGAATTTGGTTATCTATGCTATTATATTCACAATTTCCTGCTTGTCAGAAGAAAGGACAACATAAGGAATTATTTTGGAGGGCATTTCACATACTACTTCATATACATGACTCCCTTCCCACCGACCATCCAAAAATCTACCTGTGTGCCAATCTATCACAAAAAAATTTGACACACATTACTAAATGTGTGACTCTGGCTAAGGAAAAAAACTGTATTCACTCTCCTCTTTCCTCACTCCCCTTAGCAAGACTGTGCTGGAGCTAGTTGAATCATTCCAAACAGCTGGGTGATTAATGAAGTCTATTGTATTCACATCAGCACCATTATTTGATTAAATCAGAGCTTATGCAAACAGCAAATCACATGGGTGAAGACACACATCTTATTCCCACTGAAATATTTTTAGTCAATTTCTTCAAATGACTATGGCCCTAAATGCTGCTGAAACGTAAAAGCAAAAAGCAAAACAAAATGCCTGAAATCAACCAAGGATCTCCAACTTTTATAGGAGTATAAATTCAAATCCTGCTGTCGCAAACGCCCCAGGCTCCATTTCAGTCTTACAAGTTGATAAATATTTTTAAAGGCACTAATAGCTGTCATCAGAAATGGTTTCATTTGTCTAAAACAGATTTTATAAAATCCCAACATCTATCCTCTTCAGAAGACTGTGGTCTTGCTTATCTATAAAGCTTAACATCTCAAATTGTGACCACATTGTCTGCCTAGCACTTTGGAAGACAGCTCTAATTCTTTTCTGCTAGGCCTGGTTGCTAAGGTGCCAGCTGCTCAGCCAATTCCAGCTGAAACGCAGATCTTTCAAGGGGGTACAAAGGGCTTCATTATCTTTTCTCAGAGCACTCACATGGAGAGAATGAAGCTCTTGCTGGCCCCCTCTCTCTTGAATAATTCCAACCACTCAATCATGCCCATTTACATATGAAGAGCCATGGAAGGGAAAGAATCCAACCTGAGCAAGTTTCAGAAGTTATACCCTGTGTCTCTGCTAGACGTTATTCTCAGAAATCAAAGCACTCTTCAGGTCCATGCCTTCAGAACCCAATAACTTTAACATTGTCAACCTTGACGCATAGTTAAATAATTTCTAAAAGGTTATAATAAAAAGATACATTTGTCAATAATGCTACTCTTAAAGCCAGACACCTAATAATGGCATGAAGATTTTCATCCATAAGATGGCACTTAAAATAGTTTGCAGAAATGTTTGAAAACAATTTACCAGGCAAACCCACACATTAATTTAAAAAAAAAAAAACAGCTGAAGAACAATAGAGAAATTAGTGACAAAAATAGACTTTTACAGAATGTTTAATTGGTTTCAAAGAGTACTACAGAAAATGTGTGTTAAAAATAAAAAAATAAACTAACAGAAGAGATAACGGTATCAGAGATATTAACCACTTATAATTCCAGTTAATTTTCACTTGTGATAAGTGGTAAGTCTACAATGCAAAGGGAAAGGACCATTTTTCAAGAGAGATAAGTGTAGAAAGTATGTAATTTGGAGGAAAACTAATAAAAATTAGGACCAATGAAATAGAAATTATATGCTTTTTTCTTCACTGAAACAGCTGATTGGAAATGACAAGCTTAACAACTTAGAATTATCATCAATAATACTGTAACTTGTTTCAATAATTGGTTCAAAGCAAGAATTTTAGTATGTGGCAGACTTAAAATGTATTTTTAAAACACTAGTTGAGTTATCTTAATCATAATTTGGGAAGACTACTTAAAATGTGAGTAAATTATCTTCAAAGTCCAGCCTGAGCTTCTTTTAACTATTAAAGTATTTATGGGTGTTTTGTCTATGGATATTCTCAGTCATTCAGGTCATGGTTGTCTCAAAAATAGGATTTTTTTTTCAAAAGGTAACTTTCGTTGAAGAAGTTGTTGGGATGAGAAGCGAAAGTCTTCAAGGAAAAAAGCAAAGCCCAGTTGCCTTTTGAAGAAAAAAGCTTGTATTGGACATTATGGGTGTTTTCTTCTAACATTTTAGAATACTAAAATTCTGAAATCTTCAAAAAAAATTAAAAAATGATGTTGTTAAACACACAAATTAGTATCTATTACAATGTATGTATTTTTTTATCTTCGCAAGGGTTTTTCATTTCTTTTTTGTCACCATTTTAAAAACAGTAAAATAATAAATTAAAATACACATACCACAAATTAATGCCTATCAGATTAGAGAATGTCCAAATTAATGTTAAGTTAAACGCCATGAAAGTCCTGATTTGGACAACACAGGAATAACTATGGAGAATCTTCTTAGTTATTTGCCTTTGATCAGGAATTTAAGAAGTCATATTTCAGCCTTTCCAAAATCCATATGGGTTGTAAAACTCTTGAAGCTTGGTTTTTCTTTATCGCTATTCAGTAATATCAAAATTGACAAATATTATTAGGTTCCAGGTGTATTTAAACCACTAACAAAACTAAACTTTAGTAGAAACAATTGCTTAAGAGACTATTGAAAAATATATGGCAGTCTATCAAGCTCCAAATATATCTGAGAAATTGTTTATTATGTAAATCACAAATGGACAAGCTTGATTGAATCCCACCTCATGACAGGAATTATAATTTCTATTATAGTAAGGTATAACTTAAGTGAAGTTTCAAAGGTTTCCATTAATGGTAGCAAAAGATGTTTTCATCTGAATTTGAGAGTCTCTCTTCCCATACTAAAATTCATCCAGGGAAAGAAAAATAAGTGAGTCTGCTTCTACTAAAAGCCACTAACATGTGTCTAAATCTCTATCTGATCCAATTTCTAATCACAGATCTGCTCTGTTTTTTAATAATTCACCAAATTATAGATGGGTTAAAATCTAAACATGTTTATCATTGTTATCATTCATATTTTTTAATTTTAACATATACTGATATACACATCTCCAGGTAATCTATTAGATATATAAATAACTAATGATTGATTGATAGATGCAACATTCCTGTTAAAACACAAGTACAGATGGCTGTGAACATCCCTGCAGATTATGTTGTTACAGATGGTTGTATCTTATTAGCACTCTAATGGACCTCTAACAACAACAAAAAAATCAATTAATCTATTAAGCAGACTTTAAATAAATGACCACAAATATTTGCATTTATTGCATCTCTAATTAATTATTTTCCTTAAACATTTTCTCTCAAGAGTTTTTAATTTTGCTATCACCTTGGGAATGATATCACACGAGTTGTCTTGTGATAAAATCAAACAGATGTTTGAATTCAGAGGCTTCTTTAAATTCATCCTATGTCCATTGCACATTACAGCCAAGCTGTAACCAAGAAGAATTTCAATGGTTATAGTTCTGGGCTACATATGATTACTGCATATATACTTTCCTGTTAAATAAATGTACAGACATCTAGGAATTTGGACCAAGTCCCTTTTCTGGACATAGAAAATCTTAAAGATGTATACACAATGAATTTTATTTCATTATTTTAGGGGTATGTAGGCCTATCTGCATTCTATGTATGGTGGTTTCTTAGCATTTGTAAAATAAGGCCAATTAGTGTAAAATAGAATTTAAGCTTTTGTTCACAATCAAACGGTCCCTATCATCTCATCAAGTGGAGTGGTAAGTGGAGATGCCCTGCCCATATGATCACTTGCAGTTTCCTCCTCAGAGCAACAAATTTGATTAAATTCCAGCTCTCCTAAAGTACAAAAAATTGCTACAAATATAACTTTGCAATTGAACATTCAAAGTAAGCAGGTTCCTACTGAAAAGAAATTCTGTTGCATTTCACCTTCCAGTTATGTCCTGATTTCTTATGTTGTTTTTTTTTTATTAGTTGCTAAGACACTGTTTGATCTTTGTGCCTTCTTTTAACACTGAGCAGCTGAAGGGTTTGTACCTCAATCTTAGGAACTAATTTTGTTTTGTTTTTTAAAAATAATAATTTTGCCAAAATTAAATTTAATTTTAAATTGGCCAAGAAGAAAAGTAACACAAACTAAGGATGACGATCTGAAACTGTTGGGATGCTCAGATTTTTTGGGAGGGAAAATATAGCGCCTCATTTTTAATTGGATAACTAGTGGGAGGGCTGGCTTGTTCATCCAGTATTCTTGGTGTTTCCTTAATAGTGGCAATGAAGACAACTGTTAGTCATTTTAAAAGTTATTATGACAGTAGGGGAAGTAAAAAGAAAAATGGAAGTTCATCCATGTAGCACACTTGGAAGATGTGCCACAACTTTGCAAATGAACAAATGCTTTAGATATAAAATGAGAAAAATGATAGATGACCGAATTTTTGCAACAAAAATTTGTTTCTTTTAGAATATTATTTATGCTCACAGGACATTGTGATGCAGATAGTGCATGTTCTATTTCTATATATTTGAAATATAATTTGCAAATATCAGACTTTTTTTAGCACCAGAATTTTATGAAGAAACAACACTGAATAAATAATCATAGCTAAAGAAAAAGCAGTTATTCTTTAGAGTTAGCATTAAGGCTAAAGTTATACATCAGGAAAAACATGCATTGTTAATCAATCTGCCTAGCCATAGCTGGAAGGCAAGATTGTCCATGAAGTACATTTAAATAATCGATTCTAAAGTCAACTTGCAAACACATCAGAGCAAGATGTCAGAGAGTGAATAATTTTGACGATTGTTTGGAAGCCTCATTTCAGTTATGACTACCAGTTCAGATCTCATGATCTCCTAGTTTTTCTCCAACTCTGTCAAACTAACAAAGCTATTGTTGGTTTTGTCCTAGACAGCCATTTATGCACTGATTGGGACAATAACTTTCATTTACTAGCTGGATATTAAGGCAGGAGGAGACCTACTTTTTATTATTTTGACAAAATAGTCCTTTTCTCTCATATTTTCTACATTACATAGGCAGAAATAAGGAAAAAGAAAAAAAACTTAGATATGAAGCCAATTTTCTAAAAGATAAAGTTGGTAACAACCAAGTCAAAAATAACACTTTTATATTAAAAGTAATAATTCTTTAGTCTCTTCCTTATTCCTGATATTAAATTACATTTGTTACAACATAAAATAAGTTATCACGGAAGAGTTCCTTTTTAAAAGAAATATTGAGATATGCGATGAGCTTCAATCTTCTATAGACAATTGAATTGCTCCTCTCATTCCAAAAAAACAAGCAGCACAAACCTAGAATCATATATGTTTCTACATTTTAGGGCAGGATACTATAAATAATGCTAGTGGGGAAACAGAAGAATTAATTACTGTCAAAAGTAATTCATTCAATTAACTGAAGGTCATGAAGCACTTGGACCTTCTGTTAATTTTAGTTTATATTATATATGAATATTAATAAGGATGTTTTTATTGTAGAAAGAGAAGATATTTTGCATATCATAATTCCAACATAGTGCTTTTGAGAGGTTCATTACCTAAGGGATACTTGAAGCACTATTTAGAAATTCATGAAAGAATGTCATGGAACCAAATCCAATCTATTTAAGGTTAAATTCCTTGCCATGTTTTGATGAGCACAGTACCATGATAAATGTACTTTCCCATCTGTTCTTGCTATATAATTGAATAATATGAAGCATTAAAAGCAAATAGTTCTTCAATCAACGAATGCATACAGCAAAGTTTAGTAATAATCAGACCCTCTTCTCTTTGATTAAAAAGTCTACACTGAGGAAACACTGCAGAAAAAAAAATGCATTAATACATCAATGTATTGAGCCTGGTGGCTCAGCAGACAGATACCATTGTGATTAACACCAGCTGTCTGCAATTACTGTAAGTTCGAATCTCACCAGGCTCAAGGTTGACTCAGCCTTCCATCCTTGTTAAGGTAGGTAAATTGAGGACCCAGTTTGTGGGGGCAATGAGTTGACTTTGTATAAATATACAAAAGTATGAAGGCTATTCATTGGGACGCCCTGCGCACAGTCACTCACGCCCTCGTCAGTCGTCCCCGGCT
Organism: Pituophis catenifer annectens; assembly: GCF_029215685.1. Taxonomy (NCBI): domain Eukaryota; kingdom Metazoa; phylum Chordata; class Lepidosauria; order Squamata; family Colubridae; genus Pituophis; species Pituophis catenifer. The sequence continues at coordinate 238,622,585 of NW_027256882.1, forward strand.
GGACTATTGTAATGCTCTCTACATGGGGCTCCCCGGAGGCTCCAGCTGGTCCAGAATGCAGCCACGTGAGTAATAATGGGGGAGACTCGTCGCTCCCATGTAACATCCATCTTGCGTGAGCTGCACTGGCTTCTGGTGGTCTTCCAGGTGCGCTTCAAGGTGTTGGTTACCACCTTTAAAGCGCTCCATGGCTTAGGACTTGGTTATCTACAGGACCGCATTCTGCCACCAATTGCCTCCCACCGACCAATATGCTCCCACAGAGAGGGCCTCCTCAGGGTGCCGTCAGCCAAACAATGTAGGCTGGCGACCCCCAGGAGGAGAGCCTTCTCTGTGGGGGCCCCGGCCCTATGGAATGAACTGCCCCCGGACATACAAAGGATCCCCGACCTCCGTGCCTTCCATCGTGCTCTGAAGACCCTATTATTCCAGCAAGCTGGACTGACAGGATAAAGGTTTTTTAAATTGGGTTTTGATAGGGGTTTTAAAATGATCTTAGTTGGATGTTTTAAATTTGGCCGAATGATTGAATTATTTTAATAAGCTTTTAATTTTTGTTGTACATTTTTTACCATGGCTGTTCACCGCCCTGAGTCCCTCGGGAGAAGGGCGATATACAAATATAATAAACTAATTAACTAACTAATTATTGCTTAACGCATTGTAAGCCGCTCTGAGTCTCCGAAGAAGGGCAGCATATAAATCAATTTTTTTAAAAAAATGTACAAAATACTGCTTTGAAAAGCTACAAAAACAAAAATCTGTGAAATTGTATTGTGTGAAAGAGATTGAAGAAAAGGCTAGAACAAAAAATAATCCCATTTGCGTGAAGTCTATCAAGTTGCAGGTAATAACATCTTAGATAGAAGATGATGAAGTTTGTCGGGGAACATGAATTTAAGATTTAAATTATTTCAATCCTGCATATTCATATTCCCACCAGTAAATCAATGGGAAGCAAATGTCCAAGTGAACTTAATTAGATCCAAGTAGCCTTCTAGGAAATGCTTCAGGTTTAGATGATGAAGTTTGTGATTCTCAAATCCTTATACTCTGACCCTTTTCCACAGAAGACCCAATGACTTCAATATTTTGTGAAGAAAAACATTCTCATATTTTACAGACAAAAGGAAGTTCAAAAACAAAGGATTTTCCACCTAATTTTAAAGTGGAGCATTACCATAAAAACTATTAATATTTACATTCAAAGGGAAATACAATGATTATTTTTATTTTATTTATTTAAAATATATTCTACACCAGTTATCAAGGTCTCTCATATAAAAGATGGGTTCTGAGATGGGCTGTCATACAAGTCTTTTAAATAAATAAAATAACGTTTCCCCAACCCCCAATAATATAATAATCTACTTTATCTTCAGGTACTTTTAAAGCTCAATTGATTCCTCCTTAGGTATATGTCACATTGTCTTCTGGGCAGATCTTTATAATCTAGTCTTCTCTAGACTAAAAACTACATAGCCTAGATTCTTCCATTTTTTATTCATTTATCAAACTAAATTGCTCATGTAATTTATAATATAAAAAAAGAATTTATATTTTTAAATGTTTCATTTAAAAGTATTTTAAAGTATATTTTAAAATATACAAATATATTTGTGAACAAATACTTATTTATATTTAAATATTATGAAAATGGGAAAGTGAAAATGAATGGATTAGCCAAATATACATATAAAGAATGAAGTACTCAAAGTAGCTGTAAAGTACATTCACTATGGGAAAGAAGCTAGCTGTATAACATGATGTTATAAGCTCTCAATTAACCTTCCCAGCTGTTGGTATAATCGCATTGCTAAGACCAAACAGTTTGTTCTCTTTAAATCTCTTTCTCCTCAATCTCTCTGCTCTGTTGGGGGGAAAAGGTTAGGCAAAGGAGAGATGCCTACAGAAATTGCTTGCTTTCCTCCTACCCTTCACCCCACAGAGGGAAGAGATTGAAGAGAATGAGATTTCAAAAGAATACTGTCAGCTGTTTGTGTAGCATGCCTGTGGTTCTCAATCCCTGGCTGCCCCAGGTTGCCAGCATGATCTCGCTTCTTTCAAGAATAGCAAATAGTTTACTATCTTGCAATTCCTTCTTCAATATATTTGTTCTGCAAGAAGGGAAAAAAAGAAAAATATCACAGGTCAGGTACAGGAGATATACTGACTATAATGACAATCACGTGACGGAGGAATGCTGCAAATATTGTTAATTGGTTATAAAGGGGCCATAAAGTTCTTTTTAAGCATTGTAACAACCTTGAAAGGTTGCTAAATGAATGGTCAGTAAGCAAGGGCTACCTGTAATAACTTCAGAACAAGCAACATTGATCGTGCCTCTTTAGAAAGGACAGGAATATAAAACACTTAGCAATATCGAAAGAAGCACCTCAGGAAGCTACTAATGGATGTTGAGAGTGACAAATTTGTCTAATAAGTTGGATTCAGGGATCAAACGGGAAAATATCAAGCACAGATGGCAAACTGCTATCCTCCTTAGAACTGCTGAAGAGGCAATTAATGTGCTAATGGTTGTAATCAACAAAGATGTACAACCAAAACTGTGGTTGGAAAAGATGGGTGAATAAATCTGTATTAAAAAGAGAATGTGCAAAATACTCAACCTAATTCTCACCTAAAGTTATGTTTAATATGCTACTTAGAAAAATGGGACCATATTTGGAAAGAGAAATGCCAAATTTATTTATTTATTTATTTATTATATTTCTATACCGCCTTTCTCCCATAGGACTCAAGGCGGTGTACAGTCAAGAAAAATATAGACACACAAACATCATAAAATTGCTAATTAAAATTATTACTTAGTTTGGTCAATTAAATAAAACCCAGAATTAGATAACATTTAAAAAATCATTCACATGTTTGTATGTTTAGCCCTGCCTGTTGGAACATCAGGGTCTTGAGGGCACGGCAGAAAGCATGGAGATCAGGGATATTCCGTATCTCCGGGGGCAGTTCATTCCAAAGGGTTGGAGCCCCCACAGAGAAGGCCCTCCCCCTGGGAGTCGCCAGTCGACATAATTTGACTGACGGTACCCTGAGTAGTCCCTCCCTGTGAGAACGAACTGATCGGTGGGAGGCTATTGGTGGCCAAAGACGGTCTCGTAGGTACCCAGGTCCTAAGCCATGGACCGCTTTAAAGGTGATAACTAACACCTTGAATCGCACCCGGAAGACCACCGAGAGCCAGTGCAGCTCGCATAGGAGAGGTGTTACATGGGCGTAACGAGCTGCGCCCATAATCACCCGTGCGGCTACGTTCTGGACCAGTTGGAGCCTCCGGGTGCTTTTCAAGGGGAGCCCCATGTAGAGAGCATTACAGTAGTCCATATGGGAGATAACTAGGGCTTGAGTGACAAATGTACAGACAGATGTCAAAATAGTCAAGGAAACTTAAATAATGTCAACTAGCATGTTTAGTGAATTTATATGGAAAACAAAAAAATGAAGGCGGGGTATAATTTTATCTTCTTAGGTTCTAATGAAATAATTAGATGTTTTGTTAAAAGATGACTAACATCACAACAAGCCACTGAATAAATACCTAGTTTACATTGTTCATTTTCAATGTAGGAATGCAATATGCAAAATTTTTATATACAGAGGACGACTGACTCCAGTAAGATCCTTGCACATCATTATTCATAGAAGATCCACAGTGGGAGAGTGGTACAGCTATCGTTTGGTGGTCAGTCGTTGCCCTTATTAGCATCTTGAAAATAAAATTGAGTGAATAATCCACAATGAATTTTACAGAACAAACTGCATACAGATAGTCCTCAACTTACAACCGGTCACTTAATGAAGATATGACAAACTTATGACCACTCCTTGAAGTTATGACTGCTATCCTACTTCCCCAGTCACGTAATGGCATTTTGGGCGATTACATTTATGACGAGTTGTAGAATTCTGCAATCATGTGTCCATGATTTGCAATTTTTTTTGCTGCTTTCTAGCAGAATGCCAAAAAAAATGCCCATTGGATTCGCTTAATGGCCACAATGATCTACTTTACAATCATTGTAAAGATGATCATAAAATCAAGTCGTGTCACATTTTGTGCCATGACAGCAACAACTTACAATCAAGATTCCAAGATCCATTGTAATCATAATTTGAGGACTATCTGTACTAGGATTAATACTCTCTCAGGCTAGCATCTTGCAAGCTAACTGAAGCTGTTTGTTAGCTGCTGAATCAGACTCAGGTGGCTGCAGTGGACTTTTCCTATTTCTTATCCACTTCTTGGTCATTGTAACCATTCTAAATAAAATGTAATTACACACCCATTTAATTTTACTTTTATTACACACATTCAAAACCACAAAACAATTTGCTCTCTTTCTCAATAGAGCAAATTACAGAACAGAGTAAAAGACTAATAATTATTATAAGCAATAAGACTAATTCTGAAAAACTGAAAATTTAAGAAGTGATACAAAACTAATTAACTCTGGGGCATACTTCTGTGAACCTGTGTAACTGAACAAAAACATTTACCAGCTCTAAGAATTACACTTTTCTTGACATTGGCTATTCCAATATTTGTATTCCAATCCAATCCAAATATTTCATGGAGAATTGATTAAGACCTATTATCTAATTACTCTGCCTGATAGAAATTGCAAAAGAATCCTACATGATTTAGTAATTTTGTTGCTTCACAAATCTCTTCAGATTAAGTATCTTTCAAGCCAATAATAGAGATCAAAGTGGTGAAAAGGTGGGCTTTTTCATCTTCTCTCTGTGCTTGCTTACTGATAATGATTTGATTTAGGAAATAAAATTAGTATGTTTATGGTATAAGACTACTAGTTTACTGAGAAAGAAAGTTCAGCAGCTATTCCACCAGACTGCACCAGAGTAAGAGAAAAATCAAGTTACCATAAATCCTGCTGATAAAATAGGCCTATTTCATAAGGATATGCTTATGAAATAGGCCTTCAGTAGATTATTCAGTAGCCATATTATCAGTCTGTAGTATGACAAGAGGTGAAGGGGAGAAAAGTGAGCCATATCATCTGAGACAGTGATATTGTTCTGTTCTACTCCATGAGTTGCTTTGCTCTCACTGGCCATGAAAAGAAACCAAGAGTAGCCAACAGTATCATAGCATTTCAGTTGTATTACTGTGTTTCCCTGAAAATAAGACCCTGTCTTATATTTTTTTGAACCCTGAAATAAGCGCTTGGCCTTATTGCCATGCGCTCAAAAGCCCGATTGGGCTTATTATCAGGGGATGTCTTATTTTGGGGGAAACAGGGTATATCAAATTACAATGAAAACTGTGTAACATCAATAAGTCGGGCCTGATTTTTGTTTTCCTTTTCATTCCCAACCTCATTTTTCATTATGTCTTGCCTTTTTAGATTTTAAATATGAGGGTTGTATAGGGCCATAGTCCTCAGTTTATGACCACAATTGAGCCCAAAGTTTGTTTGTCCCATTTTACAAGCTTTCTTGCCACAGTTGTTAAGTGAATCACTGCAATTGATAGCTTAGTAATATGATTGGTAAGTGAGTCTGGCTTCCCCGTTGACATTGCTTGTCAGAAGGTCGCAAAAGGGGATCACATGACCCCCCAGGACACTGCAGCCGACATAAATATGAGTCAGTTGCCAACCCTCTGAATTTTGACCACATGACCATGAGGATGCTACAATGGTCATAAGTGTGAAAAACGGTCATAAGTCACTTTTTTTCAGTGCTGTTGTAACTTTGAACGGTTCACTAAATGAACTGTTCTAAATCGAGGACTACCTGTAATTATTGGTTTAGCCTTTCCAGATGAAACACAGGATAGAAATACTGGAAATAAATGGATAAAATCAAATCATTAGCAAATATGGCACCTTCTGGTATTTACATCTGATGTATTAGCCAGTAATATTTAAGTAAATTAACTGGTTTATTTTTAGCACTAATAGAACCACTGGGACACAGCAGTGGATTATCTGGCCTTATAGTAAAGCAACAGCATGCTCAGTCATTAATGTAATTATATAATTAATATTAATCATGTTATATTCACTGTTAACTATTATTAACTACAGTAATTCACTATTAATGATTTATGTTCTGTCATAAGATTTTATCATAATTTGAATCACAGTGATATTAATATTTAAATATGAAGGAAAGGAGATTACAGGCTGTGTTGTGAGCAGCTTCCCTTTCAGGATTTTGTCTTTAGCAGATAGGGAATATCAGAAATTGGATTTGTGAGAAAAAGACTGTATCGGTCTTAATATTTCACATATGACTGAGGCCTCCTATGGCAATTATTTAAACACACATATTCTTATAGACATACACATATAATGCAAGCTGTGTTATCTTTACATCCATCAATCCATCCATATATATATATATATATATATATATATATATATATATATATATATTTCTGTCCAGCTATCAAACCTATTTGAAGCCACTATCCTGACCAGGCAACCTATGTTGTCATGTCCCAATGAGATCTACCTTCTTGAACACTGATCAAACTGTAATACTGGCTTATTCTTTCAAAAGCTAAAGTACAATAAACTACCAAGAAGCGGTCACATTCCGAGCCACAGATGAATCATAGTTGATAAAACACCCAACACCTTTGCATTATGCAAAAGTTAGATACGTTCACAATATTTCATTCAAAGTAATCCGAATGAGAAAGATAAATAATGATATATGGACAATTCAATATGTTATTAAGGATGTTACGCTCCAGGATTAGCAAAAAGACACACTTCCTAACTTTCAGTTAGATAGTTTAGATAAAGTTTATCTAACTTTCTGTTAGATAAACTAAAAGAATCTGAACATTATTTTAACATTACTTAGCAGCACAAAGAATACAGTGCCTATGCAGAATGTCAGACGATTCCTCAAAAAGTTGCGGTAATATGCTAATATCATCATTTGCTACACAGAAAAATTTTAAAGAAAGGGGAAAAGGAACTTCCAATGAGACACAGTAGTCTATGCTAATTATTACAACTGTGATTGAGCTCTATAATAAATATTGTAAAAGGAGCAGTTTAAGAAAAATCAAGAAAAAAAATATCAAATACATATAACATATTTCCATTCTGGTTTCCAAAACCTGCAAACACATGGTTAGGTTGTGGTTATGTCATGGTTTGAATAACCAATGGTTCACAGATCAAGTTTACATAAACCATGATTTAAACCTCTATACCAGGGATCCCCAATTCCTAGTCCGTGGCCCATTGCTGGACCACACCTGTTCGGAAACGGACGTTGTCTGGTCTGAACGTCCATTTTCTGGGCGCTGCGACCACAATCCATAGATGGGTTCTATTCCACTTGTCCTGACAGTTAGAGTGAAAAAAAAAAAAAAATTTCTCCTTCGTGCTATGACCACACCCACCTTTCCCAAGAACCTCCAGTCTTTTTTGTCACGAGGACACTGGAACCAGACCATGAACAGTAAGAAACAACAACTCGGACAACGATCAAAGTCAAATCCAACAAATGAGCAGGAAGCCCCAACAAAAAGGGTGGGGATGGATTGTGGTCGCAGCGCCCAGAAAATGGACGTTCAGACCAGACAACGTCCGTTTTCCAGTGCGCTGCTCCCACAATCCATAGATGGGATATACCCAAGTTCACGGTCCCTGGGCGGGAGGCTTACTGCTCCCGTGTCCCGGGTCAGACACCACATTTTGCAACACCCTGCGGCCAAAAGAGGCCTCCGCCGAGGCATACGTATCGATCTTATAATGTCTAATAAAGGGTGATGCAGATGTCCACGTGGCCGCTCTGCAAATATCCAGTACTGAAGCCTGGGAAGACCAAGCAGCTGTTGCGGCAGCACTGCGAGTAGAGTGTGGTAGGATCTTGCCAGGTACAGGCTTGGCCTTGATCTCATAAGACATGGAGATACAGGCTTTAATCCAACGCCCCACTGTAGGGGCCGAGACCTTCAACCCCATAGAAGTCGGGTGAAACGACACCAACATGGCCTCCGTACGACGGAAGGAGGCAGTGCGACGAATATAGTGCTTCAGAGCCCGTCTAACGTCCAGACGATGCCAGCGCCGCTCTTGACGATGCCGAGGTGATGGGCAAAAATCCGGTAACACCAGTTCTTGAGACCGGTGAAACAGAGAGTTCACCTTGGGTGTAAAGGTTGGATCCAACCTCAAGACGACTGTGTTGCTGTGGAAGATACAAAGGTCCTTCCGTATTGACAAAGCTGCCAACTCTGACACCCGCCTCGCAGATGTAATGGCGAGTAGGAATGCCACCTTAAAAGATAGATGTTTAAGAGAAATGGAGTCCAGCGGTTCAAACGGTGGCTCCACAAGTGTCTGTAATACAAAGGGAAGGTCCCAGGAAGGAAATCGGTGCACTATGGGAGGAGAAATATTAGAAGCCCCATGCAAGAAACTCTTAACTCGAGGGTGATGGGCCAACGTCGGATAGGGCGCACAAGTGAGCACAGTAGATAATGCGGCGGTCTGTCTGCGCAGTGTGGAAGGTGCGAGACCCTTCTTCAGGCCAGCTTGAAGAAATTCCAGGATTGAAGGAACATCCGCTGACGCCGGATCCAAGTGCCGCTCGCCACACCAAATGCAGAACGCTTTCCAAGTTGCCTGATAAATTCTGGATGTCGATGGTCGGCGAGATGCCTGAATGACTCCGATCACCTCATCTGATAGACAATCTCTCCTCATGATGGCCCTCTCAAGTGCCAGACGGTCAACTTGAGCCACTGAGGGTCCGGATGACGGATGGCACCCTGGCACAGAGAGAGCCGATGAGGAGGAATCACCCACGCGGGGGAAGCCGACAGGGCCACCAGATCCGCGTACCACTGTCTCCGAGGCCAGTTGGGCGCCACCAGAAGGAGCTCTGCGTTTTCGGCTAACAGTTTTCGGATTACTCTGGAGATCAGAGGTATTGGTGGAAACGCATACAGAAGGCCCTCCGGCCACGGGCATCTGAGGGCGTCGCAGTCCTCCGCTCTCGGGTGCGGATACCTGGAAAAGAAGCGTGGGAGGTGGGAGTTCAGGTGGGAGGCGAACAGATCTACGACCGGTGTTCCGAATCGCGCGGTGAGCTCTAGGAACAGGTGGGGGTGCAACTGCCATTCGGCAGGGTCTATCCGCTCCCTGCTGAGCCAGTCCGCCTGTACATTGTCCACCCCCGATATGTGGTCCGCTCTGATGGAGGACAGGTGACGTTCTGCCCACTGGAACAATCTTTCCGACTCGACCATGAGCGCCTTCGATCTCGTACCCCCCTGTCGGTTGACATGCGCTTTGGCGGATACGTTGTCTGTTAGGATCAGCACGTGGGCGCCTTCGAGCGTGGACTGGAATTGTAGGAGAGCCAGCCGAATCGCCCGGAGCTCCAACAGGTTGATGTTCTTCTGTCTCTCCGTCGGAGACCACTGGCCCTGTGTCACTAGGTGTAAGAGATGGGCGCCCCAACCCTGGAGACTGGCGTCCGAGGTAAGGACCAGTCGATCTGGCTCTAGGAAGTAGGAGCCTCGAGTGACCGCTGGAGAGATCCACCACCTCAGGGAGAGCCGAATCTTTGGTGGCAAAACCACCTTGCGGGCCGATGTGCTGCGCCCCGACCTCTGAAAGGGGAGGAGGTACCACTGCAGGGGGCGATAATGGCTTCGTGCCCACGGTACAATGTCGAAAGCCGACACCATCTTCCCCAAAATCTGTGACAGCGAGATCAGGGGAACTCGGCGTTGGCTCAAGCTTTGATTGATGGACTCCCGGATACTTTTGATTCTGTCGGGAGATAAGGCAACTTGCCCAACAGCCGAGTCTATCACCGCCCCAAGGTGTAAGATACGCGTGGACGGGACGAGATGACTCTTTGCAACGTTGATGGTGAACCCATGTCGTTGGAAGGTATCGATCACACAGGTAATGTCGTTGCGGGCCGCTGTAGCTGAACTGGACAGAACCAGGATGTCGTCCAGGTAACACAAGACTCGAACAGGGACGGTTCGTAGGGAGGCCGCCACCACCGCTACCAATTTTGTGAACGTCCTGGGGGCAGAGGAAAGCCCAAAGGGCATTGCACAATACTGGTAGTGGCAGCCCGAATATTCGAATCGGAGGAAGCGACGGTGGGCGGGATGCACCGGGACATGAAGGTACGCCTCCCGGAGGTCCACGGACTGTAGGAAGTCCCCTTGTCTGACGCAGCCAAGGATTGAGCGGAGGGAGTGCATCTTGAACCTTCGATAGAGCACCGACAGGTTCAAGGTTTTCAGATTGAGTATGCCCCTCCAGCCCCCCGATGTTTTGGGGACCAAAAACAGACCTGAGTAGAAGCCGAGCCCCTGGTGCTCCGCTGGGACCGGTTCTATGGCCCTGATGGACAGTAAATGTTGGATCTCTTCTTCCATCAGCGCCCTCCTGACCGGAGAAGATGGAATTGGACAACGCAGGAAACGATGTGGAGGTTGTCCGGTGAATTCTATCCGCAGTCCGTGGGCAATGGTTCGGAGCACCCAATTGTCCGCAGTTGACGCCTCCCATTGACGATAAAACCGCTGGAGTCGACCGCCGATGGGGGCGGGTGTCAGGGCGTCACTTGCCTCTGCGAAAAGGCTTGTACCCGGATCCTCGGCCAGGTTTCCTAGCTGGGGGCTGGTACCTCCCCCGATCTCTGGACTGCTGTCGATCCGGGTATCTGTCCCCTCCAAAGGATGAGAAACGTTGAGAAGAAGATCCCCCTGATCCCGAATATGCCCGAAAGGGCTGTCGTTGGGGGTACAGGGCGTACCGGCGTTCAGGACGCCGAAAGGAAGAAGGGAGGACTTTTCTCTTGTCCTTATCCTCTATTAACAGCGGATCCAAAGATGTCCCGAACAGCTTGGCACTTTCATAAGGGGCAGCCGCCAGTTTCCACTTTGCCTTGGCCTCCGCTTTCCAGTTGCGGAGCCAAAACAAGCGGCGTGATGTAACCGTCGAGGCCATCATACGGGAGGCGAATTTCGCCGAAGACAAGGAAGCGTCCGCAGAATATTCGACGGCCGCCACTATTTTATTGATATCTTGGTGCCACCTGGTTTCTTCCGGAGGCAGACGCTCTTGAAGCTGTCTTAGCCAGATCAGAGTCGCCCTGTTAAAAAACGACGTCGCTGTGGCGGTTTTAATTGCCCAGGCGGCCGCCTGGTGAGCTTTCCGAAAGGATAGTTCAGTCTTGCGATCCTCCGACTTGAGGCTATCTAAAGGGTCTGTAGAAACAGCCGAGGAAGACGAAAGGCTTGCTACCGGGGTATCTATAGTCGGCAACTCCAGAAGAGCCTCCAGTTCGGGTGCCGCACAAAACAGCTTTTTGTCCTGGTTACTGGGCGCTGTTAGGGAGCCAGGCTGGACCCACGGAGAACGAACGACCTCCGTAAACAACTGAGGGCAAGGGATGAAATCCTTGTTTGGAGTAGAAATGCGAAAAAGTGCGTCATGAGGACCCGCTGCAGCCTGGGACTCGGAAGCGGACGATGATGTTTGCTCAAATTTAGTGGCTAAACGGGCTTTGTGCAGTAGAGATTTAAACATCGACGGCTTAAAAAGTCCAGTGAAAGCCGGGGTATCCGGGGGGAGGTCCTCGTCCTCGGACAATTCCACATCTTCAGGCAGCTCCTCCTCCTGTTCAGATTCGGATGGAGAGACACTGTCTTTGTGAAATGCCTGGGCCCTCGCAGGGGGAGGTGGTGGCGGGACGGGAAGTTGTTGCTGGGGAGGGACAATCCCTTGTTGCATACTCGCAGCCCATAGCGATGACAGGGCCGACGAGAAAAATGACTGGAGGTCAATTTGATTCCCCATCAGACTGCCGTCGGTTGTACGCATGCCAGCAGCTGTGGGCGTGAAGGTTGCCTCTGGCTGGCGGTGAAGCGGGTATGCAGATGTCGCTCCACCGATTGATGACACGTCCGGCAAGGACATGGAGACCCCCCTGGTTAGGCCCCACGGCATAGCTTTAGTAGCCTGAACGCCCCGCAACTGAGACTGGGGAGGCGCGGAAGGCTGATCTTGCGTGTTGATGCCCGGACTAGCCGACCTTTGCAGGGAGGTCTGGTCACCCAACACCGTTGAGGCTTGGCTAGCCCTCCTAGCCTTATCGTATTGTTTTTCCAATGCCCTGTGGCGCCGCAAAGCGTCCTTATCTTGGGCCGCAGAAGACCTGGCTTGAGATGAGGAATGGCCAGCTGAAACTGTCCCCTTGCCGGTCTTCTGCCTGTGAGAGGTGGAAGGCATAGGCGGGCTGACCTCAGTCTCTGAGTCTGATGACAGGGGTGTGTCAGCCATAATTATTATAAGTGCTACCGGGCACCTTGGATAATGCCTCCAGATGGCGCTGTCCCGCCAAGTGAACAGGGAACTCGCCTCACCCCCTTTCTATTCCACGGCCACTTCAAAGAGGCCACAACCCGCCAAAACGCCAAAAGGCGAAGATGACTTATCTGGTGAGCAGTCAAGTCCTGATAGGCGGGCCTCCCCTCTCCGCTGAAAAGCTCTCAGCCGCCTCCCTGATGAATTATTGTAGGCGAGCTATGGAGTAGCGAACGTGCCGGAGGAAAATGGCGGTCGCCGCGATTACAAAATGGCGACCGCAACTGCTGGGCGGCAAGGGCTGTCGTGGATTCCAAGCTGCGGAATGGCGGTCTTAACGGCAGCTGTGAAGCCGCTCGAGACGGAAACTGCGCCCAGCAGGTGATCAGCGGAGGGGAAAACGTCGGAGCCTGCTCGATCCCGTGCAGTCGCTCCGGAGCCGCCCGCTAAATTGAGAGCTTAAGGTAAGGTGCGGAAAGGCAAGCCAGCTCACCAGCTGCCTCCCCTCGGCACCGGCGGCTAATTAGGCCCTTCGGCTCCGCCCCGTAGAGTCAGAGTGCCGAAAGCTGCGATCCGATGGAACGAGAGAGGCGTGAGGCGGCCTGGAGCCCCAGAGCCGCCACGCGCGCCTCCGCAGCGGCCAGAGATCTTCTGCTCTCAAACCGATCACAAAATCAATCAAAAATAAAAGAAATCACCTAAAAGCAACTAATCACCGCAATTAGAAATAGCACGAGGAAACACTGCAGTCCTGCCAGGGACAGAGTGAAAAAAAAGACTGGAGGTTCTTGGGAAAGGTGGGTGTGGTCATAGCACGAAGGAGAAATTTTTTTTTTTTTCACTCTAACTGTCAGGACAAGTGGAATAGAACCCATCTATGGATTGTGGGAGCAGCGCACTGGAAAACTGGGCTGTGGAAGTGGCATGCATGCGCATGTAAGAAGCTGCATTTGTAAAAGTGGTGTAGACACATGCGTGAAATTATCCCCTCTCCTCCCACACCACTTCCGCTGGTCTGCCAAGCCAGAAAGGTTAGGGAATGCTGCTCTATACACTCCCAAATAAAATTAACCATATAATGGTTTAATATAATAGAAGAACAAGGCACCCAGATATTGCGGCATTTTATTCAGGGATTATATTTCGGTATTGTGTAAATTCAGTCACTGTGGCTTATTTAATAAACTATGTTTTAAAAATCCAGGGTTAGACTATATTAAAGAAACCAATGAGATCCAAACTAAGTTCTTGAATATTGTCTCAATGATCATGTCTTTACAATAATAAAAATATAATCTGCATCCCACCCAGTGCCCACTGAAAATTGTATAGCATGCCTTCCTACACAACTGGTGGGGCCAAATGTGCAAAAAAAAAAAAAAAATTGCTTGCATGGCAATTAATTTAGGAGTCTAAGGTTCGCTTGAGAAGCCTTGCAATGATACTAACTAGAATTGAAATCTCAAAATGTGTGCTCATATATGACATGCGATCTTTATTCAAGCATGCCCTGTAACACTACGAAGGACCGCTGCGCACTTCAGGCAGAACATAGCAAAAAATCTTTGACTGGCCTTGGACATAAGCATCAAATCATTGTACAGGGATTATCAGGAAAGACCATAACCAGTAAAAGAATAGTCTGATACTATTCATGTGAAACACCATGCTTGAATAAATTAAATACTGCTGGCCAAAATAATCTCTTTCGTGCAGACTGTATCACAGATTCTGTACATGTTCAGACTGGAAGACTAGCTGGGGCGAACATTTTATGGATACTCAGCTCTTTTATGGAGCTCTCCTAGAGAAGCTGATACCATAAAAGTTTCTAACTTTTAAATGTCAGTTTGAAAAAGTTTTGGCAAACACTGCAAATGTTAGCTGAGCAGTCTCATCACTCAGCAAGGGGATTGTGTGTTATTTAATAAATCAAGCACTTACACATGCTTTCATTGCACAACAGAGCACTTACCTCTAGAACCTGTAATCTGCAAAGCATAGATAAGGCTGCCCATAGTGACTTGTACTCCTCACAGGGGAGGGAAAGAAAAGGAGCTCAGATAATGGGTTATATGCTTTTGGAGTGGGGATTTATTAAAGGAGAAATGCTGCAGACAAGAACCAACAGATGTTTTCGACACAGGTACATAATTAGGAGAGCTTTTCAGATAGAGATCCAAATAACTCTGAAAATGACAGTGTTAAAAAAATGGATTACAAAATATTTTGAGTTTTATCTGCCTATTTCAGAAAATGAAATTAAGGAAAGTCAGGTGCTTGGATTATGATCAGAAAGGCATAGGACCAATTTCAAGCTAAATCACAGAAACTCATCAAATGGTAATTTGGCCAATCCTCTTTCTCAATCATAGGACTGTTGAGTAGTGAATATCTTATCTTAAATGTCTGGGTGTAGGACAGGCATGAATTTAACAAGTAAGTACAAATAAAAAGGGCCTGGAAATAAGTAAGATCTTCTTTGAGATTCTAAAATAACAATAAAAATATGTTCATATATTCCAATTAAGCTATTCGGGACTTTTTTTAAAGACTGAACTAAGTTGTTTTTAAAACACATTTCGCAGTTAACATGTGACAAGTTAACATATGCAAAAATAGGGCTCAATTTTCTTTTATTGTTTCTCTGTCTTCCAAAGAAAGATGAGAAAGCACAAGCACAAGTTTTTGTGGAAGTTACACACTTTCACATTTAGTAATTCAAACTCAGCCATGAAAGCATTATAGAATCTACTAATGACAAAACACTACAAAATCAGATTAGTTGTCCATTAAGTATACTTAAGATATAGTTAATTCAGTCTTATTTGGCTCAATCTCCTCAAACAGAAAGGTATGGATTCAATTAAGTCATTATGAAGGCGAGAAAGACATTCTTTTGGTCTATTTTTTTTTTTTTAGAAAAAGTGGTAAATTTAGATTATAAAATTGATTTTTTAAAATTAAGATTAAATTATGTTAATATTTGGGGGTAGTTCTTAGTGAACTTTTAGATGATTAGGTCTGAATGATGTGTTTTTGCAATTTGATTATTGCTAAGGGATGAGATAAGGGAAGAAGCAATTTTTAAATTGAAGTTTTGGTGAAATGTTATCTAAATTGTTCATACTTCTCCTGGGGGATGGAGGAAGTCATCTCATGTATCTTTTTTTTTTTTTCTTCATTTTTTCTACCGTGTTTCCCTGAAAATAAGACCCTATCTTATATTTTTTTGAACCCTGAAATAAGTGCTTGGCCTTATTGCCATGCGCTCAAATTGAGCTTATTATCAGTGGATGTCTTATTTTGGGGGAAACAGGGTACCTTTCACTTTTTTTTTTCTTTTCTGTTTCTATTTTCTTTAATTTGTATTCACTGTTTTATCTTTGTATTTATAAGCTTTAATAAAATTAATTTATAAGCTTTAATAAAATTAATAAAAAGCCAATATGAAGACCAGAATAAAAAGGAAGTCTTGAAATTTAACAATGACAGAAATATGATGAATATCTATAAATAAATATTGATTACCTTTGGACAAATTTAAATATCTGGTTCTAGATGAACTGCACCCTAATGAATTTGATGATGTCGTGGCTAGACTTATATTCATCATTTTTTAAAAAATCTGGAGACCTGGTGAACTATCAGATGAACAGGAAACGAATGTCCATAATTTCCAATCATAGGGAAAAAAGGGTCTCAGGAAATTCAGATGAGTCATTTTGATACTGATATCTAGAAAGATTGTAAAGCAGGTTATACTGTAAAGAGATTAAATAAATTGGGAACAATTATCAGAAACCAGCAGGCATTTTTCAACCTTTCCAGACTTATCTCATACTTCTTTAGTGAATTATGGAAATTCAATAAATATGTCTTGATTTAAGCAAAGCATTTGGCAAAGTAGTCCATAACGTTCTGGCTCTTAAGAAATTTAATTATAGGCTGGATGAAATGACAACTTGGTAGGTACGTTAAGTAGAGTTGTACAGCATTTCATTTTCAAAGAAATCAAAGTACACATTGATATGAAACTGGCACATGCCTGCACCTCTAACTAAATGCATCTTTCCTAAACCGTGTAGAAGCTGAGGATAGTCTGCTTACAGATAGCTTGCAAATTATATTCAACAAGTGTTTATCAATGATTTCTCATCAAACAGAAATGGGGTAACAGTGGGAGTAACATAAAAGGTTCAGGTTCAGTCCTGGAGTTCTACTCATCAACATTTTTATCAATTAGTTATATATGAGGTAGAGGCAATGCTTAGGAAATCTGAAGATGATAATGATTGGGTGAGACATTTAACACTCTGCCAGAAATAAAATAAAAATAATCTAGATAGATTAGAGAAACATCCTGAAAACAATAGAATAGAATTTAACACTCAGGATATAGAAATCAAATTAGGGGATAAGACTAATATTCTGATAAATAGTACTGACATTATCAGTAGAAAATGAAGGCTTATGGATCAAATGCTGTCTTCTTTGTCACAAATACAGATAGTTCTCGAGTTACAAGTTTGTTTAGTGACCATACAAAGTTACCAGGGGTAACCTTAACTACCAGTAGTTACCTTTACTACTGGTTCGCAGCGGGATTGCGTGCGCACGCTCGCTTCGCTCACCTTGCTTCTGTGTATGCGCAGAACGACAATGACAACATTGGTCATTGTTGGGCGGGGCCTCCTGCTGGTTTTAGTACCAGTTCCTGTGAACCGGTCCGAACCAGGGGCAACCTACCACTGAAAGTTACGACAGCACTGAAAAAAGTGACATAACTGTTGCAGCATCTCCATAGTCACATGATCAAAATTCAGTCGCTTGGCAACTGGTTCATATTTATGATGGTTACAGTGTCTTGGGGTCATGTGATCCTCTTTTCCGACCGTCTGACAAGCGATATCCTGGGGTCATGTGATCAGCTTTTGTCACCTTCTGACAAGCAAAGTCAATGGAGAAGCCAGATTCACTTAACCTTGTTGCTAACTTAACAACTACAGTGGTTCACTTAACAACAGTGGCAAGAAAGGTTGTAAAATGGGGCAAAAGTCCACAAATGTTCCCCTTAGCGACATAACTTTTGAGCTCAATTGTGGTTGTAACTCGAGGACTATCTGTACAACAGAAAGTTCTACAATAAATTGATATTCTAGTTATTGGTGTAGCACTATCAGTGACATTATGAACAAAGTAGCTTTTATTAGAGTAAATATTAAGGACAATATTAAGGACAGATGTGCAGAACATCCGATGAATTATCCTGTGAAGAGCTCCTGTTCAAAGCCACGAGGCTATAATGTCCTTCAGAAAGCTAAATGTTGCTGCTTAAGGAGCCTTCTTGGGTCCTTTGTAGAGAGTTCCTTTACTGGGACTGCTGGTGAAACAAAGAGCCTATGGATATGTAGGAAGTTAGCATCCGCCCCTCTCCTAGGAAAATGAAATATTCTAGGAAATATTAAAAAGGCAGAATATTATATTTTCCCTAAAGGAGAAACATGTTTCTAAAGACAAACTCAGAGCCTCAGCTCCCTGCCCCCGCAGCTGATATTTTGGTGCCAACCTATCTACAAGACAAAGGCTGGGCCAGCTTATCTACAAAACAAAAGACATGGCCCTCAGGACATGATAGGATTAGCCCTCACTCAAGATCCAAACCAGGACAAAGCCATTAAGCCTTAAGCCCCTGCATTACATCATCACCCAGCAAGATTCAACCAGGCCTGGGACTCAAGACAACCTGCAACCTGCAACCTACAAAGTTACCCCTGCATGGCCCCATGGGTGTCTGACAACCAATCAGAGTACATTTCTTACACAGGAACAGGAAGCTCCAAGGCGGGGCCCAAGAGAGGGTATAAATCTCTCTCCCTATCTCACCCATGTGCTCTTTTTGCCCAGGACCTCAAACTATTGGTCCTGTCCACCATTAAACCATCTTTCCAGGCAGTCTCCATGTTTCCAGTGTCTTTCTTCCCACTTGAAACTGAACCCAGATGAACATTTCTTCCAACAGATGCACATGGGCAGCATTTTGAAAGGCATGACTGCCTTAAAACTCTCAGGAGGGGCACTAGACTCTTCTGAAAGCTTGGTACAACTCTACTAAAAAGTTCCAAGCTCAAACTTTTAAAACCCAATGGCCCCATGACAACATTTCTCTACTACAACAGTATCTAAAATATTAATGGATATCTGGGAATATGTTTTATTATCTCATTTAATATATATCTAAATCACCGTATACACATATTAAAATGGATTCATTAGAATGTTAACTTATGTCACATATATATCACCGCCTACTTTCTTTCTGAAGATTTTAGCTTTATGGATTTAGTTTGCTACAGAAACTGAATCTGGGGTGAAGCTTGAGAGAAAATAAATTTATCCTCCAAGAAAAAATATTTTTAAATGGTAAACATATAATGCTTTAGTATGTTTAGAATCCATGTGTGACCTTCAGTTATTCGGCAAACAAATGACTTGCTGTTTTTGAATCCTGTTTTAAACAAGTAAGTTATTGTTCTGCTGTAAAATAGCTGCAGAGAATTAAATATTTTGCCTACTTGTGTCTTAAAGTACTATTGCAATTACTCTATTGTGAAGATACATACCATAACATTCAGTACAAGTACTAAGTGGTAATTCTAAGTGAGGTATCCCTCCAGAAAAATAACATTAGTTCATGGAAGCCAGTGGTCAACAACAGAGCTATAAATACCAGTGTACCATAGAGGCTACTCAGTTTAGCGCGGACAGAATTTTTGTAGGACAAGAGCTTGTTTCATTAGATGCACAGAGATAGAAAAAGTAGTAAATAAACATGGGTAGACTGAATCAAATCAGCAGAGAAAGAATCCAAAAATGACCTATTTGATAAAACACTAATTGTAAAATGTATACAGAACTTGTACAAAAAAACCACCAGCCAATAATAATTGGCTCAAAATTAATAAGGAGCAAAGCCATCTCATATCAATTCCCTTTTAATATATAACTGTTCTGTTTTATATATCACTACTGTTCCCACATTCGAAACATGGAGCATCTATATAGCAACTCTCTTCTGAAACTTCTGTAGTTAAGTCAGGGATGGCTAACCTTTTCTAGGCCGAGTGCTGAAAGCATGCATGCACGTGCGCGAACCCCTAAAATACAATGCGCACTCCCCCCGCACATGCCCCCCGCATGCACGTGCCCCCCGCACACACCCCACCACTGTGTGCATGCGCGGCAGAGACCCGAAGACCAGCTGGCCGGCGGGAGGCGCGCACACATGTGCAACTGAACTGGGACAATGGCTCGCGTGCCATCAGAGAGGCGCTTGCGTACCACCTCTGGCACGCATGCCATAGGTTCACCATCACGGAGTTAAGTTATGATCTTCTCTTCCTGATATCAATCCATACTACAGGTTATTAGGGCTATTGTACCTGAAGGCAAAGAAGTGTTTTAGGTATAGAAGCAAGCACATTAGCTGATATTGTTTTGACAAACAGTGGAAAAAGACTCAAAGACCATCTCATAGTTATCCTGCAGAAGAATATTGGATTCCTGGATCCCATAAACTTCTCTCAACAATGGATGGAAACTGATCAAGGAAAGTTTTAACCTAGAAATGAGAAATTTTCTGACAGTGAGAACAATCAACCAATGGAACAGCTTCGGAGGTTGTGGGTGCTTCATCACTGGAAGCTTTAAAGAAGAGAGTGGTTGGACTAGATGACCTACAAGGTCCCTTCCAACTCTGTTATTCTAAACAAAGGATTGAGTGAAAAAAATTGGCCAGATCTTGAACTGCAAGCTAAATACCCTCCTCTCCAATGCCAGTAAATTAGGGTTTTATAGGAAAAAAAGGGGACTGTCTGAGCACCAACACATTAATTCACTATATGAAGAACTTATTGACCTACAAATTGAAAAAGCCAGTGTTCTATTCCTGAGATGAAGAAAAATGTAAAAGAAATTAGCAGAAGATCATAACCCAAATTAGTGGAGTATTATTGTCTTTTGAATCTAAAAAGTGTCAAGTCAAAAACATTATTCCATCATACAGAAGTCTTAGAGTGCACATATAGATAGTCCTCAATTTATGGCCACAATTGAGACCAAAATTCCTGCTGCTAAGCGAGACGGTTAAGTGAATTTTGCCCCACTTTACGAGCTTTCTTGCCACAGTTCTTAAGTGAATTACTGTAGTTGTTAAGTTAGTATAGATGGTTGTTAAGTGAATCTGGCTTTACCATTGACTTTGCTTGTCAGACAGTCGTAAAAGGGGATCACATGACCCTGGAACATTGCAACCGTCATAAATATGGACCAGCATCTGAATTTTGGTCACATGAGCATGGGGATGCTACAACGGTCATAAGTGTGGGAAATGGTCATAAGTCATTTTTTTCAGTGTCTTTGAACCTTTGCTAAATTAACTGTTGAAAGGCAAGGATTATCTGTACTCCTAGCAGGTAGGAATGCAGAAGGGTGCCTTGAACGATAGCCCAGCTCACGGGTATCAAATTCGCCGTGTCATGTTGCCGTCAAGTGACATTTCACGACTGTTTTTCCCCTTTGCGGAGCTGGGGTGGGCGTGGCCTGCACGTGACGCATCCAGCCCGCGGGCGGACAGTTTGACACCCCTTAACAAGTTGAAGTTTTTAGCCCAGCTGAAAGACGCGGCAGAGCCGACTGCCGCGTCTCAGCTGTTCCATAATACACTGCACGTGCATGAAGCGAACTGGTGGTAATACCGGTGGTAATACTGGTAGAAACCCACCCCTGGGCAGAACTTAGTAGCCTTATCTATTGACCATTGTCTTTCAAGAAAACTCTTATGTTTCCTTCATTGGTTAGTGGGAAGATGAAAAGTTGTAGGCAGATGAAACCAGAACCTTTAACAAACTAAGTAGCAGCTGTTTTAAGCCACATAGATGGAAAAAGCTATCCAATCACATGCAAGTCATGAGAATATGGTATAGTTCTCTTTCAAAATGCATTTTACAACTTTCTGTTTTCGTGATCACAGTTTCTGTACTGTTCTGAATTTTTACGCTCCACTGTAGCCATTTAACATGCAAGTTAAATAACCTGTTAAGCTATAAAACTAGTTTTGTAACATTTTTCCTCAATTTTCATCTTTGACCTCGGACAGGAGAAGGCATTTGAAGACTGGAAATTCATAACTGTTCTGTTTTAATATTAACAGCATCGTAAGCCCAATTTTCAAGATAAACAATCTTAAATAACAACAAAGTCCTTTTGATATTTAAAGTCCTGAATAATAATAATACAGGTAGTCCTTTACTTACAACAGTTCATTTAGTGACCGTTCAAAGTTACAATGGCACTTTGTAACCTTTTTCACACTTATGACCATTGCAGCCTCCCCATGGTCAGGTGATTTATATTTGGATGCTTGACTAACTGGCTCATAGTAGTCACACTGTCCCGGGGTCATATGATCCCCTTTTGTAGCTTTCTGACAAACAAAGTCAATGGGCCAGATTCATTTAACAACCGTGTTACTAATTTAACAACTGCAGTGATTCATTTAACAAATGTGGCAAGAAAAATTGTAAAATGGAGTAAAACTCACTTAACAAATTTCTCACTTTGCAACATATTTTTTTGGCTCAATTGGGGTCGTAAGTCAAGGACTGCCTGTACATAAATTTATCAGACCCCCCCCTTCTTCCTCAATCAGAGCATTATATTTCTACTTTGACCTATAAACACAAATGGATCACACTCAGCCTTTCAAACTCCTTCCACTCCTGCGATTATAAGACAATGCACCAACAAATGCTGTTTCATCATGTTGGAAGCACAGTAGATTATCAAGAATTTATACAGCAGCAACTGCCTTAAAAAAGATAATTACCCAGCCATGCCTTGAAGACAAAAGGAGTCTCCTTCTAGATGTACCCTAGTTACAGTTCATTTGAACATACCTGCCATTTGTAAATGACACCAAATTTCCCAGCAAAAATCCCAGACAAGTACTGTACTTAGCTAACCCTTGGAAAAAACTAAGCAAGTTGTACCTGTGTAAATACTTGGATGGATGGAAGACCACTGGAAAATCCAAGAGTGGTAGTTTTGAAAGCTGGAGAGGGAAAAAAAACCCCAGAAGATGCCAGTGAAAAACATGGTCACCAGAAATAAGGCTCAGTTTAAAGACTTTATATTGCCACTGAGAGAGAGACTAGTTGCAGTTGCCTTCTACTGCTAATCATCCTACAACTCTACAAACAAAAGTAACACGTCCATTCATTTCTCACAGAGGCTATCAGAACCAAAAGCCATCTGAGGAAGAGAAGCAGCAGACAATGAAATGTTATTATCTTGCTGGCTGCAGGTGTTTTGTTTGGCTCAGCATCTTTGTCTCTTTACAATCAACTACTGTGTGATGAAAAAGGAGCACAGTCTGTTCCTGGGGATGACAGTATCTCCAAAGTCTTCCTGTACAGCGCCATTTCCATCATACCTTTCTAGTAAAGAACCATGAAGTATTAAGGATGAGTTCCCTTTTTATTCTTCTTGTTTGGTTGTCCCTTCCCCTTCTTTCGATGTCCCTTATCTACAGATAGTCCTCGATTTACAACAGTTCGTTTAGTGACCATTCAAAAGTTAAAACAGCACTGAAAAAGTGACTTATGGCCATTTTTCACACTTATGACCGTTGCAGCATCCCCATGGTCACATGATCAAAATTCGGATGGTTCATATTTATGATGGTTGCAGTGTCCCTGGGGTCATGTGAACAGCTTTTGTGACCTTCTGACAAATAAAGTCAATGGGAAACCAGATTCACTTAACAACCCATGTTACTAACTTAAAACTGCAATGATTCGCTTAACAACTGTAGCTAGAAATATTGTAAAATGGGGCAAAACTCACTTAACAAATGTCTCACTTAAGAACATAAATTTTGGGCTCAACTGTGGTCATAAATTGAGGACTACCTGTATTATATTTTTAAGATTACAAGCCCTGTAGGCAGCAACCATCTGGTTTTATTCTTCTTAAACTATGCTTAAGCTAAAGAGCAAAGTATATGATGCTAGATATAGATTAGCATGCACCTATCTTTCCATATCGATCCATTCTGGATTCTTTCACAAGTTGTCCAGATATACAAATCTGGTGAAGCATCAAATAGAATTTAGAAGTTTTTAAAGGTTTTGTTAGACAGAATGAAAGTACCTTTGCTGAAGGTAAAACTGAAAGCTGATTGACATAGTAGAACAAACAAGAAGGTACTTTGCTTTATTGTCACGTGATTAGTTGAAACAAATTCAGAATAAGTACTATATCGTGGAAAGAAAAAAAAAATCTAAAAAAAATCAGGCTGCCAAAAATAATTACTGAGAATACTTATACAGAAGTGAAACATTATTTCTTTCTTAATGACCTTTCAACTTCATAACTCATTTCCAATCATAAATCCTTTTATTAAAAAGCAAGCCATAATTACTTGAAACGTTATTACAGATCTTGTTTAAAATTCTAATATAAATAAATGAAGATGTCATATTACTGATTTAGTTTCCAAATGATTGGGAATTCATTTTAACAACAAATCAAGAAGGAAATAATGAAAAGGGGGAGGGAGCAAAACTCACATCTTTAAAAATGATGTAAAGAATACAGTAATTGGTAATCTCTATCACAATCAGACTTTCATGTACAAGACAGAGATTAATTGACTGATCTCCACAATCTGTTTTTCATTATAGAATTCTTAGACCTAACAGGACATTTATTTTTAAAAATGTTAAGTAGCTGTAACACATAAACTGTGTTCACAGCCCTGTTACCAAATAATTTAGCTAAAAAACTAGCAGCTAAAAGGCATAACAATTTACAAGCACACATACAAATAATTTTGAATCTACTTCCTGTTTTTCTATTGACTGTTTAGTCCACTTTTCTCTCTCTCTCTGACTGAGGTCAAAGGGCTATTCTTCTCCTGTTACCAGGTAAAAATATCACAACAAAATGCTGAAAATTCTCTTTTGCTGCCTTTCTGTCACGACAAGACACCATCTTTGCTTACGTATGTCCTAATAAAGCAGTCTATAAACTACTTTTTCAGAATTTCATATCCAGCCACAGGTTTGTTGGTAAATCTCATTGCACTTTAGGGTTACAGAGTTTCAGACTGAAAATGAAAATCTGGAAATCCCAGAATTTTTTCATTAGTTGTAGCAGTACATGTGGAAAATATAATATAGGGATCAACAATTGTTCTTTAAGATCTACACAGTACTTTTGATTTCATACCTCACAAGAGAAAATAGTTGGGGGGAGGGGCATTTGAGCAATTCTGATCCTTATACTGCTTATAGTCCTTGTAAAGCACAACTACGCACAGTAGAATTTAC
Source organism: Pituophis catenifer annectens (assembly GCF_029215685.1). NCBI lineage: Eukaryota > Metazoa > Chordata > Lepidosauria > Squamata > Colubridae > Pituophis > Pituophis catenifer. Next base: position 238,647,339 of record NW_027256882.1, read on the forward strand.
TCCTGAATAAAACTGAAAGATTGGTAATGATATTTTTAAAGCATAAAATGTTTTGCATGTATCTATGGGTGTATGTGTATCTGTATATGCATATGCACACCACTTTAAAACTGTATTGTATGAACCCAGTCTTGTAATGATTTATTTAAATGTTTTTAAAGAGTAAAATATTTCTATTAAACTGATTATTAATAGAACAATTCATATGCAAGTATTTCACAATTTGAGATTTATAACACTTAAACTTTGCATGTTCTAGCAAAGAGGAAGTGGCGATGTAAGTTTTTTAAAAAGGCAGACACAGATTAAAGGGGGAAAAAAGTACAAGAAATACTGCAAGTTCTGAAAAATATCAACCCTATTAGTAATGTTCAAACTTAGTAAATCATGGAAATTAAACTGAAGCTAGCAAAAGTGTCTTAGTTTACAATTACAAAAATGTAAACAAAATATAAACGTTTGTAGAGGCATTTATAAAGAAATGGTCATTAACGTATCAATCGCCATTCCATAGATGAGAACTATATTAGTAAATCAAATCTATGATGAAATTCTAGTTTGGTTATTAATATATAGTACCATTATGGCATTTTGCAGAGAAACAATGGTGCGAAGTCAGTTCAAATAAAAAATCTGCTAGAAGAGAGAGAGGAAGTAAAAACAGAAATGACTTTTATTGTGTAGTAGCTGGCATAAGTAAAGACTTTATGGTGGTAATACTAGATGTAGAAAGCTCAGTTAGAGATTAAATATTATTGAGATGAATGGTTTCAATGGAACAGATCAGAATAAAGGTGAGAGGGCTCAAAAGTGAAAACGTAGGGGTAGTACATCATGTCCTTTGAGTTGAAATTAAACCAAGATTAAGGTTAATGTTTGCATTTCTAATATACTAGCTGAGCTACCCGGAGAACCATACTAACAAAGCTACCAAGTTGGGAATAAATGTTCTACCCATGTGGGATCTTGTGCTGGGCTTAGAGATAAACCAGAACATGGCATCCCTGAAAAACAGCATGAGTTACTTTTACACTGCCAACAATAGACACATCAAGGAATTATATGCCTAACATAGGGCCAAAAGGTAAAATGAGGACACAATGAGAAATGACTCAACAACATAAAAAGCTGAGGATGTCCCTACCTCCATTTACCAACAAATGTATAATGCATTATTAACATTTAAAGGCAACTTTGTTGGATTGCAATTAACAGAGAAGGCTTTTATATCTCCAATGTTCTTCCTCAGGACTTAGGCCATATTAAGAATTTATCTAGCATTCTCCAGCATTCTATCTCTCCTGGAAAAATATTAATTTGAAGAATCATCATTATTCTTATTACGAGAAGATTAGGTCCTGTTATCTTTACCGTAAAAACAGTAAAGACACAAGTTCAATTCATGGTGATTTCACAGAAATATTCATGTTTGGGGGTGAAGAGAGCAGTATGAAAACACCACTGCCTTCTTCCATTGTGATATATTCCAACATAAAACTAGAGTAATCCACCCAAAATAAGATGCAGTCATTGCTTTAGTTAAAACAAATAGCAGGTGTGGTATTTTAAACTCAAATTATTTCTAAATGGTAAATGTATATTTTAATGAAGGGATTTTTTAATTATGGAAAAATGTGGATGATTGATTTCAGGATTTATTGAGTACTGATTATATATTGATTAAATAGTTATGAGCACTTAGTTAGGAAGAAATGTTGACTATATCACAGCATGGTGCATGCTTATTTTTCTGTCCATTATATTGATTGGGATATTTTATTCTCAGTCTTTGCTTAGAAATTGGATGACAAATACATTGCATTTATATATGAGATATGCATACTATATACAGTCAGGCAAAAAAATGATTCTTTGATATGGAACAAGAGTTTAACTATCTTTAATACAAATAAATAAATTTATTTATTTATTTATTGGATTTATAATCCACTTTACTTCAGAAACTCAAGGCAATTCTTCCAATTTTTCCATACAACCATGCTGGAGAAGGTAGGTTGAACTGAGAAAGAGAAACTAACCCATAGTCACTCAGCATGCTTCCATGGCCAAGGGCGGACCTGCAGCAGTGTCTCTCTATCATGACATAAATATGCTTATTTTTAAATGAGAACACTGATTTAAAACCATATAAATCTCAAAACCTTCTAGCAAACGGGCCATATAAATCTCAAAACTTTCTAGCAAACTAAAATTGACTATATCACAATGAAATCAACAGTATTAGGTAAAACCTATCATAGAAAGGCAGTATACGGTAAAACTAAAGTTTATTAGTTTTAATAAATTTTAACACTGATAAAGGTATTTAAGTACTAGACTATTACAAATATGGATGGCCGAAGAGGATTAAACTTGACCAGAAAAACAATTATAAAAAATTATACTTGAACAAAAAAAACCATATTGCACATTATGGCCTAATTCAGCATTGAATTTCATGCAGAGGTTTATAAAAAAAAATTCTTAGGAAATTTAAAGTATTATGCCGAAAACAACATTTATCTGTTCTTCTGATAAGACTCTGAAAGAGGGCAGAAATATTATTCCGTCCATGCATAGAAGCCTTGGTTGCTATCTGCTGCTAGCAGTGCGGCATTACAGAGCAGGTACCGCACCCTCTCTTACAACATGAGGGGGAAAAAAAAGTAAAGCTACCATTGGTCCTTGAGGCCAAAAAATACTACTGTTGTGCTGAACAACCTGTTAAAGCACCATCTAGCTAAGCTTTTCCTCTCTGCTATTACACCAGGGCAGAAGAAGCAATTTTTAAAATATCCTCCGAAAAGTATCAAGAAGGGTGGATGTACCTTCCCACCAAATACAAACATCACAGTATCCAAAGATTCTCACTTTCTTCCAATTTACCAGACTGAAATCCCTATTAAGAGCATCGATGCCATCACACAGTACCCATATATAACGGGGGAGAAGCCTGCCCTGTGTTCTCCCTTGCTTTAAATCCATATGAAAATGCCAAAATATTTAATTTAGTTCCTATGCTGATGATGAATAACAATGTAGGACAGCAACGAGAAAAGCTTCTCAGTCCTTGAACTCATCATTAGGAAACCACACAGGCCACTCTTCGTCCTTAGTTAAACGTTCAAAGGTTTACATTTTTAACCACCTATTCATGAGGCTTTGCTTTCTGCAAAAATGGCAGAGAAAGGGAAATATTTCCTCTTCTTTGCCACTGCGAGACACCCCCCTCCCCACCTCCTCTTGCTTCCATCCCTATGGCTGGCTAGTTGAGCAGCAGTGCATCCCCCCCCCAATCCCTCATCTCCATCAACCAAACCCTTTTTAAAATTATTATTATTTCTAGTGTTTTCCCTGGTTCGATGCTTTTTCGCGACAGGCTACCGTATTTCTCATTCAGCGCCGCTCCTTTTCCTTTGAAAAGGAGAACAGAGCCACGGGGCAAAAAAAAAAAAAAAAAAATACCCGCATTTATTAAATCAATTGAAACACACGGGAAAACATAAATCGGCCCCAGCGTGGATCCTAGAGGCGTAAGTTATATACACACATACACACACGGGTGCAGTTACATATTACAGACATCCAGGAAGGCCTTCGCACTTTATCATGCGGCGATCAGCCAGGGCTGGTTTTCTTCCTCCTCCTCCTCCTCCTCACAGCACTTTCTGTTTTCACGTGCCGAGCCTCAAAGCCACGCCGCCGCCGCTGCCGCCGCCACCCCCTTTCGTTTACCACCCGGCGCTGTCCCCGGTCGCCTTTAGCTGGAAGGACCGCGAGTGCGCCCGTCCATCAGTGGCTTCTTGAGGGCTGCAAGCTGAGGCGGGGATATCGGGGAGAGTAGAACACGTTTACCTGGTCTCACCGCCCCCTTCCCGCGCCCCTCACGGAGCAGTGAAGCCCGAGCCGCAGAAAAGCTGAGCTTCCAGCCCGCTCTCCGCCTGCCACTCACCTCCTCTCTCGCTCTCGCCCTCTTTTGTCTCGCTTCCTCTTTCGCCGCTTTGCTGTCGGCACCGGCGGCGCCGCCTCGCAGTTTCTCTGCCTTCTGCAGCTCGGAAGAGCGAGTCTTCCTCCTGGCTCCGGTGGATGGCGAAGAGGCGGCTTCTACGAGGAGTCTCTACGCGAGGCTTGGAAGGCAGGCGCGGGGAGTAAGGGGAGGCGACTCCGCCGCCGTACCGCCCTCCGCTTCTTCCTGTCGCTTTGGCGGTGCAGCGCCGTTTCCCGCTTCGCTGCCCTTCACCGGTTCGACTCGGGCTGCTGCGAGAGAAGGCGGCGAATCCCGGACAAAGCACGGCGAAGGGATGGGTGCAAGTAGCGCTGGCTGGCTGGCTGGCTCTCCTTGGAGCGCTCAGGCCAGACAGGAGGACGGAGGAACCTCCTTAGTCCGACCGGTGCCACAGAGCGAGTGCTCCGGGATGCGGTAGGAGAGGGCGGCTTCAGAGTTGTGCAAATAAAGGGTTAACTTTAGATTTCCTTATGAGGAAGGCGGGGCAAAAAGCGAAGGGAACAAGCATTGGGGTTGCGAGGAGAAAGCCAGTTAACAAACGGAGAGAGAGAGAGATAGACACACACACACACACACACTCTACTACGGTATCTTTCAGATGACGTGGGAGACAGCTTGCTTGAAAAAGCCAAGCCAGTAAACAAGATCTGAACGTTTGCAAAGAAACATTCATCTATCTGTTTATACAATGGTTGTTTGGACGCTTAAAGAGAAAGTAGGTATAACACTATCCGTCAGTACAATGTTAAAAAGTTTTAATCTTTTTAAACGACTGGTCCTTTCGGCCAATGAGAGCTTGACCGTCATAAACCCGTTTTCCCACGCTTCGTCTACTAGACTTCGGTGCAAGAGACCCGGGGCGCAGTGATAGTTTCAATGCGAGAAGCTAAACCTATCGTGTTCGTTTGACGGCAGTGAAGTTGTAAAGACTACTCCTTCCACCCGCCTCCAAGAAACGCGGCCGTCACTTGCGACCAAATGAAGCCCGTTTTGCCACAGTTGCTGTATTATAAAGCAAGAAGGGGGGGAAAAAAATCTTGGTGCGCGCGATCAACCGTGGTGGTCTCAGGAGACGGAGGCACGCGGGGTAAATCAGCACGCGGAGAGCTGTTCAATGACAGCGAGCTCAGAGGAAGTTAGATGACGTCTGCCTGACAAACTTCAATGGGTTTATGGTTGTCATAGTTTTCCCCTCTCCCAAAGGAATTCTGGGAATTGTAGTTCGAAGAGGGAATCCTGGCAAGGAATGCTAATCAAAGCTTACAAGGGTAGACCTTGTATAGGACAGTTTTGCTATGGAAAGTAGCAACTCTTTAATTATGATTAAATGTAGGGTTTTCCAGTGATGCAAATCAAACATTATCTGTCCCTTCTCTGAAACTGCCACCAAACAACTGGTCGATAATGTCAAGTATTGTCTAGTCTAATCCTGTTCTTCCTAAGAGGTTGGGGGCAGTGATGAAATCCAAAAATTTTTATTACCAGTTCTGTGGGCATGGCTTGGTGGGCATGGCAGGGGAAGGATACTGCAAAATCTCCATCCCCACCCCACTCCAGGGGAAGGATACTGCAAAATACCCATTCCCTCCCCACTTCTGGGAGAAGGATATTGCAAAATCTCCATTTCCACCCCACTCTGGGGCCAGCCAGAGATGGTATTTGCGGGTTCTCCAAACTACTCAAAATTTCCACTATCGGTTCTCCAAACTGCTCAAAATTTCTGCTACCTGTTCTCCAGAACCTGTCAGAACCTGCTGGATTTCATCCCTGGTTGGGAGCCTTCAGGTAGATCCCAGTGCTTATATAAAAATATAAAAGATAACAGTATATTGAGTCTGGGAATGTGCAACTATCCTCAAATTCCACTGTCTTCTCTACTTTTAGGCTGGCTCTTTTTTACTTCCCCTTCCTGAACTCTCTTCCCAGTACATAGTCAACCCATCCTGGGTCTCTGTAGAGGAGTTTTGGGAGGGGGCAAATTATGTAGCATGCATGATCTCATGCAAATAGCAATACATACTTGTTTATAATACCGAATGTGTAGTCTGACCTCAACAACAATTAGTGAAGCAGGTTTTGTAACTAGAACTGAGGGATTATTTATTTACAGAAAATATGAGACTGTAATAGGTAAAGCCTAACACTAGCTAATTACATCTTGCCAGGGGAATCAGCATGTAGTTTCGATGTGTGTGTGTGCCTGGAAGAAAAAGCAAACGGAAGTGACAGCTGAGCAATCTCTTAGACAAGGAGTGCATGGATTGCTAAAAGAGAGGACAGAGTAGAACATAGAATCACAACACTGGAAGGAACCTTGGTCTTCTAGTCCAACCTTATGCTTAAGGCAGGAGACCTTATACCATCCCGGTCAAATGGTTGCTCAGTTTATTTTTGAAAACCTCCAGTGATGGAGCACCCACAATTTCGAGAGGCAAGCTATTAAATTAATTGTTCCAACTCTTAGGAAATTTCTTTGTACTTCTAGCTTACATCTCTCATTAACAAGCTTCCACATTACTTCTTGTCTTGTCCCCTGATGCTTTGGAGAATAAGACAATCCCCTCTGTGACAGTTCCTCAAGTACTGAAGGACAGTTATCATGTCCCGTTCCCCCAATCCTTATCTTCAATAGGCTACACATTATTAGCTCCCTCAATCGTTTATCATACAATATAGCTTCTAGACCTCTTATCTTTGTTGCTCTTCGCTACACACTTTCTAGAATCTCAGTATCTTTCTTGTATCACAGTGACCAGAACTGCACATAGTATTCCAAGTGTGGACTCATTATGCAGTATAAAGCGGTATTACCACTTTTGTGTTCTTGATGTTATCCCTCTGTTGATTGGGTTGGCTTTTTTGGCAACTGTAGCACAGTGCTGACTGATACTTAAGTGGTGGTCCAACATGACACTTAGATCTCTCTTATAGTTATTATTGTTGAGCCAGGTACGCCCTATTCCAGGGGTGTCAAACTCATGTCGTCACAACGTCATCACGTAACGTATTGTGACTTTTTTTCCTCTTCACTAAACTGGGCGTGGGCATGGCCAGTGTGTTACGCATCCGGCCTGCGGGCTGCGAGTTTGACACTCCTGACCTATTCTGTACCTATGCATCCTTCATTCTAGAGTTATGCCATTGGATCCAGATCTTCATTAATCTTTGCAGAGTTTTCTGCAGACACTGTTGCAAACCTATTCCTGTTGCAAACCTTTACACAAACCAATCAGACAAATTTCTCTTTTCATACACAAATGAGTGCAAACTCCTCTTGAGCAACTGAACTCTACTGCCAGTATGAAGCAATCATGATGAGAGGAAGTTTCAAAGGCCACAGAAAGGATGTTTTTATGGCATGGAACTGCACAATTTGATTATAGTTTACAGCTTAGAAAGTTGTATTATTCTAGCTAATTGATATGTATACAAAAAACAGGTCGAGATATAATAGTCAGAATGAAGTGATTTTTTTCATATATCAAAACATGACATCGCTCTTTTCCAAGACAAAAGGGGGCAGAATTTTGAAGAAGTGGGCCTCACAGAAGGCAATGTCTATATTAAAATAAACAGAATAAAATAGCTTATATATTACACATTATGGACCAAAATGAGGGAGTAATAAGTTTTGTTTTCTTTGCCCTATTTCACATATAATATTTTCACATATAATACCAAAACTGGTTTACATATCACAGAAAGCCATAATTAACTGTGTTCACATGTTTAATCCTATCCCCAGTAATTTTCACATAACACACCATGCCCAAATATTATATCTAAATGTGAATGGCCTATTTCATACATGCTAAGACGTGATTTCACACATCACCCTATCTCATTTTAGTAGGCCTAAAAGGTAAACCTAAGCAACACACTTGATTATGATATTATTTTTGTGAATTAATTGTCCAGTTCGCTTCTCCATGCATTGTTTGAATTCTATGTGGTTAGTTGAGTTTATTGTTCAGTTTACTGTATTGTGCAAATGTAGTCAGCTTTCAGTAAACCACAGCATTTTCGGAAAACGTGGCTTCTGAAGTTTGCAAACTATGATGCATAGTTTACTCTTGGTGTACTGAATGAAAAAGAACTGTGGTTTATTCAACAATTAAGAAAATCATGGCTTAACACAAAGCGCCAACCCCCAAAATGGGAAGTTTTTTAAAATTACAACCCCATACCTCCAAATACCTACATTTTGAGTGTCAGTTTGACCCTCTTTAGAAGGAAAATAAAAATTGCTGAATCATCACATGTGAAAAATATAACATATGTAGACAAGCACCTTCTTTCAAACATACAGGAAGCATTTATGATCCAAACTCATTTGAACAAATACGCACAGAGCACAAATATTTAGAATAGGTGGGTTCATGTTTCGGTCGCCAATCTGAATTCTCCACGTCCGCCTGCAGTGTAATTCACTTGAATCTCCTATATGCCCGAATGCCTTCGGCTACGCTTCCTACCCAGCCCGCCTTAATGATTCTGAGTGTGTGCTGCTGCGCCGAGGATAATGAAGCGTCACTTCAATATCGGTGGTAGCGGTCTGGTCTTGACCTTTTAATACGACCCACAGGATCTCTTACATCTCATAGTGAATTGGGGCAAATATCCACTCCTAGGTCTGTCGGCCATCTGTCACGCGAATAGAACCTCAGGCTTCGTTCCTAAACTGGAATTAAAAGACTAAATAGAGATAAGCATTAGAGGTAGGAGAAATAGTCATGTACTTTATATGTATTTCTAAAATAAATTTTAAATTGTTAAATTGCTAAAAACAAACTGCTGGATTAATAATTTCTTTAACAATTAGGTTGGGGCTCAAAAAGTCAAGATGGTAACTGCAAAATGAAAACACATTAAAAAGGGGAGGGGCTTTGATATGAGGAAGAAGGTGGTTTGTCATAAAATACTCAATTGCTAGAATGCAATATAAAGTGGTTGTTTGTCATACATTCAGCATCACCTAATGTCTCAACTAACTTTTTGTGCCCTTTTTTCTGCACAGATGGGACACTTTTGTTCCTCTGGGATCCCTAGGCATTCTTGCAAATGAAAATGAATGCTTTGCGAGGTGCTATCTTTCAATTTAATGTTTTATTAAAAATATAATATAAAAATCATCAAGTAGGATATGGAACTTTACAAATGCCAAGTACCCACAGGTGCTATGGTTGGAAACTACACTAATTATGTAAAATATTTTATTTACGTTTATTTTTTAATTTTTCTCAACTGTGAAGTAGCCAGCAGCAGTTCCTCATCTTTGCCTAAACTAGTGTATTAAATTCATTTGAAACAAACTTAACATCAAGAACTAGTCCTTTAGTTGGTTTCCCCTCTTTCTCCAGAACCTTTTTTTTTGTGAGTTAGTGCATTATCTTGAACTAAGGAATTAAGTGACATTTGTAAATTACATTGATTAAAGAATAGGATCTATATATTCTGAAGATAAATACATGGATCTACGACAGCCCATCCCCTGGGGTTATTTATCATCACTGTTTGAGTTACAATGTCAATTTTATTTTTATTATTTAATTACCATAAATTTATTATATCCACCCAATCCAGTAGTTTCTGGGTGTATTACAAAATGTAATACTAAAAAGCTAAAAATGTACACAAACAGCCCACATTAAAAATATTGCTTAAACAAAGCACCAGAACCCTTCCCCAACCTTGCAACACACTAACCTCAGGCCTGGGAACAAAGGCAGGTTATAAGGGATTTTTGGAACCTCAAGAGAGAGGGCATTGTGTGTGTGAGAGAGAGAGAAAGAGAGCAAGAGCGAGAGCTGCACTGATATTATTGTGGCATCACTCAGTGTGGCTTCCTGATGCATTCCCCGTATAGAAATATAGAACATCAATGAACTTCTATAGCAGTGATGGCTAACCTTTTTGCCGTCGCGTGCCAAAAGCGGAGGTTGCGTGGAGGGGTCACGTGCGTGCCCACACCCATAATTCAATGCGCCCCACCTCCCCACACATGTGCGCGTGACCCCCCGCGCTCCCCCCGCTTTTGGCACGTGATGGCATGCTGGGCCCAGCAGGCCCGTTTTTTCGCCCTCCCCAGGCTCCAGAGGCAAAAACGGCCTCCCCCCCGGAGGCCCTCTGGAGGCCAGAAACAGCCCATTTACTGACTTCTGGTGGGGTTTTTCACTCTCCCCAGGCTCCAGAGGCTTTCTACGGGCCGTTTCTGGCCTCCGGAGGGTCTCTGGTGAGGTGGAGAAGGCTGTTTTTGCCCTCCCCAGGCTCTTAGAAAGCTTCTGATGCCTGGGGAGAGCAAAAAATGGGCCTTCCCCACCTCACTGGAGGCCGAAAACAGCCTGTTTCCCGTCTTCCGGTGGGCCCGGAAGCTAAACTAGGGCAACGCTTGCATGCCCACCGATATGACTCTGCGTGCCACCTGTACACCACTTTTACGGTCTCCCAAAACCTGTTATAACCCCAGTTCCCAAAAAAGTCAGCCTCGTTTCTGTCATTTTGAGGGTGGCACATCCAAAACTGGAAATTCTAAAGTCACAGCCACAGGGATGCTTGTGTAAACACCAGCCAATTAAGGCTGCCCACATTTTTTTTTTAACTCTTAGAGCTGTACTTTAATCTGGTTAATTTATCAAAGTTACATTTAGTTGATGGATGTATAGTGCTAGAAGTTGACTGGCAAATAAATATTGGCCCTAATGTTATTCAATTCTTTAATGATTTGGCTGCCACTTGCTTTTTTGATTACTCAGGTCTGAAACACTGCTGTCATTTTTGATCTACGGATAGTTCTTTAATTTGGTAATTTCCACTTAGCAAAATGCATGGGTTCCTTTCTGTGCAAGCAAATTGACAAACAATGCACAAAACTCTGGACTGCCGTATACAGGGTGGCAATTTGGAGACTGCAGATGAAAAATATCTGTGATTTTGAAACATTGAGATGAGGGAGGTAATAGTTGGATTAGTAATTTCCTGTTTTTCTTTTCTTTAGAATTTGGAGAGTTTGCTCTTTTCTTTATTCATAATGATCTTCTGAGCTAGTGCAGGATAATAACAATTTGTTTCACCAGAACTACTTACCTCTCTGAGTCAATGCAAAGCACTTTTTCCATCATCTCCCTTAGCCAGAAAGAGCCTTTGCAGAAACTCTGCTATTTAAAAGGAAAGAGGGGGAAGGCCCTGTAATTTTTGGAAAGCTGATTTACAGTATGTTTGACATAAACCTTCAAACAGTTTGCACAGCCCTACTATCTGAAGCCTGCTTTAGGACAATAGGACAATAATTTTTATCTATTTTCCACTTCTATAAAGTAGCAAATCATGCCATCAGTTTTCAGAAAGGTTGGGGAAAAGGGAAATATTATTTCTGCAAACTATAAATATAAAAAAGCAACCCACAAAAGGAGACTTGGACTACATGTGCCTAACCCATTCTGCATCAGTCCCATAAACCAGGGGTGCTATTCAGCAGGTTCTGACAGGTTCTGGAGAACCTGTAACAGAAATTTTGAGTAGTTCAGAGAACCAACAAATACTACTGAAATGGTTCGGGAATAACGAGAGGCACAACCAAGCAAGTGACAACAGCTCTTTAATATACAGTGAGACTTCAGCCAAAACTCAGAGGCTGCAGCCCTCCTTATATACAATCCTGGAGGGACTGTCAGCCAATCAGAAACATAGGCAGGTTTGAAACTCCCGCTCAAAAGTATCAATACATAACACCCCTCCCTTCCCAGAAGGCACTAACATTTAAATATTTACATAAGTACACACAAAATCTCGCAGGTGCCCAGGCCGAGTTCTCGTCCTAGTTGACCTGCGCAGTTCAGTGTTTGGTGGGGCGTCGAGCTGGTCGGAGGGACTTTTTGTCTCTCCCGGCTCCGCCAATGGAACCTCCTGGATTTTGTCCGGGGCGTGGTTATCCCCAGTTGGGAGTGGCGACTCGCTGGGGCAGCGCTGGAACCAGGGCTTGTCAGCTAAGTATTCTCGCGAACCCGGGCTTGAGTTAGCTGTGTTGGGCAAGTTGTTAAAGTTAGGCTCGGAGATGTCTAAGTTGATGTTTGCTTCGCCGACTACCCTTTTTCTCAGTTGGTCTATGTGGCGTTTCCAGAGTCTGTCTACCCCCACATCTACCGTATACGATTTCGGGCCTGTTATGCCCACTATGGTTCCTGCAACCCATAGAGGTCCGCTGGCATAGTTGCGAGCGAACACCGGGGACCCAACCTGAAACTGTCTAAGTCCAGAGGTCTCTCCCTTGAAATTTTCATGCGAATAGTTGGGGTGAAGCCTATCTAACACGCACCGAAGCTTCCTGCCCATGAGGAGCTCGGCTGGGCTTCTCCCTGTGGCTGTGCATGGTGTGGCATGCTGAACAGCTAAGAATTGGTCTATCCTGGCCTGCCAGTCCCCGTTATCAAGTCTAGATAGGGCCTCTTTGGCCGTTCTTACAAAACGTTCGGCCAATCCGTTAGAAGCTGGGTGGAATGGGGCCGATAGGGCATGGCGGATGCCCAGTCCGGCCAAGTAACCCTCGAACAGGGTTACCCGTTGTCAGATACTAGAGTATCCGGTAGGCCATGTGTGGCGAATAGTTTGCGAAAGGCTTTAATAACTGCCTCGGCTGTGGTAGAGGGCATTAGAATTATTTCGAGCCATTTTGAAAAGGCATCTACTACTATTAAAAACGTTTGCCCTTGGAAGGGGCCAGCGAAATCGATATGGATTCTCCCCCATGGCCCTTTTGGTTTCTCCCACTCTCGGATGGGTGCTACCGGGGGATCGGGGCGAGACTCCTGGCAGGGTCTGCACTTTCCCACCCACTCGGAGATAACTTGGTCCATGTTAGGCCACCATACATAGCTGCGGGCTAAACTCTTCATTCTGACGATGCCCGGATGCCCTTCGTGCAGCAGTTCTAACACCCTAGATCGTAGCTTTGTTGGCACCACCACCCTGTCACCCCACAACAAACAACCACCTTGCGTAAACAGTTCGTTCCGTTTGTTTACAAACCCTTGGTAGTCCCCCCCCCTCCACCTTGACCGGCCACCCTTTAAGCACCCACCCCATCACAGTGCGAATGATCGGGTCCCTGGCTGAGGCTTTTGCCACTTTGGCAGAGGAGATAGGTCCCAAGGTTACTGAGTCCAGTAGAAGGACGGAGGCCTCTGGTGTTGGATTGGTCAGTAAGTCAGGCAGGGGGCAGCGGCTGAGGGCATCCGCGTGACCCAGGGTTTGTCCAGGTCGATGCACATGTTGATATGAATAGGCCGAAAGAAAAATAGCCCATCTAGTCAAACGTGGGGAAAGGGCAGCGGGGGTGGGTCTGTCGCCTGCCAAAAGTCCTAGCAAAGGCCGGTGATCAGTCACAAGTTCGAATTGCCGGCCATAGAGGTATTCGTGGAACTTTTTAACCCCCGCAATTGCAGCCAGAGCCTCTCTGTCCAACTGACTATAGTTCCACTCTGCGCTTGACAGGGTGCGAGAGTAAAACGCAATGGGCGCCTCTAGGCCGTTCGGCAGTCTATGGCCCAGGACGGCACCAACTCCTACGGGGGAGGCGTCACAAACTAATACAAGCGGTAGCGCTGCATTGTATCGTATTAGGAAACTGTCTTCCGATAGAAGTTTCTTTACTGCCTCAAAAGCGGCTGCTTGTGGTTTCCCCCAGACCCATGGTACATTCTTCCCCAATAGTTTGTGTAGGGGATCTGCGACGGTAGCTTTGTCTTTCAGGAACATTGAATAAAAATTGAGCAGTCCAAGGAAGGCTTGGAGCTCTGCTTTGGTCTTGGGGGCAGGTGCGCTCCTAATAGCTCTCACCTTGCTTTCGGTAGGGTGGATGCCTGTGCCATCCACCCTGTACCCCAAAAATTCAACGGAGGGGACAGCGATCATACATTTGTTCTTTTTTAGTTTAAGTCCCGCTTCCCTAAATCTGGACAGGACGTTCCTTACTCTGTCCCCTAGCTGACGTTCGTCCTGGGCGCTGACTAGAACGTCATCGAAATAGGGCACCACTCCGGGGAGCCCTTGCAGAAGGCGCTCCATGGTGCTTTGAAATAGGCCGGGTGCGACGCTCACCCCAAACTGGAGCCTGGTGCATTTAAATGCACCCCTATGAGTTACAATCGTTTGCGCCTCTGCCGTAGCATCATCAACTGGTAATTGTTGATAGGCCTGAGCCAAGTCTAACTTGGCAAAAAATTTTCCGGGGCCCAGGGAGTGTAGTAGATGATGCACGATCGGCACCGGATAGGCACTCGGCTGCAAAGCCTTGTTGATCGTGCACTTGTAGTCGGCGCAGATCCTAATTGATCCATCAGACTTTACTGGGGTCACTATAGGGGTTTCCCACTTTGCATGGTCAACGGGAACCAACACCCCTTGTTTAATTAATTTGTCCAGTTCCGCATCGATCTTCGGTTTCAATGCGAAAGGCACCCGTCTGGCCTTGAGTCTTATTTGGGCTACGTTGGGGTCTAAATTAAGGGATATAGGGGTCCCCACATACTTGCCCAACGTGTCCCCGAAAACGTCCTGGAACTCGGTCAGGAGACTGTCTTTTAACGATGACTTGAGCATCTGGTGGACGCCAGTGAAACCCATGCCGAGGGCTCGGAACCACCCCATGCCGAGAAGGCTGGGAAGCTGCTTCGTGACGATGGTCAGTGGCAGGTTTCTTTCGTAGTCTCCGTAGGTGACTCGGAACGTGCCCACGCCTTCGAGGAGGACTCGGTTCCCCTGGTAGTCTAGGATGCGCAGTCTCTGTTTGGAGAGCTGGTCCTTCCGGAATGACGGCAGGAGGGTCTTTAGGGTCGCCCACGACATTATGGAGAGAGCTGATCCGGTGTCGATCTCCATCGAGCATGGCTTGCCGTTGATTTCGACCACCGTGCTGACTTTGTCCTCGATTTCCGCGCTGGCCTGGTCTATGTGAATGCTGCAGCCATCTCGAGGTTCAAATTCGCGCCGTTTTTTCACGCCGCCTTCTCTCGTTGGCTGTTTCTGGCACGTTGATTCTGGTTGGCTGCAGCGCTCACGTGGTTGGTGTTTTCTGGGCAGAATGGCTCTACAGACTCGCGCCAAGTGCCCCTTTTTCTCGCAACGCCTGCAAATCGCCTCCCTGTATTTGCAGGACAGTCTGTCATGGTGCCCTCCACAGCTGGGACAGCTTCGCCGCGGGCTGCCTGTGTCTTTTCTCTGGTGCTCTGTTCGGAAGACGTCCTCATCCGACTCGGACTCCGAGCTGGATCCGGCGTCTTCTCTGTGCACCGGGGCAGACTTGGGGTTGTTTTTGCTGGTCAGCGGACGCTGCAGCGTTTCTGCGGCTTTTGTGGAGGCTTCATGAGCCCTGGCCTCGTCTAAGGCTCCAGCAAGCATCAAATCAGGCTTGGCGAGTAGGCGCCGTTGCAGCCTAATGTCCCGAACGCCACAGATCAGTTGCTCAAGCAACGCATCGTCCAAGTCTCTATAGTCGCAATGGGTTGCGGCTTTTCTCAGGCTGGCCATGTAAGCGCTGACCGGTTCTCCCTCTCGCTGAATGCGCTGTCTGAGTTGGTATCGTTGCACGAACTTGGAGGGCACGGGAGCATAGTGAGCCCGGAGCGTGGCCATCAGGGTGTCCCAGGAGACGGTCTGGACTGGGGTCGGCTCACACAGTGACTCTGCCATCTCGAACACGTCGGGTCCGCAGTGGCTTAGGAAGAGGGCTCTCTTCCGATTAGCGGAGAGCCCTTGCATGTCGCTGGCTTCGAGCGAGCATTCGAACCTCGTTAGGTACGAGACCCATTTTTCGCGGGTCGGATCAAAAGGCTTGGGCGGAACGTAGGCAGACATGTTTGGTATGCCTCCTGTAGTTCGCCTCGTCGCCTAGCTGAAGCTCGTGTCTCACTGGTTCGCTTCTTGTGCTCTCGATCCCACCTTCGTCGCCAATGAAATGGTTCGGGAATAACGAGAGGCACAACCAAGCAAGTGACAACAGCTCTTTAATATACAGTGAGACTTCAGCCAAAACTCAGAGGCTGCAGCCCTCCTTATATACAATCCTGGAGGGACTGTCAGCCAATCAGAAACATAGGCAGGTTTGAAACTCCCGCTCAAAAGTATCAATACATAACAACTACCTCTTGCTGGCCCCAGAGTGGGGTGGGAATGGAGATTTTGCAATATCCCAGGAGTGGGAAAGGAATGGGGATTTTGCAGTATCCTTCCCCTGGAGTGGGGTGGGAATGGAGATTTTGCAGTATCCTTCCCCTGCCATGCCCACCAAGCCATGCCCACCAAGCAACACCACACCCACCATGCCACGCCCACAGAACCGGTGGTAAAAAAAATTGAATTCCACCACTGCCATAAACCCCGATTATTCCTCTCCTCTGTTTTTTTCAATACTATCTTTAAATAACCCATATATCAAAGGAGAAATTATGAAAAGCAAATAGCTCAAGCCTTATTTTTACACCCATACAATAGTTTCAAGTTCCGCTGCACCAACATGACAAAAAACGGGGTCTTTCAGATACTTTATCTACATTCTTCATTTCCATTACTGAATCCCTCACAGTGTAACTCAAAGCTGACTTGCGTTTACCTTTGTTTCTACAGATTTCACAATTCTGAGAACACACAAGGGATGCTAAAAGCAAATCAGTGCTCACTACCAGTTGACTATTAGGAAAGTTTTGAAGAAATCATCCAATCATTGCACTATTCTGTGAGCTTCAACAGATCTTGGTGCAACAAAAAATTTCTTAACTATAACATCACACAACAGGAAAAAAAAATGATTGCTAGTGTTTCTCACTGTTATTTTGGGTTCATTTGATCTGTAGTTTGTTAAGAATTCTGAGCAGTTAGTATGACAAAAAGGTTTTCACCTGAATTTAAAGTTCTCTTGCAAGCTGTAGAGATGAAAGGATAGCATATTTGCATTTTACAACAGACATTTTCTAATGCTTCTACCTACAGGTGTGCAAAATGTATTGTTTGGATCAGTGGTGGGATTCAAATTTTTTTACTACCGGTTCTCTGGGCGTGGCTTGGTGGGTGTGGTATGGCTTGGTGGGCGTGGCAGGGGAAGGATACTGTAAAATCTCCATTCCCTCCCCACTCCAGAGGAAGATTACTGCAAAATCCCCATTTCCTCCCGATCAGCTGGGACCCAGGAGGCAGAGAATAGATGGGGGCAGGGCCAGTCAGAGGTGGTATTTACCGGTTCTACCAACTGTTCAAAATTTCCGCTACCGGTTCTCCAGAACTGGTCAGAACCTGCTGAAACCCACCTCTGATTTGGATAATGGATCATTCTGAAGAAAAAAATTGACAATTTGCAGAAATATGTTTTTCAAATCAGAAACAGTTCAAGGTTTTCTAGGGCAGGGGTCTCCAACCTTGGCAACTTTACGACTTATGGACTTTCACTACCAGACTTCCTCAGCCAGCGCATGCGCTGTTCTAGGGTTTGCCTGTTCCCAAATAGGTCTGTTTTATCTTGGCCAGATATTTTGAACTCTTCTGATTTAAGCGACTTTTTTTTTAACTGCTAACCAATCTTTCCAAAAAACATAATCATAACCATAAAAGGAATACTGTGGAATTCTCTGGAATTATTTCTACCAAGCGAGTAAAATATATTTAATTATTGTATCTGTTCAGAGTCACTTCTATGAGGTGGGTAGCCATACAAATTTCATTAATCAATCAATACATTAATCAGTAAATAAATTTTTACACATATGTGCTTTAACCATGATTGCATGGTGATATAATGGCTGAACACAGGGAAGAATTGGTTGATGGAGTATATGTGAAATCCATTACAGGTAAATTTATAAATGTATAGATTTACAAAGCCTTAGTAAGGTCACACCTACTGCATCCAGTTTTAGTTACCACATTACAAAAAAGATGTTGAGACTTTGGAAAAACTGCAAAGAAGACCAACTAAGATGTTTGAAGGCCTGGAGACTAAAACATATGAAGAAAGGTTACAGGATATGGGTTTGGCTAGTCTAGAGAAAAGAAGGTCTAGAGGGGGCATGATAGCAGTATTCCAGTATTTGAGAGGCTGCCACAAAGAAGAGGGGGACTAAAGCACAAGAGGGCAGGACAAGAAACAACGGATGGAAAGTACTGGTAATTGAGGAGAGAAGCAACTCGGAACTGAGGAGAAACTTCATAACAGTGAAGACAATTAACCAGTGGAGCAGATTGTCAGAAGTTGTGGGTGCTTTTTAAGAAGAGACTGGATAGTTATTTGTCAGAAATAATATAGGATCTCCTGCTTGAGTTGGACTAGAAGACCTCAAAGGTCCCTTCCAGCTCTATTCTGATTGAAAAAATAGTCCTCAATTTACAGCCATTCGTTTAATGACCATTGGAAGTTACAAAGGCACTGAAAAAAGTGACTTAGCATCCCCATTGTCAAGTAATCAAAGTTTGGACGCTTGGCAACTGGCATGTATTTATGACAAGCAAAGTCAATGGGGAAGTCAGGTTCACTTAACAACCATGTTACTAACTTAACAACTGCAGTGATTCACTTAGCAACTTAGGCAAGAAAAGTCATAACTTTTCTTTGAGGTGAGTTTTGGGGAAAAATTCACTTAACAACTGTCTTGCTTAGCAACATACATTTTACGCTCAATTGTGGTTGTAATAAATCTTGTGATATAAATGTGATCTTCTTACAGTATGCCAATGTATGTCCTATTGAACACATGCATACATTATAATGTTCCACAACTAGAATTATCAACAACTAATTACAAAATAATGGAAAATATTTGTTGATGGAAAACCTAATGGTGAAAGATGGACATGAGCAGATTCAGATGTTAAACTCTGAATGGATAGTGCAATCCAATGTGTGTCTTCTCAGAAGTCCTAGTGAGCTCAATAGGGCCTACTTTCAGCTAAGCATATATAAAGTTACATCCTTATTCACATTCATTTCATGTTTTCATGAGAAGAATCATATTTTAATATATATTTAATATGTTTTCACATGCAGCTGGCTCTGAATGTAACCAAAGGGGAAAAATATTTTATATGAAATATGAAATAAATTAACAAACTCAATGACATTTGATTGTGACCATGGCAACCCGTTTAATTTTTAAAAATTCTTTTACTTTGTACTGTGTTCCTTTTACTTCATCACCAAGCAACCAGCAAATCCTGATATAAATTTGATTTACAGCCAGTTTTGTTATCAGGAGAAATAAATGGGAAGATACTGATTCTTTTCTTTTGGAAGACTACATGTTGCTAATGATTTGAAGTTGTATATTTCTTTACCCAAGAAGCATTAGTTGCAAAGGGTTTTGTGTATGTGTGCTGATTAGGGTTATCTATCTGCCTGCCTGCCTGCCTGCCTGCCTATCTATCCCTACCTACCTACCTACCTACTTACCTACCTACCTACCTACCTATCTCTTTGCTATCTTTAATATATTTGCTATACACTGTATGTTATAGTGTTTCTCAATCTTGGCAGCTTTAAGATATATGGACTTCAACCAGGGATGAGGTTATCTTCCCTACCGGTTCACAAATGTGTGCACGCAGTTGTCTGTACATGCGCAAAGCCTTCTGCGCATGCGCAGAGGCTTAAAATGTCATAAAAAAGCGACATCATGACATCTGTGCAGGTGGGTGGAGCCTCCCGCAGCCACTGCTACCGGTTCGCCCAAGCCGGATAGAACCAGCTGAATTTCACCCCGACTTTAACGCCTAGAGCAGCCGGACATTGGGGATTTCTGGGAGTTGAAGTCCACATATCTGAAAATTTCCAAGGTTGTTTGATATTGCTTTATACAGCATACTGTATAAAGTAAACATTATGCATTATATTGCTATATATTGTATACTTTATATTTCTTTCTATGTTTACCAGTAGTTGGCAGCTGGGTGCATCAGTGAAACGTTTGCAAATAAATGGCTTCTAACAGTTTTTACAACCATATAAGCTATTCTTCTTTCTAGCATGCAGTGCTCCCATGGAACATAGTATCTAAACATTCGTGTGTACCTAAAGGAAAAAGGGCTATACTTTGCTATACCATTTAAAGGTATAGTTTAGATGGATTGCATAAATGATGGAAATACATTGGAATTTGGTTAAATTTTTCCAGCTTGTTCATATTTCATACAACTTTATAACGTTAATTTTTATATTCATTCTGCTGTTTCTTCCTCCTTCTGTTCTTCCATGATGATGAAAATAAAACTATAGAACTTTTTCTTGGCATGACAAAAGCTAAGTGTACATTACTGTAGTTTGTTAATAGAGGCATCTAGAATTGAAGGAGGGACTTCAGCCATGATTCAAATAATCATATAAAGTTTTACACTTCAACTGCACACATTGTAGTAAAGTTGGGCTGGACTTTGTTCCTTCAGTTAATAAATGCAGATAGGAACAGTCCTATCATTAGAGCCAGGAAAGTATCTACTTCATCTACTATGTGCTAGTGAAGCATTAGCCATTTTGGCTGTTTCTCTTGAATCTCTGGCTATTCCCTTTCATTGGAAAACAATGCTGTCAATGTCAATGTAATGTTTGCAGTTGCAGTTCTTAAGTCTCTGGGGTCAATATAAGATTCAATTGCCAGTGTAGTTGATCTTTGTAAGTAGATAGAAAGAAATATAAAGACATCACTGTGGAGTCATAGAATTTGAGCGGGCAAAAATTGGAGACTGAGAGTTGTAATATTTCTGCCAGCTACACTGCAAAACCAAGAGAAATTCATTTAAGCAGAAAAATATTCCTCTTCCCTCTTGTACTTGTGATAACTTGTCACTTTAGAGTGGAGCTCAGGTTTCCTCCTCTAGCAGTATTTCAGTTCTCTGTTCTCCTGATATCTTCTGATACTTTGATGAACATGCTTTTGGATGCATTCCATATACTTCCTGCTTAACTCATATTTGGCTGTCAAGTGATATAAAGAGTATCTCTCTCCTATTGAATGTAAAGACTATCATACCTAAAATTTAAGATAGTTATCTTCATTATACAAAACATTTAGACTCATAATTAACTTCAAGATGCTGTATTTTCACTGAAGACTTATGCACATATTGATTGTGTTTTAAGGAGAGAAAAAAGATTGTTTTTCATAATTTCTGAAGCACAATAACACCAGGAAGTCAATGTTCCATCATTCTTGCCCAATGACCCTTGAGTTTTCCCACTTTCATGGATGCAATATTGCCAAATAGGGGGGTTCGCTAAGGAACTGAAGTATAATCTTGGAATAAGTGTGGATTGCTTTTAGCTATCATGTGTAACTCATCAAAATGTTGAAATAGATTTTTTTTTCTTCACTGCAACAAAAACAATTGAATGAAATGGAACTGGCAGATAGTTTTCTTTGCATGAAATTTTTCCAGATGAATTTAATTCCACAAAATATAGAAAGTTCTTATATACTGAATTTGCAAAAAAGAAAAAGAAAGCAACAACAACAAACATGTTGATTTGCTAAAATAACACAGTAATTAAGTACACATGACCTACATTGCATAAATGTACTCATACTTCTGTGTTTCCTTCATGATTTAAACAACAACATAATAGGCCTGGGGGAAGTGATTTAAATTGAAAAATGTGTGGAGCAAAGATGTGTGGAGCAATTCCATCTCCACTTTACTCCATAATTCTACTCAAATTTAAGACTACTGCACTTGTATATACTATTTTTAAAAAAATCTATTGGAACAGAAGCAGATTGTGATGTCTCTTTTACCCATTTAGGCTGTCTTTTACCAAAATTGTCAGTGCAAATTCTGCTATTTGATAGCTCTCAGCCATGTGCAGGAAGGGCTAAAATTGATTTCTGTGGCAGTCTATCATTTTCATTTATCTAACAAAAAAGCATTCTGAGTCACTGTTTATATTCCACCAGTTTTGATCCCTTTAATTCTCTCTTTTTGCAATCCTTTCTTTTTTATAAGGCTCCAGATATTCAATATAGTCAGTTGGAACAGCCAACTCTTTGCCTAACTGTATTAATATATTAGAAGACAAGGGAAGAAGGTAAGATTTATCCAAATAATGCTTTCCAACATACTGTACTGCTTTTATAAAATTAGGATGCTTGATAGGTTGCTGATCTAGAATTGCCAAAATATCAGCATGGATAGTAATTTATATTCACATTATGCCAATGTAATTGTCTTAATGTCTATCCTACCATGGTGGCCAAGGTTCAAGGTTGAAATTAAATAGCCAGGGTGAAAGTGGGCAGCCCTGCCGAATGCCACATTGTAATCCAAGAGTCAGAAATCATATCATTTGTTATAGTTCTGGCACAGAGTTGCAAGTAATAAATCTCAATCGAAAGTCATATCTAATAATCACTTGCTCTAGGAATTTGATCCAAATCAAATCAAAAGGGTTTCTTCATCTAAAGATTCTTGTACTACAGAATCCATTCTGTTCTTGGCTAAATTGAATATATTAGTTAATAACTGTAAATTGTTTGATGCTTAATGATTTTTAACAAACCCCAATTGGGAAGAATAAATTATGTCTGAGAAGATCCCCTGCAACCACCTAGCCAGTATAGTATAGTAGTTAACATCTATAGTAGTTAACATTAATTGATGCAGTAAGTCTACAACTAGCACAAAAGTTTGGATCTTTATCTGGTTTTAAAATCACTCTTATATGTGCCTCATAAAATGATGGCAATTTACCACTCTTAAAAGATTCATTATATGCTTCCAAAAGTATAAAACACAACAAACCTGCAAATGTCTTATACTATTCTACTGAAAAACCATCTGGGCCATGAGCGTTACCATTTTGCAACAATTGTGTAGAGTCTAGTATTTCCTGAAAAGACAGAGGAGTTTTTAGTAAGCCAATGTAATCCTTTTGCACTCCTAAAATAATAAAGGACACTTCCTCACGGGGTCTTTGTACCATTTCAAAAGGAATTCCACATTTACATGATTTCACACAGTCTCTGTTTGGCAGCTGATCCAACTTATTTCTGGCTCATCGGCTGAGTACCTCAAATTGTAGAAAAGGTAACTTGTTTATTTGTGATGCTGAAGCTCTGCAGAATTTATGGACAGACATTTTTCATTTGTGGTGATCATCACCTCATACCTCCTAGCCATCAATACTCTTTCTCTCTTCCATTAAAAGTCGTGTATCCTGTCTGCAGGCTCTCTAAACTGTTTATCTTTTTTCCAACACCATAGCAATATGCAACTAAGATTTAGAAGTATGAGAAAAATGCCTTTTGCAAAATGATAAAGCAAGCACATTCACATGTAAACTGAAACCACAGGTACTGGGGTATTAGGAATTTATTATCTTGTAATTTGAAGAGTGAGTGATAGATCTTACTACGCAGGGATCCATGTTAATCAGCAAGACATTTCTGAAATTTCTTATGAGCTAGCTGAAAATAAGCCTGATTAATTCAATGGTATTATCAGCATGTTTTTAGTGTCCCAAGAACAGCAAGAATAAAAATGATTATAGGCTAGATTTAACAGGAGGACCTGAGGACTGAACTTTAAGAAATTTCCAGTTTGACTTCCAAGCATATGTGTTTATATATTAAGAAATTAAAAAAGTGGAATTCTCATAAAGAAAGTGATAGGATTCTCACCTTTCCAAATACAATTTCTAATGGTAGATAGGAAGAAAGCTGCCAGGATTATTACATTATCACACTTATTAATATTAAAAGGATCTAACCAATAAAAAAATCATTTCTGGTATTCCCAATTTGATTTTAATCATCATAAGATTCCACCAATTTTAATATTTTTATCACATGCTTTAATTTCTCTATTTTACAAAAGTGAGACTGTATGCTCACCCAAGACCAAAGCAGTAAATTAGATCTATCAAGACGCTAGATCAAAAGAATTATCCAAGGCAGCCCTTGGATCTAAACTAGTAAGTGTTACAATAGGTACAAGAGGAATCAGGCTAGGAATGGCTGTGATTCCAATATATCTAGGGAGACAGAATGCAATGTCAGATTTCAACAAAGATACCATAGTCATTTTACTTTAGGCTCCACTACCTGATCTGAATCCTGGATCACTCGCAGCCAGAACCTTTGGATTGCGTTCTTATCCCTTTCTGACTGGAAAAACCCAACACAGACATGCCAGTGCTTATTTCAACAGTTTTCTTACAGATCTGTACAATCAAGCCTTTTAAAATAGAGATTAAGTCTGATCACACAAAAGATACTCAAGGACTGCGACTTGCTGCTTCTTTTTTTTGCAATTTTGCAAGCAGCAAAATTACCGGTATTTGCTCAAAAATCTTAAAAAAGGAAGCTTCCGTCATATGTCTCTATTTTTGGAGTAGAGACAGCTTTTGACCCTATTCTTCCCTTTTTGGTTGAAAAAAACTAATTTCTTACCATGCACTCTTTCTGCCCTAAAGAGTAGAAAATGGGTTTGGGATTACTCTCAACATTACTATTAGATTTTTATCCAACCTTTTTATATATCTCAAGGCAGCAAACATTAGGGTTGCCAGGTCTGCTTCCAAAAAATAGCGGACAAGCGGTGTGGGGGGGGGGAAGTTAAGTAGTAAAAAAATTAAAAAAAATTACAATTAAATTATATATTTTCTTACAAACATTTTAACACGTATTAAAATAATCACTTCAAAACTTTACTTAAAATTCAAAACATCAAATATATTATAATAATATGTAAAATATTAAATTACATTTTACTTTGCTGTCGTGTGTATTTTTTATTTGACTGCGCAGCTTTGATCAATTCTTTGTGTTTAAGGAATAATTCTTTAATTTCAGTACAACGTTGAGAAATATTAAAAAATATACAAAGTTCACTTCGAACTGATGGTACAGGCAGTCGGTTATGTTCGTCAGTCCACAAATTTCCTATGACGCTGAAAATTTGTTCAACGTTTGCATTTGATACCGGAATTGATGCACAATACTGGAACAGTTTCAGTAAACTCGGAGCTGGCTCTTTCTTGAAAAAGTACGTCCACTTATCAAGGGATGAATCACCCTGCAGATAAACATAAACTTCTTCTAAGGCAGAAATTTCATCGAAGAGAGTGTTGGGTGGAAGTTCTTCTCGCCATGGTGATAATAACCAGATGTTCGTCATTTCTTCTAAAGTTGGAGGATTATTGCGATCAATTAGATTGAAACAACTTAGCATCTCATATACTGAATCGGTGAAATTATACCACTTTTCTAGGTACGCAATGGCTCTTTGATACACGTTGATGACTTCTTTTTTGAACTTTTGCACGGCATTCTCAGGCAAATATTTTTTACGTAAGGCAAATAAAACTTTCATTCCAAAAAACTGCTCATCATATTTTTTTTGCAAAGAATCACACAGCTTACACATGATAATGTGAAGATCACGTGCAAGAATTTTCTTGCTTTCCAGCTTCAGTAGGGTGTCTTACATTATTGACACGAAGAAGTGCATGAAATATAAATACAATTCTGAAATTGTTGGTTCATCGTCCTTTGCGAGTTCATTTTCCTGATCTGAAATAAGGTTCCAGATAACCTTATGGCACTCATCAGATCCAAGAGAAATAAAATACAATTTTAGAGGTATTCAGTTAAAAAGAAGTCTTTCGACTGCTTTAAAGAAACTTAACCAACGTGTTGGAACATGGCACAAAACTTCATGGAATTCTGACTCGCAAAACTCAAAAAATGATTTCAACTCTTCTCGTTTCTTCGCAGAATTCGAAAATTCGGCAAAAACCTTCAGCACTACATTTTTGATATCAAAAGATAACTGTTTTAATGCATTTTTTGCACTGTTGTGTAAAATGTGATTATTGCAATGAGTAGCTACAATATTGTAATTTTCCAGCAATAATTTTTGGTAAACAGATTTGTTCACTCCATAATTGACCGATGCATTATCTGCTGAGTAAGCTGAAACATTATTTATTTCCAATTCGTTATCACTAAGAACTCGACACAGCTGATTTTTTATTGATGTAGAATCTTCGAAAGAATCCTCATAAAAGTCTAAAATTTTCACACACAGTCCTTCTTCACAAGTAAAATATTGTGCAACAACGGGATACATTTTGCGATTTCCCTTGTTTGATGCGTCAGTGGAGAGAGAAAATGGAATTCTAATTTTAAGATCATTCAGAACCAACTCAATAGAAAAAGGATACAAAACCTCATTGACAATAGCTGATGATTTGGTTCTTCCACAAGATATCTTTTTTACAATTTCTGAATCATCAAAAATTTGCTTCATTAACTTAATACCGCAATCTTGAGCCAGGAAAGAAATATGGTGTTTGATCCCATGGTAACTTTCAGCCATTTCAGCTAGAGTCACTTTCTCACTGAAAGAGGAATCTTTAACAATGAAAAACGAATTGATTTGCTTGTTGCTGGAAGCTATTTTCTCCTTATCTAAATGATTTTTTGTGCTTGCATGCTGTGTGACAGCTTTTATACCATTATATTCAATTGTGTACGATTTCTGATACAATTTACAGTAGGCCGTCGTATTTGTTCTGTCGGTTTTGTTGTTGGTAATCCATGCAAAAGTAGCTTCCCGGTAGCTACTGGGTGGTGTATTTGCACACTCCTCTCTTTCGTTTTAAAGAATTCGAAATGTCGCCGCTGTCACTCTCATCACTCAACGCCATTTTAGGTCAGTCAACACAAGCAACAATACTTTTTAAAAATGTGAACTGTACATAATTTTATAATATATTTTTATTTTAATCTCATCATTAATTTTTTCGGAGAATCGAGTTCAATGGATATTCGATCTTTGTCTCATTCTAACTTATGAAAAAAAAGACAAAAAGCGATTCTCCTATCCTTATTCTCTTAGACTGTACAGCTTTAGATTACGTACCACTTCATCATAAAGCTTTTGAATAAAAAAAATGTCCACTATTTTGTGAAAAAAAATAGTGAACATAATGTGAAAAAAGCGGATTGTCCGCTCAAATAGTGGACACCTGGCAAGGATAGCAAACATACTTCATACTCGTGTTTCCTATCTCCCCACAGCAATAATCTGTAAGGGGGGTTGGGCTGAGAGAGAGTGACTGTCCCAAAGTCACCTAACTGACTTTCATGGCTAGAAGAGGCCTAGAACTCAGAGATTCCTCCTTCCTAGCTCAGCATGTCCACTACAGTACACCAAACTGCCTCTCTGGTTAGACAGACCAGACCGTTAGTTCCAGTTTATAAACACAACAAGTTGGTAGGGCTCAGTATTTTATTCCAACTTCATATTTGGAAATCATGGAAAAAGAAGGAAAAAAGCATTTAGAGGGAAAATCATATTCAGTAGACAGATCTCACTATCACTTCCCTTTCAATTAATGTTTTTTCCCCTCTGTTTTCAAAGTCCACATGGAGCAGGGGTAAAATCCAGCAGGTTCTGACAGGTTCTGGAGAACCGGTTGCAGAAATTTTGAGTAGTTCGGAGAACTGGCAAATACCAACTCTGACTGGCCCCAGAGTGGTGTGCGAATGGAGATTGTGCAATATCCTTCCCCCAGGAGTGGGGAGGGAATGGAGATTTTGCAATATCCTTCCCCTGCCATGCCCATCAAGCCACACCATGCCCACCAAGCCACGCCCACAGAACCAGTAGTAAAAAAAAATTGAATTTCACCATTGACATGGAGGCATAATAATAATAATAATAATAATAATAATAATAATAATAATAATAATAATAATAATAATTTTATTTCTATACCGCCCTTCTCCCGAAGGACTCAGGGTGGTGTACAGCCTATTTAAAAACACAGACAAAACAATGATATAAAATTTAAAATAATTAAATAAGTGGCTCAAATTTAAAACCCCAATAAATTTAAATACCCCAATTTAAAACTATTGTGTTGATAGTCCGGCCTGGCGGAACAACAGGGTCTTCAATGCGCAGCGAAACACCCGGAGGTCGGAGATCTTACGAATTTCCGGGGGCAGTTCGTTCCACAGGGCTGGGGTCCCACAGAGAAGGCCTTCCCCCTGGGCGTCGCCAGCTGACATAGCTTGGCAGATGGCACCCTGAGGAGACCCTCTCTGTGGGAACGAACTGGTCGGTGGGAGGCTATTGGTGGCAGAAGACGGTCTCGGAGGTACCCGGGTCCTATGCCATGGAGCGCTTTAAAGGTGGTAACCAACACCTTGAATCGCACCCGGAAGACCACCGGGAGCCAGTGCAGCTCGCGCAGGAGGGGTGTCACATGGGCATAACGGGTTGCGCCCATAACCACCCGCGCGGCTGCATTCTGGACCAGCTGGAGCCTCCGAGTGCTCTTCAAGGGGAGCCCCATGTAGAGAGCATTACAATAGTCCAACCGGGAAGTAACAAGGGCATGAGTGACCGTGCGCAGGGCGTCCCAATCCAGAAAGGGCTGCAACTGACGAATCAGGCGAACCTGATAAAAGGCCCCCCTGGCCACGGCCGTCATATGCTCTTCTAAAGACAGCCGCGCATCCAGGAGGACACCCAGATTGCAAGCCCTCTCCATGGGGGGCAAAGATTCACCCCCAATAGTCAGCGATGGCACCTGCTGACTATATCGGGGTGCCGGAAGCCACAGCCACTCGGTCTTGGAGGGGTTGAGTCTGAGCCTGTTCCTCCCCATCCAGACCCGCACGGCCTCCAGGCAGCGGGACATCACATCAAGGGCATCGTTGGGGTGGTCTGGGGTGGAGATGTACAGCTGAGTATCATCAGCGTACAGATGGCACTTCACCTCAAAACCACGGATGATCTCACCCAGCGGCTTCACATAAATGTTGAACAGGAGGGGCGAGAGGACTGACCCTTGCGGCACTCCCCATGCGAGACGCCTCGAGGTCGACCTCTGCCCCCCTGCCAACACGAACTGCGAGCGGTCGGAGAGGAAGGAGGAGAACCACCACAAAACGGTGCTCCCTATTCCTAACCCCCTCAACCGCTGCAGCATGATACCATGGTCGATGGTATCAAAAGCCGCTGAGAGATCTAATAGGACTAGGACAGAGGAACAACCCCTGTCCCGAGCCCTCCAGAGATCATCCACCAACGCGACCAATGCCGTTTCTGTGCTGTACCCCTGCCTGAAGCCCGACTGGTACGGGTCTAGATAGATGGCTTCATCCAGATGGCATGCAAGAAGTAATCAGTGGACAGAAAGACTTATAGACCCTCACCAACACAGATGACCCTAAATTCATGTCAGCAAAAGGGAATTGTATCTTTCTTTCATCATTTTTAGTTTGAGCATAAAGATGAAAAGAAAAAAAGTTTCAGAGCGCAGACCCTGAGTCAAATAATGTTTCTCCATAAAGTACTCTCCAGATATGTTAGGAGTAATGACTGGGATTTCTTTGAGTAATGCTCAACACATCAGGATCAGTGGTGGGTTGCCTCCAGTTCGGACCGGTTCGCAAGAACCGGTAGTAAAACCGGCGGGAGGCCCTGCCCACCACCCCAGATGTCATCATCAGCGATCTGTGCATGCACAGAAGCTTCTGTGCATGCGCAGAAGCAAGGCGTATGCGTGAGCAAAGCGATCGCGCACGCACTAGCCCGTTGCGAACCGATAGTAAAGGTAAGTAGAACCCACCCCTGATCAGGATGTTGACTACCTGAGGAAAGCCGAACTATAGGGACTTTGAAGAGGATAGCGTCCTTATGTTATGCCTTATCCTTCAGTACAATTTGTCATTATGTAAAAATACTTTCTCTGCCACATATAATCATACAAAGCCACTTTAACAGTATACTCATATGTTTTAGTAATAAGCATGCATTCAGAATTACTTTAGGAAAAATAAATCCACATCTAGAAACATAGAGGTTAAATCATTTCTGCCAATTGCTGACCAAGCATTGTTGGTTTCAAGGAATCAAAACTAATCAGCTAATTAGATACGTGTCTGAAGCTTTCCAGCATTTGTCTCTTAGTACTGAAGTACATACTGTATTTTCCTTACCATTATAATAAAGGGTATAGATTAATTGTGGCCCTCCTCCATCCTTTGCTGTTCAGAAAAAAATATCTTTGATGTCTAGCTTCAATATAAATTGGCCCCTTCAGTACGCTATACAGTCCAGTACTTAATCTCGGAGCAGGCAATCTGTAATCTTCTCAATATTTTTGGATTTCAATTCCCATTCTACTGAATGATGTTGGCTATTTTGATTAGTTGGATTTGGAGTATAGCAGGATTTGAAAAGACATACCAATTTTATCCCACTGATATTGTATTTTAAGATAGAGAAAGACTAGAGCTCTCTTGTTGGGTCTTTGAAAATAGGCAGCTATGATAGTTTTGGAGCAAAAATGGATAACATTTTAGTCAGGGGCTAATGCAAATAAAGAAGTATTGCTGACTTAGATCCTTCAAGCTACATATAATCATTCCCTGATTGAAAAAAGACTACTGATCAACTCATACAGTATAATACTATATCACCTTTCTAGGTAACTCAGTAGGCGAAAAAGAAGTGGAAGATGGAGAAAAGAGCTCATACACCTAATAGTACCAATATAAGGGCCAATTAGGTGGCCAATTCGCTTAATTCTATATCCTGCTAGCCCCTCACCAAATTTTTGGGGTGTTTCTATATTTTCTTTATTTGTTTACTTATTTAATTTGTATGCCACCCATCTGTCCTATAAGATGACTCTGCACAGAGTCTAACAGATATTGTACAAAAGAGCTACCTCTTGCCAAATGTTGTATTTCATTCAGTCTATAAGGGGAAAGAAACTGATACAATAGCCATATCTTTCTGGAAATTTAAAAGCATATTTACTAGTCGTGTGCAGTTATTTTACAGATTAAGATAAGAAAACAGTGGATAAAAAGGTAAAGGTTCCCCCACGCATATATGTGCTAGTCGTTCCCGACTCTAGGGGGCGGTGCTCATCTCTGTTTCAAAGCTGAAGAGCCAGTGCTGTCCAAAGATGTCTTCGTGGTCATATGGCTGGCATGACTAAATGCCAAAGACACACAGAACGCTGTTACCTTCCCACCAAATGTAGTCCCTATTTTTCTACTTACATTTTTTACGTGCTTTCAAACTGCTAGGTTGGCAGAAGCTGGGATAAGTAATAGGAGCTCATCCCGTTACGCGCACTAGGGATTAAACTGCTGAACTGTCGACCTTTCGATCGACAAGCTCAGCGTCTTAGCCATTGAGCC
Source organism: Pituophis catenifer annectens (assembly GCF_029215685.1). Classification (NCBI taxonomy): domain Eukaryota; kingdom Metazoa; phylum Chordata; class Lepidosauria; order Squamata; family Colubridae; genus Pituophis; species Pituophis catenifer. The sequence continues at coordinate 238,678,539 of NW_027256882.1, forward strand.
ACAGCATCCCTTTTTTTCTCCCCCCCATTCCAAAATAACTTCCAAATTTTCGCTTTTAGAACTTTTCCCCAGTGTTCTTTTCAGAATTCTTCCAGGTAAATAAAAACATACTTATGTCTGTCTGCATGCACTTCACGCTTCCATTCCAATTCACAGATTTCCAGTTATATTCAAGTTGGAGTACTGAGCAGCTATTCCAGAACATTTACCTTTCTTTCCTTTTATGCCTGATTGAAAATTTGTTTTAGAATGTCATCTTGCTGAAATAGTCAACCTTTTTTCAGCTTCAGTTTCTTCAAATATTAACCACTAGGATGTGTTGTTAATTAATGAAATCCATTCTTCCTTCCTCCTACATACAATATTTCGTGTACCATTTGCTGCCACACAAACCCAAACTCTAACAGATTCCTCCTGTACTTAACAGTTGGCAAGGTTTTTTTTTTTTTTTTTTACAAATCCTTCACCCCCCCCCACCAATATATCTTTTAAAGGTGGCGGCCAAATTGTTCAGTTTTTGTTTCATCAGTACAAAGTGCTGTTTCAAATGTGTTTCTTGAGTTTTCTTTTGCACTTTTTAAGCCATGATTTTTGTGATGAGATATTTTTTGACAATTTTCTCTTGAAGATTGTTGTTTTGTTAACTACACTGTATTATGGAATTATGGACAATCACTCCAGTGTGAGTTTATTAAATTTATCACTTGGTCATTTGTAATGATTTGTTATTTCTGTATTGCAGAATTTTTGGGGGGGTCCTTGAGATATTGCCTCAACAGTTCTATTTCTTAATAGTGTTTTTCACAGTTAAAGCTTCTAGTTGGAAGTGTTTAAAGATTTATTTTTTTTAGTCTTCCTGAGTTTTCTAAGTGTGAATTATCTTCACCTATGAATGTTCAGGCAGCTGTTGGGAGGAAAAGCACATGATTGTTGAGTGTAGAGAGAAAAAGGATTACAATCAGAGATGTTAGAAAGGTCAGCAAATGTGTACACTTGTGGAAAAATCTTCCTCTTTCTGGTTGTAAGCCAAACTTTTGGGGCCTAAATAATAATAAAATAGTAAAATAATAACGAATGGACATGAAGAATATCCAAACTTCTGCATCACGCATATTCACAGTTTTATTATTTTACTATACATGAATAGTAAGTATGAACTCAAATTTGCACAAAGAATTCTCATTTAATTCAGGGTCAAAATGACATTTCATTAAAAAAGACTCTTTTTTTGATAATATATCTTTTTACACATTTCTGTTTTTCTATCTTCTTTCTTCCTATGTTTCCTTTCTATTGCTACCTCACAACCTTAAATTCTGAACATAGTAACATAGCAGGATATAATGGTTGCCTAGAGATCAGATACTATAATCTTTCATTTTTTCCTTAATTTCTTCCTTAGTTTATGGTTACAGTAATAATAGAAATGAGATGTATATTTAGATACATGGGAATTAAAGCAACGGTCAAGTAAAATTTGCTTAAAAACCTTTGCCACTTTTAAACAAAAACAACACTAAGCTTTTTAAATTTCTACTAATATTCCCAGTTTGAATAAAGGAAATATTTCCAATCTTATTGATTCATCTGATTCATTTTATAACAAATTGGGCATTTTACCTTGCTTTTAACCAGCTCTCAGAATTCCTGAAAATTTAATAATTGGCTCCCTCAGAAGCTGGTATGAACTGCTGTAGCACACCACTGTCCAAGCTGGAACTTATACCAGTCAGACTAGATGTAGTCATTTAATGATTCCTTAGGAATGTACATGTTCATATACATATCTAATTTTATTGAAAACTTTAAACAGAAGAATAAGACTAATTTAAACAGAAGAATAAGATTAATATGAACTAAAATACAGAAAAATAAAACAGGAAAGATGAAAGGAAAAAAAAAAAGAAAAAGTGCCAAAAGAAAAAGAATAGCAGTAAAATACAAATGAAAGAAAAAAGTTATAAAGAAGTGGCTTCCAATAGAAGTAAATTGACCTCTCTCTTCAAAGTTATATCATGTCTCTCTTCTTTCTTTCTATTATATATCCTATCTAATAATAAAAACCATGAATCATAAGATTATTTTTATTCTATTTTATGCAGAATCCATATTGGGTTTCCAATCATCAATAAACATAAGTTTTGTCTTTTCTCTAATCAAACAAGTCAATGGACATTTCAGTAACTTCACTGAAGTTATGGAGAGCCATGGAGAAGTTTATTAGGTATACACACACACACACACAATGTTAGATTGAAGAAACTGCTCTTTTAGGAACTATTATTTATCAGAAGCTTGCTTTGTTCTTTCCAGTTTCATCCATTTTAATCTAGCCTAAGAGCAAGCCAACTATTCATCCAAACCCGATTAACTGAGAATCAAAAGGTGGATGCATTCTCTAGATACAGGGAGCAATTATAACCTCTTCCATTTCCTTTAGTTGTTTTTCTCTGTGAGCTGGTTTTTCATCAGTCTCAATATCAGCCAAGTTGGCTGGAATTCAGCTTCACCTCATACAAACCTTGGGAAAAGTGAGGAAAGGTCAGATGGCATAACAGATTATACAAACTGGGGTTATGTAGTTTACATCCTGAAGGCATGATAGAAAGCTCTCTGTCAAAAGAAAAAAAAAACATACTTATTCAGAAAACAAGAATTTGGCTTGCCCAAGTTGACTTGTTACCTTCTAACTGAAGACTGACCAGTGTGATTAGAATATATTGACTAAATATTTGTTCCTCTTTATAGAAGGATCTCTATCACAGCTTATGAAATCCAGAGGCCAGTCTCATTTACAAAAGGAAAAAAATCTGGCGTTGCTCAGCATGCAGGAAGTAAATACTTAAATATATTTATCTCTCTGAATGCTCTTGGTATTCTGTCAAACTAGACATTGGCTAGTTTTGTATTAGAACAACAAACTTGTTCTCTGAACTTATGGATTCTTAAGTATCATACAGCTCACCCACAAGAAGATTGCATGAATGGGCTTGAAAGGGTCTTCTGGAAAACCTCCTGGGTGGGTGTGTGGATTATCCATTCACCAATATTTTTAAAAAATAAATGTGCTCAGTGGGAATCAGGTGGAAACTAGTTGGAAGAAAAGAGAAAACAGAGTACTTGGTCAGAATGGAGTATCTGGGCATAAAATATGTCAAGCTATAACCCTGGTCCCAAACATTGAACATACGCAACATATTTTTGCTTGGCCACACTTTTGTATTTAATAGATCAGAGAACTTAAAAGTTTTGAGTTCTAGGGATACCTTTAAATTTGATGAAATAATTGCTGGGAAAACAAAGAAAAGCTTAAAAACTGATCAAAATGTAAATGCCATGTGAGATATTTGATGTTAATTAAATAAAATACCAAGAAGAATGGAACAGCCAAAGCTCCTCTCAGAAACACATTGAAACACAAAGATACTCATTTCCCATCTTAAAGCTACACTTTCTGTCTATCTCAGGAAACATTCTACTATTTTTTAGAATAGAATAGAATAGAATAGAATAGAATAGAATAGAATAGAATAGAATAGAATAGAATAGAATAGAATAGAATAATAGGGCTGGAAAATCTTCTAGTCCAATTCCCTGCCCATAGCAGGAGGCCTTATTTCATCCTGGACAAATGATCGTCCAATCTTTTCTTGAAACTTCCAGTGATGGAGCACCCACAGCTCCAGGTGGTAGGCTGTTCCATTGGTTAGTTGTTCTTATAGCCAGGAAATTTCTTAGTTCCAGGTTGGATCTCTCTTAACAAGCTTCCACCCATTGCTTCTTGTCCTGCCCTCAAAAACATTGGAGAATAATCCTCCATCTTTTTTATATTGTGATGACCAGAATTGAACACAGTATTTCAATTGTGGCCTAATTAATGTAGTATAAGGTGATACTATCATTTCTTGTGATCTTGATGCTATTCACGAATGAAGGCAATTAAAAGGCTATTCTTTTATTGATGCAGCCTAGGACTGGTTTTTGGTTTCTTTTTTTTTTTTTGCAGCTGCAGCACATTGCAGGCTCATACTTAAGATAGGCAACAAATAAATTTAATAACAAACAAACAAATAAATAATGCCTTTCAGAGAATTCTTGCTTTTAAAAGGTTTATCTACTTCACTGTGATTTCCAGTATCTTGAAAAAAAAGATGACAGTATGCATATATATGTAGAGATAGGTGTAGATATGATGAGATAGGTGTAAATATAATGAGATAGGTGTAGATATGACATATCATACACACTGGTGAATATGCCAAATGCATTGAGTGTGAACAACACACCTTGATACACTCTAAAAAACCATAGACCATTCATAGTTTTTGTAGCTTTAATCAATAAAATCAGGTTTCATTATCAATGTTGATTCTGTGAGATTATGGTATGGATAAGTACTTTATTTCAACAATGTAAAATCTGAATCCGGCTGGCTTCTCTTGCTAGCTCTCAATGCTGGCCACAGAAAACATTCTTTGGTGTTGTTGAAGTAGCTAGGCATGAATCAGTGGTGGGTTGCCCCCGGTTCGGACCGGTTTGTAAGAACCGGTAGTAAAACCGGCGGGAGGCTCTGCCCACTAGCCCGGACGTCATCAGAAGTGATCTGCACATGCGCAGAAGAGCGCATGTGTGCACGATGCGAACCGGTAGTAAAGGTAAGTAGAACCCACCCCTGGCATGCATATATCACTTTGTGGTGGAGATAAAGTTATAGTGGCAGATGGTTTCACATTCTATTGCTGATTAACTGATCTAATAGAAAGTTCATCCTAATTATATATTTTGATAATGATCAGACATCTTTGACCTAATCATACTTTCCCATCCCAACTTATATCATAGGGTTGTTGTTCTAGGAAATTTGGAGAAGGAAGCATTATGTTTGCCACCTTGAAGTGTGCAAAATAAAGGCAGGACATAAATAAAAAATAAGTCACAGTCCACCGTAGCAAAGCAAATATAATGGTTTTTCTAATTCTAATCTTACATTACGTAGCCTTGAAGTCCTTTCTATCTTCTTTAGAATGGATGGAAGCATAAGTAATGGAATGAACAAAACTTAAAATAGTGCCATGATATACATGAAGCACTGTAGACAGCAGTGAAATCTGGCTGGATCTATCTGGCTCGCACGAACTGGTAGCGCCAACGGTGGGAGGCTCCGTCAACCCATTGGGATGTCATTACGTCCTGTTTTTGACTCTCTGTGCATGCATGTACAGAAGAGGTGCATGCATTCACATTTCCAAACCGATAGCGAAGGTATGTGCATTTCACCACTGATTGTAGACCTTTGGCAAATTTCTATATATCCATACCTCATCAGCTTTGGGGCAACCTTAATAGTACCTGCTCTTGATGAAAATACTATATGGTTGTGTGAATTTAGCCGAGAAATGGGATGGGGAGAGCAGTCCTATGTCTGGTAAGGAGCAAACGAAAAGAGAATGTGGAACTGTAAAAGCAACTGAAAAGAAAGTAAGTGGTGGACAAAAGGGAGTCAGGAATATGGGGACACAGAGAACATCTTGTCCAGAATATCTTAAAATGTTGCGGTGGAAAAGAAGCATGTAAAGAAAAAATGTTCTGAGAATTAAGAGTGATACTTCATTTCTAGTAAAACTTCTTGCCAAGTCTGCTGTTGAGGAATAGACAACTGAAGAACACAAGAAACTATTTTCCACTTACAAATTTCAAGTGAAAGGAAGTTTACATCAAATTACTCATATTCTGCAGTGTAGGAGGAAAGGGCAGGAGACGGGCAACCATCCTTTGGGGAAAAAAAAGAGGAACATGATGACCATGCTTTATTTTGTATCCGTTGTTTTGGTCTTTCTTTCCTGTTCTCTTGAGCATTAGTGTTCTCATTCTCATTCATGTCATTCATTTTGCTTTCATGCCAGAGCACTGTTTTATTTGGTTAACAGCCTGTTTTGAAGCAAAAACTCCAGAACATATGTACTGTTGCAGACTGGACTAGAGATCATTGGTTGCAGAGGTAAACTTTCCTTTACATTTCCAACATCAGCATGGAAATCTTGAGTTTGACAGACTCACATTCATGCCTGTCCATGTAGCTCTTTGTGTGAGTTAAGGGCAATTACAATTCCCAGTGCAGACTACCTCATAGGATTGTTATGAAAATAAAAATGAGGCAGGAATATATATTAACACACTGACTGCCCTGCCTAGTACATAATTGCAAATTAAATAAATATCAAATATATTTTGATTGGTGAACTGTTTGGACAATATAAGAAAAAAACCCTATAGCAGGTGTCTCCGACCTCCATTTTTGCCAATGGTGCTCGCCCGCTGCTTGCACAGAACCATCCCCTCTCTTCCTGCACCGCTGGCAGTCCACAAAGCCAGAAAGATTGGGGACTGCCGCCTTATAAGGTCCTTTCTAGAAGTACAATCCCCACTATTTTTTCCCCCAAATATTCTCAGTTCAGACATAATTTTTTCCTGCTGCTTTAAATTGTATGAGACCTAATCAGCTGGATTTGTTTTAGCAAACAGCCAACATGGGACAAGTCAGAGACTGACAGCAGTTACTTGCCCCGGGCAATCTCTGGCAAGTGAAGGACATAATTCCTTTTATCTCTTTCCTCACATTTGATGTACACATCTGAATCTTCTAAATTGACCTGAGGCTACATATAGGCCATTGAGGGAAGGAAAAAAGGTGCTGTCTTATTAAATCTGCTCCATGTCCTAAAATATATATTGAATTGTAGAATGATTTCTTGATTACTTTATTATACTTAGCATTTCTATCTGGAGCCACTGCAGTTGATTATGCCCTCCAGTGTAGGCTTTGTAGGAGGAGATAATGTAAATAAAGCTACCATTAAATTACTGCAGTAAATTACTGCAGTAAAGCTATCTTGAAAAGTATTGTACCTGGATGAAGTATCATGATGTGTCAACACAGGTTCTGACAGAAAACAGTCCTACAGACAATACTGAATCAGATAGATTGAAGGACGGAACAATAAACTTTATAAGAATATAATTTCTAAGCATAAACAAAGGCAAGGCCAGTTTAGCACGATTCCTGCTTTGCAGAGGTCTAAACTGACTATCTCTTCTTAGCATGAACCAACCTGAAGATACTTTTAAGAATTTTGGGCTTTAGCTTTTCTTTATATTTATCAAGTTCCCAGATTGCCTTAGTTTAAATTGGTGTTTAAAATTTAATTTCTCAAAGTACAGTCAAGCATGATATAATAATGCCATCTGTACTAAGATAAATCATCTTAAAAAGGCAGGAACTAGAATAATCCTTCCCAACTTCACCTCTTTCAAATTCAAAAATGAATAGATCAAGGGTGAAATGTAAAATTTGTTACTACCGGTTCTGTGGGCATGGCTTGGTGGTGGTGGGGTAATGTGACTGGGTGGGCATGGCCAACTTTTTTTTTTTAATTTTAACTTTTCAAAGCATTTTTTCTGCAAATGCAAAAAAATGCTTTGAAAAGCCTCTGCTGATCAGGAACACAGCTGGGATCGTCAGAGCCTTTTCAGAGCATTTTTTAAACCACCTCTTCCGGTGAAGAGGTTGCAGAAAAAAATGCTTTAAAAGTCTCTGACGATCAGGCAACTCAGCTGGGATTGTCAGAGAGACTTAAAGCATTTTTTCCTGCAAATTCTTCAGCAGAAGAGGTGGTTAAAAAAATGCTTTGAAAAGGCTCTGATGATCCCAGCTGTGTTGGTGGATGTCAGAGCCTTTTCAAAGCATTTTTTAAACCACCTCTTCTCTGGAAGAGGTTGCAGAAAAAAATGCTTTGAAAAGCCTCTGATGATCCCAGCTGAGCTGCGCAATCATTAGAGGCTTTTTAAAAAACTTTTAAAAGCATTTTTTCATCGGAAGAGGTTGTAGAAAAAATGTTTTTAAAAGTAAAAAAAAAAAAGCCTCTGATGATCGTGCGGCTCAGCTGGATATGGTGGGGGGGAGGGAGGCGCAGGGATTTTTGCTACCGGTCCTCCGAACCACCACCCGCCATCGCTACAGGATCGGGCGAACTGGTCCGAACCGGGAGCATTTCACACCTGGAATAGATACTTTATAGCTGAAACATATACATCCAATACTTTAAACACAACATGCTACATAACATCTGAGATTTTGTTCCCATAATAGGGTAAAAAACATAATGTCTGAGAAGATTATACTCAGAGGTGGGTTTCAGCAGGTTCTTACCAGTTCTAGAGAATCGGTAGCGGAAATTTTGAGTAGTTCAGAGAACTGGTAGTAAAAATTCTGACTGGCCCCACCCCCATCTATTCTCTGCCTCCCAAGTCCCAGCTGATTGGGAGGAAATGGGGATTTTATAGTAACCTTTCCCTGGATTGGGGAGGGAATGGAGATTTTACAGTATCCTTCCCCTGCCATGCCCACCAAGCCATGCCACGCCCACCAAGCTACACTCACAGAACCAGTAGTAAAAAATTTTGAAACCCACCACTGATTATACTATATGCCTAAATTGTATCCCAGGAGTTATTTCCTATAAAAGGAACAAGGTTTATAAAGAAAAACATTTTAACACATAAGGTATGTACAATTCAGGTTTATAATGGAGATTTACTGTAGTCATAACTGATAGAAAAGATTGCGTATTTAATTGCATTCATGATAATGCATTTCTCATTCATTGTAAGTTGTTTCCAAGCTAAACCTTAGAAAATATTTGGAAAAATCTGTTTCATGCAAGGAAAGTCTGTTTTCCTGCAAAGGTTAGTTGGCCTTATTTTTAGTTTTCCAGTGTTAATATTTTTCCATTTTTGCAAAGGAAGTGTAAAGAACTGCCAGTACTAGAAATTAAATTCCTTATGTACAGATCTAATATGACACACAGCCAATAATTACAGTTACATCATTAAAGCTAACACCAATCTGGCATTTTCAGGAGCAATAGCACAAAGGCAATGAATCCCTGTAGAAGTCATATTTTAAAAGGTATTGAAAAATTTGGAAAAAATCTAATTAAGGTTATAATTTAGCTAAGATTATAAATACTGTACACTTACTTATCCATTATCCATTTCCTTGAATTTAATCAGACCTACATCTAAGAGGGTTTCACTATTATGGCTATAAGCTGTTATTGTTAATTGAATCATAACTTATTTACTTTTATTCTACACAGTATGTGTTTTATTTCATATGCATGTATTTCAATTAAACTCATGCTTGATTAAACAGTTGAAAACCAACCTTTTTGTTTCTATAGTTCTTTGTAAAACAAAGTTTAATTATTTAATTTACTTCAAATAATTTGATCAATTAATTATACAATTGCCTTTTAAATACTGCTTACCTCTCAATATAAAATGTACACAGGGCATGATTCTGCTCTCTCTCCCAAGCTTGCTTCTGTATAGATATGCAAGAGCACCATCTGCTGAACACATCACTATGTTTTTGACTAAATATTATCTAATCTCCTTTAGGAATGGATATACAAATAAATAAAATCTAAAGAACAAATGGAGTGGTACTAATTTACTAGTAAGCTTCTAAACATTAATTATAAACAAAATTGACCTATAAGCCAATGTGTCTGCCCATGTGGGTATTAAAATGCCTGCTACATCTTTATCATAGAGAAATGGCATTTATCTAAAGCTATCCCCACTAGTGATTTCATTTGATAAGTTTGGACCAAAGCAACAGTAATGACTATTTATATCACTTTGCAGTAGTAATGGCTGGATAATGCTATGAGAATCATTGAAATCAGTGTTGAAGAGTTGGTCTGAGTCAGGATGTAAATTAGTAATTCTGTGGTTCCAAATGGAGGAAATGAAGTCAATTTGATGTAATCATCCAATGAGAATTATTCTAAAAATACAATATACATCATTTCAATAATTTTGGAATGAAAGCCACCATGCTAGATCAGGAATGGGGAAAGTTCTTCATAGAAAACTTCGTAATAATCTCTCCATTTTTATCCATGAGGATGTTCTTCAGCCCTTTTGCCATATTTAAATCAACACGAATGGGAGTATTCCCATTCAATACTCCACTATTTGTAGTTCTAAAAAAACAAAAAATCATACTGTTAAAGAGTCCCTCTTTCTTCATTAAACCTTTAGTCCATTACTGTTTTCCTGTAACAGTGTTAAAGCCAAGGGAACAAACTATATCTATAACTCCTCCAAAAATATTCAATATATAGGCTAAAACTCAGGTTCAAAATTATACTGAAAACATAAAGGGGTAACAATTTACATATAGCACAATTTCAAGATTACATAGAAGTTCACTAAAATTTATGAAAAAGTAAACGTAAGTCACTTTGATGTCTATTAGCATGTAAATAATATAAATTGTAGATAGCATCAAAGCTTAAGGCTGCAATCTACGGTATATATCTAGGATTAAACCCAATGAATTCAGTGTGAATAATTTCTGAGTGGAATGACTGGAATTATACCATTATAAGCTAACACTTCTTTCTTCAAGTGTAAAAAATTAAAATGATGTCCTTAAACTTAAACAAAATAATATGCCTAATGCATAAAATTCTCTGAAATGTTTTTTAATTTACATTTAGTGTATGAAACTCTATACCTTGTTTTCTGGAACCTTTAGAATTATGTCTTCAGATTAGAAAACATTTTCTTTTTAATTCTAAAGCAGTTTATTACATATTTTGGGGATTGATAGAAAAATATAAACTTGCAGTACATAGGAAGAATGAATCATATCCATTGGAGGGATTAAAAGTTATGAAAGTCTTACACTAATTTGATAATAGTAAAGGCATTCTTTTAAACCAGAAAATAAATTTGAATACATTTCCTGAAATACCGAAAGTTGTTTGTTTGTTTTTTTGCTTTTTCATCTGAATACAAATAATTGACATTTTTCAGGTTGAACATTTTATTTAGGCCAGTATTATAGGAAAGCGATTTTATTTTAAAAGAAATTACATGGCATTGTTAATGAATCAAAAGTTTTATTCTGTTCATGTGTTTTGCTTCGGTGTGTCACAGAATGGGGCATTGTCTCGTAGCACCTCCTTTCTTGGTAAAAGCTCTGGAAGAAAAAGACATTATTATTAGATTTTCCACACTATTGTTTAAACAAAGACAATACTCTAATAATAATGGAGATTGTAGAATTAGAAGCAGTATTTTCGACACATGGCAATTTGTAAAATTATAAACTAATTATGAATACATACAGTATATTTAAATGTTCTCCCTTTTGCAAAGACCATTCAATATTCTTTATCTGTTTGGTAGTCAGGTCATCGCAAAAGACTCTGTACTAAGGTAAAACATTCATTCACCCAACCATGTATTATTTGTTTCAACTGGTGGTAGGTTTCCTTAGTTTGAGGCAGGAATTGTTCCAGTCATTTCTAGAGATGCTACTTTAGCAGATGATAAACAAGTAAATAAATCCAGGAAGAAAAAAATGTCAGATTATTTCTACGCTATTGTATGTTATGTGATAATCAAGAGCTGAGTTCTGAGATCATCCTTATCTCCTTAAATGCGCAGACACTGAATCTGTGACTTCCTGCCGCAAAGAAAAGGTTTATTACTGAGCCACAAACCCGTGAGTACTGTAGCTAATAAAGACTTGATAAATGCAATGCTCAATTTCTTCTTCTTCTTCAGTTTTAAAAAACCCATAATGAATATTCAGTATAATAGAACAAATATGGCATGGTGGTTAACTAAAACTATGGAAATCTCTGTTTGTATCCAGTCACAGCCATGGAAGCCAAAGGGGTGATTGAGGGGTTGACATGTTGCCCTTGGTGTCAATTATGAAGTGGATAAATAAAAAAAATTATGTTCATGCAATGTATAAAGGTAAAAGTAAAGGTTCCTCCGCACATGCGTGCTAGTCATTACTTGTTCTGTCCCCGTCCCACACGCACACACACCAACAGACGTCCAAGAGTTAAAGACCAAACCAGCCGACAAAATCCTTTTCCTTATAATAACGGAACTTGGCAGCAACCTCGTGGCTGCCTGCCAAGAGTTTATTACTTATGAAGGGAAGAGATAACTTCTCTCCGCTTCTGGTACATCAAAGTAAAATGTTTAATAATTACAGAGTAATTCAAGTCCAAAAATAATCCAGCAAAGTCTATAGCAAAAGTCCGGCAATGCAGAATGGCGTGGAAGCTTTCAGCTTTGTTCGTCACAAGGCTTGACTGGCCATCACTCTCCCTTTTATACCCTGTGGGGTGTGGTCCAGTGACTCAGCCTAATCTCGGGCACGCCTTTTCTTCTGTTGCGCGCGCTTATCTCTGTGATGCTGGCATAGATCTAGCCAAGACTCATTACTCTCATCACTGTCCACCTGAGGCTGCGTGGACGTGCTTGGCCCCGACCCTATCTCTTGCCCTTCGGCGGACACTGGAGCCACAACATTACTGACTCTAGGGAGCGGTGCTCATCTCCATTTCAAAGCCGAAGAGCCAGCGCTATCCGAAGATGTCTCCATGGTCATGTGGCCAGGATGACTCAATGCCGAAGGCACACGGAGGGCTGTTACCTTCCCACCAAAGGTGGTCCCTATTTTTCTACTTGCATTTTTTACGTGCTTTTGAACTGCTCGGTTGGCAGAAGCTGGGACAAGTAACAGGAACTCACCCCGTTACGTGGCACTTGGGATTCGAACCGCTGAACTTCTGATCGATAAGCACAGCATCTTAGCCACTGAGCCATTGCGTCCCTGAGATGCAATTTATAGCAGCTTCTTTTTTTTTTTTTTAAAAAAGGCAAATTTCCATGCTACAGATCATTAAGAAAGGGTTAAAAATGCCAACAGAAAATTATGGTACCTTCATATCTGGAATTCTAGTTAAGGTTTTGATGCAAACTGAATCTCTACATATTTGGGATTAAAAGTGGTTTAACCCATTTGAATTAATCATAACATTTTATATTTTACGTTGCAAAGATCTCACACTCCACAGGAATATAGGATAGAAAAATAGAGAAAACACGTACATTTTATTAGATCCAGGTATACTTTCAGGTATACATTATCTAATCAACTCATAGAGACAATATTGCAAAAATATATTAATGGAAACTTTAACATTTGTTAAGATATTTAATTATTCATGGTAGAAAGTTTCTATTAAACACGGATTCAGTTGGAATCAGGAAAACAGAACAAATTTGATAGCTAACTGTAAGGCCTTCACAACTATTCCGATATTTCGTCAATATTCCACTATTCATTAAAGACTACTTAAAATGAATATTAACCTGCCATAAATAGAATATATAGAAATCTATAGAATTACTATTTAATTAATATACTAATTAAATCTAATTAAATTCTGAATGATATTGTATAATTATCATATGTATGCCCTCTGTCTGTCATCTATCTATCTATCTATCTATCTATCTATCTATCTATCTATCTATGTAATAAATCAAATACACTGTGCCAAACTGATTAATAAAAGTTGCAAGGAAGAGAAACTTTACTTACTTATTTTGTTGGCATCCACATAAACACCTTGTAGGACACATGTTCTAAGTAAAACTTCCACATCTGAAGCTATTTTTATAAACTAGGTGGAGTTGGGAAACAGAATTAATAATTATTCATCAATATATTTTGCTTCCTGATCATCCATGAAATGTTATTACAAATTCATTGAGCATTTCATAACTGGATTTTCAAAGGACGCTTATCTTTGATATTTATTTATTTATTTATTTATTCATTCATTCATTCATTCATTCGTTGGTTCGATTTATATGCCGCCCTTCTCCGGAGACTCAGGGCGGCTTAAAATGCGTTAAGCAATAGCTTTCATACTTTTGTATATACCTGCTTAGTAGGGCTTCCGCCTCCCCCCCCAAGCGGTGTTCTTTTTTATATAAAGTCAGCTTTGTATATGTATATTGGATTTGTATATTGACATTACTATAGTTATATTATATGCTCCTTAATAGAATATGGAATTTTTTTTAATACAAAGTCAGCTTTGTATATGTATATTGTATTTGTATATTGACATTATTATAGTTATATTACATGCTCCTTAATAGAATATGGAATTTTTTCCAGAACTAGCAAGACATATTTATCATGGGGTCAAGATTTAATCATGAAAACCATACATTTGCTTGCAGAAGATAGCAAAAGTGAACTTTTCAATATATTTCCTTTATAATAACTAAAGAGTGGCTGAAACTATTAGTTTGTTTAATTGTATTTTTTCCTCTTTGAAACAACATTTTTATTCTTCTAATATTAATATTAAATTTTCATGTTTGACATCTTTCACTAATTTATACTGCATCTACTACTAGACATGCTTATAATGCTATTTAATATATAATGCTATTCCTGCTTCAAAGAAGTAGTCAGGGAGCTATCAACTGGATAGCACTAAAAAGGTTTCACACTTTATTAGAACATAAAGCAGAAATATACTACTTGATACACATATAGTAATTAGTTTATTTTAGTTTCAGATCAGTTATAATTTTATCATTTCATCAGGTTCATGAATAATTTGACAGTCTATTCCTCCAAATCTAAACAATTATCTGCATGAATCAGCTTGTAAAAATATCTGAGTTACTGATTGAAAGAATAACCCATGAAAAAATATGCATGTGTTTATTTTAGCTATTTGTTTTCAATCAGGTAAGATTTTGTGAAAGCTTTAGAAATTCATTTTTTAGAACTGAGAGTTTAATATTGTTGAACACTTGAACACTTGCTGAATTTAAGAGTATTTTTTTCCTTCAGGCAAAAAGAAACTAAATATCAATAATTCAAGAAATTAGAGCTGTTCCAATTTTGAGAGAGAGAAAATTACAGAATAATGGAATCTATTATGCCAATTTCTGCAAGAAGACTCTATGACAAAGAGTGGTTCATTTAAAGTTGTCCATACACATATCTTGCATGCACATAAAAGAACTTGTTCCTGTTTTACAGGCAAATTATTATTCTTTTAAGCAGATTCTTCAGAAATGCTATTGTTCCTAATCTCGCTCTTTTTCACCTGTCAGATTGCATTCATTTATAAATGGTAGCATTTTTAGGAAAAGAGTTCAATGAATGGGGGAATGTTTCTGAAACGGAGCAACAAAAAGAGCTTATTCACTAGTTTGGCACAGGTGACATAATATAATACTGCGCTAATGAACTTTAAAATAACAGTTATATCAGACAGTATACGATAGTAACATATTCTGCTATATACGAAGGTGACAAAATTGTAGGCAATTTAACTCTCTGCTTCAGGATCTTGATTGATTAATAATCAGACAAAAAAAGCATCTAGATATATTTAGCCAGCTTTAATAAAAAATAAGAAACCTGTATCATTAGAAACTAGCTAGCTTGTACAAAATTCCAAAACATGAAGGTTTATCTCTCTCTATATGGTTCCTCCAAGTGCCAGCAGGAACTTCACATGGTGCCCTCCAAACGGCGTTCTTTAAAAATAAAAGTGATGGTGGTTCAATGCTCTTTTGGAATTATATTCACCCTAAAGATATAAATTTTTGCAAATGAGTATGTGAACTGGAAAGTTTTGGGACAAGCAAGAAAGGGTAGCAGGGATCTTCTAATCAGTTGCCTTTTAGTAAACTGTGTGACCACACTACCAGAGCAGTCCTGTTGTGGGAATGTTCATAGCATTCAAAATTCAAAAGTACCTACAAGTAGTCCTCACTTACCGATTGCCTTGTCAACATCCCTCAGTCATGTGATCGCCATTATGCTCAGTAAGCCTTATCCTTTGCCTGACCTGTGGTCCCTGTAGTTTGTACAGCAGTGAGATTGGAGAGGAAGGGTTTACAAGAGACTAAGCAGGCATATGAGGGGGAATAAACCAGGTTATTTGAGTATGGCTCCCAGCCCAAACATGATTGGGGCTGCCAATACCACCACTTTTCTTCCAATATATATTCCCCATGGTGTGTCTGCATAGTCTTTTATAATCCCTTCCTCTCCAATGAATACAAATATTAATCTCCTCCTTGCTAATTGTCACAGCATTGGAGTGAGCATTCTAAGCGGCAGGGAAATGTAAGCACAATCTCAGTCATTTGATTTTCTATTTAGCGACCAATTTGCTTAACAACAGTTATCAGTCCTGTGTGGTTGCTAAATAAGGACTACCTGTATTAGTTTAAAGGTTAGGAGACTCCAGACTATTCTCTCTATTTCAAGCTACAATAAAAATGTTGCAAAGGATAGAATTCTAAGAAAAAAAAATAGAGTAACTGTTATCTCTGCTCAACAATTGCTTGTTCCTAATTCATCTTTGATTATTGGTTTGCACTATCTTTCCCTTTGAATATGAAGCAGAAAAACTACCACTATAAAACAGAGTGTTAGCCATTGGCTTTCAATCTGTGGTTTCCAATATAAATATATAGATTACACTTGTATTTTGTCAGTTTCACTGTATAGTTTCTCTTTTAGAAAATCATTAAGAATGATAATTTTAAAGAGACACGCACAATTTTTTTGTTAGTAATCTCTATCCTCGGTCTGTTCCTAATCTGTTCCGTATAGTTAATACATAGTTAAACCTAGTATATTTTGTAATAGTTAAACTAATTTAATACAATATATTTAATGCAACACAGGCTTGTATTCAATAACAGAAACCAATTTCTACGCAAATACCTCAGCTATTTTTTCAGGAGAAGTCTCATTTTTATTATTTTTGAATTCTTCATTTATCTTAAGTCTTGCAGCTAGATAAAAAAAGAGACCAGGCATTTTAAAAAAATGTATTCATTCAGTTTTTACATATAAAATAGATACTTCTATAAAAATTATTTCCACAGTATGCTACCAGAATTTTATGTGCTAATCTGAAGATATTTTAAAAGATCTAGTCTTTTAAACAGTTAAGTTGCAATATACGATATTACAAAATGTCACTAAAAGTCCCAAATGCATGTTATATTTAAAAACTAACTATTCCTTTGCAACACTTTGAGGAAGTTGAACATAAAACAGTTAACAGTATTTAAAGAAAGCTTACCTGATATATCAAAAAGCAGCATAATAATTATCTTGGATAAGATAAGGCTCCAGCAAGGAGATATTTAAGTATACATAAGCTCCTATTCTTCAAATGTGGCATAATGTGAACAGAATAAGGGGGTCCCTGGTGCTCTCTAAGCTTGGTTGTTTTCTTGAAGATGTTTCATTGGCCAAACCTGGTAACATTATCAGTGCTACAGGGAGTAAAGTTTGTTCTTATTTTATATTCTACTAGCTTGCCCTGTCAGTGTTGATGTGAGTGGTGTTCTTTGGTTGGGTTTGCTGCAGCTTTACTAGCTATGTTCTATTCCATTTCAGGATTACTTTCTTATCTTGACAACCCATTTAGTTCTTAGTTTAAAATTATAACCCATAAAATTATCCAAATTGGCCTCTTTCCAGATCGCCTATATTTAATGGGCATATTTCAGCTTTTTTGTTTGTTAGACAAGGGCTCTGGGATATAAGATCATAGGACTTGAGTTGTAAATCCAATTCACCCTGTTACTGTATGACCTCATATTTAACCCACATACATCATAGTTCTTAATCAGTTTTCGTATAGGCAGATTCGAAAGAATACCTCTTGTACAAAGATTTTATCTTTGTCAGAAGTCAGAAGTAGAATTGTATCTGAGGCAAACATTGATTTCTCCTTTGTTTTTTTCAACCAGGCTTTTCAAACCATGTAATTTTCTCTTATATAAATTTAGGCCTAATGTAGCCAAATTTTCAGCTGCCAGGATTAGGTGCATTAAAAAACCTTTATGAATGATATGTTTCCCATGTGTTGTTTTCTTTTTTATTTAAGCTTGTTGTTGGGTCTTTTGATAAATAAATAATAAATTTTCATTCATGTTGATGACTGATATTTTTTTCTTATTTGCATTCAACTAATTTATTCCAATGCACGATGAAAAGTCCAGAGAGCTATACATTATTTTAAAATTTCAGGAGAAATTTTAATGTATCCCTATCAAGGATGAGAAATCAAGGTTTAGAGTATATAAATACATTGAGTGATGAAACATTTTTTCATCTAGAAGTATATATATGGATCAGTGGTGGGTTTCAAAATTTTTTACTACTGGTTCTGTGGGTGTGGCTTGGTGGGCATGGCATGGCTTGGTGGGCATGGCTTGGTAGGCGTGGCAGGGGAAGGATACTGCAAAATCTCCATTTCCTCCCAATCAGTTGGGACTTGGGAGGCAGAGAATAGATAGAACAGGAGGCAACTACAATTCAACACTGGCAAGATCTTATAATGAAATAACAAG
The DNA here is from genome assembly GCF_029215685.1 of Pituophis catenifer annectens. Taxonomy (NCBI): domain Eukaryota; kingdom Metazoa; phylum Chordata; class Lepidosauria; order Squamata; family Colubridae; genus Pituophis; species Pituophis catenifer. The sequence continues at coordinate 238,696,839 of NW_027256882.1, forward strand.
GGACTCAGTGCATATACAGAATGTATAGCTTTAAAAAAACAAGCATAGAGTCTCAAATACAACTACATGCTAGAAGTAATAATCATACATTAAAACTATGTTTTTAAATGCTATGTTTCTAGGTAGCCCACTGCTGGGGAAAGATTGAGCATTTTTCCTTTAGTAAAACTTGTTTTACCAAAAAAAAAAAAAAAAAAAGTTCTTACCATCTAAGCTTCTGGTGTCACCTCTGAACACATTTTGCCTTGTCCTATGTAAAATCTTGAAAACTTTCAAGACCTGTAAATACAATAGAACGTTAAAAGTTTTACATTCTGATGTTATAAAGAAAGCACCATTTGCTCAGTTAAATTTGAAGTAAGAATATCGGGGAAACAAAATATAGAAATTCTCCAAGAAAAAGCATTTGGTCATAGCAGAATGAAATGAAAATGATTCCTAGAAATAGCAGCTACTGTAAATGCTGATATAACAAGCAATCCACATTCCTGCTTCTAACATAGATATTGGTATGTAATACTGGTATGTGAAACTCAGCCTAAAAGACCATATGATAGGTATTATAATCTCAAATTCCTTGCCTGATTCTTAGATAGGCAAGCCTCTAGAAAGTGACAGAAAAGTTGTTAAAGAAGACATTTCACAGATATTCCAGCTATATGTCTGACACAATAATACTTTAAAATTTAAGAATGCTAGTTTTTAGTTTTACAAGGCCAGATTAGCCTTGACCTTACTGGTCTTCTGGAAGGGTCTGAAGATTTGGCTTTGCCATCCTGAACCTGAGATCTGATAGTGGCATTGTGGAGCTTGTTACATTGTGAGCACGTTGAACTACATGCTTGCAGATTACGTCTTTTTATGGTTTTTCATAGTTTTTACTCTTTTAATGTTTTTAATGTGTTTTTGTTCTTATGATTTTGGTTAATTTTTGTAATGGGCAACATACAAATAAATAAACTTTGAGAGAGAGGATGATGTTACCTAATCTTTTGAGGCTAGAACTGTGAGAGAAAGGTATTATTTGAAGGTAAACAGAGTAATTAATACATAAACAAATCAAACTAAGGGAAATTTGACACAGTACTTCAAAAATGCAGAAATTTCCTGCTTAAATTAAGCCAGTTACACTACTGGCTTAATTTAAATAGAGAGATATATCAGTAATGGTATTGTTTTTAATATACAGAAATCACATTATTAGCAGTAAGAATCCTTATAACACTTATTTTTGCAAACCCCAGTTTTTAGTTTGTAGAGAAATAGGTGGAAGAGGAATAAACGTTTTTAAATGAGGATACCAGCCTCTTTGACTAGTGAATGGGAAAAATTCCCATAAAAATACTAAGTGGTTCACAGAAAGACCAAAATACACTAATGCCACTCAAAATATTTAATTGGAATGAACACTGTTTTATAGGAAGACATAAAAATATCCTTATGAACTGAGATATCAAAGAAAATAAAATAAACACCAGAGTAAAAAAATACATATTTACACCTTATTTTACAAAACTTATTTTTTTTAAAAAAACATGTACAATTAACAGGAATTCCATAGATGTATCTTTCCAGTTTAAAACAGGCATCACCTGCTGTATTTCTGCTTGTCCTATAACTATTGAGAATACATGAGTTTTGGAGATGAAACAAAAGTGGTGATAGCAGCTTTTATGGGAGTGAAGCAATAGACATTTCATCTCATTGAATGTATGTATAATCTATGTAACCATTTAAATGAGAACCAGTTTGGCACAGTGGTTTAGCCATTAGGCTAGAAACCAGGAAACTGAATTCTAATTCAACTCAGGCATGAAACCAGCTGGTGACCTTGGGCCAGTCACTCTCTGTTAGCCTAAGGGAGACAGTGGCAAAGCATTGGTGTAAATCTTGCCAAGAAAACTACAGGGATGCTAGGCAGTTGCCAACAATCAACCCTGACCTGAAGACACACGTGCCATTTAAAGAGGAAAAAACGAAGTAGGTGGCTTATCAAAGATGGTGAGAAATGTAGGGCTAATACATTATACTGAACTGTAACGTACTGTATTAGATTCTGGCTTAGTGTGTTGTGTGAACCCAGATGTAGAGCGGTATACAATAGGGCTCTACAGCATTTTAGATGATAGGAAATTGTAGTCTAATTCAGTACATCCCAAGTAAGACATCAAAGAGTAATTCTAAATAAAAAAACAACTTACTATCATTTGAATAATCACTGGCCTTATCACAACCTCACTTTCAGGACCAGATTATCCGGCAGGATTCATATATTGTTTTATTTTATTTATTTTATTTGTCAAGCAAATAAAGCAAGTATTAGATAACAGATATAAGTATAAACATGATTATGAATACATGGAATGGATATGAATAAAAGGACATTAGGACAGGGATGGTAGGCACATTGGTGCACTTATGCATGCCCCTGACAGACCTCTTAGGAATGGACTGAAGTCAACAGTAGACAGTCTAAGGTTAAAGTTTTTGGGGTTTGGGGAAGAAACCACAGAGTCAGGTAGTGCATTCCAGACATTGACCACTCTGTTGCTTATATTCTGTAATCAAGTTTGGAGTGGTTTACCTTAAGTTTGTATCTATTGCGTGCTCGTGTATTGTTGTGGTGGAAACTACATTGACGAGTAGAACATTGTAGCAGATAATTTTATGTACTACGCTTAGGCAGACCGAAGGTGAAGTAGTTCTAAGTTGTCTAAGGCCAAAATTTCAAGTCTGGTGGCATAAGGTATTCTATTGCGAGCAGAGGAGTGGAGGACTCTTCTCGTGAAATATCTCTGGACTCTCTCAATTGTATTAATGTCTGATATGCAGTGCAGGTTCCAGACAGATGAGTTGTATTCACAAATTGGTCTAGCAAATGTTTTGTATGCTCTAGTAAGCAGTACAATATTACCAGAGAAGAAGCTATGCAAGATTAGGTTAACAACTCTTAATGCCTTTTTGGCAATGTTGTTACAGTGCAGTGGTGGGTTTCAAAATCTTTTACTACCGGTTCTGTGGGCGTGGCTTGGTGAGCGTGGCATGGCTTGGTGGGCATGGCAGGGGAAGGATACTGCAAAATCCCCATTTCCTCCCAATCAGCTGGGACTTGAGAGGCAAAGAATAGATGGGGGTGGAGCCAATCAGAATTTTTATTATCGGTTCTCCAAACTACTCAAACCTTCCGTTACCGGTTCTCCAGAACTGGTCAGAACCTGCTGAAACCCACTTCTGTTACAGTGGGCTCTGGCACTTAGATAATTAGAGATGAGAGGTGCTTGACAGAGTGAGGATCGTCTACAAGGATGTGTCCATCCAGCTTGTATTTTTTGTCCTGATTTTTTATTTTGCCAATGCGTAATGCATATTTTGAAAATCAATCGGTCATAACACAATTAATGTTTATTTATTTATTTATTATTTAAATTTGTATACCGCCCTTCTCCTTTCGGACTCAGGGCGGTGAACAGCCAAAATAAAAACATTTATACACAAAAGTTAAAATAATTATTAAAACTAATTAAATGAAATTTGGCCCATAATTTAAAACATATCAATTAAAATCAGTATCAAACGTTAAAACCAACATGGAATCAGGCCAGCCCGGCTAGCTGAAAAAAAGTAAGTTTTTAGGGTCCGATGAAAACTCCGGAGGTCTGGGATCACTCGTATCTCTGGGGGTAGATCGTTCCAGAGAGTAGGTGCCACCACAGAGAAGGCTCTCCCCCTGGGGGTCGCCAGCCGACATTGTCTGGCTGACGGCACCCTGAGGAGGCCCTCTCTGTGGGAGCGAACCGGCCGGTGGGAGGCAATTGGTGACAGAAGGCGGTCCCGTAAGTAAGTAATGTTGCTAGTTTCTGGGCAAGATCTATTTTATTTGTACGTATTTCAATCTTGTATTTTATATATTAAATTTTAGGCCTTATAGTATGCCTTAATTGTGATGCTTCTGACACGGATAAGCAAACATACCGGTAGTAACAATGTGGTCAGGCAGTGAAGTAAGAAAATCAAGAAAAAGGGCAAATAAATATATCTCTTACACATTCTGTACCATATTTTGCATGCACTCCAACTATAATACATTCTTATATGGCTCAAATAATGTTCTCAGCCCAACCACAAAACTTTACACCACCAACAACCATCTTCTCTCTCCTCTTGCCTGCGAAAGGTACACACAGGACCATCCACTAACCTCTGCCCTTCGCATCGCTGGGACCGGCGCTCTTGGAGGAATCCCGCTTATAGAGGTTTCCGGGAGGAACAAAGCCACGCCCATCCGTGCACGTTATTGGTTCTATGAGAACATCGCCTCCACGACAACGACAAATCAGCGGGCGTCCTGCATTCCAAAATGGGAGGAGATAAAAGATGACTCGAGAGCTATACCCATAGAGTAGCATTATGAGAAGAGTAAAACGGGGACAAAGTTGTAAGAAAGGAAACGGAATAAGAAAGCATCGGCGTTCTACTAAGCCAGGGGTCTCCAAGCTTGGCAACTTTACGACTTGTGGACTTCAACTCCCAGAATTCCTCAGCCAGCGCATGCGCTGGCTGAGGAATTCTGGGAGTTGAAGTCCACAAGTCGTAAAGTTGCCAAGCTTGGAGACCCCTGTGCTAAGCTAATTTGGCTCAACCTCCGCAACTTTTAAGGTGTAGGGAGGACTTCAAATCCCAGAATTCTCTAGCCAAGCCGGCAGTTGGAAGCGGGCTGCTGGGGAATTTTGGGAGTTGAAGTCCACGTATTTTTAAATTGCTTGGAGGTTCAGAAAACCCTGTGCCCGGCACAAAAATTGTGTTTAACGGAGAAAACTTTTAATATTTTCCTTTTATTCAAATTAAACATGTCACGGAAAGAGCAGCATTGTCTGATGCGATGCTACTTAGAGAAACATTAAAATAATAAAACTGATTACCACAGAGGGTGAACAAATGCCTGAAAGGAAAAAGGCCACATTGATAAAACCTGTTAATAATTTATGAGAGACGCTGAACTCATTCGGTGCATTTTTCCCCAGCAGTGTTTTTTTAAACTTTATTGCCTCATCATACGATTGCGCCTCTGCGCTTTGCTATTCCTCGGGAAAAGACGAGAAGGCGGAATGAAATGACGGGCAGGGGAACCGACCGGTAAGACGGGTTAGTTCTATCAGCATATTGCTTTGATTGGGCAGTCTTGCCGCTTGTTTCCCCTCCTACGCTTCGCTATTGGTCAATTCGAAGAGGCGGGGCCGGGATATAAAAGGCCTGACAGCAAGGTGGGGCGGGCGCTTCTCGTGCAGAGATGGCCGCTGAGGTTTGCAGGGCTCAGGCGGCTCAGCCGGGCGGGGACACCATATTCGGGAAAATCATCCGTAAAGAGATCCCCGCCAAGATCATCTTCGAGGACGAGAAGGTGGGGAAACGGGGGCGAGTCCGAACTTGCATGGCTGCGGCCATAAGTCTTATTGGCCAGCTCTGTTTGCCTTTTTTGGCTGCAATGCCAGGCTGAAACAGGCATTTGCATGACTTCGAGGCATGCTCCCTGGCCGCTTGTGGTGGGAATTGCTATCTTGTGGCCTGTGGGTGAAGTGCCAACCAAAGCGAGGTAGACTGTCTTTGCACCTGGAGGCTCTATTTTTCCTGCGTCTTTTTCCCTTCGCCTCCCTCCCCTAAAAAAAAAAAGAGCAAGGAGGATATATTACCTGCAACTAATGTCCACCCCTGAATCTTAATGTTTTCTAGCTTATTAAATTTCTTAAAATTTTAAAATAAATTAAAATTCTTTAAAATATATTTAAAATATATTAATAAATCCTGGACATAAAATTGTTTCAACTTCTACCCTCAAAAAGACGCTATAGGGCACTGCACACCAGAACAACTAAACACAAGGACAGTTCCCCCCCCCCCCCCCCAATGCTATCACTCTGCTTAACAACTAATTCCCACAGCACTGTCAAATAATTTACTAAGACTGTATTATTACTCTACTCTATTATTCTTTTCTTCCTTACTAGTATCTATCTCTTCCCACTTATTACTATAACCATGTTACTTGTATCTTCAAATTCAATTATATTGTTTTTATTTGTTTCCTAGTACGATTTGATAGCTTATTAGTAACCTTGACTATCACTAAGTGTTGTATCTTTTTATTCTTGATGAATGTATTTTATTCTCCTTATGTACACTGAGAGCATATACACCTAAGACAAATTCCACAATCACACTTGGCCAATAAAGAATTCTATTCTAGTCTATTTCTATTTCTATTTCTATATTTCTATATTTCTATTTCTATATTTCTATATTTCTATATTTCTATTTCTATTTCTATTTCTATTATTCCTATTCCTATTCCTATTCCTATTCCTATTCCTATTCCTTACTCCTACTCTACTCTACTCTACTCTACTCTACTCTACTCTACTCTACTCTACTCTACTCTACTCTACTCTTTTTCTATTTCTTTTTTATTTCTATTTCCATTTCTATTATTATAATCCTAACCATTGCAGTGTGTTCTCAATTACCTAGGTACATTCCAACCATTGGGCCCTTGTCCCTGCATAATGTTTGTATAATTTCACATACAACTAGCCATTGCAGGAATATTTTTTTTCCCTATGTCCTCATGGTATTTTCGTTTCATCCCAAATGAATAATAACTAGAACAGGGAATGCTATGTACTTCTTTGCACTTCAGGAGGAAAGGTGCAATATACCGTAAATAAAATAATTTGACTGTTCTCCAAAGTGTAATGGCTGGTATAGATTTTGTGCACCTTTAGGGTACTTTTGGACTGGGTCTGACCAAGGGAGAAAACTTGTACTGTATATTTAAAGACAATGCAAAGTTATTTCACTGCTGTGCTGAGGACAACAGGAAGGAGGCACCATGGGGAAATGCTAGAAAAAAGATATGCCAGAGCATATTCCTGCCAGAGTTAGAGGCAAATGAGGAATGGCTTATTATGATTAAATCTGATTTAAGCACCTGATTTTCCCATTTTACTCTAAATCCAGAGATTAAATAAAATAAAACCTGCTTTGCAGTTCCTAACCCTAACTACAAAAGAGTCCCAGGCTGGAGAGGATTTCCTTAGGGCTTCTGTCCCTCTTTATAGCTCCATTTTGGCTACAATCTTGTCTATTCACAGTTTAAGTTTATGATTGGAAGGAATGTATTCATCCTCAGCCAGAATGAATTTTTATAAGGATCCCAGTAGAGCTATATTTTAAAAAAGTTGTGACTATAATAATGCATCTCACAGTCCATTTCTCGCAGTTTTCATGTCCATAACTCCTAATCAAATTTTGCTTAAATTTTTAATTGTATTTTAAAGTACTATTGTGTTTTGAAGAGGGCCAGCCAGCATAGGGTAATATTTCATATAAAGTATTCCAGTTAAAAACTTGTTTTTGGTTCACATGCTTACTTAAAACTTTATATTCATTTTGTAAAAGCTATTACTAAAGTGGTGCCTTTTTCTATTTAGTGCCTTGCGTTTCATGATATTTCTCCACAAGCTCCAACTCATTTCCTAGTGATCCCCAAGAAGCATATTGCTCAGATATCTCAAGTGGAAGATACCGATGCAGATGTGAGTATTGCAAAAAGACTTTATTAAATAGAGGCCAGCTTTGCAATAATAACTTGGATCAAAAATTGAGAGATCTGAAGAAGGATGGGTAAAGTTTTGGTAGGTTTGCTAAACCAGCAAAAGCTCAGAGTTTTAGTTCAATTGTTAATTTTTTTTTTAGAATAATAACTTCATTATCACTTTAAATGTACAGTAATCAGCATACGTTAAAAAAGAGATTTCATTGCATATAGCTCTCAAAGGATAACTACCTCCAATATACACTACATAAACATGACAAAAAAATTACTGGTATGTATATACCAGTGATGAAATCCAAATTTTTTTACTACCGGTTCTGTGGGCGTGGCTTGGGCATGGCTTGGTGGGCATGGCAGGGGAAGAATACTGCAAAATCTCATTCCCACCCCACTCCAGGAGAAGGATATTGCAAAATCTCCATTCCCACCCCACTCTGGGGCCAGCCAGAGGTGGTATTTGTCGGTTCTCTGAACTACTCAAAATTTCTGCTACCGGTTCTCCGAACTGCTCAAAATTTCCATTACCAGTTCTCCAGAACCTGTCAGAACCTGCTGGATTTCACCCCAGGTATATACCACATATACACACACATATGACCAGAGAAACAACACAGTCTAGTTCAGATGTGCATGTGTGTGTATGGGTATATGCATAATTTTTATATATGTGTGTGTACGTATATATAGAGCAGAAAAACGAATCTTGCAAGTTTTATCAGACGGATGGCATAGGGAACAAAGCTGTTACAGAATCTAGTAGTCCTGCTAGAAATACTTTGAAACCTCCTTTCAGAGGAGACCAACCAAAACAGACCGTGAAATGGGTGTGCAGAGTCTCTAACAATGCTTTGAGCTCTAAGCACATAGCGCTTATAAGCAGTATCCTGAATAACCAGAAACGGGCTTTCTATAATCTCAGATGTCCTTACCATTCCCTTTATGGACTTTCTATCTGACGCACTGCTACCACCAAACCAAACAGTGATGCAGTTTGTTAAAATGCTTCTAAATCGTGCTTCTAAAAAGTGGCCAAGACAGAAGGAGAAAGATGTGCTCTCCTCATCTGACACAGGAAATGCAAATGCTGGTTTGCACACTTCACTAAGGATGACGTCCTTAGAGATCAATTCAGATTGTTAGCTATCTGCACCCCCAGATACTTAATACTGTTGACCACCTCTACAGGTGCAGCTTTGATACAGAGGGGGGTATGACTATGCCGTCTCTTTCTAAAATCTACAATGATCTCCTTTGATTAAGGTGATTGTATTATACATATAATACTAAAGAACGTTTCAGTTTTCAAGAGTTTTTTTCAAAGCTTTAACAAACGTTATGGATTTATTTGAAAAGAATAAAAAAACTGTCCTAGATTAGTTCCATGTTTGTCAACAACAACAACAAAAAAAACTATTTTCTTAGCCTACAGGGGTGGGGTGGGGGCAAGAATCTATTATTAATAGCATGAGGAGAGGTAAATTGTCAAGGCTAGATGATTTTCCTGGATAAATCAGGCAATTTTTTTTTCATTTTTAAATCTATAAGTTTCTAAGATAACGTTTAAAGTGTTCATGAGAATCCAAAACTTGAATAGCAATTCTTGCTACAAGAAGATTAATCAATTTCAGCATAGTGTCCAAACATATTGGAATACAGTAAAATCTGGACAGTTCTTATAGTTGTAGAAATTGTAGCTGGACATACTAGTCAAGCTTCATTGCCTTGTAGAGTAAATATCTGTGAAGACCAGTACTATCACTGTTAGTTTCTACACAAGGTTTACTTGCATTGTGTACTATATTCTAAACAAGGTTCATTTGCATTGCATGTTATATTTAGTTATAAATATTTAGAATTTATGTAAATAAATAATATAGTGCAATCCCAGTTATCTATTGTTACATTTTCAATATATTCTTAGGGTAAGCACTTCCTATACAGTAGCAGCAATGGTTAATAACAGATTTTTGAATAGTCTTTTACTTTTCCCAAGTTTCTCCTTGAGTGGTTTTTAAAAGTTAGTTATAAAACCTCCAATAAAGTATGAGGGAATGCTGCCCTGAGAACATAGGTTGCATCTTCTCTAAATATTTTTATGCCAGGTTAAAAGAAGGAAGAACTGGGTTTCACCCCTCCCCCCTTTTTTTGCTGACATTTTTCTGAGCTAATCTTCAGCGTAACAATAAGTAAATCTGCTGAAAAGAACACTTGAGAAATGGCTGAATATGCAAGTTGTTTTGGCCCTTTTATATTGTATGTTCCCCACTTTGGGTGAGATACCAGTTACTGATGCCGAAACTATACTGTATACGTACACTTTTGATATTGAATTTGATTTTGGTTTGGCAATTCTATGGACTTTGGGTTTTTTTTCCTTTTTGTCTTAAAGTGATGTATTTTTCTTTTCTTTTTCAGCTTCTTGGCCATTTAATCATTGTGGGGAAAAAATGTGCAGCTCAATTAGGCCTGACTAGAGGATATCGAATGGTTGTGAATGAGGGTCCAGATGGTGCTCAATCAGTCTATCATGTGCATCTCCATGTACTTGGCGGACGTCAGATGGGCTGGCCTCCAGGCTAAGACTCCGAATGAGAAGAAAAACGTTGTCCTTAATCTGTTGAATAGAGTCCACACATGTTCTGTTTATAATCCCAATTAATTAATATTTCGTGTGGAAGACAATTATAAATTTTGCCCATAAGTCAATAAAGTTTAAGCTTAATTATTCTTCCCCCCCCATTTTTCTCTTATGTAACATAAATTAGTACAGTCTGATACTCAGGGCTATATTCAGCTGCTAAAAGTTGTGGATGCAGCCACCGGAAACTTTCCAAAAGCTGTTTCTAAGTTGTAGTGTTACTATGATAGAAAAGAAAGCATGAGTTGTACTGGAAGTAATCAAAGGTGTTTAAATTTTAAATCTTTTTCATGCTGTTTGTTAAAGCAGAAATGAACAGGAGTTACTTTGAAAATAGTATTTTATATGCCTGGATATTTTCCTTTTGCTTCTCAAAATGCTGTTTCGTTTACTGAGACTAATGCAATACAGCCACAAATATGCTGTGTGAAAAAAAACCAGAATATATTATAAAAACCATAACTGAACCAAAGAATATTTACATATTGACTTAACATCAGTGCAAGGGGTGTTACTAGGACAGAAAGCAGCCTCTTTCATTCATCCTCTGTCAATGGGCATTTAGAGGCTTGCCAAGTTTCCAGTGGTGACCATTTTGTAATTAGACAAATCCTCTCTCAGGGCATCCAATTTTGAATGTCCCCAATATGCTCAGAGCTCAAAATATCTACCTACCCAGTAGGATTTAGTTATTTTGGATCCTGAGAAGAATAGGGGGAGGTGATGTCTGGTGGGAAAAGGGTTAGAGTGAGACCCTTGCAACAAGGAAAAAGATAAGCTAATTCATCAACAGTGACTGAGGGAAAATAGCATAGCAAAATTGGAAGGGTAGATGGGCCAGTGGAATCTGTTGAGGGAAGGTGGAGAATTTGAAACAGCCTTGCCTTCCTCCATTAAATCACTCCATCACTTTTCCATCATTTAAAATGAAACAATAATTTTATTCCTGCCATGATCTGGAACTCAGTGTTCTGGGTTGAAAAAATCCAATATGGAGGTGGGCCAAAGAAGGTTATGCTAGATTTGAAACAATTCAAGGTAACACTTATACAAGATTCAGTCATAGACTATATTAGGGAACGCAGCTGCTTAATTTTTTGTTACAGTGGGATGAAAATCACAAGGGTGATAAACAAATGTTCTGCAGAGTTAGCTTTAGCATTTTATTATGAATGGTTTATTAGATTGATGTCCCACTTTTCCTTTAGGAGCATTTTCTTCAGTTTTTTCCTCAAAGCAGCTAATTTAATTCAGGCTGAAAAAGTTTCATTCACTCAGTCACCCAGTGCGCATAATAAATATACATTCAAATTTGCAGTTATAGTATTCTTTTAACTACACCATGGACAGGTTGTGTCGGCTTCTGTTTAATGATTAAAATACACAAATTGACCAGGTGTCTAAATTTCTGCACATAACTGCTGCTTGTGCAGCAGTTAAAAAACACCTGAAAAGTGTTCGTGCATTGTTAGATTGAAAATGCTGTGGATTTGCAGATGGCAAACAGAAAATAATGGACTTCAAGTTAGGCGTGGAGATTGAGAGTAAATAAAGAAATCCCTTAAACCCACTAATTAGAAGCCTGAGCTGGTATACAAAATATTCCACTCCTCATCTCTGCTCATTCAGGACTTCCTTATCTAGAGAGCTCAGGAAGAAATGTGTACAATTTTCAGAGTCAGAATCAGAGTCAGAAGCTGAAGAAGCTTCTTGGATGAGAAGTTGAAACATTTTCAAAGAAAAACAAAGTCCAGTTGCCTCTTGAAAAAGCACTTTTGTGTACAATTTTTGCAAGTTTTTTTTTCCTATTTGTGAATTACTAAACAAGCTTCAGTAGGTATCAGACATGGCCTGGCTTGGACATTGGTTAAATCTGTCCAGAGTTGTTTTAATTTAATTCAGGATACCAATAAATGAGATGCACACACTATACATTGCTTGCTCATAAATTATTTAAGTCATGGCAAAGAATTCATAGAAATACAAATATCTGAAAGAAGGAAGCCCGAGAAAGCTGTCTTTCTGTCTATGCAAAGCACCACATGTTGGCAAGTGAGACAACGGAGCAGAGGTGTCCATTGAAATGAAACAAGGATCACAATGTCACACTGCAAATTTCTCCCCTGATACAGATACATACAATGGCACCACTCACATGCAAAAGGAGCAGAGCTTATGTCACAGCACTTATTTCATCATTTGCCTGTTCCCACAAATTCCCATGCAAGAGATGTTCATTAGAAGAAAAGGAAAATTCTGTTCTTAGATATGTAGGTTAATTTAGTTGGGAGAACAGTATGAGCTAAAAGCATTTGTCTAGAAACTAAGAGAATATTAGCTCTTAGCCTAACCTAGCCATGAAGCCAGCTGATGACTGGGTCAATAGCATTCTCTCAGTCCTAAAATGAAGGCAATCACAAGCTCTTTCCAAAAATGTTGCCAAGAAAATTGAAGGGACTTCTCCACACAGTTGCCAGGAGTCAAGTCTGTCTCGAAGGCAGAAAAAAAGTAGTTGGCCAGAAAAAGATCTGTTGTGTCTATGTTTATTTGGAGGAGGAAGGAATTTTTGTTAATAGTGTAATAAGATATTAGACCAGCATGTGGAAAACGCGTATCAAGTTCCCATATTCACTAGTTTTATCCGTTACCACATGCTTAACCTAGCCACCTTAAGATGTAACAGATGCTAAATGTGGTTAACTATTTTTCAGGCTTCAGAGTTGTGTAAATCTACACTTTTTGGCTAGTTTATAGCTTACAAACCTAGAAAATAGCTTGTCTTAATTTTGTTTTTTTAAAAAAATCATAAAAAATAATAGTGTGACTTCAAGTCTGTCTAAAAAAATTGTGAAAGTGAAAATTTTGGAGAAAATCATACAAACAGTTGCCTGTAATTCTGAACAAAAATAAATTTTATAATAGCATCATTATTCAAGTTACTTTGAAGGGGAAAAGAAAATGTTTATTTTAAAAAAATGTATATTAATAAATAATGACTGGATAAAAGCAGTGGAGTTCCACTCCCCAAAAAAGATTAGTTAGGGATGAAGAAAATGAATAAAATGCAATTTTAGGTTTCCATTTTGGAAGACATAATATGTCTTCTTGTATTGGCAGAATTTATCGGCAAATCTGAGGCATTGTGATTTCAGGATTGACCACAGGAGGGCAGAATAGGATTAATTTTTGTGGTTTTCTAATATAATTTCCTTGCAGTAGTTCTTGCAGTTTGAGCAGAGACTGAAACTGAAATGAATAGTCTTGAAAATAGGAGCATAGCTGAAGAAACAAGACTACGCATTTCAACAAAGCACACAGAATTTTCACTGGAGGGTGACTGCAAAAGACCATGAATAAGCTATACTATGGTACAATCTTATTATTAATGTCATTAGAGACACAAAAATGTGAAATTGCAACTGCTAGTTCTTTTTAAAACATATTTAATTATTCTTTTATCAAAAAAGATAAAATACAAAAAAAGAAAAAGAAATAAAAAACAGATTAACAAACATCCAACATTAACAACAAAAAGAAAAAAAACCATGTGTACAAAAGAAGAAGAAAAAAGCTACCCGCAGTCCAATTCTGAAAAACCTTGCCAAGAAAATTGCAAGGATTTGTCTAGGTAGTCTCAAAGAAATAGACATGATTGAACACAAAGAAAAAAGCAAAAAGAAAAGTAAAAGGTAAAATGCAGTTATTTTATCTAACATGATTGGTTCAAAATCCGACTGCTTTGGTAAAAGATAAAGGAACAAAGGAAATTATATAGCATACATACCTGCAAATAGGATTTTATTTATTTATAACATAATCTATTATAGCATTTAATAACTCAGTATTCCCAAAGTGGCATTTTGCTGTTTAATGATATCAACCACTCTGCTGCAACTATAGAAGATAAATGTATTAGCAATCACTTTCGATTTGAAATGAGATGGCCAAAAGTATAATATGGTTGCAAAAAGGGCAAATAAATAATAGAATTCTTTATTGGCCAAGTGTGATTGGATGCACAAGGAATTTGTCTTTGGTGCATATGCTCTCAGTGTACGTGAAAAGAAAAAAAAAATGTAATTTTAGATTGCATTAATATAAGTTTTCAAAGAATGTACAGGAATTGGATTTGTATGATGAAACCTAAACCAAGAAATGAAAGCTTGTTTGAACTGTTGGGCTTCAGAATCTCATTGGAATTCTTTTCAATTGTGTGGTCAGAACAGCAAATTAGGACAAACTCTATAGTAAAAATGGTCAAACTCCTTCCAAATCTGCACATGACTGAAAATGTAAAGAAGATCTTATAAACTACTGTACCTTAAATGTTGCATTCATATGAATTCCAAATAGTTCAACACAGAGTGATCGACAATACAGTTTTATAAATTAGCCTAGAGCATGCGTGTCAGGCCTGGAAGCCATCTTTTGCATTGGGTCTTCAGGCCTGCCATATTTACTGCTGTGGGAAACTGGGAGGGGAGGAATTGTATGGAGCAGGGGTGATATATAGTCATAATAACAATTAACAATTGTTATATTAATACAGTAACAATTAACAATTATTATATTAACATAATAACAATTTCTCAGAGAGTCAAGGACATCCTGCCCTGCACCTGGAGGGGTCTGACTGGCAGGCATCTCCAGTTGGGTTAGTGCCTTGATTGGACCATGTAATGGACTTGTGGGTGCTGGGCAAGGACTTGGACTTTCTTTTGGGTGGGGAAAACATGGAAACTTTCAGATTCAGGTTTCCCCAGATGTGCCAGTATGACATTTCTAATAAAATGGAACTTTAGGAACTTCAAGCTTCAAGTCTCAACTTCAAGTCTGAAGAACTGTTTGAACTTGATTGGCATGAAGATCAGGAGCTTTAGAGAAGAGCAAATTGTTTAAATAGATAATCAAAGTATTGTCCAGAAAATAATGGAAAATGAAATTTGTGAATCTTTAGAAGCATTTTATTGTAACACCACTCTCTTCAAATTGTATGCCCCAATTTGGTAAAATGATTGTTTTCTTCAACTCTTCTAAGCATTCAGAAATAATTGTCTGAAGGTAGTAATCCCTAATGGTTACAAAATTCAGGAGCTGGTACTCATGGACTACATATAAGGGTATTTTTGAAAAATGGTAGGAATACTGGCATAACGGAGTTCAAACTTTTCTATAGGTTCTTATCATTCAATGTCTTTAGACAGGCCAAATTGTATTTGACATTAGGTAGTGACATTTTGTGTGAATCAATATGATTGATTTTTCAGTCATAAAACTGTCAGGATGGTTCTGTGATTCTTCCTTTGCAAACACATCAAGGTAAAGGATTCCCTGTCAGTCATGTCTATTCTAAGGGGCAGTTTCATCTCCGTTTCTAGGCTGAAGGAGCCAGCATTGTCCAAAGACTATTTCCATGGTCATATGGCCAGCATGGCTATATCCCAAAGGTGCACCGAACACTGTTACCTTCCCACTGAAGTGGTACCTATTTATCTACTTGCATTTGCATGCTTTTGAACTACTAGGTATGCAGCAGCTGGAACAGGAACGGCACTTGGGTTTCGAACCTGAGATGTCAGCTTTCAAGCTGACCAGCTCAGCGTCTTTAACCGCTGAGCTATTGTGCCCCTGCAAACATACCAGAATTATCCATATACTCAACAGGCTAAGCTGGAGAGTGCACTTGCTGAATGAACAGAATGGAGTCCTTGCAATCTATAAGCTTTGCATTCTGGGGAATCAAAGATGATGTTATCATGGATTTAATGAATATGTGGATTGTGCATCTGTAGCTAATCTATTACCCAGACTTTTAAATACAGTGTGAGTGTAATAAAATGGCAAGTTTCTTGATTCTGGCCAATGGTGAATTGTAAAATGTCTGAGCACTCTGTGATGGGTCCTGAGTATAAGAGCAAACCATCAATATTTCGACATGAACAGGAGATTGAAGGAGCAAAGCCTATTTTTGTGGGTAATTTACTGAATTTATCTGTGATACCAAAATCTACTGTGGCTTACAGTTGTATCCTATGCCAAACTGGCTTACTAAGGTAATAGGGACAACTAAATATTGCCGTATAACCCCACATATCTGGACCATACTGGTTGTCCAAGTTTCTGAGCCTCAAGGACTGCGACTGTTTCATTACCTAACAAGTCATACATCTACTCATGAGAAATTCTTTTTTGTTCACAATTATATTTTGTTATGCCTTGGAATGGGAGTGGTAATGCCTTTAGCAGGGCATTCATGTGTGAAGTCAGGTTTCCCATATGTGCATTAGTATAACTTTTCTCAGTCTCTGCTACCGTGTTTCCCCAAAAATAAAACCCTGTCTTATATTTTTTTTGAACCCCAAAATAAGCGCTTGGCCTTATTTTTGGGGAGATCTTATTATTTTGGGGCATGTGGAGCAAGATGAGGCTCCTTTTGCCGTCTTACCTGATTTCCAACTCTGCATTAAATATTTTTGGGAAGGGCTTATTTTCAGGGGGAGGCTTATTTTAGAGCAGGCACTCAAAAGCCTGATTGGGCTTATTATCAGGGGATGTCTTATTTTTGGACAAACAAGGTACTTTGTACCTGCATAGGTTATAAAGTCTATTTTGTATGGGTAGGAAGATGAAGGAGAGAATGAAAGAATCATGGTATATTTTCTTTCTTCCCATACTCTGTTCTTCAAGTCTTTCATCAATGCCCAGACAGTTGTTGATTAATGCTGTCACCTGTTTTTGGATGCCTTGATGGATGAGCTCATCCTGCATTTCATCTGATAGTCTGTCTTTAAGCTGGTCAGTTAAGCCTCTTTCATTCTAGCCCATAGAATTATTCTTGCCCCAAACACTAACCCTTTCATAAGTGATGGATTTCATAGCTGGCAGTCACTTGCTTGATCAGATCCTCAAAGTTAGCTCTCAGATGTGCCACAAAAATTCATGTAGTTATTTAAACCCAAGCTATTCTGAATCAGAAAGGGGTTAATCAAGCTGTCAGACTTCTTCAACAGGATTTGGCAATAAATTACAGTAAACTATATTTCATGGTTTTAGGTCAATTTTTCAGCCTGACTTGGCAGCAGGCTAATAGTCATGCTTCAGATAGATTAAAATCTTTATTGCAGACAAGAATTCAGTCATATACAACAGTTGATTGTCTACTTAGTGGAATGATATAAGGGATTCTTCAATATATTTTCAAGGATTTACAGCCAAGGATTCTTTCTCCCATCCTTTCATATATATGTATATCTAATATGACACTTGGTGGCCTTAAGCCCAACGGTGGTTGTTTTATGAGGCTGATACCTTTAGCTGAAGAACCATTTTTTCTTTGTCTGCTTCAGCTCTTACAACTCCAGTTCTGTGAAGAAATGGATATTATCTTTTGCTTAAAGGAATGAAGGACTATGCACTGAAAATGCTTCTCACTCTGACTCAGGTAAAGCTGATAAAAATCTACAAAATTCTACAAGCTGACCACTGATTTGGCTCAATGTATCAATATTTATGATCTTCCTACAACTCCAAGTAGTTGTGAAAGGCTATGAAACTGGACTTGAAGATACAAAATTGGAATGAATTTCTTTTCGGTTTTTTATTTTTAAAATAATTTTTATTAAAAGGTTTTACAAAGATTTTTAAAATAACTTCAGAAACAGAAGAAATAGAAAAAGAAAAAAGATATTAAAAGAGTAAATGAAAAAGTGAAGAATGACTAAAAAGCAAAACATAGAAAAGTATCTAAAGAAGTGACTTCTGAACAATACTGTCTACATCCTACCACACAAAATTAGCAGTTAATTCTTATCCATTTTCAGCAAAAAGACTGTAAAAAATTTATAGTCTTTTATAAAGGTTCCCTCCTTAATCAAATAAGTCAGTTTAGCCATTTCTGCAAACTCAGCCCACTTCACAATCCTTCTTCCATCTTTCTGTAGCTTTCCATCTTTGTGCATATACTGTAATAACCTCACTACAGTTAACATCAGGGGTGGGTTCTACTTACCTTTACTACTGGTTTGCAATGGGGTCGCGCACGTGTGCTCGCACTCTTCTGCACATGTGCAGAAGCGTTCTGATGACATTGGGATGGGTGGGCGGAGCATCCCTCCAGTTTTACTACTGGTTCTATAAAACCGGTGTGAACTGGGGGCAACCTACCACTGGTTAACATATATAAAATCAATGTCCATGGGCTTTTTTACTTGAGTGCTATAATAAGAAAAGGTTTGGCTTCTTCTGAACGTTAATTTTTAAAACTGTCTGCATCACGATATAGATTTATATCAATATGTTTTTGCTTTTTCACAAGTCCATCAAGCATGAAAAAATGTCCCTTCATTTTTTTCATGTCTAAGATGTCTTTATGCATCTTAGACAGTTTCTCTGGTGTCATGTACCAATGATATATCACTTTAAAATAGTTTTCTTTAAAATTGTAAGTCAAGGTGAATGTCAGACCTTTCAATCACATTCTCTTTTATCAAGCCATTTGAATATTATAATCAAAATTCTTGGTCCGTTACCATACATTTTAACACTTGCTTTTTCTCCCTTTCAAATCTCACAAAATATTATACATTTTAGTAATTACTCATTCATGATTTGTACATTTCCCCTCTCCCAATTCCGTTGTATTACATTCTATTCTTAGTAGTTTTTAATGTGTATTGAAGTTTTTTCTTAATCATGCATATGAGAATCATTTAAATTAAATCCTTCTGCAGACAATTGTTTTCTTGATTTCATCTTAAACTTTCTATTTTTCTGTGCCACGTTTTTATATATTAAACATTTGTCTTTGAATGCTGTTTCCCCCCCCTATAAAATGCTTCTTGAATTGAGGCCAACAAAGGAACTTTAAGGTGTAGCCTGAGTTTGTACCTAGTCCATATTCATAGTATAACATTCCTAATATAATATTTTTTCTTTATTTACTTTAACTTTATCATATCATTAGTAACCATGTCACCCAAATCTCAGACAATGACCTTCTAAATCTAAAAGATTCTTATTTCTTAGCAACAGTTATTCCTTCATCCAAACCAATAGGAGGCAGCATGATTCAATTTAAAACCAGGTAATTCCAGTCCATCTCTTTCATTTGTATCTTGGAGGATCTTATATTTAACCCTTAGTTTTCCTCCCCATCATATAAATCTCGATGTGTCTTTTTGCCAAAGTTTAAAAGATGCATCAGTTCTCAAATCAGTTCTCTAAAATAAGAATAACATTCTAGGTAACACTTCATTTTAACATATAAATTCTTCCCAATAATGACAATTGTAATTTTCTCCATCTTGATCACTGTCTCTTATTTCATTCCATACTTTAACTTAATTCTTTTAAAATAACATACAATTCAGTAATAATGACTTCCAGATATTAGATATTTTCTCAATCTGAAAGTCAGTTTTGGGGTATTTCATCATCATATTCTTCATATTTTTTGTGAGTATTTTTGGTTTTTCCTGATTAATTTTATATCCAATAAATACACCCAATTCTCATAGTTTTCCATTAATATATCTATCACTCCTAAAGTGTTCTCCACATTAGAATCAAATCATTGGTGAATGCCATTACTTTATAAACTTCTTTTTAAACTTTCACTCAAGTAATTCTCTTATCTTGTCTTATGACTCTATTCAAAATGTCGAGAGCTGGAATGAATAATAAAGGAGAAAGTGGGTATTTATCCGTGCCTTGTTCTTTTTTGTATTTCACAGACTTCATCAATTCCCTCTGAATTCTCCTTACTTTCAAGGAATATTTGTGATTTTGTAAGTAAGAGCTGTACTTTAAAGTAACTGTTAACCTGTGAAATAATTAAAACTCATCATCTCAAATTGCAAAAGTAAAAATTATAGGAGAGAGTTTTCCATATTTACAGTATGAGCAATTCTTCTTTCAAAAACAGCCAACATTATTTTATTTATTTAGTAAATGTATAAGCCATCTCATATACATGACTCTGGATGACTCAAAATTAGATTAGAAGCAATAAAAACAATCAGAATTAAAATAACAAAACTGACATAAAAACAACTTCCTTCCTCCTCCCTTCCTCCCTTCTTCCTTCTGCTTCACTTTCTTCAATATGTATCCAAGAAGTAAGGCTTTACTATTCTGGGGCTGTTTGCAAGGGGTAGATAGAATGAAAAATCATGATGATGGCTATAACTGCATGATTGAGACCATGTCCATGTGTGCTTTTTGGGCCCAGCAGGGAAAATAATAGCCAGAGAAATCGAATGCATGCATTCAATTTCGCAGCTACTACGATTGTTGGCCAAGCAGGGACAAAAATAGTCTAAGAAATGATTGAAGCCTGGGAAACAGGCCCCCGTCAGATAACAGGAGTGCTGATCTACCACCAGTGCATCAGGTATTTTGGAGCTGAGGGTGCAGCAACACAAGGAAATAACAACCGACAATTTAATAGTTGTTAGCTTAATCTCAATTAATATCTAAAAGCTGCACACAACACGGCATCATATAAACTCAATGTGTAGAACAGCCCAGTGCACATATTCCAGAGAGAGAGAGAGAGAGAAATTCCCTGATGATGGGCTCCAGCATGAGCACAAAAGCTTGGAAGAATCAACCTTTGGTGTGAGTGATTGACTCAGATTGAATCCTGCATCTTGAATGTTTTGATTTCCCTGAAGAGGATTTTTGTCTGAGGCATTTGTTAATAAATCTAGCTTTTACTTCAAATACTGTCAGATATTGCCTGCATAGACAATATCTATGCAGGCAATATCTATCAATATGTATCTGATAAATACAGTGACTGTTTACTGGCAGACTAAGGCCATTCTCTAAATCTAACGGAATGATGAATGTTTTTATTTTTATAAGACCTCAATTGCTTAACGAGTCAGTCTTCTTCAAGTACTCTGTTTATGTATTCAGAAGTATTTCCATAACACAGGCACCTGGTAAATTCAAATGCCCAGCACTGATGCTTTGCTTTATAAAATGTCACACATGCGCGCGCGCGCACACACACACACTCACACACACACACACACACACACAGTCAGATGGAGCAGGGGAGTCTAACAGTCATGTTGATGCATTATTGATCTCAAATCTTTCTCAAAAGCTGCAGTGACATTTTGCATCTTGACTAATAAGTTCCTACATTCAGTCTTACAGGAGGTTATTATTTTTTCACTAGTGCAATATTTTGTCTATTCAAAATTGAACATCTTAAAGTTCAATGATATCAATTTCCAGATTTGTATCTTAAACTGAATAAATAATAAGATTATTTTTTTAAAAAAAACAGTTTAAAATATTGCCATAATCTGGCTGGGATAGATCTATTCACTATCCTAAATCAGATTCTCATATGAAACATTTAATACGCATCGTCAAGCTGATACATCCCCTTTTTATTGAACATTTTAATAAAAAAAAGAGAAAAACATAAAGCAGAAAGAAAATTACAAGCTTGATAATATTAAGTAACTTAAGTACAAATTATCAAATAACATGAATTTAGTTATAATTATTTAAATAGCTTATCATTTAAAAACTATAGATCATTATTTAAAATCAAGTTAATGTATGAGTATAAGTGGTAAAGAGTATGAAATATAAATAAAAATATACTTAGTCAATTAGAAATATATCCTTATTAAAGAAATTATTCATCACTGCAAGATATTTCTAAACTGGTTTAATTGCTCCCTTCTTCTATTTTTTGCATTCCTTGACTCACCAGAACATCTGCATGTTTATATTTGAAACTGGGCTGTGTGATTAATTTAGGGTTGCCAGGTGCCCACTATTTGAGCGGACAGTCTGCTTTTTTCACATTATGTTCACTACTTTTTTTCACAAAATAGTGGACATTTTTTTTTATTCAAAAGCTTTATGATGAAATGGTACGTAAGTTTTGCGAGTCAGAATTCCATGAAGTTTTGCGCCATGTTCCAACACGTTGGTTAAGTTTGTTTAAAGTGGTCGAAAGACTTCTTTTAAACTGGATACCTCTAAAATCGTATTTTATTTCTCTTGGGTCTGATGAGTGCCATAAAGTTATCTGGAACCTTATTTCAGATCAGGAAAATGAACTCGCAAAGGACGATAAACCAACAATTTCAGAATTGTATTTATATTTCACGCACTTCTTCATGTCAATAATGCAAGACACCTTACTGAAGCTGGAAAGCAAGAAAATTCTTGCATGAGATCTTCACATTATCATGTGTAAGCTGTGTGATTCTTTGCAAAAAAAATATGATGAGCAGTTTTTTGGAATAGTTTTATTTGCCTTATGTAAAAAACATTTGCCTGAGAATGCCGTGCAAAAGTTCAAGAAAGAAGCCATCAATGTGTATCAAAGAGCCATTGCGTACCTAGAAAAGTGGTATAATTTCACCGATTCAGTATATGAGACGCTAAATTGTTTCAATCTAATTGATCGCAATAATCCTCCAACTTTAGAAGAAATGACGAACATCTGGTTATTATCACCATGGCAAGAAGAACTTCCACCCAACACTCTCTTCGATGAAATTTCTGCCTTAGAAGAAGTTTATGTTCATCTGCAGGGCGATTCATCCCTTGATAAGTGGACGTACTTTTTCAAGAAAGAACCAGCTCCGAGTTTACTGAAACTGTTCCAGTATTGTGCATCAATTCCGGTATCAAATGCAAACGTTGAACAAATTTTCAGCGTCATGGGAAATTTGTGGACTGACGAACGTAACCGACTGCTTGTATCAGTTCGAAGTGAACTTTGTATATTTTTTAATATTTCTCAACGTTGTACTGAAATTAAAGAATTATTCCTTAAACACAAAGAATTGATCAAAGCTGCGCAGTCAAATAAAAAATATACACGACAGCAAAGAAAACTGTAATTTAATATTTTACATATTATTATAATATATTTGATGTTTTGAATTTTAAGTAAAGTTTTGAAGTGATTATTTTAATACGTGTTAAAATGTTTGTAAGAAAATATATAATTTAATTGTAATTTTTTTTATTTTTTTACTACTTAAACCCCCCCCCCCCCCAGCGCTTGTCCGCTATTTTTTGGAAGCAGACCTGGCAACCCTAGTGATTATCCAGGAATTATTTTGTGAAAATTGCTTAATAACTGCAATTTCCAATGAAACTTTATTGGAAATTACAAATTACATAAAAACCCATAGGGGAAAAACCCCACTTAGGGTTCAGGTTAGGTCTCCTTGAACTCACTCTGCAAAATGGAGTTCACCAATGGATTCGTAGCACATTGGTTAGCTTAGGGGAGTGCTAACTTTTCGATTGTACCCTATCTATGTTTCCTAGTAAAATACATGGGGGAAACCCATTGGGGGGAAAACCCATTTAGGTTTAGGATTAAGTTCCTTGAATTCGCACTACAGAATGGAGGTTGCCAATGGATTTGTAGCCCATTGGAAACCTTAGGAGGGTGCTAACTTTTCAAATGTGCCCTATCTATGTTTCCTGGTAAATTACATTGGAAAATCCCGTAGCGGAAAAAACCATTTAGCGTCAGGGTTAGATCTCCTTGAATTTGCAGTGAAACTGAAGGTCACCAATGGATTTGTAGCTCATTGGTAAACCCTTTCAACAGTTCCAAGAAGGCTCCACACCCATTTGCTCCATCAGGTGCCCCTGATGATACCATTAAATCTCTAGGTGACCTTAACTAAAAGGTGACTCGCTGAAAGAATGGAAATGTCCAGCTGTCTGCAAGGAGTATACATCCTTCCATTCCCACCATCCAGTCAGAGCTGAAGAAGCTTCTTGGATGAGAAGCGAAAAGTCTTCAAAAAGAAAGAAAGTCCACTTGCCTCTTGAAAAAGCACCTTTGGGACAACCATGACTCGGATGACTCAGAATCTCCATAGACAATGATTTCATAATTATCTGATTCAAGTAATCCTTGAGAATATAAACTTTCCATCCGCATATTTAACTGCTGTGTGTGAATAGCTTCATTCTTGTCTACAATAAATAATTGAGCCATGTTGGTGAGTCTTCTGCCAAAGCAGTCTAAGAACTTGAGCTAAGTGTCAGGAGATTGGTCTTTTACTGCCCAGCTTGCTGGTAAAACCTGACACTTCTCATTTCCTTTGCACTTTTTTTTTTCATATGAATAAGGAGAAAAGTTTCCAATGTAAACAACTATATGTAGATCAGGATGGAACTATGGAGCTCCGTTTGCTTGCAGACATCTCATTACCTAACTAGACAACATTACGTTACCTAGCTGGGTAATGAAATGTCTGCAAGCAAATAACCAACCTCAGGGGAAAGACTGACAGAAGAATTTTCAACTGGAGTCAAGTTGTTGGTGAAGCTGCGAAGGGAATCCAGTCATTCTGGAACGCTTCACAAAATTGCCATGGTTAAATGCTAGCACGGTATGTGTGTGATATTCACAAAGTATTAATTATGTGCTTAAGGGCCTCTGTTGGCATTGATATAAGTTACAGTTCTCCAATTCTGTTTGGGTGTTGAATATAAACTTCTTTTAATATTGAATGTAATTTTGGACCATGCTGACAGGTTTTTTCTCTGACAGCAAAATGAGCAGAAAGAAATTCCTGCTGAGATCCAGATGTGAGACAGGTAATTATTTCAGATGACCGCATACTGTTCCTAGAGTGGGTGGTAAAAGAGAATTGCTGAAGTTCTGCATTTACATTTTGCTATTCAGTTGTCACTGCATACTCTACAGAGCAACTTGTAGATACTGCATCAATAGCCCTGCTGTATCAATACAAGTTGCAACCTGACAGACATTAAAGCTATGTCTCTCTGATCAGTGACCCTGAAGCAGCCAAATTATAGCAAATGAGACCATTCTGGACCACATTGCAAGGTAACTTACCCTGTAGACAATCTTCTGTTATACTGTATGGCTGGAACATTATTGGTAAGTAATAGGCATGTGGAGTCCCTTAACAGTTGACCAAAGGTCATAAATTTTGGATCAATCCATACTGGAACAACTCCATAAAGGTACTTTATACTTATCTTTAAGTTCAGGATCAAGGGAGTGGGAATGGAATTTAAATCCTGTTTAGGAGAACCAGAAAAGGATACTGTACTACTGATTAGTTAGTCTTTACATCACTCATAAAATATGGCCCTCCATTTGCAGAAGAACTGGGCATAGCATTTATTGCCTGAATGCTATGTCAGTCAGGAAACTCCTTTCTACTGAATAGAATAGAATAGAATAGAATAGAATAGAATAGAATAGAATAGAATAGAATAGAATAGAATAGAATAGAATAGAATAGAATAGAATTCTTTATTGGCCAAGTGTGATTGGACACACAAGGAATTTATTTTTGGTGCATATGCTCTCAGTGTACATGAAAAGACAAGATAAATTCAATATTGAAATGACAAGATACATTTAATATTGAAATACAAAAAAGGCCCAGTGGCAGTAATACTGTAACTGTTTTTACATCTCAAGATACATTTTACACGTTCTATCAGGTGCAAGGAACCAGAACAATTTCTTGAACAGTTTCTTTATTGTTGGTCACCTATTTTACAAGAATCTTGTCAGACTAGCTGCATTCCCTTGGGAACCAGTAGATAAGGCTTCACTAGTCTTACCACGTTTCCTTCCATGTCGCAACTCCATGCTGACATGTCTCTTTATTTCCCCCTCCTCTTTAGCTGGTGATTCCACCACACCTTCTCTGTGAAGGGTCCTTTATTTTGACATACCTGATTGTTGGATTGGAACAGTGTTGTCAGAGAACACTTCCACTTGCCCCTCTCTACTGTCCAGTTCCTCAAAAGAGTTTTGAAGAAACTCTATTAACATCTGCATTTCCATTAATCTTGAGTTGCTCAGCATTCCCCACAACTGACTAATATGAGAATACAAGCCATCATTCAGTCAGTACTGCATTTCCCACTATCCTATAGTGATTTACAAAGAAATCCTAGTAATTATTATGAGGGACAGCTACTAAGCAATATTTGCTCCATTTTTTAACTTTAAAAGGAAAATAGTGGCTCAACATGGTATTATGGCAGCTGAACTATAGAGGAAAGAGGAAGTAGCATTCTTAAGCACGGCAGTGAAGAATTAGGTGATGAAGGAATCCTAGCAATGGAAAAATGACCTACTTAACAAGCTTTGCTTAAACATTTTAGGTGGAAGTATTATATAAAGTTATGGAGATGACCTTGGGGAAATTAAGAAAAATAACAATGACTACCTAAACAAAAACGTATCTTAAGCCTGGGAAACAGCTAACCTGGAAAAGAAGTTTGGATTGACTCTTTCTTAATTCATTATAGTATAAGAGGAGGAGAGGAGGAAAAAACTAAACCAGACTTTTGAGATAGTTATTATCACCAATAGAATCAATATAATTGGAATTGTGACCTGGTTCACTGCAAAGGGTGGGAAATATTTTTTGCACTGACAGATGCCCTGATGGTGGAGATCAGTCAGCTGATCTGCTAGACAAAGATAACGACAGGAGATCACTCTGGTTCAGAGAGGATTCTGAGTACAGTGCAAAGACTTTACCTAATAGCATCATGATTATATTTGGATTTACTTGGTGGAATCTAAGGAAAAAATATTAGGAATATGTGCATACAGTATTCATCTATTTGTTCTGAAAGCACCTTTTTGTATAAAGTAATCTTTATAGTTTCCCATCCGTCATCTCAGTGCCTCCTCCTAGAGCACTTATCATGAAACCAGAGAGATACAGTCTCAGTTGAAGCATCTGATCATCACTGTCACCAGGGGTGGGTTCTACTTATCTTTATTACCGGTTTACAAAGGGGCCGCATGCGCACGCTCGCTTCACTTGCTGGTGTGCACACACACTCTTCTACGCATGTGCAGAAGCTTCTGAGCATGTTCAGAAGCATTCTGATGACATCGGGTTCGATGGGCGGAGCCTCCCACCGGTTTTATTATCAATTCTATAGAACCGGTCCGAACCAGGGGCAACCCACCACTGAGTGTCACAGACTTTCTGTGCATGGTTTACATATTGCTGCAGTCGTTAAGTGCTGTTTTTTTTTCTTTACTTACATTATGCTCCAACATATTGGGATGTAATGGATGGCCTTTAATGGGCTATGCCTTTTTTGAAAAAAGAAGAAGATATTTTCCCCATTTTCAAAAGTATAAACTGAAAGACTATAGGATATGCCACTCAATTTTTATTCTGCTGCATGTTTTAGCAGCTGAGCGGTGTGATAGTATGTCTTAGATTCAGATCCTAGAGCAATTCTTTTGCCAAATCCTAAATCTGTATCTATCAAGTATAGATTGCACTTGAAATTACTGCTAGTACTGTACATAGCCTGGGTTTTTGCAAATTCGGAAATAGAACTACATATAAGGTTGCCATGCCAAAGGTACAAATCAGTCTACTTAAACAAGGAACAGTTTGACTTGTGTTGATGTTGCTATAGCTACTATGGAGCATAAAACATCCAGTACAACAAATAGTCCTAAAATACACTGATTCTCCCTTCATTTTAATTCTGAATACATCTAACAGCAGGTTTTAACACCCTGTTGAAAATTTTATCACCCAAACTAAAATTTGAAATGATGCCTCTTGCATGTAAAAGACTGAACATAATTGTAGTCCTGAGACACAAAGCCAAGGTCAGGTCAAGGTCACCTATTCTTCAGGCAATCCTACATTTCTCTTAAAATAGTACTTTAATGCATTATTTTATTTTCTCCTATCTTGCTCTCTCACTGTTACTACAGCTTTCAGTTTGGCAATCAGCAGGAAATACTTCCTTGTTTTTTAAAAAAATCCAGAGTATGTCAAGGAATCACTGGAAATGTTTTGGGGGAAGGCGTTGTTGCTTCTTCTGCCTTGGTCATTTCTTTCTTTTGAAAATAATTAGTAAATGATTATTTAATATAATTATTTGGGTTATCAGTTTTGCATGGTATTAAGGGAAATAAATTCTCTGAAATATAGAGATCTTTTTCTGTCTTCTGTGGGGATGAATTTTTGAGTTTGCTGAAAACACTTTAGAAATCAATCCTGCTTCCATTCAGAAATAAGAGGAAATGAAGTGAATTGAGGATTATTTATATACCCTTAGACAAATCTACATTTCAACTACTTTATCCAACTCTACACCTTTTGAATGTGTTGGACTATAACTCCCAAAGGTACGTCTGGTTAGAAATGATTGTTCAATATGTTTGGAAGACATTAGGATGGGTAAGACTAAATTTCATATCAAACTTGGGAGATGCCATTTCTTTAGTTTAGATACCTAAGAAATTCAGTTCCCTGCCTGAGCTTCATTAGGGAAAAGAAAAATGAGAGTAGAATATTCTTCCCAGAACAAAATCATTTAAAAGGGAATTTATGGCACCTCTGGACTTGCAAAGTAATATAGTAGCCGCAGTATGATAGTACTGCAGTATAATAGTATTGGAGATCTCCATATTTATAAAATATATACTGGTACAATGAAAATCATATATTTTTATTAAGATAAGTGAACTTCAGTATACCAGGGTAATAGGTTATCATAGCCCACCCATCACAGCTATTGTATTTTCATTTACCACATAACATTTACAGATATAGTACTGTAAATATCTTCTCTCACATCTCACTTTTCAAATTCTGTGTAGCTTCAGATGAATCACACATTCCTCTCCACAGTCTTGATATTAAAAATGAGAGTTTTGGTGCAGTGTTGGCATCACATTACTGCTTTCTGAGCATTCAGAAGTCAAACTTCTAAAATATTAATTCCTTTTCTATGTAACAAGTCAGTTTTTAGAACGAAAAGAATATTAAAATTCTTCATCAAACATTACAGAGTCCAAGGGAAAATGTCAACGAAGGATTTTCATCTGAAGGATTAGTTTTACATTTAATTAGTGATTTCCAAGCCAATCCTGAGACTTGGTATGCCAGCAAACAAAGAGAATGTGTTGGCAGTTAGATTAATTCCTGAGCCCTCACACTGTGTAGACACATTCAAACACAAGCAATCCAGGGATAGTGATGAATGACAATGTCATTCGATGGTGGGTGAATGTATATATGTATGTATATGGAAATAATCTGCAGAAATCTTTGTGTGTGTGTGTATGTATGTGTGTTTATGAAATTTTAAATGCATTTTTGATTTCACAATTTTTTTAATTAAATAAAGTAATATTTAGTAATACAAAAATAAAATGATGCAAGTACTTGTTTTATTTCAGAACAATATGTGTTTAATACAAAAAAACTAACTATACAGAAAAACATTGCAATAGAGAGATTTCTCCTTATTTTCTTCCTCATTCACCACAGAAGCAAGCTAACCCAACATCTAAAGGTGAAGAGGAACATACATGACTGTTTTCATGTCTTATTTTAAAATCAGCATGAAATTAATTAAAGAAAAATATACAGCAAACAGAGTATTAGTTTTAAGTGCACTCTTCACCTCCCTGCTAATGAAAAGCCAGCTGAAAGCCTTCTCTGGAAGATGTCAAATACTTTCAAGTAACAGACTATAGTTGAATTTGTAAATACTCTGCATATATCCTGCCAGACAATATAAATGTTTGTTAAAAAACTTGCAAAGGTATCAAAACTTGTTTGAATCTTTAATACACAAACTTTAATAGCTAGCACAGGAAAATGCATAATAGTAGTGTAGGACTTCTGGCCAGATATAAATTCATTTATATTTTAAAGAATTATTGCAACTGCACATGGTTAATTTTTTATTGTTTAAAGCACTATTAATATCTGTAAACAATCTAGAATTTTTATGGATTTAGATATCGATAAAGTGCAGAAATGTATGTATATACATGTCAGAGGTAATTAGCCCCGTTACCTTCCTGGGATTAATTGCCTGGATCGTGGCATTCTCCTTGTGTATACTTTTGATAAAATAAAACCGGAATACATCTTCTAATAAACTCATATTTATTGTAAAGAAAAATAAAACATCTAACTATCTAAAATTAATTGTTACATTTTTGCAAAGTTCTTATCGGCTACTTCTCAGTAGCCGGACATCTCTTGGCAAGAGAAAAAAGAAAAGTGTGAAGTGGAAAGAAAGGAATGTGGATACACATAATTAGCTTACTGATAACAAAAGTTGGCAAACTACGGAAAGTCTGACAGTCCAGAAATAATGAGCTCTGCTGGTAAATACAAAAACGCAGTGACAATATATACACACATATGTTTATTTAATAGATCGGAGAGAAAACATGACAGAAATAAAGAAGAAAAAAGCAGAGAAAACATACAATTAGGTAAAAGTAAAGATTTCTCTGTCCAGTGCTATCCAATTCTAGGAGACTGTGCTGATCTCCGTTTCTTGGCCGAGGGAGCTAGCATTGTCTGAAGACATTTTCTGTGATCATGTGGCCAGCATGGCTATACACCAAAGGCGCACAGAGATACTTTCCCATTGAAGTGGTACCTATTAATCTACTCACATTTTGCATGCTTTCGAACTGCTAATGTGTTTATCTAATAGATCAGAGAGAAAACTTGAGAGAAAAAAAGAAGAAATAAAAAAGATACAATTACAAGAGGGTAATTTGTAAATAGAAAGGTATCTCCTTCATATATAGCGGGGTGTGTATGTATATGTGCATATGCATGTCCGTATGTCTGTATGTATACACTTAACAGTTATAATAAAAATAGTTATATTTCACTGTCATTACTCATGTATCATCTACAATATATTTAAAGGGGTTAATTGTAAGCTGGTGTTACCTGATGCAAGTAACAACAGGACATCAAGACTTATAATTGGGACCATAAGTCTATCTTTAATATGCAGAAAAACTAACTCTTGGCATTAATCAAAGCACAGAAAATCCTTGTGGTCCATTTGTCAATTTCCATGTAATGGCTATGTAGTTCAAAAGGTGGGCATCCCAAAATTCTCAACTTTGTTTCAGAATCAAAGAAATATATGTAATTGTTTCTTCCCAGAACATAACAACTTTTGGAAATGGCAAAAAAATGTCTTTAATTGATAATTGTTTCCTCTCCAAAAACACAATGACTTATTTATTCCTTTTTTTTTGTAAAAATACAAATCATTTAATTAGTTAATTTATTTATTACATTTATCTGCTGCCCATCTCTCCCTGAAAAATGATTTAGACAAATGGGGCCTAATACATTGAAAAAAATTATTTTGTGTTGAATAAGATTTAGTTCAGAATGAGATTTTTCATTCTTTTCAGAATGAAGTTAAACATTTTCCCATTATTTAGGCACAATGTGGGTCTCTAGTTTCTTTTTCCAGTTAGCCTTTAAACTTTGCATATTATATCCATTTATTGATAACACCTAGCATGCATATAAACCTTTTATGAAACCCCCTCTTTAAGTGGATTACCCATAACATCATTTTTGCATTAAAAATAATATTTTTTCCAGAATTATTATGTGACAGTTTTCAAATCAATATGAGAGTGGCAGGAGTTATTTTAAATTTATTATATTGGGAACTTCAAACAGTCCACTTCACTATTTACAAATATTCTGAAAGAGCCAAGGATGAAGAAGTGAGTCTGTATCAGCTCACAAAGAGAAATAAAAAAGTTTCAAATACAAGCCTTGGCTCAGGCTTTTTAAAATAGGGTTTATAGCCAACAATCCTGCTTTTTCAGATATTTAATTCCTTCTGAAGATCAGTATTATCTTTATTGTTATAAATTTCATTACTAGTTTTTTTGTTTTTTTTTAAAGATTCTGTCCTTGAACCACTTCTTTGATAAAGACTTTGAAAAAGAATTGAAAAGCTGATAGTTAAGTGTTTTTCCTTCTCTGGATTCCTATAGTTATAGAAACTGTACAGTTATTGTGTAGTAACTTTTAGCTTATTACCAGTGGTGGGATTCTGCCAGTTCTAGGGGGTTCGGCTGAACCCTTTGTTAAATTGCTGGCTCGCCCCGCCCCTTGCCCCACCCCTCCGCACTACTATTTATTGCCAATAAATGAGGCGAGCGAGCCAGCAATTTAACAAACGGTTTGGTGTTTTTTTGTAATTTATTGGCCCCGCAGCACACCGAACCGTTTGTTAAATTGCTGGCTCGCCCGCCCCTCACCCCACCCCGCCTCCCACCCACGCAGTCCCAGCCTACCCTAGCCAGGGGTAGGCAATTGTGGCTCTTTTACAACCTGTGGCCTTCAACTTCCAGAATTCCTGAGACAGCCAAGCTGTCTCAGGAATTCTGGGAGTTGAAGGCCACAGGTTGTAAAAGAGCCACAATTGCCCACCCCTTCCCTAGCCTGAGTTCCACTGCCTGGGATCCACGTGGGCTGCCACGTGGTTCCCCACCGGCTCCGGACGCAAGAGAGCAGGATGGAGAAAGCAGCTTGCCGGAGAACACATGAAGGGCTCCATGTGGTCTGCAAGTCAGTGGCTGCTGCTTCTGTCCCCTGCTGCTGCTTGCCTGGGAGAGAAAAACTTCCAGAGCATTAAACCAGCGGTTCTCAACCTGGGAGTCACGACCCCTTTGGGGGTCAAATGGCCATTTCACAGGGGTCGCCAAAGCCCTCTCTCGCCCCCCCATGCCTTCACTCACCCTCACTCTCTGCTCTGTTGGATCGCCGGCCGTTCGCTTACCCCGCCCACTCCCAATCTATTGCTGCCTCCGGAGTCCCTCTGATGGCTAGAGGAAAAAAAACTGTTCAAATTCTTGCCGCGGGGCTTCAAAGGGCCGCCCTATAGCCAGTGGTGGGATTCTGCCGGTTCTAGGAGCTGAACCGTTTGTTAAATTGCTGGCTTGCCCCACCCCTCCGCACCACTATTTATTGCCAATAAATAATGGTGAGCGAGGGGCGGGCGAGCCAGCAATTTAACAAACAGTTCAGTGTTTTTTTGTAATTTTATTGGCCCACGGAGCTTCAGCATAGGCTAATTAGCCCTTGCTTAGATCGGCTCCTGACTCTCAGCTGATTTGTCTCAGCTGTTTTGCTCAGGGCTCTGCTGCTTCCTTGCAAAGAGTCCTGGACCAGATTTTTTTTCCCCTAGCTATGCTGAAAAACGAAACTGAAACTGCTTTGCTGTTGCTGTAATGTTGGAAAATTAGGCAGGCAGATTTCTTTTCTTTTTCCTCACCAAAAAAGATAGGTGCAAACAATGGGAAATTTAGGGAAAAAGAGGAGAGTTCAAGATTTTAAAACACAAAAGAAAAAAAGCTCTATTTAACTAGGGAATTGTAATAATTGAGATATTATTAATTGTATATTTCTGAAAGCAGAAATGGTTAAGTTGTGGTTTGGAGGAATATATGGGGGAAATTATTTGGTTTATTATTATTGGTAAATATAATTAATTGATTTGTAAGAAATTGGATTGCATGGAAATAATTGGAATATTCATGTTCATATTGATTAATATACAAAAAAGGTAGTTATATAACTGATTTATATTAAAATGTTGAATTTATATTAAACAACTAATATTACATAATTAACCAATGTGAGGATGGATATAAAAATATATGACAATGGGAAGGGGGTATAATATAGAATAGAAGGGAAAAATTGAATTTGATTAAGATTAGAGATGAGGATGCAGGACATACGAGAAAGAGGAGGATTGAAAATGCCAAATTTAAAATTGTACTATGAAGCAGCTGTTCTATCAGCAATTAGTGATTGGATTAATTTAACAAATGGAAGAATATTGAATATTGAAGGGCATGACCTGGTCTATGGTTGGCATGCTTATTTAGTGTATGAAAAAAGGGTGGATAGAGCATTTAAGAGTCATATACTGAGAAATGCTTTATTGCGTGTCTGGAAGAAATATCAATATAAGTTAAATGAAAAATTACCTATATGGACAGCACCCAGGCACGCAATAGAGAATACGAGTATAGAAAGTAGACAGGATGTAATTACGTATAAAGATATTCTCATTATGGAGGGAGGTATATTAAAATTAAAATCTGTGAATGTGTTGAAAGAGGAGAAAATAACTCAAACATGGTTTCAATATGTACAATTACAAGCCAGATGGAGAAAAGACCAGAAAACTGGTGTTATACAAAGTGATGAAAATTTAATTAAACAAATTAGAGACCAAAGCCCAATGCACATAAAAAGATTGTATAATATATTGATAGAGATGGACTCGGAAACAGAGCTAGTTAAGGACTGTATGATAAAATGGGCGCAGAATTTTGAACAGCCAATAATGATGGAAACGTGGGAGAAAATATGGGGGACAAATGTGAAATTTACCAAAGCGCAAAATTTAAGGGAGAACTTTTATAAAATGTTTTATAGATGGCATCTAGACCCAAAAAAGTTATCTCATATGTATCCGAATGTACAACCAAAATGTTGGAGATGTAATTGTGAGGATGCCACTTATTTTCACATTTGGTGGACATGTAAAAAGGTTAAAGCGTTTTGGATTAAAATCTGGTGGATTTTACAAAATATTCTTAAAAAAAGGTTGAAATTTACACCACAGCTGTTTCTTCTGGGTATAGTTACGGATTGTACAGTTATAGAGACCAAATTGATTTTGAATTTAATAACTGCAGCAAGACTGTTGGTGGCACAATATTGGAAGAAGCAAGATTTACCTACAATCCAAGAGTGGACAATGAAAGTCACAAATCTAGCGGAAGTGGCAAAAATCTCGGCGTATTTGAAGGATCATTCAAATGAAAGATATTTAAGAGACTGGAGAAGATGGATAGATTATATTCAAAATAAATACCGGAATAAGAAATTGCAGATAGGTTATGAATGATTATATAGATATTTAGTGTGTCTTTAAGTAATAAAACTAGGTGGGTAATTAGGGAATTGAAGGAACAAGAGATGTGGAATGTCATAATTGTTTAGACTAGGATTGATTATGATTGTTGAAGTTTATACCCTGTAATTTGTTCTGGGAAGGGGAGGGGGGGAGGGGGGAGGTTGAGGTAGGGAAGGGGGGGGGAAATATGTAAACTTTTTGTAAAACTTTTCAATAAAAAAAAAGATTAGAGATGAGGATGAAGGGTAATATTGGTTTTTTACAAAAATAGATGAGGAATAAATATGGCAAAAAAGAAATATAGAAATTGTAAATTTAATTGAAATGACTAAACACTGTTTAAATTTGTGAACCGGCCAAATACTCTGTTCAAAGAAAATACATTGTATGTTTGTATGTGTGTTTCTAATTATTGCTATTTATTCATATTTGTTCTCTTTTATTCTTTAAAGTTTAACAATTCATTCTTTATCTTAATATCTTTATATTTGTTTGGGGTTGGCTTTCTTCCCTTTCATCTTTTTTATTGTACAGCAATCTTTCTCCTCAAACCTACCACCTCTCTCTTTTCTTTCCTTCTTACTTTCTCTTCCTCCCCCTCTTCTTCTCCTCCCTACTTCCTCTTCCTTTCTCCTTCTCCTCCTCTCTTCCTCCCTCTCTTACCCTCACTCCTACTCTAATTTCCCTTCCCTTCCTTCATCCCTCTCTATTGCTGTATCCTTTTCTGCATATGGACTACTCAGAGGGCTGAAAAAGTTATTTCTGACTGGTCCTCGCACTTTTGACCAGTCCTCGAACTTACGACTGTCCTCACATTTTACAT
The DNA here is from genome assembly GCF_029215685.1 of Pituophis catenifer annectens. Lineage (NCBI taxonomy): Eukaryota > Metazoa > Chordata > Lepidosauria > Squamata > Colubridae > Pituophis > Pituophis catenifer. The sequence goes on from NW_027256882.1 coordinate 238,732,683, forward strand.
TTTTGCCCTATCTTGTCACCATGGTGAAGAGAAGCAGTTGTGAAATGAGTGACATGGTTGTTAAGAAAGCTGCACGGGCATAAATGTGAGGATGGTCATAAGTGTGAGGACCGGTCAAAAGTGCGAGACCCAGTCAGAAATGACTTTTTTCAGCCCTCTGAGTAGTCCCTATGCACATAGCCATGCCCACCCTGTCACATGACCAGCTAGCCATGCCCACACAGTCACATGACCAGCTAGCCACGCCTACACAGTCAGGTGACCAGCTAGCCACGCCCACCCAGTCACATGATTGCCAAGCGACGCCCACAGAACCTGTTGTTAAAAAAATTGAATCCCACCACTGCTTATTACCATACCTTATCTAGTGTCTGGATGAATTGTCAACTTATACCTTTTCTTCTCTTTTCTCTCCTTATTCTAGTCTTTCATTCTCCATAATCCCTTTCCTTTCTTTATTTTTTTTTATTCTTCTTTTGTTTAAGTTAAATATCTTTATTATGGTCTTTCATCAACCTTTACACTATTTAGAAAAAAAGAGAAATAATTTAATACAACAATTGACTATCAAGAAAAAGAGAAAACAAAAAAGTCTAAGTGCTATTGCTATTGCTATATAAGAGTTGGACAACTGCTTTCAACCCAAAACAGCTGCTGGGTTGTAATTTTTTTCTCCGAAGACTCAGGGCGGCTTACAATGTGTTAAGCAATAGCCTTCATACTTCTGTATATTTCTACAAAGTCAGCTTATTGTCCCCACAATCTGGGTCCTCATTTCACCTACCTTTGAAAGGATGGAAGGCTGAGTCAACCTTGAGCCTGGTGAGATTTGAACTTGCAGTAATTGCAAGCAGCATTGTTAATAACAGTGCTTTAGTCCACTGTACTACAGGCTCCACTGCTTATAAAATTTAGATATTGGTTGAGAAACCTTTTTAGGTGTAGAAGTGGTATAATTTACCTGGGCTGTTTAATTTCCTGAAGGTCCATGCCCAAATATTTAAAACATTTAACTTGCTCTAATTCATTGGAACAAATGGCCATTTGTGCTTTCTCTTTTGCTGAAAAACCCACAAAACTTTAGGTTTATCATAACTTTAGGTTTATCACCTTCGAGACTGACTTCTGCCACCAATAGCCTCCAACTGGCCAGTTCGCTCCCACAGAGAGGGTCTCCTCAGGGTGCCATCAGCCAAGTTATGTCGGCTGGCGACACCCAGGGGGAGGGCCTTCTCTGTGGGAGCCCCTGCCCCCAGAAATGCGTAAGATCTCCGACCTCCATGTATTTCGCTATGCCCTCAAGACCCTGTTGTTCCGCCAGGCCGGGCTATCAATGTAATGATTTTTAAATTGGGTGTTTTAAATTTTTGGGGTTTTAAATTTGAGCCGAAATTATTTAATAATTTTAATTATTTTTAACTGATGTCTGTCTTTGTGCTTTTAATAGGCTGTACACCACTCTGAGTCCTTCGAGAGAAGGGCGGTATAGAAATAAAATTATTTATTTATTTATTTATTTATTTATTTATTTATTTATTTATTTATTTATTTATTTTTTCTTTTATTATTTTTAACATTTTATATTTTAAATTACTAACATTACAAACAACATATACAATATTTCACCCTGTGCTATACATAAGAAAGGAAGATTTGGTTCTTCGGATATATCCTCATGATCGCCAAAATCCACGTTCTCGGGGTACAGGTACCGAAGCATCCAATTTTCCCAGCGCATAGTCCACAAATGGTTTCCAAATTTTCCAGAAAATGTCTTCTTTATAGTCACCATTTCTAATTTTAATATCACATATCATTTTATCATTTAAAGCTAATTTCCACATTTCACAATACCATTCTTCTATTCTAAAATTCACATCTAATTTCCAATATCTGGAGTAGAATTATGAAGACTTTATCTGTAAGGATTAAAGAGCATAATTATAAGGTTGTTTGGAAATGGTATTTGACTCCATTAAGATTGTCATTGATGGATAAAAAAATTAGTAAACAATGTTGGAGATGTGATATGGAATTAGGGACTTATGAACATATGTGGTACAAATGTGATAAAGTTAAAATGTTTTGGCAACAATTGGAGGAAATGATATTTGAAATGATGGGGAAAGCAATAATATTGAGACCAGAAACTATATTACTGTTGATAATTAAGGAAATAGAACCAACAAAATATGAGAAAGAATTGATTAGAATTATTTATTTATTTATTACAATAGCATTTAGACTTATATACTGCTTCACAGTGCTTTACAGTCCTCTCTAAGCATTTACAGAGTCAGCCTATTGGCCCCAACAATATGGGTCCTTATTTCACTGGCCTTGGAAGGATGGAAGGCTGAGTCAACCTTGAACTAGTGAGAACTGAACTGCCGAACTGCTGGCAGTCAGTAGTCAGCAGAATTAGCCTGCAATATTGCATTCTAACTCCTGCACCACCTTGGCTCATAATTGCTTATTAATTGTTCCTCATTATAGTGGTATGCCAAGGTTCTTAGTGCCCACTGCATGTCTCACTGAAGATAAGGAAGAGAAGGGCTGCACTATCAGTGTTTAGCAGAATTGGGAGATATTTATTGGCTAATTTAAGAATATGGACATCAACTGTCTGAAGATTTTAAATGAAAGGTTGATATATACAGTATATGTACAGTATATGCTAAAATGCATTCTTGTTTCACCCATTTGACAATCTGGATAAAGTCAGAAAGGTCCCCTTCCCAGTTAAATCTCACTCTAAGCCTGTTTTTATTGTATTGCTTATGAATTCAAAGCAAGAGTCTTTTGCCCGTAGAGGATCTTCCCAGAATGTCACAGAGTCTAACTCTTGATATTATCAGGAGTTGTGTTGAAATTAATGAAGGTTGCATATATATTCAAGTCAGAGTGGTATATTAGTTTGTCAGATGGTGAAGCACTAAGCAAGTCTGCAGTGGCACAAACTTTTATGAGCTTCATATAAAGCTCATGGCAGCTTTTGAATAAAATTTGTTAGTTGGAAAAAGTGCTTCTAGACGCTTCCTGATACAGAGAATTATAGTGTTTATCCTAAATATGCATGCTTTCTGACTATGCCAAATCACCATTCCGATTAATCTGGCTACAGGTCCTGTCTCTATCCTTACATGCTTGAAATACAAATGGGAATCATGCATCAAGAATTGTGACAGGTATGTGCAAACATGAACATTTGAACTCTATTGTTGTTGGTATCTTTGCTTATATTGTAGCAGTATGTCAATGCATATTACATACTCATTTTTCTCCGGTGAGAGTCAGCTTTTAAAAAAAATAAATCTCTGACATATTTTAAATTATGAAGTTTTTTATTCCCATCACACAGTGGAAAGAAAATTTTATTGTTAATGTAGGCTGATGACATGGCTATTATTTCCTTTACTGAGATTGGCCTTAGAAGATTAATGGCCAGACTCTATCCCCTTACTGTGAAAGGGGAAAAACTGAAGATAAATTATAATAAAACAAAGGTAGTAGTTTTCAGCAAAAGTAATATTAGACACATATGGACAATTAATATCCAACAAATGGAGCCCTTTTTAGAATGCCTGGGCATCACCTTTCATAAGTCCTTTTAATGGAAAACATACTTATCTACTGTCTTGGCAACTCCCCAGAATACAGGGGATGCTATTCTGATCTTTTTTTATTCTAAAAGAGGGCAATTATTAGCCCCTGCTCTTAAAATATTCCAAAATAAGGTAACAGTCCAGATGCTGTATGGGGCTGAGATTTGGGGGTGGGACAAGAAGGTCATTGCCCAATTGGAAGCAGTCCAAAACAAGTTCATAAGGAAGGTCTTTGGTGGGATGTGGTGGCCCAATGGCTAAAATGCTGAGCTTGTCAATCGAAAGGTCAGCAGTTCGGTGGTTTGAGTCCCTAGTGTTGCATAATGGGGTGAGTTCCCGTTACTTGTCCTACCTTCTGTCAACTTAGCAGTTCGAAAGCATGTAAAAAATGCAAGTAGAAAAATAGGGACCACCTTTGGTGGGAAGGTAATAGTGTTCTGTGTGCCTTTGGCGTTTAGTCATGCCGGCCATATAACCATGGAGACGTCTTCGGACAGCGCTGGCTCTTCGGCTTTGAAACGGAGCTGAGCACCGTCCCCTAGAGTCAGGAACAACTAGCACATATGTGCGAGGGGAATCTTTACGTTTACCTTTAAGGAAGGTCTTGGTCTTCCTCTAGGGCACCCTCATTACCTATTTAAGCATGCAGGTGGGGGATACCTTCCATTGCAGTTAAATTACATCTTACATTGCTGGGATGCTATAAGAAATGAGAAGACCTCAAGATTTCCATCTCTGCTTTCTCCATTACAGATCTGAAAATTAATGGACTAAACATTTGTCACCCATTCTACAAATGTATTCCCTACCATCTTTGGGAGAACTTAGATCTTGGAATAGAGAAAATATTAGAGATTGGATTTTTGAAAGGGATGTTTATAAAGATGCCATTGTACTACAAGCACCCAAAGTTTCATCTTGGTGTCAGTATTATAAAAAAAATATAGAAGCCTTTCCTTGTACTTGGTTAACATATCCAGTGCTTCACTGAGAAGGGCTTAGCATCCCTTTGCCTACAGCCCTTTACATATCTCAGAGAGGCTTTTAAAGCTTCTTGTTGAACAGCAACCTCAGTACTTGTGGTGCTGGTAAATGGAGGACATTCTCCATTAGGTTCTCCAGTGCACCATTTGCATTGAGATCAGAAGCAAGTTATTAATGGTAGATGAACTCAATGGTTCTGACTATGAAAAATTGAACTATTCTCTTGCAGATATGTTTCCAATTGCCAGCAACCAAGTTGCTAGTTTTGCTCTGCTGTTTTAGTTGTAATTTTGGCTTTACTTTGTGATAACCATTTTACATATAATTTCCACTCCATTCCATAATAGCATGGTTCTTTTGTTATGTTATTGTATTTTATGGCATTCCTATATTATGACCTATGGTTACAACAATAAATTTATTTACTTACTGATTACAGATAATCCTTAATTTACAACAGTTCATTTAGTGACCATTTAAAGTTACAACGGCACTGAAAAAGTGACATGACCATTTTTCACACTTACGACCATTGCTCATCCTCATGGTCACATGAGACACTTGGAAACAGACTCATATTTATGACAGTTGCAATGTCCCAGGGCTACATGATCACTTTTTGCAATCTTCTGATAAGCAAAAGCCAGATTTACTTAACAACAATGTTATTAACTTAACAACTTCAGTGATTCACTTAACAACTGTGGCAAGAAAGGCTGTAAAATATGGCAATATTCACTTAACGACTGTTGAGTCCTCAGGGTTACGTCCTCACTCGGGCTGTCCTCCTTCGGAAGGTGCTGATTGGCTCAGCCGTTAGCAACAGAGAGAGCAGGAAGTTATCTGTATTGGATTGGTTAAAATGTATCTGACAGCCGCTATTTAAGCGCCTGTCAGCAGGGGTTCTGTGTTCTGTCACCAGAGAGTTCTTGTTATGTGAAGAGTTAATAAAGCCTTGTTAGAAGCAACAGGCCTCCGAGTGCTGTGTTCGGATCTAACAACTGGCGACGAAGGTACGAGTGATCGTGCCGCGCTATGGCTTTCGCTCTTCCACCGTTCACGCCGTTCAAGCCAGGGTCTGAATCCTGGGATGAGTATCTGGAGCGTTTCGAATGTTTTCTCCAGGCAAACGATCTGGCTGATTTGCCTAGCTCTAGGAAGCGGGGCTACTTTCTGAGCTCTTGTGGCCGCGAGATCTTTGTGACCGCCCACGCTTTGGCCGCACCGCAGCTGGTTTTTTCTGTGCCGTGGGAGACCCTGCTCCTGAAACTTAAGAACCATTATTCCCCCACGCCGTCTAGGATCGCCCGCCGCCATGCATTCCATCAAAGGTCCCAGAGGGTTGGCGAGTCTGTAAGTGATTACATTACTTCTCTTCATGCGGCTGCTGTCCACTGCGAGTTCCGTGACCTAGACGACATGCTTCTTGACCAGATTGTTTGCGGCGTGAGGGATTTAAAGCTTCAGCGGCGCCTGCTGGCCCGTCCTGACTTGACCCTCTCCAGCGCTTTAGATGAGGCCAGGGCGGCTGAGATGTCCGCTCAGTCGTCTGCTGAGATTCAGCGCTCTCAAACCACTGGCCCTTCCCCCTGTGATGGCATCATCTCGCCTGCCAACCCACTGGCGGTCCATTATGAGGATTCTGAAGATGAAGGCTCCGCGGCGACGGAAGGGGATGTGTGCCGCCTCAAAACTGTGCGGAAGACAGGAGGGCTCGCTCTGGCCAGGCTGACCCAGGGTACTTGTCTGGGTTGCGGTGGTCTGCCTAGCCACGCTGACTGCAAATTCAAGTCAGCTGTCTGTCGGCGCTGTGGGAAGCGTGGCCATTTGTCTAGAGTTTGCCGAGCAACTCTCCCATTTCCAGATGTTCCAGGGAAGCCCAGCTCCAAGCGCAGGAAGACAAAGCGGGTCAGCCGCAGAGACAAGGCTGACGATGTGTCCCTGGATGCCGAAGTTGATGCCGTGAAGGTCAGCCAGGCCTCCACGCCATCCCCTGGGTCCAAGATCTATCTGGAAGTCTTGCTGGAGTCCGTTCCCTGTCGTATGGAGGTGGACACGGGTTCTTCTCGTTCCTTGATAGCTTGGTCCACTCTCAAGAAGTTGATTCCTGCTTACCCCAGGCGACGCCTGAAGCCGTGTCCGGTCAAGCTGCGAGACTACCAAGGCCGCCCAATCCCTCATTCTCTGTTGTTTATGGTTCCTTTGCAGGTCGTCTTCCCTTGATTATAGTAAGAGACAGTCTCCCCAGCCTGTTGGGGTTGGACTGGTTTGCGGCGCTACATCTCGGGGTGACTGGCATCCATTCCATCTGTGCGGACATCTCGGCAGAGCTGATCCGTGAATTTGCGGAGGTGTTTGATGGGCGTTTGGGTAAATACACGGGGCAGCCAATTTCATTCACCTTAGACCCACAGGTGGCCCCAGTCCGGCTTAAACCTAGACGGGTGCCACTTGCTCTGCGGGCCAAGGTGGACCACGAGTTGGACAAATTAATAGCTCAAGGGGTGTTACAGCCGGTGGAGTTTGCAAAGTGGGAGACCCCAATTGTTATTCCCCTAAAGCCTGATGGATCTGTAAGGATCTGCACGGACTATAAGGCGACCCTGAATAGGGCCCTTCAGGCCAACCATTATCCTGTGCCCGTGGTGCAGCATTTGCTGCACTCGCTGGGCCAGGGACGTGTCTTCCCGAAGCTGGATCTTGCTCAAGCATATCAGCAGCTTCCAGTTGACGAGGACACAGCCTTGGCCCAAACAATAGCAACCCACCACGGAGCCTTTAAGTGCACGCGGTTGCAGTTTGGGGTGTCAGTGGCTCCGGGCATATTCCAGTGCCTCATGGAGTGCCTGCTCCAGGGGCTACAGGGTGTTGTGCCCTACTTCGATGATGTCCTGATCGCCGCTGCGGATCAGGCATCACTCATCTCCAAGGTTAGGGCCGTCCTCTCCCGTTTTAGGGACGCTGGGCTGAAACTCAAACCCGAGAAATGCCATTTTGGGGTGTCACAGGTGGAGTTTTTGGGTTTCCTCGTGGACGCAGCCAGAATTCGGCCAGCGCCTTCCAAGGTAGCTGCCATCAAGGAAGCGCCAACGCCCAAGTCCAAGGCCGAGCTGCAGGCCTTCCTCGGCCTCCTTAATTTCTACGCGGTATTCCTCCCGCATAAGGCTTCCCTCGCTGAGCCTCTTCACTGGCTTTTAGAAAAGAGGACACCCTTGGCATGGACCAAGGAGGCAGCAGCCTCCTTTCAGGCTGTCAAGGACGTGCTCTCTTCAGATGCCGTCCTTGTGCAGTATGATGCCAACTTGCCCTTGTCACTGATCTGTGACGCCCCCCCCATATGGGGTGGGCGCCGTATTGAGTCACCTTTTGCCTAATGGGGTGGAGGCCCCGATCGCATATTACTCCCGCACGCTCTCCGCGGCAGAGAGAAATTACAGCCAAATTGATTGGGAGGCCCTGGCAGCTGTAGCAGGAATCAAAAGATTCCACAATTATGTTTATGGCCGCCAATTTTCCCTCGTCACTAACCACAAGCCCTTATTGGGCTTGCTGGCATCAGACTGCCAAACGCCCCCCGTCTTGTCTCCGCAAATGTCGCGGTGGTTGGAATTCTTGGCCGCCTATACTTACCAACTGCAGTACAAGCCAGGGAAGGATATTGGACACGCAGATACCCTTAGCCGTTGTCCCCTCCCGTTACCCATCCTAGATCCATCCCCCTCATCCTCAGTTTTCTTGGTGGGAGAGTTAGCTCCGTTAGTGACTGCGGAAGACGTTAGATCCCAGTCTTTGTCTGACCCAGTTTTGGCACAGGTCCTGGACTGGGCGCGCTATGGTTGGCCACATTCGCCCTCAGATCCCGTTTTTGTACCGTTTTTCCGCAGACAACATGAGTTGTCTGTGCAGGAGGGTTGCCTCCTTTGGGGACATCGGATTGTGGTCCCCCCCGCCTTAAGAGTAGGGGTGTTGACTTGTCTTCACGACGCGCACCCTGGGGTGGTTCAGATGAAACCATTGGGCCAGGCCTACATCTGGTGGCCCGGCCTCGATAAGGATATAGAGGACTGGGTCGCTAGGTGCTCCACATGCCAGCAGTCTAGACCGGCCCCACCATCTGCCCCAGTCTTGGAGTGGGAGACCCCCAGAGCCCCGTGGGCGAGGGTTCACCTGGACCTTGCAGGCCCCTTCTTGGGCCGTACATTCCTCGTACTGGTGGAAGCCTATTCTAAGTGGGTGGAGCTAGCGCTCATGTCTAGCACCACCACAGAGGCTGTGACTAGGATTTTGGAGAGGCTCTTCGCCACCCATGGGCTGCCAGATGTAGTGGTCACCAACAATGGTCCGCAGTTCACGTCCGCACCCTTCCAACAATTCCTGGCCAAATTGGGGATCTGTCACGCGCGCATGGCCCCCTCCCATCCTGCAGCGAATGGGCTGGCAGAACGGGCTGTGAGATCGGCGAAAGAGGCCTTACGCCGTTTGGGTGGGTCCGATTGGCACTCTAGAATATATCAGTACCTCCTGGCCCAACACTCCACGCCGACACATACCACCAGACATAGTCCTGCTGAACTCCTCATGGGCCGGCGACTCAGGATCACTCTGGATCGACTGCACCCTGAGTATGCAGTATCGGGGCAGAAAGGAGTCCCTCTTCCCGCTAGATCTTTTGTTGTGGGTGACCTAATTTATGCCTTAAACGTTAATCAAGGGGAGAAATGGTTCCCGGGGTGGATTTTGCAACTAACGGGCCCCTACTCCTATAGGGTCCAACTCACTGATGGGAGAGTGTGGAAACGCCACATTAATCAACTAAGGCGGTGCACTTATGAGGATGTGGCTACCCTGCAACGGTGTCCTGTAACATCCAGTTCCCCGTCTTCAGCCGAGTCGGATCCCATCATGTCCCCGTGGACACCTGTCCCGCCTGCTGCCTTGCCTCCGGTTCCTGAGGGGCTCGCCGATTCTGCCAGCCATGGTCCTGACAGCTCGAGTGCCTCTGCTCTCCCCGAGACCGAAGTTCTGGCTCCACCCACCACCACAGCCAATTCTGAGCTAAGAAGATCGGGGCATTGCCGCCACCGTCCGGCATACTTAGCTGACTATGCCTGCACAGTCCAGGTGGGAAGGGGTGTTGAGTCCTCAGGGTTACGTCCTCACTCGGGCTGTCCTCCTTGGGAAGGTGCTGATTGGCTCAGCCGTTAGCAACTGAGAGAGTGGGAAGTTATCTGTATTGGATTGGTTAAAATGTATCTGACAGCCGCTATTTAAGCGCCTGTCAGCAGGGGTTCTGTGTTCTGTCACCAGAGAGTTCTTGTTATGTGAAGAGTTAATAAAGCCTTGTTAGAAGCAACAGGCCTCCGAGTGCTGTGTTCGGATCTAACAACAACTCTCTCTCTTAGCAACATAAATTTTGGGTTCAATTATAGTCATAAATCCAGGACTTTCTGCATACCTCAAATTATAATTTGTTGCCTAAAAAAAAGAAATATTTACACTGAACATTGAAATTTCTTTGAATGTTCCAGTTAAATCCTAGTTCAAAAACAACTGGCATCCCATCACTGTTTATGATAGCATTTCTTGCACCTAAATTTATAGACACATCTATGTACTAGTAAATTCAATAGAAAACTTGTTGATTTATCCAGTACTTACACTTTCATTGTCCAGCTGACAGTGGTACATTTCAGGCAAGGATTACATTTATTACTTATCTGAGCTATCAGTAATAATGTGACAGTTCTTCCAGACATATATTTTGTTATGTAGTCAACTTGTCACAATCATGGATTTTTATGGGGGTATCCTGACAATGTTATCTTCTAATTTTAAAGGCCTCTGTTGTTCCATCATTTTTCTTCTAGCAGAATATCCATTCCAAAGAACAAAAAATGAGCTTTTGATCAATAGCACAAGGAGATATTGTCTCCATAAGCATCCTTACTTAAGTTTCAGGTCACGGATATTATCTTTGTTCATTAAAAGAACATAATACAGATTTTAAAATAATCTTAGTTGATTATTAGACATTAAATTTTGATAGGGGTCTGGCAGGCCAACATATGTTTTTCTAATATTCATTATATTTATTAACAAAAGGCATCCATCATCAAACATTTGCTATTATGAGGTGATAGGTTTTTTTGTTTGACATACCATTTGTTTGGTATCTCCCTTGATACCTGAACTGATAAAAGAGGAGGAGGAGAAGGAGGAGGAAAATTTTTAGACACACATTGCTACTTATTCATATATATAAGCTGTTAGTTCTAAGTTTAATATTTATTTTAGTAAATATTGGAACTAACAGTATATACATACAAACACATACCATCTCTCTATAGGCAAGTGATAATATATTGGAGTGGTTGGAGAATTAGCATATCAGCTGCCTGGTATGGTTTATTTTATGTATGGATTACCAGAGGAAAAGGTTTGTAAGGCTTGTTGCAATAATAACCAGGTAATAAGCAAAACCATACAAAAACCACCACAATGAGTCCAACATATCCACAGGTAATCTTGGGAAAAATCTATAACAGGTGACATGCCACTTTCACATTCATTCCTGCTGCTGATTCCTATTTTTCAGCCCCTCCAAAAGAGTTTGAAGCCAATCCATAGACATCTTCACTTCCATCTATCTTGAAATACTGAGGAAAATATCATGCAGATAGACCTCAAAGAAGGAGAAAGAGAAAAGCTAGGAGTTGGGGTGAAACTTGCGTTTCTGTCAGTGAGAAATTGGATCATCTCCAAACTCTGCAGAGCCACAGTGCTTCCAATGAAAAGGACAGGATTGCTATATTTCCAGATAGGCCACAGCTGAACCCACAATAAACTGCCTCAGGTCACACAGAAAATAATAAATTGGACAGGTCTGGACAACTGGAATATACTGAATGGAATGAACCAGAGATAATTGTGTGGTAGGTGGACCAATGGCACGCTGATTTCTATGCTCCTCAGCCATTTTTTTCCTCCTCAAGTGAATCAATAATTCAAGTGAAATGATAAAATGAGTAGACAAATATATGCCAATTTTCCAAAGCCCAGCAGAATTATTGTCACATTGCCATTAACCCAAGCACTATTAATTGGCATAACAAAAATGGCTGCCAGTTTTCCTTCACTAAACAGCAGGCAGCTCTGTTTCAATTTCTGCACAAGACAATAAAGGCCATGAAATTACAGCAGGCAATAAATAATGGCTGAATATAACAGGTATCTCAACCAAAAGGCTTGAATGCCAGATGCTAACTGCACAACTAATAAACTACCTGACACAAAGCTTCTTCAAAAGGGACTAGAAGACAACAAATCCAGTAGCTTGAAAAAAACCCTTGAAAGTCATATTCTTCCCATTCTATATTTTAGTCAGACTGGATGTGGCTATAATGAGCTGATCATATCATCCCAGGTAAAGTATATGATTGGGAGCTCTATCATGCGGCAAGCCTGCACGGAGGAATAGAAATGAGTGTTTCCCACGCCATAAGTCTCCTCCTCCAAATTGCTTTTAAAACTGCTGTTACTTTTTAATAAGCCAAGATGACTAGAAGTTACTGAACTGGCAGAAAAAGAAAGAGGTGCCAAATTGGTTTGAAAGGATAGTGTGGTGGCTGAAATTCTCCGCTTTGAGTCAGATTCCTTATGCTGTCAGAATGAAAGAACTCCTGTACTAGGTTGCAATTTTCTGTCCTGCATTGGCTTATTGTAACGGCTCTGCAGTCAAATTCAAAAAAGATTTTAAAAAGTGGATCATTCTGGCTCATCTGAGTGAGCATGAGAGAGAGCGCAACACTTGATACTATAAGAAGAGTGGAACATCAGCCATCTGGCCAGCTTCAGAGGCATGGTAAGTGAAAGAGGTCTGCAGTTCAGCCAACCCGCACCTTCCTAGCCTTCCAAAAGGTGCTTATAATCTGGCTTTCCCCTTAAGTGCTGTGGTAGACTGAGATCAATGAGAGTTTTTATGGTGGGCTGCTTGTTAAAATTTATTATGGTGCTAGCTTTCATTATTATCTGTTGTTTTAATAGATATATCAATCATACAATGATCTCTTTTAATTGTTGGTTGGGAGCTGCATAGAGTTTAGTATAAGATTGGAAGATATATACATACATACATATATATATGTATAGAACTCTGCCAATGCAGATTACTCATTTCTCAGAGAGAGAAATATCTGCCACTACCTAGGATCGAACTCACAGCCTCCTAATTGTGAGGCTCCATCTCTAGGCCACTGCGCCACTTATAGGAAGCTATATACTGTATTTTTCAGAATATAAGACACACTTTCCCCCCTCCCTAAAAGAGGGTGGAAATATTGGTGAGTCTTATACACTGAATACTGCCATTTTTGGCCTCCTGAAGCCCCGCCCCGCTTGTCCCATTTTTTTGCAAAAACAGGGTGTGCCGAGGGTTTGGGAGGCCTGCAGACTGTTCCTGGGGACTGGGGAGGACAAAAACACCCCCATTTTTGCTAAAAATGGGCCCGTTTTTTGCTTGTTTTTCGCAAAAATGAGGGCGTTTTTGCCCTCCCTCAGACCCCAGCAGAACTCTGCAGGCCTCCCAAACCCTTGGACAAAAATGGGCCCGTTTTTCAAAACAACAGGACACACAGAGGGTTTGGGAAGCCTATAGAGTGCTCCTGGGGCCGGGAAGGGCAAAAACTTTTTTTTTCTTACTTACCTCTTCGAAATCTTGGTGCGTCTTATAAACCAGTGTGTCTTTTAGTCTGAAAAATACAGTAAATGTTTTAAATAAATACAAGTAGTCCTTGACTTAGGACCATAATTCAGCCCCAAATTTCTGTGGCTAAACAAGACAGCCGTTAAGTGAATTTTGCCCCATTTTACAACCTTTCTTGCTACAGTTGTTAAGTGAATCACTGCAGTTGTTAAGTTACTAACATGGTTGTTAGTGAATCTGGTTTCCCCATAGACTTTGCTTGTCAGAAGGTTGCAAAAGTGATCACATGACCCTTGGATACTGCAGCATCATAAATATTAATCAGTTGCCAAGGGTCGGAATTTTGACCACATAATCATAGGGATGCTCCAAGCTCCGTAAGTGTGTAAAACAGCCATAAGTGACTTTCTTCAGTTTCGTTGTAATTTTGAATGGTCACTAAATGAATTGTTGTAAGTTGAGGACTATCTTTAAAGTGCAGATTCTACTTACTCTGATGTGTCTAAACGAGTACAACTGGTCATGGATCCCCTTTCGTAGAATAGTATTGCCATTCCTCAGATCAGATTTCATATAGTGAATGGAAAGCTTTCATTCTAATAAGACTTTGTAGGAAATAAGTCTCGTTTTATACAATGAGATCACTGTGCAATATGAACAGTGCTATGGCAGAACTAGGCTCTTCAATTAAAAGAGTGAAGAAACAGTAGATGGAAAAGATTTTTCCTAGGCTGAGAGCTTGGAAAACTGTACCTAAGACAGGTTAGATTATTATGAAGTTGATGTACAATTAATTTTCCAAGTATGGAGTAGCTTTCTGTGTGCCACTGAGATAATACCCACTGGATTTTTATATGATGGAAAATATCAGCCCTTTCCCAGCTTGGTCCACTTCACATGTTGGCTCTGAATTCTGAGAAACTGAGTTCTATCATAAACAGAGGGGGGTATTTTGCAATGCAAAATAGGACAGCTGTCAAAGCTCATCTCTAGTCTTCTTGGACAAGCTGGTTGCCAGCTTGTCTGAAGAAAATGGAGAGGAAAGACGTAGGCACCATCTGAAGAGCTTCAGCTATGCCTGTGGAAACCTAATGGACTGAACACTCAAATCAGGATTGCTGTCAAAATTTGTTCCCCAGATAAGATGGCTATTGGTTTGTCTAAGCAAAGTGGAGAGGAAAGCTCAGAATTTGATCCAACAGAGGAAAGCTCAGAATTTGATCCAACACGGCTATAACTCAACACTGTAGAAATCAGAACTCATCTTCACTCTTCCTGCACAAGTTCTAGGCTAACCCGCTGGTCTGGGCACAGCAGGAAAGAGCTCTGGTAAGAATCTTGCTTTTTGTGAATTCTTACTTCTGTCTAGAGAGCAGTGGCAGCAGCACAGCAGCAGAATAGGAGAAAACAGAGCCCAGAGCTGAGCAGAGAAGAAGAGCAATGGAAAATAGTCATTGCAAAAGAAAAAGGATGAGATACCGGAACTGTTTGGGTCTCTACCCTTGTTCACTGATCACAAACATCTTAAGAGCTCTTTTCTCTCATCCCAACTCTTAGTTATAATGCTACAACTCTGGCATTTTCAACTGTAACCTTAGGATGTGACATAGGCTATATACTACACTGTTCAGGCACATTTTTGTTGCTAGTTGCGAAGTCATGTCTGACCCATCGCGACCCCATGGACAACGTTCTTCCAGGCCTTCCTGTCCTCTACCATCCTCTGGAGTCCATTTAAGCTCACACCTACTGCTTCAGTGAGTCCATCCAGCCACCTCATTCTCTGTCGTCCCCTTCTTCTTTTGCCCTCAATCTTTCCCAACATTAGGGTCTTCTCCAGTGAGTCCTTCCTTCTCATTAAGTGGCCACAGTATTTGAGTTTCATCTGCAGGATCTGGCCTTCTAAAGAGCAGTCAGGGTTGATCTCCTCTAGGACTGACTTGTTTGTTCGCCTTGCAGTCCAAGGGACTCACAGGAGTCTTCTCCAGCACCATAGTTCAAAGGCCTCAATTCTTTGGCGCTCAGTCTTTCTTTCTTTCTTTTTTTTTGATTTTTTTTTTAAACAAAACATAAAACATAAATCCATAATCCATTACAATTGCATACAGTGTGTCGGTCGGTTACAAATTGACAAGGCACCATTAATAAAACAAACAAAGAAACAACAAACTCAAGGCAATGAACAGCAGCCCACTTAGAGAATCAGGTAAGTGGCCAGTTCCCACACTAACATACTCTTCCTCCTTCGCTCTCTGGTCTGAGCATCCTGATAATTTGTGAACCTTGATAGATACTTTGTTTGGCTACCTGTGGTCATATGCTTTCTGCCATCCATCCATAAAATTATTTTTTTAAAAAAAACAGAGATCCACTTGGGGAAGGAAGAGGTAGAAAAAGAAGCTTGTTCAGCTTGTTCTGGGGTTCAAATAGAACCCCTAAAGATGTTTGCATTGTGGCAGCATTCACTGAATCAAATAACCACTATTAGAAATCAGAAGAATGCTTGTTTCTATCAGCATAAATTCTAATATTATCCCATATTGCCACAAATGTTAGACTCTGGTGTTTGAAATGACACAATATTACATCAAAAGAACAGATCAGTCTTTATGCAAGTTTTGAAGCACAACTGTTTAGATCTTTTTCTTATAGGATGTAGCCTAGCATTCCTATTCAAACTGTGGAATATTTTATTTATTTATTTGTTTGTTTGTTTGTTTGTTTCTTTATTTATCTACCTACAACCTACTTACCTACCTACCTACTTACTTATTTAACAAACGCTGCCCAACCTACACACAGTGACCATATATAATCTTACTAAACATTTGTGCACTCTTGTTCTCTTTTCCAAATGATTAATCACTTGGGATTATCATAATAGTAAAGTAATGGCAACAGAAAATGTGGTGGTAGTAGTACTAGCTGTGCTTCATTTGCACCCTGTCTTTTACAAAAAAATAATAATAATCATAGCAGTTTATAGAAAATAAATGTAGTACAAAATGTGATTAAAACGCACAAAATAAACTCATACCCTTTAAAATCAATTTTAATTTGAGCCATTAGCAGAAAGTAAAATGAAGCCAGGATGAGCCATCTCTCTCTTGGAAATATTGTTCTGTATTGCAACCGCTGCAACAGAGAAGATGAGCTTCAAAAGAAGAGCAAAGGTGATCTGATGCTAGTTGATAGAATATGATTTTATCAGGCCTTTAGGCTTCCTTTTAGAAACAAATGTGAATAAGATTTAGAAAATATTCTGGTCACAAACCATCTAAGACATTGAAGGTTAGAAACAGCATAAGGATTTGAATTTGAAAGCAGACTGAAATAGTAATGGAAAATCTCTCTCCTTAGAACTCTCGTAGCTGCTTTCTGGCTGCATTCACACAACATATTTAATTTGCTATTGAATTGACCCTATTTTCTGAGTTTACAACATAACATTGAACCATAGATTAGGAGCATTTATACAATATATTAATCCAACTGTGATCCAACTAGCTAGTATTAACACAAACCAAGCTTAACGTATTGTGCAAATGCATCTACTAGATCTTTATTTGCCTGTTCAAGCATGCTTTGTAAACATGTTCATTGTTTTTGCACTGTCTTCAAGAACCATCCAATATAAAGGCCAATACATTCATTTATGAGAAAGAACCCTCAGATGAAAGCATGGCATCCCACTGACAACAGCACAACTGGCATGTTATCAGAGGTGATTCCAATAGTGAAGGTACACATTTATATATCTTTATGTAAGATAAGGATTGTAAATATATGAACTGAAAAAATGACCGCGTTGGTTGTAAGGAGACACCCCTCCAATCTATATTAAGATGGTACAGTAAATATGCTTTTGGTAAAAAGATGGAAACATCCCCCTGGGGTTTGAAAAATGAGGGTGTGACAAGGCAATTGCCCAGTGGTGAAATTCAATTTTTTTACTACCAGTTCTGTGGGCGTGGCTTGGTGGATGTGGCTTGGTGGGTGTGGCAGGGGAAAGATGCTGTAAAATCTCCATTTCTTCCTGATCAGCTGGGACTCGGGAGGCAGAGAATAGATGGGGGCAGGGCCAGTCAGAGGTGGTATTTACTGGTTCTCCAAACTACTCAAAATTTCTGCTACTGGTTTTCCAGAACTGGTCAGTACCTGCTTAATACCACCTCTGCAATTGCCCCTTTTAATGGACATTGCACAGATTTCACACAGGTAAAAAGGGCAGGGGTTTGATCAAGCAGTCATGTCTATTATTTTGATATAATTGACCACCCTGGGTAAGCCCCTGATGGATCATGTGAGAGGTTTTTTTTTGTCAGTTTCAGTGGTACATTACTGAGGCAATTTTATGCTGGTTTCCCTGCTCCATGCTGCTGATTGGTATATGCATAACTATGCTGTAAAGTCTTTAAATGCTGAAGTGGCCTTGATCCATGGCACTGTGAAGACACTGAGATTCTTCTTCCTGAGGTGAAGTTGCTTTGATGAGGTGCTCTGTATTGTCTTATAGCCCAATTTCAAAGTTCTCTTCTATAGAAGAGTTTTCTATAGTTTGTGGTAGCTGGAGAAAGTAAAATAAAGCAATTCAGCCATTTTATTTTAACGTTAGAATTGATGAAGTCACTGTTAAGAAGGGCAACTTTAAAATAAAGGATTCCTTTAAAAATCTGTACTATCACAATACCACATTTTACCAGGTATGTGATAAATATTGCTACAAGTGACTACTTATCATTTATCAATCAAAAAAGGTATCTAATTAATATACTTCCTTTTTGCTTTGTCTCAAAGAGACTTGGTATTCTTCATTTTTAATGAGCAATAAATGAATAGTAATTTGGCTGTAAACCATTAGCTTGGAATCCCCATCATTAACAGGAGGTTATACTAACTTATCAGGTCAAAATATTTTTGTCCTTTCTTCTCTTTTTTGTTCCATGAAAGGAACAGAATAATTATTGGTCTTAATTTGTACAACTTAGATTCTCACTAGTAATATTTCTGTTCTTCCGTATTCTCCATTGTGTTCTTTTAAAAAATAATCTTAGGCCCATGAGCTCTGTTTGCAAAAGAGGAAGTTAATTTTTCTCCTTGATCTCCCTAGCCCCCTACTCTTTCCCCAGCATTCTTTTATGGACCAAGTCATGGAATATTGGAAGACACTGGGGACTTTTATAATTTTTAAAAACACAAACACTTTTTTCCACATGTACACCAATTTGCATTTGCATTGTAGTGACTCTGCTAAATGTAATTTCAAAGTGGTCTGGTAAAATGAATTATATTCTATCTTTTCTGTAACAACCTTGACATTCTTAACTACACAATGAGCCAACCTCATCTGTGTAGCATAGATAATGCTTCTCACTCCAGCCTTGCTATTTTCATGTCTACTTTCTATGCAAATGGTTGAGCAGCAACTATAGGCTTCACATTTTCTTTAGATTGTATTCATTTGTTTAAAAAATTTCTATGGCTGTTCATGTTAGACTCTGGACAGCTCACAAAAATAATAAAATTATAAACCATAAAAACCATAATATCAAAAACTAAAAACTATAGATTGGCTTGTCTATTAGTTCACATGTACTTCTTTCATTCCTATAGAATCGCTACTCAAAAGTGTTATGAAATGGGGTTGAGGGGTACCCCGGACCGTGAACCAGCTCATGAGTAAACACACTGAGACTGAAATAATTCTGACAGAGGCGTCTTGTGTAAAAATATAATTTACTTTAAAACATTTAAAAAGCACTATGTCTTTAAGAAAGCACATTAAAAACAAAGTCTTATCTGGGTATGTGAAGCAAGGCTATCTCCCTAGATCCCTCTCCACAATACCGAAACAGTTCACAAGAGAATAAAGCTAGCATGAAGGTAAGCAACTTCGGCGTCGATACATCATCAAGGCAATCAAAATGGGGGCAGCACAAACATCACAGCTAAAAGTCACCTGAAGTAAAAACAGTTCAAACAGCAAACATTGCTTGAAGCTTGTGGGAGGAAAAAGGTCCAGCAACAGCAGTCCCAATGATAGCTTGCGTGCTACAAAACAGCAAAAGGCAAGCATCCGTGGGAGTTTCTCTGCAACGGCGTCTGGAGTCCTTATCTGCATTCTTCTTCCATCTGCGGCGTTGCACTAAGCTTCCTGCAGGAGCTGTGCATTTAGGCCTAAACGAGGAGTCTAGGCCCGAGTAGCAAGCAAAAGGTCCTTGCTTATATGGGGAGTTAACCTGCAATTAACTAGGGCGGGGAAGGCTTGCAGGTAATTGCAAACAGGAGATGGCTTGATTGAAACCATACTGTTTGTGAGTAGGCAAGTAGCCACAGCAATCCTGGAAACACTCGTGACAAAAAGGTAAACATCTGTTTTATGGATGGAAATTTATGGAGCATCCCTGAAAGTGGGCTTAGCAAATCTGTTGCTAGTGATGGAAACTATAACAGAGATTGTAATCCCAGTTCTATTATATGCCAATGTAACTGGAAGTCTTCAAGTTCCAGTAGCTTTGTAGGTTCACACTGCAAACTGTATCATATATATTCAGATGCTTCATGTAGTGAGGTGAGCTTGTGCAGCCTTTTGAAGCATGGCAAAGTCCTCATGAATCCCAGTCCAGTTAATTCTGTCTGGAGCCAATCAACTGTCAGATTCTATATAACTATAGAATTTAATTATATTCCCTTTTTAAATCTACACCTTGCACAATGGGATTAACATAAACAGTAAATATATGCAGTATGCTGACATACCTAAGCTTCTGTTCACCTCTCTTAGATAGGAAAACAAAGCATAAAAAGTAATGGCCCTCTACAACCTGAATATTGATGGGTAACAGAATGAAGGGATGTTGCAAGTTCCACTAATTATCTGCTTTACATTTTTGCTGAATCTTACTTCTTTGAAAACAAGTAGCTGAACCACCACCCAGTATTAAAGCACAGCTTTCAATTCCAAATTTCAGCTGCAAATCCTTGTTTAATCCACTTTGCTTAAGAAAGTAGTGGCCAGGTGCCAAAATAGATGCTGGGGTGGGGGTGGGGTCTAATTAAAGATGACATTACTAGCAGTACAATCAGTAACAAACATAGGAACCGAGAATGTCTGATTTGGCCTTTGGGTCCACAATTTTCAAGACCAATGATTTGACTGGAAGATCTCACAATCTGTGGAAAGCAGCTGGATGTTCTCTAACTTTCAAAAAATGTTTCCAAATCCCACCCGTTACACGACAAGCCTAGTAATAAGACCATGTTGCCAGAAGTTGGCTCTTTCCAAAAGGGATGCACTTAGAGTTTATGTCCTCTTCTACTGCGCAAAACCTGCTGATCCATCATCATTCATCCTGGAAAGAGTAACAGGCCAGTAGCTAGATGAACTAAATTTATTAGCCTTGTTAAGATTTCTGAGTCACTGCATGGGGCTCACAGTCTAAAAGAGGTTTTTATTTTTCCTTCCTAGGCTAAATGCATTCCTCTCAAGAGGAAAATAGAATATGGCTCATTTTACCACTGCAGTGGTGAAATCTAAAATTTGTTACTACCGGTTCTGTGGGCGTGGCTTGTGGGGGGGGGTAATGTGACTGGGTGGGCATGGCATTTTTTTTTTTTTTTACTTTTACTTTCGGCAAAGAGGTTGTAAAAAAATGCTTTCAAAAGGCTCTGACGATCCCAGCTGAGTTGCCTGATCAGCAGAGGCTTTTTTTCTTTTAAATGCCTCTGCCGATTAGGCAACTCAGCTTGGATCGTCAGAGGTATTTAAAAGAAAAAAAGCCTCTGCCGATCAGGCAACTCAGCTGGGATCATCAGAGGCTTTTAAAACCATTTTTTCTACAAGCTCTGAAGAGGTTGTAGAAAAAATGCTTTTAAAAGCCTTTGAGGATCCCAGCTGAGCCGCACGATCATCAGAGGCTTTTTTTTTTACTTTTAAAAGCATTTTTTCGGCCAAAGAAGTTGTAGAAAAAAATACTTTTAAAAGTTAAAAAAAAGCTTCTGATGATTGTGCGGCTCAGCTGGGTATGGAGGGGGGGCCAGGGATTTTTGCTACCGGTTCTCCGAACCACCCACCTCCATCGCTACCGGATCGGGCGATCCGGTCCGAACTGGGAGCATTTCACCCCTGCCACACTGGTTTTGAAACAGTCCAAGTTCAGTTCTGTTTTCGTATGTGGTCCTTCATAGTGACTCTGTCTGAAAGTTTTATGGTGGGCACCTGTGCCAAAATATTGCTATCTGTCTGGTACTTTGCACGTTGGTACAAACATAATGATATATAAATAAGCATTTATTTGTTATATAAATTTTATAAACAGTTTCACAAAGAAGTCAAAACTACTAAAGAAGGAAGGGAGAGAGGGAGGGAGGGAGGAAGGAAGGAAGGAAGGAAGGAAGGAAGGAAGGAAGGAAGGAAGGACAAAAACTGCAGGAAAAAAGAACCAAAGAAATAGAAAGATGCTTCTGTTTTTTTCTGCAGCAAATACAACTACAATTACAATATTGTCAGAGGCAGCTAACATTTTATAAGCAATATTGATGCGCTCTTATTCAGCAGCCTTAAACTAGATCACTAAAAGGGTGTGTCCACTAGAATAAGCTAAATACCTATAAAGAAAATCAGAATTGAGAAGAAACAACTTCCCAGTCTATGATGCCCAACTGAGCCTAAACATCTGTATCAAACTCAAAGATTTCATGATTGAGAAGAAATTATCATGAAAAATGGCAGATGATCAGAATGAAAGAGTCCCCTATGTTGTTTGAGAAATTATGGGGATACACAATGCTTCTGATTTTAAGTACACGATGACAATTTATATGGGTGAAGGATCGTCTAAGCTTAAACAATTGGATTAATTAATTAAGCATTTTTTTTCTAAGGACAGAAGAAGGAGTACAAAATGTATTATGATTGGGACATGGAAAATATAATTGTCCATTAGACTGATTAAGGGGATAATTTAAAATTAGATTAGTAGAACTATCTGATTAGAAATTTGAATCAAAGATACAAATATATCTCACCCAACATAAGTATAGAATTATATGTTTTAAATTGAATATTACCAAAATATGTGTTTAAGTAGCATTTCTGTGGCCGAGTGTATGATTATATCTATGTAAGTGCAACCTGAATCTAGTGGATATATACAATGGAATAGGATGGAGCTCCAAAGTATTCAGTGCAAAATCCATTTTTTCTTCCTTTACTTTCATTCAGCCAAATTTCAGAAAAGATCACAAAATGTAAAATGGGAGCATAATGCAACTACATATAAAATGTCAAATTGCCTTATGATAAGATTATGAAAGTGTGGAGGCAGGAGCTTCTGTTGCAACAATGAAAATAAATTGTGCAGATAGCAGGATCTCACCTATGATTCATGAGTTTGTTTGGGAAGATACTTTGCTTGGTATACTTATTAGAGTTTAAATTCTTTTTGATTCAAAAGCTTGTCACCTCATTTACATAATCTTCACAGATTAAAAAAAATCCACCCAAAACCAAACTCAGAGAGCATTAAGAGCCACACAGTTCAATCCTCAGCTATAAATATTGTCTTCTGTTGGTAACAAGAGCAGTGTCAAAATATCTGGGTATCTCTGCATGCACTCTAGCATGGGAGGGTACTTTTCTTTACATCATAGAAAAATTAGTTTTATTTTCTCTCATCCCATGGATAAGAAGCCAATCCAATCTATACTATAAGCTTGTCTAATTTTAGACTTGTTTATTAGGTATAATAGGTTTCCTAGGGGTTAAATTGTTAAGGGATTCTTGTTCCTCATTTCTGTAGGACAACTTTTAATATAAATAATACTTTTATCTAATCAATCCAACATTGTAGAAATAAATATAATGACCATAAAATAAAATATTTTCAAAACATTTATTGTAAAAAAAAAAAAAGCCCATTCTTTTTAATACATAATGAGGTGAAGGTTTGTTCTTTGGGCTTGTGGGTTGGTTTTTGAACAATTTGTTACCAGATTAGGTAACATCTTCAGCAAAGTTTAGGACAGTGTTGGCGAACCTTTCCAGCACTGAGTGCCGAAACAGGAGCGTGTGCGTGCACATGCACGCGTGCGTGCTGGAAACCAGAAGACCAGCCTCCCAGTGTGCATGCGTGTGCCAGGTGGCTGCTCTTCCAGTTTCTGGCACACATGTGCACACGGAGACCAGCTGGCCGGCACATCAGAACCTGGAAGAGGAACAGGTGACGGCTCGCGTGCCCAGAGAGATGGCTCTGCATGCCACTTCTGGCATGCGTGCCATAGGTTTGCCATCATGGGTTTAGGGGATGTCAGTGTCAGTGTTCTTCTGTTTATAGGGGGTTCAGGTGTGGGTGTGTCAAGTGAAGTTCAAGTGGATGGGTCAAGTCATCAGTGAGTCTTGTGAGTCTTCTTATGCATTATGCAAAGGCTCTGGAAAAGGCTCTAATGCTGGGAAAGGTGGAAAGAAAGTGAAGTGGAAGAGGAGCAGCAAGGTGGATGGACTCACCTTACAGTGTTGATAGCTGCACCACTGAAAGAACTAAAAGACCATATTGGGGACAGTTTCTCATGAAGAAAATCTAGCTAGGTGTAAGAGTTGACACTGATTTGATAGCACAAAAAAAAATTATCAAAAAGAAAATTTATACAGGTACTTAAGCAGTGGCTACTACTCAAATCACTGATTAAGTCCTGTTACCTATATACTCTTTATCACCATCACACACCATCGAAGGATAATTAATTCAAGTAGCTCCATATTATTTTTATTTGAAACTATGGAAAACAAAACTAACCTGTAGGTGGCACCGTGAATCCACAGACATTAGAAATGAGTTAGGAAAGTTCAAATAATTTTACTAATTTAGTAATTTTAGAGGTTTCTTAGCATGGTGAATAGATGCAGATGAACTCTGGAGCCAATCATAATAATTTAAAGACAATTTCAAAATGCTACTTTAATGTTTCAGACATTACACATCTGGAACTTTGATGTGTCTAGAACCTAGTAAATCAATTGTTGAAATTAATCCATATGTAAAGCAAGGATATCAGTCTGGCAACTAAATGCAGATGAATCTGCAATTTTGTGTTTCCCATACCTACTTATGTATGCAAAAGTTGGACCATGAAAAAAACTAGACAGGAGGAAAATCAACTTGTTCAAGCAGTGATTTTGGATAAGGTTTCTGTGTATTTTTTAAAAATTTTATTTTGTCGAGTACATATTAGATAATATATGTAAGTATAAGCATGAATTGAATACATAAAATGAATACAATTAAAGGGAACATTAGGACAGGGACGGTAGGCATGGTGGTGCTCTTATGCAGACTCCTTACAGACCTCTTAGGAATGGGGTGAGGTCAACAGTAGACAGTTTTAGGTTAATGTTTTGGGGATTTTGGGATGAGATCACAGAGTCTTGTAGTGCATTTCAGGCATTAACAACTCTGTTACTGAAGTCATATTTTCTGCAATTGAGTTTGGAGGGTTCACTTTAAGTTTGTATCTATTGTGTGCTCGTGTATTGTTGTGGTTGAAGCTGAAGTAGTCATTGACAGGTAGGACATTGTAGCAGATGTTTTCATAATCATAATCATAAGTTTATTTGTCAACCATATATAAGAATACAGGTAAAAGTATAAACATAATTGGAATACATGAAAAGAGTCTATGCTTAGGTCATACTGAAGGTGGCGTAGTTCTAAATTTTCTAAACCCAGAACTTCAAGTCTGGTGGCATAGAGTATTTTGTTACGAGCAGAGGAGTGGAGGACTCTTCTTGTGAAATATTTCTGGATGCGCTCAATTGTATTAATGTCCAATATGCAGTGCGGGTTCCAGACAGATGAGCTGTGTTCAAGAATTGGTCTAGCAAATGTTTTGTATGCTCTGGTTAGTAGTGTAATATTACCAGAGAAGAAACAACGCAAGATTAGGTTTACAACCCTTAATGCCTTTATGACGATGTTGTTACAGTGGGCTTTGGCACTTAGATAATTAGATATGAGTAGTCCAAGGTCCTTGACAGAGTGAGGGTCATCTACATGGTCATGTCCACTTAGCTTGTATTTAGTGTTCTGATTCTTTTTGCCAATGTGTAAGAAAGAGCATTTGTTGGTTGCTTAGACAGCAAAGGTGACAAACAAGGAATACAGCACACAAAACCAGACATATCTATGGAAGGAAAAATCACAAAACTGAGCCTTAATTAGTTAGGCTATGTCATACGATTTAACTCACTGGAAAAGGCAGTTATGCTTATAATAGTTAGTGATAAAAAGAAATGAAGCCACCAAACGCATGGTGGTTAGTCACGATCAAAGCTGACACCAGCCAGAACATAAAACTGAAAAAAGCCACAATAGATCGGAAAATGTGGAGAGACTTGGTTCTTAGAATTGCCAAGAAATGGACATGATGGAATGGATACCATTGTCATCATAATCATCCTTACCCTCACCCTCATCTTCTTCATCCTCATCCTTCCCCTCCTCCTCCTCACCACCACCATCATCATCCATACTATATGGCATCTGTGTGTGGGTGTGTGTGACAGAGAGAGAGAGAGAGAGAGGGAGGGAGAAGGGAGGGAGAGTTTTGACCTCTGGCAATTACCTGGATTAGTCCCTGCAGAGTTTTGCAACATAGTTGGAAATGGCTTGCCATTTCCTTCTTCCTAAAGCTGCAAGAGTGTGACTGGCCCAAAGTCATCCAGATAGCTTGTGCCATAGTCAAGATTAGAACTCAAGGTCTCTTAGTTTCTAGCCTTGTGCCTTAACTGTTGCACAACACTGGCTTTCTCTAACCAAATTAATTGTATCCATGTTAAAAATGCAGTATATTGTAATTTCCACACGCATTAAATCTGTGGTTTCTAACCCCAGGAGTCTTGGAATTCCATAATACAAGTACATTATATGTTTCTTGGGAAACTAACAGAGTTGGGTACATTATCTCAAACATTAAAATATACACAATGACATAAAGGTACTGCTTCTCAAAAAACATTACACAAACACACCCACCCACCCCTGTACATCTTTCTAATGGACAGACTTGTGTGTCAAAAGCATATAATTAAAAGCCTATAGTTAGGCTTTATGACTTTGTCATAGCTATTATTATGGATTTATTATAACTTTGTTCCAACATTTCTCCAGAAACTCAAAATGACTTACCAGAAGTCTTCCTCATTTCAGAGGAAATTCTTCCTCATAAGAACATTGTAAAATTGATTAGATTGGGAGATAACAATGGGTCAAAATTACAAATAGGCTCTATATTTGTGCAGCAGGGATTTATTTCTCAGTCTTCTGACCTTGGTCCTTTAAAGTAAGCTTTAAAAGGAGTCCAAAATTTCTGATGCTTAACAGACATTTAGATGCTTAAGGAACAGGAGTTATGGATTTGTATGCTTAGCCCCCACTGTATTTTTTCTGTATTCCATTTGGTTGAGTACTTCAGGAGCTTATTAAGGGAATTTATTGAGACAATTTGCATGTGGGCCACAGTATGAAATGAATTTTTTATTAAATGAATTCAACAGAGGGCTTTCTATTTTTTTTAGATTAGTATTTCTTAAATTACTGTAAGTTAAACAACTTTAATTTTTAAGTTGTTTTTTTCTGAATTTGTAGTGTTGGAATTTAGGAATGATCATTTAATAAAATATCTTCTTAGAAAATAATTTAGGGAGTAGAAAACTATTTGTACAGCAGAATCACATCCTCCCTAGAATATTTTAAAAATAATTCTTTAATTACAATATTGTAATTAACTTGATTTTAAATTATAACACATGGAACATCTTGAATCATCCTATGTTTTGAATCTAATTGTCTTCTGTCCTTTTCCTTCTCCTAGTTTGCCACATACAAAATAGGCCATCCAAACTCCAAAGATCTAATGAAGTTCAACAAACATATAGGTAGTCTTTGTTTAGCAACTACCTCATTTAGCGACTGTTCACAATTATGATACTGATTAAAAAATAGCTTTTACAAACAATCTTCACATTTGCAATCTTAGTAGCTCAGTAAAGCAAAGGAAAGGTGAAATAATTTCATAAGGCAGTGGCCGCTCCACTCGGCAACCACTTCATTTAACACTGAGTTGCTGGTCCCAGTTGTGGTCACTAAATGAGGATCACTCTATAGTCCATTGAACAATAACAAAATTTACCAACAGAGCTGTACTTTGTGTCAGTACAAAAAGAAAGCTCTTCTTTATAGAACAAGAGTTCTATAAACAGTCAATTAACCCTGGATTATATGAAAATGAGAAGAATCACCCAATCCAAATGCAATTTGTTTCATTAGACCAAGAAATCTAATTTAGGATTACTGACAGTATATGTAAAATACTTGAAGCTGGTTAAATTTTCTGAAATCCTTTCTTTCGCGACTTAAAAATACTTTACAAGGCTTCTTAAGAGTAACATTCTGCATCTGATGCCCTCTAGATGTATGCTTATCTACATCTCTCATCATTTTTAGCCAACATGTTTAGCATGTTGGTTCTGGATGATGACGGTTGTAACCTTACATATCTGGAAAATGGTAGATTTGAAAGACTGTTTTAGACATACTAATGATCCTGGTACTACCTTAAACTGTTATGTTTTTCTCTTTATTAGAATGGAAAAGACTATCTTGAAGATATTTTCTAACAGCAGAAAATATACTCCAAAGAAAGGTTTCAGTTTGAGCTGAGTTGTATGATTAGGATGGAGTTTGGCTTATTGTTAGCAAGGCAGGAGAAGGGACATCCAGTCTGTTTTAAAAGGTGCTTGGCAGATCAGATCAGAGGGCTACTCTTGAGAAGCTCTCACATCTTTTGAGAAAAAAAAAAACTGACCCAGGGTTCTTATGGACCAAGTGGCATCTTCAGTAAAATACTCCAAGATGACAGTATTCTGTTTGCCATTCTACCCATCAAGCTCCATGCTAGATGTTCTTCCAGGACATTCTGTTCCGTTCCTCTTCCCTATATGTTCTGATCTGTCCCAACAGAGAGACACTATTCTGTAACAATCTATACAACCTACAAACTTTTTCCAGACCACAGAATATATTAGTTAAAAATTAAAAAATCTAAGAATTCCTAATCAACAGGCAAAGCTCTAATGGTAGAAAATTGGCTGCATATAAGTGAACTCATTTCCCAGCCCCTCATGGATGTCTAGGGTTCCAAGGAACTTAATTTGAAAAGTGTCTAGGACTTTGCCCATTAGTGGATTTTGTCTTTAGTAGATTCTTTTCCTCTTAAAAGCAGAGGTGGGATTCAGCCAGTTCTGTCCGCTTCGGGTGAACTGGTAGTAGCGACTGTGTGAGGGTCTTCCCACCCACCTGGATGTAATGCATGAGCAAAGAGCATGTGCGGAAGGCTGTGTGCAAGCGCAAAGAGGTCGTGCACACTACCATTTGCGAACTGGTAGGGAAGGTAGGACCCAGTGGCTCAGTGGCTAAGACGCTGAGCTTGTCAATCGAAAGGTTGGCAGTTCAGTGGTTTGAATCCCTAGTGCCGTGTAACGGGGTGAGCTCCCGTTACTTGTCCCAGCTTCTGCCAACCTAGCAGTTTGAAAGCATGTAAAAATTGCAAGTAGAAAAATAGGGAAATTTGTTGGGAAGGTAACAATGTTCCGTGAGCTTTGGCGTTTAATCATGCCGGCCACCTGACCATTGAAACATCTTCGGACAGCACTGGCTCTTCGGCTTTGAAATGAAGATGAGCACCGCCACCTAGAGTCGGGAACGACTAGCACATATGTGTGAGGGGAACCTTTACCTTTACCTTTAGGGAAGGTAAGTAAATCCCACCTCTGCTTAAAAGTATTTTGTATTTTTGAAATCTTTTTTTTTTATTGAAAAAGTTTTTCAAATACAAATTTTTCCCCCTTTCCCCCCCTCCTCTCTAACCCCCCCCTCACCCTCCCCTCCCCCCGTGGCTTCTCCAAAATAAAACCCAAGTTAATAACAGATTATATAATACTTTACCATCCTTTTATTCCACCCCTCATATACTAACCCTTTCTTTCTAACAATATTATTATATCCCCCTTATACTATACATTTCAAAGCAACATTTAACTGTAAAATTATATAATAAATTCTGATTTAACAATATCATCTATTCAACTCATAATCTATCCATTTCCACCTCCCCTGTGCATATATCTCTTAAGCTAACCTATCTCCACCCTTCTAACAATATTATTATATCCCCCTTATACTATACATTTCAAAGCAACATTCAAAGCAACATTCAGCTGTAAAACTATATAATAAATCCTAATTTAGCAATTTCAATTCATAATCTATCCATTTCCTCCTCCCCCATACATATATCTCTTAATTCAAATCTTTTACATATATTAATATAACATAACATCGCTTTTCCTAAACTAAACAATCAGTAAACTAACCCACTTTCCTACAGGTCTACATACATAATATTTTCAATATCTTTATTCTTCTGCCCATTCCACTAAAAAAAAATTTTTTTTTTACATATATATATAAAATCCTCAAGTGACTTTAAATTTGTAATCCATATGGTGTCTTCTGTAATGTCCCTCAACTAGATTGTTAGTTCCATTACCCATGTTAGGGTAACATCACATCCCTATTCCAACAGTATATTCGGTATCTTCAATTACCATCTGCCCCCATCAATAATAAATGTTTTCATATATAAAAAACCACCCGAGTGACTTTAAATTTGTATTCCATATAGTATCTTCTATAATGTCTTCCATCAAGATTATTAACAACCACCGTGTTGGGGTAATAACCAGATCTTCTGCATGCCCCAATCCCATGGTTCTCTTGCTTTATAGCTCAGCATAAACGTAATCCATTTGTCGAAGCGTCCAAAATAGAAAGTTCCAATCCACTCAATTTAAGGCCATCATCCACATCCCAAAAGTACAGCACTGCAGAGATCTGTCACTCTCCTCAAGATAATATAAACCAATACTTTGCCTCAACTATGTTTCTATATATTCAGTCAGCTCTTAAGTAACTGGCATTACACTGTTGTTTAGTCTAAATTTTTTTATTTTTGTAGGACCTGCTTCTTCTTTTCTTAACTTTTTGTGGCTTAGATCTCCATCCTGGTTTCCTTTCTATGAGTTGTATATCAACTGTTTGATTTCCATGCTGGTCTGTAGCTTGATAAGTCATCACATTAGAATCCAAAGCCGTCTCTCTTGTGTTTATAGGTGATCCAACTGTAGACTCTAAAGGAGAATCCAGAAGCGGCTCGTCCACAAAGATCTCTATAGCTTGTTGTTTTTCCGTTACCTCCACCTCCATCTGCTTAGCCTGAGTTTCAATCTCTTGTTGATTTTGCTTTTCTTTATTCCCCTCGTGTATTATACGTGGAGATGTTAAACCCATTTTAAAAACCTTATAGTAAAATTCTTCCGCTTTTTCAACAGTATTTAGTTGATATCTTTCTCCTTGGTATCTCAATATTATACCAACTGGGACATCCCACCTAAATGGGATGTTTTGTTTCTTTAGTTCAGTCACCAAAAATCCAAAATCCTTTCTATCTTTTAACATCTTGGGCGGTAGCTCTTTAAATATCCAAATCTTCCTTCCATGCATTTCAAGAGTGGAGTTAAAAGACTTTTGCACAATATCATTTCTTATTTCTTTATCAGTAAAGTAGAATATCACGTCTCTAGGCAGCTGCCTTTGCTTTGCCACCCAGGAATTAACTCTGTAGGCCTTATCAATCTTGCAAGATACCTCTTCAGGACTAACCTTTAAAATCCCGGCCAGAACTTCAGCAGACATCTTTCTCAAATCTTGTCTTTTATCTTCTTGTATTCCCCTGATTCTAACCGCAAATTCCATGAATTTGAATTGCATTATTGTGGCTTCATTTTCAATCCTTTGTTTAATATTATCTACATTGTAAGTCTTATAGTCAGCTTCCTTTATTTTTTTAAGCTCTACTTCTGAACTTTTTTCTTGAATCCTTATTAAATCATTTTCAATTCCTTGTA
The DNA here is from genome assembly GCF_029215685.1 of Pituophis catenifer annectens. Lineage (NCBI taxonomy): Eukaryota > Metazoa > Chordata > Lepidosauria > Squamata > Colubridae > Pituophis > Pituophis catenifer. The sequence continues at coordinate 238,763,992 of NW_027256882.1, forward strand.
TTTTATTATCCAAATTATAAATCTTATCATCAACTTCCTTTATTTTAGAATCTATTTTTGAGTTTATAACTTCATCCATCTTCATAATTACTTCTAAGAAATTTTTCATATGTTGCTTCAGAATATCATACTTTTGTTGAACCAACTCTTTAATTTCCTGTCTAAAATTTTCAAGATTCAGATTCACAGTCTTATCATGTCTTGCCATCTCCTCCAGTAAAAATTTCTTTAGGTCTGTGAAGCCATTCTTCTGCATCTGCAAGCTCACAACTTGTTTATGTGATTTATAAATGGGAGCCCCCCCATGACTTGGTTATCTGGCTTTGTTAGTTTTAGCGCCATCCTGCCACACAACAGATTTTTTTTCTTTCCTTTTAAAGAAAAAGACTTCTCTCCAAACAGTATCAATAACAAGTCTCTAAGAAGGAAGAAGCATAAAATAAGAATTTTTTCTCTTCACTTCTAACCAGCATTTTTGTTAGATACTTTGTACCTTTGTAACTTTGTAACGCTGTAAACTATTCAAATGGAAGGACTTTCGCTTTCAGCTTTTCTCAAGCCTCGGCCAGTCGCCATTTTAAACTCCTCCTTTCACTCTTCTTTACTTTAAAAATCAGTTTTAGGATTAGAAATACTTGCGGTTCAGAATCCCAGCTCTGGATTTCATCCTGCTTATTCAGATAATCTGTTAATTTCATTAATTGGTCCGGTCCCATCGCTTGGCTCTGCAAAAGGCAGAGTTCTCCCGATGCCCGGAGCAGCGGCGAGCGGAAATAGGGAGCCACAACCTGCTTCGTCCCCAAGAGTAAAAAAAGAACTCTGGGGACTTTGCAGAGGGCTCTACCTACCCTCGCCGGCTCTGTCTCACATTTCCTTTAGGAAATGGAGTTTTTCGAGCCACCTTTCAGGTGTAAAGGTGGCTCTTTACGTGCGACGGGGCTGGCGGTCTCAAAGGACCGTCTGGTGGCGACGGAAGCCAAACCGGAAGCCGTATTTTTGAAATCTTGATGTTCCCTTGAAATGCAGATGCTTACTGAGATACACTTTAGTTTGTTATGGGTATCCTTGTGGGGTTTTTTGTCTTTTGTCCTTATTCATTCATTTCAACAATTTTTATAGCTGTCACAATAATTCTAGGAAGCACACAGAAGTTTACAACTCCAAAAAGAACCCCAATAATATAATTTACAAAGTGAATGCCTACAACAATAATACAACATCTCCAGAATCAATGAAGACAAGAACAGCACAAACCAACTAGCAGAGCTGGCTTAGCGTCCTGGTCAAAACGCCTAAAGGAAGATCCTGGACTTTGATATATTATGAAAGACTAACAGAGTTATGGCCATCTGGCTTGCTGTCTATTTAACCACTGGCATGTCTCCTTGTTGTTCAGCCATTCAATAGGCTCTGATTACTCCCTTGCAATTATCTAAAAATAGTATTCAACTGGATGTTCTACCCTACAATTAATATTGCATTGCATAAGTTTCTTATAAAAATGTATGAATTAAGTATGTCCCATTTAAAACATATATTTTCCATATGCTGTGTGTGTGGGTGACTTATATTACAAATTGAAAAGAAAACATCTAAAAGAGAAAAAAAATGGCAATTAAATATTCTCTCTTTTCCTTGCAGAAACTGAGATCAACTCTGGGGAAATTAAAAGAGGCAATTCAAGGAGCAATTAATAGGTTATTCATCACTAGCCCCTTGCCATCATCAATATGAAGCAATAAAATTGACTGAAAATATGAAGAAAAAACACAGAATGCAGAAATACAGGAATCCTATAAAGATTTGTTAGCTGCTTGCCTCTACTGTATATACCAGACTATTGAAAAACCCACTGTAAACCAAGATTTATAAATGGCACGGGGCATTTAGTTTCTAAGCAGAATTTAGACCTTTTATTTTGCTCACCAACATGCTGTGGCAGCAAAAATTATAATTTTCTATTTCTCTAATAGCTATCTGGATTTTGCAGCCAAGATCTAATGGGCCAACAGGTATACAATACATAGAGTAACTAATAAGTAACTTTAGTGGTACATTAAGAATGGACAATTTCAGTCTCTTTTTATCAACCAACTCTTATTGCCATATTTTTGTTTCCCCTTTTCCTCATTATTCCCTTTACCACGCTGTCTTCTTTATTCACACCAGTTCCCACGAGTGTATTTATAATTAAAATTGGTGATTAGCTCTCCTGATTAAAGGAATCTTAATGATTCCATTATGGCTATTGTCCTGGAGGCATCCAAGAATATTTGCTTAAAACAAAATGATGGGCTTTATTATTTGCAACTGTTATTTGGGTTACATAGCAGAGAAAGCAATTTCAATCCATTTTAGAACAAGTAAATTCAATACAGAACGTCTGCTTGATGAGAATTTAAAAATTGAACGATTAAAAAAAAGAGATGTTATTGAAAGGAATGACATTTTCCCCACATTTCAGATTGAGACAGAACTTCAAATAATGCATAAAATAAGACTGAAATTCAAGATATGGATCACTGATGTCAGCAAATTGCAAAGATGCCAAAAGATGACATACTTGAGATACCATTATGCAAATGTACTTGTGACCTGATAGCTAACTCAAATAAATATACTGCAGCATTGTCATATTGGTTTTCTCTCTTGTTCTCCCTTACTCCCTCTGGAGACCATGCTGTGGATACTATGAAAAACCATCTGCTTCTTCTAAATTATTTCTGAAGTGTGCACTGTTCTCTAGCAAAAAGCAGCTCTTTAAAGTATTGGTAATTTAAATGAGAATAGCAATGCCTAACCTTGGAGGATCATGCCTAATCCCAGATTTCAATCCAGCAAAATTATGGTGATTGTCTCTGCTGTCATTTTACAAGGAAGTACATTACGTTTCCATCTACCATAATGTATTTTGCTATTTTCCATTAGTTACACCCAAATCACTAGCTGTTGATGTCTAGCCCATAATAATCTTTCTTAAAAATTAAACTTAATAAGGGAAAAAACCCACAGAAATGGTGAAAATGAAGATGCTAGTAATAATAATGATGGGTGATGATGATGATGGCAATGACAATGACAATGATGATGACGATAGGACTCTTAATAAGTTTCACAACATTTATGTGTCCAAGTGTCATATATTTCAGATGGGCAGTATATAAATTGAAATAAGATATAAATTTAAATAAATGTAAATGTTCTCCTATATTATGTCCTAGACAATGAAGTTTTATCTTTGCTTATAGTGTTGATCAATATAGCTTAAAGAATTATGGACATCGTGAACATGGGGACAAGCTAAGAGAATTATTATACAAAAATGGAAAGATAAATGCTGCAATGATTTGCAGTTTTTATACATGCTCACTGTCAACAGCCAGTTTTATCTGCCTTTTAAGAAGCTGAGATTGGTCTATGAAGCCACTGGAAAATCCAAGTATACAAAATGAAATCACATACTATTAGCAGAGGCCTTTCTTTTACAGCTTGAAGCTTGAATGCATTTAAAACCTCTTATTGTGACATAGAAATTTAATGGATTGTACTGGGTATTGAAAGAGTTGTTGAGCTCTCTTAACATATTTAAAAAGGAGGGGATTAATTATGTTAGAAAACAAATATTTCAGAAAGAGCTAGAAATGTTTGTATTTGCTTAATCTCACAAATAATGGATATAATTGCAGCATTGATTAAAAATATATCCAGAGGTAATACTTTGTACACATTGAAGAAGATTGTTAAAAATAATTTATTTTGAACTTGAATCCTCACCTGTCTATCTGATTCCTACTACCTTCTACTATCTACCATCTACCATCTATCCATCTATCTATCTTGAAGTTGAATATATGTTTTATAACAATAATATCTTTTCTCTGATATGTTTTTCCAACAGTGTAATAGATAAACACATTAATAAAATCCACACTGGCAACTTAACTAAAGCAATAAAAATTGGTCTTTTAAAAATACTAATATATGTTTTTATGGCTTAGCTCCATGCAGAGCTGTTCAAAATTACGGTAAATCCAGCTGTGTTCAATGTGGTTTACAACTTACTAAGTATTTTAGCAAAAGTAAATTTCCAGTCGGGTCCAACTCTAAGGGCAGTGTTCATCTCCATATCTTAGCTGAGGGAGCCAGCATTGTCCAAAGACACTTTCATGGTCATGTGGCCAGCGTGATTATACATGAGGCATAAGGAGTGCTTCCCATTGAAGTGGTACCTATTTATCTACTTGCATTTGTATGCTTTGGAATTGCTAAGTGGATAAGTACTGGGACAATTAATGAGACCTCACCCTGTTGCACGGTGCTCAGGTCTCAAACCCAAGCTGTCAGGTTTCCAGTTGACAAGTTCAGCGTCTTTAACTGCTGAGCCATTGAACTCCCAATCAAGCATTTTAGCAATGCAGTCTTATTTCACACTCTATTTCTATCTGGACACGATGTATTGCAACTTCATAGCAATTTTTATTGAGCTTGGAGTTTAGTCCTGTGGGAGCCACTGCCTGTCTGGTAAGTTTGTGTAGCAAAGAAGATGGACTATGCTTCAGATTCCATACTTTGAGAAATTATAGTACAGGAAATCCTTGGACGCATTTTAAATTAAAGCACAACATCAAACTGCAATGTATGTCGCAAAAGGAAATGTTGATACTATTAATATTTTCGAGGAAACAGTGTTTCGTGAATTTGGCCTGTTCCTAAAGATTAGACTTGATTAAAGATTAAAGATTAAAAAAGAAGCTCTTGGGCTTGCTGCTCATTTGTCCTTAATGAGTGCTCTCAGAGGATATTGAAGAGAAGGTCCACTCTTGGTTATATTCAGTGGTTTGAATAAACTATATTGATGCTAAGGCCACCCAACAGAGCAGAAGTTATAGGTGAAATTACAGGTTTCATAAAAATGGAAAGAGGGGCATATAACATAAGCAGAATATCAGGGGGGGGGGAATTCCAAATCTCTAAGGACAGGGTCAAGAAGGTTAATGAAACCAGGAAGATTAACATTCAGAATGAGGTGAAGGTTCAGAAACAACAAAAAGAGATCAAAGTCAAGGAAGTGGTAAATCTACAGAATGGAGAATATGATAAGATGGTGATTGGCAATAGACTGAACTGCTTAATTCCGATTTTGCACCAGCATTTCAATTCTGCCCCATGTTGGAACTGATGAAAGGTATGACTACCTAGTCAAACCTTGGGGTGTCTATCCATACTATTTAATCTGAGATAGATGGTATGCTTTGGGTCCCATCCATTAAGAATGCCACTAACCAGGTCCCTGGAAATGGGCCTTCACCATCACAGGGTCTGCCCTGTGGAACAGCATCTCCAAACTGATTTGTATGAACTCGTACTTGGCCTTTTTCAAACGAGCCCTTAAAACTTGACACTTTCCTAGGCCTTGTTTAGGATGAGTGATAGGCCATTAGTGGGAAATGCTGTATGTTGACATCTGCCCATATGGCACACTATTTTTGTTGTTACTAATTTAAGATTATGACTAGAATCACCATGGAACTGGATGGTCTTACAAATGTAATAATAAACAAACAAAGAAATAATCTTTGTGATCTCCTAGGTCTGTGATGGCAAACCTATGGCACGTGTGCCAGAAGTGGCACGCAGAACCATCTCTCCGGGCATGCGAGCTGTTGCTCTTCTGGGTTATGGCGCACCGGCCAGCTGGTTTTCATGCATGCAGGAGTGCCAGAAACTGGAAGACCAGCCGCTTGATGTACATGCACACGCTGGGAAGATGATCTTCTAGTTTCTGGTGTGCTCGTGCGCACCGGCCAGCTGGTCTTTGCATGTGCATGTGTGCAAGAAACCGGAAGACTAGGTGGCCAGTGCACATGCGTGCGCTGGAAACCAGAAGAACAGCTGCTCAGCACATCAGTGCACACCAGGCACTGTTCTTCCTGTTCCTGTCACGCACACACATATGTGTGTGTGTTTGCGCGTGCTCCTGTTTCGGCACTCAGTGCCGAAAAGGTTCGTCAACACTGTCCTAGATGACAGGAGAAGTGCCAAAAGATTGCTGAAGAAGTAACATTGTTTAATTTTTTTTAAGGGGGGAAATATTTTTAAGGGGGAAATAAACTCACCAGGCTCAAGGTTGACTCAGCCTTCCATCCTTTTGAGGTAGGTAAAATGAGGACCCGGATTGTGGGGGCAATAAGCTGACTTTGTATAAAAAAGAACACCGCTTTGGGGGGGGGGGGCGAAAGCCCTGCTAAGCAGGTATATACAAAAGTATAAAGGCTATTGCTTAAAAGCATTGTAAGTCGCCCTGAGTCTCCGGAAAAGGGCAGCATATAAATCGAACCAATAAATAAATAAATAATAACTATTAAGTTTTAAATAAGTATGTATTTGTGCATGGCATGAACATCTCTGGCAAACTGTAACATGCAATTACTGATTAATATATTTTACTTAATATATAGGATATAGGAAAAAAAACCAGAAGAAACAGGTATTTTGTATATTGGTATATCTCATAATTGGTATATCTCCTTTCTTGGCCTTTCAGAGCCTGAAAAAGTTATTCTAGTTATTCAGTTTGTGTCATTCATAGATTGGCTCTGGACCTATCTGTTCTTTTGACATTGGCTTGGTTTAAATGAGATCATGTCTTTTTACTGCAAGAACTATATAGCACATCAGGAGCAGGGCACTGTTTGAACCCTATTTTTGAATTATCCGTTTGATCAGCTGGAGGGAGACCTATTGTAGGAATTCCTGCCTGTTCTTAGCATTTCAATACCAGCAGATGTAACAATGCTCACAGGTCAACATCAAACTGGGTTATGAGAGATGGGGCCAGATGTGAAACACAGTGAAAGTTGTGTCAGATGGAAATGTCTATACTTGATGAGGACCATTCTTTCCACAACAAATTTTCATTGTACTCACAGAAAAGACCAAAAAAGCATGCTTATATAATAGAAAAGTCAAATGTGGCCCTCAATATCTAAAATTTCTGCTACACTGAGGCCCAACATGATTAGCCTGAAAGGTGAAGAAAACAGCAGAAGTATAAAATTAAATTAAAAAAAAAATCCTACTGACCTGGAATGTACTGGAAAGGGCACCTGCTGAGTCTCTGGAACTCAGTTCTTTTGTTAAATGGAAGATTTAACACATCTGTTATCTTGAGTTACAGGCTTACCTGAGTATTTTATATAAAGAGAACAGAGCTTAGCACAAATTGTCTTCCACATGAACCTCAAGTCCTAGATTCTCTTCCAAAAAGAAGATTTCATTTTGGCAGGTAAGGAGATATAATTTTCTATGGTATATTTTTAGATGCGCTATCTCTGGGAATGTGAGTGGGATGACACACTTGTTCTTTCTTTCTTTACAGATCTTTTACAAGCAATCTTCAGTGGCTTTCAGAAGAAAGCTGAGGGGAGTACTTGCTAAGGCAACCAAATGAACACGTTGAAAACATCCTAGGGCAAAATGCTAAAGAGAAGTTACAGGTGATTGCCAATCTATGATTAAGAAGCCAACACAGGAAAAAAAAAGTCTCGAAGGCAGGAGATGAAGGATCAAAAAACCAAACACCTAAATATACTTCAATTATTTCAGCATTTTTGATGTAACACAAATAATAGAACTCTCATGTCTAAATTTCAGAGACAGCTATGAATGAACTGTTCAGTTGATGATGATATAAGTTATGAATCTACACATGGAAGTTACCTCAATCCCAAATCAATTTGGGATTTGTATTTTCCTCTTTTTTAAGAGGAATTCTTACTAGTAGACTCATTGGCTTATGAAAAATCACTACAATATATGTTTAAAAAAATCCTTGTGGGCTAGCTATTCCAAATTCCCAGCTCTACCCAATATTTATATTTTATGAGATTAAATTTCACTATTATAAATTATTTTATTTATAAAATATTATTCTTTGCAATTTTACAGCTTTTAATTTTTCTAATTGAAAGAAAAGTGCCTTGCTCTAATATAATTGTAGTTCCAAAAGTAGGAAATGGGCCTCCAAGTCTTTTTAGAACATGCAAATGTTAGGCAGTTGTGAAATTTACTTCTGATGACTGTTTAGCTGCCCTGTGTTCCTTTCTGCTATGGTAGCCATTTTGTGAATGGGTTTGCTGCAATCTGTTCCACAACCTGTTCCAAATTTAAAATATCATGCCAGGTTAATCAGAATATGGAACAGTACAGGTGTATTAAAATAATCACTTTTTTAAAATATGCACATTGCATGTACCAGTGTTTCTCAATCTGAACATGCTAGCTAAAGTATTCTGGGAGTTGAGTCCATGCATCTTAAAGTTGTTGAGATGAAAAATACTAGTATATGCAATCAGCATTTTTACACTCTCGTCAGTGCTCTTCATTCAACATTTTAAAACTAAGCATATTCAAAAGCAATTTTTAGTAGCTTTTCTAACAAGTCAATAACTGTCTTTCAATCTGACAGATTAACAGAGTTGGAAGGGACCTTGTAGATCATCTAGTCCAACCTCCCGCCCAAGCAGGAGACCCTACACCATTTCTGACAAATGGCAGTCCAATCTCTTCTTGAAAGTCTCAAGTGATGAAGCTCCCACAAACTCCCACAAGAAGGCAAGCTGTTCCGTTCATTGATTGATCTCACTGTCAGAAAATTTCTCCTTATTTCCAGGTTAAATATCTCCTTGTTCAGTTTCCATCCATTATTCCTTGTCTGGCTACAGGTGCTTTAAAAAATAGCTTCACCCGTTCCTCTCTGTGACCCTCAAATATTGGAACACTGCTATCATATCTCCCCTGGTTCTTCTCTTCACTAGACTAGTCATGCCCAGTTCCTTTAACTGTTCTTCATATGTTTTAGTCTCCAGTCCCCTAATCATCCTGGTTGCTCTTTTCTGCATTTTTTCTAGAGTCTCAACATCTTTTTTATAGTGTGGTGACCAAAACTGGGTGCAGTACTCTAAGTGTGGTCTTACTAAGGCTTTATAGAGTGGTATTAGTACCTCATTTGATCTTGATTGTATCCTTCTGTTGTTGCAATTTAGGATTGCATTGGCTTTTTTGGCTGCCCTTGCACACTGCTGGCTCATATTTAGCTGGTTGTCCACTAAGACTTCAAGATCGCTCTTATCTGTGATATTTTAAATTTTTTTATTAAGCTTGAGACAGAGATGCTCTCTTGTATAAGGGTGGATTCAAAAGGCTCCACTCTTTGAACCAGAAGGACTGGTCAATTTCCCCTTCATTTACCTGATTTCTCCATCTTCTATGCTCCTTTGTAATAGCAGTGCTGCACCTTACCCTTCAACCAGTCTCCCGCCTGGTTGTCAATCCATAAATGTCAGACCAAGGTGTCAGAGAAAGGTATCATAAATGGCAATAGCAGTTGCCTGGGTCAGTAGACACCAAAGTCATTTTTATGATATCTTAAGGTGATGCACACACAGTGCCCTCACCTCTGAGTTTGCAACCATCCTAGTGACCTGCATACCTTCACTGCAGTGAACCTATGAGTAGTAATCTCCATCTGACCTTTTGCTTGAAGTCCTACTGGTAGGGCTGTCTCTGATTTTACATACGTATTGATTGATTGAGTTTATATACTGTAGCTTCCAAATCGCCTCCATGCTAATCTGGGCAATATACACAATTAAAATAAATCCTAAACAATAAAAATAAAGCCAATTAAACCCATTTCTTTTTTTAAAAAAAAACCCTATAATAACAGGTTTTTTTTTTTGAAAGAATGAAGTCTAAACTTATATCAGCCACAGTGGGCTCCACACTTCCATGGGATCCCCAGGCCAGATGGCAAAACCAAGTTATGAGGGTCTTCTGTAAGGCTGACTGGGTTGGAACCCATTTTTTTTTTTAATTTGATTTATATGCCGCCCTTCTCTGGAGACTCAGGGCAGCTTACAATGCGTTAAGCAATAGCCTGGTGGGTTTTTCCTTGGTGGGAATGATTGACCTGGAAAAGAATTCACCGTGAGGGTACCATCATTGGTGACATTTCTCTGTGGTACCCTGTTTCTCCGAAAATAAGACATCCCCTGATAATAAGCCCAATCGGGCTTTTGTGTGCATGCACTAAAATAAGTCTCTCCCTGAAAATAAGCCCTCCCTGAAAATAAGCCCTCCCTGAAAATATTTAAACGTAGAGCTGGAAATCAGATAAGATGGGAAGAGGAGCCCCATCTTGCTCCACGTGCCCCAAAATAATAAGACCTCCCCGAAAATAAGGCCAAGCAATTATTTTGAAAATAATATTCAAAAAGGGCCTGGTGGCTCAGCAGACTGAAAGCATTGTGATTAACACCAGCTGTCTGCAATTACTGTAAGTTCGAATCTCACCAGGCTCAAGGTTGACTCAGCCTTCCATCCTTTCTAAGGTAGGTAAATTGAGGACCCAGTTTGTGGGGGCAATAAGCTGACTTTGTATAAATATACAAAAGTATGAAGGCTATTGCTTAACGCATTGTAAGCCGCCCTGAGTCTCCGGAGAAGAGGGCGGCATATAAATCAAATATATATATATATATATATATATATATATATATATATATATATATAGATATATAGATATATAGATATATAGATATATAGATATATAGATATATATAGATATAGATATATAAAAGGCCGGGTCTTATTTTTTGGGAAACATGGTACTTGCATAGTAGGTGGGATTGGGGTTTATACAGGAAGAGATGTCAATTTTATGTGCACTGCAGCAAGATACGGGCTGGAACCAATAGATGGTAAGCTACAGGCTATTATTAACAGTACTGGAATATTAAACTTTCACACATCGTATTTTCTGTCAGTGTGAATACAAACTCCTCCTTACTGTGGGAGTCTCAGCTCAATCAGAAAAGTATATAGAGAAGCTCCCCATCTGCTGATGACTACATCGCTTTGTTCTTTCACAACTATGGGTGATTCATAATCAAACATTATCATTTAGTGCTTTTGCTTTGTTTGCCAGACTTTTCAAAAGTAGCAGACTAAAAGTTAATCATCTGGGAACTATATTAAATGTGTATGATGACAAACAAACACATAAAAATAGAATTTAATGGCAAAGAAAAATAAAATACTAAACCAACATAACATTAAAACTTTGAAATACAGAAATACAGAAAAATTCAGAAATGATTTTATGCTGTCCAGATTGCATCACATGAAGACTTTGATATGTGCAACAAAGAACTAAGTCAAAATGTAACAGAGAATGTTAATCAGATATTTATCATATTTGCAAATGGCAAAATTGGGTGGGATAAATAGCTTAATATCCCAAAAGCAGAAACAAAATTTAAAACAATCAAAATAAAACAATAGAGAATTTGAATGAAAATAACAAAATATAATTTAATAGAAATATTCAAGTTCAGTTAGGAAAGAGAAATCAAATGCACACGTATAGAATGGGAGAATCTTGAAACTGTAGTTCACAAATTGAATATGAGTTAGCATTGTGACATGGCTGCCAAAATGCAGCTTTAGTTAATGCAAATTTATGTTCAGAAAGATGTTATATTATTTATTTGTTTACCACCCATCTCACCTTGAAACAACTTTTTTTTAATTTTCTATTCTGTACTGATCAGATTCTACCCTATGTTCAGTTCCAAGCTTGTTCTGACCTAGGCTTCCTTAGAAAGTATACAGAACAATCTTAGTTCCAACAAACCTCTTTTATTTATATGGCGGTGAATTATTGTCATTCACAATCCGAAAGGCTTCTCAGACAGTCTTTCAGGGGAATGTTTATAAACACCCACCTTATCTCCCTTGGAATGCTGCCAGAGAACTAATTGCCAAATGCAGGGCAAGGCCAAACTTAGCACAGAGTCAAACAGAACTTTCCAAAGCTTTAACCGACCAAAGGAGCTAATTGCTTCCTGCAAAAGCTCACGTCCCGTTCGCTCCTCTTTTATGTCGTATGGGAGGGGAAAATCATCTCCAAGCCTTACTCCCAAGTCGACCTTGTTTTCTTAATTGTTCTTGTCTTCTGGCAGCTCTGCGCATGCGCACACTGGGAACAGGCTCCCGCTGTTCTTCTGCCTCGCTGATGTCAGACTCAGGAGACTCCAGAGGCAGCAAAAAACTACCAAATGGCCTTGGCTCCCTCTCTGCCTCCAACTCATTCGAGCCCTCGTCTGAGGATTCCCCAGACTCCAGGACTGGCCCATGTTCCTCCCCAACCTCCTCACTGTTTGAATCTGCGGCCAGCTCTGCTGGCCACTAGTGGGCCACAGGAAAACTCTGCCCTTTAAGCAGAATGCAGATGAGGTGGTATGGATGCAAAGTAAGATAATATTATCAGGACTTTGGAACTAATTTTTATAAAGAAAGATGCAGAGAAATGAGTATTTTTATGAGCTTTAAGAATAGATAAATAAATGGGAATATTATAGTACCTGAATGATATTACACAAAAGAAGAAAAGAGTGTTCACCTCTCTTTATCCCAGAGTACAGGATATACCAATAATAATAGCACTTAGACTTATATACCGCTTTACAGTCCTTTACAGCCCTACCTAAACAGTTTACAGAGTCAGCATATTGCCCCCAACAATTAGGATCCTCATATAGAACAGTTATGCTAGAAGGAAACTAACAATCTAACAAACTAATAAACAAACTAACACTATCTTCTTTTCATTAAACTAGACATACCCAATTCCTGCAACTGTTCTTCATATGTTCTAGCCTCCAGTGCCCTAATCACTTTTGTTGCTCTTCTCTGTACTCTTTCCGGAGTATCAACATCTTTCTTATATCATGGTGATCAAAACAGGATGCAGTATTCCAAGTGTGGTCTTATCAAGACCTTATAAAGTGGTACTAACATTTCATGTGAGCAGTGACGGAGTTCCATGGCCAACGCTACAGGATTTTGTTTCCTTTTGGAAAGAAGTACACTGAAGATTTATTGCTGGCATATGAAGCTCCTCAGAAGTTCCTTCCTTCAGCACTTCTGCTTAATGTGTTAAAACACTGCATTTCATTTTCACCTCTCCTAGCCTATATATGAATCTAAGAAGATCTGCAATCTAGTATGGCATCATGACCTTTCCCCCATTGTACAATGTCTTCACTGGGATTTGGTGATTGCAGCCTATGGTGCCAGTGCCAGTTTATCCTTGATTGAGGAAATCCCTCTTCAGTCCAACAAATGGTTCTTCAGGAATCCCATGTGGGGATTCTTGCCTCATTCCATTTCCCTGCTCCTAGGCTTCCTTATTCTGGCTTGGTTAAAAACAGCATGGTTGGCATGGTTAGGAAAAAAGACTCCAAAAGCCAGATTGTTACTACTGAATATATCATTGCAAATTCTACAAATTTGGAAAGCAAAAGAAATTGCTGTCATGACTTTGGAGAAAGCATTCTAGAGCTCACAATGCATTTGTTTGTATTAACCTCCCATTTGAACAAGTTGCTCCTAAATTACCTCTGAATCATTTTTGCAAAATAATGAACCAATTTTCACATATGCATTTACAAGGAGCCCAGGAGAGGGAACATTGGTAATTCTTTTCTATGTCAGAAGATGGTGAAAACTAATTTGATCGGGCACAGATCCAATGAACAGTGGAGTGAAACACTCAAATATTAGTTGATGTATGATGATAAAAATGCCTTAATTGTTTGACATGTCTCTATGCTCAGTTATAGGGCAATAAGATTAATTATTAGTGAGTATAGGTTCCCCCCCTACTTTTAAGCCTGTAGACAGATAGATATGACAATGATGACAATGCCCTTGATATTTAAGAATGTGAGAATAGTTAAAATGCTTGAATGATTTGCAGACCTGAACCTCTTACCGATAATATATGTAATGCAATAATCTTAAAAAGATTCATAACAAATAGGTTATTAGTTTAATTTTATAAGTTTGGAGTGGCTAATAATGTCAAAGGTGAACAAGAAAGTAGAAATAGAATTCCAGAAATCTTGTGTTCATGCTGTATGCTTAGTTACCTAGGATACATTTTCTTAAAGAAAGAAAAAAATGGGTTTTTTTTTTGAAGACACAGGTTTTAGAAAGGTGTTAAAAGCCTAAAAGACAGAAATGCTCTTGAAAAACAACAACTGAAATACTAAAAACTGAAATGCCAACTGAAGTGGGGCAAAAGCGAAAGATGAACAGAAATGACGATGGGTCAGGATACTTGCCATTGCTTTGCAATTTACTTCTGTGCTTTGATTATACAGAATTATTGTGGTGCTGACTATTACAGTTACAATTCTTTGGCACTGACTGCAAATTTCTAGATAACTGTGAGCACAATGCAGCATAGATTAGGCAGTACCATCTGAGTGTTAAAACTGAAGCTTAGAACATTAAGCATCTTGTTAGCATTTCAGAATGGAAATGCTGGTAAAATGCACCGAGAACTACGTGTATTGAGGCAAACCTAAAATTAGATGTTTTTTCTGTACATTTTTATAAATAAAGAAAACTGTAAGCACAGTCATGGTCCAGCATGTATTTGATATTACTGGGAGAGAGACAAAGAATGAAGAAGAGACAAGGTCTTGTTGTCTGCAACAGATTTGAGCATCTTTTCTAATTCAAATTCTACTTTATTCTAGCCAGTCTATGGATTTGATGAAATGAGCTGCAGCTCATAAAAGCTTAGGACCTTTAATATAATGTTGTTTTATTTTTGAAAAAGATACTGCCCAACCCCTTTCCTTCTTTAATAGCACCCTTCCTATAATCTCAGAATTGTTGTTTAAGCCAAAAGTAGGGCTTGGCCTTCATGTTGTGGGCTAAAATAATTTCAAGTTTTGTAGTATCCTTGTTTTTTTTCCTAATTCATTGAATAATAATATTTTTCTCTCTCATTCTTTGCACTTTTCTCCTCGGTTAACTAATTAACTTAGAATTTAACTTGGAATTATCCAATACATTATAGGAAACCCATACAAAAGCATGGGTACTACAAAGCATCAACATTTAATCAGATACATAGCCAGATGTAGGATTTGAACTAGAAAAGATACTCAAATCTGTTGCAAAGAAGCCCTTCTTTCTCGCAGTAGTACCAAATACATGCTAGAGATTCTGACTGTGCTTAGAGTTTTCTTCTTTTTTTTTAAAAAAAAAAATGGATAGAAAACATCTAATTTTAGACGTGTTTTGCCTCAATACACGTATTTCTCAACGATTTTAATTCATTTTTATCAGATAAATACATTTCAAGAAATGTGAATTTATCAGTATATGTATTCATATCTGTGATCTGAAGGCACGGATAAGCTGAATTAATATTGTGAAATGCAAAAATCAAATTCCTTGTTCATCCTGTTGTCTGAGCACTCACTGTGCATTATAGCTGACACAATGGGAGAAAGAGGCAGCAGCTGCAGGACTGCAGTTTTTGATTGCATCCACGTGTCTCTCCCAATATCTATTTCTGATCCTTGTGCTGCTGCTATAGGCCAACCTTTTCGTTAATATTGTGTAAAAAACATATTTGCTTATTTTCAGGCCATTACCCTTAGATATATTATTTTGATAGTGTTGTGGGTGGATATGTACTCTGCCATTTATAAAGCTTCCTTTCTAACTTCTTTTTATCTGAATTGGAAAAGTGGCAGATGGCTAGGACTGCAATTTTCATAACCCCAGCACATTTGTCAGAGATCATGAACAAAGATGGATAAACCAACTCTCTAGTTGTTATGAACTTCAAAACATAGCATCATTATCAACGGGTAACAAATTACTAATGGGTGTGTTGACAGAAGAGTGTGAAGAAAAAACATATCAACTAAAATGACTTAGTAAGACATTAATACTGGGAGATTGTTTAGTTGCTTGATGCAAGCCTTGATGCTTTGCAAGGAAGGGGAAATTCCCTAACAGCAAAAGTATCTCTTAACAGCAAAAAAGTAAAATTGACTCTAATTCAAGGGGGCGAATGATTCTGTGATATTAGAAATCTATGCACACCTATGAATCCTTTTGATCACATGGGGAGATGGCAAAAGGTTTGTGAAGGAAGATTTTTCAAATACTGCCCCTGTGTCATTTTCTCACTTGGGCTATTGTTAATTAATTTACTTTCTGTATTTAAGAGAAGGAACTTATTCTTCTCCATGGGCATCTGCATGAGCTTCTTCTTTCATCATTTTGATAAAAGCAGTGTTGCAGAGGAACACTGGGGTGTGTGGTGTCATGAGGACACACATACAAAGAAGTGGGGCTTCTGTTTTGACAGCAGAACATTGTTTTGGCAGTTTTCCTTTTCTTGACCTACTCCCACTGCACACATCACTATTCTCTTCAAGAACGATGTGTGGTAGAATCAAGGATTTTTTTTCTTGATGTATTTCTTAATATGGCTTGCTTTTATCACAAATACAGTGATTGTTGGATAACAACCATTGATCTATACTCTGTATGCAAGAAATTTACGAACAGTTTTAGGAGATTCTACTATTTAATTAGTCAGTATTTTTTCAACATCTACATATCTTTTCTAATTAAATTTATTTTTCCAGCCGAAGACACCCAGCATTGTACAGAGACTAGAGCTATGACTGGGGAGACACATGTTCATATTCTGCTTGGCCATGAGTATCTTTGACTGAGTTGCAATCTCTCAGCCTAAGTTACCTCACAGGGTTGCTTTCTAATGGAAAGTCACGAGATCATACATGCATTTAAAAAAGCTGAGATAGTATTTATATAAAGAGAATTTGGGGAGCTGTTGCAAATTTACAGTCAGGTCCATAAATATTGGGACATCGACACAATTCTAACATCTTTGGCTCTATACACCACCACAATGGAGTTGGAATGAAACAAACACAATGTGCTTTAACTGCAGACTGTCAGCTTTAATTTAAGGGTATGTACATCCAACTCAGGTGAACGGTGTAGGACTTACAGCAGTTTGCATATGTGCCTCCCACTTATTAAGGGA
The DNA here is from genome assembly GCF_029215685.1 of Pituophis catenifer annectens. Lineage (NCBI taxonomy): Eukaryota > Metazoa > Chordata > Lepidosauria > Squamata > Colubridae > Pituophis > Pituophis catenifer. Next base: position 238,780,943 of record NW_027256882.1, read on the forward strand.
CCAAAAGTAATGGGACAGAATAATAATCATAAATCAAACTTTCCCTTCTTAATATTTGGTTGCAAATCCTTTGCAGTCAATCACAGCCTGAAGTCTGGAACGCATAGACATCACCAGATGCTGGGTTTCATCCCTGGTGATGCTCTGCCAGGCCTCTACTGCAACTGTCTTCAGTTCCTGCTTGTTCTTGGGGCATTTTCCCTTCAGTTTTGTCTTCAGCAAGTGAAATGCATGCTCAATGGGATTCAGGTCAGGTGATTGACTTGGCCATTGCATAACATTCCACTTCTGTCCATTCAAAAACTCTTTGGTTGCTTTTGCAGTATGCTTTGGGTCATTGTCCATCTGCACTGTGAAGCGCTATCCAATGAGTTCTGCAGCATTTGGCTGAATGTGAGCAGATAATATTGCCCGAAACACTTCAGAATTCATCCTGCTGCTTTTGTCAGCAGTCACATCATCAATAAATACAAGAGAACCAGTTCCATTGGCAGCCATACATGCCCACGCCATGACACTACCACCACCATGCTTCACTGATAAGGTGGTATGCTTAGGATCATGAGCAGTTCCTTTCCTTCTCCATACTCTTCTCTTCCCATCACTCTGGTACAAGTTGATCTTGGTCTCATCTGTCCATAGGATCTTGTTCCAGAACTGTGAAGGCTTTGTTAGATGTTGTTTGGCAAACTCTAATCTGCCCTTCCTGTTTTTGAGGCTCACCAATGGTTTACATCTTGTGGTGAACCCTCTGTATTCACTCTGGTGAAGTCTTCTCTTGATTGTTGACTTTGACACACATACACCTACCTCCTGGAGAGTGTTCTTGATCTGGCCAACTGTTGTGAAGGGTGTTTTCTTCACCAGGGGAAGAATTCTTCGGTCATCCACCACACTTGTTTTCCGTGGTCTCTCGGGTCTTTTGGTGTTGCTGAGCTCACCGGTGCATTCCTTCTTTTTGAGAATGTTTCAAACAGTTGTTTTGGCCACGCCTAATGTTCTTGCTATCTCTCTGATGGGTTTGTTTTGTTTCTTCAGCCTAGTGATGGCTTGCTTCACTGATAGTGACAGCTCTTTGGATCTCATTTTGAGAGTTGACAGCAACAGATTCCAAATGCAAATAGCACACTTGAAATGAACTCTGGGCCTTTTATCTGCACATTGTAATTGGGGTAATGAGGGAATATCACACACCTGGCCATGGAACAGCTGAGAAGCCAATTGTCCCATTACTTTTGGTCCCTTAACAAGTGGGAGGCACATATACAAACTGCTGTAAGTCCTACACCGTTCACCCGAGTTGGATGTACATACCTTCAAATTAAAGCTGACAGTCTGCAGTTAAAGCACATTGTGTTTGTTTCATTCCAACTCCATTGTGGTGGTGTATAGAGCCAAAGATATTAGAATTGTGTCGATGTCCCAATATTTATGGACCTGACTGTATATAACATTTTTGCAATGTGTACTTTGTTAATATAATCACTCAGATAAATAATTTTCTGATGTTTTTAGAGATGCAGTTTACAGTGGTAATAGTAGTAAAAATAATGTTCTGTATTATTCATTTAGCTTGTATTTTATATTTGGTTCTCCTCTTTTACTTTTGTTTACTTTTACAAACAGTTTTAAGTTTGTTAATTGTTTCATTCTATGCCAGTCTTCGACTGAAATAAAGTTTGATTGATAAATCAGTCATAAATTTACTTCGTAATTCACTTAGAAAGCTTGGCTGGTGAGGCACAAAAATCACAGTGTTTTGTCTTTATCCATGAGAGGAAAATTGGGCTACCAATTTTACAGGCCTGTAATTTCTTGATGTGTTTCTCCCTCTGGATCCCATTGGAAAAATTAATGTTCCTTAGGTCATAACCCTGTTGTTTCTTAAAAAGCCTAATATTAATGAGAGGAGTATTTGAATGGTGCTAAAGCAAGAGTTAGGAAGCAGCCTCGCTCTAATTATAACAGTGGCAGTGGAACTCATTTTTCTAAAGGCTTGTGCCAGTAGTTCTAGAGTAATCCACTGAGTAGTTTCTGAAATGCTTAAGCATGGCATTTATGCTAGATCAAGTTGATGGCTTAGTGGTCATCACCAAGCTCAACTAAGCTTATTATGCTCAACTTTCTAAATGCAGTGGGATGTAGGCCAAGGATATTATTATATAGCAACTATTGCTCTTGCTTTTCTGTGTTCCACTTCAACTTGGCTGAATCACAGAAGGACAGAAAATGTACTGCAAAGAAAGCCCATTAGATGACACATTGGATAGACACGTGTAGTCCATTGCTGCCTCCTCCTCACACAAAAACTTTGGTATGGCCCAAGTGTTTCTTTTTTCCTGATTCCCATAGGTTATAATAGCTCATCACTTTTGTTAAATATTCTATAATATTAAACCTTATATAAAGAATGGATTCTTTATCGGGCAGGTTTTGTTTCCTCAGTGCTGCAACCAGAATATGGTTGCTCTGAAATTTGCAGACAGAAATCAATATTTATTTGTTTATTTGGTTGCCTTACTCAGTAGACACTCCAAATCAGTGGTCTCCAACCTTTCCAGCTCAGTGGACAGGCAGAGGTGGTGGTGGCAGATGGAGGAAAGGAGGTGGCTTAATATGTACATGATGCTTTCACAAATACTTCTCTCGTGTGTGCACATGCACACACTTGCCCACCACTTCCATAGCCTGATTCCAAACACTTCCATGGCCCAGCACTAGGCCATGGACTGGGGACTGGGGACCCCTGCTCTAGATAGTATACAGTTAAGAGAATAACTTAAAACAAACGTGACATAGAACTGAATGTAATGGAGGTACCACAGGTCCTTCAGGGAATTGATGGCGGGTGCAGTGATTGTAGCAGGAGTACATATGAGATTTGCTCTTTATTCTCCAGCAGTCTTAACAACACCATGATTGTTAGGTGGAAGTAATCCAGCCTCTCTTCCCAGGCAATGTTGACACATCCACAATCACTGCAACTGATACTAATGTATTTTTGTATGCGTGCATTTGCATGGGTGTCCATGTGAATATGTTTGTGTGCTTTTACTTGTATTCAGCACAGTCCAGTTATAAACCATTTACATTCCTATAGAAGGAAACAATGGTGCACACATGTTACTGGGGGCAGAGGTCAGAAAGGTGTTACCAAATTCTGTGTTTTTTTTTTTAGTTGCAGAAAGAAATTTTTGGATGTACTACTGCGCAAAATAAAAATGCCTTGTATTGTGTGTGTGGTCTCTCTCTGTGTGTATACCTGCATGTGTGTGTGCGTGTGTGTGCCTACACATTGTCTTGTGATTATTTTATTTATGCAGGAGATAATCAAACACCATAATCATTTGTGCTGGGGTTGGTTTTCTTTATGGTTTAAAAATGATTCTATGACCTAAAATTCTTTTTTTTTTTTAGTAGAGAAGATTAGTATTATAAAGTTCTATTTGACATTTTCTTTGACCTTCTCCAAAATGAGTTCAAACAACATGAATTAAGTCAAATCAAATGGAAGAAAAATTCAAATGTAATATAAACTAATTTCAACCTGAGGTTAAAGAAAAGCTGTTCTTGACCTATTCTGTTGCAGGGTTTCAGCTATTTATGCTGCTTGCTGTTGGGAAGATTGTGTTTCTGCTGTGAGTCTAAAATTATACTGTCTTTATTCTTTGCAGGTTTTATGACGTTAGTGAATTTATTTCTCTCATTTTGGGACTAAAAGAAGTATAGAACAGTTGACAGAAAAATCTAAAAAATATTGTGTATACATATACTCATTTCAACATAAACCTAAGACGTAGTGCAGCCCAAATCAGCCATATATCTGAAAACCTTTGAGAAACAGCTGAAATTTACTTAAAATTCCCTCAGTTGCAGGATCTTGGGAGAAGCATGGTGTGCTTATAATACCTGTTAAATTTATAAATGTTCTGAGGAGAAATGGGCTGGCAGCATAGCAATCCATTTTAGCTCAGATTACCCAAAAGCCATTGTTTCACATTGCAGGCTGCTAAATTTATATCCCTCTGATGCCTGGCTACTTGCTTTGAACTTCCGACTGCAAAATTGTATTCAAACTGGTTAGCTTCAATTCTCTCCTTTTTGAAATTGCCCAATAGTTCTTAGCCCTAACCAAATATCCTATGGCCAATTCTTAAGGAAAGTTAGGACTTACAACGTTGTCTCTATTAATAAAGAATGTTTGCAACTCTGGCTAATGAACCTTCTTTTCAGCTTCTCCCTTCCCCAAATCTTAAAACAATATGGCTGATCCTGGAGTACCATCTTCTGTTAGGGATTATTTGCAGATAATCAAACAGAATGGATTGGCTGCTATTTCCTGAGAGTCAAGGAGCTTAAATGAATAAATATTCTACCACAGCTGGGATTTTTCTTCTGGCTTTTGGAATGCAATAACCTTCAAAAATGGGGCAGGTGGTTTCTTTTCACTAGTAGAGAATGCCATTGTTTCCCAATGTTATAATTAATGATGAGCCATGGTGGCACAGTGATTAAAATGCAGGCTAATTCTGCTGACTGCCAGCAGTTCGATCCTGACCAGCTCGAGGTTTTCTCAGCCCTGGACCTCATTCATATTACTGGAATAATACTTTTGGTATCAAGCTCCCCTTATCAAGGTTTGACAATAAATCACATACTGCCTGATTTGACACAGCTCAACTTACCTCCTCAGTAAGGACTTTACAGAAGTCTCTCAGACATGGCTTGGGTAAATTAGAAAATTTATTACAGGAATGACTCCAGATGAAACACTTGATTGTCTACTGTCAACAGGAAGGCAATATCTATTTCTTACCTTCAAAAGTTTAAATGCAATGCTTTTCCCTCTTATCCTTTCCATGAATTAGCAATCTTCTTTTTTTTTAATAAAGTTTATTTCCATTTTTAAAAACAATGCTTTACATATATACATACAAAATTATTGCAACTAATGTATACAAATATGCGCCTATACCACTATTGGAATCGGTTTCATTTCCCTCCCTTTCCTTTCACCCAAATATACCATAAATTCCAACATTCATAATAATCAGAATCTTTTTGGTTCCTAAGTAATTTTGTTAACCGATCTGCCTCTGTGCATTCTGTAATTTTCCAAATCAATTTATTCTCTGTGGGTATTAATTCGTTTTTCCATTCTTGCGCATATAATATCCTAGCTGCGGTGATAATGTGGAGGATCAAGTACCATTTTTCCTTAGATATTTTATCTGGTTTCATTCCCTATAAAAAAGTCTCTGGTTTCAGCTCTATATTATATCCTATAATTTCCACTATCCAATTCCGAATCTTGGACCAATATTTGCCTGCTTTGGGACACATCCATCATTGGTGATAGTATGTCCCGCTACCATTCCCACATTTCCAACATGCCGGGGAGGCTCCCGGAAACATTCTTGCGATTCTTGCCGGGGGGATATGCCAATGAAAGACCATTTTATAAATGTTTTCCTTGTAGGGGGTTGACAAAGTAAGTTTCATATTCCTATTCCATATCGCATCCCATTTATCCAGATTTGGGGAAAATCTGAGATTCTCCCCCCCAGGCACTCATGGTGTCCTTAATTACCTCATCACCAATCCATTGTGATACCAAGAACTGGTAGCACCTTGAAAGTAATTTCTTTTCAATTCCCAATAAGATTTTATTTAGCTCCTGTAGTGACCTATAAATTCCCTCCTTTCCTTTACTCCTTCTGATTCTCGATTGTATTTGGGCATACGCCCACCAATCTACCTTCTTGCCCTGATTCATAAGCTCTTCACGGGTCTTCAAGTTCCCTTGAGGGTCAAGCAAGTCCTGATGTTTCCTTGTTATATAGTGTTGAGTGTGTTACCGCCTCTAATGGGACGAACCAAATCGGAATCATTGTGTAGTGCTTGTTCCTAACCCCTTCCCAAGATTCTAATAGGATTCTCAGAAGGTAGTATCTCTTAAAGTGTCCACATTTCTTGCCCCTCTCTCTCCATAGGAAATGGTGCCAACCTTGACACAAATCATAACCCTCCAATGTAAGAGTCCTCTTTCTTTTTAGAAGCATCCAATCTCTAATCCATCTTAAATTGGCCGCTTGGTAGTAAAACTCCCATTTTGGTACACCAAATCCCCCTCTACATGGAGTCTCTTGGAGCATTTTATGGATTGGCATTGCTCTATCTGTCCTCCCTAACCGAAAGGAGAAGTTTACCTTAGGTATGAGTATTGAGGGAGTCAGCCTCGGCTATTATTTCCATCGTTTCTGGACTATTCTTGGACTCCTCCCACTACCATGAAGGCAGTGGCGTTTTCCAATGTATACTACCTAAGACTTATATACTTTTCCGTTGGACTCTTAAATCATCATGGTTGATCCCCTGGTTATAAGCCATAACTACTCCCAGTAACAAATGTATTCGGTGTCGGAACTCCTCGCCCTGCGAGATTCTCCCCACTCGCAGGTTTGGCCCTCCACATTATCGAGGGCCTATCTCGATGACGGACTTTGGAGTCCAGAGAGATGGCATGGAGCAAGGAAGAATTTGTGGGGTTTTTTAGGGAAATTTTTTAAGATTTTAAGGGGTTCTGGGAGGGGGGTTTGTAATGATCTTTCTAGAGAAATTGGGAAGAAGACTCTGGGGGATGGGGGGGGAAATCCACCAGGGTCAGAGCCGAGCCCGGCACAGGGTAACGATTTGGGAGGTGTTGGTCGAGGGACTGGGAAAGGGATGGGGGACGATACCTATGAGGTTTGTACCATCAGCACGGTAAATGGGAGGGGCAGATATGGCGGGAGCAGGGGACCATATCATGTGTTGGGGGCTCGCACTCGCTGTTTGAGAGCAATTGCTTGCCCCGGTCCCCATGGCTCCTCTTGGAGACTAGGTGGCTTAGATACTCAGGATCTGGGCCTTCGGCTGATGTTATGCAATGCCAGGTCCGTGGTTAATAAGGCCCCCCTCATTCACGATCTTATACAAGAGGGAGGAGCGGACCTGGCGGGTATTACGGAGACCTGGTTGGGCCCGGAGGGTGGCGTCCCTCTGGTTGAAATGTGCCCACCAGGCTTCAGAGCATTCCATCAGCCGAGGGCCCAGGGGAGGGGCGGGGGGGGTGGCGGTTATTATTAACGAGGATCTGGATCCGAGGGAGACCACTGTGCCTCAGATAGCCGGATGTGAGTCCCTCCTTGTGAGGTGGGGCCGTGGGGTTCAGATGGGCTTGTTGCTTACGTACCTGGCTCCCTGCCGCGTGGCAACAGCCCTTCCTGAGCTACTCGACGTGATAGCCACGGTGGCAGTAGATACACCCAGGCTTTTAGTCATGGGTGATTTCAACTTGCCATCTGTCGGCGAAACGTCTGAGGTGGCTCGGGAGTTCATGGCTTCCATGACGGCCATGGACCTGACCCAGTTAGTTCATGGCCCTACTCACAGGGGAGGTCACACTCTGGATCTGATTTTTGTCTCTGGCCAGTGGTTGAGTGGTCTTGTTATAGGGGATATAGACATGGAACCCTTGTCATGGACTGACCACTCACTCCTTCGCCTAGATCTTCGAACCGCGACCCCTCGCCGCAGGGAGGCGGACCCAATTAGATGGATCCGCCCCAGGCGCCTGATGGATCCTGATAGGTTCCAGACGGAGCTTGGGCCATTTCCTGAGGATCTAGCACATGACTCGGCCGAGGACCTGGTAGCCGCCTGGGATCGGGCGGCTGGTGGGGCCTTGGACCGAGTTGTGCCTTTGCGGCCTCTGACCCGATGCCGATCCCGGGTGGCTCCTTGGTTTACTGAGGAGCTGAGGGAAATGAAGCGCCGGAAAAGACGCCTGGAGAGCGGTTGGAGGGCCAGTCTCGCTGAATCTGATCGAACACTGGTAAGGTCGCATATTAAGGCCTACCTAGTGGCGATAAAGACGGCAAAGTCTAACTACTTTCCCGCCTCTATTGCGTCATCAGGGAATCGTCCGGCCGCCCTGTTTAGGGTGACCCGCGCCCTGCTCCATCTGGGAGTGCGGGAGGATCCCTTAGAAGGCAGGGCAGAGGATTTCGGACAATACCTGTATGACAAAATCGCTCAGATCCGGGGGGATTTGGACTCTGACTGGGTAGATCAGGGCAGGGTGACGAGGAACAGTCTTGAGAATGTTATCTGGGAGGAGTTTGATGCTGTGACTCCCGATGATGTGGACAGGATTTTGGGGAGACTTAGTGCGGCCACATGTTTACTGGACCCGTGTCCCTCCTGGTTGGTACTGGCTTCCCGGGAGGTTACACGAGGCTGGCTCCAGGGCGTTATTAATGCTTCCTTGAGTGAGGGTCACTTCCCCGCTGCCCTGAAAGAGGCGGTGGTGAGGCCTCTCCTCAAGAAGCCGTCCCTGGATCCAGCAATATTGGCTAACTATCGTCCTGTCTCCAACCTTCGCTTCATTGCGAAGGTTGTTGAGAGTGTGGTCGCGCAACAGTTTCCACAATTCCTGGAGGAAACATCCTATCTGGATCCGTTCCAGTCAGGTTTCAGGTCTGGGCACAGCACGGAAACGGCATTGGTCGCGCTGGTTGATGATCTCTGGAGGGCTCGGGACAGGGGTTATTCCTCTGTTCTGGTCCTATTAGATCTCTCAGCGGCTTTTGATACCATCGACCATGGTATCATGCTGCACCGGCTGGAAGAGCTGGGGGTGGGAGGCACCGTGTTACGGTGGTTCTCCTCCTTTCTCTCCGACCGGTCGCAGTTTGTGTTGGCAGGGGGGCAGAGGTCGACCTCGAGGCCTCTCATTTGTGGAGTGCCGCAGGGATCGGTCCTCTCGCCCCTTCTGTTCAACATTTATGTGAAGCCACTGGGCGAGATCATCCGTGGCTTTGGGGTGAGATACCACCAGTACGCTGATGACACCCAGCTGTACATCTCCACCCCAGGCCACCCCAACGATGCCCTTGAAGTGATGTCCCAGTGCCTGGAGGCTGTGCGGATCTGGATGGGGAGGAACAGGCTCAGGCTCAACCCTTCCAAGACTGAGTGGCTGTGGCTCCCGGCATCCCGATATAGTCAGTTGACTCCATCACTGACTATTGGGGGCGAGTCTTTGGCCCCCACTGAAAGGGCTCGCAATCTGGGAGTCCTCCTGGATAGGCAGCTGTCTTTGGAGGAACATCTGACGGCTGTTACCAGGGGGACCTTTTATCAGGTTCGCCTGATTCGCCAGTTGCGGCCCTTTCTTGATCGGGATTCCCTGTGCACAGTCACTCACGCCCTCGTCACCTCTCGCCTTGACTACTGTAACGCTCTCTACATGGGGCTCCCCTTGAAGAGCACCCGGAGGCTCCAGCTGGTCCAGAATGCAGCAGCGCGGGTAGTGATGGGAGCAACATGGCGCTCCCATGTAACACCACTCCTGCGCGAGCTGCACTGGCTCCCGGTGGTCTTCCGGGTGCGCTTCAAGGTGTTGGTTATCACCTTTAAAGCGCTCCATGGCATAGGGCCTAGCTATCTCCGAGACCGCCTGCTGCTACCGATGACCTCCCATCGACCCGTGCGCTCCCACAGAGAGGGCCTCCTCAGGGTGCCATCAGCCAAACAATGTAGGCTGGTGGCCCCCAGGGGGAGGGCTTTCTCTGTGGGGGCTCCCACCCTCTGGAATCAGTTGCCCCCGGAGATAAGAAGAATCCAGGACCTCAATGCCTTCCGTCGTTCCCTGAAAACCTATCTTTTTCAGCAAGCCGGGTTGGCTTAAGAAGAAATTTTTAAAATTTTTAAATCCTTTTAATTAGTCTGCGATTTTTAATTTTTTGGGCCAAATTTTATATATATTTTTAAATGTTTTAATATTTGTATTCTATGTTTTTTATCTTGGCTGTACACCGCCCTGAGTCCTCAGGGAGAAGGGCGGTATATAAATTCGAAATTAAATTAAATTAAATTAAATTAAATTTTAAGTTTAATCTGGGGCTTCTTTTTCTGCCAAACAAATTTCCTCACATAACTATCTAGCAGTTTAAAGAAACCACTATCCAGTCTCGCGGGGGCAGTCTGGAATAAGTAATTCCATTTTGGAAGCACATGGGTTTTAATCGTAGCTATCCTTCCCAGTAAGGAGAGTTGCAGGTGTTCCCACTTCTCTAGGTCTATCTTTGTTTGTGCTAACAGGTTTGTGTAATTGTCTACTATAATAAACGTGTTTTTGGAAGACATTCAAACACCCAGATATTTAATTCTTTTCGTCTCTTGAAAGCCCAATTCTCTCTGTGTCATATTCTTTGTTATAATCTTTATCTTATCTCTGTTAATTTGGAGACCTGCAACTCTGCCATACTTCTCTATCTCCTGGATTCTACTGAATCCTCTACAATAAAAACCAAATCATCCACAAAAGCCTGGGTTTTATATTCTTCAGATCTCACCTTCAACCCTTTTATTTCCTGATTTTTCCTAATTTCCCATAGAAGAAGTTCTAATACAAATATAAATAGAAGTGGGGACTGTGGGCATCCTTGTCTTGTGCCTTTTCCGATTTCAATCTTACCCATTTCTTCCCCATTAATTAAAGCTCTAGCTATTTGAGTTGAATAGATTGATCTTATAGCCCATATATAATTGTCTCCAAATACCATCTTATCTAGCAAGGCAAACATAAATTTCCAGCTAACCGTATCAAAGGCCTTCTGAGCATCTATAAAAATAAATGCTACTTCCTTATCCAAAAACATCTCATAATACTCCATTGCGTCTATTATTGTCCTCACATTGTCCCTTATCTGTCTATGCACCAAGAACCCATTCTGGTCACTATGTATATAATGATTTTAAAAAAATTTCATTCTCCCTGCTAAAATTGAGGCAAAGATCTTATAATCAGTATTCAAGAGGGATATAGGCCTATAATTATGGATCAACAATGGATCTGTTTCTGCCTTGGGTATCAGGGAAATATACGCCTCAGTCAGGAATTTGGAATTCGGCCCTCCACAATGATTCCATTAAAAACTTCAGTCATGTATTGTATCTGAAATTTCCTTATAGAATTCCATAGGTATTCCATCTGTCCCTGGAGTTTTCCCTAATTTCTGCCTCCCAATTGCGTCTTCCACCTCCTTCTCTGAAATTTCCCTATTAAATATTTGTCTTACCTCTTCCGGCACTTTTGGAAGATCCAGCCCCTCTATATATTTTTCCATCTCTTGATCTGAGCCTTCCTCTCTCATGTATAAATCCGTGAAAAGCTTCTGTACAATTCCCTTCATACCTTCCCCGTCTGTTACCCATCTTCCATTCATATCCTTCAAACCACCTATATAGGCTAACCTATAGAATCAAAAAGTTAAGGGAAAGAAATTAGCAGTCTTCTTGTTCAGCAGTTGTTTACCTTGAAACTAAGCAGGTGTTGAATATTTACATCTCCTTCTGCCCCACTGGCTCTTGTGTTAATTCTTGTTGTTGAAGCCTTGTTGAGACCAAACATTTTTATGTACAATGCATCACTCAAGGACCAGTGAACAGCTTCTTCTCACTAAAGATGTGTGGTATCACTGAAAAAACATTCTCCATGGTGGCCCATAGAAAGATGCCTTTTTACAGATATGCACGAGTTGGAATACTAATAGACCAGGATTGACTTGAAGACAAGTTAGGAAGGAAACTCTTTGCATGTGGAACTTTACATCGAAAGATTATTTTTTTTCTGCAGACTTTAATGCTGGATGTCTACAGAAGTTAACATTAGAACAACATCAGCAAACAATTAACATAATGTTTAAATGATATATGTATGTGCAAAATACCTATATAAGTCTTAAGTATATCACATGATGAAAGAGCCACGTCTTCAGTTCACGGCGGAAGGAGAGGAAGTCAGGGTCTATCCTAAGCCTGGTGGGCAACCCGTTCCAGAGGGTCGGCGCTCCGACAGAGAACGCTCTCCCCCTGGGGGCCACCAGCCGACATTGTCTGGCTGACGGCACACTGAGGAGGCCTGCTCTGTGGGAGCGCACAGGACGATAGGAGGATGGCAGGAGATGATCCTGCAGTAGTTGCCTCAAAAGTATATTTCTTTGCCTTTCTGCTTCATGCCTGAAAATTACAATTCTCTAAAACTCTGTTCTCTAAAAACCATGGGATCAACCCAACTCATTCTTTTCATGATGCACTACAATATTATTGTTTAAAAATTTAGAGCCATGTTTCCTTCAAATCAATTGCTGCTCAGTAGTGTATTATACTAAAGAATACAATAAGTAGAGTGTAGCCAGTGATGCGATTCAAGTAATTTAACAACCGGTTCTCTGATGATTTCTTCCAACAACCAGTTCACCAAAGAAATCTAATGATTTCTTCCAACAACCAGTTCCCCAAACTGCTCAGAAAGTTAACAAACGGTTCTCCCGAAGTGGTGCGAACTGGCTGAATCCCACCACTAAGTGTAGCTCTAAAATATGAGGAACTTACTAACATATAGCATAGTAAGTTTAAGAGAAAGGAGTTAGAAAGTTTCATAATAATAGGCTGTATTTACTACTTAGAAAAACTATTAATTATCTCCATTTTGGCAGAACTCCAATGAAACAATGCTTAAAACAATGCTTGCAAACTTGATCACAAGTTTATGATTTATATATATTTAATGTAACTTTTTTAAAAGTAACAATTTCCTACTATTTTCTCACTCACCCATTAATCCAAAAAATCTGGAGATCAAGCAGCACATCTTAGTAACAACTGCTTATAAAACAGCCTTTTGCTGACTCTTGCATTCAGTAAATGAATAAATCATCAGGGGGCCACTAGAACCACTTCTAGAACTTGAATTAGTACAATTATGTTTGAGTGTGCATAGAAGCTGTGATGACCTAAAAAAAAATCCATAATAAAAGCAGGAAGGAAAGAAATTGAGGGAAAAGACCAGCAGGATATGTGTTATGTGTTTCCATAGTGAGGTGTTTGTCACACTGGTTGATATAATACTTATAAAGTTTTACCAGCTATCCTTCTGTCAAACAGAATCAGCTATGAGGAACCAAAGAGAAAGACCTAGGTTCTTTTGGAGTGCCTTCCTTTCTACAGTTTTTTAAGTTATAGACATTTCTCTGAAGCAGGCTTTTAAAATGCAAATTCCTGAGATGTAAGCTCTTTTTATAAATGGAAATATCTGTCAGTAGTAGTTTGAGTAGTGAATTTTCTCTTATTTTTTCTTTTGTGTGGGAGATGGAAATTTATTTTTAAGGAGGGGAAAATGAATGATAGTTCATTGATAGTGGATTTCATTTGATGGTTTTATTCATGCAAGTCTGGTAGAATTAGGATGCTTAAATATATTTCTGCGTAACGTATGCCTGAATTTTTGTATATCTTTCTGCGCAGTTTCTGATGCAGATTTGGCCAAGTCAGTTATAAGTATCCAACTTGATGAATGCAATAAAAAAAAGCCCGTTAAAATTGCTGCCTTCTCCACTCTTCCATGTTGTGTGGAAAACGACCCACAAAGGTTAGGGATCTTGCAAAATGCTGTCTGATATAACAGGTGCAACTACAGTATTCCGTAAATCATAGGACATTGTACCCTGGAAGCAAAGCAACTCTATTGCTATTATTGTTTGGTTCTGTAAGATTTAGAAAGTTCTCTTGGGGTGTCATTGGCATAACGAATTAGTTGATTAAAATTAAAATGGAGCCTAAAGATGTCTTAATGCAGTATCCTTATGATGCCAAATGTTATTGTTGTGCCTCTTTAAATTTAAACATTTGTCTCTTTTTTCATTGGATGGAATAAAGAATAGAGAATACAGCATCAAACTTAATGTTTTAGGAAAACATCATTTCTGTTCCAGTGTCTGTTATAAATCAATGGCACCATTTTTCTTTCTAAAATCTTTGTTCACTTGATGTATGAATTTCATGCTGTATTTTAACCAACAATAGTGGGTGAATCACTGGTGGGAGATGTATGCAGTCCCCAGTATTCTGTGAATGTTTAATTAAAAAAGATTAGTAGCCATTTGTTGATTGAAACCATGCAAAATGATCTTGAATATTGTTTTTTAAATACTCTTTGAGGATTGCAAGCAGAGACTTTGGCAGACCTTTAAATAATGATATTCTCTGATAGTTTGAGATATTTATCCCTTGAGAGGACTTCTGGGAAAGAAATGGTGAACTGAAAGCAGCTCACTAAAAGCAGAACTGACAACCGTGATGGAATGAAGAGCTGGTAAGTAGATAATTCCTCTTTGGATCACCTTTTTCTAAGCATGGCTCCAGTGGTCTCCTAGAAGAATCCTAAGCCAAAGTTTAAAAACAAAACAAAACTCCATCTGACCATTATAGGAATGGAATAGGGCTAATAGAACAAATTACTGGTAATGAACAAGCTTCACCCTCAATTAATTAATACAAGGAATGTCATTGCTGGGAGTAACCAAGAAATACAGGTCTAGCTTTTAGCTGGTAGCAGCTGGAAATATTTATTGTATTTTTATTTGTTTATTAAAATTATATGCTGCCCATCTCCCTTAGAGGTGACTCTAGGTGGCTTACAGTCATAGCTGGTAGATGGTCAAAAAGAGAACATACGTTTGCAATTGTTCCACAGATAGTAACATCAATTATCACTGTGGCATTCCAAAGCTGGAATGAAGCAGACAAAATGGCAGACACATACTGCACATATCTGTTGACAAAAGTAATCACGAAGCACTGTTCAAAATTGCCATAGGAAATGCAGGTGCGTAAGAATAGAACTGGGAACATTTCATAGTCAGAGTCAGAGTCACAGTTGTTTATGTTTGTTTATGTTTGTTTATGTTTGTTTATGTTTATATTTTATTTAATTTGTATACCGCCCTACTCCCGAAGGACTCAGGGCGGTGAAGAACAAAAATAAAATCAAATTAAATCAATTTAGCCCAAGACAAATTTAAAATTTACATTAAAATTTACATTAAAAAAGAATGGGAAAGGTTAGGCCAGACCAGCCTGGTGAAATAAAAAGGTTTTAAGAGCGCGGCGGAAGGTGCGTAGATCCGGTATCCTCCGTATCTCCGGGGAAAGCTCGTTCCAGATAGTAGTTGTACCACATGTGTGCAACTCCTTAGAAATAAAAATATGTTTTTAAAATTTAAAAATAATTGCTACACTAAAACTTTTGTCTAGATGTAGAAGCAGCAGAAATGCATTCAATGTGACAGAATGAGCCACAGAGAGAGCCGGAAATAGCTGGGTTTCTTTCTCAGTTTAATTTGACCTTCTGTGTACTCGAGACTAATATCCTTTCAAGAGCTCTAAAATCTAGGCTGATAAGACTTGACAAGTGCTTTGGAAAGCAGTAGTTACACATTAGATGGGCAGATTCCTCTGGAGAAGCCAGGTGCCCAGTCTCTTCTGCAGTTCAAATCAAAACAAGCATGAAGGGCAATTCCCAGTGACTGGAGGAAAGATGATATGCTTGCAACAGCCCAAAGAAGCCGATCAGTGTGGTGCAGAACTGAACCCCTGATTGTTCAGCAGCCAGATCAGCAATGAACTATGTCACACTATATCCAAGTTGAAAATTACATTGGGGGAGAAGACACTGCTTTAAAACTGGAAGAACTGGGGATGATCTTAACGCATCTCAGAGATGAGACAAAGGCAAGATCATGAAGACTTGGCAGAAAAAGAAAGCTGTAGTTAGAGTGAATTGAAGAAAAGTACTCAGTCTCCATTTCTCAATGAAAGAAGCAGTGACTTTAATTGCAAATACTTAGGGACATCAGATAGCCAGTACTCCCCTAGACCAAATTTCTCAAAAACCTGATTTTTTAGATTAAAGTTTAATGCTTGCCAAAAAATTGTTGAAGAAATAAAAAGTGGATCCTAATTTTCCTATTCTGTTTCCTCTCCCCTTCTCTTCTTTACAGAGAAACTCTATGAGAGGAAGATAATATTAAATGAATGTAATGGAGGTGAGTCACTTAATTCTCAAATTCTATTTATTGGTTTGGTTTGGTTTATAGCCTCTTTGTCTAGGCAGTTAATAATATTTAAACAGAAAAAATAAAAAAGATTTTAAAAATACACATCAGAAATACTTAACACTGTAAAGAGCTTTATCTTTACAGATTCTCTGATTGCCTGAACACAGTGAAGTCTGAGGAAAAACTGTATTGTATAGCCTGCCAGTAGTGCAAGAGAAGGTCTTGTCCTAAGTCCTTGAAAAACAGGTCTCTGATAGGAGGGGAATCCTCAAGAAGTCTTCTCTTGCAGATCAACAACTGGAAAGATAAGTAACAGGAAATAGAATGCTTTAAATAGTCATACCCTAAGCAAGGGCTGTCAAACTTGCAGCTTGTGGGCCGAATATGTCACCTGCTGGCCACACCTATGCCCAGTTTAGCAAAGGGGAAAAAAGTCGCAATACATCACATGATGCCGCTGTCTATGGAGATTTTCAGTCATCCAGATCAATGATCAATTATCAATGTCCCAAAGGTGCTTTTTCAAGAGGAAATTGGACTTTCTGGTTTTTCTTTGAAGACATTTCACTTCTCATCCAAGAAGCTTCTTTAGGTATGGCTGGATGGTGGAGAATGGAAGAATGTATTCTTTTTGCAGGCAGCTGGTTATCTGTATTCTTTTAGAGAGTCATTGAGGCCACCTGACTCTGTATCATCAGAGTCATCTGAGTAGTGCAAATGGGTGTGGAGCCTTCTTGGAACTGTTGAAAGGACTGTGTTATAGACTGGAAATAGCTGATGTCATATCCCTCTTGCTCTGTTGAGAGACGACTATTCAATTTTGAGGGGTCGAAGAGGCCATCTATATGAAAATTGGACCACCATTTGTCTGAAATGATATGGGGTGGGTTGTAGACTTCCAAGGTCCCTTCCAACTTTGTTATTCTGTTTTCTGCTGGAATAACATAGTTCTGGGAAGCTGGTAACCTAGGAACTGGAAAGGAAGAGATAAGATTTATAATATGAACTGAAACAGCAGTTGTCAACCTTTCATAATGCTGATTCTGTCACAGAAGTGGGGTCCTACCACAATCACTCCACTTCTTCAAATAGGACATCTTTACAGAAATGCATTTATTGTATTTACTATTAATGATAAATGTCAAAGTATTACATTTGTAGTAACATAATTGAATCCCCACTAATTCTGAGCTCTACCTGTGATTGAGATACACACACACACACACACACAAACACCATTTATCAACTATGATTGTTTTACATGGTCATCTGGAATTCCAGGCAGGGATAGTCAAGCTGGTTGAAGGATTCATCAGGTCTGCTTGTGTTTTCTGTAAATCTTTAGGCTGATGTCATCATCAGAATAGATTAATTACTAGATCGACATTAAGTCTAATTAAATATTCTTAGGTATTTTCTCTCTCTCTCTACATTTCAGACGTTTTATTTCATCACCCCAAAATTATAGGTATTATCAGATTCCAGTTTTGATTTCAATTAATGGGAGAAGTCATTTAGAAACAATGCATAATATTAGGTGAAATCTAAAGCAAACTGTTATCTGGACATGGCGAAGATTCCAACAACTATACAGAAAAAATCAATGTCACCAAAAAAATAACCTAACATGTATGTGGGAGTGGGAAGAATAAATGGAATAGATGTCAAGCTGAATTATATGCCTGCTTATCCATGTGGAAAGAAGGGTGCACTGCCTTGTTGAATGATGAAGGCAATATACATCAAAAGAACTAAAACAAATATTAGGACCTAAAACCAAGCACGGTTTCCAGTTAAATTGTGGATAAAAGATTTCATAAAAACAAACAATTTTTATGATGTTTGTATGCAATCAAACCCCTTTCTTCCAATGAAATCTGAGGTTTGTGGTATTGTAAACACAGATATGTTCAATATATTGATTGATAGTACAAGATTGGGAAGAAGCCATAGAACATCAAATTGTTAATCAGGTTCAGTGTAGTGATCTACTGTCATGCATATTTCATATGTTGAACTCATTTGAGAACCTGAAATGCAAACTATTGAAGTAAAGGAGTTTTTGTCAATATATAAATATCGATCTTTACTGGTTTGTTCTTTTTGTAACTCATGTCATGTTATTGCCCCAGATATAAATATATGAGTTTCTTTTAAACAGTAATTTGTATGATCAATGGAATAGATGATTCATGCAATAAATCTGCCATGTGATTAGTCAAAGTATGATGTGGATAGATTGAGAAAAGGCTACCCCACCTTTGTCTGCATTTATCGCCTTAAAATGATTCTTGACTTGGGTGTTTTTGGTTTTTTTTATTTCTCTCTCCCCAGTCATGACATCAGGCTAAATTTTTCCTGCTGCACATTTTTCGGCCCCTAAGTCAGTCAGTCAGTCTCTATCCTCCCCTCTCTCCCTCTCCCGTGTGTGTGTGTGTGTGTGTGTGTGTGTGTGTGTGTGTGTGAGAGAGAGAGAGAGAGAGAGAGAGAGAGAGAGAGAGAGAGAGAGAGAGGGAGGGAGGGAGGGGGACTGACTGACTGACTGACTTAGGGGCAGAAAAATGTGCAGCAGGAAAAGTTTAACCTGATGTCATGGCTGGGGAAAGAAAAAACAACCAAGTCAAGAATCATTTTAAGGAGATAAATGCAGACAAAGCTGGGGTAGCCTTTTCTTTCTTGGAACATGGGAGGGAGAACTTTACATATAAATAATAAAGCAGGTTTTGCTTTCTCCAGCATTTTGCCTGCAGCATTTTGCCTTCACACCCAAATCATAACAAGGGAAAAGAAGCCTGGGAATGCAAAGAAATTGGAAATAGGTGTGTCATTTATATACAATCCACATAAAGAAACAACCAGAGCTTCAACTGCACCTTTGGGGCCATGATCTTACCTATTTGATCTTTCCCTATGAATAACCTTGGGATGGGTATCCATTGGCAGGGCTTGGCAATGGCAGAGGGAAATCATCACTAGTGAAGAAATTGCTCAGTGATTTCGCTGGGAAGATCAAGTCTTGAAGAGACAAGAGGAGATCCAATCTTGGAGAAAGGTTTGAAAAGCCAAATGGAGGCTAGAGAGAAAATTGTATGCTCCTTAGAGCTGTTGCCTTGGATATTTGCAACACAAAAGGAGAGCTGGTTTGTTTGAATATGTGCTATATATTTAGATGCGAGGCATCTTTGAAAGGAAGGGCTGCTAATTTCTCACAGGCTCTCTCTGCAGGATGCCACACAATTAATCCCACTGAATTTGCTCACTTTGTAATGTTATTTAATATTCTTACATCCATGCCATATGATCTGTATAGTTATATAGCTGTTTCTTATCACAAGAAATATACGGCAACTGATCTTATTTGTACATAATTAGAAGATTTTTAATAATTCTATTTGCAAAGGAGAAAATAACATTGAGAGCCATCTCATCATAATTAGAAGTTTAGGGTCAAGCTTACTTTAAAGTGAATTGGAGTTTGGGTAACTTTAAGTGCCTTGAATTTAGGACTGTCCCTGTACTTGCTTTCTCAACCTGTTGCAAAAAAGCTAAAATTATCAGCTACAAAGCCTCTTTGGCCCTTTGAAAAGGTGACTTTAAAAAAAAAAAAACTTAAATCTGGCATAGAATGAACATTACTTGTCCATGCTGTGCCTGTGAAATGCTCACTGTGAGAAAGTTTGGGAACTTCTAAATTATGTTTCTATGTAAGTTATTGTCCTTCTGGAAGGTCAAATGCTTTTCAGTATTGTGTGGGAGAAAAGACATTTTATGGAAATGTATCTTCTGTGTTCATTTATCACTTTGAAAGACGAGCAACACAAAGGTAATTATGGCTGAATTGGCACAGGGAAGAGACATTTGCTGAATGGGTAGGCAGTATATGGGGCTTCCTTCTTTTGCTCAAAGTTTGTTTTGAACTCTGTCTGCCCTTGATTGTCACAAAGCTGAGTGTTTGGAAAATGGAAAGACAAGCACCTGCTGATTCTGAAACTGTCACCTTAACAAGCTCTATTCTAGGTACTATCGACTAATAAATATGACTAGATGCCACTATATATTTGAAGAGCTCACTGCATTGTGTGGGAAGAGATCTATTCTGACAAGATAGCCGGGCCCAGATTTCAAATGTTTTTTGTTAGCAGCCCATATATGAAAAATTCAAAACAATCCTGAGGGGGTGAAAAACCTGAAAAACTAAAAAGAAGATTCATCTATTGATCTCATGAGTGAGCTATTATATTCTTGTGATGCTCTTCTTAGGCTTAAAATCTAATGCACCGTCTTTAGCTTTGGTCTTTAATCTTTTGGAAATGCTTTCTGGGTTCATGCAGAAGGAATTCTTCTAGTTTGTTCCATAATTTCTCAAAGCAGCAATATTCAACATTGCTTTTACCATATATAATAAAATAAGAGCTCTATGTTTAGTGAAATAAACTAGAAACATACTTTTAAATGCATCTGAACTCTAAATAGGAAATGTAAATTACTATATATATGTCAAAAAGGGATATTGCAAAAACAAAACAAAACAAAAACCAATCACAAAATATTATCTGTTCTCTTAAACCAGAATTAATTTTAAAATGAAAAGTGAATGTTCTATTTTTTGAATCATCCATATATCTTTGGGGCTAAAGATAAAATATACCCAAGATTGAGATAGGACAATGATGAAAAAAGTTGTAGCAGAATGGGTGATTTGTATTAGTTTAAAGAAATGTAGTTAAAATTTTTGATTTATTCTGAATATGGCATTTTTTTGCTGGAAAAACTAGAGTGGACTTTCTTCTCAGATTGTTTAGATTGTTTAGCTTTCTGGTAAATGTCTGAGTGATGAAAATACAGGGAAAGTGCTTGATGTTGAATAGTATATGGGTATTGAAAGCTTTTTATTTATTTCAAGGACCATTAATGTTGAATTATTTAAAAACAAGACTTCATAGAGATTCAACCTATGACACTTTGTTATAAACTACACACTGGCACAAATTGTACTGGTTTAGAATAGGACACAATTTACTGGTTTGTAGGTTTTTGGGGTAACATTGACTTAAAAATTCAGCCTTGCACCATTCATTTTGCTTCCAAGTTTCTAAATCATGTGACTAAAATGTACCTCTTAAAAAAACTTGTAATAGGAAATTTCTAACTTTACAGGTTGTGTATTTCTTCTTTGCAATTTCTGGTTTATTTCAGCCTGACTGGCTCTAAAACTAAGCTATTGAAACAATTCTTTTCTTTCTATTAAAAAGCAAAAGTGATTGGAATTAGAAATGATAAATTAACAGAAATTTTATATTAGAATCATGCCCAATCAGTAAGATAGATTACTCTGCTTTTTAAAAAGGCAAGTGGACTTTGTTTTTTCTTTGAGGAAGATATTTCGCTTCTCATCCAAGAAGCTACAGTCAGAACTGAAGAAGCTTCTTGGATGAGAGGCAAAATGTCTTCCTGAAAGAAAAAACAAAATCCACTTGCCTTTCAAAAAAAGCACATTTGAGACAACTATGACCCGGATGATTGAAAATCTCCATAGACATAGAAGTGAGGTAGTTTTCCTGGAACATCTCTGCTACAGCTTCACCATTCCAATGTTTCCTGGGTGCAGTTTGGAATGTGCACAGTTGTCAACGAGACCTCATAATTTCATTAGAATTATAGTTTATTGATGCAAGCTATTATAACGGAACCTTGAAAATTGACATTTTCCCTTCCCTCCTTCTTATGCTCTAGGGACTCAGTGCCGAACCAGTCTGTGTCTGTTCCTAATGTTTTCCCTGTTTCCTGAGCTTATATGTTTTTATAATTATTTCTGCAGTTTTTCTTCAATGTTATCTCTGTGGCTCCCTATATTAGGTTGTATGCATGTGATATTACACTATAAAATATCTATCTAAAGATTTAAAATTTCTGGACACAATTTTGAAAGTCTCTGAACAGTTTTTCAGGCAGACATTTCTTCACATGGAAAAAAAATGATTAAAAATGGAAATCATGCTTTTCCAATTGAAAACATACATTTTGTATTGACTTTTTAATTGCTATACACTGCATAGGTACATAATTGCGGGAAGGAAAATAAACTGGTAACTGAATATTAGATTTTAATAGTGCAACTGCATAAATAAAAATGGAAAACTTGCCAATGTAAGATTGTATAGTTGTTGTCCAGAATATTCACATATTATAATATTACTCAATAAAATAATTTGTTGCTGGAAGGATCTGGGAAATCTTTATTATAATCACTGTCATCAAAAAATAACGGCTGTTACTATTTGTTGCATCCCACATTCTGCATTCAGATCAAGACCAATACATATCGGTAGTAAGAAGCTTGTATTAACTTGTATTTTATCTTGTTTTTATTTTACAATAAATGCATGAATAAATATGAATTTGTAAATGGGGGAGAGGGGAAGGGGAAGGGGAAGGGGAAGGGGAGAGGAGAGGAGAGGAGAGGAGAGGAGAGGAGAGGAGAGAAGAGAAGAGAAGAGCAGAATTTGGCTGGACAATTAACATCCCATAATAGCCTGGAGAATGAAAATAGTAATTTTTTAACTTGTAATTTTAACAGTGGAAAACTGCATGTCTCTCTTCATTTCATATTGTCCCAAGACTAGTAATTATTTAGTTTATGCTGGCAGAAGGAGAAGTACCAAAGAGTGGAGCAAAGAACTAGTACCTATAAGGAGAAAAAGAACATATTGCTATCCTGGATTAGAAGGAGTCCTAAATAGATTTATATGCCTCAAAGTATTAATGAATTGCAGAGACATCTTTATTGTTCCATGAAGATCCAAAGATTGATACATCGCCTCATGAAACAATATCTGACTTCTGGAGTCAAAGCTTTTTTTTTTTAATGTATTGAGTCTGAATAGAAAAGGAGATTAAGTAATTTATAGAAGCGAAAATAATAGCTAAAATGACAGGAGTTACTCAGAACTGCTGAAATGAATGTGAAACATTTTTCTTTTAATTGCCAGTCACCAGCTATGTTATCTTTTTTTCTTGAAAAAAATAATTGAGAGAATGACGATATATATATAAAGATGAGTCTGTCAAAGATTATGTGATTTTCCTCATTAGCAGAGTTTCAAAATCAATTGAATAATATGGATATTTATTAAAAATGATATATGTATAACCTTTGCTTCTCATTATGCACAAGCATTAACCAAAGTTTAAAATGTCCATAAGATGAAATCTTACACAGAACATATTTATATACAGTATCTGCAATGACATTCATGTCCTAATCAAGTCATGTCTTCTTTTTAAAGGGATGAATCTTAATCAGCACATCATAGTGTCAGACTAACCTAAATTGGGTAGGTAGGTCTATTTAATTAGGCTTGCTTCTCACTTTCAAAAGTGAACAGGAAATTTTTTTTTTCATGCATAATAATTCATGAAATGGTTTACTCACTGACTGAAATATATTCTTACCATTGCTCACCAATCAGGTTCTCATTAGTTTCTCCTTCTTTCAGTCTGAAGGCCAGGCCAAACGGTTGAATTAGCCCATGTGTTTGCACTCACATCATTCTTCTTCTTCTTCATTCATTATGGGGTATTTCAACAAGATGTTATCTGTAATGTATATTTTGGGTACTGCATTTTGAGGACATTAAATGGTATCTCAATAATTTCATCAATGTGGATCTTGTTGTATAGTCCTGCCAAGCTAATTCTTTCCAGGAACCTCTTTCTATTTTTTTAAAAAGTTCTCCTCTACTATTATATACACAGGTTCTTATGTCCAGGAAGTGCTCAAATAGCTACATCAAATCTAGAAGTACAAAACTGAGCCTATCAATCAGTGCAGATCTTTTACACAAGCATGATGGGCTCACCATATCCTACTGAAATAAACAGATGAACTGTGCATCTTGTGCCAATTAAAGTTTCCAAATGCACTGTAAGGAGAGCCTCGTGTAGAGAACATTGTAATCATCTGCTCATAGTATAAGTAAGGGATGGATGACTATTGCCAGGTCAGACCAATTCAGAAATGGTCACATGTGAATCATTAAGCGTAATTGTGCAAATGCCATAACCATCTGGAGATTCAAGGACAGCACAAGATCAAGGAGACCTCCCAAATTATGAACCTGATCTTTCATAGGGAGTATAAATCTCTCTTCTGTTTTATCTGAATTTAATCTCAGTTTAATACTCATTGAATCCAGGTAATGTTTCGGCAATGAGTGTTAATTTTCTTGAAGTTAAGTAAGAATGAGCCATAAAGCACCTGCATCCTAACATTTCTATTATATCCTTTTAATATGAATGAACAAAGCAACAAAAATAATACCTGTATTTTAAAGCTTTCTTAGTTATGTTATGCTCCAGACAAATTAGTATGTTAGTATGTTATCTGTACTGGGATGAATTCTGTTTGTAATTTCATATATTTTTACACTGATTTTATTATGTTCTACCTTCTGCATTATTCTCTTCCATAATATATTATTATACTATGGCAACTGTCAGAGAAAAATGAACAATAGTGCTGGGCAAAACCACATTGCATATACATTACATTTTATTGTTAGATTCCTATTATTGACAGTCTACTCTTGGGTAATGCTGGCATAATGAATCATTTTTTAAAAAATTCAGTGTTCAGCCAAGCAAAGGACAAACATCAACCTTATTCTGACCCATTTCCCAAAGATGCACATTTTCCTTTCATTCTCTCTCTCTCTCTCTCTCTCTCTCTCTCTCTCTCTCTCTCTCTCTCTCTCTCTCTCTCTCTCTCATCTCTCATCTCTCAATCTCTCATCTCTCATCTCCATCTATCTGTATCACCTCTCTCTCTCTGTGTCTCTCTCTCATCTCTCATCATCATCATCAACATCTATATCTCATTTCTTTAAGTGTTGGAAATAAAGCTTTTCTTTATCTTTGCCACAACCTTCTGAGGTAGATTAGATCTGGGGAGATTATTCAGAGATTTATGATCCTACTTTATTATGAGGGTGCTATCGAAGAAACCTCTATTTAGTTGTTTGCTTCTGTAAATTGACTAATTACATAATCCTGAAACAAATAACCCTCATCCCCTCCCCACCTTCTCTTGATTGTTGGTGCTAAATTGCTCAGACTCAGAGTAGCTAAAGGAGAAGCACAGCTCCTCCTCAGTGATTGAAGATCTTTCTGCTCCCATTCAGTGTGCTGGTATTCTCTCAGGGTGTTTTTTTCCTCTCATTTCCAGTTTTGGGCAAAATTAGCCATATAACTTTTATGGTATTAATATTTATGATATAATGAACAAAGAGCAGAAAGAATTCTAACTTTTATATCACTAATGCTGCCTAATCCCACAACTTTCTTATCTAGTTCCTATGATCCAGTTACAAATGGGGACATATTGCGATCAGGGGAGCATAAGAATCCCATGATGGTCAATAATATAAGGACCAGTTGTAGCTTTTTTCAGTGCCATTGTATCTTTGAACAGTTGCTAAATGAATGAGCTATAGGATTACCTGTAATGCATCTCCAAATCAGCTCTATATTTGGATATCATCTGTGATTAAAAAAAAACATTAAAGGTTTGCACATTAAACTATAGTGCTAAAACAGATTTTCCACAACACTGATTCTAAGAGAATGAGAAAAGCTGAGTAGCATCTTATTTCATTAGTTGCTGGAGTTCATAACAAATGAATCTCCTTCAAACTTAGCGTAGTTGTTGGTTTAGGTGACAGTTGTATCCAGTTTAAACTGGATTCCTGTTAAATTCCTGTTAAATTCAAACTTGGCTCTACAGACATTACCTAAATTATAACTGGATTATTATAATTGGTCTACCCAGGACTATTTTTGAAAAGTCTTCAGAAATGGCAACTGATCCAGAATGTGGTCATGACAATATCAGTGGATTAACAGAGGGATAGAATCAAGATCACGCGAAGTGTTAGTACCACTTTATAATGCCTTGGTAAGATCACACTTGGAATACTGCATCCAGTTTTGGTGCCCATGATGTAAAAAAGATGTTGAGGCTCTAGAAAGAGTACAGAGAAGAGCAACAAAGATGACTAGGGGACTGGAGACTAAAACATATAAAGAACGGTTGCTGGAATTGGGTATGTCTACTTTAATGAAGAAAGGATATTTGGCTATATTGTTTTAGGTCACACCTAAACTGATAGCAATTATTTAAAGTCCTAAATACTTAATTCCTCATGAACTTCCACAAACTGTATTATCCTGCCTATACTTTAAAACCAGATAGCAAGGACTTTCTCTGTTCTGCAACAACAATAGTTGTGGAAATTCCTGCCTAAGAAAACTTGATTGGCATCTTCTCTGAGATTCTTTCACCAGTTGGTTAAGATTGTTTTTAGGAAAGCACTTTTTCCTCAGGGGATATACATTTTGATTGATATTTTAATTCCTGTAACTTATATATATTAAATATGTTCTTAAATATTGATTTATTCCTGTTTCATAATTGTTATAAGATGCTTAGAGGGCATGTGAGCACTAAAATGGCAGAAAATCAATAACAGAGAGGAAAAAAGAACCTTGATGTAGCAATGTTTTATGGTGCACTGCAAGAAATCCCAGAGAATTCAAGTCTATAGCTAGTTGGTTACTTGTTTCTTAAAGCAAAAGTTTTCTAAAAACGGAAGAATTTAGCACTAGTTATGCCATGGTACATGTCTGAAAAATGAAATAGTGAATTACCTTTTGGTGTTAATATACTGTTTTGAAATACTACACCTATAGGATTTTTACATATGGCCAATTCTAAGTAATTGCTGTTGCAACATGAAACCAGAAAATAAAAATCTAACACCCAGAATACATGATCTTTATAGGAGAAATGTATGCTAATGTTAAGGTAAGATAGGTCTAAGCTTGAGTCAGTTTGGTCCAGTGGTTAAGGCATCAGGCTAGAAACCAGGAAACTGACTTTTAATCCTGTGTTAGATACAAAGCTAGTTGGGTTAAGTCAACCACCCTCTCTCAGCCCCAGGAAGTATGTAATGGCAAACCATTTCTGAAATTTTGACAGGAAAACTTCAGGGACTGTGGTCCAGGCAATTGTCAGGAGTCAAAACTGATTCAAAGGTGCAGGGTGGCCAAAAGAACAGAGATAGAAGGAGATAGGAAGGTGGGGGATATTGTAGTTACTGAGGTTCAAGGCTGGGAGGGACCTGGGTGGCTTGGATTGGAATGGATAATTGCATAATGACTCACATTTCTCAGTTAACAATGGTAACAGGGATTGCTGGGATTGCCATCATTAAACAATGCTATGGTGTCTCATTTTCTCTACCTGTAATCATACTACATTGATTTACTGTTGCAATGAAATCAAAACAGTATTGCTGAAGAAAGTAATGGCCAACTAATTCTACGAAATTTCAAGAAAACAGCAGATAGAAAAATATACGACAGACAGACAGACAAACAAACAGATGATAGATGACTGATAGACAGACAGGCAGACAGACAGATGATAGATTTAGGAACCAGGAATCAAGTCTAGTTCAAGGGTCATTTATATTTTTCATGTCCATGTGTATTTTATTTATTTTTAGGATCCTCAGAAATTCATTTTTTGCTATTTTTGGCACTATAAATATCTTTTCTCCAGACATATCTGTAGAATAATATGTAGATTTATATCCAAATAACTGCTCTAGCTAAGTAGTATGCTGTAGATATCAGGAGCTGGGATCTGCAATAGAAGTCAGTTGGCTTTATATCATAATTATAAGTTTCCAGAGTGCTATATATCAGGGTTCCTCAACCCTGGGTCCCTGGGCCAGTGCCGGGCTGCAACTCATTTGGAACCAGGCCACAGGTTGGGGATCACTGCTATATAGAATAGAATAACAGAGTTGGAAGGGACCTTGGAGGTCTTCTAGTCCAACCCCCTGCTTAGGCAGGAAATCCTACACCACTTCAGACAAATGGTTATATAATCTCTTCTTAAAAACTTCCAGTGTTGGAGCATTCACAACTTCTGGAGGCAAGTTGTTCCACTGATTAATTCTTCTAACTGTCAGGAAATTTCTTCTTAGTTCTAAGTTGCTTCTCTCCTTGATTAGTTGCTTTGGGTCAGTTGCTTTGGATCAGGTGCTTTGGAGAATAGTTTGACTCCGTCTTCTTTGTGGCAGCCCCTGAGATATCGGAACATTGATATCATGTCACCCCTAGTCCTTCTTTTCATTAAACTAGACATACCCAGTTCCTGCAACAGTTCTTTATATGTTTTAGCCTCCAGTCCCCTAATCATCTTTGTTGCTCTTCTCTGCTCTCTTTCTAGAGTCTCAACATCTTTTTTTATATCGTGTCGACCAAAATTGGATGCAGTATTCCAAGTGTGGCCTTACCAAGGCATTATAAAGTGGTATTAACATTTCACGTGATCTTGATTCTATCTCTCTGTTTATGCAGTCTAGAACTGTGTTAGCTTTTTTATCAGCTGCAGCACACTGCGGGCTCATATTTAAGTGATTGTCCACTAGGACTCCAAGATATATGATATCAAAAACTAGAGCAGAGTGACTGTACTTACAATAGAGTTCTATTATACTCCAAATCTCATTTGACATTATTAAATTATTATTGCAATTAAAAACAACACTGAATGGCAAGCTGAGAAATTAAAAACCAGCTTCTTACATCCTATTTGTTTATAAGAATGCCACTGTCTCCACAGGTAGCGGTTTTGTAAAACAAAAAAAAAAAAAAGTAAGCAATAGGAAACTCTGCTTGGAAATATTTTTATGTCCAGAAAAAAAAAAAGATAAAAACTAGACTGACGTGTTACAGAGCAGTCTAGGAACATAAGGGAAAGATACAGAGCAACCATTTCAATTTTCCTTCTGATAATCCTGGCAGCCATATTTATGAGGATGCATAAAATCCTTGTAACATTCCAGGCGTGGATTCCATTCTAAAGTGGTTGTCATTATATTTTTAAGAAACAAAGGACTATAAAGATTAAAGATCAGGATTACTTTCTGTTAACTAACTATAGTTGCTTCTCTAGTACTTTTGATGGTGGATAGTTACTAGGTATAGTATACAACATTATACTCCAAGCCTTAGTTCTTAGCTATGCATACTTTAGCAAATATTAATATCATGGCATATAGTCATGCCGGCCACATGACCACGAGAGTGTCTTCACACACTGCTGGCTCCCTCAGCTAGGAAATGGAAATGACCACCGAACCCCTAGAGTCAGGTATGAATGGACAGGGGGAATCTTTACCTTTATGGGTTTTTTTTTTAAGTGGATGTGGCATGGATGTTTATCCTTTTTATCTTACATGGTCCCATAAAAAATTATATGTCCAAAGTTGTTACTTACATCTCAAAAAAAGTCTCTTTGTTGTTAACTGAAGCTACCCTTAAAAAGCAAACAGCAATTCCTGAGAAGCAATTTTTGAGAAATCATAGTTCAAAGGGAAACAAATGTTCCCTCCATTATAACTCTGAGACATCTCAAAGTTCCTAGCGTTTACTAATTTACAAGCAAAAGCTATGTATTAATTGTGTTAATATATTTTATATTACACTTAGTTTGATCTCGATTTATAACCTGTTGCATTTATCATTATAGTGGTTCTGCAGGGACAACAATATTTCCATTTTATAGACAGAATCTGGGAAATAAGTTTTACCTTATTTGTTGCTGTTGTTGTTGCACAACCACATCTGAATCCTATCCAATAACTATATTGATCAAGTGGTGCTCAAAATGTATTGGATTACAACTTCTGATATTCTCAGGCATTATAAATTCATCGATTCAGTTGGGGAAAGCTGCCCTTGAGAGAGACATAGTCTAGGCTGCATGTTGTCCCTTTAATCGGCTTTCCCCCCCCCCATCAAAGCTGACAACGTGGACTATCTCTGCCTGTGCAGCTTTGTGCACAAAGCATTATTAGGCCCACAGGAATCTGTAACTCAAGGCTCTCATATATCTGATCCAAGTCTGACAATCATTTATATCACTCTGGCTTCAATTTGAAGAACTTTGGAGATCGTGGAAGGCAGGAAAAAACTAGGATTTCATGGGGAAGAAACGTTGGAGATCGTGGAGGGCAGGAAAAAGCTAGGATTCCATGGGGTAGAAACGTTGGAGATCGTGGAAGGCAGGAAAAAGCTAGGATTCCATGGGGGAGAAACGTTGGAGATCGTGGAGTGCAGGAAAAAGCTAGGATTCCATGGGGGAAGAACTTTGGAGATCGTGGAGGGCAGGAAAAAGCTAGGATTCCATGGGGGAGGAACTTTGGAGATCATGGAAGGCAGGAAAAAGCTAGGATTCCATAGGGGAGGAACTTTGGAGATCATGGAAGGCAGGAGGCAGCTCTTTAGCACAGTTCTTTAGTCAGATCTCTCCCCCCTACAAGCACGGCTCTTTTAAACAGGGAAAGAAGACCGGCAAGAGAACGAACATGTTTAGCAGGAAACTTTGGAGCTGCCTGATCATCAACGAAGCCATCTTGGCAGCGCCATGCGCCGGGAGGGGAACAACTGTCTCACCAGGGAACGGGCCGGCACCTAGTTGTCCTCTGGTAAGAGGTATGCCGGCCCACTTGGAAAAAGTGGGGGGGATGCATTGGGGGGCATGCATGCACAGTGTGGGCACATGTGTAGAGGGAGCGTGAGGGTTGTCGTGTACACATGCATAAATGGGGGCGCGCATTGCATTATGGGTTCCAGCACATGGGAGCGCAACAGCGCACGCAATGCCAAAAAGGTTCGCTATCACTGTTTTAAACAGACATTATTGCCTAAAAGATGCTCAATAGTATTTGAAAGTTGATGCCTAGGAGCAGCAAATTTTGGTCTGAATGGAGCTCAAATCACTCTCCTTCTCTTTGTGCTTTGTGTGCTTTTCTCTTTGTTTAGAACAAAAAAGAAAGAGAACAAAAGACAGTTTTGGATGGCATGGAGAAAACATTTTAAGAGTTTTCATTCCCCCTCCCCACATTTGAAAAACTAGAAAGCATGACTATTTGATTTCCAATTTAAGCAGCAATTTTTGTTGACTGTAATTCTAGCATTTTATATCAGAGGAAGCAATTTATACAATGGCTCTACCTTCTGTGTAAAATGTTGTCTCATTACTCAATAATCTAATATGATTTATCCATTAAAAAAAAAGATGAACAAGATAATTGAAAGTCTCTTTGGGAGGATTATGGGATTTTTTTTAGCCACAAAGGCTACAACATCCTATCATATGCAAAATGATGCATTAAATCTAGATTAATTCCTTTAATAACTGTACATACCTCCTATATGTTTTCAGTGTGAAATATGGATATATTCCAAGTTTCATCATGATTAGATTTCCTTCTGGCCTATTGCCTGGAATATTAATATGCGTATTAAATAACAATTCTTTTCAGATACAAAGATACATTTTAAAAAAAAATTATCAAACAGATGTAGGAGGCCTCAAGCCTTACTTGGTTTAACCATCATTTTCATTCTGCAGTACGTTATAGAAACACTCCAAAAGGAAATTTAGGGTCTACGGAAAAATTTTCAAGCCATGAGAGTCCTTTAGACAAATTGTTTCCCAGCTCTCCTAGTATACCCCACATTTACTTATTCTACTAACACTATCACTTGTCAACTGCCATTGCTGCTGACTGGGAAGAAATTAGAGAGCTTTTTCAATAGCTTCAGGCTTGCGAGGCAGTTTGCCTCTGAGGAAACCATATCATTCCCTCCCCCAACTACAGTTCCCAAGAATTTTAGGGATTAGTCATGCATAGGAAAGGGTAATTTACCTTCTTATTGCAAGTTCATGTTGTTATTGAATGAAGTTCTACTCAGAAGCTAATCTTGATAATGGCTTTGTGTTTTTTTCCCTTTTGCAACAGATCTCTTTGTGCATGTTAAATTTTCAGATAAATACTGTACTGAAAAAAGTTACATTTTCATTTAATAGGCTTGGGGAATTGGAAAAAAAGAAAAGGGTGGGAAACACAAAGGTCATTGGGATATATAAATCTTTAATTCTAAATTCTCAAGCAAAAGAAGACAATCCAGGATGGATTTATTGAGCATACATTACAAAGATACATTTAGTTCCGAATAGTTATGAGTACAAACATGCCATACATAGAGATTATTCTTTGGTACTTTTGTACTCTTGGATTCCTGTGGTGTTGCTGTATTTACAGGAATCAGGAATGTAGCAAATTACTTTTGGGAAAGAGAGAAGGGTTAAATAAAGGAATAATTAGATTCAGCACAGCATCTCTGATATTGAGGGGATCCATAGTGGAAATCTAGGTATATAATATATGCTATAATCAAATAACAGGATTTAGGGATACAACAGTAACTGAAAACTCATTTTCAGGATGAACATATGCTATACAATATGCCATTCAGAATTCAGAGATAAATTGGTGAGGAAGTGTTTCCCATCAACAGAGAAATTTAAGGGTCAATGATTAATATATTAAGAATGACACCAATCTATGTTGTTGGTAATTAGTCTGTAAATGTTTAATGTTAGCTTTGAGTATAAAAAATTGGTGAGATGCCTGTTTAGTCATTCTAAGCAATCTTTTGGGTTTCTCTTGCAAAACTCCCTAAATTGAATAATTCACATGAGACTCTCCTTCTGAAATTCATCGAGATTGATTATGTGTATCACTGAATTGATTTGGCTTATCTGTAGCTGTAAACCAATCGACTGATTTCTCATTTGACGTAAGTCCTGATGGTGGGGTTAAATAGACTCATTCTGCTTCTAAATAATTAAAAATTGAAAGATGTGGATGCTTATCCAAGGTTCAGGTTCTTTTTAATGGGATTATTGACTGGCCAAGTATAACAGCTTTGTTTATGTTCCAACAGATGCCAGTTGCCCATCTAACTTCTAGGGGAACAAATACTGTTTTAGGATTCCTGCAGCTAGTCACATCAGCTCTTCCTTATTTTTAATTCCATGTTTAAGCAAAGACAGCTTTCTTTCTACATACATAGTTACTTTATTCATCCTTTCTCTTGTACAAGGGGAGAAGAAGAAGAAGAGTTATTTTTCCACAACAAAGAGTTATTGTGGACCATTGTAGAATCTTTTGAAAGTTTTCTGTATGTTTGTTGATTTGTTATACAGTATGGTGAAGAAATAGAATCTCATTATGGAACTTCTTTTCTGTACTCTGCCTAACCTTGCTTATCCTGAAACAAAATAACAGGATGGATATATACTATAGGCATATATGTAGGCTGGCAGAATGAGCCCGATTCATAAATAATATTCAGGCAATTTTCAGAATTCAAGCACGTTTCAGAATTCCTACATTAAAGAATAAATATCATTTGTATGTTGCAAGAGATTGGCAGTATTTTCAGTTAGAACATTTACTGATATCTCAGTTTGGATCTGTAGTATTTTCAGCTTTAAAGATATCTAAATTATTAGAAGTGATAATTAAATTGTACAAGTCAAAGAAGTCCACAATTAGTTTTTATAAATATTTGTTATTGCTAAACCAATTTCATATGGAAATTTTAAAGGCAAAATGGGACAAGGAATAGGAGATTGCTATTTTGATTGAACAGTAGGAAACTATCTTAATATCGGGATCAAAATTTCAGCAGAACTTAATATATAGTTTATTCAACAACATATCTTGAATCTATTAGACTCCATTGCATTTGTACAATAAAGAAATGAATAAAATGATCATGCTGAAAAATTATACTTCATCAAAACACGTTGCCTTGTTCAAAGAATTTGCGTAATATATATTTGACTTTGAAAGAAGGTTTAATATTTTCAGACATCTATGTTAGTTTGAACTGCACACTTTTTACACAGAAATTTGAGGTTAAATTCTGGAAACGTTTTCTCTGTGCCTTACTTATTGCTAACATACTTTATTGGAAAAATAAATTTATGGTACCAATTACTCACTGACCTGAAGATTTGATATTACTTGCAACTCATGATTGAATTCCTCAAGATGAAACAAGATGAATCTACCAAGATTTAGAGTTGTATGGACAATAATAATGCAATGTGATATTTTTTTATTAAACTTCTTGTCTAAACCCTAGTATGCATGTATACATGCATGAAAAATATATATGTTTTCTTTTTTGTTTTGTTTTGTTTAATTATGTATTTAATTCAGTGGAAATTACTTCAATGTTAACGTGCATTTTTTCCTTGCAAAATACAAACAAGTTGTGAAAATATAGAAAACATTACTTTCATTGTCACCAATCAACCTTACATTAAAATACGATTATTCTGAAGAGATTACCATGTTTTGTTGGTAAATATTTTATTCTGATAAATTTTAAAAGTGCCTTAATGATTTCTGAGTCATGTATCAGACACCAGATGCATTATTACAGGTAATAATATGATTATATTACCATATGACATATAATTAGGTATACAGTCCTATTAGCTGTATTAGTGCCTACTCATCTAACACAAAAGAATCAACATTCTTTTTCTCCTCTGATAATTTGGGAGGTCCATCAGAAGTATTAATTTCCTTATATTTTTATTCCTGAACCCATTCTGGCATTAATAAATGGAGTTGTTGGCGAAGTTCATGTAAGCTACATGTGCTTTGCAACACAAGACTACTATATGCTGCAGTCACACCATATGAATGGAGGAGTTGAGCTATAGCCATGATTAGTTATCATCTCTCCTAGTTGGAGATGCTTCTAATAGCTTCTTTTGCCTCTAATTAGTAAACCAACCATTGATACTAAGTCATCAAGAATAGGGATACTTCATTCATAGAAGAAAATGATCATATAGGAAACATTTATACAAATATATGATAAGCCCTGAAGGTTATCTTTGTAGTCCTGCTTGCTGTTGTCTTGGGGATCAGCCAGATGCTTTGGAAAACTATTAAAGAAGAATATGAGTATAGCATCATTCTCTGATCCATAGTCTCCAAAAGCTGATATTCTGTACCATACTACTCCTGATTTTCAATACTATTTACTTGAAAACTTATATAAATCTTTACTGATGAAGATAGATAGATAGATAGATGATAGACAGACTGATATTGTTCAGAAGTAAGCAAATCTCATAAAGAATCTCATAATTTCTATTCATATTTGATTGGAAATCTGATAATCATCACTGATAATGGTAGTATAATAATATAAATATAAAAATGATAATGATCATTACTGGATGTTTTTAAGAAGAAACTAGACAATCACTTATCTGAAATGGTATAGGATTTCCTGCTTGAACAGGGGGCTGGACTAGAAGGCATCCAAAGTCCCTTCCAGCTCTATTTTGATACTAAAGCTTTATATGATTGAGGGTCTGACAGCCACTAATGTTACAACAGAAAATTTATAATGGTCTCTTGCAATTTGACTCTCCCTTCAACAAAAACACAACTTCCTGACATCTCTTTCAAAATTATTGCAATAAATTTACGTTTCCATGATGTGCTGTGGCCCACCAATCTGAAATGATTGGTAATAAATCCCC
The DNA here is from genome assembly GCF_029215685.1 of Pituophis catenifer annectens. NCBI lineage: Eukaryota > Metazoa > Chordata > Lepidosauria > Squamata > Colubridae > Pituophis > Pituophis catenifer. The sequence goes on from NW_027256882.1 coordinate 238,816,385, forward strand.
CAAAATCCATCTCTCCTATTAAAAAATGACAAGCACTAAGTTTTTTGAAAGATAGGAAGTGGCACAAGAAACCTCCTGAGTGCTGCTCCAATGTAATATACAAGGCTGTTTTTTAAGTCATATCACAAGTATTTTCCCGTGGCTTCATGCCAGGAAATAGGAAACAGATAGTTTGCCCTTCACCTTGAAAAGCCATTTATTCAGGACAAAGAACCACTGTCATATTGAGCATAAAAGTTAAAATACTTCTTTAGTTAAATGACCTGAGGACAGAGAAAACTTTAAAACAGATTCATCCCTTTGATTTTCTACATTCCACCTGGACTACCTTCAGAGGTGCCCAAGCTGTGGTCCTAAAATTATACAAATTCATCAATGCTGAATGCCTTCAAATTATTTTTAATGACACATGTGGAGTAATGATGACTTTGGCTATATTAACTCGTGCTTACTTTTAATAAAAACAAATGAACATGAATTTAGTTTTTTGCCTTCTCCTGTCTGCTTTGAGGGATTCTACCCCAAGAATGCCCTCAAAAGTTAGTTGTTTCAATCAAAGAAAATTGTAGGAAAAGCTACACAAACACCTGGAAGCCCCAATACATCCATTTCTTCCTCTGCGGAGTGAACACAATAATGCTCTATTTTGTCTATATGTGGCTACAATGTCTTCAGAGGAAAATAAATAAATAGAGAAGTTCCTGTAGAAAGGACCCTTGACTTGGAACAAGGATGTTCACAGACAGTGATAAAAAAAAAGTAAAGATGATGATTGCATTGGTACAATCAAATCTTTCTTTGTTTTTTTTTTATGTGTGTTGAATATATATGCCAACACCCTTGTTTGACATCCAGGAAAGAGTTGATTCTATTGAGAGAGACTGTTGCATTAAAGGCATCCTGTCAGCCTGTAATATCCTGGCAAAAGATTTTTTTAAAGCCTGTCTTTACTACAGAACCATATTACTCCATATTTTTTAAACACTCAAAGATTGGTTCTGACATTATATATCTCAATTTTATGCATTCAGTGGAAAAGTTCTGCAACGCTTGTGTTAGATCCGTCCAGTTACGACACCCTCAGCAACAGGCTCTGCTTGCAGGCCTCTAGGATTGGTTAAGACGCGAGCAGCTGAAGGAGCGGGAGAATAGCTGCTCGCGATTGGTTCAGAGTTTCTGACAGCCGGCTATTTAAGGAGCTGTCAGAGAAGTGTTGTTGCTTGCTTTTACCAGTGTTCTGTTGATGATTGTTCCGTTAATAAAGTTGATGTTATTGGCATAACCTAGCCTCCTGAGTAATTACCCACTGGACACAACAAGTGGCGACGAAGGTGGGATCTTCTTTTTTTTTTTTTTTGAGGTGACGGTTGCCCTCAACAACTACGGAACTAAAAGCGACAAGCCCTAGAGTTTTCATCCCCGTCTACTAGTTCGCACGATGGCAACTGCTCTTCCGACATTCACGCCTTTTGAGTCGGCGTTGGAGACTTGGGACGAGTACCTGGAACGCTTCGAGTGTTTTTTACAAGCGAACGATTTAGCCAACTTGTCTAGCGTTCGGAAGAGGGGCTATTTCCTTAGTTCATGCGGCCGAGAAACATTCGCAACCGCCAGAGCTCTAGTCGCCCCTCAGGCAGTGTTTGCGGTTCCCTGGGAGACGTTACTTGAGAAGCTGAGGCATCATTACTCACCCACTCCCTCAAAGATTGCGAGAAGACATGCCTTCCATCAGAGGACTCAGAGGGAGGGGGAGTCCATTAATGATTATATGGCCTCCCTACGATCGGCAGCACTACACTGCGAATTCAGGGAGCTGGATGATATGCTTTTGGACCAGCTCGTGTGCGGGGTGCGAAACATGAAGCTTCAGCAGAGATTGTTGGCTCGTCCAGACTTAACCCTCCCAATAGCGATGGATGAAGCTAGAGCCGCTGAGATGTCTGCCAAATCTTCGGCCGAGATCCAACGTGCCCAGCCGGGAGGGGGTTTGCCAGCTACCGCCCCTCAATCTGTTCATTACGAGGAGTCAGACCTGGATGACACCTCTGAAGGGGAGACCGATGTTAGCCGTCTTAAAGCCTCACGCAACAAGCCTCGCAAGCCTGAGATGAAGACAGCCCAGGGCAGCTGCCTAGGGTGTGGGGGCGCGCATGCCCGCTCAGAATGCAGGTTCCGATCCGCTGTCTGCCGGCGTTGTGGCAAGCGTGGGCACCTTTCGAGAGTTTGCCGTTCGGCGTTTCCAGCTCCAGGGGCACCAGGAGAACCAGAGCGCAAGCGACTGAAGACCAGACAAGCCGGGCGCCGCGACGGTTGGGTTGCTTCTACTCTTGAGGGTGAGATTGCTGCGGTGGCCGTCAGCCACGCTTCTGCAACCGCCACCGAAAGCAAGATCTACGTCACCATTCGTTTAGAGGGAGCCCCTTGCAAGATGGAGGTGGACACGGGCTCCTCGAAATCTTTAATCTCGTGGCCCACACTCACTGCCCTCCTCCCTTCTGTGTCTCAGCAGCGATTACAACCTTGCCACATCAGACTAAGGGATTATCAGGGCAATCCAATCCCCATTTTGGGTTGTGGGTCTTTTCAGGTTACCTATGACAAATTTTCTGGTCGTCTGCCTCTAATTGTCGTGCGCGACCGCCTGCCTACTTTACTAGGGCTGGATTGGTTTGCTGCCCTTAGCCTGGGTGTGTCCGGTATACATTCTACTCGCACGGACGCCCTGACTACGCTCTCCCAGGAATTTCCCGACGTTTTTGATGGAAAGTTGGGCAAATATACAGGGCTTCCCATTTCTTTTAATTTGGATCCTCAAGTAGCGCCAATCCGCCTAAAGCCAAGGAGGGTGCCCCTTGCTCTGCGGCCCAGGGTAGATCAGGAATTGGATAAATTGATCGCTCAAGGGGTCCTCCAGCCGATCGAACATTCTAACTGGGAGACCCCTATTGTAATTCCCCTTAAACAGGACGGCTCCATAAGAATCTGCGCCGACTATAAGGGGACACTCAATAAGGCCCTGCAAGCTAACCACTACCCCGTGCCCGTTGTCCAACATCTGTTACACTCTCTGGGCCGGGGGAAGATCTTTGCGAAGCTTGACCTTGCTCAAGCTTACCAACAGCTTCCGGTGGATGATGCCACCGCTCTGGCCCAGACTATCATCACCCACCGTGGGGCTTTCAAGTGTACTCGCCTTCAATTTGGTGTTAGCGTAGCCCCTGGCATCTTCCAAAGCCTCATGGAGCGTTTGCTCCATGGGCTTGAGGGTGTAGTACCTTATTTTGATGATGTTCTGATTGCTGCTAAGGATCATCTTGAACTCATCACTAAACTCAGGGCCGTCCTCACCCGTTTCCAGCAGACGGGTTTGAGGCTAAAGAAAGATAAATGCAAAATAGGCGTCCCTCAGGTCGAGTTCTTAGGGTTTCTTATTGATGCCAGCGGCATTCAACCTGCCCCTTCTAAACTTGATGCCATCAAGCGAGCCCCTGCCCCTACCAATAAGGCTGAGCTGCAGGCGTTTCTGGGCCTGCTTAATTTCTATTCGGTGTTTTTGCCCCATAAGGCTTCATTGGCAGAGCCGCTTCATCGGCTCCTTGATGCCAAGACCCCCTGGCTCTGGGACCGCAAGGCAGCAGCGTCCTTCCGGGCCGTTAAAGACCTCCTTACCTCTGACGCTGTCCTCGTACAGTACGACGATAGTATGCCACTCTCGTTAACATGTGATGCCTCCCCCTACGGGGTGGGGGCTGTTTTGAGTCACATCCTGCCCACCGGAGCTGAGGCACCTATCGCATACTATTCGAGGACTCTATCAGCGGCTGAAAGAAATTACAGCCAGATCGATAGAGAGGCTTTAGCTACAGTAGCAGGCGTGAAGCGTTTTCACGATTATCTTTATGGCCGCCCTTTCTTTTTGGTCACTGACCACAAGCCGTTGCTAGGTTTGTTAGCTGGGGACCGTCAGACACCTCTGATCCTGTCTCCGCGCATGTCTCGTTGGGCGGAGTTTTTGGCGGCTTATTCGTATCAGCTCATCTATAAACCAGGGAAAGCCATTGGGCATGCCGATGCCCTCAGCCGTTGCCCTCTCCCGTTAGCTGTCCAGGATCCAGCCCCGGCCATTTCTGTCCTCCTGGTGGATGATTTAACTTCCTTAGTAACCGCCGCCGACATTCAAGCCCACTCGGCGGCGGACCCCGTCCTATCGACTGTCATCGACTGGGTTCGCAGGGGTTGGCCTCACGCACTGGCTGCCGCTGAGTTTGTCCCTTTTGGCCGCAGGCAAAATGAGCTCTCGGTTAACAAGGGCTGCCTCCTGTGGGGTAACCGGGTGGTGGTGCCGCCCAAGCTCAGGCCCCAAATTCTATCCTGCCTGCACAATGCCCACCCGGGCATTGTGCGCATGAAGGCACTGAGCCGTAGCTATGTCTGGTGGCCGAATATCGACCACGACATAGAGACCTGGGTCAGCTGCTGCTCCCAATGCCAACTCACCAGACCAGTTCCTCCGGCAGCCCCAGTTCTGGAGTGGGAACCTGCTAGATCCCCATGGGCGAGGGTTCACCTAGATCTCGCGGGCCCTTTTCAGGGTCAGACTTTCCTTATCGCTGTGGACGCCCACTCTAAGTGGGTCGAACTCGCCCTTATGCACACCACCACGTCCTTGGCTATCATAGGGGTTCTGGAGCACCTTTTCGCCACTCATGGGTTGCCGGATATCATTGTCACAGATAACGGGCCGCAGTTCACCTCAGCACCTTTCCAACTATTTCTGGCACGGTTAGGCATTCGCCATGCCCAGACCGCTCCGTCCAATCCAGCCGCTAATGGATTAGCGGAGAGGGCCGTTCGATCGGCCAAAGAGGCGTTACGCCGATTGGGCACTTCAAATTGTCATCACAAAATTTACCAATATCTTTTGACACAACATACAACGCCTAGCGCGACTACCAAGCATAGTCCAGCCGAACTGCTTATGGGACGGCGCCTCCGAACGACCCTAGACCGCCTGCACCCTAACTATACTCAGGAACAGTTTAGGGGAGCACGTTTACCGTCTAGAACGTTCGGTGTGGGGGACTTGGTCTACGCCTTGAACTTTGATAAAGATTGCAGGTGGCTGCCAGGCCAAATCACGCAAATAACCGGTCCCTATTCCTATAGAGTCCAGCTCTCCGATGGGAGAGTTTGGCGGCGACACATAAACCAGCTCAGAAGACGACTCGCTGATGCTCCTACCCAGCTGCCTGGCCAGAATCCTCCGACTCCACCTGACAGGGACCACCCGGGCGGCCATAGCGTTCCTCGTTCTCAAACCGCAGCATTCTCGGCTGGCGACTTACCTGTTGGTGCAGGTCCGGAGGCGAGTTCGAATCTTCCACTTCCAGGCGAGGCGCAAGTTCCACCAGCTTCAAGGAATGAAGATTCAGCTCCACCCCCTTTGTCACCTGCCAAGTTGACGCCTCTCACGCCGTTTCCCGTAACTCCTCCCACTACGTCGGCCACGCCGGAGTTGAGACGATCTGGCCGGTGCCGTCGTCGTCCTCAGTATCTGGAGGACTACGCATGCGCGGTCCGGGTGGGAAGGGGTGTTAGATCCGTCCAGTTACGACACCCTCAGCAACAGGCTCTGCTTGCAGGCCTCTAGGATTGGTTAAGACGCGAGCAGCTGAAGGAGCGGGAGAATAGCTGCTCGCGATTGGTTCAGAGTTTCTGACAGCCGGCTATTTAAGGAGCTGTCAGAGAAGTGTTGTTGCTTGCTTTTACCAGTGTTCTGTTGATGATTGTTCCATTAATAAAGTTGATGTTATTGGCATAACCTAGCCTCCTGAGTAATTACCCACTGGACACAACAGCTTACATTTTTCTTAATATTTTTATAAGATATTGCTGGCTGCTTTTGTTAATAATTGGCAGTTGTTTCTACATTACTTTTTGCAAGTGCTGTACCTTAATATCCATATGGAAAGCACTTGAACAGTAATATGCACACAATTTTCACATAAATCAGGTGTAATACCACTAACTGGATGTTTTGGATTGTTGGGCTCTTGAAGCAAAGAATGAAAGAATGAAACCCATGTTAGATCAACAGATGTGAGAAGTTTAGATCTGCAGAAAGAAAGAAGGGAGATACAAAGGAATGCAGATCACTAATAAATTTGATAAATTCTCCGAAATATCAAATATCTTTATTTTATTTTTATTTATTTATTTTATTAAATTTGTATACCGCCCTACTCCCGAAGGACTCAGGGCGGTGAACAGCCATAGAATAAAACATATAAATACAACATTTAAAATAGATTAAAACGAATTAAATAATTTGGCTGAACAAATTTAAAACCCCAATAATTTAAAACCAGATTTAAAATTTCCATTTAAAAAGGGGAAAGACTTAGGTCAGGCCGGCTTGATGAAATAGGAAGGTCTTGAGCGCGCGACGGAAGATACGCAGATCCGGGATCCTCCGTATCTCCAGAGGGAGCTCGTTCCAGATAGAGAAGGCTCTCCCCCTGGGGGCCACCAGTCGACATTGTTTGGCCGACGGCACTATTTTGCACATCTTTTGTCTTTATCAATCCAGTGGGCACAATTCCAAAGAGACCCCTGGACTACAGACATCATTGTCCATCTCCCCCCAAATGTATCTGTGGCCTGTGATTCCGAGGCATTTATTGGAAATATAGATTATGTTTAAATTTAAGTTATATTTTGTGGCATGATAAATACTGGTGTAACACTGGTGAATAAAAATCAGGTGATACCAGAAACTCACTGGACACTAACATGGATGTATCATAAATACCATGTTAGGATTCCAGTTTATAGATCCTTTTCAATGATTTATTAATTAAACAAGGCAGCTTACAATATTAAAAATACACAACATAATCCATTGGAGAGTGGGTGAATAGTTAAAATATTAAAACCCACCACAATCCAAATTGGAACTTGAGTGTTCACAGAAAGTGGTGGTTCAAACGAATTGGATACTAGCTGGGGAATTCTAGGAGTTGAAGTCCACACATTTTAAAGTTGCCAAGTTTCAACACCACTGAGACATATTCACACATCCTGAATTTCTCCACCTGCCATTTACTATGTCCATTAAAGCTGAATGTTCTTTAAATAGTGAATAGTCACTAAAAAGTGATTAAATGATCTTCAAACACCTTCCAACACCATTTATTGCATTTTCTATGCATGCTTAAGGCAACAGACATAAGAGTTTCAAGAATGGGACAATGTTGGGTCTATGCATGAGAATTCTTTCTGGAATATATGTTGTTATACATAAAAATAAAATTGGAATAAGGCGGAATATATTATTAAATTATGCTTGCCCATAACTCCATTTAGAACACTTTATGACGTTAATAAGTATTTATAGAATGTACCATATAAAACAATTTGGAGTTTTCTGACAGGAGCTAAAAAATGAATTGCTATGAAATGAAGTGATGATGTGCAAGCCACTAAGATGTGGTACATAACATCTGGCATATTACAGAAATGTTAAACATTGTAGAACATTTCTATTTAAGTGATAGAAGGAAGTAACAAAATATCAAACGGAAGGTACAAAATATATAGATATCATGTTTCAGTTATAATATAGAAATAAATCAATAATTTAATTATTGTAATGAGACAACATACATGAGAGAAAATAAATGTGTCTTCAGGCATTATTCTATTTAGTTTACTGAATTAGATTTCTACATTTGGAACTCCATTTCCAAACCTGTTTAAGGTTACTCTATCATGTGGCTTCAGATCCAGATTTTGTCATGCTATGTTGATCTAGTGAATAAGCAAATCCATAGTTCAGGGTGAAGGAACACTAATTTAGAAACTAGAGTTAGAAAAAGTTACATGATCATATCTCATTTCATTTTATTCTAATTCACCAATTTGCATCAGTAAAAATTACCTTAAGAATTATAATATCTACCCTGAAAAATACTGTCTACCTTATCTTGACTTTCCCCATCAACAAGCCCTCCCTCCCAATATGCTGACTATAATTCTATTCATCCCAGTATTGTCAGTACTGTCAATGGGAATGATAGGTGTTGTAATCCAATCTCCAATCTCCAAGCAGGATCCAATATATTATTTTATTTAATTAGGTTGCAGTATATGTGGCACAAATGGTTGGAACTGAAGTGATACTTCTTTCATTAACAGATCTCCTGAAGTGTGAATGAAAAGAAAGAAAACAAATTCAATGTTGACTCAGGCAGGATCTAGAATATTATATTATCTTTAGCACGTAGGCAGAATAGAATCTGAGCAAATATTTATTCAACTAGAGAGCTAAGCTGGTAAAAGTTCAGTGGCAAAAATGCTTATATAAAAATATCAAAGCTTTCCTCAATTCCCAAAAGAGAAATATAAGGCCCTTTATCACATTCTCCTATATGTGACATGAATATGTTCCAATATATGCATGAAGATATGGCAGAAAGAAGCAAGTGAAACTTTGTTTCATCTCCAGCTCACAGCTGAAAGAGTTTAAAGTTATCCTTAGTTGTTCTTAGTTGTTCTAGTAGTGTGTCCTTTTTTCCCCAGACATAATTTTCATTGTGGATATAGTCCAGCCTGTCTCATTGCCTATGTGATTGGCCTATGTGATTGGTGAGGACTTGGCATCAGCCAGCTTGTCTTAGCAGCTCCACTCCTGTGTCACTGGGATCTGTTCCAGAGGTAGGCTGCTGGGGGTTCACAGGGGTTTGGGAGAACCTCTAGCTAATATTATGTGCAGTTTGGAGAACCCCCAATCCCACTCCTGGCTGGCCCCACCTACCCCTCCTCTCCCAGGAGTCTCCACACAGTCCATTATGGATATAGGTAAGTGCAGGGCGCACGCAGAGGCTTGGGGAGGGCGAAAACCCGGCCTATCGGAAGTTTGGGAAAGCTCCAGAGGGCCATTTTCACTCTCCCAGCAGCTCGAGGAAAGCCTCTGGAACCTAGGGAGGACAGAAACGTGCCCCTCCCGCCATGGTGCAGGAGGCCGACTAGGCCATGCCCACCCAGGCCACACCCACCCAGCAACCATGCAGAGAACCCCTTGCTAAAATTTTTGAAGCCCACCCCTGGTCTGTTCCCATGGTTAGATTAGACATTTCACTTCCACAAAAGGCATCTATTGTATCCATGAAATTTCTGATAGGATTCCAAAATACTTGTGAGGAGTTTTGCAGCTCATTAAAAAAATTTTTAGCAATCTTTGTGGATGTATTAATAGTAGTACTAATATATAATAGTGTATATTCATATGTACTATGAATTCTAATACCAATGGAAAATCTGAGGAGTCAGACTGGGGGAGGTACAGGTATGTGATAACTAAGAGTCAACACCAACTTGATGAAACATGACCAATCAACCAGCTAATCAAATGACTTCTAATGTACCTATATTACAACTACATTTCCATATCACCATTTCATAGTAGATCTAGAGATGGCTGTCTTATTTAGAAGAGAGACTTGTTTCACTTCTTAAGGAAATTTTGAAATGGAAGATTTCATATGATTACCACTTGTACAACAACAAGAACCACAACAGCAAAGTATTTGCTGACCATTTTTAAGACATCAAAATAGTCCCTCTGTTTCATGTACCGATCACTTTTTATACCAGTATTAATTTGCAGTACATAATTTCTAGGGGAGGGAGTAGCCTCCAGTCAATAGTATACTTTTGTGCACATCTCCAGAATCTCCAGAATTTCTTATAATATACTTTATAAGAAAAAGTAGATGAGGAGAAAAAGAATGATCACTTGAATCATTCCTGTTTTATATTAATTTGCTGCAATTTATTTTTTTTCTCATTAGGCTGACAGGAAGTATAAGGAGATCTATTTTTACCCTGTAAAGGGACTTATTTGGCTCCTATTCCTAACCTTCTCAGTTGGTGGTAAATTTGTGGGCAAATGTATTTGTACAGTCACATCCAAATATCCTGGATTTCTAAGGTAATCTTTCTTTCTTTTTATCCATTAAACAAGGCAGGAAAAAAAGTTCTATTTCATTTCCTTACCCAATATTAATTTAAAAAATGTGTATGTTTGTGTGTATGTATATGGGATAGAGAAAGAAAAAGAGAATAGTCTTCTCAGGTCTTTACTAAATTAGCATATGGGTTTAATGGCCATCTATATTCAGATTATTTTCATTGGATAACATCCTTTAACAGATTATAGTTGACTGGGGAATTCTGAGAGTTGAAGTCCACATGTTTTAAAGTAACCAAATTTGAAAAGTGCTGGTGTGGATGCATTTGACAGAAATAAACAAAAACAAGTCACTGAAAGCTTGATAATATTTGGAAGTTACTCAAGCAAACTCCTTCCTCATTCACTAGGGTTTGAGAAGGAAGGAAGATAAAGTATAGTGAGATTTGCTAGAATCTGGGTTGTGTGGGGTTTTTGTTCCTTTGTGTGCCTTTTGCATTGATCCCTAGACACTGGTTGGATTAATCCCTGCAGTATTTTTGGCAAGGTTTTTCAGAAGTGGTTTGTTGTTGCCTGGTTCCTAGGGCTGAAGTAGCGTAATATGTCCAGATTCACCCAGCTGGCTTTGAGCCTAAGGCAAGACTAAAACTCACAATCTCCTAATTTCTAGCCTGATGTCTTAATCATTACACAAAACTGACTTCAGTAAAAGTAATTTTAGCCTTCTCTGTCTGGCCCACATGGTGAAGCTAACAAGGGACTTGGTAGTCATTAAAATCTAGGAGGTAACATCCTATATTTTCCAATCAGAATTTGATTTCTGTTAATGCTAACAAAATGTGTAAGTTTTATGAGGGTAGCAGTGAAATTAAAACAGGGTTCACCTTTGTGCCAGGTTCTATTCATTGGTATGCCTCTATAATTTAGCTTCTATAATCAGGCATAATGGAAATTTGACACTAAGGGACAGTCAAACATAACCTCTTAAAAGCATCTTTGTTGCTTATGCACACAAGTATAATAATGAGAACTTATAAGAGTATTCAAAATTCATTTGATTTTAAATGGAACAATTTGTACCAGATAAAATAATGAGAGTGAATATCTCTATTTAGGTGGCACTGCCTGAACAGATGGGTTTATCTTCAGAACATTGTTCTACTTTCTCACTACACACACATGCAGTACCTTGCTAAACAGGCAGCTTACATTGAATCAATCCATTGACCTATACAACTCACTGTTTCATAAGACCATTATGAATGAAGAAAATGAAGGCTAATTGGAAGGCTGCTTTTTGGTTTTCTTCAAGGTCTGTGTGTATAAATATATCTAATGGGGTCAGAAGGATAAGAATAATTGTCTTGAGGCAACAATCATTTTCTGTTTACAGAGTGTAAAGGCAATTATCCACCATATTATGTAATCTCAACTGAAAATATAACCTACCTATGACAAGAATAAAAGGTAACATTGATTTTATCCTACTCTAGGACACTCCAGGCTGTGGAGCTAATAACTTAAAAGAAATGTGTTTTGAATTATTTCCAGTTTATTTAGATTAGTCAGTCCCCATAATTTAATCTTACTAATATATGTACAAAGTTTTGAAAATCTGAAAGGCTCCCAAGTCTCATCCTCTTTTACTATAGTAATAATTTCCCCAAATTTTATATAACCCCTTGTTAACCAGGAATGTAATGTCTTTCTGATTCTGATATGTGAAAAAATATGGTTGTATATCTGACCTCTGTAATTTAGGGAATGCTAGAGTCTTTTTAAAAGTAGTAATAGGGAACATTTCCCTAAGCTCTCACATGTGAAGGAAGAGACCTCATCTAAAGAATATTTCAATATTTGAAGTCATGAAATGAATTAAGATTTCTTTTATTCTACCAAGTATATACAATTAATTAAAATAGAATGCCAAGAGTTAGTTCAATGTTTTGGTTTCCCTCAGATTTCTATTTGCTGGGCCGCTGATTTCAATGGGCAACTTAATTAGAAAAAAAAATGACTTAGAATGCAGAGAAAAGAAAATAGTTTATATTCTTTAAAAAAAATCTATTCAAAAATTTACAGAAGACTTGATATTATTACTTCCAAGAGACTTAATTAACAAGAACTTCCATAAATCCAATGAGCAATGACTGTGGTAATCAAGAATTTTGAGGATGTGGTTTGGCAAAGAAAAAAAAAATCTTATTTAGCAAAGCCAGATTTTGAAACCTCAACAGTCTGAACGAAGATAATAATAATTTCTTATTCCACTTTCACAGAGTAAAGAACATCAATCCTGGTTACTGTGGCTATACTGGTTGCTAATATGAAAATGTGATTTCAATGAAAAGTTGTACACATGTTGTCTTATACTAAGTTTAAGAAGAAATATGTCCCAAACATAACTTCTAACTAAGAATTTTTAAAAGGAAGTTATTTATGTGAATTCTAGAATGAACCAATCTAACTTGTATGTCTCTGATTAATAGAGAATTTAATAATCCACTAGTTACAGCAGTCCTGGTCTTGAATCATAGAAATATATTTTAAAACAGATTTAAAAGGAAGCATATCTAAAAAGACATATTTGGTCAATAAATCCAAACAAAAGTTTGCAAAAATGGTGTAGTCTTGAAAAATAGGTAATAGAATTTTCATATTCTTATTTCACATGATATTCTCCAGTTAAAGATTCCAAAATAAAGAAAAATGATACTTTTCAACTGAGCTCAAATGAATGCAATGGACATTATCTGATCCTATTCTGTGATTGGGTTGGGGACACAATTTATCAGAGAGGTCAGAGAAATGTTAATGAAAGAGAAGTCTTTCAAGTGGAATGAATGGCTAAGGGCTATCTGTTTCATAAATTGAAATGACGTGCTTCCTTATTTGAGGTAATTTTGAATGCTATTAAAAGATGGAAAATTGATTTGGACTTTCCAGGTCAGACATCAGGTGATATATACCTGTACTTGCACTTGGCTGACACAATGTTTAAAGGAATTAGTTAGCTATGGCACAGTTGACATATGTAGCTAGGATAAAATCCCTTTTCATTCACATCAACCTTTGATCTGTTTCCATATTTATAAGGAGATGGAAGAGTGAAGAGGGAGCAATCAGAGCTTTTAACAATATTAGATTTTCTTTCATGCTGAATCAATCTTCAAACCAAAGAAAAAGGAACATTAGTCGCATTGCTATCTTTCATATTTTCATAAGGAAAATGCAATGAAACAATATGTTACATACATAATACACGGTTCCTTCAGACATATTAGGACTGCAATTTCCATAATTTCCAGAATAGATGTGGTTGGGAATTCAGAGAAACGTGTTCTCCAGAATCTGAAGAATGCCTCATTGCAAAAGGTTATACGTTCCAAGATTTTTGTATTGCTCTTACAGAGATTAATTGTGTAGCAGTTTTTGATGTCTACATTGGAAATAAACTTAACCAATGTTTAAGAAAATGCAAATTTTTAAGCATCACCTTCTCCAATCCTTTCACAGTTCATTTCCAATCCCATTCTAGAACCTAACTTTGTCATCAACTGTTTGTTCTTTCTTCTAAGGCAGAGGTGGGGAACTATGGCCCCTTTAGGACTTGTAGACTTCAACTACCATGCTGGCTGAGGAATTCTGGGACTTGAAGTCCATAAATCATACAAGGGCCATAGTTCCCCACCCCTGTTCTAAGGCCTTTCCCATATTACCCCCAAACTCTTATTTGCTGACTAAGAAGCAGGACAATGATAGTAGTTCTTCCTTCTAACTAGGTTTGTTTTTATCTCAGCCACTACAAGCCCCACAATATTCCCCTGATGACAAGGAATGGCATGGTAGAGGCAGCAGAGATAATGAGTGGGCCTGAAAGAAGGGACAATCTTCATTTTTGGCACTTCTTGGATTGCTCAGGAAATGAACTGATTTGATTCCAGTTCAATTTAAGGAGACTTGAGGATATTTATTCAAGCTGGAATATAACAAGGTCCAGTTATATAAATAAGCCCTCTCTGTGAGATACTAAACAGCAATTAAATTGTTTTTTATGTTTACTTCTTTTCTCTAGCTTAATCCTTTGGTTGTTCTTTCTTTAACGATATGGAACAACAATATTCAGTAAACCTAGATGGGTGAGCCATTCCTGACCTGAATTTTAGCTTTCACTTAAACAATTATAACATAACTTGTGAAAATACACAGATAAAAATAGAAACAATAAATCTGATTTTCTGCTGTTTTGCTCAAAGAATACAAAATCACTGAAATGATTGACAAACACTCGGCATTTATTATTTTTATTTTTATAACTCCTATTCCCAGTCAGGTACCTTTCTAATATGTTGGATAATCTATAGCTAGCAACCACTGACTATAGCCGTAAAATCAAGCAGAGTCATAAATGCTTCTTAGGGAACCAAAAATACTCTGATGGTAAATGTCTTGGCCTTCTTAGTACATTGCCTTTGTCAGATACATGTGCTTGCCAAATTTTTTAAAAAGCCCCAAAGACAATTTTCATACACTGGTTCTGTGAAGATTGCAATTTTTTAAGATGAGAAATGAAAGTTATTTTTAGCCTTTAAAAATTTAAAAATACTTGGCCTTTAGTTGATGCCAAGAATTCAATATTGGGAGGGCAATAATTGGAATAGGGGATTTTTGGCAGGAGATAAGATCCATCTGCTTTTGCCTTATCTCCCAATCATGAACTGTTTGAAGAGCTATGTGATAGGTGTATCAAGAAGATTTATTTATTCTTAGAATACTGAGAAAACATTGCAGCAATGTGATTGTCATACTAGTATGGATTAATGTATGGATGTTAAGAGTTCAGGATTGAATGTACTGTTTTTCTAATTATTTGTATACTGAATACCAGGGCTAATAGTTATAGGAATAGTTATTGGGATTTCTATACTTCTCTAATTCTCCCTGTATCTCCAAAGTGGAGAAGAATACAGGCACTTACCATATTTTTTGGACTATAAGACACTCCGGACTATAAGATGCACATTAGCTTTAGAAGAGGGAAAAAAAAAATCTGCCTCCGCCTCTGCTGCCCATTCGCCGTGACCCATTTGTCGTGGCCCATTCGATCCGTTCGCCATGGCCCATTCACCACTACCACGGCCTGTTTGCTGAATAGGTGGTAGCAGTGATGGCAGCGGCGATCCCTGCTGCCTACAACAGCTGATTGGCACTGCCCCAACCCCTCCCCCCACCACGATATTCACTCTATAAGACACACAGACATTTCCACCCACTTTTGGGGGGGCAGGGGGAAGTGCGTCTTATAGTCCGAAAAATATGGTAGCTCTACATAGGCCTAAGTAACTCAGATTTTCTTATCACTTTAATATTGTTTAATAAACCTTATCTTTATTTTTTTTTCATGTTAACCTCAGTCTCAAGAATACTTTCTTTAAAAGGTTATACTCTTGACTTTAGGACTTCTTGCACTACATGTCATTTCCGCTGTATAAAGTTATCTACAATCCAACAAATATGATGGAGTAATTAGTACCAGGAAGAGTTAGAGCTTTTGGAATAATCCATGGCAAACTGTTATTAATTTTACATGCTAGGTTAGAGAGTGGATAAATGAAGAGACAAATAATGCTTCTTAAATCTTTCTATTCATATCCAATATTTTATTTAAGTGGCAATAGCCGAGTGAGCTTAAAATTGTTCCTTTAAGACAAGGCTTTTTCTCGTATCTTTATGATTTTTAGTTCAATTATCCCTTACTGAAAAGATAATTCTTCATTGCATGGAGAAAATGGATGGGAAGATGCTGATTCTATTGTGAAAGCATAAGGAAAACAGACAGTCTGATCATAAGACTTCAGCAAATGATGTATGCAAAGATAAATGTTTAAAATTGGGCTGGTTATACATCAATATTTATAGCAACGGGACATGTGATGTCAGTGGATAAGATTCTAAAATACTTTTGAGAAATCCTTTTACATTGCCAATATAGATACTGTATACTTTCAGTTTTATTTATCTTAGGAACTGCTAATAGGATTATTGAAGAAATGCCACACTGTAAAGCAATATAAAGCATTTTAATGCCCATTAAATGTAGGCAGGGTGCCTACATTTAGGTGCAGGGTTTTACACAATTTGTCTCTATGTGCATCAGGGATGAAATGCTACTGGTTCAGACCAGTTCTTCCGAACAGGTAGTAAAAAATGCTACCGGTTCGGGCGAACCGATATTTCCAGCTGGGCAACGATCAGCTGTGATGCGCGATTTATATTAGCTAGAATCGTCGGATTTCCTGATTTCTAGTAAATCTAAATCACATGTCACAGTGGATCCCCCCCCCACTGTTCTACCTACCTTTGCAGACTCAGAAAGCTTCAAAATGTTCCTTTTTTAGCGCTTCGCGGGTATGCACTCAGTAGCAAACTCACAGAACCAGTAGCAGACTTCAGAGGATTTCACTGCTGATGTGCATGTGTATGTATGTATACATGCAAAAAATACACGCTCTATTTCTTCCACATCTGTTGCTGGAGCATGTATCTTTCCACTATTAAATGAGTTCAGCTACTCAGAGTTGCAAATACATTTGATAAACGAACAAACAAATAAATGGCATAAAAGAAATATGCTTTTCTCTTCTAAAGGTTACATAGTGATGCTTAGTATGATATTGATCCCCATGTTACTAGTGTCCCTTAAAAACCTGTCAAAAAAAAGCTTCTATGTGATAGCACATTCATCCTGGAGAAGGCATATGTATGTGGTTACTAAAACTCAATAACAAGTTGATGGCAGATAATCAAAAGGGTATTTTATTACACAATTGGTGTAAATTATGATTTATGTAATGGTTATTCAGAAATATAAAATTGTGATTTTTTAAATTATTGGACGACCCATCTGGATGTTCTGGAATACTTTTCACCAGTGTGAAATTAACACCTGTAATTCTTCTGGATCTTCTACACCATTTCAATACGTTGTAACAGTTTAAAAGTCCTTTATGTCTTTATAATAAGTGGTACCATCTTAGTGTCAATGAATATTCTGATCTTACAATGGCCAACAAGTTATGAATTAGAAGATATGGAAGTATAACATTTTCTTATTTTTCTTACTCAGAAATTCATCTTGACATGCCTTCAGCTCAGATACTGGAGATAATATATAGACTTTATGACTAATCTTGTTCTTATTCTAACTTGTCTATTTTCTTTTAATGCTATTCACAATAATAGTAAAATTACTACATTATTTTATCAGAGCAGTTTTCACTGTAAAAAGGAATCCTGAAACTCTGTTAGATGACTTTGCCTTTTGACATTATGGAAAAGGGGGAAAAACCCTCATTGGTTTAATTTTATATACACATTAACACACAAACATACCAGCTTAACTTTTTCTCTAAGCTAAAAAGCTGCAAATATTCTTCCCTCTTGATCATTATTATGTTCTTTTTGTATATTTTCCCTCTGCAGTGCTGCTTTAAAATGCAGTATAGGCACTCTTCCAAGCATTATCATGCAACAGATTTGTAAAAAATATTATGATAATGATTTATTCTTTAGGCATTATTAATATTTTATATTGCTTTACTAAAACAATCAAAGCAGTGTATAGTACAACAAATTAAAATAAAAGCCTAAAGGGCAAAGCATTAAAACACTAGAACTCAATATTGGCAACTTTTAAATATTTATTTCCTTTATTGTTTAGATTTTTGTCTGATTCCAGCATGGATTTGTTTGTTAGGCCCCTCATTAGTTCAGCTAAATTGTAGCAGCCAGTTGATTTAAGAAAGTGAAATAGGCCCAACCTGACTAATACTACCAAAGGAAACTAGTAGGAAATTCCAAAAGTATGGTGGCACCTTGGTATTCAAGTGCTTCAAAATTTGTCAAATTTGGTACTCAATGCATTTTGACATGAAAATGTTCTCCCGGTACTTGTTGTTTGTTTAATACTCGACACATTGTGATAGGAAGAGGAGGACGGCCATGGAGAATGGACAGGAAGTCAGCCAGGCTGGGAATGTCGCTGCAAAAGGAAATGGGGGATGGCTTCAGAGGGTGGACAGGAAATTAGACATGCTGGGTAGGTCACTGACATAGGAACAGAGACAAATGGAAGTCCTTCCTGGCTGAAACAAAGGGTCACATGTTAAGTCATATGGATTGTTTTCATCTTTTTTAGGACTCATTGCACCTCCTGGAACCAATTAACAATGAATATTGTGGTACCACTGAATAAGGAATTATGGGAAGTTGAAAAGATAGCCCAGAAGAAGGCAAGGGCAAATCACTCCCATTGGTTGCCAAAAAACCCAAGTGGAAATGTCTAAAAAGTGATCCTAAAGGTTCTTTTTCAAAAGGCAACTGGACTTTGTTTTTCCTTGAAGATATTTTGCTTTTCATCAAAGAAGCTTCTTCAGAACATTGCGATAGTCTATGTGAAAATATTGTATCAAATCCTCTATCACAGAATTGTTTCCCTCTGCCTGGAAGGAGAATTGTTAAGAAATCAATAAGTAACACATGTATGGCATTTCCAAGCCTCAGATAATCTAGATTTTGGACTGTTGGCACTCCTGTGATGTTACTGCAACAGAGAATATTCGATTTATAGAGCTGACTGAATCATATTATTTCCAATTAATATGCATTTAAATGAGAATGTTGAATTAAACAATGAAGAGATTGTGATTTGGTAGGGTTATTGTTGGGGCTAGCAAATCTGAGCTGCAAAGATGACCATTAGATGACAATAAGAATCTAAAGTTTTGAGTTTCACTTTATTTCCATCTAGTGATCTCTCAGAGCTTTGCAATCCAGATGTGGTACCTGTAATCATCCTATTTAACTGCATTTGGTTGTCATTCAAAATTTTATTTATTTACATATGGATCTTCTAGAAATTTTAGCTATTAATGGAATTATGAGATAAAAAGTCAAATAACCCAGCAAGAATATCTTATTGGCTATAATAAATATGATATAAAATATTAAGAATTTTCTTCAGCTCTTCCTATTATGTATTTTGGGAATAGCAGTGCTTTCTTGCAATGCTTACACATTACTCAGAGGTGGATTTCAGCAGGTTCTGACCAGTTCTGGAGAACTGGTAGTGGAAATTTTGAGTAGTTCGGAGAACCGGTAGTAAAAATTCTGACTGGCCCCGCCCCCATCTATTCTCTGCCTTCCAAGTCCCAGCTGATCGGGAGGAAATGGGGATTTTACAGTATCCTTCCCCTGAAGTGAGGTGGGAATGGAGATTTTACAGTATCCTTCCCCTGCCACACCCAACAAGCCATGCCCACCAGCCACGCCACGCCCACCAAGCCACGCTCACAGAACCGGTAGTAAAAAAATTTGAAACCCATCACTGACATTACTTCAAAGGAACTTTAATATTGGTTATAAGGATGCACACATTTAAACATTTTTCATTGTTCTTTTTTCCTCTGACAAAAACGTAGGAAAACTAGTCATCCCTTTCCAACACCAAGAAAGCTCCCTAATTCGCTTGAAAGACAGCACACAGAGAAAGATTATAAGCTTTGTGGGAGGAGTGCCATATTAGTCAATAGCAGCCAAAAAACAAATTATATCCATCCGATGAAATGAACTGCCTTTTAATAAAATCTGTTTGTATGAAAGATGCTACCAGAGACCTTTTGATTAGAAATTTTGAAATTCCAGATGTTGAAGATCTGGGGACAGACATTAGTACTGCTTTCATTTCAGCACCAAATAAAGGCCTGATTGGTTCCCTTTCAAGTGCTGAATGTCAGTAATTTGGCCAGTATTCTCTTTTCATTTAGATCACTTATATATGGATTAATTATCCTGCTTAACTGATTGCATCTTGCAGTTCCAACCACATTTTGCCACAATAAACTGTGGAAAGGAGATTCTGGAATATGGAAGCAAAGAAATCACAAAAGAAATGAAAGCCCCCCCCCAAAAAAATTATCAAATAAACTGAGATGAATTAGAGAAATATTTAAAATGATGTGAAGGAAAATACTACGGAAGAAAATGTGAAATCTAAACTACAGCATATAAAATTCTATAAGATCAGTTGATGCACAGCACTAGGATCTAATCCAAACTGAAGCTTTTCTCTAAGAACTACAGTATAATATAGTGACGTTTATTAATTACATTCAAATTTTCTACACATATCTCATCTGTCTCTTTGTCTGTGGTACCTCTACCCTAGGGGTGGGTTCTAATTTTTTTTACTACCAGTTCTGTGGGCATGGCTTATTTTGTGGGTGTTGCTTGGAGGTCATGTGACTAGGTGGGCGTGGCTAGCTGGTCAGAGTCATTTCTGGAAGGTCCTCGCACTTACGGCCAGTCCTCACACTTACGACTCATTTGTTTGCTTTTAACACTGATCAGCTGTAGGACGGCCCTTTGAAGCCCTGCGGCAAGAGTTTAAACAGTTTTTTTTCCCTCTAGTCATCAGCTGGAACTCAGGAGGCAGCAATAGATTGGGGGTGGAACCAAATAAAAGGTAAGAATAACGTGGGGGGGTGGGGGGGGATGGGAGGGCGGGGGGGAGAACCGGTTCGGTGACGTCATATCGTCACTGCTACCGGCTCGGCCGAATCGGACCGAACCGGGAGGAACCCACCACTGCTCTACCCAGACAACCCTCCATTCTATTTATCCTATTCAAGCAGGACATTTTGTAGAATTCAACAATTAAAGCTACAAGTGGATGTTCTTTTTTTATTTAGCATAAATAACACTGTTGATGGAAGATTAAGTTCTGTAATATGGACACATGGAACCCAGACAAATTATATCTTTGGGATGCCTAGACAAAGTAACAGAAGAAATATGAAGGGGAAAGCAGGACCAAACATTGTGTCTCTTGGTACAAAGATGTACTATAGATACATATCCATGAGAAATCTGAAAAAATCTCCCTGTCATCATGGCTCCTAGTATATATCCATGCCCATTCTGGTGGTAGGAATCTTGGCTGACAAATCTTTGGCATGTATGAGTCTGCTTTTGCATGTAGATGATCTTTTTCATCTTATTATCTTTGAGCATCAAATTATTTAATGCTGCACAGTTTGGTATGCATTGTTCTTAAAGGAGCAGTAATTAGTGCTAATGGCATTGGGAAACAACATAAATTGAGGGTTGTTTAGTGTATATTTTATTTGATGCATTTACAAATGTCTGTACTGCTTCTATTTCTCTATGCACTGACTGTGGTTATTGTCACTGTAGAAGCTGCCACCTTAATAATATTTCTCAATAGGGGCCCAACTTGAAGAAATACAAATCCAATATGTCTTCTCCCTCAGAAACAGCCATAACACAAATATTTCAAACTAGCATTAAAAATATTCAGGATGCAGGAACAATCTAAAAGAATTAAAGAGATCTCGACTTTTCTTTTTCTTAATTTCAGCATCTAACAGTAAAAATATATTAGTTGCATTCCTTATATGTCTTGGATGTATAAGCAAATAATCAGAATTATAAAATGAGCAAGCAAACAAACAAACAAATGCTTAGGAACAATTAGTAATATATATCCTTTCTTCCTGGTAGCAGTTTACAGGATTGCTTTAACCTCGTTCCAGCTTCATTTTACACATTTTTAAAGGGTATATAACAGAGACTGATATCCCTTCCTTTACATTACTCTTACATACTGACAGCATCAACAGGCAGGATTATTGTAAGATTAAAATCTCATGTGGTCCTTCATAAAATCTCACACAAATCAATAAAATCTTGCAAGGTTACAGTTGCATTGCTAAAACCTTCTGATAGTTATCAGCTTTATTTGTGAAGGACTGAAGCGAATTTTCGGGTGTCTCGAATACACAGGCACTTATTGTCCATCATGCTATACAGCTAGGAAGTTTCACATGTAGTTTAAAATGGAAAATTTGACTGTCAACTATCTCATTGGTTGAGACAGCAGAGGAGACTCCTGGGATACCTTTTTACCAAGAGTATAATTCTACTGAAAATTTCACGTGGATACAGAAGTGGAAAAGCCAGTTCTAACAATTTCGCACACAGGCAGCATAGGAAACCTATCCCTTTTCCCTGATCCTCCCATTGTCCATTTGTCTAGCCAATCAGTCACATTCACGTTGTTTTGGGAATGGTCTCTCCACCTCGGACTTTCCCAGTGGATGACCTTGAGGTGTGGAATCTGTCTCAGGCTTTGAGCTGGCAAATTTGCATTCCTTTACCCACCCCAATACCCCCCTTGCATTCCAATGCCTTCCCTCCCCCCTCCCATTGCTGATGTCTGGTTGCGAGCAAGGGTTGGGTAGCAAGCTGACCATAACAAACAGGCAAGTATATACAGAAGTGTGTACAATATTGCAGACAGCACTGAATCTCTCCTGTTCACCATTAACTGTTCTCAGGTGTCCGAGCAACTTTGTTTAGCTCCTACATTACTTTTTGTTAGAAAATTCTGTTTTATTCTACAGAAATCTTATGACAGAAAGTGTTTTTAAACATATGATTTGAAAAGCAAAGGAACAGGAAAAGGTAGAGGAACCCTCCTCTATCCATCTAACATTATGTTCCACTACCCTGCTTTAAAGCTGAAACCTAAAAGGAAAAAAAGGAAATAAACAAAAAAGACCAGAGTGGTAAGAGATATCACATAGATTATTACATTACCGTACAAATGAAAAGCATTTCTTGCAAGATGGTACATGGCATCTCAATGTGACTAATTGCAAATTACATAATTCTTGTCACTAATAAAATAATGGCATGATGTGTATTGTATTACTAACTGAACCTTCTAAAGTCAGCTCTAGCTGGAAAGAAGTAATTATTATTTATTAAATTTTTATTATATATAAATCCCTTTAGGGCAGGGTTGTCAGACTCATGTCATCACAGCGGTGTCATGTGACATATTGGGACTTTTTTCTCCTTTGCTAAACCGGGTGTGGGCATGGCCAGTACATGAGGCATCCGGCCTGGGGCCAGAAGTTTGACAGCCCTGCTTTACGGTATCAGTCCATATAAGAAAACTCAAAGTTGTAAGAGGAAAGCAATGCTTGATTCACAACACTTGGAATAGTCTGGAAGACTCAAAATAGTGCTATAGGATTTTGTAAATATTAGACCCCCCTCCCCAAAATGTATGTTTTTCCATATTTGAAACAAAACACTTAAACATATATGTTCCAACCATAGGGCACTAAAAACTTTCTTTGGAATCAGGTTGCATGAAGACATTTGTATTTTGATACCTATGGGAAAAATCAAGCTTAGGGCTCTCTCTGTCAATCAGACTAGCACTGATGACACAACAGCATCCTTCTCCACATCACAGGACATTAAGCAAGCCTATTTCAGGCAAGGCAAAGGCTGTGTACCAGTACCAGTGCTGCCATTCCACATTCACTCCAGTATTTACTGACTGATAGAGGCTTTATTCTGTTGACTCTAAGCTAATATTTTGAACACAAAGAGACTGCAGACCAAGTGTTACTATCTTCCAAGTACAAAGCTCTGCTTTATATAAAGGTAGTCCTCAATGAGCCTGCCCATCAAGATAATAACTCACGACAGTTGTAAATCAGATCACCCATGTGGTCAATCCAATTTTATGACCTTTTTACAGTGACTGTTAAGTGAACACCATGACCATTAAGGAAACCAATGGTTTGTTGGGGGGGGGGGGTTCCGAAAACTGGAAATAAATCCAGTTTTTGGCAAAACCATCATAAAATGCAGTCATATGACTGTGAGATGCTGAAAATGGTCTTAAATGTAAGTCAGTTGTCAAATGCTTGAAGTGTGGTCATGTGACTGCAGGAGGAGGGGACCGACTATTGGAACTTTGAATCTAAGTCATAAGTACCTTCTGGGAGATCCATTGTAACTTCAAATGGTCACTAAGTGTTCGGTCACAAGTTGAGGACTACCCAAATAATGTTTGTTACATTTCCCCCAAATAAGATCACAGCTGAGCATGTCAACAGGTACTTCTATCTCACATGTGACAGTTTCATAATTTGCATAGTCATGAATGGCAAAATCCATCATATCCTTGGGAATATAGGGAGGTTAGATTATTGATCGAGCTACTGAGCTACTGAGACATTTTCTATTCTGATGGCAACAGCTTTGAAAATCTGACTAATATCACCTTCTTGCTAACACATATGATTTTTAACTTCAGTAAAATAAATTAATATTCACTGAATGTATATTATCATAATTGTGACTGTTTTATTCTACAGCATATTCTAAATTGAAACAATAAACAAAGATTACTTATCTGGGTGAAGGTTCATTCTTTGAGCTTCTGGACTGATTTCCAAATGTTTCATTCCCAGGCTAGGTAACATCTTCAGATAAGTTTAGGGGATGTCAGTGTCAGTGTTCTGTTTATAAGGGCTTCAGGTGTGGGTGTATCAAGTGAGGGTCTTGTTTTGGGTCAGCTGTGAGTCATCAGTGAGTCTTTTGTGATAAGGAGATTATCCTATCCTGGTAATGAAACATTCGGAAACCAACCCACAAGCTCAGAGAACAAATCTTCACCCTTATCCTACACCCGAGCTACAGATATTTGCCACTATTGCAAAACATTTATTTTTAGCCTGTGTGCTTAATCATATATCTTCCTTTATTGTGTATATCCCTGAAGTTTAATTGGTAATAGAATAGAGGACATCTTTCTCTTTAAAGATTCAAGGTCTAGGCAATTCAGTTATGAAGTGAAACAGTCACCAAAAAGAGAATGGGACCTTAGCCTTTGGTCAGGAGACTAAGTGGTCACATAAGTCAGTCTTCTCCATATGGTGGGAAATATTGTGTTTCTATTTAAGTTAGATGCCAGAAGGGAAACAATTACTCTATGCTTATAAATTAACCTATGCAAATGTTATGCAAATATGTCTTCTCTTTTCTTCTCCTTTTTTAATGAAGCATATTTGTTTCTGAAATAATACGTACAGTAAATTGAGGTGGAAAACTCACCTGAAAAAAATACAACTGGAGAAAATAAAAATAACCAATTTATTATTTCCAAAGCTAGCAGGTGACCATGAGTCCCTGGTTTATTGTATCCAGACAAGTCAAAAGCAAGTATTTCATGGGCTTTTTATAAAATGTAGATCAAAGAAAATTTGAGCATGCATATATATATATATATATATATATATATATATATATATATATATATATATATATATAATTTGTTTTCTCAGGTTTTCGCGGGTGTTTGTATGTAGGTCTTTGGTTATTTGGGTCTTCTCCCACGTAAAATTGGAAGTGTCTTGGCGACGTTTCGACGAAGTCTCATTCGTCATCTTCAGGCTGGTGTTCTCGGCTTCGTGCTTCCAGGAGCAATGTGAGATCTCAGCTGTCTCTTCCTTTTAACTGCTAGTGGGGGTGTGAGCTGATTGGGTGGGGACTTGGCTGTGTTCTGATTGGGTGGAGGTGTGTTCTGATTGGTTAGGGGCTTGGCTGTGCTCTGATTGGATGGGGGGTTGGTTGTGCTCTGATTGGCTGGGGGTGTGTTCTGTTTGGGTGGGGGCTTGGTTGTGCTCAGCTTAGTCTGAGTTGCAGGGGGATTTGAGCTGGTGAGCTGCGTTGTTGTTGTTTGGCTTCGTGTTTGTGGCCGTGCGAGCTCTTCATGGTGGGTGTCAGTCTGCTTCATGTATGGATTGGAGGGGTTTAAAGTGGCTAATGATGCAGCTGCGGTCTGGCTTCTGGTCCTTGGTCGTGGCTCATTATCAGTGTGGGTTTGAGTCTGCTTTCTTCACCCAAGTACCAATCAAAGAAGCCCTGACAGTTATCCAAAACAAATATAACCCCCCCAAGCACATCTTAGATCTGACCAACCACTGCCTATCCAACACATACTTCATCTATAATGGACAGAAATACAAACAAACAGAAGGAGCACCCATGGGATCACCCCTCTCACCTGTCATTGCCAACCTCTATATGGAATACTTTGAAACCCAAGCTCTAGAAAAATCTGATCATAAACCCAAACTCTGGCTCAGATATGTGGACGACACCTTCATAATCTGGCCTCATGGGAAAGAAAAACTGGACAACTTCCTCACACACCTCAACAGCCTACACCCCAAAATCCAGTTCACCATGGAAACAGAAGCGAACAACCAACTTCCCTTCCTGGATGTCTTAGTCTACAGAAAATCCAATGGCTCCCTAGGACACACTATCTACCAGAAGAAAACACACACAAACCGCTATCTGCACGCACTCTCACACCACCACCCTGCCCAGATCAACTCTGTAGCCAAGACACTCATTTCCAGAACAAAACGCTTAGCTGACGAACAACACCTAAAAACCGAACTACACACTCTTACTAACGTACTAACATCCAATGGATTCCAAAGAAATAAGATCACCAACCTAATCCAAAAAGAAACCCCCACTAAAATCCAAGACAGAGAACAAGAAAACGGCAAAGCCCTCCTCCCATACATAAAAGGCACCACAGACAGAATAAGCAAAATCCTCCACAAACATAACATCAAGACAGCATTCTGCACAAACCGAAAAATATCCACCATCCTAAGGAACCCCAAAGACAAAATTGAGTTAGAAAATCAAGGAGTATATGAAATCCCATGCACCGCCTGCCCCACTACATACATCGGACAAACCAACAGACGAATAAGTGCACGCATAGAAGAACACAAGAACTCAGTCAGAAAAGAGGAACCAACTTCTTCCCTGGTCCAACACCTTAAAGCCACAGGACATGATATTGACTTTAAAAAGACCAGAACTATCGCCAAAACTGAACACTTTAACAACAGAATAATCAGAGAAGCCATCGAGATAGAAAAACGCCCACACAGCATGAACAAACGAGACGATACCTCCCGCCTACCAGCCATTTGGAAACCCGCCCTTATTGACAAACGAGTCCCTAACACGACGAATGACACCAGACCCACACTCACGAGAGCCACACAGGATGTCACCACCACACATCCACGCAGAAAGCAGACTCAAACCCACACTGATAATGAGCCATGACCAAGGACCAGAAGCCAGACCGCAGCTGCATCATTAGCCACTTTAAACCCCTCCAATCCATACATGAAGCAGACTGACACCCACCATGAAGAGCTCGCACGGCCACAAACACGAAGCCAAACAACAACAACGCAGCTCACCAGCTCAAATCCCCCTGCAACTCAGACTAAGCTGAGCACAACCAAGCCCCCACCCAAACAGAACACACCCCCAGCCAATCAGAGCACAACCAACCCCCCATCCAATCAGAGCACAGCCAAGCCCCTAACCAATCAGAACACACCTCCACCCAATCAGAACACAGCCAAGTCCCCACCCAATCAGCTCACACCCCCACTAGCAGTTAAAAGGAAGAGACAGCTGAGATCTCACATTGCTCCTGGAAGCACGAAGCCGAGAACACCAGCCTGAAGATGACAAATAAGACTTTGTTGAAACGTCGCCAAGACACTTCCAATTTTATGTGGGAGAAGACCCGAATAACCAAAGACCTACATATATATATATATATATATACGTTTTCTCAGGTTTTCGCGGGTGTTTGTATGTAGGTCTTTGGTTATTCGGGTCTTCTCCCACGTAAAATTGGAAGTGTCTTGGCGACGTTTCGACAAAGTCTCATTCGTCATCTTCAGGCTGGTGTTCTCGGCTTCGTGCTCCTGGAAGCATGAAGCCGAGAACACCAGCCTGAAGATGACGAATGAGACTTCATCGAAACGTCACCAAGACACTTCCAATTTTACATGGGAGAAGACCCGAATAACCAAAGACCTACATATATATATATATCAATTTTCTTACTTCTTCGTAGGGTCTATGTGTGTTTTTCTTCTAGCCAGGTTTTCCCTACGTAGCCAAGGTTTTTTTAGATGAGTAGATGAGATTCTACTGAGCTGGAGCTACAAAAAAAAACCTTGGCTACGTAGGGAAAACCTGGCTAGAAGAAAAACATATATATATATATATATATATATATATATATATATATATATATATATATATATATATATGATATTTATATTTATATTAAAACAGCTCTGAGCTCAGTATATGTCTTCTTAACCAACTGAGACTCATCATAGTAAGGATTATTCAGAAGCAAGCATGAACTGCTTTAAAACCTGAGAAAAAACAGGTTTAGTTTTATACAAAGGGACGCGGTGGCTCAGTGGCTAAAATGCTGAGCTTGTCGATCGAAAGGTCGGCAGTTCAGTGGTTTGAATCCCTAGTGACGCGTAATGGGGTGAGCTCCTGTTACTTGTCCCAACTTCTGCCAACCTAGCAGTTCGAAAGCACATAAAAAATGTAACTAGAAAAATAGGAACCACCTTTGGTTGGAAGGTAACAGCATTCCATGCACCTTTGGTGTTTAGTCATGTTGGCTACATGACCACAGACATGTCTTCGGACAGCGCTGGCTCTTCGGCTTTGAAATGGAGATGAGCACCGCCCCCTAGAGTCGGGAACAACTAGCACAAATGTGCGAGGGGAACCTTTACCTTTATTTTTATATATTAAAAGTGAGAGCCAGTTTAGTGTAATAGTTAAAGCTAGGAACCAGAAGACTGTGAGTTCTAATCCTGTCATGGGAACAAAGCCAGGTGGGTGACCTTGGGCCAGTCACACTCTGTCTCTCAGTTTTTAAGAAAGAGGACTAAGCAAACCACTTGAGCAATGAAAAATCTTGCCAAGAAGCCTGCAGGGACTTGTTCAAGCAGACTCTGAGATGCTGGTATGATTGAACAGAAGGAAAAAAATATTTGTAGCAGATCTCCACACAGTAGAGAGAATTCCTTTACAACAGATATTGAAATAAGATAACTTTAAGGGAAACTCTGGTAACATTCATGGTATAAACACATACCATGGAATGCAACATAGCAGCTTTGATGTATGAGAGGTGTCAAGGCTCTAATTGTTATTCTTCCAAACTGATCCAGTACTTTACTGTGGAAGGAGAGAAAGATAAGGAAGCATAGTACTATACACCCTTGAATCTACTACCTTCATGTTTAGCATAAATCCTATAGGTATCTAACAAGGTATCTAGACTGGCATCATAATAAAAATTCCCACAGTACTTAAAGGAGCCAGTGTGATTATATACCTACCCACACTACTCCTGTCATACTTCCAGAGTAGTACCCTTCATATATCTGAGCTACTCTCAGTCAGTTGCCTTTTGGAACAAAGGGCTTCAGAGATAATGAAGAAACTTGAAAACATGCCATCTTATCCACAGTTTAAATTGTGTGGCTTACACGACACCAACCCAATATAATAGAACAAAAATATTAATTAACCTGCAAATTGCAAATAAGCAATTAATAAAATTTATGTAAAAATACAAGAACGAGTTGGTCAGGAGAGTTATGCAGATTAGTTGTAGAACTGCATTTTTGTTGAGCAATGAGCATTCATTATAAGATTATGTGACCATTATAAAGTTGCCCACCATTACTGTGAATGTCATGCATTCCCCATGGGAGCTTCAGTGAAATTAATTGATGATGCATCATTAAGGCGAACTATTTCTCTGTTTTCAAGTCTCAGTTTACAAACAAACAAATACTAAGCAACTTCACATTTACTGCCCAACTACATTTTGTTCTAACCCAAAGACCTATTTATATCTTTTTCATTTCATCTAATCTGATGTTTCTTTTAACATTTGTTTTCATGTATACAGGAAAAAAATGCACAAAAACATTCAAGCAGCTGAAGGTTATGAAGGATAACCTAGCAGAATAATTTAAGAACTGTAGGATGCAATGTGTAATTTTTTAATATATGTTATTTGAAGAGCTCTAGGATAAGGCAGAAGCCCTCTATCATGACCGAATGTAAGATAGATCTTGATTCAGTGGCAGAATGAGAGATGCCACTGCAGTAAACAATGCTAGTACAACTGTTAATCCTTCTTCCCTTACAGTGTTGTCCCTTAAGTAAATGAGTCCCTTAAGTAAATGAGTGGTTGGTATTGTGTGTTTGTGTACACAGCCAGTGCTGCTCAGTAAAAGCTGTATCATTACCAAATTCCTTTATTGTTAGAGTTGGGAAGTTGGACGTCATTCTTTCTCTTATTGTACTGGTTTTGCAATAAAAATATAAATTTATTTATATATTTGATTTTTATCCCATCTTTATTTTATAAGTAACTCAAAGTGATGGACATACATAATACTCTTTCCTTCTATTTTCCCCACAACAATAATTCATGAGTTGGGTTGGGCTGATGGACTAGAACTCACTGACCATTACACCATCACTTATAAATTGCACAGGCATTCATAAAAGTAATTTTAGATGTTTCTTTAAGAGGTCAGTTAGGCAGATGATCTTTTTGTGGTTCTAATCACAGAATGTGATGAAAACTTCACCTGGCCACTGGCAAGATTGTGTCAAGCATTCTCTCCTCCTCAATAAAGCTAGATTAATTTCTTATATATCTGGAACTGAGGGCCATGAAACAAATGGAATGAAGTCTGAAATGTAAGTGGGGGGAAAAAAAGGCTCAGGTTGAATCCAATCAGACCCAGGATAAGTTTATTACACAATCCATTCTGTAGAAGTGACAATGGCAAAAAGATTTGTGGTATACCTCTACTGAACAACATTTTCAAGCAGAGCTGTTTCAAATAGTGAAAGATTCATTACATTTTGATCTTGAAGGGAGATTCCATGATGCCAAAGCTTCTATATATACAATTTCTGACCAGGTCCTTCAATCATTTTTGGAGATTCTCAGTAGAGTGTCCTTATAAAATGAGGTCAAAGAAGTGGATGTGTACCTTCCAGGTATAGAAAGAATGGTGTATGAAATGTTCAGTAATTTTATTATAATTTTCATACAGATTAAGATAGTACTCTTCTTTCAAGAATGTTTGTTTTTTATACTTTAGTTTTTATTGTGATTGCTGGTGTAATATTGTGTGTAACAGCAATTATAACTAAGTAGGAAAAGACCTGGTGAGGAAAGGAGGTCATCAGTCTAATTGTAAGATAAACTTTCTATATTGTCACAAGAAAATTATTTGGACCTGACTATGAGATCAGCAAACCTTGAGCTTCATTTGAGAAAGTCTTTACCCTTAGCAGCTTTTCTAATCATATATAAACTTTTGTGTTCCTTGCGTACCATTTTTAATATATTGAAGTATTTTATTTATTTATTTCTTTAAAAACATTATTTTACAAGTTTGTAATCTATACAAAGTATTCTAATTATTAGGCAGATTAAAAATAAAACAATAAATATATAGTAAGAAAGTGTTGGGGCCTATCTGCAAGGCCATTAAATAACAGAACTAAAAGGAACTGCAACTTTTGAGGCTGGGTCTAGTAATCATACCATACTGATGGATAATGTGCCAAAGTTGGTGTTAATTCTTAGTGATTATGTAGGTAGACCTTTTCCAGAATGATATTATCCCCAATCTGACTCTTCAGGTCTTCCAGTGATGAACCCATTATTGTAGGAATTGAGACCATTCACCTTACTATTGATTGCCTTCTTGTCCCCTTTCCTTCTACCATTTCCAGCATTTTGTAATTTTAATTTGTTTTTCAGTTTATAATTGTTTTGACAGTTGTACATCTTATCACATTGTAATCATGTGTAAGAGCTGCCTGGAACTTAGCAATAGGTAGCAAATACATTTAATAATAAATAAAATAAGTTTTAGAAAGGCGCTAGATATCCATGATATAACAATTTTAACTTGTTCATTTAAGCTTCAAGTGGCAGCACTGGATTGATTTGTTCTATGATCTATGATTGTGTTCTTATATTTTTATTTAACTATAATGATTTTATTTTGTTGCCAAAGTATTTTAAGTGACTTTATTGCATCTGATTCTTCCACTGCCATCATTCAGGTAAGCTCTCCTTAAATTGTTACTATGGGCAGTTATCACAACTCAACATCCATTGCATGCTGCACTTGTTTTATTGCATTGATGGTGAATTTATTAGAAGAGGGACATTTATCTGAGGAAATGGGATTTCTAAGGTTGGGTTTTTTTAAAAAAGAACATTAAACTGCCCACAGGGACAGCATAAGCATTTACAGTTGAAATAAATGGTCAATGAAATCAAGGTATTGAATGTGTTTAATGAAACTGATGGAGGCTGTGTGCCAGATATCAATACCTATTTTTATTTGAAACAAAATATTTGATAAAAATGTAGGATTGTTGTATTTATTTAACATTTTTACTTAACATGGATGTTAATGGTCACTGCTCACACAATGCAGTTCTCAAGTTATTTGCATAAATGCAAATTCCAATGAACTCAAAAAACTAATAGATATGCTTTCTTCTTTAAAAAAAAATCCAAAAGTTTGTGTATATGTATTTTTAAAATTGATCTTATACATTAACATCCCATGTATCAATTTGTTCTCAATCAGCTTAGGCGGGCAATGTAGAAAAACCATGATATTTCAAGTTTCAGTGCAGCATTTCATACAGTAAAGTTTGGACAATCTTGTAATATCATGTCACACCATGTCATTTCACACCATTTTAAAATTTGCTTTTCTTTGAATTATACTACAATATACATGTATGTTGCTTTGGTGGCTGAACAATTAGGGGTCACAAAAATGTTGCTGTCCCCCTATTTATGGCAAATTAAAATTACATAAGTATTTTTCTGTTAGACATTACTAGACTTTATATTCCTACAAAGTATACTTACATTAAAGCCACTTAAAATGAGGCTTTCATATCTTACCTTCTATTTGAATAATTGAATGATAGCATTTTTAAATTTGCTAGCATTACTATATACTGAATTCTTTAATTTACTATTGGACATTGATATAATCTTAATGATGGTTTTGAATTTTTAAATAATTCAAGAAACTTTAATGTACAGCAATGATCTAATATTACCTTGAAATTTAAATTTAATTTTATACAGTTTGTAAATCTCCTTTCTCTTTTCTTTTCGGTTTTTATTCTTTGCTTAATTTCCTCTCAGTAGTGTTTTTAAGTATCTACTAAAATAAATGAATAACAAAAAACAGCATCAACAAAAAATGGCAGGAAAGCTAATGCCCACATACAAGTAGGAATAAACTAAGGGAGCCATTATTTTCTATCAATAGTATATTACCCCAATGGTAATTTGTTAGAAAGTCCATGCTTTAGATGCTAGTAAAACAAGATCATTACCCTGTCAAACTCCTGGCTCACAGATTGGTGCTGGCCACACCCACGCCCGGTTTAGCAAAGGAGAAAAAAGTCTTGATACGTCATGTGACACTATCATGATGACATGATTTTGACACCCATGCCTTAGATGTTAGTAAAACAAGATCATGGAAAGAGCCAGTATCAAAAATAAGTAGGACGTCCTGTAGTCTTTCTGTTTCTTTTCCTTTTCTCCTTTTGAATTTCCCATTTTCTCTGATATTCTCTTCTTATTTCTTTCTCTGAACTCTTCCTCTCAGTTAACAGTCTGATGGGATGCAGATACCAGAGTCTGAACTGATATCTTCTATATCAGTAGTTGAGGGGTCCTTGGTGTTCACTGAGCTTGCTTGTTTTCTTGAGGACGTTTCATTACCCAAACTATGTAACATTATCTGTGTTCAAAGAACACCAAGGGGCCCTCATAGCAACTCTGAGCTACAAATATACTCCTTTATTAGAAAAGTAGTTTTTAACCATTGTGCCATGGCACATTTGCATACCACAAAAAGTTGGTAGTGTACTGCATCAGCAAGCTAAAATAAATGTGAGGAAGTGCTATGCACAGTCAGAATCCCATCTCCATGACATAACCAGGGGCAGATTGCTTCCATTTTTCCTCTTGAATCTCCAGGAATTCATGACATCATGACCCAGAAACACACGAAATGTGTGTGCTATGAAATGAAAAAGGTTGAAAAGTTTCTCCAAGATAATCTATCCCCAAGATAATCTATCCCCAACCTGTTCTTTCAGAACTTCCATTGTCACACTCATTGCCACTGTAATTTAGTCTATGCCACTATGCTGGCATTTGACCATGAACCACCAGTGACCTCATTGCATTAAAGCAATGCTTTCTCAAGGAGTAACACCAAAGCATTGGCAGAAATACAACCACACAAAAGTAATCAGCAAAATAGATTTAAAACCCGATAAATTAAGACCTTGATTAAGGTTGAAAGCAGGAGTCAATTGAGCTTACTTCAAATGCTACCATGCGAACACTACTGAAAAGGCTTATTTCTGGTTGTCATTTGTCAGAGTGCCTGTGTTGAACATTCTCGAAAAATAGTCTCTTTTGCAGATCTTACTTTAGGATAAGAATAGGTTTGCAGCTATAGAGATCAGCAGTAAAATAAGTTTCTGATTTCTCTTGTTCTTGTCCTTTCCTTATTAAGTCGTTCTTATGGCTGTTGCTTGTGGTGATGATGATGCCAACATCATGTTAAATGATGTGTCTCCATCACAAACATGAGAACAATGGCCAGGGACCATTA
This sequence comes from Pituophis catenifer annectens, assembly GCF_029215685.1. Lineage (NCBI taxonomy): Eukaryota > Metazoa > Chordata > Lepidosauria > Squamata > Colubridae > Pituophis > Pituophis catenifer. The sequence continues at coordinate 238,850,879 of NW_027256882.1, forward strand.
CCTTATGTGCAGTTTACTACCTCACGGATATGGGAACAAGACCAGGCAGGTTGCAGGTGAGGGTCCAGATGGTGTAAACAACAGATGCTGTGCATTTCCTACCTCATCAAGTGCCAAGCAGCTAATTGGGCTTGGAAAGGTAAGAAAAAGGAAGCAAAAAAGGATAAAAAAAAAAAACAGGAAAATGGGAGGGACAGGAAACAGAGTGATAAGTGTATGAAAGAGAAGAAATGAAAATTTAAAACAGGACAGTTATGAATGTAGGGCAGGAGATCAGCAAGTTTGCCTCTGGGATTGGAAGGCAGCATACATCTAGAGGACAGAGAAGCGGTGGCTCAGTGGCTAAGACTCTGAGCTTGTCGATCGAAAGGTCGGCAGTTCAGTGGTTTGAATCTCTAGTGCCGCATAACAGGGTGAGCTCCCGTTACTTGTCCCAGCTTCTGCCAACCTAGCAGTTCGAAAGCACATAAAAAATGCAAGTAGAAAAGTAGAGACCACCTTTGGTGGGAAGGTAACAGTGTTCCATGTGCCTTTGGTGTTTAGTCATGCTGGCCACATGACCATGGAGATGTCTTCGGACAGCGCTGGCTCTTCGGCTTTGAAACAGAGATGAGCACCATCCCCTAGAGTCGGGAACATCTAGCACATAAGTGTGAGGAGAACCTTTACCGTTACCTTTTATACCTCTAGAGATAAGGTCAAAGAAGAGAAGATACTAATTCAGTTCCTCTTATGAAGTTCCAGAGTCCTTGAACAAGAGGAGAGGAAATGCAGCTTACACTTCCTTAGAGCTTTGGACATATAAGAGGTCTGGATGGTTTTCCCTGTCAAACAGACTCAGCAGAAGAAAAGGCTAATTTAGTGAGCCTTTTATTTTCTCATCAGCTAATATTATCAGGTGAATGTCAAAATCCCTTATTTATAATTTATATCTGAGAAGCACTGCCCCCCCCAAAAAAAAACCATGATTAAGAAGTTCACTGTGTCTTATTCCTCTGGAATGCATCCACCCTCACCCAGGAATCCAGATTACATTTCACCACATTTTGTGACTTGACATATTATGTATATTTAACTTCTTGGATTAATTACAGCAATGGTTTTTTGTATTGTTCAAACCCAAATGATAGATTACTTCCATAAGCAGTGAGAACATGTTATATGACTACAGAAGACTCCCTAGTTTCTATACGTTTTATTTTTTTTAAAAAAACCTGTGCATTCTATTGTTTATGGCAGAATCCATAAGGCATACAGTAATCTATAATTCTTCTCTAGTTTTTAGGAGGGCCATGATCTAATAGTTAAATGAATCCATATGCATTGGATAGGCATATGGATCCATATTCTTGGAAATCCATATTCTTGGAAATCCTAAAATAAGCTCCAATTCTTTCTGAATTTAGCAGCAACTGTATATATATCTACTGACAAACTTTAAGTGCCTCATTTATGAACTATAAGGGTTGCACAAGATTACAGAAAACTTTTGGTCAGCATTTTCTAAACGCTGATGGAAGCAATTCCATTTGACTGACACATTGCACATTCAGTCTTTCTATTATTAAACAGTCTGTATTACAGACTGTATTACTATTTCTGTATTAAATTAATTTTTACAGTTTATACATGCTGTGTGTTGACATAATAATGCTAAATCAAGAAAACAACCACATGCATAAAAAAAGCTTTTAGAAAATCAACCAAAGCTTTCTTGAAACTGTAGTATAATTTTTAAAAGCTTAACTGCTGCTGAGAACCTGTTCTTCTAAAGAAGAAAAAACATTTTTTCCCAAAATTCACAGATGTTGCATATTTACCAAATGAATAGTTGTGCTTTGCAGTTTCCAAAATATTAGTCAAATACCTGATAGGTGCATTTATCATATTTTTTTTTAAAAAAAACATGATTGGGATAAAGACTTTTCATGGTAATGCATTATAAGGTTTTGATTAACTCTGAGAACGGAACAGCAAAGGCTGAAGAACAGATACAGCACATTGTAGCAAGCATGTCTACTGCTTTTTGGTAGTTTATGTAATCTTAGCCAATATAGTGTCCTCCAGAAATGCTGATATTCCAAGGCTCTGACATTCAGCTTCGAGCAAAGTACCACAAGAATGGAAAAAGCTGAATTAATCTTCAGATAAATTTTAAGATGTCCTTAAAGATAAAGCACTAACTCCTGTACACATTTATTCTACCATATGTCAGAAGAATAACTTGGGGTTCCAACTTGAGCCGGGGTTGTGTAAGAATAAATAAAAATGAAATCCAGATAGCTGTGAGGAAAGGAGAATTATTTAAGCAAAGAGGTTTGTCTATGGGGGTAGCTGAACAGAAATGGGGTAGAGAGAAATGGTTTTGTAGGGGAGCTTGTCTTGGGTATGGAAGTATATACGTGCTGATTCTAGGTGATACTTGAGGGCCGTGTGTGTGTATATGTTGACCCCAGAAAAGGGGTTGATTAAATCAAATGATGTGGATTGGGTATCTTCATTTGGACTGTGAGCATTATAATTACGTTTACATTGTGTTAATTGAGTTTTGGGTGTTTGCTTGTTTATGTTTATAATTTGAAATAAGTGTTTAATTAACACTAATTAAAATGCTTAATAAGAATTATCATAATTCTTATGTTTTCTGTGAGTTTAAAGGATTTTGAAGACTGTTAACCAATAACCTTTTTGGAAAACTGAGTTCGTTAACGCATGATTCCCTATACAATATTTCTAACACAGTTATAAAATTTATAAATTCGTCCCACACATATTACAATGATTACAGTGAATTGGTATCTGATATTGATATTTAAAGGTACTTAGCTTTGAAAGATAAGCATTGTGGCATTTGCATAGCAGATACAAGTGTACAATATTTCTTGTTACAAAGTAGAAGATGGTTGTAGAAAGTGATTAATACTTCTACCTTAATCCTTAATTATTTGAATGAACTTGTTCACATCTTTTCTTTCCATGGATGGTATTGTTATTTCAAGGGGCATCAGAAGCAAGTTACAATTCAGATATTCTAAGTTCAATTTAAAATTACCATTAGGTAAATTTAAAGTCTAATTTAAACTAGACTTTAAACTTACGTTTTCAACATTATTTGTTACTTCTCCAGACCCTCCTGTCCACAATGCTTCACTCTATAGATTGAGAAGCAAGCCCACACCAGAGATAGAAAAGTTGCCTGTCCTGCTTCTCCTAATGCAGCAACCAACCTATTTCTTTTAATAAAAAGCAAGCTGGCAAGAGGAGAAGACAGTGACCTAATCTCTTATACCAGGTCTCCATACAAAAGATTTAGTTTCTTCAGTAATGATAGGTATTTTAAGGGATATCAGAAGGACAAACTATAATAGGTAAGGCTAAAGATAAAATCCAACTGCACAGATTTAGGAATGGAATGAAACCATCTCTATCTACCTTACATTAAATTCCCCACAGAACCTTTTGGGCAGGGTAACAAATGGGGTAATATAATGTCTTTTGAGATCCAAATGCTCAACAAAAATCTGGAGAAAAAATAGGGTTATTAGGAAAGCCTCCTAAACTTAGATTGTGATCTGAGGTGGAATAAAGTTGACTGAGATTGTTGGTTCATACAGTATTTTGATTACAACTCACCCATATTTACAATTTTCTCCATAAATACAATCCATATAGCTTGAAGATAATATAAAAATTAATACTGAGAAATTAGTCCTTTTTATGCTTTGTTCTCAAAACAAAACCATTCATGTATAAGGAGACAATGAGGCACATGCATTTGGTCCCACTTTTTTCCATCAACAGTGTTATTATCTTATATATAGGAAAAATGTTGTCAACAGAGCTCCTTAGTTCCCTGGACGTTCTTGCCATAATTTGGGAAGTTAGAAAATCAAAACTCTTTAGTGGCCTAAAGGCAACTCTGGTTAGAATAAAAATATTAAAAAACCAATAAAACATTGAAGCAATAAATACTCATAATAATAATAATAATTTACAGTTAAAAAGATGGGAGGAAGAAAGCAGGATCCATATGGTGGGAGGTGGGGTCTGGTCTTAATCTGTTCAATTGCCTCCAGTGTGACGCACCCTGTTGGGATGCCAGACCAACTGGGAAAGCCAGGTCTTCAGGCCCTTATGGAAGGTCAGAAGGATGGGTGTGGATCTCACCTCAGAGGTCATGATATTCCAAAGGGCAGGAGCCATGCCAGAGAAGGTTCTTCTTCTGGACAACACCAGCTGAAATTCCTTGACCAATGGGGTCTATGGCATGCCCCATCTGCCAGCACGGGTAGAGCAGGTCAATTTCATTGGGGTGAGACCAGTGGTGGGTTGTCGCCAGTTCGGACTGGTTCGCAAGAACCAGTAGTAAAACTGGTGGGAGACCCCGCCCACTGCCCCGGATGTCATCATCAGCGATCTGCACATGTGCAGAAGCTCCTGCACATGCACAGAAGCAAGGTGCATGCGCTCGCTTCGCTCGCACGCGCGATCCCATTGCAAACCGGTAGTAAAGGTAAGTAGAACCCACCCCTGGTTGAGACAGTTTCTCAGATAGTTTATACTAATACTGTACTATTTTAAGTAGTATTACTATTTTATTCTAATAGTATTAAAATACAAAATTATTCATAATTAGATCTATGAGTGAATCATACTCCTTGGCATGTTTTTGTCAAATTATTTTATGGAAAATTGCAATGGACACCTGCAAAAGTGTCTTAGGATGCATAACTCTTAGTCAAAAAAGCCTGGAAAGATAATAGGGGCATGCCATGCTATTAAAGTTATTTTTAAAAATAGAGATGGCAGATAGTCATTTGCTTCCCCAGAGTGCAAATGATTTATTCTATCTCAAAATATCTATTATAATTCTCGAGTGCTTCAATTATGTATCTGTCTTAAACTCTGCTCAATATGAGAGAATGAATGAACTTCTCCCTTTGATGGTGCCATTGCTGTAGTTTTAATGACCTGGCTAGTTTCCTTGCCATGTACTTCAACAGCCCAATACTTGGGAATTGGGTAACCTTGAAAGATTTAAGTTCAAAACTGAAGAATGTTCAAACCAAAATTAGGAGTAAAAATGGATCAAAAGTATACAGACATTTTATTTGGAGTTTAGATATATCAAAACATGGAAAGAACATTCTTCAATCCCTTTCAAGCTAATCAAATACCAACATTCCACATTCTGAAATTAATTTTCACATTTTAGGGGCTAATAATTATTCAACAAGATCTCTAAGACATTAATTAAATTGAGGATTAATAAAATGCAACTAAATTAACATGTAATAATCTAGAAACAGGACATAAAATGGATTACTTTCAGGAGAAAATTTTGGCAACGTAAGACTTAATTGGCAGAGGCTAACATTTGTATTCAAACTGCACTGCTGTTTAACTATCAATAGTTGAGAATCTCTCCCTATGATCCTTTTAGCGAATTAATTTGGCTATAATCTTGAGGCTGGATGAGAGCTGTACTTTAGCTACCACTTGATAAAAATCTACTCCTGACTGGAGAACACAAAATTGGAAAAACCCAGTTACAATTGGTTTCATGTCTGGATAATTGCCAATGTTCAAACAATGACTATTCTACACTCCTTTTTCTTCTACGTTGAGGCAATGTGTCTGTTTCTAATTTTATTCCAGGTAGAGATGTGTGGATGAGTGAAAATATAGTCTGTATCAATGTCCTGCAAATTTAAGAGAGGAAATACATCCCTTTCTCCAATAAATCACATTTTATAGATCACCTTTTAAAAAAATATGCACTTAATCCAGGGGTGAAATGCCACTGGTGTGCTCCAGTTTGGGCGAACCGGTAGTGATAAAAACTACCGGTTCGAGTGGACTGGTAGTAAACAAAAGCTACCAGTTCGAGCGAACCAATAGTTAAAAAAAGCTACCGGTTCCTCCGAACCGGTATTTCTGATGATCAGCTGTGCAGCGGGGTTTAGCTTTGCTAGAAAGCAGGAAATCCTGCTTTCTAGCAAAGCTAAACCCCCGCTGCACAGCTGATCCCTTCCCCGCTGTTCTACTTACCTTCTCAAGCCTTCTTTTGGTGCATACTGTGCATGTGCATGTGCACAGCATGCGCCAAAAGGTTTGCGAAGGTAAGTAGAACAGCCGGGGGGGGAGAAATCAGCTGTGGAGCGCATTTTATGCTAAATCGTGCGCCACAGCTGATATCCCCCTAACTTCTATTTACCTTCCCATGCCTCCTTTTGGTGCGTACTGCGCATGCGCATGCACAGAGCGTGCATTTGGCACGCAGTGCACATGCACGGCCAGCAAACCGGTAGCAAACCGGTTTGGATTTCACCACTGACTTAATTCCTCACTCTCCATTTCTACCCATATTTAGACTTTTCTTTTTGGCATTCAACTTTCTTCAATAGATGGACATCCCATCCTATTATGAGAAGATATAGCAAGATGTGAGTACTTGGGGTGAAAAAGGTCTTTGAATTGCAATTCATTTCAAACTGAATATGAGGCAACAGGGTAGTGTTGTTGCAAAAACAGCAAATACAATTTTAGGCTGCAATAACAGTATACTTTCTAAAACACAGGAGATACCTGTTCAAGGTTATACTATGTTTTTAGCATCTACTTCAAGTAATATGTCCAGTTCTGGGCATCAAAGTTGTGGAATAGTCAGCATAGATTTGAAGGAAGGCACAGAATTTAATTAATGGGCTAGAAACAGAATTCTGTGAAGAGAGATTATATATAGTATGTATGTATGTATGTATGTATGTATGTATGTATGTATGTACATATGTATGTACATTCACAAATGTGTAGTATTTTACTACTAGATCTTTTTTTTATGCTTGATTAAACAGCACCAAGATTTTCTTCAAGAGATGCTTTTAGGGATTTTTTTGTCTCTGCAATCTATGCCTAATTCAGTCTAATTTTGAAAATAATTTTTATTTTGTTGGTTTTCCTACTTTATCAAATTTTGTCTCATTCAAGAGTTGTCCTGCTGATAGACAGAATCTTGACCAGCCTAATTACTGGTCAATATTATTGGGTTAGAATGAAAATTTTTCAGTATTATGAGCAATAACTGACATTCATACTGTAACTATATTGTAACATATATTTCTGTTTTTAAAAAGGCTACAAATTATTTTATATTATTTATTATTCCCAACATAGCACAATGTTTAAAAAAATTATGAAATGTTTCTCAAACTTTGTTTAACTGTCTGTCCATCAGCAGGACATCTGTCATAAATGAAGCTTCAGATCCTTTGATATATCAATCTAATGTGCCCAATTGAATTGAAATCTGATTAAAAGACTTGATTTTGTTAAAATAACGAACAGATTCTCTGCAGATTCTCTTGTCTGAAGTGATTTTCAACTTGAATTGGTTCAGTTTATACATTCACATCACATTTCAAATATAATACATTTTGGAGGGGAGTTATCTGGTATACTTTCAACATTATGTTTGATATGCAGCCATCTAGAATCATCTATTGGTAAGAGGGGTGGCATATAAATTTAATAAATAAAATGTTTTGTACGTTGAGTTGAACATTTGACCTGAAATTTAAACCCTATTGATTCAAACCTGATTGTTTTCCAATATCAATGGACATGAGATAAAACCTATTTTCACACAATACTTAACAAAAGGAACTATGATTTAATAATAGTTTTTTGAAAGAAGTAATTAGAATGATTATTTTTGCGGATCTTACCACTTTTCAGATATGTAAAACTAGATTCAATGGCCCTGTCCTCATTCTGCAACTTGAAATTGAAGGATAATTACCACTTCATTTTCTTTGAAAAGCCTCCTGTAATCGCTCCAATGTCAGTTTTACTCACTGATCATGGAAGTAAGATAGCTAGATTACTGGTTTTCTTATCACTATTATTTATTCTGAAATTGTCTTATAATATTTGCAAGGAATTCCTTGCTTTGGTCTTTTAACACTGTAGGACTTTGTGTAAAAATCTATTCAAGAGCAGTTAGAGCTATTTGGTCAGGTCTGAGACAAAAGGACAATTTCAGCTGATTAGATTCCCTATTCTTGCAAGGTACTAAATTTGTATGCATACCTTCATAAACAAAATTCAAACAACTCGTTATAGCAAGAAACACGATAGAAACAATAATTTACAGATATCAAGAGAAGAGTGCATTGTATGGAATAAAGACTGAGTGCTTTGCATATATTATATTGAATTTTATCATGGAATAGGGAGTGATAGTTTAATTAACTACTTCTATCTATATTTCCAGTAAAAAAAATACTCAAAAAAAAATGGATGTAAGAAGCTACACATAGAAAATATTAATGACAATAATATTTCCAACTTGAATAACTTATCCTGAATTTTAATTGGTGTGGTTTATACATCATGAAATGATAAATAATACTCACAGAATTTTAAAAACCGTGAAATTGTGAATGTTGCTATTGTTTTTTTCTCTGTTCAATTTGTAATCAGAGAAAGTTATTTATAATAGATCAACAAAAGTAAGAGAGCTAGTTGTTACGGTGGATAATGTGAGAGACATTATGATGAAGGTAGCTTATTTAAGCATGGGGAATTTGTAATATTCCTATATTTCAGAGGGATTTACTACTACCATGGACTGTTGAATACTGTAGAAATCATTTGGTACTTCGATATTGTTTCCTTTTAATTTACAACTACTATTAGTTTTAGTAACTGTAGTTGTAGTAGTGATGTGATTTTGGAATTCTGTGTTTCAACTGTACTGGTAATACATCCGGATAACATTTTAAAAAAAATACTGTTAGTAGAATGTTTGGAATGCTTTTGGAATGCCCACTTAATGAAGTTCATGGAGATCAATCTGGTATGTCCTAGACGTTCACAACCAAGAAATGTGAATGATAACTTCTTCTATGCCAATCTTAGCAACTCACTTTAAAGCATGCTGCCTGTAATTTAGTAGGTATTACAACTATTGACACTGCTGTCCCATACCCTTTTAACAACCACCTAACTTGGTGGTAATTGCCAACATCTGATGGAAGTGACTTTGATGGCTTATCTACAAAAAATGGAGAGACAAAGCAAGAGGGAGGAAGGGAAGGGAAGAGAGGGAGGGAGGAAGGAAGGGAGGGAGGGAGGGAGGAAGGGAGGGAGGGAGGGAGGGTATTCCTTTCCAGCAGTCCTGAATTTCCAGCATTTTGTTTGCATTGATTTATTTGGCTCATTCCATTGTAAACATAATGGTTGATTCACATTCATTAAGATAGGTTCATTAAGGTAAGTTCTATTTATAAATGAATATATAATTGAATACTTTATACTTTCATTTTTCCAGGACTTTATATATTCCAGATGGATTGAGCTAATCATTGAAAGGTCACTATCCAACATAGAACTAAATCTACTAAAATCAATGGACTTGAGCACATAAATTCTCAGTGAGATTTTGGCCAGAGTAAATAATATGTCCTTGGTAAAATAACCCTGTCAGATTCAAATGCAGTATTTTCCTAATCAGGGCAATCTGCTTTCTCGGCAAAACATGACACCGTGGGCCAATTTAAATAGTGTTGGGGGAAAAAAAGAACTCTGTATGTTAGTTTAAATCCATTGACAACAACTACAAGGAGGAATCTTACTTTATAAAATGACTCTGTATCTTGGGAAGGACGAATAGTAATAAAATAAAATAAAATAAATGATCTTCACCATGACTTTCAAATGCTCTGTTTATGCCCTATCTCTCTTTGGCATCCACATTAACAGCAGGAAACAATTAAGCATCCTGCTCCAATTTCATTATTCCTTGTAAATAAGATTATGGGAAAGCAGTTGATTGAGGACTGTTAATCCTCAAGGGCTCTGGATTGGCATATATATCAGCACCATGGAAAAGAGAGTTGGGAACTTTTGGAATTGGCAGAAAATCTGGGCAGAATTAGATGAGCTCTTTACAACAGGCATGGGATGGAAGCATGTTTTATTTTCAGCATTCATTGTTTTTCATTTACATTAAGGCAAACTTCTCCAATTTGAGGCCCTTCAGTTCATTTGGGGTTGCAACTCCCAGAATGGACATTGCCTGTGCTGACTAAAGAATTCTCAAATTAACATTTCTGCAAGGTGTCTGGTTGGGGAGAGCCTTCTCTGTGGGGGCCACTGCCCTCTGGAATGAATTACCACCGGACATACGAAGGATCCCCGACCTCCGCGCCTTCCGTCGTGCAGTGAAGACCCTGTTATTCCAGCAAGCCGCTCTGATGGGATAAATGATTTTAATTTGGTTTTAATGGGATTTTAAAATTGATTTTAAAATGAGAGTTTTAAATTCGGCCTATGATTTAATTATTTTAATCTGCTTTTAAATTCTATTTTGTACATTGTTTTATTATGGCTGTTCACCGCCCTGAGTCCTTCGGGAGAAGGGCGGTATATAAATAAAATAAAATAAAATAAATAAATAAATAAATAAATAAATAAATAAATAAATAAATAAATAAATAAATAAATAAAATTAGCAGTTATTTATAATACATTCAAATTGTGTTTCATGTTCTTAATCTGTCTTTTCATTTCCTGAATTGATCTGGAATGAACATTGCTCACAGATTGAGGGCATGATATTATTTGGACTCTATCTTATGAAAAGAATCAAACATTTCAAGCACAAATATCTTAACAATATGTGAGAAGGACTCTTGTAACTCTACCATTCATAGTCCAGAGACTGAAAATAAATTATGCCACTCAAACACTCTTTGGATTTAAACAATACATTCACCAGTTTATGTTATTTTGTGATTGTAATATTTAACTTCTTGGGTTAATTTTTATAGTTTTATTTTTGCTTAATAATAATACAGTGTATGTTAGGATTTTGAATTTTTGATCAGATAAAAATAATTTTGACACTGAAGTGATTTTGCCATTTGAAAAGAGTGAACTTTCTATCTGAATTCATACAAAATATTTTCCATTGGTCAAAATGGACATAAAATGGTTTATCTGCTTTGTAGAAATTAGGATGGAGGGATTTCTAGACAGGAAAATTTTGCACATTGTTCAAACTTTCTGCAATCATCTTTCACTAAACCAGAGATTGTCTTCTCCAACCGGAGAAGTGTGTGTGTGTTGCATCATTGCAGCCACCCTGTTGAATTTTTCCATGTTTGCAGACTCCCACTGGTCAGCCCTCTGCATTTAAGTACTCATGTTGCTATTAGTATCATCATTTGTATACTTCAATGAACCAAATTTCAACCAATGACACATTTTTATGAAATGTACTGGACACACAAGGAGGCAGGAACTGAGTGACAATCAGTCTCTAGTCAGCTTCTGACTGCTGAGGAATGTAGATAGACTGAGCAACATTTCTAGTCTCCCATGGTTACGGTCAAACAAGTAATTGCCACAGTTGTGTCACACGGTTGCTTATGCATTCCTCATAAGAAATTTCAAACGATAATCTTGTTTTTAAATACCAGGAGGAGAAATAACACTTGCTTCTATTGCCAGAAAAAAATAGATTTAATTTTTTTAAAAAATATGATTGTGCAAAACAGTCCATAAAATCTTTTTATCGCTGTCAGTTTGTTAGTCCTATAGTGCATTTAGCCTGAATGAGATGTATTGTCACAAGCAGCTATAGAAAAGTCATTTCTGAAAAAAGGTCTGAGGGAAAAGCATTCAATTGGAAGAGAAAGTATGCCTACAAACTTCCATGGTAATAGTTGCAAAAGAGATCTGGCAGTCAAGGCATGGCATGATGCCAGCAACCATACAAGAAAGCTGTTATCATTTTGATATACAGGAAGAAGAAAACACATGAAGACCATTGTTTATAAATAAGAAGACAAACAAATCTTATTTTGGTTTCTTCAATGTAAAAGGTTGGCAAGGTTTCCACCCTCTACTATGTGATATTAAAATTGTTAATTGTAGTAATAATATTCTACTGTACCACAGAATTAATAGAAGTGGTGATTAAACATGTTTAGTTTTATGTTTTTATTATATAAGGGAACGAAAGTATAATCACTTAAAGAATATATCTAGAGCATGGTCTCAGGAGTTCCTTCCAGCTCCTTAAAAGCTGCTCTATTCTGGGTCATGTGACTAGGAGGGAGTCACATGAAAATGATGTAGTTATCAACATTCTAAACTACCCCCAAATTTCTGAGATTTTTATTCTCCAAAATCCCCAGGTAAATCCATCTGTTTCAATCTTTTTTAAAACTAATTTGTCCATACTGCATTTAGTCTTGTTCGTTTCTGATGCTGAACTTACTTTGTAGTCCAGGGGTCTCCAAACTTGGCAACTTTAAGACTTATGGACTTCAATTCCCAGAATTCCTCAGCCAACATGGCATACCCCACATATGGTTCCAGAATGGCTGGATGAATTCTTCTTCTTCTACACTGAATAACTACAGCTGAGCCTCTTCTCTGGCCTGTGCCACCAGCTGGTCATCCCTGCTGCAGCTGTACCTCTCCTCCAGTCTGCGTGGCCAGCTCTTTATCTGGGCACTCCTTCTCAGATTCCCCCAATGACTTCACCTCAACCATCCAATTCCACCCCTTTCATGTCTCCCTGGCATTCCCCTTAGTTCCTCTCAGATATCCCTGGAACCATATCTTTTTCACCATCCAAGGCAACGCCTGAGGGAGCCATCACGCCAACGTCAATATTTTGGGCATTGACTACAGTGAGACACTTAATCAAAAGTGCATAGGATTGTAACATTACATAATAATGAGAAAAAAATGAATCTATAAAAATCCACAGTCAAGACACCTAATTTTCTAGGTGCAGAATTGAGCAGTCTTCCTATATAATGGACTTTGTAATTTAAAAAAAGTAACATCAAGTTTTATAATCCAGATATATCCATGCATATTATTTTTTTCTTTCAAAGTTATATTAACAGTGAATAAATTAAACAAACAGGTTGCCAAACAAGAGCATCTGTAAGCATAATGAGATTCAAATTCTTCTCTTGGAATGCTAAGTTCATACGGTATTGCACAATTGTACAGAAAGTACGTTGACATTCTAATTACAATCTAGGCAAATGTAATATTATTGTCATATTTTATACAGTATGGCTAAATTTAAATTCAGTAAAGAGAGAAGTATTACCACTTGGTTTATTCTTCCATATTAATTCAAAAGAGGAAGATTGCAAAGAGATTTTTTGTTATTTGGTACTGTAGGAGAAAGAAAGGAAGAACCTGAGGGTGGAGTCAAAAAAGGAATCAGCCTAGAATCTCTACATAGCCATAAACAGATTAAATCCAACTCCTCTTGAATTCCTGTGCATAGAGATGAGTAGTAATATATCAGTTTACCGTATTTTTCGGAGTATAAGACACACCTTTTTCCCCCAAAAAAGAGGGTGAAAACCTGGGTGCGTCTTATACTCCAAATGTAGCCCCATCCAACTTCTCAAACAGAGGTTTCAGAGGCTGTAAAAAGCATCAGAAAAGAAGTTTCAGAAAAGAAGCCCCCAAACAGAGCTTCAGAAAAGAAGCCCCCAACAGACTTTAGAGGCTTTTTTTCTGAAGTTCTGTTTTGGAGGCTTTCAGAGGCAAGAAAAAAAGCAAAAAAAAAAAAAAAAAAAAGCAAAATACAGAGCTCACAGCAAGGAACCTGTTGCTAAAATTCACCTCTGGGAACAGCTGATTGGGGGTTTTCTGGAAGGCCAATCCACCTGCCAGTCTGCTTTTTTCTTATTTTCCTCTCCAAAAACTAAGGTGCGTCTTATACTCCGGTGCGACTTATACTCCAAAAAATACAGTAATTGAAACTTCAAGAGCCTTGATAGTACAGGGGTTTAGTGCACCCTGTTATTAACACAGCTGCCTGCAATTTCTGCTGGTTCGAATCTCTCCAAGGCTCAAGGTTGACTCAGCCTTCCATCCTTTCTAAGGTAGGTGAAATGAGGACCCAGTTTGTGGGGGCAATAAGCTGACTTTGTATAAAATATACAAAAGAATGAAGGCTATTGCTTAATGCATTGTAAGCCGCCCTGAGTCTCCGGAGAAGGGCGGCATATAAATCAAATAAAAAAAAAAAAGTGTAGTTCTGCTCTTTCGCATCAGTTAGTACTGAAAGAATTCAAGATGCTTCCTTTTCTTTTCCCTTCAAATCTCTCTTTTTATGCTTCTATATTCTTTCTCTCGCCTTGTTTGTTTATTAGAGCTGGAGGAACTTAATACTTTTTTTTCCATTTTGTTTTACGTTTAATGATACCAATTGTTTATGCTCATTTTAGTTTCCTCTTCCTTCCTTTTACCATAATGTTCAGAAAACAGTGAAAACTTTCAAGAGTGTTCAAAATTAGAAAGTAAAAGGATTGAATGAGTAATATTATCTCCACCTTCATGTTTGTAGTTTAAATAGGGGCTTTGGAGAAATAACATTTGAAATGAGTTATTTTATTACTATATTTACCTCCCAACAAGATCAATACCGTATTTTCCGGCGTATAAGACGACTGGGCATATAAGACGACCCCCAACTTTTCCTGTTAAAATATAGGGTTTGGGCTATACTCGCCATATAAGACTGCCCCTCTTCCAATGCACACCAAATAAAAATTAAAAAACATCAACTGGCTCACCTACAATGTAAAAGCAGCTGTGCTAGACCCAAAATGGCCCCTGCAACAAGCAGGAACCTCACACAGCCACAAAAAGCCCCCCAAAAAAACTTTCACACTCTAAACACACACAACACAACACAACTGGCTCACCCACAATGTAAAAGCAGCTGTGCTAGACCCAAAATGGCCCCTGCAACAAGCAGGAACCTCACACAGCCACAAAAAGTCCAAAAAACCAACTTTCACACTTTACACACACAAAATTCCACATACAGCTTTGTGAGATTTTGTGTGTTTGTGTAGTTGGAGTGAAACACTACAGAAACACACTAAATCTCAGAAAGCTGCACAAATATTGTTTTATTTTATTTTATTTTTATATGAAAGCTAAATTTAAAACTTCCTAAACTTTAAATGGCTAGGTCTAAAAAAGAACAACTAAAAAAACCTCAATTGACTCTTTTTTTTAAAGCTCCCAAAGGGGAAAAAAACTTATCCAATAGAACAGGGGTCTCCAACCTTGGCAACTTTAAGACTTGTAGACTTCAACTCCCAGAATTCCTCAGCCAGCTTTGCTTTGCTGGCTGAGGAATTCTGGGAGTTGAAGTCCACAACTAACTCCTTGCTTGATTGCAGGCAGGGAGTTGCTTGCTTGCCTGAATAGATTCAGGCAAGCAAAGCAAGGCAAGCGTTGGGACTAGCAGCTGAGGTAAGCAAGCTGGAGGGGGAAAACTTTTTCCCTTTTACATGGCTCTGGCCATCCCAGCTGAGTTGCAGCGAACTCAGCTGGGATCGTCAGAGCTGGGATCCTCAGAGTAAAAGGTAAAAAACTTTTTCCTTTTACGTGGTTTCTGGCGATCCCAGCTGAGCTGCAGGGAACTCAGCTGGGATCGTCAGAGCTGGGATCGTCAGAGTAAAAGGGAAAAAACTTTTTTCCTTTTACGTGGTTTCTGGCGATCCCAGCTGAGTTGCAGGGAACTCAGCTGGGATCGTCAGAGCTGGGATCGTCAGAGCTGGGATCGCCAGAGCCATTTAAGGCTCGTCAGAGCCTTTCGGGCTGGTCTGCCTGGTTACAGGAGAACGACACCCGGCGTATAAGACGACCCCCGACTTTTGAGAAGATTTTCATGTGTTAAAAAGTCGTCTTATACGCCGGAAAATACGGTACTATTTTCTACACATTTCAGCCAACAATAGACCAGCTTCATAAAGCAGAGGTCTTCAAACTTGGCAGCTTTAAGACTTGTGGACTTCAACTCCTTGTAGTCTGGGAATTGAAGTCCACAAGTCTTAAAGCTGCCAAGTTTGAAGACCTCTTGTCATAAAGCTACCATGAAAGAACTTTGACTCTTAAATCAAGTTCTTTCCCCTTCTTTATCTGAGGCAGACAAAGATATTTGCATCTATTTGGGGTAGGAGTGGAAGTGGCAGAGTGCCAAGCCTGAGCTGTACATCAGATTGGGGTAAGGTGGTGGGATCCACCTTTGCAATTGCCTTCTGCCTGGCTCATGAATTGTGAGGCCTAACATTGTCATATTATAGCAAAAAGTTCTCCTGATGCTACTGAATCTGCGTAATCATTGTTTCAAAGAATTTATGTATGTATGTGTGTATTTATTTATTTTGTCAAGCATGTATGAGAAAACAAGTATAAGTGTGAACATAACATATAAACAGGTACAAGTATATACATAAGAAATGAGTACGAATCAATGGGAGCAGTAGGACAGTAGAATTCATCTTTTGTGGAGAAGGGGGAGATTTTGAAGTCAGTGTTGATTCCTGGTGAATCCCTGGACTTTCCTAGTTGCTAATTCGATGCCTAAACTACTACACCAAGGTAAGTAATTCTGAACAGATAGTGGTGCCAAATTAAAGAAAAATAAATGTGAATAATACTATGTGGCACCTACAAACCTGCAGCCATAAGTTTTCCTGACAAAGCCTGGATTTTAATTTCTTCCCTCCTACCCTCACCTCCGCACACACACAACAAATGTGAAGTTTTATAAAATATTCCATACACTGATGCCCCATTTCTGGGTAATAATGATGAGTTCAAATTTTGTTGGTGGACGAAATGCTGTGAAGAAATTTCTCATCTTCATTCATGACAGTCACTGGCAGATTTCAGCTGTTTAAGCTTTTATGTCTATTGTCAGCATGTAAGGAACCTATCTTGCACAAACCTTCCATTAATGAAGAACAACAATAATGCGAACCACACATTCCTGTGAAATGCCAAGCTTGATTTCCTTGGAGTGATCTGCTGATTGTTCTCAATCAGTTCATCAAGGTTTTTCTTGTGGAGCTCATTGGTTGCTATCCCAGGTTGCCAATTTGTTCTTGATCACATAAATCACCTTTTATCTTCTTAACTCTTTACACTTTATATTCTTTAAGTCATTAACCCCCCCCTTTTTTTTGCCCAATGGTGCAAAGTACTCACGTTAACACAGTAATCACCATAAACAACCTGCATTCAGCAGTGAATTTCAACTGGAGGGACTTCTTCAACAATCAAAAAGTCAATCACAGCACATTGCTTAAAGCTTGCAGGTGAACATTTGCTGCAGGATTCTTTTTCATGAACAATAGAGACATAACTTTTTCTCAGAGTTATTTCCTGTCAAAGGTGCTAAAGAGCATATCATAGATTCTGTTCTGTTCTGTTCTGTTCTGTTCTGTTCTGTTCCATTCTGTTCTGTTCTGTTCTGTTCTGTTCTGTTCTGTTCTGTTCTGTTCTGTTCCATTCCGTTCCATTCCACTCCACTCCATTCCATTCCACCCCATTCCATTCCATTCCATTCTACTGTGAGGAAATTTATTTTTCATTCAATTTGTATACAGGTAGTCTTCAAGTTATGATCACTCGTAAGACAGCACTGAACAAACCGGCTTAAGACCAGCTTACAAAGTTGCAACTGTCACAGTGTCCCTATGGTCATGTGATAATGAGCTGGACTCTCAGTGTCCAGTTGGCATTTGATTAATTTAATTTAATCAATTTAATTTAATTTAATGAGTCACAGTCAGGTAACCATTTCTAACATTTCTTTCCGACTTCCCATCAGCAAAGTCAATGGGGAAACTGGGAAAAAGTTGGAAGTTGCTCCTGCTTCTGCTGCTTCTTTACCTGCCCATGCTCCATAGCACTTTCCCATACCTCACCGCATTCCTTCATACGCCCATCCTTCTGTAGCACCTGCATACCTTTGAGCTCTGGAGTACCTGCCCACAGCACCCCCTACTCTCACGGCACCCACATACTTGCCAGTGTACTTCCCTTTCCTACTTAACAACCCATGTGGTCCTGGAGTTACAACAGTAACTGGGACTGTGGGATTTCCATCACTTAGCAATGAAGACTAATGTCACACTTTACAACCGTATTGCTTAGTGATGGAAATTCTGGTCCCAATTGCCATCGTTCCCTGAGAACTATCTTTACAAGTCAATATTTAAGGGGTAAACATCCAACAATTTGTAGTCTCACTGCTAAAGACCATCCTCTTCTCCATGGTGAGAGCTGCTTTTAAAGGTGTTTTGGAAAAGGCCACTTTTTAAAATAACCCATGATGTTTAATATGAGAAGTATGGCCATTTGCAACTCGTCAGATGAAATGAAATTGTGCTACTAGAAAACAGAATAAAAGAATCTTTATATATCAGGGTTGGAAACAGGGGTGAAATCCAGCAGGTTCTGACAGGTTCTGGAGAACTGGTAGCAGAAATTTTGAGTAGTTCAGAGAATTGGCAAATACCACCTCTGGCTGGCTCCAGAGTGGGGTGGGAATGGAGATTTTGCAATATCCTTCCCCTGCCAAGCCCACCAAGCCATGCCCACCAAGTCACACCATGCCCACCGAACCGGTAGTAAAAAAAAATTGGATTTCACCGCTGGTTGGAAGGATGGTTGGATGTATCCCCAGAATCTCTGAGTTTTGCATTTTCTGCCATTTTGAGATGAAGTTGATAGTGAAACAATAATATATGCATAACATAAACTTAATACAATTTTAAGAACAAAGAATCTCTATCCCGATCCTGGAGAAAAAGGAAATTCTAATGCCATTCATCTGTGTCAAGTGGTTCCATCTAATGCTCAATCTTACACCCTCTGCAATTAGTAAATGTAGTTGCCATGCACAGACAGTGTGCCTACTCATACAATAGATGACAATACCCAAACCAGGAATATAAATACAATGGTAGAGAGAAATGACCAGATGTTGCATCCATTTCTTAATGTTCCATCTAATTACAAGCTCTTTTCTCTCCCACTCGCTTTTGCTTTTTGTTCTTTATCAAGTACAGTTTTTCCAGCTGAGAATTTCTAGTCAGCTAACATAGCGAAGACACAGTTTCCCATTGAGGATAATTATACATAGCAAGCAACATTTTGCTGTTGCAGTTCTCTTGCAATAGAAGATATAAGCCATGCATTACGATATTGCGGATTCTCCAAGGATCTACAAATCACCTTAATCACATCTCTGATACTAGGCAGAGAAGATGAACTATATATCTTATTCCTCCTGGCAGATTGGCAGACCAACATTACATATTCAGCCATCATTGAGAGTGTGTACTCAAGTTGCACCTGTCATTTAAATATTTAAAACAATTCTAATTATTAAACAGATTTCAGGTCTAAGATGATAATAATAAACAATATTTTGATTGGGGGCTAAATCCAGAGATAAAAACTTGTTCAGCCCAAATTATTCCCTTTATTCTATGTATAAAATAGGGTAGTGTTACTTATCTCCCCCCCTTTGGTGATTTAGCAATTGTATCTACATTTTTTAGTTATTTTATACCCATTTTTAATTCTCAGGATTTTATTTTGTTGTATTGTATATGTTACCTAATCATTCACTGATCAATAACTATAAATAAACATTACTCTTCTTCTACTACTTCTAGAAAGCAACAAGGACACATTACTACAAGAAAAGCTCTGGAGAGTGTACGAACAAAAGTTTAGTAGCCATATTGATATACCAAAATGCCTCTTCTAAAGAGACGGATGGAGAAGGCTATGTTTCTGGGCTGAAGGAGCGAAGAGGCTGGTGAAATCCTTGAGGCACAAATTACTCCCACGAGTGACTATATACCACCTGACTATCATGTTAGGCATATATCGCCTGAAAGCCAGTGATGGGATTCAGCCAGTTCGCACCACTTCGGGAGAACTGGTTGTAAACTTTCTGAGCAGTTTGGCAAACTGGTTGTTGGAAGAAATCATTAGGGCAGAGAACCAGTTGTTAAATTACTTGAATCCCACCACTGCTGAAAGCGCTTTTAATCTGAAAGAATAACTAGCATTTACCGAACCCATTGGGATCGCTTGATGTCCAAAGGCAACATCTAGCATAATAAGTATTATGCTAGAGGCAAGTGCTTGGCTTTGTGATGGGCCATCTTTGTTTTTTAATTGTTAAACAAAGCATCAAGGTTTTTGCTGGCATATTGGTAACCATGTTTAGCATCTTGTCTGCACCATATTGCCTTCTTTATGAAATTCCACCTCTCCATCTGAAAAAGTGAACAGCATCATGTCAAGTCCAGCCCAAGAAGGAGAATAATGCTAACGATCAAGTAGCATGGCTACCACTGAAGGAAACCTTGCAAATATTTGCACATAATTTGTATATCATTGGTTATACAAAGAGCTGTTAACAAATCCATTTCACAGAGCAGTTTCTGTTACCAAATGAAGTCTAGATTCATATCTCGTGTCCTGCTTCTGAAAATAAATGTACTGATGGGAATAAACTTGCCCAAGTGATTAATGAAAAATGAAAAATGCTAATGTGAGCTTTCTTTATGCAAGATCAGATTCTGAAACTGGTGAATGAAATTAATCATTTGGCAAAGAAACGAAACAAAGCAGAACAATGTCTTTACAAAACTGTCTCTTTTACTATCACTAGGCATTTAACAGTGTTCACTAAGCCACCCTTGTAGACTCAGTTATGTCAGCAATACTGAAATGTGCGGTATACGGTGGCTGGAGCAGCCTGTTCTCAGCAGTGCAGAAAAAAGTCAGGCCAAATAACCTTGCACCAATTTTCAGATTATACAGAGCAAATGAAGTCCTTCAGAAATAAATCCATATGACTTCAGTGGGCCTCTCTACATTCAGCTGCTATAGTTTAACATAGAAATAGGACGTGGCTTACCTCAGCAGTTCTAAAGCTCTTGCCCATTTTTCAGACATCAGCAAATACTGGACAGCAAACACCAAAACGAAGACAACCTTTCTCTCCTGAAAAGTAATCAAAGGTGAAAGTGTATGCAGACTGAAGGATTTCATTTGTGAAAAGCAATATAAGAGATTTCTCAGGAGTCATAATTTCTTGTGGTACCATAACCTACATGGTCATTTCATAATCCCAAAATATTTATACTTTCATGTTTTGGGTGGGATGGCACTCTACATGGGGCTACTCTTAAAGTTTCCATCTGAAAACTTTCACTGGTCCAGAATGCATTGGTGTGAGCAATGATGGACATGCACTGGTTTCCAGTTTGCTTCTGGATGTGATCCAAGGGGCTGCTCTCTACTTGTAAAGTCCTGCATGGCATAGAGCTGGGTTACTTGAGGAACTGCCTGTCTCCCATAGTATCTGCATGGCTGATCTAAGCTGGCAGGCTTGGCATGTTTCAGGATCCTTTGATTAAACAAGGCTTTTTATCAAGACTTTGGAAATGTGCCTTCTCTGTCACCATGCCTTCTCTGTGAAATGAAGTTTCCCCTTTGATTCGAATGGCTTCCACCCTACTAGTATTTGAAAGGACTCTGAAAACTCATCTCTTCATTCAGGCCTTTGAGAGGGTGACTGAAGTTCTTTTTCTTCTTTTTCTTTGCTTCCCATCTGGATTTGTTATTTCTGTCATCTCTGCCCTTTGCAATTTGTAATCTGCCCAGAGTTGCTAGAAGTCAGATGGAATATAAATTACATTAATCTGTACTTCCAGAAATATTGAGATATCCCTTTGATATGATTACTGCTGCTTTAGAAATAATGATACAAATGGATTTTGCATATTCATGGAAAATAGATGTTTAGCTTGGAGAGTTAATAATGAAAACTTTATGTCCAGAGGTAAAATACTTGTAAATGTAGGCCTAGCAGCAGGAAATTGCTAAGTATTGTCATTCTAAAAAATTTCAGGAACGTGGCAGTGGCTTGTGTAGAAGAGAAATATAGCTCTTACCAGCAATGGAGTGTTTATAAGGATTACAATTTGGGGTACATAAAATCCCAGGTTTATGCTATTGTACGACAGTACTCTGGACCATAAATAATAATTGCCATGTGTTTATTGTGAGAGGAATGCACTTCTCTTTATCAGTAACTGAATGATTGTAAATATCTATGGGGATTGTCAGTCATCCAGGACATGGTTATCCGAAAAGTGCTTTTTCAAAAGGCAACTGGACTGTCTTTGTTTTTCCTTGAAATATTTCACTTCTCATCCAAGACTCTTCTTCAGTTCTTCAAAAGGTAACCAGATTTCCTTTGTTTTTCTTTAAAGACGTTCAGAAGTGGAGAAGCTTCTTGGATGAGAAGTGAAATGTTTTCAAGGAAAAAAACCAAGAAAGTCCAGTTGCCTTTTGAAAAAGCACCTTTGGCATAACTGAATGATCCTAATAATGAGATATGGTTGGGACAAGGGTGACAACCATGCATATTTCATTCTAGCTAGGACAGCCAATCCTAAAGCAAGCATTATGAAACATACTAATTGCCAACTTTAGAGAAAAATAACTCTATTGGCATGATGGAATACTGCTGATTTCAGCTTTCCCAAGTAATATGAAGAAAACAATTCATAAAAAAGCTGAATAACAAATCTATTATATCATGTGAATTGAACATATCTGGTGATGGCTTTTTCCTCAAATGTTAAAAGAACTCTAATCTCTAGCAATGCAAGAGGGTCCAATTCATATTACTTCTCTTAATTATATTCTTCCGCCTTCTGCCACCAGTAGCCTCTCACCGCCCAGTACGCTCCCATAGAGAGTGTCTTTTGAGGGTGCCGTCGGCCAAACAATGTCGACTGGCGGCCCCCAGGGGGAGAGCCTTCTCTGTGGGGGCACCTGCCATCTGGAATGAGCTCCCCCCAGAGATACGGAGGATCCCGGATTTGCGTACTTTCCGCCATGCCCTCAAAACATTTTTATACCAGTAGGCTGGTCTGGCCTAACTTTCCTTTCAAATTGTTTTAAATTTGTCTTATAAATTGGGGTGTTTTAAATTTGTCTGTGGGCCAAAGCATTTAATGTATTTTTAACTGGTTTTTTAACGTTTGTAATATGTGTGTTTTATCTCTTGGCTGTTCACTGCCCTGAGTCCTTTGGGAGTAGGGCGGAATATAAATTCAATAAATAATAATAATAATAATAATAATAATAATAATAATAATAATAATAATAATCTCTTGCTCTGGATCTGTTTAAACTTGGTTCTCTTTTGGGACTTAAAACGCTGTCAATGACTGTTCTTAACGTATTGTCATTTTCAAAGATTCAGGAGGATTCATTTCAATGCAGAATAAGTAGAACTTGTGGTCAATTGGCTAATATTTATTCAAACCAGGGTCTATTCTTTTTAGCTACAGCAAACAATATTAAAGTATGACATGTAACTACTTCTCCTAGCAGTCTCAAATACATTTTTCTTTTTGCAATGCAAAGTAGGCACAACAACAACTTTCATTGAGTTCAATATGACTAATTTCCCAGAAAAATATGGATAGGATTGCAAAAATTTCTTCCTGCTCTAGGATGTGAAATCCTTAATTCCCTGTGGCTATTTTCTATTCTTCTAGGTTAACACACACTTACGAGTTTTGTTTTTCCATTATGAAAGCAGTTATCTGAGAGATCAAGTCTTTATTCCTTTAAGAAAAAAAAGAGATTATATTCTGATATTAAGTTTTCATTAGGGAAGACTTATATTTTCATGTTTCTCTAATTTGTTTACCGGAGTTCAGATTTGTTCTGTTTTAGAGCATATTTGGTTTTCCTTTCCCTCATGCATTTCTTAATTATGAGACATGTTACAGGGCAAACAGAAAGATATTAAGCTTCATCCTTTCAAAAATGAAATCTCTTTGATTGATCTAGTCACCAGTAACCTTTAAAGTTTTTAGCTGTATGGCTCCCCCCCCACACTACTGCAATTAAGACCTCACCCCAGAATATCCACCCCATCCAGGTCTGAAGAAAAGCCAAGGAATAATCTCTTCTTGAATTATAAGGGTATGGAGTGGTGCCACACATGCTATAGATTAGCATAATAAGACTGCAGATAGGGTTATTCTAATTTCTTGTTTGCTGAGAAAATAGTGATTATTAGAATTACAAATAGTGAGCCATAAATTCTGTAATACAGTGTAAAATCTGCA
This sequence comes from Pituophis catenifer annectens, assembly GCF_029215685.1. NCBI lineage: Eukaryota > Metazoa > Chordata > Lepidosauria > Squamata > Colubridae > Pituophis > Pituophis catenifer. The sequence continues at coordinate 238,874,911 of NW_027256882.1, forward strand.
ATTTTAGTGTCCAAAGCACATGACTGAGCTTCCCCTGGTATGAAGAATGCACTTAGTTTAATACCAGAATCATCCAATGTGGCCACTGCTATATAAAGTAAGACAGTATTTATTTTCTATGCTATCCTGCAACCCCTGTGAATCTCCCTATTTTGTTCTTTGTTCTGGAAAGCCAGCATTTATTCTGTGCTTTGTTAGTTCAGATGCTAGTTATAATTATTTTTTTATAACCATGAAAATGCATTTTATCTTTTCTGATTTCCCCCCCTATTCATTTACTTGTTTATTCTTTTTGGCGGTGGTGGGAGGTGGGATGAGGAAACTTCCTAGCTTTGTGCACTATTCTATCCCCATTCAAAATTCAGATTTGTTCCTCTAGTTCAGATTTGACTCCTGGCCACCGTCACCTGCAGTTTTCTTGGCAGCCGTTTTCAGAATTGGCTTGTCATTGCCTTCTTAGGGTTGAGAAAAATGACTGGCACATGATCTCCCAGCTGGCTTGTGACTAAGGTGGGACTAGAATTTATAGTCTCCGGGGGATAGTCTGACCTTTTAACCACTACACTAAACTAGGTTTCTCCTCTTTCCTTTTTGGTGTTAATTTTCATTCCTTAATTTTCCTATACCATTCCGACTGTGTGATTTTTCAGCATCTGTCGTCATATACAAACTTTGCCCAATTACTGTCACTTATCTCTCTGTATTTTCTTTTTTAAAAAACCAATCACATATTGCTAACAATCCCTTCTCAAATGCCAGATTTATAGAGGTATAGTTGATGGAGGACCGAATCCAGTGGCACTGTCTTTTCAATATTGCACAACCTACTTACCATAGTGGGGCAGTAGGCTATGTATAAGAGATTGCACATATGAAGTCACTTCTGCCTTTCTCCACAAGCATGCATTCACAGCATGTGTTCCTCTGACTTTTCTTCTGATAGAATATAATTAGGCAGGTGTTAGGCTTTTTCTAGCTCTATCATGTATTTCCTATAAACAACTATCCTTTCTGTAAAGTATATAACTAGTTATAAAAGTATATAATGATTTTGCCCAGGTCAGATTCCTGCTTTCAGGAACAGTCACATTTACAGCACAAGAGAGTGTTTCGACTCCAACGCAATAACTCTTGATTAAAGATTTTTTGGATGCCCCAGTGTAATCATACTTGTGTAGTGAAGAATATATGGAGAATTCCTCTTTCACTATTATATCCCTCAGTGATGGGAGAATGAGCATGATGAGACTACTACCAGATTTGGTTAGATTGACACTTTGCTGAAGGTAAGCCAAATCAGTACAAATAATGAGTAAAAGAGAGGGACTTTTTACAGAATATAATGTGTTCAGATACCAAGATCCTACTTGGAAGTTAAAAAAAAAATGAAAACCGGAGATTGCATTTGGCAAATTCCACTGTTAGGATTGGGCAAGTCCAATAAAAATATTTCTATACTTTGGCAATATTTAGAATTTCAATTAATATTTTCCTAATTATCTACTATATGTATACTATCATTAAATATTGCAGATCAATAGAACAATCTAATAGCAATGATCTTTCCTTTGTGGTCTGCAGAGAACATTGTGAATTTAATTAAACAAAAACCTCTGTCAAACAAACACAAATCTTTGGAATATAAAAATGAAGAAATAAAGATGTAAAAAATACCTTGTTTGGGAAACTTTGAAATTCTTCAGTAATCATAACAGGCTTTCAGAAACAGATCATTGCCTTTTCACAAACCTTTCTGAAACAAAGGGTATTTCTCTAAGCTTGCACAACGCATCTGTGCTTTCCTTTCCTGAGGTGCTTTGCAATACAAATCTCCTTGTCTAGCAAGGAGGTAATGCAGTAATTCACTCCTGAGTATTCATCCTAACCAGTGGGATGTTGCCATCAACTTCATTGGTAACTTCAATTAAGAATTGTTGAGTGACGTATTTTTCTGAGCAGCACTTTATAGCTAGCAATAACATAAAAACGATGTTCAAATTATATGACTCTTGGCTCCCAACTAAGAAAGTGACTAAGCAGAATGCAAATGACTGCATAAATAAAGGAAGGGTTTTTTTTTTACAATGTTTCCCATTCTGCAGTTTAACAGTTTCCCCCAAAGTGCCATTTTTACTTGCTCATTTAAACTCCCACACCTAATCAATGCATAAAGTCAACACAAGAAATCAGCATATTCCATTGTTGAAATGGCCCATCATAAAAATTGCTCTAGAGACTGTAAGTTAAATTTTAGCTGACAGAATATGCTTAAGGTGAGAAGAGAAGAACTTAAAATGATAGCATTTGTCAGGCAATAAGTGCAACAGGGTCTCCAAGCAGAATTTTTTTGCCATAAAGTGATTCTGTTTTTTATTGGTAGTTCTGCAGCTAGCTCAGTATTTTAGGACTCTGCATGCTTTGAAAATTATTTGGAAGAAGTGCTTAGATTTTCAGCAAGTATGAGTGTACAAATAGTCCTCAATTTATGACTACAATTGGGACCATGCATTTCCATTGTAAAGCAAGGTGGTTGTTTTATGACTTTTTTTGCTATGGTTGTTGAGTGAATCACTATAGTTAATTAGATCATGCAGTCGTTATGTAAATCCAGCTTCCGCCATTGACTTTGCCTGTTGGACGCTGGCTGGGAAGGTCGCAAATGGCAATCACAGAACACTGAGATGTTCCAACCATTGTAAATACATACTGGTTGTTGAGTGCTCAATTTCTGATCATGTGACCATCAGACTGCTGCAATGGTTGTGGTAAATCGGGGGGCACCGTTTTGCGGTGGTTCTCCTCCTATCTCTCCGACCGGTCACAATCCGTGTTGACAGGGGGGCAGCGGTCGACCCCAAGGCGCCTTGTTTGTGGGGTGCCACAAGGGTCGGTCCTCTCGCCCCTCCTGTTCAACATTTATGTGAAGCCGCTGGGTGAGATCATCCGTGGTTTGATCCACCGTGGGGTGGAGTTCCATCAGTACGCTGATGATACTCAGCTGTACATTTCCACCCCAGACCATCCCAACGATGCCTTGGAAGTGATGTCCCAGTGCCTGGAGGCCGTGCGGGTCTGGATGGGGAGAAACAGGCTTCGACTCAACCCTTCCAAGACCGAGTGGCTGTGGCTGCCGGCGTCCCGGTATAGCCAGCTGACGCCATCTCTGGTTATTGGGGGCGAATCATTGGCCCCCACGGAGAGGGCCCACAACTTGGGTGTCCTCCTGGATGCACGTCTGTCTTTAGAAGGGCATATGTTGGCCGTGGCCATGGGGGGCTTTTTGTCAGGTTCGCCTGATACGCCAGTTGCGCCCCTTTCTGGACCAGGACTCCCTACGCATGGTCACTCAAGCACTCGTCACCTCTTGTCTGGACTATTGTAACACTCTCTACATGGGGCTCCCCTTGGGGTACACTCGGAGGCTCCAACTGGTGCAGAATGCGGCCGCGCAGGGGATTATGGGAGTGACGGGGCGCTCCCATGTGACTCCTCTCCTGCGCGAGCTGCATTGGCTTCCAGTGGACTTCCGGGTGCGCTTCAAGGTGTTGGTGATCACCTTTAAAGCACTCCATGGCTTAGGGCCGGGGTACTTATGGGACCGCCTTCTGCCACCAATAGCCTCCCACCGGCCGGTTCGCTCCCACAGAAAGGGCCTCCTCAGGGTGCCATCGGACAGACAATACCGGCTGGCGACCCCCAGGAGGAGAGCCTTCTCTGTGGTGGCACCTACCCTTTGGAATAATCTACCCCCAGAGATACGAGTGATCTTTTCGTCGGGCCCTAAAAACTTACTTTTTTCAGTTAGCCGGTCTGTCTTGATTTTAGGGTTGGTTTTAAAATTTTGATACTGATTTTAAATTGACAAGTTTTAAATTATGGGCCAAATTTATTAATTATTTTAAATCTATTTTTAATTGCAATGTTATGTATAAATGTTTTTATTTTGGCTGTTCACCGCCCTGAGTCCGAAAGGAGAAGGGCGGTATAGAAGTTTGAATAATAAATAAATAAATAAATAAATAAATAAATAAATAAATAAATAAATCACTTATTTCAGTTCCACTGTAACTTCGAACTGTTGCTAAACAAATGACTGTAAATCATTTGAGGACTACATGACCTACTGTGAATTAAAGTAGATCCTGTTTTTTTCCAACTTCCATTTAGACCTGGAAAATGCATGAGACTGCTTTAAGAATAGTCATGAATTGTCATGATCAAAGAGGACATTTAATTTATCTTAAGAGGAATTTTCTACTTTTGTCAAAACGATGAAAGTTGGGTATCTCAGCAAGCTCCTCCCCATTGGGGAATGCCTCCAATTTGCATTTCTGCTTTTTTCATTGTGCTCAATTTTGTACCGTACACATGCTGCTGCCTATGTTTTTCAATGTTCCTACTTCTCTCTTTTTAAGGATCTTATTAACTCCAACCAGCCATGACTCTCTCATTCTAACTTTTCCTTCATATATTTATTGTGCAACCTGATCTTCATTCATTGTCTCTCTATGGTAGAACTACCTAAGGGTGGTTTTTCTAAATTTTTCTTTTTTCTTTTCTACTAAGCATTCACTTTTGTAGTCAGTCTACATTTGTTCAACAACCATTCATTCTGATTTTTTTTTGTCCCGAGAGACTTAGTTGTCTCCCATATTGCAAAGTGAACTTATACACAGCCTTTTCTGCTCTTGCAACAAACACTCATTGCTTGAAATAGGCCACATGCTGCCTAAAACTCTTCTACCAACATTTGCATCTTTTAAAATTTCTGCATTTTCCCAGCTCTAGTTCACATCCTCCCGAATGACATAAATTCATCTATTTGCTCTATTTTTAACTATTTGTGCAAAATGTGATTCATAGATCTGTTACATGACATTACGGGCTATTTATTTATTTATTTATTTATTTATTTATTTATTTATTTATTTATTTATTTATTTATTTATTTATTTATTTATTTATTTATTTATTTATTGCGATTTATATGCCGCCTTTCTCCCTAGGGACTCAAGGCGGCTTACAAAATGACAACTTCAATACAAATCACAATACAATACCAAATTAAAATCAGTAACCCAATTAAAAACGATTTAAAATTATACCAGTGTATCCCCAAACGGATCAGTTTAATTGGCGGAAGAGCCACGTTTTCAGCTCGCAACGGAAGGAAAGAAGGTCGGGGGCTGTCCTGAGCTCAGTGGGCAATCCATTCCAGAGGGTCGGGGCTCCCACAGAGAACGCCCTCCCCCTGGGGGTCGTCAGCCGACATTGTTTGGCCGACGGCACCCTGAGGAGGCCGACTCTGTGAGAGTGCACAGGACGATGGGAAAACAGCTGGAGATGGTCCTGCAAGTACCCCGGGCCTAAGCCATGAAGGGCTTTATAGGTGAGCACCAGCACCTTGAAACGTATCCGGAGTGCCACCGGTAGCCAGTGCAGCTCACGCAGGAGAGGTGTTACACGGGAGTATCTAGACACCCCCGTAACTACCCGTGCGGCTGCATTTTGGACTAGCTGAAGCCTCCGGACACATCCCAAGGGCTGCCCCATGTAGAGGGTGTTACAGTAGTCCAACCTAGAGGTAACAAGGGCGTGAGTGACCGTGGTGAGGGCATCCTGGTCTAGGAACGGGCGCAAGTGGCAAGTTCCCAGGTTAAGAATGTTTGACTTAAAAACAATGCCTTGACACAAGGCGCAGGTGGTAGCCAGGTTAAGAATGAGTTCCATTATTAAAAATGGCAAATGGGACTCCCCACTGCCAGCTGACGAAATATGGAAGCTGCTCAATGCCCTTAGGAACCACTGGAGCTGAGCAGTCTGTTTTCAGTAGTTCCTGAAAGCACCGCACAGCTCCAGCAGTTCACCATCCCAAGGACCATCCAGCAACATGCAGCCCATTTGAAAGTATGAGATCCATCTTAAATACAAATTTGGGTTAAAGACAGAGTTAGGAATGGAACTTGTTCTTAACCTGACTACTGCCTGTGCATTTTTCCCCTAATATTTACTGCAAATCACAACCAATACCTTTAAACAATAGTAATGCACATTTGGGTTACTGGCTAACATAATCTGATTTTACCTAAAGATCTCCTTGTTCATTTATTTTCCATTTATTCTCATACTTGCTTTGTTTCTCACATAGATTACTCTACCCATATAGAGAAACCAACTGGTCTTTAAGTCCAAAACTGTTTTTTTAAAACAAAATATTTCATAATTCAAGTTTACAATTTGTTTTGTAAGCAAACATCTCGTCAGACATATCATAAGGTTTCTCTCTCACACACATACATTTCTTATTGACCTGCTGAATAGAAAAAATAATGATTTTCATACTTTGTGCCTAGTATAAACTGACACTGCTCTTCCAAAACGTTGTGCCTTGTCACTTCTGCCAAGCATTTTCACAGGCACATTTAACAAAGTAATTCATTTGTCATTTTTTTTCAATTACTCTTGTTAATCTTCATTTGCTATATGACCACAATCATTGCATTCTTCCAAATGTCAGCCACAAGTACTGTCTTCATAGAACCTTAAAAGAGCTGCATGGCCACAACTTCTCACCAGTTAGACTTCCTACACTAAGCGCCATGTAATTTTTTCAACATTCTCACAGGGATGTCTCTGAAGACAAATTGGAAAGTGTAGCTGGTGCGAAATATGGCAATCTGCTTATTGGTAGGTGACAACTACCGGTGTCACATAACCAGTGGTGGGTTGCTACCAGTTCGCCCCAGATAGGACAAACCGGTAGCGACAGCGGCAGGAAGCTCTGCCCATCCGCCTGGACGTCCTGAAATTGAAACCCAGTACTGCACATAACATCAGTTTTGTGGCTACTGTGCTGGCCAATAATCTGAGCAAAATTCAAAGTGGCAGTCTTAATCTATAAAACCATTTATAGGTTGATGCCAGGACTTCCAATTTTATTTAAACTGGTCCATTTAATTCTTTAGAATGTGTATCCTACATTCTTGAGGGCCACCAAGAAAAATCAGGGAAAGGAGGAGGTTTTTCTAAATACCAGGTTGATGGAACAATTAATTTTAGAGATACTTTGTGAACACAGAGCTCTTCTGCAAAGTTCTTACTGGCTGAGGTATACATAGGAAAGTCAATAGTTCATGCTTCTTTTGCTGGGATGGTGGTGACATTTATATTCCACTTCTGAGTCCTAACAGAGTCACTATTACAGAAATGCAGTAAGTAAACACACAAATAATGAAAGAATGAAATGAAAACCTTATCTGCCTTCTATTATTAGAATTTAAAATATTTTTAGAAAACTAAACTTGTTTGTAGAACTCACTGAAATTACATTCCAGGAAAATGTACAAAGACTGGATTTATCCATTGAAATTTAGAATGCATGTGGGATTCATATTTGCAACTAATAGCAACACGAGGGAATTTAGTTTTAGAACCAACAAAAAACAAATAGCAAAAATCAACTATATATTTGCCTCATTCGCATTAACATTGTATGAAGGCCTTGTTATTAGCCTCATTAAGTTTGTGGCTATGTATGTGTAAGTTTGTTTGTGGGTAGGTAAGGTAGGGCTCCGTGAACTTCCACACATACTCACATAGCATTATAGCATTTCAAAACATAATTCTTTTGCCATTTATTCTTCTTCTTTTAGATAGCTAAAACAAAAAGGAATAGCTTTTTTCAGTCTTCATTGATATGACTTGCCCATTAAATTTCATTTAAAGTTTCCAGAATTTTTCTCTGGCTTATTTTGTTCTTCTAAATGTGAAGCTATTATTTTTTCCCCACACATATGTAATTCTAGGACTAAAATATAATAAGAATTCAAAGTGATATGTGGCAACCCCAGATTAAATAGTTGATAACGTTGCAGGATCCCAGATACCCTCCATGTTAGATTTCTTTAATCTTGCTAAACCAACATATATGCGAATGATCTTTGCAAGCCCATTTATTTTCTTTCCCTATGGCTTTATGTGCAGCTCTATTTTATAAATATGTGTCTGGAAGTAAGTCCCATGAAATACAGAGTGATTTAATTTCAGAACCAAGGTTATAGATGCGTTCTCTTTCCAAATAATCCATTTCACAACTCAGTAAAATTTAAATTGTCAGAGATTTCAAAATACATGTCAGGATTCTCTTCACATAGTTTGAAAGTTTGTAGCTGAGGGACTTTCGGATTCTACTTGATTTACTTCTGCTGAATAGATTAAAAGCATTGTAAAATTTATAGGTAGTCATCGCCACTACTGTATTCCTTGCTCATAATTAATAATGATGATGTGGTACATGCCTACATTTTTCAACTAATTATTATTATAGTTGTAAATAATTGGGAAACCTTTTAAATTTTGTTCTTGATGCTGGTTTCCTGTTGGTCTGAGAACTCTCAGGCTGGGTATTTATTCAGCAATCACTACAATAGAATTTATGGGGGTTCGTGCAGTGTAATTTAGTCTGAAATTGTCTTTGTTTTCCCATTACTGAACATTTCTTATTAAAGAAATGTTCAGCTAGTGAAAATGAAAAACCTTCACAATATATGGCAATTTAAGGAATCATTTTTGGAAGCCTGTGTTTTAGGAGCCTTTATTGGATTTTGCAGAATGTAAGAGGAAATATAGTTAACATTTCACAATGGAGAATTTACACACAGATATTCTTCACTTAACAAAGAAATTAGGTGTTGCAGGTTGTATTCTTGTATTATCTACAATGGTTTGGTTAGCAAAGAATGAAGAAACCCATCAAAGACAATCCATCCCCTATATTTTACCAGGCTTGAAATTTTAGGCCTGGATAACCTTGAACTACGTTGTCTATGTTCTGACCTAAGCTTAGTACACCAAATTATCTACCATAATGTCCTACCTGTTAATGACTACTTTAACTTCAACCACAATAACACAAGGGCTATCAATAGATACAAACTAAATAATCAGCTCTAATCTTGATTGCAGAAAATATGATTTCAGCAATAGAGTAGTAAATGTCTAGAACACTCTACCTGATCCTGTTGTTAGTTTCTCTAACCCCCATACCTTTTAACTTAAACTGTCTACTGTGGACCTTACACATTTCTTAAGAGGTCCCTAAGGGGGCGTGCATAAGTGCACCAGCGTGCCTACCATCCCTGTCCTACTGTCCCCATTTATATATACTCATATTATGTGTTTATGGCTATGTTTTGCTTATTTATATTCATTTATTTGTGCCATTTTTTTCATGTGTCCATGTCTATGTCTATACTGATACTTCTTTCCTTGTACTTGTTGACAAAATAATTAATTAATTAATTAAATAAATAATAATAAATATTATATCTGCACAGTCCTGTAGTTTTTAGCTGAATTTGATGAAATCTGAAACTATTTTCTGGATTTATTGAAGTTCACTATAATGAAGGGAAATCTTCAGTGTATAGATAAGAGCTGGTTTATATTCTTTTAACTATAGAGGAAGTGAGTTGAATTAAATATTCTAGCTTAATTGAGTTGTGTACCAGGCTGTCACTCCAAGTAACAAGTACTGCCAAGCACTAAATGTTCCTATATCGTTTTCTCTGTAAGAATAGAGGTTGAACAGAGAAAATAGTTGAAATATGAATAATTTATATAAAAATTTTCTGGTGAAAATAAACAAATTAAGATCATTCGTATTTAGCCATTCTCAATTCTCAATTATTATTTAGAGAATTTTAGCAAATAATTGTAAATATGAGAAGTGAGAGACATATAAGTGAAAAATGCTAAGAACAGAGTAACATATCCTAAACGTATTTCCTTGAGAACTCACTAGGGTTTACTTCTGAGGAGACTTATCTATGTTTCATTGTAAGATCAACTTCTTTATAAGCCATCCGGAATCACTGAAAGTGAGTTGGGTGGCCATATAAATTTTCTTAAATCAATAAATATTTTACAGTAATTTCACTAGGAAGTAAGCCTAGTTATGGTTCTCAACACTTATTTATCAAAACAGCTACTACTAATAAGAAAGGTAAGGGTGCCCCTCCATACATATGGCATTCACAGTTTAAGGAAAATGTAGTTGTAAGCAGACTAAATAAAGTTAATATTTATAAATATATAGATGAATGCTGACAGTTTCTTAATTAAAAAAACATTAATCCAAATACAGTATTAACCTTGTCAAGCTGGTCACACTCCAGGCTGCATAATTATGCACTGCCTACCTTGAAATTCCCCAGTAGTTTAATTAAAGAAGTTATTAACATATTTTACAAGAAATTAGAAAGAGTGGCATGTATAATTAAAGCCTAATTATCTTTAATGTTGAGTATTAAGACTATAGTGTATTTTCAAGTGTATCTGAGAAATTTGAAAAAAAGTAGCCTTTTAAAAAATATGTTATTGTATAACATCATTTTTATTTTGTCTAACTAGAGAATTAGCATTATCTAAGTCCCTATTTCTAAATATTGGATTCAAGGTAACAAGAATCATGAATAAAATTCAGATCGTGTATTGGAGTTCCCCCCTTTCAAATTGCAATTACTTGCCTCTTTCTCCATTCCATTTCTTTGGATTAGATGCCCTATGAAGTAATACATAAGGCAACTTTGAGTCTACATCTTGAAGTAAAAATGGACAAAAAAAAAATTGGAGACTTCTTTAGGGCAAGCAGCAGGCAGGAGTTCATTATCATCAACTCACCAAGTCTCTGTACAGCGAGAGCCACTCAAGTTAATAATATGTGGGGTCAAATATAAAGATGGTCTTATAAAATTTTGGTGGATGCAATCCTTCTGAAAGAATATTGTCATTAAAAAAAACCCGTTCCAAATAAATTGAATTTCAATTCCTTTAATCTTCCAGTCATCATATCCATTGTTGTTGCATCAATTTTTACTTTGTTATATTCCTGAAAAGTTGAGGGATCTAACTAATACGACTTCACATGTTGGACAAAATAGTTTGCCAGCAATTTACTGTAAGAATTTCTACAAAATTTCTGCAAACCTGAGTTGGAAATCACTTACTGTAAATTTGTATGTTTCTATTAAGCAGCAATAAATAAATGTTTGTTCTTGTATATTTACTAATTTTTTTTTCCAATTCCATTCATATTTCCTTGCAGAAAGAGTTTTTTTTAGTCATTCTCTAAACTCCATATTTTGAAATCATCAATAGCTGAATCATCCTATTATAAACTTTATAATTTATAAACCTGGTTCAGACAGTTTGGCTCACAAGTCACCATGTGTGGCAGGGGTGGATTCTAATTTTTTTTACTACCGATTCTGTGGGTGTGGCTTATTTTGTGGGCGTGGCTTGATGGTCATGTGACAATTCTTTAGGATTTAGCAGAGATACTGGTCTACCAGGCTTTTAACTGCTTGCAGAGCTGTACCGGTCTACCCATTTGTTCTTGGAGTGTTCCGGTCTATTCATTTGTTTTTGGAAACACTGGTCTACCCATTTGTTTTTTGGAGGCACCAGTCTACTCATTTGTTTTTGGAGGCACCGGTCTACTCATTTGTTTTTGGACGCACCGGTCTACCCATTTGTTTTTCGAGCGCACTGGTCTACCACCACACTGCCTTTTAACACTGATCAGCTGTAGGGTGGCCCTTTGAAGCCCTGTGGCAAGAGTTTAAACAATTTTTTTCCTTCTAGCCGATCAGCTGGGACTCGGGAGACAGCAAATAGATTGGGGGCAGGGCCAAATAAAAGGTAAGAATAACGCAGGAGGGGGCAGCTCCTGAACAAAGAGAACCAGTTCGGTGACGTCATATTGTCACCGCTACCGGCTCGGCCAAACTGGAAGGAACCCACCACTGATGTGTGGTTACAAATAGCTTAGTGTTAGATACAAAGCTGGAAGTTGCATAAACAATTGCCTTATTTGTTCAGGGTTTTAATAAAGTGCAACTTTAATAAGAACAAAAGGAAGTAGTAATAGTAATAGATAGAGACAAGATTATTTGTTTTACACCTTTATCATTTTTATAAATAACTCAAGGCAGCAAACACACCTAATACTCTTTCCTTCTCCTATTTTTTCCCAAACAAGAACCTTGTGGAATGAATTGGGTTGAATATTTATGGAAATATTCATTCATCTAGGTCATGGTTGTCCCAAAGGTTCTGTTCAAAGCTGGACTTTCTTGGGGGGTTTTCCTTGAAAATGTTTTGCTTCTCATTCAAGAAGATTCTTCAGTTTTAAGACAGTCCAGTTGCCTTTTGAGCAGCACCTTTGGATTGCTGGGCTGAGACAAGTTAACTGACCAAAAGTCACCCAACTGACTCTCATATTTAAAATGGGATTAGAACTCCCATCTCCCACTTTTTAGCCTGTTGCTTTAACCACTAGATCAAACTGCCTCTACATATAATTCATATAATTAATAGCTTCTAGATATTCTTGCTAATATCATTTCTCAAGGTAAATTGAATGACGTGTATGAAACATCTGAATTAAGTATGCAATATATTTTTTATGAATGAAGGTGAATGTACGTATCCCAGAATAATGTTACAGAATCCAATCTGGGAAGGTCACCAGGACCAGAAGTTTTGTCTTCTGAGCTTTCACACTCGTGCTGGAGCCCATCTTCAGGGAACTTCTCTCTAGCAGAGTGTTTGCTTTAGACTATTCTCTGTGTGGTAGAGTTCTGCTAGAGCAGGGATGTCAAACTTGTGTTATCATGGCGGCATCACATGACGTATTGGGACTTTTTCCCCCCTCACTAAACTGGGTGGGGGCAGAGCCAGCATGTGACGCATCTGGCCCGTGGGCCACGAGTTTGACACCCCTGTGTTAGAGAGAAGTTCCCTGAAGATGGGATCCAGCACGAGTCCGAAAACTCTGAAAACAAAACTTCTATTGCTGGTGACAGACACAGATTGGATCCTGCAATACTATCTTTTGTACATTGTTTTGTACTGCACTGTATGCTACTTCTTTTGAGTATGCAACCTTTTTAAAATAGCTTTCTGTACTTGATTCTGCCCCAATATTTTAGACAGCTTACCTGTGTCTGTGTGGGAGCTGAGTTATTAGGCCTTTGCAAATGTGGAATATCTTCTTACCCTTGGTGAATATAAAACAACAAAGTGATTGATAAGCAAATTATTGTGCCAGTTCAGACTCAGCTAAAATAATGTGACAAGGTAGATGATATACAGCAGCAAGAAACAATTAAATAAATTTAGTAAATGAAGGTCAGCATGATGCCAAAGTAGTGGCTTTGTTGCCAGAAGTATTGCTCGGATACAAGGCTTCAGTATGGGGAAGATCCTTAATAGACATCAGATGTTGTAAAAACGGAGAAACAAATTTTACTCTATGGGCCTTATCTCATCAGGATACAATGTTTAAGGGGATTGAGGACTGATTTAAAATTAACTCATGGGTACTGAATGCCCTTCATTGGTTTCCTATCCTGCAAGGAATTGCATATGGTAATTTCCTATTGCCAAACACCGGCATATTTTGCACATGAGAAGCTGCCTGAACATTATGTCAAACTGGATGCCCTCCCAATTCAATGTTTTCTGCTCTGATGGGCAGCACTTCCAGAGATGCAAGCATAGGCCTCTTTAATTATCTGCTACCTATTCTTGTCAACTTGAAACATGGTGATCAAATTGAGCCCTTTTCCCAACACATGCGTTCTTAAAAAGGCTATAATCATTCTTCATAATCAGAATTACCACTTATCCCACTTTACAAAGGTGAAAGTCTCTCTGTCTGATGAAAAAACAGTCCTCTCTTTAGAAGATTGTCAGAAATGAAGTCATTCTCTCTCTGAAAAGTATTCTGTACTGATCCAAATTCAGTTTAGAGAACCCTTGAAGGTGGTAGAACTGAAGACTTGAAGTTAATTATCTTGATAGGAGATTGAACAGGCACACTTGTTACAGCAGTGAGTTATGATTTTTAATAGCCTTATTTCCAAATTTGCATTTATGCATATATGTACATTGACATGTGTTCTTTTTGTTCCTTGTTGATGCATAAATAACAAGTTACATTAATTAATTTTATTTGTTTATTTGTTAAAGTTGTAACCCATTTTCCCTTTAGGAGCTTGAGATAGTATATATAGTATTCCATTCTCACCATCCCCCAGCAACCCTACAAATTGGATTATGTTAAGATATATGTCCCATATATGAATCCTGGAATGACTTGGCTTTCAAACACATGCATTCATGGTGAAATAAACATATCTACATCTTATTTCTAAAACAATGTAATTGTAGCATTATGTACTGTGCTTCAAGGTGTTTAGCCTGCCTTTAGGGATAAAAGAGCCTTGATAGTACAGTGGTTTAGTGCACCCTGTCATTAACACAGCTGCCTGCAATTTCTGCTGGTTCGAATCTCTCCAAGGCTCAAGGTTGACTCAGCCTTCCATCCTTTCTAAGGTAGGTGAAATGAGGACCCAGTTTGTGGGGGCAATAAGCTGACTTTGTATAAAATATACAAAAGAATGAAGGCTATTGCTTAACGCATTGTAAGCCGCCCTGAGTCTCCGGAGAAGGGCGGCATATAAATCAAAAAAAAAAAAAAAAAGGTCCACAAGTTTATAAAGAACATATTAGCATAAGAAAAAATATTACCAAATAATTATAATAACCAAGGGATGTTTTTTTTTTCTAAAGGAAAATGTTGAACAGAAGAATTATGATTTTAATTCTGCCATTTACATTCTCTGCATACATATTCCAAGGAACTAGGGAGTTCCTATATGGTTAAGTGTGGACTACACATGAGTCTCCCTGCTCCTAGTTCATCATTAAATATGGCATTGTGACTGTCAATGTGTGCAACATTGCCATTCCTTCCTATCAAGATTAGCAGAGGGATATGTTTTTGGCAGATAGGGGTTAAATGGATATGCTTGTTTAGGGTTTTCGATTCATTTTTAATTGCTTACTATTTACATTAGTTAAAATAACACAACTTGAAATTGGAACCACATAAATATTCCTTTGGACTGCAGATTTTGTGAGAGACCCAAATGGAAAACAAAACAGAGGAGCATCCTAACAATATAACGGGACACATTCCAATAGCTCATCTACAACACCTTTAAACAGACCAGCAATTTCAAACACAGCAACATTAAAAAGCAGTTCTGCGCCACAGTTCTTTATTCTTCATTTATAAGTAACCACAGAAGAACATTACTTAATTCAGTTTGGATGGAATTGTAGAGTCATCAAACCATGAAAAGAACCCTAATCCTTGTACCTGAAAACTGTTGTAAATTTACTGGTGAGGCTGAGAGCATGAAAGGTATTGCAGCTGGAACTTGTCCATTAGAATTTATTAGTAGGAGGTCCTATTTTATTGAATGCAAAATTGGGCATTATTAGTAAATAATAATCAATTCATATTAAGTATAATTTCCCCAACTGTAATTCATCTATTCTAGAATAGAGCCTATAGTCTTAAAGAAATGTTAATGAAAGGATTCCACATTCTATAGAACTGCAACCTTATTCTCTTAGGAGGATTCTGAAAGTAGGTGAAGGTCCCATTTTCAATCCACAGCATCTCCTGGAATGAATGGGAAAACTCGTGTCTAAAACCCTAGATGACCATTACCAACTACTGCCAATAATATAGGGCTAGATAAACCAGTTACCTGACTTGGTGTATTTTCCTAAATGACAACCCACTAGCCCTGTGTTTTTCATCCT
The DNA here is from genome assembly GCF_029215685.1 of Pituophis catenifer annectens. NCBI lineage: Eukaryota > Metazoa > Chordata > Lepidosauria > Squamata > Colubridae > Pituophis > Pituophis catenifer. The sequence goes on from NW_027256882.1 coordinate 238,890,592, forward strand.
CGACCCCTTTAAGACATATGGACTTCAAATCCCAGAATTCCTCAGGCCTGCTTCCCCAATTTCCTGGGGAATTCTGGGGAGTGAAGACCACATGTCTTAAAGTGCCAAGGTTAAGAAACACTGCACGAGCTATTTCTTTCTTTAAAAATGGCTGGAACCTTATCATTTTCCTTCAGGTTTCCCTTAACTATTCCTTGCTGTTTTTCTAACATGGGTTAAAATGAAATTTAAAAATATTTAGGAAACAATTTTGCTTTGCTTTTCTTCAAACCATGAAAATGCATCAAAGGTCACCCTGTCAAAGAAACACATTTTCCCCCAACAATTTTTTAAAAATTTAACGTATTTTCTTTAAAGCTACTAAGAGGTACTGTACGCTACAAAAGAAGCTCACCTAGGCTAAAATCTCTGCCCAGTTAGCATCATTTCCACAGCACTTCCCACTTTAGTTTGTCCGGAGGAAATTATTTCCATGGTTTCCTTCAATCACAGTTCCATTCATTTTGAGGATTCTGCTGAGAATGACGTTGGTTGCCTTGAGGAGGCGAACTGCTGTGCTGTAGAAACAGTGCAGATAATAGCTGATTTCCTGTATGCTACGAACACAGAAATCTTAACAATAAAAACAGAACTTTGTTTCAGTCATAATGTCACAGGAATCAATCTCTATCTGCCATCTGGCAATTGCATCAGACTTCAAATCCCATAATTCCCAGCTGGTTTGGGAAAGAGGCTTTCCATCTTTTTCCCCTTTCATGGACCTTCCAAATGTCTTGATTGAAATCTCTTAAGATTGCTAAATACTGTGGGTTTTCAGCAATCTTTCTCCTAAATCAGAGGCCCCCAAACTTGGCAGCTTTAAGACTTGTGGACTTCAACTCCCAGAATTCTCCAGCCAGCATAGTCCACAAGTCTTAAACCTGCCAAGTTTGAAGACCTCTGCCCTAAATGATGTTACTGTTCACAAAGATATGGCAAACTTGCAAGTTTCTGCCAGTTTTAATTTTAACTTTTAAAAAAATACCGGTATATAGATTTAGATTGAGGCTTCTGTTGCTTTTTAATGTTCATGGACACCAGTTGACTGGCCTCTGCCAAAAAGGTATTTATACATTTTCTTTTCCACAGACGCAATGTGAGAAACATTTAATTTGTCCTTAGAAAAATGTTTCTTTTCTCTTAAAAGGTTATTCTAGTTGTATATAGAAAAAATAATAAAAGAAATATTTAAAAGCAAAGCTTCAAAGAGATTAAATCATTGATGCAATGAAAAAGAACTAGAAGCCCAGGCTGGATTGTAAATCAAGCACCAAACATCTAATGCAGAGACATGAAATAGTTTTGTGCAGCTTGGAGAATAACAAATCACAATAAAATTACCAGAGTTTGAATTTATGATTTTACAGTTTGATAAAAGCACTAGTTTAAATTTAAAGTGATCTCATTTATATGCTAGGTTAGGGGACAGCTTTAAATTTCAGGTAAACTGGCAAAATGTGTTGCCTTACAGAGAATTGTCTCTGGTTTGGAAATATGTCGGACTTCCCTTCTGATGTTTACATTATTCTAATGTAAGTGAATGGAACACTCTCTATGATATCTGACTTCCTGCCTGCTCTTTAAAAAAAAGAATGTTTAATAAATTTCCAATACAGGTAGTCTTTGATTTACAACGGTTCATTTAGTGACTGTTCAAAGTTACAACATCACAAAAAGTGACTTATGACCATTTTTCACTCTTATGACCATTGCAGCATCCCCATTGTCACATGATCAAAATTAGATAGTTGGCAACTGACTCATATTTATGATGATTGCAGTGTCCCGGGTCATATGATCAATTTTGGTTCAATTGTGATGATAAGTCGAGGACCACCTGTAATATATATCAAAGTGAATGTAAAAGCACACGATATGGCTTTTTATATTCACCATTTTCATTGGCAACGCTATCTTTGAAAATTTCTGAAATACAAAAAAATAATCCAGGAGTAGGAATAGGAGAAGTACAATTTTAATAACTCCTAAAATACAGGTAGTCCTCGCCTTATTACCATAATTGACCCCAAAATTTATGTTGTTAAGTGAGACATTTATTAAGTGAGTTTTGTCCCATTTTACAACCTTTCTTGCCACAGTTGTTAAGTGAATCCCTACAGTTGTTAAATTAGTAACATGAGCGTTAAGTGAATCTGGCTTCTCCGTTGATTTTGTTTGTCAAATGGTTGCAAAAGATGATCATATGACCCCGGGGCACTGCAATCGTCATAAGCATGAACCAGTTGCAAAGCATCTGAATTTTGGTCACATGAACATGGGGATGCTACCCTGAAACAGCCAGCTGCGAGTGAGCCGTCCAAGGCTGCCATTCAGGGACGGGAGGATCCACCATTGCTGCGTGAGCCATCAGCTGAGAGGCGGAATGGCTGAGCACCTGGTGAACCCCCAGCTGAGGAGTGAAACGGCTGAGCATTGGGTGAACCCCAAGCCATTGGTCTGTTGGACTGTGCGCTGCCGGGAATGCCTCTGGACCTGCAATCAGCTGAGAACTGGGTAGCCTGCAATTAGCTGGGAAGCGGAGAATGGCCGAAACTACTGAACATCAGCAACCGGAAGGAAGGGGGTGGGGCAGGCACACACACAAAGCTTCTGCTGGACTAAATGTGGGCAGACACCAGGAGGTGGGGACAATAGGGGGTGGGCATGGCAGGGGGTGGGATAAACACCCATACTTAAGGGTGAAGGGATAAACTGCAGTTAGCGCTGACTTTGTTTTCTTCTTTGTTTATTAGTCACTTTGTGCCAAGTTTCGCGCTTTCAAGGATAAACGCTTCAAACTGAACTGTGTTGTCTGAGGTTTCTTGATGCTGAACTACAGAACGTGACACATAGGTTGTAACTGTGAAAAATGGTCAATAAGTCACTTTTTCCCAATGCCGTTGTAACTTTGAATGGCCACTAAATGAACTGTTGTAAGGCGAGGACTACCTGTAGTGATAGGAAATGTGTGTAAAAACTTTCCCTGAACCTAGCAAACTCTCCCTGCGACTAGTTGTCTTCCCTCCTGAATCAAACAAGCAGGACTTCAAAGCTTGAGCTACGTTTCCTAGTAATCGAGAAATTTTACTTATCCTTCTGGAAACAGAGCACATTTTCAAAGTAATTTTATTTATTTATTTATTAAATTTATTTGCCACCCATCTTACGTATTCAAGGTAATTCCTTATCATTTATAAATAAGAATGATGTAAGCACTTTTTCTGTAACCCAGTATTTTAAATGACTATGTAGGCATAAATATTATACAAATCATCAAAAATATCAGATTTTTTATAAATATGCAGGAAGTGATACTAGATGCCCTGGAGGAAGGCATAAACCAGGGGAGGCAGCCTAAAGCTCAGCGAGATTTTCCTAGTATATATCAATGCTAATGTAACAGCTTTTTAATGATATATCTGGGCATACTTAATACAGAATATGCAATGAAAATCAGAGTGGGATGGTGTCTAACATTTTGGACTGGAAATGTAATAATCCTGATTTGCACCCATCCTCAATTACAGAAACTTTCTGGGTGAGTTTGGGGCAATTCAAATTAGCTCACAGGGTTCTTGTGTGGAAAAATAAGAGGAGGGAAAGCCACATACAGTATGTTGCCTTGAGCTCCTAAACTGAAGACAGGATATAGATCTAACAAACAAATTAATAAACAAAGGAATAATGGGAGAAAGGACAAAACAATTTAGCCATAATGTGAGCCATCATGTAATATTCTGATTGGCTGATGGATTCTAAATTTCTGCACCACTTGTTTCCCCTGGCTGCAAGGGAAACGTGGATTTTTGTTTTTGGTTTTGGTTTTTTTTAAAAAAATCAAGTAAGCAGTATATTACATAGCAGGGGACATTTTAAGCTGTAATCAGAGATCTGCTTTTCAGTCAACATTTAATGGAGACTATTAACAAAGGAACGCAATGGGATCCTCAATAAAACTGCACTCCAGGTATCGAACTGAATGGTCCATTCATGTGTAAAAACAAGTAAGCCAGCAGGTCTACAAAAACATGATGCTTTGCTTAGAGGTATAAGCTTTTTTTGACTTGAAGTGTTTAAAGCCTAAATAATAAAAGTATATTGGGCAACTAACCACCCAAGGCTACAATCCATCATCATGACCAAAAAAAACTTGACAAAAGGATCTAACTCTGGGGCCTTGCTGTGATGTTTAATGAGACTGATCCCCCTGAAGTTCTTGGTACATCATTAGAAAGCTATTGGGTATTGAAGGTTAAAACCTCTTCAGCCTGCTCAAAAGAAGATATTGTTCACCCATTCATTGTATCCACCCATTCATTGTATTGATCAGCTGTTCAATAACAATTCGGTGCAGAATACAAAGAAAGGAGAGATCACAATTACAGGAAGGCAAAAATAATTCAGCATCAAATAACTGAAATAAAATTTGAGCAACCTCATTTGCGACCTGCAGTAATAGCATGCCACCCAAAGTAGTTTGCCAAATGGCAAAATGTTGATATTTTGGGAGATATTTTCTGTCTCTCCAAAATTAAAAGTCAGAATGGAAGAGATTGTTTTGTGAGGCTCTCTGTTCCCATTCTTGCTCTTAAGCTTACTACTGTCTTAAACGGCCTCAAATCAGAAAATAATGAACTGAAAAAACATTGACCCCACCCTTCTTGGGATGTCACCATATCACCAGAAGCCAGTGGTGGGATTCAAATAATTCAAATAATTTAACAACCGGTTCTCTGCCCTAATGATTTCTTCCAACAACCTGTTCACCAAACTGCTCAGAAAGTTAACAACCGGTTCTCCCAAAGTGGTGCGAACTGGCTGAATCCCACCACTGCCAGAAGTCCTTCTGCAGCCCTCCAATTTATTGGGAAACTGAGATGCAGCTACCAACCTCTCAAACATTATTAATAATGTTATTGCTATTGCTATTGATTTAACTGCCTTAAATATAAAGACAAATGGCAAAGAATGGAATAAAGAATGTGTACATATATAAATAAAAAAACTAACAACTATGCAAAAATCAAGTGTGGTTATGTTGATTTTATTAGTCGTATTTTGATGTTTGCATTCTGTACGTTGATTTTTGTAATCAACGTACAGAATGCAAACATCAAAATACGACTAATAAAATCAACATAACCACACTTGATTTTTGCATAGTTGTTAGTTTTTTTATTAAAACTGTTTCCAGCTGGTCAGAATTGAATTGGCAAAGAAGTTACAGCAATTAATCAATAAATTAACAGTTCCTGCACTTCTAAAGAGTATTTTGAAAACATGTTGTTGGAATCAAATCAGAATTTCCTCATTTGAAATGCTAGAACTTCTCATAGATGGGAGATGTTAAACTGAAGTTCTTGACATGCTAAAGCTGTTTGGGACCTTCAATAGTAAAATGGTTTTTTTAAACTCTTTGAATTAAGCCCTTTAATTTTTTAAGAATAAAAGATAGTGAAGATAATGTTGCAGCTGTTCAGAATAATTGTTCTTTGCATTGCTGAGTGTATGTGAAAGATGGAATGAAAATGCTCAGAAACCACAGTCCAAGATATTTTCATATGCTTGTGGGAATAACTTTGACCTCTCCCTTGGTGAGAACAACATGATGATTTTCCAGGATCATAGAACATCATATATGATTAGCTCTTAAAGTTATAGTAAAGCAGTTTCAGCTGGTAGCCCAGAGTAAGTATCTTTGTTTAGTATAATTGATATTTCATTAAAAAATAGTTAAGACCCTATTTTGCTGGGTGTCTGTGGAAGCAGGACTCATTGATCCAGCCTTGATTATACTTTGATGCACCAAAGTGCATTCATTGATTTCAATAGATCGACTATCAAAGGGACCTGTCTATATTTGATCCATGTCAGTTCACCTGTAGTTGATTGTAAGCCCCTTCCATTTTTTTTCTACATCGGTCCATGAGTTTGGTTTTTATAAAAAAAATAATAATTTTGAAATGTATTTTTCATCTAGCATTCATATTGTATATTATTTTTATGGTTGTGTGTATTTTTGCAAGCAACATTCTTCTAAGGGACATATCTCTATGCAGTTTTGAGCTGAGGCCAGCATTGCAACATTTGGAAAAATATGGTAGCTGAAGAATTAGACTTTATAAAATATGAATGAAACAAAATTATAACTCTAAATCCAATCATAGATATGTTTGCATCTATCTATCTATCTATCTATCTATCTATCTATCTATCTATCATCTATCTATCATCTATCTATCTATCATCATCTATTTTTAGACTGCTAATTTACCAAAGGATTTAACTGCCTAATTCTAATATAAGTACTTCATTAGAATAGAACTATAGCAATTAAAATATAGGCATAGCTTTATTGATAGGCATGAAAACTTAGGTCTTACACAGGCTTTGTCCCATTTCCTTCTTTTTTTCAAATCAGCAACATGACAAATCCCCAAAAAGTGGATGAAAGACAACAATTTTCTATTCAAAGTTCAATTTTCTATTTACAAACAACACCTCTCCCTTCTCTGGATTTAATTTGAATTTCTTTCTTGTCCAGGCTATGATGGTTTGATTATATGGTGTCAACTCTCAGTGACCACATATATAAATTTTCTTCAGGAAGAGCCTCAGCCTAATCCTTCTGGTATTCCAACGGTGTACCTATTACTAAGATCATTGAATCTGTCAGGCTTTGAAGTACTCTAGGCAGGAAATCAAAATCATGAGTATTAAACCTTTATTTTAAGGTTACAGTAACATAATCTTGCAAGACTCAAAGTCAGAGATTCTCAATCATCCAGGTCATGGTTGTCCCAAAGGTGCTCTTTCAGGAGTCAACTGGACTTGGGTTTTTTTTCCCTTTAAAAATGAAGCTTCTTGGATGAGAAGCGAAATGTCTTCAAAGAAAAAAAAAACAAGAAAGTCCAGTTGCCTCCTGAAAAAGCGCGTTTGGGACTTGCAAGACTCCCCACCCTTGCCTTTATTGTCCAGAAAACTAGAGATGCTCCTGAGATGTTTTCTCCATCCCCATTTCTTTCACGGGCTAAGATTTTTTTTCAGACTGTTGTTAGTCTGCAGCTCTTCCTTTGGTATCTCAAAATAGTTTCACAGCTGATCCACCTTGATGCTGATTGTCTTTTTCTCCCCTTTCCTTCCTTCTCTCCCTTTATAAGCATTAGAGTCTTTTCTACAGAGCTACAATAAGTCTTTGCACAATATGTCTGAAGTATGATAATTTGAGACAGGCCATCCGGCTTTTGCTTCCATGGTGTCACAAGGAAAAACACTGCTTGGACAGTTTTAATTTTTGTACATACTGAGAAAAAATGTTCAATTTAAATAAGAAACCAAAATTTTGGAGATAGATGAAACAAAGCATACTTTAATTGGAATTAATTACAATGATCACTGGGTTCCTCACCAAAGAACTACAGGGAAGAGATTGTGTACAGTTGAGTTGTTACCATGGAGAGAAAGATAGAAGGAACACTGCAAATTACAATATGACCCTAACAATAGAATTCTTTTGATAAACTATTGAATTGACCTCCCTGTTTCTTTTCACACTGTTAGTATTCTGTGGTTTTGGAGAATATCAACACACTCAGTAAACAACATTGTTTATTGTGTCTGCATCCTCTTGCACCATTCCATTCTTCCTCTGAAAGAAGGAGAGCTGTCTGGTTTTTGTTATCTGCCTCTATTGCAGAGTCACAGTGTTGAGATTCATGCTTTGTAATACTTAAGCTAACAGAATAGATGACCTATTTATAAGAACTCAAAATGAACATACGCATTAACACCTCATGGCATCGGGATATCTTTTCCAACTTCCTTTCTACTAAGTGACAGTGGCTTATTTCTTAACCATTAGCGCCTTTACTGTTCATACAGTAGTTGTTTCTAAAAGGCAAAAGCTATTTACCACTCCATTATCTTCATTGTTGAGTCTAAGTCTGGTTGTTGAACCTGTTGTGGTCATTAATTTGGTCTTTTTTATATTTAATCCTAGCCTATTTTTTGGTGATGGCTTTTCATTTGCTAGTCATTTGCTTTTTTAGCTATCAGAGTATCACCATTAGAAACCCTCATTTTTGAATCCTTTTTAGAGACAGGTAAGTTTTGTTGCTTGTGAGAAATTTCTTTTCTGGCATTTTTATTGTTCCCCTTGTTAGGCATTGGAGAACATATTCTATGGGGGAAGTTCCATTTCACTTAATTGGCCAGATATGGCAAAGTAATCAAGTGTAATTACCCTCCCCCCTTTAACCATATTCTTTCTACATTCTCATGTCTGCATGCCAGTAGGAACCAAAATAAGAGAATGTAATTCCAAGCAGTTTCTGAGGTCACATCCCTATGGCCTGCTCTGAGACTGAAGATCAAGTCAAGAGGAATTTAATAAATATTGTTTTCCACAAGCAATGGAAATTTTTAACGGTGAACCACAACTGTTTTGCCATCTCCCTCCAAGGTTTTCTGGCTCTTTCCAATAGACAAGTCCAACTAACAAGGTTTATTTGTGAATGCAATGGAGAATAGTACAAGATCAGATGATGTACTGAGTCCTGGTCCATAGAATCGCTAAGAGTCAGACATGACTGAATGGATATCATCATCATCATCATCATCATCATCATCTTAAGTGCATCTTGTAATGGGGAGGAGGTAAATATAGATAGAACAAACTCTACTGTCAGAAAAAAATTGTCAGCTGGGAAAGGAAAAAAAAGAGATTGGGGTACATAATTTTCATTTTTATGGATGCAGTACAAGAATTATTTTAATACATGTGTAAATTTGGAACTCTTCACTTATGGCAGGCCCATGGGTATACACTAAGGCCTCCAGATTGCTCCATATATTATATCCTAATTTAGCAATTATTTGTACATAATAATTCAGCACCAAGCTTCTCACATATTAGTATGAATTTAACAAAATCTGATGGAGATATTAAAACTAGACAAACTAATTAATTCAGTGTAGAAATAATTAATCTAATCAGATTTCATTGAAATCTAATACAAAAGCTTCAAAGATTATGCAACAATAAAATGCCAAATTTTATTAATATGTTTGCTCCTAGAGCATTTTATAAAAGGCAGGCATAAGAGTGTATACAGTAGGAGTGTATAATGGATTCTTTCTTTAACATGTAATATTTTAAAATTTGTTGCATCAGTATCATATCAGTATCATATCTGTATCTGTATCTACTGAATTTAAATCTTACATCTTACATCTTACACGTTTAAGCATCAAAAGTCAGAGATAAAATTTGGATCCTTTAGAACTGGAATGCTGGATCACAGATGGACTCAGCAGCACAAAATGTATGTTCTTTTGACATTATGAACCAGGGATTATAATTAACATTTATAAAGTTTCAGGAGTTGGTGGCTGACGCTAAGCTCATTATACCACCTAAGTAGCTTGCCTGAACTTTATTATTCTGTGGATAATAAGGAAAATACTGTTTTTGCTATTCACTGGATATACTTTTGGTCTTTTGGTGTTAACATTATTTGCAATTATTCTGTACTGAATTTTGCTGCAGTAAATGCACAAATGGAAGCAACCAATGGCGACTTCTTCATGTAGGCTGTGAAATGTAACATATATATTTTTTTCTCCTAATTACTAGCTTTGTAATGCCTGTAGATAATATTTTTCTCTGTCAACTTTGGGAGCCTAATAAGACATTCCACACTTTCACTGATGTCTTTTATTCACTGTAGGAATAAGAAATAGAACAAATCCCCCAAAGTACCGTATTTTATGGATGGTTTGTCAAATGAATTAAACTTGGATTTGACATTAATTAATATATCGCTATGTTATTTGTTTCTTGCAGTCCACATCCTATGAAAATCTTTTAAATTTTTATTTTTTTTTTATTTTTTTTTTTTGTTTTTTAAATTTTTTATTGTAAACAAACATACACATATAGACATAAACATTAAAACAAACTAGACATAAACTAACTATACAATGAAATCAAGTCGCATGACTTGAACTTTGAAAGTAGAGCTACTTCGGTAATTATATATCAATATATCTATATATATTATCTTTCATCTTGTATCAATGTTTATATAACGATATTTCCTGTTATTTACTTATTTTTGTAGTATTGGGTGGTAATCTCTTATTTCGTGTCTTTTTTATCTAACCATTTGTACCATTCTTGCCAAATTAAGTAAAAGTCTGTATCTTCTTTTCCTTGTATTTCTTTGGTCAATTTGTCCATTTCTGCACATTCCATAATTTTTTGTATTATTTTTTCTTCTGGTGGCGTGTTTTCCAATTTCCACATTTGTGCGAAGACAATTCTAGCTGCAGTTAGGATATGTATTATCAAATGTTGTGTCTCTTTTTTATAGTCCTTTGTCAGTATACCTAATAGATAAGTTTCTGGTCTGAGGGGTACTTTTTGGGCGGTAATTTCTTCCAGCTGACTTTGAATTGTTTTCCAAAATTTTTTGACTTTGGGGCATGACCACCACATGTGGTAGTAGGTCCCCTTCTGTATTTTACACTTCCAACAGTTCTGATTAGTATTGGGAAACATCCTTGCCAACCGTGCAGGGGGGAGATGCCACCTATAAAACATCTTGTACGTATTTTCTTTGTAGGGCACGGACATTGTCAGCTTAGTATTTACTTTCCATATTTTTTCCCAATTCTCTAGGTTAATATTATATCCAAAATTTTTGGCCCAAATAATCATATTTTCCTTCACCACTTCTTCTTCCAATTTGTATTTTAATAGATAGTTATATATTTTAGCTATTAATTTGTCATCTGATTGCATTATAATTTTATCTAATTCATTTCTTTCTTTTTGGATTCCAAATTTTTCCATATCACTTTTATATCTTGATTTTATCTGTAAATACGGCCACCAATCAATATCCGTGCCTTGTTGTCTCAGTTCCTCTCTTGTTTTCATATCTCCCTCTGTGTTCAACAATTCGTCATAGGTTTTCATCCTGTCTGTGTCCATTGTGTTCGGGTAGATTTGGGCCTCCATGGTTGATAGCCATCTTGGGATTTTGTCGTAGTGTTTTCTCCTTATTTCAGTCCAAATTTTTGCCAGTGCTCCTCTGATATAATGTCTCCTGAAGTGTTCATGTTGTCTGGGCTTTTCTTCCCATAGAAATGCGTGCCAACCTTTTGACAGGTCAAATCCTTCTAGTGCTAGTGTTCTTTTATCTTTAAGTGTCATCCAATCCTTAATCCAAGTTAAAGCTGTTGCAGTGTAATAGGTTTGCCAATCTGGTAGTCCCAGACCACCCCTTTCTTTAGTGTCCTGCAAGTGTTTCAGTTTAATCCTGGCTCTTTTTCCATGCCATAAATACTTTAATATCATTTTGTCAAGGTCTTTGAAGTATGATTTTCCTGGGTTTATCGGTATTGTTCTAAATAGATATAGTATTTTTGGTAGAATTGTCATTTTAATTGAAGCAATTTTGCCTAGTAGTGATAATTTCAACTTACTCCATACCTCTAAGTCCTTCTGGATTTGTTTGGCCAATTTGATGTAATTGTCTTCTTTGAGGGATGATATCTTATTGGTGAGCCAGATTCCTAGATATTTTATTTTGGTTGTTGTTTGTATTCCTAATGTCTCTTCCAATTCTTTCTCCTGGGTTTTTGTCAAATTTTTGGTTAGTAGTTTAGTTTTTTGCCTATTAATTCTCAATCCTGCCACTTCGCCATATTGATCTATCTTCCTTAGTAAATTCAGTCCTGATTGTTTTGGTCGTTCTAAAATGAATACTACATCGTCTGCGAATGCCTGTAATTTATACTCCTGGTTTTTTGTTCTTAATCCTTTTATTTCATTGTCGTTCCTGATTTCATTCAACAGTGGTTCCAATGCTAATATATATAATATAGGAGAGAGGGGACATCCTTGTCTCACTCCCTTAGATATTTTAAATTGGTCTGTTGTCTCTCCGTTTATCCATATTTTTGCAATTTGGTCTGAGTATATTGTTTTAATCATATTTAAAAATTTGTCACCGGTTCCCATTTTTTCTAATTGTAGTATTAAGAATCCCCAGTTAAGATTGTCGAACGCCTTTTGTGCGTCAAGGAAGAGTAGAGCCATCTTTTCATTCGATTTTTGCTCATAATATTCCAGTATATTTATTATTGTTCTTGTGTTCTTGTTAATTTGCCTGTTTGGAATGAATCCATTTTGATCAGGATGGATGTAATTCACAATAATTTTCTTCATTCTCTGGGCCATGATTGATGTAAATAGTTTATAGTCTACGTTTAGAAGTGATATAGGTCTGTAGTTTTTGGTTTGGGTGAGATCTGAGTCTTCTTTGGGTATCAGAGTGATGATTGTTTCAATCCATGATTTGGGAATTTTGGCTTCTAAGATTGCTTCATTTAGGACTTGTAATAAAATATCATCTATTGGCTGGTATTCAATTTTGTAAAATTCCGTTGGGATGCCGTCTGGACCTGGTGTTTTATTGTTGTTCAGCTTGTTCTTTGCTTCCATTAATTCTGACATCGATATTGGTTTGTTCAAGAGTTCTCTTTGAGTTTCCTTTATTTCTTGAATGTTGGATTTATTTATATATTCTTTCACTTTTTCCAATTGAATTTCTTCCTGTGCATATAGTTCCTGATAAAAATTTCTTACGATTCGCTTTTTTTCTTCGTCCATGTGCTGTAATTGCCCTTGTTCGTCTTGTAGTTGGTGTATTATTTTTTTTTCCTTTTCTTTCTTTAGTTTATAAGCCAACCAACATCCTGTTTTATTTGCGAATTCAAATTGGTTTTGTTTTGCCATTTTGATTTTCCTAGCTATTTCTGTTGTTGTTATTAAATTTATTTCATGTTTGATGAGATTTATTTTCCCCTTGATCTCTTTCTTGTCAGGTCTGTTCTGTAATTCTGCTTCCTGTTTTCTGAGCTCCGTCAATAAATCGTTTCTTCTTTGCTGTTTCTCTCTGTTTTTCTTCGCCTTAAATGAGATTGTTAATCCTCTTATATATGCCTTTGTAGTGTCCCATAGGACTTGCAATGATGTTTGTTCCCTGTTATTTATTTGGAAAAATATCTCCATCTCTTTCTTTATCATCTCTATGTATTCTTTATCTTTAATGATCTCTCTATCCATCATCCATCGTCCCCTTTTTGGTTGGCCTTTCCAGACTATTGTTATAGGACTATGGTCCGCCCATATATTCGGTGTGATTTCAATTTCTTTTATATTTTCTCTTAATTCTGCGGTCATCCAGGCCATGTCTAGTCTGGACCAGGACTGATGGGGATTTGAATAATAAGTATACTGTTTTTTAGTTTTATTCAGTTCTCTCCAGGCATCTTTCAATTGTAACTCTTGAGTCATGTCCTTAAAAGAATCAGGTAGTGTCTTTTTCCTAGAGTTATTTTTTTTATTACTTTGGTAGTCATATTCCATATCAACGATTGCATTATAGTCCCCTATTATACATAGATGTTCGTAGTCTAATTCTTTAATTTTATCGTGTATCTTTTTAAAGTATTCTTTTTGGCTCCCATTCGGGGCATATATTGATATCAATAACATATTTCGGGTCTCCATCTTAATATCTATCATTAGTATCCTGCCATCTTCATCTGTGTAGATTTGTTTTGCCTGGATGTGGCTTTTAATGTATACTGCGATACCTCTTTTTTTTTGATCTGATAGTGAGGTGAATAGTGTTCCAAGTTTTCTGTTTTCTAGTAACTGTTGATGTTGTTTTTTGATATGTACTTCTTGTAGGTTGATAATATCTATGTCTAATTTTTGAAGTTTTCTGAAAGTGTGTGTTCTTTTGGTTGGTAGATTAAGGCCGTTTATATTAATTGAGATTAATTTCAACTCTCGTCCCATTTCCTTTAGTTTTTCTTTATTAGTTTAAGTTTACTTGTGTTTCTTGTTACCATATGCGTTTTCTCCCTAGCCCCTTCTCTCTCCATCTTCTCCCTTTCCCTAGGCTCCTTCTCTTCCTTCCCTTTTTTTGTTTCCCCCGTGGGGTATTCCTGGTTTACATTATCTGAATCACGTCTAGTTTCCTGTTCCTCTTCTATTATAAAGTGAGTATCAAAGAATTCTTGTGCCTTCTCTATCGTATCGATTTTATATTTTTTGTCGTCCCAGGATATTAAGATTCCCTCTGGCACCAGCCAGCGGAACATTATTTTGTGTTGAATCAGTAGGGTTGTCAAAAAGTTGTAGTTTTTTCTGTATTCTCTTATTCTTCTTGGAACTTGTTTTAAGGTTATTATTTCTTTCCCTTGGTAGCAGGGTTTTCCCTCTCTCATGGACGTGTAGATCTCTTCTTTTACAGTTTTACGTGCGAATCTAACATGTATTTCTTTAGGTAGTTTGTTCCTACGAGCATAGTTCGTATGGACTCTATATATTTCGTCAATTTCCCTACTAATTTCGGTTTTTTCCTTTTGGGTAGCCTCTACTAATATATCTGTCATCAGGTCTCTTAGATCTTCTCCTTTTGTTTCTGCAATATTTTGAAATCGTAAGAAGAATGATGCTTTTTCTAATTCTAAATGGGTAATTGACTCTTCGAGTTCTCTAGTTGACTCCATTTGATTTTGTTCGATATTGTCCATCTTTTTCTCCGTTAGAATCATTTTGGCTTCCATGTTTTGGATTCGTTCTTCGTTTTTAACTATGTTTTGTTGTATTCTCTCAATCTTATCGTCCATTTTTTTAATATTATCATTTATTTGTCCTACTTCTGATTTCAATTCCTCATGGTTCTTTTTTGTTTCTTCGTGGTTATTTGCAATTGTTTCTTGGGTTTTGTTCATCCCCTCCTGAATCATAGCTAGTATAGACTGTATATTCTGTATGCTGTGTGCACTAGCAGCTTTTTCTTTGTCTGTCGTTAACATCGTGTCTATAGTTTTTTGTTGTGCGGGTGAAGATTGTGTAGGTATTGGGTTTGTTGTTAATTTTTTCCCTGATTTAGTTATTGTTAGTGAAGATGTTGCCATCGTTGTCTTTTGTATTAATTTTCCCCAAATTTTCATATACTAATTGGTTGGGGGTGGGTGAAATATCGTTATATAAGGATCAGGATAATTAATTCGAAGGGGTTAGGGAGAAAAAACAATATTTTAACAATTCATTCTTCTATTCTTATCCCTAAACAATATAATGCAATTAATACTTAAATACTAAATAATCACAATACTTAAATTCACTTTAAAATTAAACAATCTCTATATAACCTTTCTATAATAGATCAATGGGATTAAAGTTCTCTGTAAATCATCTAAAGTATTCTATTGAGTTGTATCACCGTTACCAATATATGCTACCTATATTAATTATTACAATTATTATTCCTTAATGATATCTATAACAATCTCTATGCAATGTCTATATTAATATCTAACTTTCTAGTCAATATGCAATATAATTCCACTTAATCAATATATTATTTTGCAATCTATATAGTTGTTTCAATAGGGTAGGAAATAGTAAGACAATAAGAGAAAATAATAATAATAATAATAATAATAGTAATGTTAAATCAATTCCTTATTATGTAT
Organism: Pituophis catenifer annectens; assembly: GCF_029215685.1. NCBI lineage: Eukaryota > Metazoa > Chordata > Lepidosauria > Squamata > Colubridae > Pituophis > Pituophis catenifer. The sequence goes on from NW_027256882.1 coordinate 238,906,195, forward strand.
TATAATAATTTCAAATTGGATATTAATATTCTTTAAGCAAAGTTAAGTAAGTTTTAAAATAGATGAAATTTAGTAGTTTAATATTTAAAGTTCTCAAGTATATCACTCTCAAACCAATTGGGGTTGCTTCCTTCTCCTTTCCTTCTTCCTTCGTTCTTCAGTTCGCCCTCTTTTCACTCAGCTGTCCCAGTTCTGTTTCAATATCCTCTATTAAATCCATAAGTAAATCAAGTAAATCAATTGTTCCAATATTCCTGTGTAGCAGGTTGTATCTCCTTTGGCAACAGCGTCAATGTATCTAATGTCTCACTACACGTCTCGTGTCTGTAGTTGAATTTACTATTGTTGCTGGATACAAAGTGAAAGTTTCCTTCTCCAAATCCTCAGTCCGCCATTCGCTACTGTTCAGTTGGTTTCCTTCCGCTCACAACGATCTTAAAAAAGTCTCAGTTCTTTAGGTTTACTTTCTACAATCTTTCTCTTAAATAATCCTTTTTTCCTCTGTTAAGTCAAATTGTGTTATTTTAAAGTTATAATCCACCGCTTACTTATAATCCTCTTTGTCTGTCACTCGTTCCTTTTGCCTGTCAGATCTGCATTGTCATTGTGTGTATTGAGCTTCGCTCCAATCACTGTCTCTCGCCGCTTGCTTGACGATCTTGCCGCCGCTTTTTGGAGTCCTATTCTCGCCAATGTATTTAGGTCCTTATGATTATACCTTTATATCTCAATCTACTTAGTCTTTACCGATGTTTCTCTTGAATCTTCGCTTCCACACTTATCGGTTGACAGCGCTCCGGCCAGCCAAAGTGGCTGGTTTTTTTCCTGGCTAGAATTAGGAGGGTTTCCTCTGAACCTTCAGGGTGATTGCTGTCGCCCCCGAGGTCCTAGAGAGTCCTCCTTTTTCTGTCGACCTCTCCGTGGTCGATAGTGCCAAAAACGGCTTCCAATCAAGAAAATTGAAGCTTCGGGGACGGAGCCTCGTTCCCCTCGCTCCTTACACGCTGACGTCACCGCAGGAAGTCGAAAATCTTTTAAATTTTTAATAGTTTCTGATGATTAGTACTTTTTGAAGCCCTACCGCAGCTAAATACAAACCACTGTTTGAATTTGCACTTGATGTAACCAGAACAATGCTTAAAATATGGTCAACACTGTTGCAGACAGAAGAAACTGAGTATCCATTATTCTATATGTATATAGCTACACGTATAGGCTCATAAAGTATCTAATATTTTGCTCCTTGTTTCTCCTCCCCACCTTCCAGTCAGAGCTGAAGAAATGTCTTGGATGAGAAGTGAAACGTCTTCAAAACAAAAACAAAAAACAAAAACAAGAAAGTCCAATTGCCTCCTGAAAAAAAGCAACTTTGGGACATCCTTGTTAGGTAATTAAAAGAGGGGACAGTCCTATCCTTTGTTACATATGAGATGGCTGCTCTGCATCAGGATTATGGAATGGCATTTCTAATCAGCTCTAGTAGCCACATAAAAGCAAGCAGGAATAAATGATGAACTGTGCTTTATGACATCTCAAAACAAAACCCATGACTTGGATACATGCGTCCAACACTTGTCTCATGATCACTGTACAGAGTGTCACTGCAGCTAGCAATAGATACCACTGTAGGTTAAATTTTTGGAACCATTTTATGCAAGCTTTTCCTTGTATGGTCAATCTACAATCTAATTTGTGGAAGTTATCACTGGGGTGTCATCCATCTTTTAGAAGCAGTAACTTATGTCACTACAATTAATAAAACCTATGCATGGATAATGAGGAAGCTCAAACCTTAGCAAATCTTTCATTTAAGACTTTTCAGTGTAACTGAAACCGAAATAAATTTTAACAAAAACCCTGTATCACAAGAATGATTAAAATGAATGTTAACGCAAGTCAGATTAGAATTGATATACCCTTCACATTAGAGAGCCTTTAAATATCCTGTTTTCTAGCAAATATATTAATAGTACATTTAACATTTGCCTTGCACAGCTCTGTAGAGAGTAGGAATGGAATACAATGTTGTACTGTGTAAAATGATGCATAAACAAACATTTGTCCTTTGTCTTGTCAGCTTTGTTAACACAGGACTGTTCACTTATATTAAATACCTATATTCCCTTTCCTTCCTCCATCTGAAGTTCATACATTTGTGCAAATGTTTTGGATGTGTTGTTATTCTGAACATCAGTTGGATATCACATCCATTTTTCACCATTCTTCCTCACTTGTCTCCAAAGTACATAAACTTTTACTATGAATGATAGGCCTGTTTAGAAAAAGCAGATCCCAAGAAATCAAAATTTGCTGAAAGAAAATTCACATAGCTGCCAATACAAATATTTTTAACCTGTCATATGTTTAATGATGGGTGGGCCTCATCTAAGGAATAGTTACTCGCCAATTTAGAATTCAGTTTATTAGTGATTGTTTTCTCCTTATACTGTCTGTGGTGAAAATTATTGAGAGGCAGCATATTGTAATTTGCCATGTCAGTTCTCTGTCTTCTGACTAGCTTTTGAAACAGAAGAGGAATTAATAGCAAAAGTTTCAGCAGGAGTTGGCAAACAGCTGCTTGTCCCATGGCACAAAACTTACAGTATCCTTTCCCCAGCCTTTCCTTTGGTATGAATGTAGGTCCAGTGCCACTGAATTGGTAACATAAGCTCCCATTAAAACTATGATTCATGAAGCCGATGGAAAAAACCTGGAGTAGCATTTAGAAACCTGCAGCTTGCAGCAAAAAAAAGCTGCAGTGACAACTGTCATGGCAAGGAGAGTTTCTTGCTAGGCTCAATGGATCTGGGTTAATGTCAGAAGAGTCTAAGCAAACAGCTACTACCTTGAGTAGTTGTCTGTTCTAATGAAGATTGCTTATACAGTGCAAAATCTGACCATCAACTAAAAATAGTGCAACATCTACAGTACTTTCTTATTTCCAAACAATGTCTTTCTTTTGAAAAAAAGGTACTTCTATTCCTCTGACTGTTTTTTTGGGTGGTGTTTTATGAGTTATCTTATGACTTCCCTGTGCCTTTGGACTGACCATACCAACCCTACAGATTATTATTGTGAAGATGTCAGGCATTTGTCCATATAGTCACCAAAAGTTCCCAAAGGTGCTTTTTCAAGAGGCATCTGGACTTTTTAAATTTTTCTTTGAAGATGTTTTGCTTCTCATCCAAGAAGGTTCTTCAGCTCTGAAGATGGTGGAAAATGAAAGCATTAATATTCCTTGAGAACAGCTCATCATTTTCATTCTTTAAGAAAGCTGTTGAGGCCACTTGGAAGTTTATCTGTGTCCTCAGGGTCACCTGAGTAGTGCAAATGGGTGCGGAGCCTTCTTGGAACTGCTGAAAGGACTGTGTTGTAGATGATGTTAACTGGAGTTAGATGATGTCATTTCTCTTCCTCTGTTGAGAGAGGACTGTACAATTTTGACATAGATGGCTTCTTTGACCCCATCTCTGTCCAAAATGTGGTCTTTGCTGTCCACAGCAAAGTCCAAAGGAGGAGAACTATAGGAGAATATACCCATCAAGACAAGATTCAGTAGCCCATCTGCATTTAAAAGACAAAGCCCACTCTTTTGAAGACAGAAAAGTCCACATTTTGGACAGAGAGTTTGAAAGAGGGATCTTTTCTTGAAAAAGCACATTTGGGATTGAGCCAGTTCAATGGTTCCTTATGAGAGTTGAACTTATTGTTTTTCTGTTTGAAGACATACTGTAGATGACATTACTTCACAATCTTTTTCTTTGAATTGCAACCGATGAGCGAGAAAGCTTGGGACAACTTTCTTTCTTTTCTTTTCTTTTTTTTTTAATTTGATTTATATGCTGCTCGTCTCCAGAGACTCAGGGCGGCTTACAATGCGTTAAGCAATAGCCTTCATACTTTTGTATATTTTATACAAAGTCAGCTTATTGCCCCCACAATCTGGGTCCTCATTTTACCTACCTTAGAAAGGATGGAAGGCTGAGTCAACCTTGAGCCTGGTGGGATTTGAACTTGCAGTAATTGCAGGCAGCTGATATTAATAACAGTGCTTTAGTCTGCTGCCCTACCAGAGCTCCTTTTCTTCTTAGCATTTTCCCACAAATGCAGAGTTTGCTTTTTTGGGATCAACCAAATGTTGATCCATTGATTGTGACATGCATTGACAATTGACTTGTTGCCCAAGCCTGAGAAGCGGTGTTTGGCCCAAAGTCACCCAGATAGATTTCATGCTTAAGGTAGAACTAGAACTTACGGTTTCCTAATTTCTAGCCTGGTGCCTAAAACTCTATGGATATAATTATATTACAGAGAAAGACAGACCACTCACGAGTATTCAGCTGTTTCATAACACCGCAAGAATATCATTGGAAGTTTTTTTCTTTTCTCTCATATTGAACTGAATAGCTGGGGGTGGGGGACCACAACTTCTAGCACAGAGACATAGGGGCAAAGCAATAAGCATAGCTGAAATGAGCATGAACTTGTTTCATAGGAAATTCATTATCAGCAATTAGGAGAGAGGTAAAATTATTTGGACTAATTTGTTGCAGTCAAAAAGGAAGGAGAAAAATGGGAGGAGGTGAGGGAATAATTTTAATATGTCAGTGCAGCTTACCTCGCTAGAAGAAAAAGGATAATTTCTGTGTGTAGTTGTCAATGTTGAAAATGCTCACACTTTCTTTTAGAGGGTGAAAGCATAACAGCTCTATAGCAGCGGGTGACATTTTGGATCCAGATAAATCTCAAGGTGATCTCAAGTAATAGGAAACAATTTGTCATAAACCTGAGACGGAACATATGGCGTTAATGCATCCTGTTATGAATCAAAACTTTGGTGACGCTTACACACTGGACCATCCTGGTTCCAGTTATGTTACCTCAGATTTCCATTGCTCTTCAAGTCCCAGCTATGTGATAATCAAATCAAAAAAGCCAGAAAACCGTACATATCATGCCAAGGTAAAAAGATAAAGGAAGAGTCAGCAACTAACAAGACTATTTTCAAATCAGAGTGGCCCTTATTATCAGATCACCATCAAACAGAATGAATGACCTTCATAATCACTGGATCTAAGGGTCCAAGATTATTGGGCAGAACATAACATGATTGAGCTCTGCAATAAAGCTAGAGAAATTAAGGGTTGCAAGGTAGGGGCTAGTTTAGGGCGGTGGGATGGCTTAAGTGGTTAAGATGCTAGGTTTGTCAGCTGGAGACGTAACAGCCTGTGTTGGAGACCTGAGCATTGTGCAGCAGGGTGAGCACCATCTTCACCTACTCTTGCCCACCTAGCAATTTGAAAGCATGCGAATGTGATTAGATAAATAGGTACCACTTTGGTGGAGAGGAAACAGCACTCTGCAACATCATACTGGCCACATGACTGTAGAAATGTCTTCAGACTGTGGTGGCTCATGGCCTTGAAATGGAGATGAGTGCCATCCCCTATTCTTGGGACCAACTAGTGGAATAAAATCTGCAGGGAGTACTTTCCTTTCCTTAAGGTAGGGGCTAGTTTAGCAAATTGTGAACTTAGATAAGATTGGGAGATATTATGGAATTAGTCTAAACAAACATTTGCTAAAACAATAATAACCAGAAACCTAGGACGAGTCATACCCAACACAAAGAAGGATTCTAGCCTGTCTTACTATCATCAGATGGAGTGGCCAGGAGAGTCCAGAAAGCCATTTGGAAGAGAGGTGTGACCTTTCCTTACTTTTACACAGGTTCCATTCTCTAAAAAGCTGGAAATGTACAACTTAGAAGTTCTTCTTGAGAATGCATGCAATCAGATGCATGAATATTTAGCAATGAATAGAATTTCTGGGAGAAAAACCATGCTCAGTTTCAATGCTTGGAAAACACATGATTGCATCCCTTCTCAAGTTATTATTTTGTGTTTCTGCCATATGGTGGTAGAATCTACCTGTTTTTGCACTGCATGCTTTTTTTGCAATGAAGCTATCAATGCATGATGTGACAAAGGTTTTTGTTTATCAGCTGCCTTTTTTTACAGAGCTTTTTTTACAGTCACTCCGGGAGTGACTGGCCCAATATCATCCACTTGGCCCCCATGCCTTATAAAAATCTAGAACTTGGATCTCCCCATTCCTAAAGTCCCCAGCACCTTCAGCACAACAGCATATTGGAACTCTGACACAATGGTTCAAATGAAGAACAGAAAAGAGAAACATGGCTCTAATGAGAGCTTTCATTTTAAAGATTACAGAGAGAGGCCTGGCAGCAAGAATGCAATTCTCTTTATCTGATTCAGGTTCCAGAACCAAATGGATAAATTATTCCTGGTCTGGTCTGGACAAAGATGAAAGACACTTTTATTAATTCTAGGCCTGATTAGTCCCTGTATTTGTAGGAGTTTTATTCCTTGACATTTTCACAGAAAATAAAAGATTCTTTCTAGAACTGAATATAGATAGAAGGTTCATCTTAATTTGCCTGCAGACTGAAGGATAAGAGACTGCTTCTATCTCATAGAGATGAGTCAAACATTATTCTGGATTAATATTTCAGTGTACACATATGGTAAACATAAATCCATGTTTATAAAAGGCAATCCTTTTCTCTCCAGTCCCAAACTATCTAGTTCAAGTTCCACTGAAAGATAAACATCCCAAGAAAGCAGAGTTGTGATCTTTAACTTCCCATGAACCGTTTACATATGTACATGTTTATATATCATGTGGTTACAGTCTTCACACCCTAATAGCATGTACTATGTTTCTTTTCAAATGGTGGGAATGAAGTTGTACATCAGCAGATCTATTTTTATGTACATTTCTGTCCTCTCCACCCATTTCTTGGCATTACATAAATGATCAATAATAGTCAGCTACAAGAGAGCTGCACATTTCTTCTTTTAACCTTGTTCTAGCACCTCATGCAGCTTCTCAATAATTTCCCAACAATGCCTCCCAGAGCTCCTTCAAAAATTTGTCACCAAATTATCCTTTTAAAACTAAATGTAAGTCAAAGTACATCAAATATCAGATGTGTTCCTACATGGTTTACCTTTTGAGCCAAACCTTGAAAAGGGCCATAAAGACTATAGATGGATTTTGGTTTCAAAATGTTACTTACCAAGATTGTGCAAAATTCTCAAGAGATATTTGATCAAACTTTCAATAAAACACTCCCATTCCTAAAGCTGCCACGTTGCTTTGTCTTGTGATACATTGCTTGTTTTTCCAGCACTTCAGTAATCATATGTTCTGTGTGCCTGCCATAGACATGTGAGGAAGCTTCTTCTGGTATTTCCATATAGCTACTGGAAGCACTACAGTAGAAAGTTGGAGGGATGTGCTGTGTGCAATGCTTCTGTGTCTCAATGAAATAAACATACTTTCTGTCATAATAGAGAATACTTCAAGTAAAGTTGCAATGCCTTGCCCAGGCATTACATACTTCTGACTTACAACGAGAAACTGTTCATGGTTTATTGCAGGAGAAAACTATTGCCCATCTGGAATCAAGAACTGTATCTTTTTTTGAAAACAGTGGAAATGTCATTGAGTTATAACTTGTTTATTTTATGGTACCAATTCCACACACACACACACACACACACACACACACACACACACACACACACACACACACACACATATATATATATATATATATATATATATATATATATATATATATATATATATATATAGGTCTTTGGTTATTCGGAAGCACGAAGCCGAGAACACCAGCCTGAAGATGACGAATGAGACTTCGTCGAAACGTCGCCAAGACACTTCCAATTTTACGTGGGAGAAGACCCGAATAACCAAAGACCTACATACAAACACCCGCGAAAACCTGAGAAAACATATATATGTGTGTGTGTGTGTGTGTGTGTGTGTGTGTGTGTGTGTGTGTGTATATATATATATATATATATATATATATATATATATATATATATATATATATATATATATATATATATATATATATATATATATATATCATAGTGCTGTTTCAATTCTTTATTGATGGGAAGAATAAGTTTCTGTTTGCTGACTGATTTAATCCATACCAGTTATTTTTTTTAAAACAATGAATTAAAGCTTGAGGGCATATTCATAATTGAATACTGAGCTCATATATGATGTCTAATATTAATTCAGCATCACTGTGTTATAGATGTGCTTGTAAGTTGTCAGGCAAAGATAATTTTAAGCTATGGAACATTTTTTATGAGTCCCAAAAAGACATCAACCAAGAGACTGAAACAGATGTGTCAGTTAACTTCAGACAGCCTGATAAAGGTGCACTAAAATAACTTAAATAATGAATGACTACTTTTCCCCATAAGATAAAATTACTGCATTTACTTTGGAAGTTAACCTTGTTCTAAACATAGATTTGCTTAATGAACCAAATCATTCTGTTTTGTTCAAAGCTGCACATTTCCTTTTTATGTCCTGCTTGTTTGAATAGAAAGGTGTTCCAAAAAAATAACTATGTTAAAATTATTTTCCAGTTGAAATCTTTTCTGAATGCAAATAAACATAGCTTCAGTTTTCATTAATACCTATATTTAGTCTTTTTCTCCCTATTCTTTTGTTTTAGTGAAAAAATAAAATGAAGTTTTTATAATAACTCTGTATTTGGTTAGCTGTACTCACAAAGTTCATATTCGATACAAAGTTTCTATGTAAATGACATTCATGTTATGAAATAGGAATAGATATTTTTAAATCTGGATTAATTCTGGAACTGGCATGAAACAACATATTCTTCCACTTTTAACAAATACAATATATAGGCTTTTTAAAAAAGCCTATACATTATATTTGTTAAAAGTGAAAGAATATATTGTTCCTAATTATTGTTGCTAATTATTCCTACTTCTGTAAGAATTGTTGCAATCTGTCCTTCCCATCTCATCTACTGTATCTCTACTACTAGTATTACTTGAAATGCCAGACTCTGAAAACCTAAACCAAAACAACCAAACTAACAAAGGTCCTGAACTAAAATTAATGGGTTACTTACAACTGCTGGCTCAAAAGTTATTTTAAAACCTCGCTTGTATTTTTAAACAGGGACTATGAAGTAATCAACTACAAAAAGTGACTAGTGCCAACCTCTACTTTAGCAGGGGTGTTTTGTCATGTCATGTGATGTATCGGGACTTCCCCCCCCCCTTTGCTAAACTGGGCGTGGGCATTGCCAGCATGTGAGGCATCCGGCCTGCGGGCCATGAGTTTAACAGCCCTATACTGTAGTATTCTGCTTATCATACTTTAAGCAGAAAATCTAACCCATTTTATGATTGGCATTTGATCTTATTACTGGTCAACATTTATTGTATGTCTGCATAAAGATTATTTGTATCCTTGTGGTCTATCCCCAGCACTATAAAATAAACTAGGCTTATGCAGATTGTGTGGTCATAATATGAGTCATGGTGAATTTCTCTCATTCAACCGGGGGCTTGTCCAAGATGGAGTAGAATATTGGTATGAGAGCCCACCTCTCCAGTAAGTAGTTTTAACACTACCTTTTGGAAATCAAGAGGGGTAGACACAGCATATAAAGAGAACCTATATAAAATGTTTTATAGATGGCACATGCCACAAGAAAGATTGGCAAAAATATTTAAAGATAAATCAGCTAAATGTTGGAAATGTCATCAGATGCCGGGATCATATTATCATATGTGGTGGACATGCCCAGAAGTGAGAAACTATTGGGCAAAGATTAGAATATGGCTAGAGAAAATGATACAGCAATATATTGACTTAAAACCAGAATTGTTCCTGTTGGGTATTCTTTCAGAGAAGTATAGTAAAGAACACACATATTTGATAATACATGTAATAATGGCAGCGAGAATTGTATTTGCACAAAATTGGAAAGCAGAAAAAATTCCTACAAAGGGAGAGGTAATTAAGAAAATATTGAATGTGCAGAAATGAATAGGTTGACATTGGCAATTAAAGGGAAAGAAGAGTATTATAACATATCGGGAAAATTTTATCAATGGATAGAAAATGAGTATAAACAATAAACATGGTAAAGATAAGAACTTTGGGATGATTAAGTTGTAGTATATTAAAATTAAATGAAAAAGGAAAGACAAATGTATGTATTAAGAAATGATGATAAATTATGAAGATGAGGGCACAAAAATGTTATACCCAGATAACACATGGATTGATTAATAATGTACAGGAATGTAAGAAGAGATATAATTATAAAGTAAAAAAGAAATCTGAAATGAAGATATATGTGAATAGAAATAGGAGCTGCTTGAATACCATCTCAGATTAAATTGAAAAAGGAAACAACAAGGGAGTGGAAAAGAGGAGAGGAGTAGAGAAGAGTTGGGAGGTGAGAAGAGAAGAGAAGAAAAGAAGAATGGGAAAAGGAGGGGAAGAAAGAAGGGGAAAGAGGAGGAGAGAGGGTAAGAAAGGGAGAAAGAAGAGAGGAGAGGGGAAAGAGGAGAGGAAGTAGAAAAGGGAAGGAGAGGAGGAATGAGGAAAGTCAAAAGAGGCAGAAGAGGAGAGAGAAGGGAAGGAGAAAAGGAAAGGTTGTATTAAAATAAAGGAAGGAGATGGTAGAAGAGCAGACTCGAACAACTAATTAGCAAATGGTAGTTAAAGAATAAGATGAATGAATAATGATTAATGATGGACAAAAGACTTGAACATTTGAATATGTTGATAAAAAATAAAAATAAAAAACTTTTTTAAAAAAAGGAAGTCAAGAGGGGTTAAGTGAGAGTGGATGTTTGTGGACTCTCTTTCCTTGTGTGTGTTTCACATTCAGAGGAGCACTCCTACCTTAGTTCTTATTGTATGTCTAGATTGTCTGTTTCAGGTAGCTCAGGACTAAAGGCCAAGGTATTAGTGAAAGGGTAGAGCTTTAGGTAAAATGCAGGATAGGAAACTGTAATTAACAAAGATTCTCTGAGGCATTAAAGATCCAAAAGCTTTTTTAAAACCAACAATTCTGAGCAAGGAGTAAAATGTGGAATTTGTGTTTGTCTGCATTTTACTTTAAGTAAAATAGATGGAGAGGAAGAAATCATGATTTTGTGGCAGCTTGAAGAGTTTTGCTTTCAGTGATCTTTGTGTAGTATAACTAGTTGGAAAAATGAAACTCCTGTGAGGAATATTTTGCAGTTCAGCAGCACTGAAATTATTATATGTTTCTTTGGCTGAGTCTGCAACTATATAAACTCATCTGATCTAGTTTAGTAGACCATCACAAAACCAATAATGTCTCACATGAATCACAAGGCTGAGATACATCTGTTCCCAATGAAGAATGGGGGCTGAATCCATCATTTGCAAAATGGTTAAATAGTGTAATGCCACAAATTCAGGAAAAACATATTATCGGATTTACCATGGAATTGCTTTTAATATTCTAATTGCTATTCATTTTAAATGAAAAAAAAAAAAAACCCTACTGGGATTTTGGTATTTAAAATATTGGTTCTGGAAATAATTTTGGAGATCTGAAAATGTGTATCCAAAAATAAGTATTTGAAAGTATAATGTTTGAAGTCTCCACTTCTTTGTTTTCAGAATTGTTCAAAATGTAAGTGTTCAACATTTTCAGCCATTTTTCAAAAAAGAATATTGTGCACTTAAATGTCGCATTTGCTGAGGAAAGCTTATTGCCCTTAAAAGAAGAAATTGGTTTAGTTTCAAATCTCAGGAGGCCAGAACTTCTGCAGATTATGCTGAGGAATCTATTACATTCTTTGCATGCTTAAGTAAGCAAAATTTTTTGGAAAGTTGTCTTTTAAAGTTCCCTAGCATCAATTATTCTAAAGCAGACTTCCCAACTGAAGTTCTACAAGTTTTACGTTCTAGAAGGCACTAAGTTAAGGCAAGTTCCTCTAAACATTATTGTGCTTTTTAAACTATGAGAGAATAAAGGAGCTCCAGAGCAAGATTGACAACTACTACTGGGAGCAGTTCAACTGCTAACTTTAGACTGACAGTGTAACAAGTGAAAAATACAGATGTTTAAATATTACCTTAAAATATTGTACAATATTGAGCAGCTGAAGGATATTCTATAGACAATTCCATTTCAAAGTGGGCAGAGTTGCATAATTCACAGGTAAAAATTCTATTTGTTTAGGGGGCTTTACAAATAGGGGGCTTTAAAAATAGGAATAGTAGTATTCCGGCCTATTAAATTGTCATTTGTTCATTCTTTTGGCGAGAGCTGTTCACACGGTGATAAAGAGGCTAGCAGCTGCTTCCAAAGCAATTTGCAGGTGTAGGATGTGCTTATTTCTCAAAAAAGACAAGCCTCCTCACCTTGCATCATAATCGCAAGAGGGGGAAACGAGACTCTCTTTGATCTCTCCTCTGTAGGTACATGTATTTACTGAACATCATGTGTGGTGGTGCCTCTAATTTTCTCCCTTCTAAATTACTAATCTGAGCTCAGAGAGACTCATTCACCACACTGATTGTTTCAAGGCTTCAATGTTGTTAGAGAAGTTTGATGTTTTTGTCATGGAATTATAGTACACGAGCTTTTAAAAATCGAACTGTCTAAGAGAAGGTTTTATTTCCCCCCTTGTTTATCTGATTATCCCATACAACTGTTGGAACGTTATGTATCTATATATTACCTCATGAATACTACTAAAGCACTCATCCATTGTCCTTTTAGAAAGAGTTCTTTATGTCCATAGATAAATTGCATCTAGTTTCCATCAGCAGAGGGATTCCCTGGGCTCTCAGGCTTAGACTCAGCAATTTTGAACTATTACCTCTTTCGTCTAGTTTCTCATTTTATTATATTTGAAGATTAGCTATTATAAATTTGAATTAAGTGGAAGTTCATCTTGGTGGGTTTTAAACATTCAGTTTGACATTTGTTTTATCTGTTTATTCTAGGTGACATTATTAATTAATTTTGAGAAATCTTTTTTTCCTGAAAATTTACACAAGTGCTAAAAAGATGCTTAAACAATTTGTGTCTTGCTCTAAGAATATAATGCTGTACTTGTCTCATTTTAAATATATATGTACTTGTTTTGCAGTGAGACATTTTCTCTGAAGACTCTGAAGCATTTATTCCACTTAAGAAAAGTATAACCCTCAAACCTCTTTTGCTGCGTGTTATCTTAGTTGTACTATTTCCCCCTTAATTTTAAATTAATATTATTCTGAGTCCGTAGCTTCAAACATACCTCATTCATTTTATGTAGCAGCAGGAAAGATAGATGCATTAATATTTAAACATAATTCAGTTTTTAAGAAAACATGTCCCATTTGACTTTATAATACTTGCCAAGTTTCTCATTCTAAGAGCAAATGTGGAATAGACAAGCTTTGCAAATCTGATTTAATCCCCTACCCAAATGACTAGATAACTATAGTAGAGACTTTGTATAAAAATTGTCTTCCATAACAAATCTGTAAAGATTTAGGAAATCAAAGTCAAATGCTTTCAGCAGTAATTCTGGTAGGTTAATAACAACATACTGACAGTTTTCCAATGGATAAAATGTAAAGCCATGGATTTATTTGCAAATCTGTGTGAAGATGTTATGAGAATTTTTGTGGCAGAAACCTAATATAATAAACTTGAAGGCACAGGATTTGCTTGGAAGAACAGTTGCTGGATGAGAGGAACAGAAATTGTTTAAGATCAATGTTTTTCAACCCTTTAAATATAAGATGGGTGAACTTCAACTGAATAGAATAACAGAGTAACAGAGCTTGAAAGGACCTTGAAAGTCTTCTAGTCTAAACCCCTTCCCAAGCAGGAGACCTTATATCATTTCAAACAAAAGGTTGTCCAATTTCCACTTTCAAACGGCAAGCCATTCCACTAATTAATTATCTTAACTGTCAGGAAATTTCTCCTTATTTCTAGGTTGGTTCTCTTCTTGATTAGTTTCCATCCATTGTTTCTTGTTCTGCCTTCAGGTGCTTTGGAAAATAGGTTAACTCCCCTCTTCTTTATGGTAGTCCCTCAAATATTGGAACACTGCTATCATGTCACCCCCAGTTCTTCTTTTCATTAAACTACACATTTCCAATTCCTGCATTCTTCATATCTTTTAGCCACCAGGCCCCTAATTATTTCTGTTGTTCTTTTCTGCACTCTTTCCAGGATTTTCTACCAGCATGCTGGTTATGGAAGTCTGGGAGTTAAAACACCTAGAAGTCTGGGAGTTAAAACACCTAAGGTTGAGGAACACTGCTGTAGATAAAATAAATTGTTAAAGGTACAAATGCAAGATAGAAAAAAAGATTTCAGCACAGTACAGAATTCTATGAAACCTTTGAGTCACTGAAAGAAAAAAAAATGTATGTGTCTGTTGTTGAAGGTATACTAGACATAAAAAAAACCCCATAACTTTATTTTTCAAGAATCACCTTATAGGGGAGATGTGTAGCATAAAAAATTAATGAATAAAATAAATAAAATAAAATGCTAGAACAAAAGATGCTCTAGAATTTAGGAATCTCAGTGTTGTAAATTGATAGGAGTCCTCTACATGAGATTGTACCTGGGTGTTATTTACCAAGGAATATTTAGCTAAATGAACCATTCACCAAACATACTAGAAGACAGTGTCTTATATAATCTCCAGGGTACTTTTCCCTTTCAAATAAACATAATATATGAATAGAAATAGATGCCCTGGATTGAATCTCTTTTTAGAATTATTGTTAAAAATAGGTCAAGATGGAAAGCATTTGCTCATATAGTCATTAGGAGGTGAATCTGATTCAAAACTTCAAATTGAGCTCAATTCCCTGTGACTTCATGGACAAAGCCATGTAGTTTTCTTGTAACAATATGGAAGTTGTCCTTTTCTCTTCCAGAATGTGTTCTTACTAGCCTATAGTCATGAGATTTCATGGTACTTACCCATCCAAATAGAAATGGGCTCAGGTTTTCATTAGCTTTTCAGGTTCAGTAAAAGAACGACACTAAACACTTCCATTCTTGAATTTGTGTTCTGGGGCTGTTTATCTGAGTGTTGTTTGGAGTACAAATGCTCATTTCAAATAAATGAATGGCAGATTATATCAGATTTGTCAATACTAGTCATCCTGGAGAGCAGCTTTTTCAGCAGTGACTTTTTCCACTATCTGTTAATTAGACACACGGGAGTTCACGTTGCAGACAAAATTCTTGGATTAAAACACTTTCACTAGTTTACATAGCTGACCAAACTAGACATAAATAGCCCTTCAAAATTCCCCACTTAATCTGTGGGCAATGAAATTGAGTGGTCAGTAACTCTGACTGTCTTCAGAAGAAAGAAATTCTCCAGTGGTTTGTTAAGAGTAGAATACTCTTGGCCATGACTAGAGCACTGGTTTTACAAAATGTCATGGAAGGAGTTCCCAGGTGCAGCATAGAACAGTATTGTTACTTTTTCTGATCTCAACATTGTGCCTCTGTTGATGCAAGTAAACAACTTTTCTGGCAATTCCATTCATAAATTACTCACAGTCCATTCAGTGTTAATGTTGCTTTACTGCCAGAGTTATTGTAAAATCAAACAGTAGATATAAAATAGGTTTCAAATGCAAAAGATAAATTCAAAATTCAATCTTGGAAAAATTTTGGATAAAATATTTTTCAATTTACCCAAAATTTGGAGAAGCAGCACTATATACTCTTCTTTCATTTCTTTCACATATCTCTGAAAAAGGTTTTTCAACTTACTGTAGATATGCATCCCTTAATTCTGATTCCAGATGGTTGCTGGAGAAGTCCTTGCAAGGTTTACAGAAGTGTTTTGCCCTTGTCTTTTTCCTAGGACTAAGAGAGAGTGATTGGCCCAGGATTGATCAACTGGCTAACCAGATGTATTTAATCACTACAAAAGAACAGACTCCCTTTCCAACTTTTTACTCTTGATAAAATTGAAAAGAATCAACAATATGTGAAATATGTGTTGCGTACTTCCATCCATCAAACCTGGGATTTCCCTGAGGAAAGTGCAGCATCATTCTTCATATAAAAAACTGCAGGGATTATTTCTGCTGTTTTTATGACAAATTACATTTTAATAGTTTTTTGTTACTTGCTCATGAATTTTAAATTAAAAATACAAATGTATATCAAGTGTTTGTGTTTTTATTTTTAATTATGAATTGAGTATTATTATTCTTTTGGGGGAGGTGAGTTTGGCTTCAGTGAGATGTGGGAAGGTAAGAGGTTTTCTTAAAAGTCAGAATAACGCATATGCTGAAAAGTTTGGGAACCCTTGACATAGAGTATCAAGTGGAAGAGAAGGTGATAACATTTTTTCCCCCTTCCATAACTTCTTTTACTAAGACTTCTGAAGTCTCAACTGCTACTTAGACTGCTTTTTAAATGATGTTTAAATATGCCAAGGGGTCTTTTGGCTTTCCACAACTAACGTATTGCTGTAAAATTCCCTCCAGACTCAACAAGTCAGAATGAGTTATTTAACACCAAGCTCTTTGTGAAAGTTGTTTGTGTTGGCAAAGATTTAGTGATGTGCTTTAATGGAAGAGACTGTACTCAGATATGCAATTTCTAGCTTAGGCTAGGTTTTGAGTTCTTCTAATTTGCAGTTATCTTCTGATAGAGTGTGTACAAGGCTAATATTTTTCAGCTTTACAGAGGCTGTCAAAGTACAGTAACTTATCTCCCAGTTTAATGAATGAATTCATTCATCCCCACATTTCTCAATACGCTTTTCAGTACTCAGTTTGAGCAATCCAAACATCTGGAAATATATGAAAGGTTCTTGTTGCAATCTAAACATAGTCAGATAACACAACACATGTGGAGTAATATAGATAATATATTTCTTGTGAACCTACTTTTAAAACCATGTGTATTTTTGGTACAATTCACTTCTTTTGGGTAGCCATAACAACAAAACCAGCATTATATTTATAAAGCTATCAAATAAGAAAGGCTCAAGGCAGGATTTAAAAACCATAAAAACTCCAAATCCAAATATTCCACAAAGTTGCTTTGTAAATCTTGGCTTTAATGATAGAAGAATGAGATTCAGTTTACAGAAATTTAGCAAAAGATGGAAGAGCAAGTGACGAAGGAGCTCAGGGCTGTACTCCAGACCAAACATTCTGCAGTCAAAGGTAAACAGTTCTTGTCTGCTCAGGGTTTACTCTTCCCATCTGCACTGGCTGAAAAGCTCATTGAGATAACCAGAGGCATGTTATTGAATTTAGTGTGCACAGCTAAAGAGAGTCTGTATTTCATAATAATAGTATAATATTATTTGGTCTGAAGAAAAGTGATTACAGAGAACTCAAACATGTTTCTTTTATTTTACTTATGATTTTTTTAAAAAGAATAGTTTGATACACCAATATGCTTTGATCAGATTTTTCATCCTGTATATTGTTATTTTGGTTCAACAATGGTTGGATGACTGCAGAATGTGCTTTAAATAGATACTGGGGAAATGACTAAAGTGTGAGAGCTTGACAGCTCATCGAAATGTACGTCAGATCACTGATCATGAAATCTTAATTCCACATACACTGTTTCTTTTCATTATAACAAGCTGCACAAAATTCTGGACATCTACGAACTGTTTCTGAGCATATTATTAGATATGATCGATTTCCTGATCAATTGGGGATGATAGATTTCCTGATCAATGCCTATGTAAAACAGCTTGATGAAAGAAATAATGATGAATTGTTATACACGGCCAATGAAGCCCTGAAATGCAGCATTCTGGTGCTTAGACGAGGATGCTATTCTTTCATCAGTTTCAGAATAAATCACAGAGCTGTAGAATGCAATAAAATACAGAGGTAAGTGTCATGACAGGCATGGTTTTCATGCCTGTCACTTCTTATATAAGCCTGCACTTATTTCAAGTGCTACTTTTAGGTGAAGTTTTCTGATTTTAACATAAGTATGCTTGTCCAGTTTTTCTGGGGTGGGATGAGAAAGGAACATATTGCAGAAAGATGTGAGCTTCCTGCCTTTCCCTGAGGCAGATATAAGTCTGTCTTTGTGTTTCTTGGCTATCTGCGAGACCTGGCTCAGGGTTGTATCTATGTGTATTTTACCAACTCCCACTGTATGAATATAGCTTGAGCCAATCGAACCAGTTATAAAAGGGCGTAAACTATACCGGGGGATGGTAGAGAGAAACACGTGGAAGGACAAATTTATGAGGAATGATTAGACATGTTTAGCCTGGGGAATGAAAGATTTCAAGAGGGCATGATAACCCTTTTCATAATCAGAGACCAGGAATTCATTTAAAATGTCACACTGTAAATTATTAGAAGACAGAAAACAAAACAATCACTCTCTCTTAACCCAACCCATCTCACAGGGTTGTAGTGACAATAGGAGAATGTATGTTGGATATGTTCGTCACCTGGAAATATTTGTAAAAATAATAAAGGCAGCTACAAATCTAATAAATAAATGTAATCTGGTGCCAGTAGATGTTTTAAAGTTAATTATAGGCAGACCATGAGATATTTATTTCTTTATTTGATGCAGAAGCTCAAGGTGGATGCTTGAGCATCCAGAATGGTTTCTACTCCAATTTATCACCTTAAAAAGTTCCCCGTGAAGTAGCATGGACAGAGTAATTCAAATCCATCTAGTGAACTTCCATGATTAAAAGGTGGACTTGAATCCAGTCCTCACTTAGCCTTCTTTGACATCATAACTAATATGCCACACTGGCTGAAGATAAGCATTAACTTTCTTCCAGTATATGATGGGTTTGATACAAATCAAGTCATAGATTTTTTTATACCAGTGGAAAATGAGAATCAAAAAGTATTGGGCACAATATGTTGCATATTGAATGTACTCTTGTTATTTGGTACTAAGAAAGGGAAGTCTTACTATTCTAACATACCTACTAAGCCCTACGGACCAAGAACAGGTAGCAATGCATGAACTTCGCAACATATTGGATTTTCTTTCCCAGCTGCATTCTTAATAGAGTACTGAGCTGCAGCCCTTGGTTCCTTCACCTTTACAGATAAGACCAAGTCTCTCTGAGGGGATAGTTCCTTGAGGGTTTTTTTCCCCCTTGGTTGTTTTACTATCCTCCTTGACACAGTTACAGTTCATAACTTAATGGGGCACTGAAAATCCCCCCATGTTAACAATGGTCTCTTGGAAGGCCCTGAAAAACCTGCTGAGTGAAGTAAGATCTGAGGACAATGTTACCTCATAATGTAGCATCATTCTGGGAGCATCTGGCTCTGAGGAATCCTGCTGCATGGTCACAGCCAACAATCTATTTCTAAAGCAATAGTTAAATGAAACAGAAGGCAACGAGGAGTAGCAGCTGCAAGAGGCAGCTACAATTCAACAATTAAGGTCATGCATGTGAACATTTCCTCCCCCCCAAATTCTAGATCTTTCTTCAGTTTGAGAGGAAAAAATCTGTTTTGAGTCCACTAATAATAATCACTAATAGAAGATGAACTTCCCCACTTTCTTCAAAGGGAAGGTGCTTCTTCTTCTAAAAGGGAAATAGAGATGAAAATGATTATTTAGTTATAGAACTTTAATATGATGGGGATTGTGACCACTGGATGTTTTTTAAATGCATGGTGGACAGTATGAAACTCAAGACAATGTTAAAAAGTAATTGATAAAGAACACACCTATCTACTAGATTTAGAACCAGGAAGCTTCAGTTTGTAATGCAGGACTGTGATATTATACCATTCATCACAACAAGCAATTTTAAAGGTATTAGACAGCTCGGCAAACAATATCTCAGTTGATGGGACAATCTTTCCTCTGCAAAGCAGCTAATGAATTGCTGGGGCTTACCTGCAGCAAACGGAAATATACTTTCCGAAATGATCAGGAGCCTCAAGGCAACATTATGGAGAAACATACTTCAGAAACCAAACAGAAAAACATGTTGACAGTAAATGAGGTTTAAATCAAGGGCAACATTCATTTCTGTCCTCTGAAAACAGTGGCGTACCTATTCTGGTGATGGGGCAACTAAACAGAGTAGATAAACCCAGAGTTTCATGTCACTGTTGGGAAACTATTAAATGTTATACTAAAAGAATAAATGGAATGCTATCTGCAAGAACATCTGTGTGTTTTATGACTATACATTATGAATGTTAAGAGGAGCATTTAAACAAACTGAGAGCAGCTGCTTCTTCAGATTAAATGTCAGAATTTCTGTCCTGGAATTCTGAAGAAAAGGAGGGTAGAGCTGAATGTACAAGTTTTTGTGGGAAAATAGCATCCAACCATGCCTATTCTCACATTTCAAATCGCCTTGTTACTTCCAAAGCTTCAAAGCCTTGCCAAAAGGAATACAATTGGACATTATTTACACTGCTTCGATCATCGTGCAGGTATAGTTGGTTTAGTAAAGCTGCTTTTAATTATTCCTTCAGCGATGAAGGTATTTATCATAAGGAATAAAAAACAAGAACTGGGCAGAGAGTGCTGCTGTCTTTATACTTCTGTGATTAGTATCTTAGCTCTATTCAAATCAGCCTTTTTGACCATCCTGAATGTCAAAGTCAAGGTCACCTGCATATTGGAGGTGTGTCAAGCAGCAACATTTGCAATGTAGATTAAGCTGAGAGCAAATGCCCCAAAGGACTTCTGTCAAGTAGGAGACATATTTTGAACTTTCTCAATAAATCCCCCTTTTCTTCATGAAAAGAAAAAGAAAAAAACTCCTTATTGCTTGTTTTCAAGTTACATTTTCTTTCTTTGCATTCAATAAAGTACTGTAAGATCAGGCAAAATTCTGCTGGCATCGATAAGCTACCTAGGCAACAGAGCTGTGCAGAACAATGGCCAACAGCAGAACCCCTTCCCAAAGAATTAAAGCAGCTGCATCCTGGTCTCAGCCATCCTGCATGGCTGCTTTGAAGAATAATTCCAAACATCTGCTGGGACTCCATGCAAAGCAAAGGGGCCATGGCCACCCACCTAGAGATTGCTTGGGAAAGTCTTCAGAGCAGCTGCACTGGTCTTTCTGAAACATCTGGCAACTCCTGAGGAATATTTTCTTTGGCTTATAACAAGCACATGTTGTAAAGTACCATTTTCCAATTCTTTGCACTAATCTATTTTATTGTTTATAAAACTAATCTGGATCACCTGCTAATGTAATTTATCAAGAGATGCAGTTTAAATTTAAACTGTATTGGCATGTCTTTTTTTCCTGTGTAGTAGCTAATTTAGCATGCTTTACAAGGGTCTAGTCCTCATGGGGACGGTGCGATGGTTCAGTGGTTAAGACGCTGGAGCTTGTCAGTTGGAAAGCCTACAGTCCAGATTCATGACCCAAACACACATGATGGTGTGAGCTCCCATGACTCGCCCCTCCTGCCAAACAAGCATGTTGAAAGCATGCACATGCAAGTAGATAAATAGGTACCGCTTCTGTGGGAAAGATTGATTGATTGATTTTTTTGATTGATTTAGGAAATTTGTTTGCCATCCATCTCATATCCAATTATTTTGGGCAGCTTACTGCATAAAAAATGAAGGCATTAAAAACATTCATAACAACAATAATAGAATACAGTGGATAAAAATCATTTACAAGTACAAACCATTAACACCAGATGGAAAAGAAGGGAGTCCAACACATGGGGTGTGTGTGGAGAAGTGGGATTAAGTTTTAGTCAACCACCTCCAGGATGCAGCTCCCCTGTTGGGTCTCCAAGCCATCTGGCAGAGCCAGGTCATGTGGCTCTTTCAAAATGCCAAGAGAAATCAAATCAAATAACAGAGTTGGAAGGGACCTTGGAGGTTTTCTAGTCCAACCTCCTGTCTAGGCAGGAAACCCTACACCATTTCAGACAAATGGTTATCCAATATCTTCTTAAAAACTTCCAGTGTTGGAGCATTCACAACTTCTGGAGGCAAGTTGTTCTAACTGTCAGGAAATTTCTCCTTAGTTCTAAGTTGCTTCTCTCCTTTATCTCCATTGCTTCTTGTCCTACCCTCAGGTGCTTTGGAGAATAGCTTGACTCCCTCTTCTTTGTGGCAGCCCCTAAAATATTGGAACACTGCTATCATGTCTCCCCTAGTCCTTCTTTTCATTAAACTAGACATACCCAGTTCCTGCAACCATTCTTCATATGTTTTAGCCTAAGCATCCTTGTTGCTGTTTTCTGCACTCTAGAGTCTCCATATCTTTTTTACATCGTGGTGACCAAAACTGAATGCAGTATTCCAAGTGTGGCCTTACCAAGGCATTATAAAGTTGTATTAACACTTCACATGATCTTGATTCTATCCCTCTGTTTATGCAGCCTAGAACTGTGTTGACTTTTTGGCAGCTGCTGCTCATTGCTGGCTCATATTTAAATGGTTGTCCACAAGGACTCCAAGATCCCTCTCACAGTTACTACTATTGAGCGAGGTACCACATATACTGTACCTGTGCATTTTGTTTTTCTTGCCTAAATGTAGAACCTTGCTTTTTTCACCATTGAATTTCATTTTGTTAGATAGGGAGCCAATCTCACCTCAGGGGGTAAAATATTCCAGAGGGCAGGAGCCAGGCAGAGAAAGCTCTTCTCCTGGAGTCTGCCAGCCAAACAGGTTACCATGTTCTGTATTTTCATGCTGGCCCCATCACACAACAAAGACTCCCTCGGCTGAAAATTGGATATGAACCTTGAACCTTGAGTCGATCATGACTTTAAACCTGTAGTCCTCATGGAAGAGAGACATGTGCTATCCATTATTGACCACATGATGATGATGATGATGTATGTTTCAGAAGGGACCTGGTCTGATGACTGCCTTCCACACAATTACACAATACCTTATTTGTAGGAACCTGCTTTTTTCTAATTGGAGCTTTCAAGAAATGTTTTCTAAAAATAGATGATGTGATCCTTGGTCCACGATCCCCACTTTTACTATATACTTCATAATGCATGATGTTGCAAATCAAAGTGCTTCCACAACTGAGTGGATTCTATTTTAATTGGAGCCACATACATTCCTGAGGTTCAGTAATACAAAACAGGCAGGTTTCTAACTTAGATAATTCACAATGGCATTCAGTAATTGCTCTTACTTGATTAGTGTGGGGGACAGCATCCACGGAATAAAACTGTAAATCATCTGCATCCACAATCAAAAGCCTGTCCCAGAATATCATTAAAATGTGATTCATATATCTTTGAAAGAGCAATGAGGTATTATCCAATTCTAAGGACCTCACTATATAATCAAGCTTTTCATCATGACAATCAAAGAGAGTTAAATATTCCTAAACCTTTTTCATACAAATTAAATTACAAGCCCCTCTGAAGTCCAGTTTACCAAAAATGTTTTTTTTTTTGGGGGGGGTGTCTATGTGTGTGGTTATATTAAGAGTTCAGAAGAGAATTATCCTTTGAATAGTGATATCAAATACTTATGGCCTATATGAGCCAATCCTATATGGAGCTGTTTTTTGAATAACAGAACCCCTGGCAGGGAAGGAGGAAGGATGTATAAATCTTCTGAAAGATTTTTCAATTATTTTGCATGAGACATTGGTTGGAGAACATTTGCAGAAATTTACAGACATTTGCAGAAATCTGGACTCCAGGAATAAGACCGATTGTGTAGATAAAGAACTGATGGGAGGACAGGATCAAACACATTAGCAATAGTCTGCATGATCAGGCAAGACACTCATTACACATTAACTAGCTAGATGTTATGCTGGTTGGCTCAGTCAAAGTTCTGCACATTTGGAAGAGGTGGAGAATTGGAGATGAGACAGCCATGGACCATGTTGGAAACCTTCCAAAGGTTAGGAAATTAAAAAGGTGGGTGGGTGAATGTGCCTTCTTGAAATGCCAAAGTCATTCATTTTTGACAGTTTATCCTGTGTCAAATACCAGTAATACATCATTTTAGAAAAAATATTTTTAAAGTTATAATTCAGTGTGAATTTCAATCCTTTCTTCTGCATATTCTCCCATTGGTCCAAAGTTATATCCAAGGATTTTTGCCCATCTTTTCATACAGTTTTTAACTTGTTCATCTTCCATTTCCATTTTCAATAAAGTTTAAACACCTTAACAGTAATACGATCATCATTTGTACATAATTCCACACCAAATTCAATCTCACCATTTTCAAAGTCATAGTTCTTCTTATCAACTTTAAATCTTTCCTTCAGTTGAATATAGGAAAACCAATGGCATATAACACTCTGATTCCAGATCTTCTCTTGTTTTAACTTAAGGTATACACCAGCATACATTAAACATTTTTGTTTAGTTGTCATTACTTTTCTAAAAATGGTTTATTACACATGTAATTTTTTTCTTTAGAAAGTCACACAGTTGTTTGCTCTGTCAGTAATATCTGCAAACTGTTTAGGAACATGTTACCCAAGTGAGGCAGATTGGGTCTGAAAACAGCCATTAGAGGTTAATTATGAGGTACATTAATTCCATTTAGCACTTGAACGATGAACAGCAGAAATAGATGTCCTTGGAATAAAAGGTGAAGAATATAGGCACACGTGCTACAGCAAAGGACTGATATATGGAGGTTGGAACCATGCCTTTCTCATAATAAATGTCCAGTATCGAATTTATTAACGGTTTGGAGATTTACATTACATCAAGTCAATTGGTACATTTTAAGCATTAGAAGTTATACTCGGAACACTTCTTCATTAAATGTTATCTTGATATACTGATTGCATTGAAATTTCCCCTCAAATTTATTATTCATCTGTGATCATTTATTTTTCTTCACTGTTTAAAGCATAGCTTCTGCGGCATAATTTAGTTCTGATCTTCATATTAGTTTGGTAGATGGTTTGATTAAAAATGTGTGCTAGTGTTTCATCCTTACTTCTGTGATGATGTCTGCAATGAGAGAGCCATTACATTTGATAGTTAGTTAGTTAGTTAGTTTATTATATTTATATATCGCCCCCTCTCCCGAGGGACTCGGGGCGGTGAACAGCCAGCAGATAAAATACACAGATACAAAATTTAAAACAATATTAAAATCCAATTAAAACAATTTGGCCCATAGTTAAAAACCCTATATTAAAACCCCTAATATTTTTAAACAATTCTTTTTAAAAAAAATAGTAGGTCAGGCCAGCCTGGTTTGTTTTGATGAAACAAAAACGTCTTTAGGGCAGTTCGGAAAGCATGAAGGTCAGGGATCTGCCGTATCTCTGGGGGCAACTCGTTCCAGAGGGTAGGTGCCCCCACAGAGAATGCTCTCCCCCTGGGGGCTGCCAGCTGGCATTGTCTGGCCGACGGCACCCTGAGGAGGCCCTCTCTGTGGGAGCATACTGATCGGTGGGAGGCTACCGGTGGCAGAAGACGGTCTTGTAAGTACCCGGGTCCTAAGCCATGGAGCACTCTAAAGGTGGTAATCAATACCTTGAAGTGCACCCGGAAGACCACCAGGATCCAGTGCAGCTCACGCAGGAGAGGTGTTACATGGGAGCGCTGAGTCGCCCCCATAACCACCCACGCGGTCGCATTCTGGACCAGTTGAAGCCTCTGGGTGCTCCTCAAGGGGAGCCCCATGTAGAGAGCATTACAGTAGTCCAGGCGGGACATGACGAGGGCATGAGTGACTGTGCATAAGGCATCCCGATCCAGAAAGGCCACAACTGGTGAATCGGGCGAACCTGATAGAAGGCCCCCCT
The DNA here is from genome assembly GCF_029215685.1 of Pituophis catenifer annectens. Lineage (NCBI taxonomy): Eukaryota > Metazoa > Chordata > Lepidosauria > Squamata > Colubridae > Pituophis > Pituophis catenifer. Next base: position 238,931,835 of record NW_027256882.1, read on the forward strand.
GGCCACAGCCATCATATGTTCTTCTAAGGACAGCCATGAATCCAGGAGGACGCCCAAGTTGCGAGCCCTCTCTGTGGGGGCCAGCGACTCACCCCCAAAAGTCAGTGCTGGTACCAACTAACTATATCGGGATGCTGGAAGCCACAGCCACTCGGTCTTGAACGGGTTGAGCCTAAGCCTGTTTCTCCCCATCCAGATCCGTACGGCTTCCAGGCACCGGGACATCACATCAAGGGCATCGTTGGAGTGGTCCTTGGTCCGGGGTGGAGATGTACAGCTGAGTATCATCAGCATACAGATGACACTTCACCCCGAAACCATGGATGATCTCACCCAGCGGCTTCACATAAATGTTGAACGGAGGGGCAAGAGAACCGACCCTTGCGGCACCCCACACACAAGATCTCTGTCCCCCTGTCAACACGAACTGCGACCGGTCAGAAAGGAAGGAGGAGAACCACCATAAAACGGTGCCCCCTATCCCCAACCCCTCCAATCGGCGCAGCATGATACCATGGTCGATGGTATCAAAAGCTGCCAAGAGATCTAATAGGACCAGGACAGAGGAACAACCCCTGTCCCGAGCCCTCCAGAGATCATCCACCAACGCGACCAATGCCGTTTCTGTGCTGTGCCCAGGCCTGAAACCTGACTGGAACGGATCTAGATAGGGTGCCTTTGTATCTTTGATGAGCATGGATTGCCTGGTCATGCATAACCCAACATAGTAAGGATTTTCTGGTGATATTGTGCTAGTTCCGGAGAGACTGAACACTATAAGATCTCTTTGGGCTCAAGAAATGGCAAAGCACACAGCTGTGCTCAGCAGCTGTATTCTAGAGTAAAAGAGAAATTTAAAAAGTTTCTTTTCCAGTTGATCTAACAGTCATGCAGCTGAAAAGAATTAAATTATGCAGCTGAAGGCAAGCAAACCATTGTTTCCAAACCAGTTTAGCTAATTATCTCTCTCTCTCGCTCTCTCTCTCTCTCTCCCTCTCCCTCTCCCTCTCCCTCCCTCCCTCTCTCTCTCTCTCTCTCTCTCTCTCTCTCTCTCTCCCTCCCTCCCTCCCTCTCTCCCTCCCTCTCTCTCTTCTATTATCTGTCACCTATCTATCATCTCTCTCTATGGTTTACATAGCACTCATCAGTTCTTGATGAGAGAGATAGTGTTGTGGACTTCAAGGAGTCAAGGCATGAATGGTGACATAATGGCTTTTGGATTCACCAGTGTTGATTTGAAAGCAAGCTAATATACAGAACATATTTGTGACCCGCCAATTTCTTTCTATTAACAAAATAAGGCAAATACATTTTTAAAAAATAGTAACCAAGTAGGGTTTTTCTTCCACTCTCTTGCTTCCTGGTAATTGGCAATAAAATAATAAACCAGAGTTGATATATGTGTGTCTATTAAAGCATTTTAAAGGTAACTATTTCTTTGTTGGATATGTATGCAGTATTGACCAAATGAGTGCATTGTTAATGGTAGTTTCCTATTTAGTATTAATTAAGGGGAGTAATTATATGGGCTGGCATTTTCTCCTGGGCTGGCAAGATATGTTCTTTCTTTTCAGCTTCCCACCAAAGCCATTATGTTGGGTATAAAACTCCTCAGTGTCCATCCTTCTGTTTCTCATCTTTGGGTAGTTCCTGAACCTGCAATTCTTAAATGGTTTCTTCAAAATTAATCCAGAAACCAACCAGTCTCCAATAGTGCACAAAACTGCTGAATTTACCTCAGGTTCATCAGCCATGTATTGTCCTTCCTAAAATTACATCTTTAAGCCTGCAGCTGTTTCCTCCGCATAACTTGCCCCACCAGCAATGTAGCAGCTCTTCCATTTCTTATGATAAAGTTTCTGTCTCTGATAAAGTGTGCTTTCTCTTCTTCTCCCAGGTTATGCTGCCAGATAACAACAGTGTGTATGTCTCCAAGACCATATGACAGGATGGCAAGACAGCTTTGAGCTGTTGTCGCAAAGAGTTTCAAAGGTGACAACCAGCACTTTGAGTTGGACCTGGAGGCTTTTAGGTCATGCATGTCAATGGATATCATTTGCATCATTACATAATGATGCAAATTAACAGAACTAGAGTGAAAACATCATGTGCATAATTATGCAAAGTATGAAATTACTGAATTTGTGTGAATGTGGACTGAACAGTAAAAAGTATTATTACTTTTATTGTTGTTGCATGTTTCGAAGAACTCGTCATCAAAAATGATAATTAAAATCAGCAACAAAAATGGACAGGATAATGTTTGTGGCATGTCTCAGCCCTAGCTGGAATGGACTTAGGCCACTTGCAGATGCTTTGTTGTTGAACAAAGTCATTATTACAAAAGTAAATAATATGCAAAATTACATTATTGTTCAACAATGGAAGTTACGATTTCTTATTATTTCCAGAAGTCTTACTGAATTTGCTATGCACCTTTTATTTTAAATCTTTTATCATGCTCCAAGTTTTTAATTTAAACATTTCTAATGCCTGTTCTGCGTTCCTATTCCTACGGCCATCTATTTCTGTGTATTTAATTTCTATAGGAGTCTACTTTACTTTGTTTTTCGGCTTATTCTCTCTCTTTTCAGAGAGAGAATAACTTCAACTTCTTCTTCTCCCAAAGTTATGGGTGTTACAACACTGGAGATTTTTTAAGAAGAACCTGGACAACCATTTGTCTAAAATGGTATAGGAAGATGTCCAAAGCCCCTTCCAATTCTGTTATTCTGTTATTCTTAATTTTAATTTACATTTAACCCCTGCATTATCCGCAAGTGTTTCTTCTTCAGTTTCCCTAAATGTTTGTCCCTCACCTCTTTTCCTTACCAATCAAATCTCATGGCCACTGTTTGGCAATTATGCCACTGTTTCCTGGGTGGATGTGTTAGAAATAAGAGTGTACACAAAGGACAGTGGGAGATGTGAGAGAAGAGTGCAGACAGTTTGCCACTATCTTGGATGTTTTCTCTTTTTGTGTAGGTATCTCTACAAAACACATTTTATATATGCAAAGCCAATCCAAAGACGTATTATTCTTTATTCATCCAAAAAGACAGAGAATTGTGCCTTTATAATTTTTAAAATTTCATTATACCATACCAACCAGAGAAATGCTAACAATCGGTATGGCAACCTATCTACTGAAGATGGCAATCTACTGTAAAATTCAATTAAATTAATTAAAGGATTAAAAAAAAGAATGAAAAGCTGCAAATTGTGTCTCATAAACAATTCATTGTAAATTGTTTGAACGTCCTCTGTTCCTTATCCCTTTGCCAGAAAAAAACTAATTGAAGTGTTGACAAACAATATATACATAGGTCGGTTGTTAATAAAGCCCTCCTCATTTGTGATCTTATTTTGGAGGGGGGTGCGGACCTGGCAGGTATTACGGAGACCTGGCTGGGCCAAGAGGGGGGGGTCCCCCTTGTTGAAATGTGCCCACCAGGTTTCCATGCATTTCATCAGCCAAGGGCCCAGGAGAGGGCTGGGGGAGTGGCGGTGATTATTAGGGAAAGTTTTTGTCCAAGGGAGACCACTGTTCCTTAGATAGCCGGATGTGAGTCCCTTTTTGTGAAGTGGGGCTGTGGGGTGCAGATGGGTTTGCTGATTACGTACCTGGCTCCCTGCCACGTGGCAGCGACCCTGCCCGAGCTACTCGATGTCATTGCCGGGCTGGCGGTTGATACCCCCAGACTTATTTCATGGGGGATTTCAACCTTCCATCCGCGGGTGAGGCATCAGAGATGGCTCGGGACTTCATGGCTTCCATGATGGCCATGGACCTGACTCAGTTAGTTCAAGGCCCCACTCACATAGGGGGACACACTCTGGACTTGATTTTTGTCTCTGGTCAGTGGCTGAATGATCTTGGTAGAGGGGTCCTAGATATTAAACCCTTGTCATGGACAGATCATTTGCTCCTTCACTTGGACTTTCCTACCGCTTCCCCCCACTGCAAGGAGACGGAACTGACCAGATGGTTCCGTCCCAGGCGCCTGATGGATCCCAAAAGGTTCCTGACGGAGCTTGGGCCGTTTCCTGAGATTCTGACACATGACTCGACTGAAGAGCTGGTGGCCATCTGGGAGAGTGAGGCTGTCGGAGCTTTGGATCGCGTCGTGCCTTTGCCTTGTGCAATTGCCTTGTGCAATTCCTGCATGATAAAGTCGCTCGGATTTGGGATGGCTTGGACTCCGATTGGATGACTCCTCCAGGGGAGGAGATGAGGGTAGGTCTTGAGAATATTATCTGGGAGGAGTTTGATCCTGTGGCTCCCGAGGATGTGGACAGGGTTCTGGGTAAGATTAGTTCCGCCACGTGTTTATTGGACCCGTGTCCCTGCTGGTTGGTACTGGCCTCCCGGGAGGTTACACGAGGCTGGCTCCAGAGAATTATAAGTGCTTCTCTGAGTGAGGGTGCCTTTCGTGCTGCCTTGAAAGAGGCGGTAGTGAGGCCCCTCCTCAAGAAGCCTTCCCTTCCGGTCTCCAACCTTCATTTTGTGACGAAGGTTGTTGAGAGCGTGATGGCACGACAGCTTCCCCGACACCTGGATGAAGCTATCTATCTGGACCCGTGCCAGTTGGGCTTCAGGCAGGGGTACAGCACAGAAACGGTATTGGTCGCATTGGTGGATGATCTCTGGAGGGCTCGGGACAGGGGTTGCTCCTCTGTCCTAGTCCTATTAGATCTCTCAGCGGCTTTTGATACCATCGACCATGGTATCATGCTGCAGCGGTTGAGGGGGGTAGGAATAGGGGGCACCATTTTGCGGTGGTTCTCCTCCTTCCTCTCTGACCACTCGCAGTTTGTGTTGGCAGGGGGGCAGAGGTTGACCTTGAGGCACCTCACATGGGGAGTGCCGCAAGGGTCGGTCCTCTCGCCCCTTCTGTTCAACATTTATGTGAAGCCGCTGGGTGAGATCATCCGTGGTTTTGGGGTGAAGTGTCATCTGTATGCTGATGATACTCAGCTGTACATCTCCACCCCAGACCACCCCAACGATGCCCTTGATGTGATGTCTCGCTGCCTGGAGGCCGTGCGGGTCTGGATGGGGAGGAACAGGCTCAGACTCAACCCTTCCAAGACTGAGTGGCTGTGGCTTCCAGCATCCCGATATAGTCAGCAGGTGCCATCGCTGACTATTGGGGGTGAATCTTTGCCCCCCACAGAGAGGGCTCACAATCTGGGTGTCCACCTGGATGCATGGCTGTCTTTAGAAGAGCATATGACAGCCGTGGCCACGGGGGCCTTTTATCAGGTTTGCCTGATTCGCCAGTTGCAGCCCTTTCTGGACCGGGATGCCTTGCACACAGTCACTCATGACCTTGTCACCTCCTGGCTGGACTATTGTAATGCTCTCTACATAGGGCTCCCCTTGAAGAGCACTCGGAGGTCCCATTGGTCCAGAATGCGGCCACGCGGGTGGTTATGGGCACAACTTGTTGTGCCCATGTGACACCCCTCCTGCGCGAGCTGCACTGGCTCCCAGTGGTCTTCCGGGTGCAATTAAATTTGTTGGTCACCACCTTTAAAGCGCTCCATGGCATAGGACCCGGGTACCTTCGAGATCGACTTCTGCCATCAATAGCCTCCCACCGGCCAGTTCGCTCCCACAGAGAAGGTCTCCTCAGGTGCCATCGGCCAAGTTATGTTGGCTGGCGACACCCAGGGGGAGGGCCTTCTCTGTGGGAGTCCCAGCCCTGTGGAATGAACTGCCCCCGGAAATACATAAGATCTCCGACCTCCGGGTATTTCGCTATGCACTGAAGACCCTGTTGTTCTGCCAGGCCGGGCTATCAACATAATAATTTTAAATTGGGGTATTTTAAATTTCTGGGGTTTTAAATTGAGCCGAATTTATTTAATAATTTTAAATTTTAATTGATGTTTGTCTTGTGTTTTTAAATAGGCTGTACACCGCCCTGAGTCCTTCGGGAGAAGGGCGGTATAGAAATAAAATTATACTATAGAAATAAAATTATCCTTATACTATATAGAGTGGCTGAAGAAAATCAAATTAAAAATGATCGATTGAAATATTATTTTGCACTTGCAGTATAATTATGCTTTTCTAAGGCTAGATTAGGAATTTTCCATCTTCCTTCCTTCCTTCCTTCCTTCCTTCCTTCCTTCCTTCCTTCCTTCCTTCCTTCCTTCCTTCTCACTAATTTTATGAGTTTGGACATTATTTTCAAGAAATACAGGTATTTTTAGACAGATATTTTCCTAAATACATTTTTATTGTAATATCAGAAAACCATAAAGTTTGAATATCTAAATTTCAGTTTCTCTGCTGCTTTTTAAATGCAAAATTAGTTCAGTTTGCATTGCATTTATCCCACATCCCCACATTCAGGAGAAATCCCAGGTAATATACCAATAATAAATCTTAGAAATAAAATAAAGGCTGGAAAATATTCAACTTATCTCTATTGGATCAGTGGATATGAAGGTATCCAACAGATGGTGTGCAATCTGCAAAACTGCAGGGCAATAGGAACATCATGCTAAAAGTGAGGAAAACAAGAAAATGGCTTCACATGTAAGATAAGCAACCTTGAATTTCAGCCAGTGTTATTATTTGTAGTTTTGACCTTAAAATGTGCCATTTTTAAGAGGGGGCCAGCACTGCCTTAGGGTGTTTTGAATCCATGCTATTGTAGGATGCAAAATAGTTCAAAATAGCACACATTCTCATGATAAATCTCAGCCTCTAATGTTTTTCTTTTTCAGCCAGAGTTTTCACTCTTATGCACAGTTAAATTCATAAAAAAAAGTATGCTTACTCCCTAAAAATATATAAATAGCTTAGTTTATCCACAGCTGTCCTTTTTAGATTTCCTAAATTCAGGCATTTACATTCTTAAATGTTTTCAGTTTGGCAGTGTGCCATGACATCATTGCTTTATAATTTTCTAAATGTCAATCTAATTGTTAAAAGAAATTATGTGTTTATTTTAGGAACACTAATGGCTCTGAGATTTAATCTTGAATTTTCACACATTTTACAGCGTAATGTCTGCTTCCAATTCCAAAGCTTCTAGAATTCCAATAGCATTTTTTTCATGGGGAAGTATAGGTAGGATTGTCTACCTGGAATCTATTAATTCCATTTCTAAATGGATGTAAATTGGTTTGTTCAGAGCTGGGAACAGATCATAGTCCAGGTAAAAATCTGTCATTTTGTGTTCTCACCCAGAGCTAAAATTTACCAGTTCACTTCTAGAAATCCATACAGGATGCAGAAGAAAGGATTGATGTGATACTACGGGTAGAATTATAAAGATTCTCTTCTGCACACAGCAAAAAGCAACTGCAATTTTTAATAACCATAATAAGTAGTCCTTTGAATTTGAAGAAGACACATTGTTGTGTAATTCATTTGAGAACACAGAAGTAGCTCTGCAATCCCAGTCTAGAAGCGTAGACTTCTAGCATGTTTAGCATGGTGGGTACATTGGAAGTCCTTTATTTCAATAGTTGTGGATATGATCCTCTGATACTGCTCACAGTTTTCCATCAGTTTTTGGTAGCACCTGTTTTAAAAGCTGGGGTAAACTTCATAGCATAGGGCTCCCCAGCAGCTACAGCTTCTATTTTCCTTAGCTAGATGTTACATTAGTGTAGTGTCCTTCACAACTTCTATGTAGCACTTGTATGGATGATCTCAAGTTCCCTTTCCAATATCTAGTTCACCATAGAGTAACTGGCAAGGTATACAGTGGTTGTCCATTATAATGATGTGTGTCCCAGATGTGTGTCACATCTGACTTCTGATAATCAAGAACTCAGTGTTGGTGGACTCTATAGGATCCAAGACTTCCAGATTGGAGATATGGTCTTGCCAACAAATGCCAGATGAATGAAGCAAAGAACACACATGTGAAATTTCTTTAGTTGGTTGATATGCTGTTGATACAGAGTCCAGGACTCACATCTGTATAGGATAGAAGAGATAACCACAGCCCTGTAAACTTCCAGCTTTGTGGAAAGCTTTGTTTATAACTATCAAATACATATATTTATTTAGATTTATATGCTGTCCAGATCCGAACAACTCTATATAGTTCCTTTCAACTATTCCCTCTTTGCAACCTATAAATATGCCCCAATTATCAATTATTCATCAACTGCTTAATGAAATAATCATATAATAATAAAAAAATTAAATGTATAAACTAATTATTTTGGCAGGCTCTAAAATATGCTTCAAGGAAAATTGCCCTGATGTCATATGTGCAGTTGTCAAGATCTCTAATGGAGAATACTCTCTTTAAGCTTTATGTGGAAAGTTTATAATTTTATTGTTCAATACTGTTCAGAATTTTCCCCAAAGGTTTGTATTTGTCAATGTTTCAATTTTATGAACCAAGTCTATGAAATGATCTAGATTTAAAGGAGAAGATCATGCAAAGCACCTATAAGATTAAACTAGGGGTGAAATGCTCCCGGTTCGGACCGGATCACCCAATCCGGTAGCTATGGCGGCGGGTGGTTTGGACAACCGGTAGCAAAAATCCCTGCCCCTCCCACGCCCAGTTGAGCTGCGCGATCATCAGAGGCTTTTTTTTTTTACTTTTAAAAGCATTTTTTCTACAACTTTTTTGGCTGAAGAGGTTGTAAAAAAAATGCTTTTAAAAGGCTCTGATGATCCCAGCTGAGTTGCCTGATCATCAGAGGCTTTTTTTTTTCTTTTATAAGCAAAAAAAAAAAAAAAAAAAATGGCTGAAGAGGTTGTAGAAAAAATGCTTTTAAAAGCAAAAAAAAAAAAAAATGTTGGCCATGCCCACCCAGTCACATTACCCCACCACCAACCCACGCCCACAGAACCAGTAGTAACAAATTTTACATTTCACCACTGGATTAAATACATTTTTTTCCTTGAGACTTTACAGTAAGGAAGACACACTTGCTTTAAGGAGTTTCCAATGGATACATGCTGGAGTTTTCCCTTTCCCCCCTACAATTCCGTACAGCTTCACAGCTTTGCATTGCTGAGTGCATCTAGTGTACTCATGCAAGAACCACTTCAAAACCTATTAAATTTTTGATAGTACAATACACTTAGAAGCAGGAGATACTCTTCTATATTTCATAATCTATCTATTTTTTATTAGTATATTTACATCATTTGCATACACTTTCCCTCCAGCTATATCTTGTTGGAATATGCATCAGTTATAGTAAAATACCTCTTGAGCTAGAAAGGTTACAAGGTGGTACAATTTACCTGAAAGGTATATAAAGCAGAGGGTATAAGGCTCCTTTTTCCTATTCTGTGTATTATTTACTATATAGATTTGTTGAAAAGCTAGATTGTATACAGTTTGGTACAACTTACAGAGGTCATAGGGAGATAAAACAAACATTCTTAACAGATCACACTTATTAAGATGAACTGAGCTAATACAGAATGTAAATTCAGATACTAAAACTTGAAAGAAAATGTAAAATGCTTGAAAGCAAAATTGTTTGTGTACTAAGTAATAATATATGCATATTTACTCTGAGACTTGCCTTTTCCCCAGGATGTTAATACTTGTCTAAGTTAACTTTAACCAAGTCAAACAGTACTTTAAAATACTAAATGGTCCCATTATTGAATGCTGCACAATACATTCAGTCTGTGTCAAGACCTCTGGTGGTGCAGTGGTTAGAATGCAGTATTGTCCTTGCCCTAAATTGGCTCCTGAATGTACTATATAGCCTTGACTTAAAACAGTTCATTTAGTGACCGTTCAAAGTTACAATGGCACTGCAAAAAGTGACCTATGACTGTTTTTCACACTTAACAACCATTGCAGCATCTCTGTGGTCACATATCAAAATTCAGATACTTGGCAATTGACTCATTGTTATGACAGCTGCACTGTCCCAGGGTCATGTGATCACCTTTTGCGACCGTCTGATAAGTATAGTCAATCGAGAAGCAAGATTCATTTAACAACCGCATTGGTAATTTAACAACTGCAGTGATCCACTTAACAACCATGACAAAAAAGTTGTAAACTGGGGCAAAATTCATTTAAAAATTGTCTCTCTTAGCAACAGAAATTTTGGGCTCAATTGTGCTTGTAAGGTGAGGACTACCTGTAGAAAGATTTAGATAGGTTACTTTGAAAAAGGTAATCAAAATGATAAAAAAAACAAACAAACCAAGAACAACTTTCTGGATTTGAAATGGAGAACAGCATGTTAGAGTTGAACAGAACTATGCAGATTATTGAAGAGAGACATAGTTTCTTCTTTTACATTGAACTTGGATGGAACCAGGGGTGGGTTCTACTTATCTTTACTACCGGTTCGCAATGGGGCCGCGTGTGCGCGCTCGCTTCACTCGCTCACGTATGAGCTCTTCTGCGCATGCGCAGAAGCATTTTCATGACATCAGGGTCAGTGGGCGGGGCCCCCCGCTGGTTTTACTACCAGTTCTATAGAACCGGTGCGAACCGGGGGCAACGCACCACTGGATGGAACGATGAATGGAATTTCATATTGAGAGATCATGGACAAATAAAAGTAAGCACTTTTTTGCACAGTGCATATTTAATAAGACTTTACAGAGATCTTGATTCAAAGGGCAAAATGTGATTAAGATCACACATGCGTGAAACTATAACACCCTTCAGAAACATCTGAAAATAGATGTATCTCTTCCTGGGTTTGCCTGACTGTCTTCCATCCCAGCTGATGTGCAAACCCAGGAAAAGAGGTGTACTGGTTTAAGGAATTCACAAATTTTACAGGCATAACTATGCATGCTTCAAATCACGGTTTGGGTTTCAATTCTGTTTCTCGACAGCCATAATGTTTGAACTATTGCTATTAAAATATGCTGAGATGCCCATCAACCTAGGCAACAATAACATTGGCTTGGGCAAATTCAATGAAATTAAGGGTATTATAGTCTCTGGTTATAAATGACTACAGATGAGTTTCTGGTTGCAGAGATACTGCCAGTAACTGGGAACAACACATTGCACATGCAATTTCTGAATAGGTGTCTTAATAGGCCACTATGGGAATAATGTACAAGATAGGTCTTTGATCTAATCGGTCCTTTTTTTACATGATAGCAAGGCAAAACAGACTTCTGTACTCCTATCAGACTAAAAATGAATAGGATGCTCCCATTTTCAAGGATGAATTAGGAACCGAGCAAGTAACAACACTCTAATTACTCCTGGTTTCATTTCTTCCAGAACAGTGATCAGTGCTTGCAAAAGCTGGGATGGCTGAAGCCAAAACTCTTATTGTCCTTAAACATTTGACTCTAACTGCTCAAAGTAAGAACACCAATCCTCTGATGAGCGGAAATGTAATTGCAAATGTAACTGCAAATTTATATCTAAATTAAGAACAAAAGTTCTATGGCCAAGTTTCTCTCTTGATGCGAAGCAAAATAAGTTTGCTCGGTAGGGAAAGGCAGGTGTTTAATTTTAATCCCCCATTTGTTTCTCTGCAATTTATTTTGAAACTGTGACCCCATGCCCAGCCCAGTGGTGGGTTTCAAATTTTTTTACTACCGGTTCTGTGGGTGTGGAATGGCTTGGTGGGTGTGGCAGGGGAAGGATACTGTAAAATCTCCATTCCCACCCCACTCCAGGGGAAGGATACTGTAAGATCTCCATTCCCTCCCTTATTAGATGGACTTGGGAGGCAGAGAATAGATGGGGGTGGAGCCAGTCAGAATTTTTACTACCGGTTCTCCGAACTACTCAAAATTTCCGCTACTGGTTTTCTAGAACTGGTCAGAACCTGCTGAAACCCACTTCTGCCCCAGCCCCTGATTACACTGAGCCATTTTTATGTGCTTTATTAATTTGGTGAGACATAAAACAAAACATAAAAAGAAAACAAACTATAGAAGGCATATTATGGTGTTTCATGCTTTGTTCATGCAAGTCTGGAATGCAGAAGGCCCAGAAATGTCACCATATCTGGGAGACTCTTATCTGTTAAGTCACTACAAGTATTGTATCTCAAGCAAGGTGAATTCATCTTCAGAGGAAACAAAGGAGCAGGATTTATGTCACAGAAATAAGTTTGTTTCGGGATTTGTGTAATTAGCATAGACTCCCTCAATTGTTATGGAACACAGTCTGCTTCTGAAATAAATGTATGGCAAAGAAGCACAGAAAAGAGATTTTGTTTGTTTTCCACTGGCTTAGTTGCTGAAATGCATTCCATAATCACCTCAATATTGCATGGCAAAGCTATGAGAAACTCAGAACTAATAGCGGATGGATATGTACAACTGACCAGAGTGCACTTGGTCAGTTCTTCTCTTTGATGTTTGTGCATGCTGTGTATAGTACAAATGTCAAAATAAAGGGTTCTTTATATATATTCCATCAATTTGTGGTAAAATAAATAAAACATTTTATTCTCAAAATAATTTTGAGAATTATTAAATTTTCTAAGTGTTATTAAAGTATAGCTATACTGGTATGCATCCAATAATTTTATTTATTTTTTCTTCATAAAGTGTGGAGGGGAGGACCTTTCACATAGATACATGCTTCCAGGAGTTGGATGAAATAGATATTGTAAAAGTATTTGTAGCACAGAAATAAGTAAATAAATTAGTGACTTATTTATCCGGATTCCTTCAAATTTATTACAACTTAGTAGAATATTGTGGCTGCTTTTACATTATTACAGAAGAAGAGCTGGAAACGACAGCCAGAAGAAACAGGTTGCTTTGAGCTTTGCTTACATTTAGTTTCTTTTTAGAATCTCCTCTATTGCCAATGCCACTGGCAGATAATTATTGCTAAATATCAATGCTGCTTGGAATTCCCATATTGGAGAAGAATTTTCATCTTTGAAAACATCATTCATTAAACAAGACAGAAGGCGCAACACTTGAATGCTACAACAGTTTCACTCTCGCACACGCTGCCCTACAGAGATAAGTTCCCTGGTTGCATAAAAAACATCTTTTAAAATGTAAGAGCCTTTGTGGCTAGTTTTCTTCAGAAAATGTTGAATTAAAAATGGGTTGTAGAAACTGTACAGGTGCAACTTTGATGGTCTATGGTGGTATCTCCTATTCCAAGAGAAAGTTGACTCTGTAGTTTGCCTTCTTGCTCTTCATGGATCTATTCTTCTATTTTGAAAAGACAACTTGAATTCAACTAAATGTACATATTTCATTTATTCTCTCTTTCTCTCTCTCTTTTCTAGATTGATGAGACTCTAGTTTTAGCTGCTCTGTTTTAGCAGTGTGCTTACTCAAGAAGTATAAATATTTGTCTGCTCTTAAAATTGAAGCACTTTAAAAGTAACTGCAAGTAGTTTAGAAGATAGAGAGGAGGAGAAAAGTACAGGTAGTTTTCGATTTACGACCACAAACGAGCCCAAGATTTCTGTTGCTAAGTGAGACATTTAAGTTAAGTGAGTTTTGCCCCATTTTATGATCTTTCTTGCCACAGTTGTTAAATGAATCAGTGCAATTGTTAAGTTAGTCGTGCAGTTGTTAAGCAAATCTGGCTTTTCCATTGACTTTGCTTGTCAGAAGGTCGCAAAAGGGGATCACATGCAATTGTCATAAATATGAGCCAGTCTAAATTTTAATCATGGGAGTGCTGCAATGGTTATAAGTGTGAAAAATGGTCATAAGTCACTTTTTCCAGTGCCGTTTAACTTTGAACACTCACTAAACGAACTGTTGTAAATTAAAGATTACCTGTAGTGGCTAAGAATATGAGATATATTTGGAGACTTTTTAATGATCTTGAGAGCATTCCTAGTTCAGAGGGCAATTTTTCAGCAACCCAGAAAACAAATTAAAAATTACTCAGTATTTGAAACCAAGTGAAGGAAAGGACAATGACATTGGACAGTGAAGCTAAGGAAGGACGATTTACCTTTCATGCATTCCATGCTAGATGGTCAGTGGATCTTAAAAGATCTTGAAAGAATGAATGTCTTTAAGAGGCACAGTTGACTTGGTCTCTAAGTTGGCCAAGCCATGCCCTCTACAAAGGGAATGTATCAGTAGCAACACCAGCAGAGGGGTGAAGTTGAAATGATTAATAGCATAAATAACACCACTTATGGAAGATCCTGAACAGCCCCAATTTTATGAACGTGTCTCAAACAAATATGTATAAATCTTCTTGTTTAAAATGCAAATCTAATTCCTCATTCATTTAATCAGATAAAATAAATAGAAGCGTAGTTATTAATAAATGTAAAAAACAATCTCCTATTAAATATTTTCTTTCAGATAGTAATGGACGCTACATTGATAGAGATGCTGGAAGAAAATGATCTGCTCAAAAGGAATCTAGTTCAAAAAAGGAAAAAAATCCATTAGTAAAGTTGACTAAAGAGGCTATGAAGCAGACTCAAAAGTTGGATGCCAAAGTCAGAATAAAAATTAAAAATTTAAAGATCAAAATATTATAAGGGGAGTCAAACAAGGCCTGCATTGTTAGAAATGAATCTTAAAGAACCTAGGCAAATGACTGGACCGAAAACCAGTCTAAGTTTGTAACAAAAATAGGAAAATGGGACTAAACAAATGTGCAGCAAATAAACAAGGAAAAACTTTAATTTTAAAGAATAAAGCAGATTAGACCCCTGATGGTGCAAATATACCAGATTGATTGGAAACAGTTTTGAATACTACTCAAGAAAGGAGGAAAATAGATGTCTCTGTGATTAGACTGGGTTCTGTAAGTCACCAAAGATAATTACAGCTCACAAAAGAATCTATTCTAAATCAGTGATAATGCCAAACAAATTAGTCATACTTAATTTTCACTAAAACTATATGGTTTTTAGCTTAGTGTGAGTAAATAGGTCTTTTAAATATCTTAAATGGTTTAACACCTGCCACATTAGCTGTTTTTCTAGAATATTTATATTTTGATGGAATCAGCATTGAGAATATAATAACATACAAAGATCTGGACACTTCTATTTATAAATGTAAGGAGAAATTCAGAGAATGGCTTAACTATTTTTAAGATGTTTTTTGAAAATCAATCTCCTTTGTAGCTTTCAATTGTAGCTTCTAAAGATAATAATTACATGGAAGAGAAATGCCCTTCAAATCGTATTGATTTACATTGGTCTCAAAAAATCTACTCTTACCTAACATACAATTAACTGCTGAAAAGTCTAATTGGGAAGCTTCAATTGCTACTCAGGACATGTACAAATGCCTGTTGAAAGGATGAAGTCTTTCACCCCACAAGAGAAAGCTTTATTGAATACATTCTAGTCCTGCCAATTAGTTGTTCAGACAGAGATACTGGATAGTTGGAATTGTGTAATTAAAAAAATAGACATGCCTCTGGGATCCCAAGTATATGCCATTGTGAGATTAAGTGAATGTAAATTGTGTATAGACAAAATGGGAATTATAGGATCAGAACAGTTTTGGGAGAAATACAAGTCTGGATGTGAAACTTTAATTAGTAATGAGAAGGATGAGGGTATGGGGAAGTTGCATTAAAAAAAAACTTGGTCCAGTGTAGGCAACATAGTACACAAAAGGGGATTTGATGGCGGTTGCAAACTAACTTGAAATAAGGTACTTGAATTAAAACAAACTGGGAAGAGAGCCAAAAGAAAAATCAACTAAAGTTTCATCAAATAGACATTATTTAGCTAGTGAAGTCTAATGTTAGTTATTGAGTTTTCTCAAATGCAACATTGTATTCCTTGATACTTGAGTTGAACGATACCATATTCAAAACAATTGGCAAGTTAATTCTTTTTTAAAAAAATAGTTTTAATTGAATATTTTACATTTTTAAAACCAAAAACATAATAGAAAAGGAAAAAAAAAACAAGATGAGAAAAAAAAGAAAAAAACATACACGTACATCAAACAGTAAAATACAAAACAAAAATAACAACATTATATAATATTTTACAACTTTCTGCATCGACAATTATCTTTACTTTTAAATTCAATCATCCTAATCATTCTCTTATTCTTGTATAACCATATTGAACATTCTTATAAACTAAATTGTTATATATACTTGCATCCTATTTATTAACATAGTCAATATTTTATCCTTACCAGTGTTCAATACTCTTAGATTCCAATGGGTCAAATTTCGATTTACATTCTTATTTCTTGTTTTGATTTGTATTTTCTAGCCACGTATAGAATCTATTCCACACTTTATAGTAGTCCGAATCATCTCTTTCTTTAATCTCCATTGTCATTTTATCCATTTCAGCACATTCGAGGATCTTTTTAATTACTATTTCTTCAGATGGTGTATTGATCTGTTTTCACATTTGCACCAGAGCAATTCTGGCCGCTGTTACTATATGCAAAGTTATGTAGTACAAAAAAAAAGAAGAAAAGGCAAGTTAATTCTTATTTCCAGTTAGAGATTCAGGGGTTAACTTTCCCCTCTCATATCGTGTATAGTTCTAACATACAATTGCCTCCTATTAGTTATAATTCACAAACTACAATTTTGCTAGTTAAGATCCTCTCTTGGAATGCAGCCAGTTTGAAGGTTTGTTCTTGATTGGAATATTCTCCAGATTTACTGTGTTTCCTCTTGATTTATAATTAAAACAGATAATCTGTACCAGAGTATACCACAGGCTTCAAACCTGTTTTGAAAGATGAAGGTTGAGCACTAGGTCTAACAGTGTTTATTAAGGAAGACTAAGGATGGCCAGGTGACTTGTTGTCAAATATTGACATATCCCCAAACTGGATACATCTTAAATTAAAAACCTTAAGTGTAATTATAACCTGGGTAAATATCCATATCCCTCTAATAAACCCTGCTCTATCATTTTATAGATATCTGCTTCCTTCTGGGAAAAATACTGAAGTAAATGCCATTTATTCTGATTCACTAATCATAGTGTTGAACAATTTTAATGCCAGAATAAGACCACATCCCTCAAAACTAATGGGGTTTCCAGAAGGATTAAAAAAACCATATTTGATCTCCGCTGATAACAGAATGAATAGTGTTGGGCATAATTCATCGGCATTGTTATATAGAATACAGTTGCAGATGCTGGGCCCTAGTGACCCTAAATTATTATATCCTTACACAATTTATTTTCTTAATACAGGCAGCAGAGTTGAATTATATATACGTGTCTAAGCAAAACATTTGTTTGTTTTCTAGTTTTTACTAAAGTCTATAATGATTACCAGCTGATATCTACACAATTATTCCTTGAATCTGACTTAAATCCAGTTTCTTTGGCTGACAGATAGGTGTTAAAAATGTGTATTTAGTATACAAAAAAATATTAAAATGATAGTAGGTGGACATGTTAAATTTTAAATCATTGCAGACATCAGAGGTAGGAAAAGGTCAAGGAAGTACTGAGTGAACTGCAGAATCAAATTTTGACACTGTATTGCATGCATATAAATCTCTTTTCAGATTAAACTTGTATTAGTTATACAGATACAGATTTAACTGCCTAAATTATATTTTGATGCCAAATGTAGAAATTTGAGCAGGCTTATAAAAAAACAAATGAAAAAAGTGTAGGCAAACTTTTAGGCAGTCATGCCTTGAAACTTATGCTTAGACAAGAATGTAAAAAATTGGTTCTAATAAAAAAAACAAACCTAATTATATTACAAAAAGCTGGGCAGAATTTAACATGATTTTACCATTCAGAGATTCAAGAAATTTTGAGATACCTGAATCAGTTGCTGCATGTGAAGATTTTTAAGCTTCATTGTTCAGGGATGGAACACAATATGATAATTCTTGTCAGGAAAACACTTTCAGAGGTATTGTTGATTTACCCAAATGACCATCTGTTACTATATAGGAATTAAAATCCATAGCAGAGTCACTAAAAAAGCTCCAGAAGTTGATTTTATGTCACCTGAGCTTTTCAAAGATAATTTGGATTGGTGGGCTGCCTTAGTGATTGGTTTGTTTACTCACATAAATAATGCCGGGAGAGAAGTTTAGTATAGTGGCACCACTGATTAAGAAAGGCAATTGAGCGGATCCCAGAAATTATAGGACCATAAGTTTAATAGATATTCAGCAAAAACAGTGTGCAAAATTCCTCTTTCAGAAGAACTGGAAGACTGGGCAAAGCATAATTCCACATTAGTAGAAGAGCGGACAGGTTTTAAACAAGGAGAGTCAATTCAGCTATGTTTTATCCTATCCTGTTCCACCTCATAATAAAACATACAAATCATGGTGGTATTTTAATGCTGTATTTATTGATTTAAGTACTGCATTTGATTCCATAAGTAGAAATCTTTGGAGGGAGAAATTATTAAAAATAATGTTCATTGAAGACTTCACTACCTTTTAAAGGCCCTTTGTACAGACATAGGCTTAATGGTGGGAACAAGTATAAATCATGCCTTAACAAACAAGTTTCCTACTGTTAAAGGACTACATCAGGTACACATATTAGATCCATTTCTTTTTAATGTCTTTGTTAATTAAGTTGAGCCCACTGTTTACAACCAGGATTTTTATATTCCAACTGTTTTGAATTGGAGAGTATATATTCTAGCATATCCTGATGATATGATATTGTTAGCCACATCTCAATTGAGGTTACATAGACAACTGAAAAAGTTTAATATGTATTATTTTAGAATGACCTATTTATTAATTGTATAAAATCAAAAGAGGTGGGTTTTGGCAAGAAAAGGAAGCAACAAAAGTGATTTCTAAATTTCCATAAAATAGAAAAGGTTGGATCTTTTCTTTGATTGGTTATAGTGTTTTCATCCATAGGCTACAGAATTCTTTAGATAAAGATGTAAAAACTGAAGATATGTGTTTACATTTTTAATGGGGAGCTGAATTATAAATATCCAGGTTCATTAAACCAGTTTTGAAGGTTGTTAAGGTTATATGCTATTTTGCTGACCGTTAATCCCAAAACAAGTGTTTGCTACAACTAAAGGAATTGAAAGTTCTTGGAATTGGTATTTTACCCTTGATCTTAACTGTTTCACCAGCACATCCCATCAGAGCTGAATTTGGATTACTCACAATAGTAGCTATAATCCCTTTTAGGTTATTTAATTACTGTGTCTGGTTAACTCAAATGAATCAAGATAGACTTCATAGGATTTAATGAGCAGATGGTTAAAACCTTTCACAAGTCCTGGTTTTCTAATTTTTCAAAACTGGCATTTCAGCATAGTGTTAGAGTAGTTCAGTATACCAGGGATCAACCTAAGAAATGTTTTCAATGAATATTAGATATTAGAGGACAGATAGACAGACAGTACAGGTACTGTGTCTGTTCTATTGATTACAAGACTAAAAAAATATAGGGAGAGTTAAATCCCAATTTCTAGAAGAAAAGTATCTGTTTTTGCAATGAAAAGATATTATTATGTACCTTTACCGGTCTCCAATTTGAACAGATGGGATACAGGATGCCACGAGACAGGTTCAGAGGCACCTTATGGAAGACAGACTCCATATATGTGAGGCATATGAAACAGAAGATATGGCACACTAC
Organism: Pituophis catenifer annectens; assembly: GCF_029215685.1. Taxonomy (NCBI): domain Eukaryota; kingdom Metazoa; phylum Chordata; class Lepidosauria; order Squamata; family Colubridae; genus Pituophis; species Pituophis catenifer. Next base: position 238,951,314 of record NW_027256882.1, read on the forward strand.
ACATTGGAATGCTAGTTGTGTGTCAAACACAGGCCTCATTGCTTATTCTTATTACTCAGCTATAAGAAATGTTGAAAATAAACTGAATATTGTCTTACAAAGTACCATCCAGTTTCTGACAAAGTGGGTTGCTTTCTTTGCAGTGAGGGCAACCTAGGAAAAAGAGATAGTGATAATCTCCAGACATAATGAATCTGTAATGGGTTTAGAGTTTAGCTAGGCGTATTAAAGTTTTTATTCTTCACCATTTTAAAGCATTACATCATATATGTTAAATCTATTACTTTTAGATTTAAATAATGTTCCATCTTGAGATAAACATATATGTATGCATTATCATTAGCTGAAGTATACTAAAAATAGCCTGAAGACTTATTTAATAAACTATTTGCAAATTTGTATTGGCATATTAGAAGAGAACAATCTTACAAGTATATAATTATGTATGTAGGGGGGGGGGAAAGCCATGGAAGCTCCAGACAAGTAATTCCTGTGGTGGAATAAATAAAATAAAATAAAAATAAAATTAGAAACATGCTGGCTACTATGTGCAAGTTACAAATCTTACATATGAAATACTATCGAACCTTGCATACTAGCATGCATACATTCATATAGTTTTCCCTGTGTACAATAGGCATATTTAACTCACCATGGCCAAATTGCCACAGCCAATTTGCCTTGGTCAACTCATCTCAGCCAACTCATTGCAGTCAACTTGCCATGGCCAACTAGCTGCAGGATGACTCATCATGAGACAAGAATTATATTAGTATTGAAGAAAAAGTGGAGTATAATAATTAAAGAAAGGATGCCAAAGGAGGGACTGAATGAAATGTGAATGACAAAAATCAAAATATTTTTAAAATTATTTTAAAGAATTAAATTGAATTGTTGAATTGTCCTGCAGAGAGTTGTCCCATGGTGAGTTGGCTGTGGCAAGTTGGCCTGTAGCAAATTGGCCATGGTGAGTTGACCATGGCAAATTGGTTGTGATGAGTTGACCATGGTGAGTTGGCTGTAGCGAGTTTGCTGTGGCAAATTGTCCCATTCAAATTCCAGATATAGAAATAGACAGACTTGTTGTGGGAGAAGACTTCCCAGTACATACAGTTCACTATAAACTCACAGGAAAAGAGCTATGAATCTCCAAGCTTTGCTAGATTGTGATATAGCAATAAATCACATCTAAATTCAAAACAGTCTCACTATAGGCATTAGAGTAGGATTTGAATGCTACATCTTTGGAAGGAGAAGGGAGGATTTTAGCTCTTTCGCATGTTTGATCAGGAAAACCAGAATAGAGCAGAATAGTAGATCCAAACTATTGTTTTCTTTCTCCATTACAGCTGAATGAAGGGAAGCTCCTTTTTGATTAACGAAAGTTCAGCTGATAGCAATTTGGTTCCCTGTACATGTCTGTGTGTTTTTTTAAAACTTCCCTCACAGCTGTTTTAAGGAGGTGATTATCTGTTTGTCACCATGACAACTGGCCTTGCTTTGCCCCCTTTCTATCCATTGCTCAGTCAGTCCTGCCTACTTGCCATAATTCTGGGTTGATCATTAGATTTCTTTTTGCTGTCTTCCTGCTAGCTTTTACAAGCCACAAGGAGCGGGTTCTGTGGTATCCACAGGAAGTTAAAAAAAAAAAACACAACAAACTCAAGACGATTGCTCCAACCATGGAATCAAACCCTCCTTTTAATATGCATCACAGATTGGAAAGGCTGGCTAGACATTGCAGTTTGATATGGCTATACATTAGAAAAGCCAAAATATGCAGGGATTTATGTTCTCACCAGGCCTGAGTGTCCTCGGTTTTGTAGCATGAAAGCTAAGTAGGATTAATCCCCACCTCATTGATGGATTGTGTTTAGTTAGTGGCATTTCCACTACCAGACTTGTGATGTAACAATGATAAAATATTAGTGCAAGTGAAAAGATTTTGAATGTACATATTAAATGAGAGATTAACATCCATTACTGTTTTTTTTTAAATTAGATTCCCACAAGAGATAGAGTACATACAGAGACTGGATCCACTGCCAGAAAAGTCACTACTTAAAAATAATTTTGTTAATGAGAGGACACAGTTAGAAAGAGGATTTTACAACCCTTTTATAACTAGTGGTGGCTTTCAAATTTTTTTACTACCAGTTCTATGTGGGTGGCTTGGTGGGCCTGGCAGGGGAAGGATACTGTAAAATCCCCATTCCCTCCCCATTCCAGGGGAAGGTTACTGCAAAATCCCTATTTCCTGCCAATCAGCTGGGACTCGGGAGGCAGAGAATAGATGGGGGTGGGGCCAGTCAGAGGTGGTATTTACCGGTTCTCCGAACTACTCAAAATTTTGACTACTGGTTCTCCAGAACTGATCACAACCTGCTGAAACCCACATCTGTTTATATATCTGTATATATTAATGACCTTCACAGGTTTGTAAAGAAAAGAAAAGCTGAAGTAAGGTCACAAATCCAGTCATGGTTTCACTCAGCAACCACTTTACTGTTCACAACTGTGTTGTAAAAACACAGTCCTTTCAACAGTTCCAAGAAAGTTCCACACCCATTTGCACTATTCAAGTGATCCTTGAGAGCACAGATAAACCTCCAGGTGGCCTCAATGACTCTCAGAAAGAGTGCTAATGACCAGATGACTGCAAGGAATATAAATCCTATAAATATAAACCATTACGGTCAGAACTGTAGAAGCTTCTTGGTGAGAAGTGAAATGTCTTCAAGGAAAAACAAAGTCCAGTTGCCTTTTGAAGAGAAGCACTTTGGAGACAACCATGACCTGAATGACTGAGACAACCACTTTACTGAATAACCAAGTTGCCAGTCTCAAATGTGATCGCTAAACAAAGATTACTTGCATAGCTTTTAGAACAGCATTCCATGTGAAATTCTAAGGTTCAAACAAAAACAGACATGGGCAAGGTATACTACTTTTGAGAAATAAAGCTCTTTAGCCATGAACATTACAGTTTGATCTTGAGTGAAAGATATCCAGAATTATGCCATCTGGGAATATTCAGCCTGCAGCATCCTGATGCCTTCCAGATGTGTTAGAACCAAACATCATAATTTAAGAAATATCCTCCTTCTACAGAATAGTGAAATTATTCTAATTCTTCTATTAGTCAGAGATTTGTGTAATATAGCATTATATTCAAAACCATTTATAAATATCAGTCTTTCTCTGTCTTTTTGACATCCAGAAATGTTGGAGAATCACAAAAGAACTTCCAGGGGCATAGTCAACATCTGGATAGAATTCTAGCACCTAGATATTAAACCCAGCACATCTGGAGGATGCCAGATTAGAGAAGCTTATTCAACAGCCAGTCTGTTTGTGGCAAGAAGAAATGTTTGATGATTTATTTGTTGAATTTATATAGTCACCCATCTCATGGAAGGCAATTCTGGGCAGTACAGAACAGATAGGTAAAACCACATATAAAAACCACAGGTATAAAACTATAAAGATCACATTAATGGTAAATATTATAAAAGCAGACACAATGTAACCAGATAAAAATATGATAAATAAATTAAATAAATCCTAGGGGAAGGGAGAATAAAAATAGCCATCTCAATAATGGAGCCTTATAAGCATGTCCCCATTCCCTAGGAGCCTCAACTCCAATAATATAAACGGGTCTGGAGGGCCTTCCATAATATCAAAAGAATTTGTTTTCTAATTCTTTAGTTGCTCTAAGAAATTAGTTCTCTTTAGTTCCATAAGGTGGATGCCACAGCAGAGAAGGTCCTTCTCCTGGAACCCACTCAATGTAGGTATCTAGCTGATGGTAACTACAGCATGCTGCTTCTGGCAGATCTAACATGATGGGCTGATGTAAACAGATTGAGGTAGTATCTCAGATAGCTTGGTCCTATACCAAGAAGACCTTTATAGGTCCAAACCGGCATTTTGAATTGGACTCAAAAGCAAACTGGCAACCAATGTACCTCATGGAATAGAGGTTTAACATACACTGTTCTAGGACGGCCCATAACTGTCCACAATGCTGGATTCTGTACCAGCTGAGCTTCCAGATACTTTTCAAGAATAGCCCCATTACATAAAGTATGAAAGCTAATGAGTTCACAATATGTTTTCAAAGCCTACTGTAATTGGCTTCATTCATTTGAGCATCTTCTCTTTCTCATACATACACATGAAAACACAATAAGCTAACCGACTTCCAATTAGTGGCAGCCATAGACAAGTTGATGAGGCTTGGTATGGTTCAAATATATGAGAATAATTTTTCTAGCAGCCTCCTTGATAACTGAACATAAGCATTTTTTTTCAGCACACAATCAGATTGCAAATTGTACTTTTGTGAATAACTGAGGCTTTCATAGCAGACACAAAGCATTCTGAATCTTTTTTCTTTTCTTGTCTTTTTTTTTTTTTTTGCTTCTGAGAGGTCTATTATATTTAGACAGAATGTCCTTTGTGCTGATTGAAGACAACTACATTCCTCATTAAATAGATCCCATTTTCACAGCATGATTATACTTTGCCACAAGGTGAGTGCCCTTTGCAATAGAAGCATGGATATATCAACACTAAATGGGCAGAATTTCTGACCAATAAAAAAGTGAACAATATAAATTGGGAATTCAGTTATAAATTATTTCAGTGCATTCCCCTCTGGTATCTTCTGATAATTTGACTTCAGAGTTCTTAGCCAAAATGGCTTGCCCTGGTTGGGTTAACTAGAAGTTCTAGAAGTCAGCACCTCACATATCTGAGGGTACTAGATAATGACCATTGGCCTGCATGTACATTATAGATTATGGATGGTTAAACTAGGATAATGCCCAAGGTCCTTTCTAACTGTAACTCTATGATTCCATTATTCTAACAAAATGTGTGTGGCAGCCTCAGTTACCGCATCTATGAAAACGTGAACTAGGAATCTTCCCCTGTATGTATATATATGCTGATTTGGTTTCCTTCCATTCAGTCTACATGGTTGTGACACAGAATGGTCTGAATGAGAAAGGAGGCTGGTAATACAAAATAAATGCTAAACTTGCGGCAAGTTTCAAATTTTAAAAGTTTATTAGCAGGAAAGCTGGTGCTGCCTGGATTGCTAGTAAAAACCCAAAACTTAAAAAAAAAAACACCCTCCTGTGATTCTGAAGGTCTCTAATAGTTTTATGGTGCTTAACAGGAAATTTCTGAAAGTGCTGTAATTCTTCAGTCTCTGTGTGAGGAATAGCTGTTTGTGGGTGATCTCCCATCTTCTTATCCAGAAAGGTTTCAAAGAACTGGTCTGCTAACTGGTTTGGTAGTCTTTGCTGAGGTTGTCAGCTCCACTTTTGCTGAGATGTCTTCTTCAATTTGCCATAGCTCCCCTAGAAATCCACTTAAGCAGATAATAACATCTTAAAAGGTATGTGTGACCCTGCATTCCTACAGCTGGATATCAATAAGCCATGGTGGCAAAGTGGTTAGAATGCAGTATTGCAGGCTAACTCTGTCCACAGCCAGGAGTTGGATCCTGAATCAGCTCAAGGTTGACTCAGCCTTCCATCCTTCCAAGGTCAGTAATATGAGAACCCAGATTGTTGGGGGCAATGTGTATATACTCAGAGAGTGCTGTAAAGCACTATGGATTGGTATATAAGTCTATTTGCTGTTGCTGTTGTTATTTAAGCTAAGAGGCAAGGAAAATTTTTATAAATATAGAATTTTGTTTTATTGGCCTATACTGACATTTTGCAAATTCATTTTCAATTTCTGAAGAGTTAAAAAGAATAAGAGGTATTTCATTTAAGATATATTGTTGCTTGACATACCCATTAATTGTTTGAAATTCTTAGAAATTCCATTGAACTGGAAAACTGAAGCTGTTGCCTGATTTTATTTCCCTATTGATAATGACATGTAAAAGAAATACTAATTAGGGAAGGTAAGAAAAGACAATTTAATAATTACCAATCCTCTCAGATCATACAAACTTAAGTGTCCATCATATAGTTTCTCAGATATTAGGCAAAAATGTCTCAGAACTGTTCAAATATGTACAAAACTGCCAGAAATAGAAACCCAGGACAAAATTAAGCTGAGAATTGACTTGAAGAGAAAGTTAGATTGCACATGTGTGCTTGCACACTCCCACACAAAAAATTTAAAGGTCCATAGAAAGAAATGGGAAAAATGGTGTGATAAAAGAGACTATATACTTCAACAGTTGTTGCAATCTTCAATGCCTTTTTATTTTCGTGTCTATGAAATAGAGAAATATACTTGTTTATATGCTGTTCCATTTCCAAAAACTCTGAATGCTTTGTAGCATACCAACAAGAGGGTTATTTAGAGGTAGGATGGTCTTACGTATCCCCAAAGTTCATGCTTTCATTGATCTTTAGAAATATAAGAAAGAAGGAGTGATCCAGATATCTATGGGTAAGGAGAATCACAGAGAAAGCATTAGTATAAGGTCTGTAGAGATGGCATTCCCTTACTCATGAGATCTCAGGAAGACTGCTCTCCTGATCTTTACCAAATAAGAAATTCAATCTTGGGAACATAGTCTCCGATATACCCAAGATCTCAACCATGCAGGGTGTTAACAACCAAGATACTGAATTGCACCCAGAAGATAACTGGCAAGCAATGCAGCTCCCATAAGTGACAGTATTACACAGGTAAATTATAGCACCTCTATAATTAGCTGAAGTTTCCAAAGAGTCATCAATGGCACCTCTGTATAGAATGAATTGCAATAATCCTGCCAAGATATAACAAGAGGATGAAAAATTATGTACAAAATCTCCTGTCACGTAAATAAACATAATTAGCACCCAATTTTATCTGAAGACCTTCTTAGACCCTTGTTGTTCAAACAGGAGTTGCAAATCCAAAAAGTTTGCGGTTGCAACCTCATTCAGTATCAAAGACAGACAATCTCCAGACTCAATCGGCTTTTGACTGGCACATTCTTGTAGAATTCTGTCTGCTTCTGACATTCCAAAATAACATGCCCAAGGATTCTGCCCCTGACACTCAATACAGTGCCTGACACTCACAAACATCATTATTAGTTCATAATCAACCTAGAAGAATATCATGGTTGATGTTATCAGAGGCAGCCAAAAGGTTGAGTGGGATCAGGAAAGTTGCACCCCCCAGTCCTATCATTAGGCTAAATCCTTACTGAAATGAACAAAATAATATATTTTCTCCAAAGTTGCATATAGCTGTGGCCCAAACACCTTTTAACACATTGTCTTTGTCAAAAAGGAAGAGTGGTCATAATTATCCAGAATATTCAGATTGAATGATGGCTTCTTGAAGAAGGGATTAACAAGACAAGGGATGCAAACTACTCACTCAATTGTGCCCTTCTTCAACTTCCTGTCACTTGCCTGGCAGCTTTTGCTACATGGACAGGGCACAGAATGAATGCACAGGTGACAGAATTAACAGCAAATAATACTCTCTGCTTCCTCAAAATCCAAAGGATCAAATTGATCCCACGTAGTTTTGATTCCTTCTTAAACTACATACTTAAAGCAACCCTTTACGTTTGCTCAGATACTGAGCAAATACATTTCTATTTTTCTTTTATTGAGTTATATAATTCATACTTTTTATCATTTACTTCTAATTCAGGTCACAATCTTTCATATGATATGGTAATCATGGACCCATAGAAATTAATCTCTTGTACCCATCACAACTTTGTTCAACCAAAGCTTTATTTTACAATATGGGAAGGAGCGAGTAAATTCTCCAATCTCAATTAGAATAGAGCTGGAAGGGACCTTGGAGGTCTTCCAGTCCAAGCCCCTGCTTGTTATGGCCCGCCAGCGACCTGCGCAGATTGTGGCTGATCCCGACGCAGCCTGTGCAGCTGGTGCTCACGTCAGACAGCGAGGAGGCTGAAGAGGATGTGGTGCCAGAGGCAGAGACTCAGCCTGGGCCTTCAGAACCTCCAGAGTCTTCTTCAAATGGAGAGAGCGAACTGGAGGAGCATCTCCTCAATGCTCGAGCACGTAGGGCTGCCAAAAGGCAGGAGTGGCTACTCAGGAGGTGGAGGTCTCCTCGAGAGTAAGGATTGAGGATAATTGGCCACTCCCTTAGCCTATTTAAGTCGCACGCAGTTAGTAATTTCTTGCTGGAAACAGCTTGTAATTCTCATCAGAACATTTTTGGAAAAGTCTTATTGTATCTTGTTTTCTGGGCTGGTTGCCAACCTTTCCTGGACTTTGGTTTATTCTTGCTACTTAATAAATTTGATAAGGACCGTTGGTGTGTGTCAATATCCTCGGGAATCCGGAGCTGGGGCAGAACACTGCTAAAGCAGGAGACCCTATACAATTTCAAATAGGTGGTTGTTCAGTCTTTTCTTAAAAATCTCCAGCGATGAAGCACCTACAACTTCTGAAGGCAAGCTGTTCCATTGGTTAATTGTCCTTGCTGTTAGGAAGTTTCTCCTTAATTCCAGGTTGCTTGTCTCCTTGATTAGTTTCCATCCATTGTTTCTTATCTTGCCTTCTGATGCTTTGGAAAAGAAGTTGACTCCCTCTTCTTTATGGCAGCCCCTCAAATACAGGAATACTGCTATCATGTCAGCCCTAGTCCTTTTTTTCTCTAGACTGGCCAAACCCAATTCCTGCAACTATTGTTCATACATTTTTGTTTCCAGGCCCTTAATCATCTTAGTTAAATACATCTCAGTAATGTGAATTAGTTTCCTAATTTCCTAATAAAGCCTACAGACAAATCTCAACCTCTTAAGGATACAAAAGATTAGTAAATACATGCTCTTGAAAAAGAACAAAACAAAAATATTACTAAATTTGTTTTCCTATCACACTGCATGCCAGAGTTTCTTCATTTCTCTATTCTTGTGTTTTATTCATGTAATACACCAAAGCTGCAGCAGTAAAGTGGGCCAAGATTCTTCTTTTTTCAAACTTTAAAATCACTGAACAAGTGTAAGCAGCTGACTCAATAATATGCTGGTGTTTTCATGGGACAAGTTCAGCAGCCCTTCAACCTTTTCTCCCCTTCCTCCATCAAAATTGTTTAGTTTGGGCACCGGGAAGAGAAGGTTACATATTAATGAGGATTAGCTACATTGCTAATTGTCTGGCAGGTATTGGGCACCAGCTAAAACAGAAGTGGGAAATAATAATCTAATTGGGGTTAGAACAGGAACTTTGTTATCCTACAACATGCGAAGATAAGTAGGAAAACTTAGTTTTTTGTATAGGCATCTTTTCTCCTAGGTGTTGACTAAAATTCTGAGTCAATTACAGGACACTGTACAAGGCTGCAGAAAAGAAAAGGACAGAAAGGGAAAGGGTTGAGTGTCATTGGCTTGCCTTGTCAATAGGTACAATTTTGGCAACCTTTGGAAGAAACCTCTGAAAGTCACAAAAATGATCCCGCCAACTTGCCTGGAAGGCAAAGGTCTAACAAAGTGAGAGGACAAATAAGGGGTACATTTTGAGAAGGAAGTGCGAGATTCAAATCTAGCCTGTATGTATGCCTACAGAGTGACCATAGCAGGAACTGTCTTTGCTGTACAATAGCAGCTAATGCAACTTCTTGCAGGTCACGTAAACAGACCTGAGGGACCTGTCCCCATTTGTGTTAGAATCATTGAGAGGCTGAGCCATAGCAGTCTTTCCAGACACACTGGGAGCATAACTGAAAATTGGCCATTGGCAGTTTCCTGCACTGTGTTTTTCTTTTTTCTTCTGGGATGAACATGTTCTAAACACAGCAGCCACAATTCCATCACTTTGACAGTGGACATCATGAGAGTATAGTAACACTCATCAGTTTTTTATTCAAAGCAAACCTAATAGGCTTTCTATTCCTAGTACAGCAAATGGAAATCCTTTTTTAAAAAAATTAGGATTAAAATATTGACTGAAACCTAAATAATGAGAGGAAAAGAAGAAGTCAGCTCCTGCAGAAACAGATCAGCTAATTCTTCTTAGGTTTATAATTATTTTTACTTTGCTTCATTTAAACTGTCCAGTTCTCTTCTAGGGGTCACTGCAGATCTGGAGATATCTTTACAAGAAATCTATTGATAAAATTCAAATATTAATCACAAGTACCCATAAGGCATCCAGCAGATGAGTGCATACAAGAGATTTATTATATTATTTCACATACTATTAAGCTACTGGCATTGAATTTATGAGTCAAAGGCAAATCCATAAAGATCTAGTAGAACAGCAAGAGACCATAAAACATGTCAAACAATCATAAATTTAAGTTCTACTGTCACCAGATACTGTCAAACTAAGCAAATAACAATAACATTTATTCAGTATCTATAAGTTTTGTTAGAGATGAACGCTGCAAAGGAAGAATTATTTAATGGTATGGTGTGACATTGTGGCCTAAACCAATGTGGCTGTTTATGTAGATGTATTTCCCAATCCACACTACAGAGACTTGTGAGTATTTTGCTGAGCACTTAATATTCAATGATACTGTTCTGCCCCAGTTTCAGATTCCCAGAGACTGTGACACATACCAAGCTTCGCAAACACAGTTTAATTCCAAACAAACCCCTTTCAAGAATGCAGGCTTCCTGTGGAAAGGGTCCTTATCAAAGTTATTAAGAACAAATTCCAACAAAGGTTGGCAACCAGCCCAGAAAACCAGATATGAGAAGTCGCTCGCTCTCCAAGATGCTCTGTAGTAATGAGACGTTGTTTCTAGCAAGAAAGCACTAGCTGAGTGCGACTTAAATAGGCTAAGGGAGTGGCCAATTATCCTCAAGCCCTACTCTCGAGTAGACTTCCTCCTCCTGAGTAACCACTCCTGCCTTTTGGCAGCCCTGCATGCCCGAGCATTGAGGAGAGGCTCCTCCACTTCGCTCTCTCCATTGGAAGAAGCCTCTGGAGGTTCTGAAGGCCCTGGTTGAGTCTCTGCCTCTGGCATCACATCCTTTTCGGCCTCCTTGCTGTCCGACGCGAGCGCCGGCTGCGCCGGTTGTTGGTGTCACACCACACAAGCCTCCTCGTCATCGGGATCAGCCACAATCCGCGCAGGCTGCTGGCGGGCCACAACAGATACAGATTTTACAAGGTGACTATTTGTTGAGTTATACCCTATAAGCCTACTGTAAAAGACTTAAGATTATAGGTTTGAGAAATACTTCAGAGAAGGCAAGAACGAAAGGGAAGAAGTGAGAAGGAGAAGGAGAAGGAAGAAGAGTTAGCCATTTATCCTTAATATTTTTCCTATTAATCTTTCTGCTGCAGCAAGTACTGCAAGTACCTGGTAGAATATTAATGATGCATGCCCTCTCCCTTTGTAAGCTGATGTGATTTGTACAATTTCCAGGGACATGGCCAATGTAAAATGTGAGCGTACGTATATACATATATGTGGAAGAGCAATGAAGGCTCATAACCCAAGTCCAGCTTGATGGGTTGATGGTTATGCAGAGATCATGTGTTCTAAAGCAGTGTTTCTCAAACTAGGCAACTTTAGGATGTGTGAATTTCAACTCCCAGAATCCCCAGCCAACATGAGAAACACTGCTCTAAAGGAATGTAAAGTAATCCTGATTCACTTCATTGATGAATAACAGGGTTGCAAGTGACTTTGGGGGTCTTCTAGTTGAACCCTGTGCTCAGGCAGGAAACCCTATAGCATTTCAGACAAATGGTTGCCCAATCTCTTCTTAAAAACTTTCACTGTTGGAGCATCCACAAGTTCTGGAGGCAAGTCGTTCCAATGTGTGATTAATTGTTCTAACTGTCTGGAAGTTTCTGCTTAATTCAAGGTGCTTCACCTTGATGTGAAACCTTGTTAGTCCACCTTGATCAGCCATCTCACCTCAATAAATGGAGGGTCTGCGTAAGTGCCCTGCTTGGGAGAAACTGCTCTTTAGCAGACTGAGCAAAGCCTTAATGTAGGAAATAGAAGGCCAATTTGCTTTGTTGAAATGCTTCAAAGGAGCACCTTTTCAACATCACAAAACACCCCTTCAAATCTGTGCCTGCAATTAATGTATTCTCTTTGCACTCACATTGCCTCATTAAAACTGAAATATATTGAACTGTGAAATTGCTTGTTTTTTAGTGAAAGTTCTAATTAGTAGAAGATGCTCTTTTCTTTCAGAACAAAGAGAAAAAGGCTGTGATTATCCTGATGATTCAGAGATGAGCTCACTACAATATCATTTCCAAAATTGCTGATCGTGCACCAGCATTGTTTAACTGGGTACCCTAGGTAGGCATGTTGGTGCTAGAGTTCTGAGTTAACATGGAACATGGATGATTGGCTGGTATTCTGGGCAGTTTAGTCTCAGCATCACTGAAAACAACCTTTAAGGTTGGCTACAGTCTATGAATGATTGACAGTGTTTTATAGACCTCTTCTCATTGGTTTGTTTCCACTGTTGTAATTAATGTATGCCCTGAATGCTCATGGCTGCCAATGATGATTTTGAATCCCAGAGATTCAATCAGAACTTCACAATCTATTCTTTATCAACAGTTGTTTATTGCAGTAGATACAGGGCATTTTAAAAAAAAGAACAAAAGGCTTATAGTGAAAAGACAGTTTTGCTTAAGCTGCTTTAATCACCTAAAGGCAGTACATTATCTGTTTCACTTCCAAGTTGAATTAACAAAACAATTTTAATTTTGAAAAGTGCTTTAGCCACTAAATACCTATTAAGCAACTATCTGATTCAGTTACAAATCAGGTATCAATCTAATCCCAAACAAGCAATATAGCATCAATGAATTCAGACTCTTACTTAAGCATTCATAGATGTTAGATATCAATTGCTAGTAAGAAATTCTCTGATCTGTGAACTTTGAAAAATATCTACTCCTTTTAATGAAATATTAAAACTGAAAGCATAAAAAGCACAGAACAGTCACGGAATGAGAACTTGATGTGTTTGCATGTTTTAATGAATCTTTGATGATTAAAGATACCATAAGAGAAACTTCTCCAAGTTTATTCAATTCATACTGAATAGCTTATGCAAAATTTCATCCAAAATGCACCTTCTGGAAATATATTTATTAGAATCAATCAAAGGGTCACAAAATAACGTATAAGCTTTTATGTTGTCTGGAATTATTTATCAGGGAAGATAGTTCAAAAAAACAGAAGCCAAATATGATTGCACATAGGTTTGAATTCAGGGTCAAGCCGATACCACTGCAGTAAGGATGGTGGAATACTGGTATCCTCAGATCACAGTTCAACTGCATTTTTAAAGTATTCTGGATTCTGCTAGAGAAAGGTAGAACTGATAATAGGTGACTGTGTTAAGTAAGCAGGGCATTTTGAAAAAGAAATCCCTCAGTTTCAGTTCTGGTTGGATGTCGCAGTAATACAATCTGAAAGGATGATAGGGTTATATCTGGCAATGTTACTTGGACATATGGATCTCAAGGGACGTGGAGAAGATCTTTGGATCAGTGGTGAAATCCATTTTTTTTTACTATCGGTTCTGTGGGTGTGGTTTGGTAGGCATGGCATGGCTTGGTAGGGGTGGCTTGGTGGGCATGGCAGGGGAAGGATACTGCAAAATCCCCATTCCCTCTCCACTCCTGGGAGAAGGATATTGCAAAATCTCCATTCCCACCCCACTCTGGGGCCAGCCAGAGGTGGTATTTGCTAGTTCTCCAAACTACTCAAAATTTCTGCTACCGGTTCTCCAGAACCTGTCAGAACCTCCTGGATTTCACCCTTACTTTGGATACTCTATGTTTGCCACTGGCCAGTAAGAGCTGCCAAAGAAGGAATGGATTGTTGGGCCTATTTGGTAACAGAACATCTCATTGTAGGAGGAAAAAATACTATCTGCCTTGAAAGAGGAATGGTTCACCCCTTGTTTCAGATGCTGTGATTGGATCTGGCTCTATTAGGTAACTATTGCCTTCCCTTTTTCCTTTTTCGGGAATGTTGTTGAAAAAGTGATAAGTGGATTATTTAGAACGAGTTTAACATCCATGGCCATGTAATGGAAACTGCATTATACCCTTTGACTGCTGTTGCAGGATTTGGACGCAGACAACTCCTGCAATTTCTCAACCTCTAGATCAGTGTTTCTCAACCTTGGTAGCTTGAAGATGGGTGGACTTCAACTCCCAGAATCCCCCAGCCAGCAGTGCTGGCTGGGCGATTCTGGGAGTTGAAGTCCACCCATCTTCAAGCTTCCAAGGTTGAGAAACACTGCTCTAGATCATTTGTGAGAGATGGGAACAGGGGTATCATTTTAGTGGGCACTCCATTATTGGATGTTATAGGGCCGCTTTGTGTTCTCTCGCTCTTGATTTAACATCTATGTGAAGTTGCCACAAGAAGTCATCTTCTGGCACTGTAGAGACAATATACAGATTATACCCAGCTATATATATATCTGGCCTGACCTCAACAGAAAATATTGTAGAAATCTTGACCTAATGCTCAGAGGATCTCAAAGCCTAAATGGTGGGAGGAAAGGGTTTGGGCTCAAATAAGATGAAGTGGCTACTAACTAGAAGCCAGCTGATTCCAGTTTTAGCCCTTAATAGGATCATGCTCCCCTGAAATAATACATTCACAATCTGGGAATAGTCTTAGATAGCAAAGGAAGTGAAGGCTGTGGCCAGGAAGGCTTTTGACTAGCATTGGCTGGTATACTAGTCCTTTTCTAAAATAGATGGCATTATTAATCATCACTCTTGCCTTTGTTACCTCTCATCTGGACAACTGCAGTTCACTCTATATGGGACTGACCATCTGGAAACTTTAACTGATGAAGAATGCAGCCATCCACTTATCAGATTATACATAAGACTTGGGATAAAGAAACAATGACGAACCACATATTTCTAGAAACATAAAGGTTGATTAAAGGTAAAGGTTCCCCTTACACATATGTGCTAGTTGTTCCTGACTCTAGGGGGTGGTGCTCATTTCTGTTTCAAAGCCAAAGAGCCAGGGCTGTCCGAAGACATCTCCTTCGTCATGTGGCCGGCATGACTAAATGCCAAAGGCGCACGGAACATTGTTACCTTCCCACCAAAGATGGTCCCTATTTTTTCTACTTGCATTTTTTACGTGCTTTTGAACTGCCAGGTTGGTAGAAGCTGGGACAAGTAACGGGAGCTCACCCTGTTACGTGGCACTAGGGATTCGAACCGCTGAACTGCTGATCTTTCAATTGACAAGCTCAGCGTCTTAGCCACTGAGCCACCACATCCTTTCTAAAAGCTGATTGGAACTCAGGAAATAATGATGCTTTGCACCTTGTATTCTGGTGAGAAATTCTAAAGGTTGACTTGAAAACTTAATGAATAGAAGTAATCTTGATTTCATTGTAACCAAATGTACGTAACAATATTCCTGAGAAACTCAAGGAAAAGGTACTGGCAAATAAAATGTACTGAATTTTTCGGAGTATAAGACGCACCTTTTTCCCCCTAAAAGGGGATGAAATTTTAGGTGCGTCTTATACACCGAATGTAGCCCAGCCCACCCATTGGTCCCCACCCTTTGGCCTCTGCCTCGCAGCAATTACATCCTTGCAAGCAAACAGCAAGAAAAAACAGCTCCTTTCAGCTTTAGTACAGCCTAATTAGCACAAGTTGATTGGATCGGCCTCCCGACACTCAGCTGATTTGCGCTCAGCTGTTTTGCACAGGGCTCTGCTGCTTGCTGCAAAGAGGTAAATTGCTGGAGCAAATTTTTCTTTCCCTTGTGCTAATCAAGCTATGCTGAAAATGAAAATGAAAGTAAAGCAGGCTGTTGGCTGTTTGCTGCAATGAGGCAAAATTGCTCAGAGGCAGAGGGAGATTTCTTTTTCTTCTTTTCCTCACCAAAAAAGGTAGGTGCGTCTTATACTCCGGTGTGTCTTATACTCCGAAAAATACGGTACATAAGTTTGGGTTCTTACAAAATCAGCATCAATAATACTTTAAGCATCTCTCAATATTTACAGATTGGAAACATCAGAATGTTTGTTATCTTTTATGCATGAAACTCCAGGAGATGTGAACAAAAGACAAATGTTCACTGGTCAGCATGGGGCACTCATCAGATATCAATTCTAGATTAGACATGAAATCATTTCCTGCAGCGTTCCAATTAGTGCTGAGAACGTTTGAGAACGTAAGCAAAAGGCATGCCGACCTTTCTCAGAGAGAACTCAGCATGTTCACCACATTTTTTGAACCTTACATGTAATGAGCATTGCCTGAAAAACAATCCCAAATCCTCAGTGTGTGTGGTTTTGGGTGAATGCTTGGGTATACGTGTCTGTTGCAAATACTTATTGCATTGAGCAGCTCTTTCTTTAAGACCAAAAGCTTCTTATTCAGAGAATGAAGCTTTATAACTTAACTTTGCCTGACAGCTGAACAGCACGACAATTATATTGCAGAAAGGAAAGACTTAATACAAGTGATTGCACAACTGTAAATTCAGGTGAGCCTCCTTGTCATCTTTGGAGATATTACTGAGAGAAAACAGCAAAAATGTGGGCTGGTTGCTTCATTAGGAAAGCTATAAATAAATTGACTTCTTTGTTTAGGAAACAATTACATGGAAAATATATGCCTTATTCTAATATTTTTCCAAATTGTATAGAATTATGCATCCAGTATAATTTTCTCTATAATACTGTGTCATGACAAACAATACTTTTCATCCTGTTTTGATTACTATGGTCTGTCTGCATTTCAGATTAATTGCTGTTAAGTCCTTAATTAAACAGACTTCAAGGGGCTGCCTTATTCCTTGTGGTCAGATAGTCTGCTGTCAAAATAAGTTTATTATATTATTATACAACATCCCAGATTTTAGCAATATATATATATAAAGAATTATATGCCCTAAAAGGACACCCAGAGATGCATTCAGTAATTTATGTTACATGTTTAAATAATGACTGTGGCTTAAACCCAGGTTTAAATAGAAATACATTATATGTCACCAGGAGAGGAAGACTTTTGTCAGGCAACCTGTTTTCCTGTTCAATTTCCTATCCAGGTATTGCAGTTGTATGGTGTAAAATCCTCATATCTCCTTTTGTATAGTTCTTTATCTTTAAATGTTACTTGAGTTGATAGTCCTTCAAACAGAATCCATTCTCAGTAGAAGACTGACATATCAAGGACACGTAGCTGTTCAATCAAATTTTTTGGAAGTAATCTGATTCCCTCAATCTCTTTCTTTCCTGTATTGTGTAGTTATTTTTTTTTTTTAGAGAATAAGAATGTTTCCTTTCCTATTTAAGCTGGATATCCTATTCTGCTTTACTTAATACATTATATTTATTACTTTGATGCATATTCTCATATCCTTTTAAAATATAAGATGTTTTAGCTGTTAGTTTATTTTTGCGTCTGAATCAAGACAGAAGTCATCACTAGACTCCACTGTACTCTACAATTTTCATCCAGTATCTAACCTTTCCTTTGGATGGGGAAGGTGATGGAGAAGGTGGTTGCACAGCAGAATTTGAAGATCTTGAATGAAGCAGATTATCTGGATACATTTCAGACCAGAGTATGGGATGGGACTGGAGTATTAGTTGTCTTTTGGATGATTTCTGGTGTGGGCAAGATGGGGGTTGTGCATCCATCATTGCTCTACTTGACCTCTTGGTGGCTTTTGATATCATCAAACATAATAGATTTATGGATTGACTCAGAGGATTGAAGATGGGTGGCATGGTGTTGTATTGCTTCAGTTCCTTTCTCCAGGATCAATTCCAATCAGTAGTGATTATTATTGTTCATTGCACATTCAGCCTGATGTTTAGAGTGGATTTGGCATTTTTGTCCACCTACCAAGTCCTTCCAAAGGATTTGGGATGGACAGAGTGGATGTTTGATAGCGTTATTATTCTTATTATTTTGGTTCATCTCACAGTCAACCAGATGGTATTTGTTATTTTTATCACCTATAATTATTCTCAAGGGATGTGGTGGCTCAGTGGCTAAGTTGCTGAGCTTGTCCTTCGAATCCCTAGTGCCACATAACGGGGTGAGTTCACGTTACTTGTCCCAGCTTCTGCCAACCTAGCAGTGCGAAAGCATGTAAAAAAATGCAAGTAGAAAATAGGGACCACCTTTGGTGAGAAGGTAACAGCATTCTGTGCACCTTTGGCGTTTAGTCATGCCAGCCACACGACCACGAAAACATCTTCGGACAGTGCTAGCTCTTCAGCTTTGAAATAGAGATGAGCACCGCCCCCTAGAGTCGGAAATGACTAGCACATATGTGCGAGGGGAACTTTTACCTTACCTTATCTTTACCTTTACGTTTAATTATTCTCAGTTCAAGGAGACTCTGAGCTGCTTACAGTGTAATAATATACAAATATCCACAATTATAAATATAAAAACATTAAAATTACCAAAATCAAAACCAATTAAAAAACCATGGGTTTGGAGCAGAGAAGTGGGGGAGGGGAGCTCTTCTCTGTTAATGCAACAACCACTTCCAGCTAACAGCTTCTTCTTTAGGAGATTGGGGAGGAGAGATACCATCCTCAGCCCCTACCGGATGGGGTACTGCAGGAGTCAGTGCTTTCTTCCCTCCTTTTTACCAACTACATGACGCCACTGGGCAAGCTCATCTATCACCATGGGCTAAGGTTGCTGATTATACCCAATTACTCATTGCTGCGAGCTAAACAATGCTATGGACAATTTATCCCAGTCTCTGGAGGCTATGAGGATCTGGATGGACAGACCCCAAATGGACTTTATGCGCAATCTAGACTCATGATACCTGTTCTTTGAGCAGGCAGCAGTCATGAGTAGGAAGGCTTCTGTACTTGTTCCTAGATCAAGAGGCTCTACTCTACTTAGGTTCACTCAGGCCTAGTCCCGATTGGATTACTGTAATACACTCTACATAAGGCTTCCTTTGAAAAGCATCCAGAAAATTCCACTGGTACAAAATGTAGAATATATATTACACCTCTGCTATGTGAGCTGCATTGGTTACCAGTCTGTTTCTATGTCCAATTCAAGGTGCTGGTTCTGGCTTTTAAAGCTCTACATGGCATTGTGATTAGGTTCTTTAAGAGACTGCATCTCTTAATTGGGTTTAATCTTGTTGGTTACCACACAGAATCACTTGTTTGTGAGATGGTAAAATTGACGAATGAATAAAATTAAAAACAACATCATTTCACAATATTTTGACATTTCTACCTTGATCATTCTATTTGATATTTCTGGATTTTCAGCCATCTTGGTTTTTTTAGAATTAGAGAGAGGGAGTAGAATGCTGGAGAAGATATTCTTTTAGATAGAAGCAAGTAATAGTTTGCTAATTACGATGAATATTAGAATATTGTCTGTAGATATGTGTTTATGTATGAGGAGAGGGTTATTTTGTCCTTTTCCTCATAATATAATCTGATAGAGTCCATCACAAAAATCCGATAGAGTCCATCAATCACTTTGGGATGAGGCACCATCATCTCTATTCTGGGTTCTTTAAGAGATATTGTAGAATTCTTGACCCGATACCTGGAGCCATGAGAATTGAAACAAATTTTCAACATATCCCACAAGATGGAGTTATTTGTACAGAAGCCTTTTGGGTCCAAGATAGCTCATCTCTAACTCTCAACTGAATACCTCAAAAGAACAGGTATATAATTGGAAAAGACCTCCAGGAGTCATGACCCCTTCTATCATAGATCAGTAGCTGGAGACATTGATCCAGAAAGCCCTTGTTCATCTTGGGCTGTCATGTCCATTGCAGCCCTCCTGGATCAACTTATTTTTATCATCTTTCACTTGAATTATTCCACTTTTCTCTACATGGGATTGCTCTTGAAGGTAATTCAGAAGTTACAACTAGCACAAAAAGGTCTTGATGGAGCTGGGCAATGTATAAAGCAAACAAATCAACAAAGCAGTAGCTGAATGCTGACCAGGAAGGACCAATATAAAGTAACACCAATTTTGTGGAAGCTGCACTGATTGCAAATAGTTGAAGGTAGTCATTACCAATAGAGCTCTTTATGATTTGGTTTAGGTTAAGTTTAGGTTTATTAAATTTGTATACCGCCCTTCTCCCGAAGGACTCAGGGCAGTGAACAGCCAAAATTAAAATACATACAGCATAAAAATTAAAGTAAATTAAAACAGAATTAGATCAGTTTGGCGTCCCCAAATTTTAAAACCCTTTACCCATAAAATAGCCCATTAAAATTTTAAGCCAGCCCGGCTTGCTGAAATAAGAAGATCTTCAACGCTCGGCGGAAAGTACGGAGGTCCGGGATCAGTCGTATTCCTGGGGGTAGCTCATTCCAGAGGGTGGGTGCCCCCACAGAGAAGGCACTCCCCCTGGGGGTCGTCAGTCGACATTGCTTGACCGACGGCACCCTGAGGAGACCCTCTCTGTGGGAGCGGATTGGCCAGTGGGAGGTTATCAGTGGCAGAAGGTGGTCTCGTAAATACCTGGGCCCTAAGCCATGGAGCGCTTTAAAGATGAGAACCAATACCTTGAAGCGCACCCAGAAGACCACCGAGAGCCAGTGCAGCTCGTGCAGGAGAGGTGTTACATGGGAGCGCCATGTCGGCCCCATAATTAGCTGCGCGGCTGCATTCTGGACCAGCTGGAGCCTCCAGGTGCTCCTCAAGGGGAGCCCCATGTAGAGAGCGTCGCAATAGTCCAGAGAGGTGACGAGGACATGAGTGACTGTGTGTAGAGAGTCCCGATCTAGAAAGGGACGCAACTGGCGGATCAGGCGAACCTGATGAAAAATCCTCCCGGTCACAGCCATGGAGCCACATGTAGAGAGCATTGCAGGGACCTTGATATCTTCAGGTTATCTGTTCCAGGTAGAATTTACTAATTCAATACTTTCTCGCTGGGAGGTTATTGTATCTTCTACCTCCTTTTTTATGAAGTGAAGAGGAGAAAGCTTTTTTGTTAGTATCTATCTCATTCTACTTCCCAAGATCAGCACATTAAAACAGTGTTCTTCCAAATAATATTTAGAATGGGAAGGTATTGTACTTGACTGGAATAAACTGACAAGGGAGTGAGACCATGTTTAGGTTTCTATGACTGATTTTTAACGTGCATTTTATTGTCCGTGATGTAAGTAGCCTGGAATCTATAATGAATTGGAAAACATACAAGATTCTATAGTAAGTAATAAATAAATGCTGCAGATCCTGAGTTTCACATATATTTATTTTAAGCATTTTCATCTCCCACTTTAACCAACAAAAGGCTTCCAGAACTTTACATAAACTTCTAAGAATAGTTTTATACACTCTCTCTCTCTCACTCTCTCTCTCTCTCTCTCTCTCACACACACACACACTATATATATATATATATATATATATATATATATATATATATATATATATATATATATATATATATAGAGAGAGAGAGAGAGAGAGAGAGAGATTTTCTAGCATAGGATAGAAAATGAATATGGACAAAGTGGTATAAAATTAAATAAATCCGGAAGAAAAATGTTCTAATAGGAGATATATTAATTTGAAATGTAAAAGCAAAGAAATATATATATATTAAGAAAATGATGGTAAGCGTTAAATATGATGACACAAAAATTTGTACCCAGATGACACACTGATTGATTAATGATGTAATGTTTGTTATAAAATAAAAAATAAAAAAAACTTTTTATATAAAAAAAGAGATATAGATATAGAGAAATCAAAATGGGAGCTGTTTATAGTTCCTTTATTTTTCCTGTTCTACTTACAAGGCAATAAAAAGAACAGGGATCCAGAATAAAGCAATAGCAACAACAATGAAGAAGTCAATCTTGGTTTCTCCTACTTGATCTTAATAACTTCAATTTAAGGAGATGAATGTCCATCTGGGAAGTCAGGAAACTGACCTATTTTAAGATTGTGTATCTTTCTGGTCTTTCACCAAGAGAACTAAAGCAACTCTCTTTAAGAGATGTTTATTCGGCCATAGATATCTATAAATGCTTTTAAAAATATTGGCCAGACTGCTTTTCTTTTCCTAGAATGCTGAAATGCCTTATTCATTATACATTTTGACAAGCAGGAGACTTCCAGCTCTGGTGAGTGATATCATTCATTCCTTGACTACCTCAAACAGAAGCTCTTCCTTAGAGTTGTTTTGGTAATCATTGGTATACTTTCCTAGAAATAGTTCCTGGAAGATCTGGAGATTTCTGTTCTTGATACAGATGAAGTTAACTCCCTTGTCAAGTGATCATTTCTGTGTTTCAGGTTCTTTGTTCTGGAACAACTTGTCCTTGGT
Source organism: Pituophis catenifer annectens (assembly GCF_029215685.1). Classification (NCBI taxonomy): domain Eukaryota; kingdom Metazoa; phylum Chordata; class Lepidosauria; order Squamata; family Colubridae; genus Pituophis; species Pituophis catenifer. The sequence goes on from NW_027256882.1 coordinate 238,973,571, forward strand.
TACATAAGAGACTTTTGGTGTATTATTTTATTCTGTAAATGGATGATTGACTCTTGGAATCTTGTAATCACATAAGTAGGCATCTTTAGAGCCATCGAGTACCTAACTATTATCCCACCAATACTTTATATTCATGTTTTGAATAGCTGGATTTTTAATTTTTAACTTTTAGCTATAATAGACATATGGATTATAATACAGAGTTCCCTTTGGAGCATACATGCATTTGCTTGCCCACGGTTTGAGTAAGTGGGGATGTGTGCACACTTACCCATCCCTTCTATGGCCCAGTTCCAAATGGCCTGGTAGTGGGCCACAGCCCAAGGTTTGGGGACCCCTGATACAACATAACTATAAGGATTGTTAGCAAAACTATTTGAAGGAATAGTTTGCAAAGTGAACGAAGCTTCTGCCCAAAGCTGCACAGCTCAAAGCACTAAATTACCATATCCACTGTATAAATATGGATTACTGATGCGAATATGTTGAAAAGAAGAAGATGTAAATAAAAATAAATAAATAAAGTTGCTGAGGCTGAGAAAAAAAAAATTACCATATCCACTGGAAAGCTTTGCACAATTTGTTTTCTGATTATATGTGTGTATGCACACTTGACAATTAGACAAAAACATATGAAGTTACAGGAACTGGACATGGCTAGTCTAGTGAAAGAAGAACCAGGGGAAACATGATAGCAGTGTTCCAATATTTGAGGGGCTGTCACAGAGAGGAAGGGGTCACGCTATTTTCCAAGGCACCCAAAGGCCAAACAAGGAATAATGGATGGAAACTGAACAAGGAGAGATTCAACCTGGAAAGAAGGATAAATTTTCTGAAAGTGAGAACAATTAACCAATGGAACAGCTTGCTTTTGGAAGTTGTGGGAGCTTCATCACTGGAGGATTTCAAGAAGAGATTGGACTGCCATTTGTCAGAAATGATATAGGGTCTCCTGCTTGGGTGGGAGGTCAGACTAGATGACCTACAAGGTCCCTTCCAACTCTGTTAATCCGATCTGATCAATTCTGCAAGACTGTCCACTGAATTATATACTCATTTAGAGATCTGATAGCCATAGCAATAGCACTTAGACTTATATACCGCTTCACAGTGCTTTATAGCCCTCTATAAGCGGTTTACAGAGTCAGCATATCACCCCCGTAACAATCTGGATCCTCATTTTTCCCACCTCAGAAGGATGGAAGGCTGAGTCAACCTTGAGCCAGTGAGATTAAATCTGCCAAACTGCTGGCAGCCGGGGATCAGCAGAAGTAGCTTGCAGTACTGCGCCACCGCAGCTCTTAATAGACTTGAATAAAAATAAAGATCAATTTGTAATCTTACATTAGATGCTAAAAAAGCCTTTGATAAGATACATAAACAATATACTTGCTTGCTGTACTAAATAGTCTCCCTTCCAACTTGGAAAAAAAAAATCTGTATGAGTATTCATACTCATAGATACTTACACATAGATACTAAATAAGGTATTGCCAGCATCCTTTAACTTCAAATGGTCTATTTTTTGGTGCCTTTTCCTCTTCTTCCTCAAGGATGGATGGGGAGAACTGTAGAATCTGGAAGTAGTAGACTGGAAAATGCAGAAGAAATTGGACTGTGAGAATGTTCAAGACAACAATTGCTTTGATGAATTTTAAGTTGTTGCATTAATCTTCTATGATCAAACAGTCCAACTATCTTTGGGGCTGAGCAAGTGGGCGTTCCTCTGTCACAGTAATGTAGCGTTTTACATGGTTGCCTGGTTTTATATATAAAAAATCTTTCATCAACATGGGGATAAAACAGGCAATCAACTTCATGATTTTGTGTAGAAACTGAAAAGCAAACCAAATAAGGGTACAAAATCCAAGGAAATGTAATTACTGTAAATTCCAAATCCTAGGTGTGTGTGACTTCTTCTGCAAAAGGCATCTTTTGCCCACTTGGTGTCCTTCAAACATTTTGAGGCTATAACTTTCATCATTAGCAGAATGATGATTGTAAAATCTGGAAATTGTCAACCTAAAGTTTCTAAAGTACATAGTGTTGGGACAGCATATAGCAGTGATGGCTAACCTTTTTGCTGTTGAGTACCAAAAACAGTGGGAGCGCAGGGAGGGTCACGCACATGTCCACACCCATAATTCAATGTGCCCTGCCTCCCCTGCACATGCACATGTGACTCTCCTCATGCTCCCCCTGCCAATGATGGCACGTTGGGCCTCATAGGCCTATTTTTCACCCTACCCAGGCTCCAGAGGCTTTCTTGGAGCCTAGGGAGGGTGAAAACAGCCTCCCCCCACCCGGAGGCCCTCGAGAGGCCAGAAACAGCCTGTTTCCCAACTTCCGGTGGGCCTGGAAGGCCAAAAAATCAGCTGGCGGGTGCGTGCATGCACGCTGCAGCTGAGCTAGGGCAACGCTTGCATGCCCACAAGTATGGCTACACGTGCCACCTGTGGCACACGTGTCATAGGTTCACCATCACGGGCATATAGGCAAGGAAAGGGAACTATATTCTGTCTCACTGAAACGTTTCCCCTGTCAGGTGGGAAAAACAGCTTAAAGTTATTTTTATTTCTTCTAGAATTTTTTACCTTAAAAAAACTGCTGCTAACACAAACCAAACACAATTTCAATTAATCTTGGTAGAGGTGTGGGGGTTTCATTTGTTTGTTATTTTTCCTTTTGAGTAGCAGGCCTTAATAATATAGCAAAATGGATTTCTCACATAAGAAGCACTTGTGCCAAGCTTTGTGTGCCATATTTTTTCTTGTTAAATATTTTAAGAACTGTATCTAGGCAACATCACTGACCTAGAAAACCTGAAAGCTTATAGACATATAATAGCTTTGGAGACTGATACTTGCCTACAGAAAGAGCTTTCTTTCATTCAAGTGTTGACCTATATTTTTTTTATTATTATTAAAGGAATAGCTATCAACAAGTTCCTAATTCTGAATGTTAGGACTGAGAGACTAAAACATGGCCTCTTATGTTGTAGAACAGGTGTACTAAAACAGGAAGTGGGATTGAATTGTGTTTTCTCATTCTTTCCTCCTAGGGCAGACTAACCCCCGAGCACACTATTTAGATCCAAAATGGCCATACACCCGAAGCCAAGCCAATAAACACATACTGGGACTCCCAACCAATCAGAATGAAAAGGTGGAGCCATCCCAGAATACCAGCACCAGATTTGAAATACCAACGGCAGTTAGTGCAAAAGACTACTGACATAAGCCTGATGATGGCAGATGGGATTCTGTCGAAACGTCGCTTCTACCCTTTTAGGGATATATCCACAATTACACGGGAAGAAACCCGAAATATTAACTATACACACACACACACACACACACACACATATATATACACACACAGTGTGTGTGTGTGTGTGTGTGTGTGTGAGAGAGAGAGAGAGAGAGACAGAGACAGAGACAGAGAGAGAGACTGTTTGAAGTTACAGCAGCACTAAAAAAAGTGACTTATGACTGTTTTTCACACAACCATTGCAGCAGCTCCATGGTGATGTGATCAAAATTCGGATGCTTGGCAACTGGCATATATTTATAATGGTTGCACTGTCCTGGGGTCATGTGATCACCTTTTGTGACTTTCTGACAAACAAAGTCAATGGGGAAGTCAGATTTACTTAACAACTGTGTTACTAACTTAACAATTGCAGTGATTCACTTAACAGCTGTCAGAATAGGGCATACAGTGGCAACTGTCTTGCTTAGCAATGGAAATTTTGGCATTGAATGCAGGGGTTGGTTCTAAACTTTTTTACTACCAGTTCTGTGGGCATGGCTTATTTTGTGGGCGTGGCTTGATGGTCATGTGACAATTCTTTAGGATTTAGCAGAGGTACTGGTCTACCAGGCTTTTAACTGCTTGCAGAGCTCTACCGGTCTACTCATTTATTTTTGCAGGCACCAGCCTACTCATTTATTTTTGCAGGCATCGGTCTACTCATTTGTTTTTGGAGGCACCGGTCTACCACCAAACTGCCTTTTACCACTGATTAGCTGTAGGGCGGCCCTTTGAAGCCCCGCGGCAACAGTTTAAACCGTTTTTTTTCCTCCTAGCCGATCAGCTGGGACTCAGGAGGCAGCAATAGATTGGGGGTGGGGCCAAATAAAAGGTAAGAATAACGCGGGGGGGCGGGGGGGTAGAACCGGTAAGGTGATGTCATATCATTACCGCTACCGGCTTGGCAGAACCGGGTGGAACCGGGAGGAACCCACCACTGATTGAATGTGATCATAGATCAAGGACTACCTGTAGTATCCTGAACTATCGTGGCTGAATTCCTAACTATCAATCTTTTCTCTTGTAACTCCTCTGACCTCGTTAACTGCCCATCCAGTCACATTACCCCCCCACCAAGCCATACCCACAGAACCGGTAGTAACAAATTTTACATTTCACCACTGCCAGAAATGCAAAATAGCATGGCAGATATGGCTGGTCCGATGTGGAGTCCAATGCTGAAGCTGTCGAACTAAGGAGAAATAAGATCCCTAATCAGCATTTTACTTTACTTTACTTTACTTTACTTTACTTTACTTTACTTTACTTTACTTTACTTTACTTTACTTTACTTTTTTATTTTATTTTACTTTTTTATTTTATTTTACTTTTTTATTTTATTTTACTATTTTATTTTATTTTATTATTTTTCAAGGCAAGACTTATCCCATAGGTTTTCACGCTGCATTACCAATTCTAAATATAACTAGACACAGTTCTTAACTTGTGGTACAGTGATTGACAAAATAATTATTAGTTGTGTGATGGCAACTCTGTGTCCAGTGTATGGGTGTACAGGGTGCCATCTACTGTGTGTCCAGTGTATGGGTGTACAGGGTACAAAAGCATAATCTCAAATTTCGTCTCCCCCTCACTGGCCAGCTATCCCATGGCATAGTAGGGATAAGAGAAGGCAAGAGAGAACATGCTTTCTACTCAGCTTCTAAGACCAATTTATATTTTTATGAAATAAAAATTATAAAGCCAACCTGTTGGATGCTTATCCTATGGTTGGGTAGATAATATATAGAAAACTATGTTCTGTAACTTTAACTGCTACAAGATGACTAATTGGCTGTGCTAAGCAGACATAAAAGAAGGCAGGAAGTTCATTCACTTCTGCTCCTGCTATTAAAAGGTTGAATTGCTGAAAAGAACTGTGTCTGTGTTACTGAAGAGAACTGGAATTGTAAGCAAACTATGTTTTTGTGTTGAACCGTGATTATTTGAAGAAGTGTTATCTTTGTTTTGAGAAGCCAAGTTTGTTTTTCTTACTACAATTAAAGACTGTTTATTTTTCTTACAACGTTCAGAGTCTGTGAGTATCTGTGTGTTTTGCTAAGCAACGTATCTATTCACTGTCTGGTCGGTTGCACCACTTTGCAGAGGGCAGTTTTACCCTCAACACAACCTATGAGTATTTACCTGTTCTTGTGCACAACATATTCCTTTCCTAACCTGGAATGGAAAGTTAGAGCTAAGACAAGCATTCAAACAGATGTGAGCAATCCACAGCCTGTAATTGTAACTCCATCACTCAGCTTGCATGATTCTCCTTGCTGGCTAAAAAATCTGAAAAGGAGAGCTGGTAGGTAAGGAGAATAGGAGTCTGTACATAGCAAAGATTGTGGTTAAAAAGTTTCTAAACCTAGCTTTTTTTCAGGTAGAAAACTGACCCAAGAGAATTTCAGTGAAATAGTCTTTGGAATGTCTGAATCATCCTAGAAGCCAGAAACGACAGGAAGACCTCGAGTCAGAAGTAATAAAGGACTGACTGTAATGAAGTTTAAATAAACATTGATGCAAGATTATTTAACCAAAGGATTGTTACTCAATTCATTCAAAACCTAATTTTTCAAATTTCCATCAGGTGGTTTTTTTTGTTTTTTGTTTTTTTGAGAGAGAACTTTATTAAACAATATGTTAAGAGATTTAAAGTTTTTTAATACCGGTGTGTGTATATGTGTATATATATATATATATATTTTTCGCGGGTGTTTGTATGTAGGTCTTTGGTTATTCGGGTCTTCTCCCACGTAAAATTGGAAGTGTCTTGGCGACGTTTCGATGAAGTCTCATTCGTCATCTTCAGGCTGGTGTTCTCGGCTTCGTGCTTCCAGGAGCAATTGCTCCTGGAAGCACGCGATTGCTCCTGGAAGCACGAAGCCGAGAACACCAGCCTGAAGATGACGAATGAGACTTTGTCGAAACATCGCCAAGACACTTCCAATTTTACATGGGAGAAGACCCAAATAACCAAAGACCTACATATATATAGAATGTAGAAAGACCTACATATATATAGAATGCGGCTATTCCATATATATATATATATATATATATATATATATATATATATATATATATATATATATGGAATAGCCGCATTCTTTCAGCACAAAAGGTTAGTGCTTTATGGCAGCTGAGAGTAAATTAATTTCATCTTTTCCTCTTCCACTCCAATGCTTTTTCAATTAGACTATATTTGTATCTCCCAACTTCCCATTCAGTGCTACAGAGCCAAATGATATTTATCGATCAGAAAGGTGCCTTCAAAGCAACAGCGCTCGATCCCAAATGCCAAACTGTTCAAGTTGCTGTAAATTAAGAAGGGAACAGCAGAGACAGGAAATAAAATGCCATAAATGGAATGTGAGCTTTTTTGAGTTCTCCTAATGGCAGAACAACTGAGCCAAACAATACGTATTGACTTAACCTTGAAAGTGAGAAATGACTCTGCATTCAAACATAATTCATGGTGTTTTACAAACAACATGCCCGATGAATGATGAAGAGAACAGGCATGGGGAACTTTACAAATGCTGCTTTTAAGCCTTGGCCACCTAGAAGTCTAGATGCTACATGTCAGGAATTGAAAGGAACAATCATAACTTTGACCCAGTTCGCATTGAATGCAGCATGGATGATATCTCCCAAGGTTAAAACTGAGGACATCCCTCTCTTAGGGCTGCAAACTTCTCCCCCAGGACTGCCATATACGAGCTGCAAAAATTTGGACAATGACTAAAAGCTAGTAACAGAGAGATATAGAAAACTCTAGTGGTTCACTATTTTCTCTTTTTTTGTAAGTACAGGTAGTCCTTGACTTACGACCATAATGGAGCCCAAAATTTCTGTTGCTAAGTGAGATTTGTGAAGTGAGTTTTGCTCCCATTTTACGATTTTTCTTGCCACAGTTGTTAAGTGAATCACTGCAGTTGTTAAGTTAGTAACACATTTATTAAGTGAATCTGGTTTCCCCATTGAATTTGCTTTTCAGAAAATCACAAAAGGTGATCACATGACCTTGGGACACAGCAACGGTCATAAATATGAACCAAAATTCACAAGCATGTGAATTTTGATCACATGATTATGGGGGTGCTGCAAAAGTTGTATATAACAAATGGTCATAAGTCACTTTTTTCAGTGCCATTGTAACTTTGGTCATTAAGTGAACTGTTGTAAGTCGAGGACTACCTGTATATATAAGAGACGTGCCCTACTCCACCCATCACAACCCTTGAGCTTATTAAGCTTCTTCCCTGATGGCTCCTGAAATAGCAGCAGCAATAGCTGTTCTGGTGGCAACAGAAATATGTAGCAAGCCTACTGGAAGTCTATGGAGATGCTCAGTCATCCAGGTCATGATTGTCCCAAAGGTGCTTTTTCAAGAGGCAACTGGACTTTCTGTTTTTTCTTTGAAGATGTTTCACTTCTCATCCAAGCTTCTTGGATGAGAAGCGAAACATCTTCAAAGAAGAACCAAAAAGTCCAGTTGCCTCTTTAAAAAGCACCTTTGGGACAAACCGACTGGAAGCTTCTCTCCTTCATAGATAAAGAGAAACCAGTCCAGTTCTTTGTTTGTTTAAAGACAGAGTAGCCCAGTAAAAGTAAAAAGAAGTATCATACCACTGTTAGTGTTGTTCAAATCTCTATTTTATATGTGTTAGAGATACTAGATTTGAGCTACAAAACACCTTCTCATCATCAAATATGGTAGCCCTGTGTGTGTCAATGAAAGAGGGTTTTTTTTCCTGTTTGATGTTTTGCTTCCATACTTCTTAATTTATTTTAAACCTGGAGATGGATTGAGAAGTAATGGGATGGGGAACCCCAGACGTGCCTTTCAAATGTGTGGAATATATATGAGAAATATATTTGCAAAATAATTCAATAAACAATATTCCATGAGTTCTAATTGCACTTGAGATTTGTACAAATTGAATAAAAGTTGTAATTCAGTGAAATTTTAAAAGTGCGAGATTCAAATCTGCACTGAAGTCAAAATAAGGGCTGAATTATTTTTGTCGTCTGCCATTTCTTGGCTCATTCTTGATGCAGGAGAAACCTTAAATGTGGCCAATAATCCTGACAAGGGTCCTCTGAAAATTGCTTCGTTTGTCCCAGGAATTCTTCTTCTGGATTTCTTTAAACTCTATACAGCAAGGCTTTGATTATAAACCTGAAAATGTATATCTTTATTTGAGGAATAAAAAAGTTGGCAGTCATTTCAAATCTTACCCAGAATAGGTTTTTACAGGGCTTTATTATTTATTATATTTGTCTAATACTTTCCTACAGACCTTTTTCACATTCATGGGAAACATACAGATTGGAAATAAGCATGGGATCAAAATTTATTTGGTTTCTAGGCAGGAACCGTGTCCAGTCACAAGTATTTATGATAATATAAACAACTTAATTTTTTAAAATCTCTGATTCTCAGGAGAAATGACAAATCTTACATTGGATCAACCATATCAGCCCTCTCAGTCACATCTTTTATCATGGAAGGACAAAACACTTACCTAAATTATATTAAGGTCCCAAACAATATTACAGAACTACCAGAGTTAGTAAATTATTCTACAGCATCTCAGTATCTGCTATAACTATTCTTTTCTACCTTCTCTTTTTTTGGTGACTCTCATGCTATTTCCCACAACATTTAAAATGCGAATGAAAAAAAAAAAGAGGGGGGGGTATAGGGGAAAATTCCCTGCAGCAAACAAAATATTGTAAGAATAAATCACTATTATCACCGGTGTTCTGTTTGTTCAGCTTTCCTTGCCCTTTCTCCTGGGGGAGTACAAATGATTCAAATAGTGGGAAATTTTAGTACAAGATGGAATATTGAGCTCATGTTATAAACTAGGGCCCCCAGTGGCTCCTTTCAAAAAAAAAAAAAAAAGCTTTGAAATAGCTTTATAGCAATTGGGAATTGAATCTATGAATTTATAGCTCCTAAGATGTCCCTTTAATTGAAGAAGATTGCTCTGTACGAACAACCAAATGGCAGCCTTTTAGGTCCTAAAGAAGCAAGTGATTGACTGTGTTAATAAACATGTGGATTATTGCTGTACTGCATCCAGCAACTGTCAATAGAAGCCTGATTTCTGTTGAAAATGGTCTTGTTTCATTTTATTATTGCTTTGGGCTTCAGAAAACTGCATCTTAGCCACTTTTTGGGGGGGGGGCAAATCCATTAGTCTCTATTGAAAATAGGCTACAATTATTTAAGGATCTAAGGGAATTTTGTAAGACCATCTCCAACAACTCTGTTTATTCCATCCAGGCCCCTTCTGTCAAAGGACAGGAGGTGCCCCTTTTTAAAGAACTTGATTTCCACAAGATTCTAAATCTTAACTCTTAGTGATAGTGATAGATCACCCAAAAGATGATATGCATGTTGAGCTAAAGCAACATCAGCTGAGTATAGGTATTCCTTGACTTATGACTACAATTGGAACCGGAATTTCTTCTTACGTTGGTGCAGTCATGAGGTGAGTCATCATGTGACGACCTGATTTTTGCAGCCCTTTTGACTATGGTTGTTAAATGAATCCTGCAGTTCTTAAGTGAATCCAGCTTCCTCAATTGGTGCTGCATGTTAGAAACCAGCTGGGAAGGTCACAAATAGCTGTGTGACCAAAGGAAGCTGCAACTGATTGTAAATGCAAGCAGGTTCCCAAGTTCCCCAATTAAGATCATTGTGACTGCAAGGTGGGGCAATGATGGTGCGAGGGCAGGCTGCAAGTCACTTTTTCCAAGGCCATCCTAACTTTTAACTGTGGTTAACTGAATGGCTGGTAAGATGAAAACTATCTGTAGGACTACTTTCCCAATTCACAGATGAGAATTAGAAGACATGCCAGATAGGTGATTTAGGAAATGAGTTGGAAATATATTTTCAAAAGTGCCTGTCAATACGTGAGAAGAATGACAATTGGCTATAATATAATAATTTATTATGTATTTAAAGCATTTATTAGTAGTGAGGTAGGCAGTGGTTTAGTAGATGTACAAGGTCAACTAGATATGCAGGTTTTACTCATGGTGACATATCACGCTCTCCTCAGACAAAGTCTACCATCATTCCATAGGTTATGCAGTTTTATATCTGGCTTTTCAATTGTTTACATCTTTTTGGTAACACTGCATTACTATATTTATCTATAATTTACATTTTGAGGAAGAAGGGAGGTAAACCTCTGCTTAAAAGCTACTTAGCAAAATATAATTAAAAACAAATAAACATAATGCAATAAATTTCATGGGACATCAGTGTAATTCTATGCTTCCTTAATTAGGAATAAACTGGGAACAACTTCAAAGAGATTTACATCTCTGTCTAGGTCAATTAATAAAAAAAACATTAAATTTCAAATAAAATGTATTTATGTTTATATTTTTAAAGTGTATATTCTTAGTAAGCCAGCCTGTGGCAGTTGACAATGAGAAATTCATGCATCATCAATAATGAAACTTCAAGATTCTCTTTCTAAAAACCTACCAATGACATCATAGCAATTGAAAATGTAAGAATATTAATATAAAGATGAAATTAATCACGTTACAAGGCCAAATGCTACAGAAGGAAGGCTCAGGATATAAATGTGAGTCAGGGAGGAATCTGGAGACAGCTGAAAAGCAGAACTGTGGATAGAGAGATCCACAAAGGACAACATCTGCAAAACAGAATGTACAATCAAACTCCACCCCTTTTCAATTCAGAATAGAGCTGGAAGGGACCTCAGAGGTCCTCCAGTCCAACCTCCTGCTTAAGCAGGAGACCCTATACCATTTGAGATAGGTGGCTGCCAAGTCTTTTCTTAAAAACCTGCTCTACTGGTTAATTGTTCTTACTATTAGGAAGTTTTTCCTTAACTCCAGATTGCTTCTCTCCTTGATTAGTTTGCATCCATTGTTTCTTGTTTTGCCTTCTGGTGCTTTGGAAGATAAGTTGATCCCCTCTTCTTTGTGGCAGCCCCTCAAGTACTGGAATACTGCTATTATGTCCCACTTAGTCCTTCTTTTTTCTAGACTAGCCAAACCCAAATTCTCCAACAGTTCTTCATATGTTTTAGTCTCCATGCCTTTAATCAACTTAGTTGCTCTTCTCTGCACTTTTTCCAAAGTCTCAACATCTTTTCTTGTAATGTGGTAACCAAAACTGGATGCAGTATTCCAGGTCTGCTCTTACTAAGGTTTTATAAAGCGGTACTAAGAGCCGTGGTGGTGAAGTGGTTAGAATGCAGTACTGCAGGCTAGTTCTGCTGACTGCCAATTTCCAGCAGTTTGGCATTTGATTCTCACTGGCTCAAGGTTGACTCAGCCTTCCATCCTTCCAAGGTTGGTAAAATGAGGACCCAGATTGTTGGGGCCAATATGGCTGACTCTATAAACTGCTTAGGGCTGTAAAGCACTGTGAAGTGATATATAAGTTTAAGTGCTATTGCTACTAATATTTCACGTGTATGTTGTACGTGCAAGCAATGCACACAAAGAGGTGGGGTGTCAGTAGCAATGCTGCACCTACCTTCTTGCAGGTTTTCACAAAGGTTTATGCAGATTCCCTGCTACAGATCATCTGACAAACAGCCCATGGCAATTATTTGAACTCATAAAAGTAGGAAATCCATCAAACCGAAAAAAAAAAGCATCCAGCCGATGGCGTTTCCATTCAGAAGCCATTGTTCCAGTGGTGAAATCCAAATTTTTTTACTACCGGTTCTGTGGGCATGGCTTGGTGGGTGTGGTGTGGCTTGGTGGGCATGGCAGGGGAAGGATACTGCAAAATCCCCATTCCCTTCCCACTCCTGGGGGAAAGATATTGCAAAATCTCCATTCCCATCCCACTCTGGGGCGAGCAAGAGATGGTATTTGCCAGTTCTCCAAACTGCTCAAAATTTCCACTACCAGTTCTCCAGAACCTGTCAGAACCTGCTGGATTTCATCCCTGCATTGTTCCCTCTGTTACTTTTACTGACACCAACTTTGGAAGGTAAAGTTTAGGCACTGTAATTAGAGAAAGGACAATTCTTGCCAACAAGGTGATCAGAGGCCATTTTCCTGCCAAAGGGGAAATAGATTGCCATAAAGGTTCTGTACAGTTGAAGCAATTAAAAAAAAACAAAAACCCCACAGTGCTGCAGCTTAAATGCACTTCAGCAGAACAAGGAATAAATCAACTCAGTTCTCTGACTGGTAAAATCATGTAAATGGGCAAATTCTAATCTAATTTCAAACTACCCCAAAGACTTATATGGGCATGTACTCTTATTATTGCTCCTATTTTCTTACATTTTATAGGTTAATTGTTAGAAAGAACAATGAACACCGAAAGTAGTTTCCCCCCCTCTATTTTTAATAAAAAGTTCGTCTTGTTTGCTGGCCATGGCAAACAAAATCTGCCCATTATTTCTCAACCTTGGCAGCAAGGCTGGCTGAGGAATTCTGGGAGTTGAAGTCCACCCATCTTAAAGTTGCCAAGGTTGAGAAACACTGTATTGCTTTATTCAGAAAGTGGCAACATCTAGTCAACTTTGCCTGTTCTTGGAAAGTAAGCTGTCTCAGCCCTGCTAGTTCTTATATTGGACAGCTCTTAGAGATTTGAGAATTATAGGCTACACTAGGGAGCTGCCAAGGAAATTGCATGGATATAGTCCTGAGGACTCAAGCTTGACTCAAGGCATCTTTTGTTTACATGTGATTCCTATTTTAACATATTACAGAAGTTTCATCCTTTGCACGCCCCTTTACATTAGAACAGTAGCGTTAACATCAATTTATCTTTTATTTTATTGAAATAAAATGTATTTACTTTTGTATTTTTAAAGTGTATATTCCATTGTTAACTGCCTTTGGCAGTTAACAATGAGAAATCAATGCACCATCAATAATAAAATTTCAAGATTTTCTTTCTAAAAATCTACCAATAACATCACAGCAACTAGAAAATTTCTAGTTAAGCGACACTATTTGCTTGTAAAAAAAAATCCTGATTATTTTCTCACAATTTCTAAATGACCTAGGACTCACTTGATCTCAGGTGAATTTGAGCATCTTGTCCTCCTTCCCCCTACCTTGACAATCAGAGCTATCTGTTTTCAGCCTGCTAATCTTCTGTCTACTTAACTGTAAAGTTTATCAGAGGCCCATTTTGTCACATTATGATGCCTTTTTTGCTGCCATTACAGCTGCATGAATTGGTGCAGGAATATTGGGGGAACAGGTTGATCTTTCAGAGAACTCAGGGTTACAACTACATCTATAACTAAGAGACAATGCATGTATTTCACTGCAATTAAAACTGTTTTGGCAGTTACCTCCTTAGGAAAAGTGTTTCCTTATGTGGAACTATTCATAAAAGAACTATGATAGATCAAAGCAGAGCCTATCTACCTAGTATTTTGTTCCTACAGGGCTGGTGGAAACAATAGACAACCATCATGACTAGTGGACTTTCGGAAAGGGATCTCCTCTTTTGTTAAGGACATTTTAAATGCTCTTTTTGACCTTTTCTTTCTAAGTTTTAATCCCTTGTCCTACTTTACTTTTTTCCTCAGTGCGTTTATTGAATGCTTTCAACTTTGTTTCAAGGTCAGCTCTGGAATATCCATCATTGACTATTATGCGTGCCAAAAAGGAAGATATGGTTCCCTCAATAATTAATCTAACATGAAGCTTGCATACAATCACTGAAAATAGAGTCAAAGCTGAATTGTATTCACATACCACCACCTCCATTTTACACAAAAGATTTCTTCTTCCTTAAACAACATCTTAACATTCATTTATCTTTATGATGCTTACTTTGGGAATACCCTTTGAAAATAGTGCTATTGTCCATCAAATTCCACTTGGCTCACATTTTTCTAACTCTTTAGATCATTCCCCGATTGAAATAAATTCTAAAGTGCAATCTAGCACAAAATTTTCTGAGGCTGAATCCTGATAAATTTAATTTCAGTAATTTTTGAATAGGTTGATATAAGTTTCAGTTTCATCTACAAAATGGCTTTTGGTCATTGAACTATTTCAGATACAAGAATATGACCATTGACCTAATAAGTGGATCCCCTAAACTTCCCATGTTCCATGATCAGGTACAGTAGAACCTCTGGTCATGAACACTTCTGACCACGACCAAATCGAGTTCCGACCAAAAACTTCACATTTTTTTTCCACGGCTGATTTCCCCTTCTGCATTTCCCCTTTTTTTGTAAGCACCCCTTCCCCTCCTGATTTCCCCCTTTTTTTTTTGTAAGCACCAAATTTCTAAAATTAGGTTCGGGTCACGACCAAATCAGGTTTCGACCAAAGTTATGGAACGAATTATGGTCATGACCAGAGGTTTTACTGTATATGGAATCCCACCAGGATTCAAACTTTCTTTTTGTTTCAGTGCAGGAGAACATGAGACCTGGCAGTGGCAGAGTAGGAATTGCAAGTGAATCATCTTCTTTCCCAGAAGATTACCATTTGGAAAAGCTTATTGCTATCTCTACAATGCCTTTCTTTCTTTTTTTTTTGTTATCCCCATCTTACCATTGTTTCCACATACTGGAGAATACCACAAACTCCCTCCCAATCTCAGTCCAGCAAGCACAATTTCCTAATTTCCCAGCGCTTATTTAGAAAATAGGAAGCTATAAAGACCAATTTTAAGCATGTTCTTCCTTTCTAATAATGTCTCTGGGCCCTGCGTAACCCATAAACATTTTAAACAATTTTTAAAAGGAAGATGGCTGCATATAGAGTGTTTTATTTGGAAACATGTTTGCTTACCCAGACAGGTAAAAAACAATAATGAAGGAAACAGGAATCTCCTGGAGGATCCACTGATGAAGTGAAAGGGGACATTCTTGAAAAACAGTACTTTTATGTTTGGTTATATACCAGTTGAGAGTTCTTTTGCAATCATTCTCAATGTGCACATCAGATTAAAAAAAAACAAAAAACCCTTGAGGACTTCTGTTGTAAAATATTATATTGAGTTTAAGTTGTATAAAATGAAAAGCATAAGATATACTGAATCATAGCTCCATCTGTAAAATTGAGATGTATTTATTTATCTGATTTATGGGGCTGTCCAGCTTTCCAAGAAACGCAGTGCACAAATAAATAGAGAATTTCATTAAAACAACAAAACAATTAAAACTGCACTGAATCTCAATAAAAACAGAACCACTAGACACTTAAATCATACTAGAACTTCCATGCTGATATCTAGACACCAATGCTTGGGGGAAGAGCCAGGTCTTCATAGAGTAATCGGGTACTAGGGACTGTTCATATTTTATGAGCCATAATGACACAGTGGTTAGAATGCAGTACTGCAGGCATGTACTACTGCAGTTCAATTCTCACCAGCTCAAGGTTGACTTAGCCTTCCATACTTCTTGAGGTCAGTAAAATGAGGACCCAGATTGTTGGGGGCAATGCTAACTCTGTAAACTGCTTAGAGAGGGCTGTAAAGCACTGTAAATTGGTATATAAGTCTAAGTGCTATTGCTATCTCTGTATGGCATACTTCCAGGGCCTGTTAGATGGTATTATTGATGGTACCAAGAATATGACCATTAAATCTTCTATATGATCTTGATTTCATCTTCAGGCTCACACTGTAGCTTTTGTTATATTTGAAAATCAATATCCTGAATTAATTTCTTTTACAAAGTCATAAAACATGTCTTTTGGGCCAAGATCTCTTTCTGGGTGGTATATATTCAAACAATAATATTTTTTTTTAAAAAAAGTTGCAGTCCTATAACCATATAGCAGTGAATTGATCTCACTTCTTATCTTTGAGTAGCTACAACCAGTGGTGGGATTCAGCCAGTTCGCACCACTTCGAGAGAACCGGTTGTTAACTTTCTGAGCAGTTTGGTGAATTGGTTGTATTGGTTAAATTATTTGAATCCCACCACTGGCTACAACCAATTATAAGTGTAATATTTGAAAAGCCCTAAGAGAGGATTTATGCCAAAAGTGTTTATCCAAGATGAGTTTTGTTATTTTTATTTTATACATTAAAAATCATCACACATATAAAAATTATCCAGGTAAATTACTGAGGGTGCAAACTCCTAGATTTTCATTGTTACCTATATTATCTTTAACAAGAAAAAAAACAGTCATTCATTGTGGTACCAAAAAGTGGATTCCGTGTGTATTATAAACACAGAAATTCTCTGTGGCATGGAATGACAATGTATTTATGTGTTACAACTTGGTTTCCCTTTGAAGTCTAGATCTCTTCTGCTGATACAATGATGCCCTTCAATAGTCCTTAGTCCTTCTTTCTACTGTATATACTCTCTGCAAGACTCTTCGTTAAAAACAGAATATTTTCTTGTCTAAGAATTGTAAGTTACAATTGTAAAAGCAATTGTGTGCAGTGCATGATTAGTAAAACTGGATACTGTAAAGGTTTATCAAGACTAGGCAGAACTTTTCCTTAAATGCTTGTAGCTTCAATTTAAAAGCAAATTATGAATAGGGCCAGTAAATCTCTAGAAATATTCTCTTCTCTTCTCAAAGTCTGCTTAAGGTAATTCTCTCTCCAAGCTCATTTGATTTAGTCAAACAACCCAATGGCATTTGCATACTTTATGTCAGCTGTGCCCCTCACTTTCTTTTTATTATGCTGGATCAGGGATGGGATGTTGATATGCCAAATTCTATACTTCTGAGTAGAAATATGCAGTGGTGGGATTCAGCCAGTTCGCACCACTTCGGGAGAACCAGTTGTTAACTTTCTGAACAGTTTGTAAAACTGGTTGTTGGAAGAAATTAGGGCAGAGAACCTGTTGTTAAATTACTTGAATCCCACCACTGGAAATAGGCCTAAATTGTAGTGCTCTGAGGTGCTGTAAGGTTTTTTAAAAAATGTTATTTTTGTTTGTGTGTGTGTGTAAGAGAAGATGAAACATAGCCATTATCATGAAGAACATTTCATACTCTTCTTTTGTTGGGAAATAGCCCAGAAATGATGGCCTACAAAATTAATCATAATTAAAAACATGACATTTTCAATATATTACTTTTTCATTGATCCATCTCTCTTATTCTTTGTGTAGTTACCATATTTCAGGCCGTTCACAACTTTATTTAAAATCACGACAAGGACAAGGTCAGTTCTAAAGCTTGCTTGAGTTTCACTTTATTTCATCGCTCAAGTGAACACCTTTTTTTAAATGATAAAAAGAGGCTGTCAGCTTTCTGAGCGCTATTGAAAGCCCTGGCTTGTTAATACCAATTTCAAGCATCTGTAAGTAATTCTAAACAGGCAGCAAGTCAGCATTAAAACATTTTCTCCCATTTGGAATAAGGATCTTTCACATCATTATTTACCTGAAGGAAAACAGTAGTGTTGGGCATTAAGTCCAATATGTGTTATCATTTATTCAAATGTTCTCTGTAGCAGCAGGAACATGCCCTCTGCTATGCTCTCCACATGGGTTGTACTTTGGCTTCCATAGTTCCCTGCCATCATAACAATTGTGCTAATTGTTTGTAGTCTGTATATCTGGAGAGCATCACATTTCAGGCAGGACCAAAGGGTTTTTTCCTAAAGAAATGCTATCTTATCTTCCCGGATTCCAGTTCTAGAACTGTGTTTCCAAGCCTGTACCTTTTATCAATCTTATATCAGTCCCAGTTTCTTGGATCATGTTCCCTGTCCACTTTTGCTTATCTGGCAATGGTTTACTTACTTTTGATTTCCACTGCCTATTAGATCTTGTTCCAGATGCCTGACTGTGGCTTCCCATGATCACAGTATTTTGGCATTCATTCCTCTAGATTGTTCACAGTTGTAATATGTTATTTGATGCCTGATTCTTGCCAGGAGTTTCTCAGGACTAAACCCATAACAACTTGCAGAATCTCTCTCAAAGCAAATATCAAGTTACTTTTTGCCTCTTTGAGAAAATCTTCACTATATTCATTTGAAGAAGATGTTTTTAGTAGGCTATTCTCTCAGAATGAGCCCAGTTCTTTGCTGTTTCCATTGGCTTCTACTTGTTTTTTCTACCCCTTGAGTCAAATCTGCAACATTGCCCAGAATTAGAGAGGAAGGTAAGGGAATTCCTTCTCTTTATTATTGGTTGTATGCTTGGAAAAAATAAATAACAAGGAAGTGGCTGGAGACAATGGGCCTTTATGGAAGTGTAGTCCTGTCAATAGCCTGGCATATTGCTCTCCACCAGAAAATCTAACAAATCAATAGGGCAAAACCCCTTGTGACTAAATTGTGGAACAAGATTAAGTATCTTCCAACTATTGTATGTTGAATGAAACAACCTGTTGTTACACTCATTCAAGGTGCAAAAGATGAACACGTTGCCTTAAATAGGCCACACATCTTTAAGTAATCAACCAGAGGTCTTAGTTCTGTGATCAAGACATAGGAAAAAGAGGTAACAATATCACTTAGACTTATATACCACTTCACAGTGCTTTTACAGCCCTCTCCAACTGATTTATAGAGTCAGCATATTGCCCCCAACAATCTGGGTCCTCATTTTACAATCCTCAGAAGATTGGAAGGCTGAGTCAACCTTGAGCCTGGTGAGATTCAATCTGCCAAATTGCAGGTAGCTGGCAGTCAGCAGAAATAGCCTGCAGTACTGCACTCTAACTACTGCGCCACTGCGGCTCAATAATGTAACTTATCAGGCACAAAAATGGCTGCAATTATATAAGGGAATTAATAAAAGAGGGAATGTCCTTGAATTAGAAGAATGGGAGTGTGCTGTTCCCAAAGGGAATAGAGCACTTTAAAATATATTTTCTTTCTTTATATTTGAATAATAATCTAGATTTCAGTGCTGTAAATTAGTGTTGCTTGCATTTGTCTAATATTTATTGGAATTCCTGTTCACTTGTATTATAAACATAAATACTTCCCAAATTTAGTCTGGGTTTATTAGAAGAGCAATCTCTGGACAATATTATTTTTATGTTGAAAACATTACAAAGGAGACATGGTCAAAAGAGAAGCCATAAAGATTTTCCAGCTAAAGAATGTTCTGGAAAATCAAACATTCAGTGATCTTAATACTTAGAGTAAATGGTTAGAGTGAATTGGGAGTATTTAATATGAAATTGGATTGACTGATTTTTTTATTCAGTAAAGCTCCTCACAAATAAATTACTGAAGTACTTTTAAACTAATTCTAGTTTGGATCATGACATTAATCTACATTGACATGTATTTGAGTCATGTGTGAAAATATGCAAACCACAGCAGATGAATTTTCATTTACACCTTACCAAGATCCCCATCCCCCACCATCACATAACAGTTTGGAATTTAATGTAAATATGAATCCTATCTGTATTTTTCATTTCATTCTGACCAAATTGTGAAAACTGAACAGTGAATATGTAATTCCATTTATATCACCTTGTTTGAAACAATAGCCAAGAAGAAAGGAAGATGATAAGTGTTAATAAGTTTGAAGAGTAATGGTGTATTTTTTAAATACAATTCCCTTGCATTTTCTGTGTCATTTATAAGATCCCTTTCTTTTGTATGTATCAGCAAAAATGTTACAAGAGCTAATAAGAAACACATCCAGCAATGGAATTGAATGTAAGCAAAGTGAAATTTTCCCTTTAATTAGATTATTCATGTCTCAGTTAAGATTCTTCTAAAGTCATTAAAGACTAAAGCATTAAAGTGGAACATAATCAATAAAATAAAAAGAGAGAAATATGAGAATAGGGAAGGGTGGAAAGGGAAGAATACCTGGGCTAGCAGACAATGGCTTGCTGTATTTATTTACTTTTCTATTATGCATCAGATGGCATAAAGGATAATGGAAATTAGGTGGGTGAAGAGATAATAAGTGCTTCTTCCAGTATCAAATGATATTCAGGACAACAGTTAATCAAACTGTTTATCAAAATGTAAGGTCAAAGGCAATGTTGTCTCTAGAGGACATTTATATAAACTGGCATGATTGCTCATGATGAACAGCAACAAAAGAGTAGCAACTTTTCATTTAGGTTTATTGAAAAACACAATGCATTGATTTAATCCAATGAATTAACAATGTAATTGTTAGCAGGATAATGCTGTTTAAAATAGCAGCTGACCTGCTGCCATAAAATCTGCTGTAATTTTCCAGAATTATTATTTAGCATAATGGTTAGCAAGACAATTATTTAGTGTATTCAGTTATGTTTATCAGTGATGGAAATAGCGAACAAAGACACTTGCAACCTAATGTCATTCACTGGGTATGTATTTATATGGTGAGTTAAAAACAGATTTGAATGGATTCAAATAAATTAGTTTCACAGCACTGAGTGTGAAAGACTATTAATGATTAACCTAAGTGCCATGAATTTTGATCATTAAGTGTACTTAAGTCTTCATTCATCCCATTATTATTAAGCAAGAGAATCTTTTATTCATTACGCCTTTAAAAATATTTACTATAGAAAGACAACGAAGAAACAAGACAAGATAGAGCAAGAATGAATTGGAGATAACAACTTGCACAATCATTTATTTTCTTGAAGCAGTTTGCTGCAGTTGATTCCATCAACAAGGGATCATAACAGAGACTTATTTCTTGGCCATAGGAATACAGTATAGCACAATATATAATGAGCAAACACTACCAACTTTGCCTTTTATCCAGTGATGTCCCTCCTATTTTGGTTCATGTTTGTGGATCTTGAAAATACTTGATTACTGTTCTATGTTTCTTTTGCTCTCCAAATGGGATACTGGAAGGAACACATCCTTTCACAAAACAGGGTTTAAAATACAAGTACAGGATCATTTCAAAACATGCAAAAAAATTGAACAGATGCTTCATCTTTGAGTTCTCCTTCTCCACTATGGGAAATGTGAGAAGAGGACAGAAATCACCTTTCCTAGTCTAGTCTTCAACCCTCACATTTTCCTATTCATTCAAGACATACCCAGGTTCACCTTTGCTTAGCTTTTGCAAAATCAGCCAAAGCAACTAAGTGCTGCCACCTGATATCTCATAATAGTTCAATACCTTTTCTTTTTAATCCTTTTAAAAATGTATTCTGTGATATTTTTTCAAATGAAAATGGAATTTCCTAATTACAACTTTACAAAAGTAAAGTTGCAATCCAGTCTTATTTTAAACTTATTTTCTAGATAAGGATCACATGAAAATGCAATAGAATGAATCATAAGAAAGATTTGTGGTTATTTCAACTGGAAGAAAACATCCTCAAGGATTCATAGCAAATCCTAGTTGAGTTTTCAAAGAAACATAGACAGTTGCCTTATAGTTATAGTTTGAGTTAATCTGTCCTAACATTCTCAGTACTAATTGGCAGTAACTGTGAAGCAATACGTGGAGATGACATAATTTGAATACCGGATAATTTTTATGAAAAGTTCACAAGGGGAACTTATACCATCCATTTCCTTTTATAGTTTGAGAGGAAGCATCTTTTATATACGGCCAATATAAATTAAGTACCCAGTTGTGGGGGCAATAAGCTGACTTTGTATAAATATACAAAAGAATGAAGGCTATTGCTTAGCGCATTGTAAGCCGCCCTGAGTCTCCGGAGAAGGGCAGCATATAAATCAAATTAAAAAAAAAAAAAGTACGGATCTCCATTGTACAACATGTAATCTGTTGACCCGTGAGAATTCTTTTTTCCTGCATGATTAAATCTACCCATCTGATAGATGCATATAATATCTCTATATATTTTAAAAAAAAGACTGCTCATATCTGTTTATTAAATGCAAGCATATGTGTGCAAGTGACACTGAAAAATGTCACTTGTGTGCAATAAATTTTGCTAGTCTACAAAATCATTTTTATGAAATATTTTAATATTGCAAGTATCTGACAGAGATAGGCTTTGCCAGCTAATAATTAGAAAAGGATAGGGAACTGTGATTTAAACCAAGGTCTGCTAGAAGTAATTTGCTGCGCATCTTTTGTGGGTTTAATAAAAACGTGGATATGTATTTAATCTCAAACTACGTTGTTTTCTTATCAAAATAGATGGAAACTTTTTCTTAACAAAAATGAGTAAAGGCAGACCAAACCTGTTTCATCACTCATACCTCTCACATGTAACATCTTGATAACAAAGGATTCTTGTGGCTTTAATTTATTTTACAATTTAAATGTAATGTGCTGGAGGATAGAATATGTACCTCCTTTACCACCAAGTCACCTGGAGAATGAAAGATTTGGGAGAATGATAGAGTTTATCACACAAGAACAGACCTTTTTTATATTCACAAGGACAAGCAGGCCTGCAGAGGACATGAAGTAACAAGCTGCTGGTCCATGTATAAAGAATAAAAACTGAGTTGGATTCAGTAGTTTTTTTTTTAAATTAGTGGCACCCCTACAATTGAAAACTAGAGTTTGGAAAAGGAATTAATGAGATTGTCCAATATGAATAGATTGTCCAAACTAATCTGATATAAAGTAAGAACTGGTTTGTTCTGCATTCACCCAAGAATCATGACTTCTTATAGCCCCATATCTGTAAGGATGATACTCGGATTTTGTGCTCCACAATTATACTGAGAGGAATCACTTATAGAACTACTGAGCAGGCAATGGCATCTAAAATAATATAAGCTATTTCTGATTTTTTAAAAATAACTCATAAGCTTAAACTCGGAACAATGTTGGAGTGTTGAGGTTTGTGCATAGGTGTATGCTTGTAAATTAATTTAAAATAGAAATCAGATTTTTGAGGCCACCTGACTCCTCGGTGATTCTGGATGGCTTGCATTTAATAGTAAATAACAAATATAAAAATAAATCTGACCAGAAAACCAACCATTACTTAACATACAAAGTTTCTAAAGGCGGTTCTATGTACAGTGCCATACATCACAAAGTGACCAAGACATGAGGAACTGTTTCAAGGCCCTCCCAGGTCAAGAATGGGTGCAACTATCTGGACATGATCTGTAAGACTGGTAGATTGTGAACCAATCTCACATGGGGATCATACATGGGAAGTGCGACCCTACTAAAGACTGGAATTGCCCTAAAACTGGAGGGCTCAGACCAACCCACTCAATTTTGTAAGGGTTGAGTCTGAATCTCCTTCTGTCCAGCCAGGATTATCAGCCCTTGGTTAATGTTAAGAAAACTAAGATCATGTCCCCCGGCCCTCTCAATTCCTGGCAAATAGATGGGGAAGAAATGGAGGTAGTGACAGATTTTATTTTCCTGGGCTCCAATATCACCGCAGATGGGGACTGAAGCCAATAAA
This sequence comes from Pituophis catenifer annectens, assembly GCF_029215685.1. NCBI lineage: Eukaryota > Metazoa > Chordata > Lepidosauria > Squamata > Colubridae > Pituophis > Pituophis catenifer. Next base: position 238,997,148 of record NW_027256882.1, read on the forward strand.
TTAAAAGATGCTTGCTCCTGGAGAGGAAAGCTATGGCAAATCTAGACAGCATACTAAAAAGCAGAGAGATCACTCTGCCAACAAAAGTGCATATAGTCAAGGCTATGGTTTTCCCAGTTGTAATGTATGGCTGTGAAAGTTGGACCATAAGAAAGGCTGAGTGCCAAAGAATTGAGGCCTTTGAACTATGGTGCTGGAGAAGACTTCTGTGAGTCCCTTGGACTGCAAGATGATCAAGAACACCTGACTGTGCTTTAGAAGGCCAGATCCTGAAGTTGAAACTCAAATACTTTGGCCAACTAATGGGATGGAAGGACTCACTGTAGAAGAGCCTAATGCTGGGAAAGACTGAGGGCAAAAGAAGAATGAGACAACAGAGAATGAGGTGGCTGGATGGAGTCACTGAAGCAGTAGACATGAGCTTAAATGGACTCCAGAGGATGGTAGAGGACAGGAAGGCCTGGAGGAACATTGTCCATGGGGTCGCGATGGGTCAGACATGACTTCGCAACCACCACCAACAACAATGTAGGTTCAAGATTTATAATTGAGTAACATCAGCACATCGATAATACCTGATCTCAAACTGGCAGGTGATCTCACCAAGCAGTTTTATGTCAATGTTAAATAAAAAGGAAGACATAGCTGAGCCACGGAGCACCCCACAAGTGAGGGTCACAAGCCTAACGTCTTCTCCCTGTAATCAACTTTGAAACTGGGCATAGAAAAAGGAGAATAGAGCCACCACAAAATAGTGCCTGTGAAGTTGGCTTCAAAAGGTTGAAGGTATTATATACCACCACAAGATCAAGAAGCATCAAGGTGGACACAACATTCTCATCCCTCTAAAGATCTGCTCTACAGATCTTTGACAAGCATAGTCAAGCATGTTTCCATTCCGAACCCCAGTCTGAAATCCAACTGTAATACATCTAGACAATCTACTTCTTTCAGGGTTCTCTAGATTTAAAGTGCACCACTATCTCACTACTGTCCTTTGATTGTTTAATTGTCAAAAGAATACTTAGGTACTTTTTTGTTTTTTGTGTTTTGTTATATAGTTGTTATTTTCTCATATATTATGATGTTCAAAGGAGAATCTGTGATTCGCAAGTATTCCGGTTGCTGGAAAAAGGATTCTACTGCAATTGCTACTTTTGAAAAAAAAAAAAAATAAAGGACAAAAGGGATCTCTAATACTAATTGTCATGGTAAAATTCCATCTCCATGAAATGCTCCTTCCCAAATTGCTATATGAGCATGCATAAATCAGAGGAGGAGGAGATTCATTTCAACTATAGTTGAAACATTATGATCCTTTCAGTAAATGCCTTTTCAATTGTCTGCAAATAGGGACTACTAGCATCAGCCAAATTGAACAAGAACATTTGCTTTTAGTGCAAAAAGACATTTATAGAATAGTCATACATATCGTTTTGAATGGTGAGCTATCTAAATTGGCATGCAGTACAATCTAAAGTATTTCTCCTCCCTTTCATGGTGTTTTAAACACTAAGGCTGTTAATGCTTCCATAACGTTCTCCTTTTCACCCTAACACTGTGCTTGACAATTTCTCAGAAGCATTCTTGTCCTGAGAAAGAAGCTTCTATTTTTAAAAAAATCTTCATAATTTACCTTGATAATGTTTGTTGAATTTTGTCCACCCACTAGCCTACGTAGAGAAGGAAGGAAGGAATCCAATTAGCCTGAATACATCTACAGCAGAAGGTAACCTGCTAATAGGACAAGAGAAGCAACAAGAACTTCAAAATCATATGTTGTACAGCAGCTGTGCCTGTTCACTTAATCTGACCTCCTGGCCCACAGAAGCTATTTTAAGCCTCTGTATGAAAGCATAACTGTCCTGTGTACCAGCAGACAGCTGTCTCCAGACAAGAGGGGTGGGGGAAACGGGATGGTGAAAGAAGTCTGAGACTAAATCCACCATTCACTATACTGAATTTTTTTAAAAAAAATTGACGGAAAATTCTTGTTCAAGCATATGCTTCCCAGTTTAGGTGCTTGAGGCAAACCAGTGCAAATTTTCCTATCCAATTGTTTCCAGTCCTACTGCCAGCCTGCTTAGTGACCTCATTATGTTCATGATGCTTCAGGAGTCTTGGCTCAGCTCCTCTTGAGGCTGGGTCTGGCATTCAGGTGCTGGCAACAAAATCTTACACAGCAGATTATGGACTGTTGTCTATATGGAAAAGGATAGTTTGAAAAACATGACAAACGAAATCCATTGATAAGATGGAAATGTTTGAGCAAAGCTGTGATTCAAATATGCGGTAACATGAATGAAATTCAAACCAAACTCCAGGATATGATAGTCATGCATATAAGCTATAACAGAGCCATCTAAGACCTGGCTCACACATCGTTAAGCCATGGTTTGTTTTCACCACTGTACTGACTGAGTCACAACAATCGGGTTTGCGCTTCTTGCAGTGTCATAAATCACGGTTAACAAGCCACAAAGGCTGAGCTTACAAAATGCCCAACAAACAATCTTTTGGCATGGCATGATCTATGAGCCGGTTTATTTTGTTGCAGGAGGAATCCTTTTATGGACCTCTGCGGTTTTATTTCAATGTCTATCTGTTATGAATGGTTTAACTGGTTTTCCTGCCTATTGCAGAGGCTTGTATGGCATGATCCTTGTGATTCCTTCCAACACCACTTCTACGCGTCTATGATTTGGCTATTCAAAACAGGATTTCAGTGTGAATTTGTTACAAACAAAGGCACTTCTTAATATGGTATGTTAATAATGTTTGAATATTCATCTGTTTTTCATAATTGTCTTTTTTTTTTTTTTTGCTCTGTTCGTGGCATATTGCTTTGAATTCTTTGACTAGAGCAGAGGTGTCAAACTCGATCGTGTCATGGGCTGGATTGTGACATATTGCGATGTTTTTTGCCTTGATGGAGCTGGGGTGGCCATGGCTTTCATGTGACATATCCGGTCCGTGGGCGACCAGTTTGACAGGCCTGGAATAGAGAGTCTTTGCTGAGTGGAATGGCAAATAAGCCCAAAACAAATATGAACCCTATTCTGAAATAGTGAATAGAGGCAATGAAACCTTGGCGCTGAAGCTGTTATGGCCTTTGGAGAGAGGGAATAAACAGGAGTAATTAATAATAGCCAGAGAATGGGCAGGTAACTTGTAGCAGGGAAATGGCTCAGGTGAAAAAGATTAAAAGGTCAGCTCTGTTTTAATTCTAAGGGCTGTTGAAATCTCTGTAGGCAATCCTGTTGCATGATATGTTCCATATGTCACATTTACCTGAAGGCAAAGCAGGGTTTCTAACACTTCCGAAGTTGCCTTATGTTTACTCACTAACCTTTCACACATCCTTGTGGCATCCATGTGCCAAGTACTAAAGGCTTGGGAAAACCTAAAAGAATATAAAATAACTAATCATCAGCCAGAATCATCAGGAAGTTGGTCATGATTGTTGTTAGTTGCAAAGTCATGTCTGACCCATCACAACCCCATGGACAATGTTCCTCCAGGCCTTCCTATCCTCTACCATCCTCTGGAGTCCATTTAAGCTCATGCCTACTGCTTCAGTGACTCCATCTAGCCATCTCATTCTCTTCTATGATCTTAGTTTTCTTAACGTTGCGTTTCAAGTCAACTTTTGCACTCTCCTTCTTCACCTGCATCAAGAGGCTCTTTAGTTCCTCTTCTCTTTCTGCCATTAGAATGGTATCATCTGCATATCCGCATTTCCAGTGAGGGTGGCTGACTTGGGATGAAATGCGGAGAAACTCGGCGAAGCAACTGCCTTTTCCTCTCTGACTTCTGTTGGCAGAGGGAAGGAAGAGGCAGAGGTGGAGGCGGCAGCAGAAGGCAAGGGGCCAATCGCAGCTGGTGTGGTTACCCAGCGAGCTCCCTTCACGTGGCTCACTTCAGTGCCGCCAAACACACACACACACATTCGAAGCCTTTGAGAGGCTTCAGAGGCCAAGGTTTTTTTTTTCTTTCCCCCCTCCTGCAGCTGCTTCGAGGGCTTTGCGGTTTGGAGGACGCCACCTCCCAAGGTTTGGGGAGAGAAGCAGGGTGCATTAAAGAAAGGTAAAAGGGAAGTGGGGTGGGGGTGGATGGCAAGCTGGCCATGGGGACACCGGGAAGGCAGCGTGGAAGGCAGGCAAGCATGGCAGGGCTTCGAGGAAGGAAGGAAGCTGCTAGCTCTCTTCCCCACAGCCAGGTGGCCCTGCCATGCTTGCCTCCCTTCCCGGCGGTCCCCATGGCAGGCCCGCTTGCCTGCCTTCCCAAGCTGGTCTCGGGGACACTGGGAAAGCCGCGTGGAAGGCAGGGAAGCATGGCAGGGCTACGGGCTGCGGGAAAGGGAGTAGGAGAGGCAGGCTGGGATGGTGGGGGCGGGGGGGCAGGGGCAGCTAGGTAGGCTGCGACTCGCAGGCTTACCTGGCAGGCGCAGTACTTCAGGCAGGCAAGCTGCAAGCGAGGACCCACACAGTATAAGTGAGGAGTGACTGGGTGGAGGGAGGTGGGGTGAGCGAGCGTCGGGCGACTGGGGCAAGTGAGTTTACCAGTTTGGGAATGTGGCCAGCCAGCAATTACTAACAGTTCTCTGAACCAGCCCAAATTACCACTACCGGTCCTTGCGAACCGGGGAGAACCAGTAGCAACCCACCACTGGTCTACTTGGTTAAGACACTGTAATCTGTCTATGTTTTCAGTGAAAAAAATATATCTTTCTGCTTGCCTCACATCCTTGCTCACATCCTAAGCAAGGATGTGCTTAGTGAATAAGCACATCCTTGTCTGAAATATGGTTTTATACTTTTAAGTTTTTTCTCACATACAGCCTCCCTCTCTGTCTCTTGGGACGTGTGCTAGCTGCACTTAAAACTAGGAGTTTTGCAGTGACAGAATATATACATTTCACACAGCATAGAAGTGATGAAATCATGTAATATTTGACAGGTTGGTGGGGGGAGGGCTTGACCATTTGTGGTAAAACTGACAGCCAAAAATTCCAGGAACTAAGCGTACCTAAAAAATGAAAAGCTCAGCCATCTGTTCTCTGTGGTCTATGTAAAGGCAGATTTCCAAATTATGATCTCATAACTTTCAGAATACACATAATTGTTCATGATTTCTTAAAAGTTTTCTATGGCATACATAAGTACTATATTGTCATAAAATCAACTTTGACATTTCCTGATAACTGTGATTTCACATGAAGTCATTTTAGATTGCTGAATTGATTTTTTTAAAAAATCCCAACTACTGTAACTTTGTTTTGATGTAAGATAAATATGAGAAGTTCATGATGAAAGGATATACTACATTGTATTATTTATCTAATATAAACAGTTTGTATTATAAATCTAATTTTGAACATTAGGATCCCAATTTATAGGGATGCGATGGCTCAGTGGCTAAGACGCTGAGCTTGTCGATCAAAAGATCGGCAGTTCAGTGGTTTGAATCCCTAGTGCCGAATAATGGAGTGACTTGTCCCAGCTTCTGGCAACATAGCAGTTCGAAAGTACGTTAAAAATGCAAGTAGAAAAAATAGGGACCACCTTTGGTGGTGGGAAGGTAATAGTGTTCCGTGCGCCTTTGGCATTTAGTCATGCCAGCCCCATGACCTTCGGACAGTGCTGGCTCTTCGGCTTTGAAACGGAGATGAGCACCACCCCCTAGAGTCGGGAACAACTAGCACATATGTGTGAGGTGAACCTTTAACTTTACCTTTTTATCCAATTTATCCCTAATCCTGGCATTCATACAGAACATATCTTATTTTCATCTGCTTATATAGGGATGCAGTTATGTGAACATCAAAGGTAATCTTTTACCATCCCTATTAAAATGTATAGTTTTTTTTCTGATATGTAGGAGCAGTTTCATATCTCCCCTTCTACCCCTGTGCTGCCTCATCATGGCCAGGGAAGGTTTTTGGGAGGAATGAGTAAAAAAGGTGGTGAGTGTATCTCAAGAGTATACAATCCCATCAGGGTCATCTAAGGCATGAATGTCATCCTAGCCACCCAACTAAAGCAACAAGGCACCTATATTGGTCAGTAGCAATATAGGAAGAAGCTGGAGATGGAAGATCATTTCATATTGTGTGGGACAAACAAGAGTAAACTATTGTATTTGACCAAGGAATACCACATGGATAGGAAGCGTAAGATTGACCAACTGTTGGATGATGGGCCCTCAGTTTGGATAGCACTGAAAATACTACTGAGGAAAAGCTGAGAAACTTTAGTAGTAATGGTTCTTAATGTCTTAAGCAGATTAAAGCCTTCCAGACATCTAGTTGCTGATGTTGCCATGCAGGAAAAGAAAATTCAAAGCTGCAGAGATAGAATTATAGTGGGAACAAGGAACATAAGAAATACAAACATGGGAAAATTCAAAAAATAGGGAGGTGGAGATCATTCCAGAGGGACAAAAAGGTATATTTGCTAAATCCCATAAAATGAAAATATTTTTTTTTTAAAAAACCTGAAGCATGCCTTCCCTTTGGAATTGTGTGGGGCATACGGATGTTCCTCAGAGAAGGTAGACTCTCAGGTAACTTAGACATGTAGGGCTTTAAAGGTGATTTCCAGAATGCTGAATCACACCTGGAAGTCTAATAGAAGCCAGTGTTGCAGAGTAGCTGTATTACAAAGGCCTAAAGAGATGCTCCCTTAATTACTGTGCTGCTTCATTCTGGACTAACTGAAGCTTCTGGGTGATTTTTGAGGGCAGCACTATGGAACGCATGTTGCCACAATCCAATCAGCTACCACAATAAGCACTTCTTGCCAAGTTTCAGTTTCAATTTATTATCCTTCCTCCAGCCCAACCTGAAGATGTTCCAGAACAATATCTTTGACTGTTATCACCCTACTGATAACAACAGGTTCCAAGTTTCTCAATGATCTTCCCAATAGTTTTATATAGGCATTAAAAAGTATCAGAGACAGAATGGAGGTTTGGTTTTGAGAAGCAACTTTGTCCAAGTGAATCTGCAATCTGCCCGAGAGACTGTAATGGAACCAATGCAAAACTGCCTTTTATTTCTAAATTGATTGACTAATTCATAAGGCCACCATAGTTAACAGCATTAAAAGTCATTGAGATCAAAAAGATCCACCAGAGCTACGTTTCCTCTATCAATATCCAAACAAAATCCACAAAGACCATCCATCATTCATTCTGAACTATGTAACCCACCCTGAACTAAGCAGGATAATCCACTTCTCTTAGCATTGCCCACAATAGAAAAGCCACCACTGTCTCAGACACAGAAAGTTGAAATCTGGCCTATAATTGCCAATCTTTCAGTGATCGAAGACTGATTTCTTGCCCTCTTTCCAAGTATTTCTGGTGCTAATTAAGACGTTTCTAATCACCTCCCAGCTAGAAGTTAGAAGCCAGAAGCTAAACTGGATAATGTTCCAGAGGAAAAATGGTAGAAAATGCTTCTCTGAGCAGCTTGTCCATATCTTTGGATCTCACACAGTGAAATTGATCTATCCTAACCATATGAAAGCAGTCATTAGATACTTCTGTGGTTGATTTTACATTTAAGGCAGCATCTAATCTGGCTACCAAATGAAAGATTTTTTTTTTTATCCACAAATAGCTTATTGGAAGTGTCAGTCTTGATTATTATAATCAATGATCCCTATTAAAAACAAAAATAGAAAAATAGAAACCATAACAATCAGGGATGCATATTTGATGACCTGTTTTAACTGCAGCAACAGTTAGCCAGATATTGCTAAAGCTAGTATTAGAAAGAGTAAACAGTAAAAAGTAGAAGCCTAATAGAGTACAGTCTGAATATTGTCACAGAAGAAATAAAGGGGAAAAAATTCCATATGTCCCTATAGAAATTGCAGTATAGCAATCACTAGTAATCAGTAGTATGGCCACTTGTTTCAATTTCTTCTGAACCACAAGGGCAAACTCATTCTTATAAAGAAATTCACTGAAAGTGTTGAAACAAGACTCAGGGGACTCAGTAATAGAACTCTAGGAAGAAAAGGAGGTGGGGATTACAAATCAGCCATTTCACAATCTGAAACAGTTCAGCAGCGCATGAGTTTGTGGATGTAATAAATGGGGGGGGGAGTTTATTTGCTACATGTAAAGACCATTCAAAGTGTCTTTGTGTTGTGCCTTATTAGGTCTTCTTTCACTTTTGCTTTGACCATGTATCCTCACTGCTTTGGCTCTCACAGTTTATCCATGCTCCATCTTTGAGATAGGTTGGAAAGGCTACAGAATAATGATGTCAATTGTCCTAGCAATATCAACATGGACATTGGCAAAATCACGATAAGGTATCTTGGCATCCAGTTGCATCAACGGACATTTTGGGGTGGATCATCCTAACATACACAAATGCTACAAGATGATGTGTAGCTACTAGTCCAATCTTAAGGAGGTGGTGATTCAGGATTGTGGGGAAATTTGAGTTATCCTCTTTCTCTGAAAATTTTCCCCTAGTCAAGCAAGTTAGCCAAGTTGAACATATGACTTGCATCAAGTGTTGATTTTCTGATCAGGTGAAGTAGATCCATATTTATCATTGCTACTATGAACCCCTAAGACCAACCATGTCCAAAGTGAATACTGAAATTCCCCCCGACACTATAAACCAAGATGGCTCCATATAAAATCTATAACAAGGACTGTCTCCTCAGTCAGGGACTCCATCCAGCAGCAAAATGGTAGTTGAGTTTCCAGTCTAAACTTCACCCTGCAACTGAGATACACATATTTAATATGGACAAGTTATTTCCCTATTATTCTAGTAAGCAGAAAATATTCTTATGGATCATAGCCATATTACCTTTCAGCAGCATACTACCTTGGCTTGCTCTGTTACAAAGTATCCCACAGGGGCAACATTGGCTCATATGATCCTACTTCCTTTATCCAGATCTCCATTACACAAGCCAAGTCGTCTTGATCATCCACAATCAAATTGTAAATTATTTATTTCACTTTGGACTAATCTGCCATTACAGAAAACAAGACATGTTCATTGAAGAGGCAGAATCGTTTTCCAAAACCCTCCAGAACAGGGAAAAGCCCTTAAATTTATAATCCCCCTCTTCCTAGAATGGCCTGCCAGGCTCCTAATGCTAGATGTTCTATCCACCACCACTATTGTGGTTGCAACTCCAAGTTCCAAAGATGGAAATACGTTTTAGCAGGTTATTGAAACAGTTAAAAGGGTTTCCTACATGTACAAAGAAATCTCTCAGTGGTCCGCAAAGCATGGAGAACAATCAACATATTCTTTTCTTACCATCCAGTGGGCAAACTATCACTAGCCCATGAAGTGAGAGCCAAGCTCTTTCTACCCAATACTCCATGTCTCACCAGGAGGCAAATGAGGCTTAAAACTCCTTCCAACTGCTTCTGGCTCTTATCCAAGAGGAGCCCCAATCATACACACAACAGGTTCCCCTGGATTTCACCCCAGAAAAGTGAAGAGATGTGAAGAAATCCTTGTTTAATGGCAAGAAGGAAAAGGGCAGTGTTTCCAGTAGATAACAATTAAATTATCAAAATGTGAAACCAACATCACCAGAATGCTCTTACAGAAAATGGCAGGGATGAATGACAGATACATGGACTTGTATTCTTTATAAAAGCTTAAGTATTGTTTGCCACTGAAGTGAGTTGCTCTTTGTAGATCATACTGTTTTCACTACAAAATCTTAGCAGCCTCAAAAACAGTATTGAGCATCCTGCATATTTGTGAATCAAGCCCTGGCAGTTCCTGGCAGTAGGCCTGAAAACTGTGTTCTATATTATGAGTGGACTCAGATTTTTCATGAAGGTCTGTTGATTAAATATTTTCTATATTGCTAATTGGAATGGTTCTTCATTGAAAAAGATATAATTGGACAGGTCTTTAAAAATGTTTTCCAGAAAGGTTGAAAAAGCAGCAGGAATTAACAATGTTGCTTCTTGCAAAGGCCCACATGCCTTTGCTCCTCTTTTAAGTCTTATGGGAGGGGTCAATCATCTCCAAGCCTTACTCATGAGTTGTCCCTTTTGTTTTAACTGTTCTTACCTTCTGGCAGCTCTGTACATGCGTGCACTGGGAACAGGCTCCCCCTGTTCCTCTGCTTTGCTGAAGTCCAACTCTGGAGGCTCTGGAGGAAGCACGTACCTCCCAGATGGCCCTTTCTCTGCCTCCGATGCAGAGCCCTCATCCGAGCCTTCCCCAGGCTCCAGGACAGGCCCATGTTCCTCCCCAACCTCCTCACTGTCCAACTCTGCTGTCAGCGCCACAGGCCACCAGCAGACCACAACACCCATTAAGCACCATAACCATAAGGATACTGCTACCACAGAACACTCCATGTCCACAGAAACTATCATGAAATTTCTGGATCTATCCCCCAACACATACTTTAAGTACAATGGGAACTTAATAAGCCAAGCAAGTACAGTACAAGGTACCCCAACGGGATCACCAATATCAGGTCTAATAGCAGTAGCAGTTATGCAATTACTCAAATCCATAGCCCTACCCACCATACAACCAAATTTTTGGACCACTATGTTGATGACATGTTCATCATCATCAAATGCTGCCAAATAAAGTTATTATTATTATTAAATTGAAGAAACACACCACCTACTCAATAGCATATTCCCAGGATCAAATTTACATGTGATGAAGAAACCGACAAAAGACTACTGTTCCTTAACATAAGAAGATTAGACAATGGAGAACTGGAAACAAAGGAAGTTGCGTCTAGAGACCCTCTTCAAAAAGGCCAGGACACACTGTAGCACCACAGCACTAAGAAAAACAGAAGTGAAATGGCTGTTTGATATCTTTTTCTGCAATGGTTATTCAAAAAACTTTGTATTCTGACACACAGTAGCCAAACAACAACACACCACAGAGCCAACCACCACACAAAAACTAACCCTACCATACACAAAACTGGTGTTGGAAATGACAGTCAGAATTCTTCAACCTCTAGGAATAACAATAGCCTACAAACCCATAGCCACACTCCACCAGGAATTATCCAGAACCAAAGACAAGATACAGAAGGATGAAAGAAACAATGTAAATTACAAAATCAACTGAAATAATTGCAACTGATTCTATGTGGGAGAACCATCATGTCAATTGAAAATCCGTATCCATGAACACCAGCTGGCAGTCAATCACCATGATCCTAAATCCCTAATCTTTACCTACACTGACACCGAATAGCACCAATTCGATTGGAGCTTTACAAGAATCATCGGCTACACTACCACTCACCATGCTCACAAGTTTATCGAAACCTGGCACTCCAAGCAATTCCATTAACAGACACATTGACCTACAACCAGCCTACAAACCCCTCAGAACTCAGTTCAACCACACAGCCAACCAGAGACAGCACTGACCCTCAACCAACCCATGCAACCCTCCCCAACCAGCACTTCACCTCCCAATGACCCTAATGTGACCTCCCATCATAAGACCCACCACAAAACCCTCACTTGTGACCCACAACTGACCCATCACAAGACCCTCACTTGATAAAACCCACACTTGATCCATCAGAAGGGGGCGAATCGCTGGCCCCCACGGAGAGAGCTCGCAATTTGGGCGTCATCCTGGACTCACGGCTGTCTTTAGAAGAGCACTTGACGGCCGTGACCAGGAGGATTTTTCATCAAGTTCACCTGATTCGCCAGTTGCGTCCCTTTCTGGATTGGGACTCCCTACACACAGTCACTCATGCCCTTGTCACCTCCCGCCTGGACTATTGTAACACTCTCTACATGGGGCTCCCCTTGAGGAGCACCCGGAGGCTCCAACTGGCGCAGAGTACGGCCACACGGGTAGTTATGGGAGCAACATGGCGCTCCCATGTGACACGTCTCCTGCGCGAGCTGCACTGGCTCCCAGTGGTCTTCCGGGTGCGCTTCAAGGTTTTGGTCACCACCTTTAGAGCACTCCATGGCTTAGGATCTGGTTATTTATGGGACCGCCTACTACCACAAACAGCCTCCCACCGGCCGGTACGCTCTCATAGAGAGGGGCTCCTCCGGGTGCCGTCAGCCAAGCAGTGTCGACTGGCGGCCCCTAGGGGGAGGGCCTTCTCTGTGGGGGCACCCATTATCTGGAACGAGCTCCCCCGGAGATACGGAGGATCCTGGATCTGCGCACTTTCCGCCATGCTCTTAAGACCCTCCTATTCCAGCAAGCCGGCCTGGCCTAATTTTCTCCCCTTTCTTTTAAATTTTTAAATTGAAATTTTAATTTGTTTTAAATTATTGGGATTTTTAATTGTCTTGGGCTAAATTATTTAATTTGGTTTTAATTATGTTTCTTTTGTATTTATGTATTTTATTTTGTGCCTGTTCACCGCCCTGAGCCCTTCGGGAGTAGGGCAGTATATAAATTTAATAAAACAAACATAAAACAAACAAGAAGAACCTCACTTGATAAAACCCACACTTGATCCATCACAAGACCCATCACAAGACTGACCTGGTGTGACCCTCACCTGATGTGACCTCACTATCACAAGACCTGCTGACCATACAAAGCTCTTATAAACAGAGGAACACTGACACTGACATTCCCTAAACTCCACTGAAGATGTTACCTAGCCTGGTAATGAAACATTCAGAAACCAACCACAAGCTTGGAGAACGAACCTCCATCCTCATCCTGCACCTGAGCTACAGATATTTGCCACCATTGCAAATGCAAATGGATCCCCAGGTATCATAATAAACTATATAAGTGATATTTTCTAATTAATATGTACTGTCAATTTTTTGCCAATTATATTTAATCTCAGTGTAGAATGGAAATTGGTTTGTGCATGCCAGCATTCAAATAATAAAATTACTTTTTAATCTACCAGGACTCTTTGTTCCTGTAAAGTGCTACTTGGTGATGAGTGTAATTAAATATTGGTGGTATAATAATGCAATTCTAAAAAAACTATCTAGCTGTGATCCATGGAATCCAACTGCGTCTACCAAGAAGAATAGCACAGAATCAAGAAATATTATCATGAGATGAAAATGTTTTTAATTTGCCTTGTTGACCTTCTAGTGACAGTCTGAGAATGTTTGAAAAATGAACCTTTTACTGATAAGGCTGTCACTGAAATGTTATTGTCTCTGTTCCTGCAGTGATTTGTTTTAGAGTCTTATTTTGTCAATGCTTGAGCTGGCATTCATGGCATCAATAAACTGGCTACTTTATCAGCACTGACAGTTATGCCTGAGAGCTATGATTTAAGTGAAATCTGTTTGCCAGGAAAAGCATTTTTAAAATAGCTCTGAGAAATGTGTTTCACCTCTTAACTTCTAAGTAGCCATTCCATCTTGAAGTTACTTCCTTATACCTTCTTCACCTTTATCATCAGTAGCTAGTTCTTATATTTAAGATACAATTGATATAACAAGCAGGATGATAGATGTAGTGGTTAAGGCATCTGGCTAAAAACTGGGAGATCATGAGTTCTAGTGTCACCTTCGGAACCCAGTTAGCTGGTGACCTTGGACCTGTCATTTTCTCTCAGCCCTAGGAAAGAGGCAATGGCAAATCATCTCTGAAAAATATAACCAAGAAAACTGCAGGATCTTGATATAGGCAGTATCCAAGAAATGATTGAATTGAATCAGAAATGGTTGACCTGAATTGGAAAAAAAATATTGCAACAGACCAGAATTTATATAAAACATGTTAAAAATAAAATAGGAATAAAAATACAAATTGATGGTGGATTTATTGGTAGGAGGTCAGAGTAAAATAACTTTATATAAAATATACCAGAATTTCCTGGGTGTTTTACCAGGTAGTTTATTAGTTGTAAGGTAAATCCTAGGATCCTTATAAGGGTAGAATATAGCCTTCCATGAACTGTAGTTTCAGTATCTCTGTGTCTGCAGGGACATAGTCTTCACTCATAATGGACATTTTTATAACTGTCCTCTAAAACTGATGTGGGGAGAGTGTTGAAGCACACTAAAGTTAATTCTTTTCAGAACTTGGGAACGGTTATATGATGTAAAAGTCTTGCTGGTTTGAAAATTGGAGATTGACTTATCAGAAAAGCATTATTGAGTAATGCAGACCAGTTTGCTATTGAACTTCAATGTCTTTAACACTAAATGGGGCTCATAACCCATCATTAAAAAATGCCTCCCAAGAAAAGTCAAAATGTTAGAATTTTTGTAAAATTGTCCTGGTCCATACTGATTCTTAACTCTCCTCAATAAGAAAATAACTCAAACCTTTGGGGGGTGGGAGGATTAATAATTTCAGCCAGAATGCTATGATACAAATCCATGCATCTGTTTCAACAAATAGGATCAAGAAAGCTGTATGTATTCTTTTCTTTGATTGGAGCTATTAATTTAGCCATCTCTGCTAGTTCCATTAGTTTCCAACCATTCATCCATTGTGGGAATTGCAGTATCTTTCCATTTTTGTTCATAAGGCATTCTTGCTACTGTCAACATGTATAATAGCAAGGATCCAATTTTTTTCCCAAGTTCTTTGTCTATTAAACCTAAAATAAAGGTCTCTGGTGTAATTTTTATATTTACTTTAAGAATCTTCTGCATTAAAATATTAAACTTATCCTTATTATTTTGCTTTATCACAAATCCACCGAGGATGGTTAAAAAGTTCCTCCTTTACATTTACATTTCTAACATACATTTGAAATACTTTTGTGCTTCTTTGACCCTTTCTCAGGTGTTAAATACCCACGGTACATCATTTTATAAAAAATGGAATTTGTACTATGTGGTAATGATGAATATGTTATTGCCAAGGTTATCAATTGTTATTAAAACTGAATTTGGAGAATGGATATGTGAAGCTTTACATGATTCAATGGGCAAGGAATTTGGGGTATAATATAATACCCTTTTGCTTGAACAAAAGGAAAACAAGTGGATGAAGGGTTTAAAATTTACATTAAACTATAATCTAAAAGAAAATGTTTATAAATAGAAGTGACCTTCTCAAGAGGAATAGAGGAAATGCCTCATTTAGGCATCAGTTCCAAGCAGGGAATCAAGGATCATTTTGGAAAAAACAGTACATGAGACCTGGGTCAAAATATAATTGGGAATAATCCATTCAGGATTCAAATAATGCACTGTACATGTACTGTACCAGTACATATCCTGTTTAGCTATTGAAACCACTACACAAATGTTCCCTAGCATTCCTTTCATTTGATGAGAGTACACAAGCATGTAAAAGATCAGAGCCATGCTTCAAAAACAGCATTATAACATTGCCTTTACAATCACAATATAATGCAACAAATTGGATTCAGAATAATAAAAGATTCAACATAAATTTGGAAAAATAATGTGTAAATACCGTTTTTAATTTTTGCCATCTGGAATCTTCAGTATTACTATCCACATAAAACCTGCATATGTGAGTCAAAGCCTTATTTGAAACTTTCCATGTTGTGATAGGAAAACAGGCTCTGTGTTTGTCCAGTAAGCAATTCAGTTTGATAAGGTCAGTAATTTCTTCTTTCAAATATCAACCTTAGATCTGTAAAAATTGTTTAGTTAGAACTTCTCTGTTTTTATTACATTCCTTGTATTTTTAGTAATCAAGTAATAGCTTTATTTAAATCTTGGACCAGCATAAGATAAACAACATATGGACTAAAAAATATCTGTAGGCTTAACAGCTGTAATTTAATAATGACCCATGCCTATAAATTATGCAAGAATAGCTGTAAAATTGTGAGTCAGTTACTTAGAAAATAAAAATAATGAAGTTACTAGGGAACTCAAAACTGTAATATTATTCATTTTATCTTTAAGACAATAATATGTAATATTAAATTAAAACCAAACTAATGGTTAAATGTGCTACTATATATTTTAATATTAAAATATATATTCTAATATTATGCATTTCAAATCATAATAAGATGGTGTTATACACTATCAGCAGCTAAAAATAATGGACCATAACATTAAGAATTATGTCACTGTATAAAAAAAAATCATTGGATATAATGTAACAGGCCGGGCTAATTCTTACTGATGGTTGTTTCACATGACTGGTGCAACGTTGAACATTTTTAAAAAGTGAAAGCTTGAGAAGACTAGATATGCAGGAACATAAAACTTAATTTAAAAGGAAATCTGCCAGAACTGAAACCAGCAACTTTCTTTCTGCCAAGTAAACATCATATCCAATATGTTCTTTCAACTGTCCTAGCGGAGGGGAGACATAGAAGCTATTAGACTTGTGGTAAGCATCAGCTCGGTTGAATGGCTTCCTCTTCAAAGTAGCCAATGAACCTCTGAAGTTAGCCTGCAACAAATTGAAGAACCTAGTCCCAAACCAACCAGAATGCTCAAGTCAACCTAATATGGAAAAGTATTCTTTGGAGCAGAAAACTGGTCTCAGTTCACTTTTGAAAGGCCTTCAATATGTATGGATCAGAGGTGGTATTCAGCAGGTTCTGACCAGTTCTGGAGAACCGGTAGCGGAAATTTTGAGTAGTTTGGAGAACCGGTAAAAAACACCTCTAATTGGCCCCGCCCTCATCCCGAGTCCCAGCTGATCAGGAGGAAACTGGGATTTTGCAGTAACCTTCCCCTGGAGTGGGTGGGAATGGAGATTTTACAGTATCCTTCCCCTGCCACGCCCACCAAGCTGTGCCCACAGAACCGGTAGTAAAAAAATTTTTGAATCCCACCACTGGTATGGATTTATCTTCATATTGGTGAGAGATAATGCTATTGACGTGGCCTGATACAAATGGGCAAATGTCATTTAGTTTTAATTTTACATACTTTCCCCATGATATTTCTATGACATATGTTTTATTCGCTCTGTGTTGAATTTTGTATGTCTATAATTTGTAGGTGCTTCTGACACAATAAAGAAAAGTTTGAAGGTGAATGGGGTCATAATACAGGATGGTGATACCTGCTTCTACCTGCCCATTATAGCACCAGAGTAATCATCCAGTGCAGAGAACAATGCTATGAATGTCTTTGTAATCGAGACAATAGAAAAATATCTGCCAGATGGTTTCAATTTGTCCATCCTTACAAAAGGACAGGTGGAAAAACGATTTTCTTCTATATTCCTTCCAGCAGAGGTTAAGGGAGAGTACTGCAATGAACCACATTAAAAGTCCTTTTATGTTTTGATGCTTCTAGTTGGATCAACTGTGCAGTGGCTATAACTGTTTTCATCTAATATTTCTTAAGCACAACTTCTTTGCTTATGTATTCCCACCCTGTATATCCTATCCATAAACATGCACAAATATTAAGAGACCTGGGTAATATAACATTTTTCTGCACATATATTTTTAGCAGAATGTGGCGTCTTCTGATCAATTCGGAAGCTTTTGATTTGCTCAGCCATTTTACAGTCAGGTTTGTCGGAAGTTCTCATTTTGCTAGATTCAGCTTGCTTAATTTAGCTGTTCCTGCTAACAGGCAATAAGGGCTCCATTCTTGTTGTTTGCCAGAGGGTGTAATCCACCAGCAGGGATATTTCTAGTAAGTACAAAATGAAGAACTTGCTTTGCACAGCATCTCTTTTGGGAGATAGCAGAAGGTGAGATATAGAGAGATTAAAACACACGCCTAGACTCCTCTACTTAAGCTTCTCTCTTTCAAGGACTTTCAAATTTAGTTTAAAGGTAATGAAATTTTACAAGGGGTTGAAATTTCTTATCAGAAATTAGTGCTTGGGCAACAGACTCCGCAGGCCTACTAGTAATCTGATAATTGTTTTCTCTACCAGGACATTTTAATAATTCCATCATGCTTATCTAAATCTCATTCTCTCTCTCTCTCCCTTTTATACTCACAAACACACTTGCAACAGCATATCCAAATGTACACGTGCACATTCTGTCTGCTGATACAGGTCCAAGTTCCTTTTTTGATAAAACCCTTGTTACAATCCATTTTTAATAATTAATTTACCGGTAAACGTGATGTAAATTACCTCTGTAATTGTTAGTTAGTTCAAGGACACCATTAAAATGCATTTAATGCTTCTGGTTGCCAGTTAATTATCTATGCTCTCATTTGGGATTTTTAATGTGTAACATAGGCAAAGTGATTAATATAATAATTGATATATAAGAAATGGTAAACAAATTTAAATTCAAAGACATGCTTTTGTCTTTTTGAAGAAAAAGTATTGGAGGATTCAATATCTCGTGTGCATTTAATCGCTTGCATAATAATAGAGGATTCCTAATTATAGCTTCTTTGTAACTTTTCATACACAACTATTGTTAAAAGTACACACATACAGAAAGAGAGAGATTTCATTAGTTAAGGCAAGAATATTTCAGCAACACTAAACTGAGCAACAAATTACTCCCAAGCCAAATTGCTCTAAATTAAAATTCTTTACAAAATTACAGATCATTAGCTGTAGCAATATATTCCTCTGTGATGTAATACTGTGCATTTTCCTTTTTTCGAAATTTTAAATAAAATGTTTTGTCTCTTACATTGATCCCTCAGAACTAATATTCATCAATTGAGTCTCCATTTCTAAGTGCCAGAATATTTACATGTTATTCTTCTATTCCTCCAAAATATTATTCCAAAATATCATTATTACCTAGATCAATCTTAGACGCTAATCTAAGATGCAAACATCTCCATTGAGTCTTCCCTCTGTTTTGTTTGGTCATTTAAGACTCCTGCTCTGAAGCCAGCCTGGGAGCCTTTCTTCTTCCTAGGGAAACATTTTCAAATGATACACAAAACTAATTCCAATCTCAACTTCTCTTATAAATTAGCAAAAAATTCTTATTTGGGTTTCCATACAGAAATATAGGAAGGAAGGAAGGAAGCCATGGTTGAATGCAGGCTATCTTCCCTGATAAGTCTTAATGAACAAAGCCTCCCCTCGGGTCCTTTTATCTTGCATTCCACTAATGACTCAAGCATGCATACTAATAGGTAGCATAGTCTTCTGGTAAGAAAAACATAGCCTGGAAAACAGAGGTGGGTTTCAGCAGGTTCTGACCAGTTCTGGAGAACCAGTAGCGGAAATTTTGAGTAGTTCGGAGAACTGGTAAATCCCACCCCTGACTGGCCCCGCCCCCATCTATTCTCTGCTTCCCAAGTCCCAGCTGATTGGGAGGAAATGGGGATTTTGCAGTATCTTTCCCTTGGAGTGGGGTGGGAATGGAGACTTTACAGTATTCTTTCCCTGCCACGCCCACCAAGCCACACCCACAGAAATGATAGTAAAAATTATTAAAACCCACCACTGCTGGGAAACCTGGAAGTCCTGCCATTGCTCTGTTAGGTTCTATTTATTTATTATTTATTAGTTCAATTTATATGCCGCCTTTCTCCGGAGACTCAGGGCAGCTATTCTTTCTTCTGGGTCTGGAGCTGACCTGTTCTTCTCTTTTAGATGTCCTACTATATTGCATCGAAAAACTTTCCTAGTTCTGTTTATTTTCTTCTTACTTGTTACTCTCTCTTCTCACAAATTTCTTTGTGCCTGTCTTTTTTCTAAGGAGACCTGGTTAGGACTGAATTGCTTTATTCAATGGCTGGTCACCTGATGAATTGTAAGGCTCTCTCCTTCATGTCAAGCGTTCGGCAAATAAGTAGACACATTTTTTTAGCCAGCATAACACACAATCCAACATATCAGTCAGTAAACCTCTCCCAAGCTTAATATATCAGCTGCGCAGTGCTACAATTTCTTCAGATGCTGTTTTGTTTTGCTCTTTTTTTCATTCTGATTATAAACTCACTGCTGTCTTTTCGAACAGCGCTGGCTGAGATGGAAAACTTCTAAGTTTAAATCTCCCCACATATTTTGCTGCTGGCATCAAAGTTACAACATGTCAACAGCAACAAAAAGCATTGAAAGATAGGCTTATATCTTTTTTTTTCTTATTTATCCATAAATGCATTTCAACCTAATTTGGATTTAAGACTATGAGCTTATTCCCCTATATTGGTGATAGATTAATTTAACATATAAATTATTATCTGTGTCTGGTATGATGAATCAGTTATTATTTTTCTATTCATTTGAGTTCTATATTGACAGATCTCAGGCTGGTCCTTGTATTTTCTTACTCTATCCATAATCCTGTCAAGAGTACAAACGAGCATCCCATAATAAATCTTTAGTTTTGCCCTTCAATAACTCTTCTTGTTTTTCCTCAACAGATTGGAGAAATAATGGTTTCTCTACTAAGCACCCCCTTTAATGCTGTTATATAAATTCTAAGAAAATTATGGTAAGATTATTTGCAAACTCTATAAATCATTTCACATACCAAAATTATTGTCTGGGTTTTATTGCCAAGAGGTACAGTATATGAACGAGTGGATTTAACTACAGTGTGGATTCAAGGATAACATTTGGAAGTAGCAGACAGGTCAATTTGGAGATTAGGATATTGCTTGCTCTCATCACTCACTTCCACAATAACTTAGTTTGCTACCTGAGCTATTAATTTAAAAATATCAGCTTTCTACTTATTCCCCCCCCACCCCAAATTACTTATTCTTGTTTGATTCAATTCAGTTGCAGCACAACAAATCCTACTCGGCCTTCCTACTTCTTTTACTTCCTAAAACCTACGAAAAAGAAAGAAAAACAAATATTGTACCTTTATAGGGAGGATACATGAGATGAGGGTGTGGCTAACTGACGAGGCCTTATAAGGCCGAAATAGATCTATCTTAGTCTCCCAATGGGCAGCAAAGGGTCTGCTGGCTGCCAGAAAAAGAAAAAAAAGCCCAGAAACTAGTGAATTGTGATTTTTTTTTTTAATTTGATTTATATGCCGCCCTTCTCCGAAGACTCAGGGCGGCTTACAATGTGCTCAGCAATAGCCTTCATCCTTTTGTATATTTATACAAAGTCATCTTATTGCCCCCACAACTGGGTCCTCAATTTACCTACCTTAGAAAGGATGGAAGGCTGAGTCAACCTTGAGCCTTGGCGAGATTCGAACCCTGCAGTAATTGCAGGCAGCTGGTCTTAATAACCAGCTTAATAACAGGGTGCCTTAAACCCCTGTACTACCAAGGCTCTGTACTACTAAACCCCTGTACTACCAAGGATTTCACTGAACTAGGGCTACATAATATCTTGGTTTACGTAGGTAGAACCTGGCTAAAGAGACATACACATAAAACCTACAAAAAAGAAAGAAAAACAAATATTGTTCCTTTACAGGGACCTGGCTAAAGAGACATATACACATACACATACACATACACATACACATACACATACACATACACATATATATTCTTTGAAAATGTTATTTATTTTGTTAATGGTGCTTACATAGATGTATATGGGTTGTGTAATTATTCCAAACTGCTTGATTGGAAAATCTATTTTAGCAGAATTAGCAGGAAATAATGAGTTCTGGCAATCAAACGAAGCAAAGCTTTCAAGTTGCCAGTCTACAGTCTCTTTGCAATATTTGAAATGCCAGCAATGTCTAGGTCAAGCACTGTTGTTTTAAGGACTAGATACAAATTTTCAGCATACAGTGCCCTGCAAATTGGCATTTAATTGTGCACAGTATTCCTGCATCTTCAGATTTCCAGCATATATTTTTCATACATGTTACTTCCTGATAAAATGAAAGCTCTCGGTAGCATATGAATAATTGAAAAAAGGTTTCTCCTTTCTAATTCATAGTTCTAAACCCCACTCTAAGTAAAATTAGGCGCACTGCCGCTCAACTGATATAATCTGATGAATGTTTATTAATGAGCAAGACCAAAACTGGGAGATTGGAATGCAGGTGAATGAAAAGTTGTCCAAAATCTGATCAAATGCTAATAAGAACTCTATTAATTCCATGGTGGTGAAATAGATGAAAAGGCAATTTTTCTCCCTTGTTGAGCTCTTTCAGTAGAGCTTTTCCGAGTGACGTGGATTGGCAGCAGACTCCTTAATAGGACTTTGTGACCTGGTTACATGATTGCAAAACACTTTGAGGACAAAATTGATTGTATTCATAATGATTTAAATTCAACAGTGTGGGTAATTTAATCTGTAGTTGTGTCCACGGCATGCCTAGATAGATTTTTAAATATAACGTTCAGGTTATCCTGAAAAAAATCTTGACAGAATACAGCAAACTATCTATTTCTACTCACCCACTCACCCACTTTAATTATATGTGGTAGAATGTTTCTAGAAAGAAAATGATGCTCAGCTGGAGAATATAAAAGCCTTCTTAAGAAGCAGATGGCTTCATCAAAGGAAATAGTAGTGAGATTGCTGTTGAAGAAAAATATAGATGGTCAACACCCTATTCTTGTGCCTAAGAAGATTCAATCAGGCAGTCTTAGATAAAATCTAAATCAACTTTTCAGTTGAGATTTAGAACTGGTTCTGGTACTAGATACTGCTTTGGTTGCCTTGTGGGAATATCATTGCCAGGGGAGGAACTGGAAATTATGACTCTCTCTTGGACAAGTCTGCAGTGTTTAGAGATATACCTTGGTGTCCTTCCAGACTGCCAGATAGAGGTGGTATTCAGCAGGTTCTGACCAGTTCTGGAAAACCGGTAGCGGAAATTTTGAGTAGTTCGGAGAACCGGTAAATACCATCTCTGACTGGCCCTGTCCCATCTATTATATGCCTCCCAGCTGATTGGGAGGAAATGGGGATTTTGTAGTAACGTTTCCCTGTAGTGGGAGGGAATGGAGATTTTACAATATCCTTCCCCTGGAGTGGGTAGGAATGGAGATTTTACAGTATCCTTTCCCTGCAACACCCACCAAGCCATACCCACCAAGCTGTTCCTCGCCTACCAAGCCACACCACAGAAGTTGTAGTAAAAAAATTTGAATCCCACCACTGCTGCCAGATTCACCCATGGGATTTATAGTGCAGTGAGGGTTTTTTTCCAATTCTATCATCATGTTCAAAATGTACATAGAAGTACTGAAAGAGATCATTAAATGACCATCAATATGCTAATAACTCACAGCTTTGTTTCTTCTATTCATCAGATGCAGAAGAGGCAGTGGACATGCTTAATTTGTATCTGGCTGTTGTAATAGAATTGATGATGGTCAATAAACAAAAGTTCATTCAGATACAACAGAAGGTCTCTTAATGGCTGATGTGATATATCTCAAAAAGTGGCATTCAACTTTTTCTGAAAGGAATAGTTTCCCTCTAAAACAAACAAGCTTGTAGTTTGTAAGTACTTCTAGATCCACATCTGGCATCAAAGGTCCAGATAGAGTGTCATTTATCAGTTTAACAAACTATTTACTTGGATAAATATTGTCAACCCTATGAGATAGACTAGACTAAAAAATCAATACCGTGTAGGTCTGAAACAATTTTTTTTCTAACTGCTGTAGCAACAGAATGTGCTTCCTCCCACTTCATTTCATCTTTGTGTGAAATACTTCTCTACAACTTTTTGTCAAACTCATATCTTGGAGCAGATTCAAGTCACATTTATCTGATTGTTGCCTTGTTAGCAACTCTTTCTCCTGTCTGTCAAGGCTATTCCTTGTGCCCTCTACAAATATAGTCTGCCTTCAGCGGTCAATACTTGATCACTTTCCATGAAAACTATCTCAATGTATTGTTTAACATGAGCATTTCTTATGCAGGAACAGGAAACTGAGTATTGTGTCCATATTATGCTAATTTACTCCCAGATTTTTTTCCAATTGAAGGTCCTCATGTTAATCTATAAAGATCTGCAAAGCTTGGGAACAGAATATCTGAAGGAATATCTCTTCCCATATATTCCTATGAATACCCTAATATTCTTTTCAGAACTTCTACCCTGAGTGCTACTCTGTATTATGGAAATGAACTGCTGTTTTCACTTGTTCCTATGCCCTCAATTCTAGAAATCTACATGCCTGGCACCTACTATATGATTCTTTTAATACTAAATATAGTAACTATATTCATATGATAGCATTTTAATTTTTTATATTGCTTAAATAATTCATCTCATATCTCTTACCTGTGTTGTTAATTTACTTTGCATTTTCATTCAGCCACTAAGTAGTTCTAGCAATTTTAGAATGTTTTTCCTGTGAAAATGTCATTCAGAGAACAGTATATATATATATATATATATATATATATATATATATATATATATATATATATATATATATATATATATAAGCAAATACATTTCATTGAAATTTATCTCCCAGAAGGTTGCATGCTAGATAGTATGTTGCTATACAGCAAATTTACAGTATTTATTATAATATCTAATACATTACCTGGTCCTTGAGTCCAATGGGATATGTTTGTGTGTGTGTATAAAAGTATAAAATTCCTTTTACTAATCTGATTTGCAATATATTTTAATAGTCTGGAGTCTAATTGTATGAGATATATATATATATATATACATACATACGTACATACGTACATACATACAGTACATACATACATACATACATACATACATACATACATCAGAATTATGCCTTTCTTTCTTTTTGACCGCAAGCATTTTGAATTTCATAGAATTAAAATGGGAATGAATTATCAAAATGGTCTGGCTAATGTAGATGCAAGCCATGGAAGCGAACATGCTTTTAAAGGGTCTAGAAACACTAGCTGCCCTGCTCTCACTGCTTAACTGGAGCACTTTGATTTCATTGCTACACTCTAGATCTCAAACACATTAAACATCCATTAAACCCTCGTTACTTCTCACCCCAAGCTGAACTTTCAAGCAAGAGCTGAGAAATAATTTTATCTTGCAAGGTCCGCTGACTGTGGAAGCAACCATTTAGTTCTTGTAGTCTATTAATACATACTGATCCCCACACTAGCCACATGTTTCGGATCAGCAAGCTAGAAAATTATCTGCTTTAATTACCATTTCACAAACTGTTGAAGCAGAAATGTTCTTATTTGGGGTCTCTCAAACTGCAACGCATGCCAGCCATGTGTCCACGTTCCAAAGCTGCAGGATAAGGGACTTGGTGGGTAAATGAAAGTTGACCTGATGATGTCAAAGATGTCACTTCATGGTTCACACACACCCAGAGACAAATGCCTACTTGCACTATTGGCATGGAAGCAGAAGTAGAAGAATATAGCAAATAAAGTGTATATTAGGATAAATGCAAATAATGAGAATGTTTTTAAACAATTGAGATTTCCCTCTATTTTTGTGGTTGGGGGAAAAAATAATGAAGAGGTTTGAGGAAAATGGAAAATACTGCAGTCTTTTTTTTTCTCCTTAAAAATGCTTATCACAAGCAATATTGACACTAAACACTTCAGTCTAGCAAAGTAAAATTAGTCATTATTCTTGCTATTAGGTTTGACTGCAATAAACTTAATACTTGGTCCCACTGCTCTATCTTGGATGTGTTGTTATAATTTTATTAAAGGCTTAAAAAAAGATCAGAAACTAATGCAAACTAATATAAAGCGAGAAAAAGAAAGGGAAATCTAAGAGAAAGGGAAAAAGGAGGGAAAAAAGAAAAATGTAAAGAAAAAAGATACAAGCTTTCAATCTGCTTTATAACAATTATAAATACAATTATAAATTTACCTCTTCTATGGTTACAACATAACTTTCTTTTTTTTTTCTATAATCCATCATGCCTAATCATCATAACCATAAATCATATATTCATTTTTTCTTTCATCCAAAAAGTTTATAGAGATTTATAGTCAGCAATAAATCTAGATATTATCTTTTTTCAGATCGAAGACATCAATTTAGCTATCTCAGCAACTTCTATCATCTTCACCAACCATTCAACCATGGTAGGTAATATTGAATATTTCCATCTGTGTGCTTAATTTTGATGAAGTTAGCATGTATAAAAACAAAGCTTCATTATTTTTTCCCAACTGTCTGTCCATCAACCCTCTCCACAAAGAGTCTGGTTTCAATTGTATATTCACCTTTAAAATTCTTTGAATCAATATATTTATTTGAATCCAGAATTTTCTAGTTTTTTTATACATCCAACAAACATGATAAAATGTCCCTTCTTGTTCTTCACATTTCCAACATATGTTTGAAGTGTCTTTAGAAATTGTAGACAATTTCTCTGGTGATCCCATTGCTTTATCATTTTGGAAACTGTTTTTTAATATGAAAATGAAACTACTTATATCTACATTAAACCCTTAGTTTAGCAGACCTGAGCTACAATAAGCAAAATTTACATCCTGACAGCCTCCTAAAATAACAAATTTGTCTGCTGCATAAGAAAGCAGACAGACAATGCTTCCTGCTTCTGCTATAAAATGGATATATTTGCATGCATACTTTGAGTTCTGAGTGAATGAAGACAGATGCTTGGAAGATGGTTGACTTCCTGGGGAGGATGAGGGCAAGAGGGCAGAGTGTTGAGCAATGATGGCTGCTGAATCAAGGAAGAGAGGTCTGAAAGCACTGGAAAGAATGGGCAAGAGGTAGGATACACCACCAGGAAACTGGGATGGTGACTTGGAGGGAAGGAAAGGATTGGGAAGACTGATCAAGTGAATGAGTGATGGGCAGACTGTGAAAACAGCTCCATTTTGGTCCCATATTCTTGTTACTGTCTTAACCCATGCTTCCTTGCTGACAGAGCATCTAGAGAAAAAAGGGTCCTTCAACAGAAAATTAATGTTCTTCAGGAGGCAGTTTTCTTAAATACCCAGAGAAGAACTCTGGGAAGGGAAAGAAAAATGTGAAGGAATACCTTATGTTAACTGGTATTGTTTCTGCTCAAATGGTGCATTAAATTAAGATTTTACTCTATTGTAACATAAACATTTGGGAGCATTTTTTTTTAAACAGACAGACCTTTGTATATACTTTTTTAAAAAATAAAGCCCAGACAAACATGAATAATAAACTGATTTGGATGATTTGGATCGTGCAAATTAAGAACTTTCATCTTTAAATAAGAAGCAAATTTATCTCTTAATTTTGGCAATTGCACTATTTTCTTAGCAATATAACTGATACTTTGGGGAGGGGGGTCATTTCCTGGAAAGAAAAAGATGCTCTGGAATTAATATTCATGCAGGAAAGAGAAGGTACTTTATCTCTGGCATGCACAGACAGAAAAACAAATGCACAAACAAATCAGAATAGAAGGAATCCCGATAAGCTAAGGAAGAAGTGAGCATCTCCTTTAGACTAAAGCTTTCTATAGCTAGAAATTTTATTGCTTGAAGTGGAGAGAGGATTCACTGTAACTCCTGGATACCACTTTGCCTATGCTAACAAAACTGTCACTCACCAGACAGACAGACACCGCCATACTCCTCTGAGTAATACACTCTGTATCATTTCCAGGCAGAGTCTATGGATCTCACAGCAATTCATTGTGACACCTGCAAAGCAACATTTAAAAGGGAGGCTCCTAACTCCTGTCCTGATAATTGTGCAGTACTGGTAGGGTTGACAAGTTAGAAAGGTTGGAGCCTTGGCCCCTGTCTTACAATGAATCCAGACAAAGAGCTTTCAGCAAATATTTACTCCATTGAGTGTTATAAGAAGGTTGATTCTTTGTTATATCTTGTATTCCAAATATATTCTCAATTAATTATATGAGTTCCATTACAACTGATGAAGAGGAATCATGGTCCTGCAATATTATAATGTACAACTAAATCTTCTTAAATAATATCTTTAGCCTTTAAAAAAAAAAAAACCAGACCAAGTACATTTTTATATAGGAATGCTGCAAAAGTACTGAAAACCTGAAAAAGTACTGAAGAAAATAATCTGAGCTCTTATTCATACTGCCTGATTTTTTTAAAGAAACCATTACATGATTTCCACTCCCCTGGAACATGATTTAAGGCCTGCAGTTAAATAAAAATAACCCCAAACAGTACAGCAAATAGTTTCTTCCACTTAGCCAAGAGATATCTTATCAGAGATGTTTGAAAAAGGTATATTGGTCTTCCATTTTTCTGACAGGACTATTGACATCTCAGCAGTCTGTTATTTCTATAAAAGGATTCCACACCATCTAGAATTTGTTTGAATTCCTGTACATTGGAAGACTGATTCTAAATCTAGTTTTAATCTACAGTAATCCAAATAATTCTAGATTGCAGCCTTTATGAGCAATGCTTCCTCTCACTTTATGGTCAATCTAGTCTTAAATGCAATGAAAACATTCACAATTTGGTGGGACGCATTTCCTGAAAATGCCCCCTCTTTATTTGCCTTCACAGTAGCCTACATAACAGTTGGAATATTGTTTCTCTGTGATTAGCTTTTTCTTCCCTAGCTCCATTCTGATCTTTTCAGAAAAGTTGTCAAGCATTGCATCTGGCAATTTCTTCATGTAAAACAACAAGCCATGTTCCTTTCCAATAGGTTCTATAACTTAGCATTCTATGCCTACTATTCAGATGGAACACATCTTCCATATTCAAATTTATTAAGTTGTGTCAAAATCCAAGCCAAATGAAATCCTCAGCATTGCTTAAAATTCATTGCATTACATTTGGGGGACTGAAGTAAAGCATCACAAGAATCAAATGCCATCATGGGACACTGTTTGCTTAAAAATTACATATAACATGTAGCTTTCATTGAAATTGTAAATGTTACTTTACTTCATAAATCTCTGGAAGTAGTACCTTACTTCTTAAGGTACTATTCTTTTTAAACCACTTAAGAAAACTGTGGCTCTTCTTTTAATAAGAATAACCATAAACTGTATCATAAACATTCCACTGCAAACTTCTTTAATGATAGACAAAATATCTCAGTTCTCTTTGAATAAAGAACAAATCACATAATATCTATGTTAGATACTTTTCTTGTAGGTCAAATTATATGATACAAATAGGGAATTACATTGTTAATCAACTGTCATTTGCATATTATCCATGCTATCAATCAATCTGTACAAAATGATTAAAGGGGATCACAACAGCAATATAGTCTTCTATCAAATCTAATGAATATTTTCTATTAATATAATATAATTTGCATTTGAAGTATGAAAAATCACCAGTCACATGGAATATGATCATGGTCTCTATTCATATATTTCATATATGTTAAAAGGTCTCTGACAGCAGAAGCTGGGGGAATAAAAGACTTTTCTTCATAGCTGAGTTAGGAAAAACCACCAGTTCTGAAACCAAGGGAATTCAATCAATCACTCAATCACTCACTCACTCAATCAATCAATAATTATTTGGTCAATGATCAGCAAAAACAGAGTTAAGCAAATCAATACATAATACTAACTAGCAAAATAAATCACAGAATATACTCTGTTTTCCCCAAAATAAGATATCCCCTGATAATAAGCCCAATCGGGCTTTTGAGCGCATGGCAATAAGGCCAAGCGCTTATTTCAGGGTTCAAAAAAAATATAAGACAGGTCTTATTTTCGGGAAAACATGGTAACATTCACTCCTCTATTACTATGTTAATCCTATCGTCACCTGGGGGATAAATCTAAAACATTAACAGTTACAAAATAAAAATTATATATCTTGTACAGTTAATAGTTAGGATGTTTCAAACCAAGCAGAATTTTAAAAGAAAGGTAAAAATGAGCAATTGTATCTTGATTTCATTGCAGCAAACCAAAACACAATGGAAAACTAAACCCAATGCTAATGC
This sequence comes from Pituophis catenifer annectens, assembly GCF_029215685.1. Classification (NCBI taxonomy): domain Eukaryota; kingdom Metazoa; phylum Chordata; class Lepidosauria; order Squamata; family Colubridae; genus Pituophis; species Pituophis catenifer. Next base: position 239,026,772 of record NW_027256882.1, read on the forward strand.
TTCTTCTGCCAACAAAACATGCTATGTTCTTATTTACACGGTGCAGGATGTGCTAAAGATAGAGGTTTTTGGATTGTCCAGCTTTGTTTCTCTCTTTTTCTATCAACTGTCAACAGCTAACATTAAAAAAAAATCATCAATGATCCTCATTTATGTAGGATGCAGAGGAGCTGAGTTTTAGCAAACAAGTACATTTAGCCTTTGTTAAAATTTGCTCTGGATTTGTGTTTTTGTTCCAGAATAGTGTTAAACCTGTTTTCAAATGGTGCCTGAACAACATCTGATAGATACAGGAAGGCTTAGACCAAGAAATAGCAGAGAAATGACTGGTTTATCAGTATTTGATACAAATCCCCTACCAGGGATTGATTTGGGAACTTGGGAAGAGTCCAGTTTGAAACAACCAGATTTTCCTGCTACCTGAACTAGAATAACCCTGGAGGATAATGCCTAACAAGGAAAGTTAGATGATGCTTTCCAAAAGTAAATTAGAGGTGTTACTGAACACTATGTATTGATTACTGCTTGGCATTGCTTTACAGTGAACCAATGAACCATTTGGAATAAAATGAAGCATTTGGAATGAATATTGGTTCAAACTTCAAAAGATACACAAAAGCTTCTAAGCTTTTCTTATTTCATTTTTTTAAACTCAAAAAATAAAAAAGGTGAAAAGGACAACATTTATGTAAATAGTTTGTCAAAGGTTCTCAGCAAGGGAATTAAAAGAGATTAAGACCTGATAGAGGTAGGGCAATGAAGGAGGTTTGCTTAGTTCTTCTTATTTGTTTATGCTTTATGCTAACTTGATTTATTGAATAAATAGCTCTGTTGTTATTTAGAAATTAGTTGTTTCTTTCTTCTCTACAGTTCTCCAAAGCCAAAGAAAGACTTACTGAAGTATTAAAATGGTTAATTTAAAATTGAATGGATATAAAATAATGTTTTTTTCTAAAAAGATATGCTTTAAAGAAAGTTTTAAAATGTTTAAATTTGAATTCTAAAAGGGGAGGCTGATGAACAATTTTTAAAAGAGGAGTTAAAGAGTGTGAGGGAGTTTTGAATCTTGTAGTAAGTTAGTATATTTTAGCTTACGTTTGTTTAATGCTATACCCTGTTTTTGCTCTGGGAAGTTGGGGGCGGGGGTGGGGAAGGGGGGGTTGAAGGTTGAGTGAGGATAAAATGGTTGCCTAATTTTTAATAAAATTAAAAGATAGATAAATGTATTAATAGAGAAGTAAGAAAAGTGGGGGAAATGTTATATTAAAGGAAATGATAATATTAAGATATGATAAATATTGGAGGAGCAAAAAGAAGACACAAAAGATGTATTCAGAAGATATATTGAATGATTATGTATTGTTTGTTTGTTTGTTTATAAAATAAAAAAACTTTTTGAATTAAAAAAAAGCTTCTAGGCTTTACTTATTTGATTTTTTTAAACTCAAAAAATAAAAAAGGTGAAAAGGGCAAAAACTATGTAAATGGTTTGTCAAAGGTTGTCAGCAAGGGAATTAAAAGAGATTAAGACCTGATAGAGATAGGGCAATGAAGGAGGTTTGCTTAGTTCTTCTTATTTGTTTATGCTTATTCACTAACTTGATTTATTGAATAAATAGCTCTGTTGTTATTTAGAAATTAGTTGTTTCTTTCTTCTCTACAGTTCCCCAAAGCCAGACAAAGACTTATGTGTTGAACCTAGGACTGCATCTAAAACCTTAAATCAGTTACTAAAATAAATGATTATTAACATGAGTGGTTTCTAAAAGATAACTGTCATTAGAAAACATTTCTGTAATCCTGAAAGGAGTTGTCAGTCACAACTTCACAATGTGCTGTGTGAGTGCTGAGCAGATGGTCGAAGGATTTCCTGATCTTCTGGGGAAACATGTCATTTTTTAGAGATGGAATAACTCAACGGGTAGCAGATCCTACCAACTGTGGTGCTTTATCCTCTTGAAGAGCATCTCCCCAAAGATCTGTATGGTTCTCCCCTTGCAGCTATCTTGCAAGTTGTAGAAAATCTGGCTTTAATCCCAGCCTGAGTTCATGGTGGCTATCATGCCTCTGTTAATTTTCTTTTGATATATCGGATTGTTTGTTTTGGGTATGCATGTGTTTTGTTTTGTTTTTTCATTTAATTGTTCTTTACAGGTAAGCCACTTGGAGGTTTTGGCAGTCGGTCTAGATAAGAGGAACCTAAACCTTTTGCCATTATACCTTCCTTTAGTGCAATGTTTCTCAACCTTGGTAGCTTGAAGATGGGTGGACTTCAACTCCCCGAATCCCCCAGCCAGCGCTACTGGCTGGGGGATTCTGGGAGTTGAAGTCCACCCATCTTCAAGCTACCAAGATTGAGAAACACTGCTTTAGTGTAATCTGGAAGTACCCCCTCTAAGAATCCAAACAAGAAAAATGAATATAAATGAACAATGAAAACAGTATAGGTAGTTCTCTACTTACAACAGTTCATTTAGATGAGAGTTCAAAATTACAACGGCCCTGAAAAAAGTGACCATTATGACCATTTTTCACACTTACGATCATTGCAGTATCCCCATGGCCACATGATTAAAATTCTGATTTTGGGGGGGGGGGGGGCAACTGGTTCATATTTATGACAGTTGCAGAGTCCCGGGATTATGTGATCTGCCTTTTGCAACCTTCTGACAAGCAAAGACAATAGGAAATCCAGATTCACTTAACGACAGGGTTACTAACTTAAGAACTGCAGTGATTAACTTAACAACTATGGCAAGAAAGGGCATAAAATGGGTCAAAACTCACTTAACAAATTTCTCATTTAGCAATTTAAATTTTGGGCTCAATTGTAATCTTACGTCAAGGACTATCTGTACAATGAAACTTGGGAAAAGGTAGATTTATTAAATGTTCTTCATGCTTTTTCTGGACTCTATCTGCAACCTACTCAAAGAAGATACAACTCACAGTTTGGGAAACCCTGCTCTAGATCCAAGCAAGTAAAGAAATAAAATCCCAGAAGGAGATTTCTGGGATTTCTCACAGGTCTCCCACTTCCTTGAATCTAGGTTTCTGGCCTCTAGATGTCCATATGGGCATGACCATCCTTACTAGCATGATGAAAGGCTAGCTATTGAGGTCTACTAAGATTACTTAGTTAATGGATAATTGATCTCAGAAATGGTGGTATCAAAGCAATACACTGAAGTGGATTGATCCCAGCATATTAGGGTTCCATAAAGGAAGATTAGCCCTTTATAGAAAGAGAACTTCTGTTCAGTGCATAGCAGTGGAAGAAACTAACATAGAGAACTGGTAAGGTGCCAAGTGATTTAAGGAAAGTACATTTAAGAAGGAATAACCAGCAAATTGTAGACTAGTCCTCTGGCATCCATCTGGGAAAAAATTTAGAGCATGTAATAAAGAGATCCATCTGTAAGCATTTAGAAATAATGGGGTACTTGCCAGATGCCAGCATGGACTTGACATTTTTTCCATAACATTTTTTATTAAGGACTATCTAATAGAGAATGCTAAAGATACAATATGTCTTGGCTTCAATAAAGAATTGGACAAAGTATGCCATGACTTTCTGATTGATGTTAGTTAAGTGTGGTAGGGGTAATATGACAATTAGGTAGCTACATAGTGGTCTCAAAAATCACACTCAAAAGGTGCTCATGAAGTGTTCCTCACCATTTTGGAGACAGCTTTTAAAGATTGGTCCTAGGTTCTCTATTTTGCATTAAGCACTCTGTTTTAATGGCATTCCTGTCCATTTTTTTAAACAGAGGAAAAATAACAAGGAATGCTGTTGATTCTAGAGAAACCATGTTGAGGCATTTTAGGCTGGCTTTAAATGTAAAATGGGATGGTCTCAGCTCATAGTGACTTAAATATTTCCAAAAGGGGAGAGCTAGCAACTTCTTTCTTCCCTTCTTTGTTTCTACAAAATGGAAAAACCAAACTAAGAAAACAATTACAATATGAGTACAAAGTGGAAAGCAGAACCAGCCAACCAAAACCAATTTTAAAAAAGGAATACTAATTGTGTATATGCATACAGATACATTTAAATATGTATGTAATTTTGTCAATGTAACCATTTTAAATATCCATATTCAGTGTTCCTGTCCAAAACATTTGTATAGTCAATGAAAATCCATTAATAAAAAGATTAGTCAATTTTGAGAACATGTTTAGTGCAGTATTAATTATGAATACATTTTCCCTGTAGAATTTTCCAGATCTCTTTGTTTGCGGCATTACATTTTCAATAAAGATATTTTAGCATATTTTGTAATTAGCATTCATCCAACAAGAAAAGTCTTTGGTAATCCAGTGTGTTGTAGCAACAAACTAAAAAAATGAACAATAGGAACAATAGGAACCATTTCTTTAGGTAGGTAGATTTTATGTATTAGGAAATATGGAGCAATAACAACTTGTGAATGTTGTGCAACTCTTCCAAATTCCTGCAAAAATGTCCAGTCAATAGCATTGAGTGACTAGGAATATCCATTAAAAATACTGAAATCTTAATGGGGCATAATATTGCTCATGGATTTTTTATGGTCAGTTTTTAATGATTTGCCTGTGTGGTTCAGATTCAATACCCAAGTCCATGTGCTATGGGAAACTATAGCACTCCCACACACACAAAACCAAAAATATGGATTTGGTATGCAGACAACACTTTTGTTATAATAAAAAAGAAACAACATGTAAGAAGAAGACACATGAAACAAGTAACAAAATCTTCAAATGAATAAAATTCACAAGGAAAGAAGGAAACAACAACACACTATCCTTCCTGGATATCCTCATTAGCAGAGAAAACAACAGCAAATTAGAAACACAAGTCTATTGAAAAACAACCCATACTAATCAAGTGTTTCATTATCAAAGTAACAACCCAACTCCCTACAAAGGGAGCTGTGTAAGAACATTATTCAGGCAAGTATAAATGTGCTGCAGTAACCCAGAATGCCACAAAAAAGAAACAAATCGCCTTTACAACATCGTCCAATAAAATGGTTACCCACACAACTTTATCAAAATGTGCCTGACTAATCAACCCATCACAACCAACAGAAGCAATGAAAATATAATACTGTCATACTTCAAAAATGTATCAAAACTACCAATAGGTTATTACTGTCATATGACTTCACTGTACCACACAAACCAACCAAAGCTCTCCACAAACTTTAAGTAAACCAAAAGAGCCAATAGCTCCATTCCATAACTAACAGGAGGAGAAGGAGTCATTTACAACATACAGTGTAAGAACCCCAATAGTGATTTTGTAGGACAGACAAGCTGAAATTTAGCAGAGCACATCCAGAAGACACAATGAAAACTCTTTAATCTCACAACACATGCACAACCTCAACCAAGTTTTCAACTAAGAAACTGTGATCATCCTAAATCAAGCTAGTTTAAAAATTTTAGGGGATACTTCGAAGCTTGGTTCTCAGACACATCAGATGTCAATAAGGTAAAGGTAAAGGTTCTCCTCGCACATATGTACTAGTCGTTCCCAACTCTAGGGAACAGTGCTCATCTCCATTTCAAAGCTGAAGAGCCAGCGCTGTCCAAAGAAGTCTCCGTGGTCATGTGGCCAGCATGACTAAACACTAAAGGCGCATGAAACGCTGTTACCTTTCCACCAAAGGTGGTCCCTATTTTTCTACTTGCATTTTTTACTTGGAAGCTTGGTTCTCAGACAATCAGACATCAACAGACATATAGAAATAATTTACACATTTACACGCCATTCAGAAGATACGATTAAAAATGCTAAGAAGAAAACAAAAGAACAGAACACATATTCTCCAGCTATCAACACAGTGATAATCAGAGATTAACACCAAACTATTAAGAAGAAAAAAGTACTCTAGTCAAGGTACCACCAAGGAGAAAACCACACCTCCACCAACACTGGCAGGGCAAGCTGCTGTATATAAACAAGGAGCAAACCTCACACTCACTGATGATATTACTTATTTGGTTAATGAAATGTTCGTAAGCAAACAACAAAGCTCAGAGATCACTGAGGACACCACAGTTCGACCCTGACCTACATATATCCTCTTCTATTGGATATAAATAGTCTTTCCAACTATTTCTCATGATTACTATTCATCACCATTTATTCATAGACAACGTATCATTCTACTTTGTCTATACATCTAACAGTTTTATTTATTTTTATTTTATTTTATTTTATTTCGAATTTATATACCGCCCTTCTCCCTGAGGACTCAGGGCCTTGTACAGCCAGAATTAAAAACATAAAATACAAATATTAAAAACAATTAATATATATATAAATTTGGCCCAAAAATTAAAAAAACACAAACCAATTAAAACCTTTAAAAATTTCTTCTTAAGCCAGCCCGGCTTGCTGGAAAAAGTGGGTTTTAAGGGCACGGCGGAAGGCACTGAGGTCTTGGATTCTCCTTATCTCTGGGGGAAACTGATTTCAGAGGGTAGGTGCCCCCACAGAGAAGGCCCTCCCCCTGGGGGTCACCAGCCTACATTGATTGGCTGATGGCACCCTGAGGAGGCCCTCTCTGTGGGAGCGCATGGGTCGATGGGAGATCATCGGTAGCAGAAGGCGGTCTCGAAGATAGCTAGGCCCGATGCCATGGAGCGCTTTAAAGGTGATGACCAACACCTTGAAGCGCACCTGGAAGCCCACTGGGAGCCAGTGCAGCTCGCGCAGGAGCGGTGTTACACGGGAGCGCCATGCTGCTCCCGTCACTACCCGCGTTGCTGCATTCTGGACCAGTTGGAGCCTCCGGGTGCTCTTCAAGGGGAGCCCCATGTAGAGAGCATTGCAGTAGTCAAGGCGAGAGGTGACGAGGCGTGAGTGACTGTGCACAGGGAATCCCGATCAAGAAAGGGCCGCAACTGGCGAATCAGGTGAACCTGACAAAAGGTCCCCCTGGTTACAGCCGTCAGATGTTCCTCCAAGGACAGCTGCATATCCAGGAGGACTCCCAGATTGCGAGCCCTTCTGTGGGGGCGAAAGACTCGCCCCCAATAGTCAGTGATGGAGTCAACTGACTATATCGGGATGCCGGGAGCCATAGCAACTCAGTCTTGGAGGGGTTGAGCTTGAGCCTGCTCCTCCTTAAAAGTGATTGCACAAAATATTCATTAAACATTCCCATCTTATTAAAATGGCTTAGGGATGAGGTAAGTAATTCCTGCCAGGTTTCAGGATGATCAAATATATGGCATATATAACAGTATATGTGTGTGTGTGGTATATGGGAACAGTGAGGTGGAGCTTTCAGGAAGGTATACAGGAACAGAAAATCCAGGCCTTGGAAAGAATCCGTTGTTACATCCCCTAACCAGGGGTGAAATCCAAATTTTTTTGCTACCGCTTCTGTGGGTGTGGCTTGGTGCGTGTGGCTTGGTGGGCATGGCAGGGGAAGGATACTGCAAAATTTCCATTCCCACCCCACTCGGGGGCCAGCCAGAGGTGGTATTTGCCGGTTCTCCAAACTACTCAAAATTTCTGCTACCAGTTCCCCGAACTACTCAAAATTTCTGCTACTGATTCTCAAGAACCTGTCAGAACCTGCTGGATTTCACCCCTGCCCTAACCCTCACAGCTTCAACCTTAAACTGTCTATCGTGGACCTCACCCCATTCCTAAGAGGTCCATAAAGGGGGTGTGCCTACCATCCCTGTCCTATGTCCCCATTTATTTGTATTCAGTTATTTTGTTCATATCCATGTTTATATTTATACCTGCTATCTTGTACATGTTTGACAAACTAATAAATACAAAATAAGAAAATAAGAAATTAAGACTGCTTTGCCTTGGTTCTTTTTTGTATAAAAGGGGCAGAGCAAAACTAGCAGGTTTTCAAGATTCTGCTATTAAATGATACAACGAAAAAAATGGCATTCCTGAAAGCCTTGCTGTGTCTATTTTTGTGATCTTGAAGAGCTTTTTGTTGAGAGATAGGCCTTTCTCTGAGCTCTGAAAACTCTTTCTGTATGCATACCAGCCACTGAAGACTTCCATTGCTATTTACTACTTTAAAAAGCCCAAATTTCTAAATAAAAAGTAAGACACAATTTCCTCAACTGAGTGCTCTAGAATCATCTTTACTGCAATATTTTTTGCAATCCTTCATATATTAGTGATTAGAAAAACATTAATGCAGAGAATAATTTTTTTAAAAAAAGATGTAGAGCTCAGATACAAAAAACAACAACAACCTTGGCTACACTTCTATATCAGTATTTGTCCCCACTTGAGAAAGTAAATTTGGCATCTGATTAGATTCGGGAAACACAGAAAAGTAATTTCTTGCTTTTAGCTTTTTATTGTTAATGAAAGATGGAATTAGTTTGGTAGCTGCCTAATTAAACTACAGCAGCTCACATTCCCATTATTATTCTGGCATGGCTCCTGCTTTAATGGGGATTTGCTTTAAGCAACTAACTAACCAACTAATCAAGAATTCTAGTGAGTGGAAACAAGAATAAATTTAAACAAAAAATGCCTTTGCTTTTCTGGATTAAATATTTAATTTCCACTGCAGACTAATACCGAGAATACAAGATAACTGATTTTAGAAACTGTGTTTTCGCATTCTGCAACAAACCTTGTTTCTCCATGTATGCCAAATATTTCTGCCTTTCAATATGTCTCAAATAAGTTTCAGCCAACTCAAATAAATTCCATGTAAGTAATGTTTTACTCTTTTCAGTAGCAGATTGAATTTCCTTCTAAAATACGGCACATTTGGTTCCTCATATAAACCAGATGATATAACCTTTCATAAATAAATGTTTTTTATTTGCATGGAATAGAATAGAATAGAATTTGCATGGAACAGAACAGAACAGAACAGAACAGAATTCTTTATTGGCCAAGAGAGCAGCCGGTTTTTATCTTCCTGTAGGATATGTCCCAGAAATTCATATTGCCAAAAGACAAATAACCCAAGGGAATGATAGCAAAGATTTTGCTCCACTAAACTTGTTTAACAATTGAATTTCACTTATTTGCACTGATTTCAAGGATCAGAACTAAAAACACACTTCCCCATTTCTCTTGACACAGATGTGCAAATGGATCTATACTCCACAGAGTGTTTGTGCACTTTGCTTAGACATTGCATTAACTTCACAGGATATCTCAGGTGTCCATAACATGCAAATCTGGCATCTGCCAGACCTCTTGCCCTTCCTTTTCCTTTCTATGGCTTTCCAGGGGAAGGAGACAAGAAGGTGAATTTGTAATTCAGTAAGCACCTCTGGCTTTCCCCGAGTCCCTCGGCCAAATGCTTTTCTCTGCTGGCAGAAAAACGAGCATTCAAAATAGAGGTCTTGTATTTGGAAACTCAGACATGTCTTGAATTTATGTCTTTAAACAAGCTTCTTTTTCTTTTTAGTCTTAACACTTTGTCTTGAGGGAAATGAGTGCTTTCTGACTGGCCATTTTCATGGTGGTAGTCATCATGTGAGAGCTACCACAACACTTTCTAAAAATTCCAAATGTGACCACAAACCTGAAAAGGCTGGAGATGCTTGCAGTTCCCTGTTGAGCACAAGCCTCTCTAGTCTACAGTTTAGTACACAGGGCAATGGCCTGATTTAGATCATGTTTGCTCAAACATAAGTGCATCTGAGTCCATGCCTCGGCACACATATTTTTACTGGCATAGTTGCCATTGCAGTAAACCGTTTTCACACTGTTTTGGGAACATAAAAGGGCTTCTGACTACATTATTTGGCTTCCTTCTGTCCCACTAGGTCGGGTGTCTGCAACCTGTGGCTCCGGAGCCACATGTGGCTCTTTGGGCCCTCTGCTGTGGCTCCCTGTTGGATGATCCCACCACTGGCTGGCCCCAACCCTCACCTTCCCCTTCCAGTTACTCCTTGTCTGGCCTGAGAAGGTAAGGGCGACGGCAGGGGATGGAGAAGTGACCTGGGCAGAGACAGAGAGATACAGAGAGAGGGGGAGAGAGAGAGACATACAGAGATACAGAGATAGGGGGGGAGAGAGAGGGAGGGGGAGGGAGGGAGAGAGAGAGAGAGAGAGAGAGAGATGTCACATGGGTTTTGTGGTTCACGTTGTTTTTTAACAACCAGTTCTCTGCCCTAATGACCGGCTGGGTAGGCGTGGCTAGGGGGGGGTCATGTGACTGGTAAAAGTGAGTGATGTCGAGTTGGCCACGCCCACCGAGGTTTTGTGGCTCCCGGTGTTTTCTTTTCTGTGGGAAATGGGTCCAAATGGCTCTTTGAGTGTTTAAGGTTGCAGACCCCTGCACTAGGTAGACCAGACCAGGAAATCAACTCCACGGGAAAGCTACAACTACTTTTATTGAGACTTGCTATACTAACAGAATCTTGCAAATCTGATTGTACTACGTCTCTTCCACCTTCTTTTACTCCAGTGAATTAAGCAGCATCTATCTGAGCTGCTTTCAAATCTTGTTGTTCTGGACTTAAAAAGTATTTCAGTCTTTTTTTGTTTTGTTTTGTTTTGTTTTTTTTTTTGGCCTAGGTAACAGTTTCTACCTATTTCTGTCAAAGCCATATTCTTTACCGTCTATACTTCTTGATGTGCTTTCATACTATGAATGACCATATCCAGATCACTCTGGAAGGAATATCATTTGTACAACATGAAAGTACACCTGAAAGCTGAAGATGGCAGGCTGATTAACACTGAGCCAAGGGTAGGCCACCATTAAGCAAAGCATAGCAGTGAGACAGGGAAAACACAGAATAACAGAATTGGAAGGGACATTGGAGGTCTTCTAGCCCACCCCTGCTTATGCAGGAAATCCCATACCATTTCAGACCAATAGTTGTCCAATCTCTTCTTTAAAACTTCCAGTGTTGGAGCATTCACAACTTCTGGAGGCAAGTTGTTCTACTGATTAATCATTCTGTCAGGAAAGTTCTCCTTAGTTCTAGGTTGCTTCTCTTCTTGATTAGTTTTCATCCATTGCTTTTTGCCCTGCCTTCAGGTGCTTTGGAGAATAGCTTGACTGCCACTTCTTTGTGGCAACCCCTGAGATATTGCAACACTGCTATCATGTCACCCCTAGTCCAGAAGTGGGTTGCAAAACCCATCGCTACCGGTTCACTCGTGTTTGCGTGTGCTTGCGTGCATGTGCTGCTTCTGCGCATGCGCAGAAGCATCCGGCATGGGTGGGCGGAGCCTGCTGCTACCGCTGCTACCAGTTTGCTGATCCGAGTAGAACTGGTAGCAACCCACCACTGCCCTAGTCCTGCTCTTCTTTAAAATAGACATACCCAATTCCAGCAACTGTTCTTTATATATTTTAGTCTCCAGTACCCTAATCATCTTTGTTGCTCTTCTCTGCACTTTTTCTAGAGTCTCAACATCTTTTTTACATCATGGCGACCAAAACTGGATGTAGTATTCCAAGTGTGGCCTTACCAAGGCATTATAAAGTGGTATTATGTAGACTATTGTATGCAATCTGATCTACCTTTAATATATCCTGCTGCCTCCAGATGTAGATGGATAATGTCTTGCCTCTGGTTTCATGCCATTCATGCTGAACTCCAGATTCAACTGCTAGTCCATCTGGTTTATCTGTACAACACTGGCAGTGGAGAGGTAATATGGCTTTGACACTTCATTTCAAACAGCAAAGTGCCTCTGAGTTTCCCAGAATGGAACTGTTGCTCAAAAGGAATTTTAATTTAAAATTGAGTAATTACATTGACAATGACTGATACTACTAGCTCTCTAGGTTTCAAGCAAAACTCTTTCCCTGCTCAATCTGGAGATCTGGATATTAACATTTTTTTTAAAAAAAAACCCTGATGGGCAGAAATTGATCTGTATACTCAGCAGCCTCCAGTCAATTGCTGAAGTAGCAAGAGTCACACCGGTTAAATACATATAAAGAGAGAATTTTGCCATTAAGTCTTTCTGCATAGGATTGCAGTATTAACTGCTCCATCTAAAATACAGGTAGTCCTATTTACAACAGTTCATTCAGTGACCATTCAAAGTTACAACAACATTGAAAAAAGTGACTAATGACCGTTTTTCACACTTATGATCTTTGTAGCAGCCCCATGATCATGTGATCAAAATTCAGATGCTTGGCAACTGGTTCATACTTATGACCGCTGCTGTGTCCCAACGTCATGTGACTACCTTTTGCTACCTTTTGACAAGCAAAATCAGTGGGGAAGCCAGATTCACTTAACAACTATGTTATTAACTTATCCACTGCAGTGATTCACTTAATAACTGTGGCAAGAAAGGGCGTAAAATGGGGCAAAAATCACTTAGCAAATGTTTCACTCAACAACAGATATTTTGGGCTCAATTGTGGACGTAAGTCAAGGTCTACCTCTAATACCAGTCGTTTGCAGCAAGGTGTGGTCTTAACACCTGAGAGTTATGGAATGGACATCAAGAACCATTTCCAATGATAACACATTCCTTCTCTTTTGTCCTTGGACTTTCCAAAGGTATCTAAATCCATTGTAAGCAGTGGTGGGTTTCTACCAGTTCTACCAGTTCGTCCAGGTTTGGGTGAACCGGTAGCGGCAATCATGAGCTGAAAGTGAACCGGTTTGCTCTGACTGTCAGCTGGGCCTTCCCACCCGCCCCTGTATTATACCTACCTATATTCAGTCATTTTTAGCCCAGCTGAAAGGCGCAGCGGATTGCCGCATCTCAGCTGTTCCAAAATGCAATGCGCTTGCGTAGATCACAAGTTTGGGGTGTGTGTGAATGAAGCAAGTGAAGCACATGCGCAAAGCAAACCAGTGGTAACACCGGTTGAAACCCACCACTGGATGAGAGAATAGCTTAGAGAAGCAAAATGCCAGATAACAATAACTAGTGACTTACGCTAGTAGACAAAGCAGGAAACCAGATTGAGACAAGGTAGCAGAACTAGATTGCTATTGTGAAATGCTTTGACGTGCCAAAATTGTTCTATATATGTTCCATGATATTTTTACAGCGATCGTAAGTTCGAAATGTTATCACAGCATGATTTATTTAGGAAAAGGCACTGAATCATTATATTGAAGTAGGCAAAAGCCATGAAAATGAATGAAGATATAGAACAGCAGGTAATATTTTGTGCCAAAAATAACATTCTTTTCTGGCCTCATTTTCATTCTGAAACATGTGTGGCTTCTAACTGGGTAATACATTTAAATGTGACTTTCATAACATTCAGTTGTTCTATCAGATTCTAATGATTTTGATTAGTGGCACACAATATACATCTGGGGGATGAAATACTTTATTGCTAACAGGCCACCAAATTATGTAAGCCAAATGGGTGTTGGTTATCCCAACCACCAAATCTCCATCAGCTGTTTAGTTTTGATAGAAATCAGACCATGTCAGTCAAATATTTCCAAATTTGGAATGTGGGACACTACAAGGTGAAATGTTATTTCTGGCAACTAAAAATAGTTTCTGGGTGATGTAAAAAGAAAAAAAGAAAATTCTTGAGTCACATGAATTGCTTATGTGCATTATTGGCACCTTTTTAGAACAGTTTTTACATAGATTTATGGGGAAATCTCATAATGTTAAAATAAACTAATGTAATATTCAATTATAAATCCCCACCACCACCATATGTGTTTTGTTATTTGGCTATATTGAGTGTGGGTAATTGTTGAGAGAATTAGTTTGATAAATTGGAAAAAAGTATTACTATTTAGCATATAAAGGACTGGATTAAGGAGATGGGTAATTTATTTAGTTTATAAAGGCAATCTTTTCTACCAATCAAAAAAATAATACAGTATGTTTCTCTTGGTTTAAATTTCATTACATATTAGGACAATACAATCTCATCCTTTTTTAAATTAGATGTTTCAAATACAATGTTTAATGTTTGTCTTGAAGAAATTTCCAGATCGCGAATGCAATTTTTACTTAATGCTGTTTTTCTCATACAAAGATTTGAAAATAACTTTTCAAGTCACAAAGTCCTGTGCTAGAATTTGTATGATATGCTGTATCATTGTTTAGGATTGGAATTTTTTATTTTAATTATTTTTTTAATTTATTATTAAACCTGTATGCCATCCATCTCGCCAAGGTGACTCTAATTGATTTACAGTGATTTTATAATAATATTATGCATCTTATAATAGTATTTTATTCTGATTTATTTTACTGTCTATGTTCTCCATTATTTTTAGACTCTATTATACTTATTGTTTTTCTGTAATAGATGTATGCATGCATATATATAAGAAAGATAAAGGTTCCCCTTGCACATATGTGCTAGTTGTTCCCGACTCTAGGGAGTGGTGCTCATCTCCATTTCAAAACCGAAGAGCCAGTTCTGCCCGAAGATGTCTCCATGATCATGTGGCCGGCATGACTAAACACCAAAGGCACATGGAATGCTGTTACCTTCTCACCAAAGGTGGTACCTATTTTTCTACTTGCATTTTTTATGTGCTTTCGAACTGCTAGGTTGGCAGAAGCTGGGACAAGTAACGGGAGCTCACCCTGTTACGCGGCACTAGGGATTTGAACCACTGAACTGCCGACCTTTTGATCGACAAGCTCAGCGTCTTAGCCACTGAGCCACTACATCCATATATTACTATTTATTACTATTATTATTTATAAGGTAGTAGTTTAGAGAAGACTGGCTTAGTATGAAAAGCAGTTGAGCTTCTTGAAGGAAGAGCTCAAAGCAGCTATAATGAAAGCTGGAATTTATAATGAAAGCTGGAATTCTTAGATATCTCAATGCTATGCTCCATCATTAATAGGAAGAGGAAGGATTTGTTTCTTATCCCATGAGACAAACAGGACAGTAGCTCCTAAACCTTTATAAGAATTCAGTCTTTGATCCTTTCTATATTATACTGCTCTAAAAGAACAGGTTACTTATATTCTTTTTTTCCTTCCAAGCTGTATTAATTCATTTTGATGAAAGCGAATAGGGATGGATTTTTTAGTAATTCTTTCAAAGGAGAAAGAATTACTATGAGAATCTCTCATAGATAGAGGATGACTTTTTGCAATGATTTCGTTAAGAAATGCCCAGGATTGTGTGTTAAAGTTCTGTTTTATCACATACTCTTATTTTATATAGTGCTCTTCTTTTGCTCTTTTATTTTATATAATAAATATATACACATACATATAGACAACGTTTAATCTCAAGGGAAGATTTCTTGACTGCTCCCAGAGGGTGTTTTAGGAGCAATGCTACTACCATAGCTTATGGGAAGTGCTACTCCTGAGAAATGGTAAGAGAATTTCTTATTCTGTAAAATAATTGAGAAATCACCCAGTCATCTTTTGAGTCTGCCAATTTAGTTCAGGTAGTCCTCACACTCATGGGCGCTTGAGTGCTTGCGCACGAATGCAACCGTTTACGCATGCCACAGACACCAATCACATGCTTCTCAACTGGCTTGCAACAAGCAGAGCTAATAGAAAGGCAGAAATAAAATCATAAATCACTTCCAATGATTAACAACTGAAGGGGAAGTGAGGTCGTAAGCCCACTAAAATCATGTGATTTTTCCACTTAACAACCAACAGAATTGGTGGTCAATTGTGGTCGATAACTAAGGAATACCCATACAGAAGTTTGAAGGGCAACCTGTGCGCAGCTCCAGAATAAACTCACAATTTTGCTTCTTTGTCTTAAAAGAACTGGCATAATGATGCCAGTGTCTATATAGATACAGCTGTTTTCTATAGAGCTGTGATGGCAAACCTATGGCATGCTTGCCACAGGTGGCAAGCAGAGCTCTCTCTGCAGGCACACCAGCTGTCACCCCAGACCAGCTTCACAGCGCATGTGTGCACCTCCCACTGACCAGCCGGTCTTTGGATCTCTGCCACGCATGCGCAGGGCCCAGGTTGAATGTGGAGGATACGCATGCACATGTGTGAAGGGGCAGGACACACACGGGGGGGCAAGGCACACATGTGGGGGTGGAGCACATGCACTCAGGCACTCACATTGCATCTTTGGGGTTTGTGCGTGTGCCCCCCCGTACCCCATTTTGGCCTTCACCAACCTGGATGCAAGCCACCCTCCATGCATGTGCCCCCCCCTGCACATCTACCTTGGTCCCCGCGCATGCACGGCAGAGACCTGAAGGCCAGCTGGCCAGCAGGAGTCACGTGCACATGTGCGGTGGAGCTGGGCTGGGGTGACATCTGGTTGCCCACAGAGAGGGCTCTGCATGCCACCTGTGGCACGCATGCCATAGGTTCGCCATCACAGCTATAGAGCAGTAAGAAGCAATTCTCTTGCTATGCAAGCTGTTCCAGGGGCAACTTTTTGAGAAAGCAATCTTTTTGAGTTGAGAAAAGCAGGGTGTTTTTTTTTTGAGAAAGCAGTCTTCTTCTTTGCTTACGTAAACAAATCTACTAATATACAGCACTTTGTAGTATGCTTGCTAGTGAATTTGTTTTTTTCCTCCATTAACCTGATGATGATAATGTTTTTGTTTTTAACATGTGTAATCATAATTGCTTTTTAACAGCAGTAGCTCTAATTGAACCAATTAGTAGTGTCAGGCTTTTCCCCCCCTCTTTAAATGCGTCAAGCTGGGACTCTGGATGGGTATTAGAAGCAAAAGAAGATGAGAAGATGGAGGGCTTCCAATGAGTGGCAAGCAGTTGGTGTCCCATATGTCACACATTAGAAGGTTCTAAACAAAGCCAAAGGAAAGGAAATCTTAGCAGGACTTCAGACATTTGGATCAGTAGTAAGTTCCTCTAAGTGGTGGACCACAGATCCAGGCCTTGGAAATAAATCTGAGTCATGTGAACTAGGTTTGTCTGCTTTCTAGTGATGATGTTTTCTTCATCTACAATGCCTAGACCAGGGGTGTCCAACTTTGGCAACTTTATGACCTGTGAACTTCAACTTCTAGAATTCCCCAGCCGGCCATGCTGGCTGGGGAATTCTGGGAATTGAAGTCCACAGGTCCACAACAGTGGTGGTATTTAGCTGGCTCTATCTGGTTCAGGCGAACTGCGGGAGCCTCCGCCCACCCGCCCGGACGTCATCACGTCCTGTTTTTGATGCTGTGTGCATGTGCAGAAGGCTCTGCACATGCACACTTGCTCACATTTGCAAACTGGTAGCAAAGGTAAGTGAATACCACTGGTCCACAAGTCTTAAAGTTGCCAAGGTTGGATTTCCCTGGTCTAGATATTTTTTTCTTTGTGGCTTTTGTATATGTGGACAAAAGGACTAAGCATGAAAGAGAGCTACACAAAGACAACCCAGCCTGAAGATGCAACCAAATTTAAGTCACGCAAATGAATTTGTTTCCAAGAAAAGTTCTCTATGAAGCATCCTTTTGTTCAATATTGTTCTTTGGTTTTCTCAAATATATTGATATTTCAGAAAGCATATCTCATCTGCAAATTTTATAGGAGCACCAGCCTCAGATCAAAAACTCACTCATAATTGTGATTATTTAGACCAAAAGATGTATGCTCAGCTAAGATAAATACTTGCAAGTTTGTTTAAGCTCTTTCTGTTGTGAAATAAGACTAACAGCTATCTTACAGCTACCCGTTTATCTCAAAGTGGTCACATTTACTTTTCTCCATTATCTTTGATACATCACATGAGATGCTCAAACGGAAGCTCCAGGTGATTCAGAAGCAAGTCAGACCAAACACTGATGGGAACTTAGATTCACTTCTAGAACTGTTCCTCCAATAAGCAGATAACTCAATCTAAATCTGAGCATGAGGGACAAACTAGCAAATTTTTCCACTGAAGGTCCTCTTGGAGAACAGCTGCCTGATTTTAATCATGGAAATCCCAGGCCTTCCTCCTGCCCAAACATTTGTTTTTTTTCCAGAAGTTGTGCTTTTGTGATTGAAAGGTCAGAGAACATCTTGCTTAACTACAGTCGTTCTTTGGGCATCTGCTTCCATTTTTAATTCCCTGTGATTTCCAGATGGCACTTTGAGGTCGAGCTTTACCTCAAACAATACATGCAGACTCATTATCATCATCAGAAGGAGAAAGATAATTAAGTCAATGTTTGTCAGAATTATGTCTCAAATGCTACTGTTCCAGAAATGAAACAGGCTGTTATCATCTTCCTGACTGCCTTATCAACAATTGGCAAAAACAAAATTTAGAACGCATTTTCACTAGATTCTTATATAAGTGAAACTTTCTTCTTCTTGCTATTGTTATTGTGAATGTGAAACTAATTTTATAGAATCACAGTTCTTGTACCTCCCATCTGTATTTAGTCTCTTCTAAAATACGTAAAGAAAGTCCTAAAATAAAATGCTCAAAGTCTGACAATCAGAAAGGCTCAATGGAATGGAGATTATAGCATTGAATTTTTACCCCATTACCTTTTGTGTTTTTGGATTGTTTTGGTACTATTTTTATGAACTTGTGTAACAATTAGTGCTGCATAATAAACAAATTTAAAGAAAATAATCCGATGCAATCAAGTTGGAGCAAAGCAGAATGATTTTTCACTTCCTGAGGCCAAGTATTTTAAAGAATATCATTTCTTTAAGATGATATGAGGAGAAGAATATCAGAGCATTTCTCATGCTGATCTTTGTACAACTCTAAAAACTATAGGTGGAACACCTCACTGGTCTAATCTATATAATAGACTAATAAATAATTGTTTGATTGACTCCATCTTTAGATCATCCAACAACTACATTCTTCAGATAGCTTAACATCAATAACAAAATAGAATAAAATATTAAAACTCAACTGAGAACTATAAAAATAGGTTTGGTGGGGGTAAAGTAGAAGGAGTAGGAAAAGAAAGGAGTTCTTGAAACCAGAAAGAGTTGCCTGAACAAAAACCTCAAGATTTGTGGGAAAGCAAACAAGACCAAAAACATAAAAGTTTCTATTTGATCTATAGTATATCTGAATATATTTTGCTTTCTCCTTATTCTATATATTTATATACTTTTCTTATTTCCATAAAACACTTCTGTTCAGCTGCTTTGCTGGGTCATTTGTTAAATTGGGAGAAGGAAGGAGGGAAAGGAAGAGGGGAAGGGAGAGGATGGAAGGGAAGGGAAGGGAAGGGAGGGAAGGGAAGAGAAGAGAAGAGAAGAGAAGAGAAGAGAAGAGAAGAGAAGAGAAGAGAAGAGAAGAGAAGAGAAGAGAAGAGAAGAGAAGAGAAGAGAAGAGAAGAGTGCTTCTAATGAGACCAAGTCATGGAGCACAGGAAAACAAATGTTCTGGAATCTTCCTATATTATTTCTTCATTCATTCTGATATAAACATGGAATCTGCAGAGAAAATTAGTGCCTAAGCTGCATATGTTCTTGGTTGATATGCTAACTTCTTCTCACAGAATTAATTATGTACAATCTGATACATTTCTGTAGCTCTATAGGAATTTACAGCTATTGTCACTTGATATGCCAGACCCTTAAAACTAACATTGGTAATAATTTAAACTTGGGTATACAGACAAAATTCTTGTTCCCATTATAGATGTGTTTATATCGAACTAGTCTAGAGTAGGCAATTTTGGAGCCATCTCCATATTTGGAATTTTGAGAAAAGGGTGTTTTCCCAACATGACTACTAGGACAGACTTTGTTGTTGTTGTTAGTCGCGAAGTCATGTCCGACCCATCGCAACCCCATGGACAACATTCCACCAGGCCTTTCTGTCCTCTACTATCCTCTGGAGTCCATTTAAGCTGATGCCTACTGCTTCAGTGACTCCATCCAGCCACCTCATTCTTCTTTTACCCTCAGTCTTTCCCAGCATTAGGCTCTTCTCCAGTGAGTCCTTCCTTCTCATTAGGTGGCCAAAGTATTTGAGTTTTATCTTCAGGATCTGGCCTTCTAAAGAGCAGTCAGGGTTGATCTCCTCTAGGACTGACCGGTTTGATCACCTTGCAGTCCAAGGGACTCGCACTTACTTATTCACAAAATGTCTGCCATGGTGAGGCATGGCTAGCCACAAAATATTGAGCAAAAACATAACTTCTAGTATGTTTTGTGCAATCCCAATAGATTTTGAGAGGACCAAAATTATCCCTGTAAAACAAAAAGGGGGGTTAAAAGTTAGTTTTCACTTTGCAATAGGCTAGCTTCCTATGTACTTCTTTTATTTAAACATTTATGTTGGATAGGAAGGTCGGAAGCATCAAGGCAGTTTCACATTCCCTAGACCAGTGTTACTCAACCTTGTTGACTTTAAGACACATGGACTTATACTCCCAGAATTGAAGCTATTCTGGCTGGGGAATTCTGGGAGTTGAAGTCCATGTGTCTTAAAGCTGCCAAAGTTAAGAAACACTGCCCTAGACTAATACTAGTCAAATGTATAAAGTTATTTTTGGGCCTATAATACTTGCATTTTGGATGCAAACTAATCTAGCTTTTCTATAAATTTAAACACAACTTTCCCAAAGGTGCATTTCTCAATTAGTTTAAGTATAATCCAAGGTTCACTTTGTCCTGTTCAACTTAAGTAAGAAATAAATATTCTGGAATCCCTGCATAGTCCTTTTACACTGGGAATGTTTTGTTCCCAGGGGAGTCAGATGTTCATCTGCAACAGTGAAGGCTGCATTCTTTCTTTGCACAACATTACTTATTGAGGCCATAGCTCAGCAGAAAGAGTACTTTTATATAAATGTTAAAAAGTTATTTTCCTGATGTTAAAATATGTGTGTGTGTGTGTGTGTGTGTGTGTAGTCAATTTTTGAAACAATTTTATATTCTAGAAATGAGAAGATGGAACAACATGTTTCTATATTATCTAGATTTAATGATGATTAAGGACTGAATAAATCTCATGTTGAATGCTATGTGGTTCTTATTTTTAATTTTTTAGTTTTTAGTTCTTTTATGTTTAATTTATTCTAATCACTGTAATTATGTAGCTTTTTAAAAAATTTACAGTCACTGCTGTATCTTTGCTGTTGTTTCTTATATTTCGCCAATATTTTGTGTTTTTAAAAAATCTTTAGCACTACATTGCAAGCAGGTACGCTATGTTTCTTGCCATTTTAGGAACCATACTTACAGTTCAGGGATGGGTTCTACTTACCTTTACTACCGGTTCGCATTGCGCCCGCACGTGCACAGATCACCTATGATGACATCTAGGTCAGTGGGCGGAGCCTCCTGTCGGTTTTACTACTGGTTCTTGTGAACCAGTCTGATCAGGAGGGTGGGGGTACCACTGTTACAGTTACTGAACTTTACTATGAACATTGTTTCATAAATGGTGTGGGGGGGGCGGGAGGCAATGGATGGATGGACCTAAACCTATGGCAAAGCAATGCCAACTTTCCTCCTGAGAATTACTTTTCACCAAAGGGGTAATTATTGTGTGATTTTTAAAAGTTCCATATTCTTTATTCTTTATATGCCATCTGTAATTGTAACATATTTGCAAAACGGCACTTGACAAGCAAACGGCAAACAATGTACGTTGCTATATGATTGGAAATATACCTGATTCAACAATGTGAGCAGTCACAATTGCCCATTGCTCTTGAAAGCATTTTTAGATCTCAGCCCCCTCAGGGAGCCTATTATTATTATGCCCTGCTGTTTTTACTTCAAGCATCGCACTCAGCATTCAATTCTGAAAGGCAAACCATTGACAGCTTGCATTCAACAAGGCCAAGCTCTGGCAAATACGCTTGCGGATGATTATGCATCTGCAAAATCTATTTTTCCCTACCCTCTGACATTCAAATTATTCAGAAGACATGTTTCCTTACAGCACAAAAGTATATGATGAATGGATGGCATCTTTGCCATCCAAACCCAAATGAATGGGCTAGATTAGAGTGTGCTGAGCAAATTATGTCATTTAATCTTGCCTGTAGTTAAAATGGATTTCTGTCTCTCTTTTTGTGAGGCTTTCTATAGCAGAATTCGAGAGTGCTACCTAGCCTTTTGGGTATAAAAAGCCTTCTGTGCAATGTTTGTGCTTCTTAACCAATGCTATTTATATTGCTCCAGTTTTAAGCAAAGAAAGCACTGGTATAGGAGTCAAGATTAGCTTGGAGTGAATAAGGATAACATGTCTTTCATTTTGGAGACTCTGTATTTATTCTTCTGAGGAGTCCTTCTTGCCATCAAGTAGTTAACGGCTGCTGAACTGTTTGGCAGCAAGCTTTAAAATTACTGCACAAAATGCCTACATAATATCTGACTTGTTTAATGTTGTACTTACAATTTTAAAAGACTTTTACACATAAAAGTTGGCTCATGGTTATTTTAGGAGACAGTTGTGTGAAGTTATGGTGCAAAACATATGCCTTAAGTGTGAAAAGAGGCTTAAGATGACATTTGACCCAGTAACAAGCCTGACCCCTCCCAGATCAGACAGTAACACTTGTCTGTATAAAGGTGCTGCATTTGTAATTAAAAGTTAATGCTGCATTTCAGATGGTCTCTTTTTAAAGCTCGATGTGCTTTACGGTGTGAATATGCAGTCAGAAGTAAGTAGCAGGGAATTCAATGAAGCTTAAGGCCAGACAAATAAATATGCATAGTGATTGTAGTCATATAACTGAAGAGATTTTATTAGTCTGTGCTTGTGGTTTGTTTATGGAAGTTTCTTTGAGTATAAAATAGAGAAAGCAGTACTGAGTGTTTGATGTTGTTGATACGATAGAAAAACAGGATATAAATATATTCTTTGGGCAGGAATATGAATCTAACAGGAAGCAGGTGTATAGAGACAATATTATCTACTAAACTATAGTCTAATCCAGGAGTGTCAAACTCACATTACGTTGTCATCATGTGATGTATCACAACTTTTCTCCCCTTCACTAAAATGAGGATACGGGTGGCCAGTGCGTGACGCATCTGGTCATGTCCCACAGGCTGCGAGTTTGACACCCCTGGTCTAATTAAAAAGCAATTAGATCTGAGCAAACAAACTTGGTTTGTGGGGCTGCACTTCCTCAGCCTTCTACTCTCAAGAAGTATTAATTACAACTTGCAGAATTTCTACTTGCAGTCTCACCCCATATGGATTTGCTGGTAGGAATATCATGGTCTAAATGAGATGAAAAATAATTAAAAGCGCCATTGGGCTGAGTAATAAAATGAATTCATTTTAAAATAGAAATGCAACTTTTTTTGCATTCTATTTAATAAAGATAGCATGTCAAGAAGAAAAAAAGATGATTTAGTAACACTTGCAGCAGATAGCTGTTTATCACATGATTCCATATCCCACAAGGGCCTGAAAGAGTTAGAATTGATGATGATGAAAAGACAACAATATCCAAGAGATGAACAAGAAAATTGAACAAGCCATTGAAGATGAGGAATGAGGAAAGTTATTCAATTCATCCAAAATTAATAGCTTTCCATTTTTTTACCAAAATAACTAAAAATCCAAAAGAAATTCAATCAGCTAATGCATTCTCAGAAGGGTAAAAATTAACAAAAGCCTTTATTCCTAATACACACACAGCAACAACAGACACACAAACTTCTCCATCATCATGTCTTGACTGGCTGCCCGATTCTAGTCCATGTTTTAAGCCGAGAATTGCAAAATCTTTAGCTTTCCTCATACCAAAAGGGGAGAGTCTGTGAAAGTATTAATACTAAGAGACCTTTTGTCTCACCACAGGTGTCCTTTTGCATTTCCCTGTCCTGTGTAATATAGTAAAGATCAATGGCATAAGGGGAAAAAATGGTTCAGATCTATATCAAGCATATTCAGAAAACAGCAATGTGAAACAGTTAGTGGTAATGAGCCTAATAAATCCATTCTGAAAGTAGCTTTTTAAAATTCTATGTAAAACCTGAGTCATAAAGGATCTTAACAAACCACGAAGGAAAATAGGCAGGAGTATTATGTATGTTCACCACCTTGAGTTACTTACAAAGTAATTAAGGAAGGAATTTTTAAAAATCTAAAAAATAAATAAATGATAATAATAGAAGAAATGGACCAATTTGATTTTAAGAATGAAACCATCCTCTGCACATTTCAAAACCCTACTAAAAGAGGCATGGAAGCTTTGGAAAAGAAATACAAGTTCTATGTGTGAACTCAAGCTTTCAATCCCTACCTTCATGTTTACTACTAAACAGAAAATTGTGTTCAACAACACAAAAAACATTTTGGCTTCTAAGTGTATTGGATGTGCATCCCATACCCAGTAATGAATAAATTTGTGTGTTTTTTTTCAATTCACATTATCCAGATGCTTAGAATGGCAGACATGGGAGACAAACATATTTCACAATTATAAGAAGAGATTTGGTTGCTTTTTGGAGAGAAGCTGGGAAATTATTTTTATTACACATTGTTTAGCCCATTTATTTCACTATACATTATTCGCAGAGGAGACAAAAAGGAGGATATATCAATACTGATATCATCAGAAATAATGAGAATAGGTGATTTTTCCAGTGACAGTTAGCTGTCTAAAATGCTTCCCCGCCTCTCTCTGTGCATGTATAATTAAAAACATCTCTCTCTTTATCTAGAAAGAGATCTTCCCTCTATAAATGCTGTGATAAACAGTATTAATCATATTTCTATGCCACCCACTCTCCAAGGACTCTGGGCGGCTTACAACAAAGACAGTATACTAAATAGCATATTGCCCCCTAACAATCTTGGTCCTCATTTTACCCACCTCGGAAGGATGGAAGCTGAGTCAACTTTGAGCCAGTGAGATTTGATCCGCTGATCTGCTGAACTACCAGTCAGTTGAAGTAGCTGCAGTACTGCACCCTAACCACTGCGCCACCTCGTAACTTTAATTTATAGACTTTCAGATTAACATTTTAATTTTGTTTTGTAATTTGAAATGTAATAATTTAATATCTTTCCCTAGGTTTACATATGAAAAATATAAAAATATATTACATGATTAAATAAATTAATAATATATTTCTCTAAGGAAATTATATTAGAAGAATAGAGAGAATTATGTGCCACAGGAAAGTGTTCATCTGTATGGCTGATTAAGTAGCTTCAGGTTGCGTGGAACTAAGAGAAAAGAAAGGATGGCACCTTATTTTAAAGATTACATTTATATTTGGAAATTGATATGAATGCCACCATTACAGCACATGCATTCAATTTTAATTCAGCAGGAATAAACACTAATTATATAAGAGCGGCATGGTGGCTTAGAGGTGAAGATGTTTGCCTCCCGCTCAGAAGGTTGATAGTTTAATCCCAGGCAACGGCAAATGTTTCTCTATCAGAGTGCAAAGACAAAATATCTGTTGTGAACTCTGCATAGGCATCAGGAAGGGCATATGGACAGTAAACGCTCAGTTCCATTCAGTCACCCTGAGGTGAAGTCATAAAAAGAAAAGAAAACACTAATGTTACAAAATAATGTAATCTTTTTTCATTATGTATCATCAAGTTGGTATCAACTCTTAGCAACCAAAAGATATATTTTCTCCATGATAATTTGTCCCCAACCTGGTCTTCTAGGTTTTCCAGCCATCACTCCATCACCACTGTAAAACTGTAAGACAAATAGCAAAACCATCTTTTTGCTACTTGTCCTCTTCTTCTTCTCTTTCCTTCTACCTTCATAACATTAGACCGTTAGACTCAAATAAAATGTATGTAAAGTAGAATAATAATTTGAGTCTGGTCGTATCTATCTTGAGTGAAAACTCAGGGTTTATTTGTTCAATTATCCATTTGTTTTATTTCTTGGCTATCCATACTATTTTCAGCAGCAACAACATTCAAAAGCATCAATACTTTTCTTATCTTGTTCCTTCAAAGTTTAACTTTTGCTTCTATAGAATATAACAGGGAATAACATCGCTTGCACTATTTCACTCTTTGTAGGTGTAGACAAATCATGGCATCTGAATATTTGCCAAAGACTTCATGGCTGCTTTATCAAGTTCTGCAACATATTTCTTGACAGTTTATTCCTATAGTATTTGATATCTTCATTATCCAATGCAATGGTTCTTGTCACTAGCTTGACTTCAAGATATTAACATTCCAATAGATTCTACTTTCTACTAGACTGTTTCCGGCTATGCCCACACATCTCAATTAGCAAACAAGAAAAATAAATAATAATTGAGTTATATCTACCTGTTACTATTGCCTTCTTGGGGCATCCCAGCTCCTATTGAAATAGCTCAGAATGTTACTGGCTGTCAACTCACGTTAACCAGCATTTACTTGGGGCACTCTACTTTCAAACAACCTAGACTTAAGAATTCCCATGACAATAATATGGCCAGGTTCCAACTTCATAGCAATTTTTGGCATGTAAAGTGGACAAAAATGTAATTGAGAGAATGCCAGTGATGAGTCTTTAATAGGTGTTGCTTTAGGTACTGTCAAAAGTTTCTGTCTTTACTTAAATTGTTTTGTCAGAGCTGTGATTTAGGACAGTGATTGTAATCTTCTGCTATCCATTCTTCTAGCTCCATCCCTCCAACAAAGGTCCCTCTGAAAACGACCCCCAAGAATAATGTACTGCTGAAGCAGCACAGTATATGGTCTCTTTATTAAGACCATGAAAAAACTGAATTTGATGGGTGACAAGTTTGTTGGTGAAAGATGAGATTAAAAGTGGTGAACTTTGGTAGATAAGAACTGCTGGAAAGAAACACAGAAACTACAGCCTGAAATTGTTGAGAAAACCCAAAGCCATTTATATTTTTTAAAAAATCACTTTTTAAAACAAAGCTGTGAGACCATTTGTCCTTTTTAAAAATGAATTACTTTGTAATGGGTTTTGATAAAGGGCAGGATATCAGATTACTTACTTTTTTGATATATAATTCTCACCTTCAATGTAAACTTCCCTGAGTGTTGGCACTTTTGCTTACCACCAAAATCTATAAAATGTGAAACATTATTGTGCACCAATTTTTACTTATGCCCCTTGCCTTTCCTAGATATGGAACTGGTAAAATACTGCTTCCTCCATTGTGTTCATCTTTGGTTTGAAAGACAAGGAACAACTGCTTGGTAGAAAGACCTGTGTTTTGTCTACAGGATTTCTGAAGTTCACTTCTTATCTCCAATTAACAGGGTCAAATCAAATTATTAGAGGCAGTACATTTTCAATTCTAGTTGTTGGGGAATTGAATATGAGATGCTACTCACTATTGACTTTTCAAAAGCCTGTAGTTCATGGGTCTCAAACTTGCGGCATCACATTGCCATCACATGACATATTGTTACTTTTTTTCCCCTAGGGTAGGCTTGGCAGTTTGGGATGGGCAGAATGACCCATGTACGGTCATTTTGAAAACAAAATAGTAGATTTTCTCAGGTATTTTCAAATACAAAGAAAAGAAAGACATGGTGACTTTTAAGAAGTGGAAAAGATGATCACATTCTTCCATCACATAAAATATATCCTACTGTACAATAACTCCATGTCTGAGGATGGGCAAATTTTGGTGGCTTCAGGTTATATTCAGCATCTGTGAAGGAGTGAATGGATGAGAAAATAGTAAAGTACATGTGCTAGTATTGGTGGATTTGTTTTATGTTTGTCCTAAAGCAGGGGTGGGCAACTGTGGCCCTTTTACGACCTGTGGACCTCAACTCCCAGAATTCCTGAAACAGCTTGGCAGCCAGCTAGATAATAAAGATGAGCTTTGCCAGATTGGGGAAAGTGACTCAGGAATTCTGGGAGTTGAAGTCCACAGGTTGTAAAAAGGCCACAGTTGCCCACCCCTGTCTTAAAGAGATCACAGAACAAATAGGATATGAAGAAGCAAATATCCGTCATCAACATTTTGCACTAATATTGGATGTTAATTTGTAAAAGATTTGTTAATTTGTTTTCTAAAAGCCAGATTGTTTCCATGATGATACTACTAACATATACCAATTTATTTTGAGTAGCTGACTTGTGATTATTACTCTGATTACCAAATTATGCGTTCCATATAGATTTTTCCCTTAGTAATTTTCTAACTTAGCTCATCTGCTGTAAGTTAGCGATAGGTCTGGTAATGTTGGGGCGTACAATATCCATGCCTAATCGCTTTGTTTTATTTTTTTCATTATGATTCCAGTTGTTCCTGCTAACATCAATTTTCTTCTTATTTACACTTATCTGCCATTATTTATTCTACCCTAGTTTCTGGCTGGAAAGGCAAAATGTTTCCAAAAATTGTCCTGACACATGTGCTGCTGATAAAAAAGAAAGTCGCACCATTTCAGCAGAGTTTTCAGTAACAAAGCAAAACTGAATGTGGCTTCAAGATATTATAACTTGGCATTTGAAGAAGTGAAGTCACCTTGTTAAGATATCTGTAGGTTAAGAAACATAATTGTCATTGTCAACATTATCTGCTCCAATTTATGGTTAATTAATAGAAACAATTGTTAAATATGACAGGTGTTTTATTAAGTTGTTGAAGGTTATCAAGGCTAAACAAGTAGACTCGGAACAAGCTAGTGTTATTAAGTGAAATTGATGACAACGAAAGTTAAGAGAGCTTATTCAAGGACAAAGATTTTATGGTAATGCTTTAAAAAGAATTGTATTGCTATGAAAATAAATTATGTCCAGGAATACTTGCTTCAATTAAAGTAATCACTATAAAATAATAGTTCCTTTTGCCAATTTGTGTTCATTCATGCAAAGAAACTCATTTGGCTTTTATTCAAGTACAGATCCTGTCAAATAAAGGCTTTTATAAAATGCTGGTGCCTCCTAACTTTCTAGTTGGACTTTTGTGGAAATTCACCTTTGAGAAAATGTCAGAAGTGATTCTGTATGAGCTCTTGAGTCACCTACTTGCAATAACTCCTTCATTTGCTCCTCTTGTTCCTCATTCAGTGGTCCATCAATTTAAATGAAAAGGAGTCATTTCTGTAATTGATTATTATGTTCATCATATTGTACTTCATAATTTAGATGACATGTTCTTTTTTAAATAGAAAGATCCCCAGCTACTAGTTTGAACAAAATAAGAAACTAGCACCTCATTAGATATTCTGTTGAAGGGAAACTTCCAAACCTTCTCTTAGAAGAATTTGTAGTAAACTTATTTTTCCTTCCTACAGCAAAACAGATATCCCATTAAGCAGGATATTTCAGAAGCAAGATTCTGTAGTCTCACATGGCTTTCTTTAACTAGAAACCACCTGAATGAAACAGGGGGCATGCCAAGAAAGTAACATCTGAATGTATAGACAGTTCTGTTTGGGGACATTATCTCTTTTCCTTCAGACATGAATATCGTTAAATGACTGGCTTCAACACATGAGGCACCCTGAAGGAAGGCAAAATTCTGTGGAAAACTCTGAAAATAGAACCTTCCTAAAGATTAACAAGCCTTATTCAACTCTGCAAAACAATCCTCACTCAGGAAAATAAGTTTTTTATGAAGCTGAAATGAAGATGTCTACTTACCTTTAATTTTTTATCCAGTGCACAGCTGGCAAATTGAGAAAGCTCGTTTGGGTGCTTGGAAAAAGGAAATTTTACTTTCAGTTTTCAACTTAATCTGGGTTCCTGGATCATTTGAACAAAATAATGCTTTTGTATTTTACCAGGATTGACCATCACTACTGTTATCTCAATGGATTAGCAACCCTTAATTTTATAATCATTTACTACCTAAATGATATGTTTTTTCATATTTTGGTCTTAAGTTCTCTAAAACCTGGAAGTTCTCAGTTTATATCTTTGGGGCAGTGGTGAAATCCAAATTTTTTTACTACTGGTTCTGTGGGCATGGCTTGGTGGGCGTGGTATGGCTTGGTGGGCATGGCAGGGGAAGGATACTGCAAAATCTCCATTCCCACCCCACTCCAAGGGAAGGATACTGCAAAATCCCTATTCCCTCCCACTCCTGGGGGAAGAATATTGCAAAATCTCCATTCCCACCCCATCTTCTTTGACTTAGCTGAGGAATTTAATTTAGTAGACATCTGGAGAACACACTACACCCAAATAAAAAACAATATACGTTCTATTCTAACCCTAAAAAATCATGGTCAAGAATTGACATGATGTGGGTAAGCAGGGTAAACCTTTTATAAAGGTTTTTCCATCTAATTTCTAGCAGATTGTGGTCTGCCCAAACATTGGGTGTGATTTCTGCTGACATAATTCAGCAGAAATCACACCCAATGTTTGGGCAGACCACAATCCGCTAGAAATTAGATGGAAAAACCTTTATAAAAGAGGAAATATGACATGGAGACTAATTTACAATTCCTGAGGGACAAGCAAAATACTGCGAAAGTAAAGGGAGAACTAAAATTCTTTTCTGAGGAAAATGAAAAGGAGCCAACTGCCCGAGGAATAACATGGGATGCAATGAAGGTGTACCTGAGAGGCTTGGCAATATCTTATGGGTCACACAAAAGTAAAGAAAAAAGAAAGTCACAGAAAGAACTGTTGGACGAATTAGGAAAAGTGGAGAAAATAGTGCAGCAAAATCCAGGCAATGAGGCAGCTAAAGAAAATTGGATGATCCTACGACATAAATTAAACATTCTAGATCAGGAAGAATTAGCATATAAAATAAAACAGACCAAACAATACTTTTTGAAAATGCAAACAAACCGAGCAGATGGCTCTCCTATAGGTTAAAAAAAGAGAAAGAGAAAGGGATTATATATCAGCTGGAAGATTCAGAAGGACATATTGTGAATAAACAAGAAGATAATTTAGAGATTACTCGAGAGTACTACGCTACTCTATATGAAGAGGAAGGAATTCCAAAAGTTGGATAAATACCTATCGGAAGAAACACTCCCATTAATAGGGGAGGATGAGAGAGAAATGCTTAATAAAGAAATCACAATGATGGAGTTAAAGATGGCAATATCGAAACTCAAAAAAATAAATCACCTGGCCCAGATGGATTCCCAGGAGAATTATACCAAAACCCAGATTTAGAGGAAATTCTTTTACCAAAATTGTTAGAAATTTACAATGAGGCCCTGACAAAATCCAAAATACCGGAATCATGGTGGGAGGCATACATTACACTTCTTCAAAAAGAAGGTGCGGATCTAAAACTGATAAAAAATTATAGACCTATCTCACTTCTCAATACGGATTATAAGATTTATATGAGTGTTATAGCAGGAAGGCTAAAGATAATTTTGAATAATTTGATACACAGTGACCAAAATGGATTCCTCCCTGGGAGACAGATAAGAAACAACACAAGGATGGTAATAGACATACTTGAATATTATGAGGCACACCCGAATAAAGAAATAGCACTGGTCTTTTTAGATGCCCAGAAGGCTTTCGACAACTTGAATTGGGACTTCATGATACAACAGATCAAAAAGATGAATTTTGGTCCAAATTTTGAAAATACAATAACCACAATATATGAAAAACAAAGAGCCAACATTCTATTCAATGGAGAATTGACAAAAAATTTTCAATTAGAAAGGGGGTGAGACAAGAGTGTCCCTTGTTACCACTTTTATACATACTAGCCCTAGAAGTCTTATTAAAAAGGATTAGAAATAATAATGAAATTAAGGGATTGACAATTAGAAAGGAGACGTATAAGACCCAGGCATTTGCTGACGATGTGGCCCTTATTATGGAGGAGCCATTAGAAACAGGTGTAAAAATATTGGAAGAATTGGGTAAATATGGAGAGGTAGCTGGCCTTAAATTAAATAAAACCAAAACTAAACTGCTAACTAAAAATATGACTGAGGAACGAAAGAAAGCATTTGAAGAAGCAATGGGGCTCCAAATAGCTAAGAAGGTAAAATATCTGGGAGTGTGGATATCGGCAAGGTGTTCAGCCCTTAAGGAAGACAATTATGTGCCCTTAATTAGAAATATTAAACAAGACCTAGAAAAGTGGGGAAAACTTCAGATATCATTTCTAGATAGGATCACAGCAATAAAAATGAGCGTGTTACCAAAGTTGCTATACCTGTTCCAAACTGCCCCTATCAAATTGGACAAAAAATTCTTCTCGGAACTTAATTCTACCATAAGAAAATTTAATTGGGGCGGGAAGAAACCCAGGATAGGGATTAGAAATTTGTAGGACAAAAAGGATAGAGGTGGGTTCGGACTCCCAATATGGGAAATGTATCACAAAGCAGTGAATTTGGTTTGATTGAAGGAGTGGGCAACCCTGGAAAATAAAAAACTCCTGACCCTGGAAGGCACGATCTACAGAGGGGCTGGCACGCCTTCCTTTGGGACATAGGGAAAAAAGCAAGGACATATTTTCATAGTCATAAAATAAGGGATACACTAATACAGACATGGGGCGAAATAAGGCGAAAACAATATACAAAAGTCCTGAGATGGCTCTCCACAATGGAGGCCATGATATATCCTAACTTATTGGAATTGGGGAAAATGGTCAAATATAAAGAGTTATTAGATGGGGGAGGGAACCTTAAAACAAATGAAGAACTGGAAGAACAAGGCATCCACATTGTTTGGTGGCCGTATGCACAAATAAAGTCCCGTTATAAAAAGGACAAGGAGGAGTTTGGCATTGAGATAGGTATTAACCGATTTAATAAGATATGGATGGGAACAGACAACAAAATATTAGCTAAATTATATAATTATTTGCTGGAATACGATATGATGGAAGAGGTGGTTAAGGAGCAGATGATATCATCGGCCAAAAACATCGGACAAAGTATAAATTTAAACGAATGGGACACAATTTGGAATAGCAACCTTAAAATGACTAGGGCAGTGACTTATAAGGAAAATCAATATAAGATGCTGTACAAGTGGCATTTAGTCCCGGCTAGGATAGCCAAAATATATCCCAACATGAGTCTCAATTGTTGGAAATGTGGCCATCACCAAGGTACTTTCTACCACTGCTGGTGGACCTGCCCCCAAGCAAAAAAATTCTGGAAAATGATTTGGAAATGGATTATGGAAATAATAAAAAATAATATTGAATTTGAACCGAAAATCTTTCTCCTGGGAATCCTGAAAACAGAATACAAAAAAAAAAAAAGAAGAAGAAGAAGTATCTAATTATACATATAATGACAGCGGCAAGAATAACCTACGCTCAATATTGGAAGGAGAAAAAATTACCACCCGAAGAACAAGTAATCAGGAAAATATTAGAGTGCGCCAAAATGAATAAGTTAACATTAGAACTTAACGAAAGAGAGAACACGGAATATTATGATGTGTAGGAGCTGTGGTACAAGTGGATAGAGAAAAGAAACAAAAAGTGAAGTTTGAGAAGTATAAAGGTTAACTAATAATGATCATAAAGAGTTAACTATTACCATGTGCATTACTGAATTAAGGTTATAATCTATGTAAACAACAAGTAAATAACATGTATATATGATCATAAAGATCTGTGCATTACTACTTGTAATAATATCCAAATCATACACAAGCAAGATGAATATTATGTAAATAATATGTAAATAATATGTATTTATATTTAACACCACGGAACCGAAAAACGTAGAATTGTATTTCTATATTTCACAATAAAAACCAATAAAAAAAAAAGATTTAGAAATAAGTGCTATAGCAAAATAATATAGATAAAATTTTGTTAAAGATTTTGTTAAAAATTGAACAAAATGATGACCAGATCAAAGCTTTGTTCCGAAAGGATGTAATTTGTGTGTTTGGAAAAAAATAAAAAAACTTTTTGCAAAAAAAAAAAAAAAATCCGCTACTGGTTCTCCTGTCAGAACCTGCTGGATTTCACCCCTGCTTTTGGATCAATATTACTTTTGGGCAGCAACCCAACAGACCCAGTTTCTGGATCATTCAAGATGAAATTAATTCACAAATATCTTTCCTATTGGATGAAATGGAATAGGTAGAAAAGTTGCTTAGCTGTGGCACCATCTTGATGTTTTTCCTACCTTTTTGTCCCACCTGCAGTTCCAAGTAAATAACTATTGATTAAGTTTCCAAGCCATTTTTTCCCCTGATGTGGTGTCAACTTGGTGGCTAGATGGGCAGCAAACAAATTAAAAAAATAAATAAACAAACTTCAATATTCTTCCCTGCATCAGTAGAGTCACATTTTTGGACTCTGCCAAAACATATACAATCTTATTCTAGAAAATAGGCAAAATTGAGTACACCAATATACCTTTGTTAATATACTCCTGGATATTTTCTCCCAATATTCTAACATACAATGTTAATGATGTTCAGTGCATTATACAGTAACATACAATTTATAGCTTTCATTAGTTTCTTGGCTCATCTTGTTTTAATAATAGGAACTTTCATTAAATTCCAACAGATGCTACGTTATTAGTGGAAATCTCAGCAGCTTCTCAAAACTACCATTTCTTTCCTTTTTATTTGCTAAAAATGTCATCAGTGATAATGTCTTCATTAGTGGGGGGGGGGGAAGCTTCACATTTTTTCATATTATGTCAGTTTGTTTCCAGGAAGAAAATATATTTTAACTACTCAGTTAATGAACATCTTTTACAATAGACGTTTACAGATACAGAAGGAAATATCTACATTATAGAAGAAATAATGTTCCAACATGAATATAATGTTATATTCATGTAATAAGACATGAATATAACATTACAGACACAAAATTAGATCAGAAACATAGAAACTGCTTCTATATTAAATTAGGAAGCCAATACAGTTCTCATGTTTCAAAAAACCCGGTAATGACTATGTTATTTTCCTGCCATTTTAATTTTCATCATAGAACTAATACATGAGAGGAGTCAGTGCTTAAAGATGCTGAGCTTGTCAACTGGAAAGCTAAGACCCGAGACCCACATGATGGTGTGAGTTCCCATTCCTACCCCAGTTCTAGCCCACCTAGCAGTTTGAAAGCATGCAGATGCGAATAGATTAATAGGTACCACTTTGATGGAAAAGTAACAGCATTCT
This sequence comes from Pituophis catenifer annectens, assembly GCF_029215685.1. Taxonomy (NCBI): domain Eukaryota; kingdom Metazoa; phylum Chordata; class Lepidosauria; order Squamata; family Colubridae; genus Pituophis; species Pituophis catenifer. The sequence continues at coordinate 239,061,599 of NW_027256882.1, forward strand.
ATGCACTTTTGGCATATAGCCATGCTGGCTACATGATCACAGAAAATGTATTTGGGCAATGCTGGCTCCTTTGGCCAAGAAATAGAGATGAGCACCATGCCCTAAAGTTGGGCACTACTGGACAGGGAAACCTTTACCTTTACCAATACATGGCAAATAACAATTAGCTGATTTTCCAAACTGATAAAAATACTCAAAAATGTACAATAGAATCCTTACCCAAAATAAAATAGCAATAGTAGAATAATTATAAATTCAGCCATTACAGGTTTGAGGAAAGAAATGAGATTTAATTGGTACAAAGCAAAAGTCCCTTTTTAAAAGTTTTGGTAAAAGATTCAAATTTTGATTTGCCCTTTGATACAAAAATCTTTTAAACCTGGTAAAATCTGAGCAGATTAGCAAAGTCCAGTTAAAATTCTAGGACTGCATCCAACATTGATGTAATGGAAATTTTGCTCGGTTTAATTCCCCTGAATATCTTCCAAATGCACTCCAAATATGGCATGGAAGTTCTTCTAATACACTTTTGAGGTGCATGCAATATGGTTGGGAAGGAAAAGAAATTTGTCACCTGCAGATTTCATCTGTCAGAAACTAGATTCTCTCTAGCCATGTATTTTATATGATCTATTACCATTAAGTTATATAAGAGGAAAAATACAGTTGAGCATCACAGTATAAATTTCTAGTGGTTTCACATAGATGTAAAATTGGAGGACTTAATAAGTTCAGGAATTTGCTATATTGCAAATGCATTTTCAGAATGCGGTACTTTCAACCAGACAGAAAGCTTAGAAGAATACCATCATTAAACATACTGAAATGTAATGAGATTTCAAATAAAATGAAAATAATTACACTATCTTACTCCTAACCCAGATGGAAAGCTTAGAAGAATACTGTGGTCAAACATACTGAAATGAAATGAGATTTCAACTAAAATGAAAATCGTTACACTACCCCAGAATTTATCCTGCTGTAAATCATCTTTCAGGGTAATTAAGACAATTTCAATTTCAACCAGAGGCTGAAACCAGAAGGCAGATAATGTATTATTAAAGGTAGTCTGGAGTATCTCCTTCATCTCACCGAAAAAGGCAATATTTGGTCACTGCTTGAGTCCTGGGAAGCCGCATTTCATTTTGTTTTATTTGTTTTCCAGCTTTCTCCAAACCACCTAGGAGCATTACCTCCTTCAGTGAATCATATATCACTTCCAGGATCTAACTTTTCATCCTGCCAAGAAAGGTGAAGTATTGAGCAAATAGATGTTAGTATATAACTCTCCAAATACTTAAAATATCTTCATGCTGAAGCTCTGGAAATCTTCCATGCAATAACACAGATTCCCACCTTAACAAATATTTACTTTTTGATGAAGCGGAAAAGATTCCGGGGTTACAAAGCACATTGTAACTGCCCTGTGTATTAAGGCTGCAACTGATACATGTAATCTTATCCATGCCCCAAGGGTTTAGCAGATACAGTATAAAAGTGCATACAATAGGAAGTGCTTATTTGGATTATCCTTGTATCCAACAAAAACTTCATTTTATAACAATTTTAAAAAATTATTACAGATTATATTATACATGTTGCAATATTTTCAGGATCAGACTCAATAAAGATAATAGAAGTTATAGGTTTAAATATAATTCTCTTTAATCATAATAGGCATTCTATATTCGCTGAATATTCAAGATAGAAGCAAGGAAAAATGGGGAGGATGGCTCCTTTTATATACAAGGGGCGGAGCCAGGAATGGGAGTGGTAAATTATGAATACATTAAAGCTCAAGTAATAAGTTAACCCCTGATGTTCCATATATACATTATTTACACATTAGAGAATAAGGCATTTACATCTGACAAATCCCCCTCTAAATGCCGGTTCGTTATACAACACCAGTTACATTCAGATTCAGGACAATATAATACATATAATTTAGAAGTTAAATATTTGTGTTGTTTAGAAGGTAAGGGTTTTGTTAATATGTCAGCTAATTGTTCAGAAGTATCACAGTGTATTGCTTTGATGAATCCGTCTTGAGATAGTTGTCTCACGTGCTTAAATTTTATATCAATATGTCTGGACCTTTGTCCAATTGCATCGGATCTAGAAATTTCAATGGCCGCTTTATTATCTTCATGCATAATAAAGGGTAAAGTAGGTTTCTTCCAAACATCTGTGATCAAATCATTGAACCATACAAGGTTATTTGCAGCTTTAGACAAGCAAACATATTCTGCTTCTGTGGTAGAGGTGGCTACCAGTTCTTGTTTACCAGTATACCAGTAAACTGGACAATCGTTCAATAGAAAAACATAACCAGAGGTACTCTTTCTGCATGATGTATCACCGGCCCAATCTGCATCAGCATAACAAGTAATTTTTGGTTCTTTGTCATTATTGGGTTCCAATATTAAACAAAAATCTAATGTACTTTTCAGATATCTTAAAATTCTTTTGACAGCTTCCCAATGATACAAGGTTGGTTTGCTAACATATCTTGACAATAAATTGAGAGGTAATGCAATATCTGGCCTAGTCCAATTAGATATATAAAGGAGTGAACCTATAATTGATCTGTAAAATGTGTTGTCTTTAAACTCAGGGGAAGATTCATCATTGTTTCTAAGAAAATCAGTTTGCATAGGTGTGTCACATGTTTTGGCATTATTTAAGTTACATTTGTTTAGGAGTTCAATGATTTTATCTTTCTGAGTAAGTTTGAATCCCCTTTTTGTTTTGTTAATTTGTACACCAAGGTATTTATTCACTCTACCTAGTGATTTCAATGAGAAGTGTTCGTTTAACTTATTTACAAAGATTTCCCTGCTCTCTTTATGCTTTCCAATATATAAAATATCATCCACGTAAATTAATACAAATTCAATATGATCATTACTCTTTTTTACAAAGAAACAGTTATCAGCAGTGGTGGCGTTGAAATCCATGGTCTTTAGTACTTTTACCAAACAATCGTACCATCTTTTGCCAGATTGCTTCAATCCGTACAGACTCTTATTTAGTAACCAAATTTCGTTCTTATTAGTGTATTGACTGTGTGGTGCTCTTACATATATTTCCTTATCTAATTTTGCATGTAAGTATGCAGTCTGTATGTCATATTGAAACACGTCTAGATTGAGTGCAGATGCTACTACAAGAGCTGTTTTGACACTCTCTGTTCTCACTGTGGGTGAATATGTGTCAGTATAGTCTTCTGGATATTTTTGTGCATAACCTTGTGCAACTAGTCTGGCCTTGTATAAGGTATTACCTCCTTCTAAATTCTTAATTTTATAAATCCACCTGGTACCTATAATTGTTTTATCCTTAGGTGCGATCGCAGGTGTGAATACATTTAATCCTTGTAAACTTTTCATTTCTTTTTCCATAGCTAGTTCCCATTTTTCTCTTTCTTCACGGGGAAGTTTCAATACTTCCTCATATGTATTAGGTGTTATTTGTTCCCCATCCATATGCATAATATAATCTTTGTATTTATTTGGTATTTGGTTTCTATTATTTCTAATATTTCTTTCAGGTTTGCTATGGTTGTCATGCAAATATCTGGCTTCCTTTTTTGTTAATGTGTCTGTCTTTATTTTATGCTGACTATTTGTCCAAGTTTTGGTTTTGTTCTTACTTTTGCTAATATTTTGATTTTCTGTTGTTCCTTCCTCGCAAGGTATATTATCTTTGCTTTTATTAGGAAAAATTTCATTAAGGTGCAACTTAGACCAATTGGCCTGCTCATGAAACACAGCTGTTCTGGATACTATAAATTTGTTATTATTATCGATGAATCTGTACCCTTTGGTTCCAGTTTCGTATCCCATGAATCTTAATCTCCTGGATACGTTTTCTCCCTTTCTCCTCAATTGTTTAGGTATGTGCACGTCTGCAGTAACTCCAAATATGTGCATGTGTGCTAATTTAGGTTTTCTATTGTACATCACCTCATATGGTGTCTTATTCACAATACTGGACCATGTTCTATTTTGAGTGTAATTTGAATAATGTAAGGCTTCTGACCAAAATTGTTTGCCTAAACCAGCATCCTCTAATGTGCATCTAATCATGGTTTGTAGTGTGGAGTTCTTTCTCTCTGCAATCCCATTTTGAAAGGCAGAAAATGGATTGGACGTGAAATGTAGCATCCCTCTATCCTTTAACCATTGGGAGAATTCTTTAGACATGAATTCACATCCCCTATCTGTCATAATTTGTTTTATTCTGATATTATGTTGTGTTTCTATGCGTTTGTAGAATTCCTTAAATTTCTGAAAGGTTTCATCCTTGTGCTTTAATGTGTAAACAAAACCATAGCGACTGTAATCATCCACTATTGTTAGGAAGTAACGTTTTCTATAGGTAATTGATGGAGTTAATGGACCAACTAAGTCCATATGTACCAAATCAAAAATATTGTTAGTTGATCTGTTAGATTTTTTTGGTCTAGGACTGGTTTTTAGTTTGGTGGATTTACATACTGAGCATTCTAAATAATTTTCACAATTTTTTATTTTTACACCTTCTGCGTGTTCAGTCATTTTTTGTACTACAGGAAAGCTTGCATGTCCTAACTTCCTGTGTAAGATATGAGCACACTCATCATGAATTGGTTTACCTATTTTTGGTTTCTTCTCATTGTGTGTATTTTTGTTATCATGATTTATTTTACATTCATCATTGTCACTGTTACTGACATTTTCATCATCTGCTTCAATACAATCTTCCATATTTGAATCAATGTTATGTAACCATCTTTCTTTGGTTATCAGATAGGGTAGACCCCCTTTTATCATCACAGTGCCTATATTTGTTTTGTTCTTTTCTATAGTTGCTTTCCCCTTTGAGAAAACTATATTGATGTCAGATTCTCTGCTTAGTTTTATAGCACTTAGTATGTTGTGAGGTATTTCTGGGATTAATAATACCCCCTCTATTTTCCCTAAACCAGGCAAGGTCACATTTCCTCTGCCTAATACTTGAACCTTTTCTTGATTAGCTACCTTTATCACAAACTTATCTTCTGTAAATGAAGATAATATACTTTTGTTATTAGTGGTGTGATTTGTTGCACCAGAATCAATAAGCCAATTATTGTTCTCATCTTGTTGTGTTTTGGTGCTGTCTTGTTTATTTAGCCCATTTAGTGACCCAGATTTTCTCTCTTTTGAATTTTCTCTACCCCCTCTACTTTCTCTGTAGTTTGGTGGGCTTCTATATTTGTGTCTATCTGTGGAAGATTGTCTGTAATTGTATTTGCTCCTATATTCTGGCCTATGTCTCTCCCTTGGGACTTTGGGACAGTCTCTTTTACTGTGTTCCCTGGATCCACAATTGTGGCATCTAAAGGCCTCATTATATTTATCTTGAAAGACTACTTTCCTAAAAGATTTGTGTTCTGTTTGGTTATTGGAACGATTTTTTCTTGAATTGTCTTCTGCTATCAATTTGTTAGATAGACTTTCTATTGATAAATATCCCAAATTAATGGTATCTAAGTGTGACATAAAGCTATCCCATGATGGATCAAGTGAATTGATAATAACACTTTTCATAGTTTGATCTGAAATCACTTCCCCCCTCAATTGCAGCTCAGCTCTTATTTTGTTTAGATTTATCAAATGTTCACTTATAGAAACCCCTGGTTTCACTCTAGAAGAAAAGAAATCCTTAGACATTCTTGTGGTTGTGGCTACGCTATCGCTGTGAAATAGATTAAACATGCATTGAATTATTTCTGATACAGTTAGGTTTGGTTTGATGCTATGATACATTGCAGGAGACACGCTAGAAATTATTATGAAAAATGCTCTATGATGTAAACAGTCTATTTTTAAAGTCCAAGGTCTTCTTGGAGGACTAGTTATAAAGAATAGTAAATTTTCTTTCATAAAAATAACCTGAAGCTGTTGGTACCACTCTTGTAAATTAATGCCATCAACTCTAAGTTTTGGGAAGTCACTGGGTAAGTTCCCCACATTATTCTGTCCATTACTTACAACCTGAGGCAGTCCGTGGTCTCTCAAGTGCAGGAAATTACAGAACGGCATTGGGATGCTTGTAACGAGTCTGCGCGGTTCTCTGGCCAGTTCAAGTCTTTCGGGGCCGTCTACGTAGTTTTGCACATGCGCGTTGCTCATTTCTTCTTTGGCGCCGTTGTGGAAGGTTCTCTCCATTTCAGCTCTCTCGATCCGCTCCTCTTCAGATGAGTCGGTCTCTGGCTCGGTTTTTGGGGCTTTGGTGATGGCGGCGGTTCTTCTCTTTCTCTTGTGTGTGCTGGCACTCGATTCTGTCTGCGGTGTAGGACGGAATCGGCATGGCTCTCTGGGCTCGGGTGTCGTCGTTTTCGAAGTCAGGATGGGAGCGTGCAGGTCTTGAGTTGTCGGTTTGATTGCTTGCTTCTTCGTTGATGTCTTAGAAATTTTCAATCTTGGCCCAAAAGCAGCAAAAAGTGTTTTCATTGCTGACTCTACTTGAGACTTTGTTAAATCGTCTTCACTTTCTGATTTTGGTTCATCTGAAGAGTTTGAGACTTCTTTTTCACTTTCTTCGTCTGATAGCGTTTTTCGCGCCAGAAATTTTGAACTGAGCGTTTTGATTGGCTCTGCTTCACTCTCTTTTGAAGTTCGTTGAAACCAAGATGGCTGCCGTTCAAAATTTCGCGCGGGGTCACATCTTTTCTTTTTTACAACTATTTTCTCAGTAGTCATTTCACTCACAGTTTTTTGATCTTTGGGTTTTTCTTTAATGATGTTTTTCTCTCTCGCTGCTCCGCTGTTCCTCAGCATCTCCTGGAGGTCCGCGATGAGGCTTTCATCATTCTTTTGGCTTTTTAGTATTTTTAATATTTCTGACCTGAGTTCGTTATTTTCTATCTCGATTTCTTCCTGGTCGTTATTTTCACTCATCAGTTCTTCTTCTTCAGTGGTGTATTCTTCGGATTCTCTCGAAATCGCATTAGTGGATTCGTTGATCATCTCTTGATCAGTTTCTATTTCTTTGCTGTAGGCCCTGGTGTTGGGCCTATCTTTCTTGGACATTTTTAATTACTTATTGAGTCAATTAACCATCCTCTGCTACCAGCTTGTTGCAATATTTTCAGGATCAGACTCAATAAAGATAATAGAAGTTATAGGTTTAAATATAATTCTCTTTAATCATAATAGGCATTCTATATTCGCTGAATATTCAAGATAGAAGCAAGGAAAAATGGGGAGGATGGCTCCTTTTATATACAAGGGGCGGAGCCAGGAATGGGAGTGGTAAATTATGAATACATTAAAGCTCAAGTAATAAGTTAACCCCTGATGTTCCATATATACATTATTTACACATTAGAGAATAAGGCATTTACATCTGACAATACAAGTAAAATTTATACAACTACAAAAATAGAGAAATATATTAAAAATATTTTTTTAAAAGTGCAGACACAAGAAAAAAGAAGGGAAAAAAAGAAAAATATAAAAAGAAACCAGCCTGTTCATTCCTATCAAGTATAATCAACATTAACTTATCACTTTCTCTTAAAATACAGCCAAACATCTCTTTATTCCATACTTCACTTCATTTTTTAAATTCATCTCTAGAACTTTATTCCACTCTTTAAAATAGAAAAAAATTCAGTAAGGGTTATCAGAAATATAAATATTGCAAAATATATCTATTACACTCAATCTAAATCCTTCCTTTTCATTTAAACATTCCCAAAATTACCATCATTATCCAGCCCTAATCAGAAAAGCCACTAAATCTCTTAAAATATCAACTCATTATTTTAACCTTGGTCAAATAAATCAATACTGAATTCTTTCTTCTTTCTGCAAACAATCTTAATTCATTAAGGAAAAGTCTAGCATCTACCTTCTCCAATTCTTTGTCTCTTCTCTTAAAATTTTTACCATAATCTTTGTCAGGCTCCCTGTATACTGCCAGCATGGCAACACTAACAAATTCCTCTTGTAATCCAATCTAAAGAAATAATCTAGATCGTTCAACTAATTTGTTATTTGTATATATTTTTTCCATTTTGACGTCATCATTTTTCATTTGTAAAACCATTTCTATTTCTTCTTTGTAAACCACTATTTTTCATTCAACATGTAAGTCACTTTTATTTAGTGGGGCGTGTTCCTCTTCAATAACGCCTTCTGATTCTGATATATAGAGTTAAAAATTCAATAACTTCCTGCACCCACAGATCAAATGTTTCCCTAAGGAAGAGTTTAGGAAAGCGTTTCTCCCTAGTCTTTTGGTGAGTAAAAGCAAAAGTGGATAGACTTGCTAGATTGTGTTCATGTGAGATTACAATAGATAGAATCAGTATTCCTAGTTATGCTTCTGGTCTGGATTACCTCACAGGGCTAACAGAAACAAGCAAACCAAGTTGCATAGCTACTCTGTAAGCAAATAATGACCCTAGTTTAACATTTTCCAGTTTTTTTCCATCTACACCTGCAGCTTTATTGTTTTTCAACTTTCTCAGCTGCATTTATGAATTGCTTTTTTTCCTTTTTCTCCCCTCAGACTTGAACATTTATAGCCTTTGCTTCAGTTCCAGTCTTCAGATATCAGTATCATTCTTATACAGATCACACACCAGCATCTGCTCACTTGCTTTGTCCCAAGTTGTTTCATCGCTTTTATTTTTAATACCGTTCAATCTGCTCGAGGCGCCTTACTTACTGCTCATCATTACTTCCAAAATAATTATATTTAATTCCCTCAAAATCACTTTGTGTTTTCTCTGCCTTTTTAATCTCAACCACTTCTTTTAAACTAAATTCTCTGCAACTATCTTTTTCTGTATAGGCATTATACAGGATGTTTCTCTTTCTTTTATTTTTCACAGGGATCATTCCCATACATGCATTTTTTCACATTCACAGCCTCTTTCATTTCATCATTGCACCAAACATTTTTTTTTCATACATTCATGCTCTTTGTGCTTCTGTAGCACTCTATAATTCTATTTTTTTTTGTTTCTAATCATTCTAGTAGAATCTTTTTCTCCTCCTAGATCACATTGATTGAGAATATTGCACATTTCCTGCTAAGCTTATCACTAGTTCTCACGTTGCCCTCATTATCTATTTTCCCCAGAAAGTTAGAGAAAATATAGACTATTTTAAGAGCCTTTATCATATCCATTCTCATATAGTGTTACCACCTACCAATAAGGATAATATCAGTTACTTCTGGTATATATTCATTATTATACTGCAAGCACAATTAAAGTTCAGTTATATCTCAAGCAGTAGTGGGTTTCTACTGGTTTGCCCCAGTTTGGTGAACCAGTAGTGGCGGCAGCGGGAGGCTCAATCCACCCACCCAGATGTCTGCACATGTGCAGAAGGTTCTGCGCATGCACAGAAGTACTGCACGTGAGCGAAGTGAGCACACGCCCCCATGCGCTCCCAGTTCCAAACTGGTAGCTAAGGTAAGTGGAACCCACTAGTGATCTCAAATATGCTCACTCTATTCTGTGTAACCTAGGATATCTAACCTCTGTAAGCTAATAAGAATATGTTCTTCATATTCCATTAACTAGGGGGTCCCAAGTAGACCATTATAAGAGGGGAAAATATCATATAATCAAGGGTCTGTTTTCAATGGTTATTCAGAAACTAAGCAGATGAGAATATGGGAATGTAGAAAGCTGCCTTTCTACATTCTCAGATATGATATTCTTGATCCAGAATAGATGGATCATGTCATTTGATCCATCTATTCTGGTACTGCCTCTGTTGGCTAGCATTAGAAATAGTTCTTCAGCTACAGTGTAACTGGAAATTCTGGAGTGAAATCTAGCATCTCAGCATACTGTAGATAGCATGAAGATAGCCTTGAGTGTGGGGGTATGCAGAAACAACTTTTAAATAGCAGCAAATGTCACTTCTCCTTCAGCAATTAGAGGAACTTGAAGGCTTCAAGAGAATAATACCAGATGTTCCATTATATGTTTCCATTGAGTGTCTCATTAGTTGTTTCCATTCCTCTCCTCAATCATTTTTGTAACCACCTTTTCATTGAAAGATAGCTTTATTGTTTGGCCTGTTTAAAGGATTATTAAACATTTATTAATGTTCCTCAGTCCTTTATTGATTTTACTGAGCTAGGGCAGAAAAGGAGAGTATTAGACCAAGTTATTGGGATATAAATTTGTCCCAAACTGAGCGTTCCTCATCATTCATACATTTTACACAATTGATTGTTTGAAGAAGAAGAAAAGGGTTCTAAATTATGCACATCCTAAAATAAGCAGGAACTGCAAAAGAAGATAAAAATGCATGAAGGAATTTGAGCACCTTACAAAAGAGCTGCCTTTCTCTCAATACAATTTGCTGTGATAAACACTAATGGACTATCACCATTCAGTGGGATTATGCTTTAGAGGAATATGACATGCTTACATTTTATGGTCTCTAGAGTTACCGATGCATGTAACTCCATTAGTATTAATGGGAACTGCATATAATCCTCTCCACAAAGGAACAGTCATAGCCCTCAAGGTAAGATTATGCTACAAAATACTTGCAGCCAGATATGAAGGCCAGCAAAGAACAGACAGTAAAGACCATGGTATGGTGTGAAAGCAGAACAGCGCTGAATTAAAAGTAGCTCATCACGAAAGTGACTAAAGCTTTGCTGAGAAAGACAGTTGAGTTTGTCAGGCAATCAAAGCCCATGCTGGCATTGTATGAAGCAGGAAGAGGTGGCTATTTGACAGCTCAGACTCTCTTGTCTTCTAATATTTGATTTGGGCAACAGCAGCCTGTGAGTGGGATACATACATATCATAAGGCAGAGTACATGCAGATAAGTATTTAGAGAAGTCTCCATTCTTCTTCTATATACTGTACATGTGAAGGTTAAAAATATAGAAGAGTGAGAACGTGTAGACAAACCCCTCTCTTTGCATTCTTATGCTTATTATCAACTTCTGAAAGGAAGATAGATAGGAACACATCAGTCTGAATAAAGGTGAATGACATGGGTGACTATTCTGCTTTTTTCTTTTCTTGTTGAGTTTTCAACTGCTATTCATATTTTTTTAAAAAGTTTTACTTTTGCACAAGTTTCTTCAAGTGATTGAAGTTGGAAGTGTGTACACTTAAAACATGCGTACATAAAACTATGATCTTCAAAACAACAACTTAAACATGCCTTTTCCATCAAGTATAATAAATCACAGGTACAAATAAAGTAATAATAAATAAAATAAATAATAAAAAGAAAGGTTTTATGCAAGATCTTCTAGAATCTATACTTGTAGTTAGATTCCTAATGATAGGCTTGGTTCTAGAATTCATTTCTTTTTAGGGGAGAAACTACCATATGGCATCAGAAAATTAAATAGAACTCTCATAGTCTACTAAGTAATATTGTAATATTACTATTTTAAAAATAGATGATTAAAAAAAGAAAGGCTTGAATTTCTGAGGCTGTTAATCTCATAAATGGAGAGGCTGTGATACTTCAAATTCTTTCAAATGCAATGGCATTACACAACTCACTCTACTTTTTTTCCCTGGTTACACCTTTTGCTATTCTCCCTGCTTCTTCATCAGCTCTAAAAAGAAATCTGACAGATAGACATTGGAAAGCTTTAGTCAGGAGATACATGCCAGTCCCTAACTAGAAACAATTATAAAAGGTCTCTAATGGGCTGTGAAAATAAGTTTGAAAGGCAGTTGAACTACAGTCTAAACCAGGGGTGGGCAAATATGGCCCCTTTATGACCTGTGGACTTCAACTCCCAGAATTCCTGAGCCAGCTTGGCTGTCTCAGGAATTCTGGGAGTTGAAGTCCACAGGTTGTAAAAGGGCCACAGTTGCCCACCCCTGGTCTAAACAATATTCTGATAAGAGAAATTTTATCCAGTCCAAAGCAGCAATGGGGGGTGGGGTGGAGAAAGCATCTCAGACCTTCACTGGTTTTCTTGGGTGTAAAGGCAGGGAGAGGGAAAAGCACTTTCAGATTTGAAAGATTATGCTACTATAAGATTACAATAATAATTGTAATAATTACAATAATATTAGTATGGTACATGACTCAGTGGTACACAACAAACTACTTCTAAAACTAAAATCCTATGGCATTTCTGGACTCCTACATAAATGGATAGCTGCCTTCCTGTCAAACAGGCAACAAGTGGTCAAAATAGGAAGTGCTCTATCAAATCCTGTACCTGTTAACAGCCGTGTTCCCCAAGGCAGTGTTTTAGGACCAACACTCTTTATACTTTACATAAATGACATTTGTGATCATATTAAAAGCAACTATATTCTCTTCGCTGATGATGTAAAACTATTCAACACCACTGACAATGCTGCTACCCTTCAAAAAGACCTTGACTACAGTATGTGTCAGATTGATCAAATAAGTGGCAACTTCAAATCTCAACCAACAAATGCTCTGTCTTACACATTGGCAAAAAAAATCAGAACATAAAATACAAACTAGATGGACATGTCCTTGTAGACAACCCTCACTCTGTCAAGGACCTTGGAGTACTCATCTCTAAAGAGCTAAGTGCCAGAGCCCACTGTAACAACATTGCCAAAAAGGCATTAAGAGTTGTTAACCTAATCTCGCGTAGCTTCTTCTCTAGTAATATTGTACTACTAACTAGAGCATACAAAACATTTGCTAGACCAATTCTCGGATACAGGTCATCTGTCTGGAACCCGCACTGCATATCGGACATTAATAAAATTGAGAGAGTCTGGAGATATTTCATGAGAAGAGTCCTCTACTCCTCTGCTTGCAATAGAATACCTTATGCCACCAGACTTGAAAATTTGGCCTTAGACAACTTAGAACTACACCGCCCTCAGTCTGACCTAAGCGTATTACATAAAATTATCTGCTACAATGTCCTACCTGTCAATGATTACTTCAGCTTCAACCATAACAATACTCGAGCACACAAGAGGTTGTAGAAAAAATGATTTTAAAAGAAAAAAAAGCCTCTGACGATCAGGCAACTCAGCTGAGATCGTCATAAGCTTTTAAATGCATTTTTTTCTTACAACCTCTGAAGAAGTTGTAGAAAAATGCTTTTAAAAGCCTCTGATGATCCCAGCTGAGTTGCCTGATCATCAGAGGCTTTTAAAAGCATTTTTTACAACCTCTTCAGCCAAAGAGGTTGTAGAAAAAATGGTTTAAAAAGTAAAAAAAAAAAGTTGGCCATGTCCACTCAGCCACATTACCTCCCCACTAAGCCACACCCACAGAACCAGTAATAACAAATTTTACATTTCACCACTGCCCTGCTTTTTTATCTTCTCACATTTCCTGGGACAGCAAGAACCAGTTTCCTTCTTTTCCATATGTGGTCTCTGAAAGACCTTTTTTAAATACTTATTTTATTGTATTAACAGTCTTCATTGACTGTTTCATATTTGACACTTTCCCACCTAATATGTTCACTGTGGGCCAGCAAAAACACAATTTTACAATTTTTCCTATCACTTGAGTTAGAATTGGAAATGATCAAGAAGAGGAGAGGAAGTATTTTTTTTTTTTATGTTTCTGTCATGGACCATAAAGAGTAATGGTAATGGTAGAACTCTTGTCAATTTAATAGAGGGAGGGAGGGGGGGGAGGGAGGGAGGGAGGAAAGAAGAAGGAAGGAAGGAAGGAAGGAAGGAAGGAAGGAAGGAAGGAAGGAAGGAAGGAAGGAAGGAAGGAAGGAAGGAAGGACTGCTTGTCCACACGTCCGGCAGCACAGGCAGATTGTCTAATAGCCAGGTGGACTGGAGGAGTTTATCTACAATGAAATGAAGCATTGCAGACCAATCAGAAAATGCTGCTTGAGCTGATATAAATTGGAAAACACTGATATTGACATGTACATTGCAGAAAAGAACAGATAAAAATTACTTCTCAGTGGGTTGGGGACTAACAATTCTTACATTCTTATTCTTTGAAAAAGGTTATTTGCTTTGCTCATGCTGAGGCAATCTAGTTTAGTTTAGTTTAGTTTAGTTTAGTTTAGTTTAGTTTAGTTTAGTTTAGTTTAGTTTAGTTTAGTTTAGTTTAGTTTAGTTTAGTTTAGTTTAGTTTATTTGTATACCGCCCTACTCCCGAAGGACTCAGGGAACCACAAGATAAAAACACATAAATACAAAATTTAAAAACAGAATAAAACCGAATTAAACAATTTGGCCGAAGACAGATTTAAAAACACCCCAATAAATTAAAAACAAATTAAAATTTGCATTTTAAAAGGGAAAAAGGGAAAAATTAGGCCAGGCCAGCCTGATGGAATAAAAAGGTTTTAAGAGTGCGGTGGAAGGTGCGTAGATCCGGGATCCTCCGTATTTCCGGGGGGAGCTCATTCCAGATAGTAGGTGCCCCCACAGAGAAGGCTCTCCCCCTGGGGGCCGCCAGTCAACATTGTTTGGCCGACGGCACCTGGAGGAGCCCCTCTCTATGACACCGTACCAGCCGGTGGGAGGCTACTGGTGGCAGCAGGCGGTCTCGTAGATAACCAGGTCCTAAGCCATGGAGCGCTCTAAAGGTGATAACCAAAACCTTGAAGTGCACCCGGAAGACCACCGGGAGCCAGTGCAGCTCGCACAGGACAGGTGTTACATGGGAACGCCATGTCGCTCCCATAACCACCAGTGCGGCTGCACTCTGTGCCAGTTGGAGCCTCCGGGTGCTCCTCAAGGGGAGCCCCATGTAGAGAGCGTTACAGTAGTCCAGGCGGGAAGTGACGAGGGCATGAGTGACCATGCGTAACGAGTCCCAATCCAGAAAGGGACGCAACTGGCAAATCAGGCGAACCTGATGAAAAATCCTCCCGGTCACGGCCGTCAAATGCTCTTCTAAAGACAGCCGTGAATTCAGGAGAATACCCAAGTTGCGAGCCCTCTCCGTGGGGGCCAGCGATTTGCCCCCAATAGTCAGTGATGGCACCAACTGACTATATCGGGATGTCAGAAACCACAGCCACTCGGTCTTGGATGGGTTGACCCTGAGCCTGTTTCTCCCCATCCAGATCTGCACGGCCTCTAGGCACCAGGACATCACTTCAAGGGCATCGCTGGGGTGGTCCGGGGTGGAGATGTACAGCTGAGTATCATCAGTGTACTGATGGTACTTCACCCCGAAACCACAGATGATCTCGCCCAGTGGCTTTACATAAATGTTGAACAGAAGGGGCGAGAGGACCGACCCTTGTGGCACCCCCACATATGAGGCGCCTCGGGGTCGACCTCTGGCCCCCTGCCAACACAGACTGCAACCGGTTGGAGAGAAAGGAGGAGAACCACTGCAATACAGTGCCCCCCACCCCTAACTCTTTCAACCGGTGCAGCATGATACCATGGTTGATGGTATCAAAAGCCGCTGAGAGATCTAATAGGACCAGGACAGAGGAGCAACCTCTGTCCCGAGCCCTCCAGAGATCATCAACCAACGCGACCAATGCCGTTTCCGTGCTGTACCCAGGCCTGAAACCCGACTGGAACAGATCCAAATCAAACCTCGCACACAATGCTTCCTTTCTTACATCACCATTTCACCATTTATCTCTTTTGTGCTTAGAATTCAGGCTACTTGCATATCTGCTGCTGGGGCAGACAATGCTAGTCAAAAATGATGGACTTCCAGTGGCTCCCTGAGTTTTCTTCTCATCGGGAAAAAGTTCCCTTCTTGAATGTATTTTGGAGGAGAGAGGCAGAGCCAGTGTCATGATGGTCACCCTGTGGTTCTTGCTGACAATTCAGACTGTCACAGAAGTGAAGAAAACTAGTTTGTGAGCAGAGGAAATTACTAAGACATCTCAGTTAACCTACTCACCTGATGATGCTATTGTTCTAAATGCTTTATCAGGACAGAATTACTCTTTAGCATATCCCACAGTAAAAAAAATAAAAGCTAAGGGAGTGGCAGAAAGTAGAACAACAGATATCTGGAGTAGCCAAGAAGCAGCGTGTGCCTACAAAGCACACACAGAACATCAGTGGGAGGCTGTTAGCACAAAAAGAGCCAGCAAAAATGAGACACAGAGAGTAGGTGGGTCTACTACAGCTGCCATTGTACAGCTCAATTCTGGACAGAAATTGAAAAACTCACATAAAAGGCTTCTTTTGTTCTGTGTCCCTCCCAGACGTATTCCAGTTGGAAATAAAAGAAGACCACTGATATAAAGTAATTTCCCTTTAATAAAAACCTGATAAGAGATTTCCCCTTTCCTCTTTGATGCCTGGTGCTTACCATTTGTGATAGACTTTCAGAAATCTATATAAAATATTTAAATTTCTACAAAAATATTTCAACACCTTGCCAAAGAGACAAAACTGAACTAATCTCTTATAAGTAATTTATTTCAGACCTGGAGTTATCTTACATTCTATGAAGCATCTCAGGCTTGTATTTTACCTGGGGTAACCATACAACCTTGGGAAACACGATCAACTTTCAGAGAATTGTTGAAGTGAATATACATTCCTACCACAGACTTCAGGCACAACTGAAACAATGGTTCATTCATTTACTAACAGTTTTGAAAAAAAATGACTTATGACTAGTCTTCGCACCTAAGACCGTACAATATTCCCATGGTCATGTAATCAAAATCTAGGTACTTTGCATCTGGCATTCATTCATTCATTCATTCATTCATTCATTCATTCATTCATTCATTCATTACAGTGGTGGGTTTCAATTTTTTTTACTACTGGTTCTATGGCTGTGGCTTGGTGGGCATGGCAGGGGAAGAATATTGTAAAATCTCCATTCTCACCCCACTCCACGGGAAGGATACTGTAAAATCTTCATTCCCTCCCCAATCCAGGGAAGGATTACTGCAAAATCCCCATTTCCTCCCGATCAGCTGGGACTCAGGAGGCAGAAAATAGATGGGGCAGGGCCAGGCAGAGGTGGTATTTACCAGTTCTCCAAACTACTTCAGTTAGAGACAAACTCTAGATTGTAATTTCTGGAGGTAAGTTTTATTTTTTCTAGCGCTGTTGGTTTAGTCAGGTAACTCCATATTCAATTTTCCACAGTAGTCAACCAGAGGCCTGATACGACTCATTTATTTCATAAAATCACAAATATTTTAAACTTATTTGACTTCCAACTCTCCTACAAACTCAAGAAAAATTGCTCTGTAAGTAAAACATATCTCATAAACTGAAACTATGCAACCAGAAGGAAACATAATGGAAAGGAAATTAATTTTCTTGTGGCTAGGGAGAGGATTCCAGACATATTGATCCTATTATCATGTACATCACTTCCTTATGAGTGTGCATGCTTGGGAGAGAGAAAGCCCTGTTATGATCTAATATTGCACTAAATTCTCAAAACACTGTGTCTGCTTTCTGTATTCTACTTGGCATAAAAAGCTCAGTCGTAAAAGAGAGATGAGGTAATGATAAGTTGATCAATCCCCACCCTCTTCAGCTTTTCCTGAGATTCTTGCTTCCTAAAATTTGAACAATGCACCGTTGTAGCCTTTATACAGGAAGAAAAGTTGTCATAATGTGACAGATATTGGAGGAACCAAAGCTTTGTAAATAGGCAACGATTATGACGAATCCTGAATCCTCATTTCCCATCTTCCACACTCAAGTTTTTGCAACTGTGATCTTGTTTGATTATTTCCCTTAATTGTAGGGATAAAACTTCCATTGTGGTGAGACCGAACAAGCATGTAGAGACTCTGCTGAAAGGCTGATTGGGTTACAAAAATCTTATAAATGCTGATTAAATGTGCAGGACGGTAAATAAATACATAAATGTTAGGATGGTTATAAGTGCGAGGACCGGTCAGAAATCACTTTTTTCAGCCCTCTGAATAGTCCCTATGCACGTAGCCATGCCCACCCATTCACATGACCAGCTAGCCACGCCCACCCAGTCACATGAACAGCTAGCCATGGCCTTCCAGTCATATGACCACAAACCACGCCCCCCCCCCAAAAAGCCATGCCCACAGAACTGGTTGTTAAAAAAATTGAATCCCACCACTGCCCAACACCCTTTCAGAACACAAGCCCTTTCATTGCACAACCACCATCACTTCCAGCAGCATATCAGGACCTGTATAAAATCCTGGCACTCATCTAGTTAGTTGTTCAGCTGACCCAGAACTGCACGCTGTCTTTATGTGGTTCTGCTTCATCAATAAACCAACTTTTCAATCAGCCTCCATGTTGTTTCCAGCGTCTTTCTTCCAGCTTGGAACTGAACCAGATGGATTTTCCTTCCAACACCATGTTGGTTAAAGAAGGATCAGTATTGGCTGAGGAGGAACCCAGGAGGCTGCCAGTGTTGGATACAATGACTGCTCAATCAGTGGGTTCAGCACCCAGTGGGACCTGATCCACCCGTGTCTAGGAGACAGGCTTTGTGGTGTGACATCTCCACAGAACTCTTGTTGAATTGAATTTCATAGCCTGGCAGAACCAGTTGGTGTAACCTGATCCATTGGGCTGAAATCAGATAAAATCTGATTTTATTGTTATTGCTTAACGCATTGTAAGCCGCCCTGAGTCTCCGGAGAAGGGCGGCATATAAATCAAAATAAAAAAAATAAATAAAAAATAGCAGTATAGTAGCCCCCACCCTCTGAACTGGTCTGAATCCTGAATTGCAGGAGAAACATAGCTTCAGGAAACCAAAGATTATGCTGAGCTTGTCCAGACAAAAAAGACTTGCTATTGAGGTGGACCCTCTATCTTCCTTCCACCCCTATGATTTTTGTCCAACACCAAATCTCAAGGGCTGTTTGGCAGAAATATATACCAGAACCCTTCTTTCCCCTCCCTACAACCTAGTAATCTTGAGCTGCCTTACCAACAAACTAACTTCTCAGACCTCACTTTCCTGTTTTTTGTTTATTCCTTAAATTTTCTCTTCCTATCTATTACATATAAACTGGCTTTTTAGTCCTCCTTTGACTCATGAACGTCTGGTTCTCACAATAAAGTCATATACAGACTCCCCCCCTCCCTTCTCCACTCTCTTTCTCTTTTAAGGAAAAAAGACGTGCAGTATATATATATTGGATTTGCTCTCTTTTTTAAAAAAACTGCAATACCCCAGCATTAGCCCAGGGAGTTGTTCCCTGTTATTCTCTCAATTATTGTTTAAATGCTATTCCCCAACTAATTGCTATTTCCCCCAGTATGACTGTTCATTTTCCTATTGAGTAGCTTGTGAATGCTTCTATTGCTATTTCTTCAACAAAGCATTTTTTAAATTTCCCCATTGAATGCTACTATATTTCTCTGACTTTATTATTCATTGCCATTTCCCACCACCATAATTTCATTTTGTTGTACCTCAGTCAAATCCAAGCCCATGTTTTCTCTCTGTGTGAGAATCTTTTTGGGGATCCACATTCATTCTGGGATGTTGGATGGATAATTTTATTTTGGCTGGGGACTAGCTAAATCAAAATATAACAAAACCCAACCACGGGGGTATAATATACTTAAGTATAAATAAACTAACACAGCACTGTACTTTATTAACTCTAAGAGTTAAAAACAACTAAGACAAGAAAAAACCCTCATATAATTAATTATAAATGAAGTCTAAAACAAGATACTGAATCTATAGTGAAATAGATTAACAATATACTGTACAGTAGATATAAATTGGACAGTAATGTTTAATAATCTAAAATGTTAAGTTACAATTAGTAACTATTCATATTTGACCAAAGATTGATGGAATAAATACACTCATGTAGACCAGAAATCACACATTGATTTTGCTACATTATGCATAATAAGGCTTTTTAAAAAAAACTGATAGGAGGAAATCCGCATAGGATTCCTCAGACTGGCTTGCAGCATGTAACAGCCATGGTAAAATTAGTTTTGGATATCATTATGAAAAGACCAGTGTATGGATGATAGATTCAATTTCACCCTTAGTTAAGCAAAAGAAGTGATGCTTAGGGCATCAAGGGAAGGGTTGCATCAGAGACTTTTCCCCACTAACAGTCGTGCTCTTAACTCTTTCACTGCCACACTTGATTTTAGTCATTTCTTTTTTGAATTGTCCTTAACTGCTATGTTCAACTTTAATCTGCGTTTTTTAAAAAAATTGAGGGGTCCTTGGTGCTATCTGAGCTTGGTTGTTTTCATGCAGATGTTTCATTACCCAAACTGGGTAACCTCATCAGTGCTCATTTCAACCCAGAAAAATGTTTGTCAAGGGAGTGATTATAGTTTAATAGTTTGGTTTGAAGATGTCAGCTATCACATTGTTTCTGTCTCATAATGTGAGAACTTCGCTTCCATTGAGGAGCAGCATGGTTAGGCTGTGCATAGAGTATTAGTTGGCCTTAATCCAGCTGTGATTCAACTGAACCAGCACCACAAGGAGAAGTTTGACTAGCTGTGGGAACTTTATTAAAACTTCATATAAAAGTGCTGAAGGCAAGTTGTTGTATCTGGCTCTGATGGGGGAAAAAAACCATTTGTTGAAATGGGAAGATCAGTGAATTAATATAATTAGCTTGTTTCCACCTAGGGTGATTAAACTCTCTTTGGATGGATTCTGGAATAAGACCTTTCTCATTACTTCATGCAATATCTAAAAGCCATTCTCTGATACTTCTGTTAAGTTGAGTAAATTCACGAGATGTAGGAAATCAAGGAGAAATCCATATGGTCAAAGTTTTCTAAAAATTGGAACCAGAAGGGTTAGAAGTTGTCAGATAGAAGAAATGGGATCCGATTGACTGAGAAACAACGGGGTTTAAACCAATAATTGAACATGAATAAGCAGCTCTTACCTCAATCCTCAACTGGCAGTCTCTCGCCTCAGAATTATATTGAATACACATTTGAGGCTTGAGGCACTGCTGTTATGAACTGAGTTTCCATTATTTCCATCAGCTAAAATGTGGGTAAAGGCCTAACTGGGATCCATCAAGCAATCAGGCCCAGGATTTTACTGTAAGCAGTTTTAGATCTATAGAGATACATTCCCTATCTTTTGCATGGAAATAAACCTGATTAGAATAGTCGGAGTACTTATTTGGGCCTATGAGACCACAGCATCATTGTGTGCATTCCATGAACCTCAGTCTTGAAGGACCAGAGACAGATATTTAAAAGTCCCCACTTACTCATTCTCCTGGCCTTTTATCCCTAATTGAAGCTTCCTGAATGTTTTAATGAAGATTATTACTTTAGTCTTCTGGAGGTTTATTACAAGGGAATTTTCTCTGCAATAAGAGAATAGCTTCACTAAGCTATTCAGTGCATGTCTGAGGCCAGTTGGGAGTCCTTGAAATGCGGACTGCCTAAAGCAAGAGTGGGCATTCATGTTTGTTATTCTGGTGTGTGTATGTGTGTTTCTGTTCTTAGGTTTGGATTCCAATGCTTCTTTGCCAATGAAATTATATGTAAGTCAAAAGAGGAATAGGATGTCCTACTCCATTATGAACAGAAATGGAAACTGATGATAATTTTATGCTAGAATGTTTTGGCAGCTTCTGGATTAGGAACAGTAACCATAGATTAGAACCAATTCTCTATGTGTTTTTCCATACAAGAGGTCTCAAAATTCAATCAAATGCTGATTTGACATCAGCAAAGGCCACATGAAGTATCAGATACAGAATACTATGCAGTATGGAACAATTATATAATTGGCTGGAGATTAGAAATAGTAAATAAGAATGAATGGGAAAACATCACAAAACGGATAATGTTTGTAAAATAATATATAATTATAATATTATGTGTGAAGGATTATATACAGAAATAAGGAATAAAGGGACTATAAAGACAAGAATAGTTAAAGAAGAGTAGGAAAAAAATGTAAATAATAGAAGAATACCGTTATGAAACTGTTGTAAAAAGGAAATATATGTTTTATGTTTTTGTTTGTCATGTTCTGTCTTCTAAAAAACAATAAAAAGATTTAATAATAGAAGTATCAGATCTTCCAAATTTTCAGTGGTGGGATTCAAATGATTTCACTACCGGTTCTGTGGGCGTGACTTGGTGGGTGTGGCATGGCTTGTTGAGGGCGGCTTGGTGGGCATGGCAGAGGAAGGATACTGTAAAATCCCCATTTCCTCCTGATCAGCTGGGACTTGGGAGGCAAAGAATAGATGGGGGTGGGACTAGTCAGATGTGGCATTTACTGGTTCTCCGAACTACTCAAAATTTCCACTACTGGTTCTCCAGAACTGGTTAGAACCTGCTGAATACTACTTCTGCTTCAAATGTACACTACTCAAAAAAAATAAAGGGAACACAAGCAGAAGACATCCAAGATCTGAATTAATGAAATAGCCTTATTAAATACTTTGTTCGTTACATACAGAGTTGTGTGTTCCCTTTAGTTGTTTGAGCAGTGTATAAACTACTGTATGTAAAGAACAAAGTATTTAATAAGGCTATTTCATTCATTCAGATCTCAGATGTCTTCTGCTTGTGTTCCCTTTATTTTTTTGAGCAGTATATTTTTTAATTAAATCAGAATATAGTCGACTGTGTTTCCCCGAAAATAAGACCCTGTCTTATATTTTTTTGAACCCTGAAATAAGCGCTTGGCTTATTGCCATGTGCTCAAAAGCCCGATTGGACTTATTACCAGGGGATGTCTTATTTTGGGGAAAACAGGGTAGTGTATAATGAACAGGTCTAAGCCCCATCAGTTCACAACCAGCCTCATTTAACTCCATATATTGAAATAATTGGTGAACCTTGCAAGAGAAAATCATGAAAAATTGCAAATCCCATCCTCAGCCATATAAAAAGTGAGAAGACAATATCCTTCTGCTTAAGAAAGAAGCTATGAAAACAAGAAAAGGGGATTGCTGCATCTGCTCCCATTCTGGATTGACATTACTTCCAAATACAATGGAAACTGAAGATTTAGACATGATACAATTTTCAAATAATTGTTGAGCTCTTTCCACATTTGTTTGCTCTGTATTTATGAAGACATAGGAAATATTATATTGAACAAAAATATTGAAATCTTAAATATGCAAGCACAGGGCTGTTACCAAATATGCACATTTACTTTACAGTAAAGGCCCACTTCTTAGGTCCCATCAGCCAAAACTCTTTAACTGATGGCACCCAGAGCAAGTCTCTTCCGCTGGACCATGAGGGACAGGTAGGAAGAACTGGGGAGATATACTGCTTACATTGCTGGGTCTCCTTTTGACCCTAACACCCTTTACTGTACTGTTCTCATAAGGTGCAAGTCTGTTTTTAAATAAAAGACGTCACACAGAGATATAAATGGATAAAAGAAGCACCTCCTACCTTAAAATACCATCCCACCATATTCCATGATAATAGTGAGAACAGCCTTGAATCTGCTAATTGCAAGTTAATTTGATTAGGGCACATTATTACATGAGCAAAAACATCCAGAATTGAGTAAGAGTTGAGGGTAACTCTAACACATAGTGTCCTCATCCTTTTGCTCATCTTTCTGTCATAAGGGTGCCACTGGAAATATTACCAGGGAAAGTCTGTATAGTATTGCCCCATAACTCCTCTGCTTTATTTTTATTTATTTATTTTGTTTTACTGAGTACATTGTGTGTCAAATAATATCAGTAAAGATGGTGCGGGAGTTTGCCGGGCTAGACTTGTATCTCTGGATGATGTGTTTAAATCAACAAGAACAGATTTGGTGACAGATTCACAAAATCAGGTAAATCTGATTCTGACAGATTCAGGTCTTCTAACCTGGGGGGGGGGGTTGTAGAAGGGCTAAAGCATTTCCATTTTTGCAACTATCTATGGGGGTTAGGGAAATCAAATTGATTAGTAGGACAGCTGTTTCATGCCTCGCAGATAAAGTTTGCTTGAGATCGTTCAGTCTCTTCAATAAATCCTCCTGTTTGCAACTTGGCAGGGCTTCAAAGAGATGAATTACTTCTGCCACCAGAGGCTCAGCAACCCACTCTCCTCCTATCCTTACCATCAGCTGTTTATCGGAGGAGGCTGTTCTCAAGAGTGCTGCTGGTTGGTGCCATTGTGCTATCTGCAGCTGCCACTTTGAGTTTCACAGTTAAAGTGCTGATGGCATCTTGTTGGCGTAATTCAAAAAGCGAAGGAATCTGTGCCTCACAAAATATCCAGTTTGGAAGTATGGAGAGTGGTCAGGAAGGGTACTTTCTTTCAAATAACATTGTTTATTTAAATTGTGGGGTGCTTAAATGTCAATAAAATTCACTTGCTGCTCTTTTCCCTAGGGCATTACTTTACACCCCCCCCAGAAATGAATCGTGTATTGTTGCAGCAATATAGCATAGTCACTGGCTTAAGGGAAAAGCAGTTGATTTCTTTGAATCCCACCAATCACTATTGAGTTAAGAATGATGTAAGGAAATTCAGTTAGTTTGTAAGGTTTGGTTGTTTTCACTTCCAGGCCCTAAGTCTCTCATAGACCAGGAGGGAGCCTCTTTCTGAATCCAATTAAAATTTCTTGTTGGATTCAATATTAAAGTCTCACTTTTGAGTAAACTCCCATTTTGTTCAATTTTAAACCAAGAGTTTTGTGCTATGGCAATCCCTGCTAATTTCCCGGGAATGACAGGATAAATATATCAAAGAATTCCACTTTTGCTTTTATTGCTTTTAGATTCTGAAAAAAAAATTGAAATTGCAGTTGGTATAGTCAATAAGTAGTGCCTGGATATAAAATCCGTGTTATCATTTTTAAGGATTTGTTCGGGGCAAGTGCTTGTGGTAAGTGCAGGAGATGAAGTGGAAGTGGAGCCACTACATCTGGGAGCCTGGGGATCTCCAATTCCTTGGGCTAAATGACTATTGCATTCATCTGGCAAATCTTAACTCAGCACATCATATCTGTTTATGGTATTCAAGGCTTGTTCTATTAGTATTGTTATTATTATACTTATTACTTACATTATCATTCCTCTTACTTAATCTTGTAAAATCGGGGGGGGGGGAGGGTTGTCACTTAGATGGTTTAAGCAAAATTCACTCTGTTGTTTCTTAGTTTCCCTATTATCTTTTTTTATAAAGACAAATGGAAATAAAAGTTTCTTAGCCAGTACTGGGTAAGGTTGGCTGCATACAGTTAAATGATAGGATCTGATAAAATAAAACAAAGTAACCAAAAAAAATAATAAAAAGAAATAGAAATGTACTTAATTGTAGTGCTTTTACTTGTCAATCTTCTTAAATGCCTGCTCTGAGATGTGCCATTTTTAGTTAGAAGATCTTGCTTCCCTACCAGTCCCTGTTCAACAATCCCTCCATATGCCTGAAAGATTAGAACTTTCCCGCCTCTCAAAAAATGTTGAACAAGCTGAAATTGTGATAAGAACTTGTATGATGGTATGAGATAGGAAGTATTTCATTCATTTTCTCTACTTCCTAGTATAAAACATCTTGAAGGCATTAGGTTTGCAGAAACCTCCACTAGGATGTACTTGGACTGAAAAGACCCAGGTTGCAGAGAATTCATCAAGGTGATCCAGTCATTTTGGTTCTACTTTACAGAGGATCAGCTCTTTATGGTAGACCAGACCAGAAAACAGACTCCATCCTTTTATATTAGTGTTGCAGAGTATAATAACCAAACCTTGGAAGCCTCTTTCCACTCTTTTATACCAAAAAGAATCAAGGATAACTTTCAAGTTCCTTTTCGCTTCTTCCATTCTTTCAAAGATAAACTGATGTTTATATAGCTGCCCTTGCAGCCCTTCTTCAAAGATTCTCCTCTACAGCATGTAACTGTTATGGGGAACATGATTATTGGATACTCCTATCTATGCTGCCTTGAGCTTCCAGAAAAACAGCAATTCAAATGCAATAAATATTCATCAGAATGGACTGTAAACAGATGCCCCTCTATTTGCAATGCTAATCAAGCATTCAAAAATGCGGGATTTTGCTCAGGGAAAGGAGTACCGGGGATCTATGGAAGGAGAGACTTTTTCCAGTGTCACTGCTGCAACATTAAAAATATATATATATATCCAACCCCATTCCTCTCACACTATGTTCTCCATGGCCGTGAGTCTAATATTGTGCTTTCCTTCTCCTATATTGCTCCCTTTGCTGTTATTGCCAAAGTTAATTATATGTTCTACTAGCCCCAAACAACAGAAGTGCCATAAATACACTGAAGTTTGTTGCCTCTGCAAGTCTACCCCAAATTCAAGGCCAAGGGTTTTCAGTGACTCCTTCAGAAGGACTTATTTTGTATGCCATCAGCAATAGTGTTCTATGCTGTTCAAACTTCCATTGTAGCAATTTTTGAGAGTACCTAAACCTCGATTAACCCTCCAACATTTTAAATTATTGGTCTTTTCCATGTGTTCTAAAAGATAGTACATAAAAACTGCATACCATGTCAGTAAGAATGTGCAAACTTCTAAAGCATAAAATGTTAATTTAAGAGAACATTACTCTCCTAGATTGTGAAGAATTTTTAGATGTCTCTTCAAAACTGTGGCACAAAAAAACCCAGTCTATGCACAGAATTGAGTAACACCCTTCTCAATTCATCTATATTTTAGTTTATATTACTTATATCCAGTGGTGGGCTGCAACCGGTTTAACAACAGGTTTTGTGAGTGCGCACTTCACATGCGCACACATGCGCCTAACGCGCTTGCGTGCAGTGTTCAAAATACAGCAATTTGAAGCTCAGCTGCTTACCTTCTAAGACAGTCCGGTAAATAGAACAGCGGAGGCGTGGAAATCAGCTGTGCCCTGCAAATCAGCTGAACTAGAAAGAAGGAATTTGTAGGACAGGATAGGGCTGGTGTGGGTGGGAGGGGCCATCTGATCATCAGAACTACCGGTTCGCCTGAACTTGTCCGAACCGACAACAGCCCACCACTGCTTATATCCATTTCTTTCCTCAGTGTATACGCTTTATTTTTTCTTCTAAGGAGTTTTATGCTCAAGGGGGAAAAAAAGCAGAATTTACACCTGCTAGTTTAATGACATCAGTTAGTGGCTGATACAGTAAAATCGTGTTGCCATGAGAATAGAATAAAACCCAGGCTTTTCTTTAATGAATCTAAAAATCTTATCTAATAAAAGCCCAGTTTTATGAAATCCATATTAAATTTCAGACATTAAGAGATCATTATGGTTTAGAAGCCAATATAACATTACTGTAATAATCAAGCTATTCATCTAGAATGACCAACAATTTTTTCCCCTCTCCACAGTTAAATTCAGCTTTTCAGAAGAAATGAACACACTGTTCAAATTATTTATTGACTTCTTGGACTTTCTCTGAAATAAGTGGAAATATCTTGAAATGTGAGGATTTTCTCTCTCATGTATCCTACCTTTCACTTGGCAAAGGGAAGATTTTTAATAAGTTCCAATAATTGGGCAAAAATTCCTTTCACATTATAAATACTAAGTTTCATTATTAATGTCTATATTCTGTATCTATTTATATATGACTAAAATTTACATGTCTATTTATAACCCGCAGTTGTGTGAAATTGGGAGGTATATGGTAACTATTATTGAACCAAGGAAAAACAAATGAGCTAACTTACAGAGTGCTGGAACTCATGGTTCCTGGGGAAATGAAATTTGGAGAAGTTGTGGCCATTCAAGGCCTCTGAACTTTCCAGCTGTACTTTCCAGAAACCTGTAGGTTGAGTTGCACAAGAGAAGGTGGTATCCCTGCACTATTTCCCACCTCCCTCTGTTCTTGCACCTAATCGGATGGTGGCAATGCTTGATAGGTGAATGGAGTTTGCCATGAGGGAAGGATGAGAGACTGATACATATGGCTGTTGGTGAGGTAAGGCTGAATGGAGGCTGCCAGCAGTTAACAGATGAGATTCTTTAATCTCTGGAGGGGGTCCTTGGGGACATGCCAGAATGGGGAGCAAGCATGGAGTTTTCCTTGCAGTCCTCAGTTCCATTTGTTCCCCCTCCCCTCAGCAAAGTGGCAGATAATTTTGTAAAAGGGAGAGCTGAGGAAGGAGAGTGATTTCCAAACTCCTTGCCATAAAGTTGGAAGTTGCTCCTCTTCCCATTGTATTTTTGCCTACTCATGGTTATTCCATTTCTCTGTTTAGATGAAGAAATATCTCTGAAAGGATGACCCAATGGATTGTGGGTTGTCTAATATTTACAGTATATAAAATCGGATACATTTGATATGAGGAGTTTGATGTTTCTGAAATCCAAATCCTTGACCCAAATACCCTGATAAGGATTGAACTCTTAAACATCAGCAAAGCATTCCATCATCTTTAAATATCATGTTTATAGTTTATATCAATTAATCACATTTTTCTATCATTATTAGCCTTTCACATTAGGGTAGGAAAACATGAACATTATTGAACATTTTGAAATATGTAGTAATGATTTTGTTGTGCATGTCAATTTGGACTGTAGATACTCTTTGGATGGCAGCTCTTCCAACTGTGATTTGAGTGGTGCATTTAACTCAGTATGGACTCAATGACTGTCTGGATCCTGCAGTTTTCTTGACAAGGTGTTTGGAGAAAAGTTTACCATTGCAAGCATTTCTTGGGAAGGTATGCAAAATTGAAGAGGGCTCTATAAAAGCAGAGCCATTGACTAGGGGAAAGGCCAAGTAACTGGTGATCTTAAGAGACCTTCAGAATGACAAATTTGAAAATGTGGGGTAGAGTCGTGAATGAAAGAAAAATTTAATTATAAGCTTAAGGATGTAAAGAATCTGAACTAAACAGAAAGGAGCTTTTTTCATCTTAGAAAATCATAAATGGAGTAAGGGTCCAGATAAAACTGAAGTATTGAAATGTTTACATTAAGATTTTTGAATAAAGTATAAAGAACAAACAGCTTTTTGTGGAAGATAGTTCTTGTTTTGATTTTTACAAGGCAAAACAAAGATGACCAATTTCATGATTTGAAAAGCTGGACACAAAAGAGAACTAAAGCTTTTAGATAAAGAAGTTTTACAAGTTCATAAAATGTTGTTAAAAGTTTATAGAATAAAAATACTGAAGGAGACTTTTGAAGAATAATACCCACAATATCAATAATGTTAGGGATGATTACTTCTATGGATAAACTACAGTATGTCCAAAAGATGTTATTAAAGAAATGGCAGATGTAGAACAAATTTAGACCAAGACAATGTTGTGCTGGTATCATTACAATTTATATTGACTGTTTCCTAATATGATTTGATTGCTTATTTGTTCCTATGACTATCATTAAGTATTGTACCTTATGATTCTTGATGAATGTATCTTTTCTTTTATGTACACAGAGAGCATGTGCACCAAGACAAATTCCTTGTGTGTCCAATCATACTTGGCCAATAAAGAATTCTATTCTATTCTATTCTATTCTATTCTATTCTATTCTATTCTATTCTATTCTATTCTATTCTATTAGAAAGGGATGTTTCACTGGATCTAAAAAAAAACTGACTGAAATTTTAAAATTTAAAAGAGAAATGCAAGTTAAATGCAAGTAAATCAAATATTACAATATCTGAATGAACTAAAGATTAGGACTGTTTGAAAGGAAAAGTTGGTTGCTTCTGGTTATCCTTTATGGACTTTCTGTTGACTGAAACTGAAAATATTATGTTTTATAGATTTGTTTATAGATAAGAGATAGGATATGAAATGAAGAGGTGTTTGTAAGCTTAAAGGGTGTAAAGAATCTCTTAAATTTGTTCAGATTTGTGTGGTAGATTGGAATTCACTTTTTATTTCTTTTCCCTTTCTTTTATTATTATTTTCTCTTTTTTCTTGCACATTCTACTTCTTTCTATTCTTTTTTTACTAGATATTACATTTTACTATTATAAACAAAATTCTTAATAAAATTGTGTGTATATATAAATTTGTAATTGTCTTATTCCTAAGGGTGACAGATCATCCAGCTGGCTTTGGGCCTAAAGCAGGACTAGAATTCATGTCTCGTGGTTCTAGCCCAATGCTTTAACTATTACACTGGACTTTTAAAAATGCATTTTTAAAATAGTTTATTGAAAAATAAGTTTATAATTTGGCAATTTTGATAAAAATATTAATATTTATGTTAGAGATGAAGATTTGAATGCATTAAAAAAAACCTACAGATTTTAAAATCAAAATGGTGCTGTCTTTAAAATAACACAGAAGTAATGCATTCTAACCCAACAATGTTGAATTTACATTTATTAAACCAGTAGTCATGTTATTAAAAATTCCACACTACTGAAAATAACCTAATCGTGCTGTTTTTCTGGGCTGGAACTAAGTCTTGTCTGACAGCATTTATTTCTGAAACCGAGAAAGGATTGGTTTTGGAATTCCATGACTTTAAAGGGATTGCTGACTGAGCCAGGGAAGGAAGCAATAAAGTAATAACATTCATGAGGCTGTTGAACTATTGTGGTAAGAACCTGGAAACTATCAGCAACAGAACTAGAAACCCTTCAGCAAAGTGGATATCCTTAAACCAAGACCAGAAATATCTGTACTTTTTAAAAAAATATGTGGTAAAGAGGAAGCCAGAAAGTAAGAAAATCCTGGGATGCAGTAGTGGAAGAATGAATCATGGAATTCTGTTAACTAGAGGATGATGGAAAAAGATTTAGCAAAAGGGAAAAAACTCCTCATTTGATTTGGGCATTTGCTTTTATGTAAAATGAGTGCTGCTCTGATTAAAAGTAGGTTATGTTATTTTATATTACTTTGGAGGGGATGCGATGGCTCAGCAGTTAAGATGCTGAGCTTGTCAGCTGGAAAGCTGATAGGCTGGGCCTGAGACCTGAGTGTTGCGTGATGAGGTGAGCTCCCACTACTTAGCCCAGCTCTTGCAAACCCAGCATTTGAAAGCATGCACATGCAACTAGATAAACTGGTACCACTTTAATGGGAAGGTTACTGTGTTCTATATTTTCATGCTGGCCACATGCTGAAGGAAAAATCTGTCAAGACAACACAGGCTCCCTTGACTGAGAATTGGCGATGAGTCCCACCCACTTGAGTCGGTCATGACTGGACAGGGAAACCTTTATGTTATTTTATCATTGATCTTTTCTATGATAGTGATTAACCAATACTTAAAGCACAGAAACTAAAGGTCCAATCCCTTTCAGCCTTCTGAAAGTGACAGTGTTGGTTTGCTTCAAATTAAAGAACTTATGGATGTAAAGCTTACTCTTACCAGCTGAACTATTTCAGCACCAATTGTGGCAGTAATAGGGTTAGTTTGACAGGATTCCTTGGTCAAATGGTCCTCCCCCTTTTGCTCATCTTGTCACCCCTATAATGGCCATTACATTATAGAATTAAGAATTTTTAATTATACATTATTATACATTAAGAAGGGGGTGTTTTTGCTTTGTTTAAATAAAGACTTTGGCTAAGCAGTGAGTGTGTATGCTTCTTGATTGGTTTGATGGTGCTGGGCACAGCCATGTTTGAAGAAAAAAAAGGAACCAATCTCATTTTCTCCTCAATCTTTTTGAAAAGGGAGAGGGAGAAAGATACATTATTTGAATCTGTTTTGCAAAATGTCTTAACAGCAAGTATAATTCATTGGGAGTGTACTTGCAAGGCACTCTGATAATCCGGAATAAACACCAGTGAGTTCCTTGACACAGTTCCTGCTCACTTGAATACAGCAAAATTGCATCCATTATGATTATATCGTCATTAAAATGGCTCTCCTGCCACAAATCAACTAACACAATTTATCTGAGAACAGTTATTCCAAAGACAACACAATATTTTATAACAAACATTTATAATCCAGTTTACAACAAAGTAATCCATCATGTAAACAAATGAATTGGTCATACACTAAATAAATATCTCTAAAGAATAAGAATTGACATTTCATTTTTTTTTTCCAGTTCAGGACCCGATCCGGCAAGTCCCTTTGTACACAGAATTCCCTGTACAGTCATCAAGTTCAGTTCACGCTATATGTTGAAATTTTGTCCGAGCAAACCATGTTAATTTAAGGCTATGGACAAATATTCAACATTTTTATCAAGGAGTTAAGGTAAACTCTCATGATTTTTTGCATTTGAAATTACCAGGGAAAGCTTAGCTTCTTCAAATACAGTTAATTGACATTTTAATAACTTCAAGTTAACAAGAAATATCTGTGTCCCAAACAACAGATAAAGAAAAAAATTATCTAGAAAAGGAAATTACAATATGACAATGTAGTAAGAATACACATTTTGGGGGACAAGGTTTTGGTTTTCACAAGTAGTTGTGCATGTCACTCTATAACTACGAAACAAATTCAGACAGAATTTTTAAAATTTGCATTACTCTTTCTAAGTCCCAAAGTAATAAGTATTCTTTAACCTGATAGGTATAGGCAGCATTCTGGATTTGACATCTCCAAAAAGATGTTTTGGAGTATGCTGAGGTGCAAGCATAGCACCTGCTTGCAACTTTTTAAAGCAGCCATTTGGGAATATGGTTGTAGAAGATAATCAGACTGAGCCTGAGGGAGGGGTCAAAGATGTTATCAGTTATGAGTTCCTTCACACCCACAAGAGAACTAAATCCAGCCTACCTTGAATTCCTTTGAATTCTTTGAATTTATCTACCGCCAATTTGCTTGGCTGTCTTGTAGACAACATAAGCTTGAAATAAATCTTTATACTCATTTGAACTGCTTGGATGTTCTGATTACCCCAGGGCTTGACAGAGGAGCTCCAGAGTGCATTTTAAGGAGTTGCCACAGGTAATATAAATACATCAAATTATTTGTTTGCCTTAAAATCTGTTTGCCTATACTCTATATTATAAGATAACCTAGTATCTCATTTGTGAAGATAAAATAGATTTTTTTTTTTTTGCATATCTCATGTATACTTAATTATTTCACTTCTGAGTCAGGTTTGACTCATGGCAACCACATTATTTTCTTGGCAATATTTTTGGAAATAGTTTGCCACTGCCTTATTCCTAAGGCTGAGAGAGAAGATTGACCCAAAGTCATCCAGCTGACTTTGTACCTAAGGCAAGATAAGAACTCACAGTTTCCTGGCTTTTAATCTAGCACTTTAACCATTACACCAAATTGACTCTCTAAATTCCTATTATAGTTTTGATATTCCATATGCTAATTATGAGTATGAGAATGTGGGCAAACTTCATCTTACATAGACATTAAATATTAAGTAATGGCCCAACTAAAAATAGTAGCTTATTCGCTACAGCATATATGCAATGAAGCTAGAAGTTGGTACTGTAGAATACCCAATCATAAAAATAAAATATGCTAATTGCTATTGATCTGGGAAGAATTTGCAGTATGTAATTTTGAATCAGGACTAATTATACAGCAGTGGGATTTATACATGCATACATAGATGTGAAATGAAATTATACCTGGGTATAAATGTGGCACACAGAATTGGAACACTGCTGCGAGTCATATCTAAAATGAGAAAAATTACCACTGTCACGAGAAAATACTAGCATAACATGCTGTGACAAAAAAGAATATACAAAAGAAAAATAACATCTAGGAAGAATCTTTGGTGTAATGGTCAAGAGACTATGTTGCTTTGTCCTGAATTTCTAAACCTATCGAGTTCATCACTAAATATGTATTTCTTACTATACTTAATCTAAGTTAATAAAATCTTGATTCTGAAACATAGTTGCCATGGTTATTCTTATTTGTAAAAGAAAATTGAATAAGATACAAATATATCTTATTCAGAATGCCTATCTCTTGCTCTTTTCCAATTTAGTTTAGTATATATATTGCCAAAGCGAGCATGCTATGTGCCAATTAAATTGTGAGAATTGCGGATTCCATTAGATGTTTCAGGCAATGTTCAGATTCTATCATGGCCATTATAACATATACTGTTCAGCACCTTTTCTTAAAAATACCAGATATTATTTATTTAGAGATGCTTCTTATGTTCTTTAAAGTTGATCACATTATATTGGTCATCAGGGTTGACATATATTTCTTGGGAATGTTTCAGGTTTTTTAAAAAATGTTACAGTTACATGTCATAAGTTTGATCAAATCACTATATGAATGATAATGTGGTCATGGTTTGTGTTCATTTTAACAGAACATAACCATCTAATATTTTTTCACTATCCGTAATATATTTTCTGGAATTTTTGGATTTTACAGAGAAGGAAACCTTAACACATTCCACTTTCTATATATCTTCACTATTATAAATATATTTGCAAGAACTTTGACCAGCAATAGTACTTTCATAGTTAAATAATTACATTTTCTTTAAAGTTTAACAACAATTGATTCAGAATATGAATATTAACACAGAATTATAAAAAGACAATATTAAGTACCCTTTGATTTCCCTTTGTAACAAGTGCAGTCTTATGAAAGGAATTAGAAAACTATGTATATATTAGACGTTCAATCTAAACAGAAACAAAGCAAAATATTCTTGTCTTAGAAAACACAAGATCACATGCCTATTCTTTATTATAAATACTCATATTGTGTCATGATTTCTTCTTGCCAGCAAATGAAAGTGATTGTTTCGTAACCTTCTCAACATATGCAAATATCTGATTATGCTATGTTTTCTCGAGAAAATACAGTCCATTTGCAGAGTACTGAAGAGGTCAATTTGATATGCTGTTTAAAGGTCTTGGTAGCCAGTACCATTGCACCTGGAAAATGTATTTTTCCCTTATTTTAAAAAATAGATGAGTCCATTATTTATTACTTAAAAATTATAAAGAATAGTTTTTATTTCAGTCCTCATATAAATTATAAAACTCAAGTTTGCCAGAGTCTCTTTCCCAGAGGAAGCATAAAGCACTTTTGTGATACCTTCACTGAAAAATATTTGTATCACATTAAGTTTGACAGACACAATCAAGATCAATATTGCATCCTGAAGTCCAAAGAGACTATTCTTCTGATGTGGTCGTAGTGATGGATGTTATCTATGCAACTGTTCTGTTGCAATGATTTCACACAGTTTATGGATCACGAGCAGAAAGACACATCAGTTCAGCAGGAATCTCCAATATTCCTAATAGATGTTTGTTAAAGGTCAAAGACAAATCCTTTGGAAGACAAGAGAAGTTTAAGAATGCAATGATGAAATGAAAAAGCAATGAGGTAAACTTCTCCTAGGAAGCCAGTCCCAGTTAAAATATCAGGAGAAAGTATGATTATACCTAAGACCTAAATGCTTTTCTAGCCATAATTCAGCTAGTTGCATTGCAGAGCCAAATGTACTTGCTTTAGACCCCAAGCACATCTTGTATTGTTTAGACTCTAGACTGGGATCACAATGAACCGGATGGAACACATGCACAACCCCCACTTCTTGGCTTCTAAATGCCTTCAAGCCAGAAGTTACCACTTTAGTAAAAAGGTCTACATCCTCAAGTCCCCAACCTTGAATTGAGGTATCAAATCCGCCTGCATTTATAAGATCACTTTTATAAATGCAAGTGATACCAAACCCATAATCTCTCCAAAATCCTGTTTTCTTAGTGAAAACAAAATAACTGTCCACAGGAGGGTGGTCTCCATAGGTTACTTTGGGGTCATACTGGCTGAAAATAATAGGGTAGTAAACTTGTTCTCCTTGGATGGTGTTAGCTCGACACCGCTGAAGAAAGTCAGGAGTAAATATTAGGTCAACATCACAGAATAATAGCAACGTATCATTATCAAACTGAGAGGAAGCCGTTTCAAGACCCAAACCTCTTGAAAAAGCTCCTGCCATAGGAATAACAGTGATGTCTGCCATTGGATACTTATTGCGATATGCATTGATCAATTCTATATGTTTACTGGACTCCTGACTAGAGTCTGGGCTAAAGAGAATAACCGCCAGCCGCACGTTCTGCTGTGTAACAAGGCAGGTCTTTTCAAAATTCTCCATAAATCTCAAGAAAATATTGTATCTTCCTGTGAGAGGGACAAGAATGTGTATCTTCTTGTTATTGCTTCCCCTTAAT
This sequence comes from Pituophis catenifer annectens, assembly GCF_029215685.1. NCBI lineage: Eukaryota > Metazoa > Chordata > Lepidosauria > Squamata > Colubridae > Pituophis > Pituophis catenifer. Next base: position 239,097,531 of record NW_027256882.1, read on the forward strand.
TCTTTGGTGTCTTTAAATGGTGAGAACATCTTCAGGGAATTAGAAAGGAAAGACAGGGATTGTGTGTCACTCTGCTCATTTTCCATCACACTTCTCACATCCAGTTCTTCTTCCTCTCTGAAAAAAGGTTTACTAAATAATTGTTGAAGGTAAGCATGTCTTCGAACTGGAACAGTGACCTTTCTTCCTTTGTGCCTTTTATATAAAAGCAGCAAGTCCAGTATATACTCTACACCGTGCAACGGGTCAACCCTGCGGTATCCATACTGTATTTCATTGAAGTCAATAAGTCTTCCTCTAGATTTAGAGTTCTCATTGATTATTTCCATTACCTGCATTACAGTGTCATCTAATGCTGCTCGCTGGATGTTATTAATGTTTTGTCTAGGTGGCTGATTCTCAGCTATTGAATAAAGGAGCTTTCCAGTCAGAAAATCCCACTCAATGACTTCATTCCTGTCACGGGGCTGGAAACGACTGAAAGATGGCGTCATTCCCAGAAGCTGATCTTCTTTGCTTATTTCATCATTACCGAACTTGCTCATGAGAGCACTTTCTCGATGGAGCTGGATGGTGCGGTAACGCAATTCTGAAATTTTGCGGGTCAATATGTAGTTATGAAGTCTATACTGATAGGCTGGTCTTTTATTTGGATGAAGTGTAATTGCAGTGTGAATTTTGCTGTTGTGAAGATCCTGTATGTAACCTTTCCGGTTGCGTTCATAGTTTTCATGAAACAATTGCTGCATCTAGGGAAAAAAACAGAATAGCATTGTATCAGGGAAATATTAACTAAACCATGTCAATTTAATTTTCAAGCATAACTATATTCATTATGGAGTTTATAGCAGGTTATTTTGGGCTATGTTTTGTTAGGAGATGAGATGAATTCAAAACATAATTAATCTAAACACATTCCTAAAAATGTTTTAAGAATTAAAATCAGAAAGGAAATCATATGCTTCATGGGGACAGAAGAGACAGAGGTCACCTGGTGATATAGTGGACTTGATAATTCATTAAGTTCTAGATCATATATAAATCCTGATAAAAATGCTTGAACTTCAGAGAGTATACAACCAAAATAATATTACATTGGTAGATTATATGGGTTGGTTAAAAAAATTGCAGAAGAGTGGGAACATATTTTCTACATTCTTATGAGGAATGTGACTATGCGGTAATAGTATAAATTTAGTTGAAAAGAAATTAAAGATATAAAAAATTAGTGTAAAGTTTTAAATATGGTCAGTGGCCAGAAAATGTCCGTCTTCTCTGAGGGCACTATTCAGTCAAGTGAATACTTTGAAAACAAAATAATTTGTAACTTCAATCTGTTTTTTAAAAAAACTTAAATAAAAATTCAGAAGTTTCTTTTAAGTGCTAACAGTCAAGATATGCAGAAGAATGACTCATACTTTGTTTCTGATTATTTGTAAAGAGATATCTTCCTAAAATTATACAAAGAACTAAAATCAAAACAAACCAAAATTCTGACAGGAAATTGTTTATAATAGCCCACGAGAGTAGTAATATAAATAACATAGGCAGTGAAGAGAAAAGTAAAAGTAAAATTATACAGCTCACTGAAAAGCTTCCTACATTTTAAATCAATATTAAAGTAAAAGTCATGAGTAATAGTATTTAACCTAGAGGAGCTTTTAATAATTTTTCATATTTATCAACTGAGGTGCCATTTTATTCCAATGTGCAGGGTTAAAGAAGAGAAGCAAATCCAACAATAAAGTTGCCCAAAAAACCTAATAATAAAAGCCATCACCACCTTCCATATTTTTACCTTCTCTATCTCACAGAGAGCATATTTAAGACTGGTGAAATATTTCTATTACAGAAATCACATATAACATAGTTGATGAAAGTAGTAAATTGAATCTCCCTAAATGCATCATTATTACATTTCATTTGTCCAAGGATAGGCAGTTTACAGGTTGATAACTGTGGCAGAAATATCTGCTTTACTATACTGGATTAATTCAGAGGTAATTCAAAGAATTTTTAGAAAGAATGAAGGGAATACTACGGTCTTGATGCCTACCACACTGCCATCAGTTCCAAACATGTGTCCAGTATACTGCAAAATATATATCAGTATCTTAATCAGTGTGGGAGATAAACCAAATAATGCCATGCTGATTAGCTCACTATTTGGAAGAACTAGTGCCCACTTCAATTAATATTTGTAGTAGAAGGAATGACAGAACCTGGAGATGGAGTGAAAAGGGGGATCAGCCTAGAATCCCTACATGACCACAAGCAAACTAAACCAACCTCCCCTTGAGTGCCATTGACCCTTATCTAATTCTAAGCAAGTGCTGACCATTAGTTAAGATTCCTGTCCATAGGCTTTTAGAAATAAATTAGCTTAATTCAGGGGTGAAATGTAAAATTTGTTACTACCGGTTCTGTGGGTATGGCTTGGTGGGGGGGGGTAATGTGACTGGGTGGGCGTGGCCAACTTTTTTTTTTTAACTTTTCAAAGCATTTTTTCTAATGCTTTGAAAAGCCTCTGCCGATCAGGCAACTCAGCTGGGATTGCCAGAGAGGCTTTTTAAAAAATGCCTCTCTGACGATCAGGCAACTCAGCTGGGATTGTCAGAGACTTTTCAAAGCATTTTTTTTTACCAACCCTTCAGCCCAGAGGTTGCAGAAAAAAAATACTTTGAAAAGCCTCTGACGATCGCAGCTGAGCCGCGTGATCATCAGAGGCTTTTTTTTTTTTTACTTTTAAAAGCATTTTTTTGTCGGAAGAGGTTGTAGATGATGATGATCTTGTGGCTCAGCTGGGCATGGTGGGGGGGGGGTGCGCAGGGATTTTTGCTACCAGTTCTCCAAACCACCTGCCGCCATCGCTACCGGATCGGGTGATCCAGTCCGAACCGGGAGCATTTCACCTCTGGCTTAATTGAACCTTTAGATGTGGATCTATTTTTTTGCCCCTGACAATATCTCACACAGTGTTCCTTGCTATATTAAACTTATTTTTATTGTTAGATATAATAAAATAAAGCCTTAGTCCTTAATGCATAATCAATAGAATTAAGAGCAATTTCCTTTTAGCTAATTTTATTAACATTAAAATTTTATAATAACTTATGAACTTCCCTAGAGCCAAACATCCAATTAAAATAACATAAGCATGGCAAGATGTCTATTACAGTGTTTCTGTTAAAAGAAATTTTAATTATATTGCCATAATACTTTTCTACAGCCATATCTTTTTATTAGGAGATGAGATGAAAATACTCCATAATTAACATAAATGCATTACTAAAAACTTTTAAAAACTGAAATCAGACAGGGAATTGCATGCTTCATAGAGATTGAAAAAAAACCTATTTATTTGATACTGATAACTAGGGGGAAAAGAGGGAGGGGAGCTACATAGCAGATTTAGAATGCACTAGCTTAAAAACAGCTCCTATACGCCTGAGGCACTTTTTAATATCTTAGTAATATAATGAAACATAACAAATAGTAACATTTTCTCTTTCCATTGTATCCCCTCCTTCTTTCTCACAAGTCCATTTATAAAACTGTACCTTGAGGTCCTGTTAATCCACTCTCTAAAGATTTTTTTAATTATTGACTGTAGACCCTCATTTTTCTGTTTATGTACACACTTAAGGAAGCCTAGAACAATTTTTAAAAACACACATTATAATTAACACAATTAAAAACATGGACAAGCAAGTAGATCTTCTGTTCCAAATATAACTCCATGTCATATACCACTAATCCAAGACTTTCTCTCTCCCCCAGTCTGAAACTAGGGCAAGAATCAGAAGTACATGTCCCGGCCCATGGAGAAGGGAAAAGGTAAGATGAGGGGGAAGCTTCATAGTCCTGCACAGGAGTGAGTTTGGGCTGTTGCTGTGAGCAAAAAGGCAGTGGCTTGACAAAAACCACAACATATCCATGTGTAGCCAGAGTTTTATCACATCAAAATTGTTTGTGTCCCCTGGAATTGCCACCCACAGTTTGAAAACTCTTGCTATATTAAGTGAAACAAATTGTAATCAGGGTGGATAAAAATTGATGATTTAAAAAAAAAATCTTTTTTACTTACCATATTTTTTGGACTATAAGAAGGTCCAAAGTGTAAGGCACATCTAGCTTTTGGGGAGGAAAACAAGGGAAAAAAAATCTCCTTCTGCCTCCCAGCAATTTATCTCCTTGCAGCAAACAGCAAACAGCTTGGTCAGTTTCAGCACTACCTGATTTAGTACCAGCAGCTGATTGGCGGTTGGATTGATGTTCTAGAATTCTGCCTATCAGCTGTTCCAGCTGGCGGGGATAACCACCGCCTGTCACCGCCCATTGCTGCTGTGGCCTATTGCTGCCTCCGCGTACCCTGTTTTTGGCCTCCACATGTCTCATTTTTGGCCCGTTCCAGGAGGCAGGGATCACTGCCACCACCTATCCCCGCCAGCTGGAATGGGCCAAAAAGGGGACGCATGGAGGCTGAAAATGTGGTGTGCGGAGGCGGTGATAGGCAGCAGCAGTGATGAGTGGTGACGGTGTTGGCAATACCTGCAGCCTGGAACAGCTGATAGGTGGTATTCCGGGAAGCCGATCCAACCGCCAATCAGCTTCTTGTGCTAAATCAGGCTGTGCTGAAGCTGACCAGGCTTTTTGCTGTTTGCTGCAAGGAGGTAAATTGCTGGGAGGCAGAGACTGAAGGTTGGGGGCCGGCGGGTGGGCGGGGTTTTTATTCACGTTATAAGATTCCCAGACATTTCCCCCCAAGTTTTTTTTTGGGGGGGAATGCATCTTATACACCGAAAAATATGGTAAATCAATTTTTTTTATTTTTATAAAATTTATTCTAATAAAATGCTTTTGGAGTAAAAATCTATCTAAAGATAGTTTTCTATTTAAGATACATTAATAATTTAGTTTATTCAGCATGAAATTGAGCTTAGTTATGTAGCATGAGGTTTATATTCTGAAATATTTACAGTTTTGGTAAACTCATTCAGTGAATCCAAGTTCTGCAAGCTAAATAGGAAACCTTCATTTAATTTGCAAATAATAATTTGAAATATTCTTACTACCTGCAAGAATGAGTCCTTACATTTAAAGAGCACCTATCATTTCAGATCCATAATGGCAGTGCCTGTTAGCAGGCATCCACTCAGTTGCTGCCCGCCATGTCCCTCATCTTGTTGTGTCACAGCTGCATCAGCAGCTATCCCATTAAAGTGAATGGGACTATCAGTGAGTTAACAGCGGATCACAGGAGCTGCTACGGTATAGAGATGACAGTTGCTCTTTAAAAATCATGATTTAAATCGACTTGATTAAAATCAGATCCACCCTAATTCTAACTGTAAGCTACACTGCAACTTTTGTATTAAAAAACACATGCACCCTGTAATGGTATGTGGGAAAGCCCTTGGGAGACTGGATGAAGTGGTGCTACTTAGGGAATAGACAGAGGAAGAGACTCATAAGGGACCCTCCCTATTTTCTTGGAATATAAAAGAAATAGCAGGAGTTTTGTGCTTTCAGACTTATAAGATTGTTTTAATGTAGGCTTAAAATAATGTAGAATTAGTTCATCTGGTTGTGTTTCCTGTCTGATTTACCTGGTAAGGCTGAAAAAAACTGCATACAGGATAACTCATTAAGATGCACATTAGAAGTTTATTATATATATATATATATATATATATATATATATATATATATATATATTAATTTTAATACATTTTCTATCCTACTATTCATGATAAATTAGTTTCCACTTTCACTAATTTTAATGTGCTATTATCACTGTTCTATATGGCTAGATGCAAATATTCTATTACTTACAATATTCAGAAACAGCAATAGAAATAGTAATTGGAATAATCAATTTGATAAAGTAAAAGGTGATCCAGAATTAATAATGGGAATGTTATTTATAAAAAAACTTTCACTGCTGGAAACATAATTGTCTGTTTAAGCACACCTACAGAATCATTTGCAGTTGCAATGATTTTCAAATTAATCTGTGACAAATTAATATACATGAAAAATATATTAAAACCAAAGAAAAAATATAGAAAGAAATGATTTCCATCTTCATAAAGACAAGTGCAAACACATTCTCTAGTATTTCAACTTCATCCCATCTCTTATCTATTAGCAAATAATAAAGCCTCATTATTCAATCTTATTCAGCAAAACTCTATTAAAGATCTACCAGAAATAACAGTATTTATTTATCTAATTTAGAAACTGCCTATCTTCCTCAGATACACACACACTCATACACACACACACTTTAAACAAGTAAAACAATTTCTTGTTACCAGAAACCAGCTACCAGAAACAACATACTTAAAACTGTAATCTTTTAATCCCTTCAAATGACGTCCCACAAATTAATTTCTTATCACCATCGTCTCTCAATTTTAATACCATAGTTTATCACTTTCTCTACAAACGCAACAGAAACACTCTTCTTCCCATGCTGTACATAAACAAATACTGAAAACCTCGTCATTCAGTTCTAGTCAAGAAAAACCCATTAAAAGCTAGTTTTTTTAAAAAAAATAACACGTATTTTAACATTGGTTGAATAAGCCAATTTTGTAAATCTTTGTTTTACTTTAAAGGTATTGATGTTTATGTTAATTATCATAATCACTGTCCATATTGAAAGGATAATTTATACCAAATTTGTTAATGTAATATTTTTATGAAAACTGAACTATTAAAAATTAGATAGGGATGGCAAAAGGGAGGGGGGATTTATGACCTCTCTCATTATGGGGAGGATCACTCAAGGGTAGGATTAAATTAGGCTTAATCTGCTATGCCAAAATTATCTCTGACTCTACTAATGCTAATGCATGTTTTTGGAACTTTTCAGAGATGCAGAATTGAAGAGAAAGAACTGGAGAAAACAACAAAATACAAAGACTTGCAAACAGAAACAGAATGACCGTGACAAAAGAAAGTAGTGTCAAAAGATGCCTGGGGTCCAATCCAAAAACATATGGAGCACCAATTGAACATTCTCGACATTGACAAAATCACTACCAGTCAACTACAAATGACAGTTTTACTTGGAAAAGCTTACATCCTGCAGCAATATCTTTAAACACCATCAAACAACATCTCCCTCTGCCTGGTCCTTGGGAAGGACTCAGTAAGTGGATAAAAATGTCAAATCCAATGAAAACATCTGGCTGGCTGTGCAATTATCTGTAACAGTAATAGAGTAGGAACAGTTGACCCAGATGGAACTTTATAACTTAGTTTGAAAAACAAACTAATGACAATATACCATTCTGTACATCCAAAAACCAATATTAGTCAGACATATTTACCAAGAATCAAAGGAGGCAGAGAACTCCTGCAGGTGAACCAAACTGTGAAAAAAGGTGCCTCGAATGACAATACTAAGACAAACTAAGAAGCCTTATTGAAAGAAGTCAACCAAAGAAAGCTCTTGAAAACAACAAAAAAGAAGGCCAAGTATAGAAAAGAAACAATAAAAAAAAGATGTATTAATTGGATAACCAGTCAATACATGGTCAGGTTCACTCATTATTTATATATATTTTACATACATCTGCCAATGTTGATGGGAGTGTAGTTTTGTCCTTGGTGATTTTTTGATTGGGTATTATTTTCTGCTTGTTGGTCTACTGATAATCTCTGCTCATCTTGGGTGTACAGTAGGCTGCTAGAGAGGATGTGTCCTGATCTTTGGTTTCCTTCTTAGCTTTTTTATTTTCTCTCTTGAATTATGTGTAAATGTGATTTATCTTTATGTGTCTATTGATGGCTTTTTTTACCATACACACTTTTCGTCATTCTCATAGCATTCGTTACTTTTATGTTTAGCCTGATACACCTAGCTCTAAATTCCATATAACAAAGCCAGTAGAAACACATTCATTCACAGCCATTTTCATTTATTTTTCACAATATTTCCCATTATTAGATTTGTGTTTTAATATTTCTTCATCCATTTCCTTAGTTTAGTAAATGTTTTGTTTATTGTTACTTTTATCTTTTCAACCAAAACTCTGCTAAACTTCTACTCAGACAAGCTTAGATAACTAAACCTCTTGCATTCACTCTTGCTGTCTTTCCTTTCTGTAAGGAACTGATAATATTCTTCAATTGTCGAGCATAAATGCAGTCTTCACAATATATTAAACAAGATGTACATCACTCCATAAGCAGGCTTTATTTTTTATAATAACTGCATTTGTATGGTCTATACTTGTGTTAACTTTTTTCAACATTCTCACAGTATTTATTACTTCCTGTCATTATTTCCCCCCATGGACACTAAGATTCATAATCTTCATTTCAACTGCCTTCTTTGTCTTCACATTTTGAGACTTCAAAATGTTTTTAAAAATCAGTTGCATTATTCCTCATGCATCTATAGTAACTACTGTTGTGGGTTTTTTCAGTTCTTTTTGAAATATTTAAAAGCCATATTCAAATTTCTGATATATTAAACTGAAGAATTGCATTACGTGTTTCACCCCATATTGTTACATCAGTTATTTTTAAGTGCATTCACAGTTTTAGAGGCTTGTTTATCCCTTTTTACTCTCTTCCACTTTGAGTTTTTGTTTGTTTCCATAAAAATTACATTGCAATTTCTTGTCCTTTAATCTGCAACGATTTTTGCTCTCATTTGATACATTCTGTCTATCTTCCCCCCCCACCATATGCACTATAAATCTTTCCATTGTCTTCATTTTTTGCATCTAGTTAATTTCTTTTTCTTAAGTCAATGCCAGAAAAGAACTGTTCAGTGAAAAGTCAGCAAAAAATGGAAAATGATTTATTAATACTTATGGTAAGAAAACAAAACCATAAACATACTTTCTAGATTTTGTTTATATAATGCATGAAGAAGGTAGAAAACTTGCAATAATGAATTGGTTAACATCTGACTATTTCATTTGTGTTCATTAAAAATGACTTAAGTGTGTAATATTTTATCATAGAAAAGCATGTCAACTACCCTAAAATACAATTAATTTCACTTAAAAGGATTTGATTTACAATTAATTTTAATTAAGGGGATTTAAGAGAAGAATCCATTGTGGAAAGAACAACTCCTGAGTTAGGTCATTAATGTACAACTCAAGATTTGATGAAAATCATCATTGTATGAATAAAAATCCATTTAGACTACTAGGAAATTATAACTACAAAACAATATGTGAACAATAATGCAAACTCAACCATATAAACCAGAGACAAATAATCTAGTTCTTCACACATCTAAGACAGAGCTAACATTGTCAGTCTATGAAGGTGTTTTAGTAACTGATAGATACCTGCTTTTTTCTTAGTCTTTTCTATATAATTTTTTTTGTGATAAGGACTACTTAAAAAGTGAAAAATAATTGTATTACCAGTCCATTTACTATAGACAATACAAATGCTTTTCATATTATTAGAAAGAAAAATATCTGGGTACATCTATGAAGTCACTAGGACTCAATCTCATGTTTGTTTTTTAAATACAAATAATTAAACTCAGAAAGCCCCACTAATGAAAATTGTAGATACAGTAGTGGCCAAAATTGTGGAAACCTTTTGGGGAAAGTGTATTTTTTAAAACTAGCTAATAACACCACTTTTTTTGGAACAGTACTAAAAATTATATATCAATGGAAGATAATTTGGTCAAGAATGTAATGCAATAACTTTTTTGAAGGATTTGCTATTAGAATAGCAGTTACAGTATAAAGAAGAAAAGCGAAACATGTAGAAAAAACGAGATATACAAAAATTATCATGTCAGTTAATACCTAGTTGGGTAATCTTTAACATGAATTACAGCATTACAATGTCTTCCCATGGAGTGAACCAAGTCTTTTAGTTCTGCAGCTGTTATAATGTGAAACCAAGATTGAATTCTATTGCTTCTATTAACTGGGTTTTATTGCTGGGTCACTTCTGATTAATAAGTTTCTTTAGTCAGCTCCATAGATTTTCAATTTGATTAACCCAAGGTCTGGGCTATTCCCAAGTCATTCCAGCAGTGGAATATGATTATCTTGAAACTCCCAAAAAAGTGGTGTTATTAGCCATCAAACTTCAAAAATACACTTTTCCCAAAAGGTTTCCACAATTTTGGCCACTACTGTACAGTATATTGTTGTTTCATAAATTCTACATAATTGCTTGTTTAGATTATATCTTTCAGAGTCTAACATTTGAAATTTTTAGGCTAAAATAGTGCAATGTTTAGAACATTTCTTCTTCACCAGAATTCTGTAGAACTAATCAAATCCAAATGCATTGTGTGTAATGTTGGAGTTTATACACAAGATGTATTTATCAATCAACCATACATTTTGGGGCACATCATTTGCTGTAGAAAACTGGCAAAGCACTCTAATACAAAATGAAACACTGCAAATAGTTTTTGACATTTTCAGGAAGTCTAGCAACTCTAAACCACAAAATCTATTTCATGAGCACAACTGCCAAAGCTGCAGCTTGTAAAAATGAATAAAACATTTGATATCAACCACTAAAGTCAAAATTATCCAATTTTATACAATTATGCATATTTTATTTAGGATGCTTTTTATAGGCAATTAATATTTATTTGTTTATTTATGTACCATATTTTTTGCACTATAAGATTCACCTGACCATAAGACGCACCTAGGTTTAGAGGAGGAAAACAAGAAAAAAATATGAATATGGAGTGCCGTCTCACTGGGAATATGAAGCACCGAATACGGAGCAATAGTGTAGTGAGGTCAGGAGGCCAGGTGTCCTCTCATGTACCAGCTCTGCTTATTGACTCCTGCACTGCGGAAAAGAGACAGAAGAGACTGGCAATAAAAAAGACAGGTATGACGCAATATTTGCTCCATAAGACACACAAACATTTCCACCCACTTTGGGGAGAGAAGTGTGTCTTATGGAGCGAAAAATACAGTAATTTATTAAATTTCGATGCCACCCATCTCACTCATACAGCGGTTAATATACTATTCCATTATTTTATGAGCAGAATATTATTTCAGTCTAGAACAAAATAAATAATACCAATGCTACATAAAATTGTTTAATAATTGTGAAGTTTGAAGAAAACCCTGTAGCCTTTTGAGTGTTAGACTGATGTCATGTGGTACACAACATTGTTCATTTATTCTCTCAAAGATAATCACTATTGTATTGCCATTCTATACCTCAGATAATATTTTTTGTTTTATCCATAAATACAATGGGTATTTGACAAGGGCATTTTTTTATTCCTAACATCTATCTATCTATCTATCTATCTATCCATCCATTCATCCATGTCTATCTAATCTCCTCTCCCTCTCATTTATATAGCCATCACAAAGAAGTGGTTATTGGCAGTGTACAACTTTAATATCTAACATCATTAAATATTAAAACATTAACAATTATAAAAAGAGATAAAAAACCAACAATAATAAATGAAGAAGTGCTAATAGTAATGGAGCTCCCTCACTAGTTCACCAGTCTTCTGGGGCTCCCAGTTTTGTTGGCATAACCAGGTCTTGAGGGAGAAGGGCAGAGAAGATTGCACAGTGGGGATTACAGAAGAAAGAGCCCACTGCCTAGGGTTGTGTTTTTTTGTGTTTTTTTCCTCCATGTTTTGATGTAGCAACTGTTCTGCAGTAAATTATGCCTGGCTAGAGAAACTAATAAGCTGCCCAAGAATCCTACCCATTTATAAATCTCCCAAGAAAGGAGTTATTGTTACATTTGGATATTAACTGTTCACTCTTTATGCATGAAGAAGGAGGAAGGAACTGGAGAGGTGTTACTGAAAGCAATAGATACTGATCTCAACTAATATTTGGAAGAACAAATATTTGAAGGTATTGTGTACATCCATTAAAAATCATTTCACAAAATGTCTCCACCAATCCTTCCAGATGAATCTGGCATACATGTTTCAACAGATTTACAGATAAAACAGATTTAAAGTATTTCTGAACACAAAAACATCTATTCAGGGCCCACATATGACCAGTGTTTTCATCCATATTTATTACACTGCACTTCACACTGAGAAGCAACTCTGTGAAAAAAAATCTAGATACACCAAAGAAAAGAACTGTACAAATTTCGTAGAGTTCATTTTTGCTGTCTTTATTTACAGTACTACAGGTAGTCCTCGACTTACAACCACATTTGAGCCCAAAATTCCATTGCTAAGTGAGTCAGTGAAGTGAGTTTTATTCCATTTTACCATCTTTCTTGTCACGGTTGTTAAGTGAATCACTGAAGTTCTTAAGATAGTAACACAGTTGTTAAGTGAATCTGGATTCCCCATTGTCTTTCCTTGTCAAAAGATTGCAAAAGTTGGACACTTCATCTCTTTTCTGGGATAATAAGGTAATCTAGGTAATCACATCACTCTAACCTGTTCTTTCTGTATTCACCATATTTGCCCAATGAATGGCTATGAAAACATGGCTTTTGTTATTTCATAAAGGTTTTGTTTTGTTTTCTGATTGTAAGTACTTGATTTAGATACCTATTTGCTTCAGTTCATCATTTGATATTATGCTGAATTCAGTATCAGTCTGTATTAATTAAGCAGTATTATTGTTCTCTTAGGCATGCTTACATTCTGCTATTTTCATTTTTTCTACAGATATGAATCATCCATTGCTTCTTGTCTTGTCTTCTGGTGCTTTGGAAAATAAGTTGTCTCCCTTCTTTGTGGCACCCCCTCAAATACTGGAATACTGCTATCATGTCACCCCAATCCTTCTTTTTTCTAGACTGGAAAACTCAATTTCTGCAACCAATCTTCACATGTTTTTGTCTACTCTTAATTATCTTAGTTGCTCTTTGCATTTTTTCCAAAGTCTCAATAACCTTTTTTGTAATGTGGTGACCAAAACTGAATGCAGTATTCCAGATGTGGTCTTAACTAAGGATTTATAAAGTGGTACTAATACTTCAGGTGATTTGATTTTATACATCAGTCAATGATCTAAATAGTTAACAATACTCTTATAAGAAAGATGCTTATAGAATGGTATAGAATTTTCATCTTCAAATATCTTAGATCGCTGAATGACTGTACAGTACATTCCAAAATATCTCAGCTTAAGCCATAAATATTAACATCCTAAGTTTATATAAAATAATGAATTAGCTAAAATTTACCAGCTGTCATTCTGTACTTAGTCACGAGCACCTACCTATTTCTGATTTATTACCTCATCAATTTTTGCATCTTGTCTATATGTTTATGCAGCAATTGCTTTCATGGCCTTAGTCTTTTCAATGCTATTCTTATGAAGATCAATACTAATGCTATTACATTGTTAAGTTAAAAGGGGGCTCTATGCATTTTGCTATTTTTAAAATCTAGGATATTCATATGTTTGTGTGAGTGTGAGTGCATACACCTAGATACTTTAACCCTTAACTAAGAGTAAAAGACTGTAGCATAATTTGCTGAAAGGTTTTTCAATGTAGTAAGAAAACATATTAAGGCAAACATTTGTTCTGAACTTCTTACATATGTTGCTTCAGCAGTAGCAGAAAAAATTGGACATTTGCCAAATTAATGAGTTACAGAACAAATAGTGTCCCACCATCTGCAACAAATAAGTAATAATTTTAAAAATGAATGGGAAAAACTAGCTTTTTATTTCTACCATGTGAAAGAGAAAAAATGTTCTACATTATTAAAATGGAAAACAGTCATGGGAAATTCTGCTTAAATATAGTTTGAGATATTTCCTCTTTGATTTACAGTTGATAAATTGTGCCCCTTACCCACTGCAGAATGAAAAGAAATGAATTCAGGATAAGCAAATTAACAGACAGATCTATATATAACAATATTTTGTCTCTAAACCTCTGCTTTTTTGTCTTCTACGTGTATTTCTGCTTTTTTGTCTTCCTGTCTGTTCTTAGACAAAAACTTAGACAAAACACTTATTCACAATCTAAATGTATGCTTATATTTTTTGAAAAAAAATTAAAAAATCTTGTTCTAGGAATTTGTTTCTAACTTTAATTCTGTATACAGATTCACAAAAGTAAGCTTTACTAAACTCTATTTCAGATCAAACATATTCAAAAATAATCTAGGTAAAGCAGAGCCAAATAGTTTAAGACAATTAAGTTTTTATATATTACCATATGTGAAATTGAATTATAAAGCCAGTTTTATTGTGCTGGCTTGAATTATATTAACTGATTAGTTCCTTTCTCTCTTCGAATGTTAGAAGAGATATTTATGTAACCAACCAAAGTAAAATAATTGACAATATTTCATTGTCTCAATATCTAATATTTGGAAACTGAAATATTCACCATCTGAATTCACTAGAATTGTCTTTATTTAACTATAAATAAAGTATGAACTTTATCTCATTCCTAGTGATGTCTATCTCCAGGATTACTTGTACCAATTAACTTAATTCTTGAGCTGTATTTCTGCATCTTAAACTATTAAAGTGAATAGAGAGAGCACAGCTAAATGACGCATGCTGTCATCATCCCATATTCTCTGGCATGAAAAGTGTTTCTTCAAATGATTGATTGGCAATCTGCCATTTGAGCTGTTCACATAACAGTCATCACATCAAGAAACTAAAGGCATGAAACTCAGGAAGAGAGAGAAAATGTATTCAAAGGAAGGATGGCAATTGATCAAAAGTAGACAAGATATATAGAATGCACCATGGAAAGTGGTCACAACTCTAATATCTGCATTCTGCAAGATATGATATCCTTTTCATTATCATATCTTCATGGATCCAATAAATTCATCCCTACTCAGAATTGTATATCTCCTCATGCAATTTATTTTTCCTTCCAAATGAAGTGACTTTGGAAATATCTGGTGCAGATAAAGTACCAAGAGCTGTGTATTTCCTTAGATATAAAAAACACTTATTTTTTCACAGACACTATAGCTGCATTTATAACTAGTATAGTTTGATCCTAAATATTTATAGGAACTGGTGTTCTCTAAAAATAGTAATATACATTCTTTCATGGACATGCAGCCTTGTACACAAGCTGCCAGAGAGCAGCTTTGTACAGAAACAGCCATAAATAGGGCATCAGCTTACCATCTTCCTTTAAATTGACAAATACAACAACCACTGCCACAGTTCTTCCTGCTATGTCAGAGATTTAGCTCTAGACCAGGGATCTCCAGCAGGGGTGGGTTCCAAATTTTTTTACTACTGGTTCTGTGGGCGTGGCTTGTTTGGTGGGCGTGGCTTGGTGGTCATGTGATTGAGTGGGAGTGGCTTGGTAGTCATGTGACTGAGTGGACATGGCCAACTCGAAGTCACTCACTGCAAGGTGGGACAGCATTTCCTACATACCTCCCCTACCTTGGGCTGACAAAATAAAAGCCTGCCTGCCGAGCAGCCCAGACTGGAAAATGGGGGCAACATGTGTGTGTGTGTGTGTGTGTGTGTGTTCCTCTGCAAGGACTTGGAGGCAGACACCACATCTCTGAGGAAAAGAGGAGGCTGGGAAGCCCTGTCCCCTGGGAGAGGACTGCGGAGGGATACCCCACACGTCCATTGCCCTTGCTGCCACTACTTTTGCTGAAGAGGTGGCGGAGAAGCCCTGGCTGTCAGCTGGGAGAGGAGGACCGTGGAGGGACACCCACACACACGTCCCTGTTGCCGCTACTTTTACTGTCAGCTTCTCAGCGCTCTTAAAGTCAATCTTGAAGAGCTGGAAGACATTTCCTAGATTGCCGCCAAACTCATTGTTCCAGCCTTCCAGCTTTTCAAAATCGACTTGAGCACCAAGAAGCCGAGAGCAAAAGTAGCAGGAGTAGGGGCAATAAGGGCACGTACGCATGTGTGTGTGTCCCTCCACGGTCCTCTCCTGGGTGACAGCCAGGGCTTCACCACCACTTTTCCTCAAAGGCGTGATGCCTACCTTCCTTCACATGCAGTGCACATGTGCAACAGCCCTGGGACAGCCCTCCCACAGCACCACCGCTATCGCCACCCCTCTCAGCTCCAGCACAGCGGCTTCATCTCTCCGTAGAGCCATCCACCCACCCACTGGCCAGGCCAGGCTGGAAGCAGCACATTTCCCATCATGGGCTGGATGGGCAACCCCACCTTGGAAGGCATGGATGTGGGGACTGCCAGGAAAGCAGGCAAGCATGGCAGGGCCACAGGGAAGGGAGTAGGCTGCTAGCTCTCTTCCCCATGGCCGGGCAGCCCCCACATGCCTGCCTGCCTTCCTGGCGGTCCCCATGGCCAGACCCGCTTGCCTGCCTTCCTCTCCCACCACCGCCTCTTCGTTTGGCTGCTTACCTTCCACAGCGGCTGGTCCAGAGTTGAAGTTTTCGGCGGCCTCCAGCTAGTCACTGCTGCTGGAAAGCAGCTGGCAAAGGAGCCTCGGATAAGCCGCTTTCTCTGCAGGCCGCCAAAAAGTACTGATGGAAAAAGCTGCTGTCGTTGCCATGTTCTTCGTGCATGCTCATCTCATTGGACTTGCAAGGCAATGGGATGCAGTGCGTGAAGAACATGGTGGCGACAAACATGGCGGCCAGGGTGAGCAAGCAGCAACCAGGGGACCAGTTCGGGAGTGTGACCTGCCCGCCATCACTAACAGTTTGGCAACCTTGGCCAAATTTCCACCAACTGTTCGTGCAAACTGGTGAGAACCGGTAGCAACCCACCACTGGTCTGCAGCCCCAAGTCTGTGAACCAGCACTGGTCCATGGAATGCCAGCAACTGGGCCTTCCAAACAAGGGAAGGCCCCAGGCAGCAGACAAAACCATGCCACCTTTGGTCTACAGAAAAACCTTTCTCCACAGAACCGGCCCTTGGTGCCCAAAAGGTTGGGGGGCACTGCTCTAAACCTGGGTGTGGCAGAAGTAACATCAGCATCACTCCTGTATTCAGCTCCTGGGGCCTATCCGCTTTCTGCCAAGTGTGGCGGCATTGCTTCATTTCTCTAAGCACTTTTTGATATGAGAGCCGTCCTAGACAAACTCCATAGCGAGCAGCAACTCCAACCAGCCTCCTGCCTCTAAGACCAAAAGTTGACCTGAAGATCAAAGAGAAATAACAAAAAAGCAGGTCTGTTTCACTGTAAAGGACTTCTGTTTAATTAAATTGTGTTTAGTGGTTTAGCATCATATTCTCCATTTTTTCCCCTGTGTACACCAGACTAGTATGCACAGCATGTGGCCCCCAAGCAACCCTGTGTGGTCTGCCTGTGTTTTTTGAAAAATAACCAATCTATTGCCAGCAAATGTTACTGCCATCATGAAGGAATGCTGCAGCCTCATCTGCTGTAAAAAATGTGCTCCTTAATCCCTCCAAAGCCCCAGGCCTCATCAGCATTGTCAACTTCATCTCTGCTCCATGCCACTAGCCACCAAACAGATGATCGGCACACCAGCTATTCCTTTGTGGCAATTATTATTACGAATATCAGTGTGGTGCCTTGCCCTCTGAGATTTGCCAGCCTGCGCTAAGCTTTCATATCATAATGAACTAGTTCTCACACAGCCCTTGTGATTACTGGAGCTTGAGATACCTGCTCTATATCTTAAATCCTCTTGGGATGAGAACTATAACCTAAGCTGTATGTGTTTCTTCCTGAATTACGCACTGTTCTTATGAGCACAGCTGTAACAGTCATCTGCCCTGAGCCAAAGTTGTCCTTTGTATTAGATTTGTAGTGCAACAGAAGGCACATCAATACAAGAAATCTTTAATCCAGCCAGCCATGGCATTTTGTATAAAAAACACATGAGGAAACAAGCAATGGGTTCTGCCATCAGAGATAATAAATATGACCATACACATAATCATATTGCACGATCAAGACAAGAGGTTGCATAAATTCAAGAGGATTCATATGAGTTGCCAGAATGTTCCATGAAACTCTGCCCAATTCTGCCCAAAGAACTGCATCCCTATGAGGTTCAAGAAATAGAATAAAAACAGAAGTAAATTACGAGCGTAGATCTATGTCAGATTTTACTGAACAGCTGTAAATTTTCAGGAAAAATAAAACATGATTTTCCCCCCTCAAAAAAAGACACACTGCAAAAGATGTGTTAGGCACACTTTATTGAACTAAGTTCACTTCTACTCTTTTTGAAATTTGAAGAACATTATATCCAGACTCAGTAGTGCTTAAAATAGGCTCATGGAAGTGAACCAGATATAATTAACTTTAATAGTACTATCTTAAACTATAAAAATATTAGTGTGTCTGATGATAAGAGTATTTATTTTGAATTTGACTGCAAATATGTAGCATGAATTAAGATATGCATAATTTATAGAAACATTTATTAAAATTAAGAACACAAAGAATTAACAGAATGTTTCTGTCACTTGAGGTAGATGTATATTTTTCATATTAAGTTAAAGATAATGAGCATGCATGTCAAAGCATATGTACAAGATATACCCTTTAAAATTTATTTTTAAAATGGTTGTGTTTATTAAGTAGAATATCTTATTTATTTTTATTTTTATTTTTTTATTATTTTAATTTGATTTATATGCCGCCCTTCTCCGGAGACTCAGGGCGGCTTACAGTGCGTTAAGCAATAGCCTTCATACTTTTGTATATTTATACAAAGTCAGCTTATTGCCCCCACAAACTGGGTCCTCATTTAACCTACCTTAGAAAGGATGGAAGGCTGAGTCAACCTTGAGCCTTGGAGAGTTTCGAACCAGCAGTAAATTGCAGGCAGCTGTGTTAATAACAGGGTGCTTTAAACCACTGTAGTACCAAGGCTCTTATAAGTGTTATCCTATACTTCATTAATAAATATATACCTATTGGGAAAAATAATTCTAGTTTACATAGAAAAATATAATGAAACGATTCTGGGAAAGATTCTGGATTTCACTTTGTTATGATTTTTGTATAATGATAGATTTGTATCCTAGTTCAATGTTGTTTCTCTCAAATCCTATTATGCTGCCTCGGCATGGTGACAGTGGGACATTACTGGAAGGGATACGTAAAGAGTATTAGGAGTGTATGCCAAGAGTATATATACCCAGCTGGGTTACCCAAAAGTGTGAACATCACAGCAGCTGCCAGGCTAAAGCTAGAAGTAGCAATGGTATAAAAAAATACTGCTGGAGGTAAATCACAAGTAAGTCACAGGACAAAGGCAGCATTTCATACTGTGGGAAAGAAGACAATAGTAATGGTTCACTGCTCCTGCATTTTACTAAGAAAACCACATGGACAGATAATACAAAGTGAACGATAAAATGTTGGAGGATGGACATTCAGGTCAGGAGGTACTCAGCATCCTACTGACGAAGAGCTGAAGACTAAAGAAGACTAAACTGGAATACTAATAGTGTTTATGATGAAACTGGATTAAAGCCTTTGGGATAATTGCTGATGTTGCCATAGAGGAAAAGAAAATGCAAATACTAATACAATCATAGTGGGAACATAGAATATAAGAAATATAAATAAGGGAAAGTACAACATGATGAAAGCTGAAATGAACTGATGTCTTAGGCATCGGCAAATTGTATTGGAATTAGACACATTCAGTCATAAGTTCAAACAATTTACTAGTAGAAATGAAAAACAAGGAAGAAAAGCCATTGCTTTTTTTAGTGACACAGCAAAGACCCAACCAACATCCAAATAATATCAATTAGACTTCACTTTAAAGGAAATCCTTTAATACAACAATTATCCATGTTTAAGTTCCAACTACCGATGCAGAAGGAGGTTATTGATGAGCTTTATTATCAAGTTTGCTTTAAAATCAACACAACATGTAAACAAGATTTGTGCTGCCTGCAGTTGAAGACTAGAATAACAAACTTGGAAATATTAAGAGAGGAAAACGTAATTGGACCATGTGGCCTAGGAACTGAAATGAAGCAGTACTAAAGAGGAAAATATAGTTCAAAATTTCAGATGTTCACCTTGCTAATCAAGCAAAAAATAATAATCTGAAAGATATTGATGCCAATTAATCTAAAGGTACTGCTGCTGGATATTTCTAGATAAATATATGGCAGATAATTGGCATTCAATAGATTAACAAAATATGAAATCAGAATTACACTAAAATGTCACTTTAAAGATTACATGGAAGAGAACAGAATGACATGAATGACATACTTATCCTAAGTGTGATGACTCAGAAACACTGCCCATTTCGTATTCTGAAAACAAAACGAATTAAATCTAGGAATTAAGCATGTACATAAGTTTGCAATGAAATAAACAGCCTGTAATTTATTTTTATATCTGAGAAGGAGAAGCTTCAGTTATCCTATGTATATAGTTGATTAAAATGACCTATTCCAATATATAGTTTAAACCAATTGCTCTTTCCAATTTACACATTCTGTACCATAGTAACAAACTGTTAGTTAGGCTAGGAAGTAAGCCTCATAATTTCTTATCTGGTATAAACCATTATGTCAAAGCAAAGGAGGAACTGACATGCTCAAATGTGAGACTAAACTGACTCATTCTCATAATGAATACATAAATTGTGATTTAATATTAGCATTTTTATGTTAAGGAGAAAGAAGGTGCAGAAAATGATTCATTAAAATGTTTAAAACATGAATTTATGATGCTCTGCGCTTAGAAATATAAAATACAGCAAACTTAAATAAAACTATACTATTAAAAATAAATCATTTCTAATCAGCTTGAAACATATTGCAATCCTAAAGGAGGAGGTAAAATGAATTAACATTTTAAGAGCTTTCTTGTAATGAACGTACCATTATTCTAAGAGCTGTGAGTCTATTGTTTATAAATTGTTGTGAAATCCTGAAATAATGTGCACATACACTTTATTAATTTAGAGACTAATGTAATTTAAACTTGTTAAAAATTGTATGTGAAAAGTAGAAGAATTATAAACATCCTAAGCATATTCTTTAAAAGATCAGAGTATTTAGATCTCTAAGGAAATCATGCTGTCCTTTATTTAATTCTTGATTAGACACAGCATTAATCCAGGAAAACCTGCTTACTTTAAATACATAGTTGATGGGATGTGATTACTTTCTGGTCAGTAGACTGCATGCACAGTAGATATATGTACAGAATATGTGCAGAAAAGAATTCACAATGGCAGGTTTAAAAGGCCAGGAACACTACTCCAAATCTAAAAAGACAAGAACTTGTTAAATAAAATAAAAGTTAAGACACTTAAACACAACAAGAAACAGTACATACAGTAGATTTACCATTTGACCTACTAGATACCTCCAACATTTTAGGTCAGAAGACAAATGAAATAAATAAATTTGCTTTTAAATTATGCAGCTGAAATCTAATCAAAATGTTTGCACTGATTAAAAAGTATTGCAGGTAGTCCTCGACTTACAACATTCAAAGTTATGATAGCAGTAAAAAAAGGGACTTCTGACTGTTTTTCACACTCGTGACTGTGGCAGCATCCTCATGGTCACATGATCAAAATTCAGATGCTTGGCAACTGATTCATATTATGCTGGTTGCAGTATCCTGGGGTCATGTGATCACCTTTTGCGACCTTCTGATAAGCAAAGTCCATGGGGAAGCCAGATTTACTTAACAACCTTGTTACTAATTTAACTGCAGTGATTCACTTAACAATGGTGGCAAGAAAGGTTGTAAAATGGAGCACTCAACAACTGTCTCACTTAGCAACAGAAATGTTGGGCTCAATTGTGGTCATAAATCGAGGACTGCCTGTAGTCTGATATTCTCTTACTTACTAGGTTTTAGTTAGATTATTAACTTGGCCAACATAAAAAATTAATATTAGTGATGGAATAGTAATGATGGAATGTACAGGACAATAACTGCAGAGCTATGTTTTGTGCAAGAATGAGATGATGAATAAAGTGCTTATGCTTCACCATAATTTGACAGATTAAAAAATAAAAATTTATAGAACAAGAAATGCGAGTAGAAACTTTTTACTTTTTATGATGACGTTGGCTGAGATCCCAGAACTGAAAGTTAAAATATTTACTTGGTTTATGGCAGAGAATCTTAGGTTAAATTGGCAGAACTATGCCTTTTAGTCCTAGAATGTATATTGGAATGGTCAGCATTAAACACATTTTCAAGAGCTCAGAGAACTGAATAACCATTTTATCAATGGTTAGAGAATAAATATGAAAAGTGGAAAAAAGCAGAGGAGTGAAATAGAGAAAATGTTTTAATAAAGTAAAATAAGTTAAAAAGAGGACTGTTATAGTATTAGGTATGGTATATATTACTATTAGTATTAAGAATAGATAAAATAATAAATATGACTGTAAATTGTAATTGTTATTGTATAAAATATTTGCACAAAATACTTGTAACCAGACGACACACTGTTTAGTGGAAGATGATGTTTGAAATCAAAATTTAATTTTTTTTTAAAAAAAAAAAAAGAGCTCAGAGAACTGAAGTGAACTTTAAGGTACTGTGATAGGAGCAGCTTAGATTTGCCAAGAGGAAGTTAAGATTTGTTGCTACCCATATTAAGAGCTGAGAAAGTGAATTAAACACTAAATAATCTTAACCTTACTCTCACAGAAGACTTCTGAGAGGCAAACCGTCCGGTGCGCTCACACAGAGCGGGCCTCCTCAGGGTGCCGTCAGCCAGACAATGTAGGCTGGCGGCCCCCAGGGGAGAGCGTTCTCTGTGGGAGCGCCGACCCTCTGGAATGGACTGCCCACCGGCCTCAGGACAGCCCCGGACCTCCTCTCCTTCCGCCGCGAATTGAAGACGTGGCTTTTTCACCAAATGGGCTGAATCCGTAAGGGTGACTTCAATTAATTTTAATAATTTTTAATTGATTTTAATTTAATTTCAAACTGATTTTAATTGTTTATGTAATTCCTTGTTTTGTTTTTGTAAGCCGCCCTGAGTCCTACGGGAGAAAGGCAGCATATAAATCACATAAATAAATAAATAAATAAATAAATAAATAAATAAATAAATAAATAAATAAATAAATAAATAAATAAATAAATAAATAAATAATGAGCTAATAAAATTAGGTAGTATGTACAGTAGAAATGGACTTCAAAGCTAAACTCTCTGGTGAAATCTACTGTTTGTCAAGGTTTTTCCAGACCAGAACTAGTGATCCTTCCTTTAAGGGAGAGGTGGTGCCTCCAGCCTTAAAAAGGCTATGGTGTCCCCCCTCGTCAATAGGCTCTCTTTGGAAAACTGCTCTGTACACTTCCCCTGCTTATCAGTTTGCTTCCAGGTGAGATTCGGGTGCTGGTTGCAGACTATAAAGCATCACACAACATATGGCTCAAGATTCGGGTGCTGGTTGCAGACTATAAAGCATCACACAACATATGGCTCAATTATTTGAAGGACTGCTTATGTTTTACAGTGCCTGCCATACAATATTGGCATGCTCCAGGTTTCTTCAATTAAACAACACCATCTATCAGGGCCCAAGAAGTATGCACTATAACATATGGAACAAAATCCTCTTTAGAGATTTCAATTCTGGCTCTCCAGAGTCAAGTGGAATTGAACATTGTCTAATATGAGTAAGTCAAACTGCCCCTTTCCACTTTAAACGAGCCTTGAAAATCTGGCTAATTTCCCAAACCTTGAGCTAGAGGGGTTATTGGGCCCTTTGGGGCTGGGTGTGTATGAGGAAAAGGTTGCTTTTACACTGTTTTTACACTGTGTGGTATATTATAAAAGCTGGCCGGAGACATTTGGAGTTGGGAAAACTGAATAAATAAATAAAGAAGCTTTTCACAATTAGGAGTCTTGTGTTACAAATTATTTATACAATGAAGTTACTGATGTGCAACTGAGATTACAGTCCTTTTGATTAAATAAACATATTCTCCTCCCATATCCTTGGACAAATTACTATGGTTAATATAATTCATTTCTTATTGGACCAATTTTATGGTCAAATAAATCTTATTTAATGTTATGTTTATACTGCTACAATTCATACTTTTAATCTTTGGGGTGTTATTTTTTATCCAAAACATCTTTCTTCATCAATCCATCTGATACTTATTCTAGCTTTTCTTAGCCTATCTTACCTCTACCCTATATATATATATATATATATATATATATATATATATATATATATATATATATATATATATATATATATATATATATATATATTCTTCCTTACAATACTTTATCTTTGCAACACTCAATCTGCAGCTAGCCTTGCTCCACAGTCTTCTCTGGGTCCAACTTGAGTAGTGTTGTGGCATTTACATTTTTGACTGCTGCTGTGTAGGAGCTTCAAAATTCTGGCAATTCCCTTTTCTTGGTATTCTACTTGGCACCTAGGTTTCTGCTTGCATCCCAGGTCTTCGGCCACCCAGGTCTTCAGTCACCCTTGGGTCTTGGGCCCAGTCTGGATCCCACTCAAACATACTGCCATTCAATCCTCTAACACTGCTGCCATTACAGCTCTGCTACTTTCCCTCTGTTCTCCACTTTTTGATCTACTCCTGCCATCACCAAGTTATTCTCACCCTAGAAATAGCCTGCCTGCCTTCCTTCCTTCCTTCCTTCCTTCCTTCCTTCCTTCCTTCCTTCCTTCCTTCCTTCCATCCATCTATCCATCCATCCATCCTTCCAACTGTGTTTCTTTTTTGGAACATCCAAAGCATCTACCTTAGAAGATGTGCTGCTGATTTTCACATCCTGTAATTCCTACCCATGTTTTCCATCTAAATCATGGTTTGTGCAATCTTTAGTTTACCAAATTCAGATAGCAAAACAAAATACGTTGTGCCAAAAAAGCAACAAAAGAGACAGGGAAATCACGCCACACAAAAAAGAGGATAATGCAAGCAAGATTGAGATTCTGTCATTATAATTAGATAATAAACACATTTGGATTGCACAACGAATATAAGCATCTGTTACCTCCTTCCTACAAGTGAAGTAACTAGGCATGAAAGTCCTCAGTGGGGAGCCAAAGGAGATATAGCTTTCTGGATGAGCTATAATTCCCAGATTCCCTGCTTTCATTAAAAAGGCCCTACTTTTTAATCTTCCTACAAGATGAGATATAAAGAAAAATCTCTCATCATTACTTGCCCATTTTATTAGAATGTGTGGTCCTATTTTTTGATATTTTTAGCTTGGAAAATCCTTGTTCAGCCCTAGTACTAATTGTTATGGATTCTTGCTAGAGAATAAAGCTATGATTGATCAATAAAGGATCTACTTAAAAACAAAAGGTAGGAAGAAAGACCATATTTTGTAATAAATTGAATCAGAATTTTAAAACAGTAATTTTGTAAAAATTTCTAAAAATTATTTCACCAAGGCAGGTACGTGAAAAGGAAGACAGCTGTGAATTATACCAATGCTACAAGGTATTCCAATATTGCTGTACTCATTTCTGGGACTGGAGCAGGGTAGTCAGGGAATACTCTAAGACAAGTTTACAAATTCATGCTGTTGTTATTTTCTAAGTAGTCTAGCATGCCTTGATCTGCCTTTGATGGATCAGGAACATCTGTCTTAACATTACTGAGTTTCAATTTATTTTTTTTTATGAACCAGTCAATGATTGCTATTTTTTTTTTAAGATATGAACATTTCCCCTGGATTTCAATCCTTGTGGGTTTTTAAACCTAGGAAGGAATTGTCATGGAAAGAATACCTATACTTGGTCTGTTGTGTGGATGTTTGGGTGGTTTAGGTGTGGAGAATTGCAGTGGGTGGGAGTGTGTTTGGGGATTGTTATGTGTGTTGGACCTGGTCTTTGGGTGTTAAGTGAATTTTGTTGTATGGGTATACTGTGTATACACGTACAATGACAATAAAGTTAGTTAGTTGTTTGTTTGTTTGTTTGTTTGTTTACTTACTTACTTACTTACTTACTTACTTACTTACTTCTTACTTACTGTAGCTATTTTTCAAAGTCAATCTAAATACTGCCCAGGGTGCTCACTCATTGAAACTTTCAGAAATTGTAAACTTATTCTCTCATGCAGTCAAGTATTTTCTAATTAACTGAACAATTAAACATAGAAACTGCTGTTCTAGGACAAAACTACAATTTCAAGAGCATGGGCACCATACGGTAATCAAGAAGCACAAAAGCCAAATGTTAGCTGATTAAAATAGAGGCT
Source organism: Pituophis catenifer annectens (assembly GCF_029215685.1). NCBI lineage: Eukaryota > Metazoa > Chordata > Lepidosauria > Squamata > Colubridae > Pituophis > Pituophis catenifer. The sequence goes on from NW_027256882.1 coordinate 239,123,632, forward strand.
GATCAACAATATAAAAGTTAACATGAATTCAAAATGCTAGTAATTTCTCTCTAATTTATACTGCCGTTGCTCCTCCACAGAATGATTACCAATATTTCCAAGATAAAGAGAACAACAGACTGTAGCTCAGTAGTACAGACTCTATTTTACATACAGAGTAATCTAGATTTAATCTCTAACCTTACCTCACAGGGCTATGAAAAACTGAAGCCTTGAATTCTGGAGACATAAAACCAGCCAGCATGAACTCTGAGCTAGATGGACATTAGTCTGATTCAGTATAATAATTTCATTTTTCTGTTCTACATGAGGCCTTTCTCCTGGCAAATTATGTGAAAATGCCTAATGAAAAGGACTAGCTGCCAAAATATATAAATTAATACACATTTTTTAAAATGGATAGAAGAGAAGAGAAGAGAAGAGAAGAGGAGAGGAGAGGAGAGGAGAGGAGAGGAGAGGAGAGGAGAGGAGAGGAAAGGAGAGGAAAGGAGAGGAGAGAACAGAACAGAACAGAACAGAACAGAACAGAACAGAAAACAGTTGGAAGGGACCTTGGAGGTATTCTAGTCCAATCCCCTGCTCAGGCAGGAAACCCTACACCACTTCAGACAAATGGTTATCCAACCTCTTCTTTAAAACTTCCAGTGTTGGAGAATTCACAACTTCTGGAGGCAAGTTGTTCCACTGACTAATTCTAACTGTTCTAACCCTTTCTAACTGTCAGGAAATTTCTCCTTAGTTTTAAGTTGCTTCTCTCCCTGATTAGCTTCCATCTATTGCTTCTTGTCCTGCCCTCAGGTGCTTTGGAGAATAGCTTGACTCCCTCTTCTTCGTGGCAGTATGCAGCAGTGTGTTTTACGCTTATAATTTACAATGAATCCTACTTTGCAGCTTTGTTCCTCTTAAATTCTTGTAGATGACAATGTGGCTAGAAAACTGCTATCCATTTTTTAAATATAATCCATTCTGTCAAATGCAGGATACTTCCAGCTACAGCTAATCAAAAGTAAAACCTTGTGTTCATTTATAAGGATACTGCATGGTTAGTTGTATCTGGAAGTATTCTGCCAGCAATAGTGCAATTTTACGGCAAACCATAGATGGCGGTGAAAAAAGAAGGAAGGACAAACATGTATATCTGCATATATATAACCATGTATATCTGCATATATGCCATTTTTACAGTTTATCTGAATAAAGATATAAATTTCATATTGGTTGATCAGGTGCTGATTAACTCTTCATATTCACTCTATCAAAAACATTATTTGTACATCTGTCATAGTCACTACAATGAGATGATGGCTCTAGAAACTATTTAAACTGGAATGACTGCCATGGTAAGAGTGGCCAATAGTAAATTAAGCACAGGGGATGAAACTTCTTTCTTCCATCTAGTTTAATTTTCCACAGTATTCCATAGCACTTTGGGGATGGGTGAGTGGGTGTAAACTATGAATTTCAGTTGGACAATGGGTTTGCTTAAAGACTGCAGTGATTCACAACTGATACAAAAAAGGTCATGAAGGCAGACAGTCACATGGTAACCTGCTTAATGACTGGCATGATTTACAACAGTAATTCTGGGCTCAATTACAGTCGTATGTCAAGGAGTATCTGCATTAAAATCAAAACTGTGGCTTCTATTTAATCTTCTTCTCAACCTCCACTTCAACCCATAAGGAAACTATATACTGTAATGTATAAAGCTCCATAAAGTTTATTTTCAGGCACATGTGTGATCTATAATACACCAATGCACACCTGACATGAAGTTATGGCATATAAAATTTAAGAATGACAGCAGGTATCTAAGTCACTTTGAGATTATATATATTTATTCCTTTTTAACAACAAACGTTCTTCCCAAAAAGAAAAAATACAGAATGACATAAAGGCTTTGTTAAATTACATTTTAAATATTTTCTTAGTTCTTTCACAGTCTCAGGTACTCAAAATGTTTTAAAAGCCTTTGTTTTCTAAGAATTTTATTTACATTTATCCTCAATACATTTTGCAGTTAAGCTTATTTCTAAATTGTTTATGTTTTGCAGTTAAACTTATTTCTGAATTGTTTATGTTTACAGAAAGAAATGAATATTAATAATTGGATATTAAAATGACATCTTATAAAAAATAAAGAATAATATATTATCTAAGTATATAAAATTTGTTTAGCCAAAGAAGAAACTAAATCTAGAGCATTCATTTTTACTGAAATTAAATTATATCACGGATTCTGATTTCACACAGCTCTGAGCTCAGTATATGTCTTCTTAACCAAGTGAGACTCATCATAGTAAGGATTACTCAGCAAAAAGCATGAACTGTTAGCTTTAAAACATGAGAAAAAACAGGTTTAGATTTATACAAAGGGATGCGGTGGCTCAGTGGCTAAGACACTTAGCTTGTCGATCGAAAGGTCGACAGTTCAGTGCTTTGAATCCCTAGTGCCGTGTAATGGGATGAGCTCCTGTTACTTGTCCCAACTTCTGCCAGCCTACTAGTTCGAAAGCACATAAAAATGAAGTAGAAAAATAGGGACCAGCTTTGGTGGAAAGATAACAGCGTTTCGTGCACCTTTGGCATTCAGTCATGCTGGCTACATGACCACACAGACGTCTTCGGACAGTGCTGGCTCTTCAGCTTTGAAACGGAGATGAGCACGGCCCCCTAGAGTTGGAAATGACTAGCACATATGTGCGAGGGGAACTTTTATCTTTACCTTTTAGATGTTTACAAATAATAGTGGCATAAATCAAATTACATCAAATCAACCAAGGTTTTGAAAACTATGTTCCATGGAACCCTAGGTGTCCATGAGACCTTGATGGAACTATATGAAAAATAAACGGCAATAAGTAATAAATACTCATTCAAACACAGCCAGGAGTGTCCATGGTAGACTAACCAACACTTGGTCATCCTTGAAAAAATGCTACAGCCCCAAAATTGTCAATCAGAGATTCTAGGGAATTATTATTATTATTTAATTAACAAGTTTCATGGCATGAAAAGGTCAGAAAATTCCTAGTATGAATTTTGTCCTCCATTTATTGTACAAATTGCACTCTATCAGCAGATATGAAACAGATTCAACTTCTATATTCAGTTCAGTACTGTAAACATAATGAAAACAAGTCAGATTATTTGAACAAGCAAAATGGGAACATTATTAAATTGTAGGTAGCAATATAAGTGGCAAAGTAGATCTTCCTATAACCATTACACGGCAAATGAGAACTATTCATTTTGATCATTCTCCTTACAAGTTTGATACTTTCATGATATTTTAATCTCTATATTTGTGTAATATAGTAAATCTGTGAATGACCTGAACTCTATATTGCTGGAAAGGTATGTTTTTTTTCAATTTTGTACCATTAATAAAAAACTTTTTATAAAAATAAAAAAAAAAATAATTCCTCCCTTCTCCTGCCATCAAGAGTTTTGATGAAGACACTGGGACAGCACACCTACTCAACATGTAGATGAAAAGAATCTCAAATATCATGCCTTATCGTTCCCAGATAATTCAGCACTAGATAACCCTTGACACGGCTGGTCATCCTTTCAGAGATATTTCTTTACCTAAACAGAGAAACAAAATGACCATGAGCAGGCAAAAAAAAAAGGAACAGGAGCAGGACCAACTTCCAACTTCCTACCAGCTTCTCCATTGACTTGTGGAAAGCTGGCAGGGAGCATCGGAAATCACTCCCCTTCTGCTTTGGCTGACCTGCAGAATTTTGCTGGAGAAAGAAAAACAAACGGGAGGCATGGACTGGGAGGGAAACCGCACTCCTGTTTCTCATCCTGGCATGTTCCCAAGAAATCCCTCCCTCCAGGGAGGAAGAGAGATCACCTGTTGACTCTCAGTGCCCACTAGCCAGCTGCACCTTGACAGCAGGCATCTGAATTGGTTGCTTGATCTTTCCTTATTGCCCACCACCATTAAGAAATTTCAAATCTTGATTCCAAAGCAACCAATTGCCACTGGCCCATTAGGCCTTTTTGCCATCTGGGCACAGAGGCAAGAGAGTGGAGGAAAAGTGGGTAGGATACACCCCTCCCATCTTCCTTTATGCCATGCAAACTATGGGTTTCTGGGAGGTGTAATCAGAAGACACTGGACAAATGGTACTTAAGTCCAGTTCTTGAAGTTATGGCCATTTTAGCACTGCCACAATCACATGATCAAAGTTCAGCTGCTTCGTAGTTTGAGCTTCAACTCATCCATCTGCTTATCTTCTCCCCATATCTGACCTTTTGGCCACACTGCATTCCTCCACTCCACTGCTATATTCTCTGTGGTCACCAACATCATGCACTCTGCCATCCTTGTCACCCTGCTGACCTTGCTGTCCCAGCTGAACTTCACCATCTTTTTCCATTGCTGACAAGGTGCAGATGACTTGGCCCTTTGAAGTCCTTCTACTGTCTCAGAAAGGCCCCCAGCAGCTACCTTGTAAAGGGCTAAGCTGTACAGTATATGTGTGCACGCCCCCACACACACATACACGTTGTCACCTTCAGGAAGAAGACAGTGAATATCATTTGGGGGTGGATATGGAGGGGCCCTGTGCACCTCTCACCCCCATCAGCAGCCACCCCTAGTTTGGCTGCACTTGTGCTGAACCATGTCAGCCACTAATCCATCCACCAGCCTCTTTTGTGTACTGCCTGGAACTTGCAATTTCCTGCCAGTTTCCCAAGTGACTTTGGTTGTTGGAAGCGAGCAGGAAGACAGGAGGAGGTCTTTGCCTAATGACTCACAATCCTCACTTAATAATAGCAATAGGGACTACCAGAATCACTGTCACACTTTGCAACTTCATCACTTAGCAATGGAAATTCCAGTTCCAATTACTATTATGAACTATCTTGTAACTCCTTTAAAGCATGAATAATCTGCTGTTTATATTGGATTACAGTTCCTGTAATTCTTTATTAACTAGAATGGGTGGAGGTCCAGCAAAAAATGGTTGGTTCTGGTCTGCTAATCAATTTTTTTTATTCAAAATGAAATGTTCCATAACAATTAGACAAAAAGGTTATTTCTCTACCAGCCCATAACTTGCTTTCAGAGTTAACTCTAAATTATAGCAGATCAAATCGTTGCAGATTTGTTACCAGCAAAATGTTTTACAACTTCATCACAACACTTTGTTCTTCCTAATTCTTTGCTCCTTCATGCATGAATTTAAAACTCTAGTGGTCCATGCAGGGTGGCAAAACTGACATTATTTCCATCATCATGAGGTTTTCGTTTCTTTTCAGCCACATTTGTTTCAAATATTCCTCTGCTGACATTCAAACCAAAGTATATCTTTGATGTAAGTTCTTCTGAAAACCAAGGAACTTAGTTCTATATAGTTCTATATAATAATAATATAGTTCTTATACAGATGTTCTTATGATTGGTAAATCCCCCACCCTGTGTTCTAAAATTGTGGTTCTTAGGAGAACTACCTATCTTTTAAGGGAGGACATTTCTTAAAGAAAGTTAAAATAATCAAGTTCATAATTAAAACTGAGCAATCCTAAATTAACAGTTTATATAGTACACCATTCTGTTCTGACAATGTTCAGCCCTAGGTTTATAGGAAATCTGCAAACTACACCTGAATACAGGTTGTATTCTCCTACTCACGAGTGCCACCAGTGTTTTTTAAGAAATAGTCTGCCTCTGGAATTGGGAGTTACTATTTAGCTATCATGACCAGATACAACTGACAGGCTTATCGTGGGAGTCATTTATAATCAACATATTTTTGTCTTAAACTCAGTATATGTGTATCACAGTGGAATATATCTGACAAGAAAACAAATTAGAAAATCTCATCTATGGTACTTAACAGCTGATCAGCAATATATTTGGCATTCCATTCTCCCACTCCCTCCTTCTAGTCTACACACAAATACACACACACAAACACCACCAAATCCATGTTACCTAGTCTGATAACAAGCAAACAACCAAGCTAAGAGAGCACCAAGGACTCCACATATACACTTTCACATTTTTAGAGAAGCATATCTGACTTTTCCTCAGGAGCCTGTATCTGTACTCAATTTATTCTGTAGTAATTGTTGGTCTTTGAAAATGATTTTAGGCAAGCCTAAAGGGTGATGTGATTGCAGGATTTTTAAGCATTTTTATCTAAACATACGCACATAGAAAGGCACACGGAGTGAACTACGTGTGCTCAAAATTCTTCTCTGTTTCAAAAGTGGTTTGCAACATAAGGAACTGCTCTTCCAGGAAATGTTAATCTAAAACACAGAACCAGCTGCACAGTTATTTAAATCAGCAAAGCACAACCAAAGGCCCAGAATTGCATTCTGCTTCTCAAAGCCTTTGGAGAAATTCTGAACAAAGGACTTTCAAAAATTGTTACAAAATTGCATTTTAAGTAGGAGAAGGGGGATAAAGTTAAATATATTAAATAATTGTAGTTGAGATAAAATGGAATTTAGTTTTTTGTTTTATCCCATCTAAAAAAATTCTGTAATGTGACCATTCAAAAGACAAATATAGTTCTCAATGCCATAAAGACTGACCAATCAATTTTGGCCTCAATGATACTTAAAGCCATATTCATAAGTTAGTTAAACTAGCACACTCACCATATGATTGCTTCAAATAAGCCTTGAGTAACACTCAAATGATCTTTCCTGAAGCATATGTACATTGAGCATGAATGCTTACAGGCACAAAGATTTAACTCATATGCAGGTCAATACAGTTTTTCTCCTACAGACATTTGTGTTTATTATATGTATGTCTATAGGAAAACTGATGTCATCAGAGTGACAGATTCATAATGCCTGGATGAATTTAAGATATGCAGAAACTGCTTTTTAGATGAATATATTGATTCTAAAGAGTTGCTTGTTATTTCCATTTTAATCAGTTGATTCCAGGCAAAATTACACAAGTTTTTGATTGATTAAAAGGGAGTCTAAAAGGGACTAAAGCTGAATGAAACTATAAACCAAGGAGACTTTCCTGGCATTTAATTATTACTGTGTATTGATCGATTGATGGATCAATCAATTGGTGGATTGATTGATTGGTGGCTGTCCCATCTCTATGGTTCTGAGAGGCTTAGATGATTCATGGTATAAAAAAAAATGTAATCAAACATGGAATATATAATCCAAAATGAGATCTGGAGAAAAATAACAATTAAACAACCAAAATATTCCATCCATTTTAGCACAGATTTTTCACTGAATCCTGCAAACACTGAAATGGTTCCAATATACAAATGTCAAAAGCTGTTGTTGCATACTTTATATTTAGAATTCTTTACACCCAAAAAAAAAATTCCCCCAACTGAAAATTACAAAATATAAGATAAATTATGTATTCAAGCAGAAAATAAATTCTGATCTAAATAGTGATCAGTTTTTATACTGGCTGTATTTTCATTAAGGTATGAATTAATAAAACCTACTGGAAGTTATGGAGGCACGATGGCTCAGTGGTTAAAGCTGCTGAGCTTGTAAGACAGATAGGTTTGAGACCTGAGCTCCATGCAACGGGGTGAGCTCCCATTACTTGCCCCAGTTCCTGCCGACCTAGCAGTTCGAAAACATGCAAATGCAAATAGATAAACAGGTACTACTTCAGTGGGAAAGTAACAGCATTCCATTCACCTCAGTGAATAGCCATGCTGCCCTCATGACCAAAAAAGTGTTATATAAGTGAGTAACTTTGCAACCAATCCTTGCATTTACAACTTTTGCAGGACTGTAAAGCAAAGAAAAGCTGAAGTAAGCAGAGTTGAGGTGACTAAGTTAATTACTTAATGAATAAGTTGCCAGTTCCAATTGTGCTTGTTTAATGGAGAACTATCTATACCACGCAAACTACTGCTTTAATTAATCTTTTCTTCTGAATCTCTGGACTTCTAACTTTCTAAAACGATTTTAATTCAGTCTGTAAAAAGATCAGTTTGAGATATTCAAAACTCTGGGTGGTTTTTAGTTTTTGATTTCACTGGGCTGCATAAGGCTAGAGTAGTTGCTAAAAAATAGTACTGAACACCGACCTTCTAAAAGATAGGAATATAGCTGTTCTTCACTTTAGGACAGGCCAGCGTGGACAAAATAGATTTATTAATAGTCAGCTTTGTACTGAATCTTACATATATAAATCAAAGAATTTTAGTGTGGATTAAAGCTTTACCCCCAGGCCTCTTAGAAGGGAAATTAGTAATATCTCATTGATCCATGTGCTGGCCTGAGACTGCAAAAAGTAAAATCAGTGGCTCACGTACTATTTGAAGTTCACTGTACAGAGAATACAGAATAATTTAAATAGCTCATTTTATAACGGAAAGAAGGGGCAGAAATAAATGCACATGAACTAAACCTGACAATATTTTTAACTTCTTTCTGCTGGATATACATATATGGCATAGGGAACTGTAAACTATCTCATACAAAATGTCTTTGAATTTCATCTTAACACAAATTAGTTTAGATCCCCTACTAATTCCCCCTCCCCCAAGTATTTTCATTGTATCTTTGTGGAAACAAAGGGGAGATCTATTATACAATTCTTATTTTTGGAATGCCCCCCTTTTTAAAAACATCTCAAAATATGATATAATGATCACTTCATCATTACTAGAACACAGCTCGATACCTAGGCATGCTACAGTGCGTGGCAAGGATGTAAAGATATATAAACTTGTGCCTACTCTTCAACTTCTACAGCTAAAACTTACATATGTTTTGAAATGCTTTTTAAAAAATAAATGTTATACATCAGCCACTTCCAGGGTATCCCGGCTATCTCAGCCACCATTCCATTGCTTTCATTGGAAAACAATTCCTAAAGCTAAAGACTAGACACCTCCTTTCTCCCACATCTTTGCACAGCAATTTAAGAATAGGAAGAAAATATGTTTCTTTTATTTAGCTTTTCCAGTTGATATAAATTAAGATAAACCAGTCTTTTCCATTTCTGCACATATCGGCCAGGTTGAATTAAAGAGTAATGAAAACTGTCCCCAAAAATGCATCAAAGCCTTTGTTATAAGCCAAGGTGCAAACGTTTGCTCAGACTACAAATTTCAGAATCAGGCAATATTAAAAATTGTTTTTGGTCTTTTGTAATTTCATATATATTATGCTATAACAAAACTAACTTCTTACCGAAGATAAATCGCTTTCTAGCCCAAGTGGGCAATTCAAACTCTAAAATGGATGCAGTCTGCAAATATTTTTCTTTTTCTTTCCTTTACCCCTTTTTCTTTTTGTAGTCCCTAGAGCCCCTACCTCCATACTTCCTCTGATAACTGCTAAAAATTACAAAAACTATTGTGTACTTAGGCAGAAATATTTATTTACATATATATACACTCAAGGCAGTTTACAGTAACATTAAGCAAAACCATGGAAGTATCGCCTGGATACTGCAAATACCTTCCAGGGATCTTGGCACCTAATCTGAGAGATAAGATAAAACGGTCAAAAGAGCATTTCCCTGAAAAAGTTTCCCTAACCTCGATCCCTGAAATAGTCTTAACTTTTTTATAATTAAGAAAAAAAACTAATTATCCCCAATATCTGGACAAAATAAATAGAAAAATCTGCCTCCACCTATGTTTGTCACATTGTTCTGTTTACTTAATACCATCACTGTGGCCATTCTGCCTGTTAAGCTTATCTTAAGTGCAATTCGCAGCACCCAAACTGTTGCAATGCTGGATGTACCTATATGTACTCAGGCTAAATATTGGAATCAATATCCAACTTTGCACAAATAAATATTTCAAAGTAGCAAATTAAATCTGGGGGGGGGTGTTTCTAATCTAGTCTTTCCTCTAATTTTTTGCAGAAAGAATATTTAACTATATGAGCAACATAGAAGACGTAAGTAGCGTTATAGGATTAATTTATTAAAAGAAATCTACCGATCGTCTAATCACATTTTGCTTACCATACTAATTTGAGTATCAAATTAACAAATTTATTAATTTATGAGACAGCTTCTTATTATACAAGACACTCAGGTTGGAAGTTTTATATAAAGAAGTCAGTCATCAAACTAATTACGGAATCCATTTATACTGCTCTGAAAAACTCCTTTTAAGGCTAAGTAAAAACAGTTTAGTACTGGCAAATTCTGAAAGTGATTTTTAAAAAATGCAACCAGAGTTTTGGAAAAGGACAAGCTTACTTATCCTATTTTTCTTCCTTTTGCCTAACCTTGAATTTGCCTGATTTCCCATTGCTATTGTCTCTAGGAAGAGCTCATTTACATTTCAGCCAGCAGTGGTGTAGGGGTTCAACTATGAGACTAAGAGCAGGAATTAGTTCTCTCTTGGACATGGAAGTCAGTTGTGTGATCTTTGTCCAGTCACTCCCTCTAAGCCCTAATCAGTGTGAGGCTGAAAAACAAAATTTGACCTCAAGCATATACATAGATTAGGTTTGAATTTCTTCCTATGTATTGTACTGTAAACTTGTCAAGGCCTGTTGAGTATATATAACTCGGTATACACACTGTAAATCATTGGGTCTAACATTGTACTTAACTGCTGATTGCTCAACAAGATGTTGCTCGGCTGATTTTAATTATTATGTGCCATCAAGTCAGCATGGACTCTTAGGAATCACATGGATTTTTCCATGATGGTATGTTCCTAATTTGTTGTCTCAGATCTTCCAATAGGGCATCCCTTGCAACTGTTAATGAATCCATCCTCCTTCCTGTTGGTCCTCCTCCTCTTATCTGTCCTTCAGCCCTTTCCAAGCACTACAGCCTTTTGCTCTGTCTGAATGTGCCATTAATTTGCTTAAATCAGGCATTATCCTAATAAACAGACTTATGGATACATGTAATTATCATTATATAATATATTTTAATTTTAAGGAGAAATGGAACCCTAATTTTTCCCTTCCGAGTTTTGTGAGAAACCTATTTCCTACATCTTTGCAATGTTTTACTATGGCAGTCTTTTCTTTTTTGGTCTATGACTGTAATAAAGTTTTATCTATCTATCATCCATCAAACCATCCATTTATTTCCTATATTCACAGTGGCTTCATTGTTTTAAAAAATGACTTGCAATATTGATCAACTTTATCCTGCACTGTGCTTAAAAGTTTTCTGCAGACACTATAAAATATTTGATGTTACTGGGTTTTGATGTGCCAACAAATATTCATGCTTATCTTTAATTGTTCATCGATATTAACCTGTTTCTAACATTGACATTGATCATATGATCACATATATGTCCAAAAGGCATAGCTATGTGGGAATACCCATTTATTTTGATCTCTATGATACTCCTGATGCAATTTATATACTTTATTAAAATGTATTACTGCAAGGTTTATCTACAGTTAATTAATGGAGCAGGCAAATCTAACATCACATGATATTTCTTTATGAGTACTGTGGAATCCATTCAGTCTTAGAGCAAGCATTCAATGTCAACTCTATTATCACTTATATTCTATAAGAACTTCATAAATTTGACGGCATTAGGCTATATTGACTTCTAGCTTTATGAAACTAGATATTTGTTCAGGCAAATATTTTTTGCATACCTGTGATGTGAATTTATGTAAGCTGTGAAAGAACTTAATTTGAATAATAATAAATATTTTAGTATTGTACTCCTGAACATAGCCAGTAAAAATATAACAGCCATTACAGAACAATCATGTAGCATAGGTTTCATATTGTGGTAGAAGTCAGAAAGATGGGAGAGGAAGTGGGCTAAACTATTAGCAGAAAGTTTTATTGTACTGTATCATTATAAAGGTGCAGCCTGACCAGTGGTGAAATTCAATTTTTTTACTACCGGTTCTGTGGGCGTGGCTTGGTGGGTGTGGTGTGGCTTGGTGGGCATGGCTTGGTGGGCATTGCAGGGGAAAGATACTGCAAAATCCCCATTCCCTCCCCACTCCTGGGGGAAGGAGACTGCAAAATCTCCATTCCCACCCCACTCTAGGACCAGCTAGAGGTGGTATTTGCCGGTTCTCCAAACTACTCAAAATTTCCACTACCGGTTCTCCAGAACCTGTCAGAACCTGCTGGATTTCATTCCTGAGCCTGACCTACTTATTTTAATTTTTGAGTTCTTGGGTAACCAATTGTGTTCTTTTGTTATAAACTCATATTTCCTTGCTATCCCGTAGTAGATAAATATGTACTTCTTTTGTTTGGAGAATATGGAATATTATTGAACATGCCAATGTGTGCTTGACCTGGCTTTGCAAACCTATAATAAACTTATGGAAACTGAATTACTCTATGTTGTCCAGATTGAGTAGAGAAACCAAGCCTCATCTTGTCCTTGAAGATAAGGGAAAAGGGAGAAGAATGTGGAAGCCTAAAATGAGATAAAGATAAATTCTTAAGTTCCCTGTTATAGATTTTTGTCCAACAACGTCAAGTTTCCTTCTTTCACTAAAGAAGGCCCAACTGTTGCTTTTTAAAATAGCTTAGAAAGCTTCATCACTGAATTTCGGTTATGTAATTTATGAGCGAACTCATGAGACTGATTAAATTGTTTTCTGCTTGTGAAATGTAGCACATCTGAGACGAAAGACAAAAACTGGCATTAAGAAGCATTCTAAAGAAGGAATGGTTTCTGCAATGTTTAATCATACAGTAACCAATTAATGAGTTATAAAATTACCAACTACTCACTCTTACTTCCAAGTGAAATATCACATGAAACATACAGTACTGTACTCATTTTCCTAGACCCTTTTTCTTTCCTTTTGTATAAATATATAATAGAAGGAATCCTTACTTTTCTTTCAAAGACATGTTTTAAATTTCTACAATGATGATATAACAATATAATCTTGCTATTTGCAAATAATGTTCTTGATTTTACATATTTACAACTATACAAATTTAACATGAAATGGTAATTATGTGATACTATGGTAATGAAGCATAATCAAATATGGAAAATTAATACATTTCCTCCTATCTTGCAGTTCTTATAATATTTATATTAGCTCTTTGTTTCAACATAACAGCCGACACAATATAATGTTAAAAAATGAAACTCTGTGCACAAGAAAAATAAAGCAAAAGTACTTGCTACTTTGTATGTACTCAAGAGTAATTTATCAGAAGTCTAGATGCAAGGAACAAATAACAACACATTAATTTAAAAAGCTGAAATTTGGTTGGATGTATTCAAGAAAATTCTGAGTGAAAGTATTATTTTAGTATTGTTTTTATTGCACAATTTATAGAAGTTCTTCTACAGTTGTTATTGGCTCCTTGAATAAGACTTAAAATGCAATTGTCTGGATTTATATATTATTTTCCTCTATACTATGTCATGTTTATCGTATACAGATATGAGAAATTGTCACAAAAGATTTATTCCCCGATTTCTTTATTGTATAATTGCATGTTTCCCGTTTCAGCCCAAAACATATCTTTATAGCTGACTGAGATCAGTGATATCTAAACTGACCAGTCCTGTGAAAATTTCCATAACACTGAATTCCCAAACCCTCATGTTCTACAGTAGTTATTTATAAGGATTTATTTTGATTTAAAAATCCAAATACCGCAAGAGTTTCCCATCTTTTGTCTATTCATGATATTCAAGTCAAAACATGAGATAGACCCTACATTCTTTTATTACACGAGTAAGAATATTTCCACTAAGAAACATTTCTATATAATTTAACTGGCATCAAAGTCAACTAAAATATTTTAATCTGTTTAACGATTTTAAAAATTTTAAAAAATTAATTTGATTGGATACCTTCTAGTTCCCTTTTCTACCTTTATCCCAGGATAGGCAATCTTATTGCCTCTTCATGGTTTGACTAGATCACATAATTTATCATAATTGGCTATGTTGGTTGGGCTGATGTTAATTTGGAGGCATCAGATTATTTTTGAATTAAATATTTATACGTTGTACTTAGACTGTAACGGTCCACTGTATTAATATACTTTACACACATCTGACCTATCATCTTTTAAAAGTATAGGACTACAACTGTAATCAATCCTAACTAGCTATTTATATTAAGCTATACATGTATAAAATGGGGAAACTTACAAAGTAAAGCTTCACTTACTTTTGCTACACAGAAAAATAGCTTTCGATTATTTTTCTCAATCAATAAATACACATTATTGTTCTAAACCTACTAACTTTTTGTAAAGCCCACACGATTTGGGCTTTTTGCTAAGCCCATTGAGCTCCTATCTTGGTTGTGTTGATTGTGTCCTGTATTTATTATTCACTGTTTTCTATTATGTTTCTTAACTCGTTTTTATTCCCTGTTAATAGCTCAGAGTCATATATTGGACATGGGTGGCCATATAAATTGAATTAACAATAAATAAATATATCCTAAAAGACATACACATTACATTTATGTCATGCTTTTGAGAAGCTCAAGATGGCATTTAAAATGCCTCAGATTTGTGTACAAGCTTTTCCCATGGCTGAGAGCTCATTATAGGTTAAATAATTTTGACACTGTAATAATAGTTATGAAAATACCTTCCCCTAGCCCTAAAGAACACAGGGTAGAAAGAAGCCTAATGCATATACTTTGCACATGCTACCATCACTGTATCTGCCAAAGTCCTGTGATTCTCCAATAAAAATTTTATATCCCTGCTACTTCTCTTGGGAAGACTTTAGAACAAGCTTCTAAAAAGGAACTAATAAATTAAGTAATCATATGATAAAGGCTTCCTACTGCGTTTTTTCCTTAATTTCATAAACAGCACTTCATGTGGTTGAATAACATAAATAATGTAGATTGTCTATAATAAAAAAATTGTATGCCAAGGAATCTAAAGTCATTTAAATAATATTGCTACATCATTTTTAATGATAATATTCTGCAGTCGAAAGTAGAAATATGATTAGACCATTGAAATTTGACAGGATTTAACTGTTCTGTGGCTATGTGCTAAACTATAGTGTGGTAAGCAACAAGTTTAAACCTTTCTGGTATTATATCCAATTACTAAGTCGTTAATAGTAACAAAAAGTTGTTTAGCAGTGGAAAATTGGACAATTGTGTATTCTGTGTTCCAATTAACTGATTTTCAGAGCTGATTTTCATTTTTACAGTCAAAACAAGTTACACATTTCCCATTATACATCCAAACAGTAATTTCAAATTAAATTGAAAATGGAAGCACAACTTTCTTATTAGATTAGACTTTCTCATCAAGAGAAATGAAAAATTCAACATCAGTTTAAGGTAGACAAATTTAAGATTTTGGAATCCAAAACCATATGATTGATGTAGCTGAGCAAACTGTAGTGCAAACTGACATGTATTTGTGGTATACCAATTCACCACAAACTTGTTTGGCTGGGAAGGCAAGGGAGAAATATTGTCAGCATGCTGAAATGGTTCAGAATAATTTTTCATCCTCACAGTAGTAATCCTCATTCTGCAACCTCAAGCTGGAGGTTGTACTGGAATTACCACAAAGTAAAATGGATGGAGCCAGAAATCCAAAATATACTATGTCCTATTTTTTCCCTAAAATAAGTTTACCTACTAATCCACTGGGGATATATTCATGAGGAAAATAACCTCATGAATTTTTATTTTTATTTTTTGCAAAATTGTATGAATCATTCACATTTGCAAAATAGAAAAATCTATTATTTTAGCTTTTATTATTCTTTTAAAATGAAATGCTGAACCAATACAAGTAAATCATAACAAAATATATTATTTATTTATTTGTTTGTTTGTTTGTTTAAATGTATCTGCTGCCCATCTCACTGTCCAACTATATTTGTCCTTAGCATTGTCCCTAACTATTTATCGCTTGTAAAGCAGAAACAATATAAATGAAATGAAGTTTACATAAGCATGAAACAAAAATGGAGGACATAATTTCCATCTTGCTCTTCCATACAACAAAATTAATATTGTTCAAAATCTGAATAGAAGTTGAATCAAAATCCTGTCAGATTTGCATATTAGCAACCATTATACGTTAATTAAAGAATGCTGACTAAATATTAATTAACATACCAAAATTCAAAAAATTAAAATACAATAGTATGGATTTCTGGTAAGTAACTGTTTCTGTACCCCTGCCTGAATGTATCCATTTTCCTAATCTTTCACTTTATGAGAAACACTTTCATAATTTGTAAGACAATTTGTATGGTTATCTAGGGCTAGAACTCAACAGTTACAAAACAAAATGTTGTAATGTCCAATTTGCAAATCTCCTTTTTTCTTTTGACAAAATAACAGTTTACCTCCCAAATACAATAAATATGGCTTTTGAAGTTTCATCTAGGGTTTTCTATTTATTCTGAAGAAATGGAGAAATAGTAATACGACTTAATTTGAAGTCATTTTTAGAAGCTATTACCCAGCTTGTTTTCCCTCTTTCTATTTTCATTTACATCGCCTCATTTAAACACAAGATGCCAATTGCAATCTTAACTACACCTTTTTTGGCAATCAGCTTGTCTTATTTCAAGATAAAATTGAAACATTGCATGTATGAAATTTAAAAGTGACACCTTATTCATATCTCATATGACAACACTGAATAAATCTTGTGAAGAAACCAAACCTTTCTTTAAAAATAAGCATAGAAGAAACCATTTAATAACACACTTCTGAATAGGAGCTATGCAAACCTTAAATCTAGAAAAAAGGCTGCCAAAGAACTCCATGTACATTATTCTGGTCTTCTTAGGAAGATAGTAGAGCAGTGATGGTTAACCTTTTTGGTGCCGAGTGCCCAAAGCGCACATGTGTGTGCCTGAAACCCCAAAATGCAATGCGAGCACCCACACACATGTGCCTTGCCCCTGCACATTCACCCCACCCCCCATGCCTCATTTTGGCTTCCAGGTTGGTGCAGGAGGCTTTCCAGGCCCAAAACGGGGTGTGCACAAACACCCAAAATGCAATGCGAGCACCCGCCATGCATGCGCCCCTGCACATGCACCCTGCCCCCCGTGCATGCACGCATGCATCCCCGCAAGTGCCCCACCCCCCACGCATGCGCAGCAGAGCCAAAGACCAGATGGCCGGTGGGAGGTGCGCACGCATGTGGGGACAGCTGCGTTGGGGCGACGGCTGGCGTGCCCACAGAGAGGGCTCTGCGTGCCACCTGTGGCACGCGTGCCATAGGTTCACCATCTCGGTGATAAGAGTATAAATAAAGCAAGTAAAATAAATAAATCCTAATTTCCCCAAATATAAGAACATTTGCCTTAACTGATTGCTACTGTTGGTTTGTCTCCCTCCAATTATTTGAAGAAATGCAGGAATTTAAAAACAAGACCTCTTGTGCTTACTGTTTTTCAAAAATTCACTTTAAATGGATATAAACTATTTCCCACCATCGTGACCAGACATTAATAATTTCCTTAATGCTCTACATATAACTACTACATAAGTTAATTGTTTCAACATTAATTAGATTTAGTCGTCACACCTAAGAACAGAATGCAAAGACCATATGACTGCTGTTTAATTGCCAGACTGCACTGCCAGAAACAAAGAACAGACCCATGAAATCAGCGGGAACATATAGGAGCTTCCATCTCAGGGCAATGACTTAATTTCAAAAATACCTGAACAAGGTTATTAACGAACTGATACAGTACAAGACATATGAAGCTAGACAGAATTTTGGGAATGCATTATCATTTTATTTATGAGAGAAAATATATTCTGCTTCTCTTTTTATCTTTAGTTCCCAGTTTCAACTGACATTTAATCAATATAATTTAGGATAACATAATTTATCATGCCATATCATGCCACACACACACACACACACACACTTATATACACACACACATTCACATACACACACACACACACACACACACTCACACACACACACGAAAGTAGTAAGAATATTCTTTAACAGTGCTAATATACAAGCCATTAATAACTTAGAATACTCTTAACCAGTGCTGGCTTCATATTAATATTCTTATATTTCCAGCTAATATTGTTTAGGCTCGTATCATGTTATTTCCATGTAAAGAAAATGCATTTTTAGTATCGAAGGATTTCTGGTTACCAGAGCAGAAAGCAGTAGCATTTCATGTCACTCACTATTCACTACAAAGTGCTCTCTGGAGCAACAATGCTAAATGAATTAAAAAGAGGACTTAGAAGTAAAATCACTGCCCTCCTGTGGAGAACACAATGTGAACAGATTTCAGCAATCACAACTGGAACTCCAGTTGAGATAGGCTGTCTGATGAACTCCCAATCATCCGATCAAAAAATGTCTTACTCCATGTCAGAATTACCCCAAAAGGACTAAAAAAATCTAAAAATAAACATAGGGGGTTAAAACTAATGTTTGTGTGCTCAATTCCAATCCATATTATGCTATAAAAGAAAATAAGCACTAATGCTCAATGTGAATCAATGCCTGTCTGTATGTGGAAGAATCATTAGCTATGACTATGATTTTAGCACAGCCTGGTTTGTAGAACACACTGAATCACAAATTTATCTAATGTGTTGGGCAAATTCACTGAGTAATCTAGTGTGTGAAGTAAACACCTCCATTACAGCTGCATCTGGACAATGCAATAAAGTAGAATCAGCTGCTTTTCATCTCCTACTGTGCAAGTAAAAATAGTAGATTTTCTTCCAACAGTTTTGTGTCACCTAAAATGAACAAATTTGTTCATTTCAATTATAATTTATTTGAAGCAAATCCATTTCTTGCCCATGTTACCAAGAAACTGATTGTGCATATTAATAAGATTTAAAATTATTAGCTTTATTTTAACATTCAAAGGTAGCATAGTGGACAACTAATAATAAACTTCCAGATTCTCGCAACTACACTAGAGGAGAGCACACAAGTAGACGCAAGATTGGAATTAGTCCTATTAAATAAACACCACAATTTAATCCAATAGTCCAAGATATCCACTCTGTTCATTCCCCAGAACAGAACACTGCCAAATTCTGTTAATTTAAGATACTATGAATAAAGGCACTATTACTATGCATAAGGGATAAGCATAGGCAACATTTAACTCTGCATTTGTTAGTTTATTGCTGTTTAAGTGGTTCATATGCATAAAAATGGGTTCTTCTTCATTAGCAATTACACTAGCTCATTGACTGAACAGATTAGTAAATATTAAACTATTACATTTGGTAACAAATTTATCATAACCTAAATGTTTCTAGAAAAAAAATCAATATATTTATAGTCAATATTTAATAATAATTGAACATATATAGCTAAAAATCAATGGAGAAAAATCACACAAAACTTCATCAGAAGAATAATTATGTATATTTTTTTTCTTTTTATTTTGTTGCATTTTTCCAGTATTACTGCATTAGGCTATAGAGTAATGTCAAAATCATGGTTTGTGTTGTGTGTTCCTTTATGGTTTGTCAAATAGGAGCTGATTCCTAATGATTCTTTGGGTAAAGACACTCCAAGCTGCATCTCTCACCATATAATGTAATTCTTGCCGGTGCCTTTCTGTAACTTCTGATTTGGCTATATTAACCATGGAGTCCACTTGAGTTGGACCATCAATAAATTTAAATAAATAAATACATTCTGTCTTAGGGAACAGAGCAAAAGGAAACATGATTTATTCTTTTAATATTCTTTTAATACTTTGCATTATAACCAGAAGAGCTGTCAATTTTACTATAATAATGAAAATTTCAGGAATTAATTGATTATATTGTATTTCCGGGAAAGAATCTAAAAAATAAAGACATATAGATAAATAACGTTTATCTAGAAAAGATGCTCTGAGTATCTCACAAATGCTTCTCAAAAAGAAAGTTCTTTTAATGCAGCATATAATAAACAAACAAAACAGAATTATCAACAAATACTTAGCCAGGAATGAAGCATATAAAAGGCTTCCCAGAAATCATTTATTAGTTTTAGAAAACATTATCCAAACTTAAAACAGATCTTTTGTCCCGTTTCCATAGATTATAATTATGAACTCGCACAACTCTTTTCTATGCAAGTAACAAAGTCAATCAGAAGGATTGCCTACATGGAAATAACCAAATATCCTAAAGTCACAAAGTATGTACAAGAAACCTGCAAATATTTCAGATCCAGGATACACAACACAATTAGTCAGTCAATATTTATTTTTATTAGCTATCCAATTCCAGTCAGTGATTCTAATAAAGATTACTGTCACTGCTACCCACCCCTACTGCAAGTATTGTCTCTCAAAACTTAAATCTCTACTGTTTGGATGAGATGTACATCTATATTGATGGACTATATTGGTTTTGGATGCCAGCATTATATTCTGTAAGAATAAATTGAGGGACCTCAGTCTGAAGTAAACTATCAGTTGTAGAGGAAATATCAGGCTTCTTCCTTTATCTGGTTTGAACTCAGATGAAACTACCCAGACATGCAACACAGCACACCAAACAGAAGCCACTAAAAACAGATGACTGCCCTCCACCAAAATAAGAACACAGTCCCTTTTAATAACCACCTGGTACCTATTTCTTCCATCTTTTCCACTGCTATGTTTCACAGTTATTCAGTATCCCGGCTCCCAAAGCATTTACCCACATAGATAAATGGGGCAATGCCATAGCTATTTAGGGCTGCAGATAGGCAGAAAAGCAACTATATATAGTCATTGAGGTCACCATATGTAGTCATATAACGATATAATTTTAGTGAAGATTTTTTTACAAGGTTAGAAAGGTAAACACAAAACATAAAGGTTAGAATACAATTTTTTTTTAAAAAAGTGTCAAAGCAATGAAGAGTGAAAAAGAAAAAAACAGAGTTAAAAAAAGAATCTTCCAATCTTCACAGCCATTATAGACTTCGTTAGTGTGTCAGATCTGTTTGCTGCCCATCTTACCTAGAGATTTATTACTACAATCCTGACAGCCATTAAATATGCCTCAGTAACCCAAATTGGCCCTGGGTCCCCAGCTCTCCATTCCACACAGTTATTCTGTTTGCAGATTCTCCTTCAGCAAGCTTTTATGAGCATCAGGAACTCCAAATGAGAAAAAAAAACCACTTAGCAGAAGCCTCTCATATCTAAGCTTTGAAAATATTCATATATTCTTCCAACAGAATTCCAAAAAAGCCAGTTCGGAAAACTGCTTTTATGCCTAATGCATGATGTATGATGGATAGGGGTGGTGTAGCCTGTCTTATTTTCAGAAATTCTGCCTAAATATCCCGCTCGCCAAAGATGTGCCCAAAATTATTTGTTGTCTTTTTTCCCTTCCATTCCCCCCCCTCCTGGATTCCTTCAGGGACTGTAGAGATTCAAGGAAGCGTCCTCTTTTGCTGTTGTTTTTCTCCCTCACAGAGAGAATTGTTTTTCTTGAAAGGTTGTAAACATTTTTGAAAGTGTGAAAACATCTTATTCTCAGGGCCCTTTTGTAGAAGAGGGCTACCTTACAGTTGGTGTGGTGAGAAAGGTGAAAGCTCTAGCAGTTTTTCTTCTACCTTCTGTAACTGCTGAGGAAAGCACTAGAAGGGAGATATTGAAAGAAATCAGTAAAGCAGATACCATGCAGAGAGAATCAGGGAAAGGGTTACTGGAAGAGAGAACAACAGAAACCAGAGTCAGAGTAAATGAAAGTTGTAAGTTACTCCAGAACTATTCTTTTTTTTTTTTTTTAAAAAAAAAAGAATTTGTGTGTCATCCTTGCGCAGGGGCCATGCTAATCTTCTCTGTATCGTTCCAATTTTAGTATACGTGCTGCCAAAGCAAGCACACTCTCCAGAACTATTCTGATCGGCTCAAGGTTGACTCAGCCTTCCATTCTTCCAAGGACAGTAAAATGAGGACCAAAATTGTTGAAGGCAATATGCTGACTCTGTAAACCGCTTAGAGAGGGCTGTAAAGCACTATGAAGCAGTATATGTGTCTAAGTGCTATTGCCATTGCTATTTTTGTGCAAACACAACTATGAAAAATAAAGCATGAAAATTATATACAATACATGAATATAAATTCACACATTCTACGGGACATTCTTCCACAAGAATACATACAAGACCACGGGGTTGTTAGATTGAGGAAGAGGACACTTTTGCCATTCAACACTTCCAAGCCATCTTATCTTCCCACACCATCCTGCTACTCTGGATACAAACAAATTGTTCTAACGTTGTTACCATCCTAGAAAAAAATTAATCAGGTACTTGTATGGGTAACCACAAGGAAATTCCAGAGTTCTAGAAGTTTCCAAGGCTCTGGAACTTTTTCTACCATTCCAGAAAAAGAAAATGGCAAATCACTTTCATATTTAACCACTTTTATATTTTTGTTAAGACAATTATGTGATTGTTTCCCTGATGGGTCAATGAGAAAGTAAGAGATGGAAAGCTAAGAACTCTCCTTACCAGTTTACTCTCTTCCCTTCCCCCCTGCCATTAGAATTGAAAAATACACAGCCAAAGAACCAAAAGATTTATTCCCTTTTCCCTAGATTGGTGGGAGTTATCTGCTTCTGATTTCTTTCTGCAATCTGTGTTTTGCTACCTAGCTCTAACCCTCAGGGTTCATCTGTTTCATCCTCACAGTGTACTTATAGTAAAAGCCTTCTCAAGTAAAAATAAAAATGTTAATTTAAGGCAAAAAAAAGTGTACCAGCTAGGAAGTTGCTCTTACCCTAGAAAGCTTAGAGTTAAGACACCTCCTCCAAAGAATGAACCCAGAATTTACAGAAACAACATTCATTTGCTGCCTCATTATGGCCAGAAAATGGGGAGGGGGTGCAGGCAGGGAGTGTGTTCTCACTCTACTCTGCTCTTGGTCAGACCTCATTTGAAATATTGAATTCAGTTCTGCAGTTTGAAAAAGACATTGGTAAACTGGAGCAAGTCCAGAGAAGGGTACCAAAAAAGGTAAAAGAACTGGAAACTGAGTCCTATAAAGCAGTGGTTCTCAACCTTCCTAATGCCGCAATCCTTTAATACAGTTCCTCATGTTGTGGTGACCCCCAATCATAAAATTATTCCTAAGACCATTGAAACTATGTGTTTTCTGATGGTCTTAGGCAACCCCTGTGAAAGGGTCATTCGACCCCCAAAGGGGTCACGACTCACAGGTTGAGAACCACTGCTATAAGGGATAATTACAATGAGAATATGAATGGAGTGGAGTGGAGTGGAGTGGAACAGAAGGGAAGGGAAGGGAAGGGAAGGGAAGGGTAGGGAAGGGAAGGGAAGGGAAGGGAAGGGTAGGGAAGGGAAGGGAAGGGAAGGGAAGGGAAGGGAAGGGAAGGGAAAGGAAAGGAAAAGAAAAGAAAAGAAAGGAAGGGAAGCAAAGGGAAGGGAAGTGGAGGGAAGCGAAGGGAAGGGAAGGGAAGCGAAGCGAAGCGAAGGGAGATGAGAAGAGAAGGGAAGGGAAGGGAAGGGAAGGGAAGGGAAGGGAAGAGAAGAGAAGAGAAGAGAAGAGAAGAGAAGAGAAGAGAAGAGAAGAGAAGAGAAGAGAAGAGAAGAGAAATTTATTGTCACTAAATGTACACTAATCAGCATAATTAAAATGAAATTTTGTTGCATTCTGCTCTCAAAGGATAACCATTATGCATATACCAACATACACACACGACACAGAGAAAGATCACAATCTAGTTCAAATGTATACATATACATGGCAAAAAAAAAATCCTGCAAATTTATAAGGCAGATGGCACAAGGAACAAAACTGTTACAGAATCTCGTAGTCCTGCTGTAAATACAGAACATAAGAAGAACGAACGTGGGAAAACTCAGCGCAGGAAAAGATGAAATAAATCACCTACAGGTTGTCCTTGACATAGATCCACAATTGGGATCAGAATTTCTGTTGCTAAGCAAGGTAGTTGTCACCCAATTTTATGACCTTGTCTGTCTCAGTTGTTAAGCAAATCATTACAGTTATTAAGTTAATCACATGGTCATTAGGCAAATCTGGCTTCTCCCACTGATTTTGTTTTTCAGAAGCCTGCTGAGAAGGTTGAAAATTGTGATCACATGATCTAGAGATGCTGCAGCCTTTGTAAATATATGCTGTTGCTAAGTGACTGAGTTTTGATCACATGACCATGGAGATGCTACAACAGCCATAAGTGCAAGGACAAATTGTAAGTCACTTTTTCCAGTGGTGTTGTAACTTTGAACAGTCAGTAGAGTAGGGATACACTCTACAAACAAATGTTTGTAAGTAAAGTACTACCTGTACACTTAATGTCAATGAATTGAAATGGAGTATACTGAAATTCCATATGGTAGGGATCTGCTTAAAGCTAAGATACCTTAAAGATAGTCTCTACTTATAATAATTTCTAGTACTACTTGGTGGAACTATGTCAGAACTAAAGTCATTACGAAATTGGAAGGCTACAGGAACTAATGAACTATCTGCAGAAATACGACGTGCAACAAAAGAAGAATCAATTCTAATCAAACTCTACCAGCAAATATGAAAAACAATACAATTCCAATTTGGCCAAGGGATTGGAAGAGGTCGGTCTACATGCCAGCAGCAAAGAGAAGAGACTTAATATGAGGATATTGTGCTATTTATCACACAATATCCTAATTTCACGTGCCGACAAAATAATCCTTACAATCATCCAAAGCAGATTAGAGCCCTACATAGAAATCGCAAGCTGGTTTTAGAAAAGCTAAAACAGAAACAAAGGAGATTATTGCAGATGCACCATAGATAATCAAGAAAGCCACAGAGATCAGTGTGTGCTTCATTGACGATAGAAAGGCCTTTTGTTATGTTAACCACATTAAGCACAGAACTTCCATGGGAAAAGGGGAATCTGAAACATCTCACTGCTGTAATGTGAAACCTATATCCAGAAAGCAACAATCTGAAAGAAATCGGTCAAACAGACTGGCTCCAAGTCACAAAAGAGTGAGACAAGACTGTATACTGTCTCCTTATTTACTCAACTGATATGGTGATTATATATTAATTGAAACTGGACTGTATGAAGATGAGTATAGTTTAAAAACTGGAAAAAAAGAAACAGCAATAACCTGCACTGCCGTGATGATATTACTCTGATAATTTAATAAAAATTTACTGGAGATTCTAATAATGAAAATCAAGTGACATGATGAAAAAAATGGGATTATAATTATATACAAGGAAGAGCAAACTAATGTCAACAGGCACAGCGGCAATCTTCAGCAACAAACAGTGAAATGACAGAAAGCTTGTGTTTTTTATGATAAATTATCAACAGCAAAGAAACCAAGAATTAATCAATATGGCTCAGACTACCATTTGGACATGTAACAATGAAGGCCTAGGGAAAGATATCCAAATGTTTGATGTCTCTATATCTATTTTAAAAAAATCAGAATTGTAGAGACAATGGTTTTCTTTAGGACATTCTAGGGAAACAAAAATTGGACTCTGAAGAAGCAGGATAGAAAGAATATTGATGCTTTCTGAACTATTTGCAAGAAAACAAATAGTTCATTGAACAACCCACAGTTTTTAAGACACTCAAATTATCTTGAACACAATGTGTCAAGACACATATCCCCTGAAAAGTCCATCATGTTTGGAAAGGTGAAAGGAAAGGGAAGATGGCAACCAGCAGTAAAGTGATTAATTACCATAATTACTATGACCATGAGTGCAATATGGGAGACCTGAAGGACAAACTTGGTTATAGATCATCCTGAAGAAGAGCTATCTAGGGTGTCTAAGGGTTAACACTGACCAGATGGCACTTAATTAATCAACAGGTTTGATATATGTCAAAAATGATTAAAACTGCTTTCGCTCTCCATCAGATGAAAGATAATGATGCACCAACAGACTTGTGCCCAGGCCCCTGAATTTTTGCTCCTGTTCACCCAATACACTGGTGTTCATCTTTAAATAAGCTGTTGACACAGGAAGAGGAAATTTGTTCCAACTTTCCGGGTTTTACGTGATTACAGAGGTCATATATTTGTTCCTCATTATATTTTAATATTCTGTGTTTTAACAACATGGTTGGAATTTAGATGATCATAGTAGGCATTTTATATTGCAGACTTTACTTTTAAAATGTTTTTCAAAAGAAAACGGAAGCACGCTATGTTATCAGCAAATCCAATTACTCTTCTCTGTCTTGTCTTTCATAGCATATAACCTCATTCACTGGCCTATTTAAATTGATTTTTTCCCCTGTTTAATAAGCTAGTGACACAAGGGCAAGGATATTTTAATACTAAATTAGTAGCACAATAATTTAGAACATAAGTACAATAATAATTATACATCTTTATGTCTTCAATTTACAGAATAAATCTAGGCAAATCACGTAATCTCAATGCTATCCAATCAATGTGTTGATCTCAGATGTATTTCAATTAAATGTTGAGGTTTGGAAAAAGTCTTTTAATTTTGTAGTTCCAGGCATATGAAGCAACATGATTGCATATTGAGAATTTTGACTAGGAAGAAGTTGTCACCACAAAAAAGGACCACATTGTGAGAAATCAAGAGATGAATTTGGGATGATACATTAAAACTGTTGCTCGCCATACATAATGGAAGAATGGAAGATAACCTTCAAATAGCATTCCCGAAAATCATAAGTCAGTACCTAAACAATATTAAGATTGCAATAAGTCTTACAGGGAATAAACCACTGTATTCTATTAATGCACTGTATGTTTCAATAGTGAAAACATAAATTACTTCTGCCAACTAAAGTAATTCCATAATATTTATTATTTATTTATTTATTAGTCCAATTTATATGCTACCCTTCTCCGTAGACTCAGGGCAGCTTACAATGCATTATAGCAATAGCCTGCATACTTTTTTTTTGTATATACCTGCTTATTAGGGCTTTTGGGCCCCCTAAGCGGTGTTGTTCTATACAAAGTTGGCTTATTGCCCCCACAATTCGGGTCCTCAATTTACCTACCTCGAAAGGATGGAAGGCTGAGTCAATCTTGAGCCTGGTGAGATTCAAACTTGCACTAATTGCAGGCAGCTGGCAGCTAAGTGCTAGCACACTTAACAGCACTTTAGTCCACTGCACCACTGAGGCTCTATATAATATGTAACACTATCTATCTACTCTGCATTTATAATATATTGTTGTGGCCTATTGGCCGCTGGCCCCTCCAGTAGCCGAATCAGAGGAGGAGGCGTGAGAATCAGGGTCGGCATCAGGGCAACCCGAGAGTTCTGAGGGAGAAGAGGGAATGGAGCTGGCAGAGAGAGAGACAGAGGCAGAGCCTGGGCCATCCGTCAGCCCTCAGATGGAGAGTCAACAGCCCCCAGGTCTGGAGGTGGTTGATGAAGAAGAGGAGGAACAGCTGGGTCCAGTGCCCAACATGTGGCTGCACAGAAGGCAGAGAAGAGGAGAGCAGTGGAAAGCCGTGGGCCGATCCTGGGGAAGGAAGAGCCACCGTTGCTAGCAAAGCCCCACCCTAGCTCTGGGGATAAAAGGTAGGAGGCAGAGATGAATAAATGTGACAGACAACTATTCATCTACCGGATGGATGGACTTGTTAGCCTGTGAGAGAAACTTTTTGCCAGGGCTGCCAGCACTCCTAATAACCTTTTGAGTTCATGTCAGAGGATTTGTTGTGTTTGGGAAGCTGGGTTATAACATCTATTTTAATAGCCTATTAATGTCATAATTAATAATTGTTTTAAGCACAACCAGTAAAATGATTTCATTTTACATGAGGAACACCATATCATACCCCATGTACTCCTTGACACTTTTTCCATTTCAAAAATGTTTTTCCATGAACCAAAATTAAAATCAATAGATCGAGAAGGGGAACATGTCCCTCTGCAGAGTAGAAGAATGAGAAAGTCCACATATGGTAATATTCAGAAGTGAATGAAATAGAATGTTATAACTTCCAGGAATCCATGACTGCTTGTTGAAAACATGTATGCATGTCTTTACTGGAAATGCAAGACCAGACCTATTTTGATGTGTGTATTAGATAGAAAAGAACCTATTGTGATTTCTGCAATATGTCAATGTCTTAATGTTAAGCAAAAAATACTTGAGATTAATGTTATAGGTAAGTAGATATTATTTCACCTGTAAGAAACTCATGAGGAGTAACAATTTAAAATAAAGAATTACAAGCCAATAGAATCATACCACCACAAAAATATAGCAGGAGAGGATGTTTTTAACTTCTTTCTTAGAAGGAGTAAGGTTAAGTTAACTCATAAAGCGATGTATGCCCAGACATATGTAAAACATTCAGAAGTTTGAAATATGCTTTGACCATATAAAAGTATTCTATGTTCCTACATCCCTGAAAGTGTTATCTTAGTATTATAGCTACATTTTGAGATCAAAATTGCTGTCTCAAGGTCATAATGTTTAGTCTGGGAGAGGCTGAGAAATCATTCGAAAGCAAATCCAGCTCAAACACAACTGGCAACTCCGTGCCAAACTGGATTGCAAGAAGACTACTTTTCATAAGATACAAAAGTCCAAATTTTCTGTTCCAACAGCAAACTGCATTCTGAGAAGTGATGCCAAAACTTTTTCCATTAAGTAAGGAAGCTCTATACTAAACCAGAAATAAATCCCTGACAGGTATTGCTACAATCTAAATAAATATATAGATTATTACATTATTTATATATGCACTTTAAAGTTAGTACTCAAACTATGAAATAACAAAACAATGTACCAGAATGCATCCTGTCATGGTGGTGTTTAGAATTATGAAGAATAAGCACTAAATTTCATTCATACAACCCATCCCTCCAATTAATTGAGTTCCAGCCCAATAGTACATACAGTAACTGAGGATGGTATGATACTTTGGCATACACTGAACTCAGTGTAAACTGATTTGTAGCATGTCATCATGTCAACAGAACAAAATACATTAGGTTGCTGTCAGGCATGAATGCAAAATAGCACAGCCCATTGAGTTAATCATACAATATCTTAAAATATGTTGATTAGGTCTGCAATACCGCACATGCTGTGTATTTTTGTGGACAGACACATGGGGTCAGAGTGTGCAGCTGAAATGTTTACTCATATAATGTACAAATGCCATCATCACCATTCCTTACCTCATATGACCAGACACACTGAGTACCACCAAATCGCCGAACACATCTGCCCACTTCCACGTCCTCATGAGTCGTATACATCTCTTGAAGACATTCACCTATATGTGGTACCATCCTTCTGAGAACCTCACGACTGAAGATCATCCCAGGCCCTCCCATGCAGAAGTTCTCTCCTGGTTCAAGACCCAATTTTCCAAGTTCTTCTGTATTTCCTAGTCCAGTCTGTCCCAAATAAAGAGGTTTGCTGCTATTCAGTGACCGAAGGAACTCCTCCAATTTTTCACCTAAAAGGGAAAAAAAAAATCAAAAGATATTATGTACAGCACAAATCTATCTTTTACAAAGAAAATAATATATTCGCCTTTTAAAATGCTCTTTGTATAATGGGCCTTACTCCCAGGCAATGGGAATTAAATTGCATCATATTGTGTAATGAAAATCAATTTTGTTAGCAGTATCAGTCTGCTGAGGCCAACAGTACACAAACCCTTCTTTCATAAACATGTTTCATAAACATGTGTCTTAAAAGCATCTTCAATAATAATCTATTTACTCTTTGCATGTATTTCTCTCTTTTCATGCAAACACACATTTACATAAATTCATAATTTAGCACATATTTTTATTTTGATAAATTCAGAAGCTGAGTGGTTTAGTTTTGTCTCCTCTTAAGCAAGATTCAAAAAAAATCAATTTTTCACTGATTAATATGGAAAACCCATATTTTGCTATAGACAGACACAGTACATGTATTCTTGAGAGGAATCCTGCCTACTTCCAGAGAAATATGTACAAGTGTTTTAAAGTTCAATTCCTTTAAATTCTTACTAAATTTAAAAATACAACTTTAAAATACAAAGACAAAGAAAAAAATTGTTTGTAATGTTTTGTCTTTGAAAAGAAAAAGATAGCATAATGCTTCATATTATTTCTCTAAAGTACTATGATTGGAGATACTAGAACAAAGCTTTGTCTATGATTAGAGAGGAGGCATATCAATCACGAAGCATCTACTCCCCTTCTAGCCTGTCATTTTAGGGAGAAATCACAACATATAGCAGCAAATGGATTGTTTTTTGTAGTTCTGCAATACAAAGCCCACTAACATACATCAAATTTTTAACATTCCGCACGGATCCCTCTTCATTTCAGTGATCTAGCTATACTTTGTTCAAAAAGTAAAGAGTGCACTGTAATTACTTTCCAAAAAAATGATTTACTGTACATTCAACTATTTTAGTGGATGTCAGGCAAGTATCCAGAAGAGCTGAGATGTATTTATACAATAGATGCAGTAAAGGCTGTTTGATTAATTACAAGAAAGAATGATTTAGTTGTCTAGCTATCAAGTTTACATTCTTGCCAAAGGATACTTTTCTAAGAACTATAGAATCCTATATATTTACTCCAGATATAAAATTGTACAGGCAATCTTCAACTTAAGACCATAATTGAGCCCAAAATTTCTGTTAAGTGAGACATTTGAGAAGTCAGTTTGCCCCATTTTATGAACTTTCTTGCCACAGTTGTTCAGTGAATTGCTGCAGTTAAGTTAGTCACCTGATGAAGTAAATCTGGCTTCCCCATTGACTTTGCTTGTCAGAAGGTCACAAAAGGATCCAGGACATTGCAACCATCATAAATATGAACCAGTTGCCAAGCATCTCAATTTTGATCACATGATCATGGGATGCTGCAAAGGTGGTAACTGTGAAAAATGGTCATAAATCACCTTTTTCAGTGCCGTTGTAACTTTGAACAGTCACTAAATGAATTGTTGTAAGTCGAGGACTATCTGTATTACAAGGCACAGTTTCAATGAGACATACTTGATTAAAAACCTAAATTAGTTGGAATTAGAATTTACAAAACAACCTTATGAACTGAGACGTTTGATAAATATTACTGATACTCCTTTAAAATTCTGAGGATCTGTCAATTCAGTTTACCCTGCAATTTAAAGACTATGCCAGCTAAGAGCTGGTATTAAAACCTTTGAAATAAAGAGAAAATAAAACTCACATCTGGCAATTTGCTACTCCAGAAACTATAAACCAGACTTCTACAACTTAATCCAGCTGCTTCCAGATGTGTACAATGCAATTCCCAGCAATGGAGATGATGGAAACAGTAGTTGAAAACATTTAGGGACACCACCACTGTGAAAAGGACTTCTACAATTTTTTCTTTCTAATTCCACTTGTTTATTTATGTTGCATTCTATTTATGAACAGAGAGAGTTGGTTAACAATTTATTACTCTGTAATTTATTACTAGTATACTAGAATATTAAATAAAGTTGGAAAAAGAGTTCGTAAATTAGTTTGTACATTATATTAATACAATGTTTACATATGGTATATTACAGAAATACTAATCTAGTTTATTTTGTGGCACTTCTCATTTTCCAAATCTAATTAAAGGATTATATCATTTATATTCTAATATAATATATAATATAATATATTCTATCCCATGCTTTATTCTCAGTTATCAATATCAATTAGAGAGGTCTCATATTCAATGCCTCACCTTGTCTATTCCCTCTGTCACTCTCCCCACCCCAAAACTTTCTCTGGGCACTTCAGCTGAGGAAGCCTACCTTCCCTTCTTTGTAAAAGTTTCTGAAAATATAATTTAAATTAAAAACATTACTAGACTTTGCTTCCACCTTTTCATTGATTTCAAGGTACACAGTGAAATTCTACAATATCAACAATGTGCAAAAATTTTGCGGGTGGGAATAACTCCAAATCACTACTGGATTCAACCAAGAGCAGGCTGTGTCTAAATATAATCCTTCTTATAGAATACCCTAACTGTTATCAATGGTACATTATTGCCCTTAGACCCAGGTTTTGCAGTAACTTGAAATCTATTAATATGTTTGCATGGCTATTGCCATTCTTCCGTTAGATGATTCTGGACAAGGGGTGTATTCACGCAACCACCAAGAGTTGACTCAAATCACAGAAGTCTTTTTGTAAAGGTGTACTTTTTCCGTAGCTTGTTTATGAGTCAGTTTTGACAAGTAGATAACAAGAGACCAGTGAGTCCAAATAAGAGGGTTTCTTTACTTGCTCAGCCTTCGAAAATGTTTAGCAGGTTCATGCAGAATTTCAGTAGGATTTGATCCCTCATCATTTCAGATATCTAGTAAGTTTTGGGAGCATGTGGAATATGTGGACAGATGCTGCACAGTTTTTGCATCTGCAAAAAGGCAGGTTTTAAAGCGTGCAAAAAGCCCTGCCCTTTATCTATACCAACAGGCAAGCCTCCTGGTGCTACTTACACTTTTTGGATCCCAACCACTGGTGCCCTCTGCACATGGTCAATCCCTCTCATCTCTCTCTCTCTTTTGCACAAGACAAAGTCACGCTAAGGGAACTCTGGTTTCTCACCTTTGATGTAGACATCGTCGTCCGCCCGCATGAACCACTCATAGGTGTCCAGGTAGTGGTCGTACATATACTTGAGCATCATGAAAGATTTCTTCTGTGGCGGGTACGAGTCGTCCACGCCGGATAAAGCCACGACCGGCAGGGGCTGCTCCCCTTTTAGGCCGGGAGGAGGGACCGATCCCTCGCTAGAAAAGAACTCCACCCGGCCGGAGATGGAGCGCGCCCAGGTCCGCTGCGCTGCGAGCGCTCGGCTGCCCAGGTACTTCTGGGCGGTCATCACCCCGACGTAAAGGAAGTGCCGGGTTTTGGCACAGCCCGGGGTGCCCGCGTAGTCCCCGCTGCCGTTGTGGCTGCTGCCGTGGCGGCCGGCGCCGCCTTCTTCCTCCTCGTCCTCCTCCTGAGGGTCTCTTCCAGCAGCTGCAACCGGGAGACTCGGCACTGGCCCATCTGCGGCGGGCGGCGCCGGGGGCGGCCGTGGCTGCCTCTCCTTCTCCCACCGCCTGTGTCTACCGCCAGTGCCCCCCAAGCCGGCGGCCGTTACCGCCGGCTCCTCGGGTCGCAGCTGCCTCTTTCCTCCGGGAAGACCAGCCACGCGGCCATAGAAAGCACAGAGGTTATTGCTGCCGTCGTCGCCGCCGCCGCCTCCACTCAGGGAGCCGCCGTGGCCGCCGCGCCTTTTCCTCTCGCTCAGCTCGACCACTTTGGGGGCGATGAGCCAAGAGGCGACCGTGAACCCCAAGACCAGCCCCAGGACGACACTCAGCCAGGGGCGCCGGGACCGCGCGGCCATGGTGGTAGCCACAGGATGGGGCGGCGGCGAGAGAGCGAGCGAGCGAGGGTTCCGTCCCGCGAGGAGACGCCCACCGAGCTGCGGGTCCCGCCGCCGCTGCCGCCGCCTTCTTTCCCTCCGCCTCTTTCTCGTCACGCTTCCAGAGCCCGAGACCGCCTTTGCGAGTCCGCGAGGCGTGGTCGCTTCCCACCGCAGCACAGGCGCCGCCACCGGCGGCAGAAGCTCCGGGCTGTTGCTCCGAGTGGAAGTTCTCTCCGCGGGCAGCGGGATTAGCGAAACAGCCGCCGCCCCCTTCCCCGGCGTCCAAGAAAGGCGCCCGCTCTCGGGCTCCGCGGGCAACACTTTCCCAGCGCCGCTGCCGCGCTGGTTTCTTCGCGCCCCTCCCACCCCTCAGCCCCTTCCACGCAAGAGCGGCGGAGCGAACGACCGGCCGCGGCCGTCGTTGCTCTCAAACGTGGCTCTGCTCGCTGCTCATCCCGCTCCTTTCAGGGTCGCCGAGGCGCGGCTTCGTAGCGCCCCGCTCCGGAGAGAACTGCAGTAACAGCACCGTGGATGCAAGGATGGCAAATAGCCGACGCCGCCTGAAGGGCCTCCGGAAGGAAGATTTACACCCGAACACTCACACAACAAACACACACACACACACGTTCCTTAAGACCCGTTCTCACACTTTTCGTTTCACTTAGTGTATGGAGATTCTCAGTCATCCAGGTCATGGTTATCCCAAAGGTGCTTTTTCAGGCGGCAACTGGACTTTCTTGTTTTTTCTTTGAAGACGTTTCGCTTCTCATCCAAGAAGCTTCTTTCAGCTCTGACTGAATAGTGGCTGGATTTTCCACTCCTTCCATTCCCCGCCACCCAATTAGAGCTGAAGAAGCTTCTTGAATCAGAAGCGAAACGTCTTCAAAGAAAAAAAAAAGTAAGTCCAGTTACCTCCTGAAAAAGCAGCTTTGGATTTCCCTTGACTTATCGGCATCCAGTTCTGGTCGCCATCAGATACAAAAAAGATGTTGAGACTTTTACAAAGAGTGCAGAGAAGAGGAACAAAGATGATTATGGGGCTGTAATGGAGGCTAAAGCATTAGAGGATCGGTTATGGAACTCGGTATGGCTAGTCTCAGGAAGAGGACTAGGGGTGACTTGAGAGCACACTTCCAGCACTTGAAAGACTGCCGCAGAAAAGAAGGGGGGTCAACCAGTTCTCCAAAGCACCTGAGGGCAGACAAGAAGAAAGGGGTGGGAGATTATTAAAACAGATTCCAACCTAGAATTTCCTGACAGTGAGAACAATTAATCAGTGGAACGGCTTGCCTTCAGAAGTTGTGGGTGCTCTATCACTGGGGGTTTTCAAGAAGAGGTTGGGCAACTGTTTTTCTGGAATGATGTAGGGTTTATGCTCAAGCAGAGGGTTAGACTAGAAGACCTCAAAGGTCCTTTCCAACCTGTTGTTCTATGTCCTGTGTATTGGTTCCCCAAAATCACACTTTAGGATGTGGGAGGATCCCCTTCCAAACAGGTGCTACACAGGATGCAGAATTGTATTGTAACAGAATGTAGGCATGTGAGACAAGTTTGGTAAGAGGTAGGAAAAAATACTTGCCTAAGTAGTAAGGTATTTTCCTTCTCAGCAACAAGAAAGGTAAAAGAATGCAGGAAAGTTAAGCCCCCTTCCAGAGGTGAAATGCTCCCAGTTGGGACTGATCCGGTAGCGATGGAGGCGGGTGTTTCAGAGAACCGGTAGCAAAATTCCCTGCCCCCCCCCCGCCATGCCCAGCTGAGCCGTGCAATCAACAGAGGCTTTTTTTATAATTTTTAAAAGCATTTTTTCTACAACCTCTTCGGCCGAAGAGGTTATAGAAAAAATGTTTTTAAAAGGAAAAAAAACCTCTGCAGATCAGGCAAGTCAGCTGGGATTGTCAGAGGCTTTAAAAAAAAAAAGAAAGCTTCTGCCAATCAGGCAACTCAGCTGGGATCATCAGAGGCTTTTAAAAGCATTTTTTTTACAACCTCTTCAACTGAAGAGGTTGTAGAAAAAATGGTTTTAAAAGTAAAAA
This sequence comes from Pituophis catenifer annectens, assembly GCF_029215685.1. NCBI lineage: Eukaryota > Metazoa > Chordata > Lepidosauria > Squamata > Colubridae > Pituophis > Pituophis catenifer. Next base: position 239,158,934 of record NW_027256882.1, read on the forward strand.
AAAAAAAGTTGGCCACGCCCACTCAGTCATATTGCCACCACCTCCACTAAGCCACACCCACAGAACCGGTAGTAACAAACTTTACATTTCACCACTGCCCCCTTCCCATTAGCCCTTTGAGGTTGCCTACATCAGAAAACAGGCTCTAGGGGGAAAAAAATCAAGATGAGCTAAAAGAATTTGGCAGGTTTGATTGGTTTTTCTTTCTGCCCCTCTTACACCCCAGTTAGTTAGGGAGAAATAGCCTATGCTTCTTCCTAGTACTCTCTCGTTTCCCAGGGCTTAAGGGAGACTTCTGCACATTTATTTTTTGTATCAGTTTCTGAATATTGGAATTCTACAGTAAAGCCTTCTCCATGGCTCTAGGGACTCTTTCTCAAGTTTCACTAAAATGTTCTTCCCTCCTGAAACCAATAAAGCAATTTGTTTTGCAAAGGCCAATTGTTTTTATTTGGGCTTCTAGCCAAAGGTTAATGTTTTCATTTCTCACACTGGGAAGGCTGGCGCCCCCAGCTTTCAATTTCACCCATGCTACAGGGAAACCAACTGGCAATAACAGTACTGCAGGTTTAGCCTTTTGTCAGAATTCACTCTTGACAAATTAGGAAAGATGGCAAAGGGGTCTTCAACTTTCTAATGCTGTGAATGTCTTCACAGGTCTGGAGACTTGGGGGCTTTAAAAAAGCCACCTCTCTAATGAAACTTGCCATCTCTCCAATCAATCCCAGTTATGGAGAAGTGTCAGGCTAAGAAAGACACTGGTCTTTCTTTACCTCCCAGGAAACCAAAGGTTTGAAAAAATTGGTTTATTCTCTGCATCTGTCTCCTCGTCCTGGCTGAAAATTAGTTCCTGGAATTGTAAAAGTTGGGTAGACAAATTCAAAGAGATGACCAGAAGCAAAATTTCATGGCAGCAGAAAAGCTCCTTCCTACTTGACTTCAGAGTCCTATATTAAAACCTGGGTCTAGTACATTAGGTAAAGGTAAATGTTCCTCTTGCACATATGTACTAGTCGTTCCCGACTCTAAGGAGTAGTGCTTATCTCCGTTTCAAAGCCGAAGAGCCAGTGCTCTCCAAAGATGTCTCCATGGTCATGTGGCCGGCATGACTAAATGCCAAAGGCACATGGAATGCTGTTACCTTCCCACCAAAGGTGCTCCCTATTTTTCTACTTGCATTTTTTACATGCTTTCAAACTGCTAGGTTGGCAAAAGCTGGGACAAGTAACGGGAGCTGACCCCGTTATGCAGCACTGGGGATTCGAACTGCTGAACTGCCGACCTTTCAATCAACAAGCTCAGGTAGCCACTGAGCCACTGCATCCCTTTTCAAAAGTACGTTAAGCCCAAATTTTAAAATAGCCTTAATCTGATTGGCACATTGAGGATTTGCACAATGAAGGGGACAGAGAACAAACTCATCCATCCCACCCATCTTCTGAACTTAGAAATATCCAACCCAGCAGCTGATGGCACAGGAATATTGTGCCATGAAGCAAGGGAGAGAGAGCTGTCTCACTCCTACTTTCTCAAATATGGTTGCTGCTATTAGTTAACTGCTCTTCAGACTGATCAAGGTCTCTGAGCCAGGATCAACTCCAGACATGGCATATGAAGGGACTAGGCTGATGAGAAGCAAACAGAAACATTTGCCATACAAGGCAAAATAACCAGGGATTAATGGTGAGGGGGCATGCTCTCAGCCTAAATCAGTATTTCTCATGTTGGCTGGGCAATTCTGGGCATTGAAGTTCAGGAATTTTGCCCAAATTGAGACCCACTGGCCTAGACTATTCAATAATGTCACAATGATCCCATTCCTAGGAGCAGCAACAGAAAGATCAATGAAGCATATCAGATGGTATCTATAGAAAAGCTGTCATGGCTTATTGCCTGCTTAACAGGGGAATCAATATCTGAAAACTGGAGAAGCTGAGGCTTACTTACAGCTGCCTTCAGTATGAATTAGAGATGAGACAATATCATGACTTGGTGATAAAGCCTTAAAAAAAAAAAAACAGGTTTGGGCTATTGTTAGGTGCTAGTGAGAACAGACTGAAAAGCTACCAGAAAGTAAAAAGGCATGAAGAGTTCTAACAATAAAATATGAATGGAGGATTTCTGGAAACAGCAAAACCAAACAAAAGATCTAACTTGGAAACTAGAATATTAGAATTGTCTATTTATTGGCACATTCATATGATAACCCAGACAATGGGAAACTTGATATTGATTTCATGCTGCTTGTCAACTGCCAAGGCATCCCAAGGATTTTGGTCCAGGTTTTGAAAGAGGGCTGGGAATGTCAAGTTTAAATATCCCATTGATAGCACATTTCACCATAGGCCTGCCACTATTTCTCATCTATGAAAAGAGAGTTCCCATGTATTATTCTACCTTAAACTCTCAATGTATTGATTGGATATAAACACAGTCACTACAGTATTCAATGCAGAAGGCTAATTATCAGGAGTCATTGAAAAGAGAGGAGTTATAAAACAATTCTAGTGTTGATATGCTCCTTAGGCTACTAGTACATTGTCAAGAGTTAATTTGAATCAAACATGATATTAGGGACCTGTTTTGTGGCCCTGAGTCAGTTCTGAAACATAACATTAACATTATACCGTTGTTTTTTTTAAAGTAACCACAAACTACAGAGAATAAAGGGGTAGTGACATCCAGAGCAAATAACAAGGATATCAAAATCATAGCATGCATTCAATGACATACAGATGCCACAATTAAGTACTTGTGTCACATGGGCTGGCAGTACATCCCTTTCAAAGTTTATGTTTACCTAGCATAAAACAATGTCATTTGAATTTGGATTATAGCACTAGTAGCTATTCATAGTCTAAGAGCTTACCTTGGATGTTAGAACAGAATGACAGCTCTACTTGAATAGATGGAGCTGTGCCCTCTGATAAATGCTTTGTTTTGTACAAGCCACCCATCTTAATTAGCTTTGTATCAATTGAAAGAAGTAAAGCTAAAGCGTATTTTAAGACAAAGGGCAGGGTACTTAGGTAGTCTTTAAAAACCACAATAAGCTCTGCCAGAGAGTTTGTTGCAACTTGAATTTTTCTTGCACATTTGCATGTATTTTAGATCCTCAGAATAGTAATGGACAGATCAAGAGTAACGGCACCACCTTGTGAAGTAACATTGTGTTTGCAAGATATGTTTTCTGGATGCAGACGGGCCAGTGTGCTATATAATCCAGTCCTTATTGTTTAGGAAGGCCAGAAACCAGTTTAAAAGAAAAAGGCTTTTCAAGCACTTGTATTACTATGTTTTACGAAGTTAGACACGAAATCTAAATTAGAGTGCCTGAAAACATTAACTGGTATTTGTTGTTGCCTTGCAAAAATGGTAAATTAGCCAACACAGATTAAGGAAAACATTAACAAGCTTTTAGGAATGGGATTTCTTCCAACAGATCTCTCTCTAGCATAATGTAAAAACTCCTGTTGGGAGATTCCTTGGCAAGGATACCTGAAATGAATCAAGCACTCCATACAGATGGAATTTTTTGGGAACAAACAAACAAACAAACAAACAAACAATCTTTATGCATCTGTTGTAATGCACTCTTGTACACTTCTTCATATCTCAGTTTATACTTTATATATTTTTTCTAACTTATTATTATTATTATTATTATTATTATTATTATTATTATTATCAAACATTTTAAACTTTTCATCCTCAACCTATTGCACCAGGTCTCAGTAAATGTTACAGGCAAAAAGATTCAGTCTTCTCTACTTTCTCTGTCTCAAATTATATTGCACTACCTTCTAACCTTGATCATTAGCAACATACACATATGTTTTGTTGATAAACCAAGGATTAATTTCAGGAAAGATATTATGAAATAACATTTTAGGCATAGGTTCAGTTCTCTTATATACAGTATTTTTCGGATTATAAGATGCACCTTTTTCCCCGCTAAAAGGGGGTGAAAATTTGGGTGCGTCTTATACACTGAATGTAGCCCCACCCCCCACTGTCTCCCACCCTTTGGCCTCTGCCTCCCAGCAATTTACCTCCTTGCAGCAAGCAGCAAGAAGAAACAGCCCATTTCAGCTTCAGCACAGCATAATTAGCACAAGTTGATTGTCAGTTGGATTGGCCTCCTGACCTTCAGCTGTTTCAGGCTGCAGGGATTCCCACTTCCTATTTCTGTGCAGGCCTCTCCTGCTTGCTACAAGGAGATTGCTTGCTGGGAGTAGATTTTTTTTCTTGTGCTAATCAAGCTATGCTGAAAACGAAAATGAAAGTAAAGCAGGCTGTTTGCTGTTTGTTGCAACGAGGCAAAATTGCTGGGAGGCAGAGGCAGATTTCTTTTTCTTGTTTTCCTCACCAAAAAAGGTAGGTGCGTCTTATAGTCCGGAGTGTCTTATACTCCGAAAAATATAGTATATGCTAAAGAGAATTTTTTTAAAAAAATCAGAAAAAAGACCTCTAGGATGGAAGATTGATTTACTGACTACTATTGGTTCTCAAATTGAAAATAGTTCATGAAGCCACAGTATATCACATGAAGTTAATTAATACATAGTACCTACATTTGACTTGAGACAATATTTTCTAGAAGATATTTTCTGAGAAAAAAAATGTTGTTTTTTCATATCCCCTAGAGATGGGATATGAGGTGTTCTCTAGAATTTTCTCCAGGAGAAGTGGCAGAGGAACAACACACAGGAATAATTAGATGCAAATTGAAAAGAAAAGCTGCTATTCAAATTCAGGTATCGTTAACATCTGATCAAATTATTTTGCGGTTTCTGTAATATGAACAAATAATAATATGAAAAGGCATTTTCTAAAAACTATTAATACGATAGATGTATGCATAATCGGAAAGCTGTCTGAAAATTTTTCATTAAGAGAGAAATTATGGTAATTAAACATAGGTAGTCTTTGACTTATGACCATAACTGAGCTCAGAATTATGTCGTGGTGGTTGTTAAGCAAGGTAGCCATGTGATCATCTCATTTAATGACCACAAGCCCGGCTGTCCCTGTTGCAGTCATTAAGCAGCCATGCGGATCATTGAGATCGGGAAGGCCCTGGCAGGCCTGGCGCAGGCCTAAACTGCAGCTCACAAGAAGATTGCTCCATATCTCACAAGGAAAAGTAGCTGATCCATTGTGCATCTGAGAATTGCAGCTGCTTCCCATATATGGCATCCACTTCCAGGATGGCACTACATGTGGCTTCTGTATAGGAAGATTGCATGGTGCATTGGCTGCTTTCCCTTGGGAAAGGTGATTTTCGGAAGTGTATGTGATGTGAGGCATGATGGGAAGCCCAGTAGGGTAGGAAGCAAGCCAGGGCCTGGGGGTACACAGCTGGGGGAGGGGAAGTTGTCCCAAGGGACCTACAGGATGGCATGGGGAGAAAGGCAGATGAGAGCAACATCCCTCCGGTTGAATGTAAGGACAGGTAGATTGCCAAGCATTCAGTTTTTTTCACATGGCCACAGGGGTCCTGCAGAGGCCATAACTTTGGGTACAGGTCATAAGCAGGGGTGAAATGTAAAATTTGTTACTACTGGTTCTGTGGGCGTGGCTTGGTGGGGCGAGGTAATGTGACTGGGTGGCGTGGCCAACTTTTTTTTTTTTAACTTTTCAAAGCATTTTTTCTAATGCTTTGAAAAGCCTCTGCCCATCAGGCAACTCAGCTGGGATAGTCAGAGAGGCTTTTAAAAAAATACCTCTCCGACCATCCCAGCTGAGTTGCCTGATTGGCAGAGAGGTATTTTTTAAAAAGCCTTTCTGACCATCCCAGCTGAGTTGCCTGATCGGCAGAGAGGTATTTTAAAAAAAATACCTCTCTGATGATCAGGCAACTCAGTTGGGATGGTCAGAGTGGTATTTTGTAAAAAATAACTCTGCCGATCAGGCAACTCAGCTGGGATCGTAAGAGACATTTCAAAGCATTTTTTTTACCACCTCTTTGGCCAAGAGGTTGCAGAAAAAAATGCTTTGAAAAGCCTCTGATGATCCCAGCTGAGCCGCACGATCATTAGAAGCTCTTTTTCTTTTACTTTTAAAAGCATTTTTTCATTGGAAGAGATGGAAGAAAAAATGCTTTTAAAAGTAAAAAAAAAAAAAGCTTCTGATAATCGTGCAGCTCAGCCGGGCATTGCTACCAGTTCTCCGAACCACCCACCGCCATCGCTACCGGATTGGGTGATCCGGTCCGAACCAGGAGCATTTCACCCCTGGTCATAAGTCTCTTCATTCAGGACTGTCGTACTTTCAAGTGCTCGTTAAATCAATAATCATAAGTGGAAGACTATTTGTTCATGGGCAGAAATGAACATAGACTATGTTCACTGTAGATGGGTGATCAGTTTAAATCTTCATTTCAGATTATTCAAATATTTAATTTTTAGAAAATGTTAATATTTTCCTGATCTCTTTGTTTTGCACTGTAGCCTATGCTATTTTGTTTCAGAGAGTACTACAGTACTTTCAGGTCCAGGTCAAAACGGGGCTCGAAAAATCTAACCGCTAGATGGCATTAAAGAGCTTTCTTTATTTCTTTTAACAACCTCTTGCATGCAACCTGATTTAAAGGCAATCCTTTTAACTGCAACCACTGTGTGTAAGAGAATATTGTTAAAATTAATTTTAAAAATCCTACTACTAGTAATTCATAGTAGATTAAAAACGAAACTCAAATCATTATGCAAAATTAAGCTTTATCCATAAGTACTGATGAAATTTATTTTTGAATCGAAAGTTAGGAGATTTTATAGCACCCCCCCCTCCCGTGGATGTTTGTAGGACAGGTAGGGCATGTAGTGTATTAGATAATTGTTATTGATGGATTAAGCATGCTAGGATTGTTACTTAGCTATCTTGGGCTACCCTTATATGATATAATCCTTAGAGATTCCATTGACTGGTGTATTTTGTTTGTTATACAAGAAGACACAACCCTGATGATGACTGGGAAATCATAAAAAAAGAAGCAAAATATTACAAATTTGATAATAATTAAATAATGCTTTAAGGTGTTGCCTAATCTGGAATCCCAAAAAGCATTTAAAAGGGGAGACGTTTTGCATTTAAAAAAAGATCTGCAATTGCTATCTCCAAAGAAACTGCTACTAGAGATGCTATTATCACTACTAGATACAAGGAAATGTGAATAAACTTACAATATAATGAAAACAAAAAAAATATTGTGGTAAGGTAACATTAACTGTGCTTTCATCATGGTAGCACTTCAAACCCAGCAGGTTAATGCAGGTGGGGGGGGGGGGGCTCCAGAAAAATTCAACAAAATGGGATGTGTTCTATAAGAAAGGAGCTCTGGTGGCTCAGCAGACTAATTAACATCCACTTACATCTGCTGCCTGCAATTACTGCAAGTTCAAATCTCACCATGCTCAAGGTTGACTCAGCCTTCCATCCTTTCTAAGGTAGGTAAAATGAGGACCCAGATTATGGGGGCAATAAGATGACTTTGTATAAATATACAGAAGGCTATTGCTTAACGCATTGTAAGCGGCTCTGAGTCTCCGGAGAAGGGCGGCATATAAATCAAATTTTAAAAAAAGAAAGAAAAAAAAAAAGAAAGAAAGAAAGCTATTTGTTGAAGATCAGCAAGTAACAAAGTTACTTTAAAAGAATGCATTAGTGCATGCCATAGATGAAGGATTCAATAATTGATGTAAAACGGATAGCTAACCTGGAAATCTGTAGCATAAATGGGAAAATCAAGCCATCAGTATGGACCACTGCAGGAATAAATAGCAAAATTATATCAATACAATTGGATGCTGACTCTCCTATGTTGGTTATAACCAGGGGTGAAATGCGACCGGTTCGTTCCATTTCGGGCGAACCGCTATTGATAAAAACTACCAATTCGGTTGAACTGGTAGTTTAAAAAAGCTACGATCCGACGATCAGCTGTGCCGCGTGGTTTAGTTTTGCTCAAAAGCAGGAAATCCTGCTTTCTAGCGAAGCTAAACAACACGGCACAGCTGATTCCTCTCCCCCCCCCACTGTTCTACTTACCATCCCAAGCCTCCTTTTGGTGCATACTGCACATGCTGAACTGGTAGCTTTTTAAACATGCAGCACGCGTTTGGTGCACATGCCAGTGAACTGGTAGCAAACCGGTTCAGATTTCACCACTGGTTATAACACAGCATCCATTTGAGTAGCATTTCAGAAATACTAATCTAAAGCCATCAAAAATACAATATCAAATATTATACTACAGGGAGAAAAAACAAATCTATTGGAATAATGCTTTTATGTAAAATATAATAGTCAGTGAGCTTTGCTGTGAAACAGATCATGATTCAGATCGTAATTGAATGAAGAAACTTCAATTGGATTTGAATTTCATCAAATTCCTGCATGCTGTATTTCCTATCCCAAAAACAACTAAACGTAAGCTGAAATGATATTGGATGATGTTTTGCCTAGTATATTCCAGCATACTGAAGCACATCTCAAAGGTGAAATAATTTTAAAGGAAAATGTGACCCAAGGTTTTGCAAAACTCAGTAAGTTCCATATGACATTTACTAAGTGGCAGAAACTGAACTTGATTAAATAGAAGCTGAATACATTATTTCAAATGTTTATTGGAGTCCATAGGTTACACTTATGTTTCAGTAGATACAAGCAATGAAACTCGCATTCTTTTAATCCACTATTTCAAGCTAACCAACGTGCAAAAAACAACAATGACAAGTCAAGCAATTGTGAATATCCCAAGGCTGCCAGTGACACCCACAATGTCACCAGTGCCAGTGACACCCACAATCATTTTTAGAGTTCATTTACTATTATAGCAGATTTCTGCCAACTTTATTTACCACATCATCACCTTGGACACTTTTCTACAAGCAGGAAGGACATGGCAGTGGGTAAAACAGTGTGAATAAGCTTTCAAACAATCAAAAAAGGTGATATCAGACATGGTGCTCGCACATTATACACCAGTGAAAATGGTGTGTCATGCCTCAAAATGTGGCATCAACACCACAAATGGCATCACACATTATGAAGGACAGCAGTGAGTACTTAATAACCTCTGCATCACAGTCCTTCTCTGCTGCAAATAAGAATAATGCACAGATAAACACAGAACTTCTGTGCTTGCTTTTAAACATAAGACCCTTGGTGGCACAGTGGTTATAATGCAATATTGAAAGCTAACTCTGCTCATATTGCCAGGAGTTCAATTCCTTCAATCGTGACTGGTTCAAGGTTGACTCAGCCTTCCATCCTTCTGAGGTCAGTAAAACGAGGACCCAGATTGTTGGGGGCAATATGCTGACTCTGTAAGCCACTAATCAGCATATATAGAGCTGTAAAGTAATATGAAGCGGTATATGCTAAATGCTGTTGCTATTGCTATTTTAATCAGTACTTTTAGGGAAGGGGTTGATTCTAACCACATGCTCATAAACCTCTAGTGCTAATCTTTAGTAAAAAAAAATTTTTTAAAAGGCGTAATAGCTGCTTGAATACAGCATTGGGATTTATTCTCTGGAGGACACAGTACAAACAAGAGTCAAAAGGACGCATAATCATGCAAATGTGGACTGATTGCCTCATGTAGCTCTACAGAATAAGTAATCTGAAAAATGTACTGTTGGGTGGGGGTTTCTTTAACCTACTTTCAGAGATTTAGAGTTTTCCCATCACAGCTGAGATAATTTAAGGAGAAACTCTACGTGATCTGATGCTATTTCAAGTCTACATAGCAACCCAGATGTCATGAGAATATATTGACAAAAGAATCAGTATGTGGAGTCATACCATTGCCATATTAAATTCAAACTTGGCAGAGTTGAATTATGTGCAAATTGAAAGTCATCATGCTATCCAAGCTGAGGGTGTTGGTAAAGATGAAGGCATTAGCTTGCGGTTTTGTTTATTGAACAATAAATTAAACAGCTTTGAGTTGTTCAGCTTGCCAGGAATGTCCAAATGAACCCAGAATCCATATCACGTAGCCTATGGGGACGGCAGCATCATTGTGGAAAAGAAGTCCCATAGCCTTTGCAGAATGACTTGTGGCCACAACTTTTTAAACAGTAATAGATACAGGATCAGAATGCCCAGGGGTATTTGTGGCTACAACAGTATCCTATCATACAACTGCAAACAAATTGGCTGAATGTTTTAGGAGGCTCTCCACTATCTGGACAAAAAGTTACATTGAATCAAAAACTTGCACATGCTTAATTTATAAAAAGTACACACAAAACAAATTGTGAGTAGTAAGTAAGTAGAACAGTGGAGGTACTGAAATCAGCTGTGCCGCGTGAATCAGCTGAACCAGAAAGAAGGAACTGTAGGACAGGATAGGGCGGGGGCGGTGGTGGGGCCAGCTGATCATCTTAACTACCAGTTCGCGCAAACCGGGCCGAACCAGCAGCAGCCCACCACTGCTTCATGTGATCGTGACTTGTGACCTTCCTTGCTGGCTTCTTCATTGGCTTTACTTGTTGGAAGTCAGCTGGGAAGGTTGAAAATGGTGATGATGTGACTGCAAGATGCTGCAACTGTCATAATTGATAGTCAAGTGCCTGGGTCACGATCATTGCAAGGACCAGTTGTAAATCACTTTTTCAATGCTGTTGTAACTTTGAACAGTTGTTAAAGGAACGGTCATAAATCCAACATATGTAATTAGACAGACATATGTAGAACCAACATATGTAATTCACTGGAGTTAGCCTTTTTAGTAGTGTCAGTAAAGCAATCAAGAGAAAACATTTTTCCTGACTTAATTGTTAAGTAGGAAAAAGCAATCTGTTATATATTCCTAATCATCTACAAAACGACTTGAGGATAAAACCAGTGGTGGGATTCAGCCATTTCGCACCACTCCGGGAGAACCGGTTGTTAAATTACTTGAATCCCACCACTGGATAAAACATATAAAAAACGGTTGCAGGAATTGGGTATGTCTAATTTAATGAAAAGAAGGACTAGGGATGACATGATAGCAGTGTTCCAATATCTGAGGGGCTGCCACAAAGAAGAGGGAGTCAAGCTATTCTACAAAACACCTGAAGGCAGGATAGGAGGCAATGGATGGAAACTAATCAAGGAGAGAAGCAATCTAGAACCAAGGAGAAATTTCCTGAAAGAACTATTGATCAGTGGACTCACTAGCCTCCAGAAGTTGTGAATGCTCCAACACTGGAAATTTTTAAGAAGAGATTGAACAACCATTTGTCTGAAATGATATAGGGTTTCCTGCTTGAGCAGGTGGTTGGACTGGAAGATCTCCAGGATCTCTTCCAAATCTTGTTATTCTGTTAAAACACAAACGTTTTAGGAAAGACTACTCTGGATTGCAGTATAATAATGTCACCAGGTGGCAGCAGATCATGGAAATCCAATTCCAAAACTAGATGGCAGCAATACAAACTACTTCAAGTTAGAGGTTTAAAGGTGAAAAAGACTATCCCAACTCAAACACAACCTACTTCTCCTCCCCCTCTCTTCCTCCCCTCACATACACAAAGCTTGGTTTAGAAAGGCTCGTTATTGGCTGCCTTCCTGGAAAGTACAATATTTTTGTTTTAGGTCTCCACCCATCAACTTTAGTTATGTACATAAATAGATTTCTTTTTAATATTTCCTGTTGTTCACTTTTTTAAAAAAAATGTAGCAATGAGCAGAATAACAGTGAAGAGTATGTTCAGTTCTTTTAGGAATGCAAGTTAATGTTCAAAAGAGTTCAGTTATTATGAACTGCAATCTAGTTTCTACACCATGATGCAAATTATTGCCCCCCCATGCTTTATTCAATTAATTAACTGTAAATTATTTTCACTTTCCTAGCATTCAAATCTATTCCAAATTCTGCTGTGAAATTCTGATTCTATTCCATCTATGTTACTTCTGCTTTATTAGAATCTAGTAGCAAACAAGTATAGAAAGCTCAGGAGGGCTTGATGACAATAGATTTTGAGGCTTTATCAACATTTTCCTTTAAAATGTGTCCTTATAAATCAAATAGCCTAATCTTTGGTGTTCTCACACAACACAAAGTCTGTCAGAGGTTAGAAGAACCACAAAAAATGCTTAAAGCCAAAGTGGTTTTATGTTCTAAAATCCTGGCCCAACTCAGTGGAAACACAGGAGAACTGAAATTTTTATAGGTGGAAATATTGCTGCTGTCCTGGGCTCATTTCCACATATTCATATGTTCACCAAAATACATCAGACTAAATGATTTTGTCTCAAAATCCACATCTAACATTTGAACATACTCATTTAGAGTTGTATTAGTGGTTCCAATATACATGCAATTAGGCTATAAGGGTAGATGAGTCCATTGTAAAAGAAGCTAATTAGACTATATTTATTTTTTTGACATGATTTGCATTGTTAGAAGAAAGTTCTAGGTTCAAATTCAGGCTGAGTCAAATAAAGAATACACAAGACAAGTTGCATGGAACAGAGGCAGAATTTACATAACAGCATAACTGCAGTATAGCTATCAAAAGGTAGGCTACACAATCAGAATGCCGAGAGTAGTAATAGTGGGCTTTGATTGCGTGGATGTGATAATTGAGGTGCTTTTGCCCTGAGGATGTAGGCAGTCCAACGAGGAAAGTCATCTCTTGCCCTGCAACATCTTTTCTAGGTGTGGAATTTTATGAGGGGTCTGGCATTGGCTCCGCAACCCAACAAGACAGGCACAGACTTCAACGGATAATTAGAACTGCAGAAAAAACAATTGCTACCAACCTACCTTCCATTGAGGACCTGTATACTGCATGAGTCAAAAAGAGGGCTGTGAAAATATCTACAGATCCTTCGCATTCTGTACATAAATTGTTTCAACTTCTACCCTCAATAGAAGGTAGACACTATAGGGCACTGCACACCAGAACAATTAGACACAAGGACAGGTTTTTCCCGAATGCCATCACTCTGCTAAACTGCAATTCCCCCAGTATTTTCAAACTATTTACTAAGACTGTATTACTATTATTCTTCTCATCCTTCCTATTACCTATCTCCTCCCACTTACGATTATAACCTTGTTGCTTGTATCTCTACGGTTTATATTGTTTTATTTGTTTCCTAGTATGATTTGATTGCTTATTTAGTAACCTATGACTATCACTAAGTGTTGTATCTTATGATTCTTGATGAATGTATTTTTTGTTCTTTTCTTTTTATGTACACTGCGAGCATATGTACTCAAGACAAATTCCTTGTGTGTCCAATGACACTTTGCCAACAAAGAATTCTATTCTATTCTATTCTATTCTATTCTATTCTATTCTATTCTATTCTATTCTATTCTATTCTATTCTATTCTATTCTATTCTATTCTATCCTATCCTATTCTATTCTATTCTATTCTATTCTATCTGGCAGCAAGGAACAGATTTACATATCCTTGAAGGAATTTTGCTTTGTGATTGATTTGCCAGTATCTTCTGGGTCAGGGGTGGGTTCTAAATTTTTTTTACTACCGGTTCTGTGGGCGTGGCTTATTTTGTGGGTGTGGCTTAGAGGTCATGTGACTAGGTGGGCGTGGCTAGCTGATCAGAGTCATTTCTGGAAGGTCCTCACACTTACGACCAGTCCTCGCACTTACGACCCAACTCATTTGTTTGCTTTTAACACTGATCAGCTGTAGGACGGCCCTTTGAAGCCCCGCGGCAAGAGTTTAAACAGTTTTTTTCATCAGCTGGGACTCAGGAGGCAGCAATAGATTGGGGGTGGGACCAAATAAAAGGTAAGAATAACGTGGGGGCGGTGGGGGGGGTGGGAGGGCGGGGGGGGGAGAACCAGTTTGGTGGCATCATATCGTCACCGCTACCGGCTCGGCCGAACCGGACCGAACCGGGAGGAACCCATCACTGTTCTGGCTTCTTGGCGATTGCACTTTGTCAATTTCAGTCTACATAGGATGAAAAGGTTTTAAGCAATTTTTATACCTTTGTATGTGGGTGAGAAAAGTTTTTGTTTTCTAATGGTATAATTCCATGACTTCTAACAGTATCTTATTGCAATTGTGTATTATTTTGTGTATTTCTAGTCTCCAATTTTCAGGGACCTTTCTGATAAAATCCACCTATGCTGTACGTTAGGGGATTTTAAAGTAGATGTGAACCAAACCTGTGAGACATAACGTCGTTCTTTTCTGATCTCATCGAAGTTAAAAATGTAGACAAATTTAGTCAGAATTTCCAAAGTGCTGGAAAATCATCATGACACAGAAAAAATAAAGTTATTAGAATGGTTTGCTTAAAATTTAAACAATCAAAGTGATATGTATTGAATTATTGAATATGCGTCTTTCTTTTCTAATACTAATTTTGGTGCCAAATGAAACTGATGAGCAGATAAAGGATGTTAAAAAAAGTGTTTATTTAGTATATATAGTAAATAGTTTCAGGATTCATGGATGACAAGATATACCAATGAACACAACCTAGTTGGCTCCAATTGAGTTGGAGGAAAGATCATAATTCTTTCAGTAACTATCAGCCAAGATAATAAATACACTTACAAATGTCAACAAAAGAAACCGTCAGTTGCAGAAGGAAAGTAATAGGGTTCTTGTTTTCAGGTTTTGCATGTGAAACCAAATGGGCCCTGTCTAAGGCCCATAAATAAATACATACATACAGTATTTGTGTTTTTATCTGTGTTTATACATTTACACACACACATACATACATACATACATTATGTAGATATGTATATACAGTGAGAGGGGGGAGAAGAGGAGAGGGGAGGGGAGGGGAGAGAGAGAGAGGGAGAGGGAGAGGGAGAGAGAGAGGGGGAGGGCAGGCACTAGGAATTATTTATTAAATTCTACATGGAGCTGTCCTAGAAAAGCATTCTGGTGCAAAATGCAGAGGTGCAGGTGATTATGTGTACTCCTAGAATAGCAAATGTTACACCTCTGCTCTGTGAGCTGCGTTAATTGCCGGTTTGCTTCCAGGTTCAATTGAAAGTGCTGGTTTTTATCTTTAAAGCCCATGTGTCATGGGGATGGGTTATTTAAGGGACCCCTCTCTCTCTAGTTATATCAACCCATCAGGTCCAGCAGGAGGATAAGTTACAGGTCCCATCTGCTAAAGTGCTTCATCTGTTGAGACCCAAAAGATAGGCCTTTTCTACTGTGACCCCCACCAGGGGTGAAATCTATAATTTTTTGCTACCGGTTCTGTGGGCGTGGCTTAATTAGTGGGCAGGACTTGGTGGTCAGGTGACTGGGTGGGTGTGGCTTGTTGGTCAGGTTGGTGTGGCCAAGTTGACGTCACTTCTTTGCCCTTTTTAACCTACAAAACACAACACAACATAACTGGCTCACTCACAATGTAAAAGCAGCTGTGCTAGACCCAAAATGGCCCTTGCAACAATCAGGAACCTCACACAGCCACAAAAAGCCACAAAAACCAACTTTCACACTTTACACACCCACAACACAACACAACACAACACAACAGGCTCACCCACAATGTAAAAGCAGCTGTACTAGACCCAAAATGGCCCCTGCAACAAGCAGGAACCTCACACAGCCCCAAAAAGCCCCAAAACCCAACTTTCACTCTTTACACACACAAAATTCCACATACAGCTTTGTGAGATTTTGTGTGTTTGTGTAGTTAGAGTGAAACACTACAGAAACACACAAAATCTCAGAAAGCTGCAGAAATATTATTTTATTTTATTTTTATATAAAAGCAGCTAAATTTAAAACTTCCTAAACTTTAAATGGCTAGGTCTAAAAAAAGAACAACTAAAAAAAAACCCAATTAACTATTTTTTTTAAACCTCCCAAAGGGGAAAAAAACTTACAGGCAGGCAGGCACGCAGGCAGGCAGGCAGAAAGAGCTGCTAACTGATGAGCTTGATTGCAGGCAGGGAGATTCAGTTGCTTGCTGTTGCAATGGATTGCAGGGATTACAGCAAGCGAAGCAAGGCAGGCGTGCGAAGGTAAGCAAGCTGGAGGCTGGGGGGAAGGGATTTTTGCTACCGGTTCTCCAAACTGCCCGCCACCATCGCTACCTACTCGCCCGAGCCGGTCTGAACCGGGAGCATTTCATCCCTGGTCCCCACCCTGTGAAACATCTCTCCCCTGAGGTAAAGTTGGCCCCAAACTATTGGCATTTATAAACCTCCTCAAAACTTGGTATGTGTGTGTGTGTGTGTGTGTGTGTGTGTTTCTTTAGTAGACTTGGTGAGTCAGAGAAATGGAGAGCCAGCAAGATGATTATATTGTATGAAGGATGCTGGTTCATTCCCTTTCAGCTTTATTTCTATTTTTTATTCTATATTTATTTATAATAGTTGCATTTCAATTGTTTCCATTGTCTGCCCACTAACTATGCTGCCCGGAGTCACGTCTGTGAGATGGACAGCTATATAAATCTGATTCTTGTTGTTGTTGTTGTTGTTGTTGTTGTTGTTGTGCCATATCTGTCATCGGACATTGGCGATCATGTTGGTAATCCTATTTTTGTCAACAGCCGTATGAAAAAGTGCCGCTGAGTTTTGTCAAACCAGCCCCTTAGGTTTTGAAGCCATGATGTTCTTCTTCTGCCTGGACCTCGTTTGGCTTCAATCTTTCCCTGAAGGATTAAGTGAAGTATGCCGTATTTTTCTGGTTGTCACATCACATCTCCAAAATATTCTAACTTTTGCTTTTTAATATATAAATCTGATACTTAAATAAATAATTAAATAAACATAACTGTTATCTGTTGAGTTTACCACAAGTACTTGGATTCACAGAACACAGTAAGTTTTAATCCATGATTTATTTTTTAAAAAGTGTATCACATTACGATTCAAGGCAATGTGAAATCAGACCAATACCTTTAGAGTCACATGACAGATGGGCATTTTACATTTGCAGTATAGTTTCAATTTCAAAGTACTTCCAAAGAAAATTTCTACTATATGTTACACTGATTCATTAACCAATGTTTTTCCTCAATGTAAAGCCACCATCACTAGTTGATTTTAGATTGCCCTCCTAGGAGATTTTATAGATCTCTGTTTAAAAGCAAATTAGAAAGTTAGACCCAGATCAAGTTTGTTGCATTTAATTCTTTCTGAAATCATGGGAATTAAATTAAAGCAAGGCTGACTAATTTAATTGATCTTAATAGTAGTAACAATTTTAGTCAAAGAAATGTAAAAGAAAAAGGAAAGGATTGTGCAATAAACTTTTAATAGCTGGATTTGGCTCCTCAGATCAACATGATGCAGGCTGCTACAGCAGCCATCACAATACCAGCTAGCAATACAAGGAGCATGATAAGACAGTGTCTAGACCGTTTTCCTTCTCTCTCCTTCTTTTTCAACAAGGTATCATATCCTGGAGTGTAAATATCTTCCATCCAGTACTGTAAATCATTTGGATTTTCCTACAAGAAAGTTAATTTGAGTTTTCTTATGCATGGACCATAACTGGATATAATTGAGCATACTTAGCAATAAATCACATCCCACTTTCTAATACATATGGTAACTGGATTTAGCCATGGGCATAAAATTAGACTGTCTCCCTGCCCCAGATGGGGGTGGGTGGGTGAATAACCTTTTGGTATTTGTATCCTATCCTTTTATGTTTGGATTATGTTTGGATAATCTATGTTTAACTTTTCGCATCCATGAACAACATGGCCCAGGTTGCAATGCTTTCAATGGTGAAAGCATTGTTATATACACATCTCTTTTAATTTCTGTCTTCAGTAAATAGGTTTAAGCAGCTATTAAACTGTTTTTTTGTTTAAAAAAGAGAATGAAAAAGTCATACTGAATTTTGATGGCATTACCTTGAGGGACTGGGCTTCCACAGGGAGAAAGGGATCAACTGTATCACACGTACTTTGTATGCACATGCATTTTATGATACAACTGACATGGATGAAGAATTTGTATCTTTTGCACAATAACATCATAACTTAGTTATGCAATCATGCCTTCTACTGGATGCATTTGGAGGAAGGGGGAACAAAAATGAAAGAAGAGCTTAGAAAATGCAGGGAATTAATCAGACATGGATTGCTAATCCTAAATTAGATGAACAAGTATATTTATGAGATGTAATGATGATATCATTTAGTTGGCTAATGAATCATCTGCAAACAAAGAACCAGCTCAGAGAGCACAAAGGACAATTCAATTTTATGCTATGTATATTCTCTTCTATTGGAATATTTTATCCATCCAAAGAGGTACAGGACTGATAGTCTATTAATTTCTTATTGATCTGCAAAATGCTGAAACAATGAAACACCTAGTCTTAGCTTAGGTGCTCCCACATGAGTTACAACAATTAAAACACATTGCAAGGGTTTCTTTGTTTACTTTTGCTTCATGTAGAGAAGCTCCTTCTATAAAAGGAATTCTTCCTCCTTCCTTTTTTTCTTGTTTTTCATTTTTAATGGTACAAGAAATTAAGATCTAAGGAAATTAAAAGTCTAGATGCTAAATTAAATTGTCTAGATGCTAAAAAGTCTTTCTTTTCCAAGGCTCAAAACATTTTAAGGACAAATAAAACACACTTTTCTGAGGGAAAAAAATCATAAGAACTTGTTTGGTTTACTATTAATATTGTACCTAGTCAAATCATACAACTTCCTGCTTGATGATATCAGTGTAGAACAAAGCTACATGTCCGTTGATTCCATTTCAAGAAATTTGGTGATTTGAATGGATTCCCATCATGATTTCAAAGATTGCATAAATTTTAGTAGCATTTTCAAAAACTAGGGGAAATATCACACTATTGTTTCAATCAATTTTTCCCTCCACATTCTTACATACAAGCATTGCATTCTTAAATCAAATCATTTTCACTAGCATATAATGTGTGAAACAATAGAAGGGAAAACTATCACACAACAATTGTCAAAAAATATATTCAAGGACACAAAGCAGTATGTGTGGTTTCATTTCCATTTGTTTACATTTAATTAACATCAAAATGATATTTTTTTTTCTTCTGTTCAATCTACCCCAAGGTTACCCAGGTGGGACTAGATCTTATAGCCTCCCAGTTTCTAGCCTAATTCCGTAACCTTTACACCAAACTGGTTCTAAATGTAAGTGGAAAAGAAACCACAAATAATGCTTTCTGCTCTTAAACATATAATTTAAGTACTGCTGTAACTAAATATTAACTAAACTGCCAAGGAGTTAGTAGTAGTGCTGTACTTTCAGGTTACTAATGATGAAGACCAATGTCTTTTCAACATACCCTTACTTACTGACATCTTAAAAAGCCATGTTGAGAAATGCTATCCATTTCCTTTGACAGATCCTTTGATGTGAAAGATAGGCCATCTTGTCTAACCTTTTGACCTCCAGAAGGACAAATGGATAGTATATCCTATTCCCAAGCCTATCAGTTTGCATTGCTCTTCTCTTTTATTCATTAATTATTGTACATTTTTATTTTCAATTCTCAGTTGCATAAAAATCCCATGTTATTGTTTCTGTAGTACTGGGAAGTGTACCTTTAGATACCGAGGCAGGCTAGAGTTGGAATGCCTATCATAATCTTGAACTGTCCATGATGGGTTATGTCTCCTTTTCTCCCAACAATCATTGGCAAGGATCCCATCATAGAGAGGGTTGCTTTTGATGGTTGATTTCAAAGTGACAGGCGTAATATGCTTTCCAAGAGCTTTGTCAATCATTGCTAGGTGAAGCGGGTACAGCTGCCAAACAGGCTGTTCCTGGATGTTTTTCTTTTCTCTCTAGAAAGCACACACAATAAAAGAGGGTTATTATTCAGTTCCCTAAAGTTCAACCTTATGTTCAGGATGTAGTCTGAGTGAAATTACTTCAGAGAAATGATCAGTCGGTGGTACTGAAAAGATACTGTTGAGAAAAACAATAGCACTGTTTTCTCCTTGTAATTGGGTCAAACCATTGGACAAATATGAATGACTCTTTAATAAGAGGAAAGATTTGTATAAGATAAAACAAACACTCAGGGTATTCAGATTAAAATTGGTATGAAGACATGATGTAGAACAAATACTTCAAAGCACCAATTAGTAGCTATGTCTAAGTAGATATTTTAAGAGGTACTTCAAGGCATATTAGCAGGAATAGCATTCCCATAATTTTGCATTGCTTGGGCAGTCATCCTCCCAGTGAACTCAGTATGGCTGCCCAAATGGTTTGTTGAACTTCATAGATTCTCCAATATTTATGCATGTCATGCATAGTTTGATACATAATACGCTATCAAGGGTTTCCATATCTCTATGATGATGATGTATCTCTGAACTCACCATTTTTTCTAAACAAAAAGCTCTAAGTACCATTCCACAATGGATCTGTTCAAAGTCTCCAGGTATTTTAGTAGCCTTTTCTGCAATTCTTTCTGTATACCCTCTCATCCCAAATTGAACGCAGCCTAGGGAGATCTACTTTGCATCTCCTCACTGAGAGTTGTTCTATAAAGAGACTCAAGTGACAATCTTCTTGGAATTGGCAGCCAAATAATAGAATCCCAATGCATTTCTCCCAGGAGATCATATTGGCTTTATTTCAGTGTCAAATCAAGCAGATTGTACTAAACCTTTTATATGTCAATGATAGTGACTCCAGCTGTATTTATAGTGGTCAAGTCAGCGCAACTAGTCTCTAAAGTTTTCTTGGTAGCATTTTTGGAAGTGATTTGCTTCTTCTTAAGGCTAAGAGAAAGTGGCTGGCCCAAAGTCACCCACTTGGCTTTGTGCTTAAGGAAGGACTAGAACTCAGTCTCACAGATTGTAGTCTGATAGTCTAACCATTATAACCATGATGGTGAACCTGTGGCACATGTGCCAGAGGTGGCACACAGTGCCCTCTCTGATGGCAAGTGAGCCGTTGCCCCAGTTCAGCTCTGCTGCGCATGCACACACCCCTCCTGCCGGCCAGCTGGTCTTCAGGTCTCTGCCACGCATGTGCAGGGGACGGGATGTGTGCAGGGTGCCATGCAGACATATGCAGGGGGCGGGGTGCATGCGGGGGCGCATGCGCATTGCCTTTTGGGGGTTCAGGCACGTGCACTTTGGGCACTTGGTCTGGAAAAGGTTAGCCAGCACTACACTATACCAAATGGGAAATCTCAATGTTTATTCGAATATTTATCTATTTATTAATAAAATTTTATAGCTGCACATCTCACAAAAAGCTATTCTGGGCTATGTGTCTGTGTGTGCATGTGTGTGTGTGCACATATATATGTGCACATGTGTGTGTATGTGTATAATTTTAAAATAAAATGTGTTTATAGGCAAATTTAACAGTATTCAGATAAATGATCAGAATTTTCTCATCATTTTTCTTTTTAGATTTATATCCTGCCTTTTCTCTAAAAGCTCTGGGTTCATAACACTCCCAGCCCCATTAATAATACTGACCTGCCTTGTCATTCATTGGATTGGATTTGCCTTTTTTAGGAACTCAAGACAGTGTACAAAGTGCTGTCTCCTTTTATTTTTTTGCCACATTAACAAAGCCATGAGGCTGGTTGGGCTGACAAATAGTTTGACTGGCTGAGACTGGACTTGCGATTCCCTGATCTCTTTTTGAGGTGCAGTTGCCCATATTTGGTATGGTATTTCTAATACAGCTGCACTGTACATGTGTATAAAGCTAATGCAATAACACCATTTTGCCCAGTAAAACTAGGATGTTATCATTTCCTGGAGAACTTTGCCATTTTTTATCTCAAACATCTGCACAGCATTTGTTCTGAGAAATCTTTAATTATTTTTACATGTAAATGTTCATTGGAGTAATTTCAACTACGGTTCAGGGCCCAAGGTTATAAACAATAACTCTTTTGTTGGCATACTTATATTTAAAATGTGGAAAATTGATTTGTCCAAAACATTCAAAGGTCTTTGGAAACTCTATAATTAAGAATAAACTTGTTCCAAACTAATCACCATATCTTAGTATAATATTAACGTTTTTCTATTATTAGAGTTTCAACTTCCAAATGCTATTTATGTAAGAATAGTTGGATAAGATGAAATACTTGTATGCATATGGTTTTGCATAGCACTTGAAGAAAACTCAGCTAATTTTAGTATTATTTGTGGATTATTTAATTTTACTCTCTGATAACTGACAGAGTAAGATAAAAAAGCATTGGATAAAAACATTTTGGTTTGAAATAGAAGTTACTTAATAGATTGAGAAATATTTTACTTCCACCTCTATAGAGAATAGACTAAACTTCTAGATGAAGAACAAATAAGCACACATGGATATATTAATCTGAATGAAGTGTTTGTGACATCCTGATAGCCTCGCATATGCAATTTATATGAGGCACTGAGTTCTAAGAAACAACTTTTTTTCAAAAACAAATTCATAGGCAGAAATTCTAGCTTACCCTCAAGATTTAATGAGCCCCAGAATCCAGGTCATTATTCATATCCTTCTCTATACAAAACACACTGGTAGTAATGAATCCTTAACCTCATTTGTCCTTAAACCAGCATATGGTTCTTCCTTGATCATTCATCCTACATATGGTATACATGTGTAGTTTAATACCAGAACTTGAAATATTATTATTTCTATTTTTAATAGTAAAAATACTTTAAAATAGTTTAGGCTAACATTCCGAACTTATTTATTTTGAAGTAAATCCTGCTGAAATCAATGAATCCCATTACTGAGATAAAGTAAAGGTAAAGGTTCCCCTCGCACATGTGCTAGTCATTCCCGATTCTAGGGGGCGGTGCTTATCTCTGTTTCAAAGCCGAAGAGCCAGCAAAGACGTCACCGTGGTCATGTGGCCAGCATGACTAAACACCAAAGGCGCGTGGAACACTGTTACCTTCCCACCAAAGGTGGTCCCTATTTTTGTACTTGCATTTTTTATGTGCTTTCGAACTGCTAGGTTGGCAGAAGCAGGAACAAGTAATGGGAGCTCACCCCGTTACACGGCACTATGGATTCGAATCGCTGAACTGCCGATCTTTCGATTGACAAGCTCAGCATCTTAGCCACTGAGCCACCATGTCCCTATATTACTGATATATGTATGTATGTATGTATGTATGTATGTATGTATGTACGTATGTATGTATCTATGTATAATTTTGACAATCCATTCTGGGACATCTATTTTAAGTTATATTTTGTAGACGGCAGGGTAATGACCTTGATGGAAAAGCCAGTGCAAAACAATGATCACATAAATGGGGCTTGAGTAGATAAAGTGAGGGTGATGGAAGTTCAGATTTACAAGATTCTAACTATAACTGTTACAATAAAAGTGATAACCTAAATAGCATTGGTTTTTTTTAATCTGGTCTATTTTATTGGGCTGATATTTATATAGTATAGGTGCTTAGTAGTGCTTTTTTCATTTCATTTTTAATTATTAGGGTAATACCTTTAATAGGCCAACTTAAGTTCTTGAACAATATGCAAACCTTCAAGAGCTGTTCATCAGACTAGATATTACGAAAGGTAGATGGGAGGTATTATGACAGGAAAAATAGACAAAAAAGAAATAATTAAGTCTGCATCTTGAGATAAAATATAGCAACAAATTACAATTACAGTATTAGGCATTATGGGATATGGAAAAAAATTTCAGACGGTAGCTGGATTGCTGGAGTAAAAACAAGGAAACAAATAACTCTGGATTCCTTTGTATTCAAGATTCCATAAAAAAAATAACAGCCAGCTATTTGTCCATGTCTTTAAAAAAGTCGGCTTAAGTTAAAAGAATAGAACTTTTCCTGTGCTGTTGGATAAGATCCATGAAAATATGGCAAGTAAAGACAAGATGCCAACGTACTTAAGTGGAAAGTTTCACTTCATTGAGAATCTTTTATTATAAGAAAAT
The DNA here is from genome assembly GCF_029215685.1 of Pituophis catenifer annectens. Classification (NCBI taxonomy): domain Eukaryota; kingdom Metazoa; phylum Chordata; class Lepidosauria; order Squamata; family Colubridae; genus Pituophis; species Pituophis catenifer. The sequence continues at coordinate 239,182,797 of NW_027256882.1, forward strand.
GCTTAAGTTGTTTTTGATGGCCCTTAGCACAGAGCAGGAAATCTTGTTCATCTGCTTTATGTACAGGATTCAGCAGTGAGCCAAGTAGTGAGCCACAATAGTGGCTGCAAAAGCAGGTTTCTTCCCCTGGGTTCAGGATCCACACAATTCAAGTAGGACAGCTAAACAATACCATCACCACAAAGCTCTCTGCTTTGGCCTGACTTTCTTCCCTATCATTTTACCACTATTAATTTAAAATATGTCTTCACCCAAAATAATAACCTTGTCAGGGTGAAAATGGAGGAGGAAAAGAACAGAGAGTTGGTTATTGTTTTGTAGCAACTAAGGAACAGAACACTTCCTCACTTTTAGTTGTTTCCCTTAGATTAAATATAAAATGTTGTGTGACACTACTGTCTTGCATATATTCTTACTGAACGCTTGTCAAAAGCTCAAAAGCAAAAGAAGCATGCACAAGAATTGCCAAAAGTTTGGAAACTCTGCTTCCATGACAACAGTGCATTATGTCAAATTAAAACCAAGCCTGGAACTTAAGCTACTTACCTGTGAATAGACTCGATTGTGCCACTTCTGTTCTTCAGGAAAAGGTTCTTCTGGAAAATTTGCCAACCAGGTTTGTAAAAAGGCTGATGTTTTTGCTAAGGACTTCACTTCTAGCTGAAGGAATTTATCAGGGTTGTTATTTGGCAATGCAGAGAAATCCATCTTTCTCCTTTACCTTTTAGTGTAACCGACTTACTCTACTCAGCAGCTAGTTTTGCTTTCAATAATTAATTAAGTGAACAAAGATAGGGCTTTTCTGGTCCTTGAAATTGTAACTGGCCTTCTTGGATTCCAAGCAAACTCATTTCTTAATGCCTGCGCAAATTACAGGGAAAGCTATGAAGGGGCCCATCAAATGTGGTTATTAGTACCTGTGTGCATGATTTGAATCTACGGCAACAATACCTTTATGTAGCATTTTAGGGTTTAAAAATGTAAGACAACTAAACTCAGCCAATTTAAGTAGGAAAGATGAATTTTCTGTACCAAGCAGGAGAGAATGCTTTGATTTGCAGCATGATTTTGATGTAATCCAGATTGCAAACTGACATGGCATATGACCTTTCATAAGATGGAAACTAAATAGCTCTCAGAAGAAAGTTCCTTATTAGAACTAATATGGCTTTGGGGGAGGAGGAAGAATCATAGACAAATATACTGCACCATCTAATTAAATGCAACAAAACATTGCCAGATTTTACTGGGAAAACAGAGTTTTAACATTTATATGATTAAGTTACATAACAGGCATTTGGTGACCTTTTTCATGTTGCTTTCAACGTATGCTTGAAGATGGCCAGTCACCTTTCCTTTTCCATGATTTTCCTAAGCATCACACTGTTCTGATCATCGGGTTGCAACATAAGACAGCTGCAGTGAGAACCCAAAATGGATTAGTTTTTTGATATTTATATTCCTTATTTTAGGCTTTTCTTTTATATGGAGTTAGTTTTTGTGTGGCTAACTGCTTTTTCACAATCAGAAGCCGAATTAAAATAATTCCACACAATATAAGATAGCCTAACGCTGTCTGTTTCTTCCCACAGAGAAGAGCACATACAGTAAACTGCATTCAGTATTCAGCAAAATTATAGGCTTATTCATACATGATTTTTTTAGACCTGCTGTTATGTTATGGGTACGAATGTCCTGAATATTTCTTTTAGTGGTTGTGAATGCTTAGTTGCTGAGTTCTTTTTGAAGAACAAATCTTCATTGGAATTTAATAAATAAACAAACAAACAAATGGTTGCTCTAGCCCCCAAAGGGAAACCAGTAATTAATGCTTCCCCTTGGCAGAGATTAAAAAAAAGTTTGTCTTAGGACCAGTTGTGATGATGATTTGATGATCTAAGGGCCACTTACTTCTATCATGGATCATCTTGCACACATATAAAAATGCCCATTATTTTGATATCCCTGACATCTTTTCCCATTAAAAAAAAAAAATCAAAATGACGTAAGTCCTAGCTACCTGAGAGACACTTATCTCTAATTGCACTACAGATTTGTTTGATTAAACATTGCCATTTACAAAGACCCTGGAAACACAACTTCTCTGTTGCAGCACCTGGCGTATAGAATAAGCTTCCCTTTGAGATCCAGGTGGCTTCCAACCTGCTGCTGTTTTGGAGGGCTTGAAGACCTGTCTGTTTGTTTATGGCTTTGCTTAGAATAGGTGCAGCCTCTTTCAAAGTTGCTATGTTGTTTTATAGTGTGTTTTTTTGTAAACCGCTCAGAGTCATTGGAATTGAGTAGTATTACAATACAATAGCACTTAGACTTATATACAACTTCACAGTGCTTTTACAGCCCTCTCTAAGCGATTTACAATGTCAGCATATTGCCCCCAACAATCTGGGTCCTCACACATAAATAAATAAAAAAAATTAGACATTAAAGTTTATAGGACATGAGATAAACATAGCTTAGGATAGGTTTTGCTTGCAGAATCATCTATAGTCCTTTCGCTACCAACACCAATCATGGTGCCAACATGTCTCTGTGACATTTTTCTGCCATGCAATGCCTTCATTTCATCCCATGTCATGAACAAGAAAGTATCAAGACAGCCTTAACTGTATTCACAATACACAATATTTTCTCATGTGGGTTGATTTCCAAACGTTTCATCACTAACATTGCCTAAATTCCACTGAAGATGTTACCTAGCCTGGTAACGAAACATTCAGAAACCAACCCACAGGCTTGGAGAATGAGCCTCCACCCTCATCCTTCACCCGAGCTACAGATAGTCACCACTATCGCAAATATTTCTCTACTAAACTGACAACATTCAATAATAACTGTAATGTAAATAAAAATTTGCTATATTTTAGCTATCTAACACATCAGAACTGAAGTCAAGAGATGGGCTAATGAATTTATTACCAAATTCAGACTGGTGTGGACATGCAAATTTTTTGCCTCTGGTCTCCAGGCAGTGTTGCACCTACCAAGCTGATATTGTTTTCCTAGAACCATATATAACAGTGCATGAAACATGAAGACAATTACTTGGGAGTGAGGGGCTGAAATAAAAGTGAAATTGCATAATAGCCTGAAGCAGTGTACTATTGAAATGATGGGACCAACCTCTTATTCCAAAATGAACCCCTGAACATAACATGGAGGAATCTAGCAGTTGCCATATGTTACCTATGAATATGAAAGGAATATGAAAGAAAGGCAAGGAGATATTTTAAAGAATACTGGGCCATGTAACTCAGCTCCTTTCATGACTTGGATAGGTTTGTGTTTGTTTTATTCAACTTGAGCTATTACAAAATAAGATGCAGGAAGAAGGGAAAAAATCTAAAGATATCAAAGTCCTACTATCAGATTTGCCCCATTTTTATGGTAATGTTGTGATTGGGAGATTTCTGTTTTCCTGTCAGTTAGTGACATGATTAAGAAGGAGAAAAGCACAGATAGAAGAATCAACCATTGTTTTGTGTATCAGTTTCTGCACACATAACCAGGACAGCATTACTGGGGTGTGACTCAAGAGAGATGCATATATAGGAAGGGTATTTATCAGCAACGGAGGCACAAATTTCATGCTACTTAGTTTTCAGTTCATTTAACGATCAGTGGATAGCACTTTAATACAATAATAGAGAAAGATCTTACATGCACATGGCTGGAAAGTAAAATTGTCTATAGTTCTTCTATCATTATTTCCAGTCAATTCTGGATCTAATTTTGTGTCTGAACCACTAGTAAAACTCAAAACAAGGCAGTTTCTGCTGTTTAGTGTCTGCTTCCCCCCCCCCCCCCAGTCCTGATTTTATTATGAACAGAAAACAGATGTTAAGGAATAAGAAAAGGTATATAAATGGAATTTATAAATATATATATATATATTTATACATCTCTAATTATATTTATTGAAAATATAAAAATCAAGTGATTCATGTACAAAATTTCATAAGGAAAGTGTTTTCTTCACATTTCACAAAAAGTGTATTTTTAATAACATTTTTATGAAACAATTTATTGCAGAAGTATGTTCTAAGTTTTTTTAAACCTGAAAATGTAGCCCAATTCATCTTAAGCATTAGGTTTCTTCCATTAGTAAACGAAATTTCCAAGAAATTACATGTGAACACTGCAGGTTAGCCACCGGCCTTTTGCTTGGTATACTTAAAAGCAAATGACATGTTAAAATAGCACAGACTTCTTTCAAAAGATGTTCCAAGGTTTAGAAAGGTGTTTTTCTACATTACATAAAGGAGTGCAACAGAGATTCAGTGTAAATCTTTACAGTGTTTAACTGCTTCAATACTTGTGTTCAAGTATATGTTCACATGATTAAAATGCCTACTTGCCATGTTTGTCTGATTTTGATATAAAAATTTATAAATTACAGTAGATAATTTCCTATAGAATATTTCTAAGGGCACACAGAGCTCTTACCAACTTAAGGTGTTCCAACAATCTCCAGAGTGCATTCAAACAGAAAATATATAAAATGATACAGAGGGTTGATGAAAATTACCCACAACTTGAATTGAATTGACTCTTGAGATTATTTTGGTGGAACAAAGATTAAAAATGTAGCCTAGGAAACTGACTATATTCATGGATGTGCTGAGTCAAGTGTTACATTTGCTACATAAATACATTTCCAAGAACAAATCATGTTATATACGGTCCTTTATAAAGTATGAATGGAGTTTCAAAACCTGTTGCAAAATTTCTGGAGTCAATCTGACTCTGAGCACCAAAATATAAACAAAATAAAAATAAAGATGACTTCATTTCCATATACAGTACAGAAAAACTATTCATCTAAATAGAAAATAAATTCAGGGTAGTATGATAGTTTATTATCCAATTCAGTAAGCAATTTAGTAGGCTTAAGTATCTTTGACTTCAAGTGAACAAGACTAGCAAACTAATCTATTTGTAGTACTGCCCTACTTATTTCTCTTTTGAATAGCAAGGATGCCAAAATAGTTGCTTACTTTATTGAATATAAACATTTAAAATAGTATTTTTAGAAAAAGTTTCATAAATGTATCCAAAATAATTCATATAAAATTTAATTATGGAAACTCTGATCATAAAACCCAAACAAAAGCTATTTAACCTTTCTTTTTCAAAAAAATGTCTTCGCGGGCAAAAATAAATTACTTTGATTAAATTATATGTAATCTGATATATTTGGTCTGAAGAAGTGTGTGTGAATTTATAAATAATGTGATTGTGAAAAGCCGAGAGCCCACGAGCCTGCCTGCTACGGGTCAACTCCTCTGCTGCATTTTCTGTGCATAAAAGTCCCTGCATGTTTCACAGCAACGTTGATACCATCTCATGTCCTGACACAGATTCTTTTCTCGTATCACTCTACAATATACAGTCCATTGGTCTCCAAGACACTTGAATGTTAAGGCAGCTGTGAAATAAAACAAAAACACAGACATCACTATGGCTGCATATGACATAAGCATATTCAACCTTTTTGGTTGGTTTGCACATTTGAAATTTTAAGATAATATTATGGGCATTTTCAGAAAATAGCTGTCATGATAAGCAAGTCTAATTACAAAAACACATTAAGATCAATAAAATCAATTAAATAAAATAGATAAGGATGTGTCCATAACATCCTGCTCTCTGATGTTTTAGCTCCCTTAGTTGTTAGTCTTGTTTTTTCTGGGAAGGTGGGCACAGTTCTAAACACACCATTGGGCTGTAGCTATTTTTTATTTTCCAAGAATATCTGGTCTCAGAATTGTGGTAGGAAATTATTGCATTGTTTCATAGCATGCAACTCACCAATAGATCTGTCAAATGCAAAGAACATAGCTCCTACAAGCTAGACAAGAATATGCCACATATTTAAAGTTTTTAAATGTTTTCGATAACATGTTATGAAACAACAAACTAAGAATGAAATACAACTAAAATATAAAAAGTTTTCAATGTAGAAACAAAGGCTAAATTTCTAAGCAAATTATTAGGGTTCAGTACCACTTAACAACATCTAGACTAGCTTCTAGATATTTGCTGCAAAAAACAGATGTCCATTCTTGAGAATTCTCTTCTAGAATTTTTGTATATTATCCACCATCTAAGGAACTGTAATAATAGTGGTTTCACCGTAAGATTGGCAAAGAAGAATTGGACAGTGGTATATATCTCTTTCCCTTAAGTGCATAATACACAGAAATTACATTTCCATGTAACTGTTGAGTTCGTAATCCAAAATTAAGCAAGGATTTATGTTAATCAGTAAAAGGTTATACTCTCTTTTGTCTTGTCTTTTGCATGAGGCATATGTATAGAGTAAAACAGATAGTTCTTATTTCCAATTAAAAAACTTGTGATGCCACCTGGTATAAATAAGTATTCCTTAACTTTGGGATATTCTCCTGTTATATTCCTGTTATATTAGTATTCATTTTATTGCTGTCTTATGCTCTTATGTTGCTTTCTCATACTGCCTTGAAATAAGCCTTGGGCACTCATACTTACTGTATGTGGATTTTGCTTCTGAATCAAAAAATACCTATCACCTAACCCTACTAGACTGGGTTCTAGACTGTTATAAGAATGATTCAGTATATGGCACATTTATAATTCTCAAATAGTTCCCATATAGTACATTTATGACAGAGAAACTATATTGTAGATCAATATAGTCAGATGGGTTAGCCTGAACATAGACTTAATGTTGCTTTCACAATTGAAGTATAAAGAATTTAGAATTTTGATCTTAGTAGCCAGATAAACATAACTTGAAAATGGCAGACAAGACCAGAATAGTTATCTTCATATGACACATGTAGTCACTTACCCAATCTAGGTGATGTAATTGTGTTCACATTAATTTTTTCATTACAGGGCTGCAGGTGGCAAGGTCTGTAGGCTGCAGGTTTTTCAGAGGAGAAACATTCACTGCCATGCCTTCCAGTGATCTTGTGCATGCACTGGATGACTCGTGATTGCATTCCTTTTCCACAGGTGATAGAACACTTCAAAGAATATAAGAAACACATACATAAACAAAAATGCTTTTTTTTGCCCCAAATATAAATCTACCTCAACCTGGGTATTAAGAAATAGCAATTAAATTCTTAAGAACAGTTTTAAAACAATCAGAAAAACAACATGATCTCTATTATGTTTGGCATAGTATCTTGGTTGCTATTCCATCATGTATGGAATAAGTAAGTATAAAGTGGAACGTTGAACACCTAAATTGAAGTTGTGGTTTAACAATTCAAGAAAGGAATGATCCTATTTTATCACTTTGGAAGTCATAGATATATTTCCCCAAACATAATTTTATGCAAAGGTGTACATAAAAAATGGCATATCAATTCACTTTTTTCTTTGGTGACAGAAGTACAAATTCTGGGAGAGGACCCACAGTATTGCAGTTGGCATTATTCATTTAGTTGCAAGTCACTTCAGTATCAAAATAATTTTTTCACTGCCAAAACCTTCATATTCTAAAAGCTCACTATTAAGGAAGAAGGACTGATCAGCAAGTGGGATTCCCTAAAGATTTACAGAGGAAAACTTTTAGGTTGGGAAAGCAAGATTTAATGGAACAAAACCTTATTAAATCCAGTATGAATTTAGAGATTACAGCATTAACAATACAGTACAATCATAATACCATATGATGCAGATATAAAATCATCAATTACACAAACAGACTAAATTCAATTCTTTTATGAAGAACTGTAGAACTGTTGTCAGTCATTCTAGTCCATGTAATGTAGTGGCAATCTGCAGGTTTATTGTATATACAGAATCCTCAGGAGACTTCTGTGTGGCTTTTCATCAATTTTCTGTTCTCTGGTAAATATCAAACCTTTTAAGTTGGTGTCAATTGCAAGAATAGTTGCCAAGAATTTGGTATAAAGAAGAACATTTTTATAATGTGTAAACATACCTTGTACCTAAACATACATTTCTTTAAAGTACATTTAAAGGAGGTATCATGGTGTGATTAAATTATTTCAAATTCAGTTTGTCATCAGAATACGTGTAAAAACTATGTACCTCATAATGTGAACTGCTTTTAACTGCTCTTAATTAGCAAATTAAAATTATATAGACAAGGTTACCTTATCTGGGCTGGAAAATGGTTCCAACCAGGGTTACCCTGTCTGGCCTGGAAAAAGACCTAGTAAAGGCATAAAAGTTTTTACTCTACACCTCTGCATGCAGCATTAAATGTTTTAAAAACCTATCTAAGCAACATTCCAAGCAGAGCATTCTTGCCAAAGATTACAAAAATGAATCTTCCACAAAGAAGGTACTGATAGAAAGCAATATAACCTATTTCAGTTTTCATCTACTACTAATCATTGCAGAGATAATATGAAATGTTTCAATTTGGAGTTCACCAATGTTACTTGAGTCTTTGCTCAATTTTCCAAAGACTATATTTTGAAATAAGTATAGAATGCTTAGATTAAAAACTAAGGACAGTATGTAATGTCATAGCTTCTTCTAGCAGGTCTCTGGAAAAATTAAGGAAAAAACTGTCCCTGCCAAAGGATAGCCCTGTCTTATTCAGCTACAATAGTTTGCAATCACTGCTGAGTTTAAAAAAAAAAAAAAAAGCTGAAATTGAGAGTGAAAATCTGTATATTGTTAACAACAGAGGTTTGAACAATATGTTCCAAGAACAAATGACTGCTTTTGTTAAAAACTACAAATCACCTATTCCAAATCCCAGAAAATATAGGAAAAACAATAAAGTCTTCTTGGAGATCACCAGAGATCTCCTGACCTCAACTAGATCAGGACCTTAAAAGTTATATATTATTGATATGTTTTAAACATAAACAAGAAAAGAACCTGCTTTATGCAGCAGAAGAGATTTTAAGAGCACATTTAGTTTGTTCAGGCTTCTGAAATTTACTAAGCAGGATATTCAACTGTTATTATTCACTAGGGAGAAGGATTTTTCTACATTACATGAATGCATAATACATATGAATTGTTAACACTGTCTCTTTCTTCCAACAGGAAGCTAACAATCCTCAGTCTCACCTAGTCTATGCCACATGCTCTTTCTGAATCATCATGTTTCCGATTCTGTACAAGGTGCTTTTGATAAGTATTTAAATTTTCAAGTCTACAACCTGGACATTTAACTAAAACTTTTTCATTTTTCAAAGTAAGAAATACTATTCTACATATAATTTAAGACTTATTTTGCAAAAGGAAAATAAATGCATGAGGCAATAATGAAAATCTAATTTTTATATGGAAGAAGCTGCTTTTATATTTGTTTCTCAACTGACATGAATAGCATTTATTAATAAGATTTTCTGTAAGACTGGAAACAAGTCTACATTAATTACATACAATGATTTCCACTTAGATCATTATGCCAGAATACAATTATTACCATCAGTCAGTCTTTTTTTTTTAAAAAAATCACAGAATACTTTGTAAAATGAAATACAAGCAATATTGGCTAGCCTTTAGAGAGCCTGGGATACAAACCAGGACTTGAAGCCTATTATACAACCAGATGTACTTATATAGCTATAAACTATTACTAAATATAAAGACTGTTCCAAAATGACTTTTGGATATTTGGAACCTATTTGTGGGCTTTGAACCTAGAAACCATTTTCTAATATTCAGGGGTAGCAAGAGCAGTGCTGAAATTAATTTTTAAAATTTTTTGCAATTGTGTCCAAAACAACTGCAATTTTTTTAGAACTTAACAATAAAATCACTGTGGTTGTTTTCTTTTTGTATTTTGCAAAGTACCGTGAAATGAACTTGAGGTCGAGTTATATGCTTGTGCCATACAAGTAATCCTCATTTAGCAACTGTCTCATTTAGTGATCATTTAAAGTGATGAAAAAGTAACTTTGAGATCAATCCTCACATTTATTACTTCACAGGTTTGTAAAGCAGTGAAATAAGATCATAAGCACAGACGTGGTTTCATTTAGCCACAGATTTACTTAACCAAGTTGCTAGTCCCAATTGTGGTAGCTGAACAATTGGAACTATCTGTATCTTAAAGAATTAACAATTAGATCTAGAGAAGAGCTATGTAATTGTCATTCTAGTCAACTAAAGTCATAGGAACTGGTAAATTTTCTGTCAGCAGTGACAGAGATCAGGGAGTAGTGTTTTTAGTATCATGCCACTTAGAATTGCTTTATAGAAGGGGTGTCAAACTCGATTTCATTGAGGGCCACATCAGGGTTCTATTTGACCTCAGGGGGCTGGGGAGGCATGGCCATGATGCAAGCTCAATTTTCGCTGGCAGAGGCACTGTGGGCCGGTCCTTCTCTATTTCCAGGGCAGCCCCGGGGGCCAGATCTAAGCACTCCATGGACTGGATCTGGCCTGTGGGCCTTGAGTTTGACACCCCTGCTTTATAGGTTCTCCATGACTCCACCACATATTTTGTGTATGTAAGACTCATATTATATTATGTTCTAAGAGTTGTGTTCCCCCATCTGAACACACAAAGATTAATTTATTTCTTTAGTAATTTTTCTCCAAAGTCTGGCAACATAAAAAATTATTCCCTGTAATGTTTTCCCATACTGAATTTTTAAGCACACAAATGAATGTATTAATGGATAAGGAACCTATTTGCGTGGTTTTAAAGTAACCATTCAATATCTTTTCTAACTCTTAATTGTGATTCTACGATTGTCCTGACCCAGTCAACTGAAATCACACACACACAAGGACATTTTGTATCTTTACTAACAAGGTTTTCAAACAGAACTCTAAGGGTAAAAGGTAGGAACAAGCTGGCAACTAAGGAATTGAAAAACACAATGGTGAGATAAACAGCAGATGGGCATCAACAGCAATCAATAAAAAATAAATCTATGCTAGGGCTATGCAAATCCTTTGGAAGATGTGCTTCGCATGTTGGGTTCCTGAAGCAGCTACACAAGGTTGGAAAAAGACGCAGTTCATTTAACTATTTGAAAAAAGCTAATTTAAGAATTCTTCCATGTTTTCAAATATCTCTTCTGAAGGACATTCATAACTCTAGTATATACATTTTAAATTGTTTTCATGGCCAAACTAGAATATATCAGTATTATAAACTTATGTTTTTTTCTCATTTTTCATTATTCAGACTTTCTCCTTCACTAAAAATACATTGCATAATATTTGGCAAAGACTAGTACTGACAATTTCATAAAACATATTGTACCTTCGACCAGTCTCCCATTCTCCAGACATAACACTTGGAATAATCTTCACAATCTTCTGATTCTCTGGGTCTTGTGGACAAAACACATTTCTTCCGAGGGTTGGTGCACCTTACGGTCCGATGCCGTATGCCTTTGCCACATTTTACAGAGCACTGTAGAAAGATAGAAACATGATCCAGTGCTTACAGCAGCATCTCCAACCTGTTAGAACTCCAGCTCCCATAATTTTCACACTTATCACCCAAAACCAGCATTACACCGCTGATACACAGCCCTGATTTCTATCTTGTTTTTAGTATTTAATTTCTGTAAGTGATCTAGACAATGGCTGATTTTGGGCACTTAAATAAAGCAAAAAAATAAATATGTTAACAAGTGAATATCTCATGGTTCTTAGCTGACCACTATATCCTTTGGAGTCTCTTGCAAAGATTGGGAGTTCGGAATATTCCCAACCGTCATTACAATTATTCTAATCCTACATGAGCAGAATAGGTTGTGGTGCATAGAATCTCTTAGATTATACCTGCTAGGGTTAGAGCAATATAGTTTTTAATCTGGAAAGATTAACCAAATAAGCAAATAAAGAGCTGACTTTGGCTGAATTGTTCTGACATTTTGGTCTGGGCCTGACATCTATTCTGAATAACATTTACACAAAAAACCTTGGGATAAATAATCCATAAATTTAGTTATAGTATGATTGATAGTATTGTGGCCCGCTGGCAGCCAGCAAAGCTGGCAGCAGAGTCAGACAGTGAGGAGGTTGGGGAGGAACTTGGGCCAGTCCTGGGGGCTGGGGAAAGCTTGGACGAGGCGAGGGCTCTGCGTTGGAGGCAGAAAGGGAGTTAGACAGCAGTGAGGCAGAGGAACAGCTGGAGCCTGTTCCCAGTGTGCACATGCGCAGAGCTGCCAGAAGACAAGAACAATTTAGAAAGCAGGATCGACTCAGGAGTAAAGCCATACCTTGGAGGTGATTGGCCCCTCCCATAGGAAATAAAAGAGGAGTGAATAGGAAGTGGGCTTTTGCAGGAAACAATTCATTCGTTCTGTGACTCTAAGAGACTCTGTGCCAAGTTTTGCCTTGTACTACGGTTGGAAACAAGTTACATGGCAGCTTGCCAAACGAGGTGTGTTGAGAAATATTCCTTTGAAAAATTGTTTGGACAAACCTTACTAACTGTGAATGAACATAATTCACAGTTGTGTAAATAAAAGAGGTTTTGTCGGGACCAATTCCTGCCTCCTGCTTGTTAAGGGAGCCTAGGTCAGAACAATAGGCTGATGAAACCCAGTTGCAGATCATCAGCCTGGGCCTATTGGGGGAATGACTGATGGCTTTCTATGTCTGGATCTGATGCAACCCAAATAAGACAGAGTATCGATTAATTCAAAAGCCTTCTGTCTCCAAGATTGTACCATTCTTAATTCCCGATGGCATTGTGCCATCAGAAAGAGCAAGATCAAAAGCTGGAGGCGCCTCCTGGATTCAGAACTTTTGCTCAGAGGACAGGTAGAATACATTGTGAAGTGGGCTTTTGCCAGCTTTGGCTGGTATGCTAGTTGTGACCTTACCTGAAATAAAATATACTGAGTAGGAAATGCCCTTTTGAAGAATCACAGCTGATACTGACAATGAATCTTTTTCATCACCACATAACTTGCCCTGACATTTAAACCATTTTGTTATACTTTCACTTGGTACAGAATATTGTTTCATTCCAATACAACAGAATCAATAGAAATAAATGATTACTAAGTTCATGACAGCTGTCTTATAATAAATTGGATGAACGATAGCTTAGAGATACTGTAAGTAAATAAACAATCCATGCTTATACTGCACCTCTGACCACACGCCAGCTTCCCACACTGTCATGCAGTCCTGGCCTTCACAGCGCTGTGTTGAAGTGGGCTTAGGGCCAAGACAATCTTTCTCTCGGGCTCTGATCAGGGTTCCATTTCTCAGTTGCTGAGTACAGGCTACCTGCCTATTCTGTGTCCCTTTCCCACATGTCCTTGAGCACGAAGTCCACTCAGTCATCATCCACCTAAAGGAAAGGGGTGGGTGGGATCACGAATGGGCATTTTGCTAGATTTTGCACGCCAAAATAATCTTCAAAATATTTTCTCGTTCTGCCTGATTTTAAAATACGTTCTAATTGAATTTGGTTATTCAATTTTTGTAAACACTTGTTGAGCACCACTAACATAGCAGTCCTTTAACAGGTAAAATGACAGTCTTCTTCGTATGGTTACTTGGTGCTGAATGTTTTATACAATAATGTTTCTGTCAAACTTAAGCCAAAGCATAGTGATATTTTGCATGTTGTAGAAATGATTTATTTTCATTATTTTAAAATTGCACTTTAAGTCTAAAAAATCCCACACCACCTATCTTGAAACATTAATGAAATCTGTGAGAGTGTCAGTAGTTTAAACAATTATATGTGTCATGAAAGGATGCATGTCTGTATTTAAGCAATACTTTAAAAATGCAAATATTATCAGGAGAAAATTTAAAATTTAGTCTTTTTTTCCCCTCCTCCTGAAATCTTTTCTTTGAAGCTGATATTTTCGTTATTAGGAAATAATCTATTAGTGCCAATGGAGATGTCTATGGATGGAACTGCCAACTTCAAAAGTGAGAATTTTTCAGGAAGATGGCTGGAAGTAGAGTTAAAATCTCCCACTTTAATATGATCAATGTCTCTGGCTATCTTCATTAAAAAAAAGTGAAATAGAAATATCTTATCCAGGTAGGTTCTATTTTTATATTAAAATCTTACGTATACATGGAATAAGAAAGGAAGCTAAAGTAATGTTAGTTGTTTTTACACAGACTTTCTTAAATTTAGCACTGTTTGTATCAGTGGAAAGAAGCAAGTATGTTCTACAATGGAAGAAGTGAAATTCTGGTATCAAATAAAAATTATGGGAGAAATAGGACAAGAAGACAAGAATATGATATTTAATCTTCTCCTTGCCTGTTCGTGCACCTAAAAATACTTTTATCTGCTATTTGATTTGATATATGGAATACAGGTTTCTACTTCTATTATCTTAACTTAGCACCATTCCTAGCATTCTGTTTAATTATTTATTTGTTAACTTTTCCAAAATCTACAATGCTATCCATTATAAACATGCAAGCATTATCTCTAGTAATGACTCCAATTTAATATCATCTATCTAGACCCGTACCAGTCGGGCTTCAGGCAGGGGCACAGCACAGAAACGGCATTGGTCGCATTGGTGGATGATCTCTGGAGGGCTCGGGACAGGGGTTGTTCCTCTGTCCTAGTCCTATTAGATCTCTCAGCGGCTTTTGATACCATCGACCATGGTATCATGCTGCAGCGGTTGAGAGGGTTAGGAAAAGGGGCACCGTTCTGTGGTGGTTCTCCTCCTTCCTCTCCGACCGCTCGCAGTTCGTGTTGGCAGGGGGGCAGAGGTCGACCTCGAGGCGTCTCGCATGGGGAGTGCCACAAGGGTCAGTCCTCTCGCCTCTTCTGTTCAACATTTATGTGAAGCCGCTGGGTGAGATCATCCGTGGTTTTGGGGTGAAGTGTCATCTGTACGCTGATGATACTCAGCTGTACATCTCCACCCCAGACCACCCCAACGATGTCCTTGATGTGATGTCTCACTGCCTGGAGGCCGTGCGGGTCTGGATGGGGAGGAACAGGCTCAGACTCAACCCATCCAAGACCGAGTGGCTGTGGCTGCCGGCGTCCCGATATAGTCAGCAGGTGCCATCGCTGACTATTGGGGGTGAATCTTTGCCCCCCACGGAGAGGGCTCGCAATCTGGGTGTCCTCCTGGATGCACGGCTGTCTTTAGAAGAGCATATGATGGCCGTGGCCAGGGGGGCCTTTTATCAGGTTCGCCTGATCTGCCAGTTGCAGCCCTTTCTGGACCGGGACGCCTTGCGCACGGTCACTCATGCCCTTGTCACCTCCCGGCTGGACTATTGTAATGCTCTCTACATGGGGCTCCCCTTGAAGAGCACTCGGAGGCTCCAGCTGGTCCAGAATGCGGCCGCGCGGGTGGTTATGGGTGCAACTCGTTGTGCCTGAGTGACACCCCTCCTGCGCGAGCTGCACTGGCTCCCAGTGGTCTTCCGGGTGCGATTCAAGGTGTTGGTTACCACCTTCAAAGCGCTCCATGGCATAGGACCCGGGTACCTCCCAGACCGTCTTCTGCCACCAATAGCCTCCCACCGACCAGTCCGTTCCCACAGAGAGGGTCTCTTCAGGGTGCCATCAGCCAAGTTATGTCGGCTGGTGACACCCAGGGGGAGGGCCTTCTCTGTGGAAGCCCCAGCCCTGTGGAATGAACTGCCCCCAGAAATACGTAAGATCTCCGACCTCCGGGTGTTTCGCTGCGCACTGAAGACCCTGTTGTTCCGCCAGGCAGGACTATCAACATAATAATTTTAAATTGGGGTATTTTAAATTTTTGGGGTTTTAAATTGGCCAAATCTATTTAATTATTTTAATTTTTAATTATTGTTGTGTCCTGTGTTTTTAAATTGGCTGTACACCGCCCTGAGTCCTTCGGGAGAAGGGCAGTATAGAAATAAAATTATTATTATTATTATTATTATTATTATTATTATTATTATTATTATTATTATTATTATTATTATTATTATGTTAACGTCACTGATTACTATTAGTCTTTTTCTTTCTCCTGATGCAGATAATTTGAATAATCTAATTATATTTCTCACAATCTACATTATTTTTTTCTTTTGATAAAACTACAGTTGAAAGCTGAAACTAATTGCTTTAAAAATCTTAAATGTATCTATTTTATTAATTATTGCTATTATAAATATATACTTTAACTGATTAACTGCATCTTTTTAGAAATCAGATCATTCTTGAAGTTCTAATATACATATCTAGATAGATAATATTGATCAAAGGGAATAATACTTTTTTTGTTCCATAAAATTACAGAAAGAAGAGATTAACAGTCAAGATCTGATAATTATGGTTGAAAATTCACGTTGCAAGTAGCCCCTCCCCATTTTCGCTTCCTAAGTATCACTTCCTTGCTTAATTCTATAGACTAAGGCATCCATCATCCATTCAATGTCAAAGAGAATATCCCAAAACTATGAGTTACTTCCCAAGGAACAGCCTCTCATTCCAACTCAGTGTCCATTGTATGAATCTTCATTTTGGGTCTCAACCTCACCTAGTATGGCATGGTTGCTCATTGCACTTTCGAATTTGTGGTTCAGGTTTTGTTAAATGTTTACATTTCTTGTTATCCACAAAACTAATATGCTTATTCAAAATTTTTGTGCAGGATACTGTTGTCTTTCTTTCACCTGGTAAAAAGAAAACAAAGTTTGCAGATAGCTTTGATGACAAAAGTTTTACCATTGAATAAAATTATTCAACATTATTGAAATATTAATAAATAAAATAGCCGTTTATACTAGGAAAAAACTCTAATGCTTATTAGAGTTATTTTCACTTGGGGATAAATATCAAATTCCATCCTGAAAGTGATGAAATAAATTACTGAGGATTTCATATTTTTATATATAACTTTTAAGATAGTTTTAAAAATATTACATTAAAACTGCAAAAAACAAATAAACCTAGAAATGAAAAACAATCTAGTTTTCTAAACAGTTAGGAACAACAGCAAGTTTTATGTTAGTCAAAATTATAAACCTAAATGAACACTTTTGCTAAATATTTGTCTGTGGAACAATGTAAAATAGTTTATTGAAGAAATTGTTAAGGTTCATATTGTAGATACTAGAAACACCTAGAAAAATTCCAGAATACCACATTCAATGCTGAAATGGAAATTTTAAAATGTTTTGACAGACCTCAAAATAGTAGTTTGCCAATTGATTGATAGTAGTTACACTGTACTGAAAAAAGCAAAATAATTATGGCAAGACAACTTTACAGCATTGTGATCACACCAACACAGAAGTACTGTGATCAGCTGATATTACCTGAGAAGGAAGTGGGTGTTTTTTTACTCATTGTCCTATCAAACAGAGACATTTCATGTTCTACATGAATAAACATTTATGAACATACAGTTAAAGAGCCAATTGGAATCCTTTTTCATTTTGTTGGAGCAGTGGTGGGTTGCCCCCAGTTCGCACCAGTTCTATAGAACCGGTAGTAAAATCGGCGGGAGGCTCAGCCCACCGACCCCGACGTCATCAAAACACTTCTGCACTTGAGCAGAAGAATGCGCTCATGATAGTGAAGTGAGCACATGAGCGCGGCCCTGCTGCAAACCGGTGATAAAGGTAAGTAGAACCCACCCCTGTGTTTGAGGTTTACCAGGACAAAACAAAACAAGTTTGACTTTTTTGATGTTAAAGATAATTGTCTTTGTGTTTTACCCCCCTTATATAAATATTTGAACAATTCTGCTTTTTTACTGTAATTGGCCTGACTTAGTAGCCCTAATGACAAAATTAATATAGTGGAAGCAGCATCAAACCTTTAAGTATTATAGCAATACATATGTAGCTATACCACAAATGTATAATCATTACCTCCTCCACATACAGCATTACAGTCTTCCCAACCTGAGTGGGTCCACATAAATAAAGGTTCTGATACTTTTGTACTCTGATTCTCAGTAACTGGATCTAAAGGAATAGTATATTCATAATGTAGCCCATAATTCTGATCTTGAAAAAGCAGGACCTGTAACATATATGTAATTAATATTTGTATGTCTAGATATGATAAAAAAGAAGCAGACATGATAAAAAAGGAACATCAGTCTACAGAAAATCATAAAGAAATTCCATAAAATAAATGCCCAGCATTCAAAGTTAAAACTATCTCATGTAGAACAGCTAAGAAATTCTGGTCTCTAAATGCTAACTTCCAGCAGGCAAAATAAGACTGATCTTAATCAATATAAGAGACTTCATTTATAGGAAAGAAGGAAGGGAGGGAGGGAGGGAGGGAGGGAGGGAGGGAGGGAGGAAGCAAGGAAGGAAGGAAGGAAAGAAGGAAGGAAGGAAGGAAGGAAGGAAGGAAGGAAGGAAGGAAGGAAGGAAGGAAGGAAGGAAGGAAGGAAGGAAAAATCTGTCACCATACCCTGAGAATTCTGCTAGCCATCGAATCATTGTGTTGGCTAGGAATTCTGGTACAAATACAGTAATCCTTGACTTACAACCATTCATTTAGTGAGCGTTTGAAGTTACAATGGCACTGAAAAAAGTGACTTACGACCATTTTTAAAACTGTTGCAGCATCCCTGTGGTAACATGATCAAAATTTAGATGTTTGTCAACTGACTTATATTTCTGATAGTTGCAATGTCCTGAAGTCATGTGATCGCCTTTTGTGACCTTCTCACAAGCAAAGTCAATGGGGAAGCCATATTCACTTAACAACTATTTTATTAATTTAAAAACTGCAGCGATTTGCTTAACTATGGAAGGTATAGTCATAAAATGGGCCAAAACTCACTTAACCACTATCTTGCTTAGCAATGGAAATTTTGGGCTCAATTGTGATTATAAAACAAGGACTACCTGCAAATGTAGGTCTACAATTAGTCTACTCATCAAAGGCAGATTTTATTTTTGTCTCCATCATCCTATTCATGATTATTCAATGTACTTCATGTAAGTACAAATACAAAACTTTCTGAGTGTGTTGATTTGCATTTACTTATAGAAGCTTATTTGCATAGATTGATTCTTTTCACTGAAATGAATTAAGAATTTGATGTTCTGCACTTTCACATATCCATGCTCTGAGCACAACTAGAACTTTCCCATACAATCTGAATAGTAATCAGAATTGGCACTTCCAGAATTTGAGCACATTTGAGATTATGGAGAAATTAAAGATGCACTATTTTAATATTTATAAGTATAAGTTGATCATTAGCATATTGTTCAGATTATGCATACATCTCCTTTTCTCCTAGATTTTTTTAGAATACATTCTTGTAATCAAGGAGATACTTTTCATAGAGAAGATGCATATCATGATGCCAAATCCTATCTCCAGTCATGAAGAATGTAGGCCTTCTGATATGATTTACTAATGGGGTCATATTATGTTGCAGATTCTCATTCGGAAATAGCTAGCCACTTTCTTGATATGAACCAATAATGTGTTAGACTAAATGAGTCTGTTGTCTGATCTGGCATAACTAGTTTTGTGTTCTTATGTTATTCTAAGTTGGTTACCATACTGCTTGCAAAACAATACATATATTTAGACATAAACATTTCACCTCATAGCTTAGAATACATTTAAATAAATGATCTATGCTACTATACCAATAAATGTAAAGGTGATGTTGTTGGACCTTTGGCAGAAATTTTTTCCCACAGACCTCTCCTAACATAATGGACAGTGGTACCAGCAATGTTGAATGTTCCAGAATGTTCTATCTTCCAATCACTATTAATAGACTGTTTGCTGGCATCTCGAAGTGCTGAGGATACATTAGAAAACAGTAGAAAAGAGAGTGGTTCATGTCTTTCTAATTGATTATTATGCTAAAAGAGCCAATGAATCAACAATTTAAGAGTAATAAGCATAATAATAAAATTCCAGTAAGAAAACAGCTGTACTTTAGCTGAATTACAAAAGTTACGCGTGCTTTCAGAATTCTCTCAACATTCAATACATATTTCAATATATGAAAAGCCTATAATAATTAATCCACCACTATAATATGGATTCTACAAATTATTAATTGAAAATTATTTAAAACACAGGGAGATAATATATATGTAACATTATGTTACTTTAAATATGATATATCATTGTTCTTATGAGTTAAAAATCCTACTGATGGAATAATAGAACTGGGATATGAAAATTGGTTCCAAATTTTCTAGAATTTGAAATCCCATAACCTTACTATTGACTACTCTGGTTTAGACTGTTGGGATATGAGGTTCAAAATATCTGCTTTCTATTTGCTAACCTGAACTTCCTTCCTTTCTTCCTCTCTCCCTCTTTCTCTCTCTCTCTTTCCCTCATACACACAAACACATTGATGAATAGCTTGTGGGATCCGAGCGCTTATAAAAAACTAAGACTTTATTTTCACTATGTAAGCTATTGATTACAATGTCTGCAAATATATAATTTAAGGCAAACTCTTGACTTAAATTTCCTATAGAGTTGCATATATTTTGGATATTTATTTTTAAATTTTTTAATTTATTTTTATTAATATAAATAAAACAGCAACATGTTCAAAATCCATATAAACAGTGTGTTGTCTGATTACAATTCTTTTGAGTAATATTCACCATAGTAATAATAATAGTATTCTCTAATAGTAATCTTATAACAGTATTTTTCCCTAATATTAATACATATTGTTAATACTAATCAAAATTAATCAAAATTAATGTTACAGTAAACAACCCTAATAATAAAATTAATCTTTCTCTTGTAATTTTTGAAGCTCTAACTCCTGTTTCTTGTATTTAACCATCGATAGAACAGATCCCATATCTCAAAATATTCAGTGTCTTCCTTTTCTTTAATTTCAAATGTTAGTTTATTCATTTCTGCACATTCTAAATTTGTTTAGAATAATTTGTTATTATCTCTTTTTCTTTGGGGATCTTCCAACGTTGTGCAAACACGATTCTGGCCACTGTTAACACATGTACCATGTTTCCCCGAAAATAGGACCCTGTCTTATATTTTTTTGAACCCTGGCCCAATTGCCATGCATTCAAAAACTTAATTTGGCCTTATTATCAGGGGATGTCTTATTTTGGGGAAAACAGGGTATTATTAAGTATGCATTTCTTTGACTGTATTTATCTGGTGTGATGTCCAACAGAAATGTTTCCAGTTTTAAATCTAAATGTTCCTTTATCATTTTTTCTAGTCAGGTATGTATTTTGGACCAGTATTTTTTTGCTTTCAGACATGTCCACCACATGTGGTAATATGAGCCCGGGATTTGGTTGCACTTCCAACACTTGGCAGACATATTCTTAAACATTCTAGCTAATCTTGCTGGGGGGAAGTGCCATCTATAAAACATTTTGTAAAAGTTTTCTCTATATGCAGTTGTCAATTTATAGTTTCTGTCCCACAACGTTTGCCATTTGTCCAATTCTATAGAATACCCAAAATGTTTAGCCCATGCTATCGTAGTTTATTTTACTTGCTCCTCTTCCATTCTTTAATAGTCAATAAGTAATTATAGAATTTTTAAATCAGTTTTTCCTCAGGTCCTATTAAGATTTGATTCAATTGTTGGTTCTTTATAAAAACCATATGTTTTAACATTTTGATAATATCTAGATTGTATCTGTACATGCAGCTACCATGCTAAATTTATCCCCGGCTATTCAATTCCTGATTGTTTTTCAATTCCCCCTTCTCATTTAAAATATCTTTGTATCTTACAATTTTTCCCATATCCCTCACATTTGGGTATGTTAGTGCTTCTATCGTGGAGAGCCAGACTGGTATTTTCAAATAGTATTTTTTCTTGATTTTTGCCCATACTGAGAGTAGGGCATTTCTAATGTAGTGTCCCTGAAAGTATTTATGTGCTTTGTATTTCTCATACCATATAAAGGCACCCCAATTTTAAATCATGTCCTTCCAATAGAAGTAATTTTCTATGTCTCAGAGTTATCCATGCTTTTAGCCAGGTAAGGGCAGCTACTTGATATATTATATATATAGTATAATTCCCAATTTGGCAAACCAAAACCTCCTCTATTGGTAGAGTCTTACATTAACTTCAACCTAATTCTTACTTTCTGCCTTGCCATATAAATTTGGTTACCATTCTATTTAATTCCTCGAAATATTTCCATTCTAGCTTTATTGGGATTGTTTGGAACAGGTACAACAGTCTCGGTTGGATATTCATTTTGATGGTGGCTATTCTTCCTAACAGTGATAACTGTGTGTTTTTCCACTTTTCCAGATCCAATTTAATTTGCTGTGTTAATTTTAAGTAATTGTCTTCTTTTATGTTTACACCTCTCACTGATAGATGTATTCCCAAATATTTTACTTTTTTTACTATCTGAATGTCTATCTTCTTCATTAAGTCTTTTTTCTGTTCCTTTGTAAGATTCTTATCTAGGATTTTAGTTTTCTCTTTATTTATTTTCAATCATGCAATGTCACCATAGTCTTCTATTTTCTTTATTAGTTTGGCTCCCGTTTCTTGCAGTTCCTCTATGATGAAAACCAAATCGTCTGCAAAAGCTTGTAGTTTGTATTTTTCTTTTTTTTTTAATCTCCATGCCTTTTATTTCTATATCTAGGCGGATGTTTCTATTTAATACTTCCAGAGTCAGAATAAATAATAAGGGGGACAATGGACATCCTTGTCTTGTGCCTCTTTTAATATTAATATTCTCTGTTATGTCCCCATTCACAAACACTTTAGCAGTCTGTTTGGTGTATATTGCCTTGATGGAATTTAATTCCATGTATTTTAGTTGCAGTATCATGAATTGCCAGTTTAAATTGTCAAATGCTTTCTGTGCATCTAGAAATATCAGCACCATTTGTTTTTCCGGATGTGCTTCATAGTATTCCAATGTATTCAAAATTATTCTTAATTTTGTTTTTAATATTCTGGATATTTGAAATGAGACCTATTCTGTCTTTGATCTATCCTGACAGAAATAATGTTTTTTGGCTGTTGCCTTTCCACAGCTTAATAAAGCCACACATTTAATGTCAACTTATATAGATTACAAGGACCTATTAGTACTGATTCATAGTCTTTCACTGTTGTTCCTGTAATGTGAATTTTGATGGTTCAGACTCAGAAATATAGAATCAAATAAACTTGAAGTCCTCTAGGTGGCTCTAAAGTGTACTTTCTCATCGAAGTTGCATATTTGGCATTAATTATGTGAAAGTGCTTCAGTTACTTGCCCCTAGCCCCCAAATTCTTCATAAAGTTGTATGTTTCTGTGAGTCACCTCTGGCAATCAACTCCCATTCATATTAGTATTGTTTTGTATTGTTTCTATAGGAAACAATGGCAAGAACGCCATCAAAATACAATTAAATCATCCAAAAATCATTTTGGCCACTAAAGGACAGCAAAATGAATACAAATAAGTGTGAAATGTTCTGTAATAATTGCAATATTTAATAATGCAGCAGTGCTAAAGAGCTTTTCCCTTTTACACTCATGACATTTAGAGTATTATATTTAATAAAATAAAAGTGAAAAGGCCCATACTGGAAAACAATGGAAACCATAGTACCATTAAAATTGTTAATGATTTTTTCTACTACAAATGTTAGTGGAGAAACCCCCCCCTACCCAACATAGAACCATTTAAGTAATACATTTATCATGTAAAATTCTGATGTTTTCAAAGGGACACAGCTGGCAAATCAGATACTACCTATAGATGTGAGTGTGATATCTCAAGAAAACGTGAATTTTTGCACAATATGCTATATCATCATTCTATTTCTAGTCATTATCTTAATCTGACTTCTGCTTGTTTAAGCCTATCCACAATATGTACTCAATACACAGTATATAATATTGCCTTCCTAATTTATGGCTGTTATCTCAAGTAGCACCATATGCAGAAACAACAAAAAATAAATGAAGGTAAAATAAGACCTACTGCACTAGACAAGACAAGACAAAGGAACTACCTTCTCCAAACTATGTGATGGAAGCTAAAGCCCTGGAAAAGAGAACCTCTACACACCATCTGCTTTCTGATGCTTAGATATATTGCAACTGCCATTCCCAGACAAGAATTCCAGTTGCAACATATGTCATGCTGAGAAAAACATTCACGTTCTTATGTACTTTAAAAAGTACATAAGAACTAGTAACCTTATGTGGAGGTCATGAGTCAGGACAGCCAGATGGTATGCCAGTTGCAACTTTCTTTAAAGCAACATACCCTTGCATAGTTAATGATACCCTTCATTGAGTCATATTTGACCACTGCAATATATTCTATTTAGGCTGTCCTTGAAGCCTAATTGGAAACCACAGTTGATTCCAAAGGTTGTGGTCCAATTGCTAAAGGGTGACAGCTTATTTTATACTGTGGACAACACTTAAACTGTGGGCAACACTTACACTGTGGGCAACCAATGACTTTCTGTGTAAAATTAAAAATGCTTTATAAAGCCCTTTATGGCATGAGTCCTTACTAACTGGAATCTCCCTGCCCTGTGTGCATGTATGCTGAGCAGGTATGCTGAAATTCTCCTGAGGGGGGAGAGGGTAGAGTTTGAAAGCAGTGGCTAACCCTATGTTATAAAACATCTTATATCTCCCAGATTAAGATGCCCTCACCCCATTACTATTTGTGATGTAATAATGTTCTATATAACATATAGCTTACCTGTGCTTGGGAGTACTCTTGTTCTTACCTCCAGTGTTAGATTCTTTTAGAAATTTTAATGGTAATTTCTACATAATGTCTTAATAATTGTGGCATTTCATATTGAATGATTTATATGTGGAATCCTGGTTTGCAGTGTCATAACATTTTGCAAATAAATAATAAATAAGTTAAAGTCCTTTATCCTGGTCATCCACCAGGCCTATGCATCTCATTTACACAACTCATTCAAAAGCTGAACTTAATAATATTTGCCTTCAAGTGACTATTTGGATTTTTACGTTGGCCTTTTTAATAGAGTTCCCTAACAAAGAATTTAAGTCAGGAGTGTGAATGTCTTATCTACAAAATGCTTCCTGGATAAGTCTTAGTGAAACATTTACATGGGACAAGTCTGTAGAAGTCCATTTAATACGTCGTTGTCAGACATTCAATTATGTCTGACTCTCGGCCACTATATATCAGCACTCTTCATGCCCCTCTGATTTGCACCGCCTCCTTCAGATCTGCTAATCATCGCAATATCATCGACATTCAGCCAACAGATACTAGGGCAGCCCCTTCTCCATTTTCTGCTGATCCCCCCCAGCATGATTGACTTTTCGAGTCAGCTCTCATGACATGGCCCAAATACAATAACCTTTATGATAGCCAATTAATACTTAGAATAGTTAATACTCAGAACAGTTCAACGAGCTGATATTGCATATCTAAAAAGGAAATCCATGTAGGTATCTTTTGGTTGGAAGGAGCCAAAGAGTGGTGCATCTTCCCACAGATGACAAAATAAAACTTCTAGGCAAAACAATCAATTAGATATTGGGAAAAGGAAAATAATAATTAATTAAGAAGAATTACCAGCCTTGTGTGGCAAGTGATTTAAAGTATAAAAATATAGAGGAAATAACTGTAGGGAAATGTGTTTGCAAAACTCCAGACATATTATATGAGATTATATATATTAAAATTATATATTATATGGGAAGAAATAATTTGGATACTGTTGACACCTCTGTGATTTGTCATATACTGTGGCAATACTGGCAATACTGTGTGAATACTGCAGATTCCATCCGCATGCTAGAATTGAGCTTATATGTTTTAATTACTGTATTTGTTCTCTCCTCTTTTTTATATGACATATTCTTCATATATGGCATATCCATTTCTCCTCTTATACTTCTAAGTGGGGCAACTTCCTGTCATTGCCATTTTCATATTTCCCCTTAGAAAACAAGCCAATACTATCTTCACATAAACAGATACAGATGTGGATTGATATAATCTTTCAGGTCTTCCCTTATGATCTGTACAGATGCAACATGCATACAAACAATTTCGTTTCAGGAAAATGTGCAGTATGTTTTTGAAGCTTTCTTGGGCCCTTCAGCTTATAAAAACATAATTAACTATGCTCTGGAGAAAGATAAGTTTTTTTAAAAAATGCATTCCATTTGCAAAGTTAGGAAAACAACTCTAGATTTAAACAGGAATCTTGTTCTTCTCTTCTGAAATGTTTTGTGTATCATCAAAAAATAATTAAACATTGTGTGAAAATAGATGTTGTTTTTTTTAAAAAAATAAAAACCCGTGATCTTGTCTGTGACAACACTCACCCAATCCAGCAGCAATACTTTATACATTGTCTACATCCTGTTGAGAATTTTAGGTCACTCAATATGCATGTGCACACACATATACACACACAAACACAAACGAACAATTTTTAAAGCACTACACTGTAAGATTAAAATCAAGCTGCATTTATATGTATAATATTACAATTTGTACAAAAAAGCCCTTTTGGTAGGATGGGAATTTCTTTTGTGTGCTGTATATCCCAATGCTGATTGTATTCTAGGCCAAAGGTTTCAAGGGAGGTCCTCAGTTAAAAAGGTAACACAAGCATGTCTCACTATAACCAACCCTGACACGTCTAGTATCAGAGATGTTTTATTCATTATATTTAAAAGATTTATAGTGATATTTGCAATATTGATTGATAGTTTGTAAACACTGAAAAAGATGACATGTTGGAAAACTAATTTTTGTTGTATTAAAATTTAAACAGGGACTCCAAATCACACTCTAATTAGTATTCAGTTCTCACTCTGTAGTTTACTCCTGAATCACATAGCATTGGAGGGTGGTGAGGGAGGGGAAGAGAAATGTATTTTATGGATACAGCTGTCTAATTAGGCTTTTGGATACATTGATTCATTCTTTGATACTTTGATTTATTCTTTTTCAAATTCGACCTTGCATGTACCTTCTTTGGTAATATTGCTACATAATGTGATTCCATTTTTAGACAGGCATTCATATTCATAGGAAATTCCCATCCAAGAATAAAGCTAAAGGTAAAGGTTCCCCCTCGCACATATGTGCTAGTGGGTTCCTGACTTCAAGGGGCGGTGCTCATCTCTGTTTCAAAGCCGAAGAGCCAGCACTGTCCAAAGACATCTCCGTGGTCATGTGGCTGGCATGACTAAATGCCAAAGGTGTACGGAACACTGTTACCTTCCCACCAAAGGTGGTCCCTATTTTTTTTCTACTTGCATTTTTTATGTGCTTTTGAACTGCTAGGTTGGCAGAAGCTGGAACAAGTAACGGGAGCTCACCCCGTTACGCGGCACTAGGGATTCGAACCGCTGAACTGCTGACCTTTCAATTGACAAACTCAGCATCTTAGCCACTGAGCCACTGCATCCCTTTTTCATCCAAGAATAGTGAGCCCCTTTAGCCTTGCACATTAGTTGCAACATTGTGACTAATACAGGTGTGGGCAATTATGGCAACTTTTATGACCAGCGGGCTTCAACATCCAGAATTCCTGAGCCAGCAGGATATAAAGTTGCCACCCTGGGCTAATATGTGTTGTAACCGTTTTATATCACTTTTCAATTTTCAGTCTACTGCTTTGGCAAACTTAGATTCTTTTAAATATTTCCACAAGGCAAAAGCAGTATCAGTTGAATCTGACAAACATTAGAAATCATAATTCTGGGTATTTTCCAAAATGAGCTTTTGGCTGCTGTCAGTTTTATGTTTCTTTCTTTCTTTTCTTTCTTTCTTTTTTTTTTTTTTTTTTGTGAGTGCTTTAGAACAAAGCTAGAAACTTCGACTCTGCCAGTTTTTCTCTTTCAGTGTTCAGTTGATTCTATGGTAAACTATAAGAGACAGCAAGTCCCACAGAGACGTCTTTGTTTCTGTGCTTTACAAAAACTATTTACAGACTTTTAATCATGAAAGGATTTGTGAATTTTGCAACTTTTGAATCAATCATTCTAAAACAGCCAAAGTAAGTGCTAACACTTGGCAAAACCCCAAATTGGCCAGTTCTTAAAACATTCACTGAATTTATTGACCAGTTTACTGCTTTTACTTTTAGAAGCTGCAGTCAAAATAGGTTATAGTTAGCTACAGCTACAAGAAAAGGATTCAAAGCAATTTATATTCTATTAACTAATTCTACAGATTGGTGTGGCAATAAGCAAAATTCGATACAAGCAGAAAAGTTGTACGATACATACAGAAAGTGTATGAAATGTTACACTATATTAAAAAATTGCTAGCAGTCCAGTTGGTCATTTTTAATCTGATCAATAACAATCTTCATTACTTTTTTTCTGAAATTCTTAATTAGAATGCTCCAGGGATAAAATCCAGCAGGTTCTGACAGGTTCTGGAGAACTGGTAGCGGAATTTTGAGTAGTTCAAAGAACCGGCAAATGCCACCTCTGGCTGGCCCCAGAGTGGGGCGGGAATGGAGATTTTGCAATATCCTTCCCCCAGGAGTGGGGTGGAAATGGAGATTTTGCAGTATCCTTCCCCTGCCACACCCACCAAGTCATGTCCACCAAGCCACACCACGCCCACAAGCCACAGCCATAGAATCGAATGTAAAAAAAATTGGATTTCACCACTGGAATGCTCCCATTGTGTTATTTAAAAAAGGAAGAAGCTACTTGCTTTGGTCTCATCCAGGTTAAACAGACCCTCCATCCTGACAGTCACACTGTTTGATTTGATTTGATTTGATGGCAACTTACCCAAGTAGCTGTGAGCTGGTTTCTCTTCCACAACTTTGATTCTTCTTGCTCCTGCAGGTATCACTAAGGCTTCCACGTAACCTGAGTATATATACCGACATTTATATTGTTAACTGTTTATTTAAATTGGAATAATATTTATATTGAATGTATATTGGTTTCATCTATTCAAAAATCTTTAAACTTATATCTGCTAAAATTTCTGGAATCTAGGCTTTTGATTTTGTGCATCAACTTCTTGTATCTCTCCCACCTCCATTATCAAGTATTACTGTATCTCACTTGAACAATTCTGAATTGATTACAAACTTGTCCCTTTTATAGATTCTGTGGACGATAAAAGGGAGAAAAAGTTTTTATCTTTTCTGAAAAATATTAATGAACCTATACTATTCTTTATTCAATGAAGCTATTTATTTTCCAAAAAGTTTGTCATGCGCCTACATCCTCCCTATTTTTATCTCTGAGCTACATAAAAAAGTGCTAAATTGCTAAGACAGCTGATCTGTCAACTACTTGGAGAGGGTTCAATGGACCAGGTATCAACCAAAGTACTTTAGTTTCCAAGCATCCTACATAAAATAAAAAAAATGGCCAGGGCCAAGCATAAACTTCTAGATCTGTTTGAAGCATTAAACAAATTGGGATATAAGAGATTTCATATGAACTATTACCAACTAACTAGTATTCCTAAACTAATGATGGTGGGCAGCTGAACAGGTCAAATCATCTTTTGTGTAAATGTTTTGTTAAGCCATGCTTCACTCTGGATCATTCAGTAGCTGATGTTAGTCAACAATATTAGAATGTGATTGCCAGCCATCTCTAAATAAGTTCATGAATGTTGGAAGTTAGAAAGAAAATCCTGCTCTGTTTTAACACACTATGCAGAATAACAGAGTTGGAAGAGACCTTTGAGGCCTTCTACTACAGGGGTAAGCAACCTTAAATACTCAAAGAGCCACAAAGGTCCTAACCAGGAGCCCCCTGTTCAATTCTGGAGCCAACCAGAAGTCCTTTCTCCCACCATAGAGTCTCCTCCTAGCACAGCGTCCTTTTTCCTCTACCTCTCCTAACCGAAAGCCCTATCAATTGTAGAGCCGACTGGCGACAAGGAGCCGTAGCAGAGGGATGAAAGAGCCAATCAGAGCTACAGATTGCTGACCTCTAGTACAACCCCCTGCTCAAGCAGAGAACCTTTCCAATCTTGTATGTGTTCTTATGATTCCCCACATACCCACACACGCAGTACAAATGTGTTGTGGAGGTTAATAAATCAATAAACCATGAACCTCTATCTCTATGAAATTCTACTTAAACAAATGAGCCTCTGAAGCAGCATACAGCAAATATTTTTATTTACATAATAAAAACATAATAATATATATACAATTAATAAACATCACTAAGTTACTATTATAAATTATACTGTCAGCCCTCTATCTATATACATATCTATTCTCTCTAAGCTATGCTATCTATGAATATTCTTCCTCAGAAGAAATACCACTTTATACCACAGAACTGCTCTTCTAACGGACTTCCAAACTGCTCACAGTTACATAACGTAAGATCCTAGAATACAATACAATACTAGACAGAAGATCAAACTGAACAGCAAGGTGAAGAGCAAACTGAATACCAAACTGAAGAGCAAGGGTTTCTGTTAAGAACCTCCTTTTTTACTGTTAACTGTGACAGTTAGGGGAGGGCCCGGGAGATTCAAACACACTAGCTGCCCTCTGATTGGCCCACGCATCTGTACATTCCAAAAGCCATTAATAGGCACAGCTATAGAGAAATAGTTTTTCTCTAACAAAATGTTTATTATGAGAAGCTATGTGCAAAAGGCGAGAGAGGGATACAGTGTTCCAAATCTGCAAGATGATACCTGAAGTGATGTGAACAAAGCCCTGCCGTTTTGATACATGCATCGTCGAACATTTGTATTTAGATTTTGTAGATTTTAACTGCCTGTTCAAATATCTGTGATTGAAATTCTGTTGGAAATACTATTTTAATTAGTTGTTTCGAACCTGAAGTAATTTAATTTAATTTAATTTAATTTAACTTTCTAAGTTTTTTTTTTTTTTTTGAAAGATCACTAATTACCAAATTCCTAGCAGGTTGTGCCATATTGTTCCTAATATAGTTCAATTTATTATTCCCTTTCAGCAATCTGAAAGGGAATAGTAGAAGAGATTGGACAACCATTTCTCTGAAATTGTATAGGATCTCCTGCCTGAGCAGGGAGTTGGACTAGAAAACCTCCAAGGTCCCTTCCAACTTTGTTATTCTGTTAACTCTGTTAATCTGCAAAAACATTTTTGTTACAGCCAAAAGGCACTTCAAAACAAAGAAGCAGCAACAACATAGCATCACCATCTGCTGATACTGAAGTGATTTCATTCACAAATTTTATAATTTTCACTTGGACTGATTCCACAAGATCAAGTAAAATATTCAGATCAACATTCCTGGATTAATAAAAAAAAAATCAAAAGTAAATTTAACATGTTTAGATTGTTCCACTGTGGCAGGGGATAAGGAAATGGGACGCCTAGATTTCCTTCCCAATTCTAACAAAATCACTTGGCAAATTCTTAATAGATATATCCAAAATAAATATACAGGAATGTGTACTATCCGCAAACACAGTGATCTACAGTTAACTGATCATAACAAAGCTAGACATTCATTCAAACACTTCTTTAGGGAAAAACCACAGCAGCAATACAGATTCAATAAAAACAAATACTATTTAATCATTAAGACCACAGATAAGCACTGTGGTTGCAAATTCTAGAAAGCTTCCATGCATAATTTATGAAGAAATGAACAGGATTTATATCAGTATACCTAGACATGGAATATAGATAAAGGTAAAGGTTCCCCTCGCACATATGTGCTAGTTGTTCCTGACTCTAGGGGGCGGTGCTCATCTCCGTTTCAAAGCCAAAGAGCCAGCGCTCTCT
Source organism: Pituophis catenifer annectens (assembly GCF_029215685.1). Taxonomy (NCBI): domain Eukaryota; kingdom Metazoa; phylum Chordata; class Lepidosauria; order Squamata; family Colubridae; genus Pituophis; species Pituophis catenifer. The sequence continues at coordinate 239,214,406 of NW_027256882.1, forward strand.
GAAGATGTCTCCGTGGTCATGTGGCTGGCATGACTAAACACCAAAGGTGCACAGAATGCTGTTACCTTCCCACCAAAGGTGGTCCCTATTTTTCTACTTGAACTTTTTACGTGCTTTTGAACTGCTGGGTTGGCAGAAGCTGGGACAAGTAACGGGAGCTCACCCCATTATGTGGCACTAGAGATTCGAACTGCTGAACTGTCAACCTTTTGATTGACAAGCTCAGCGTTTTAGCCACTGAGCCACCGTGTCCAAGTCCAGACATGGAATATAGACTAAGTTTATAGTCCTTTAAATTTAACTTATTGACTGATAGGAAAATGGTTATGTTTATCAAACTATTCCTAAAAATCCAGAGGAAAGGGATGATTTCATAAGTAGTTCACCTCTAGTAAAAAAAACCCCTGTATTTTAAGTTTTTTTGTAGAAATATATAAGCCTGCTACTTTACCCTACTTGGCATTTCTGAAAACTTAAAACAATCTCTATAAAAATTATATGATGAACAAATAAAGAACAGGAACCTTAAATGTATTTATTATTTATTTGTTAAATTTAAATCTATTAAGTAATTATTTAATATTTCTTTTTATCCCTTTTTATCTTTTTTAGAATATTTAAACTCTTAAAATTATAATTTCATTTCATTTCATTTTCATTTTATTTGATTTATATACCGCCCTACTCCCGAAAGACTCAGGGCGGTGAACAGGCACAAGATAAAACACATAGAATACAAAAAATTTAAGAGCAGAAGTAAAATCGAATTAAATCAATTTAGTCCAAGACAAATTTTAAACCCCAGGTTAAGAACAAATTAAAATTTACATTAAAATTTACATTAAAAAGAGAATGGGAGAGGTTAAGCCAGACCAGCCTGGTGAAATAAAAAGGTCTTGAGAGCGCAGCGGAAGGTGCGAAGATCCGGGATCCTCCGTATCTCCGGGGGGAGCTCGTTCCAGATAGTAATAATATAATATATGATGATATGATATATGATATGATATGATATACTACTACACAATTTATAGCCTGCAGAGTACTCAATGCATTTACAAATTTTAATCAATAAATGTTAAAAGAAATTTACCTGTTCCTCGAGTATGATTAAAATCTCCTTTAACAATTCTACATGATTTTCCATTTCCATTGCAGATACCACAGTGATCTTCCCATGCTAAAGAACCCAATATGCCATCACAACCAAATTTCTGAAGTAAAAAAAAGAAGAATAGCACATTGTCCACTTCAATGCTAAAGGATAGTTCCATATCAAATTAGACTATAATTAGTATAAGAAATATATTACTTGCTAAAAATAAAATGTAGTAACCTATTCTGAACTATTTTGGGGGTATCCGGACAATAAATGGAATTAAAAATATATTCTTTCCCATCAGAAATATTATCACTTTTCCTTAAAAGATTGGTTTTACAAAGCTCTCCTTCAAAATTCCATTTCATATATACAAAAATATAGCATTCTTATCCATTTCTTCTACAGTGTTCTAAATTTAAATTGCAGGTTAATTTAAGTTTTAAAATGATATCCATAATCTAAAAGAATTAAGGAAAAAACTCCTCACAATAATTAAACAGTAATAGTTAATTTTGGAAGACTTACCTGACATTTTCCATTTGCACATATATCTACATCCTGAGGGCCACAGGAAGTTCCATCCATCACTTTCTCTGTTACCAATATTGGCTGTTCTTTTCCATTTGGAGAACAAAATAATGCACATGGTTTTTCTATGTGAATAGATACATTTTTTAAAAATGTGACTTGAAAATAGTTTTGAACAATGCAAATAATCCAGTACTGGTTAGAATACATATATTTTAAGAGTCTTAATGAGTGCACTATTGGAAAACTTGTAAGATTTTCATGGGGGAAAAAATCTAAAATATTGATTTATTAATTGACAGAACATAATCAATCAGTCAGATTTTAAACAATATTGGAAGAAAATTAAATTTAGATATGGCTTCAGAGACAGAGAGAGATGTTTAAATTTACAAGTCACTTTATTTATTTATTTATTTATTTATTTATTTATTTATTTATTTTTATAACTAACTCAAGTTGGCAAAGATACCTAATACTCCTTTCTCCTCCTATTTTTTCCCACAACAATCCTGCGTGATGGATTAGGTTAAGAGACAGTTCCAGAATGTGAACAGTGATTGGCAGTGGTTTCTACTGCCTGGTTTCTAGACTGGTGCCGTAATCACTAGACAAACTGGCTCTCAGTTTGCTATATTATTGTCAGGTGCAAGGACTGACATTGAGAGACTGAACACAGCAGTAAGGTTATTGCTACTCACCTATTTACAAGAATTTTACCAGACTAACTGCACTCACTACAGAAAACTGGATAAGCACTCCAGGGACAGGCTGTGTGGGTCTAATCTCCTTTGTTTCCTCTCCTTCAGGGATTCCAGGCTAGCCACTCTTTTAACTCCTCCCCCATTTCAGTTCAGCTTCCACCACTACTATATTATTATATATATTGCACTATAAATAAACAATATATTATAATAATACAATAAACAGTATTATAATTGAATATTAGAAAACCTTCCTTTACAACAAAACCTCTAATGGAGGACATATATTAATCATCAACATATCCCTTGTTTTTCTGACACACAGCCAAAAGGGTTAAAATGTATAGAAAGAAAATACTTTGCATGGTGACCAAAAGTGAAGGAAATATCCTTGTGAGAACAAATCAGGAATTCCCTCTTCAGAGAGATAAACAAACATTGGATTACTTTAATAATCAATATAATTTATGGTAATCACTAAACAACTCCACCATTTCAATTGAATCCTGTAATCCAGAGGTACCCAACCCCCAAGCCGTGGACTGGTACTGGTATGTGACCCATTGGGAACCAGGCCATGCAACGGTGGATGAGTATATGAAGCTTCATTTGCACATGCATGGGGTTAGGCTGCACATGCACAACCATCCCCTCCCCATCACCACCGCCGCTGCCAGTCGACAGAGTCAGAAAGCTTGGGGACTGCTGCTGTAATCCATATCTAAAGGATTATTAGAGAACATACATTTTTTCTTAAGAATACTGATATTTTGGCAAAGTAAGAATAGGAACTATATTTTTCTTTTCTTTTGAAGAGATCAACATATATCTTTATCATTTTTCTCCCTACTTCTCCTGTCATTTTTTAATCTGCAATTATGATGCAAATTATATTTTGGAGTAAAGATCAGTAGGTTGCTAAATATCTAGTTCACCAACAGCATGTGTCTTACTAGTGGCTATATTTGAAAAAAAAAATGTATCTCAAATTTAATTATCTTTTTCAATTCAATTCAATTTTGAGCACACTTATTTTTTCTGATAAATTATTGCCTTTTATAAATAATTGTATTTGCATAATTATATATATTATATTTAATCAACAAGTAAAAGTATTTGCAAAGGTAGTTATTATTTTTAATTTCATACATATAAATTTTATTTGCTGTAAGAGATAAGAAAACTTTGATCCTTTTCGAATGAAGTTCAAGAACTTTCAAATAATAGTAATACACAATTCTTGTGACAATTTAAAAATCAATGTTTTATAAATCATAGACATGCAGTGATAGAATTATTCTACATGCAATGAAGCACAAATATTAGCGCAAAAATCACAATAACAAAAAATGGACCTAAAAAATTGAGACCCAAATTCACCTTGTTTGTCTCTTCACTGCGGGAGCAAAGCAGACCCAGAAAAATTACTGGTATTAATTTAATATGTTATTGGAAAATAGGGACAACACGATAAAAACTTCCTCATTTAACAGTAATTACAGCCAAAGAAAAGATATTTATTTGTACCCAGTCTCTTACTAAACTGCAAATATTGACTTCATTATCTTTAAAGTAAATGACATCATTCTGATTTTATTTGAAAGAAACAGGTAATATCAGAATTGAATGCTGATTAATTATTTTATTTTTTGAAACATTTCAGCATTAAATCTGCACCTTTTTAGTGATCAACTTTTAGGAGTGTGATCCTACAATTCTTACTTTATGAATTGTTTATACTTTGTATTTCAAATTGAACAATTTTATGGTATTTTAAATGCTAGCTGTAGTGGCTCCATGGTTAGAGCACAGTACTGCAGGCTACTTCATGCTGACTGCTGCCTGCCTGCAATTTAGCAGTTCGATTCTCACCAGGCTCAAGGTTGACTCAGCCTTCCATCCTTTCGAGGTTGGTAAAATGAGGACCCAGATTTTTGGGGGCAATACACTGACTCTGTAAACTGCTTAGAGAGTCCTGTAAAGCACTATGAAGTGTTATATAAGTCTAATGCTAATGCTAAGACATGTATTCTGGCACAAGCTTTTATCACTATATTAATGTGACAGTGCACAAAAGCTAATATCAGCATAACATGACTAGTCATAAGGTTAACATATTTCTTTGATTTTGTTGCAAATTTGTAGTATGGATAAAATTAAATTTTAAAGAAATATTTCATGATTAAAAATTAATAATTAATTTTGTGTCTGCCAAAATCTACTACAGGATGTGTTTTTATTTAAATGCAAGAAAACATTCTTCATTTTTTTAAAAAAGCACACAAAAATATTTCTTAAGTAATCTTTTATAAGGTTTTATAACTGTATTGCTTTCTCATTGTTTTCATTGGATTAGTCAACCTCACTGATATGGGTCTTACTATTGTATTGAACTAATATAATTATTAGGTATAATGAACTGTTAAATCTATTTTAATACATATGTTCAGATTTTTGTGTGTGCATATGCATGTGCACACAAGTGTACTTTTGATAGTACGCATGTATCTATTAAATATAAGATAGAGGTGTGCTCTTACCTTTATCTATAACAGCCTGCCATTGGTGTACCTGTTTATGATATGCTAGCCTGACGCTGAAGACCTGACATTGCCAATCCCTGAACGCAGGGAGTCCAGGACTACAAGAGGGATTCTTACATATTTTATATTGTATTCTTGATCCCTGGCATTCTGCTTCTTCATGACCTGGACTAGGAAAGATAAAAATTAAAATTATTAAATTAAATTTAGTTGTGTGGACATGGCTTGCATGATTTACACTGCTATTAGTGCCATCACATTTGTATCTGTGAGCTTGAGGAGGATCCGGTTTCACATCACCTCATTTTATTCCTAGACAGCTTCAGTTCAAAATCACACGCTGGGATGCATAATTCCAGTCCAATTTATAAGTACTACACCTACTTACAAACAATTAAAAGTGATTGCCTATGTATAGCCTGCCTATAAATGGTAAAGAGAATCTAATAGTTGGAACAGTTTTGTAACAGCAACTGTTGCAAAAAAATATTCACCATGAATATTATAATACCAAACTAGATTTAGGCTAAACCATGACAATTATTTGACTCTCCCTTCCTCACCCTTTTCTAATCTTGTGGTTTTCTGACAGATTGGGGGCCAATGATCAGAAGTTCTAAAAGGTGCACCCCAATATATTTGAAGAAAAAGCAGGAAAGGCTGGAATGGACTATCCTTGTTTTATGTGAATTCTTCCCCATGCTCCCAATGTGCCTAAAGTTGAGTAATGATTTGTATAAAGATACTTATTCTACCTTATAGTCAATAAAAGAAAAGAGTAGGAAAAGCAATACTGGGATACAATCCCCAAAATGAAAGAATGATCTCAGTTCAAATCCAAGGCAATCCATTCAATATCACAGTAGTCCAAGTCTATGCCCCAACCACTGGTGCTGAAGAGGATGAAATTGTCCGATTCTATGAAGCCCTACAGAACCTTATAGAATTAACACCAAAAAATTATGTCCTTATCATCATGGGGGATTGGAATGCTAAAATAGGAAGCCAAAAGATAACCGAAATAACAGGCAAGTTTGGCCTTGGAGTACAAATGAAGCAGGACAGAGACTGATAGAATTTTGTCAAGAGAATACGATGGTCATAGCAGACACTCTTTTCTAACAACCCAAGAGATGACTCTACACATGGACATCACCAGATGATCAACACAGAAATCAGATTGACTATGTGCTTTGCAGCCAAAGATGGAAAAGCTCTATACAGTCAATAAAAACAAGACCAGGAGCTGACTGTGGTTCAGATCATGAGCTTCTCGTTGCAAAATTTAGGCCTAAATTGAAGAAAGTAGGGAAAAGCACTAGGCCACTCAGGTATGAACTAAATCATATCCCTGATGAATATACAATAGAGCTGACAAATAGATTTAAGGAATTAGATTTGATAGACAGAGTGTCTGAAGAACTATGGACTGAAGTTCGCAACTTTGTACAAGAGGTAACAACTAAAACCATCCCAAAGAAAAAGAAATGCAAGAAAGCAAAATGGCTGTCTGAGGAAGCTTTGCAAATAGCTGAGGAAAGAAGGGAAGCGAAAGGCAATGTCAGATATGCAGATGATATCACTCTAATGGCAGAAAGTGAAGAGGAACTAAAGAGCCTCTTGATGCGGGTGAAGAAGGAGAGTGCAAAAGTTGGCTTGAAACTCAACATTAAGAAAACTAAGATCATGGCATCCGACCCTCTAAATATCTGGCAAATAGATGGGAAAGAAATGGAGGTAGTGACAGATTTTATTTTCCTGGGCTCCAATATCACCGCAGATGGGGACTGCAGCCAAGAAATTAAAAGACACTTGCTCCTGGGGATGAAAGCTATGGCAACTCTAGATAGCTTACCAAAAAGCAGAGACATGACCCTGCAAAAAAAAGTGTGTATAGTCAAGGCTATGGTTTTCCCAGTTGCAATGTATAGCTGTGAAAATTGGACCATAAGAAAGGCTGAGCGCCAAAGAATTGAGCCCTTTGAACTATGGTGCTCATGTGAGTCCCTTGGACTGCAAGGCGATCAAACCAGTCAATCCTAGAGGAGATCAATCCTGACTGCTCTTTAGAAGGTCGGATCCTGAAGATGAAACTCAAATACTTTGGCCACTTAATGAAAAGTAAGGACTCACTGGAGAAGAGCCTAATGCTGGGAACGATTGAGGGCAAAAGAAGAATGCGACAACAGAGAATAAGGTGGCTGGATGGAGTCACGGAAGCAGTCGGCATGACCTTAAATGGACTCCAGAGGATGGTAGAGGATAGGAAGGCCTGGAGGAACATTGTCTATGGGGTCACGATGGGTTGGACATGACTTAACAACTAACAACAACAACAACTTATTCTACCATTTATTTAAAAATCAGAAATACATGCCGAACACTACTTACTTGGTTTTCGTTTCTTAAACTGAATTGTATATAAAGAAATATATTTGAGAGTGCTTATCTCAGCACTTGAAATATTTGTGTTTACTGGCAATTTACAATTTTATGTAATAACATGACCCTAGTTACGTAATATCCTTTTTACATTGTGAAGTAGTAGACAGAGCATCTGTCCGTAACTAATTTTGAATTTAGTAAATAATATGACAAGCAGAACACAAATAAGCTGTGGCTTACCTAGCACATCTACGTTGTCGACTGCTAATTCCAGTGTTACAAGTTCTGCTACAAGAGCTCCAGGTACTCCATTCTGCTTCCATGTGTCCAGCGAAGGATGTTTTACTGATACATTCTCCAACTTTACACCACTATTACAAATGTCAGCTTTTAGTTTAAAATGTATGAAGTACATACAAAGTAATTTACTATATAAACTCAAAAAGAACCTTACTTACTACAATATCTGACACAAGTGCAAAAGCAGAGAGGAATAAAAGTGCAATTCCACCTCCATTACTGCATTCTTCGTAAATTTAGGAGAACTCATTTTTTTAAAAGGCAAATTATTTGCTGGAGAAAAAAATAAGTCTTTCCTTCAAATAAATTCACTATTACTCTATCTATTCTTCTTGGGATAACTATTTTTAATTAGATTTAATATTTGCATAACAGAGAAATGTTAATATTTATTTATTTATTTATTTATTTATTTAATTAATTAATTAATTTATATTGCAGCCTATTTACCCATGGCGACTCAAGGCAGCTTACAGAATATAAAACCACATTTAAAACAATAAAAAGAATTAAATAATTTAACATAGTATAATATAATAAAATCACCCCTACCACCCAGCCACCCCCGCCCCGGCATCAGCAGATCACACGAGCCATTTAATGGGCTCCATCCCGCTCTGTGTTCCCCAGGCCTGCTGGTAGAACCAGGTATCAGCACCTTCTGGAACAGTATTAGAGTGGAGGTCGTTATAATCTCTGGGAGAATGATGTTCCAGAGAGAGGGAGCCACCATGGAGAAGGCCCTTCTTCTAGGTCCCACCAGGTGTATCTCCCTTGGGGATGGGACCTGCAACATTCCCTGCCCCACTGCTCTGATGGGTTGGGTAGATGTGACCAGCAAAAGATGGTCCCTCGGATAACCTGGTGCCAAATCATGAAGGGCTTTAAAGGTGACAACCAGGACCTTGAATTGCACCCAGAAGCAAATCAGCAGCCAATGCAACTCCCATAGGAGAGGTGATACATGTTCACACCAGGGTCTGCCAAAACCACGCGGGCCACTGCATTTTGCATCAACTGGAGCTTCCGGATGCTCTTCAAGGGCAGCCCCATGTAGAGTGTGTTGCAATAGTCAAGACGGGAAATGACTAGGGCATGAGTGACTGTGAGTAATTACATCTTCTCTACTTAGGGGTAAGTTAGAATGAAAGAGACATGTTTACTATTTAGTTCTCCCCTCTTAAAACAACTTATTGTTAAACGGATGATATAGTCTACGCTGGTCCACATTTTGTCTTTTTACCTGTTGTATCAATGAATGAAATGCCTGAAACCATAGAGTTAGATTTGGAAATTAAGTTCCCAAATCATGTATTTAAAACTATATTTTAAAACTAGAATATTTTGGAAGGTGTTACATATAGGAGTCAATACTCATTACATTATTTTCATATAATATAGCCTGCCTATAAAAATTTGAATCTGTAATCCACATAATACATTGCCTAGGGCAACATAGCTGCAATTAAAAGTATATATATAAAGATCACAGCGCATCATGAATCAACTCTACATACATACAAAAAAAAAGCTGGTTCAACTTTGCGTAATGTCTTAAATAACAAGAAATGATGTCCACATAAAAGGAAGACCAATTTATTTTGGCTTATGAAGAGAAAAATCCTAAAAGCTTTCTGCCTTCTTTGATATCTTATGATAATCATTAGAAGCTTCTGCTATAAAATTGAGAATTTTGGCAGCAGCCATATTATCCATGGAATTTATGAAATAGAATCACATTGATTATATAGTTACTTTTAGCCATCTCAATTACCGAATTCTCTTAGTCTCCCTTTTATGGATAGATGAATCTCATCTATTCTAATAAAGAAAAGTATTCAGATAAAATAGGAAATTTTACTGTCAATTGTTTCAAATTTAAGTTACATGCCTTTCTGCCTGTCCTTTTATTTTCAATGAAACTGTTTCTAGTTTTCCTATTCTATATCTTCATCCCCACTATTTTATGACTGCACATAATCAAAAAGCATTTCTAGGTTCATCAAAAAGAAGATTCTTTGTTAAAAGGTTTATTTTTATGTTATTTTACTTCATTAAATAAGCCAGGTCACTAATTTCCCTGGGATAAGCTGTAGTTTTGATACATGCACTTGAGAATCACTAACAATTGTAAATTTTTACAATCTTTATATTAAATCCACACAAGTCCAAAAACAATTAGACAGAAACCTAATAGTGAGGTTTTGGCTTAAAATGCTATAAATTAGTTACAATAATCTAGAACTAAGGTTTTTCCGGTTGTTGGTTGATTGTATGAGACTGCCATTGATTTAAATAGTTATGGATTTCATTTAATGAAATAAACTATTTATTTTACTGAGTTGTATTTCCCTTCTGAAAATAAGGGTCTCAACTCTTACTGATAGGTCACAAGTTTCACTGGAATTGAAAATGATGTGCCAGTTTGACTTTAAATCAATACGGTAGCATTATTCTAAGTTATTTGAAATTCTGCTGCATAATAAGTAAGCAATAATGAAGTTAATCATAGATAAAAAAAACCCCACTAAAAATAGAATAATTCATTTCTTGTAGTTACAACTTTGAAATTCTATATGCATTTTCTACAAAGACTAAGTGCTTTCAATTAAACAATAGCAACTGCTGCGGAAATATCCTTTGTATATTAATGGAGGTATAATATTAAACCAATTAGTTAGCACTTTAGAATAATCACATTTTAAATAAAAATGATGCAATGAAATATAGATTTAAGATCACATATAAACAAATTCACTTATTAAAAATTAATAGTGTTATAATGCACCTTTCCAGTGTCGCAATCTGTTCCATCCATCGGTGGATCCAACTTAGTTTTACATTCTTTCTCACCTTCAACTTTACACCATAACCCAGCGCAAATAACATGCTGGAAATAAATAAATAGAAATGTAGAAACTTGTATATAAATGTTCTTCATAACTTTCACAAGAAACATATGAATAAAGAAGCTGTGAATAAATTATGCTTTTGATATAGAATATACTGTAATCTCTTTTCATGACTTCAATACAGAAATACTGTAGATCTGACTGCAAAATAAAAAAGGATTTGTTTGTTTAGCTTACATAAATATAAAATTGGGATTGCCTTTTCTGGTATTATTTTTCTTTCCAACTTCAATTTGCTTTGTGAAGGCAATTAATCATCCAATTTAAAGTTTTGGCTTTATGTAGTTTAATGGACTGTAATGTATCTCTTGAAAACAATTTCTGTCTGTACATTTCCTGGAGAAGAATCTGATTAGGATATTTTTAATACATAACTTCAAAATTGAACATACATAAACAAATATAAACATGAGAGATTAAATCATTACATTACAGAAACACTAAATGTAAAGAATAATAAAAGACTAGAATGACAGTAATTCCATTTTATTCTTCACATAGTTTATAAGTAAAGTTGCCTTTTCCATCCCTTCATTTCTAATTTGACTCCTGGCAACTACGTAGACAAGTAAGTCCTTGCAATTATTCACAGCAGTAGTTATGGAAGTGGTTGGTCATTGCCTTCATCCTAGGACTGGGAGAGAATAACTGGCCTAAAGTCACCCAGATCTCTTTCAAGCCTAAAGCAGGATTAGAATTCTGCTTTCCCAATTCCTAGTCCTGCACCTTAACCACTAGGCCAAACTAGTTTGCTAAAAGACACAAAATGAATTCAAATATGCATATTCCAATTTCAGGGAAATTAATGTGAATTAATAATTTATTTCATATTTCTAATCTGTATTATAAACTGATATAAGAAAAAATAGCATATAACATAATAAATTTAAAAATCAATGAAGCCAACTATTTCCTTATAATCATGACATGTATGTGTATCTTTTAATATTTATATTTTAATACATAAATCATTAGTAGCAATAGTATCGGGGACGGTGTCAAACTCGCCTGTCTGAAAAGAAATGACATCACCAAGTAAGCCCCCATTTTTCTTACATATATCACAAGGTTGCAAAAGGATGAACCTTGATGATAGTTGTTGGAACTGCAGACTCCTTATAGTAGTGTATATACACTTCAAATCATGATTACATTCTGAGAGTAACATTTCAAATTCTGTGGTTCTAATGAAGGTGATTTGAGAGGTAGATATTATTTTTGTATCCATGGACAGATGTGCAGGAAAGTCATTCATGGCAAAGAAACAAGTAAAATTTCTCTACTGGCCAAAGAAAGAAAGGAACAATGCCACCAGCCTTGGAGAATAAAAAGAAGAAAGAGGAAGTGGGAGGTAGGAAAGAAGAAAAACAAGATGATCTTTCTACTCACTAATAAGAGATTATAAAAGTGTAGAAGGGAAATTTGGGCAGATTTTGGTAGAATGAATTTCCAAAATTATATCATCCTAGATGTGATTGTTAATAAATATTATTTTTCAATCCATTATTTTGGTGAATAAAGAATGCTCACCAAAATGAAATAGCTATTTAATAGCTATTTCTCAATGTTTTAAAATTTTACTTAATATAATTATGTTTTTATATAATTATATTATGTATTAATATAATTATGTTTTATATAATTATGTTTATTACATTTTAAATAATTTTAATTAATTAATGAAACAATTCTTTTTTATAAAGAATAAAATGTTCTATATTTTTACCATTTTAAAATTCATTTTAATGCATGAAAAGGCCTCACTGTGACAGCCTTCAAACTAATAAATTAGCCTTCATGCAACATTCCTGATTATTTGAGTGGAAACATCTAGCTCAGTGATGGTGAACCTTTTCGGCACCGAGTGCCGAAAAGGGAGCACTTCGTCAGGGCTGCGACTAGGAAGAGGAGCTGCTCATGGGACATGCGCACACTGGATAAGGCACTTCTGGTTTCCGATGCGCCAGCAAGTCTTCCAGTTACTGCCGCACATGCACATGCACCAATCAGCTGGCGGCCCACATGCTCACACACACGTGTGTCCTGCTAGATGCTTCCAGCTCCAGAAGAGGAGTCCGCAGTTCTGCATTGGGAAAGGAAGTGTTTATTTCGGACTTTTGAGATGGGAGGGGCCAGAATGAGGGGTAGCACCAATGAGAATTCTCCCTGCTTGAGCGTCATTGGTCTCCAGGCAGAGCCCTTTGGGACTTCACCTGAAGGAGGAGAGGCAGTTCTGCGAAGAGAGCGAACCAGAGAAAGTGGGAGGGGGGATCTTGGCTTTAATAACCAACTTGGGCTTCTTCTGTGTGCGGAACTCTCTGCTCCAGTGGGTGAAGTCAAGGGAGACTCTGCCTGGAAACCAATGACACTGCAGAAGAGAGAATTTCCATTGGTCCTCCTTCTTTCTGGACACTCACAATTCTGACGTTTGAGGAAGCCCCATTCCCAGCTCACAGACCAGCTTTTCCAGTTTCCGGCACTGTCGCATGCACAAAGGCCAGCTGATCATTGCTTGCACATACGCGCCAGAAACCCGCTGCGATGCTGCACGTGCCAGGCCACTTTGGGCACGCATGCCATAGGTTCACCATCACGGATCTAGCTTATAGCCCACTATTTAATCTTTTGACATGGTGTAATTAAGATAAAATTAAAATTAAAACTATTAATATATTTCCTTCCATTTTATTCCAAGTCCTATCTAAAAGCAAAAAAATGTCCCCAATAACAAGCATTCTAATTCAGTAAGGCAACTTTGTTTTCCAAGGATAATAACATTTGAATGTGCAAGAGAAATGCAAAATCTATTCTATCTTATGAATGAAAGCTTGGTAACACATAACATCTGAAGGTTTATACTGTTGCATGACCATTATAAAGGTTTGATTTGATTTGATAGCTGTCCTTTAAATATTGAAAAATCAAACACAGAATGGAAACAATATGATGAAGCTTTGAATAGTTAATAAACATTCAGAATTGTTCTATATTTCTTCATTCCTTTAATCCTTTGCTATTATTATTTCTTCAATTTTTATTATTCTACCACAAAGTACAGCAAGCTTTAAAACTGGGTATATTGTTAAATCATAAATGGCAGTAATCTATTATTCCTACCTGCATTTCTTGGCAGAAAGAGGCAGTTGGTCCAAAAAGAATCTGACATTGTTCATCTGCACTGTATGCTATCCCAGGGAGTTTTGAAGGAATAATCACAGAATTGAGGCTCTGGGGATTTGTATGCAGCAAGCAGTTACTGGCCTTTGACCTGGCAATGCATAAGAGATTGGTGAATAATAACATATATGCTTTATGTAGAATTAAGATGAAAGCTTTAAAACTCAATCTTGCTTTAATTTAACAAAGAATGTTTTTATATTAGTGAAAAAGAGGATAATATGACATATGTCCATGAATGTGAGGCAGCTTTCAGTAGAAAAGCCACTTTAAACAGTAGTACTTGGAGGAGGTCCATGTGTCTCCATTCAACACCCTTCCCCCCCCCCCAAGAATTAGGTGAAAAACAAAATTAGTTGAAATATTGGGCAGGGAACTCATTATTCAAGAGCATTACATGTGAAAGTGATGAGGAAAGAACACAAGTCCAAATATGTTTGGGGAATAAAGTCATGTAATGTGACTTTGAATATCTTTGAATACCGCTGAACCTCAATCTAAGGTCAATACAAAAATTCTTGCTCCATAATTTCCCATTTTAAATTAAACAGCTATTAAACACAAAGAAGAACTGGATAAACTAAAGATAAAATATATAGGATTCGTCTGGGTACAAGCCTGAATTCAGTTTCTAATTTTATTGTATAGAATCCCTATACTACTTAAGTCTATTGTGGAAATATTATGGATAATTCTAACCAGGGAATTCAAAATCCTGTCACAAAATACACATGTAATATTGCATGAAATGGACTTCTAACACTTTTTCTAATACTGCAAAAATAAAAGGGCATTGCAATATTTTAAAAAATTAAAAATACAAGTAATTCTTACTTAGGTAAGAATGGCAGGCAGCAGAGTCTGCCAAAGAGATCTCATCTGGCCCAACTGGGAAGGAGGCTGCAGAGATGACAATTTACTCAGGACAGGAGAAGAGTGAAGCCTAACAACGGCATCATCTTCACCTAACAACCAAGTGTAACTGGGATACTGGAATTGCTATTGCTAAGTGACATGATCACATGCTATTCGCCTAACAACTACTTTGCTTAATAACAGAAGTTCAAGTCCCAAATAAGCTCATTAAGCAAGGATTAACTGGAACTAGTTATTTTTTGGTACTGCCAATTCAAGATTTAGTTGCTTTCTGATTGTCTGTTTGTTGCATTGGTTTAGTCAAGCATTCAGTAAATACCTCAGTCAGTCTGTTTCTCTGCATCTTCCAAAGCTGAGGAAAATGACTTCCATTTAGGTTTTCTAACCAATCAGTTTGGTTTTCGAACTACTGAGATTGACTTCCATTTTGATTTTCTAATTACAAGGAAACACTCAGTTTTCTAACCTGGATTCGGTCTATTCTATATAAATAAGGGGTTGGGAAGGCAACTTCCTTCTTAATTTGCTTTTCTCCTGATATATGCCTCTCTAAAAGGAAAGAAAAAAGTAAGAACTAAAGTGCTCATTATTACTAGCAGGTATGCATGTAGAATCAATGTATATCCTTCCTGTCATGGTCTTTCATGACTTTCTCTTTTCCTCTCTTTTATCACCTTGCTAAGGAATTCTGATATTCTTTTTTGTCTCAAAAGGTAAGTATCAAAAGTTTGAGAAATTCAAAAGATTAGTGAGTGGAGGCAAACTAGTGACTAGACTTCTATCATAATCTGGGACATTCAGCTTACTTAGATGAATAATGAATAGTGACAGTTTATATATATATAAACACACATACACATACACATATACATATACATACATACATACATACATACATACATACATATGTTTTTTTCTTCTAGCCAGGTTTTCCCTATGTAACCAAGGTTTTTTGTAGCTCCAGCTCAGTAGAATCACATCTACTCGGTTCTGGGCTTTTTTCCTTTCTAACAGCTAGCAAGCTCTAACTGAATTGAAGAATTGAAGATTCAATTTAGAATCTAAATTGATTCTACTGAGCTGGAGCTACAAAAAACCTTGGTTACGTAGGGAAAACCTGGCTAGAAGAAAAAAACACACATAAACCCTATGAAGAAGTAAGAAAATTGATACTGTACCTTTACAGGGAGGATACATAAGATATGGGTGTGGCCTACTGATGAAAGCAAACAAGCTAGAAATGGATCTATTTAGGTCTCCCACCTAGCAGTTAGAGCTTGTTAGCTGTTAGAAAGGAAAAAAGCCCAGAACCGAGTAGATGTGATTCTACTGAGCTGGAGCTACAAAAAACCTTGGTTACGTAGGGAAAACCTGGCTAGAAGAAAAAAACACACATAAACCCTACGAAGAAGTAAGAATATATATATATATATATAGATATAGATATAGATATAGATATAGATATAGATATAGATATAGATATAGATATAGATATTTTATATATATATATATATTTTATATTTCGCTGATAAAGAAATAAATATAAATTTGGTATAAAATGGTTTGTCATGAATGCGACTGCTTGAAGGTTCCTGGATTTCGCTGAAAGGCGAAAGGGATGCAGTATGCTCCCTCCCACATGCTGGGGTAGACCAGGTGTCTCAATAGAAAAACATATATATATATATAAGACATCTCCTGATAATAAGCCCAATCGGGCTTTTGAGTGCATGGTAATAAGGCCAAGTGCTTATTTCAGGGTTCAAAAAAATATAAGACAGGGTAGAAACACGGAGAAACACGGTATATACATACATACATATGTATTTATGTATGTATGTATGTATTCAACTGTCACTATATACATGATATGGGATTTTAATTTTTAAGTTAATACTAACATTTATTGAGTACTCCCAACAATGCTGAAATCTAAAGAAATACCTTGTTAAAAACTGCTTCTGCCTCAGGTAAGTATTGGGTAATAATATTTCTAAAGAATAGCAAGCAATTTTCAGAAATAGTTCTTTTCAATCTGATAGTATTGTAGTAAGGTATTGAAAGCTTGGCATACCTGAAATTTATAATCACCAGGAAAAAAAATAATTGAACAAAATAAAAGCCTGATTGTAACTATATCCACTTCTTGAATGAATTACCTGAGAAATTTTTCTAGGTCGTCTCTGCTACAGCGGGACCATGAAACGTCCCCAAGGTTTTGCCCTTTGATCCATTCTCCAGACATGATGTGGAGACCATCTGCACAAGATGGGTGGTCATTGTCATGATTTATTCCCATGCTGAAACAAGTTTGGAAAACAGTGTATTTTAAGGGAAGAACAGTATAAAAGCAGCTTCTCAAATGTTACACAACAGAATGTAAATTTCCAACATAAAACAGAACCTTAACATGCTTGCAATATTTAAAGAACAAAGAGAATTTAATTAATTATTTAAAGTTTAAATTGATGATAGACATTCAGACAGTCATATACACATAATGACACACATGTCTATCATTTCTTCTTAATTTCAGTTGAATTAATACAGTATTATTCCTTGGATTTAAAACTGAGACTTAGCCATTCTTATTTATAATCCTTGATTTGTGGCTTAGTGCATTGAATGAATCCTGCCAACCTGGCTTATTCAACACATCATGATAAACAAGACTATGATTACTTGAATGTATTCATTTGGTTCAGATTTATGTTTGTCTAGTTAGGTATGTCTACGCTTTGCTGAGCAATCTAATACATATATTGGTTATGGTCTGACTTATTTCAGAAAAGTATCTGAGTACATCATAATTCAAATAACCAGCCTTAGGCTTGCAGTTGATAATTGTTGTTTCCATTGCAACAAGTTTTGTTTCCACCAGAAAAAAAGTGGGTTATAGGTAGTCCTCAACTTATGATCACAATTGAGCCCAAAATTTCTGTTGCTAAGCAAGACAGATGTTAAGTGAGCTTTGGCCCATTTTATGACCTTTCTTGTCATAGTTGTTAAGTGAATCACTGCAGTTATTAAGTTAATAATACACTTGTTAAGTGAATCTGGCTTCCTCATTGACTTTGCAACTGTCATAAATGAGTCAGTTGCCAAGCATCTGAATTTTGATCACGAGACCATGAGGATGCCGCAACAGTCATAAGTGTGAAAAATGGTCATAAATCACTTTTTTCAGTGCCATTGTAAACTTTGAATGGTCACAAAACAAACTATTATAAGTCAAGAACTACCTTGACGTATTGCAATTTCCTTTGCAATAATGAAAAAAATAATCATAACACAGAGGAAAACAGAGAGATAAAAGTCTTCTATCATCAATCTGGTACAGAAATATAACCCTCAGTATAGTGGTTGAAAAGTAGGAATAGATGAAATAGATGCAGATTCAAATCTCCATTCAATGATGAAATTCAACAGATGATATTCAGCTAATTATAAGTCCAACATATTTTAAGGGTTGTCATATATGAATAAAATTATGGTATAATATAAATTTATTTATTTTACAAGGTTTATGCTACTCTAATTATTGGCCAACTATGGGCAGTTAACTATCCTAATATAATCAAACAAATTTAAAACAAGGAAAATAAATAACCTTCCAAATAATAACAAATAAATGCAATAAATAACAAATGAATAATAAAATCTGCTGGTGGTTCAGCAGACTGATAGCATTGTGATTAACACCAGCTGTCTGCAATTACTGTAAGTTCGAATCTCACCAGGCTCAAGGTTGACTCAGCCTTCCATCCTTTCTAAGGTAGGTAAATTGAGGACCCAGTTTGTGGGGGCAATAAGCTGACTTCGTATAAATATACAAAAGTATGAAGGCTATTGCTTATTGCTTAACGCATTGTAAGCCGCCCTGAGTCTCTGGAGAAGGGCGGCATATAAATCAAATTTTAAAAAATAAAATATCCTTAGCTGCCCATTCTAAGCTGCCCAATATAAGATGCTTATGTTCCTGTCTCCATTATCTTGTAGTGAAGATGTAGGTTGTCTTGTGGTGAAGGAATTTGTGCATTTAAGTTATGGTATTGGACAGCAGAAAATGTATATTTTTTGAAGGTCACCATGATGGGCAGCTCATAGGTGAAGGATCAAGCTAAATAAGCTCCAGTGAAAGGAAATGACAGCTACTCAAATATTTTACCAAGTAAACCAAACAGACATTCACAAGCAGGTATTCACAATATGACATGAAAGATGAGTCCTGAATATTGGAAGGTAAATGAGCAGGGGGAAATTATGATAGCATTGAAGCGTATGATGTAGCTGTATTAAGGTTCAGAGGATGTCTACCTGTCAGTGTGTCCAGCAATAAAAAGAAAGTTCAGTGTTGAAATAATATTATAGTACTGGTGTGATCATAACCATGAACCAAGACAAATTTAATATTGTCAAGCAGAAGAGTCAAGGCTAAGCATTGACATTCTGGAAATCAGGAAATTGACATGAACTGAAATTAATCACTTCACATCAGAGAAGAATCAGATCTTCTACTGGAGAATAAGAAAAAAACCACCAAAGAACTGGAGCAGCCACTAAGAAAGATGCAACCACATGAGAATGATTTCAATTTGAGTCCAAGGCCAGCCAATTAATATTAACATAACCCAAACCTCTTGCCAACTACTGAAGTATTTGAAGCAGTTCTACAGCGACTTGAAGTACCTTGCTGACACAATATTTATTTTGAAAAAAGATGTTACACTAATTATATTACACCAAGTCTTGTTGCTGAATGTGACTCAGATCACAAGCTCCTTCTTCTAAATTAAAATATGACTAATAACCAAATCATCAGTCCAGGAAGATATTACTTCAGTCCATAACTTATAGCAACAATTAGGACTGAAATGAAAACCAAGAAAGAACTCAATATGATTAGTGAGATTTATTAGGAAAAAAGAGGTGACAATAAAAAAAAAACCTACTACCATTGGTTTCAAATGTGAATCTTTTATATAGTCAATTCAAAGAAGCTTCTAGCTTTTTTTCCTATTGCACTTTCAGGACAGGCGTGAAGAAGCTTTACACTTCTGGGAATGTCTCGTGAACTGCAGAGAAGCTCTCTTCAGTCAACTCTTTGTACTGAGGGGAGGGCTCATACACTGAAAACAGTTTGCCCATGTGGACTCCTTTCGGACACAAATTTTGAATTTGTATCTCTCCTATCTTTGACCACCTTTAAATACTTTTCAGTCTGCCAGGACGAAACGAGCCAAGACATAACAACTAATGGTCAGAAATAAATTATATTCAAAGTGCTGGGAGAGACTTGGAAAATGACATTTTTCCCTAGTAGCACAGGAATCTTGCGATCATTTACAGAATAGGTTGTGGGCTGAGCTGGGATTCTCACTCCTCTCTCTCTTCTTACTAATATGTAGACTAGAGACTCTCCTATCTTTGAGAAACACTCTCACTTACTTCCTTAATTAGCAGCTGCTTGTTTCAGAGATACTCCCATTACAGCACATTCTCTTTCTCTGGCTTTTGGAGATCTGTAGGGGAAAAACCACAAAAATCCAAAATGGACTCCAATACTTTATCCATTCATCAACAAGCAACCAAGTGGTACAGGAAGCCAGGCAAAAATCCTTAAGAAATTATTTTGCACAGGAATTATTCTTGTATTTCTAAATACAAAAGTATTGGCCCAATTGTTACAAGCTATAATCAGAAGCCTGAAGGTCCCAGAAGGAGAAAAGGCAATGAGAAGAATAGAAACCAAATTCAGCAGCTTCTTAGTATATGGTTTCTCTAAAGTTTTTGAGTATCTTTCAATAAAATGTTTATAACTTGAAATCCAGTGCTGTGACCATAGTGAAATGGACAGGTTATCAATTTAAAAAATAGGTAAAATAAATATCTTTTCCAGGCCTTCTTAGTTCTGTTTGCTTCACTCTTAAATGGTCAAGGATTCCTAGATATACTGTCTTTTACCTTGACCTTAGAGAATGACTAGTCAGTCTTATTAAGCTCATCTGGAATTTTCTAATGCCCTCCTCTTCAGCTTGGTACCTATTGATAAAAATGTCCAATGTCACCTTCTTAGGCTTATCAAGCCAGTTCATCCCCTCTAAACCACCCGGTGTGTCTGATATGCATTTATTTTTTACTCTGGGTTCCAAATTTGAACAATTGCATTTTAGCTAAATAATGACATATATTATGTAAAAAGGGCTTATAAACTTTTAAGTCTTAAATAAAATCTGAGTACAACTCATATTTGTTCTGCAAGTCAAAACAATAATACAGATTGCTCAAAAGCTCTCCTAAGTTATATGGGTCAACCGTATAACTACCCTGTACATACTACCCTGTACATTGTTTACACAATAACTATTTTCTTCCTTATGAATGTGAGAGTCCATTTTTATGCTCAGCAACACTTTGTATTTCTATGGATTCTAAGTATTATTAATAGATTCATTTAATATGTAAGTAAGCGAAGAACTTTGGATTGCAGTATTGTCTGCTCCACCATTAGCAATAGAGGGACCCAAGTATCTACAATACTTGGTCTTGATACAACTGAACTGGAGAAGTTCCTCCCCATCCAAACCTGCACAGCCTCCAGGTACTGGCACTGAGCTTTGACAGCATCACTAGGCTGACTTGGGTGAAGAAATACAATTGGGTATCATCAGTATACTAATGACACCAAACCTCAATGTGGCAAATGATCTCACCTAGCTGTTTCATGTAGACGTTGAAAAGGAAAGTAGAAGCCTGTGGCATCTCATGCAAGACAGGTCTAGGGAGTGCTCACTCCCTCACAACCAATGATGGCTAAAACCAGTCATTAGCCAGGAGTAAGAAACAGAAACACCATAATATGTTGCTCACAATTAGTTCAGAAGGATATTGTGGTCGACAGTATCAAAAGTCACTGAGAAATCAAGGTGCACAAGGATGGACAAAACACTGTCCTGGTTCTGCCACAAGGCAAACAAGAAACACAATCAAAGCTATTTTAGCACTAAATCTCAGACTGAAATCCAACTTCCACACAGAGAAGGTTGGGGACTGATTGGTAGTTGTCATTGGGTCAAAGGATGGCATCTTGATAAAGGAGTGCATCACCACCTTTTTCAATAAAATTTATTGAAAAATTTATATGACTAGGATAGGATACAACCATTAGAACAGAATATAGAGCAATAAATGGCTGAAAACATGCATCTAGGTACAGTATACTCTATTTAATTTGTATGCAGAATGCATTAAAAGAAATGCTGTGCTACAACAAATAAAAAATAGAATTAAATTTAATTAATTAAAATTTAATTGGTTGGGAAAAACCATTAAAAATTAATTGGTTGGGTAAAATATCAACAGCCTCAGATATGCTGATAATACCATAGATAACCCTAGTAACTAGGAAGATTTAAAGAATTCTGTTAAGACAATAGAAATGTTGGCCTGAATCTCAATATTTTTTAAAAAAATATATATGTCCATAGCCAATGCCAGCCAATACAATATAGGCTCAAAAAGACAATTACCATAATCATTCACTAACAAGATTTCTCTTAACTGACTATAACAAAACTACACACACAAAAAGACATCACAGGGGGAATGGTTTTCTCAACTGCAACATGGCTGTGAAAATTGGACCATGAGACAGACTGAACAAAAGAAAACGGGCACCTTTGAATAGTGGTGCTGGAGAAGATTAATGAGACTATTTAGCACTGCAAAAGGAGCCAATATTTCAATACTAGATGAAGTAATATGAAATACGAAGATAAATGAAATCAGACTGCTTGCTGGAAATGCTAATCAGAAGAGTAAAGCTTAGATATTTTTGGGACAAAATATGAAGTCAACAGTTACTGGAGAAAATCTTGACTCAGGGAAAAATTAAAGATAAAAAAGAAGCTAATAGAAAAAAAGAAGTCTAATTGATGAGACATGTATATGCTCATAAAAATTAAAAGCAGCAATTACTGGAAGACAGTGGAATAATGTCCATTGGGTCATGATTATTCAGTCCACTGAATAATCAGATATGACTACATGAATTGAAACACAACAATAATTCCTTATACCAAAGTTCCTTGTGCTTCACCTATGGATATAGACAACTTCATTTTAACAGTTTTATTTTATTTGAGAAAATGGGAGACAATAAGTTGTTTTTTTCTATGTTCTATAAGCCCTTAAGAAAAACCTGAGAACAAGCTGAAAATTTCTGCAGTTGATCTATCCAAATCACCAGCTAACGTTCAGGATTTAAATTTCATATTTATAATTGCTTTTTGAAAAATCAAATGTTATAAAATGTATTTTGATCCAAATAAATTATCCATTGCAAGTTCTTCTTATAAATCCTACCTGAAAATGATTTTTGCTGTATTTTTTGTATGATTGCATAAACAATGGTAGGCTTTAAAAATCCCTCTGATATTGTACTCAATTTATGAATCAATACTTTACAAAGTCTGTTTTTAATTTAAGTTTTGGGCTTTTCTTTTCAAACAAATCTTATTATTAAATTCTAAAATAGAATTCTAAGAAGTAAATTTTGTTTGTTTTGGTTTGGTTCTGCAACTCAACAAGACAGACACAGACTTCAGAGGATAATTAGAACTGCAGAAAAAACAATTACTACCAACCTGCCTTCCACTGAGGACCTGTATACTGCACGAGTCAAAAAGAGGGCTGTGAAAATATTTACAGACCCCTCGCATCCTGGACATAAACTGTTTCAACTCCTACCCTCAAAACGATGCTATAGAGCACTATAGAACAACTAGATACAAGAACAGTTTTTTCCCGAATGCCATCATTCTGCTAAACAAATAATTCCCTCAACACTGTCAAACTAGTTACTAAGTCTGCATTGCTATTAATCTTCTCATCGTTCCTATCACCACTTATGACTGTATGACTGTAACCTTGTTGCTGGTATCCTTAAGATTTATATTGTCTGTTTCCCTATGTCTATCATTAAATGTTATGATTCTTGACGAATGTATCTTTTCTTTCTCTGAGAGTGTATGCACCAAGACAAATTCCTTGTGTGTCCAATCACACTTGGCCAATAAAGAATTCTATCCTATTCTATTCTATTCTATTCTATTCTATTCTATTCTATTCTATTCTATTCTATTCTATTCTATTCTATTAAAAATAAGATACTGTCAATATCCTCCAGTATAACTCCATATTTATACAAAGAAGCTAACAAAACAATACTGTAATAAATAGCAGAGTATAAAAGGAGAGAACTAGACAAGATATAGATTCCCATTCCTGTTCCTTTGTTTATCCCACAGCATAAATATTAAGGCCATATGATGAGAAAAGATACTCAAATCTCCCATCTTTGAGGCTTCATCGGTATATTTTTCTAATCACATTTTGATTTCCACTGTCTCAATCAAGTTCTGAAACAGGAAGTAAGCCCTGCTAATCGGGAAATAAATTGGAGGGAACTTGTCCCAAGTATGACGGCTCTTTCATTCAGAAACTTGCTGATTGGATAAGTGGTTGAACTAATTTGGGTTTTCAGCAGGATACTTCCTTCCTGTGGACAGCAGGACTACAGTATGAGGATTCTCTTGGACTCAGGATTCTGTTGTAAAAGTAAGTGGAGGCTATGGCCTTGGAAAAAATTTCTTTAATCGTAGTAGTCTTCTGATGTGACTGTTCCTCTGTTCTTTTTCATGTGAAATTTTATGTCCAAAAAACATTCTATCTGGTTTCCAGAAATCCAAAAATTAACCCCCCCCTTTTTTTTAAGAATCATTTCCCTTGTTTTCTAAGTCTCTGTCAGGGGCAAAGAATCATGATTGTACATTAAATTCCAATTAAGATTTATTGCTCAAGTCTATACACTAGAATCTAGTCATTTAACAGTCAACACTAAATTGGTGCTCCAGAACAGTCAAAGGAATTCAAGGGTGGGCTGGACTTGGAGCATTTGTGGACAGGTAACAATTCTATGCTGAATCCTCCCTTGACTCCATGCCCAGGCTCTGGCTCTTCTTCTCCTAGAGTCTCCGTTTCTATCATTTAATTATTTGCAATATTACCAAACCAGCTAGAATGTGAAATATTTTTTCTTTGCATTTATATATGGAATATATAAAACAAGCATTCTATTTAAAAATGCAGCAGCATATGAAAAGCAAAAATATCAAATCCTCTATGTCAAATTGGGTCTTTTTTTTTTTCTTAAAGCCACTGTATGTAACTGCAAATTTAGATATTTCTTATTTCATTTACTTACTTGTGACCCATTTCATGAGCAATAGTAAATGCAAGATTCAGACCGTTGTCCTCTGCAATTATACATTTTCGTTTTTCACTACACATGCCATTCAAATATGCTATTCCTAAAAGATACAAGAATCATAATTATTTACTATATTTGATATTATCTAAGTAAATTCATTTCCTGTTATTACTAAGGTTTGCATATGCTTACAAAAATACCTCACCTCAATAATATGGTATTATACTGATAAGTCTCTTTAATTTCTGTCAAAAATATAATAATTTTTATTTATTTTATTTTTATTTTATTTTGAATTTGTATACCGCCCTTCTCCCTGAGGACTCAGGGCGGTGAACAGCCAAATAAAAACATCAAATACAAATATTAAAATACAGTTAAATATATATATATAGATTTGGCCCCATTAATTAAAACGATAAACAAAACAAAACAATTAAAAACCCTTAAAAAGAATTAGGCCAGCCCGGCTTGTTGGAAAAAGAAAGTTTTAAGGGCACGGCGGAAGGCACTGAGGTCATGGATTCTCCTTATCTCTGGGGGCAATTGATTCCGCTTAATTAAAGTACAGATACAATATATCTGCTTTTTTAGGATGCATCTCTAAAAATATATATAATAATTTCAAGTGCAATGTTTAATTAAGAGGTTAATTATGCAAGGTTACAAGGAGTAATCCAAATCTGACAGAATCAGTACATTGCTGGAATATCTTCTTTGCTGCTACTGGCTTTTTTTCTTCTACATATGTACAAGAAATTTAGATACCATTTAAATCATTTATTGCATGTTTTGGCTAATGATTATGTACTTTCTAAAAGGTTTTGCTTCCCCTGCCTCATTTTTTTAAAATTCAGTGGTCATTTTCTAGTAATATCATAGGCATAGGGTAAACAAATGCAGATCCTCTGAAGAAATCAAGAAAAAAGAAAAAAGTACAAAAGGGTAGAAATAATAGTCTACTAGTCTACACTTAGTCTACTATTTAGTGTAACAGCAGTCTAACAAATACTGTCTTAACACCTCTTACACATATTCCATGCCAGATTTTTCCATATACAAAATAACATAATTACATGCTGCAATGTAAATTCAAACTGTAATATGACATTCTGGATGAAACAATAAGGATTTCATCTCAATGTTAATTTGAAATTAATATACCATCTTAGCAGAAAATTGATTTTTCTCAACCATAGCAGAAGTTTATCCAGAACACATTAATCTTTTAAAAAGGAATAGATTAGCTTAATAAACTATCAAACAGGACTTGAAATCAGGGGTGAAATCCAGCAGGTTCTGACAGGTTCTGGAGAACTGGTAGCAGAAATTTTGAGCAGTTTGGAGAACCAGTAGTGGAAATTTTGAGTAGTTTGGAGAACCAGCTAATACCACTTCTGGCTGGCCCCAGAGTGGGGTGAAGATGGAGATTTTGCAATATTCTTCCCCCAGGAGTCGAGAGGGAATGAAGATTTTGCAGTATCCTTCCCCTGCCACACCCACCAAGCTACACCACACCCACCAATACATGACCACAGAACCGGTAGTAAAAAAAATGGATTTCACCACTGCTTGAAATGCATGTTATTAATCAACACTTTAGTTATAAAATACATGGCTTCATAGGTTCCCAAGATGTAGTTTGGGAAAACCTTTTCAAACTGGCCATAATTTTTACATTATGATTAGCAAGAATTCACTGATAAAACCATACTTTCTATTACAAATACATTCTCTGAATTAATTTTGGCATTAACACAAACTGTAAAATTAAGACAACTGGTTAACTGAGTTTCTTATACATTTATTTCATTACAAGACAGTAGCAATGCAACAGAATGTAGAAATATTGTAAAAGGTAACTAGAAATTAATCTAAGAGCTGAGAGCAAAACTGTCAAACAGCCTGACGCATTCGTGCAACACTGCATTAACCTCAACCTTGGAGAAGTAACATAAACATATATAGATGGACTGGCAATGGGAAAAGAATTAAAATGACACAGTAGTGATAAATAAAATAGGGAGTAAATATAGAGAGGAAATTATAGGAGACTATGAGACACATATATATCCCCTTTGCCTTTACAAAGGAAGAAATGAGCATCATCAAACAATTAGCCCAATTTCTGAAAGAAAACAATGAACTGTTTCTGCTATTAACAGAACATTTCAGGTAATCCTCACTTGCCAACCATTCATTCAGTGTCTATTTGAAGCTACAAAGGCACTGAATGAATGCTAGTTACGATTGGTCCTCAAAGTTACGGTCATTGCAGCACCCTGTGATCACATGATCAAAATTTGGGTGCTTGGCAGCCAGCAGAGGAGACAGGGCAGGAGAAACATGAAGTCCTTGACTAATGACTGTGGTGTCCTCGCCTAAGGCTTGCAACTGGGACTAGAGGAACTGTTTTGCTAGGTGGTGCAGTCACATGACAATTTATCTAATGAACCAGGGGTGAAATCCAGCAGGTTCTAACAGGTTCTGGAGAACCGGTAACAGAAATTTTGAGCAGTTCGGAGAACCGGTAGCAGAAATTTTGAGTAGTTCGGAGAACCAGCAAATACCACCTCTGGCTGGCCCCAGAGTGGGGTGGGAATGGAGATTTTGCAATATCCTTCCCCCAGGAGGGGTGGGACTGGAGATTTTGCAATATCCTTCCCCTGCTACACCCACTAAGCCACGCCCACAGAACCGGTAGGGGAAAATTTTGGATTTCACCCCTGTAATGAATGCTTTCTTAGCAATGGAATTCCAGTCCCAATTAGAGTTGTTAAGTGAGGACTAACTGTAACAAAAGAGATATTAAAGGTTTGGATTGGCTATTTTTTATCTCTTTGGATAACAGTGGATAAGTAGGAAACATATCACATATCATTTCAGGTAAGCAATACAGTGGCCGAACAGATAGGAATATTATCTCTCCATGTGGTCCAAATGTTTTAGTATATCTATCAGCACTTACTGAAGTCTCTCCTAGAAATCTTCTCTTGTCTCAACCAGGATTAAATGATACATTGACAAAAAGAACATTTGATACATTGACATTTGGTTTACATTTGTGCTTCAAATTTTGCTACTCAACAGATGTCTTGTCTTTTAATGCTGACATTCCATTGAATGTAGATATATACAGAAATTTACTGAGCATGGTTTTTAGTGAAAAATCATATAAATTGTATAAGAAAAGCCACAAGCTATAAATAATAAAAAGGAATTTTATTTTAGGTTTTCCTATCTTGCTAAAGGATTTATTTCAAATATATAAAAAGCTGGCTTTTTATGTATTGAAATTCAAGGCAGCTTGCCCATTGATTATCAAGTTATACATGAAATCTGCTACAAAAGAAGAAGAAAGAGGAGGAGGGAGGGCAGGAGGATAAATGAAAAAGAGAAGGAACTATAAAAGCAATCTTTAAAGTACACCTATCTCCAATTACTATCTGGCAGGTTTAGCTCAGCAAAGCAGGTCAATTCTAGGAGCACCCCACCTTCACCTAGAATAAATTGAGTATTTTTCATTCAGAAGGAAATGTAACACTGTTTGGAACAGGCAAATATGCATTTCTCTGGACAAACATATTTCTATTGTTACTTGACCCATATCTAGAAAATCCTCTTCCCTTCTCCCCTCTTTGTGTGTGTGCTTGTGCAACATCCAGTATACATTGGCTTCAAATCCTTGGTTCAAAGTAGAATGAATCATTGGATATCAACAGCCTTCAGATGGTGATGCATTCCAGGGCAGGCATGCCACAGTAGCTTTATAATAAGCTTAAATCATTGGCAGAGAGGGGCCAAAACTAAATCCTACTTTACAAAATATTGTGTCAAAAGATCAATAATCCCTACCACTTCTTCCATATAAATTAAAGTGACGTGTACAAAACCTAAAAGTAGAACTTTAAAGAAAGTAAAATGCTTTCAATAATCTCCAGTGAATTATGGATTAAAAAGACAGGCAGTAACTTGCTAAGGTATTTCTCTTGTTTGTAATATCTACAAATATCAAAAACTGCCTGATAAAGGGTTTTTTTCAGACAGTTTCTTCCCTCAAAATAAGTATTCTTCATTTTAATGATTGAGTATCCTTTCTGTTATATCTCTAGTCTCAGAGCAGCTACTAAGAAGGTTATTTCTCATGTTGGGTGTTAAACATGCCTAAAATGGTGGTAACACCAAAAAAATGTTTCTAAAGGAAACCCGAAGATTCTAAAAAGAACGCCATCTTTCAAACAGTCTTGTCTCAGATCTTATTTTTTTATTTTTTTTTTATTTTATTTCCAATTTATATACCGCCCTTCTCCCTGAGGACTCAGGGCGGTGTACAGCCAGAATTAAGAACATGAAATACAAATATTAAAAAACAATTAATATATATATAAATTTGGCCCCAAAATTAAAAATCACAAACCAATTAAAACATTTAAAAATTTCTTCTTAAGCCAGCCCGGCTTGCTGGAAAAAGTGGGTTTTAAGGGCACGGCGGAAGGCACTGAGGTCTTGGATTCTCCTTATCTCTGGGGGCAACTGATTCCAGAGGGTAGGTGCCCCCACGGAGAAGGCCCTCCCCCTGGGGGTCACCAGCCTACATTGTTTGGCTGATGGCACCGTGAGGAGGCCCTCTCTGTGGGAGTGCACAGGTCAATGGGAGGTCGTCTGTTAGATCTGTTAGGACTTTATACACAGTAAATGCAACTGGATCCGGTTCACCAGCTGGTAATCTTCATAAACTGATCAGATTTGGCAACCCTTGAATTACTCTTGAAAAGTTTCCAGAAGTTGCAGTACGTACAAATATTGTAGGTAGGCTGCTAATTGGCACAAGATTCAGGAATTTGTGATTTGTACTTAATTAAAGCATTAGTAATTGTTTCCTGTGTACAATTTAAAGCATTTATAATAAACTTTAAAGCCCCAAACGGCCTTAAGGCTTGACTTCTTAAACAATTACATTTCCCACCATAAAACAGACTAGGAAGTGAGGCTTTTTTGAAGATGTGGCTGCTATCAAAGAGTCATCATTTTCACTAGCAATAAAATACAACTTGCTTTTGGATCTCTACTTTCATAGATTTTAGAAAACTATAAAAACACATCTATTTTGCCAAATGTTTAGCAATTAATTAGCATTTGTATTAATTTCAGTACTTCTTAGATTCAGTTTTTTGTTTTCCAAAGTTTATTAGATGCCTTGAATATTTGATAGGGTAGAAAGGTAAGTCACAAGTGAAATAAGTAGAAAATAAATAAAACAACAAGAATTTGGACTGTGTGAAAATGTTACAAGCTATCAAATGTTCCCTGTTGAAGCTGTGAGGTGGTACAGATTTTGTTTTCAAAGGGTACTTCAGCGTATATAGGACTATACTACCTGTTTATGTCAAGCTAAAGCAGCCACGTCTTTTTTTGGCAACTGCATGAAATATAATTGCTTTAAGGTGTTACATATACTGTAGAATAGATGTTACACTTGCTTTCCCATGCATTCCAAAACTTATTTTGGACACTGTATCAGAATTGCTGCACAACCCTACTTGCTATATACTGCTTGAAGTTACCAGTCTAGTTTTGGTATTTTGGACCAGCTAAAGTTTTTCAAAGGCAATACGTGAAGAGCTAATAGGATGTGCAACACTCTCCAGGAAGAGTGCTCTCTGGTGTCTGGCAGCGATTTGCCTTTTAACGGGGGGGGGGGGACACTCAGGGTTCTCCTCCTCCTGGGTACACAAAGTAGGAGAGCAGAAGGGGGAGCTTAGCAAAGTGACCTATTTCTCCTCTTGACCATCAGTCGAAGAGTCACTTTCTTTGCTTCCTCTTCTTTTTTTCAGACAGCAATCCCAGTAAAGGGAGACATGAACTACTTTTCCTCCTCCTTTCCATGCTCTGCAAATCCATGGCAAGAGAAGCAAGGAGAGAGAATGGGGATAGAACATTTGCCATTCCTTTTCTTTCTGTTTGACTCCCTCTTTCTTGGCAAGAGAAATAGGGAGAGACATTGTGGGACCAGGTCTCTTCTCTATTCCAGATAACATCTCTCTTAATGGTATTTGCTGGTCTGTGGCCATAATAAAGATTGATTGATTGATTCTTAATGTCAGGCTCCACTTGCAGAGAGGGGATTATTTCATGGGGTTGAAGAATTGAAAGCAGAATACCCATGGTTCTTGGCATTTATTGGCACCAAAGGAGGCATTCCCCACCCTACTTCTCTCCCCTCTATACTTCTTATGAGCAGAGAGCCTCTATTTTTCCTTATTGGGAAGACAAATTAAGAATTGGAAATGTAACCAGCAGGTTTTTTTTTTTTACTGGAATACTTTTCGATACAGCATTTTAATGTCTAGTATTGTCTAAGAACATTTCAGAGCTGCTGAGCAAAAGAGCTCTCAAAAAGAAAAGAATGGAGCATCTACTACGGTGACCAGAATTATAATAAATTATGTACAGATAAAAAAAATTGAGATTCTTAAATGTTACACAAAACAATAGGGCAAAAAAACTAGAACTATAAATAGTCTTTGACTCATAACCACTTCTCTAAAAATTGTTCGTTACAATGGCACTGGAAAAAGTGACTTATGACCAATCCTTGTGCTTAAGACCACTGCAACAGTCCCACGATCACATAATCAAAATTTGGGTACTTGGCAACCAACATTTACAACTGTTGTAGTGTCCCAGGATCACATGATCTCTATTTGTGTCTTTCCCAGCAGGCTTCTAACAAGCAAAGTCAATGGGGAAAGCTGGATTAGTTTAACAACTATGTGATTCAGGGAACTGCAATGAATGCAGTTAACAACCATAACCAAAAAAAAAAAAAGGTTGTAAAACTGGATGCAATTCACTTAACTGCCTTGTTTTGCAATGGAAATTCTAGTATCAATTGTGGTCATAAGTCGAGGACTACCTGTATTTTGATTGTGGATTTCTCATTTTTGACAAATTGCAGTGATGAAAAACATTCTTTTCAGACAGATATCACCACACAATTGTCTCATTTAATTTTATTTTACCATTCATTTTCTACACGCCATTAAAATTATATAGTTATCTAGAATTCTTTTTGGTAGATGAGTTTCCCTTGGAAAGCTGCACTGTCTTTGGAAAAAAGTGTTCCAAAGACAGCACCACTTTACAAAGACAGCAGAGCTTTTCAAGTGCTGTCTTCAAAAAGAAGGAAAAAACAGGAAAGTAGGAAACATTTGCTGGAGAAGCTGGGTCCAAAAGAGACAAATCTGGTGCAGGAAACTGCGAGAGAAAGCAGCTGGGGTCTATGACATTTTGCCATGGCCAACTTGCTATGGTCAAGTACCATCAAGCATTTGTTCACTCCTCAGCCTGCCCTAGTAAGCATCAGCAAGCAATCATTCACCCAGCTGCTTGGAATGGCCCACTTGCCACGGGACAATAGTTACCCTAATATCAAAGAAATGGTGGAATAGAATAATTAAAGAAAGGATGCCAAAGGAGGGACTGAATGAAATGTGAATGACAAAATAAAAATATTTTTTTATTTACTTTGAATAATTAAATTGAATTTTTAAATTGTCTTTCGGCAAGTTGTCCAGCAGCGAGTTGGCCATGGCAAGTTGTTCCGTAGCAAGTTGGCTTGGCAAGTTGGCTGTGTTAAGTTGGCCGTGGCAAGTTGGCTATGGTGAGTTGACTGCAGCGGGCTGGCTGTGGCAAGTTGGCCCATTCCAAGCAGCTGGGTGAATGAATGCTTGCTGATGCTTACTAGGGCAGGCTAAGAAGTGAACAAATGCTTGATGGTACTTGCTAAACCAAGCTTGGGATCACATAGGACTGTGGAGAGAAGGCAGCTGAGCAAATGAGTGGTTGCTAGCACAACTGAGACTTAAGTGACTGTAGGGCACTACCATGGATTGCACTAATAGAGGTTAAACCAATTTTGTTGTATACATGATGCACAATGACAATAAAGGCTGTGGTTGTTGTTGTGGTTGTTTTTGTTGTTATTGCCATAACAACAACAAAGTAAGTCTATTTTTTTTCCAGCCTCATTGTAACTTCAAAAGATCACTAAACAAATTGACGTAAGTTGAGCACTATCCATACTATACATTTTTTTTCTTAATTCCGCCATTGCAAAGACTGATAATCTTCTATGCCTGTAATAGTTGAGATAATGTAAAAATGCCCTTGCCCTTTTAAAGAAATTTACTACTTTAGAATCTAGATGCAATGAAATGTGTTTTATTCATTTTATTTCTTATTAAACAGTGTTGTACTTGAGCATGAAACTTGTATAAAACATTAGCAACTGAATTCAAATCAATTTTTTTTTTTTTGCAAACTGGTTTTAAGTCTTGTATTTCGCTATTAATTCCATGTATTAGGAAACAAAAACTAGATTCAAGAGAACAGCTGCTCCTGTTTAACCATCACAGCATTAGGTAAGAGAAAGATTTTCGTGTGTGTGTGTGTGTGTGTGTGTGTGAGAGAGAGAGAGAGAGAGAGAGAGGGAGGGAGGGAGGGAGGGAGAGAGAGAGAGAGAGAGGGAGAGATAGAGAGAGAGAATGTTCGTTCTTTCCTTTTTCCTGTGGTTTCTTATTAACACAGCTGGAATGGTTCCAAGATAAAATCCACAGAGAGAGTACAATTGATCTCTTGTAATAGTTAAACCTTTACCAGTCAATCTTAGGGATTGCTTAAAAACTTACCTAAAAACTGAAAATTGATACACTTTGCTTATGAAGCATTACTGCTTGAAAGCAGAAGGAACATTGTAATTTTATAACAATTAAGTTTAAAGAACCTATGGTTTCTACATGCTAGAACATGAAAACAGAGCTAAGTCAGATCTCATACAAAGTTATTCAAAAGTAAATTCCAATAAATTCAACTAAAATCAAATAAGTACACACAAATTGCTAATTCCGTGTTAAATCATATTTTCAAAAATAAGCACAATTGATAGTTGTATCCAATTTTTTAAAAAGCACAAATATGCAGAACAATAAAATACACACGTTTATTAATCCATAACTGTTTTTCCTTTTATATATTCTTTGTATTGTGATCAATATATGTCAGGCACGTACAACCCAGACCCACATGTGTAAAGTTCAAACTAGCTACTTTGTAGTTCTATACCTATTTCATAGGAATCCCTTCAGACTGGTAGCTTTCACTTGGGAAAGACTAGATAAGACTCAAAGGCTTTTTTTTTGGGGGGGGGTACCCAATCTAAATATTTTGCCATAACATTTTGCTTTAAAACATTTTGGTCTGATCTAGGACAGACTTTGCTCTTAATATTTACTGATGTTATAAGGTGAAGTGGTCGCTAAATGAATAGATGTATTAATCAATAAAGAATGGAAGCATAGGTAGCCCTCAGGTTACGATGGAAATAGGGACCAGGATTGCTGTCACTAAGTGATGTGATAATAAAGCACATCATGGGATAGCATTGCTTAGCGATCCCAATCCCAGCAGTCCTGGTTGCTGATGTAATCCCATGTCTGGTGCAAGCAACCAGATCCACATGTATAGAATTCACGCTAACTACTTTATTATATTTTGCCTATTATACAGGAATCTCCCCAGACTCCTTGCCATCTCTTGGGAACAGATAGATAAGGTTCAGTGGAGTTTAGGAGTGGTCAGCCCTGGATATCTTGCATCTGCGCAATGATTCAAGGCTAATCCCCTGCTTGAGACCTCCTCCCTCTCTGGCTGAGTGTTTCCTGACAATGGATCATTAAGTAGAAAAAGGCGAGAGTCTCAGGTAAGGAGCGCAGGGGTGCCATAGGGGGTGGAAAATGCTGGGGGAAGTATTTTCAGCAGTGGAATCCTTCTCTGAGCTTGGTTGTTTGCTTTCAGTTGTTTCATTATCTAGTTGGTAACATAATCAATATGAATAAGGTGAGGTTTGCTTCTTGTTTATATACAGTAGATTGTCCTGCCAATTTTGGTGGGGATGTAGTTTTCTGTTTGATAGTCCCTTGATTAGGGAATTGTTTTCTGTTTGTTTGCCTAGTGTTAATCCCTGCTTATCTGGGTATTGGTTCTTGGAGAGGATGTTTCCTTCTTGTTTTTTTATTGTCTCTTCTGAATGTTGTGTAAATATGGTTTATCTTTATATTTCTATTGATTTTAAACATATTTTTCAACAACCAAACTGGCTTCCAACACTTTAGAGTAGAAGAAACCAAAATTAAGAGCTATTATATAAAATTTAGTCTAAATTATTTGTAATATTTTCCTGAAATATCTTGTCCTCATATGCAACGCATAAAGCAACAAAATAACAGTAAAGAGGATAATGGGAAGACAGACAGAAATATAAATCACTAAACCGTGGTGGCGCAGTGGTTAGAATGCAGTACTGCTATTTTTTCTAACTGCTGGTTGCCTGCAATTGGGCAGTTGAAATCTCACCAGGTTCAAGGTTGACTCAGTCTTCCATCCTTCCAAGGTGGGTAAAATGAGGACCCAGATTATTGGGGGCAAGATGCTGACCCTGTAAACCACTCAGAGAGGGCTGTAAAGCACTGTGAAGCGGTATATAAATCTAAGTGCTATTGCTATAAAGGACTTGAGAAAAGTCTGTGGATGGAGAGAAAGAAAATTTGAAAACAGGACTTTCATAAAGGATTTTCGTAAATCTTATACATGTATTATTGTAGAAAGAACCGACAGCTTCAGTGGCAAGATCACATGAAAGAAAAATCTTTTTTATCCCCAAATTGTTATTTAATACAGATTAACAGAGTTGGAAGGGACCTTGCAGGTCATTGAGTCCAACCCCCTGCCCAAGCAGGAAACTCTACATCTGCCTCTACCTAGATCGAACTCACAAGCTCCTGATTGTGAGGCAACAAATGATTCCTGTAATCAGGAGAAACATCCAATAATTGATTTATCTCATTTACTATTAAGATAACAATCAGAATTTTGCACTTTTGAGAGTTCACCAATAGATGGAATGAAAACTGCCAAATTTACAAGCTAGATTCAAAAGATACACAGATATCTGAGATCATATTGCTAAAATTTAAAAGATAATAGAAAAGGTAAGTCCCCAAGATGTTTGTTTTTGCTTTATTAGTATCTTAAAGCTTTTGACTGCTTTCCATTACAACATATTGCAGATAGCCTTTGAAACATAAATTCGGGCTCACACATAAAGTTTAAATACTTAATGCTAAGGCAAGAATCAATGGAAAAGATCCTGATGCATGAAAAAAAAAAGGTGACTAAATACTATCACTGATGTCCACAAACATGAGCTTATAACAACACAAAGATACAGTTACTGATAGACAGAAATGAAGTCCACTGGGGCAATTAAAAAAACCGGCCATATCTAAGAAATTAGTTCCAAAAAGTGAGATCTTTTGTATGAATCAAAAGAATAGTCTTAAGAAGAAATGAAGTAGAAATGAAATTTTATTTATTTATTTTTGAAATTTATATGCCGACCATCTCATCACTAACATTATGGACCAGTTAAAGGAAAAGAAATAAAAACAAATAGACAAGATGTAGAAAATGCTAGGTAAAAAGAATGAAGAAAAAAACTGATATTTACTGGACATGAAAATTACTGGTCAGAACACTCTAGTGAAAAGAAACTGATACTTGATAGAGTGAAGAAGAATACTAAAGTATGAAGTTATACAACCTCTAAAACAGGCCTGTCAAACTGGCTGGCTGTGGGCTGGATACGTGATGTGTATGCCATGCCCACCGCAGCTCAGCAAAGGCAAAAAATATCACAATACATCATGATCCGTCCCATGATGTGATCAAGTATGACACCCGTGCTCTAGAAGCTTTGGGCTATGATTTTCATAATCCATTATTATTGCGAAGGCTGACTTGAGCTTTGAGAAGTTGAATTTAAGATATCAGTGCAAAAAGAAAAAGACAACACATTTTAGAAATAATTCAAATAGAAATTGGCATTTTTACAATCTGAACATATATTTTTATTAATCAGTTTAAGTAATAAATACCTACCATATTTAAAACACAAACAATCATTCTTTAGGATTGTGCTTTCATGCAGAAAACTGATAAGCAGCACTAATAAATCCTAATGTATTTGAATGGTACATTTATAAGGCTTCAACTTTCATTTTTCAATTTTCACCCAAATGCATTTGAAAAAAGTTAAGCCATATTTGAAATAGCAAATGTGATATACATTATGCTCATATGTTTCTGAGTTGTTGTTTTTTTCTGTTTTTAATAAACACAAATGTTTCTCAGATACACATACTTCAAAGCATGAGTTGGGGAAAATTAAGTTTGACTTGTAGTTCTTTTTCTGAAAAAAACTAATATTCATTTTCTTTCCTTATACCAAATGTTTTCCATTAGGGAAAAAAGAAGGTAGAATTAAATTGTTTTACATATCTGTTGCTTAAAAAGTATAAATACTATATATTATATACTTAAATTTTGCTGTCCTGTGGGTTGTTTTTTTAAAAAAATCCAGTGTTTAATTTGCCTCTTAGAACACTCCTATTTTATTTTATACTTGGAAATAACTCTCACTGTGTAATGAAGTTTATTCCTACATAATACTTATATGATTTGAACCTTAAATACAGTATTTATAGAGGACGTGATACAAATATTTCACTTGTTGGTTTCTACTTCAGAAATTCTCTGATTTTCTCAATTCAGTGTAACTTTATCGTTCATCACCTATGTTACAAGAATCTCATCAGATTGCTTGCCTTCCCCTGGGAATGACTAGATAAGGCTTCATGGATTTCAAAGGAAGTCATGTTTATGCTTTTTACAGCTATGCAATGACCCCAAGCTAGGCCTTTGCTTGACTCCCTCTTCCAGCCTAACTGGCAATTCTCCAACATACAGGTACTTTATCATAAGAAAAAGAAAGCACTCTAACATAACTTGGAGAAGTTTATTTCAATTTATTTAATTACATCTTTAACAAGTTAAATTCATATGCTGCCATGTTCTTTTTAAAACGCTGTAGAACACTTACAGTATTATGCATATTTATCAAGTAAGAAAAGCGGTCATAAATATTAATGAATGTAATACACACCATGATTATTAATATTTTAAGTGTTTATTAGTGGAATGCAAACATTCCCTTCAAAAATGACTCTGGTCAAAAGGTCAAAAAGAAAACAAAAAATCCTCTACAATGTCAGAAATTTGCTGAACATTTATTGAATAAACCCCAATATATATGATCACATTGATAGACTAGATTATTTACTTGGGCAACCTAGTGAGGTAAAAGAACAATAGATTTCACTGTCTGTCAGAAATCAATTTCAAAACTCTCCTCAAAAAACTATTTGCTGGGAGAAGCAAAAACAATTCTACTTCCAGAGCAGTAAGGTTCACAATGGCAGCTATACCCATTTTCAAATATAGGGAATATATATATAGTCTTCTGAACCTGTAAATTCATAAAATATATGTGTTTTATCATGATCTTTCCCATAAGAAGACATCATTGTTTCAATGACTATATCTAGTGCTTGCTGACCACTATCAACAATCCTGCTGGAAAGTCAAACATTTCATATATCTTTTTCATTACACAAGAAACTGAAACAGTTTCTGTTTTTAAACATGTCATTAAACTACACATATTCAAAGTCATATTCTCCATTTCTTTACCTCACTATATGTCCAAGTCTTAAAATGACACTTTTGAAGAGCTATTTTTTAATTTCACTTACCTACTGTATCACAAGGCTCATCTTTATGCACACAGAAATCCTTCCTAAAATGGGGATGAAAAAAAGGCAAACTCTTAACATTCTTCACCAATAGTGTTAAAGGATTGCAATCCTACAATACATACATATGCACGCTATGTAAATATAAGCATTTCTGTTTTTATATTAAAAGGTTCTTTTGTAATAATAAAAGAAAATAGTAATTCAGCGGATAAACTTCCTTTGAATTTTACAGTAGTAAAATTTGCAGTCTAAGATTAAGAGTATACTACTCTTAATCTTAGACTACAGTAAACATTGTCTGGGAAAACCTGTCTTTTAGGCTTTGTAACCAAATAATACACTTCTAATTACTGTAGGTTCAAACTTCATTGAGCATTTCATGTGGCACTTTCTCCATTCTTGTGGATGCACAGATTTCAGTTTTGCTATGTGCTGTTGCTATTTCCTTGTGAATCTCTTTTGAAGCCCTTCTGGTCGACAAGCCCAGCACCTAAGCCACCAAGTCCCTCTTAATAATGAGGAAAAGGGGAGGACAATGTCTTGCTTCCATTATTAAATTACTCTGTATATCATGGAGGCTACACTGGGGCAGCATGAGGGTTGTTCAAAATAGCAATAGCAATAAGACTTAAATATTGCTTCATAGTGCTTTTACAGCCCTCTCTAAGCTGTTTACAGAGTCAGCACATTACCCCCAACAATCTGGGTCTTCGTTCTACCCACCTCAGAAGGATGAAAGCCTGAGTCAACCTTGAGCCGGTGAGATTTGAACTGCCGAACTGAAGCTAGCAGTCAGCTGAAGTAGCCTGCAATACTGCACTCTAACCACTGCACCACCTCGGCTCTTATTAAAATATTGGATAGTAGATGGGACCCTTAAGCTGAGATCTCTTTCACCTCAAAAGATGCTCTGAAGTGACATACATTGTTTTAAATTTGTAACTTCTGAGACAGTCCTTTCCTGATCCTTTCTGATCCTGTGAGTCTAATACCAAAAGAGACCAAAAAAATTTCACTTCTACTTGGACATTATTGTACTCCCTCTGTAAATTAAATAACTAACATGTGAAATAGTTTCATATATGAAATCTGGAAGCATTGATACAATACTGTTCATATATGTTATACTATCAAAGAAGCTGGTCTCTTTTGCAAGTGGTTTATCAAGGTCACCAAAGATTTAACAGACCTTTATTCAAGACGAATATAGTAAAGCTTTTAAGAGATTTATGATAGGTTTCTAAAGCTTAACTAATGATAGAAAAGTATTTCAGGCAAGAATGGGCAACTACACTGTGTCATTACCATAAATTATACCTTGTTCATAAAGATTTAAACCTATTAAATACAGCACTTCAAGAGGTCCTTCAGGGCAATTCAAAAATTGAATATTCAGCTCCTAAAGATAAAACCTATAATTACAGTATATATGAATCTCTTCAAAGAAAAAAGAAAAAAGGCAGTCAGATACATAAAAATATATAAAAGGAGAATGGGAGTATATATAACGTATAACAAGAAAATGCAGTGTAAGAAAATTGCAAAAGAAAACTTTTCAATGAATTTCAATTGAACTGAACACAGCTAGTTATTAAGGTTTAATTCTATTTGAATAACAATATTTTTAAATATTTATTTACTCATTTATTTGTTGTATTTATAGCCTGCTCCAATTAACAAGGATTCTGGGCAGGCCGTAAGTCATTAAGTAACTTAAATTTACAATTTAAGATAAAATTTAAAACAATAATTATACTTTAAAGTAATACTTTTAAATCTATCTCTGTTATTGTTAGTCTTAAACATTCTGTCGAGCATCAAGCTCGACACAGAGCCTTACATGGAGAGGGTTGACAAGCAAGCATCCAGAAAGACCTCATGCAGCAGAACATGGTGAAGGGGGGTGATGCGATTAAGACAACACAAAGGTGGTGACGGGTGACGAAGTATGGAAAAGGGGGAATCTGGACGACAGGCATTCTGTCAGCCTCTGCCTTTACTGCTGTGGCTGCCATAGTAATGGGAGGGGGGAAAGCTAGGTAGCATGGGGGGGGAAGCGTGCTGGAGGAATCTGGAGAAATCGAAAGCAATAGTTAAGCCACCGGACTGTATCTTTGAAGCTGCTGTCGGGCCAACAGTCGTGGCATTCCTGATTGATGACGCTGCCAGACGTGTGCTTCCACCTGACCCCTGGGAGACCTTTGGATTGGATGATTTACGGTGGACAGTGGGAGGGGATGCTTTCTATATGCAATTTTTGCACCTATTGCCTTAGATTCTGCTTTCCTTGGTTGCGTTCACTTCATTTTCTAGTAAAAGTACCTTTCTCTATAAACAATGGAGTTGGAGTCATTCTTTCCTGGACTTTGAAGGAAGCATACCTGACACATTCGGACGACAAGCGGTCGGAGGAGCGAAGCCGATGACATCATACACCCGCGCCCGCAGCTTCACGGGAGGAGGGAGTGAGCGACTGATTCGAATGCACTACAGCTGCAACAGATCCCGAGGCCAATAAAGCCATCATATAGCCAACTCCGAATTTGAGCTATATTCACAGCCCCAGCGTTTCCTGTAAGCTACCGCTTATCTGTGATTAAACCAAGTTGTGTTTGCCGTTGCCCTTGTGTGTGTGGTGCATGACTTGGCTTCGGGACAGGTGGTTCCAGAGACACTGAGACATTCCACTGTCATCTGTCCTACTAACTTAAAATCAGGCCAGGTATAATGCTTTATTGAAAATTTTAAAAGCTTGAATGTGTAAATACATTTCAACTAGTAAAAGCCTACGGTCTATGAGACCTAGAGACTATTAAATTATATATCAATGACTCAGACTGAACTTATGATTATCCAGGCATCATACATATTTTTATTATTGTTTGTCACACAGTCATCCAGATGTTCAGATTGAATTTGGCATTTTTGTCTGCCTATCGTATCTTTTCCAAGGACTTGAGATAGGCAGATGTTGTTTGAGGGTATTAAAGATATTGTTTTAGGATGAGAGTTGCCTTTTCCAATTGACTGATAGTGATTTTGTCAATGCTGTTAGTGTTCAAATGATGCTCCAGGTGGTTTGGGATTGCACCTAAGGCACCTATTACTATTGGTGCTATCTTTGTTTTCTTCTGCCACAATCAATCTACATCTATAGGTCTTTATATTTTGTGATTTTCTCCAATTCTTTCCCTTCTATTCTGCTGTATCAGGTACTACCCTGTCCACTATACAGATTTTTTTGGTATGTCTTGTTATATCTCGGGTGTTATGTGGCAAGTGCTTATGACTAAGAGATGGTTCTGATAATCGAATGTGTGCAAGAATAGCTACTTGTGGATTTAGCTCTGATCTGACCTCAAGAATTAGAAGTATCCAATTAAACCAACCATCACTTATATATACAAGATATGGATTCCCTTGAGATGAAGGAAAATCACTACAACAGTGGTCTTGGTGCAGGCAAATGGTATAGAGGAGAGACTGAAAATAAAAGCTCTTTATTGCAAGATATGACCAAGTAGTGATCAGTTCACAGACTGAGGTTTTAAGAAGCAGTTTTAAACACAGTTACTTGTAAATCTTTTCTTTATCAGTAAAATAACTGCCTTTCTGCTGGTTAAAAAAAAAAAACTATTGCAAAGAAACAAAGTATGTCCTATATTTGAGTACACATTACTTCTAAACTGAAATAATTCAGCTGCTGAAATTCTTGTAATCCTTTTCATCTCAATACATCATGTTAGAGAACACTGTGAGAATTTTTCATGGCAGAATTATTTTTGGTTGTGTTAGCTGCCAAGACTCTAGCATTTTATGGAACTCTCTCTCCCTTGAGGTGGATTCAGTCCCCAGGTTAACATTCTGTAAGCAAGGTTATATTTTTCAGAAAGCCTTTGGACTGCAGTGGTCCTAGGTGTTCATCCCTCTATAATTAATTTTGGAGTTTATTATTATGTACTGTATTTCTATTTTGTGTCTTGCTGTGTGTATAACTAGATAACTCCTCTAGATAGGAGCAGGTTATAAGCATTTTACATAAATAAATAAATAATGCAAATAATGAAATAATACAGATAGAAAACAGGCAAATAAAAAAGTACTGCAAAGTACACAAAGTACACAAAACTAAGATATTCAGAATTCTCATCTGGAATCAGTTAATTGAAGAAAAAAGTTGCCCCCTCAGGCAAAATAAATGAAAACGGTGACTAACAAACAAATCAGATGTAATGAAATTTCCGCTCCAAAATGATCTTCACCAAATCCATGCAGTGAAAATATAGAAGGGGAGAGG
Organism: Pituophis catenifer annectens; assembly: GCF_029215685.1. Taxonomy (NCBI): domain Eukaryota; kingdom Metazoa; phylum Chordata; class Lepidosauria; order Squamata; family Colubridae; genus Pituophis; species Pituophis catenifer. The sequence goes on from NW_027256882.1 coordinate 239,257,209, forward strand.
GGGGAATTATCCCTCCCTAATCTATTGACAGAAGCAGTTTTGTCTGTAGAAAGATTTCACTGGAACAGAGTGCCTAAAATTTTAGTATGAGCTTCAGAATCACTAATATACAAGTGGAAAAATTGCAATGTACCTGGTGATTAATACAGCTGCATCCACTGGTGACACATTTTCATTCCAGCTTGTTGACATTTCTAAATGTATGTCATTTTTTTTACCAAATTCTTCATGTTGCCATTTGCAAAAGCTCTCCAGCATTTTTTCACCATGATGTCCAATATACATCTCTGCCTGAAAATTATAATAGTTTAAGATAATATCCCTTAAATGAAAATATTTTTTGCAACAAAACTTCCAAAAACGTTTGGAACAAAGTTTCAGAAACAATATTGTTGTATTGCATTCACAACAATACTATTTTCTTCTCCAGTCTTTTACTATATCGTTTCCTTTAGATGTTTTGGAGTTCTGAGAATTCTCAGAATTCTGGTAGAAAATTCCAAGAGTCAGAAGACCCAAGAATATCGATATAAAGTTAGGTAAATATAAATCCTATGTGTTTAAATTTTCTATTGTTGAAATATTTTGATTTGCTGAGCATATCTTGATCAACAGAATCAAACTATTTAGAAGACTGTTTAACCTTAATGTATTAGTTCATTAATTTAACCTAAATATATTAATTATATTTATTTTGTAAACCCAAGAGATTATTGGGTTATTGTTGAGTGGCATTATGCCTAAAATAGAGTGACTGGCCCCAAAGTTGTTCATCTAGCATCTTGCTTAAGGAAGAAACAGAACTGATTGTCCCCTGGTTTTTAGTCGAGCACCTTAACCACTCTGTCAAATTGACTTTTATCCCAAAGGTGTTTTTTCAAGAGGCAACTGGACTTTCTGGTTTTTCTTTGAAGACGTTTCACTTCTTATCCAAGAAGCTTTCTCAGCTCTGATTAGATGGTGGGGAATGAAAGGATTTATAGATTCATCACCATCCAGTCAGAGCTGAAGAAGTTTCTTGGATAAAAAGTGAAATGTATTCAAAGAAAAACCAGAAAGTCCAGTTGCCTCTTGAAAAAGCACCTTTGGGACAACAATGACCTGGATGACTAAAGAATCCCCATAGAAAACTGGCTTTTATATTATTATATTTTATATAATAGATGTAAGTGTATTTGTTCGAAATTCAAAAGAATTTGTGTTTGTTTCAGCAGACAGGCAACTAATAATATTACCTGTTGGATGCCTATCCAAACGAAAGTGTCATGTCATAATAGAATGCTCAAATACATTTAAAATGGAATAGTCCTTCCATTTAGTATTATAAAAATAAAAATAAAATCAGTTGAATATATTTAAGCATTAGATTGCTGTGACTGGGGCATTTTGAATGGTTGAAAGGGTCGAAAGTTCACAATCAAGCCTCTTTCTCTGCATTTACTTTGTTCAATCTAGCTGCAGTAAATCTCTTCAGAGCTTTCATTCAAATAATTTCTAATGTTTCTTCCTGGCAACTAGTGAAAGGGTCACAATCCAGCTTCAGGTTGCTATCACCTGAAAAGGTGGCCTGCAAAGCATCAAGATAAACTTCAGGGAAGAAACATATTTTCTCCTTATGCAAACAACCTTTTCTACCCACCCCCATCCCTACCATGTCTGCATGGTCAAGCAGTGGAATTAGTCTTAGACTTAACCCTATCTTGTACAAAGTTTCCCTAGAGAGAAAATAAAAAGGAAGTCTTCCAAGAATTAAAAAAAAAAAAAAGGATGTGGGGAGAGCCCACATCCCTGAAAGAAAAAGTTAAAAAAATATATACAAAAATACATTGACAACAGGAATGGAGTTCACCTTTCTTAAATCACACTTTGGAACTTGCAAGTAAATCATAACAGACTAACCCTGTAGGGCCCCAAGAAAGAAGGAACTGTTTCTGGAGCATTAGCTAAATTGGATGGTTTTGTACAGCTGTAATTGATATATTATTCCATCAATGAGAACAGGGGAAAAAAGCTAACTCAAAATGAGAATTGACTGGTTTAAATTATTATATATGAAAGATGGGTCAAACAGTGATGTAAAGGTTACTGTTCAACACCGATACTGTATCAGGTTCTGGGAAATGCAGCCATGCTATGAAATTTTCCCCCTTTTGACCCTCTCTGAAATTGCTTAAAAGCAAAGCAGTGTTTTTATTCTTTAGGAAAGGTCAGCAATCTATGATTTTCCCTTCGGTTTCACTTTTATTTTAGGCCACTGCCAATTGCAGATTCTTCTATCAATCTTCGCCTTTTTTAGTGTACATGGAAGAGATAAATGCAGTACTTTCTTACTGGAGTGTCATGAAGCAGAACAAGCTTGGTCACCCGAAGATTCATTTGAACGCCAAGGCTCTTGTGCTGGAAAAGATTAAATACCTGAAAACAAAAGAAATACAGTAATGTAAAAATTAATAATATGACAAATCACAGATTGTTTGAGGCATCTTCTTAAAATTCTGTGGATTACTGAGTTGTTTTCAATGTTTTCCCAAATAATTACAACATGACAATCTATTCAGGACACAGAGGATTCTACAAAAAACATGTATAGTTTATGTTTGTAATATTTTCTTCATATACTCAGTCTGTTGGCAGTGAGACCTTAGCATCATTGGCACCTCAGTTCAGTTTCATTATATTCTTATCAAACAATATATAGTATTTTATATTTGCAATAGTAGAATAAGATACTGAATTCAATTTTTTCTCAATATACATGGCAATAATAATGAGTCAGGATAGTAGGAGAAAAAACTGGCTATTTTTTATGATCTATACATTCCAAACTAACAGTGGACTTTATGAGATGATGACTTTGTGCTGGATCTTGTCTTAGTGTCAATGTAAAAGTACCAGCTATGATTTTTCCTCTTTTCTAATCCTCCTAACCAGAAGTGGGCTGTAACAAATGATTCGCCCAGAATCAAAAATGTGAGCATGCACACGGCATCGAAAAAACAGCAATTATATAGGATGGGATAGCCCAGTCACTGGTCGGAACTACCGGTTCACCCAAACTGGTCCGAACTGGCAGCAGCCCACCTCTGCTACTAGCTCATTATTAGGCTATATTCTCTATTTTAAGTAAGTTGTATTTAAACTTTAAAGTATTATTTTGCTGAAAAGATCTATATTTTCTTACCATATTTAAAATAGTTAAAATAAATCTCCTAGCAGCATCTGCTCCATGATAAGAAACCATTGTTGGATCTGCAATCACTACAGTCTCCACGTTATATTCTTGAGGTAATTTATAGGAGTATCTCTTTCCTCGTCCATTTTCTGTGCCTTTTTGACCCCTGACTCTCCTTTTCTCTGCAATAGAAACAATAGAATTAGTAGCCGGAATAGTGGAATAATACCCTGTTAGAGTTTGCAGCAATCCAACCAGCACACAAGTATTCAGCAGGATTCATTTATAAAAGAAACTTCTTTATATACAATACCATACAGCAGAAGCCAGAACCAGAACTCAGAATCCAGAAATACAGAATCAATAATCACAGAAGCTATATATACAGAGAAGCAACAATGCAAGGACAAACCAACTCTTTTAACTCCCAGGCTCCAAACTGTCTGAGTCAGCAAACAGTTCCCATTGGCTGACCTGTTGCCAACCGTAAAGCTAAGCCACGCCCAGGCTTCAAACTGTCTGTGTCACCAAACAGTCCCCATTGGCTGACCTGTTGCCATGTCTATTCCAACTCATGACCCTCTTATACACTGACAAACCCAAGGAGGGCCAAGTTTAAAATTACATTTAAGCATGGAACATTATATTATTTTAAATTGGCTGACCTGTTGCCAACCGTAAAGCTAAGCCACGCCCAGGCTCCAAACTGTCTGTGTCACCAAACAGTCCCCATTGGCTGACCTGTTGCCATGTCTATTCCAACTCATGACCCTCTTATACACTGACAAACCCAAGGAGGGCCAAGTTTAAAATTACATTTAAGCATGGAACATTATATTATTTTAAATCAGAAGTGTCAAACTCAATTTCATTGAGGGCCGCATCAGGGTTGTGTTTGACCTTGGGAGACCGGGGTGGGCATGGTTGGGATGGACGTGGCCAGTTCAACATCACTTGTGTCGGGCCTGCCTGTCGAGGCCCGAGCGCTCTGCTGGAGAAACAGGGTCCCGAGATCCGTTTTTGGCTGCAACAGCCTCCTGCAACCCTCTGTCAGCAAAAACAGAGCTAGGGAGGGCCTCACGCAGCTGGACCATGGCCGGTCCTTCGCTGTTTCCAGGACAGACCCATGGGCCAGATCTAAGCACCCCATGAGCCAGATCCGGCCCCCGGATCTGAGTTTGACACCTCTGTTTTAAATTATTATAGCTCAGGACCAAGCTTTTTCAAATAAAGTATTTTTAAAATGGAGCAACTTTGAATTCCATACAAAAAGTGTAGTATAGAGCCAATTACTAATTTATTATTTAGTAACAACTCGTTTAGATTTTGGGTCAGAAGTTTTCTCAAATATTGCTGGTAATGGTACAAATGACAACACAAGTGTAAGTGTAATATAATATATTATATTAGAATAATATAATAGAATGTGAAAAAATGTTTTTATTTTGTTTATCTTAGATAGCCTCATTACAGGACATATCTGAGTTAATTAATCATCATAGCTTTACATAGTTGTACTGATCTGTAAACAAATTGCAAAATATAAGACTAGTAAAGATAGGTTTCAAAGAACTACAATTAGATAACACAAGTCCTATTCAGGTTGCGAGCATTTATTTTAACTGATAAACACAACTTGAAAACCTCAAGGAAAATCATCTTGACCAGAAGAAAGTTGTAAAATCAGAAAACAAGAGTCCCATTCCAAAAGGGAGTTAGCTAATAATTTGTTCTATTAAAATCCTGGCACAACATTGCTTGGTTGTCTTACTATCTTCAGTTAACTTTAATTCCAAGTAAAATAAGTGTTATCCTTTGTTTATAAATGGAGGAAAATGATGTACTGTGATGGCAAATTTCAGTAACTTTACTTGAATATGCTTAACAAAACAGATCTAAATAACCATTACTGAAATAAATGAAGTTTTGTTTAACTTTCTACTAGTAGATCAGAATTCTCAGCCTGGTACTCATCAAATATTCCCAGAATTAATGGTAAATATGCTTATTTGCAATCTTGAAAGTTGAAGTTCTCCACTTATGGAAGGCACCAAGCTGGAGAAGACTGATTTTAGGAGAAGGTAATAGGAAACTCCCGTAAAAGGAGTCAGACAAACAGAACAGTGAGAGATGAAGATTTACATAAAATACATATTAAATTAAAATATATTAATAGAAATTACATTACCAGAAAAAACACCACAGTATTGACTATGAGAGGTCGATTTTTCAGAGGGTCTTTCATGTATGGATCTTTTATGTCTGCATACCCGATGCGCTTGACCAATCACAGCCAAACTATGATTGAACGGCTCAATAAATATAAAGTCGTCGTTCATCTGCAAAAAACCAATCTGCAGGAAAAACAAAAACAACAGATTAACAAGATTTTGTCATGCTATATAGAAAATAATATATTTAGAACTATGTTTTAAGAATTGTATCTACACTCTACTAAATGACACTATGTTGGGATTGTTCTGTTTTACGAGCTGATCCAGCAAAATCAGGTGCCGTAGCTTTTAGGAAAATATGAAAATATTAACTCCTTCATTTCAAAACACTAAAGAGTTTCACTTCTTTTCAAGAAATGTGTTATGTATTAAATGTGCTTAATGTTTTGAAAAAGAAATCAATTAAGAAAGCAGCTCAACATTTTTCTAAAGAGTAACACACCTCAAATTTCTGGATTTATGTATAGACACACACATAGATACACAGAGGGAGGGAGGGGGAGGGAGGGAGGAAGGGAAAGAGAGAGGGGGGAGAGAGGGAGAGAGGGAGAGAGAGAGAAAACCTTTCTCAAATGATACTTTCCATATAGAAATAATCTTTATATGAGGAAAATCAGTGCAAATTTCGGTGAACTTTAATTACATTTAATTTGTTTATATGGGATTTTAAACTTGAAAATTTCTCTACTGATGGTAAAAAAGTACTAACACCATAGTTGTAACCTAAAACACACTGAGCTCCTGATATCAAAATAATTGCAAGGTTATAGAATGTGATAAAGTTTCTGCTAATATAGCACCTATCCACACCCAAATAATGGGGTGGGGAGGTATCTTATTGGGTTTTTAAACTAACTCAATATATGTATATTTTTGATTCCCAAGGCAAAATATGCAGTTGTAGAATACATTTTTACATAAAAATCTGAAATCTTAACGAGAGAGAGAGGGGGGGGAGAGATCCATTCATTTCCAGTAATAATTCTTATAATGTTACAAACTGGATTGTATGTAAATACAGCCCATTGTAGTACCTTAGTATCAACATCAACACCAACCAGAGGCCCCAGTAAGGTCACTAACAGGACATGCAGGGAATTGCTCCCTTGTCATTTCCCCAGTATTTTATGATCAGAGGTATAGACTCCTGCTTTATGATTTTAAACAAAATCTTTTTAAAATTATGTAAACTACTGTTGAGTTGGCCATTACCAACTCTTGTAGTAGCAAATACTATGCGTTAATTAAATATCTGAAGATGGTTTTGCTTTGAATTTTCTACTAACCATTACTTTTCAATAAATGTAAAAGAGAGAAAAACCTCTGTATCCATTTTCTCCACATTATACAGCTTATTGTCTTCTTCTTTTTTATATAATGAAAAGAAACTTAACATGTTTTACTCTTTCTACTTGTAGAAGATTCTCCTGACTATTAATGCTTTTAGTTCTTTTATCTGGGCATTTTCTATTAATCCAACTGGTATTTGATATAGCTGAGTTTGCACAAGGAAGATTCAGGTTCAAATTCCTGCTCAAAACTCACTGGGTGGCCTCTGACAAATCACTGATCTCAGTCTCAGTATCTGATGGAATCACTGGAAAGTAATGAATACTTTAACATTATAAATAACAAAGATAAAACACATGTTATAGAGAAAAAGATGTCTTCTTGTTTTTACTTAAAGGGGAAAAATTTACTTAAAAAGGAAACATTGCATATGGCAACTTACTAATGAAGAAAAAGATAAACTGTAAAATTTAACTGTGTTAACATAGTCATGGTTGATGCTATATTTCCCCAGATGTTCTTTAAAAAACCAGTAAAATCACATTTAAGATCCGTATTTATCTTTCTATCTACCTATCTCCATTCATAATGTTACGGCAGTAGCAAAACAGGCATTCATGTTTCTCTAAATCATTCCAAACAAAGCACCCAGAAGACATAGAGTGAACACAAACCATAAACTCTAATGAAATAGTCAAGATTCAGCCAACTTTCCTCAGATTATATAATAAAAGCAAAAATGCTGCTCTGTAACATTTGAGAAGACTAAAGAAACTACACATAAATGGTAATGAGTACCTCTGTATTTCATTAACTATTCTTCCTGAAGTACTTGCTGTATTGCATTTGCAAACGTTCTGTCCATCTGATCATGTCTTTTCCCATATTCTTGAATAAAGATAATGCATTGTATCTTATCCATATTAACTCCCTCCTTAAAAGACTGAGAAATTTTCCACTGACTACACACAATAAATTCAATCCATCCCAAAGTTTGTATTAAATGAAGCCACCATAAATACAAGAATATATGCAGTCTATTCAGACAATTCTCCTACAACCAGGACTGTCTGGTTCATTTCTGTTTAAACTTTCTTCTAACATTCACATCTTCTTTTTTAAGCTGCAAAAGTGGGTTACAAAACCATAAGAAATGAGGATTTTAATATGTAAATGTACTCCAATTTACTTTTAAGAGTCAGGAAGTGTAAATGAATGAAATCAAACAAAAATAGTATTCAGATACATCTGCTATTCTATATTATAGATCTCTCAAATTACATCTTTTATATATTGTACCATAAAACTCCATTTAGAAGAAATGGATGTCCATTTAATTCAAATGTATTTCATTGACCTAATTTATGTCATTCATCTAATTATATAACTGATATTTTTATGTCATCTGTCAAATTACATCATCTATATCAAATTATTTCATTGCTACTGCTCTATAATTATACAAATGATGAAAATAGATGAAAATGATCAAAAAATTATTCAATCATTTAAATGACCTAAATTATCACAAATGATATACGTCAAATTAATTCTCCAGCATACTTCAGGAACAATGGAATTTATTCTTTTCAGGTAATGTTCAATATAAAATTTTGTTCATTAAGGTTAGGGTTAAGGCAATCCACTGAATCAAACTTTTACTGTATTTGAAATAATTTATAATATAATTTTCTTCTCAGTAAATTGAACCTTCTTTCTGCTTCGTTCACATTCACATCCACTTACTCTAGTGTGTATTTTAGTGTTATTTCTTGTTCTTCATCAGTTAATTGTGCCTATAATACTAGGAGTAAACAGACTGAACACAAGACACATATAGTAGGGATTTGCAAGTATGCATTTTTTAATGGAAAAAATTATTTGAAAATAATTATTTATTTTGCTGTTGTGTTAAAGTTCATAGTACTCTGATTAATTTTAATCCCTTTTCTAGTTTGTCACACGTTGAAGATGAAGCAAGTATTTTAGCAATCTCTATTTTATAATATTGTCTCAAAATTCTTCATACATACTTTCCCTAACTAACCTGATATTGTCAATTCAGCTTCAGTTATTTGAATATTTGCTTCCTTTCTGTTACTTAATGATTGCAATATAGTTTTTCTTCTTTCAAAAGTTGCATACAATCTATACCTGAAATGTATGACTGAATGGGTTGAGTTCTTTAAAATCCTTGTGTTACCTTTGCATATGGGGCGGGGGGGGGGGGAGATTTGCAAAATTATGGTCTAGTGAGTCTGACAGGAAACAGCTATTGCTTTCCATTTGACTACCAAAGAAAATGAATATTCATACAATTTATAAAATCATCCTGTAATTGTGGCTTGGCAGTGCATCAACTGGTAGTTTAGTTTAAGCCATAGTTTAAACTAACCATAGTAATCACAAAAAGAGACAACACCAGACATAATTTTTAAACTGAGGAAGAAAAAAACATGCCACTCAGAACAATTATGAACAAATGAAAAGTATTATTTCTATATGGTCTACTTTAATGCAGTAGATAAGTATATTTTTTAAGGGAGAAAAAAATGTCAAAATATCAATTTTTAAAATTTTAACTGAATTGCATTATTGTATATTGCCTTTGTTATTAATATTTTTAGATTAGATGACCAGCATCTCAAATTACATCTGGAAAGAAATTGGAAACCAGTGCAGTTCATGCAACAAATGGGCAAATCTATGGGATCTCATTATTGTGTGGACTGCTGCATTCTGGACTGGTTAAAGTTCCCTGGTGGTCTTCAAGGGCAGCACCAGGTAGAATGTGCTATCAGAAGGATTAAACTTTTTCTTCTTCCTTGGTTTGTTTCCAAGCTGGGACTAAAACATACCAGATAATCAATAAAGGTCAAATATACAGTATAATATTTATTCATCTAAAGTTGTTAAATTGCTTTGGATGGGCAGCCATACAGGTTCCTGGCCTCTCTTTTTATAAGGTTTTGTAGTTTGGAGATTTAGCCTATCATTATCAATGGAATGGAGTGTGTTAGTTTATTACAAATATTTCCTTATGTTGGGGAGGGGAACAGATGTCTTCCTATTTATGTTACACAAATGATTTTTTATCTAGAGATAAAATAGAGATGTTTTCCTATCCATAAATAGAATTAAGAAACAGATAAATAAGAACTTAGAAACTGTTCAAACATGCATCATCATTTTATAATATAAAGAGATAAAGCTTTCAGTTCATCTGATCATAGAACACAACAGTTTTCAAGGAGAACAAAATAAGAAATGATACACCTAGCAGAGGAAAAGAATAGTCAGGCATCTTTTTGAATTCAATTTTTGGTGCCTTTGTAGATAAATCTTTATTGACCATTTTTATTGACAATTGTAATACATTCTGTAATATATTCTGTTGAATATAGAGTTACTGGACTAGTCGATAATACAATGAGGCATAACTGCACATGAAGTATGTGTCCCTTAAATAGTCCCTAAACTCTCTTCCTGTAGTTGCACTACACCCTGCTCCTTACTACTGAGAGGAAACCAACTAGATTTGCTGCCAATAATAACTCTAGAGAAACTAACTCTACTACTGGGGAGACAAATGGCATTCGCCTTCCTTCAGTAGCTTTCAGGTGATTGCACATAGATCTTAGTGCTTTTCTCTGGCAAGTTTTAGGGATCAGGTAAGTGTTTCAGATTCAGAACCTGAACACACTGGCACATGAAATTTAGACCATTCCTGGAGGAATGAAAGAAAGAAAATACCTTGGTAGAAAAGGTACTTGAGCAAACCTAAATTCAGCCTGGATCAGTTGAGCAAGAATCTCAACTAGGAAAGCACCTGAGATCTTCTATGGATCCCAAACTATGAAGAGTAAAACAATACAAATCAAACTGTCAACTTCCAAAAAATGTGTGACTCAGCATACAGTTGTGCTGACAGAGCTTTAAAACAAATGTCTGATCACTATGTGAGTATATTGAATTTTCTGGATGAACTGGAATGGAAACTAACTAGTCTTAGATGTTCCTGAATCTGTGATTATCTGTTATGACTCTTTTGGTTTGAAAACTCAGCTTTTGTGCCAATGTTTTTATAAAAGTTACTTCATTTTACTTCAGTTAAAGATTTATAACTGAAGCTGGGGGTAGAGAAGTCAACTGCTAGCACAGAATGATGGGAGATAACATTCTCACCTTTCTGTTCCCCTCTGCAGAGTTGGAGTTTTCCTTCCACTCAGCAATATATCAGTTTCACAAAGATTAGATTAAACAAATACTTGATTCAAAAAAATCTGCAAATAACAACAACAAGAACAAAAAGACCCAATAATTCTTTTAGGATTCATTTTAATATCCAAATTCCTCTCTCTCACAACAATCAAATTCAACCACGACTGCAACTTTATAATGTATGATGAGGATATATACACAGATAGATGGAATGAGATGGCTTGGCTTATACAATGATGTGTTGTTGGTATATGATGCCAGAGTAATCATTAGTTATTATTAATGTATCAAACATAGTTTGATATAGAGAATTTTAAAGATTCATATTCAACTGAAGCATGAACATTCCCTCTTAGAATTAATGGATAAACAGTTAGAAAAAAACCATGGGATATTATTTCAATATATGATCACAGTAGCGAGATTACTGTATACATAGAGATGGAAAATTTTAACACTCTCTATTATGGAGCAATGGCTGGTGACAAATTTTGTTGAAATGAATAAATTAACTCCTGTGATTAGAGAAAAGATATGAACTACACTTATTGCCAGCTGGAAGCTTCTTATGAACTTTTTGAGTAAAAATGAAAAAAATGTACTAGTGACATCATTTTGATAATTATAAAGGATAGATTATAAAAAATAGAGTAACAGATTTTCACTTTAGGAAGAGAAATTAAAATATATCTGTACTATACTGCTGTAAAGAATATCAGGTCAATAGTTTGTACTTTTTTCTTTCTTTTCTATTTTTCTTTAACTTTTTTTCCTTTTCTTGCACCTTTTGTTTTTTCCTCTGATTTCTTTCTTTTATTTTTCTTACCTTTCATTAATTTGTGGTAGCTTTTATCCTCTCGCTTAAAAGTTTTAATAAAATTAGATATGAAAAAAGGAATGAGGTGGTTTTGCCTCTCATCCCAGTGCTTCCCATGAGATAGTCTCCAAAACTGTCTTCTCATAACCATGTTGAGAGAAACAAGTATAATGTTACCAGCCCCTTTACTCCAAGAAAAACTTGTCTCCTACCAATTAAACCCTTTCAGAATCTACCCCCCTCTCATAGTGGAATTTCTCACACTCACTACAGGGCCAAAAAAAAAAAGATACAGAGCATTGGTGAAAAGCTCTAAAGTCTGCTACTGGTTTGCTTTGCGCGTGCATGCGCGGTGTGCGCCAAATGTGTGTTTTGCGCATATGCGCACCGCAGGCACTACCACGCAGTGCTGAAAAATGAGGCATAAGAAGCCTTTTCTACAGTAAGTAGAACAGCAAGGGGGGGGAACAGCTGTGCCACGTTATTTAGATTCGCTAGAAAGCAGAATTTCCAGCTTTCTAGCGAATATAAATCGTGCGACACAGCTGATCGTCAGAAATACTGGTTCGTCTGAACCGGTATCATTTTTTTACTACCGATTCACCCAAACCAGTAGCTTTTATTACTACCGGTTTGGGTGAACCGGTCTGAACCGGTAGCATTTCACCCCTGCAACAGAGGTACTCCCAAAGAGACAGGAACAAAGGATTACAATTGTCTCTAATTATTCCTGTCTCCTGTAGCCACTACCCAGCACAGAATTTTATTTAAAAAACCATGACTTCTTATCTGTAAAATGATCCAGTCCATAGACTTTTGCTCGATACAACTGGGGTCAAATTCACTTTTCCGCGCTAATGAAAATCAATGAATTTCCTCTAACGCACTACATATTAATAAAATGTAGTAACATTAATTACTATATAGCGAAGTACTTCTCATACCAACTTGCAACTTTAAAATGACATTCTTGCCTTCAAAGTTCATAAGAGAATGCTTTTTCTTATCTTTCATGCCAATTGAAAGGGCCTGGTGGCTCAGCAGACTGATAGCATTGTGATTAACACCAGCTGTCTGCAATTACTGTAAGTTCGAATCTCACCAGGCTCAAGGTTGGCTCAGCCTTCCATCCTTTCTAAGGTAGGTAAATTGAGGACCCAGTTTGTGGGGGCAATAAGCTGACTTTGTATAAATATACAAAAGTATGAAGGCTATTGCTTAACACATTGTAAGCCGCCCTGAGTCTCCGGAGAAGGGCGGCATATAAATCAAATTAAAAAAAAATTGGGCAAAGAAAGAAAAGATGAGGTAGCTGGATATGGCTAAGGAAGTTATCTTTAGTATGCACAATATTTTTCTGGCATATGCCTCAGTATTTTCATAAAATAATGTATTTTCAAACTCAACATGTCGATATAATTGTTCTACTGGGGATCAGCTCCATTCACATGAATGGGATGCATTCTAGCAGAACTAAAAAGTAATTCAGCCAAAACCTATTTAGAATTAGAGAATTTTGCCTCAATGGAAAGAAGATAAAATATGTATTTGTCAGGTCTGAATATACAACTATCCAAACTTTTGACTAGTGGGATTAAATCCTATATCATGACTAAGCAGCAAAAAAAAAAAAGAAAAGTTCAGAAAACAGCTCAAAAAGCCAACATCAAAATAAAGAAGACAGCTGCCTGGATATATTGTTTTTGTCAAGGGAATTGTTTCACTTGCTTGTAAAATTTCCTGAGGCAAAAAATTAGATAACTGGCAATTCTGTAGTGATTACACCAATGTTCCAAAAGTCAGTTAAATTATAAACTTATCACAAACAATGCCAATTTTATGTGGTGGCAATAACAAATGATAAGTGGCACAAGGAATGATTAACACATGAATGTGCAACATTAGAAACAAGCTCCATTGCAATTTATCTGTAGTTAACGCTTACACTCAATCAGTCTTAGCCTGACTTGACCTAATTTTAGGTTGAAGATCTGGTAAGAATCCAAAGAAGCACAGCTGAGGTAATTAAACGAACTGTTGAAAGACCATTACATTTTAAAAATGAAGTCTCTTATGAAGTTGCTCAGGGCACATTTCTAATGTTCTAAATATTAAATACATTTAAAATACAAATTGTGATTTAAGGATTGGGTGAACCTTCCAAAAAGTGTCCAAACATTTATTTATTTCAAACAATATTTAAAAAGACAAGGCAGCAGCCAATTAAAGCCAAAGAAATATAGCTATTATGGAAAAGAACTTCAATCAACAATTTTGCTGATTTTCTACAGTTATTTTATAATTGAAAATGCTTAGTTGCTAAGCATTATATAAAATATTTCCTCCTGATGTTTTCATCAGAACAAATGCTAAATAAAAAGTGTCATATTATAGACACTTTTCACTTGAAGTGAAAAGCCACAACAAACTTTGAATTTGCTATGTGGACATGCAAAATGTAAAATAATCAGATGTAAAGATGCAAGACTTCAGCCTGTGTATTATAGTTTGTATTTAAGTGACCTATTGCAGGCTACATATTTAAAAAAATAAGCAGGGAGATAAATTAAGATTATTTTAATCTTAATGAAGATTAAATCAAAATTTGATTTAAATTTAATTTTAGTTAAAAAGAACTACAAAAAGAACTATTAATGACGCGGGAAAACACCCGAGATTTTAACTTTTTATATATATAGATATAGATATAGATATTTATTAAATTTTTGTTTATTATAAATTTATTTGCCATTCATCTAGCCACAAGGTGACCGGGCAGTTTACAAGCTTAAAAGCAATAAATCTATAAAATATGTATGTGTGTGTATATATGTATATGTATATATGTATACACACACATATATATTAGTAATTAAATTATAAATTATTGCAAAAAGCAAAAGGAAAAGGAAGTAACAAGATGTGCAAGTTATGAGGCAAGATCTGCTATTAGTCCATCAACACCTCCAGCATGACAATTTCCCACAGGGCCCCCAAACCAAGTGGCAGAGCCAGGTTTGCAGGCCCTTAATTCAGAAAGGTGGGAGCAGATTTCACTCTGCGGAGGAGAGATGTTCCAAAAGGCAAGAGCCATGGCAGAGAAGCCTTTTCTGGACTCCATCAGCCGAAATTCCTTGACTGACAAGATCTGCAGCATGTCTCTTCTACCAGTGAGGGTGGGTCGGCCTATCCCATTGAGATGAGATGGATATATACTGTATAACATATACCAATCCTTCATATCAAAGATTGCAATTTGGTGGTGGTGAAGGGTTCTAAGAGCCTAATCCCAACATACAACTCTGAGAGCTCTGAAAATGTGCTTCTGTTCATTAAATGGCTTTCTTATTTATCAAAACATTTTTAAGCCATTTAGATTAAATCATTAGTCAATTCTGTGTTTAATTTATTATAAAATAAGCACCTAACAATTTAAATATTGCAAATTATAGAAAAAGCATAGATTTTTATAATTTGGGCAATAACTTATTTAAAAAAGAAAAAACCATTATCAGAATAATTTACACAAAATTATGTAGGTATAATTTGGATATGATAATAAAAAAAAATGTTAACCTATTTTAATAGCCTTTCAAAATATCGGACAAATGTTGCCACCATCTGAGCACATATATAAAAAATTAAAATAAAAAAATCATGAAATTAGTATGAATTCTAAACATTATATTCCATTTTTCCCAAAAACTAAGAACTAAGTTAAGTTTCTCTGCCCCTCAAATACAGAAGCCTCTCTTTTCCTAATGGTCAACAACCACAATTTTCTAGACCTCATTTTTATAATCTCCTGAACTCCCGTTTGCCATATGGCCAAAATTTGATGGTATAATTGACAAAAATCTGAAGAGGCCCAATAAAAGTATAAGTCCTAGAATAAATGGGAGATATTAAATTAACAAATAAATGTGAATAAAATCCCCTACACCCATACAAAAATGAAAAAAAAAAATCCCAACTTCAACTAAATATATTATGTGTTCATGTCCATTTTACATTTCCCCCAAATGTAAATAATATTTAAGAGTTTACCTTAGGAATACAGGTAGTCCTCGAATTACAACCACAATGCTTAACGCATTGTAAGCCACCCTGAGTCTCCGGAGAAGGGCGGCATATAAATCAAATTAAAAAAAAAAAAAACAATTGAGCCCAACATTTCTGCTGCTAAGCAAGACAGTTATTGAGTTTTGACCCATTTTATGTCCTTTCTTGCCACAGTTATTAAGTGAATCACTGCAGTTGTTAAGTTAGTGAATCTGGCTTCCTCGCTGACTTTGCTTATCAGATGGTGGCAAAAGATGATCACATGACCCTGGGTTACTGCAACCCTCATAAATGTGAGACAGTTGCCAAGTGTCTAAATTTTGATCATGTGACCAGGGGGATGCCACAATGGTTGTAAGTGTTAAAACTGCCATGTCACATTTTTTAGTGCCGTTGTAACTTCAAACAGTCACCAACTGAACTTTTTACTCTTTTTCTACACTGTATAAAACATTACTCATCTTGAAAATACCTAGTTTGTCTATAATATTTAATCTTAATCATTCTATTGTATTTTTTTCTGGTTCAAATGTGCAACCTCTTGTTTCCAATTTTAATGTTGCTTCTTGCCTCATTTACTTTACATCTTGCTTTGGCTAAGTCTTTCCTCTTTCTCCTTCAGTTATCACTGACTACATACATACATACATACATACATACATACATACATACATACATACACACCAGTGGTGGCTTGCTCCCAGTTCGGTCCAGTTCTTGCGAACCAGTACTAACGATGGCAGGAGGCTCCGCCCACTTGCCCAGACGTCATCATGAATGATCTGCGCATATGCAGAAGCGCGCTCGCGAGCGATGCAAACCCGTAGCTGAGGTAAGTAGAACCCACCCAATACACCCCAGAGAGACACAACTGTACATACATATTCTTGTTCAAAACCTTTTTTCCCATATTCTTACTTAGCCTCTCTTAAGTTGTAGATATGCCAATTGCTCACAAATAAAGCAAGGAACAGTACTTTTTTGTGCTTTACAAAAGGTTTTGCATATGTTTTCATGGCTCATAATTCAAAGTGACATTTTATTCTCATTTATTTCATACATCTTTTCCTTATTTTTTAAATATATGCATTATTTTGGCTTCTGCTCTTGCTTTCTCTCTTAACATATATGCCCCCTAGTCTATGCTTTTTGATCTACACTTTTACAGCCAAGTCTCATCATGTGCCTGAATATTAAATGAAAACTTGCTAATTTTTATCAAATAGTTTCCAGCCAATTTTGATTTCTTTTTGGGTCCTTCCTCATTTCATTATAATCCTCTTTTTTATTGCAATCTTGTAAGTTTATTTAATTTGCATTGCCTACTTCTTGAGTCACGGTACTTAAAAACTGGTTCCATGTAATTATCTGTTACTGATATATAAACCGAAACTAATGATGACAAATGGAAATATGAGTTTATGTGTTTTGTATTTTTAATGATAATGCTAGAAGTTATGTTAAATCAATTCAACTCTCAGTAAGCAATAAAGTTTACATCTGTGTCACTTTAGATCCTCAAAGTTATTCCCTGAATTTACAGGCAACATAAATCTGTTTCTGTTTCCATTTGATATTTCTATTGAAGTCCGTGTACCTACCCATTTTGAGGTAAATCTAGTAGTGCCTGTCTAAACATATCTATCTGAACTTAAACAAGTGCTAAATTAAAGTAAACAAAGAAAAAACCTTTTGAACTCTGTGGCCTTTCAGTAAAAAAAATAGCTCATTCAATTTCCATGCCCTTATGAACAAAGTTTTGCCTTGGAATTTTTACAATTGCAGAAGTTTTCATAAAAGTTATATGCCAATATTTACTATTCTAAGAAAAAACAGTTCCTCTAAAGAATTACTAATGTTGGACAGAGAAACAATTTCATCTTTTTATAATCCCTGGATAATACTTTTAATGGATTATCCCTGGATAATCTTTTAATAATCCCTGGATATTACATATTTTTTAATCCTCTTTTATAGCCAAATGGTATTTGTTCAGTTCTTTTGATCAACATATTTTATTGTATGTTCTTTATTTTAATAGAAAATGTATTTTTAAACTAGTTGAGATTAGAATGTCAAGGTATGTTCTGACCATCTATAGACACAATCTATAATAACATGTGCTATACCTCAATGTATTTAAGAGAACTTGAAATGTATCCATCTCATTTGCAGGAGGAAAAAACCCCGGATAAAAGCAAAATCAAGACATTAAATTAGATCAGGGAATATTTTGTTAAATTCTATAAATACAGCAACTTCCCATGTGGATCTCTATTGTCATAAGCAACACCAACAAATATGATAGCATATAAAAATCGTCCAATCTATTACTTCTTTAACATATGTGGGAAAACTGCAATTTGTGGGACAATTGAAGCTCCTCCAGCAACTCAAGATCATCTTGATGTAATTTAGCAACAAAACGATAATTTCTCGATGGTGTAATTTTCAACTTAATGTTGAAGAAAACTTTAAGAGGAATGTTAGTGAAATTATTCTATGAAGCCAGCACAACCCTCCCTACATTTAAAATCTCTCAAGTCAAGTGAAACTGACCATGAAGAATTTGTTATCCATTCTAGACGGGCTCAGGCCATCCAGTTTGAATGGAGGAAGCTTAAACTTATAAACTTTTGTACATGACTAGAACAAAGCATAAGGTATTTTGGTCTTGTATAGCAGTGAATCCATATTCTAGAAAACCTAAAAAAAGGCCCGGTGTACAAATTCACTCCAATTATGAACTGCATTCCACAGGTTTGAATGATGTTAGTATATCTTTCTGCCCAAACTAAATGGTATGAATCTAAACAACCAAACTAAACCACGGGTCTATATTTTATCTAATTCTCTTTATAAACTTTATCAAATCTGGCAATTCCACAAAACTTAGTAAGAATAAATTGAAATAACTCAGTTCCCACAAAACATTGGCAAGCTATATTCAATGTTCTTCGGGAGAAACCTAATTCTGAAATACAAGCCAATGATGTCTTCATAGCTGTAGCTTTATTCCACAGATTACATCCAGCAAACCACAAGGAGCAGGAAATGTTCATTTTAAATACCATTGGCTCACTTCAGGCTCAAAGCCACTGTCAGCAACATCCTTATTCTATATAGCTTTACATTAATAAGCCTAAATAGAAACAGTAACTGCCTTCTTTTAAATCAATCCATACTTTTGCATGTCTCCTGTTCGTAGGATTTTAGCCATTCTATCTACTTACCTTTATACTTCGTGCAGTCAAGAAACCTGTACTATTGTTATTGGATCTAATTCTAATTTTCCTTAAATCTGCTAAAATCATATTAAAAATGTCTGCCAGCACCAAAGTTCTATCTACGAAACCAGGATTTCAGAGCACATGAAAGTGGTCACAGAATCCCACAGTAACTTGCCTTACATATGAGCACAGTTTGGTGTTAATACAGTACAATACAATACAATACAATTCTTTATTGGCCAAGTGTGATTGGACACACAAGGGATTTGTCTTTGGTGCATATGCTCTCAGTGTACATTAAAAGAAAAGATACAAGTACAAGAGCTTTAGATTGATAAGATTCCTACTCTAGTTGATGATTAGAAGCCTGGAAGCTTTAATAACAGTTTCTCATTATATCCAGACCAGAAATTTTAGTGTTAAGAAATCAAAACCATCCATCTTAATTTAAAGGTTTCAATAAAGCACAGTTAACTCTTACCTTCTCAGACATCCCCCCTTGTACTAATAACATAAGAGCAAACTTGATGTGAAAAACAGGCGCTGATGGAAGGTTAAACATTCCCAGCCTACATTCTTAACCTCAAATGTAGTATCCTTAGACTTAAAAGAAGTAAAAATAGAAGCTGGCAGAATATGGTACACATTATTAATCACATCTAATTCAGCTTTATATTTAAAGGACAAAAATATTAATAAATAATTGGCTAATACAATATAGTGTCTTTACATTGTATAAGTTTATGACATGTACTGAAAAGGCTGGAATTAAAGAAACTAACATAGAGAAATAGAGCACTTGGATTATTGTGATTTCTGCATTTAAGCAGTTATACAAGCAAAAAGAGTGTCAGTACTCCTCAATAATGGATAGAATTTAAAAAATAAAGAGAAGCTTAGTGTGTGTGCTCAAGCAGTGTATTTCCCTGCCTTCAGGAAAACAATCAGAATTACCCATATTAACTGGTTCTCATGCAAATCATTTCTCAGGATGGGTTTTCTGAGGTCATATTCATACAAATCAGTTTCCCCAACACTAGTGTTCTCCAGAGGTATTAAATTACAGCTCCTGTAGTCCCCATAGTTTTACTGCAGTTTAACAAGGATGAAAGGCACCAAGTTGGGGAAAACTGATATGCACTTTATATCCATGTAGCTAATACCTGCTAATATCTGATCTAATTATTTTAGATGTGCAATACAATGGGCATATGATTTTCTAAAATCCAACTACTAGAACAACAAGCCATTTTCTGTAAATTCCTTGCAACATAGTTCTAAGCAACTGTAACCATGCCAACATGTTGAAAACAAGCTTATCTATGTTATATTGTGGAAGTCAGTGGAAGATCTATGAGGCTGAGCTTGAACATCAGATACCATATACAAACTAAAGGAACTAGTCATCCCGCTTTATGCCCTGATTAAGTGCTTCAAAATACATCTAGAAATGTAATGAACTGGAATAGACATTCACATCCTATGAGTGATACAGTTTGTGATCATTATAGACCTGGAAAGAAGCAGATTGAGAAAGGTTGTTCCAGAAAGTTTGATCAGAAAACTTAAAATATCCTTAAGCATAGGTTCAGGCTAAAGGTCCACTTTAATCTTTTTACAGTGATGGAACTAATGGAAAATAAATAAGATCTTCATATTGTATTATTAAATAATCATTAAAGTATATCATTAGTGACAACAAACCTGAGCATAAAAAGTATATGAACATAAACAGCTATAGATGTTTAATAGGAATTACTACTATCTATGTTTACTTGATGAGAGGCAGTTTGTGTAGTAGTTAAAGCATGAGGCTAGAAACTGGAACGCTATGGGTTCTAGCCCCACCTTAGGCACAAAACCACCTGGGTGACTCTGAGCCAGGCACTCTTTTTCCAGTAAGCTAGCCCTAGTAAGCTAGCAATGGCAAACAACTTCTGAAAACATTGGCAAGAAAATTGCACAAACTTGTCCAGGTAGTCACCAGGAGTCAGCATTAACTCAAAGACACAAAACAAACAAATGTTTATTTGATATTACTTGTTCAATGGATTTAACATTAAAATGGATTAGGCTTAAATCAAGAACTTTTGTATGCTTATAATAGTGCAGATGAAATTAACAATTACAAAAGTTAATTTTAAAATGAGGACAAAGTGCTTTCCTTATTTTAGTTATAGAGCTTTGAACATCGAAAAAGAAAATGGCAAAGAAAAATTAAAGTAAATAATAACTGGGGTAATATGGAAGTAATATGAAAAAGACCAGAGATGGAACAATAACAGTGGGAAGTAAATTTTACTGCAAAGAGCAGATAAAATACAGGTGAAGCGGGAAAAAATACTCACCAAACCACCACAAGTGCTAAAGGAAGCGAAGGATCCAGGATGATACAGCACAGATCCGCTATAGTAACAGGCTCTCTCTGTTTGTGTGTGGACCAAATTTGGGGTACTCTTTTCATTCAATAGTCGTTCCTCCACTGCAAAACCTGGTGCTAAGAAGCGACTGTCCCTCTTAAGCAGCAGATAGAGCTCCTGAGCGAAAGCTGGTATTCTCAGCAACATCTCATCATCATCTTCTGGAGGAGATACAGATGGACGAGATGGTTGCTGAGAAGTACCATTAGATCCCTGAGGAAGTGGAGACCAGTGATAGAAATCCTGAGATTCATATTCATCCTCTGAAGTTTCCCGAACTGGAAGTTGCTGGTGCTGGTGGTCAGATGAGGAGGAAACTGAGCGGATCTCACGAGAACTGCCCATTCCCTGAGTGGATGCAGAGGTAGCATTAATATTGCTGCTGCTGTTCCCACAGTTACCATCAAGACTGCAGCTGCCTCCTGCACCACTCCCTCCAGTGGATTCCTGCTGGCTTCTACTCCACAGGGCTGGGTAAACAATCTCCCACTCTTCAAAATCTCCCAGAGGTTGCAGACCTGCAAAAATTCACGCAGATTGAAATTTACACACTAAATCACTCCCAACTATAAGAGTTGCCATAAATGGATGTCAGATTTAGGACCCATCGGTATAATTTTGATACATCAAAATGACATAACAGCATTGATCCATACTGCTATTACCAATATAAAATCAGTTTTCCTATGTATTCACTGCACCGCTTTATATTAGTTGGCTCGAAAGTTGGCTATTTTTAAATATATGTTGTATGTATATTTTAGTTTTTGTTAGCTGCCCAGAGTAGAATTGGTGAGATGAGCGATTATGTATGTATGTACCCTGTTTCCCCCAAAATAAGACATCCCCTGGCAATAAGGCCAAGCGCTTATTTCAGGGTTCAAAAAAAATATAAGACAGGATCTTATTTTCGGGGAAACATGGTATGTATGTATGTATTATGTATGTATTATGTATACACATACAACTACATGTGTGCACACATATGTACAAAATACCTGAAGACTAATGTGCTTTTCTCTTATTTTATTTCCTTTCACGTGCGCAATGGCCAAATTGATCAATGATGTATAAAGGCGAATATCTCCTCAATGGTAGTTTTTACATTCTGATGATATTAGCAGAGGCTAACGAAAGCTAAATGGATAATATATTTTAAATTCCGGAGATCGCAATGTCTCTCTTCTTTTATAGCTACACCTGGAACTTGTATTTTTAGGATATATACACACATACAATACATACACACATACATACACATCTTAATTCAATATTGTGTAAAAGATTTATTTATTTATTTATTTATTTATTTATACAATGTGTCCCTGTTTCAATATAAAAGGATATTTTTAGAAATCTGTAAATAAAGCTTGAAGAGTATCCACAGCTTCTAATTGAATTAAAAGATAGGCATCTCATCTTACCCATTTGAACAATTGTAGTCAAATAATGTGGTAAGGAAGAATAGTAGCCTTTCCCAATGTGATGTCCCCTAAACTATGTTGCTGGCTGACATTTACAGGCCACCATCCATATTAGACTGGGAAAGGCTGTTAGAAGTCCCAACTAACTAGTCAGTCCAAATCTCTCTAGTATCATCAGAAGTAGCCTCTCTTTCAATCTAAGTATCTCCAGCATAAAGGATAGTTGTTATAGGTTTAAGTGGCTGAACACCCAGGAGTTTTTCCTACATTATCAAGGGACTGCACAAATTTGTAATTTAAAAGGCAGACTACAAAAATATTTGCCAAGCATCTATGTGAGTTTTAGGGATAATAAAAAGTAAAGATGCCACCTGATGGCAGAAAAAGGATTAAGAGGGAAGGGAAAATTGATTTACTCAAACTTTTATTTGTTTTACCAAATCAAGCATCCTACATAGATTAGGATTATGGATAAAAAAAACTGTGTAAAAAAATCTATAATCTTTCGTTGTATGTCCCATTCCTAAATTAAAGTATTTCACTGATTAGCCAATAAGAATTCAGTAAGAATACAAATGACAGTAGAAATTCTGAAACATCATATGTATAAATAGTTATAAATTTATAATTCAGAACATTAATTTGTTGTACATTCCGTACAAAAATATTTAGTGACGTGGAACTTCTGTAAATTGTGGATTTGTGCACAAAAGAAAATTGTTTTATGTGTAAATCTTTGATGTTTAATATTTGAAGTGCTTAAGAAATTTTAAAAATTCTTAAATAACCCGATGAAAATGTTAGCACACTGCATACAGAAATAAAGATAGAAAAACTATTCTCTTGCTGGTATTGGAACAGTCCTAAAGAAATAATACAGTTTATTAACATTTGACCTTAGTCATTCTATATTTTAAATCAGAGAATACTGCCTCAAAAGAATATATGATCTGTTTCTTCAGCAAAGGCAAATAAGACTTTATTTTGCTTCTAGCAAAGGCAAACAAGATTGGCAAACAGAAAGAAATTAATCCAATCAATATATCAAAGTACAGATCCTATATATTTCAAATGTCACAGGATTTTGGGGTGTATTTAATCTTTAATGGGCAATTTTTGCCACTTTGAATTATTCATCAAATAAATAAATAAATAAATTGGGGTGTATGAGAACTAAAACTTCATAAACATTCTCATGCAGATGTGAACCAAGTAGTTCATCCTAATGGAATAAGAAGATAGTACTTAGCTTGATTACACTCTGGAGAACTGGAGACATATCCTTGTAAAGCATGTCCTGTCAAGATGCTGCTGAATGTTGTTTGATCCTCCAGAGTACTTTGGCAGTCATTTGAAGAAAAGAAGCTAAGTTTGCTGTTCAATATCACAGCATTCTCAAGCTGCTGGCAAATTATTTCTGAACATGTGCAGGGTGTCTTATAAATTATATCCTCTCCTAGCAGTGTTTAAGTATTTGATAGATAGATAGGTAGATACCGTTCAATAACAGTGCACCGAAATGCATGTTTCTTTAAAAGAGCCTTGGTAGTACAGTGGTCTAAGGTACCCTGTTATTAAGCTGGTTATTAAGACCAGCTGCTGCCTGCAATTACTGCAGGTTCGAATCTCGCCAAGGCTCAAGGTTGACTCAGCCTTCCATCCTTTCTAAGGTAGGTAAATTGAGGACCCAGTTGTGGGGGCAATAAGCTGACTTTGTATAAATATACAAACGGATGAAGGCTATTGCTGAGCACATTGTAAGCCGCCCTGAGCCCCCGGAGAAGGGTGGCATATAAATAAAAAAAAAAAAAAACACCTTCTACGAACTACCAATAACGATACATCTCTGCACGACCCCTTTGTGTCACTGTGCTTCCTTATTACCTTGTGCAAGGCTCTTGGCAATCACCCGGGGCCAGAAACCTCCCAAGAAAGGAAAGAAGTTCCGATTATTAAAGCAAACACCATTCAAAACGAAGCACCAGGACTCACCTGAAGTGATCCGATCTGACAGGAAGCACAGCTGATAAAAGATGCAGCAAAGGTGGCTCAGCCGCCTTTCCCTTTTCGTCTCCATCCACGCCGCGGAGGTGGGCAGGGGGAGCGACCAAAGCACCCCCTTTTTTTTCTCTCCCGGCGCTTTTCTTCGAGGAACTTTTGCAAAAACCGAGGAAAAAGCTGCTCGCGCAAGACGCCGAGCCTGCAAAGCCTCCCTTCTGCCTTCAGTTTGTGGGAGGAGAGCAGAGAAAATAGCGGGCTCGGCAAGCCTCTTAGCAGCAGCAGCAGCAGCAGCTCCGCAAGTGGCACCAACCCCGAGCCTCTCCGCTCCGGTTCTCGAGCAGAGTGAAAGCTGAAGCCCCGACAAGGGAAGCCACCTCAGGGGGCCGAGTCAGGCGGCAGCCATGCCAGCAGAGGTCAACTGAAGAGGGCAGACTGGCTGAAGGAAGCCCAAGGAACCGTGCGAGAGGAAGAAGGCGCAACTTGCTTTGGTGGAGAAGCCGGGCGCAGAGCGCACAGGCAGAGAGGAGGAGGAGGAGGAGGAGGACGGACGGAGGGAGGGAGGGACGGCCACGCGCAATAACAGCGGCAGCAGCAGCAGCGGAGAAGTGGTGGCACCCCTCGCGCGCATACACACACACACACACACACACACACATACATACACAGAGAGAGACTAATCCCGGCAGTGGACGGTGGGCGAGCGGCGAGGATCTCTCCCTGGGTGGGAAGTGGGCGGAGGAGGACTCAAAGAGAACGAGCGGGCTCCCCAAACTCCTGCCGCTCGCTCCTGATTGGCTGCTCTGGCGTTTCTTATTTGCATACCTCTCTTTTCTTCTCTCCCCCCCCCCGTTCCTCCCCTTTCTCCTTCCCTGGGCCGGTCGGAGGGCTTGAGGCGCAGGTAAGTATTGGAGGGAGATTGGTGGACGAAGTCTTAGCCCTGGCGCGGTCCGGCGCAAGAAATCCAAGGACCGAAGCAACGTCCCCGTGAGGCTTAACGAGAATGGAAGATGAATTGTGAATCCGAAGCAGAACGTCCACTTATTACAGCCACAGTTTTGTTCCAGACAGTATCAACCTTGTGAACTCTCAAGCTTCCTCTTCCCGCTATGCATTCAAGATGGACAGTGATTAATATTGATATGTATATGTTAGGGTGTATATATATGTAAGTATATAGCATCTCTATATGTACATTACGTATACGTTACGTATGTGTACACTTTTCAGAGCAGGCAACAGAATTTCATTTTTAATGTGTGCCCACAGGGAAAAAAAATGACAATAAAGGTTATCTTATCTTATTAGCAAAAATACTTGCTAATTTGTGCTTTCCCAAAGGCGCTGTGAGATGTGCTTTTACCTGTCATGCTTGCACAAATCCAATTTTCTTGAAAGGAATTCTGGAATCTTTTGTCCATCTCAGACTTATACAGATAGTCCTCAACTTAACAACCATAATTGAGCCCAACATTTCTGTTAAGTGAGACATCGGTTAAGTGAGTTTTGCCCCATTTTATAATCTTTCTTGCCACATTTGTTAAGTGAATCGCTGTAATTGATACGTTAGTAATTTGGCTGTTAAGTGAATCTGGCTTCCACATTGACTTTGCTTGTCAGGAGGTCACAGCAATGGTCATAAATATGAACTAGTTGCCAAGCATCTGAATTTCAATCACATGATCATGGGGATGCTGCATAGGTTGTAACTCTGGAAAACGGTCATAAGTCACATTTTCCAGTGCCGTTGTAACTTTGAATGGCCAGTAAGACTAGCTGTACTTATAAATGTAACATCATCTTTCCTGCAGTATACCTTTGATAGGTTAAAAATTCATAATTCTTGATGCCCAGTCACAATCTTCTATAAGCAATATCTTCTGAAATGTGTACCCCTTTACATAGGCAATATGCAAAGAACATCATTGTTGTTAGGTTTATATTATTATATTGTTTCCAGGAGAATGAAAATTTTCCATGATTACATAAGTTAATGTATGTGGAATAAATGTAAATCTGAAAGAAAATTTAAATTTGCAAAACTGGGCCATCATTCTTCCTTAGTGTTTTGATACATGGTCTTGACACATATTTATGTTTATTCCACCTTGATTAGCTTTATAAATAACTGAAGGCAACAAACATACTTAATATTCCTTCCTCCTCTTACTTCCCCACAACAAACACCCTATGAGTTGGTTGGGCTGAGAGACGGACTGGCCCAGGTCACCCAGATGGTTTCATGCCAACGAAAGGACTAGAACTTCCAGTCTCCTGGTTTCTAGCTTGGTTAATTGCTTAATTGCTACACCAAACTGGCTTTATACTAAACTGCTAATAATATCATGCACTCATTTGTTCCTTTGACAAATGTGTATTAGAAAATCTTATGTATTTGCCTCTATATCATACTTCAAAATAACAAATCTGTAATGCTGTGGTGTACATGTGAATATGCATGTTCTAATACATAACTAAGTTTTTGTGTTGGTCTGAACAGGGGCCCTCTTTTTTACTTCGATAAGTCTATCTTTTCAGATATAATATGTTATTCACTAGGCCAGTTTCTCCAGTACTATACCAGCTCTATTTAGATTCAGTAAAACATAAAGCCCCACAGGCCATTCAATCAGTGGTGGTATTCAGCTGGTTCTATCCGGTTTGGGCAAACTGGTAGTGGCGGCTGCGGGAAACTCCACCCATCCACCCGGACGTCATGTCCCGTTTTTGACCCTCTGTGTGTGCGCTCACATTTACAAACTGGTAGTGAAGGTAAGTGAATACCACCCCTGCATTCAATATATACCTTTAGAAATGCAACATAACTGTAACAAACTGAAGATGTTTTATTCAGGAAAATATCAGAATTCAGAAGCAAGCTTTTATCATGTCCTGACTGGTTTAATACAGTATTTGATATTTCTTTATTGGGATGAATTTCTATCTCATTCTTTTCCTGTAGGAGCTGAAGACAAGATATACTGCTCTTTCTTCACATATTTTTCCTTAAGTAAACCTGCCCAATAGTCAGGTTGAGAGAGTGGATGGACCACATGAATTCCCATGGTTTTGGATAGATCATAGCCTGGATGTCCTCCGTCCAACAATTCAGATTTTCAAATTATTGATCATGAACCAGAACAAGGGAGGTTGCGAGCAAAAAGTGGAAGGGCATAACATTTTTTTATAAATCTAATCATGCTTGCACGGACAAAACATGATTGATGTCAAGCTTCACTCCAGGCTTTGTTGTCTGCTTTG
Organism: Pituophis catenifer annectens; assembly: GCF_029215685.1. Taxonomy (NCBI): domain Eukaryota; kingdom Metazoa; phylum Chordata; class Lepidosauria; order Squamata; family Colubridae; genus Pituophis; species Pituophis catenifer. The sequence goes on from NW_027256882.1 coordinate 239,285,338, forward strand.
CCCATGCAAACTTGCAAAATTTGATAACCCACTGATAACCTTTAAATTAATAAAATTGGGTGGTATATTGATTTCTTGCCCAACCTTGACCTTAGTGAAACCCCAATAAAGTTTTATGTATCAGGAAAGAAGGAAGGAAATAACTTCTTTCTTGTTAACTCACTATATTAAAAAACTGACTCTTGAGGCAAACATAATTGATTGAATTTAAAAGAAGAGCATTTCCCCAATAGTTATCAAAATAATTATAAAGAAATTGATATTTAAATGAGCAATCTTGTTTCTAATTTAAAAAAGTATATTCACAGTATGGAACTGTATTGCTTAAAATTTAGCTTCTGATCTCTATTTTCAATGAACACTTAAAATATTCAAAAAAGATTTATATCAAATACAGCAAATCTTAACAATAATCAATCATTAATGAAAAATTACCATAACACATTTCCTCTGTTGGCATTCAAACTTGGATCTTTCAAAGCAAGCAAACTACTTTTGCAAATAAGGTGTGAGATTAAAACAAGAATATTGCTTTCATAAGAGCCATAACACAATAGTAATTTGTATAGTCATCACACCAGATAATTCAATGTATGCTTAAGTTCATAACTTTAGAAAAAGATTAGCAATTTTTTAAAATCTTTACAGCAACAGGAGTCATGGAGATAAAAGTAAAAAAAATATTTGGAAAGAATATAACACCTTTGTTAATCTTCATAAAGCTCTCATCTAAATTTGCATCCCAAGAGCCACTAAAATCAATTAAATATATTTCTGAAGAATCTGGCCAGTATAGAATTGCACTGTAAGCCTGTATTAAAAAGAGTGACTCTTCTGTCAATATTTAAGCATGGATATAAAGCATGATCCCAAGGTTGTGATCCCAATTTTGATTTTTACCATAGCTTGCAAACACTTTTGTTAAAAAGCTTCATATATAAACAAAACTTACATTGAGAGATAATCTATCTGAAGTTCACAATAAAAGCAGGAGTGTTTTTTACCCGCTTTGAATGGAGCAGGGGGACTAAGCTCCACATTTCCATCTCAAAGCTTCCTAAAGATGATAATGACATAATGCCTAACTTTGCTACATGTTTAATCAACTAAGCTGCTTGCTTTCTGTGCCTTAATGTGCTTTTGAATAAGCAGCTAAGGTAGAATGTGTTGTTGATAACACCAAGCTCTGAATTTGGGCTGGTTCATACATGCCCTGTCAGATGTAAATGCCTTATTCTCTAATGTGTAAATAATGTATATATGGAACATCAGGGGTTAACTTATTTTTTGAACTTTAATGTATTCATAATTTACCACTCCCATTCCTGGCTCCACCCCTTGTATATATAAGGAGCCATCCTCCCCATTTTCATTGCTTCTATCTTGAATATTCAGCGAATATAGAATGCCTATTATGATTAAAGAGAAATATATTTAAATCTCTAACTTCTATTATCTTTATTGAGTCTGATCCTGAAAATATTGCAACAAGCTGGTAGCAGAGGATGGTTAATTGACTCAATAAGTAATTAAAAATGTCCAAGAAAGATAGGCCCAACACCAGGGCCTACAGCAAAGAAATAGAAACTGATCAAGAGACAATCAACGAATCCACTAATGCGATTTCGAGAGAATCCGAAGAATACACCACTGAAGAAGAAGAACTGATGAGTGAAAATAACGACCAGGAAGAAATCGAGATAGAAAATAACGAACTCAGGTCAGAGATATTAAAGATACTAAAAAGCCAAAAGAATGATGAAAGCCTCATCGCGGACCTCCAGGAGATGCTGAGAAACAGCGGAGCAGCGAGAGAGAAAAACGTCATTAAAGAAAAACCCAAAGACCAAAAAACTGTGAGTGAAATGACTACTGAGAAAATAGTTGTAAAAAAGAAAAGATGTGACATCGCGCGAAATTTTGAATGGCAGCCATCTTGGTTTCAACGAACTTCAAAAGAGATTGAAGCAGAGCCAATCAAAACGCTCAGTTCAAAATTTCTGGCGCGAAAAACGCTATCAGACGAAGAAAGTGAAAAAGAAGTCACAAACTCTTCAGATGAACCAAAATCAGAAAGTGAAGACGATTTAACAAAGTCTCAAGTAAAGTCAGCAATGAAAACGCTTTTTGCTGCTTTTGGGCCAAGATTGAAAATTTCCAAGACATCAACAAAGAAGCAAGAAATCAAACCGACAACTCAAGACCTGCACGCTCCCATCCTGACTTCGAAAACGACGACACCCGAGCCCAGAGAGCCATGCCAATTCCGTCCTACACCGCAGACAGAATCGAGTGCCAGCGCACACAAGAGAAAGAGAAGAACCGTCGCCATCACCAAAACCCCAAAAACCGAGCCAGAGACCGACTCATCTGAAGAGGAGCGGATCGAGAGAGCTGAAATGGAGAGAACCTTCCACAACGGCGCCAAAGAAGAAATGAGCAACGCGCATGTGCAAAACTACGTAGACGGCCCCGAAAGACTTGAACTGGCCAGAGAACCGCGCAGACTCGTTACAAGCATCCCAATGCCGTTCTGTAATTTCCTGCACTTGAGAGACCACGGACTGCCTCAGGTTGTAAGTAATGGACAGAATAATGTAGGGAATTTACCCAGTGACTTCCCAAAACTTAGAGTTGATGGCATTAATTTACAAGAGTGGTACCAACAGCTTCAGGTTATTTTTATGAAAGAAAATTTACTATTCTTTATAACTAGTCCTCCAAGAAGACCTTGGACTTTAAAAATAGATTGTTTACATCATAGAGCATTTTTCATAATAATTTCTAGCGTGTCTCCTGCAATGTATCATAGCATCAAACCAAACCTAACTGTATCAGAAATAATTCAATGCATGTTTAATCTATTTCACAGCGATAGCGTAGCCACAACCACAAGAATGTCTAAGGATTTCTTTTCTTCTAGAGTGAAACCAGGGGTTTCTATAAGTGAGCATTTGATAAATCTAAACAAAATAAGAGCTGAGCTGCAATTGAGGGGGGAAGTGATTTCAGATCAAACAATGAAAAGTGTTATTATCAATTCACTTGATCCATCATGGGATAGCTTTATGTCACACTTAGATACCATTAATTTGGGATATTTATCAATAGAAAGTCTATCTAACAAATTGATAGCAGAAGACAATTCAAGAAAAAATCATTTCAGTAACCAAACAGAACACAAATCTTTTAGGAAAGTAGTCTTCCAAGATAAATATAATGAGGCCTTTAGATGCCACAATTGTGGATCCAGGGAACACAGTAGAAGAGATTGTCACAAAGTCCCAAGAGAGAGACATAGACCAGAATATAGGAGCAAATACAATTACAGACAATCTTCCACAGATAGACACAAATATAGAAGTCCACCAAATTACAGAGAAAGTAGAGGGGGTAGAGAAAATTCAAAAGAAAGAAAATCTGGGTCACTAAATGGGCTAAATAAACAAGACAGCAACAGAACACAACAAGATGAGAACAATAATTGGCTTATTGATTCTGGTGCAACAAATCACACCACTAACAACAAAAGTATATTATCTTCATTTACAGAAGATAAGTTTGTGATAAAGGTAGCTAATCAAGAAAAGGTTCAAGTATTGGGCAGAGGAAATGTGAACTTGCCTGGTTTAGGGAAAATAGAGGGGGTATTATTAATCCCAGAAATACCTCACAACATACTGAGTGCTATAAAACTAAGCAGAGAATCTGACATCAATATAGTTTTCTCAAAGGGGAAAGCAACTATAGAAAAGAACAAAACAAATGTAGGCACTGTGATGATAAAAGGGGGTCTACCCTATCTGATAACCAAAGAAAGATGGTTACATAACATTGATTCAAATATGGAAGATTGTATTGAAGCAGATGATGAAAATGTCAGTAACAGTGACAATGATGAATGTAAAATAACTCATGATAACAAAAATACACACAATGAGAAGAAACCAAAAATAGGTAAACCAATTCATGATGAGTGTGCTCACATCTTACATAGGAAGTTAGGACATGCAAGCTTTCCTGTAGTACAAAAAATGACTGAACACGCAGAAGGTGTCAAAATAAAAAATTGTGAAAATTATTTGGAATGCTCAGTATGTAAATCCACCAAACTAAAAACCAGTCCCAGACCAAAAAAATCTAACAGATCAACCAACAATATTTTTGATTTGGTACATATGGACTTAGTTGGTCCATTAACTCCATCAATTACCTATAGAAAACGTTACTTCCTAACAATAGTGGATGATTACAGTCGCTATGGTTTTGTTTACACATTAAAGCACAAGGATGAAACCTTTCAGAAATTTAAGGAATTCTACAAACGCATAGAAACACAACATAATATTAGAATAAAACAAATTATGACAGATAGGGGATGTGAATTCATGTCTAAAGAATTCTCCCAATGGTTAAAGGATAGAGGGATGCTACATTTCACGTCCAATCCATTTTCTGCATTTCAAAATGGGATTGCAGAGAGAAAGAATTCCACACTACAAACCATGATTAGATGCACATTAGAGGATGCTGGTTTAGGCAAACAATTTTGGTCAGAAGCCTTACATTATTCAAATTACACTCAAAATAGGACATGGTCCAGTATTGTGAATAAGACACCATATGAGGTGATGTACAATAGAAAACCCAAATTAGCACACATGCACATATTTGGAGTTACTGCAGACGTACACATACCTAAACAATTGAGGAGAAAGGGAGAAAACGTATCCAGGAGATTAAGATTCATGGGATATGAAACTGGAACCAAAGGGTACAGATTCATTGATAATAATAACAAATTTATAGTATCCAGAACAGCTGTGTTCCATGAGCAGGCCAATTGGTCTAAATTGCACCTTAATGAAATATTTCCTAATAAAAGCAAAGATAATATATCTTGCGAGGAAGGAACAACAGAAATTCAAAGTATTAACAAAAGTAAGAACAAAACCAAAACTTGGACAAATAGTCAGCATAAAATAAAGACAGACACATTAACAAAAAAGGAAGCTAGATTTTTGCATGACAACCATAGCAAACCTGAAAGAAATATTAGAAACAATAGAAACCAAATACCAAATAAATACAAAGATTACATAATGCATATGGATAGAGAACAAATAACACCTAATACATATGAGGAAGTATTGAAACTTCCCGGTGAAGAAAGAGAAAAATGGGAACTAGCTATGGAAAAAGAGATGGAAAGTTTACAAGGATTAAATGTATTCACACCTGCGATCGCACCTAAGGATAAAACAATTATAGGTACCAGGTGGATTTATAAAATTAAGAATTTAGAAGGAGGTAATACCTTATACAAGGCCAGACTAGTTGCACAAGGTTATGCACAAAAATATCCAGAAGACTATACTGACACATATTCACCAACAGTGAGAACAGAGAGTGTCAAAACAGCTCTTGTAGTAGCATCTGCACTCAATCTGGACGTGTTTCAATATGACATACAGACTGCATACTTACATGCAAAATTAGATAAGGAAATATATGTAAGAGCACCACACAGTCAATACACTAATAAGAACGAAATTTGGTTATTAAATAAGAGTCTGTATGGATTGAAGCAATCTGGAAAAAGATGGTACGATTGTTTGGTAAAAGTACTTAAAACCATGGATTTCAACGCCACCACTGCTGATAACTGTTTCTTTGTAAAAAAGAGTAATGATCATATTGAATTTGTATTAATTTATGTGGATGATATTTTATATATTGGAAAGCATAAAGAGAGCAGGGAAATCTTTGTAAATAAGTTAAACGAACACTTCTCATTGAAATCACTAGGTAGAGTGAACAAATACCTTGGTGTACAAATTAACAAAACAAAAAGGGGATTCAAACTTACTCAGAAAGATAAAATCATTGAACTCCTAAACAAATGTAACTTAAATAATGCCAAAACATGTGACACACCTATGCAAACTGATTTTCTCAGAAACATTGATGAATCTTCCCCTGAGTTTAAAGACAACACATTTTACAGATCAGTTATAGGTTCACTCCTTTATATATCCAATTGGACTAGGCCAGATATTGCATTACCTCTCAATTTATTGTCAAGATATGTTAGCAGACCAACCTTGTATCATTGGGAAGCTGTCAAAAGAATTTTAAGATATCTAAAAAGTACATTAGATTTTTGTTTAATATTGGAACCCAATAATGACAAAGAACCAAAAATTACTTGTTATGCTGATGCAGATTGGGCTGGTGATACATCATGCAGAAAGAGTACCTCTGGTTATGTTTTTCTATTGAACGATTGTCCAGTTTACTGGTATACTGGTAAACAAGAACTGGTAGCCACTTCTACCACAGAAGCGGAATATGTTTGCTTGTCTAAAGCTGCAAATAACCTTGTATGGTTCAATGATTTGATCACAGATATTTGGAAGAAACCTACTTTACCATTTATTATGCATGAAGACAATAAAGCGGCCATTGAAATATCTAGATCCGATGCAATTGGACAAAGGTCCAGGCATATTGATATAAAATTTAAGCACGTGAGACAACTATCTCAAGACGGATTCATCAAAGCAATACATTGTGATACTTCTGAACAATTAGCTGACATATTAACAAAACCCTTACCTTCTAAACAACACAAATATTTAACTTCTAAATTATATGTATTATATTGTCCTGAATCTGAATGTAACTGGTGTTGTATAACGAACCGGCATTTAGAGGGGGATTTGTCAGATGTAAATGCCTTATTCTCTAATGTGTAAATAATGTATATATGGAACATCAGGGGTTAACTTATTTTTTGAACTTTAATGTATTCATAATTTACCACTCCCATTCCTGGCTCCACCCCTTGTATATATAAGGAGCCATCCTCCCCATTTTCATTGCTTCTATCTTGAATATTCAGCGAATATAGAATGCCTATTATGATTAAAGAGAAATATATTTAAATCTCTAACTTCTATTATCTTTATTGAGTCTGATCCTGAAAATATTGCAACATGCCCTACAGGAAATTGTTCTTCGGTGATTTTAAACTATTGCAGGCTGTTTCCAGAGCTACTAAAGATATTGAAAGGCAGGTGCAAACATATTTTGCACAGTGCTCCCTCAAGAAATTTTGGCAGCCACCTTTCAAATCATAGTGTTGTCCACTAATACACCTTACATCAGAAACTGTGTCTAAATATGTATAATTACAATAGTGTCCCTCTGGCCTTTGACTATAGTTAATTCATAGCTATAATTAGTTCATTATAGGTAAAATGTTCATACCGTATTCAACCCAGATTATTTCCGTAGAATGCTATGGTGAAATAGATTGGCAGATAGAAATCTTGTTAGCTGCACATTTAAGCATTTACAAATCAATGACATTTGTGGTAACTCTGTAAGCCAAGCAAAGCTTTGATCACAAGATTAGAAAAATTTTAATGAGCTACTAAATGTGACACACAGAGAGCCAGTTGGTGTAGTGGCTAAGGCATTGGGTTATAATGCTTCTTTCAATCGCATGTTTTAAAAACATCTTACCTTCGTTTGTTTTTGGGGAAAAGTACTGGATTATATAAAAATAATTGTGCAACCAGAACTAAATTTTTCAGATGATAATATTTTCTTCTAGCATTGATTAATAAATGTGTGGTCCCTTTCATTCAATGGGTTGAAGACCTGATTGCACTTGCCATCAACAAGCATAATGCCTTTACTGTAAATGTACATTTTATAGGGACAATATGATGAAATATGGGACTCATTTATACAAAATACACTCGTATTATTATTAAAAATATACACACTTGAATAACTGTATTAGATAACTATATGTAGAATTTGTGTGTGTGTGTGTGTGTGTGTGTGTATGTAAATTGTATATAGAATTGCTAAAATGATATATCTTTTTCTTTATTGTATTTTTTACACTTTTTAAAAGCACTCTCTATATGGTTTTTTCTTTTCTTTTTTCTTTTCTTTTCTTTTCTTCTTTTCTTTTCTTCTTTTCTTTTCTCTTCTTTTGACAATGTATATATTTTTCTTTTGGGGTTTGGCTCTTTGTTTTCCATTTTTGATTGTTATCCTGAAAGAAAAAAATGAATACATTTAAAAAGGCACCCAAAAAAAGAATACATTTAAAAGGGACTAGAGACTGTGAGTTATAGACCTGCCCTGAGCATGAAGCCAGGTGGGTGATCTTGGCCCAGTCACTCTCTCTTAGCTGTAGGAAGATGGCAATGACAAACCACTTTTGAAAAATCTTGCCAAGAAAACTGCAAAGACTCATCCAGGCAGTTGCCAGGAGTCAACACTGACTTGGAAGCAGTGTCCCCCCTCCAACTCCAGTGTCACAAACAATGTGAAAGATTAATCAGGTGTAGGAATTATTTTATTTATATAGCAATAGCTGTGCTGCCTTTCCAATGGATATGTACCAGCTGAGGTAGCTTACAGCATTTCAGGCTATTTAAATTTAAAAGAAAATGTGTATTCCCATGGATAAAGTTGAAAGCAAGATGAGGTACAGACTTCATCTTATAAATGTACTAGTCTCACCTATACCTCATGACTAAATTCATGAGAATAGATCACATACAGCCAATGGTTTCCCATATCTCTCAAAACTATGGTTTCTTTAAACCATTTTTTGTGGAACAAGCTACATTGGTCTTCCTCACAAATATATACACACCATGCTTTGCAACCCATAGTGACTGAATTCACATAGCATATATCATATTATAATCTGGCATAACGTGAATCCAGATTCCAGACATAGTGAATAATAACAGTTTCTTAGGGACCAATCCATGATTCTGAATCGTGGCATTATAGTGCCAGAGTTTGGAAGATAGTTTTTAAAAAGCACAGATAATTTTATAATTTTCTCTTCCTGGTCAGTAATTATTCTATCTAATGGTCTATAAAAGGCTAGACTTTACCTTTTAAGTTACTATTTAAGGTACATTTACATCACACATCAAGATTTATGAAAAAATAACAAGAAATTTTGTCTGCTTGTATTTTGCTTGCTATTTTAGGGAAGCATATCATATGTCTTCTCAAATTAGAAACAGAAGCACTTCTATTCTAGTTTCTAGAAAACCTTGAAAACAAATACGCCATGTAAAATTCAAGTGAGACTTTTTAAGGAAGTTCATCTTGCATAAATAGAGCACATCCATTACTCTTTTGAAAGTAAAATTATTCAGAAAAAAAAAATTCTCTTTCAGTTTGAATGTTAATATTCATTGCCAATTAACTCATTTAAGGCTCTAATGCCGCACTTCTGCTGTACTAACAAAGAGCTTATCCAAAATGTATCTTCCAATTGTGCTTCGAAGTGTTTCATTTAGTGAAGTTTGCTAAATAATAACTAAGTTAAGAAATAGTAAAAATGCTGTCAAAACTGTTATAAGTTTAATGTTTCATATACAAATCTGAGATAGTCGTGCTTAAGCAAATATGCAGTGTTAAAATGCACTGAGACCTTATTTACAAGCCTTCAAGGTTTATGCAGTAGAGTTTAAATAACACAGTGGGATATTCTTTCTGTAAATAACACATAAGAAAGTCATGCTGTGAAGTTAATCTAGGACTTTGCGGGTGGCAAATGCCCATTTTAAAAAAAAGCCATATTTCTACAAGTGCATCATTTTTACAATATGTCTGTAGAACTTACGATGCAGTGTATCGTTTTTGTTTTATAAAACCTTCAGGTTCCAATTGTATAGCCAAATATCTGTGAGTGATGGATTTTTGACTGTTCATACCACGAGCCAAGCTATTCATATTAAAAACCTTAAAGCTCTTCCTTAGCTAAACTTGGCTAGACTTTTGGACTGTTCCTCTTGCTGGTCTTTAAGATATTTCTGCATATTTTAGCTAATTACAGCAAATGTCTAGTTTGCAAAATACTTATTTAAGGTCCGGATGGGAGTATAAACATCGACATCTACCTTCCATCATGGCTTTCAGTAATTGAGGCTTTCAATGTACTGCTTTTTAAAAAGATAAATACAGACTAGATTACCAGGCTTAATTATATCTATGGTACCCTCCTTATAGTAGAAGAGAACTAATGAGTTGGGGCAGATTTTAGATAGTTGCAACCACAGGCCATTTTTATTAAAAACATAGTTGCATTGTTATAGATAAATAAAACAGGATATCTAACTTAGAATCTGCCTAGCAAGTTTACACCTCATCCAGGGGTGAAATACTCCTCGTTCGGACAGGATCGGGTAGCAATGGCGGCGGGTGGTTCGGAGAACCAGTAGCAAAAATCCCTGCCCCCCCTCCCATGCCCAGCTGAGCTGCGCAATCATCAGAGGCTTTTTTTTTTAATTTTTAAAAGCATTTTTTCTACAACCCCTTCGGCCGAAAAAATACTTTTAAAATTAAAAAAAAAAAAAAGCCTCTGATGACCGTGCAGCTCAGCTGGGATCATCAGAGGCTTTTAAAAGCATTTTTTCTACAACCTCTTCAGCTGAAGAGATTGTACAAAAAAATGTTTTTAAAAGAAAAAAAAGCCTCTGACAATCAGGCAATTCAGCTGGGATCATCAGAGGCTTTTAAAAAGCATTTTTTTACAACCTCTTCAGCTGAAAAGGTTGTAGAAAAAATGGTTTTAAAAGTTAAAAAAAAAAGTTGCCACGCCCACCCAGTCACATTACCCCCCACCAAGCCACACCCACAGAGCTGGTAGTAACAAATTTTACATTTCACCACTGACCCCATCAACTAATAGACCAACACTGTATAGTGCACTGACCGCACAGTCAGTAATCAAACATTTGAAGAAATATAAAGCTAAGTATGAGGGGTGTCAAACTCAAAGCCCAGGGACCAGATCCAGCCTGCCAGGTGCTTAGATCCGACCCAAGGGGCCACCCTGGAAACAGCAAAGGACTGGCCCGTGGTACCTTTGCCAGTGAAAACGGACCTCAGGAGGGCTGCGTGTGGCCCTTCCAAACTCCATTTTTGTTGGCAGAGGGTTGCAGGAGGCTGTTGCATCCGAAAACTCAGTTCGGAAGCCCGTTTTCACTGGTAGAGCACTTGGGCCACCACAGGTGCCCCCGCTTGAATGACATCAAGCTGGCCATGCCCACTCTGACCATGCTCCCTCTGCCCCCCCAAGGTCAAACACAACCCTGATGTGGCCCTCAATGAAATTGAGTTTGACACCCCTGTTTTATATAGATACTGAAGAAGCAAGAATGCTTTGCAAAGATAGGAAGAGATGAAGAATAGGGATACACAGTTTTCAGGAAAAGTGCTTCAAGTCTAGGATGAGTGCATTCATTGTACCTTTTGGTGGTTTTTAAAGGAAGTGACTTCTTTCAAGTGCTGCCAACATATAATAAACATGTCCATGCTAGATTCAAAACACTTTTCCCATACTGCATGCTCTAAAACTATAGGAAATGGTATTGGTGTAAATTAGTTCTATCCAAATACTCTTTTATTTATTTTCTGTCTTCAGTTTACTTCTTTGTGCACTCTGAATAACTTTGCTTTTCCTAGAAGGAAATAGCATGACAACTAGTTTATGTCTAATGAACATAGAAACAACAATTATGCTGTTTTTATACCATAAAAGTGTTCACCATTGTGGACAATACTACTAAGAATTAATTTTATACCCTCAGTTATGTAGTCTGATGAAGGTGATGAATAGGTCACCTTTTTCCTGAAATTATTTCTAGGAGACGGGAGTAAATAAGCCTTTTCGTACAGATAGATTCATCAAAGGCATCCTCTTTCCACTTTTCATGGGGGAGGAGGAGATTTTCAGCGGTGAAATCTGGCCGGATCTATCCAGCTCGTGTGAACCGGTTGCGCAGGCAGTGGGAGGCTCTTGCCACCCGCCAGGACATCATTACATCCCATTTTTGACCCTCTGCGCATGCGCAGAAGGCTCTGAGCATGCGCAGAAGAGGCATGGGCATGCATAGTGCGCGCGCGCTCTCCCATGCGCTTCCATCCTCCCCTGGATATTTCCCCGCTGGATATTTTGTTTTATTTTTAAAAACAAATTTATGTCACTACCTGTCTACCAAAAGTAACTCTAAGCAGTCATTAAGAATAGAAGCACAAAACAACTAACAAATCCTCACTCCCAAAACAAATAAAACCCCAACATAGATAAAACTCACATCCATAAACCAGCCACATCAATATAAAAGAGATAGCAAGAAAACATTAAATGTTACAAAAAGGACAGCTTCTTGCAACATTTAATGAGACAAAGTTAACAAAGTCTGTTAGCAGACTACTCTGCAAGATTCTCTAGCATTAACCTGAAAGAATTTAATTTCTATCAAAATTTTAAAATAATAAATGTTTTTTAAACGTTTTCTAAAGGAAGAGGTGAATCTATCTTAATTTGCTCCGCAAGACATTATTACTTTATTTAAAGCAAACGGAAGTAGCCATTTTATGGCTGTACATTAGATGGTTCTTGCTTCTATCTTTAAATTCATGCCTTCTAGCTATACTGGGAAAACACAGGAGATGGACAATGTTTCATTTAATTGCAGGCTCCTAAGATAGAGAAGGTATTCTATAATTATCAAGATCCAAAACTAGGAAATGTAAGTTGAAAGCCTGCTGACAGGCATTTACTGCTCTAGATAAATTAGTTAATGTTAACAAAGAGCTTTTGAAGATTACATTTTACATGCTGAGTACCATTATTATCATATAAAATTTAAAAGGTTGTCCTGAAGGAAAATCTACTCGTATTAGTTGTCTCAAAGTATTTCTGTAAAATGTTGTAATTTATTTCATGTTAGACCTGGCTACTTTATATTATCTTTTTCCCCCTGTAAAATATAACATATTTTATATCATTTGATACAATTTATTTAAATTTAATAAATAAAATATGAACATTGAACAAGTAAAACAGGAGTTCAATAACTATACTGAACAAACACAGAATATCCAGAATAATAAAAATATTTTTGTATTAATGACTTTATTTTATTTTATTTTTTTTAAAAAATGAAATATGGTGTAAAACAGGGGTGTCAAACTGGCGGCCTGTGGGCCAGATGCATCATATGCAGGCCATGCTCACCCTAGCTCCACAAAGGGAAAAAACATCACAATATGTCACATATTGTGGCAATGCGACACAGCGAGTTTGACACCCGTGTTGTAAAATGTTTTACTTCAAGCTCTGCACATGAACATTATAGCTAGTGTTTACATTGTCATTTTTATAACTTTATTTTGTTTTTTCATCTGCTTAAGTTTGAATATTTTCATTGTAAGTTGCCTTATCTGGAGGAGTTCTAGTAAATAGTAAAATAAATGAAATGAATAAAGAGTTGTGTTTATCTGCTCACCCCTTTCTCCACTTGCTCTTTTTAGAAATTGAATTCCAGCATTCCATTGTATTGCCCTGTTGACTGTTTTGACACTGATTGTTATGGAATGTGGCCTTTGGACTGTGGTGATCTGGTTTGATCCAATCCTTACATGAAATCCAGTACAACTGCCAAGTTGGGCACTTGATCCTTTTTTGGTTTCTTCCTTTCCCTTGCTTTTAGAGGAAAGAGAGGAAAAGGGGAGGAAAAACAGAAGACAAGATCTTTTTTGTTTTTAAAAATGACAAGATCATTTTTGTTTTTAAATAAAAAGATAGTTATAGAAACTAACTGGTAAGTCTCATACCAGTGGCCCAATCTGAATAACCAATTTGCCTAGGTCAATGTCAATTATGCATACATTAAAGAAGTCCCAAATTGTACTATTTAATTCAGTGCCAATTTTCAGCAATACAGTTTTCTGTCTACAGGGTTTTGTTTTTTGGTTTTTTTGTCTACAGGATTTTTGTTTTTTTGCTATAGAACCTTGATGGTGAACCTATGGCTCTCTCTAGAACCTAGAGCCCTCTCCATGGGCATGTGCACTGTCGCCAGCTGCTCTACTGGTTTCCAGCACCGGCCAGCTGGTCTTCGCGGGCACCAGAGTGCCTGAAAACAGTCCCCAAAACAGCCCAAAAACAGGCTGTTTTCCAGCCCATTTTGGGACCTTTTTCAGCCCATTTTCCGGGTCAAAAATGGCCTGAAAACGGCCCAGAAAATGGTCTGAAAAACAGCCAAAAAACAGGCATGTGCCCGCCAACCAGCTGGTCTTCTGGTTTCCAGTGCTCCAGCTCGCACATATGCATGTGCATGCACACACGTTTCAGTTTGGGCACTTGGTGCCAAAAAGGTTCACCATCAATGCTATAGAACAAGGGAGTTAAACATTCATATTTTGCACTTTGAATATTATCTGACCCCCCCCCACCCCAAAGCAAAAGAAATGGCTGAAAAAAATGGCCTGTCTTGCTACATTACTAAACTTTTTATAACTCAATGCTGAAAGTACATTAGCAATAACACCGATGATTATTATGACACTCAAAATTATTCTTGGATTGTATTATTGCAGTAAAATGCATTGCCTTCTTCCCTAATGTTACAGACTAGGCAGTTTTTTTCTGATGATTTTCCATCCAAATACTAACACCAACCCTGCTTAACTTCCTAGGTCAGAGTAGGTTGGCCAGATGCTGAAGCTCTCTTAATCCATTATTATTCTTACTAAATTAAATTTTTTGAGCCCTGAAATAGGAGAAGACGGATTCACTGGCCACTCTTCGTGTATGTTATGACTTTTTCCTGACCATCATCTACAATCATTGGCTGCAGAATTAGCAGGAAACTTCTGCTATGCTAGGAGGCAATCACCAGATACTTCCCACTGATTTCTGTATGTGTCTGTGTTTGTGTTTTACTTAATGTGGACCGCTAGTTTGTATACATAAAACTAACTTCAGAGTAAGCTCAGCTCTGGTCTAATCAGTTCAATTAAGATTATCCTTCTTGGACAAGGCACATCTGCCAGTGTATAGTTTTTGCCATCAGTTGACACAATTGATAACAATAGTCATGTTGATACAATGTCCCTATTCCAATCCAGTGAGCATCACATTGAAATAAGAGGGCACTGAATGTTGAAGTTCAGGAAGTTTGCATGGTTTTAATGGTTCATGGTTTTTTCTTAATTTGTTTGCTTCAAAAGGCTCAAGAGTTTTCCTATTTTCCTATGTTTTATTTTAAGTATCATAGTTGAAATAGTAATGTGTTATATTCAAATCATTTGTGACGCCTATATCTTGACTGTGAAATCCATTGAGGGCGATTGGGCTGAAAAATAGTCTGCATATATAAATATAATTAACAGTACACTTCAAATTACAAATCAAAAGAATCTTACCAGAGGTGGGTTTCAGCAGGTTCTGACCAGTTCTGGAGAACCGGTAGCGGAAATTTTGAGCAGTTTGGAGAACTGGTAGTAAAAATTCTGACTGGCCCCACCCCCATCTACTCTCTGCCTCCCAAGTCCCAGCTGATCAGGAGGAAATGGGGATTTTGCAGTAACCTTCCCCTGGATTTTATTTATTTATTTATTTATTTATTTATTTATTTATTTATTTATTTATTTATTTATTTATTTATTTATTTATTTATTATCAGATTTATATACTGCCCTTCTCCTGGAGGACTCAGGGTGGTGCACAGCCGAAGTAAAAACATAAATACAAACATTAAAATACAGTTAAAAAGATATATATGCGTTTGGCCCCATAATTAAAAAAACAATAACAAACCTATTAAAAACATTTAAAAATGTGTTAAGCCAGCCCGGCTTGCTGAAAAAGAAAGGTCTTCAGGGCACGGCGGAATGCACCGAGGTCTTGGATTCTTCGTATCTCTGGGGGCAGCTGATTCCAGAGGGCAGGTGCCCCCACAGAAAAGGCCCTCCCCCTGGGGGCCACCAGTCTACATTGCTTGGCCGATGGCACCCTGAGGAAGCCCTCTCTATGGGAGCATACAGGTCGGTGGGAGGCTATTGGTAGCAGCAGGCGCTCTCGAAGATATCCAGGTCCTATGCCATGGAGCACTTTAAAGGTGATAACCAACACCTTGAAGCACACCCGGAAGACCACTGGGAGCCAGTGCAGCTCACGCAGGAGAGGTGTTATGTGGGAGCGCCATGCAGCTCCCGTAACTACCCGTACAGCCGCGTTCTTGACCAGTTGGAGCCTCCGGGTGCTCTTCAAGGGGAGCCCCATGTAGAGAGCATTGCCATAGTCCAGGCGAGAGGTGACGAGGGCATGAGTGACTGTGCACAAGGAAGCCCAATCTAGGAAGGGCCGCAACTGATGGATCAGGCGAACCTGATAAAAAGTTCCCCTGGCTACAGCCGTCAGATGTTCCTCCAAGGACAGCTACATATCCAGGAGGACGCCCAAATTGCGAGCCCTCTCTGTGGGGGCCAAAGACTCGCCCCCAATAGTCAGCGATGGTGTCAACTGACTATATCGGGATGCCGGAAACCACAGCCACTCCATCTTGGATGGGTTGAGCCTGAGCCTGAGCCATTCCCTGGGATGGGAATGGAGATTTTACACTATCCTTTCCCTGCCACACCCACCAAGCCATGCCATGCCCACCAAGCCATACCCACAGAACCGGAAGTAAAAAAATTCGAAACCCACCACTGAATCTTACATCTTAGTAGATAATGTATATATTAAGCTATTACACTTCTAAAAGATGTTTCAGTATCGGCAAGAGATTTGCTGTTGATGATGTTGTTAAAAACTAAACCACACAATTTATGAGAAAAATAATAATTTGACTAAAAGATTTCAGAACTGGAGACTGAAAGAGGATAAGAAGAATATTCTTTTGATTCCCTGCCCTCTCACCTGTAAAAAAGGGAATTATTTTTTGTTGGCTTCTTCACTGAGTTACTGAGGGCTCCTTCACACATCTTCATCAGTAGTGGATTAAAAATCTGGGTGCTATCAGTTTGCTATCGGGAGCGTGCGGGTGTGCGCACTCGTTTCATGAGCACGTGGTGCTTCTGGCCATGTGCAGAAGGTTCTGCGCATGTGCAGAGCATTTTTGATTATGTATGGGTGGGTGCGTGGAGCCTCCCGCCGCTACCAGTTTGCCCGAATCAGGGTGAACTAGTAGCAACCCACCACTGATCCTCATGGATGTCCTAATGGATGTCTTTCTTTCCATTCTTGAAACTGGAAGAAAGTATGTAACCTCCCCCTCCCTTTTTTTTTTTATAAGTCTGTGTTAAGGGGCCAGTCATACTCCATACCACCACTTTTCTTTGATATTGGTAATTTTTCTCCCCCTCACACTGTCTCTCACCTCTTCCCTTGTGCAAAGAATTAGCTGATTATACAAAAGAGGTGCTGGGGACAACACTAGTAACTAATTGAAAAAAAATAAAAAATAAAGCATTTGAATTCTCTGAAACTCTTGCCTGGGCAAAAAAAAAAAAATGAATTTATTAAAATCAAAATAATAAAGGCAATGCAGGGCTTGTGATCCAGTCAGGCCACAGGTTTTAGGAGTTATAACAACATTGCTGAATTCTCTTGTGCCTATTTACCTACTATCTATTGGAAGAAGAAAACTCCTGGAAGAGTCACTAGCAAACCAGAAAAGGAGAAGGGGAAAGGAAGTTCTTACAAAATACAGAATAGCAGTGTTGGAACGGACCTTGGAGGACTTCTAGTCTAGCCACCTGCTCAAGTCTGCCATCCAACCTGAGGGGCTGGATCATCATTTGACACTGCATCATCTATCATTTTAATAATATTAAAAATATTAAAATTATTTTTCTTAATATAAAATACAAAAAGATGCATGAGGTTTTCTTGACAAAATAAAGGTGGCTTATCATCATTGCTTTTACCATTGTCATTAAAGTGATCCCTAACCTCTAGCATTTTGTTATATCACTGTTGTCCAGTATGGGTGTCTACTGGCTTTAGCAGCATAGCTGAGGTGCCTTCATGCTTTGGGTGATCCTGCTGGGAATATAAACTCTTGGCATCCACTCTCTGGCATTCTTCACTCATCCTCTTTGCTGCTTTAAAGAGAAAGTTAACAAATACTGTAAATAGAAATTATCAGAATGCCCTAGAATTTAGTTATAAGAGGGATATCGAGTGGGTGACAAATGTTCTTATAAAAATGACAATAAAGAAGAACAAGGACCATGGCTTCTATTGTACCCATGCCTTAGAAACAATAGCATACTTCAAAAGGAATTGTCTTTTATTTCCTTCCAAAATAGCTAAGAGGAGGGCATTCATATGGGATAATTAAATTAAAAGTCTCCTAAATTTAGAAGTCAAAATTTGGTATTTGGTATATAAGCTGTTTTGGGAGCTCAAGTTTAATTGCTTATAAATATATCCTGTGGGAGGGCAACAGTTTCAGTTTGACTTTCTGTGTCTAAAATCCTTTTTATTAAGGCTAATTTAGCTTGATGTGGTCCTAATTATACAATAACATCACTAGAAAATCCATAATTTCCTTTGGATTGCTTTTTCCCAGGAAGATTTGAAATTAACCATCAGTATTACAGGGTTGCGGAACACTTTCAGGCAATAAATAAAAATATTTAGACTGGATTCAAGTTTACTGCCTCCTGTTTCCCACCAAAATACAGCATTTTCAGACACAGCAGGCAATCTGGAAGATGCTTTTTAAGAATTTAGCTTGGAGTCTCTAGAGTAGCTATGTTGTTATACGTTCCTAGTTCTATCTCATTTAGCAATAGTGCTCAGGCTTTTAAGCTACAAACAGCTGAATTGCAGCAGATGTGCTCCTTGTGCAAAATGAAATAAATGCATAGCTGACCCTGAGCTCTGTGCATTTCAGGATACATGATCTAAGTGAGCAGTTCAGCTTCAGGAAAAGCTCACTTATCTGTATTCACTTTAGACTTAATATATAGCAGGGAAAGAACATCAAGTACTTTCAGACTTACATTTGAAAGCCTTTAATTCATGTTAAGTGGTAGCACTGCTCTTCTTCCTCAAGGCAGTCTGACTTAATAAAGTTATTTATCATGCTTCGAGAAGGTAAGTCTGCTTGCAACTGCTCGAGTGGATAAGGCAGGGTTTTAATTTTGAGAAGCTCTGATCCAAATCCCAAATCAGCTGTAGGGCTTGTTTAAGCTGTAACTCTATACCCTCTTACCTCGGAGCACAATTCTTCATAAACTAAGTGATCTTAATTTATGAAGAAATGGATTCTCTCTTGCCTTCACTTCATTGCTTAGAAAAAAGGCAGATGTAAATGTGAGCAGCAGTTAGCAGAATGAAGCAAAAGATAGAAATCAATAAACCCATTTAATTTTTCATTTAAGCTTTTGAAACCTTAACATTCATTAAAAGACTTCTGAAAAGAATTGTAATTTACACAGAGTTGGTCTTTTCATAAGGTTATGTCAGTAATTAAAGGTAAATTCCAATATTTCCCATGATCCTGAAAACAGCTTTGTCTATGCCTATTGCCTCAAAAGAGAAAATATAGCTACCACTTACTTACAGTATACTAAAAATGTTATTTCTTTTCTCTCTTATATTATTCATTATTTATTAAAGCCAACCTGCTTGCTCAAAAATATTTTCCTGATGTTTTGTTTTCTATTTTGATTGTAGTTAAATCTGATATTTCTCCCATTTAGGTAAATTGGTGAAAGAATATCCACACACGCATTGCACACCCAGCAGACGTGTATGCAATGTATTTGGTAGTTTCCCAAAATGAGTTACAGTCAGATGTTTACTTTTTCATATTTAAAAGTTTGAGCAAAGAATTCCAGCTGTGAGATACCCAGAACAATCCAGCTGCACTGCTTTAAAGGGGAGATGGATGTTTGTAAGAGCTGCCCGCTCTTCCTTTCAATCAATTACCATAACAAATTACTGGATATATGCCAGGAAAGATACAAAAGCTCAATG
Organism: Pituophis catenifer annectens; assembly: GCF_029215685.1. Taxonomy (NCBI): domain Eukaryota; kingdom Metazoa; phylum Chordata; class Lepidosauria; order Squamata; family Colubridae; genus Pituophis; species Pituophis catenifer. Next base: position 239,305,175 of record NW_027256882.1, read on the forward strand.
TGCAGCATTGTTTTGGATTTTGTGAACTGTTACATTTGAAGCCTGTCCTAGATAAAACCCAGATGGGGGAAAAGAAAAGGACAGCTGGCATTGCTTTTTCTTGCAGAAATGATAGCAATTCAATTTTCTCCAATAAAGTGTATTAGTGCTTGGTTCTTAGAAGGGTATTTGAGGACTGGAAGAACCTAGAAATCAACTTCATTGTAACTATTGTAACCATCCACATGGTCCATCTCTCCCCCAAACTCTGCCTCTGCGGCTTCCAAACCCCAGCCAGGGCAGCAGCCGTTCTGGGAGTGTGCTTCCCATTCTATGGTGATGGTTGCCAGAGGCCTCCCCTTCCCCCTTGCTCTTTTCCACTCTAACTGCCCTGCGGTCCCCCCACCCAAGTGCTACCGACCGGAGCGCCCGCCAGTGAGACCAGGAAGCCCCTCCACCTCAGGAGTAACTGGACTGGATGGCAATCAGGCCAGACTCTTCCTGGGGAAGGGAGCCTCACGGGACCCTTGCCACCCTCCCTTCCTCCCACAGGTCCAGTTTACTCTTTCCAGGTGCCCGGCAGCAAGACACCAGGCAGCCGCGCCAAGGGCAGCCCCGACAGACACAGCTTGTCTGGCTCAGCCACGGCCAACGCTCCTTGTTAGCAGCTGAGCTTGGCTGCAGGGCCCACTGGGCCTTTGCAGGCGGTGGCGGTGGTAGCAGCAACACCTGCAGCACCTCAGCCATCCCCGAGACCTGTGCCCAGCTGCAGGATGCACCAGTCCTGCCGTTGTAGTCCTCCATGACTGGCCGCCACACATGGAGGCCTCTCAGCCGCTAGTGGCTGCCCTGCCAAGGAAGCCCAGGGGCGGCGATGTTTGCGCTGGGGATCCTGTGGCAGGCGCTTGGTAGCGCAGGCTATGCAAACATGGCGCCTGGGCGGGGAGTGAGAGTGGGTGGGCTGCCACCATGGGACAGGAGCAGGAGCAGTGCTTGAGGTCTACGGTTGGTGCTGCAGGCAGCGAAAGGGGCTGGGGGTGCAGCAATTTGCAGGGATGTGGCTGCCTTGGGAGGGTTGGGAGATGAGGGACCTGTGTGTGTGAGAGAGAGGGGGGGTTATTTTCAGGGGAGGGTGTATATTTAGGCTCACCCCAAAAATCAGTCTTGGCCTTATTTTCAGGACAGGTCCTATTTTCAGGGAAACACAGTAGTCCATGAAGCAGACATAGATGTTTTTCTCAGTGATGAAATCCAATTTTTTTTACTACCGGTTCTGTGGGCATGGCTTTGTGGGCCTGGTGTGGCTTGGTGGGCATGGCAGGAGAAGGATACTGCAAAATGTCCATTCCCACTTCACTCTGGGGCCAGGTGGTACTTGCCGGTTCTTTGAACTCCTCAAAATTTCCGCTACCGGTTCTCCAGAACCTGTCAGAACTTGCTGGATTTCACCCCTGGTTTTTCTGTAACTCTCTAGCTTTCTCCATGATCCAGTGTATGTTGGCAATTTGATCTCTAGTTCCTCTGCCTCTTCGAAATCCTGCCTGTACTTCTGGTAGTTCTCAATCCAAATACTGCTGGAGCCTATCTTGTAGGATTTTGAGCATAACTTTACTAGCATGTGAAATGAATGCAATGTTGCGATAGTTTGAACATTCTTTGGCATTGCCTTCCTTTGGAATTGGAATGTAAACTGACCTTTTCCAATCCTGTGGCCACTGTTGAGTTTTCCAAATTTGGTGGTAAATTGAGTGTAGCACTTTTATTGCATCATCTTTTAAGATTTTGAATAGCTCAGCTGGAATACTGTCACCTCCATTAGCTTTGTTGTTGCTCAGATTTCCTAAGGCCCATTTGATTAGGATTAGGCACATTCTAGGATGTCTGGCTCTAGGTCAGTGACTACGCCATTGTGGTTATCAGGGACGTTAAGTTCATTCTTGTATAGTTCTTCTGTGTAATTTTGCCACCTCTTCTTAATCTCTTCTGCCTCTGTTAGGTCCCTGCCATTTTGGTCCTTTATCATGTCCATCTTTGCATGAAACATTCCCTTCATATCTCCAATTTTATTGAAGAGATCTCTGGTCCTCCCTATTCTATTGTTTTCTTCTATTTCTTTGCACTGTTCATTTAAGAAGGTATTGTTATCTCTTCTAGCTATTCTCTGGAATTCTGCATTCAATTTGGTGTATCTTTCTTTTTCTCCCTTGCATTTCGCTTCCCTTCTTTCCTCAGCTATTTGCAAAGCTTCCTCAGACAGCCATTTTGCTTTCTTGCATTTCTTTTTCTTTGGGATGGTTTTAGTTGCTACCTCTTGTACAATGTTGTGAACCTCCATCTATAGTTCTTCAGGCACTCTCTCTCTCAGATCTAATTCCTTAAATCTGTTTGTCATTTCTACTGTATATTCATCAGGGATATGATTTAGTTCATACCTGAGTGGCGTAGTGCTTTTCCCTACTTTCTTCAATTTAAGCCTAAATTTTGCAATGAGAAGCTCATGATCTGAGCCACAGTCAGCTCCTGGTCCTGTTTTTACTGACTGTATAGAGCTTCTCCATCTTTGGCTGCAGAGCACATAGTCAATCTGATTTCTGTGTTGACCATCTGGTGATGTCCATGTGTAGAGTCGTCTCTCGGGTTGGTGGAAAAGGGTGTTTGCTATGACCATCATATTATATTGACAAAATTCTATCAGCCTTTGTCCTGCTTCATTTTGTACTCCAAGGCCAAACTTGCCTGTTATTCCAGTTATCTTTTGGCTTCCTATTTTAGCAATTTAGCTTTTCCAATCCCCCATGATGATAAAGACATCATTTTTTGGTGTTAATTCTATAACGTGCTGTAGGGCTTCATAGAACTGGTCAATTCCATCCTCTTCAGCACCAGTGGTTGGGGCATAGACTTGTATTACTGTGATATTGAATGGTTTGCCTTGGATTCAAACTGAGATCATTCTGTCATTTTGGGAATTGTATCCCAGTATTGCTTTTCCTACTCTCTTATTGATTATGAAGGCTACTCCATTTCTTCTGAGGGATTCTTTCCCGCAGTAGTATACCTGATGGTCATCTGAATTAAATTCACCTATCCCTGTCCATTTTAGCTTGCTGATTCCTAAGATGTTGATGTTCAGTATTGTCATCTCTTATTTGACCATGTCCAGCTTGCCTTGATTCATGGATCTTATATTCCAGGTTCCTATGGAGAAAAAATCTTTACAGCATCGGACTTTCCTTTCACCACCAGATGCATCCACAGCTGAGCATCCTTTTGGCTTTGGCCCAGTCGCTTCACTCTTTCTGACACTACTAGTACTAGCCCTCTGCTCTTCCCCAGTAGCATATTGGACACCTTCCGACCTGAGAGGCTCATCTTCCGACATCATATCTTTTTTCCTTTTGGTATTGTCCATGGGGTTTTCATGGCAAAGATACTGGAGTGGGTTGCTATTTCCTTCTCCAGTGGATCACGTTTTGTCAGAACTTTCTGCTATGACCTGTTTGTCTTGGGTGGCCCTGCATGGGTGGCCCCTCCACCATAGAGCTCATAGATTCATTGAGCTACGCAAGCCCCTTCACCACAACAAGGCAGTAATCCATGAAGGGGAGATCTATACTAGTCTCCTGTTATTTCTTTGTCGATAAAACGTAAGTTCAATACAAAAATAGTTTGTTGCAAAAGTGACTGCCTGCAAAGGCTCCTGGATTGGGTCTGAAAGGCAAAAGTGAAAGTAATATGCTCCATCCCATAACGTGTTTTTCGTCTCACAGGAAAAACACTCAGCGAGCAGCTCATACCATCAAAATACAGATGACAACAATTGGGATCATGTTGATGTCAGAAATATACCCATAAGAACAAGCAAATCAATTACATATATTGATTATATATAAAATAAATAAAAATATGCTGTATAATTGATTTGTTTCTTATTAAGGGTATAACAAACAGGAAAGGCAGCAGATTTGAATTGGAACTAACACAGAATAGAGCTAACCAGCTGGTTTTTAAAATAATTTTATTGAAATCTATGGAGATTCTCAGTCACCCAGGTCATGGTTGTCCCAGAGGTGCTTTTTTCAAGAGGCAACTGAAACCAGACAGTCCAGTTGCCTCTTGAAAAAAGCACCTTTGGGACAATTTTATTGAAGATTGCAATTAAAAAGATAAAAACTAATACAAACTAAAAAAAAATTAAAGAGTAAAAAGAAAAAAATAGAAAAGCATAAAAGAAAAATAGAAAGAAAAAGAAAAAATAAAAAGAAGTAAATAAAAGAAAATATATATAAAGAAATGTCCTCTTCACAATGTACAATGTTAGTAATATATTATCTTCCCTTGAAATACAACATATGATCTCTTCAATCCATAAATCATTTATCTTTAAGCAAATCTTGAAAGTCTTGTCATTTAGTCCTAGTCACCAAAATTCCATTAATGATTACCAAAGATAAAATGTTTATTTTAAAATTTATCAAATAAGCCATGTTTATATTTCTTCCTTTAACTTTTAACAATCTTGATTTTCAATCCTTTCAAATAATATTTTCAAACTTATCATTTTTTCTTTGTCTCTTCTTATAAAATCCTTCAAAATGTTAATAGGTTAGTTTTGTAAATCCAATGTAGAAAAATCATCCTAGTCATTCTTTTGGTTTGTTATTTAAAGGAAGACTTTCTGAAGATATAAATCAATCTCAAAACATATTTTTGTTGCTTTCAAAATATGCCCATGATCACATAGAAGCACTTCATAATCCTCATGCCATTTTTAACTGTCCTGTCTTAGATATTTTTTTCCTCTTAACAGGTGATGTGATTTGAACATGTGACCCTGAGCTTGGCTTGACTCTGAGTTTGAGTCAATATGTTAAGTGAATTACAAGCTAAATGTTCATGATGACAAAACATCAAACTATTTGAAAATGAAAAGCAAAATTAGACCTATTCTCAGGTGACAGTATTGATCAGTCTTCAAATACTTGATTTACAATAAGGTCTCCCATTGTAATATTAATAGTTCTTGTTTAACCTGCATAATTGTTGGCGGGGTTGGGGGTGGGGGGCACCGTTCTGCGGTGGTTCTCCTCCTACCTCTCTGACCGGTCGCAATCTGTGTTGATGGGGGGGCAGCGGTCGACCCCGAGGCACCTTGCTTGTGGGGTGCCACAAGGGTCGGTCCTCTCGCCCCTTCTGTTCAACATTTATGTAAAGCCGCTGGGTGAGATCATCCGTGGCTTCGGGGTGGAGTTCCATCAGTACGCTGATGACACCCAGCTGTACATCTCCACCCCAGGCCACCCCAACGATGCCCTTGAAGTGATGTCCCAGTGCCTGGAGGCCGTGCGGGCCTGGATGGGGAGAAACAGGCTCCGACTCAACCCCTCCAAGACCGAGTGGCTGTGGCTTCCAGCGTCCCGATATAGCCAGCTGACGCCATCGCTGGCTATTGGGGGCGAATCATTCGCCCCCCGGAGAGGGCTCGCAACTTGGGCATCCTCCTGGACGCACGGCTGTCTCTAGAAGACCATTTGACGGCCGTGGCCAGGGGGGCTTTTTATCAGGTTCGCCTGATACGCCAGTTGCGCCCCTTTCTAGATCGGGACTCTCTACGCACAGTCACTCAGGCACTAGTCACTTCCCGCCTGGACTACTGCAACGCTCTCTACATGGGGCTCCCCCTGGGGTGCACCCGGAGGCTCCAGCTGGTCCAGAATGCGGCTGCGCGGGGGATTATGGGGGCGACGAGGCGCTCCCATGTGACACCTCTCCTGCGCGAGCTGCACTGGCTCCCGGTGGTCTTCCGGGTGCGCTTCAAGGTGTTGGTGACCACCTTTAAAGCGCTCCATGGCTTAGGGCCGGGGTACTTACGGGACCGCCTACTGCCACCAATAGCCTCCCACCGGCCAGTACGCTTGCACAGAGTGGGCCTCCTCAGGGTGCCGTCCGCCAGACAATGTCGGCTGGCGACCCCCAGGAATAACCTTCCCCCGGAGTTACGTATAATAACAGACCTCCGGATTTTTCGTCGGGCCCTGAAAACTTATTTATTTCAACTAGCTGGGCTGGCTTGAGCTAAATTTTAAATTGGTTTTAAATTGGGTTGTTTTAATTTACGGCCAGAATATCTAATTATTTTAATACTGTTTTTTAAATTTTGTATGCTTTGTTTTTACTTAGGCTGTGCACCGCCCTGAGTCCTATTTGGAGAAGGGCGGTATAGAAATTTAAACAAACAAACAAACAAACAAACAAACAAACAAACAAACAAATAAATAAATAAATAAATAAATATGCAATGCAATGGAATAAATGCTAGGATAATTCAAAAATTATGCTTTAATTTGCTCCTATCCTTGGAAGAATTTAGAATTCAGAAGGCCAGCATTAACATTCTTTCAAGTATGTTAGACAACAATTTCAGTTAGTTTTGGCAAAATTTGATAGAAATTGTAGTCAATCATATCTAAATGCTTGAATTTTTAAGACCCTAGCGAATAATATGGAATGAGATCACAAAGGATCAAAACAAAGGCAAATAGCAATAGCACTTAGACTTATATACCACTTCAGAGTGCTATACAGCATCTTGTCATGGATCTGCTACTGGGCCCCTCTCCAAATGCGAGTTCAGAGGAGGAGGGTGAGTTCGAGTCTGCAGAGAAAAGTGCAAAGCAGAGTATTAGTCAGGATCGGGGCTCAGAGAGTGCTAGCCTGATGGAGCAGCCTCAGCTGGGTGAACTGGATGAGCAACAGGCTGAGGCTCAGGCTGAGGCTGAGGAAGGTAAGCCACAGCTGTAGCAAATTGGCCAGGAGGCTCCAGGAGAGGACTGGGAGCAGTTGCTATCCATTAGCATTGAGGAGGAGGTGGAGTCCATGCCTCCTTCTCATCCAAGGACATGAAGAGCAAAGAGAAGACAGGCACAATGCTGGTCAGCTAGACTACTCATGAGGAGGCAACCTTGCCTCTCATAAAGGGCTGCACAGACTTTGCCTATTTAATCTCACCCTGAGGATTTAAGTATGCTCCTGTTGTGTATCCTACCCATTCAAATTGTGAGCTGCCTTCCTGGACTTTGTGTGTACCTGTTGGACCAGTCTGCTCCCACAGAGAGGGTCTCCTCAGGGTGCCATCGGCCAAGTTATGTCGGCAGGCGACACCCAGGAGGAGGGCCTTCTCTGTGGGAGCCCCAGCCCTGTGGAATGAACTGCCCCCAGAAATACATAAGATCTCCGACCTCCAGGTGTTTCGCTGTGCACTGAAGACCCTGTTGTTCCGCCAGGCTGGGCTATCAACATAATAATTTTAAATTGGGGTATTTTAAATTTCTGGGATTTTAATTTGAGCCTAATCTATTTAATGATTTTAAATTTTAATCGTTGTTTTGTTTTGTGTTTTTAAATAGGCTGTACACCGCCCTGAGTCCTTCGGGAGAAGGGCGGTATAGAAATAAAATTATTATTATTATTATTATTATTATTATTATTATTATTATTATTATTATTATTATTATTATTATTATTATTATTATTATAAAAGTGAGGGGGGGTTGAATAATTTCTGAATGCATTGTATGTTCACCAATCAATGAGCCCCTGAAAAACTCTGGATAATCTTCAGGCAAATCTCCAGATATATTGCTCTGAAGCAACAGTGACTGTAGACATAGCCATCTCATCCCATGCTAATATCTTTGTTTTCAACACGCATTTTAATCAAATGAGACTATCAGAGGACTTTATTTTAGGGAAAAACGCCTTTCAGATTAAAAACTGCTGAAGGCACGTGTAAACTCTGAAATGTGTTCAATTTTAAGTAACCAGTATACAGTACATGAAACCAGCAGACTAGGATATTCACAGCAGTAAACTGACTTTCTTTGTTCATGAACAAAACAGAAAGGAAAGTCTATCTATTGATCGATCTATCGATCTATCGATCTCACTGATATATCTATTTTATTGTTAGACATGTTCAAAACGTCATCACTCATGGAATGTGCTGAGATGGACAGACTCACCAAGGAAATTCAAGGAAAGGAAGAATCTGACTACTACCTGGTTTGGCAAAGGTGGTATCAATGGTTAGAGGGGAAAAACAAAACCAAAAGAGGATCCTAAAAGAGTAAAACAAAATTCTGTACCAAATAAGATATAACAACGCATAATTAAAGATTAAAAATAATATCATTATATAAGGCGAGAGGAAGGAATATATATTGAAGAATTTAGGTTATTGATGTCGGATAAAATCAGACACTACGTGTCATTTATGTTATTAATGTCGTATTTGTCGCATTTGTATGTGTATGTGTATGTGTTTTTTGTGTGTTTATATATGTAATAATTTTTTTTTAAAAAAAACATCACTCTATTCGCACTAACACAATATAACTAAAATCCTCCATTTTTCATGCAAATTTGTTACTGTAACAAGACACGCAAATATGCCGCAGTGGAATAATCAAACACAATCTGGCTTTGTTTATATGAGATATATTAAGCTGTGTTTTCCAGGAAAGAATGGCATTCCCTGTGGATGTACATCATGATCACAGACTTATGATTAATGACCATGGAGAATATGAGTGGAGATTTGCTTCAAGGGGGGGTCATAAAGAGTACACACGTTAAAGTTGAATTTGCACCACAACGGCTTTTGTATTTTTAAAACAGTTCTGATGAACCAAGAACTGATGTAAGTGGAAATTACAAAGATCGCAGTTTTCATTGTGTCCTGTTTTTTCTTTGTCTCTCCCCCCATCCCCCTCTCTCTTTCTCTCTCTCTCTCTCTTGCCCTCTCTCCCCCCCCTCTCTCTCTGGAATGGGTACACTTGATTTTTTTTTCTCTAGCATTTTATTTTGTTTCAACATTCTGTGATTGAATAATCTTATCCCTAGATGCTATATAATCAAGATGGAAAAAGAGGTAATAAAGATTTATAGAGGAGAAAACTTTTCTGTTCTATTGGACATCTTCCTATTGAACTAGAATTAGAGGATCAGAATTTGTTGTGTTCCTGAAGTCCTAGGAAAAGGAGAAAAAGAGGGAATGCCAAGTTTTTAACATGGTGGCAGCTTAATGAAATGACTAAAATCAGTAGGACATAAGGCTCTGAAGCAAATGGTCTCTTTGGAAATAACTTTTTTTAAGGTACGTAACTTAAGATGTATGTAACTCTCGAGAACAATAATACAGTGTCTTTTAAAATATGTTGTAATGTTATTTAAAAACAACTATAAATTATGGTTAGACAGGTTATGATCTCCCATTTATTACCAATTCCTAGCCAAGAGCTCAGCCATAAAAGGTAGTTTGCTAAAAGACCACAGGATAGTAACCTGGAAAACACTAAGTGTAAGCATAATTGAGAGATTTTATAAGAATCATATGAGCAATGAAATATTCAAGCTAAAGACATGGGAGGTCTAAATTGTTAGTACATTAAAACTGCAATTGAAAATAAGGTTCATAAATTAAACATATGCCAGCCATATCCATTGTGGAATTAAATGTTTCTTTTGAGTCAAGCTTAACTTCTAGTGAGTTCATGGACACACCCATGCAATTTTCTTGGCATTAATACAGAAGTAGTTTGCCACTGCCTTCTTTTAGTATGTTTTCATGACTTCCTAATTTTGCCTATATTTATGGCCTTTCTTGAGGGGCTCCCATCTGGGTGTGATCCTGCCTAATTTTTTGAGAATAACCAAGTGTGCATAATGAAATATTAAAGCATTCTTGGAAAAAAAAAAGCTTAAACTATAGAATTTAAATTGTTTAATAAACAATATATGAACCATGACCCAAGGAGGGAATGGACCTAGCAAGCAAATGTATGTTTGTTATTTTATTTTAATTAAATGATAATGAAGCTGAAAACAAAAATGAAAATGGCAGTTGAAGAGTCATCTTTGGATGACACAATTGTGTCACAGATTTTCCTAGGGATTCTGAAGCTTTCAAAAAATACTGTTGCTCTATAAAATGATTAATGAATAAAACTAATAATCTCATTTGCATTATAGTTGCAAGAAATAAATGGACAACATTCTTTTAGTAATTACATTTTCATCTATGCATAAAACTCTAATAGAATCCCACACATTTTTGGTATGACTTATTTCCAGTTGTTGTTTTAGTTTTCTCAGCTTAATACTCTCAGCACACACTGTTTTCTAGGGAAAAAAAATAGTGAAGCTTTTTTTTTCAAGTTACAAAAACACTTCTGAAACCAGAATTTTCATAGTATTTCTTTGATTTAGGGTTATTTTTTTCAGGACTATAGTAGATTAGAGCATTTAACTTTTGCCTCCTACTCACAAAACACTTTTGTTCTGGAAAGCTAGAAATTTAAATTAATGAATAGAAATAGGGAATTACACTAATGCATATATTTTTGCAAAGCTCTGATAAGTATATTTGTGTAGGTCAGTAGAAATACAAATATTTCAAAGAGAAGCTGAACCCAACTATTAATGGTCATTATGAATGGATCGTGAATATTTGATCACATTGTGTATTGAATAGTGAAGTCTCCACAGCTCCAGTCTTCCTATTGTTTGACTGATTATGTTTCATTCAGTTGGTGTTGGATTTTATCAATTACACAGATTTTCCCTGGATGACCTAACCCCAACCTGATATTTTAAGTCTTCCAATGGTGCATTCATTGTTGCTGTAATCACGTCCATCCACCTTGTTTCCTTCCATCTTTCTAAACATTATAGATATCTAAAAAAAATCTTCATGTAGAGATTTCATATCATGTGATTTCATATAATGTCAGATCTTTATATAATGTGTCCAAAGTATGAGAATTTGAGCCTGGTCATTTATGCCTTGAGTAAGAACTGCGAGTTCATCTGTTCAGTGATAAACTGGTTTGTTTTCTTGGCTATCTATGGTATTCTGAAGAGTCTTCTCTAAAAACAAAGTTCAAAAGCATCCATAGTCTTTCTATCTTGATTCTTCAAAGTCTAACTTTGACTTTCATAGAGTATCACAAGGAAGGCCATGCCTTAAACCGTTCTTTATAGGTATAGGCACATCCTGGCATCTGAATGTTTTTTCAAAGCCTTCATTGCTAGTCAATCCTAAAGAACTACCCAACCCCATTTCACTAACTTCATTATCATTTCTAAGGCTAGTTTTTGTACCTGTTGTCACTGTTTTCATCTTCTTTATATTTAGACTTAGTCCAATATTTTAATGTGTTCTTCGACATTATTGGTGCTCACAAATTATTTGTGTTTTTATCAGCATAATGCAGGTTATTGATATTTCTTCTCTAATTTTAAAAGCACATTTATCTTCAAAATCCATTTCCCATTTCAGCGTACAGACTGAATAAAAGAATATTCAGTCTTGTCTCACTCAATGTCTGTGGAGAGTCAGTGTAGATTCTTACTCCTTTGCCAACCTGAAGCCAGTCTATTTTGCTATGCTCTATCCAGACTATGACTTCCTAGTCCATGTATAGGATAAGGCTGTCTTAATTAGCTGGTGTGCATAAACAATAGTTTCTCTTGTTCTTCAGCTTTTTGTAAAGCCAACTTCATCTGGCATTCCCCCCTTTCATATAGGACTATAATCAGTGTTAGGTGATCCTAAGAATGATTTTGCTAACATGACATTAAGGATATTGTATGATAGTTTGAGTATTCTATTAGGTCTTTTTTTTTTGTATCATTATGCAGATTGACCTCTTCCAAACTGCTGACCACTATGTTCTCCAGATTTTCTGGCATATATTTGTTGAACATTTACATATTCTTGTTCTGTTGCTTGCCATATTTCTGTAGACATTCCATCAATTTCTATAGCTTTTTATAGTTTGTAATGATTGGAGTGCTGATCTAATTTCAACTTCTAGCATTAGAAAATGCTAGAAGGGAGATAAAAATGCTCAAAAGGAGGCGGTAGCTCAATGGCTAAGATGCTGAGCTTGTCAATCAAAAGGTCGGCAATTCAGCGGTTCGAATCCCTAGTGCCACGTAACAGGGTGAGCTCCTGTTACTTGTCCTAGCTTCTGCCAACCTAGCAGTTCGAAAGCACGTAAAAAATGCAAGTAGAAAAATAGGAGCCACCTTTGGTGGGAAGGTAACAGCATTCCATGTGCCTTTGGCATTTAGTCATTCTGGCCACATGACCATGGAGACGTCTTCGGACAGTGCTGGCTCTTCGGCTTTGAAACAGAGATGAGCACTGCCCCCTAGAGTCAGAAATCACTAGCACTTATGTGCGAGGGGAACCTTTACAGAGGTGAAATTCACTTACCTTCCCTACCGGTTTGCAAATGTGCACGCGCTGTCGTCCATGCATGCGCAGAGACTGAAAATCATTGCAAAAAAGGGACATCATGACATCCACGTGGGTGGGTGGGGCTTCGCGCAGTTAGCCCTACCGTATCGCACGATCCGGTAGGAACCGGCTGAATTTCACCCCTGAACCTTTACCTTTAGCATTAGAAATTTCAGCAAGTATGAAGTATCTTTTAAAACATCTTGGATTTTGGCTTCTCTACCGTTTAGAATTTTAGTATACTCCTTTCATTCTTTTTGGAATCAGTTACTATTTTGTCATTAGCATACTCATTCAAGGTTGGAACCTTTTTCTGAGCCTACAGATCTTTTGGAAAACTTTTCTTGTTTTTCCAGGCTTGTTTCTGCCTTCAGTGTCTTTACAGATGTAATTGATTCTTGTCTCTTCTGAAGGCCCTCTAAAATTCTTCATTAATTTCCTTTATGGGATTCCTTGACATTAACTTCTTTCTTTGACAATTTCCATGTCTGTTCTGACTTCCAGTTTGCTTTCTTCTGTTTCTTGGTCTTTGGCAGTCTATTTTCAGATTCACCATGAACAAGTTTCTTAGATTTCATTTCACAGTTCCTCTGGTTCCCTATCAATGAAATTCAGGACTTCAAAACAATTCCTGATGGTTTTTTGTCCATGAATGGAATATGCCTACAATCACATATGGATACAAAATGGACGTATTCTACTGTTTCAGCTTGGCTTAGAACTTACACGCATAGGCAGTTGGTGATCTATTCCACAGTCAGTCCTTTGCCACTTCTTTGCTGTTATAACTGAGATGTTCTACTTCCTTGTACAAATAATATGGTCAATTTGATTTCTTTCACCTGGTGAGGTCTATGCATATTGTTCCTATTTCACCTCTTTGAAAATTGTGTAGGCAGTCAAGAAACTTTAGACTGGCAAACATTGTAAGTTATTCTCCTGCTTAATTTCTTAATGTTTCCCAAGCCATACATCTATCTTAGGCCAACTGCATTTGGCATTCCAGTCTCCAAGGAGCATATTATGCTTACATGTTCTGTCAATTTCAGATTGAACTTGACCATTAAACTACAACCTCTTTTCTGTATCCATTAGTGGTTAGAGCATAAAACCAGATAAGTCACAGCTTAATGGACTTGTGGAAAGTCCAAATTAAAGAAAAAACAATAATGATAATGACAATAATACCTCTGCTGAACTACAAACATGGTTAGCAGGGCTGACTGGAACAAGTAATGATTGTAGTATTACAGCTCCAATACAAACACAGGTAAAAAATACCCTGTAATCAGTGGTGGCTTTCAAAATTTTTTACTACTGGTTCTGTGGGCGTGGCTTGGTGGGTGTGGCATGGCTTGGTGGGTGTGGCTTGGTGAGCATGGCTTGGTGAGCGTGGCAGGGGAAGGATACTGTAAAATCTCCATTCCCTCCCCAATCCAGGGGAAGGATACTGCAAAATCCCCATTTCTTCCTGATCAACTGGGATTTGGGAGGCAGAGAATAGATGGGGGCAGGGCCAGTCAGAATTTTTACTACTGGTTCTCTGTACTACTCAAAGTTTTCGCTACCGGTTCTCCAGAACTGGTCAGAACCTGCTGAAACCCACCTCTGCCTGTAATAAAAGTATTAGTCTATAGATCCTGAGTGGCAAGATTTACAGTCTGGATTATTTTGTGTAAAGCTGTATGGAAATGTTAGGAAGTATTGATTCAGGAAAGACTTGTTAAGAACATAATCTAACAATAAACTTTAAGTAAATCAAGATTGTATCTCAGAAGAAACTTTGGTGGTAAATGAAGCACAACAGTATCATAATTACAGAGAACTTGAAAAAGCTCTAAGAAATCCAACAAAATAGACAGTACTGGAATGGGTTGTTGAATAACCGTGATGCTTATGATAAAAATATCCATTTTTGTAAAACAAATAAAAGAGGAAAAAATAGTTTCTATCTTCTTACAGTGATGACAAGTTGCAATTTGTTACAGATGAGAAGAAATTGCTCTAGGAAGAGCAGCCAGCTATGTAAAGCTATATAACTATTGCATAAATAAGATTGGTTCCTTTACAAAATAAGAAATAGTGCTGCTTCTCAGAAAAAGCAGAACAATTCTCCAGCTAATACCTCTATCAGTATCCTTGAGCAATGTTCAAGCTCTGAAGCCCTGAGGGGACTGAGCATTAAGGCCAAGAGTTCCATCCCTCTTGATTTTTTTCCTTCGTTTGTTTGCTTTAACCAAGTCACCATTTTAATTTTTCGCATTGTTGGCAAATTAGGAGCATTAAAATTAAATTTAAAAACATCTAAATTCTGCTCAGAATGCTGTTCTGAGCATCAATGGTGCTACCTACTTCTGCTATGAAATAAGCCTCTTAGGTTCACTGGTATAGAAGCAGACCCATCAAAGGACATTTCGTATGGTCTTCCCTGAAATCTGGAGATAGCCCTGATTACTTTCCAAAGCATTCCTCAGAGAGATACCAAGTCAACTTTGAAGGAAAACTAAGATTACAGAGCTAGAAGTTATAACTAGATTGCTTGTAAAATGGAACCATTCTAGATGCTTCCAACAGTGGTTTTTTTTTTTTCCTCTCTCTCTCTCATGTAATAATCAGTGCAGCTTTACATTAGGACAAACTTTCCCAACAGGATTACATTGGGGCAGCCTCTCAAAGAGGAGGGGGTCAATAGGAGAACGGAGAGCGTTCTCTCCCAGGAGCGCTGAGACTGGAATGGGCTGCCCACCAGCCTCAGGACAGCCCCTGACCTCCTCTCCTTCTGCCATGAATTGAAGATGTGGCTTTTTCACCAAATGGGCTGAATCCGTAGGGGTGATTTTAAATAATTTTAATTAATTTTAATTAATTTTAAATTGATTTTAAATTGATTTTAATGTTTATGTAATTTTTTGTTCCTTCTTGTAAGCCGCCCTGAGTCCTTCGGGAGAAGGGCGGCATATAAATTACATAAATAAGTAAATAAATAAATAAAATTTATTTTCCAAAGCACCAGAGGGCAGGACAAGAAACAATGAATGGAAACTAATCAAGGAGAGAAGCACCTTGGAATTAAGGAAAAACTTCTTAACAGCAAGGACAATTAACCAATGGAACCTTCAGAGGTTGTGGTTGCTTCATCATTGGAGGTTTTTAAGAAGAGATTGGACAGTCACTTGTGTGAAATGGTATAGGATCTCCTGTTTGAGTGAGGGCTAGACTAGAAGATCTCCAAGGTCCCTTCCAGCTCTATTCCGATTCCAAAGGCTTTTAAGAATAGAAGTGCTGGTTCCAATTGTGCCTGTAAGTTGACTACCTGTAATGCAGAATCTTCAGTCTGTTTTGGATTTCTGGACTTTGTATGTCTTGATGCTTTATAGATACTTTCAGTCTGCACTGTGCAGTATACACTTTTGTTTTCAATGCAGCCTTCCTCAACCAATTGGAAACTAAGGAGATAAGACCAGCATGATTTCATGTAATGCCTTAGCAACTTTAAAAAACATAGCATTGCATATGAATGGATAATCAATTTTTTTAGGTAAAAAGAAAAGACATTTATTTAGTTTTAAAATGATGATGTAATTTCACTCCTCAAAGAACATTATAAAGAACTAGTGAAAAATACCTGAAAATCCTAGCAACTATTTTCATGAAGTAAAATAAATGTTCCTAAACAGTTTCAAAGTTCTTCAAACTTTCCTATAAATCAGAAACTAGGGGTAAATAGTAATCATAACTACACAACCAGGGTGTAAGGCTCATTGAATAAAAGAGGAACGGCTTGTTAAATAATCCTGCCTAGAAATGCAGTTTTGAAGCTGTATATTTCTTTGTCCAAATATTATGGACTGTGTAAATTCAGTAATTTATGGAGAGCACGAGACGAAAGACACAAATACGTTCTAATATTTTATTCATGTGCTTTGAAATTATTTTTGCTCTAGTATAGCATTTCAAATAAGACAACTACTAATTATTTGTTGTAAAATGACATACATAAATCAACAAGTCAAGTTTTTATTGAACAATATAAGCCACATTACTAAAATAAAAACACTGCAATTGCAATAGCTGTTCCATATTTAAAAATCATATTTATGGTTGGAGGGATTAGTTTCATCAAGGAGAGAACAGATTTAGAATCCTCTTTTGATTCACATCACATTGGGGAAAGTAAAACAGAGGGTTTGTTGTGGAAAGACAGGATCTAAGGGAGATCTTCAAGGGATCCCAAAAATCAACTTATTGCCTGAGTTCCAAAAACTCTGCTCAATTTTATATGCTTCCCAACTATCCTACTGAACAATGTTGTTGTTCTTCAGTTAATTGGTCTTTCCAAAATGTTATGATTTGATGGCCATCATTTTGCCAGGTTTGTCTGTTACTGTTTCTTTGAGTTTCTTATAATTTTATGCTTATGCCATCAATGATAATAACTACCCATTTTATTTATTGTTGGTTTCCTTTTCAATTATTTTCTGTTTTCCCAAGCATTAGATCATCTGCCAGTCTCCCTCTATACTGTTGGTGTAAAATATTCATGCTTTTGCTTTATTGATAATGGTACCAATAATCAGTCCAGTCTAGTACCCTAACCCTAACTCTAGCCCCCTATGAACTAGGGGTGAAATCCAGCAGGTTCTGATAGGTTCTGGAGAACTGGTAGCGAAAATTTTGAGTAGTTCGGAGAACCAGCAAATGCCATCTCTGGCTGGCCCCAGAGTGGGGTGGGAATGGAGATTTTGCAGTATCCTTCCCTTGCCATGCCCACCAAGCCACGCCACACCCACCAAGCCACGCCCACCGAACTGGTAGTAAAAAAATTTGGATTTCATCACTGCTATAAACTACAGATTATGCATCTATAGTGAAGAGCATTTTGGCAACAATGTGCAACATTTTTACTGTAGTTTCAAAATGGAATGCAGGCAAGTTATTCATCTTGGCTAAAATTGTTTCTTAATTGTCAAACTTTATGCACAATTTAAAATGGCAAGGAAGCTCAGAAGATAAGAATGATCTAATAAGTTCCTCAAGCTGAAATTCATGAGTTTGCTTTCCAAGCCAACACCCTTTGGATACAAATACTAATGCATATACTTCAAATGAACAGTAACCATCTTAAACTTGTGGGTTGCAGAGTCTCTCCCAGGGTCTTTTTGTAGCCAAGTTTACTTGAAACACTCAAAAATATGAGAAGAAATTGCTGTTTTCTAATCTCAGAAGACATTCAAAGTTAAAGGGTTTTTTTTTTTAGTATTATTTTAATGCCAAGAAGCTAATGAGCTCTTCAAATAGATAATCTCTTTTTTTAATTCCTACCTGGCAACTAGTAATACAGATGAAAAAGATATGTGTTTTCCATTGGCTCTTGTATTTATATTATTGGCTTGTTTAAATAGTAGCTTCAGTTCATAATAGGTTGGGCAAACTGACAAAAAGATTAGGGTACATGGTAGAGGACTTTGGATACAAAACATGCATTTGTGGCAAAAAGTAATATGTGCCAGAAACATAAGAAACTGAAGTGAAGCCATGTCTGTCTTGTATCATGCATATCTCAACCATGGACTGTCCTATCAGACAGTTAGATTTACTTTAGAGAATGGTTGTTACAAAGCCAATATAAAGTCTTAATTATCTGAACACTATTAATCCAGAAAATAGGCATGATCATGATTTGGATAGAGCTACACAGTATATTCAGAAGAATATGTCTGAAACGTACAAGTTCACATTAGATGCAGTTAGAATTTAAAAAACCAATAAGTATATCAGAGTGAAAACACCTAAACCAGGATTCTTACCTGATACAGTAGCTTTTCACATTCAGATAATTTTTAAACGAGGCAGCTATTTGGACTTCGCTTATTTCTTATAGTTCTATTAGAGAGAGAGGAAAAAACGTCCATAGAATTTTATTTGGATAGATTTCCTCTCAGAGATGATAGCAAGTGCAAATAGGGAGATTTTAGAAATACATGGATGGATGGGTGGATGGGTGGATGGGTGGATGGATGGATGGGTTGGTTGGTTGGTTGGTTGGTTGATTCTATTTGAACACCCAATAAGAGTGATTACCGAAAGTCCTACTAAGCAGGTATATACAACAGTATGAAGGCTATTGCTTAATGCATTAAGCCCTGAGTCTCCGGAAAAGGGGGGCATATAAATCGAACTAATAAATAAATAAAATAAATAAGACTCTACAATTGCAGTCTCTATTTAATAACAGTTCAGTTGCAACAGTGATGTAAGTTTACAGTATTATTTTATGGTATCTGTTTCATAATGAGGATGATGCAGGTAGATAGATGTATTTAGTAGCAGTTATGAGAGAGGCTGATGCATTGATTTCCTGCAGCAAACAACCTACCCCCAACATTCTTGTGATTTAATAGAAGCAAATCTAGTATACCCACTTTATCAATTATAAACAAAGGACTCAATAGGCTTAATGGCAGAGAACTTGCTCTATGTTCCCACATCCTCACCATGCTTCTTAAATTTTATAGCTACATGTAATCTTATTCTCAGATTATGCCAAGGAAAGGAAAGAGGAATATATTGCTACTATGCTGGTAGTCACCATATTCAATGCCTAATCAAGCCTGGATAATTCACACAAATCTAGATTAAGTACTGTTCCATCAACCAATATTTTCTTTCTAAATAGCTTGAACTTTTCAATATCCAGATGTTGATCTTCCCTATTTACAGACTCTGTTCTTAGTCCTTGCAAATGCTTTTCACTAATTTTATTCATCTGAAATTGCTCTTACGAATACCTCATTTTTTCTTTCAGCAGAATCAGTTACTGCATGGATTCTTTTCTTCTTCTTCAATGTGAATAATCAGTACAGATATCATTACATTTATATCACTGTGATCTAGGATATGTATGTTTATCACTGTGATCTAGGATATGTATGTTGTGTGGTTCTGCAATTTTCTCCAGCTTTTCTTCAGTTTCTACTGTTTTGTTCCTTATTTTCCAGTGGATATTTTAAAAAGCAGCTTTATATTGGGAAAAGTTCTTCTGACTTTCTTCTTCTCCTCTTCCTCTTGCTGCTCCTTTAAATTATTTTATAACTCTATGCACTTGGAAAAATACAGCATAGTTCACTTAATCCTCCAAGGAAAGATTGAAGGCAAAGGAGGTTCAGGCAGAAGAAGAACATCATGGCTTCAAAATCTAAGGGATTGGTTTGGACAAAACTCAACAGCACTTTTTCATGCGGGTGTTGATAAAAATAGGATTGCCACGATGATAGCCAACGTCTGATAATGGATATGGAAGAAGAAGAAGAAGAAGAAGAAGAAGAAGAAGAAGAAGAAGAAGAAGAAGAAGAAGAAGAAGGGGAAGGGGAAGGGGAAGGGGAAGGGGAAGGGGAAGGGGAAGGGGAAGGGGAAGGGGAAGGGGAAGGGGAAGGGGAAGGGGAAGGGGAAGGGGAAGGGGAAGGGGAAGGGGAAGGGGAAGAATGCATCAATGTACATTTCTTCAGAATTTCTAATTACCTTTTTTTTTGGTGGGGGACAGGTTTACTGTAGTCATTATAATTGTCACAGTTTTCCGGAAATTGCATTCATTTGGCATTTTGTGGAAAAAGTGGCAGTAGTTGCCAAAACCTTCTAAAGAGCAAGAAATTGGATTGGCTGCTTTGTGGTTCTCTTCTTTCTCCATTGCCAGTCTGCTGGAGAGGCTAACAGTGCTTTAGTTGGTAATGAGATAAGCCATCCCAACCCATTTATGTTTTTTGTATCATTCTGTTTTCGCCATAATATATTTTTAATCGCATCATCTGCATATTGCTACATGTTCAAATATATTGATTCCCTTTTCTCACAAGAATATATATTTCAGAAGGTATTTTAGCTGATGCTACCATTTTAAAAATATGCTTTCTTCTAAACATAAATGTGTATTTATTTATTTTGGAGTATTTTGGTGTACCTTTTCAGCCAAAGCTACCTTGCCCAATTCTGAGCCACTTGAATTGGAGGATAATTGTATTCTAGTTCAAGCTGTGATTTTCCCAGAAGAATGGGACAGAAAATGCAGACCATAATATCTAAATGCAGACCATAACAGATCCTTGATAATGTGCTGGTACATCAGGGGTGGGTTCTACTTATCTTTACTACAGGTTCGCAATGGGGCCACATGCGCAGAAGCATTCTGATGTCGGGGTCAGTGGGCGGAGCCTCCCGCTGGTTTTACTACCGATTCTATAGAACCGGTGTGAACCGGGGGCAACCCACCACTGTGGTACATAGTGTAGTGATAATAAGGTAAAGCTTTTCTATCAGATTGTCAAATAAATATAAGCGCTATAGAGCTAATGCATTTTAATTGAGCATTCCTGCTTGAATTTCATTTGCTAATGGAAGTAGACGATTGGCAGGGACACCAGTAGTGAAACTTAGAACATGCCAGGAAAAGATTTACAGTAGTTAAAGATGAAATAACTCCCTCTTTTCCTATCGGAAAGATCATGAGCCAAATGTAGCTATTTTGCATCCATAACCATGAGAGGACCAAACATGAAATCTAGTAAATGGAAAACATTTGCCATTGTCCTAAAATGCTATATTTTAAATTGGCTAGTCTTTCTCTAATCTATGGATTGGAGGCAATTAAGTAAACCAGACAAACATGTGCTCATTGTATTCTGATCTAAGGTGGTGTGGGCACATGTTTTTACTTTGCATGACTGTGAATAGAGAAAATTAAATTAAAATTAAATTAGATTTGACAGTAGCTTCACTTTGTTGGGAACAGGACCTCTAGCAAGGCTTGTGTGGTCCCTAAAGAAGAGATTTTAAGCATTTTCCAGAATTATTTAATCCCTGTTTAAATGTTGCATACCCTTAAAATTACTTCCGCTTCCTGGAATTCTCCAAGTTAATAGGCCAGTTAGAATATCATCTTTTACTTGTGGACTGTTGTTATTTACCAATTTATGAAAAATTGTAGCATTGCAAAAGCAGACGCTCTTGTCAAATCAATTGTACATAGAAAAGAAGACATGAGCCACTGATTAAAATGGTCAATAAGATTGTCAGCTTTGGAAGCCATATTAGGCCGGAAGCTCCAATGCTGTCACCAAGGTCAGGGCGATCCAGCATCTGGAGAAGGAGTGGTCAGGGTGCTGGATTGAGATGGAGTGAACGTTGATTGGAACATATGACCAACTGGGGGAAAAGGGGATGGTTTGGGGAGCTTTGACTTACTGAAGGAAAACCTGGGCTTTTCAGATTCGAGTTTCCCCAGATGTGCCAGTTTGCCTATTCTAGTAAAGAGAACTTTGGAAAATGTTTGTTTCCGCGTCTTTATTAGGAGTTGGGGTTTTTCTGGAATGCTGACAAAGATAATTTTCAAGGATTAAGCTACTTTTAGGCTAACTGAGATAAACGGTGTTGTGAATCAAATTGGTTAAATAGTAACATTATTAACCAAACAGGGCATTCAATAAACCAAAACAAATGCGGGTAATCCTCAATTTACAACCACAATTGAGCTCAAACTTTTTGTTGCTAAGCAAGACATTTGTAAAGTGAGTTTTGCCCCATTTTATGATCTTTCTTGCCACAGTTGTTAAGTGAATCACCACAGTTCTTAAGTGAATCACCACAGTTGTTAAGTGAACCTGGTTTCCCCATTGACTTTGCTTGTAAGAAGGGTGCAAAAGATGATCATATGACCCTGGGACACTGCAACCATCCTAACTATGAGTCAATTGCCAAGCATCTGAATTTCAATCATGTGACCACAGGGATACTGCAACAGTTGTAAGTGTGAAAAATGGTCATAAGCAGTGGTGGGTTCCTCCCGGTTCCTCCCGGTTCTGCCAAGCTGGTAGCAGTGACAATATGATGTCACCAAACCAGTTCTGCCCGCCCTGCCCCCCATGCCCCCCCCTGCATTATTCTTACCTTTTATTTGGCTCCACCCTCAATCTATTGTTGCCTCCTGAGTCCCAGCTGATTGGCTAGAGGGAAAAAACTGTTTAAACTCTTGCCGCAGGGCTTCAAAGGGCCGCCCTACAGCTGATTAGTGTTAAAAGAAAACAAATGAGTAGACTGGTGCCTGCAAAAATAAATGGGTAGACCAGTGCCTGCAAAAATAAATGGGTAGACCAATGCCTACAAAAATAAATGGGTAGACCGGTACAGCTCTGCAAGCAGTTAAAAGCCTGGTAGACCAGTACCTCTGATAAATCCTAAAGAATTGTCACATGATCATCAAGCCACATTCACAAAATAAGCCACGCCCACAGAACCAGTAGTAAAAAAAATTAGAATCCACCCCTGGTCATAAATCACTTTTTTCCAGTGGGATTGTCACTAAATCAACAGCTGTAAGTCGAGCACTACCTGTAAAGAGCTGGACCACTAAACAAAAATAATGGACACCTATTTTTGACATGAAAATGAAGCTCCACATCTCCAAAAGGATTGATTTTTAGCCATTTTCTAGCTTCCTTCTGCCCATGTCTTCAAAATTTACAACATTCTCTTGTTGTCGACTAAGCACAATTTTTGCATACACACCTCTGACATATTGAACTTTCAGAAACATACCACGGCTATTATCATGAAATTAAACCTGAAGATAGATCTTTCATGAAATCAGAAAGCAAAGTAAATGTAATTTCTTTGCTGGATTTTAACAGCAAAGTTAGATGAATTAATGTCTACAAATCTGTCTGGATATCTTGGCAGTCAAATTTATTTGTGCACTTAATTTTTAGACACTGAGCCGGCATTTTGAGAAGTCTTATTTGTTTCTAATGGACCTCACTTTCCAACTTAAATCATTCTTACGGTATTAGTCAGTACACAGATTTATCAACAAAAGAAGAATAAGTTTAACTATTTAAAGTTGACCCTGCTTTTCCCTACTTCTACTTTTATTTCAAGAATTACAACTGATTGTTAAATGCAGCTTTCTTCATGGTTCTCCCATGGCTTCAGAATGGACTTCCAGAACATTTTGTTTTCAAATGTCTTTTCATATTTATCTGTTCTACTATTTGTTGTTGTCCACTGCTTTTTTATTTGTCAAATATTCTTTGCAAAAAAAATAAAAAAAATAGGTTAATTCATAATATATACCAGTACTGTGCCTTTCTGACTTCTATTGCAAAGCAAAAGTGTCCTTTCCCCACTCTTTGGATTTCCTCTTAGTGGAAAACATTATATACTGTTCTGTGATTGGAAAATATTTCCTTTGTCTAAGGTAGGGAGTAAAACAGTGATTTGGTCTGGGAACCTGGTCAATCACAAGCCATTATAAAACATGCAAGTTTTCTATATCCAGTGGAACTGAGTTTTCAGAAGGGCTATGGCTTCTTCTGAAATGCTTTGGCTCCTGGTAAATAAGTTATAAGATCCTAGATGGATAAAGCATAGCATAGTTACCTCGTACCTCCTGCCAGCTTTTGATATCGTCGATCACCTGGATTACCTAGCAAGATTGGAGCTTGGAGTCACTGTTATAGAGTGGTCCCAGTCCTTCTGTCAAACAATATATTTTTAACCTTCCAAAAACCATAGAGGATCTGGATTTCCCCCAAATACTGGGAAAAGATGAGATTGGCATGGTATGAACTCATTATGGACTGCATGGGAAAATTTAGCTGTGGTACCAAGTCTTATTTTTAATTTTGTTATGTAAATGTGTCTGTGTACACATATAAAGATAACCTTTAATATGGAACTTCTATTGCTTAGCAATGCATTCATTAAGTTGGTCACACCCAATTTTATGACTTTTTTTGCCACAGTCATTAAGTGAGTCACATGGTTGTAAACTGAATCCAGTTTCCCCCATTTGATTTTGCTTGTCAGAAGCTCTCTGGGAAGATCAAAAATGACCCTGCAATGTTACAACTATCTTAAACACAGGCTGGCTGCCAAGCACCCAAATTTTGAACGGATGATCGTGGAGACACTGCAACAGTCATAAGGGGGAGGACTGGTTGTAAGTCGCTTTTTTTCAGTGCCGTTGTATCTTGTATCTTTGAATGATCTTTAAATGAATGGTTGTAAATTGGGGATTACCCATATATAGGCACAGACCTAATTTTGGGGTTGTGAGCTCCCCAGTGTTTGGTTGGGCAGTCCTATAAATGTTATAAATAAATAAAATAAATAGCAAAGGTTGATGTTGGGGGGACTAAAGTACAACACCAAGGCTATTTGTGTCCTTCTATGTTGTGCTTAATTTTGGTTATCATTTACTAACACTGCTGAAGAAGTTCTGGAGTTTTACAATGAGGTGTCATCAGCTTGTTGATGATACTCAGTTCATCTTGCCAGGTACCGTTGTTGCTCTTATTTCTGTTGTATAAGGAAGCAGCTGATACTAAGTTCAGCAATGTGCCTAAGTTCAGTGACAGGGCAGATGAGAGAAAAGAAACTGAAATTAAATCCAGAAAAAAAGAATGTGTTTGTACAATTATATTTTGTGTACCAACTGTGCCTTTTCTGAGACAGATTGGCAATAGTTATTGCTGGCTTCTTTGCCTCCCGTCTTGACTATTGCAACGTGCTCTGACGTTCCAAATTCAGCCAAACTCAATTGAAACATTTGAATCAAACTGAAATCTAATGCTTATAGACTGAAAGGCAAGGTCAATATTTCAAATAGGGTAGGTAAATGTATAAATCATGTTTATACCTATGTGTATTTTTGTGTATTACATAAATAAGCATAAATATTAGCACTAGCAAATCTCTGTTCCAAAGGGAGTCCTGCATTCTAAAAATGCCTACCCATACAGATAATTGGGATTGTATTTTACTTATCAAAATGCATATTTCTACATTATTTTTCTATATAGCTTTGAGATGATAAATGCATTAGTAGATATTAATAGATACTGACGTTTGTTTCAGCGCATTATTTATAAATGTATCTTCTGCTTATTTCTACATGGATATACAGTACACACCTACACAGAGAGTTTTCTACAATAACAGCCTCATAGTTCAAAAAAAGGAAGTTATACTATTGATATATACTACTGGTACTTCGATATATTCATGATTTGACCAGAAAAAAGCACCCTGTTGAATCCTTGAGAGTGTGGAGCAAACTGTATGGGAGGAGGCAGTTTGACTAGTAACTTGGATTTAAGTTATGAAACATCTGTACACCAAAGTGAGCTTGGAACTTGGCCTGCAAAAAAAAAAAAAGAGACAAAGATGCTGCTCGCTGCCCATGCTACTGCATTCCTCAAAAGCCCTGACAGGAAGAGGGTATTTCAGTTCTCCAATATTGAGGGTAGCAATGCATAACCTCTTTCTCCTCCAGTTAGGAGCTCACCGTGTCATAGCTGTTATGTGGTTATACAGCATCAATGATGGATTATGGAGGCCTCCTAAACTATGAATCTGTTCCTTTGCAGAAGTGCAGGCTCATCCAGGATAGATTTATCATCAAAATCCTAAATTCCAGTTCCTGAAATCAGCAACAATTCTGTCTTGTCCAAGTTCAGCATCAGTTTGTTCTCCCATATCCCACGTCTCCAGGCCTTTACAGCCTGGAGACGTGCAAAGACTTTAGTAACATCCAGTTCTGGATGTACTTTGGGAAAAACTACAGCTGGGTATCATTAGTATACAAGTGGCAAATGGCTTCAAATTCAAATGCTCTTCCCAGCAACTTCATAGAG
Source organism: Pituophis catenifer annectens (assembly GCF_029215685.1). Lineage (NCBI taxonomy): Eukaryota > Metazoa > Chordata > Lepidosauria > Squamata > Colubridae > Pituophis > Pituophis catenifer. Next base: position 239,331,140 of record NW_027256882.1, read on the forward strand.
ATGTTAAAGATGGAAGATAAAATGGATCTTTGTGAATCCCAGTGTCTCTCAATATCACATCTTACAGTACCCAAAGAGTAAAATCAGAACTTCCACAAAGTGCCTCCACTTGTCAGTCCATTCAAGCACTCCAAAAAGACACCAGAATCAAAAGCTACAAAGGGAATCAAAACATCAACAAGACATCTATCCAGCCACCAGAGCGACCAAGGCTATCTGTGTGCCAAAACTGGATTTGAACTTAGATTGAAAAGGTTCTAAATAATCTATTTCAGGGGTGTCAAACTGGCAGGCTGCAGGCTGGATGTTGTTGTGGTCCGCCAGCAGCCTGCAGAGCTGGCAGCAGAGTTGGACAGCAATGAGGCTGAGGAAGAACAGGGACCAGTCCTGGAGGCTGGGGAAGGCCTGGATGTGGGCTCTGTGTCAGAGGCAGAGATGGGGCCAGGGCCATCGGGGAGTGATGTGTGGACTCCAGAGCCTCCAGAGGCTGACAGTAGAGAGGCAGAGGAACAGGAGGAGCCTGTCCTAGTGCACATATGAGAAGAGCTGCCCGAAGGCAAGAGCAGCTACAGCAAAGATGATGACTTGGGAGTAGGGCCAAGAGATGATTGGCCCCTCCCATAAGGCTTAAAAGACCAGCAATGGCTCTTGGGCTATTTGTCGGAAAACAACATTGATAGACTTGTTCTTGTCTTGCTGCACTTATCTCTTGTCGGCATCTTCTGCTTCTGAACTTTTGCCAAGAGAAGCCTTTGGCAGTTTGCCTAATTCTACCAAGGTTGGTGATTAGACTGAAGAATTCGTGTTATGAAGAATTTGTTTTGATTTAGTTTGGACTACACTGAGAATGAGTTAATTCTCAGCTGTTCTAATAAAGGCTGTTTGTTTCTGAACTGTTTGCATCTAATACTACTTACTTGGGCCTGGGTCACAACAAATGTGTTACGTGCAGGCCACGCCCACCCAGCTTCACAAAGGGGTAAAACATCACGATACGTCACATGACGGCAATGTGATGCCGCAAGTTTGACACCCAGGATCTATTTTCTTTAACAGAACATACCAATATATATCAAAATGTGCAAAGATAATTTCTTCTGGCATCTCTGAAATAGCTTCTTTATAGAAGCACCCTGGGAAAATCTACTGTACTCAATCATATTTTAGAGAACAGACCTTAGGAAAGAGTACTAGTAAATTGGAAGTAAGTAATCAAGGAACATGAAACTGTGTTAGGTATACTGTTGTCTGATGTGAGTGGTCTGGGTTAGCATGACCTTGCTATATTTTAAAGAAGATTGAACAATGCAGAAGAGTGCAGCCAATTGCTAAAACTGTCATCCAGAATCGATTTGAAGTTTGTTCTCTAGAAACTTTCATTCTCTTAAAAGAAAAAGAAACATACATACTCCTGCATTCATCTGTCACTTGCTAAGTTTTTTGAAATATTCCAGACTTGTCCCTGTTTTCTGTTTTGGCTCCTCTCCATTACTTTCTACTATAACTTTTTTAAAAAAGTATAATGCTTCACACCTTGCTGAAAAACCTAGGTGCTTCATAAGTTGAATTTTTTTACCTATGGCATCTTGCATGCCATAAATTAGCTTTTTGCAATGTGGCTCCTTAAATTAAATATGAGAATTCCCATTCAAATGTTAATATCCTTTCCAGATAGACTTTATTTATTTTTTTAAAAAAGGATTAGTATAATGAATAGGCCACAAACTGTATTTAAAAGTAATGAATTACTGCTTGTTATTATTTCAAGTCTTTAATGCAATATATAAGGAAAATATATATGGTAACTCAGACCTTAGTGTAGATGAATAGAAGATAGTTTGAAAATGTAACTAAATTTACAAGTGAATTCACTGAGCAATTGTAAGAGACTGGCAATAGATGATTTTTAATAGTTAAAGAAGAGCACAAAAATTAGACAGCGCAAAAATATTTGGCGTGATCAACATTCTGAAAATTGCCTGACTTCTAGAGCTCAGTGTACTTCTTATGTAGAATATCATATTAATGATTTACCTTTAATTGGCTCCATAGGAAGCTTCCCTAGTTTTGGAATTTTGCACTGCAATATCTAAAAAGCTCAAATTCACTCTGAACCAGTAGAGCTAGAAGTCACAAGATTTAATGCTACTTCTTATGGATTTTATATAAAGATCAAGGGTTTTCATACTATACCGAAATAACTACAGTGCGGGAATGTTCATGTTATTCCTAACTATTAAAAGTCTTTATGAGTCATTCTTACTGTCAATCAGCTTTCCTTTTAACATTTTTCCTTCCGTCTTCTCCAGCAATACCTGTGGGAATGTATAATTCTAATTTCTCAGGATAATATTCCGCATACAGCTGAAAAAATGGACAGTACACAAGAAATGTGATAAATATGTTACATTCTATGGTTTTGATGAACATAATAAACACAGCTATCTTCTAGAAACGGCTGCCATATCCCTCTTTCCACAATTACTATGCAGCTGTAGATGGATGATCTCAAAAGTCTTGTAAAACATTCTTGAGATCAATCCAAAACTGACTAGATTCCATATGCCTGAAGTTTGCCTACCTATGTTGTCAAATGGTTGTACAATTTGTTACAGGATTTTTACAGCAACGGCAGTAACATATAATTTCTCTTACCATTATGTACATTTTGCACCATATTGAACTGAGAGATAAATCAGGGTATATTTATAAAATACTATGTTGTGCCATCTAGATACAAACTCATCTGTTTTGCTCCACTACTTGTTTGCATATAAAAAGGCAGGCTTTAATTAAATTGGTTTACTGGGTGGTCCTGCTTAATGCTTAAGAATCTGTAATTACAGACTTGACTATTTTTGTTTGCATAACATTCACCAATTTTAAAACTAGGTTAAAAACTTAAACTGATTAAAAAGTAAAATCATTTTCTTAAAAACGTTCCTTGGATTATAAAGTATAAAAAGGGGGCATGATACAAAAACATAATCTTCAGGGGGGTTTTGTGTGTGTGTGGGTGCGTGCGTGTCATTATGTAATGTTTCTGTTTGATTCTGATGATTCTGCCATCAACATCTGCTCAATTTATTTATTTGTGTTGTTTGTTTATAAAATTTATCAGCTGCCCATCTTACGTCAAGGTAACTCTGGACAGCTTACAATGATAAAAGCTAAAAATTGTATAAACTAAAAATATAAATTGATACACAAGCAAGTTAAAGATGGGGAGGGACGGAGCAGAATGGAGGGAGGTGGCATCTGTTGTTAATCCACCCTTTCCACTGTGGTGCTCCCCCATTGGAGACCCAAACTAAATGGCAGAAGGTCAGGAAGGTTGGAGCTGACCTTATTCCAGAGGGCAGTGCAATGACAGAGAAGACTCTTCTCCTGGACCCCACCAACCAGAATACTCGGGTCGTTAGCCTACAGTAAAGGTAAAGGTTCCCCTCGTACATATGTGCTAGTCATTCCCAACTCTAGGGGGTGGTGCTCATCTCTGTTTCAAAGCCGAAGAGCCAGTGCTGTCCAAAGACATCTCCATAGTCATGTGGCCGGCATGACTAAACACCAAAGGAGCATGGAACACTGTTACCTTCCCACCAAAGGTGGTACCTATTTTTCTACTTGCATTTTTTAAACGTGCTTTCGAACTGCTAGGTTGGCAGAAGCTGGGATAAGTAACATGAGCTCACCCCATTACGCGGCACTAGGGATTCAAACCGCTGAACTGCTAACCTTTCAATGTACAGTCTACAGTAACCTACAGTAAATTCAAAAAGAGGGTGGCAGAGGAAGATCCAGCTTAGTTAATACAGTATATAATATTCATGGTGCCTGGGTAGAGATTTAATGTTCTTTACTAATAATAATAATGTTCTTTATTATTCTTTATTACTAAGATTCTTTAATAATATGGCACGTGGCTTTCTATCAAAACCACCAAGCAGAATAAAACAGGACCACTGTTAGAAAGACAACACGACTTACAGAACACGGCCAATTGCTTCTTCCTGAAGCCTGACCTGGCAAGTATCTTGGTCCTGCCCTTTTTTTCCTTCTTCAGAATAATTGCTGCAGATCAGTTGCTGACTAAAACAGTTTTAACCCAAAACTGGCCTCAGTATAATCATATCTGAAACTTTCCCAAGGTATGGAAATAAAACCTTGTTCAAGCTTGAAACCTGCTCACTTCACATGCGTACACATTAGTGTAGTTTTCTTGGCAGCATTATTTAAATAATGTTGGATTGATTTTCCCCCCATTCTAGTATATAGACCAGGTTCACCCTCTAGGTTTCCTATCTAAGAATTAACCAAACCTGACCCCGCTTCATTTTCAACCCAGCTTTGACACATGAACTGCCTGTAAGCTTCTTGAATGACATTCAAAATGTTTCGCCTTCACTTCTTAAAACCCACCCAACTCTTCCCTGTTTGTCTGCCATTTTTGTGCTCAATATGAAGAGAGATGGGAGGTAGTATAGTTAAGACTAAAGGTATTTCATCTGGTGGATGTAAGTTAAATCAAGGATCTGAACTACAGACAGTCTTGAAATAATGGTTTTGCATATGTGAGGAAGTCATAAAAGTCAAGTTAGCAGGTGCATTATTGCTGAAGTTAAGTTCAAAGCAGTGAACTAGATTAAATTCATGGAACATTTTTAAAGCCAACAGGGCCATTTAGAAGTGGATTTTAAGAGTAAAAGGAAAGAAAGCTAGACAATGTTCTGAAAGATCATGCTGATATGACCATATTTATATGGGAAAAAAACATTTGGGCACAGCTTTCTGGAATATATCAAATTAAGATAAAATGGTTTTATAAATAGTAAAAATGAAATAACTACAAATTACTCTGCACAGTTTGCTTGCAACTTCAATTGAAGGTGCTGTTTTTGACTTTTAAAGTTCTTCATGGCACAGGACCAGGTTATTTGAGGGACAGCCTCCGCCTGATTATATCTATCTGTCCCATCGGATCCAGAAGAAAAGGTTTCTTGAGAGTCCCATCTGCGAAGGAGTTACATTTGGCAGGACCCAGGAAAAAAGCTTTTTCTGCCATAGCATCTGCCCTGTGGAATCTCAGGGCCCCACCCCACCCCACCATGAGGCAAGACTGGCCCCATTCTTGACATCCTTCTAGAAATCCCTCAAAATATGATTTCTCAATTAATGAGGTGGCAGCATTGCCTATAACATTAAATTCTTTCTACTAATCTGTTAATAGTAAATGTTGGTGAATGTTTTTAATTGTAGAATGTTTTCTAATATTGCTTATTCTTAGTTTGGTTTTTTTTTTTGCTGTATGCAGTCCAAAATCATGTTACCAAATATGATGAATAAATAAGAATGATTGATGTATTTTTGAGAATATTGTCAGAAGAATCAATAGAGGGTCAAGTTTGGATTATTTTTATACATTAGAAAAATATGAATAAAATGAGTGACTTGTTTTTTGAAAATGAAACATTGGATAGCCCAATTTGGGATTTTACCACCACATTTCAATGACTCAGCTTTGATGTTAGATCAGGAATACAGGTTATCCAGACTCCATTAGACAGAGTGAGGTAACTGCCTCAGGTAGCAGATGTTAGCATTTTCCCTGCTATACTGTGCAATCACTTCCCCAGCTATTTCAATTAAATCTGTACAGAGATCTGCACCTCAGCACCCAGCTTGCTGTGCCTGCTCTCTCAAGTTTAGTGGCAGATGTTGCCAGCTGATCTGTTACAAGAGAGAAAAAAAGATTCAAGCCTATAGCATGGTGAGAAGGCCTCATTTTGCAGTAAAATGGCTTGGGCTGTACCTGGAAAGGAAGAGCATCTGTACTAAGGGACAAATGCTGTGCAATAATTTAGAATCAATTTATAATATTGAAGAGCATATTGTTATATGTAAGTATGTTTTACAATCCAATGAAAATATACAGTTTGATTATGACAGCATCTTAGTGGGCAATGCTTTCATTGTTATATTCTAGGAACAACTGATAACAAAATAAATCAACATTTCTAATCTTTGAAAAGCTTGCTTATATAACTATACTGACATTCCTGAGCCAGATTCAACCAAAGGCTGTCTCGTCTCTGTTTTGGAAGTCAGAGCTAAGTACATTGGTTTGGCCTAAAGTCTGATTCCATCACCGGGAACACATCTAGAGCTTCACTCAACCAACTCTGAACTGAGTACATTTGGAAGTTCAAGCATGCCAATAACAATACCTCATAGGCCAAATATTCCATTTTATTTTCAAGCTAAGACTTTATCTTCTAAAGTAAACAGCAAACATGTTTTTTTTTTTCCCAAAGTGATAAAGGCGTTTGTAATTCATCCTGTTGGTGGCATGTGAGATGATAACTTTCCATTGCATTTTGTATTTCCCTTGCTGCTTTCTTCCAAGTAGGTAAAATCAATTCTCCCCCAGGTTATTTCATCGGGCCAAAGAAATCACAGTTATGGAGCCATTGTCATGCTGCTGTGTGTGGTCCCATCATCTGGGGTTGCGACAAGTCGTTACAATGTTCTTAGATTCCACCTTCTCGCTTTGTCTCTTTTTTTTTTAATCTCAAAATAGGTATGTGCCAACAGCAGAAAAACAAAAACAATTGCTCTTGCTCATGTAATGAACACCAGAGCATTGTGGGAAATTAAAATGGTAGTAAAGGCAGTAGTGTTTGCCAACTAGACCAGCTTCTTCATTACTCTTGCTATACTTTCATCTCACAATAAAGGAAAGAAAGAATGCACAGCACTATCTCTGTTCTTGCTCTCCTGGTTGTGAAAGGAACTTCTGCACTGCTGTCCTCCAATGAGCTCACACTCTGGGTCTGCCAAGGGCTTCGTCAAAACTGGAGCTTGGTCCAATGTACATTTATGCACAAATCTCTACAGTGCAGAATACCTGAATAGTCATAGGCTCTTTAGTATATAATCTGCTGCTTATTTGCAAATATGATTTTTTTTTTCCATTTTATGCTTCACCATAGACTCAAAACTACTTTGCATGGAAAAGTTTTAATTCCCCATGCTGGCTAGGGAATTCTGGGAGTTGAAGTCCACACCTCTTATATAGTTGCTAAGTTTGAGAAACACAGCTCTACAATCCATTTTTAACAGAGCATCAGTATGGTGGTAGAACCAAATGCATTAAAGCTATTTGGAGACAGATGCTTAAGTCCCAAGGGCCAAGTATGGTTTAGTAAAAGAGTTACATACTATGATAGAAAGCCTTTATGTCTGAATCTACTATCCAGGAGAATGGGAAGGGGAAAGTACCATAGGAAACAGAGTGAAAAGGAGAGCCCAAAAATATCCATCTTTCAATAAAGAGACAACAGACAGAGAAAAAGAGAAGAAAAAAGGCCATTGCTTGATATTTCTAAATTCAGATGCTATTCATGTTCTTGAGAAGAAAGTGAAGATAAAAATGTTCTCTAGACTAAGCTTATCCCTGGTTATTATACACCCATGCAGTTTTCTGGCCAATATAATGAAAATAGTTTGCCATTGCTTATTTCCTGGATGTTTTCCAATTTTTCAGACTAACCTACAGCCCTGGAATTTTTACCTGATTGCTATCCAGGTTTGTCATTGTTTAACTTCTAAATTCAGATATGGTCAGCCAGATGCTACCAGCTAAGATAGTCAATAGAATGAAAGGTACAAAAAGCTGGTAATTTTGGAACAGAAGTCCAACACACTATGGACAACAGGATTTTGCATCTCAAACAATTACACCTAGTCTAGAATTTAATAATTTGTTCAATTAATTTTTAAATATTCAAATGGTAAGATCCAAAATAAGATACCTAGTTTGGTGTAGCAGTTATGACATTGGGCTAAAAACAAGGAGACCATGAGTTCTGATCCCACTTTAGGCACAAAACCAGTTGGGTAGCCTTAAGCCAGTCATTCTCTCTCAGCCCTAGGAAGGAGGCAAGGGCAAACCACTTCTGGAATTTTGCCAAAAAAACCTGCAGGGACTTGTCTAGGCAGTTATTAGAAGTCAAAATTTACTCAAAGTCACAAAAATAAATAAGGAGCCAAAACACACTCTATTGAATAAAATACGTGCAAATCTTCATGGAGAAATCCTGATGTTTCCTTTAATTGTCACTGTTCTTGCTGATGCTTCTTCATGCCTTTTTTCTTCTGACTTCCACCTAGAATCACAGTCAGCCTATTTGTCATACATGTTATGTGATAAGTCTGACAACACATTTAAGCTCATGCTAGCTTCTTTTTTTTTGGCTCATGATCAGAGAGGCATTCTTCTGCCCCAGATAAAAATTTCCATTTTACAGATACTATGAAGAAAAACTAGAACAAGAGCCAGGAGCGACAGGCCATTAAAAAATTGTTATAAAATAAAACTGTAGATGCCATGATGCTTAAGTAAAACAGTCGTTTCCTGCCTCTGATATGCTCTTCAAGCTGCACTTTATTTGTTTAAAAGTCTTTTTGAAGGTAGCCTTGGAGAATTGTCTTTTTTCTGGCACTTTTCCTTGATTTAATACATTGCATGATAGAAATTAAGTGAATGAGGCTTTTCCGTCGCTACCTGTTTATACCAGGATAAACGTCATATTCAAAATCTGTGATAATTGTCAAAAGGTAATGCTATAGAAGCCAACTATGGAAAGAAAAGGAGAGGCACAATCCCACTGCAATTCTTCCTTTGCTTTTGCTCTTCCTTTGTTCTTCCTTTGCTTTTGCTCTTATCATCAGATTATAATTAAAATTAATAATAAACATTTGAAGTTTTCAATCACAGCATGTCATTTCATCTACAGTCAAAAAAATGCAAAAGAAGCTGTGAATATAAATGCAATGTATATGGGATTAATTGTCAGCTAAACATTGTAAAAGATAGAATATGCAAAAAAAAAAAATCAAGAAAAATTCATTACTTGGAGCCATCTCTGTTATGTTTCAGGACAAATTGCAGAGTTCCATCCAAACACACAAACACAATGTAATTTGTAAGAAAAAGAGCCAATTGCTGCTATGACCAATCTGTTAAAGCAATGTTTATACAACAAGGCAAAAAATAATTTTGTATCAAATGTAGTTTTGTTCCAGAGCTTCAGTCAACACTTTCCCAATTACAAATACAATTGGAACTTTCAAACTGGAACCAACCTTAATACTGTATAGCATGACCTGCCTGAATATAGCAACTTTAAAAATATATCTTCTATATGTATATAGAAATATTAAAGTTTCTCCTTTGGAACTGAACCCAATGGAAAGAAAATTAATCAGCTGTAGATTTATACAAATCAGCAAATTAATAAACAATTGATTTGATGGAACCAATCGGATTACACTTAAATCAACTGAAGAATTAAGTCGTGACTAATCTGCCCCACTGATTTAAGTGAAACCTAAGTACCACTAATTTAGCTTAGATCCAAATTACAATAGAAGTGTAAAAGTGTAAAAAGTGTGGATATCTTGCTTTTAAACCTTCCAGACCCAGGTTAGATTTTTCACCAAATACTATACTGCTTTAATTAAAGCAGTGGTGAAATGTAAAATTTATTACTACTGGTTCTGTGGGTGTAGCTTGGTTGGAGGGTAATGTGACTGGGTGGGCATGGCCAACTGTTTTTTTTTTTTTTTTTTTACTTTTAAAAGCATTTTTATCTACAACCTTAAGAGGTTGCAGAAAAAAATGCTTTTAGAAGCCTCTGATGATCAGGCAACTCAGCTGGGATCGCCAGAGGCTTTTAAAAGCATTTTTTTTTTCTACAACCTCTTCGGCTGAAGAGGTTGCAGAAAAAAATGCATTTAAAAACCTCTGATGATCCCAACTGAGCCACATCAGAGGCTTTTTTTTTAATTTTTAAAATCTTTTTTTCGGCCGGAGAGGTTGCAGGAAAAAATGCTTTTAAAAGTTAAAAAAAGAGCCTCTGATGATCGTGTGGCTAAGCTGGGCATGGGGGGGGCAGGGATTTTTGCTACCGGTTCTCCAAACCACCCGCTGCCATCGCTACTGGATCGGATGATCCGGTCCGAACCGGGAGCATTTTACCCCTGAATTAAAGGCTAATTTCTCTCTCTGAAATGCACTTACCTTTGCTATACCATAAATGTTGGTTTTACATATTTTAACAAAGCTGACAAATTGCATCATGGTTTATCATAATATAGAAATTCAACAATTATATTTCTTCTAGTATGTAATTTGATCCCAACTCTAAAGAACCTGATACTGCTGTAAATAACTTGGACTTTTAAAGGATTAAACAACACTTGAGGAATCCTCTAGCCCACAGATGTCAAACTCACAGTGTCACATTGCCGTCACATGACATTTCACAATGTTTTTTCCCTTTGTGGAGCTGGAGTGAGCGTGGCCTGTGTGTGATGTATCTGCCCCATGGGCTGACAGTTTGACATCCCTGTCAAGGATTCCCAAACTTGGCAACTTTAAGATGAATGGAGTTCAACTTTCAGAATTCTCCAGCTGGGAAATTCTGGGAGTTAAAGTCCATGTGTCTTAAAGTTGTCAAGATTGGGACAACTTTACTCTACTCTAGGCCACCCTATGCATTTAAATAAGATAAGACTAAACCCTGTTTTCCCTATTTGGCCTGATAAACTTTCTTCAGATTTGTTTAAAAAGAAACATATTTAGGGAACAAAGAAACCAGATCAGAAAATTGTTTTGCCAAAGTGGATAATCAATTGAAATAATTATTTGAGGAACCACCAAATCCATTTTGGAATTTCAGAATTACTTGATCTTGTATTTATTTAAAAAAAAAAATCTTTGAAATGCTGCATAGAAGGCTGTGCATGAACATGTCACTAAAGCTGATAACTTTTTCCTACAAAACTGTAAAAGACTAATGTTGGTAACCCTGTATATCAGTCATATTTCCCTAATCAAGAATGATGATATGATATGTAACTGTTAGCCAAAATATGTGTATTTGTATATTTGTTGCTAATGCAGAACATATGCCCACATTTTATAAAAATCAAAACCAATTAAAATTAACAGTTTGCATTGAGTTTATGCACTATATTAAGAAAGTGTACATGGACATTATTAATGCAGGGAGAACAGAAGCAGAAAAGAATTATATGTACCTGCTCCACTTCAATAATTAATAATAGAAAATCCTTAGAAGAAAGCAAAATTGAACTCTTGGTGCAAAAAAAAAAAAAACCACAAAGAAAGGAAGTAGAAACATCCATACATTTTCTCTTTATATTCATGATGTTCTCTGTTAATATCTGAATATATGAACAAGTCAGAGAGCCAATTTGATCTAGTGGTTAAAATACTAGGCTAGAAACCAGGAAACTGCGAGTTCTAGTCCTGCCTTAGCTAAGAAAGCTGACTGGGTGACCTTGATCCAGTCACTTTCTCTTAGCCCAATCAACTCACAGAGTCCTTGTTATGGGAAAATAGGAGGAGGAATAAGTATTACGTATGTTCACTACTTTGAGTTATTTATAATAATAATTAAAAAAAATAGTATAGCTTTTATTGTCATTGTACATCATGTATACAACGAAATTGTTTTTAGCCTCACTGGTGCAATCCATGACAAAAATACAAACAACATAAATCGTACAAAGAATAATCCCTATGCAAGTAATTAGGGGGGGAAGGGAAAAAGAAAGAAAAATAAAAACTAGTGATACATTTCTGCATGTGCATGGAGTGATTGTGGTTGTGTTTAAGAGTCTGACAGCCCAAGGATAGAAACTATTTGTTCAGCTGGCTATGCTTCGATGTCTTCTGCCCGATGGTAGAAGCGCCAAGAGACACTGACCAAGGTGTGAATCATCTCTGAGTATCTTTCTTAGTCTGCTAAAGCAGTGAGACCTGGTGATGTCATCCAGTGGTGTTAGAGGGCAACCAATGGTTTCTTGTGCCGAATTGATCACTTGCTGTAGTGCCTTCCTGTCCGCAGCAGTTAAACCAGCATATCATACTGTAATGCTGTATGTGAGGATATGCATAAAGGTGGGATATAAATAAATTAATAAAATTATGAAGCGAATAACACTTTATTGACTGGGCCACTAAAATAGCATATAAAAACCTAGAACTCCTGAGGGGTTCTTTTTTAGGTAGACATTACTAACACTTTATAGGATCCAATCATAGGAACAGACCTTTTGTGAAAATGTAACTAGACATAATAGAAATTATTCTTGGAGATTTGAACAGCAAAGCAAATTTTATTTTATATGCACATTTTTATCATCTTCCTCAGTGTTACAGGAAGGCAGGTTCTGGTTAAATGTGGGAAAAATGTTCTAAAAGCAACTCAATAATGCATTCAATTATATAAGAAGGCAATGTTTTCACTAGATATCTTCAAGCAGAAGCTATATAAATAGGTTGGCAAAAAGTGTGATTCCTAAACCTTTGACCAATTTCTTCAATAATCCAAGCATGATGATGAGGAGGAGGATGGTTAATAATCACAATGACAATGATAAGAATCAGGAAAAATTCATTGCAAAATAACAGTGCAAAGCAAGCCTTAGTCATTCTTGTTTGCATCCTAAGATAGAAAGTAAGTATGGAAGTCACAGGGTTTGCATTGTTCTTATCACTACAGTATAGCAAACATATGTTTTTACTCATGCTTCATCAAGTTTGCATGCTTTCGAACTGCTAGGTTGGCAGCAGCTAAGGTGAGGACGGGAGCTCACCCCGACGCATGAAGCTCAGGTCTTGAACATTTGAAATCCAACATTTGAATCATGAGCCATCTTGCCACCCATAAATAGGTATCACTTTGATAGGAAGATAACAGTGGGGATAGTGAAGACAACAAAACTACCACTTCAAACTTCTTCGTTTGGGATTTGGAGGAGGTATTGTCTATTCAAAAGCAACAATTGTGATTGTACAAGTGGTGTTTATCAGACTTTCCCCTTCAGAACAATGTCTAGCATGCTGTAATCATACAGGAATGGAAGAGAACAGACAGAGCTCATCTCTTTTGGATGCGACAACAGTGATGAGAATATGTTCTTGGAGTGTGTATACAGAATGAGCATTCTTACTAGCATTTCATTTATTTCAGTTTTAAGTATTTTTTTAAATCTGAAAATTATAGAATAGTATCATATATACATGAAATATTTGACTCCTCAGAAGCTCATCTGACACTTACTTACATCTCATTTCTAAGAGTAAAGAAAATCTTGGGAGAACTAGGCTGTCCCTGCTGATTGGGGGTGGGGTGCAGGCCAAAAAATTGGGGAAGAGATTGTGAGTTTGATTCGACACCATCATTTTTACATTTCAGTTATTTACTCTGGACAAGGTTTGGGATGGAAATGTCAGTACAAAATATGGTTTCCAATTTATTTCAAATATTCAATGATTGGTTGCATACTACTTTGCCAGATGCTGCCAAATACATAATCTTAAAATATTGATGAGAGAACTATAATAATAAATCCCCAAGTATTGCTTTTATCTGGTTTTTCAAGTCCAGACAAAAGACATTTTGCTAATGCCTGGCTCTGAAAGTGGCATAAACACACTTATTCAGAAGTAAATCTTCCTGATTTCAAATAGGTTTATTTCTGAGCAAGATTCATTGCAAAGGTTTTAGCTCAAAGGAAAGGATTTCAGAGGAATGATGGATAAGGTTCCCAAGTATTGATTTCAGAAAGTGAGCTTTTCAGGAACGGGAAGCCAACACTGAACTCATTACACAATTTGGCAAGGCTGTGACTACTTGTCTCCATTAGCTGGTTTTTGCTTCGCTCTTTTGCAATACCGAATTTCATTCACAGCCACCAAATCTCTACAAATCATACTCAGTTCTGATGAATAGATTTCTGGTTAAAATAGAAGCTGAGTTCATAAAACGTGCTAAACTATTGTGTATTTTGTTTGATTTTAACTTAACGGAACCTGTGGATTTGGCCATTCTAGTTTGTGAACCATGGTTTAGCACAGGGGTGTCAAACTGAAGGCCCAGGAAGAGGATCTGTCCTGTGGGATGCTTAGATCTGGACTATGGACCACCCTGGAAACAGCAAAGGACCGGCCCACAGTGCCTCTGCCAGTGAAAATGTAGCTCAGGAGGGCTGCGGGCAGCCTTCCCAAACTCCATTTTCACTGGCAGAGGATTGCAGGAGGCCATCACAGTCAAAAGGCACCCCCAACACTAGAGACATTGAGGTGGCCATGCCCACCCTGGTCCCCCGAGGTCAAACACAACCTGATGTAGCCCTCAATGAAATTGGGTTTGACACCCCTGGTTTAGTATGACAAATATATCCAGCCAATTTAATTTAGTCCCCAAAATGTTGCTAAACACATATTGCTGAATATGTTATGTGAACCCTACCAACATATTCTTGGCTTAATTTCACACTAGTGGCAAAATGCAAGGAGAGACTGATTTAAAGGATTGCTCTGGTGGCAAAAGCAAATGGTTAGGATAGGGTGTTAGGAATCTAGATAGCAGGATGAAGTCGCTCTAGATTAAGGCAAAGCCTGTAACTCACTTTCAGTATCAATCATATCTTTCTGTTATTTTCCTACTATCTTACAAGCAAATGAAATTTTGTATTGCCAAAGAGTGAAGAAAGAGCTAGCTAATGGAGAGAGACAAGTGACAGGGGCTTGCCAAACTATATAATGAGTTCACTGTTGGCTTCCCAACTCCTGAAATGCTCATTTTCTGAAATCAGCCCTTGGGGACCTTTTCCATCATTCCTCTAAAATCCTTTCCTTTGGGCTTAAGCCTTTGCCAGGAATCTTCTTCGGAAACTAATCTACTTGAAATCAGGAAAATTTACTTTTGAGTAAGTCTGTTTATGCTAATTTTACAAAAATACGTAAGAACCAGGCTTGAGCAACATGTCCTTTGTCAACTTTTATTTGGTATGAAAAACATTGTTGACAAAAGCAGTATTTGGGAATTTAAATGATCTTTCCACATTGTTCCTAAGGTGAATAATGAAATTTGGGCAAATAATGTGAAAAGTGGGATTTCGAAACATGCAAAAGCTAAAAAAAATATTCTTGCTACCTTCCCATTTACACACACACACACACACACACACACACACACACACACAATCATTTCATTTTCCTGAGCAAAAGAGTTTGATTATTTGCTATCAAGTTGTCGACTCTTATCAACTATACAGAGAAATTTTATCCATGGCAATCTGTCCCTAATCTGGTCTTTCAGGTCTTCCATTGGTGCATTCATAAAAGATGCAGCTGCTTTAATAATTCAACAGGAAGTTATTCATTTATATTTCAGTAAACTACAAAGAGTCCCTTCCAAACTTCCAGGCATTTTTAATCATGAAAAAAGATAACTCTGTTATTTCTGAGCCAAAACTAAGATCCAGAATTGTAGATGATAATAGGGATACTATCCGTTATGCCTAACTGAAAATGCAGCATGCATTTTTAAAATGAATTAAGTCAAATTCTTTAACCTGTTTCTATTTTTTTTAAAGTACTTTAATATAAATAGGAAATTGGTCCAAAAAAGCAAAAACAAAAGCAAACAGAAACAGAAAAGATAAAGATTAAAAAAAGCTATCATTAGCAATAGCAGCAATAGTACTAGCTACCAGCCCTGGATGACATCTTCGAATCTCACTGTTTGAGGAAGTTGCATAACATTCTCAGAGACTCTTCCCATCCTGCTTACAATCTTTTTGGACTGTTGCCTTCTGGCAGAAAATACAGAACAATTAAAACTCGGACCACACGTTTTCTGAATAGTTTTTATCCCAGAGCTATAATTGCACTCAACAATGAACTAAAGGGCCACCATTACTGAGCTGTTGGTCAGCATTGCTTGGTCTGTTGTGTGGATGTTTGGGTGGTTTAGGGGTGGGGAATTGTGGTGGGTGGGAATGTGTTTGGGGATTGTTATGTGTGTTATGTGTGTCTTTGGGTGTTAAGTGAATTTCTTTGTTTGGGTATTCTGTGTATATACATACAATGACAATAAAGTTGTTGTTGTTGTTGTTGTTGTTGTTGTTATACTTATATACCGCTTTACAGTGCTTTACAGCCCTCTCTAAGTGGTTTACAGAGTCAGCATATTGCCCCCAACAATCTGGGTCCTTATTTTACCAACCTTAGAAGGATGGAAGGCTGAGTCAACCTTGAGCCTGGTGAGATTTGAACTGCCAAATTGCAGGCAGCTGGCAGGCAGCAGAAGTAGTCTGTAGTACTGCATTCTAACCATTGCACCATCATGGCTCATGGTGGTTCATTAATATAGAAAACAATTTAAGCATAGCGCTAAGCTTTGTCTACACAAAGTTTCTAAATTCACTCTTCATAGTAATAAGAATACACACACACACACACACACACAAAGGGGAGGAGAATTTATTTCTTTTTCTTTTCTTTCAGCACCCAGCTAGGGTGCATCCTACATGTTAAATGTTAGATTTAATGGACCACTTTTTCTTCCTTTTTTGTACACTACTTTTTCTTTTTTGTTGTTGTTAGGGTTGAATGTATGTTTTTGTTTCATTTTGTTTGTTTTACTGTTTGTATTTTATTTTCTATGACAAAACAATAAATTTGTTAAACAAAAAGTAGGACTAGTGCAGGGGTCTGCAACCTTAAACACTCAATGAGCCATTTGGACCCATTTCCCACAGAAAAGAAAACACTGGGAGCCACAAAACCCTTCCTGTGCCTGACTATTTCTTGAGCAGCCAGAAAACTAGTATATGCAGTTGAATTAAATGTTCTGTTTTCTTCTGAAACTTTTCTTTTCTGGGATTTATCCATGGTTGGCCTACTGGGGAGTTGAAAAGCTCAATAAATCGCGTGCTGGCAGGTGTCACACATTGGCAGTTGTGACGCATATTTTGAGTGACAGGGAGCCGTAGCAGAGGGGTGAAAGAGCCACATGCGGCTCCAGAGCCACAGGTTGCTGACCCCTGGACTAGTGCATCAATTTTAAAAATAAGTGTTTTTTTAAACTTAGGGTTTTTTTTAAAAAAAAACCCTGAGTTTCAGATCAGGGGATCAGATCTGCTGGAGGAGGAGAGGGGATTAAAAATATTAATATGGTAGCTGTGACTACACATTGAACTCTCATCTCTTTATTATAAGTGTTACCTGTAAGTTTCATGTAACAAAAGGGAAGGTGGGATTTCAATAATATAGTCCAGGCCACTATCCTGCCTTTAATGACCTCTCTCCGAGGCACCTGTTTTAGGCAAATGGAATAGATATTAACTGGATATTCAAGTATTTTCCCAAGAGCACAGTTGTTTGCAAAGAGCAGACTGGAACCCGCCCTAAATGAGCTAGGTTAGCAGCCATCATTTTGCTGTAATTATTTTAAAACAGCAAAAAAATTGAGATGATACCATTAGTCAGTCATTTGCTTTGAACCATCATTCGACTCATTCCAGTCCTGCAGATTATCCAACAGTATCTCATCTAATCCTTTCGAAGATTAGATCAAATTGCTGCATAATTAATTACATACTGTTTTAAGAAGTATAGCTCTCCATTAGTACACTTTGTACAGAAAATAAAAGCTTTGTTATCTTGAATTTTCTTTGGAAGGATTGTTCCTTCCACACACTGTTGTGTTTGTGCATTACTTCTTTATTGAGATTTGGTGGTGTTTTTGATCTTACACAGGCCTCGAGATAGACAGTTATAGCTTTATAACATTTTTGTTCTTTCATTTGTTCACTTCATTTAGAAAAGCAGCCATTGCATCAGAAGTGTTTGTACGTCCACCCGCTTCACTTCTTACTCTATATATTTTACCAGTCAAACTTTTTTTCCCCCATATCTACTTTGTCTTCTTATTAAACAACAGTTGCTTGTCCTTAGTTGGTCTTAAATATTTCTCTAACAAAGCTGTCTCTGTTTTTCCAACATGCCCATTTGCAGCCCACGCTGTTCCTGCGCAGCTTTTCACTGATACCTTAGACCCCAATATTACTCCAAGTGACCTCATGCAACATCTGTAGTTGGGCTGGATTAAAAGACATGGGAAACCTTGATTGAACCATGTTCTGTGGGTCAAAAGCTTTCCACTATCCAGCATTCATTCTCTCTCTCCCTCTCTCCCTCTCTCCCTCTCTCTCTCTCTCTCTCTCTCTCTCTCTCTCCCTCCCTCCCTCCCTCTCCCTCCCTCCCTCCCTCCCTCCCTCTCTCTTTCTCACTTTTTCTCTCTCTTTCTCTCTTTGTCTGCACAAACAAAGGCACAGCAAAGTTCTGGAAGACCAGAAAGAAGCAGATGTTCAGGGAGTCTCTCTAATTCCACAGAAGGTCTGGCTGTTGTACAACCAGATATTTCATTCAGTAAGGCTCTTCAGGCACTTGGGAAAACACAGAGAAATGATTTAGAGAAACATAGGCTGTTTTTTAATAGCTATTCAAGTAAAAACAAGCACATAAACTTAACTTGATCAGAACCTTTTTTTACAAAATAGTTTCCTAAGTGTAAACAAGTTGTTTCATAAATATTTCTTCAACATGTTTTTTTTTTAAATTATGTGTTATTTCAGAGGGCCTGAATCCTTAACACGCTTTAGTTCAATATTATACCACAGCTAAGTGGCTGCACCCGAGATGACCTTGATGGATTTCAAAAGGCTAATCCGAATTGGACTGGGGTAGTTCTTTGCAAGTTTTTCTTCTTCTTCTTCTACAGGCCTGGAACAAACTGGAAAGCTTAAAAAAAAAACAGAAGAAAGAAATAGTGTTGTTATCAAATATACATGAATGCATTAGGAATTGAGCAATACTCAGAAACTGTAGGTTTAGACCAAGGCAAGGCAAATAAACATAACTGGTTCACCTTTGGTTCATCTGTGACTCTGGGGATTTTACAGATCTGGAAGAAAACAACCAATAGAGGCAGCTCCTCTGGAGATTGGGGCAGGGTGGAAATCCACCTTCTCTCTTCTCTGCAGATGATTTTTTCACACTTCTTTTGAAAGAAAAATGTGTTAGTCATTTAGGCCTGCTGTGGACTCCTCTGGTATTTTTATGTATGTACATTTTTATGGGAACAGAATATACTCATAATCACACAATAAATATGAATTGACTAAACGCTAAGAAACAAGATGCTGCCAACCTTCAGAAGTAAAACACAAGGACTCACCTCAGAAATAAATTAATCTCTTCCTATCTGGAGTTCAGCTATAATATTATCCTTGCAGCCTCCTTCTTGCCTTTCCTGCTTCCACTGTTGTAACCAAAAGGAAATTTCTGTTCCATCTTTCTACAACTTTCAAAACTATTATTTAAAACTAATAAGAATGAGAATGAAGATGATGACAATAGTACAGAAATACAAAAAGCTGAAGAAGTAAAGAGTTTGGCTTAATAGGCTAAGGTTTGCCAAGAAGATATACTAAATGAGCTAATAAAGGAAAGTATAATGAAAAGCAATAAAACCAAACTGCATTTAAAAACAAGCAGCTGATGATGTGAAACAAACCTGGGAAAAGAACTTATTTAACAGCCAGTTCTTTATCAACACCTAAGGAAAGATTAATAATGAAGAAAACATAGACATGATTTTAAAAGAAGCACATTAAAGAAAAGGCTCATTTCAGTGACTTAAGAACAGTTAGTACATTCAACAGTAATGAAAGCTAATTTTGAGAAAACTCCACCTAGTAATAAATTTCAACACTATAAATAACAGTAGCAGACTGTTGAACACCTGGTATGTGGATGTAAAAGGATTGCACAGGCTGAGCATTTAGAAGACACAATAATGTGGCCACCCTGATCCACAGGCATTTTAATAAGAATTATAATTTACCAGCAACAAAGGATTGGCGAAATCAGAATATTGAAAAAATGGTCAAGAACAAAGGCATTGCAATCCTCCGGGACTTCCAAATAAAAAATATTTAAATATTTAATATTTAAACATGTTGTCCGTAATAAGTCAGGTATGACTGTACTGTAGCTACAAAGAAATAAAAATTGGCACGAAGTGACTGAAAGATTTTTTTTCTCTAGAAAAAACAGGAAAATATAAAAATCTTTGAATAGAGATTGGGTGGATGTGGAGAAAGAAAGCTTAACGGTGTCAGTCGTAGTTGGTGTGTTTGACACTATACCAAAAGTTCTACAAAAGCTCTATAAAACAATAGGATTGGTCAGAATCTCAGCCCATTAATTACGAAGAGTTGCATTACTTGGAACAGCAGATATATTGTAACAGTGTTACTAATTATCTTAGTTTCTTGGGAGGGATTTGATAGACAAAAGTATCAAGTCTAGTTATAAACGATAGAGTACATGTAACTAGCAATAATAATACTGCAGAACAAAATTGTCTCCACTCTGAACTTCTAAAGTACCTTGTATACAAATGCTAAGGTGATGTAAACAATTCAGAAACATTGGACGAGCAGTGAAGCTGCTCTTTAGGTTTCTTGCACTTTGCACTTTGATCTGTGTATTGATATACATTAGCCCCACGTGTCTGCTGAAGGATGGGGTGGGGGGGAGAGCAATGAATATAATAGACCAATTAAAAAAAATATGTCTGTACTACTGTATATTGATGGCTAAATTCCTCTCAAGTGAACAAAGTAGGGATTAGCCCGTCCAGTGCATTACTTTTTCGAATTCACCATTACCACTTCCTGAGCCTGCAACCACACAATCTGAAGTGGGAAGCTTAAGGACACCATCGGAATCAAAGTGTTTGTGAGTGTCTGAATCCTACAGGAAAAGTCCTTAATCTCATCTTGCAAATGCTGCCGCTTGCCAATTTTCTAGACAATGAAGAGATAAGAGCCTTGGTAGTACAGTGGTTTAAAGCACCCTGTTATTAACACAGCTGCCTGCAATTACTGCAGGTTCGAATCTTACCAGGCTCAAGGTTGACTCAGCCTTCCATCCTTTCTAAGGTAGGTTAAATGAGGACCCAGTTTGTGGGGGCAATAAGCTGACTTTGTATAAATATACAAAAGTATGAAGGCTATTGCTTAACGCATTGTAAGCCGCCCTCAGTCTCCGGAGAAGGGCGGCATATAAATCAAATTAAAAAATAAATAAATTTAAAAAACAAAACAAAAAAAAACCAGGCTTGGAATAGAAATAGGACTGTGCATTGAGCAGTTATGTAAAGCACAACATACTCAGCTCAGTGGCAAAAATATGAGAAGACTGGTGGCAAGAAATCACTGCCACGTGGTAAGCAACTCCTTCTTTGAAATCCTAAACTAAATGAATGGTACTTTTCTTAACATTTAGGTTTTTTTTTTAATGGAGAGAGAAAAAACTGGGAGTGTTCAGGAGAAAGAAGCCACATAGCCAAATGCATCAGGCAGATGTGGCCAGACATCCCACCTGAAATGCCAGCTGGATGTGTACTAGCATTCTTGGAGCGTCTGAGGCCCAAACGACTGCTTTGAACTTACTGTAATATTTGTCATTTCCTGATCGTATGGCGTTCCTTACAGGGCATTCACTATCCATTCCACAACACCATCTTGTAAGGATCCTCTCCCTTAGCTTTTTTTTTTTCTCGTGAATATGGGTATTTCATTCAATAAAACCAAAATAATAAATTATGTTCTTTAAATGTCTGGCTGTATTCACACAGTTCATAACCAAAACCAGACAGCAATTCATTGTAAAGAGTATAGGCAAATGGTTAACACATTTTAAGATACATTTTTGGCAAAGCTAGAAATTTGTGAAATAGTTTGAGTTTCTTTTCTTTTCTTTGGAGTCTTCACTCTGCTTAGGTTGGAAAAAATGTATACAATAAGTATAGGACCACTAGTACCATCGTTATCCTTATTCAAAAATTGAATTGACAGCAGGCAGTATTTGCCAATAGCTTGCTTGTGTAGATACCCACAAAGAAAAACAGTGAATCATCTTCTGATTGCTTAAGGCTCTCTGTCATTTGTGTCATTAACAAGACAGTTCTGATTGCTGTTGCCAAATACAGGTAGTCCTTGATTTATGACCACAATTGAGCTCAACATGTTAAAGCCACCCTGAGGCTCCGGAGAAAGGCGGCATATAAATTGAACTAAATAAATAAGGGAATTTTGCCCCATTTTGTAATCTTTCTTGCCTCAGTTGTTAAGTGCATCACTGCCATTGTTAAATTAGTAACTTTACTTGTTAAGTAAATCTAACTTCCCCATTTTACTTTGCTTGTCAGACAGTCGCAATAGCTGATCACATGACCCCAGGACATGTCATAAATATGAGTCAGTTGCCAAGTGTTTGAATTTTGATTCTATGACCATGGGAATGCTGCAATAGTTATAAAGGTACCAGTGGTGGGTTTCAAATTTTTTTACTACCGGTTGTGTGGGTGTGGCTTGGTGGGCATGGCATGGCTTGGTGGGCATGGCAGGGGAAGGATACTGTAAAATCTCCATTCCCACCCCATTCCAGGGGAAGATTACTGCAAAATCTCCATTTCCTCCTGATCATCTGGGACTTGGGAGGCAGAGAATAGACGGGGGTGGGGCCAGTCAGAATTTTTACTACCGGTTCTTCGAACTACTCAAAATTTTCGCTACCAGTTCTCCAGGACTGTTCAGAACATGTTGAAACTCATCTCTGAAGAGTACCAATAAAAGAGAAAATATGTAGCTCAGGGTTGAGATGTCCTTGGTGCTCTCTGAGTTTGCTTGTTTTCTTGCCGACGGTTCATTATCCTAAGTAGGTAACACCATCAGTGCTAGTAAGGAGTGCTGTTTGCTGTCAGTTTATATTTTGGTGTCTTGCGGGTAGGTGGGGGCAGTCTTAGAGATTCTTTGATTGGGCTGTTTACTGATGGCTCTTTGGCAGTTTCTTGATTGGTGTATTGCTTACTTGATTGTTGGTCTGAAGTTGACTTTGGAGTTAATCTATACTTATATGAGTGCTGATTGCTGGTGAACAGGTGCTGGAGTCTTTTTCTCTTTTAAGCTGGTTGATTATCTCTTTTGCATAGTCTATAGATGTTGTTAATGGCTATGTGTCTATTGATGGCTGATTTGTCAGAGTGACAGGCTTCTAGAAACTCCCTGGCACTTTTGGACTTGGCCTTGTCTAGGATTGTTACATTTTCCCAATTGAAACTATGGTTCTAAGTGTGAAAGTCATAAGTCACTTTTTTTCAGTGCTGTTGTAACTTCAGACCATCACTAAATGAACTGTTGTGAGTCAAGGACTACCTGTATGCATTGCTGATAAGCAAAGAACTTAACCTAAAATGTCTTCACAGTTTTTCATAGATTCAGGAACTGGTTCCTCCAATGGTTTGCTTATATCTGAGAAATTGAATTGCTTTGCAGAGCAATTGTCAAAGAGTCCTGAAGAATTACTGCAGGGGAAGAGGGTCACCTGCAATTCTTTTCTTGCTTCTATTCTCACCCAGTTAATCCCTTTAACTCTAGCATAGCAATGTTCTCTCTTAGGACACTGCAGATTTTTAAAAGCGGAGTATATAGAACAGCAAAACAAGCCTTCATTTGATTGATTGATTGATTGATTGATTGATTGATTGATTTTTAGTTAGATGTTGCTCAGTTCCAATCTGGGTGGCTCACAGCATAAAAATTAAATAACCAAACCAACTGTACAATTTCAAGATTAATAATGTGGCAGTAAACAGATGGCAGACCTATTTAACATAGCACAACATATCACATACTTGGTAAAGGGCTCCAACCACCGTAGCCCAAGCCTGGCAGAATAGCCATATCTTTAAGGTCTTTCAGAATGCCATCAGGGTAGGTGCTGCCTGGATCTCAGAGGGAACTTTGTAGAAGATAGGCACCTTGTTAGAGAAAGAACACTTTAGAGGTCCCGATAAATGGCATAGTTCAATTGAAGGAATCAAGAGCACGCCAATCTTATCAGAATGATCTGGCAAGGCCAATACCACATAAGATAGACAATCCTTCAAATATTTAGGTCCTGTGCCATTTAGGGTCTATAGGTCATAAAGAGCATATTGAATTGTACCTGGATGCAAATCCCCAATACATACCAGGGCATGGTCATCACTGCTGATGCTATTGCTTTCTGGACCAGCTGAAGCTTCCAGAGAATCTTCAGTGAGGAGTAATGAGGTGATTAGGGAATGGGTGACCTTTTAAAGGACACAACTCGTGCACCAGATGAAGCATGCTCCTTTAAGGAGAATTTTTCATTGCATTATAATTTACACTTCCTAAATCAATTCACAATCCTGAATGCAAATTTTGAGATTTTTTTTGTGCAATTGAATCAGGAAAACTGTTTGCATATTAAATAAATGAAAGAAATCTGTTTACAAAGTTTGTGTACCAAGTTTTTTTTTTAAAAAAAAATGTTTCAAATGGATTAGGAAATAAACCAACATTAATTTAAAACAGGAGACATAAAAGAACCAAGAAAATAACCAATTTGACTATCCCAACTCTTGCTGTCATTCAAAATCTGCATGTAACTGAATGACACCTCCCAGCAGCCTTCACAGTGGAAGGCTGAAGCTCTTATAAATTGAAGGAAGGTTTTTGGAGGAATGTAGATTACTTTTCCTTGAGCACATCGGGTCAGTATTTGCAGAAAAGCTTCGCTCTACAAATTCATTTTGTTTAATGATGATTCATGAAAGAAAGCTGATTGAAAGGTTCTCGTGTGGAAATTGCAGCCAAAAGCTGTTCCACTAATTTGTCCAAGGCCATGTACTGGTCTTATTTCAGACATTACATAAGCACTTGGACAGCATAAGGTGACACTTAAACTTTCTGGTGACCAGTCAACTAATGTGAGAAAATGTCATGGCAAGAAATATGGGCTTGAATATTTTGCACAAAACTGAACTGAACTGAAATGAGCCAAAACAGAATGTAACTTCGTAATGTGTCAAAGTTCCATCATCTCCTTAACATCTCTTAAAATATAATGTTGCTTCATAATTAGCATTTCCAATATTGGCAGACCAGTATTCCCACTGAACAATAGCTAAAAACATTAATAAAATGTCCAAGGCTTTCAGAACTGTAGATGGCTGCAAAGCAGAGTTGTGCAATTAATTTGAATCCAGTGGGTCTTCTAGAATGTACAGCATGTTTATTTTTTTTAATAATTTCCTACATAGAGGAATAATATGTAAACAATAATTTTAACAATTTTCTACATAGAGGAATTATATATAAACAACAATTACAGCAGAATGTCTTTTTTTTTTTAACAGATGGAAACCCTGGCCAGAACATTGATTCTTATTAAGTATTGCTGTAAACCAGTCTATGACTAAGCTGTCTTGCCTATCCATTTGCATCTGATTGTTATTACATTTATAGGAACCATCTCACTATCATTACTAACTGTTTTGTGTCTTTCAAATTGCAATTCTGTGGGAAGAAGTTGTAGTACTGCGGGAAAACGGTTGCTGAATGCTTGGGCAAATGCAGGGCTCCAGGATGTGATTGGTGGACTGATTGTGGAGCTACGCTGGAAGATGGTTAGAAAGGATTCCCTCAGAGGTGGTGATGGGTGGGGCAGTTTGGAAAGGGAGGGAAAGGGATGAAGATCAGGATTGTTTATGGACAGAGGGATGGGGTGGTTGAAAACAGTAGCCCATTCCTAGGAGAACTGGGCACCTGAACCCCCCCTCAACATTTCTGGACACCTGTCCTTATTCCAGGAACCAGGCTGGATTCTTGGAGATCTTAGCCTCCTGTTACTGTTAAATAACATTATGCCTTTAATACAGTAAATATCTCCACATCCATGATTTGATTGCAGATGAATGGGTAGACCAGACTTACATTATCAAGAACTGGAAAACCAGATCTAAAATGTTTCCTTATGTGTTTCAAAGTTACTTCAGTCACAACTGCACAATAGGGGACACTGGAAGGCTCTGGAGGTAACAAATGATATTATTTCATATATAACCAAATGTAAGAACTTGTTCTTGAAGTTGCGTACCAGGAACAAGTGGTAATTGCTGTACCATCCCCTTCCCATGGTGGCATTCCCCTTCAAGTTACTGGATCTAATTGATGGGGTAAGGTGGTAGACCTATGATGCTTGGTGTCTTCAACCTCCCTTCCCTGGGAAACAATCCTGATGAGGCTTAATCACCTCAGTTATGTCTTAGTTATCTATATCTGATGCTTATCCAGAGAAGCTCCTTAGCTTATATATAAAGGTGTTCCAAAGGATTAAATTAAAGGATTTCAAATGATGCTAGTGAAAGATAGGCCGTGGATCTGGTTGGACATAAGTAAGAGCTGTAGTTCAACCCTGTACTATGGAATAAGAGTAGTGAAATGAAAATATTTCTCAGCTACTGTATTATTGTACCTGCAGATCACGGTCATGCCTTTTTAAAAATCACCCATTATTTTTTATAAGGTCACTGTGACAAGCTTGCAAAATATCTGGAAGAGAAAATCACTCAGATCTATTCAGAGCTGGATGCCAACTGGACAGATCCTGTTTGTAGCTCAGGGTTGAAATAAGGGGAGCTCTTGTTTACATGGCTGAAACTCCCACTGATGGAATTATTTGGCATGAATATGAGGCTATTACTCTTCCCAAAATGGACAGCATTTTCTTCATTTTTAGTCCTGACACTTGTGATCTGGATCCTTTCCCTTCCTGCTTCGTGAAAGCCTCCAAAAAGGTAGGAAGAGAATCAGTCAGGATAGTGATTAAATATATATTTGAAAGAATGGGTAATAAAAGCAGATCTGAAGGAGGCAGTGGAATGCCTTCTACTCAAAAAGCTATCACTTGGTTCAGCATCTTTGGAGAACTTTCCTAATCACTAGCCTTCTCTTAGAAGCAGAGTTGTCGTGGCTATTATTATTTTTTATGATGAGTTATTTCTTTGGTTTTGAATGTTCAGATTCCAGTTTTATATGTACTACATTATGATTTATGGTTTTTATATTTTATTTATTTATTTATTTATTTATTTATTTATTTATTTATTTATTTATTTATTTATTTATTTATTGGATTTGTATGCCGCCCTTCTCCCGAAGGAGTCAGAGCGGTTCACAACAATAAGAAACAGAAATACAAAAGTTAAAAGACAAATTAAATCAGAATATCCAATAAATAGGTTAAACGTGGGAACACAAATTCAAATTCAAGATTTAAGAATTTAAAAAGCTATAATATCAGTTTAGAGTCAACCAGGCCCGCCCGTTGGATTTTGCATTTTGATAAATGCAGTATGTATTTTATTTCTCTGACATATGATCATCCAGTCTTTGTTTGAAGAATTGAAGGAAAACTCAAATGTCTCATGTAGTGGCATGTTCACTGCTTCTACTATCAGGAATTTCCTTCTCATGTGTAACCTGAATGGTAGGTTCAGACAAGAGGCTACATAGCTCTTGTAGATTTAACCCACTGGTTGGTCCTGATTTCTGGGGCAATATAAAATAAGTCAGTTCCATCATCTGTGTGATCATCTGACTTTGAAGACTGCAATCATATGTTCCTCAATTGCTTGTGCTGTAAGTTAGTGGCACCCAGACCCTTTAATATTCCTCACACAGTTTGACTTTCAAATCCCTCATTGTCTTGGGAGTATGAATAAAAACTGTGAGAACAGAGCAAGTTGTAGAAGATTGTTTCAGAAAATACCACCATAAAGAGAAAAAAGGTCTTCTTTTTTAAATAATCACACAGACTATGAGGCAAAATCATGAAAAGATTTTACAAAGTACATCATTCCCACTCATTACACTTTTCAACAAGAAATTCACAGCAACAGCACTCCCACACTTGCTGTTCAATATGGATTTGAAACATGGAGTTACTCTGAAGTCCTTGTGACAAGCCGAATCATAAAATTTCCACTTTATTTTCATACAATTTCTACAGTCTCCCATGAAATGAATCAACCACATTGGTCTGAACATCCACAGAAAGCTTGATTTGTGAAATCAAAGAAGGAATCCATTAATTTCCAGGGCATTTGGTCAAGGCTCACTAGTTGCCAAGCTCCAGCTGTTATTAAGTTTGTGAATACAAAAATCTCAGTAGTAAATTAACAGCTGAACATGATTTGCAAATGTTATCTCTATTCTCAAGCCAAGTCTCAGTGAACTTTTAATATAAATCTACAATGTGAAAAGGAACAAGTTTAATGATAAATCTGCTATTACTATAAATGACTGGTGACATATTTCATACTGATAGGGCTTTGTGGAAGAAAAAGTATTTAAATGCCACTTATTTTAGACACATGTTTTTGTTCGTATTATTATTTAGAGAACTAAACAGTATTTATCTGATAGTTTAGAGTTGCTTTCATTACAGATTATTTATTATAATAGTATGGCATAGAAGTGAAGATATATGCTAAATCCTCAACAAGCACTCATCAAGCTCTCTGAAATACTTTTTTTTTAACATGGGAATTGTTGCAGAACACTCCAAAATAGTGAAGTGGAGAAGATTTAGCCCAGACATGCCAACTCAAAATGGCTGCCATTGTAGCAGAATTGAACAGAATTAAGGAGATTGTACTAAAACGGTAAAGAGCTCAGAAATATGTTTTTCTTCTTTTTGTTGTCACTGTTCTCTGCAAAAATGCATACTACTTTATTTTACATATATTGCCTTGCACATCAGGTATCTCCCAGTGGCATAAAATACGATATTAGTTTGTCTATTAGATGATTTAAAGTGATTTTGTATCTATAAGTAATGAAAAATTATTAGTATATACAGTAAAACATTAAAAACAGTGATCATGTGGAGAACATGACATTTTAAATCCAAAGCAAGTGAATGTTTTCAGTATGCTAAAAGAACTCCTGCTGATTAGAAATGTGTGTGAAAATATTATATCCATACTGGAAACCAAGGGAGAACGTTATAATATCTTTTTTGTAAAAAAAAAAAAAAAAAGGGAAAAAAAGTAATTAAAGAACCTAGTTGCTGCTGCTGTGGAAGAGGCAACAAAGGAACAAACATAATTAACTCATTAACCAAAACATTGTATATTTCAGGAATTAAAAATAATGCCAAAACCTAATTTATATACTTGTACACTGTCTACATTTGAAATGTACCTCACATTATACATACCAAGGAACAGGAGCAACAGCAGCATTTTTTGCCCAATTGCTAATGATATTTCAAAAGATAAGAAGTCACTGTAAATGAGGAACAAAGAAAAGTAAGCAAAGGCATTATCAGTTAAATGGAATATACAGTCATTGTTCTATAAGTAGGTGAGCTAAATATCTTTTCAGACATTCACTTTTTCTTCAGCTGATGGACATACATTTAATCCACCAATTTTCAACTCGATTAAACACTCTTTCCCACAGCATTAACCATTTTTCTTAGACAGGTATAGCCAACTCTTGAATCACAGGTCCTAAGTTGACTCCCCCAGCAAGAAAAGTTCATATGGAGCTTCCTTCTGAACAGCTGTTTTTACTCCATTGTTCATACATTTGCTGACCCTGTTTTGATGCATCATTCTTTCCCTCTCAAGTCAAGATTCAAGTTTAGATAAAACTTGAGAATTTTTCTAAGACAAAGAGTAAATAAATGTCCTCTTGTCAAATCAACAAAAGCCTAGTTAGCTTCATCGTTTACAAAAGAGGGAAAAGAGAGACAAAATTCATTGCTTCATTATTTAGTTCCTTCGGTAAACATAATTTCAAATTATTGTTACAGAATGATGTCATTATGGCTGTTCCAGATCTTGCAGCCTCCCATTTTGAATTCAGTGTAGCCTGAAAATGAAGAGCTATAAGTTTGGCAAGCTGTCCCAGCACTTTATTTGTCCCACACAGTTAGGAAAATCATAAAATGGATTCCAGGCATATGTAGCTAATTTCCATTTCACTCTTAGTTGTATTTATAGCTATCCCCCACCCCAAAGATGAAATTTTAAAAGATTTTCTATTTCGGTAGGTGGGGAGTCTAATTTTTTTTTTTTTTTTTTTTTGCCAACACTGGAATTTAGCATTTACTCTTCAGACTTCAGAATCAAATTCATATTTATATTTTAAAATTTATCATCATATATAGGAGTAGATTAATTGGTTATAAAACTGTAGTATATATTTGAAAGAAAGACTCATGGAATTTGATTTCACTTGTTTTGAATAAATTGTGAATTGTTTAATACAGTTATGTCTTCAAGCATGAAAAGTTGTTTCATATTTAAATTTGAATTTACTATATATTACTATATTTTTTACTGATGAATTCTCAGAAGAGAAACAAGGACAATTTAAACCACATTCCAGAATGTAAACTTCTTGTCTTGAAATACAAACATTTTGCTTTGTCCACAAGTCATGTCAGCATTTGTTTGCATTTTTCTTAGATATTTATCTGGCCACAGCTGACCTGTTATTTCTTTGTATTCAAAATTCAAGCTACTGTTTCAAACATCATACAAGATCAGCTTTTTATGCCTTCAGGGTGTCCTTTCCTATCCATGGCAGCAGCCAAGCCAATTTCTCTTCATAAGCTGCATTTACAGTGCATTTAAAATGTAGTATTTATGTGCCAGCCTAACAGATTTTTGTTGAGTGAACTGTTGTGTGGAAAATGCCCACCTAAGTAAGAAACCAACGCATTTGGGGATAGATGAAACTAAGTAAATTTTATTGGCATGCTCAACTATAGCGATCACTGGATTCCCTCAGTGATCCCAAAGTCCCCAAGGCTACAACTTATATCCCTTCTGAAATAATACCTCGGAATTGCAAAAGGTGCAAGTTATGGTTCTCCTTTAGAAAAGGAATGTGGACTCTGATAACAGCATGGATTCACCTTACTATGAGGCAACCCAGCATTATCACTACATTTTGGTTCTTCCAAGGAGGCTTCTAGCCTGCCCTTTCTATTGATTCTAGTGCCTTCTAACATAAATAATTTCCTTTATTGTCCCTATATATCACAGGTGTCAAACTCGTGGCATCACATTGCTATCACCTGACGTATCGTGACATTTTTCCCCTTCACAGAGCTGGGGTGGGCGTGGTCTGCATATGATGCATCTGGCCGCCAGCTTGACACTCTTACTGAGTATACATGGACTTTCTTCACACCAAGGAAAAGACAAGAACCCGGTTTATATTATCTGTATCCTTCCCCTGCGGGGTCAATAGGCAGTTTGAGCTGGATACACTTTGAAAATGATTTGTAAGGGATTTGGAAAATGTGGGAATGTGGCCCCTAGGATTTTTTTAAAGCATCATCATCACAATGATTATCGTAATTATCACGATCATCATCATTATCATCATAATCTTTTAAAGCTTCTATTTAAGCCTGAAAATCAAAACACAGCTGTTTTAATGAATTGAGATTAAAGAGATGCTGTATTTTACTGTAATTGTAAATGTCAGTTCATTTCTCCATCTATGTACCCATAATGTTGCCACCTGAATCTCTCTTTCTCTAATAAGAGTTTTGAACTTTGAAAATCTTTTAAAAAAACTAACCAATATAGAATTATACATGGGCAACCTAAAACATTATACTGCATGTTTTCAATGGGATCCAGACTAAATGATATGGCTGGGAAGAGGGAAAAAATAAGTCATCTTTTTCTAGTTGCTATTGGCAGTAGAGGTGGCCAATAGATATCTCATAATCAATTTTTGCTATCTCAAGTTAAAAATTCAGGTAGCAGATTGAAAAAAGGCCGTGGTAAAGAAATTATATATAGATATAATTATAATTATGCCTCCTCCAAAAAAAACCCTGCATATATTATATAATACGGTTCTGTACAAAAAATAATAATATAAATAATTATCTTTGAAATCAACATTAGAAGCCTCCTTTATAATTCTTTTTCTAATAGGATATTATTGGCATAGCTGCTGATCACTTTAGTAATAAGCCATTGTAATTGCAAAAAAATGTTTGGACATTTTTTTTTTCAGCACAGAGCATGGAGATACAGTATTTTGTCATTTTTCAACTTCAGTCTCAGCATCTTCGTTTATGTTTTCAGAACTCAGGACAGATTGAATTTAAGTGATTTCTCCACACTGATTCCAAAAGAGTGACTAGTGGATTCTTTCACTTTTAGCTACGTTATCCAAACACTCTTTTCCCCCTTTCATTGCACACAGAGTGCCTCTGAAGACAAACAGCTGGAAACCACGCAGTGTGTATATATTATACTTCATACATTATTACTACCAGCTCGGTTAGCACACTGCATATTTTAACTAAATCCTCCTTCAACTGACACTTGTTAGAGGCTGGAATTCAGAGTGATCAGTTTTGTACTACCAGCATCTGGGAACTGAATGTCGAAACGTGTGTTTGGAAGGAAAATATTGATTACAATAGTTGAAGTTACTAATACATGTGCTTCATTTTATGAAGACGAAAACAAGTTGAGAGTGTGACATGACTATGACTATAATCCCAGCATTTGAAAATCATCAACATTAAGAGTAATGTTTTTCATTTGCAATGGAATAAATATGAAATGTAATTAAGTGTAAAAGACTCACATAATGTATGGAAACTGCTGCAAGTATCATGGAAATACCTTTAAAGGTAGAAAATTATGGATTCTAGGAAAATACACTGCTCAAAAAAATAAAGGGAACACAAGCAGAAGACATCCGAGATCTGAATGAATGAAATAGCATTATTAAATACTTTGTTCTTTACATACAGTAGTTTATACACTGCTCAAACAACTAAAGGGAACACAAAACTACTGTATGTAATGAACAAAGTATTTAATAAGGCTATTTCATTCATTCAGATCTTGGATGTCTTCTGCTTATGTTCCCTTTATTTTTTTTGAGCTGTATAGTTTAATAAAAAAACAAAAATTAAGATGACAATTTTTTAAAGCTGCAACTCAAATGGATAATTTATTTAATGATTATTGTATTGCTTTATGAGCTAACAATATCTGAGCATTCTGCCTTCAGTTTAGATGTGTTCACCTACGGTAGCTTGAGAAATTATTTCTCTTTTGTCACAAAACCTATTTTCACATGTGTAAAAGACAGAAAATAAGCCAAATTCCACCAAATATACCTAGGCATAATCTAAATCTGGGTCACTATTTAAAAAAACAAAATGAATGGGTGACAGATGATTTTAGTAGAATATTTATTATTTCCTTTTTCCACAATAAAACCTACCCTACCCATGGCTGCCACTGACATAGTGAATTCCTACCATTTTACTAATTTCACAATGGGCACTTCTTTTGTTTGCAACCTACACGTTTGCTTGCTTTGGTTTATTTTCCTATTGGGAATTATATTTTAGTTTCTTATTTTTATAAATTCTTAACCTTTTTATCCATTTCTTTCCTAAATTCCACTACTGTTAAAAGCTTGTAAACTCAGTGAACCAGTTCAGAATACATTCTGCTGTTTTCCTTGTCAAATTTTTTTCTATAAACCAGCTCTACTCCTGATTAGGAAATAATGTAGACAATTTTATAACTCCATGTCTCACTGCTGCAATGTGATCTAAATGTATCTGATTTTGAAAATATTAATGGACTATCTGGAAAATTCAACTACATCAGAATGCTAAATTCATGAACCAGATTAGCCAGATGCTATTTATTCTTAAGGAGTTTTACTAGTTGAGGGGGGGGGGGGGTTCCCACCATCAGCTGAAAGCAAAGCTGTTAACATAAAACCTGATCATCCATGTTTAGAAAACTGGATCATTTCCTAATGTCTTATATGTATTCTGTTAAGGGATTATTCCTTGTTTTCACAAGGACTTCAACAAGACTTCAAATCTTTTTTGTGATGGCATTCTGACTCCTTGATGGCTCCAGTATAGCTTGCCATTACTTTTCTGACATTTCGTAGGATGCCTTAAGTATGTTCTAGTTAACTGAATTTTGAAGGATAAAAAAAAAGGGGACTGATGTAGAATTATATCCTGATGCTGATTTTATGTACCATTTTTATACATTCTTTTGGTTATTTTGATAGATACCTAAAATTGAGCTAAATAATAAGTAGAAGAAAACAAAAATTGCAAATGTCATGACTGATACATTTCAAATATTACAAATGCCACATAATGCAGAACATATGATTTTTTTAAACATTCTGAAAAATATAATACCAGACAGGATAATTTGAAATTTGAACAGTTTTTTTTAATCCTCTGGTTTCCTTGTGAGGAAAGGAAAGGAAAGGAAAGGAAAGGAAAGGAAAGGAAAGGAAAGGAAAGGAAAGGAAAGGAAAGGAAAGGAAAGGAAAGAAAAGAAAAGAAAAGAAAAGAAAGGAAAGGAAAGGAAAGGACTAGCAGCACTGTTTGGAATTCCCATGTTATTATATAATGTTATACAACAGATCCAGAGAAAAAGTGCTATTAAGAGAAACCCCCCCACTAAAGAGTTCTGTACTGTTATGAAAGTACAGAATGCTTTCTATATGAGAAAAAAATCCTGTAGCAATTCTGTGTTACAATTATTGTTCAGTTTTACACACAGAATTTCACCACAATTACCTTTATATATATACAGCAGGAACTTTGTGACTCTGAGGTACTCAACAACTGACAGATTTCAGGAGCATAATGACAAAATTGCTTGGAACAATAACTATCCTATTAGATAAAATTTTAAGAGGAGAAATAATGACAGTTATGGTATCAACACAATGATATAAAACTAAACTAGAATAGGATTGCCCTTGATCTTATACTGAGGTTGCATATCAGTGTGGCAAATGTTTAGTTTCAACATTCTAGTTGCATTTACCCACTGGCCTTTGTCGATTGGCCAGGGTTTTTTTTTATTTTTAGAATCAATGAAATGTAATGTGTACAATCAATACAAAAGTAAATAACTTATGAAAATCACAGATTTTCCAATTAGGTTGATGGTGCATCACTAGAACGTATATAACTATGCATAGGTCTTACCTGGTAGGAAAGCATTTTTAATTCAAGATTTTTCAGTTTCTCTCCCTGAGGTCAAGAAGTGCTGACATAATATCTCCAAAGTGTCCTGGGAAATAAAAACAGCGATGACAAGAGAAGGGAAACAACTGGTAAGACAGAAAGATAAAAGAATGAGAGGCTGATTTATCAAAGTCACTTCCAAGTCTTGGACATCTAATTAACACAAAATTATTTTCATCCAAAACCTTTGAAATTTTCTGTTTCTGAAAAGAAAATATACAGGGTTTTTTGTTTTGTTTTCTGTTTTATAACCCTTTAAATTGAAAACATATGCAAGAAGTTTATGCAATATCATGTGGAAACCATTATGTGTGCCGTTAGTTTTCAGTTTGTAAAGCAAGTTCTGCACTCCTTTCATAAAATGTAAGGAAGAGGATTTAAAGAACAGAACTTCCTCATAAAATAAAATAAGCTCTATACTGCTCAATATGCTATGGTAAAAAGTACGAGCTGTGGCTAAGTAGAAAGTAATACAGGAAATCTTCAAACCTGAAGCTTCAGTCCTATTAATAGTCTGAATATTCCAAAAAGTCCTTCTAGATCATGGTTCAAATGCCCTTATTTTGTTTTTTGATCTACTTTATTTTTTATTAGAACCTTTGATACATTAACCAAAGTCTGGAAGAAAAGGGATACACTGATGATCTGTGTAAGCATTTAACAGAGACAGAAAAGACTGCCATGTATCCTTGTTTATTACTTTCTCTGCTAAATTCCATATGTTTAGCCAAAAGTATTGTTAATTGTGAGTACAATTATCCATGCAATCTGGAACAGTGCTTGGTGAAGGTTCTGGATCTATCTTTGGATTCAAGCAAGCAATTTTCCTTCAGATTTTATTAGACTATTGATTCCCGTGGCCTTCCACATAGGAGGAGTCTGTGGCTTACCCTCTCCCATATCAACACTTGTTGATACTTAAAGAAATGAATTGAAAAATTTTTGCCCATCAGTTGCAAATTACTCCTTTTTGTAAAGCAACTAATTTCCAGAACACTCTTCTTCATTAGGCAAGATTCTATTGCTCCAGAATTCCAAAG
This sequence comes from Pituophis catenifer annectens, assembly GCF_029215685.1. NCBI lineage: Eukaryota > Metazoa > Chordata > Lepidosauria > Squamata > Colubridae > Pituophis > Pituophis catenifer. Next base: position 239,367,080 of record NW_027256882.1, read on the forward strand.
AAACAAAAAATATACCAATGTTATAGTAAGCAATAGTAGTTGATAGCAAGTCAGATAAATGACTTGATTCAAACCCTAACCCTAACCTAGCTATTAAATTCCCCAGAGAGTTAAGCAACTGCAGGCAGCAAGTAAATCATTACTGTAATTTAGAAATTAAAGCCAATACAAACAGTTGTCAGTTTCTACAAAATATTTGTAGAATATTTTGGTACAGAATATTTATCTGGCTTCAAATCCTTCAGACTCTTTTTTAATGTGGTGGCTCTTTGAACATTTTTTTCCAAGATTCCCTGGAACCACTCATAGAAAGAATGCATATTTATATTCCCTGCGTACAATTTAAAAATTTCCTTGTGAATTTCTTTGAAGAACAGATGAAATCAGATGATTGGAGTCAGTGGTGGGTTTCAAAAATTTTACTACCAGCTCTGTGGGTGTGGCTTGGTGGACGTGGCATGGCTTGGTGGACATGGCTTGGTGGGCGTGACAGGGGAAGGATACTGTAAAATCTCCATTTTTTTCCTGATCAGCTGGGACTTGGGAGGCAGAGAATAGATGGGGGCAGGGCCAGTCAGAATTTTTACTACCGGTTATCCGAACTACTCAAAATTTCCGCTACCAGTTCTCCAGAACTGGTCAGGATCTGCTGAAACCCACCTCTGATTGGAGTACAGCAAATGTAAAAGTGAATCAAGGGAATTATGACTGAACAGTGCAATAGCGGTACCTCTGTGGTGAATTAAAACTATTTTGAAAACTTGACTGTTCATTAATAAACTCTTATTAAATTTCATTGAGTTATCAGGTGAGCACAAGGTTTGTTCCTGGGATCACGTCAGCATTTTTATTAATGGTTTGGATAAACCATTAATAATGGTTTCATCAACTTAACTGATGAAACCATGGGTGTACATTGTTATAATTTTAAACTGTTTTAATTAGGTTGTTGATTTTAATTTTATTGTGATTTGTATTGGATATTGTTTTTGTAAGCAGCCCTGAGTCCCTCGGGAGAATGGCGGCATATAAATCGCAATAATAAATAAAAATAAAATAAATAAATAAATAAATAAAGGGGTGGGGGAGGGATACAAAATTAGACAATCTTGATAGATTAGAAAAATGTGCTGAAAATAACAGAATGAAATTGATTAAGACAAGTGCAATGTTCTTTGTTTAGGAAAAAGAAATCGAATGTGAAATTATAAGATGGCTATTAGTTGGCTTGGCAATAAGTCTCAAAAGGATCTTGGAATTGTAGTTGATTTAAGATTAATACAAGTCAATACTGTGACATGGCTACCAAAAAGGCAAATATGGTACATCAATAAACACATTTTATAACCACAGAAAGTAGCAATTCCATTATGCATTAAATAGGATCAAGCATCCTATATGAATGGATGAATGAATACTAAATTCAGTTCCAGGCAGTATTCAGATAAATTAAGACTTGCAAAAAAGGGCAACAACGATGATCAAGGAAAGTAAATCTTAGGAAGAGAGAGTGAGAGAATTGGATACATTCAGCCTTAAGATAAGAGATATAGTATAATTCTTCAAGTATCTGAAGTTGTGTCACAGAGTCTCATGATACAGAACCTACAGCACAGAATAACAATCTTAAATTATATGGAGACCAATTGCAGATTGCACATTTTAAAAAAAGTTGTAAATGTATGAATAATTTGACACTGAAACCGACTGCCAACAGAATTAGTGAATCAATTTTATGATTCTATTTTCTAAGAATAAATAAAACATTAACACAATGTTTTCTTCTGCAATAGAAAAAATGTGGCTGGGTGAAAGATTTCAGTTTCCAATAATGCTTGTATTTCATGTCAAGCCATAGACTGGTTTGTAATCTCTAACATTTGTGCCTCTAACAGGCAGGGCTTAAACTGTACAGAATCCAGATGTTCAAATATACAAGAATGTCCCACTGATAAAGGAATGACTAAATATAATTTAATATTTAGGTTGGAGAGAATGGAGAACAATACACAATGTGCTGTATGTGCAATAAAGAACATAATGTGATAGATTACGTCACTATTACCATGAAATCTTAACACGTGCTTGCTGGTCTCAAGGCACTCATCAGTTCCAATTCAAGCATGGAACTATAGGTAACCAGAAGCTATATGGCTTGCCCTTCTTACATATCAAAAGACCAAAAAACATTTAATCATCCAAACAGATGATGATGAATTCCATCCAGGAGGTCAAGAAAAAACAGACATAGAACTATATAGATGCTTAAGAGACTTTTGTCAGATACAAATTAAGGCCAAAACTCAGCCATTTTTGCTGCAAAGGAATAAGAATAGAAATTGTTTCCAGAAATCAAAATAATAAAAAATGGAACCAAAACAATTAATAGTTTATACTTAGAACTTTAATTTAAATAAAAGAGGATTTTCATGTCAATGCGAAAGTACAGAAGAGATGAGCATAAAGAATCAATAGATTGGCTTATGAAACAGAAAAAAAACAGATCCATTTATATCAAAATGTGCTTTTGTTTAACATTGCAGTAGTAAATTGTAATGTAATAATATCTAATATAATAATATCGTGTGTGTCTATGTATGATATACTTCTCTGCTGTGGATAATTTCTTCCCTTGTTTTCCTACATTTGGAATTTTTGTCTTTCTGCACATATTGTAAGGAACAATCTGATTGCAATTGAAAATTCTTTATATTATTCACAAAGATTTAGCAAAGAAAGAAGAATTTGATAAAAGAAAGAAAGAAAAATTTGATAGTGATGGACAACTAATCCAAGCGGGCCATTTTTGGATGCGATCTGGGTCAGTCACCAGGATCAGAAGTTTTGTCTTCCGAGCTTTCAGACTCATGCTGGAGCCCATCCTCAGTGAACTTCATAGAAAAGTTCTGGTTCCGGTGACTGACCCAGATTGGATCCTGCAACATTATCTTGAGACATGTATATTCACCTCCATTTGTGGGCCATTTTCTGTTGTAAATTTGGCATCCTCTGATTTCTTAAACCTGAAATGTTGATTTTAAGCTTCATAATGTTATAATTGCCAATCTGTAAATTTGTCATCAAAACAGATAATTTTATTACAGTTATAAATTCAGTTAACTATAGTGATACCTGCAGGCCCAAAGTGAACATCATCTATAGCAGGGGTGTCAAATTCAAGGCCCGTGGGCCAGATCCAGCCCACAATGTGCTTAGATCTGGCCCATGGGCTGCCCTGGAAACAGCGAAGGACTGGCCCATAGTGCCTCTGCCAGCGAAAACTGAGCTCAGGAGGGTTGCACACAGCCCTTCTGAACTCCATTTTCCCTGGCAGAGCGCTCGGGCCACCACAAGGGCCCCTGACACGAATGATATCGAACTGGCCACGCCCACCCTGGCCACGCCCACCTGGCCCCCAAGGTCAAACACAACCCTGATGTGGCCCTCAATGAAATTGAGTTTGACACTCCTGATGTATAGGATGGAAGAACAATAGGGAAAAGAAGAGACTGGAAATACTGTATGATATTTTAATTGAATCAGTACTTAGTATTTTTATATGTATGTCTGTTAATTGAATTAATAAATAATGCTTACTTTCTATTCAGGTCTATATGAGAAGATTGTTCCAAAAATGATATGTTGTTGCATATGTCCAGTCTCTATGAATACTAATATATAATCAGAATAAATTCATATCAGATGTCAAGAACACTCTTTCCAAATACATTTTAAGTCTTGATAAATAAATAATGACTACACAAATTAACTCTGTTTATAATAATAGGTTCTTTAAATGTAACTGTTATTTTCAACAGAATCAAATTAGAGGTTTAGATTTACATTTTGAGTTTGTATATCATTTGTGATAGCTTACTTGGGTAAGAGCAGTAATAACCCGACAACTCAGAAAAAGCTAACAAAATCCAACCCACAAAGCTATTACTGGCCAAACTTTCTATTGTTTGACATATAAGAAAACCAACTAACCTTGAAAGAAATTTCAAATGACAAACATTTAAAAATGGATATATAAAATCATTTTTTAAAAAAATGCAGAGAGGTATATTACATAGGAACATGTCACTGAAAATATATTTGAGTTGTAAATCTCTAACCTCTAATCTCCAACTAACATGTTCCTATCAGGCAAATGTTAATGCCTTCCTTCCTTCCTTCCTTCCTTCCTTCCTCCCTCCCTCCCTCCCTCCCTCCCTCCCTCCCTCCCTCTTTCTTTCTTTCTTTCTTTCTTTCTTTCTTTCTTTCTTATTTTCTTTCTTTCTTCCTCTTATGTTCCAATTAAGTCAAAGAAACAAAATATTTGAAAGTTATATAGTGGCAACAAGTAAAAGATTCAACTATTCTTGTTAGAGCCATGGTGGCAGAATTGTTAGAACTCAGTATTGCAGGCTAATGCTGCTGACTGCCAGCACTTTGGTGGTTCGATCCCCACCGGCTCATGGTTTACTCATCCTTCCATCCTTCCAAGGTCCTTAAAATTAGGACCCAGATTGTTGGGGGCAATATGCTGACTCTGTAAACCAGTTTGAGAGGGCTGCAAAATACAAGTGTAAGTGCTATTGCTAAATGCTATTGTTAATGAAGGTAGTCAGTGCAATTAATATTTTGAGTTGTTCAGATTTATTCTCTTTTTTGCTCTCTGAATTTGTTTCTAAAAAAAATAATGTTTATGTTTAACCCTGACCAAGAAGGTGCAGTCTCATTATACCTCTAAGCAAAAAAAATGGACAACGTATGTCCATTTAAAAATATGATTTAAGCCACTACAGATATTTGTGAGATCTTACTATTTATATCCTTACAAGAAAGAATTGTCAGCAATCTTTCTGTTCCTTAATTAGTTATGGATCTATAAAATACCTCTTCCTTCATTCTCTGAAACTGCAATTATATCTATCGTTTTTAGTGGGTTTTTTTTTTTTTACAGAGGATGATATTAGGAACAAATCATCATTTTTTATTAGAGGAGATTTATTTTTAAATACTTATACAACCAGTAGGAGCTTTTATTTGTTCTCCCTCACTGCAAAATTTAAAGATTTAGTTTAACAGAGGAAAAAACCCATTGCTTCTTTAGGGCTTAATAATTGAATTCTGCCTCAAAAGAAAAGTATATAAATATATTTCATTAAAGCTTTATTCTGGCTGAAATTGCAAATAATAGTGTGTGTGTGTGTGTGTGTGTGTGTGTGTGTGTGTGTGTGTGTGTGAAAGAGAGAAGAAAGTGAAAAAGAAAAAACCAGAATTTTTAAAAATGTTAATTTTTTTTAAAAAAATATTAAATTTCTGAGATCATCAGCAACCACCACAAAATACGATGTCAAAATGACATGTGCATTGTAACATCATCATACAAATCCTGCTTCCTACTTTTATCCCAGCATCTGTCACAATATATACATTTTAACAATAGATGAAACTGATACACCTGTTGTAGCACTTATAGCAATAGCAATGACTTCTATACCCCTTCATAGTGCTTTATAGCCCTCTCTAAGCGGTTTACAGAGTCAGCATAGAGTCAAATCTGGGTCCTCATTTTACCCACCTCAGAAGGATGGAAGGCTGAGTCAACCTTGCCTTGAGCCGGTGAGATTCGATCTGCTGAACTGCAGCAATTAGCTGAAGTAGCTTGCAGTACTACATTCTAACCACTGTGCCACCTCGGCTCTTAACTTATCCCTCCTTAGTCCTCCCACCACATACTTCAAAGATTGAAATTGAAGGTGCACAATAGTATATTAGCTGGAGAGACTAGTAGTATGAAAAACATTTGAAAGTTCTGGGCAGGAAATGAAAGAGCTGCAATGAGCTTCAGAGCCTCTGAGAAACAAATACTTTGAAGAATACCAACCTAGGCATCAACCACAACATAGGCAATGCAGTCCTTTATAAATTTATTCTGAGGTAAAATCCACCGATTGAGGTATATACATAGGCATGTTTGTATGGGACTGAGGCAAGATAGTATGTTTATCCTGAGGAAAATCCCTCTATGTGCCAAGGGATTTGTTTCCAACTCTAAAATTTGGGCTTCAGACAAAAATCACCCTAAAAAAATGTGCCTGGGAAAACAAATCCCCAGTAAAGATGGAAGACCAACTAGAAGGTTTGTTTCTCTTAAAAAGACTCTGCTCAATATCTGATTTCTCTTCAGAAGTAACTAACCTAAAGAATGGCTTGCACATTGCAAGCTCCTGTTCTAAGGATTACCATTTGCTTGAAATGATCTGGCTTGGTCCCTGAAATCATCACCGTCCCCTTTCCCGCAGATCAGACTTTTGGATCTACCTGATTAGATTCCATAATTATTTTTTGCATTTCATATTCCTCTGAAATTAAAAAAAACTAGCGCTATCAACAAGAATCTGAATCACTCTGTATACAGTATGATTTTACCAAACATATCCATTCACATTCTTTCTTTAAAAAAAAACCAAACTAAAATCCATGATATTTAAATGCACAGCATTGCAATACAAGATAGCATGTTTTTATGATACTATATAAAGGTAAAGGTAAAGGTTCCCCTCGCACATATGTGCTAGTCATTCCCGACTCTAGGGGGCGGTGCTCATCACCATTTCAAAGCCGAAGAGCCAGCACTGTCTGAAGACGTCTCCGTGGTCATGTGGCCGGTATAACTGAACGCTAAAGGTGCATGGAACACTGTTACCTTCCCACCAAAGGTGGTTCCTATTTTTCTATTTGCATTTTTACATGCTTTCAAACTGCTAGGTTGGCAGGAGCTGGGACAAGTAACGGGAGCTCACCCCGTTAAGCGGCACTAGGGATTCGAACTGCTGAACTGCCGACCTTTCAATCGACAAGCTCAACATCTTAGCCATTGAGCCACCGCGCCCTCTGATGATACTATATACATCTCCTAAAAGGTTTCATTAAGCCTAGATGATACAGAGAAAAAGAGAGAGAAAAATGATTTGGCTAATAATATATAATTTCTATTAATGCATACCTCATTACTTGGAAATAGTGTTAAGCTTTCTATCTATATAATTTTCTTAATTAAAAAGTAGATTCTTCTGATCCTCCACTCTTTGAATTAATGTGGATTCTTTTTTATATTAGCAATTTCAAAAACACGAGAGGAAAATTAAATGAGCAATGTTATAAATTATTTTTCTGAACTTTCAGGAATGCTTCTGTTGATGCATTTTGATTATGAAAGGACTGCTTTCCCCATATCGAGATATTCTTATCCATATGCACTGGAAAGCAGAAAGGCAGGTGCTCCTGATGAAATCTACTATACTATCCCTTGGTTCCCCCAAATCTTAAACAAGTCATGTCCCCAGCTTTCTAAAAATTTGAAGGGTAAATTTGAATGGAAACATCAGAAAGATAAAAATTGGTCCTCCCTCCCCCCCCCCAGATATTTGAGCATGATTTATTTCTTGCTCACCATTTCCACAAATTCAAAAAACAGGAGGAACAGCAAGGTTGAGCAAGCTGGCCCTTCCCCTTCATCACTGCCCTTTTAACTAGCAATATGTTAATTATCCTTAGAATAATTAAATGTCCTGTGATTGTTAGTTGGCTATTGGTCCATTCCAGGGTTTTGTAGACTTAATGTGTCTCAAACACACATTATTCTCCAACAGAGGTTTTAAAAAGTAAATTCTATGAAGTAAACCACTCTGACCATTTATGGCTCTAGGTTAAATATCCTCTCCCCACTCACACGCATTTCTTTTTTATTATTATTATTATTATTTTATTTTTTGTAAACAAACATACATATACAAACATAGACATTAAAACAAACTATACATAAACTAACTATACAGAAAAGTCAAGTCTTACAGCTTGAACTTTAAAAGTAGAGCTACTTCGGTAATTATATATCTATGTATCTATATATATTTATCTTTCATCATGTACCAATATTTATACAACGATATTTCATTTTATTTCCTTATTTTTGTGTCATTGGGTGGTATTCCCTTATTTCGTGTTCTTTTTATCTAACCAGTTGTACCATTCCTGCCAAATTAAATAATACTCTGAATCTTCTTTTCCCTGTATCTCTTTGGTAAGTTTGTCCATTTCCGCACATTCCATTGTTTTTTGTATTATTTTTTTCCTCTGATGGCGTGTCCTCTAGCTTCCACATTTGTGCGAAAGTGATTCTGGCTGCGGTCAGGATATGTATTATCAAGTATTGTGTCTCTTTTTTATAGTCCTTTGTCAGAATTCCTAGTAGATATGTTTCCGGTCTGAGGGGCACTTTTTGGGTGGTGATTTCTTCCAGCTGATTCTGAATTGTTTTCCAAAATTTTTTGGCCTTTGGGCATGACCACCACATATGGTAGTAGGTCCCCTTCTGTGTTTTGCACTTCCAACAGTTCTGATTCGCATTAGGGAACATCCTTGCCAAGCGTGCGGGGGGAAGATGCCACCTATAAAACATCTTGTATGTATTTTCTTTATAGGGCACGGACATTGTCAGCTTAGTATTTACCTTCCACATTTTCTCCCAATTTTCTAAGTTGATACTATATCCAAAATTTTTAGCCCAAATAATCATATTTTCCTTCACAACTTCTTCTTCCAATTTGTATTTTAATAGATAATTATATATTTTAGTTATTAATTTATTATCTGATTGCATTATGATTTTATCTAATTCATTCCTTTCTTTTTGGATTCCAAATTTTTTTATGTCGATTTTGTATCTTGATTTTATCTGTAAATACGGCCACCAATCAATGTCCGTGCCCTGTTGTCTCAGTTCGTCTCTTGTTTTCATTTCTCCCTCGGTATTCAACAATTCGTCATAGGTTTTCATCTTGTCTATATCCATTGTGTTCGGATAAATTTGGGCCTCCATAGTTGATAACCATCTTGGGATTTTATCGTAGTGTTTTCTCCTTATTTCGGTCCAAATTTTTGCCAATGCTCCTCTGATATAGTGTCTCCTGAAGTGTTCATGTTGCCTTGGTTTTTCCTCCCATAAGAATGCGTGCCAGCCTTTCGACAGGTCAAATCCTTCTAATGCTAACGTTCGTTTATCTTCAAGTGTTATCCAATCTTTGATCCAAGTTAAAGCTGTTGCAGTGTAGTAGGTTTGCCAATCTGGGAGTCCCAGACCATCCTTTTCTCTAGTGTCCTGTAGGTGCTTCAGTTTAATCCTGGCTCTTTTCCCTTGCCATATATATTTTAAAGTCATTTTATCAAGGTCTTTGAAATATGATTTCCCTGGATTTATCGGTATTGTTCTAAATAGGTATAATAATTTCGGTAAGATTGTCATTTTGATTGAAGCAATTTTGCCTAATAGCGATAATCTCAATTTACTCCATGCCTCTAAGTCCTTTTGGATTTGTTTGGCCAATTTATTATAATTGTCTTCTTTAAGGGATGATACCTTATTGGTAAGCCAAATTCCTAGGTATTTTATTTTTGTTGTTGTTTGTATTCCTAGCGTCTCTTCCAATTCTTTCTCCTGGGTTTTTGTCAAATTTTTGGTTAGTAGTTTTGTTTTTTGTCTATTAATTTTCAATCCAGCGACTTCACCATATTGTTCTATCTTCCTTAGTAAATTCAATCCTGGTTGTTTTGGTCTTTCTAAAATAAATACTACATCGTCCGCGAATGCTTGTAGTTTATACTCCTGGTTTTTTGTTCTTAATCCTTTTATTTCATTGTCATTCCTAATTTCATTTAACAGTGGTTCCAATGCTAATATATATAGTATAGGAGAGAGGGGACATCCTTGTCTCACCCCCTTGGATATTTTAAATTGGTCTGTTGTCTCTCCATTTATCCATATCTTTGCGGTTTGGTCGGAGTATATTGTTTTGATCATATTTAGGAATTTATCGCCGGTTCCCATCTTTTCTAATTGTAATATTAAGAATCCCCAATTAAGATTATCGAACGCCTTCTGTGCATCGAGAGAAAGTAAGGCCATTTTTTCATCCGATTTTTGCTCATAGTATTCCAGGATATTGATTATTGTTCTTGTGTTCTTATTGATTTGCCTATTTGGAATAAATCCATTTTGATCTGGATGGATATAATCCACGATAATTTTCTTCATTCTCTGGGCCATAATTGATGTAAATAATTTATAGTCTGCGTTTAGAAGCGATATGGGTCTGTAGTTTTTGGTTTGGGTGAGATCTGAGTCTTCTTTGGGTATCAATGTAATAATTGTCTCTGTCCATGATTTGGGAGTTTTGGCTTCTAGAATTGCTTCATTCAGGACTTGTAGTAAAACATCATCTATTGGCTGGTGCTCAATTTTGTAAAATTCCGCCGGGATGCCATCTGGACCTGGTGTTTTATTGTTGTTCTGTTTCTTCTTTGCTTCAATTAATTCTGACATCGATATTGGTCTGTTCAAGAGTTCTCTTTGAGTTTCCTTTATTTCCTGAATGTTGGATTTATTTATATACTCTTTAACTTTTTCCAATTGGACTTCTTCTTGTGTATATAATTCCTGATAGAAGTTCCTTACGATTCGCTTTTTTTCCTCATCCATATGCTGCAATTGCCCTTGTTCATCTTGTAGTTGATGTATTAATCTTTTGTCCTTTTCTTTCTTTAATTTATAGGCCAACCAACGTCCTGTTTTATTTGCGAATTCAAATTGGTTTTGTTTTGCCATCTTAATTTTCCTTGCTATTTCTGTTGTTGTTATTAAGTTTATTTCATGTTTAATAAAGTTTATTTTTTCCTTGATCTCTTTCCCGTCGGGTCTATTCTGTAATTCTGCTTCATGTTTTGCAAGGTCAATCAATAAATTGTTTCTTCTTTGCTGTTTCTCTCTGTTTTTCTTCACCTTAAATGAAATTGTTAGTCCTCTTATATATGCTTTTGTGGTATCCCATAGAACTTGCAATGATGTTTGTTCCCTATTGTTGATTTGGAAGAATATCTCCATCTCTTTCTTTATCATCTCAATGTATTCTTTATCTTTGATGATCTCTCTGTCCATCATCCATCTTCCTCTTTTTTGCTGGCCTTTCCAGACTATTGTTATAGGACTATGGTCTGCCCATACATTCGGTGTAATTTCGATTTCTTTTATGTTTTCTCTTAATTCTGCAGTCATCCAGGCCATGTCTAGCCTGGACCAGGACTGATGGGGATTTGAGTAATATGTATATTGTTTTTTAGTTTTATTCAATTCTCTCCATGCATCCTTCAGTTGTAACTCTTGAATCATCTCCTTAAAGGTGTCAGGTAGTGTCTTTTTCCTAGATTTATTTTTTTTATTACTTTGGTAATCATAATCCGTATCCACGATTGCATTATAGTCCCCTATTATACAAATATGTTCATAATCTAATTCTTTAATTTTATTATGTATTTTTTTGAAGTATTCTTTTTGGTTCCCATTTGGAGCATATATTGATATCAGTAGCATATTTCGGGCCTCCATCTTAATGTCTATCATTAGTATCCTGCCATCTCCATCTGTGTAGATTTGTTTTGCCTGAATATGGCTTTTAATGTATATTGCAATGCCTCTTTTTTTTTTGACCTGATAGTGAGGTGAATAATGTTCCAAGTCTTCTATTTTCTAGTAACTGTTGATGTTGTTTTTTGATATGTACTTCTTGTAAATTGATAATATCTATATCTAATTTTTGTAGTTTTTTGAAAGTGTGTGTTCTTTTAGTTGGTAGGTTAAGGCCGTTTATATTGATTGAAATTAATTTCACTTCTCGTCCCATTTCCCTTAATTTTTCTTTGTTAGTCTAAGTCTACTTGTGTTTCTTGTTACCATTTGTGTTTTCCCCCTAGCCCCTTCTCTCTCCATCTTCTCCCTTTCCCTAGACTCCTTCTCTTCCTTTTCTTTTTTTGTTTCCCCCATGGAGTGTTCCTGATTTGTGTTTTCTGAGTCACGTCTAGTTTCATGTTCTTCTTCGATTATAAAGTGAGTGTCAAGAAATTCTTGTGCTTTCTCTATCGTGTCGATTTTATATTTTTTGTCGTCCCAAGATATTAGAATTCCCTCTGGCACCAGCCAGCGGAACATTATTTTATGTTGATTCGGTAGGGTTGTCAAGAAATTATAATTTTTTCTGTATTCTCTTATTCTTCTTGGAACTTGTTTTAAGGTTATTATTTCTTTTCCTTTATAACAGGGTTTTCCCTCTCTCATTAATGTGTAGATCTCTTCTTTTACAGTTTTGCGTGTGAATCTAACATGTATTTCTTTTGGTAGTTTGTTCCTATGAGCGTAGTTGGTATGAACTCTATAGATTTCGTCAATCTCCCTACTAATATCGTTTTTTTCCTTCTGGGTAGCCTCTACTAATATATCTGTCATCAGGTCCCTTAGATCTTCTCCTTTTGTTTCTGCAATATTTTGAAACCGTAAAAAAAATGACGCCTTTTCTAATTCTAGATGGGTAATTGACTCTTCGAGTTCTCTATTTAACTCCATTTGATTTTGTTCAATGTTATCCATCTTTTTCTCAGTTAAGACCATTTTTGCTTCCATGTTTTGAATTCATTCTTCGTTTTTAACTATGTTTTGCTGTATTCTCTCAATCTTGTCGTCCATTTTTTTTATATTATCATTTATTTGTCCTACTTCTGATTTCAGTTCCTCATGGTTCTTTTTTGTTTCTTCATGATTATTCGCTATTGTTTCTTGGGTCTTGTTCATCCCCTCCTGGATCATAGCTAATATAGATTGTATATTCTGTATGTTGTGTGCAGTGGCAGCTTTTTCCTTGTCTGTAGTTAGCATCGTGTCTATGGTTTTTTGTTGTGCAGGTGAAGATTGTGTAGGTGTTAATTTTTTCCCTGTTTTAGTTATTGTTATTGAAGATGTTGCCATCGTTTTTTGTGTTATTTTTCCCCAAATTTTCATACACTGATTTGGTTGGGGGTAGATGAAATATCGTTATATAGGAATCTGGTTAATTAATTCAGAGGGGTTAGGGGGAAAATACAGTGTTTTAGCAATTCATTCTTCTATTCTTGCTCCTATGCAATATAATACAATTACTATTTAAATACCAAGTTATATTAATGATAAATCACATTTATATTTTAACTTTCCTGGTTTCACAGTACTTAAGTTCATTTTAATACTAAACAATTTCTATATAACCTTTATGTAATAAATCAATGGGATTTAGGATTCTCTATAGATCGTCTAAGATATTCTATTAAATTATATCACAATTACCAGTATACAATGTCTATATTAATATCTAACTTTCTAATCAATATACAATATAATTCCCCTTAATCAATATATTACTGTAAAATCTATAAACTTATTTCAATGGGGTGGGAAACCATAAAACAATAAAAAGAAAGATAATATTAAATCAATTCTTTAGTATATATTATAATAGCTTCAAAATTCAATATTAACATTATTTAAGCAAAGTTAAGTAAGTTTTAAGTTTGAATTTTATAAAATAAATGAAATAACTATATTTTAATAATTTAATATTTAAAGTTCTCCACTATATCACTTTCAGATCAATTAGGATTACTTCCTTCTCCTTCTTCCTTCGTTCCTCAGTTCGCCTTTTCACCCAGCTTTCACAGTTCTTTTGCAATAGCTTCTGTTAAATCCGTGAGTCAATTGTTCTAATTTTCCTGTGTAGCAAATTGTATCTCCTTTACCAACAGCGTCAATTTGTCTAGTGTCTCGTTGCAAATCCCGTGTCTGTGGTTTGGGTTTGTTGATTGCCGCTGGATACAAAGTAAAAGTTTCCTTCTCCGAATCCACAATCCTCAATCCGCCATTCACTACCGTTCAGCTGATTTCCTTCCACCCACAACAGTCTGAAATAGTCTTGGTTCTTTGAGTTTCACTTTCTACAGTCACTCTCTTAATTAATGTTTTCCTTTGTTAAATCAAGATATATTGTTGTAAAATTATAATCCACCGCTTACTTATAATCCTTTTCCTTCTGTCGCCCGTTCCTTTCGCCAGTCAAATCTGCATTGTCACTTTGGGTATTAAGCTTCGCTCCGGTCACTGTCTCTCGCCGCTTGCCTGACGATCTAGCCGCCGCTTTTTGGAGTCCTATTCTCGCCAATACCTTTAAATCCTTATGATTATACCTTCGTATTCGATTAGCTTAGTCCATTACCGATGTTTCTCTTTACAATCTTCGCTTCCACACTTGTTGGTTGACAGCGCTCCGGCCAGCCAAGATGGCTGGTTTTTTCCCGGCTGGAGTTAGGAGGTTTTTCTTCTGAACCTTCGGAGTGATTGCTGTCACACCGAGGTCCTAGAGAATCCTCCTTTTTCTATCGACCTCTCCACGGTCGATAGTGCCAAAATCGGCTTCCAATCAAGAAATTTGGAACTTCAGGGACGGAGCCTCGTTCCCCTCGTTCCTTACACGCTGACGTCACCGCCGGAAGTCCCACTCACACGCATTTCTATCCTACCACCCACACTGTTGTTTTAAAATAAGAGTAGATACAAACTTGAAGTAATATTATTTTTAGCAATCAGTGTAGAAGTTGCTAATATTTCATATGTGTCACATGCCTATAACCATGACAGTGTTCTCAAATACAGAGAAATTATGATTTAAAAATGAAATAAAATATGGAGCATAAACTTTCTTTCCTTCCCTTCATAAAATCATTTGCAAAACTACTAAACAGGATGCTTCAACCTGCACATGTGCAAAGGAGCTTGTGAACTTCCCTTGCTTCTTTCAATATACAGTAATGTGATGATTCACTGGAGAAAGTGTAAAAGACAAGACTTCAGCCAGCCAATGTATAAACAAGCAAGGTTTAAGGGGCCCCAGATTGCTTTTCACATTCTCTCAAAAAATCAAGAATTCTACATATAGTTCAAATTTAGGATAATCTCTGCGAGGACTTTGAATTAGACATAGAGATTAGGCCATTGTCTATTCTGCCATCCACAAAAGATTCAAGAAGTTAGATATACATACATACATACATACCGGTACATATATACATACATACCAGGGGTGGGTTTTACTTACCTTTACTACCGGTTCGCAATGGGGCCGCGTGTGTGCTTTTGCACATGCGCAGAAGCATCCTGATGATGTTGGGGTCAGTGAGCAGAGCCTCCCGCTGGTTTTACTACCGGTTCTATAGAATCCAAACTGGGGGCAACCCACCGTTGATACATACATACATACATACATACATTCCCCTGTACCTTGAGGTTAATCCTATATGATCTGATAGACAATTAATAACTGCCTATCATTCCATACCAATTTTAACAAAATTTAGCAATATTCTAATTAACTTTTCAATTTCTAGGAGGGTACATATTTGTTAGCTACAATATATACAAGATAACTGTATAACATTTAAAGCTGTATGTATTCCTGTGGCTTTTTGCTAGCAGATATAATCATGAATAAACCACAACAATAACTGTAATGCATAATTGTTTCAAAAACTATTGCAGCCAAAGAGTGCATTTCCTTGATTATTTTTTTAGAGTTTGAGCTCTGAAAAGTAACCAAGCAATAGTCGATTAAAGAAACACTTTAATGTGGTTGACATGGTTCCCGCTAGTCTGCCATCCAAACTACTTTGACTCAAAGTTACACATTAAAATTGTATAAATGCTATGAACTATATAAAAGCTTTCATAATTAAAAATAAGTGAAACATCCTGGAATATTTTTATTTGTTTAACACTACTACCATCTACTGGACAATTTGCTAAATACGTAAAATGATCACCAATGCTAGTTTCCAGTGTGTAAAAGCTTTTTCTTGGAAATACCCTCTTGTTAAACTATGCAATTTACCCTTGAGTTACAATGGAGTACCAATAAGGCAAAAGATTATTCATGAACTGAAAAGCAAACAGAAATATTTCCCTAAAATTTTGTGGTTATTTCACTCTGTTTTTACTGCTTTTTAACAATCTGGTTATTTTATTTATTTATTTGTATGTATTAGATTTTCATCCTGCTTTTTATTACTTTATAAATAACTCAAGGTGGCAAGCATATATAAAACTCCTTCCTTCCTGTCCATTTTCCCCACAACAACATCCCTGTGAGGTTGGGCTGAGAGTTTCTGATTGAACCAAATTTACCCAGCCAGTTTTCCTATCTAAGGCAGGACTAGAACTCAGAGTGTCTGTATCTAGGCTTAAAGACTGAGTTTCAACTTACTCAGCTTATTAAAAAGGTAATTATGTGATTGAATCTTCAACTATATTAAATAGATGCTTTCTTCCAATATCATTGTTACAATGTGTTAGCAAAAATTAGGGATGGCTTGAGAAGAGGCTTCTTGTCTAACTGTAATGCATAGTTTAAGAATACTGTGCAGTGGATGCATTAAATATAGAAAAGAACCTTTTCTTACATATTGAACATGGAGAAAAAAATAATGGAATATATTTTCATATAAAATCTATCCTTGAATGAATATGTTTTACATTAGGCATTTGTAACAGGTATCTTCATGAGAGAAATGTAAAAAAAAAAAAAAAGTTATGATGATCAGCTGAGCGACTCGCGATCTTCGGAACTTTTTTTTTTTTTTTTACTTTTTAAAGCCTTTTTAACTATCGATTCTGGAGAACCAGTAGTAAAAAAATGCTAAAAAAGTAAAAAGAACGTTCCAACGATCGCGCATTGCTCAGCTGATCGTTGGAACTTTTTTTTTTTTTACAGTTTTTACTACTGGTTCAGTGAACCAGTAGCCTTTTTTACTACCGGTTCAGGTGAACCGGACCAAACTGGTAACATTTCACCCGTTTCTGGGTCTTTATAGTCAAGATAAGGTAGATCTAACTATATATCCTTTCCATATGCAGAGGTGTCAGCACAAAAGCTAAGTTCCTAAAATCTTAGCAATATGAACCCATTAGCTGCCTCAAGAGCCTTGAAGACAAATTATATGCATAGCCAATATGCTTTTCTGCTATACATTCTTTTTATTTAACATTAACTAAAATAATATTTAAATTAATATTTAATATTACTTTATTATATGATAGAGTTTTGTCTCATTGCCTATCAACTTGCAAAGAGACCAAAATTGTAAACTATGAAAGGAGAGCATAAGAAAATCTATAAAATGGTTTAATGTTTTTCATATTAACATTATTAAATATAATAGCAATTGATAGTGTTACTACTACTACACTACAAATGGAAACAGAATGCAGGTCCTAAATACCAGCAAAGATCAATTGCTTTTCGTTGTTACAACCTACATATTGCACCAAATGCTATCTATCAAGATAGAAGTACAGAAGATGATCCATTGTCAAAAAAATCTACAGATAATTTTTATAATTTCAGCTTTTTCGGAAATTTTTTTTTTCCCTCTCTCCCCTGGACAGCAACACTAAGATGCATTTTCTCTATATTCCAGTGGAACGGGCACATTTTGCAATATCTTCATATATCTTTGTGCATTCTATTTACAACAAGACTTTACTTATTTTGACTATCTCCATCCCTTTTTAACTTGAGGTATTTTAATAAAACAAGAAATATTTATTTGATCTCTGCTCTTCTCATCTGTATTGACTCTCAGTGCATGAGATGTTCCTGAGAGTTCATAAAAAATCTTTTAGTCAGACTGTAATGTTTAGTCTTGCATATGACCGAGATCACACCTTTGATGTGGTTCGATTATTACATTAAAAAGCGACCTCCTGTTCTCTGGCCCAGTCGTGTGCAAGCTCTATAGCGCAAAGTACTGATTAGCTACATTTTTTAACCACAAAGTCTTCCCAACAGCTGCTTGCATATGGAAGCTGGAATATCTCCAGATCAATTTCAATAAAAAGTTTGCTCAAACCTGGTTGCTGGTTGTGGAAGTGATCTAAGTGAAAAATATATTCACAGTCTCCTATGATTTAAAGAGTCTCATGACTGCAATGCAAATGAAATATTCCCAATTTGCAAAATAACAACAATAACAACAAGCTCTGTTACAGAACTTTTGATATATTCTATATCGATATATTCTATACCGATAGCCATTGCCTGCCTGTAGAGGAAAACAATTTAATTCTTTTTAGGACAATGCTAGGAGAATATTATGATGAACAAGATTCTTCAGAAAATTATACAGCTTTATGTAATGCGCTCTCTCTCTCTCTCCCTCTCTCTCTCTCTCTCCATGACAGCACCAAAATGTGCTCACGATATCTCAAAGGAGGTCATCAAGGTTAAACATTTGATTTCACCTTTCTCTATAAATTATAATTTGTACATGAGACTCACTTCCTACCACTTATCTTGAAGAAAACTCACTGAGGCTAAGAAAGAAGACAGTATATTTCCAAGCAGATGGAACAAGGTGGATGTTTTACTGCTAGGCTTTGGCCTTTGTGCTTTGCATTCTAGGAAAATAAAATCCAGGTGACAGAACCCCCACAGTCATCAAAAAGGGCACTTGTGAGGTAAAGAGGAAAGCATGAATTTAGAACTGTTGTGTTTTACTGCAGTAATTTTAAGAAATAGCTATGCTTTCAGTACTACTACTTACATTGTACAACTCCTCCTGGCTTTACTAACAAAGGATTCTAGGAAACTGAGCAACCAACAATGTCCTCCTGCCTTTTCTCTGTCTGCTTGGGAACAGACGGATTCTAGTCTATCATTTCTAGAGCCATCCTCTAGAAATTGTTTTAATAGTAGAGGTGAATTCTCTGAATCTCAAAATAGCCTCCAGATAGTTTACCAGCATCTGATTTGCTCCAATCTATGGGATAATCTACATTGAGACCATCACTTCAAACGTGCTTAGGAAAAACAGCTTTATCTGAAAATTCCTTTCACCTGCAAAAGCTGCAGATTCCAGCAGGCCCAATGTATTTCTGAATCAAGATCATGGGACTTTAAAATCCCGTTAGGTTTATTTTGCCTTGCTTTGGACAGATGGATTACCAGAAACTGCAGCTTAATTACCTGAATAAAAACACACTGAAATAACTTGGGTGTGGAATTGCATTGGCTACCACTAACACTGCTCACCCTAGAACAGATGCAAATGTTTATTTACTAGCTAGTGCAAATCTCAAAATTCATCAGTTTTTTTTTTTCCTCCCTCTGTATTCCTTAACATTTATTTATTGCACCAGGGAATAAACTTGGAAAGATGGTTTCATCCCAGGCCGCCCTCTCCTGCTGGGAAGTACCCAGAAACCTGAGAGGAGGGAACAGGTCCACAATAGCCTAAAATGACCAATAGGAGATGGACAGACCCAGCTCCCTGGCAGCTAATGCCATGACCTATCATATAAAAATGGTTACTTGTGGTATGTTTGTGCTAGAGTTCAGGGGACACGAGGACAAGTCCTCATATATTTAGAGCTACAAGGCTAACATATTCTCCAGGAACTATATGAATCGAATTGAATCCATTCCTTCTCAAAAGTGTTTTTTTTAATGCATTTAATACCATGCCAAAAAACCTCCCCAAACCACCACCCCCCAAACCCAATGATCCAAATTATTATTCTTCCTCTCTCTAATATACAATTAGAAGTGAGATGCCCTCTATCTCAGGGTTTTGGGCTTCTCAAAGGGGAACACAGAGCACAATATCTTTAAAGCACCAGGCTTAGAAACTCTGGGCAGAGAGACTCTTCCAGAAGCACTGTGATAACACAAAGAAAACTCTTTTCTAGATGGGAAGGAGCACGTTTCCACTTTATCACTATCTACTTGGTCTTAACAATCATTTTCTCAATCTCTCTCATGGAAGAAGTGGAAAGGATAGTAAAGGGAGATTCTAGTTGATGATACTTATGAAGCAACAAATCTATGCCTTATCTAGCCTAAGGAACACAGCTCTGGAAAATGATAGTCTTATTAAAAGGGGTAGGTTTTATTCCACAAGCTAAATGATTTATATGTAAATAGCACAAAATACATCACCTGCCTGCATATCACATGGAACTATTAAGTACCAGGTAGTCATGAAATGATAATTGGACATCTCTGTTGAAGAAACCAGGAGTTTCATTTTATATAGTACCTTAATCCAGGGAATGGCATAGTGCATAACTGTAACCACGTGAAAGGACCTTTTCTTCCTCAATGATAAACTATTCATGTTGCATGGCAAATCAATTCTGAAACTGAGAAACTACTTGCAGTTCTGTATAGCTGTTCACATCAGAAAAAAATGGAAAAACATTGTGGATATCACCTGTGCATACTCAACAGTAAATAAGGTTAAAATTCCAGTGATTGAATTGAGGGAGGCAATAGAGTTTTTGTTTGAACATCCATTTATCATGATGCAATATATTGGAATACATTTATAAGTTATGTACAGCTGCTCATTTATTCCTTACTCTGTTTGATAATATTTAGTTGTGATTCTTCAAAATATTTATCTTTGTCTCAGTACCATGCTGTGCTCATTTTAATTTGTGACAGCTTTTTGTTTTCTTTAAAGTAAAGTGTGTTTTAAATGATATGCTACCTCTGGGTCAGTGGACTGAATTTTTCAAGATAAAGGGAAATTTACTGATGAGACAAGTTCTTTATAAGCAAAATCAAAGATCAAACTTTACATTACATGCATCTTTTTAGAACCAACATTTGTGATAGACTGTGGGGCGCTAAGAGACGTTTGAAGTTTCCAACTATGAACTGTTTTCATTTAAAAATCTGTATTATGATTGTTTTCAATATTGCAAAATACATTTCATATAAAGCCACATGCATTTTTCATATAAATGTTAGAACACTTTGAATCATTTATAAGACAAATGAATTAGCTATAACAAGAGCAGGATTACTCAAATTTATTTCTAGCTATAAAACAGTACATCAAAACACTCTATTAAATCAGCCTTTTTTTAAAACAGTATTCAGCATCTGTATTTCAAAATGCAGCATAAAACTGATGCAGGTTTTACTAAATCTTTAATTTACCAGAATTAATGCAGAAACCAGATGGAGTTCATTAAATCTATACATTCAGGGATTAAAAATAAATCCCTCAACACATCCTGAAAGAAGTTATTTCAACATTTGGAAATGAGAAGCTTGAGCATCTTCTTCTGAATATTTAAAAGTAAAATAAAATATCCTACTTCAGTGTCATCAATCTCTCATATATTTCCATTAACAAGCTGACAGAACTGCTTGGGATTTGGAAGTGAACATTATACAATTTTCCAGTTAAAAACTTGCAATAAATGATTTTGCAACAGCATTTAATAAAATCCTGAATAATTAAGAATCACCCTAGCTATATCACAAATAATTATGCATTAATATTATTGCCTTCTCTAATGATTAAGCAACCATCTTCTCTATATCCTGTTTCATTTAAAATACTGTTCCATTCATAGAATGTTAAAATATAATTAACACATTTATCTATGTTACTCATTAATTATACGAAAAGTAAAACAATTCCACAGTACATTTATTCATTCAGTCAAAAAGGTTTCACAAAAATACAGGGGTTGTTTTTGAGGAGTTAAATTACAATCAGTGAGTACAATACTGACAAACATGTACCTCTAATTTAACCTTTGTTCTGAAAAGAAGATGACCCTACGGTACTCCAAGACTCAAAGAGCTATAACTATAAAATATACCAGCACCTGAAAAGCATAATATAACAAATTCTGCTAAGGCAAGCAAAATACATCAATTGATAGGCGTGTATGAGAGATTATACATCTGCATGTGAGAGAGTGTATTTATGTATTCATAACATTTTCCTCTGTCAAATTCTTTTAAGAGTATTTATACTTTAGAAAGAAGTCCTGACTCTGGAGCACTTGCTTTAATAAGGTTCTGGATTTCTTTGAATTTGGGATGATCTTTGTCAGCTATCAGCTGCAGCAATACAGCTTCACTAGTGGTAACAATAATCCCAGTGCGAGCAAGGCGCTGGAAAAAAGAAAACAGACAAAGCCGATTATCTGCTGAGAAACATTTGAACAATAAACCCACAGATTTTACAATTTCCTCATAACAGTGCATTATAATTTATCTTAAACCAGAAAAGCAACTGTTTTGAAAATAGTTCCACTTCACTGAAATCACATTTTAGATCAATAATACAAGGATAATAAATAGCAATTATATAAAAACTAATAAATAAATAGCTTCCGGGCATGGTTTTTATCATCCAATTTTCATTTTTTCCTGTTCCTTCACAGAATTTTATGGGGGTCTGGACAGTAATATCTTCCAGTTATACCACTCCAACATTTTCCCATTTCTTTGTCCCTTTTGCTTTTCATAATGAATATATTTAAACAGTTAAATGTGGAATAGATGCATTGATTTGCACATTAAAGCACCATACTCACATAGTTGCTAACAGACAGTTCTTTATGCCCTTGATGAAATAAATGAAGCTTGGGATACCTCTTATGTTACATTCACCTTTGTGTCTGTATTCTGAGAAATCCGTCCCATAAAGGAAACATACTTTGATGATTTTCATATAATAACAAGATAGGAAGAGCTTGGAGTTTCTTTCAAAGATCTTAGCAGAATATTAATTCTAGTAATTGTATTGTGTTTTATTCTTGATATTTTATAATTGTTCTAAACTGCCTTCGGTTTTGGGATGACAAGAAGCGTTGGATATACATTCAATATTATTATTAAAAAATCAGAATAACTGAACTGCTTTTGATAATAGTCAATATCTACAGTATATAGAAAAGATACCATTCTTTGCTTTCAGAGGATAACTATAAATTACATTGCCAGTAAAAATCCTCAAGTAATAAGCAAGCATTTTATATTACCTAAAACCTTGATTAATCTGTCCTACTAAATTTAATGGGGACAAGTGTTGTCTGGATGCTGCCCAGAGTCATTTGGTAGAAAAATGGGCAGCATATAAATTTAATAAATAAATAAATAAAATATAGATGCAATTATTGACTTTGCATAAGCTAGACAGCTCTTGCCAAAGTTCAAAAATCAAAACCAAAAAATTTGCTTAGTTACATTAGCTTAATAAATTCTTCTTCCACAGAACATAAATCTATGCATATATCCCAAGATAATGGTGCATCTTAATATTTGTTAACTACCATCATTATTTTCTCTAATTAAAACAATAAAAGAAAAATAAGTTTAAGAGAGTTAAAATACTTTCTTCTATTATTTTGTTGGTATAAGAGGACTCCACGTGTTTCAGATTTCTGTGTCTCAAATACTAGGATTCCTCTGCTCATCATGTATTACCGTACTATATATAAAAATCAGAACTGGAGTAGTGCATCATATCATTTAAGGAATAACTGAAGAAAGCATGTTACCTAATGCAACCATCCTGTTCTGGCAAATTTCTATATGCTGTTTCTATAGATGTTCCTTTTGCAATATTTTTAAGAATTAATTTCCTTAGGGATTTTGCTCCATTTTCAGCCTGGTATTACTATAATTTTTTTCACCTGTTCCTAAATCAAGATACATTTAAAATTGATTTTGCTTATGTTTTGTGAGATTGATTTTTCTCTCAAAGCAGAAAGGATAGCTGAAACCTTTGTCATACATCTTTATTTTAGTAAGCCATTTAGTAAACTAAATCATTCTACAAATGATTTCATGTTTTCTATGCTATCCCAGATTTTTTTCGAATGTATCTCTTTTCACCCTTATATTTTTAATTTTCAGTTACTGCTGCCAAAGAAATAAGTAAAATAGAGACTATATGGATGCTAACAATGGTAGGGAAGTCATATACAGTCATAAACATGTATACTGTTTTAAGAAATAGAAAAATGTTTTTCCTTTTCTGTGCCACAGAAATATTTGAAACTACAGGAATATAATACTTATAATTGTTACAATCTAACCATTACTGAAACCAATCTCACATAACTATCTAATAAAATTACCTCCAGAGCAAACATTCTATCCATCATACTTCTTGAAGAGGTTGCATCAGCCACAATATGAACTTCCAAACCTCTGCCAATTAATTCCAGGGCTGTCTGCTGAATGCATACATGAGTCTTGAAGAAGAATAAAAGTAAATCGTATCAGCAATTATTATATTTACAAATGATATTTTACCTTTATTTCAATAGTAATACTGCTCTAGGAAAACTACAAATATATGGTAAATGAAATACATACTTCTACTCCAAATAAAACAACACTGCGGATTCCAGGTATCTCTGCTATAGCAGCCTCAACTTCAGGCAAGACCATAGAAAACTTTGTTTTAGGTAAAACAAGTTTAGCTCCAGTTAAGTCAATTTCTTGTACGGTGTTTCCAAGACCTTTAGGATACTGTTCAGTTACAATGATTGGGATGCCTAAAATCCGTGCACCTTGAAGCTGCAAAGATTAAAAAAACACAGAAAAATGAAAGTTTATTTAAATAATAAAATATAAATAATAGTACAATTAAAATAGTACTTGACCTTCAAAGAACCAAATATACATACCAATCGTTGGCTTACGCTGATAATATCTCCAAAATACTTGATAGCAGGTCTGAATCTTTCTTGCATATCACAACAGAAAAACACAGTGCTCGATGGTGTAAGATTGCCCAATGTAGTTATCTGAGATAAAGAAAGAAGGGAATATTAATTATGGGTGCCATCCCATTTTACTTAAAAATTGTCTCATTGTTCTCAATTCAAGGAGGTATACTCGGGATCCCATTGTTTAAACAGATATACTTTAAATGGGTGGAAACCCAAAGCCATACTATTTTTGTTCAGCAGAATATTTAACCCTATCTTAGAATCACATATTCCCAGGTTAATATTTTCTAATTCATAAAACCTCTCTTTTAAAACCAAGCTGCTTTAGTAAGGAAGTCTATTGTTTGTGAAAGAGAAATCCAAACATCCTTGAAGTGTGTGAAGATAGTAATATAGTTTTGGTATCTTTATCATTATCTTTGAAATGTATGAATGCTTTATGAGACGAATCCAACACCTTGGGGTTTAAACCAATATTTTATTTATTGATCAGATTTTTTAAAAATCTACTTTAAACAAGTAACCATGGGGGGCTAAATATAAGATACTACATGAAAATTAAATAATAAAAAAGATCCTTTCATATATTACATATGTTGCTAAGGCGCTTTGAAAGCAAAGCTTACTTTTTTAAGTTTAGCAATTCATTGTTTTTCCTCATTCAAATATTACTGCTGAGATGTAGTTATCTTATTTTTTCATCAATAATGTTTTCAGTAGGAGTGCTAGAGGAGTAATACCTCTCTAAAAAAAAAACCTTGGTCCAGATGGCCCAGCTGGTAGCACCTTGTAAGGGCCTCTATCCAGGGTTACAGGAGAAGATGGTCAACTGTTTTGAAGGCGGAAGAGAGCTTCATGCCCCAACGACAGATAAAACGGCAGAACCATCTTCTAGGAGAAGGGAAAGTCCAATTACAAACGTCCACTGCCTTGTGGCTATATCTACTACTGGAAAAGGCTTCAGGAGTCAACTTCGAGGCAAAATCCGGAGCCGGAGTCCCGGAAGCAGTTCGTGACTGTATACAATCACGTTCTGGTAACTCCTGCGATGCAGCTGGAACTAATCGTATTGGCTTTGCCATTCCATTGAACTATTTCAGCGATGTGGAGAGGGAGGATCTGCTGGTTGGGTAACAGTCTATCCTCCATATTAATCTACCCAGGCCTCATGCTCTGGAGAGGACACTCCAGCTTTGCATACAGCATTGAAACAGCACGGGAAGTGGCAGTTACCGGTAAGGGATTGCCACTCTCGAATTGGCCTTTTTAGTCACACTAGATGCTGTTTTAGGACCTCTTTCCAGAGCACGATACCATAGTCTCTTGAGACTGAAGGATGCCAATGAATGAATGTTTTCAGTGAAATGTTTTCAGAAAGAGCCTTGGTGGCGCAGCAGATTAAAGTGCTATTAAGTAGCACCAGCTGCCTGCAATTACTGCAAGTTCAAATCTCACCAGGCTCAAGGTTGACACAGCCTTCCATCCTTTCGAGGTAGGTAAAATGAGGACCTGGATTGTGGGGGCAATAAGCTGACGTTGTATAAAAAAGAACACCGCTTAAGGGGGCCCGAAAGCCCTACTAAGCAGGTATATACAAAAGTATGAAGGCTATTGCTTAACGCATTGTAAGCCGCCCTGAGTCTCCAGAGAAGGGCGGCATATAAATCGAACCAATAAATCAATCAATAAATAAATGCTAGATCCAAAGCACTAGAAGTGAACCTTTGTGATATAGTGTGATTGAGCTGCTGAACTAGGACCGCAATGATTCAGGTACAACTCTACACTTGTTGGGAAATAGAAATCTGACAAATGAATGTGCACAGAGGAGCATCTTTTTCCTTATCTCAAAGAAAGTTCAGGGATCCTTCAGAGAAGCATCTCACATAGTATGAGCTGCTGTTGACAGAAAAAAAAAAATCCACTCTTTTTCCTATGTGATTATACGCATGTGAAAATCATTATCATTATCACCATTTGCCTCAATACATTTTTCTTATTTCCTGATCACTATTTTTCTCCTTGGAATAATTCACAAGTTTTATACTTATTTGATATTACTAATACATAAATATTAATTGATTTATGACCTGCCTATCTGTTTTGGCAAGCAATTATAAAAGAGACCTTTATGATAACTAAGTTCTATGATAGCTGAACAGACTGAAAATCTGTTCATATTAACTTGGAATATATTCTATTAATTTCAATAAAAGTATTCCTAAAAATGTGTAGGCTAATTAGACCGTTTAGGTTGCAATTCTAAGCTAACATATTTCAGAGTAGGCCTGATTCAACTCAGATGGATTTTTGTTTGAGTACACATTCACAGAACTATGCTCTCGAAGTTTAACTTCTGAAGAAAGAACAAGCAGAATTGAAGTATTGATGTTTCATATGCATAAATACATAAAGGAAACTGTACTGTTTTATGTCTGGTTTGTTTTTCTATTTTAGGTTCTGGCCAACATCAAAACTGATTTCACTATATATAAGCAGTCACTAGAACTTGAAGATGTTCTATGAGATCAGACACTATTCTAACATGTCTTGGTACTTTTCCCTAAATTCTTAAGAAACTGGAAATAATATGATTATAACAGTACTAATTTAACTTGTGTTATAAATTAAATCATTATTTCACAAACTGTAATTAAACATATAGTGTATCTGCAACAAGCAAACGAGCAAAATCAAAGAGAAACGCATGTCATACATATATTGTATGTCTTTCAAGTTACTGCAAATTAAGAAGTTCATTTTAATACCAAATACTTCTTTATGCAACACTGAATGTAAGCATGTAGCTATTACAAAAAGCAGATATCTAATGGCAGTCTTATATTAATATCTAAAAATGCTATATAGTGTAATTTAGCCCATGGAAGAAAAAAAAAAGGGCTTGAAAAAGAACCTTTTCGGGTTCCTCTAAAAGCTGTGGCTGAATTGTAGTATTTCAAGGAATAGAAGATATGACTTTATTGACTTTATTTCTTTATTTATTAACTGCATTGTAGTTAACAGTATTCAAAACAATTAAATTAAGATTAAATGTTGTTCCATACTTGGCTATTTGGAGTCCAATTTCTAGTAAAGCCAGCTTCAATATTATGCACCCCCTTTTAAGTAGAGAAAGGGGCTCTTTAAAATTAAATTTAATTTTAATCCTTCATTTAATCCTCTCTCCCCTTCTGTTCCAATACTGCTTCTTTGTTTGCTCTTTTTTTGCGTAAACATTGAGGCTAAATCTAGCCCTTGACCCAAAAAAAGACTGCATATCCCTGAGGTTTTTTAAAAAAATTCCAGCCAAATGAAACTTCTTTCAGGGGTATTAAATATTCATTCAGAGTGTAGAACTTTCTCACCAAATGCAGGAATACAAGATGTCTTGCTTAAGACTTCAATCTTAAAATGATAAATTCTTGAATCTTATTTTTTTTTTAATGTAAAACAAATGCTATATACAATATAACACCAGAACAACATAGAATGATTTTTATGACTGATATACTCATAAAATGTAGATATTGAAAATGCATCTACATCAGTCTAGTACCACTGTCACATTTTAACAGAAGTCAAGGGTAAAGAGAATTGACTGAAAAATGAATGCTTTAACAATAAATTCCAAGGGCTAAAAACTGCCGTAAAAGAGAAAGTGACCCATTTTTTGCACATCAGGTCTCAGGCAATCTCCAGCACATAATACTAGTATTACAGATTTCTATTGGAACCTCTCGTGTTTTGTAACATTTTATAGCCTCACTTAAACATCATGATGGCTATGTCAAGCCTATCTGATACGGCATAACAACGATGACTGAAAACTGCTGATAGGGCAGAACAATAATGGTTGAATAATGTTGACTGTGTTACTAGTGAGGAAATACTAACAGTGGCTTTCAGGTTCTATAATGTAACACAGAATGTCCTTGCTCATGGTCTATGCAACATGAGGAAAGTTTTACTCAGACTGAAGACTTCTAACTGCAGTCCAATGCCATCTCTTCTTTCCTTTACTCCATTTTATAGAGATGGCCTAGAATGGAATAATAAGATATGAAATGGATATTGCAACTGGGGTAAATTGAGACACCTCTCTTGGGTAAACTAAGGTAAATTGAGACACCTCTCTTGGGTAAACTAAGGTAAACTGAGACACCTCTCTTGGGTAAAAGCAAGGGTAACTCTAAATCCTGCATAGGAGGTTTAGAGCAAATACTTCACAGTTTGCCATATTGACTATCCTCTGTTGATTTTATTTCAATAATCAGCAGCATTGGAGCTCTAAAAGAACATATGTTATTGCATAGAGATGCTTAACTTTCTGTAAAATTTTCATTTACTTATTTATTTGTTTGTTTGTTTGTTTGTTTACTTACTTATTTACTAACTAACTAACTATCCATTTCCGTTGGAAAGGGTCTCTGGGCAGTGTATAATGCCAACAATAAAACCAAACATTAAAATCAGAATAATTTAGGCTTAAAAGTTTTAAAATTATAAAAACATTCTAAAAATTTCAGAAGGTGAGGAATTCCAAGATGGGGGATTAACAGTTGCTAATAGAGGCGGCCGGGTTGGGGGGGGGTTCATATGGTTGTGTGGGCCTCTATGTCCCCCACACAAAATTACACAGTCATGTTTTGACCCCTTTGCGGAAGGCCAAAAGATTGGGGGCTTTCCTCACCTCTGAGGGCAAGATGTTCCACAATGCAGGGACAATGGCTGAGAAGGCCCTCTTCCTGATTTAAAATGGAACCTAGTAACAGCATAACATTATAAAGGTTATAAAGATGTTTGGGTGCTTCAAAGTCAGTGTTTAATAATTGATAAAGATGTAATAGTCATTTATTTTTATACTCTGATAATGAGAATCTGAAGCTACCTATATTTACTTTTTAGAACCTCTAAAATACTCAGTGTTACAAATGTTTCTTTTGGTTCATATATTTTGCGCCACATAATTCAACCTATGAACATTCAGTCAGAGCAGCCACCAACCTGCCCGAGGGCCTGGGACTTGCAACTCCTTGTCAGCTTCCCCACTGATTTGGTTGTGGGAAGCTGGCAGGGAGTTGCCTGCCTAACGACTTTAGAGATTCAGTTAATGACAACAACCAGCAACAAAGATTGCTGGATTATGACTATCCAGCAGATCAGCTTTAGGCTAACAAGACTGACCAATTTCTTTAAAGGCTTAAAGGCATTCCTGTAAACTCGTGTGATCAGCTAAGATCAATAGCAGAACTAAGAAATAAGTCCAATAAAATCAGTGGGACCAATTCATGTGGTTTAATCTGGATGTTCAGAGTTACGAAATCCCATTCACAAGGCACTTCAGCCAAGATCACCTTCTATGGCAAACTATCATTCCCTCCACCATTTATAATTGTCATTAAAGTGTGATCTGGGAATACTCAAGCTTTATCCAATTTTATCCATTGGTACTTTCCCGCTACCATTAAAACTGAACGAAATTCACTGATTATTAAACTCAATGTTCCTCATTCTGAATATTCTGAACAAGGAGTCAATAGAGATGCCAACCTTAACATAGTGTTGATTAGATTTCCTAAGCAGGGAGTGGGATTCTTCTCTGCTGCCTGCTTCATTCCCATCCTGGATCACGCACAGATCTTCTCTTCTGCCTACCCCTCTCCCTTTACTTCCACATTGGCTAGAGAGCACAGCACTGCCTAATCTAGTGCAGAACTTTCCAAGGGTTAACTGCAGCTGCTGCTGTTTGAGGTAAGTGATGGAGTTTTCCTGAAAGCACTGAGGGCGAAGGTTAAGGGAAGATGCAACTAAGGAAAGAGGAGCAGGAAAGATGAAGGATTTGTTCTTTCCTGGGGATGGTGGTATGCGCCAAGAGAGAAAGAAGCAAAATGAGATGAAGAATGAGGTCACAAAGCAACAGAGGCTGAAATCCCTGTAGCGGGAGGTAATGCTGGGCTATGGAGAGCGGGAACAGCGAGCTTGCAGAAGTAAATGTCCCTTGAACGGGCTGCAAGGCAAGTTTCTGATCATTCCCACAGCCAACCAAGAAATGTCCACGATAGCTTAGAAAACCATTGCTTGGTGGGAGAAGGTAGTCCTGCAGCAGATCACTGACCTCCAAGATCCTCTTCATGCACCACAGAATGGTTATTCAGCATAGAAAACATCACTTTTTTTTGCTGGATCAGCCTGACCAGGCTTTAGTCTGCCTAAGTAATAAACTAGCAAGAAGTGGAGTCTCTGCTACAGAGGTTATATTCTCTGTAAAAGTTAGAGAGTTGGATTAGAACACCTACCTCCAAAGTCCCTTCCAACTGTTACGCGCGTGCGCACGCACACACACACACACACAGTGGGAATGAACTCTCCGAATCATTATAGCATTTGTTATTCTTTTGGTGCTGGCAGCCAATGAATTGGGTTTAACCAATGTGTTGAATAACACATTGTTCAATCACACATTGAATAACCAATGTCGCGTGGACTAATCTAAACCGGTGTACAAGCCGGAAAGACTTTGTTTTTAAAATGCCCAAGACCCAAACCATGTTTTACTTCACATGTCACCCGTGTTCCCACAACATGCATGTTAAAGGTTGTTCCCATTCTCAGGATACACAATCGATGTTAGAAGCCATGATGGATTGGTTCAACACACTAGGACAAACTCTGACTGGCTAGTTAATGGTGTTGGTGCAATCCAACATACGTAGCCATTTTGTTAAGGGAACCAAAACTGACTTGCAGAAGGTGCGCAAGCTGGCTCTGACCACTTCGCTGTTGTCCAGCGGATTTCACCTTTTCCCCCCAGCGTCAGGTGGGTGTGGAAGGCTCCCACAGGACGCCGGATGGCGAGACTGCCTTCGCTTCAATGATCGAGAAGGCGCTGTTCTTGCATTCACTCAAAGATACTCAAACACACACATACACACAGCCGTGCACGCCAGGGCGCGCGCGCAAAACCTTGCTTTTTTTCGCCGTCACCCACCTGTATCTGCAAGGGCACGAGGCGCAATTTGCACCGCTCGTTCACCAGGAAGCCCTTGGGCAGGTCGATGTATTGGCTCCACTCCTCGGAGAAGAGCTGCACCACGAACTTGCGGTGCATGTCGAGCTGGTCCCCGTAGAGGTTCAAGAACTTCTGAATTAGCATCTCGTAGCCGGAGCCGTGTGGCACCGTCGAAGGCCTGGCGAAGACCGAAAAGCAAAAGAGCACCGGCACAGACCCAGAGCCGCCGCCGCCGCCGCTGCTCCCGCCGCCGCTACTGAGCGGGAGAGGAGCGACGACGGCTGAAGCTTCCGAAAGCTGCTGTTCCGCCGCCGCCATGTTCGCGGGCAGCCGCTCCAGTTCCGCTCCGCCGGCGCAGCTCCTCCTCCTGTCACCGCCGCCGCCTGGCCAGACAGGAGGCGCCGGAGGCCCCCAATCGCGGCTTCTGCTCCTCCTTCTCACCATAGGAACCTGTCTTGGGACGGGCGAGTCAGGGCCAGGTGGGGACACAGAAAGGGAAAGGTCGCTGCTCCCTTCTTGAAATGGGCAGCAAGCCGTGTGGTGGTGGGGCGGGGGAGGGGAGAGCCTCGCTCTCACTGGCCCGACTGGTGCGCAGACGGGCGGGCACCATGGGCTGTAGAGGCAGCGGACCGGGACGGCAATGAGGCGCTGTCGCTGGGGGCTGCGGCTCGTGGCCAAGCCTTCGCCGCGGCGCATCTGAAGAGGAGGTTTAGAAGAGAGGGCGGTCTCTTAGGGAGGCCAGACTGCCACTCGTGCCCGTTCCCCTCCTCAAAAGGGGCCATGCCAGCTGTGCCCGGCAGCAGTGCATTACGGTACCTCCAGTGCATGTAGCGAACCGAGAAAATGGAAGGGAGTAGATAGTGATGTGGAATAATGTCAAGCAGAGAGAATCGTACTGTCCCTTTTTTTAAAAGACATCTTACAACATCAAATTTAAGCACAATTTATTCATTTTATTTATTTATTTATTTGTTCAACTTGTATGCCGCCTTTCTCCGAAGACTCAAGGCGGCTTACAATGCATTTAAAAACCATATATAAAACATTAAAAGTTAAACCATTAAAAACAATTAAAACCCATTCACACCATTCATGGCCGGATCTCGCCAGATCGCAACAGCGAGATGAAAAGCCAGGTCTTCACGCTTTTCAGAAGGCCAGTAGGGTGGGGATGGTCCGGACCTCAGGAGGTAACTGGTTCCAGAGAGCTGGGGCAGCTACAGAGAAAGCCCTCCCCTGCGGGCCTGCCAGCCGGCATTGTTTAGCTGACAGGACCCTGAGAAGACCAACTCTGTGGGATCTTACCGGTTGCTGGGAGCTATGCGGTAGAATTTTTATTAATTATTATTAATTATTAATTAATTATTAATTAAAATAGAACCCAGTTCTATCACAATTATTAAAATAGAACCCAGTGACAAATTACTGTTATGGATCCAAACATTCCACATAACTTTGTTGCGCTCTGAGATGATAAAATTGTCCGCTACTGAAAATGAACTAGAAGACTTCCAAATCAATGCATTTCATGAATGGTATTTGTCAGGCTGTAAGTCTGGTAGAATTGGAGATGCCAATCTAGGCTCTTATGTCCTGGACCTTCCCAACCATGGCTAAGGGACGGATCCATCTGTGAACCAGTCAAGTAGCTTTCATTTTCATTTTCATTAGTGGTGCAAACAAAGGGGAAATGTTTCCTGTATTGGCACTGAAATGCAATGAAGCAGCTTCCCCTTGGCTCTTATGCACACTGCTGGAGCCAAATACACAAGTACATTGCCACTGTTCTATCAAATTATTTATATGCATTGGTTATCTCTCCTATCCTGTCTCCAATTAAATGTCAACACATGGCATTTCACCATTGTGCTTGGCAGTCTTTTTTGCTCTTACGAAAACAAGATTGGTCGGGAGAATCCACTGCTGGATGCTGAGGTTCTTCCCACAAGTCAGGCCATAATGAGCATTATGAGGATGGTAATGGTGAAGGCCTCAGAAAGTGCAGATGGGTAGAAACACCCATCAACAATGCTACTGTTCTATTAGAAACAGATGAAAACGGAGTCAATAGAATCAGAACTGTGTCTCTGTTACTGTGCTTAACACATTTATTTATTTATTCATTTATTTATTTATTTATTTATTTATTTATTTATTTATTTATTTATTTATTTATTTTCTGCCTTTATTATTTTTATAAATAACTCAAGACAGCAAACATATCTAAAACACCTTCTTCCTATTTTCCCAAAAGCAACCCTCTGAGATGGGTTGAGCTGAGAGAGAATGACTGACTCAAGGTCACTCAGCTGGCTTTCAGGGTCAAGAGGGGACGTAAAACTCATGATTTTTTTGTTTTCTAGCCTGATACCTTAACCACTAGCGTCCAAACTGCCTGAATATTTCCTATTTCAGACTTCAACCATGCCTGTGTTGGTGGCATACTTTTATATTTGTTCCAGATCTAGTGCAAAAAACAAAACCCAAACACTATTTGGTAACTCAGAAGATTTTTTTTAAAGTTTTTTTTTTAGATGTTTGTTTATCCTGCTTTTATTATTTTTATAAATTACTCAAAGTGATGAACATACCTAATACTTCTCCCTCCTCCTGTTTTCTTTACACCACTAGCAAAAATAAAAGGATATGATATAACTCAGTAGCTAGTCAAAGTAACATATAAAAGCAAATTTCAGATGTTGATACAAAGTACGGGCTGCCTTTCTGGCTTCAACTCACGGATGGGAAGGACGGAAATTAAATTTAATTGTTAACCTGATAATTTCCCCTTTAATTTCCCCTTAATAGCTAATGTGATAAATTCCCCTTTAATTTTGATTTGGCAGCAAGTTTTGGAGTATAGGAATTTTCACAAGGCTTATTACATGCAATATATAATAATCCTTTTATATTTTTTTTAACCCTGAAGTTGTTTAATTTTATCTTCATGATTTTAAAAAAATCTCTTAAGGGTTAGTGTCTTAAACTCCAAGGCTTTGTTCCTTAAAATGCATCAATGCCTTCCAAATGCTATTTCACCAAGGCGCCCACAATATATCCACCTTGCCAGAGCTAGTAGGACTGGTAGAACCTTCAGGGATGGGCAGTTCTTCAAGTAACCTACCTTATGTTTGTAGGACTTTGAAGGTGACAAGCAGCATCTTGAACTGTACCCATAAGGTTTCTGGGAACTAGCACAGCTCATGTAATCATGATGTTACATGGGTATTTGCAGTGGACCTATTACTCCCCATGCTTCTGCATTACATGCAAGCCTACCTAGAATGGCATTGCAATAGTTCCATTGGGAGGTGGCTAAGGGATGAGTGAAAATGCTCAGTGCCTCCTCATTTAGGAAAGGGTGCCAATAACACACAAGATATGTTTGTTAAAAGGCTCTCCTGGCCGCAGTTGCCATCTCTCTGAGCAGGAGCTATGAAGCCAGGAGATACCTGAGTTGCATACTAGTACCATAATTGATTTTCTGGAAATCAATTCCCCCTTTTTCAGCATTTTGAAGCACTGAATTTGAACCAGCAATTTTATCTTGCTTGCAGTATTTATTTGCTACACTTTAAAAAATTATCTGCATAGCTTAAAACCACAAAATACATTAATTAAGAAAACACAAAAAAAATGAATAAAAATAGACCAAAACAGACAAAGTTCAGGAAAGTGGGTCACCAGCTGCCAAAGAGTGTAAAGATTAATACAACTATTACATTGTTCCTGAAATAGACTGGAAGACACATAGCTCAAATTTATATAATGGTCTTAATGTGGCTTCTTATGTCTGTAAATGGGAAAATAGACATGTTATCCTACAAAAGTGTGACAGAACACATTTTTCTCTATATGGAAGAAACATC
Source organism: Pituophis catenifer annectens (assembly GCF_029215685.1). NCBI lineage: Eukaryota > Metazoa > Chordata > Lepidosauria > Squamata > Colubridae > Pituophis > Pituophis catenifer. The sequence continues at coordinate 239,402,400 of NW_027256882.1, forward strand.
CATGAAAGAAAACAGTAATTTAAGATGCAGTCTTAAACAAAGTTCTTTGCATTTGTTCAAGAAAAGCCTGAGCAGTTCTGTTGAGAGACAGTCTATTCATTGCAGTGACAACCTTGGAGCTGTCTTTCAAGTTCAAGGTTCTTTATTATTATATGCTTATCTGCAATGAACCACAGTAATCTTTTGTTTTCCTTACATCATTTGTTGTCAAGTATGGTCTGAATTATCTTCCTGATTTTGACTGCCCTTTCTGGTGAATTGCCAGATTTTCTTGGCTAAACCATATAGTTTCTTCAATATCCTTAATTTAGGTGATACAGGTATGACTTCTAGAATTACTTTGTATTTGTCCTACTACTACATTAAACATGCAAATCATGTGTGCATATGCATTTATTCACTTTTTGTGCCTTTTTCCAGTGATTGGTATTTCTCTTTGCTTGCCCATTTTATTCCTTTTAATTTAATTAATATTGTCAGTATTTATTGTAAAGCTATAGCAGTATTATTCTTTCTGGTAGTGATATATTAGATATCCTTACATAAACCATTGTTTATATAACTTTTCACCCTTGATATTTTTATACCTAAGTTACTAAATTTTCTGCCACAAAATAGGTTGTTGGTAATGGCCTTTGCAATTTTTTTAAAAAATCCTATTAATTTAACTTGTATATTCCTGTGTGATTCCAAAAGAACTAAATATTTAGATAAAGAGATAGCACAAAGTTCTATTTGCATTCCCGCACAATTCTTTGTTAGTTTTTTGTTAATTAAAACCAGAAAAGAAAAAAGAAAAAACCAGAAAAGTTTTGCAACATTTTTCCCATTCGCAGAGCTGTGGTGGATGTGGCCTGAGCATGACGCATTCGGCCCGTGGGCTGCCAGTTTGACACCCCTGTGGTAGACGGTTCATTACCCAAACTAGATAACATCATCAGTGCTAGTAAGGAGTGCAGTTTGATGTCCAGCAAACCGCACTCCTTAATAGCATTGATGATGTTACCTAATTTGAGTAATGAAAAGTCTGCAAGAAAACAAGCTTAGAGAGCACCAAGGACCCATCATATCTTTTATCTGAATTGATGAATTAAGCCTATGGTTAAAATCCGGCAGTAAATTTTATTTAATTCAGTAGAACTTATTTCTGAGCAATCATGCAAAGAATGGCACAGTAAGAGATGGATAATAACTAGCATTCAAAAAACAGCAGTATAAAGTAATCCTCTCCATTCTAAATTAAATATAGTATCTCTTTAGCATTTGACTATTCTAGAAAGACTATTTTAATACAGCTTATCAAACTTGGATTTTTTTCTATTTTGTGCATTAGAATGCTCAAATCCTTACTACAGAAAATAATAATGAGGTTTTATATGTCCAGGTTTATTTATTTATTGGTTCGATTTATATGCCGCCCTTTCCGGAGACTCAGGGCGGCTTACAATGCGTTAAGCAATAGCCTTCATACTTTTGTATATACCTGCTTAGTAGGGCTTTCGCCCCTCCCCCACAAAGCGGTGTTCTTTTTTATACAAAGTCAGCTTATTGCCTCCACAAACTGGGTCCTCATTTTACCTACCTCGAAAGGATGGAAGGCTGAGTCAACCTTGAGCCTGGTGAGATTTGAACTTGCAGTAATTGCAGGCAGCTGGTGTTACTTAACACTGCTTTAGTCTGCTGCGCCACCAAGGCTCTTATAAACTTATCATGCAGTTTGTAATACTGGAAAGAAAATTTTATGGCACAATGAACACTTGATTGCACTTATGACTGGGTTTGCCTATAAATGTAGACTTTGATTGGCTAAGTATAATGCAACATGGGACTCGTTTATATAAAATTATTATTAAATATTATTAAAATGATTATAAATAATCATTTGATCTGCCAAATAGTGTCAGCATTGAAAAGATCAGTTCTCAACATTTATTTATCTTTTAAATAGATTCCACAACAAACTTCACCTTTCAATATTCCTTTATCCAACTGCATTATCTTTGTTATGAACCAGCCCCCTGAAATGGACAAAGGAATATCTGTGTGGATAGAAGAGGACATACCTTTAGGGTGCCAGGTTGTGAATGAAGCTCTAATATATTTTCTAATATGTTGCCCATTCCAGATACAGCATTTCTATATTCCAATGTTACCGGTACTTATTAGATAGTTCTTGAGTTATAACTGCACTTGGGACCAGGATTGCTGTGGCTAAGGGATGTAGTCATAAGCCGCCTTGAGTCTTTGGAGAAAGGTGGCATACAAGTTAAACAAACAAACAAACAAACAAACAAACAAATAAAGTACAATGTCACAGAATTACATTACTTAGCGAAGGCAATTCAGGCAGTCTTGGTTGTCATAACCCAACACGTGTGGATCATTAAACGAGAAGCAGAGGGAGTCCTAGGTAACTAGTGCAGATATGCCACAGGGGAATGGAGGAGGCCTAGGACAGACCACACGTAAGCTGGGGAGTGCTTGGTATAGTGTGAATTCAGGCCAGGGAATGATATGGGTAAATGATAATACAGGGAGACCATGAAGACAGAGTGTAAGGTAGCTGCATTCATGTATGCAGGGAGATCAGCGAAAGAAGGTGCAGAGATTGTGCAAATGAGGGGAAGGAGGGAATGTAGTGTGTGAGCAAAGAAAGAAAGGGGGACACCCAAGTGACCTGTGAACTGTTCTGTCCCCGTCTCCACACACACACACACACAGAGCCAGCCGAGGGTTAAAGGAAGCACTTGGCACGCACACAGTTTGTTATCAGAAACTTGGCAGCAAGACGAGCACCGACTGCCAAGTGCTTTTACTTCAATAAACGGGAGTATCCCTTCACCATATAAACAGAAATACACACAGTTTGCAAATAGTCCAGTTCAAAACAAGAAACCTTCAGCAGATTTAAGCGTTGTTCAAAGTGACTAGCCAGAGTTAGTTTTTGTCCGTCACAGAGTCTTAAATGGCCACCACACTCTCTTATATAGTCTCTGGGGTGTGGTCCAGTGACTCAGCCTAATCCCTGGCACGTCTCCTCAACTGCTGCAACCGTTTATCACGCCTTCGTTGGCGTGGATCCAGGAACGACAGATTGCCTCCATCACTATCATCGGAGACATCTGGCTCCTGCCGGCACCTGAGGCAGTGCCAGAGAGGAGGGGCCTGGAGAGGGAGGCCTGGCCGACTCCTTCATGTTCGGAGCCTTCTCCCTCCGATAAGATAGGCTTGGAGGACGGAGCCACAACAGTGAACTTCCATGCCAGTTTCTTCATTGACTGTGCTTGACAGAAGCTGGCAGGAAAGATCACAAATGGAGATCATTGAATATAGGTAACTGGTTGTAAGTGCAAGCTGATTCCAGGCTCCCGAACATTATTCACGACTTTGGGGGTGCTGCAACAGCTGGAACTTTGAGTACCAGTCGCAAGTCCCTTCATTCAGCACCATTGTAAGTTCAAAAAGTTGTTGAACAACTGGTTGTAACCTGAGGACTACTTGTACTACTGAAAATTTTATTTTGCTATTCTAACTCTTACTTTTTTAATCGCTCTAATCTGTTTACATTTTTTTTTTTGCTTTAATTTATATGCCGCCCTTCTCCAGAGACTCAGGGCGGCTTACAATGCGTTAAGCAATAGCCTTCATACTTTTGTATATTTATACAAAGTCAGCTTATTGCCCCCACAAACTGGGTCCTCATTTCACCTACCTTTGAAAGGATGGAAGGCTGAGTCAACCTTGAGCCTGGTGAGATTTGAACTTGCAGTAATTGCAAGCAGCAGATGTTAATAACAGTGCATTAGTCCACTGTACTACAGGCTCTTTTTACAAGGGATAAACTTCTCTTTCAATTTAGTGTAATCCCTGTTTTTCATTAGTGTGTTGCATAATCCCATCTTGTTAATGGAGATGGTAAGCAAAGCTAAAAGCACCACTGATCCCTGAAATATGCTGTAAAGTGCTTTTGATGTCAGAATATGAGGTTTAATATGTTATTGAACAAATTTTATTCTTACATTGAAGAGCTGGATCTTTACCACAGGTCTATGCAGTGATCCAGCTTCAAAGGGAAAAAGTATATTTGGAATGCATGGGGGTGGTTGTGTCTCATCTGTTGGCAACTCCTTGAAGAAATCCAGCCATTTCTTCAGTTTGCATGGCACATTTGATTTAAGGAGGTGCTAATAGATGCAAAAAGTGTGTATTCTTAGTTCCCTTTCCCCCTTCAAATCTGGATAATTACACAGCCCTAATCTGCAATATGGCGTACACATTACCTGGAGTCTTAAAACAGTGGACAAGCAATCCTGGACAGATAATATTATCACATGTTAATAAAGTTTTAAGATGACTGACATCATCCGTCTTTCCATCCATAATCTAGGAAATGTATGTATCTGATGAACTGAGTTAAAGTTCATGAAAGCTTATGTGTTTTAATAAAATTCAGTAATCAGAAGAGATTCTATCAGGTACCTCCTAATTTTTTGCTGCTGTAAAGTAACATGGCTCTCTTCCTCCATTAACCTAGACAAATTATTGGAATACTGTTATATCCACCATAACATTTATATATGTTTAATCATTCTAATATTTTAAATGAGGTCAGTACATTGTTTTCTTTTGGACCAGTAAAAGGAAACATTGCCTTGAAAAGAGTAGTATTTTAGATCTTAAATACTAAAGTCATGTATTTTTTAATCCTTAATATGCCGCTTGAGTGTATTTCACTGCTTTCCAGTAACCCCTTTGGAACTAAAATACACAATTATATCTTTAATGTTTTATTTCAGGAAGGAGCATGGGATGCTAAATCTAAGTCTGTCTTTAGCCATACTCTCCTTTATTTCTAAGCAAATAGCTTTCTTTATCCATTTTAGCTTCTTTTTTATTATTTTATTTTTAGAATCTTAAGAAGTATGCAAAAAAATGAACAAGAAAGTAAAAGATAAAGAACTGTGAAAATAGTCTTTGAGGAAAAGATGATGGCATGTTGATTTGCAGCATTAATTTAATAATGCCTTAGGAAAAATGGGCATTTTTAGATGCATAGTGAAGTAAAGAAGGCTCAGCAAGTTGCTAATGTTTGATGCAAAATTCAAATATCTAAAGTAGCTAGTAATTGATAAGAAATTAAAGGAAGGGGGTGTATCAATAAAAAGTAATTTATTTTATTTTCAAATTCCTTCTCTTGCTATTAATACTCTTCCCCATGAGCAATTCCTGTCAAAGCATTATCATGCACAGTGGATTGTTATCTGCCTTCCTAATTCAATGTTAAATAGGCTTTATCCCCCTGACGTGTGGTTTTCTTATGACACTCACTGGTTTGAGGATCAAATAGAATGTCTCCACATGTTGCTTCAAAATCTGCCTGTAATAAGATAGTGCTTTGAATTATCTTAAAAATCCAGCAGTCTTTCTAGACACTAATAAAATATTACCAACCACCAAATTCAATGAACAAAGATTTCATGAGACCAAACAAGCTTGAGAGCTGAAATTTCAGCTCTTACAGCACCCCTCTGTTCTTTCATTTCTTTTGGCAGCATTGTTGTACCTCTACATGACTTGTTAGCTGTTACAATTCCCTGTTTGTTGCAGCATGTTAAGGCACACATTTGTTATACCCGATCCTGTTGTGAAGTCAATATCAATATATTCTATAATAAGCTATCTGACAGTCTGTACTGTAACATTTACAGACCAATAAAGTCATTATCAGCTGTGCAGTTCAGAGTAACTGAACTTGTTGACTTTCCCAACTGCCAATATCTTTTGCATGATTTTTGAGGTCAGTATCTGCATGATCTCATTTTAATTTGTTTTTCTGAAGAAATGGAATATGAAGATTTTTTGAATGGGGACTTCATTAATTAATTAATTAATTAATTCTAGAGATTTATATGGCCAACTTGTCAACAAAGGACTCCAGGTGGCTTACAAGTTAACACGTCAGTAAAATTAAAAATAATATTACATTAAATCAAATACACACAAAACAGCAAAACCATCACATCACATACAGTGCTCCCAGAAAACAAAACAAATGATACAATCATCACATCAAGATGAGCTCATTCAGCAGCTTGGTCCAATGCTCTGGAAAAAAGCTGGGTTTTTAAAATCTAAAAAACCCCCAGCAAAGTCAGGTCCATTTAAATTTTGGGAGATATCTGTTTCACTGAGATTTCTGAGTTACAATCCTGAACATAGCCATCAGCTCCACAATTTTAAGAAAGTTTACATTGTTTAGTACATGCTTCCTAAATCCCATAAGATTCCGATATTTAAGGTTCTCCATCCTATCTGAACTAATAGGACAGGTAAAGATACTTAGGGAAAGGTGGTACTGTTGATAACCTCCTGCTGTGCCATACAGAGCTTTAAAAGAGATAAGTAGCATCTTGAGTTGCACCCAGAAGGAAATTGGGAGCTAGTGCAACTCACACAAATAAGGTGTTACACAGATAAATCCATCACTGTATGTGCTGCTGCTTTCTAGACCGGTTACAGTTTCCAGGTGGTTTTCAAGGGCAGTCCCATGTGTTACAGATTCCAATAATTCAAGGCATGAGTGATTGTGAGCAAGGTCTCCTGGTCCAGGAAGGCTGTAATTGGTGCATCCGATAAATCTGTGCAAAGGCCCTCACAGCCATGGCGCTACCTGCTCCTGAAACAGATTATGTGCCAACTCAGTCCAGAGGAGTGTCACCCCATCCAGCGGCAAAAATGAAATACCTGGATTCAGAGCCAGTCCATCTTCCCAGAGTTGAGTTGAAGCCAATTCTTCCCCATTTAGACCCTTATAGCCTCCAGGCACTTAGCCAACAAAATCATGGCATATCATAACTGGTGGAAGTATATATTTGAGTATCATCAGCATACTGATGACCTCCCACCAGCAATTTCATTTCCCCCTTCCACCAACACTGACTGGAACTGGCCATGGAGTAAAAAAGAAAACCACTAAAGTGCAGTACCTCCCACTCCCAATCCTTGAAACCAATCCTGAAGGTCGATAGTATCAAAAGTTAAGTGAGAGGTCTAGGAGGGCCAGAATGATTGCACCATCTCAATCCAAGCCTTCCAAAAGTCATCAACAAGTGCAACCAATATTGTTTCCATGCTTTGTCCTGGCCTGAATCATACTGAAAAGCATCCAGATAATCGATTGCATCCAGGGCCCTTTGTACCTGTGTATCAACCACTCTCTCAACAACCTTCTTTAAAAAGAAAAGATAGACTGGACAAAATTTGTGTAATACTCTTGGGTTAACGGATGGATTTCTAAGGAGAAGAAGCACCACAATATCCTTCAGAAGAGCCAGTACTAGTCCTTCCAGCAAGAGACATTAATCACCACTTGGATCCAACTACATACTATCTCTTGGGAGGCCTTCACCAACCAGGAGAGACATAGATGCAAGTTGCCAAGTTCACAGCCCCAAAGACCCTGTCCACTTTCTCAAGAGCAGGTAGATCAAATTCTTCCTAGATAACAAGATTCAGATGTGTCTCTCTCACCTCCAAAGGATCTGCTCAGCCAGAGCCAAGTCCGAGTGAAGTTGAGCAACTTTATCTGACAAATGCTGAGAACATTCCTTAAAGCAATCGAGTAAGAGCATTCCCAGCTCCTCCTTACCCAGGAGCAACCAGTTGGCAACTTGCAGATGCAATAAGGGCGAAAAAATTGTTACATTGTACCATTTGTATCACCACAAAGTATGTCCTAGTATAGGTTCTTCCCTGTCCTCGCATGACCTCACTCTTTGTCTCCTCCAGTGGTGCTCTAGATGTCTTCTGTGTTGCTTCATCTTTCTGAGCTGCATGGAAAACCATGTGGCTATATGAGATCTATGTACACAAAGAGTCTGCACAGGTGCAATTCAGTTCTTGGCCCCTATCACTTGCTCATTCCAAGGCGTGACAAGAGCCTTCTCCAAAGCATGTAACAGAGTTTCAAGAAAAAACCCCAAGCTCTCTATGAAACCACAGTGAGTCTATTAGGTGGCTGATCGAATAGGGTCTATCTTTCTTTAGTGGGAGGCAGCTGTATAGAACTTTAGGGCCAAGAGATAGAGGTCTTGGGGGACTGATGTTAATGCCCCCCAAAGTCAAATAACTGCACAACTGCCTGTAGGCAAAAACCGGATCTAATGTGTGACTCCATGTTTGAGTAGGGCCCATGAATGAATTTGGCCAAGTCTATGGCTGCCAGGAACTCCTGCACTACCTCCAACCCCAGGCTTAGAGATGGTAGACTGAAGTTTCCCAGAACCATAAACCTGGGGAACTGCACTGCCAGCCCAGAAGAGAGAGGGGTGCCACTACATTGCAGGAAGGAAGGTAAGTGAGCAGCAATCATCACTGACCCCTATGGCCCAACCTCACAAAAAAGGTTTCACATCCAGTGTTGTCTGAGGATGAGATCCTACTAGCATTCACAATTACAACAGTAGGACCCCCCACTTCTGCCCTGGAGTTGCAGTTGGTGCCACACTCAAAATCCCAGAAGGTACATTTCAGAAGAATGGACCCTCCCCTTCCATGCCCAAAAAGGTTTCAGGGATACAGGCCATGTTGAGCATTGTCATCCAGGATTAAGTGAATGAAAGAAGCTTTATTACAAACTAACCTTATACTTCTATTATACTGTAATGTTTTCAGACTTACATTTTTTTTAGAAACACTGTATGGGTACGTCTTTATTATTATTGTTGTTGTTGTTGTTGAGTTATAAATATAGATGATGAAGTTCACACTGAGGCTAGAAGGCCCATTGTGTGCATTTCTGTCTGCGTATCTCCGAACAGCTCTTGCCTGTCTAAGAGAGAACAGCTTAATTGGCTCTTTTTTTCAGTGCTGCCCCAGAGGAATGTTTCTTTCTTTCACTCATGACTGCTATTTGGTGCCTGCATCCCATTGAAGAGGATAACAAGCAGGCTGGTAATAGGGCCAGAGGGAGCAAAAATAGCATCTTAAAGGCTTAACTGGTTCTTAATATCTCTTCCTCTGTCACTGAGCTGCTGACTGATTGTTTCCCAGAGTGAGTCAAGAAACACCATTAGAAAACAGATATGTATGCAAACCCCTGAGAAGTTGGTGTGAATTAATCTAAAATATAATGGGTTATTAGTGAGGTATGAAAAGATTGTGCCTCCTGTCTCTCCCTGCTCCTTCTTCTGTATTTTATTCTCACAAACTTCCTTTCTTGCATGGCTATGATGTGCTATCCTTCCTCCAGCTAACAGTCCAATGTCTCCATGCCTTTCCAGCAAGAAAACTCACCCCCACCACTAGCACATACAGTTTTTTACATTATGGGTGCTAATAGAGCTCCCTTACCTGTAAACCCAGTCTGAGGCTGACAACTGAGGCTTCATTTTTTGGTACAGCCAGCCCAGCTTGAGAAATTACATATGTTAATAACATTGTATAAAAATAGTAATTACATTTGTTGTCATTTAATTATATGAAGGAGCAATCATCCTTCAGCCTTCTGGTTTTGTTTTAACAGATCATTTTCTGTGCTTTTAACATCTACAGAGAGGAAGTTTAGATAAATTAGGAAAGTATTAATAATTTATGATGCCATTTTCTTCTCAAATATGCATATGTACAGTAGATAAATCTTGTCACATTGAATTACACATTATGTAACTGTACTTGTAACTCAGAGGAAGCCTATGATTTGGGCCTCCTTCTTATGTAACAATCTTAAAAGTTTAAAGCATGTATTTGTGGCTACACCCCTATACACTGATGTAAAAATGAGTTCTAAAATAACCCAACTTAGAAAACTAAATAGAACATCAATTAATGGCTATTTAGTGCAATCAGATACAGTTTCTCATTTTATCCTACCCCCACCCCCATTTTTAAATATGTCCTGAGTCTGTTTTGTAGTAGTCTTTGGAGGAAGCTATTATCATCACAAGAAAGAAATGTCTTAGACTGATTCTTCTGTTGCTAACGGGTACTTTGCTACTGAGCAGTGAAGAGCAACCAAGCATTCTAGATCAATAGTAGATTGCTTTGTCAGCTTGTTGTCTACATAAGTCATTAATCATGCCAGCCTTTGATGCCTGACCTGGATAACATTGACACTTGCTACAGTTGCTCATGCCTGCAAACCATGGTACTATGTGATGCCACTGACAATAAAGCAGCAGGGAGGAGAGCCAGAAAATGAGAAAAGGTTTGAACATTAATATACACAGGGTGAATGAGTAAATCTTATAGCTGCAGTATCTGGCCAATTTTGTCAGTGCTTGGAAGCTAAGCACAATTGAACCCAGTTAGAGAGTTTCTTTGTCTTAGAACCATATAAGGGTCTGTTTTATGGCATTTCTGGCATTGTATTAACATTCTATGGTACTCTTTTAAATGATGATTAACAGTGCAGATTCAGTATTTGAAGCTGGCAAGTGTGTGGACAAAAATACTAAAAAACTGGGATTAAATTTTATTTTATGGGAGATGAAAATAAATTACATACCACATATATTTGGAGCAAAAGTATATACTTTTAAGTATGTTTAGTTGTAAACATAAACTATGATCCAATGAGACTTAACTTTCTTGCATTTTTTGTAAACCATTAATTTCCCACCCTCTTCATAAAATGGGTGACTTTCAGTGGACAAAATAGCCATCTTCTGCCATGCTAATTCTGATGGAGAATAGAAGCTTTCATCCCTTTTCAAGGTTGACAAAAGTTATTTTCCATTAGCAGGAAATTCATAGAAGTGATAACTCTTTCCTTACTTCTGCATGGAAAGGGGTATGCTGCAGGGGAGCAGTGGTGGGATTCAGCCAGTTCGCACCAGTTCAGGAGAACCGGTTGTTAACTTTCTGAGCAGTTTGGTGAACTGGTTGTTGGAAGAAATCATTAGGGCAGAGAACCGGTTGTTAAATTATTTGACTCCCATCACTGCAGGGTAGGATAACATTTTAAGAAAGGATTTCCATAAGTGAGGTGCAGAAAACTAGTAGATAGGCTAAAGATTCTCACACCTGTATTAACAGAATGGATTTCTCTGCAGCCACCCTGCTATTCCAACATTTCTTCTAGACTAGAAAAACGGCACAGATCAGGGGTGAAATGCTACCGGTTTGGTCCGGTTCAGTCGAACCAGTAGTAAAAAATGTAAAAAAAAAAAGTTCCTATGAGCAACGCGCGTTTTCTTTCTTTACTTTTTTTTAGCATTTTTTTACTATCGGTTCGCCCGAATAGGTAGTAAAAAAATGCTTTTAAAAGATAAAAAAAAAGGCTCCAACAATCATAGCTGTGCTATGTGATCGCCGGAACCTTTTTTTTTTTTTACTTTTTGAAAGTATTTTCTATTACCTATTCGCCCGAGCCGGTAGTAAAAAAATGCTTTTAAAACGTTTTTTAAAAGGTTCCCAGGCGCACCAAAGCTGATCACACACCCCGCATGCTGTTCTACTTACCTACCCAAGCCTCCTTTTGGTGCGCACTGCATGTGCGCATTCAGAGCTCGCATTTGGTGGGCACTGCCAGGAGCCTTGATAGTACAGTGGTTTAATGCACCCTGTTATTAACACAGCTGCCTGCAATTTCTGCTGGTTTGAATCTCTCCAAGGCTCAAGGTTGACTCAGCCTTCCATCCTTTCTAAGGTAGGTGAAATGAGGACCCAGTTTGTGGGGGCAATAAGCTGACTTTGTATAAAATATACAAAAGAATGAAGGCTATTGCTTAACGCATTGTAAGCCGCCCTGAGTCTCCGGGGAAGGGCGGCATATAAATCAAATTAAAAAAAAGAAAAACTGCGCATGTGCATGCACAACTCACATTAGTGCACACTGTACATGTTCGCACACATTTGGCGCATGCACAGCCAGCGAACTGGTAGTAAACCGGTTCAGATTTCACCACTGGCACAGACCAAATTGCCGAAAAAATGCTGAGAAAATCCTTCATATGCACAGATACCTTCTTGCATTAAAAAGGTAAAGGTTCCCCTCGCACATATGTGCTAATCGTTCCCGACTCTAGGGGGCAGTGCTCATCTCCATTTCAAAGCTAAAGAGCCAGCACTGTCCAAAGACGTCTCCATAGTCAGGTGGCCAGCATGACTAAATGCCAAAGGCACACGGAACCCTGTGACCTTCCCACCAAAGGTGGTCCTTATTTTTCTACTTGCATTTTTACGTGCTTTCGAACTGCTAGGTTGGCAGAAGCTGGGACAAGTAATGGGAGCTCACCCCCATTATGCAGCCCTGGGGATTCGAACCGCTGAACTGCCGACCTTTCAATCAACAAGCTCTTTTACTAGAGCTTGTTTACTAGAATATAATTTGCTTGCCTTCTTTATAAGATACAATGATAATTTTTTTTGTTTACCTTGCTTACAAACTCTATAAACATTGGTCACATCTACAAAGTCTAATGTATTAATTATTTCATAAACTCTGGTAGTACCAACATTCTTTTCTTTGCATCTAAAACAAAAACAAATGCAGATTATATTTCTTCAGTAACCTAAGAAAGCTAGCAAGTCTAGTTTTTCCTAGAAACCTAGAATTCTAAGGGAGACCATTAGTTTCAGTCACCTAACATAGGAATTAAAGTACAAGTAGTCCTCACTTAGCAACCATATCAGGACCAGAAACTCCACTGCCAAGTGACACACTTATTAAGACATCACATGACAGCAACAGGTTTATGACCCCACTTCACCATGGCCATTAAGTAAATCACCAGGAGTCTTTAAGTGAGACATCATGTGACCACAACTTGTAATTTTACTGCTGTGTTCCCCATTGACTCTGCTTGTCAGAAGTGGCTGTGAAGTGCATAAATGGCAAAACAGGACACAACAACAGTGGTAAGTGCCTGCTGATTGTGAAGCACTTAAATCTATTATACTGTATATAATTTCTTCTTAAGAATTTATATTATAATAGTGAAATCTTATACAAACTAAAATAAAAAAGAATGAGTAAAAAGAAAAAAAGAGAAAAATATTATAAAGAATGAGAAAAGAAATACATAAAGAAATGACTTCCAACCTTCATCACAATTAGTATAAACAAATTTAATAACTCTTTACCTCTCTAAAATTACAAACATTTACCTCTTCATATCATATTTCACCTCTTATCCATAAACAAATCCCAAAATATCATCTTTTCAGTCCTGGCATCTACAGAAAGTCTATAAAAGGTAGCTAGAAGTAACAACATATCTTACTTTAACTTGATCAAATAAACCAACTTTATATTCATTTCTTTTCATTTTAACAGTTATAATCTTTTGTTCATTCAAATGTCATTAGGATTTAATTTCTCTTCATTTATTCTTTGTTCCATCACACAGAGTTCTCCAAGGTTTAACAAGCCTCTTTTGTAAATTCAATATGAAAAATTTATTAAGGTCACTCTTATAGTTTGCCATGTCTATTTCCCTTTTAAATTTTAAAACCTCAACCAGTTTCTTTTATAGATCCAATGAAATATCCTTTATAGGTCATTCTCTCTGCCTGTTCATTATAAATCCATTTTTGATACTATCTCTTATTTTTTCGGGTAAAAATTGTTCTACATCTGCCATTTCTTCAATAACATCTTTTGAACATAGTCTATCCATAGAAGCAGATATCATTACTGAAATTGTTGAAATTCTGGCTATTATTTTCTGATTCCATTCTTCAAAAGACTCCAATATTTTTACTGCTATCTTAAAAGTCTGTATATATTTCCTCTACCTAAAATCTTTAGTCCCCTCTAGTGTCAGTTTTCGAAATAACGAAATGTACATTGTGTTTCAAAACCAAAGCAGGATCTATTTCCCATGATAACTTATTTGTATTTTATAATCAATTCCAAAATATTAATGTAAATGTTTCCATATTCCAATTCTATCTGGATCCTTAATCCTATTGTATCTTCCTAAGATTAAATTTTGATTTAGTTTTTGGTTGTTTATTCCAGATTTTTTTAAAAAATTCTTTCATTTAGAATTGAAAACAGACTTATTTCAAATTTCCAAACGTGTTGTTCCAAAAGTTTCTAATAGCTTAGAAGTGGCTAATCAGCTATTTCTGAAAATGATTAGAAAGTGAAGTTTGTAAATTTAGTATCCTCCTTGCAGTTGTGAGCAAGATAGTTAATCCCATAATTTCCCTGCACTTGTGGAAAACTGCTCTCCTGTATTCTTCTTGTAACAAGCAGCCATTTGGAGCATATATGGGTGATCTTCCATCTTTTCCTTATCTGAACAAGATCCAGGGAACTGGTCTACTCACCAGTTCCTTGATCTTTGTCATAGTTACTCAGTTCATCATACACTCCAGTAGCCTTGAAGACCTGAATCTCAATCACTTTATTGTAGGGATATTGCGGCATTCAGTTCATGATCAGTTACTAAAAATATATTTCCAAGTGTTTCTGTTTAAATATGTATGCTTTAAAGGAGGCTTGTAGAATTTATGCGCTGCCAAAGAAGCCTTGTATGGACCACTGGCATTTTTATATTCACAATCACTGCAACCAGGAAGGATGTGCCATCATGACATCCTAGTTATTCCTATCTCTTCTGCCCCAGAAAACCACTGTCAAGAGCCTCCAGGCCTCAAAGCAAGGGTGATATTCAGCAGGTTCTGACAGGTTCTGGAGAACTGGTAGTGGAAATTTTGAGTAGTTCGGAGAACCGGCAAATACCACTCTGGCTGGCCCCAGAGTGGGGTGGGAATGGGATTTTGCAGTATCCTTCCTCTGGAGTGGGGTGGGAATGGAGATTTTGCAATATCTTTCTCTACCATGCCCACCTGTTCTGTCCCCGTCTCACACACGCACACAAACAGATAGCCAGGGGTTAAATAAAACTGGCAGACAACAAATTCTTTCGATAAGAGGATTGGCAGCAACCCAGTAGCTGCTTGCCAAGAACTTTACTCAGAGGGAGGGGTTGTTCCTCTGACAGATAAACCCAAACAAGATACACACAGTTCAAGAATTGTCAAGTCCAGTCCATATTAAATCCAAGGCAGATAACGTTGTTTCAAAGATACAATGTGACTTGATAGTAGTTTGTTTTGTCCGTCACAGAGTCTGAATGGCCACCTCACCCCCTTTTATCCCCTGTGGGTGTGGTCCAGTGACTCAGCTTAATCTCTGGCACGCCTCCTTTTCTGCTGCGTGCGCCTGTCTCTCCGACGCTGGTGTGGATCCAGCCAAGACTTATCTCCATCACTGTCCGACTGCGAGGAGATACCTGGCTCCTGGCCAATCTCTTCTCCATCGGGAGACACCTGAGGCATTGCCAGAGAGGAGGGTCCTGGAGAGGGAGGCCTGGCCAACTTCTCTCCTTCATGTTCGGAGCCTTCTCCCTCCGAAAAGTCGGCCTCGGGGGTCAGAGTCACAACACCACCAAGCCACAGAACCAGTAGTAAAAAAATTTGAATTCTACCACTGCCTCAAAGATATTACCAGCTTCATTGCTGCCGCTGCTCCATTAGCTGCCAAACATGATCAACATGGCAGTTATCCCTTTATGGACTGCAATTATTGTTAGGATATTGATGTGGCCCTTCCCCTCCCCAAAAAAGTTGTTTATGCTGCTTAACAGTGTGTTGTTGGAAGTATTTATATAAATGTATAACAATGGAGAGAAATGCAAAATTAAAACTATATTGATGAATAAATTCTCAAACAATATACAAAATAAAACAATGATGAAATCATTATTTTTCTGAACTCTATTATGCCACCCATTCTTTAATTTTGGGTTGATTTCGCTTAAAATTATAACTAAAGTGGAAAAAGGAGAGTTTAAAATAGAAATAGAAAATAGCTTTATTGCATTTATATGATGACATCTGCTGGCAGGACTTAGTAATGCTCAATATTGCTTAGCACATTGTAAGCTGCCCTGAGTCTCCGGAGAAGGGCGGCATATAAATCAAATTTAAAAAAAAAATAAAAATAAAAAAAAATAAACATCTTAAAGATATTTGGTTAAACTCATCTTCCCATTGAAAGTAACCTCTTGTAAATTTGAAATATATTAAAATGTTAAAGTGTATATGGAAAGTAATTTATAGCCAATGCAATATGAACCACTTATAGGAAATAAGGTCCACATAATAAGTAGAAGATTGCAGTCTTTTAGAATTTGTGTAGTAGAGGCAGCTAGTGAGATCTGCTAGAGTGTGAATATTTATTTTTCTCTGGATCCACATTCTGCTTTCTATTCTTCCAGCCAGACATTTTCTTTTAATTAGGATTGCTTAAACTAGTGTTTTATTCATAACATTTTTGCAATGACTCTATTCATTTGAATATGTTAAACTGATACTCATAGACAAATTTGTCATTCAGAACTGTAAGATGTTTTACAAAGTAAGAAAGTTTTCAAACTGACTGCCTTCCAATAAGGATCCCAGATCTGGACTGTAAAAAAAAAAATCTGGATGACGATTAGAAAACAGAAAAGAGTTAATGTTTTTAATACCTCTTTGCTACCATCTGATGATTGTCCAGATTTTTGCAGGCAGACCATGCTACAAACATCCTTCATTTTGTCTGCCTTTTCACAGATATGATTTTAGTAAGGATTTAATATCAATGAAAAACAAGCTTGGATAGTTTTTTTCAATAAGTACAGTATGGTGGAATCAGAAACATTTTATCTGACTTTCCAGATGTTAGTTTTCACAATTGGAATTTTCTTAAATTTAAGTGACCCTGAATAATATTGTGAAATCTCCGGTAATCCATATCTCCCTTTTAAAAAGCTTTTAAAATTATTGTGGTTAATGTAGACACAAAGAGAAACATTAATCAGGTAAATAAAATAAGAAACAAAAATGGACCCTCACAAAGAATAGGAAATAAATTAAGTAAATGCACATTAAATAAAAAGCCAATCTGTTAAATGGCAAGTTACACTTTCATCCCATTGAACAATATTGATTGTATTTTCAAAAATGTTGATGGAAAGCTTATTCATACTCCCTTTACAATAACTCTTTTCTTGAAGAACTGCAGCTTGTGGCTGTCTTCTTCATTCCCACCTCTACCACAGAAGAAATTTTCTTGCTAACTCAATTAGAAATGGGATAGACAGTGCATCTGAAGATCAAAAAGTTAAAATTATTTTAACTTTGGATGCCAGAACATCAGCTAGTAAAGAAGAACTGAAGCCATCCAAAGGACAAAGAGGATAGAGCTGATTTTTCTATAGATGGAAATATTCTCATTTACTACAATTTAGATGACTCAGTAGAGTTTAGGAAGCTAGGAATAACATCTTTAATACAGCAGTAGCGCTTCCACTGAAGATGTTCTCCCAAGGAAAATTCACATTAGATTGTCTTCTCTATGCACAAACCACAGAAGAGTTTCCTAGTTTCAATACATTTATTTAAGACATTTCTCTTCCACTATTCTCCTCCAAAAAGGTGCTCAAATTGGCTTCCAAAAATAAAACAATTAAACATAGTAAAAATGCGTAGCAAACTAAAAACAGCAGCAAAGAAAAGTAAACTCAAGCAATTTAAACAACAACAAAGAGTACTTAAATAATCAACAAAGAACACACATACAGAGAGAGAAGATATCCTAAGGAAAAATGTCAACTAGAGTGTTGCCACAGAGGAACTGTACCTTCACATGGTCATGAATGATACCACTGATGAAAAATTGCATGTCTAAGCGGGGCACAATAGTTGACTTTGTAGAATTTTAAAGGTTATAATTAGCATATTGATTTGCCCTAGCAAATGTGTTATCCATTGCAAATTACCCAGCATATAGCAACAGAAATCTATTACATTGCTAGAATAGCATTCTGATTTAGTTGAAATTCCAGCCACTCATATCTTTCTATCTGGCTGTTAAAATATAGCTTTCATCCATCTTCTGACCTTCCTCTCTTGTCTGTTATCTTCTCCTACCCTACATGACTGCAAATGCATGACCTTCTCTACCTTCTTGAATAGTTCTTTTCTCTGACTTTCTCTTCAGTTTCTGTATGGTTTCAGCATTCAACATTCTTTTTCTCTATCCAGCTTTCCCACTAATGCCTACATCTAGTTTTCCCATATTTTTGAATATATTGCAATTTTTTTTGGTGGAGGAGGGAAGAATGCTACGCTGTGAAATAATTATTTGACAGAACTCGAATTGCTGAATGTAATAACTTGTAATAACTTGTAATAAATGTAATAACTTCCAATAACTTGTGAAAAGTTTGGAATCAGGTAAATGAATCCTACCTTAGTTTCTCTTCTCATCAGGCTGTCTGAAAAATATACTATTGTATAAATATACAGAAACCATTAAGCTTACTTTACAAACACATCCACAAAAGCAGACAGACTAGAGACATAGGATGTACTTTTATATGGATACGGGTCATATTCATCTTCTATATGCAGATATTGTTGTGCTGTTCTTTCAGATGCAGGATGTCCTGAAGTGGACATTTTATACACTTAATGTCCTTTCTCAAGAAGAACTACTAGAAATTAGCTATTCAAGAGCCAAGGTCTGGTGTTTGCCAAATACCTTAGGACAGTGGTCCCCAACCTTTTTATCGCCGTGGCCCGCTGAGCGCGCGCAGGGGTGGGGGCACAGCCCAGGAGCTTTTGCGCACGGCCCATTGCGCACGGCCCAGGAGCCTTTGCGCTGCAGCGTTCATGTCCCCCGGCCGCTGCGCGGCCCGGTGCCAGGTACTCCACGGCCCGGCACCGGTCCGCGGACCGGGGGTTGGGGACCACTGCCTTAGGACACATGTCTGGCAGCTAAACAACCATCTAATAAAACAAGTTAAGACCTTCAAATACCTAAGGATTGTTTTCCACATTATGGGCAACATGCCTGCTATAGCAGCTTAAATATGAAGAAAAGAGCTTCAGTTGTACAATCTTTCTACTTCTCTAAAGGAGCCCAACCCATTATTGCAGTGGTCAAAGTCTTTCCACCCAGGCCTGCACTCAGTTCCTCCTTGGAGTCCAGTTGGGTATTACAGTAGTTTCTTCCCTTTGGAAAAGTTCAATCTAAGTTTTTGAACTATATCTTCCAGACACCATGCTGAATTTCCAATGTGATGCTTCTCCATGAAACCAGCCTACTTAAAACAGAAATGTCTGCCAAGATTTACATCCTTTTGTACTGGCTAAATTTATTTTTTTTCCAGCTTGGTTCCCATAATTTTGACTGACCGCTGCCAGTCTCTCTGGTGTTAGGCAATATGTGAAAAATTAAAATCCCATGGCATCTAACAGGCAGCCATCATCTTAATAGGCTATGTATATACACTAGCACACTAAACCATGTACCAGAGCTGCAATCAGATTTGTCACTATTGTTCAGATCATCCTTTTGAGCAACTCTAAACATTTACTACACATAGCCAGTTACATCAGTTGCATGACAACACCTTCCATCAGCAATTGTTGAAGGGAGATATTGAAACATCCTTTTTAAGCAGACATTGTACCTATGCAGTGAAAAAGTGATGGAAACACTGGAATTATATTGTAATGCTCCTTCTAGGAATGATTATTCCTACCCGTGTTTACCCGAAAATAAGATCCTGTCTTATATTTTTTTGAACCCTGAAATAAGTGCTTGGCCTTATTTTGGGGATGTCTTTTTATTTTGGGGCGCATGGAGCAAGACAGGGCTCCTCTTGCCATTTTACCTGATTTCCAGCTCTGTTTCCCTAACCCTAACCAGAGGAAATGGCGGGGACCGGCTGTGCATGTGTTTAAATATTTTTGGGGAGAGCTTATTTTCAGGGAGGGCTTATTTTCAGGGGGGGTATTTTAGTGCCTGTGCTCAAAAGCTCAATTGGGCTTATTATCAGGGGATGTCTTATTTTAAGGGAAACAGAGTATTTATCACCAAACACCCTGGTCACTCTGATTATTTTTTCATCTCTAATTGTTATTAACAAGCCAATCTCATTCTATTTTGATAAACAATAATATGCGACTATGGAGACTGTTGACTGTTGTAGGGGAGGGACTGCTAATAACCCAGAGATAGACTCAAGGTTCAAAAGGACGTTGATAAACTTGAACACTGGGCCATATCCAGCAAAATTCAGTTTACTAGAGAGAAATGTAAGATTCTGTACTTAGTTAGGGAAAAACACATGCACAGATAGAACATACACAGTGACATACTTGGCAGTAGTACTTCTGAGAAGGATCTAAGTGTCATGGTAGACTATAAATTAAACATGAGCCAGCAGTATGCTACAACTGCCAAAAGAGCTAATGCATTCTTGGACTGTATCAACAAAGAAGCAGTGCTGAGATCATAGGAAGTGATAGTTCTACTCTAAACTACATTAGTCTGACTGCACCTGGAATATTTTTTCTAGTTCTGATTATCTCACTTCCAAAAAAAAAAAAAAAAAAAAAACCTGAAAAACTAGAAAGTGTTCAGAGAAGAGCAATGAAGGGTTGGAGGCTAAATGCTGTGAAGAATTGTTAAAGCCCTATATAGCATGGGACCAAGTTATCTGGCCACCTCTTCCCAATTACCGGTACGTCTATCTATCCCATCAGATCTGCCTAGCAGAAGCATGCTGTAGGTCCTGTCTGCAAAAGAGGTTCATCTGACAGGACCTAGGAAACGAGCCTTTTCTGCCATGGCACCTGCCCTCTGGAACATCATCCCTCCTGAGATAAGGTTAGCTCCTTATCTTTATGGCCTTCTGGAAAGTCCTTAAAATATGTTGGCTTTTTTTCCCCAACAAGCCTGGGCATGCTCTAGTAACAGGGAACCTATGCATTGGTTGTATCATATTTAATGTTTTCCCTCTTATTATTTTGCTTTTGTCTAAGTTTATTGCTTTAATTGTTTTGTGGTAAATTTTAATAGTAGGTTTTATTGTGTACTGCCCAGAGTCATTTTGAGTGAATTGGGCAGCCATATAAATGGGACAGACAAACTAATGAAGAAATGAACTGAGTTTTTTAGCCTAAAGAAGAGAAGGTTAAGTGGAGATATGATAACCATCTTCAAAGACTTAAAGGGCTGCCACAGATAAGACGGCATGATTTTATTTCTTGCCTGAGCAAAAATCAACAAGCGGAAGGGCTAATCCAAACCTCAAATAAAGAGAAAGTTCCTGAGAACTGTTAAGATGTGGAAATACTAAGAAATGGAACTCTTTATGCTCCATCACTTGAGTTTTATAAGCAAAATTTGGATAGTACTGTATTTTACCTATGATACCTATGATTTTGCTCTGGGTTGGGCCTTTGTCTATAAAATTTCCTTCCAACCATATGATTCTGTGATCAGCTACATACTGTCTACATTGTTTCCTATAGGCTTACTGTGAGGCCTAGTCTCCCTACATTGTTTCCAGGTATGTCTTCCCTAATTTTGGCAGCCTTTCACAATAGTGCTTCCTTTCCCATTACACTTCCTTTTCCTATTACTAGCTCCAAATTACTATTGTTTTCCGCTCCATTTCCCAGTAGCACTACCAAGTCTATATATCCTATCTCCACTCTCTTTCTTTCTTTTGTTTGTTTTTCTGGAAAGTGAAATATTCTGTGGTCAGGCAGTGAAGTGGTTGCCTCAAATGGCTGATAATGAATGATAAGACTCACTGTTTTCTAATGACAGGCTTATAGATCCCATAGGACCTGCTCTATACCTATTAAGATTCACTGCAGCACTCAGGTAAGGTAAAGGTTGTTTCATCACTAGTGTCAAAGTCTGATAGCTTCTGCATGTGGAATGGAATATTTTTCAGCTTGTCTTTTATCTTAGGTTGCAAAAATGCATGAGGGGATCTAATACACTCATTTTGATTTATCTTTTCCTTGGCCTTGAGTTAGTGAGCAAACTCATTAAAACGTGACTGGGTTTAAGCATACATATATGTTCTGCTTAATGTACTAGAAATTATCATCTCATCTATTGATTTTCTGACAATTGAGAAACAAAGTGGAGATCTTAAACTTTGAAATCTTAAGGCTTGGACTGTTTAGGTCCATATATATTCACAATGAAAACTTCCGGAATCAAAATATATAAATCTACTAGTAGTTCTGACAGTTTGTTCAGAACACACCAGCTACCTCAAATTTAATTTTGATTTACACATCAGTGACATTCGTTAAATTGTTAGACCATATCTGTCAAACTCTGTAATTACTTTTTCCTTTTAGACTTCACAGTCTGTTACTTGCAACACAATACAGCACCCTTTAACTGGGAACAGAAAGCTAAAAAGGTAATTACTTTCAAAAGATTTCTAATACTGCAGGAACCCAAGCCTGACACCATGTTAAGCAAGGTACTGATAATATCAGTAACTTCTTTTCATTTCTCTTAGGGAGAGAGGCAAAGTAATAAATAACCTTCTATTGCGCAAACCAAGTGTCTAAAATGATCTATTGTAAAAAAAATCTGAAAATTTAGAACTTGGGGTTTTTCAAGGTAGTTCCTTGAAGGACACTGCAATCAATGTAAAAGATAAATGAAACCCAGATTTTTAACATTTTAAATCTGATATAGGAATATTTCATTATTTCAAAAAAAAAAAACTTTATGTAATTTATATGCATTTTTCATATACACGTGATTATATACTTTGTTACATATACTCCACTGTACACATATACAGGTAGTCCTCGACTTACAACCACAATTGAGCCACAAATTTTCATTGCTAAACAAGACAGTTGTTAAGTGAGTTTTACAACCTTTCTTGCCAGAGTTGTTAAGTGAATCACTGCAGTTGTTTAGTAACACAATGGTTAAGTGAGTTCCCCATTGAGTTTGCTTGTCAAAAGGTGATCTCATGACTCCGGTACACTGCAATCTGCATAAATATGAACCACTTGCCAAGCATCTGAATTTTGATCACATGACCATGGAGATGCTGCAGTATTTGTGTGAAAAACGGTGATGTCACCTTTTTGAATGCCGTTATAACTTCGAATGGTTATTAAATAAATGGTATAAGTGAAGGACTATCTGTACTTTTTGCAAGCGATCTCCTTTCTATGTCTTATTTTCTAGAATGTAGAAACCTTAGACCAGTGTTTCTCAACCTTGGTAGCTTGAAGATGGGTGGACTTCAACTCCCAGAATCCCCCAGCCAGCAGTGCTGGCTGGGGGATTCTGGGAGTTGGAGCCCACCCATCTTCAAGCTTCCAACATTGAGAAACACTGCCTTAGACAATATGAGCTGACTAGTTTGTCTCCTTGCTCTACCTTGACAAAGGGACATTGATTGTTCATCTATTTCAGCCATTCAGTCTACCTAGTGTCTTCTCCCCATATATTTTGGATGGAGAAAAAATAGTTACCAATAGGATGTTTCCTTATGGAAACACTTAGAAGAGCCACTTAATTCAGATCATAACATGAAATACTCTTTGAAGATCTGCTGTGTCCTATTATTTTTTCTGCAGATTATGCATATTTGCATTAAATTTTCTACATTAATTTTTGAATCTTTTAAAAATGGAAAACTATAAATTCATACAAAAACAAAATGCAAAACCTGATGCACTTTGAATTAAAATGCCAGCCACACAATTTTCACTTAATATAGCTAATTGAATCCAAAATTCATGGAAAATTCTTTAATCCAGTAGAAGGATCCATGACTATCCAGATTTATTTATGTGGATTCCGATTTCCTTTTATAGTCTGCTGGGCAAAAATGTGCTTCAAATATTCCAGTTACCCTCAAAAATAATTATTAATACTACACTTCGTATCTCTAAAACCTAAATTATCATCATATACCAAGATCAAATACAACTTCTGTCTATGAAGAAGAGAACAATCACTTACATATTAGTTAAAAATTTCTTCGAATTCTTGATTTTAAGTTTTGTGTTACTGGAATTTTTGGTATCATTCACATTATTTAATTGCATTGGGTACTGACTTTTCTATGTATGAGTAATGTTGGGTATCATAGTCACATATTCTGCTTGGTGAATGATTACAGAGTTGCTAATACTTTACTTTTATCATCTCCCAAAATATAATCAAGTATAATCCATGATTACTGGTTTAAAACTTGATTTTATGTGAGATAGTAAGGCATATCAAGTTCACATTTTTAAATTTTTTTCATCTGTTTTAATCCAACTATTCAGTGGTTTGCAAAATTGACTCATATAATCATGGCTTCAATTTATCAATATAAATATGTCTGCAAATATACATGTATGGCAATTATGATGAGAATTTTTGTTATTAAACAATGCGGTCATAAAGCATGATTACATCACTAAACAATGACAATCCCTGCAGTCGTAGTTGTTGTTCTTAACCAAGTCCCATGGATATTTGGCAAGGAAGGTTCCTGCCAGTTTCCCACAATCAAAGTCAATGGGGAAGCCATCAGGAAGTTGCAAGTCCCAAGCATACAGGCAGTTAAGTGGCGCTGCTGGGTGGAGGAGGTAGGAAGGGGATGAACAGGGATGCAGGGGAGGTTCAGGAAGATGCAAGAGAGGGCTTGGGAGGGCACATGAGTAACAATATGAGTGCAGGGGAGAGGTGGAGGAGAGGATGCAGATAGAGGTGGGAGAGACTTCTAACAACTTTCAATGTTCCCTGCTGTCTTAGCTTCTAAATTTTTACCTTTTTTTTAACCCTCCTTTATTATTTTTATAAAGGAGATCAAGGCAGCAAACACACCGACACTCCTTCCTCCTTCTATTTTTCCCCATAACAATTCAGAGTTTTCTGGTTTCTAGCTTGTGCCTTAATCAGTCTGAAACATATTAATGCTTTATGACACTGAGATTTTATATTCTTGTATTTTATTTAATCTTCATTTTTCAGATTTTCCAAGAAAGCTGTGGATGTTGGGTAGTGTAAAATAATGTAATCAGGCACTTTTTCACAGAACACACATATATAAATAATCATTTTACAGAAGAAATTAATCCCCACAGATCCAATTTTCCCTGTGCGATTGATGACAGTAATGTTTCTTTCAGTTGCTGCATATAATTCACATATCTTGATATCACCAAATTGGTATAAAAATTCTTTCCAGACATCTGTTTTTAATCCATTCCCAACTCTGAGGCAAATTCTGATTCTTTCATCCTCTTTCTACAAGACACTTTTTTTTAAATTTGATTTATATGCCGCCCTTCTCCGGAGACTCAGGGCGGCTTACAATGCGTTAAGCAATAGCCTTCATCCTTTTGTATATTTATACAAAGTCATCTTATTGCCCCCACAAACTGGGTCCTCATTTCACCTACCTTAGAAAGGATGGAAGGCTGAGTCAACCTTGAGCCTTGGCGAGATTTGAACCCTGCAGTAATTGCAGGCAGCTGGTCTTAATAAGCTTAATAACAGGGTGCCTTAAACCCCTGTACTACCAAGGCTCTTTAAAATAACTTTAAAATAACAGACACTTAAAATGAAACTGTCACTTCTGAATGTATGATGGGTTTCACTGACTGCTACAATGACTGCTACCAAGGGTCTAACCCCCATCACCAGATGCAGCAGTGAATTCACCCTGTAAATCAGGGCTCTCCAAACTTGGCAAATTTAAGACTTGTAGACTTCAACTCCCAGAATTCCCCAGCCAGCCATCAAGTTGACAGACCCACAATCTGGATTTTTTTTTTTATGCTTTCATATTCAGTTCCCACTTTCCTTTATATCAGGAGTGTCGAAACATGGCAACTTTAAGACTTGTGGACTTCAGCTCCCAGAATTCCCTAGCCAGCCATGCTGTTGAAGTCCACATGTCTTAAAGTTGCCAAGTTTGGACACTCCTGCTGCAAATGAATGCATCTTAAATGAACGTTCATTTAACGCACACATGGAATCTGGTCGACATTTCAAGTGTAGAAGTCAAGGAAATATCTTCATTCCAAATTTCATTTGAAAGAAGATACCACAATACAAATATAAAAAAGGAGGAAGACTTTATTTTGCTTAACCAATTTCAAACTTCAAAGTTTTAAGATATTCAGTTCATTTTCAATTTGAAAAAAAAAAAACTGCACCAGAATCAATCAATCCGTCTGGATGGAGAGCAACAGGCTTCTTCTTTAAAGGAATATAAAAAAAGAATCAAGAAGATAGGGAAGAAATCATAGTAAATTTCCAACAGCTTCTTTTAAAATCAATTTCTTTAATAAGAGTGGGGAAAATATATTTCTGAGGTTACAGATGTTTTGTTCAAATATAGATAAATTTTCATAAATAGGGCTGTACCATGCTTCAAATTCAAAGGCATAAAGTTGTTCAGGAGTAATAGGGAGCATGACCATAGTTCCCAGATGATATTCCTTAAAATAATGTTTTTCAAACTTGGCAACTTCAAGATGCATAGATCTAACTCCCAGAATTCCCCAGCCATCATTCTGGGAATTGGAATCCACACATCTTAAAGTTGCCAAGTTTCACTGCCTTAAAGCAACCAAAGTCCCTGTCACAGCTGCATACAATCACAGAAAAAGATATGTTTGGTTTAAGGAATTGCAGATATGTGTTGCATTTCTACATAAACATTCCAATTTGCTACAAAGTGCTGCACTGTATTAAAATACATACCAACAGCCTTACTATGTGACTCAACTTGGTTATAATCAAGCAGTAAAGATGTAAGCATTGTGCAGTTTTAAAAAAAATAGAATCATAATAATCAAAAACGCCCACTTTGGACCTTCCAATCCAAGTATTGAAATCCAACTTAAATAGTTCCTGGAAGATGTTTTTAGCAGCTTAAGCACATGCATTAAAGGGGATCCTACCATTAGTCTGAGTAATTGAGTTTTCTGCTCCTATTGTTTAAAAAGGGTGTTTGTTTGCTTGTTTGTTTGATTTCTACCACACCTTTATTTTGTATAACTCAAGGTAGCATATCTATAGCTCCTGCTCTCTGTAGTCCCCACAACAACCCTGTAAGGTGAGATGGACTGAGAAAGTGATTGGCCCAAAGCCACCCAGCCAGCTTGTTCTAACAAAGAGAATCTCCCTTTCTACAACTTAAATCCATTGCTCTATGATTCTACCACAAATCTCGGCCTTTTGAAGGACTCAAATGCCTTGTTTTCATTACCAAATACCATGGCCTCTGAAACATAGCATTTACTACTTGACTAAGTTTACTGAATACTTTATATAAATCCTGCTGACTTATCTAAAAAAAATATTTAAAGGATTTTTATTGCACTCTTTTGTTCAGCAGTATGATCAAAGAAAATAGCCCAACTCAGACTGAAGGGTTCACCCCAGACCACCCCAACGATGCCCTTGATGTGATGTCTTGCTGCCTGGAGGCCGTGAGGGTCTGGATGGGGAGAAATAGGCTCAGACTCAACCCTTCCAAGGCCGAGTGGCTCTGGCTTCCGGTGTCCCGATATAGTCAGCTGGTGCCATCGCTGACTATTGGGGGTGAATCCCTGCCCCCCACAGAGAGGGCTCGCAATCTGGGTGTCCTCCTGGACGCACGGCTGTCTTTAGAAGAGCATATGACGGCCGTGGCCAGGGGGGCTTTTTATCAGGTTAGCTTGATTCACCAGTTGCAGCCCTTTCTGGACTGGGACGCCTTGCGCACAGTCACTCACGCCCTTGTCACCTCCCGGCTGGACTATTGTAATGCTCTCTACATGGGGCTCCCCTTGAAGAGCACTCGGAGGCTCCAGCTGGTCCAGAATGCGGCCGCGCGGGTGGTTATGGGCGCAACCCATTGTGCCCACGTGACACCCCTCCTGCGCGAGCTGCACTGGCTCCCTGTGGTCTTCCGGGTGCGATTCAAGGTGTTGGTTACCACCTTTAAAGCGCTTCATGGCATAGGACCCGGGTACCTTTGAGACTGACTTCTGCCACCAATAGCCTCCCACCGGCCAGTTCGCTCCCACAAAGAGGGTCTCCTCAGGGTGCCATCAGCCAAGTTATGTTGGCTGGAGACACCCAGGGGGAGGGCCTTCTCTGTGGGAGCCCCTGCCCTGTGGAATGAACTGCCCCCAGAAATGCGTAAGATCTCCGACCTCCGTGTATTTCGCTGTGTCCTCAAGACCCTGTTGTTCTGCCAGGCCGAGCTATCAATGTAATGATTTTTAAATTGGGTGTTTTAAATTTTGGGGGTTTTAAATTTGAGCCAAAATTATTTAATAATTTTAATTATTTTTAACTGATGTCTGTCTTTGTGCTTTTAATAGGCTGTACATGCCCTGAGTCCTTCGGGAGAAGAGCGGTATAGAAATAAATTTATTTGTTTGTTTGTTTGTTTGTTTGTTTGTTTGTTTGTTTGTTTATTTATTTATTTATTTATTTGTGGGTTTCAGGAAGTTAAACTCTTTAATAGCCAACTTAACATCTAGGTAAACTCTGCTTTCATTTCTCCCTTTCATTAACAAAAGGAAATATTGTTGATTGTAGACATTCCACTGGAATTCAGATAAATTCAAACTGTTTCTATAGCACTCTTTCCAGTCTTCATTATGTAAGTTCACAGATGCTATTGAAAGTCAGAACAAAGCAATTTTAAACAGTTCAAAGATATCCTAAAACACAAAATACTTTGAACCAGGTCTAAAGCCACTGAGAAAAAGAAGAATAGAATAGAATAGAATAGAATAGAATAGAATAGAATAGAATAGAATAGAATAGAATAGAATAGAATAGAATAGAATAGAATAGAATAGAATAGAATAGAATTCTTTATTGGCCAAGTGTGATTGGACTCACAAGGAATTTGTCTTTGGTGCATATGCTCTCAGTGTACATAAAAGAAAAAAATACATTCATCAAGAATCATAAGATATAACATTTAGTGATAATCATAGGTTACTAATAAGCAATCAAATCAAAGAAAACAAACAGAACAATATAAATCATAAAAATACAAGCAACATGGTTACAGTCATAAGTAGGAGGAGATAGGTAATAGGAAGGATGAGAAGAATAATAGTAGTGCAGACTTAGTAAATAGTTTGACAGTGTTGTGGGAATTAGTTGTTTAGCAGAGTGATGGCATTCTGGAAAAAACTGTCCTTGTGTCTAGTTGTTCTGGTGTGCAGTTCCCTATAGCATCATTTTGAGGGTAGAAGTTGAAACAATTTATGTTCAGGATGTGAGGGGTCTGTAGATATTTTCTGAGCCCTCTTTTTGACTCATGCAGTATACAGGTCCTCAATGGAAGGCAGGTTGGTAGCAATTGTTTTTTCTGAAGTTCTAATTATCTGTTGAAGTCTGTGTCTGTCTTGTTGGGTTGCAGAGCCAAACCAGACAGTTATAGAGGTGCAGATGACAGACTCAATAATTCCTCTGTAGAACTGAATCAGCAACTCTTTGGGCAGTTTGAGCTTTCTGAATTGGCTCAGAAGGAACATTCTTTGTTGTGCTTTCTGGATGACGTTTTTGATGTGAGGTGTCCATTTTAAATCTTGAGGTATGAGAGAACTAGAAACTTGAAAGTCTCTACTGTTAATACCGTGTTGTCTAGTATTGTAAGAGGTGGTAGTATAGGAGGGTTTCTCCTAAAATCTACCACCATTTCTACGGTTTTGAGTGTGTTTAGTTAAAGATTATACCAGTTGCACCACAAGACTAGTTGTTCAACCTCCCGTCTGTATGCAGATTCGTCGTTGTCTCAAATGAGACCAATCATTGTTGTATCATCTGCAAACTTCAGTACTTTAACAGAGGGATCTTTTGAGATGCAGTCATTGGTGTATAGAGAGAAGAGAAGCGGAGAGAGCACACAGCCCTGGAGGGCTCATGTGCTAATTGTACAGGTATCTGATGTGATTTTGCCTAGCTTCACCTGCTGCTTCGTGTCTGTTAGGAAGCTTATGATCCATTTACAAGTGTGGTCAGGTACAGCTAGCTGATTTAGTTTAGTTAGAAGAATATCTGGAATGATGGTATTGAATGCTGAGCTGAAGTCTACAAAGAGGACCCTTGCATAGGTCTTTGGAGATTCAAGATGTTGTTGGATGTAGTGCAGAGTCATACTAACAGCATCATCTGTCGATCTATTTGCTCAGTAGGCAAATTGCAAGGGGTCTAACAGCAGATCCGTGATGGTTTTCAGGTGGGCCAACACTAGCCTTTCAAAGGTTTCCATAACTACAGATGATAGAGCAACCAGTCTGAAGTCGTTCAGTTCCTTGATGGCAAGTTTGGAATGATAGTAGAGTGTGCTAAGCAAGAAGGAACAAAAGAGGCATATATAGTGCAGAACTGCAGGAATGTATGATTTCTGGGGTCAGGCAAAATCATGGGCAGAAGGGTACATATTACCCAGATCCAGGATTCTGGTATCTGTAACCAATTTATTACAGCGAAGAGAAAAAATATAAGGGGTATAATTGAGACAATGTATAGGAATGTGTGTATATGTGCAGGCATAGTGTCTGGATCTTCTGAGACTTGTTCACAAAAAGCAGAAGCGTTCTGAATTGTGCTGCTGGCTGAGACCATTGTCTAGAATGGCAAAGTATGGTTTTATTTAAACAATAATAGTAAAATAAATAAAAACATATGTTCTTACCCTTTCTCAGGAATTACCAGATTTGTTATGCATGGTTTGGCAGGAGAAATAACTTGTATGAAGGAGAAAGCATCAAAAATATTTAGGTCAGGGTAGGATGACCATGCTCATTTCTTGAAATAAATACAATAACCTTTTTTGAAGAGTAACACATTCATTATGGTACAGATATTTATGCACCAAAGAAAAAGACTACTTCTATGCATCACGCTGAGGCATAATTTTCTCGATTGTGTTTTACATTTGACTAAGCTTATGGCACCATAAGCCATAAATTCTACTACTGTATCTAATGTCTTGGGTTTACTATTCCACACTAATGCAATGTGTGAAGTGAACCCAGCCAATATCTTAACTTCAGTTGGCAGAGATATGAAATTCATGGATTTCTACTCCATCTAGTGAATGGATGGCCATGTTATTGAAAGCAAATGCTGATAATATGGATATAACATATATATTTTCGTGTGCTCTTGCACGCGCAAGAGCACACCCACCTACCCACAGAAAATTCAAATCTTTATTGTCAGAGTACAACATGTATACAATGAGATTGGCTGAGCCTCCCTTCGTGCACCCCCCACAACACAATACAACTCACAGTGAAAGACACACACACAAAAAATCCCTAGCCCAGTGAATCCTACCAACAACCACTCAGTCCTATTGCACCATGTGAATGTATTGTGTGTCGCGCCGGCCCCGCAAGTCAATCGTACTATGTTGTTGTAGAGTTATTTTTCATTCAGGAGTCTGACAGTCCAAAAGAAACCATGACTAGCATTAGTAAGCAGAGTAACAGAATTGCTGAGAGATACTGGAAGCCTCCCCCCCCCCATGGAATCCACAACTGCTACCATCCTATTAAACCTGCATCCTTCAAATGAAGTTATTGGATTTAAAGCCTACCCTGAATTTAGTAAATTAATCTCTATTATGCGTTGCATATCACCAAATTCAAGTAAGAATGAACTGCCAGTATCTCTTTTGCCCATAAAATAAATAGCAATATCTTTCCTACATTAAGGACTAGACCATGAAAATTATTAAAGCATGATAGAAAAGCCTTAGAGTGGGTTTTGGCATGATTTCAGAAATGTAGAAGTTATAATTTCATGATGTCATTCATGAGTTTATATTGTGTACATGGTGTAGTATTGTACAGTAAGTCTCTGGAAGACTCCAAATGATACATGGAGGTTGGGGACATCTTGATAATTACAATACAAATGTTAAAGTTAATAAAGAACAACAGAAAGAAAAGGTATTTCAGAATAGTGGCAATCAGGTCATTCATTAATTTGGTAGATGTCCCAATTAGGAAGGTTCTCAGAAGCTTCTTTCCGGTCTAGGACTGAATCTACCATCAGTTTGTCAGATCCACAATCTGGAATTTTTTAATACTTTCTCACTCCCTTCCCACTTTCCTTTATATCAGGTGTATCCAACCTCGGCAACTTTTAAGACCGATGGACTTCAACTCCCAGAATTCCCCAGCCAGTATTGGGGAATAAAGTTGCCAAGGTTGGACACCCTGCTTTATATCAAAAGTATTTTTCAAGGTAATATTCAAACCTATATTATTTATATATTTTAAAAAATGAAAGACTGTTTGACTCTTTCTTGAGCACTACAGATTTTCTGTTACCATGCCTTTTCAAGGCAGGCAAGTTTATCCAGTTATAGAACTGTACTTAGTAATTCCAGAGGGCTGCCTAAGAGAAAGCGTAATAGCATGTGATAAGGATGTCATAGTAAAATTAAGAAAGAGACACCCAGCTTTCAAAGGGTTTTCAATTTTTATTATGCCATAAAATTTAACAGATTAAAATCTATTCATAGACTGCAGCTAGCAAACCACATTATGGTTCTTACACTTTCAAGTGTCACAGGACTACGTTCTTCTCACATCAGCAGTTGCCCACAACTGAAGTCAGTCCTTAATATGGAGGAAGCTGAACCGTTTAATATCACTTTTTCCTGGTAAGCAAATCAAAAGAAGACCCTGCAGTTATTCAGAATATCGGTGGGACAAATTTAAAGTAAAGTTAGGAAGTAATGGTATAATACAACAGACAATCACATTTAATAAAGGGACAGTACTGAATGTGTCCATATAAGGTCCTGATATGGAGCAAGCCAAGGCTGGATGTGTCACGTGCAGGCCACACCCATCCCGCTCCGCAAAAGGCAAAAATGTCATAATACGATACGTCATGTGACATGATCGAGTTTGACACCCATGCTCTAGTGCATAGATTGCTTTACTGCATAAAACATGTCGCTACTATAGGTGCTACAACAAGCTACTACTAGTAGTACCTAGCAATTCTACTAGATTTTAGCTACCAAACTGGGGTTGCAAAATGCATCAACTAGTTAGAAGAAATTAGATATAGGAAGTGCTATTTAGGGGTTATTTGGATTTTTACCAAATGACCCCTAAATCACCCAATTCCTCAGCATATACGTGGATTTTCTCTTTTTTGGTACTTCATTGGCATCCTTCAGTCTCAAGAGACTATGGTATCATGCTCTGGAAAGAGGTCCTAAAACAGCATCTAGTGTGACTAAAATTGGAGAGTGGCAATCCCTTCCACACTGAGGGCAGATACATTCTGTCCCTGCCCAGCCCCCAAATTTCATTGGTTTCGGGACTGCCTCTTTGTCTCAGCCTGCCGAACAAGTGTCTCTTCGAATTGGAGAAGGCCATGCTGCGTCTTTAGCCTCCAAGCTGAACGATCGGAGGTCAAGGTATCCCAGTTGTTAATGTCCATTCCCAGGGCCTTTAGGTCCCTCTTGCAGATATCCTTATATCGCAGCTGTGGTCTTTTTGATACAATTACTGATTTTTAATACAATACACAAAATGTAGAAAAGAACACCATACACTTCCCAGGTCAGGAGGTTTGCAAGAACCCTTACACCAAGGGATCAAGGCAAAGTGGGAGAACATTTTCTCCCTTCCCTTCCCTCCTCTTCCTTTTGCAAGCAACCATGTGAAACAGACTAACAATGAAATCATACTAACAGAATGAGGAGATGGAACCTTATAAAAATATTAAGTTATGACCAGCTGCTAGAGTTCATAACCCTTAAACATGGATGCACAGTAGGTGGTGGCAGCTGAATGAGAGAGAGGAGAGTGATGTCATTTTAATCCTTTGCCAATGCTTATACTTTTCAGTTTCCTGTCCATCAGGAGGTAAAAGCAACACACTTCCTTCTTATAGATAGTTGAGGAATCTATGTAGCATTAGAGCCTGTGCTGTTGTATAGGTCCAATCAAATGTTTGGCCAGGGATGGCAGTGTTGGAGATGGAATGCTTAGCCTTTGCCAAGAGAAAGCTTAGTCATGTGGGAGTGCAGTGGATGGGGAGATAAGTTTAGACAAGACAGTGCGCTCACATATAGCAAAGGGGATATGAAGAGATTATCATTAGAGCAATGTAGCATTGCATAAGCATGTTTATCCTTCTAAACGATCAGATGTTTGTCTTTTTAAACTTCTGGGATTATAGTCTTAAAAAGCTACAGCATCGGAAAGCAAAAAAAGTTGCATCATTTCTAAAGCACTTTTAGGGTGGGTTGAAAGATGAGAAGCAGTTCTATATTTTGTTTTGGTTTTTTATTTCCCCTATAGGAGGTAGCTACATATTCTATGCTAGTTGACCATGAGTGTACCTAGATGCTGAGACCAGGGGTGGACTGCTGGGGGTTCACAGGGGTTCGGGAGAATCTCTAGCTAAGATTCTGTGCAGTTTGGGGAACCCCCAAATCCCACTCCTGGCTGGCCCTGCCCCACCCACCCCGCCCCTCCCAGGAGTTCCCACGTGGCTGTTTTGGATGCAGGTAAGTACAGGGTGTGCACGGAGGCTCGGGGAGAGCAAAAAACAGGCCTACTGGAAGTTCGGGAAGGCCGGAAACAGGCTAATTTCCAGCCTCCAGAGGGCCTCCAGAGCCTGGGGAGGCTACTTTTGCCCTCCCAGAGGCTTGAGAAAAGCCTCCGGAGCCCAGGGAGGGCAAAAATGTCCCCACCACTACTTTGGTGCAGGAGGCATGCCCACCATGGCCATGCCACCCAGAAACAGGGCAGAGAACCCCTTGCTAAAATTTTTGAAGCCCACCTCTGACTGAGACAGAGATGGATCAATCCTATGTACTCATAGGATCTGTTCTGGCAGGCCATGTGGCAAACCTCCTTTTGCCCAATTCTGATGTTTGATGGAGTAAAATAATGACAGAAGAATCAAAAAGAATTGGGAGAGGATAGCAAGATCTTGATTTCTAAGGGTGAATTATTTTTTGCTGAACCATCATAACAGAAGACCTGGCTAGTCCAAAGGCTCATTTAGACTGATTGTTGCCCAGGCACAGAATTTGAATTGCATAAAAATGTGCAAAAGTGTTATACCAAAAAATTCCATTCCCCTGTAATAATGCAAGAATCTCCTTAAGAACTAAATTGCAAAATGGTAACTAAGCTCCTTTTGCTAAAAGTATAAAAACAGATAATTGCTTGAGAACCGAACAGTAGTTGACTGTCCAAATCAATACCAATTAATAGTCGCCAACAACCCTTTTCCCATCTGGCTGCTTATGAACTGTTTTGTCTTTTACTTAAACAAAACGTCCTTTGCTAATCCTTTATTACATAATTCACAACTACATCAGGTGATGTTTTAAGATCTCTAAATATGCTTTAGAAGGAAAAATGTTACTGTAATAAGAACTGTAACATGTAGAAGAGGAGGCCTTCCTATCCAGACAAAATCCATTGTCTGCTTGTATCATGATTATCTTGGCAGATGTTTGAACACTTTGAGTGAGCTATTTAAATATTTATCAGATTTAATTATCACTCAGAATTTTTAGGATTCTTAAAACTCACTACAACACAATTCTATTACTTCAGCATATACTGTGCAAAGAACAATGTGTACAATTGCTTCAGTCCTTTAGACCATAATAAAGTCTTGTTTGTTTGCTTGCTTGCTTTCTTACTTGTTTTATAAACAGAGATTTCAGAACAAGACTTTTTATCATCTCTAAGCTACTCACATTTTGTCACTTTGGGGAAGATGAGAATTTTATCTTCTATTTTTAATTCTGATGTCATCACAATGGAAAATGATGGTAATATAAACAATGGGGTGTGTGATTTATGAGGGACTAGCTATTCATTAGGTTGAAGAGGTTTTCTTGCCAAATAATTTCATTTGGATTTGGTATAATAACTGTATTTATGTTCTTGATGAATTATGGTGATCTGCAGCGGTTTTTATGCCAAGAGACACTGGATGTGTAGCTGTTAAGGAAAAGTTCCTGAGCACAATAGCCAAGATTTTAAAAACAGGCAAAGACTTTACTGGAAGCACTTACAACTACATTTATAATATAGTTAAACACTGTGTAAATGTTTTTACGGTTCAAAATATTGTTCATATCTCAGAACTGTTATTTCATTCTCACTTTGAATGCCTATAACATATTGTTAATAGCAGTACATTTTATTTTTACATTTGGGTTGTTGTTTTTTTTGGCAGATTGTTGTAGCCTGTCAGCTGCCAGCAGAGCTGGCGGCAGACTCGGACGATGAGGAGGTTGGGGAGGAACTTGGGCCAGTTTTGGAGTCTGGGGAAGGCTCTGATGTATGTTCTGCATTGGACACAGAAATAGAGCCAGGGCCATCTTACATTTCCCAGCCACCAGAGAGGCAGCTGCCTTTGGAGGCTGAGATAACTGAGGAGGAAGAAGAGCTGGGCCTGTTCAAGATGCACGTATGCGCAGAGAGGTTAGGAGAGAACAACGGAGGACAAGGAGTCAACTCGGGAAGCAAAGCACACATGGACACTGAGTGGTCCCTCCCTGGCTGGGGAATAAATAGAAGGAAAGAGGAGTGATTGTCGTAGGAGACAACAGTTCATAGTTCTAAAGTTTTTGGCTCATTGCATTTCATGCCACAAAGACTGCTTGCCAGAACTTAATTTGCAGCCTTTCATCTGGGACTCAAGGCCTTGAAATTATCGCAAGGATCTGATAAGGTCTGTACTGCAGTTAACTCCTTGAAGGACTAATGCCTGGACGGTAGGTGAATGCAATTAATTCACAAGAGGAAAATAAAGAGGGGTTTTTCATGACAAAGAGTCTGTTTCTTGTTTCTGCTAAGGCTGCGTCAGAACACAAATTGTGTTCATCAGTCTGAACAGTGGACTCTGCACCTATGGAAACAATGCTATGAAAATGATGAGGATGATTATATTTGAGTTTTTTTCCCTTTGTTTAGACCAGGGCCCCCCTAACTGTGGGCCGTGGCCCATTACTGGGTCATAAGGAGATTGCAACCGGGCTGCAGAAAAGGCTGGTGAGTGCACATGCACATACCCATCCTCACCTGCACAAGCAGGGGGCAAGCACATGCACACATGCTGCATTTACATGCATGTGTGCATGCCACTCATGCAAATTGAGCTGCGTGTACTTGCACTGGCCAGCCACTCACACAGAACCATCCCATCTCACACACCCCACCACTGGTCCATAAAGTCAGAAATGTTGGAGAGCTCTGGTTTAGACATTCCATCTCATGCCAGTCATCAAATTTAATTCTTCCATTGATCTGAAAATATGGTTATATGGTTATTCTTAATTTAAAAATAATTATCAGGAACATGAACCTATTTGATAACTTCTTCGCTGTGAGAGTAATCTTAAAGCAAATAACATTCAACATGATTTAATTAATTAACATTCAATCACACTTTGATTAATTTCATTCCAAACTAGCTGATTTCCCTTCTCCTTTCTGATAAATAGCACATCATCCCTCCCTCCAAATAGGATGAAGGAAGCAAAAGACCTATGCTCTTTTTCAAAATGGCTGTCACCTTTTGGAAAAGCCTCCCCAGAGCTATATATCTATATTACTGAACAGAAAAAGGGCAATCTACTTAGGCATTCAATTTTGGCCATGCTCCATTCCCCATCTGCCACATTTACGTTCTGTTCCCATAAGAGCTGACAGTTCTGAGGTCACATTCTGCAGGCACTCCTGAGACCCACAGCTGTTGAACACCTGGGTTGGCTGTCTGTAGCTTGGGAGGGTCTTCCACAGGCACTTCATCCATAATGCCTAATTCTGAGTAATTCGTCAAAATGAAATATTGGCCATGAATCGTAGGCAGGCCAGAACCTGTCAGGAGTTGGGTAAGAGACTCTAGTCTAGCCTAATATAGTCCTGTCTAGTCTACCTTTAAGAAAGACTGAGTGCCAAAGAATTGAGGCCTTTGAACTATGGTGCTGGAGAAGACTCCTGCAAGTCCCTTGGACTACAAGGCGATCAAACCGGTCAGTCCTACAGGAGAGCAACCCTGACTGCTCTTTAGAAGGCCAGATCCTGAAGATGAAACTCAAATAGTTTGGCCACCTAATGAGAAGGAAGGACTCACTGGAGAAAAGCCTAATGCTGGGAAAGATTGAGGGCAAAAGAAGAAAGGGACGACAGAGAACAAGGTGGCTGGATGGAGTCATTGAAGCAGTAGGTATGAGCTTAAATGGATTCCAGAGGATGGTAGAGGACAGGAAGGCCTGGAGGAACGTTGTCCATGGGGTCGCGATAGGTTGGATTTGACTTCGCAACTAACAACAACAGTCTACCTGTTGAGATGGTGGTCTAAGAAGGTATTTTACTAAAACTCAGTTTATATCAACAGAACCTGACATATATTTTTACAATTCCCAATGTTTACACCACATTTAGACCTTCAGTGAAGGAATTTTAAAATAAATCTATTATTTCTAATATTATTCACTCTGAGATGTTCTTGTCTAGCACTGATGATATTACCTAGTTTGAGTAATGAAACATCTGCAAGAAAACAAACCTCAGAGAGCACCAAGGACTCCTCATTTTAACCATGAGCTACAAATATTCTCTTTTATTGGTATTGTTCACTCTCTTGTTTAGTGTTATTTTTTTTCCTTTTATTAAACAAACGTTTTTTTTAAATTAAAACATGTGGTCTCTTATCAATAGCAGGTGTCAGCACTAACCTAAATTACAGTTAGGATTTCAACTTGTCAGAAGAAGAAAGAGGAACTGAGGCATGAAATATGAGGTCCATATATAAGCGTCCAATTAAACTGATTTATTACTAAACAGCATGTGCACAGCAGTCTTCTTAACTAATGGCTAGCACCTGCTTGGAATTAGATAAGGGTCCATGAAATTCAAGGGGGCTTGGACTTAGTCCACTTATTGCTATGTAGAGATTCTAGGCTGATCCCTCTTTTAACTCCATCATCAGGTTCTGCTATTCCTTCGCCTACATTCTTTAGTTGCAAAAGACAAACAAGAATATGAGATATTTTTTCTGGATCAGACTAAAAATTGACCTAAACCATCATTAGTATCATGTAGTGACAAACCAATGCATTCTATCAAAATGTTGCTCATCCTGAACAATTAACTGGGTTAACACTGTAAGCCATTTTTAGCTTTCTAAGCTAAAAAGGCAAGACACCATGGAATGTCATGTTAGGGTAGATACTGTAATCCTTCTGTGATCATTTTTTGGTGATAATTTTACTGCATTTACCCCTATTATGATATCTTAACTGAGGTGCAGAAAGCATAACTTTGTATAGTATTCTACACAGTTTTAAAACAGTGCCACACTGTGGAGGTTACAAGAAATCAGGATTCTGAGCTCACCTTTTCCAGCTAACACATTTTCTTAAAAAGATGTAACTTTTTGCAAGCCTACTTCAACAGATATAACTCAGAAAAACAAGTATTCCTTTTGTTTGTTGCTATCATAGATGAACACGACCGTCTTCCCACAATGCCTGAGGAGGTGGCTAGTAAACATATAACCATCTTCAGTTTAAAAGATGATATAATACATTAGATTAATGCTTAACAAACAATTTCTAGCAGAAATTATTCTATATTCATCATATTAACAACTTTGTTTTTCACTCCTGGAGCATGTTACTATTATAGATAATAATAGAGGTACTCTTCAATTTACAACCATTCATTTAGTGACCGTTTGAAGTTACAATGGTATTGAAAAAGTAACTTGTGATCATTTTTCAAAACTTATAACCAGTGGTGGGATTTAGCCAGTTCGTACCACTTCAGGAGAACCAGTTGTTAACTTTCTGAGCAGTTTGGCAAAGTGGTTGTTGGAAGAAATCATTAGGGAGAGAACCGGTTGTTAAATTACTTGAATCCCACCACTGTTTATAACTGTGGGACCATCTCCATAGTCACATGATCAAAATTTGAACCCTTGGTAACTGGCATGTATTTATGATGGTTGCAGTGTCCCAAAATCATGGGATCCCTTTTGCGACCTTCTGACAAGCAGAGTGTCAAGGTTCCAAGTAACACCGCCAACAAAAGAAAACTCTAAGGCTTGAAGTTCCTCAAAGTTCCATTTTATTAGAGATGTCATATTATACATCTGGGAAAACCCAAATCTGAAAGCTTCCAGGTTTTCCCCATCGAAAGTCCAGGTCCTTGCTCAGCATCCACATGTTCATCACATGGTCCAATCAATGCACCATCTCAACTAGAGATGCCTCCTAGTCACACCCCTCCAGGTGCAGGGCAAGCTGTCCTTGACTCTCTGAGAAAGGAATGTTATTATGACTATATATCTCCCCTGCTCCATGCAATCCCACCTCTCAGTTTCCCACAGTAATAAATGTGGCAGGCCTGAAGAGCCAAGGCAAAAGATGGCTTCCAGGCCTGACACAGAGTCAATGGGGAAGTCAGAGTCACTTAACAATCATGTTACTAAATCAACAACTGCCATGAGCCACTTTACAACTGTGACAAGAAAGGTTGTAAAATGGGGCAAAATTTATTTAGTCTTTGGAGAAAGGCGGCATACAAGTTGAACAAATAAATAAAATAAATAAATAAATAAATAAAATAAAAATTTAAAAGCTGTCTTATTTAGCATCAGAAATTTTGGGCTCGATTGTGGTGGTAAATTGAGGACTACTGTAAAAGTCTGCTGGAGCTTTTATAAATACAACAATTCATTTAGTGACTGTTCAAAGTTACAATGGCACTGAAAAAAGTGACTTGTGATCATTTTTCACACTTATGACCATTGCAGCATCTTTATGGTCACGTGATTTACATTTGGATGCTTGACTCAAGTTTATGACAGTTAGAGTGTCCCAGAGTCATATGATCCACTTTTGCGACCAACAAGCAAAGTCAATGGGGAAACCAGATTATTAATTATTAATCTAACAACTGTGTTTAACAACTGCAGTGATTCACTTAACAGATGTGGCAAGAAAAGTCGTAAAATGGGACAAAACTCACTGAACAAATTTTTCACTTAGCAACATCAATTTTGTGCTCAATTTTGGTGGAAAGCTGAGGATTACCTGTATATCTAATTTGCTTCAAACCATGGCAACTTTCTTTTTATAGCTATTCAAGGCTGCCAATTCATATTTTTATGTTTTATCACTGTCTAAATTGTTTCATTTTTACACAATGTATTATGGTCATAAGAATTTAATCCAGTGGTGAAATCCAATTTTTTTTACTATCGGTTCTGTGGGCGTGGCTTGGTGGGTGTGGTATGGCTTGATGGGCGTGGCTTGGTGGGCATGGCAGGGGAAGGATACTGCAAAATCTCCATTCCCTCCCCACTCCTGGGGGAAGGATATTGCAAAATCTCCATTCCCACTCCATTCTGGGTCCAGCCAGAGGTGGTATTTGACGGTTCTCTGAACTACTCAAAATTTCTGCTACCAGTTCTCCAGAACCTGTCAGAACCTGCTGGATTTCACCCCTGATTTAATCTCTTTGTCTAAAAAGTCTGAAATGAACTCTGAATGCTTTGAAAGCAATATACCTTAGCTTAGGCATATGTATAAATTCTTGAAGTGTGAGGCTAAACTGTGGCTTGTATTGTTTAAGAATACTCTCTATATATCTATCAAACTATGAAGATACTATGAGAGGAAATCATGGATAAGTATTTGCTGAAATTAGATGTCCCATTATTTTAAAGAGAGGACTAGCAATACCCAGAGGTGGGCTGCTGCTGGTTCAGACCGGTTCAGGCAAACCGGTAGTTGTGACCTGCGGGTGGGGATGGGGCCCGCTCTCCTCCCCCTCCCCACCCCAGCACTATCCCGTCCTATATTGCTGAGTTTTTGAAGCTGCGCACTCACATTTTCAGTGCTGGGCGAACCGGTTGTTAATATAGGTTATTAATATAGGGATTGCCAGTAGCCCACCACAGGCAATACCTATATTTTTCCAACCACAATGATATCTGTATTAGAGATTATACTAATGTAATTGTCTTACATAAATAGCTATATAAATCTACCATATGTTAAAGGCAATTCCCCTTTTTCATTTCCCCAACTGCTATGCTGAGTCTGCCAAAATATTTGCCAATTAGTCTACTTGCATTGGCAAACTGGTGAGATAAGAGCCTTGCTGAGAAAGACCACCCAGGCATTTCACTGGTTGCTGAACATCTGCCAAGGGATAATAACCTTCCCTCACTTCAAATCTGAGCTGGATTCCAGCTCAGTGTTTGCTTTCAATGCCAATATTTGCTACTTAAAGCAGGAAATCAAAGTAGAAATGGCCATTACACATGCTACTGAAAATGTTCATGTTCTGTTCTTTTGTTTTGCCCAAAACCTCTGATCTTTTGTATTTCATTTCCAGAAAATACGGATCTAGGTTTTATGAAGACGGACAGACGCACGGCCATTTTTCAAATGTTATTGAACCAAAATCTAGTGAACTTTAATTGAAAGTTGAAATTTTCACTTTTGATAATACATCAGGCAAAAGGGGATACAGTACAGAACAGGTACGCAATAGATCCTGATATAGATCCTGACTGAATCAATGCCACATGTGGTCTTTGTGCAAGAGAGGAAAAGCATTGAATGCAAAATTCAAACATAACTACTGACAACTGTGTTTGAATCTTTGATGTTATGTAGGTACATTGTATTTATTATCATTCAAGCCAGTAGAGGGCACCCTTGTGTTAAAATTAAGCGGAAGGAAGGAAGGAAGGATGGGAGGGAGGGAGGGAGGGAGGAAGGAAGGAAGGAAGGAAGGAAGGAAGGAAGGAAGGAAGGAAGGAAGGAAGGAAGGAAGGAAGGAAGGAAGGAAGGCTGTTTTATTAAGAACTATGGCTGATATTTTTGGAATTCAAAACAACAAATGGAAAGAAATACAAGTTATCATCGCAAATATCCTTCCTGTGAATTATGTGAGAATTTAAATAACAAAAACCTGGAAGACAGTAACTATCTGATTTTCATTCTGATTTTCCTTAGAGCTCACGTTTTCAAATGTAATCTCAATTTTCAAGAAGCTTCATATATTTCATCACATCTTTATGGAACAATAACAAATAATTTCACTGGCAAGCATGAATTGATATATCACTTAGCACAACATCTTTTTACTTTTATTGTCTCTTTTGTAAATTAACAAATCCAAAAATGCATGGCCTTTTGGAGCTTTCCCACCTTATGCTTGTTTTACAAGTTGCATGTATCCTATTAATATTTCTTGCACCTGGGCACAGGTACAAGAAATATTGCTGCTTATAAGAAGTCACTGAACTACTCCAAAATTACTGCTGAAAATGATGCTTTCATTATATCATTCTGTGTTGGGGTTTTTTTGCAGTTTTACAGAGAACCTAGATGTTTTAGCCTATTGCTTTGCCAATGCACCTAACTTTTTTTTCTTATTGAAGATAATGAAGTAAGAAGAGAGAAAAGCAATTGCTACAAAATCTGTTCTAGTTGAATACTCTGTGAACCTTACAAATGGAAGGTTCCTTAAAGAAACTTGCTGTACCCTAGGAAGAGAGATACTAGGGTCATGATGAGAAATATACACCACCAAATACGTTGGGAATGTTTCAGTGGTGGGCTTCAAATTTTTTAACAACCAGTTCTCTGCCCTAATGACTGGCTAGGTGGGCATGGCTGGGTAGGCGTGTGACTGGGTGGGTGTGGCCAACTCGACGTCGCTTCTTTGCCTAAGAGATAGCCTATCTCTTTTGCTCCCTTTGGACTAATGAGTTAAAGAGCTGTCTCTAGACATTAATTTTAATAAGATTTTTTAGAAACCTGCAGTTGAAAGTTCTTAATGTCTCCTTACCCTGAAGACCCAATTTCATTTGGAATTTAATACCAAAATGATTGCCCTTTTAGCATTTCTCTTGATACTTCTCCAAAAAGCACCCCTAAGAAACCACATCTCTCTCTCTCTCTCTCTCTCTCTTTCTCTCTCTCTCTCTCTCTCTCCCCCTCTCTCCCTCCCTCCCACCCTCTCTCTCTTACACACACACACACGCATACACACACTCAATTTAAGCAACTTCCCTTGTTTTAGAGACTTTAGAATCACAGGCTAGAAGGTACTTTGGAGGTCTTATAGTTCAACCTTCTGCTCAAGACAGAAGATGTCATACATACACAAGTTCATAGGCATCCTGGCTTTGGCTGCAAGAACTGCAGGCAGCCTTCCCTGCCACGCATTTCTTCCTCCCGTTGCCACAGATGGGAGGCTGGAGAGAAAGCCTCTGGACACACAGCCCTCCACAACGGAGCCCTTCCGAGGGAGCAAAGCAAGAACTTACTGATCCATCCTGAGGGTGAGCTCCAGAGTGGTGGCAGCATTCTGGGTGGGCAGCCCTCGGAGGAGAAATTTTCTCTCAGGCCTCCCACTTATCAAGATGTTGCTTGATGTCATGGCCGCTTCTTTCAGCCCTTGTTGGTGTTGGGCATGCCTTGGGCACTTGAGGAGATGCTCCATGTGCTCTCTGGGTTGGCAGCTGTTTCTCTCTGCAGCTGCTCTTGCTGGGAGAGCATCATGCCCAGCAAAGTGAAATTTAGCAGCCATGATCCACCGCGTTCCTCTAAGTCCCATCTGGAAAGCACTGCGGCAGAGAGAAGCAACCAGGTTGAATGCTGTTTCTCTCTGCCACAGGCCTGCAGCGTTTTCCGGATGGGACTTACAGGACCCAAAACAGCAGCTTACGGCTGCTAAATTTTGCTGTGGTGCACAAGATGCCTCCCAACAAGAGTAGCAGCAGAGAGAAACAGCTTCTGACCTGGAGAGCACATGGAGCATATCCGCGAGCAACTGAGGCTGGCCAAACACCAAGGGCCAGAAGAAGCAGCTGCAAGATCTGAGAGACACTGGAGATTCAACTCAGCTGCTTCTCTCCACTGCAG
Source organism: Pituophis catenifer annectens (assembly GCF_029215685.1). Lineage (NCBI taxonomy): Eukaryota > Metazoa > Chordata > Lepidosauria > Squamata > Colubridae > Pituophis > Pituophis catenifer. Next base: position 239,447,165 of record NW_027256882.1, read on the forward strand.
CATTTTCCCTATGGGACTTCTTACAGGTAAGAACCTTACCCAAACTGCTTCGGGCCCCTGCACCCATGCCACCCACTGCACCTGGGCTGCCCCTCCCCCATGGCCCTTTGGCTGAGTACGGCAGGCCACAGGCCAGATAAATTGCTTCATCCTGGGGGGCGTAGTTTGAGGCTAGAGGGGGCATGCGGTAGCATGCAGGTGAAAGCCCTGAGAAATGCCAGAGCCAGGGACCCAAGGCGAAGGGCAAGTGGATGGCATGGAGGCAGAAGGATGGAGGGAGCCCAGCCTGAAAAGTGGCAGAGCCTCGCCATGTTCATCTCGAGGCGGCCCTTCGACTGAGTGCCTTACCTTCACGGGCAGCTGCAGTGAGCAGAGCAGGTGAGGTGTGGAGATCAGCTGGGCCACATGGCCAGTGTTGTAGGCCATGGCAAAGGCAGGCAAGCGGGTGAGGCGCAGAGGTCATCTGGGCTGCATGGTCTGGGCGAGCAAGCCAGAGAGTATCTGGGTGCGGGCGTGACTCTAGCCACTGGCCAAGGTGGGCGAGCTGAGATAGGGAGGGGTGGGGCGGAGCAGGGCAGGGTGGGGTGGAGCGAGGTGGGGTGGGCGGGGCCAGCCAGTAGTGGGATTTGCCAGTTTGCCGAACTGCGCAGAATCATAACAACCAGTTTACCCAAACTGGTCTGAACTGGCAGCAGCCCATCTCTGGAACATTTCCAGGCATAGACTTTAGGCTAGTTTTGACATAGATCACCTCGGTTCTTCCCAAGACTGTACTGCTTCTTGGTTTTGTCATCTCAGAATAAGAATAGGTCCTCAGGTGTTTCCCTCGAATTTCTATCATTTCTGATTAGTTGGCTATACTGGCAGATAGTTGGCTGGCAGATGCCAAATCTAAAAGCATCTGAAAGATCCCAGGTTTATCAACTCTGACTTATGGCTTTGTAGAAGCTTTTTAGGTTAAATGACACTGACACCAATAGATTAGGGCTTATCCCAGCTTCTGCTATGTGAGATCTAGTCCTTTTTTATAACAAGATCAGGAAGATGCATCAAGACAGGGCTTCCATACAACAGTCCAAAAAGCATCTCCTCCCAAATGCTGCCGCTGCTCCTCCTCCTCCTCCTTTGCTTTGATTCAGAAAGCTTTTTTGAAAATCAAAATCTACAAATACTTTTTTTCTGTATATGCCATCAAATTAGTTTTGATTTTTAGCAACCACATTGATACATTTTCTGCAGGACAATCTGTTTCCAACTTGGTTCTTCAAATCTTTCAGTAGTGCAGTCATAATCCCTGTAGTTGACTTCATCCCAGTTTTCTGTTGATCATCTTCTTTCTGTCTTTCCAGTTTCCCCAGCATTATAGGTTGCTCAAGAGACCAAGGTCTTCACAATAATGTGTCCAGATATGGTAATTTGAGCCTGGTAATTTGTGCCTCAAATGAGAACTCTGAATTGATTTTTTTCCCATTAATATTATTAATATTGTAAATTTAAAATGCTACAGCAATAATTGATTTCAATTAAACTCAAAAATTTGTCAAATAGTCTTCATTTGAGCAATCCAGGAGTTTCGGTAACACTGTAGTATGATATAAATATGACAAATAAATAAAACATTTTAAGGGATGACAGAGAACTGTGATCCTATGAAACTCTGTGTAATCTTGTTCATGTAATTTAATCTCCAATCAACCTGGATCAGAGGTGGGTTTCAGCAGGTTCTGACCAGTTCTGGAGAACCAGTAGTGGAAATTTTGAGTAGTTCGGAGAACTGGTAAATACCACCTCTAACTGGCCCCACCCCCATCTATTCTCTGCCTCCTGGGTCCCAGCTGATCAGGAGGAAATGGGGATTTTGCAGTATCCTTCCCCTGGAGTGGGGTGGGAATGGAGATTTTACAGTATCCTTCCCCTGCCATGCCTACCAAGCCACGCCCATCAAGCCATGCCACGCCCACCAAGCCACACCCACAGAACCGGTAGTAAAAAATTTTGAAACCCACCACTGATCTAGATATGCAGAATGGTTTTACTGGGATGAAATAAGGAGGAACTGTCAGCTGACTAGCAGATAATGTCTTGTTAAGGCAAACACAAGACACTAAATAGAGAACATGATATTGGAGAAGAAATAAAATAATCCAATGTTATAAAATGAGGCTGCAAGGAAGCTTGAAAAAAGAGCATAGCAGGAATTATTTAATGCCAATATATTCATTTATTTATTTAACAAGTTTAAATGATCAGAATCATGTATATATTGTCTTACCTTTTCAAACCTAAAACAGTATGTGATATCTACATTATTTTGATGTCTGGATTACAATATGGAAACATTTTTATTTGGATTCCTTTTTGATCATGCTGTAATTATGTTTTTAAGTCTCTATAACTATGCAATTACTTCATTTTGTTTGTTTTAATTGAAAACAGATATTTCTCTTTTACAAAAGAATCACTTTGGGATTTAAGGCTTTTAGAAGTCTCCCTGATTATAAGTCCTGAAAATTGTCCATTTTGCCCATTTGTTTGGACTCTCTGTCAAAACGTGAGCCTTTCTGTCTGGGTTGTCTTCTGAACGAGGTTTTGTTATAAAAGCAAATAAATCAAGGCTTGAACCATCCACCTTCTTTCCTTCATTCCTATGCATTCGTTTGTATGAAGAGAAGAAACACCCCTGGTTGGATGTACATAAAGCAGATTTTCGGTACTACTACTGGAATCTGTGATGAAAATATTTACTAATAATATATACTAAGACGCATGATTGATATGGTTGGGTGACCATTTCTATAATAGAAAGAGGAAATAAAGATGAAAAACATGACTGAGGCTTATGACACATCAAGCATAAGACAAAAACCATCACTGCTACCATGATTTGCAACTATTAATGCTAAAAAAAAGTTTGCCATTTACCCCTTGAATAGTCTTTGAACATTCATTATATATACATCATACCCCATCTTTCTTCTACTGTATTAAGAAATGTAATTCATAATCTTAGGAAAAAATCCTAATATGTCACTCATCCAAGCATTCTTAGCCATGACAATTATTTGATACTAGCAGCCCCTGGGCAGAATCTTCTAACTGACTGCAGCGAAAACTTCCTCCCAAAGTCTATCTATTTATTTGTGAATAAATACAAATGTTACAAAAAGTCATAATCCTCCTAATCACATTGAAAGGAAGTGAACTTTAGATAAAGATTTGTAACCTTCATTTTGCAAACCCCCTCCCCTTCCAAAGAAGCATGAATAGGTATGAATAATGATCTGACAGCACGTAATCTATTAAATAATATTGGTATACTTAGTAAGAAGTGAATTTTGTTTCTACGCAAATAGTTGCTACAGAGGGGCAACAAGTTTAGTGATCTCTACCTATTGTAACAAAGAGATCATTGAGAGAAGTCATTTTACCCAACTGTTCCTTAGTAAAAATCACAGCATGAAGATAGGGCACATACCAGTGCAGGAGATCATCACTGTAGCATTTCTCAATTTTATTTTAAGAGTACATATGCATGGACTAATAACAGAGGCTAGCAGATCAACATTGATTCATAATACCAAATAAAGTATTTACAGAAGTAGAATTGAAAGGTCTAAAAAAGTCTAAAAAGGAAAAAGAAATCAAAATCTTGCCAGAAGTAGATCACACTATAGAGGCAAACTGGGGAGTCAGAAGTAGAGAAAACCATCAAAGCTATTAACCCATTTTCATTCCCAAAGAAGGCACCATCTCCTGTGCCTTCTCCTCAGAAAGAACAAAGGCCTAAAGATAACTGAAACAAAGAATAACTGAGCATCTAGAACAGCACAAAAACAATAGAAAATGTTCCTTGCATTAACATTTGTTCCAAAGAAACAGCTAGCACAAGTATTAAAAGATTCCAATACTGTAGTATCAAATATAAGCACCAGCTCACTGCAAGAAACAAACAACTAATGTAGACCATGTCTGCAACTGAATACCCTGAATGCAAAGAAATGCAGCATGGATGAAAGCAATGGATAAGAATTTTTTTTAAAAACTGATATGAGAGAAATCGTAAAAGTAGCAGAAATGGTGGAAGAAAGGACAAGGAAGATCAAGAATTGGTCAGAACCGGGTGAAAATGAATGCATAGTTTTTAGTTGAAAGATCTGACTAGTTTATACCCATTCATTGCCAAACAATTTAACAAGAAGTTTATAAGTGAATACATCATCAATAATAAGAGCCTTGGTGGCACAGTGGTTAGAGTGCTGTACTGCAGGCCACTTCTGCTGACTATTGGCTGCCTGCAAATTGGCAGTTCAAATCCCACCAGGCTCAAGGTTGACTCAGCCTTCAATCCTTCCAAGGTAGGTAAAATGAGGACCCAGATTGATGGGGGCAATATGCTGATTCTGTAAAACCGCTTAGAGAGGACTGTAAAGCACTATAAAGCAGTATATAAGTCTAAGTGCTTTTGCTATGAGAGTGAAGAAAATCCTAAAGTCTTAACTCAGTGGAAGAAATACTATCAAGAAAATTAACAACTGGGCAATTCTAGCCATTGGATATACAACTTGAATGGTGGACTGGGCTCAAGCAGAACTGAAAACAATGGCAATGAATCATGTCCTTTATCCATGCAGTGACATTGGCAGACTCTACTTACCAATGAGTTTAGATGGATGTGGAATGTTGCAAGTACATCAAAAGCTGAAGAAGGTAAAAGGGCATTGAAGATATCTGAAGGATAGTGAAAAAGATGCACTGAAGCTAGTATATCATGATGATGTATTGAGTCTTGAAAAGTCTAAACTGACCTACAACAAATGAAGATTAGAAAAGAGATGTGACAAAGCAAAATATTACATGGATAGTACATAAAAATGCTAGTAGGCCAAACAGATAACAACAAGACCTGGAAATGGCTCAGACAGGAAAGTTGAAGAACTAGACATTCTGGCTGCACAAGAGCAAGTTTTAAGAACAAATGCATGAAAAAACCAGAATTGAGAAGATAGCAACAGAAAGTAAATGCCGCCTCCGCAAAGATCTGCCTATCCCAGGACCTTGGGAAAGACTTAATAGGCAGATAAAAGTGCCAAATCCAATCCAAACATCTGCCTGACTTTGTCCAACAACAACAACAATAATTTCTACAAGCTACATTTACTTCTGCAACAAAGAGTACAGCTATCCGATTCAGATTTCCAAAATTCACGTGACCATTAAATGCAGATAAGTCTAATTCCTTGCTACCACCAATTGTTTTGCAGCACAGATTTGGTATCACTAGCCAAGAGGCATCTCATCATTCATGGGAGAATTCCTCCTCGTTTTATTTCATTCCTTTGATTCTATCCATTTTTTTTCCTAACAGAATGTACTGTTTGTGATATATTCCAGTGTAAACAAAATCCCAGATGCTTTAGCACAGTTGTCCGAAGCATATACTTTCTGTTCTTTATTTACATACTCTAGCAAATATTTTACCAAGGAAATTGGTGAATGTTGACTAGTTGGAACAAGATCCTATGCTACACTGTTTGTAAAGTTTTCTTCATTGAAATGGATATTGCTTTCTGACCACAATGACAAAATAATTTTAACTCCTCCTATTCACTCAGTTCTTGATGCTATTCCACCTGGGAGAAAAAGAAAAATGTAGTCATCTGGCACAGTGTTTCATATTAATTTCAGTGCTTAAGTCTGAATGGATAAAATAAGAACAGAAATGTCCTCCAGTGATGTTAGCAGGCTAGTAGAATCTGCCTTGGATCCCCTTGTTCCCACAGAGCACTGTATCATAAACATCAGCTCAGATAATAAGTCAAGCTTGGCATATGCTAAGCATGTGTGAAGACTGTCATTGTCTGCAGGCTTCAGCTCCCTACTGAACTCTGAGTGCTCCCACACTTGCTGTATTTCCCTCATTTCTTCTGTTTTGATTGTCTGATCTTTCACTTGAACCATGAGAAATGTGGCTTTTCTTCATGAGAAATTACTAGCAGAAATAAAGGCATGCCTCTGGTAGTAGAAGTGGGATCTGCAACCAAATGCCAGGATTGCACCGTGTCATCCTCTTCTGACTCAGCGACAACCAACATTCTATGATATCTTAGAATGAATTGCCTTTTCCTCTCCAACCATAATATCCATCATACCATATATATGCAGAAGATCAGTTACTGAAGCACTCCAAAATCAAGCCATATGTATAGGACTTGCTCCAGACTTGTAATTCTAGGTATTTTCCTCTTACCCTTTTGAGTCAACATAAACTTGGACATTTTCTTCCTGGCCTTAAAAGTGGGAAACATCTGCTTAAAGTTTATATAACTCTTTTGTCTATCCTAAGATCTGTTGCTTCTCACCTCACCAGAACAAAAAAAAAAATAATTAAGGTTTACTTTCTCATAGGACTAAGTCTGAATAATACTAAAGAACTATGGTGATAGGAAGCAGAACACAGGAAGAAGCTGCTGGCTATATTCAAATTGGGTAAGAAAATCTCTTTGATGTCATATGTAAGAAATATTACATATTTTTTTCCAAATTGTAAAATGCTAAATTTAGGGAATATTGTCAATTTGCTAGCATGTCTGTCAAATCCATTTACAGCAGTATACCATAGGGCGAGGTACTATTCCTCAGTGCGAACACTGGGGAAGTAATTTTAAAAAAAGAGATTGCTATACATTTTATTTGGTCTTTAACCAAAATAATTATTCAAAATATATTTAAAGTTTAAAGTTATGCAACAATAAATAATCAAGATTCCTTTTTCTTTCTGGAGTCAAGTCTCAAATCAGCTAATAATTCTGAGCCTGAGAGATAATCCCCAGGTAGAAATTTTGGAGTTGAGGAGTTCCTGTTGTCAGAGGTTCATCCACAGCACACCATTAGCAATCCAATAAACACTCAAGAGCTAACAATGGAAGAGTCAAGGACAAAGCTCAGATAATAAGTTGCTTTTATTGCAGACACAATGAATCATAATAATGGAAATCAGCTACTGCAGAATCTAGTCTGCTATATTTAAAAGCTCAGAACTGACTGCCAAGGTGGGTTCAGGGGAGAAAGCATCACATTGCTAACATCCAATAGATACTAGAAAATGCAAGACAGTTGCAAAAATACGCTTAATGTTGCAGATCGTGCTATATAAGAAGTTTTATTGCGTAGGCCAAACAAATTGTGAAAAAACGTGGGTATATCGGTCCCCCCCATCTATCTCTTGAAGTATTTGTATGATAACCAGAAACAAGAGCCAGAATGGTTTATTATTTATTAGTATTACATTTATATGCTGTCCAATTTTCAAAGACTCTAGGACAGAGGTCTTCAAACTTGGCAGCTTTAAGACTTGTGGACTTCAACTCCCAGAATTCTCTAGCCAGCATAGTCCACAAGTCTTAAAGCTGCCAAGTTTGAAGACCTCTGCTCTAGGAAGTTCATGAGTAAAAACATTACAAACTAGAAAGAAATAGACAAACAACAAGAATGGAAAATGACAAGAATGAGAACAAAACAGAAACCGACACACATGATTCAAAGTGGATTTTGCCCACCAGGCCTCACCAAAGGCCTGGATGAAGAGAATGAAATATGGAACAAGTAAATGGTTCTAGATTGGGAAGGAGTGTGCAAAGGTTACATGTGGTGATTTAATTTATTTGATATGCAATGCATTTCATTAGAAATTCTAGACTAGAAGAAATGGACATTTGAATTTTATAAATTCACAATCTCATTTATACTAATAATATCATTATAATTGCCACCCAAATGTATCAAAACTCTGAGTGGCTTAAAGAATAAAAACAAAAATACATGAAGAGTCTTTCATGATCTCGGAGCTTGATTGTTTTCTTGCAGATGTTTCATTACCCAAACTAGGTAATATCATCAGTGCTAGTAAGGAGTGGGGTTTGCTTTATATTCAAGTGCAGCAGTGCCCAACCTTTCTAGCTCTGCAGACCGGTGATGGCAGCAGTGGTGGTGGTGGGAGATGGGAGACAGGATGGTTCCATGCAAGTGGCAGGCTTGTGCGTGAGAATGTGTATCTGCCGCTTGTGCAAATGGAGCTTCGCACATGAGTGTGTGTGCCTATCCACTTGCCTGCTGCTTACAATGGGACACAGCCCAGTACTGGGCCGCAGTCTCGGGATTGGGGACCCCTGTTCTAGTGGTTGCCCTGTCAGTGTTTGTGGGGCTGGTATTAGAGATTCTTTGATTGGACCATTTACTGTTAGCTTGTTTGGCAGTTCCTTGATTGGGGTGTTGTTTACTTGATTGTTGGTCTGATGTTACTCTTGGAATTAATCTATACTCATTTGGGTGCCAATTGCTAGTGGGAAGGTTTTTCTGTTCCCTTTTTGGTTTTTTTGTTCCCTTTTTGGCGTGTTGATTGTCTCTTTTGTATAGTATGTAGATATTATTTATGTCTTTGTGGCTAATAGTGGCTAATTTGCCAGAGTCTGACAAATAAGAATAAAAATTCTTTAACAAGGAGTTAAGAATATCTTTTGCTATATTTTTTAATTTTGCAAATCAATTTTAAAAATTGTGTACACTTTGTCAATCTCTGCCTCCATATCATCTTCATTCAATTCCAAAATGTTTGTTAAACACTGAACAACCTTTTCTCTTGTGTCTTCGCCAGGATCGTTGGAAGTACTCTTAAATACTCTTTTATTTTATTAAAAATAAAAATAAATAAATAAAGTCTCAAGAAAAAATATTTCTCACTCAATTCCAGTAATGCCATATTGCCTAAGTCCTTTTCCATCTCTCTAATTATTATTTCTGTTTTACTTTCTAAAATTTCAATTTTGACATTGTTTTACTTCTCATGTAAGTTGTCCTATAATTCTTTAATTTTTTTGTAACTACTTCTTTCATCTCCTCTTTCATCTTTACACGTTGTTCTTCCATTCTCACTTTAAAATCACCTTTAACAGATTTGACAGCTTCAGATAATTATTTTTCCATCTCTTCAAACATTTTTTGTAATATTTCTGAAGTAATCCCCCTTTCTGTCATTGCTCCAATGATTCTCTTCTTCCTTTACCAAGTTTTGTTGTTTTCCTGGTGGTCGCCATTCGTTTTTTATAACCCCGGATTGAAAGTAACTCAGTTACAAATATAAAACTATAAGGCAGGTTCTTCTTTTTCCTCTTACACTTTTTCCTAACTCTTAAGGCTTTAATCTGATCTATCTTTCCATAGTTTTAATGGCACAATCCATCTCATGTAACACTTATGTCCTTAATTTTAAAAAATCCATCAATTGTCTTTTCCCTTTGATGTCAGACAGTCAACATTCCCATGTAGGTCTGGTCTATTTATTTAATTAATTACAAACCATTCCAAAAGCACTTTTGCCAAGACATTAATATTTTGAATGTATATAATTCATTTTATCTGTCATAACTTTCTTAGTCAAAGTCTCATTAAGCTCTTTGCTGTCATTTTAAAGTCTTTTTAAAGTGTTATTTTCCTCTTTATTTTCTGTAATTCAGAAGGAAGGCTGGCTCATGAAGTGCTTGTTTTCTTTACTCTGCTGTTTAAAAAAGGCTTCTTTTCAATTGTAAATTTATTGTATACAAAAGCAATTTTTAAAAAGTGAGGGCTTGGCCAGATTTTAGTATAAAGACATTATAGGTACAAGCACGGTGTATCTCTCTTGTCCCACAGCTGCTCTACTCATTAGATGACTGCAGGATTTCCATCCTATGGTTTCCTCATAAGTAGCAGCTGTCTAGGTGGGCAATCTATTGGTCTCCTTTCATTGAAAAGACTTCGCTGGCCAGAAATCACTGTTCACGTCCAAAGAGCCATCTTCCCTCCTTTTGAGACATCTTGTTTACCACAGAACTTCCCCCAGAAGCAGGGGTGAAATGCTCCCAGTTCGGACCGGCTCAGGCAAGTAGGTAGCGATGGCGGTGGGCAGTTTGGAGAACCGGTAGCAAAAATCCCTGCCCCTGGTCCCCATGCCCCGCTGAGCCGCGCGATCATCAGCCGCGCGATCATTTTTTTCCTTTTAAATGGCTCTGACGATCCAAGCTCTGACGATCCCAGCTGAGTTGCCTGCTAATCAGGCAACTCAGTTTGGATTGTCAGACCCATTTAAAAGAAAAAAAGTTTCTTTTTTTCTCATCCCCCCCCCCCCAGCCTCCAGCTTGCTTACCTTAGCTGCTGCGCTTGCTGTAATACCTGCAATCCATTGCATCAGTAAGCAACTGAATCTCCCTGCGTACAATCAAGCTCATCGATGAGCAGCTCTATCTGCACTTGTGGACTTCAACTCCCAGCAAAGCTGGCTGAGGAATTCTGGGAGTTGAAGTCCACAAGTCTTAAAGTTGCCAAGGTTGGAGACCTCTGTTCTATTGGGTAAGTTTTTTTCCCCTTTGGGAGCTTTAAAACAATAGTTAATTGGTTTTTTTTTTTTAGTTGTTCTTTTTTTAGACCTAGCCATTTAAAGTTTAGGAAGTTTTAAATTTAGCTGTTTTTATATAAAAATAAAAATAAAATAAAATAATATTTGTGCAGCTTTCTGAGATTTAGTGTGTTTCTGTAGTGTTTCACTCTAATTACACAAACACACAAAATCTCACAAAGCTGTATGTGGAATTTTGTGTCTGTAAAGTGTGAAAGTTGGTTTTTTGGGCTTTTTGTTGCTGTGTGAGGTTCCTGCTTGTTGCAGGGGCCATTTTGAGTCTAGCACAGCTGCTTTTACATTGTGGGTGAGCCAGTTGTGTTGTGTTGTGTTTTGTAGGTTAAAAAAGGGCAAAGAAGTGACATTGACTTGGCCACGCCCACCCAGTCACCTTACCACCAAGCCCCACCCACTAATTAAGCCACGGCCACAGAACCGGTAGCAAAAAAAAATAGATTTCACCCCTGCCCAGAAGCCTAGTATATTGTGTTCTTAAAGCAAACCAGCAGCTAATCAATATCCACCCACTATCGTGGATAAGTAGGAAGTAGAAGAAGCCATTTACCATAAATTTGTTCCTTAATCTAGGTAACTAAGGTAATTATGACCAAAATATATAAAAACTATGCAATTGAATTTAGGTAATATCTTTCCCACTTAACAACTAGAAGCTTGAGGCAGAAGACAACTACATCTGAATATCATTATATCATGAGCCCTCACTTTGGAATGAGTCTCTTTTTCATTGAAGCAACGATCTGTGGCTTGAAAAGATACAGTCAAGAATGCAAGGCATAGACTGTCATGTGTCGCTAGTGTTCAAAGTAATTATATCAGAGATAATGGTAGCCATAGACAATATTTAGAAGAGGAAATGACAGGTTTATATATCAATATGATTTCAGAACAGCAGGTTTTTAAATTATTGGATATATATGAATATGGAACCTGGCTTTTCAAACCCAGATATTTTACTTTGTGCTAACATGGAGAATATTTTTGGAAATATATCAGGAAACTTGTCTGAATTTTTACTTTTCTTTGGAATAATGTGATTATCCATTTGGTTCCTAGCAAGAGAAGTTGGCCAAACTTTTTGTGGCTTGTACTCAGTAAGTGAGGCCAGTAAAAGCTACAATAGAATTGGTTTCTTTTATGATTTTGAAACAACACTGAATGCACAATGCACACCTCCTCTTTTAACCACAAAAACTCCTTGCAGATAACTTGAAGCAAAAGTGTTTCTAGGGATTGCTCGTAGAAAGCTGATGAAAAGAAATGGAAAATAGCCATTTGATTTAAGAAAAATGGGAGGACCATGATATCCTGAGGTTTGGTTGGGACAGCTAAACTGGGATACTAATCTTCACACTAGGACCTCCTGGCAAAACTGCCAAGGTATCTGGAGTAGTCAGTAATGGAAAAAGCCAGAAGCATAGTATGGAAAGAAAGCTAAATATCAAAACTAGGCTAAAAATTACATTTTCTGTATTGGCAACCATAACTTGATGCATGCCAAGCACATCTAAAAATGGCCACACAAGCACTGATGACTATGCCAGAACATACCAAGGAAAAAATGAAAATAGGAATACGTAGTAGGTACTGCTACTAGCAAAAAGAAATACAAGGAAAGTACAGTTCTGGAAATAATGTAGAAAGATACCTTTGCATTTCTATTTTCTTGTAACCTCCTTCAGCAGCAGAATTTATTTATTTATTTGTTTGTTGGTTTGTTTGTTTGTTTGTTTGTTTGTTTGTTTGTTTGTTTATTTATTTATTTATTTATTTATTTATTTTTGAAGGGACAGTTATTGTTAGTGAATCCATATTATTCAAGCATAATTATAATTGTAACAATTTCAGTTTCAATTTGTATTAGTAATCATTCCTCAGAAGACAGAACTTCAGTGGAATTGTTTTATTACATTGTCTGAGTTGCATTTGAATCACAAGAACCTGCAAAGGCAAGGAGATGCATCTAGTTCATATTGTCTCTCCATTGTCTTTGGCAGAGGTTTTTCCTATCATTTCAATACTTTAATTTAGTATAGCCAGCCTTGTGCTCTTCATCAACCCCACTTAGCATGACTAATTATGGCAATTTTAACCATAACCTTTGAGGGAACTATGTTGCCTACCTCTGCTTTAAGTATGCATGTGGTGTAATATTTATTTAATTAGGTACTGCCTGACTTCAAACCAATTGTGGGTAGGTCACAATATTGAGTAATGATTTCTCCTTATATTTGTACTATACTTTTTACGCTTTTCCTTCCTCCTAGTGAGATCGATGGGCTTTGCAGAATAACAGAGTTGGAATGGACTTTGGAGGTCTTTTATTCCAACCCTCTGCTCAGGAAACCATTTCAGACAAATGGTTGTCCAATCTCTTTTTAAAAACTTCCAGTGTTGGAGCATTCACAACTTCTGGAAGCAAGTCATTCCACTGATCAATTGTTCTAAATGTCAGGAAATTTCTCCTTAGTTGTATGTTGGCTGTCTCCTTGATTAGTTTCCATCCATTGTTTCTAGTTCTGCCTTCCGGTGCTTTGGAGAATAGGTTGGCCCCCCTTTTCTTTGTGGTTTGAAAAATTAAACTCTCAGTCACTTTGGATTTAGTTTAAGATAAGAAAACCTTTGTTAGAAAAGGCCAAAAAATATGAAATTGTGTTTCTCACACTAGTCTCATCAGAGATTCTATTTTGGAGTATTAAAATAAAATAGAATTAGCTTATCTGGCTGTGTGTTCCTCACTGACCTACCTGGTCAACTGACAGGTACAAAGGCAGCATTCTTCTTTGACTAATATCCTCTAGCAATCAATATTAAGTCACATAGTGTCCCCAGAAGATGAGTTGATATATTAACCAATATAATTTCAAACAGTAGTGAGCAGCCCCTTTGTTCTTCAACCTATGCCAACAGGATAACTGAAAAGCCAGTATCTGTTACAAGATTGTTTGAAGCAGGAAACATAGTGGATTCGTGGATTGTCTAATGGGGGAGGATTCTTGCTGATGTAGAAGCCATCATTTATATGCAAAAGCTTCCCCCCCCACACCGCAGATAGTTACAATGTAGTCTGAAGCCTAGATCTTCAGTGTTTGCTCTAGCAAGATTGCCTCAAGTGTAACTTATAAATAGAAAGAGCTTCTCATCTTAGTTCCCACATCCTATCAAAGTCATAATAAAGCACCAGCAAATTAACTAATTTTAGATCTCTTTAGACCTCTCTAATCTGATGGCCATTGTCATTAACCATATGCTGTGTAAAGAATTGCATCTGTCAGCAGGCTTCTCACATAATTTGTCTGCACTTTCCCCTTGCTGCAATTTAGACGTGTGTTCTGAGTTTGTTCTTTTCATTGGCACGTAGATAATATACAAAAAGTTATAACTGGGAGACTTTAACAAAGAATGCAAAGTGCCAGAATGGATAGAGGCAAACATGTCGGATTATGTCTGTCATATCATCTCAAAGCCCTCTGCCAGTATAAGATCCCTGTAATGTTCTTTTTGTAATAACTAACAAATAGAGCCGTAAAGTTCTCCTTGCTATGACAGAAATTTTCAGAATACATGTTTGCCCAAATTCCAGAAATAATTCATAATCCAATAATATAATCCATATTTGAGATTCCGTCAATTGATACTTAATAGTATTGATCAAATCATTTGAATAGCACTAATGGTAGTCCTCAGTTAATGACCAGTCATTGCTGAACAAGTGTTGCTTATGTCCAGTTCTGAACAAGTGTTGATTCTGTCCAGTCTTCAACTTGGCAACTGGCTCACACTTACAACAGTTGCAGTGTCTCACTTCATATGTTCGTAATTTGTGATATTACCTGCCAGCCTTCCATAAACAAATCAATGTTGAAAGGGAAAGTCACAACTTGTTCAGGTAACTCTCCACATGAATAAACAAATTCAGATGAAACAAGATCTAAACTAAGAGCAGTGGTGGCACAGTGGTTAGAGTGTAGTACTGCAGACTAATTCAATGCTCACTCCAGGAGTTCAATTCTGACCAGCTCAAGGTTGACTCAGCCTACCATCCTTTTGATGTCGGTAAAACAAGGATCCAGATTGTTGGGAGCAATATGCTGACTCTGTAAGCCACTTAGAGAGGATGTAAAGCACTATGAAACGGTATATAAATCTAAGTGCTATTGCTATTGCTAAACTAAAATAACTTTGACTGTATGTTGAAATATATTACCATTTTCATCCAATACATTCATGTATAATTTTATGCCAAATTATCCCTTAACTTTTTCTTAAATCTACGTAAATGTATGTCATTCAATATATTAGATGATTTACAATAAATTTAGATTCCTGGAATAACCACACTGTTAATTTGAGCTGAATGTCCTAGAAAACATTTGTCTTCATTTACAAACTCGTAAAAAGACTGGTGGACTAAAATGAACTTTTGTTCTGGCAGTTGACTTGTGATGTCACAATCATGCGACTTTCAAAGTTGGTATCCCCCCTCTTTCATTACAATACTGACAAAGACGAACACGCCAAGAATTTAGTTCCATTTAAGTTTCCAAAAACAATTGGTAAAAAGTGCTTGTAACAAACTGTTTTTTAAAGCCATAGTTTTTCTATTGAAGCATATTAAAATTGAAAAGAATGATATAAATAGTCTATATCTATTACTGTATCAACAACACAAACATCTTACAAAGCAGAAATGCTGTTTAAATACCTCACATCTAAAATTACAACCATGGGATAATGGATCACTTCCTGTGTCCCACCATTCATGCAAAAAAAAAAAAAAAAAAAAAAGATGACCATAAATGTAAAGTCCAAAATAGCAATAAAAGATTTGGCCCCACTCTGAAAAATAATTGGAAATGATATGCTCCATAACTTTAGCCAACACAGTTCTAAGTGGAAAGGCATGCTAAGTGTTATTTACTATTCTCATATGGGCACACATTATTAGCTGCTCAAGTAGACCTATCATTTTTATTACCTTTTAGGCTGCTTTATTATGGATTTTATTTTATCGTCTGTTATAGTTTCACTTAATATTATACACTGATTGTCTCCTTGATATCATTTGATGAAGGACAAATTATAAGTATTTAAAATAGATTTTTTTTAACTAAAATGATTATCCATTTCTAACCTCAAAAAAGGAAATTTGTATAAAATGTTGCTATGGGTCTTGGATTTATTTCTGTTTATGATTCTATTCTGATCCAGGGTTCTCAGGCTTAGAACCATGAAGCTGGCTCGTTAGATTTGTTAAAACAGCTTAACGAAGTACAACATAGAGGGGCCAAACATTTAATTTGATTTTTTTGATTGACATAGAATGTTAAATCAGTGGCTAAGTTCCCACAACATACTGAACTACCTGAACCAATGTTAACCTTGTTTAGCATGTAGTTTTAGTTTTCATCCATAAAGGAAGTTATGGAAAACTTGCTGAATATAAAACGGATGAGAATTTCATCCAATACTTTATAGTGGTAATCAGATATATACACTTCGTGCTAAAACATCGATATGTATATTTAAAAAGCACACGTTTCTCTTTCATGGGGATTAGTGGCATTACAATCTTCAAAAAAAGTTCAAAGTATTAGCACAAACTAGCTTTGTTTCTATTACATATTATTTAGATAAATTTAGACAACGTTAGGCCAACAATATAACTTAAACTGTTAACTAATTTAACTCATACTTGGGATGTGTGTTTGGGTGTATGTGTGTGTGCATGTGTGGTACGTGTGCAGTTCCCAATTTCTGTCCCAATACAATTATTTTGTTGCTATTGCCAAAATTAGTTAATTATTTTAGTGGCCAGCTGGGGAACATCTTTAAGAATATCTATGGATTCTTTTTTGTTTCTTTATCTAGTACTACACTGAAAATAGAGCATCTATCTTTTTGAATAAACAAAAAAAGAAATTTGTTTGCTAGTGCAATGCAACTCATTTATGTAAAACACATGCATTTAAAATTAACATATCTGATTAAGTTTCTGAATGCTTTTCTGTGTTTTAGGGCTTTAATTATAAGGTACAGATCCCCTTGATAGCAATTGGTATGGATGGCAAATTGATTATTGATTATTACTTGTGGTATGATACTTCTAGGGATATACTTATTTTTTCAGAAAGAATAGATCCTTGACGTGATATGAATTTCTAAGAATTTTACAAATAACATTTCTAAAGTGGACATTTTACTTAAGACATTTTCTGATCACAATAGTTTAATACTTAAAAGAAAATCTATAATTTTTAGATGGAGATTAAATGAAGTGTTATTACAGAAAAACTTGGTGGTAGGTGACTACAGGAAGATACGAACTGATTTTTTTTTTACAACAATTGAGGTAAAGCGATGGATTTAAAGATTATTTGGGACACCAGTAAAGCTTTGATGAAAGGGTTTTTTTTATCCAATATGATCAAGAATTAAAAAAGAAATCTCAAGAAAAATTACAGACCATTTTGGATGAAATTAAAAAGAAAGAAGATTTATAAAAGTCACCAATAAGTGCAACTATTATATATCACACTAAACTTCTACAACAACTACCATGTTTCCCCGAAAATAAGACCCTGTCTTATATTTTTTTGAACTCTGAAATAAGTGCTTGGCCTTATTTTCGGGGAAGTCTTATTATTTTGGGGCGCATGGAGCAAGACGGGGCTCCTCTTGCCGTCTTACCTGATTTCCAGCTCTGTCTCCCTAACCCTAACCAGAGGAAATGGTGGGGACTGGCTGTGCATGCATTTAAATATTTTCGGGGAGGGCTTATTTTCAGGGAGGGCTTATTTTCATGGGGGGTTTATTTTAGCGCATGCACTCAAAAGCCCGATTGGGATTATTATCAGGGGATATTTTATTTTCAGGGAAACAGGGTATCTATGCTAAACAACTATCTATGCTAACTGTAAGATAAATAGAGACAAAATTGTAATGTGTGAAATAAAAAAAATTGAATTTGTAAATAAACCTGGAAAATGTTTTGCATATAAACTGAGAAAGGCAAAAGAAAAGGAAATAATATTGAAAATTCAAGAAGGACATAAGGTATTAGTGGACAATGCAAGTCTATAGAAAACTTTATTTGATTATTATTCCAATTTGTTTAAAGTACAAGATATTCCCTCAGGAAATATTGAGAAATAACTTAAAAAATAAAATTTATCAAAACTTTCACAATCTCAGAAACAAATTATAAACAAATTATAAACTATATAGCAGTCCTGTATCTAGTATAGAAATATCAGAAGTTATAAAAAGATTAAAACAGGGAGACAGGACCAGACGGACATCCTTATTATAAATATTTTGAAGACCAACTTTTATAATCATTTCAGAAAATGAAGAATTCTATTTTACAAGCATTTTATTAGATGTGCCATTTTAGGGAGAAGGAGTATGATGTATGTTTGCTGCCTTGAGTTACTTATAAAGCAGGATACCAATCAATCAACCAGTCAAATAAATAAATAGTTAGTTGGCTCTATTTCTGTAATTACAAGGATTTGGCAGAGATATGGAAGTGATTCTCCTTCTCCTCTTCCTCATGTAGGATTATCCTGATGATTCATCACAACTGAGCCAATTGTGTTTAGCTTTTTTGAGATTAGACAAGGTAAAATGTACTACTGCCAATTGTGACATAATGCATTCTAAACAGTCACTCTCCAAGAATGCAGCCAACTGTATAAGAAATTAGGAATGCTTTTTCCATCTTTTTTTTTAATATAAAAAGCTCATATTTGTAAAAATGACACACACACCCACACATACATATATATTGCCACACATTAGGTAAATAAATGAGGCAATATTAAAAACTCAAAAGAGAAATTTAAGCACATATGAAAAAGGAAAAGCAATACCATGAATTTTAGGTAAATATCAGCATGTTTTATAGATACTATAAGATTAGACAGACAGACAGACAAGACAGACAGACAGATAGATAGGCGTTAAAAGCAGACATGTTTTTGTCCACCAGAAATTTCAATATTTCTATCGTTTCCTTTAGGCAAATGAGAATAAATCTTACATTACAAAATTAGAATTTAAATGAATGAATAAATGGGAATAAAATAAATCAGTGTATGCTATTAATTTCCACTCATTATTTCATATATGGAGAATGTGATAGTTATATGGAAAAACATCAGTGGTGGGTTGCCCCCGGTTCGGACCGGTTCACAAGGACCTGTAGTAAAATTGGTGGGAGGCTCTGCCCACTAACCCGGACATCATCATAGGTGATCTGTGCATGCACAGAAAAGCGTGCGTGGGTGCGATGCAAATCGGTAGTAAAGGTAAGTAGAACCCACCCCTGAAAAACATGTGACATAAAGAAAATGAGATTAATTAAATTTTAAAATACTATAAATATAAATATACTGTTGCTTAAATCTATGTATTCAAATTAATAAAGAAAAACAAAGAGATACTCAAAAGAAGAAGCTAGTTGTCCAAGCTGATGTACAACTGTAGAACTATTTTAATTAATGCTATTTATCTGATTCTGGATCTACAAATACTATCACTCACTCTTGTTTTCATGTCCATCAGACATAGCTGGAGGGCTTCAATGCTGTATAATTTTACTTTTGTGATTTTACTTTTACTATTTAGAGCTTTATTTACATTACTACAATATGGAATGTATTCGATTGTACAATCTAGGAACCCGAAGGAATGGTTTTCCAACTAAGCATACAAATTCTAGGGCAACTGCATGGGGTTGAGACATTTGTCACCATTTAAATGTTACTGAAATGCAGTTCCTACATTCTTAATCTTTGTTAATTTTGATTGGTCCTCCTTATCTCCTTGTGGTATTTTGGATCACACACTTCTTTATTGCACCCTTCCCCCCCCCCCTCCCCTTAATTCTTTGAAGTACTGTAGGAGCTATCCTATTTGTCTTAGGAAATATTGGTTGTAATTCAGACAAATTAACTTTGTATATGACATGGGTTCCATCCTGATGGGGTGTGTAGAATTTTTTGCAGGGTTTGTGGGCCACTGTGATGCCTAGTGGTTCCAACAGCCTACACAAAACTCCAGTAAAGAACCAAGATTGTAAATATGTTAGCAGGCGCCCAATATGTTAGCATGCTGTTAAATCGAACTACATATTTGACTGGGATAATACTGAAAACAGCAAAAAAGCCAGAGCATTCCTAGAAGCTTGGCAGTCAAATAAATGGAACATTAACAGATCCAGTGAACTGGATACCATCTACCATCCAGTGAAGTGCCTGAATCAAAACCTCCTCAAGGCTAAGACGGGGAGAACCAATAAAAATGAAGAAAACAACATTCCCATCAACCAATTGATTGTCCCCTCACAGAAAACATCCAATCACCAACTAATCCCCCAGAATGCAAAGTACAAATACCACAAGGCAGCCTTGCCTCCTCTTCATACTCCTTGCACTGAAGAAGCCTGGTGGAAACTCGGGGCGAAACGTCTGCAGAAAACTTCATTAGTGCCTCAGAGCATGAAGAATTTGAGTACAAGGTATGTACATCAAACCTGGGCCGCCTCTGTTCCAAGAAATTCATTTTCCAAATGAGTTTTAGGAACCTTTCTGACACTGGAGAGCAGTGGTTTAGGTCCATTACAGTCATTTGAGATGTGGTAAGCACACTTTTGAGGATTACAGTATTCTGAATTTTTTTTTTTTTAAAGAAAATGCCCTTACAACTCTGGACACCTAGAAACAACTGGACCTGTACTCTTCTAGATACTCAACCTGCAGAGACATTTGCATTAACTCATCCTATCATTCTATTCCAGGGTGCACAGAGTAATGTTACACCACTTTTAGATAGTAACCCTGCCACATTGCCAAATTCTGCATAGCAGTGCTCAAAATCCATCAGATGATGACTTTGACTTGTGCTTGAGACTCCACATTATAAATTAGGTTCAGTGTGCACCTAGCTTTCAATATTAGTTTGTTCTGTAATGTAATAGATAAGAGTCTGTCACATACTACATACGTGGGACATTTTATTTTCCCTACTCACTTCTCATGCTTCTCATGCTCCTATGCCTCCTTTTACATTCTCACGCTTGATATTAACCTTTATACTTTTTACACACACACACACACACACACACACATATTCATAATTTATTTCTATTATATTTTCATGGGTTTGCCCCCCACAATGTCTATATCCCATCCTTTAAGCTGGTGTATAAGCAGAGTAAAGATTTGATTTAATAGGTAGCTACTGCAGAAATGTTTCCTTAGGGTAATCACTCCCTAGAAATCTAAGGTTGTTCTCCATTGCTTGGTTGTGCCAGGTGCCAAAAAGTGCCTTATCTGCGGTTTGCACAAATCTTCAACAAGTAGAAGGGGGTTACTTTCAAGGAAACTGTCTCTTTGGGGGCGGGGGGATAATAATGCTTGCGGTAAAAGGAATGAAGGCTTGCAGACAGTGATCCAGAAGGCTGCAGCTGCTTTTGTCTATTCAGGGCAGAGAGAAGACAGCTGTGGGTTGGAACTAAACATTTTTCACCATTTGGCCTAATTATCCTTATAATGTGATATAGAAGGTATGCAAGAATGGGAACACTGCTTTTATATTGAGGAAGGAAGGAAAATGGTTAGGCAAAGCTATCAGAAATGTATAGTAGATTGTTTCCATTTGATTTTGAATGTGCTTTTGTCTTTATAGTCGTCCAGAGTCAGACGCTCGGTTTCCTCCTGGGGTGACTGTGGAGAAAGTGGCTATGTTGGAATAGGTTATTTCAACAAATAAACATTGTTGTAGACTCTCTCTTTTTGCTCAGTGCCAAACCTTGGGTTGCCCGTCTTATAAGCTGTGTCAAGGCTGTGCAACTGAAACATGCACATTCTTTTGGCACTGTTCACTGTCCCCCATTTGGCAGTCAGAGAGTTTAAGAATGCTTTGCAGCTGCAACAATAAAAGGCCCAGGCAGGAGAGCCCTGGATTTTTACTGGGTTGTTTTTTTAAAAAAAGATAGCTTGATTTGTACCATTCTCTGCAGATCTTCAAGTTACTTTTTCTTTGGTACCTCCAGGCTGTGGAAGAATAATGCTTTCACTCTGGGACTATTTCTATTTTTCTTTCTGGATTTTGCAAGGCCAGATATTAGCACTTCTGAAATCTGCAATAGGGCCACAGGTCTGAACCTTAGAAAGTTTGCAAATAATTACGAGTTATGATTTGAGATAATGATTCTTTTTAATAGACACAGAAGGTTAAGGTTCCTTATTAAAATGGTGAGAAGGATTGCATCAAAGTTAGTTTCAAATGAACTTGCAAGTAGATAAAATGTAAAACATTTAAATTCTTACAGAATATTGGTTATAAATGTTTTGCATTTGTAATGTTTAAACGATGGCAAGAGGGAACCATCTCCACTTATTTAGTGCTAAATTGCTTTCCACCGCCTCAAATGAGTAATTGACCCTCCTTCTTCACATCTCTTTCAATGGAGGATTTAAAAAAAAAATCTATTGGGCTCAGAAAAAAAGTGGACAAATATTAAAACTTGTTAAGTATTTGGCAACCTTTTAAAAAGTAGAAAAACTCTCCTTAACTTGAATTTGGAGTTCATGATAGAATTTTAAAGCACGTGAAAATAGGAGAAAGACTTTTTGGTTTAATAAAGCTGGTTCCCCTACATTTAAGTCCAAGATTGCTCCACTGTACGCATATCTCTAAGTAGGGATCAAAGACTCTAAGAAAATACAAATGGATATTGAAAAAGAAAGTACAGTACTCAAATTAAGATTATACATGAAGTCAGATTTTTTTTATTCTATATGGCTAAGGAAATTGTTAGATGGAATCTGATGAGATAACCCAATGCTATTTTCATTCCCACTCCTTAAGTATTTATTACGTTTACAAACTACTCTTTCTTCTAAAAGGATGAACACAGTTTTCATTTGTCTGAACTGATACAGGATTTCTTGCTTGAGCTAGATTTGAACTAGAAGACCTCCAAGGTCCTTGCCAGTTCTGTTATTCTGACACAGTTTTCCATTTTCGTAGTATAGATATCACTACAAAATGTTACTTCTTTTAAAGGCCTGAACAAGATCCTTTAAGAAAATATAATTATTTTTGAAAATTAGCCATAGGCTGTCTTCTGAAACTGAATTAATGCTGGTTTATGATTTATATCATACATTTCTGATACGTCAGGCTGGCAGTTTTAACACAGATAAGTACTAATGTTCATGTACTTTCCAAATAATATTATAACAGCATTAGTCTTTTTAAAATCTAAATTACAGTAAATGTACTTAAAGCAAACATCTTTAAGATAAGTTGATTTAGTGTTACCGAATATTGAATTACTTTTTGGCTCACATGATGGTATGTCTAGTTATATTCAAGGACACACTGACCTAGATAAGATTTAAGAATTAATATCCTATCCAAAGTATATTTTTATCTTCTTCCCAGACTGTGAACTTTGCTTAGGGGGGAAGTGATTAGAGAAATGGAGTTAAATAAAAGAATGTTTAGCTTAGTTTATATTCAGATTTTAACAGAAACTTTACATTTTATGGAGTCTAATGGCTGTGAACATCCAGTCTCTTTTTTTACTTTATTCTAAAACATTTATTTTTCCTGGAAACAATAAAACAGAATGCTGGTAGTACATTCTAAACAATAAACAATTTTATTTGGTGTGTCCCCCTCCTCCAGAAACCATCACCGAACCCCACCATTCTGAATAATTTTTGTCCAGTCTCTCATCTTCCCTTTTTAGGAAAGGTGGTTAAGAAGATGGTGGCCTTGCAACTCCAGAAGATCCTGGATAAATTGGATTACCTGGACTCTTTTCAGTCAGGTTTGTGCCAGTGGTGGGTTGCCCCCCGGTTCGGACTGGTTTGCAAGAACTGGTAGTAAAACTGGTGGGAGACCCTGCCCACTGCCCCTGATGTCGTCATCGGCGATCTGCGCAGAAGCAAGGCACAAGCGAAGTGAGCACACCCGCGCGATCCCGTTGCTAACCGGTAGTAAAGGTAAGTAGAACCCACCCCTGGTTTGTGCTCCAGATATGGAACAGAAACAGCATTGATTGCACTTTCAAATGATCACTGGGAAGAGCAGGATGGAAGTCTGCCTCCATCCTTGCTCTTCTTGACCTCTCTCGCCAGCTTTCAATATCATCAACCATGGTATCCTTTTGAGTCAATTTATAGAGCTGGCAGTAGATTGTACAATAGTATGCCACCTCATCCCCTTCTTCAGAGACTGGTCCCAATTGATGTTGATAGGGAGTAAGAGGTCCAGTTCATGGCTCCTGCTTTGCGGGGTGCCACATGGCTTAGATGCTCTCTCTGCTCCTTTTTAGCATCTACATTAAATCATGGCTGAGATCATCCATCAGCATGAGATAAGGTATCATTGGTATGCTGACGATAATCAGCTATATATCTCTGTCCCAGGTTAAGTACCGGTAAGTGATGCTGGGGATGTTCTCTCATGGTGCTTGAAGGCTGTGGGGATCTGGATGGGGGATCAATTCAATTCAGACAAAACTTAATAAGACACAATAGCTATCCTTCTGCATCTGAGAGTACACCTGGATGGTGTTGCAGTACCCCAGACAGACCCAATTTGGTAGTGTTCCTGGACTGAGGACTCCTGCTAGAAAAACAAGTTGCAGTTTGTCTAAGAGGGCTTTGCTCAACTTTATGTTGTTTGGCGATTATGACCTTTCCTGGATATGGAGATTCTTCACTTAGTCACTCATGCCTTGGTCAACTCCTGTCTGGACTATTGCAATTCACCCTACTGGTACATAAGCTGGCTACATGAGCATTCTTGAGTGCCCCAAGAGTAGTGCATATAATACTTCTGCTGTGTGAACCGCACTGAGTGCTAGTTTGGTTCCGAGTCCAATCCAACATATTGGTTCTAACCTTTAAAGCCCCAAATCGCAAGGGGCCAGGTTACTTGCAGAACTGTTTTCACTGCATTACATCAGCCCATCCAACCCGGTGAGGCAGGGAAAATACATTGCAGACACCATCAGTTAAAGAATATAAAGAATTTTGACTGACAGGATCAATGACAAGAGCTTTCTCCGCTCTTTGGAACATTCCCTCTATAGTGGTGAGGCAGGGCCCTGCTCGCCTGGCCTTTTGGAAATGTCTGAAGGCATTGACAGAGGAGCACATAGCTTTGTGGTTGATTAGCACATTAAAGGCCTCCCCATCTTTTTAACTTTCATCATTTTAATTATTCTATTTTGTTTTGATTACCTCTTAATGTAATATTTATATGCTTTTTATGATTTAATTGTACACACTTCACATTCTGTGAGTGTGATGGTCAGTTTTTAAGTTTATTATGTAAATAAATAAATAAATAAAATTTCTTTTCCTATATTTCTCTTCACTATAAAAGAGGCAGTTTTCTGAGATCACACCAAAATTCTTCGGAAAACTGGTTAGGTTCTTTTTAATTACAAAGTTCCAAACCCTTTAGCCTGTCATTACTAATTTTTTTTATGACATATTTTATTAAGATATAACAATTTTTTAAAAAATTAAGCAAAATCCTATAAATGTTTGCTTGGAATTATGACCTTTGAATTAAGTGTGACCTATAGCTCTTGCTTAACAATCATTTATTCTGTGGCTGTTTGCAGTTACAATGCTGCTGAGCTAATGGCACAATGGCAGCTGCTTGTGCACCCTCTCACACCAAGCAGCAGCCACCCCCAGCCTACATGCACTTGAGCCAGACTACCACAACCACTTATAGGCCTGCCTGCAAATAACCGGGACTTGCAACTTCCTGGCAGCTTCTCCATTGACTTTACTTGTTGAAAGCCGGCCGGAAGTCTCAAGGAGGTCTTACTTAACGACCCACAATCCTCACTTAATGACGGCAATGGAAACTGTTGAGATTGCCATTGCTAAATGAGGCAGTCACATGACATCATATTTTACATGTGCTTCACAATGGGAATTCCCGTTCCAATTACTGTTTTAACCAAGAACCAGCCATGTTTGATGCTTACAAAGCTGTATGCGGTAGAGGGAAAATACCATATTTTTCAGTAAGACACACCATTTTCCCCCCTAAAAGAGGCTGAAAATTTGAGTGCGTCTTATACTCCGAATGTAGCTTTTCGAAGCTTTTTTCCAGCCCTAACGAGGTGCTAACGAGGCATTAGCGAGCGATCTTCCCAGCTTTGCCTGCTCCCTCAACTCTCGGCTGTGCTTTAACAAGGCGCTAGGGAGTGAAGCAATCTCCATGCTTTGCCCTGACTCTCAGAGCTGTTCTTCAGAAGCTTTTTTTCAGCCCTAACTAGGCGCTAGCCGAGTGAAGTGATCTCTCCCCCCCCCCCCCCGTGCTTTGCCTGCTTTTCTCATTGCTGCTTCCTCTCAGCTGTGCCTTAGAAGCTGTTTTTTATCTCCAAGCAGGGGATAAAAAACCAGCAAACTAATGTGCTGAAGCTGACCAGACTAAGGATGCAAGCCAGATGAATACCTGGTATGCAGATTTTTTCCCCCTATTTTCCTCCCCAAAAACTAAGCTGCGTCTTATACTCCGAAAAATACGGAAGGTGATTTTTTTTTTTTTAATCTCATAATATTAGTACATGGAAGTCTTCTAATAAAATCAGTGGAAATTAGGTACAGGGTAGAACAAGTGAAAATATTTCTTCACAAAACACATAATTAGCACCACCACAGCTAATCATGATGGCCATTATCAGTGCCTGCCCAAGACACTTTTCTGCCTGAATTCCAGATGAGAATTCCTGCCTCTCAGGGGTCTGCTTATGTTGTAATCATACCACTTCATTAAGACCGGACTTCCTGCATTCCTTTATCCTGCCCCACTACAGAGCAATGATCACATTGCAATTCCATTCTATCTGAGGACTTGGGCTTTTAAAATTCACCAACAATTACCACATGAGAAAAACTTCTACACAAAAACAGAACCTTAATGTTGTATACTTCTATGTGGGTTTTATTATTGATGCCACTATAATTTCTAGTATGGCCCTTTCCCCCTAATACAGATAGTGACTTACATGTGTCCGAGAACCAGGAGGTTTATTTGAGTGTTGAATCCAATACAGATAGTCCTCAATTTATGACCACAATTTATGAGCTCAAAATTTATGTTGCTAAGTGAGACATTTGTTAAGTGAGTTTTGCCCCATTTTACAACCTTTCTTGCTACAGTTGTTAAGTGAATCATTACAGTTGTTAAGTTAGTAACAGGGTTGTTAAGGGAATCTGGCTTCCCCATTGACTTTGCTTGACAGGAGATCACAAAAGTTGATCACATGACCCTGGGACATTGCAACCGTCATAAATATGAACCAATTTCCAAGCATCTGAATTTTGATCACATGACCATGGAGATGCGGCAGTGGTCGTAAGTGTGAAAAATGGCCATAAGTCATTTTTTTCAGTGCCATTGTTAACTTTGAACAGTCACCAAACAAAATGTTGTAAGTTGAGGACTACCTGTATATTAATCACTGCTTCATATTTATTTATATTGATTTTCTTCACTTTTTTCCCAATATGCTGACTGAGCTGAGGCTATGCAAGCCATACAGAACTGATATGCTAATGATTCCTATTTTAGGCATTTTTTTTAATCGAACAACTCATATGAATGAAGGCATTCATTCAGGCGGGCTGTCTATTTAAGTGGTTTTTAAATTGGAGTTTTAACTTGGGGTTTTAAATTTTGGCCAAAACTGTTTAATTGATTTTAATTATTTTTAATGATGATGTCTGTATATTTATGTTTTAAAATTGGCTGTACACCGCCCCGAGTCCTTCGGGAGAAGGGCGGTATATAAATAAAATCAACATAACATAACATAACATAACATAAGATACTTAGGAGTTGAAAAAAAACCCTGCATTTGCAAGATTTCAACTTACTGGAGAGAATTTACTTCATCCGTTAATATTTTGGAGCATATAACATTAAATTGCACGTTCTTGTCTGATTTACCTATTGATCAGATTACATATTCATGGTAATTTTGAAATTATTGTTACATTAAACACTGGTAATGTAGAAGTTTTGAATGTACTTTTCATCAGGCCAGTATGCTGTTTCCTTTATTTACATTGATGTTTTATATTACTCTTAATAGATGTTTTGGTTTAGTTTAGCAGGTAGCTTAGCAGAGTTTTCCTCCTGTGGTTCTTTAGATTTAACCACTATATTTCATATTTTTTAGAATCAGCCTTTGAATAGATATCTGCTTTTATGGTTCACAGGTCTTTTTAATTTATTGCTCTATTTAATGTGGTGAAATCTGTCTTAAATATGTTTCAGTTTTGATTTGACACTTCTGAAATCTTTCACATGTCTCCTACAAGCGTTGCATTTATTGGTTGTAATGTTAAGCTAACATTTAAAGCAGAAAGAGGTAACTCCTTGCGCCTGAGAGGTTTTTCTTTTTAAATGTCTCTTTGGGGCAATAGTGAGTTTCAATTTTTTTTACTAACGGTTCTGTGGGTGTGGCTTGGTGGGTGTGGCTTGGTGGGCGTGGCAGGGGAAGGATACTGTAAAATCTCCATTCCCTCCCCAATCCAGGGAAAGGTTACTGCAAAATCCCCATTTCCTCCCGATCAGTTGGAACTTGGAAGGCGGAGAATAGATGGGGGCGGGGCCAGTCAGAATTTTTACTACCAGTTCTCTGAACTACTCAAAATTTCCACTACCGGTTCTCCAGAACTGGTCAGAACCTGCTGAAAGCCACCTCTGCTTTGGGGGTGTATGATGCTTTATGTTTTTGAAGGAAGAGTGATTGGTCTTTGAAAAGTGCAAAAGAAGTATGTCAAACAGGAAAATCTTAATGCACGGATAACTCTCCTGCTTTATAGAAGCTGTATCTACTGCTTTAAACCTTTTGCATAGAAAAACATATACTGTATTTTTCGGAGTATAAGACGCACCGGAGTGTAAGACACACCTACTTTTTTTGGTGAGGAAAAGAAGAAAAAGAAATCTCCCTCTGCCTCTGAGCAATTTTGCCTCGTTGCAGCAAACAGCAAATAGCCTGCTTTACTTTCATTTTCGTTTTCAGCATAGCTTGATTAGCACAAGGAAAAAAAAAATCTGCTCCAGCAATTTACCTCTTTGCAGCAAGCAGCAGAGTCCTGCCAAAACAGCTGAGAGCAAATCAGCTGAGAGTCGGGAGGCCGATCCAATCAACTTGTGCTAATTAGGCTGTGCTGAAGCTGAAAGGAGCTGTTTTTTCTTGCTGTTTGCTTGCAAGGATGTAACTGCTGCGAGGCAGAGGCCAAAGGGTGCGGGCCAGTAGGTGGGCAGGGCTACATTCGGTGTATTAGACGCGCCTAAATTTTCACCCCCTTTTAGGGGGGGGAAAGGTGCATCTTATACTCCAAAAAATACGGTAATAAAACCAGAAATATTTAGAAAACCCTTATTTTCTTCCTCTCCTTGCACAGCCATAGCACAAAATTGGAAGAATCTGTTTTATTTCAGAATTTTCATATCAACCAAACCTGAAAAGTTAACTAAGGTTGGTGAAAACAAGTTAGCTTTATCACTGGCCATCTGAAATGGACTTGTTTCCACTAATTATAATTAAAATTAGCCATAATTTGCTTGAGTTTTAGTGTAGAAACTGTGGACATCTAAGACAGAAATCGAAGCTTCTGGGCTCTTGCTCATAGCCAGGTTGACAGAGGGATGGAAGACACATGTAAACTTGGCAAGAGATTAGGTTCATTATAAAGACTATATTATAGTTTAGCATTATGTTTGAGCCAGGCAGTTATTGCCTCTGAAGATGATTATTATTCAATATAAAGATCTCTTCCATCTGTTCTTCATAATAGCATATTTCTCATTCTTTTAGCATCAAGTATAGATGTATCGATTTAATGTAGTCAAAATCCAGAGTATGTTATATAAACATAACTGACTTTTCCCAAGTAATACCACACATTACTTGTCTCTTTGTTTAGTTAAGGTCTTCAGTGACAAGCACAATTACTCTGTAGACTTTAGAAAAGTCCAGTGTAAATAGAAAATGGATAAAATTTTTGAAAATTGTACTTATATTAAAAGTTCACCAACTGGCCAATCACAGCCTCTTGGTATTTTTATCTTAAAATCTCTCTCTCTCTCTCCCTCTCTCTCCCTCTCTCTCTCTCTCTCTCTCTCCCCATCCCTCTTTCCCTCCCTCCCGCTCCCCATCTCCCTTTCTCTCTCTCCCTCTTCCTCCCTTTTATATTTTAATATTCGTGACCTATTGAATCCCCCAAGTTTAACATTTTTAAGTGTGTGCACATTTTATGGAGTACCACTAATTTTGCCAACAAAAATAGCCCCCCCCCCAAAAAAAAACATGATTAAATCTCTTCTGCTTTTTTTAAAAAATAATACATTTGGATTCCTTCACCTTTTATTTCTTTAATTTACAGTCAATGTGGTTCCATTCAAAAGCTTTTCTTTTTGACTATAAAGCTAATTGGCTTTTTAAAGTAAAGTTGAATGTTTTTTAAAATTATATTATGTAACTACAGGATAAGGAGCTATTATAGAAAATACAAAAACAAATAAGCAGTGCACTGAAGGTAAGAATATATTTGTAATGGATTAAGAAGGGATTAGCTAAGGAGAATATCTTTTTAACATTATATTGGGTAGCATGTCTTCAAACACTCAATTGTGTTGTCCTAGATCTCCTATATATTATTTACATATATACACAACTTTGTGTGTGTGTGTGTGAGAGAGAGAGATTGGGTGCCTGTGTCATAAAAAGTAATATTTTCAATCTTAATTATGTTTAAGGATATATTTGCATCTGATAACCAAAATACCTTGCTGTTATCTCAGTGTTCTGTAAGATACTACAATGAAGTAAATGTATGCAGAACACATTAAAAGGTCCATGTAGAAATTACTTGGGCTTGAATTTTGTATCTGATTAGTTTATCAGCTCTTACAAAGCGCATAATCTCTAATGTAGCTTTTCCTTAAATAACAACTACGGTACATAATGGATAGCACATGTTTGGTAATGAATAAATGAATGAGAATCTGTCCAAAGGGACAATAGATATATTTATCCAACAACACTAGAAAAGATATGAAGTGAATTGTAATATTTTCAGATTAGAGTGCTAGTACTCTTCTGTAAAGTTAACCAGTAACCATAGATTAAGATAAACAATTCTGTGTCTTTTTCTTATTATGCAGGTAACTGATATTCAGATCAATCAGGCAAAGTCTTGCCAATCTGCTAATCCAATCTGCACATATGGAGAAATTCCAATGGTTGATGGTCCCCTCCCTTTCTGAAGTTCATGTGATGTAAACCAAACTTTCCTGCTTGAACCGCCCCGCCCCTCCCCCTTTGGAATACCATCTCTTTGGAGTTCATGATGGTCTCAATCCTGCCTACTTTCTATAACGAAGTTAAAACCATTTTGTTTGAATATGCTTTTGGTCCACTGCTGTTCTTAGATGCTTTATGCATGTGTATTATTTATTGTGGGAGGGGTTGGGCCGAATGCTTTATGTTACCCATCCACAGTATAACAGGATTAGGACAGAATATAGAACAGAACAGAATAACAGAGTTGGAAGAGACCTTAGAGATTTTCTAGTCCAACCCCCTGCTGAACCAGGAGACCCTATACCCATGATGGCGAACCTATGGCACATGTGCCACAGGTGGCACACGTAGCCATATCAGTGGGCATGCCAGTTCAACTCTGGTGCGCATGTGCACACCGGCCAGCTGATTTTCAGGCCTTCTGGGCCCACCAGAAGTAATGAAACAGGCTGTTTCCTGCCTCCAGCCTAGGGGGGGAGGCCCGTTTTTCTTTCTCACCTGGCTCCAGATCCTCTATGTACATCTGGGGAGGGCAAAAACATCCTTTCTCACTCCCCGTGGGACAGGAAGTGACATTCGTTGGCTGTCCCCAGCCTCCAGAGACTGTTCCATTGATTTCATTATTCTCACTATTTTGCATCAAAAATTATAGTGATTTCTATCCCTGGTTGAAAAAGGATTAAGTGTAATTAGAATAATTGAAAGATTGTGTGTTTATTAACTCTAATTCCAGTTCAGATACTGAAATGCCTTATTTTGTATTGAATGCAAAAAATGTTATTTCATTTGGTTCAAATAAAGTTGTGTTACTTTCCTTTTCTGTTCCATTTTATTTCCAAGTCCCTTTCGTTTTTTTCCATAAACAATTGCCATAAACTATTATTTAGTTTTGAAATGGGCATATTCCTGATCAGCTGAGTTTAATATGTAGTTTATAGAATTTTCCAGAAGTAATAGAATTTCTTAGTTACTAAGTATCAGGAATAAAATACCAGAACATGTATTACCTGTAGTCCCTATTTGGGGTAGAGTTGGGGCAACTGGATGGAGCTGAGCATTTATTGGCCAGATCCCTTCCTAATGTCCACAAGCAGATATTTGAATGAAATTGAGGCTGCTTTAGTGGTTGCTTCAGTGCTACTGGCTTCTGCTATACTGCTGGGCTCTACTGCGATCACATGATCTTCATTTTCAATGTGTTGTGACATTTTCCCAGCCAGTCTTGCAATCCCTCACACCCTCCCACATTTGGCGGCAGCCACTTACCTGCCTGCTAGAAAGGAAGGGAGGGAAAGAAGGGAGAGAGGAACAGGGAGGAAGGAACATACAGGTATCTTTCTCAACCCATGCCACGTTCCCCATGCATCTTCCTCAATCCATGTGGCATCACTTGGGCACCTCCACACACATCCTTTCTGATTTGCACCACCCTGCATGCATATTGCCTGACTTGCATGGCACCTCTTGCATATATTCAGGCACCCTTCTTCAGGCATATGCCTCCCACCCACCATCTCCAACTGGTGCAAAACCTCTTTCACACATACCCCTGCAATCCCCATGCACTCTTGACACATTCCGCCTCATACACAACCCCATGACTGCCCCACACCCTTGATCCATGCTCACCTCCATGTGCCCCCTCCCAATCCACACAGCACTTCTCTCACATCTTGTTCTGCCCCAACTCTGGATTCCCAAGGATATAGACACACACCAATGGTCCTTATCAAATTTATTAAGTAACAAGAATAAACCAAAGTCCAGCAAAGGTTGGCAACCAGCCCAGAAAGCAAGATAAGACTGTTCCAAAAATGCTCTGATGATAATTACAAGTTGTTTCCAGCAAGAAACTTACTAACCGTGTGTGATTTAAATAGGCTAAGAGAGTGGCCAATTATCCTCAAGCCTTACTCTCAAGGAGACCTCCTCCTCCTGAGTAGCCACTCCTGCCTTTTGGCAGCCCTGTGTGCTCGAGCATTGAGAAGAGGCTCCTCTACTTCGCTCTCTCCACTTGAAAGAGCCTCTGGAGGTTCTGAAGGCCCTGGCTGAGTCTCTGCCTCTGGCACCACATCCTCTTCAGCCTCCTCGCTGTCTGACGTGAACGCCGGCTGCGCAGGCTGCTGGCGCGACACCACACCAGCCTCCTCGTTGTCGGGATCAGCCATGATCTACGCAGGCCGCTGGCGGGCCACAACACATCTCTGGGCATTCCTCCTTACCTACCTGTAAGCCTTCCCTGACTTCATGCAGCATCATTGGTGTACTCTCCACCCTTCCCAACTCATACGGCATCTCCTGTATATCCTTACGTACCATTCCTGACCCACACAGCACCTCTACATACTATTTCTGACCCACACTCCCTTAATCCCTTCCCCACTTGGCAGCAGCCACTTATCTGCCTGCTGGCCTTGGATTTGCAACTTCATGGTGGCTTCTGCACTGACTTTCTCAGTGCAGAAGCCACCAGGAATTCGAGGGAGTGAGGGAGTGAGGGAGGAAGGATGGATTTCTGATGCTCCCACAAGGAGGCCAGCAGGAAGTCAGAAGTTGCTTCTGTTCCTGCTGCTTTTTTGTCCTGCTCTATTTCTCTATTTAGATAAGGAAACATCTCTGAAATGATAACCCTCTGGGGCATGAGATGTCTAGTGTAAAATTATAAATGTCCATCTTCATCTTTAGGACTATCAGCCTTACAAGTCTTTTTAAATATAGCTTGTTTCTCCCAAGTCTGCTAATTAGGAAGCTGGAATAGGAGTTAATTTAAATTCAAATTTAATTTAATTTAAAATTACTATCACTCCATGGGTACTTCCACCACTTTTCATACTGCATTGGGGTCAACCTAATATTTGCTTAGAATTACTGGTGGGTTCTCCTTCTCACTAGCTTTCATGTGGATTGCTTCCCACTAGTTTTCTTTGTGGGCATTTTGTGGGCACAAAAGCAGCCATTGCAAGATACTTAGACATTCTGTGTTGTTTTAATGTTGCTGATATACATAGGTGAGTGTTCTGACTGGGGAAAGAAAAGCTGGATCATTCAATTTCGATAACAGAAGTTCTTAACCTAGATTTTTGATGGTTTATAAATTATGTTTATGCTATTTTTCAAATATATTTCAGGTAGTCTTCAAATTACAACTGGTCACTTAGTGAACATATGAAGCTGCAATGGACCTTCCCAAGGATACTTACGACCCAGATCTGACGTTCCAATGGCCGAGTCCACCCAGCACAGTTACATGATCATATTTTGGATCCTTGGCATCCAGCCTGAATTTAGGGCAATTTATAGTATCCCACAGTCATGTGACAGTGATTTTTGACATTTTTTGTTGTAAACCAGTGTTTATTTCTTTTTTCTGGCAAAAAATGCCCTTTGTGGACAATGAATTCACTTAAGAACACCAGCATTTGCTTATCAACCATTGCAAAAATTGGATGTTGTCATGTGGTAGGCTGCTTAATGATTTACGACCATAATTCCAAGCTCAATTATGGTTGTAAGTGGACTACTCACTATACTGTATTATATTTTAGTATGAATGGTGTCCTTTGTAATACAATTTATATCTTTGTATTTCTTTATGCATTTAAATGTATGCTTTCTGAGAAGAGTTCTGTAGGTTTCACAAGATCCTCAAAGAGACTCATGGAACAAAAATGTTAAGAACCCCTATGCTAGAATATTATTTTACATTACCAAATGGTCCTGATGTTTGTGGCTATGGGTGATAAGTTCTGCCTTTCTGACAATTGATCTATGGTATTAGTTGTATTGAAAAAAGTGCTGTGGATGCTAAATGGATGACTTCATCATGGGACCTGTTGAATGATGCTATCGTATATAGCTTATGTAGGAATGTTATTGGTAGAGATGTCATTAGTGAATGGCAACAGTGTTGCTGCAGAACCTGTGAAAGTATATTTTGTTGCCGTCTTTTCTGTTGAATCTGTTTTCCTTTTGATGTTCCTGGAGAAGACTGTTTCCTGTTACACTACCACAAGCTTAAATGCAGCAGTTCATATCTCATCTCAGCATTGCTCTGCCCTTTGGAAATGTCTGTAATCTAATTCTGTAATCTACTTCTGCTCAAAGAAGTGAAGCATGTATTTTTTTTGAAGAAATGCCAAAGAAGTTAAAACCGGCATTTGTTGAGTGTGACTGTCTGAAAAAGAACTGTATGTAATGTAATGCCAAAGATAATTTGAGGCAGATTTAAGGATAGACAGATAGAATGCAGTACTGATTTTTAGTTATATTTTTAAACATACATACACACATGTGTATGTTGTCATTGGGAGAAAAACAAAATTTCAACTCAATCTCCCTTACTTTTTTTAGTTTTTGCTAAATGCATTAGCTGTCAGGTTAGGCAATTAATAATTTATCCAGACATAGAGGACTGAAAAAGAGGTTTAAATAATGTAGCCATATTACTTCCATATGTTAAATTAACTATTCTGACGCATTTTTACAAGGTCAAGAACTCAATGTACTCAATGCTAGGTGAGTTAGCCATCTATTCGGCTGGAAAAATATATGTGTTGAGTTGATGTTGGTAGCCTGCCACGAAATCACATCTAGCATCTCAGTCATGGTACAGTACAGACACAACAGGAAATAAGATTATTTTGGAACCTTACTTCCAATCAAATGTTTGTAAAATGTAAATTATTTATATTTTGCAATGTTTTTAGTTCCAGAGTTGACTATAACAAAAAGTCATTTGGTCTTTAATATAATAAAAGAAAGTTTGCAGAGGGAGAAAGAAAATTCTTTCTATTTAGAGGAATA
This sequence comes from Pituophis catenifer annectens, assembly GCF_029215685.1. Classification (NCBI taxonomy): domain Eukaryota; kingdom Metazoa; phylum Chordata; class Lepidosauria; order Squamata; family Colubridae; genus Pituophis; species Pituophis catenifer. Next base: position 239,482,783 of record NW_027256882.1, read on the forward strand.
ACTACATTATCTATTCACTCTTAGAAATAGTGAAACTTTCTCCTCTTGAACCACAAGACTTAAAATGGTCATGCCTACTTATGTTTCATCATTTATCTGTAATATCCATTTCACTTTTCATTTTCAGAATGATCCGAAAGCAAAAGATGCAAAATAAAACAATAAATGTCAATACATTTTTAAAGAACAGTAAAAAAAACAAAAGTTTAAGCAGTGCAGATTCAAACAACAGTGGGAGCACACAAATGTATCTTAAACTGGCAATGAAGATTTGTAACAACAGAGCAAAATAGAAAAATCCTGGTGCATTTAAAATTCCTAGCCTCTTATTTTTCCTCAGGGTTTTCTGGAATCATCAGGCAAGTTGGACTAATCATATGATACCGTAGTTGCAGGAAATTCTGGATGAAAAAGAAAAACTTTACTGCTGATTTAAGTAGATTAATCTCTTTCAGCATAGGAGGAGCAGCAGCAGCCCTGGATTAAGGAAAATAAGCATGTGCTTAAGGAACTATGGGAAACAGGGCACCACAGAGTTTTCCCCCAAGCTATCCTGCAGTAACTCTTTCACAGCCACACCCAGCTTTAATTTTCAGCATTTGCTGAATCTTAATGGCTTGTCAGTTACATAATGGCTGAGAGGCACCATTGTTGGGCTGAGTTTAGGGCATCAGTTGGCTTTAATCCTGCCATAAGGGGGAGTGATCTCTCTCTCATCACATGTTGTAACCTAGGCTTCCTGAATCATTAAAACACATGAGTAGTCCCCAAAACCTCTTTTATTGCAACAGCTGTGAATTACGTTCATTCACAGCTGAGTCCCAATTAGTTGCAAAAAGTCCTTGGGGAGAAGTCCTTTGGGATAATCACCAATCTTTATCTCCCTTGACACTCTGCCAAACTTGGCAAAGCCACACAGATTCCAGAATCAAACAGAGATGCCGACTGAGAACAGAATTAACAATGTTGCTTTCCTGCAAAGTGCCCAGTGCCTTTGCTCCTTTTTTAAGCCTTATGGGAGGGGCCAATCATCTCCAGGCCTTACTCCTGAGTCTTCCCTTTTGTTTTAACTGTTTCTGCCTTCTGGCAGCTCTGCGCATTTGCGCACTAGGAACAGGCTCCTCCTGTTCCTCTGCCTCTCTGCTGTCCTACTCTGGAGGCTCTGGAATCTGCGCATCACTCCCAGATGGCCCTGGCTCCATTTCTGCCTCCGATGCAGAGCCCTCGTCAGGGCCTTTCCCAGACTCCAGGACTGGCCCATATTCATTCCCAGCATCCTCAGTGTCCGACTCTGCTGCCAGCTCCACAGTATGCTGGCGGACCACAACATCACATTTATTGGCTAAAGTAAATTATACCACTTCCACTCTGTCAAATTTGTTTGATTTTTTGAGTCAAAATGGTTATAGTCTGATCTCACACAGAATCAGATGAAAACATCCAGGTTTCCTCCCATCAAAACTCTAAATAAACTTTGTTTTCGTCTGAGATGCAACAGAACACCTTCTATGTGTCTAACTCCCAAACTTCAGAATCACTTATCAACAGTGCTTCTTGGCTCTGGATTTAGCTTCATCTTATTTGTTCAGATTACAACTGTTCGGCCTTCATACAGTCTCTCTTGATCCAGATGGAGTTTATCACCATATGATTAGCCTAGATAATTTCAACAATCATTTGTATGGTCTATCCAGATTCATACAACCTTTCCCACTCTACTAAGAAAGCAGAAGCTTCCAATTACACTGAAAGGCTTAAATGGTTTATTCTGTCCTTAAAAAAAACCAAAATGTCAAAGCTTTCTTGACTGTAGAGTAATGGAGTCACTTTTATGGACAGTCATAAGTAACAGCAGATTAAACAACCTGAAGTCAGAAGACCTTCTGCAGTCTTCCAAAACTTTGGCTTCACCCCCAGGATTCCACTAAACGTTGCATCTGAGTTCCAATTTTTCTGTGATATACGGAAAAGTTATTAAATATCTTGGAAGTAATCGTATATAATATCATGTTGACTTTAGTTGATTTACATGAAAAATTAAATGAAATTTGTTTATTTTGCTGTTCCCCAGCCATGATTTGAAGTAAGCTTACCATTCATAGACAAAAATGGGACTTGTGACTGTTCTAGAATGCTGCCTTACGTAAATAACACATGAACACATAATACAGTATATACATATACATAATATTTTTATAGACACTGTTGTTAGTTTGTTTGATTATCATCAATAATCATTATATGCACAGTAAGAGTCATGTGTGCTATCAGGTGAAAAAGTCTCATGTGATAGCAGCATTTTAAGGGGTTTTAGATGCTAGACTTTGCATCCTAGTCCAGTTACCAATTGACCTTGGCACTCTCTATTTTCTTCTAAATGCTGTATTAGATGAAGAGACCTTAAAAGATATGAAGATAGAAATGAAATGAAGTTCTTGTTTATCTATCCAGAACAAGGGGATATTTCTACCCTAAGCTATTTATTTAGTATGTTTTGGATTAAACTAATCTAGTCCAATTATGTGTCAGTGGAAATGTGAATCAAGCTACTCTAGGAACTGGCTAGGCTTCTTTACATTTTTAACTGAGCCTTTGCCAGCCCTGGCTTATTGTATGGAGCAAGGCAAAGGCTGATCCAATATATCCAGCCATAAACATTTTTAGATGGCAACCTGCCAATATATTGTAGAACTGTTTCCCACCATTTTTTGGTCAAATCCTTGTTGTTCTTACAGAAATTTATAATAAGGGAACTTTATGTTCAATCTGGGGATAGTACAAATGTCACTGCAGTTTCTTTTCTTTGGCAACTATTAACATTTGAAGGAATCAAAATATTCATGTGAATCCCTTCTTACCCGTATGGGTATTTTCCTCAGTCTCATATCCTTTACCAGAGAGCTGAGAGTTTGATGGTTCTGTGTAGTATCTTAGCTGTTCCCAGCACTTCACTCTTCTGGATAGATAACTCTGGTGTTGTTCCGGGATATGTTAGAGTCACTCCCCCAGCTTAGGAGTCACAGCCCCAAGTGCTCCTACCACCCATGAACTACTTTAGCCTTTCCACCAACTTTCTGGTTCCTCCTTTAGACCCTGGTACTTCTCCAGCTTCTCCTACTCATTTGGCTGAGGTTGCTATTGCTATATCTATGACCACGTCTTCTACTCTTCTCTATTACCACAGTGTCTGGTTGATTGGCCGGTATTGCCTGATCATCTATATCGGGATGTCCCATAAAATCTTAGCCTTGTTATCCTCTATGATTTTCTATGGAATATCCCATCTGGACTTGGGAGGATGTAGCCCATACACTGTGCAGATGTTCCTATACACAATTCCAGCTACTTGGTTATGCCATTCAAAGTATGCTGTTCCAACTTTATCTTATACCCTGCCATATGTGTTGGATTGTCTTTGAGATCTAACTACATAGTCTGCACCTCGGGTCCTATCTAATGTGATTTACCCCTGCTTCTGTGGCTCTGGTGCTTAGTGTCTGTTCTTGTGTTGCTATGATCAGTGCCTCAGTGCTGTCTTTTAGTCCAGTTTTTTCCAGCAACTGATAGTATCTGCCTCCTCAACTATTTGTTGATGATATATCCCATGCAGGATTTTGTCTTGCCATGGCACTTCCTCTGCTTGATCTTTCTCTCATCTCTGCTGCCGCCTCAGGCATTGTCTCAGCAGCTTATCTTTGGGTACCAATTGCTCTCCAGATCTTCATATTCTTGATCCACTGTTGGTTGTCTGCTACTGTGGTGGTGACTGGTTCCTATTCTGGGAGATTGCTGTGGTCTGTTCTCAGGTCCTGCAACCATTTTGCATTGACGTTATGTGTCTTCTCTTTCTTTAATACTTTCTTCCAGTACTATTCAGTTTATGCTGTTGGTGGATCTACTGTTTTTTCTGCTTTGCACTGCAGTTGGTAGTACAGTTGGAGGGGTCATTGGAAAACAGGGCATTTATTTTCTTGGCCTGTAGTGTATCTTTTTAGCTTTGGTAACCAGCACCATGAGTCTTTATTTAGCAGACTTTAGATCTTCAGATGGTCAGGCTCTTATATTTTTTTTTCAATAACCAAATCTTATCTGTAATCTTCATTTCTGTAATTCCGCCAACTGTCTAACCTCTTTCCAAGTTGCCTTGATCTTAGCCCCCCTCCCTCTCTCTCTGTGTGTGTGTGTGTGTGTGTGTGTGTGTTGCTATGTACTTCTGTTCTTCTTGATCATGTAGCCAAGCACCTCCAGGATTACAGTGGTTATAACATATACCAGTTCATTGGTTGGAATTATGGTTGTAGTAGGGATTGTTGCCAAGGTGCTACTGGCATCTTCTAGTATACCAGCTAATGGTACTTTTCCACTGAGACTTGAAAATCCATCTCAACGGTTGACTGCAGCTAGTTTATTTATGATTTTAGTAAAACATTTTATTAGTAATACTTAAATAACACCTCAGCCTGGTATAGATAGACTACATATATTCCAACTTCAAGAGATCATCTACAGTTTGATCAGAAAGTGATTTTCCTGATAATTGGTTATAAAACCTTGAACAAAGCATTGCAGAAAAACATAAAAGCTTTAATTAAAAAGGAGAAATATAAATAAGTATATGGCAAAAACAGATGGCCAATTGTCAGGAAAGAACCTTATATAGATTCCCTAATGGGAACAGTCCCCGGCCTCCCAAACAAATCAATCCCATAAACAAATTACAGGAAGTCCTTGCTTAACAACCATTTGTTCAGCAACCATATAAAGTTATGATGGCACTGAACAAATGGTAGTTAAAACTGGTTCTCAGAATCACAGCTGTTGCAGTGCCCCTGCCAAGGCATAATCAAAATTTGGGCACTTGGCAGCCCACCCACACTTACAACTGTAGCACGCACTTCAATTTCCCCATCTTCCTGTCTCCTTTGCATGGCCTTCACAAGCCCTTGCCGAGGCTGTGTGGAGGCCTTGTGCGGTATTGTGAAGGCCTTGCAAAGGAACAGCAGCTGTCTCAGCCAAGTTCTGAGTCACAAGGTCTCACAAAGAGCCAGCAGCTGCCTCAGTGGGGTATAAGGATATAGGGAGACCTTGCATACTGCCATAGAGATCTCACAAGGCCTTAAAGAGGCCTGGCATGGTGTCACAGAGGCCTTGCATGGCCTCACAAAGGGCCAACAGATGCTTTAAGCAGGCTCTGCCTTGCAAAGACTTTATAAAGGGCCAGCAACTGCCTCAGTGAGCCACTGCCACAGGGAGGCCTTGCATATTGTCATGGAGATCTCATAAGGCCTTAGGGAGGCCTGGCATGATGTCACTGAGCCTTGCACTGCCTCACAAAGGCCCAGCAAATGCTTTAAGCAGGCTCTGCCTCGCAAAGACTTTATAAAGGACCAAGAGCTGCCTCAGTGAGCCACTGCCACAGGGACACCTTAGGGAGACCTGGCACCAGGGATGAAATCCAGCAGGTTCTGACAGGTTTGGGAGAACTGGTAGCAGAAATTTTGAGTAGTTCAGAGAACCGGCAAATACCACTTCTGGCTGGTCCCTGAGTGGGGTGGGAATGGAGATTTTGCAATATCCTTCCCCTGCCACGCCCACCAAGCCATGCCCACCAAGCCACACCACACCCACCAAGCCACGCCCACAGAACCGTAAAAGTAAAAAAATTTGAATTTCACCACTGCCTGGCATGGTGTCACAGAGGCCTCACATGGCCTCACACAGGGCTAGCAGAGGCCTCAGCCAGGCTTGCAATTACTTTATAAAGAGCCAAGAACTGCCTCAGTGAGACACTGCCAGAGAGAGACTTTGCCCTGTCATGGAAAACGTACATGGCATTAGGGAGGCCTGGCATTGTGTCACCCAGGCCTTGCATGGTCTCACCAAGGCCAGCAGCTGCCTCAGCTAGGCAGGACTTATCAGCAACGGGACGAAGAAGATAGCAAAGGTGAGTGGGTGACATTTGGAGTAGCCTGCAGTGCCGGAATGCAGGACAGCCAAAAGAGCAGAGGTGAGGAAAGATAGATGGGTTGGCAACATTGAAGCAGAGATTAGCACAGTAAGGCAGGAGAAGCATGTGATCCTCACCTTATGACACTACGGTGTTTCATTTTATTTCATTTTTGTACATGTAGGCCTTGTTTAACTCAGTCAGCCATTAATGCAGCTTCCAATTAATTTTTTATTTTATTATTTATTTGTATCCCGCCTTTATTATTTTTACAAACAACTAAACACACCTTCCTCCTATTTTCCCCACAGCAACAACCCTGTGAAGTGAGTTGGGCTGAGAGAGAGTGACTGGCCCGAGGTCACCCAGCTGGCTTTCATGCCTAAGGCAGGACTTGACATCACAGTCTTGGAGGCTGCATAATATTGTAACTGACTGAGGAGATGGTTGTTTCACAAATGCTATGCTAATGTTAAAACTGCCTCTCAGTTGTCACATTATAGGGGTTGTCAGTTTAAACAACAAACCCTACCCTTAGTGACTTGGTCATGTATGTTATGTGAACCAGGCCACTGCAGTTGATCAATGTTCACTAATTACTTATAAAGATTTGGTTCTTGTCTGTATACTTGTTTTTCAATAAGTCATCTCTATAGCTAGCTAGCTAGATTGGTAGACAAACAGATAAAGCTATTTTGGTTTTTAAAATGGTCTAAAAACTTTTTTATTGAGATGAGACCAATTTGTGTCCTACAAATGCTAAGATGAATTAATTTGTCTAATTAAAATTATTGTATTTTTTTTCAAAAAAAACAAAAACAAAAAAAAACCAGGGGTGAAATCCAGCAGGTTCTGACAGGTTCTAGAGAACCGGTAGTGGAAATTTTGAGTAGTTCGGAGAATTGGTAGTGGAAATTTTGAGTAGTTCGGAGAACCGGCAAATACCATGTCTGGCTAGCCCCAGAGTGGGGTGGGAACGGAGATTTTGCAATATCCTTCTCCTGGAGTGGGGAGGAAATGGGGATTTTGCAGTATCCTTCCCCTGGAGTGGGATGGGAATGGAGATTTTGCAGTATCCTTCCCCTGCCATGCCTACCAAGCCACGCCCACCAAGCCAGGCCACGCCCCAGAACCGATAATAAAAAAAAATGGATTTCACCACTGAAAAAACCCCTATCATTTGGGTGCTAATCTATTCTTCTAGTAGGAGGCTTAACTTCTAAAAATGAAACCTTTTGAAGCCAAACTGCCAGTCCTGATTGTGGTTGCTAAAAAAAAGCCTACCTATATTCAAGCAGAAATAGGAAAATAAGATTATTTTCAAGGAGGAAAATGCCCATTCAAGTAAGATTTCTGATGGCTGGGAGGTGGGCTGTTTGTTTCTATTCTGAAAAAAATGTTCCATTCTGGTAATGGGGCAACCAAGCTGTGTAGATAAATGCAGGTAAGTCCTAAATCTAAGCAACCTGAGTGAAATTTAATCGGAATCAAACTAGCTGGACTTGAAAACAAAGATAAACAGATCTTTGCTATATTATGTGGGTGGTAAAAGAGCGGGATTCATGCAGAGATTTTAAAAATAATTTAGGGTGCGCTTCCTAGAATACTAAAAAACCTATAAAAAGAATTTATTGTCCCTGGTACCAAAGGAGCAGTAGTACATAGCACTAAAATTTTAATAAAAAGTGTAGATTTTTGCTGCATTAAAATAACAATTCCATATGAAATACTTTATAGAAGAAAATATTAATGAGGAATAATTCCTTAGATGTTGTAGTCCCCCACTTTTTTTTACAAATTTTTGATGTACCAAAACACAAATAAATAATTCTCTCTCTCTTTTTTGAAAATTTTAAAAGTTTTTGAAAACTTTTAAGTTTCATCAAAAAATAAAATATAAGAAAATAAATAAAATAAATAAATAGAAAACAAAAACCTCAGAAAAGAAACAAATTAGGAATAGAAAAGGGAAAAAAAGGCTTTCTTTGGTACAAATACAAATATAAAATATAGTAATCCTTTATTGTCATATTAACAATAATACATAATATTTCTATAATCACAAACAGTTCTCATCATCAAATGCCAAAATTAAAGTTTCATCCAAAAAAAATCCAAAAGTGGTTTCCAGATAGAAATACAACTTGATAAATTCTTTTTCTTTAATCAAAATAGTCAATTTTGTCATCTTCACCAACTCAGTTAGCTTCATCATCTATTCTTCCATTGTGAGAATTTGTAAATCCTTCCGCCTATGTGCATACAAAAGTCTTGTTGCTGTTATCATATATAAAAGCAAAGTTCCATTTTTTAAGCTGTGTGTCCTAGTTTCAAATGTATATTTGCTCCAACAATTATCTGAATTAAAGTATGTAAAAATCATGTTTCAAATTATAATTCAATATAAATTTCAATCCTTTACTCCACACATTCTCCCATTGATCATTAAAGTCTAGTCATACTGTAGATGAAACATTCAGATATTTTAGCCATCAATTGCATTTATTTCCAATATATTGAATAATGTCAGCAATGTTCCCCCTACTCCTAAACACATTTAATTGGACTGAAGTTAAAATGGCTTTCCCCTGAAATAATTAAGGGAGCCAGAACAATGTAGTGATTAAGTTGCTGAACTAGTAACCTCGAGAGCCAGATTCTAGTTTAGGCATGAATAGCATGCCTAAGTTAGCAGGATAACCTTGGATAAATCACTCCCTTTCAGACTTTATCAAGCTGTGGGACAAGCTGACTGAAAAAGAAATCCCCTTATCATATCATGCACTGATGAGCTTTGCTGAAGAACTAGGGTGAGCATGTGCAAAACAAGTGATCTTGCAACTAAGCAAGACAAGAGCTAAGAAGAACAAGAGCAACTTGCCTGAAAGTGAATGTGTTTGGGGTTCTGTTTAAAATGCTTTGAAGATGACAAGTGCAATAAGAATTCTGGTTATTCTCTGCTCTCTCCCAGAGGTTAATTTGAGCCAGAAAGACCTAAGGCTTAACTCCAGAACCTGTTTTAAATACCATGGGCATGCAAAGTAGAAATAGAATACATATGTGCATATGAACAATGGCATTCTTTGCCACTAAATAACCACAACATCTCTCAGACATCTGGATTTACAGCCATCAAAGAGTGCAGCTTCTTGGCAAACCCATTCTTGAACCTCAGCCCCTTCATTTTAGAATTCAAGCATTACTCCATGCGGTCGTCTCAGCCCCAAATATAATTTTCCATTATTTTTTATCCTATATTTTCTATCTTTGTATATTTCCATTGCATATCTGTCCACTATTTGCCTCTTCCCTTTTAATGAACTGGAACATCAGCATGCTTTTATTGCCAAGATGGGTGAAAAGACTATTTGTGCCACTTAGCAAAACAAAACAATTTTCCCCAAAAAATTCCAATATAGAGAAAAATAAAAAGGCAAAGCATCAACTCTGTTCTTGATCTAAGGCAGATTTCCCCAACCTAATACATTTTTAGGGCTGCAGTTCTTAGAAATATCTAGAATAGCATGTCAACATGACTTCAGTCCTTTATTAAAATAGACAATTTATTTACAGTTAAATAAATTTTTCCTGGACCATTGTTTTCCTATATGTTTTCTAAGATTCTTCTAAAATGCAACTAAAATCCAAGCAGGTTTATAGAAATAGAATTGGCCTAGGTTATTAGATAATATTAGCTAGAAAAATAATCAATTACAGGTAGACTTCACTTAAAAACTGCTTTGTTTAGTGATTGTTTGAAGTTATGACAGTGCTGAAAAAGTAACTTTACAATCACTTCTTACATTTACAATTATCACTGCATCCCCATTTATCATGTGGTTGATATTCAGGCACTTTGCTAGTTTTATGATTGTCCTGGTATTTTGCGGTCATGTGATTGCATTTGCATTCTTCATAGCCATCTTCCACAGAAGCAGAATCAATTAAGAAGTCCATAGTAAAATCATAAGTTGCATTCACATGATGTCCTGCTTAATGGGCCATCATTGTCATGTGATGTTTCATTTAGCAAGCACATCACTTAGCAATGGATTTGCTGATCTCAGTTGTGGTCACTAAGCAAGGATTGCCTGTACTTTCATTTCCTAGTTTCCAATGAAGCAAGAACTTGGAATACTTGATTATGTTGGTTTAAATATTGAGTTGCATTGTCCCAAAGGTGCTTTTTCAAGAGGCAACTGGACTTTCTGGTTTTTCTTTGAAGACGTTTCACTTCTGAGAAGCAAAATGTCTTCAAAGAAAACTCAGAAAGTCCAGTTGCCTTTTGTAAAAGCACCTTTAGGACAACCATGACCTGATGACTGAGAATCTCCATAGTTGCATTGTTCCTCTCCTGTTTTACCCCAGGTTAAAAGCTGTGCAGAGGTAAGTATGAATAACCTTGAGAAAGAAGAGAAAGAGCCATGACCTGGACAATGGTCTTATAAAGGAAATTTGAATCTGAAAGAGGAAGTGTGGCAAAAGCATCTCACAAGGGACCCTCCCTAGTTTTCAAGAGAGTAAACATAAGGGATAGGAAGGTGTCTTTCAGTTTTTCAAGATTATGTTACTATAACCTTATAATAAAGATAGAGCTAGTACCTCGGAACTGATTTTTCTGGCATTTCAGTGCAACTAGCAAGCAATCTTGCAATGAATGAAATAAGATGCAGTGTAACAGAGAGTAAATTTGGATAGCAGCTCATGGAATGGATAGGCAAGACTAACCTAAATGGTTCCTTTTAGGGAACCATATAGTGTATATCAGAGGTGGAGACTCTTTGAGAGCTGTAGGCAACAAAATTTCATTTTAATGTATGCCGATTAGTGTACATTCAAAGTGATAATAAAGTTATTCTAAGTCTAAGTCTTCTAAGTCCTTGGTCTCATTCTGAAAGGCTTGAAGGAAATTCAAAGTTGACCTCCTGTTGCTGCTATTCTTGTAATTCAGCTATTTGTTTAGGATAAGACTGTATAAGATGAGATTGCATGGGAAAGTCTGTGGTCTAAATACAGAGACGTGAAGAGCCACATCCTTCAAATGTATTACAGTTAAGCCTTATCTGGCGGGAATCTGGAGAGAAAAGGTTGACTGTATTTCCCCAAAGTCCATGAAATCAAACACTGCATTATTACAAATTATACAAAGTGCAAAACAAATAATACAAATCATTCCATTTATATAACTAATGTTATTTGCATAAAAACACAATCATATCAATGAGACAATTTGAGGTCCATGCAAGTGATGTCGCTTGCCCTGAGATGAGGAAAACTGAGCACTGAATTACATTCTTTTGTTGTTGTTGTTGCTCATAATATAGGTGTGTTTATTGTTTAATTCACAAAAGCTTTATGTGATTTTACTTCAAAAAAGTAAGATATAGTAATGTTTCTGAATGGCGATATAGATATTATAGAAATTTGACCCAAATGCTTGGGAGCAAAGATGTTAGTTTGCTTAGTACTGAAAATTGTTTTTCACTTTATTTTTTTGGCAAAATTTAATTTCTTTTAACTGACCAAAATTGCATTTTATGTTCTCTGTTTTCACAACAATGGGAAACACATGAATTCATTGTGTCACGTAGCTCCTAGCACACATTAGATATTTTGCAACAGAATATATGGTAATAAAAAACATAAGCAATTAAGCAAACAGTATTTCCAACTGGTGTAACTAACAAAAGAAGGTGGAGGCCCACTGTTGCGGATGAAATACGAGCAAGACTATCATCTGTTAAATTTTCAATTCTATCTACAAACTAGACTAACTTTAGTCTAGATTTGGTTTTATGCCAAATTTAGTGAGACTAATCAGCTGAAGTTGAGTAGATAATTTAGACTTGATTATCTCGGAGATTCATTTTTTTAATAAAAATTATTCGTATTTCAGAATCTCTGTTTAAAGATTGATATTTTCCCTTTGAAAGCTTTTTTTAAAAAATTACCATGAAAAACACATGTGAAAAACACAGCATAGTACAATCATGCAGCATAACCAGAACAGTATAGAAGGGTAGTATTAATGCAAGTTATTTTATGCTCATGTTTGTTTGTTTGTTTGTTTCCTGCCTTTATTATTTTTACAATTAACTCAAGGTAGCAAACATGTTTCCCTTTCTTATTACATTTATAATTTGCTATATTTTGAATAACAATTTAAATGTAAATTTTGGCATGTTATCTTACTGGAATTATACAATATTGTCAATGTCTGATTTAGAAAGTATAATTTTATCTGAACAAGTTAATCTATTTCCTTTCATTTCTAAGTTGCCAACATACTATAATTGCAGACTTGGCATTGTCTTCTGACTTTTTCAAAATGCCAGATGAAATGAATGCTTTTATAAAAGTCAGGAGTTTTACTACTAGAATTTCACCCTATGGAATGCATTGCCTTTCATAATGTAGATCATTTACCCTATACTGTAGTTTGTTATTTCATCCTAATAGATCAGAACAGTAATTAAAAGTACTGATACAGATCATATTTTTAAAAAGCCACTATATAATTTGCATTATACAGTTGTACAGAGTTGTATAGAAAATACAGTGTTAAGAACAAACTTCATTATTTTGGTAGCAATTACTATTTTGCTATGTTGAGTGATATTTCTATGATTATTGACAAGCTAATTTTTCACAGAAAAAAAAATCTTGTACATCTAGAAAACTGACCTGTATTTTTAATGACTTTTGAATAATATTTAATGACTTTTCATTTTTTGATATAAAATGCCAAAATATTAAAAAATCAAATTCTTTTAACTCCACTGATATGTCTCACCATACATTTCTCACACCTGTGCTCACAGCATTAACACTACATCAGCCAATTATATCCAACTAAGTTGTGAATAATGAAGCCATGCATGACCAACATTTCTGAAGAAGTGCCAACAAAATCTTACTGCTATGCCTAACTCAATTTCTCTTTTAAAGACTATGAATAAACTATAAAAATGTTTAGAAATTGCTTTTTAATCTTGCATTTCATACTCATGAATCCTTCCCAATCTTTGGAAAATCTACCTTCATTAATGCTAATGTGCTTTATCAGAAAGGTTAATGGCAACATTTTTAACAATATAAGGAAACCTTGTTTCATTGATTAATTGGTGACAGAGGTCCTTGTTATTTTGAAAGTCCATTATATCATCATAGCAATTGGTACCATGATGATGCTACTTATGTGATTTACTTTATAATATGTAATTCATGCCATTGGTAAACAAATAATATAAAGAACAGTGGAAATTTGATTTACTGTATATGAAGTCTGTTAATTGAAGTTTGGCAATACATGTTTTTAAAGTATCAAAAATTACAAAACCAGAGATATTAAAGAGTGTGGAACATAACAGATTCTTACTTAACCAACGTAAGCAACTATTTGAGAATATTGCATACAAAGGTTTGTATATTATGAGTGGTTTAAAAAGCATACACTATATGGAGCTATGAAAGCATATATAGAGGGAAACCTATGTACAAAACTTATAGTGGGGTGATAATGAATGCTGTGTTTTCAATATTTAAAATGCAAAAAAAAAAAATCCCAACATTATAGGGCTTGGATTCATCTACCTATCCTTATACTTTATAATTATTTAGTATTGTTTATATTGTGAAAGCATTTCCTATCTTAAAGATAAAGCTGCTTTTATAACAACTTGATATGCAGTGGAGGGCTAGCTCTTTGTACAACTTCATTTATTATGAAAACAATAAATCAATTTGTATGCCTTTTAGGGAGCAGCTGCTGGACACAAACACACACAAATATTTCTCCAGATTTAGTAACAGTCCCCAGGCAGATGAAAGCTTACTGTGATCACAATGAGTGGTATATATCCTGTCACTTTAATTCTGTATCTTAATTCCAGAATTCTCCAAGTATTTTGAGCCAGGCTACAAACTGGAAGACCATACATTCTAGTCCTGCCTTGGTACAAAGCCAGCTGAATGACCTCTGGCCAGTCATACCCTCCTAGCTATAGGTAGAAAGCAATGGTAAACCAATTCTGAAAAACGTGAAAAAAACTGCAGGTACTTTTTCAGGTAGTTGTCAGGACTCATGAACAGCAACAATAACAACAAAACAACAAAACAACAACAACAAAAAGAGGAAATTTTTGCTGCAGTAAATGTTACATTTTCTATAAAGCATATATCAGTGATGGCTAACCTTTTCCGGACTGAGTACCCAAAGTGCACATGCATGTGCATGCAAATGCGCACATGGGCGCCCGAACCCCCTAAATGCAATGTTTAAGCGGCCCCCACACATGTGCCCCACCCTCCAAACATGAGTGCGCAGGCCCCTGCATGCACCCCACTCCCTCGCACATGCGTGTGTGGCAGAGACCTGAAGACCAGCTGATCATGAGGTGCATGTGCATGTGTGGCAGAGCTGAGCTGGGGCGACGGCTCGTGTACCATAGGTTCACCATCATGGACATATATGATAGAGTAATATGCAAGGGTGCATCTTTGTTTGTTTGTTTTTTGCCTTTCTAGTGTATATCACTTTAGACAAGTGCCCTCCTGGGATGCATTTTAATCTCAAGCTAGTTCTTATGTATACTTAATAAATAACAGAACACTGCTGCTGATGCCATTAACTTCTGCTATAGATTTACACTAGAAATGAAATCAAAGCTTCAAACATATATTTAAATATTGCAGTATATTTTCCACCAGCAAGATAGTTTCAGACTCTGGATTATTATATACAGTAGCAAGCAGCCTTCCTGTTTCAGTCTGTGTTCAACCAGTCTAACAATTTCCAGTACAAATCCCTAGCATAGATTTCCTCCCCACCCCTTACTGATAAGAAACTGGATGTAATTAACTAGGTCATTTTTTCTACCCTTACTGAAAAATAAGAATCTCTTTATAGATAAAACTGCTACATGTTTAAAACATTTGAATATCTGCTTAAGAAATATTTTATCTATACAAAAATTTAGAAACATTTAATTGGTAGAGGAATTGTGAAGTCGTTAGGAACAATGAATAATTGAACTACAATCAAGAAGGGAGAGAGACTGAGAGGAATTGGAAGAAGAAAATGATAGATGTAGGAGAGTAAGACTGGATAATTAAGATAAGTGAAGATAGAGATTAGCTATATGTGGAATATTGAGCTGAAATGCATAACTGAGAAATCTGTGAAATAATACTGATGTTTAATTAAAAATATTTGTTTTATCACTTTCTTTCTCTAATGCTAAACAATAAGTTCTTGTTTGCTAGTAAAGAAAAGTTTGACTGGACCATCTGCTGACCTAAAACAGTATTACAATGGCTTACTGTATGCTTATGAACTTCCTATTAAACAGCACTTGGTAATATTAAATTAACATTAAAATAATTTAACATTCTTTTGTTATTTTTCCACTCCAGTAATTTATTTTTTTGTTTTGAAGTTGATTTTTTTTCCAAACAATCACACTGGAAGTCATTGTTGCTTGTATTATACACAAGTGAGTTTTAAGTCTATTGCGTGTGGCACATTTTTAAAAATAAGCAAAAATCTTCACTATAGACAATTTCAGCAGCTGTATTCAGTAGTTGGCACCAGTAGGAGAGCTGTGCAACATTAAACATTATGGCTTCCTAAGCATTTCAGGTGCTATTCCATTGTATCAAGCTTTCCATTATTTTTGGCAGGACACCTTAGGAATGTCTGCTTCGTTCAACTGTAGCTTGGATGCCAAGATCATGCTGGGGCAAAAAAGGGCTTACAGTAGAAAGCAAAGCAAAGTAAAGCAAAGCAAAACAAAGGAAAGCAATACAAAGGAAAGGAAAGTAAATTCACTATTTTCAGAACCATGAATTAAAATAATCAGATTGTGATCAGTCTGGCAACTAAGAAGATAAAACCTGTTTGCCAGACTGAATGGCTTCTCAAGGTAGCTGCTTTATTTAGTTGGATGAAATACTCAGAAAACTGTCAATCTATGGAGATAAAAACTAGACTTTACTTATTCCTGTGTTGGTATGAGGAAAGGAGGCAGACTGAGTATAAATTTAAGAAATTGTTTGTCAATAAAACACTTGCTTAGAATACTTCTATATACTGTTAGCTGCTTAATAAACTTAATAACTTATTAAAAGTTACTAAAAATTATAACTAAGACTTGTTTTTAGAGAACAATTAAAATATTGTTGAGAGGAAAACCTGAACCCTATCTCCAGATTTACATAACTGGCACCCTTTGTTTGATATGATGCAAGCATGTTATTTAATCGTAGTTGCAATGTGAACTTTTGCTTAAATGCCCATGACATGTAGATCTTGTGTAACCTTTGCTTTAACATAGAGAATGTTTTCTGATGGTAGTTAACTAGCCCATGGTAACTTAATTATTTTGTGAGTAATGTGAATTGTTACTTTGTGATTTTTGTTTCATGTTTTCAAGAGAGAGACTACAAATAACCAACCAGTATTGTATGTTTAAAGAAAGCCAGTTTGGTCTAGTAATTAAGGTACCAGTATAACAAGCAAGAGACAGTGAGTTCTAGTCTTATTCTGGAGACTTAGTGTAGTTTAAGGAAAGAAAGCCAACTGGGTGACTTTGGGCCAGTCAGCCTGTCTCCACACACAGCATCAGGCTCAGGCAATAAGCCAGTTGGTCAATTCCTTTGCAATCAAGGATCAACATTGGTTGATCTGGGGGAGAAAAAGAAACAGGTCCTGCACTTGTGGGAAAATGCTAGGAAAAAAATTGAATGAGATCTAATGGTAGAAATTATTAGGTTGGATTCAAATATTTATTTTTTGAGGTTCTCTTTTAAAAGATTGGTTTCATGTCAGCTTCATTTGAAAGAAGCTTCTTTTACTCTGAAAGGGGAAACCATTCAGACCATAGTGGCGACTGAAGACTATAATTTCAGCAGTAAAAGAAGAAAAGAGAAAGTTGTAAGCTTAGCCGATTAGCATTTCATATGCCTTCAGTTGAGGAAGAAAGGCATCGCATTTCCCATGTGTATATATTCAAACCTGGAGTGGAAATAATGAATAAAATACCTATCAGAAATCTTGCCAAACAACTACTATCAAAATTAATCCAATTCTACCGCATCCATCTGCATGACATGGCCCTGCCCTCTTTGCATCATGGCTCTTGCAAATCTTCAATATCAAAAATCCAAAGTGCAGTCTGAGTTACAAAGACATTATACGTGTCCTGATTATATGTGAATTTCCCTATGCACCCAAAGCTTCTTCCTATTCTTCATTTTATTTGCCAATAACAGAATACTTTTTGTGTCTTCCAATAATTTATTTATTTATTTATTGGTTCGATTTATATGCCACCCTTCTCCGGAGACTCATGGCGGCTTACAATGCGTTAAGCAATAGCCTTCATACTTTTATATATACCTGTTTAGTAGAGCTTTCGCTCCCCACAAGCGGTGTTCTTTTTTATACAAAGTCAGCTTATTGCCCCCACAATCCGGGTCCTCATTTTACCTACCTCGAAAGGATGGAAGGCTGAGTCAACCTTGAGCCTGGTGAGATTTGAACTTGCAGTAATTGCAGGCAGCTGGCGCTATTTAACAGCACTTTAGTCTGCTGTGCCACCAAGGCTCTCACAATTTATTGTGGAAAGAAATTACGGAGTTCAAGAGGACTTTTTTTCACATACATCCCACACACATACATAGTTCCTCTAACAGGCGTGTAATAGAACTTCCAAGCATGTTGATGACCCCTTCTGAATTATTGAAAGAGGCACCAATTGGAAAGTTTTTTGTTTTATTTTTAAATTGGTTCTTCTGATTTGCATGGGAATACATTTGTGCAACTGAATTGTTCAATTGTGTTTGGGCTAATCTTTTATTTCTAAAGTGGTCCCAGTGGTGATAGGAGAACTTGGGGTTGTGACTTCTAAGCTGGGAGAGTGGTTCCAACAGATCCCAGGAACAATATCAAAGTTTTCTGTCCTGAAGAATACAGTGCTAGGAACTGGTTACATACTGTGCAGAACCCTCAAACTTCCAGACTTCTGGTAGAGGACCTGAGATTAAAGTAGACTCATACCACTCATAGGGGTGAGCAGGGTTTTATTTTATTTTATTTTTAAAAAAATACGTATTTATATATATTGACCTTATCTTTTATATTCTGGGGTCTTGTTTTAACTAGAAATGCTGAGTGGATAAGTTACATTTGTACAGCTGCACTTTTGTCCTGTCATCTAATCCGCACTATGCAAGCCTAGGTGTAATGTAGATCACAGATGGTTAATTCTCAAGTCTATCTTTTTTTTTTTAACTAGAAGCCCAACATCCTATAGGCAGTTACTAGAGTTGAAGAACAAAAGGATACTGAACATATTCTGATTCTGTTTGCTTTACCAAACATTTTTTTACTCTCATTTTTACTCAGAAATACTACTGTTCATATTACCTCAAGCTTTCTTCATTTTGACAGACTAATTTAGGTATAAGCAAGATATATAGTCAGGGGTGAAATCTAAAATTTTTTGCTACCGGTTCTGTGGCGTGGTTTAATTAGTGGGCGGGGCTTGGTGGTAAGGTGAGTGGGAGGGCATGGCTTATTGGTCAGGTGGGCGTGGCCAAGTCAATGTCACTTCTTTGCCCTTTTTTAACCTACAAAACACAACACAACACAACTGGCTCTCCCACATTATAAAAGCAGCTGTGCTAGACCCAAAATGGCCCCTGCAACAAGCAGGAACCTCACACAGCCACAAAAAGCCCCAAAAACCAACTTTCACACTTTACACACACACAACACAACACAACTGGCTCACTCACAATGTAAAAGCAGCTGTGCTAGACCCAAAATGGCCCCTGCAACAAGCAGGAACCTCACACAGCCACAAAAAGCCCCCCCTCAAAAAAACTCTCACACTTTACACACACAAAATTCCACATACAGCTTTGTGAGATTTTGTGTGTTTGTGTAGTTAGAGTGAAACACTACAGAAACACACTAAATCTCAGAAAGCTGCACAAATATTATTTTATTTTATTTCATTTTATTTTTATTTTTATATAAAAGCAGCTAAATTTAAAACTTCCTAAACTTTAAATGGCTAGGTCTAAAAAAAGAACAACTAAAAAAACCCCAATTAACTATTTTTTTAAAGCTCCCAAAGGGGAAAAAAACTTACCCAATAGAACAGGGGTCTCCAACCTTGGCAACTTTAAGACTTGTGGACTTCAACTCCCAGAATTCCTCAGCCAGCTTTGCTTTGCTGGCTGAGGAATTCTGGGAGTTGAAGTCCACAACTCCCTGCCTGCTTCTTTGCAGGCAAGGAGATTCAGTTGCTTGCTGATGCAACAGATTTGCAATGGGATTACAGCAAGGCGTTGCGACCAGCAGCCAAGGTAAACAAGCTGAGGGGGGGAGGTGGAGGGATTTTTGCTACGAGCCATTTAAAAGGAAAAAGTTTTTTTTCTTTTACATGGCTCTGGCGATCCAAGCTGAGTTGCCTGATTAGCAGGCAACTCAGCTGGGATTGTCAGAGTTTAGCTGGTCAGAGCCATTTAAAAGAAAAAAAAGGCTCTGATAATCGTGCAGCTCAGCTGGGCATGGGGGGTGGGGGCAGGGATTTTTGCTACCGGTTCTCCGAACTGCCTGCCGCCATCGCTATCTACTCACTGAGCCGGTCCAAACCAGGAGCATTTCACCCCTGTATATAGTGCTTGCTTCAGTTAAACATCTGAAAGTCAGAAATGAACTATAATCATCCAGAAATTGCCCCTAAATCCACTTTTTGTCATTATAATGAATGACAGATTTTCAGAGAACAGTTCTGCTCCATTTGTAGTTTTGGTCAGACAAAATATTAAGTGGAATTTAATTGTGAATGAGCTTTTGCATTACTTTTGCAAGCAGGAGCAGTAAATTCTACTCAGGTAGAACAACAGAATAGAACAAAACAGCAGAGTTGGAAGGGACCTTGGAGGTCTTCTAGTCTATCCCCCTGTTCAAGTATGTGGTTTGCTATGTTATGTTTATGTGCAAATGGGAACTCAGAATAACCAGAATCAAAAACATGTGTTAGCAATGATGGTTCTGCTAGTCCCATCTGCTAGTGCAGTTGTTACGTGAGTTGTTAGTTGCCATCATTAGTCAAGGAGCTCATGTTTCTCCTGCCCTGACACTGTCACTTCTGTTTCAACTCTCTCCACCCACCTATCTCCCCTCTATCTTTTGGCTTCCCTTTACTTCTTTGCAACCTACCCTTCACCTCCCTCATGGCTCCAGCTGACCATCACTGCCTTCTTTATGTTAATGATGAAGTGTGCTGAGCAAGGCAGCTGCTGGTCCTTCAGGAGGCCACCTTGAGGCCACCCGTGCCAGATCTCAGGAAGGGCCAGCAGTTTCCTTGGCCAGGTGCACCTTGACAGTGGGAAGAAGAATTGATGAGAATCAGCTGGGGCTGACAAGAGGCAGTAGATGTAGATGGTGGCAGAATGCAGGACAGCCAAATGGACAGAGATGGGAGCAAGATGGGTGAGGCAGTTGAAGCTCATGTTATGGTCATAAATATGTCTGGACTGCCAAGTGCCAGATTTTGTTCACATGACTACAGAGGCACCACAATAGCCATAACTTCAAGAATGGCCATAATTACTATTTGTTCTATGCTGTAGTAATTTCAAGTAGGAAAGCAAGAATATAATTGGTTCTTGTACTATAAAGTATTAATGCTGTGAGCACAGGTGTGCGAAATGTGTGGCAAGACATATCAGTGGAGTTAAAAAGAATTTGATCTTTTAATATTTTAGTATTTCATATCAAAAGGATGAAAAGTTACTAAATATTATCCAAAAGTCATTAAAAATACAGGTCAGTTTTATAGATGTACAATATTTTGTATGAAAAATAAATATTTGCCAGCTGTAAAATTTTGTTGTTAATATTGGCAGAAAACGTATTTTTTAATGTGTAAACAACAATTCAATCTGTCATAGTAAAATTCCGTTATGTTGAAAAAAATGTATGAAATCATAAATACTTCTGCTCTCATGTCAGATGTTCAAGTCTTGAAATAGACAAGGCTGATAAAGGAAAAAATGAGTAAGGAGTAACTACATCTCAGCTCTTTTCAGTCTACATGTTACAGCAGTTATGATTTTTTAAATTACAAATATAATTTGTTTTTCTTCTAAGAGTTTATTAATGCATATAAATTAATCCAACTAAATCCGCACATTTGGTGTTCAATAATTACTTATCTCAAGCTGCCCTCCATAATTTTACATCTCAATTTTAGTTTTGGGGTGCCAAACACTGTTTGCTTCTTTTGTCTATCCTTTGATTGGCTAAGATCAAGTGTGTGTAGGAGTCTTCTGTGTAGATATAAGAACATATATCTAATTAATTAATTTGAACTAAAATTTGTCTCTTTATTTTTCTTAATCCTATGCTTGTAGCATTTATTTTTCTCTGTTGGAATGATGGATGGTTAAGATGCTGTAGTGCAAAGACTAATGAATTCCATACGCTTGGGCGAGTCTCTAGAATTTTTTTCTTTTTTGTCATTGGAACAAAAGTGTTCTTTGTGGCATGAATAGTTGTTTACAAACTTGCACCGAATTGTATCAGATGCAACCCTTCTTGGATAGACATAGCCATGCTTCAGTCATCCATGTCATTTCTTGTTTAAATTACTGAAGTGTGTTGCAATGAGGTTGCAAAATTCTTATTAATGCAAAATATGAGACCTAGAATCTGACTGGAACTGGATATTGTGTTAAGTATGCCATCTCCATTGTCTTCTAGTTTATTTGCATTTTCTTTCTTATAAAACTCTTTATTGGCGTATGTTATCTGAAAATATGCTTCCTCTTTTATAGCCCTAAAATCAATTGCAGAATCTCTCATATAAGTAGTAAAAAATGTGGCATTTTGAAGAACCACTTGACTAGGCCTTTCTCATGATAGCCTTTGTGCTTGGTAGTATCTTACTAGTCTTTCCTTAGGAATGCTGGCTGCATGACTTTGGAGATCGAGATCTCTCTCTCTCTCTCTCTCTCTCTCTCTCTCTCTCTCTCTCTCTCTCACTCTCACTCTCTCACTCTCTCACTCTTTTCCCCCCTCTTTCTTTTTCTTTCAATTCTTTGAAACTATTTTTAGCCTATTTTTAGTATCTACTACTGGTAGCATATTTGTATTTTTCCTAATTAAAATTTTTTAGCTTTCACCCAAAGTAATGTTACTAGCATGAAACATTTAAAGTTATGACATACATAACTTTATATATACAGGAATTTGAAGCTTTGTTTCTCAAGATAGCCAAATACCCATATATAGATTAGTTTTACTGAAAAATTATTTTATCCTTTCTGGACCTTAGGCTGAAAAGTTAACATATTAAATAAATAAAAATGCTCTAGGTGGGTGTTTTGCCTTTTTCCCACCTTAAATTTCAATACTGCTATAATTCATTCTGAATTTGAGAGAATGCCATCATAAATAGTTGAGAGACTCACAATAGGGTTGGTCTCTTTAGATCTGGACCACCATTATCTCTGTTCATTAGTCATTATGGTAATTACGTAAATATCTATATTAATCTCTTGGTATTTGCCGAGTGATTTTATATGAGTGGCTTCAAAACCACTGGGTTCAAGATGAGGGGAAGTGCATATAGACGATGAAGTCACAGTGATAAATGCTTTGTGTCTGACCTTCTTCCAATTGTCATTGTTGATTACATGTACTGAAGCAAACCACTTTTTAGCAAGCTAGTTTTAGATAGAAAAATAATCAGGCATACATCTTGCCATGGCATGTAGGCAATCATTGGTATTGATTCTGATTCTATGCATCTATGCATGCAAAAGATATTTATTTCATCATTATTAGTTCCTAAAGTTTGTGAGTTAATTCCTTGGGAATAGAATACACTCATAAAATATCAAAAGAAGCTTTTCACATTCCCTATCTTAAAATAATTAAATACCAGTGGCATCATGGGTGAAGGATCAACAGTGTCAAAATATTTGGTGCAATTGGGCAATTGAAGTTCTGCCTCTTTTTACATGCAGGCAATGCAGATGACACATTTTAAAAAAGAGCTGGGACTTCAATTGTCTGGTTACATTTTGATGCCATTGATCTCACCACCACAAACACACAGATGCCCATATTCAGTATGAGAATGGAGGAATGGGATTAAGTGAATCAAGATGTAAAATCCACCTAGTTTTTTTAAACCGAAGGTTGTGTGAGAAAAAGAACATTAAAGGCTATTGATGGAAAAATAGACCACTTATAGAAGATTTTGGAAGGCAACAGAAGAAATGAAAATGATACACAGAAAAATGTAATAGTTGGAAATGAAACAAAAGAACTAAGCAACATCATATCATAATCAAAACTAGCATCTGGATAAAAGCACCTGCTGGAAGAATCCTTCAGCCTTCTTGTCTGTTTAATTTATTGTCAATTTTAGTAAAATACTTCACACTTGATTGATCATTCTCCACATCTACTCCAAGCTGTAAAGAGGAATGCTGTTATTTCACCAAGAATATGTGGCAGTGAATGTGTTGGATAGAGTTTTGGGCAAATTTCCTATACCTTTTTTTTTTACTTGATAACAATAAATTAATAGTAAATATTTTGATTTGCAACAAATGAATCAGTTCTCCAAATAAATCACAAGTATAGGGCTGAGGAAAAGTAGATACTATTCTTTTGGCTAATGGCACTGATTGAGTCCTCAGTCATTTAAGCCCTAATCATCATACACTTGGACTGTTGCAACTTGCTCTACATGGGGCCTTGAAGAGTATTCCAAAGCTACAGCTGGCACATAATGCAGCCTCACAGACAGTTCTTGGGGCCCCTAGGGTAGCCCCACCCTCTTTTGCAAGCTGCACTGGTTGCCAGTCGCTTCTGGGTCCAGTTCAAGGTATTCAATATCACCTTTAAATCACTTCATGTCATGGGTCCATGATATCTAAGGAATTGTCTCATCCCAATGGGATTGGTTAGTAAAAATATGCCCAGATCTGGGCAAGAGGTATTCTTCAGCTTATATTAGTGAAGTAATGTTAAGTCTAAAATCACTATAGATCAAAATAGTTGAACACAGGCAGGTTTAGCCCATTGGCTTCCTGCAATTTAAAAAAAAAAAATTAAATGTAATTGTTCAGTTTTGTTTATTGTGTATTGCATATAGAACTGGAGGTACTCCTGCAACACTATTTTACCTTTGATATATTTGAATGCTAGCTTCATTCAAAAGTTCTTCATCATCCAATTCCATTTTCAGTTTATTCTCTTTGAAAGGTCTCTTTGAAAGGAAGCACAGCATACTGACTATTGATGGAATCCTAATTCATCTGAGACCTCTTCAGCCAATCATGAACCCAAGTGCTGGACCACTTGCTTTTGTAATATATAAGTCTAGGAATATACAGTACCTTGCTGATTATTATATTATATCAGGGGTCCCCAACCCCTGTGCAGCCTGTTAGGAACCAGGCTGCACAGCTGCAGGTGAGTAAGTGAGCAAAACCAAAATCATCCCTTCCCCCCACACCCCAGTCTGTCAAAAAATTGTCTTCTATGAAACTGGTTGAGTGGCGGGTAAGCACCCATTCTTCCTCAAAATAATAATAGTAATACTAAAATGAAATTACTATTGAATAAAAACACACTAAAATATTTTTGTTAATTTTTCAGTCTTATTTACTCCTAAAATCCTTTTTTTACATAGGTAATATACAAGGAGTAAGAATTTTAGTTTATAGGATGATTGCAGTAAATTTTCTATATTATCTTTATTATAGTTTGGTGCTATTAAATAAGTGGATTTTTTTCTGTTGAATCATGTCCAATTCTTGAAGACTGCCTGGACAGATCCCTTTAGGCTTTTGGGGGCAAGATTTTGGACGCTTGCCATTGCCTCTTTCCTAGGGCTGAGAGAAAGTAAGCAGCCCACGGTTACCCAGCTGACTTTGTGCCTAACAAGACACTAGAACTCATGATCTTGTTTCTAGCCTCATGCCTTAATCACTGTATCAAACTGGCTCTGTAAACAAGTGTTAAAAAGAAATGCAGAGCCAATTTGGTTTAGTGGTTAAGTGCAAGAGTATACGTTCTAGTCCTGCCTTAGGCATGAAGGCACCTGGATGACCTTGGGTCAATCATTTTCTCTCACATTCCTAAGAAGAAGGCAATGGCAAACCAATCTCAAAAATACTTGGCAA
Organism: Pituophis catenifer annectens; assembly: GCF_029215685.1. Classification (NCBI taxonomy): domain Eukaryota; kingdom Metazoa; phylum Chordata; class Lepidosauria; order Squamata; family Colubridae; genus Pituophis; species Pituophis catenifer. The sequence goes on from NW_027256882.1 coordinate 239,507,948, forward strand.
GAAAATTGTAGGTACCATTCCAGGCAGTCACAGGTACAGAGAAAAAGAAGGAGGAGGAGGAGGACGACGAGGAGGAGGAGGAGGAGGAGGAGGAAGAAGAAGATTATCATGAATGTGATTTTTACAAGACATATCTATCTATCTATCTATCTATCTATCTATCTATCTATCTATCTATCTATCATCTATCTATCTATCTATATTCAGACAATAAATTTCTGCATTAAAAAGTGGTTATCTGGCCTAGTCTATTTAAATTTGGAAATACTGTTATTTGCTTTTTAAAATATATTGAAAGGCGACTCATCTGCACAGACCCCACTTGTAACAGCAGTTTACTGTGTATGTAAAGGAATTCAGAATATTTCTTTTTGTTTGAATTATGATCCGCTTCAAACACAGATGTAGAATTTAAAGAATTTTAATATAAAAAGTATGGGAACAAAACCCAATATGCTACAAAATCAAGCATATTATGGAAAACTGGGACATGAACTAAAAGTTTAGTTCTGCCAAGTTTTATTTTATCTGGAAAAAATAATAATGGGCACATAATCAAATACCTAATATATAACCATTATAATGATTTATAAATAATGAGAAAAAAGATGAAGGAATACATAGTGCTCTTTATGCCTGTTATATGTGGGCTAATAGCTTAAATTTTAAGGACATATAAAGTTCTTTTTTCTGTACAAAAAAATAGTATTGTAATACATTAATCTTACTGCAATGAAGCTAAACAAATACTTACCCTATCATCATCTGATTCTAAACCTCTTTTCATTTCCCCTCTCAGCCCTCCCACTGTTATACTCCAAGTCTTCTTTCATGGTCATTTTTCAAGAATATATGTTGCTGCTGCTCTTTCAGTCTTAATTTAAAGGTAATGAATTTGAAATAAATTCTCACTTGAAGTATGGAATATTTGCAGGGAAGATCATAAAAGTCAAGATTGCAATCAAGTCATAGAACCGAAGTTCCATGCCTCCATCCCTTTTTATGTATTCTGTATATATTTCTTTTATTTTTTAATCCTCAATGGTCTAAATTACCTAAACATTAGAGTGTTAGTAATCTTTAATCAACACTGCACAAGTACCACTGTATCAAAACAATATAATGTATTAAGTTTAGCAGCTATAATAAAAATATTACTATTTAAAAAATATTCTGCTGTGATAAATCTTTCAGCTAGAAAGATATCATTCATTGTAAGCTCAGCATCAAAAAGAGAAAGAGTTTCAAGCTATAAGGCAATTGGTTGCTGATCCATTTTAACAGCTTTCTTAATTAAACTTGAAAAAAAATCTTGCTCATTTATTTTGGAGTGATCTTGCTGGGGGGCACTTGTTAGCTCTCTTGAAACAAAATTATTAAGGAAATGAGTTTGTTATGAAGCCAGCCTGCCTTCACAGTATTCCAGAGTGTGCTGGTAAGCTGCAGACATTTTGAATCCACCATTGTTTGAGTCTGAATGTAAATAACTTCCCTGTGAAATCGGTTGAGCTGGCAGGGATAGATTGACCCAAAATCATCCAGTTAGCTTCTGTGGATATATGCGAGCTAGAAATTGGTCTCTCTAGTCCAGTGGTCCCCAACCCCCGGTCCGCGGACCGGTGCCGGGCTGTGGAGTACCTGGCACCGGGCCGCGCAGCGGCCGGGGGACATCAACGCTGCAGCGCAAAGGCTCCTGGGCCGTGCGCAATGGGCCGTGCGCAAAAGCTCCTGGGCCGTGCCCCCACCCCTGCGCGCGCTCAGCGGGCCGCGGCGATAAAAAGGTTGGGGACCACTGCTCTAGTCAAAACAGAAACAACTGTATGGTGACTCTGGGTGGTTTACAAGATTATAACATTCAGACATTTTTGTTTTTCTTATTGACAGTTGTTAAGTCTGGGGTGTTATGTGGCAGGTGTCTGTCTATTTGAATTCTGAAGTCCCAGAGCAATATAGCTTCTTCATTTTCTATTTCTTTCTCCACTTTTTAATCCCACTGCTTTTGCCTGCAGGGAAATGGTATTCTTACAGATCTTCCAATGAACCATTCCTACTTTGTCATGCCATTATTTGTAGTCAGGCTGTGAGAACGTTTTGCAGCAGATGGTCCACTGTTTCTTCAGCTACAACACAGAGTTGGCATTTGATGTCTGTTGTTGTCTTCTCAATTCTGGCTTTGTATACATTTGCTCTTAAGGTTTGGTCCTGTGCAGCCAGAATTAGCCCCTTTCTTTCTTGCTTGCTCTTAGCCATTGCCAGGTCTTCTTGTTATTTGCTTTGCTATTTTTTTATGGAGGTGTGTAATACTTTGTATTGCCATGTCCCTTTTTGTTGTTCATTTGTTCATTCTTGTAGGCCAGTTTGGTCTCTCCATACTCAAGTAAGCCTTTTGCTGGATCTTTCATTATGAGGTAAGTTTTGGCAGATGTCAACCAATCTTCAATTTCACCTTCTTGCAGTATATTGTTAAACTGCTTAGGAATGGAGTGGGTATAGGCCAGTTAGATGCATGCAGTTCATCTTCACCTGGTGCTGACTAATTCTTGATCTTCCTTGCCCTTTTCACCATTTCTGCTGTTATATTATTATTGTTATTATTATATGTTAATATATTAATATAATTGACAGATTCACAGTCTAAGACTGGTAGAAACGTAATAATTCAAGTCTTAACCAACAACCTAAAATGATTAAGTAGTGTCTAAGAATATAGAAAGCTCCAAATAGATTAGTTTTTTTTTGTAAAATTATGGAATTCTGGTATTCAGGAATTCTGATAAATTCAACATTTCCAGATATTGAAGGAATCCTTCAGGTATCACTCCAAGAGCTTTAGTTGTGATTGATATAACAGATTTCTTTTTCCATAAGTGTTCAACTTCAATCTGCCATTCCCAATATTTTCTATTTTTTCTCTAATTAATTTCCTCAATCCTAGCATCAACCATAATAGCAACATCAGCGAACCAGACTTTCTTCTTTCTGAGCAACAATAAAATTTTGTTGGCATTCCATAGAAAGAATCTCAAAGCAGCTAACATAAACAAATCCACTACACATGTGTTTTTAAAAAATGCTTAAAATATTATGTCGTTATCCCTGGAGTGTGATATGTATACAGGAATGTAATCAGAATCGTAGAGTTGAAGGGACCTTATAGGTTATCTAATTGAAACCTATCCAGGGAGGCATATGCTAAAACATTTCACCAAATGGCTACTCAGTCTCAGAAGTTTTATTTCACTTATTAATATTCCTTATTAGAGGGCAATTCCTCCTAATATATAACCTGAATCTGATTCTCCACAGTTTCAGCCTCTTGGTTCTGGACTGCCCTGCTGACAACCAATTACATCTTTACTTCCTCTCTATATGACTGCTCCTTAATTATTTGAAGGTTGCTATCATAAACTCATCAGACTCTTCTGTTTCAGCTGTTCTTCATTTGCAGTCCTCTTGGCTCTTCACTTCTCAATACCAGTTTTAGATTGCAGAGCTGGACTCAGGATTCCAAACTTGGCTTGGCTAAGACAAAGCAGAGTGGGACATCACTACTTTTGAGGTGAACTCAATGTTCCTGCTAATACATCCCAAAATGGCACTTGCATGATTTATGGTAGTGGTGGGGAAGAAATAACTGACCCATTGATCCTTTGTTGTTTTCCTTTATTTCTAAGGTCTACATAGATTTGCTGTAAAATGAAATGTGGCAATTCAAAATTTTACCTGCCATTAAAAAGTCTTAATTTAGTATACTGTGATTCCTTTTGTAGAATCTGTAGTGGTTTTAGTGTCATATCAGAGTGCAAGTATTTGTAGCATCTTTTAGAACTAGGATTTTTTTAATGTGACAGGCCTTAGAATATGCTATATTTTGGGTTTTTAATTTTCTATTCTGTAGCAGTAAAATGGTATTCTCTTTTGAGCAACACCCATAAAAGTTTAATCTACAAAGACAAACAGGTCTATCACACTAGAATGCTCATAGGGCAGCTAAAATTATGTATTTAGATGATGTAAAGAATTTTTCTTACAGACATTTAAAAAACACCTAAACAGATCAGAGTTTTTTTTTCTAGTAGCAATTTTTACTAGCTTTCTATTTCAACATATTCTAAACATAGCCAATTACTTCTGAAAGTTAAAACCTATATAGTTGGTAAATGTCTATGGAGATTCTCAGATATCCAGGTCATGGTTGTCCCAAAGGTGCTTCTTTCCAAGAGGCAATTGGACTTTCTGGTTTTTCTTTGAAGACATTTTCCTTCTTATCCAAGAAGTTTCTTCAGCTCTATAGCTGGTATTTCTATATAGACAATAAACATAAAAATTCCTTAGCTATTGAGTTTAATTCTACTGACTTCAGTTTTAATTGGACTGTTTTAACACTATTTTATATTTTGTATATTTATTATAGAATTTTATGAAACATTTTAATTATTTGGGGAGTTACATTTACTTCAATATATATATAGGTCTTTCTCTTTGGTAGGCCATGCAGTATTGACAATTGGCTGTGCATGGTTTTAATCCTTCCCAAACCAAACTATGTATGGTGTTTACTTTGCTTTCTTTTGTATGACTTTCATAGTATGCCTTCCACAGGATGGGTATTTGAGACATTATCTATCTCTTGATCACTTCCTATCTACTTTTGCCATTAAAGTTGGTGCTTTGTTGTATGCTGGCATTTTCCTAGAATGTTCCTGGCATTCCCATATTTATTTTTTCTTATTAGTATATTTTCTTATTTCTGATTATTTTTTCATATTTGCAAGTGCTCTGTTAGAACTTTTCTTTGCTCTCTTGTTCCTTGCTTATATGAATTTGTCATTCTGTTTTGGTTTCATTTCATCTGTCTCTTGACATTGCTTTTAACATATCCACCGGGTAATAGATTCAGTGTGCTTTGCTTGGCACATAGACACTTTTTTCATTTAAGACAGCTGTAGATTAAATGGAGAAGCCTTCCTCCAATGGCTATACTCAATATTGTGTAATATAACATTTTAGTCTTTTCTTCCCCGATTTTGGCCCCTTCTTCCATAAGTGGTATTGGTGACTTTAAAGAAAAAGGATGGCAGGAAAGAAAACAGACTATTCAAACATATTCATACTCAAAATGTATAACATATATATGGGAACTTTAATCATGGCATGGTAACCATATATATCTTTCTTGTCATATATATGGAAACTTTAATCATGTAACCAGATATATCTTTCTTGTTTCCATTCCAAAGATCAGCTAAGGTTGTTATGTCATACTATTAAAAATAACTTTAGTATATTCTACAAATTCCAGTAGGCATTGTTGGACTTCTTCAGAAGTGACAACTATATTTATAGCATTATTTTTATAAATCAACCAACTTATGGAATCCTTTCAATAAGAATATATTTTAAGATGCAGTAATTCCATATTAGGAGACCATCAGTGAGGGAAATGGGAAATTCCAAAATGTGATAAATAAACCCCTAAGACGTCCAGGAGACTAATAATTGCTTCCTTCCCATCCAGTCTTTAAGCATATCACTGATAATGCTGGAGGAACTAAGTCATTCTGGGAGGTGTGATAAGAGAGCAAGCAGCAACCATAGAGGAACTGCAGTAGCAGTGGGAGCAGGAAGAACTTCTTGTGGAGTTGCCTGGGTGAACCTGTCCTCGCACCTACTATTCAACATTTTGAATTTAGTTGACAACCATCTTGTTTTAATTGTGCAGGACCTGACTCTGGAAAGGATGGAAAAACAGCCATGGGTATTTGGAACTTCTGAATTTCCCTTCTGGACTTTAGATCTTTCCCTCATGGACCTTAATCAATGAGTTACATTTGAATTTGGAATATGATTTTCATAAATGGGTGCTGTTTGAGCTTCACACAGAAGAGGCAGGAAGACAGTAGCTTTCAATTCACCTTTGGGTTGATAGAAAAGTGTAAGGTTCTCTAGTACTCTGGTGTTGCTTAGTATTCTGGGAGGAATTTGATTCTGTTAGTGGTAATGGAATGGGCAAGGGTTTTGGAATAGAAAGTTTGGCTTCCCATATATGGGATCTATGTCCCTCCTGATTAGCTCAGATTTCCTTGGAGATGAAGTATAGTTGGGCCAGGACACAGTGAATTCATCCTTGACAGATAAGGTAGTTCTAAGGTTGGAGATAGTGGTTTACCTTCTCATCAAAAAGCCATCACTGTCTCCTCACAATCTTTCTCTTTCTAGGGAAGGCTGTTGAGAAGGTATTGACGCTAAACCATCAAAGATTTCTGGAAGTTGATTATCTGGCCCCTTCAATTTGGGTTTGGGACGTGTACCGGATGGGAATGGCATTGATTGGATTTGTGGATGAGCCCTGGCAACAGAGCAATAAGGATGGTTGATCTTGCATTTTTTTAATGACATCCTTATGGACCAGCTTGGAAGTAGGGAAAGTTCTCCTTCCTCTGGAGCGAGTTTTAGTATTAATGGGGGAAAATATCTAGATTTGCAAGATGCCTTAGGACTCAACAGTAGTTTTTTTTAACATCTATGATGTTAACTCATGATAACTTATCTTGTGTCATTGGATGACCATTAGATGAGGTCATCCAATGGTAGAAGATGAGGCATGAGTGTAATAATGGTATCCATGTTTCTGTTTGCACCCCTGGCCAACCAGGTGATACTGTGGAAGTTGTTTTTGGTATCAGAAGATTGTGACAGGCTTCAGCTCAACCCTTGCTAAACTGAGGGGTTTGAGGTTTTAGGCCCCTCTAGATCCAAGGATTTTCCTTCTTATTTTAGATAGGGTTGCACCATCCCATACTGAACGGCTGTTCAATCTGGGGCTCATCCTGGAATTGAACTGGTAGCCAGAAAGGTTTTTGTCAACTTTGTTTTGTGCACTTTTTCCTAGACTGGAGCCTCTGCTCAAGGTAACTCATGATTTGGTCACCTCCTGACTGGATTATTGCAATGCACTCCACATTCAACTGGCCTGAGGAGCATCTGGAAAGTGAACTGAAAGCCAGCTATGGAAGTCCTTGCTTTTAAATAGCTCAGATGCAGGTTGGCTCTTTTATGGGTGTTTATATGTCTTTCCTTCTTGAGGAAAGTGCTTCTGTCTGATTTTCTGAAACTTCCAATGTATCCTAAAACAGAATAATCTGCTAGGATTGGATTCCTCATAATCTAACTCCTCCCATGTCTGCAGGTGTTGGTTGCTTCCTAAATTAATCTCAGATAGCTGATTGCTGAGCCTCACCATTTGCTGCATCAGTCCCACTCTTTAATTCTAGCAAATTAGAAGTCATAATATATGAGGCCAGTCCCAGCCTAGATAATTTAATCATCTGGATGAGAAGAGTTGAGCAAGCAGATGTTGCTCCTCTCCACATGCTTTGTCCACCTTTTCAAGAAAACAAGATGAAAATAGCCTGTATTTATTTATTTCTTCTTCCAGAAGAAATAAAAGCTTTGTTTTTTCCAGAAGGCTTCTGATGATTGTAGAGTTCTAAGAACCTATTTGTGTATTATTTTATCCCCTTATTCTAGAATTTTAAAATATTCTATTATCACTGTTTTAATATCTCTAAACTATCTAGAATTCAAGAGGATGGAAGCACTAAATTGTATAAATGGCACAAGAAATGAATTCTATTCAGAATGGAAAAATGTTGCTGGCAATGGTGCAAAGAGAACTCTTCATTGCATCCATTGCCACGAGACTTCAGAGAAATCTTACAAAAGACCTCATTCTGATTTGACCCATCCTGAAAGTTCCTAATTTTTGTTCAGACCTCTATTTTCTGCTTCGTTGTCCTCTGTTTCCCGTTAAAACAATTTTGCTGTGTTAAAGAGAAGGGGATGCTTAGGAGTAATAACTTAAACTGACCCAGATATCTCATATTCCAGAGATTGGCCAGGGCTTGAGCAGGATTGCTGAGAAAAGATTCCTCAAAAGCATTCTGGAAACTATCTCTGCTGGAAGAGGAAAACATCCATTTTGGGGGGAATAACACCCTCCTCCTAAAATGCTTTCTTGAACTTTAAGCTGGACCAAAATGGAATGGCCAAATATTTTCATACCCTCCTTTTTCAAGGAATTATTGTTCCATTTCCAAGATCATTTTGCCAACAATGGAGTTCAGGACATGGATATTTCTGAAACATTGCAATATATATATATATATATATTGCTTCCTGGGAGAGCAACTAGCAACACAGAGTTGCAGTTTGTCAGCAGAAAAAGGGCCCAAGAACTTGTGAATGAGATTTCACAGAACCTAGGGCTGAAGAACAACTAAGTTTACATAGGTAAAACCTGGCTAGAAAGAATATGCACATAAAAGCCTATGAAAAAAGAAAAAAGATATATATATATATACTGATCAGCTTTGATCAGTGAAGCTGGCAGCTGCAGACACAGAAATATATATATATATATATATATATATATATATATATATATATATATATATATATATGTATGTATGTATGTATATATATATAATGTATATATATATACATATATATATACATATATATATATATATACATATATATATACATATATATATATATATATATATATATATATATATATATATATATATATATATATATATATATATATATATATATGTTTCTGTGTCTGCAGCTGCCAGCTTCACTGATCAAAGCTGACCCAGTGCTCTCACTGACATCAGTGGCAAGGGACGATATCTTGAGCCTGTCAGGTTACTGAAGAATTGTTACGAAATCCCTTTGTGCGTGTCAGAAAGAGACACACAGACGCTGACAAACTACCATAAGCCACTTGTGTAGCCTAAACATATTTCTTTCAAACTCAGGAAGTGAAGGGCAACACCAAGTTTTACTGGCAACCAATCCTATCCGTCTTTTTTGTTTTTATGGCAGTTGTTTCCGAGGGTCTAAAAGAATTGCGATAGGAAGCGGTGGCAGCGGACGAAAGCCTCCTTTTAGCTCCTTCGTTGGGTACAAAAAGAGGGTGCCAAGAGCCGTCGGAGAAGGTACCACTGGCGCCCACCTCCTCCTCCTCCTCCGTCAGTCTTCTCCAGCGCCCCCTTCCAACTTCCCGGCCTCAGCTCCTTCTCTCGCATCCCGGTTTCCAAAACTTTCCCCCTCCTTTCAGCCAATTACCAGCGCCGCGCGGGCTTTTCTTTTCCATCCTCCGCCCCCACCCGACTCTCGGCGCCCCCTTGGCGCAGCCTCCCTCCCGCCTCCAGTGGGCTCCTTTCCCACGTGTTTGGCGCGCCGCTGCTGCTCCCCACTGACAGGCAGGCAATCGCCTCCCCCTTGCCCTTTCTTTCCTCCCTCGCCGAGCCGCGCTTTCCTCCTCCCCTCATTCTTCTTTCCGTACACCGGATCGCCGCCTTTCCTCGCTCCTCGGGCGGCAGCAGCGTAGCAAGGAGTTCCTGAATTATTACTATTAATTTTTTGTCCCTGGGTTCGCCGTCCGGGTGAAGTTGGCTCGTGTCCGCTGTGGTTATTAGTAACTTGAATGTTTTATTTTTGAGGAGGACAATTCTCTTTATTTTTTCTTTCTTTCCTTTGCAAAGAGTAGTTTTGGCTCACTGAGGATTCTTTTCAGTTAGTGTAAAACGACTGGTTCAGAAAACGTTTCCCGCCCTCCTGCCTTTTCCTTTTTTTCGCCCCCCCCCGGTTCCCCCAAAAGAAACTGGAAGCCTCACTTTTCGCTCTGACCAATTATTATTATTATTATTATTTTGGTGGGGGGTTGAAATTTGCGCGCTTTCCAGTTGCTCAGGAGGAAAAAGGGGGAAGGGGGGAGTGAGAAAGATGCACCGTGGAAGGCGAGCAGCAGTCCCCTTGACCGCCACGACCCGCAAGGCGTCTCGCTGAGGGGGCGGAGGGCCAGCAGCAGGAGCGACGCTCGCTTCGCCGAGGAGGGCAGCGGGCGAGAGAGGAGCAGCAGCGGGCGCTCCCTTAGGAACAAGTCGGACTCGGTGCCGACACCTCAGGAATTCCTGCCGTCCGCGATGGGGAGACGGCGGGCGCTTTGCCTGCAGCCTTATTTCCTTTGGCTGGGGTGTGTGGCGTTCTGGGCGCATGGATCCGCTGGGCAGCAGCGGCAGGGTCGTCCGGCGGAGGGTGCGGATACTAGCCGCTACTCTATCATGGGGAGCCTGGAAGGAGGCACAGCGTCCGCCGCCGCCGCCGCCAACCGCGTCCGCAGGAGAGGCCAACAGGACATGCTCAGGGGGTAGGAAAGCAACCTTTGCTCGCACCCACGTCCGGCACAGGTAGGCCTGTTTCCTGCAGACAGCAGCGGAAGGTAGTATAAACCTGCGCTTGGATGGGATCACTACAGACGGCAGGTAGGGGGGTGGCATGCTGAAATGTGCCTTCCCAGGGATTAAATCGACTAATCCCTGATCAAAGATAAGGAGGGGACTAGGACTGTAGTCTACCTACCCTTCTTGGCTCTGCTGCTATGCGCAGGAATGTCTTGGCTCTGCTCTCCCCCTTCCACTTAATGTGACCCTCCATCTCTGAAAGGGTTGTCTGAAGTGGTACAATTCAGCCACAGGTTTTCTTCCTCAGCTGCTGTTTGGGGAAAAATAGGCCACATGTATATAATTACACAACAGCAATTATGTAGTTGACCACATCTTTTAAGCTTAGATATGAACTGTACAAGCCTTAATATTAATATCTGAAGGTAACTCAGAGATGAAATGATGCTGTCATTTTTCTGCTTCTGTAATACCTGTAACTAGCCATCTTCCACCTTTAAGCCTTATTCCACAATATCAAGATAGTACAGGTACTAATTTTGTTCCTTCTTTAAAAAAGGAGGTATAGACAGTATAGACAGACACTTTGGCCTTCATCTATTTCCACTTTTCTAAAACTTTTCTTCAACTTTCCATAGCTTTAGGCAGGTAATTCACCTGCTTGAAATACAATGACCATATTCATTCTTTAGCCATGTAAGCCTGTGATCAAGTCTGTGTTTCAGGTATATCCTCATTGGCTAAAATTCAAGATTGTAGTCTTTAAAGACACAGCATACTATTTTATTCTGTGTCCTTAAAGACTAAAGCAGTCTTGAAATCTACCAGTAGTTACACACTAGTCCATAAGCCTGTTTTGATGTCACATTTCTGCCAAATTATGTTTTTACTTCTAAACCCATTGTCTTTCTTTGATTTGATTATTAACCTTCTCAAGATCATGGCTAGGCCTACATGATACAGGAATGTCTATGTACCTAACTACCTCAGCAACCTGTGTCCAAACAACTCATTTACCCACAGGTGGCATCAATTCTGGGGCAAAACCACATTGTTTAAAACACACTTCCACCTTGCTTCTCTAACAAATCTGTATGTCCAAAATTGGATTGTACTTAGGTTTTAAATAAGTATTGCCATAACATTTGCCATACTTCACTCAGTATTTGAGTGATTTCATGACAGAATCCTACAGGATTAAAAATAATTATTTTCTCTTTCTTATTTCACTGTCCCATAGAATTACATACAATAAGCACAATTCCTTGTTTTAAAAGTACTTAAGTAGAAAGCTTGCTCACAAGTTTAAATTGGAAGTTCCATATATAATTTCCTTTCCTTTATTCCTATTTGCTTATTGTGTTCATTTTAATTGTGTTACAACATCCACTTCTTTATTTTACTTGTTTTCTCAGGTAAAATGCATCATATCTTAATATATTCCCTTTTTAAACTTTTAGTCTACAACCGAGGGGTCCTTGGTGCTTTCTGAGTTTAGTTGTTTTCTTGCAGATGTTTCATTAACCAAACTAGGTAACATCATCAGTTACTTTTCTAAAAGCTAGTTGAAAAAAACAACTGGCTTTTTAAAAACTAAACATATATAATGTGATACCAACAAGAGTACCAAATGTAGCAGACATTATCAAGTTTTAAAGGGTTTTATAGTAAAGTTGAAGAATCATTTCAGTTAAAAGCTGATAAAGATACATGCTTTTTCAAATTTAAGGGGAGAAATTTAAAAGTGCCAATATATAAAATATGTCACAAATCCTTTCCATTTTAAGTCTTTGCTTACTTGCATACCAGTTTGATAGACATTTCTCTTAAGATAGAAATGTTTTGTCAAATGTCTTTGATGTTTCACTCTTAATAAGTATGCATGAATTTGATCCATTCACAGAATGGTTTAAAATGGAAAGCATATTGCTTGTCTCCCCCTTTTTTTTCTAAGAAGCAGGTTATTAATTTTTAAAAGAATTTGTAGGAAACTTTTTTTAGAAATATAAAACCTGTCTGAATTTGTCTGTCATTGCTGTAGCCAATATTTTTTTTTATTCTGTGGAGCAAATATTTGAATGGCTGGTCCAAATGACCTGTGTTTTTCTGTATGTATTTGTTTGCATGCAACAGACCAAATGTGTGTGGCTCCAGATTCCACTCCTACTGTTGCCCTGGATGGAAAACACTCCCTGGGGGAAATCAGTGTATTGTTCGTAAGTGTTTTGGCTTCAGAGTTTGTAATATTGATTTTTAGTAGATACTTACATTTAAACAAAAATATGAATTTACACTATGGTAGATTAATTGCTAAATTTAGGCTTCAACTTTGAATTTAAGAAATAGCAATTGCTTAACAGTTTTTTAAAACAAAAGTACTGGCAATATATACTAAAGTTCAAAAATAATTTGATAAAAAACTCATATGAAATTCATAAATAATATAGTACATAAATGATAAGAATTGTTTCAGATATTTATTTTTTTATTGTACTTTAGTTACAATAGATTTACATTAGATGTGATAAGCATATTTTCATAACTTAACAGTCTTGTTTGGCCAATATTATGTGACTACTGATTTGTCTTGGCAAAATGGAATTTAGTTGTACTATGCCTGGGATTCACCAAGCTAGATCTCTACAATCTGTGGTTGAGATCAGCTTTCAACTGTAGAACATTTGAAAAATGATAAAAAGTATTGAGCAGAATATTTTTGATCTCTTCTGGTTTTTCTGTTTATCTACTAACTGTAGATTATATATAAATTATATCTATTTTGGGATAAATTGAATTTTATTAGTGAAATCCTATGTATGTTTATTTACAAGTAATTCTTATTAAATACAATAGGGCTTATGCCTGAGGAACAAACAATGGAGTATATTAAATTATGAATATGTGGTTGCTCTCCTTTTTTTTAAAAAAAAAATAAACACAATGGATTGACTTAGATCAAGGCCACTGCATGGGTGGGGGAAGTTTTTCCCACAGCCTTTACCTTTACCTCAAATACATGAAGATTAAAATCAAAGATTCCTTTGGTTCCAGTGAAACATCTTACCTCCATGTGTGCATACATACACAAAGGTGAATTTTCAGAAATGTAGAATTTGAGAGGATTAATCTTCTTTATATGATGCTGGTTTCTAGTTGACAAATAAAAATCCCAAAGGCATTTGTGTGCTACCCAATTAACACATTGTATAATTAGCTTGCTTTTATGGTTCATTGTTGTGGTTATCAGAGAGGCCTACCAGTTATTCCACCCAATATAATAACAATTCATGAAGTAAATTGCTTACCGCATTGTAAGCTGCCCTGAGTCTCCGGAGAAGGGCGGCATATAAATCGAACCAATAAATAATAAATAAATAAATAAATAAATAAATACATACATACATACTAAGCTCCTCAGGGTGCCGTTGGCCAGGCAGTGCCGGCTGGCGACCCCCAGGGGGAGAGCCTTCTCTGTGGCAGCGCCTGCCCTCTGGAATGACCTGCCCCCTGAGATACGCACGATATCAGACCTCCGGACTTTTCGTCGGGCCCTGAAGACACACTTGTTCCATCTAGCTGGGCTGGCTTGATCCCATCCTCTTAGTTTTTAATCGAATTTCGGTTTTAATTGGATTGTTTTAAATTCGGGCCAAAATTATTTAATTGTTTTTTAAAATGTTTTTAAATTTTATATGCTATGTTTTATCCTGGCTGTACACCGCCCTGAGTCCCGCAGGAGAAGGGCGGTATAGAAATATAATTAAATAAATAAATAAATAAATAAATAAATAAATAAATAAATAAATAAATAAGCTCATATACTACCACAATTGTTAAGTTGGGAGAATGAGAAGACTGGAGACAGGCTTCAGACAACAGCTCTTTATTCAGTAACTATGTACAATCCAACAACCAGCCTCTCTGACAGTTCACCCTTATATAGGGAGCTGCTAGAGGGCTCAGCCAATCATGTTTGAGTATTCTTCCTGCTCAAGCAACGGACCAGATAGAAAACTATGCAACTGTCAATATCTAACATCCCTCCTTTCTTAGTTGGAACAATCCAATCTACATACGTAGTCACGCAAGTAGGTGGGGCATTTACAGGTTCTTTTGGACTTGCGCAGCTCAGTAAGTGTGGTGGCAGCGGCCTGAGAGGTAGTGCCTGCTGCTGCCTCTTAGTCTGCCTGTGGAAACTCCTGGAAGTTTTCGGGCAGGGCCTTGGTTTCGACTGGAACCGGTTCGCTGCGCTGGATTCCCGGTTCTTTAGGTGCGTACTCTGTTTCCATCGGGCTTGAGTCTGCTAAGGAGGGAGTATATTTTAGTTCGGCGTTCTCAAGATCGTTAGTGGTAGGACAGAGGCGGCTGCGGATTTGATCTATGTGCCACCTCCATAGCCCCCATCGTCTAACCTCACGACATAAGATTTAGGGCCCATTATTTGTTCTATTTTCCCTGGTAGCCATAGGGAACCCTCAGCAAAGTTTTTTGTGAACACCAGGTCCCCAATGCTAGAGGACCTGGTGTGGATGGTTGGCTCTTTTGTTATGTCAGGGCCATAGTGTGGGTGAAGCTGGTCCAGTACTGATCAGAGCTGGCAGCCCTGTTAGTACAGAAGGAATTTGTCCACCATGCCTTGCCAATCACTTGGCCCTAGTCTCCCTAATGCCTCCTTGGCAGATGTTTCCATCCTTTCAGTCATACCATTACTGGGAAGATGAAAGGGTGCCGAGAGGGCATGTCGTATGCCCTGGTCTGCCAAGAACCTCTTGAACTGGGTGGCAGTGAATTGCATGCCGTTATCCGAAACAACTATGTCAGGGAGGCCATGGGTGGCAAATAGTTTCCAGAGCATTTAATCACGGCCTTTGTAGTGGTTGTGCCCATTAAAATAATTTCTAGCCATTTACAATAGGCATCTATAATGACGAGAAATGTTTGGCCATGAAATGGCCCTGTGAAGTCGATGTGAATTCTAGACCAAGGGGATCGGGGTCATTCCCACTCCAAGGCAGGTGCCTTTGGGGGTGCTGTCTGTAACTCTTGGCATGGTTAGCATGTAGCTACCCACTCCTGTCTCTCCTGGTCCATTTTGGGCCACCATACAAAGCTTCATGCTAGGGCTTTCATCCGGACAATCCCTGGATGGCCCTCATGTAATTCCCTCAGGATAGAATTCCGCAAATGGGGGGGTATGATTACATGATCACCCCACAGCAAACACCCCTCTTGAGCAGATAGTTCATGCTGCTTAACAGTAAATGGTGCAAATTCTGCACTACTAGGCCTTTAGGCCATCCCCTAAATCGGAATCCAGTTTCCTTGGTATTCGCTCAGTTTTAAATTTTGCTGGGTCAGCTGCTGTTTCTGGAACCTAGGTACCGCCTTTTTCAATGCCTGTCATGATATGATGGTCAATGAGGACCCTGTGTCTATCTCCATCTTGCATGGTGACCCTTCAATTTATATTGATATGTTTAGCTTCTTTTGAGATGGTGCGCTGGCTTGGCCGATTCTTGTTTGGTTGGTGTCTGGAACTCTTGTCTTGTTATTTGCCCGCTTAGGCTTCCACGAGTCCCATTTATACGGTTTCAGCACCTCTGGCAGGGCAGTCTCTGGGGTGCCCCAGCGGCTGCTGAGCAGGGGTGCCTGGCAGACTCTAGCCAAGTGCCCTTTCCGTTCACACCTTCTGCAGATGACATCTTGGTATCAGCAGGAGGATCGTGGGTGCTGACCCCCGCAGCTGGCACAAAATGGCTTTTTGCTGTCTTGCTCCGGGACCCTTCTTCTGTCAGTCTGGTAGACCTCGTCCTTGCTTTCGTTGTCTTGGTAGTCCCCCTTATGCACCGTGACTGTGGGTTTCACCGCCGCAGGGGCTGTGGCAAGTTTCTGGAGCGATTCGACCACTCTGTTAGAGGATTTGGAGGCCCTTGCCTCGTCCAAGGCGTCCTGCAATGTCAAATTCGTCTTGGCCAGCAGTCTCCATTGTAAACGGAGGTCTTGTACCCCACAGATGAGCTGGTCCAGCAATATATCATTCAAGTTTCTGAATTCACAGTGGGCAGCGACCTTTCGCAGCACTGCCATGTATTGGTTGATAGACTCGCCGTTTTTCTGCATTCGATGCCGAAATTTGTAACGACGTACTATCTTTGATGGGGCCGGAGTGTAGTGTGTCTTTAGCGCGTTCTGAAGAACTTGCCATGGTACCGATTGTACCAGGGTTGGATCTGACAGGGACTCTGCCATGTTGAATATCTCATGGCCACAATGGCTGAGAAATAGTGCTCTTTTTCCGGTTGTCTGACAACCCCAGAAGATCATTTGTTTCCATGAAACACTCGAATCGGGTCATGTAAGTATCCCAATTTTCTTTTGCTGGATCAAAGGGCGTAGGCAGGTGGAATGCAGACATCATTGCCACTCTTTTTCCGTTCGAATTTCACGCACAAAATGGCCGCTGTTCCACGACATCCACCTGGCTGAATGTTCGTTATCAGCTCTTTTTGCTTCAGTTCTCCTCTCCGAATCCCATCCTCGTGTTAAGTTGGGAGAATGAGGAGACTGGAGACAGGCTTCAGACAACAGCTCTTTATTGAGTAACTATGTACAATCCAGCAGCCAGCCTCTCTGACAGTTCGCCCTTATATAGGGAGCTGCCAGAGGGCTCAGCCAATCATGTCTGAGTATTCTTCCCGCTCAAACAACCGACCAGATAGAAAACTATGCAACTGTCAATATCTAACAACAATCCTAATACTACCCTAAATCAAATAGCTAACAATCACACATGTACAGTGATGCATAAACCTCAAAGAGCCTTACAATGTCAATAAAAAAGATCCATCACCAGGAAAGAAAAAACATACAGCTCAGTGCAATGCCATATAACAGCCTCTAATCTACTAAAAGTACTCTCCCCTTCAAGCATCTGGGTATACTTTTAAAAAAAGTGTCCTAAAGGTGCTTTTTCAAGAGGCAACTGGACTTTTTTTGTTTTTTCTTTGAAGACATTTCACTTCTCATCCACGAACCTCCTTGGATGAGAAGCGAAATGCTAACTTTTGGGTCAACCATGACCTGGATGACTGAGAATCTCTGTAGACATTCAGAAGAAAGTGTTGAACACCAATTATCCAGAGTTTATTTTCTAACAATACTTATGCCACCCAAAGTTGAGATAAAGGATGCACTGGAGCCTTCCGGTTAATAAAATAAAAATAGAAAAATGAGGGAGATGGAACCTGATGGTTTCAAGAAAACTATCTATGAGCATATGTACATATGTGAACATTATATTCCAGGTACAGAAACAGATTCAAATCATTCATTCATTATTGCCCAGAATCCCTCTGACACTACCCAGAGTGTGAGGGAGATGGGCCCTTTTAATGTGATAAATAAATAAATAAAATCTATAAGCTCGCCTTTTTTCCAGAAGCCCATTGCATTTAGTTCTCTAATTTTATCTTTGAAAGAGCAATCTTGTGAGATTAGTTCAGGGGTGTCAAACTCGTGGCCCATGAACCAGATGCGTCACACACTGGCCATGCCCACCCCGGTGAAGGGGGAAAAGTCACGATATGTCAGTGATGATAACATGACGCCGTGAGTTGGACACCCCTGGATTAGTTGGCAGAGGGATGAGACATGGCTTCAAATAAATTAATGAGGGTGGATTATAACTTTGATCTTCCTAGACACTTATTTCTTTTACCAAGATGCAATAATGATCCTCAGTGTAAATATTTCCAACAACTCTTGAGAAACCCTAGGATTATACCTTTTGTAGGCATAATCATGCAAATTTATTATATCTCACATTTTGATATTCCATGCAATTAGGCAACTGTTATGGAAAGAAATGGATATCATTCTGGCCTACCTCATATATTTCACTTTTTTTGTTTATCATAATACTTTTCTGATGTTAAATATTAATCAGATTTTAAGATTATAGATCACACTTACCGATTACACTTATAATTGTTCATTTAAAAATGGTTCAAAATTATGATGGACTAGAAAAATGACTTTTGTAATAAAGTTTTTAAAGTTACAACTGTTGTATCTCGCTTGCGGTTACATTATCACAATTAGAGCACTTGGCAACCAACTCACATTTATGGCTGTTGCATCATCTTGTGGTAATGTGATCACGATTTGTGACTTTCTCTGTCAGCTTATGACAATCAAAGTCAATTGGGGAAGCCAAACTGTGTGGATCACTTCACAAGCATGTTATTCATTTAATAACTGTGGTAAAAGTCATAAAGTTGGGCCTGATCACATGGTACTCTTTTAATGACTTTTAATGACTAAAATTTTTGTCCCAATTGTGCTCATAAATCAGAGAATACCTATAATGATATTAAATAATATTCAAAATATCTGGGATGATAAATTGAGATTTATCTCAAGCTTTCACAGCAGTTATATAACTGCACGTATCAAAATACCAAAACGTGATAACAATTTACAAACAACAAGGAAGCACAGCATATTTTGTAATCCATGGTGAACAATTCATCTGTAGACTATCCTTGGAATATAGATAAATCATTGTTAATAAAGACCATCAGTTAGTTATATACACATTGGATATATTTAGACAATACATTCCTTTTTCTGGTTTCCTTATTTTTTAATGTTAAATTATAATTTGTCAATTGAAGCTAATGTGATTTACACAAGGGCTTGCAATATATATTCTACATTTTTTTTCTTTTTTCAGGCTCTGCCTCATCAGAAATTGGGTCTATGTTTTTTAGCATAGGACCACCACAACAACAAAAGTGGAATTTTATGATAGTTTTTTTTTTCTTTCATGTGCTTTCAAATCAGTATTGATTCCTGGCAACTACCTGGACTAATCTTTTTTTTTTTTTTATGTGGCTTGCCATTGCCTTCTTCCTAAGGCTGAGAGAGAGTGACTGGCCCAAGGTCACCCAGCTGGCTTTGTCTAGAAGCAGGGATTAGAACTCATGGTCTGCTGGTTTCTAACCTGGCATTTTAATTGTTACATCAGCCTGGCTCTCAAAATAGATTTGAAGAACAACCTTTTCACAAATGTCCATAATTTCTTTCCACCAAAATACCAGCCTTGCCAACTTGCTGGATGTCATTACTCTCTTAATGTGGCTCTCATTGTCTATAGCATTTAATTAAAATATTCCTGTCATAGGGGTATTTTGAAATAAACCTCTTTGAACTAATAAATTTCTTTTGAAGAAATAAAGAAATCAGCTGTAAAAGAAAGGATGTATCTGTAGTATGTGTTCATTTATATATCACCTTAGCTCTGGTAGTTTATAATTTGCAAAGGGGCAGTTAAAGCAGAATTAAAATCTCATTTTGGTATTTTTGTAAGTACAGCCTGTTAACTAAGAAAAATATATTGTTCTTTGAAGTGAAGCTAGAAATGAATTTGCAATTAGTGCATTTAAACAATGTCTAAACCTAGCATATCTCAAAAACACATGCTTTAGTTAGGAAAATAACATTACTGAAGGTTGTTTTTTTTAAATATATCAGCTGGAAAGCAATAGTTTAGTCCTGCAAGGCTAATACAGATGTGATGCTAAATGCAAGAATCTATCAATAAATCTGTCAAATTAGCAATTATGAGCTTGTGTGGAGAAACAGAACTTGAATTCAGATAAATGCGAACTGATTTCAGTTGATTTCCACCTTTCATATCCCACTTCTGTTAGAAATCTTTTTCTCCTGAAGGTGTTCAATGGGAAACTTCCATTGCCTCTCATTGATTACAGTAGCAGCTTAGGGTAGGCTTATTTGTAGATATTCCTGCCCTACATTCCTCCCCATATCTCTCACTCATAAATTGTCTTGACAGTAAAAACTTGATAGCCTTTTTTTATCCATATAGATGATCTGGATGATTCTGATTTCTATATCGACTTTGTATTACCTATATATAATTTGCATGAAGTAGAATTTTGTGTGCTTTGTCCCACATTGAACATTGTAAAGATATTGAATGAAGACTATTATTTTCATTCTGTTTGTTGGAGCAATAAAGAAATTATAAATGAAAGCAAAATAATAAAAAAATCCTACTATAATTAAGGAAAATGCCTATGTTCTGTAATTTTGAAACTTAAACATATGATTATTATTTGTTTAACAATGTAATATTGCAAGTCATCTAATATATTGTTTTTTCCACAGCAATTTGTAGAAATAGTTGTGGTGATGGATTTTGTTCTCGTCCTAATATGTGCACTTGCTCCAATGGACAGATATTGCCAAGCTGTGGACCAAAATCTAGTAAGGCTTAAATAGCATCCTTTTCATTTTATTACACGTAATAAAGGCATTTGCTGTTTAAGGTCAGAGAGATTGCATTTATTCTGGGATTCGGTTTAAAAATAGATAAATAGTAAATCCAGTTACCATCTTTTGAAACGTCGGGTATGTGTCCACAGTTTTCCTACCCTTCAGTTGTGTCTCTTCTGTTGGCAATCCTATTGGAAGCAAGGGCTAAACTTGCACATTGATTATCCGTACATAAAAGCACAAAAAGCTTAACACATTATTTGGATTTGTTTACAGATCATGTTGGGTCAG
Organism: Pituophis catenifer annectens; assembly: GCF_029215685.1. Taxonomy (NCBI): domain Eukaryota; kingdom Metazoa; phylum Chordata; class Lepidosauria; order Squamata; family Colubridae; genus Pituophis; species Pituophis catenifer. Next base: position 239,528,794 of record NW_027256882.1, read on the forward strand.
GATATAATGTTAGCTTATTGAAAATTTTAAATAGCTATGTTTGTACTACAATAATTACTAAATCATGATTGAGAAACAACTGTGGATACACTAAATCAGAAGCAAACAATCTGCTTTACAGTATGTAAATATGGATGAACATGGTCTGATTCTAATTCTAATTTCACTGATTACCTAGCTTCTTCCTAGATCTGTATATTTGATCGCAAAGAACCATTGCAAGCAAGATGATGTTGACTTTTTGCTATGTTTAACTACCTAAATAGTAGGGCTGTGCAAAGTTTCAAACACATGTTTTGTTTGTATGAAAGACCCCTTTGAAGTTATCTCATGGACTATATCCTCTTCCTCCTTCTTAAAGCAAAGTGAAGTAAAGCATCCATATAGTTTTCCTTCCTGTTGTTTTGACCCCATTCATTTTTGCTTGTGATCATTAAAAATATCCCATTGTTTTACTGCATTTTTATATTAGTTTATCATTTTTATGAGCCACATTGTTTTTTTGATTGAAAAATAAGATATCAACTGTGTTATGTGATAAACAACTAAAATACGTAACTTGTATACTTAAAATAGCAATAACATGAGTTTAGATGTATGTTGGAGTGAAGTTAATTAAACGAAGTGGAAATTAATTGAAATCAGAATGATAAAAGTTTGAAAATAAAATGAATGTAATAAATATAAAGCTTCAAAGCACTAATAGGGAACAAATTAGAGAATATTAGAGATCAAGATAATGTAGTCAAAGGAATTAGTGGAGGAAACCATATTCTAAATATAGAAGAAAAATTATAGTTGGGTTGAGTTTATTAATGCAGAGTTCAGATACTCTAGTATTTTGGCAAAGAAATGAAACATTGAAACAGCATTTGAGAAACAAATAGAGGAAGTGTGTGTTAAGGACAAATGTATGTGTGCTGAGGAAGAATAAGAAAGAGACATTAATAGGAAAAATGCACAAAAAAGCTGAATAGATAGTCCTCAAAATTATATGTACAGTAGCATTTATAAAGAAGCATTTATTTATTTACATCCTGCCTCTATTGTTTTTATAAATAACTCAAGGCAGAGAACATAGACAATACTCCTTCTTCCTCCTATTTCCCCCACAACATCAACTCTCTGAGGTGACTGGCCCAAAGTCACCCAGCAGGTTTTCATGGTTAAAGTAGGACTGGAACTCACAGTCTCCTGATTTTTAGCCTGCTGTTTTAATGACTAACTATGAGTCACTTATAATAGAACCTCAAATCAGTTTAAAGTGAAATCTTAGGGCACAAAATGCTAATATATGTTATATATTTTACGTGATGTATTTTAATGATTTATTATGTCTATATTATTGCATTATTTCTCAATATTTGTGTCTTTGCTACCTAAAATAAAATGACAATTTAATGCATAACTAATTGTCTGCATTTTTCTGTAGTACAACAGTGTAACATCAGATGTCTGAATGGTGGTACCTGTCTAGATGACCAATGCCAGTGTCAAAAAGGATATATTGGCAATTATTGTGGGCAACGTAAGTAGACATTTGGCAGCTGTGATTTATTTGAATAATTCCTGTCATGGATGTAGCATAGGTATTGCATAGTCTTCTGATATTTTTGAATGGCTGCTATTTCATCAGGATATGGGAATTGTGAATTGAGTGCATTTTTCACCTATTAGGTTCAATGGATAGTCATGAACAAAACATGTATTATATAGATAGGGTAGCTACAGGGAAGACATATTTCTCTCAGATGTAATTATTATAAAAATACAGATATGTATTTATAAGAAGCAGTAATAGTATTAGTTTGTTCAAGCACCGTTAGAATTGTGAAGTAAAGTGCTGGCAGTAAGCAGGAACATTTTGAATGAATTTTTACATTTTAAGGAGTTCTTAATTAAGCAGACTCTTTACTTTATATGTAAAAACAATAACGTTATATATTTTGTGTTTTATGTATATAAGTATTTCATCTGAATTTCTGCTATTCACTTCAAATATTACAGCCATGCTTCACATTCTGGTGTTTTTCAGAAAAATGATCTTAGAAATAAGCCCTGATGGTTTGGTTTTGTCAGTATGGCACTGTAAAGTCTATGTAACAGGCTTTTCCTTCAGAGAAGATTTGGGATGTGGATTGCATTAAAATGCCCCAAATGTTAAACTTATGGCACTCATACTGTACATGTAATCTTCATTTAATGTCTACCTACCTGTATAGTGAAATAGGAATGACTACAATAGCTACATGTACTGCTGATGAATCTAATAATTGAAGTGTGATTGTTTTCATTTCTTTGGAACATATAAAGCTATGTATAAATAAGTATCATGGAAGTTTGAAAACTCTACATTTCATAAATTACTGCCTGCTGCAAATGACAAACTGTGACTTAAGGAAGCACAAGGAAATTGGAGTGTTTCTTCATTTACTGAATTAGAAACAGCTAGTGATTAATAACTAATGAAATAATAAAAGACATTTTTTTCTCAAAAAGGATATAAAATTTAAAAGTTTCCAAAAACTAATATAGGAGGTACTAATCTGGTAGCAATTAATTTTGTAGAATGTACAATGTTTTCTGAAGTATTTGCTTAGCTGATTGTGTAGAGCAAAGCAACGAAATCTACTCTAGAACATTTCTTTACAATGAAATTTGGTAAGCAGGACTTATAAAGTATATTCTAAGATAATGCCAAGCCATGATTAGATATTACCTCAATAAATAGAACATGGTTTCAAAGTCCTATACTCCCTCTTTATATTATAAATTCAATGTTTCCTTTCAGATTCTTGATCAGTCATTAATTGCCGTTAGGCCAGATTTCCAGCCCACATTTTAAGAGCAAGTTAAAGTTATAAAGCAATAATTTGCAGGTTCTGATAATAGTGGCAAATAATCTGTGTACAAAAATTGAAAAGCATTGTAGAAATGATGGAGCAAAAGAGGAAGACTGGGAGATGGAGATGGTTTTTTAAATCAAAGTCTTGATTTTGTTTCTGAAAAAAAACCAATTAATGGTTTATTGTTGGTAATTTGTTCCTTAGTTATAAGAATAGAAATATATGATGCAAGCAAAATACAATTATCTATTTCTTTTCTCAGAAGATCCTGTTTTTATATCTGTTGCTTTTTCTTCAGCCTTCTTTCTTTTCCTAGGCATAATATTTGCATTCCCACTTTTTTTATTTTGGCTGTTTCATGCTATGTTTCTCAACTAGTTCCTTGGTTCTGATTAAACTGTGCATCATTTCATTACATTCTGTTTCCTACTGTTATATCCTATTTTTGCTCTTTTGAGTTGGAGCACCATTTTTTAAATGAAAAAATGTACCAAAATTGCACAGATATGGCCTTAACAAGTTTGTGAATTGTCGTTAATTTAATTTACCAAATTGATTATGACCTTCTAAACCAGTGATGGCTAACCTTTTTGCCATCGCGTGCCAAAAACGGGGGGAACATGGGGGGTCACGCGTGCGCGTGTTGACACCCATAATTCTATGCGCCCTGTCCCCTACACACATGTGCACGCGACCCCCCCATGCTCCCCCCGTTTTTGGCACATGATGGCACAGTGGGTCCGGTAGACCCGTTTTTTCACTCTCCCCAGACTCCAGAGCCTTTCTAGGAGCTTGGGGGAGGGCAAAAACGACCTTCCCCACTCCCCTGGAGGCCCTCCGGAGGCTGGAAATGGCCTGTTTGCCGACTGGTGGACCCAGAAGGCCTGAAAATCAGCGGGCTGGAGCTGAGCTCGTGTGCCCACCGATATGGCTCCGTGTGCCATAGGTTCGCCATCACGGTTCTATACCATTAGACAGGACAGCTAACAGAATTCTCAAAAAACACAACATTAAAAACATGCATAAAAGACAGCCTCAGACTAAATCAAGCAGAACAATAAACCATACAATGCAAGAAGGGCCCCATATATGCATTAAAAAACACATTAACCCAGGCCTGGGAGCAGAGCCAGCTCTTAGGGGCTTTGTGAAGTTCAAGGAGATTATTTAAGGGAAGAGAACTCAGTGAGGAATGAACATGGTTTATCTTTAAAATTTTGGTATAGTCGTGTTACAGAAGAATGGAATATCCTGAAGAAGGGCATGTCTGATTAAAATGAAGTCAGGCTAAAATTACATTGTAACATTTTGTGGCAATTTCCATTTGGAATCATTGAATTTTAGTTCACAAGTATTTAGAGAGATAATCTTTAGATTATGACAATATAGTTATTTGTTACATAAATTGTTCAGTTGCTGCCATAGTTCACTATCCTACTGTATATATAAAAAATAATTGTATTGTAATTACCAAACAGTAATCATTCATTTAATGAGATCATATTTATTGACTCTTTTTTTCCATGCTTAAATGATCCCCCCCCTTTCTACTTATCTGTTCTTTTGGCACAAGAAAATGAATGCTTTCAATAGCTGACCATATGCTGTTGAGCCTTTAATTGGGAAAATTGCCTAAAATACTCAAACCAAATAACCGTTAGCTTTTTCTTAAGGAGGTTATAAACATGTTATAAATGTATCTGTTTTGTAACAGTGAAATACAACTATTATGTATGCATCATTTTTTCATACTTTGTAGACTATTGGAGCAATTGTGCATACTGCAATGAAGGATTAATTTTGAATTTATAGGCAAGTATTGCCTTTTTTCAAAATCTCTTAGAATGCAACATATGTCTGCTATAGAAGTAATACAAATTTGTCAAGTTCTGTTATTCAAGTTTAAATAAGCTAACATATACATACTTGGAAAAAAACTGATGCCTGTTCAAAACTTGTATTTTTTTAAATTCACAATTAACCAGACCATCTGTGAATGAATATGTGTTGACCATTTTAACACTGGTTTCTACATATACTTAACACTGTTTGTAAATCTATGTTTTTAGACTTCTGTATATTCATTAATTTTACTCACCCTTGCTTTGGAAGATTTTATCTTAGTTATTTTTTTTAATAAACACTTTATTAAACTTTTATTACATTAAAAACATAAAAAATTATTTCACTCAACAACAGCTAATTGTGTTTTTCTTGTGACAATAATTCGTGCATTATTTACAAAAATTAAATTGTGCGTATTTACATTCTTATTTTATCTATTACGTGTACTTAATAACTATCTATCTTCAATCTATCTCTGTTCTATCCAGTTATACCACTGTTCCCACACATTGTAAAATTAACGCTGAGTTTAAAAGATAAAGAGACATCAATATTTTATCTTAGTTATTAATGACTTCATTGTGCCAGTAAGAGAAGAAATGTATTTATTATATTTTTATCTATTCAATACAGGAGTTTTTCAGCCTGATTAGTGTGTTATAGAACTAATACACTAGTTCTATAGTGTATTTTTATAAAATATAAAAATACTAACAAAATAATACAGTAAGCAATGAAATATATTTATTTTACTAATAGATAACCAATTAAATAAAAGAAACATTAAAATAATGCAATTACCCTGATACAAAAACATATGAAATAAAATACATAAACACAACTATCCAAGTATAATATGGACAGTGTAATTTTTCACTCTCTTTTTATAAGCACTTTTTTACAGATGACATACATAATCTCAAGGTTTTGTAGCCTCAAAACGTATGATAGAAAAGTCTTTAAGCTGTTGCCATTATTTTTTCAACACTGTAGATGAATTACGTTGCTTTTTTTCGCATTTTGATCTTTTCAACACAATCTTTTCCTTAGTTCCCTCACTTTGAGTATTACTTGTCTCCTCTAACTATCTGGATGTATGCTTTTTTCCCTTCTTTTCCCAGACACTGTGGCACTGCAAACAAATGTCATGTCCCCTGAGATGTCTAGATCTGGAAGAGAAGGGAGTGGGTTCTGCTGAATATAAATGCTTGTTTTCTTAGAGGCCAGGTCAAAAATCTTAGGGAATATAGAAAGCATAACAAATGGTGCTTTAATCGTTGTATGGTAGAAATTCTTACTTCAGACAGATGTGTGAAATCCATTATTACAGAAAATCCTTTCAGATTGTATTTGGCAGATGTAATTTCTATATGTTATATTTAAAAAGTGATATATTTGAATATGATTTTCAATGAAACTGTATTTTGATATTTTAGTATTGAAAGCAGAATATTTTAATGTAGCATAACATTCATTTCTTTCTTTTTTGCTACAATTAATGTTTGGTTTAAAACTGTCTTCTTCTGCTTTTCTTTGATTATATAGCTCACTTCTGAATAAGTAGTGCCATTTGCCTAAATGTTTTAAAGACATTGTGGTCATGTTTTGGAATAGGTTTTCAATATCTATTTAACATTTAAATATTTTCTGATTTCTCCAACCGTCATGTATGACCTTTGTTCTCCCAAAGCTTTAGGCACAATTTATATAACTAAACTTGTCATTAAAACAACTGACTTCCACCTACCCATCCTTCAGGTTCATGAGAGCAGTTGGTGATTATTTTTCCCTTCAGGAAGTTATGCTTAGTATGAGTGGAGAGAAAGCCAGGGCAATCTACCAGTTGCTTTTTTTTTTCCATTTATCCCTCATTAAAATTATAGGGACAACATCTGCCAGTCATTTTAATGTGGTCATGAGGAAGAATCTTAATTTAGGTGTTCCTCAAAAATCCATTTACATTTTCAATTAAGTCTTATCAACACCTACTGCAAATGACATTTGTATTGGTTGAGGGCAAGTACAAAGTATCGTAGCATATTTTGGACTCATCAATGAAGCTGTGTCATCTAGTGGGATCCAGGAATCATGCCTTTTCTGTTGTAGCACTTTACCTCTGGAATGACAACTGGCCAAAGACCTAGATGGCTCTCAATCTGAGAATATTCAAGAATTAAAGACTTGGTAAAGAATTTAAGCCTTGTCCCAGGCTTAAAATTGTATGAATTCACTAACTAATTAATTAATACAGGTACATTTCCTAATTCATTTTCTTCTAAGCCTTCTCAATTAGGAATAATGATTATTGTGAATATCCAGTTTTTTAATAGTCCTCAAGTGACTATTTTCACTTTATTATATACATATAATATTTTTATTCAAAACGCAGCTGTCTGTGAACATGGATGCCAGAATGGAGGTCGCTGCATCGGGCCCAATCGTTGTGCATGTGTATATGGATTCACAGGCCCTCAATGTGAAAGAGGTAAGAACTACAAAATAAAAATGAAATTTACCCAAAATCTGAATGTTTCCCGTTAAGTGCTGAAGTGCTAAATAAGATGCATGTGGGATATCACTTCTGTTTGCAAGCAATTAGAATAGCAGTTTGTAATATGAAGTTGATATTATTCCAGTTGGGAATTTAAGATTTTTTCAAAGAATGGGCAGATAGCAGTTCTCTGTATTTCTGCTAAGCAAGATAAAATAGAGTTGTACAATAATCTGAGCATTGGAATGGGTCAGTATATGAGTTGCGGTGTCGCAGTGGTTAGAGTGCAGTACTGCAGGCTACTTCTGCTGACTGCTGGCTACCTGCAATTTGGCAGTTGAAATCTCACCAAACTTGAGGTTGACTCAGCCTTCCATCCTTCCGAGGTGGGTAAAATGAGGATCCAAATTGTTGGGGGCAATATGCTGACTCTGTAAATCACGTAGAGAGGGTTGTAAAGCACTGTAAAGTGATATATAAGGCTAAGTGCTAAGTGCTATACAGGCAATCCTCTACTTATAATGGTTCATTTAGTGACTGAAGTTAAAATGCCATTGAAAAAAGTAACTTAGGATCATTTTTCACACTAATGACTATTGCAGCAATGTTTTGCTTAGCAACAGAAATTGTGGGCTCAATTGTGGCCCTAAGTTGAGGACTGCTTATATTAGTAAAGATATAACTGAATTAGAACTCTTCATGCTTGGTTAGTTTATGGTTCAGTGTATTGTGCCCCATGCGGCAATCCAAACTAAAAAATTCCTGAGAAACGACTACTTACGCTTGAATATATCTTTCAGTGGAGCAAAACTCAGGTTTTGTATAATTAATTCCAGTGCTGAATTTCTCTTGCTACCAGAAAATCTTTCATTCTGTTCAAATGTAGTAAGTTAAGTCTGTTATTTGACATATTATACTCCAGGATAATAAAGAAGAGGTCTTAGCTTTTAGTGACATTCCTTGAATAGTGTATCATGCACCATAACATTCCTAGTCCATCCATTTCTCTTAATAGAATTTAATATATAGTCTCCTGATGGTTTTTATTCCCATTCTCTGAAATAGTTTCAGTTGATGTGAATCCTCCTTAATAATATGGAGTTCAAACTGATTTTTTAATGTAGAGTCTTATCAATGCAGAATAAAGTAGATGCAAATTAGAATTCTTTGAATATAACCAAAAGCAGCATTTGTCTTTTTTTTTGTGCACTGTTGATTTATATTCTTTTATAATCAATTATTGTTCTGAGATCTTTTTCAAAATAACTTTTGTAAAGCTAGCCGTTACCTGTTCTGTACTTATTATTTGATTTTGGTTACTTACATGGATAATTTTGTAGTGTTGACTGTCAAATTTCATTCTACTGTTTTCAGTCTATTTCTATTCAAAATCTGTTATGAATTCTACTTTCTTCTACCATCTAAATTATCCCTCCCAATATTGTGTTGTCTGCAAATTTTGTAACTGTTTTTATCTCATCTAAATATAGGTAGTCCTCAACTTACAACCACCATTGAGCCCAAAATTTATGTTGCTAAGTGAGACATTTGTTAAGTGAATTTTGCCTCATTTTACCATCTTTCTTGCCATAGATCCTAAGTGAATCACTACAACTGTTAAGTTAGTAACATGGTTGGTAAGTGAATCTGGCTTCCCCATTGACTTTGCTTGTCAGAAAGTTGTAAAAAGTGATCACATGAACCTGGGACACTGCAGCCATCATAAGTATGATTCAATTCACAAGAGTCTGAATTTTGATCACACAACTGTAGGGATCCTCCAATCCTGCAAGTGTGAAAAACGGTCATAAGTCACTTTTTTCAGTAACTTTGAACAGTTACTAAACGAACTGTTGTAAGTCGAGGACTACCTGTAATTAATAAAAATGTTGACTGTTAAAGGCCAAACACTAGATTTGGTGGCATTTTTCTTGATCACCTTTCCCCAGTTTATTTATCTATATATGCATTCCACCAATTCCTTTTGGTTCAGTGTTATAACAAACAATTATGATATACTTCTGAACTTATTTTTTAGTGAATTATACAGTCACTTTTTTGTTGTACTTAATAAGCTTTTCCTTCCCTTCATTGCCTTGTTCTACCCTGCCCTGGAGCTTATTAAGCCAACAGGAAGCTAAATAAATCTTTATTGTACTCTAAGCAAAGTTATTTCAGGGAAGGCATAGTTCAAGTAGAAAAAAGGGAGGCTGCATCATATTCTAGAGGGTTGAGAAGTTTCTTAAAGTCAATCATGGCAATGGTTTCCCTTACAGTTGGTCCTTGTCCCATACTCAGTGTTAAAAATCCTACACCATACCAAAGAAAACCCCAGCTACATTCTTTCCAATCCTGTTACTGTAGCATCAACAGAAGATTGGGAGGCTCATATCTATGCTAGCAGAACCCTTAATTGATATATCTCTGGGAAAGGAAAAAGGAAACTTGTTTTACATGATGGCAGAAGGGGATTTTGTCCTCGCCTTAATTCCTTACAACCAGCATACCTTTGACTTAGGCTTGCAGTCTTACTAAGTTGCAAAGAAGAATGGTATGTCTGGTAACAAAGTTCAACAATAATTTGTGCATTTTCCTAAAGGAAGATGTATGTTTTATATCAGGGCTCTCCTACCCCTGGGCCCTGGACCAGCACCAGTCTGCGCTGCCCCAGGAACCAGGCTGTACAAGCGAGTAAAGCCCTATTCACACATGTGCAGGATCCAGGCACTTCACAAAACCACGCGCCCTGGTCTGTGGAAAAACTGCCCTCCACGAAACTGGTCCCTGATGCCCAAAAGGCTGGAGGCCATTGTGTTAGATTACACAAAGCAGTGAAACTAAGTGCTAAACAGACAGTAAATCTATGCTGGTAACTTAAGTATATTATTACTCAGTAATGTACATTACAATGTGTGTAAGTATAATTTTGTATATTTTATAAGATGCTCTGCTTACTTCTTAATATCTGTATTCGGAATTGTAAATTTAAATAATTTATCATATCAACATTTATATATTATATGTAAATATAAAACCTAAGTATTTTATAAGGCAATTGGAATAAACTATTTTACTTAATACATAACATACGTAGTTTTCCTTCATAATAGCATCTTAGAATGATAAAGCATGACTGCTTATTCAGCTATCTTGGTAGCTAGCTGAAGGCATAAGGGTGAAAAGTAACTAACCATTGAAATTATTACAATATATTTAATTGTCAAGTTACAAGAAAGTAGTTTTGGGGAACTTTCCTAGGTACATTTTTCTATATAAATATTTATATTCATTATTGTACAGTTGCCTGTGGTTAGCTCTATTCCTGGTGTAAAAGACATACATTCTGGTTTTTTTTAGAATAAAACCTAGAACAAAATGGAAACATTCTTTTTAAATGAAATGTATTTTATAAATATAAATTTGTAAGATGTAAATTTCATTTAAATCATGAGAAAATAACAAAAGGTGATGGCATTTTTTTCCCATTTTAATTTGCTTGGGAAAGTGAAGGTTTTAAATTGGTGCCAGAAAGATTGTAATAGAGATGCCAGATACATTTCTTTAGGGAAGACATTCCATAAGTGGGATGTCACCCTCAAAAGCTTTTTCTTTAGTTGTTTCTTAGCTTGTTTTCAGTAAGCCTTTTCTGGCATTTACTTATATTGGCTGCTTGTGACTCAATATAATTCAGCCCAGTTATGTATCTTACTATAAAGAATCCACCATCTACACATCAATAGCAGTCATTAAAGGTTGTGAAATATTTCTTTATCATTTTGTTTTTCCAATGCTTGAGATCCCAATGCATGTGAGCATATATACTTTATATGTGTGTTTCTGTGTATCATTTTTAAGTAAATAATTGGAATTTCTGAATTTAAAATACTACAGATATTCAGTACCCTTTATTGACTTTTCTGTTCATAAGATATATATTTTAACAAAATTAAGGAAACTGTATTTCATAATAAATATTTAAGAATTTTATATGAACATAGTTTAATGAGTAAAATAATTATCCTTACATGATAATGATACAACCTAGAATTTCTAGAAAACTAATGTTTGCAACTTGAAACATTTTTGTTCCTCAAGTTCTATATCTATATTCATAATTATTATTTATAATCCTCTAATTTTCCTTATTTACCTTCTGTAAAGCCATCCAACTCCTTATGATAAAGCTGAAGACAGTGGTTAGTCTGCACAAGTTGAGTAGAGTGAAATGTCCTATTATTTTGAAATGTGTGTGTGTGTGTGTGTGTGTGTATGTGTGTGTCTTGCTGATTCATAATATATATGTAGGTGCTTTTATTTTATTTTATTTGGCATATATTGACTTGGAATTTATTAGTATGATGAGGAGCCTTTTTTCAGCTCTTCTGGCTTTTTGTCCTTTGTAGTTTGTTTATTTTGACAGATGGACACAAACAATTCCAGTCAGAAACCGTCCTTTCCCTTAATCAATTTTGCATATGGACAAAATACATATTCCTTAAATTCAAAGATTCCAGGGATAATCAGCAGAGTAAGTTTTGTGACAAACAGAAGAGTGCTACCAGGAGCTGCTACATTAAATAAAGCCCTGTCTTGTTAAAAATTACTAACAGTAATTGTTAGTATACCTGGAATAGACTCTTAACTAGTTCCCAGCTATAATTTGCATTGCTGTCCTTACTCATGTATTAGAGGACAGAGTACCTGAAGAAGGAAAGAAAGCCTAAAGGTGTTTCATGTGATTGACAATCCTCATTCAGTCCATAAAGTTCTAATTGGTCTATCCATATTGCCCGGAGAAGGCTTTAGACTACATGTTCAATTTTGATATAATTTTATGATGCATTCACATTTACAAAACTTTAATATCTATTAATTTTTTAAAATGTATATTTTAATATAATATTAAAAGTGTTTTTCAAATGAAAAGCTAAAGAGAATAATGTTAGGAAATCACATCCACACCCTCAATTTACTAGGACTTTCTATGGAACTTTACAAGTCTTGACGCTTAGCTAGTCATTCAAAAATAAATGAAGATTATTCAAATGGTATAATTCAGTAAAATGAATAACCACCGAAAAGGGGAATTGAGACTGAATAATCCAATCTGATAATGTGACTTTCAGTTTATTATAAGCCTAATCATGGGAGATATCACCCAGGGAAATATTTCCATGTTGGTTTGAATACAGACATCATCTAATGATGGAGGAGAATGTATTTCAATTAAGTTATTAATTGAATTTAACTCCTTTTTAATATCAGGAACAGGATAGAAGGTTAAAATAATCTGATTACAATTGTAAAACAAATGTTTACAGAAGTAAATATATAATCGTTTATTTGTTAAATTTCTGGTCTTGCAAATATTTAAATAACATGGCTATACTATGTTCCCCCCCCCACCTTAAGTGATAACTTTTTGCATATGATCGTTTTCTCAAATACCTTCTTTACCTGGATTATCTTTAATCTGTTTACATTTGTGTGCGTTTTCTGTAAATTGAAATAATAAAAAAGCAGCATTCTGAAATTTGGCATACTGTCAGTTGTATAATGTCTCTCATAATAGGATATTGTATAGTAGAGATTTTTATTACATCCTTCTATTATTTGAAAAGATAAACAAGATACTCTAAGACTAGAGTTTCAGTTTTAATATTTTTGGTGGTTATAAAAAATATTTTAAAAATCATGCCCTTGGACCTTAGAGATCAGTGGTTTATTGGGACAAGAGCATTAATGGGGAACAGATTATTGCATTGGATAACAGAACTAGATTGGAAAATTCCTGTGTGTTTAAACAGATGGGATGGAGGAACACTGCCTGTGCATTAAACTGTTTCCTTTTAATTTCCAGATTATAGAACAGGGCCTTGTTTTATTCAAGTCAACAACCAGATGTGTCAAGGTCAGCTAGCCGGTATTGTTTGCACGAAGACACTTTGTTGTGCAACTATTGGACGTGCATGGGGCCATCCTTGTGAAATGTGCCCTGCTCAACCTCAACCATGTCGTCGTGGTTTCATTCCAAACATCCGCACTGGAGCATGTCAAGGTGAGCAAAGTACTTTGCTAATGTTAAAAGTTTCCCTGCTATATCTTAGAATAAATTATCCAGCCGAGATGATATTTATTCCTTTTTGTATACTGTTTACTATATGTTCAAAATAGCAAATATTTGTGCAAGTATTAATACTTACTAGGTTGCATTATGTTACAATAAAATTAATGTCTTTGGGAAAGAATGACATGCTACAAAGAAAACACGAAGCAAAAAGTACTGTATTGTACATTTGTTAATTAAGACACGGGTTTAATTTCTACATTAAAAAGTTGTACAGTTTTCTTGGATATTAATTATTAGGAACTTTCAAAATGTTTCAAATGCAAATGATCCATTTCAGGTTTTACCTATGATCTTGAGTTTGAAACAACTTTTTGTATTTGAAATTATCTCAATCATTTTGGATATGCTTAAACCAGGGGTGAAATGCTCCCGGTTCGGACCGGATTGCCCGATTCAGTAGCGATGGCGGTAGGTGGTTCAGAGAACCAGTAACAAAAATCCCTGCCCCCCACGTGCCCAGCTGAGCCGCATGATCATCAGAGGCTTTTTTTTTTTTTTTACTTTTAAAAGCATTTTTTTCTTTTGCTGAAAAAATGCTTTTAAAAGTAAAAAAAAAATGCATTGATGATCACACGGCTCAGCTGGGATTGTCAGAGCCTTTTAAAAGCATTTAAAATTCTTTTAGAAGGCTCTGATGATCCCAGCTGAGTTGCCTGATCCAGGGGTGGTTCTACTTAACTTTTCTACTGGTTTGCAACGGGATTGCTTGTTTTGCTCGCGCATGCGCCTTCTGCACATGTGCAGATCACTTCTGATGATGTCAGGGTCAGTGGGCGGAGCCTCCCACCAGTTTTACTACCAGTTCTATAGAACTGGTCGAACCAGGGGCAACCCACCACTGGCCTGATCGTCAGTGCCTTCGGTAGAAAAAATGCTTTTAAAAGGCTCTGACAATCCCAGCTGAGTTGCCTGATTGTCAGAGCCTTTTAAAAGCATTTTTTTACAACCTCCTTAGCCGAAGAGGTTGTAGAAAAAATGCTTTTAAAAGGCTCTGATGATCCCAACTGAGTTGCCTAATCGTCAGAGACTTTTTTTCTTTTAAAAGCAAAAAAAAAAAAAAAAGCTTTTTTTTCATTTAGAAAAACATTTAGAAAAACATTTTTTTTTTATTTTTATAATTTGGTCATAGATTAAGAATCATTAACATTTCTTCAATGGAAAAAATATTTTTATTTCAAGGAGAAAGGGAAACTTAGCATATTTTTGTTTACTGTGAGTACAAGGGGTGCTTGCAGATTTTACTCTGCTAATCGTTGCCAACTATAGGGGGCGGTGCTTATCTCTGTTTCAAGGCCATAAGTAGGAGAATTCCTTTTAATTGCTTAATTACTTCATTTCATTCAACTGTGAAACAGCTTCTTGTGAGGGAGTCAGACAGAGACTTTTTGTAAAGTAATTGTCACTAGAGAGTTCATATATTGCTGTTTGCACATTAATTTGCTACTTAAAAACATCTGTAAATTGTTAGTACTAGCTAATGCTTTCCTGACACACTTGGCTAAATTGAACAATAACAGTGGCAGATAAAGAATGTACTTATACTCATTAACTAAATGTATTAAGTGCCCATTGAAGCATGAGTCCAAAATAGAACATAATTTAAGAAATGAAAAGGTTATTAGAATTAATTAATAAATTAGAAATATTGAAATGATTACAAATACTATGCTTCAGTTAGTATCAAGTTGGGCTGGATTGTATTTTATAGTATTTTAAATGCACAAACATCACCTTTTACCATTTTGTTGTTTAATGCTGTTTCACCATTGATTGTTTCACCTGTATTTCAGTGATTTTCCATCCATTAAAACATTCAGGTGACAGGAAAATTCTGTTTGTGCATTTACTATTTGGTGTTTATTGATATATATAAATTGTTAGTTTTTGAATGATAAACAAGCATGCATGTTTGGAATCATAGAAATTTGCTCATGATTTTATCTTGTTTCCAGTTTGTTGCTACATAGAACAACTGAAAGCAATCCAAGGAAATAATGGTCCAAATGGTATTGATACTACCCCACTGCATTATTATATTGGCATATAAATCAAACCAATAAATAAATAAATAAATATCAACTTTGACAAGATGCAGAATATATGAAACTGCACTCATTTTTCAGACACAATAGAGAAAAATGGGGCTGTTCATAGGTGCTCAATGACTGTTAATTATTAAATTACCAATATTGCTCATATTTCTGAAGACCTTGGTATCAATATTTCCAGATATTTTATGGTAAAGGGAATGTTTATTGAATCATTACTGTTGCAACTACTAACTCATTAATTGAAGAGCTATTAAGCTTTTTCAGATAATTCTGTTGTAGACTACTTCCATGTGTAAAATCCTCTTCTTAGAAAGTATATTAATTTTATTAATCTACTCTGAAGCATATTAAACAGCCTAGACTGTGCACCAAAATGGAAATACATTAAAATGGTAAGCCTTAAGAAAACAGGATATGAACATGGCTTTATCTCAGTTTTAATCTAAATGATACATTATAGAAGCTAAAGTATTTTAAATAAATTCAGTAAAACATAAATACTTCCTGCAATTCAATGGTGGGTTGCCCTCAGTTCGCACTGATTCTATAGAGCCGGTAGTAAAACCGGCGGGAGGCTCCACCCACTGACCCTGATGTCATGAAAACACTTCTGCGCATGCGCAGAAGAACGAGCGAAGCACGCGCGCGGCCCCATTGCTAACCGGTAGTAAAGGTAAGTAGAACCCACTCCTGCTGCAATTATACTAAAAACTTGATATTCATTGCTGTGCTAGATGTTCCAAACCTTTTTTTCCACAGTATATATTCTTTCAGATTGTTGGATCTCTGAAAATATTTCTATATTATTATTTTTCATAAGTTTGTTTACTTTAATATTAAAGTATAGTAACTGAGGGAAAGTGAGTTGGATCCATCCAAATGTACATTTCAGGATACATGTGCACAGAAATTTAAAACAAATAGCATTTTCTAAAACTAAAAAAAAAAAAAAAGCTTGCAAGGGTATTTTTTCTAAGATTTATAGTAATAGCAATAGGAATAGCACTTAGACACTGCTTCACAGTGCTTTACAGCCCCTCTCTAAGCGGTTTACAGAGTCAGCATATTGCCCCCAACAATCTGGGTACTCATTTTACCGACCTCGGAAGGATGGAAGGCTGAGTCAACCTTGAGCCGGTGAGACCTAAACTGTCAAACTGCTGGCAGCCAGTGATCAGCAGAAGTAGCCCGCAATACTGCACTCTAACCACTGCACCAACACAGCTCTTAGAACTTGGGCAGCATGGTGGCCTAATGGTGAAGATGCTCGCCTCCTACATGGAAGATTGAGAGTTGAATCCTAGGTAGCAGCAGATGTTTCTCTTTTAGGACAGAAGGAAAAAATATCTGCTGCAAACTGCATGGTGTCAGGAAAGGCATCTGGCCAGTAAATATTTAGCTCCATCCAGTTGCCCGGACTGAAATTACAGGATCATAAAAAGGGAGAAATTTTCCATTGACCTTTCAAGAAATTTCTGTATGAGTTCTGTATTCTAGTTGTTACCAGCAGAAAAATCTTTTATCTAGAATGTCTTGCGGTCAAATAAGGCTTATTTTGAAGAACAATGGAAGATAAATTTTTAGAGTTTATTTTACTTAATTTACAGATATAGATGAATGTCAGGCTATCCCTGGAATCTGTCAGGGGGGAACTTGCATCAATACAGTCGGATCATATGAATGCAAATGCCCTGCTGGTCATAAACAGAATGAAGCAACTCAAAAATGTGAAGGTAAGTGAAATAACTTTAAAAAATAATTTATAGTAGTTGGCACTATACTGCCTTTTGAAAGCATAGACAATGGAAACCCTACAATTTTCATGTTATTTGACCCAAAATAGCAATTGTGGGATTCCTAATGTTAAATAAAAACAATAAAGAACTTTTAAAATCTTTTTAATGCATATTATACTCTTCAAACAAAAATATCATTTGCTTTAAAATACAAATCTGAAAATATAACATTGACATAATTGGAGACTGAGGTTAAAAAAAATCATTTTTTAAATGGATCTCCCATTTTCAGGGATTGAGAGAAGAGTGAGAGAAGTATTTAGTCAATAGATGAATATTTATTTTTTCCTTAATGTAACTGATCTCACTGGCAAGAATCCTGTCTACTCCCTTCCTTTCCTGATACGTGCACAAAGCCAGTTCAAATATTGCAAAGGGGCAAAAGTCTTATAGGCCATATCTAGGCAACATGCCAGGTTTAACATATTAATGATCCATGTTTCTTAAGTGGGAGGCTTGCAGTTTCAGTTATGTTTTAGTTATGTTTTCTAGGGGCAACCAAATTCAGAATGTTGGGTGGCTCCTTTTCTGGTTTTATTAATGCATAGAACTATAAGAATAGGCTTTTTAGAAGCTTCTGAACACAAGATCATACAGTTTTAAGTGCTTTATTAATAATAATACCAATAACAAAAAAAAAAAAAAAGAACATTTATTCATTTGCATGCATCTGCAAAAATTTTCTGGTATATTGGTGGAATTATTTATTAGATACTTATTAGATACTTATTTGATGAAAGTATTTTAGCAAATAGATGCATTCTTCCTTGTATTCCTTTATTTTCTCCTTACTTTACAAGGAGGAAAACTGTTTTTCCTGGCAGGCTGGCTTTTTATTAATTTATTCCATAGCTGGGAATTGGCAATCAGTTTTATAGCTATGTCTACTCCTGTTTTTGATGCCTGGTCTTTAAATATCAGTTCTTACTTCCCTGGCCTTGTTAGGACTTAAAACAATGACACAACTACGTTTTCTCCAGTTAAAAAGTTTCTGTATCCTTGTTAATCTTTAATAAATAGTTCCATATACATTTACTTTGGAGGTACTGTAGAGATGAATAAAAAAATCATACCATCTGCTAGGGGCCACTTCTAGTGTAGCTAATGGATTTATTACTTCTACATCACACATTTTAAGTGAACACTGCAACCTTTGAAAGAGAAGGGTAAAATTTAAAAAGTGCATCTAGTAAGATATGTTTGTCTGAAGTTACTTTAAATATGCCTTCTACATATTTATAAATCAACTTATTTTCATGCAATAATGGACTATAAAATTAACTATAGAAACAATCTTCCATATGAATCTGCCTTGAATAAGATATGTATTGCTCATTCTTCTATATATTCCATTCTATATATTCTAGCCATTAAGAAGGCTAGCTTTATGAGAATATGGGGCAAGGTTCTTTTCTGGTTTTACATTCTTTGCATAATTCATTTTATAACGAGTTTAATATTTTATTAAATGATGTTAACTGTATAAACACTATTTTTAATAATTTTTCCTTATTAATTTTGATATATAGATGTTTGTTATTTAATTTATTATTTTTATTGTATTTTTATTACAGATTACAATTTCTAATTCTTTTTGGTTTTCTAATTTATTGTTTTAAAGTTTAAAATTTTTAAGTGCATTTAGTACTACGTGGTGGTTCAAAAATACTGTTAAGTAAAAAAAATATCCCTTCTGAACTTTATCACATGTTAAATTACTGGCTAACTATATATGATTTTTCTCATTTTTAAAGGAACAAAATAATAGAAAGATAATAAAAGAATAAGGTCGGGATGGAGAATAAGACTATACTTTTACTCTAATGGAATCACTTCATTGATTCAGTTGTGATTATACATACTTCTTGAAGAAGGAAATAGAAGCAGTTTGTACTGCAGAAACTTAAATATTTTTTCTCAGCTTTGTTTCCAAATCCTACAGCAACTTAGTGTTTCCTTCCATCATCTAGGTACAGAAGCAACAATGCATGTATGCACTACTTTGTTTAAATCAATAAGGATGGCTGCAATTTTCAAAACACAAGGAAATGTAATTTGGATAGTCAGGTCAAAATTTGGAGTGGGACATCACTATTTTATTAAGAAATCTTTGCTTCTGAGATGAACTTCTCATTCATGGCTATTTTTTACAACTTATATAGCATGTACTAATTCCTTATCTACTATAATAGAGATGTAATTATATTTAATAAATCTATGCATGATTTACAATGTGAAGTATTCTTTAGTATTATTGCTTTAGAAATGATACTATCACTGTAGTAATACTACTGAAGATTAGAATTCTGAGTATTAATATACATATTGAAGTATGGTAGTCCTCTACCTTCCTATAGATTGTGTTTTGGGGTGGAATGGGAATAGAAGAAATGTTATTCTACTTGGCCTCAAATAATTGTGAAATACTTTTTCAAATACATGTTTTCATTATACTCCATTACCATTTTTGTGCTCAAAGTGAACATAACAAGTCAAAGAAATATGATTATCTGCTGTATTACCTGAAGTGATATTGAATATAAGTTCTGGATCTTACAAAAAAGTATGGACATACTTTCAATCTGATACAATAAGAAATATGTACTGTCCTATCAATTTGGGCATAGGGATGAGGTGCTGTGTACATTGTACTGCTGAGTGCAACATGTGCATGTTGTATAATCCAGTGTGTAAAAGAATAGTAATTAGAGAGATCTGAAGTATTTACTTGATTAGCTTGATTACAAAGAAGAAGTCTTACTTATCAGAAAAATAATATGTATGAAACTTACATATGCATATTTCTAGTATCCAGCAGGACTGTCCCCCCCCTCCCCAAAAGAAGAATCTAGATTTCCAGAAAATTCTGCACAGGTATCATTTTCTGTATATAGGTAATGGTATTAAAAATGACTGTCCAACAGAACATTTGACAGCTACAGAAACAAATAACAGTGATGTTCTTACCTCATGTTAAACAAAAGCATCCTTTCTAACATTGGTCCCTTCTGACCTACACTTTCCAAAATGTGTGTGCTTTATTAAAGTGATATAGCCAACAGAGTGTGACATGAATCGTAACAGCTGCCCTGACATACTTTCTTCAGAAAATTTCAGTTTAAAATGCTGTTAGAAATTTGGTATGTATCTCTGTTCTGAGATTCATAGATAAGTCTTCTTTCTTGACAGATCTTCACTACATTGTTTTGTCTTCCATTAATCTTTTTGATATGTACATGTGGGATTTCTGTAGTCTAAACATCTTTTAAAACATAGAGGAACAGAAATATAAATAAACTGAAGGCATTATTTTCAAGAAAGCTATAGTGTTTTGACCCTCTTACAGGGGTGAAATCCAGCAGGTTCTGACAAATTCTGGGTAGTGGAAATTTTGAGGAGTTCGGAGAACTGGCAAATACCACCTCTGGCTGGCCCCAGAGTAGGGTGGGAATGGAGATTTTGCAGTATCCTTCCCCTGAAGTGGGGTGGAAATGGAGATTTTGCAGTATCCTTCTCCAGCAACGCCCATCAAGCCACACCATGCCCACCAAGCCATGCCCAGAGAACCGGTAGTAAAAATAAATAGATTTCACACTGCCCTCTTACCTGAATTATTAAAAGCCTTCTTGTCTTTTGAAAATTGCAGCCACATTGTTGTTTTTACACCTGGCTAATGAAACAAAACACTGTGTTTTAATTTTTTCTAACAAAAGAGACTTTCCCCCATGCTTATCATCTTTCATAATTATATATTTTGTATCAGTGTAGGATTTTTACATAGATGAGATGCTTTTTTGTTGATGAGATTTAATATCCATTTTATGTTAAAGAAGTGTCTTATCTCCCCCCCCACAGTTTAGCTTTATCCTATATACATTTTCTATAGTATAATGACATTTTGTTACAGTTGAAGATCACAAATATAGTATAGGATTTCCTATACTCTATTGAGTATGCCCCATTACTTGATATCTTTTTAAATATGCTAATATTAGTTCTGGAAATTAGATATAAAAGTGCAGGAGAATTCAATATTTGTAGATATATATCAAATAATCAGAATTCCAGCTTGCATATAGAGCCCAAGATAGTGCACTCATGGATATCATATTTAATAACATAAATATATTTAAATATAAATTTAATTCTAATTAAATATAATTCTTTGTGGAGAATCATTCTTCATTTGTTTAAATCTGTAGATATTAATGAATGCAGCCTCATCCCAGGAATCTGTGATGCTGGTGAATGTTCCAATACAGTTGGAAGTTATATTTGTTTATGTCCACGTGGCTTTGCGACATCCACAGATGGCTCTCATTGCATTGGTAAGTTACCATACCCCAAAGTAGCAATTTTTAAGATCCTTTCTATGGATTTTTCTTTTTTATTTTTATTTCATTTGTTACTAGTCTCTCAAGTAACTTTCTAATCTTTACCCTATTCTGCAGTGGAAGTTACTTGATTCTGAAG
The DNA here is from genome assembly GCF_029215685.1 of Pituophis catenifer annectens. Lineage (NCBI taxonomy): Eukaryota > Metazoa > Chordata > Lepidosauria > Squamata > Colubridae > Pituophis > Pituophis catenifer. The sequence goes on from NW_027256882.1 coordinate 239,550,426, forward strand.
ATCTTGTTCAGAGAACATTGTATCAGATGGTATGCAGTATTGTGTTCTCAATTATTTTGGGAAGAGAAAATGTTATGGTCTTATGTATTTTTGCCTTTTTTCTACACTTTTTTTTGTAAGAGATCATTTTGTACTCTTTATCCTATATCAGAAAATCAACTCAGCCGGGAATATGCTAGGTATCAAGTTAGTAGCTCAAAGACTTCAGAATAACTTGGTGAGATTTTCTGCACTAAAAAGAAAAATTCATGAATGTAAACAAGCATCCATCATAAACAGACAGTGGGGAGGCCAAGAGAAGAAATCCAAAGCTTTTCTTCTGAAAGGGGGGTAGTTCTTCAAGAGGGCACAGAAACTCAGAGTAAATTCTGAGGCACTATTCTATGGTACTGTTCCTCAGAAACTGCCATCTATCTTACTGTATATGGTTATCATTTCTGCTGAACAATAAAGATACACTTTCTGGCCACATTTGTCATGGTTTCCCTGGGAGCTTAGAAGGCACAATTAAATTATTTATTACAAGGAAATTTCTTTGTACATAAGCCTTATAGAAAGGTGCTACAGACCTTTTCTTATAAATGCCTGCTAATCCATCCAAGTGATCTCCTAGATCCGTAATGGCAAACCTATTGCACGTAACCTATTGCACCAACCTGGTGTGAGACACCCCCCCCCCCGCTGCGCCCTGTTTTGGCTTCCAGGTTGGTGCAGGAGGCTTTCCAGGGCCAAAACGGGGCACGGGGCCTCACGCAGTCCCACGTGGCCCGTTTTGGCTTTCAGGTTGGTGCAGGAGACTTTCCAGGCCCAAAATGGGGTGTGAGGCCCCCTGTGCCCCGTTTTGGGCCTGGAAAGCCTCCTGTACCAACCTGAAGCCAGAACAGGGCGCAGGGGGCAGAAGCACATATGTAGGGGGGCCAGGGCGTATATGCAGGGGACACATGCACATGTGGGGACGTGTGTATGGGGCGCATGTGTGTGGGGCACTCACATTGCATTTTGGGTGTTCAGGCACGCGCACATGCATTCATGCGCATGCATGCTTTGGGCACTTGGCACCAAAAAGGTTAACCATCACTGTCCTAGATACAAATACTAAGTAGCAAATTCACAACCCCAAGTTAATTTCTAGCCACAAGATTCCTGAAAATATCCATCTGACAAACTTGATAATCTAAGTCAACAAAAGATGTACAAAATAAAAGTAGATTAGTATGCCAATTATAAAAAGATAATTAAATGTAATTAATATTAAAAATATTATGGAGATGCATTCAAATGTCTCTTTAAAGATTGATCTGAATGTGTTATTCTGTAAATAGTTTTCTTGATTGAAAATAAATCTATAGCACCTGCCTCATCCATCATTGATTTTCATTTAGAAAATTAAAATTAAATTGTGATCTAAATTTAAATAAGGCAGAAGAGGATAAATGTATTGGGTGAAGAATCAATTTATTAAAAGCGAGGGGTAAAAAGTGATGACTTTTTTAATCCAAGCATACACATATTCTATTCTGACCAGACTCATTTTTCCCACAAGACTTGCCAATTTAAACCTATGACACTTTTCACAAATCAGTAATTTATAAAATGTGGCTAATTTGCTAATTGCTATTCTAATATTTCTCACCTTGACAACTTTAAAATCCCTGACTTCAACTTCCAGAATTTCCCAGATAACACTGGGTTATTTTGACAGCTCACAGTAATTTCCTCATGCCTTTGAATCCAGATGGTTGAAGTCCCAATAGTTAAGTTTCAGCATATTTTGGTCTAGTCACCATTTCAATTAGTGATCATTAGTTTTTAATATTTTTAATAATAATTATTATTATTTGTGAAGAATTGTTTCTTAACTTTATTGTACACTGCCCAAAGTTGCTTGTTTTGGGAGATGGATAGCTATATAAATTTGAAAAATAAATAAATACATTTTATGGTTCTAGTTAGTTTTTAAAGTACTGTGTGGGGGTTTTTGAGGAAAAGGGGGAGGATTTGTATTTATAATAGAAGACTTTTCTATATCACTCAGGGTCACTTTGTTAAAAATGGATGTCTATATACCGGTAAGTGCTGTAACTAAATAAACAAATCATTTCTTCTTCCCACTGTGAGTTGCAGTGAAAGAGGAAAAGTCTGAAGTAGTGCCTAAGTATGGAGTCACTTGACTGATTTGTGATATAGATATAAATTTATTTGCATACTTTTTTCTTTTTTTGTCTGTGGCCTTCCCAAATGTTCTTAGCTATATTCACAACAATGGTGGGTCACAAATTGCAGAGGGTAGTGTTGCCTGTTTCACTGATTATATTTATAATAGTTAAGAAAATGTTTTTACTAAATGCTCCATTAATAATTTTTCAAAATTAATATCCAGATCAAAGAGCAGGTACTTGTTTCTCCAGTCTGCTGAATGGTCGCTGTGCACAAGACCTTCCAGGCAGGTTTACCAAGATGCAGTGCTGTTGTGAGTCTGGACGGTGTTGGGCTCTTGGATCCATTCCAGAAATGTGTCCTGTTAGAAGCTCTGGTAAATATCTTAGTTGTTAAAATTACTAGAAAAACTCATTTTAATATCAATCCTGAAATCATGAAAAGGCTTACTTTAAAGTATTTATCAAATTAAGCCCCACTGCTTCTGATTTGTTATTGATCGAGCCAGTTTTTCCCATTGTTATTTGAAGTAATTCTTTAAAACAAAATTTATTTGAGGGAATTATTAATCATTTTGATTTAATGAAGCAACTTTCATTTCATTACATTGTTAAATTAAAATGATAACAATTTTTTATATCTTTATTCTGTTGGATCCTCGAAGAGTGAGGTTACATACAGAAAGCTTCAACCAACAGAATGTTTCTGAAATAAAAAAGCATCAAGCAAATTTACTTATATGAGCTGCTTGTCTGCATAGAGAAATGATAATTTCCTATATTGCACTAAAGAGTTGTTCTATATAGAAGTCCTTTTATCCTTTAAGCTAATTGAAATACAACATCTTCAGTTAGTAGCTCATTGACTTGCTGAGTAGGACAACAACATTTGTAGTGGCTGATGGAGAATATTGATGTGGGAAATAATTCAGAGATATTCTTCATTTTAATGTTGCCTCTATTATCTGCATCTATGTAGATTTGAACTAGCTTTTATTTTTTCTTTTGGTTATTTCATTTACTTTGATTAGAATAATCTTTTTCTTATTAAAAGCCTACATCATTTCCTGAGAAATGTTGACTTAGAGTGTGATTGTATTGGAAGTGACTTAAATTTTATGTAAATGTTCACCGTTATCACCAATATTTATCATATAGTAAATTAAATCTAAATTGTTAACTAAATAAAATGTATACTAGATCTAATAAAATGTTATACTCAAGTACTTGAGTACTATCTACTCAATAGTTACTCATTTTTGTATGTGAAGAATAGTAAATCTTACGTGAAATCCTGTTTTTCAAATACATTGATGTCTGTATGCTTTTTTTGAAAGATGTGTGATCTTATAATTTGCATTTTTTGGAAAAACGTGATTATAAATGTTTTTAATTTTTGTAGATGAATATCGTGGGCTTTGCATAGATGGCATTCCTGTTATAGGGGGTTCCAGGCCTGGTGGCACAGGAGGAAATGGCTTTGGCCCAGGAACAGGATTCATCCCTATTCCTAGTGGAAATGGGTTTTCCCCAGGTGTGCATGGAACGGGAATAGGAACTGGTGGCCAAGGTCCCACAGGAAATGGCCCCATCATTACAGGACTAAGTAAGTTGCTTGATTGCATAATTATAAAACTGAAAGCTCTTACAGTAAACCTTTTCTGGTTCATGCTTAAAACTAATAGGATTTTTTATGTCTACTTTATAAAATATGGCTAACAATGTAAACTTTTTTTTTTCAGTAAAAAGTAAATGTGATTTCTTTCCATTGCTTCTCAAGTTGCTTCACATTCCCAGCATACTCCAATTGCACTTATGAACCATTCAATATGTGCAGTATTATGCATCCTCAATTTTTTTAAAAAATCTTCTTATATTTTAAGCCTATATCCACAACCAATGACTAATTTAATCTTACGTAAAATTTCAAATTTATTATATATTCTAACCAGTGGTGGGTTTCAAAATTTTTTTACTACCGGTTCTGTGGGTGTGGCTTGGTGGGCATGGTATGGCTTGGTGGGCGTGGCAGAGGAAGGTTACTGCAAAATCCCCATTTCCTCCCAATCAGCTGGGACCTGGGAGGCAGAGAATAGATGGGGGCTAGTCAGGATTTTTAGTACCAGTTCTCCGAACTACTCACAATTTCTGCTACCGGTTCTCCAGAACTGATCAGAACTTGCTGAAACCCACCTGATTCTAACTAATTTTTGATAAAAAACATTAATTGATCTACTTTTGGTCTTTCCATGTTTTCATGCATTATGGGTTCTCTTTCCAATTTCTTCTTGATAGGGAACAGAAACTGGCAGTGACACCCACACTCTCTAGCTGCTTTCTTTAGATTAATGAAAGAAGTATCCCAATGAAAGGTGTACCTCTTTTGGGCATCTGGGAAAACACAGACAACTCTTGTATTGCAATGTTGTGATATTGCTTTCATCAGTCCCCACTGGTGGATGCCAGTGGAACCTGATTTCTAGTTCCAAAATTGCGGTACAACCAAGTTATGTAAGGAATGAAAAATGATGAATCTCAACGTTATGTGAGAGAAATCTGCAATTCTGCTTAAATTAAGAAGAAACCAAACAAAAACTAATAGGAAAATACATATGTGCAACTAGTCACTTAGTGACCAAAGTTAGGATAGTTGCCCCCAACCTACTTGCAACCTGGTTTCAAAGTTATGCCCACTTTAGTGCTCCTGTTGTCATTCACCCTTATGATTGAATGCAGGTATGTTGCAGAGCTGTCCCCATAGATCCCTCTCACCAATCCTGGCCCACTGGATCTCTGCAGGCCTTTTCCCTGCTCCCAAGCTAGCCACTCAGGGAGCCTCAAGCCGGTTGCAGAGGTTACAATGTGTGCGAAGCTGTTGAAGCTTCCAGGCCTTGGGCTTGTTTCCTAATCAGCCACTCAGCCACCTACGGCTTTGCAGGACTTGGCCTGTTTTTCAGCCAGTTTCAGGACCCAGCAGCACTCAACTCATCTTTCTCCTTTTGCAACTTCTGAGAGAGGCACCCAGCAGATGTGAAGCTCAGCTTTCCTACAGAGGAAGCCTTGTAGCCTCCTGTTATTCTGCAAGCATGTGCTTTTCTTGAAATCCTTAGGAAATCTCCATTTTTAAGGAAAAGGGAGCCTCCGTAACATGAAGCCTCCTTTGAAATAGAATTCTCTATAGGATTGTGAGAATACCACTTTCTTTCACAAAGAAATCCTATATCCATCAAAAAGAACTCCTGAAATAAACAACAAGCCCTTACCTTGGCTGAGCTGTTTGAAACCCTTGTTGTCTGGTCAAGTTTAATTTGAAATGTTTCCAGCATCTTCCTCCATTCCATTCTAAAACAGATTCCACCAATGCAATTGACTTCAGAGAACATTGAGTTCACCTAATAATACAATACTTTTTTATTTAATGTTAAAAAATAGTAGTTTTTTTTTAAAAATAAGAACTTTAGAGGTAATAATCCAAAACTCATGTTGTTTTATAGCAGTACTCAATCAGACAATAGATATCTGTAAGCATCATCCAAATTTATGCTTAAATGGGCGTTGCATCCCAACAATTTCCAGTTACCGGTGTGAATGCAATATGGGATATAAGCAGGATGCCAATGGAGACTGTACTGGTGAGTGCAACTTCCAATTTCATATTTTTTCTTATTATATATCTTATTATATCCTTCTTTAAAAATCAGACTTTTAGAAATGTCATGTTTCTGATTCTGGTGCATTTTTGTAAGCTCTGATCTATCTGAAATGTAGATTGATATGTTTTAGATGAACTGATAACAATAAAATGATTTTTATTTGTATTCATCTCACCAACATAAAGCCTTTAAAAGACATATCAATCAAAGGAAATGTTTCCTGTTGGAGAGGTGGTGTTTGTTTGTTTGTTTTTTTACAAAATGTATATAATTAGTAACATAATTGCTAGGTAAGTATAATTAGAGTATAGCCCTTTGCTTCTCAAGACTTTTTAGAGAAAAATGATAGGAAAGCCTTTGCAATATCTAGGTAATCAAATGCTTGACAAATTCATATAAGCAGCATATACTGAACTATTAAAATATGCTCAGAAACAACTCCTAATACATATTTCAGTTACCAGCTCCAAATTTCCAACTACAAATTTATGAATTCATTTATAAATTCTCCGTAGAAGTATTGGTTCTGAAATAACTGCCTTCTGTGGACAAAACAAAATAACCTAGTTTGTAATAAATTCCCATGTAAGTTAAAATATTAAAGAGTGTACTTGGGAGGAAAGTGTTAAGAAAACACTGAACAATCATAGGGCAGTTTGAGTAGTATGGTTGAGAAATTACAAAAATGTCAAACACAGTGTGATTTCATACAATTTTTTTCTGGGTAAGGGTTTTTTTTTTTAACTTAAAGACAATGTTTGATTTTATTCTGTATGCATTGATCTGAATAGAAAGAAAATATTCTTTCTGTTAAATTCAGAGATAAAGTACTATGCATATAGTGTGCCCCTTTTTGGACTTAACACACATACTATTTTTTTCTAAGCATACTTTAGAAATTTAGAAATGGGCACACTGCCAAACAAAGCATTGGGCTAGTCACATGTAATCTTTACTTCCAAAGAATATCTAAGGGGCCATTATTTTTTGTTCCATAGTGCTTCTTGGCAAAAGTACTGTTGGGAAAAAAAAATGTTGGATTCTCTAATAACTGCAGTTTGCTCTGCAGAATGCTAGTTGCTTCATTTACTTTTTTAAAAAATAAAACAGCTTAATTTTTTTAAAGTCAAGTGGAGCAGGAAACATGACAGTAACATAAGGAAGTGTCTGCAAGCACAGTGCAGCTCACAATTACTTGAGCAATAGTTTCCCTATAGAATAAGGACCTATGACTAGGGAATACTTTAATGTTATTGTACTTGACTTCTGTGATACTGTATTTTGGTTCGTTTATTAATCATATTTAAAAAATTCAGTATATTTAAATCTCTATAACAAGATCACTAGAGTCAAAACAAAAAAATGGGAATGTAATAATGTTACTAATTAGTTGTATGTAAAAGTCTATATTTAATTATTTCCTTTTGAAGATTTTGTTTGCATGGAATTAAATATTTTCTATTTTTAAAAAAGCAGATTTATACTTTATATTACATTTATTTTAGTTAGAGAATTGTGATTCTTATATTTTTAAAATGGGGAATTGAATTAGTTTGTGATTGATGTAAGCTAATTGTATTTGTTTATGAAATGCTGTATTTTATTAAAAAAAACTACTATGTATAAATTATGAAATCTGATTGCATTCTTTTCTGATGCCAACAGATGTTGATGAGTGTATATCAAATCCATGCTCTAATGGAGACTGTGTGAACACACCTGGCTCTTATTATTGCAAATGCCATACAGGTTTCCAAAGAACACCTACTAAGCAGGCTTGCATTGGTATGGAAATGTTATTTGCAATCTATCAATTCAATGTATGCTTATATTTGATTTGAGTTTGATACTTATTCAACTCTGAAAACAAGATTATTTTGTCTCTTCAATAAACCATGACAATGGTTTAATGTTTACAGGTATTTAATTAAATTTATGGTATAGTGAAGCAAAATTTGACAAACTGTATCATGTTAACTCCGGTGAGCCTACACACATGTATCTCATTTTGAGAATGAACCATGAAAGGATAAACCAACATTGCACATGTACAGTTCTAATAAAACAGTTACTGGTTTTGTTAACAAAATTTCAATGAGCTTTTTTTCCAAACACAGTTTTCATTTTTTTCAAATTAACGTTTGCCAGAAAAGCACTAAAAAAAATCTGAAGAAGCTTCTAGACCCATTTTGATCCTAATGATAGCATTAAAATTATAGTCCACAGGCCTATTGCTTCCTAGCATATATTGGATTCTATTGAACTCAGGTGATAAAAAGTATTCTGCTGATTAGGAAAGCTCAGATTTCAGTATATGATCTCAGACATATCCAGGATATTCTGAGGCTTAAACATGAAAAGCTGTAACCCTCTTGATGCTTGAATGCTCTGGTTAGATAATGAAAAATAATGAATAAATTGTATGTTTACATATCCAGCTTCTTTTTTCGTCAGTCATGATTAATTCTGGAGGTTTGCAATTAATATAATTTCTCATTGGTGTGTATACAATACAAGCATATGGTTACTAGAACAAAAATTGTTCTAAACATGGCTCTCTATTTTGCTCCAGAAATTATAGCCAGAGGAGAATTCATACTTGCCAAAGTTCAGCAGAAGTTCCTGTTCAAGACAAGAATACTTGTTCAAAATAGCCCCTAGCCTATTATTTCCACTGGGAGTTGAATGATTTTGGGGGAAATGTAGCAATCCAAGTTAGGGCCTCAATTTGGGTGTGAATTAAAGAATCCTAATTTAATGATATCCCATGCAACTATACATTATTTTTAAGGCAAAGAAGGCAACTGATATGTGGAGAACAGAGTCTTGATTGTCTTAATCTTTGGTTGGGGTCATAGCTTAGTTTTGTAGTTAATGCCAGTAACTTTTGGTCATTGGTTTTAAAATTTGTGGTTTTAAAGATAGTGACAAAGTGGAAGACATAAGAAATAAATTTATTTGAAAAATTTAAAACATGTGTTTTTTATATTAAATACCCATTTTATACTTAGCCAAATTCATTTTCTTTCTTGCTGCTCCACCTCTCACCTCTGTCCACATCTGGCTCTTGAGTCACAAAATAATTAGGTTCCCATGATTTATAGACGAAGGTCGTCTTAAAACTCTTGCAGATAAAATAATAGCTGGTTATTGAAAAGTTTATTTTTATTTGTTTTTCTCAGACATTGATGAGTGTATTCAGAATGGTGTCCTTTGTAAGAATGGTCGTTGTGTGAACACTGATGGTAGTTTCCAGTGCATTTGTAATGCTGGCTTTGAACTAACAACTGATGGGAAAAACTGTGTTGGTATGCATTTCTTATTTTATTTTACTTTTTTTGTGAGCTCTGAATTAATGGTTTGTTTTACTTATAATTCCTCAAATTAACTGCTAATGGAAAATCAAATTTTCTGAGAAAAGCTTGCAAATTCTCCTGATAAAGATGTACTCCATGGAGGAAAATTAGTTTAAAAAAACCAAAACCCTACCTTTTTGTCCTGCATCAGGAGTTTCCATTAGATCAGAATTCTATTTCTGAGTAGAAAACAAATCTTTTGGTATTTAGAATTTTAAATATTATTTCAGTTGTAATCTCTAATGCTTTATTTTCCAGACCATGATGAATGTACAACTACCAACATGTGTTTGAATGGAATGTGTATTAATGAGGATGGCAGTTTCAAGTGCATCTGTAAACCTGGGTTTGTCCTGGCTCCTAATGGACGTTACTGTACTGGTATATATATATATATATTATACCTATCTTGATGAGACCAGTATTTGTATAAAAAGTTCTATACTTAGAACTTATACTAAATTTAACTTTCAATGCTGCCTGACTCCTAGCAACTCTAGTTTGTGATGTGTTTTCTGCATTTGAAAGTGTAATGGAAATCTTTATTATTTATAGCATGCATATGCTGTCTTTTTGTTGTTAAAATCTTTAATGTAATTGCAGAATTAAAACCAGACATATCACTGTAGCTACACATATTGCCAGATTGTTCTCAATAATAGTTGTTGAACAATCATGGAGAATTAGTTACACATAATACTCATTTATAACATAAGTAAGAATATTTCACAGAGACAACCTTTTTGTGGACTATCTGGGATTCCATCAATTTTATCTCACTAATAAAATTCAGTAGAAAATCAGTTTTTTCTTTTGGGTAGTGAACAAAATACATGAAGATGTTGGATACAGATAAACATCAAACAAATGAAAGAAAGAAAAATGGCTCCATTGGTTTCTAATTCCTTCATGATAATATGAACTTGCTCTTGGCTGCAGAAAATAGTTTTTTAAAAAAGTGGTCCCCAAGCGCTCAACTGCATTAGAGTGTAGGTTATATCAGGAGTCCCCAGCTCCGGAGTGTGGATTGGGGCCAGTTGGTGGCCTGCTGGGAACTGGGCCATGGAAGCATCAAGTTTCATTTGTGCATGCACAGGATCTAGGTTGCACACGCGAAACCATCACTTCCCCCCTGCTGTTGCCACTGCCGGTCCATGAAGCCAGAAAGGTTGTGGACCACTGGGTTATATGACTGTGAATGTAGCATAGCAAATATTTTTTTAAAAAGGAAGGAAATATTCATTGGCTAATAAAGCCATAGTAATTGTTTATCAAGCAATCTACTTAATAGGATTCTTGATTAAGCAATACGATCTATTGCCTTTCACATAGGGAGTACTAAATTATATGTACAATTTACTTTTTCTAACAGATATTGATGAATGCAAGACTCCAGGTATTTGCATGAATGGCCATTGCATTAATACAGAAGGATCATTTCGTTGTGATTGTCCACCTGGACTAGCTGTTGGAGTTGATGGTCGAGTTTGTGTAGGTTAGTATTTTTTTTCCACTTTAAGAAAACATTTTAGGTCTAACCTATAGTCTTGAGATTTACTAGTGGTTTGCCATCCAAGTGCTAATTGCATCCAACCCTGCTTATCCTGTTTTTTAATTAATCAGGCTCAGTTCAATATTATCACCTGTTGCAGCAAATATGTCTTAGATTAAAAAAAGTAATGTTACAGATAGTAGAACATGGATTCATTCATATCTGAAATAGCATGTTTTTCTCCAAGAAATTAATTGATAAACTTTAATATGCTACTTAAGAAATAACTTGTAACATAGATAGAATACCCACTTAAAAACAGTAATAATATAAACCACAACTGGATGTTAATATTTGACTGGTATAGAATTTTACGGAAATTCTTGGATACCATATGAATCCATAAATTTTAGGTGTAAAAATTGGATTCATTTTTTAATTGAGAATGCTTATTTACTGTATATCATTATAGAGTAAGAATTTATATATTGTTTTCACATCTTTTCTTAGATACTCATATGCGAAGCACATGCTATGGTGGAATCAAAAAGGGGGCATGTGTACGCCCTTTTCCTGGAGCAGTGACAAAATCTGAATGTTGCTGTGCTAATTTAGACTATGGCTTTGGTGAACCATGCCACCCATGTCCTGCCAAGAATTCAGGTAATGGGATATACGGTAATTTTGGACTACATAACTGGTATAAATAATAAATTGTAAACAAATGATGGATTATAAATCTTGTCCATTGTCTTTTAAAAGCAGGGGTTTTTTATTATGAAAAACCTACACCATTTTTGGTAGCACTGCAAACAAAGAGAGGGAAAGCTGCCTTTTTCTGTTTCCCAAAATACTATATTATATGTCTAGGACATTTGTTTCTGCTGGGCTTTTAATGGTATTTCAAATCAGTTTCAGATGAAAGTCTTTGTTTTTCAGTGGGAGTTTTAATACTTATGTATGTTTTCTTAAGAAACATTATTTGTCTTTAAACCACAGATGATAATATAGATCCCTGTTCCCCTTTAAGGTTTATATTACTGAGAGCATTACACTTCTCTTATATACCCCCCCCCCAAAAAAAAAGCTTTGCATAAAAAAATCTCAATGGATTGAATTCAATTTCATTAAATAAAAAAAAATATACTGTATAGCACAAAATAAGAATGTGGAAAGCAAAGTGTATATACAGAGGACATTCATAATAAATCAATCCAAACATTGAATTTAATTGGATCTAAATGCTGAGCTGGATTCTGTTCCAAAAAGCTTATTTGCTCATATTCTGTAACATGCAAATAAATATAAAAATACAGGATATTGAATATAAAACCAATACTTTGCAACTTGTTTTTATTCCAGAAAAGCATATTTTACCAACATTGCCAATGGTAAATTGTTAGTTGAGATACTGCCCTATTACAATGTAGTGTAATTGTCCAGGAATTTTGGAATCTGTGAAGGTGGGTGGTATATAGCACACAATAATATTGTGAAGATGAACAAGATAGTATTCTGTACTGTAAATGAAGATATAATGTAATGATTGTAATAGAAGGTTTGTTTCCATCTAAGTAATGTGTGTAAATTTGATTACATTTATCTTATTTAGAAACAGTAAATATAGTATAGTCACTATAGTAACATTAAACCAAATTATGTTGCTGTTGTTTTAGGAAGTGTTTCTGAAGTTATTTTATTTATAAGAGAATGAAATTAATTATGTTGAAGTGTGTATGAACAAGAGCAGAATTTTCAAGAATTTTAACTACATTCATAAAATATTTTAAAATATTAAAACTTAATATTGTCGTTCTAATTATATTGTGTTTCACTATTTCGTTTTTTCTCATGGGAAGCTGAGTTCCATGGCCTTTGTAGTGGAGGAGTAGGAATTACTGTGGATGGAAGAGGTAAAATATGCATATACAGAAAATAACATTAAGTAAATCTAGTCTTTGACTTACAACTATAATTGAGCTCCAAATTATAGTCATAAATTATGCTGGCCATTAAGTGGATCATGACATGCCTGCACCTGATTTTTTTTACTTTTTTGTGGTAAATGCCATGGTCATTACACAAACCCATTATGAGCAATGGACATTTTTGTTGGAAACTGAAAATAAATGCTGGTTTCCAGCAAAATATATTGTAAACCACTACAATAAGCTGTAAATTTGATCCAGTGGCTGAGTGCCCAAAATGTGGTCACATGACCACAGGTAGGTGTGGCTGTCAGCACTTTGAATCCGGGTCATAAGTACCTTTTTGGGATCCATCGTAATTTTGAATGGTCACTAAGCGACTGGTGATAAGTCAAGAACTACCTGTATTTTAGTGCTTGTAAACTGTTCTAATGACTACAGACTTTTCTTTAGAACCACATAGTATTGGGTTCATTCTGTTTTAATACATTGTAATATGTTGGATATTTTGATAATGCCATTTTTAAATAACAATGTATATATGTCTCTAGATTTCTAAACAAGATTTTTATTTTATCTATTAATGTTCATATTGAACATAAGCCTGTGCTGACCTTCATGAATAATATATCCTTACTATTTAATAAAAGGCACTGCAGAATATATTCTAACAGATTATATTATTATTGCAGATATAAATGAATGTGCTTTAGATCCCGATATTTGCTCTAACGGGGTTTGTGAAAACCTACGTGGCAGCTATCGTTGTAACTGCAACAGTGGATATGAATCGGATGTTTCAGGACAAAATTGTGTTGGTATGTTATATGAACAATATTCATTCTGAAACTGTTCCAATACCTTAAGATTTTGATACACAGAAAGAATAGTGCCCTCTAATATGTCCTCACTTACTATCAATTAGTTATTGACTATGTATCATATAACAGTTATGACCAATTTTTAATTACATATAATATATTTAACCGTATAATATCTACTTTCCAATATTATAAGGAATCATTTTCTTGTGCAACTCATTTTATTTATTCTATTAAACATTGCCATTTTGTGAGAATTATGAAATATGTTGCTACTTTAGCTATTTATTGGACTTTTGCATTATAAATACATTTCCTATACATAAAATATGAGATCGTTTTCTAAAATCATAGTTAACATCTTGTCAATCCATTATTAGCATTTTAGAGGCTAATAAAAAATAAGAAAATCATTGTTATTTTTGATTATGTGCCATCAAATTGGTATCACCACTTAAACCCCTATATAGATAGTTTTTCTCCATCACAATCTGTTATTATCTTCATGACGTTCTGTCCCTAGCCTGGTCCTAGTCTTTCATTTCTAATCCATTGCCACAGTAACTGTGGTCATCTTTCTCCCTGATGTTTTCAGAGGGGGATGTCCTCACACAATGTGTCTGAAATGTAATAGGTAGTTTGAAACTGATCATTTGTGCCTTAAATGAGAATTCTGGGTTGATTTTTTGGGATGATCAACTTGTATTCTCAGAAGTCTTTTCCAACACCAAAACTAAAAAGTTTTAGAACTCTTCCTATCCTGTTTCTTTACAGTCCAACTTTCCTCTATACAAAATGTTATAGGAGATACCATTGTGTGCATTATTCTGAATTCTGTAAAAATAGATGCAGCACAATATGTGAATTTATTTTCCAAGGCCTTCGTGGCTCCTCTACTAAGTGCTAGTCTGCAGCATATTTCTTGACTATTTGTTACTTTATTGTGGATAGTTGATCCTAAAACACAGAAGCTATCATCCACTTTGGTATCTACCTTGTCTGCTCTACGGCACATTGTTGTATCCATTGTCTTCTTTATGTTTAATTTTACTTCCATCTTTTCACTGTGTTCCTTTCTTTTATTAGTAGAGATACTGATTCTTTGCATTTTGGCTATCAAGTTAGTGTCATCAGCATAACACTGATTATTGATGTTTCTTTCTCCAAATGTTAAAATCACATTCATCTTCTTTCATGCCTGTTGTATGACAATTAGATACCTTGAAGACTTTAATTTAGCCAGATCTTTAGTTCTCTGAAAAATCTTCAGCCCTCCTTCAGTAGCATATTGAGTACCATCCAACCTGAGGAGGTGATCATCCGACAATATATTGTCATTCATTTTATGTTTTATGTTTTCTATCTATGAGGTTTTCTTTGTAAAAATTAGAAATAGTTTTCTACACAGTATGATGCTTCATTATTGTCCCTAATGTGACTCCTGTGACTCCCGCATCTTCCTATATTGCTATCCTATCTCACTGCTACTCAGTATAGGTACCTACATTCTTTAGCTGTACAGTGGAAATGACCATCATGCCTTAAATAATCTTTTGTTATGTAAATTTTTTGTTTATGTTTATACTAATTGTATTTGTCTTTAATTTTTTTCAGCTACATAGCTAGGTAGAAGTCTCACTTATAATTGTTGAGGGCAATGCTGTTGGGAAATAATTAATTGACTCCAGATATTCTTTTTTGTATGGACTGAAGAACTACTTACATATCACATTCTCATGTGAAAAAATGTAGCAAATGCAAACTAGTAATCCTATCTTTAGATAGGGAACAAAAGATTTATTTCCTTTGAAGGTCTTTTATATATAACCTTTATGGAAAAGCAGGAGATGCAGCAGGAAATGTGATTCAGCAATGGATCAGAGGAAATGGAAAATTATAATTTTTATAAGCTTATTCCTCTTATTGGCTACTGGCTAGATCTTTCCATTCTCTCTACTCAGAATCTTTTATACAAAAGGGCCTTCAGGCTGTCCTACATATATTGAGTTGTAATGCTATATTTTAACACATTGGGAGAAAAATCAAACCATGGTAAATCTCAATATTTGAGGAAGGGATCCAGGTAATATTTATTTATTTATTTATTTATTTATTTATTTATTTATTTATTTATTTATTTATTTGAAATTTTATTCTTCTTCAGTAAATTTCTATTTCTAGAAACAAAATTCCTTTAATTTGCATAATATATTAAACACACTATTTGTCAACCGTTTGAGTCATATTTTCTACATTTTGAACTCATGAACCCTATTCATGAAAAATTGTTTAGTTTATGTATTTATATAATATCTACTGCAATAACAGCTAGTTTGGTTAATATGTATGTATAATACAAATAATAACCCTAACTTTGTACATCATTACTAATTAGATTAAAAGATACACTTTTCTTTTCACAATTATAAAGTGAGACAGTCTATGATTGAAAAACTTAGTAATGTGAAAATGAGATGTAGGTATAGCTTGCTCATAGAAGAACACATTCTCTAGCATATAAACTAATTTGAATTATTCATTTCTTTTCTAGACATTGATGAATGTTTTGTGAATCGATTATTATGTGACAATGGCCTTTGTCGAAATACACCTGGAAGTTACAGCTGTGTGTGTCCAAAAGGATATATATTCAGCAGTGAAACTGACACATGCGAAGGTAATAATTTTTAATTAAAAAATAGGGATTCTGTTGTTTAATCAATTCTCTCATTAATTTAAATTGATAATATTAGTAGAGGTAAAGTACTTGATTACAGTAGGACCTCTTCCTTTTAAAAAATGTAAAGTGCCAAAACTGTTCATTCTTACAATTTTTAATTGTAAGCTAATTATTTATTTTTTGAGACATTAAAATAGACAAATCTTAGAGTCTGATTCACTAAATTCTAATAAACTTTTCTAGACAAACAGGGCATATCTGGAGCTAAATTGAGAGCTAACTATAAAGTTTCATCAGTTTTTTAGTTGTTAAGGGCAGATATTTTACAGACTATTCCTCTAAATGCTATTTGTGATGGTGGCGTATGGCATATTTGCTTAAATATTCTGGAAGTGTGTCTCTGCTATTAAATGAGAACTACATTACTGGGTTTGAATTTTGGGCTATAACCTTTTGAAAAATATTATCATGTACTACAAAGTTAGCCTGATCTTGATAACTTTCTAAATTATTATCTAACATTAACATCTGCTGAACTTTTACAACATGTAAAATCTGCATGCAAAGCAAAATGTGATTTGAATTATACATATACATAACAATAATTTTGAAAAGTGCTGCTTCCAGTTGATTAACGGATCTGCTATGTATATTGCTATGGAAAAGTAAGGCATCTCTGGTTGATAATGATGAGGCGATTTTCTTCACTTTGCCCACTGTCCAGTTTCAGAAGAAATGTGTTCTGGGTATGCAGATAAATGTGCAGAAAACCAGCAAAATTTGAAATGGTAAACTCAATGAAGTGGTGGTATAACAATTTTGTTGCACAGGTAAAAGTATGTATAGCCAAGCAGGAACTCGTGCTCCTATAAGATTATCTATATTTGTAAAGAAAATGATTTCTTAGTCTGAAATGATAACCAGTGGAATCATAATCTTATATACCCGTGATGGTGAACCTATGGCATGCATTCCAGAGGTGGCATGCCGGAGCTCCGGAAACCCGAAGACAAGCTGGCCACTGCGCATGCGTGCATTGGCCACCTGGTCTTCGGGTTTCTGGTGCTCCGGCGCGTGCGAAGACCAGCTGGCTGGCACACATGTGCACACCAGAAACCTGAAGACAAGGTGGCCAGCATACGCACCGGCCAGCTGGTCTTCGGGTTTCCAGGGTTCCAGCACATGGATGCATGCGCGTGCACACATTCCAGTTTGGGCACTCGGTGCCGAAAAGGTTTGCTATCACTGTTACATACCATGCTGCAACAAATTGAAAATGTCCTATTGGAATCTACTTTTTTGTTAATAAAGAGCAGTTTATTTAGCAGGGACATATTGTAGCCAATAGAATCCACAATTCACTTCCAGGGGCACTTTAATTTTATCAATGTCCCAATGAAGCAGCACTTCTCAAAGCCTTCCCAAAAGTTCAGTGAAAACTTCACTCCTGATTTCCACATATCTTATGGTTAACATATACTTTTTCTACATGTCTACATTTTGGTTCACTCTAAACAACCAGTTTCCATCATAGTCAACATAATTTGAACACTTATTGAAAATCTTGTTAGTATTTTTTTTAAAAATCACATTTCTGTTGTATAATCGGGATACATAAATATATGTGTAAAAATATTTTGATGCAACAAATAACATTGTAGCAAGGGTTATTTTATGTAACACAATTCTGTTCAGTTGGAACTAAATTCTGTTGAACCCTGGAAGGCTTGCATTAAATAAACATGCTTAGCATTGTAATGCATGTCATGTTTTAAAAGCTGTCCACCAGATGGATAAAATTCTCTTTATAGACCCCCAAATCTGGTTCAGAGAGTTGGGGAAAACTTCCAGGGTAGATTTGCTGCATGTAGAAGACAATAAGGAGGAAGAACTAAGGGAAATCAGTTTGCAGGATATTTAAAGTTTTCTTTTGTCGGGAGTTCAGATGATTGCTTATGTGTTTTAATATTTTAGTACTATGGAGAATTTATTAAAAAATGAAGGCTGAAATAGTACAACAAAGAGATGCTAACTATATCTGTTTATCTTGATATTTAGCTTCAAAGAACAGCTGTCGCTATAAACATGTTCACGCTGTTATACATGAATCCAGAACACAAACAACAATACATAAATCATTGTAATGTAATCACAAGGAACATTTCAGATGTTGGCTTTGACTTTCAAGAAGAAAAAAATAACACAAATTACTTTTATAGAATGAGAAAATTCAGCTAAACTAAGTTTTTAATGTATAATCTTTTTTTTCCTTTAACATTTTAATAGATAAAAAACTCCCTAAAACCTGTTCTAAGCAAAGTTAAATCCAGATGATTGCAAACTCCTATAAGCATATTAAAATTTTGAATAATCTGGGCTTAATCTATGAGAAACAGAAATGAAAGTTATCATAATTTTTTAATTTTAAATAATGTTATTTAGTTCTTAGACTGCTGTAGCAAATATATAAAATACTCCAGGGCATTAAAACAAAGAAAATAGAGCGTTGTAAAATGTAACACTATAGTCCACTCCAAACCATACAAGAATAGGACTTGTCTTAAAACGATTTACATACAATTGCCCATAGTAAATAATAATAATAATAGTAGTAGCTCTACTTGGAACAGCTTACATCCTGCAGTGATATCTCTAACCATCAGACATCAACATCTGCCTATCCCAGGTCCTTGGGAAGGACTCAATACATGGATAAAAATGCCAAATAGCAATAGCTCTTAGATATACTGCTTCATAGTGTTTACAAATGTCAGTATATTGCCTTCAACAATCTGGGTACTCAAATCCAGTCTAAACATTTGGCTGACTGTGTGACAAACCATAGTTTATCAAATTTATATGTTACCAAACTCCCAGCATTTCTGGGTTTAGAAATAGTTAACTTTAAAACAAGAAACCTCACAAAACAAAAAGAGTACAAAGATGGCTAAGATAACATATCTTCAGGGCCTTTCAAAATTCCAGAAGAGTGGGACTACTTGAATTTTAGAGGAATGTCATTCCAGGGGGCAGGTGCTATTAGAAGAAGGTGTGTTTCCAGCACCCAATAGATGGCATTGTTTAACAGAAGGAACCTGCAGTGTACCAGCCCTTGAATCAAGCAGGCAGATATCATGAGACACAGGGGTCCCTCAAGTAACCAGGCTCTATACTATTAAACCTTTGAAAATAATCAACCAGCATCTTTAATGGCACCTAGAAGCAAAGTGGCAGCCAGTGCAACTTGCAAAACAGAGGTGTTACATGGGCATATAGAGACATGTCCATCTCTGTCCGTGTCACTGCATTCTGGACCAGTTGAAGCTTACAAATGGTCTTCAAGGGCAGCCTCATTAGAGCGCATTGCAGTAGTTGAGCTGTAAGATGATCAGGGCATGAGTGTCTGGAAGGCCTACTACAATCTAGGCGCAACAGATGAAACTGTGCAAAAGTCTTGTCTGATCACCCTTGAATGGGAAAATTCTAAGCATGGAATATTCCTAGATCTTGTTGGTTCTAACACCACCAGCCACTTGGACTTAGTTGGTTTATTATAATTAATAATATTTCTAGAAATATAAAGTTACAATAACACAGACATTTACAGTTCACTTAAATAGTGGACATATTTTAAAAGGGGAAGTTTTCTCCATGCCCCTGGCAACCTCTTAAATTTATGAGAGTTTCTAAACACTAAACATGTGTAAAGTTAGCAGAAGAGAGAAGGAGAAGACTGAAAAAAACCTCTATTCATTTGGCACCCAAAAAAAGGCTACTTGGCCAAAGTCACAAGACACATTTTCTAATCATTAGATCTGACTACAGGACATAAATACAGATTCCCCATTTCTACCTACCCTCTTGAGAAATTTGCCAGCATTTTTATTGATATACAGTCTTTATAGAATTCAGATTCATTTAGCTTAAATAAAACAGACTTTTCAGCAGCTTGTCCAAGTTAATTTCTTTTCCAGATTGAATTGCTGTTAGAGTTTAGGGATGGGTAGATAGGCAGATGTGTTAATGTCTGGTACATTAAATAATAAATTCGTTGTATTCCATTTTCATTGTCATTTAAGGTTTATCAAAATATTCTGAATTCAAAATGGTTGTTTCAAGGATTTTAAACTCAGAAATCCTCTTCCCCCCACAGTCTAGAATTTCACACAAGCCCAAGATAAAATGGGACAGGATCTGCCCTAACTGATCAGGCAGTTAAAAGCAATGGGAAGTCCTAGGTTTCTTCCTCTGATCTTTAAGCCATTGGGGACTCTTCCTTGTCTTGTCTGATAGTTCCTTAGACAGTATCTCCTTCCCTCATTCATCAAACACATTCTCACATACCATTACAGGTTGTCCCCAATTTGAATGTCTGAAAGTTGTCCATTGTACCATTTAATTATGTAGACTATTATAGACATGTTCAATCTAGAAGTCAGAACAACATATTGAAAAGGGGTACAGGTATTCTTGCCAATAAAATCATATAACAGTGTGTTAACCTTCTTAGGTATACCAAGTGTGAAACAGACCAGATGAACTACTACTATATTGTAATGTTAATTAACAGAATCTTACAAGTCTGAATGTATAAATCTCCACTGTTTCTTTTGAAGCCTGTAAAGTTAAGGAGGGTGTCTTCTGAGCCTCTTTCTCCATCCTTTATGTAGCTGTGGCCTATGCTCTCTCTTATCTGATTATTCTCTAGGCTGTATCTCTTTGCCCTATTTCTCAAGGTCTTTTTCATATACCATTTACACAATGTTCATAAAGTCACTAAGAACTCCCCTTATTTATCTCTTACTGCAATTAATATCAACTGTCAGATGCTATGTCTTCACATGGAACTACTTAAAAACAATTGTGGAAAAAATGGAGGAAATGTGAAAAAGAAAATACCCTGTTTCCCCCAAAATAAGACGTCATCTGATAATAAGCTCAATCAGGCTTTTCAGTGCATGGCAATAAGGCCAAGCGCTTATTTCAGGGTTCAAAAAAATATAAGATGGCCTTATTTTCGGGGAAACACGGTATAGATTATTGCAATCACACCCTTTACCTTCTTATACAGTAATATTTTCCAAACTCTGGCTGAGTCAGTGGAATCACAACACAATTACATTTAGTTTCTGTAGTTTTTAAAAATATCTTAAAGCTTTATGAGCCATAAATTTTTTAAAAAAACAATTTTTGGATATATTGTTGCACAGAACATGCTGCTTCCATTAAAAAGTATTCTTGATTTCTCACAAGACAGTTATTCTGGAAAACTGCTTCAGTTGAAATTCTTATATATTTCTAGGTTATTTGAGGTAACCAATTAATTATCACTTATAAAATTATGCAGGCACTGTTATCTGCCTGCCATACATTCTCTGCATTATAGACATTTAACTCTTTTCTTAGATCAGTGAATTTTCCAGACATTCTGGCATAATGTTGTTCATGGCAAGATTCATATATTATTATATTTTCCAGAAACATACAGTGAGTCTGACATGTTTCCTTCTGGATTATAGATATAAATGAATGTGAAAGCAGCCCTTGTGTCAATGGTGCTTGCAGGAACAATCTTGGGTCTTTCATCTGTGAATGTTTATCCGGCAGCAAACTAGACTCTACGGGCTTCATTTGCATTGGTGAGTCTAATGGTTTCTTTTTTTAAAAAGTATGAATTTTTTCATTTGTATTTACACAATAGTTTTTAAAAGAGAAAAGAAGAGTATATGATAATATCCAAAAAATAATATAGCTGAACTCCATACAATATCTTACCTGGTGACATTCTAATTAAAATTCATTTTTCATCAAGAAAATGCTATCAAACTTCCAAAAAAAAGTTTCAGAATATAATGTTACAAAAAGAATTTGTCTTTTATTTAGTGAATTTTAAGTGTACCCCAGATAAAAATAAGCTGTAATTCATGGTTGGTTCATTTATTACATTCCTAATTTAAAAAATCCTAATTGTTTGCTGTTAATAGAAGAATTAATTTTTAATTAAGATTTTTCTAATTTACTGATAAAGTCTTGTTATGAACTGTGCCAGTTGGGTGGCTCACAATAATTGAAAGCAAGAAATTATAAGAAGAACCAATTAAAGGGAATAAATAATATTTTAAAAATAGCATGAAGAACAAGCTGGGTAGAATGAAGCAAGGTGTTGTACTGTCCCATACCAAAGATCTGAGTAACGATCCTGGTTTTCATGGCTCTTCTGAACAACAGAAGAATGTTAGGCCATCCAAATCTGTTCTCTAGAAGAATTATAAAGATGTTTTAGTTTTTACAAGGAGTAAAGACCTCTTGCTTCATTCCATTTGTTTCAATCTACAACAAAGGTGAAATTTTCTGACAGTGAGAACAATTGATCTATGGAATGACTAGCCTCCAGAAGTTGTAAGTGCACCAGTTTTGGAGGTTTTTAAGAAGAGATTGGACAGACATTTGTCCAGAATGGTATAGGTCTTCTGCTTGGATAGGAGGTTGGATTAGAAGACCTCCAAGGTCCTTTCCAACTTTCTGTATTCTGTATTTGATCTCTCACAATTATATTAAGGCGTTAATATGCTACATAATGAACAAACATTAATGTTATTGAAAATAAAATTAAAAGTTCAAGACCTTGCCCTGGTGTCAAAGGCATAAATGCATTTTTTATATTCTCCCATTATAATATATATTCTGTGTCCTAATTGGGAGAGGGGCAGATGCTTTTGTAATTATGCTGAAAAAGAAAAGAAAGTATCGTAAAGGAAAGGGCTTTCAAAAGACAAAATTGCTAGATATATTTTGCCAAATATTTTTGGTATTTAAATCATTGCCTCATTTACAGCAGTACTATAAGCAGCAAAATTTGACAAGCCAGTTTGAAAGGCTCTAGCAGTAAATTTCTACAAAATCAGTAGTTATTTTGTGTTTATTCATAATGAATATTGTTTACCACAGAAGAATTAGGAAGGCCTTATTGTGTTTTAATTTACTGTAGATAGTCTGAAAGGAACATGCTGGTTGAACATCCAAGATAATCGCTGTGAAGTGAACCTTAATGGAGCTACTTTGAAATCAGAATGCTGTGCTACTCTGGGAGCTGCTTGGGGTAGTCCTTGCGAGCGTTGTGAATTTGGTATGATTTCTACTTCATAATGTTTTCTAAAATACATACCTACATACATATTTGTGTGTGTAACTAGACTTCAGCTTTAGTGGAACATGTATATGACAGAGTTTACTTTGTGTTAAAATTATTTATTATTGTTGTTATTTTGTTTTATTACTTTAATCTATACTAATTTCAACATTTTTAGACTGTCCAAACTTATCTCTGATGTGATAGGTAGCACAGATAAATTTAATAAATGAACAAACTTATTATATGTAAGAGTATAATGGAATACTTTCATTTTACCTACGTTTTTAAACATATACTGTAATTCCAATTTAGATTTCTTTGTAGATTAAAATAAACTTTTTATTTATCCTTCTTGGAATATTGTAATGTAATTCTCAAATTAAAATAAAAGTAGTCCTCGACTTATGACCATAATTGAGCCAGGAATAGTAGGTCATTGTGGTTGTAAGTGAAGGCATTATGTGACTGCACTAGATTTTTTTTACATCTTTTGCAGTAGTTAAGTGAACCCTAACCCAATGGCCGTTGGTTTTTTTTTACTGGTAACCAAAACTAAATGCTAGGAACTATAGAAAAAAAGCTATAAACCTGCAAACATGTTCACATAACCACGAGACACTGCAAATGGCCATAAAGATAAGACGGTTGCCCAGTGCCCAAAATGTGATTATGTTATTGAGGTAGGGGTAACCATCATAATTCAAAAATAGGTTTTAAGTAACCTTGGGGTATCCATTGTAATTTTCAACAGTTATTAAGTATCAAGACATATGTTGAGGACTACCTATAGTTTTTATGTGTTGATATTTTGTTATTTCAAGTGCATTTATGCTGCTTTAATCATTCTGACTTTTGGCAGCTTATAGTAAGTCCTTGACTTAGGACCGTAATTGAGGCCAGAATCACAGGATTGTGATTGTTAGGCAAGACACTATATTTTTTTGTAGTGATAATTAATCAAATAAAACAAATCCATTTTACCCAATGGGGATTTTTTTTGCTGGAAACCAGAAGTAAACCCCTGAAATCTGCAAAAAATAAATTAAAAAATCGCAGTCATGTGATCACAGGACACTGCAAATGACTATAAAGGTGATCCAGATGCCAAGGACCCAAATGAAATCACAGGACCGTGGGGGAGTGTGCGGCCATTGTAACTTTGAAATTAGTCTGTAAGTAGTTTTTGGAGGGGTCTGTCATGACTTTGAATGGTCGCTAAGTGACCTGTCATAAGTTAAGGACTATCTGGAGTACAGCAATATCAAAATGTCCCAAATGCTTTTTAAAAAAGATGCAGTTTTGGCAGCATCTTAAGTACCAGGAGTGAAGCTACGGGTCTTATTTCTGATGTATGAGTATTCCTGAAAAGTTTTTGTCTTTCAAGTTCTTTCCACTGAATCTGATTGGATATGGTGACTGTCAGCAAACTTAAGGCACTTGTATGTTGAACCAATTTGCAGTGAAGAAAACGTCTCCTTTACAAAAGTTTATGGCTATACTAAAGAGTCCTAATTGACCTCCATGCAGTCACAGTTATAGATTTAGCATTTTCAGAATAGCCTTCAGGCCCGCGTAGTGTATTATGTGGGTGACTGATAAGATCATGAATGACCATTGCCAGAGCTTGTGTGTTTTTGTGTGTTTGTATGTATACAGAATTTTGCATTCAAAGGGAAAATGGCATTTGTCAATAATTCCATAAATCAAAAACATCTTCCTAGGATTTGATCCTGATAAAAGTTGCAGCTGCTTTAAGGAATTATTGACATATGCTGCATATCAGTCATGTGCTGTAGTCTAGATGATATTTTTATATTTCTATGTTATATATTTATAAATTTAATAAATATTGTTTCTCTTTGAATGTGAAGTCTTACCAAATCTGGATATGTACAGGTATGCATTTACGAACACCCATACTTATAAAAGTCTGTCTTTGATAAAATTGTATAAAATGTATGTATTTAGGAGAAAATACTGAATATACTTCCAGTTTTTCTTTTATTTATTTATTTATTTATTTATTTATTTATTTATTTATTTATTTATTTATTAGATTTTTATACCGCCCCCTCTCCCGAAGGACTCGGGGCGGTGAACAGCCAAAGTTAAAAACATACAATATAAACAATTAAAATACGTTTAAAACAGAATTAAATCTAAAATGGCTCCCCAATTTAAAACGCCTTACCCATACCCCTATAAATAAGACGAATTTAAAATTTAAAAATTTAAAATTTCCACATTTAAAAAGGGGGAAGATTTAGGCCAGGCCAGCTTGATAAAATAGAAAAGTCTTAAGCGCGCGGCGGAAGGTGCACAGATCCGGGATCCTACGTATCTCCGGGGGGAGCTCGTTCCAAATCGTAGGTGCCCCCACAGAGAAGGCTCTCCCCCTAGGGGCCGACAGCCGACATTGTTTGGCCGACGGCACCCGGAGGAGCCCCTCTCTATGGGAGCGTACTGGCCGGTGGGAGGCTATTGGTGGTAGTAGGCGGTCCCGTAAATAACCAGGTCCTAAGCCATGGAGCGCTTTAAAGGTGATAACCAGAACCTTGAAGCGCACTCGGAAGACCACCGGGAGCCAGTGCAGCTCGCGCAGGAGAGGTGTCACATGGGAACTCCATGTCGCTCCCATCACCACCCGCGCGGCCGCACTCTGCGCCAGCTGGAGCCTCCGAGTGCACCTCAAGGGGAGCCCCATGTAGAGAGCGTTGCAGTAGTCCAGACGAGAAGTAACGAGGGCATGAGTGACTGTGTGTAGGGAGTCCCGATCTAGATAGGGACGCAACTGGCGGATCAGGCGAACCTGATGAAAAATCCTCCCGGACACGGCCGTCACATGCTCTTCTAACGACAGCCGTGAATCCAGGAGGACACCCAAGCTGCGAGCCCTATCCGTGGGGGCCAATGATTCGCCCCCAATAGTCAGCGATGGCACTAGCTGACTATATCGGGACGTCGGAAACCACAGCCACTCGGTCTTGGATGGGTTGAGCCTGAGCCTGTTCCTCCCCATCCAGATCCGTACGGCCTCCAGGCACTGGGACATCACTTCAAGGGCATCGTTGGGGTGGTCCGGGGTGGAGATGTACAGCTGGGTGTCATCCGCGTACTGATGGTACTTCACCCCAAAACCACGGATTTTGAAATGGGAGAAATGGGATAATGAGTAAATACATGTAAATCTGACATGGATTTATTAATCTATCTTTATTTCATAAAGCATGTAATATTTTGTTATTGGGGTAGTGGGATTTGCAGTTTTGGTCTTATTTTCTACTACTCCAACAATCATTTTCTAAGTATATATTTCTTTAATACAGCTGGTAATAAATGTTTCCCTTTTTAAAACGGTGGTTTATCCTATTCTAAACTAAGTTGGGTGATTTTGTGTATGTGTGTGTGTATTTTTCCAAATGTTTCTTCTTTTCTCTTACAGATACTGCATGCCCTAGAGGATTTGCAAGAGTCAAAGGTGTTTCTTGTGAAGGTAAGCTTGTTAACTATTTGAATTATTTTAATTAACAAAATAAAATGAAAGTATCTTATACGATCCATATTGCTGTTGAAATCTACTTATTGTTCTCCAATGAACACTAGCTTTTTTATTAGAATAATACTGTTGTAAACTTTCTTTTGGGTTGATTTCAACTCCTTCAGGTTACAGTTATTTTCCGGCAATAGAACAGAAATATTCTGGGAATATTCTCCAACTTTCCAGTGTAGCCTAGAGCTATGATATTTCTTGGTTGTATCCCACTTAATTATGGACCAGATCGAATCCTGCTTAATTTCTGAGATCAACCATGGTTGGCTACATTCTACTGCTATACTAAATAAGTCATGGTGGCTTATTAAAGCACACCCATGCAGTTTTCTTGTTAGCGGTATGGAAGTCCATAGTACTGTTTTCTTCCAGCTTACTTTTGGAAGTAATAAAGCTTATTTGCCCTCTTAATTGTTTTCATGATAGAAAGCTCTTTCTTTTGGAAGAGGTGGAAGGATTTAAGGCAATAATACCATTACATCAAATGCATTTATTTAGTTAAGTGTTTGTTTATTGAAGAAATTGTATACTATTCTATCCCAAGTCTTTAAGTACTAAAAACATTAAACCATACAATAAAGAAACTAAATCAAATGATTAAACCAGCTAGTTAAATAAATATAAATGTGAAAATGTTCTCCAAAACTAGTCTAAGGCAGCTGTAAACATTTATTTATTTATTTATTGGTTCGATTTATATGCCACCCTTCTCTGGAGACTCAAGGCGGCTTATAATGCGTTAAGTAATAGCCTTCATACTTTTGTATATACCTGCTTAGTAGGGCTTTCAGCCCCCCCAAGCGATGTTCTTTTTTATACAAAGTCAACTTATTGCCCCCACAATCCGGGTCCTCATTTTACCTATCTCGAAAGGATGGAAGGCTGAGTCAACCTTGAGCCTGATGAGATTTGAACTTGCAGTAATTGCAGGCAGCTGGAGCTACTTAACAGCACTTTAGTCTGCTGCGCCACCAAGGCTCATTTTCTTAACATTCAGTTAAACAGAACCACTTTCTGAAAGTTCAGTGGGATAGATGTTATTTGTACTTTTGGGCGAACTGTTCCATAGCGATAGAGGAGCAACGAAGTTTGGCTCAAGACCTCCATATTCCTTATAAGGTCAGATCCTGAAGCATCACTTAAAGAATTGCAGAGAAGTGTTCTATTCAGAAGAGATGGTTCCAACAGTAACAAGGAATTAAGGCTTTATAGTGCTACCCTACCACTTTGAATTGCCCTCAGAATTCTGCTGTACCCACAGAACTGGGGTTAATCAGCTAAAGCAACTGTCACCTGTCAGCATGTGAGCAACTACCTTCTGTATTATTTGTAGTTTCTGAATGATCTTTTTTTTTCCTTCTAATATTAAGATGTAAGGTGAAAAGTCACTGTTGCAGAAGTTTCTTGGCTATAGAAGGAGCCACAAGGGACCCACTAGCCAAAGCTGATCAAAAGGATCTCCTATCCAAGGCTTTTACTTTTTGATCAGCTGTCCAGACCTTTTTTTCCAGTGGAGGACCAAATCTTTTAAATGACTGACATTTTAAAAACTACTTTAGCTACCTATTCTTTGGATTAAGAAATATTTCCTAAGTGTATGTAACCAAATTCTTTACAGTTCAAAAATTATATGAAAAATCCATTTTGAATCCTGATTTCAGCTGTTGTCTACAAAACAAAAAACTATGAATCCAACAAAGTTCTAGCCTTTATCTCAACAGATATCTTCACTATCACCTCTCATTTTTAAAAAATAAATCAGTTCAATTTTGACTGTGCAGTTTTACACCTAAATATTCAAAATAAAGTTTCACTGCTCAGTAGAGCTTACTCAAAAAAAGGTGAACATAACATTGTAGCCTTATTTGTACTAGCATTTTCTTACTTCAAAAATATAGCTGTATAAAGAAAATGTAACTTATTTGTAAGAAATATACTATTTCATATTTCTGATATACAGTATGCCTATAAGAATAGATTGTCAACTCGCTTTTATGTATATGTCAGATGTAAATGAGTGTGAAGTTTTTCCGGGGGTGTGTCCCAATGGGCGGTGCATCAACAGCAGAGGCTCTTTTCATTGTGAGTGTCCCAGCGGTTTGACATTGGATGGAACAGGCAGGGTGTGTTTAGGTGAGTATTCAAGATATTTCTCTTAAGCTTTTATCTATTTATATAAGCCACTACAAGTTACACAGTGAAAGAGATCCTCAGCTTTTATCACTCACACACATTGGCCTTTTCTAGTCTGTTATCATCCAAATGCTATATATCTGCAAGTCTCAGAATCTTAGACATCTTTGTTAACTGAAGAAAAATGATATAGAGCAGGTATTTTTTGCATTTATTGTTCAGGTTTAACTTCAGATTCAGAGAGGCTAAATACAAGAATTACATGCTAGAATTATGCACACCCACACACATGCAACTATATTGATCATAAATGTCTATGGAGATCCTCAGTCATCCAGGTCATGTTGTCCCAAAGGTGCTTTTTTTCAAGGGGCAACTGGCCTTACTGGTTTTTCTTTGAAGACATCTTGCTTCTCATCCAAGAAGCTTCTTCAGCTCTGACTGTGTGGTGGGGAATGGAAGGATTTTACAGGCCACTCTTTCGAAGACAGCAAATTCCACATTTTGGACAGAGAGGACCATGGGTTTGAAAGAGGGGTTAAAGAAGCCATCTATGTCAAAATTGTACAGTCCTCTCTCAACAGAGGAAGAGGAATAGGACTATGAATATGACTATGACTATGACTATGAATATTTATCTCCAGTCTACAACATAGTCCTTTCAACACTTCCAAGGAGGCTCCACACCCCTTTGCACCACTCAGGTGACCCTCATGACACAGATAAACTTCCAGGTGACCTTAATGACCTTAAATAGGCGCCTGGTGGTGCAGCAGACTAAAGCACTGTTACTAACATCAAGCTGTCTGCAATTACTGTAAGTTCAAATCTCACCAGGCTCAAGGTTGACTCAGCCTTCCATCCTTTCTAAGGTAGGTAAAATGAGGACCCAGATTGTGGGGGCAATAAGCTGACTTTGTATAATTATACAAAAGTATGAAGGCTATTGCTTAACGCATTGTAAGCCGCCCTGAGTCTCCGGAGAAGGGCGGCATATAAATCAAATTTTAAAAAAATAACCCACTAAAAGAATGCAAATGATCAGCTGTCTGCAAGGAGTATAAATCCTTCCATTCTCCACTATCCAGTCAGAGCTGAAGAAGCTTCTATCTTGGATGAGAAGCAAAACTACTTCAAAGAAAAACCAGAAAGTCCAGTTGCCTCTTGAAAAAAGCACCTTTGGGATATACTGATCATACTTATTGAAAAGGACGTCTGTTAATTAAATGGAAGTTGTTTTCACCTAAGACATCTTCTCAATATCACACAATTACCAAAATGCTCAGGAAAAAATATATAATGCAATAGCCTCTGTTTTGTTTTAATTGGTTAATTTGCAGATGTACTTTCCACCCACTTCTTAGAATTTCACATTATATTTGTACTTGTTAGATGCCAGCATTTTGTAATGCATCTGTAAACATATTGAATTAATTTTACAAAACAACTAAATTGCAATAAAATTAAAAACAGGGCTATGCCTCTCTCACCACAAAATAACATATATAACTTTCCTAACTCTGTTATAGTATAAAAATGTATTCAGAATAGACATTACATTTAAAATTACTTCTAAAAAGATAGACCTCTGCAGGAGTTTTGTCAGGATGAAGAAAGCAACATGGTGGTGTTACAATTGCAGGTTCTGTTCCTTTGGTACATGCGTGCAATATTATAATGCATATACAAAAATTTACAACATAAATCTATCATGCTGTTTTCATCCTTCTGCCCTCTTGTGTATATGCTGCTTTGTAGTAAATTCTATGATATTGGGAAGACTTTTTTCTTTTAGAAGACAATCTCCTGTAATGTATTACTATTTTTAATCCATAAGAAAGACTTTCAAGCATGTGGAAGAAATAGTGTTCTTTTGAATTCTTATTTAATTTGAATTAATTATAATTAATATTTATTATATTTGACTTAAGTACAAAGGGGAATCTTTTGTATTTATCTTTCATATTAATTTTCATATCTGCTCACATAATGAGCATCATATATATCCGTTATGTGAATGCACATGCTGATTCTCTTACTTTTAACTGGCAGTAAACTAATCAACACATTTGAATATAGTTTTAATATTTCCAAAGGGCCACAGTCCAGTACTGGGGCAGGGGGACCCCTGGCTTACAGCATATACAAATAAATGCAGCAGAAACACTTACATATGTGATATTGTTTTTAACGACACATGTAGATATCCGAATGGAACAGTGTTACCTGAGATGGGATGAAGATGACTGTGTTCAACCTGTACCTGGGAAATTCCGCATGGACACGTGTTGCTGTGCTATAGGTGCTGCTTGGGGTTCAGACTGCGAGGAATGCCCCAAGCCAGGCACAAAAGAATATGAAGACTTATGCCCCAGAGGTCCAGGCTTCTCCAACCGTGGGGATATTTTAACTGGAAGGCCATTTTACAAAGGTAAAGAATAATATTTCAGACAAACCTTATGTGCTTCATTAATATATATATTTTTTAATTCCATTACAAGGACTCATAATCAAGCAACTACAGGTAGACCTCGACTTACAACAGTTCGTTTAGTGACCGTTCAGAGTTAACAATGACACTGAAAAAATTGACTTATGACCATTTTTCACACTTATGACCATTACAACATCGCCATGGTCACGTGATCAAAATTCAGATGCTTGGCAGCTGACTTATGTTTATGATGATTGCAATGTCCTGGGGTCATGTGATCCCCTCTTGCGACCTTCTGACAAGCAAAGTCAATGGGAAAGCCAGATTCACTTTACAACCAGGATATTAACTTAACAACTGCAATGATTCATTTAACAATTATGGCAAGAAATGTCATGAAATGGGGCAAAACTCACTTAACAAATGTCTCACTTAACAACAGAAATTTTGCACTCAATTATGGTCGTAAGTCAAGGTCTACCTGTACAATTTTAACAGATAACTTTTGATAAGAAAAATGAAATCCTCATATGAAATACACAATTGTTGAAACAATCTACATAAGGCTCTTCCCTCCTTTGCTGTGCTTGGAAAATCTTCTCCAAAACATGAAATATTATATACAGTATATGAGGCAATTATTCAAGCAAAAACAAATAAGCATTTTTTTTTCTTTTCTTTTGAAGCAGCTACAAAGGATTGTGAATTTGGTGAGGAATGAAAGTTCTTTCCCCTAGAGATATTTTCCACTCAAAATCATATTCCAAAACCATATATTTTGTCTCTCAAATGAGAAATAGTGCGAAAAGTGCTTTTGACTGGGAAAATGGTTAGAGAAGAAACATTTAAGCAGCTCTTTTGCTTAGCATTCCTAACAGATGTTTTTTGTTACAGATGTCAGGAAACTACTAAATACTCTGCCTTGTAAGGTCTAGTTTTACCATTGTATAATTGAAAGGAGAGTGTGGAAAGTACATCTTACCACTGTATCCAGGATGACAAAAGGTTCTTTCAAAAGTTTGAAATATGCAAGTGTTATGCAGTCCTATACATGGCACTCAGTAGCACTTATCCAAGTCTTTATGTATTGAATTGCAGCCCAAGAGATTTTGTTCAGTTCAGTATTTTTGTCCCTGGGTTTTTGAATCAAATATAACCATAAATACAATAATATTTATTTATACAATCAACTGAATTATTGAGCCTAATTTTCTGTGAAGGAGTGAAATTATTTGGTAATACACATTTATAATTCCCAGATTACTGTCTGACTAATCAAGGGGCCCTCTCAGAAACGCAAGATTTGGCCATGCAACCTTAATCTATCCCTTTGTCCTTCTTTTCCAGGCAGCATTTTCAGACATTCTTTGCCAATGCTTTCTTCCTACAGCTGAGAGGTCAAAATCACTCATTTGGCTTCTGTACCTAAAGCAGCATTAGAATTGAAGTCTCTTCACTCAAGTCCAGTGCTTTAATCATTAAACCAAGTTGCCATTCCTTAGGATTTTGTTTGTTTGTTTTTGCGTTTTACTAATCCTTAACTCCTGCTAACTATGTTGACAAGCATGGGCAGTTTTCTAGGCAATATTTTGAGAAATGGTTTGTTGTACAAGACCATCCCTTCTGTATACATGATGTTATTATTACTTTAATTATAACTTCACAAACTTGCTTGGTAATTTAATGATTTAATTGCCTACATCAAATAAATCTGTATCTTTTCTTATTTAATCTAAGTGACATGTTATTAACTGCCAGACACAAAGAAGCACAATTCCTAATTACAGACAATGATATCTTTCTTGCTCATCATATTAAAGCAAAAATGAAAGAGTTTACTATGCACTTTGAGAAAATATGATTTCATACAAATTCATAGTGGTCTGAATTTTCTTTGGAGAATTATTTTGTGATGGAAAGATCTACAAAATAAGTATAAGGCATCCAAATGAATGGAAGCATTAAAACCATTTATCACATATTTATAATCATTGTCCAAATGTATTCCTGTGCTTTATGATGTTTTTAAGGTTGTATGAGTACATTTTTCTATCTGATAAATAACCTCTTGAACCCATAAAGTATGCATTTATTTTCTGGTTGCAGATATAAATGAATGTAAAATGTTCTCTGGCATGTGCACAAATGGCAAATGTAGAAATACAATTGGAAGCTTCAAATGTAGATGCAATAATGGATTTGCACTTGATATGGAAGAGAGAAACTGTACAGGTAAATTTGAGGTGGGATTACATACAAAGGATTGCCTTTCACTGCTTTATCAGTTGAGAAACTCCTATTGCTGTCATTAGATTCTCACTACTGAACATGTGTATCGATCTTGCAATAAGTAAAGCTTGAAAAGTATTGATTTCAACCTCTGATGTTCATTAGAAAACTAAAACATTGTTTTTCTCAACATTCCTGCAATCTAAATTTAGATGGTATGTCATTTTGAATGGTTAAATAACCAAATAGTAAAGATTTGAGTAGTTTTGTTCCACCCTCCATTTTTCTACCAAAACTAGCAAATTTTTGTATACTTTTCATTTTAGAAATATTTTGAAAAATATTTATGCAATAGCCTGCCCACTGGTGTTTAAGATCTACAATGTGGGAATTAGATGTTTGTAAATAAAGTTGTGCATGCTTTGGAAATGATTCAGAAGTGTTTTGAACCTCTCATGTAAACAACCTATTTGCTGTTCATTAAAGCAGGCTAACTTTTCATGACTCTCATGAGAGCATATTGCTGTAAAAGTGGGAAAGTCGGGGTGCTTTAATGAAAAGCAGAAAAGAATTTCTTCCAAATCATTTCAGCCTTAGTGGTACAGCAAGTTTTACGTCCCAATAGTTGCTAGCCCCCAGCCCTGGGACCTTCTTGCTCTGTCTTCTGTCTGCAGGCATTGTTAATTCTTTGATCTTGAACTATTAATGAGAGAACATACAGAAGAAACCATTTTTTCTCCAGTTCTTTTGATAGATTATGCTAATAGTTCTTTTGATAGATTATGCTAATCTGAAGCATGCCTATAGAAAATATTTATCTCGATCTATTTTAATACACAATGCCACAGTTTAAAAATGCTAAGCCCATTTTGCACTGTAGTCCTAGGTCCAACATTCTGTCACTAATATACTTGGTGTGTCTTTTTAAAAATACAGGTAGTCCTTAACTTAGAACAGTTCATTTAGTGACCATTCAAAGTTACAACAGCACTGGAAAAAGTGATTTATTATCATTTTTCACACTTATGACTGTTTCAGCATCCCCATGGTCAGGTGATTTACATTTGTCAGTTGTTTGACAACTGACTCACATTTATGACGGTTGTAGGGTCCTGAAGTCATGTCATCCCCTTTTGCAACCTTCTAACAAGCAAAGTCAATGGGGAAACCAGATTCACTTAACAATTGTGTTATTAATTTAACAACTGCAGTGATTCACTTAAGAAATATGGCAAGAAAAGTTGTAAAATGGCGCAAAACTCATTTAACAAAATTTTCACTTAGCAACAGAAATTTTCGGCTCAGTTGTCGTCGTAAGTTGAGGACTACCTGTACAGATCTCATCTTTTTTACTGTCAGGAGAAAAGCATAAGTAAGAATCTTGTTGACAGTAGAGCTTGGAAAGATTTCTTAAAATGCAGTTGTACTACTGTATTTAAAATAACAATAGTAATGTAAAAAAATTGGAAAACTTTCAGGGAGTCAAGAGAAAAGGCAGGTTATTTAAATTATCATCATCTGGCTAAGTTTGTTTAAATATGGTTTCAACCTTTCTAAATAAATCACTGTCCAACATTATTCTGAAAGGAAAAATAATTCTTTATCATCTAAAAAATCTGAGATTTAGTTAGTGACTTTATACATCTGTGAAGAATGCCGTAGTTGTTTGTGGGTGGCTGTACATTTAAAGTGAAAAGAAGTTTGTTCTGGAACGGTAGAAATTAAATCACCAGAGTAATGTAAAATGTGTGTGGCAAGACATGTAAATCAAGGTTTCTTGGTATTAATGCTGCTGTAGCAGTTATTTCCTTGTTTATATAATGATTGTTTTCCTTGTTTTTATAAAGATTGCATTCATAAAAATGTTCTTGCCAAACTTAACTTAATGTTTGGAAAGAAAATGTTACCCTGAATTCTTACGCCTATCATGTATCAGGAGAATTTCCTTTTCCTCTGACATAGAGTCACCTCAGCACTAGAAGAAAGGTCAATTCTCTCATTAGGGGAGCAAGGCCAATTTCCCAGTCAAGTTAAATAAAAAAAAAAAAAATAGAGCCCCACATAAGTTTATACTCACGCTATCACATTTACCTTCTTTTCTTTTTTCTCATAATGTGTAGTGAGAGATTAGAATGTCAACTGAGTAAGTCAGGAAGAAGCTTTGTATGCTATTCCTGGGAGGCCTCCTGCTCTTTTTTTGTGTCAGAACCATGCATAAGTTAAAATTTTCTTCCTATTCTGCTGCTAGATAGCGAAGAATATACAAGAATGTACTTGAAACCTTCCTTCAGTCTTAGAATTTTGATTGGCTTGTCTCATTTTCTTTCCAGTCCAGCCAATTTGAGAAGTAACTATGTGCCTGCCCTCCTATACATTCATTAATAAGGGTGGGCAAGCTTTCTGCTATTTTTTTCTGCAGTTTGAAGCAGAAAAGAAAATGCTGGAAGAGAAGGCTTATTGGTTGCCATACTTGCCAGTCAACTGTTCTGGACATCTCAGAGCAATGTGAAAGAGGTGCATTTCAATATCAATCAATCAATCAGGCCTTTGGTTTTCCTCCTGGCAGTATCTATCTATCTGTCTGTCTATCAATCCGTACATGCACCCATCCATACAGAGCAAGTTATAAAATTAAAATGCATATTACAGATATGATAGAAAGTACCAAAAAGTTTATGAGTATCAACATAAAATCAAATCATAATTCTGGTTGTGGTTACTGTAAATTCAAATGTTGATTAACATTAACAGAGTCTCCAGAATGAACACCAGTTCATGTTATCTGCTTCCAGTTTCAGAATATAATCTTTAATTATGAAGGTGGACGGCATAACATAGATCAAGACCACCCATACTGCACTCTCCATGATATATATTCTTGGGATATGTGTGGTATTATTTTCCACAGTGCAGACAGTATCCTAGGAACCCAGTAAGGTTAACTTCTATCCACCTTATAAGAAGAGGTCATTTTCTTATAAATAATTCCAGTAGAAAGAGGGAGAAATTTGAGAAGAATGAGAAGGGCTAAAGAATGATGGATTGTCAATTATTGTAGAAATTACTAGTTATAGCAGTGCATCCTTTCATTATATAAATATCATCATCTTGTTTCAGTCATCATTCTTCCAATCGGTTTCAATAATTGTAAGGATCCTGGTGCCTCTGCATTTGAACTGTATTCTTGTCTCTGTTCTTTGAAGAACTAATTTATTTGATGCTTGTGTTAATAACATATTGTTTCCTTTTTTATTCTGGAACTAGATATTGATGAATGCCGTATCTCACCTGATCTTTGTGGAAGTGGCACTTGTGTCAACACTCCAGGAAGCTTTGAGTGTGAATGCTTTGAGGGCTATGAAAGTGGATTTATGATGATGAAAAACTGTATGGGTGAGTGATGAAGTTTTTGTGCAGTTTTTTTCCAGCTTCAAATTTTCCACATATGTTGGACTGAAAATTCTTACAATTGGGGTACAACAATTTTATATATACATATTTATATACTATGCTACGCTACAATACACTACACTAGACTACACTACACTACAGGGTTCCCCAACTCCTGGGCTACCAGACCTTCAACCATTCGGAATTGAGCTGTGGAACTGGTGGGCGAGTGCGCAAGTGCGCATCCCCACTTGCACGAGCAGAAAGCAAATGCATGCATTCATGCTCCATTAGTGTGAGCGGTGGGTACACATGTCCACCACTTGCGCAAATGGAGCTGCACGCATACCCGCCATCCTCACAGACCCATTCCCTCTCCCCCCACCCCCTCTGGGCCACAAATCTGGAAAGGTTGGGGAACTCGTTATGTTATGTTATGTTACGTTATGCTGTGCTATGCTATGCTATGCTATGCTATGCTATGCTATGCTATGCTATGCTATTCTACTATACTGTAGTATACTGTACTGTACTATACTATACTGTACTATACTACACTATACTATATTTTGTGATGAAAAGATCTACAAAATAAGTATAAGGCATACATGTATTTTAATCCTAATTGCCATTTAATTATTTTAGTTTGCTTTAGTGATATGTGCTATTTTTATTTGATGATTTGGTAGACTATTCAGTCATGGTATTCCATAATAGTACTAAGTAAGTGCTATGGGACTAATGGAAGCCACTAACACTGAATATAATCATAAAACTCATTCTCTTTCTCTTTCTTTTTCAGAACAACTAGAAATCCATTAAAATAAATAGTGGTCTAACTATAGAAAAAAGATTTTTCAGCAATACCAAAAGATCACGTACCACTTGTGAAAAGCACATGAGCCTTAGCATCTATTTTGCTGTTTATAGTCTAAAACAAAACTCTAAAAAATGTGGTGGGACATGATCCTTTTGCACATATTAGAATATATAAAAGAACTTCAGAAATAGCAGTAAAAGGAAATATTAATATTTTGGGTTTTAAAAGTTTAAATACGATTTTATAAGCACCAAATTACCCATATTCCTGTAATATCATTATTCTGTTGCTTTGCATGTACACTGAGAGCTGCTGCACTGTAGACAAATTCCTTGTGTGTCTAAACACACTTGGTCAAATAAAGGATTCTATTATTATTACAAAATGTAGAGGAGATAAATTGTCATTGTTTTTATAAACAGAATCTTAGAATGTAATTGTTTCTTGTTGCTTCCCTGTATTAGCATTTAACATGTCCTTTAATATCTTTTCAGACATAGATGAATGTGAACGTAACCCCCTTCTTTGTAGAGGTGGGAAATGCTTGAATACTGAAGGAAGCTTTCAGTGTGACTGTCCTCTTGGGCATGAATTGTCTTCATCACGTGAAGAATGTGTGGGTAAGTTTCATACATTTATGAATACATTATTGTGTGAATAAATCATCTATGATGTTGCAGTAGTATAATATAACTTTGTCCCCTAATGCAGTGGTCCCCAACCCCCGGTCCGCGGACCGGTGCCGGGCCGTGGAGTACCTGGCACCGGGCCGCGCAGCGGCCGGGGGACATGAACGCTGCAGCGCAAAGGCTCCTGGGCCGTGCGCAATGGGCCGTGCGCAAAAGCTCCTGGGCCGTGCCCCCACCCCTGCGCGCGCTCTGCGGGCCGCGGCGATAAAAAGGTTGGGGACCACTGCCCTAATGCATTAAAAATTGTTTTACCTGGAATATTTGGATTACCTACATACCCATCATACTGTTTCCTTTTGAGGAAAGCAGTGTTATGCAAATTTCAGAATAGAAAAAACAAATAACAAACAAAAGAAAATAAAGGCAAGATATAGCAGAAAATAAACTAATCTAGTTTACACTAACACCATTCACTATGATTCTCAATAATTTTCTATTGTGGATGCCATGCACCACCAATTCATTGGCTGTCTTTGGCCTGTATAAACATTATTTTTGTAGTAGTTATTAAACCCACCATCCAGTTACAACTGGTGAAGCTTTTTGGGTGAGAAGTGAAATGTCGTTTTCTACTTCCTCAAGGAAAAAAACAACTGTCTTTTGAAAAAGCACCTTTGAGATAAGTATTCCATTTTCCCTCATACATTCTTTACCTCCATTATGTACTGCTTTTACCCCACTCATTAACCAACCTTCAGCTCCATATCGTTCTATAATTTAGGCTTTTCATCCTGTCTTAAATCTAAAAAAATACAATTATTTCTCTTAATTAATTATGATAATTTTCCTAAATCAGTTGTGTATAATTGTATTTATACAAACATTTTACAATGACCTGTTGAAAAACAAAATCATGTACAGATACAGTGCATCTGCCCGGTATAATATTTCATTGCAATTCCCAAAGTTTAGTCATTTCTTAATCACAATTCTGTCCCAACATCTTTTCCAGTTACACTTAAAAATATAACAACATATATTTTTTACATTTATTCCTAACTTTTCCTTTTAAATCTTTGTTCCATCTTCAGTTAAGGTGCAGTCCTCAAACATAAATACATTGTATAGTTATGGCATAAACAAACTGCATTCGTATTTTAGCACCTCTGTAGTTATGCCAATTACACTTGCAACATTTTTATTTCAGTTACAACTTTCTTCTCATCATTTTATTCTCAGACAATACATAAAGGATATGAGGTTTCTGTCTGCCTGGTTATTTACTATAGCTTCTTTGTCAATGGGATAACTGCCTGAAAATAGAACAGAACATGATCAAATTTAATGTGGTGGGAGAAACAGCAAAAGTAAGGTAAAATGCACATAGGTCATGGTTGGGATGTACAAAATAATTCTGAGGGGAAAAATGTTCATTCTAAGCTCCTTTCCTCCCAGATCTGTGCCCCCCCCCCAAAAAAATCATATGCAACCATTATCAATTCTTCCTACTTTACCGAATGGCCTTGTCACCTTTTGTTTACTCTCTTCTCTTGTTTCAACCCATCTATTTATGCCTCCCAAAATAATAACTTGTCTTTGATACTGCATTCATTCCAAACATTATACAACTTTTTTTCACCAAACTGATCCTTCATACTTCCATTAGCACCTTTCTATGGTGAATAACTTGCAATTGTCATAAATGTATGACTTCCTGCTTTTATATTAATCCAAAGCAAAACTTATATCAAGTATATTTTTCATGCTTTTAGCAGTTTCATTGTAATGAAACTCGAGTCTGTATTCGATACCCTAATTATGCAGGGTCAGACCACTTTCATTGATACCTGTTACAGCTTTCCCCTTTCGCTTCCTTTCACATTTTGGATTAGATATGTGAAATTAAATTTTTCACATTTACTTAGAGATAACTCTGAATAATCAACCCTGAAGATACATGTGCACATTTTCATAATATTAAGCTATTAATACTTAGTTAATATTTGATAACATTGTCATTTATCTTTGTTAATTAATAAATCTAAAGGAGCACTTGCATTTTTTTTCCCTATGGAAAGGCTGGATATTATATAATAGCTATGTCAGATATGTGCAAAACTACATAAATATTTTTCAAATTTCCAAGAAATAGTATGCATGCTTAGCAACTAGAACCAGAAGTCCCTGGAATTTTCTGACCAAAATCATTAAATTTCCCAGCATCAGTTTCCCATGTCAGTTTGTTCATTTGTTGTTGAGCAGACATTAACAAACAGTGTGACTTTAATTAGAACATGGAGGCAGGGTTCTTATCACTGGATTGAGAAGATAATTGATACAAGGATCAGCCTCAATTTTATTTTTAAAACTGATGACATATTAAGGAAGGTTATAGATATTCAAATTGGGATGGATTGGAAAAGGAAACTAGGCATTGTTTTCTAGACATTTGCTAGAAAAGCTTGCGATATGAGTAAACATTTTCTAATTGGAGCCAAGGACAAGGATCACTGTATATGATCTCATAAACATTGATAAAGACAACACTGCAAATAAGGAGCATTTATTTATTAAACAAATCTATATAGCTGCCCATGTACAAAAAGAATTTCTAAATGGTAAACAGAATAATAAAAAAAATTGATTTCTCTACTTTGATAACTATAATCAGTTTACCTTTAAGATAATTCACACTGAGGTAAGGTACTTGTTGCTTCTGTTATTTTTGTGAGCATTTAAGTCATTTTTATTTGCTTTCACATTCTTGAAGTATTTGTATGTTTATTATTTTCTGGTTTTCTTAACCAACATGAGTTACAGAAGATGAAATAAAAATATTTAAACAATTAAATAGATTGTGCAAATTGTTGCTATACTAATGTTTGTCTTTTTCAGTAGACAATAAGCAGACTCCAATCTGCCACTGACTAATTGCTTTCATATGGTTGGATGTTGTAAAATGCAGTGTCTCTCTGTGTATGTGTCTTATGTATATAGGGACTGGAATTTGCATTATATCAATAATGTGATTGTTATTTTTCTATGACTGTAATATTAGCATTCTTGTAATATTAAAGCATAAAACAACTGGCCCTTAGATGTTGAAAAGTTTAACTTCATATCAGAACCTCCTTTTGTGATATTGCTAGATTTTTCCCCATTGAAAACCTGAAAAAAAGACAAGAGCTGAAGCAAGCAAATTTCCTTTTTCAGATATCAATGAATGTTCTCTTAGCGATAATTTATGTAGAAATGGGAAATGTGTGAATGTGATTGGAATGTATCAGTGTTCCTGTAATCCTGGGTACCAGGCAACTCCAGATAAGCAAGGCTGCATCGGTGAGTACTAGAAATTTTAAAAACTGTACAGTTTTATAATATTTTTAATGTGTTCTTTTCAGAATTTCAACTTCATAAAAAATAAGATGTAGCTTCAAGATCTATAAAAAGCTGTGTCACCCTGAGTACACCTCAGTACAAAAATTGCACTCTGTTACTTTTGTTAATTTAGCTACATTTTACATTCTAATTTTAGTTTAGTTTGATAAATTATATCACAAAATATTGACTCCTAAAAGCATTTAGGTTCTTTTGTTGATAGAGATAGGGAAGAAATGTGAAAACTGGGGAATAAATGTAAAATGTAATTTTACATTAAATGTAAATGTAAAAATGCAATTATTAGAAACAAAAAAAGA
Organism: Pituophis catenifer annectens; assembly: GCF_029215685.1. Classification (NCBI taxonomy): domain Eukaryota; kingdom Metazoa; phylum Chordata; class Lepidosauria; order Squamata; family Colubridae; genus Pituophis; species Pituophis catenifer. Next base: position 239,592,527 of record NW_027256882.1, read on the forward strand.
GATGCTTTATAAGATACATGTCTCATCTGTCCCAAATATACTCTCCTAGATATTGATGAGTGCATGATTATGAATGGAGGCTGTGACACTCACTGCAGTAATTCAGAAGGCAGCTATGAATGTAGTTGCAGTGATGGATATGCTCTGATGCCAGATATGAGGAGTTGCGCAGGTAAGATAAAGAAATTTGACTTTATTCCTTATACTGCATCCACGGAACAATGAGAAAATGTCTATACAGTTCTACAATAAATAGGCTTAGAACCAGGGGTGAAATCCAGCAGGTTCTGACAGGTTCTGGAGAACTGGTAGCAGAAATTTTGAGTAGTTTGGAGAACCGGCAAATACCACCTCTGGCTGGGCCCAGAATGGAGTGGGAATGGAGATTTTGCAATATCCTTCCCCCAGGAGTGGTGAGGGAATGGAGATTTTGCAGTAACCTTCCCCTGCCATGCTCACCAAGCCACACTACGCCCACCAAGCCACGCCCACAGAACTGGTGGTAAAAAAATTTGGATTTCACCACTGCTTAGAACCCCCTTTCATGAACCATTAAAGTTAAAGCCAGGGTGATGCGGTGGTAAAAATGCTGGACTAGAAATGGGTGGATATAGGTTCTAATCCACCCTAAATTAAAGAACATCAGTGAGTCATTTTCTCACAGTCCAGCTACTACACAGGGCAATTGTTCTGGGGAAAATTGGAGGAGGGAATGCTATGTACATTAGCTTGAGCTCCTGATTGAATAATAGAAGCATAAAGCAAATAAATAATGGTCACTTGTTAGATTTATATTATGCTTATTATATTCTGTTATCAAATATAACCTTGATATGCAGCCCAATTCTTTCAATAATTTCAGTAATTAATTTCCTTACTTGCCTTTAAGCGATCACACTAGGATTTTAGCTTCAACAGTAAAATTAGTATGAATTATGATTCTAACAAATGTATGGTGCCAGTAAAGTACAACAAAGTAGCAGTATACACAAAATATCAGGTTAAAAAAATAAAAATACAGAAAGGAAAGACAATCTCTGCAAGTCTTTGCAATCTTTGCAAAGCTCATATGTAGCATCAAATGATGCTTTAAAAAACATGAAGAAATCTCTCTCCTTCTACTGTGTTTCCTCAAAAATAAGACCCTGTCATATATTTTTTGAACCCCGAAATAAGCGCTTGGCCTTATTTTTGGGAAGATCTTATTATTTTGGGGTGCATGGAGGAAACCAGAGGAAATGGTGGGGACCGGCTGCACATACGTTTAAATATTTTTGGGGAGGAATTATTTTCAGGGGGGGGCTTATTTTAATGCATGCGCTCAAAAGCCCAATTGGGCTTATTATCAGGAGATGTCTTATTTTAGGGGAAACGGTATCTTTCTATTAAAACCTATAAATTAGGAAAGATTTTAAACTTCTGAAAAGGAAAGTTTGCTTAATATCTAAGGTAATAGTTTCCTCACAAATTTCAGTTTGAGCATTAGAACTATTCATTTTCAACAAGAAACTCATAAGAGAATTATTTTTAGGCATCAGAAAAATGTACTGAAGTACCAGGGAAAGTCAAATCAGGAATGAAAATAGGCCATGGGTTAAATGCATGGGCAGCCATAGCTTCAACTGCTTTTATCAAAATGACAAAAACTATGTCACACAGTCGACGTACAAGTTCTGCCTCTTTATGCGCATAACATAAAAATAGATATGTAGAATGGCAGGATTTTACATGGTGCTGCTGAATTAGTGATTGCTACATAAAAGGAATAGGGGAAGCATTTTTACAGTGTAAGAATCACTCCAGATTAACATAGCTGGACCTGGGCAAAGGATTTCAGATCCCTAGATATTAGAATAAAATAGAGATGATGGTAAGAGTTTTACAGTAGTCCAAGGGAATAAGTAAATCCTATGGCAAAGTCACTATGCAGAAATGTAGGCAAGGCAGCAAGTTGAGAAAATAAAATATGCCTGGAAACAAGGGAATTTTGGGCACTTTAATACAGCTAAAGACTACAAATGTTGACATTTTACAGTTATGCTGAAAAAAATGTGTGCCCCGACAAATACTTCATAGCAGATTATATAATGATGCATTTTCCCCCCCAATTTTATTACTGGGAAAAAGTTATCAAATTTATTAAGCAAATGAAAAATATTGAGATTTTTTTTTTCCAGATATTGATGAATGTGACAGTAACCCAGATATCTGTGATGGTGGACAGTGCATTAACATTCCAGGAGAATATCGTTGTCTTTGTTATGATGGATTCATGGCTTCTGTTGACATGAAAATATGCATTGGTATGTGAGATAATTACAGATTTCAGAGGTTCGCTTTTATAAGCTAATGTTATAAAATATATAACAATTCTTTATTAAATGTTTTTGCTAATCAAGCTCTTTTAAATGCTAGCCAAAATATAGAAGACATTTTACTTTTTTATACAGATGTGAATGAATGTGATCTAAATTCAAACATTTGCATGTTTGGAGAATGTGAGAACACCAAAGGATCCTTCATTTGTCATTGCCAACTGGGTTATTCTGTCAAGAAAGGAACCACTGGGTGCACAGGTATGATACTACAATACCAGTTTTAAAAAACAAGCAACAAACAAACTTAGATTTGCCTTTGTGGAGAGGTTCTGAACATTTTTCGTTGTTACTGATTTGAGCTTCCTTCTCATGCTACTAAAAAAGAGGGATTCCGCAGATAAATGGATAAGCATAGTGTGAGCATGACTGATCGTAGAAGGGGGAGGGTACACAAGTGGCTTATTCAGTGCCATGCGACTGGGCGAGGGCAGTGAGTAATGCTTGTGGGGGGGATGCAAGTTACTTGCTGGGGTGACTTGTGACCTTCCCTGCCAGCTTCCCCATTCACTTTGCTCGTAGGAAGCTAGCAGGGAAAATCACAAATTCAGTCACATGACAGGTTGCTGCAACTTTTGTATTACCAATCTAGCTAACACTTAACAAGTTAGTTGAAAGTTTCAATATTTTAATGTTTAACATTTCTTTGTTTAGATGTGGATGAATGTGAGATTGGTGCCCACAACTGTGACATGCATGGTCTGTGTCTCAATGTTCCGGGAAGCTTCAGGTGTAGCTGTAAGGAAGGATGGATTGGAAATGGAATTAAGTGTATAGGTGAGTAAAGATAAATTGATATGGTTTTTTGCCTCATAAAAAGGCAAATGTAAGTTATATGTTTATTTTATCAATAAGATAAGTAGCTAACTGACACCACAGTAACAGAATCAGTTGTATATATACTGTTAGGAAATGGCTCTAAAAGAATTTCAACAAATTTCAGATAGAATCTCTCTTCTCCATATAGGCTATATCAAATGCTTCCATTTTACATATTGGATGTATTGGTTATTTTAAGAGCAAACTTTATAAACTATCACTTAGAACTTTATATTTATCAGGATTTCCTATTCCAAAAAATAATTTCAGACAACTGCTATAAAAACAATGACCTTCATTGTCAGATGTAAATTCATTCCCAATTCCCAATATAGCTTAGGCTGTGTATTTATGCAAAAATTAAAATGTAGCTCTGAGAATTTTAGTAAACCAACCCCATTATCTCCCAATATAGGAATCAATTATATCTATTGTTGTTTTCTACAGCATCTTCTCTGCAATTTCAGATGCTCTTTTGGTTCCAAATCTTCCTATCCTCATCAGTTACTTTAAACGTACATCTGTATATTTCACTGTTATTATTATTCAAATATAACCATTATCCACAAGACAATCAGTGAAACTTTCATGATCTCAGGTGTTTCCCTGAGAGGGTACCACCTTGTGGGATCATAGCTATTCTCATAGTTCACCAAACGTTTTTAAGGCCTTTTTAGAAGACCTGAAATTTCATTTAACCAGTTCATCAATTTTCTGATGTTTCAACAATAAATATCAAGCTAAACTTTTTGCTTTTTCAAGGGAATTACATCATAATGATTGAAGCCAGTACTAATAGTTGTTAAGCCAATTTCTGCTAGCAATTTGCTTCTGTCAATTCTGTAAAGCCAAATAATGGTTACTATCAATATGTTTGATTTTTCTCTTTCTTACTAATTGCTTTAATAGATCTTGATGAGTGTTCTAATGGAACACATCAATGTAGCATAAATGCTCAGTGTGTGAATGCTCCTGGATCATATCATTGCACCTGTGCAGAAGGATTTACTGGAGATGGATTTATTTGTTCAGGTGAGAAAAAGTTTAAACATATTTTATGAAAGAATTATATGTAATTTAGAAGTTGAATTCAGAACTTCATGTGACAACAGATCGATTCAGCATTTACTTTTATATGAACCTGAATATGGAGTTTCATCAAAGTCCTAAAATTTCTGATACATCATTTTGAAATACAGATTGTTTTGAAAATGGTGTATATATTTCTTGGAGAATAAAACTGATTTTTTTCTACTAATAAATTTAAGAAAAAGTGAATGAAATGAATTTCTAATCTATAAATGCTTAATGCTTTAACATTTCCAATTCAATAGATATTGATGAATGTGCAGAAAATATTAATCTGTGTGACAATGGACAATGTCTTAATATTCCTGGTGGATACCGTTGTGAGTGTGAGATGGGCTTCACTTCAACTTCCAATAGCCGAACTTGCCAAGGTAATTCTAACCTCATTTTGAGTATCTGGATTACGACTGAGCAGTGGCTCAGCAGTTAACACCCTGGGCTTGTTGGTTGGAAAGTCAACAGTCCAGATTTAAGACCCGAGTGTCGCATGATGGGATGAGCTCTTGTCCTCACCCTAGCTCCTGCAATGCAATGTGATATGCAAATATTTTCAAATGATCTCCTTTAAATGTTCCCATTATATACAAATATTGTATTCTAAGATATATACATTCTCTTCTGCAGATCCAATCTGGCTTGACCACTGGGAGCAGAGGTTTTGTTTTCCAAGTTTTAGGACTAGGGCTGGAGCTCATCTTCAGGGAACTTCTCTCTGGCAGAGTGTGAAGTTCACTAAGGATGGGCTCTAGCACAAATCCAAAAACTCAGAAGACAAAATTTCTGGTCCTGGTGATGGATCCAGATTGGATCCTGCAACATTATCCTGGGAATACATATATTTGCCTTCATTCATAACATTATCTTCTTATTGTATAATAAAATTAATAGAGCCAACTGTCAGGGTTCCAAGTACCACCTCCAACGAGGCCTGATACCAACTTTCTCAGTAAACTACAGGGAACTGTATACATATAAGATTTAGATCTTTCAAATATAGGTTTGCATTTGATGAATTATTAAGAAATAAATTATTGGGTTTATGTATTGTATTCATACATAGTAATTAATCATTTCGGGTATTATCCTTTGTTTCAGATATCGATGAATGTGCCTTTCAGAATATATGTGTGTTTGGTACTTGCAATAACTTACCTGGCATGTTTCACTGTATTTGTGATGATGGCTATGAACTGGACAGAACTGGAGGAAATTGTACAGGTAAAAAAAAATGTCTCTGGGTGCAGTAGGTATATATATGGAAGTATGTGTATAACCAATTCTATATGTAAAGAAGTCAAAACAAGAACATTACTGAGACAAAGAGAAAGTTATTTCCACTGGACTACAGTTCATTGATCATTTTTTTTCATATGGACTGTCAGCAAATATTTCCAAAAATACAAAATTACATATTCTTCCTATGAACAGATTAGGTAAAAGCCATAATTATAAACAATCTTCAAAAGAAAAATGCCAGCATAAAAAAGTTATATGTACTAAAGTATAATTTCTATTTTCTATTTTCTTACTTTTCGTTGGTTTTATGTATAGCCAGAAAAAGCAGCATAGGGCCTGCTGGCTGCCAGAAGAAAAAAGCCCAGAATCAAGTGGATGTGACTCCACTGAGCTAGGGCTGTAGAAAAATCTTGGCTATGTAGGAAAAACCTGGCTAAAAGAAAAACATATAATTATATATACGCTATAATAATACTATAATAGCTATGAAATTCAGTTATATTTTATATAATTAGATTTTGGTTAAAAGAAAGAATTCTGACTTGTTTTTTCATTATACTAATCATTGCTAGAATATGAGTGGTGCCGTGGCCTAGAGTGAAGATACTCACCTCCCGCTCGGAGGTTGAGATTCAATGCTAGGCAGTGACCGATGTTTCTCAATCAGGACGCAGAGAAAATATCTGCAGCAAACTCCACATAGGCATCAAAAGGGCATCTGACCAGTAAATGTTCAGTTCCATTCAGTCACCCTGAGTCCACCCCAATAAAAGGGATAATAGGGTCATAAAAATAATTTTAAAAAATCATTGTTAGAATATAGCCATGAAATCAAATAATAATGAAATGTTGATTGGTTCAGTATTTCAGAAACTGGTTGAGATTAATAGGTTGTGTTAAGTAAACAGTTAAGAAGGAAGTGTGTTTATTTTTTATTATGAAAAAAACCTAATGAAATGAATATAAAGGCTTAAGATTAATTTCAGATGCACATTTTTTACTTTAGATATTGATGAGTGTGCTGATCCTATAAATTGTGTCAATGGCTTTTGTGTAAATACTCCCGGAAGGTATGAATGTAACTGTCCTCCAGATTTCCAGCTGAACCCAACAGGAGTTGGCTGTGTTGGTATGTAGAATTACACATATAATTATTTTATTTAAATGGAGAAGGAAGACTATCATATGGATGTCGGTATGGGGACAAGAACAAAAATGACAACAAATGTTTCATGATGCAGATGATTCAAATTCATTAAATGTGCTAATCCAGTGGGATTGGCTGACAAGGTTAATTTCTAAAAGTGAAGCATTGTGTTCAAATTGGTTCTTGAGGAACAAATTAACAAGTAGAAAAATAGCAGGTTATAAAGCAACTAGAAATAACCATAAGTAAAGCTTATGACTGCACTGTAATTGAACTAAAAACTAAAAAAACTAAAAAACTAAAAAATATATTATTCTACACGTAAAATACTACACATTTCGAGATGTTATATACTGTATGTTTGTGTTACAAATACAGCTTTATTACATGGTGTGATGACTTTACTTGAATAGAATAACAGAGTTGGAAGGGACCTTGGAGGTCTTCCAGTCCAACCCCCTGCCCCCAATTTCAGACAAATGGTTGTCCAATCTCTTAAAAACTTCCAGTGTTGGAGAATTCACAACTTCTGGAGGCAAGTTGTTCCACTGGTTAATTGTTCTAACTGTCAGGAAATGTCTTCTTAGTTCTAGGTTGTTTCTCTCATTGATTAGTTTCCCTCATTGCTTCTTGTCCTGCTCTCAGATGCTATGGAGAATAGCTTGACTCCCTCTTCTTTGTGGCAGATATCAGAACACAGCTATTATGTCAGCCGTAGTCCTTTTCATTAAACTAGACAAACCCAATTCCAGCAACAGTTCTTTATATGTTTTAACCTCCAGTCCCCTAATCAGAGAAGAGCATTTTTTGTCGCTCTTCTCTGCACTCTTTCTAGAGTCTCAACATCTTTACATTGTGGTGACTAAAACTGGATGCAGTATCCCAAATGTGGCCTTACCAAGGCATTATAAAGTGGTATTAACACTTCACGTGATCTTGATTCTATCCCTCAGTTAATGCAGCTTAGAACTGTGTTGGCTTTTTTGGCAGTTGTAACTATCTCACAGTTATTACTAATGAGCGAGGTACCACCTAAAAATATGAAAGAGAACATATTTTTAGGTTTAGAATCTAGGTTAGGTGAAAAAACAGCCTGATAGTCATAGTCAGTGCTTCATAGCCATTACAATAAACAAGCTGTACTTTAGCTTGTTTATGTAAGTCTTCTTGAATTAAAACATTTGTGGAATACCTTTCTATATAGAATACATTTCCCTACCTCCAAATTGTTTCCTTCATGGTGCAGAACACAGGAGACATAATTGGTGTTCTACTTTCCATCTCTATTCTGGTGCTGTTAGGGCTGTAGCTAGAAAAACCAAATGCTGTTTTCTTTGGGCTAATTACCCATAATGTTACTTCCAATGGCTATAGAAAGTTCCTTTTGATAAATACATAAGTACTGAAAATGTAGACTGTTATTTTGATTTAGGGACTTGAGAGTGTGCTGGGTACAAACCAAACTAGGAATTACCCATAGTCATTTTCCAACATTTCGCTGATAAACATAGGCTAATTTATAAAACCTAAACTTTGTTTCACAAGCTTATGGAAATAATGAAATGAATTTATTGCATCTTAATATGAATGGAGCACACGAGGGGCTGTAGGAGTAAAATATATCGTTATCATTTTCAATATCATATCTTGAAGATAGCCAGTATTTACAGTATATAATAAATGTGAATTCATCCATCCATCCATTCTGCCTTCAACCCAGTAAAGAATATTTATGGTATTAACAGCCTTATTAAGAAGTTTTAATTTAACTTAATTGGATTTAAATTGAAATAATAATAATAATTAGAACTGGTCACTTTAGTCATATGCTATTTGTTTGTTTGTTGTTTATTTAAATTTGTTCACTGCTCTCTACAGTGTCATTTTAATGACATGCTGATCAACACCTCTTTATTTTCTTTTGTTCTGTCCAGATAACAGAGTTGGCAACTGTTACTTGAAATATGGACCAAGGGGTGATGGAAGTCTGTCCTGCAGTACTGAAATTGGTGTTGGAGTCAGTCGTTCTTCTTGTTGCTGTTCTTTGGGAAAAGCCTGGGGGAATCCCTGTGAGACATGCCCACCTGTAAATAGCAGTAAGGAAATGACTCTGTTAGATGGGAGGACAATAACCAATACAGCAAATAAAATGGCTATATACATAAGCCATAAGGCTTTCTATAAACCAGTGCTTATGAGGAATCAAACATTTTTCTGAGGTGATACATCACCTTATCAAAGTTCCTTGCTATGCTTCTATCACATGTCAAATTAATCTTCATGACTTGGTTTTATTCTTGGTTATTTTATTTAATCCCTAGGTGAATATAATACCTTGTGTCCAGGAGGTGAAGGCTTCAGACCAAATCCCATAACAATTATCTTAGAAGGTATTTTTGTTTCTTTCAATATAACCACCATGGGTTTTGCTGACAGTAGTCAGATTAGTCAATTATCTATAAAAGGGAGATTTGCAAATTGAAGTTAGAGAGAAAGTACTTTCAAATTTAGAATAAATTTACAATAACATTTTTAAATATAGATGGGAAGATTGATAAAAGTTTGTGATGATAATTCAACCTTTTCCATTTATATAATTTTTCCATCAATTCACAATTTCCTTTTGGAATGCTGAGGCCCTCAGAATTTCGTGTTGGATTTGCCTAGTCTTACTGTTAAAAGGGAATAAGGACGTTAATATTAGTTGCCCAAATTTTATTACTTTTGGTATCTCTAAGGAATTTCCATCATCCCTTCAGAAAAAGAATAATTAGAAATATGAATTGGCAACTCTGTACTTGATTATTAGTTCCTGCTGGAAGACAGAAAAAGGCTCAAAATGAAAAGTTATTGAATATGTATTCAAATTACTGCAAACAGTCTAAGATTGATTAAATCAAATTAATAAAGCCAGAAATTAATAGTAAGTATGATTTAATTCTAATGATTTTGGTAGGAAAATCAAATTTGCTCAGTATTTTAATATTGTACTTACCACTTATATTTTTCCATCCAAGATTATGAGAGTTAAATATTTTCTTAACTTTTCATGGGTAATCATTTATTTGCAGTTTTCCCCCCAGATCTTTGTAATAACAAAGTAAGCAGATTTATAATAAAAACTAAAAGCATAAGTTAATGATTTAAAAGTAGTCTTTCATGTAATTTTTATCAGCCAAGAAACATGGCCTTCTTTTTCTTCACAGACATTGATGAATGCCAAGAATTGCCTGGTCTATGCCAAGGTGGAAACTGCATCAATACTTTTGGCAGCTTCCAATGTGAATGTCCCCATGGGTACTATCTCAGTGAAGAAACACGTATCTGTGAAGGTGAAAATTCTTATTTTTCCTTACAGCAGGAATGGAAAAACAATACTCTTAAGCAATATTTTGTCCCACAACCATTTTCCTCTTGAGAATATTCTATATGTATTTAATGTGGAGTCATAAATTAAAGCTTGTGGGTTCTAGCTATTCTGCAGATCCCATTACTGAATTTCTTATAAATAATAAAAATTGAATCCTGACTTCTTTGTATTCTGATATTAACTCAAATAACCCAATGGGATATAAATTATGCCCTTTCCCATGAAATTTCTTCAAAAATAGGTTCAAGCAATAAGTTCAAAAATGTATTTAGATCACTGTCGTATGCAAAGAAAGACAGATTTTAAATAATTTAAGAAAGATTCAAAGGACTTAAAGTTCTTAATTTATAGTAATTGCAGTATAATTCACTATAAACCACAATTGATATACTTAAGTTTAATCTATTACTATACAAACTCTAAATTAATTTTATTTGATTCAAAGTCAGTATGTTGAATTCTTTTTTCTGTTTTGAAATAATGACAACTTGATCTATGTAGGTAGTCATTGACTTAGGATCGATCGCTTAGCACTCATACAAACTTACAACAGACCTCCTCAGAGTTATTTATGACCCAGATTCACATGATTACATTTAGGGCACTTGGTAACTAGTCTCATTTACAGCCATTTGCAGTGTCCTATGTCCACATGACCATGATTTATAACATTTTTTGATGGAAACTGGTATTCATTGGTTAGCTGGTTTTCAGCAAAAAATGTCATTGCAGACAATAGAGTCACCTAACAAATGTGGCATTCACTTAACATGTCCAGTCATATGGTGATCCGCTTAAAGATTAGCACAATTTACAACCATAATTCCAGGCTCAATTGTGGTTGTAAATTGAGGAATACCTGTATAAGGCCTGTAACAGAGAGGGAAACTTGTATCCTGAGTCAACGTTTTTCCAACCACATACCTGTCAGGTTCACATAGTCATTTTCAGTGAGAATGTAGCATAGGGAAAATGTACTATTGATGTACTTTGTGGATCATTTAGTTAATGTTGACTTTTAAAAGATGAGTAAAATTTCAAACACAGGATTAAGAGATTCATTATTTGTACCTTGAGAACTTTGTAATAGAGTGTGGAAGTTTTCATTTCTTCAATCTATTCTATGTTTAAATTTTGCTGATTTGTTATTATTTGTCATTTTACTTATTAAAATTAATTTTGGTGATTGATTTCCCCCACCCCCCAGATATTGATGAGTGTGTTGCACATCCTGGTGTATGTGGTCCTGGGACATGCTATAACACCTTAGGAAATTATACCTGTATTTGCCCCCCGGAATATATGCAGGTGAATGGAGGACACAACTGTATGGGTATGTTTTCACATTTATGTACTATATTTACTTTCTTAAACTCTTAAAATATAGGGCCAGTATACATTGATAATTATTTCTATACGTGCATTTTTTAATTTCATCTTATTTATGTCCTGCCATTGTTATTTTTTTATAAACAACTCAAGGCGGTGAACATACGTTGTACATGCAGAGACTATAAGTAAGGTTTGCATCAAAGCAAAATATTTAATATATAGAAGCATCACGTGGAAAATCTTATTTAAGGTCAACTAAACTATTATTTTGTGCCTTAGAATTGGCATGGACTCCTAGTGACTGTCTGGACAAGTCCCTGAAGTTTTATTGGCAAGTTTTCAGAAGTGGTTTGCCATTGCCTGTTTCCTCAGGCTGAGAGAGATAGCTAGCCCAAGATCACAGGCAAAATTAGAACCATGGTCCCTTGGTGTAATAAAGGTATATATATAGTAAAGGTTTACAAATATACCTGGAACTCGTATTTTTAGAATAGTTTGTAAAGTAAAGGTTTTATATATTTTATAGTGTTATTCATATTTATTATTAATTAGTGTGCAAACGTATATGTGCACATACACATATAGGTATCCCCCAAACTTCATATCTTTTTTAGATATCCTACTTATAAATTAAACCAAACTAAAACATTTTATACTTACTTCTGTCTAAATTACTTTTGAAACAATGAGTATTGGAAGAAACACATTTAAAGTAGAGTCTATAATATAAACTGTCCAATATTAATGATGCATTTATAATTCATTCTTTATTCCTACTTTCTCTGATTTGTAATTAAGCCAAATTTTTGAGCTAGAAGAGGCCAGATTGACCCAATATAAAAAGAAAAGTCACATGAATCTCAGCTTCCTTGATCTTGTTTTTCTTCTGAAAATTCAGAACAAAAATTAACCAGTATCTCTATCATGGCTAAGTTTCTTGTTCCTGTTCTTTTCCTCATCCGCTTTAATAAATCATGGGATATAAATACGGCTGACATATTTTCTGCTCTGTTTCATATAAAATTGAGTTTTCTTAGATCAAAATCTCTTAGCATGATAAATACTGAACTAAACATTTATTGTACTGGTCAAGATATTTTTAAAAGCACGTGATTTTTATATGTTTAGATATGAGAAAGAGCTTTTGTTATAGAAGCTACAATGGAACATCTTGTGATAATGAACTGCCCTTTAATATTACCAAGAGAATGTGTTGCTGCACTTACAATGTTGGGAAAGCCTGGAACAAGCTGTGTGAGCCATGCCCAGCTCCAGGGACAGGTAACAATTTATTTACGTTTTCTTGAGCAATTTATATTTAAATGATACATTTGAGTGTCAGGTTGGTATCATGGTAGCTTTAGTATGTTAGCCTCACTTTCAATTTCACAGCAAGGAAGAAAGTAAATTCTAAAACTTTTCTCTCTCTCCAGTATTGTGTTTTGTTCCATGTACAATTAAACTTGTTAAAATAAAAGTTCTAATTTTTAGATAGCAGTGAAGAAGGCTGTTCTCCTTCAGTTATTTATTTAATTATTTGTTTGTTAATTTATTTGCTGCTTATCTCGCCGTGAGGCTACTAGGCAGCTTACAATAGTAAAAACAGAGAAATGAAAAGAAATGTAAACCTAATAGTAGCTAAGTAATGAAACAATAAAATAAAGAATAAAAATACAGTAATATGACATTAAACGATGGCTGGATGGGATCAGTGAATGCGGGGGGAAGGTGGGAAAATTAGTAGCCACCTCCAGTATGGTACTGTGCCATTGGGTCCTCAGGCCAATTGGCAGAGTCAGGTGTCTTGCAGAAGGATAGAAGAGTAGATGCAGATCTCACTGTATGGAGGTAAGATATTCCAGAGAGCAGGATTAATGGTTTCCTCTCCATTGCTGTATTTTGATAGGAAAACTGAATAATTCAAAAAAGGTAGGAATTCACAATTACTATCTCTTTCTACAATCCTATCTTGCAGTGTCTAATCAGTAGTTAATAACTGGATTATTTTGGTTGAAGGAAATATTCCTATATGGAAGGCAGAAGTTTATAATGCAATATTTTCTTCAGAATTACTGGTTTTTACATTTCCTTTCTTATTGATTCTGGTATTTCTTTTGCTAATCTAGGCAAGAAAGTACTAGATTAGTGATATGAAGCAACTATTTTTTTTAAAAAAATATTGAAATATAATTGTACTACTTTTAAAAATAATGGTATATTTGTCTAAGTCTTGCAGTGAATTTTATTTATTTTCTGCAATATGCATGTTATTTTCTGGCATATTAAATATGTTATTTTAGTTAACTTAGGGAATACTATCTTTGTTAGTGTTTGTAACAAATAAAATAAATCATTTTAATTATAAACAAAAAAGAATTATAAGTGGCTTGAACAAAGAATAAGGAATAAAATATTATACAGATGTGAATTTGGCATATCATAAGAATAATATGGAAATCCTCTGCAGTGGTTTTATAAGATAATATATTGTGCAAAAATAATTCTTTAAAATTAGTTATATTTATAAATTAATAAATACAATATACATATACAATCAGAAGTTATGTCCTTGTTGGCTTTATTCATATATGGAACATCACAAATCTCAAAGATAATCACTTTGGATTATTCTGGATATAATCTTATTTTCTTCTCATACCAAATAACTCAGACATTTTTTTTCAAATCAGTTCAAAACTTGGATAAATGACAGCCGTACAATAGCAGAGAAAGAACAGAAAAAAGCTTTCAGTCTAGAGAAGAATTTGAGGATTAAAGATGAGCTTTTATTTGATAGGAGTTTCTACAGGTCCCTGGAATATATACTCAGGCTTGGCTCAGAGGAATTTTGATACCATTTGATAGTTATTAATTAAATACAAGGATTGTAAAATCAAACTATGAAGTAATTTTAAAAGACTTGCAATAAATATAAGTTTTTCCCCTTTTTGTTACTTAAGTTGAATTCAAAACATTATGTGGAAATATTCCTGGTTTCACCTTTGACATTCATACTGGAAAAGCAGTTGGTAAGTCTGAAAGCTGTGTGTTTTTTAAACTACATGATTAATAATGTAAGACAGTAATAAGCAAACCTATTTTTAATTACTTTTTAAAAGTCAAGTCAATAATAAAATTCTGACTTCTGTTGCCTGCTGTTTTGGAAATTACAATGTTTTCTCAAGAATCTCTCCAAATTGTATTTTGAAGATAAACTCTCATGCTGATATTTACATACATAGACATGCATGTGTCTGTCAGCTTAGCATCCCTCATTAAAATGAGTCATTTGAAATAAAACACATCTGTATATGCATCTCTGCATGTATTTAAACAATTATTAAAAAAGGAAAACCTACTCTGATTCCCTATACTTCTACTTTTTATGTATAATTTTTATTAAAGCTTTTAAACAAATAAAAGTATACTAGCATATGAGCTCAATACATTTCATTAATTAATGTTCATTTTTCAGATATTGATGAATGTAAAGAGATTCCAGGTATTTGTGCAAATGGTGTTTGCATCAACCAGATTGGAAGTTTTCGTTGTGAATGCCCCACAGGATTTAGCTACAATGATCTGCTCTTGGTCTGTGAAGGTGATGTACTTTCTTGTATAGCCTGACCATTACAGCAATTGTATGTGTTTCAAGCTGGTGCAAATGACTGAGTGTATGCATTGACAAGTGTCTGCAGATTTTATACACTTGCACTGCCAAATTACCATTATCTCACAATCATCTAATGTGTTTAAGTGGGCCAGAAAAAAATGCACAAGATGAAATACCTGTGGAATGTTAGTGCATATTCCTCCATAGTTTGGAACTTTGTGAATGTTTCTGTTTGTTGAAAAGATCAAAGGAAGCTTGTCTTTGAAAAATAGATTTTATTTTATTTTATTTCATTGAATTTCTGGCTTGCTTTTTGCCAGAATATTAGTCTTCAGATTGTTTGTTAAATTTTAAATCTTATTCTGAGTTACAATTCTTTTCCTAATATAAAGACACTGTATTTTCACTTATTGCACGAAGTAATGTTTATCTTCTACTTAGGGAAAAAAGAGAATAATGGCCCTCTTTATAAGCATCAGTGTTGCTTATGAAATGTTATGTTGATTTTCCTATTGTTTGCTATATTATAAGCAAAATTATAGATTTAGTCAATAATTTTTAATACTGATAAACTTCTAATACTATTTTTATTTATTATTTTAAATATATGTTTGGGAACATATGTATTGCCTTTTTGACGACATTGTGGTATTTTAATTAACAAGTAAATTAAAATATTTATATCTTAATAACATATAGGTACTCTAAGATACTAGGCAGATAGATTGATTCGAAAGGCATTTAGGTTTTAGATTTCAGCTGGAATGTAAAATACATGTTTACCAAGATTAAAATTAATGGAATATAAACATCCTTTATCTGATTCATATTCACTGTTCCTTGTTCAATATAGGAAATATCTGAAGTTTTAATTGTGATAAAACACATATATTGATTCTTAATCATGGATTATTGATGTTACAGATATTGATGAATGTAGCAATGGTGATAATCTCTGTCAACGAAATGCAGATTGTATCAATAGCCCCGGTAGTTACCGCTGTGAATGTGCTACAGGTTTCAAACTTTCACCCAATGGTGCTTGCATTGGTAAGGAGTCAGTTATGGTCAGCATGTTGCTTAATTTTCATTTTAGTTACGTATTTTCCAGTTTTCTATACTGAATTTGCATTTCATTCACCCCTTTTTTAAATACATAAACAGAAAAATGTAGTAGGGAAATTGGTGATGTAATTTCCTTCAGTATAGCTAATATGTTGATTTTAACATGCACAGAAAATAAAGCTTGTTCAAAGATTGCTGATTCAGAGAATAGACCTTTTTTGTAGAACAATTTTGTCCAGGGAGTAGGCTTTGACTCTAATAATCATTAACAGATTCTAAAAGTGGAATTACGAATCATAGATAAATCATAACACCATAGATAAATATATGCATCATGTGTTTTATGTTTTGTTTTAGATCGCAATGAATGCCAGGAAATACCTAATGTATGTAGTCATGGCACATGTGTGGATAAAGAGGGGAGTTACTATTGCATCTGTCAAAATGGTTTTAAGGCATCCCGTGATCAAACAATGTGTATGGGTATGTGAAGAAATATATAAAATTATTAAATTATAAATCTAGAGTACAGTATTGCTATGCTGAAGATAGGATAGCAACAATAGAGTATAATAGAGAAGTATAAGTTTCATATGCACACATAAAATGTAATAATTAATATGTCAAGCTTTGTTACTTACCAGGGGTACAGAGATTACAATTGTCAGAATTCCCAGATAGACAAATATTGGTTAAGACTGTATTATATGAATAAAATCAAATAACACTGTTGGAACTGAACATCAATTGGCATGAGAAGATCAATATAATACCCAGTTACACAGTCTGACATAACTATGAATCCAGCTGAAATTATGTCTTAGTCTTCCTTGGAGGATTTAAGGGAGAAGGAATGGGCTTATCCTCAATTCCTACAAGCTATAATAGCTATGGATGCAGAAATTAATACCATAGTTTCTAATAGCATTTCTTCTTTGGTCCTGTGTGTTTTTGTGTTCCCTTATATGAAGCAACTAGGCAGTTGTTCTTGATCTCATGATTCCTGCTAGAAGAGCAGGTGGAGATCTTGACCTTTGCACAGCCTCATATTGTACACCTACTGCAACCATTCTTGGGCCAAGAAATTTTGCAAAAGACTATTTTACATCAAGACTGGTGCATGAGGCTATCCTTGAAGACCATTCAGAAGCTATTCTGATTGAGAATGCAACAAGTTGAATAGTCATTGGGGTGTCATGGTTGGTTCATACAACCCCACTACTTAGGGAATAATAAATAAATAGGGTAATAATTAGGGAATAAATATAAAATGTCAAACAGTGACTAGACACACTAAGAAGAACCACAAGGAAGTCCACTCAATTTCATCCAAACATTTTAATATAGCAAAGCTTAAAAGAGGGAAACTGGACCCTACCCTTCTCATGAGAGAGTATGGATCGGGTTCTTGGGAGAAGGCAGTATTGCAAGTAACTCAGTCCTATGCCATGTAGGGCTTTAAAAGTGATAGCGGAGTTTACAGAGCAGCAGTGTTACATGGATGTAATGAGCTATGCCACCCTGTGCCACTGCACTCTGAACCAGCTAAAACTTTCAGATGGTCTTCAAGGGCAGCTGCATATAGAGCATGTTACAGTAATCCAATCAAAAAACAACTAAATATATAAGTATGGCCTCCCAAGCTAGGAACAGATGAAACCGGCATACAAGATATAGTTGTGGAAAAGACCCACTAGCCATAATTGCCACCTGCTCTCTGAGAAATCCCAGATTGCACATGTCTGAATGGGACAGTACCACTTCATTCAGAACCAAAGTCAGAAATACTCTAGCTCCCAAATCCAGGGGATCCAAATCAGTCTTAGAAGGCTTCAGCATTTATTGAGTCACTGATACTACTCTAAGAAGCAAACTGGTGGATGCTTCTACAGCCAGAAATCCAAAAATTGGAAACCTTCCAAATGTACTGTCCTATAAGATCCTGACATCCCATTGATAGACCACAAATGGCACCCTCTGTCAGCACTGTTGCAATTAGCCAGCAATAGCGGATAAAATCAAAAAATGGCAGCTGAGATCATTTGTTTTCCGTAAGTACCCATAAATTACTCTGGAAGACATTCCCTCACAGATAGAAAGTTCAGTCCAGAGGTTCTACATAAGGCAAATATAAATAAAAGCATAAGGCAAATAAAAATATCCAATTAATACAACCCATTTATACACTAGATTTAAATCAAGCTAAAACCTCAATGAAGTACAAAGCATTGTAGCAAGGCATTGTATTAAACATCTATAGTCCTACAGACTCATAATACTAGGGTGATCCAGTTCAAATTTAAAGCCTTAAATTTGTACAATACAAATATATCTGTAGGACCACCACCTCTCAGTGGAATCTGCTTACCCAATAAGACTGAGCAGAGAAGTCTTACTGCGGGGCCCAGTTTCATGACTGCATGAACAGCATACCCATGGAAATAAGGATGACTTCTTTGATAGCTACTATTTCAGAATAGTATTTAAAGTGTGGGTATTCTACAAGACTTTCGGGGATGCGTGGTTTTTGAGTTGCTCTTGAGGTATAAGATACCGTGTTTTCCCGAAAATAAGACCCTGTCTTATATTTTTTTGAACCTCGAAATAAGAGCTTGGCCTTATTTTTGAGGAAGTCTTATTATTTTGGGGCGCATGGAGCAAGATGATGATGATGATGATGATGATGATTATTATTATTATTATTATTATTATTATTATTATTATTATTATTTATTGAATTTGTATACCGCCCTACTCCCGAAGGACTCAGGGCGGTGAACAGCCAGATAAAAGACATATAATACAAATGTTAAAAAGCATTAAAATACAATTAAATAATTTGGCCCGGAAAACGAAATTTAAAACACCCCAAAGATGGGGTTCCTCTTGCCATCTTACCTGATTTCCAGCTCTGTCTCCCTAACCCTAACCAGAGGAAATGGGGACTGGCTGCGCATGTGTTTAAATATTTTCAGGGAGGGCTTATTTTCAGAGGAGGCTTAGTTTAGCGCATGCGCATGTGCTCAAAAGCCCGATTGGGCAGAATAATTTTCTGAGAGCCATATGAGCCTTAGTAAAACACATAAAGAAATAGAAAATTAATTGTATTGTGAATAATTGTTTGGTGTTAATGTTTTCTATCTATAGATGTAGATGAATGTGAAAGACATCCTTGTGGGAATGGAACTTGTAAAAATACAGTTGGATCATATAACTGCCTGTGCTATCCAGGATTTGAGCTAACTCATAATAATGACTGTATGGGTAAGAGAATGAATAAATAGTACATATTATCATTTAGAAAAAGTGATGATATATTACTATCAAAGAGAAAAATGGAAATGATACAATATTTATTTCAGTCCTGCAATCAGAAAAAAATACAATAATCTTTCAATTTTATAAATTTTATTGAGCAGTATAATTATGATTATATTTTTAACTAATCAGAATTTGCATAAGTTTTGGTTGTCATTTCTCAGTTATTTCTTTGTTGTTGTTTTACATGGCCTATTGTTATATTTCAATTCTATCAGTTTGTAGTCAACTGTAGTCAAGCCTTGGTACTACAGTGGTTTAAAGCACCCTGTTATTAACACAGCTGCCTGCAATTTACTGCTGGTTCGAATCTCTCCAAGGCTCAAGGTTGACTCAGCCTTCCATCCTTTCTAAGGTAGGTTAAATGAGGACCCAGTTTGTGGGGGCAATAAGCTGACTTTGTATAAATATACAAAAGTATGAAGGCTATTGCTTAACGCACTGTAAGCCGCCCTGAGTCTCCGGAGAAGGGCGGCATATAAATCAAATTAAAAAAAAAAAAAAAAAAAAAACAAAGCTCTTGATAAGAATATGAGAAAATATGAGGACATTCTACCAAAATTTCTTATGAGTCAAACTCAGAAGATCTCTAGTTGGCTCACACTTGAAATAACAAATATTCTGTTCCTTTCCAAAAATGTTTTTTTCTGGATTTGGAGTTTTACTTGTAATCAAATACAAATAAGTCTACTTTGGGGGGGGGCAAATTACCCAAGAATGTGGTTGCTAAGCAGTTGCAGTTAGACAGATTTGAGAATAAAATTGACCCTAATTGTCCTGATAGATTTCCTTTTGTTGGAGAGAAATAGAAGGAGTGCAGTGCTGATCCTGCTTGAACTTTTAGCACTAAGCACAGAATCTTTGGAATCATTTCTGTGGTGAAAATTGTGATGTTTTACTGTGATGGTTTCAGAGAGTAGAATTACATGGTTGCATTTCTATTCTGGCATCTATATTGTAGAATTCCACAGAGTACTATCTCTACTATTGAGTTACAGTATTAACCTCTTTTTCATATATCAACATAAACTACATTTGTACTCCCCATTGCCAGTGAGGCCCTGTCTCTGTTGCATCTATTTAATATCACTGCCAAACTGAGATGTTTTGGTTTGTAGGTATGCCAGCCAGCTAGCCAAGGTGATTGTGTTTATCCTCTGATTTGCTGCCATATCCCTTCAGCTTATTCCCAGCTGGCAGTTAAAATATCAACCAGAGTATAATAGTGCTATCCATTTGCCCAACCAATGCCTCCCCCAAAATTGGAAGATTTTCTTTCCTCTGCTAAACTGAAACACTCTTCTCATTTTCCACTATCCAATAGGTGAATATGAATGGACTGTTTCAACTCAATTTAACTCTTCTTGTGCCTAGAATTTTCATGAATTGGATAACACACCTGATGCTGGTACAAGTTATTAGGGCTATGTGCAAAGACTTGAAAGGTTCCTTTGCTTCAGTCAAAGACCTAGTCAAAGCAGCCTCCCTTTGAAGTTCTGCCATAAAGTCTGATTGTTAGGGTTCCAAGTAATAGTCCCTTAGCAAACAAAACCCCAAGGCAGATGAATTCCTCAAAGAATAGGTTTATTGGAAAAATCATATTGGCACAAATCTGGTAAAAACCGACACTAAAGGTTCCCACAGTTTTCACCTAATTAAAAGAGAAAGTTTTCCCGCAACCCCAAACAATCAGTCACAGGGCCCAATCAAGCTGTCTGGTTGTCTGGTGACCTCACTTCTCCTTCCACAGTCCAGGTGTGAGAATGTCCTTGGTTCTCAAGAGAAAATATTTTATTTTGGCTACACAACTCCCGTTATCTCTAATTCCCCCTCCCTCTCAGCTCCAGTGTGGCAACAGTGAAACTCCAATATGGCTCCGGTCAGGTCAGCTTCAGGATTGACAGTGGCAGCCATATTGGCTTTTGTATATGCACTAAAGATAAAGATCAAAATTTATATACAAATATTTCTGGTCTTTCTGAATATATTTCTTTGATATATGAAATATTTAAAAATAAAGATGTCTAGTAATATCTATTCTTAAGTAATCCATATACCTTAAAATGCTCGAGAGATTATTATTTTTATATACAAGGACCTCATTCTTTACCAGCCATCTTTTTCCATTTCCACGATTTTATCCATTAGCTGTGTTTATACCTTAATATGGTAACTCTGGCTATATATGCATTTCATTGTATTGAGCTCATGAGAAATACCTAACTTTTTCTTGATTATTTATAGATATTGATGAGTGCAGTTCCTTCTTTGGGCAGGTGTGCAGAAATGGAAGGTGCTTTAATGAAATTGGTTCTTTCAAATGTTTATGTAATGAAGGTTATGAACTTACTCCGGATGGCAAAAACTGTATTGGTATGTATAAAAGCAGTTATTGAGTGCCCTATGCTAGTACAATGCAATGCACATTTAATCAGCTGCACTGGACATTGTGGAATATACTTTTACATATATTTTATAATATTCTTCTGGGTTTTTTATGCACCACTCATAGAACTGTGCAATTATTTTATTTACGTGTTTATTTAAATTTATTGGCTGCCCAGCATTTAGCTATTTGGGATACAGATTTGAAGTAGCTTAATTTCTGTAGGATAAATATACCATTAAATTTCCATGCAAGAGATTTGATTATGCACTATCTGCAGGGGCTGATTTTAACATTAGATATAATTTTTTCATCTACAGATTTAACGGTTCTTTCAGCCATGACACTTTCTTGAAGATAGCAGTTCTATATAGATGAACCTATTAGAAAAGAATCCAGTAAATTAGTGATAGAAATTGGGGGAAGTTCAATGAATTTGTGTACTTTATTTATTTATTTATTTATTTATTTGTTTGGACTTATATGCCGCCCTATCTCCGCAGGACTCAGGGTGGCTCACAACAATAAACAAAAACAAACAGACCGCTAAAAACAAAGTCCATGATAAAATTGACAAAAAATTAAATAAAACCCCATTAAATTCTATTAAAAACCCAATCAGTCTAGGGCGGCTAGATGGAATAGCCATGTTTTCAGCCCACGGTGGAAGGAGTGAAGGTCGGGGGCCACCCGGAGTTCCAGAGGGAGTTGATTCCAAAGGGTGGGTGTGCCTACAAAGAAAGCTCTCTCCCTGGGGGTCGCCAGCCGACATTGTCTGGCCAACGGCACCCTGAGTAGGCCCTCCCTGTGTGAGCGCACCGGGTGATGGGAAGCTGTTGCTGGCTGCAGATGATCCGCCAAATATCCCGGGCCTAAGCCATGTAGGGCCTTATAGGTGATTACCAGCACCTTGAATCTCACCCGGAGGGCAACCGGCAACCAATGCAGGTCGCGTAGGACAGGTGTAACATGGGAGTGTCGGGACACTCCCATCACTACCTGCACGGCCGCATTCTGCACTAGCTGAAGCCTCCGAGTGGTCTTCAAGGGCAGCTCCATGTAGAGAGCATTGCAGTAGTCAATACGGGAGGTGACAAGCGCATGAGTGACCGTGCTTAGGGCATCTCGGTCCAAACAAGGGCGCAACTGGCGTACCAGGCGAACCTGAGCAAATGCCCCCCTGGTCACGGTCATAACATGATCTTCCAAATTTAACCGTGAATCCAGGAGGACGCCTAGGTTACGCACCCTGTCTACAGGGGTAACACTTCACCCCCTATAGCCAGAGATGGAATATCTTGTTCGAGCCGAGATGCCGGTACACACAGCCATTCGGTCTTGGCAGGGTTGAGCCGCAGCCTGTTTCTCCCCATCCAGATCCGTACCACTTCCAGGCACTGGGACATCATGTCGAGGGCATCACTGGGCTGGCTCGGGGTGGGTATCATCAGCATACTGATGATACCTCACCCCGAAATCACAGATGACCTCCCCCAGCGACTTCATATAGATCTTGAACAGAAGAGGAGAGAGCACCGACCCCTGGGGCACCCCACAAGTGAGGGGCCTCAGGGCCGATCTCTGTCCCCCTGCCAACACCGCCTGTGAGCGCCCCGAGAGGTAAGAGGAGAACCACCGTAGAACAGTGCCCCCACCCCCCGTCCCTCAAGGCGTCGCAGCAGGATAACATGGTCGATGGTATCGAAGGCCGCCGAGAGATCTAATAGGACCAAGACAGGGGAATATCCCTTGTCCCGGGCCCTCTAATTTGCCTATTGTGCTTGTAAATTTTATGTTGCAGTAATAAAAGTACTGAACTATCAATAGAAATTAAAATTTATCCATATCTATGAGAGCCGTTAAGTGATTATGGGACAGTCTGTCAGCTGTATCTATGCCTGCTTCTGTTATGGACAAATAATGACTCTTGCTTTCTATGATGGCAATATAAATGTAAGAAATAAATTCAATTCAGAATCCTTAAATTGCCCCTTTTTCCCCTCCATTCTATTGAGATATTAATGAGTGTGTAGTGCTTCCTGGCTCATGCTTTCCTGGGACATGTCAAAATTTGGAAGGATCATTCAGATGTATCTGCCCACCAGGATATGAAGTAAAAAGTGAAAGCTGCATTGGTAAGGCTGCCTTTTCTTTCTGGAGATGATTTGCATGGTAACAAAACTGTTTATAGAAATAAAATTTAATTATTGTGCTACACACACAAACAGACACGTCTGTCTGTGTGTGTATGTGTGTGTGTGAGTGATCTGTGATACCAGAAACAAACTGACCTTCATGTTTAAGTAACATGATCTTTCAGATGTTGTTCCCATGCTGAATAAGTCTTATAGAAATTGTAGTCAGCAAGCCTTGGACCATCACACATTTCCTGTTTGGTCTATATACTCACATTAGTTATAGGTGGCCTGTTTCTTTATGGTGACTTTTTGGAACTCAGGAGGCTATATAACTATATATTTTATAAACATCTGCATTGGTTTCTATGAACAAATTTTCCTCTTGAATGCAGGACCTGCATTTTTTTAAAAAAAATTGAGATGGATGCTATTTTTGTATTCAGCAAAAAGTGTCTTTGATAATTATCTATCAAAACAGTATTTGAAGCAAATAAAAACAAAATGTTTTCTAATCTAAGAAACATGTGATTTTAAAATTTCTTTTAACATATGATACCTTGAGAATTACAACATCTTCCATCCACTCTCTGGTTCAAAGGATTCCAATAAGGAAATATGTAATGTTTTAATTATATTTTCAGATATTGATGAATGTAATGAGGATCCAAACATTTGCTTATTTGGATCCTGCACTAATACTCCAGGAGGATTTCAGTGTATCTGCCCTCCAGGTTTTGTAATATCTGACAATGGTAGGAGATGTTTTGGTAAGTATAATGGTTATAACAGGTAATAATAATAAACTCAAATATTATGAGTGATTAAATTAACAATATGGAATCTTGTTTTTTATTGAATAAAACCATTTCTATCTCCCCTTTCCATTTAAAATTTTATCAGAGTAGTTAAAAGGGTCATTAAAATAACAAATTATGTAGATATGAAGAGTAAATGTAACAAATTCAGCTGTACATGCCTTTTAAAAATTAAGCAAATAAACATTTAAAAGAAATCTCAGCATATTAAATATCTGGATCTTTAGCAGAATTGACTGAGGCGAGTGGAATGTTCAACGCAACCTTTATTCGATAACACAATACAAGAACAACATTCCCGCGTTTGACAGCTCCTTTTATACCGGCTGTCAAAACCCCGGTAACCAATCAGAACAGTTTCAACTTTCCTGCTTGTCGCTAGGGGGAGCCGACTAGCAACTACGCTCAATATGTAACACCCCTTCCCACCAAGCATGCGCATGCATAGTCATTTAAATAAGCAGGCCGACGCCTAATCCAATCGTCGGGGCACAGTTGGCAGCGCTATTTCCCCTAAGGGGATAGCGAGTGCCTCATCTCCCTTAGTTGTGGGCGCCTCTGTGCTATTCCCCCCTGGCAGTACATCGGCCTCCCTGGCATCAGGTAAGTGTGGAGTGTTATTTTCGTCAGGTGTGGGAATGGGAATTGGCTGGTGGGTCCCTTCGGCGGGCTGTTCCATTTGAACTTCGGTTGGTTGGCGTGGATTTGGGACTCTTGTGCGCAGTTGGTCCTGATGGCGCCGCCAGGTCTTACCCTGACCCATATCTACACGGTACGAGCAAGGGCCAGCAATGCCCCCGATCTTCCCTGGGAGCCACAATGGTTGTCCAGCGTAATTCCGGGCGTATACCGGGTCACCTATTTGGAATGCCTTATGCCAGCTCCTGGAGTCAATGGGCTTGGTCGGGTAATGTTGGGGGTGTATACGGTCTAGCACTGTGCGCAATCTCCGGCCCATTAGTAACTCCACCGGGGTCTTATTTGTAGTTTGGCATGGTGTGGTTTGTTGAGCAAACAGGTAGTTGTCCACTCGCTCCTGCCATTCCCCAGGACCCAACCGCAGTAATGCTTCTTTGGCTGATCTTACGGCCCTCTCAGCACATCCGTTACTAGACGGATGGAATGGGGCTATCAAACAGTGTCGGATACCGTGTGTTGCTATGAATGTCTCGAAGGGAGCGGCCGTAAATTGGGGCCCGTTGTCCGACACCATTAAGTCGGGCAACCCGTGCGTAGCAAACACCCGTCGGAGAGCCTTAATTACAGATTCGGCTGTGATGGAATGCATCAAGATCACTTCGACCCATTTAGAAAACGCATCCACCACAATTAAGAATGACTGCCCATGGAGTGGGCCCGTGATATCAATGTGTACATGAGACCAGGGGGCCCTCGGCTCTTCCCACTCCCTTGGGGGCTCTCTAGGTGGCATTGGGCGACTATCCTGGCACTGAGGGCATTTGGCAACCCACGCCGAAATGTCCTTATCTAAATGTGGCCACCACATATAACATTGACCCAGTGCTTTCATACGGACAATGCCCGGGTGACCGTGATGGAGTTGAGATAACAGTGTGCGTCGTAAAGGGGCTGGCACCACTACCCGATGCCCCCACAATAAACAGCCATTTTGGGTCGACAAAATCGAGTTGCCTGTCCGCAAACGGTTTCAGTTCCTCGGAGTATGGACCCGGCGGCCAGCCCCTTGCCATCCAGTCGAGGACTAGCGACTACGCTCAATATGTAACACAGCATACTTCATGATATAGGGTTGAATAGAAAAGTAAATGTTGCTAATTAAGTATGTACTAATTAACCCTAACTAGGACTAAAGAGAATTGTGATTAGTGAAAATTATTATTGGTAATCTACACTAAGGCTTGATCAAAAACATGGCAATGTAAGGTGAATTACTATTTCCTACTGATGAAAATATCTAAATTGGAATATTTCCAAGTAAAAAGCCTGGATTAATTCATTCTTAATGTGGGATTAATTACAGTGGTATGACTTTTGATTTCTCTTAGATACTCGACAGAGCTTCTGCTTCACTAACTTTGAGAATGGGAAGTGCTCTGTGCCAAAAGCATTTAATACCACCAAGGCAAAATGTTGTTGCAGCAAGATGCCAGGAGAAGGTTGGGGTGATCCATGTGAACTGTGTCCTAAAGAAGAAGAAGGTAGTAAAAACATTGCAAAGCTTTTCAAGACAAACAGAAAACAAAACATGAAGCCAATACATAGTGTCTCCATTTATAAAACCACATCCTAAATTAAAATATTGGATCTCACTCATCAAGTCATATATGAAATTGGAATAGAAAAACATGTTGGAACCTATCATAGAAAAACTTTCTTCATCTGTCTTACACTAAATGCTGAGCAGTATTACAGCTATAATTACTGATTACATTTTGGACGTACTCTCTGCTTAGCTGAATTCCTTATACAAGAGTAATTGGAAAATTTCCTTGATAGAATGTGTTGAAAATGTTATTTAAATTACAGTAGAGAGTTTAAAATATTGCTTTGTATATTCTCTCCTTAGGAAGTGTTTCAAAAATTTTCTTTTAACAGTTGCTTTTCAGGATCTGTGTCCATTTGGCCATGGAACAATACCTGGAATAGATGATACACGAGAAGGTATTAATTTCCTTCATTACCGCTCCACTAAATCACTCTTGTTTTATATAATAAAGGAAATTGTGTATAGGATGGAACTCTTTTAAAATAGGATTTATATACTTAATTAAGGGAAGTGAATATAAATTTTATTTCAAGAAAGCTTCTCTGCCTCTAAAGATTTGGCATAACTTTTTCCTTTAGATGTCAATGAATGTCTGGAGAATCCTGGTATTTGTTCCAATGGACACTGCATAAACACTGATGGATCATTCCGTTGTGAATGTCCCTTGGGGTACAACCTTGACTACACTGGAGTGCAATGTGTAGGTGTGTGCTGATTCTGTACTGCACGTTGTTTATATATTGCATGTTTTGTAACCCCTAAAGTTTATAAACTTGGCTTGAATTTCAGTTTTAAAATACAATAAAATTGTTCGGCCTATTATATTTTAGATACTGATGAATGTTCCATTGGTAATCCTTGTGGAAATGGCACATGTTCCAATGTGATTGGTAGTTTTGAATGCAATTGCCTGGATGGATTTGAACCTGGGCCAATGATGAATTGTGAGGGTAAGTAATAGTATGTTTTTTATACACTTGAAGAGTGTATTTCAACAACTAGCTTGCTCTGGGTACTTATTTTTAAAAGAGAAAAAGAAGATGGTAGGACTGTAGCAAGTTTTCAGTTAATTGTATTGTTAACTGCCTGGAATTAATCAGTTCAGCTTTAAGACGGCCAGAACCCTCACAATATAGCAGGAACACAAACAACAGCATGTCTGTGTGTTCCTGCGTGTAGAGTGGGCTTGAGAAAGTAAAATATATTCATCTGATGCATTGAGGCCTAGGGACGTCTGGGCACTGGTGAACTAGTGAGGTGTCTCCATTATTATTAGAATAGCAGTTAGACTTATATACTGCTTCACAGTGCTTTACAGCCCTTTCTTAAGTGGTTTAGAAAGTCAGCTTATTGCCCCCAACAATCTGTCCTCATTTTACTGACCTTGGTAACATCCTTTTCCCTTCTTCTTTGTTCTAATTATGTTTTATTGTTTTAAATATTGTTGGATAATAATAATAATGATAATTATTTTAGGTATTTATTAATTATTTTAGAAATAAAAAATCCTTGTATGACCAGTACACTAAATTTTGTTTGTTGAGAAAAGACTTCATTAATTCTTATCCCAATCTCTTTCCACACATAACTGCACCACCCACAGCATTAAGAAAAATGAAAAAAAATGATTAATTATAAATTATAAGTATACTATTAAATGCAAGTATATTATTCTGTTTTGTCTTGCTTAGATATAAATGAATGTGCACAAAATCCTTTGCTTTGTGCTTTTCGCTGTATAAATACTTATGGTTTTTATGAATGCACCTGTCCAGTGGGATATGAATTAAGAGAGGACCAAAAAATGTGCAAAGGTAAGGATCTCTTTAGCATGTTAATTGCCAATACAATTTTTATAGAATAATGTATTCTGTAAAGTTTCTGAAATTGAAGCATGACAATTTACTATAGAAGAGAAGGCTATTGATATAATGTCATCTTGTATGAAAGATTGTTGTTGTTAGTTGCAAAGTCGTGTCCTACCCATCGCAACCCCA
This sequence comes from Pituophis catenifer annectens, assembly GCF_029215685.1. Lineage (NCBI taxonomy): Eukaryota > Metazoa > Chordata > Lepidosauria > Squamata > Colubridae > Pituophis > Pituophis catenifer. Next base: position 239,621,475 of record NW_027256882.1, read on the forward strand.
TGGACAACGTTCCTCCAGGCCTTCCTGTCCTCTACTATCCTCTGGAGTCCATTTAAGCTCAGTGACTCCATCCAGCCACCTTGTTCTCTGTCATCCCCTTCTTCTTTTGCCCTCAATCTTTCCCAGCATTAGGCTTTTCTCCAGTTAGTCCTTCCTTCTCATTAAGTGGCCAAAGTATTTGAGTTTCATCTTCAGGATCTGGCCTTCTAAAGAGCAGTCAGGGTTGATCTCCTCTAGGACTGACCGGTTTGATCGCCTTTGTATGAAAGATGGAACTGAGCATTAAAGAATGTATGCAGAATGTATAAAATAATAAAATATTTGGTATTATTAAAAATGTTGTGCCTCATAAATTACTGAATTGCTATATTACATTTCAATTTGGCTTTTGATAAGGTTACAAGAATCGGGATGGCATTCAATTTCCAATTTAACTCTGGTATTAAAAAAAATAGATTTGTTTTTCTACCATTTATATTATTTTGCTTTCTGAAAAGATCTTGATGAATGTGCAGAGGGTCTACATGACTGTGAATCAAGAGGCATGATGTGCAAAAATCTGATTGGAACCTTCTTGTGCATATGTCCCCCTGGAATGACTCGAAGACCAGATGGAGAAGGTTGTATTGGTAGGTACCGAAACTAGGTACTTTACTTTGTTCTCTGTAATTCACTTAAAAGCAAACAATTTTATTTAATAATTCATTCTTAGACAGTGGTAGTTTTTAATATTGCGTATTTTATTGTTAGGCATTGTAATTGTGTACAGTCGTCATCAGATTATTAGAGAAACAGCTAAAGAATCCAAATAAGGGTTTGTAATACAAATGCAAAAAAGGCTTGTTCATAGGCAGAAGCTGGTAACAGGACTTCTACAGGTTACACAGGATGTATTTACCTTCCACATCCCAGAAACTTAAGACCAGACCTTAAGGATTTAACAAGGTATAAATGAATCCATTGATATAGAGTTTCATGCCAGGACTATATATAATTCTGCCTGACAACCTCTGACATTTTAATTTCCACGACTACTAGAGAGGAGAACATTGCCAAGTCAATTTAGAATTGTAAACATAAATGATCTATATTTCACAAAGGGATCTCATAATAAAAGGGTTACATATATTATGGTTAGAATGTATTGAGTCATTATAAATTGTCATGTGAGAATGAATAGTAATTACATTATCAAGGTAGTGTTGCGGGAAAACAAACAAACTAAGATGTCATATTTTATCAGCTCTCAGTAGATTTGTAGTTTAAGACACATGGAAAAAATAAACCTGAAAATTTTGTAATATGTAAAATGCACTACTTTTACTACATAACTATAAATATGAAGAATTGTCAATGTTGAAATAATTATGTTTGTTTATTATAAATTACATTATCTTATATTATTTGTATGCTAAAACAAAATTTCTATTTGTTCAATCCAGCTAAAGCTTCAAATAGTTATTCAATAAGTGCATACTTTCATTCGAATCTCTATTTACCATTTCAGTTTTTCAGAAATTTAACACATATTTGTATCAAAACAGATGCAGATCCCTGTCATGCAGTAATTCTTATCTCTCTGCTTCCCAAAAAAAACCCCCTCGCATTGAAATATTTTAGAAATGCAAGCTTACAAGAATTAAAATCATATCGGGGTTTTGTTTTGTTTTTGGCACTCAATATAACTGTCTTTCTGAGGTTAGGACTTTTTAGCATTGAAATTTTTTTTTAATCGGCTATCATCAGAAGTGTAGCTTTCATTTTGAATTGTGGGAATTACTGTTACTCTTTTTGCTTTTGTGCTATTTCATTTTTTGTTTGTTTATTTTCTTGTAATCAAGATGAAAATGAATGCCACAGTAAGCCTGGTATCTGTGAAAATGGTCGTTGTATAAACATTATTGGAAGTTACATATGTGAGTGTAATGAAGGTTTCCAGTCAAGCCCATCTGGAACTGAATGCATTGGCAAGTAAATTTATATTCCTTAATTTCTATGTCTGTTTGTCTATAGTTTGTAGGTGCTACTGACAAGAATAAAGATATCTGTTTGCAACTTAAAATAGGGCTGTTGTTTTTTCACAAAAAGCAATCTTTACTAACTTTATTATTAGAATGTTACAATCATTTTTAAAAATTTACTTTGATGTAAGAGATATAAATTATCAAATGTTTTGAAATAAACAATCAAATGTTTTGAGTTAAAAGTTACTATATGTGAAGTGCTAAGCCGTTATCATAGCTAAAAATCTTCATTTTATTTCATGAAATATATATTTAGATGCTATTTTTATGAAAATATTTTTTCCAAAATATGACTACCCTAGAATCATGATTGAAAAATGAGAAATTATTTTAACAGAATGAAATGCTTCTTACTTAAACGTATGTTATTTCTCCACATTCATTACACAGACAACCGACAAGGTTTCTGCTTTGCTGAAGTCTTGCAGACAATGTGTCAAATGGCTTCCAGTAGCCGTAATCTTGTCACCAAATCAGAATGCTGTTGTGATGGTGGAAGAGGATGGGGCAATCAGTGTGAGATTTGCCCACTCTTAGTAACAACTCAGTACAAAAAGCTGTGTCCACATGGTCCAGGATACACCACTGATGGAAGAGGTATTCTTTGTGGAATCTTCAGACAAGTTTCCTTTTTCTAACTAGGAAGATGAAGATATATAATATTGCCTTAGTATCCCTAAATTTTGTATCCCTGATTTTGAAAATAGAAGAATATTGTGGTATATTTTAGCTGTATTGCTTAGCAAACAATTTCATGTGCAGTGAAATTTTCCTATGCAGTTAATAATTAAAATGGATTATTTGTATTGATTTAGATTATAGAGATTATTCATTGATAAACAGCTAGAAAATTCATTGTTAATAAATTGTCCAACCTTCCCAATCTCAAGAGAACATACAACAAAATGTTTATAGATTAGACAGTAGACTGCTGCTACTGGTCTTGGCTTTTCCCTACTTTCTTCCCCTTCAATCACTTCTGCCTAAAACATGCTGTTTCTGTATAGAAGTGAACCATCCAAAAATTGGCACTTCTTTTGCACATCTCTACCAAGTTTTAATATTCTAGTAACATTGAAACAATCGATACTAATTGTTGCGAATAAAACTAGTAGGCATCATATTGAAATACTATAAAGTGAAATGCTTAAACAATTTAGGACATTCTATTGGCTATGAGTGAGACAGAAGTAGAAAAGTTCTGCTGAGGTTTGGTGGAAAAGGATGGTGCTGTAGGGCTTCTTTTTTTATGGGGAAAAATTCTCGCATTTGAGAGCAGTGGGTAGAACAATGATTACGATAGGTGCTACACTTTGAAGTGCTGTTGGGACAATTATACCGAGATTCAGCTTATTTACACATTTATTTAAAAAATTATTCTGAATTTTTCAGTAGCTTTTAACTCTTAGTACATCCTCATTTTCATTCTGGCTAAAACAGTACTGGCTTCTCTGCTGGTGAATCATTTTGTCCATAGATAGAAAGATTTTACACTTTGATACCTACAAAAAACTTATAGGGATATGGCTATATAATTAATTTATAATTGTTTAATGGCATGTATTTCATTAACAGTAAGCAATTACATGCCAAAATAAAAAAATACATTTTATTTTTTATTCCATAGATATTGATGAGTGTAAGGTCATGCCAAATTTATGTACACATGGCCAATGCATAAACACCATGGGTTCCTTCAGATGTTTTTGTAAAGTTGGCTATACTACTGATATAAGTGGTACTTCTTGTGTGGGTAAGTTATAGCCTTTATGGTTACTTCTATATTGTAGTATATTATTATATCTATATTATAACTCGTTACATTTTCCATTTTGTGATTTAAAATATTGTGCTATACAGCCTCAAGCTTTGTATTTACTTTTTCATCAGATATAGAAAGTTCCATTCAATTATATTCCTGATTCAAGACTCTTTTGTGTTAATAGGAATAGTAACTTAATGCCTTTTAATATAGTCCCTGTATTATGATCAAAAATGGTGTTCTTGTTCTGTAGAGAGCCAAAGCTTGGAATTGGGAAGTGGGATTAATGTCATAAATTACTTTAAGCAAGATAGTATTTCCTTCCAGTGCCTTTGGATGTATTTTTTTATGAAGATTGGAAAGTAGTAATATCACTGTGATTTATCATGTGGGAATTTGGGACTTAAACTTACATAGCTTCCTATATGAACTGTAAATTTGATATTGTGAGTTTAAACTTTCTTGAAATATTTTTTCTCAATCGTTTTACAAATTTGATTGCAAATGCTGAACTCTAAATTGAGCTAAAGGATTTTTTTTCCCATTACTAAGTGAGAACTTCAAAATATTTATTGCCTATCAGGTTGGTTGGCCTTTTTGCACTATGATGAATCTTGTCTTTAACCATATTTTGTTTTTTAAATAAATTTTAGTCTATTAGGCATTGTCCCCCAGTTTTATTTTGAATCCAATACTGTGGAATTAATTAAACTTGAATATGAATTATTCCTGTAATTAGATCTTGATGAATGCTCCCAGTCTCCCAAACCATGCAATTTTATCTGCAAGAATACTGAAGGAAGCTATCAATGTTCATGCCCACGTGGCTATATCCTCCAAGATGATGGAAAATCCTGTAGAGGTAAAAAGATTGAGTAACTTAGTAGATTTTCTACCCAATTAATTTATTATGTGATACAATCATGTTTTATATCAACTATCAAAACAATAATATTAAATGTGGCCCATTTGGATTCAATCCTAAAGGTCATTTTCAAGAGGCAACTGGACTTTCTTTGAAGACATTTCACTTCTCATCTAAGAAGCTTCTTCAGCTCTTCATCTTCTTCAGAGAGATGAAGAAGCTTCTTGGATAAGAAGTGAAATGTCTTCAAAGAAAATAATGATAAAATCATGGAGTTCAGTTACACCTATATTGGATTGTTTATATCAGGGGTGCTTAAATTCAGCCCGTGAGGCCGCCTGGAAATATCAAAGGACCGGCCCACACTGCCTCTGACGGCTAAAATGGGCTGCGCCTCATTTTCACCTTCCATGGCCTCCTGCAGCACTCTGCCAGCTGAAAATGGACCAAAATTGGACCCGAAAACAGGCTGAAAAATGAACCAAAAAGGGGTTGAAAAATGGGGTGAAAAACAAACCAAAAAGGGCCCCAAAAAACCGGGCTCAAAATGGACCCGAAAATGGCTGGCAGACTGCTGCAGGGGGCCATGGAGAGTGAAAATGAGGCACAGGGGTGCCACAAGCGGACCCCGTGTGCCCTGTTTTGGCCACAGGGTGCTGCAGAAGACATCTGTCCTGCCCACTGCCCTTCCCCGCCAGCCTGCGGAGAAATACAATGCTGATCCGGCCCTCGAAGAAATCCAGTTTGACACCCCTGGTTTAAATATTCCAGTTCTATGGGCAAATGAGTAAAGACCGTGCCATTATTCCATTCTTACTGAACTTTTTTGTGGGTTTTTGAAGATTTTTCTCTACACGCAAATCCTTAAGGAAGCATTACTCAGGGAGTTCTGATCTTTTATGCTTTTGCAGGGATGCCATTCCCATCATCCTGACCCATTATAAAGGAAATGCTCACCAAACTCACTATCTGTCCAAATGACAGCAGGACAGGCCAGTTGCCAGCATCCACTTCTCTGAAAACAATACAGGGCAACACAGAATATGGGGTATTAACAAAATTAGGATCTTGAGAATTCCAAAAAAGGACAATTTATGAGAAAGCAAGAGATTGGATTTTTCTAGGCAAAATTGATAAGGAACAAATGTCTATGGTGGGGTGGGGTTGGCTACTCAAATGATGCATGAGTGCCATACAACTGTAGGACAAGCTCCACCTTTTTATTATATGCATTGTGATTCTGCATGCATGTTTGTAAGGGGTGGCACTTATACTATGGCATTTTTTGTGTTGAATCAAAGAGAGCCTTTTAGCTAATTCACTGCATTTAAAAGCAATTTTGATTGCTCCAACAGTGTTATTAAATATTAGATTAAATAATTATGTTGCCTTCATTTTAAAAGAAATAAACCTTATTTTTTCAGATCTTGATGAGTGTCAAACTAAACAACATAACTGTCAATTCCTTTGTGTCAATACTCTGGGGGGATTCACATGTAAATGTCCACCAGGTTTCACTCAACATCATACGGCCTGTATAGGTAAGAGATTAATGTTGTTGTTTTTCATGAAAAACATGTAACATTTCTCTGATCTTCTTAGCAACAAACAGGTCTAATAAGATTAATAATCAGATTAATATGATTTAATGAGAAAAAGATTAAGATGAGAATTTGATCAATTCCATTTGACATATATCTTTCCATTTATTGATCTTTATCATATATCCCTTGCTATTTGCAACTTCTTTCACGTAGAGGGACATTGTGAAACATTCTCAAAGTGAAACCATAATTTTCCTATATTGCTTGCATTGATAGTATACAATAGGTACAAAGAGTTTTCATTGTATATTATAATGAAAGCTAAAAGCCGTGATAATATTTGAAATTGAGAGCATGTCTTTATGATACTAAGAATATCAATTATGAATACAATTCAGCAAAAAAAAAAATCATACATAGCATTCTTTAGTTTTCTTTTGTATCTGATTCATAAAAAAATGAAATGTCATTTTGTAGATAACAATGAATGTGGATCACAGCCTTCACTTTGTGGATCAAAAGGAATCTGTCAAAATACTCCTGGAAGTTTTGCCTGTGAATGCCAAAGAGGTTTCTCTTTAGATTCCACTGGATTGAACTGTGAAGGTAATAAATTGTGAAAACTGTGAGTGTCATAAATTACATACCAAAGAGATATTTCCGGAAATTGCCAATCATTATTTAATAATCATATTTGTATCTGTTAGACTTATCATGTGATTAATTGGCATCTTTATTATTCACAGGAACTCTTTTAACTCTTAGTATTACTGGAATTTTGTCATTTATGTGTGGCAGAGCTACTGAAATATAGATTGGAGGACAATTTTCAATTTTTGATTGATTATGTGCCATCAAGTTGTTTTGAGCTCCTATTACCACATAGATAGATTTTCTCTACCACATAAATAGATGACAATCTATCCCTAACTTGTTCCTTCAGGTCTTCTAACAATTGTCACTGTAACCGAGTCCATCCACATTGCTGTTGGTCTTAGCACTGTGAGGAACAGAGAGTGTTTTTGCTTCCTGAATGGATTGCTTTAATTGTTTTGTATTTTGCTGTTATTTTAATTTCATAAAGCTTTCCAGAGTCCTCTGGAATGGGATGGCCTACAAATTCAACAAACAAATATACAAAAGAGGGAAAATAAAAAAGAATGGCTGAAATGTACAAAATATGTCATAAATCTTCCATCCTTTCATTTACCTGAAAAAGGACCTATTTTGTCCTTTTCTCAACAGCCAACAAGTAAACTGAACTTTCTAGCTAACCATGTACAATTATTATTCCCATACCCACCCTCAATAAAGCAGCCACTTCTCCTAAATACTGAATGGCTACTGGTAGGGCTTCCCTCCTGGCCCTTGATTCATAATTATCCTTAAGTGGGAAGCAAGAGAAAACTGAAGCATTATTTTCTCTGGCTTGTAATGGTTGCAGAGGATTTTTACAGCTTGAATCTACTTTTCTACTAATAAAAACTTTAATAATAACAATCCTTTGCATGTTAACTCAGAATAAAATGTCATTGTGTGATATGGAATTGTTTTTCTAAACGTATATACACAAAATTTAGTAAATTGTTTACTACTTTATTCTTTTATCTTTTTCTTTGTTTTAATATCTTTATTTATAGATGTGGATGAGTGTGAGGGAAATCACAGATGCCAACATGGCTGCCAAAATATTCTTGGTGGCTACAGATGCAGCTGCCCACACGGATATATCCAGCATTATCAGTGGAATCAGTGTGTGGGTAAGAAACTCACTTTACATAAAGAGTGCTAGAATTGATACAAGGTAGAGAATAAAAATGGTGTACAGAAACACCAAATTAGTTTATTTTATATCATTTAATCCTTCATGTTGCTAGTTGTTATACCAACCCCTGCTATTAAAATGAAATATATTTATTTTGTTATTCCAGGTTCTTTAAAACAACACCAATTTCTGTATGCCAATCTTAAAAAAGAAAACTAGGAAATACTTTTATTAGCCTTAGAAATTAGTCACTACTGTAACAAGCTCTCCCTTGATAAAATCTGTATACTTAAAAAAGTATGTTTTTAATTGCCCAACAGATGAAAATGAATGCTCAAATCCTAGCATTTGTGGTTCAGCTTCATGCTACAACACTCTAGGAAGCTACAAATGTGCGTGTCCCTCTGGATTTTCTTATGATCAGCTCAATAGCGCATGCCACGATGTCAATGAATGTTCTTCTACTAAGAATCCCTGCAATTATGGCTGTTCCAATACTGAAGGCGGATACCTCTGTGGCTGCCCTCCAGGTTATTACAGAGCAGGGCAAGGGTAAGTAGTTGATGGTGGCAGACTTCCTGCATCTTTTACAAAACTCTGAGGAACTAACATATTTTAGTATGAAGCAATTTCCATTATCTTGGAAGAGTCAAATCTCAATTCATTAATAAAGTTAATATTTTCTACTAGTGAAGTCTGTGATCTGTGATCTATGATTTCATATTATGCTTTCATGAAAGATTGAATGTTTAAAACAGTTATTAGAGAGAAACTATAATTTGTGTTCCTCCGCAAAAAAGGAATGTATCTGTAACATCTGTTCTAGTCAATCCCAATTCAGTGCTGATTATCATCACTTTTTTAAGCAATACCACCAGCCAGTTACCAACTCATTTGCTCTACTGTTCTCCAACTTGCACTGAATTTAGGCTATTCCAGTTAGGTTTTTGTAAGACAAATCATATACCTCTTGTTTAAACATAAAATATTTATGAAACTGAATAAGATGGCAGCCGTAGTGCTTACATTGGAACTATACAGAGTTTACAATGTGTAATTCAGATTAAATGAAAATTAAATATGTGAACTGGATCCAGAGTAAAACCACCACTGACAGAATAGCCTTTTTCAGCAGGAGTAGATTTAATCAGTAGAGTTTTTCAGCTGCCTAATTATGTAAGAGATAATAGTCTTATTTTCTGTGGTATTGTATGCCTCCTCTCCAACGTTGTTGAATCATTTTGATCCGATCCTAGAAGTTGCTTCCCTTACAGCATGCCCACAGTCATTGATTACAATTTAGTGGTTAGCAATTGGCTTGCAATTACAGATAGACCTCATTTAATGACCATTCGTTCAGCAACCATTAAATATTACTACGGCGCTGAACAAAGAGATTTTTGAACAGCGCCCGAACTTACAGTTGTTGCAGCACCCATGCAGACACAGGATTGTGATCTGGGCACTTGGCAACTCATTCACACTTAGGACGGTTTGTCAAGTGCCCTGCAATCATGTGATTGCCATCGGCAAACTTCCCTGCTGGCTTTTCCAGAAAGTCTACAAGATCTCAAGCTGTTGCTGCCTGGTTGGTTCCTGAAGGCTGGCTGAAAAAGATCCATCCAAAATCTAAGAGTGGATTTCAGGACAGACCTTTTTCAGCCAGCTCCTTGAGAGAAAAAAAATGCTGCTTGTCTCTTTGACAAACAGGAGGGAAACTGCAGCACTGGGTTGGAAAAAAAGAAGCTAACAAATTCCCTTCTGTGCACAAAGGGGAGCTGCCTGTCCCCCTTGGTCAGGTAGTTCTTTTGCTTCGTTTGCTTAACAACCACAGCTTGGAAAGTCAGAGTGCAGACATAAAGTTGAGTCAGATCATGTGGTGACCTGCTTTACGGCCACCATAACTTATGACCATAATTCCAAAGCTAATGTTGGAATATATCATCATTATCCAGGAAGGTATTTACTGTATCACATCACCTTGAATGACGACACTATACAATTTCTTATTTTCATATATAAAATATCAGTAATGTATATTGAGAACCTTGACAATAAAAATATATTTAATTCCATTTACATTACCTTTTTAAATATATCAGTGACTTGCCGCTCTGCAGAAAGAAATGGAAATTTATTCCTTTGTCTTACATATTTTTGTTCTATTTGTGTTAGTGTCACTGCTTTTGTTTTGTTCTGTTTTGTTTTGTTTTGTTTTGTTTTGTTTTGTTTTGTTTAATAGGTATGTAATATACATAAAAAGTTTAGAAAGGAATAAGTCCCTTCCTAAAGCTAAGTTACTAACAAAGGTGAAAAGTAAAAGATTGAAAACATTGAGAAGGAAATGCACAATTAAAATATACATTTTGTTTGTACAAAATGATTACAGCTTGTGTTTTTATCTGCATAACAAATCATTCTTTTCTCTTATGAATTATCAACCTGGCAACAAAAAGGCTTCTTTCTCCAGGTGCTAATATTATGACATTATTTACCAGGCACTGTGTCTCCGGTATGGGATTTAGTAAAGGGCAGTATCTACCAGTGGATCAAGGTGAAGAGAATGCTTTGTCCCCAGAAGCATGTTATGAGTGTAAAATTAATGGATATTCCCAAAAAGACAGCAGGAAGAAAAGAAGCCTCAATCAATCTGAGCCTGTAGAGGTAAGCAAAAACTGCCCAACTGATTTGCACTAGCTGTTCCAAAACCAGATCTAAACAATATCATCCACTGAATTTGTCAGAATCTCTCAATTCTTGACTGTTTTTTCATGCTTCATGGTTATTCTCACCATTAGTCATTAATCATTATTACTGCAATGAAATTCCAGTTCATAATGGAATAGATATTGTATGCAATGGATCAAACATTCACTGCAGTTTATATAATTTGCCTAATTATAATTATGGTAATGGTATAAATGTCTTAATGTGTGCAGAGATTAATCATCACACAAGTGACGCAAAGTAAGATTTTGTGCCATTTGATTATGTCATCACAGATGATGTAAACCTCCATAGTGATAAACTTTCCAATTTATCATATATTTGTGGATATCACACAAACTTTCCCCACAACTGTTTTATTAAAATGAAAGAACAGTGAAATGAGATTTTCTCATCTGGGGTGGGAATTACTTCATGCTGGCCTTCCTCTAGATAAACACTTGGTTTAGTTGATATTTAACACCATGTATGCTTTGCTCCTACTAACTGACAAAACATAAGAAATGAAATCTCACACATCTGAAGGCCTGTGTGTGAGGAAGGTTGCTTTGGTGATATGATAAAAGTATGTTGATCAGTGTCCTTGGAGATTCTCAAACATCCAGGTCACGATTATCCCAAAGGTGCTTTTTCAAAAGGCAATTGGACTTTCTTGTTTTTTCCTTGAAAACGTTTCACTTCTCATCCAAGAAGCTTCTTCAGCTTCTGTGTTGATCAGTATTTCTGATCAGGTCCTACACAAATTCTATATTTTCCTATTGAATAAATTACCCAGTAAATTAGTAGAGCACAAAAGATGATATTTAGACTTATTTCTGTAAAATTCATGTTGGATGAAATATTCTGAAAGAATGGTAGATGTCCATTAGATGGGCCATACATGGTCCGAAATGCAGATTCTGGACCCGAGGTCTTGGTACCATTCTATAGCCAGATAGCAGCAATGATGGAAAATAAGATAATTAATGATCTATGGTTAAAAAAAAAAGTCTAAACAGAAATATTGAGGTTTGCCTACACCTTTTGCCCTTACCTTTGCTTTCTGGTTTAACAGATCAGTTTGGAAAGTTTGGACATTGATCTTCCATTGAAGATGAGATTTAGCGTAACTGGCCTTGGCAATAAAGAACATATATTAGATCTCATGCCTGCAATACAGAGCCTCACAAATCACAACCGCTACGCTATCTCCTTTGGTAATCACAACAGCACCTTCCGGATACACCAGAAAGATGGGCTCAGTTATCTTCAGGTTGCTAAGAAAAAAGCCACAGTTGGTATTTACACACTGGAAATAGTTAGCATTCCTCTGTACAAAAAGGAAGAACTAAAGAAATTGGAAGAAAGCAACGAGGACAACTACCTCCTAGGAGAACTTGGAGAAGCTCTTAAAATGAAACTTTGGATTGAACTCTATTAAAACCTTCCTTCCTCACTCCCATCATGAAGGATTCCCTTCTCTTCACGCATCATATCATATACTTTGGTTTTGAAAGCTTTAAAGGGGTCGGTAACTTACTTTTTCAGAAGACCCAAAATTGCAAATAGTGACCTCTGCATCCTTCTGTCCTGAATAAGACTGAAGAACAGACCTCAACCTTTCTATTACCAAAACCTTGATAACAATGCCAACAATCATGATTACTATATTGTCTATATAATCTCAATTTTAAATATATATTTTTTAAAAAAAGAAAATGTGGTGCTTAAAAATTCATATATGGCATTAAATGGCACAAAATGTGAGTTACTTTTTTTTCCCTATAAGCACTCTAGCATATTGATGATTTTGCTGTAGTTCCTAAATTAAAAATAGAGATTTTATTTATTTTTAATGCAATAATATATGGAGAAATTAACAATCTGTGTTAAAAAGGAAAAAGAAAGCACTTGCTTTTCTTTGCAATTTTATGGATTTGAACTATTACATATATTAGGTATTTTAGAAAAAAACAAACGAATAGATTGAAAAAGTTTCCTCTCAGTCTTGTGCCTATTATCCACAAAGCATTTTTTTAAAAAATCACGTGATCAAATGAGCACTGTAATATAATACCCAAGGGCTTTCTTTTCCCTAGGCAAGATAAATAATGCATTATCTTAAATAACCATGATCAGAATTTCAATTTTAAACTTGGTGCTGATACTCAACATGCACATCATACAAACTAGATTTTTCTATCAGAGAAGACTATTCACAGAAATGATGCACAACCACTGTAACAAAATACCTGGAATGCTTGTGAATATCCTTGGTATCACAAGCCAACCCGTACTGTATTTCCTTCAGGTAACCTCACTATATCACACAAACCTCATTAACTACAACAAAAGGTGCTTGACATATTTGCATTACTGTAGGCAGCTGATTTACAAATCATGTATTCTTAGAAGGGAACATCTGTTTCATTCTAAGTGGTGCTGGCTTGAATTCATCCTGAAATAAACATGGCTGAGCTATTGCAGAATTGTCATATGTGTACACTATTCATGCTGCATGGAAAAAACACATATTGGAAAATAAGAATGTTCATTAATGCTGTAGTTATACACAATATGTCTCGTTTTATCATAGCCTATTTTATAAGTTACCTTTGTACAATGTGTTGGCATTTAGTTTAGTGTGTTTTTTATTTTTGTTTTAATTTGTCATTTAATAAGTGTATGTCACCATGGTGCTATTAAATAATAACTTGTACTTGTTACAGGTCATATAAAAAAGCCTCACATGTGAACCAACACAAAACACATTCCATGCCTGCTTTTCGTCTTTTTTTTTAATCTGTACTGATCAAAAATTGCCAGAAGTTATGCTCTCTGTTTTGGTTCATACTCTGTATTTTCTGTGTATTTTCTTTTATGAAAAGAGAAAACTTTGTAAATTGCATTTTGAAAAAAAACTATTATTTTGTTGGTCTTTGTATTAATACAGCATCACTTTTCCTGAAATAAAACTTATTTTCCGATAGCTGCATTATTTTGTTTTGATATGGGGAGATAGTCAACCTTATAACATTAGGAGTGAATGATGATGTGTTTTCTCGCCTTATTTTCAATTTTGCAGAACTTGCACAGGATTATCATTGTTTCCTGAGTGAATTGTAGCACTTTTCCTGAGACACAACTGAAAAATGTTAGTGTGAAATATAGGGCAGATGGAAAGTATGAAAAAGGGCTCAACTTGTACATTGTGGGTCAAATTATATTGGGAATCTGAATAATGAATTCAGTTAATGACTTGGTAATTTTATTTAAGAGACTGTGTTAAATGGTGCCCCTTAATTAATCACTTATGTGATCTAATCTGCACATGTAGAAAGAGCAATAATTTCCAAGACCCGAGACTTCTTTCCCTGCAGAGCACAGAGGAAAAGGCAGGAGGAGTAGGGCTAAGGAAGAGAGCGGAACGGAATAACCCACCAAGGCCAACTCACTCAGGGACAACTTGCTGTGGGACAATTCAACAATTCAATTTAATTTAAAATAATTTTTAAAAATATTTTAATTTTTGTCATTTGCACTTCATTTTGTCCTTCCTTTTGCATCCTTTCTTTAATGATTCTATTCCACCAATTCTTAAATATTTTGTAATTCTTGTCCTGCGGCGAGTTGACTGTGATGAGTTAAGTGCAGAAAGTTGGCTATGGCAAATTGGCCATAGTGAGTTGGCTGCAGTGAGTTGGCCATAGGAAGTTGTCCTAGGCCCAGAAGGGAGGCCCTGTGCCTTGGTCCCAGCATTTAGTGGCATGACAGCTCTGGTCTCCCTCACATATAGGACCCACAAGACCATACCCATATAGAAAGGACTTGAAGATTCCCATCCCATGAGGGCTACTTGGTGGCTGTCCTGACAACCTGATTGTTAAGGACCTTAAAAGCAGGTTTTTACTCAGAGATCATTCAGGAGGCCGATGGGCTCCTTACAACACTTATGTTTTATTACATAGGATTCTAAACCTTGAGCCCTATGAAAAATAGGTAGTGTATACAAAATGACTATTTCTGGCAAAGCATTGCTAGACAATTCATAAAGCTTCTGATACTTGTCTATTCTGAAGGCTAGCAGAATCATAGGTAGAAGGATGTGAGTCGTGGGGCCCTGTGTTTATTTTTAAAAAATGGTGATAACAGATTGAAGCTAGCCATGCCTCCCCCTGAACAAAAGCATCCTTTGTATTCTGAAGGAGGCGGCAAGACAGACCAGGCTTCAAGGTCAGCTATCTTCTTGCATCAGTGTTCTCTGTTTGGCAGGGAAATATTTCCTTAATTATCAACAACAGATTTAATGAGCTTTTATTGATTTAACACTTCCAATTTATCTACATCTATAAAACATACCCGTACTTTAAATATGTTTAAGAGCAGCCAAAGTATATAGAAATTATTGCTGGAGCTTTCTAAGTTATACTTTTTAAATACCTGTTAGTTTGTTTTTTGAAGAGCTTCTAATTTTATTGTTTGGAACAGAATATGATCCAAGATGCTGTAGTCTTGGATATTTACAGGATTGCTGCTTTTGTCAAAATGGCTAAGTAGTGTGGCACTGTTGTGCTGTGAGCTCCCCCCTTTTATAGGTACATGCAAAACAATGCAATGTCAAATGTGTGTGCTTGTGTCACAAAGGCCTGATTTGGTTTCCATCTTTCTGCCCCTGCACACTGTCCTCCTCCCAGATGCTGGCGCTAAGAGTAGCCCTGAGAGAACAAATTGGAGACACATAAATTGAAAGGCCAATTTGGAAAGAAGGGATGTTTATAAGGAATGATGAAGATGAACTGATCATCAGGAGGTAAAGCAATGTGAGGAATCCATCACTAAAGGGGTCTTAGGGGGTCCTTGGTGCTCTGAGTTTGGTTGTTTTCTTGCAGATGTTTCATTACTCCAATTCGGTAAGATCATCAGTGCATTGAAGAGGCAAGAAAACAACCAACTCAGACCCTAAGGACACCACATTTCATCCCTGAGTTCCAAATATTCTCCTTTATTGGATCACTAGTCTTTTCCAGAAATCAGAATGAGGCAAAGCAAATGATAATCTTTTAATCCTTGAACTTTCTTCTACTCCCCCAATCTATTCTTCTCACGGGGGCCCAATTGCAAGGAACACTCTAATGGTGGGGGGGGATTAGTATCTGTCCTCTTTCTCCTTTCCCTGTATAGTATTTTAGCTACATGTTAAAAAGATGCTTCCACTTTCAGTGCAGCTACTCTGGCAAATGACAATGGAATTTTGTAGAGCCCAGGAACCAGGCTGGTAGGGTTAAAACCACCTGCGGCATTCCAGGTAAATGGAAAGTTGGTGAGAATGACCTTACTTTTAAGAATTAAATCCAGATTTCAACACACCTGTTGTGCATTAATGCTGTTCTTTATACCTATTCTTATTGCATTGAGTAAGCCTGAATGTCTGCCTTTGCAGGTGAAAATGTAGCAAATTGATTATAATTATCAGTGTCTGTAGCACTTCCAAGCCCATTATTGCCACCTAACCTGGCAAATTATCATGGTAGCTAAGAATTATGGGAAATGTAGGCCAACCTAGGTGGAAGTGTATCCTTTACATTCAGTTCAGTTTTCAAATTGTACCTGGTAATGCACAGAATCAGGTTCTACTTCATTCTTCTCTTCTTCAAAGATTTAAAATAGTTGGCTGCACTTGGCCCTACCTTTATTTAAATGGGTGCCTCCTTTGCTTTTGAAAACAGCACAAGGAGTTTGAAAAAAATGCTGGCTTTGGAATTTAAGGGCAAAGAATCACCAGCATTTTCTCAGCAAATGCTGGAGAAGGTGGGATGAGCCGTGCAAAGTTATCTACACTACAAATAATCTTGAACGTTCTGTTCTGAGAGAATGGTTGCTTTATTTGAATTAAATATTTAATATTAATATTAGTTCAATGATCCTTCTCTCCTGTGCTTAATCTAAAGACATTGGCAGAAACTCCTCATATGATCTCAGATCTTTTTTAGCCTGAATTTGTATACATTTATTATTTTAGTTCAGTTGTAGCTCTTGGTTGGTTAAACATGCATATGAGTTCAGAAAGACTTCTAGAACAACAAAAAAAGTTGCCTTAGAAACTGAGATATGGGGGAATTGTCACACTTCAAATGTCTGCATTTCAATGTATGTTTTTCTGAAAGCACAACAAAAGTAATTCTTACCTGTTCTATAGAATTGGAATTAACGAAGATTTTCCTGAATATTGTATAGGTATTTATTTATTTATTTATTTATTTATTTATTTATTTATTTATTTATTTATTTATTTATTTATTTATTTTATTTTATTTTATTTTATTTTATTTTATTTTATTTTATTATTTTATTTTATTTTATTTTATTTTATTTTATTTTATTTTATTTTATTTTATTTTATTTTATTTTATTATTTTATTTTATTTTATTTTATTTTATTTTATTTTATTTTATTTTATTATTTTATTTTATTTTATTTTATTTTATTTTATTTTATTTTATTTTATTTTATTATTTTATTTTATTATTTTATTTTATTTTATTTTATTTTATTTTATTTTATTTTATTTTATTTTATTTTATTTTATTTTATTTTATTTTATTTTATTTTATTTTATTTTATTTTATTTTATTTTATTTTATTTTATTTTATTTTATTTTATTTTATTTTATTTTATTATTTTATTTTATTTTATTTTATTTTATTTTATTTTATTTTATTTTATTTTATTTTATTTTATTTATATACCGCCCTACTCCTGAAGGACTCAGGGCGGTGAACAGCCAAACAGTAAAAATACATAGATACAAAATTTAAAAACAAAGTAAAATCGAATTAAACAATTTGGCCCAAACAGATTAAAACCCCAATCATTTAAAAAACAGATTAAAATTTGCATAATTAAAAAGAGGGAAAAGATTAGGCCAGGCCCGCCTGGTGGAATAAAAAGGTTTTAAGAGCGCGGCGGAAGGTGCGCAGATCCGGGATCCTCCGTATCTCCGGGGGGAACTCATTCCAGATAGTAGGTGCCCCCACAGAGAAGCTCTGCCCCTAGGGGCCGCCAGTCAACATTGTTTGGCCGACGGCACCCAGACGAGCCCCTCTCTATGAGAGCGTACCGGCCGTATAGGTAGTGCTGGCACTAAAGGAATCATTTCAGTTTGATGACTTTGCTGAAAACCTTATGCAGGCTATAATACAAAAGTCTAGGTATTAAACTAACAGAGGTTCATTGCATTGATATATATATTATTCAATGCATGGAGGGTACAAAATGTGATAACCACACAGTGGGGTCAGTGTCTATAGTTTGATATTAAAATCGAAATAAGCAAAGTTTGTAGGATTTTTCTCTGTCCACAAGATGGCGTTTGACAACTTCCATATAACAGTGTTCTCAATTTTTGTTTCCCGCTCGACATACTATCTGGTTCATTTCAAACTTGACATACTATCTGGTTCAGTTCAATTGGCCTCTCCATTCCTGCATAGACAGGAGTGGAGAGGCCCGTTGAGAGATGCTTCTAGCAACCTTGCTGGAAGGGAAAACAAATTGGAGGAGAGATAAAAAGGACTTTCCCTATCATTCTTCAGAAATATTTTCACTCTAATTCTGCACAAAAAAAAAGACAATAAAACAATATTGAATATTAAAAAACAAACAAAAACCTAACAACCCAACAACAACCCCAAATTGGCAAGTTCATACCTGCTCCTTTTTCCTGGAAGAAATTTAAATGCAATGGAAGGCTAACTTTGAGCCTACATTCCACTCCAATATAAGCCGAGCGTCCTCCAAAGGGAAGTCTAGGTTTGAACCAGAACATTGGAGTTCAGTCGTTACTACTGTCTTTCTCTTCTTCTTTATTCTAAGGCAAGCTACTAGAGAAGGACTAGCAAGGTCTACCACTCATTCGCTCTGGTATCCATAGTGTGGTTATCCAGCCAAATCTGTAACGCCATCGCTCACATACACCTTTCCCGCTCCTGAGGGAAAATTGTCGTGCTCTAGTGTTCCCCATTTTGGATGAACAAACCAGCCCTGCAGTGATTTCAAGGCATGCTACTCAGCAGATGACCTTCTATCTCTAGATTGCTGTGAATGCTGTCATTTGGGGCCACAGGCAAAGTCAGGGAAATGAAATGCCAGTTGAAGATTCAAATCCCATGATGCTTCAGTCCCTTCATGATCTATGGGCCACAAGACATAGCAAATCAGAGTAAATTTCAATTTTTTAAAAAAACTTGCCTTTATTATTTTTATAAATAACTTAAGGTAGTGAACATATCCAACACACATTCCTGCTATTTTCCCCACAGCAATAACCCTGTGAGGTGAGGTGAGTGGGGCTGAGAGAGAATGACTGGCCCAGTCACCCAGCTGCCTTATATGCCTAAGGTGGGGCTAACCTTATACTGGCTATCTGCCTGCTATAAGAGGTGGCTAATGTGAGGTTATTTCCTCCTGCCTCTTCTCAGCCATGTGGGGCATGGAATGTAGTTAGCTCAGTGCTAGGTGCTGCCTATCCTTATAAATCATGTTCTGCTACAGTTAAAAACCTGCTTCCTAATTGTTGCTCTGAGTAAGATTCTCCCCCTCAGGAATGCTCACAAGTCCACAGAGAAAGCTTCAGCCTCCAACAAGATGCAGGTGGTTAGCCAACGTTGCTAAGCAGGTGAAAGAATAAAATAAATAGCAGCTTAGTTTTTCCCTATGGCCCAGCTTAGTATTTGAATAGGAGGAGGATTTGCAATTTTAGATTCAGAGCTCATGACCGGAAACATATCTATCCCGAAACCTGTTAAACCAGGGATGTCAAACTCACGGCCCGCAGCCTAGATGTGTCACGCACTGGCCATGCCCACCCCCCATTTTAGCAAAGGGGAAAAAAGTTGTGATAAGTTACGAGTCGTCATGAGTTTGACACCCCTGTGTTAAACCATACACTAACCAGACTAGAGCTGAAAAGGCATTTATTTATAATTCTGCATAGATTTGTGAATCACTGGAATATTTTGCTGAACTCGTGGGTTAAAACTAAATGCAGAATTCTTTTGCATCTTAATGAATAGAACTGAGTTTTTGTAGAACTAAACTACATCAGCTGAAGATGACGAGAATTAATGGGAGAAAAGCAGACAGGAACAGAGAATTTTATATTTAAGTCTCACAAAGAAAAAAAATGAATACAAAATATGAATGTAAAGTAATCAAAGTTTGATTTTCACAAGACGTATTGCAATAATACAATAAAACATGATTATAGATCAGCTGAATTTTTAAAAAGCATTAAACTTTTATAGGAACTGCATAATTAACCACCAGTTCCAGCTCAGTGAAACTGAGCATGAAGCTGATGAAGGAGGTGGTTGCAATGCAACACACACTGTACCAAAGACAAGCCAGGAGTGCTGACCGGCTCTATCTCAAGGGACTGTGGCCCTCCAATGGAAGAGCAGCAGAGCGCCAAATGAGGTCAGGAAAGAGGATTTTAAAATGCAATTAAATAAAATTGAAGGACGCAAGTACAGCAATGACTGGAAAAATATTTTCCTGGGACTGGAAATGTGCTTCTTTATAGGCTTGTAAATAAAGCAATTGTGATGGCTCTAGAAGTCTCAAGTGCGTTTTATTCCCATTTTGAATTCTTTAACTATTGGCACTCATCCATAATGTTGGGAAACAGCACAGATGGCACAACCCATGTATCGTTAAAATTACGCCCCCCCCCCTGAAAAAGTGCCTCCAACAATTTCTAGATGTTGTAAAACCATGGCTACGTTTGCCTGTATTGAAAATGCAGCAGATGAGAATAGCCTTTTTTGCAACTGAGCTGCCACCGCAGATGACATGCTGAAGCAGGGACAGCCGGAATGGAGTTCCTTGGGGCGAGGTTCAAATGCAGACAGCAAATACCGAGGGCACTTGATTCTTCATACTTAAGGTACTGAGTGGGATAAGATTTGGAAAGATCTATGCAGGAACAATGAAGAATTCTGTGGCAGTTAATACCAATACAAATATTTTTATGGATCAGTCCTCTTCATCTAATGCAGAATAGCCGTGAAAAAAGGAATATTCCATATATACACTGAAATACGAAACATTATATTCTATTTGGTTTATGAAATTGCCACAATGACTGGAATGTTTAGATAAAATCATGGACAGGTCTATCAATGAGAAATTATATGCATGAATTATTTCTTCACTAGAGGCAATATAAAACTATTTTTATGTACATTTACGAACCAAGTCAGATAGCCTTTTCAATTCCACTTGTTCATGAGTTCCTCCAGGATCATTTGAAAACAATTCCCAATTAGTGAAATTGCCACATTTTGATAAATCTAGCATTATTCAACCAAGCCAAAATCAATCTGGGTTGGGTTTTTTCCCCCCAATCTTGTAAATAACTTGGCTCCTTCAGGCTCTTTTCTTAAGGATAAGCGCTACATAGAGCAAATGCCAAGCCAAGGAAATCTTTCTGGAAACATTACAGCTATAAGGCTTCTGAGATAAATGAAGTTTGGCAGGACACAGCCTGGAAGAGAGAGAGAAAGACACCATCTGTGGCCAGGATGGATGGGTGACTGGGAAGAATGGCACAATCTTTGGATGGCAGTAGATGTTTCTGAACTTAAATGTACAAGTATCAAACTTAAGAATGAGTTCATTCACAGATAAATAGGGAAAGACTCTGCATTTTTTCTTATCTCTGACAAGCAAGACTGCTGGGCTAGGCTGATCCTGCCAAGTAATTCATATTTGGCCTTCCTGCAGACAGTTAAAAGCAGGTAGCTGTTTAGGCAGATTCCGCTGGAGAAGGAAGTGGATGAACTATGACAGATCAAGGTTATCTTATCTGGAGACGACAGAAAGAGTGTCAATGGTGCTTGAAATATTAAACCTGCAATAGCCAAAACAGATGACATGGAAGGAAAATGGTCAGAACCGCACAGAGGTGGGTATGGGGGGGGTTGCAGGGGGAAACACTGTAAATAAAAATGAAATGATTTAGACAAAAAGTATTTAATTCACTTCCATTTATTGCAGTGATCTTTCTTCAGTATAGTAGAGTAGCTGCAATACTCCATGTTGTTAAAACATTAGAAAAGTCATAACTGTAGGTAACAGTTGCAATACATTATCAAAATATGACATAACATTTTTGGACTGTGGATAGTACCAACCAAAGCTCAAGCTTTAAATTAAGACCGTAGTTCATTTTTAAATAAACAAAATAGCATATAAAATAATTGTGTAAAAAGGAAAGACAAACATAATGAAAATAATAAATAATCAATTTCTTCAACTATTTTCTAAACACTTCCAAATTTCACAAAATAAATTTATAAAAATGATATTGCTGAGTGTCAATGGAAAACTATTTCAAGTTATTGATTGAAACGTAAAAAGTGTCCAAAAGAAATTTAAAATTATAGTAAATAGAAACTGGAATGGCTAAATTTGCTAACAAGTTAATAGTATATATTATCTGGAGAGCTTTAATAATGTTATAATCAGGATTTGGCATTTTGCATTTCTAATATTGGAAATTTTAATTGGATAAAGAACTTTTAAGTCACAGACTATATTTGGTACCCATCAATAGATCCAAATGTTAAAATAATTATTTCAGCCACCACACACAGACAGAAATGCAATTCCTTTCTTTTGCACATCACAAATAATGGCTGCCCTAAATGGGCCAAACTGCTAAGTGTCCAAGTGCATTTCTTCTGGATGGTGACACAGTTTTCTATCCTATTCTAAGTCTGCACTTAACAAAACAGGGGAAAGGAAATTCAGCCTCACTGAGTAATTTTACATCTTCTCTCATCACAGCAACAATCAATCAATCTGGTAGTAATCAATACTCTATTTGCAATGTGATTTTTTTTAAAAAAATGAATGATAAACTATTATAAACTTCCAATTTCCTTTGAAAAATATATCCAGGCAACAAATTACTCTATGTGGCAGCCAACATGTATTGCACTTCTTGAAAAAAAAAAAATCAGCATTAGAGCAGTATGTTACTGAAGGTTATTACAATATGCAAGAATCCTATTGTCCTATTAACCAGATCTTCCAAAACAATTATTCATTCACAGATTTTGATTTCATTTAGCAGGAAAGCTGTTTTTTTATATGCTATGTGTTCACTTACAAACTCTGAAATTATAGATCTTTGATCTAATATGGCGCTCTGTATTAAAGCCAATAGTTGAAACATATTTTTAGGCAACTTACAGGTAACAGGTATAAGTGTTGTTATAATTATTGGATAAAGCCTCAAGAGTTTCTTCAGGAAGCAGTTCATAGAATAAAAAAATATAAAGCAATTGAAATATATACCCATCCACAAACATCCACAAATGGGCAGTTCTGGAATACACCATCTTCTTATCAAATTAAAAAGCTCAAGAGAACCAAACCTGAGTGTTTAGCAAGAGTTTTAGCAGATTTTAAATAAACTGCCTTTGGATGCCCTGGACAAAACATGGTCCCACAGAACTATTCTTTATCCATATGGTCTCCCCAAAAGGGCACACACAGTATCAGTCCCAACACCGATGGCATCCTGTGACAAAAGCACCCTTTGACAATGGAGCTGCACAATAAAATCTGGCCGGTTAATCTTCTGTCATAGGAGCCCAAGGAAAACATAGGACGGGATGGAATTGGAGAACATCAATAGTTCCCAATTAAGTACATCTTTCAGTAGTAAAAATTGAACATTACAAAGTCCTCAATGCTAACTGTTGAATTTGACTTTATTATCATAGCCAAGTCATCCCACTTACCTCTTAGGTCTAACCAGTCTCTTAAACAGACACATACACAGACCAAGACACACAACCCCCCTGTTCCAAACAATAAGAAACATACAACAGTCCAAACTAATACCTTCATGGAAGAACAGAATGCAGCATCTTTATTATTGTAAGATGGAAGAGTCTAGAAACTAGAGGAAGTCTGATCTAAAGTTTTAACCAATGGCAGACTGACTTTATAAATTTACAAAACGATATATGGATGAAATTTGGTTAACTTCAGAAGGCACCTCAAGGCTAAAAGGTTTTTATAAATCTATAACCCTTTCATTGATCAAAAATAAACACTTTATTGCTGCCTTTCAAGTAGCAAAGAAAAACTTGTTTATTTATTCTTTACTAAGGAATCCTCCCCCATTTAGCAAGATTAAATTACAGAAGAATTAGAAAAAAATGGAACTTCCACAATTTTAGGAGTATAGTGACTTTCCTTATGTGCTTTTGAGTCAGGGGAATAGTGAGAAAGTTATCACTTTCTGCCTCTGTGTGAGGTTAATATTTTAATAGAATGTTCCAGTCCCTTTCCTCTAGGCACTGAAGTACCATTTCTTCCCCGTTGCATCTTGCACAAGAGAGTTTATGAATAGAAAGTAAGAACACTTTGATGATTTCCACGGACAAGGAGAATGGGTGGAAGGTCTTTTGAAAGAGCTTCTATCCAGGCCATGTACAATGCACTCGATACTGCACTTTTTCGTGCAACTGGTAAACTCCTATTAAAAAACAGAGGAGGAAAAATTATTCACAGATGGACAGGATTAGAACTGTATTATGTAATCTAATTTAAACTGATCTGGCATCCAAAATATTTTTTGACATGAAATGGTTTTACTCAATGTTGTTCATTGAGTAGTATTGATAAACAATTCACAATTCTGCTGAAAGCAGTTTTTAAATTTTTATTTGATTTGCTATTTCTACCAATCACCCCCAAGTTCTTTAGTAGCAAGACCTATATTCAAGCAG
This sequence comes from Pituophis catenifer annectens, assembly GCF_029215685.1. NCBI lineage: Eukaryota > Metazoa > Chordata > Lepidosauria > Squamata > Colubridae > Pituophis > Pituophis catenifer. The sequence continues at coordinate 239,645,948 of NW_027256882.1, forward strand.
GATTCACCCAATTAAATGATTAATTTATTGCAAACCACCATACTGTATTCTTTCCATTATCACTAAATTCTTATGCAATTAAGCTTACATTGACCCAAGGTTATTTTAATTATTTAATGCTTATTAGCTATATTTATAGATCTCCTCAAATCCCAAAAATTATGTTCTTTTTTTTTTTAAAAAAAAGAACGCAAAAACAAGGACAACAGGGCTGGTATAAAAATGAAAGTTCCCACAGGAAGTCTGTTCCATAGGAACTTCATGAGAAGGGGGGGAACTTACAGCAGGCATCTCTAAGATAGACAGATTCAAGCTAGGAAAATCTCTGATCACGTATCCTGTTGCAACATTGGCTTTAATGGAAATGAATTGGTCCCAGAAGCCTATTGGCAACTAGCGCAACAACCATATAATTGGCATTATTCTACAAGGATGAGGTTGTCTTACCAAAGAGCTAATTATGATGTTTGTCCCGGATGCAGCCTGGGTCATCTCAGAAAGCCTCTAAAGAAGTGATGAAGATTAGATTGGAACTGGTGTAGGTGGGATGTGCAAGTGGCTGGTGAGGTGAGTGCAGTGGGATTGGGGGAGGGTATGTGAATGGGCAACAAAGTGTAGCATGACCATGGATTGAGGGAACAGATCGCCAGTGAGGCCTGGAAAGGGTGAGAGAGGGTGCACAAGAGTGCTACAGCACAAGAAGCTCCGGAGTTATGGTGCCTCTCCGCATGGCCAGGATGGTAAACTCAGCGGAGAGGGTGAGGCAGGCAAACACAACAAAGGTCAGCTGGGGGAGTGGTTGTAAATGGGAATTGGCTCAAATTACCATGTGACCATGAAGGTACTACAATGATTATAAGTTCAAGGATCAGTCACAAGTCCATTTTTTTCCACCATTGTTGCAACTCTGAATACTCACTGAATGAATGGACATTAAACAAAGACTATATGTGTAACACTTTTGAGTGATTTGTTATTTCAAATATTTACCGGAAAGGATGTCAAGAATTACAGAAATGAGTACTTACATAACAATTAGATTAGCTGTGCTTGAATGTTCTTTCAATAATTCATTTAATCTAATCTGACGGTGACTCTGTAAGAAAAATGAAAACATTACTGATCTCTGAAAGGCAAATAACCATTTAAAAATTAATTTGGAATACTGATGTAAAGTTCAAAAATTTGTACATGTGGGAAAGAATGCTAGATACCTTGGTTTTATACAGCTCAATTTCGTTATCTGTGATTCTCCAAGGTTCATCTTCTTTCATTTTGTCTGCAACATCTTGTTCTTTATCATCTTCATGAAGTCTGAATGGTTCAATCATTTCTTCAAAGGCTGCAATGCTGAAAGTTATTTGATCACAGAGTTGGAATGTATCAATTCTCGGTTTTAACCACTATATCCACAGTAAGGCATGTGACTAGCATGTCACATATCATATAATGCTATTAAAAACTGCAGGCCTAATAACTGGAATTGAATAGCTACTATATCTCTGCACAGAGGTGTCCTGGTTCCTGGCATTTTTTTTCCCCAATAGAAGAGAATAAATGTAGCTTGGGCTTAAGCAATGGATTCCTTGAACCTCTCTGAGCTTGGATGTTTTGTTACCTTAACTAGGTAATATCTTCAGTGCAGCCCCTGAGCAGACAACCAAGTTGAGAGAGGACTAAGGATGCCACAAATTTGTTTTGCAATTTACCTCTATTTAAAAACATTAAGTCTTCCCAGGTAGTGTAGGGCCTGTTCATTATACACTGTAAAGTTGGAATTTTCATTAACTGAAATTTTAATCCTGCCTTTTTATATCTAGACAAGATTCACCAGTTAAGACTTTAGAGGGCAGGGGCTTATTATTGCAGATAGTCCTTGTTTACCAACTGCCCCTTCAGCATGTGCTTGGATTTATGAGAGTGCTGAAAAAATAAATTTACAATTAGTCCTTGAAATAATGACAGTGGCAGCATCCACATGGTTACACGATCTCAGTTCAGGCATTTTGCAACCTGAACTGCAATGGTTGCAGCATCCTACAGACATGTGGTTAACATTTGCAACCTTCAGAATCAGCTTCTGACATGAAAACTCAGTGGTGGGTTATAAATTGTGGTCATGTGACATTGCCTTAACAATTGTGATTTGCTTACTACTGCAATGCATCTGACATTGTAAATTTGGCATGCTCGTGTTATATTTCAGTTAATGACTGTCACCTAGTGATGAAATTGCTGGTCCCAGTTTTATTTATTTTATTTATTTGTTTAAATTTCTATACCGCCCTTCTCCAAATAGGACTCAGGGCGGTGCACAGCCTAAGTAAAAACAAAGCATACAAAATTTAAAAAACAGTATTAAAATAATTAAATATTCTGGCCGTAAATTAAAACAACCCAATTTAAAATCAATTTAAAATTTAGCTCAAGCCAGCCCAGCTAGTTGAAATAAATAGGTTTTCAGGGCCCGACGAAAAATCCGGAGGTCTGTTATTATACGTAACTCTGGGGGAAGGTTATTCCAGAGGGTGGGCGCCGTCACAGAGAAGGCTCTCCCCCTGGGGGTCGCCAGCCGACATTGTCTGGCAGACGGCACCCTGAGGAGGCCCACTCTGTCCGAGCGTAGTGGCCGGTGGGAGGCTATTGGTGGCAGTAGGCGGTCTCGTAAGTACCCCGGCCCTAAGCCATGGAGCGCTTTAAAGGTGGTCACCAACACCTTGAAGCGCACCCGGAAGACCACCGGGAGCCAGTGCAGCTCGCGCAGGAGAGGTGTCACATGGGAGCGCCTCGTCGCCCCCATAATCCCCCGCGCGGCCGCGTTCTGGACCAGCTGGAGCCTCCGGGTGCACCCCAGGGGGAGCCCCATGTAGAGAGCGTTGCAGTAGTCCAGGCGGGAAGTGACTAGTGCCTGAGTGACTGTGCGTAGAGAGTCCCGATCTAGAAAGGGGTGCAACTGGCGTATCAGGCGAACCTGATAAAAAGCCCCCCTGGCCACGGCCGTCAAATGGTCTTCTAGAGACAGCCGTGCGTCCAGGAGGACGACCAAGTTGCGAGCCCTCTCCGTGGGGGCGAGTGATTCGCCCCCAATAGCCAGCGATGGCGTCAGCTGGCTATATCGGGACGCTGGAAGCCACAGCCACTCGGTCTTGGAGGGGTTGAGTCGGAGCCTGTTTCTCCCCATCCAGGCCCGCACGGCCTCCAGGCACTGGGACATCACTTCAAGGGCATCGTTGGGGTGGCCTGGGGTGGAGATGTACAGCTGGGTGTCATCAGCGTACTGATGGAACTCCACCCCGAAGCCACGGATGATCTCACCCAGCGGCTTTACATAAATGTTGAACAGAAGGGGCGAGAGGACCGACCCTTGTGGCACCCCACAAGCAAGGTGCCTCGGGGTCGACCGCTGCCCCCCCCGTCAACACAGATTGCGACCGGTCAGAGAGGTAGGAGGAGAACCACCGCAGAACGGTGCCCCCCACCCCCAACCCCGCCAACCGGTGCAACATGATACCATGGTCGATGGTATCAAAAGCCGCTGAGAGGTCTAACAGGACCAGGATAGAGGAGCAACCCCTATCCCGAGCCCTCCAGAGATCATCCACCAACGCGACCAATGCCGTTTCCGTGCTGTGCCCAGGCCGGAAGCCGGACTGGAGCGGGTCTAGATAGACAGTTTCATCCAGGTACCGGGGAAGCTGTTGCGCTACCACACTCTCAACAACCTTCGCAACGAAGCGAAGGTTGGAGACTGGACGATAGTTAGCCAAAACAGCCGGATCCAGAGAGGGCTTCTTGAGGAGGGGCCTCACAACCGCTTCTTTCAAAGCGGCCGGCAGGACCCCCTCACTCAAAGAAGCGTTAACAGTTACAGCTGTTAAGCAAGACCTATCTGTTTTCAGAGTTATTTGGTAATTAAGAAATCATACTAAGACATTATTTTCCTTATTGAGATATTGAAGTTAAAACTATAATTAAAATAAATTATCACAAGGAAACTATTTAAATAGTAGCATGACATTCATATAGCACTTAATGATTCTGTTTTTAATAGCAATTCAGTCCATGTTCTGTAAAAGCCATTTCTTACCCAATATCTATGCTTTTCTTACTAATTATTTTAAATGATTTTTAAAAATGAAACCTCATTGTATAACCATTTTACATTAGAGTCTAAATATTAATGTAGCATCTCATTTAAATTACATAGAAATTGATATTGGAAATTAGTATGCAACTTACTTTTCTTTCTTTGGTTTTGTATTGATATCACCAAGGACCATGATATCTGAAAAGTCTATCCGAAATTTGCTAAGCAATGTTGCCATCCTGAAAGTTAAAGAAAGAGACCATAATTAAACGTGGAAATTTAGAATACTGCATCCAATTCTGAGCTCCATAATTTAAGGATATTGATAAGCTGGAATGGTTCCAGAGGACAGCAGCCACAATAAAAAATTTATGAGAAAGCCTAAGAGGCACTGGGTACGGCTAGCCTGAAGAGCAGACGATGGGGAACTCTAATGGTTGTTTAGAAGTCTCTGAAAGGTTATTGTGTAGGAAACAGAGCTGAACAATGAAATTGTTTCAGAAGACAGAAGCAGCAGCAATGGCTTTAAATGACAAGGCATAGGTAGACATCAGGAAGAAAATCTTGATGTTGAACATTCAACAATGAAATGTATAGTGCCTTGAAAGTTGGGGATCCTCTTTCAGAGGAGACATTTGAATAGAAACTGGATGGGCCTCTGTTAGGTATATTGTTAATATAGGCAGTCCTCAATTTATGACTATAATTGAGCTCAAAATTAAGGTTGTGCTGGATGTTAAGTGAGTCATCATGTGATCCTTGTTCAATTGTATGACCTTTTTTGTGGTCATTAAATGCAGAGTTTGTAAAGCAAACATTATGGTATTAAGCGAACACGGTCTTTCAGCAAATCCACTGTTCACAATGAGCATTTTTTTTGCTGTAAACTGGAAGTAAATGCCACCCATCATTAATCAAGGTCACATAGGACAGTGTAAACAGCCATAAATGCAACATGGTTGCCAAGGGCCCAATATGTGATCATGTGACTGGGATGAGCCATCAAAACTTTGAATCTGGGTTGTAAGTTGCTCTGGGGAGGTCCACTGTAATTTCGAAGAGTTGCTAAGCAACCAATCATGTGTCAAGAACTATCTGTAGAAGATTTCTGCACTGTGCAGACATTAGACTAAATTATTTCTTCCAACTTTTACATTCTATGAAATGTGTAGGGTAAAATACTTTGTATGAGATTTTTTTTAGTATATTGTAAATCTAATGATTAAGTAAAAGTAGATACATTTAATTTTTCATCCCACTTTTAATTTCATAAGCAATTCCTTATAAATGCTGAAGTGCTTAGAAAAGGATCATAGGAGTCATATATAAACTTTTTACCCATTGTGGCACTATCATTATTCTAAAGCAATTTATGAATTTTGATGTAAAGAATAATATATATCAATGCACTGATTGGGGTTGATTAATTGATTTGGTTAAAGTAGAAAAAATCTTAGCCAAAGGAACTTTGTTTAAATTCATTAAACTCACGCTCTTCTGTCATGGTCGATTCTATTTATTTTTCCACCAATGAATACCCTGATTTTGCAGTCTTTCCATTTTTTCTTGGTTGTCAGAAGATATGGAATCAAAAGTGTTAAGCCTAGAGTGAAGAAAAAACCCCAATATTAGTTTGGAAAAGAAATACCAGATAACATTTCTAATTTTCTTGTCATTTTTTTTAAAAAAAGTCTTACCCCCGTCATCAAAGAGCCACCAAACATCAATGTAATTTTTGCCTTGTTTTTTCTGAAATTGGGAACTTGCGTCAAGCAGCTTTTGATCGGCCAAGTTCAGAGGAACAGACGGGCCCTTAGGATCTGTAAAATTGAGAAGTGACATTTGGAAGAAAATGAAGTCCAAAATATCCGATCACCCATCTCCATTCAAATGCAGAAGCTGGTTTACAAGGAATAGAAAAAAATAAGAGATAAAGAAGATATGTTCTAAAATATATGGACCTAATATCACACTTGATTTTTTTCAGTATCATCACATTGCATGCCTTTGAAGCTCCCAATATGCAGTGCACTGCCGAGAGGAGTGGGAGTGTAAATGAATGGTCAATCACTTTTTACTCCGCTATCTAGATCTGTATTTCTCTGTTGTTGGCAGCTTTAAGCTGTGTGGACTTCACAGAATTCCCCAAGCAGCCAATTGAAATCCACAGAATTTAAAGCTACAAAATGTTGAGAAACACTGATCTAGATATTGGTCATGGCTTGAAATAATTAGCATCACTTTTATCAGCTATTTGGAACAATGAAATACATACACTGTAATATAATCCTTACATTTTTAGCACAGCAATAAAAAGTGATTTAGGTAAACAAGTTACTGAAATTCAAAAAAAATAATGCTAACTGTCCTAGCCAAAACATTTGCCCAAGTTCCCAGGAAGTCTGAATTATTAACTTCTACTTGTGATAAACAATATACAAAATAAGATATGAAAGAAATAATAAATGGACACTGACAGAAAAGGAAAATGGATTTAACAAAAAAAAAAAAAAAAAATGGAAAATGGCCTGCCTTTTTTCAAAAGTGGCTGTGTTGGAGTCTTGACATCATCTTCTTCTTCTGGACAAGTTTTCAAAGTAAACAAAAAATGAAAAAAGGTTATTTGCAATATTAATGATAATGGACCACTTTACCATTCAATGGTAAAAATCGAATATGAATTAATACATGCCATCATGTTATTAATTAGCATATTCACAACTTTTCTAAAAAAGCAACACGTTAGTAGCTGAAATAAATGTCCACTATATCCCTCTCTTTGCACTAGACATAAAACACACACATGCATACAACATAACGTACACACAAAAGTATTTTTATTCAGGGAAGAAATATTGATACAATTTAAAATTCTACATTAGCTTAAGATGTAAAGAGGATGAGTAAAAACGATGATCAGTCTCACATTTAACTCAAGACAAGCTGTACAACTGGGCAAATATGTAAAATAGACTTAGTCTACACAAGTGACTACAAGCACATATTTTAGACTTGGCAGAGCCAGTATATATTTATCAGTTTAATCCACATTATAGTCAACACGCTTGCCATAATCGTATCAGCAACCCCTTTGGTGCAGTACCTCAATGTACCAAAAGCTTTATTTATTAATTTAATTTGTAATGAATAACCTTCAGTAACACACTGTACCAATTAAACTGAACACTGCTGGTTCTGAAACTCTCAAAAGCTTCAAACTTTGTAATATGAAACAAAATGTAATAAGAAGGAAAAGACTTGAATTAACATATTCCCTTCCTCAGATATATGGCCAATAAAAGATCTGCACAATTATTCCATTATATAACAAGGAGTCTTAGGTTTAAATACCCACAGCACTATGACATTGTGATCAGTTACTATTTGGAGTCAAATCTAAATTGTAGGGTTGGTATAATAATAATTATTATGTGTATGTATGTCTGTGTGCACACATACACCTCTGTGAAAAGAACTATACACGCTACCTTGAGTTTCTAGAAAAAAAAGAAGTATACATATACTAAATACATAGTTACCTTTATGAATAGGTCCTTTTTCAGTAACAGGCTTAGAAGTTACCGTATCAGTCTTCTTGCTGTAGTCCACATTTACTATAATGTCTTTGGTTACTGGTGATTTCTCTTGGGATGACAATAATTCTTCTGTGAACATTAAAATATATATGACTCAATATTTATGCAAGGATAGGTTGCTATTTGAAACCATGATTTTTCCGGGAGGAATCTCAGCTTTTGCACTTAGGGATTCTGCGTAGGTGTTTCACTAGAATCTCTATAACTAAAAATTTTCAATGTTCATATTCAGAATGCACAGTAATAATTGCCAAGGTTGGCAAGAGTCATGCTGGCACAGCGGTTAGAATGCAGTATTCTAAGTGGATCGACTCAACCTTCCATTTTCCCCCGAGATCGGTAAAATGAGGACGCAGATTGTTGGGGGCAATATGCTGACTCTGCAAACTATTTAGAGATGGCGGTAAAGCACTGTGAAGTGGTATGTAAGTCTAAGTGCTACTGCTATTTGCACAAGAGAATGTAGATTGGTTGTGTCAATGTGTTGTAACCGAAGAGCTACAATCACAGGAAAATAATCTGTCATCATTCTTCATGGTTTCTATATATTAAATACATAGTTATTTAGTAAGTTTATCTCTGGCAATGATCCTGGCTAGAAAAGAATGGATGTAAAAGAATTTTTCCAAAGGTTTCAGAAACATCAATTTATGAGCATATAAGCATATAAAAATGGTTATAATGTCACAGCATTAGATAAGGTGTCCCCAATTCTTCACCTCATCAACTTCTTCGTCAAGGTTCAGGTTGTTCATTGATCCCAAAACATTTATTATATGAAAATAATATAATAAACACTACTTTGAATAATAGTACTTTAAATATTGGATAATCTTATTGACCCTTGGAGGTCAATACTGAGCACTTTGTAGATAACTGTATTAGGGTTTCAGTAATGGTTTCCCATGATCAAAGACAATCTATATTATGTTAGCCGTTATAGAAATATTATTTAGCGCCTGTTGGAAGTGATCTAGCTACCAGTTGGTAAAACAGTTCTACTTAGCCTATGATTTCTCTGGGAAAGTGTTAGACTGGCCAATCTTTGGGCCAGAATCTGCGTAATAAAGAGAAGATTTGGGACCTACCAAAAAATGGTGGCCTAACCTTTTGGCCACCAGGGACTGTGGTTTGGGCGTGATTTTGTACGCTACCTAGATCCTGCACATGTGCAGATGAAGCTTCGCTCACTTGCACGGCCCATTCCTAGCAGGCTGTAGTCCCCAGACCAGGGATTGGAGAACCCTGGCCTACAGAAGTCCAATGCGGATAAGACAGGGCTGAAATGCTCCCGGTTCGGACCAGATCGCTCGATATGGTAGCGATGGCGGCGGGTGGTTCGGAGAACCAGTAGCAAAAATCCCTGCACCCCCCCACCATGCCCAGCTGAGCTACACGATCATCAGACGCTTTTTTTTTTTACTTCTAAAAGCATTTTTTCTACACCTCTTCTGACGAAAAAATGCTTTTAAAAGAAAAAAAAAGCCTCTGATGATCGCGCGGCTCAGCTGGGATCGTCAGAAGCTTTTCAAAGCATTTTTTTCTGCAACCTCTTCGGCCAAAGGGGTTGTAGAAAAAATGTTTTGAAAAGTTTTTTTTTTAAAAAAAGTTGGCCACGCCCACCCAGTCACATTACTTCCCCCACCAAGCCATGCCCACAGAACCAGTAGTAACAAATTTTACATTTCACCCCTGGGATAAGACAATTAACTAGTATCTAGCAACTAGAAGTTGTAAACTACTTTAGATAAAATGGAATGTGAGTCTTCTGAACAGATAAAGGAAGGATAGTCAGCACTAAAGCTCTGCTTATAACTCTGGGACAACTATCCATGCTTCTGGTGTTTGCCACAAGTGCATCATAGTAATCAATCTGAAATATAAGGTAGTTCTCATTTAGCAACTGCCTCATTTAGCAACCAGAATTATGAGGGTGATGAAAATAAAATATGCAACCAATCCTTGTGCTTACAACCTTTATAGGTTTGTAAAGCAAAGGAAAGTGAAAATAAGAACTTAAGCACAGTTGTGTTTCATTTAATGACCACTTCACATAACAATTAAGTTGCTGGTCTCAACTGTAGTGGCTAAACAAGGACTACCTATAAGAAATGTAAAAATGAAGTACAATTTTAAAAAATCCTTAAAGACTTCAGATCTTCTAAGATTAGGAGCTATCCAGGCTCCTAATCTAACTTCAAATTAGGAGCCTGGATAGCTCTGCGGACAAGGCACTGTAATTTAACACCAGCTGTCTGCAATTAAAGTAAGTTCGAATCTTGCCAGGCTCAAGGTTGACTCAGCCTTCCATCCTTTCTAAGGTAGGTAAACTGAGGACCCAGTTTGTGGGGGCAATAAGCTGACTTTGTATAAAATATACAAAAGTATGAAGGCTATTGCTTAACGCACTGTAAGCCACCCTGAGTCTCCGGAGAAGGGCGGCATATAATTCAAATTAAAAAAAAAAATCTGAGGAGAAAGAGACTGAATTGCAATCCGAGACTGGTACACTAGAAAGAGCAGTAAATATACTTTAATGAAAGAAAGTATAGAACTTTAAATTAAAAACTGAAAAACTTCTCAGTAATAGTTATCAAGCATGTATATAATTCCACTTAAACAAGGAATTCAATTAATAATCATAGTTTTTTCAAGTGAAGGTTTATATACGGTTTCTAGGAAATTTCCTAAATCTACTAAAAACATTTGCTGGAAAAGAACCAGGTTATCAGACAAAGAAAATGCTGATCCAAATGATGCAATTAGCCTTTCTCTGTATCAGAAGACTATCTCTAGCTGGAAAGCACAATGAGTACTTTAGAAATAACAAAAGGATTGAGAATCACAGTTGCCTCATCTGTGACAGAGTGACCAGGATACAAAGGGCCAAGGGATCTAAGAACATATTGAAGATGTTTGTAACAACACAGAAGGAAAAGCATATTCAAAGTATGGCCCATTGCAGTTGTGCAGATCCACGTCCCTGAATGATCTATTATGGCCTACTTTGCGGAAAAAGTTGGCCTTTTAAGTTTTTACCGCTGAGACAATTGCCGTATTTTTCTGTGTATAAGACGTACTTCCCCCCCCCCCCAAAAAAAGTGGGTGGAAATGTCTGTGCTTCTTATAGAGCGAATGTTAAAGCCCCGACCACCCGTCAGGCCTCTGCCTCCCAGCAATTTGCCTCCTTGCAGCAAAAAGCAAACAGCCAGGTCAGCTTCAGCACAGCCTGATTTAGCACGAGCAGCTGATTGGCAGTTGGATCTGCCTCCCAAAATACCTCCTAGCAGCTGTTCCAGGCTGCGGAGGTCGCCATCGCTTCCGCATCCGCACACCCATTTTTGGCCTCCGCATGTCCCATTTTCGGCCCGTTCCAGGCAGCGGGGATCGCCTATCCCTGCCACCTGGAACGGGCCAAAAATGAGACGCGTGGAGGCGGCGATAGGTGGCAGTGGTGATGGGCAGTGGGAATCCCTGCAGCCTGGAACAGCTGATAAGCGGAATTCTGGGAGGCAGATCCAACTGCCAATCAGCTGCTCGTGCTAAATCAGGCTGTGCTGAAGCCGACCAGGCTGTTTGCTGCAAGGAGGCAAATTGCTGGGAGACAGAGGCAGATTTCTTTTTTGTTGTTTTCCTTCCCAAAAGCTAGTTGCATTTTATAGTTCAGAGCGTCTTATAGTCTGAAAAATATGGTAAGTTGATGGCTGGGATTCTCAAAAAACAGAAAATATCCGAAGTATAGTTAAGTGAAACATCAATTCATATGAAGGAGCTTGGGTTCAGTTGATGGAATTTCTTATCAAAACTAGAGAGGTGCACTATTATTAGAAATGTATTCTGAAGTATTGAAAATCGGGTCCACCTTACTGCTTATTCAGATACCTATTATAATAGTGTAGTGCTGTTACTGCAGAGTAAAATCTAAATTTTATGGATAGCCATTCAGGAGATTTTACATGCAGTGGACAAAGTTTGGTATGGTTTGCTGACTTTATAACTTGTTTATGTCTTTTATTTTATTTATATAATTCAAAGGACTGGCATGGCTGCCCATCTTATGTGTCACAGCCCTGGGTGGCTCACAAAACAATAAAAACCAAAAGCAATAAAGCTACTGTTCCAAAAAAATAACTTTGATCACTATAAACAGTGCTCTTCAAACCATTAACATGTGTTCCAGCCTTACCTTATCCAACGCTTGAGGGAACAACTAGTTTTTTAAGGGCTTCTGCTAAGAGAATTGGGGTATGCTGGATCATTGGGAGAAAGGTGGTGCCACAGTAGAAAAGGCACAGTTTCTAGGATTTGCTGGGAGACCATGTTTAAGAGGAGGGATCTGCATCTGGTGAAATAGGCAGATACCACTGGGGAGATTCAGTTTTGGAAATAACTTGGTCCTGTGCCATGTAGTGCTTTAAAGGTGATAACCAGGACTTTGAGTTACACATGGAAAAGGACTGGGAGCTAGTGCAATGTAATATGGACAAACTAAGGGGCACCCCAAACTGAGCAGTTCTTATGAACTGGCAGTCACATTTCCTTAAATACTATATTGGTTTATAGTAGTGAAACTGGTGAAGGCTTTTGTCAAGCATCTCTAACTTCTTTTAGAAACATTGCTAAGATCAAAATGGCCATAGGTGTCTATGCTTCTGAATATCCCAGAGGTGTGCTTATTAGCAGAATCCAACTAGTAATCTGGGGCAAGTAAGGTTTTAATGATGGAAAGCATTACATGACATAGTCCACTGGCTCTGAACCAAAGATTGAAATAACTGCTACCAGTAATTCTGACTAGATTAAGCTGACTGATCATGTAATCAATAATATTATATACAGTATATTATATCCACACTGGAGGTAGCTACTAGATTGATAGCAAACCCCATTTCCACCCTCACTCCCTGCTTTCCTACCAACCCATCCTTTATTCTCATATTGCTATAATCTCATTGTTTTTTTCATTGTTCTATTATTTCATTATTTTGGTACTATTATGTACCAAAATAATAGTACTTTTTTCATTTGTTTGTTTTTATTGTTGTAAACTACCTATAGCAAGCCTCACTAGGTAGCAAATAAATTTAACGAACAAGCAAACAAACAAACAAACAAACTTGTACTTTAGGAAGTCTAGTGAAGGAAAGATGAAAAACTGCATAGGGGAAACAACATATTCCTAGAAGCAGGAGTGGTGCATATTTTGAGGCCACAACACGTACATTGTTATGTTCCAGCTGCTATTGCTCCCAATTCTAAAACAGAAAAAGTGATGCATATCTTGATGCAAATCATTTCATAATATTGTGTAAACAAAGTCTGATGAAATATTTGATGCAATAATCTCCATGCTTAGACCTGGGGCTACTGTGACAGAGGCATTTTATTTTCAACCTGAGAGATAATTGGGCAGAAAGTGTTTAGCAGTAATTTCATGATCTTAATTATTGGAGCCAAGTTTTCACTTGGAGCCACTAGCAATGATGGATGGCAGAAATGAAATCAATAGAAATAAATAGTTGAAGAAGATGCAGCGCAAGAAATAGTAGCTCCAGGCTATTAAGTAATGAACTCACTAGTGCCAAAATTGTGTGATTATGGAAAGAAAGATTTTTTAAAAAATGTTTCTTATCCTTATCGTTTTTAGCTAAAAGAAAAGGCAAAACTCCCAAGAAGCCACCATCAGAGATTGTGATACAACGTTTGAGAATGAAATAGAATTGAAGTCAACTCAACTGCCCATAGAGGGCAGAGAACAAGATTAAATAGAATGCTACTAACAGAATGTTCTAAGGAGCTGGGTTTGTTTTTCCCCTCAGGTTTTCAAGTGTCTGATGCAGACATTACAATAATATCTAGGAAGCCTATTACAATACAGAGAATATCAGAAGAGTGGTCGCTGCTGTTGTAAAGGAAGGATATAATTCTAATACTATGAAAATCCCAAGTCATATTAAGGATTACCTTGTCCCTGAAGATGAGATATGTCCAAACCTTCCCTCAGACGGATGACAACCACTCCATATTGATAGTCGAAAGCATCACTGAAATAAAATGAAGTAGGAAAACCAGTGAGCAGTCAGAATTGGCTAATTAGTACAATTAATCTGAAAGGACAAGCAAGTTTGATCAATCAAACCATATAGGAAATGTCTCCATTGGTGATCCTATAAAACAAAAAAAATACTTAAAATACTGATCTTTCTAGCTTCAGCTTTTTGTTCAAATACTATCCACTGGCAAAATCATTATAGGTCTTTGACTTAGAACAATTGAGTAATGTCAATATCACACAAAAAAGCATAAACCACAGTACATAATCACAGTTTTATAATCATACACGCAACACCATTTCTCCAGGAACAATTTATCCTTCCACACAATCCAATGTCTTTTCACATCTCAAAACAGTATCAGGGATATCACTACTCACACCCTCCCTGGGCACATTATTCCAAAGGGAAGGAACTGCCACAGAGAAGGCTTGCCTTCAGAAATCCTACTACAGATACTGCCTAGGGATTGGGACCTGCAGCAAATGTCCTCTTTCAAATTCATTGAAGGGGCCTGAGCCATAAATACTTTAAAAATAATGACAATTAACTTGAATTATACCAATATGCTGACAACCAATGCAGCTTTTGTAGTAGATAACTGAATAAACTGATCTGATCTACTGCATTCTGGAGCATCTATAGCTTCCAAATAGTCTTCAAAGGTAAGCCAATGTACAATTAATTAAAAAATCCAAGTATAAAGTAACAAAAACATGACTAATAGTTAACAAAACCTGTTGGTAAAGGACTAGCCTACATAAGACTGAACTGTGCTAACGGTCTCCTGACTATGGCCTTTACTCTGCTTTTCCAGCAGCAGGAGCTGTAATAACGATAGGACTTCAGATTGTACACTTGCTTCGCAGAGTGAGCAATCTAGGATTAAAGGCAGAATTCTATTAAAATTAGCTAATTTCTCAACCCACAGACACACTTGCCATGCGGGATTCAGTTTATTATTATTATTATTATTAATCAAATTTCTATACCGCCCTACTCCCGAAGGACTCAGGGCGGTGAACAGCCAAGATAAAATACAGATAATACAAATATTAAAAATCCCTTAAAATTATTAAATATTTTGGCCGAAAACACAGATTAAAACACCCAATTTATAAAATCACGAATTAAAAATTTAAAAGAGGAGAGTTAGGCCAGGCCAGCCTGCTGAAATAAAAAAGTTTTGAGAGCACGACGAAACGTGCACAGGTCCGGGATCCTCCGTATCTCTGGGGGGAGCTCGTTCCAGATGGTAGGTGCCCCCACAGAGAAGGCTCTCCTCCTGGGGGCCGCCAGTCGACACTGTTTGGCCGACGGCACCCTGAGGAGCCCCTCTCTATGGGAGCGTACTGGTCGGTGAGAGGCTATTGGTAGCAGAAGGCGGTCTCGTAAATACCCCAGTCCGATGCCATGGAGCACTCTAAAGGTGGTAACCAAAACCTTGAAGCGCACCCGGACGACCACCGGGAGCCAGTGCAGCTTGCGCAGGAGGGGGGGTCACATGGGAGCGCCACGTCGCTCCCATAACCACCCGCGCAGCTGCATTCTGGACCAGCTGGAGCCTCCGGGTGCTCAAGGGGAGCCCCATGTAGAGAGCATTGCAGTAGTCCAGGCGGGAAGTAACGAGAGCATGGGTGACCGTATTTAACGAGTCCCGATCCAGAAAGGGACGCAACTGGCGAATCAGGTGGACCTGATAAAAAGTCCCCCTGGCCACGGCCGTCATGTGCTCTTCTAAAGACAGCCGTGAGTCCAGGAGGACACTCAAGTTGCGAACCCTCTCCGTGGGGGCCAATGACTCACCCCCAATAGTCAGTGATGGCACCAACTGACTATATCGGGATGTCGGAAACCACAGCCACTTGGTCTTGGATGGGTTGAGCCTGAGTCTGTTTCTCCCCATCCAGATCCGCACAGCCTCCAGGCACCGGGACATCACTTCAAGGGCATCATTGGGGTGGTCCGGGGTGGAGATATACAGCTGAGTGTCGTCAGCGTACTGATGGTACTTCACCCCGAAACCATGGATGATCTCACCCAGCGGCTTCACATAAATGTTGAACAGAAGGGGCGAGAGGACCGACCCTTGTGGCACCCCACATACAAGGGGCCTCGGAGTCGACCTCTGTCCCCGTCAACCCGGACTGCGACCGGTCAGAGAGAAAGGAGCAGAGCCACCGTAGGATGGTGCCCCCCACCCCTAACTCCTCTAGCCGGTGCAGCATGATACCATGGTTGATGGTATCAAAAGCCGCTGAGAGGTCTAATAGGACCAGGACAGAGGAACAACCCCTGTCCCGAGCCCTCCAGAGATCATCAACCAACGCGACCAATGCCGTTTCCGTGCTGTACCCAGGCCTGAAGCCCGACTGGAACGGATCCAGATACGACGATTCATCCAGGTACTGGGGGAGCTGTCGCGCTACCACACTCTCAACAACCTTCGCAATGAAGCGAAGGTTGGAGACTGGACGATAATTTGCCAACACTGCCGGGTCCAGGGAAGGCTTCTTGAGGAGAGGCCTCACCACCGCCTCTTTCAAGGCAGCAGGGAAGACACCCTCACTCAAAGAAGCATTTATAATCCCCTGGAGCCAGCCTCGTGTAACCTCCCGAGAGGCCAGCACCAACCAGGAGGGACACGGGTACAGTAAACATGTGGCTGCGCTCAGTCTGCCCAGTATCCTGTCCACATCTTCGGGCATCACAGAATCAAACTCTTCCCAGATAATACTCACAAGACTTGCCTCTGTCCTCCCCCCTGAATCTACCCAGTCAGAGTCCAGGTGTTCCCGAATCTGAGCGATTTTGTCATACAGATACTGTACAAAATCCTCAGCTCTACCCTCCAAGGGGTCCTCCCGCGCTTCCTGGTGGAGCAGGGAGCGGGTCACCCTAAACAGGGCGGCCGGGCGATTATCTGATGATGCAATAAGAGTGGCAAAATAGTTATACTTCGCCGCTTTTATCGCCACCAGGTAGGTCTTAATATGAGACCTTACCAGTGTTCGGTCAGATTCAGAATGGCTGGCCCTCCAACCACTCTCCAGGCGTCTTTTCCGGCGCTTCGTCTCCCTCAGCTCCTCGGTGAACCAAGGAGCCAGGCGAGATCGACGCCGGGTCAGAGGCCGCAAAGGCACGACCCGATTCAAAGCTCCAGCAGCCGCCCTATCCCAGGCGGCCACCAGCTCCTCAGTCGAGCCGTGTGCCAGAGCCTCAGGAAATGGCCCAAACTCCGTCTGGAACCTATCAGGATCCATCAGGTGCCTGAGGCGGTACCACCTCAATGGTTCCGCCTCCCTGCGGCGGGGTGCGGCGGTTCGAAGGTCAAAGCGAAGGAGGGAGTGATCTGACCATGACAAGGGCTCGATCACTATATCCCCTATCTCAAGATCACTCAACCACTGACCAGAGACAAAAAACAGGTCTAGCGTGTTTCCCCCTGTGTGAGTAGGCCATGAACTAACTGGGTCAGGTCCATGGCCGTCATGGAAGCCATGAACTCCCGAGCCACCTCAGACGCCTCACCGATGGATGGCAGGTTAAAATTCCCCATGACCATGGGCCTAGGGGGGTCAACCGCCACCGCGGCTATAACATTGAGCAGCTCGGGCAGGGCTGCCGTCACGTGGCAGGGAGCCAGGTACGTAACCAGCACGCCCATCTGCACCCCATGACCCCACTTCACAAGGAGGGACTCACATCCAGCCGTCTGAGGAACAGTGGCCTCCCTCGGACCAAGACCTTCTCTAATGACAACCGCCACCCCCCCCCGCCCCTCCTCTGTGTCCTCGGCTGATAGAATGCGCGGAAACCGGGTGGGCACATCTCAACAAGGGGACCCCCCCTCCTGGCCCAACCAGGTCTTTGTAATACCCGCCAGGTCCGCTCCCCCCTCCTGAACAAGATCACAAATGAGGGGGGCTTTATTTACCACGGACTGGGCGTTGCACAGCATCAGCCGAAGGCCCAGGGCCTGAGGGTCTGTGCAACCTGGGGAACGAGAGGAGCATTGGAGGCCGGAGCGCGCCACCGCTTGGAGCCAGTGGGCGCGCGCCCCCACAACCTGATGTGGCCCCCCTGCTCCCGCCATATCTGCCCCTCCCACCCACAGTACTGATGTAATGTCCATCCACAACACAAGCTCTAACCCCGTCCTTGACCCCGGTTCCCACACCTCTTGTGCCGTGCTCTTCAGCCAGCTCTGGCCTCCTCCCCGACATGTTCTCCCCCAAACCCACCAAGCCCACCCCCCTCCCAGAAACCTTTAAAACCTTATCTAAAAATTTCCCCAAAAAACCCCACAACCCCCTCCTTGCCGCATGCCACCTCTCGGGATTCCAAAATCCGTCATCAAGGTAGGCCCTCGATAGTGAGGAGGGCCAAACCTGCGAGAGGGGGGAGTCTCGCAGCGCAAGCAGGTCAGCAGCCAAAAACATCACACAAAACAGAGGTGGAGAGTCAACTGGTCAGGGCTTCACCAGATCGTCCAATAATACTGGGTCAAAGTAGATCTTCATATCAGGAGCTGGTTCACTGCCCTCTCACGGCAGTGAAAGGGGCCAGTGGCATCCCCCCACGTCCGGAGGATAATTATCCCAGTCACCCTCTCACAGTGACTGGGCCAGATGACACCGACAATAAAGTCACAATAGTCCATCCTTTCATCTGGTGGATGACAAACAGCCCCCTCAGCACCTGCACACTGTTTTGCCCAGTTCTCCTCCAGTTTGGGGTCGCACAAGAAGCCAGCAGTTTGTAAAGTTATTAAAGACAATGGTGATAATTCCACAGGCACAAGCTCTTCCTTGGGGCGAAAGTAGGGATAGCAGACAAAGAACCCAGTCCAAGTCCAAGGATGGGTGGCCATCAAAGGCCAACACCCACCCATACCTGGGGGAAGAAGGGGGGGGAGGAGAAGCCATCCAAGGCGACCAATAGAGCCCTGGTCAGCCTCCAGATTTAAACAGTTTAAATCTGTTTATTCTCATTCATACATTGAAAAAGAACTTTAACATCTCCTGTATGACCCAGTAGATAGATGAGATAATGACATCTCATCTTGTGCAATTGGATAAATGTTCTCAATGTCTTTATGTAAATACTAAATATAAGTGGGATAGTTGGGCCTTGCAGCCCCTTACAACAGACTGCCTAAGAGCTTGAAATCCCTTCCAGTGATGGATCACTTATACAATGCCTTCACTCTCAACCTTCACAGGCCAGCTAGAAAAATGATACTGGAAGCAACTGAATATCATTTCTCCTATGCTAATTCTAACTAAGATCACCCATAAAAATGATAAATTTAGTTCCATATCCTGTCCTGAAACCCAAGAGAAATGAACCAGATAATCTAGTTCATTCAGGGTGTTTACCTCAATAACTTCCCTTGAAAACTCTCTGTAGGTATTCAAAGAGCTGTGTTTTCTTTCATTTGAAGCTATGTTGTCAGTTATCAGTGCAATACAGGACCCTTTTTTATTGAAATCCCAGAACATCCACAACAGGAATGGAAAAAAAGCTCCTACTCTCCCCACATATGGCCAAAAGGATTCTGAATAAAATATGATATCCACTTCAGAACTATCAACATGCCTAGAGTAGGGATGTCAAACTCAATTTCATTGAGGGACGCATCAGGATTGTGTTTGACCTCTGGGGGCCAGGGTGGGTGTGGCTGCGGTGGGCATGCCCAGCATGAAGTCACTTGTGTTGGGAGTGCCTGTGGTGGCCAAAGCACTCTGCCAGTGAAAATGGGCTCCTGGGCCCTGTTTTTGGCTGCAATAGCATCTGGGATGGCTGTGCATGACCCTCCTGAGCTCCATTTTCGCTGACAGAGGCATCATGGGCCGATCGTTTGGTGTTTCCAGGGCGACCCCACGGGCCAGATCTAAGTACCGCGTGGGCCGGATTTGGACTGCGGGCCTTAAGTTTGACACTCCTGGCCTAGAAGATCAGTTTATAAGGCAGTATTGTACTGAATTACTGCCCACAATATCAGAATATACTAGCAGAAAAAGGCTGTTTATAATTATTCTGAAAACTTTGATAAATTGATAAGTATAGATATTCAGTTACAACAATATCATAAATACTACTACTTACTGTAATAAGTTGATGTAGATGTCAACATCATTCATATCAGCTGACTGCCAATCCTTCTTAAATCCAAGAACAAGAATATTTGGCCTCATTCTTCCTAGACCTGCAGCCTAGAAAAAAAAGTATATACAACATTTTGGAATGGTATGCCTATCTTTAAACTTTGCTTTATTCAGATTAGATAAAAACACTGTAATTTTTCTACCATATCTAGTCCTATGTTTTACTGGGAATAATTTGACAACACTGGCTGAAATTTCGAAGCCCTCTAAATGCCTCAAGATGAGAAATGAAATAAAAACTAATTTTGTAAGCAAATTTAAGCCCAAACATGTGACTTTCTATTTCATAGCACTGACTTAAGTTAGCATCTGGGTCACTGTATTCTTAGCTAAAACCGAAGGACCAGTATCATTTTGGAGCAATTTCTTGCTAACTATTGATTTGAGCCCTTTTGTTGCTTTTTACTGACAATCTACACTATAGCATGATATTAATGTTGGTATGTACTATCTGTGGTCCTGGCTATAGCATGTATCTCCTCAAAATCTAGGTTAATGTCTCAAAACCTTTCCTACATTTTTAATAGAACATTAGCATAAAATTACTAATATATAAGTAATCAATATTTTTATCCACATTCTCATACTTTTTGAAGTTACTATGCCACTCAAAGGTACTCAATGAGAGTGGCTTGTAGGAAGGATCAGAACAGTAGCATTTCTCCCATACCTACCTAATTACAGTAAACACAAACAGAATAGGCTATAAAGAGATGAGAATGGCACCTATTTTCTGAGAATGGCACCTATTTTCCTACTGAAATAATGTACTATTGGGGCAGGATTTGCAGTTGTTTCCTGATTCCTCTCAGCCACTTTCTAGATTTTTCTATGAAACTCAGAAAGGAGGGTACAATTATAAAGGTAAAGGAGCCCAACAGAAATATCTCTGTACAGAGACCTAACATTTTCATTCTATTCTGGATGAAATTATTTCTGAAAGGGAGCAAGAGAATGGTTTTGTCATAAGACCACACAGAATTTTATAGCTTTAAGACTTACTTCAAATCTATTGTCATGTCGCTGTCTAATGAAGAGAATATGCAAATACACATTTCTTGAATACCTGTACCTTTCAATAATATGGCAGAGTAGAATAAGTAGCTCTATATAAGCTATAGCAATTTTTAGAATGGTCTGTAGCAAGTGAGAGAGAGTGAATTGCAATCCACCTTCACAATGCATGAAACCCAGCTGCAGAAAAATTAGTTTCCCTTCCTCTGCTTTTTGATACTCAAAACCAAAAGAATGTCAATTTCTAATACATGAAAAACAATCAAGCTTCTATTTGTGGTGTATGAGAAACAGTGTTCATCTATTCCTGACCATTTTTATTTTCTGGATATTACTTTTCCTATAATGTAATTCTAAAACATGTATAGATAACATCTATTTATAAACATAAGTGATCTTGTAAAACCTTCCCATCTTTCAGGATGTATGTTATTATATCACAAATTATACAAAATAATTTGTATAATAATATAATAAAAAACACAAATAATTACAAAAGAGAAAACTCCCTTTTATTAAGATCACTTACCTGCATTAAGTACTGTGCACCATCTCTCATGTCTTCTGCATGTACTGGAGCATAAAATGCTTTCATCTTGTTTTTAATAAGCCACCGTTGGTACCTGGCCAAGTCAGCTGACAATTCCTTCATGGCTTGCCTGCGAGGACCCTAAAAGAGACATAACCCCTCATCAAAATTTTTGGAAGAAATTTAAATGTGCATTCCTCATTGAAGACCATGTACTGCCCTATCAAAAGATACGATATCACTTAGATTAGATAAAAAATATCCTAAGCAAATTATTTAGAACAAATAAATTATTTAGAACATAAATCATAAACTATGAACCATAAATTAGTATCCTTTTTTAACACAAAAGCCAAACTAAAAAAAAAAAAAAACCCTTTACTGATAACCACTCTCAATTTAGAAATCTCACATACCCTATATGAATGGGTAACATACATGGTGATTTTTATATAGATATATATAAAGATCACCAATATATATGTTACCCATTTCACAGGGTATGAGAAAATGCAGAAACTGTATACCTAAAACCTTCTGCATCTCAAATATTTCCATGTACTCTGATATCTGAATATTAGACAGACTAGGCTTGTCAAAATGGTCGTCAGTAGCTAGCAAACAACTCATTCTCCATCATCTCATCTGCATGCTTCTATTCAGTCAATTACAATATTATAAAACTTACATAAGACAAACATTACTCTCTATACAAGCAATAACTGGTTTTACAAAAATAATATAATGGGCAACATGCAAAACTTTAATAACATTTTAGTGTTTTATGATATTAAATTGTAACTTCCAGCAGCAAAGGAACTTAATAAAAATATTTTAAACTTGTATCATGCTACAGATGTTATTTGTAATACTGACTGATAAGATCTTTTTATCAATAGTAATTTTTGAATGGTCACTGTTAATTACGTTATATAAAAAAGCAATTATCTGAAAGGAAGACTTTTTCTTCATCTTTACCTTTACCTGCTTTATGATTATTAAGAATCAAGATGGCTACCGGATTTAAAGATAAAACTATTAAACAAAAAAATTATTTGATGCCGTAACTAGAGTATCACTATTTCCTTTTATTTCATATCTTCTATTTCATGCAATTTGCATTATCTTAGACTTCTAGATAAATGAAGGGAAAGGGAAAAATTACAACGGGACATGGATAATTTTTTGAGAAGTATAGCCAATTATTTAAAGACTTACCCTATGTACGTGACCACAGATCATCAATCCTACATTTTTGGTGAAGGCATGGACCAGATGAAGCAAAGCTGGGCGTGAGTTTGGAGCACCACTCATGACAAGGCATTGTGGCCTAATTTTAGATTCAAACAACAGTTAACATGTACATTTTTGCAATCCAATCTGAACTATTTTTAATGTTGCCATTAAGCAGTATCTACACATGAAAACAATCCAGAATTAGCACCATGTTTTTCATGTGACTGGAATCACCATTTATTATTCGTTTGTAATATCAAGACTCCCTTATACTGGCCTTGAATAATGTTGTCCAAGTGAAAAGTATGGCCTACATATATATTTACTAAAATAAAGACATGGATTCTGACCTAATCTATTGGTCAGGAACTAGGCCAGGGGTGAAATGCTACCGTTTTGCTCCAGTTCGGGCATGCGCAGCACGCGCCAAAAGGAGGCTTGGGAAGGTAAGTAGAACAGCAAGCGGGGGGGGGGACGGGACACGGAGTAAGTTTCAAAATTCTTCTTCTGAGATCCATAACAATATCACACAGTGAAGCTAGAAACTAGCCACTTATATGTTTTGTCAGAGGAATGCTTAGTCCAAATCCACAATAGGGAAGTGCATTAAATGAATTCTGTAATCTATGCATATTTCAAACCATATTTACCATATCACCAATCAAGTCACTTTAAAAGATCTAAAGGAAAACGGTAAACAGGAATATGCAAGATCAATAAGGCTATAATCATTCTATAACCATCCAATACCAACAGCAACACATTTTGAACATTCCAATTCAGTGTAAGTCAACTGACCCTAATTTTCCAAACATTTGACTTCAAAAATATATATTTTTTCTCCCCAGACTGCTGTTCTTATATTTCAAGTCTAGCAATATACCGATTATTATTTTTCAAGTTACCTGAAGTTTTTTACATGGTCTTCCACACCAGTAAGGCGGACAGCATGCTGCAAAGCATTCAGGTAAGTCAAAGCTTGAGTTGAGGAACCCCAGTTCACATCTGCAAAAACAACTTTAATGTTGAAACAGAAAATGCCCTATAGCAATCTTAATTTCCAGGAAACATAACTGAATGTTATACTCATGCTTCTACTTATCAGGGAAGCTACATCCCAGCATGACTCAAGAGTTATATATTAAAATAAATTATCTTAGCATTTCATTAAGAAAAAATAAATAAACTACATAGGCAGCACCACTAGCAATTTACTTGACCCTAAAATGTATTTTTTATAATCAAATAAAGTATCTTATGGGGGCATAATATGTTCTCTTCAGACAAGTTTCAAGAATAATCAGATACACATTTTTTTATATTTTTATAGCTAAATAAATGAGGGAATAGGGATTCTTCAAATTTTAATATAAAGGATAATTAATAGTTACCATGGGTACATTTATTAGAAAAAAGCTCTAGCTAAGTTTCTAAGAGTCTTAGAATCTTGACTATAGATTAATGACTATATGACACGACTATAAGAAATTAGAGTAGAATATTAATTGGTAAAAAGAATTAGAATGGCATTCTGGACAAACAGTTTCAGAAAGTGATGAGGTAATCTGGGCTCAAGAAAAAGATATAAGAATCCTATTTGAAAAAGTCCCAGAGGACAGAAGTAATGAATGAGAAGTCAAGAAGCTATACTGTGAGGTAATAGTGAACTTTCAAGGCACAAAGCAGAGCATCAGATTTCAGATTTATGACTAAAGAAACTTAAGAAAGAAGAAACCTAAGGAATCTAAGGAAAAAGATATGGAAAATGAATTGATTCTAAAACCCAAATGTAACCAAGGAAACCTTTACTGCCTTTCTTCAAAGCTGTGTGAATTTTGCTGAGATGGAGCTTAAGAGAGTCTGGTCTGAAAGAAAAACTATTGAAGGCATATTAGCTAAGAACGTCTTGCAAAATAGGACTGCTGTGTAAACATATAATAAAATGATTGAACTATTCAAACATTTGAAAAATAATGCTTTATTTCCCTTTATTACTAATTCCCTCGACAAAGTGTTACTCTGAAAAAATGAAGGTTTCAATTTTACCATATAGACCAGTGATGGTGAACCTTTTCGGCACTGAGTGCCCAAACTGGAACACACGCACACATGCACACCGGAGCACCGGAAACCCAAAGACCAGCTGGCCAGCCAGCTGCACTTGCCAGCCAGCTGGTCTTTGGGTTTCTGGCACAAATGAAGACCAGCTGGCCGGCATTCATATGCGCGCCAGAAACCAGAAGTACAGCTGGCAACGGCGCACATGCCCACAGAGAGGGCTCTGGCATGTGTGCCATAAGTTCGCCATCACAGATATAGACAAATCCTGATTTTAATTTACTTCACCTAAACTTAACATTAGGCTTGGAGTGAAGTAGCAGTAAAGGGGAAAACCATGCATACCCCACTGCCTAAAAAATATGTACCCACCTGGCTTCTTGTAAGTTACATAAATGTAGAGTCCTAGAACAATAACATATGTGAGGAGTGCTGCCCGCCAGTTAATAACAAACATAACTATGCAGCAGAGAATTGCTCCAATTAGAGATATCCACATGTTGTAGTATTTAAAAGCAGGACGCCAGCCTATTCAAAAGCAAATAAAAATTAAATAAACATATATACATATGTCTATATATCTGTATCATATATGTTATACGACATATATAAAACCTATCCTTTAATTGTCACGTTAATATGTTGTATAAACAAAAGCTTGTTACATAAATTTTCCAGCATTCATATATGCAGTTGCTATGTACTATGTACTTAAATATATTAAAAATGAAAGAAAATAATATAGTAATACTATGCCTTCTCCCCACCCTCCAAACTTTTGCGATGCAAAAGTGATTGCAATCTGATTAAGCTGAAAATTATTTTTTATTGCTGTTGGTGTTTATTTTAAAAATGAGTGTACAATTAGCGCTGTTGAAAAATATTTTTAAAAAGACCCCATGCTCTCACTAGGATCAATATAAAATTCATACCTGGTGATTTTGCCAGTGAAGCATGGAACACGGAAAAATTAATTAAAGCATAGGAAGCCAAGAAGAAATTGGAAATAATTGGAGCAATTAAATTCAATTCAGCTGCAAAGACAGAAACACATAATCATATAGATTTTTAGAGCAGACTGCTATGGAAAAACATATTGAATTGGTGGCTCTTTTGATTTTGTATTCTTTGTAGTCTTTTATACTGAGGCACTTACATGAACGACAGACAGAACTTCCAAGAGTGGTGCTACAAATTAAAAGGACTGTCTTCTTCATATATGCAGACATATGCAATCTGGATTAGGGTGGCAAAAGTGGCTTTTCTGCTAAAGCTTTTTGCACTTAATTGGGATAGCAGGATGAGACAACTCTGGAACTGAAATCAAGCTGAAATATCTCTTACTAAGAATATAGAGAAATGTATAAATACACAGAATCTCTCTCTCTCTCTCTCTCCTCAGCACAGGTTCCACAAAACCCCCTTCCAAACTTTAAGAGTATGCAAAATGTTCAGCACTAGAAATATTTTAAATCTGAAATATTTTGAACTTTCTAGAAGCATTCCAAAACTGTATTTATGGATCTAAAATTCTCTTCTAATGGATGGAATAGTATTGGTATACTTCTGGTAAGGGTTTGTACAGCTGTTCTGAATTAAAAATGGGATGTTTTTGATACAGGTCTAAGGTATTTGACCTTAGACCTGTCATGTTAATAACTTATTTTTAATAATGCAATATTTTGCATACCATGAGAGTTAAGCACGTTAATTTACACAGGAATCTTTTTCATAGTGTAATTGCAAGGTAGAAATATTTCTTGGCATTTGTTAATGTTGAGCACTGGATTAACAAAAAGATTCTTCAAATATTTAGAAAATGAGAAATTCTAGTGACAAGCCCTTGAAGTCTAACTAGTTAATGTGACTAATGAAAATAGTCTATATAAAACTTGTAAGGCTCAGTTCAGGTATTGTATTGTCATATTTTATTTCCACAGATCATGCCACATAATTCAGATTTTTAAAAAAGTTTTGTATACAAATATGATTTAAACTAACCAATTAATATGAATCCAAGAGCAATCACAAAAGTGAGAAGATACCCTCGTAAAGGTTCATTATTTTTCCCATAACCTTTAGCAAATATCAGAAAACCCGGATAGATATTGTCTTTGCACAATGCCTAGGATCAAAAGAGATAACCAATTAAAGTATGAACATATAAAAAAAACACTCAAGGCATTACGTCTTAAAAGACAAGGGCCAAGCATATATAGACTGTAATAAAAAATTCAATAACATTAAAACTGTACAGATCATCAACAATCTAGCCACAAGACAATATAGTTGAAAGCAGGCAGCATTATTAGATATATTGTAGTTTTTTTTAAAAAAATGAAGACTTACTACATAAATTATAAGCTTGTACAAGTTGAGAAAAGTATTTTTTTTAATATGAAGCATGTTTGAAGAAAACAATGAAAACAATCCTTCTTACCTGAAAGATTTTAGGTGCACTGACAAGAGAGGCTAATGCTGAAGAAAGAGTTGCAGAAAATATACCAGCTGTTATCAGTGGGGCAAATCCTGATACCATGCTCATTACCTGTATATTGAATAGGAAATAAGAAAATAGTTTGCAGGGAAGAATTAATGTTATGAAAAAATGGAATCTGTATTAAGACTGATTATCTATATTTTGAAAGCAAGGCCCATTCTGCTTGCATTTAAACATTTTAAACTGTTTCATAAATGAATTATTTTTTTAATTGAAGGAGCCAGGGGTGAAATCCAGCAGGTAACAGGTTCTGGAGAACCTGTAGCGGAAATTTTGAGTAGTTTGGAGAACTGGCAAATACCACCTCTGGCTGGCCCCAGAATGGGGTGGGAATGGAGATTTTGCAATATCCTTCCCCCAGGAGGGGAGGGAATGGAGACTTTGCAGTATCCTTCCCCTGGAGTGGGGTAGGAATGGAGATTTTGCAATATCCTTCCTCTGCCAGCCCACCAAGCCACGCTCACAGAATCGGTAGGGGAAAAAATTGGATTTCACCCCTGGATGGAGCCAAATTCAAGTTACCTAGATTACTGAGACAGCAGATAGGCAGATAATATTCCTTTAAAACAGTGGTTTTAATTTTCCTATTTTAAACAATACTTTTGTGATATTTGTTAACACTATTTGTCTGGAATGCGAATGATACTGTCTCACCATTATGTATTCAGTACCCTTGTAATCCTGGCAAGCTCTTGGTTCCAATTACAATACAAACACTGAAGAGGATCAGACATATGAGTTTTATTGGACAGAAAATTCAAGAAAAAATTAATACTGTGAATAATTCTTACTTTGAAACAGCTGTAAAATAATGGGGTAATATATAGGCTGTCAATGAGATTATTATCCTCAAAGAACTACAAAGTAATTACAGCTTTAAAACTTTTTAAATTTTACAAAAGAAATGCAACTTCCTAAAAAACATTCAGTGGCAATATTTCTAATTAAAATATTTCTTGCATGCTCTGTTTGGCCTCAATGCCCTCATAATTTCTGAAAACTTGATGACATGAAAAGTGTTTGCCAAGACTAAACCTGAAATTATTACAGAAAAGAAAATAAAAAAGGAAAGAAAAACAAATAAAGTTGACTGGGTGACTTTAATTCAGTCATTCTCTCTCAGCTCAATCTACCTCACAGGCTTGTTGTGGGGAAAATAGGAGTAGAAAGGAGTACAGACACAATGACTCTTAAGCAAGATGGCCTCACTTAATGACCCAACTCCCTGCTCCCCCGATACAGTCATTAAATGAATTGTCTTTAAGCAGAGCATAGGGTGCCTCAGGCCTCCTAGCGCAGGCACAGGCCCATCTGCCCTGAGCCTCTCAAGGCCTCCCCCCCACCCCCAAAACACCCTATGATCCATTTCTCGTCACTTTGGTACCTGCAGGCTTTTTAGGTCCATGCAGGACTTTCCCTTCAATCCTTAATGAAATAAAATTTTAATCAAAGTTTAAGAATTTTTTAAAAATGAAAATAAATCAATTTAAAAAATTTGACACTAAAGGGAAGTAAATATATTAGTTAAAGGAGAAAATTACACAAGCCTAATTAACAGTTAATTAACTGGGATAGATACCGAAGGGCACTTTTGAAAACACAGAATCAGAAATTAATATCAACAATGTCAATAGCAATGTTTGTTTCTATCAATAGTTTGTGTCCAAAAATATTATGGAAGAAATTTCAAGTGAAGAACAAGTTTTACTTGACAAGACAGATATGGATAGAAATGGATCTACAAATGACCATTATAAAAATGACATGGAAAAGGACACCTCTCTATATGGTTTCATGCCTTCCCCTACATTTGACTCATTACAGTTTACCTATCGGAAGAACCGCTCTATAGATGATGCACTTTCCTGTGTGTTTCATCTTAGCTTGGTGCACCTGGAGGAGAAGAATACTCATGTGCAAATGCTGTTTATTGATTTTAGTTCAGTGTTCAACACAATCATCCTCAGCATTTGGTGAACAAACTAGGCCTATTAGGTTTTAATACTCCTCTATGTATTTGATTTCCTTATTGATAGGCCCCCGTTTGTGCGAATTGGAATAAAAATTTCCAACTCTATCTCCTTGTGTACAGGTTTCCCATAGGGCTGTGTCTTGAATCCGCTACTGTTCACCTTGATGACCTACAACTGTTGTGCCAAATCTGCTACAAATAATATTGTGAAGTATGCGGATGACACAGCAGTCGTGGGTTTTATCCAGAACGATAATGAAGATACTTATAGGGAAGAGGTGAAGGCTCTGGTGGACAGGAGCAATACAAGTAACCTGGTTCTAAATGTTAATAAAACAAAGGGGATCATTGTAGATTTTAGAAAGAGCCAGCATAGTCATGTTCGACTCAGTATCAAGGATGCAGCTGTAGAAGTGGTCAACAGTATTAAGTATCTGGGGGTGCAGATAATTAACAATCTGAACTGGTCTCTCCACACGTCATCCTTAGTGAAGCATGCAAACCAGCATTTCCTACATCGGTTGAGGAGAGCACATCTTTCTCTTTCTATCCTGGCCACTTTTTACAGAGGCACGATTGAGAGCATTTTAACAAACTGCATCACTGTTTGGTTTGGTGGTAGCAGTGCCTCAGATACGAAGTCCATACAGAGAGTGGTAAGGACAGCCGAGAAGATTATAGGAAGCTCACTTCCTGTTATTCAGGATACTGCTTATAAGAGCTATGTGCTTAAGAGTCAAAGCATTGTTAGAGACCCCACACACCCATTTTACAACCTGTTTCTGTTGCTTCCCTCTGGGAGGAGGTTTCGAAGTATTTCTAGCAGGACTACCCGATTCTGTAACACCTTTGTTCCCTATGCCATCTGTCTGGTAAACTCACAAGTTTTGTTTTTCTTGCCGTGTGCATGTATACATCCAAACTATACTATGTTGTTTCTCTGTGTCATATAATATATGTGGGTATATGCATATTTCTTTATTTATATTTTTGTGATGTTTATATAGTGTACATTCGAGGTGGTGACTCTTTGAGAGCTGTATGCAACAAAATTTCATTTTAATGTATGCCGATTAGTGTACATTTACAGTGACAATAAAATTACTCTAAGTCTAAGTCTAAGACATGCAAACCAAGTTGATATTTAATAATAAAAAGGAAAATAAATATAATAAACCAAGAGAGTGACCTGGGCAATTCTTTACATTGGATTTACAAAAAAGCTTGTTAAAGCTTTCAAGAATCTTGTGAGAAAGGACAAAAAAGAAATCAAATCAAATTTTGCAACATTTGAATGGACAAAAAATTAAGATTTTGAAAAGGAAGGAATATAAAGTTGGTTTCTTTGATCACGGTCATAATAAGATATGTTATTGCTGGTAATCCTTAATGGACATTCTACTGATACTAGGACTGAAATAATATGCTTTATGAATTTGTTACAGATAAGAGATGGGATGGATATAGGATGAAGAGATCATTGTAAACTAAGAGGGGGTGAAGAGTTACAAAAATGTGTATGATGAACATGATGAAGATGGAAGACCACTATTTCATATATTTTTCTCTATTCTTTCCTTTCCCTTTGTTTTTTCTTCTCTGCACCTTTCACTTTCTCTTTTTTATATTAGATTTTACTATTGTAATTAAAATCCGATAGACAGATAGACAGAGTGTATGAAGGAGGTGACAAAAAGGAACCACCAACACAAAAGCATAGAAAAGTATGACTTTCAATTAAACATCCAAGGAGAGAAACATTTTCCATTTTAAATATTTGATTTCACATCCTTTTAACACAAAAAGATCTTTCTTTATAAAATCGTGATATGGAAAAATTTCCAGGATTGGAAATGGTGTTTACCTGGAAGTCATGCATTAGTCCATAAGTACATTTTGTTGTTTCACAGGAAGAGAAATCAAAATTCAGTTTACAAGCTGCTGATGTACAGTTTGTCAGCTCATTCACAATTGTGTCATTAAGATTCCCAGTGGCATCCCGAACAACACAGGAACCTAGAAAAGTAGATAAAGAAGAAATGATTTACCAAGCAGAAAAGCATACTGCATTACAGCTATCTTAACCCTATCTATAAAGAAGGTCATTTAGATTTTGTTAAAGATCTTCATAAATATATCAGCAGCTACTCCACCCCCAGGATGGATGCTGTCCAGTAGGGAATTTTTTTCTCCCCTGCTGACAATCTGCTGTTTTTGTTGCCAAAACTGATTCTTTGGCAGTGTTGCTTCCTGGATTTCAATGGGGGCACCTAGGAATGACCCAAGACAACTTTTGGACAGCTGTGCCCTACCTGGGAGGAGGAGTCTCAAAGATTCCAGCTCCCTATAGGAGCAGCCGGAAAGTCATTGGTGTTTTCTCCACCTCTTCCTATCAGCAGAACGTTCTCATAAGCAAGCCTGGGCTTTAAGTTCACTTTTTCAAGTTTTGTTTTGTTCTTTATCTTTAAAGGTTAATTGGCTGGCTGAATGCTGATTTATTTTAACCCCTGCTGGATTTTATCTGTTTTTTCTGCTTTTCTTCTTTGATCTATTTGACTATACTCATTAACTTCATTAACTTCTTGGAACCAGATATCCAGAAAATACCTTCCCTGTTCTTTTAACTTTTCCTTGTCCTGTTTATCTACTATATTGAGCTACAACATATCAGATTACAGAGGGAAGGAGGCTGACACTTAGTGGGGAAAAAATTGCTTGGCAACATGCAATCTTTAGGTGAAAATTTTTCTAGAATGTTTGATGGACTCATAAAGAGCATAGAAAACATTCAGATGAAACCGAATATAAATAAATCAAATCCACAAAAGGAATGCAATTTCAT
This sequence comes from Pituophis catenifer annectens, assembly GCF_029215685.1. Lineage (NCBI taxonomy): Eukaryota > Metazoa > Chordata > Lepidosauria > Squamata > Colubridae > Pituophis > Pituophis catenifer. The sequence goes on from NW_027256882.1 coordinate 239,678,005, forward strand.
AGCAGTAAATTCATTGGGAAGAAATATGGAGTCAGAAATAACAAGTCCGTGGAAAACATTCAGAGACATATACCATGATAGAAATAGCAGATGTAATTTTTTTTGTTTCAGTCTATATAGCCTTAAACCCAAAAGAGCAATTGAATCTACTAGAATAGTGGTTGTCAACCTGTGGTCCATGGACCTCTGGGGGGAGGGGGGCATGATGTCATCACAGGGGTCCATGAAGGCTTGAAGAAAGTTATGATTTAAATCTTAAGTCATAGGGGTCTGTGGCTACAAAAGATATTTAAAGGGGGTCCGGTTAAGATTTTATTTGTGGAAAGAAAGGGGAAAGAGGTTTTTGCAGACCTCATCTCCCCATCCTACCTTCTATGCTACTAGGGAAACAGAATTGTAAAAATGCCATATTCTTGAATGATATGATTCTTAAATGCCATATAAGCATCACTAAACTAAACTACTTTTTATGAACTAGGTAAAAAAAAATATTACTAAGAACTAACATACAGTTATCAGATTGTCTTAGTAATTAACATTGTTCTTCATAAATTAATTTTAAGCAACTTTAGAGAAACAACACCTCAGAAGTGTAAAAAAAACCCCTGTGGACTAAATTCTGGTAAAATTAGGTTTATTTTGTCTAATTTAACATTTTTTAAATAAAAGTTTGTCTTATATGTTATAAAGAAGAAATATAGGTTCTCAGTAATGATTCTTCTTCTTTCTTTTGGATTCAACTTTTTAATAATTTCTTTAACAACATTTTGTTCTGTATGCTTGGCTCCAGTATCCTATACTGCTAATCTGATATTTTGGAAAGCTAAGCACTGCTTAGAAACCCATACACTATAAATTTACACTGGCAGTATAAAAATCTAAGTAACATAAAACATAAATAACATAAAAAGCAAAAGCAAAAACAATGTCTGGTTTTGGGGAGAATTTCTACTGAAATGGCTATTATGTTTTATAAAGACACAAATTTAACTTCACAATATCTACAATCTATTTTTAGAAAATTTTAAACAACTAATTTACCTGAATTGCAGTTTAGGTTTTCTTGTCCTTTTTGTTCTCCTTTAGAAGCATATATAAATAATATTTATAATATTATTCTTGCCTTACCTTTTCTGCCTATATAGATATAAATACTTGGTAATACCAAGTGGACTACAGTACAGAAGATTGATCTAAGATGATACATAGTAGATAGATAAATTTTGTATTTGGTAAATTATAAGATGGTTGTTTCTATATGAAGAATAAACAATAATTCAAATTGTAAAAACCAACCTGGGAAAAATTATGCACACACACACATCAAGAAACTTCCAAATAATTTAGAAGTGAAAATTGCTTACCTACTGATACTGCTAATCCTATGTAAACCACTGTAGTGATTAAGATGGCTAGCAGTGTCCCTTTAGGTATGGCTGATTGAGGATCCTGGAAAAAAATGAATTTATAAACCACAAGTACACTCCAAAGAACTGAATAGTGACAAAATAACTAAACATTACTCACCGCAAGATCACCTGAGATATTTGCACCAGCTAAAATGCCTGTTGCAGCTGGGAAAAATATAGCAAATACTGAAAAGAAAGTTTGTCCCTCTCTGAAATCTGGTCCAAAGTTTTCCGAAAATATTTCAGCTATTAAATAAGAATGTTAAAAAAAAGATTATTTTAACATTGTGTTGTCCAATAAACTTCGTATTTATTATTCCACTGAAGAAACTACAAGGAAACTTTAAAAAATTATGTAATACTTAAAAAAACAAACTGTAAGGTGGATATTTAAAGATGTGCTGTGTTTTTTCACAAACACAATCTTTCACCAAATCAGTGTATCTTTCTACTACCTGTTATTTTTCTCCCATTATTAACTAAAGCACAGATATTAATTTAATCCACTTTTAAATTTACAAGAATTCCTGTAGGATTACAGTAGACATATTAATTAGAAACAGCAAACAGGTCGTCCTCACTTATTGAACAGTCTTCGGATGACTGTTTAAAATTAGAACAGTGCTGGAAAAAACAACTTTACAACCTGCTTACAATCTTTTATGACCTTTGCAATATCCCTCAGTCACGTGATTCCCCATTACAGACAGTACACATCCTATATCTGACCTTTGGGGTTTTTTAGTTTTTTTCTTTTTTCCCCATCTTGCAGAACAGAGATGGGATTGTGAGAAAACAAGCTGTTTGCTCTTCTACACATCAAAAGCAATGTGATTGTGCTGAAAGCAGGAAAGGGTCAGGCAAAGGAGAAATTACTTACAGAAATTACTTGCTTTTTTGTCTTACCTTTGTAACCAAAAAATCCTTTAGGCTTCTTATTCTCAAATGGAATAAATGTTCCTATGATGAAGTCAACAATAGCTACTAGTAATATCACCAGCAGAACAATCTGTGCCTATAATTTTCAAGTAGTTAATATCAAGTGGTTAATATATTTATATAAAACAATTCTCCAAATTAAAACCAACACTATATTTAGATACATTGATCTATTAGTTAACAGTGAAATATAAATTTTAAAGGTTTGGGATTTCTATTTTTAATTAATGCTGTCTGCTTATCAAAAATATTCTTTTATACTGAATAAATTTAAAAGCATAGTTCACCAATTTCTATTATCTGTTGTAACCTAATTACTCAAAGGTGTCAAAAACCTGTCTCAGAAACAGATATTAATAATAGAAACAAAAGGTTAAATTCAATCATCAGAAACTGGATGATAGTATTATTACTGTTTGGATCACCATTTTACTGCTTTAATGTTTCTTCACTGTAACCAAGTATATGAATTGCAAATTTGTTGTCTTTTTCTTAGGTTTTCTTGAGGGGAGGAGTTACCCAGATCACTTTGATTAAGTAGGCAGTCAAATAAATATTATAAATACAGTTCTTTAGATATGTCAACCTCTCATCAATTGAGCCAGAAGTAGGAATGTTTGTGCTTGAAACTGTTTTGTAACAGAGATGATAATTCACCTAGAAATTTACTCTATTTGATGAAAGCAACTTAAGCATAGTAAGATCTTAAGTATTTAAAAAAGGGAATATAAGGAGGATAACTTTTTTTAGATTTATAGAATGAAAATAATATATCCTTTTTAAAAAGTATCTTATAGGATCTGTTTGGGCCATGGCATTCTTTCAAATCTAAAAAAAATACTATCTTGTTTTTAATTGCCTCCTTCTGGAATATCACCCCCCCTTAAATTACAATGCTGCTGTCCTATGTGTAGTTTCAACAGCATTAAAATAATAGTACTTACTTGTGAAAAATCTTCAACAGAATTATAAATTTTCTTTTGGGGGGCATAGAACTGTCACAAATCTTACTGCTTGTTTGGATTATGTATTCACAACAAAACTCTGATACTATACTCTAGGTCTGCAACAGTCATATCTGAAGAATCTTTTGCTCCCATTACCCTAATGGTAAATAATCTCTATATTGTAACTATGTGATAGAAAGTTATTGCAAGAATGTTCCTTGCTAGATGTCTGAATATTTGTTCTGTTTTTGTAACATATGCATATTGTTTTTCACATTTTTTCATAACTACTTACATGTTTATATCTTTTTTAAAATCATAGTTACTTACTTTAGCTTCCCATTCCATTCCTGCTAACGAGATGCCTAATAAAACAACAATTGTAATTGCTCCTATAATTCTGATATCATTACTTGGATCCAGCATAAGTATTTCATGTTCCTATAAAAAAAATGAGATAATTGTAATAGAGTTATAACATTGCAACAAACTAAAACCATGTTTTAACAAATACAAAGAAGATTAGGAAGAATATTTGAAAACATTGAGAACTTCATTTTAATTTGTCACATACAATAAATAGATCAAAGATCCTGATTGTACAAATGATGAAATTTATTTTGCTCTATTTTAGAATAACTACCTCTAATCATAGAGATTAATATTAAACTCTTTTAACTTTAATGTTTTTGAATTGATTACTAAGCTTAGAAAAATCAAGTTGTGATTTAGAAATACATGACAAGTATGTATGCTCCATATTTTCATGTTGCCTTAATTTTCCCTTAGGTTGTTCATCAATGATGCCCTCTAATCCAGATTTCATATTTTTTTTTCCAAATTTTGGTTTGGAAGGAAAACACACTATATAGAACACAAACTATAGTCACCAATGATTAGTAAATGAAAGATGTTAAATGATTGAATAATCTTCATAGCATCAAATCCCCATTATAATTTTTCCTAGAGTTGCACAAACCTTAAAAGGGATACTTTATAAACTCATGGGCTTTGCACAGGTTTATTTCTACAGGAACTATCAAACTATTTTGATGAATCACAGACCTCCTCAGGTTTTCCAGTAAGCATAATTAAATTATGTATTTGATCTTGGGCTGATCTCAGCAAATATTTGTTCACTGCACTACTACCACCATTAAATCCAAACTGTCCCACATCTCCCTAAAAAAGTTTTTATAAACTATTCCAAAGTAGAACTGTTCTGAGGAAAACTTGTTCACACTGTGAAACATAAAGATAACAAACAGCACACTAGAAGAATGAGTTTACCTGAAGTAGGTCAACAACAGTCTCTGCAAAACCAACTACATACATGGCTACAGCAACAGCATTAGCAAATGCAAAGATCAAGCCTATAGCACCACCAAATTCTGGCCCCAAGCTTCTGGAAATGAGATAATATGCACCTCCTAAAAAAAGAAGAGACAGTGTAAGATGTTAAGTTATGATACAAATTATATCTTTATGCACAGAATTTATACTTATGTCCTACAAGCACCGATTTCCCCTTTTTTTCTATTTGAGGTCAATTCTGATTTTCATGTGCACAAAGTCTTAAGAAGTACAGAATTAATATCATTAAATTATTCACTTGTAAGAAAATGATTGCACCTGTTTAGTACTGAAGTAAACGACAGCTAACAGACAGACTGTCCTGGCAGATAGATACTATAGATAGGCAGAAAGATAGAGAGAATTACAGCTACTAACTGTATAGAAAAAGATCAAGGGATAAAGCACTGATGTATTTTCTAGAACTTTCCTTATAACCAAAGAACTATGAAACTGCATGCAAGTAACTGTTCTGCTTGTTAAGCAAAACATTCATGATGAATAGAGGATTTTTATAACAAGTCACCAAAAACATGTTTTTTGAAATCAACTGACCCTGACAAGCTAGCATAATATTTTGTTATTGCTGTTACAGGTGGTATCAAATTGCTGTTGGATGTACATCAATCATATATTTCATGGTCTTTAAACATTTCTTTAAATTATACGAAAAATGCTTCCATCAGGGAATTTACATACATAAGTTATTATAAATGTAGAGCTAAAAAATAATTTATACCAACTACATTTGAAGACTACTAATCATGTAAGTTTTACCTCCTCTCACAAAACCATTGGTAGCTATTGCTGATGTAGACAAGCCAGTGATAGTAGTTACAACAGTGGCCATTGCAATAACCAAGACAGCAAGTCCTGTAAGGAAAGCAGAATTGTTATGATTTGTAAGGACTATATATTTGCTAAAACAAATGCATATTATTTAACAAAAAATACTGATTCAACAAAAGATGGGAAAATATGTAATGAAATTCTGAATAACAGCAATGTCAACATCCAAATTACCTTAGAAGATAATATCTATTTACAAGAACCTTTAGTACTAGATGATAACTTTAAGTCAACAATCCACTAAGTTTAAAAGCTAAAGGATTTGATGGAATATTTACAAAAATGTGACAAAGTAACAAAATAATGATTGAATGATTCTATCCTATAATAGTAAATCTGGAGAAAGACACATGGCCAAGTGATTGGAATAGATCACCTTAATGCCAATATCAAAGAAAGAAGATTCTCTGCAAACTGTTGCACCATGTCTTTAATTTCATCATCAGCAAAATAATTCTTAGGATCATCCAAATAGAATACTATGTTCAAACTAGTTTTAAAAACAAGAGACAATACTGCTCTCTGGATAATTGAGAAGGCCAAAGAATACCAAAAATAATTCACTATTTATTTCATTGATTACAGGAAGGCCTATAATTCTGTCAAGCTGGGATATGTCTTTAAATAAATGGCATTCTCAGACCATTTTCAAATGCAAAAGCCACACAGAACAGGAACTGCAATCCAGGTGAAACATGGCAAAGCAAATCAGATCAGGTCAACAAAGACTGAATTCTCTGTTTTACTTATTCGATCTATGTGTCAAATATATACTGAAAGAAGCTTGATCAGAAGATGATGAATGCAATTTTAAAAGTGGAGAAATAAATATCAAACTGGGTTATGTTGGTGACATTACTCTGAAAGTACAAATGACTAGAGAGCTCTACTGTAGTAATCAAAGTCAAAGACCTCAGTGAGAAAATGGGAGTATAATTAAATATAAAGAAAATCAAATTAGTAAAAACAGATGCAGTAACCCAGCCTTAAAATTGAATACATTTAAGTGGTGATTTGTTTCTGCATTTTAGGACTGTTTATCAAACAGCATAGGATTCAGCAATCAATAAATAGGCCATGAATAGCCAAGAAAACAAATGAAACATAGAACAAATCAATCAAGAGTTCTGACTTAAGGTACAAATAATCAGGCTCAAATTATCATATTTTGGATCAGGTCTCCTGAGAAGTCCATAATGCTGGGAAAGGGTAGAAGAAAAGAGAAGATGACAATAACTATCAGCAAAGTGACAAGTCTCCATTACAGCAGCAATAGATGTGCTGTTGGAAGACCTGAAGATCCAAATCTATTTATCTAGTGAATAAGTGTTGTTGATACCAGGTTGATCGAACATGTTAACAACTGATTGCAATATATAAAAGTAACAAAAGTAGCATAAATGTCAAATATGGAAACATGTTTAACTGTTTCTAGAATATACTGCTAGTTCACAGCAAATGAAACATGTTCAGCAATTGTAGAAATCATATTAATTTTTATTATGAAAGCCTCCTACATAATCTTCTGGGAATCAAATATAGGGCTAATCATTCAGGTGTGCTATGTTTTAATATAGAAACAAACTTCCCTCCCCCCCAAAATGTGAAAGTTCTACAAAAAAAACCACAGTTGTTTAACCATTCAATTCTTGCTTTTTGAGAAATTATGGACATTTAGCAGTAATTCTACTCTATAATCCATATTTTGTCACATGTCAAATCACAGGAATTTTAGCAATAGCCAAAATATGGTGTTTAGAAGTATTTACCTATGCCAGCGTGTCCTACAATCCAGGATAGTCGAATGAAGAGCATCACACCCCAGATATTCAACATACATCGTACCTTTATCAACATCAAAGTAAATAACATTTATATTAAAATTAGATTTTTGAAGTAATTGTAACAGTTCAAGTAAAAAGTTTCTTACAAGAGAACCAAGCATCTCAGGCTTTCAAGCATTCTTTTCAAGATGCAACTTGGAATCCATCTAACTTTAACAGCATATAGATGAGTTTTCAGCAAGTAAATTCGTAACTGGCTGGATTCGTAACTGGCTGACTAACCACACTCAATGTGTAGTCCTCAATGGAACTGCATCTACATGGAGGGAAGTATGTAGTGGGGTACCCCAATGATCTGTTTTAGGCCCAGTACTCTTCAATATCTTTATCAATGATTTGGATGAGGGGATAGATGGGGAACTCATCAAATTTGCAGACGACACCAAGCTAGCAGGAATAGCCAACACTCCGGAAGATAGACTTAAGATACAAAAGGATCTTGACAGACTTGAACATTGGGTGCTATCTAACAAAATGAAATTCAATGGTGAAAAAAGTAAGGTTCTACATTTAGGAAAGGAAAACAAAATGCATAGGTACAGTATATGTGGTACCTCGCTCAATAGTACTAACTGTGAGAGGGATCTTGGAATCCTAGTGGACAACCATTTAAATATGAGCCAGCAGTGTGCAGCAGCTGCCAAAAAAGCCAACACAGTTCTAGGTTGTATAAACAGAGGGATAGAATCAAGATCACTTGAAATGTTAATACTACTTTATAATGCCTTGGTAAGGCCACACTTGGAATACTGCATCCAGTTTTGGTCGTCACAATGTGAAAAAGATGTGGAGATTCTAGAAAGAGTGCAGAGAAGAGCAACCAAGATGATTAGGGGACTGGAGGCTAAAACATATGAAGAACGGCTGCAGAAACTGTGTAAGTCTTAATGAAAAGAAGAACTAGGGATGACATAATAGCAGTGTTCCAATATTTCAGGGGCTGCCACAAAGAAGAGGGAGTCAAGCTATTCTTCAAAGCACCTGAGGGCAGGACAAGAAGCAATGGGTAGAAACTAATCAAGGAGAGAAGCAACCTAGAGCTAAGGAGAAATTTCCTGACAGTTAGAACAATTAATCAGTAGAACAACTAGCCTCCAGAAGTTGTGAATGCTCCAACACTGGAAGTTTTTAAGAAGATATTGGATAACCATTTGTCCAACCAAGTGGTGTAGGGTTTCCTGCCTAAGCAGGGGGTTGGACTAGAAGACCTCCAACTCTGTTATTCTGTTTAAAGCTCATTATAATTACTGTTCATGATCTTATATTCTTAACACAGCGGGCAAAAGTTTCTAATTTACATATAGATAAAAAGATAGTTTAGAAAACAAGATTGCAAAATGACAATTTTAAAAAGCTAGATGCATATTATTGAAAGACAGCTAATAACAGCTAATCAATAGATTATATACAGAAAACAAATGTATTACCTTTCTAGATTCCTAATAGCAAGAAAACATGTTCACCAGAAAAAGACTGATCACTGTTTATAAACCAAAAGTATAGTAATAAAGTAAACATAATATATAATGTCACTCCAAAAACTACATCATTTGTTATTATGTGTACCCCCATTTTGGAGCCATTTGCTTTGTATGGCTACAGGAAGAGAATGAGTACTGAGCTGTAGTTTCTTAACTTCTTTGGGGCAATGATTATGAAAACTGCCAGATAGACAGACAGGGACCTCAAAATGCTGGCTTTCCAAGCCATTTTATATGGCCTATAATGATACTTCATGGATGTTAAACAGCAAGAGCAGGGCAATGAATGCTCTACAAATGTGAATGTGGGGCTACAGGAAAAGGCCTAGAATAGAAGCAGTCTGGAAATAACAGCCTCACAACTTGTCTTAATACACCAGCCTAACATATTTTCTGGGCATAGGGAACGCTTATCAAACCCCCAAATCTCCTTGTGATGAGCAGCACCACCTGCTCTCACCCTCTCTACCATGCAAGAAGAAAGGCAACAAGCAAACAAAAGATATCGCTGCTAGGCAAAGAGAAGGAAAAACTCTGCCAGGCAAAAATAGAGATGTGAAGTGATAACAAATATGAAAAAGACTGAAGAGAAGCAAGACAAGAAAAAAAGCAGGGTCTGCACAGCTTTTAGTAGATGGATATATTATCTCACCCTATATATGAACTTGAAAATATATTACATATCAAACCAGTAATACAATTAAATATTGGTATTTGGGTGAACAAAAAAATACTGTGAGCTAAGTGACCAAATTGAAATATTTCTATTTTAAAAGTAGTTCTATTCTATCATAAGATAGTTTTTTTTACATTCATGAAATGTTGAATCTCACCCCACGCATGATTTAAAACATTAAATAGAAGTCAAGAATTACTTGAAATACTTAAGTTCTACTCACCAATACACCTTTAATCCAACCAAATTTGACAATCCCTTTACTATCAGCAGTATATGCTGCAGTGGCTTCTCCAGTAGGAGTTCCTTCTTCTCCATTTGCATAGCCATCTTCAAATAGCTCCTAAAACACAATAACAATCAGAAGCGAAAGGGAGGTTGCAAGAAAGTCTCTAATAAACCTCTTTAATGTTGATAATGTTGGAACCAACAAGGATTAAATGGCAGAACACTTTCTGACTAATATCAGAAAGCTTGGAATTTTTTTTTCTTTGTAGGAAAATAGTCTACCACTGTATGATAACATCTTTTGTATAAAGCTAGTGAAGCTTTATATGAAAGTTTATATGATTCATTTATTAAGTGAAATATGCCTGGCATGATGTACAAAATATATTTAAATGAATAACTTTCAAAAAAAGACTATAGAAACCATGGCAATTATATAAAGCATGTATTATATTACATACACAGATATTCCTTGCTAAATAACTGCCCTGTTTAGTGACTGTTCAAAGTTATGACAGCACTGAGAAAGGAACTTTATAGCCAGTCCTTGCACTTACAACTGTCAGTATGTTCCCAATGGCCACATGATAGAGATTCAGGCATTTCACAACTGGTGGGTATTTTATGACTCTCACAATATCCTGTGATCACATGATTGTCATTTGCACGCATCACAGCTGGCTTCTGACAAGTAGAGTCAATACGGAAACTGGCAATAAAACTGCAAATTTTGGTCACTGATATCTCCCTTACCAACCATGGGTGACTTGCTTAACAATTGTGATGGAAGTGAGGACTTAAGTTTTGTTGCTATCACATGATGACTTGCTTAATGATATCATTTAGTGACAGAGTTAACCACCATTTGTGGTGGTTAAGTGAGAACTATCTGTATACATAATTAATAGGTACTTTTACATTCACTCAAAAGGCTCAATGCTCCACACCAGACTTTCTAAATTTTGTTACCCTAGAAGAGCCTTTGAAATAATTTTCAGATCTCAAGGATCTCTGTATAAAAATCACAAAATATAATCTAAAAATTCACTTCTTGCTTATACAACACATGTCTACGTTTAAAATATCAGTAAAACAGCAGGCCAGGAGCTGACTCAGGTGAGTAAAAATTCCCGCATAAAGTAAAAAACAAAAAGAAACACCTTTTTTTTCCAATCATGGGCCCTCGCACAACCCCAAACAACTTGTCATGGAACCCCAGTTGAGAAAGGCTGCTGTAGATTTTAATGTTTAAAAAAAGCACAGAAACTGATTATGTTTAATGAAGGTAGTGCCTTAATCTCCATAATATCTATATGGATATTATAATAAATGAAACAGAAAAAAATAATCCTCAAAATGAGCTCTATTTTTTACCTCTATTTACTTCTTCACATTATGTATATTCTGCCTTTGTTATTTTTACAAATAATTCAAGGCCATGAACATATCAAGCACACCTTCCTCCTATTTTTTATGTATTCTATATATGTCCTATAATCATCACCATTTGTTACACTTCTGCCAATGATGGACAAGCTACTTTTTAAACCTATTATGAAAGAACTCTAAACTTTGTCTTTCAACCAGGTCTTGACAGTCCTTTCTACCTCTTCATTTGAGTCCAATGCATATCCACAAAAGTTTTCCTAAATTTGCGAAAGGGTGAAAGTTGCATGGTACAAAGTTTGAACTATATGATAGATGGAATATGGTTGCGAAATTCAATTTCACAAATAACTATTGGATGGCTTGTGAAATATGAGACCTAACACTTCCAGATTGCAATCCAAATTTCCTTACTTTGCTTTTAAACCATTGTAAGTATTGCAGTATAGTGCTTTAAATTAATAGTGAAATCTGTGTGAACAACACTATCTGCATCTCAAAAACTGTAACTACGAGTTTACCTGTCAAACACTAAAAGATAACCATGAGGTGTCCTGTATAACCCTATGTTTTGAATCCTTTGATCATATATGAGATTTTATAATAATATTCCCACGGACTGAGATTTTGTTCCTGGGACTTGTTTTGTTGGCCGTCACAATTTCTGTGAAGAAATTCCTTATATTCATTCTTGTAGTATGACAATATGCACTGTCTCTGACGTATTCTTGACATCACCTGGCAGGACAAAGTGCCAAATAGCGCAGTCTTGGAATGTGCTGGAATTTCTAGCATGTATACACTACTGAAACAGTGACGTCTACGCTGGCTTGGGCATGTCGTGAGAATGACTGATGGTCGGTTTCCGAAAGATCTCCTATATGGAGAATTAGTGCAGGGAAAGTGTTTCAGAGGAAGACCACAGCTGCGATATAAGGATATCTGCAAGAGGGACCTAAAGGCCCTGGGAATGGACATTAACTGGGAAACCTTGACCTCCGATCGTTCCGCTTGGAGGCTAAAGACGCAGCATGGCCTTCTCCAATTCGAAGAGACACATGCTCAGCAGGCTGAGGCAAAGAGGCAGTCCTGGAACCAGCAAAAACTGGGCGCTGGGCAGGGGACAGAATGTATCTGCCCTCAGTGTGGAAGGGATTGCCACTCTCGAATTGGCCCTTTTAGTCACACTAGATGCTGTTTTAGGACCTCTTTCCAGAGCACGATACCATAGTCTCTTGAGACTGAAGGATGTCAATGATGAGTATGACAATAATTGCTGGCAATTTTTGACCATTGATGTAGGAAAGACTTGATTTGCATTAATTTTTCAAAATCGAAGAACTTCAATAACATGACCCATGGATTCCTATGAAATGTCAAGCTTGACAGCAATTTATATCTGAATAAAGTTCATTAATCTTTTTCATATGAACTTGTCAATTTCTCTTACAAGTCATCCACATCATTCTCAATCACACAAATCATCACTATTTGGTTCACTGTTTTTATTTTTTTTGGGGGGAGGGGTTCAGCAATGCACAATACATCAAATCATCAACTTTACTAGCACTTTTAGTTGTTCCCCCCCCCCCAAAAAGACATTAAATCAGGGTGGATAAAAATCAATGATTTTTTTAAAAAAATCAAAAAATCAGATTTTTTTTTATTTAAATTGGATTTTTTTTATTTAAATTGGATTTTTTTGATTTTTATCGAATTTATTTTAATAAAAAACTTTTGGGGTAAAAATCTATTGTAAGATAGTTTTCTATTTAAGATACATAAATAATTTAGTTTATTCAGCATGAAATGGAGCTTAGTTATGTAGCATGAGGCTGTATATTCTGCAACACTGGGACTATTGGTGAGTCAACAGTGGGTCAAAGGAGTAGCAGAGATGACAGTTGCTCTTTAAAAATTATGATTTAAATCGAATTGATTTAAATCAAGCCTTTTTACTAGTGATTTAAATCATGATTTAAATTGTGATTTAAATCAACTCGATTTAAATCAAATCCACCCTGCATTAAATACCTGGGTTTTCCATCAAACACTGGCATACTGTAGGTTAAAGCGACTGAATGTTGGAAGCTTGAATTGATGTCAGGTTTTTTGTTATAGTTTTAAATGGTTTTTATATTGTTTTAATTCTTGATTGGCAGTTGCCCAGAATTTGGTATAAAGGGAGGCTATATAATTTTTTAAAAATAAATAAATAACCAATAATTTGACAGTTAACTTCATTAGGCTAAAATTCAATTACAAATTCCATCTGTTAAAAACTTGTAGCATCAAAGTCATTTACTTTTCATTAAACCTTCTGAAATCTAGTAATCCTCAGATAATGTAAGATTAATAGATTGAAGGATTCTTCAACACACTTTCTGGCAGAAGAAATGCCTTTACGCATGGAACCCTCCATGTTTTTTTCATATCCTAATCTGATTACCACACAGCATATTTATAATCAAAAGTATACAATAAATCAAATATGTTGTCTTGTAGGGAAATACAAGTAATCCAATGTAGTAGCTAAGAATACAAAGCAGAATAAATGATTATTTCAGCTATAAACCTGCTGTCTCCCCAGAAGAGTTTAAAGCAAACTATTTTAAGCTTTGTTCACACAATAACAGGTATTGGGTTCAAAGAAGACATAATGTTGTGCATTTATGAACACAGAGGTGGCAGTCCCAGTCTGGAAGCAGAGTCTAGAAGTGCATTATTACAATAATTGTGGGTGCTATTCTGTGCTGCTATTCTTAATATTCTATCAGTTTTTGGTGGCAGCTTCTTTGGCACTTGCATGAACAAGCTTGAGGTTTCTTTTTGGTCTCCAATTCACCATCCAGTTACTAACTAGACCTAAATGCTCATCCATTCTGATGATGTGTCTCATCCATTGCATCTGGACTCATATCCATATAGGAGAGAAAGGATAATTATAGTTCTGCAGACTTTCAACTTTGTGGAGATATGGACATTGTGATGATTAAACACTCTAGTATACAACTGCCCCAAAATCTGGCTGGCCTTACTGATCCTGGGGTCAACTTCTTTGTCCAAAGATGCATAGATCGAGATGATACTTCCCAGGTATTTGAAGCTGTTTAATTTGTCAGCTGGGTATATCTTCTATAGGGTTGGTATTTGACACAGGCTGGCAAAGTCTTCAGTCTTATTCAGGTTGATAGTCATGCTAAAGAGCATACCAGTATCTAAAATTTTATTTAACATCAATTGAAGATCTGTCTTTGTGCGCCAAGTGAACACAATCATAAGCAATCATTATTTTTGAATGTATGGAGGCTCTTTGTCCATGTGTTCAAGGGACAAAGGTCAGAGAGTTGTCCAATGGGTATCTGATATAACTCCCTCCTTCAGATCTTGGACAGCATAGGACAACATGCAAGCAAAGGACAGATTGAAAAGGACTGGGGCTGGTACCCAGCTTCACCCACAATGGAAATGGTAAATGAAGTTGACTTATCACCATTGTAAAGGACCTGTTCTGTCATTCTGATGTGGAGCTGAATCAACTTCAATCAATTTCTTTGGTCATCCATGATGTTTCAGGATGATCCAGAGAGTCTCCCTGTTTCCAGTGTCAAATGACTTTGTCAACTTGATGACAGGAGTAAAGAGGCTTGTTCTGCTCAATGAAATTCTCCTGGACTTGCCTCACAGTTAATATGTCTACTGTACTACTGGCCAAAAGCCACATTGTGCCTCTGGGAGGTTCTTTTCCAAAACAGTGACAAGTCTACTCAGAAGTGGGAGGGGGGGTGATCTTGCAATGGACAGCAGTGAGCTGCCTGTATAATTTCTGCAGTTTGATTAACTTCCCTTATTTATAGAGAGCTATGATGAGGGCATGACAGAAATCATCAGGTAACTCCTCCAGGAGCTAAAGGTCTTCCTTGAAACAATTATAAGGCATTTAGATGAACAGCTTTATAATCTCAACAGGAATACCATTTGCCCTGTTGCTTTATTTGAGTGTATCTGCAAGATCACTGTCTTGATCTCATCACTAGAGGGAGGAAGGTCTAGGGCATCCAAAATTGACAGCTGAGGAATCTGCTGTAAGACATCAGGATCAGTTGTGGATGGCCTATTGAGTAGGTTAGAAAACTGTTTAGCCTGGTGATTTTTTTTATTCTTCCTGATCTTTGATCAAGCTTAGCCCATCAGATGACAGCAGGGGGAAGCATCTTGATTTACAAGGGCCATAAATTGACTTTATGACGCTGAAGAATTTCAGTGGCAGTGTTCCACCTGCTCAGCTTTTCTCTGCTGCCACTCATCCTGCATTTCTGTAGTTGCTTAAACTTGCCTTTCTTTGACACAGGTGACAGTTCATTCTGCCTGTCTGTGTAGGCCTTTTTCTTAACCTGGAGTGTTGCTGAAACAGTCTCGTAATTTTCATCAAACCAGTCATTTTCAGTCCAAGTACACTTGTTACAATCAGCATAATGACATCTTTAAACTGCATCTATTCTTCAGAACAGTTTTCACAACCAGTAAATGTTAACACATTAAGCCATTCTACTCCTAATCCTGACTCTCACTAGTTTTATACAATATATTTCTATAAATATTATCTGTATCAAAATGTCGACCATTCTTCATCTGCCCAAATAACATAGATCAACTTTAAAATGTTCTAAGAAATGAGAAATTATATTTTATTCAAATTTTAATATAAAATGTTTCTGACAAGATCACATTCCATACAATACAGCAAAGCCAGAATGATTGCCAAAATGATTAATGCATCTGCTACTTGGAGATGCATTAGTAGTTTTGGCTGAACCTTCTTATAACATCAGCTGACTTGATATCATAAAGTACCTGAACTAGTACTATATGCATAACTAGTTTCAAAGAATCCTTGTCAAGGAACTCCTCACTTCAAGGTAATCCTCATTTTTATCTAAAAAGATATAAAGTAATGAAGAATCAATGTGACCAACTGAATTGGTGCATTTCAGCTTAGTTTAAGATTTCATTAGATATATTTCTTTGGATAACTACCTGACCCTCTTTTAACATTTTCTGTTGCTTACTTTTAATATTAATAGATAATTAGCCAGGTGATTAAGCAAGCTTTAAAGAGCCATTCAGCTAGCATTTCAGCTCTTGACCTGACAGTAATCCTCAAACATACATTTGCATGTAGTTCTATAGGGCAGGCTGCCCTCACACAACCAACATAACCACAACTCCAAAGTATTTCCTTAATACTGCAAGATTTCTTGATGAGAAAGCTATACAAATCTTTCACACAGCAAGATAATAAACATAACCACTTTCTAAGCAGGATGATTTACATTAACTTCAATTTTTAAACTAATAACCATTTATTTTCATTTATAGAGTATACTGCCCATCTTAAGGTTGCTTATACATGTGTAGCAATTTTTCTAATTGCTAAAAAGCAATCAACTTATACTTTTAATGGAAAATACTCATTTATCTAAAAATATCTGCTTAACCCGTTTCATTGCTTTCAAGACAATATCCTACTTCTTCCATAAATACACTCTATGTATTTAGATTCAAACTGCCATACTTAGAATATTCTTCCTGAAAAAATGGAACTCTAATTTAGTCAATACTCAAGGCCAATGGATTTTAATATGTCAACCCTAAGCTCTAAACCAACTCAATGAATTCTGAAGTTAACAGAGTTGCACTGTTACAGGAAAAAAAAACATTTATATTCTACTAATATAATTCTTCCATACTACACTAGGCACTAGATAAATTTTGGAGCAAGCTTTTATAATAGGTAGTATTCCTGTTCAACATTCATCATGCCAGATTTTCCCCCTATCAGCTACCATGTTTATATCTTTAAAAGGCTGTTAACACAATTGAAACCAGATTTCCATTGTATATTTACCTTATTGTTAACATTTAACATATTGCTTCTACCAACTATCTAATCTTTATACTAATTTATCAAACAGATTTTCAATAGCTTAGGTTCAATATGCAATTCTGTTTGGGAAATCTTAATTCTTTAATAAAACCAGAAATATTAACAATGGCTCATAACATAGACTTACCAAGCACAATTCTGTTTTAAATGCTAATATCATAAAACTGGTATGTACTTTTCAAAAAGACAGAGCTCAGAAAGTTATCAAAACTTTCAAATACAACATAAATAAGCACTAATAAAATTCATAATGAACTATAAACTCTTTAAATATGTTTCAGATCTACACATAGTTGAAGTACTTAAGCTGCTGAGTTTAAATTCCTTTCATCATCTTATAACAAATGTAGGTAATTCTGACCTATTGGGAAGATGCAACTTTAAAGCAGCCTTAAATTTAAAATATTAAATTATTTAGGTAAAAGCTAAAAAGTTGATATTCTGAACATAGCCTCTCAAACATAATTTACATATCTATAGACAGCTTATAAATCCATGAACATTGCAGTAAGTCGCCAGTGGACCGACAAAGAACTTGGCATCAGTAAATAATTGAAGCACACAGAAAACCAGAAAGCTAGGGGAGAATATTAATATGGATGTTTGATATAAAATAAGAGATAAAGAGATTTCTTCTGGACTATCTGAAGATGGCCTTTGGTTGTTGTTACATCATGTAGAGACTTTACACTGTGTTTCTCCAGCAACTACTTAACCCCATGTCCTAACCTAAAATGAACTAAGACATCTGGAAGGGGGAAATATTACCTTAGACCAGACAAGTACTGCTGTAGTGTTCCATTAACTTTTACAGACCTATAAAGTATACTGGCTCCACGTAAAAGATGCACAAACATGAGACAATATGTAACGTAAGGAAAGACAGAAAGACAGCAAATATATTTGCAATGCATTTTTACAAAGCCAAAGTCCATACAGAGAGAACATAGAAAACATAACTTTTTATAGATTCTAGGTAAAACTCATCTTTAGAAAAACACAGTATTTTTCTACTTCTATACTCTCAGCACGACACTGCATCAGTCTGTTGCCCCCCCTTTTTTTTAATCCCAAATGGGGTTACCAGATGTTCTTGACTTGCTCACCATCACTCACCTTGTCCAGCTCATCATGCAACTCTGCGAGGCTGGGTCGAATAAGTTTCTCTCCGAGACCAGCAGCGGTATGCTGATAATAGTCTATCCTTGGCACGGCATCGATGGTGTTGTGGCCGAAGGTGCGCAGATAGTACGTGTTCGTATGAGTGTCGTAATAGTAGTGATGGTGCCCTCCTGAGCCTCCCCCGGAATGTAGGCTCCCTTCGCTCAGAACCGTGTCACCACCATTCTGGAAGCTGACGCTGCAGCCTTCTGGGCCACCACCTCCAGGTTCACCACCAGAGCTGTCGTCTCCAGCAGAAGGGTCCACGAAATTCACCCGAAACCGGCCTTTTGCTTCCTCACTGCTTTTCTTATGCCCATCACCGGGGACTTCGGAGGTCCCTTCCATCGTCTTCGCCTCTTCTGCCACAGCCCCCCGACTCAAGTTTTCTGCCACCAGGTCCACCTGAAAGCGGCTCTGGCTGGGCGTGGGACCCAGAGGTCTGCACAGCCCATCTCCAGCAGCTGCAGAGGCAGGAGCCAAGGCGCTCCCGGGGTCCGACGAGGAGTCGCCTGTGCCAGCCGGCGCATCCCCGTCACTCGCCGGCAAAGGAGATACTTCCTCCGCGCCTGTGGATGCTGCTGCATCGGCGGCGGCTCCTCCTCCTCCTTCTCTCCCTGCAGCTTTGAGCTTCGGCGAGCCGGAGCGGGGCGGCGGGGTGGACGCGCGCGAAGGCTTCGCTTCCATGGCTTCTGCTTTTCCTCGGGCGGCGACAATGCGGGCCGGAACAGACCTCCTTGCGGCTCTGGCTTGTTCAATGAAGTCCCTTCGTTTCTGGCAAGCAAGCAAGCAAATAAACACAGTCGGCTGCCGCTCGGGGCGCTTTAAACTACCAAATGGCGCCCCGCCGCTGCCGGGCTCCGCTCCGCCGCCCTCGAGAGAAAGCAAGGCAACACGCTGCACTTCCTCGGCAGATAACCGCGCGGCCCGGCCCTGCCCCTCCCTCCCTGCCGGTCCCTCCGCCCCAGTCCTTCTAGCGCCGCCGCCGCACCAGGTGATGATGCACCGCAGCTGCTGGCCCCTCTCGCCCCTCTGCCTACCCGGGTCCCCCTCCTCGAAACCCGAGACAAGGGAAGATACGAAGGAGAGGTGGGGGTGGGAGTCTCCGTCCCTGTTACTCCCACCCGTCGCCTTGCTTCCCGCTTTCTCTTACCTCACGTCCCCACAGATAAGGAGCACCTTCGGTCCGTCTCCCGAAGTCTCAGGGGCGGCTGGAAGCAGCAACGCCACACGCTTCGTATCGTGGGCGCCAAGGCGACAGCGCTCCCTGTGGGACCGCGGAGGGGAAGAGGAAACCGGCTGACCGACCCTCCGCAGACCTACGCTTTCTCAGTCTGAATAAGCCGACGCGGTCTCGACACGTGTGTGTACGCTTTGGTGCTCGGGGCTGGCCGCTGCCCAGTCAGCCGCAAAGCTTCCGCTGGGCCCTCCGTTATCCCGCCCCCCCCCAACTCGGTTTCCCCCAAAGCGAGCGAAAGCCGGCGCCAAGGAGCGAAGGAGAGCGGGCCGGCGGCAGCCAATCGCCTAACAGCCGCGCGGCTCGGGGACGAGTCTTTAAAGCATCCGCTGCGAGGGGAGCGGGAGGCGGAGGCAAAGCCCGAGCAAGGGAGGGATCTGGCCCGGCGAGGGCGGAGCAGCTTTCGGGCGCTGCTTCTGGAGCTGACGGATGCTGGCCCGGTTTTGGCGTGTTTCGAGGTTAGAGCTTGTCCGCTGCGTTGCCGCCGGGAGCCTCAGGCTGGCTTAAAGCGCCTTTCGGAGAAAAGAGCGAGGCCGCGGTCCAGCGTGGCCCGCTTTCCCCCTGCAGGTCGACCCAGCCAGCAGCGTCCTTACTCGCGTCGTGTCAGGAAGGAGGGAGAGGAAGAAGGCATCCGCCCGGCGGGCTGCTTGCCTCCGCCTCCTTTCGACGGAGAAGAGCTTTAAGGCAGATGGCGGTTTATAAAACTGACGCTCGGCTCGAAGCGGGGATGGGCGGGCCTACGAAGCAAAGTGCTCCTCCGTGGGAGGACGGCTAGCTGGACGGCTAGCAAAGTTCCCCGACTCTTCCTTCTGCTGTGGAGGAAGGAAAAAAAAAAAAAACCAAAAAAGCAAGCTTCAAGATCTCGCGAGCAAGGCGTTCAGACGCGACTGAGGTTGCAAGAAGCCCCGGCAAGCTTTACGTTGAAGCGGGCGGTTTATAGAAGGAGGGAGCTATCTCCACATGCTCCGAGGGAATGCATGATCCCTTCGCAGGAAAAGCTGCTCAGGGCATCTCAATTGCTGAAAGATGTGTAATGCCTTTCATTGAGCCAAGCCTTGCCTTTTTTTTTTTTAATTTGATTTATATGCCGCCCTTCTCCGGAGACTCAGGGCGGCTTACAATGCGTTAAGCATTGCCTTCATACTTTTGCATATTTATACAAAGTCAGCTTATTGCCCCCACAAACTGGGTCCTCAATTTACCCACCTTAGAAAGGATGGAAGGCTGAGTTGACCTTGAGCCTGGTAAGAATTGAACTTGCAGTAATTGCAGGCAGCTGGATGTTAAATGCTGCCTTAGGAGGCATTAGCCTCCTACACCAGTCAGGCTCCGAGCAAAGCCCAAGCCTTCCTAGGATGTCGAAGATGTCCTACATTAGGAAAAGGAAAAAAAGAAAGAAAACACAGTCCCCACACAAAAACAGTCCACGCATGCTTATACAAACCAAAAATCTAATGTTTTTTTTATTGCTGTTTTTATTAGTTTTATCACAATTCTGAGAAGTTGGTGGCTGTTGCTGCACAGGAGTTAAATTGAGCCATCCGTATTCGTGTGATACATACTAGTGAATGCTTGCTTTGAATTGAGCATCCTCCAAAAATTCCCCCGAATCCCAAGGGTGCGCGAGGATTCCTGGGCAGGCTAAATGATGTGGAAATTATTCCCTCAAGGCCTGAGGTTTAGAAACAACTCCCATTCAAGGAAAAAGTGTAATAGCCTTGCGTCTACGAAGCTTCTGCTATGATGCTATTTTATGTTAAGGGCCCTGTTTTTGCCCTTTCAACCTAGTCAAGGAAGGTTAGCTGATGTCATGTGAATTCTGTAACCTATTTAGCTGAGGGGGTATCTCTAAATCAACCGTGTCACGTGAACATGGAAGGAAGCATTTACTCCGAGTTAACTCTTTTCCTGCTGAAATAGATAACACTTGGAGCAGCTCTACAAAACCGAGACTTTTCTAATCTGTCCCTACATGTAGCATACAAATAGTGGGAAACTGCTATGTCTTCCACCTGTCTCTGGCATCTTTCGTTGGACCATCATGAATTTTCAAACAATTTCGTCCTAGTAGAAAGGTAGGATCTTACATAAATAGCATTGTGGTCTAGCATCCTGGATGAAAGCATGGGAGTTGTTTCTAAACCTTAAAAGGAAATCTGAGGAATTGGAAGGAGATACTGAATGGGTTTGCATATCACATTGGGTCATAATCTGTTTTAATGTGTTACGTGAACCCAATTGTTTTAATACAATCAATGTGTGTACTCCTGAGGTTGAAGCCATGTCTGTAATAGATTACTTTCTTAGGTAAAATGGAGAACCAGTAGTGGAAATTTTGAGTAATTCGGAGAACCGGTAGTAAAAATTCTGACTGGCCCCGCCCCCATCTATTCTCTGCCTCCCAGGTCCCAGCTGATCGGGAGGAAATGGGGATTTTTCAGTAACCTTCCCCTGGAGTGGGGTGGGAATGGAGATTTTACAGTATCCTTCCCCTGCCACGCCCACTATGCCACGCCCACCAAACCACACCCACAGAACTGCTAGTAAAAAATTTTAAACCCACCACTGATACATATGTGTGTGTGAGACACACAACAAGTTTGACACCCGTGGTCTATGGTTTACACTCATGCAACTGATGTTAACTTGCAAATCCTGCAGCTAAAACAGCTGGATTAATTTTTGTATATTTTTAGTGGTATTTTTTTAATCTTTTTGGAGGACAGGAGATTCTTGTCTACTGCTTTGACCCCTTGCAGCAGCCCTTGAACATCATCTGAGTGGATTGCTTCTAATAAATGTTTTGACTTCCTTTGTTATTGTTTGGGGTTTTGTTTGTTTGTTTGTTTGCTTTGGTCATTTGTCACCCATTCAGTTTAGGAAGCGTCAAGGACTCCACAAATATTGGACAATTGAGGTGGATTCAAGGAAAGGTAACCAACTCTATGTACATATAAACAGTTTCAAAATAGCTTAGTTATACAAGACTGAATTGAACAAGTAATCGGGAAAAGGCCTCTATAACTTCCTTATTTTTTATTGCCAAATTGATAGGCACCTAATAATCCATAACTCTTATCAATTTGAATGTTTACCATAAAAGAAAAACAATTTGTTCTAGTAGAAACTTTGGCAAGAAGACTTGGCCTTGTAAGGACATTCAGATTGAAATTCATAAAATTTTCCCAAAAGCTGACTAAATTATAGATTTTAAAAGAAATCCAACATGTACCAGTTGTCCTGCATTTCTTAATATTTATACATCTGATGTTATGGCAAAAATGGGAAAATACTGCAAACAATATCTTTAACTGGTAAAAATACATTGTATATTTCTTCATATAGTCAATATTTCTTTTTAAAACGCTTATATAGAAAATATTGCATTCTTTGGACAGAGACTTTTTATTTAATGTGTAATCAGTATACTTTATTTACATAATTTTTCAGGGGCCTAAAGGTTGTGTTGATTTTGTTTTTTTGATTTTTCCAGGACATACGTGAAAAAGGGTAAAAGGAATATTTGCACAATTTATTTTGATTGGTATGTAGAACTAGAATGCCATCTGGAAACAACTTAATTCATATAACTCACACTTTTTGACAGATTTGAGATTTGATGGCAAAATCTGCTTTCTCATTGGAAAATGGTATTTAGAAAGCATATTGGCAGTTACTGATGAAGTTATAATAAATATAATAATAATGGTAAGACATGGTTTGCTTTATAAATCACAATGTGGATTTTTACAATAAACCAAAACCAAATAAAACAAGTTTTGTGAATCAGGTTTTATGCGTATGTAGTGAGGAAAGAACTGTGGGAATGTTACGCTTTGGGGTGTGAAATGTTGCTGTGTGGTCTATGTAATGTGTAACGTGCTGTCATATCAGTCATATAGCTGTATTTATTTGCAATGTATTGTGTCAATTTACCTGCATGCACATTTGTATATAATTCATTACTAATTGCATACTTTCATCTTTTCTTAATATTTATTCAGCTAATATAAATACCAAATGTTTTTTATATTATTCTAATGGTTCTTATTTTTATGCCAAGGCATTTCAGTAGCTTCTTCACTATCAGATCAAGGTTTAGGTTTGTATATAACAAAGATGCCTCAGCTCAGACTACAGAGTTGACAAGGGCATCACAATTCAAGAAACTCTTTGCCATTGTTGAAACGTCTAGCAATCATAAAGCTTGGATTGTTTCTGGCAATGCTAAGCTCCCTACAGACATGAAGTATCTTCCACCTTAGTAACAATATGAGCTGGCATAACTAATAACATGCCAGCATGAGACCCATTCAGCATCTGTTAGGACAATTTCACAAATTAAGTTTTGTTCTAAATTTGTTACATTTACATTACATTTATTTTACATTTTACATACTGTATTTGCTGAAATTTGGATTGGTACATTAATCTATGATCTCTGTAACTATTTACTATATTTTTGGAGTATAAAAAGCACTCCCCCCCCCCCAAAAAAAGTGGGTGGAAATATCTGTACGTGTTATACTCCAAATATTGCGGCGGGGGGAATGTGGTTGGTCTGGTGCCAATCAGTTGTTCTAGAACAGGCTGCGGTGGCGAATGGGCGGTGGCAAACAGGCCAGATGAATACCAGGCCAGATGGATGCTGGGAAGCAGAGGCAGATTTTTTTCCCTTTGGTTTCCTCCCCAAAAGCTTGGTGCGCCTTATAGTCCGGAGCGTCTTATAGTCCAAAAAATACAGTAATATATTGTCCCAAAGGTACTTTTTCAAAAGGCAACTGGATTTTGTTTTTCCTTGGAGATGTTTCGCCTCTCATCCAAGAACCTTGTTCACTTCAGAATGTCTTCAAGGAAAAACAAAGTCCAGTTGCCTTTTGAAAAAACACCTTTGGGAGAACCATCATCTGAATGACCGAGAATCTCCATAGACATTTAGCTATTTAACATAATATATAATCACACATGACATAATCGTATCTTTCATTGAAGATTTCTGAGCATGAAATATACCATTTATCTGAGAAGTCAGATCTGGAATAATAATATGGATTAAGTTAAAACACAACAGCAAGGAATAAAGAAGATGGAAAATATAAACCAGAATATTTGGACTAGAATCTAAGGAAGAGACAGAAATGTGAATAAGAGGACTGTGATTACGGCAGGGGTGAAATCCAGCAGGTTCTGACAGATTCTGGAGAACCGGTAGCGGAAACTTTGAGCAGTTTGGAGAACCGACAAATATCACCTCTGGCTGGTCCCAGAGTGGGGTGGGGATGGAGATTTTGCAGTATCCTTTCCCTGCCATGCCCACCAAGCCACGCCCATAAAACCGGTAGTAAAAAAAATTGGATTTCGCCACTGGATTACGGTAAGTGTTTTGCATTACAGTTTTATTGCTATCAGGATTTGAAATGAAAATAGAAACTTTCCAACAAAGTCGTAAGGCTTTTCTGTTGCTTCATATGTTCAAATTTATGGGAGAAACATAATGTTTATTATGAATCTATTCATTTTCTAAATAAAAATAAATAGATAAATCATTGGGAGAAAATCATCACTGGATAACTTTGAGTAATATTAAATATTTATGCAGAATTTTCCATTTTCAGTTGTTTCTTGCTAATATGGAAAACCCAGTATTTTTGATAGCAAGGAGGGAAAGATTGGACAGAAAGTATGTCTACCTGACAATGTATTTGTCTGCAAACCAATATGTACTGTATGTATGCATCTGAAATCACCGTCAGGTACATGCCTTTTTTAAAAGCTAATTTAAATCAAATTGAATTTAATATAAATGCAAATCTTTATAGTAATTCCTGTTTTGATTGCACTTATAGCACTTTTATTCTATAATATGGACAGTGACTAATTAGTATCCAAATCAAATTTAAAACAGCTGCTTATAAGAATGAGGGTTTTGGAAATAATTAAGCTTATTTAGGCCAGAGTTACGAAATTAATATTTTGTTATTGAAGTGTTTTACACCACAATTGTGATTGAATACTTAAGAATCATAGGTCACTGCAGATCTAAGACTACTGTGCTTAACATGGGGGAGAAGACATTACTGTATACCACAGTAGTTCTCAATCTTTTCTTCATCAGGGAATTACCTTTAAATACCTTTTGTGGCCACAGACCAAGATGATGAACCCCCAAGATTTAACTGACGATTTAAATCATAACATTTCTTCAAGCCTTCGCGGATCCCCAGGATGATACCACGGACCACAGGTTGAGAACAACTGGTATACAGTTGTAAAATAGGGATTGCCTTTATGAATGGATTCTTTTGTTTTGATTGATTGATTGATTTCTACTTGTTGATTAAATCTAGTTGGGATAGTGAATAGCTTTTTTTTTCAATTTTAAAACTTTTAAGTTGAATTGTGAACATTCCTAATTATGTCCGATCTCCTTTCAGATATTGATTTCCTGTCTTATTTCTTGCTATTTTCCAACTATAGTTTGCTATAACTGTTTCCTTTCATAAACTTCAAATTACATTTGTTAGGTGACATTAACTTTGATTTGTGGAACCAAAATCTGTGGCAAGATAGTGGGCCAACTCCTTCAAATGTTTACATTAAAAGAGACCATATGCAAATCATTTCAATATCCGGAAATAATTAGATTGATGAATTCTTTTCATGTAAGGCAATAAAACAAACTAAATCCTGATCCCCAATAATTATTTCTGTGGTTCAGGTTTTACAGCACATTTCTCTAAACCAGGCCATTGATTAGCATGGACAAAAGAACTTAAGATGCCTTGTAATAAGCAGTGGGAAAAAATGAGTGTAAAATTCAAATCAGTATTCTGTCTCAGGGCTCAGAGGTCCCCAAAGCTATTAGGTTAACCTCATGATAAAAAAATAATAACAATCTGGAAATAGAAATTAGGCTAAGGTAATAAAAGAGAAAGGAAGATATACTTAATTTCATTATCTCCCATACCCAATAGGCTATTTAGGCACTATACCTGAATGCATCCTACTAGGCTATGTTAAGGTTTGGCTGTATCATAGCGTTGTGCATGAATGTAGTCTCTGTCTTGGACTGGGAATGGGACTAGCATGCCTACGTCATAATCATTATTACAGATAAACACATTTTCAGGCTCACCTCAAATGTAGCGAGAGTTTTTGCCCTAAGTCAGCTCAGTTATGAGCACAGAAATCAAATTAAAAATTGGATTGTGACTTTTGCATCTTAAAATCAACAAGCATTTTGAATATCAATGAGCATCTCTAAATATTTTAAGTATTGAACTCAGTGACATTGGCCACCCAATTTTATGCTTTTTTGAAGATAATTCAAGTAAGGATAATAGGGTTCCCTTTTGTGTAAATGTGAATAAGAATGAAACCTTCAAAGCAGAGATGAAGTCCACTTACCTTCGCTACCGGTTGGCAAATGTGAATGTGTGCATGCGTGAAGGGTCAAAAACTGGACGTGATGACGTCCGGGTGGGTGGGTGGAGTATCCCACCACTGGCGCTAGCGGTTCGCCCAAGCTGGGTTGAACCGGCTGAATTTCACCACTGCTTCAGAGTCAATAGATTTGGTCATATTATGCCACTTTTGCATTACATAAAGTAAGAATTTACAACAAACCATGTATTTAGGTCATGTTCAAAATTTGAATTTCTTTTCATAAAACTTTTATGTCATGAGAAAATAGTGTGCCACTTTATATAAAAATAATTCCAATCTTATATTTTCCATTCAAATGTTTACTCTGCTTTTATGACTTATTTCTCTCTTTTTTTTTTTTTTTAATTTGATTTATATGCCACCCTTCTCCGGAGACTCAGGGCGGCTTACAATGCTTTAACAATTAGCATTTTACAATGCTAATTGTTGCACAATTAGTGTACATGGATGGGCACTGAACTGTCATTGTCTCAATGTGAGAAACGGGCCTGCTTTACAAATTGCTATGTTTCTTCTTGAATAATGGATAAATTATTAATGGAACACATTTGTATAATACAACACAATTTTATTGTTTTTCTATAGTGATGTAGACTTCTGAAATTTTGCCAGGCAAATTCCATGTTTAATCCTTTCTGGCCAAACAGTTCAAAGCAATTTGCACTCCTTGTTTAATTCAGAGGCCCAAAAGTTCTTTTCAGTGTGCTGATGTGATATTTATAATTACTACTGTGTCTTCTGCTTTGCAGTCTATGCTGAAGTTTTGAGTCAGGAACACAATTATCAAATAAAGACTGTTCTTTAAAATATCTTTGTAGAACTTGATGTTTATAGTTTATATCTTATATTTTCTCATAT
Source organism: Pituophis catenifer annectens (assembly GCF_029215685.1). Taxonomy (NCBI): domain Eukaryota; kingdom Metazoa; phylum Chordata; class Lepidosauria; order Squamata; family Colubridae; genus Pituophis; species Pituophis catenifer. The sequence goes on from NW_027256882.1 coordinate 239,705,766, forward strand.
CAGATATTCCTTGCAAGCTTAATTATTAATGCTTAGATGGGTGCAACTATTTTTGTCATGCATTAATCAGGAATCCCAAGAACCTAAGATTGGTCTATGAGTTTGTAAACTGGCATCTAACTTGAAGAAATAATGATAGCTTTATAAAATTGAAAAACTTGTAATTTATAGAAGTCTCCTGTCCTAGAAAATAAGGAAATATCTATTCTCAAAACTTATGCTACTAAATGATATAAAATCTACAAACTTACTGCACCTTTTGGGGAAAACTTGCTTCCAAGAATGTTAAGCCTCTGTTTCCTCCTTACTTGCATCCAAAGTAAATGTCAAAACTTGGATGGAATATCTGGTAAAACTATAGCCATAAACCTATTTGTTGAGATTAATAGAAGAATTATAATGTAAATCCAGCCATGAAGATAGTCCTGAATGCATTCATGACAGTGTTCCAAGTATTTACTTAAAACTTAACCACCTTAGATTCTGGGAATTTAATAACACCACATTGAGTTGGGGACTGGTCAGTGGTGGGATTCAGCCAGTTCTCCCCGGATTGTGTGAACTAGTAGCAGCGACTGCGGGAGGCTCCACCAACCGCCTGGACATAATGCACAACTACTGTGCATGCACAGAAGGCCGTGCACATGCGTAGAGGTGGCACATGCTCTCACATTTGCAAACAGGTAGGAAAGGTAAGTGAATCCCACCTCTAGGGCAGGTTATGTTATGGAGTTTTGATCAATATAAACTACATTTTTACAAAATGTAAAACAAAAATCTAGAATATGCGTTGAACGGATGTAATCTGCAGCTATTGCCAAGAATCCAAGCTATGCCACATAAATATTAAAAGTCCCCATTCTGTGGTTTGTCTCTGAAGATATTTCAGAGAATACACCAGAATTTTCCACCTCGGTATTTATATTCTTTCTCTTTCTCTTCAGTACTGAACTGCTTAATTTTCAATTACAGGAAATACAAGGGGAAAATCTGAATAAATATCAAAACTAGTTAATTAAGTTTTTCCATGGGGAGACAATAATAAGGCAGAATCTAAACAGGATACAGCAGTGGTTCTCAACCTGTGGTCTGCATATCGTCACAGAGGATCCATGGAGGCTTGAAGAAATGTTATGATTTGAATCTCGAGTTAAGTCTTGGTAGTCTGTGGCCATAGTCCATTACCACAAAAGGTTATTTAAAGGGGGTTCATGGTGAAGAAAAGGTTGAGAAATACTGGGTTACAGAATTACAAAACATATAATAACCTAATATTATCTACCAAACAGAACCCCTTAGACTCTATCCCCAAAAGCTGGAGAATACCGACAGAATATCACTGCCTCATTTCAAAAAGACGAAGAAATATGTGAGTCTTATTGGAGAATGTCAGAGGCCTGGCAGACTATCATTGGATTCTAGCTATGTCCGATTCTGTAAATCCCTGGGTACCTGCAGCGAAAGGTGAACCTGAAGGTATGTAGGGAAAGGGTTTCTTATTACTTTCAACCCTTATCTCACATACTCATATAACTGGTGTTAATGTTTTTATCTTTTGCATAACTTCTGAAGACATGGCGGCAGATAAGAATTGTAATAACCTTGAACAATGCTAAATATTGTGCTTCGTGCTGACATTTTTCATATGCATTAACACAGTTTTTATTAATCCTATCCTTGAGTTAAACCTGCTGGGTGTGGAGAAGATTGCTACAAAATTCCATTATGTTGGTAAAGTCTGAATAAATCTTGGCATAGCATCAGTAATCGGCAACTTGGCCTGTGAATGACAGAAATCAGTAGTGCAAGGAGTAAAATTAAGTATTGCAGAAGAATTGTGGTGCATAAGTGGAATCCTATGCTTTCTCAAAAATTGTCTCCATAGAGATATACTATCACAATCTCATATCTTTCATTATAGGATACCACGTGGGGATGGTAAAACCCATGCTTGCATAGAAATGGGGTTCATAAAAAATGCAGGGTAGGGTAGATAAAAATAGATTTTTTTTTGAAAAAATAAAAAATAGGATTTTTTTAAAATTGGATTTTTTAAATTTTTTATCAAATTTATTTTAATAAAATGCTTTTGGAGTAAAAATCTATCTAAAGATAATTTTCTATTTAAAATACCGTATTTTTTGCTCCATAAGATGCACCTGACCATAAGACGCACTTAGGTTTAGAAGAAGAGGAAAACAAAACCAAAAAAATCAGGCAGAGCCTGAGAGGAACACAGATAGGTGCCCTTTCATGTATCAGCTCTGCCTATCGAATCCTGCACTGAGGAAAAGAGACAGAAGAGGCAGGGTTCAGCACTGTAAAAGGACCTCGCCACCGCAGCCTGGTTGCTATTCACCAAAGATGGCACAGATATTTCCATCCATTTTGGGGGGGGGGGGGCGGAGGAAGTGGGTCTTATGGAGCGAAAAATATGGTACATTAATAATTTACTTTATTCAGCATGAAATGGAGCTTAGTTATGTAGTATGAGGCTATATATTTTGCAATATTTACATTTTTGGTAAACTCATTCAATGAATTCAAGCTCTGCAAGCTGAGATAACATGCAGTACATTGATGCATTCACACAATTTCACGGTAACCATGAGATAGATCATAAAATAAAGTTTAGGAATATTCCTTCACTCCCTTGTTTTGCAAATCTATGTACACTACAAACTGTATGATTGTTTGAAGGGAAATGCATCTGTACCACCAGGCTCTTAAGTGTGAGAAGGAAGGGCAAGCAGTAAAAATGAAAGTGAAACCTTCTAAGCAGCTTATAAATATAATATTAAAGAGCACCTGTCATTTCAGATCCATCATGGCAGCACCTGTTAGCGAGCATCCATTCACCTGCTACCTGCCACATCCCTCACTTTGTTGTGTCATTGCCGCATTACCAGCTGTCCCATTAGAGGGAATGGGACTGTCGGTGAGTCAACAATGGATCAGAGGAGGAGCCGCTGCAGGACAGAGATGACAGTTGCTCTTTAAAAATTATTATTTAAATCAAATCCACCCTGATGCAGGGGTTGAATTTCCATTTATTCTAGGGTTGAAGCAATACAATACTTAAGTTCATATTGTTCTTTTGTCAAAAGGGCATAGATGGAGTTGAATTTGTAGCATCTTAATCTACTGAGCCTTTCCTACTGAATCTCTCTCAAGTCCAGGTACTTGAAGTTAAAAATATCAGTTATCTGTCTCTGCTTTCCCACTATGGGCTTAGCTATGTTAGATAAGATGATAAGGGCAGCAAGTGGATTCTTTGGATAAACATAGAGAGCTTAACATTGACATATGATTTCCATTTATGCTTAAGTAGAATTATCATGAGCAACAGTATCATAAAAGATGGATGATGATTGCAATGATTATCATTGCTCATTTCTTGAAAGCAGCTAATAACCCCATTGTATATTTTGGTTCACTGGCAGTCATTACGGTACTTTTTGACCATAGAGTTCACATTCTTAAAAGTAATAATGACGACATGCAAGGCAGCATTTGATAGTTGCAAAAGACAAAATATTTATTATATTCTATAGTGGAGTTTGCATAGAAATCATTATAGCTGTTACTATAAAAATACAAAAGCAATTAAATAAAGCATGGTAAAAGAAAAATATATAACTCTAGTAATAAATAACTATAATTAGGGCTTATTATTATCATTATAACTCTGATTCATATATTCAGTACCACAGAAACATGAAAATATTAGGAATAAGGAGTTTGATTGGATATTGCTGATTCCCCAGAACATGGAGAAGAGCAGGCATTTTGTATGTATTCTCTGCTCCCCGGTGATGACATTGCATCTTCAGTATCCTCTGTGTGTGTTTGTGTGTTTTAAATGAGTGAAGATAGATAGTATACACATTTGTTTCTTCTATGTTAGCTCTATGAAGCTAATGCCCAGTACAGTCCAAACCTTACCCTTCCTCCTTCCTTTCTTCCTTTCCTCTAAAACTTTGTATTCTGAAAAATGAAGTGATTATTACATAAGAACTAATCAGGGAGATTTAAATGTAGGCCTTCTTGATTCAAATTACTATCTCACATTATTTTTCAACTGGTACCTCTTAATCTTCTATTTATAGATTCTTCCTATAATAAAGTTATAGATGCTTCTCCTGTTTTAATGAATGCAAATTGGCTTCCATTCAAAACAGTGTCAACTCTAGCTTGTAAAGCTATAAAATATTGGTATCAGAAGGAAACCCCATAATGTCAACTATCTATTTAGATTGAATTTTGGACCTATACAACTGACATCTAATACCTTCACCTTTTCTTACTGAAGTTCTGATTTCTATGCAAAAATATTAAAGTGCCAAACAAACTTATTTATTATTTTGTGAGGTGAAAACAGTTCTGTATCTCTACAGTATACTTCCTGCATTTTCCTTGAAATATAACCTGTGTTTTAAATAAACCTCAAATGTTTACTTCTGTACTTCTCACTTAAATCAGCACACAGTAATGTTCCTTAAATTTGCTTGGCTAGCGAGCAGGAACAGCATGTTCTTAGTTTTAAGTCATCAACACTGGATCTCTTTCTTACTCCTCCCTTTGGTAAGATTTTCTCTGGTCCCTCTTTCAGGTATAAGATGAAATCTATTTTCCTATAAGGACAGTTTGGATTTGAAATCAAGTTGTTTTGTTTGGCATTTAAGATAATTTCATAACTGCAAAAACACTTAGCAACTTTCAGTTGACAAAAGATCCTTTAATAGCATTGTAAACATATTTAATGTATATATGCATGTCAGAACTAGGAGACAGATGTGATTCTATTCAATAGCAATCACGATGTGAGAGGTAGTGGTTAATTCAAAACTCTTATTTTGTAAAATAAAAAAGATTTATCAACTCTTAGGTCTATAGGAATATAAATGTCATAACCCTCAGGTTACTTAGCCTTCCAATAGATCCATTTTGCATTGTCAGACATTAGGATTGCTGGAAGTTATTGTTCAATGCTGCCCTGAAAGCCGCAGGTTATGCACTTCTGTTTCAGAGATTTGACAAAATGTTGTACACCTATCTTAGAAGTTGATGTAAACAACCAGTTGCTGAATAGGTAGCACTAGATTCTGGCAATCAGATTTAGTAAACACAACTGTTTTCTGAAAACAAGTACTTCAGAATTGGAATGATGGAGGACATATATCTTATAACTTGTGTTGATTAATTTCTCTAAAATTTATAAACCGAAGTCTTGCACATTTCCTTACTGGACTGAGATTCATGCTATTTTTGATTCTGAGAATTCTCAAAAACAAAAAACTCCCTTTCACAGTTTTCAGTCTGCCAGTTCCTCTTCCCCCCCCCCCAAATGCCACAGAGGTAAAACTGCAATCAGCCTTATAAATTAAATCCATAATATAAAATTTGGCAGTTTGATTAGGGTTGGCACTCATGGACAAAATGGTACATGAGACATGCCTAAATTAAGTTTTGGTGAACTCACAGGAGATGTAGCTTCAGTCAGAAATAGCAGATTTCAAGCTTGTGCAATCTACTTCTCTTTTTTAAAAATAAGCTATATACTTGTCCTGTGAAAAACTGGTATAAAAAGGTATACTTGGAAATGAAGAATTCTGAGCCCAGAAATTTTACAGCTGAACAGAATTCAATCTTCCATACAAAAACACACCTTTGATTTGCTGCCTGAACTTTCCTCAATTCAGAATGGATTAGCATGAATAACTGCATAAATGTACAACTGTTGTACAGAACTGCAACTGTACAACGTAGGAATCAGAACTTTTTTCTGATCTTTATAGATTCAAAAGTTTTTCTACATCTGTTTTGATTTTGCTGTGTATCTTATTTAACATTTCTAGAATCATCAAATAGGAGAATTTAGGGCATGGACCAAATACACAAGTTTTATGCTGAATGAGGCAATGTTATAAACATGGTCCAGTTATCTTGAAAAAAGAGGGAACTTGTTACAGTAAGAAACAGTTTCACTGAGGCAATAGTGTTCAGTAGTGGCTGGCAACTTACAATTTTTGATTTTCTTCTCTTATTATCTATGGCATTTTAGAGGAAAAGAAAGCTCTTAACATAGAGATTCTCAGTAGTAGCCCAGATTAATCCAACATATGTTCAAGACAACATATTGGAAAAGGCCACCACAAAGACCTTTACTAATTCTTTATTATGCAGAGAAGCTAAAGATTAAATAATTACATTTGTGTATCATGAACACTGTAATCTAATGTTTATCTAATAGGACAATGGGTCTTCACATAAATATGCTGTTTCTTCAAAATAATTATCTATTCATTGAACATTTTATCATCCAAAATATGCTTTACTTTTCACAATAGGGCCAATCCTAGAAGTTTGAGTCACAGACAATGCGAATAACAAAGATAAACAATCTTAAAATCGTTCCAATTTTATTACTGGTAAAATTTACTGTTAGTAACTTTCATGTGTGCATATATTTGCATTTTACTTGTCAACTGTCTAGTTGTTGATGAAGAATGCCAGAAAGAGAAAGCTCCAATATTATTTGTTTTGATTATGTCACTGATTTTTAGTGGAGGGTTGATGATTTGTTATGGTATATAGATTCATTAATTTGGGTATGTTCTAGATATTGAGAACTCTCAGTCTTCTGGTTTTTAAATATTTCTGATTAAAATTGTAAAATGTTCAGTTCAGCATGTTGACTGGTTTCTGTTTTGTTTGTTTATTTGCAGAAAAAAATAACCTGCCTTAGATTAAGCCTTTGAGGATAAACAGCTTTTTTATAATTTATCTTTTTCATTTCCATGTACTACAATTATAGTAACCAACATTCTTCATATCATTTCATATGAGGGAACTTTGCAAGCAAACAGCAACAGAGTATTATTGCCTTCATACTCCCAAAAGTATTGTTCTGACCATTGCTGAAAAGAGAATAAGGTAGACCTTGAACCAAATTAAATAAAGTTATTCCTTTATCCCTAGCACTATTCTGAAACAAAATATATACCCTGAGTTGGTAAGAGGTTTTTTTATTAGCTATCATATTAATATAATCATACTGTATATATAAGATTAAAATGAATTTTATATATACACATAAATTATTAGGAGACTTTGGCTAGAATTGCATGTACAAAAAAAGTATTCAGAAGTGTCATTAAAAAAACCCCATCAGCCTATATTGCCACGTTTAAACACTTGATTTCAATATGGCCTATTCCAACCAGGTAAAATAGTTAGTTGAGGTAACAGGTTACATGTTTCTATTGATCTGCCTCTCAACTTTCTTTTTCCTAATGAGGTTCTGTCTAGCATGGTCACCAGCAGATTTGTTTGTTTATGGTCATTTTGCTTGTTTAGAGGTAGTAGTTTGGACTTGCAGTTACTGTAAGTATTACACAAACAGACCTGTCCTTAAAAAAATTCTGGCATTCTGATCAATTTAACTTGGGGAAGAAATTAGGTTCTACCAGTCATTTCTTGCTAATTCTATATCTAATAATACAAGTTTTTAACTGCTTCTGCTGACAAGAGGTTTCACATAGCCATAGTCCCTACTGTTTTTATTATTTTAGAGGTAGGTGGCATCATTTTGCCTACTCCAACTCGATGTTTCATACCATAGTGCACAGGATACTTCAGCAGCTGTTGATTACCTACAAGCTCTGTATGGTTTTTATCAGTTTGGGATATATGGGAACATATTTAAATTAACAAGATTCAGATTTTCCCTTTTCCTTTTAGACTTTCCTGGTCTATTAGTATGTCCTGAAAGTCTGGCATTCTTCCCTTCCCTTCGTCTCATCCTATATCCTATATCTCTCAGCTGACATGTCAGTGGGACATAGGAAATTACAGGATAAAGAAGGTGGAAGTAGTGGGATATGAGCTTGCTTTCCTTGATTTCATATTCTTCTCCATCCATAACCTGTTAGATAGGATATTTTTAAACATAGGAGTATACTTTTTCTGGAAAACCAGAATGTCTGTCTCAAAAAAGAAAGTTCTATCTGACAAGTCCGGGACGAATGAGGAATCGGAATAAAGCTAAAAGGAATTCTGTCAGTGCACCTGTGAGCTCATGCAAATACATAAAAAGTTTTTTCTGAACCCAATTAAGTCACCACTACTGATTTGAAGTTCAATGACTGCACATAATGCCTAGAGTCTCTCACCCCACCCCATCTGTTATGGAGAGCAGTTGGTAGCTATCTTTTTCTCTCAGGTAGATGTTGCTAGGTAGAAGGGAAAAAGAATCCATGGAAATCCCCAATTGCTGACCTGAAATAGTCTCACATTAAATTTGCAACTATTCACCAGCCTTGCCACGGAGGCACATACAGTAAAAGCTTAGATTGGAAGCAGTGCGACTGATGGCCAGAGATCTTCCTGCCAAGTTACAGATGTGAGAATGCTTGTTAAAACAAGGAACTGCCTTCAGTTCGGTATTTTAGTTGTGTATGAGGCATAGATATTGAGATATTTCTCTCTCTTTTTTTTCTTGAGAGGGACCATTTCTCTTCCCAACCTCTCAATGAAGTGGGGCAGCTAATACTGAAAAGAAAGCACTCATGGAAAAAAACAAAACTGAGAGTTGTACTACTGTATATTTGCTTAAATACTTTCTTTTTTATTGCTGCTATTTTGGTTTTTGTTTATTAGAGAAGTCCTTTTTGCAATTTGATATTGCAAATTTGAAAATCGAAAATAAACCCTCTGGCTAAATTCACATATTCCAATAAAGCAAGATTTTATTGCTTTGTTTCACTTGCTGCAATTGGTTGAATTCATATGTGAGACTATAGATTGAACCCAGCCATAAACTGTGGTTTACCAATTCACAGTAACAAAATTCACACCAAGCTAAGCCAAAATCAAACAAAAACATGACTCAGTGTGATATCTGAATCAGGTCACTGAACCTTTAATGCGTCAACCAGAGAACTGGGATTATCATTTTTTTCTAATGATTTCAACAGAAAATCTGATTATTTCTAATGTGCATGAAATTCAATATGTCTCAGAAGTACTTTGTGCTTTCTGCTACACAATAAAAAGCTTTTGCTATGTAAAACTAAAGAACAAAATCAGTTTATATAATTATACAAAGTGAACAAAATGATAAAATAAGGGGAAAAAAAGATTGAGAGACAAATATTAGGTTAGTAAAACAAGAATCTATGTCCATTTGCTTATAGAATCATATATGCCTGAAAAGAATGCTAAGGTACAAATGGCACAATTACTAAAACTAACCTTACAATTAGAGTAACAATTGGCTTGGTCGCCTGGGAAGGCTACTATGCTTAGACTGGTTTGGAAAGAAATAAGATTCTTTTGTGATTATTTTGAAAGAAATAAGAGTCTCTTAGATGAGTGACATCTTCATAAAATTAGGGTCCAGAGCTAGGGATATATCTATTACATTCTTACAGTATTTGCCACCCTTTATTTTGTATCTTCTAAATGTAATGCAAGCTATCCTTGAGGAAAAAATCAGGTTAGACATCAGAAACATTTCAGGTCCTTGAACCAAAATGTATGGTAATATTTACTGTTTTCCTTAGAGCAGCTACCATTTACATCTTGATCCTGAATTTTTTGTGTCAGATTTAAAGTGAAGGAATACCATTTTTTAAAATCAACCTTGTAGCTATGTGTAGTATATTTTAATGGAACAGGTTTTAATGGTACTAATAAACATGAGTTATTTAATGTAAATGTTTACTTCTGTACTCAGTACATTTTTTTTCGAGGGTGTTCTTGAGAAACAGGATAAGCCACCTCAAGAGGGCATTTCCTAGTTAAACAGAGAAGCTAAATAGGATTTTTTTTTTCATGCTGCTTGTTTGCTGCCTTCAGGTTTCCATTTTACATTAGACTGTCTCAGTCCAGAAGCAAGAATTACCTGGCTGTCAGATTCAGAGATAATGCTAAATCATAGTTTAGTATTATAGGTTCAAACTGGCCAATCATCTGTCTTCTCTTTCCTGCTCTTGTGACTGCAAAACAAACAAACTAATTAAAAGTGTCTATTTCTGTTTTTAATTGTGGTTTGTGACTGTGATAAGTGTGTGGCAGTGGGTGGGTGTGTGATAGATGCTGCCATACATACTGTAATAAATAGAAGAGGGAATAAAGGATCCCACTCTTCTCCTCAACATGTCTCTGGGGAGGGGATCACTTTTCATGACTGTCATTATTTTCCTAGGCTGTGTGTGGGGGAATTTGATAATGTCAGGTATGCCTCCTTTCACAATTCAAGAAAGAAAAACCCCAACTCCATTTTCATAGAGAAAGGTACTTTTACTGAGTATGAACTGAATGCAACCAAAGAAAAGCAAGGTCTGAGGAAATAGGAGTGAAAATCACATATAATGTCTTAATTATATGTGATTTTAATTTGTTAATGGGTTTTAATTCGCACTGTTTTAATTCGGGCCAAAGTATATAATTCTTTTAATTAATTTTAAATTTTGTATTGTTATGTATTTTAGTTTTGGCTGTGCACCGCCCTGAGTCCACTAGGAGAAGGGCGGTATATAAATTGAATAAATAAATAAATAAATAATAAATATAGTAAACATCCCCAAAACCTCTCCCCCAAGGGTCCAGTCAGGATTAACCAATTCACATCCCCCCAAGGTGTCATGTGGGGTGCAGCTTCAGATGGCTCCATCCCTCTGGTATGCCAGGACGGTTGACCTTTACTGGTTATCAGCATGCCTTCCAGCTGCAGAGAAAACTTTCTCCAATTCACTCCCTGTTACGAGACATCGCCACCAATTCACCTCCCCCCTTCCAATTACCCAGACAGCTCCCACCTCCCCCCGTTACAATGGCAGCCATAGCAAGCAAGCAATATAGAAGCGGAGGCTGACAGATAGTACGTAGTAGTCTCAGTAGCATTTTTTCCTACACCAGAATGTTACATATAGTCTCTCCTTCACAACTGTCAGAAATAAGTTTTTTTTTTAAAACCTCCTTGGAACTCTGGACCAACTGGATCTGTCTTCACTTGTATCTAAGCCACACGGGTTCAATTTTAGCCTATTTTCCCTTAGCATTTGCTTTTAATAGTACTTTTTCTGATATTGTGCTTGTAATCTAATCCATGGTCCTTTAAATATTCAGTTTTCACTTCTATTGCTTTTGGTGATCAGTGGCTCAGTTTTTGGATTCAACTCTTTAATGATGGAAAAGAATGATGCAGCAACATCTGGAGGGCCAAGTAATGCCCACTTCCAGTCCCAAAGACACAATTTTAGGAATATCTGATAGCAGTTGCCTTTCTGAAGTTTCCTGTATTCTAGGAATAGACATCCTGGATTATATCCTCAAATTCCAGGATCCCCCTAAATCAGGAGTATGAACTCTTTGGCAATTTAAACAAACACAGAATATCCAAGAAATAACTGTTTCCCTCAATCTTATGCTTTGACCACAAGAAGGTAGCAAAGTAATAAAAGTCTTAATCACTTCTGTTCTCCAAGATTATCTGGAGATATTTGTAGATCAGATACAGTCGCCCAAAACTGCATAAACTCTGAGATTACAGTTGTCTACTCCTATGTTGGAATGATAGCCAAAGATGATTACCTGTAGTCAGCCAGTGCCGTTTCCCAGTGGTTGGAAATATTCTGTCTGTTATAGAAGTATCTAAGCATTTTTACACAGCTTCTTCCAACCTTTCAAGGTTAATCAGATCAGAAAACAGACAGACTCTTCAAAAAGTCTGCAACTACATTTTATTGAGATAAACTATTGTAACAGAACCTTGCAAGACTTATTGCATTTTTCCATCCCTGCCTTTTCCACCTCAAGGAGTCAGGGAGAAGTCTGTCTGAATCTCTTCCTAACCTTGTCCCTGTTTCCCAGGCTTATGTTTTTGCATATGCTGTTGTAACTGTCTCTGAATTGTTTTTCCAAGGTCATCTCTGACTCCCTATACCTGATCAGTGAGGTTATGTTCAGAAAATGTTGATTACTGATTTTAGAGATTAATCCACCAGATTCCTTAGTCTCTTTCATGCAAGGATTACAAGAGGAATGCATTAATCACATGATTATCAAGAAGCAAGTCTATGATCTAGTTTTAAGGTTGAAATGAGTATCTTCACTGAAAAATCTTGTGCATTTATTTATACATCAGCTGTCAGCTTGAATTTCTGCAACTACAGAGACATTTTAAATGGTGATACTTCCTTCCACGCATGAGATGTACTGAGTGGGATACAGTAACTCCCACCCTCTTCATTTAAAGAAAAAAACATATCTGGCTTGTCTGGTTTTGTGTATGTGATGGCCATTGCATATGACGTCTCTTACAAGTAAAGGCTAATTCATCAAATGGGTGATGAAAGAACACCCACATCTTCTATTCAGTTGCCTTTGTGGTTTGGCTTGGCTCCAGATGGAATATGTACAATAACAGGTGGCCTTCGTAGTCCGGGTTTCAGGTAGATGGCAATCATCACAATATCCTGTTTTCAACTTTCCTTAGCATTTATTTATTTATTTATTTATTTATTTATTTATTTATTTATTTATTTATTTAGCCTGTTACACTGTGGCTTATTAACATCTTTCAGCAGTTTGTAATAAAAAGATAAAAAGTAAAATCTAAACTTAGACACTAGTTCAAAAAAGTATTTGAAAGATCTTTTAAAAAGTTAAAGTGAGGGCTTTCCATTCATTGGAGCAAATTTCAGAAAACCTGGCCCTGAGTAATCATAAGAGACCATGGCAGCTATAAGCAAACCTCTTCAAACAATCTCATTTGAAGCCAGGGATTTTAACATAATGTCAGAAACTACAATCCAAGTTCTAGCTTCCAATCAGTCACTGAAATATAGGAACTTTTCACTTTTGATGGAAGTGAATCAATTACTGGTCCAATTCCCTCCCATTTTTAGAGTTTTGTTTTAATTTTGGAGACGTGTTGATGAAAGTGACATAGATAGGTCTGTTTGCGAACATGTGTACTATAAGATTAAGGTTATAATACATTATTATTGTATTAACTAATATTTTAGTTGTGCTTAGGATAAATATTGTTTTTTTTTCTTTATAGATTTTCCTAAATAAAGTTATTGAGGGGGGGTCACCAATTTTGACAGTTTTAAAAGGAGGCTCCATCAATTCATAAGGACCTGGCCTACTAGCCCAGGGTCCAAAATCAAAGCAGGTTACTGTACATAGCATCTGTTTCAAAGGAACAAGGGAAGGGATTTATTGTTCTATTGCTTCATGTGAGCTCCATGAACATATCTGCGCTGGCCACTGTGTGACACAAAATACTGAACTAAATGACCCACTGTCTTGATCTGTTCCTTTTATGTTCTTATTTTTTTATTTCTGGAAGATAACACATAATTGTATTAAACAATTATATCCAGAAATATGTACTCTAGCAATAGATGTCCACAGGAAGGGGAAAGGAAGGAGGCAGGAAGTGATATATATACAGGTAGTCCTTGACTTAACAACCACAATGGGGCCCAAAATTTCTGTTGCTTAGTGGGACAGTTGTTAAATGAATTTTATCTCATTTTACAACCATTCTTGCCATATTTGTTAAGTGAATCACTGCAGTTGTTAAGTTACTAATACGGTTAAGTATCATATAATTTCAATGTCTTAGCTTTTAATGGGTGCTTATGACTCTAGCCTTGTTATAAAAAGCCTTAGTGAACAGTGTCAAAATTCACTACAGTAGTGATGAACAGTACAGCACAATACAGCACTGTCTTTAGAAGGGCCTACAAATAATTCACTTGTTTGTCAGCTAATCCTTTCCAAGAGAAAAAAGTATTATTTCTTCATGACTGATACATTCTTACTATTGTTCTGTGACAGCTACTGTTCTTTAATGTGCTTGATCAGCTGATATCTAAGCTGTATTTTATTCTGTGGTATCTTCATGGATATGTTCACTTATTTTTTCAGCAACAGTTTGGAGGCAATTTCCCACTATAATATCCTATCACTTTTTTTCAAAGAAATAAAAAATAAAATGGAGCCCAATAGCTAGTATTGTATATCTAATCTTCTTTGAATTCTTCACGATTCTCCAAATTATAAGTTTTTATTATATTTCAGTAGACATTATCTTTCCTTATTATTTGTTCATCACATAGTCAGCCAGATGTTCAGATTGGATTTGGCACTCTGGTCCATCTATTGAGTCTTTCCCAAGGATCTGGGATGGGCAGATGTGGATATTTGATGTTACAGATATAGTTGCAGGATGTTAACTTTGATTATCTTTCCTTACTATTATGAGTATTATTATTCAACAATAATATTCATATCATCTTGGCTTCCTATATTATGCTAAGCCATGATAACTGAGCATGATTTGTGAACCCAATCCATGGTGTTTATAAGCCCTGATTGTTGCATAATCTTTATCAATTGTGGCTTACTAAACAAATCTTTATTTAATGAATTATGCTAATCAATATTCCACTGCTAACTTCCCATCATGTATAAAGGCCCATCATGAGCAAAAGCTATTAAGCAGAGTTCTGTTTCCCATTCCCACAGTAATTGGTTTCACACATGGATTAAACCACTTGTTCAAACATAGCTGCAGTTTATGCTTTATTGATTAAATATGTTGTGCTATAAAAATGAACTGAGTAAACCGGCTGCTGAGTAAACCGGCTGCTGAGCTCTCTCCCCCCACCTCTCTCTCTTTTGTAAGCCACAACTGTTTGTTTCATAAAAACCACAATTGTTGGCTTCTTTTTTTTTAAGTTTTATTTTCTTTTGGTACAAACATTTCATCATTCATTAAACTGTGTCATCTGGGTACAAATTTTTAGTGTCATAACAGTTAAATCTTACCACTATATTCACACAATTGTTGGTTTCATTCAGTGCCTGTGTTGTTTGGTATAAAAAGAACTTTTAGTTGTTTAATTTAGTTTAATTAACACCAAAGACAAAAAATAAGATTTATTTAAAAGATCCTGCTTTCTTGCTGCTGTTTTTAAACTGACAGAAACTTTCCTTAGTTGGAAATGAATTTCTTATTTATGTATTTTATTTTAATTTATGTATTTATTTGTTTTATATACTGCAAGGACTCTCACTGGTTAATCTTAGAAAAACATGAACATATAATAGTAGAACAATTTATGCAAACAACAGCATCAACTATCGGAGATAGTGCCACCTGAATTACTCTCCAGAGACTCTTTAAAAAACTATATTTTAATCAATTTCCAGGATATCATCAAAGTGGTTGCCCACCTGACTTTTGGAAAGATGCCATTCCATAAAATAAAAATCATCACCGAAAGACATTATTTCCAGGCCTCAGACCTGTCCCCATAAAAAAGGGTAAGCTGCTTGTAACTTCTGGATGGACAAAGGTGTTGGATGGACCCAGTCTAACCAGATGAGGCAGTTATGCTAGAACAGCATCTCATTTTAAAAATGTTTTCTGTTTTCTAAAAACAAACATTTACTACTACAGATACAAATTGGCCTTGCTACACACACTACAGAACTTTCCCCAATGTCACTGGGAACACCAAATTCCCAGGCGTCATTTCCAATTGAATTTGGGAATACAGCAAATGGGAAAAGCCAGCATTGTGGTTTCATGTAGCTGCTAACGGACATTGGAACATTGGTTCCGCTATAACAAAATGTATGTGTATGTTTGTAGAGATCTAATATTTGCAGTAGAGAAATATGATTTCTAAATAAGTTGATAAGTTGTTTTTCGGCTGATAATGATGATTTCAGTCCAAGAGTGGGAGATATATGAACTCATAATGATAAGCACGGAAATCTATGCAGTATTTATATGCCTTGTTTTCAGAGGCACTTTGTTAATTTTTTAAAAATTTAAAAATGTCTTTAGTGGTCCAAAAGATGAAGCTACTAAAACAGAAAGCTGCTTTCTTGTGAAGCATATATTGCTTATTGATATGAGCATGTATTAAAATCTTTGAATTCCACTTCTATACATTTTGTTCCATGCTATCATCAATACACTACAGCAGTGATGGCTAATCTTTTCCGGACCGAGTGGCCAAAGTGTGCATGCACGCGTATGCACCCTAACCCCCAAAATGCAATGCGCATGCAGCCTCCCGCATGTGCCTTGCCCCCAAGCACGTGCACATGGCCCCCGCATGTGTCCCGTGCATATGCATGCGCCCCCACACATGCACTGTGCATGCTTGTGCGGGCATCCCACACACGCCCCACCCCATGTGCATACACATGCGCCCCCCATGCCCCCCTCCCCCTGCTCATGCACGGCAAAGACCCGAAAACCAGCTGGCTGTTGGGAGGAGCATGCGCATGCATGTGGAGCTGAACTGGGGCAACAGCTTGCGTGCCCACAGAGAGGGCGCTGCGTGCCACCTCTGCCACACGTGCCATAGGTTCGCCATCATGGCACTACAGCATATATTCTGAATGAACAATCTAGCTAATGATCAATTTAAAATGAATAATTTAACAAAAGCTGTTCATTTAGCTATGATTGATACAAAAATAACTTACTTAATATTAACTATTGTATTAATTCACATCTCATTATTTCAATCCCACTTTTGTATAATTTTTCTTTACCAAACTGATTTTTTGTTCCAGGTCAGCTGATACCATAAAGGAGATTTTGTTAATAGTAAAATGTATGAAGTGAAGAATTCTTATCCATTATTATATACAAATTCTGAGCCCTGGAAGATAAGGCATTGATCTCTTAATGATCTTAACAGTGAGTGATATGGCCAGGGTAAGAACTAAGCGGGGCACTGATGGAGCTGGAATTCAAAAATATTTGGAGCAACTTAATTCACCCAACACAGAGAGAGAGAGGGAGGGAGGGAGAGAGTTCTGATGTTTTCATACTATTTTCTTCCAATTATTGTCTCTCCTGAACCAGTTATTTCAGGTTACAGATAAGCACTTTAGGCAGCATTTGAAGTGGAGAACAACACCCATATTTTACCAGCCACTGATTTAGTTTAGAGATGCCCATGTAAACGTACAGAATTGTGGAACTATTAGGAACTATTTATAGTTTCACCATTACAGCATAGTATGCTATGGGTATAATGAAATTAAGGCTCAGCCTATTTTTTTAAGTATATTCTCACATGTATGAATGGAAGTAGTATGAACTGCTCTGAAAGCCCAAACAGAAGAGGAGAACAGAAAATCAGTAAAGTAAAGTAAGATAAAAATGAATTTTGATATCCTCAAATTTTCATATTAAGGTCACTGCTAAGTAGAAAACTCAGTTACTGTTCCATTGTTCAGAGAAACGAGCAGAGCAAGTTTTAAGAACTGGTGAATATAGCAGAGATTGACAGGTCTGCTTTTCCACAGAAGAGAAACAAATTCCTGACATTTTACATAAGAAACTGTATGAAAAACCTTATATATAAAGCAGTAGGTATGCTTTGTGTTACTCTAGGCATTTTTCTATTTAGGTTTTGTTTCAGAGGAGAAGATTTAATGCATGCATGATTCATTAGTTGTAACTGTGCTGCCAATTCCATAACATGAGAGAAAGAGATGAGAGTTTGTTGGTCTTGGATAACCTTTTGTGGGCATGATGTGTTGTTGCCTCCTTAGAGCTTTCATATGGGCGTGAAACCAGATGTTAAATGCAGCTTCAATTAGCAGATTCTTTTGTTGAATTTGGGCCGAACATAACTGAATAGAAACTAGATATTTTAGTAGGAAATCTAGAGAGAATAAACTTAAATGTTTCCTTGGAAACAAGATACACACGTTGAGTTCTCACATTGCATTAAACCAAAATGTAATTTGTAGTTTATATTAGATATGAAGTCAGATCCTATATTATGGCTTCTTCAGTATGGTTAAAACAAAGTTTTGCTTAATGAACTTAATAACTAAGTTTAAGTTGAGTATACATTGGCTTTGTGTCAACAACTTTGATTTTTTTTTATTTTTATGCTATGATGAGCAAAATCACTTGACAATTTTGTCAGAACAAGAGTATTTTTAAAATGGGAAAACTGAATTTTACTACATCAAATCATTTGTCTATTCAAGCATTTTCAAAGTATTGCAAATATTTGAAAAAAATAATCTGATGATAATTTATCTTGTTTCAGATATAGTTACACTGAGTATCAACTAGACATGTTCATATTAAAGCACGAAGCATAGTAATTTTTCCCATTCTGTATCCTCACCATCAAAATTTAAAACAGAAGCTCTTCAAGCCGGTACTGTCTTCTTTTGCTGTTGAGACACTAACAATTCCTCAGACAAAAATCTTCTTCAGCCCTGCTATCAAAGATGTTCAAATTTGAAAATGCAGACAATATTATTCTATGCCTTGTGACGCTATCTTCAAATGACATATCATATCCCAGACAGCAAAGACGAGGAATTTTTAGTATAGTCTCTGATGGTACAGCAACACACAGAGAATGATTATTCATGTTGTACTGTAGTAGTTTTCAAAGGTCTGAATGATAATTGGAAAAAAAAAAACCTAAAAAGAATTGTTCCCAATACAGATTTTTCTGTATGGCATTGCTGGTAGCAAAACAAAACAACCAGTATTTTTATAAAGCTAGATGAGGCTTCGGAAGACACTTTATGTTAAAATTCTTTAACAGAGAAAAAAATGGGCAGTTGTTCAGTTGTCTACATTTTTGCACAAATACCTTCTTTCTCTGGCCTGTAATGGCATTTAGTCCATTGACAACATCCAGCAAAAGTTAATACTGTAACAACAGTCACCATTTTAACCAATTTTAAAAGGAAGTTAAGTTGATTAATATGAGGATCTAGCAGTAGGGCTGCTAATCATGACGAATCTATGATATTATTGGGTTCAGAATACTATGTCACTGAGGCAACTCGGATTTAAATGGAGCACCATTTGTTGGATTATATGATCAAATCTTATGTGGTTTGATGTTCTTAAACAAAGACAGGGACCACAGGTGTGTCCTGAGGTTGAATGGAAGGAAAGGAAATGATAAAATGTGCACCACAACTTTGCAATGCAAATTCTGCCCCTTTTGTTGTTACAACATGACATTGCCCACAAGTACACAGGGGGCAGAGCTTCTGTTTTGACATCACAAAGCACATGTAGTGATGAAAATTCTATTTAGTCTGGACACCCATGGTAGAAACTGGCTGATTCCTCAGATTGTGCAGGATTTGGTGGGAAACCATAAAATGGAAGTCAAAAGGTTAAAAAAAATCCAAACTGGACTCTCTGATTCATAAAGGCAGATCATGTCATAAGCCTTTGCAAGATAATTAAGAGACTAATGTGCAATAAAAGAAAAAATGTAATAAAAGAGAAAATGTGCAACCACAATGCTTTCATTATGATTGACTCTGTCTTTGAATAGACTCCCTTGCTTCCATAACAGGTTTTACCAGATAATGGATGAAGCTGAATATAATAGTTATCAGTTATGTCCACTAATTTTCTATGGATTCAATCTTCACTATTTAGACACTATATTTCAGACTGTGAAATTAAATATATTTATTTCAGATAAGAACCTGAGTGTACATCATTATTTTCAAGCAACTGAATCATGCTTTCAGAGTAAGATAAAGTTTATTTTAAAATGCAAAATAATAATAATTTTGGAAGAATGTTAAAAGATTTTTAACACTCTAGGAGTGCTGAATTCATTCCTATAAGAATTTCTTGCCGCTAGCAGAAAAAAAAGGCAGGGACTCCAGTTTTGAACCACATTATACCTCCTTGCTTTTTAGCCTCAGCTTCAATGGAACATTTTAACAATGGAACTTTGTGCCTAAAATGATAATAAATAAATGCCTCATTGCTAGAGGAGTGTCTTTCAGGAAGATTAACATGCAAAATAAATAGGGTTCACAGTGTTCTTAACTTAATCCTAGTTGAATTTTATGCCATTTGGAAAGGGTATACCTTTTAAACAGTAAATTTTGATTGATCAAAGGTAAGCTTGGAATTAAAAAACTATTAAAGAATCTCAATCTATATATATAAAAGCGAAAACCATTTATGCCATGATCACGAAATCTCCAGAACCGTAAAGCCCACAAACTTGAAATTTGGCACGTATGTTCCTCTTGGCTTCTAGGTGCTTGCTAAGAAAGGGTTTTTCAAAATGACCATCAGATTATTAGTATTTCTTATTATTAACACGCTCTGATCAGGGGTGAAATGTTTCCGGTTCGGACCGACTCAGGCAAGTAGGTAGTGGAGATTGAGGCTAGTTCGCCAAACCAGCTGGCCACGCCCCCGAACCGATCCACGGCCCGCAGTCCTGCCATGCTTGCCTGCCTTCCATGCTGCCTTCCTGGCGTCCCGGCAGCCAGCTTGCGAAGGCAGGAAAGCAGAAGTCCATGTGGAAGGCAGGCAAGCATGGCAGGGCTGCGGGGAAGGAGCTAGCAGCTTATGGTCCCCCCCTCCACTCAAGCAGTGGCTTCCCTGCTCAGCCCTGACAAGCTATGCATCCATAGCAATGGGGTTGTTTTGTTCGCTGCGCTGGTGCTTTGGGAGGGCAGGTGAACATATTCATTATAGTTGTCAGCAGCAGACGTCTGCCTGCCCTCCCAAAGTACCACCTCGGTGAACAAAACAACCCCATTACACTGTGCCTCCTTCTGCATCCAAACGCACCCAGCCGTCCATGCCCTTTCCTCAAATGGGCTGTGCATGGGGCGCTTGAAGAGCGAGCGAGCAAGAGAGCTCTCCAACCTCTCTCTCTCTCTCTCTCTCTCTCTCTCTCTCTCTCTCTCTCTCTCTCTCTCTGTGTGTGTGTGTGTGTGTGTGTGTGTGTGTGAGGGAGGGAGGGAGGGATCTAAAGCCGAGGCACCCAAACTTCTGGCAGAGGTGAGGCAGCTTCTGAGCAGCCAGCTCCACCTGACCTACTCCCTGAGTCTCGCCATTCTCCTGCCCCCACCCCAGCTCAAGCAGTGGCAGGCTCTACGGGACAACAGGACCTCTCATTTTTCCTACAGCATATGCTTGCTACCTCTGCTTGTCTGCTTGCAAGCGATGATCTTCTCTGCTTCTCTCGGGATGCTGGTGCGGGCACCATGGATGCATAGCTTGTTGGGGCTGAGCAGGGAAGTCGCTGCTTGAGCTAGGATAGGGGAGGCTTCTGTGGGGCAAGGCTGAGGGAGAGAAGGGTAGAGGAGAGGCCGATCATAACTACTCATTAATTTTCAAGCTGTAAGTGTCGATTTATCAAGCCCGATCATATAGTTTTGTAGCACGGATATTCAGCTAGTTATTTAATATAATAAGACTTATACTTTTAGCTACATTAACATAACAAACTGTTTTATTCAACTCAATTTATGCATATGGCTGATGTGGTCAGTCAGTCACCCATTTTTGCAAAGAAAATCAGATTGTGAAAAGTTGATAGAGTTTAATCAGGCATTTCAAGTCTCCTGTAGTTAGTTATTTCTCAGCCTTCTGCGGCATGCATCTAAAACACGTTTAGAATGTCTACCACATTTGTAAAAAACTGGCACCTTAATTGTTCTCTAGTTGTCTTGTTGCTAAACTAAATTGTGCTAAGAATGCAAATAATTCTTGGCATACATTCATTCATGGATACTCATCAAATTATGCAGAGCACAGAAAAGAATTAAGAAATAGTAAAGAAAGAATACTAACTTAAAATTAGCTTACTCCTGAGCCTTGCACTGTATCATTCCATAATTTCCGCCTTCTAAACCATACCTGTTTCCATCACAGTCATAAACTGCTTTTTGTTCTTTAAAATTCTCACTGCTTCCTTTTTCAGAATCTTTTCAACTCCATCAAGTTACAGCTGTCTTGGTTTCTTAACTTATTCATATTTCATCCCATAAGATGCTGGACAAGAGTCCATCAACTGAATAACAGAGGAGAAGTAAGCATTTTTCCCTTCCCTCCATTATGGGAGGTTGAACACATAGTCATGCTTGATCAGATTTGCTTTTAGTCTTTCCCCACCAGCAGCCCAGAAGCAGTTACTTCTGGCATTTCAATTCCCAAGGGCCTCAGTAAACCATGGCACCAACCTGAATTGTCTTCAAATAAGAAATTGCTTAGGGACAGTTCAATTTACCAGTTGTTTATTAGGAATTATACCCATTGCTCTCCAGACAGTTGAGAAACTCCGAGGGTACTTCTAGAACAGGGGTGTCAAACTCAAGGCCCAGGGGCCGGATCTGGCCCATGGGATGCTTAGATCTGGCCCATGGGGCCACCCTAGAAACAACAAAGCTGGCCCTTGGTGCCTCTGCCAGTGAAAATGGAACTCAGGAGGGCCGCATGTTGCCCTCCCAGGCTCTGTTTTTGGCTGTGATGACCTTCTGCTGCCCTCTGCTAGTAAAAACAGAGCTCGGAGAGACCACACGCGGCCCCCAGAGCTCCATTTTCATTGGCAAAGCACTTGGGCCATCTGATGCCTCTGAAATGAGTGACATCAAGCTGGCCATGCCCATCCTGGCCATGCCCACCCCGGCCCCCCAAGATCAAACAACCCTGATGCAGCCCTCAATGAAATCGGGTTTGACACCCCTGCTCTAGTAACTTGGTACCAGTAAACCAGCATTTGGGACAGACAACTCTCATGGATGAGTCCCAATCACAATAGAATCAGTTTGTGGTCTGACCATGACAATGGGACAATAGAATTACTCTCCTTCTTTAGATCATGCAATAGCTACTCCAAGACAAACCAAGTCCTAATACATATGTCCCTACATGTGACAAGCTTGAGATTATTTTAGTCCAGCCTATGATTGCTATAGTAATCATGAATTCTAGAGCTTTATACATTACCGTCCTAGACCATGGAGGATAAAATCCCCCTGTGCCTGGAGATCAATTGCAAAAGTCTGGAAAGTTGGGCAGTAAGAGGGACTGATATATCAATAAGATCTTTAAATTTAACATAAACTTAACATAATGTGTAAATACTCCACCCTAGTATCTAATGAGAAGAATCCTTGATCAGGATGCTATCCCCTCCCTTATTTTGGCATTGAGCCTGATGAAGGATCTGATATTCAGGTGAACACATTTCAGACAAAGCAGCATCACTTCTGTCTGGTTTCAATAATGCATGCCAGGTTTGCTGCCTCATGCACCACCAAATTGTGAATGAAGGTGATCTTGTTACAGATAGATATGGGATTAACTATCAGCAGTATGAAATTAAGATCTCTAGCAATCCAACCCTTAGTCCCCAGAATGAAGCCCTCAAACTGGAAGTTGGGATTGCTTCCAAACTGGAAATCTCCTTTCCTCTGTAAAACAGCCTACCTGATACATCTTCCTCATGCCAATGCTACAGGAGTGTTAACTACTCATGCACTCTTCCTGCCACTGTTGATCAGCCCAGTGGTGGGATTCAAATAATTTAACAACCGGTTCTCTGCCCTAATGACTGGTTGGGTGGATGTGGCCATGGTGGGTGTGGCCAGTAGGTGTGACAGGCAGCACTCGGCCTCCTGCACCCCCCTGGGAGTAAAAATGGGCCGCGGGGGTCTGTGCTGCAGCCTCCTGGGAGCGAAAATGGGCCATGGGGGGGTGCCGCATCCCCCATCCATTTTGGGCCTAGTAGACCTCTCTGCACTTACCTGGGAGCCAAAATGGGGCATGTGGGGACTCCTGGAAGGGGAGGGGAGGGGCCAACAGCAATTTAACTACCAGATCACCCAAACTGGCTGAATCCCACCACTGGATCAGCCCCTCCCCTTCCTTTGCCCCCTAAAGGAAGCTGCATAGAGACCTCTGTATCACTAACCAATCTAATACATCAGGTTTCCTATTGAAAACCATTCATGCTGGTCTCTCATACCCAAACTACAAACCACCCTCACACAAATTCTTATACCCTTCCTGTGTTATAATCATAAAGTCTATCTCTCTAATTTCTGATTAACGGATTAATCTCCAGTCTGCCTCGCCATCAAAATGACATGAAGCAGAAACTTCGAGAAATGGACGAGGATGGGCAGTTAATTCAAGCCATATCGGCTTGTTTTTTCAATGTATTTGCTGGGGAAACCACCATTCAGCTTTATATCATTTTTCTTGTTTATTATTTCAGTTTGTATTCATTGATGCTGGATTTTATGGCTAAAGCTCATTCAAATGTTTTTAAATTAGTTCTAGTGCTATGCTAAAATGGTTGAGTTTTTGGAGTGCGGTATTTTGGGAACCATTTTTCTCCAATGAAATAGAAAAGCAACTTCTTTCTTTTTCCAAAGAAGCTTAAACTTTAGATAACATTATTTTGGGAGAAGTATAGAGTTTTGCACCCGCTTTAGCTGTGAAATAACTGAGTGGTGTGTGTGAATGCATAAGCATTTAGAGAGGTTTCAAAGAAATAAAAGACACAATCACAATCTCATTGCTAAAACACTTCACAGAAAGGAAGTACACTAAGCAGAAAGCCACAATAAAAAAATAAAGCACTGAGAAAGTATAGAAAAATAAAGAGCTGTTTATCAGGGAGAGATAATATTCCGGAAACTGAAAGACAGATAACAGGGAACAGTCTCCATTACTTACTCGATTTGCATGTCCTTCATGGTAGCAAAGGATTTGTGCAATCCTTCAACAAACCTAGGAAAATAAAGTGGAGTACTGAGAAAGAATGATGATTACTTATCATAGCAATTTATCCATCCAAAAATAATAAACAGAATTTTCAATAACTACCCATACAACATTAATTTGTATACAAAACAAAAACTACTGAACTACTCCAAAAAATAGTATATTTTTAAAATAACATCTCTATTCTGTAGAATAATACCTGGCTACCAACATCTAGGGAGTCCCAAATAGCATACAATTGACCACATTGAGCCTGCTGATGTAACTAAAAACACCATGCAAGATATTCACTGTAGAAAAAGAGAGAAATTCTCCCCTCCCGAAAGGGTATGTGTGTGTGTGTGTGTGTGTGTGTGTGTGAGAGAGAGAGAGAGAGAGAGAGAGAGAGAGAGAGAGAGTGAAAAACTCTATACAGGAGGACATGACATAATGTAATACAACATGAACTTTTAAACAAACATATTTGTATTTCCTTTAAGAACAGGCAAAGCTGAGTTGAAGCACCCTCTGTCAATTTTTTTATCCTCCTGAGAAAAGGACATGGTGGAAATGTCTGAAGGGATCTCTTTCCAGAAGCCAGCTATTGTTAGAACTCTACAGGTTGGTGCTGCTGTGAAAGCCAAGCTTCCTGCTTGCTCTCCTGCGTCAAGACCTTGTCATGCTTTTTGGCCTTTCCCCGCTAATTCCATTTTTCTTCTAATCCCAGTTGCATTCTGGTTTAACTTGCCAGTAAGGAATATTGGTCTTGCTTGAGAATTTGGGACATTTGTTTTGTTTACTGTAACAAAGGTACATGAAGGAAACTTGAGTTACAGAAGAAAACTGTTTTATGAGAGGACTTATCCTTGTCAAGACTTTTAGCAGAATATTTTGTGGGGAGGGGTAGAAAAGTGTCTGTTTCTATGGGAAAGCAGCAGCATTTTCTGTAGTTTGGGTAGTAGCTATATTATATACAGGGTTGTATATGTTCATTTCCTCTTCAGTATTTGCAAAAGAAGAAAGTGAAGTTCATAGTGTACTCTAAGTGAGTTTTCAGTATCTGAAGCTGATTAATTATTAAAACATACGCATGTTTCTGAGAAATTACAAACAGAAATGTTTGCAGCATGAATGTATTAGAACAGCATTTCTGAAAACCTGCAGAGACAGATGAATTGAAATTTCCTGGAGGGTGGGAGGCAGCCTGAAATAAACATCAGAGAGCTGAGTGCATTCTATGGAATCCAAATTTAAACTATGACCAAACTGATAATTTTGTCAGGCTTTTCCATAAGCCTTTCCCATGGAGATACAGAAAATGAAAAATTGACCCATCAATGAGGTGTAGGAGGAGGAGTGAAATTTTCATAGTATTTTTTCATAATTTTAAATATATATTTGGCAGGAACAGTTATTCTATTCCTTTTAACTTTAAGACATTGTAAAACGTCTGACTGCTCTTTGTTCTTATTTTAACTACCATGTCTACTTAGAGTTTTGTTTCAATTGCTGTGTCACAATCTCCCACAGTGCTTGGAAAAGTGACTAGAATATATCTTTCCAATTATTTCCCAAGAAGAATGTCCTAGGAACTTTTTAAAGATTTGTTCTAACACGAATAATACATAATTGAATGGAAAGATAAAGCATGAATAAGAATGAAAAAAATATATCAGAAATCAACAGCTGAGTAATTTCTTAAAAAATGAGCTTAGATCAGAACTGCCATTCACTGAAAGCTTTTCTGAAGAGAATGCTTTGAGCTTCTGCCAAAATACCTCTATATAGATAGAAAAAAAGTTCTATAGCCTAGGCACTATTGCTGAACATTGCCCAATTCTGTACAGCATAGAAGATAAATTGTCACCACGTGTGGTACCTCATTGTGAAAAAAAATAGTCCTTCAGATAACTCGGTTCAGCTGGTTTTAAAAAAGGAAATCCAGCATAGAATTTTATACCCATAATTAATAGAGAGCTATGCCTCATTTTTATTTATTTATTTTTATGGCTTTTAAAATAATAAACAGAAAAAGAAAGTTCAAAAGAACATAATTAATTATAATGCAAATACATTCTAAAGAAACCCATATAAAAATGCTTTTTAAAAGAGTGAAAAAGTGGGGAAAAAAACATAAAAAGAGAGGGGAGGAGAAGAAAAAGCATAATATAAATTAAGTTCATGTCTCCTTAGAGAATTTCTCATTGGAAGAGAGTACAGAGGATAAATATTTGGTTCAGGAAGTTCATAAACATATGTGGACAATATAGCAGAAGATGATCTCATGGAGGTTCCCTTCAAGTACTAGAAACTGAGGGCTCTTCAACATGAAGTCTGTGAGCATAGTCTACACTTAAAAGAGAGATCTGGCAGAACTTGTGATCATTTCAGTGGTGGGTTTCAAATTTTTTTACTACTGGTTCTGTGGTTGTGACTTGGTGAGCATGGCATGGCTTGGTGGGCGCGACTTGATGGGCATGGCAGGGAAAGGATACTGTAAAATATCCATTCCCACCCCACTCCAGAGGAAGGATACTGTAAAATCTCCATTCCCTCCCCAATCCAAAGGAAGGTTACTGCAAAATCCCAATTTTCTCCCAATCAGCTGGGGCTTGGGAGGCAGAGAATGGATGGGGGTGGGGCCAGTCAGAATTTTTACTACCGGTTCCCGAACTACTCAAAATTTCCACTACTGGTTCTCCAGAACTGGTCAGAACCTGCTGAAACCCACCTCTGATTTGGTTGGTGCATAATTACATACAATTGCATCAGTGAATGATCGAGATAAAGCAGAGGTGAGAAACTATTGCAACTTTATGACCAGGGGACTTCAACTCCCAGAATTCCTGAGCCAGCTATGCTGGGAATTGGAAGTCCACGGGTTGTAAATTTGCCACAATTGCTCACCCCAGTATAAACAGATTTTGGAGGCATTTTTATTCTGTAAAAAAATCTGAAGTGTCTGTTCATTGTTCAGCTTCTCTCTTACTTGTTACCCAAGAGTGTGGAATCAGTCTTTTTGAAATTATTCATCCTGTAGACCATTCCCAATTATTCCTGAAATCTATCATTTAGGATGCTGGACTTTCTCACAATCCTGCAATAGCCTTGTCTTATAGCTTATTGCTACGTTTGAGCCATAAAAAAGGAATCTATTGTAACTGATGCAGATCTGTCAGCCGTCTTCCCATTTTTGAGGACAGTCTTACACAGACTACATTATAAAGTTTAATATGCATAAGCAGGATTGGGCAGGTCAGCTTTTTCCAGGATGCCACACCTGGTGCAGTGTCAGGAAAGACATTAGTTGCCACAGCTCTGATTATCTAAATTAATCTCAAGCTCATTTAATAGGCATGTAACCTCATTCAACACATGTAAAAAAATATTTCCCCAAATCAGCTATTTCTCTTAGAAATACTATTTCCACCCATTCTTGAACTGCCACTTAACACCAGTTCATATCATCAACCATGGTATATTTCTCAAAAGCATAGCTGAGATGGGAATTAAAGATGCCATCTTATCATGTTTCTAATCATATTTGGTCAAATATTCTCAAAAGGGGAATACTAAAGGCCTATTACTTAGCCTCGCGATCTTTGGTACATCAAATTTGTAGCACAAAGATTCCTCAGCCTCTTGAAACTTGTATCATTGGTATCCATAAGGCTGCATTAGCCTTACCTAGATGGAATAAATGAGGATCTGAGTCTCAAACCTTTTTGGGCACGAGAACAATCCAGCCCCAGTTAGGAATATAACTCATTGGAGGTTTTTAAGAAGAGATTGGGCAACCATTTGTCTGGAATGGTATAGGGTCTCCTGCTTGAGCAAGAGCTTGACTTAAAAGATTTCTAAGGTCTCTTCCAACTCAATTATTCTGTTATTCATAAAGGATATTTTTCCCCCTCAAGAGCAAGGTTGATTGTACGTGTTACACTTTTTAAGGCCAACTGCTATGGTTAGTAGTGCCTTTGTCTAGAATACCAGCTTCTCTTTGATATATAATAGTTGGCTTTATATATTATATAAACTGTATCTCCTGGGATGTGGATGCTCCCCCGTCCCCCCCAGCTGTTGTTGAGAAAAGGCCTTTAGCAAGGAAGAGTGAGACCCTTCACTTCATTCCATGTGGTCTGCCACACTTGTCATCCTTTAGTTATTATTGGTTTTATTGTGATCTCCTTGATTGTTGTGAGCCATTCAGTCTCACTGGGCGTTGGGTAGCATACATGTTAATACTGCAAATTGATGTTGTTGTTATGTAATTACTTTTTTGTATTACAATAACACACCCTGCCTGAGACTTCTCTTGAGAAATGTTCATAAAATTACCTAGTATAAATATGACAACCATCCTCTTGTCTAAAATGTGTTTTGTGAATCATATAACACTGGTCAATGTTGGCAACTACATTGGTTTCCCATGGGCTTCCAGGACCAATACAATACCCAGTTCTTTCTTATAAATCTAAAAGTTTAGGGCTGGTAATGAGAAAGATTGTGTCTTTCTGCCCATATTTGTTACTAAAGGTTTTATTATATGCCATAGCATCCATAGAAGTTAGGTTGGTAGGCATAGAATAAAGGCTTTTCTATAATATGACCCAAATCATGGAACTTAGACTCCCGTTTATTATTGTACACTTTAGATGCAGAGAAAGCTTGTGCCCAAAATGTAATTTGGTTTATTTTAATGTTACTTTCTGATTTTATTGTGATAAATATAATATCCCTGTATTGTATGCCCCTGTATCTCATATTGTTATATATTTGTTTAATTTTTCTTTTATCTTAATGTTTTGCCTTTCAGCAACTGGTGGGCAGAGGGATGATTTAGAGGAATGTCAAATACATTTTATTCTGTCATCCCACATTTAGATCTCTACTGATTATCCATTTCTGACCCTTTCAAACTTTCCTAGAATCCAATTGAAGGTCAGGATAGGGGGTGGTATGTTTGGTGATATTGTGTTTGCAGACAGCATGCCTGTTTCCTTGATATTTTATTTATTTATTTATTTATTATTTACATTTTTATACCGCCCTTCTCCCGAGGACTCAGGGCGGTGCACAGATACAATAAAACAACATAGCTCCATAAAATTTAAAAACAGTTTAAAACATATTAAATAATTTGGCTCTTATTAAAAACTAAGAAACTAAAACACCCATTAAAATTATTTAAGCCAGCCCAGCCTGTTGAAATAGTAAGGTCTTAAGGGCATAGCGAAAGGTACGTAGGTCGGGGATCATACGTATCTCTGGGGGCAGTTCATTCCAGAGAGCAGGTGCCCCCACAGAGAAGGCTCTCCCCCTGGGGGTCACCAGTCGACATTGTTTGGGTGATGGCACCCTGAGGAGTCCCTCTCTGTGGGAGCGTATTGGCCGGTGGGAGGCTATCGGTGGAAGAAGGTGATATGCTTTGTCCTGTCCACATAGTCTCTGAATTCCTAAAAAAGGGGAAGAAAAGTGATATGTCTCTATGTATATCTATCAGCTGAGGATAATAATATTTAATTAACTCTAATCTACAAGCATTTTTGTCATAAGTTACACATTAAGTTTTAAAGTTAAAGTTAAAAATTCTTCTTTGCATTTGCAGCATTTGTCCCACTGAAACAGCAGGTCAAAGCACAGATTTGAATTACCACATGACTATGATGTTTTGGAAAGTTAATTTGGAGGAAGTTATTGTGGCTCTTCCTTGACTAAAATTTCTTTGTTCTTAGGGTTGGCAAGATAGGGCTGCTTCTCTTCTTGAGAAGTTCTACACAAAAGAAAACAATATGTGGTTCACAGTCAAGGTTGTGTTGTCCCTTACTGAATGTATATATCAGATAAGGAAGCTGTACAGTACCTACCAAGTGCCAGTCCTCCGGCCATCAATCTGACAAGTTTGTGTGTATTTTATTCTCTTCCTGGCCTAGATAATATTTGCCAGTACACATAAAGCTAATAAGAAACAGCATGCATTTGTTTTCACTAACTTTCTTTCAGCTTAAGATGTTTTTTAATTTTGAACTACTCTGATTCAAGCTACATCAGTAGCTTTTTAAAGCAACCCTATTCTCTAGCTAATGTTAAACTGTATAATGTAAATAGAGTTTAATTTTAATAGCTTGGGCCTTGACCTAGATTTTTTTAAGAGAAAGAATGCCTCAGGAAAAGAATTGTAATAACGGCCCCTAGCTCTACAATTATGAAGTATATGCTGTAGATAATAAAAAAATAAATAAGTCATTCTAGACTCTTAACACGTAACATATAGTTCAAAAAAGTAGAAATAGAATGTGTAAAATACTTAACCAAATAGTAAGAAAGGGTGACATTTTATTTAGATGTTTAGGATGGGATAGATAAGAATGAATGAAAACAAAATACTCCAGATACAATGGATTTATTTTTTTCTATTCCTTCCTGATCCAGTATTAGTATTTTCCCGATAATGTCATTCACTGATTGGGTAGCTTATAAGTGTTGTATCATAGGATAGTCTAATATTCTCCCTGGAGACTTTGCATGGAACAAAAATCTTTGTGGACATTTTTAACTATTACAATCAAATTCTAAATGCTCATTCCAGTTATTCTGCCCAGTTGTATAGTTTGAAAGAACTTACATTTGCAACACTACACCTTTTTATATTTATGACTTATTTATTTATTTACCCCATCTTTATTTTAACAAATAACTTAAGGCATTGAGCATATCCAACACATCCTCCTCCTATTTTGTCTCATAATACCTAATTATGAATCTTGAATGAAAGACTAAGGATGTCTTTCAGGTATTAATACATTTACAATGCAAGGCTCATTTTATAATTTCTAATTGTCAATATGTATATAAATAATGAATTAGACTTTTAGTTTAATAAAGCACTATCTGAAGGTAAGTTACATGGTCCGTTAGCTTAGCAGTTTGAATTTAAGAAGATTAGCAGTTTAAGTCATGTCTGGAGTTCACCATGTTTATCATTACAAGGGAACTTTTATCCTGAGTTAAAAACTAGTATTATAAATTTCTTATATACTGGCAACATATTGCTATTATTTTTCCCCAGTAAAATTTGCCTGAAAGTTAAGGATGCAGCATGAATACATCTATCCCAAGGTGGTTTTAATGAATGAATGAAATAAAACCCCCATTTTAACATACAGTATAGTAAGTCTGGCTAGGTGGTTCAGTGGCTAAGACACTGAGCTTGTCGATCAGAAAGGTCGGCAGTTCGGTAATTCAAATCCCTAATATAAGTCTCCTGCATGAACGGGGGGTTGGACTAGATGACGTCCAAGGTCCCTTCCAACTCTGTTACTGTTACCCATTACCTATTCTTCTTTAATCACTTTGTCTCCAAATGATTGTTACCCTTTTTTTCCCCATTGTTGCAACATTAGTATAACATTAGTATTGAACTTCACTGTACTGTATTTATTTTAAGATAAACTAAAAACCTGTGGAAAAGGTATTTCAATCCTTTACTCATTAAAATATGGCAGCCTTCGTTGTATACAGGGACTGCAACTCAAAGAATTTTCAACTAGCATGAAGGATGTTTGGTTGGAAAAACTGCCAGACAATACAGGTTTGATTGAGAAGTATAATAGAATGAGTGCCTCACAGTACAATGCACACAAAGATTACAAGTCCCAAAGATTAGAAGTTCAGATAGTGACATTAAGGGAAATTAAGCCTTCATTTCCCTTCCTTAAAAAATAAGTATATTGATTGCTTTTTAAAAAAATTCCTTTTGGATTTGAGGCTTGGAGGTTTCTAAAGTAATACAGGAAGCTATTTTGCAATACTAGAAAAATATACAGTAATTAAAAAAGAGATCATGAGATTTAAGAAACTTGCTGGCCAACTTGTTAATGAAAAGGAACACTTCCCACACTTAAACATCTGTTGCTATAATCACTTCAAGAATGTAGTTCCTAATATCATGCTTCCTTGTCATGTAGGACCAAGTTGGATCTAGGTTTGAAGCTGGTAAGTTGCAAAACTCTGTCCAATTTCTTTTTAGATCATTAGGAAAAGTGTTCTGTTTTCTTCCTTTCAATTGTTTCCAGTACTTGGACACTATCTGTCAATGACTACTTCAGCTTCAACCACAAAAATACACGAGCAAATAATAGATACAAACTCAGGGTAAACCACTCCAAACTCGATTGCAGAAAATATGACTTCAGTAACAAAGTGGTCAATGCCTGGAATGCACTACCTGACTTTGTGGTTTCTTCCCCAAACCCCCAAAACTTTAACTTTAAACTGTCTACTGTTGACCTCACCCCATTCCTAAGAGGTCTGTAAGGGGCGTGCATAAGTGCACCAGTGTGCCTACTGTCCCTGTCCTAATATTCATTTTTACTCTTACTCTTTTCATGTATTCAAATTATGTTTATACTTTTACCTGTTATCTTATATATGCTTGACAAATAAATAAATAATAATAAAAAATAATCATATGTTCCTGCAGTATTCTTAGCAAGGAGGTTTTTTTTTTAAATTAGTTTGCCATTGCCTCCTTCCTAGGGCTAAGAGAAAGTGACTAGCTCATGGTCACCCAGTTGGCATTATGCTCAAGGTAAGACTAGAAGCCCAGTCCCCTAATATCTAGCCTGACACTTTACCCACTACATAAAAATGGCTCCTAATAAGTTAGGACTTTCCTATTGGAAAATTTTCCAATTCCCTAATTGGAAAGTTAGGGCTTTCCAATTTTAAAAAGGACATTCCAGAAGAAGGTTGTACAATCTATATTGCTGCCTTGTTCCCAGGTTCATGCCGAGTCAAAACCATTTTTCATGCATCTCTCTCTCTCCCCCCCCCTGCTCTTTTAATATGGCTGCCTATCTCACCACAATGACTCTGGGGAGTGTACAAGCAATTAAAACAGCAAAAGCTGCAAACAGTGACCCAGGTTTTCAAGCAGCATTGCAAAAATTAACCCCCAGACTTGTACTTTTCCAGCTTTCTTCATTTAGATATACCAGTCTATCCTAACTTTTTTAGATAGGTCTCAGATAGGGTATTCCATTGCTTTAGAAAAGAAAATTATGTAATGTTTAATTATTGCATTTGATAAAAATAGGAAACTATCATATAAAGAATAAAATTATTTGTCTACAAACTCAGCACAGTCCATACCAGTTGTAAGTGGCTTTTCTTAGTTTCAGAAATAAGAGTTATTTGCATATTTACATGGAGAATTGAACTAAGTGATGTTTTCATGCAAAGCATGTCTTCTGTAAGTGCTTTTAATAATCTGCATTGAGGAAGAAAGAAAAAATCAGCATAATTTTTGCCTAAAAACATACAATGCTCTGTTTACTTTTATCCTAATGAAAATATCAGGATTGTACATAGAAAAAGAAAAAAAAAAGTGCTGCCCTGGAGAAATCTGGACTTTATTGGAAGTACATCAAGATTTTTCCAAAGTTATCTGATGTGCATTGGGCTACTTCCACTATTTTGGTAATAGATACAGAAGGGTATGTGTGGGTTTTCCGGATACAGATAATTAAAAATTACAGATTTCCCCTCAATTCTACATAAAAGGAAAATGCCAGGCATAGAAAGAGGTACATTTTTGTAATCTAAGTTTCAACTAGAAAATAATTGGTATAATAAAAATTTTACCAGAATGTTCCTTTCTCATGCTGCTTCCCAAAGGGAGTAATGTAAGCAAAAATTATCAAAAAATATTGTGATAAGATTTGTTTGACTATATGTTTGTGCAGAAGGCTCAGAGCTCCAAGAATAAAATGAGAGCTATCGCTAACTAGGAGGCATCTGAACTATTGCTATTTAGTTACTGGGTGGATACTGATCCCATTATTTTTATCCAATTCCCCCCTTCAATATATATTCACCTCAAAGTAGGCATATGTGCATATACCCACATGCAGAAGTATGCCTATCCACAAAGCCCTACCCACAGAAAGGAAATCATAGCAGCAAGTAAATGGGAAAATATAGCAGCCTGCAGTCTGAACTAAATACCTTATAAATTGCTACCAGTGAGTCTCAGTCTGGACAGGGATCAGTTAAGGCAATTTAGAGTAAAACCAGCATGAGCACATAATAGAACTGCCTTAAATAGAAAAGTCAAAAGACAAGAAGAAAGAAATTTTCTCTATCCCTTTCAGTTGGGATCCCTGTCAAAACTTTAAATGATTGTTAAATGACCAGTTCTGAGAACTACCAATGATAAGGCTTGGGATATTGTGTATTAAAAAATCCATTACAAAGATAGAAAATGTGCATGCAGAAAATGGCTAACAAATTGTAAAAGGACCTGAGCAGTTCCACTACTTTCCTTCCCTGTAATTCTTAATATGACAAGAGGAAAACTATTAGATATAAATGAAGAGTAATCACAAAGTGTATTTAATTACTTTAATTTTGCACATTGCTCTTGATGGTTCACTCACAGATTGAATTCAGCTCTTGCTGTGAAAACATTTCTCATTTGTTTTTCGTTTGGATTAATATGCAAGCTCTTTCTCCAAGATCTCTCTCTTTCTTTGGGGAAGTGAGATCTAATAAGACATTTTTGCTGCTATGTTTAGACACTTCAGGAGGTATGCAAGCCTTCCTATCTCATTAGTTTTTCACACTAATATTATTGTATTTGTACTAATTATATCAGGGCTAGCTCTTTCATTAGGCAGAATGTGATGTAAAGATACCAAAATATTTTCCATAATGTGACTCATCAAGTCCCATGCTGCCCAATTTTTTTCTCCTTGATTATTATCAGCTAGAAGAAAAACTTATGAATTCTGCTTTTATTATACTCAGTCATCCAAATTTGGACAAGTTCAGTTTAGCATTTGCATAGTTGATAGTCATATTTAATTTTTCACGCAAAATTAGTGGTTTGTTTATTGGAAAGTAGCTCTTTTAACTGAATAACTTGAAATGAGATTGAAGGAAAAAATGTTGGAATAGCAATTACATCCTGTCTTTTTATTTATAGACTGAACGATTCTTCATTCTTACTAATTCTGTGACCAGGCAACCAACATCTCTGGAAAGTGCCAAGTTGGGAAAATGATCTACAGTACTTCTAGGGTTGCAATTAAGGATCTTGAGTTGTATGTTAGTTAAACCTCAGACATCAGCTATATATTCAGCTATTGCATTTTATTTGTCATTGAAGAGATAAAAGCTTCTTTCCCCAAGTAATGTGTATATTTAATTTAAGGGAATTGCTGCCAGACTGTGTTTCATTCCACAACATACAGTCCATTGTGTGCTGGGTAATAAAAGCACAGTGCTGATATTTGGAAAGCTGATAAGGCAGAATAGTAAGGCCATTGATTCTCATCCAAGAAGTAAATTAACAGGACACATTTTCTTCAAACATTTCATGAATTAATTAATGCAGCTCAAGAAACTTTAGAGGCAGAAACACATTTTGTTATTCTTTAGTTATACGTAAACATCTTTTAAAGTAGGGAGATTACTTGCTCTACTTTATAAAGGCAAACTGAATTTAAGCCCTGAAACAAGCTAATTTCTCATCAGTTGTTTTGTAGGGGATCAAAAGGAAGGAAGTATCTTGTTTTTAAGTAGAGAACATCTTAATTTCAAAAGAACAATGTCTTTTCCCTGCATAGTTGCTATGTTCATAGGATGAAATGATGGCCTAACAAAGCATAAAGGAGATTGCCACCAATAAATCATGGTGTCCATAATGTCTTGGGTTGAATTGTGATAAATTTGTGTAATGGTTTAGTGTAATGAGGCTATACTCTCTCCCTGTCTTAACAAAGAAGTTGTGGGGCCCATGTCTAACTGTAACTAAGTTTACTATTAGAGTGAATTTAACTGTAAATTACTAAACTCTCATATTAATTCAAATAAATCCCCATGTATTAGTTTAATAGTGCTTTATTAGACATCATAGAACCGGGATAAAGTTCTATGGAAACTATTGGACAAGTTTTTGGCCAAATGGGCCTCCTTCATTTTTTTTTCATGAATTACCATATTTTTCATACTATAAGATGCACTTCCACCCCCCCCCCCAAAAGTGGTTGGAAATGTCTGTGTGTCTTATAGAGCAAATGTTGCCCCCCTACCCACCCTTCAGCCTCTGCTTCTCAGCAATTTGCTTCCTTGCAGCAAACAGCAAACAGCCTGGTCAGCTTTCGCACAGCCTGATTTAGCACGAGCAGCTGATTGGCCGTTGGATTGGCGTCCCAGACAATCAGATGTTCCAGGCTGTGGGGATTGCCACTGCCGCCTATGGCTGCCTCCGTGTGTCCCATTTTCGGTCTCCACATGCCCCATTTTAGGTCTCTGCGCATCCTGTTTTCGGCGGCGATAGGTGCTGGTAGCAATCCCTGCCACCTGGAATGGGCCAAAAATGGGACACGCAGAGGCCAAAAAAGTAGTGTGCGGAGGCAGAAAATGGGACACACGGAGTTTGTTTTAACAACCCTACCCAGATTATTAGCTAATGTTATTTCTCTCCTTAAAAAGTGCAGCAAAATAACACTTCCCAAAGTTCATTTCACTGCCAACTAATAGGTATGTTACTTATTTCCATGTCATAATAAGCACAGGGGGCAAAAAGGGAGAAATATTTATCCGCCTGATATCCATATTCCAATCAGTATTCAGACATATAGCAGTAAGATTTAATCTCTGAAATCTGCATTTATATGGCCTTTTTTCTTTTTCCATTCAATCATATCTGATTCTTGGAGACTGCCTGCACGTTCCATGTTTCTTTTTCCAAGGTTTTTCAGAAGTGGTTTGCCATTGCTTTCTTCCTACAACTGGGAGAAAGGGACATTTAAATGGCAGTTCTGTCCAGATATTTCGCAGTAATGTTAATTTACAGCACTGCCTGCAAGAGGACATCAAAACAATCAAGATGGTAATCAGAGCATTCCAATCCCTATCCCCAGCCCTTTTGTATGAGAGTTGGTGTTACACACATGTATAAAAGGGAAGAATTTTAATCACAATACTGCAACTGCCATTTTGACTATACAGGTAGTCCTTGAATTGCAACCACAATTGGGGTCAGAATTTTTGAATAAATGGTTGTGGTCATGTATTGAGTTATCACATGACCAGAACTGATTTTACAACCATTTTTACAATGGTCATAAGTTGAGGCAAGCAGTCATAAATTCAAATCCAACAGGGTTTTTTTCTGGAAACCGGCAAAAAACATCACAAATTGCAACCACATGACTGTGAGATGCTTCAACTGGCAAGAAATGCAAGTCAGTTGAAAAGTGACCAAATTGTGATCACATGACCATGGAAGGGGAAAAAGACATGTTTGAATTAGGTTATGACTGACTTTTTTAGAGGCTGTTGTTAATTCAAACTGTTATTATGTGAACAGTTGTAAGTCAAGAACTACCTGTACTGACATACAAAGACACACGTAGATATTGCTGTGAGGTAATTAATTCTATGGCCTGCAATATGGCTTCTTTCTTTAAACAGAACAAAATTCAGTGAAGTTGCTATTCTTTAGAGAGAGACAAATAGTGATTTCGCAACATGTCCAAATTCTTTCTTTTCTTTCTCAGCCCTAGCTTAACTGTAGTTACTAAAGCTTTTCTAGACAAGAATTAAACTTAGGGAAGACAATGTTATCAAATCTAAAGGAACAAAGTATTTAAAAAAATCATAGATGAACTATTTAAAAAGCTGATGATAGATCAAGGAGACACTGGGTAAAAAAAGAGCTTCTTCCTGTAAAAAGCATATTCATTTTTAGTACATAAATATAGATTGAATGGTTCACCAACAGGAAAGTCTAGCCTGGCATTTATCCAGGCCTTTTAAGCACTTGAGGTTGCAGCTGAATAGTAGTGCATATAGGCAAAGCTGGCTGTTTCTAAACACATTGCCACTATTATATTTTTATTTGGTTTTTAATTTGAGCTATCTTTTTTATGTGGCTTCTTGTGAGTGATTTCTGATTGCATTAGTTGGCATTTTTGCATTGTGTTTACTTCATTGATCCGCAAGCCACTTTGAAAATATTTGCTGGTGCAATAAATAGAAAATTCTTTTCCCCCCCATCAGCAGCATCATTCTGGCATCGTGGCTTGTTTAGATGGGAAAATGGCCATAAAAATGTCTTCATTCGTTTGGTGCTGTTCATTGTTTGATATGGCCAATGTTTCCAGAATAGTTTTTATGAAAGCATGTAATCTGTCTATCAGTACGATATGATAGCATAACTTGTTCTGAATTTTACTTGAACTTTTAACTTGTTCTCATCTGCCTCATGTTTTTGCAGTGCTATATGTTACTGTTATTTTATCAAGACCAGATTGATTTTTAGAGCCAACAGGATCTGGGGAGACAAGTTCACAGTCAGCCTGCAAATCCACTGTCTGGCTTTGTGTCTCTTATGAACTCTCAGGCCAAATGATCCAATAACAAGAAATGTAGCTGAAGGTATACTACAGGTAGTCCTAAACTTATGACCACAATTGAGCCTAAAATTTCTGTTGCTGAGACTTTTGTTCAGTGAGTTTTTCCCCATTTTATGAACTTCCTTCCTACAGTTGTTAAGTGAATCACTGCAGTTGTTAAATTGGTAACACGGTTGTTAAGTGAATCTGGCTTCTCCTCTTGACTTTGCTTGTCAGCAGGTTGCAAAAGGTGAAAACATGACCTCAGTACACTGCATTCGTCATAAATATGAGTCAGTTGCCAAGTGTTTGAATTTTGATCATGTAACCATGGGGATGCTGCAATGGTCATAAGTGTGAAAAACGGTCTTAAGTAGTTTTTTTCAGTGTTGTAATTTTGAACGGTCACTAAATGAACTGTTGTAATTCGAGGACTACCTGTATGCTTGACACCCAGTTTGAGAAGGAACCAGGCTAGAAACTGGGAGACTATGAGTTCTGGTCCCACCTTAGGCATGAAGCCAGCTTAAAGCTAGTCACTCTCTCTCAGCTCTAGGAAGGAGCAATGGCAAGCCATTTCTGAAATCTTGCTAAGAAAGTTGCAGGGATTTGTCCAGACAGTCACCAGCAATCAACATTCAGACAAACACCCCAGTGGTGAATTCCAACTGGCTTTACTACCGGTTCTCTTCGTGCACATGCTTCACGCATGATTGCTGCACACATGCTCACTTCACTCGCATGTGTGCCAAACTTGCGCTCGGTGCAAGCGCGTTAGGTATCTGCTCAGCTGAGGTGTGGCAATCCACTCTGCTGCACCTATCAGCTGGACTAAAAAAGAAGAAATAAAAGTAGGAATAACACGGGGGTGGGTGGGAGGGCCCAGTTCCCAAACAAAGAGAACCGGTTCGGTGACGTCATATTGTCACCGTTACCGGCTCGGCTGAACCGGGCTGAACCAGGAGGAACCCACCACTGAAACACCCCCACACTCCTCCCCTCACACACACTCATACACACACACACACACACACAAACTACCATATGATCTATGTTGAGCTCATTAAGAAAAAGCAATTATAACTATCATAAATATATAATCAACAACGTAGCCAACATCAATAATTAAAGCAAGCCAATTCCTACATTAGCTTAAAAACTACTAAACCGGTAAAAAATACACAATAAATGTTAGTTTCCACAATAGGAGTTGCAAAGTGCTCTTCTGGCGGCAATCTGTCAAAGGCATGCCTAAATCAGGACTGTGATCATGGATTCTGACCATGCAGCAACATGGGAAAAATCCTTAGTAGCTTCCTCAGATGAGATAAAAGCATACAAACTAAAGAATCAATAGAAACTGCAGGAAAATCCATTAGTGTCAGAGCTAATTCTGTTTGCGTTTTCCACAAAGCCTGTGACATCATTGAAAGGGGGGTGGGGGAGATGGCTGTAATGGAAAAAAAAATCAACTCATTAGTAATGCATATCTAAGTAGAAGACATTTACTTATGTATGGGACTGTTTTGCTACTGCTTTTTGTCTCTTCAGAATGGTGTCCAATAAAACTTTAGCCCCAAAGATTAAAGTACAAAGTTGTCCATGACACCAACTGCCTTATTTAGGCACTCTCACAGCAGTGTTATTTTAGTATCGAGGGCTCCATTGTCCTCTCTGTTCAGGAGTCCCCTTTGTTCTGGTCCTTTGGTTGCTGACATGTATGCACAGCAAAATAGTAGAGAATGGGAGTGAGCAGAGCAGAAGAGTAGAAAGGGCTCCGGGTATGAAAAGCTGTTTATTGCTTTTCTCCGGTTCTCATAAACAGTAGGTGTCGAAATCCATATTCTGGTAATCGAAATACCTTTGTCTGGATCTGTCTTGCTGTATTGTATTTCAGAAGAATGATTAATATTTCAGAGTGCATGCTGTGTCAAGGAAGGGCTTAAGTTCAAATAGGTGTCTCTGCACCTTTCAAGTTTTAAACAAAAAAGCTTGAAAAACAAGAAATGTGGGGTTTGAATTGACCCTTCTGTGACACACCTTTTCTCTCTTTTTTTTGCACAGACACACACACCTTTTACAAATTATCCTTTGGAATAGTCTTTTGTTCTGAATTTTAAGTTCTCATCTAATTCAAATACAAGGGAGGTAGAGGTGTTTTGTTCTTTTAGATTTGCTTTTAAAACTTATTGTCATATAGTAGCCCTTAATTTTCTTTTAATGCAAGCTTTCCCTGCGTAGAAATGACCTAGGAACATTCCTCATCTCATTTGAGCAATGAAAGTAGAAAGATCATTTACTAAAATTTCTGGCGGAAAAACAGAAATTCTCCAAAGGTTTCTAATGGCTGAAATTCACTCCTTTTTTTTTCCTACCACATTTCTTACAATGATCCAATCCTAATATTGTTCCACTGGATGCGATGAAAGAGAGTTCACAATGTAAAAAAAAAAAAAGTTGAAAAGTATTCAGAGATAATATTCAGAGTGGTCCTCTTTTTTAAAAAAAATTGGAGGGAAAGAACAATTTTATCTTTTTTTCTAAGAAAAAAAAAGTGTTCCAAGGAAGACTTGCTCGGCCCACCTTCACATTCTTATTAACCTCACCCTCCTTGTTGCAGAATTCTTAACTTTTCTCAAAGGATATTTAAAATACCTTAAACTCACCACTGGAATTGCCTGTATCTGCTATGGAAACTTTAGTACACTAAAGGAAAATAGAGTCACTAAACTCCTCCTAGGTCACTCCATTTCAAGGACTTTCTTTGTAATTAATACCGGAAACTAGAGAATACCAGAAAAAAAAATTACATTATGAAGAAAGAATTCTTGCACCTCCCATTAACATATTTCCTGTTTCTATGTCTGTCTAGAATTGTAAAATAGTAATAATAATGATGATAATAATAATAGTAATAATCTGGGACAATACCTTTCATGTCAAGAAAAAGGTTGTCTGAGATTTTCTGACTCATGCCTAATTTCCTGTGCTAACATTCTTCCAAAGAATGTGATTTGTCATACAGCCTCAAACAAATAACGGATCAATGTTGCTAATGCAAAATAAGCAACGTGCAGAAACTCCAGATCCCTTCAGCCCTTGACTCATGCCCAGATGTCATTTAATATTCAACTGCTCGTTCTTTGCAGAAATTTACAGGTTAAAAATAGTTCCGTAACAATTAATGCACTTATTATTATAGCTGGGCAACAGGGTTGGGTTTTCTTCGCTCTCTATTTGCTTTACTTTCTGACGATAAAAGAGAAGAAAAAATCAAGGAAAGCAGGTGGGAGGGAATGGGGAGTGAAAAGAGAGGTTTTCTTTCTGAGGTTTAAGTGAGGTCATAGTTTCATTTGAGAACACATATCAAGTAATTTTCCATGCTGTTTGACAGATTTGTCCTTATCTAGAGATCCCATACTTAGTAATATTAAAAATTGCATAACATTTTAGATCACCCTATTTCAAATATTCTTCAAAAGCTTCACACCACTCTAAAATCTACACATTTTACATAAATAAAGCCCACTTTACATAAATTATAATAACAGATATATTATTCTCCAAATAACAGTATATTAAATACGAGCTGGCTTTGGTTGAAATCATTTGATGTCCCACAATATCCACATATTATAAGAGATATTATAGACCCCTCTGTCTGGATTAATGAGCTCTCTTGTTAAGTATATATTCTTTAAGACTTGTCAGTTTTGAGAAGTCTGAATGTGCTTCCACATTCTGTATATAAATATTACGGCTTTTATCTATGTAAAATTAAGTAATGAAAAGATTAAGCTTTTGTTGCCTATTGAAGTGCAGATGCATCAGTGGTGGGTTGCCCCCAGTTCGGACCGGTTTGCAAGAACTGGTAATAAAACCGGTGGGGGGCCCTGCCCACCGTCCCAGATGTCATCAGCGATCTGCGCACGCACAGAAGCTTCTGCGTACATGCAGAAGCAAGGCGCGTGCACGAGTGAAGCGATCACACGGATGTGATCCCATTGCGAACTGGTAGTAAAGATAAGTAGAACCCGCCCCTGAGATGCATGTATTCAAGCTTTTTTCATTCTGTTGGGAAATGGGCTTTGGAAAAAGGCAATTCTAAGGATCAGGAAGATAAGGAATTCATTGGCTTCCTTTGAGTATCCTTTTGTTTGTGCATGCATACAGATACATACATCTTTGATCAATTGTTCACTTTCTAGTACTTGTTTTCACCTTTTTAAAGCAGCTTTTCTGAGGAAAAAAAAGAGAGGAAAAAGAAAATGGAGGTTTTGTTCCCAAGTTCTCTGCATAAATAGCTGACATCCTGTTTATTCTCAGAATTCATGGTGATTATGATTTATTTGTTTTCATTAGTGTTATATTTGATCATACAATGTGAAAGTTGTTTTTCTGTTGCTTACTTCAAGCTTCAGCCATAGAATTTATATCCTGCCAATTGCAGAAGCAATAAAAGAAGGCAGAAGAAAAAGGAACATGGATTGGCAAATTGGCTATTAGGGATAATTGTTTACTTGTTTAGTTTTCTTAAATGAAGATGTCTTTTTGTTTGAACTAATTAAACACAGTGTTAACTGTGGATTTGCCTTTTCTATCTATTCTAAGGTGTGATTGCACTCGAATGAAGCTCTTCTGTGTGGCACTGTACTTTCTTTGCAAAGTCTTATTTCTAATAAACAGATTGTTATTAGTGAAACACTGAAGGTCCTGTGAAGACATGTTCCTGCTTAGGCATATTGGTAGACATTTCATGCACTGAATTCCAAACATTCTGATGTGAGTCATCAAATCTAGAACTGAACATAATCGTATTATTTTTTTCAATGGTCTTACCTTCGGGCATCCTGCTACCTGTTCTGTCAACATTCCTCATTTGTCATTTCAAAAAACAGAGAAAGGCTATGGCCCCGTCAGTTGTTCGTCTTTGTACAAAGCTTGAATTTAAAGGCCATATTTAAAATACATTTTAATATATTCCAAATCATATCAGTTGTGCAGTTTTTACTCAGTTAGAATTTCTATTTAAGCAAAGAGCATAAATATTTTCAAATTCATTACACAAGGAACTGAAGAAAACTAATTATGTCTGTGTGCTTTGAAAATTACTTTAAATGTTCCATGGTGTAAGACTTACACAATAATACTGAACTTGCTTGGTTCATAGATGATTTCTAATTACATAAATTAAAAATTTACATAATTCTGCAATAATGCTACTTTACAATGAAATAGGCAGGCCTCATTCAACTACCGAATTAGCAGTTGCGCCAGCATGCTAATCCTGTATCTGTCAGCCTGTTCTAAATTAGCAACATCCATCTGTAACAGACAGTCAGGAATGTTCAAAGACAAATGGCAGGGCAGTATCATAATTTTTCCATCTCTCTTTCTAAGTAATATCAAGGTGGAAGAATTCACATGATGATTTTGCACCCTAATAGAACAGAAATTGTGAATAATATTATGACAGAAATGATGTTGTGTTAGAGCTAGTACTTCTGAACACGATACGTAGTGTTAAGTCATGGTAAGCCATAGCCTTGCTCTCTTCCGATTGGATACTACAGTTACTTTAGGCATAAGGAAACAATACTGTTTTCTACCATTCTGGTGATGCAATACCTTTGTTTGTGTGTAAAAGAGTGATGTCATAAGAGTAATGTGGGAAGGGATCATGGGTTCATTGAGATGACCAGCAAACAAATTATTTTTCCTCTTATGAATTGTACTGCTTAAAAACTAAAAAGCCCACCAATACAGATAATACAAGTCAGACAAAATAAAATACGTTATTTCAAAAACTATAAAATTAAAAGCTTGGTGAAATGGGAACACTTCCAGAAAAACATAATTAAAAAAATATTGAGAATCTCCATAGACATTTAGGCCTATTAAAACCCATTTTCCTCTTTCAGGATTTTCAATGCCATTTTCAATGTCATGGAGGGTACAAGCTACCCCAGGTTTCTTAGGTTGATCTATAATATTTTTTTAATCATCTGGTAAATGG
This sequence comes from Pituophis catenifer annectens, assembly GCF_029215685.1. Lineage (NCBI taxonomy): Eukaryota > Metazoa > Chordata > Lepidosauria > Squamata > Colubridae > Pituophis > Pituophis catenifer. The sequence continues at coordinate 239,750,761 of NW_027256882.1, forward strand.
ATAATTATATAATCCTGATGGTTTGGGAAAAAAATACAGTGTGTATTTTTTATACTATAAATACATACTATAAATATATAGCATGCATATAAAGGTTGCATTTGGGGTCACGGTGGCTCATGTCATAAGACACTGGGCCTGTGCACCGCTGAGGTCAGTGGCTCGATTCCTGTGAGCGAATAAACTTGTGATTCCTGTGAGTGAATAAAATAGTGACAAGAAAGGAGCCTCCCCTGATTTCCTACCAGCATTCAGGTGTCCCACGGATAAAAGATAACACTGCCCGAAAAAATTCTTTTCACAGAGGCAGCCAGCCACCTCGGTGATTCCTGGCTAACACATGCCATATGCTTAAAAAAAAAAAAAAAAGCTGCATAGTTAAACAGATCTTAGGTAAGCTTTCAAACCAATCAATATCAGTCCATTTATTAATTGCATAATTTTTACATAAATCTATACAATACTGTTAAGAACTATGTCCATAACAATCATTGTGAACAAAACAAAATAATGATACACATATTCTAATATTCATCCTCTAAGAATGGAAGCAACGAATTTCTTTATTTTCTTTATCCATGCCATATGGATATTTGTATTAAATATACACTAATGTATCCACCAGCGTATTTATACATACATACATACATACATACATACATACATACATACATACATATATATATATATATATATATATATATATATATATATATACTCCAAACTGACTGGAAACAAGGCTTCAGGAGATGAAATAAAGTTCTTAATTCAAATTATAAATTTCAGTCCAAGTTCATTTGAAGAAGGAGCTGTATTAAGGGATACCAAAAAACAAACAAGCATAGTAATTTCTATAGACAATTGTCTCAGAAGGTGCTCCAAAAAATCTGCCCATTATATGGAAATGCATTTGCCAGCAATGTGAATACTCTTCTTTTTGGAAGATTAGATGAAACTGAGAACATGCACAAGTTTTGTACAGAAGAAAGAGGAGGAAATAAAAGTATCGTGGTTCTGTAGATCACTCACACAATGTTTGACTTAGCTCATTAATAACATCACTTGAAAATATCAGAATAGTTCCAGAGTCACTCAAATCTGCACCAGCCCCTATAGTTTTTTTCATATAATTGAAATGTTTCTAAATTTAAAAATTTTCACCATAGTTCAGTTTTGGTTTTTTTAAAACAAAGTTGATCAATAATCAAACAAATAATATAGAAAAAGAGGAGTGGCCATTCCAGTGGTCTTGTAGATTGAAGATTTCTGCTGGCAATCCTTTCCTTAATGGGTACCCATTTGTTAGTACAAATATGCAGGGCTTGTTGCCCCATGAAACAAATGTTGCTAAGAAAAACTCAATTGAACTAGATGACATAAAGCCAAACTTCAAAATAACAATTTCTTTTGGAAATGGTTGTCCTATAGGAAAGCTTAGAATAATAGAGTACTAAATGTCATTCTTTGTAAGAGCTACATGGGAAATCCTATCTTTAAGACAAAGAGAGAAAGGAAAGGGATAGGCTGAATGCCTCCTTAAGAGCCTGGCCAATTGGGTGTGTACTTTAAACAGAGTATATGACTCATGTAAGAGTGTAAAATAATTTTTGCTTATAAGATTTTTCTGAAGGCAACATTCCTCCAAACTATATATGTAACATTGTGTTTTAAAGTCAGTAAGTATGTGCCATACAACTGATCTAAATCTAACGGTTTTAGAATTTTACAAAATTTGACAAAAATCTATTTAAGAATGAGTCCCAAGTAAAAGTGACTAGAACACTCACCATCAACACTTTACTTTATAATGCAGAAATGGATTAGACCTTCCAGATTTTTCAATTTGACCTTTTTTGCAGAGGGGCCACAAAAGTAAAGGAAATTTTGGCATTTCAGCTGCACTTGAAGGGAAGTTGCTGGGTGCTGATTTTCATTCTTATAGTATAGGGCAGGAGGAAAGTAGCAAAAGAAAAATCTTCTTTGGGAAAATAAAGTGTTTTTCTTTCTTGGGAAAGCATTCCTGAAGATGGGAGAGAAGGAATTATCGAAAAGCAAAGTACATTCTCCTGACTGATTTTGAAGACTGTGGTTGAGTTTTTATTTGAAACATTACTCAATTCATGCGGTGTTTTATTCATTATAAACAGAAATTCCAGCATTCCATTTTCTATAACTTTTTGGATAGGTCTGCACTCTCATTTTGGGCTTAATCTTCAACTGAACCATCAGATGAATTAAATGTATCAAACTGAATCAGTTTTCAAGTCAATTTGAAAATTCAGTTGACTCTGCATGTGCAGACATATATCTGCTGATTCATATTGCAAATTTGAAACAAGTTTCAACTTCAAAACAAATTGAGTTCCTTCTTTGAATTAAATTTTCCACTCATATCAGTCTAGAATAATTTGTACACTCAAGGAATAATCAATGAGAATTCAATCATGTTTAGGAAGTATTTCCACTTTGGAATAATATTTTAGAAGTTTTGATCTCCATCTAACATTACCTAAGTGAATTTTCACTTGTTCTCTTTTTAACAGTGTTTAAGGAGGAGATTTGGGAATTGTAGGAACAGTAAAGAGAAATCAGTTTCACTAGCAGGTGCAGTTCAGTCATTGGAAAAATAAAATGGGATGCACTTACCAATATTTCATTTCTGTCAGAGTTTCTCTTATTTTAAAATACAGTGTATACAAGTACTTCTCATTTAGCGACTGAAGTTTCGATGGTGATGAAAAAGTACCCCATTTATGCCTCTAATGTGAAATGTGAATAAATGTAACACTCTTTTACAACAGTGCTTCCATACTCCCAGTTCTGTGAATGTTGCACTTCTGCACATGTCTTCAAAATGTATTAAAGTACAAATCACACACATTCAGAGAAAAAGAGTGGCATGTTATAGCCACATGTGTTATTAATCCACTGTTTTGAAATGTCCACATTTGGTGAAAAAATATTGTATTTCAACATTTCTTGCATTCCACTCAAGTGAATTTTCAGTTTACATTCCTCTTGGATCCCACCTCAGCTTACAGGCATCTGCTATGTAGATGGTTTCTCTTTGCTCTAGTTTCAGCATAACAGAACCATTTTGGTTGTATGTGTGGTAAACTTTGGAAATGATTGTGATGGAGATATATGTTTGGGAAAGATTAAAAAGAAACTATAACCTTTGACTGAACTTTCGGGAAAATGTTTGGTTTCACATAATATGGTTAAAATAATCATTGTTCCTTAATAGGAAAGAATAATGCATGCAGTTATGTTAAATTATAGATCATTTTGCTTGATGATCAGTGACAAATATATCATTTATGTTAATAGGTGTATGTGTGCATATGTGCTAAATATAAAAAGACTATATTAGTAAATTAATGAAATCTATATACAAATTAATAATTTTACAATAAAATAGTCATTGGAATGGATGAAAATTGTTTCTAAAACTATATGCGTATGCATAGTCATATACAGTATTTTTACATTTGTTCCAATAAGAGTAATTAAATCATGAGATAAGTAAATACAATAACAGAAATCATAATCATAGAAGAATTGCTCAGTGAAAAATATTGATGACTGACCACCTCAACCAGTAGAAGTACTCTGGGTAAAACTACTGAAGAAAAATAAATAAAATTGTTGTTGCTGAGGCATGATACTTGCTTGCTTATTGTGATGTATACCCATTGGAAAGTGTATAGGAAACATAGTTAATACAAAAGTCTTCTGCAAGGGACACTCTCCAGATATGTGAGGACTGTCACTCCCAGATTTTCTAGTCAGCATAAATACCACATTCAAATTGTGCCAGGCTTGGGTAGGCTACCATGGTGACTTTTAGGCAATATATAATTAAGAATTACTAACTGGGAGTAACAGGGTGGGCTACTTGTGGGCTTCTTGGATTCTTTTGATTAGTCATTGTGAGTGGAAAATACATCACACTTTATGAACCATCAGCCTTCTTGGGTTCTTTAATATTTCCAGGCTCTTGTCTGGAACCAAATCCAGCTTCCTTGGATCTCATTTTGCTAAGATGAAGCATGACTTAAATGTGTTCAGCATTAACACATTTCCAAAGGCTACATGTGGACACATTACTAATGTGTTCCTAAAATGTGAGTTCACTATGGATTTACCTCAGATTGATAAAAATCTGAATCAGTACAAACAAGAAAGGAAAACCTTGTAACTAATGCCTTGGAGTCCAACAACAGGTCAAATATGTTGGTTTTTATTTTTTATTTTTAAAAATCTAAATTGGTGCTTGAAAAATATTTGAAGACACTAATAAAAAGGAAATTTCATCTCATTCAAAAATCAGAATATCAGAATCCTTATCTCGTTGAAGAGATTATTTTCATGTAGCACATTTGGGAAACATCTATATTGTAGGTCACGTTTAGACCTCCATAATCTTGAGACCAGATCTCCAAACTCACTTCCAAGTGATAACTATTTCACCCGAGCATATTCTGAACCATTCCTCCTCCACATTTTTTAAAAAATCATTTACACCATCCTGCTCTGTCTCATATCTTCATAGCTGATGGAAAGAAACTGCAAAAAATAGGGAGGGGGGAGAGAGAGGGAAAGAAGGACAAAAAAAAAAATGACTAGATGCCAAGTCCCTTTTTCACTATTGTAAAGGAAGGGATTCAACATATTGCTTTTCATCTGTTCCACAACTTCCTCAAATACATGATTGCTGAGCTAATAGAATGGTGATTCAAAACAGTTTGACAGTACTTGGTTTCCTGTCCTACCGTAACAACAACAAAAAACCTTAACTTACCTTTGCTTACCTTTGTGTGGCTTTGATCATACTTGTGGATTTGACCATGCCCACATATGAAATAAGCATATACTTGTCTGAACAGGGAAAAAATTGCCCACCATGGTTCTATTGCTTTCTTCTTTGCAAACAACAAGAAAGTAGATAACGAAATACCCTCTTATGATTTCATTTCTTATTTTTTTTCCGCAAAAGTGATTTATTTATATAAGATTGAATAATATTTTCATTAATTTACTTTTTATCAGGAGTGCAGTGGGTGGAGTGGTGATGTCATAAGGCAGAAGATTCTAAAAGGCAAAAACAAAATGTTCAGCCTGTCCTTGCATTTTAATATTTTTGTTGGACAGGCATTCTAGCATTTTATTGGCCCATTAAGTCTATCAGAGTTTTAACCTGCCTATATTTTTTTAATTTCACATTAAAAATACATGGGCAATCACTGTTATTCCATAGTGTACTGCTAAATTTCATGATACAAATGTGTGTGGGGTGTTGCTGGGGACTGCAAAAAGGATTTGCAAACTATGTTCCCATGGACTCTGCTTTCCCTACCTTACTTTTTAAGTATATATTAACATTCATAAATGAGTGTTCTAATAGGGCTGACTATAATACCAATAGCACTTAGACTTATATACCACTTCACAATGCTTTACAGCCTTCTCTAAGCATTTTACACAGTTAGCATATTGCCCTCAATAATCTGGGTCCTTATTTTACCGACCTCAGAAGGACATCTGTATCAACCTTGAGCCAGTGAGAATTGAACTGCCAAACTACTGGCAGTCGGCAGTCAGCAGAATTAGCCTGCAATACTGAATTCTAACCACTGCGCCACCATGGCTCTATAATTTCAAACGACCAGCAGAGTTAGGAGTACTTTCTTTCCTTTTATTTATATATATCTAATATTGCATGAAAAATAAAAGTCCAAGTCTTTGTAGGAAAAAAGAAAAGAAAAGAGAAAGTCTGGCTTCAAATCTTGAATTCAAGTCAAATATTTCACAGATTTCATTCTAGTTCCATTACTGTAATTAAACATCAAATGAATACATGTTAGAAAGGGCTGAGATAACTCTTCTATGTTTGGGCTTAGAGTTCACCTATGATTAGCCTTCTTCCATCCAAGAAACCACTTATTAACAAGTCTGCCCATGTTGCATGAGTCACCTTCAACATATATTTCTGAGGCAATGAGATGTTTCTGAAAAAGTAAATTACTGATAAAATGCTGAATTGGAATCAGAGCCTTTGCTTATCTGAGAGTAAAGTTAGAATTAACAACCATTACATATAGAATAGTTTATATACGTGAACTAAAACAGTAAGTGTTGGCATTTTGGGAAAAGCATGTGAGTAACACTTAAGTGTAGGTCTCTTGACCATAGCTTACATCTATAAATAAAAGGCTGACCGCAGAGACCTGGACAGTCATAACTTCAGGATTAAACCAGTGCTGGAGGAATGAAAGAATATGATCTGGATTTTTGTTACAATCATCTAGCCTGCATCCCTGTGTTTTTCCTATTTAGAAACAACAAGATTATCGTTTTCTCCCCTCTGGATAACCTAAGAAGAGCAGTTTAAAAATAACTTATAAACTAAGGTAGTAGCATTTAGGTGACTTTAGCTGATTTCAATAAAGTTAAACAAGACCAGTCCTAGTTAGTACTTGGGTGGAAGACGGTCAGGAACTCCTATAAATGTACAAGTGGACTTTTTTTTCACAAGAGAAAAACAACAAAATAACTGTGGACCAAGACAAGGTATCTTTATGCACAATGATCTCAGTTGGCAGCCACTCATGGGTGGGTTTATTTCCTTCTTAGCATTAACTCACATGATTGCCTTTTCATATGCCCTTTTGCTCTGAACCAAATCCATTGAGTGTAGGACACATGGAGACTACTGCTTTGTTGCTATTATCCCACCGCTTTCATTCTTGGACAGCTGTGGCCACTCGATTGCATTTGAAGTGGTAATCTGGCGCTGTGTCGGTTATGAGTTGAGCTTTTCAAGTGACAGAATTGTGAGATGCTGGCCATATTTCTCTAGTAATATCATTCATGTCTAATGGGTCTGAAGTTAAGAGATGAATTTGTACCTCATGAGAAATGCACTTTTGATCACAGAAAGAGATGCAGTAGACAGCCTGTTAGAAGGGCATCACTAAACATTCCATCAAGAACATGTTTTATATTTATATATATAATTACATTTTCCCCTTAAAATGAATGTATAATATTTTCCATGCTGTTTCTGTTAGATTGCCTTTTTCCTAAAATTAAATAAATATAGTACTTCATTTCACCTAAATGGTAGCTATCCATCTAACAATGCCTGAAAATATTTTCTTACTGCTATGAAGGTTTGACTGACTAGTTCTAAGCCAAACTTCATCCAACTTTGTAGTCTCAAATATGTTGAAATTTAGCTTTCATAGATCTCCATCTACACAAAGAGTGGCCCATGATTATAGGATAATAAATGGTATTTCAGCATCTAGAAAAGGTATCTGACTGGGAAAGGCTGTTCAAAGCAAAAGATTAATTTAAAGTTAAGAACCATTTGGTTTTCCTACTAGACCAGTGGTTCTCAATCTTCCTAATGCCGCGACCCCTTAATACAGTTCCTCATGTTGTGGTGACACCCAACCATAAAATTATTCCTAAAACTATTGAAAATATATGTTTTCCGATGGTCTTAGGCGACCCCTGTGAAAGAGTCATTCGACCCCCAAAGGGGTCCCGACCCACAGATTGAGAACCACTGTACTAGACCATGACAATAAATGATGCTTAACTTTTTCCCTACTCTGTTTTATCATTCTAATTTGGTATCCTGGAATCTCTTTAACTGAGGCTGCCATTGCTACGTGGCTTGTGAATTATTTTAATTTAAAGGAAAGGGGGGGAAAAGGTGTTTTGGAGGGTCCAGTGGCTTGCTCTGCCTTTGTCAAGCTCTTTAAATCGCATTTTTCAGAAACATGCTATGAAGCACATTTTCCCTTTCAATCTGAAACATCACACAGCCTAATCACTACTCTCTACTGTTCTGTCTTTTAGATTATGTCTCCTTTATTGGCACAATGTTTTCAAAATTGTTTAAAAAGCAATGGCCAGGCTTTGACAAAAGGTACTCCCCATTGTTATCTTTTAGGAAGTGAACTGATTGCCAGTTAATTGCCTTGGTACAATTCCAAGAGCTATTTGTGACATAGAGGGTGATCTTGAGTCTTCGTTAGCTAAACTAACCAAATGTCGGTCTTCTTCAGATGTTCCCCTGGAGATTAAAAATTTTTTGAGAAGCCTCTTTACCGGTCTTCCTATCATTTAACATATAGCAGAGATTCTCTTCCCAATTCCATTCCCCAATTGTGAGGTTCTGCAGACAGTGGAATTGCCTGAAAGAGTAGATAAATGTTGCATTTTAGGAGGGGGTTAGAATGTTACAGTATGTCAGTGTTTCTCAACTTGACTACTTTAAGGTGTGTGGACCTCAACTCCCAGAATTCCCCAGCCAGCAACACTTAATGTTTTAAAAACACAAGCCAGAGAATTCACAGAACTGAAAATTGCAAAACAAACTACCTTGCTTACTTGGGATATGGGAATAGGAATATACACTGATGAATTAATTAGAATCTATTCACAGAGACATTTTCATCACTTCAATACTACAACATCACTTAAAGAGAATTACATATAAGATCTCTTTTCCTCTGAGAGATCAGAATGGCATACAGCATGGCCTTTCCTCATTTTATCTCCATAACAACAATTCTGAGAGGAAGATTAGGCTGAGAGTTGTTGGCCCCAAATCACCAGTGAGCATCCTGGTTGAATAGCTGAGTGAAGTTTTACCCAAAACTGGTTAGTAGTTCACTACTGATTTTTATACACTGCCATTGGTCATCTGGAAAGAAAGCTTGTTGTCTTAGGAATAGATTGTGTGCTGTGAGGACACAATTTTAAGAATGTGTCTTGTAATCAAAAATTTCTTCAGAGGATCTGGGGAATAAAATTGGAGATGGTGAAGAACTGCCTAGAAACTGCTTTGTCATCTCACAGTTTGGAGCAATGTATATATAATTGATTAACATAAGTCTATAGAGAGAATTTAGGACACATAAATATTACATAAGAAAATATAAAAGGGCAATGTCCACTATATGTACAGGTGCTTAATCTCTGCAGTGAAATTTATACAGCATAAAAGTAAAATAACTGGAACCTAAAAGAACCTGATTCAAAGTTTGTTGATATAGAGAAGGCAGGTACTTTTAAAAAAGGTTTACTATGCTTACATCTTAAGTGTTTTAATAGCTCTGTACCGGGGTGAGTTCTACTTATCTTTACTACCGGTTCGCAATGGGAGCACACGCACACAGATTGTCAATTATGATGTCCGGGCTGGTGGGCGGAGCCTCCCACCACTTTTACTACCGGTTCGCAAGAACCAGATAGAACCGGGAACAACCCACCACTGCTCTGTATCATGGTGATCTATCATTACATTGAAATTAAGCAAGACTTCTACATAACGTCCATTGTCATGGTTTGGTTCTATACATAAACTTGTATAATATGTAAACACTGATGAAGAATTATCCTACTTGAGCCTTATTTTTTCTATTGTTGGTTTGCTAATTTTATATTCAATTGGCTAATGCCAATGACATAGGTCAAATTGGTGGAAACCTGTGCTTTCCAATTGCTTCTAAACTTTTGCCAGTCTCAGCGAAGTTAGTCACCAGTTGGACAATGAGAACCTGAATTTAAAGCATCTTTGCAATTTTTCATTTGAATATTCCTCTTCTCCCAAAATTCTATGTGTAATTTCAAAAGCCGTATTTTAAAAGTTTTAATAATAATTTTATATTCTTGGTTGTTTCATGTCTTGTTAGCTGCTCAAGGTCCTATGGACTGGAACACATTATAAATACTGCGAACTAAAGAATAAATTAATGTGCTGAATTATGTTAAAGCATTTGATTTCTTGGGAAGTTGCACTTGTTTCATAAAAGAGGAAAAAGTGGAGGAGAACTGCAGCTCTAAGATACAAAATATGTAATAATGAATAATGATTTGATTGATTGATTTTTCCACTGCCTCATGCCTGGCCTTGAGCCATATTATAAGTCTGCATCTGAATTAATTGCACAAAGATGTCTACTCTCTCTTAAAAATGAAATACTGAACTTTACTACAAATAATGTGGATTTGTCCATATTGTGGAGCAGTTATTTTAATATGTAAAGGGAAACAGCACTTCATATAGACAAAAACTGCAAGTGGAATCCCATGGACATTCAGAAGTAACCTTCACTGAAAGTGAATTCTGAATATATGTGATTAAGTTTCTTCTGTAAGGTAATGTTAATCCATACCAGGGGTGTCAAACTCAAGGCCCAGGGGCCAGATCCGGTCCACGAGGTGCTTAGATTTAGCCCATGGAGCCGCCCTGGAGATAGTAAAGGAGCAGGTGGCCCTCCTGAGGTCCGTTGTTGCTGGCTACAGATTGCAGGAGGTTGTTGCAGTCAAAAACAGAGCCTGGGAGACTGTTTTCGCTGGCAGAGCACTCAGGCCACCACAGCTGCCCCCGACACGAGTGATGTCGAGCTGCCCATGCCCATCCTGGCCACACCCACCCTGCCCCCCCCAAACACAACCCTGATGTGGCCTCAATGAAATCGAGTTTGACACCCTTGTTCCATTCAGTCCTGAAAGGCAAGTGGCATAAACCTATGCACATTTGCACATAGCCAATAGCCTTAACACATGCATCAGCTACCTACTGATGTAGTCTCATTGCTACTTCTCCAGTCTTTGGAAGAATAGGGACAATAGAAATGCTGATAAATGGATATTGGGGAGTGGAATAACTGATGCTCCAGCTAGTGCTCCCCCCCTCCTATTCTCACAGTTTCCTCCCTAGGAAAAATGGGAGGCAGGACAAATTGGGAATTCATATCAGCAGAAAACTGTTTTCCAAGCCACTCCCGGGAAAACACCACAAAACTCTTCTTGCAGTGTTTCCTCTGGAAAAGCCACTGAGTCAAAAGTTAATTGGCTCAGCCTATGAAGATTTAAAATCACCATGGGTGATATGTGTAGAAAAGGCAGAAGTTGTCCTTGGCTTTTAAAATCTGCTTTCATATTATTCATCTAAAATCCATCCAGGGAATCCATAGGAAAGGGGAGCCAGGATGCAATTGAGTCGATTTCTTTGCCCACCTCACAGGTTCATGGAGCTTCCAATGCCCAAATAGTTGTATATTAACTGTTTACAGCTAATATTTCTTCCCATCTTCATCCCACCTGAAAGAGAAAGGCTTTTGTGCTACTCCATCAAGCTCAAAGTACAGGGTTTCTGTGCTATTTGATGCCATGTTGGCAGGCAGCCAAGCTGCAGAAGTACTTCTGTATGCAGCTTTATTGCTATAGTCTTAGGACTGCTACATCCAGGGAGTTTTATTTATATTTTGAAAATTAATGTTCTTTCCCACCATCTCCCAGCTCTCTGAGAACAGCTCTCAGTATTTGTTTTATTGTTTGTTTCATAAAGGATTGGGGGGGGGGGGGTATCTGTATGGTAGTTGTAAATAACTCTTTTCCCTCAATGGTAAGAAGTTGCACACATGAAAAATAGTCCACACTGGCTCTGTTTTCAAGAATAAAGCCCCAGAGATATGGACATCCCTAGGTAACCTGAACTATGTGCTTGAAATGTTTTAAACCTTAAGAAATAGCTTGGCTTCATGATTCAGAAGTTATAAACCAATATTTTTGCCAGAATATAATGAGGTAATTACAGTAAGTTTTATATGAAAGTAAACGTCAAAAAGAAGTTGATCAAAAGTTAAGTATTAATTTTTTTTACAAATGTGGGTGTACGTTTTTAAGGTCATTGCCATAATATTTTTATAAAAATGTTCAGAAGGTTTGCTTATCAATGAGGAATACACATTAGTCTGATGTAAATGAAATTAAATACTGTAGCTGCTAACTTTGAGTAGGAATGTGCTTTTGTATGAAAAATCAGTTCAGTGGATAAAGGTTACAAAATTGCTGAAAAAATCCACCCACCTTTGCACCAATTATTCAAAGCCTATTTTTAAAAGATCCGTTTGTGGTCAGCAACTTCGTTTCATTCATAACTTTTCTTTAATTAGTTCATTGAAGGAGTAGAGTAGAGTAGAGTAGAATAGAGTAGAGTAGAACAGAACAGAACAGAACAGAACAGAACAGAACAGAACAGAACAGAACAGAACAGAACAGAACAGAATAGAATATTTTTAGCTGGGGACAAAATTATATTGCAAAAGTAATTTTTTCTCCTTTGTCCTTGATATTGTCACAAAGGGTGATCATGATTGTATTTAGTGTGCAAATATTTACTGAATATACTATCTTGTGTAATTAGTGAAGAAGATTGGATAAAAATTCAAAAGGAATGTCACACGGTCATTTTATTGATTAGTGATAGCTCAGTAAACTTTTATACTAGCTACGAGAACTTCCTGTTAATATTCCCTCAGGGCCTGACATTTGTGCCTTCAAAAGACAGCTGCCTAGTAACAGAGAATGTAATATTTTCCTCCCCCCCCCTTTTTGTATTCATAGCACTTTATATAATGTGCCTGTCTGTCAGCTTGGTTCTGTTCTGTGTTTTCTCATCCAAGGTTATTAATTTCCCTGTTGACTCTGTTTAATGCTAAACATAGGACAGTTCTGTACTCCAGGCCAAGCTGCTTGTCTCCTATGCTGCTTCTGTCTTTTCTTAAGACAACTCCAGAAATTCAGTCCGGATTGCAGGGAGGTGATCAGAGAGCTGAGCTTAAAACCTGATTGGTTGCTCCTTTGCTTCTTGCCCTTCTTTTTCCGCACGGAAGACAAGCTTTGCTAGCTGGGTCCTAGTGGACTACTTTGTCAGTGCCTATCTTTTCTTTTCAGATTGTGCCCTTCTCTTTTTTCCCCTTCTTTTCTATTACTTTTCCAGATGTTTGCACACATGGATGCATTCACACAGACATATACATTCACACTGTCTCTTTGACATTAAAGCAGGCCCTTTCTTCTTCTCCCCCCCCCCCCATTTATGGTACCATCATTCGTCTGATGCTAAAATAATTAAAGTAACAAGGAAAAAGTTGTTATTCTGTTCTTATATTCCTTTGTAAGTCAACAGAAACTTTATAATGAGGAAGAACCAACAGTTTAGCTTCACAGAAACAAATGAAGTTCCTACATTGGAACTTAAATATGTTTTTTTAAAAATAAGGATGGACACTTTGCAGTACAGTGGGTAGCGAGTGGGAAAATAAGGCGAGCATCAGCAAAACCAAATGGATGCCTATTGAGAAATGTAGGAGTTGGCTGGAGTATGAGCTTCTAGGGTCAAGAATAGTTCATTGATTTCAATAGCCATTGCTGGATAAACCACAAGGAGCTAGCAGCTGCTGACCAGCAGAGAAAATAAATGCTAGCAATCCAGGGCAAAGCAACCACTAAAGGCATTACCAGCCTCTGGAAACAATGGGCATGCCAGACCCTGCAGGCAATCTTGGTTCTTCCTGGATCAGTTTTAGAGGAACCTATTAAGTCTTTAATTGCCGACTATCTATGAACCTATTGCTAAATTTATTTATTTTTATTTTATTAAATTTCTATACCGCCCTTCTCCCGAAGGACTCAGGTGTACAGCCAGAAATAAAACCATGACAATAGAAAAATTAAAAACAAGTTAAAACAATTAAATCAATTGGCCAAAAATTCTAATAAAACAACCCATTAAAATAGTAAAAATATTATTATTATTTAAGCCAGCCCTGCTTGTTGGAATAGTAATGTTTATAGGGCACGGCGAAAGGTACGCAGGTCGGTAATCCTACGAATCTCTGGGAGCAACTCATTCCAGAGGGTAGGGGCCCCCACAGAGAATGCTCTCCCCCTGGGGGTCGTCAGCCGGCATTGTCTAGTTGACGGCCCCTGGAGGAGCCCCTCTCTGTGGGAGCGTACCGGTTGATGGGAGGCTATCAGTGGCAGAAGGCGGTCTCGTAGATACCCAGGGCCCATGCCATGGAGCGCTTTAAAGGTGGCAACCAACACCTTGAATCACACCCGGAAGACCACCGGGAGCCAGTGCAGCTCGCGCAGGAGCAGTGTTACATGGGAGTGTCGGGTCGCTCCCATAATTACCCGTGCAGCCGCATTCTGGACCAGTTGGAGCCTCCTGGTGCTCTTCAAGGGGAGCCCCATGTAGAGAGCGTTACAATAGTCCAGACGGGAAGTGATGAGAGCGTGAGGAATAATAAATGGATGGATGATAGATCATGACTCCAAAGATTGGCTGAATAGATGCTTAATCTCTATGGCATGGGTGTCAAACTCGTGGCGTCACATTGCCATTACGTGACATTTCACAACATTTTTTCCCTTTGCGGAGCTAGGGTGGGCATGATGCATCCAGCCTGCAGGCTGCCAATTTGACACCCCTGCTCTATGAGGTTTCTTTTTCTTGTAGGACAATGACTCAAAGCTATGACTTTCTCTCCCCACCCCCACAAAACTCCTTCAACTCTTATCTGAATTTTTAAATTCTCTGTTATTTTTAATTCTGTTATTTTAAGCACGTTTATTATTCCAGAAGAGTACAAATAAATCGGAAGAGCTCCCACCAGCTGCATCTTCTCCATTTCATGGAGCCTTAAAGCATTTTCCAGCTCCTCTGCCCCCTCTTGCTGTAATGAAACTTGAACCTCTGATTCTCTGATCAAACTAAACCTCAGTCTCCGTTTCCTACTGGTGTGACACCTCAGTAGTTCTCCACCAGTCAGCACTCCTCCAAAATAAGCAAATAAAGAGAAAAAGGAGTCTGATCAATTTGAATTTGATTTGGCATAGTTGTGCAGGTTTCTTTATAGCAGTCTGTTATAGCTTTAGTTTCCTATATTTTTTTACCTTCAGGAAATTGTTCAAAAAGACTGCAAGGGGCATTTAACTATTGATTTAATTTTAATTTGCTTGAGAAGTAAAATGGAGGCCAATAGAAAACTAGAAAATAATCCTTAAAAGTGCCTTAAAACAGTAGTTTGGCATAATAAATTTCAAGTCAGAAAACTCTTTTCTGGAATAATTTTTAATTTTCAAGTGAATACTTATTTCTGTAATTATCAAGAGAATCGCTTCCCCTTTTTGATCTCAAAATGCAAGTGCCATCCAAAGCAACTCCTGGATAGGAAGTGGGTCTTGTAGAATGATCTCCCCAGATGCCAATGAAGATGTTGCAAAATGATTCCATTTGTTAAGCCCATGCAATAAACACACATACATTTTGTTAAATGAATTCAAAGGTGATCTTTTAAGAACCCCATGTGTTTTTCCCATGTTCCCATCTGAAGATGGTACATGCAAAATTGCTTTGGGGACACAGTGTTGATATTTTAGTTATCTGAAAGTTTTTTAAAAAAAACAATAATTTTAGGAAAATCTGTGGATTAATTACATTCCAGGAAACAACAACCCAGGAAGTCATCTCACTCCCACTGATTTTTCAGGTACAATATGTTTACAACTAGCAGGATGTAACAAACTGAAAAATATATTGCTAAGTGGAGGTTGTTATGGAACATTAAACATTAGATATGATCTTCTTTTCCACCCAACACACCTTTAGCAAGGAACAAAATATCTCCAATTGTGTTGACTAGAACTAGATTTGCAAATAATTCAGAATCTAGACAAAATGCAAAAATTTTATACTGCTTCAGGACAGGGAATTTCAGCAAGTTAAGTTCTAAATTTGTCTTTTTTTCTTCATAACTATTCAGATTCAGGGTTACCATCTTCTTTGCCTTAGTTTTTCAAAAATCTAGAGCAGTGATGGCTAGCCTTTTCCAGACCGAGTGCCCAAAAAAGCGTGCACGCATGCACAAGAATGCACACGCGTACCCGAACTCCCCAAATGCAATGCATGCGTGGCCCCTGTGCATGTGCCCCACCCCTGCATGTGTGTGTGGCCCCCCACATGTGTGTGTGGGTCCCCCATGCATGCCTCACGCCCCCCACACATGCGTAGCAGAGACCCGATGACCAGCTGGCCGGTGGGAGGTGCACGCGCATGTGCAGAGAAACTGACCTGTGGCAATGGCTCGCGTACCCACAGATAGGGTACTACGTGCCACCTGTGGCACGCATGCCATAGATTCGCCATCATGGATCTAGAGCATTATTAAGATTTGCATATCAATATGAAAACAACTTTTTGTTTGTGTGTGCACACGTCTGTGTAAATGGAGAACATAGAAAGCAGTTGATATTGTAAATATGCAAGATAATCTAGTACTTTTAATTCAGCTGTCTGCAGCACATTTTTTGTGTTTCATCCCATAATTTAATCCATCTTTCCTCAAATAAGACTAGAAAATGTATATTTTAAAAGAGGTTATAATTTTTTTCAACACCTTCATACAAATTTCTGATGACAATAAAAAGTATTTCTTTTTTTTTAATTTTAAAAACAAACTTTATTAAACTTAAAAAGATAAAACAAGATATATACAAAGTACATTTATGTTAATCCAAACAACATTACTTACTCACAGCAAAATATAGAAAAAGAAAACAAAACAAAATTAAAAAGAAAAGGAAGAAAAGAAGAGAGAAAGAAAAGGAAAAAGAGAAAGAAAAAAAAGGGGGGAAACGAAAAACAAAATATAGAAAGTGACTTTCTTCAAGTAGCCCTGATATCTGTCATCTGCTTAATGCATCTCTACTGTACATTAGTACAATTTTCTACTGGGCAGGTGCACTGGTGGTTCCATGATAGAATACCTTACACAAGTCCCTTGCACAACTTCTTTGGTAAGATTGCTGTGTATTTTGAGGAAATTTTGCAAACATTTCCTGTTTAATCTTTCATCACAGTCTGCCTAGTAAGAGAAATAGCAAGGACTGCTAAAAACATGGTTATTACAGGATGAATTTTACTTAAATTTCCTTTCCTTATTTCAGCATCAAATTTATTTTTTAATAAACACATGAGAGACTTGGGTAACATTAAGCTTTTGACAAAGAAACAGTATTACCTTCTTAAAGTCAGATTAGCTTTAAGAGGTTCAGTCTCCTTGATGGGCCATGATTCAGTTCCATGGCACAAAATCAGCAACATTTTTGGGCGTTAAGGATTTTCTGCTATTCATACCATGAAGACTGTTGCCACATACTACTTAAGGTGCCTAGGAAACCATATTGACGAGCTGGTGCATGGGTCGTGCCTTAAATGAACAGCAGACCCCCAATTGCATTTAAAAGCAAACATTCTGACTCACCGTTTTAAAGTATTCTCTTGAGCCTTTGCGTCTTCTGTGTGCTGCTCTTCACATATACATTTTTAATGTGCAGATAGACAAGAGACCTATTTATATCATGATCAGATCAGGTCTTGTATTCTCACAGATTACAAAGTGCCTTTGAAAAAATTGCCTCCACGCCATGTTATAGCATTCATAAGAAATGCCAGCAAAGAATTTATGCTATGTAAAACTCATAATTTATTTGTTTATTTATTTATTTATTTTTAAATGTGTATACCGCCCTTCTCCCTGAGGACTCAGGGCGGTGAACAGCCAAGTAAAAGCATAAACTTCAAACATTAAAATACAATTAAAATTAAAAAGATATATATAAATTTGGTCCCATGATTAAAAACAATAACAAACAATTAAAAACATTTTAAAAAGTGTTAGGCCAGCCTGGCTTGCTGGAAAAAGAAGGTTTTAAGGGCATGGCAGAAGGCACCGAGGTCTTGGATTCTCCTTATCTCTGGGGGCAGTTGATTCCAGAGGGTAGGTGCCCCCACAGAGAAGGCCCTCCCCCTGGGGGTCACCAGCCTACATTGTTTGGCTGATGGCACCCCGAGGAGGCCCTCTCTGTGGGAGCGCACAAGTCAATGGGAGGCCGTCGGTAGCAGCAGGCGGTTTGGATAAGAGTCTCAATGCATATTATTATTATTGTCCTGTATCATTCCAGTTTTAATTTTCAGTATGAATTTCTGATATGCAAGCATTTTTTCTTTGGAATTATTTTAAATAGGACCACTTAGCTACAATTATTGCAAGATGTCATATAGTTATTCAGCATAACTCCCTTTAATGTTTATACATATGCCAAAAAAAGGGAAGAACAGAACTGTGATGCAAATTAAGTTAAAAACAATTCTAAAAGGGGGTTTAAACTTTATGTATCTGGGAAAACAGAATAAATGAGTTAAGTTTCAGCCATTCTGTTGCTGCTGCTGCTGCTGCTGTGATTAATTTAACTAGAAGTTTTTCATTTGTCACCAACAGCTGTGCGTGCCCACTTCACCTAATAATAGGAAGAAAAATGCTGCAAGATGCAACATTTCTATTTGGAACATTACATGAAAGGTATTACAGACAATAGGAACTAATAGGTACTGGCCATTTGAGTTTCCTGTACTCCTTGCACTACATACATAAAAAGTTGTTTGTAATTATATCTGACCTGAACTGCTGAAATACTAACTTCTACAGAATTTGTTATATTTGTGATCTGGACTCCTAGCAAATATTTTTTTAAAAATCAAAATGAAAACATAGTTATAGTAATTCATGTTCAAGTTCATTTCCCCCCCCAAAAAATCAGAACCAGATTTTTAAAGAAGAAAAAACAGCATTCTTCATATTTTGAATTCTACATAATGATGTCATATTCCACATTCACTTGGTAGGGTCTGAAAAGTCTGCAATTTTCCAGTAATGCATCGCCTACAGGAATTATTATTTGTATGCAGACATATATGATTTATAAATGAAGTGATTTAAAAGAAGGACAATACCTTTATTATTCTGATCTATTGCCTTTTGGTTCATACCCAAAAATTCAGTCTTATAAATTAAAGTGTGGCCATGTTTTTTCGGATACAAGAAGGTAAATAGGTTTATAATTACAATATGATTGGAAAAAGTCAATAAACGCATGATAATGAAAACAACTTGTCTCTTTCTGCAGAAGTTCTGAGTATGTACTCCTAAAACAGATAAATTTGCTACAGTTAATTCACAATGTAAACAATTCTATGCATACTCACCTAGGTCTTAATTAATTAATTAATTACATGGGATTGCATTATAAGCATACAATAATCCAGCTTTTGCAATTTCAATCCTTATTAGGAAGCCTACTCCACAACACACAGTGGAATAAGATCAGTTTCTGGGAGAGGCAAATATATGTCCCTACTAGTGCGTGCAAATCTCTCCATTCTATAAGGGAAGCTAATCACTTCCATTGTTGTTAGATCTCTAACAGTCTGCCAAAAATAAAGCCAACAATAGGAAATAAGAGAAAAATCCCTGGACTCGGTCTTACCTATTTTCTTCATACAGGCAGTCCTTAAGTTACAACCACGACTGAGTCCATGTTGCTAAGCAGGAAATTTGTTAAGTGAATTTTGCCCCATTTTACAACCTTTCTTGCCACAGTTGTTAAGTTAGTATCATGGTTGTTAAGTGAATCTGCTTCCCCATTGACTTTGCTTGTCAGAAGGTCACTAAAGGTGATCACATAACCCTGGGACACTGCAGCTGTCATAAATATGAGTCAGTTGCCAAGCATCTGAATTTTGATCATGTGACCATGGGGTTGGTGCAATGGTATGAAAAATGGTCATAAGTCACTTTTTTCAGTAACTTCAAATGAACTGATAGTCTACAACTATCTATGCACAAAAAGCAGACAGAAACAACTGTCAATTTAAGGGGGATGTAAAGAAAGAATAGTTGTGTTTCTATTTTTTGTTTTGTTTTTTTGTTCAATAGGAAGTAAGAGTCACAGGAAGAAAGAGTGTGAGAGTTTTGTCAACTGTAAACATCCTGAGTCAAGAAGTTCTCCAGAGACAGGGGGGCCTAGCCTTAGATTTCATCAAGAAGCATTGCTTTTCTTTTGTTGAATTTCTCCCCTATCCACTCATCCGCCCATTTTCTCTGAGAGCTTTCAGAGAGTGTGATTTTTGACTTTAATAACTAACTATAAGTAACCAAAATAGTGTAATATATGTGTATTGTTCCAAGTGGGACACATTGGTCTTTTAGTATGCATAATACAAATCAACGCTTCTGGTAACCCGCAGATGCTCACTGTTTAGCTAGGCCTTCCAGTTTCGATAGTTTGACTTATTCCTTGTCTTACTTTAAACAGACTGAAGATATGCTGCCCTTATAATGGCATTTAAAAAATGACAGAACATTTTTAACTGAGACTGTCACCATGAAGATCTATTAAAGTCAAAACTGGATGGTATCCAGCAGAGAACCTATCTATGAGAATGCAACTCCCTTTATGTTCCTTCCCACAAATCATTGCCTATTAATCTTGTTTTGTCCTTTTTTTTTTTTTTTGGACCTATTCCCACATTATATCCATCCATCAGTTGTTGTTTTTTTACCCTGCCTTTATTATTTGTATAAATAACTCAAGGCAGTGAGCATATCTAATACTCCTTGCTTCTCCTATTTTCCCCACAACAACAACCCTGTGAGGTGAATTGGGCTGAAGGAAGAGTGACTGTCCCAAATCACCCAGCTGGCTTTCATGGCTGAGGTGGGACTACAAGTCAGAGTCTTCTGGTTCCTTAATTCTTCAAAAGAAAGATGATTCTGGAGCAAAGGTATCCATGGGAGAAGTGAAAGAATACCACTTGGCAGTCATAGTTGTCCAGTAAAAATCCTGCCTTTTTATGCATGCCATGCATTCGATTTTAATTTCAACCTGTGGGCTCCTACCCTTGATTTTGACAAGTTGAGGGAGACAGTCTTTAATATCTTTGTATACTGCCATTATACTTTCTCTTTTATTAGCTAAACATGTCCAGTTCCTCTAAACTATCCTCATAATTTCCATATTTCTTATCAGCTAGTAGTTTTCCTCTGTCCCTGTTTAAGTGCAGTATATAAAAATAGGTACAGTATTCCAAACAAGAGTTTTAGCAATGCAGAAGAAGTTCTTGTTTAACTGCCACTGAGCTGAAAATCAAGAGGCTCAGCTGCCGTATAGAAACCATGTTGTAGAACCAGGAGACAATGCAGTTGACCCAGCTTCCTTCCTGGGGGAAAAAATCCATATAGAAAATGATATTTTGCTGTTTTCTGCTAAAGATGATTGCCTAAAAAACATGGTTGTTTTTCCAAACGAGCCTTTCAATTTTTTTTTAGAAGAGTGAGGTAAAAATCAAAACAGTTTTTTTTGTATTGATCATACTTTTTTTAAGGCAATAACACTTTTCAGAAAATGAAAAGATAATAACTGATTTGTGAACTTGTGGCTTTTGAAGACTGCACCTGATTTCAACCCTCCCATTTCTTCAAAATTTGGCAACTTATTGTTATAGCTTTGACTTAGGTTTATGAGGGCAAAGAGCACTGGCAAAGAGATCCTGCAATTTAGAAAACTTTGTAGAATATTGACTCGGGGGTATGAATAGAAGAGCTGCCAACAGAAAAATGATACGAAGGTTGCCAGAAGTATTTTTTATTCATGCATTAGTTATTAAAATTGTTTTTTTATTTCCAACATTAAAAAATGCTTAAGACAATAATAAATTAGAGGATAATGATTACAGCATATTAAAGGAAAACTTTAAAAGAAGTATGTTAAGAAGTCATTATTTTAAAAGGAAACCATTCTGCAAAATATGGTTGGTGAGACTCAACATGATTTTGTAACTTTTCATTCAAAACATAGTTGTGCTAGGAGAAAAAGAGGACCCTTCTCTATTTTCCAGGAGCTGTGCATTTATGACCCTATACAGTATGTCTCGAGTACACTGAATTAAAACTCAGTCTATGTAGTGGGTCTCCCAATACTAAACAAAATTAAGCACCCCTCTGAATAGTGTGATGGGACAGTCATTTTTATTTCCTCCTATAACCCTTCTATAGAAAGAGGTATGCCTACATAAACAGGAAAATCAAGCAAGTAGAGTACTTGCCTTAAGCAACCAAGTATGGTGAACATCAGACTATTTATGATCTGAGGACTCTGTTGGCCAGCTGTACAATGGAATGAAGACTAACAATATGAAGATTCAGATCCTGTATTTGGAGCATAAAACATTTGATTCCAAAGGCTTTTGGTTTTTAATTGTTTGTTTGAACCTGAACTCCATACAAAAATATACATCAGCTTGGCTTCCTTGACTGAATGGAAAGATGCTACTAGGTACTGTCCTACTTGACTGGTCCAGAAAAGGCAACTTTTTCCACTCTTCAAAACAGTTCTGATTTTTCTGAGATTGTGTTACCATTTTGAGGTTGCTGAAGAAATGGTTGTTGTTGCTTTTTCAATTGAACACCTATTCAGCTCTCTGCAACCTCCCTGGCTACGACACTTTGTGATCTCAGAAAGCTTTATGGGAGTAAATCCTTTATCATGTCTGCTCTTAAGATTTAGTGGAGGGTTGGGAAGAACTTGCTGGAGACACAGAAAATTAAAAAATTAAAAACACTCAGTATATTAATCCTTCCATCTTTTTTTCTTTATCATCAGGCGTGAGACTTTGATTTTAGGGATATACAAATCAGCCTTAAATGGATATGAATTTCTAAAATGTTTTTCTAAAATCAAATAGATTCTATCTGGCCTGTTTAGTAATTCGGAAAATCAAACTGTTTATATTTAGCTATTGAAATCAATTGGAAAAATGTACTTATTAGTATTTTGTTATTATTTTTTGAACATTTTAAAAATTGTTCAGTCAACTTGGGAAGCATTTAGTTCAGCTATACACAGAACTCTGAATCAAATTGCTAAATTGATTAAAATGTCTTACTGAATCTCTTAATTAATTAATTAATTTATTAGTCATATTTCTATGCCACCCACTCTCCGAGGAC
Organism: Pituophis catenifer annectens; assembly: GCF_029215685.1. Taxonomy (NCBI): domain Eukaryota; kingdom Metazoa; phylum Chordata; class Lepidosauria; order Squamata; family Colubridae; genus Pituophis; species Pituophis catenifer. The sequence continues at coordinate 239,773,482 of NW_027256882.1, forward strand.
TCTGGGCGGCTTACACCAAAGACAGTATACTAAATAGCATATTGCCCCCTAACAATCTGGGTCCTCATTTTACCCACCTCGGAAGGATGGAAGTCTGAGTCAACCTTGAGCTGGTGAGATTTGATCCGCTGATCTGCAGAACTAGCAGTCAGCTGAAGTAGCTGCAGTACTGCACTCTAACCACTGCGCCACCTCGGCTCTTAATTGTCCCATTCCATACTCTCTTGTGCCAAACTTAAAAACAAACTATTAGTTTAAAACAAACAAATAAACACAAACTCCCCACAATCTACTGCCATAATCGTACACACAAAAAGTATGCCTGATGTTCTTATTTTACAGATCCTCAATAACAACAAAAAAATCAAGTATAAAAGACTTGCAAATACAAATCATCATAATAATCTTACTGAAATGTATTCAGACAAAACTTTCACCATTGATACTATCCTTTAAAAGCTAATGCTTAATCTTAATTTCTACTTCAACTTTACTATAGCATTTCGACTTAACAGCTTGTTTCTCTCTGTAGACCAAATCTAAGTCTTCCAGTTGTGTAATGCTGTGTATCTTCTCTCTGTGTCTCTGTCAGAACAAGGAAATAAAATGCATACAGGTAAACAATAGGCTTAACCATGTCATTCCTGCTAATTGTGAGAGAAATAACAATGCACTTATACATTTGGATCATGGCTTTGACATTGTTCTATGATCAGAACAAATTTGTGCATACTTTTGACACAGAAATGAAGTATGTGAAGAAGAAGTCTAATTTGCACCAGAAACTTCCATCCACTTCCCATGAAAGTAGACATATCTCTGAAACGTGATGTGATATGAATGAAATTAGGCATCCTTACACAAGTTTGTAAATACAAGTATGTAATTCATATTGGTGATGTTAGCCTTTTGCACGGTAACATTTGTGCCTCCAGTTTAAAGTACTTTCTATGAAATAGAACCCAGATCTTTGTGAAAGGTTCAGTTTTTAATCTTCATGTGAGATACCAATGCTCCTTTCTTCAAAAACAGGAAAGGTCAAGAGACAGAACAGAGAAATGTATATAAATACATCTACTATTAACTTCACTGGAGTAGCTGTTTGAACCTTTGTCATTTATATTTAAATAAATGTGTTTCATGCAGACTTTCCTTTCTGACATCCCAGCCAAAGAAGAAACAAGTCTTTCTTTGGTGTAACTCTGTTTTTATAGTTTTTAATCTTTTTAATAATTCATAAAGAATAATGGTTTCAGATATTATTATTTTAGCTTTGTTGTATGCAATCCCAGAGCTGCTTTTTTCAGTGACATGGGTTGCTATATGAAGTAGATATATAAATCAATCAATCAATCTGAAATTTGCCTATACCTCAGTATCTATTGCTTGCCTACTGACTGATTGAGAAACCTTTGACAACACCATGATATAAAATCTCGGTGATAGGCTTTGCTTCCTGTTTGAAAATTATTGTACAAAATTGCTATGTAATTATATACCTGTGCAAATATAAGGCTTATATGCTCTTATAAGCTTATAAGTCAACATTTGTTTCTCGTTCAGGTCTCAGAAAAGTGACTTTTCTTCTTTAATGGAAATAATTAAGCATTCTTTCATTAGGATTTAGTCTTTGCTTAATTCTGTATGGCCTAATTTAGCCAAGATGTTATGCTCCAAAGAAAGACATAATTAAGGAAACCACAAGAATATGTTCCCAGAGGGTTAGAGTTTGGCAGAACATTACATAGCCATATCCATGGGGTCATGTGAAAGTCTACTTTGCATACATAATGCAATATTTGGGTCAGATAACATACATCATACAGAGTTTCTTAAAAACCTCATTACTGCTCTATCAGACGGTTCTGCTGAGGTACCTTCTTGACAACATGTTCACTTGACCACTGGAGGTACCATCTCTTTAGCTAATTGAGGATAACTGAATACAGGGTAGAACTGAAAGGATCAATTTTAAACAAGAAATTGATGTTATGCTCAACTTTCACATAATTTTAACCTTACTTTATTTGAAGCTATAGTGAAATGGTTCTATATCAGTTTTAGGCCAAAAACGTTCCCTCAGTCTAGAACAAATTATGTAGACCTGGATAATTCTTTTAGTGTTGCAGCTGGGTACTGGATTTTTTCCAGTACAGTTTTAAAAGAAGCAGTATGTGACTGTTTCCCAGTGGTGGGTTGCTACCGGTTTGCCCCAGATTGGGTGAATTGGTAGCGGCAGTGGCAGGAGGCTCCGCCCACTCACCTGGATGCTTCTGCACATGCGCAGAAGTGTTGCGTGCACATGAGAGCATGTGCGCACCCACGAGCAAATCAGTAGCAACAGGTTTTGAAACCCACTACTTCTGTTTCCATGTCTTGGTATATATCTGTGTAATAATCAGAGTAGTGTGGGAAATGAGTTTGACACAGCTACTAACCTCTACCCTGTTAATTGTGGGATAAGCTGCAAGATCATCTTCTGCAGTCCTTTTCACTCCTTTGAGAAAGGAGAGGATAAAAATGAAGGAAATAAAACAAATAAACAAGCTATAAAAGTTAGCTTACCTGCAGTCACTCATATATTACAAGGAATTATCCTTATTAACATACTGTAAATTACTAGATTCTATCAAGACCTTAATGTAATGTTCTTACAAGTGAAAATTTTAACTTGAAGGTCCCCTTCAGCAAAGGAGAGAGGCTTAAATCTGGGTCAGGGTTTCTGCATTCTGGATAGATTTTAGATTTTCCATAAAGGTTGGAAGATGCCCTATAAAAGAGCCCCTCTTTCATTGTAATGAGAATGACAAAGAAGTGCTGATTTTTGCTGGGAGTTTTTTTGTGTGTGTGTGAAGGCAGGGAGGGGGGAATGGCTAAGAATGCAGAATCTTTTTACTACCATTCTCTGAATTAAGAATCTGGGACACACAAAACTGAATTTTCATTAGATTGCAATAAAATATGTAGATACAGAAAACTCTCTTTGCTGCCGTCCTCTAGTGGTGGTTCAGATTTTTGTGCCCAGAATATGGGTATAAAGTTTTCTCTCAGATAGATTTTCAGGTGCCTAAAGCAAAGAAATATTCACTGTTTTTAATATAAATACCAGCTCTACTTTTACTGATGAGCCTTGAATTATACCTTTAGGAGGCTTATTTTTATTCTCTTTACTCTGTCAATGCACAAAGTGTGTTTCTGTGTTTAGGAGGTGGTTCAGTCAAACTGTGTCCCGGGAGAATAATAGACAATAAAGAACACACAATGACATTCTTTCCTTGCAGCTGATACAGCTTAGAAAAGTCTGAAAAAGCTCTTCTGTTCTGTAACAATTCTGCTTCTGTATTTTTTACATTTTTTTCTTTTCAGTTTTTACTGAAGACATTTGTATCAAAACATGATATTTGTTTAAGGATTCATCTGCCCCTTCCACTTAATTACACCACCGAAACTCTAATTCTTTGCTTCTAACGTCACTGTGGGTTTACTGAGTGTCTTTGCCAAAAATCCGAGAACTAGGACTACAGGTAGAGGAATAAACAGAAGGAGCAGATTCCCTCTTGAGAAACATAAGATCCTTTTAAAATCTAAACATTTTCACTCATCAAGAGTGAGCAAAAGGAATGACAGAAAACACAGGACAAGTTCCAGAGGTGAAGCTGGAACTTTTTAACAAGAACTTTGGCAAACTGAAATGGGAAGATGCCCTGTCACTCTGAGAGAAAATATTTTAAAAGTATATGCTTTTAGTTATTTTTATTTTTTCAATTCAACTAGTCCTACGAAAGTCTACAAGACATGATGTGGTCTGCATCTATTATCTATCTATCTACCCGTATATACTGTATGTAGATATATATATATATGCATATATGCATCTATCTATCTATCTATCTATCTATCTATCTATCTATCTATCTATCTATCTATCTATCTATCTATCTACTGTATGTTCTATGTCTATCCCAGTAATGGGTTGCTCCCGGTTCGGTCCGGTTCTCTAGAACCAGTAGTAAAACCGGTGGGAAGCTCCACCCACCCACCACGACATCATCATGGGTAATCTGTGCATGCATGCGCGGTCCCGTTGCGAATCGGTAGTAAAGGTAAATAGAACCCACCCCTGATCTATCCACTATAATCCCTCCACCCCATCTTCCTCCCTTCCTCTATCATCCATCCATCCATCCATCCATCCATCCATCGATCCATCCATCCATCCATCCATCTCACTAGCATAACAAGCAGGAAATCAGCAAGTGAATTTCTATAGCTTCATCTATATCACTCCTATATAAATTGGTAACTTCTAAATTTGTAGAATTTACAGAATTGTAAAAGGCTCTGCTAATTTTTTTTAACAGAAGGTGGCAAGCCAAAGCATATATTAACACCTCTCTCAGATTTCCTGCCCAATATCTACACTGACCTGAGAAACCTGCAAAATTACTCTTGCTGTCTTTTAGCACTTCCACGTACCAACCCATTTTAATCCTCACTAGATGCCATCACACCCATGGTGACATTTTGTTGATCCTCTGGTGGCCCATGCTGGGCATGGTCAAAACAACTCAGCATGAACCCAGGATGCTTTGCAATGTCAAAATGAAAAGTGCCTTAGAACAATATGTTCAGCTTAGTCCTTGCAAAGCAGTACTATGAAAATGACCTCTGGCTGTCAGGTGTTCTTGGAGATGTAGTTGTTCATACAGTATTTACTCTCTTAATTTTATGGATTATCCTGCTGGTGACTAAACAGCAAGGAGGCTGGAAAGAGATTTACTGGTAGCCTTGATAATTAACACTAAAAAGGTCAGCTTTTTGTATCTGTTATTACCTGTTCTCCCAATCTTTGGGTCACTCTTGAAAAAGCACATTTTCTTAGTCCTAATTGTCTTTAACCTGGGAGTTACTAGGGCTACTAGGTATTCCTTTCACCTCTTTAAATTCAGGACTGCCTTCTTTTTTCTTTTCTTTTTATCTGTTTGGTACTACTGATACCTGTTTATACTGCAGTTTACATAAGATAAGGAGAAGTACATAGCCCTTTTATTAAATTACATTTCTCATCCTGCATTTACTATTGGCAATTGGCTTACAGTATAGTACTGTGATTTAGCACTGATTAGCTGCTTCCGTCATGGAGAACTTAGCCAAGGTAATACAACTTACAACAGTTCATTTAGTGACTGTTCAAAGTTACAACATCACTGAAAAAAGTGACTTATGACCATTTTTCATAGTTACAACTATTGCAATGTCTCTACTTTGACATGATCAAAATTCAGACATTTGGCAACAGACCCATATTGATGATAGTTGCAGTGTCCTGGGGTCATGTGACCACATTTTGCGACCTTCTGACAAGCCAAGTCAATGAGGAAAACCAGATTCACTTAACAACCATGTCACTAACTTAACAACTGCAGTGATTCACTCAACAACTGTGGCAAGAAAGGTCATAAAATGGGGCAAATTTCACTTAACAAATGTCTCGCTTAGCAACATAAATTTTGGGCTCAATTGTGTCCGTAAATCAAGGACTACCTGTAAACATTCCTTTAAGTTATGAATGAATGCAAGTATGTTAGACAGCAGAAAGAAGCAGCCGTCATACCAATTAACTTTTATCTACTTAGGTTCCAGAAATATGTGCCAGTGTGTTCTGCACCAGCTACGGATCCGAAAAGAACACAGCACACACAAAATTTGTACAAAACTTAATTTACTAAAACAACTCAGTCTTTTTCAAAACAAAGGCTGTTAATAAACTTTCTTAACAGCCTACAATAAACCAAAGATAAAGTAATCACAATCTTACTAAGATTGTTGGCAGAAAGCCCAGAAGCAATTTGCAGAGAATCCAAACGCGAAGTAGAGTGAACTAAAGTTGTTCCTACAAATTGCTTCAGTCGGCATTCCTCCTTAATTAGGCTAAGGGAGTGGCCAATTAGCCCCAAGCCTTATTCTCGAGGAGACCTCCTCCTGAGGAGCCACTCCTGCCTTTTGGCCGCTCTGCGCGCCCGTGCATCGAGAAGAGGCTCCTCCTCTTCATCCTCTTCACTTAAAGGAGCTTCTGGAGGTTCTGAAGGCCCTGGCTGAATCCCTGCCTCTGGCACCACATCTTCTCCAGCGTCCTCATTGTCTGACTCGAGTGCCAGCTGCACAGGCTGCTGGCACAACACCATACCAGCCTCCTTGCTGTCAGAATCAGCTACAATCCACAGAGGCCGCTGACGGGCCACAACACTGTGCCTATTTTATTAGGTAATAAGGTTTGGGAAATCATCCTTTTTCTTAAAATGACACAAACACAGAAACCAACCTTGTGACAGACCCGATACCAATTCTATCCATAGACTTTATCTCTCAATGCTATCTTCAAACTTTGTCCCATCAGATACAAAATCAAAGGAATATAGGGTGTTACCTTCCACTATGAAATACACCATTAAAAACATCTCCGCAGATAAATCAGCTGGCTTGGAGAGCTAAATATAAGTACATCCCATGCAATTCCTGTGTTGGCTTGTGTGCAGTTATTGCCTCCTAAATTCTTCCAGCAAAAGATAAAGAGAGAGTCATAAAAAATGGGAAAGAGAAAGGGAAAGAGAAAATAATATATCTGGTGACTTCCCAGGCCTGTATTGGTATCTACAATACTAACATGAATGTACAGTGTGAACTTGCAAGGAATACCCAGTCTATTAGGAAAATCTATTTTTATTTTATTCACACTCCAAAGTATTCTTTGAAGAATGTAGTCAATGGGGCTTCTGTTCATAGAAATATGATAGTACTACTTTTTTTTAAAAAAAATAAGTCAAAATAGTCCCTTGATATTCAGCAACAACACATTTACAGGAATGTATCAAAATCTCATAAACTCTGCAGCTGAAATTCAGAAATTAAGTACAGTGGTGTCCTAGAACAGAGTAAATTCAGGACTAACAACAAATGATGCACTGCCTTTCAGTTGGGAATACAGATTTCTATTTCTAAGTATAAACTAGGAAGGTTATTTCAGGTGAGCTCTTTGTTTATTGTGCACCTGCTATTTTTGATAGAATAAGAACAGCAAAGGGAAAAGTTGTTCATGGGGGACATAGTGATATTTCTCCAAAATATTTTCATTTTTCTTGAGATTCTACTGGTTCTTAAAATGAAGAAACCCACAGCAACCTCAACCCCTTTAATCCACAAAGAAAAATAACATATGTATTCATTGGTTGAACTATGACCATTAAATAGTCATTATATATTTTCTTGTACCAGGAGAAATTAAGCATGTTAAGAGAAATCATCTTGAGCTATGCAACTGTAAAGTTACTACGGTAACTATTGCTTCAAATGAGCTGTTCCTTGAGACTGTTCAAAGATAATGCAAATTCAAGTGAACTGAAAGCACTAATATAAATAATGCAGCACATTCAGTTACAAAACAAATATGTTAGCAACAGCTATCAATCAACATTAAAAAAAATCAGTTTTTATAGATGCAAAGCACTGCACTTTGGGATGAAGTAACACTTATGGATCTACACAATTTCTTCCTGTGCAAATCATACCTACCTTCCACAACACAATAAATTTATTTTTTATTGTACATTCAAGTTCAGGTCCTATAGAATAGTCTCAAGACAGCTGATTTGTTGCTGGGGTGGATGGCTGTGTCATTTTGTGACTACATTTAATAGTCAAAATTCCTTGAATTCCACCAAGCTAGGCACAGGAATATTATCATTCCAAATATAAGCATATAGTAAAAATACTGGACATTGCTCAGGTTCATTATTAGTGGCCAATGATTCCAAAGTACCATACTAAACTTCTAACATTACCTTTATTTTATTGTTGTATGGAACACAAAGAGGGAATATAAAACAGGAAGAATAAAATAATAATACACGCATGAGAAACAAGGGATCTAAATAATGTTGATCGTAGTTTTCTAGTACAATATTAGTAAATTACAAAGGATTAAATGTAAAATATCTCTGTATAAGACTAAAAATCCCTGCCAAGTATATATATATATCACCACATAAAATTATAAGGTACAGTGGATTGGGTCAAAACTGATAATCTGTTTTCCTTTAAATATTCCACAAATAGAATTTAGGTATAAATTCTATACCTAAAAAACTCAAAATCTCAATGAGGTATAAATTTATGTATTAAGTGACAGTTCATGATTGGTTTCCATTTTGTATTAAATTCTATGTAAACTTTTACTTACTTTTTTAGTAAGAAGTACTGGTATATATCCTGCAGAAGTTAACATATGCAAAGTTAGTTCCGTATCAGTACTTAGAGGGAATATATGGCTTGTTAAAATAAGAATATCACAGACTGAAATGGAGTTCAACTTTTAAAATGTATTTTATTCTAATATGAACTATTTTCCAGAACTGCTGACCTTACAAAATTGCCAAAAATATGAAAAAAATGATCTCTCAGTTGTTACATTTCCAGCAATTTTTAGAGAAAGACTTATCCATTTTAGCATTCAAGATTGAAGTGACATACCAATAGTAAACTTCTTATACCATTTTTTGTACAATTATATTCACAGTAAATTTAACATTATTCTTTTATTGAAATGTTCATTGTTGCATCTCTATCGCTGTACAGGTAGTCCCCGGCTTATGACCTCAACTGAGCCCAAAATTTCTGTTGTAAAGTGAGACATTTAAGTGAATTTTGCCTCATTTTATGACTTTTCTTCTCCCAGTTGTTAAATGAATCACTGCAGTTGTTCAGTTAGTAGCATGGTTGTTAAATGAATCTGGCTTCCCCATTGACTTTGCTTGTCAAAACGTCACAAAAGTAGATCATGTGACCCCAGGACATAAATATAAGTCAGTTGCCAAGCAGCTGAATTTTGATCCTGTGACCATGGGGATGCTGCATTGTTTGTAAATGTGAAAAACAGTCATAAGTCACTTTTTTCAGTGATGATGTAACTTTTTTTAAAAGAATTTTTTTTATTTTCAAACAAAAACGACATAAAAACATCATCCTTCAAACAATTACAGACAGTGTTTCGATCGGTTAAAATCCTTTCATGCTCCCAAAATCTTCAAAATATCAATATATGACAAAGGTTATTTTCTCCTAAAAGAAAACAAGTGTTTACACATTTTATCTTAATTTCATTTCATATATCATATTTCATCTCCATGTTTTATTGTCTATCCATTGATCAAATAACTCCCATATCAAATAATATTGTTTATCTTCCTGTTCTCTTATTTCAAATGTCAGTTTACTCATTTCAGCACAGTCCAGCATTTTCTTAATAATTTCTTCATCAGTAAGTATCTTCTCTCCTTTCCCGTTTTTAGCAAATACAATTCTAGCCGCTGTTAAAATATTCACAATTAAATATTGCAATTCTTTATTGAATGTCTCTGGTAAGATCCCTAATAAAAATATCTCTGGTTTAAAATCAATGTGTCTTTTTATCATTTTTTCCAACCACATGTGTATCTTAGTCCAATATCTCCTTGCTTCTATGCATGTCCACCACATATGGTAATATGATCCTGGGATCTGATGACACTTCCAACATTTCTCCGATTTATTCTTGAACATTCTGGCTATCCTCGTCGGGGGTAAGTGCCACCTATAAAACATTTTATACAGTGATGTTGTAACTTTGAACAGTCACTAAATAAATTGTTATAAGTCAAGGGCTACCTATTTTCAAATTCTGCATCGATTTAATCAGTCTTTGACTTGTTCAAATTCTGAGTCATACTTCACCAATAGCTTATAAATCAGGCCCAATAAATGTTTTGAACTGATTTTCAAATTCAGTTAAGTTTCTCAGTATTTCCTGCAGCATCAGTAAACCAAATAAGTTTTTTACCTTTGAATCTGAAGTGCTGCACATAAATCATAAGCCACAACCTAGGGTATACAAACTTCAATGTTTATGGTCCTTTTGGCTTTCAACCAACTGCTTAGACTAATTCCTGAAATTTTCTTGGGACAGTGGTTAGAATGTAGTATTGCAGACTAATTCTGCTGACTGCCAGCAGTTCGATCCTAACTGGCTCAAGGTTGACTCGGCCTTCCATCCTTCCAAGGTCAATAAAATGAGGACCCAGATGGTTGCAGGCAATATGTTGCCTCTGTAAACCACTTAGACTGGGCTGTAAAGCACTATGATGTGGTATATAAGTCTAAGTGCTACTGTTATTTTTCAAAAATAGTTTGCCCTTGCCTCCTTGATTTTATTGCCTATGCAGCAGCAAATATACTACCATGCATGATCTCACTTTGCTGAAATCTCACAATGAGTTAGTCCCCAACAGAGAATGAACTAACATATACAGCAGTTACTGGTTTATCCCTGAACCTGCTATGCACTTGAGAAGTCAGTAATTAAATTGATTTGACCATTCTTGGCTAGCTCATTTGCTCTATTCATAAAGGTTTAGAACTGGGTAGTACCTCTGCATCTAAACAATCTTTGTCTGCTGTGAACAAAACACGTCTTAAGACCTTGTTTGTTTATTTTCCCTGTCTAAATAAAGCTGACTGTGACCGCAAGATAGATTCAACACAAATGTGCCTTGCTCTTTTTCATTTACTTAGAGTGCAACTCTTCTTACACAAGGAAACACTCCCACCACATTTAAGATAAACACAGAATTATGCAATAACATATTTTAATAGACCAACCACTGAAGACCTGATGCAGCCTTTCAGGCTGTACTCAAACCTTTAAAAGCTCAAACTAGTTTTTAGAAAAGGTGAAGGCAGGCCTTGTTATAATGCCCTGGTCAATTCATACTGCATACCACTTGTTTATATAAATCAAGAGCATGAAAAGTTTTTTTAGTTGGGGAAAGGGATGAGAAGAGACCACATTGTGGGTTCTTATTTAATCATGGGCCTTTGAGGACCACAAGGCATCATGGCAGAGATAGAGTACCAGCCCCAGCGTTGTTCTTTTTTGGTTTTGTTACTCAAAGTAGCTGCAAGAAGACCTGCTGGTTTTTTTTTTTTTAAAGGGAAAAAAGCAAGATATCATTGAAAGCTGCCATTTTGCCTCAGGTTTTGGACAGAATAAGGGCATTGTCCATCCTGAAAGAATTAACCAGGCTTATTCAAATAGTTGCACAACAATCAACCCTTAATGGGTATGTTACTTAAGTAAGAATCAGGGATTACCATTATATTACTTGTTAGTAATCTTTTAGATAGTGGGACTCCAGTGACAGGAAGTACATTAGTAATCTGGTGATAATTTGTGCTGTAATTCTGAAGCTTAACAAAAATGTACCTGGGTTACCTTTCCCGCAACTATTGTTTTACAATATTTAAAGTGGAAAATAATGCAGTCTCTTTGTGTACTGCGTCAGCACAGTCAATCTTTATGATGATTTATGTCAGCTATCATACACCTCTAACTTCGTCCCTGAAGGAACAGAAACAGATGCTTAGATTAATTTCAAAACTTTTCCTTTGTTACCCTTATCATAAATGTGCTTTTCAAAGAAGTTGGGGGAAGGGAGGTGAGATCAAAGGTTGTAGCTATCCAAGTGACGGAATTCCTGACTGTAGGGTTGTTGTTTTTTTAAAGCAAATTTAGAGAGCTGCCCATCTAGAGCTTGTTAGAGACGAGGCCTGCCAACACTTTTCCGAGTTCCAATCATTATCGTCTTTGTCACTTCAGATTGTCAGCTGCTTCGCTGCATAATCAGGAATAAGAAGCCGGATAGATAATCCTGCTTGATATGTAACAGAGGCCTCTTACAGATAATTGGAATATTTGCTTTTCATACGGTGTTGTGTGTTCTGAGAATGCATGTACCCCTCAATGTTAATCCCATTCTACATGAAATATCACACATCCCAATTAAAAAAAAAAAGGCTAGTTTTTAAAATGTTTTAATCCAAACATCTGAAAACTGTTCTTATAGGTGAATAACTGGGATTATTCTGATAATAACCATACAGTTATCAGCACAACCAGTGATTCCTGAGTCTTTTTTTCAGAAGCATTCAAGACTGAATCAACTTGGATAGTTTAATTTGTCAGTTACATTGCCCATCCCCCCCTCCAATTCATTTACAATCTCTAGTACTTTCCATTCTACTTTCGGAAAAAATAATGCACACCAAACAAATTTCATGCTCATCTCTACAGCAATCATGCTATAAAATCCAGCTCAGAAACTGCTTTTACTGAATTGTATTGGGAGAGTCATAATTGTCTTTGTGCTCTTATTCCAATGCAATTATCTAATTCATATGCAGGCAGAGTAACACACTGCTGTTAACTATACCTTGGCCAGATGAATATTTCTATCCTTTTTTATGGAAAAGAGAAGGAGACAAACAAAGTAAATAGATGCAAAAAATATCAAAGAGAACAGTTTCATCAACAGATTATTGAAAAATGTTTTTGTTACTAATGAAGAACAGTGGTGATCCTTCTTGTTTATGTCCTTTTTTTTAATACAGCAAAATATCCCTTATTCCCCATACCAACATGCCACACGAGAATTCTTCTTTGTCTATAAACATTTCCACTGACTGCTATCCTGCCTTCTACAGCAGGCCTGCTTGGACTGCTTCTTCCCCAGATGCTGGTGAGTTAAAGCAACAATCCACTCATAATTCCAGCAGTTTCTTAAAACCAAAGCAATCTTCCTGTGCCTCCCATTAAGATCTATAAATGTTAATTTAATCTCATTAAGAGTTTTGACCTTTCACCCAGTCCCCAAAACTTTTTTTATTTTCTCGCTCCCTTATTTTTAGTTTCTGGAAAAACATGCCATGGAGTTATAAGCTTTTCATTCTTTACTTTTTCAAGCTTTGGAGAAAGAGACTAATTCAAGAAAGGACATAGGCACATGCCTAGCATGTGTTTCGAAATGAATTAAAGCTACTAAAAGATTAGAAAGCATTTCAGGGTTTGGCCAAATGAAAATAGTGGTTTCTTATCATCTTACTTTTGATTTCATGACAGGCATAATCTTTGGAAGGCAACCATAAGGCACTCTCATCTCTGAAACAAAGCGCTACTGTTTATTTCACAACATTTTTCCAAAATTTATTTTTGCACATGTAATAAAATGATTTTTATGGTTTCAGACATTTGGTTTTGTAGCACAGAACTGGGAAGCTTCATTGAAATCTTAAGAATCTTCAATCTCTGTTTCTATATTCCTGGCATTTCTTTTCTTCCAGAAGTGGTTTATCATTGTCTCCTTCATAAAGTTGAGAGTGAGAGCATCCAACCACAACTAAAACTCACAGTCTCCATTTCTAACCTATACCAAATTGGCTCTGTATTTCACATTCGTACCATGGTGTTACAGGAAATCTTTGACTTACGACCACAATGGAGCCCAACATTTCTGTTGTTATGTGAAACATTTGTTAAGTGAGTTTTGCCCCATCTTACGACCTTTCTTGCCGCAGTTGTTAAGTGAATCACTGCAGTTATTAAGTTGGTAATACGGTTGTTAAGTGAATCTGGCTTCCACATTGACTATGCTTGTCAGAAGATCGTAAAGAGACATGACCCTGGAATCTGTCAACCATCATAAATATGAGTCAGTTGCCAAGCATCTGAATTTTGATCATTTAATTAATAAAATGAAATGAAAATGAATGTGATCATGCAATGGTCGTAAATGTGAAAAATGATCATAAATCCCTTTTTTCAATGCCGTTGTAACTTCAAACGATCACTAGATGAACTGTCGTAAGTCGAGGACTGCCTATATTACAGAAAATATTTAAGAAGTAGACTTTTCAAGGATCAGTATATCTCCATCCCTCAAATATACCTTGTCTAAACCTTATCTAGAATTATTTTTCTCTATATAAAGTTGACACTCTATGGAGAAATCAATGCTCTGTTCAGCTCTGAAATCAATGAGCCCTGGTGGCGCAGCAGACTAAAGCACTGTTATTAACATCAGCTGCCTGCAATTACTGCAAGTTCAAATCTCACCAGGCTCAAAGTTGACTCAGCCTTCCATCCTTTCTAAGGTAGGTAAAATGAGGACCCAGATTGTGGGGGCAATAAGCTGACTTTGTATAAATATATACAAAAGTATAAAGGCTATTGCTTAACACATTGTAAGCCGCCCTGAGTCTCCGGAGAAGGGTGGCATATAAATCAAATCAAAAAATAAAATAAAATGCTGTGTTCATTGGTTTCAGTGCATGTTCCCCCTCTCCCATGCAGTGCACAGATTGGAACCATGTCTGTCAACACAAAGCCTGCTAATTCTGTGTACAGGTAGATGTTGAGTTACAATAGCAATTGGGACCAGGATTGGGGTTGCTAAGCAATGTGGTTATAAAGTGCAAAGTCACTGTGACTGCATCACTTAGCAACGGCAATCCAGGCAGTCCCGGTTGTCATCATAATCCCAAGACATGTGGGTCGTTAAGTGGGTAGCAAAGGGAGTCCCAAGTAAAAAGAGGGGAGGTGCTGCAGGAAAGTGGGGGAAACCCAGAGGCTCCAATACAGGCCATGTGCAAGTTGCGTATGTGTGCGTGCGTGCTGCAGTGTGGCACATATTCAGGGAGGCCTGCAAGGAGGTTGCAGGATGCACATATGCAAACACAAGGCGGCTGGAGAAAGAGGGTGCAGGATACATCCATCTATGAGTATGAGTGCAGGGAGGCCAGGGAAAGAGGACACAGGATGTGTGAATGTGTGTGTACAAGCACACAGGCTGGGGAAAGAGGGCATGGGATGTGTGTATGTGTGTGTGCATATGTATGAGCACAGAGGTGGGGGGGCAAAGGAAGGAGGTTGCTGGTGGGTGCAAATGATGGAAGGAGGAAGGAGGACTCAGTGTAGGCAAGCAAAGAAAGGGAGCAGGGGAGATTTATCTGAGAGACTTATGATCTTTCCTGCTGGGTTCCCCATTGGCTTTGCTTATTGGCAGAGAAGTTTGGCAACAGTGAACGCGATCATGACATAGCCATAGCACTTAGGCACTTAGACTAAAATACTGCTTCACATTGCTTTATAGCCCTCTCAAACCAATTTACAGAATCAGCATATTGCCTCCAACAGTCTGGTCCTCATTTTACTGACTTCGGAAGGATGGAAGACTGAGTCAACTTGAGCTAGTCAGGATCGAACTGCTGGCAGTCGGCAGAATTAGCCTGCAATATTGCATTCTAACCACTGTGCCATCACGGCTCTGTGACTGGTCATGTGAGCTGGTTGATAAGCACCCACATTTTGTTCACATGACCCCAGGAGTGCTTCAACAACTAGAATTTCAAAGATTGCTTATAAACGTCTTCATTCAGTGCCATTGTATTTTTGAACAGTTGCTGAACAAATGATTGTAACTTGAGGACTTGTGGATTGTCTTTATGAACAGGAACCTTGCGTGCATCAAGACTCTGGTTAGAGGAATGGGCCAACATGTATGCCCTTGAATTTTCGCCATCTTGTGCTAAATTAAATAGATAGAAGAGTGTTCTAATATGGCTTTAGTCTTACATTCAATGTAAGTGTAAAATCTTTGGAAGATATAACCAATTATACACCCTGATTGCTCTACCAGTACAAAATTTAATGTTTTAGTGTCTAAATTTGATGACCAAAATTATTGCCTTTGTATGCAGTCCTTTCTTTCTTTTCTAATTTAAGAAGACTACAAAACTATACATGCTTAACTTAAAGCATTTCTCTAGAAATTAAGCATGTTTCAGGGGTGAAATCCAGCAGGTTCTGACAGGCTCTGGAGAACTGGTAGCAGAAATTTTGAGTAGTTCGGAGAACCGCCAAATGCCACCTCTGGCTGGCCCCAGAGTGGGTGGGAATGGAGATTTTGCAATATCCTTCTTCCAGGAGTGGAGAGGGAATGGGGATTTTGCAGTATCCTTCCCCTGCCATGCCCACCAAGCCACGCCCACCAAGCCACACCACGCCCACCAAGCCATACCCTCAGAACCGGTAGTAAAAAAAATTGGATTTCACCATTGGCACATTTGCTATAGAATAGATAGAACACCTTAATTTATAACAGTTCATTTAGTAACCATTCAAAGTTACAACACTGAAAAAAAGTGACTTATGACCATTTTTTACATGTACGATCTTTGCAGCACATGAAACAAACAAAATATTAAAAAGTTGTGATATTTATGTAATTACATCTAAATTATATTAAATATCTTTACAACCCCCAAGGCATATCTCAACTTCTGAGCCTCCCTAATGTTTGGAAATTGAAAGTTGAAAAATTTGACACACCCTAAGCAGTGGTGGGATTCAAATAATTTAACAACCGGTTCTCTGCCCTAATGATTTGTTCCAACAACCAGTTTGCCAAACTGCTCAGAAATTTAACAACCGGTTTTCCCGAAGTGGTGCGAAATGGCTGAATCCCACCACTGACCCTAAGCAACATCCCCTTGATCATATGATCAAAATTCAGCTGCTTGGCAACTGGTTCATATTTATGACCATTGCTGTGTCCCAAGATTATGTGATCGCCTTTTGCAACCTTCTGACAAACAAAGTCAATGGGGAAGCTAGATTCACTTAACAACCATCTTACTAACTTAACAACTATGTTGATTCACTTAACAACTGAGACATGAAGGGTCATAAAATGGAGCAAAATTCATTTAACAAAAGTCTCACTTAACAACAGAAATGTTGGGCTCAATTGTGGTCATAAATTGAGGATTATCCATATAAGTATTTTTTTTATGTTTACCTACTCAATACTACAGTCTTCTGAAGTGAGGGAGAGAGAAACTACTATTAGTGTTAACACATGAACTTTGAATTGATTTTATAGAATCATTTTTTTTGTTCATCATATGTAGGTACCAAATAAAACCATTCTCATTTTCCATGTCTTTTCAGAAACCTTTGATCCTTTGTTCCTTTGATTATTTTATATCACTTGGGATATTTTTATTAGAAAGCGACTCGTAAATATTTGATAAGAAATAAATAACCAGTATGTCATCTTTAATTACTCAGTGCTTGTGTCCTCATTTTTGTTCAGCCTCTAGGAAATGCAATTAACAATTGCTGTCAGGTATACATAGTTATATTTATCAGATTAAAGCCTATTTTAATTAGTACACCGTTTAGTGTTATGCCTCTGGCCAACCATCCTAATAGTAGCTGTGAATATTGCACTTGGACAATTGAGAGACTGAGGTTCATATAAATATAACTGTTTTCTTATGAAGATATGCCTTGAACAAATCATAATTTCTCAGTATTGCTGAGTTCAGAGGTCACTGTGATGCCAATATGTCACTTCCAATGACTTAGAAAGGACAAAATGCAATTAGAATAAACATAAGCTATGAAAATGATTTTGTGACTTATTGGCACCATGTAAATAGACAATGTGCACAAATATTGCATGTAAATAGAAAACGTGCACAGCGCACCCACAATACCAGAGAACTATAGAGCAATATAAAAATAAAATCTGTAAGACGTGCATTTTTTAAAAGGATCACAGATCTTTATAAAATATAATGTGAAATGTGAAAATAACAAAATATTCCATTATACCTTGCCCTTGGTTTATGTTCACTTTTCTCTAAACAGATTCGAAGGGAGAGTTTATATAGTTGCAACACCCTTTCTTCCTGCTATTTTATATACAGAAAAACTGACAGCTAAACTTGAAATTGTCAGACAGTTTCCTGTTTTGCTGGTTTTACTCTTAAAATGTTTGCTTTTCAACTGAATGCTTCATTTGCTTTCCAGCCACCTATTTACTTTGAGAAAAGTTGATTGAAGAGCAAATAAAAATCTATGGTTTTATTATTTTAGATTGGGATGAGTGTGTAATCAAATTAAATAAACCAACAGTACTTTTTGGGGCACATGTGGAATGTCTACACTTGGGTATCCTTTTTTCCTTCCCTGAGTTGCCAAATTCCTCACAGCAGAGACAGGAGGGGTATTTTCTTTATATGTTCTCCTCCCTTGCTTTAAACTTAATCTTCCATTTCATTTATCCTTACTATGAGCAATTAGGCATTCCTCTACAGCTGTATTTTAATTTTTGAAAAAAGGAGAGTTCATTCTAAGGCCGTGATGGCGAACCTATGGTATGCATCCCAGAGGTGGCACCCAGAGCCCTCTCTCTGGGCACGCGCGCTGTCACCAGCTGCTCTCTGGTTTCTGGTGCTGGTCTTTGCGTGTACCGGAGTGCTGGAAACCCGAAGACCAGCTGGCCAGTGCACACATACCTGGTCTTCGGGTTTCCAGCACTCTGGTGTGCGTACGCACATGCGTGCACATGCACGTTCTGGTTTGGGCACTGGGTGCCTAAAAGGTTCACCATTACTGTCCTAAAGGAAGAATTCATCACACTTAAATGGGATAAAAACTCATTACTCAAGATACATATTGATTTATTTTTACATGAATACGAAAAATAAAAGATATACCTTACTCATTAAAGACAAATAAAAGATTAGTTAACTGCATTGATGAAGAAATGCCGGCTTTTCACTGATCTCAACTAGAAATGATATTATTTTGGAACCATAATGGTTGGTATATATTGATGACATCAAGGAAGTACTTAAGTATTGAAATTTACTGTAAGAAATGATATGTGGAAAAGTTTGAGTGATTGGAAAATAAACATACGATAAGAAAGGACTTTGAAGTTTGAATATTTGAATATCTATTTCAATAGAATAGATATTTGAATAGTCACAATAAAGGTAGCGCTTGATTTATGACCACAATTGAGCCCAAAGTTTTATATTACTAAAGGAGACATGTAAGTGAGTTTTGCCCCATTTTACGACCTTTCTTGTCATAGTTGTTAAGTGGATAATTGCAGTTGTTAAATTACTAACACAGTTGTTAAGTGAATCTGGCTTCCCCCTTCACTTTTTGTCAAGAGGTTGCCAAAAGTGATCACATGACCTTGGGACACTGCAACCTTCATAAATATGAGCCACTTGCCAACCATCTAAATGTTGATCATGTGACCAAGGGGATGCTGCAACGGTAGGTGTGAAAAACTGTCATAAACTAAACAAACTGCTGTAAGTCGAGGACTATTTCTGGTAGTACACTTCTGCTGAATGATTTTTTTTTTGCAACTTAATTATTGATTGGGAATGAGATATGAGAAGATGTTTTTAATTGAAATACTAGAGAAGATGTTAAGTTACTGAAGTTTATAACTGTTTGCTATGTGGAATCTTATTTTATACATTCTTTTTCTTATATTTTTCTATCTTTCTACACTTCTCTTTTTCTTTTATATTTGTTTTAAATTGTATTACTCTTTATACTTGTAAGCTCTAATAAAATTACCATCAAAAATATAGGAATATTTGGTACGGATATTTTGAGCCCTTCTTACTCATATAATGGATATTATTAATTTTCCTTTATTTCTTTGAACCATTATTTTATAAGAAAAAAGTAATGCCATTTGAAATAAGAGCTGCTTCCACAAGAGCACAAAACAAGCTCACCATGTTCCTAAAAAGATAATTTATTTTCATTCAGAACAAATATATTATGCTTGGCTTGAAATATTATAAATAACCTGCCTTGAACAAATAATGCCTTAAAGATTAAGCCAGGCAATCTACTATGTAGCACCATTGGAAAGTTAGATAGACGTATTTTATACACGGATCTATTTTAACATTTTCGCTGACATGTTCACAGAATAATTTAGAAGCTGAGATGCAAAACTAGCTGTTGAATCCAATTGGATACAAGATTCGAAATCAGGTGGCAGTGATTTCAAAGAGTCATAGGAGACCCACTAGCATAAAGATTATTTTAAGGAATCTCACTGGCACTTTCGTGAGTCCATTTGAATTCTAAGTCATGTGCAGCTGCAACACATTTTACTAAGGATACATTATGTTCAGCAACATCACCCAATTTTTTTTTCTTAATTCATACTGTGAGGCTTTCCCTAGTTGCTTTGTGCAATTTTCAGGATTTCTTTTCATGGTTTAACACAACAATATTATCTGATGGTGCCGGCATCAGACTGATGATTCATATCACAAAACTTTAATTCCTCTAAAATATTTTTTTCCAGGCAAGTGTAGAGAGCACTTACATAGTTCTGAAGTCAGAGATAAATACCAACTGGTACTCATGAATTATTACTCACTTTGAACTGTGATCCTGCCCATTTGGGGGCAAAAGTAAATCATGATCTAAATTCAGTAACAGAGCCCTCCCAGAGAATGGCTACCCTGACATGATGTAAGAGCTCAACAGTTTCCATGAACCTAAGATTGATGTTGGCATGGACTTTTGATAAGGTCACCATGCCAGCATGAATGAAAGAGGAAGGGGATAATACATAATGGGCAATGAAGATAAGTTGGGCTCCTCAGACATGAGAAAAGCCAACCCACCTAGGAAAAGAATCCAAAATCCAAGAAGATAACAGCAAACTGTTATGGGATTGTCAAAAAATCTGTATAGACTTGGCTAAAATATTTGGACACAGTTTGGATGCCAGGTGATGAAGATCAAAAGAATCACACTGATTACTGGGAAAAACTTTGAACTTCAGAAATAGATACAAAACTGTAAATTAATCCGCACAGTGATGCTGTTATTGCAAATGTCAGGTCTTATTTTGGAGTTGAGAAATTCTAGGTTAATTGGGGATTTATCTGAATAAAAGAGCAGGAATGAAGAGTATGTCAACAAGCATTCCATCATCAATGGATACCATGAGGTAAGAGATAAAATAAATCCAAATTGCTTCTTCAAAAAAGGCAACAGTTTAACAAGGCACAAGATGTTTGAAAGCCAATCAGATATAAGTTCTGTACAATTATTCCATCCTGCAGACAAAACAAATGATCCATTTTGCCCACTGTTTCCTTCAGTATAATAAAGATATAGTTTATAGTCCTATTTTCCTATTTTTTGTGGAAGACCTACAATTTACATCCCCAATTATGGCACAAACATGCCCTCCTAGTGATTTTTTATGGCATGTTACTTCAACCCTAGCCTACATCTCAAGTACTTTAAAGTTGTTTTTAGCTGTTTTTGGTTTAGAATTATATTTTCCTTTTTCACCTAACACAGGTTTTGCTGGAGATACACTCTATCACTTTTGGTCCCACCAACTCCACAGGCAATTTTTGGGTATTGCCAGTCACATACACACCCCGGCTGCCAGATCTGCTACACCCCTGCAGTACTAACTGAGGATGGGATTCGCCCATATTAATAGTTTTCTCTACAACTTTCCTTAATATTTGTGACTTTCAGCTGGGCTTTTTTTGGGGGGCGGGTGGGAAGCACTAAACCTATGTAACAGGCACAAAGCAGCACTGCATGTATGACTTGTTACTCAGGCAACAATTCTAAATATCAACTCACATTTACTCATCCCTGTTTCTCCACAGACTATGAAGAGTGAATGATAATTTTCTTTCCCATTAACAAATGAAGTTCAGGGAGCCATGAAAAGAAACTAAGTGAATCTACCAATTATTGGCGTTAACTTCTCCCAATTTGAAAAAGTAAGGAGTGTCATTCACTGGCCTACTGGGATACAAGAGGGACTAGTGATTATGGCAATTGCATGTATGCTGCTCACTACTAATTCACAAATGTCTTACTGGTATCTTGGTTGACACTGGAATGGTAGTGGAGAATAATCCAGATCATGTATTAATTTCTGCCTTTTATAAATAATCAATAAATTAATGACAACAATTCTTTTGGAATCTATGGAGAATTCTTATTATCAGTGGTGGGCTGCTGCCAGTTTGGACCGGTTCACCTGAACCGGTAGTTACGAACACTGGCTGGCCCCGTCCTGGCGCTATACACTCCTAGATATCTCACTTTCCGACTCACTTGCCCTGCCCAGCTGATTTGCGCGCCTCTCCCATTCTACTAACCATGGCTGACCTAGCAGGTGTGCAGGAAGCTGCCCCCACCGAAAAAGCCTTGCGTGCAAGTGAGGAAGCGTGTGTGCGCACACGCTCACATTTTCAACGAACCGGATGTTAAAGTATGTGCAGCCCACCTCTGCTTATTATCTTCTTACATAGACACAAACACATCCAACCCCAACTGAGGGTCAGGGGCCAAGATCAACAAAGGAGGAAAATCCCAATTTAAGGATTTAGAATACAAAATACACTTTATTAATCTTTATGTCCTTAACCAAGGCACTCAGAAGCTGGGAAAGGAAAACTTGACAGAGCACCTGACAGAAACCTCTTTGCAAAACCAACTATAAAATGAGAAAAGGAGGAGGAAGATGACGAAAATATTTTCAGTTGTGGAGAGTTTTCCCCCTATTTTGAGAGTTTCATTCCCCAACAGCTCTCCATTTTTTATTCTTTCAAATTAGCATTAAAACTGTTTGGGGTGAAGTAGGAATATACATGATTGCCTTGAAAATTGCTTCAATTAAGTTACATATTTGGTGTAATCCTTTCTTCTGATTTTAAGTTTAAATTGTATAACATTCTATTCCATTCCATTCATTTGTTTTGACCCTTTTTCTTGGCACGTGTTCCTTTTTTGCCCACCAAAAAGGTTATGCCCAGTGTATTCACAAAAATATATTTGAATCAGTGGTGGGTTTCTACCGGTTAACCCCGGTGTAGGCGAACTGGTAGTGGTGGCGGCAGGAGACTCTACCCACCCACTTGGACGTCATCACAGACACTGTGCACATGTGTAGAAGGTTCTGCGCATGTGCAGAAGTGCCATGCATGAGTGAAGGGTGCACATGCGTGCATACGCTCACAGTTCCGAACCGGTAGCAAAGGTAAGTGAAACCCACTACTGATTTGAATGCATTTTAGAATAGAATAGAATAGAATAGAATAGAATAGAATAGAATAGAATAGAATAGAATAGAATAGAATAGAATAGAATAGAATAGAATAGAATAGAATAATAGAGTTGGAAGGGACCTTGGAGGTCTTCTAGTCCAACCCCCTGCCCAGGCAGGAAACCCTACACCACTTCAGACAAATGGTTATCTAACATCTTCTTAAAAATTTCCAGTGTTGGGGCATTCACAACTTCTGCAGGCAAGTTGTTTCACTGGTTAATTGTTCAAACTGTCAGGAAATTTCTCCTTAGTTCTAAGTTGCTTCTCTCCTTGATTAGTTTCCACCCATTGCTTCTTGTCCTACCCTCAGGTGCCGTGGAGAATAGCTTGACTCCTTCTTCTTTGTGGCAGCCCCTGAGATATTGGAACATTGCTATTATGTCTCCCCTAGTCCTTCTCTTCATTAAACTAGACATACCCAGTTCCTTCAACCATTCTTCATATGTTTTAGCCTCCAGTCCCCTAATCATCTTTGTTGCTCTTCTCATTTTATATGATAATATATGCAGTATTCATCCAACTGAGTTGTTGATTAATATTTTGTAACTCAGTTGTTCATTAATACAAATTTCAAAACCTGAGTGTGAATTTATTTACCAGAGGACAAACTCTCTTCAGACATGAGTGATGGCTGTAAGAGGAAAAAGACCCCTTTTCTTCAGTCCTCTTGAAATGGGACACTGAAAAGGACATAATATATTTCTTCATTTAATCTTAAAACAATCTTCCTTAACCCTAAATCTTTCAGACATATTGACAACAATTCCCAGAGTTCCTAGTATGACCAAAGGTAGAGGTTTATGAAAATTGCAGTCATAAAAAATCTGGAAAGTGCTAGTTGAGGATTGCTTTATGTTTAAGACATGTTTATGTTTAAAAAAATGAAACGAAGGATTCTTGGTTTGTTTTTTACCCATTGCCAGCACAAAATATTAGTGACTTTCAGTAAATATTATGTACCCTTGCAGCATAATATTTGAAAACTAAACTGTGGGATCTGGGATCACAAGCTTCCATAAACAGTATTGAAATAAGGAACATTAAACGGTGTTGCTATTGGATCTAATTCCATTGGGCTTTACGAAGAGAAGTTTAAATATGGCAGTTTTTGGAACCTGTGCATTCTTTAATTTATGTAATCAAGACACTTTTTAAAAACTGAAACATTTATGCCGCTGATGATAATCCAAAACCGTAAAACAATTCTGAGCATGAATATCAATTTCTTTTATTAGATGGGTGGAGGTGGGGGTGGAGGGGTAGAATCTCCCTAACAGAAAGATTTACTGATTTCTATACATATTTTAGGCTGCAATGATTGTTTGTACAAAGACTTCCAAGTGCAGCCAATATGATCATTTAAGTGGTGGCTTCTCTTTCCTTTACAAATTGCACCAAAGGGGGCAATGGAGTATAAATAACAGATGAAAAGGAACATTTTTCTGAGTAGACATTCTAGTTCAGATTAGCACATCTCAGGACAAGTACAGAATTGAACAGAGATTGAGCTGTCTAATGCCTGTTTATCATCTGGACATTCTATCAATCCTTTGCTGCAATTCAAAAAGCACAGATTGTTCATGAAAGATGTTTGCAAATTTCATGCTTTTATTCTAAATAGATGAAAGAAATGTGCCCCAGTTTTAATATGATATACAAATCCTTTTTGGGCTTCCTGTATTTGAATCACCAAAAAAAGCATGAAATTTATAAACATCTTTCATGAAAACAGCTCATTGTGGAACAGTAATGTGATTTCTTCTTGAGCTTGACCAAATTGTACTAGCCTGATGTGAAAATTACCGGTGATTTGCTTTATTTTTATTAGATTTAGATCTCATTTATTTTAACAAGTCAAGGCAGATACATTCCTCTTCTGTTTGAGGTGGTTGAACTGAAGAGAATGACCGTCTCAAAATCAACCGGCCATCTCCGGTGCCTAAGTGAGACTAGAATTCACAATCACCCACTGTGTAGACCACTACCAACTGAACCACTACACAAGATTGACTCAGTGTTATGCGAAGAGTAAATACATTTCATCAGAGTACTTTCATATATATGAAAGTGTGATACAGTGCTTTCATATATATGATGAGTTGCATAGTGATGTTCTGAAGTTTGTGATTATATTGTAAGCTTCCCAAACCATTTGGGAGTTTGGAAGCTCCTAAATCCAGGAAAGAAGTAAACAAACAAACACAGATGTGATAAGAGATCATTATTGCCATTGGCCCAACCCTTGATCTTGATGTGTTAGATCAAATAATTTAGCTGAGTTGGACTCATGGTGCTAATTGGGAATTGTAGTGCAATGCTACAGGTTTATAATATAATTATTTTCTGATAATAGTTCCAGTGGTGGGATTCAAATAATTTAACAACCGGTTCTCTGCCCTATTGATTTCTTCCAACAGCCAGTTCACCAAACTGTCAGAAAGTTTACAACTGGTTCTCCCAAAGTGGTGCGAACTGGCTGAATCCCACCACTGAATAGTTCTAAGAATGCAATTTCTTGGGGTTGGAAATAGAAAATTATTTCAGTAAACTGACCTAATAGAAAAGACTAAATAAGGTAGAATATTATTAAATTCATGGGATAATCTTGACTTTTTAGCATCCCAAGGCAACCTTGATCTTCTGTCCATGCAGTATTCTATTAGAGGTCTTGTAAGTGAGTATATACTCCTAGAGACTCAAAACATCAGTTGCGTCCTCTTTTCCTGTCTCTTTCAGGTCACTCTAAAGCATGGTTGTCAAACTTGTGGCGTCATGTTGCCATCACATAATGTTTCGTGATGTTTTTTCCCTTCACGGAGCTGGGTGGGCATGGCCTGTATGTGACGGATCTGGCCCACAGTCTGCCAGTTTGACACCCTGCTCTAAAGTAAGAGAGGAGAGATGCAAAACTCATGTTCAGTTTTTAAATGGAACATTTACTTTCTGCTAAGGATGGACTAGAAGTATGTCCAAAATTCCTTATACACAATACTATTCAGCTATGTAAAGGGCAACTGAAACACAAAACATCACTTTACTCCCAGAGGTACTAGGATTTGAAGATCGATTCTAGTTTCTCCTTGACAGGGAAGGACTCACCTGGCAGATCTTTTAAAGGCAGAGGAAAGAAATGAAGGAACACTTGATGATTAACTATTTTGTTTACTGCCTGAAAATTATATAGACTGTGTTTGCAGTCTACCCATAGAAGACTGTTTTTGATCCACAAGCTATTCATACGGCTTGTTGTTACAAGCACATTAAATTCGTTTTGCGGGCACTGTCACCCTGCTACCATTTTCATCTCTCATATTCTCAGAAACAATTTGAAGAGAATCTTTCTCTTAACTTGTAATGCTGAAAAAAAAAGGTGAAAATTACTGTTCTGCCCTGAACTGCTAAAGGTCCTACATCTACAAAATTTCCACAACCTACATGAGGGGGGGAGGGAGGGAGGGAGGGAGGGAGGGAGAGCGAGAGAGAGCGAGAGAGAGAGAGAGAGAGAGAGAGAGAGAGAGAGAGAGAGAGAGAGAGAGGAGGAGGAGGAGGAGGAAGAAAAGGAAAAGGAAAAGAAAAAGAGACCTAATGGCTTGGCATTTTGTAGCCAGTTATTCTGAGCATATTTCATTCATGCTTTGATTGAGCTACTAAGAAACTGAAAAGCCATCAAGCTAGTATTCCACTTCCAGGGCCTGAAACTCAAAATGCAGGAAGGAGGAGGGGTTAAGGAAAGAATTCCCTCCAATAAAAACTTCAAGCATCTTCTCTCTCCAGTGGTGAAAATCTTGTTTGGCAGTAGTTTCAATTATCCTCAAAACAAGAGAATATAAATCAGTTCAACTCTTCAACAGTGTTGTCATGGAAATGCAAAGATTTGGAAGGCATTTCAAACTAGCTCAGAATCCTTAGGTAGAAGGGTCCATAGTTCTGGCTGAGATCATAGCTTTGTAATTCATTAATTTACAAACTTTTTCTGTCCATCAGGAATTCTAACATCAGGAGATCAAATTCCAATTTTTCAATTTTCTTTGTAATTAAACAAAATATGATGCTTCTACCTAATATTTATTCTTCAGCATGCAAACACTTTTCCTAGAGAGATTCTGCCATAAGAGGTCCCCCCCTGCAATTTCCCTTACAACTCAGACTGTGGCCTAATATGGCTGAGTTTATGCAAAACACTATTTCAAAATGAGGTTGGCTTGTTTGTGACTCAGTATGATGACTACTTTATGGTTCAGTGTACTTCATGAACCCAGACAATTGAGTTAATTTGATAAATAATGATTAAAAAACATGAGTTGCCATATTGGGACAACATAGTTCATGTCATTCACATAAAGCAATATTAGTGACTGGATTGAATCTAATGTGGTTGCTTTCATAACAAAGGACAGTGTCCAGTGATGCCTGAATCCCTGGCCTGCACTTGTTTTAACAGCTGCTGCAAGCAATGATATCCAGGACCTTCTCTTTCCTTAGTTGGGAATACAAATTAAGAGAGACCCACTATTATCCTCCAGGCATTTCTGGAGGATGGGGACTTTCCTTTCTTTACTCATAAAGGAATTAGTCTAACATCTGAATAGCAGTGATTGCTCTTGGAGGCAACAAGAAGCCAAAATACAGGGAAAAGCCACTAATTTACACAAGAAAAAAAAGGAAACGGACCTGGTCCAAATAGAGATTATCTTCTGTTTTCTTCTTACAGTGATAGGCACTGTTATGACTTGGCATCAGAGACTCTTTTCTTTGTTGATTCAGTTAATCCTGACTGGTTTTCTGGCTATTGGCACCTGTTTGTCTATTTTGCTTTCATGTCAACAGACCTGCCAGACAACATCGCTCTTGGACGATTGTTCTTCCCAGTTTGCCCTTGGGCATAGCTCTCTCTCTAAGAGCAATGGGCCTCATTAGCCCAGAAGGCCTCATCTGAACCCCTGCAACCTCTGAGCTGCCTTGCTTCAGGGTCATGATTTAATGAGAGCTTTGTTATCCAAGAAGTCTCTCAAACTTCAAGGCTAATTGGTGAAAGAAAAGCTTTGCTATCTAGTTGCATTGTAGAATTCGCCCCACAGCCTAAGACTAGATGACCATGCTCTGTCATATATAGCTATACTGACCCCTAGGGGCTTAACTGATCAGTAGATCTCTTTGGGATCCTGAATGTATATATAGTCTGTGACTGGCTAAAACCAGACAAAATAAGTCCTTTCTCATTTCTGAAAGACTTTCTTTGTGTAAAAGACCAAAGGGGTTCCTATATATCTGCAGAATAGTTTCCTTCCCAAAGGAAGAAGAGTTATTATCTCTAAAGCTATTCCAGTAGTTCTGTAATATGTAATCTAATTTCACTGAATTTCTGAAGTTAGAGTTCACATGATATTTAGAAATGAAAAGAAAAAGCTTTATAAAGATTGATCCATCTAGTTTAACATGATCTGATAAGCTCCTTAAGGTCTTTCCCACCTATTTCTTTGTTCAGCAATGCAACCAATTGAACAAGGATGTTTTCCATGCAAGGCCGGTCCTTTTGTCAACCTAAAACTTTTAATCTCTTTGTCTGCCTTAGTTTGTGTCCCAAATGCAATGTCTCTTCATAGAAACATATGCTTATCTGAGTGGGGAAGTTGCTCCTTTCTGTAATAGTTCTTCACAATTGCCCCTCCAAAGGTTGCATATTAAAAAACATTTAATTTATTACATGGCCATGTACACTTGACAAAGGAATAACAAACAAATATTTGGTAGTATTGCCCTTTTATAAGCAGGCCTTCTGCAATTTAACTTGTCTCCTATGGAGACATTTAATAGCGACTTGTTTAACGGTTATTCAGACTTAAAACAAGTGGTAGTTATCACTAGTTTTTGTACTCACAATGGTTGCAGTGTCCCCACGATTTGGGTGCTTGATGCCTGGTTCACAGTTATAATGTCACAACATTCTACAGTCACATGATCACCATTTGAGAACTTAACTGCTCACTTCCAACAAGCAAAGTCAATGGTAAAATCAGAAAATGTCACAAATGGCCACCATGTGATGTTATATTTAATGATGGCATCATAGTTGCTTAACTACGGGAACCAGATGTGCTGGAATTGCTGTCATCAAATGGTGCACTCATGTGGCATCATGCTTTACATCACTTAGAGATAGAAATTCCAAACCGAATTACTATTATTAAGCAAGAACTACCTGTATGTGTAATGTAGTGCAGAAAATAAAACAGAATGCATTTCAATGGGGGAGTGGGAGCTCTCGATTAATTTTCAATTAGAAATGATCAAGCAATCCTTTTGCTTTTACTTTCTACTATCAATTATAGCCCATTGATAGTAGACATTGGCTACTTTCTTCCACATTAGAGCAACTAATCTCAGAGGGACCAGATACATTCAACGCTTAAAATGTTAACCACATGGAATTTTTTCCTGCCTCTGTTTATCAAGAGAAGCTTTCCTGGTTTTTTGTTTTTCCCCCAAGTTGTTGTTGTTGTTGTTTTTTTTACAAATATATCAATGTGTGAACAGTGTGGCACTTGAGTATCTTACATTTTAGTACTAATAAAATAATATTCTTCATATTTACTATAGTTGACAATCTTATATAGTTTTGATAATAGTACGCATATTTTGTTGAATTATAATCTTACATTATTTGATTATTCAATATTTCAATATGTTATTTTTATGCCAATCACCATATTCTAAATGCCACTCCTTTTACTACAAATCAAATATTAATAATCATATTTGTTGTATTTAACAGACTTATATAGTTCTAATAGTCATACACATATTTATGTTAAATTATAATCTTCCATTGTTTAATTATTCAATATTTCAGTATGTTATTTTTATGCCAATCACCATATTGTTCAAACATTCTCAATACTACCATCATTCAAATTCTAATTTCCCCTATTATCACTACTTCACCTTATTATATAAAAATGTGTATTCCACTAACCTCCCTCTCTAATTTCCATCCCCTCTCTAATTTTTAAATTATGCCAGTTATATTTAAAAATCTCTTTCTATCCACATTTTAATACTTATAAAATAATATTCATCATATTTACTACGTTTGACAAGCTTATAGTTCTGATAATAATACACATATTTTTATTGAATTATAATCTTTCATTATTTAAATATTTCAATATGTTATTTTTATGCCAATCATATTCTAAGTAGCGTTCCTTTTATTACAAATAGAATGTTAATAATCATATTTGTTACATTTAACAAACTTATATAGTTCTAATAATAATAATACACATATTTATGTTAAGTTATATTCTTCCATTATTTAATTATTCAATATTTCAATATGTTTCAATCACCATATTATTCAAATATATTCAATACTACCATCATTGAAATTCTAGGTTCCCTTCTTGTTATTTCTTCACCTTGTTATGTAAAAATGTGTATTCCTGGAAGCTTTCCTGGTTGAACTCCACCCTAGCATGCTGAAGTTAACATATTGGCAGCTCTGGAAAAATGACTTTTCAAAGAAGAAAATGTATAGAGGGTGAGAGAAAGAGAAGAAAGGAACTCATAGCTGTGAAGATTTAATAACACATAGTGGAAAAAATAGCGCTACGCTTCATTTCCTTTGGACCGCACCTGAACAAGACAAAGTTCACCGCCCTTCATCTAAGTCTATTTACACACACAGTAAACATTGGAGTCAAGATGTTTAAAAGCTGCATACCGCATTTAACTCCAAAACGCAGCCATCCCTATTCCTGCATTTATGGCCACAATAGAATTACCAGACAATCAGGAAATCCTTAGGTGGAGAATGGGAAATCCTATTGTTCTGAATTAATTTAGTAGAGAACTCCATTGTGGAAAATTAGTGTCAACTGTGAATTTCAGAAAAGCCCACATGCTAAGTTGAAATGGATATTGCATTTTTAGGAAGCTTCTATTGTTGTTGTTTGATATAATTTTCATCCTGCAGAGACTTTTTTCCCCTTACATTTCCATCTACATTTCTAAAAATACAACTTTCTGTCCTTTTGAAAAAGATGCTTATTTACATTTTAGTATTAAAAATTGTTGTTCTACAGCAATTATTGCTGGAATAAGCAGACCCATTTTTTTCTTTTCCCAAAATAGTGATTGCTCCTAATCTACCACTATGCTTGGAGTCCTTGAAACATGCACATGCAATAATGAATTGAGTATCAGTAGAATTAGAGAGAAGTATGGAATACTAGGCATCAAGATAATAAGTATTTATAAAATATCTCACACATTAAAGTAGTATTAGTAATTGTGGTTCTCATTTTGATCTACTTAAGACTGGGCAGTATAAAATAAAAAATTCAAATCAAATCTTTATTGTCAGCACACAACATATGTACAATGAGATTGGTTGATCCTCATAAATGACATTCATGATATTCCCAAGATACTCAGTATAGTACTACACTGAAACAGAAAAGAAAGGAAAGATTTAGGAGGTGGGGAAGAGGCAGCAAAATAAAATTAAAAAAAAAAACAATGAGATGCTATGTCTCTAAAAGTTATGCAGTAAAAAGTTCTTAGTTAAACTTAAATCTGGAATCTTTCTTAAGAGTCCTGAAAGAAACAATACCCAAGAGTTCTTTTCATTGTGAATAAACTACAAACTTTAATAAAATGGGGATTGTTATTTAACAGAATTGCATTGCAGCACTTTGATGAAACTAAACTAAAACAGTACTGCTATATCCCAAAATCAATTGATGTCCATTTAACACAGCTAATTTTTACCATAAACTTTTTTTAAAAAAAAGGATCTTGTGGTTTGCAATCCTTGAATTGCAACATTGTAGAATAGCAAATGTTTTGGTTCAAAGCACTTTAAGATAATCTGACTTTCATCTTGGTATGTCTGAGTTATGAAGCATAGCATAATATTCTTATTGTGCTTTTCTTTAATGCATGGCCAAACAATTACAGTGATTATAGTAAGTGATAAGTGCCATATATGAATGGAAACAATCCACTCAAATCGAGCAATCCAGAGGGGGATTTTATATCATCTGATATCTCTCCAAACAATTTTTTTTTCAGTAGTTCATGTCTTGAGCTATAGTTAGTTGAGAACAATCAATCAGAATAGAGCTGGAAGAGACCTTGGAGGTCTTCTTAAAAACCTCCAGTGATGAAGCACCTACAACTTCTGACAGCTAGCTGGTCTTTCTAATAAATCTAAAAAACTGGAATAAGTAGCAAGGATTGGCTTACCATGCATCCTGTATGCCCCTCTGCCTCCCAAATCTATATCTTCCTTTTGATTAGAAGAGGAAAGAATGCTATCAATAACCTTTATTTTGAAATGCAAAAACATATTTTATCATGCACAGAACAGAGACACCACAGCTGCATACTTATAAGACATTCTTTACTAAAAGATGATGCCTACTTCCACATCATTTTCCCTTAAAGGGTCAACTGTGGAACCAAGTTGAAAGAAGTTCACTTTTGCTTTCACCCAATGTCATTAAGAATTGAAGGCATATAGTATCTCCCTAAAAGTAACTGGAATTGGCAAAATTAGATCTTTGGGTTTAACTCCAGTCAACAACCATTGAAGTCAGAATGCCAGTCTAAAATGGCCTTTTCTAATGGGGAGAGTGATTGCCAAAGTCATTTCTGGAGCAAATATTTGCTATATGTGAGCCTAATCTTTGCCATTATAATGACCCAATATTCTGCATATTGTTTTATCCAAGGACATCACTGTTAAATTCCCCTCTCATTTTGGATTATGATCCCTCTATCCCAGGAGAAGATACCCTATTGAGGTCAGAAGAAGAACTTAATTTTGGAGAATAGTTGCAATGAGCAGAGCAATAGGACAAAAGGGGGCCTGGCGATTTTCATGCATTTATTTATTCACTTAAGTTATACACTGCAGTAATGAAAAACAGACTCCTCGAATTTTCATTTTTTTTCCCTATGGAAGACATGGTAGCATTTAACTTTATATTTACAGCTTAATAATTTTCTAATGATGGTGAGCTTGTAGCCTTGCTGGAGTGAAGTATTATAACAATATTTTGAACAATTAAAAATAATATTTTGAACAGTGAGATTTACTCTTCAGACTCCCAGGTGAACGTACCTTCTCCGTAAACTTTGCTGAGATAATAAAAAGGCTTTTAAAAAACATGTAACCTCAGAGGCAAATATCACCCACTTTTCTTTATTCAAGCCTGGGAAACATATTCAGCCAGAGTAAGAAGTGGCTCTTAAGGCCATATAATCCTATGAAGCTGTCGTATTTCAGATAAAGCCAATGACTCACACAGTTCAATGTTATCTTGGTATTATTGCTTTCTGTCAAGACTCTTACTTATTACTGCTACTTGATCCTTTTACCAGTATAAAACATCTGGCATCAATTGTAATCATTTCTATTCTCAGTAGACAAACCTGCTTTATTGCTATAGCTTTGTTATTACAGATTACAGCTCAGGAATTTTGGAGAACCGTCTGCCTTGCTCAGTTCAGGCAGCTTTTTTCAGTTGCATCAATTAATGCAGCTGATCTTGGATTTAGTAAGTCCTCTCCTTAGGTTCTACCTAAGTTAGGCAGGGTAGAAGTGGATAGTTAAAAAAAGTCATGGCAAAGGCAAACTTCATCCATACTAGTGAAAGAAAATCATGTCACCTTGACTTGAAGGAAGTCAAATTAATTTTTAACAATTATTTTTATTACATCAGTTATATTTTATAATGACATATATTATCTTTTATAATGGTGGACCCAGAAGCTTTATATGGTGCTATGTGCTGGCCATTTTACCTGCCATGGAGATGCACACATTGTTAGGGCTTTCCCTCCTTGACCATGCCAGCTATGACACACTTCATGTTGTGGTCCACCAGCAGCCTGCGGAGCTGGCAGTGGAGTCAGACAGAGAGGAGGATGGGGAGGACCATGGGCCAGTCCTGGAGTCTGGGGAAGGCCCGGATGAGGGCTCTGCATCAGAGGCAGAGATGGGGCCAGGGCCATCTGGGAGTGATGCGCAGACTCAGAGTCTCCAGTCAGACAGCAGAGAGGCAGAGGAACAGGAGGAATTAAAAAATCAGGGTTTAGACATTGATTGGTGGCCATATTTGCAAATAGAATCAAGATATAAAACAGATCAGGCACAATTCGGATTTCAAAATGAACCAAATGAATTAGATAAGATATTACAAGGTACAGATGAGAAAATGATAACCAAAATTTATAACTATTTAATAAAATATAAATTAGAAGAGGAGGTGGTTAAAGAAAACATGATAACTTGGGCAAAAAACATAGGATATAACATTGAATTGGATAACTGGGAAAAATTGTGGAAGGTAAATTACAAGCTGACAATGTCTATACCCTATAAGAAAAATCTGTACAAAATGTTCTACTGATGGCACCTCCCACCGGCGCGCCTGGTAAAAATGTTCCAAATACATCTCCAATGTGTTGGAAATGTAAATCACAAAAGGGGACATACTATCATCTCTGGTTGTCATGCCGAAAGGCGAAACAATATTGGCAAGAAATTAAGAAAATGATTGAAGAAATTACAAAACAGAAGTTGGAAATGAGGCCGGAAATCTTTCTATTGGGAATAATTACAGCTCAATATACCAAAGAAATAAAATACTTAATTATTCATATCTTAACAGCAACACACATACTCTTTGCTCAAAATTGGAAATCTGAGCAATTACTGACAGAAAACAAAATAATCGCAAAAATTACAGAATGTGCAGAAATGGATAGGCTTACAAAGGAACTACAAGAGAAAGATGATACTGATTACTATTTAGTGTGGTAAAGATGGTATAGCTGGCTGGAGGAAAAGATAGGAACATAAAAATAACTTTGAGTACCTAATAGGAAATGTAACAAACTAAACAAAGAGCGGATTATAATGTTCTATATATAAATATGTAAATATGTAAATATGTAAATATGGATATGCATAGAGAAAGATAAGAAAAATAGAAAAATAACCTACCGATGTGATAGCTTTAAGAGTCAGTCGTAAGACTGAATTGATGTTTGTTTGTTTTGTATGTTGTTTTAATGTATTTACAGTATGTTTGTTTGTATATTTTTAATCAATAATTTTTTTTTTTAAAAAAAGAGGAGCCTGTTCCTAATGCATGCATGCGCAGAGCTGCCAGAAAGCAAGAGCAGCTAAAGCAAAAAGGACAACTCGGGAGTAAGGCCAGGAGATGATTGGCCCCTCCCATAAGGCTTAAAAGAGCAGCAAAGGCTCTTGGGCTCTTTGTAAGAAAGCAACGTTGCTAAATCTGTTTCCAGTCGGCGTCTCTTGTTTCTGAACTTTGTGGGGCTTTGCCAAGAAAGGCCTTTGGAGGTGCCAAAGAAGATAAAGGTTTGTGATAAGCCCAAAGGACCTTTTCTGAAGGACTTGTTTTGGAATTAATTTGGACTAAGCTGGGAATGAAGTAATTCTCAGCTGTTATAATAAAATAGGTTTGTTTGGGACTAATTGTGTCTTGTAATGACTAAGTGAGCCTAGGTCACAACACTTCATAAACAAATGGGCACCATGTCAATATCAGAGAAAATGTGGGAGAAATGCCTACGGTGGTACAGCCATATTCTGTGAGCAGCACCCATATCGTTGCATAGATTGCCTTCCACTTTAATATAGATAGAGAGTGCCCATGTGGAAGCCAAAGAAAAGTTGGCAAGCTACACTAAATGCAGACATGAAAAATGTCCAGTTCAACCCAGATGATGCGTTTGATTGCACAAGATGGCGGTTGGAGATCTGAAAAGTGGACCCCGCAGCCACAGGAAAAACACTAGGATGATGATGATGATTTATAATTTATAATGAATGGGCTATCATCACATAAATTATCTGGCTGGACCGAAATAATCCAGGTTTTTGGTTTAATGTCCAATTGCCTTTCACAAGCAGGCTAAGTAGCATCACCAATCTCATCACATGAAATTGCATCTCATTATTTCTCTCATCTCCCTCCCGGGATATGATGGAGAATGAATGTCCTCTTCTGAACTGAAACTCATTGTTTATATCTGCTGTAATACTGCCCTGCAGCATAGAACAGTTGGCCGAGTGCAACAGACCCAATGTAGCAACCCTAGAAGAAAAATAGAAGAGAAAAAACTACAAAGAAGTAGTTTCCAATCTCTTTACAGCAGTCATATGTACAATTACAACTTTACCTTTTAATCTATGGTTATAACATAACTCTCTTTTTTCTATAACCTATCCTGTTGAATCATCAAAACCATAAATCTGAAGCTCAATTTTTCTGTTTTACGTAAAAAGTCCGTAAGGAATTTCCAGTCAGCTATGTGTGCAGCTATTGTCTTTTCTCTGATCAAAGAAGTAAATTTAGCCATCTCAGCAAGTTCAACCATCTTCACCAATCAGTCCTCCATTGTGAGCAAGGCCGAATTTTTCCATCTGTGTGCATACAATATTAATCTTGCTGCAGTTATCATGCACAAAAACAAAGTTCTATGATTTTTTTAATGTTTGTCCTTCAGTCCTAAAAGAAAAAAAAAATTAGTTTCAATTTTATATTAATCTTAAAAATCATCTGAATTATTGTGTGTTTTTAAGACAAGAATTTTCTAGGTTTTTTCCATGACCCCCAAGCATGATAAAATGTCCCTTCTTGTTATTCACATTTCCAACATAAATTTGAAGTTATAATTTCAATATTCTTTTCTTTTTCTTTCTGAAATGCATATGCTAGCCACTTCTTTGGTTGATTTGCAAACTCATTTTTTTTTTTTTTGGTTTCACAAAATTCATCTTCATTTCCATTTCTCTTACTTTTAAAACTTAATTTGTTGAGAAATATTTACCTTCTCTGGACATTTAATTCTTCTTTTCTCTTTATTTCATTCAAAATAGCATTGACTATGGTTTCATTAGGCCTGAAAGTAATAATACCTGAAGGAGGATGCAAAGTTTGCATGAATCACCCCTCAAAGTTTCTTCAGGGAACAACATCTAAGAATAAAGAGAAGCAGTCTTGATGCTTTTCAGTGCTTTGCTTCTCTTTGCTCTGCACCCCCAGACCCTGCTCATATTCCTTTGGAAATTCTAAGGATGAAAAAAGGTCTCCATTTTGGATTTTGCCAATGCTGTAGGACCATGATGATTGCCACAGCTGGCACGTGGAGCCCTTTCTGAGGGTATGCCAACCGTCACTCAGCTCAGTTCTACCGTGCATGCACGTGTGCCTCCCGCTGGCCAGCTGATTTTTGGGATGCGTGGGGGCGGGGCGTATATGGGACACATGTACGCATGCATGGGGGGTGGTGCGAGCATGCATGGGGACATGGGGGAGCATGGGGGACAGTAGAATGCCCCCCTGCGGCCCATTTTTGGGCACAGGAGGTTGCAGGGAGGCCTACTAGACCCAAAACGGGGTGCTGGGGTGCAGTGTGCCCCCCATTGCCCATTTTTGGGCATAGGAGGCTGCAGGGAGGCCTACTAGGCCCAAATGAGGGGCAGGGGGGGTTGTGTGCATGTGCACGGGGCAGGGGAGTGTGGAGGGTCACGTGCACATGCAAGGGGCGACAGGGGGAATGGGGGGAGCAGGAGGGTCATGTATGCATGCACAGGGGGGCTGCATTGCATGTGCCAAAAACGTGCGCGCTTTCAGCACATGACGAGAAAAAGATTAGCCATCACTGCTGTAGGATACTTAAAGGAGACTTTAGAGCAACACTCATTTTAGAATTCTCTGGAAATCCTTTCCACTTTCCAAGTACTGAAGATGCTATAGGTGGCTGCAAATACTTAAAAAAGCTTCCATCATGCTGTGTTTTGGAGCTTTCCTTAGAATCCTTGTCCAACTTTTGCAAATGAAGGAAGGAACTCAGAGGACATTCGGTAGAAGATGATGGGGTGCCTAGAAGGCTGTATGCAATGTTTCATTAAGGAAAATCACATCTCCTCTTTGTCTTGATAAAAAGAACTAGGATCATTTTCCCAATGAAAAGATCTTCCCTGTGATGAATTTAAGCTGCCTCACATAGACATAACTGCAGTTTAAAGGATATTTGTAAAAAAAAATGTTTCAGTGGTGGGATATTCTCTGTTTAGGCTTCCTAGCTGCTTTAAACATCAATTGTACAGGATTTCTAAACATTTAAAGCTGCTTCTCAAATCTGATTCATTACCTTTACAAAATAACATGATAAATGTTATCATGAGACACTCAACTTCCCTGTGATCAGCTGTCGCAAGCAGAGAATAAAATACTTTTATTCCTCTGGTTAGAAGTGGCTTACCATTATCAATTACTGCTACTTGTGCTTAACCTTTGTCTTAGCTGTTGAAATGTTCTGTGTAATTGTAGCCAAAACAAACAAATCGACTAGAGGGCAATCTTTTCCATAGTAGCTTAATCTCTTTTTATTATATCCAACTTATTTCCTTTTGCCTGACAAGCACACCATCAAAGAAACTATAAAATGTAATGGCCATCTTTAACATAGAACAAACTTGATACTGGGCAAGAATTTCCCAACACAAATGGATTTTTTTTAAAAAAATAAATAAATTCTACTGTGTTTCTGTATTTTAATTTCAGCTAACTAGACCCAAAAAGTCGGGGATTGCTATGGAGGATTTAATTTCCATGCCAGTGAGATACATAGTCATAACACCATTGTCAGTGCCAACAGTGTGATTAATGTGTTAATTGTGGGATTTGAAGAGAGTCAAGGGAGATTATTTCAAATATACAATGTCTAGAGTGGTATGACTTTGAAGAATGTATGCAACAGCTGTTGTGGAAACACCAACTTAGCCCTGAAAGATATAAGGGAGTGAGAAAGAAACTCAAGATTGCCCACCTTGATGCTCTTTGGTATAAGAAATTGTGATGAAAGAAACTTTATTTTAAATATTCTGCTAATATATCCAGCAATAATAGAGTTCCATTA
Source organism: Pituophis catenifer annectens (assembly GCF_029215685.1). NCBI lineage: Eukaryota > Metazoa > Chordata > Lepidosauria > Squamata > Colubridae > Pituophis > Pituophis catenifer. The sequence goes on from NW_027256882.1 coordinate 239,812,298, forward strand.
GTCCCCACTTGGCTTATCTCAAAGGGCCGATACCGTGTATTGTGCCCTAACAACGCTAAACTTTTTATTTGGTTCCTGACAATATCTTCGCTTCAATTCCTAATACATGAATAAAACAGCCAAAGTCATTGCTATAGCTCTTTTCAATATAGCTATCCATGAATTCTTGAACTGACAGAAAACTCTACTGATATAATATCTAATAAGCCCACTGGCAAACTCAATTCTGCCAAAAGAATGTGCATTTTGATTGCCAGGATTGTTGAATTTCTCCAGTTTTGATTCTCTTCCTTCCCATCAAACATCACTAATTGGCAAGAACATATCTATCAATAATTCTCCTTAATGTGCCCTATCTATCAATAATTCTCCTTAATGTGCCCTAGGGCTGGGATTGAGGAAGAAGGCAAGTTTTAGCAGATGGCTAGACCAGAGGGTTTAGCCATCTTTCAAAATTCACTATAATTTGGTACAAATATTTTGAATAAGGAAACAATAACCAATGACTTAATAATCAGTCATCAACACCCCAATCAACATCTAAAAAGCCACATACAACAGTCATCATATAAATCCAGAATAGTCCAAAGTGCACACTCTGCTAGAGAGAAGTTCCCTTAGGATAGGCTCAGCATGAATCCAAAAGCTCGGAAGACTAAATGTCTGGTTGCGATGACCGATCCAGATTGGATCTTGTAACATTATCCTGGGACACATATATTTGACTTCATCACATATTTTGAGTTGGTGTGTTCAGAATGATCAGCTGACATCAGCTGGTGAGCAGGTTCCTCTAGGACAGAGGTTTAACAGTATAGTATTTTAGAAGAGGGATATCTCCTTGACCACATCAATTATACTACAACCCAACAAACATGTGGATAATAGCAGAATTGCACTATGAAAGCACTCTTTCTCCCACTTTACCATGATATCTCCTCCCATTCCCACAGGTCAGTTGCTATTCAGATTGAGTCAGATCCCCAAGCGAAGGCTCAGCTCATAGAGACAATGGGAGAACTGGTTTGAAAACTGGACTCTACTACCCAAAACAGAATGTCCTTAGAGACAATGCTCTAGGGCTTGAGATCAAGGGGTGTGCTACATGAGACTAAAATGTTCAAAATGTGCCAGGTTGAACCTAGCCCCAGGAATCACCCTGACCACAATGCTAACCAAATGGCTGACGAAGCACATCTTGCACTCACTATGAAAATATTGCAGTTAGTTGCCAATTTCAAAGTGAAAATCCTGGAGCTGCCAAGGAAAGCCTTAAGTGTTCTGGCATAAAAGTAGTCTTTCTGCCTTTGAGTCAACTTTATCCCATCCTTGGTTCAGGATGTATAAAATCTCCAACAATTCTCATCTAACACTTTAGAGACAGTTATATGACCTGCTGGGCATAGTCAGCTGTGTTTCAGTGTTGGGAGTTGTAAACATATTCACACTTCTCTGGTCACTAGCCACTCTCTGCTGCAGCCATTTTTCTCTCAGCATTTAGCACACATTATAAGCACTTGGTTTCCCAATGTCTTTTCCTATTTTTGAGACCAATTTTTCTCCAAATTTCTATTAAGGGAAAGGAAAGCAGAGCAAACCTCCAATGTGTGACAGGAGAAATGTCACTCCCAAAGTGTTTTTTCAAGAGGAAACTGGAGTTTCTGGTTTTTCTTTGAAGATGTTTAGCTTCTCATCCAAGAAGCTTCTTCAGCTCAGAGCTGAAAGTCCAGATGCCTCTTAAAAAAGCACCTTTGGGACAACCATGACCTGGATGACTGAGAATCTCCATAGACAAAGAAAGGTCACTGTTTGCTTTAATCGAAAGACCCCAGGAGATAACTGTAAACAAATATTAATAACTTTAAATAAATATTAAGTACACTTAATATTTACTTGCTAATTTACTGTTTTTTTTTAAACCATCAGAGTTACCAGGCCTATTTTACATTGCAATAGCCAGAAAATAGCAAAAGTTAGCAAAGTGGGCTTTTGTTGCTTATTTGTTAATTGCAGACTCTAATCAGAGGGACCCAATTTAAATCCTCATTCATCATATGGTGACATTTTATGAGTTAACTGATGCTCAGTCAAATCCACTGAATATAGTTCTCATGAAGATAAAAAGTGTGTTTGGCAGCATCGTAGTCATAATCCTTCACTTGTTTCAGTAAAAGTTGAAATGCTGCCATCCCTTTCGCACCCCACTGGTACAAACATTAAAGATTTTTGGGATTGTTTGGGAGATCCTCCTTGACTGTGAAGCACCAGACATTGTGCCCTTGATCTGGACTTGATCTGGATCTGCACCTATGTCTGCAAGAGATCCTCCTACATTTTCCCAGAGCCAAATGGTTAGTCTTTCTTGTGTGGAATCCTCTCACTACCTTACTACCTCACTATGTGGGAATGGAGAAAATCAGAAAAGTGAGACAGAAAGTGTTGAGCATTTAAATGCAACTGCTTACAGTTTGGGGTTAGTGTAGCCCTGGGAATCTTCCAGAGTCTCATGGAGCAGCTGCTCCATGGTCTCCCCGGGGTGGTGCCCTATTTTGACGACATCCTGATCGCGGCCACTGATCAGGATGACCTCATCGTCAAACTTAGGGCTGTCCTCTCCCGTTTCAGGCAGGCGGGGCTTAGGCTCAAGAAAGACAAATGCAGAGTAGGCGTACCCCAGTAGAATTCCTGGGGTTCCTGATTGACTCCCGGGGTATCCACCCTACTCCTGCCAAGATGGAGGCTATAAAGAACACCCCCACTCCGTCCACAAAGGCCAAGCTACAGGCCTTTCTCGGACTTCTTAATTTCTATGTAGTCTTCTTGCCCCATAAAGCATCTCTGGCAGAGCCCCTTCATCGGCTCTTAGACGCTAATACGCCATGGCATTGGAGCCACAAGGCGGCTGCCTCTTTCTGGGCTGTCAAAGATGCCCTCACCTCAGACGCCATTCTTGTCCAGTACGATGACAGCCTTCCCCTATCCCTGACATGCGATGCCTCCCCCTACGGTGTGGGGGGCGTCCTTAGCCATATCCTGCCAATGGCTCGGAGGCCCCCATCGCGTATTACTCTAGAACCCTATCGGCAGCGGAGAGGAATTATAGTCAACTCGATAGCTTCTGGGAGGGGACAGCAGCCATAGCAGGAATCAGGTGATTCCATGACTACGTCTATGGTCGGTTCTTCTACCTTATCACCGACCATAAGCCTTTACTAGGGTTGTTGGCGGGCGACCGTCAAATGCCTCAGATCCCCTCTCCGCACATGTCCTGTTAGGCGGAGTTTCTGGCAGCCTATTCATACCAGCTTCTGTACAGACCGGGCAAAGCAATCACACATGCTGATGCCCTTAGCCGCTGTCCCCTCCCAGAAGCTGTCCAAGACCCTGTCCCAGTGGCTTCCGTTCTGTTGATTGATAAGCTACAATTGCCAATCACGGCCATCGACATTAGGACCCTTTCGGCATCTGACCCCACTCTCTCAAGGGTTTTAGACTGGGTCCGCAGGGGGTGGCCGCAACAGCCAGCCGCTGATGTTTTCCTGCCATATCACTGCAGACAGCATGAGCTGTCTGTCCATAGGGGTTGCCTGTTAAGGGGCAACAGGGTGGTCGTACCCCCCAGCCTCAGATCCCAAGTCCTGTCACACCTTCACAATGCCCATCCGGGCATCGTGCGCATGAAAGCCCTCGGCCGTAGCTATGTTTGGTGGCCACAAATTGACTGGGAGATAGAGGACTGGGTGGCTAAATGTCAACATTGCCAGCTGACCAGACCTGTCGCACCAGCAGCTCCCGTCAGGGAGTGGGAAACCCCCAGAGCTCCGTGGGCGCGAGTCCATTTGGACTTCGCCAGTCCCTTCTTTGGCCAGAACTTTATAATAGTGATAGATGCCTTCTCGAAGTGGGTCAAGCTGGCCCTCTTGTCATCCACAAACACGGAAGCCGTGGTCAGGGTATTAGAGAGTTGGTTCGCATCCCATGGACTGCCCGATGTCATAGTGACCGATAATGGGCCCCAGTTCACCTTGGCACCCTTCCAGATGTTTCTAGCCAGATTGGGCATTTGCCATTCCCAAATGGCTCCATTCAAACTGGCCGCTAATGGTCTGGTGGAAAGGGCCATCAGATCTGCTAAAGAGGCTCTATACCGTTTGGGGCCCACTAATTGGCACCATAAGATTTGCCGGTACCTATTGGCCCAGCACACGACTCCTTGTACAACCACCAAGCACAGCACAGCCGAACTACTTATGGACCGGCGTCTCCGGACCACGCTCGACTGGCTGCATCCGGACTACATCTCCGATCCACTCCGCGAAACACACCCACCCACCAGGACATTCCTGATCGGGAATCCTGTTTATGCCCAGAATTATGGGTCCGATGTAAAGTGGGTCCCAAGGCATGTCATTCAACTAACGGCTCGCCGACGGACGAACGTGGAGACGACATATAAATCAACTCAGGCAGAGAGCCGCAAACAGAGCCAACCACCCATTTGACTGGAGCCAGCCAGCTCCTACTGACAGACCTGCAGCCCAGCCTGCATCACCCTCTCCTTCTCCAACCGAGTCATTCTCGTTGGCAGACTTACCTGAGTTCCCAGTTTCCGTGGCGTCACCGAGACCTGCTCCTTTGGATCCTGCGCAGTCTCCAGTGGTTCCGCCTGCCGCTGATTCAGCTCCGCCTCCGACACCGTCCCCTCCTGTACTGAGAAGATCTGGGCGGAGCCGACGTCGTCCGGCGTATCTAGAAGACTACGCATGCGCCATCCGGGTGGAGAGGGGTGTTGAGTCCTCGTGGCTACGACTCCACTCCGGCGGAGCTGTTGCCAACCAATGCGGATTGGCTAAGACGCGAGCAGAGAATTCACGGGAAATCCCTGCTCGTGTATTGGTTCCTATTTAAGGAGCTGTCAGATGGCAACTGTTCTTGTTGTTGTTGTCCTTGCTCATTCACGAAGTGCCTTGTTGTGTTATTGTTAATAAAGTTGGTGTTTTAGCAGCAGCCGAGCCTCCGACAATTCTTGCCGTGCTCAATAAACAAAACAGAAAGAAATAGTCTTACTGTATGTGATGAGATATAAATCAACAACAGTAGATTTTTAAGTGGTAGTCAACATCACTGAGAAAACACTATATTCCAGGATAAAAAAAAACCAAACCCAATTGTAAAGCCTTTTTTATGATGAGTTTACTAATTTCATAAACCTTTCTAGATAAGTGCTTGTCCTTCACCAACTAAAAGCCTCAGGCTTTGTTCCTCCCCACACACCTGTTTTCAAATGATTTTACACCATTTTGTATGTCTCATAAATTCTTTAGAAGAAATGTCTGCTTTCTGCCAGATTTCTGTGTGAGAGAATGGATTGTTTTCATCAGCCCTTGTCAAACTACCAATACAATTGAATTCCCATTTAATTTAATGCATTCGCTTCTCTGATAGCAGGAAGAAGAAATTCCACTAACTGCAATAATGCTATCAGATCTGAACCATAAAGTCCAGACAATCATTAAATAGCGGTGATATACTTTTTCTGCCTCTCTTTGCTACTGTCTACTGATTATCTGGATTGCAGCCCAGATCTAATACTCCTAAACTATGAAACCATAGATGTGCCTACTGGGAAGTAAGAGCCTTACTTATATAAGCATAAAGTCTGAATGAATTGTCCAAAAATGAAGAATCTTTCTTTCTTTTCCTTCCTTCCTTCCTTCCTTCCTTCCTTCCTTCCTTCCTTCCTTCCTTCCTTCCTTCTCAAATCAAATCAAATCAAATCAAATCAAATCAAATCAAATCAAATCAAATCTTTATTGTCAGTGCACAACATATTGCAATGAGATCCTTCCTTCCTTCCTTATTTTTCATGTTGTTTGGGAATCAAAAGGGGACAATGACTTTTCCATGTGAAAAGCCTTTGAATAAGAACATTGAGTTTTTGTGCTTTAGATGCTGCCTAATTCTTGCTTTCCTTAAAGAAAGCACTTTTTTTTAATTTTTTAAAATTTTTATTAATTTAAGAAACCACATAATACATTTATAAATGCAAGTAAAACAATTTACAACAAACATCATCTTTATAACATCTACCTATAATATCTGAATTGTTACAATATCAATATCCTATATTCTTCAATATACAATATTTCTCTCACCTTATATAATGATATTATTTTATTGATATCTCGTGTCTCTTTCTTAAATTTCATTTGATTTAAAACTTTATTTTACTCTATTGATATCTTTTCTTTTATTCAATTTTTCTTTCTTTCTTCTTCTCTTCTTTTTTCACTTCCCTCTAACCATTTATACCATTTTTGCCAGACCAGATAATATTCAGATTCTTCTTTTCCTTGGATCTCCTTGGTAAGTTTATCCATCTCAGCGCATTCCATAATTTTGGATATTAATTTCTCTTGAGTCGGGACCTCTTCTTGTTTCCAATTTTGTGCGTATATAATTCTTGCTGCAGTCAAAATGTGTGTTATTAAATATATTATTTCTTTTTCATATTTGCTTGTAGGTATTCCTAATAAATAAGTTTCTGGCTTTAATGGCACCTTTTGAGTTATTATTATTGAGTTATTATTTGTTCCAGTTGCATTTTTATATTGTTCCAGAATTTTTTAGCTTTGGGACATGACCACCATATATGATAATATGTCCCTTTATGCGCTTTACATTTCCAACAGAGTGGAGATGTGCCGGGAAACATTTTAGAAACATTTTAGAAAGCACTTTTTAGTTGTATCATTTAGTTTTATCAGTTGTGTCATGTTCTGGGAAAGCATAGATAACTTTCTTGGATTCATGCTGGTTCCCAATGCTTTCCTTGGATTCAGGATGGCTTCCTATGCTTACCATCCTGTAAGGAATCCTTTGAGTAAAAAACTCCACTTGCTTATTTAAACCCTTGTCATTACCTCTTTCAGTATTAGTCATAAAATTACTAGAGGGAACAGACAAGATTCAGAGCACATTGTCATGCAATTGCAATCGGACTAAGAGGCATTTTAACATAATGTAAGGGTAGTTCATCAGAATGACTTTCAGCATATATTTTCCATTGCATGGGTGAGTTATGGATAAACACAGATGGCAAATGTTACATTAATATTCTCAGCTGGCCATTGGGATATGATTCTACAATGGAATGAATAGAAATCGCTGAGTAGAAAAAGGATGGAAATCATAATGTCGGCTGAAATGCACTGAGAATAAACAGATAAGAATGGTGTTTTGGAGTAAACTGGAAGGTTTACTCTTCCACATCTTTCATCTTTCATCCATGTCCAAAACATTCTCCCATAGAAGACCTGAACCATTTTTACAGTATATGTAACTGATAATTGATATGTATGTAATACATTAAAAGGGAGTATAAATGCATATTATAATTGCCCAAATGAATATGACAATCTAATTGACTGGGTGTTGACTATAATGATTCATATCACAGTCAAGGACCTAAGAATTTTGACCGTAATGCCATATAATGTAAGCTGTTCCAAACAGGATTTTTTTTTTTCAAAATTAGGGGAGTTTAGTACATTAAGTTCAAAATATGACAATACACCAAGATTCAAATTTCAATAGGTGTTAGTACTGATTCCACTCCCTCATAATTTGTAAAACTTCAGTCAGTCAGTAAATCAATCAATCAATCAATCTATCAATCCACATCATTTGGTCATATTAAATGTACTAACCCAGCAAGACACTCAGTTCTTCACTTTCTAGTACTTCCTCTATTTCTATGGAAATACATGAAATGTATAAACATGATTATGAATACATGAGAGTGTTATGGATAAAAGGGGAAATAAAATAAATTTTATAAAATAAAAAATAAAATGTGAGGAAGTAAAGTAACCAGAATAACTAACCACTTTCCTTAGGAGCTTTGAATGCACTTTGCCTGGGCCATATGAATACTCTCCTGAAAAGAAAAGGCAGAGAAAGGAACAATTTTGCATCTGTTTAGCTTCACCTTCCAAATTGTAAAAAAAGAGAAACAGCTTTTCTGTTGCCAAAATCCTGAACTTTTCTTTGTTCTCTCTCACAGCTATTCTGTAATTTGTGGCAGTTGCTGACTCAGTCAGCCACCGGTATCAACGCCCGGCACCATGTCTTACTAAGCAATAAATAAAACAAATGCCCTGAACCGTTGGCTTGGCTGGTGACAGGCTGGCTGCTTGGCTGACTGACTGACATATCAAACAAACAAAGACCAGTGTTACTGTCTAGAATCTGCCTCTTGCTTGTCTGGAGTAAAATCTCTGTATCTACCTGACCTATTTGTAAAAAGTAGTGGAAAAGAGAGCTGGAAAAGGAAAACATTTAGAATAAAAATGTGTACGTTCTACTGTCTCAGCTTATTACAGTTGTATCTGTCTTCCATGTGAGGAACTTAAAGATGGGACAATAACTAAAGATGTTATTGTTATAACCTTGTAAGGTAGGCCAAGACTGGGAGAGGGTCCAGGGCTGTCTTAAAAGCACTATGGGCCCTGGGTAAAGCTGTGTATTGGATCCCCTACAACAACTACTCACAGGAATAAAAATGTAAATGGTCAATAAAATTAAACATATATTTATTTTATTGGCACTTCTAACAGAATCGGTGTTGAAACATTAAAAACATGCTGTGCAGCAACAACTAATCAACATGATGAACATTTGAACAATACACGAGGCTTGAAAAATACAAGAATACTCAGTAAGCCATACAGTTGCTGTATTTATATGATTAATCTCTATAAACTGTCATAATTTATATTAAAAGAATTAGAGTTAGAGTTTATTAGATTCCCTATAACTGTGGTGGTGAACCTATGGCACACGTGCCGAAAGTAGCACGCGAAGCCATGTTGCCCAGCACATACGGCCTTGCCTGTTTCTCTACTGGTTTTCTGGCATGCATACGCGTGTGACGATCAGCTGTCCGCGCATGTGGCAGTGCCAAAAACTGGTGTGCACATGCGCGCTAGTCAGCTGATTGTCGGGTATGCATACATACCAGAATCCAGAAGTTCAACTTTTCTGGAGCATGATCCCTTCGTTCGCGCAGCAGTGCTGAAAACTGGCCTGCGCATGTGTACCGCCCAGCAGATTGTTGGGTGCGCATGCGCGCTAGAAGCCGGAAGTTCAGCTTCTCCAGAGTGCAGCCCCAACGAGCGTGTACTCAGTGCCGAAAAGGTTCGCCATCACTGCCCTATAATATTTCAATTTTTTTTAACCTTATTGGGAGGAAACACTTTTTTCTAAATTTTAGAACAGTAAATTTTTCTTTAAAAGCATTTGTTCTTTAACAAATAATAAAAAATAAATATATGATACCAACTGTCTGTTGATTTCCTGCTTTCCTGGAATTTTCAGCCTTCTTCCAAAAGCATTTATTATTCTTTGGGAGGTGAAGGAAAGAATTATGTGCTATTTCAGACTGTTCTGTTAGATTGTGCTGTTCCTTTATACTTCATTAAGAACATTAGTGTTGTGTCTTATTTCCTGGCAAGGCACATATTTAGCAAGCTTCATTTACTTTTGCCTGCAAGAAACCAACATGATTTTTTTTTTTACATATTTTGTCCCTGTTCATGCCAAAGTATCATCAGAAAATTATCATTATTAAGGCTGTGCACATTTCAAAAATGATCCGGAAAACATGCTTTTGACCTTGTAGGAATAAGAATAGTACCTGTGATGAATCTTAAATTATACAGAACTACACAATTCCAAGTCCTGTAGGATAAAGTTCAAAGCAAAGGGGAGTTCATTCAAGAGATTACTTTTTGATTATGCTTTAAAGAAACTGGTGGAAATCACTTAAATGTTGGGTTTGGAGATCACTGAAGTAATAATCCAATTTGTAACAACAGAACCATCTTTTGTTAATGCACAAAGGACATATTCTTTCCTTGGGGTAATTTATTCAAAATAGACAAACAAGTGTGACACCTGAAAATGCAAGGATGTTTACCTTTATTTAGAAGACTGTGGATAAAATAAACTCATATAAGAATTGGATTTTGCAACCATGAAATATTTAAAATTTCTTGTGTTGCCTTGGATAAAATCAAGGTTTTAAAATCCCTTCATGTATAAGTAAAAAAGTTGATTAAAAAATACCCATCCTTCTTTTTTAGTTAAAATATTTTTTACTCTAGTTGAGCAATAAATGCTAGAACCAATTAATTTAAGCAAATAGCCATATTGATAAACATTTTGACAAAAAAAACCCCAAAAACCAGTATTAGTAAAATTAAAGGATGCACTTTTCTTAAAACATTTCTGTTGGAATGAAATGGCTGCTCTGATGTATATGACATATGGTTGTGGTGATTTGGCGTTTGCAGACACTTAACCCTGATTTTTTGTCTGCCTGGTTTAGCAATGGCAACTCCCTATTCGTAACAAGAAAACAAGCAAATAATCATAATAAATCAGTCCAAATATTTCAGTTAAGGCACAAATGATCGGGTTCAAATTATCATATTTAGGACACATTATTATGGCAATGCTGAGAAGAATGGAAGGAAAGAGGAAAAAAGGATGACCTACAGCATGATGGATGGGTGTTGACATGTACTTTATGGCACATAATTAAATATAACTACAATACCTCAATACCTACTATACTCTCAGGTGAGTCCCTTGGGAGTTGGGCGGCATAGAAATGTGACTAAATAAATAAATAAATAAATAAATAAATAAATAAATAAATAAATAAATAAATAAACTATAGCTGCAAATTAGCTTGTCCTGATGCTCTGAGCATAGTGACAGCCTGAAGAATAGAAGATCTGAATAGTATATCCAAAAATTTACCGAAAGCTTTTCAGATAGCTCTCACATGCCTAAGGCTGCAGTCTGAAACAGCCTTACCTGGAAAAAGGCCAACTGCATTTGGTAGTTTTCATCTGAGATTGGGTACACAGAGATTATTATACTCTCCCTGTTAAATCTCAGCAGGATCATAGGCTTGAAGGGTGTTTGATTAGATAAATACAAGCTGCATGGGTGGCTTGATATTTTTCAAAACAGATTTATGAAAGAGGCAAAGATACTGAGTGTGTTATCCAGAGTCAACTAATGTGTGACAGAGGCTTTTGTCAGTGGTGCCTGTTTAAAGATAGAAAGATTGACAATCCTTTTTCAAAGCAAGGCTGGTGAATGTTTAGAGTGGCAGTGTTTCTTAGTGTGCTAAGCAAATTGTTGATTTAATTATGTTCCCTTCCTATTATGCAACGTATCAATTAATATGGGCTTTGTGCAGTGGTGGGATTTAGCCAGTTCGCACCACTTCAGGAGAACCAATTGTTAACTTTCTGAGCAGTTTGGCAAACTGGTTGTTGAAAAAAATCATTAGGGCAGAGAACCGGTTGTAAAATTATTTGAATCCCACCACTGGCTTTGTGGCTTCAGAAGTCCACTTAGAATTTCTTACTTTAAGAAATATGTCCTGTTGATTCTTAAATGTATGCAGCATAGGAGTAGGGAATCTGAAATCCTCCAAATGTTGCTCAGTTCAACATTGGAGGGCTCCACTATCCCCCAGCATTAGACAAATTAACTGAGATTACAGTTAAAATGATAAATAACTAAAAGACCACAGGTTCCTAATTTTCACTTTATAGAATAATACGCACTATCTTCCTTTCAAATGAGTACGAAAAGGTCCCTGGGATCTCAACTTCCTCTTGCAAACTGACATCCCAAAAATTCCTGATACCCCTATCAGATTCTATAAACCTGCTGCATTTTAGGTAAGATTTACTAAAATCTTCCTATTTGTGAAGAAAGAGATATGTTTGCCCCCTTGACATCTTTATAAAAAAATAAAAATAAAAGGGGGATATAAATAAATATGGGAAATATGGGGAAATCAATGGAATTATCCAGAAATATGAATCAAACAAATGCCCCAAGGGGGCAAACGTATCCAACACATCTTCTCCTCCTATTTTTCCCACAACAACAACAACTCTCTGAGGTGGGTTGGGCTGAGAGACTGGTCCAAAGTCATTCAACTTGTTTGTTTGTTTGTTTGTTTGTTTGTTTGTTTGTTTGTTTGTTTGTTTATTAAATTTATATGCCATCCCTCTCTGGAGACTCAGGGTGGCTCACAATACATTTAAAAAAAAACATTCTAAAAACATTTAAAAGATTAAAAAACATTAAAAACTTTAGAATTCATTCACACCATTCATGGCCGGATCTTGCCAGATCGCAAAGCGAGATCAACAGCCCCAGGCCTGCCGGAAAAGCCAGGTCTTCACAGCTTTTCGGAAGGCCAGTAGGGTGAGGATGGTCCGGACCTCAGGAGGTAACTGGTTCCAGAGAGCTGGGGCAGCCACAGAGAAGGCCCTCCCCTGCGGGCCTGCCAGCTGGCATTGTTTAGTTTACAGGACCCGGAGGACATCAACTCTGTGGGATCTTACCAGTTGCTGGGAGCTATGCGGTAGAAGGCAGTCTCGAAGATAACCTGGCCCTGAGCCATGTAGGGCTTTAAAGGTAATAACCAACACCTTGAATTGTGCCTGGAGACCAATAGGGAGCCAGTGCAGCTCACGGAGAATTGGTGTAATGTGGGTGTATCTAGGTGCACCCACAACAGCTTGCGTGGCTGCGTTCTGGATCAGCTGCAGTCTCTGAACCCTTTTCAAGGGTAGCCCCATGTAGAGCGTGTTGCAATAATCTAACTGTGAGGTGACAAGGGCATGAGTGATTGTGAGGAGAGCCTCCTGATCCAAGTAGGGTCACAATTGGTGCACCAGTCGAACCTGTGCAAAGATCCCCCTAGCCATAGCTGTCAGATGTTGCTCTAATCTTAGCTGTGAGTCTAGGAGGACACCCAAATTGCGAGCCTGTTCTGAGGGGGACAATTTCTCCCCTCCCTCCAGAACCAAGGATGGACAAGTAACATAGTCTTTAGGAGGCAATACCCATAGCCACTCGGTCTTATCTGGGTTAAGTCTGAGCCTGTTGACTCCCATCCAGACTGTTATCATGAGCAGCCTTAATTTCATGTGCATGTTTGATTAAACTTTGTTTGTGTGCTTCCATTGCAAAATTTATAAATCCTGTCAAATAATAAATGTCAGTACATTAAATCAAATATCCAAGACATGAAATTACATAAATTATCCACACCTTTAATGAAATGTATAAGAAGATTGGTCAGAGACATGAAATATTTTTGATCCTGGATTGTAGGAACTGAAATCCAAAATATTTCTATATTGTCAAAATAAAGAAAGGAAACTCAGCAAGGCACTATCAACAATATTGTTCTGCTATTACATTTTATAATAAGTGTGCTCTTCAAAGCAGATATAAGATAGGTGGTATATTAACTCTATCTAATAGTGCTGAACATTACATGTCAAACTTTAGAAGTACCTAGAAATTCTCCAGGTTTTTTAACATAGTCAAAATATACACTTGATTGTGAGATCAGCAAAAGGTATAGCTTTTCTCCTTATTTATAACAATTGAAGATGTTTAAAAAAATGGTAGCCATTCTGATCTGTCTGCAGAAAATCCCAAACTTTACCTGTATAATACCTTTGTTGAGCTCATTTTGGTTGAGTTTACCACGAAATGGTAAGTTTTCAAGTTCTTCAGAAGATTTCATGAGGGGGCATATTACCAATGCAAGAGTTGGAAAGGTAGAATCAAAGAAAATTGTCTGATTTTTGTATTGTAAGTCTGAGACCAGGAGTTTCATGAGCTATAGTTCAACATTATTCACTCTTGTGTGCCAGCTCTTGTTCAATGCCCCTTTGTCCTTACAAAATAAACAGTGCTTGGGAAGAATCAGCAAAACGGTAGTTTCAATTGGAAGTTCACACATAAAAATAAGCTCAATGGCAAGAGATAAACAAATATCAGAATGAAATGAAAGGTATAAAGTAATGCTTTGTAAACAGTAATGTAATTTTAAGGAAATTAATGCCAATAGGATCCAATCTGATGCCAGAAAAAAGCTCAGTCTTTCTAGATAAATACATTGAATGCAAATATTACAGCAAGTTCAAACAAAGAACTTAATTTATCTAGCAGATCATCATTCAATTTATTATAAAGTTTGCTTGGAATGGCTGCCACAAATTGTTGGACTAATGAGGAACAGTGGCCAACTTGGCATTTACAAGATGCAGAAGAATTCACAAGAAGCACGAAAACCCATAGTAAATATTGGTTAACAGTTTAAGATTAGCTTTAGTATGGAACTTTCTTTCCATAAATATGGGGAGAGAGGGGGAGGCAAAACCAAATGAAAGGATCACTCAGGATCTCAGTGATACAGAGTAGGGGGGGTTGTATTGCTTAATAGAAAATCAAACCCCACAATGTATGTTTTTAGATTGGTGTAAACTAAGGTCAGGAATGGGTAATTTGTGCCCAAAACCACATGTGGACCTCCTGCCCTCTTTTTATATTCCTTGAAACTCCTTTTTTGATTCCCCTGAAACAGTCTTCCATCATTGAATGATGGGAAACAGATGAAAGCTGTAATGGAATAATCTCTAAACTTGAGATATAGTACCAAGATTAAAAAACAAAAGTAACCCCAGCCACATGAGTGATGTGGTCTCCATCCCATTGCGATTCCCATTGGACAATATGGATATATCAAAGAGGACTGAAGAGACACATCAGTTATCCTGTTCACTTATACACGTAAAAGAATTTAACTGCAAGACTTTACTTCAAGTCTGTACAAATAGAAGCAAACAGGCTGTGTGTTCAAATACACATACAAGACAACAAAGTCCCATTTCCTAGGGAACATGCCTACAAAGGTCCCAAAAGTAAGGATCCAAGCAGGGAAAGCACAAGCATAATTGGGTCACAATCCAGAGGTCCAAAAGCCCAAATATAGGTTGTCAGCCAGTTTGGGTTCCAAAGGATAGAGTTTTCATAGGCAATGAGTTCAGGAGACAAACAAACTCACAAGCAGAGATCTAACAAGCAGAATGGTTGTTTCCAATGGAGGGTTGCTCTTGAATAGTAACACTACCTATTGCAGGTGCAGGCAATCAAGAGTGGGAGTGCCTTTGATGTGCAAGAAGCTTTGCACTGCTTGGTGTTCTGCAACATGCTCTAGGGCTGGAAGAAGGTCCTGGATCTCTCTCTTCATTGCCTGATGCTGCCAGCTACTTTGCACATTCACCAGCCACAGATATTTGCTAGGTTTTTCCCAAGATTAACTTTCTTCTTGGCTGTTTACAGCACTGCCTCCAAGCAATTCCTGGCATTTGTCAAAAGCAATATTTCCCAGCTTGGACTTTTCTGAATCCAACCTAGCCATGGCCTCCGTGAAGTTGTGAGGGTAGAATCTGGGGGCAGTACAACCTGGGCATCAGAGGTGGTATTCAGCAGGCTCTGACCAATTCTGGAGAACCGGTAGCAGAAATTTTGAGTAGTTCGGAGAACCGGTAAATACTACCTCTGACTGCCCCCGCCCCCACCTATTCTCTGCCGAGTCCCAGCTGTTTGGGAAGAAATGGGGATTTTGCAGTAACCTTCTCCTGGAGTGGGGAGGGAATGGAGATTTTACAGTATCTTTCCCCTGACACACCCACCAAGCCACACCCACCAAACCATGCCACACCCACCATGCCATGCCCACAGAACTGGTAGTAAAAAAAATTTGAATCCCACCACTGCTGGGCATCATTCAGCAACATGAGGAAACAGAACTGATGAATCACATTTTGAAATATGAAGCATGATGCATATTACTTTTAAACGCCTCCCAGTTTAGCATGTACATTCACTCCAAAACATCCCAAAGTTGTTTGGAGAATGCATTAGAAGCAACAGTGGATATTAAACTCTCAATGAAGTGTGTGGCAATTGTATTGCTACAGTTGCTTTATATTAATGTGATCTTATAGGGAGAGAGAAATGCATGGGGTTGCTACCAAGAAGCTCTTTGCACGGATCTTTTGGATGTACAAAATATAGTAGGTCTATCTACTCTGGTATGTGCTAGTCCCAATCATCCTGGGTGCTGTGAAAATAATATATAAGGGAAAAAGTGGATTTGTTTTTGCTTGTTTGCGAGAATTATGATATTTATTCAATTTTTAATAACTTCTTTTTTATGATCCTTTAATCCCTAATTTGGAGTAGAGTTGTGGTGACTGGATGGAGCTGGGTGCTTACTGGCTGGATGCCCTCCCTCATGCCATGTG
Source organism: Pituophis catenifer annectens (assembly GCF_029215685.1). Taxonomy (NCBI): domain Eukaryota; kingdom Metazoa; phylum Chordata; class Lepidosauria; order Squamata; family Colubridae; genus Pituophis; species Pituophis catenifer. The sequence continues at coordinate 239,828,503 of NW_027256882.1, forward strand.
GAATTCACAGTAGTCTTTTTTCCCCTTTGTGCCCTAGAAGAGAAACATCTGCCACTATCTAGGATTGAATTCTCAACCTTCTGAGTGGGAGGTGAGGATCTTCACCACTAGGCAACCATGCTGCTCATTTATTCAATTTTAATATTCAAATAAAAGTTAGTTCCAAAGTCCAATCCTAAAGTCATACAAAATTCAGAAGTTATAATCCTACAAAAAAACAATAACAATTGAACTGTAAGAATGAGAAAGAAGTTTACCGATCCAGGTGAAATAATGGTAATCACCTTGGGAGACAGGAGGGAAAGCCACAGTCTGGAAAACCAGTGTGCAAAAAGTATCTTAGCCCACTGAGCGGTTAGAACAGGGGTGTCAAACTCAAGGCCCCAGGGCTGGATCTGGCCCACGGGGTACTTAGATCTGGCCTGCAGGGCCATTTTGGAAACAGCAAAGGACCAAGCCTGCAGTGCTTCTGCCAGAGAAAATGGGCTCCTGAGCTCCATTTTCGGCTACCACAGCCTCCTGCAACCCTCTGCCAGTGAAGACAGAGCTCAGGAGGGCAGCGTGCAACCCTCCCTAGCTCTGTTTTCACTGGCAGAAGCTTGCAGGAGGCCGTGGCAGCCAAAAAGCCTGTTTTCACTGGCAGAGCGCTCGGGCCACCACAGGCACCCCTGACAGGAGTGATGTTGAGCTGGCCACGCCTACCCTGGCCCCTCAAGGTCAAATACAACCCTGATGCGGCCCTCAATGAAATCGAATTTGCCACCCCTATGTCAGAAGGAAGATGGTGTGGGAAACATTTCAGAGGGGACTCTCCCTAGTTTTCCACAGAGTAAAAAGAAAGATGGGAAGAAATCTTTTCAATCTTGCAAGAGTCTGTAAATGTAATCTTACAATAAAGTTACAGCTAGGGCTTCTGGTTGCGTTTCTTGTCTGGACTACCTCACAGAGTTAATAATAGAAACAAAAATATAAAGGAGAAGCGGGGGAATAAATGGTCTGGGTTTGATTGAAGATTGGCTTTAGTTTAAAGCCAACAAAAGGTGGGCAGAGAACTATTGATTAATAGGCAAAGAAATTCCATTAAGATGATGGAAGTTACCTTCATTATTCAGAACAGGATTGAAATGCCTTGAAAATGGATTTCCTGAGGAAACTGTTGTTGTTGTTTTTTACCCCAAAGAACCTTATCCTTAACAATGACAAACTCTAATCTTTTGTTTTAGTTTTTTTCCCAAAAGAATCAGTTTTTCTCTGTTGTCCTGCCCTTGAAATTCTGCCAACAGATTCATTATAGTTACAGGAAAAAGAAGAAACCACAAGTTCTTTGTCCAAAAATACCTGGGCACATATCTGTGAAAAAATATGGCACTCTTCCCAAACCACTAGCAGGTTACTTCAACCCCACAAGACACTCTTTCACTTACTTCACAGTGGCTATTTCTGCTCTGATGAATAACAGGTTTCCCTTATGGAAATTGTTACATGAAAAGAGACTCTATGCACTTGATAAAAAGAAGAAATAAGGAACTCAATATCCATTCATTGTTGAAACCTTTCCTGCACATACTAAGGTCTGAATGTTCACATTTCATGCCAACACTTAAAAGCAAGTAACAAAAACTTGCTCACAATGAAAAAGTCATTGACTGAGATTATCATTGGCAGCTATTGAAATTGAATATGTAAATAAATAGTTTACAGCAAACAGGTAATGCATTACTATGCTCTAAATGACCATAAGAAAGGCTGAGCGCCAAAGAATTGAGGCCTTTGAACTATGGTGCTGGAGAAGATTCCTGTGAGTCCCTTGGACTGCAAGGCGATCAAACCGGTCAGTCCTAGAGGAGATCAACCCCGACTGCTCTTTAGAAGGCCAGATCCTGAAGATGAAACTCAAATACTTTGGCCACCTAATGAGAAGAAAGGACTCATTGGAGAAAAGCCTAATGCTGGGAAAGATTGAGGGCAAAAGAAGAACGGGACAACAGAGAATAAGGTGGCTGGATGGAGTCACTGAAACAGTAGGTGTGAGTTTAAATGGACTCCAGAGGATAGTAGAGGACAGGAAGGCTTGGAGGAACATTGTCCATGGGGTCGCGATGGGTCGGACATGACTTCACAACTAACAAGGGCCTTGGTAGTACAGTGGTCTAAAGCACCCTGTTATTAACACAGCTGCCTGCAATTACTGCAGGTTCTAATCTTACCAGGCTCAAGGTTGACTCAGCCTTCCATCCTTTCTAAGGTAGGTTAAATGAGGACCCAGTTTGTGGGGGCAATAAGCTGACTTTGTATAAATATACAAAAGTATGAAGGCTATTGCTTAACGCATTGTAAGCTGCCCTGAGTCTCTGGAGAAGGGCGGCATATAAATCAAATTAAAAAAAACAACAACAATGCTCTAAATGTGCGCTGCAAGCTCTGTCAGATGCACAATGCAATATAATGTGATATATTTAGCAGTATATTAACAAATACATTTTAATTTTCCAATAATCAAAAACCTGAGAAAAAAGGATTTCATTGCTATTTTATGAAAAAAATTTAAATCTAAAGATCTAAAGATGATTTTATAATGCGATATTTAAACCTAAAAAGCTACCAAATTCCATGTGCCAACCTGATGCTAAAGAAAGAAATCTTAGCATAGAAAATGAAAGCAGCATAATTCATGTCCAGTTGAGAAATGACAACACAGATGGAAAATGTGCAAAATTTTCTCTTTATTGACTTAGACTTAGAATAACTTTATTGTCACTTTGAATATGCACTAATCAGCATACAGTAAAATGAAATTTTGTTGCATACAGCTTTCAAAGGGTCTTCGCCTCTAATATAAACTACATAAACATGAGAAAACAAACAAACAAATAAATAAATACAAAATTATGCATATATCGTCATATATTATATTATATAGAGAAACAACACAGTCTAGTTCGGATACATGTACATGGCGAAAGAAACAAATCTTGTGAGTTTACCAGATGGATGGCATAGGGAACAAAGCTGTTACAGAATCTGGTAGTTGTGCTAGAAATACTTTGAAACCTCCTCCCAGAGGGGAGCAACAGAAACAGACCATGAAGTGGGTGTGTGGGATCTCTAACAATGCTTTGAGCTCTAAGCACATACTGGATATCTTTAAAAAGCAGGCATTAAGGTAATCTTTGGCTCAATCTAGGCATGTTAATAGATGAAGCACTCCATTTTAGCAAAGGCATTTGCAATAAATTATGAGAGTGATGGTAGTGTCTGGGAAAACCATGTTGTGCTGCAATCACATTTTAATGTGTTTTGTAAGTATTTTAAGATTAACAAGATGATTTGAGTGGTGCTATCTAGTACTTACTTAAAGTGTGATGTGCATTTCTCATTATTATCCATTCCAATGCTAAACACGTTTTACCCTTGGAATTGTCTTCTTTTTCTGCAGATTATGGTACAATTTGGAATACATGCAACTGAATGTTTTTGCATGAGAAATAATGTTCTTATACTCAGCATATAACAGATGAGGCTGGACTAGAATTTCAGAATATTGAATAGAGATATTCAAAACTTTGAACAGATAATTCAATTTGAAGGAGATTCAGTTGAATGACCTCCATGAATTAATTCTTTGAATTGATTCAGGGGACTGAATAAATCATGTCCTGTTGCCTCCATAGAGATTCAAAAGCAGTTCAGAGATTTGATGAGATTCTGATGCTTTCTAGGACAGTTTAATGCTATAATAAGCCGAAGGGGATTCGGCTATTCAAACTAAATTTACAAATCAACTCTTGATTGAAATTTTGAAAACCTAAACTGAAGTGGAATCTTACATTTACACATCCTGAAATAATATTTTCTGGAGTCATTTTAGAACTACACAATAGTTTTCCAAAAATAAGTAGGCAGCCTCCTATGTCTCAGGACTGCTTTTCTCAGAAATTCCAGCCAGCATCAACTTATGGCAGTCTAGAAATCTACAGAAAGACTATATGGGGAAAGCAGACTTCAAATTCTTTAAATAAAAAGGAAGGGAATATTTGTGAGTAAACCAGAGCACTGCTACTTACTTTTTAAGGTGGCATTGATCATCCAGGTTAACAGCAGTTGCAGGAGAAAAATTTCTATAGATAATATACATGTAAGCAGGGGTGAAATCCAGCAGGTTCTGACAGGTTCTGGAGAACTGATAGTGGAAATTTTGAGTAGTTTGGAGAACCGGCAAATACCACCTCTGACTGGGCCCAGAGTGGGGTGGGAATGGAGATTTTGCAAGAACCTTCCCCCAGGAGTGGGGAGGGAATGAGGATTTTGCAGTATCCTTCCCCTGGAGTGGGGTGGGAATGGAGATTTTGCAGTATCCTTCCCCTGCCACGCTCACCAAGCTACACCCACCAAGCCACACCACGCCCACCAAGCCACACCCACTGAACAGGTAGTAAAAAAAAATTGAATTTTACCACTGCATGTAAGGTAAGTTTTTAAAGTTTTATCTTTAAATTGTGAAACCTAATCATTAGAGTGTGAAAAGCATCCTCAATTTTGCAACAGTGAGCTGACAAAGGGAGAGGTGCCCTATTTCATAAGTGCTGCGAACAGTAAGCAAATTCACACCCCAGAGTTAAGCTACTGTATATTTTTTTGCACCTCTGTTATTTATAGTGACAAATTGATTGAAAAAAATACATTTGCTTAGAATACCTCAAGCTTAAAATAAACGTATCCTGCAAAGTGTAATAGAAGTTTTTTTTTAAAAAATGTTATTTTAAGCTTCTTATGGCAGGGAGCTACCTTATACACTCTCGGGGGTAAATAAACAAATATTTTCTGGTGGAGTGTTGCCTACAGGTTTTCATTCCAAACTGCAGGTCACTAAAATAAACATTTTATTAACCTCAACAGCAAATAAACTCCTGTAATCAGGTTATGTAACTGAGCCATATTGCAGGTCAGAAGCTTCCAATACAGATATGATTGCAACCCATTATCACACAAAAATCTAGGATAATGTGTTACTCCTGAGGGAAGAAATATTAAGGAGTTATATTTGAAAAGCTGTCCCTAAAAAACTAAGCCCCAGCAAAAAACAAACCAAAAGAACCCTACTTCACATAAAATAAAACCATTTCAAACAGGTTCTGAAAGAACAGCTTCAGCTTAGAAATCTTTGTCCAAATTTTAGGAATGATTTCCAGTTAGTGAAAAGCAACTGGCAGTATGAAGGACTGCCTCAGGAACAGGCTCAATTTTATGAGCAATTTTCCAGCTGTCATGGGATGGCCATGGCTAGAGAGGAACTTCCATGCTCTGCTAGTTCCATTATTCAAAATTCCCTGCTCTCCTTTCCAATTCAAGCAACTGATCTGTCTCTTCAGAGCAGCCAAGATTGCATGTGGATGTGATGGTAAGGATACATTCATAGAAGACTGCACTCAAATACAAGGCTTATTTGTTTCTCAATCAGCATGCTGTGTGAAGTCAGTCTGTGAGTTTCAACTTGTGCTTTATAAGCAGATGTTATGGTTATTTTGGCTTGTGAGTGAGTGGCCTAACATTAGATGGGAACCTAATTAACAGTGTTATATGTACAGTATCAATAAGAAACAGCAGTTAAGCAAACCAAATCTTAGATTTATGCACAAACACAGCCTGTTAAAAAATGGGTAATATAAATCTCACATATCTCACATAAATCTCATATTTGTAACAACAGCATTATAGTAAGTTTATCAACAAAAATAACTGATAGGATGGCATTTTTAAAAAAGCCTATTATTTGTAGCATGGAGATCACTTTACTTGAGGGAGCATTAAGAGATGATTAAGAACACTAGATAACAATAAAAAAGAACCAAAGTAATAGACAACTTCTTAGAGAATGAGAGACAGATTAGTGTCATAGTTAAATTGCCACAGACTAGAAGTCCTAGTTCAGCCTTAGGCACAAAGGAACCTGGGTGAATTTGGGCCTGGCTTTCTCCTTCAGCTATATGGAGAAATCTTCCTTTTGGATAAATATGACATATCAAAAATCTTTTTATTAAAATCTTTTAAACTTAAATTGTTTAAAATTTCCAAATGCACCTCAGGACATCTGCCCAAACTTCTCTCTGTTCATCATTTTCACTTACATCAAAAGCATCCTTGGGAAGGGTCAAAATAGTTAAGATGGCTGCTGTAACTATAGAACCAATTGAGACTCATATAAAAAAAGGGGCAGAGCTTTGGTTGCACAGTGGCAGATGACATCTTAATTTTTAACTCCCATCTTTGAGACCCCCCTGAATCATTTTTTTCAGAACTATCACATGTGAAGTCATATAAATGTCATTAATTTTACTTGTTTAAAACATTTATATAGCCACTGATCTTATAATCAATTCTGGACAGCTCCCAACCGAGTTAAAACAGATAAAAGCCATATTATGGCAGTCTGCACAGCCTATCACACTTCCAGCTCTCTGTTAAAGTTCATGTTTATCTTGCAGATGCACTCTTTGTGAAATCTTGTGTGAAACAAAATTATTTCTATCTGACACTTGAAAGTACTCAAGGGCTGCAATAGGAAATACGATCTTGAAACATCAAAATGACGTGTTAAAGTAAGGACTTAGGGGTTTGATACCCATTTGGTTTCTTAAACCACAGAGAAATAAAAATGCAGGGCCCATGAACCATAAGTAAGACTATGGTATCTGAGACAGAATAAAATGGCTGACAGGCAACTGGAATGAACATCTGTTACTAGGGCTGATTAAAAGCCACATAGACATTTTGTTTATGGATGATGCTGGCAGCTCAGTCAACTTGAAGAGTTAATTGTATAAATGCAAATTAATTTGTCTGTAAACACTGGACTTTTGAAAATGTAGATTTGCTCTTCTCTTTCCAATATTTAGCTATTTGTATTAGAGTGGATTCTGCTTCATGGAAGCTTTGACAACAACTGTTTATCTGGAGCCGCATACTTGTGGTATTTGTTTAACAAAAATACAACAATCTGAATTTATTTCTAAGTGAGGTTGGTCAGTGTAGGTTTCACATGCCATTAAGCCAGATTCTTGGACATTTTTAAGTGACTGTTTAGAAAGAAGATACTATAATATCCTTAATGGAAAACATACTTTTTCAAAGATGATAGTAAAAAGTTCTTAATCCATGGTTGTACTGGGCAAAAAATATTTATCTGTTTCATTTTCCTAGTCCAGTTCTTATTTGTCTTGTGCATTAGGCTTAGAATGCTATTAAATGCCTGTGATGTTATTCATTAATATATGTTCATTTAATTGGCCTAGGATTCGCTATGACAATTGTCAAATCTTGGAAAATATAACCTGTTAATAGCAGCTTTCCAGTTCTTAATTTTTAAAAAAGTTATAACAGGAAGTCAAGCAAGAACAAAAAAAATTTGAATTAATAGTTATGTATTTTTATTTACAGCAGTCCCCACTTTTTGTCAAGGAACTCATAGTGATAGGCGGGACTCTCTTTCCTCTTATATTTTGCTCTTTACAAGCCCTATCACACAACATTAAAAACTATTAGGGTATTTAAGATGTTGCTAAATTACAAATTTGATCTCTCACTCTCGGCTATGCTCTCCTAGGGTTGCTGCAAACCAGTACTACCTCACCTTGCCCTGGCTAGAATACCATGCTGGTCCAAGGTCATGTAATATAATCTTCAGATTGCATGGGGCATGTGATAATTTGTGAATGTCTGATAATACTAGCCCCCCTCTGCTCATCCAGTGCTGAATAAATATAAATGTGCTATGTTCTCATTTATCATACCTGTGATGCATATTAAGTCTGAAACATCTGGAGAGCATAAAGTGAAAGAAGTCTCCATTAGTTCTTAAATTGCCGAGACTCTTTTTGTTGTTTGTAGAATTCATGTAAGAATCAGTCCTTTGTCGGTCTCTTAGGTTTAACTTTGCACTTCACTATAGCAAATGTTTGTTGTTTTCATGCGTGAGGTCCAGACATTGTCTGCATTGTTCTTGGAAGAAAGTCAAAGGTTAAGGGCAAATTTTATCAAGATTACAAGGAGAAAAATGACTTTCTAGAAATGTTCCTAGGCCTTAAAGTTTCTTTAAAATGTATTCAAACTAGTTTTCAAAACCTGCTGATCTGGACAATGGGCTACTCATTATCTCAGTAATACTGCTTATAATAAGCTCAGAAATATTTTACCTAGCCCAATTTTAAATGTTAAAGCAAAAAATAATTTACCTAACCTGTCCAGAAAGGGCTTCACTTTCCTTCTGTACATCCAGGGTCCCCAGAATCTTTGGGTCCAAGAATGGAGGTACATGCAGGGGTGAAATGCTCCTGGTTCGGACCGGATCATCTGATCCGGTAGCGATGGCAGCAGGTGGTTCGGAGAACCGGTAGCAAAAATCCCTGCGCCCCCCCCATGCCCAGCTGAGCCGCGTGATCATCAGAGGCTTTTTTTTTTAACTTTTAAAAGCATTTTTTCCACAACCTCTTTGGCTGAAAAAATGCTTTTAAAAGTAAAAAAAAAAAAAAAGCCTCTGATGATCGCGTGGCTCAGCTAGGATTGTCGGAGGCTTTTAAAAGCATTTTTTCTACAACCTCTTTGGCCGAGGAGATTGTAGAAAAAAATGCTTTTAAAAGCCTCTGATGATCCCAGCTGAGTTGCCTGATCATCAGAGGCTTTTAAAAGCATTTTTTTCTGCAACCTGTTTGGCTGAAGAGGTTGTAGAAAAAATGCTTTTAAAAGTTAAAAAAAAAAGTTGGCCACGCCCACCCAGTCACATTACCCACCACCACCAAGCCACGCCCACAGAACCGGTAATAACTAATTTTACATTTCACCACTGGGTACATGGTGTTGTGCTTGATTTCTTCTTTTTTAAGGTTGCATTTGAATTGTAATAGGATGTTCAAGGGACAAAATGAAGCCTTGCAAAAGGTTGAAACATTCATTTCACCCCTTAAAATTTCTGAGCTTCTATCAGAGTTTCTCCGAAAATAAAGAGGCAAAAATTTATCTTATGAATAAGGAATTATATCAGACCATTGACAGTGTGATAAGGGAGGAAATATGGTATAGAACTTATACCTATTCAAACCAAATACATTATGCAATGGCCTAGCTTTATGGAGAAGACTCTAATGCTGGGAAAGGTGGAAGGAAAGAGAAGAGGAAGATGAGAAGCAATATGGTTGGACTCAATTCAGTGGCATTGGAAGACCTGATAGAACAGGTTAGGGATAGATCATCACGGGGGGGAAATCTATGTGTCCCTACAAGTTGATAACAACTTGTTGGCATATAATCAACCAATCAAATAGAGACCTGACGAAATGGGCCTAGCCCCAGATACTTTTGGATTGTGGCCGCGATATTGTACACAAAGTTTGTTTTTGTCCTTAAGGCAATGAAAATTCTGTATCCATGAATAAAGACATTTTGCTGCCTGAAGGAACTGAAGTGTTGCTCAATAATAAGCCATGATTATTCTCTCTGAAAATGATAACAAAGTAATGGCTTAACAATTCTCATGGTAACTCAAATCTACCAAAGGTGACTGTCTCATTCTACCTAATGGGAAGGATACTCTTGAATCCCTCTCTGTTTGTCCAAGTCATATACAGAATCTCCATACAATTCCTCATTGGTAGAAGGGGCCACATCCTTAATGGGAAAACATAAATTTTCAGAGATGACAGTAAAAAAACTTTACTTTAGTATGATAGCAAAAAGCTCTACATCTAACCTTTCCAAGCGCATTCTCCCACCCTCTCCTGACCATTCTTTTCAGCTTTATGTTTGTCAGACAAAAAAAAAAAAAAAGAATTCTACCTTATTAAAATGATAGTAGATTTTGTTTCAAGGCATTAAATGAAAGAGCAAGTTGAACAAAGGGCCATGTTTGGATGAAGAAAATCCACGTTCCAGAAATCTGGTTCTATTTTGATACGCTCACATTGTGCCAGAAGGGCAATAAGCTATAGTAACCTCCTCCCACTCTTCTGTCTCTCTGAAAACCTATTTTGAGTGCTTTAAGTAAAGCTGTTGTTGCCTTCTTCCTGCCTTGTCTTCATTATCGTTAACATCTCCCCACTCTGATAGCATTTGCCAACATTCTTGGCTACTCCTATGCAGATCATAGGACCCTAGAATTATGCCAAGATGCTAAAGAGGCAGCTTATATGAATAGATTTTTTGCCATGACCACACTCACTTTCCTGCCTGTTACTAAAAGCCTAGGCTTCTGTAATCCAGTTCATTTAGTTGTCGCACAAATAGTATACTTACATATAAATATACTGTTTAGATATAAATAGCACCAGAAATTGTCACTGAAATTGTGCAGGGTAAAATTCAGTGTTGTCTGGTAAAGGTTTCCAACTGCCAGAAAAATAATGATGATGATGGTGATTTTAACAATAGCAGATATGAAAAAGTGTATATCAGCAATTACAACTCTACCTATAGATGAAGAACATAACATTCTTTTTATTTAGGTACTAGGTCATTTCCATCCCATATTAAAAAGGAAAAGGTAACTACAAGCATGCTATTTCTCTGTACCTATCAAATGTCTATTTTCCCATTTTCTTAAAGAAAAGTCCAATCTGTTTTTTTGCCTCAATTGCACTAGCTCTTTATCCAAAGGAGCTCCATCATATGTTTGGCATAAAAAAGAAGCATTTGGCAGTTTTTAAAAAGAGATCCAGAGGATAAGACTGCAAATAGAGCATGTTCCAAAATTCTTTGAGTCTCCAGGCAAGCTCTGGTTTTTTTTTTTTTTTTAAGATAAAAAGATGGCTGTGACGTACTGCTTGTGTTCTTTTTCATATTAATAATTGAACTTGGAAGCCTAATTTCAAAGCAATTTGTTTTCCTCAGATTTTTTTTTAAAAGCCTCCTACCTTTCAATCAGAGATAGAAGCACCTGGTCTTCGCTCAGAAACTAAGCATGGTCAGACCTGATTAGTTCTCGTATGAGAAACCTTCAGGGAGTATCAGGCCTGTAGGCTAAACTAATAAATCAAAACACATCCCATTAAGAAAGCAACAGTGAACCACTTCCATACTGCTGCCAATAACATGAAGTCATCGAAAGAGATATGAGAAAGTATCTATGATAGGCTTGATCTTCCAGAATACGTAAATGTACCACAGCTACTTTTTCTTGCAAAATAGAGAGATGGATAGACACAGGGCACATCCACCCTGCATTCTTAAGATTCTCCTGTCCCATGCTGATGGTGGCTGAACTCTAAGCCGGTTTAAGAAAAATCTGTCTGGATTGGAATCTTTTAACAAGAACGTGTCAAAAGTAGAGGAATGACCTTGAAAGACAGGGCAAGAGGGAATGATGAGATAAAAGGCAGCTTAGCACAAAGCAGGAATGTGGGTGGAGCAAGAGGCTCTGCAAAAAAACTTTCTCTCTAAAGAGGAGGGTGGGGAGAAGTACATTCAGACTTGCAAGTTTCTTTTATTGCAACCTTACAATAAAGTAGAATTAGCTCATCTAGTCAAGTTCCTTGCCTGGTCTAAGTCATAAAGCTGATAGGCTGCGTTGTTAATTACACTGGTGCCCTGATAGACAATTCCCCTGATAATATACCTGCATAACTTTCTGAACGAGGAAAGAATTGCCAATTGTTTTCCTTCTACAAGTGTATATACACATTGTGTATGTGTGTGTGTATTTAATGTATCAAAAAGCATATATATATAGGTACAACAAACAGATTTAAAATATTGTTTTAAAAAAACTTCCTCTTGCATTTCCCCAGTTTTGACCCAATAGTTTCTGCTGTTACATGAATATTTCAGCACTATAGTGGTTATGACATTTGCTTGACAATGCATGCAGAATGTCAGCAATTTAAAACCTTGTAATATTCGGAATGTACAACTAGAATGTACTGATGGAAGGATACAAACTGTTCAAAAGAAACAGACCTAACAAAATAGGAGGTGGAGTTGCATTATATGTAAGAGATCACTACACCTTAATGCAGAAATGTATACAACTAAGGATAAAAGTCTGCTAGAATATATATGGGTTAATATAAAAGGGGGGAAAAGGAATGACATTGCCATATTCAGACCATCCAATCAAGCAACAGATTATTTTTTTGCTAATTACTTAACAAAATGTATTACCACATTAATAATGAGGGACTTTAACTACCCTGACATCAACTGGGAGACAAGCTCTGCACAAGTGGGATATTGAACAGGTTTAAGACTAACCTAACCGACAATTTTGGAACTTAGCTCAATAGCAACAACTGGGAGAGGGATCTTGAAATCCTAAGTGGACAGTCACTTACATATTAGCCAGCAGTAACATTTTGCTGCGGCCACCAAAAAAGCCAATGTAGTCCTAGGTTGCATTAACAGAGCGATAGAATCAAGATCACATGAAGTGTTAGTACCACTTTATAAGACCACATACTTGTAATACTGCATCCAGTTTTGGTCACCACATAAAAAAGATGTTGAGACTCTGGAAAGAGTGCAGAGTGGAGCAACAAAGATGGTTAGGGAGCTGGAGGCTAAAACATGAAAAATGGTTGCAGTAATTGGTATATCTATTCTAGTGAAAAGGAGGACTCCGGGCAACATGATAGTAGTGTTCCAATATTTGAGAGGCTACCACAAAGAAGAGGAGGTCAACCTATTCTCCAAAGCACCTGAAGGCAGGGCAAGAAGCAATGGATGGAAACTAATCGAGGATAGAATCAACCTAGAACTAAGGAGAAATTTTCTGACAGTTAACCAGTGGAAAGGCTTGCCTTCAGAAGTTATGCGTGCTTCATCACTAGAGGCTTTTAAAAAGAGCCTGGACTGCCATTTGTTTGAAACGAAATAGAGTCTCCTGCTTGAGCTGGGGGTTGGACTAGAACAGGGGTCGGCAAACTTAAACACTCAAAGAGCCATTTGGACCCATTTCCCACAGAAAAAAAACACACTGGAGCCACAAAACCTGAGTGGGCGTGGCCAACTCGATGTCACTCACTCACCCAGTCACATGATCCCCCTAGCCACGCCTACCCAGCCACAAAACTATTCTGTCTCTCTCCCCCTCTTCCTATCTCCCCCTCTCTCCCCCCATGTCTCTCTCCCTCTGCATCTCTCCCTCTCTTCCCCCTCTCTATGTATCACTCTGTATGTGTCTCTATGTCTCTCTCTCTCCCCCCAGCTCTCTCTCTGTGTGTCTCTCTCCATCCCTTTGGGTGACCATCCTCCTCCTCCCCCTCCTCTTGTGATGTCCTGGATGGCTGTGGCTGAGCCAGGAGCGTGTGCATGGGCAGGGAGACCCTCCCCAAACGAGCACCAAAGCACAGCAAAGGCACCCGCGGGGTGAGCGGCTGCTCGATTAGGAAGGTCTTAACAGGATGGGGCTTCTTTCCTGCACTAATGCTCTGGCCATCGCCTTGCTGTTTCATCCCCCACCCCCAGCAGCTCTTCGGCTGAGTGCGGAGGGTGCGAACTCCAGCCTGAAGCGGCAGGAAGGAAAGGCTGCCTTATGTGCAAATATGGCACGAAGGTAGGTACAGGGCAGCTTCTCTCCTGCACTCTCCTCCTCCTCCCACTCTTGTGATGCCCCGGCCGGCTGTGGCTGAGCCGGGAGCATGCACACACATGGGGAGACCCTCCTTAAGCAAGCCGCTGCCTACCCTGCGCACACCTTTCCTGAGCTTCGGCACTCACTTGAGGAGGGTCCTCCTGCGCGTGCGCATGCTCCCGGGTCAGCCACAGCCAGCCAGGGCATCACGAGTCTGGAAGAGCCACACTCAAGGGGCCAAAGAGCCGCATGTGGCTCGTGAGCCGTGGTTTTCCGACCACTGGACTAGAAGGTCTCCAAGGTCCCTTCCAACTCTGTTAGTTTGTTATTTGTTTCTTTCTCTTAGCTACCCACTTTACTTCTTTTTTTTTCTACTAAGAACAACCCCCCAAAACAGATCAAAAAATGGTGGAAAGTGATCTAATTAGGAGAAATGTCTTAGATTTTAGTAACATTAAAATACAAGACTTATGTCTGAATGGTTCCTTGTCTCATTCTATGAACAGGATGGCCTCAAATTCAAGGGCTACGTAAATGAAAGCTCACCAAACCAGTGAGCAGCTGTAACAGTCAGTCACATCTCAGCTGAGCAAGATTGCAATAGTCCACAGCTGAGATTGGTCCAGTACAGCTGAGAAGATTTATGCACAGGAAAATCTGCCAATTAGAGAGACTCATTCATCCATGTGTTCATTTGCAGACTCTGAGGTGTCAGAGTGGTTTACAATAAAACAAAAAATCAAGTGTAAAGGTTTTAAAATGAATAAAAAGTAAGAAAAGATTAAAATTACAACTGGTGATTTAATAGTCTTAGAAATGGGTATCTTAAGGATCTTTTATAAACTGAACAACAATATTAGGTTGGAATAACCAAAACAACCTAACGCCAGAAATATTTTAGATATGCATTTCTTATTTTAGCTAAAAAATCTAAAGTTTTCCCATTGCTTCAAGATAAACACATTGCTGACTGTGCTGTCCAACTTAATGTAACTGGCTGAGGGACAGAAAGGTGGCATATAGATAAAAAATTATCAACATTATGTATAGTTTTTATTTTATTTATTTAAAACATTTATATAGTCATCTTATAACCAACTCTGGGCAGCTCCAATCAAAAGTAAAAGCAACATATAAACAATAATACTGTAAAACTGAATGCATTAAAATCCTTTAAAAACAATGTTTTTTCTTGATACTCCAAAATCTTAAATTGCTATCCAAAGATGCATTGATTGCTCACACTATGTAGCAAGGCACAATCATAGATTCAAGTAGCTGAAAAGAAAGGTTAAATATATCTTGTCTTTCTGTGCTCAATTCATTGGAGATCTGGCACAAAGAGAAGTAAAAATTATGCTCTCCTTTTTTCTGTGAAGGGGATGAAAAGGAATATATTTAAAGGGTAATAATGTTGCAATGTTTGAAAGAAAAATAATGTCATCATTTACTTTTTTCTTCATTTTTACCCAGAAATAGCTTTAATATAAAAATGTCGTACTCAAAAGTTCAAACGTGAGACAAGAAATCCATCATCAAATTTATAGGATCCTGCCATAACATTATCACCACCATCCCGTTCCCCCTCCCTTAACTTTCATCATGATTATTGTTACTAATCGAACTTTAAAAGATTTTACCCCCAGTGACAAACTACTTATTCCAGTAGAGCAGGGGTTCCCAACCTTTTCTATACCCCACACCCTTAGAACGCTTCTGATATATTCTCGCACCCCTTACAAAAGAAAATAATTATATGCATATAATTATGCATATGCACTATAATTTTGCAACTTCTAAACCCTAGTTTTCGCACATCCTGGAGTATCGTCTCGCACCCCCCACCCCCCACGCCCCCGGTTGGGAACCCCTGCAATAGAGGAATGCAAACACTTTTTCTGCATCCACAAACAGAGAAGAATATGTGCATGTATATATTATACCTAAAAAGGTGAGAGAGGCAGGGCTGATTGCAAAATTCAATTCAATCCAAATCTTTATTGTCACTGCACAACATATGTGCAATGAGATTGGCTGAGCTCCCTCAGTGCACCATCATCCCTTTAATTGGTACAAAGGAGAGTGAATTTTACTATGTAGTCTTTTAAATAGGGTGTGCTCAATTTTCCATATACAGGCTGTCTGTCTTTAACACATGTATAATGCCTTTTTCCTGAACTTCATACAGGCAAAACTAAAGAGAAAACGTCATTCCCTTCTTACATACATATGTGCATAAAAATTCAGCTCCTTTCTTTCTTCTATGCTATGTGTGCTGATTCTACCTCCCAAGTATACCTCTTCTGGCAATCCTTTTATCTTTGTAGGGCACTCACTAGGCATAAGAACTGGTGTCTATATACTTTGGTGTTTTGCATACCTTGCCTTGGGATGAGCTCTTCTATTGTGCCCATTCTCTACTGATTTATAAACAGGGAAGAACTTCACAATGGAATTTTTCAGCTGAGCTCTGATGTCTATCAGTCCCAGCCTGGCAAGAGCCATCCAGGTTGAACCAAGGAATTACTCTGATGTGGCACATCCCCTACAGAGAGTCGTACACTGAGTTCCGTGCACCTGCCATGTGACCGAGACAAGAAGGCTATAGCCCTGGGAATCTTGTGACACAGTGTTCCAGGAAGCAGCCTTTGTTTGCCCACACTGTGTCTCTTTTATTTTATAATATGTGCATTCCACAATGCCTATTGTCTCCTTTCATGTTGAATGCTGTCACATGAGCAATTTGAGTGACACCAAAATGCTTGTGAGGCAAAGCCAAGTGGCCCTGTGGCTCTAGCTTGAAATGTTATAATTCATTAACACTCTGCATGCCTGACAAATGTCTCTTTTCAGAGCCAGTCACCCACGTACATTTTTAAAGTTTTCGGTTACAGGGAAGCACCAAACAATAAAGCCAGCACAAACATGCTTTTCTCTCACAAGCTGCCCGAAAAGAATGATTAATTTATGAAGTTGTGGGAGCAACATCTCACGCGGCACAAAAGGCAGTGAAGTGCCTAATCAGATTATCTGACTTTCTGAATGCTGAAAGCTTGTGCAAGAGTCATTCTTTATGGCTTGATAATTGTTAGATATATTGTTAATTGCTAGGTAGACGACTGTGTATTTATTTATTTTTATTGATTGATTTTTATCCTGCCTATATTATTTTTTTATAAATAAGGTGGCAAACATACCTAATACCTCTTCCTCCTCCTATTTTACTCACAACAATCTTGTGAAGTAGGTTGGATCAATAGAAAGTGACTGGCCAAAACTTGCCAATTTTGCCAACATTGCCAATTTTCATGCCTAAAGTGGGACTAGAACTCACAGTCTCCTAGTTTCTAGCCTGGTGCCTTCACTATTATACCAAACTTTTTATTATAATTTATGGAAAATCATTACCCCATTCTCTACACCTTGGTAGGATTATTCTTGTCATATAATGAATACACAGTTTTTACTTATCTGTGGTGTAAGACATGATCATATTCTTATGTTTGTTTTATGGAACATGACTGATGGAGTGTCCTTGACATGTACGTGAGATTCTCTGTGACATCATCAATGATGAGGGCATTATTTTTCATCCACAAAAGTGCCATCATCTGTTTTATTAGTTTAGAAACATTGTGTGCCATTAATTTAGCCCTTTAGGAACAAATACGAAAGCATAAAATAATGAAACCTAATAAATGTTTTTAATATTGTTACTTTCTCATCTTGAAAGCTAGGATGTGTTCAAGAGTTTAATAAAGACATTGCCTTTTTACACTACAAGAATGATATTTCTGCATTTCTTGGTTGGGAATTGGATACTGAATGAGAAGTAAAGATTCTGTCAGATTATTAATTTATTTGTTTATTTCATGATCCATTTAAAACTAGCTTAAAATGCACTGACTGATCTGAATTATTGCGAATAACTGTAGATCTCTTCAAGCATTAAGATGCCACAAATCCATGTTTATATATTTGAAAGTCTTGACCTTGCAAAGAAAAGCAGCAGCCAATCAGTGCTTCATTTCTCTACTAAGGCAGGGCATAGAGAATCGTCAGCCAATCGATGCTTCTTTGCTTTCCTTTCAAACTGGTCAATGAAAAAGCATTTCATACCACTTCTCAGGAGAAGGAAGGGGGGGGGAGAGAGAGACCTGTTTACCTTCTTCATAGAAATCAGTAATATTCTGCCTGTCTTGTACTCTTTCTGTCCATATATTTGTGAATATTTTACTATGTTTTGCATTAAAAATGCAGTGGTATTTTAAAAGGAGGACACAAACCCGTTAAAAATATCAACAAATATATTAAATTATATCCAGCAGTCCCTGTTGGCAAACTTACATGGGCATCCGAATATTTAATGCTGCACAATAAATTCTTTTCCTAATCATTCAGGCAGGCTGCTAGGAGAGGAAGTGAGGGACTAGGAAGCAGAATGTGAGCACAGATTGTCCCTTCGGTCACAAAGCAGTGATATGTTGCCATTTCTGATATGGCATTGGAATATACTCATCAAATTGCTCATCATTGCAAGCCTCATTACAGCATCATGTGATTAGTGGGAAGCTCATCACACCTCATTACAGGAACCACTCCTCAGCATGAAAGGCTTACAATATGAAATACTGTCACAAATAGTATTCTGAAAAAATTCCATGCAGAGGTACAGAGATTGCCTGCAAATGTATTGCCCTGGTACTGTAGTGTGTCTCATATTTTTAAAAGCATATTTTAGATGCAAAATTTAGAGACCATCTCACTTACAGAACGACTCACAATGGCACTGGAATGGCATTCGAGAGTTACGAAACACAGATAGAAAAACATTCCTAAGGGAAACAGGTATGTATTTAGGTTTAATAAAATTGTAGAGTAAAAACCAGGGGTGGGCTTCAAAAATTTTAGCAAGGAGTTCTCTGCCCAGTTGCTGGGTAGGCGTGGCCATGGTGGGAGTGGTCTAGTCAGCCTCCTGCACCACGGCAGGGGGCGTTTTTGCCCTCCCCAGGCTCTGGAGGGTTTCCTCAAGCCTCAGGGAGGTCGAAAACGGCCTCCCCAGGCTCCAGAGGCCCTCTGGAGGCCAGAAACGGGCCCATTTCCAGCCTTCCCGATCTTCTGGTAGGCCCATTTTTCACCTTCCCCGAGTCTCCACACATGCCCTGCACTTACCTGCATCCAAAACGGGCCGTGTGGGGACTCCTAGGAGGGGCGGGCTGGGCGGGGCCATCCAGGAGTGGGATTTGGGGGTTCTCTGAACTGCTACGAATCTTAGATAGAGGTTCTCCCAAACCCCTACAAACCCCAGCAGCCCACCCCTGGTAAAAACTATGTTACATTTCTACACAATTAAGCACAAGCCCAGTCAGATATATTTGGCTTATTTATTGTACTAAACCATAATGTGGTTTATTTTTGTTTTTTTGCGATGTGCAAACAAAACAAAACAAAACAAAACAAAACAAAACAAAACAAAACAAAACAAAACAAAACAAAACAAAACAAAACAAAAGTGTATTCACCATGGTATATCACTTAGCATTGTGTGTAAAACAGGCCATGCTTAGCATTATGTATCAGCCATTGAGGTCAATACTAGGGAGTATTGGAGGGATTGCAACTTCAAGTGAGACCTGAAATGGATGAACCAAATTGGGAGGCAAGGATGCTAGAAGATAAAAGCAAAGCTAAACCACTAGGTATAAGCATTATTGTTTGGAAGGAATTGTTGATGTAAGGCAGCTGCCCTGAGTTTAGGAAAAATCATATCAGACTTCACTGTTTCGTATGCTGAGGAATTCAGATGTTACCCTGATGTTGTAGTTGCATCACACAATGACACTAAATACTGGAGAAAAACACTAAATGTACCATTCTGCTAACAACTTTAGACATAAATCAAAAGGACAGTTCCCCATGAACCAGCTTCTGAATAATTCTTGGCCTAGGATCCTTCCATGCACCTGATGGTCTTTTCCCACATAGAGTAAGAGAATGATTGTCAAGGAAGAACAGTGACACCCAGTGGCCAAAAACATTTATGTCTGCAACGTGTTTCTTATTCTCAATTAAATTAAAATCATTCAGTAAAGAAAATAGTTACACCAAGAATTTAAAACATTCTTTTTTCCATAATATTTAACTGATGCCTTAAAATCAGCTACATTAAAATAATATAGAAAATTTAAATGAAATATTTTTAAAAAGCCAATGTTGTGTACTATTGTGTACTGTTCTATATCATTATTTGATTTCTTGTACCTGAAAAGAAATCATGGCAATCCACAACACCCCATTTTCAGCTGCACAATTCCAAGAGCCTAGGATAGAAATGGGAACAATAGGCTCCTGAGAAGCAAAGTAACCCCATTTTCACCTTTCACCATTTCCCTGTTTCCAAAAATCTGCAAATTGATGCCACCCCAATTTAGCTATTTTGCTGCCAAATTACAGCAATATTGAATTGAGAAGCTCTTTTTTTGGGGGGGGGTTAATTATTCTCTGCCATGTTTCTTGAACTTTCCTTATAATTAAGGAGTCATGGCTTAATGTAAAGAATCTACTAAAATTTGAATACTTTGGGAAATATCTTTTAATGAAGAGTGCAGGTGACACTATAAGGAAGAAAATTTAAAGTTCAGAGACACTTAAATTCCATGGTCCAATGTTATTACTTCATGCAAAGAGCTCCAAAGATATTTTGTTAAGAGTTAAATGCATACATAGCACCAAAATACTTTTAAAATATTGTAATATATTTATTGTGTCTATCTTTGTATAATAAATTCAAGCTTGAGGCAGTTTAAATTAAAGATGTAAGAAGAAAATTTTTAAAAAGCAAAAGTATAAATAAATAGCTGTTCGTGTGGGAAAAAAAGCAGATAAAACAATGGCATTATCAACAAAACATTGATTTGAAAGAAACATTGATTTCCATCTGACTATTTTATAATCGTGGGGTCAACATTATAATGCCAATTGTTCTTTATAATTAAAACTGCAACAATTTTTAAGCAATTTACTTTTATTTCTCTAAGCCACCTGTAAATTGGGCAGCATATACATTTTCTTAATAAATGCATATAATATTAAAATAAACTTCTGACTCAAAATTCAATAGTTACTGGTCTACTAACACGCCCCATTTCACTGTCTTTTCTCAAGATTCTAGATACCAGTTTAATATAAGGTGACCAGATTTTAACATTGGTAAAGAGGGACATTGTGGGCGTGTCTTATTTTGTGGGCGTGGCTAGCTGGTCATGTGACTGGGTGGGCGTGGCTAGCTGGTCATGTGAACGGGTGGCCATGGCTATGTGTATAGGGTAAGGTGAACAGATTTTAACATTAGTAAGAAGGACACCATTGTGGGCGTGGCTTATTGTGTGGGCGTGGCTTGGAGGCCATGTGACTGGGTGGGCGTGGCTAGCTGGTCATGTGACCGGGTGGCCATGGCTATGTGTATAGAGACTACTCAGAGGGCTGAAAAGTCATTTCTGACAGGTCCTCACACTTTTGACTGGTCCTCACACTTATGACCATCCTCACATTTATGCCCGTGCAGCATTCTTAACAACCATGTCACTCATTTCACAACTGCTTCTCTTCACCATGGTGACAAGATAGGGCAAAAACGTAAAATGTGAGGACAGTCGTAACTTCGAGGACTGGTCAAAAGTGCGAGGACCAGTCAAAAATAACTTTTTCAGCCTTCTGAGTAGTCCATATGCATAAAAGGATACAGTAATAGAGAGGGATGAAGGAAGGGAAGGGAAATTAGAGTAGGAGTGACGGTAAGAGAGGGAGGAAGAGAGGAGGAGAAGGAGAAAGGAAGAGGAAATAGGGAGGAGAAGAAGAGGGTGGGGGGAAGAGAAAGTAAGAAGGAAAGAAAAGAGAGGTGGTAGGTTTGAGGAGAAAGATTGCTGTACAATAAAAAAGATGAAAGGGAAGAAAGCCAACCCCAAACAAATATAAAGATATTAAGATAAAGAATGAATTGTTAAACTTTAAAGAATAAAAGAGAACAAATATGAATAAATAGCAATAATTAGAAACACACATACAAACATACAATGTATTTTCTTTGAACAGAATATTTGGCTGGTTCACAAATTTAAACAGTGTTTAGTCATTTCAATTTAATTTACAATTTCTATATTTCCTTTTTGCCATATTTATTCCTCATCTACTTTTTAAAAAAAACAATATTACCCTTCATCCTCATCTCTAATCTTAATCAAATTCAATTTTTCCCTTCTATTCTATATTATACCCCTTCCCATTGTCATCTATTTTTATATCCATCCTCACATTGGTTAATTATGTAATATGAGTTTTAATACAAATTCAACATTTTAATATAAATCAATTAGTTATATAACTATCTTTTTTGTATATTAATCAATATGAACATGAATATTCCAATTATTTCCATGCAATCCAATTTCTTACAAATCAATTAATTATATTTACCAATAATAATAAACCAAATAATTTCCCCCATATATTCCTCCAAACCACAACTTAACCATTTCTGCTTTCAACACAGTATACAATTAATAGTATCTCAATTATTACAATTCCTTAGTTAAAAAGAGCTTTTTTTCTTTTGTGTTTTAAAATCTTGAACTCTCCTCTTTTGCCCTAAATAATTTCCCATTGTTTACACCTACCTTTTTTGGTGAGGAAAAGGAAAATAAATCTGCTGCCTAATTTTCCAAAGTTGCAAGCAAACAGCAAAGCCAACAGCCTGTTTTACTTTCAGTTTTGTTTTGAGCTTGGTTTGCACAAAGAGAAAAAAAAAACTGCTGAGCAATTTAGCAAGAGCAGAGCCCTGCGCAAATCAGCTGAGAGGGGGAAGCTGAGCTAATCAACGTAGGGCGGCCCTTTGGAGCCCCGCGGCAAGAGTTTAAACAGGTTTTTTCCCTCTAGCCATCAGCGGGGATTCAGGAGGCAGCCGGGACTCAGGAGGCAGAATGAAAAATCGGGACTTTTTTAAAACGCCGCGGGACGCGGGACAAATTGCTCAAAAGCAGGACTGTCCCGCCAAAAGCGGGATGTCTGGTCACCTTAGTTTAATATGATATCTAGTGTGTCTGTGCAGCAAAGGGGAATGCCTCCCTCTTGAGTTTTGAGAAATTGGAGATATTTTGCTTCCTGCTGTGTTTGCTTTTGAGGGTTTCTTTCAATAAAATATAGGTGTTTTTGCCAGACAGTTTAACATTTGGGTTAAAATATAATCTTTGCCCTATGCCCAAGCTAATGAAAAAGACAGTTGTAACTGGGCCTGCCTCTTCTCTGGACAAATTCTACTACTACCCCATCATCTCGAGCATTTAATTCCATTAGACACACACAAATCTATGGTTTGGGATGTTTGCAACAAGCTGAAATATGCTCCATGACTTAACAATCCAGCTGAGCCTCTTACCTTACTCCTTATGAGTTACATCACAATGTAAATTAAAAAATGGCAGAGTTTGCATTACAATTTTGTCATTTCCCTTCTCCAAGAAGCCTTTCACTGCTATCATGAAGGAACCATCTAGGATAGCTGGTGGTTTTAAAAAACCTACTTAAAGCATTTGCAGTATTCACCTTCTTCTGCAAGACTTTCCTAAATTTGAACGTTATTATATTGGAGAGTTTTTTTTAAAAAATTCTTTGCCTTTCACATAGTGGAAGAATTCTTCTAAGTGTATATTACTTTGACAGTAGAGAACATATTATTTTTGAATGTATCCTCAAATACGAAAAGACCCTCCCTGCACACACAAAGTTCCTGAAAAATCAAAGATAGTAAGCGGCCCTGATATGCTTTCTGCTTGATACATCAGCTAGTGTGTGTGTGTGTGTGTGTGTGTGTGTGTGTGTGTGTGTGTGTGTGTGTGTGTGTTGGTGGGGGGTTGTTTGTAGGCCAATGATTTGTTTTCCATCTTTATTTCCCACCACACCTGTAGCTTAAATAGAAAGAAATACAACAATACTGCATTCACTGTTACACAGTTTTCCAGGATATTGCACAGCAGGAGCTCATAAACGGATAACTGAGAATAGGAAGTGATGCCACCTGATCTCCCTCCTCTCCATTCATATTTGTGAGGTAGGAGGGAAAGATTGTAGTGGTGACTTTATCCCCCTTTGGGGATTGCAATGGAACTTTGTATGGAAACAAACAAAAAGTTAAAAAGTTATAACATTTATATAGTTACTTACCAAGCACATCTAAACCAAAATATCTTTACAATCCCCAAGGCATGTCACAACTTTTGAGCACCCCCTAATGTTTGGAAATTTGAAAGTTGAAAAATTTGACACGCCTATTGGCTGGGATGGCTAATTTTATTTATTTATTTATTATTTATTAGTTTGATTTATATGCCGCCCTTCTCCGGAGACTCAGGACAGCTTACAATGCTTTTAAGCAATAGCCTTCATATTTTTGTATATACCTGCTAAGTAGGGCTTTTGTCCCCTCCCCCCAAAGCGCTGTTCTTTTTTATACAAAGTCAGCTTATTGCCCCCACAAACCGGGTCCTCATTTTACCTACCTCAGAAGGATGGAAGGCTGAGTCAACCTTGAGCCTGGTGAGAATTGAACTCGCAGTAATTGCAGGCAGCTGGCAGCTAAATACTACTTTAACAGTAGTTTAGTCCACTGCACCACCAGGCTCCTTTGGATGCATGTTTCCAGACTGTGCTCCTTGTGGGGTGAAAATGGGTTGGGTGGATCATCTGTCTATTATCCATAGAGAGCTTACCTCTGTGTGAAAGTGAATGTCTCCATTCTATTCCCTGGTATAAAAAATGAGAAACTTTTAAAACAATTGCATTTGAAGAAGAAACAATTCAAGACAGCAAGAAATATCTAGGGATATAGACTACAACCACTGGGTTTATTAGAATAGTCTTTCTTTGTCCTGGGACCCTGAGCTGGAGTCAGTGGAAGGGTGATTCAAATGGAACTCATTCTTTAGCATCACCCAGCCTACAGTCATGAAGGATTCTTCATCTGTGACTCTTGTCTTCTACTCTAAGAGATAACTGGTGTCAGATAATTCCTTCTGCCTTCTTTCCAGGGACTCATGAATGGAATACTAGCTCTTTGGCTCGCCTCCTGGTAGGCTATGGTTAATAGGTGTCAAGCTTTACCTCTCATTTATTTCCTTAAATAAATCTTTTTTTACAGAGCTATAAAACTTGCTTCACTAATCATTACTCAGGCCAGACTTATGCTCTTAGACATTCTCATATCTGCTTGCAAAAACACTTCCCTTCCATTAAGGAATGGAAATTCTGGCGTGTATTTGTAGCAAGATAACTGCTGGGTTTCTAGGCAGAAAGAAAAGAAATGGTTCCTCAGCTCTACCTATTTTGGGCAGAGTGCTCTATTTGTTTCCATTCCGAAGTTTCACCCTATGTGCCCTAGAGATTATTCCTCTACAAAGCCTCAAAGGGGAACTTTGTTTTGATCAAGGTTTCAATGAATGCCCTTCTGTGGGGCTTCAGAAGAAAAAGGCCATATGCTGCTTCTAAGTGCTATGTTGGAGGTGGCCTTCGCTGTCTTTTGTGCTCTTGCAGAAAAGATTTTCATGGAAACATAGCAGTCCATGGAGCATATTTTGGCTTTTGACTGGAGATGTGGCAGCATAACTCCTCATTTCTGCACCCTGCCTTGAAGAAGATCTGTCCCATGATCAGTACTTTGCTCTATGAGCAAAGAGGCCCTATGTTGTGATTGGGAGCACTTTTTTTGACATGAGTTCTTGGGTTGAGACTTCTGAATAGGATCTGAAGGGTATGGGAAGAAGTGGTCTCTAAACTTAAAAGCAACACTTCCTTTGGAACTAGCAGTTAACATTACACACACACACATGGACAATAAATGAATGACCTTATTCTGGCCCTATTTGGGAAAATCTGTATTATCTATAAAAGTCAGTATGTTCTATTGTTTAAATGGAATGATCCAAGTATAGGGTAATTGTGTCATCAGCCAAGCCATCTTTATCCAGATAAGGTTGCAGTTAAACCTCAAGCTTATTAAAGTCTTTAATGACAGTGTTGAATCAATAAGTGCCCCTAGATTACAAATCCAACCCTTTAAGGGAGTGAGATTCCATAGAAATATATACATGACTAACTGACTAGCCTTACCTGTCTTTTATCTGGATTAAGCCTCAGTTTATCACCCCTATCTGTCCATTGCCAAACCAAAGCAATGGGTGGGGACAGTTACAGTCTCATCTCCTCTGTTGTCATCACTACACCAAGCTTAGGTCAAATCTCCAGATGACCTCTTTCAAGTATTGCAAATGTTAAATAGCTGCAAGATTTAAAAGAATTCAAGGGATTTCCAAAGCAGAAATGCAAAAGAGACAAGCACTGTTTTTTTCAGGAAACACACCTATAAGACATCAGTATTATTGAGAGACATTTATGAGTTTTGGGTTCAAAAACTAATTTCAAAGACAAGACATCAATTCTATAATGCATCATTTGGAAACACCTAAAACTTGATTGAAATAAATCTAGTTTATCCATTTAATTCAGTAGGGACTAGAGTTGTCTTAACATCGCTTTCTCAACTATCTTTTCCAAGAACAACGTGTTAACAATTTGGCCATTGTTATTAATGCCCACATCTCTAGCTATTTTTATGAGTGGTTAAGTTATGGTTTCTTTTAAAGAGGCTAGAATCACTCCTTCTCTGGACAATGTATTTACAGCTTCCTGACACAGGATGAAATCTCAGTTTTAATGAGCAATGAAAGCAAAGGTTGAGTTCATAAGTAATTCAGCCAAGGTCTCTGCCCGTATTCTCAGATCCAGTAAGTGAATGTTATCCAGATGATAGGACTCTTGTAGGTGATCTCTGAGAA
Organism: Pituophis catenifer annectens; assembly: GCF_029215685.1. Taxonomy (NCBI): domain Eukaryota; kingdom Metazoa; phylum Chordata; class Lepidosauria; order Squamata; family Colubridae; genus Pituophis; species Pituophis catenifer. Next base: position 239,854,936 of record NW_027256882.1, read on the forward strand.
ATGTTCAAACCAGACAGAATCCTTTTCTTCCCTGCCTTTAATCTGCCTCCAAAGTCTCTACTTCACTCTAACCACTGATTTTTCTAAATTATGAAAGATTGTATGTATAATATTCCTGGCATAGGGGCTGGTGAATGAATGATAAAGTAACCCAAGACAAAATAGAATTATATCTCCTTTTTTATTATACTTATTCCTCTGCATAAACACCCATGGTCTTTTTATAGTCATGGACCAACCTGTCAATTGAAACAACATATTAAGATCATTTATTAGTTTTTCAAACTATTAGAATTCTCTGCCTGAATTTTATTTATTAATTAATCTAAGCAGAGGTAACAGGAGAAGTCAAGATTGGAACATGTGAGCCAAGGGGAAAAGAACATAGTTTATGAGTAAAATGCTTTTTTCTTATCCATAATCTGTAATGTGACAAACCAATTCTATGCAATGTGTAAATGTATTCTCTGCATCTTACTATAAAAGATGCAATCCTCAAAAAAAGCCATGTCACAAACAAACCTTTATTTAGCTAATCAAGTTCCTGCTCTGGAAGCAGATTGTGCCAGGGAGATTTCACTTTTTTCTCTAGTTCAGTTACAGAATTTTTTTGAAGCATAGAATAGAAAAATACATAAAGTAGCAAGTAGAATCTTTGAGATGGCAGAAAACAATTCTAGTATAACATTTCCTGGCATATTCCTCCTGGCAATCCCTATTCTACCATAGGCACAATGAGCTGTTAGAGTGCTATCCTTATTTAGTGTGCAAGCACATTAAGGACAAGGAGTAGTCAATCCCTCTGACTGTTTCTCTCTAAATATCTCCAGTTAGAGAGAAAATATATACCACCCATTCTTGTTAACGTGGTAAAAAAAGGACCCAGATGATTGGAGGCAACATGCTGACTCTGCTGTAAAGCTCTATGAAGAATAGCTCTATATTGCTATTGCTATGGGGTGGAGATAGAGTGATGGTAAATGCTAGATCTACGCACCTGTCAAAACTTGCTCTGGTTTTGCGCAAATGTATGAATGCATTTAGAAATCAGCTGACAGGTGGACTTTTTTTGAATACAGGTTTAGCACTATTCCAGAAGAGCATTTAACACAAAGTCCAGGGCAGCCCAAACAACAACTAAAAGGGACAGGAAAAGTTAAACAGCAGAGGAGAGACAGACTTTATTTCTCCTGCTTTACTATGCAGATCCCCTGTCACTGCTGTTCAGGTTGATCCATATTCTCTGAGCTGGGGATTATTCAGGATACTTAGAAGATGCAAGGTGACAGCCTATTACAGGTAATCCTTGATTTATGACTGGTCACTTAGCTCCATTACAATTGCAAATCGAGGTCTACCTGTATGAAGGACTGCTGATGTCCAAAGCAAAATAGTTCTATGAAACAATACCCAAGAACTACAGGTGAAGGGCCATGCCCACACCAGCCTAAAGTGGCTAGCAGATGCCAAAATGATCATTAGGAGGAGGTTGGTGACACGTATCAAACTACATTTTGAAATCTGTGTTGGAATAAGAGGGAAAGTCTAAACATGGGTACTGTTAAGAATGATTTAAGGCAGCCTCAGGCATGGGCTCTGGACCAAGTGGTGAGGACATCATTTTAAAAAAAGTGGCTGCCAGAGACTACACAGGTAGCCTCGACTTTCAACCATTCATTTAATGAACATTCAAAGTTACAACAGCACTAAAATAAGTGACTTATGACCGGTTTTTCCCACTTTGCAGCATCCCTGTGGTCACGTGATCAAAATTCAGACAACTGGCATGTATTTATGATGGTTGCAATGTCCTAGGGTCATGTGATCCCTTTCTGCGAACTTCTGACCAGCAAAATCAATGGGGAAGCCACATTCACTTAGCAACTGTGTTACTAGTTTAACAACTGCAGCAATTCACTTAACAGTTGTGGCAAGCAAGGTCCTAAAATGGGGCAAAACTCATTTAACAACTATTTTGCTGAGACATGGCTCAATTGTGGTCCTAAATTGTGAGCTACCTGCAGTTAGATGTACTGTAAGTAAAGAGAACTCAAAGCTCACCGTGTCTGACAAATGCCTGAAAACAAAGCACTACTATAAATGAGGAACCAAGATGCAGTGTATCTTACTGAAAGAGGAAATAAAATTTAAACATTGGCTATAAAAGTTTATTATATTGAAGAGGGAGAGAAAAATCCCTTTGCAATGTTTTATTGCTTTTATTGCTCAGGAAATGGCTGATAATTCTGCTGAAAACATTTAATAAGGCTAACCCTAAATATAATTTTCACCAAATTTCTGCAATCTGAATTCATACGGATTTGATCTAAATTCTCCCTCTGTTTCAACATAAGCTTGCAAATTAGATTTAACTGTCCAGGGAGACTAGATGAAGTGTATGCTTTGTTTTATATTGGGGAAGCAGAAAGGAGAGAATATGTATTTCATTAAATTGATGAAAAAGCAATTAAAGGGTTCTTAACATTTGTGTGCCACAAGTACTGAGAGTATTTATTATGTGGTGGCAAGCAGTTATGAATGAAATGCATCACATTCTTCATCTTTTAGATAAAAGGGGATCGTTTTAATGGTTTTTTTTCATTGCTTAACCATAATTGAATGTTTCCTCTTAGTTTTATAGTTTCCCCCTTTTGACTTCTATGAAACCTCCTTTCTTTTCTCTTTTATTTATTTACTTATTTATTTTGCATGCTGTTTTTAACAGTAAATCCATTTGTGTTCCTCTCACAGCATGAAGTCACTGGGGAAATAAGCCTTCCATTCATGTAGGAAGTGCTGGACAATTGGAGGCACTGAACATTGTACGTAATTAGATTATACATATTTGGAAACCGCAAATGCCTCAAACATTTTGAGGCACCAATATTTAGGAAAAGAATGCTCTTCACCGTATTTATCACCATGCTATTTTTTCCACACACACAAAAAAGATTTTCATGTGTTATCTTATAGGACATCAGATAGTTATTCAAAACACAGGAACAAGGTATTGTTGTTTTTAAAGTTCACAATCTTAGCAAATACGATTTCTTTCCAAATGGCTAGATTCATCCATCCATACAAAAGAACTGAGGTTTTAAAAGTCTGCATTTGAATCCTTGAATATTAAACCTACGGTATGTTTGTGATGGTATATTAGGGTTTAAATGGAGGGCAGGGAGGGTGTGATTGGGCTTCTGCTAGTCTTCTTTAACAGCCTCGTGGCTAGCAATATACCGTATTTTTCAGAGTATAAGACACATCTTTTCCCCCAAAAAAAGAGGGTGAAAATTTGGGTGTGTCTTAGACTTCGAATGTAGCCCCACTCAGCCTCTCAAATGGAGGTTTTAGAGGCTGAAAAAAGCCTCAGAAATGAAGCTTCAGAAAAAAAGCCTCTGAAACAGAGCTTCAGAAAAAAAGCCTCTGAAAGAAGCTTCAGAGGCAGAAAAAAAAAACCGGCACAGAGCTCACAACCAACGAATCTGTTGCTAAAATTCACCTCTGGGAACAGCTGATTGGGGGTATTTCAGGAGGTGAATCGACCCGCCAATCAGCTTTTTTCTTATTTTCCTCCCCAAAAACCAAGGTGCATCTTATACTCTGAAAAATATGGTAATTGTCTCTTCTTTCTATTTAGCAGGTGATAGGTGAGAAACTCAATCAGTGGGATTGAAAATACCTGAGATTCATAAGAACCTATTGTGAGAGAAAACAGGCAGATTTCTTTGTTCCTCTAAGAGCACTTTAGGGAGCCCATTTTGTCAAAGGCTTCCCACACCATGAAGTGGCCATACAGATTTTTCTAGCCCAGATCTGGTAACTCTGTACTTCCAAAATTATTATCTTGATTAACAACAATTGATCAACATGATAAAACTGAACAGAATCATGGCTTACAGAAATGTCTCATCCAGAGCTCCAGATGTTGACCAAGGAATGAAATAGCTGTTATCTCTCCTTCCAAACTTCAAAGGGATACTCAGGAGCAGCTCAAACTGGGATTCTTCTTGCCGCAGCATCTCCATTGCATTGGGCTCAGCTTCCCCAGCTGCTAGTGGGGAAAAGTCTTTGAAGTTAAACCAGAACTGGAAGCAGAAACCATGTGCTTGTTTTAAGATGGGAAGAAGTATCTGCTAGGGCCATTATAAAGAGTTAGGTTACCAATAGAAGCCTCTGTCCTGGTTACCATAAACATTGGGTAGGTGTGTTATATAGTTGTATTCTCTAAAGACTATATTATGTATTATAAGAAAACTAAATGTACTTTTTTTTTTGCAGTTTCTGGTTCATGTGTTAAAATGTGGGAAGGGGTGAAAACATCTGTGAATACTACTTTACCCAACAGAGCTAAGAACTCTGAACTAACCTCACTGACTAAATTCACAAAATGTGTCAAGCTTAAATATTGTGTGTTAGTTTATGGCTGTATGATATATGGGTACACATCCAGCCACGGTGAATTTAGTGTACTGTGTAGATCTAAGCAATTGCTTGGTAGTGTTGGCCTTTGGGTTTAGTAACCATTGTGTAGAGAACAGATTTCTTGATGTTTTACTGGCAACTTTGGCTGGCATCTTCAGAGGCGAAGTGGTCTGCTAAGAAGACCATTGGCAACTGAGCAGTGACTGACTGGGCTAATTATCAGCATATTGTAGGCAGTTTTGCTAATTCAGTATGTTTTTATTGAACTCACCCTCGATTGGCTGTTGTGCAAGCACATTCTTAAACTATTTTTTACGATATAGCTTTCCTAGCCCAGAATAAAGACTGCTTTGTATAAGTTGCCTATTCATATTCTAATTTTTAAAAGCTCAGAAATCTAGACCTGAATCTTTGTAGTTCTTTTTAAATAGCTACAGCTATTTTTAAAATGTTGTCTGCTAAATTGGAAGTGGTGTTTAATAAACCAGCTTAAAAAACATTAATCAAGAAAAAGTTTTCTGGACATTGCTGAACAGATTAAACCAAATGAAGTAATTCTGCTAGCTTGGGTAAAATATAGTCAACTCTCTGTCACATTGAACTTGATTTCTAGTGCCTTCCAGGTAGCTATATTGGTAATAAAATGGTGTGATTGCTTTTTCCAGCATGTTTTTTTAAAAACTTTTCCATTGGTCTAAATCAGGGGTCCCCAACTCCCGGTCCATGGACTGGCACTGGGCCACTGCCAGAAACAAGGCCACACTAATAAGTGAAGCCCCATCCACATGATGCAAACAGCATGTGAAACCACACTCCCTCCAGTCCACGGAAAAACCTCTCTCCGCAGAACTGGTCCCTGATGCTCAAAAGATTGGGGGCCGCTGGTCTAAATAACTGATGGTATCTTGTCCAAGTACCAGCCAAATCAAAACCTGCTTAGCTTTTTTTAGGTTAGCTAAATTAAACCCGAGACTGATACTAAATCCTAAATACTGAGAGCCAAATTATGTTGAAATATGTTTCTGTAACAAAACTATGGTATATTAATGCAGTCATTTTTAAAGGGATCCAGAATGCTAATTATTATTTTTTAATGCAATCATAGGACAATCTGGATTGCTGGAAATAGAATCCAGTGTAAGTAGGAAAATAGCTTTCTTATTAGAGAATGGTGTTATTTTCTGACACATAGTTTCCTAATCTCCACCATGCTTATGTCAGCCTATGGACTAATGTGTCCTCATCATAATGTGGATATTGATTATTCACAAAACAAGTTTTGGAAAAACATATCTGCACTTTTGCTGCTTGCTGCCAGCTGTAGAAAAAAAGAAGCTTTGAAATGACCAGAGGAATCTTTATTAGGCAAACAAACACAATAGATCCCTATTGCTATAATCCCTAGATTATTCTAGTAATCAGCCTGTTTCGGGCACATCTTTGTGATCCTGAACTAAACATTCTAGAGTCCATTTACTGCTCAAAAATTAGCTGAATATCAAGAGACTGCTAAAAATTGCTAATTGCCACTTAATCCCAACATTCAATTTATAGCTTTTAGAATTTCAATGATTGATGTCATGTGATTTCAATTATAAGTGGTTTTGTCGACATTCTTTGTAGAAAACCACTCTTGTGATCTCTCTAGAGATCACATTTGGAAGTCACAGGGGGATACGAGGGAAAGGAGGGAAGTAAATTCTCTCATTTCCATTAATGGAAGAAGTTCTACCAATCAAAGAGAAGCTTGATTTCATCCTGATCATACTCTGGCATTTGAAGAAATAAAGTGTACTTTGCAATGGATTAACATTTTTAGGAAAAAGCTCTGAAAAGTTAAAGAATGATGTTGCTTTCATATAAAAAAAATATTCTCAGATAAACTAAACTAAACACATAAGAAATCAGAGATCAGGAACACTGGGGTTATGGACAAGGATTGCAATTATAGTTTTCTTGGTGAAGCATCATTTTAAAGTTTGGCCATCTATGAGTGGACTCTGTACACTTTCCAACTGCCAGTGGGAGTTGAAGGGCAGAAGGCACTGATTGGTGCAGAAGGGTTCCACCTCTGGGCTTCCTCCAAAATTTGAATGCCACTGTTGGCTCAGATACCATAACTCAGCACAAAAACATGTTTTCACACTTTTTTAATGAACATAGGAAGAGAGAGAAAGAGACAAATTTACCAGAAATCTATCACAGACCTATTAAAAAATAGTTATTTTATGTGCTAGAGAAAATGAAATGCCAGACTAGATTCATGTGTGATTTTTTAAAAAGAAAACCATTATTGTTTATCCTCTAGATTAGTTTATTTCTGTGTATATTTTAATTCTCTGCAGTGTGTTTTTATTTTAACGCACTCATGCAGTTAATAGAAAGAATTCCAGGAGATCAATTGTCAACCTGAACTTCATTAAGAATATTGATTATAATAGTAAAATCCACTACAAACTAAATTTAAAGAAAGAAAAGAGAATACAGAGAAGGGGCAAAAGTGCAAGGAAAAAAAGAAAAAAAGAGAAGAAAGTAAGATTATCATAAAGAAAAAAACAAATAGTGAATTTCAACCCCCATCCCAACAAGTATTAACAAATTTAATAACTCCTCACCCTCTATAAAATGACATTTATTTCTTCATACTAAATCCCATCTTGTTTAAGTGCTATAAACAACTCTGTGAAACACCATCATTTCAATCATGATGTCAACAGAAAGTCCATAATGAGTTGCCAGAAGTAACAACAAATCTTGTTTTAACCTTTATCAAATAAACCAAGCTTATATTCTTTCCTTTTACTTCTAAAAGTCGTAATTTTTAATACATCCAAATGTATTAATGTTGTAGGATTTGATTTCTTTTAATTATTATTTTTTTTGGTCAAGCTTTTTTTGTATATTCTATAGGAAAAAAATTGTCCAGGTTATTTCCTTGGTTTGTCCTTTTCTAAGTCATTCTCTTCGGCTGTCAATTGTAAATCCATGTTCACCTCGATCTTGACAGATAAAATTTGTTTCATAGCTCTCATTTCTTCAATGGGCATAGTCTATCCACAGGAGTAGACATCATTACTGACATTGTTAATATTGTGGCTACCACTTTCTGATTCCATACTTCAAAAATCTCCTTCAGTATTTTTATTGTCATAATGTTTTGCATCATCTTATATGCCTGTATATCTTTTCTCTGCCCAAAATATTTGGTCTTCTAGTGTCTAGTTTTAGAAATCATGAAATTGCTTATCTATGTTGTGCTTTGTAAAAAACAAAATAATATTTATTTCTCATGAGAAGCTCTTTGTACTTTATAATTAATTGCAAAATATTATTGTAAAAGTTTCAATATTCCAATTTTATGTGGCACCTTAATCCATTTATAACTTTTTAAGATCAAAATCTTATTTAATTTTTGCTGGTTTTCTCAGATTCTTTAAATTTTTAAACTTACAATTAAAATTTTCTTTCATTCAGGATTGAAGAGTATTACCTGATGATTTCAAACTTGTTTAAAAGTTGATCAAGTTTCCAATAACTTAAAAGTAGTTATTGAACAATTTTTAAAAGGATTAAAAAGTGTGATTTGTGAACTTAGTTAAAAGCCTCCATTGTAGTTGCAAGCAAATTGACTAATCCCATTGAATCCCAGTGCTGAAACCAACAGAAAACTCCTGGCCATGTAATCTCCTTGTGAGGAGCTGCTGTCCAAATCATATGGGGGCAATCTCCTTTCTTCTCCTTATCAGGAAAGGTCCCAAGGAACAAGTCTACACCAATTCCTTGGTTTTTGCCATACTCATCAGCTCTGTTTTCTATATATATATCCCTCCTGGTTGGTGCTGGCCTCCCGGGAGGTTACACGAGGCTGGCTCCAGGGGATTATAAGTGCTTCTCTGAGTGAGGGTGCCTTTCCTGCTGCCTTGAAAGAGGCGGTAGTGAGGCCCCTCCTCAAGAAGCCTTCCCTGGACCCGGCTGAATTAGCCAACTATCGTCCAGTCTCCAACCTTCGTTTTGTGGCGAAGGTTGTTGAGAGCGTGGTGGCACGACAACTTCCCCGGCACCTGGATGAAGCTATCTATCTAGACCCGTACCAGTCGGGCTTCAGGCAGGGGTACAGCACTGAAACGGCATTGGTCGCGTTGGTGGATGATCTCTGGAGGGCTCGGGACAGGGGCTGCTCCTCTGTCCTAGTCCTATTAGACCTCTCGGCGGCTTTTGATACCATCGACCATGGTATCATGCTGCAGCGGTTGAGGGGGTTAGGAATAGGGGGCACCGTTTTGCGGTGGTTCTCCTCCTTCCTCTCCGACCGCTCGCAGTTTGTGTTGGCAGGGGGACAGAGGTCGACCTCGAGGCATCTCGCATGGGGAGTGCCGCAAGGGTCGGTCCTCTCGCCTCTCCTGTTCAACATTTATGTGAAGCTGCTGGGTGAGATCATCCATGGTTTCGGGGTGAAGTGTCATCTGTACGCTGATGATACTCAGCTGTACATCTCCACCCCAGACCACCCCAACGATGCCCTTGATGTGATGTCCCGCTGCCTGGAGGCCGTGCGGGCCTGGATGGGGAGGAACAGGCTCAGACTCAACCCCTCCAAGACCGAGTGGCTGTGGCTTCCGGCGCCCCGATATAGTCAGCAGGTGCCATCGCTGACTATTGGGGGTGAATCTTTGCCCCCCACAGAGAGGGCTCGCAATCTGGGTGTCCTCCTGGACGCACGGCTGTCTTTAGAAGAGCACATGACGGCCGTGGCCAGGGGGGCCTTTTATCAGGTTCGCCTGATTCGCCAGTTGCAGCCCTTTCTGGATCGGGACGCCTTGCGCACGGTCACTCACGCCCTTGTCACCTCCCGGTTGGACTATTGTAATGCTCTCTACATGGGGCTCCCCTTGAAGAGCACTCGGAGGCTCCAACTGGTCCAGAATGCGGCCGCGCGGGTGGTTATGGGTGCAACCCGTTGCGCCCACGTGACACCCCTCCTGCGCGAGCTGCACTGGCTCCCAGTGGTCTTCCGGGTGCGATTCAAGGTGTTGGTTACCACCTTTAAAGCGCTCCATGGCATAGGACCCGGGTACCTTCGGGACCGACTTCTGCCACCAATAGCCTCCCACCGACCAGTCCGCTCCCACAGAGAGGGTCTCCTCCGGGTGCCATCAGCCAAGTTATGTCGGCTGGCGACACCCAGGGGGAGGGCCTTCTCTGTGGGAGCTCCAGCCCTGTGGAATGAACTGCCCCCCGAAATACGAAAGATTTCCGACCTCCGGGTGTTTCGCTGCGCTCTGAAGACCCTGTTGTTCCGCCAGGCAGGGTTACTAACATAACGTCTTAAATTGGGGTATTTTAAATTTCTGGGATTTTAATTGGAGCCTAATTATTTAATGATTTTAAATTTTAAATTGTTGTCGTGTTTTTTGTGTTTTTAAATAGGCTGTACACCGCCCTGAGTCCTTCGGGAGAAGGGCGGTATAGAAATAAAATTATTATTATTATTATTATTATATATAGAAATCTTTCAAATCAAAATTTAAATTTTGTGAGGTTATGAAATCAGAAATCCCTTAAAAAATATTTTTAGATTTAGTCATAGCAGGACAACAAAACAAAATAAGTCTAAAGGGTGAGAAAGTTTCATTTGTTGTAACACCCCATGACAACAAAAATAACAAGAATCTTTACTTATCTATTAGCCAGCCAGCCAGTCAGTCAGTCAGTCAGTCAGTCAGTCAGTCAGTCAGTTGACTGAGTGATTGTGATTGACTGAAAGTCTCCCAGTGAGTTCCACAGTTAAAACTGCATTTCATCCTGCATTCTTAGTACAAGTATAATTCAAAGGAAACAGAAGGAAATGAAGAAAATAAGCTTAAATTTCAACAGTTTAAAACAATAAGAATTAATAGCATATAATTCTACTGGCTTAACCAGCAAGCTGTCACAATGGCATTCCTGGAATATTCATTTTTTACTGCATTTTGAAAGAAGAGAAAAGACAAAGATCCTGGCTGCTATTTTTAAAATGTTAAGGATTTATCAAGAGAGCTGACTCAAATTTTACAACTATTTGGAACTGAAAATAGTTTTTTTCAAATTGATAAAACCCTTAGATACAAGAGTTTATTAATATTAATGAAACATTCCATCTCTTTAAATGGAATTTAAAGAAATCTCTTTTCTAAAGTGGCACATAGGAAAAATTCATTGCATCTATTCCTGCCAATTATCATTCCGTTTAAGAAAGAAAAATTGCTAAGTAATCCCACTGAAAAGAAAAGAATTTTGAGAAGAAATTCTTGAGTATATGGAGAGGCTGGCCACCACCATCATGAGTACTTTCTGGAAAAAAGGAAAACCAGATGTCAGCACTTCAAGCTGCATTTACTCTAGTGCTGACATAAGAAGGAGAAGCGGAGGCATCTGGAAAGGGATGTTTGACTTTTCACCTCCTTATTTTCCCTAGGAGATGGAATAGGAGGGGGGAAATCCTTTGAGCTGGAGCAGTAGATTAGGGATAGAGTGACTTGGAAGATGGCCAATGAGTGCAGGGGAGTGGGGAACGGAAAGGGAGGGTTTTGGGTCTGGAAGTCAGTGTTGGCTACAATGGAGTCAGATTTAGAATGTTGTGCTCAATAAATGGGAGTTTTTATCAAAGACTTTGTTTGAAATGCAATTTCAAACCTTGGTAGTACAGTGGTTTAATGCACCCTGTTATTAACACAGCTGCCTGCAATTTCTGCAGGTTCGAATCTTACCAGGCTCAAGGTTGACTCAGCCTTCCATCCTTTCTAAGGTAAGTTAAATGAGGACCCAGTTTGTGGGGGCAATAAGCTGACTTTGTATAAATATACAAAAGTATGAAGGCTATTACTTAACGCATTGTAAGCCGCCCTGAGTCTCCGGAGAAGGGTGGCATATAAATCAAATTTAAAAAAAAAATATTTGAGATGACCTCGAAACCTGACACCAAATGTAAACTAAACTCCTCAAACTCAGCCCCAGAATCAAAGACGCACCAGAGCTTGAATGGGTGATCAACATGTCCAGCCAACCTCTATCCACTGCAGAACACAGTATTCTACAGAAAGGCCTCAAAACCTAACACTGATGATGTTACCTAATTTGGTAATGAAACGTCTGCAGGAAAACAACCAAGCTCAGAGAGCACCAAGGACCCCCTCATTTCAACCAGGAGCTACAAATATTCTCCTTTAAAGGTGCAATCAGACAATTGATTTGCTACCTAATGAATCAAGTAGGAGATATCAAAAGAATCTTACTCCCACATCTGAGGATTACCATACAGAAAATAACAACTGCCAAACATTTCCATCGTGCCAAACCTATTGCAACAGTATCACTCAAAGAGCAGATTACTTGAATCCTCCCATGACGCCAGCTGATCTTTATTATGCCATAAGGGATCCTTGTTTTTCTGTTGTTCCCTGGTTGAAAGCTTTGCAACCTGATACAAAAATTAGGAGTGGGGGTGGGGGGTGGGGGTTTCCTTGAAGAACATTGTAACAGAAATTTCAGCTGTGATATCAATCTGCAAACCTTTAGATGTACTGTGAGAAACAGCCTGGCCACCTACGGTTCATGTGTCTTCTAGAAAGGAAAATGCTAGGAGCCCAAATTAGGCTCTGGGGCTTGGCAAAAGTCTTCCTTTTTCTTTGAAATGTGTGATACTGACTCATCTGTGAAAGGTGGCATCAGCATATGCCACAAGGGAACAGGAAACTAGAGAAGAACATTTAATTGCATTGTATTTCCATAATGTCCGAATAAGCATACGTTCAGTAATTAACTATCACATAAGTAGGGGGATGATTTAATAGCCCTGTTTACTGTTTTAATACGTATGCTATAGTAGGTATCCATGAAGATATGAGGGATTCTAATATACAGGTCAATGAACACAACTCTATTCATAATTGTTCGATTGTAGGCAATTTCCAATCCTGTGCTCTACAGGATTGCTACACTGGATTACTACATAGAAAGTAGTACATAGAATCATATATTTGAAAGGGCTTATGTGTCATAAGGTACAGCCCGCTCAGATACAGTGGCTTTAAAGAGTTGCAGGAAGAGGCTATCATTCCACCTTTGTCCTTGAAGCACATTTAAGGCACTGAATGTGAAGCGTCACACAATCCTTCTTGCAACATACAGAAAAGAGAAATATCAATTTGTCTTTTCAATTTGTATAGTCGCTCATAGTAACTATCTTCTGTGCAGACAGTCATTGTTTATCGGATGCCTTGTTATAAAAATCCAATGGTACATAACTTTTGAGAGGCAGGTCTGTTCGGCATCAGTTACCCTTTTACTCCTGTGCCCTCCAGAATCCTGAAACTGCTAAAGATAATAATGATTGTGTGTGTGGGGGGGAGGTATCTATGTGTGTGGCATTAAGTCAATATTGCCTGGACAAGTCCTTCCAGTTTTCTTGGCAAGATTTCAGAAGTGGTTTTCCATTGCCCGTTTTCTAGGGCAGAGAGTGAGTGACTGGCCCAAGACACCCAGCTGGCTTTGTGCCTAATGGGGGACTGAAATCATAGTCTCCTTATTTCTAGCTTAGTGCCTTAACCATTACACCAAACTGGTTATCAGTGGTTATTTAAAGGTAAAGGTTCCCCTCACACATTTGAGCTAGTCGTTCCCGACTCTAGGGGGTGGTGCTCAACTCTGTTTCAAAGCCGAAGAGCCAGCAGAGTCTGAAGACATCTCCATGGTCATGTGGCCGGCATGACTAAATGCCAAAGGCACACGGAACGCTGTTACCTTCCCACCAAAGGCGGTCCTTATTTTTCTACTTGCATTTTTACGTGCTTTCGAACTGCTAGGTTGGCAGAAGCTGGGACAAGTAACGGGAGCTCACCCCGTTATGCGGCACTAGGGATTCAAACCACTGAACTGCTGACCTTTTGATTGACAAGCTCAGTGTCTTAGCCACTGAGCCACCATGTCCCTTAGTGGTTATTTACATAACCCCAAAATGTGTATGTTATTTGCATTTGCACAATTACAGGTAGTCATTGACTTAGGGCCATTCAGCAACTGCAATTACAATGGTGCTAAACTTGGAACTTATGACCTTGCCTGAAGTTATAATCACTGCAGGGCCCCTGTAGTCATGTGAATACAATTTGTGTGCTTAGCAATCCATCCACCCTTACAACCAACTGCAGAGATGTAACAGTGTCCCCACCAACTATTAACTCCATCCTCTCCTGCTAGGTCCCTGCAGGCCTTGTGCCTGCTTCCCAACCCTCTGGGTCCCACATCTTCCTGTCCACCTCCCATCTCCGACTGGTTACTTACCTTTTTGGGTAGATCATTGGGAAGCAAAGTGCCATGCGACCTTTCTGTGCAGCAGAGGCCACACAATGCCATCTCAAAAACAGGTGCTATTTTGGGAGCAATTGCAATGAATTGTGGTTGCTCCAAAATGGTACCTGCTTTCAGGAGGCTAAGGGATGGAGCAGCCAGTTCTCCTTCTTCAGCGCAATCTCTGGAGATCACATTTGAGAAGAAAATCTGGCCAATCTGCCCCTTGGCTGCCCTGTATAGTGGAGGCCATGTGGAACCATCTTGAAAGCTTAGTGACCAAAATGGGGAAAGCAGAGACTGGAGTCATTAAGTAAAATGACCATGTCGGCACCTCATTTAATTGCTATGGTGATTTTCGACCATGATGGTCATTATGATTGTAAGTTGAGGACTACCTGTATTACCATATTTATTGTCATCAACAATAATTTTTTTTGGTACTAAGCATCACTGAAAACAATTTATAAGGGAAATATTAAGTAGATAATTTGTCCAAATTTCTGCGAGGAAGATTCTTGAATCATTTCCCAAGGGCACAATTTTCCATTAATATTAATATTAGTGGTAGCACCACTGCTGATGAAAATTAATAGGAAGATTTCCCTTATAGTATCTTTTCTTGGGTTTTAATTGTAACATACAGAAGCTGCAAGGCTTCAGAGAGATAATTGTGCAACAAAAGAGAGAATTTTCACCCATGCCTCCAGACCGTCTCTTAACTAAGTTGGAGAATATCCAATTTCACCCAAAGAATTTATCTGAAATTCTCTTCTTTTGGGAAAAAAAAACATCAAAATGAATTATCATGGATCAAATTGGATGAGACCTGATTTGAAAACAAAGCAATACAAGATAATTTTTCTGTTTGCCCTATTTCTGAAAGCAAAAAAACCAAGCCTTTTGTGGCTGTGTTATGTCCAGTTGGAAATAACTCTGATCTCTTGTTGACATTGTCAGCCTTTAATAATTCTATCTGTGCTGCAAAGAACAGGGATGAAGACAGCAAGAGTTATACCAGTTCTTTCTACCCTTACTTAATTTTTTATTAAGTTCGGCTGCTTGGCATTCTCTACAGTGTTTATTCTTGATGTGGACTGAAGTAGTTAGAAGAAAGATATAAAGCCAACATAATGAGCTGTTAAAACCTACTAATAACAAATAGATTCAGATGGAAGGCTGGGACTCCTATTACATATCTCTTGGAAGGATAAATAGTCCAGGACATGAGATGACAAGGCTGGCATCACTGCACTGTGGAACGTGTAACTCATCTGAATCATTAAACATTCCTGAGTGCAAAAAATTCCCTAGGGACGCGTGACTCCAAAAAGATTGGCAGTGTCCTCAGACCAGCTAATGCAAAAGTGCCATCTATCAAAATTAAACAACGGTGAACATTGGCTATGCAGTTGGTATGGAAGGGCAGACATAGGCAGCATTTTTTGAGTCAAGGAATATATCTGGACTTTTGAAGGTTGTCCCGGACACCTTCACTGGTTGCCAGAACGGGTGTGAGGCTTAGTCTTATTTGGAGATGGCCAATTGTAAAGCACTCATTTATCAGAAACCGAATTAGCAAAGGTGTTCCTTTTAAGCTCACAGAATGTCTTTCTTTTCTGAACAAGTGAGGCATATAGTATGGCCAAAGAAAGCATTGGTCTGTAGATACCCACCATTTATATTTTCTAAGAGAAATAGAAAACACAGAGGGTATTCTTGTAGACAAAGAATGGCACTTGCTTTACAGATGTCAGCTCCTCTTTTTTTCTATATATTCTCTATATCAGGGGTGTCAAACTCACATCATCACGTTGTCATCATGTGGCGTATCATAACTTTCCCCCCTTCAGTAAAATGGGGGTGAGCGTGGCCAGTGTGTGATGCATCCGGCCCATGGCCCGTGAGTTTGACACCCTTGCTCTATATGTATCCATGTCTGTATTTTTATTTAACACAATCTAAAGAATTATATTCTGGTGAGTCAAGAACACCATCAAGGGTAACTCTCATAGGCTCAGTGAAGTTCCAGGCGCTGTTGCCTACCCCCATCATAGAGTTTGCCTGGGGCTATTGTGTCAGGCCCTTTTAGAATAAGCTCTGGATGGTTATGTATTTATTTTATTTATATAGCTATTGAAATAATTTATATAGCTGCTCACCTTGTAAAGAACTCTGGGCAGCTCCCAATCAACAGTTATGTACAGTACCCTTTTCTGAAAACAAACAAAAGTTGTTACAGCATATGAAATGAGTATTATTCTTGTTCTGAAAGATTGACAGTATCATTGGGAGGCAAATACAAATATCAGTGCTGAATTCTATCAGGTTTTCCCAAAATAATGACCATTTCACTTGCAACTAATTGCTGCTAGTTTTTATGCTCCCAAAATAGTACTGTACACCAGATATGAATTTTGTATCATAGACCCCAACAGATGGATTTCTAATCATGGGTAAGTTTCAGAGGTGGGCTGCCGCTAGTTCGCACCGGTTCAGGCGTACTGGTTGTTCAGATTCTGCACAGTGTGGCAAGCAGGCAAATCCCACCACTGGCTCACCCCACCCACCCCACCCCACCCTATCTTGCCTCGCCCATCTTGGCAGGTAGCTAGAGTCATGCCCATGCCCAGATACTCTCTGGCTCCTTTGCTCACTCACCCAGATCATGTGGCCCAGTTGATCTCTGCACCTCAGCTGCTCTGCTTATCACCTCGGCTGCTCTGCTGCCCACGAAGGTAAGGTGCTCAGCCGAAAGGCCACCTCGTGGTAGACACAGCGAGGCTTGGCTGCCTTTCGGGCCTGGCTCTCACCATCCTTCCTCCTGCATGCCACCTGCTCGCCCTCAGGTTTGGGGATGCGCCAGTCCCTGGCTCTGGCCTTCCCCAGGCCTCCTCCCGCATGCCAGGCTGCCACTGTGAGAACGATGGGCTAGAAGGTAAGGTTGATGGCAAGGAAGGAAGATCCGCTCTGGGCTTGCTGTGCTCAGCTGAAGGACTGCCTTGGTGGTGGGGAGACACACAGTGAGGTGAGCTGCCTTTTAGGCCCAGCTTCGGCTTCCACGGGGCCTTTCGGGTGAGAGACCTGAGAGAAAATGCCTCCCCTGAAAGCCGCCTGGTCACCCATCCTCCAGCCAGGCTGGCCTGGAAGCGGCATATCCCCTTGTCGCTGACTGGATGCAGTACCCGAGGAGGTCAAGCAGGCAGCAGCCCAGAGCAGGGCCCAAAAGGCGGCTGAGTCTTACCATGCCCCCCCCATCAAGAATCCTGAAGCTGACACCTCTTTGATGGTGTGAGAATCCTCCAGCCACCGCTCCCAGCTTGGTTCTGGCTGGCAAAGAGGCAGCTGCTGCAGGCCCTTTGCGCCAGCAAAAAGGGGCAGCTGCAGGCTTCTCATGCTGAAAAAGACCGCCGGCGGCTGCAGGCCAGTGCTCGGGGCAGGGTCGTGTGCCCAGCTGCACCAACAAAAGCCAGAAGTAGCCGTCCACTGTTTGCTACTGAAAAAACTTTTTAAAAATCCTGACTGTCAGGCAGTGAGACCCAGCAAGAGATGAGGTGTCAGAGAATCACCATTGCTATTGCTGCACAAAGGTAAGTCTAAGGCTCTGGCCACTGCCACTTCACCCTGCCTGCTCTGCCCCATCTTGCTGTGAGTGACATCAAGTTGGCCATGCCCACTCAGTCACATGACACTTGCCCAACCGCACCCACTCGGTCTTTAGGATGAACTGGTTGTTAAATTGCTTGGAGCCCACCACTGGTAGGTTTCCTTGCTTTAGAATCAGACTCCATCTCCATCCCATCTCCAAAAATTTCTGAATGCCTAAGCAAAGTAGGAGTCTAGACTTTTAATGACTAACATGTTTGTAGTAGAAATCAAAGCATGTTCCATTGTTTGTTTTGTTTACACACAAAAATCTTTATATAACAAGAAAAGAACAGGAAAAGGAGAGAAAATGTTTAACTTCACATGATGGCTTGACGTGACCCTTAATGTAAATAGGTCATAAAACAATCATTATTTACACAAATTACTATGTGCAAGCAACATCTTCTGTTAGTACAGCGCAAAGAGTTGGAACAGATGCAGGCAATGTGACCATTTATTTAAGAGCAGCTGTACAAAAAGTTTATATAAAAAGGAGCTGAGACCCAATTCCTTTTGGTAACCAGGGAGCATAAAATAAAACTTGGCTTCATGTCAAGTGTGAGTAGATTATGACGTATTTGCATCTGATTACCTGCAGCTTCCAAGTGTGGGTAGATAAATTTCAGCTTACTGTAAGCTTATGCCATATTTGCATCTGTTTACCTGCAGCTTTCAAAGTGAGTCTTTTGTTGCAAAACAGGCGATGCATTGTTGTTCCATCAAGCTGAAAGGATTGCCAAGGCTGACACCAAAGCTTGCCAGAAACAGGCACATGCCTAGCCCAGGCCTACTTCCTGCTGGTGCTTTCTGCTATCCCTTGGAGCCTCATAGTACTCCTATGGCTCTTTTCTGCTGCTTATTTTTATCCTTCCTGAAGAAGTAAGGAAGCAGCTCTGGAGGTAAGAAGATGAATCAAAACCTTGATAGACCCTGAAGCTGACTTCTGCTGATTCTCTCAGTTCTCTTGGCACTGTTACAAAAGTACAGGTAGTCCTCAACTTACAACAATTCATTTAGTAACCGTTCAAAGTTACAACGGCACTGGAAAAAGTGACTTATGACTGCTTTTCACTCTTACCATCATTGCAGCATTCCCATGATCACATGATCTAAATTCAGATGCTTGGCAACTGGTTCATATTTATGACAGTTGCAATGTCCCAGGGTCATGCGATCACCTTTTTCAACCTTCTGACAAGCAAAGTCAATGGGGAAGCAGATTCACTTAGCAACCATGTTACTAACTTAACAAATGCAATGATTCACTTAACAACTGTGGCAAGAAAAGTTGTAAAATGGGGCAAACTCACTTAAAAAATTTGTCACTTAGCAACATAATTTTTTTTTGGGGGGGTCAATTGTGGTCGTAACTCAAGGACTATCTGTAGTTAACTTTGGCTTCTTCTGGGATATGTCCCCCCCCAATTATCCAGTCTATCAATGGAGCTTGGACTTCCATGGAGTCATGGAAGCTAACCCTGCTTTATTTGTATGATCAGGCAAGGTTGACTAGATTCTTAAATCTGCCACTAGATAGATTTCAGGTTAGAACAGCATTCGTCTCAAAATAAATCATGCCACCAGATAAGTCGCTTACTTTGTGAACAGGATTGAAGTCTTACATGGCACTGATATGAATTGAAGTTCTTACAAATCAATTAGTTTGACACAAAAACAAACCAGAAATTATGTCTGTCATCCTTTTCCACCTGGGCAATATCTAGCTATGATAAAACCAGAGATTTTTTTCATCAAATGCTCACCATGTTTCCCAACTATTCATCCAATTTTAGCTTATTTTGTGAGAACAAGAAATGTTTCTAAGTAGCTACATTTCTGGCTCTAAGCTAAAACATAATCAAATTGTCCTTTTTCTAGCCCCTCCAACCCATCTGTCCAGGTGGCAGTTGGCATAGTCCTGTAAGGGTCTAAGAGGATTCGAAAACATCGGACAATGAGAACACCAAGGAAAATAAACAATAAAAGCACAAAGGCAAAGGTCGTCTTCTGTTCCAAGGTAATGCCAATTTCAGAAGGGAAGTTTCCAGAGGAAAAGAAATTGGAAGTAAAAGACTCTCCATCCATTCTTCAGAAATCTTAAAACAGGAGTTCTGTAAGTTTCCTTTCATTCTTGATGCACAAAAGCCAGAACTGGAGTCACCTTGAAGTCCATTGTCCTCTGCAATCAAAATGATGGGAAACAGATGTTACAATTGGGATGGTTTCGAAATATTACAGTGTGAAGGACTTCTAGATTGGGATTCCAAGCACTCAGCTCTCCTCCCACAGTAGTCCATCCATATTTCCTGACCAGTGAGTGATCCTAGCACTTATCAAGTTCTTGTTTGATGGGGAACTCACCCTAGTCATAAGTTTTCATACCATTAAAGTATTGCTTATTTGTGAGACTTCCGTGTGGGTGCCATTTTGACTTTTGGGGCTTTCTCTAAAATAACCTACCTGTGCTGAGCATAAAGAATGTAAGGAACTGTGTCTCAGCCTCTTTAGTAAAACAGAAGGCAACCAGTGGCTATTAATATCTGGCTATTAGTATCAATATTACTGGACACTTATTAAAAAGGGCTCAGAGAGAATTCAGGTGAACTAACAAATAATGCTTTGGAAGAAGAAATAATAATTAACTAAACTGAAGATTATCCAAACAATTAAATAAAGAGGGGGAAAGTGGTTACGCTGTTCCTAGAAAATCTATCACATCTCTATCATCTGTCTGTCTGTCTGTCTGTCTACCTATCTATCATCTCTCTCTCTCTATCTATCTATCTATCTATCTATCTATCTATCTATCTATCTATCTATCTATCTATCATCTCATGTTTTCAATGGAGATAATCACATTTCCTGACTACACTCTGGCTTGCAACCAAACATTTTTATTGTCTAAGAACATGTTTGTGGTGCCCAGAGCCATGTTTTGAGATAAAGAAAATAATAGAAGTATTTGTTAATTAATTAACTTTTTTTTTAAAAAAAGTAAAAAGATAGTTCTAGAAGTATCAGAAACCTTTCCCCCCATCATATATATTCAGATAAAACAAAGCTAAAAAACCCCAAGTTATAGCAGCAGGGTTGTTGGGATAAAACACAACAAAAGATAAGGAAGTACTTAGAGAAGAACAATCAGGACAATCCCAAATCGGAACAAGTACATTTGTGTAATATATTAAATGAGTTTTTGTATGATGTTATATAACAGATTGGCATTATGACTTCCCCACCTGTGCAAGAAGTTTGGCAACAAAAGTTCACTGTGCTGAAAAGTTTGTAGACAAATTGTTCTTCTCAACCAACTTATGACCAGCTTCTTTTGCAATGTTTGTTTATTCTGTAATGGTTGCCAACTGAGGAACTGTGTAGTGTCTTTGGAAGACTTAATTTCAAGGAAGCCAAAATAAACAATGGGCACTCCTCACTTTGTTCCTACATTTTACATTTTACTACCAGAAGAAACAACAGCAGGTTATTTGACATCTCCTGGGGAGTTCAATTTATCCTCCCCCAACTTTTTTAAAAAAAGTAAAATTGGTTCAGGGACCTTATTCCTGCAAGCAGCCTTTTTGTTTTTGATTCAATTGTTCAGTGGCTTTCCATATTTTTGTGGCCCAGTGAGTATCAGGATTGTCCATCGGTAACTATTTCTTTGTAATGGTGTCTTTGAAATCATAAATATTATAAGGTGTTTATGATCTAAGCTGCAGCTGGAACCAGAACCTATTCTGTCTTTCTTTGAGGAGCGTCTCAATTTGTTTTCAGGCCAACTTGATTTTGATATTGTCCAACCAATGTTGTCCAATAATTGCCACAAATATTGGGTTTTCTTGGCAATGTTCCATGAGTCTGTTTCCTGCTTTATTTTGCACATGGGGGCTAAATTTTCCTGTTATCCCACATGTTGTTTTGTTTCTATCTTTAGCATACCAGTGTCCAAAATTAATATGACATCTTCAGGGTGAGGGGAACGGGGTTGTCATCCAATTATTGCAAATCTTCATAGAATTGTTCAATTTATGCTTCCTCTGCATCTGTATTAGGAGCATAGATTTGAATCACTATAATATAGATTGGTTTGCCTTGGATTTGAATTGAGATCATTCTATCTTTTTGAGATTGTATCTGTGCCCTGATTACAATGCTATTTAATAATAACTCCTCCATTTTTTCTCTGATTTTCCTGACAACAGTAGATCTGATACTCCTCTGATCTGAAGTGACATGCTCCAGTACATTTCCATTCACTGATTCCCAGAATGTGAAAGCTCAATCTTGATGCTTCTGCTCTGACAACTTCTAGTTTGCCCTGATTTATGATTCTGACTTTCCTCATACCAATGAAATTTTTGCAGCATCCAACTTTCCTTTTGCCTGCAGTCAGTATGCAGGGGCAAACCATCCCTTTTGCTTTAATCTAGCCACATGAAGCACCACTGCTGTTCCCATTTGCCCCCGGCTCTTCCCCTTTACTTCACAGGATACTTTCAATCTCAGAACTCATTTTCCAATATCATGTTGATAGTTATGTTTTACTTATGAATGTTCATTTGGGTTTTCTTGGGAGAATGTTGCAGTGGGCTGCCAATTCCTTCTCCAATGAATTGTATTCTGATCTCAGTTACAAGCTGTTCATCATGTACAGCCCTTCTGGGAATGTACACTATAAGATAACAGTCCGTGAAGGGGAACAGCCCTTTAATCTCCAGATAAGACAGTCCTTCTGCTCAAAATTAGTAGTGTTTAATCTTGGGGTCATATTGACTAAATTGCAGTACAAATCAGAGAAAAAGGTTATATCTTCTTCCTCCAGCACCATAGTGCATAAGAAGAGAGGAATTGATAGGAAACCTACTTTAACACCAAAGCAAGTCTTAAGGGTTATATTATTGACACTCACCAAATGCTAAAAACATCTCAATCGCTTTTAAAACCAGGGGTCTCCAACCTTGGTAATTTTAAGCCTGGCGGACTTCAACTCCCAGAATTCTGGGAGTTGAAGTCCTCCAGGCTTAAAGTTGCCAAGGTTGGAGATGGAGATCCTTCTTTTAAAGTGTTTTTTTTTTAAAAAAAAAATATTATTTTACAGAAACTTAAGTGTAATCAATTGGCAAATTTCTACTGCAAATATTTCCATTTATTGTAACAAAAATAAACCAGGGACAACCTTACTCCATTAAATGACTTCTTGATCCATTGGATTACAATTCCCTTCACCCCCATCTTGACCTGTAGGTACCAGTGAAAAAAAAGGTCCTGATAAGGAAAACAATTTCCCAGTTGATAATTTTGAGAAAGAATTGTGTGAAATGTTAGAGAAGGTTTAACAACCTTCTCTGCCCCACTGCACACAATGATGTATTGTTTGTTAATCATTTCTTCAAATAAATCCACAAAGCAAAAATTTCTAGAGGGAATATGTGAGCAGTAACAGAAGACACATAATTCATTCACGAATGTTTTGCAAAGCTGGGTAATATTACAAACTCTAAAACTAGTCTATGGTTATACAAAATCTATTCAAAGTCATTGAATCCCAAAGTAGGGAAGCTGGAATATTACAGTGCCTTAACTTTGAATATTTATCTGAAAACCTAGCACAAAGAATTCATTGGATTTACAATTAGTAAGGAAGGGAGGCAACTGTCATAGAAAGTGATGAGTAACCACAAATGGCTCTCAACTGCACGAATCCTTCACTTTGAGAGCGGAATAGTTAGGGTTAAGATTAGAAACAATAAAAATACAGAAACTTCTCAGCAGATGTGAAATGACAATAGGGAGAACTCAGCAATATTTCTTCAACCTTAGCAATATTTCTTCTGAGTTGTACCAGTGGTGAGATTCAAAATTTTTTACTACCGCTTCTGTGGGCATGGCTTGGTGGGTGTGGCAGGAGAAGAATACTGTAAAATCTCCATTCCTACCCTACTCCAGGGCAGGGGTGGGTTCTACTTAACTTTACTACTGGTTTGCATTGTGCCCCCACGCGTGCGCTTGTTATACTCGCACACACGCGCACTCTTCTGCGCATGCGAAGATCAACTTCATTGATGTCGGGGTCGGTGGGCAGAACCTCCCACTGGTTTTACTACCAGTTCTTTTTTTTAAATACACTTTATTAAACTTTTATTACATTAAAAACATAAAAAATTATTTCACTCAACAACAGCTTTTTGTGGTGTTTTTCTTGTGACGATAATTCGTGCATTATTTACAAAAATTAAATTGTGCGTATTTACATTCTTATTTTATCTATTACTTATACTTAATAACTATCTATCTTTAATCTATCTCTGTTATATCCAGTTATACCACTGTTCCCACACATTGTCAAATATCAATGTCTCTTTATCTTTTAGACTCAGTGTTAATTTGTCCATTTTTGTGCAATTCATGCCCTTTTGTATGACCAGTTTCTTGCGGGTGTGCATGGCTGTTTCCAAAATTGAGCATAGGCAATCCTGGCAGCGGTTAATATGTGTAGTACTAGATATTTTGTGCCCTCACATTTTTTTTTTGAAGATTCCCAATAGGAAGAGTTCCAGTTCTAAGTCTAATTGTTCATTAGTAATTTCCTGTAGCCAATCTTTAATTTTTAGCCAATATTTTTGAGCCTCAGGACAGGACCACCACATATGGTAGTATGTTCCCTCTTTCTTTTTACATTTCTAACATATGGGGCTCATTTTAGGGTACATTTTTGCTAATCTTGAAGGGGGTAAGTGCCATTTACTACCAGTTCTATAGAACTGGTCAGAACTGGGGGCAACCCACCACTACTCCAGGGGAAGGATACTGTAAAATCTCCATTCCCTCCCCACTCCAGGGGAAGGTTACTGCAAAATCCCCATTTCCACCCGATCAGCTGGGACTCAGAAGGCAGAGAATAGATGAAGGCAGGGCCAGTCAGAGGTGGTATTTACCAGTTCTCCGAACTAATCACAATTTCCAGTACCAGTTCTCCAGAACTGGTCAGAACCTGCTATATACCACCTCTGAGCTATACGCTTATGTACATAGATCATGAACCCTGTGCACACATAAGGCATAATAGGTCCACACAAACCAGTATTGCTAAGAAATGTTAATTGTTTCATCTTTATTGAGAAATAAATTAAGAAACTGAATGATTCCCACTCCCAGGAACCTTGCTTGCACTACATGAGAACTTCCCACTGGTTCCTTCAGCCCTTTATCTCAGTGTTTTGTTCCTGCCCTTGCATTCCTGCCAACAGTCTGTGAGACTCCTGGCACCTTCAGTGGGACTGGCTGGTAGAATGGGAACATCAGCAGAAGCTAAATGGCTTACAATGTTGCTGGTCAAACTGGGAGGAGACAGATCAGACTTGGTCCCATGGGGGGGCACACCAAAAGAGCTATTTCTTATTGTATCCATGCAATTGTCTTAGTACATTAAAAGTAATTTTTTGGAAAAAAATATTTTTTTCAGTATCTGCCAAATTTCATTAGCTTCCGTATCTGCCAAAGGTCTTGGAGAATTATAGTGAAAACGTAGGAAGGTGTATGAAAATTTGAGTTTTTGAAGCATCATTTGTTGAATAAATCACATATAGTTGGTGTACAAAGAGTAAGAAATTGGGAAAAAAACTTTCACAGGAAGCTTTGTGTGGTATGCAGTTTGAAAGCTTTCTTGTAGTGCCGTGTTTATTATTAAGTTGTATAATTATTTTCATCAAAATTAAGGCAAGTGTTTAAAAGTCTGTTTTAATTATATGACATATACTTGAGTATCTTTGTCTCAAGGTGGACATTGGAAATCCAGTTGAGAAGAAAACTCTTGTATATACAGTCTAACAAAAATCAGAAGGAATGTTGCTCTCCAAGTTTCCTGTGACTCATCTAATAGTAGAAATAATCCATCATTAACACAAATACAGTACATCTAAATATTTATAGTTGCCATAACACTGAACTGCCAGCATGAAACATTTTATTTCATAAACATTTCAATTTTCAGGATTGTGATGGTTCTTCCTGGTGCAGCTCAGGCTTCTGCTCTATTAATCCCCAAGAATCCTCAAGAATTCTGGATTTCAGTTTTTGTTTATGTCTATCTCTGCCAGACAAGAGCTGAGAAGAGGCACAACATGATGAAGAAACAGTAAAGAGTCAGGCAGTTATTCAGTTGGGGAAGTAGTAACTCAGTAATCCAGTCAATACTGTATACCTTTTCAATACCTTTGTATACCTTTCAATACCTTTGAAATGTAACCACATACAATAAGAAGGTTAAGGGAGAGGCAGGAAGAAATCTACCCCATATTTCTGGGTAGACTTCCTTTCCCCTCATTTCAGACAGGTTGTAAGTAAACATTGTTTCCAAAGTACTTCCCTCTGTGCCAACTCACTGCTTCTATGCCATGAATAGATTTTCCTAGAAGATCCACATCAGTTGGGTGGAAACATAGTACAGAGTCCTGGTTATTTTCTTGGTGCCAAGCAATGTAGTTAAAAACAGCACTTGTAATTGCAAATGAAACTCAGTAGGAAGCACATCAGTGGTGGGTTTCAAACTTTTTTTTACTACCAGTTCTGTGGGCGTGGCTTGGTGGGCATGGCAGGGGAAGGATACTGTAAAATCTCCATTCCCACCCCACTCCAGGGGAAGGTTACTGCAAAATCCCCATTTCTTCCCGATCAGCTGGGACTTGAGAGGCAGAGAATAGATGGGGGCGGGGCCAGTCAGAATTTTTACTACCAGTTCTCCAAACTACTCAAAATTTCCACTACCGGTTCTCCAGAACTGGTCAGAACCTGCTGAAGCACATGTATAACAAGCTAATATGTCAGGTGAAATAAATTGACATTAGTAATATTGCAATTATTGTAAAAAATATACAGTAACTTCTATACTGTTTTAGATTATAGTTTGGATTTGCAATTTAATGTATCACAAATAGACCTTTAAAACTGATCATGTTTGTTCCTGCAACACAACTCAGCAACAGAAGCACACCTGAGATAATTTACTACAAGAAGATGCTGTAGAAATGGCAGAGAGGAGCTTGGGATAGACATTTCCTGCATAAAATTCAGGAGAATATATCTTGTCAAATGGTCTTTTTATACTGTTTTGGCAGAGTCTGCTGGTGTCTAATTATAGGCTTTTGAAACCAACAGAGCAATTAGACTTGTTCCTAATTTAAAGACAAAGCTGGGAGGGCACCAACATGTTCAATGCTGTTTCATGGCTGCTTTCACAAGTAACCTTTCCTTATGTGTAACCTAGAAATAATGCATGGGTACTTAATCAATGGTTTTGAAGTCAACAAAGTTATTAAAGTATACTTAAGAAGTTCTGAAATGTTGATTTTGGAAATGATAACAGTTACTCTTTTATAGTTCATTATTTGATCTCATACTTGATATGGTAAAATAATATGCAATGGGAAATTATGAATTACATTATGGAGTGTGAACATCTAAAGAATGTATTGTTAATGCTGTAGGCTAAGATGCAAACAGAATCAGTCAAAAAGCTTGATTCAATGTTGCTTCTGCATTGTCAGCATTAAAAAAAAGCCATACAAAAATTAATGCCTTTTCATTATTTTTGCTAAATTATATCCTATAATCATTTGAATCTTATATGTTATGTGGAACTATGAATGGATTTGACATGAACATAATGGAGGCATGGGAAAGAAGAGAATCCATTAAAAATCTGGATCACTAACATTTATGTACTACTGTTAGCTTAGCAAGGTAGTCCAGACAAAAAGCACACCCAGAAGAACCAGCAGTATTTGTAAGGTTGTATTAAGAGAACCTTGCAAGTCTGAAAGTATATTTCCTTCCATCACCATTATTGTCCAATAAACTAGGGAAGATGATTGCTGAACATTTCTCATGTCCACGTTCCTGCTGCTATATTCTTCCTCCGTCTCTTGAGGTCATTCTCACGTACCATAATAGACCAACATACCAAATATGTTTCTTCTTACTTGGGTTTCTAAACGCTATACGTCATAGTAGACTCACACACTACTTCCCGTATAGCAACATTTTCCTTTTGGTTTGGCAAAATATTACATAGAATTTAGACATAATGGAATGGTTTGGTCAATTGTATTGGTCTCTGATTCGGCATGTCTTGGAAAACTTTCAAAGTTTGGGTTGAGCCATCTGGTGACCTCTTTTTCAGCAGTCTGTCATTTTGGCAAATTAATAGCATTTAGTAACATCAAAAAAAGGACTGACCTATTATAACCCATACACTATTATGTCTTGCCATGGCCACACAGAGTTAAAATTTGCTAGAGATTGGGCAAAAGGCAGATAACTAGACCAATTTATAGATGCCATAAAGAGTATTTATTAGAACTTTCACTGAAAGCATAGTCTGAGAAGCCTTACTGCAGGATAAATGCAGCATTTAAAAAACACCTGCTTTGGAATAGGAGCAGTTTTGGGTATAACAAAAAATTTCTAATTGGATTTAAGATAGTACGTTTTTTCCTGGTTCTTTTTCCAACTAAGTAAAATGTCTCGTAGCCCCCTGTAATTTAAAATAGGTAACCCTAGGAACATCCCAGTGAATGTGTGAACAGACTTATGAACGTGATTCTGTTACTGATCACAATTCCTGAGCTGAGCATGTATTTCAATGCTTTTTGGACTTTAATTCTTAACATATCTTGACCACAATTTTGCATTTACAATTGCAAAATTGATGAGTCCTGTTTTAAATGAAAAGTTAATTTTGATGGATTGGCCAGATTTTTCTCTACCAC
This sequence comes from Pituophis catenifer annectens, assembly GCF_029215685.1. Classification (NCBI taxonomy): domain Eukaryota; kingdom Metazoa; phylum Chordata; class Lepidosauria; order Squamata; family Colubridae; genus Pituophis; species Pituophis catenifer. The sequence continues at coordinate 239,883,096 of NW_027256882.1, forward strand.
ATTTCTACATCAATAAACAAATTAATGTACTTGACAATAATAATAAGCATCAGTAGCAATGTGTGACTAGCATAACATAACAAAGCAGGTGTGCAATGTACAGTTACTGTATACACATATAAAAATGTAATTAACCAATACCTTTTTCTATCTTGATTAAATGTAAGCTCAAAAACCCTAATTCAAACTGAATGTTCTTGATTGTGGTGGATTCTATGAATACTAGCTTCTATTTATGTCATCTCAATTATTACGGAATGCTATCATTTTCAGATGCTAGATTGACACTGGTAAAATTTATATTAGCATCAAGTTACTGCAATAGCACTTAGACTTGGTGCTTCATAGTGCTTTATAGCACTCTCTAAGTAATTTACAGAGTCAACATAAATTCTAGTTATTTATCAATGAAGCATTGTTGTATTTGATTTTCTGACTTATTTTGTGATAACATTCAGTATACTGACAGGAGCATCATGCACCTTTGTTCTTTTTTATTGTATAACTTTCATTAAAACTTTTAAACAAAAAGATAACAGCTAATAGCCTGGTCGTGCAGTGGACTAAACTACTGTTAAAGTAGTATTTAGCTGCCAGCTGCCAGCTGCCAGCTGCCAGCTGCCTGCAATTACTGCAAGTTCAATTCTCCTCAGGCTCAAGGTTGACTCAGCCTTCCATCCTTCCAAGGTAGGTAAAATGAGGACCCTGTTTGTGGGGGCAATAAGCTGACTTTGTATAAAATAGAACACGGCTTAGGGGGGGCCAAAAGCCCTACTAAGCAGGTATATACAAAAGTATGAAGGCTATTGATGAAAAGCATTGTAAGCCGCCCTGAGTCTCCGGAGAAGGGCGGCATATAAATCAAACTAATAAAAAATAAATAAATAAATAAATAAATAAATAAATAAATAAATAAATAAATAAAAATACAAGCTAATAGAAAGAAAAAAAATGAGAAATTAAAAAATCAAATGATGCAAAAAAGAAAAAAATTAAGGAAGAATAGAAAAGAAAAAATCCTATACAGATTCCAATATTCTTCACAGCAGTTATACGTACAAATATATATTTAACCTCTCTCTCTCTCTCTCTGAGATTACATTATATTACTCTTCTTTCTATAATTTGTCCTGTCTAATCATCAAAACCAGAAGTCACAAGTTCATTTTTTTTTATTTTTATGCAAAAAGTCCATAAGAGATTTCTAGTTAGCAATAAATTCAGATAATGTCTTTTCGCTAATCATAGAAGTTAATTTTATTTTTTAAAAAATAAAAAAAATCCTTGCTTGAAGCAAGCAATGCTGAGATGATATAATTAAACTCCTGAAACTCATTAAAAATTCACCCAGGAGAAACTTTAATTTAAGTCCACTTTTTACTAAATTTTGGGTACTTTTCTACCGTTGAAAATACTCTTAAGTATTGGACAATATAAACCAAAGAATTATGACAAAGCACTCTCTATTGCTTTTGTACAAACATTGCATTTTTAAACTAAATTATTTTAGATCATCCTGGTGTGTGATTGTAAAAGTGATTGCAAATGAATTTGGTAAACAATGCAAATCCGAAATTTTCTTAAACAACTTAATAGGGCACATAATCACAGCCAGAAACCAGCAGAGGTCTCAACAGTAGAACAGTAACACTCTATAGTTGTCAATGACTAGCAGAGTAAAATCCGCATGACTCTTTTACCTTTTACCTCAGGCATAAAGAAGGATCCTTCTTGTTAAGTCCTCGGGGCTACGACGTCACCCACAGACTTGCTGGCTGCTGGGCAATCCTGATTGGCTAAGACGCGAGCAGCCAAAAGAGCGGGAAAAATGCAAACCTGTCACTGGTTCTCCATTTGACAGCTCTCTTATTTAAGCAGCTGTCAATTGTTGCTCTTGCCCTCATGGGAGTTTAGCCTGTAAGCTGTTATTATTGTTAGCAAAAAAGGTTGTTTGTTAATTGCAGCCTGACTCGCCTCAGTTCCTACCCACCGAGTTCTCCCAACAGAGCACTTCTAATGGCTGCCAAGCTCAGGCATACTTTGTGAAGACCTCTGAAAATCTTTAGGTTTAAATAAGTACATAAGGAAGACAGTTTGTCTCTGGTAATCTGGATTAGTTACTGTATTTTGAATTTATCAAATTGCAGGCACAACATTATATATTCTTAATTACATGATTAAATTACCATGCGGTGATAATAAAATCATATTCTAGGGACTTTAATATTCCTATTGTGGTGATGTATTGTACTTAAATGGTGAAGTTCCATTTTTTTAATCCAGTTTGGTACTGTAAGGAAATATGCCCGTTTTCTATGTGAAACTACCTTAAGGAATACAGCAGTATTCCAAGGCCCCACATTTATTCAAATCTTTGAAAATAAAATAGAAAGGCATTGTTTCTGTGAGGAAACAGTAATTTCACATTTTGTTGGAAAATCCATAAATGCAGTGCAAGTGATAAGGTGTGTAAAAACACATTCTTCTTATTATGAAAGATAAGCCTTATTACTTATTACAGTCCTTACAAACCTTATTAAAAACCCCATCCATTTGCTTGAAAATATTCCCTGAAATTAGTAGGAATAAATGGGTATCTGATATATTATTTGTGATGAAATATTATATGAAGACATTTGACTGGTTGGCTTTCATCCAAGGACAATTTGGCAAGATATATTATTGTACTAATTCAAAGGACCAAAACCTGCCAGGGAATCAGCAATGAAGTGAATCCTTTTGCAACTATACTGTGTACCTTCACAGAAAATAAATATAAATTGATGGGTTCTATCAGCACAGCATAGAAGATAAAAACATTTTTAGACAAAAGACACAATATGTCTAATTCTTTTAAAATAATCTCTCTATACTTTTACAGATTTGCTGAGTAATTGGTTGCAGCATCTTGAAAATGCACGTTAAAGCATTCTCCAATTGAAGTAATAAAACATACACTGGAAGCATTACTGTAGAGACAGCCATCAAAGCAAGGTTACTTTGCCTGCTCATAAATGCAAACAAGTGGAAATGTTTAGCTGCTGGCTGAGCCTTCTAAGAGCTTGCTCACTCTAACATGCTTTGTGGAAAAACTCCACTTGAATGTATTGCAAAACCCTCCTAAGTAACAGCTGTGCTATTCGGATAGAAAATATGCCTGGACCAAGTTCTGAAGGTAGGGTTTTATTTGACAAAGTTTCAATCAACACCCCCCAAAGCAGATTAATGAACTGAAGCCAAATCACATATTAATACTGCAATTTGAATCAAGTAGCTGCAAAGCCCTTCTCAACACTGCAGATTCAATTGCTTTTATTACCATACATAAGGAAAAGGGAGACATTGATTGGTGTGAGTAATCATTAAACTCTCTGCCAGGCACAGAGTTTTTGGGGTGGCAAAGCTGACACTGCTTGGATTTCATTCACTTTTTCTGCTCTTAGCTTTAACTTTGTTCTTCCTTGTCCTAATGGAATGCTATAGTTCCATGCTGAACCTGTCAATGCAAGCGGGAATTCAGTTCAGCTCTCAGCATGCTAAATATGGGTTTAGGATTGATCCCGTTGTTAAATTCTGCACATTTGGGGTTCATTTAAATCACTGAACATGGAAGTGGAAGAGTAACAGCCACTTTCTTTGTGCTTGCCATTTTCCCCAGTCTATTTCTGATATTGTTCTCATAGATATATGAGAACCAGTTTCTGTTCTTTCTGCAAATCAACTCATTTCCAGCAAACCACAATCCTAAATCAACACAGTCTTGCTCACAAGAGACCTGACTCCCAACCAAAGGTAGAGATAATTTGGTACTTTCCCCCCCAAATCTAATCCATTTGAATCTTGAAGCAGAACTCAAATACAGTTACACCCTTTCCAATCCTGATCAAATCAAGGTTGATTTGCCCCAACCTCACTCACTTTGAGGCACTGGTTCCTCTATGGAAAACAGATTTTTGCTGTTGTTATAAATTATATGCTTTTACATTCAAATTCAGGGGTGATAGGGAAACCTTCCTGGATTCTATAGAAATATGGAAAACAATATTTAGTCCAATGGATGGAATTACACCCACCTTTATTTAAAAAAAAAGTAATAATATCCAGTTGTCTGTGTGTAAAGATTTATTTAAATAGCCAATTCAGATTTATGCCATTTGCTGACATTTTCAATCTTGTAACATCTTTCATTCCTTTTTTTCGGTATATACAATAACTCTACTTTTTGTAAAAACAATTTTATCTGGGTGTAATCATAAGAGATCACTTAGAAACAAATTTAGTTGTTTTTTTTTTAAAAAGAAAGTTTTGGCAGACACCCCTCCACCCAAAACATTTTCTGCCAAATCCTTGTGCAATGCCTTTCACTAATTTATAATGTAAAAACTATAATATGGTTTTTGTTAAGAAAAGAAAAATTGGGGAGGGGGAAGCTGCAAAATAGAAAAGGAGCCATTTTACACAAAGGAAACTCTATTCTGGTCAGCAGATGCTCTCTAAGGTCTCAATTGGTTTAATACTTGCCCCACAATTAAATTCAGGAGTCAGGTTTGAAAAGAGAAGCTAGAGGAGGTTAACAAGCCAGAAACATCTCGGGTGTGCCTACATTGTGCCTTATGCTGCCTCTGCCCCATATGTGAGCCAGTTGGACTCTACTCTGCTTAAGAAAATTCTTTCTAGGCTGGAAATGCAGCAACATGACAGGTGTTCAGTCCAGACTGCCAGATGCTGCTCTCTCTCCAATTGGACAGTTCCTTTGCTGTTGTGCCCTCCCAACTTTCTGTGCCAGAGAAGGATTGCCAATCATCTTCTCTTTCTTTAAAGAGTATAGGAGTTTTAAAATACATTTACATAATGAACCTCAGGAAATATGCATTCTTATCCCCAGACTAAGCTGATTTCCAGGCAGGTACGGGGAGCAGAGATATCACAGTCTCTCTCCTTACCGATGATCAGAAATAATCTCTTCAAAAGCCTAAAAAAATAAAAACACCTACACAAGCACAGAATTGTAGCCACAGGAAAATAAATGAATAGAGAAGAAAATTGGATTCGGAGAGAAGAGAACTGGCAGGAATAGCCAACACCCGTGAAGATCCATCTCAAAATCCAGATGGATCGCGACAGCCTGGGACAGCCTGGGACACTGGCCCTATCTAACAAAATAAAATTCAAGGTAGAGAAAAGTAAGGTTTTACACTTAGGCAAGAAAGAATAAACATACAGGTACAGATTAGGTGAAAGGTGGATCAATAGCAGTAACTCTGAAAGGGATCTTGGAATCCTAGTGGACCATCACTTTTAAATATCACTTTATGGGCGCGACTCATTGTGCCCATGTGACACCTCTCCTGCGCGAGCTGCACTGGCTCCCAGTGGTCTTCCGAGTGCGATTCAAGGTGTTGGTCACCACCTTTAAAGCGCTCCATGGCTTAGGACCCGGGGGTACCTTCAAGACCGACTTCTGCCACTAGTAACCTCCCAATGGCCAGTCCACTCCCACAGAGAGGGGCTCCTCAGGGTGCCATCGGCCAAGGTATGTCGGCTGGCGACACCTAGGGGGAGGGCCTTCTCTGTGGGAGCTCCTGCCCTGTGGAATGAACTGCCCCAAGAATTGTGCAAGATCTCCAACCTCCGTGTATTTCACTGTTCCCTCAAGATCCTGCTGTTCTGCCAGGCTGAGCTATCAATGTAAATGATTTTAAATTGGGTGTTTTAAATTTTTGGGTTTTAATTTGGGCCGAAATTATTTAATAATTTTAATTATTTTTAATTGATGTCTGTATATTTCTGTGTTTTTAATAGGCTGTACATCGCCCTGTACAGGAGAAGGGCGGTATAGAAATAAAATAATAATAATAATAATAATAATAATAATAATAATAATAATAATAATAAAATATGAGCCAGCAGTGTGCAGCAGCCGCCAAAAAAGCCAATGCAATCTTAGACTGTATTAAGAGAGGGATAGAATCAAGGTGATGTAATGTACTAGTACCACTTTATAAGTGGTACTAGGAATACTGCATCCAGTTTTGGTCACCAAATTATGTAAAAAATATTCAGATCCTGGAAAAAGTACAGAAAAGAGCAACAAAGAGGATTAGAGGATTAGGGGATAAAACATATAAAGAAAGGCTGCAGGAGTTGTGTAAATCTGGCAAGGCAAGAAACAATGGATGGAAAGTAATCAAGGAGAGAAGCAATCTAGAAGCAAGGAGAAATTTCTAACAGTGAGAACAATTAACCAGTGGAACAGCTTGCCTTCAGAGCATTTGTGGGTGTTCCATCACTGGAGGCTTTTAAGAAGAGACTGGACAGACACCTGCCTGAAATGGTATAGGGTCTTCTGCTTGAGCAGGAGGTTGGACTAGAAAACCTCCAAGGTCCCTTCCAACTCTGTTATTCTGTTATTCTGACTAAAGCAATTAGTTTATACAGGTAGTTCTTGGTTAACAATATTGAATTTCCATCACTACGCGCAACATCACACGACCACATTGCTTAGCAATGGCATTGCTAGAATTCACTGTTGCCATTGTTAAGTGAGGATGGTGTTTTATTAAGTGAGACTAATTGGTTTTCAAGCAGGCTGGCAGGGATGTAAGTGGATGCTGCTAGGTGGGGAGGAGTCCACAGGGGCATGCACGGTACATCACCAACATGTAGGGCTAGGGTTGGTTGCTGATAGGTAGGGAAGAGTACGAGCAACTAACTGGAGTAACTTGTGAGCTTCCCTGCCAGCTTTCCCACTGACAACTTGTGGGAAGCTTGCAGGGAAGGTTGCAAATGGTAATTATATGATTGTGGGACACTGCAACTTTCATATTACAAGTTGGTTGTCAAGCATCCAGATCACAATCACATAACTGCAGAGGAGCTAGAACTTCAAGGACAGGTGATAAGTACCATATATTAAGTGTTGTAGCTCCAAATGTTAATTGAACAAGTGGTTGGTAAACAAGGACTATCAGTAAGTATATATGATGCTGGCCATCACTAAAAGTAGGACAGAAGACAAACAGAATAACAGAGTTGGAAGGACCTTGAAGGTCTTCTAGTCCAGGCAGCGGCAGTGAACTCAATTATGTCTTTGTCAATTGTGGAATGCCTACTCAGTGAAATCCTATATAAGATTATTTGCAAGATAATTTTAATCTTGTTATACTTTGATGTCAGCATCGTCAGCGTCATACACTTCCTCTTTCTAAACAGTGATCCCAAAGTAACACTTTCTTCTACTTGTTTATGTTGCTTTCTGCTCTGCACCTCAGCTTTCTCAAGTTGCTTTCAAACGCAGTGCACATATAAGAAGGCCAACCAGTCGGTGGGCCAAGTAAGCACCGAGAAAGCTAATTACCAGTTTACTTTGGCCTTTCTAAACTCTTACTAATCAAGTCATTCTGAATTACCAATCTTGGGCATGGTTTGAATTAGCAGATCAGTAAAAATGGCTTGTGAAACCTTTCCTGGAACCTAAAAAGAAGGTCAAGACTGTGGGTGTGTTTGTATGACTCTGAATCACAGCTAGCCAAGTGTATATTAAACTCAAATATTGTGCAAACCCAATTCTTGGCTCAATGTGTTGGGTAATGCAAAAAAAAAAATTGCATTACTTGATAAAACCACAGTTAAATAATGTGAACAAAGCAAGCAAACTTCTTACAGTATAGCAATGAAGTACAACAACCTATGCAAATATTCCTTTTGGTGAAATATATAAATTTTAAAAGGAAACTGGACAGGCCTAGTCCCTTGCGTCATTCTTCTTTCAACATTTATTTTAGGCCTGTGCCATTTCTCGTTCCCTCATAACCCTCAAGTGTGTCTCGGTGAAACCTCTTCCTTCTTTTTGGCTGACCTACAGAACTGCCTGCCACTTTTCTTGGGGGAAAAGGAACAAAGGAAGCAACAGACCACAAGAAAAACTGAATCCCTGCTCCCCATTCTGGCATGTCCCCAATGGCCCCCTGCATTGGGAGGAAGAGAGCTCATCCAAATCCAGTGCACTCCTGCCAGCCCTGCCTCACTAGCCAGCATCTAATTCAGTCAAATATGGCTCTCCCCAAAACGACCAATACAGCCTAGCATACATTGCTAGCAGACTGGCGGTGGGGGGCTGGAATCTATTGCTGTTCTTGTTTGACTCCATTCTTTGAGACGATTTCCATTTGGTGTTGATTGGGAGCCAGAGATCTGTCCCTCGGCCTCTGCTTTGGGTAGGTGCTTACTCCACTTTTTCCATTCCTATTTTAACATTTACATGAAAGCATTGAGTGAGATCATACATCACCACAGGGTGAGCTATTATCAGTATGCCGATAATATTCAGTTGTACATCTTTGCCTGTGGTGAGTTAAGTGATGCCATGACGACCCTTTCATGGTGCCTGGAGGTTGTTGATGTGAACTAAACAACAACTTATGAACCTGCTGCCTGATGGGGAACAACAGGTTAAAACCGAACCCTGGAAGGCCAAGTGACTGGGAATCCTTGGTTTTTCCAGAACTGTTGTGGAGGTTGTGGGGATTCTCCAGAAACTGCACTGCTCCAGACAAACCCGGTGCATGATTTGGGGGCTTTCCTAGACTTGTGACTCCAGATTGAAGACCAAGCAGCAGTCATGGTCAGGAAGGCCTTTGCACAATTGTGTTTTCTGCACAAGTTACACCCTGGACCAACAGGCCCTTGTCACAGTCACCCACCCCATGGTCCCATTTGGACTATTATAATGTGTTTTACATGGGTTGCCCTTGAACAGCATCCAAAAGCTACAGTTGGCTCAAAATACAGCAGCCTACATGGTTTTGTGCAAGTCCAAATTTGCCTATGCAACCTCTTTTATAAGAGCTGCACTGGTTGCTGATTTGCTTCTGGGTGCAATTCAAGGTGCTGGTTACCACCTTTAAAGCCCCTACAGGCAGTGGTGGGATTCAGCCAGTTCGCACCACTTCGGGAGATCCGGTTGTTAACTTTCTGAGCAGTTTGGCAAACTGGTTGTTGGAAGAAATCATTAGGGCAAAGAACCAGTTCTTAAATTACTTGAATCCCACCACTGCCTACAGGGCAACCTACCTTTCTCTGATTACATCTACCCAGCCCACAGAGCAGGAGGACAGGGCATATTGCAAGTCCCAAAGAAGAACATCTGGAGGGATCTAGGAACAAGAACTTTTCTCTGGTGGCTCCCTCCCTTTGGAATATCATTCTCCCAAAGATATCTCACCTTGTTGCTTTTCTGCAAGATCTTGAAGATGTGTTTTTCTCATCAGGTTTGGGAGCCCCATTCAGAATTGAACATGTGGCTTGTTTGATTCTGTTGCCATTGCCACAAGGTGGGGGAGGGGGGATTTAAACTGTGAATATTTAATTGTAGATTTTTAATGTTATATGCCACCCAGAACCACTTTGTGTGAATTCGGCAGCTATATAAAATTTGTTTAATAAAATAAATCTTTATCTTAGTTTATATTATTATCATCCAATGTTTATTCAGATTTGCTCACTTACTATTTTTGGCCTAGTTCTTTTGGCCGCTTTTATGTTCTGCCAGTTTTACCACTGCTGACTTTAAAGGTCCTTTATTGTTTACTTCAAGTGCATCTCTTCTTTTCCTCAGTATTCTTCTGACTAATCTTCACCAAGTCCTTTCTGGCAATTTATATATTTTCGATTGATTCTGTATCTATCGTAGTACTCACTGTACTATAGAGACAATTTTCTTTTTTCTCATAGAAGCTGAGCTTCATGAATTCTGATAGCTTTGTTCTCTGAATAACTGGATATTTATGGATATCCCCACTCTCATCCTCCCAGTTTCCCCAGTCGTCATCAAAATCTTTGATTTAGCTATGTTATTCATTAGAATACACACACTAAAATGAAAGGTATGCTTTATACAGAATTCTGTATTGACTAACATTCAAAAGAATGACAAACATGAAAAAGAAGATCTGTTCTATTGCTTGCAATTCTATATCCTTAAGAAAGTAATAAGAAAAAAACCCGTTCAAAGTATTACATTGCATTGTATTATATTATATAATATTATTATATATGAGATACAAACAGGACCTACCTTAGATAAAATGTTATTAAATTCATCATCCCAAGGCTTCCCTTTATATACATTGGTGCAAGGAGCCATTCGGAAAGCAGATCTTCTCCTGCCTGCCACCTCTTCCACTAGAATCTGATGTCGTGTTCAGGCTGCTTATATATCTGGACTCCCACCCACTGCAGGCACTTGGCATCATATCCTACTTGACAACCATGGTAGCATGATTGGCCACTATCCTTTTAATTCTCTCACACTTTAATTCTTTTTCACTTCATCTTCCTAGCCAGATTAATATTATCCTTTGGAGAAATCCTCAAGATGAAAAAAAGTGCCATATTTGTCATCATTAATTCAAGGCTAGTCCAAGATATTGAAGCATGGTGCTCACCACTATCTATGTCAAATTGTGTTCTATCTACCTGGGGTCAACTAAAAGATCTTACACCCGAGTCAGAAAATCCCACAAATGTAAAATCTCTCTCATTCTGACAGTCTAGTTGTCATCATCTTATTTTAAAGACAACAAATCACTGCCAGGTGTTTTCACCCACTTCACTTTGCCAGATGGTAGTCTGGTAAAATCTTTTGAATTTTTGTGTTACATTTATTGGCGATCACAAGCAATCAACAGCAAAGTTAAATTCTACAACTGACTTGTGGGTAAAGCATAAAAGCTTCAAGAAGAGCAGTTAAGTTCACAATGTGCTGAAAGAGAATCAGAAATGTACTTTGCAAATCAAGCTGACAATTGGGATTGATTGGCCACGTAAAGTACAAAACTGTTGGGTGTTGTGAATGATAACCATTAAAACAATGTAAGACAGTTGTTTGGACTATGAAGGGGAAGCAAGGTTTTAATTATATTATTATGATAATCATTATTATTATATTTGAATGGCATAGAAAAGGAGATTCCAACATAAGCTAACTGGCTTTGGCCTAGTTTAGGGAAATGTGACAGCTCTAACAGTCTACAGACACTTAGAGAATCCTTAGGGTGAATAGAAGAGGATTCTTTAAGAATCTGAGAAGTAAAATGGGACTTTAACATTATTAAATTAAATTATTAATTGAATAAATTATTAAACCATGTAGAAAGTGAAACAGCCAATGAGGATTTCCAGTGAAGACTGCAAACTCTCAGAGATAGCTGTGTGTCTCCTATGTCACAACGCTGAAAAGTATTGAGTTATAGATGCTGCTCACAGTTCTCACCTCACCATTTCCCCATATCCTCTGTTTTCAGACTGGCTTTCTACTTCAGCTTCCTTTGAAGCTTATGAACCCGCTGCCTGAAACAGAATGGTCCAGGCCGAGTGAAGATCACCAGGTATATATACAGCTATGTCCTACATGACAATCTTCTTTTTTTATGCAATTCGAGGCAGGAAGAATAAATAGGTGGCTTGCTAAGCCTCTAATGAATGGCTATACATGGTGCTAGGCTATGATTAGATCAGGTGGGTCACAGGCTGGATCTAGAAATAGACTTATCATTTCAGGTCCATGGCATTTGCCTGTACCTTTGAACATAAAAAGTGCCAGATAATTTAGCTGGATTTTCTCAGATCAAGATACTGATTCCAAGCATAACTGCCTGGGTCTGCTTGTTACCACTGTGAGAAACCATGAATTTGATGTGGAAGAGATGGAAGAAACCCAGAAAGAAATGAATAAATTAATATTGCTTTCAGACCATTTTGCATCAAAGTCAGCAGAATATTGTGGCATCTTATAAATGTTTTATTCTACACACTTTTTTGGATCACTTTTTATTTCATGAGCTAGACGGAGTATACCGGGAGCACTGAGAGCAAAAAGGAACCAATGACATCACACTTCTAATAGCATGCTGAAATTGTGGAATGACATCATGCTATGCATGAAACTATCATGACTATACTCCCATAGATTGAACATTATGGCTGCCCATCTCAGTCAATGACTCTGGGTGGCTTACAATAGAATAGAAATAGAAAATAGAAATCAAAAACAATAGAATGAGTGGAAACATTAAAAAAACATCCAACTCAAGTTACACAACAGCAAGATATTTGGCCTGTTAGCAATATAATCAGAAAAACGTGGAATATTCAGCACCCCAAGCTCAGAATCATAGCCAGATTTTTAAAGTCTTATGAAAAGCTAATAGGGTTGGGCCCATTCTGATCCCCAAAGAGAGGGTGTCCCAGAGAAAAGGGGTCACTGCAGAAAAAGGTCATCTTTGATTCAAGAGCTAAGATTCTTTGTCTGATGGGATCTTCATCAGGCCCATTTTGCTTGACATAATTGAATGGTAGAGACTCTTGGAAAAAAGTGATTGCTCAAGTATTCTGGTCCCAAGCCATGTAAGGCTTATTTATTAATATCACGTGAAGTGTTAATACCACTTTATAATGCCTTGGTAAGGCCACACTTGGAATACTGCATTCAGTTTTGGTCGCCATGGTGTAAAAAGGATGTGGAGACTCTAGAAAGAGTGCAGAGAAGAGCAACAAAGATGATTAGGGGGCTGGAGGCTAAAATATATGAAGAACGGTTGCAGGAACCGGGTTTGTCTAGTTTAATGAAAAGAAGGACCAGGGGAGACATGATAGCAGTGTTCCAATATCTCAGGGGCTGCCTCAAAGAAGACGGAGTCAAACTATTCTCCAAAGCACCTGAGGATAGGACAAGAAGCAATGGGTGGAAACTAATCAAGGAGAGAAGCAATTTGGAACTAAGGAGAAATTTCCTGACAGTTCGAACAATTAACCAGTGGAACAACTTGCCTCCAGAAGTTGTGAATTCTCCAACACTGGAAGTTTTTAGGAAGAGATTGGACAACCATTTGTTTGAAATGGTATAGGGTTTCCTGTGAGCAGGGGGTTGGACTAGAAGACCTCCAAGGTCCCTTCCAACTCTGTTATTCTATTCTATTCTATTCTATTCTATTCTATTCTATTCTATTCTATTCTATTCTATTCTATTCTATTCTCGGTGTGTTTCTCGATTCAAGGTGCTGGTGGTTACTTATAAAGAAGGGGTATCAAACTCACGTTGTCACAGAGGTGTCACGTGTCGTATTGGGACTTTTTCCCCCCTTCGCTAAACTGGGTGTGAGTGTGGCCAGTGTGTGATGCATCCGGCTCCTGGGCTGGGAGTTTGACAGCCTTGCTATAAAGCCTTATATAGGTAACCACCAGCACCTTGAATTGAACCCAGAAACACACCAATAATGTTAATACTGTCTTTAAGTATGTTGTACAACTATATGAATTGCATCAAGAAGCCTTTCAGATAATTTGTTTCCTCCCAGGAATGTTCAGAAGACATCCATGCCTTGCCAAAGCTTCTCCTAGGAGATCAGGATCCATGACAACGATTAAGAACAGGGTATCAGAAAAATTAGTGGGTGGCTAATAAAGAGGCAGAGGACTCTCCTTGAGCTTCTTCTTTAGATCAGATGAACAATTTGGATGAACAATTCTGCACTGAGTAGTGTGTGTAGTGAGGGTAGAGCAGGGCAAGCAGGCAAATGTGGCTATAATTCAAAACCTAAAAATAAGGGGCTAAGGAAAAATATTTGAATATTGAGACATTATATAAATAGCTTTTGTTCACTATGTTAAAAACCCCTTAGCTTTGTAAATAAAGTTAAGGCTAAAATTTTCAGCTACCAGATCTGAGTTGCCAAACATGTTCTGTTGATAACTTGAGGATTTTTGCAGGCCAGATCTGGTAACCCTATTAAAGCCAAAGATAAAGGTGAACGGGAAGATTCATCCCAGCAGCCTTCCTCAAATGCTATCTGCCTGGACCATTAAAATAGAAAACTGTGAGTTTGATTGTTGTTTTAGTTCTTGGACTGTTCACAAGAAACTGCCTACCAGACAGTCAGGCAATAGTGTCAGGACATAGTTGTCAGACTTCACTGCAGAACTAGTGAGCTGTCTGTTTTCTGCTGGCATGAAGGAACCAATCTAAAGAAACATAAACACAGCAACAACATGCCTTTCATGGGCACCAATATCTATTGAAAGTATTCCCCTACCCCATGATGGCGAACTTATGGCACATGTGCCACAGGTGGCACCCGGAGCCATGTCACTGGCACACGCGGCTGTGCCCATTCCTCTTCTGGGTTTCCGGCGCACGCATGCGCAGTGGCCAGCTAGTCTCAGCAGGCCTTCATGCATGCGGCTGTGCCAGAAACCGGAAGTTTATTTCCCGGCACACGTTGGAGGCTATTCGCGCCAGCAAAGCAGCGCTGCCTCTTTGAGGCAGCGACAGCTCCTCCTCCTCCTGCCAGCCTCGCTATAAACCTCGGGGTTTGCTTTAAGGGGGGGAGAAAGGTTCTGTGGGGGTAATGTCCATGGTGCCAGCGGCTGCAGCCATGCTCCAGCGAACTCCCATTGGAGCGCCGATCAGCTGTGTGCATGGCATCAGCCAGCGTAAGAGAAGCAAGATGCCAGATGCTCAGCCCTGCAGCCCTGCAGAGCTGGTTGGGCGGTTTCCAGCATGCTGGTGGGGCCCAGGGCTTGCCTACATAACTTAATATAACTACATAACTGTTTGCTGGTTCTAACGGCCTTCCCCTGCTACCTCTTTGCAGAGGCAGTGGTGCCAGCAAAGTTATGTAGGCAAGCCCTGTGCCCTGCCAGCGCAGGCCATGCCGGAAATCACCTGACCAGCTCCGTGGGGCTGCAGAGCTGAGTGTCTGGCATTCTGCTTCTCTTGCACTGGCCGCCATCATGCTCACAGCTGATCTGGGCACTCCAACGGGGCTTCTCCAGAGTGTGGCTGTAGTCACTGGCACCATGGACATTCCCACCCAGGACCTTTCTCTCCCCCTCCCCCTAAGGCAAACTCCGAGGTTTACAGCAAGGCTGGCAGGAGGAGGAGAAGCCACTGCCTCTTAGCCGGCACGAACAGCCTGCCGCCATAGCCTACCACCACCCTCTCTGCCCTGCAGCTGCTCCTGCCACTGCCAAGGAAACAGCAGCACAACAACTGCTGTTGCCGGGGCTGAGGGGGTGGTGGTGGCAAGGATGGGTGGGCCGGGACTTCCCTGTCTCTCCACCCAAATGGGCTTCTTGCATAGCCCCAGGCCTCCAGTGGGGAGGGAAGGAAGTTTCTTCTTTAAAAGAGGAGGGGGTGAGTTCTCTTCTAAGCAGCCTCGCCTCCCCCTTTTCCTCCTCCTTTAAAAGAGGAGGAAAAGTGCGCCACCAAGAGCAACTTTCCAAGCCAGGGGAGACATCCTGCCTGGGGGGAGGGTGATGTGTGTGTGGGGGTGTTGCCCAGGCAGGGAGTTACTGGTGCAGATCTGTCTTGGCCGCTGGTGCTTTGGCTTTGCTGGATACCTCTGGAAAGCTTGTGAGAGGAGGAGCATGCGCGGCTCTGGCCCCATCGCCCAACCAGGAACTTTTCTGGATTTTGGGTGTGCTGGCAGGTGGACGGAGGGGTGTCTGTCACTGGGGAGCTTCAGGGATGAGATGGGCTTGTGGAAGAGGGGTGAGGGCCAGGACCCCTCCTTTCCCCTTGCCCTCCCAGGAAGCCCTCCTCCTGAGTGCAGCATTCTGCCCCCTTGCCAAGGGAGATGGCACTGGCATTGGGATGTTCTGGTCCAAAAGGGCCGGGGGAGAGGAGATGAGCTTGGGTCCTCACTTCAACTGGGGAGGGGGTGGTGTTTGAAGGGGAGTCAGGCAGGACTTGCTTCAGGATCAATCCCAAAGGTAGCAGTAAGAGGCACGCCGGCTGGGAATGATCATGCTCCCTTGGAAGAAGTGGTGGGAGGGGGTTGCACCAACTTTTGCCAGTGTGAACAGCCTCACACTCCAGGCAGTGTCCAGCATGGCTGGCTGGCTGGATGCTGCACAGAGTGCGAGACTGGCAGGAGGAGCCTCCACAGCAGACCATTGGTGCCGGCAAAGTTTGATGCAGGAGGCTTCGAGGTCCAAAATGGGGCACGGTGGGGCACATGCATGGGGGAGCGCAGGGGAGGATCAGGGACACACATTGCATTATGGGTGCCGGCACGCACGCACGCTGTCGCGCATGTGCACATACACTTTTGGCATGCAAGGACAAAAAGGTTTGCCATCACTGCCCTACCCACATATTTTTTTCCAAGACAATTCTGGCATCCATTTACGATCATCTCACCCTAAAGATTATTTCACAAAACCCAAACAACAGAAATAAAGAAATGAAACTTATTTCCCCTCCCAATTTTTTTCTCCTGCAATAATAGCCAGTAACATTTCTTTTTCATACCACACATAAAAAAGATGACAAAAGGGAGCAGATAGGAAAAATTTCTCATATATGTCTCTAAGAATGTACATATGTGGGAAACAATAAATCAATTACAGAAAACTTATGCACATAGGCTTCAAAGGTTTGTGGGAGGAGAGTCTATCATTGCCCAAAATCCTACATCTTTTTAGCCATTTCAACCATTTCATGAAGGAAACTGTACTTCATAAAAGCAAATGCCTTTTAATAAAACCCGATAAATGCTATCATTCCTTCTAATTTAGAGCTTCCAAAGTGATTACTGTGTATCTTCTGGGTTACTATTATATTTCATGTGGCAGGTTTGCGATCAGAAAAGCAAATAAATAAAAATGTACTGGTGTAACTGGGTAGGGGTTTTTTATATTAAATTGATTGAAAATATACAAAATTGGGTGACTGATTCAGGGCATATTCATTTCAAAGGGAAAAATTGTGGTAAGTCTGCCCTCTCCTGGACCTTCAAGATAGTGGCAAGGACTTAATTCTGTCACTTGCATTTGGTGAATAAAATTTTTGGATTTCAGAGAATTGTTCCTACATTTCTTTTAATTATAAAGCGATTACAACTTAATTTTAAGTAACCTGTAACTGCCGTAAGATAATTGCTGGCTATATAATGTTGGGAATTCTAATGGACTAAATAATGTATTTTCTTCTTATGACAAGTAAACATGAATGTAAATGAATACAGTAACAATGAATGGATAATATTTTTATTTAATACAGCATCTGGATTTCTTTGCTTTCTTTATAGGAAACATAGCTTAAACAGAAATTCATCTTGCATCAGTCTTCATCAGTCAACATGTTTGTTTTGCATCCATATTTCTAAATCCTCAGTCTTGCCTTCTTTATCGCTGCTCTTTAATATGTAAGTCTATTTGTTCATTATCCCTTGGAGTATGAACCCAACATTGATAATATCCAATCTCATTGTTTATTGCAATAAGATTTAAATAAAAAACAGATGCCCTTCCAAAGTAGGAATTTCTTCTACTTACCATAATTCCACATATATTTTCAGGGCTTCTTCTGATACCAGAAATAACAGGAAAGAAACTTGTAAAACAGTATCTATTTTTTTAATCTTCTCTTGATGAGGACCTGTACAGTTAGAACTGCTGTTTTCATTCTCTGGTTCTCTGCTAAGCTTCCTGATAGAGGTAAAGGATGGTGAAATAGACAATAGGCAAGCTACACACTTATTTTAACCACATGCGTCAGGTCTAAAGTATTATTATTCCACCCCACCCCCCTGAATTCTTCTGTAGAACTTGGGAATCTGCAACCACTTCTGAGACCACATACTTAATGTCTCACATTTCTGTAGGTAAATATCTTCATGCTGGATATCAGAAGAATCTTTATTATCACTTAATAAAAAGAGGAGTGACAAACACTAAACGTGAGGTCCATTTTATAGAAAGGTTGTTCTTCAACCAGCAATGACATATCACTACTTCCCCTTCAATTTAAAACATAAAATGACAATAAATACTCCTTTGCACAATAACATACTGAAAAGTATTAAAATTATGATAACAATATAACAACAAACTATCCTAGGAGCTAAATTATGATCTACACATTTTCTTTTTTTCAGCCACAGTTAAATCTGGTGTGTTATAAGCCAAAATGTTATCAGTTTGAAATTGGAAATCCCACAATATTTTAACTACTTTTCAACTATATGAAAATTATTCCTGCCAATTGAAACGGAGATAAAAAAAGAAATGATTTTACAATTTTAGACTATCTGCTAGTGTCCTTTTATTTAAATAAACATTTACAATTATTTAACAATTAACACAAAGACAGGAATTTTGGAATAGGGAGCCTGGCCAGCACCAATGGAGACAATGTGCATACAGTTGAGTACCCTGTAACATTTGAGAGCCCAGATTTTATTTTCTTTATATAGCTTTTCTTTTACTGACATTTTCCATTACATTCTTTCTTAATATGAGACAAAATGAAATTCAGGAATTCTTCAGATACTAATCCAATTTGCTTTACTCTTAAATTGCTGATAAATTAAGACTGAAGTCCAGTTCAAAAAAAGATAGTCTTTATTTGTAAGCTTTATACCGTGACACAAAAGCCAACAGAGCTATTTCAGACACTATTCCAACCTTATCCTTCAGCAAGATATTTGAACTGTTTAAATTGCAAAACGCTGTTCTTTTGTCCTTAAGGTTTGCATCTTCCAAGCATATTATGTGTTTTAGTATACAAAGACATTGCCTACCAAGTTTAAATCAAGTTGTGGCAGCACCTTTTGATGGAGAATGCCTTTGAAGTAAAATACATTTTAGTTTCAATCCAGGTTTATTTTCTGGAATATCTAGAAAAGTTTTTCTTTTCCAACCCTACCATTTTGTTAGATCTGAGCCATTAATATTTTAAAAAATTTAATAGCCCTAGGACATATGATTTATTTTAGGAATTGAATGGTAAGAAATAGAAAATTGGAAACTGAAAACTGAAAAATCCAACAATTATATTTAATACATATATAAGGAATAATCTCTTACTGTTAGAGCTAAAAATGATATAGTAATGGATAGCTACATTGCACAAAACAATTCTAGATTGAGAGCTGATTGTTTGCCATTTTTTTATCTTTTATGTGAAAATTGCACATAGCTATTGGCACATTAGAGCATAAGAAAAATGCCCTTGAAACAGAGATATTACATTTTTAATTAAAGAATTAATCACATCTAAGTTCTCTCCAGTTTAATATTTTTCTTATAAATAAACCCTTGCCTTAATATTAAACCTGTCTTTTAAAAATCTGAATATTGTCACAGTTTACACACTGGTAAATTGCAACTTTTAAGTCTGTTGGGAAATTGATGTACTCCAATAATATTTTCCTTCATAAAAGCAGAACCTCTAAATCTCATGAAGCTGGAAATAAGGGGAGTTGACACGATTATAAAATATAATATTTCACCATTGTTGTTCTAAATCACTAGAAAACACAGCTACATTATTTTAAAATACAAGTTAATGAAATGTGGGCTACGCATGCTAAGTTTTCAACAATGCAAAAGTCCAGCTTAAGCATATTTTTCCTATTCCTTTCCTATCATAAAAAAGATACCTTTTCAACAAGTATACAAAGATTGGTTCAATTAATTTCAGATGAAGAATACTCTTCCTTGTTGATGAATTGAAACCTTTTCTCATTCAGAATGTACATATGTTATATCTGGGTTCTCTCATCCAGTCCTTGAAGACATTTTGGTAAAAATAAAACCTTTAATTTATATGTTTACGCAATGCTTATAGGTATATGTATTTGTTATATATTACTCACATATAACAAATATTGTAGTTAGAATAGCCAGTATTGAACCAACAACAGGTATGACAAATCCCATTTCATGATACAGGTCTCCAGACATATTCATTCAATCTTCAATCTTCACTGATTCACTCCTATTCAAAATTATTCCTGTTCTGTATTATAGTTCCATTATCAGCAATGTGATAAATACCTTGGAGGTTTGTCCAATCAGTCCAGGATTGTGATGAGTATACTCTGAGTATCTCCTTATACCATCTTTGCCATTGAAAAAGTGGTATCAGTTTCTTGTTTATAGCCCCTACCCATAATTAGTAATCCTGGCTACTTGGCTAAGTGAATATTTGGCAGATTATGCTGTCTTGATTGTATGTCAACATTTATGAGCAGTGTGGGGGCCTAGTAATGAAGATGTTTGCCTCCCACTCAAAAGTTTGAGAGTTCAATCCTATTGTAGCAGCAGATGTTTCCCTCTCACGGCGCAAAGAGAAAATCTCTACTGCATGTAGGCATCAGGAAGGGCATCCGGCCAGTAAACATTCAGCTCCATTCAGTCATCCCGACCCTACCCTGAATAAAGGGTTTACAGGGTCATAAAAAGAAAGAAAATGTATGTCAACATATATAAGTTGAGATAGTGAAAGATGGCTGCTTCTTCTGAGCAGTAGAGTTCTCACAAGGATTGTTCCGTAAGCTTGGATGTTGAGCCAATGCATCACAATGTAAATGCTTGGCTTTTATTTTTTTTTTAAGTTTGATGGAAAATCTGACATGACCTTCCAAGCTTAACATCTATTCATCAGTAGTGAGTATATAGAAACTGTAGTTTGATTCTCCTCCTTTATGTACAGCAAATGTTTACTGGATGCAGGTAGGAAAACAGAAGAAGAATAACCAGATTCCACTTTTCAAGATAACATGATTATGTTCATCAAGGGTTATTCACTGTTTTCATCTTTGTCTGAAGATGCAGGGCTATCCCGAGGAGGCAGCAAGTCATAGTGGCAAGGGATGTGGCTGTTTTTTGGTAAATCATAAAGATCTTGGCTGATGGGTCCATTATTACTTAAATTGCCTTGGACAACACTAACTGTTGGTTCTGCAATTGAAAAAAAGTATGCGTTATTACTCTGTTACTGTAAGCGAGAAAGAATCCTAAAATTTAATCAAAATTAATGAATTCATTCATTTAGGACCTTCCATGATTTAAACAGGACTCTCAAAGGGAGGAAGCTGCTAATAGCAAGTAGCTTTGCCAGAAAAGGAGACATCCCCATTTGCTTGCCACCCAAAGGAGGTAGCACAACTTCCCTTAATTGCCTCAATCAATGGTAAATATGAGGCCAATGTCACCCAGAGACTTCCTGTGTTTCACAGTTGTTATGGTGCAAGACAATGGCCAATTCAGGAAAGTGTGAGGGGATATATACATTATCTAACATTGCCCCCCCCCCGATAAAGGTGGGATAAAAATCTAATCAACCAATCAATCATAGAAAAGGTGTTTTATTTCCAGGAGTATGTGTGCTGAAAAATCTTTGGGTCATATTGGTAATGAAACTCATAAAACTTAAATCTTTGGGGAAAATCTAATTTAAAAATAGGTAATAAAATGTTCTATTCAGGGGTGAGTTCTACTTACCTTTACTACTGGTTCACAATGGGGCCACGGGCTTCTGTGCAGAAGCTTCCTGATGACATCCAGGTCAGTGGGTGGAGCCTCCTGCCGGTTTTACTACCGGTTCTTGCGAACCGGTCCGAACCAGGGGCAACCCATCATTGGTTCTATTGGAAACCTGGAGTAGAAGCTTTTGTGACTTTAAACTATTTATTATATAATGGTTGTTTTTAGGATTTAGCCTGACTTCAAATTAAATTTGGTCTTCCAGTTCACAACAGCGGTGGTATATTTCAACTTAAGTATGTCCTAATGGATCCATGTACACCAGATGCTTTGGCTGCTTCAAAAGCATCTGAAATACTCAATTATTTGAAGGAATCCGTGGAAGAAGTAAAATATCTCTATTTAAAGTTTAAGTATATTTTTAAAATGGAACTTCTGAGATATTCAAAACAAGGACTCAAGAATAAAAATCTTTGCTAATGCCCTGTCAAGGGCTTCATGTCCTTACAAACTTTAAAATGTATCAATGTATTTGATATTGATTCATCAAAAACTTGTATTATGACCATATTGGACTCCCCAAAGAAGGTGCTTGAAAGGATAATCAACTTTCTTTGTTGGAGGTATAAAACAATTTGAGGAATCATTGATTCATATTGTGGGGTTATATGATCATCTGGTATCTTTTTGGAATAATATTTTAATGTATATAAAAAGTGGAATGGTATTTTAATATACATAAAGTACATTAATGTACATGTCATTATTTAAAATGGCTACACAATGTGTTATAAAATAAAATAATGAAATAAAATAAAATAATAAGATAAGATAATAAAATAATAAAACAATAAAAGCAGATTTATGGAAAAATCTTAATATGTTAATGTGATGTTGAAATCAATATGAAAGCTTTGGAATTATCTAGGATATTTGACTCTCCAACTTTGAATGAAAGTATTCAATGATGGTGCAGCAGCAACTCTCACTACTTATTCATTCTCATGGTCCTGAAATTCCTCTTTATTTAGAATTTGGATTTCCTTTGCTAAAACTGCCATCCATTGGTTCTTGTCCTATGCTTGAACACTATAGAGTTGCTGCATTTGTTTCCACAAAAGTCTTTCTGCTGGGCATCTTCGTCTTTCATTACCCTGGAGCAGTAGTGGGTTCCACTTACCTTCGCTAGTGGTTTGGAACAGTGAGCGTGCAGTGTGCGCGCTCACTTCGCTCATGTGCCGCGCTTCTGTGCATGCGCAGAGCATCCATGATGACCGCTGCCACTACCAGTTCGCCTGAACTGGGGTGAACCGGTAAAAACCCCCACTGCCCTGGAGCTTCCAGATAGACTGTCCTATCTCCTTCTTGGCCCTATCTTATTTACCATGAACACAGACTTTCCAGGGTAACTGATCCCACTTTCTGCCTCAAGCTGTTTAATGTCCATCCGTGACAGCCAAACAAGATAAATGAAGCTTAGGCTCCAATCTTAAACTTAATTCAAAACCAACTTCAGTGCTTTCCCATTAATAATAACTGGAAAGCACAACATATCACCTGTTGTTTTCCCGTGTCACTTATATGTTTATTTAATCTATTTTACCCTGCTTTCCATGACAAGAAATCTGAAGTTGAGCTGAATTTTCAGGAATTGTAGTTGAATTACATAACAGGATGACACATGCCAAATTGAACACAAACTTTTTTTAAAGAGCTGCCAATAACATTTTCATTTCTTCGCAAAATTGGAAATAATTTTGGCCATAGTTGCCTCTTATGAGAAATAAGTCCTGCCAAGTTTTCAGATGATAACATCCAACAATTTTATACTGTAATTCAGAAAATACCAAATAACCGAAATGAAATTGTGAAAAGGTTCTTCACTTTCACAGTATTTTTATTTCATAAATGAATGTTTATTGGCATAATAAATTTAATTTTCTTCATTTTGAGCTCACTAGCAATTTTTTAATCAGTTATATGAAAAAGCTTTAACGTTGTAGCTTTTCAACTAATGAATTAGTCCTCATGTAGCACTTAAATAATTTCTGCTTAAAATAATGTTTTTCCCCTTTTCCCATAGTAATTTATCATGACAACACAAGATAGAAGGGAGCCTCCTAGGAAACCATCCTAATGCCTTCTAATTTAAGATTTTTTTTAATCAAGCTGTTCATTACCAGTATGTATGTATGTATGTATGTATGTATGTATGTATGTATGTATGTATTTTGTATTTAAATAGAAGGTAGAGTCACAGAAACTGACAGACTGATGATGTGGAAGCAAAATCGAGAAAAACAGAACAAAGGTTACTGTCACATAAGTGGTAAATTTCTAAAATTGGCACTTACCAACTTCGTATACATTTTTGTTAGACGAAACAGAGTTATTAATTTCTGCATAGGCAGAATCCCTGTGTGCTGGTGATTTCATTTCAACATATCCACATTCTGAATTTTTTGGCATAAGCGCTGGTGGATCTTTAATAGTAGCATATGGATTTTCAGAACTACTTAAGGAGCAGTTACTTAAATTATATTCAGAATTCTTTATTAGGTCTAAGAAAACACAAAAATTATAATTTAACAGTACTATAGAATGACAACGAATAACACATTAGAATTATTCTTTGAAATGTTTTGGTTATTTGTCAAGTTTCTATTTCTAGTGCAACATATACAGCAATAACAGTGAAACAAATCGGCAAATTAGTTCATGCTAAGCCAATGATTTCTTCTGCATTGTTTCAACTATTCACAGTGAATTTAATGAAAATGAAAGTCCTTGGAATAGTAGCCAATTACGAATTTGATATAAATCGGTGTCATGATGAGGCTGTAGACAGAGCCAACATTGTTTTAGGCTGTATCTACATAAACATAGTTTCTGAATCATGGGGATTAGTATTTCCACTTCAGTATTGCAATGAATTCTGGGCACATTTCTAACATTCAGATAAAACTGAAGAAGTTCAGAGAATAAGGAAGAAAAACTAAACCTTAGAAAGGGAGATTGAAGGAGCTCAGAATGTTTAGCCTCAGTGTAGGTTATGGGGTATTGAAGATTCATATTTTTTTGCTGGTGAAACCAAAAAATGTAACCAAAGAGATGATGGGCTAACATTCATTGGGAGCAGAGGTGGTGCAGCTGTATATGGAAATAGTTTAATAAGGATTTCTTGACTGAGCAGAGGGTAGTCCTAATAACCAAAAAGTTTCTAACTCTGTTAAATAAAATGATGGGTGGAAAGATGCTCAAAGGGCCTAAGGGAAAAACCTATTTTTGTATTCTTTTCCTTTAAGTTCAGGAGTAATGCAACATATTAAAAAAACTTTACATAGTATCAGAACATACAGACAGTCCTCGACTTACAGCCACAATTAAGCCCAAAATTCCTATTGCTAAGCAAGATAGTTGAGATAATGAGTTCTGCCCCATTTTACGATCTTTCTTGCCACAGCTGTTAAGTGAATCACTGCAGTTGTTAATATGAGTCAGTTGCAAGTGTCCAAATTTTGATCACATGACCATGGGGATGCTGCAACTGTCATAAGTGTGAAAAAGATTCATAAGTTACTTTTTTCAATGTTGTAAACTTTGAATGGTCACTAAATGAAAGATTGTAAGTTGAGGGCTACCTATGTTTCTGAGGTTCACGAATTAACATATTCTCAGTATTACTTTATAGTTCCTACATATTTTTATGGGTTCTATCCAGAATAGGATCAGGTCCAGGATTGTCCAACTTCAAGAAATCTGCCATATGCTGATGCATTTTCTTTTGGGGGAAATTTCATACTCACCTTTCAAGGATTTCCCCAAACAGCTTCTGTCAGCTCCAAAAACTCCTGTAAATAATGGATAAGAAGAAAATCTAAATATATTAGTAGTCTCTTCTGCTGGGAATAGTTATATTTATTGCACTAATTGTTCCTAATTTCTAAAATCTACAGTATCAGGTTCAGAACTGTCTACTTTTATGTTCCTACCTAATTCATTGTGGTAACCTCCATGCTTCCAATCAGCTGGCAATGTCCCTGTGTAATCCATGATGGGGGCTCGCTTCTGAGGATCCATATTTTTAAGATTCACAAACAATTGGTTCTTGTTTGACTGTTTCAAATTAAAAGAAAGGTAAATAATAATATATTTCATTGTATAGAAGCAGTAGCAGAAATCAAATAATTTAACAACCGGTTCACCCAGGGTCAGGTTGGCTGTTGTGGGAGGCATGGCCCATCCCTGTCCTCCAGCTCCACTGCACATGCAGGACGAGCCTCCCACAATGGCCAACCTGACCCTGGGCGAACCAGTTGTTAAATTTCCACCCTTTGCCAAAAGGCTGTTTTCGAGGGTTGCTTGTCTGCATGTTGGTCTTACGGCTGTTTCAGCCTTCTGGATGCAGCTCCTTTAAGAGGCAAGGTTTCCGAGGAACGAGGAGGGGAGATTATCATAGAGACAAGGAGTTGATGATCCTGAGAGTTCACGCAGGAAGGTGAAGAATTGGGGGGAAGTGGAGGGAGGGATTCCCCCTCCCCATGGAGCTGCATGCAGGGGGTGTTGTCAGTCTGTGGGCAAAAGTGAGAGGGGTGAGGAATTAAGTTGGCAGCATGATTGGGGCCCAATGTAGGGGAGACTGCAGGGTTAGTTTGGCCAGGCAAATTATCCCCTCCCACCCCCACTATCAAAGTGGATCCTGGGTGCTGCGCTGCACTGCAATGGAAAAATGGGCAAAGGAGTGGCCGGCATGAGGGAAGGAGGAGGAGCAGAGAGAAGAAAGAGGGAAATCAGCCTTCTCCTTCCCTCGCGCCAGCTGCTCCGTTACCCGTTTCTCCATTGCAGCACCCTGGATCCACTTTGATAGCGGGGCTGGGTGGGTAATTTAACAATCGGGTCACCCAAACTAGTGCGAACCGGCTGAATACCACCACTGTAAAGAAGACAAGTTCTATACAGTGTGGTGTTTTATAAGTATAGTCTTTTTTGAGATAGGCAGTTCATACATCCATGTAGCACAAAGTATGCAGGCTTTTTATTTTCTTACCTTTGACAGAGTCATCCTATTCACGTTGTTGGCATTTGCTGTATTTGAGCATTGTGTTAGAGTGTGATAGCTGGGGTTAGAGAAGTAGTGACTATTAGTGCTTCCACCATTATTATGAGAAATGGTTTCTGAAAAGAAAAAAAAGTAGATCTTTATCACTAACCATCTTTGGCTTTTATATCGTGATTCTTAAGAACTATCAAACAGCTCTCCTAGAATTAAAGCACAGATTAAGAATGGTTTATATCATTGCTTTGCACTACTTTTTCACTCCTAAATTCATCTTCTGAATTTAGTCTCTTCCTCAATTATTATGATTCTTTAAAAAAATATACTAAATGGTCATTTAATATTTCACAGCTTTATGAAAATAAAATGCATGTCTCTGTCTGCACTCTAAAAATTTATTTAATAATTCAAATTATTGCTGGCCTTTCATCAGTTTTTATGTGGATGTTTCAAATGCAGCTTGTTACCAAAATGAAATATAATTGTTTTTCAGTCTCTATAAAGGTCAAAGCAGATATAATATTGCTCAAGCCATGTAATTTGCAATGTCATACATCCATTACTTTCCCACACCCACATATCAATTTCTTTTTAAATAATAGGTAATAAGTTCATTAGCAGGAGCAATGAATGTTGATCTGTTTGGTTTCCCCATATATTACTGAAATATCTGTCTATAAATTGTCCTGATAAAGCAAAACAGGTAACTAAATTTTCCAAATATT
The DNA here is from genome assembly GCF_029215685.1 of Pituophis catenifer annectens. Classification (NCBI taxonomy): domain Eukaryota; kingdom Metazoa; phylum Chordata; class Lepidosauria; order Squamata; family Colubridae; genus Pituophis; species Pituophis catenifer. The sequence goes on from NW_027256882.1 coordinate 239,910,150, forward strand.
GGATTCCCATCATTGTTTAATAGTAGCCATTCTTGCTTTGGCAGATGAGAACTGGAATTCAACAATATCTGGAAGATCAAATATTGCTGGATTAAAGACATTACATTACATTTGGGGATTGTAATGACTACAGCTAAGCAATGTATAGGAAGTTAGTGGTTAACAAGTAGGAGATGCTAAATAATTTCAACTATAAAATACTATACTGAGGATATAAGAAAGAATTCTAGATTTTCATTTTTCTTCATAGCACTGTGGTCTATGCCATGGATGTCAAACTTGATCATGTCATGTGATGTCATATGACATATCATGACATTTTTTTTTCTCTTTGCAGAGCTGGGGTGGGGCATGGTCTATCTGTGATGCATTTGGCCGATCGGCCATCAGTTTGATACTCCTGATTTATGCAGTCACTAGGAGTCGAAAACACCTTAATGGCACATAATCAACTAATCAATCAAAGCAAAATCTTCTGTTCCTATAGATTTTGCTAATAATGTACAACGCCCCTAACAACTGAAACAATTTTTAAAATTTCTTTGCTAAAATTATGTCTAACAGATGTAGTCTATGGAGATTCTCAGTCATCCTGGTCATGGTTGTCCCAAAGGTGCTTTTTCAAGAGGCAACTGGACTTTCTGGTTTTTTTTCTTTGCAAACGTTTCACTTCGTATCCAAGAAGCTTCTTCAGCTCGGAAGCTCAGAGCTGAAGAAGCTTCTTGGATGAGAAGTGAAACATCTTCAAAGAAAAGCCAGAAAGTCTAAATGTCTAACAGAGATAGAATTAATGCTTGCAGTACTATATTCCTACCTGAAATTGTATAATCTGCATTGATAACTCTCATGGCAGGTGTGTAGGTAACTGCTGGCATATTTGTTTCTTTCCCTTTCTGCTTTTGTCTATAAATAATGAACAATGCAAGCAGAAAAAGGACAACAAGGACAAGAATTATGATTCCAGCAATGGCTCCAATTTGGTAAGAATCAGATGGAATGGCAGCGCTAGTACGGCTTAAACTGTTCAGGTTTCCTACAATGATCACCCCTGCTGCAAAAACAAGAAAAGAAAAGAAAAAGAAAAGAAATGAAAAAGTCAGTCATAAACATATAAAAGAAGTCCTATGTGCATATTTTAATTCTGATTGCCTAACCGGAACAATATACAGTATACTAGAAGCATATGACATGTTTTGAAGTGAAAATATTGTTCAATCTCAACTCTGTTCTAATCTACTGGCAGTTTTCTGACACTGTAGCAATCCCCCCCGCCCACCCCATCTCTGAGTTAGAACATACTATTAGGAAATGGGTACAGTTCCTGCAATAAATTATTTCTAATTCTAAAATTAGAAATTAATTTTAGAATGGCTGTTCTAAGGTGGAAACAGGGCATTTGGGGATCATCACATTTCAATCTCAAAATGTTTTGAAAATGTCTAATATACACTAATTTATAAATGGTTTAAGTATGCTTGAAAATGGATAAGGTGCCTGGTACTCAGATTTTTTTTTTTTTGAAAATATGCTTTCACATAACAATTACATTACATTATTGAGTTATATATTTAAAAGAGTTGCTGTAAGAGTCCTGGTTCTTAAAAATCACTTCACAGGGAGTAGTACATTAGTTAAAGCACTGGAATAGAATTGGACTCAAATTTCCAGTCAGCAATAAAGCTGTCAGAGACTTTAGAACAATCCATTACCGGCATTATCTAACTGTTGTGATCTGAGGTTCATCCAAACTAGTTTTAGTTCCGCCCCCCCCCCCCCCTTGAAAACAGTCTGCCAGATACTGCTAAAACTTGGCAACCTACACTAAGTATTGCTGATTAATCTCTACATCAACAAGTCTTGGCATTATGCAGAGTGTCTGCACAATGCTTGCCACTTTGGCTAACACATATCTTCCTCTGCTCAATTCAGCCATTTTGGAGGCAGTGAGTCAGTGACGGGAAAAGGAAGCAGCATAAAAGAAAGAAGGAAAACAAGGGTCTGTGGCTTGAAGGTGCTTGCCCAACACCTTTGTCTCTTCTTTTCTGCCCATCTCCTGTGGGGGACCTGCAATCAAACTTGTCACACTATATCTTGGCCAGTGGAAAATCTGATTGGCAGACATGGAAATGTTACTTAGATCAAATAGGTAGATGTTTAATTTTTAATCCTGAATCAATTTAGTTCAGATCAAATCCTCTTAATGTAAAACAGTTAACATACATTAAATTGTGCATTACGTCCGATCTTAATCATGCTTAGGAAGAGGTCGGTGCCATGTAAAGTATAAAGAATTGTCTCTGATTATGCATATATCGAGTGCGAGTGAGATCCTAATAAGCTTCACATATTGTGAAATTAAAACTCTCAGCATTCTTCATCGTTGTCTAGTATTCTAATCCAAAAACTGAAATAACAAAAGCACCCACACAAATATACTCTGGGAGGCAGTCATGTCACCTTTTTAATGAGCAATTTTTAGAAAATATTACCTTGGTCACATCTTGCTCCTTTCCAGCCAGGGCTACAGTAACAGGTTCCAGTGATATGGTCACAAGTTGCGTTGTTCAGGCAATCGCATATTTGCCGACAACCATAACCGTAAGTACCCGGGGGACACTCTTTAGAAAGCAAGAAAAAAAGCACATAGAGTTTTTACTTTATTCTAGTTTGCAGTCAGATTCATAAACTAGTCATAAGTGACTATGAGCAGCTTAGAGTAAAACTAGGACTTCCAAATTCTTAGTAATGGCGAGTGAAGATTTGCTACCTTAATGGGTATCGGTTGATCAGCAGGGCAGGAAAGAGTCTATTTCCTATGCAACATTTCTCTCCCCACTGTTTTATGAAAAGCAGGCCTTAAATGAATTGAGTGTATGCAGGAAGAAGGAGAAATAAAAGCCCTATTTCATGATAGGAAGTTTTCCTATGAAACAAAGTCACGTATGTATGTTTACAGTGCTGTAGCCGGATTAGTTTATAAGATTAGTTTTTCTTGAAGCTCTATGAATAAATTCTTATGGAAAGCCTGCAGATGCAATCGGTCACCACCAGATGGCGACGTTTCACAAGAAGACATTATATCTAACCCATACTCTGATGTGCTGAAAGATTATTATAAATGCAATCAAATACAATTTAAAATAAATGCATGTATAACATAGTATTAACTCAATAGAAGATAATGTTGTCACCAATTTTCTAAAGAGGCTCTACAGAAAATCAGGTTGCTAAAAATAGCTGGGAAACCATTCGTTACAATAGAAATCAAACTACCGGAATAAAATATATTGTGATGTTTTACATATATTATAAAAATATGTTTGTTAGTAATTGCATTAATTGAAGTTAAAATGTAGTTTCCTGGGTATTAACTGTAAACATTTTCTTTAGAAAAAAAAAGTTTAAGGGAAAAATACTAGTAAAATGTTTCTCATCATACACCAAAGCCAACTATAATATTCAGAACATATACCAGTTTTTAGAGGAAAAGAAAAAAAAATTGTAGATTGTTTTTAAACTGATGAAATATTATTGAAAGTAACTTCACCTAGAATACAAACCTCCATCTAAATCCCCCTGTTTACATTACACTCCATTGATTTCAAAGAAATGTGGATGCCAGTGACTTTGCTTAGAATTGCAATTTTAAGGAGCTAACTATGCACTCTTAAAGGTAAAGGTTCCCCTTGCACATATGTGCTAGTCATTTCCGACTCTAGGGGGCAGTGCTCATCTCTGTTTCAAAGCTGAAGAGCCAGCACTGTCTGAAGACATCTCCGTGGTCGTATGGCCGGCATGACTAAATGCCAAAGGCGCACGGAACGCTGCTACCTTCCCACCAAATGTGGTCCCTATTTTTCTACTTGCATATTTTACGTGCTTTCGAACTGCTAGGTTGGCAGAAGCTGGGACAAGTAACAGGAGCTCACCCCTGAACTTGAACCCCTGAACCCCTGAACTGCCGATCTTTTGATCAACAAGCTCAGCGCCTTAGCCACTGAGCCACCGCGTCCCTTCTCTTAATCCCACCAAATTCAGTGAAAATCATGATTTAAGATCAAACTTTAAATAACCTCACTTTGGATTGAATTCAGGATGTGTACATTACGGTTCATAATGTATTAAGTATCATTGTCTTTGTCTTATCCACTTAGTTATCCGTGTAAAATTTTATTATAGTCAGCCTAAATCTAAATATGAAAAAAGAGTTTAGTAAGTTTTAATTATACATACATCTTCTCTTAACAATGTGTGGAAAAGTTTCCAACTCACTCTGTTCACAGTATTTTCCCATGAATCCTGTGCGACATGTACACTGGCCTGAAATGTGATCACAGTCAGCTCCATTCTCACACTGGCAGATTGAAGCACAGTCTTTCCCAAAAAACCCCAGTGGACATCCTTTAAGAAGAAAGTAAGAAAATAAAATGAAGCCGTTTATGTTCAATAATCACCACTCCAAAGCAAATAACCTATGCCTAAAAATACACAATTCATAATCCAAAGAAAAGATAAAATGTTATTATCTTTAAAAGTGTTTATAATTGAACTAACACTTCTCTAATAAAAATTGCTGAACTTCCTTAGGAGGATCTTAGTACGGTATAATTCTAAAGTTGTATAAACTATGTTCTAAATCCCATGACTTCATTACTTTGAATGAAATCCAATCGATTTTCAAGAGAGAAAACTATTTTGCATCAGAGCAGAAAAGAACTGAAGTTTGAATAGTAAGGATTCTGGTAACCCAGAGTAACAGTATGACTCTGTATTTCTTCCTAAAATTATGTAATTCTGGTGCAATATAAATGTTGTATCATTATTATAATTGTAGGAGATGAATATTCAGAAGCCACGCCCCCCCCCCTCCCCATCCTTCCAAATCAATAATTGTTTGAGAACTAATTGCCATTACTAGTAAAAAAATAGTAGGACGGCTACACATTCTTTATAAATGATCCTGGGGAAAAAAAGCTATGTGAACATCAAAAAGTATGGCTGCAGACCTTCCTGTAATTCTTAAAAGCAACCTCACTTTCTCCATGCTTCCCTTTAATGCACTCATTCAAGTCTTAAAGCATTGACACTTTGAGTTGGGAAGGAGGGGATCCAACTGTTTAAATGAATAGAAAGGTGCTATATTCATGCAAGTCTGATGCATTTGTAATTATTTTCGAAACATGCACAGCTGTTGGAATTCTAATTTTTCATTCTGGTTTATATTCTATATAATACCATTTCTCACTTTCTGATTTATGAATAATATTACTAGAAGGCATTAAGAATTCCTAAAAAAAAACCCAGAAAGCAGATGGATTATTTTGTCACCCAACAGCAGTTCCACTCATTTTTAATTTTGATATTACTGTTTCTGCATTGATCAAGGTAAATATGTCTAACTCACTTTGTGTGCAATAGAGACCAGTCCATCCTGGTGTACATTTACACTCTCCATCATAAGCACTGCAGTGAGCGCCATTGTGGCAATTGCATGTATGAATACAGTTTGGGCCCCAATGAGAAGGAGGGCAAGCTGAAACAAAACAAATCAGTTAGTCTTATTGCAATACAAAAATATGCAGAATAAATATAGAATGAATTTTGTCTGAGAAAATATACATAGCAAAATTATCCAATTTTTAAAGACAATGTTTAAAAATATAGCAAGTAGGACTACAATGAGACTATAAAAATTTTGGTTAGCTTGGGTTTTTTTTAAATGTCCTCCATAATGAACAATTTGCTGTGGAGAAGCCAATGATGAGTAAGGGTTGCCAAGTCACGCATATATTTTTAAAAAATCAGAGTTTTATGGAAATAATTCCAAAGGCTTTTTAAAGTAATGGGGATACTTCTTTCTTTATATTCCTTTCACAGGAATGACATAAAATAGATTTTCCAGAGTTTAAAAGTCAGGCTTAACACCTGTCTCCTTTCCTTCAATTGGCACATTTACTTCTTTTTGCCAATTTATCAGTTGCTTATTGGTAAGGAAACAAGAACCATTATCATTTATCAACAGTAGCTGGAGGCCAAGGTTGACAACAGTCCAGAACTGGACCCAGGTGAGAAACAACTGACTCAGAAGAAAAGGGATGCAACACTATTAAGTCCTGTTCTTTTAACTAACTTTCCCAATGCCTCCACTACCATATTCCTGGAATCTAATCTAACTCCCAGTCTCTCCACACCATTCGGCCTGTTCCATTCATCCATTCCATTAGCATTGACCACCATATGCAGAACACATCTGAAGATAGGTGCGGAAGATTCATTCAGTTGTACTAATCACTGGCCACTTTGAACATGAGCTTCTGCCACCCTCTCACTTCTGTTGCAAAGATCGTGACATTTCTTCCTGACAGACAGCCAGAAGGATGCTGCTTGCACACATCACTTTCCTCAGTCTGTACTACCCTTGAAGAGTAGCAGCAACCCAGCAAGCAAACATTTCTCCTGAAATTTCCCAACTGTCTTAAAAAGTCCTCCAATTCCATCAACTTCTTATGCATATATAAGCAATTAGCTAAATCTACATTAATCAATGGGATAGGTAAGTTACCCATGAACATTTCTTCTAAGTCTTCCAATTATTTTTGCTAATAGAGGACAGAATTCCTCATTTAGTAGGTCACTAAATGAAGCCATTATCAGTGAAATATACTGTTGGAAGGCAATAGTAACTCTCCCCCACTTCTGTACTATTTCCCTTAAGTATATGACTTCTATACTAGTCTCTTCTGTGCCCACTAATTTTGTCAGCCAACTTCTCTCAGAAACATTTCATCACCAAAAGCTCGTTTCCCTCCCCCCCCAAAATCCCCCTCTTTAAATGAAGGGATTCTAGTTCTCAAAAACATTGGCAACAATATGATAGTAATTACTGTATACATCAGGGAGTACATTCTTCTTAAATGACATTTCTCAGTTTTCCCACCTTTCTAAATCGTTTTCACTTTCGGTCTCTACACAGTCTTTTCTTATCCTACTAGTTGTTACTGTATCTATTTCTCTCTTGGGGAATCAGTCACTTGCAACTAATCTTCATTCATTTCAAGTTGTAGACTGTTTCTCCCTAGCTTTGCTCTATAATGACAATTTCTTTTTACTGGCCCCCGATGACTCAGTTCTCCTTTTAGCTGTGCCTTGCTGTACTTTCGCTAGATTAAGTCTTAAATTTTCTTTAGATGAACTGATGTGTGCAAAGCTCAGTATGCCAGTTCCTTCTTCATTACAGCCCAAACTCTAGTACCATCAGCCAGTCAACAGTTCAGTACTCTAATGCAGGGGTCTCCAACCTTGGCAACTTTACGACTTGTGGACTTCAGCTCCCAGAATTCCTCAGCCATCACATGCTGGCTGAGGAATTCTGGGAATTGAAGTCCACAAGTTGTAAATTTGCCAAGGTTGGAGACCCCTGCTCTAATGGACAACCATTTTGTTCTCTAAACATTCTGGTCTTTATCTGAGTTTTACTTCTTAGTTAGCAACTGGCCAGTAGGTGGTGAGCACACAAAGGTACATATTTTTCCAGAAAATGTGTGAGTCTACATATAGGAAAGAACTTGTATCTTTGAGAAACTTGACTTCTCTCCAAAACACTTTACATGAAGGGGAAAAAACCGACACTGTTTTAGTCTGTTACAGCTGTGCTTGTCTTTATACACTTATCAAGGACAGTCCCATATTTTCCAGCCTCTTCTTTGTGAACATTTCCGTGGATAAAATACACGAATGTTTTTATTTATTTGTACAGCAAATACTTAAGAGCTACTGAATTATTTATAGAGTTTATATTAGTGGCTATGTTGTAAAGTTTGAATTTTTCAAACACAGAAAATGCACATGACATATATTTCAGGCACTATTAGATATGTAAATATAGTGAGATAAATTAGTCATGCTGCTTTAATCATTTTATTTGTGTGGAAAAAGTTTTTATGAACTAAGTTCTAATGAAATATCCCCCAAATAGAAACTTCCCAAAGAAGGAAATGCTAGTACTTACGCTGGGAGCAATCACTACCAATCCAGCCAGGATAACATTGACAAGATTTGTCAATTGGGTTACAAGTTCCATTATTTGTGCATGTGCAAACCCCTGCACAGTTCTTTCCAAATCTTCCACTTGGACAAACTACACAAATAAAATACAGAGATCATGAATATTTATGTTTTTATCTTTCTGCCTTGGTGGCACAGTGGTTACAATGCACTATTGCAACTAACTCTGCCCACAGCCTGGAATTTGATCCTGACAGGCTCAAGGTTGACTCAGCCTTCCATCTTTCTGAGGAAATGAAGAACCAGATTTTTGGGGCAATATGCTGATGTTCAAAATCACCCAGAGAGTTCTCTAAAGCACGATGGGGCCTACATAATAGCTATCATTATTGCTATTTTTAAGATACTTTTATACTAATAATCAGATGTCAGTATCGTTTTTTTCTATAACCTTTGTTTTTCTCATCCATTTCTCTGGTTTCCTTCTCTTTATCTTTGCAGACTTCTCACATTCTCTCATTATCCAGGACTCACTATTCTGTCTGTCTTCTGTTTATATCTTCGTTCTTTTTCCCTGCTTGTTTCGGTGTGGTATATTTACCAAGGCCCTTTCCTTTTAGTCCTTGTTCTCATTTAGTACTCAATAGTCTTATTTCAGTAAGTAAAAATATCATATATGGAAAACTATTTCCATGACTTATTTTTTGTTAGCACAAGGTAACCAAAAAGTAAAAGTGTCTGGAAGCATTTTTTCTGATTAACAATCAACTTTCATGAACTGCAGTTCACCCCATCATATGATAGTTGGGAAAGATTTTACCAGACTCCACATGATGATGATGATGATGATGATTGCCACCAAGCGAACCATGATTTTTAAAGAATATTTATATGTATTTAGATATAAATTTTATATATAACAATGAAGTTGATGCTTGAAAATGCAGAACCACCATTTGGATCTAATTTTCTGACTGTAAATAATAGGCCTATGTATCATTTACTGAATGAGGCTATGCTGCTCAGTATAGCAACTCTTACAATGATTTGTACAAACCTAGCAAATAAATGTGTTATAAGGATAAAACTGCAAACAGTTGCTGGCATTATTTGGTGATCCTACCTTCATTACAGAGAGCTCCAGTAAAACCAGGTAAACAGTCACATAGTCCTGTCACATGATGGCATGGGCCACTGCTGTGAACACACTGGGGGCAGGCCTGGTTACAACGATGTCCATAAAATCCAGGAGAACAAACTGAAAGAAGAATGGTGCTATCATATTCACCTTCCACACATACTTATCTAATCTAAAAGAACTGAGCTGAATTCATTTGGAGAGATTTAGAAATACTGGAGAAGTTCTAATTTATGTAGATTTGTTTCATACAGTTTCAAGTATTAAATCTTCTTCAAATCAAGCTGGTCTCCTCATCCAGTTGAATCCCCACTGACATTATGGACCTATTTTTTGTTTTCTTGGCAACATTATGAAAATAATATACTATTGCTTCTTTCAAAATTCGTTTTCAACTTCCAGTGAATTTCCTTCAATTCAATTCAATTCAATTCAATTCAATTCAATTCAATTATTAATTTAATTAATTTAATTTAATTTAATTTAATTTAATTTAATTTAATTTAATTTAATTTAATTTAATTTAATTTAATTTAATTTAATTTCCAATTTATATACCGCCCTTCTCCCTGAGGACTAAGGGCAGTGTACAGCCAAAATAAGAACATAGAATACAAATATTAAAAACAGTTAAATATATATATAAATTTGGCCCAGAAATTAAGAAATCACAAACCGATTAAAAGAATTTAAAAAATTTCTTCTTAAGCCAGCCAGGCTTGCTGGAAAAGATGGGTTTTAAGGGCATGACGGAAGGCACTGAGGTCATGGATTCGCCTTATCTCAAGGGGCAACTCATTCCAGAGGGTAGGAGCCCCCACAGAGAAGGCCCTCCCCCTGGGGGTCACCAGCCTACATTGTTTGGCTGATGGCATCCTGAGGAGGCCCTCTGTGGGAGCGCACGGGTCGGTGGGAGGTCGTTGGTAGCAGCAGGCGGTCTCGCAGATAGATAATAACTATTTGAGATTTAAAGGCAGCTTGATACACAATGAATTTTACCTAAAATTGCTGTTATTTTTATTATAGTGTCACTGTATATAGAACCATTATGCTTGTAATTAAATGTTTCCTTGTCATAATTGTCACTACAATTGAGTAGTTTAAATATTTTTCTCAGTACAAAAGCAAGTGCAGACAGCTGCATGCTGCTGTTTGTTTTTGTTCCATTCATGATTTAAAGAAAAAAAAATCCTATTCGCTCTAATGCCAGTCCTTTTTTCAGAGAGAGGGAGATCCCCATTTGGATTGACTGAGGAAGAAATAAATTGTTGGGTAGAATTTATATCTTTATAACTCTAATATTCTGGCATTCCTTTAAAGGACCAATCAATATATTAACAAATGTTTCAAGTTATTAAACAGCATTTAACATTTACAAGGCTAACTTTTGCCTTTACATTTTTAGAATTGTCTAGTTAACCAGCCTGATGTCTTTGAAACAGGTTCCTTAAGAAGGAAAAAGAAAGCATTCCAGTTACATCAAATTCTCAGTAAAAAAAATGCCCATTCATAATTTTCCCCTTCTCTCTTCATATAAGTTAGCTACAGTTATATAAACATCTTTAGTGCAACTATCCTTTTAAATGCAATATTGTCCCACATATACTAAGAAGTTATCCTGTCTCATACTATATATAATAAAGAGAGTCTCCAGGCTATGTCTATGTTATAATGCCATTACTTCATTTAATTTACAGCGCTTCAGCACTAACTGAATGATTAACTCTGAAAGTCATTAGAGATGGTAACAATTGTTGTTAGTCTTGCAAACTATTCATTAAGGACGGCTTCCAAGTAGCATCAGTTCAATTCAATGGGGTTGATGTGGGAGTAAATTTGATAGATTAAATATCCCATAGATAAAGGGATGGTTTAACATTAACCACTAAGATTGTTTTGTTAATTAAGAAGTACCAATTTCTATAGCTTAGACTACTACATAAATTCTCATGTCATGAGTCAGATTACTTTATAATAACTAACACAAAATGCTTAGAAGAATTAAAATGAAAATATAATAAAGTCATATTTTTCCAGCTTTCAGAGTGAGGCTATAAGTGTCCTCTCACAATGTATGATAGCATGATAATATAAAGATATAATAGATTACAGAAAATGTCCATTCTTTGGTAAGGTTTTATGGATACTTTCAGAAAAAGTTTATGACTAAAAGAAGCACAGTTGGAAAAAATATAATTTGGGAGTAGAGTGCATAGAAACATGAGACTTAGAGCAGAGAACAGTAATTAGATAGAGTGGGAAATAGAAAATGAAAAGTAAATCAACACAACTATATTATATTACATATGTAATATTACCGTATATTATATATTATATTAATACAACTATACAAGTATATTAAGAAATAACCCCCAAAGGTGTGGTTTTAAAATATGATTTGACCATATAATTGCCATAATTTATTGCCATTATTTTGTTTCAATTGGTTCTTCTTAATCAGTATCTTCTTCCTTTTCCATATATGTTAGTATTATAATCATAATAAACTAGGAACAGGAAACTTACTTCTTTGACAAGTAGCACCCCTGTAACCAGGTGCACACTCACAGATTCCTTCATCTGGAGAACATGATGCTCCATTTTTACAGTAACAAGACAATGAACAGTTTGGACCCCAATGTCCTTCAGCGCATACACTGTCACAATGTATACCTGAAAACAATCAATATATACAGTTATCAATAACAATACTAGAAGATCAATAAAACTACCAGAAATAAAATAGTGAATGAAGCATAATGTAAGTCTGGAGTTTCAGCACGATTTCCATAGACTTCAATACACCTACTAACATACCAAGTGATGTGCTAGACTCTATGCCCCATATGACTATTTCTTTCTATCTAAGGAGAAGCTTGCAAATTGCAAAGCAAGTAATGCTCATCTGACCAAAAAGGAGCATTGATATAGAGATTATTTATGTATATCTGATTATTTACTATATTTGAAGCCACAAGAAGTAACTTTTGGGTCCCTGTCATTAAACAAAGCTTCTTGTTAAAACAGGGACAGAATGAGCTCAAAGTATTTATTTATTTATTTATTTTAGTCAGATTTATATGCCGCCCTTCTCCCGTAGGACTCGGTGCGGTTCACAGCAATAGGACAACCCGACAATAAGTGAAAATTAAATAATATTAAAACCAATTTAAAATTCCCAAGTCCCCAAGTTAAAATCCGCGGCAGATCAGGGTAGTTGGTGGAAGAGCCATGTCTTTAGGTCGGCGTGGAAGGTGTGGAGGTCAGGAAGTCCGGAGCTCGGTGGGCAACCCATTCCAGAGGGTTGGTGCGGCCACAGAGAACGCCCTCATCCTGGGGACCGCCAGCCAACACTGTCTAACTGAGGGGACCCGGAGAAGGGCAGCCCTATGTGAGCACACTGGGTGGCGGGAGGCCGGTAGGAGATGATCCTGCAAATGCCCCGTGCCCGTGCCATGAAGGGCTTTATAGGTGAGTACCAGCACCTTGAAGCGGACCCAGAGGACCACTGGCAACCAGTGCAGCTCGTACAATAGTGGTGTTATATGGGAGTAGCGGGACGCACCCGTAACTACTCGCACGGCCGCATTCTGAACCAGTTGGAGCCTCTGGGTACAGTAGGGAGAAAGGGGGAGAATTGCTATAAGAAATAAGAAACCAAAATTATTAGGTGACCAAAATAGTTAGTGATGTGCTATTCAGTTATGCCAATGATGGAATCAATTGAGTTTCAGATCAAGACCGACTTATTTTCAACAGTATTCGCTTGTCTCTGCAATTTATGAATACGTTGCCTTAAAGCATTGTATAATATAATCGCAATATTTTGTGATTATATTCTCTTTTGAATAGCTTAAATATCCCAGTTTAATCTATTAGAAGGGCAAAAATTAAATAATTTTAGATGTTATTTATTCAAAAATATATAGATTGGGAATACAAAAAACCTAAACAAAAGTTCACTTGATTGTGCAAAACAAGTCAATGGAACTATATTGACTTGTTTTCTTTTACAGTTAATAAGTTCATAACATCATTTGACATATTTGGGAAAACTAAACTTTTTTCCCTTTTTAAAAATCATATATTGTATATTATGTCTGGAATTATCATGCTATCTTGCTAATTTACATCTATACTTGAAAGGTATTAAAATAGATATTTTTATTTTATTCTCTTTCCTTTCCTTTTTTCTTTGTAGAGTAAAACTAAGGGAAAAAAATCTCCTTTCAGCAATCCATATATTAACTCTTATGGGAGATGGGAACAGAATCCTGTTTGGAAAATATCTTTCTTGGTTAGAATAAAGGGGAATGTAGGTTAAACCTATTATGACCCAGGTCTTTTTATCAAATTTGCTAGCGAAATAATGACAGAAATAACTGTAGTGGAAAATGAATCACATTGAAATTTGACAAGAACTCAGAAACTAATTTTATACAGGATACTGAACAAGTATAAAGGGGCTATTTTTCCCGATTGAATGAAAATTTGAATGGACTTTGAATTGACTGTCAAGACATAAAAGAGGTTGTACCATCAACCTCTTGCAAGCTGATTCTTGTCTAGATAGCTCAGTTTTCTGAATCAAGTCACAAAGTACCGTAACTTATTTTTCAATAGCTTAGAGCAGACATTTTCTACTAGAATTTTAAATTCAGCTACCTATATTTGCAAATAAATTAAATTTCTTGTTGAATCTATGCTGGGTGTCATTAGATCCACTGAAAGCTGTGCAAACATCATACCTTAAAAATTGGATGTAGAAATTAATTTACATGAGTTTGAAATAAGCAATTTAAGATAATTTTTTTCTACTGGGACCAAACAAAAAAGAGAGATTTATTTCAGAGGTTGTTTTCTTGCTTTTGATGTTTTCATTCAATGTATTTTATCCAATATAAATAGTCTCTTATTTCCCATCTCCCAAAATAAATCACTATTAAATTTAACAAAATTTATTTTTGAGTAGACAGGTTAATTTAATTTATTCTGTTAATAAATTAAATAATTTATTTTGGTTAATACATAATATGATATGAATATATTATAAATATATTATTTGTTAGTTTAATAATCTATGGAAATAAGAGAAATTAATCTGAAATAGCATTTATGATTACACTTGTTTACAATCCCAAATTACTGTTTAGCAAAATAAATATCATCTACAGATAGCTTGAAATTTGTGTGTTCTTCTTTTCTCCTTCTGTGGCCCAACGGTGATGAGGAGACTGGGAACCTCCATTTTTATTTTGCCTGAAATCTAAACTGTGGTTAACATTAACAATGAATTGTTATAAACAAATCAGCTTGTTTTTCTTTTAAATAAAAATCTTATATGGCTAGAAATCACAAGGTTACATTAATGGATTTCTCTGATCATCCCTATAGCTCAAGTAGAAAAGAAGTTCAGTGCAATCTTACATGTTAAACTGTTCTTAGTATAATATGACTATATATCTGACTCACTGGTGGGTTGCCCCCTGTTCGGACCGGTTCACAAGAACTGGTAGCAAAACTGGCGGGAGGCTCCGCCCACCAACCCCGATGTTATCAGGAACATGTTATCACACGTGTGCGAGCAAAGCAAGCTTGCGCGTACGGCCACGTTGCGAACCGGTAATAAAGGTAAGTAGAACCCACCTCTGATCTGACTGGTAATGAAAATGTATTATTTTTGTACACATGCAGAGCAATTATTTCCCTGATGAACTGTGTTCTTACATAAGCTTTTATTAATACATGTATTTAACTAAACACTTCTAAAAGAATTAGGAACACAAACAGGAAAAGGAACATATTTGTCCACATTCTTGTTTTGAAGGCCACATGTCAGCAAGCAACTCTGTCTTAATGTTTAGATATTTCAGCCCCTAGATGAATGCATGAGTACTTGGCATAGAACTTTTATAGTAAAAATTACACAGATCCCTTTTTTGTGTGTGTATATAAAACTTGAATATTTATTGTAAAATGCATTTTCCAAAAACAAAAGAATTATTAGCAAATAAGTCCATTAATTTCATTCGTGATGAACAGATCGGTCAGGAAATGTTTTGCCAGGAGACTAGACAAAGGCCTCTTTTATGGCCTTTGCAAGTTGCTAGGCAATAGCAAAATGGTCATGATAAACTTCAGCTAAGCAGCTCTGAAGAAATCCTCGAACTCGGAGAACTATGCCAAGAGCTTCACTTCTAAATTAGCATTCCTGTAGCACATGCAATGGTGTGAATGAGGGGAATGATTACTTGGATAATATTATTTATTCCACTATAAAATTTGTAGCCTACATGTAGTCTATATATATATTAAAAAATTCATATATCTTAGCAATAATAATACTATGGAACACTGTGGTAACATTGACATGTGGAAAACCTAATCTCTGTACTGTGTCGTTGGGATCTAGTAAATGATCCATGCTGACAGCTGCTGGAGTGCATATTGAATGATATTTTATATATTCACTCATGTTTCAAAGGTACAAACAAGTCACAGGAAGACCCTCTTCACAAGCAGTAAATACTGGGATTGTGCAATACTTTGGATTCAAAGGCTAGAACATGCTTTGCAGTGTGCAGGATTGCAAATGTGTCTACATTTCCTTGAACCAAACATATTCTTTTCCAGGACTATAAGGAAGAGCCTACACTAAAACAATAGATAAATATCTGTTTTTCTAAAGCAAACTATGGAAATAATTGCTCTGTCAAAAGAAGTAGAAATTTTAAAATTAGAAAAAAGAAAACCTATATTGAGTTTGATAGATTGACTGGTCCATACCCAGGATTGTTGATCCCAGCAAAGAAAAATAAACAAAATTTGGGACTAGGATTGGAGCTGTTACATCAAAATGTTGAAACCTCCATTGTGTCCTATTTATCCATACTATACTATATTATAATTAGATTTTGATTGTACTTTTGGCAAAATTGACCCTACTCTTAGCAGGGAATTCCACACATATCATGGGTATGACTAAGGCTGAAAACCTATCCATTAGTTTAGCTATATCACTAAAAGGTTTGTGTAAATGTCTTAATTGCACAAAGCCATGATTGGTGATAGAAGTCAATATCTATGAACTGTTCTTAATAGAATATTAAGAAATATTAATAGAATATTAAGAAATGTGATAATAGAATATTGAATGGAATGTAAGAAGAATAAACAATAAAGAGCATGAATTCATTAATGAAATGAAATAAAAGAATATCTATGTTGTCTGTCTGTGAAAGTAAGAAAAAGGCAAAGGATATTGTAAGATTATATTGTGCAGTGGAATTGAGGAATACATGCAGAGAAGAAAAAGTATAAATTAAATCATGAATGGAGGCAAATAATACTGTATATAACAGAAAATATGAAACTGTGTTGTTTAGTAGTGTTTCATATGCATATGAAAGTTAAGAATCCATAAGTCATTATAATCGTATGTGCTCTGTTGAATGATGATAATATAAATACCAGAGATGAGTTTGGGGAAATTGTCCAACATTCTAAATTAATATTATTTGAGGAAAGATTATTCTGTTAAGTGACAGGTTAACAGATTGATGGGAACAAGAAGAGAATGGGCAGAAAAAGTGATAGGGCCTTGTTTCATTGACATAGTTTTCAGGGGTGCTTAAATCTGGCCCATGGAGCCGGCCTGGAAATAGCAAAGGACCAGCCCATAGTGCCTCTGGCAGCCAAATTGGGGCATGGGGGCCCACATGCAGCCTGCCATGCCCCATTTTTGGCCTGGCTGGCCTCCTGCAGCACTTTCCCAGCCAAAATCGGGTGTGGGGGGACTGTGTGAGTCCCACCGTGCTCTGTTTTGGTTGTCAAAGTGCTATAGCAGGCCAGCCAGGCCAAAAATGGGGCATGGGGGGCTCACACAGCCCCCCGCAACCCATTTTGGCCGGCCAAGTACTGCAGGAGGCTGTCCAGTCAGAAAACAGAGTGTGGGGGGTTAAGGTTAGCGTTTTGTCTGGCAGGATGCTGCAGGAGGTTTCCGTCCCGTCTCCCCCCTCCAGCCCACTGGCTGGCACAAGGAGGAGAACTACAATACTGATTTGGCCCTCAAAGAAATGCAGTTTGACACCCCTGGTTTACATTTATAGATGAGAAAATGAATGTAAATCTAAAAGCATATTTAATTTGATTGTTTTTGATGAAAAATTGAGACTTACTGAAAGATACGTGAGTGATAAATGTCTGAATGTGGAACAGGCTATATTTTGATAGTGTCAAGAGAGGATATCTGGAAGTGAACATGAAATAAAAGGAAAGACAAAAGAAATGAAAGTAGAACAGGAGTCAAAGTATGCAAAGGTATTAGAAGACAAAGAAATTTCCCAACAGTATTAATTAAAAAATGAGCATACAAAAATAAGATGTGGAAGTTTCTCTGATGTGAAATATATCAATGAGTGAACTTACAGTAATGAGAAGTATTTATTTCTAGATTGGGTGAATGGTGAGGGTGAATGGTGAGGGGAAAGAGACTATGGATGAGCAATAGTACATAAAAGAGAATGACTGTAGAATTAAATTAAGTAAAAGTTATATAGATAAATATTTGCAAAGGAACACATAAAATTAAAAGAAACAAGAAAAAGAATGGTTTTGGTTTAAATAAAAACTTGTTTGGGAAATGGATGAAGAAGGCTAAATAGACAGTCTTTGGCAGAATGAATGGAATTGAAAGAAAACAAAATGAGTAACCGTATTTTTCGGAGTATAAGATGCACCAGTGTATAAAACGCACCAAGATTTTTGAAGAAAAAAAAAGTTTTTGCCCTCCCTGGCCCTCAGGAGTACTCTGCAGGCCTCCCAAACCCTGTGTGCGACCCATTTTTTGCAAAAACGAGGCATGCAGAGGGTTTGGGAGGCCTGCAGAGTGTTCCTGGGGACTAGGGTAAGGCAAAAATGCCCCCGTTTTTGTGAAAAACGTGCCAGTTTTTCGCAAAAATGGAACAAGTGGGGCAGGCCTTTGGGAGGCCAAAAATGGCTGTATTCGGTGTATAAG
Source organism: Pituophis catenifer annectens (assembly GCF_029215685.1). Lineage (NCBI taxonomy): Eukaryota > Metazoa > Chordata > Lepidosauria > Squamata > Colubridae > Pituophis > Pituophis catenifer. The sequence continues at coordinate 239,928,308 of NW_027256882.1, forward strand.
ATGCACCAACATTTCCTTTTAGGGGGAAAAAAGTGCATTTTATACTCTGAAAAATACGGTAGATTGGGATTAAACTGAAGAGACAGAAAGTTGGAAAAAAATAGTTCAGAGACTTATAAGGAAATGGTAATAATATCTTGAACACATAATTGAAAGAAATACTATAAATGTTAGTGTCCAAGAAAAAATTTGAACGAAGAGAAAGTCATCTGTGTTTGAATAAGAATACGTTTGTAGGTAGTATAACTTAACATGTTAATGAAGATTGTATCTGACAATTGTAAGAATGCTTTCATTGTCCTGTTTATTGAAGCATAGGTGGCAAGAATGAATTAAAAGTCTACTGAGGAATTAATTTTAAATTTGTTAATTTAAGTGTCTGGTAAAAATTGGTCTGGTTCAAATACCTCTAATCAAAAAGAACAAGAATTGACAATAACTCAATTGTAATACAGCATGTGTTTTAAATGCCTCTTGATATTTTTTTTAAATCTTTGAACTGCGTTCCACATTTAAAGAAGTTTATAATCCAAAGGATTGATCCAAATTTCTCATTATCCTGAGAAAATGGAATCAGGTCAGTTTGCTTCATGGACACTGAATAAAACCTGAAATATATCTGTCATGGATAACAAGTATTACAAATCTTTACATTTTGGCCTACTACTGTAATATCCGATTGTATTGTAATAAATGCAAAATATCCTACTAAGACATCTTTATATATTTTTATGCTCTGCTATCTGTAGTCATGAACAGTTGGTTTTAGTGTGTTTTTATTTTATTTCATAAGTACTGTACAGTATATACAATTTCAGTCTACTTGGATTGAAATATTAAAAAAAAAGAAACATGTCAGTAATTTCTAGATATATAACATGATACAAGCAAGATAACTTTGCTGGTACTGAATGTTTCAAAAGCACTCTTGCCCAAAGGCAAATAGCACTATAGTCAAACATAACACTTATTCTGGCATGTGTGAATGTGAACTATGAAAGATGAAGATGCGCTTTAAAATATCTGTATCTCATACAGATTTGTCATTTTGTGTGATATTTAGAACACAGTAAGAAGATTTTATTAAATTAGGAAAGAAAAAGAAAAAAAACATCTATTCATGTGAACAAAATAATGAAATGCCACATTTGCATTAATTAAGAAACCCAGTAAATGAAAAGCATATTTTCAGAAACAGCTCTATAGGGTACCGTCAGATTACAGAAGAGTTGCCAACATTAACTTTGTAGATATAATACTGATATTTTTTTTCTGCTAGCATCAGAGTTGTAGTTGTGATAAAGTTCAGTGTGAGCCTTCGTTTTGTATCTTGTTAAATATTCTAACCATGCAATTAAATCAATATATGTAACTCTAGTAATTTTTGCTGCCAAGATGGTGATAGAAATATATTTTAAAATACATGCTAATAAAAATAGAGTGGTGCAGTTTTAATAACATGGTATACAGTAAAACCTCTGGTCACGAACACTTCTGACCACGACCAAATCGTGTTCCGACCAAAAAATTCACCCAAAAAAATTCCCCTTCCGCATCATTTTTTTTGTAAACGCCAAATTTCCAAAATTAGGTTCGGGTCACGACCAAATAGGGTTGCGACCAAAGTTATGGAATGAATTATGGTTGTGACCAGAGGTTCTACTGTACTATGAAACTTTAAAGGTCTAGAGTAAACAAGTTTAGGTTAGATCTAAGAATCACAATTTAGAAGCAACTCTATCACAATAGCTATAATATAACGTTTGAACATATGAGACTATTATGCTTTTTTTAAGAGACTGGCTGATTAATCTGAGTTTTTTTCTGATCAACTTGCCATCATCATTCTAGTTTGACATGTATTGTATTTTGGGAGTTATGCCTCTGGTACCTAGTGTCAGAGGCTGGAGACTGGAGAATGCAAGGACATCTTTAATGCAGTTTTCCAGGTTGTACTAAGATGGGTGTCCTTGAAACACAAACAATACCCTTACCAGTCAATGAAGATTCTCAGTCATCCAGGTAGAATTACCTGAAAGTTGAGTCATGGCAACTGCATGTATTTTTTGTTGGTTTGACATGTTTCACTGTCCATCTGAACAGTTTTGCAGTCTGAACAAGTTGGTTGGGGAAATCTGAGTTGCCAGACAGTCGTTAGAATGTGCCAACTCCTAAAATTATTGGGGATATTGCCACACCAATCTCAGGGCTTTTTCCCCAAAGTGCATGACAATATGCTGATGAAGATTGTCAATCATCCAGGTAGCACTGTCTAAAAATTGAGTCATGGCAACTGAACTTTTTTTTTTTTTTGGTTTGAGATGTTGGGCAATGAAATGTCTCAAACCAGCAAAAAACAAGTTCCGTTGCCCTGACTCAATTTTTAGACAGTGCTACTTGGATGATTGACAATCTTCAGACAATACTCTACCAGTATATTTTTAATATTTTGTATTCTTATGAGAATGGAAGCAATGAAATTTCAAAACTCCAGCCACTGCAGTATGCAGCAGCCTATTAATATATATGCTCATGTGTATACCATTCAGAAACATATGAAGTAATTTACAGGATTTTGTATATGCCTTTTAAATATTACATTGTTGCAAAGAAAATAAGTTTTGTCTATGACTTATATTATGAAGAAAATTTAAGTTTTGAAAGCAACTTGATGGCACAAAATCAATCAATGGGATTCTGTCATGATAGGTTAAATGCCTACAATTGCTTAGATAAAATTATTCCATTCCAGAGAATTACTCTATCTCCAGATGTTCATTTTCTGAGAAAGGTTTATGCAATTAATCTGAATTTCACAAATATATTTGGACTCATTGTGATTAAAATATCTATCCTAAAATTTATCCTAAAACTTTCATATATTGATCAAATATATGAAATATATTAATTTACCCAAGGGTGGCTAAGCTTAATCAAAATTTGGATGGCACTGTCCTATTGTTACAACAATTTCAAATTTACCTGACCATCCTGGAAGGCAACGGCAATAACCTGTTACTGGATGACATCCATCTGCATGACTGCAGTCACAGCGCTCTGAACAGTCCAGGCCATACATGCCATCCTGCCAGGAAGAAAATGAAACAATGTTAAATTTATTTTAGTGCAGTTAACATGCGAGCCTTACATTATTGACCTAATAAGAGATTTGATTTGTGAATGAAACATATTTATTTCTTCATTCATTCATTCCCAAATAGCGTTACCACCAAGCTCATGAATGAGGTGTTCTACATTGTTTACACTTCAAGGTGAATGTAGGAAGACGTGGAAAAATTACTTAAAACTGGAACATCAAAGAACAAATTTAAAGTATCAATATGACGATAGACTAAGGATGAATCAAAGGCTGTGCCCTGAAGATGTGTCCTCTAAAAGGGATGGGATAACATCCTTGTGCCATAGTTAATAGGTTATATGGAAAAACTGTTAGTTTTGTTGTTGTTGTTAGTTGTGAAGTCATGTCTGACCCATTGCGACCCCATGGACAATGTTCCTCCAGGCCTTCTTGTCCTCTTCCATCCTCTGGAGTCCATTTAAGCTCATGCCTACTGCTTCAGTGACTCCATCCAGTCACCTCATTCTCTGTCATCCCGTTCTTCTTTTGCCCTCAATTGATCCTAGCATTAGTCTCTTCTCCAGTGAGTCCTTCCTTCTCATTAAGTGGCCAAAGTATTTCAGTTTCATTTTCAGGATCTGGCCTTCTAAAGAGCAGTCTCCTCTAGGACTGACCGGTTTGATCGCCTTGCAGTCCAAGGGACTCGCAGGAGCCTTCTCCATCACCATAGTTCAAAGGCCTCAATTCTTTGGCGCTCAGCCTTTCTTATGGTCCAATTTTCACAGCCATACATTGCAACTGGGAAAACCATAGCCTTGACTATACGCACTTTTGTTGGCAGGGTGATGTCTCTGCTTTTTAGAATGCTGTCTAGATTTGCCATAGCTTTCTTCCCCAGGAGCAAGCGTCTTTTAATTTCTTGGCTGCAGTCCCATTCTGCGGTGATCTTGGAGCCCAGAACTGTTTGTTTATATACTGCAATACCTCTGATAATATGGATGTGTTTTAATTAAAAATACAGCATATAATATTGTGATATTCAACACAGTTATCAAGGCATTGTATTATTACAATCTCCAAATCAAGCTTTGAGTGGAGTCTGCTATATTACCTGACAGGGGTATTCACATTTTTCTCCTCTCCAACCTGGAGCACAGGTGCAGGTTCCATCCAGAATATTGCATGCTCCTCCATTAAGGCACTGACATGTTAAATTACAGCCAAGACCCCATGTCCCACTAGGACAATTTATAGAGCAGTCCACTCCGTGCCAACCTGACACAGTAAAAAGAAAATGTCTCTTTTCAGTATAGAGTATATCTTACTTGATAAGAACAGCTGAGAGCTGATAAGCACCTTTTTCAGGTTTTTACCTATATCATTCATTTGCCAGAATTATAGGAGGATAGCTGTGTTGGTCTATGGCAGCAAAAAAAACAGGAGTCAAGCAGTATCTTTTCCACCTAGCCATTGTTTTTAAAAGATATAAGCTTTTGTGAGCTGCAACTCACTACATAAGTTGCAACTGACTTCACAAGATGCAGTTATTGATACAAAATCTTTAGATCTACAAATGTCATTAAGCAATTTGAGGCGAGGAGTTGTAAAAATATTGTTGTTGATGAGCAATAGCTCTACAAATGAAAGTTAAAGAAATGTCTAAAACTTAAAATATGAATATTTTTAGAAGAATAAAGACAGGTATACTTTTGAAAGAGGATAAAGTACAATGATGGAAGGAATTATTTGTTTCCTCGTCACTCTTTCTTAATTCTTTGGAACTGAGGTCTGCTAATTTGTGCAGCTGAATAAAGTTCCAATCAATGGAAGCATACCTTTAAACTGAACCTTGAACTGAAAAACCGAAAGGAATTGCCAAACTGAATTAAATGCCTTCCCCCCAGAATCCTGAGTGTATGGTACTACATTACATACCTTCCAACATGGTGGAATGCAGCAATAGTATATTGACCTAATATAGTATGAGTGTCTTTTAGGTAAAACTGGTCTTTATTTATGCTTGCACCAGAGTGCCAAAATATACCAACAACTGAATGCTATTATCCTAATAATTAACAGAGAATTCTGCAGCTGGCATGCATAAGATTGCAACTGATTTCAACTTATTTCATCTCTCTATTTTACTAAACAGAAGAGTTATACAAAGGCTTCAACTGACCGAAGCTATGATGGACAGTATCCATGTATCCATTTGGGTGATAAACATGGTAAGTGGTAAAAAGAGTGAATTAATGAATAAAATGAAAAATACAAGAGTAAATGGAAATGTTGTCTGTGCGTTTACAACCGAAAAAAAGAGGAACAATGTGATCATTCTGGATAAAATTCTGATCTTTAGCATTGATGAATATATGCACAAAATGAAGTTATGGGTTTAGTTATGAACAAAATTGATAGCACATATGCCGGAAAGTAAAGATTGGTAGCATTTAGCTTGTTATATAGCATGTAAGTAGGAATCTATAGGTGAGTAATACTTGTGATACTTCACAGTGACTGGTGGTAATAAAAAAAAACAGAGATAAGTTTGAGACAATTGTGAAACTTGTGATTAAGGGGTTATACTCTGGGGGTCTTCTTTTGTGAAACACAGGAAGTGTGCATTCTTTATTACCGAGCTTGCCTCATCAAGTAGCTTCTATTAAGATCTAGATATCTCTGATTGTGTTAGTCTTCCAGAAAGATCAAGCTTACCCCTCAGGCATTGGGGGTTACCCTTCAGGCATTAATACAGCATTGTAGTTTTTATACTTTTTTTATTGTGAGATGCCTGGAACCATGGATGAATTTCTATACAGTATATATTCAATAAATTAATAAAATTCTATTAGATATCATGAATGTAGGAGTAGGGAATGGAATAAAATGGCGGAATACAGAAAAAGTGGTTGGGTCATTCCAGTGGGTGAAATCTGAATCGGTTTACTACCAATTCATTGGCTGTCCATGCGTGCCAGGCAACAAATGTGCACTGCATGCGCGCATGCACAGTGCACATCAAATGCAAGCTGTGCATGCGCATGCGCAGTGCGCACCAAAAGGAGGCTTGGGAAAGTAAGTAGAACAGTGCAGGGGGTTGGGTGATCAGCCGTGACACACATGGGAACCTTTTTAAAAACTTTTTAAAAGCATTTTTTACTACCGGCTCAGGCGAATAGGTAGTAAAAAATGCTTTAAAAAAGTTTTTAAAAGGTTCCAACGATTGAGTGGCACAGCTGTGATTGTCGGAGCCTTTTTTTAACCTTTTAAAAGCATTTTTTTACTACCGGCTCAGGCGAATAGGTAGTAAAAAAATGCTTTAAAACAGTAAAAAAAAGGCTTCGACAATCGCGCGGCACAGCTGTTATTGTTGGAGCCTTTTTTTTTACTTTTTTATAGCATTTTTTACTACATATTTGCCTGAAATGGTAGTAAAAAAATGCCTAAAAAGAAAAAAAAAGTTTTGACAATAAGCTGAGCGATGCGTGATCGTCGGAACTTTTAAAAAAAACTTTTTTAGAATTTTTATACTACCCGTTCTCTGGAACTGGTAGTTAAAAATGCTTTAAAAAGTAAAAAAAAAAAGTTCCAACGATCGCACATCGCTCAGCTGATCGTCAGAACTTTTTTTTTTACATTTTTTTACTACCGGTTCAGCAAACCAGTAGCATTTTTTACTACCGGTTTGGGAGAACCAGCCTGAACCGGTAGCATTTCACTGTTGGGTCATTCATAGATGAGTGATAATCAATGGTGATATTCAGCTGGTTCTATCTGGTTTGGGTAAACCACTAGTGGTGGCTGCAGGAGGCTCTGCCTCCCACCCGCCCGGATGTCATCATGTCCCGTTTTTGACGCTCTGCAGATGCGCGGAGGTAGCACATGCGTGCGAAGCAAGCGTGCGAGCGCTCACATTTGCAAACCAGTAGCAAAGGTAAGTGATGATAATGTTGATAATGTTGATTGGTTAGTATTTAAAAATCTGATTGTTTCAAATATGTACTTTAATCTTAAGTCTATTCTTACATTTACAAAAATAGGGAATGGATCAACAGCATGAATTATTTGAATGTTTACTATGAAAGACTGGAAAAAAATAGCGAAGTATATAGAAGTGATGAGGTGTTCTAAATGTGGGATTATTTGGCGGTGTCAAGAAGGGATATTATGGAAAAAGTGGACATCAAAGAAAATGTGAAAGGAAGAAGGGAAAAAGAATAACTACTATGCACAAGAAAAATGTATGCAAGGATGATGCAAAGAGTATAAACTATATTGAGAGAAAGCTAATTGCAAAATAAGTATCCAAAGAGATTAAGGAATAAATATTATTAAAAGGCAGAGAAAACACACAGGAATCTTGACAAACATTTCTTTAAAAAGGTTTTGGAATGATCAAGAAGAAGGAACCTGCAGTGGAATGCACAGAATTAAAATGTGAAAGTTAATTCTGAGAGTGCTGGAAGTAGCAGCACGGTGTGGTTTATGATCGTCATTCTTTTAAAAGTATTTAATATGTTTTATTAAAATGTTTAGTATGAATTTCATAGTACCAAAATGCAAGTTAGGTCACTTACCAGCTTTGCAGACACAGGAACCATCCACTAGGGAACAAACAGCCTCATTTTTGCAGTTACATATAGATGAACAGTTTATTCCATATGTTCCAACAGGGCAAGGAATAGAACAATCAGAACCCTAGACCGCAGTTGACAAAAGATAAGAAAAATGCAATGTTAAGGAAAACGATTTAATTAGATTTTTAAATAAAAAAATAACCTTATCAGTGTAATGATGTTCCCTAGCTGGGTATCTGCAAGATGATAGTACTTAGTGGGGTAATAAAATGGCTGCAAGCAACCACTACCAAGGCTCAGAGAACATCAAGAAGTCCACAGTTCAACCCTGAGCTCCATATATTCTCTTTTATTGAAACGAAGGTGTCTTATCTGCACTCCTGTGTGTTTTGAAGCACCTCTTCTGATGGAATGTCATAATCCCAGTGGGGACAATAGAAGTTGCTTCTATCTTCAAAGGCAGACAACCAATGAAGTAACAATCAGAACTATTTACCTTAAATCCTGGAGCACAAATGCATTTTCCGGTCACGCTGTCACAGTCAGCACCATTTCGGCAACTGCAAATTTGTTGACACGATTCACCATAGAATCCTGGGGAACAGCTTTCATTGCAAGAGAGACCAGACCAGCCAGGCTTGCAAAAGCACTCTCCAGACATTGGGTGGCAGCTGCCAAAAAGGAATGGATGGATAAAGCATTTGGAGAGAATATGATACCAAGAGCCCAATGAAGAAAAATGGACACATTATACAAAGGATTTCACACAAAGAAGTTATTTAGAAAAATGCCCTCACTTGGGCACAGGGAATGGGTGGAATTAGAGGACCATGCGGTCTAATATTAATTTACTGCAGTATTAATATTCTACTAATAATAATAGCATCTACATATTTTATGTTTTAAATCAAAATCAGTGCTGAGAAAATCTACTGCTTAAATATCATTATAAATACATTTATAATTAAGTTTTCGGATGAAATTTGACAGGTATTAGCCAAATATGTACAGGTAATCCTCAATTTATGTTGACAATTGAGCCCAAAATTTATGTTGCTAAGTCAAACATTTGTTAAGTGAGTTTGCCCCATTTTACAACTTTTCCTGCCAGAGTTGTTAAGTGAATCATTGCATTGTTAAGTTAATAACATGGTTGTTAGATGAATCTGGCTTCCCTATTGACTTTGCTTATCAGAAGGTTGCAAAAACTGATTACATGACCCTGGGACACTGCAACAGTCATAAATATGAACCAGTTTCCAAGGAACTGAATCTGTAACTTTGAATGGTCACTAAATGAACTGTTGTAAGTCAAGGACTACGTGTAGTTATATCCTATAAAATCAAATGCAAACTCATTGATTCAGTATTTCATTACCTTGGAACTGTAGAAATAAACAAAATAGGCTACCATGAAGATTAGGAACATAATTTTGTATTCTGATTGTTTAAAATAATAATAAAAATGAAACCCTATTGAAATACATTATTAGACTATCTTTATGAGTAATCTTTCCCCAGTACTCAGGAAAATTAGTCTTTAAGTTAAATGTATGTATGTATTTCTATCCCATCTTTCTTTGAAACAACAATAATAGAACTCCCTTGTCCATGTTTTCCCCACAAAAATCCATGAAGTAGATTAGACTGGGGCATGTGACTAGCCTGAAGTTTCTCAGGACACTTCCAAAGTTAAGGATGGATTTCGAACTTGGTTTCCTGAGCCTGGGCCAACCCTTTATTGACTATGCCATACAGTAGATTTCTTAAGAAAAATAGTAGCTTCAAGGAATGTATTCTTGTCAGGACTGCTATAAACAAGGTTTAATCACCCCATTTATGCTAACTGCAACTATTGTAACTATTCCCCAGAATTTATTCATTTTCCATAAAATCTAAACCAAATTCTAATTAACAGATACATAATTTGACCTTGCATGAACCTATGAGCTTTCATTTAAATTCTGGTAGGTGTTTAGTATGCAAGTTTTATATTTTTTTTTACTTAGAAGCAGTGCCAAATTGCTTTACAGGGGAAAGGTCAAGGGCACTCATAGTCTTCAAGAATGTTGATATTTTAGCTTCCATACCTGGTGTCGGGCCATCTGTTCCTACCTGAAAACAGCAGTTTTATTCAATGCGCAACCACACAGCTGTTATTTTGCAACAAATGGAACCATCAGCTGTGCTAAAATATATGTGCCAAGACAGTAAACACAAGGACAGTTCTGTGGTCCTCTGGCAGGAAAAGCACTTAGCTTAACTCTCACCAAAGGGAAGCCTTAATATCCAGATCAATTATATTTACAATAGGCAGCCTGTTTAAAGATGACTGATCACTGATTGAAGTAATATTCCCTAAGGCATTCTGAAAGGGGGGAAATGTACTCAAGTCAAGACATATTAAATGAACGATGACAGAAGAGTGTCTTTTCTGTGGGGTTTTTTTTTTTTAAATGCCTCTTTTCAATGCCTCTTACTCATTTTGCCAGTGTAATTCCTTACAGTGGGCTGTTCTATATCCCTATTATTAAACTGCAGTCAATCTTTCCTCAAGATATCACTTTTCTTCTGACAGAAACACATCTGTTTGTGTGTAAAACATGTTTTCAAACAAATATATGGAAAATCAAAAGGGCATGGTTTCTCTTATTTGTCTGTGTTTTAAATGTTTTAGAAGAAAAGGCCAAATTACAATGTATTACTATTGTTATTATTTAAAGTACATTAGTCTCAAATGTCATTGTAGCCTTGTGGCATATTAGACACACATTATGCAAACCCAATGAAGCAATCTAGCTCCCAAAATCTTCATCTAATCTCAGTTGGGGAATGTTGCTCTCGTTCATATTTTGTAGAGAAGTTATAGCTCTAATAATTAGTATATATTGACAAAATGTATTTTAGGTTCCAGTCAGAAATTTAAACAAATTCTGACTACTAGCTGGGAGAATAATACTTCACTAATAGAATAGGATTTTGCCACCTCTCTCTTTTTAGTCATGTTCTAATGCTGAAGAATTCAACTGGGTCAAAGCCAGATATTTCCCAAGTACCCCTTCAACACAAGAGATTATGTCACTGACCCAGGACTAGGATAAATGTTATGTTGCTCCCAGGCAGAAGTGCTTTGAAGGACTCTTCCCTGGAGCCAGCACTTAAAGGTGCTTTTAACAGGGAATTGGTTCCTAAGGAGCTTGATTCAGTCACCCTTTATCTTCTCTCTCTGAAGGAAAAAGCAGAGGATGCTTGGAAGTGCTTTTGAGAGTAGCTCACACGGGCTTCAGAATCATACTTTTTATTCATAATCATTTTTTATTTTGGCTTCAAAAATAAGGAAAACATCTGTGTTATTTTAGATTAATGAGACATTATATGGTAAAACCTGACAGTACTTTGGAGATAAATAATAATGAATTATTGTACTTCAGGAAGTTATTTTAGCTCTGGTATCCATGGGCAACATCATAGCATAAAACCAATAAAGAAACAGAAAGTATAATCATTTTAGAATACTGCTTTCTACCTCATTTTCTCTTTGTGTGTGTGTGTGTGTGTGTGTGTGTGTGTGTGTGTGTGTGTGTGTGTCTGTATGTGTACATGTGCGAGGGAGAGACAGCAATGGAATCCACATACAATGGAACTGAGGCCAAATCACATTAATATTTATATACCTATTCTCCTGATATATGATAAGTATCTGGTGCACACATACACTGATTGAGTTCAAGATTATACATCATAATCCATGATTAAATATAGGAAATTAAAATACTTGAATGCTTTTGGGGTAGCTACTTTAACTGGCAGTACTTAGGTTGCATAGAGTTTGAAGAATGATATAAATACATAACTCTTTTTAGAATAAATCTTGGGAAATTAGATTACATGAAGATCAAAGTTGAATTATCTAGGACCAGAGTGTTTAGTATATTTTAATTGTTTTTTTTTTTAAACGTTTGTATTACATGTATTTTTATCGTTCGCTGTTCACCACCCTGAGTCCCTCAGGAATAGGACGGTATATAAATTTAATAAATAAATAAATAAATAAATAAATAAATAAATAAATAAATAAATAAATAAAAGTGAATCTATATTTAATCAACAATTATTGATAGAGAAATGTGAAATGCACAGACTGTCAGGGCATTAGTGTTTACATTTCTCCAGGTATAGCCACAATACACTCATGCTGACCAGATTTTTGAAAGATTTTTCACATCCTAGGCCTAATATTGGTGTGTTTATTTTGTTGATATGTATAAGAAAAGCCTCTTGATTATAAAAACCAGAATTTGAGTAATATAACTTTAACTTTAATATATCTGCAGTATTAATTTTTGGCATTGACTCTGACATTTTTGCTGTTTCTGCTCACATGCACATACAAATATATAAACACATACAATTTTTCCACTTACGTTATAAGCTAAATATCTGTAATATCAATTATAGTTCACTCTTCTGTATTCTAAAATAACATTACAATGCTGCTATACTCACATTACTGCTAAATCCATTCAATTTGTTACAGAAAGGAAGAAATGTTTAAAAACACTTTCTAAAATAAGTGCTTCTATTTGAATCAGAACATTTTTAGTTTGACTTCGCCACAACCTTTCCTTCACTGGTATAAATGAACAGCTGTGTTGAACATGAATCAACTTAATCCTTGAAATATCAGAAATGCTATATAATGTTGTGCCATACATTCTTGTCAATTTAAAATGTCTATTACAAAATTTAGTTATTTTCTAAGTTAATGTCTAAATTAATTGCAGGACATTTGATAAACATTCCAGCCCAGGTCCTATTAATTGAACAATGTTGTTGAAGGACAAGAATGGAAAAAGAGTGAACATACCACTGAATAGACAAGTTAATGGAAAAGTTGCTGGCTTCCAACTCTAGTAGTAAACATAACAAGCACTTGGAACTTTTAAGTATATATATTCCTCATGAACAATGATATCAGAGAATGAAGGAATCATTTCTTTAGAAGTTTCTTTGCTAAATGGACCACTAAAGATCTCTAACTAAGCAAATCATGCACGATTTATTGTAGGGATAAATAACCTAGTTTAACTGTTGTCACAACAATTGAACTGAATACAACACATGTTATGTGATGGCTTCAACTCAGACAGTAGCTCTTTGATTTTTCAGAACTAGACCAGCTTCCTCTCAGTTGGAAGATAAAACTGTTCCATTTATTTCTAATTGTGGCCTAGTGCATCTATTTATCTAATTTCTTCTATTGTCCTAATTCAATTACACGTAGTCCGCAAGGTACAACCATTTGTTTAAGGACCATTCAAAGTTACAACAGAACTGAAAAAAGTTACTTATGATCATTTTTCACACTTAGGACCATTGCAGCATCCCTATGGTCATGAGATCAAAATTCAGAGATTTGGTGTGATATATATATATATATATATATATATGAATGAAGCTCAAATGTAGTTTTGTATTTTAGGTTCTAGTTTAAAATGAAGGGTTCCCCCCCCCCTTATATATAATACTTGTGTATTTTTTAAAGTTAGTAAAATATCAAAACAAGAAAAAGTGTTTCTCCCTTCAGGGTTAAAAAAAATTGAAATAATATAGAGGATTATCTTAATATGAATTATGATAAAGATTAATGAATTAACAGAAATATATATTATTCCCCACAGCAAAGAGAAGTAGAGATGGTATCAAATTGATCTTTTAGCCAAAGAAGAGAAAATATCTAACCTTGTTTCTATTCTGAAATTGCTTCCGGATTTTGAGCTTGCAATGAAAAAAAAAATGAAACTTTGATTTTGTTTTTGCTAATTAAATAGGTTTATTGTTAAAGAAATGGCTTGTACATACTGTTGTGGAAAAGTAAAAAGCTGCAGTTGACATGTTCTTATCTTCTACCATGCTAAAGGGAGTCAGAAGTTTTCTTTCCTTTTCCTTCTTTACACCATATTTTCCCCTCCCTCTCCTCCTAGTTTTCTATTACTTTTTTGAATTTTCTTTGTATTTTATATTTTGATAAACCAATAAAAAAGTTTTTTAAAAATTCAGACATTTGGTAACGTCATGTATTTATAACAGTTGCAGTGTCCTGGAGTTATATGATCACCTTTTGCGACCTTCTGACAAGCAACATCAATGAAGAAGCCAGATTCACTTAACAATCATGTTACTAACTTAACAACTGCAGTGACTCAACAACTGTGGCAAGAAAGAGGCAAAACTCACTTAAACAAATGTCTTGCTTAGCCATGGACTCAATTGTGTTGGGCTCAATTGTGGTCGTAGGTCGAGGACAACCTGTAATAGCTTCCAAAGCTCTGTCAGGAAAAGCTTTGTTTTTATTAGTAGGTCATGAAAAATGAAACCTACATTCTTAACACTGTATTTGTTTTCCTAGAAGAAACACATAGCAAAAATCAAGATTTTTCTAGGTATTAGCATTTATAGAAAGAAATCCAAAGATTTTAATCCTTGTGAACAGCTTTAACTACAATACCAGGATATCTGGAAAAACGAATCCTTCCTCAGATTCTTGTATTTCCTGTCATATTCTCACTAGTGATTCATGGTAATATATTGTTATTACTGTGGCAATATAAGTTTGCCTGCATTAGTGATTTGTCACAATAGTTGAGCAGCAGGGGTGGGTTCTAAATTTTTTTACTACCAGTTCTGTGGGCATGGCTTTTTTTGTGGGTGTGGCTTCGTGGGGGGGTAATATGACTGGGTGGGGGTGGCCAACTTTTTTTTTTTTTACTTTTAAAAGCATTTTTTCTACAACCTTAAGAAGTTGCAGAAAAAAATGCTTTTAAAAGCCTCTGACGATTAGGCAACTCAGCTGGAATCGTCAGAGGCTTTTAAAGGCATTTTTTTTTCTTCTCTTCGGCCAAAGAGGTTGTAGAAAAAAATGTTTTTAAAAGTAAAAAAAAAAAAAAAGCCAGCCAATGTTATTACTGGTTCTGCAAACTACTACAGATTTTTACTACTGGTTCTTGCGAACCAGGAGCAACCCACCACTGGTTAAGCGGCATTATAAGAGCATTATTAAAAAAAACTACTGAAAAATTTTCCCAAGACTAATTGGCAAACGGAAGTTAATTCCACACAGATGTAACAAAAATATCTAAAGTACCTGTGAGTATTTGGCAAATAACAGGGACACCTTTTGTCGCATTTAAGACCATAGACTATTTCAGCACATAGCCTTGTTTCACAATGTACTCCGGTATATCCTGGCTCACAAAGACATTCTCCGCTAATATGATAGCATTTTCCACCATTCATGCATTGGCAGATTTCTGCACACTGTATTCCAAAAGTTCCAATTGGACATTCATCTTGACACCTGGTGAGAAAACCAGGAAGAAAAATGTTCACTTTCTATAAAAATATCCTAAAATATACATTGAATTCTTCTCAGGTAACAGCACTATAGCATAACAGATGCAAACACAACCATGCATACAGATACAATTTCATGCAATACAAATCCCCTTTTTAATTATGGTATTCTGGATAACAATTAAAGCAAACTATACTCTTATGTCTTAACCAGGATCATATGTACCTCTTAGCAGAAATATTATGAGATATTACAAAAAGAAGGCATGGTTACAGTGCTCTATAACTCTAAGTGCTATTGCGATTGTTTTCCTTTCAAAAATTGTTCCTGCTGACTGGCCATTATGAAGGACACCAATGAGGTAATTCTGAATATCTCATTTCTATATAAATGCAGTGAATGTTATTGCTGTTGCTAATGTTGAGCTAGGCAGGTACTGAGCTACATAGAAAAATAGTTTAAATATATATAAGAACAGCTTTTTAAAAATTTCATATAAACTAGGCAGTTCCTGATTGCTCTAGTGAAGGACATTTTCCTTTGTCAATTTTCTACACTATACTTCCAAACATCTAACAGAATTTTTGATGCATGAAACAGAAATTTGCTATGATATTTAAGCAAATGCTTACTCCACAAAGTGCCGTTTGATTTATTATGTGAGCATTTATTCACTTAAGTGTCCATCTCTAAATCACACCCAGTAGGACAAACTAGATAATATGATATTTCCTGTGAAAGTTGAAAGAGGAACACCCCAGACATCTGTGTGCCATTAGATGTTGCTCTTTATAACATAAAATACGTTATGTAGAGATAATTGAAGGTTAGGAAAAGAGGCCAGGGTTATAGCCAGCTGGCTACACATTCCTTTCAAAAAACACACATAGTATGCAAGATTTTAGAAAATACAAAAAGTTCTTATAATTCAATAGCTAAAAAAGAATCCAGTGTAAAGTTATTCTACACAAATCCCATAAACATAAGAAATAGTAGGATAGTAAATTAGTTTCTAGCATAAAGTTCACTTAAAAACTTCTGGGACAAATTTTTCTCCTCTTCCCTTCTGAAATTGATTCTTGTTATCATACCAAGAAGATTAAATATAGGAAAAAATAAGACATTAAGCCCCTAACATCTACAGGGATGAAAGAGTTTTATTGTTGTGCCCCATAGTTTCCCCAACTGGGGAAAATGGCAGTGAAGTGATGATGTTTGGAAAAAGAATAGGTGGAAAAAAATACAATTACAACTTTGCTCAGAACCATGGGAGTCTTCACATGACTTATGTCATCACATAAACCAGTCACTGATTAAAGAACAATAAAATAGGAATAAATGTAAAAAAAAAAATGAAATGGGTCAGTGCTTTTTAATTTTTTCATATTATAAATTGCAATGAAGTGACCAAACTACTCAGAATGAGAAAAAAAGACAAAAAAATGCAAATAGTTTTTAAAAATATGATAAATGAAAACATAGCTAAAGAAAATCACTTAGCTTTATACAGTAATTGAATTTCAATTAGTTTCTTAAGTAAAATTGAACCAGCTTGGTTTTTGCTTAGTTTTGACTGGAACAGTAATCAAGTTTGCATAATATTGTAAATTCATTCAACTTTCCTTTTTTCCACAATCATGATGATTGAGTGTTCTGAAGAATTGTCTTCTTACCGTTCTCCTGTATACCCTGAACTGCAATGACATTGACCAGTGGCTAAATCACATGTTCCTCCATTGTGGCACTGACATTCTTGGGAACAATTATTTCCATAACGTCCTTCTGGGCAAGGCTGACCACAGACTGTGCCCTGTTTGAAAACAGAACTTCACATTTATTCATGGGGCTGTAGTGTGAGATTGCATGAAATGTAAAAATGCCAATAATAATAATAATTTAGTTTTGCAATACTATAGACTGTATGTTTTCTCATGAGTGTTAGATTGTTAATTTGTTGGAATGTTTACGCTGTGAAAGAAAGCTAATCCAAGATGTCAGTCCTACATTATGGTAATAGATTCAAACAAATAATTTCCCTTTTTTTCCCTGCATTTAACCTAGAATTAAAACTCCTAAAACAGGGGTGTCAAACTCAGGGCCCGGGGTCTGGATCCGGCCCATGGGGTGCTTAGATCTGGCCTGCGGGTCCACCCTGGAAACAGCAAAGGACTTCCCCACGGTGCCTCTGCCAGTAAAAATGGAGCTGGCAGAGGGTTGCAGGAGGCTGTCTCAGATGAAAATGGAGCTTGCAAGGGCTGCAGGCAGTCCTCCTGAGCTTTGTTTTCGCTGGCAGAGGGTTGCAGGAAGCTATCGCAGCCAAAACGGAGCTCAGGAACCTGTTTTTGCTGGCAGAGAGCTCGGGTCACTACAGGCACCCCCAATGCGAGTGACATTGAGCTGGTCATGCCCACCCTGGCCCCCTGAGGTCAAACACAACCATGATGCAGCCCTCAATGAAATCAAGTTTGACACCCCTGTCCTAACCCATGAAATCTCAGAGTCAAAAGTGATGAAATTTTATAGAAATTATAACTACCATCCATCCAGGAGGGCAGGCACATTCCCCTGTTACATGATGACAAACTCCTCCATTCTGGCATGGGCATCTTTCTTCACACTGTGGCCCATGTTTGTCAGGTGGACAAAGATCCTCACAGCTAAAAGTAATGCAAACACACACACACATTCATAGAGTCACAGAGAGAAAGTGTTTAATTAAAGTGTTTCTCTTAGTTATAAGAGGAATGGTGAGATATTTATGTTTCTAATATAGTTAGGGGTGTTAATCTGTAAAACTAAGGAAAAAGTATATAAATAATTTCTTTACGTAAGAAAGTATTTCTATTTATAAATGCCAATAGGTTTTTCTTATTTTATCAATTTAAAAACAGCAAAAAATATTTCTCTACTTTATAGAAATTTCTAATGCAGGTAAAGAAGCTGTAATGTTAAAAGTTTCTATGTATTTGCTGTTTAAAAAATCCTTTATCTATTTTTGATTAAATATTTTCCAAATTGTCTCCTGAATCTTGCTCTATTTTGTGGCAAAATACTATGCTTGAATTAGAGATTGTATATTGTTGCTATGTGTGGTGCACAATTACCTAGCCAATATTCTTATATTGCTTATACGCATGGCAAATAATGAGCTTATGCCTTGAGCAATCAAATATATTTATTATACAAAGTTAAAATAAGTTATATACAAAAGTAGCTTATAGTCCTGCTTTCTCTATTCATAATTAACTATTCTTTTTTTTATTATTATTGATCGCTACCCCTGTTTTTGCCTCTACAGAATGTTGTATTCAGATGAGTTGCTGAAATGTTCATTCTTTGGATTGCTTTGGGAAAAGATGCTGCCTTCTCTATATTCTGGTCTATGAGCTAGACAATTTGAAACAGTGGTGGGTTGCCCCCGGTTTTGGACCGGTTCACAAGAACCGGTAGTAAAATCGGTGGGAGGGCTGGCTCACCACCCCGGATGTCATCATCGGCAATCTGCGCATGCGCAGAAGCTTGAGCGATCTGCTCATGCGCGATCCCGTTGCGAACCGGTAGTAAAGGTAAGTGGAACCCACCTCTGATTTCAAAGCAACTTTTGGCATGAAGAGGCTGCTGATGAATTCATTCTAGCTTTATCTCACCTTTTCCCAAATCAACTCCAAGCAATTTTGCTGTCGGATCTATTTAGTTGTGATAGAATGGTAAGAGGAACATAATTGTGACTGCTATTGATTCTAAGTCATAATGGAGTGAGAATTTGAACTTGCATTTTCTTGGTGCAAATACACACTGTTACCAGTGTTTTCTTTCTTGAGAGTCTTTCTCATATTTACTGCCATAATCTATTGTTATAAAAATATCCTGAGAACATTCATTCTGGCTTTTATAAATCAGAGTCCACTGTGTCGGTTGCATGAAATGGTATCCTCTCACATCTCATCCAATGGGAATCTGGACCATGAACTATTCAGCTGCAGTATATTGGTTAGTCTTGAAGGTTCAACGAGAACCTGTTTAAACTGTTTCTACCTTGCCTAAGGATAAAAACCCTTCCAACATATTAAAAAAGGAATCAAGCATTAATAAAAAGCAACATAAAAACACATTATATACATTTAATATTCCTCAAAATATTAAAATATAGTTCCTCTTGTCATATTTCTGTTGCTTATTAGTTATCCATGAGTTGGCAATACTGAATTTGGAACTGAGAGGCCATTTCAAATCCCAATAGAACTACTCGCAGTGCAAATTATTTTTCTATCTTCACCAGAAGAATAATCATAGCATGAGGACAGTATTGCCAACTTCCTTGTAAAAGAAAAAATAATTGTGAAATTCACTAATATTCTACATATAACCAATGTATCAATCGCATACAAAGCTCCAGTATATCCAGGGGGACATCTGCATTCTCCAGTGATGTGGTCACAGGTGGCTCCATGCTGACACTGGCATTTTTGGTGGCAATCATTTCCATAGGTATCTTGGTCACAGTGTTCCTCACAGCGCCATCCCTTGAATCCTGCAGTGCAGTGGCAAGCTCCAGTGATGGGATTACACAAAGCTCCATTTTTACACTGGCAGCGACTACTGCAGTGAGGTCCCCAGTGGTAACTATCACATGCTGCACAGAAAACAAAAAGCAAAATTATAGGGGCTGCCTTGTCAAGATATTCTCCCAGCTATTTAATTAATTATGATACTGTGGCAAAGTGAATTGCTCAATTTTCATCTTAAAATTAAGTGAGAGAAAACATATCATTACACTGTATTTATAATTATAATGATATATTACGGTATTAAATATAATTTGCCTTGATATAATTATATTATTACACATAATGTATTTACATATTATATTTATAGAATTATAAATTATATTTTAAAAAGCAAAAGCAGTCTTACCAGTTGTATTACAACAAAACATATGATGAGAAATGTTAAAAGATCATTTGTAAGCAAATGTAAGATGAAGTTTTAAGTAGAAAATACGCAGGCACATCTTGAAATCTGTTTCCTTCCTGACTTTCTTTATGGATTTTTACTTTTATTTGTTTTTTGCTATCTGATGTGGATCAGCACTGCCTCAGTTATTTGGCAATTTGGAAATTAGAGTTCATCGTTCTTTCTAACCTATCTCCATGAATGGAGTGATAATAAAAATTATGCCTCTAGTGCTTATGGAAAATGCAGAATCTAAGAAAATAATATTTTTTAAAAAATAAAACATACTACTATGAATTAGTAGTCCAAACAGTACCAGTTATGGACATTTGTTATATGTAGACCTTGAAAAAGGGCTCAAGAGCTGCCAACTGTAAAGTTTAATAAGATAAATACTTCTAAACACGTTCTTTTCAAGTTTCACAGAGAAAATGTTCTGGAATATTTTTTTTAATGATAAAACTGTAAATAACCTCTAAAAAGATCATATGAAATTCACTAAGAATTCACTATACATATGCTTACAGCATCTGCTTTCATTTTCATGCTGAACTGAAAATAAAATGGCAATATCCTTGCTAATAATTGTCACTGGACCACTTTAGTGACTATTATTCCCATAGCTTTCTCCTGAGGCAAAACAGACCTATTTTTTCAGACCTTAAAGGAGACAAAAACAACTCATGGCGTCTCCTCAGACCAATCATTACTCTAGCGTAAAGTTAGATTCTTCAGACTGCACAAATAACAATAGTGGGTTCTTAACAAAGATTTTTTCCCATTAATGTGTCTTATACATTACTTAGATATGACAGCTTTGTCATGGACACAATTGTCTAATGATGTTGTGATTTGTAATACACAATAAAACATAGTCGAATCTAGGGGGAAAAAATCCTCCACTCAACACAACATGTAATTTTTTATTACTCTTTACTCATTGCTATGCTTCTTTACCACTCTAGTAAAGTTTACTGCTAAACTACTACCTTGCGTATATAGTACACAATATGCTCTTCCAAACTGTGTTTTGTATATGTGTGTGTGTGTGTGTGGTAGTCCTCATCATACAACCACAATTGAGCCCAAAATTTATGTTGTTAAGTGAGTTTTGCCCCATTTTATGACCTTTCTTGTCTCAGTTGTTAATTGAATCTGGCTTCCAGTTGACTTTGCCTACCAGAAGGTTGCAAAAGGGGATCACATGATCTTGGGACACAGCAACGGTCATAAGTATGAACCAGTTGCCAAGCATCTGAATTTTGATCACATGATCATGGGGAAGCTTCAAAGGTCATTACTGTGAAAAACGGTCGTGTCACTTTTTTCAGTGTTGTTGTAACTTTGAACAGTCATTAAAAGAATTGTTGAAAGTCAAGGACTATCTGTATAATGTAAATAATTTAAATGCTTCCAGTGTGCTAGAAAAAAGTATGTTCATGCATAATTGTAGTGGAACATCCAAGTCTACAGGATATACTGTATAAATTTAATTATAATAATAATTTAAAAAACAAAGTCTAGAGGACAGAAACCCGGAGATGTTAAACTTCCTACCAGAAGCCTTCTGGGTTTTCACACCCTGGACCTATTCTGGGATAGCACTTTAATAATTCCTATTGTCACCCACTAATCTTCCCAGCAATGCCTTATACGATATCCATCTGCAGAAAGATTGGGGATGTAGCGTACATATCAGAAGTTTCCCTATTTCTTGGATTATAAATGCAAGAAGGGAGAGATTTATTTTCAGACTTGCACTACTCTGTACATAAAGATAGAATATAATAAAGATATTCCTTTTTGTTTGAAGTATCTTGAAGGGCTGACAAGGTCTGAGATGAAAAGAATTTCTTCAGGTTTTCAAATCCAGAAGATCATGACAGATAAAACAAGAATGGTTTGAATAAATACCAGGGTAGACTAGCACTTCAGGATCATTAGGATCCTACATACTGGAACTGAATTGGAAACTAATCAAGGAGAGAAGCAATCTGGAATTAAGGAGAAACTTCCTTACAGAGAACAATTAACCAGTAGAATATCTTGCCTTCAGACATTGTGGGTGCTTCATCACTGGAGGTTTTTAAGAAGAGACTGGACAGTCACTTGTCTGAAATGGTATAAGGTCTCCTGCTTGAGCAGGGGATTGGACTAGAAGACTTCCAAGGTTTCTTCCAGCTCTGTTCTGATTGATTAATTGATATTATAGTGGCTGAATACCCCGGTATTTACAAAAGCAAATATTTGATAAGGTCAGTGTTCTAGCTAGAAATTAGATTTTAGATCACATGACTGAAGAAAGTAAATAAGATGACAATGTTTAATAATTGACTGTTAATTGGGAAGAACAGATTGTTAATTTGTCCTCTTATATTTTAACTATTTATATAGGTTATCTATAATCAATTTGGTATAGTGATTAAGGCATCAGACTAGATACTGTGAGTTCTAATCCGTTTTAGCCACAAAGCCATCTGGGTAACCTTGGGTCAGTCACTTTCTCTCAGCTCTAGAAGAGACAATGGCAAACCACTTCTGAAAAATCTTACTAAGAAAACCGCAAGGACTTGTCCAGGCAGTCTCCAAGATTCAGATAGGATTGAATGGAGAGGGGGGGAGCTTAACTACCTTAGAACCACAAATTCACTTATCTTTGTTTTTTAAAAATGCTAACAAAAACAAAACAACATATTACCGTAAAATACGAATTGTGGTGGTTTTCCCATTAATTATATATCTTTCTGACTGTATGATAAATAATAGAGGTCTATGAAGACCTCATAATTCACATTTTTCTTGAACGTTCATTTCATTTCAAATGACTATTATTTTAGAACTCTATAATACATATTGGGAAGATCATAAAAAATATGTAACAGCAAACATTTACCCATATCTCAAGTGAAAAACTCACACTGGGGGTTATAATATACATTAAATAAATAAAATTAAATTCATAGGGTTCTCAAAATATATATTCACTATCAACAACAAGAAAAGTAAAAAACTTCATGTACTTCAATGATAAATGCAACTGTTTTTATAAAAAACGCTTTGGGAACAAATATTTTTCAACATAATTGGAATCAGAATTATTATTGGGACTCTGGTACATTTAAAGATTCATATTAGATCATTTCACACTATAATTAAATTTCAATACCATGTTTCCCCGAAAACAAGACTCTGTCTTATATTTTTTTTAACCCTAAAATAAGTACTTGGCCTTATTGCCATGTGCTCAAAAGCCCGATTGGGCTTATTATCAGTTGATGTCTTATTTTGGGGGAAACAGGGTACATATTATTAGGCTGTTTAAAATCCTTTTTTTGTTTGTTTGTAAATTACTTTCATAAATTTGTAAATTGAAATGCAACTTTGTGATTTTGTACACTGTAGTATAAAATTTAAGACATCTACATAGATTTCTAATGGTTTTAAAATATGTTTTTGAATTAATAGTAAATAAATCATCAATCTATGGAATGATTATTCTAGATTTTTCATTCCATCTACACTTTTCTTTTTTTAATATCTTTTGAAAAATAGGGAAAAAAACTTTAATGGATCCCAAAATTGATGGAAGAGAATATTTGTAAGAACATTTGTAATATTTGAATCCAAGAATATTCCTGCTGATTATAACAGAATTGCATGCAGTTCTATTTTCTTCTACAAAACAGCATAAAAATAATCATAGAATACCTGATAGTTGCAAAGAACAATTCAAACAAAATAACTAGCCAAACTATACATTTGAATCTACCATATGATTTTCCATCAACTTATTATTTGTGATTGTTTCAGATGTTTTGAAAATTATTCAGAATATAAGCTTATGTACTCGCAATTCTATTTTTTCTTCAGTGTGTTCTTTTCAACTTGCAGTCCAGACTATATACCAAGCAAATAGTAGCATTTTATGCCTGAATGCAGCAACATCAGACACTGTTAACAAAGCCGATGGCTTTCTCAATAGGAACATATGGCTTTGAAAGCTGTACCATCTGAAAAGCTAGACGAAGACAAATTTAAGGCCTTTGAATTGAGGTGCTGAAGTAAATTGTTAAGAGTACTTCAAATCAGAGCAGGACAAATGCTTTATGAAGTAAAACAGATTGCTCTCTGAATTTACTAAATTGTAAATTGTAAAGCTAAAGCTTACAACTGTTGAGGGCATAAGTAAGAGTTCTCGGAGAAGATCCTGATGCCTGGAAAAATTGAAGGCAATGAAAAAATATCAAAAACAATGTGGATAGATACTATTACTGATGTCACAAGCATGAGAGTTTACAGGAATTCAAAGAAGCAGTTATTGATACACAATCCAGCAAGTCACAAAGAAACAGGAGTGATTAAATAACTCGAAAACAACATGCCTAGTGTTCCTTTAAATTGAGTGACCCGACTTCAAATCCCTACTCTATTACAAAGCTCATTTGTGACTTTCTTTCAGCTATTGGGCTGGTTCCAGAGTCAGTCTTTGAAATACATGTAAGTTAAACTTGTTCTGACTAACTTGAGCTATTAATTTCTGTGGGAAAAGGATGACTAATCCAGGCTGAGGTAACCTTGGTTAAACTCAGAAACAATAACTGTGATCACATGGTCATATGTGTTAAATATTTTAACTATTACATAGAAACTGCATTTAAAATTTTGATTACAGAAACAATTTTTCAGGAGGCTACCACTGTTTTCTATTGTTCAAGAAAACTACTGACCTGCCTCCACACTCAATATCTAAAAACACATTTTCAATATTAAATTATGTATAATTCTGAATGTGTATCAATACACTACATATATAACCACATTGAGGGAATGTGGAGAACAATAAGTGGCTTGCAAGTTCTTTTCTAGATTGCATGGAATAGTGTGAGCAAATTTGATTGGCTATACTTGACAAAATCTGCCCAAAAAGACTGGTATTATCCCCCAGTTCCAAGGACTATATAGTCTATAATTTGTCAATCTGACTAAAAATATCATTTGACAGCTTTAACTGACCAAGGGCATGATGAGCAGCAAAACATCTATGATGATCATAACATGCTCCTTAGAATGTAAGATAAGAAAATATATAAGAGAATGGATTAACAAATGAAATGCATGAAAGAGCTACAGTATGTTGTAGATCTATGAAATTAAGACAAGGAGAAATAATGTAATAAATCTAAATGAAGGTGACATGAGCTAGTGGAATGAATAAATACATAGAAGAAAGTGAAAGTGTTGATTAATTCTGAAAGAAAGGGCTAAAACATACATCCTAAAATATGCCATGAAACAAGTTTTCTATATTCTTGTGCGTCCATTTCAAAGTAGGTATCATGAGTTTATCCTCCTTTTTCATATCTTTTTCCTTCACAAAATATCCATTTAGAAGAAAAAGGTCAAATGGCTATATTATGCCTTTTGACCAGTAAAATCAATTTGTTGTTCATTTGTTCCCCAAATTTTCATTCTGCTCAGTCCTACTAATTTCCTCATAGTTTTCAAAGGATGTGTTATGTTTATAAAAGGAATATACATGAATTGTGGGTTGTGTAGAAGAAGCAAACAGCTCTATTTTTTTTTTATGTGAAAGAGACGAGTGGTTTTATTGTTTGGGTGTGTGGGTATGGATTTGGCTGTTGTTCAGTCTCAGAATTCATGCAAATTTTAAATACAATGGGAAGAAATCTGTAGATGGACTGAAAAACAACATTAGCAGTAGGACTACCTTTAATATTCAACTAAATACTTGAGCATTCTCTACCCATAATAGAAAGAATAAAGTAAAATGAATGTGATATATTATTGAAAAGAAATGGGTGATTGATAATTTGGATAATTTAGATGTATTACTGTATATAACATGGTAACATTTGTTTGTAAAATAGCACTGAAATGATTGACAGAAACTTATGCCATAATAAATTGGCTATTTTTTTTAGGATGCTGTTGGATTCTTCAATCACTGTTGCTATTTTGGTCACAAGATATAGATCTCATGTTATGTTTCATATGTATTCAAGCAATATATATTCACATTGTTGTATGTATAATTCCTTTCATATCTAGTTTCCTCTAAAACTCTTTGTTCCTATTTTATTTTATTACATTGTAGGGGTTTTTTTCCCGTTTAACATATTCATCATTCTAATTTATTTATTTTTGAGCCATGAAGACAAAAAAAAATGAAGCATTACTGATGTACATTAAATTTTTTAAACTGTGTTTTTTATTTTTTCACAATATTCATAAATAGATTGTAACATGCAATACTGAAGAACGTTTATAGCAAAATTGTTTAATCATGTACTGAAAACAGGAAATATTGTGTGGGAAGAGAATCATGATGACAGCAAATTTAGAAAACACAAATATGAGTGTGGTTTACCACTGAGCTGCATTTTGTGGTGACTTTTGGATGTTATTGTTATCTGTTGTGATTCCCATACCACTGACCATGAGTATGGAACTGTATTATTAGCATCAATGATGTCTTTTAATAGTGAGATAAAATCTAATTCTGGTTGCTTGCCATGTTTAAAACCTCTTCTATGCTCAGATAGCAGCTTCATTTCCTATTTCCCTGTATCTTTTCAGCATCCCTTTGCAAATATACAAACTCCCTGAAGACAGGTTACTACTAGTTTTTGTTTTTTGCTGATTATAGCTTGCTTACATAAATGCCAATGGACCCACTCTTCTACCCAAATAGGATGCCAGTTAATGTAAGTCACCCTATTTAAAAAGTGTAATACCACACCATCTTCATTATCATTCCTAGTCACTTTAGTTAGTCATTTTTCCTAGTTTTGTTAATTCATTCCCAAGTGTCCCTGTTTGTCCATGAAGTCTCTTCTGAAGTCTCTCTACCACTTTAAATCAGTGAATAAGATGGTAATCTAACTCCATTTTCAGTGGATCAATTTTCTGGTATAGATTTGATGACAAACTTGGTGCCAAACATTTAAGGAAGATCTTAAGTTTATCAATAGTAGTAACTGTGAGAAGGATCTTGGAGTCCTAGTAGACAACCATTTAGTTATGAGCCAGCAGTGTGCAGCAGCTGCCAAAAAAGCCAACACAATTCTGGGCTGCATAAACAGAGGGATAGAATCAGGGGTGAAATGTAAAATTTGTTACTACTGGTTCTGTGGGCGTGGCTTGGGGGTAATGTGATTGGGTAGGCGTGGCCAACTTTTTTTTTTTAACTTTTCAAAGCATTTTTTCTAATGCTTTGAAAAGCCTCTGCCGATCAGGCAACTCAGCTGGGATCGTCAGAGAGGCTTTTTTAAAAATACCTCTCTGCCGATCAGGCAACTCAGCTGGGATCTTTTCAAAGCATTTTTTTTACCATCTCTTCGGCCAAGAGGTTGCAGAAAAAAATGCTTTGAAAAGCCTCTGACTATCCCAGCTGAACCGCACGATCATCAGAGGCTCTTTTTTTTTACTTTTAAAAGCATTTTTTCGTCGGA
This sequence comes from Pituophis catenifer annectens, assembly GCF_029215685.1. NCBI lineage: Eukaryota > Metazoa > Chordata > Lepidosauria > Squamata > Colubridae > Pituophis > Pituophis catenifer. The sequence continues at coordinate 239,955,743 of NW_027256882.1, forward strand.
AGAGGTTGTAGAAAAAATGCTTTTAAAAGTTAAAAAAAAAAAGCCTCTGATGATCGTGCGGCTCAGCTGGGCATGGTGGGGGGGGTGCAGGGATTTTTGCTACCGGTTCTCTGAACCACCCGCCGCCATCACTACCCGATCGGGCAATCTGGTCCGAACCTGGAACATTTCACCCCTGGATAGAATCAAGATCACGTGAAGTGTTAATACTACTTTACAATGCCTTGGTAAGGCCACACTTGAAATTTTGCATTCAGTTTTGGTTGCCACGATGTAAAAAAGATGTTGAGACTCTAGAAAGAGTGCAGAGAAGAGCAACAAAGATGATTAGGGGACTGGAGGCTAAGACATATAAAGAATGGTTGTAGGAACTGGGTATGTCTAGTTTAATGAAAAGAAGGACTAGGGGAGAGATGATAGCAGTGTTCCAATATCTCAGGGGCTGCCACAAAGAAGGAGGAGTCAAGCTATTCTCCAAAGCATCTGAGGGTAGGACAAGAAGTAATGGGTGGAAACTAATCAAGGAGAGAAGCAATTTAGAACTAAGGAGAAATTTCCTGATAGTTAGAACAATTAATCAGTGGAACAACTTGCCTGCAGAAGTTGTGAATGCTTCAACACTGGAAATTTTTAAGAAGATGTTGGATAATCATTTGTCTGAAATGGTGTAGGGTTTCCTGCCTGGGCAGGGGGTTGGACTAGAAGACCTCCAAAGTCCCTTCCAACTCTGTTATTCTATTCTATTCTATTCTATTCTATTCTATTCTATTCTATTCTATTCTATTCTATTCTATTCTATTCTATTCTAATGACCCTTGGAATGATGCCAAAGATGCTGCAAATGATTGAAACTGCTGGAAAACACTTGCTGACCAATGTGTTTTGCACAGGACCTAATGATGAAGATGAGGAATTTGGATATTGACACCCCTATTGTACAATATTTCACTCTTTCTATCTTTCTTTAAAGTTCTTTGAATCGGTTACTATCTGTCCATTGGTGTCCTTTAGTATTCCAATTAAAGATTGGAACCTCTTTCTGAATACAGAGACCTTTTGGAAGATTTTCCTTGTCTTTTCATATCTGTTTCCATCTTCAGTGTCTTTACAGATGTCACTATAAAAGTAACTTTTTTGTTTTTCATGTCTGAGTAATAAACAAAGTGATCTATTTACTGAAAATGTCTAATCCTGGTCTAACTCAATTTATTAATACCTAAGATGTCAATTATTATCATTTATACTTTAATTAACATCTTTGCCTTCTACTGTATGAAGTAAATGAAATGGAAAAATATGTCCATAAATGAAATGGGATTAAATAACATAGTCATATCAAAAATTATTTTCCTGAAAGTTATACAATAAATTTAAAGTATAAAATTTATAGTAAATTGTTGAATTTATTTAGTAATATATATATTTTAAAAAATCCTCCTTTGAATATATACAGAACTTTAGTTGCTATTTTCCAAATATTTTCCAAATATTACTTGGAAAATTATTTTATTATTTTACTCACATTTGGGCAGTCATGGTATTTTCGAACGATAGCTGAGACAACACTTATTTCTTTCCACTGGGTATCCACCATGTTATATTATCAGAATTTAATGCACAAGCAAAAGTTTAATGTAATTTTGGTACTATGGTGGTTGGCTGCCACAAACTGATCTCAGCCAGTTCCATTCAAAAGTAACATCATATGCAACAGAGAAACTTGGCAGATTAAGATTACTAATTTAGGTGATAAGCATGTATATCCAAGTTCATTCATCTCACTTTCTAAACATACCATTATGTTTTTATTCATGATTTTACAGTCATCTCTATTATTCAAAATAGGTTCAGAGCCCGATCTGTGAAAGAGACATGAAGTACAGTAATAGCAGATTTTAATTACTCCAACATATGTTGGAATATAAACTCTGCCAAGCATAGTCCTTTCAGGAAATTCCCAAGTTTTTTTCTCCTTCAGAGAGGGGAGGAAGACAGATGTTGGAAGTTCTTTAAAAAGAAGATCCTAAAAGCACGACTGCAAAAAGTTCCAAAGAAAAGTAAAAATAGAAGACAGTGGAAGAAAACAATATTCTGTTCAAAAAAACAAAACAAAAAAACCTATCGAGAATCTGAAGAAAAAAAGAACCTGTGTAGGACATACCCTATAGGTTGTTCAGAGTTAATTCTATGGTATCAGAAAAGCTAAAGCTCAGAATGAGCTGGGGCTGGTTGGCAAAGATGGTTTAAAAAAAGCTTGTTATAAGAAGTGGAATCCAGTATATCAATCTCTTAATAGAGGTAACATTCATTCTTTAAAGAAAGAAAACAAAGAAAAGGCAGAACTACTCATTTCCTATTCTGATTCTAGATGGAATAAGTTCTGCCAGTCAACTGTGAGCAATAGGATGAAGGGACGGGACAGAACTGGACAGGACTGAAATTCAAGGTAAATCGAAACATGTTACAGAATTGTTGGAGTTGAAACATTCCGACTGGATGTCTAAGCATTCTTGAGAACAAGTCTGACCCAAGCACGGGTTAGTGAAGCAGATTTTACTACTATAGCAGAAATGAGGTTTATTTATAGGAAACACATTATAAACCTGGAAAGAAATACCTCAGATTAGCAATCTTGCAGACAACAAATCAGTCTCAGTGCTAAACGAAGAGGGGACAAAGTAAACTCTTGCCTATTGTCATCTTCTGGTCATAGATAATGAGATGTTAAAGAAACAATGCTGTTTGATTTGGACCCTCAACACCCTTTGACATTAGCTCATGAACAGATCCACAATTTCATCAACACTTGAAGGTTCCCAATGAGTTTATCTGCCATCTTCTCGTGATGAGAAGTATTTTAGTGAAACAAGGAAATTCTAGGTACTCAAATATTAGACTCTACCTATCTCTATCATGTACTTCCTGTGAATAAATCTCATTTCAGTTATAGTTATAAAAGCTGATTCACTAATCCTTGTTCAGGATAGTATCCTGCTCTCAGAAACAACCATGTGCACACAAGAAGATTTCAACTTTAAACAGAAATAACTCTTTAAAGAAATGGAAATCTCCAGAGCCAGATTAATTTTATAAAATTAATCTTAATTTTCCATTTTTAAGAATAAAATGCCAGACAACTGAAGGCAGAAAAATATTACCCTTATGTTCTAAAGCAAAGGAATAGAGAAGCAATGAAACAGATATCAGAACGGTTTCTAGAATAATTCATAAACAGACTGAGTAATAAGCACCTTCAAAGCAATGCAATAATTAGGCATGGATTGGCAACAAAAAGTCTTGCCAGATCCATTTTACCTCAATTTTTGATTGGATGATTTTCTTAGCAGATTGTGGGAATGCTGTAGATGGAATTCCAGTAAAGCATTTGACAAACTAGCCATGGCATTCTGATTAACAAGCTAGTTAAGTGCTGGCTGGATGGCATGACAACTAAGTGAAAACACAGCTGGATAGCAAATTGTACTCAAAGTGTATTCATTAAAATCTCTTTATCAGACTGGTGGAGAAAACCTAATACTACCACTAGGGTGATGTAGTCTTCTGTATTTTTTAATGAATAACTTGAAGAATATGGGAGGAATGATTGTCATATTTGCAGTTGACTTAAAATTGGGTGGATAGCTCATACTTTGGAAGTCAAAAAGAAAATTCAAAATGTTCAGGTTAAAGGAATGGACTGATTCCCATTTCAGTTTGGTTCAATGAATATATCCAAGTGGAAATATCTATCAGGGATGTATTAATTTATATTATTGCATTGAACTGATCTTGGTTTCTATAATTTTATAAATTTGGCTTGGTTGGAAGCAACTTTGAAATCCTGCCGTGTTTTGAACTATTTGGATTTTTCATTTTTCAAAAATAGCTTCATATCCAACCTAGATATAATTAAGATATACAGGTATAAGTAACTATGCAATTTTTTTTAAAGTGGCATATAAATTCTCATCTGAATAAAGTACTAAAGAAATCCAACCATTATTTGAGTATCCAGGACCATGGTTGAATCCAAAAATGTTGCCAAATTCTGAAGTCATAGGACAAATTCTGTGCCATCTAAAACAGCCCAAATATCCCCACACAATAAATATTTGTCTGAATATTCCCACACAAGAAGCATTTCTGACTCGTTACACAATTTATCTTTCTAATTCCCAGTAAATATAAAATAGCATGAAGAGTAAATCCTGAGGGAGACCAATGAACAACAACCAGATGAAAGATTGCATTACCGTCCTTAAGAAAGGACAAGGGTTATGCCAGAATAATATGAATAGTCTACTGCAAGATGGCATGAAACACCAGTAACAGAATTAAGATTTCTCAAACCCAGGTCTGATTCTTATTGTATAAGTCCAGAAAATGGCCTGATATTCAGCTGATGCTTTAATACGACTTCTATAATGGTTCAGTTAAAAAAATAGTTTAGTTTTCTTATTCTTTGATTCCCTGATTATTCTGCTTCTGGTTTGAGAAAATGCAATTGTCTACTTTGGTTAAGTTCAGTCTTTCAGCGGTTGATTAAAAACGAAATGCTTCTCTGAGAATCTGGCAGAGGTTGTACCTCGTGTGAATATCCCACAGAAATTGTGCCAAAAACTACTGTTTCTACTCTCTTCTGCATCTGCCAGATCCTGTGAGAAAAATAATTGGCAGTATGGAACTTTACAAGACCTTTACAGACATTCTTGATGGTAAATGACACTGCAGGGAAGCATGAAGTTTGTGTCTGAAAATTTCCATAATAAACATGCGCTCCGAAAGTAAAAAAAAGACATGGAGTTTTGTTTTGTTTCTGTTTTGTTATCTGTCACGCCTGGAGACTTAACAAGAAATATCAGCTCAGTTCCTGAGTACATGCTTTGCATTCAGAAGATCACACATTCAATCCAGGGCATAGTCTTAGGAAAAAAGGGATTTGACACCCTAGAAAACTACCATCAGTCAATATAAATCACAAATAAGCTATTCTGTATACATTGGAACTACAGGTCCAACTGAAGGTGGGGTTTTTTTTAATTTCTAAAGTCAAGATTTTTACATGAAAATATATTGAGATCTTATAGGATCTCATGAGATGCGATCATTTTATATCAGAACTTACATGATTTCAACTGTGATCTTGCCAGTTTTCAGATGTTTAATGTAAAATGGCATAATGGTATCATGATGCCAAAAATGGATGGCTGACTCCTGCTTTAGATTATGATTTTTATTTTCATAAGCAGTTTCCTATTTTTTACATTTTATCTTTATCAAACATCTTCACTATTACTATGCTCCAAGAAACTAGAATTGTGCTGTTATCAGGAGGCTGGATCCTTAAACATCTTTTGCAATTCCTTGAAATTTCAGAATACAATGTAGAGCTAACTGATCTAGGCTGTAAATAATTTTTTTCATTAAATAGGTGCAAACAGACACAGGGTAATGCTCCCTCTTTGCTGCTGTTATCCAGATTTTTAAAATCTGGTAGCCCTAATACCATAAAGTTTGTTCATTTGCCTGAATTCAGTAAAAACAGGATATTCTCATTTAAAGTAGATTTAAGTGCACTATTTTTTGCACTGTTGATGGCAACAGACTTATAGGTGTCCTAACTAAACTCTCTTTTTTTATGATATATACAAATATATATTCTATATTTGAGAAGAAGGAAGAAGGAAGGTTAAGAAGATGAGAGTTTATATGCCATTTCTGGAGTAAGTAATAGAATATGCATCTCATTTATAGTTTCATACATAGCATTAACAAGTATTACCTTGTGGCAGTAAGGAGAGTGAAAGCGACAGCAGTTCTCTGCTGTTATAGAGCCTATAAAGATTGCTGCTGCACAGCTCTGTTTCAGATGTCACAAACCTTCTTGTGTAGAGAGGAACTTCAAGAACCTCTTGTAGGAAGGTTCCGAGGATTTTGCCCAACATCTGTTGTACAAAATCACTTGGATTTGCTAGCAGCTGGATGCCAGACTTGCATAGTAAATCCAGACGAGATACGTGGGGGTAAAGTCTTTTCCGGTGATCCTGGAATGATTTCAACATAAACCATTCCACACAAATTTCAACTGAACACTAGGAAGACTGAATGGTTTTGAGTTTTGGATCCTACTGGTTTTAGGATTATGCCATCTTTAATGCTGGATGGGGTGGCAATGTCCAAACAGACCTGGTATGCTAACTGAGGATTCTTCCTGACTCACAACTCCTGCTCAGGGAATAGATGGCAGTTGTGACTGGGAGGGCCATTGCATAGCATGGCATTGTGTTATGTGTCAATGGTGCCCCTTCCTAGATCAAGAGGCTCTGCTCAGTCATTCATGTCCTTGGACTACTGTATTGAACTACTTTAATGCACTCTACATGGGACTGCCCTGAGGAGTATCCAGTTTCAATTGGTACAGAGGGAAGGCACAGTGGCTCAGTGGCTTAATGATGCTGGAGATGCTTCAAGTCTTAGCACTGTGGGGTGGGATGAGCTCCCATCAGTTGCCTCAGCTTCTGCCCACCTAGCAGTTTGAAAGCATGTTATACGCAAGTAGATAAATAGGTACCACTTTGGTGGGAAGACCAGCTGGAGTTTCATGCGGATGGTCAGAACGCTGGACTTTCTCAGACGTGACAAGGCAGCTTCAGTGGAGGGACAGGATCCCAGATGATGCTACAAGATGCTGTTCATCTTTCTTTCTTTCTGGTGTGAAGCTAGGTCATCCTCTGTGGTGTGCCATGGATAGTGCATGACTATGAACAGAATGGGCTAGCAGTCTCAAGCAGTCAAAACCTACTATGTGTTAGTCTCCTAATTGTAGTCTCCTGATTATTGTAACATTGCCATACCCTAAATAAATAAATAATCTGGTGCAGTATGCAGCAATACAAGTTGCTAGCTTCTAGAAGAGCACATATTACACTTCTGTTCTACAAGCTGCATTGATTGCCAGTCAACCTCTGGATCTAATTCAAGGTGCTGTTTGTTTTAGCATCCTAAAATCTAGATGGACTACCTGTCTTTAAATAAGAGATAATAATCTTGTATTTGATTTTATACACTTCAGTTTGTCATGGCTGTGAGGCCCAAAAGGGCAGTACAGCTGTATCTGGTCATCTTCACCCATTTAGCACTACCCAGGGAACATGTGTAGTTTAAGGAATGCTACAGACACAGGTGATTATTTCTCCCACTCCTCTGCACTGGTTACCAGTACTTAGTCATATCATACTTCCCCACATTAGATGACAAGCTTTCATTTGGCTATTGTCAAGGATGCTGAACAATATCCCTATTCACCAGGATAATGCACAGCCTATCACAAGATTAAAATCCTGTAGGCCAGCTTGGAAAACAGATATTCCCTTAACATCTACCCACTTTAAACCCGAACATACCTGGAGTGAGCAATGGTCCAAGGTATCTTCTTGTCACCTGACTATTAGTGATCCCTCTTCCAAATCATCTGGCTTTTACCTGCCTTGCTTTGTCTTGTTGAAATTTAATAGAATTAGGTGTGATACTGGAAGAAGTGCCTCTGCCCTATATCAGTGGGGATGGAAAGATTCCCCTTGTTGAGATTGTAGTGCTGATATGCAAAGTATTACACGTATTGTGCAAGATTGCTCACAACATATATTCTTTGGTTCTCTAGAAGGTCTGCATGAACCAATGCCATAAGCAATTGTCTGGATAACTGAATTGGACATCCAGTTATGCCATACCACTGCCATAGAAGTTTTACTTTTAATTACGTCGATTGTGTAGATATGTTTACTTCTCTTCTGTCAAGTTCTCATCATACGCTAAATAATAATAATAATAATCTTGTATTACTTCTGCTGATGAACAGTCTCTAATCACATTTATTAAGATTATTATTATCACGTAATTGCTTTTATTGTGGCTTCCTTAAACCATAAATTCTGAAACTGACATAGCAATCAATCTTCCAACTGCTTTAGAAATCTTTCTCTTAATGCAATTCTGACAAAACTGTAAACTGATATCCAAATTCCAAGGGATAGCTTGTTGTTTTCTTTTAATCTCAAATTATATTGATCTACTATATACAGGGAATAAAGTTTTAATAACTTGATTTTATGTCAGAATATAAATATCAACTGCTTTGCTGAACGGGAAATATTTGTAGAGATATATTCTTTCATATTAGTAATTTTTGTTTTCGGTAACAAAGCATTCTTTTTTATCAGTTTTCATAAAACACATTTCAGGCGCTAGAAATATCATTAATTTTTTGATGGGCCAAAGACAAGCATATAGAAGCATAAAATAACATGTTTTTACCATGCTACTTTTGGGGACAACATACATTCAGATTTTTTTTCTTAATGTTTTGTTAGAAAGAATGTTTAAACTTGTAATATGTGCTTATTAAATCATTAAAACAAATGTTCACTGATTCTATGACTAATTATAGGGAGCAATGCAAGAAATTTGATGTTTGGAACTGGTTTGAGTGTACCCTCAGGGTAAGATATAAAAGAGCTCTGTTTAGAAACAACATGAAAGGCAAAATGCAGTGAAACAGTGGCTGATCTTAGAAAGAGTAGAAAAGAAGGGGCAAAGGGGGGGGAATCAAAAGTTACTTGAGAAGTTAGGAAACTATGGCACATCCCTTGGCATCCCTTAGTATTACATTAAAGTGGGTCTGAAGCCATTATGAAAGGAAGAATGACATTATCAGTGCTATCTCAACCTTTCAGTGGAGTGAAGTGATTCGTTCTGATGGCAGATCCTGGGAAGCATCAGCAAGGTGCTTGGAGGAAAAAAAAATCTGTTTTCCTTTAGCCATCCTGAAGGCATCCCATCAGCAGCAAAAAATTCAGTGTTCAGTATCATTTGTTTATGCAATAGAAAGCGGCTGTAGCAAGCTCTGGAGTAACCTAGTTGTGAAATCTGTAAGAACTATTCATGTAATGTTTGCTAATCTGACCTGAGAAATAAGTCCAGGTAAAAAAGATTTTTCTTCCTGGAAATAGTACCTAAAACTCTTCTGAATGTTAAAGTTGCATCTGAGAGAAGGCATAATACTTTTAATGCAGCAATATTATTATCTCTTTTATTCATTAAACATGAAACTCAGTCAACTGAACATTCAAAAAATGCATCACAAATACCATTGACTGGTGCTAATGGTTGATATGATTTGCTGCCAGTGTCCGAGGTATGAACCAAGTACCTTCTTAAGATGTACGATGTTCTGAGTAGCGCAGTTTCTTGCAGTTCCGCTGGTGTTATTGCAGGAAGCTGCAATTTCTTGATGTATTTTATAAAATTCTTGGACATTGTACCCCAAAGACAATGGGTATCACTGTTACATGTTTCATCCATAATCGTGTAGTTTCGATGGTTCGTGCAGGTTGCGATATTTAGTGATTTTTTTTCCAGTTCTTTTTCTTCGATTCTGGCGTCTCCTGGTACCGCGATATCAATAATTGTACATTTTGGTTTTCGACAAATTCAAATTCGAATCTTTATTGTCAGTGCACAACATAGGTACAATAAGATTCGTTGAGCTCCCTCAGTGCACCCCACAACACAATACAACTCACAGAGAAGACAGAAAATCCCTAATCTAATAAATCATATTAACAAAACACCCAGTCCTATTGCACCAGTGTGAACATGTTACACATTGCGCCGGCCCTGCAGTCCCTCATACTACATAGTTATGATGTTATTTCTCATTCAGGAGTCTGGCATCCCATGGATAAAAACTGTTCTTCCCCCTTTTTTTGCGGCTTCCTATACTTCTATATCTCCTTCCCGATGGTAGGAGGGTAAAGATGTGATAACCAGGGTGAGAGTCTGGCATGATATCTGGTGTGTTGTGTTCCAAATGACGATTCGTCTGTATTCAAAAGTCCCACAAGATCTTCACCTTCTCATTTTTGATAACTTTTTCCACTTTATGTTCCCATGACTTTTTGGATACAGGTAAATCATATTTTTTACATAATGACCAGTAGATTAATTTAGCAACTTGGTCATGTCTAGCTTTGTAATCAAATTGTGTGACTTTGCTGCACTCACATATTAAATGTGAAGCAGTTTCAACTTTGTAATTGCAAAGTCAGCAGTTTGGATTGTCAGTGGTTTTTTGCCTTTTCGCTTTCATGGCATTAGTTTGTATGCTTGTTCTTGAGCAGCCAGTATTAAACCTTCCGTTTCTTTCTTGATAGTTCCCATCTTAAACCATGCCCATGTCAAGTTGTTATCACATTTTCCTTCAATGTTTTTCAAGTTTTGTCCATGCAAAGCTTTGGTTTTCCATCCATTTAATCTGTCATCCAGCTGTTTTTCCTTATATACTGACTGTCTTTGTTTCTGTTGTTTTTATAATGTTCTCCGTTTTCACAGCTTGCAGCAATTTTTCTGTACTTTGATTCACATAGTCATTCAAACTTCATTTTTCTTCTTCTACAGTTTGATGGATTTGCAATAGCTCTCTGCCCCCTATTCTTCTTGGTAGGTACAACTTGTCGATGTCACTTTGTGGATGTAAAGCATGATACATATTAAAAAGTTTGCGCGTTTTCTGGCCAAGATTTTCCAGTTCAGCCAAAGTCCAGTTGATGATTCCAGCTGGGTAGCGTATCACTGGAACTGCCCATGTATTAATGGTTTTAATTATGTTTCCAGCATTCAGCTTTGATTTTAATATTTTGCGGACCCTCGTGTTGTATTCCTTTTGTGTTGACTCTTTGACTTTTCCATTCAAGATGTTATCTGTTTCCAATATGCCTAGGTATTTGTAATAGTTATGTGCCCCTCTTTCCACTTTTTATACTTGTCCTTTTTGTCATTCAATTTGTCAGGAGTTCTTTATGCAGCCATGCTGGTTTCTTTTGAGAACTGTTATTTTTCTTCTTCATTGGTATTGTTTGGTATATATGTTGGTATTATATAACAATTCATTTCATTTTCCAGAAGATAATTTCAGGATGGCATGGGGAATCTCAAGGGGGTAGGAAAGCAGCAAAAGTATGTGCAATGAAATAGATTTTATTCAGAAATCCAGGAATTGAATTAAAATTATACATTCCATCTTACTTTGGCTTCCTATGCAACTGTCATATAATGGCTGACTTTTAACTACTACAGTATAGCATTATTTGCTCATTTGTAATATTACCCTCTCTAGGTAATATCAATATCTAGTTTTACCTTAGCAAGTAAGTAACATTAAAATAACAACTAGCAAGTAAGACATCATGTAAAAGAATCACCTGAGTCTTTTTTTCTGGACTTACATTTTACGTGTTATAAAATACATATCTGCCCATTAATAATCAAAACTGAAAGGGTCCAAAATTTGTCAACTATAATGTATTTATGTTTCCCAAGTTAATGTGCAACATTAAAACTAGGTTTGACATTAAGGAGAATTTTCTGAACATCACTTAGACATGGAAATACAGAGAAAGTCTACAAATCTACATTTACCAGATTATTACTTCTATTCAGCTCAGAAATCATGTTGAAATATAAATTTGATATTATCTATGTCACATTTTCACACTTTTATATTTGATAATAAAAGAAATTAGTCATGCACATGGCAACCTGAATGAAATATAGGATAGGAAACTGATAAACAAATGGATCAGTTCAAAAACAGGGATGAAATTCAGTAGGTTCTGATAGGTTCTGGAGAATTGGTAGCGGAAATTTTGAGTAGTTTGGAGAACTGGCAAATACCACCTCTGGCTGGGTTCAGAGTAGAGTGGGAATGGGGATTTTGGAGTATCCTTCCCCTAGAGTGGGGTGGGAATGGAGATTTTGCAGTATCCTTCCCCTGCCATGCCCACCAAGCCACACCACACCCACAAAGCCATGCCCACAGAACTGGTAGTAAAAAAATTTGAATTCCATCACTAGTTCAAACTTAGCGGACTTAAATAATAACAAACTCCAGCAGTTGCCATTTGCCCTACAAGGGATAAAAGACTACTGATATTTACAACAAACCAGCACTTTTGTGCAGCTGTTTTTTTTAAAAAAAGTTTGAAAATCGAATAGGGGATTGACCCCAATCTAACCACTGTCTCACAATACTAAGTTCAAAGTTAAGTCATCCTCCCATTACATATTAAATTACACACCAGACACAAGTCTCTAACCCTTGCCCTCTTGTCTGCCCTTTACTCACTTAGTTCTGTTATACCGGAACACACTTTCAAGAGGACAAAGTATTGTAATGCTCCTTTTAGTTGCTACTGTAACTCCACTGTCTCCAAAATTCTTGCACTGAATTGAGCACATCTGTACTTTGTTCAGAGGTTTTATTCATATATAGTTACTATCAAATGAAAAGATAAGTAGACTAGAATATTCTTCTGATTAAGGTCCACGGAATTCACTTAGGTTATTGTCTGAGTAAATTGCATAGAATTGCTGTGTTAGATCAAAAAAATGATTCAAGGAAAGGAATCCTACACCACTGTTGACATTTTAGTAAAATTGAATGCATTAACAGACATGATTATGTGAATTTGACTCTAACTATCTTACAAACAATTCAGAAGTGACAATGCTAAATTCTTACTGAGAAAAATGTAGATATTTAAAATCCATTCATAAAATGGATGACCTATGCTGAATAGTAACAGGATGTAAAGGGTTATTTCAAAATCATGTTTTGAATACTGTTTCCTTCTACCAGCCTATTTATTTATTATTTATTTATTTTGTCGCATTTCTATGCCCCCCAACTCCCAAGGGACTATATACTTCCTACATACAGATGTAATAAGTCCTGCTATGTGATCAACATGGGTACTTCATTCCATTGGTGGATTCCACTCTGGAATAACATCTATGGATATAACATTTAATTGTAATGATTTTATAATTCATAATAATGGGTTATTTGTGATAGATAAAAGATTCAATTTTTAAAAAAGCTATGGCACTAGCTGATTTTGAACCTTTTAATGATAGGAATATTTATGAACAAACCAAATTTTGATGAAAAAATATAACAAGAAGGAAGGAAATAATTTCATTTCAAACTGTGTTATATTTCTTAGAACAAGTAGTCCAAATAAGTTCAGGCCTATTTTGTTTGCAGATTGCAACATATCTTTTTCCTATTTTTTAATCAGAAGAATAGTTTGAACATTACATCTACAATATGAATAAATTCCAGATATTTATCGAAATGTCCCAGCACTTTCTCTCGTTATCTCTCATTTGGTTTTTTTTTTTTTTTTTTTTTTGAGTGAAATATCTCGTGCTACTCAAGAAAAACTATGATCGAAGAAGTCATACGTATCTTACTATGTGGCAGTAACAAACTGAGGTGTTATAAAATTATGCAAGCTAAATTTGCCCTTTCATTTTGGAATGACTAGAGAAAATAACCTTTGGAGCAATACAATGTAATCAAAACACCCTCTCATTTCTCCTTTTGTCTGCTATGGTTAAATGGATGCATACCAAACAGCCTAGGCCTCTTGCTTACAAAATCCTGCTTTAACAGCGTGTGAACAAAGCAGTATATTCTATCCTGAAGTGTCCTACAAAAATATTTTTTTGGGAAAAAATGTTCTTTAGCATTTCAAGTCAGTTGTAATTAGTATGCAAAATTTTTTTATAAGGGATCACTAACATCCCAGGGGTTTCTCAGCTTCTTGTTCACTCATTCAGCAACAACATGTCTTCCACATAATCCTGTTGTGTAAATAGACAACATTTGCACGGCTGAACCTGATGAACCTGGCATCAAGGGGAAATGGAAAGGAAAGGAAAGGTAGCAGCAATAAAATAAGCTTAAATCCAGCATAAATGATAAGGGAAGCATATAAAAAGTCAGTCTCCAGATAGAATCAGAAAATAATACATTTTTAATTTTAGACTGAGTGGATCAGACAGTGAAGAAGCTTCTTGGATGAGAAGCGAAATGTCTTTAAAAAAAAAACAGTAAGTCCAGGAGCCTCCTGAAAAAGCACCTATGGGACAACCATGCCCTGGATGACTGAGAATCTCCATAGACATGTCTGATCTCAATTTGTTCTATTTCATTCAACACACTGTTTCATACAGGCAGTATTTTCTGGTGTCTTAGAGTTACTTCTTTTAAGAATGTTGCTATTGTTATCATCCTCGGAGAACATTTTCCCTTCTGATGACTGTATAAACAGGTCCAAGGTGTTTGCTTGTCAATATTTCAAAAATAGTTTCCCAATATCTTCTTGCTAGGGCTGAGAAAGAATGGCTGGCCTGAAGCCATTCTTCTGGCTTTTCTGCCTAAAAAAAACCTTGAACTTCCCGTTCCTAGTTCAGCACCTTTTGTGTATGTGCTTCAAGTCAGTATTAACTTTTGGCAATTGCCTGGACAAGTGCCTGCAGTCTTCTTAGCAAGATTTTAGAAATCGCTTGCCATTGCTGTCTTCCTAGGGCTGAGAGAAAGTGACTGGCCCAAGACCATCCATCTGGCTTTGTGCTGTAGGTGGGATTAGAACTCAAAGTCCCCTGTTTCTAACCTGGTCCTTTTAACCACTACACTAAACAATATCTTTTACACTTCACCATGCTGGTCTTCCTTTAAGCACAAAAAAAGCATTAGTCATGAGGTCAATTCCACGTTAGTGAGGACTATTTTAACAAGCGGTACAGCTTGAAAAAGCCTGACTTAATGACTGGTAGTCCTCTTCTCTTCTAGTTCTCTGATTCCTGAAAACTATATATCGAACGACTGGGCGATTTATTGCCACATCAATCTGACAACCTTTCAGGTCTAAGTATATAAAAATAACTTTTATCAGAAAGCCTGAAACCTGGGCATGGAAATTGGGTTTAAGTCTATTACCTGCTGATATTTTGGCAGGAGATATTTCCAAAATGGAAGAGAGCAAATTATTTAATCTTTTTTTTCCCCTGTGATTCAGATGCTCTCTCTATTTAATTTGCTAAAGAATATGCTATATAATAATAAAGCAACGTTGGTATTTAATAAATTGAAAACAAGACAGACTGGATCACATGTGGAACGTTCTATCCCTTTGGAAGTGATATCTCAAATGCGGAAGAACTATAGCACAACAGCGTTTTAATCTCCCTGCAAAGAAGAGCAACAGAACAGACAGAATAGAAGACTGACAGGAGCAGATGCAAACTTACCACTTGAACAGTTGGGTCCACCCCAGCCAGGCTCACACTGACAGGTGTTTGGAGCAATGCAACGGCCATGAATGCATTTATCAGTACAGTGAGCTGTCAAAGAAACAGGGTGAGTGAAACAGATAATGAAAAATCAGAAAGAATAAAAACAATGAAGGGGCAGGTTGCAGAAAAGCAACAGTGAAGGTTGCTTTTCTGCAACCTGGCCATTTCCAGTTTCATCTTAAAATTAAGAGGCTAAGTTGTTCCATTCTTGTTTGCATTTGTCCTCTATATGTCATTATTCTTTCAACCATCTATATGCATTTATTTACTAGTTGTCCTCGTTTGCTACAATTAATACAAAAAGACAAAAAGAAAAGGAAATAAAGAACATAATATTTTAACCCTCTAAATAGAGATCCCAGTGATGAAAAACAAGGAACAGTGGTATTAAGTAATATTAACATTTTGTATAGGAAGGTTTTATAAAATCTAAATTTCATATTTATTAAATATCATTCATACACAGCTTTCTAATCAAGCACTAAATTCATAATCATGACTTTAAAAATTACAGTTTCTAATATAAAAATGCATTCAAAGAAATGTCTCCTTTCATCTTTTCTTTATTTTATGTCTTACTAAATTAATGTAAAACAATACCTTGGTAATTAAAACAGAAACTTCTGAAAATTGTTGTGTTTAGATAATGTTAGGTCAATGTCTGCAAACAGTCAATGCGAACAGCTTCCTGCCCCCTTCCTTTTCTATTTTTATCATCACCTCTTTTATTCTTTGATTATTTATTTGAAATAATACCAATATATATTGATAATGTTTCTTATGGGAATAGGAAACTGCAGTGGTATATTTTAGTCTTTCTGCTCTAAGAAGCATTTAAAAAGAGCCAAGAGATAAATCATAGATTAGAAGCAATTAGACTATGGCTGGTTGTTTAACAACTGTTCCCGGTCCCAACAGCCTTGGAACAGAAACCTTACAGCAGGGGTGGGGAACTACGGCCCTATTATGATTTGTGGACTTCAACTCCCAGAATTCCTGAGTCAGCACCTATTAGTCTCTGGTTACAATTCAAGGTGTTGGTTATTACCTTTAAAGCCCTACATGGCTCAGGGCCAGGATATCTTCGAGACCACCTTTTACCGCATAACTTCCAATGACCGGTAAGATCCCACAGAGTTGGTCTCCTCTGGGTCTCGTCAGCTAAACAATGCCAGCTGGCAGGCCCATGGGGGAGGGCCTTCTCTGTGGCTGCCCCAGCTCTCTGGAACCAGTTACCTCCTGAGGTGTGGACCATCCCCACCCTATTGGCCTTCCGAAAAGCGGTGAAGACCTGGCTTTTCCGGCAGGCTTGGGGCCGTTGATCTCGCTCTTGCGATCCGGCAAGATCTGGCCATGAATGGTCAGATGAATGAGTTTTAATGTTTTTAATTTTTAAATGTTTTTTATAATGATTTTAAATGCATTGTGAGCCGCCCTGAGTCTTCGGAGAGGGGCGGCATACAGATTGAATTAATTAATAAATAAATGTTAATTATCTTTAAAGAGTAATATCTAAGGTCTTAAGAAAACATAACATGAGACCATTAATCTGCTAAATTTGAAGTTATGAAAAAACCTTCTAAGTAGTCACTATTGACCAATAATACTTATCTGTCTCTCTTATTTCAGACAGATGCCTAATCTCTATAGATTAATAATAGTTGATAATGTGCAGAGTAACAAATAAGTATATGTTGTTTTTTTCTCTTGTAACAATTCTAGAACAAGTTTCATAATTGGGGGTTGGGTTAGTGGTATATTTGCGTTTTAGAAGCAAGGACCTATAAAATAACTGCTGGTTAGGACACAGCTAATAGAAAATAGCCATGAGATTGCTAAATTACCGTATTTTTCGGAGTATAAAATGCTCGGACTATAAGATGCACCTACCTTTTTTGGTGAGGAAAACAAGAAAAAGATATCTGTCTCTGCCTCTGCCTCCCAATAATTTTGCCTCATTGCAGCAAACAGCAAATAGCCTGCTTTACTTTCATTTTCATTTTCAGCATAGCTTGATTAGCACAAGAAAAAAAAATCTGCTCCCAGCAATTTACCTCTTTGCAGCAAGCAGCAGAGGCCCGGGCAAAACAGCTGAGAGCAAAACAGCTGAGAGTTGGGAGGCCGATCTAATCAACTTGTGCTAATTAGGCTGTTTCTTCTTGCTGCTTGCTGCAAGGAAGTAAACTGCTGGGAGGCAGAGTCCAAAGGGTGGGGGCCAGTGGGTGGGCGGGGTTACATTCAGTGTATAAGACACACCTAAATTTTCACCCCCTTTTAGGGGGAAAAAGGTGTGTCTTATAGTCCGAAAAATACGGTAACTACTGTCTAATGTCTCGAGATTTTTTCCACTATTGCAGTCTTCTGTAGAACAAACTTTATCTGATAAGATAAGATGGTATCAAAAGAGGTATCAAAAATTGGTCTCACAGTCCAATATCACTTAGAAAACGATGTTTCATTAGATCTACAAAAGAAACTGGTTGAGGTTTTAAAATTTAAAGGGGGAATACAAATGACAAACCAAAAGAGTAAAATGAATATTTTTTTCTATAGGATTGATAAAGGAGGCTTGTTAAAGCCTTGAAGAAGTCTGTGAAAAATGTCAAAGAAGAAATTAAGAGAAATCAAATCTTATGACAATATTTGAATGAAATAAAGCTTAGACCAGGCATGTCAAACTGGCAGCCCACAGACCAGATGTGGCTCATATAGGCCACACCCACCCTGGCTCTGCAAGGGCAAAAAACATCCTGATATGTCATGATACGATGTGCAATGCGATCGGGTTTGACATCACTGGCTTAGACTGATAGAAGTAAAAGGAAGGAATATAAGGATGGTTTATTCGATCAAAGTTAAAACAAGATATGTTGTTACCGTAGTTCTGGCAGTCCTTTATGGACTTTCTGCTGACATCACAACTTAAAATATGTTGTTTTGGGGAGTTGTTTATAGATAAGAGAGGTGATATAGAATGAAATGATAAATGTTAATAACTTTAGTGGAGGTGAAGAATCACTATATTTGTTTATACTTGTGGGGGAGAAATCACATCTAAATACACATTTTTTCTTTCTTTATTATATTCTTACTTTTCTCTTTCTTCTCTCTTTTTCTTTTCTTTTTCCTTGCACTTTTTATTCCTTATTTCTATACTTTCTTCTTCAAGTTTAATTAGTATTATATTTTACTATTATAATCTAAATATATTCAAAAAAGGAGTTGATCTGTGGAATCACTTCAGGCCATGTGAAGCAGTGAAAGAGAAAAAGGGGAGCAATAAAAATCCCATGTGTGCCCAAGAAATAAACTGATCTTTTTTTATTATTAAAAAAAAATACAAACAGACGGAACTGTTATGGAAATTGGTGTTTGGGAATAATAACTTTCCATCATGCCCTTCTCACAGTCAGTGTTTGTGGAATCTATGTCATTTTCTTGTATACAAAGAGACTACCGTTTTGTCTTTAGTTGCTATGCTGTATGATTAAACTAAAGGATATTCCTTCCTTCCTTCCTTCCTTCCTTCCTTCCTTCCTTCCTTCCTTCCTTCCTTCCTTCACTTAGTTCTAATTTGCTTAAGAAAAACACTATCCATTTTTAATCTTATAGTAGTATCTTCCTTACTGACTGACAGCTGAAGAAATAATCAGTGACTCTTCTAATTCTGGCACCAGAGATGCTAGACAAGAAGTCAAAACTGCCAACTGGAGCTGTCAATCAAAATTATGTACACATTAACATTGCACTTCACTTTGAAGGAAAAAGAATTCAGGGAAATGATTTAAATCATAAAGAGGTGCATTCAATCTCTAAAATGCTGACAAATGGCATGCAAGTTGTCAAAATGCCTCATAAGAAGATCTATCCAGGCAAATCAGGTTTGTTTCTTCACAATAAACTCTCTGCATGGCACAAATGACTGAGTTCTATCCACTTAAATTGTGTGCATTGAGACTCCGAGGCATGTGAAAGAGCTGCTGTTGTGCTTATGCATATATCAGTATTCTTTTAGTTAATTATATGTTAATCTACAACTACTAACAAGCCATTTCCCAATGTCTAGGCTGTATATTAATATTAGGACAAATAGTCCTAAAATTAATTTGAATATTTTTAACACTCTTTTTAAGAGTGCAGCAGGATCATTTCAATTCACACTGTACACACATTCAATGCACTAAACTACTGCATCCAATTTTGGTTGCTATGACATAAAAAAGATGCTTTAGACACTAGAAAGAGTACAGAGAAGAGCAACAAAGATGATTAGAGGACTGGAGACTAAAACATATAAACAACGGTTGCTGGAATTGGGTATGCCTAGTTTAATGAAAAGAAAGATTAGGAGTGACATGATAGCAATGCTCCAATATCTGAAGGGCTTTCACAAGGAGGAGGAGATCAATCTATTCTCCAAAGCACCTGAAGGCAGAACAAGAAGCAATGAATGGAAATTAATCAAGGAGAGAAGCAACATAGAACTAAGGAGAAATATCCTGACAATTACAACAATCAGTGGAACAACTTGCCTCTGGAAGTTGTGGGTGCTCCAACATTGGAGGTTTTTAAGAAGAAATGGTATAGGGTTTCCTGCCTGAGTAGCGGGTTGGATTAGAAGACCTCCAAGGTCCCTTCCAACTCTGTTATTCTATTATGCAACATTCCTTTGCCTAGTGCCAAATTGATAACTACTATATTCACTAAGACCTTTCCCCCCCCCATCAATTAGTGTCAAAGAAGCATCCCATACCTGTAAACCGCCAAACTCATCCCACTGCTTTTCTAAAGACATTTTGTTTCCCCATTTTGGGGAATTTTCATTAGCATTGTCATTAACATATTATCAAGAGCTGGATATTCTTATGAAAATAATTTTACTTACGAATGCACATTTCCCTGCTTTCATAAAATCCAGGGCAACACTGAGATTTCCGTCTATACATAGTCTTTTCTCCATGCCTATAAGCAGTTCGATAGCTGATTCTGTTAAAATATGAACATGTAAAATTTGTGAACAACTATTTCAAAAGATTCAGCTATGGTTATTTAAGGATAAATTGGATTGTTCTATAAATCAGCTACATCTCTTACAAAGAAAAATAAACAACATTATCTGCAAATGGAGATCCTTTTCAAGATCTATGACAAATATTGCAGCTGATGCTATATGGATTTGTAACCTACATTTGCTATTAAATATTTTCACTAATGAATTGGTACACATTCAGACCAATATTTAATTTTGAAATGCACAAAACCATTGTCAGACAAGTGAGCACAGCAAGAAGAAAGTGTATTTCTACATGTCACAAATTTACAAATTCAGAACTTTTAAAACTCAAAATGATTCAACATTAAAAACAAATTCTGTATTGTTCAAAAAGAATCAGTAAATAAATATATGTGTTTATTTGTTAAACTAATTTCTATAACCACCCAACTCACACACAGTAGCTCCACTATGCATAGCTGAAGCCATATTTTCACTTCTGCCCTGTACAAGCAGTAGTTTTACTACAGAACCACTTTAAAATTTCTGTTCTCCAAAAATAATAATATATCCATTTTACTGAATTATCTTTTTAGAGAAAGAGAAGATCTTTGCAAGTCACACAGTCCTCTTTAATCTAGTAATGCATTTCAAAATTCAGGATAATATTTTCAAGGCTATCTTACAGAAGATATACATGTAAATATCAGTGGCATTGTACATGTAAATATCCATATCATCTGATTTTGCAAATGCTATCCATGTGCCACTATGCTTCAATATGTTTTCTACTGTTTCTAATATGTATCATATTATGGGTGAGATCATCCGTGGCTTCGGGGTGGAGTTCCATCAGTACGCTGATGACACCCAGCTGTACATCTCCACCCCAGGCCACCCCAATGATGCCCTTGAAGTGATGTCCCAGTGCCTGGAGGCCGTGCGGGCCTGGATGGGGAGAAACAGGCTCCGACTCAACCCCTCCAAGACCGAGTGGCTGTGGCTTCCAGCGTCCCGATATAGCCAGCTGATGCCATCGCTGGCTATTGGGGGTGAATCACTCGCCCCCACGGAGAGGGCTCGTAACTTGGGCGTCCTCCTGGACGCACGGCTGTCTTTAGAAGATCATTTGACGGCCGTGGCCAGGGGGGCTTTCTATCAGGTTCGCCAATTTTAAACTGATTTTAAATTGGAATTGTTTTAATTACGGCCAAAATATTTAATTATTTTAATCAGTTTTTTAGATTTTGTATGTTTTGTAATGTCTTGTTTTTACTTTGGCTGTTCACCGCCCTGAGTCCTATATTGGAGAAGGGCGGTATAGAAATTTAAACAAATAAATAAATAAATAAAACTATTAAGTACTTATAAAACATCACTTTAAAAGGGTAATCAAAATAGAGTTACTAAAAAATCACCTGTGTCGTGTACACTTAAACCAATTCAGTATGTCTGTACAGCTGGTGTAGTAAATCTGATCAAAAGGATGGGGATAGGATTCTTGCACTGTAACAGAATAACTGCACAGGAAAAAAGGAATAAAATTATTAAACACGCAGTTCATTAGAGTAATTAAGTAAAGAAATTTCAATAGGATGGAAATAAAGGTGAGAGTGAAAATAATTACATAATTACATAATAAGATAATTATTATTACTCCCTACTGCAGTGGCTCTGAGGTTAAACCTAAAAGTAAATAACAATGGGGCATTGCAGCGGTCCTTCTTTTGAGTGGAGTTGGTAAGTATCTTTTAGGGGATCTGTTGTAACTTTGAATGTCCATTAAGTGACCATTTGTAAGCCAAGGACTATCTGTACTGTCAACAGGAAACAAGCTTAATTCAAGAAGTCTATCTTTTCAAGCTTATCTAAACAATGTAATTTTTTAAAAAAATAAATAAATATACAATGTCTTACAAATCTAATAAGACCCTACTGTTTATGACAATCCAAGAAAGTTCAGCCCATTCTATGTCAATTTAGACAATGTAAATCCCAAACACAACAATGCAGATTTGCAGCCTTTAGCTAGGAATTCTGCTTATTAAATTCAGATACAAGATTATTTCTATATACTTAGTACATATACTCTTCCACACCCTTGAATATGGGAAGTCACATGAAAGATTGCTATACTTAGAAGAAACCACTAGCCAGGTTCACAGTTTTTTATTTCTTTTCCTTCAAGTAGATTGTGTTAGAATGGTGTATATTAGAAAAAGAAGACACATTTTGCTGATTCTGCTTCTTCCACTTATGAGCCCAAGGACATCCTCAGAAAATTTAGAAGAGAAGTCAATTATTGATCACATCAAAACTACAAACAACACTTACAGTATGCATTAATACAGGAAATGTTTGATTTAATTTTTAGATTATTGAATACTATAAAATAATAAAATATATTATTTTATGGGCATACAATGAAATGATGAATATTATGGTTGGGCCAGTGGTGGGTTGCCCCTGGTTTGGACCGGTTCACAAGAACCTGTAGTAAAACCGGCGGGAGGCTCCGCCCACCGACCCGGACGTCATCATAGGTGATGTGCACAAGCTTCGAACTTCAATGCGAACTGGTAGTAAAGGTAAGTAGAACCCACCCCTGGGTTGGGCACACAGTTAGCCAGATGTTTAGACTGTTTGGGGCAGTTTTGTCTAGCTATTGAGTCTTTCCCAAAGACCTGGAATAAGCAGATGTTGTCATTCAATGATATTAAAGGATGCAATGATGATATTACAAAATGCAAGCAGTTCCAAGCAGAGCTGCCTTTTGCAATTAAGTGATGATGATCACGATAGTGATTTTGTCAATGCCAATAGGATTCAAGTGGCAGTCTAGATGTTTTGGGACTGCATCCAAGGAACCAGTTATTATTGGTACTACCTTTGCTTTCATTTGCCACAGTTGTTCTACTTCTATTTGCAGGACCTTGTATTCAGACTTTTTATGCTTCTTATCAACAATTGTTAAATTTGAAGTTATTTGTGGCAGATGTTTGTCCCATAGTACTTTAGCTTCTTCATTTTCTATTGCTTTGTCTATTTTGTGGTCCGGCAATTCTTGCTTGCAAGCAAATGATATTTCTTGAACATATTCCAAAGTACCATTGTTGCTACTTTGTCGTGCCATTGTTTATAGTCAGTCTGTGCAATCTTCTTGGGGCAGTTAATCTTGGAAAATAGAGTCTGCCTACTTCATAAATGAGGGGCATCATTCATTGCTGCTATTTTTGTTTTATACCCGTATCTTGTTTTAGTAGTTTTATGCCATTCATAAAAATACATGTACACACTTGTGTCTTGGTTTTATATCTTTTAATATAGTCATTTCCTAATGTCACCCATGTCTTGCTGTTTGCCTGTGATGCACACTTTACATATACATTGATTAAAATAACAATGCTAGAAAAATTACAGAACTTTTAATTAAAAGTAATGTTACCTTTCCCAGTGGCTACACACATTTGGATCCTCAAGATTTAGACATATGGTTGACACTATCCAATGGTTCAATAGCATGAATGTGAAATGAACAAAGGTGTCCAAATAAAGAACCATCTTTTCAACAAAATGCCTGTAAAAAGAGAAAAGAAAAGGATTGCTAATATTAATGGCCAGATACTATGCAAGCTACTATAGAGTCATATACTTTGGGTAAACAACTAAAGCCAATCCTGCTATGCAACAGAATGAGAAAACCTGCTTCATGCAGCATCTTAAGGAAATAATAGAAAGCAAGTGATTGTGAATGGTTTAACACAACTTCCCATGCTCAAATGCACTAAATTTCAGCCTCGTGCTTCTTCTTAAACTGTATGTTGGTTTTGCACCTGTTTTAGTGACATGCAAAAGTTCAGAAATTAACATTACATCCCTTATTGCCGGTCTGTACTTTACAAAATGTCCAAGCAGTTTCAAGTTGAACTATAACTTTGTTTATTTACAGTAACAAACTATGACAACTGCTCAGTTCTTAATCTGCTTTTCCTAATCAAAATTTCACCCTCCAGCTAAGTTCCAGATATTTTGGGAAGTGGTAGTCAGCTCATCCTGCATCTGTTGGCTTCAGATTTATTAATTAAATATAACATTGGATAAATAACCCAACCCCAAGGTGAGTTAAGGGAGAGTACAGGAAAGACAGCAAGTTTGGGAGGAAATAAAACGAGTGTTAAATCAGAAACCTATTAAGAAATAAATTTTGAGTGTAGTAGATAAGTCAATACATTCCAGTGTCTACAATGTACATCAGGCATATTGTGGCTGTTTGCTTCTGTTTTCAATTTCTCAGTACTTAAATTTTTGAATTTATTTGTACCCTCATGTGTATTAATGTTTTAAAGCAGGGGTCCCCAACCCCCAGTTCATGGATTGGCACCACTCCGCAGTGTGCCAGCAACTGGGCTGCACAAACAAGAAAAGCCCCATCTGCGGGATGCAGGCAGCATGTGAAACCATGCTCCCTCTGATCTGTGGAAAAGCCTTTCTCCAAGGAACCAGTCCCTGGTGCCCAAAAGATTGGGGACAGCAAAGATAAATGTAATGTGTGAATTCAGGCGTAAATTGTGCTGATATTACTGATTGCCTGGTTTTTCAGTTTCTCACAAAATATTATCTTATTAACTGTGTAAATTCATGTATAATGACAAACCATGGTTTGAAATTATATTGGAAAGTGGCAGTGAGTGAAAATCAAACTAAATATAATGGCATGAACAACCAGATGTTCTTAGCAGAATTTTTTTAATGACACAGAATGCAAGCCTTGATTAATCAATTTAAAGAGCAAAAGGACTCATTCCTGCTTGCAGAAAAGGACTTACATTCAATATTAAAACGCATCTGATAAAAAACAACAATAGTGGTATAGGACAAAGGTAACAAGGGAAGGGATTACAATTAAGCATGCCTGCTCCTAACTTTAAGTATGTCTAGATCCCCTGATCAACATCAACATTTTAAAAGTATATATTTTTTCAATAGTGAGTCAGTTACATCAAAAAAATAAATAAAAAATTGTACCCACTTGTGCATTTTGATTTCAGTATTTTGATTTCAGCAGTATTTCACTTATTAAGAAGGTAATTGTATTTCTTTTTTTTAAAATGTCAATAGTTTTCCTTCTGAATATATTTAACAATAACAGAAAATCAATGTAAAAAAGTTTTGAGCTATTTTCATGAACCCCCTAGTGTAAAACATGATTGCATCCTAGATCTTTTGCCTAATTATTAAGAAAAATCAAAACAGAAAATCAGTACAGCTGATTAGCATTGCTAAAGTGTCATATGAGCAATAAAATGTAGAAGGTATATTTAACTCTTACTATTTTCAATGCTAAGGCACACATTTTAAAATGTTTAAGAGAATATGTTAAGAGAATAAAGACTATTTGATAAATGCATCAAATATTTTATATATTTCAACCCTGCAACACTGAGAATGTATCCTCTAAAGAAGACTTACATTTAAAATGCTGGTGATGTATATAATAAAGACACCTAATAACTACTATTCAGGCCATACTTGGCTTAGTGTTCAGTGACAGAATAACTCAATATTAAATTATGTAATGAGAACATTTCAGAGCAA
Organism: Pituophis catenifer annectens; assembly: GCF_029215685.1. Classification (NCBI taxonomy): domain Eukaryota; kingdom Metazoa; phylum Chordata; class Lepidosauria; order Squamata; family Colubridae; genus Pituophis; species Pituophis catenifer. The sequence goes on from NW_027256882.1 coordinate 239,981,529, forward strand.
TCAAGAAATGCTGCTATTCCTTATTTAACAATGATAATTAGAACTGGCAACATCATCACTAAGGAACAGAGTCAAAAATCAGGATATCATATGACTGCACCAACTTACAAAAGTAGTTGTGGCAGTGGTTAAGCAAACCTTACATAGTTCTTTAGTGCAATGTTACATGAGCACTGTTTGTGACTTCCTGCCAGATTCTTCATTACTTTTGTTTGTCAGAAGCTGGCAGTAAAATCACAAATGGAAATCATGTGACTTTGGGCCTCTGAAACCATTTGCCAGTTGCCAAGTGCCTGAATCTGGATACACTGTTGTGGATGCAACTGTGAGGACCATTCTTAAATCTTGTTGTTATGTGCTGTTGTAATTTCAAACTGTTGCTGTTGTTAAATCTGTGCTGACATTAATTATAATAGGAAAATTTTTAAAAATTTTTTAAAAAAATCAAAATCTTTGTGAAGATACTATAAGTTTGAATTGAGGAGGCACTCACTGCACTCTTTGCATTGAGAAACAAGAAAATGTTTAGGAAGTACTGTCCACTTTACATTGAATGGCCCCAGACTGGCATTTTCTCCATTAATCTTTTGATAGGAAATTCAGAAGTTAATTCCTTGCTATGAGCAATCATGTGAGTATATTTTTATTAACATAAGCAAAAAGGAATTTCAGTTTTCAAACAGTGATCCTTACAAAATATTTGAATACATTAAATCTGACTTTATTTTCTTTTAGAAAGTAGAAAGAATTGACAAAGGATATTCTACACAAAGAGTTTTCATATATTTTATAAAAATTATTATTGTTTCTAGTATGACCTAATTAACTACTGAGATACTGCATTAAATAAACAAAATTTTAGTGAAATATTAACTTAATGAGCCACTTTATTAAACTTATGTACCGTCCATACTAAAAATTAAGAGAGAATGTTCTACAGCTCAGTTGCAACATGAGTTGTGAGGTAATTTACAATGATTTATTGGAGTGTGCATTACTCTGTGCCAAAAAAATAAGGAGATGATACATAAGTAGACTGTACATCCAACTAGAACTGATAGTTTCTATCACACAGTATCTTCTATTAGTTTTTAAAATTAGTCTGTTATAAAATACTTGTGTACACTGGTTATTTGGTACTTTTTGTTACTGATTACCTGACTCTTTTATTTTCAGAAGCCAAAATCAACAATCGTTGTTTTAACTAAGTCCTTTTAGCTCAGCTACATCAAGCAGAATAGAGAGAAATCAATGGGGAAAATATGACAGAATTTCACTCAAATCATAATAATTTTTAACGCTCTTACTTTTTTTTACTGCATGCAAACTGATAAAGAAGAGTACAAATAAAATGATGGAGGGAAAAAACCTGGTGTCTTCTTTATTAACTTTTCCTATCTTTTTAAAAATATTCATATGTAAATAAAGCCCTCTCTTCAAATTTTGTACTAAGTTTAACTGACAGGTACATTTTGGAAACAGTTGTAATCTGTCTGCTGAAGTAAAGATTAAAAGATCAAGTTTCCCTTAACTTCCAAACTGGTCAAACCACAGCTGGTGCATCAGATTTTGAGCAACTGTTCAATGTATATACAACAAGGCTTCTGTCTTACTGTTGGGTTTGCTCAGGTCATCTGCATGTGGCATGGATTAAAGTAGCCATAAAGCTTTTTTTAAAATATAAAACTAGGCTAAATAGTGAGATTATAAACCAAATTCTTCTGACACTGGTAAATTTTGCCTTCTAATATGTTCTTTAGAGGGATTAAATTCACATGGCAAAACTGTATGAACGTACATTTTTGCAACAGTATTGAAAGAATGAAAAAGTTGTGATTTATCCCATGCATTATTAAGCTGCATGTAAAAATAAGGCAAAGGGAATAGAAAATAATATATGGAGGGAAGTCTCTTGGACTAGCAAACAAATATGTTTTCAACAGGAACAATTCATTTCCTTGCACCAAAAAAACCTACTTATATAAAAAGTTAACTAACAAAGCATCTCTTTTATTAATGCAATTGATTCTTTATCTTCAGAATTGGGTATCAGAATTTTGCTGATAAAAATCAACTAACCTAGTTCATTATTTTTAAATAATACATAAATTTAATAAATAAATAAATTTAAATTATTTTTAAATTATTATTAAAAGAAACATGTAAATTAATAATATCAAATTATGAAAACCTCTTTTCATAGGAAAAAATCATATTAAGTTATGTTAGGGAAACACCAGAGTAAATAAAGTATTTTTTTTTCCATTTTCACAAAGTAAGCTATCCCTAACCATACAAATAAAGCATTTTCTGATAGCGAAATCAGTAGTGACTATATAAGTGCAGCTTATTAGTAAACAAGGACTGAACTATCAATGATTTTGTAGTCATTATTCCACTTTTGAAAAGTATCTTGTGTATTCTTACTACAGAACAAATCCCAAACAACTTGGATATGAATATGTTTAAGAGCAAAGAGTACATTCATTACTGCCCAGAGAGATTTTATTTCTTCTCTCCTTGGGACTCAAACAGGCCTCTCCAGATATAGAATGTATGGCAGTGGTGGGTTTCAAAATTTTTTACTACCGGTTCTGTGGGTGTGGCTTGGTGGATGTGGCATGGTTTGGTGGGCCTTCCTGGTCAACGTGGCAGGGGAAGGATACTAAAAAATCTCCATTTCCTCCCAATCAGCTGGGACTCAAGAGGCAGAGAATAGATGGGGACTGGGCCAATCAGAGGTGTTATTTACCAGTTCTCCAAACTACTCAAAATTTCCGCTACTGGTTCTCCAGAACTGGTCAGAACCTGCTGAAACCCACCTCTGGTGTATGGGCATATGCAGGAATAAAGAAAATACTTACATTATATTTTCCAGTTGCATTCAATTAAACAACTTCTTCACAAATTGAACAGGATTTCTCTGACAAGAGTTTAGGGCTGATATAAATATTCTTTTTGATGTAATAGAAATCAGTTGAGATGAAAACAATTCAAGTGTATTTATATATTACACCTTTTCAACCAATGGCACCAAATATTTCAACTTCAGATTTTAACCACAGGGCATGATAATGTTCTAGACATAACATTAGCCAGTCTGAACCAGTCTTATCACACAGAACTGGAAAATCAATTCTGATTCATTTTAATCCAAATGTACCATTTAAAAATGTAGGTAGTCCTCAAATTGCCACCATTCATTTAATGACCATTCAAAGTTACAACAGCACTGAAAAAAGTGACTTATTTTCACATTCAATGGCTGTTGCAGCTTCCCCACAGTCATGTGATCAAACTTTGGATGCTTGGCAACCAGCGTGTAGTTACAAGGGTTGGACCATTCCAGGGTCCTAGGTTTGTCATTTGCAACCTTCCTAGGGTGCTTCTGGCAAGCAAAGTCAAAGGAGGAAGCCAGATTTGCTTAACAACCACATGATTCACTTAACAACTTCACTGATTCACTTAACAAAAAGGGCGTGAAATAGGGCATGATTCATTTAACAACTGTCTTGCTTAGCAAGGAAAATTTTGGGCTCAATTGTAGTCATAAGTCAAGGACTGCCTGTACATGAATCTGTCCTTAAGTACTTGATTAATAACAAGCAAATGAAACTGAGCTGCTACATATGAGTTTATACAGCCAGAAGCCCTTTGCTAGATACTTCCAATTTAACCAAAATAAGATAAAAGATCAAGTTCACTAATCCCTAGGCTGAACCTAGTGCTTGCATATTTATTACCATTACTGCAGAGTTATTCTTCTGGTCTGAAAATGAAATCACAGACAATAATGTCTTCTTGTAAAATTTTGAATAACATAATTCCTTACTTTCTTTATTTAATATATTCTCACTAAGAACTATAATAACCAAATTCCTTTCCTTTCCTTTCCTTTCCTTTCCTTTCCTTTCCTTTCCTTTCCTTTCCTTTCCTTTCCTTTTAAAAAAAAGCAAATAAAAATTCAAGGAAGTTAGTTTATTCTAAATGTCTCTATCATCCAAACAGGATTTAAGGTGGTGTACAACTATTTGAATAATTACAGCATTAGAATGATAATGTTAAATGAAACAAATAATCATCAAGACGATAAAATATAGATGCAATAATCAATGCTTAGGAAAGCTTTGAAAATTTATACAGCTGGTTAAAAACAAGTTATTTCCCCTTTTCTATCTGAATCTCAGTCATTACTCTTTCTTTTTCTTATTCTTTGAAATCACTAACATTCTTTTCCTATGAGGTCTGTCCATTTTTCCACCTGCTTTTTCCTCAAGCATATTATACAAAATGCTCAATTTGAAATAACTTCCTATACCTGAATTCATTTGGAATTTGCTTTGTCATAGTAGCCCTTGCAGTTGTTTTATAGCCTAAAGATAGAGTCCTGCCATCTTGTCCTACTTAATTATTAAATTGTTTAAATGCATTTACTATATATTTCCACCCAACTCACACACTGACTCCAGGCAAATTCCACAATATAAAAATCCCATATACCCCACTGACCCACCACCCATTCTCCTGGCAACAAGCACAATCACACCAGTCACTTGATTAGTTCTATTAACATGGAGTCCCCAGATCCACTGACAGAACCATGTCTTCAGGGCAATGGTGGGTTTCAAATTTTTTTACTACTGGTTCTGTGGGTGTGGCTTGGTGGCCATGGCATGGCTTGGTGGCCGTGGCTTGGTGGGCATAGCAGGGGAAGGATACAGTAAAATCTCCATTCCCTCCCCAATCCAGGGGAAGGTTACTGCAAAATCCCCATTTCCTCGTGGTCAGCTGGGACTTGGGAGACAGAGAATAGATGGGGGCGAGGCCAGTCAGAAATTTTACTACCGGTTCTCTGAACTACTCAAAATTTCCGCTACTGGTTCTCCTGGACTGGTCAGAACCTGCTGAAACCCACCTCTGCTTCAGGGCCTTCTAAAAAAGAATCAAAGTTGGCATCAATTTTATCTCTGGAGGAATGATATTCCAAAGGGAGGGAACCCTCACAGAGAAGGATCCCACTAGATGTACTTTCCTAACAGATGGGATCAGTAACATACCTTGTTTTCCTGCTCTGGTGGGCTGGGGAGATGTAACTAAGGAACTTGTGAATTTACTAGAAGCATCCTAACAAACAGGATGCTTGACCAGGGGTTCTGATGCCTGATGATAATCTTGCCAGAATTCTTTGCCCTAAGGGTGTGTGTGTGTGTGTGTGTGTGTGTGTGTGTGTGTGTGATATAAAAGTCCTATATTTAAGTGATGTATTATGGAAGCAGCATTATTAAAACTAGAAAATAATCATGATTATTTTTGAATTACAATTCTTCAGTTACTCTGTGCTACATTAGAAAATCCTAAATTTTGATTTTTTTTAGTTTAAAACATATTAATATTGCAATAGAAGATAATATATGTAATTTGGAGTTCATCTGTAGAATCCTTCATGCTTCTAAGCTTGGTTGTTTGCTTGCAATGTTTCATTAACCAACTAGATAACAACATCTATTCAGGTAATAAAACACCTGCAAAGCCAAACTCACCAAACTCAGAGGGCCCCAAAAACTCCATGTATTAATATGATTATTTAATATAGAAATTGTAACTTTTTGGACAGAGAAAAAGATACGGTAATTAAATTATCCTATAATAATGCACTGCAGTTTAAGACATATTTCACTGAGAGCTCATGCAAGCCTTCCAGGCATAATTTACAAAGTATTTTTGAACAGCATATGGTCTATTACTTACTTTCCCACCCACCATGTCTGGTATGGCTGAAAATCCCAAAGGATTATTTTTATATTTAAATAAAGGTTCTTCTTGTCAAAATTGCTTTCTACAAATAGTAACAGTCTGTCTAGCCTTTATTAATTTAACCTATTCAGCTGTGTTGTCACTTTTCCTAGAAGGCTTGATGTAGTTGGTAGAAAGTATATTGTCATTAATAGACAAATTCCATTTCTGGACTAGGCACAGATGTGTTAATTGTTTCTTCAGCTTCTTCCTTGCTTGGTGCTAAACATAATCAGAAAGTTATGTTTTATAAAATAATCCTATGGGTTCTATTGAATTATTGCAGATCTGTAACTACTAGTTATTGTTTTAGGTATGCTGTTAGCACAAAATAGTTTGTTATTTAGATGGTATATTATTTCTAGACTGAAATAATAAAATTGAAATATTGTATAATTGCATGTTATGATAGTTTATTTATTTATTGTAGGAGATGACCAGGCTGAGCCGGAAGATTTGGTCAAATGTGTCACAAGTCCCTGCAGGCCTGCAAGATATCTAAGTTTAGCCCACCCTGAATGTCTATTTTATCTCCCACTCAATTCCCTTGACTGTTAGTTGGTCAAATTCTTTTAGAGAGCTTAAGTTGCAATAAATCTTTATACTCATTTGAACTGCCTGAATTTCCTGATTTCAGTGCTTGACATTTATTATTATAGTTTATGACAATTGTAATTAAAAATTAAGTCAGACAAATGGTTAACATAGTGAAGAGACTATGGGATGCTAGAAGCTTGGCATTCAGATAAACCAGCCATCAATAGACACATAGACATAAATCACATATACACATCATTCAAAAGAGACAATAAAAAACTACAAAAGAGAGGACTTCCGGCTGATGTTGCGGCGAGATCGGACATGAGGAGCGGGTCTCCATGCTCCCACACGGAGTTCTCCCTGTTGGAGGGCTCCAAAAGGAGTTAAAGCCATCCTGTAGGGATGGTGAAGTAAAGAGGGGCACCCTGCAGGTCGCAGAGAGCTGCAATTCTTCTGCTTGACCCAGGGCTTCTTCCCTCTCATCCATGACAAGGAGAAGAGGCAGCAATCATGGTTGCCATGAAGCTGGGACAGCCGAGGCAACAAAGAAATGTGCAGGAGCAGTGTAGATGAACAGTGACTGGAGCTGTGTGAGAAGATTCCTTTTTTATTTAGACCCTAAATTTAAAAGAAAAGAAGAAGAAAATCCAGGAAAAGATACTGTTAGAACTATTTGTGATGACCCGGGGCATGGCACGAAGGCAACACAGCCAGAGAACCGGTATGAGTCTCTTAATTGGCACCAACTTTGCCCCCAATGTCCCGTTTACTCTCCGGCTTGGAGAAAATCTCTCCAACAAACCTGCAGCAGCTTCTGGCTGCAAGTGCTCCAGTCCAAATGCTGTAAACAGAATGATTGCAATCAATCACTCCAGCAGGGCAAGATAATGAGTCCCTGAAGTGAAGAATCATGTCAATAATTCCAGCGAGACAAGATAAACACGCAGAAGCACGGCACTAATTCAAACATTTAGGAGGAATGCCAGGAATGCAGGCCACAACTCTCAACACTAGATGAATTCAATGTTTGTTCCTATCAAACGCCCCTCCCAACTGCCTCTCCTTTAAACTCCATCCCCAGGTGTGCCTTGTGAAGAAAATTGGGGCCCTTTTCTTCCTCGTAAGCCACGCAACCCACGTTGCTCTCTTCTGTGTTCTTCCCTGTGTGCCCTAGGATGAGGAGGGGGTGGGCCTTGGTCTTCATCTGAACCCCTTCTCCCTCGTTCTACCTCTCCCCTGATCTGCCCAGCCTGACTTTGCGCTTCTCCAGTTTCCTCCACAGCCAACGGAGCCACTCTCCCACTCTCTGTCAGCTGTTCATCTTCCGTCTCAGATTCAGACTCCAACAGGGGCATGACAATATTTCTCAAAGTGGCAGATAACCATAGAGAGAAATATCCTAGACCCGAAAGAAAGGAACTAAGGGGGGGGGAAGCTAAGGACCTTTAGTTTTAGAATTATCTACTTGAATATCTGACTCTGCTCCCATAAATTGAATTAAATTTGAATTAATCAATTTGTTAGACTCAAAAACAACACTGAAACCTAAGTTGATACTGGTGAATGGAAAATACACCATACCTCTACAAAAATTTCTGATAAGAGAGATAAACAACATTCATCTGGAGGACTGTGGTGATACTCATTGTTCTATAACTATCTATTTTATGATTACTGAACTCTATTGTGAGAATAAGGAAGACCTTTAAGTAAAGTAAAGTAAAGTGAGTTGATTTTTGGAAAGCTGGATCACTTAAATGGAACAGATTAATAATCCTGAGATGTAAAGAACTTTCTGACGAACAACATTGGACCTGAATATATTGTTTTTGGATTATTGAGTAAGAGCGGGACTTACCAAAATAAGACAAAATGCTCCAACAGGGGGAAATGAGTGAGATTTCAAATGAAATGGCAGTGATGTTTCAAAGTATTAGGGATACTATGACAATGAATCACAGAGAGATGAAGAACCTAGTGCAAGGCATAAATGGGAAAATAGAAAATATGTTACAACTGATAATGAATGAAGATCAAAGAGTCCAGGAAAGAGAGGAGAGATTAGAAAGAATGGAGGAAAAGACAGAACAGACAAACCAGCAAATAAAACAAGGAGATGAGAAGGAGAAGACGATAATAAAGATAATAATGATTGATGAGATAAACCAAGGGGAAAGTATTTTAAGAGATTTAAAAATGGAATTGGAGAAGCAGGAAGATACTTTTGAAAGGGAGATAGGGGCTTGGGTGAACACTCTGGAGACCTGGTAGCTTAGAGGGATAGAGATGGGAGAAATATTCAGACTGAATGGTAAAGACGCAGATGTTGATAGAGACAAAGATCTAAGAGAGGAGTATGGGAGGCAAGCTAAAAAACAAGTAAGAATTAAAGTATTAAAACGGGCAAGAGATGATGGATAGAAAGGAATTTTTTTTCTTTTTTTTTTAATATAATGATGGCCTTATTCAAAACTTGAATAGAGCTAGAAATCAGAATGCACACTTTTCTATAAAGCAATAGTTAGATGGGAAAATTGGAGGTTAAAAGATGGTATTATTGTGTATGTTTAAACAATATGATGATTGGTACTTGAATGGTGTATTGAAACATTGAATAATCAAATAATGAAGGACTATGTCTTAATATAAACCTATGTATTAACACTAGGATTAGTAATGGTGGCCTGACTAGAAGCTAGAATAGAGGAAGAAATAAGAAATAGGGGGAATATTACCATATATAATTTTTATATAATAGAATATAAACAATAACTAGATGGAAAGATTAGAGGCTGAAATATGGTATTATTATGTATGCTTAAATAATATCATTGGCATTAAAATGGAACATTGAAATATTGAATGGCTACTTTAAAACAAACATGTATATTAATACTAGGATTACATAAATTTGATTAATGTAACAAATATTATTAATATTATTATTGCTACTTGTATCAACATGAATTATACCCAGAGGCCACTGTTCATGTATTGATATTGATGTATATTTAAAAATAAACATCCAATAAAACTTTTTTTTAAAAGCTATAAAAGAAACAAAAAGACCAGAACATATCCTTTCCAACAATCAACATCCAGAGAAGCAGGAATTAACATGAGACAAATTAGTTGCCTCCAGAAAAAGCACCTTTGGGACAACCATAGCCTGGATGACTGAGAATCTCTCAAGACCTTTAGCTATACAATTTGGGATGAACACCCTTTGAATGGTGCGGGAGTAGGATTGCAGATTACAGGAACCATGAGTGCTACTCAGGTGACTCTAAGGACACAGATAAACCTCCAAGTGCTTCACTGACCCTCTAAAAGGATGCAAATGACCAGCTGTCTGCAAGGAATATAAATCCTTCAACTGCCCACTATCCTGTCAGAGCTGAAGAAGCTTCTTGGATGAGAAGTGAAATGTCTTCAAAGAAAAACAAGAAGTCCAGTTGCCTCCAGAAAAAGCACCTTTGCTTCCAGATTGAAAAAAAAAATCACTGTTATCTAGTTTAAAATATTCAGCCAATGAAGATGATATCAAATTAAAACATTTCATAACATTTAAATATAATTTATTGGCTCTACTTATGACATGATCTTAGAATAGGTAATTTAAGTAGTTAATTAACATTAGTAATTTAATTAAAGCTGACCTACAGTTACCTGGTTTCATATGTCATTTTTAATGTCCATAGATGGTTTCTTAAATGGGCAATTTGAATGTAAAGAAAACATTTAAAAATTTGGTTTGGTGGATATGTGGGGGGAAATCATTTTGTACTACAAAATACAAGGGGAAATGAAAGAAATGACAGTTTCTTACCTCTAATTAACTGGGATTGTAAGAGTAGCTGGGGGGATGACCACATTTATTGTCAATTTTAGAATGTTCCTTGATTCCAAAATCCAAAATGCTCTACTTTTATATTTACAAAACAAAGCAATTACTGCAAAATAACTGTAAAAGAAATAAAGCCAAACAATTGAAAGTTGTAGCTGTTTGCAAGGAAAAGTGAATAATCCCAGATATTTTCTAACCTTAATTCTGCCAAGTTTCAATGAATTTAGGCAGACTGAAACTGCAGTTCAACATGCATAATGGTTTCTTTGTCTAGCTGTCACATGAATAGCATTGTTATCATTATTGTTACATAGGTTTAGAATGGAAAAGATGCTTTCCTTTAAACTACTAGCTTTCCAGAGTTGCAGAGCTGTTAAACTGATTAAGTAGTAAATAGTTTTCCTACTGTTTGTTATATCAAAATTTTAAGGCATGAGTTACTTATTTTTAGTTATATAACAGTCATATTATACCAATTTTCTGGTGTCAGGATTATCTGCAAGGAATTAATATCACAGTATAATTTAGTATCAGTGTGATATATCTAAGAGTTTCCTACAGAGCAGTTTCCCTAAAGATCACTGAATTCTTCAGCATTATTCACAATCACCAGTTGCCTCACTGCTGAATGAAAGAACTCAACATATGTTAACCCCATCATATTAGAAGACCAAATGACAATAAAAATGAGTAAGCAGATTGAACTGTCTTCACCCTGTGATCTGTCTTACAGGATGTTGTTGAAAAAAGTCAAAACAAAAAGGGCAATCTTTATTTAGTTAAAATGTTTTTAGTGCCTTTCAACCAATAGATCGAGATGTGTTTGCAGCTGAGTATATATATCTTGACAAAATATTGTAATATGTTTGCATCTCTTTGTGTAAAGATGTGGATTTTAAGGAGGGAAAGACAAAGCTTCTTAAGGATGTATGTGCACTGAATGTTCATGACATCATGTATATAAAAAACTTCTAATAGGTTAAATTTAGAATATTTATAGCCACATACAGAAGCATTCCATGATATTTCACTGTTGGAAGCAAAACAAAGATCCACACGTTGGGGAAATAACAAGATGAACTGTCCAGAGCCTGTACTGGTTAGGTGGAATGTCATTAGGGTTAATTACAGTGAAATAAATAAAAAAAGAAATTTCCATGTACTAAAAACTAGTTGAAAGTCTTTTCCTTACTTGCTTCCACATGTCTGAAGGCAATATTGAGATATAGGAAGAGCACTTAAAGCTTTCCAGAATTTGCTGCATAAGATTTTGCCTAATAGTATGGCTGGTTCTGTCCAAAATCTTTCATAACAGCTAAAAGGCCAGAATTTTAACCTTGCCATTTAATTGATATATTGAAATCAAGTTGGTAATATGTAGGAAGTTATTAAGTACTATTTGCTCTGATGAACTCAGTCTACTATTTCTATTGTAGTATGCATATAGAAATAGCAATGACACATAGACTTATATACTGTCCCCTAGTGCTTTACAGACTTTCAGAGTGCTGTTTACAGACTCAGCATATTGCCCCCAACACTCTGGGTTCTCATTTTACCAACCTCAGAAGGATGGAAAGCTGAGTAAACTTTGAGCCAGTCAGCACTGAACTCCAGACTATGGATAGAGTCAGCCTGCAATACTACGTTCTAACCACTGTTCCAACATGGTATATGATATGTTTATCAAAAATTCAGGCCTTTTAGCTGTTATGAAAGATTTTGAACATTTTGTTCAAAATCCCCCTGGGATCCGGCCCCCGGGCCTTGAGTTTGACACTCCTGATTTAAGGAATTAGGCCCTAAAAGGTAGTCTGGAAGACTAATAATCCTTCCGGTCTTCCTATCCTACAACCCAGTTTGTAGATCCAAGCCCATGTAAATGATTTTCCCTTTACATTGAAGACTAAATAACAGTATTGTGCAAGAGCACCAGGTTTCTTTGGAATCATGTTACTTATATAACTCTATTTAACTATAACCAATGAGACTTGAGCATCATTATGAATTAATAAAGATGAGCTAAGTCTTTTTGTTACATAAAAGAAAAAGTTGTTAAAAACAAGATCTGTTTGACTTCATGTCCTAATGCGTCAAACTTTGACTGGTTTGCTTACTTACAATTTGAATCTCTGCTTTTACTTTGAATATCAGCTAATCCTTTACTGCCATTGTTTTCTATATAGAATATCTGATGCATGCATTAAACTTTGACTCTCTTGGAATAACTATACTGACCTTGGTATAACTTTACTGACCTTGGTCTAATTGACTATAATTCCATATTTGAATAATTTCAAGATAAAAGTTAACTTGGTGTCAAGATTTATAGGCTTCTGGAGTTCTTAGAAGATTTGTTTCATTTTTCTTGAAACTGTTCCACTGCATTTTGAAACCAATTATTACATTTTATTTTAAAAAATCAAGATATATTGTTTGGCTTAGCTAAAAAAAAAGTCACATGGCTAGCACAGTAAATGCTCATCTACCCATAAAATAATTTTACAACAACCTTTTTCAGATTAAGCAGTTTAAAGTGATTTCTAACATTGATCAGTATAAAGTAGTTGTTTTTCCTTCAACAGCATAGACAAGTAGAAAAATGTAATGAACATTTATTTTCCTGCCTTACTGCCTTTCCACTGTACAAAGGGATGTTATTTTCTTTTTCTTACCGATAACGTTGAAACAAACAACACTAAAATTCCAATCACTGTGTGTTTGTTTATCAAATAATGTTAATATTTAGCATGCAACAAAAATGCAAAATCAAATATTATTTTTCAAGAGCAAGCTGGAATACATGTCAAAAAGTGCACATATTTTTAAACTCACACATTGCATAAATATGCTTTGTAATATATTCATTATTCAATTATCAAGGTTCTCCATTACAGTTGACTGCCATTCTTAACTTGGCCTTAAAAAATGTAAATAAACTATTCAGCAGCATGTTAGTTACTCACTTTACTTTTGTGCTAAGCCCATTTCCTTACATCCCATACTGCATGCACATCATGAAGAACACACATTGTTAATTATGTATGCTCTCATTTTGAATAGTGTTACTGGGCATTCAGGAATGTTTACAGAGAAAAATGAAGTCTGAGGCCAGTTTTCAGTTTCAGCCTTGCATCACATATGGAGCTCAATCAATGGGCACATTCTTTTGAAGTACAAAACAGTGACTTAGCTGGTTAGAAAACTTCCACTTTCACAGATCTGTTATTAAGCTTCCCAACTGCTAAACATTTACTGTCAAAGCACTAGTCTTGTATCTCGCTTAACCAATATTGAGGAAATAAGCAATCTTGATAGTTTTGAAATTGAAAAAGAAAAGGGGTGAAATTGTATTTTATCTATTTCATATATTTGTTAACCATCCAATGACCTTGATTCTCTTATAAATTAAAAACATAGAACACAAAGGAGTAAGTAAGTGATGGTAAAATGACTGATACAAAACAGATAAAACCAGCAACCATACAATTCAAACACAGAAGGAAAGTAAGTTAGAAAACTGAAAAATCATGTGTGTTTGAAGGATGTCCCACTAGAGGCAATGTAAAGACAATTGATACAATTTAAAATATTTAAATCCTATTTGTTTGTCTAACAAGTATTATAAAAATTAAAAGTATGACAAAAAAAGTTCAATAATAAAACAATCAAAACAAAGTATACTGTTCACCTACTAACCCTAATCCTATTAAGACTATCACAGAGCATAGTTATACTTCTTGAAGGGTTTCAGAAAAAGGAATAAAAACGACAATCAGGATCAGACAAGATAATCAGTATGTTTTTTGGTGTTTCTCTTAAAAATTCCATTACATGACAGAGTCATATCAAACTATTCTACCACCAATAAAATCTCATACCTTAAGTTTGTGGATAAGTTATCTGTTATCCTAAATAGATAGTTTAATTTGCTTCAAAGTTCACCACGTAAGTTTAACTTGTCAAATATTTTGAATTCCAACAAAGTTGAAAGATTTCATTCAGACAAATGACTGAAATGTATAATCAATGAAATATGAAAACAATGCTGCCTATCATTAGTACAAATTACTATATCGAAGGAAATAAAAGGATTACTTTTGTTTTATTATTTTATTTCTTTTTGTGAATTCCTCTATGCTCACGAAGGCCTCATGGAGGTAAATGAGTAAATCTTATTTACATGCTAGAGCAAAAAGTAACCCTGCTGTTACTCTGGTGTCCTGATAGATGGGATCACTGATCCTCCTCCTCTCAAAAATAGCCAAGAAACTATTTCTAGAAGTTCATTACTGATATTATCCACGCATCACAATTTAAGAAAACAAGATACATCCTCTCTTTTTGTACATGCACCAGTGAGAAAGGTGAATCAGAGAACATTCTATTATATCCATGTTGAATACAATTCTTGTGAACTGTTGTTTATTTATCCTGTTTATGTTATTAGCTATAGCTATCAGAGCTGCAATAAAGCATTACATTGTGAAATGAACTTTTAGCCAAGCATTTTTCTATTCCATCTCCACTATTTATCCCACCCAATTAATAGTCACCATTTGAGCTCACTCATATTTTATTGGCCTATTTCAGTCACCCGAGAGATTTCTCTAAACATTTTGTTGTTACAATGCACTTCTGCTAATACTCCTTGTACCTGAAGATTGCAGAATAGAAGCCATTAACAGCTCTAATAAAGTAAATACTATAGGACTTAATCATGTCTGAGACAAGTAAACAACACCAGAGGCTTTTGTAACTGTGCAAATCCGAGACCTACAAAAGATTCTCTTTTAGGGCAGGATGGGAAAGTGCTATGGAATGTCAAACCATCAAATCTAATTAACTGGTTTATTGATACTGGTCAAGGGTTTGAAGACTAGTGAGCCTGCCAAGCTCTTGTTGGGGAAAATCAAATTACAGACAGCTAGCCTTTAATTTGTAAAACAAGACATTCTGTCAGTCAGTCTATCCTTGCTATTTTTGTTGTCCAAACAGATGACAAAAAGGGCAGCTTTGTAAACAAGACAGTGTACCGTCACTCAGTAAAAAAAAAAAAAACTGTACAGATTTTGTATGCTGCATTGTCCTTCAGAGCCACTGTCACTGTCAAAGTAATGACAGTGACATTGGTAACATAATAAAAAAACAGATTGATGCACATGGACATTGTTTAGTTTAAATTTCATGATCAGATGATGGGAAAAAAACCTCTGCATTAAACTAATCAAATGACAAATTATTAATGAAACAAAGGGTGCTGGCCCAACTTTTCTGGAAAATAAAATTCTTACTGAATGGAAGAAAAAACTGCATGAACTTCTGGATATGGACATAAAAGGAAAGGTACTACAGTGCCTCTGTTTTTTTCTCTCAAAACAAAGTTATATTAAGAAAAGAAAAGTCTTATAAGAAGACAGTGAAAATTGGAAAGCCAGAGATAAATTGGTAAAATGTGGGCAAGTTAACCTAGAATAGCTGAAAGAGTAATCACATCCATTATTTGGGGTTATTTATGGGACCGGCTTTGATGGGAAAACCTGCTTCATGATGAAACAAACAAACTGCTAAAAAGTTATGATATTTATGTAGTTGCTTACCAAGCACATTTAAATAATATTAAACTAACCAAAATATCTTTACAATCCCCAAGACATGTCACAACTTTTGAGCACCCCTAATGTTTGGAAATTGAAATTGAAAATTGAAAAATTTGACAAGCCCTAGAATCATATGGGCATTTTGGACTTACAAAGGCATCCTTCCCTAGTCCATCTCCATCTCCAATAACATCATACCAAAAGACAACAATTTCATTTTACCACTTGGAAGATCACAACTTTACACAACAATGGCACAGGTGTATGTATGTGTGACTCCCCATCTTTCCTTGCAACACGCAGAAAATCAGTGTCAGAAAACACGAAGGGGGAGTGTTAAGTTGTTCAGAGACTTTTCTGAACCCTCCCCTCCGCACGTTCACCTACCAGAGATTTCGCGTGTACAGCCAACTAACCCTCACCCCCCCACCCCACCATCCAGACATACCTGGGGCGTCCCACAATCACCTGAACAGGTTTAAGTTCTCTAACGCGCTCTAACACCCGTCTGGCCACGCTTCGGGGGAGGGGGACATCCTTCGTTTTTGAAGTGTAGCTCTCTTAGGTTATCTATATATTATTTTGCATCCGATGACTTTACGAACTCTTAACGGGGCGAACTAAATCGCCACCTCCCCACCGCGAAGTCCTTGGCGCCCCCCCCCCCTCCAGCCTTTCTCCCCGCCCGAAAAAGTCCTCGACAAATCGCATCCCCGAAATAAGGCACCTGCCCCTCTCCCGCTTCTTACATCCCTCACCTTCTAAACTGAGCTGTCGGGGCGGCGGACCGGGGTGGGGGGTGTCTCCGGGAAAGATCTTCCGCCTTTAATTTTTCCTCCTTTCCTACCGCGCTTTCTTGGAAAGCGCCATCGTTTGCTCCGGTTTGTCCGAGCTGAAGACAGCGAAGTCTCTCAAGTTGGCCCGAGTCGAAATGCCGGCGAAGCTCCGAAGACGAGACTGCTGAGCTGCTCCCGTCCCACGGAGTTCTTCTGCCCCCGCTCTGTGGGACAAGGCGCGGGGACTAGGGCTGGTGAGGGGGGAAATGGATCGCCTCAGAAGCGCCAAGCAGCGCCTCCTGCTGCCTTTGTGCCTTGTCGGAAGCGTTTCTTCTCGGGGATTCGCTGCAAGGCTCTCTTCAGCTATCCAGCCGGGCCGGCCAGTAAAGCGCAACTGCTCTCGGCAAACTTGGAGCGGCGAAACTCCGGTTCAGAGATGGTGTGTGAGGAGTGAGTGGGACGCCTGCTGATTCCTCGCCCGGGCTAGCAAACAGGTGCCCGCCGTCCAAGAGCGTGAAGCAAAGGGACATTTCATTCTCCTGCCAGTCCAAGCAGAGACGCACGAGCCGAGCGGCATGATTCCGTTCCGCACGATTTGGGATCGAAGGAAGGAAGGAAGGAAGGAAGGAAGGAAGGAAGGAAGGAAGGAAGGAAGGAAGGAAGGAAGAAGAAGAAAGAAAGAAAGAAAGAAAGAAAGAAAGAAAGAAAGAAAGAAAGAAAGAAAGAAAGAAAGAAAGAAAGAAAGAAAGAAAGAAAACTGTATAAAATATAGCAATTCAGTTCAAAACTGTATAAAAATTAGCAATTCAAGCATCTTCCGTCTATTTATACATACTTGTCGGCTGGCGTTATTTATGGATGCCAAAAAAGAAATCAATGTAATTTATTAAATTTTACAATAAAGTGTATAATTCTTCTCTCAGAGACACAACATCAAGCATTATGGCATTTGTTCCAGAACAGCTATGGGAGGCACTGGGTCCTGCTTAGACAACAATCAGTTTGGCCTAGTAGTTAAAGATCTAAACACCAGAGACTGTGAGGCAACCACCAAGAATGTTCCAAACGATCAGGTCTAAGGATGTGTTCTCAGGACTTTATGTTCCGCTACCTTGGTTTTAGATCCATGTCTCACCTGGCTGGCTAAGGCTACCTGGAGATGACATATGATAAGTTTTGGATACAGCCCAGATAACCAAGTTAAGATGCAACTTTAGTCAATTTGATGGGACTTGCATGGAAATCCAAAAACCAATTTTGAAGTGAACTGGAATGATTTTATCCACAAGATGCCTGCTATACTCCTCATTATGTTTTTGAAAGTGGCTCTCAGCCCTAATTCCACAGGAAGAAACAAGGTCTCCTGGCTATCTCTTAATATGGACTGTAAAATGTGTTCAGCTCTATGATGGATTCACTCAATGTTGCTCCTATGTCATCAGCCCTTCACAGTAGAAAAGATCAGGAAACAGACTCCATAGAAAGTCTGCAACTATGTTATAATAGCAGAATCTTGCAAGCCTGCTTGCATTTTAACTTCCTTTCCCCCCCCCACACCACAGTGTAAAAAAAAAGTGACTCTCTTCTGAATATTATCTGGTTTCTCAGGACCCAAGGAATGCTTCAGATAAGAGTTATTCAGTGACTCTTACCTATTTCCCTAAAAATCACCTTCCTGATGCTGTAAGGCTCTTTTGGCATCTCTTATCTTCATCTCCCTAAGCACCTTCATAAATTGAGGGGAGACCTGGGATCTACTGGAGAAGGGAGACCACATGAGCAAGATGTGATCCAAGCCCTCAGGAGCAACAACAGGTTCCCTCTGGAATCCTATTGACAATGGATATCTTGTTAAGAGATCTGAAAGACCTGGTTGGAGACAGATGATCCTGCAGAAGGTCTATTAGCTGCCATCATGTAGTTACTGGGTGTCAGTACTTATTTGATGTCAGATAATCAATTCTTGAGGAAATACACATAGATGCATTCAACCTGTTCAGAAGTTTCAATGCATAGCAGAAGTCCCCAACCCATAACTTCACTGATATGGGACAATCCTCACTGTGCTCATAGTTGCGAAGACAACTATGCAAGCAGTGAGGATTGTCCCATATTTGCCATGTCAAATAAAAAGTGTGTACCTTGTTTTTCCATAAACATGAACGCGATTGAGTATTTCTATACTCAAAAGTTTGTATCCCTTTGTTTCTGTGTGGAGGCTGTGATCTATATTAAAAAGAAAACATTGTATGTATCACAAACATATGTCTAAATATACATCTGAAAGGCAATGTGTTTGCAAAAAAAGAAAGCTCATTGCTTTGCAAAAATCTTTTAGTAGCCTGGTCATGAATACAGAGAAATACAACCATGAATATATAATTAATAATGAACTTTCAAGTTGCGAAATTTTGCCAATACAAATAAATATGCATATGCGGTATGCTGGAAACTAATTCTCTCCCACCCTCTCTTGACACACACACATACACTCCACACCTCCGAAGACCTGGGCTGGAGTTGCAGATAGGAGCAGCACATTTGTTAATCCACACAAGCAATAGTATTGCAGCAAAACCTGAGAAGTCCAGCAAACCTTGGGCTGCAGTGGGAGAAATGGGAATGAGCCAGTTTCCAGTGCATTTATGTGGCATGCCACATGCCAATCCCCTCCTGCTACCATTCAAAGCCCTCTGGATCACTACTCATGCAAAGTAAGAACTGCACTGCACTGTGCATATTTTTTATGCTTGTTGGACTTGCAAACAAAACGGACTTAGGAACAGTCTCTTAGAATGTAACCCATTTGTAAAAAGGGGACTGTCTGTACATTGAAACTGACACAATATGAATTCAATGGGAATTCACTGACATTCCTTCTTGAATAAGTATATTTAAGCTCAGTGGAGAAATCCAAATTTTTTTACTACCGGTTCTGTGGGCGTGGCTTGGTAGGCGTGGTGTGGCTTGGTGGGTATGGATTGGTGGGCATGGCAGGGAAAGGATACTGCAAAATCTCCATTCCCACCCCACTCTGGGGCCAGCCAGAGGTGGTATTTGCCAGTTCTCCAAACTGCTCAAAATTTCCACTGCTGATTCTCCGAACTGCTCAAAATTTCCGCTACCAGTTCTCCAGAACCTGTCAGAACCCGCTGGATTTCACCCCTGTTTATGCTTGTACTGTTCGGAGCACATGTAGAAATTTATTTGAAAACAGAGCCATCTGCTGTTTATAATAGTCTCCTGCCAGTTGCAGCCTTATTTTCTTGTCCATTGCAGTAACAAAGAACGGAACAAATTCATTATTTTATAAAATTAATTATTTTAAATTAATTAATGAATCTAATTAGAATATTTGCTAATGATTTACAGATAGTCCTTAACCTTTGACCATTTGATCAGGAACTGTTCTAAGTGCTGAACACACTCTTGCAGTCTCACACACCCATCCCAACCCCTCTCCCACCCTTGCAATCTTCCCTATGCCATGCCATGCCATGCTGCTTGTGCAGCCTCCCTAAACTTTTTCATCCTTCTGCATACTCAGGCACTCTCTCCAGCCCCTCTCCACATCTTTGCACCCACATCCTTTCTCATCCAGCAGCAGCCATCTACAGCATCTGCAAGCCTGCAACTTGTAATTTCCTGCTAGCATATCCCACTGATATTGGTTTTGGGAAGCCAGCAGAATGTTGCCTTGCCTAATAACCATAGGATTCAGGTAATGGAGCAACCAGGACCAAAGGCATAGCTGTCACTATGTGATATAATCATGCTTTATAATCACCTCACTTAGTGAGGGAAATTCCAGTCCCTATTACCATCATATGTCTAGGATGACCTGCAATTTCTAGAATACAGGAGGCAGAGAAAGAGAGAATAAGAATGAGAATATTAAATGTTACGAGAATATTAAATGTTTACTAAGTCTGCACTATTATTAATAAGTGCATAAATGCACAAGCGTGCCTACCGTCCCTGTCCTTTTTACTTACTCTTTTCATGTATTCAAATTATGTTTATACTTTTACCTGTTATCTTATATATATGCTTGACAAATAAACTTATGATGAGGATGATCATTCCAATCACCCATCTCCTTCCATTAATGACTATATGACTGTAACTTTGTTGCTTGTATCCTTATGATTAATATTGTCTGTTTTCTAATATGATTTGATTGCTTATTTGTACCCTATGACTATCATTAAGTGTTGTACCTTATGATTCTTGATGAATGTATCTTTTCTTTTATGTACACTGAGAGCATATGCACCAAGACAAATTCCTTGTGTGTCCAATCAATTGACCAATTATTACTTGGCCAATAAAATTCTATTCTATTCTATTCTATTCTATTCTATTCTATTCTATTCTATTCTATTCTATTCTATTCTATTCTATTCTATTCTATGAGAGCTCAGAGAATATTGTTATTTGTGACTGTAGACAAATACAACAGTGTAATGGTTATGACTGAAAAGACTCAGACTCTAATCCATTCTTAAGCCATGGGAATTTATTTGTTTGACAAGCAGTTGTTTTTCCAGAGATAAAATGGATACCCTCATGTAAGATGCCTTAAATTCTTAAAGGAGAGGTGATATATAAATCCAACAATTTTTTCCATAAAAATTCATATGAAAGCATTACTGGAGCAACATAACTGTTTCTATACAGAACATGCAGAGGTGAAATGCTCATGGTTTGGACCAGATCGCTCGATCCGGTAGCGATGGCAGTATAATGACTACTTCTGCTAAATAAATTTTCCAGATCAAATTTAAAATCCTAACAATTAAGGAGAAACACATAACTTATTTCAACTTCATATCCTGCTTTGTATCAGAATGATTTGGAAACTCCCACAATGTTGTGGTTTTGAGTTTATTTTTTCGACCCTGTCTTTTGTCTAAGTTGTTCAAGGGGAAATAAGTGTTCTTTTAACTCAAAATGTAAAACATGTATCTGGGCTGCAAATCACTTGTCCCTTGTTTCTGTATTGGCAAAATATTGATTGTAAATTCGATTGGTTCTGAATTAGTGTTTGAAATATGAGTTCAGTTGATGCAGTCTGACTTTAGTTTCATTTTTAATACTGTCTTAATGTTTACTAATATTTAAATATTATATTTAAATAATATTTTAAAAAACAGTCCAGTAGATTACTTCTTTTTTCTTAAATACTCATATTGCTCACAATATCAATTAAATTGTGTTTAAAAAACCACAGTAAATATTAAATATTAAACACAATATTAAACACATTGTGTTTAAAAAAAACACAGTAAAACCCATATTCAGTTGTGTGAAAATGAACTATTCTGAAAGAAGGGAGTGTCTGCATCATTATGATTCAAAGTAATAATCTTTCACCTTGTCCATATTATAAGGAGTACATGGAAGAAAATGACATTCCTGATATATAATGCTGAATATTCATTTAGCGATGCAAATCAAAAGAGAACACAGTAATTATTTTTATGATGAAACGTCAAGGTTTATGTTTGCTTTGTTATTGAACTGCCAACTTGTGATTATTTTGGAATTATTTTTGAAGGGGGATTTTGGTTAGCTTTTGATATCTTACTGTTTTTATGTTATTTTATAGTTGTGAGCCACCTAGAGTCCAAACTGAATAAAACAAACAAACAAACAATGGTTGGGTAAACTATATACAGGTCAGTGGTGAAATCTAACATTTGTTACTATCAGTTCTGTGGGCATGGCTTGGTGGGAGGGGGAGTAATGTGACTGGGTGGGCATGCCTTTTTTTTTTTTAACTTTTAAAAGCATTTTTTTTGCCAAAGAGGTTGTAGAAAAAATGCTTTTAAAAATTAAAAAAAAAAGGCTCTGATGATTGTGCGGCTCAGCTGGGCATGGGGGGGGGACAGGGATTTTTGCTACCGGTTCTCTGAACCATCCGCCTCCATCGCTACCGGATCGGGCGATCCGGTCTGAACCGGGAGCATTTCACCCCTGATACAGGTAATCCTCAAGTTGCAACAGTTCATTTAGTGACTGTTCAAAGTTATAATGGCACTGAAAAAAGTGACATGATTATTTTTTTAAATTTACGACCGATGCAACATCCCCATGGTCACCTGATTAAATATAATATTTTGTAGCAAAAAAAAAAAAAAAATTCACATTTTAATTATAAGTGTTCAGCTTCTTAGATGTAAGAAATGATATTCCAATTTGCAATGTATAATAATTTGAAGTTTGCAAAACCACAAAGTGCTTTATTGAACTCTTAACACAATCTGAGAGCCTAACATTTTTCAACTTGTCAGAAAATCTCTGTCTGATATTATCATATTGACTCTGGTATAATACTAAGTGCATCTGCCATCTAGTGATTGCCCAGATTTCTGCAGCCTAGATACATTAAATCTATCAAAAACTTCTGAAAATTCCTGAGCTTATAGTCTACCTAATGTAGATTATAAATATTTCAGAGTGAAGCATTTTCATGCTTAAGGTTTTCTGGAAACAGAAAGCAAGTTCAATGTCTTCATAATACATGGTTGCAATGTCCTGGAGTCATGTTTTCACCTTTTGTGACCTTCTGACAAGCAAAGTCAATGGGGAAGTCAGATTCACTTAACAACCATGTTAATAACTTAACATCTGCAGTGCTTCACTTAACAACAGTGGCAAGCAAGGTCGTAAAATGGAGCAAAACTCACTTAACAAATGTCTCATTTAGCAACATAAATTTTGGGCTCAATTGTGATCATAAGTCAAGGACTACCTGTAATTTGAAAGCATTACCAGAGTATTTTACCTATGTTTTTAATTGTTTTACTGGCCAGAGAAAAATAAGGACCTGGGAATGGGGAATGAATGCTTTTAATGTTAAAACATCTCTGATTTAACTTGGTACAGTTTAGGAGTGTACATTCCAAAATATTCTTGGTTATACTTTGGAAAAGACAAAGCAAAAAACACGGAAGAGATGGAATATTATGAATTGGCACCCGTTATAAATC
Organism: Pituophis catenifer annectens; assembly: GCF_029215685.1. Lineage (NCBI taxonomy): Eukaryota > Metazoa > Chordata > Lepidosauria > Squamata > Colubridae > Pituophis > Pituophis catenifer. Next base: position 240,005,080 of record NW_027256882.1, read on the forward strand.
TTTTTATATCTTTTATTAGCTTTCAGTTCATTATTGTCCTATTCTGAATCTGAAGACAATAATGGGCCCAACACAAGTAGTGATTAACTTGTTGTTTCAGAGCCTGGGATTAGAATATAGGCTTTAATGCTTTCACATCCATTATTCCTCATATTCCGTTCCTTTTGATGCCTTAAAAAAAATAAAATTGAATTTTGGCATCCAATCTAGCTTTCTTTCATCTCTGAGCTCATACACGATTTGGTTTTGGAGATGATGCCAGCTTTCCATATCTCAAACAGAGTCAGCCTTTGTGGCATTTTTGTTGATCTTTTTTCAACTGTGGATATCATTTTGTATGTCAAAACTGAAATATTTCCAGCAGAGGGCACTCTAATATAACTTTGTGATAGCTTTCTTAATAGTTTTTTTTAAAAATAATTAAGGCTATACTTTTTTTTCACTGAAATATCGTATGTCAAGACTTTCAAACAAATAATATATTAAAATAAAGACTGGTTAGGTTAAAATCATAGAATAGCAAAATCCACAAAATATGTTTTTTTAACTAGTAACAGCAATGAGTTATTAAGAATATTGAAATAAGGAATTATTTTAAAATATTATTCATTTCTCTTAGATTTAATATATCAGCTTTAAACAATAAGATAAATAAGCATGCACACAACAATATATTTGATCAATGTGTGAACTGAAATGTTTAAAAGGAAGAGTTAATATATAGCCCAGACGATGACAGTATTTGTTTGTGTATGTTTTGCAAGTGTTACCTATAATGAGTGCTGAAAATCCATTTTACAAAGCTCTGGGGTTTTTTTGTTAAAAAAAGAAGATAATAGGACCGGAAACTCTTCATTTAAAAGCTCACATTCTCTTTTAACTTTCCTCCAAAAGTCTTCTAGAGATGATCTAAAAAAAAAAAACCACAATCCATATTTTATTTTGAGTTCAGGAAAGAAATTTGCTATCAGCTCCTTACCATTCATGAATAGGATAGTGGTGTAAGTACTGTACAAGAAGTCTTTGACGTATGACCACAATTGAGTCCCAAATGTTTGTTGCTAAGTGAAACATTTGGCACGTGAATTTTGCTCCATTTTACAACCTTGCTTGCCACAGTTGTTAAGTGAATCACTGCAGTTGTTAAGTTAGTAACACGGTTGTTAAGTGAATCTGGCTTCCCCATTGACTTTACTTATCAGAAGGTCACAAAAGGGGATCACATAACACCACGTTACCTCATTATCTGACACACCTAATTGAGGCCTTTTTTTTTTAAAGTCCAAAAGCAAATAACATTATTTTTAAACTTAGGATCATTCAAGGAAACCAAATAAAGACTGAGGCGTGACATTACATGGAAAAGTTCACCAGACACAATGATAAAATCAAACTGGTTATATGGATAAATAAATAAATAAATATAAAAGTCATCCTTAATTGAATGTTGGACAAAGGGGCAGAAACAAACTTCCAATGACATCCTGCTGAAGTGCAAGATTGCATTTCTGAGGAAAGAGCATCTGGATCTAGGCCAGCTAAATCTCCCCAGAAGAGAGATGTTGAGATCATCCATATGATTCCAGATAGCCACTCTTCAAAAGTAAACTGTAGATACTGCTGTTATATCAGTGGCTTATGAGTTGAGTGGCTGGTAGTTGAGCTCCATCAAACTCACCCCATAATGCAGTGTTCTATAGACATTAAGCTCAACCAAGCCTTATATCTTAACTGCCTGCCTATTTTTTAGAATGTGATTCCTGGTATCCTTTGAGACTTGATACTGGTGCTTACATGACAAGTCCATGAAGTTCTTCAGGCAGCATTTTTGGATGTAGTATGCCACTTCTGTTTTCCTATGACTGAGAAGAAATGATTGGCCCTCAGGTCATCTAGCTTTCTTTCCTACTTAAGGCAGGACTAGAACTCAGATTCTCTACTGCTACTCCAATCCTTTGACCACTAGACCATGTTTGATGTTGGCACTGTCTTTCTTTCTTTATCCCTATCCAACCCCTCTCCCACAACCTTTTCTTAATATCTTATCTCCCAAAATTTCCAGAATGCTGAGAATTCCTGCAATGATTGAAGTCTAGATAAGTAGACAGGCCACATGTTTGTGAACAGTGAGAAAGAAAGCATACACGATCACTTCCTGAATTCCTATACAAAGAAACAGAGTTAGGATATATGTTTCTGGATATTTTTATTAATTAACAAATAATAGCAATAGAAAATTAATGACAATAGCCCAAGTGGCTTATGGGGGAGGGAGGTTCTATACAACAGATTATGTCATGTAGATTATGAGCTGATTTGACATCTTTTCATCATCTCTATCAAATGTGATGGGATTTTAATGTTCAGATCATCAAAAGTATTTTTGCCAATTCAGTGTCATTCCATCATTATAGTTTTCTGTTTATTTGTTTGTTTGTTTGTTTGTTATTTGTTTCATAAGAGACATGATCTTCCTTGAAAATGCCTTTCAATGAACTCATCAGAATAATCCTGAGTAAAAAACAATATTTATGGTTAGTGGGGTAAAATGCTTGACATTCCATGTTCAATGCTAGTGAACAAAAACAGTCCACCTTCTAAGGGCATACACATTGGGGGGGGGGGGAATAAGATAATAGGTTATCTGCATTTTAGAAATATTTTCTCAACCTTTCTTCCAGGGGAATAAAAATGTACATTTGCAATAATTTCCCTGCTTTCGAAGAACATAAGTTCTCCTAATGAAAGATAACACATACATAAACACACCACACAAGAGCTACAAAATCACCAAATTATCAAAATTTGATTAGATCAAGCCTAGCATCTTAGAAAATCCAAACTCTTAATTTATGTCTTAGTAAAACAAAAGTTAAGCAATTTACATAAGAGTTTCTCCAACTTCCAAAACCCAACATATTCTACAGTCTGGGAACTGGAATTGGGAGAAAAAACAGCTTCAATATAGCAAGTGGTTAATGGGTTTGAGTTAAATGGAATTGCTTTAGTGTTTTGAGGTAGGGCCTCAATGTAGAAAAACAAGTCTATCTACATTACCTCCACTTTAAATCATTGTGATGGGTTCATTTATTCTGATTACTTTATTTTGCTGGAAATGCTTTCTGCATATATGCAAGGGTATATCGAAAGTTGTTATGAAGCAACCAGTTTGATGCAACAAGTTAATTCTGATGTGGCTTTTTGGAACTTCATCAAAGAGCACTTCACTGAATTCTTGATGAAAATTACCTGTCATTTTGAAATTTTGTAATATGCCTAGTGGTTAAGGTAGATCCAGCCCACTTAGCAGCAGGTTGGTATATGTGCATACTAGAATTTCTGATTCCAATCACAATAGTAAGTACTTTCTCAGTCCAGAAATCACTATGTTGCATACATCCATTGGAAAAAAGTCTCAGGTGGAGGATGCTTCAGTCCCTAACTGAGAGAATACTTGTAGCTCAGGCTTGAAATGAAGGATCCTTGGTACTTTCTGAGTTGGTTGTATTCTTGGAAAACTCCTTACTAGCGCTGATTATATTACCTACGTAGTTTGAATAATAAAACATCTGCAAGAAAACAACCAAGCTCAGAGAGCACCAAGGACCCTTCATGTCCAAATGAGCAGCTGGTTTTAGAAAGCTCCAGTGGGAATTTGGTGGATCTATTATTATTAAAAGGTACAGATCAGTGGTGAAATGTAAAATTTGTTACTACCAGTTCTGTGGGCGTGGCTTGGTGGGGGGTAATGTGACTGGGTGGGTGTGGCCAACTTTTTTTTTTTTTACTTTTAAAAGCATTTTTTCTACAACCTCTTCAGCTGAAAATGCTTTTAAAAGGCTTTAAAAGCATTTTTTTTTTTGCTTTTAAAAGAAAAAAAAAGCCTCTGACAATCAGGCAACTCAGCTGGGATCATCAGAGCCTTTTAAAAGCATTTTTTCTACAACCTGTTAAGCCAAAGAGGTTTTTAAAAAATGCTTTTAAAAGGCTCTGACAATCCCAGCTGAGCTGCGCGATCATCTGAGGCTTTTTTAAAAAACTTTTAAAAGCATTTTTTCGGCCGAAGAGGTTGTAGAAAAAATGCTTTTAAAAATAATAATAAAAAAGGCTCTGATGATTGCGCGGCTCAGCTGGGCATGGGGGGGGGGCAGGGATTTTTGCTACTGATTCTCCGAACCACCCGCCACCAACGCTACCAGATCGGGCGATCCTGTCCAAACCGGGAGCATTTCACCCCTGGTACAGGTCCAGTAATCAATTCAAGAATTGAAAGGACAATGGTGGAGATTCAACATCAGAAATCTTAGAAGGCTCTCCTGCAGAAAAAGTCTCATCGGGAGTAATGATCTGCTAAAGAAGTTGCAAGTTCTTGCTTGCAAGTAGTTGTGGAGGTATTGGGGGGAGTTGTTGTTGTTGTTGGCTTATAGTTTATGATGTCAGAATAGAAAGAATTGTATGGGTGGGTGGGAATTGCACAGAGTGCATGCGAACATGCATGTGAGTGGCCTGGCATAAATATGAATGGGGGAGGCTATGCTACAGCTCAGCACAAGGACAACTTGGGCACTGTAAAATGCCAGCAGAGGATGCCATGGGTGGATGCATGATGCAAGAATGAAATCCTTGGAGCTCTTTGGAGAAAAAAAGTGATGAGAGTGGGAGTGACTTATAGGAGGGATTTGTGACCTTCTCTGTTGACTTTCCCCTTGACTCTGCTTGCGAGAAGCTGGCAGAGAACGTTGCAAACAATAATTATATGGCCATGGGACACTACAACTGTTTTAAGTTGCCAAGTGCAGAAATCATGATCATGTGACAACCGGAGCTTCAGGGACCGATCATAAATACCACTTGTTCAGTGATGTTGTAACTTCCAACACTCACTTAATGATTGGTCATTAATCGAGGACAACATGTAACTATGACTGGGAACAGAGACAAAAAGATGCAGGCTAGGGTTCAAAAGTGGCGAAAGCAATTCTCATGTCTATATTGCTTGCATGGAGAATGGCTCAGGTGAAATAACTTTATTATGGTGACAGACCATTGTAAAAAAACAGAAAAAGAAAAAAGTAGTGAAGTAATAAATGTCATCTTAATGTACTGTAAAGCACAAGCACTTACGTACCCAGATAGATATTAGTTTGTTATCATTTGAAGAAAAAGAGAGAGAGTTGTCATCTGAGAGTGTTTTAAATAAAAAAGATCTCAGCCCTCTGGGTATTTTGTTAACATCAAGGATATAAAGACAGAGATGAATGCCTGTATAGAATTGACAGTAAAGGAAGACATGATGAATTCATACAATGCAACGGCGCCATAAAAAGCATAATTTTTCTACTTGCAGACTTCTCTTGAATCTCTCTTCAGTTACTGAAGTAGGAAGAACGTTAAAATGGGCCAAGGTTAATTTAGGATCTGAATATGATTTCAGCATTCAGCTGATTTCAATTTTCAAAAGTCAACTGACAATATGTCTCTTAGCAGAGAGGCCTGCTCATTTTGACTTTTGCACCATCATCTAAACCCAGGATTGATTTTCTCATGTCTCAGAAACAATGTTATCTAACTGGAGTTAGCTGCACATTGTGTCAAGTAATATTTTTTCCAGCTAGAATTTAACATATCAGTATTAAAGAGACTGAACCAAACTCACCCAAGTATAATTTTAGTCAATATGGTAAACTGGAGTCACCACTAATTTTGATGACTTCTGACTGCTGTGTGCCATGTTTGAAACAAAGCAAGCAAAATTGTAATATATTTAAATTTCATCAGAATTCATAAAATCATAGAGTTGGAAGGGACTAAAGAGATGTTCTAGTCCATCCTGAACAAATGGCTGTCCAATCTTTTCTTGAAAACGCCCAGTGAAGGGGCAACTTCAGGAGGCAGGCTCTTTCACTGCTTAATAGCTCTCATACTTAGGAAATTCTTTAGTTCCAATTTGGATTTCTTACTGTAAATGTTCCTGCTCATTGAGTCTTGCCTCATTCTCAGGTGCTTGAGAGAATAAATCTACTTCTTCCTGTGACATTACTTTATTTATTGGAACACTTCTATTGTGTCTTCTTTTAGCTATTTCTTCTTTAAGCTAAACAGGTCAAGTACCTTTAATTGCTCTTTATAGGATTTAGTCTCCAAGCTCCTGACCATCTTTACTGCTCTTCTCTGTGTTCTTTTCAGTTCCTCAGAAGCTTTTTTGAATTGTGGTGACTAGAACTGGGCACAGTATTCCAGATGCGGTGTGATTTGTGCAGCCTAGAGTGCTATTTTCCTTAACTTTATACCACTAATGAATAGCAATAACAATAGCACTTGGATTTATATAGACTTCTATACCGCTTCACAGTACTTTACAGCCCTCTCTTAGTGGTTTACTGAATCAGCATATTGCCCCCAACAATCTGGGTCCTCAACAACCTGTGACCTTGGAAGGATGGAAATCTGAGTCAACCTTGAGCCGCTGAGACTTTAACTGCCGGCAGTCAGCAGAATTAGGCTGCAATACTGCATTCTAACCACTGGGTCACCACAGTCTAATGAAGCAGTCCAAAACAGTTTTGGCTTTTTTGACTGCAGAACATTGCTAGCTCATTCTTAAACGTGCTTATCAATTTGAAGTCTACTTTCCAATACAGCCATGCTACTGTATGACCTAACAACAATATGAAGCAGTTCTTTCTTATATCTACTGGCACCAAGGGCAATATTACTGGATCTTTGGTTGCAGTAAGTCTTGTGTATTGGTGAGCAGAGCTGCTGAAATGAAGAAACAGAGAATTTATATAATATTTGAAAAGCAGAAGGCTAATGTGCAGCCCTAAAATTTTCCTCATTGGGATTTCTTTTGTGAGATGACTTAATGTGCTACATCTTATTTTTTTAAACTATAAATCTTACGAAGTTTAAAAAGCAAAATGAATAGTAACCTGTTATTAGCAGAACTTTTAAGTTCATTGCACAGGTTTTCTCTTGAAACTGAACCTAGTACTAAAATTTCTATATTCAATAGCACATACCAAAGAGCAGAATTTGGCATTTTCTTAGCTAAGCATTGTAATATCATTGCTTGATCTCTCAAAAATGTCCTACTTCTGAAATATACAATTGGTTTCTTACAACTTCAATATTTTTCCTTGCAATATGGGGGCCCAACTTACTAATTAAGTGGAATTAGGTGATAGGCAATGTGTATGATCATTGCTGAGTCTTGCTAGTTACACTCCTGAAGACTGGAATAATTACGGTCAAGCCACAGTCTTGGGGGAATTGAAATCATGTAATAATTGCAAAAAGAAAAACCAGAAAAAAAGCCCTCCATTCCAAATTCATTTTTAGGTTTTCCACAGTAATGAAGTCCAGTCTGGGGCCATGATAGGTTTTAGATAATTAATTATAGCTATTATCCTCAAGCATGTAACCTGTGGTCAGTGTGGGAAAATAGTGGCATCTGCTTTCAGAGGACAAACTCATCATTAGATAGCCTCAGTAGAACAATCATGCAGCCTGAAAAAAACACTCCCTGGGGAATTTCTGCCCATTTGGAATGTCTCTTTGCAATAACCTAGTTCAATGGATATATTTGGAAAACTAGAAAAAACTATGAAGATCATAAAATTATGTTTTACAATGCTTGTTTATACCCCCCACCCATCCCCCCCAAAAAAAACTCTACCAGTGAATCCTGTCATATTTCTCCTGGCACTTCTTGGCATGCTACACCAAAAAGCCAATTTTGACTTATTAAACCACAAGAAGAATTGCTGTATATAGTTGCTTCTGTTTTATCAAGTCTTATTTTATTTTTTATTTGCTTTTTCTGCTTGAACAATTAAGTAAATTAACACAGCAGAAGCTGTAGTAATACAATGTCCATGGTTAATGTAATCATCTACTCAATTAACCCAATTTTCTGGTTTCAAATAGAACAAAAAACTGAAATTGTATTATGTTTGGACACCTTGTTATTCAGCCAGGATGAACAAATCCAAAAATATGCTTTGCATCCAAATGAACCATGATTCACAACCAATCTCAAAATTGAATTAAAAGTGGTTTACAATCTTAATTGTTTGGATGCAATAAAACATAATTCTCAATTCAAATATAACATAGGCTTGTTTGCTGATTTTGACAGCAACAGAGCACAACAGAAATAACATACATTGTAGCTTTAGAAATCTAGATATTAGTCTCTCCAGACATTGTCAGTGTTTCATTGTTATTAGGAAAGGTACAGGAATTTCTTTTATATTCAGTGCCCCAAAGCACACATTTTGCACAGCCAAATCTATCATTGTGGTAGATTTGCTGAATATAACAATATTGTATTAGGGATGAACAGGTTAGAATGCTGACCTAATAGTAAGAGAATTACCAATAAATCCTTCAATGTGCACCCTAGGGATTACATAGAAGCAGGTACTTTATTATTTCAATAGTCAAGAGGATTTAATTAATCCCATTTAAAGATCTGGTATCTTTTTTGTTAGCTATTTTAAAATAAAAAGTGACTAGGGACTGTTCTATTTGAACTATAAAGTTAAATTAACCCAATGATTAATCCCTTGCACAAAGAAAAAAAAAAGAAGTGTGCATTAGATATGCCACTGCATGTTCTTCTAGTATTAACAATCTGGAGATTTCTAGCTGGTAGTAAAAAAAAAAAAGTTTAAAGTGTTGCAATATTCCTGTTGGTGGGAGCTGGCAGCAACTCTCTAATTATGTGAAATTATTTGTCACCACCAAGCTATTTACACTGAAAGCCAGATGGTACATCATGGTCATTGAAGATGTTATTTAAATCTTGTGTTCAGATTTTCTTCTGTAAAACAAACACAAGCCAGATGCTTTTATTACCCATGTCATGAAGCTACTACTTTTGTATAAAGCCCCTTTGGTGCAGAGGGACCTGTCTATGCAATTATTAGTTGACCTATCCATGCTTTTTTGGTGTCCATATGTTCTTTCAATATATGGTTTGTCTTCTAACTTTCTTATCTATTACTTCAGTCTTTCTGTACATATAAAACACTAAATATACAGATAAAGGTACAATGTGTCTCCAAGATAAGATATTTGTATCAATGCAATCTGAATTCCAATTCAACAAATGTGACAGCTACTTAATTACAATAAGTTGTGATATTTCTATTTTTATTATTAGATTTATATCCCACTTTATTTTGTTCAGCTCAAGAGGGCATGCATAATACTCCTGCCTGTGATTTTCTCACAACAATAAGCCTGTGAGTTGAATTGGACTAAGAGAGTGTGACTGGCCCAGAGTTACCCAGCCAGCTTTCGTGCCTAAGGGGAGCCTAGAATTCACTGTTTTCCAGTTCCAGTCCAGCTCCTTAACTACTATACTAAATTGGTCTTCAAAATGCTTTTTACAAAATATACTCAACTGTGTATTTTCAAGAAGCCTTCAAGAAACGATCTGCAGTTACTTGCTGTACTTGAGGCTTACAGCCCCACAAGACCAGAACATGGTGCTTCAGAGAAAGAAGTTAAGATTTCATGAGTCATGATCTGAGAGGCAGGAGAGAACATCTAGCCAAACTGAGGGAGGACTGCCTTCAAGACAATCCATCACTTCAACAAGGTGTTTTCAGAGAAATGGAACATTCTAAATCTTCAGAACTTGTGCTGAAAACCAAGGGGAAAACTGCCATAGGAGGGAGCAGAAATTTTCATTTTCCTGATGGTGACCAAGGCACATGAAGAACATGAAGATAGGAAGATTACTATCATGTGGGGGAAAGGAGTATCTAGAAGTCTCTAATGTTATGGCTATACAGGCCCATATAGGAAAAATCTGTTGGAGGCCCAGCTGGGATTTTAAAAATACAGTGGGGTGGGGGGACCACTGTATTTGAAAAGTACCAGTTCTGGTCCCACAAGTGGGTAAAATTGCAGGTACAAATAGGTTTGTAACAGAATTAAGGCAGAAAGCCAGGAATTCTGAATTTAGGGACACAGAAAATATGATCCTGTGTTATTAATTTGTGTTCAGTGTTTCAGATACCAGAAAGAAAGAAAAACTTCTTGAAAATTTTAATCTCTCATCAATCAGATTATAGTTAACTGCATAACAAAGCTTTAATATTGGCTCAGCTATGAGCAATGTCAGGAGATCTATTAGACCCTCCTATACATGCTAAGAGAAAACCTCCTTCTAAGGATATCATCAGAATTGTGAGTTGGGCTACTAGAAACCACAAGAAAGACATACAAAGGTTAGGGTAGGTGTTATGTCGGTGTTGTGGACAAATGTACCAAACCAGAGCATATCTATCTTATACTGTTATATGTAAGTAGTATAAGGCCTAAATCATTTCACCAAACTGTGGAAGAGAAAGCTGCCCATCTTTGCCAGAAGAACTGCACATTGTCTGTTTATGGGTATAGTAGTTTGATGACCCCAAGTACTCTTAACATTGTAGGCCAATATCTTAAAATTAAATGTTAATGTCTTTCAAAGTGAACAGTTGTGACGAGGTGACATAACAGAGATTACTGATGGTCAAACCTCCACAAGCAGGTACCAAGGTACTGCTAGTTGCCTTCAGGAGAGCATGTGTGAAGCCAAAATATGAGAGTTAACCTGGCATCAGAAGGGCATGAGGTTTTTTATGATCAATAGTATTACTTTATGGTCAGTGATATTACTTGCTGAATCTCATAGGAAGGATACTCATTGTGCTATTCAAATTTCCAGAAAGTAAAATAGACATATTTCAAATCCCCGCCTTCAGTATCATCTTAATTTTGCATGAAGGTCTTAAGTCCCATGCATTCTAAAAAATAAAAATGGTGGGAAGTTGAAAATATGTCTACCTATCCAGAAAAAAAAAAGACAAAGATAAACTATGTGGGTGTACGGTGTTGGTTAGCTACCTTCTTATCACTTTGTCTTCTGATAATGGATGGTCTGTAATTGGTTATATACACATGGCTAAAGTTTGTGAGATAACCCAATAAAATAGACATGAAATTCTAAACATAACTCTGACAAAGGATTTCAGCAATAAAATAATAACTTCCTTTTATCAAAATATGAAACTTTTTACTGCTTTGTTATTCAAATCCTTATAGTCAATAAATAAGGACAAGGGCAGTTTATCTGAAACTGATGCAATGTCTTATCTATATAAGTAAGTCTAATTGTAATTTATAGTCAGTGCACTTTGAAAGTTAAACCTCTCTGAGAAGGCATATAAATGAACAGCACATATTCTGTGGCTCATTAAGTTCCATCCTTTGTTAATTAAAATGAAATATTAAGTCTGTAAAATTTGATGGCCATATTTTTGCATCTTTCATTGGTTACATTTCTCACTTTTTATCTTTTGCATATTTAAAAGAGAGGAAAAAAATCCAACTATACAAGAGGAGCTTGATTCCAAGTATACATATGGTCAAGCTGAAATTTTATTCTTTTCTTTTCAAGGAATATCAGTCTTGATTTATCATTCCTGGCAACCATGCTAATAATTTTCTTTGTAATACTATCTTTACTGACCTACACCATCATCCTCATATTATATTTAAATCTTAATATTTTGAAGCAACTGGTTTGTGGAACATCTTTAGGAAAGAAATTAAAAGTCTGGGAAACTTAATGGCCAGGTGGCAAACTGGTTAGGGGATTCTGGGCATTGAAATCCATAATCTTAAAGTTGTGAAGGTTGAGAAACATTGGCCTAGAATAAATTAAAGCATAGCAGACAAAGTGAAAAGTAATGCTTAAGCTACAAAAAAAAGCAATACTTTTAATTGGGAACAGGTAAACCTGAACAGAAATTGTATTTGCAGTGAGCTGAGGTGAACAGAAAATGATGCCATTTTCTTGTTCTCCATAAATTGTTAGGGCAACCTAACTATGTGGATATACTTTTAATTTTTTTTACTTATTCAGTCTAAGGCTGGAATAGAATTCACATCCCTCCCAGCTAATAATCTAGCATCTTTAACCACTACACCAAACTGGCTCTAATGCCTTCAAAAGCACACATTGGGGTGGGTGAGATGGAATCTAAAGCCTGTTCTTAGTTTTATTCTACTGCTCTAGAAAACATGTAATTCTCAGAATAGATGTTACTCTGTGCCAATTTGTTATCTAGAAAATTCTTTCGCCTACAAATTCCATCTTAAATCTGAAGCTAAAAGGAGATATTAAATCTTATCCACTTCCAGCCACCATCTGGTAACTTCTCTCTTTGTCTTAAGGCAAACACATTTCCTAAGGCAAGAGCTTGAGGGAGATCTGCCTGCAAAAATCAGCCAGAACATACATATGTATTTTAGGAAGACGTGCCTTCAGAGAATGCCTGCAATTTTAGTCTGGGTGAGTTTCATAGAAGTAAAAAAAAAAAAAAAAAAAAAAAAAACCTGTCTTCATGAAAAAAAAAGCTTGGTCCCATTTAATACTCAGGTTACTCACTGCAAGGCTTGCTACAATCTAAAATAAATGTATAGCTTTCATACAAGGGAAACCTAAAAGGGATTAACTCGGATTATAATAGAAAATGTGAATGAAAATGTTGTCAGTTCAGAACAGGCCTTGATTTCTGAAAAAGAAAAAAGAATGAAATGGTCATAAATGGTAGGGGAAATGGCAAGGAAATCAAACATAAGAATTCAGCTGCTCTTTCACAGGTTATTGATGCCTATCAATCGCATTTGATAAGGGATTCCCTAGAAATGTGCCTTTTGGCAATTCTAGGACATTTTTGAATCAGGCTGCAGCCAGGCTTAGCTGAAGGCTAAGGCCAGAACATTTTACGATTTAAAAGTCTTATTACTCCAGATGATAAGGAATGATTTTTGTGTTTTATCTGTCTTGGAAAAAGCAGTGTTTTCTACTAAACCAAAAGATGAAGCAATATCCACTACTACTTTGGCAGAGATTTGGGATATTTTACAGTGATGTTTTGTATCGATTACATCATACTTCTATTCACACATTAATGAAACCAACTGAAAAATGCTATGCAAGTGTGGTGACTTGTCAAAAATCATCAAGCACAATTCACGGGTGGCTATATTGACTTATCAGTTGCAAAACACAGTTTTGTACTTGTGTGGCTAATTCTTCTGGTTTTGTTGACACTCAGGACTCCAATGATAAAGGGAAGTAAACGCTGTAAGGACTACATGCCAGGAAATGGATTCCAGCAGAATTTGGCAAACAGGAACTTCAGTGAGTCTGTGCTAAGGGAAAAAATCAAGCAGAATAAGCAAAGAAAGAACACGCAAAAATGATGTAAGACATCGTAGAGTTTACAAAGAAAAAGGTCAGAACAGTATCAGCAATAACAATAAAAATAAATCTGAGATGAAAGATAAATGAGAGTCCAAAGATGAATATATTCACAAAATTAGTATCTGAACCTTACACTGAATATGAGAAGTGTCAAGAAGCAAAACCTGCAGAAATATTGTCACTCAGGCAGGCAGAAATATAATCAAGCAAACATTAGGGTGGATGAAACCCTGAAGGAAATACTTCCTTGCCTGAATCAATATGGAAATAAACAGCTTCCTCTGTTGCTCTGCTCTGTAATGCAGCCTTCTGGGGATCCTGTAAGTTAATGCAGAAATTATCACTACTTTATGGAGTCAGATGTAATTACTGCAGGAAAATTTCAAGTGAATCCTTCCTTGTAGTCATGCTTTTATTTATTAGTTTAATCATCTGTCACTTTCCATTTATTTGCTCAGAAACATTTTGCTCTCCCACTTCCTAAAATCAAACTGAGTTCATGCATTACGGTGTTAATATGCAAAAAGAAATGCCTTTGTGCTTGTCTGAAGACTCAAATGTGGCCAAATAGCTGTTATATTATTTAGAAGGCTGTGCAATTTGTACTTGCATTCCAGCTGTGCTTCACATTATCTTGAAGAACCGAGTGTTTGCCAATGTTGCTGTAGCCTACAGCACGGCCTGCCGGCGTGTTCCCATCCACAACTGTTCTTTGTTCATTTATAAGCTCGCAGTTGTGCAGAAACACCTCAAAGAAAACAGTGCCATAAAAATGTTCTTTTTACATCCATATGTGCTCAAAATCAAATAATTCATGCCCTCATTTTCCCTTAAGCAACTTCCAGATTAGGCTGGTATAGCATCATGCCATTTCTATTGCTTCATTAATATAATTTCAGTAAAGGGGAGGAAGTGATTTCACTGATCATCCGTCTGTGTTTTTCAACTCCTTTACTATTTTTCTTTCTTTCCATATCATTATGGAGGAAGAATCAAAATAGCAGCATGGTGTCTTTTGACGGTAGCTCCAGGAGCTATCTTTCAGAAGAATCAGTGTTTGTATAATTAGTAAAGGATCTTAGTACACTGTTGCATTATGTTCTTTTGTTTTCCTTTTCATTTAAGTCACATAGCGAGAAAAGCAAAAACACTCCTACTTACCTCCAGGATCAACATGAGGAGACAACATGGAAGATAGTGCATTGTTCTTTTTTGTCAGTTGTGACAGTCACCAAAGATGAATTACAAGATACTAGTCCAAGCCTAGAATCAGGGACAAGGAGTATGAGCTATTAAAATACTTTGCAATATTTCAAACTGAAGCAGCTATGCCCTGTGATATTTGGTAAAAAAAAATCTAAGGTTTAATAGTAGGGAACTTAACAAAACAGATGCTGTGATTGGGACATGCTGCCAATAAGGACACAGGAGTGGAGAGTGAGTAGGTTTAGCAATGTTATCTGCTTGCTCCCAAAAACAGTATCTCAATAAAGCTGGCTGGGGAATTCTGGGAGTTGAAATCCACCCATCTTAAAATGGCCAAGGTTGAGAAACACTGCAGTATCTTATTAGTTCCCCTGCCTGCTCTTTCTCATTGATAAAATTATGATATGACTTTAGTTTTGTTTGGCGAGCATTACAGTGAATGTTGGTTGGGTGTTCGCAAATAACAGGGGGGGATTTCTACTTACATTTACTAGTGGTCCACAATGGGAGTGCGTGCGCACTTGCTTCAATAGCGCGCATGCGCGCTTCTGTGCATGCACAGATCGTACCTTATGATGTCCAGGTGGGTGGGCGGAGCCTCTCGCCACTTTTACTACCGGTTCTCAAGAACCGGGAGCAACCCACCACTGGCAATTAGGGCAAGACTAGTAGAAGATGCTGCTGTGAGAAGGAAGAAAGAAGAATTCTAGTATAGCACCTCAAAAGTCCTCCAATGCAGAAGAGGAGAAGGCAAGGTCTCTATAAGATTAGGGATCATCTCAGTGTTACAGGTTGGTTTAGAATTAGGTACTGTATTAAAATTAATACAAGAATGCAAGACCTGGATTTTTGAAAACTGCATAGGGTTCTTTATCTAGTATTGGTTATTAATAAAGATCAGAGAAACAAGTTTCAAAACTACAACTTTGCAGATTGTTTGAATATAGCAGCACATATATCTACATATATGATGAGGAACAATGCCTTGTCTGGTAAGTTTATTCAGCACATTTCTCTTCCATTTTTTTGAGTGGACAGGTGCAAAATGTTTGCCTCAACTCAAATTTGCTCCCATTTCTAGAGATCTTTCTTGTTTTGCCAGGAGAATGGGCAGCTGGTCATTCCTTAAATTCTTTTATGCTTGATGTACTTCCTTGAGTATGGAACACCAGTGAGGCACTCAAGATGCAATTGCATTTGGCTCAAGAAAATTGATATGTAAAGGAGCAACAGCAGCTGTTGTGGGTCAGCCAATCTTTGGCAACATTTAATTGTTGTAATTCCTCTGGTAATCTAGGCAACCATGGTCATTTATTTAGTGTACATATTTAAATGTGCATGTACCAATGCACATATCATCAGGGTATTCCTTTTCAGAGTAAGCAATATTATGTAAAGCATAGAAAAGAGGAAGAAGTAGTAAGCAAAAAAAATTTGACAGGTAGCAGGAGATAAAAGAAAATTTATTATAAGTAAATCCAGTTTAAAATCACAACATTCACTATATCTTTCTTTATTTTTCTATTTTTGAAAATGTTTCTACTACTTTCATTCACTCATTTGTGCTTTGCCTTTTGTTCTTTAAACTTGTCACCTCTCTTTTTTGATTATGTTGTCAATTCCAATTATGTTGGAAGGGATCTTGAAGGTCTTCTATTCAAACGCCCTGCTCAAGCAGGAGATCTTGTACCATTCTGTACAACTGTCCAATCTCTTCTTAAAAACCTCCAGTTATTGTGCACCCACAACATATGAAGACAACCCATTTAACTGATTAATTGTTCTGTCAGGAAATATCTTTTTAGTTCTAGGTTGGATCTCTTTTTGATAAGTTTCCATCTGTTACTTATTGTCTTGCCCTCAGATGCTATGGACATTAGGTTGTCTTTCTCTTCATTGTGACAGCCCCTGAAATATTGGAAGACTATCTTCAATGAGCTGCTTATTGCAGAATGCACAATCATTTCCTTAAACTTTTCTCTCTCAAGGGCACTATTGGTAAAACATCCTTGGGATTATCTGAGTGTGAGTTGTTACAGATTACATTAAAGTTCCAATGGCTACTGTATGTTGAATTGGCTATGTTGAATTATGAGTGAACTCGTTTACTCCAGGCCAAAAACATGGATTGGAAAAATGGGAAAAGTGGCTTTCGAAAGTTTTCATTATAATTAGCATGCTGGAAACTGTAGGTTTCCCAAATGACAGTAAGACTTGCCAGCAACTGCCTCTAGGAGGAAGACATTCAACCATCTGTAGATCTCTGAGTTGTTTTTTGCAGCCTAAAACCTGACTGAAGGACATAACAATGGCTTTCTAAAATCCCGATCAACTTGTTTACTCCATTATTTGTAATTTGCCGGATGATCTGATTAGTTGGTATATAGCATTTGCTTTTTACAACCCTTTCCTCCTTCAGCACTTGATTATTTAGAACCTGCCTCTCATTCTTCCTTATGAAATTGCTAACCTTCTCCATTCATTTATTTTCTCAATTTAAATCTGAGAATAGGGTTTTTTTTTCTTTCCTCCACCATCTATATATGGAGCGTGTATTGTGCACAGGTTTTTGTTTTGACAGTCTGGAGATTTTTCTTTGACTGACTCTCAACAAACTTTCAATTTAAAACAGTAAGTCCATTTTTAATAATTTAAACAATACAGTCAAAAGACAAACAGAGGTAGAGGCAAGCATTTTGTATTGACTCATCAGTAACTACATTACAATAACATGATTAAAATCAGCCTCAAATATAAGATCTAGCAAGACCATTAATTTGTTAAGCCTATAACATATGCAGGAAGCAACCAATGGCAAGACTTATGCCCACGGAAGGTGTAGATTGCCATAAAGCTGTTCTGAACGCACAAGGGGGGCTTCAAACGGTTGATGGCAACTGCCTCAGCAAACCACAGGAAACAAGAGTTCCAGTGGCACAGTAGAACTTTAAATGCAGAGTTCTAATCCACCTGGTGATCCATAGATAGTAAGTGTCTCAGCCGAAGAAGGCATTTTATGGCCATGATTTGCTGTTGTTGTTGTTGGCTGATTCAAGGCTGTTTGGACCCATTTCGAAAGATGCTCCTTTATTCTGAAAGCCAAATACTTACCAGTTCTGCCGATGTAATAGTCTCCATAATTACAAACAAATTGGTAAACACAATGAGTTTTGGTGCGCTTCCTTAATTAGGGGCAGCGGTAGCCTCTGGGTTTGATGTAATATGTGAATGTTGCTTCAAAACTTTCAATTCTTAATAAACTTTAGATTCCCAGTGAATCGATTTGTTTTTAACTGTGGTCAGTAACTTAAAGATCAAGAGAACAGTTTGTCTGGATATAATCTCCATCTTATTTCTACTCCAGGCATTTTAAATTTTCATCCCTTATCTCCATCCTGAACAAGAGGAACAAATGGCTGCTTAAAAAACAGCAGCAATTTGGAGGGCAAGGATGTCCTTTCTTATGGAGGATGACAGATCAATAAATCGCTTCTTAGAATTAGTCCAGTATAATTATGTGTATGATACTTTCAACTTTTTTCAAATTTGAACTTTAGTGAATATCAAGAAAAGAGTACCTTTTCAACCACATCTTCACCTTTGCTTTAGGAGGGTAGTAGCAACAATAGTTTGGCTTTTATGTATTTATTTATAAAATGTATAGGTCTCTCATTTTTTTATTTGTTGCTCGACTTATTTCTTACTTCAGTTATCTAGAAGACATATTTGAACAGGTATGGATATTTTTAATACATATTGCTTTTTTTGAGCAAATTGTATATTTCAACTTCCAAAAAACACTTTAATAAGATAATATAAAGTCATCACAGCTTTTCCAAAGGCCCATTGATGTAGATGTAAGCAGCACTAGAGGCTGGGATCATAGAGTTCATTAAATTGTAAACCATAATTTAGAAACCACAATAATGAAGTTCATAAAACATGCTAAGCCAATGCCAAATAAATTATATTATGACTTAACAAAACCCAGATTCTGACTTATAGACATCATATGGGGTTAATTATACTTATTACTATATGTTTGCTGGATGTTCTCCTATTCATACAATCATACTGTACAGGCGTGGGTTCTACTTACCTTTACTACTGGTTCGCAACGGGGCCATGTGCATGCACTCACTTTGCTCGTGCATGCGTACACACTTCTGTGCATGCGCAGACACTTCTGCGCATGTGCAGAAGCTTCCTGATGACATCCAGGTCGGTGGGCGGAGCCTCCCACCAGTTTTACTACCAGTTCTTGCGAACTGCTCCAAACCGGGGGGCAACCCACCACTGATACTGTATAACTATTTATATTTTGAAGAACCTGACTTCATATAGCACATTTCAGTGTATTTTACCTATTTTTGCCTCCCCAACAAATAAAGCAATAGCTAGAACTTCAAAAGGTAGAGAAAAGTTATTCTGCTGATAATAAGTCAATTTTGTTTCAAGGTGAAATATTCTTCTGCACCTGAATATGCACGTAGACTTTCATGGCCAGAGTTTAATTTCTGAGTTAGTTCTTGCTTTATAGTTACACCACAACTTTTTGCTTCATGTGGAACATTTGGGAATATTTCAGTATGAAACGAAGAATTGTGGCCTCAACACAAATACAAAATTTCATTATAATATCCTGGAGTATTGAAGTTTTATTGTTTTTTAAGCTGCTCATTTTACAATACTCTAATTACATTTTTAACTAAATAATGTGGCTCCTCTTGAGAGATGCAATTAAAAGTAATAGTGCTATATGTTTAAAATATTAAGGGAAGGAAACAGAAAAGATTTCTTAAGTAAATTGTTGAGTACACATACAAACTGATTCAGAATCATAAATCTGTGCAATTATTCAGTTTGTACACATGAAACATTGGGGGGGAGTGGTGATTAAGCATGCACAGAACTCCAGAGGCTTCTGCAGGGGAGTTTAAGTGGTCATATACAGATAGTCCTCAACCTATGACCACAATTGAGCCCAAAATTTATGTTATTAAGTGAGACATTTGTTAAATGAGTTTTGCCCCATTTTATGACCTTTCTTGCCACAGTTATTAAATGAATCACTGCAGTTGATAAGTTAGTAACCCAGTCGCCAGGTTAATCTGGCTTCCCCATTGACTTTGCTTGTCCGAAGGTCGCAAAAGATGATCGCATGACCTTGGGACACTGCAACCATCATAAATCACATGATCATGGGGATGCTGCAAAAGTCGTAACTTTTGAAAAACTGTCATAAGTTATATTTTCAGTGCTATTATAACTTTGAACAGTCACTAAACAAACTTTTGTAAATTGAGGACAACCTATAGTGAATGCATCCTTGTTTTCAAACTCCAGTTGTTTTGAACATGCATAGAAAGGGTGGAAGTTGTGTGGCACCACACAATGCCACCATCATTTTTTTAAAAGCTTCAGCTTCTGCAGTTGCCTCTCCATAAGTCCCTGTCCTTTTCATTTGAAGTGGGAACCTGCAGATCACGGGTGGGTTCTACTTACCTTTACTACCGGTTCGCAACAGGGCCACGTGTTTTAATGACGTCAGGGTCAGTGGGCGGAGCCTCCCGCCGGTTTTACTACCGGTTCTATAGCAGGTGTTTTAGCTGGTACAAAATGCAGTTTTGGGTGCCCAAAGTGTAGTGGATGTAAAACCTCCACTGTGCAAGCTACATTGGGTGCCAGTGTGCTTCCGGATTCAATTCAAAGTGTTGGTTATGATTTCTAAAGCTCTGTGTGTTATGTGGCCAGGTTACCTATGGAACTGTCCTCATACCGTTACATTAGGCTAGCCACTTGGTCCATATATTGTCGACCTCATCAGCCAAAGAATTCCAACAGGAAGAGAACCTTCTCTGCTATTGTCCCCACCATGTGGGGGGCAACATGGTCCTGGAAGTGAGGTGGGCCCCAATCTCCTGGCCTTCTGGAAAATTGAGGAAACATGGTTCTTTGGCTTTGCTTGAGGTACACAGAGGAACACATAGTAATGGGGCTGTTTAGAGCCCCGAAAGCCCTTCTCTCACATTTTAATTAATTTTAACATTGTTTGTCTCTTTTTAAGTTTCCTATACTTTTTAATGTTTTTAATATTTTATGAACATTACATATGAGGAACAGTTGCAGAAATTGGTTATGTCTAGTCTAGTTTAATGTGAAGAAGGTATAGGAGTGACATGATAGCAGTGTTCCAATATCTAAGGGGTTACCACAGAGAAGAGAGGATCAACCTTTTCTCCACAGCACCCAAAGGCAGGATAAAAAGCAATGGATGGGAATTCCATCAAGGAGGGAAGCCACCAAGAACTAAGGAGAAATTTTCTGACAAGTAGAGCAATTAGTCAGTGGAACGACTTGTCTCCAGAAGTTGTAGGTGCTCCAACACTGGAGGTTTTTAAAAAGAGATTGGAATTTAAGAAGAGATTTGTCTGAAATGGTATAGGGTTCCTGCTTGAACACGGGTTTGGACTAGAAGACCTCCAGGGTCCCTTCCACATCTGTTATTCGGTTATTTGTACATTACCAGAGTGAGCGAAATAGTGGTTTTAAAATGTGACAGCCAGACAGATGGACGGATGATAGACAAAAAAAAATCTCTCTCAAAGCAGTAAAAGTAGGGATGAAGGGATGAAATAATGATCTGTTCCTATTTCTTATTATCTCAGGAGCATCTAAAAGGCCATCCTATAGCAAAATAAACACATTTTTATGAATAAATACTATCAAAGAACATAGTAGTTGGTTTTTTTGTAATTAAAGACAGTTTCCAAGAGTTACCCTCTTACTAACTACATGAAAGTCCATAGACAAAAGCAGTCTAGATGCCTCATTTTGCTTAGCCAGAAAAAGGTAGAAAAATAGAGAATCTATTGTATAGTATTGTTCAGCAACCTTTTCACTCCGTAGACTCCCTTTAAGTCTCAAGAGTAGCATCACTTGTGAGATTTTTGACAATCGCACTCAGTAAGCTTTCTGTACTTGCTGTACAGTAAAACTTGCTGTAAGCTTTCAATTTTCTTACATAAAATTTAAAACATTTTTAGCTAATTTGGACATCTGAAGCTGCTGTTTTGTGGGGACCTCGTGCTTCTGATCCTTTTCCATTCTTGAAAGTGCTTATCCGCACTTTCGTGCACATGGACAATTGCAGTTGTATTGTTCAAACATATATATATATATTAGGAAATGTGGTTCAATAATAGAAACAATCCCACAAAGGACATCTTACCAATTTAGAAACCAACCATTTTGTATCCAAAGGCTAAAATTAGAAAAGGCGGAGCAGTTATCATTGTGGTTGTCTACATGTGATATGCTGAGAAAAAACATCTTGGGAACTAGAAGTTCTTAGAGTGCTATTTCTAGCTCCACTTCTTTTGATTGTGATTTAGCCAACGTTTCAGACTCATTTTGTCTTCCAATCTCAAAGTGAGCAAGGGCTCCCAGAGCATGTGGCAACTTACAAGTGGGATCACGCATGTTCTGCTTGCCTAAGATATCTCATACTGTCATGCATGCAGCTCTGCCATTCACATATAAAGCAAGAGAAAGAATGTAATTATTATTATATTTTTATCCTGTGTTTACTACTTTATAAGTAACTCAAGGAGGCAAATATACATAATACCGGGGATGAAATGCTCCCGGTTCGGACCGGATCACCCGATCCAGTAGCGATGGCGGCAGGTGGTTCGGAGAACTGGTAGCAAAAATCCCTGTGCCCCCCCCCACCCCGCACCACCACCATGCCCAGCTGAGCCGCACGATCATCAGAGGCTTTTTTTTTTTTTTTTACTTTTAAAAGCATTTTTTCTACAACCTCTTCCAACAAAAAAATGCTTTTAAAAGTAGGGGAAAAAAGCCTCTGATGATCGCGTGGCTCAGCTGGGATCGTCAGAGGCTTTTCAAAGCATTTTTTTCTGCAACCTCTTGGCCGAAGAGGTGGTAAAAAAAATGCTTTGAAAAGTCTCTGACGATCCCAGCTGAGTTGCCTGATCAGCAGAGAGGCTTTTCAAAGCATTAGAAAAAATGCTTTGAAAAGTTTTTTTTTTAAAGTTGGCCACGCCCACCCAGTCACATTTCCCCCCAAGCCACGCCCACAGAACCAGTAGTAACAAATTTTACGTTTCACCCCTGCATAATACTTCCTCCTCCTATTTTCTCTACAAAACCAACCCTGTGAGGTGAGTTAGACTAAGAGAGAGTGTGGCTATCCCAAAGTCACCCAGCTGGCTTTCATGCAGGGATGAAATCCAGCAGGTTCTGACAGGTTCTGGACAACTGGTAGTGGAAATTTTGAGCAGTTCAGCGAACCGGCAAATACCACCTCTAGCAGAGGAACCTCTGGCTGGCCCCAGAGTGGGGTGGGAATGGAGATTTTGCAATATCCTTCCCCCAGGAATGGGGACGGAAAGGGGATTTTGCAGTATCCTTCCCCTGGAGTGGGGTGGGAATGGAGATTTTGCAGTATCCTTCCTCTGGAGTGGGGTGGGAATGGAGATTTTGCAGTATCCTTCCCCTGGAGTGGGGTAGGAATGGAGATTTTGCAATATCCTTCCCCTGGAGTAGGGTGGGAATAGAGATTTTGCAGTATCCTTCCCCTGGAGTGGAGTGGGAATGGAGATTTTGCAATATGCTTCCCCTGGAAAGGGGAGGAAATGGGGATTTTGCAGTATCCCTCCCCTGGAGTGGGGTGGGAATGGAGATTTTGCAGTATCCTTCCTCTGCCACACCCACCAAGCCACGGCCACCAAGCCACACCACGGCCACCAAGCCACGCCCACAGAACCGCTAGTAAAAATATTTGGATTTCAGCACTGCTTTCATGTCTAAGGCAGGAGTAAAATCACAATCTCCTGGTTTCTTGACCAGCACCTTCACCACTAGGCCAAATCAATTCTTGTTCCCATCTATTCTTCTTTAGGTTCACAACTATTCTTCACATCAAACTTCCTTAACCAGGTTCTTTTCAAATGAGATGGGCAACAAGTTCCATCATCCTCCGCCAGCATGGTTTGGAATACATTGTTTACAGAAGGTGGATATTGCAGTTTCAGAAATGTGGAAAGCGCTGGATTTACTTTCAAAGAAGCTTGTGGATGGTATTACTTTAACCTGATTTTTTTCTGTTTTCCCCTAAATTTATGTTTCCTTCCGAGCCTTGTATAGAGATCATTGCTTAATCAATACAATGTGCTTGCTATTTTTTTCATGTTTTGAATACACAGGACAACAAAGATTTTGCTTCCTGAACACTTTTGGGCGTATCTTATAGATTTTTGGCTGCTTATTATGAAAAGAAGCTATAATTTAACCTATCACGTACCATTTTACAGAAATCTTCTATTTTGACACAATGGCAATCTATATCCTTCAATACCTGCTGGTTACGCTGCACACATGAAAGAAACATACAGAAACTTGGAAGTGTTGTTCATAGAGTACACCAAGTACAACTGGAATATTTATGGAGATCTGTAGAGTAGTAGCTCTGCTTCTTGAAATGCAGCTCAGATATACCAAGTACTGTTGTTATATGTGCAAATGGTTGAGTCGTGCAAAAGAGTCACATTAAATTAGAAAGAAATGGCACGTCAAAGTAATTTGATTCCAGGACAGAATAACCTGGCAAATGAACCACTTGTTGACCAAACAAAGTTATTTTTGCCTTTGTTTCACATAAAACCGAGATTGGTGAAAAATTTTGATGAAAGCATAGAACTAGACAAATGGCAGAAATTGTGGGATAGAAATGTTAAACTGACTTTGTCAACTGCATATAAAGAAAATGTGTATAAAATGTTCTATAGATGGCATTTTGCACCAAGACTGGCAAATATATATAAGGATATATCTGCTAAATGTTGGGAATGTAATCAAATATCTGGTTCATATTATCATATCTGGTGGACATGTCCAAAAGCCAAAAAATACTGGATGAAAATACATATTTGGTGGAAAAAAATGATAAAACAGCATATAGACATGAAACCAGAAATATTCTGCCAGAAAAATATGACAAAGAGACTATATACTTGATTTTACATGTATTAACTGCAGCTAGAATTATATATGATCAACAATGGAAGTGTGATGAGATCCCTACAGATGAGAGTGTAATTAAGAAAATATTAGAATATGCAGAAATGGATAGACTAACACTTACTATTAAGGACAAAAAAGAAACTGAATGCTTTTTGACATGGGACTTATTTTACCAATGGTTAGACAATAAAAACAGAAGTTAGAAATGCAGGGACATAAAAAGGATAAATGTTAAAATGGAAATTTGATAAAATAGACAAACTAAATATTATTGTTATTATAGTATTAATGTTATTGTGATGAATGCTATTGTAAACATTTTGAATACAATTGCCTAAAAACAATTGTACCCAGACAGCACACTGTTTGATCGAAATGGAATTTTTATATGTTATTCAAATAAAGTAAATAAAACATGAGGGGGGGGGATTTTGATGAAAGCAATGAAGAAGGAATGTGAATAATTTTCATTATTCAAGACAGATGTTTCCAAGAATAACCGATGCCAAGATTATGAAGGCACTTTTGTTGGTTTAGTTCACAAATGTCATCAATGACAAGCGATTGAAAGATCTGTTAGTTGGATCAGAGATAATTGCCTGGAAAACATTCAAGGATATTGTTGAGAATTTTCTTAGCAACAGCACACCACCAAACTACATCCAATTAGTTGGCAAACTTCTTACAGCATGCAAGACTATGAAGTGCAACACATCATTGAAGATTCCTTTTCTGCATTCATATTTGGACTTCTTTCCCAAAAATCTAGGTGCAGTCAGTAACAAACATGGTGAAAGATTTCACCAGAACTTTGCCAAAATCGAAAAATGGTATCAGGGCGACTAAAACCTATTAATGCTAGCTGACTATTGTTGGACATTGCCGCGAGATGCATCAAATACTGAGTATGAATGAAAATCGGCAGCAAAACACTTTTAGCCCTGTTGAAATCATGCAATGTGTTGGAAACATTATATACGTTACTATATTAAAAGTTAATTTCATACTTCTCAAGATTCCTACATGATACATTCATCCTGAAATTACATTCAGTTTGAAGGGGTCAATTATTATCATCAGGTTTTCCAGGAAGCAAACTTTTTGAAGAAAAAAAAAAGTTGTCCAGTGATACAAATGGAACAGGGGACCTGATAGTTGTTGCCCAACAGATCTCTTCAACTTAATTCATTTGTTTTAATAAAGACACTCCCCCAGTAAGCCGCCCTGAGTCTCCGGAGAAGGGCAGCATATAAATCAATTTTTTTTAAAAAAAAGTCAGGACTTGCTAAAAAATAATGGATAATAATTATAGCATTTCAATAACACATGTTTTCACTTTTACAAACTACTTATACTGTAAAGATAATTGAACTTGCTGAGATGGCTAACCTGACTTCTTTGATCAGAGAAAAGACAATATTTGCATTTACTTTTGATTGGAAACCCCTTGTAGACTTTATGCTTGTTTCTTTTTTTTTTAAACTTTCTTGAACTTTAGCTTTCTCAATGATTGTTTTCTTCTTCTTTTCTTTTTCTTATTTTATATTACAAGGTCTCTTCCAACTCTGTTAATCTGTTAATCTGTTGTATTAGTTTTATCTTCCTTTTCAAAAACATCTTTAATAAAAATTATCTATAAAATAGCCCTCTTACACTTAATTATCTGTACTTGTGAAATCCAGAGTTCAGAAACTTGATTTTTCACGTTCTCTGTCAGCCCTGTCAGCAATTATTTTAAATAATTGCATTAGATCTTCTGTTTAAAATATAGTTTGGTATGGAAGTTGCAAATGAGTCAGAAGACCCAGCTGATTTCAACCTTCATAGCACTTCTCAAGAGATATAGCACTTTGCTTTTTAATTAATTTTGCTTGCTATGGAAGCAGGATGCAGACATATTTTGGGAGAAAGAAAATTACATGATTTGCTATGATCCTCCTTGGAGATTATGACAGGAAGAGCCAAGTTGGAACTTGAATAAAGAATGGATGCATCTGGGTAGGATATTTACAAAGTAGAGTAAAGAGAAAGGATAAGAAAAGATTTATGTGTAGAACTATGATTTTCTATAGATGTTCCGGTTTAAATGCATAAATAAGCAATAGTAGCACAGAGGTTACCCCGGGGACATTATGACTTTGGTTATTTTTTCTTTACCTTTTCTTTATACCTCCCTTGTGAGGTTTCTTAAAATTTAATTGTACTCTTTAAATAGATTGTGCTGGAAAAAATTGCCCGGATTCTCATCAGTTTTCTTCCTTTTCAGTCACCCAAGCCATTTCATCAGAGTGCAGTTTGCAATGTCTCCAGTACTTTTATGAAGACTCTGCATAATCTGGTCAAGCACACAAAGAATACGTTGGAGAATATTTCTTTGAGCATGACCCAAACACCCAATAAACATGTGAGCACAAGGAAGTGCAAAGAAGGGGTCACAAGCAATTACTCAATTTTGCTCATTCCTGGGCAATAACAGGAAGTCTCCTCCTTGTGGGTATGGTAGTTAATGCTTTAGCATTTGGGAAGTTCTGTTTTTGCAACCGTGGTTATCTCTGGCCTTGGTGCAGTCCGATCACTGCAAGGGCATTTTGACTACTTCTGTATGTGTAGGTGACTTCCTCAGTAATAATAAAAAGAGTCAACATGGCTAAGTAAAGTTTTGTTCCAGATTTAACCGTATAGGTATGTCTTCCACAAGTGTATGTATACGTGCATGTATATGCATTATGTATGTTCCAAATTTCTTAAGTGGCTGAACTTTTAATAAAGGTTCTAAAAAATTCCCAGATAAACCCTAACTAGGCTCGGTTTGCTTAGTCTGGGTAAGATGACTGCAAGTAGAGAGTGAAATTTTCTAGTTCTGCAGACTAGTGCTTAGATTTGAAAAATGTCCAATTGCCCAGAAGACAAAGAAACAGAGGTAAGTTGTGATAAATGTTTTGAGGAGCCTTGGTGGTGCAGCAGACTAAAGCACTGTTAAGTAACACCAGCTGCCTACAATTACTGCAAGTTCAAATCTCACCAGGCTCAAGGTTGACTCAGCCTTCCATCCTTTCGAGGTAGGTAAAATGAGGACCCGGTTTGTGGGGGCAATAAGCTGACTTTGTATAAAAAAAAAACGCCGCTGGGGGGGGGTTGAAAGCCCTACTAAGCAGGTACATACAAAAGTATGAAGGCTATTGCTTAACGCATTGTAGGTCTCCGTAAAAGGACGGCGTATAAATCAAACCAATAAATAAATAAAATAAATAAACACCAAGCTTTTGCAAAGTTTTTGGGACTAATTTAGAAAAAAAAAACTATTTAACTCACACAATTCAAAAGTTGTCCAGCCTAAGCTACTCCAAGCTGGTGTAAGATTCCTCTCATAAATTTTGCTATCCCAGAATCCTCCATTCCTTTCAAAATACAACTTTCCTTTTAACTCTGTTAATCAAGAAACAATGTCCCACCTTAGTTTGTTTCTGTGGCATTGTTTTCCACAGATTTCCAGAAACTGAAATGTTTATATTAAATATTTCAATCCTCAACATGGTACAACCTCCTCCTAGCTAAAGCCAAAGATTATAAATCCATGATCCTGATCTTATCTTGGACGCAATTAAAATGTCATTGACTTGCGCTGGCTTCTTTGAAAAATGGCCAGATTGGAACATCTTTAATTCTTGTCCATTTTTCATGAGGATGCAACACTGGCTCATTTTCATTGCAGGCAGTTTGGCCTTTGGTGGTACATGTTTTGGCAGTCTCTGTGATACATCATTCTCTTCTTTCTGCTTCTGAGAGTGCAGATGCCTGCAATTATGATGGCATAGATTGCCTTCAGGAATAGTCATCTCATAAAAACTCTTGTCACCAGTCCAGGTGATGCCTATTGGGGTAGTTTTATCTATAGATTGTATCCTATATAGCAGAACTCTGTATAATTGAGATTGGAAGTCTCTGAATGGTCATATGTTAGACACTGCATCATTATTTTGAATTTAGAAGTCTTTTGATGAAAAATGGAGAGAGATAAAGGAAGGTGATCTTCCTATGTTCTCCTGATGTCTGTCTCTCACCTGGCCTATTTTGTAAAATAAATCTCTGAGTTTAAACAACAAGGAAACTTCTTATGTTTCTGCCTTTTCAAGTATAGTTTGGATAGAAGTTATATTTTCTACCTTCATGTGTTTATCATTAATTTTTATTCAAATACAATGAATGCTTGCTAGCATTCATTGATAGTGGAGTCAAGTTCACCTTCTGCAACCAAGACAAATATATTTTTCTTCTTTAGTAAAGCCTTTGCTATTTATTTATTTTACAGGCTTAAAGGCCACTCCACTCACAACCAGCCCTAAGCAGCAGAGTAACAATCTCTACAACAATCTCCGTCAACAATCTTGATGGAGATACGCAGGAACTCTTATCTACGCAAAATGGGCTGAAGCATTTTTCAAGTCCAGAACAAGATAGTAGTTGGAACCAGGCCTAGGGCAGCCAGCTCACCACAGGCAATTTGCCTCAGCCGTCTCACCCTGGCCAACTATTTGGGGGACAATTCACTGTGGGATAATTCAACAGGATAGTCCCTCAAGAGAGGGACAAGTGAATTGCAGTGAGCTTTATCTTGCTTTACGTTTGACTCTTCTTAAGTTAGAAGTCCTCGAGGCTGGAATGAACTGCAATTACAGGACTGCAATTGTCCCTTTCTTGAGTTTTAGTTATCTCACATTAAATTGTCCTGCAGCAAGTTAGCTATGGTGAGTTGGCCACAGTGAGACTGCTGGGGAGAGTCGGATGGGGTGAGTTGGACATGGCAAGTTGTCCCATTCCACTTGGAAGCAGTTTAGGAAGAGACCATCCTAATTCACTGGATCATAAGAAGAAAGAGGAGCACAATTAGACTCACAGCATTCTGTTATTTTAATTAATTTCAGTATGAGTGGTTTTATTTCTGTGGAATCAATTTCTTGATCTGGTCTATCTAGTGCAGTGGTTCTCAACCAGTGGGTCACGACCCCTTTGGGGGTCAAATGACCCTTTCACAGGGGTCACCTAAGACCATAGGAAAACACATATTTTCAATGGTTTTAGGAATAATTTTATGGTTGGGGGTCACCACAACACAAGGAACTGTATTAAAGGGTCGCGGCATTAGGAAGGTTGAGAACCACTGATCTAGTGGGTCTGGCTGACACAGAATCAGTTGGGACTGTGGCAATTTCAAAATGTTGTAAAACCAATATAAATAAGGTCATCTGTGATTGCTTACAGATTCATGAGCAGATCCAGGTTATCTACAGGTAGCAATTTGGGCCCTATGCCCATCAGGCCTTCTGTTGCTTTGGTTCTGCAATCCTGCACTGAGTTATTTTGATAAGCCAAAAGAGGCAGATAAGAGTCAGACCCTGGGGTCACAGTTTTATGTAGCAACTTTACTGCTTTGACAGCTGACTATTGTTCCGTTGCTGTGGGTAGAAAAGGAAAGTGATCGGAATCTGATTGTGCTGAAGAAAATACTCTGAATTCAATACACATGAATCACAGTATTACTATGTCAAAACCTTTCCAGTATTTGGAAAGATTTGGATTGCCTCTCAGATTCCTATATCCTGAAGGCCATAAATAAACTCGGAATAGTAATCTTCAAAGATAAAATATTGCTTTTCTTTAAATGTAGCTGTATCTGCTTTAGAAGTGAATATATGCCAATCTTCTTCCATGACCTTGTGCAAAATTTGGTTGACTTTTGATCCTGTCAAAAACAACTGTTGAGAGATAACATGCTTCCATAACTCTTAGCCTTATGCAGCAAGGCTAAAATAAGATCGGTCTGCTGGTCAAAGTATATTAGGCCATGCTGGACATAACCTTCTTCCTTTAACAGTACTTCTGCTCCCACAAATACATGGTTTTTATTTACAAGCCAGCCTTCCAAAATGACATGGTTAATTATTTGGAGCTGTACACATTTATTTCTTGTAACTTTGTTATCTAAATTCAGAGGAAATATGCCATGTTGATTGCCTAATGACTTCATCGCTTAGACAGCTTTTTCCACACTACATAGGCAGGCAAGTCTTTTTTTTAAAAAAAAAAGTTTTATTGGGTTTTTAAAATATCAATATATGAACAGTGGGTCCTCTGGGTATAATTCATTTTGATACTGTCAGATGTAAATGCCTTATTCTCTAATGTGTAAATAGTATATGAACGGGGTATCAGGGGTTAACTTATTCTTCACTTCTTAATGTATTCATAATTCACCACTCCCATATCTAGCTCCACCCATTGTATATATAAGGAGCTGTATGCACCCACTTCCTTGCTTCTATCTGTGAATATTCAGTGAATATAGAATGCCTAATGTAAATAAAAGAAGATATATTTAAACCTTTAACTCTTGCTAAATTTATTGAGTCTGATCCTGAAAATATTGCAACAAGCTGGTAGCAGAGGATGGTTGATTGACTCAATAAATACTTAAAAATGTCTAAGAAAGATAGGCCCAACACCAGGGCATACAGCAAAGAAATGGAAACAGAACAAGAAATAATCAACGAATCCACAAACGCGATTTCGAGAGAATCCGAAGAATACACCACTGAAGACGAAGAAATAATAGATGAAAATGATGATCAGGAGGAAATCGAAATAGAGAATAACGAACTCAAGTCAGAGATATTAAAACTATTGAAGAGCCAGAAGAATGATGAAAGCCTCATCGCGAACCTCCAAGATATGCTGAAGAACAGCGGAGCAGCGAGAGAGAAGTACATCACTAATGAAAAATCAAAAGACCCAAAAATAGTGAGTGATATGACTGCAGAAAAAATTGTTGTGAAGAAGAAAAACGGTGATCCCGCGCGAAATTTTGAATGGCAGCCATCTTGGTTTCAACAGACCTCCAGGGTGAGCGAAGCAGAGCCAATCAGAAAACTCAATTCAAAATTTCTGGCGCGAAAAACATTATCAGACAACGAAAACGAAAAAGAAGATTCAAACACCTCAGAAGAATCAGAATCAGAAAGTGAAGGTGATTCAACAAACAATCAAATAAAATCAGCAATGAAAACGCTTTTTGCTGCATTTGGGCCAAAACTAAGAATTACTAAAAAGCTAACGAAGAAGCGAACGAGCAAGCCAATGCCTCAAGACCTGCCCGCTCCCATCCTGACTACGAGAGCGCCGACGCCCGAACCCAGAGAGCCCTGCCGATACCGCCCCACGCCACAGACCGAAGCAAGCACCAATGCACTCAAAAGAAGAGGAAGAGCAGCCGCCATCGTCAGGACTCCCAAGATCGAGCCAGAGACCGATTCGTCTGAGGAGGAGCAGAACGAGCGAGCCGCAACGAGGAGAACCTCTCACGACGACTCCAGGGAAGAAATGGACAACGCGCATGCGCAAGACTACGCAGACAGTCCGGGAAGACATGAATTGACGAGAAGACCATGCAGGCTCGTTGCGAGCATCCCCACGCCGTTTTGTAACTTTCTGCATTTACGAGACCACGGACTACCTCAGGTTGTAAGTAATGGACCTAATAATGTCAGAAATTTACCCAGTGACTTCCCAAAGCTAAGGATAGATGGCATTAATTTACAAGAATGGTATCAGCAGCTCCAGGTTGTCTTTATGAAGGAAAACTTACTGTTTTTTATCACTAGTCCCCCAAAAAGACCTTGGACTCTAAAAATAGACTGTTTACACCATAGAGCATTTTTCTTATTAATATCTAGTGTATCTCCTGCAATGTATCACAGCATTAAGCAAAATCTGACTGTTTCAGAAATTATTCAATGCATGTTCAATTTGTTTCACAGTGACAGTGTAGCTACCACCACAAGGATGTCTAAAGATTTCTTTTCATCTAGGATAAAACCAGGGATTTCCATAAGTGAGCACTTAATATCTTTAAACAAAATAAGAGCTGAACTGCATTTAAGGGGGGAGGTGATTTCAGACCAAACAATGAAAAGTGTTATTATCAACTCACTTGATCCATCATGGGACAATTATATGTCACATTTAGACACAATCAATCTAGGATACTTATCCATAGAAAGTCTATCCAATAAATTAATAGCAGAAGACAATTCAAGAAGGGATCGTTCTAACAATCACATAGAACACAAACCATATAGGAAAGTAACTTTCCAAGAAAAATATAATGAAACATTTAAATGTCATAACTGTGGATCCAGGGAACACAATAGAAGAGATTGCCCCAAAACTTCAAAAGAAAGACATAGGTCTGAATATAGAAACAAATACAATTATAGACAGTCTTCCATGGATAGACATAGATATAGAAGCCCACCAAATTACAAAGAGAATAGAGGGGGCAGAGATAATTCAAAGGATAGAAAATCTGGTTCACTGAATGGATTAAATAAACAAGACAACACTAACATACAGCAGAATGAGAACAATAATTGGCTTATTGATTCTGGAGCAACTAATCACACCACTAATAACAAAAATATATTGTCTTCATTTGTAGAAGATAAATTTGTAATAAAGGTAGCTAACCAAGAAAAGGTTCAAGTATTAGGTAGAGGGAATGTAACCTTGCCTGGTCTAGGAAAAATAGAGGGGGTATTGCTAATACCTGAAATACCTCATAACATACTAAGTGCCATAAAACTAAGTAGAGATTCTGATATTAACATTGTTTTTTCTAAAGGAAAAGCGACTTTGGAGAAAAATAAAATAGATATAGGCACTGTGATGATTAAAGGAGGCCTACCTTATCTGATAACAAAGGAAAAATGGTTGCATAACATTGATTCAAATATGGAAGATTGTATTGAAATAGATGATGGAAACATTAGCAACAGTGACAATGATGAATGTAAAATATCTCATGATCACAAAGATGCACACAATGAAAAAAAACCAAAAATAGGTAAGCCAATTCATGATGAGTGTGCTCACATCTTACATAGGAAGTTAGGACATGCCAGTTTTCCTGTAGTACAAAAAATGACTGAACACGCAGAAGGTGTTAAAATAAAAAATTGTGAAAACTATTTGGAATGCTCAGTATGTAAATCCACAAA
Source organism: Pituophis catenifer annectens (assembly GCF_029215685.1). NCBI lineage: Eukaryota > Metazoa > Chordata > Lepidosauria > Squamata > Colubridae > Pituophis > Pituophis catenifer. The sequence goes on from NW_027256882.1 coordinate 240,038,656, forward strand.
ACTAAAAACTAGCCCCAGGCCAAGAAAATCTACTAGATCAACCAACAAAATTTTTGATTTAGTACACATGGACTTAGTTGGTCCACTAACTCCATCAATCACTTATAGAAAACGTTACTTCTTGACCATAGTAGACGATTATAGCCGCTATGGATTTGTTTATACATTAAAACACAAAGATGAAACCTTTCAAAAATTTAAAGAATTTTATAAACGCATAGAAACACAACACAATATCAAAATAAAACAAATCATGACAGATAGGGGATGTGAATTCATGTCTAAAGAATTCTCCCAATGGTTAAAGGACAAAGGAATGTTACATTACACATCTAGTCCATTTTCTGCGTTCCAGAACGGGATTGCAGAGAGAAAGAACTCAACATTACAAACCATGATTAGATGCACATTGGAAGATGCTGGCTTAAGCAAACAATTCTGGTCAGAAGCCCTACATTATTCCAATTACACACAGAATAGAACCTGGTCCAGCATTGTAAATAAGACACCATATGAAGTGATGTATAATAGGAAACCAAAATTGGCACACATGCACATATTCGGAGTCACTGCAGACGTACACATACCTAAGCAATTAAGAAGAAAGGGAGAGAACGTGTCCAGAAGACTCAGATTTATGGGATATGAGACAGGCACTAAAGGGTACAGATTCATTGATAATAATAACAAATTTATAGTCTCCAGAACAGCTGTGTTCCATGAACAGGCCAACTGGTCTAAAATACATCTTAATGAAATATTTCCAAGTAACAACAAAGATACAAAATCTCAAGAGAAAGGGACTATAGAAAAGCAAAATATCAACAAATATAAAAACAAAACCAAAATAGCCAACACAAAATAAAGACAGACACACTAACAAAAAAGGAAGCAAGATATTTACATGATAACAATAGTAAACCTGAAAAAACAATTAGAAACACCAGAAATCAGATGCCTAATAAATACAAGGATTATATAATGCATATGGATGGTGAGTCAACGACACCTAATACATATGAGGAAGTGTTAAAGCTCCCTCGTAAAGAAAAGGAAAAATGGGAATTAGCAATGAAAAAAGAGATGGAAAGCTTACAAGGATTAAATGTATTTACACCTGCAGTTGCACCAAAAGATAAAACAATTATTGGTACCAGGTGGATATATAAAATTAAGAACTTAGAGGGAGGCAATACCCTATACAAAGCTAGACTAGTTGCACAAGGTTATGCACAGAAATATCCGGAGGACTATACTGACACGTATTCCCCCACAGTAAGAACTGAGAGTGTCAAAACAGCTCTAGTGGTAGCATCAGCACTCAATCTCGATGTATTCCAATATGACATACAGACTGCGTATCTACACGCAAAACTAGATAAGGAAATATATGTAAGAGCACCTCACAGTCAATACACAAACAAGAATGAGACTTGGTTGTTAAACAAGAGTTTATACGGGTTAAAACAATCTGGTAAACGATGGTATGATTGTTTAGTAAAAGTACTTAAAACCATGGACTTCAATGCCACCACTGCTGATAACTGTTTCTTTGTCAAAAAGAGTGATGATTACATAGAATTTGTATTGATCTATGTGGATGACATTTTATACATAGGAAAACATAAAGAGAGAAGAGAAACTTTTGTGACTAAGCTAAGTGAACATTTCTCATTGAAATCTTTAGGCAAAGTAAACAAATATCTTGGTGTTCAAATTAATAAGACTAAAAGAGGATTCAAACTTACTCAGAGAGATAAGATCATAGAGCTCTTAAACAAATGCAATCTAAGTGATGCCAAACCTTGTGATACTCCTATGCAGACTGATTTTCTAAGAAATGCTGATGAATCATCCCCTGAATTTAAAGATAACACATTTTATAGATCAGTCATAGGTTCACTTCTTTATATATCTAATTGGACAAGACCAGATATCGCTTTACCCCTCAATTTATTATCCAGACATGTCAGCAAGCCAACAATGTACCACTGGGAAGCTGTTAAAAGAATATTAAGATATCTGAAAAATACACTAGACTTTTGTTTAATGTTGGAACCTAACGATAATAAAGAACCAAAGCTTACATGTTACGCAGATGCGGACTGGGCTGGAGACACCTCATGTAGAAAAAGCACATCTGGTTATATATTCCTCTTAAATGACTGTCCAGTTTACTGGTACACTGGTAAACAAGAATTAGTGGCCACTTCAACCACAGAAGCAGAATATGTTTGTTTATCTAAAGCTGCAAATAACCTTGTATGGTTTAATGATTTGATTTCAGATGTTTGGAAAAAACCTGCTTTGCCTTTTGTTATGCATGAAGACAATAAGGCAGCTATTGAAATATCTAGATCTGACGCCATTGGACAAAGGTCCAGACACATAGATATAAAATTTAAACATGTGAGACAATTATCTCAGGATGGATTTATTAAAGCAGTGCATTGTGAAACTTCAGAACAATTAGCTGACATATTGACAAAACCTTTACCTTCTAAGCAGCATAAATACTTAACTTCTAAGTTGTATGTTTTGTACTGTCCTGAATCTGAATGTAATTGGTGTTGCATAACGAATCGGCATTTAGAGGGGGATTTGTCAGATGTAAATGCCTTATTCTCTAATGTGTAAATAGTATATGAACGGGGTATCAGGGGTTAACTTATTCTTCACTTCTTAATGTATTCATAATTCACCACTCCCATATCTAGCTCCACCCATTGTATATATAAGCAGCTGTATGCACCCACTTCCTTGCTTCTATCTGTGAATATTCAGTGAATATAGAATGCCTAATGTAAATAAAAGAAGATATATTTAAACCTTTAACTCTTGCTAAATTTATTGAGTCTGATCCTGAAAATATTGCAACAGATACAAACAGCAATAATAGTAATAATAATAGTTGTTGCATTAATCAAGCTTATGTAATCCTAGTATTCATATACATGATTGTTTTTAGAGTAGTTATTCAATATTTCAATGTTCCATTTTAATGCCAATGATATTATTAAGCATACATAGTGATACCATCTTTCAACCTCTAATCTTTCCATCTAATTATTACTTATATTCTATTATGTAAAAATTATATCTGTTAATGTTCCTCCTATTTCTTATTTCTACCTCTATTCTAATTTCTAATCAGGCCACCATTACTAATCCTAGTGTTAATACACTTGTTTATATTAAGACATAGTCCTTCCTTATTTGGTTGTTCAGAGTCACAATATGACATTCCAGTAGCAGTAATATCATCTTTCAATCTCCAATCTTTCCATCTAACTCTTGCTTTATATAAAGGTGTGTATTCTTACACACCTTTATTTATATAAAGGTGTGTATTTCTACCTCTATTCTAATTTTTAATCAGGCCGTCATTATATGAACAAAAAGAAAAGAAAAGAAAGTAATGATAATTCCTTTCTATTCATCATCTCTTGCCCGTTTTAATACTTCAATTCTTATTCATTTTTTTGGCTTGCCTCTCATACTCCTCTCTTGGATCTATGTCTTGCATTAGGTTCTTTATCTCTCTGTGATTTTTTGTCATAGTACCCCTAATGCTTTGAAACATCAATGCCATTTCTCTTGAAATCTCACTCATTTCTCCCTGATGGAGCATCTTGTCTTATTTTAATAAGTCCACTCTTACTCAAGTCCAAAAACAATATTTTCAAATCCAGTGTTGCTCCTCAGAAAGATCAATAATTATAGTTCTTTATATCTCAGGATTATTAATCAATTCCATTTAAGTAGTCCAGGCACAAATCAAGAGACTTGACTCAACTCGACTCGACTCGACTCTACCCTAGTCTACTCTACCCTACCCTACCCTACCCTACCCTACCCTACCCTACCCTACCCTACCCTACCCTACTCTACTCTACTCTACTCTACTCTACTCTACTCTACTCTACTCTACTCTACTCTACTCTACTCTACCCTACCCTACCCTACCCTACTCTACTCTACTCTATTCTATTCCTTATATTCCTTATTCTCACAATAGAGTCTCCAGTAATCATAAAGTGGATAGTTATAGAACAGCATCACCACAATCCTCCAGATGAATGTTGTTTATTTCTCTTTAGAATTTTCCTAGTCTTGTGGGGGTATGGTATATTTTCCATTCACCAGTAGATGGTGTCCTCAGCTTAGGTTTCAGCATTGTTTCCATTTTGATAAATTGATTAATCCAAATTTAGTTCAATTTATGGAAGCAAAATCGGCTATCCAAGTAGATTCAAGTAGATAGTTCCAGCATTTTATAATGCCTTTCAAAAACAATGCCTACCCAGTTTAAGAATCCAATTTTCTATGTTTTAAAAGGCTTTTAAAAGGGCTTTTCTCCCCTTAGTTCCTTTCTTTCAGGTCTAGGATTTTTCTACTCTATGGTAGTTTGCCTCTTTAAAAAATAGTTCTAAATGTCTCTTTTCCTGGATTTCCACTTTCTTTTTTTCTTTAAAGTTAGGGTCTAAATAAAAAGGAATTTTCTCACCCAGATCCAATCACTGTTCATTTGCACCGCTCCTGCACATTTATTTATTGCCTCGGCTATCCCAGCTTGATGGCAGCCATAATGGCTGTCTCTTCATCAAGGGAGAGGGAAGAAGCTCTGAGTCCAGCAGGAGAGTTGCTGCTCTCCCTGAACTACAGGATGCCCCTCTTTTCTTCACCACCGCCTACAGGGTGGCTTTAGCTCCTTTCAGAGTTCTCCAACTCAGCGTGGGCATAGGAAGACCAGCTCCTCACGTCCGATATCACTGTGATGTCAGCCAGAAGTTCCTGTGTTTGTCAGTAGGAAAAACTTCCTGGGCAGTATCCAATCTGAATTTATCATGGTTCTAAGCCTGTCAATGCATGTTCCAATCATTTGGGTGTTCAAAAGAACAGCTTTGTTACTGTTTCCAGTCATTTATGATCAGAAACTACCATTATCAGTTGACCATGAGCAAAATATTGGAAAGAATTTATTCAAACATCAGAGATGGTAGTTCTTTTACTATTTATGCAAACCCCTGTTGAGCTACTGAAAGACTCTGCTTGCATTGTCAGTTGGTTGCTCCTGTAAAACCTCCCCAATTCTTTTTCAGAAGAATCTCATTGTAAAATCATCTGTTCCCCAGCTGGCAGTATTTTATGGCAGGTGCTTTGGTGATTAATTGCTTTAATCTTTCAAATCCGTTTTCCTGGAGTACCAACTAGTACCTTCTACATTCTTTTTAATACTGCTATAGTACCAACTGAACTGTCAAATCTGCCCAATTTTAGCTAGGAAGTTTATTGTTCCCATGAAACAGTGAATTCTGGTCACATCCTTGGTCATAGCCTGTTCCAAATTGCCTCTTCATTCTGAGATGAGCCTTTAGACCTTGACCTGAAAGATCACGCTCTACATATGACACCTTTCCCTGGTTGAATCTAATTTTGCCTGGATTTAATTTGATATCCTTTTCTTTCTACCACTGGAAGGAAGACTGTAACTTACCAATTGGGAGCTTTCTACATTATTTTGTCCTTCTCCTATAATCAGAATGTCATCAATAATTAGCTTCAAACTGGACTATTAATACTTGGTTTAATTCCAGTTGAAATATTTCACGCAGCAGAGATGCCCAGATATAGACATCTATAATGGTCAATATGTGAAAGATGTAGAAAATATAGTCAAATTTGCTCAACTTTTCATGCAATCTCACAAACCAGAAGTCATTGATGATATCGCTATGGATATTCAAGTTCCAAATCATAAAGACACCATCAATTGTAAGTATTAGATAATCAAACGATTTTCATGCTCAGCTGATTTTTTTTTTTTTTTTTTTGCTTTAATTTATATGCTGCCCTTCTCCGGAAACTCAGGGCAACTTACAATGCGTTAAGCAATAGCCTTCATACTTTTGTATATTTTATACAAAGTCAGCTTATTGCCCCCACAATCTGGGTCCTCATTTCACCTACCTTTGAAAGGATGGAAGGCTGAGTCAACCTTGAGTCTGGTGAGATTTGAACTTGCAGAAATTGCAAGCAGCAGATGTTAATCTGTTAATAACAGTGTTTTAGTCCACTGTACTACAGACTGATGAAGGTTCCTGTATCTCTAATTGGCCTGATGGCTTCTTTGCTAAATTTCGAACCTACTGTACATTAGGGATGTTCAAATCCTTTGAAACAGTACTTTTAACTATGTGCGATCACATCCAAAACATTTCTTTTCCAGTCCATTGAATTGCCTGGTGTTTTGTGAGGCTACTTCCTAAAGTATTTCTGGAAGTACATGCATGCATAGTTACTTCACTTTGCTGGATAACAAAGTAAAGTGGCTTTGAGAGAGGTAGCCAAAGCCTGCTGATCAAGAAACTGGGAAAAATGCATTTGTTTCATTGATTTGAAAAGAGGTATAGGTAGTCCTCAACTTACGATCACAGTTGAGCCCAAAATTTCTAAGCGAAACATTTGTTAAGTGAATTTTGCCCCATTTTACGACTGTTCTCGCCACCATTGTTAAGTGAATCACCGCAGTTGTTACATTAGTAACATGATTGTTAAGTGAGTCTGACTTGTCCATTGACTTTGCTTGTCAGAAGGTGCAAAAGGTGATCACATGACCTGAGGACACTGCAATGGTCATAACTATGAGTCAATACTAAACATCTGAAATTTGATCACATGACCACGGGGATGCCACAGTGGTCATAAAGTTAAAAAACAATCATAAGTCACATTTTTCATTGCCGTTGTAACTTTGAACAGTCACTAAACAAATTGTTGTAAATCGAGGACTACCTGTGCTTTAGACTATCATTTGTTTAAAAATATAGACTTAGGTGAAAACTGTTTGATACATTGTACAAAGACTATTGAATGTTTGGAAGAAATCTTATCAATTTACCATTTAGTGACTGTCGTTCCGCCAACTATGGAAACCATTCTGTCACAGTACCATTAATATAGCTTCAAAATTTGAAATCTACCCAGTGGCCCCTTCTTTGCTTGTTATTGATCTTACCATCCCAGGAATATTGATAGAGAAGCATGCATGAGTTTTCCCTTGAGTGTTGTGACTCAAATGATTGGAATCCTGTTTAGTGGGAGGTCTTGGTTGTATTAAGGGTTTTGTATTGGAATTTAATCTGAAATTGTTTTGTTTCCTTGATTTAGTGTAAGCCATCCAGTATCACAGTGCTCAAGTTGGCTATATAAATGCTTTAAATAAAATAAAATATTGGGAAATTAGTAAGGAAAATAATTAATATTATTTCCTAGGATTTATATTTTATTCAGCTCATTCTAGCTGTCCTCCAGATATCTAGCCATGCATTCCCCTGCATCATATAAAACAGGAATATGTGGTTATGAAGGAGATAGTCTCTTAATGCCTTAACTCAAAACATGTATTTCCTACGAAGGCCACAAAAAGGAATGGAGCTCAGACAGATCCACAGAGCATATCCATACTGTCTCCCGCATACATTTTCAACTATGGAGCTTAATGACTGCACATCCCTAAAGTGGATTTTGCACTGCAAAAAGAAAGCAACATCCTATGTCTGGGAACAAGACCAAGTTCATTTACATCAGGAAAAGATCAACTATAATTTATTACGACCGTCCCTGGCGAACTAAGATTATGTATCAATTTCAGTGTAGCACTAAAAATAGTCCTCTTCTATAGTAATATGATGTCATGCCATCATATTGCTGAGGACTTAAAACCATCTTGTTTTAATCATTACATTTTGCCTAAGACACAATAGGTGGATTTACCCACAACATTAAGTTACATAGATTGGATCCACATAGTATTAAGCCACATTGTTTCTGTTAATTTGTCATGATGGTTGTTGTTTGTTTCACCACCTTGGGTTATATTTTTAAAACGTAAAATAAAAATATAATGATATCTTTAACACCATCGAACAACATCTGCATTCCCAAGGTCCTTGGGAAGTACTTACTAGTTGCATAAAAAAGCCAAATCCAGTCTAAACAGCTGGCTGACTATGTGACCAATCATAATGAATTTATGAGTTTATAAATTTATTCTTATGCCCAATGTCACAAAGATGTGATCAACAAAGCATGATATTCTAATCTCAGAAGGGTTTAGTTTAGTTTATTGTCATTGCACATGGTACAACGAAATTAAATGCCCTCTTCAGTGTACAATATAACTATAAAAATAAAAACAAAAACACAAACATACATCCTTTACATTCTACAGTATATAACTGAAATTGAAAGCCCAATATTGCACTATACCGTAGAATTCAGTATGGTTATTGCCCTGGGATAGAAGCTGTTTTTCAGCCTATTTGTCCTTGTTTTTATTATCTTGTACCGTCTGCCAGATGGTAATAGTTTAAAAAAAGGGTGCCCAGGATAAGATGGATCTTTAAGAATGTTTTGAACTTTCTTAAGGCAGCGGGAGCTATAAAAGCGGGAGCTTCCAAAGAGGGGAGAGGGCAACTAATGATACCCAAAGTCCAAAATTACAGAACTCAATAAACCTTTTACAGTACTAATTCCTGATGGGTTCTTGGTGCTCTCTGAGCTTCTTTTCTTGCATTACTCAAACTAGGTAATATTATCAGTGCTAGTAAGAAATGTGGTTTGCTTTCAGTTTATATGCTAGTGGCTTGCAGTGTTGATAGGAGTGGTTTTCGAGGTTCTTTGGATGGGTTGTTAACTGTTAGCTTGGACAGGAAACAGGAAAGGTTTAAATGAGAAAATCCTTATTAAACCAATGAAGCCAAATAACTCTCTATAAAAGGGAGAAAAGAATGGATAGATAAGAAAGCTATAATGGGAAACTTATAATTCCCCTCCTATAATTCCCCTCCCCACAGTCAGCCTAAGATTCTGTAGAGATTCTCAGTTATCCAGATCATGGTTGTCCCAAAGGTGCTTTTTCAGGAGGCAACTGGAGTTTCTTGTTTATTCTTTTGAAGATGTTTTGCTTCTCATCCAAGAAGCTTCTTCAGCTCTGACAGGATAGTGGGGAATGGAAAGAGCTGAAGAAGCTTCTTGGATGAGAAGCAAAACATTTTCAAAAGAAAAAACAAGAAAGTCTAGTTGCCTCTGAAAAAGCACCTTTGAGTCAGCCTAAGATATTACCATATCTCCTTAAATAAGTCTAGCATGTGTTCCAAATTAATTGCATCAGGGGAAATAATTGGAAGGGAAACCATTCTCTCTTTTGCTTGAATATTGGTAGAGCTATGCCTTTTTCTTCCTTTAGTACTTAGTTTGATAGAATATGGAGAGTAACTAAAAGTTGATTTGAGGAAATTGGCTGCTGCTTTATTCAATCATTGAATATCATGTTTCTGATATCTTGGATTTTATCAGCAAATCAGAAATGCTGACCCCACCTTCTGAATGACCTTTGTGGAATGATAAACGTGCAATTTGGTTTCTGCGGTTATGTCATTGTTTAAGTGCAAAAGGCTTTTGGGGAAATTGAAAGCTGAATTCCATTTACGCAGGCCTTTCAGCATGGAATCAACTCACCAGATGTTCTGCATTCCAAAGGCTATGATTTATCTCAGCCCAGTGCAAAAGCAGCAGGTAAAGCAATGAACATGAGAGCAAATGGATCACCAGATGGCACCTGTTTTGACTCTGCAGCACCCTCTGATTTTTATTAAACAGAAAGAACGATTTATATAATGCATATACAGTAAACCTGCCATTTACTTGGCAGTGGGACAAGAGATCTCATCTAAGATTTTGTTCAGCAAAGAAAAGGTGCTCAGTTTAACAATTAAAGGCACCTTAAATATAAGGAGTTAGCTCTATGTGTGATATAAGAAGTGATATAAAATTTAAAGACTATCAGCGAGAATGAAGACATGGAGAATTGCTTATGAAAGGCATTCTCCAGAAAAATTAACTAGAACAGGGGTGTCAAACTTGCGTCATCACGTGATGTATCATGACTTTTTTCCCCTTCGCTAAACTGGGTGTGGGCGTGATCAGTGCATGATGCATCCAGCCCACAGGCTGCAAGTTTGACACCCCTGAACTAGAAGATAAATTAGAAGTTGCTGGCAGGGGGCTATATGAGGAGGAGTGGACGTGGAGTTCCTAAGAGTATTAATAAGATCTTAACAACACTTGGTAAAGCAGGCTTTATAATGGAAAGATGTATTTACTAAGGGGAAATGAATAAATATGTACTACATGTAGCTGCCCCTTGTGGTTATGAGCTGCTGAAGACCCAACAACACTGAACATACACATACAATAGTGCAGAACTACTTGTTTCTTCGTTTGACATAGTTCAAATTAACTGTCTTGACACAATGTCTGAACATACTGTAGTGCCTCATTTTACTTAGCAGTTGTTGTCAGGTATTTTTTTCTAGCAGCCAGAAAATGCTGCTGCTCCTTTCTTGCATTATTACTGTCTGTAGGATGTTTTTAAATGGCAGCTCAGTTGTAACATAATAACATTCCTGAAGGGCAAATCTAATTTATTTACCAAGTGGTGTCAAATCTTATAAAAGCTTTTTATCAAGGATCATGATAAAGCTTTTACCAGAGCAGATAAAAGAGAAGTGCTCCTACAAACAAGCCATATTTAATAGCCAGAGTTTGTTGCAATAAAATGTGGCAATTTGTTTATGGTAGTTTATGCAACTTTCTTGTAATATGGAGCGTGGGACCTTTGAATAGACTTTTCTGTTCTCCATATGCTCAGCCAATATTGAGCTGAAAAAAATATGAGGAGAGTAAATGTCAGTCCCCCCTTTCCCCCGTTAGAAGAAATATCCTTCTGGGTTCAGCTCCAAGTGGGGAAAAAGACACTGGAAACATGGAGACTGCTTGGAAAGATGGTTTAATGGTTGACAGGATCACATGGTTTGAGTGCCTGAACAGAAAAGGGGCAGAGATGCTGCGAATTTTATGCCCTCTCTGGCTTTGAACTTCCTGGGGTCCCAAAAGAGTATCCTGATTGGTTGTCAGACTCCCAGGGGGTGGGGGTCTTACCTAGCCTTGCTGACTGATATAATCTTCCCAGGTGCCATGTGGTGAGTTTCTGTTGCTAGATGGATCCCGTTGTGTTAGTTTCTGTTGCTAGATGGATCCCATTGTGTTAGTTTCTGTTGCTAGATGGGTTCTATTGTGTTGCAGATTATGGTCCTTTGACAAAGGATTGGGTTTCTGCCTCTGGCCCATTAACAAAAAGGGGGGAGGCAGGAAGGGGGGAGCTGCTTTGCCTTTAAAACATGTTTCTCCATTTCTCATACAGGAAAACATAATATTCTGCCTTTTTAATATTTCCTAAAATATTTCATTCTTCTAGGAAAGGGGTGGGTGGTAAGTTCCTACACCCCATTTTAGGAAGAAGGCAAAGAATTAATTTTTTAATGTAATATTTATGCATTAGTTTGTTTCCTTCAGCAAACATTAGGACAGGACGCATGGGATATTTTTAAAAACCAGAATTCAAGTCCTGCTGTAAAGCTTCAGGTAAAATGTTAGATTGTGAAACCAAAGGTTTTATGAAGTGTCCACCTGAAATCACTATGGTCTGAAATATTCTTTACAAGAACATGGAAAGATTTTATTGCTGATTTTCCTGACTACATGCTGTTAAAATTAAATTTCACTTAAAAAATATCGTTTCTAACCTTCCCTACCTTCTTTACTGGCAAAAATAACTAATTGTGTATTTTTATTCAGTGAGTGTACATTCTAGCTTTTTATCTGAATAGAGCTCTAGAAAGCAATGGAAGAATTCAAATTTTTCATTTCTTATGATAGCACATCCCTTCTCCAACCCCATTTTTCAATATGGAACAAAAAATACCAAGGGCTTTTTTTCCAGCGATATATTTTATTTTTTATTTTGTTTTAGCCTGTGTTTTAAAATACAGACCAGTAGACCACACAACACTTGGAATTAGAGAAAGCAGGATCTTGTACTCCAGTCAACATCAATGTCCCATATTCTTGTGAAAAATATAAATATAATATAAACTCTCTTGAATCAAATCCACGCCATTGTCTTCCTTTGGATGTTTTCAAAAGTCAGCCCAGTATCTTTTAAAAGCGTTGGAAGTTGTTTTGAAAAATGCGTCATTAAAATGGACATAACACAACAGCCGCAACTACAACCGCCATCAGTCTTCGCGGGGCAAGTTTGCAATTCGAGTCAAAGTTGTACAGCGACCCTTCAAACAGCAGCTTTAAATCACAGCCGAACAGAAATCCTCTACCGCTACAACTTCAGAGACTTAAGCCCATAGAAGTAAGAAAGGGGAAGAGGATGGCTCTACAGTCTACCCTAATCGTATCTCTATATGCTTTTCAGGAAGTTGAACAAAGAGAGCGGGCGATCGCTCGCTGCTTGTGTCTGGAGCGGGCTCAGCTTGTCAAAGGTTGGTCTTTTGAAAGGAAGGACTCGTACTTTTCTAATAATGCAGCTAAGACTGGTCGGACTCTCGTTGCTGGTTTCTAGACGATGTGTGAATTTGCAGGTTTCTCTTGTTTTAATCCAGTGTTTTTCAATCTAATCGACCTTTACGTGGGTGACTTCAACACCCAGAATTCCCTAGGCAGGAGCAATAATACGGCTTACTGCATTGCATGTTTGGCCAAATTCATTTCTTTATTTATTCGTATCCCACCCGTATTTTTACAAATTAATAAAAACAATTGGATCTCAGCACAGAACGTGGATAGCTCATGGTTCATATTTGGAGGATGCGTATCAAAATATCTGGTCTGTGAACTTTTCCAGTTTTATTCCTGTACCCTGATACAACCTGAGTATTGCATTTTCCTGTAGGTTCTAGCCTGATCAAGAAAATGTACAGATCAGAAGAAGATCTGTGATTGGAGCTTGTATGTGTGTGCTATACAACCAAACTGTCCTAAAAATTGGAGCTAGGCCAGGGAAGGTTGGGGAAATAAAGTCTAAACCTCACCCCAGAATTGTATGCCTAAAATAAATGGAGTAGGTTTTCAGAAATTTAAATTACAATTCTTTAAATTCCCAGAAAAACAGATAAAGTGCGATAATCTACTATTAAAAATACTATTTATTTTTAAGTCATTTCATCATTCTGAGTTGCCTTTAAATTAATAAATAAAACTGAGGTCTTGGGGAAGAAACTTATTTCTCCTCCTGACCTGTACGTTTTCTTTGATTAGGCTAGTATCTTTTGGAAAGCAATGCTCAATTCTTGTTGGATTAGCGTACAAGAATGAAATGGAAAAGTTGGTAACCCAGATATCTTTTATACATGTCAATGTTTTTCTTAAACAGTCTCTGAATCGTCTATTAGCCACAGCCTGGACTTCAATCCAACAGTTTGGATACATAATAAATTATATTATGGCTTAAGTTTGATGATTTTCTGATCAATGGAATAAAACTAAGAGGCTGGGTGGTTCTTATAGGATGTAGAACCAGAAACTACTCAATTCCCAAAAATTTTAATCTCTTTAAGTTAGAATAGTTCTTCCCAGTGACCGTTATGACAGTGAGTCACCAGGATGTAATTACATGGTAGTTACCAGAAATCTTGAATTGAGAAATAATCAGTAGCAGCAATGAATTTTTCTTCATTTTTTAAAGAATAGAGGAAGCTATGGTTTACTAGTTCATCATATACTAATGTATGAAATGTCCTCTTTCAGCACTGGCAGTGTACATTTTTCATAACAACAGCAAAAAAACCTGTTCCTTTTTCTTAGGGACTAATAGCAAATACCTTTTGCTGTCTGAGGCCAATTGTGCTTTACCCCCAAATCCTTCTGGCCAAGTTTTAGTATACAGGAGTGGAAAACTCTCAATCACATGTCCTAACCACTGATAGTAATGTTACAATGATACCAAATAACAATTCCCTGTTCTTTCAGAATCTGCTACCTGCCGCAATCATCGTATTCTATTTCGTATTTCATTTCAAAAAAATTTATCAAGTTTTATTATAAGATAAAAATATAGAAAAATATAGAAAAACAAAATAAAGAGAAAAGTGCAAAGAGAGAAAAGCAGCTATTTACTGTATTTCATGGTAGGAGCAGCCCTTGAACAGAAAAAATAATCAAGTTCTCAGTTCAGAATTGTGGGGAATAAATTAAGAATTGTGGATTGGCCTGGCTAAAGAACATGCTGCCTTGCTTCCAAAGCAGATTTGGGAGTCACAATAAGATGGGTTGATGATGAAATAAGAAAAATTGTAGCCAAGTGTAGGTATAATATTCATGATTTATTAGACTGCATGGCCCTTCTTTTTATCCCTCATTAGCCCAACCTTGCTACAGATAGTTTCCTGAGATATCTGAAATGGAAAGCCATGGTTTAAGTGCTGGTAACCAATTAAAATATAGTTTATGAGACCAGCTACAACCAATAACTTTTTTTTTTTTTTGCACGGTAGTATTAGAAGTTACGGTGCCTATACATTCTCTTTCTGAAAAGATAAAATTGATTTTTAAATTTTGATATGAAATACCAACCATATTTTAAATTTCAAGGAGTGAGTATGGGAGTATGTGTGTGTGTCTGTGGGTAGGGCAGTTGACTAAGAAGGTCACATATCTCAGCAAAATTATAATCTTTCAGATGTGCTAAAGGAAAGTAGAAGTAAATCTTTCCAAGAAGAGGAAGTTCTGAGCTGCAGAAGTAGGACTGAACAGAATGATTAAAATAATTGTAGAGAAGTTTAGACAACGTGCTTCTGATTTATTATTCAGGAAAAGAGGAGCTAGCATGTAAAATAGAGGATCTTTATAATAGATTAATAATTCTATGCTTAAATTCATGGAACATTTTAATTTTTATTCTTTCAATTATAGTAAATCATTGTGTATTATATCACTATTTCTGCTATGTAATATTTGACTGAAATTTCTTATTTCATCCTCTGGAAGAGGAAAGAGCCATAGTATTGGAAAAGAAAACAGTGTGCTGCTTCACGATCAGAGGTGGCAATAAATAGGATTTTAATTCTCATGTTTTAGATTACAATTCTTCAGGGTATCAAAAAAGCATTTTAGTTCATTTATACTGTTTATGAACTTAATTCAAATATAACACTAGACTAGGGATGGACAACTTATACAGATATTTCTCAACTTACAACTACTTGTTTAGTGACTGTTTAAAGTTGTGATGGACACCCCCAAACAGCTACTTATGACTTGGTTCTGAAGTTACAATGTTTGTCTCCCAATCACGTGACTTACATTTTGGGTAACCTGCATTTATGATTGTTTGCAATGCCCCAGGGTCACATGGATGCAATTTATAATGTTTTTTTTTCCAGGAACCAGCATTTACTTTGATTTTCGGGGGGGGGACGCCCATTGCAAACAATGGGTTCACTTAATGACTGCAGTGTTCATTTAATGACCACTGCTACAAAGGTCATAAAATTGGGTCCAGTCATGTGATGGATTCACTTTGTGTCCATCATGACTTATATAATTATGGTTATAATTGCCAGGCTCAATTATGGTTATAAGTCAAGGATTGCCTGTATCTAACTGTTTTGGTTTCAGTTGTCTGTTCTGGTTTTAAACTATGTTTTATCATTAATTGCACAAGTCTGCACTCTGCTCCTCCCATCCTCTTTCAGCATATCCTGGAAGAGCAGATTCTAAGCATTCATTCTATTTTAATTGATCATAGCTTGTCATTTCATCCTAGGAATTCTACTGAATCCAGGTTCAGAATCATGATCATGTTTTTATCTTGCAGTAAGCCAGATAAAGTTTTGAGGATGCCTGCTCCTCCTTTGAATATTTTTTCTTCAATGGAGGTTTCTTTATATGCTGCTGGAAAATTCTGGGAATCAAAGTCCCCACATTTTAAAGTTGCCAAGTTTGGGAAACACTGCTTTATAAGATCACAATTTGATCCTAATATATATAAAACCAGGCACACACATGCTGATAAACACATGCAGACCTTACATTTTAAACTATATATAAGATGGTTATTTTTCTGGAGTGATTAATGCTACTCTGTAGGCTCTAATAGTTATTCTTTCGTTTTGTCTAATGTTTATCCTTGGACAAAAACAGTCCATAGCCTTTGGTCTGCTTCTGTTCAATTAACATCCTTCCCATGTGCCTATGCCTTTATTGGTGTCCATTATGTGCGAGATACGGTAGAATAATTCCTTTTTGTTTTTCTGGTTAGTTTCCATGTTTCTGATGTTACCTCAAAAATATGGAATTGATAATTTGAGAAAGAATTGGGTAAGAAACAAATGCTATGACATGAGTTGATGAAATCTTTTAAGTGAACTTATGTTTATGTTATCTGATAGCTTCTGTGTGCTTCACCTGTTATTAATATGCATTTCAAATAGTTGGTCTACCAGTCAAGTTTTTGGCTGTAGCAATACAGATAAGATTTTATAAAAAAGAAATAAATTTTTGCCCAATCCCAGGCATTGTAATTAATAAGGTGATTGGTAAATATGCCACACTTCACCAGCTGGTAGGTCCTAGACACACCTGGCTTATATCAGAAGCTTCTCCAGGGCTACTGACTAGAAAGAAAAGTCAGGAAACGTCTTTGAAAAAGAGTGTCAAACTGCATCTATTGTGCTGTCAAGAAAACAGCAGAGCTGCTGTCATCATGGATCAAGCTTGAATTGGGGGCATCTTTATTTTTATCATTTGTATTTAGAGCTCTTACAGCCATTATTTTGTAGCTCTGGAAATGTGTTTTTTTTTTTAAATCCTAATTAAAAATGGGCAACTGAGAAATTAAGACATATTTATCTCTTAACATTACAGACTAATTAATTCATCTAAATTGTAGTTGGCTGTTCTTATTTAATAATATAAAAGGGGATTTATTGCTTTGCTCTTCATCCTGGAATATAGCACTGGCCAAAAGTTTTTTCCCCCATTCTATATTATGTTTGTATGATGAATGATATGGTTGTTTTCCAAAACGATAAATGAGAAAAAGATGCCAGCAGCCCCTGCAGGTGTTGTTTTATGGTAATTGAGATTTATAACACACTTTATCCATATATATTCAGAATTACGATTGAAAGTACCTTATAAAACAAGGTTAAATGATACTTATGTTAAACTAGTAAAATAATTCTTACTTGGTACTCTTAAGTATTAAGAGTCTTTCTTCACAGTTGGTTTCTTTTGCAATTAATACACTGCAGGGTTTTTTAAAAATATATCTGCATGTTTTTCCTAGAATTATATTACCTCTCCATGCTTATGTAGAACACAGTTATGTTCCCAAGATCCAGATGATAGCCAGGAAGACATTTTTCCCAACCTGGAAAACATCCAGCTGTCTGGAATTTCAACTCCCAGAATTTTTACCCAGATTGCATAACAGTAGAGGAATTCTAGGAATTGATGTCCACACTACTAGAGGGTGCCCAGTTTATTCTAAGGTGTTGTAGTTGATCTCTCCCTTTAGATGAGCAGTCAAAACTGGTTTCTATAGCTGCCATCAGTATTAAATGTGAATTGAAAGGCAGTCTATGAATCAATAAATACATCATTGCTAGTACAACCTCTGTTTTCCCTGCCGCCACCCCCTCCCCCCTTTTCAATGAAATGATGAATATGAAATTGCCGCAAATCATCTTAGAGCAGCTTGGAGACATAGCTGTGCTGTGGTTCATCACACTTAAGTCGAAGATAATTGTATCTAACATTTGTGTAAAACAGACCCTGAAGATCATGTGATAAGAGGCAGTTCAAGGCTGAGTCGAACAATCTACATGAAGAGCTATTGTTCCTTTTCATTTATAATTACTTATAATCTATCATTGTTGTTCTGGTTTTGCTTTCAACCTTCCAATGCTTTTATAAAAGCTCTCACTTGCATGGAAACTTATGACCTGCATTTTATTCTGCTTTATTTGCCCATTTAAATGTTTCTATATCCCCCACTTATATTCTTTTTGGATTTCAGAGTGATGCATAATGATAATACTAAAAAATCCTACTGAAAGTGAATACCAAACAAAGACTAAGATCTGTAATAATAAACTTCCAATATATTCAATCTGCCCAGGTAAATAAAATTACTTTTGCCTGACTATGAAGTTTATATTATCACTCTTCCACATATATCTCTGAAGAAAGAATTCCAAAACTAAGATACTCTCAGTGGAGGGAAAAAGAGAGAGAGAGATTGCGTTTCCAAGTAGTACTCCTATCCGCCTTTGGTTACAAGCCAAACCCAAGGTGAAAATCCTTGATGGTGGCAAAGTCATTTCTTTGTTAGTACTGTCTAGTTTTCTATGGTCTTCATTTTTTGTTCCTCCACTTTTGTGTTTTTGTCTGTGTTTTCTTTCAACTTTCTTCCTAGAAGTTTCTTTTCTTGCTTGCTTCATAGGCCCTTTTTTCAAACTCATCATATTCTTGTAACCATTGTGTTTAATATGAATTTCTATGTAGCTTGGTTGTGTATTGGGATTTTGGGGAACTGCCTAAAGTTGGTTTTTGTGCGTCTAAAGCCATTGCCAAAGCAGTAAAAGATTTCAACTTTTAAAAAATTGTCTCACCAAATGACAGATGGTTAAAGAGTCACATTTAGTCTACTAACACTATAAAGAAGAATTATACTGCAGTTTAATTTTTACCCTTACAATGATGTCTCATTATAATTTTATTTCTGTCCAACATCTTAAATAAACTAAAATTAATTAGTTCTTAATATTCTTTTAGTAATGCCATGTATCCAATCTATTTGAATTTCTTGAATGTCACTTTTATTTGGCCTACCTCACCCTTGAGGACCAAACATTTATGAGAAATTTCTCTTCCAATAAAGGTATTTTTTTTAGGGAAGACTGTTAATATGTTTAGCTCATTATTAAATGTAGCTAAATTGTGCAATTAGAAAGATATCAAAGTGTTGTAGAACAGCAACTGGGCACAGAATATTGATCTTTGTAACTAAGGAATATGGATATGGAGGCTGATCAAGATATGTTATGGGACTCCTGTAATTCTTGACTCCAAGTGTTCTTATGTAGTGGTAGTGCTATTAAAGAACAGATTTAGTTGCTGATGTATTCTGGTATTTTCGTCCCTCTCAAGAAGGATTAATCTTTTTTACTCTTTCTTATTATGCAAATCCTCATTTTATAGTCACCTGAATGTATATGTAAATGTTATATAAAGAAATATAAATCATTAGGCATTTCCTCTAAGGAAACTGACCTCTCCGTAAAAACCCTTGAAAATGATGTGTGTGAGAGAGAAAGACATCACAATATATCATACAAGATAGAAGAGAAACAGCAGTGAGTAATTGGACTATAATTTAACATGATCCACAGTTCTAATAATCTGTTCACCAATCCTATCCATTTCATTTGTGATTCCAGTGTCAATACAAACCAGAGGTGTAACTAGATTTATCCACGTTACAGATTGTATTGTACGGTGGTGATTATCAATAGTGTAATCAAACTGCAGATAGGTAGACATAGGCCATAATCCATCACAGAATTAGGCGTGCTTTAAATGTGAGTTTCAAAATAAAAGAGAGGGAGGATAGAAATCTCAGTTGAAGTGAGAGACTAGGCCCACTAAAATGAATGGCTGCAAAATGTTGCAATCTTAAATATATCTGTTAAGATTTATGTCCCAATAGACAAACTGTGACTTACATCCAAACAGAGAGGCATAAAATAGATTGTTTCAAGATATTTCTTCTAAATGTGGGAAGCAGCACATAAACAAAGGAATAAATAAGATTGCCCTGTAAGATTGAAGTCTTACATACATTTCCTTAGAGGAAAGTCTTATTTACTGGAACTTATTTCAAGGTAGATATCTACGGAATTGCACGGCAAATGAACATAATTCTTTTGGACTATAATTATAGTCTTTATAAAGTGTAGTTTCATGTTTGATTTCAGATACATAGTTTAAAAAAAAACATTTAAACAAGCCAACAATAAATATTTTCATATATTAAGTAACTGCTGCTTCCTCACCCACAATGTTATCTTCATGTTTTTAAGTAATATTACAGAGTAATTTCATCTAGTCTGTGGTGGGTTTTTTTTAAATACTTGCCATATAGGTAGTTCTTGATGTACAACAGTTCATTTAGTGATCATTCAAAGTTACAGCGGCACTGAAAAAAATGACTTATGTCCGTTTTTCACACTTGTGACTGTTGGAGCATCTCTATAGTCACATGACCAAAATTGAGACACTTGGCAACTGACTCATATCTATGATGGTTGGAGTATCCCAGGATCATGTGATCACCTTTTGGGATCTGCTGATAAGGAAATTCAATGGGGAAGCCAGATTTACTTAACAACCATGTTACTAACAACTGCAGTGATTCACTTAACAGCCGTGGTAAGAAAGGTCGCAAAATAGGGCAGAACTCACTTCACAAATGTCTCACTTAGCAACATAAATTTTGGGCTCAATTGTGATTGTAAGTCGAGAACTAGCTGTACATGATTTGTATTTCAGTGAAATATAGAAGCAGCTGCTCATTTGGAGTCATTCTGAAGAATTACCAAAACTGTATGTAAAGCAATATGGTTAGATTAAGAGAGGTTCTAGATAGAGCTCTTTTTATTCTGCTAATAATGGCTAAGTCTTGTTTTGTTTTTGCTTGAAATAGTGCAATATGTTTATATCATTGTGGTTTGTTAGTGAATTTAAAGCAAGCCCTAAAGCAAGAAAAATGTAATCATAAATTTAAATTCTGCTTATTCAATAATAAACATTCCCCACTCGCCACAAGTGTTGGGAAAATAATATACATTTGCATTTTTATTTTACACAGTTCCTTGAGCATCACTCATGCATGGGACTGTCTACTGATACATAACTTATGATTGGTAATTAAAACGTATCGTGTGCAATTAGAGAAATATTTTATTGTTTCAACAGGGCAAAGATGCTGTGGCTTCAAAGTTGGACTTTGCATCTCACAAATTATTCAAAACAACTTCAGAGGATGTTGTGTGAAGCCAGTGCTAAACTACCAGTGTTAACGTTGTTCACCAAGGTAAATACTAGTTGATCAAGTAAACCAAATAGGATGGCCTCAAATGCAAATTTAAAACAACAGTGTTGAAATTGAATGCAAACCTCCATTGGCAGCTCTGGCTCATTGTTTTACCATAGAGCAGTTTTTCTCAATCTTAGCCATTTTAAGATGTGCAGGCTTCAACTCTCAGAATTCATTTAACCAGCATGCTGACTAGGGGATTTGGGGAGTTAAAGTCCACATGTCTTACTATGGCTATGGCTAAGATCAGAGCTCTTCAAACTTGGCAGCTTTAAGACTTGTGGACTTCAACTCCCAGAATTCTGGGAATTGAAGTCCACAAATCTTAAAGCTGCCAAGTTTGGGGACCCCTGGCTAAGACTGAGAAACACTTAGAGAGAATCCTGCAACTGTAGCTTGGAAGAATAAAAATAGGAGAATGTAACTGTTTTCTGGCAGTAGCAAGATTATTACGAGTAGAATACTTTCAACAATACCAGGCTTATCTCAGAAGCAGGCAAACTGGGGTTCTCAAAATATTTTTGTACATCAGATTCCATCGCTACAGACATGCCTATGCTTGCAAAAATGGGAGCTGAGATTGAGCAATATAACTGAGAGAATCCTCATGTCCGTTTCATGCCTAACTGATCATATGAAGTTGCTGTATATAGTCCATTATACAAAACATTGTATAATGTTTGTATGTTTTGTATGATTGATTATTGTATTCCAAGATCTCAAGGGTCTTATTGAATTATTACTCCATAGTTTGACTGAGCCTGGATTCTTCAGTATAAGGTCAGTCTGTATAGGGGCCTTAGCTCTAGTACTGAGTTATGGTTCTTAAAGAAATGGCACTTGTACTTCAGGTTGATTATTAGGAAGTTCAGTAACAAAGTTACCCTTATGCTGTATTTCTTGGTTTCTTTTTTAAAAAATTGGATTTATTCCCTCAGAAACTGGACCAACCCAAGATAATTTACCATAAATAAACAAATGTATTTCTCCCTGAGTCAACGGATATCAGATGTGTTTCCCTCTTTTGCCTATAGAAGCCAGTGGAGTGATAGCTGAATGTAATATGTAGCTGAATGTAGCATTGTCCAGGAGATGCTAGTTTAGAAAATATGGGGGACAGGTCTTGTGGACCGCCAAGTGTAGCTTCCAAGATCAGAGAGTAGCTGGAAGCTCAGAAGGAACAGCAAACGATGTGCCACTGTGGTCCTTCATTTATTCTCTCATACAGTTCTCTCATTTCCTAGCTGGTCTCAGTAGCCAAATATGCCCACATATTACTAAGTCAAGTTCACATATGATTATGCATATGATTAGGATATGATTAGGACTGTGTTTTAGAGCATGCCGGGGTACAAGTGGAGCATAACCTTCCCTGCTTTCTCCCAATAGGCCAATCCCTATTATGGATGATTTCTTAGACTTTCAGCATTGGTTGATCCTGCTGGTGTGTTCATTTCATATAATGAATAAAATTCCAAGAGAACGACGGGCAGACTATACTTCTGGTTGGCTGTGCTCCTCCTTTCTTGGAATTGGAATGATGCAAACCCTACTGTCCCTGCCCTTCAGCCACTGTGGCCCCTTGATTTTAGCAACCTCCCTCAAAATTTACATATAACTCATAGCTTGAGTTTGATTTGAAGGATTGCAGACTTTGCTAATGCCCTGGCATGTTCTCATGTACCCATTTTTGGTTTCAGATGTGAACCATCAAGCTCTGAGATATATATATATATTGCATTTTGGGTATTTGTGTGAGTAGAAATCTGAGTGATTATTGAAGCAAGTTGAATAGCTACAAGAGAAGCCAGATTTATTTACATGAAATACCTTATAGATACTCGCAAAGTCTAGCACCTAGCTAACTACATCCTATTGAGTAGAGCATCAAACAGCATGTGATCTCTGTATGTTTGGGAAGAAAGGGAGATGGAAGTGACCACAGATTACCAACAGGGAGAAAGGCAAAGAAGGGCAAGAAGTAAATATTTAATTATCTAGACATCACTGACCCCTTATGCCATTGGATTTACACCTCCCACAATGAAGAAATATATTGATTGCTTACAGTATTAGTTAATGAACCTTAATAACAGAATTAATATCTCAATTCAGTTCATTTGTGAGACAAATGTTTCTGTTCAGAAATAAACATTTTTAAAAGAAGGGGAAGAAATATGCCAAATGTAATTGGATTTCAGCCTATTTTATTTAGCTGATATGATTCAGGCAAATTGAGCTACATTTTTATTCTTACATGTGATTGTAATATAACAAAGTTGTTTCAGTGCTAGTTATCTATGTGGCCTATACTCTAAATAGAAAAGAAATGAAGAATAATAGTATGATGGGGAAAGGGGTAATTGTTAACTATGAAAAATGCAAAGCCTTAGCTATAGCATATGCTGAGTCTTAATGATGCATGTGCTATAGCATGGTGCAGTCTGAAATTCAGTCAGCACCAAAGCTTGTTTAGGTGACTCATTAGGGCCAGTCACTGTTTTTCAGCCCAATCTACTTCATAGAATTGCTATTGTAAAAAAAAATAGGATGAGGAAGCATTATCTAGTAGATGTATGATAGAGAAAAAGAAAAAGAAAGAGAAAGAGAGAGAGAGAGAGAGAGAGAGAGAGAAAGAAAGAAAGAAAAAGAAAGAGGAAGAAAGAAAGGAAGAAAGAAACAGAGAGAGAGAAAGAAAGAAAGAAAGAAAGAAAGAAAGAAAGAAAGAGAAAGAATGAATTACATTTTACATGCAGTCTTGTTTTATTAAATAAACATTCCTGCACAAAATGTTAAAAATTGCCCCAAAAGTAGAAAAGCTTAGTTCCTTAGACAGACTAAAATACAGGCTTCTTTTATTAGCTTAATGTAATATTCTCATTTTGGATCCATTCTATCCAGTTCCAATTACGTTTTTAAGTAAACAGAAAAATTATGCTACAAAGAATGCACAGAAAGAATTGTGGATGCCCAGAAGGTATGTTTGTTCTCTTGCAAAATTGCAGTGGGAGAGTACTTGATAGTTCTCTAAAGGGGTATTGCCTTACAGCTGGAGGCTAAGACTTTTATCTCTAAAATTAGTACTCTTGGAGAAGATTTTTCTGCGTTTATCAGTGTTCCTAGTATGCAATGTTGCATTGACTTAGAATTGTGTGAATAGAATGGAGATAATGAACATGACAAAATATCAGTCTAGATTCTTCTGACACATGAACTTTGTGAAAGTATATGTGGACTGATAGTCTCACTTGAGAAAAGGCAACTTTTCTTTGTCCTGCACTATGTAGTTCATGCTGGCTTTGATGTACTGCAGGGGCATCAAAATCGATTTTATTGAGGGCCGCATCAGGGTTGTGTTTGACTTCGGGCTGGGTGGCCATGGCCAGCTTGATGTCACTCGTGTCGGGGACACTTGTGGTAGCCCGGGCAGGGTTTGGGTGATCCTCCTACAGGCCTCTGCCAGCGAAAATGGAGTGGCACTCCTGAGCTCCATTTTTACTGGCAGAGGCATCACAGGCCAGTCCTTCACTGTTTCCAGGGCGGCCCCGTGGGCCATATCTAAGCACCTTGAGTTTGATACCCCTGATGTACTGCATGGACATGGAAAGTTCAGAATAGGTTAAAATGATCCAAACACATGCAGCATTGAAGGTGCGTCTGATATATTTAAATGGCTTCCAGATGGAAGTAGGGGAAGTGTCCCAACAATCTAAAGCTAGGTTTTGCCAGGGTGGAACCTAGTTGAACTTTGGAATATAGGGATAAAAAAGCCCTTGATAGGATTGCTTCTAAAGATTGTCTCCCTGAATGCCAGTCTCAGAAGTTCCTTTATTCTCTGAAGAGCACTTGGAAATAAAGTGCTAGACGGGATACTTAGAGCGATGCTGGTGCATGGCAAGGAGTAAATCTAACTGAACACAATATTGTCCTAAATCCATGGCTACATCTTGTGGTGAAGCAAAAATTTCTCCTCTGTCCTTTTTGCATATGTACAGGTCAATCCAAAGGCCCTTTTCAAAGTGACCCAGACTCTTTTAGGGAAAGGTAGGTTAATTAATAGTCTTATTAATATTAACATAAATAGTCTCTTGTGAGTTATTTGCAGTTAAATTACTTGCATTAGCTCAAAGTTAGAAGCTGGCTGAATAGAATCCAAGAAGTGATAAGGGTAACATATAGTGGTGTTAACCTGGAAAGTGTTTGAGCATGTTGACTTTGAAGAATTACATAAACCCTTGGTAAGATGACTTCTGCCATCTGTGGACTTCATTCCTGCCCTGTTAGGCTTATATTTGCTTCCAGAGAGAGAATAATCCAGGAAACTGAGTTTTAACCTCACCATGAGCTGAAATCATGTCCATGAAGGCTATTATGTCCCTTCATCTTGGACTTATGTCGTCAAACACAAAAATAGTGTTGGCTGTGAGTGAGGCAAGGAAAAAAATATCTCTCTTTCCTTACCTAGTCCCCCAGAACTACCTACCCATTTTTACTCTTTTCTGAGAAAGGCTCATTGGATGGGAACCTAGCAGTGGTGGGTTCCTCCCGGTTCAGCCCGGTTCCCCCCCCACACACATTATTCTTACCTTTTATTTGGCCCCACCCCCAAACTATTGCTGCCTCCTGAGTCCCACCTGATGGCTAGAGGAAAAAAAACTGTTTAAACTTTTGTCGCGGGGCTCCAAAGGGCCGCCCTACAGCTGATCAGTGTTAAAAGAAAACAAATGAGTAGACAGGTGCCTTCCAAAATACATGAGTAGATCAGTGCCTGCAAAAATAAATGGGTAAACGAGTGCCTGCCAAAATACATGAATAGACCAGTGCCTGCCAAAATATATGAGTAGATCAGTGCCTCCAAAAATACGAGTAGATCAGTGCCTGCCAAAATACATGAGTAGATCAGTGCCTGCAAAAATAAATGGGTAGATCGGTACGTCTCTGCAAGCAGTTAAAAGCCTGGTAGACCAGTACCTCTGCTAAATCCTAAATAATTGTCACATGACCATCAAGCCACGCCCACAAAATAAGCCATGCCCACAGAACCGGTAGTAAAAAATTTTAGAACCCACCCCTGGAACCTAGGGTTTTCTAGATCCTGCTAGCATCATCATTAGCCATGCTGGATGGGGCTGCTGAAAGGTGAAGTTCAACAACACCTATAGAACTCTAGGTTCCCTGCCAATGTGCTGCAAACTAAACGTAGATATGGATTAAATATTTAGCATGCACTTTTATCCCACTGTATAATATGTGGGATAGGATCTGTCTTTAAAAAACAGTAAGAAGCTGCAGTTAAATGCAGAGCCTGAATTCTATTTGTACACTTCATTGAGCTCAATGAAATGTGTTTGTATGCGCCTTCTATGTTACAGGGTGCTATAAGTGAATGCACTAAATATTTGACTTCACCTTCTCATACTCTTGCAATGTGAGAAAGTATACTGAGGGCTGTCAGCATTGGCCACTTTTTTCCCCCATGAATTAGCTAATTTAAAAATGGTATTGCCTCATGTCATTTATTCTTGTTGTAGAGCAATGATGAATCACTTGTGGCTCTTCCTGAGTTCTACCCACTGGTCTTTGAATTGGCAGAAAACTAGACAACATAATTCTGGCAACCTGTATTCTGCCACAGGCACGATGCTGGCAAATAATGCTGTTTTTATTTACAAACGCTGTATTAAAAACAAATTCCTCTTCTCTTAGCAATTGTTACCAGCTACCTAAAAACATTGGGTCACTTTTGGACAGGGTTTTGGCATAATTAAACCTGTGTTCTAAAAAAGCTTGGTACCACTCAAATTTGGGCTACCTTTGAATACACCTCACAAGCCACTTGTGCCAGAACAGATTATCAGGCTCCTTTTGGATAGGGATTTATCACAATTCCAGAGAATCGCCAAATCTGTACTGAAAAGAAGAGCTGAGAGGTGTAGGAAAGGTTGTGCCATGAACCAATAAAAAATTGGCTATCTCTTTCCTCCTTCATTATGCAGCCCTTCAACTGCCATCACTGAGAGCTGCTGTTTAGAGTAGACTATCTAGGTGTCTGAGCCAGGAATTGGTTCAGAAGACTGGCAAATATAGGGGAATAAGGCATTTTCAAAGAAAACAACTTTCCCATTGAACAGAGCAGAACGACCTTGGAAGTCAGCATTATAAGGACATGATGGAAAAACAGATTGCCAGGATATATTCCAGGGTTAGGTTATCTATCCTATTTCAGGGTTGCCTTCTGCAATAGGATAGATAATTCTGTCAATGCCGCCTCTCTCATGCTTCCCCTTTAATCCAGGATACAGAATCCAATGTCAACTGATGCTGAAAAATTTTGTAAAAATGGTTTGAGAGCATGTTAATAAGCTTTATGTAGCCTGTGCTACTTTTCATTACTGTCTGCTTTTTCCCCACTCTTCTCTTTAAGCATCCCTGTCCTTTATGCGAAGAAGCCAAAATGATGCTTGAACCATATAAACACAAGGTAGGTTAATACAGTCCTTTGCTTAAGCAAAACACCAACACACAACATTTAAAATAAGGGATCAGAACATACCTGTTTGCAGAAGCAGATGAATGTATTGCAGAGGTGGAATTCACTTACCTTTGCTACCGGTTCGCAAATGTGAGCGCGCCACCAAGCGTGCCACCAACAGGATTGATTGATTGATTGATTTTGTATGCTTCTTGGTGGTTTGATGAAATTATGTGCATTGCCTAAAAAAAGCTAGGAAGGGTAACCACTTTTTTGCAATCAATCTTTTCCTTTAGCTCAAGCACATTTAGATGGTACCATTTGATGGCATTGCTCCTCACTGGACAGTTGTTCTTCCATTCTTTTCAATATTTACATGACACTATTGCAGGAGTTGATCAGTATATCGGTAGATTTAAATCAGTATGATCTGTATGCTTGCTGATAATACCCATCTTTGGAAAATGATGGGGTTGCCTGAAAGTACTGTATGCCTGCATTTGGCAAAAGGTTGGGTGAGAAGTTATACACTGAAATTTAATAAGAGGGCATTTGCTGATTTATATTATTTACCATATTACATTAGCAAAAAGAAGCTAATGGTTGGTAAACAACCAATAGCATTCACATGATAATTTAACCTCAGATTTAATAATCTTGATAATTATTAAAAGGGGTAGAATTCTAAAAAATTATATTGTAAAAATAGCAACATTTGACCATATTACTTCTTCCTGTCACTTCATTGCAAATAAAAGCCTAGTTCAATTGTTGACTGAAAAATCTACAATTTTTCTAGATTTGATAGATTTCAAATACTAGAACTGGGCTGTAAAACTCCCGCCTGTGGGCCGGATGCATCACGCACTGGCCACGGTTTAGCAAAGGGGGGAAAAGTCCCGATACGTCACGTGATGCCGCCGTGATGATGTTGTCGTATTCTGTTCTTCAAGGTGAATCGCACCGTTGAAAACACGACTCGCAGGCAAAGAACGAGGTTGTAAACGGGTTTACTTTTCATTTCTTGGAGTAGTCACACACGAATGTTAATGATAAACATAAAGTCGGCGTTGGGAGCGGCTGCCTCCCAACACTCTTTATACAAACTCAAAATAAGCCAGGAGCACTAATAGCCAATCGGCGTTGCTTACGGGTGCCGCCCTCTTCTGGGACAGCGGTTGATGACGCTTCTCTACTCTGCTCCAGCTGCAGGGTGACCGGCCGCCTCCGGACACGGGACTAACACCTGCCCTTCACCATATTGCACGGCTAAGGTTAGCAGTAACACCCCCCACTACCAGAAATGCTGCAGCAACCCGCTTCTTGGATTTCTTCATTTGGTAGGGTTTCCCCATGTCAGCAACGGATCTTCAGTGACTCCCCTCCCCACGCTATGTCGAGATGGCTTGACTCTCGACAGATGTGAGTTTGACACCCCTGTACTAGAGACACAGTGCAGAAGAACCTGTGCCACTGTTAAGGAAACACACATCAATTTCATCAGCTTCCCATAACAAAAGATTACTGGGAGACATGTTTAACCTCTCTTAAACTTCTAACCCAGTGTTTGGGGAATTCTGGGAGTTGAAATCCACACAAATCCACAAGGTTGGATGCCAAGGTTGAGAAACTGCACTTACCGCTATGGAACATCAGAAGCAGCAATAGCATCTGCACAAAACACAGTATATTAAAAATGCTTGAATTGAATAATCTGCCAAGAAACAATCTGATATAATTAATTTGTTTTTTTAATTCAGCAGACATTTTTAAATGGCTTTCCTAAAACTGGATTAATACAAAGTAATAATGTTATAAGAATGTTACAGGATTTTTTAAAAATGGATTTCCCTACTATTCTATATGCTTCCTATTCCTTTTCAGGGTAAACAAAGTTATACAAAACACAGAAAAGGACTAAAAAAGTACTAGGCCAAAGACATTAAAGGCCCAAGAAAGAAATGAAAAGGCAGCATAATGAAAACTAACTTACTCCGATACTATTTTGAATAATTTTTCATAGCTTTTTTGTCCCTGCAAATCATCCTTATTTCTGCCATATCCTTACGCCACTTCACACACTGCCTTTTGTTCTTTCAATTTTCTTCCTGTTTTTGAGCATCTTGTTAACTTTCTGGCCTTTTCATTCCTCTTGACTCATTCAGGGTATAGTCTTAGTAGGGAATGCCACAGATTGAGTAAGTCTACTAATCAAGTCTATATCTTTCCTTTCTTATTAAAAGAATAAAAAAGTATTTTTCAACACAGATTATTCCATAATAAACTTTCCATGGGTAAATTTGTCAAAATAATCCAGTGTTGTAGGCACCAAAACGAAAGAGCATTAATTTTTAACCTACACAGGGATTCTGATACTTGTCATGGAATCAAATCGTAGCTTCCAAGATTAGTCCCCAAAGGAGCTCAATTCTTAAGTTATGAAGGTAGGATAAACGTCCAGCGATGACTGGAAGAAATCACATCTTTCCCAATAGATAGTTATAATTTGTGCAATAAAATTATCATGGTCATAAGTCAAAGTCTACCTTTAGTCAAGTTGGTTTCCAGAAGTGCTGAAAGAGAATATGTTATTTCTGGACATTATACTTGTGCGCCAGCTGCCAATTTGCTTTAGGGTGTCAGCATTACGAGTAACGCATCCGCTAAAAGGAGCACTATGAGGCAGGTAGATTCCTCAAAAACATGTCTATTGGATACATCATATCAGCACAGCTAGTGAAAAGCCAACTCTAAAAGTTCCCACGGTTTTAGCCTAATTAAAAGAGACCTTCCCAGATGTCACTGGTCACATTGTCCAATGAAAGTAACTGGCAGGCTGCTTGATCCTCTCCTTCAACTGCCACTTGTTGGGATGACTTTGGTTCCCACAAGAAAACTTTTTGTTTTGACTGTTAGCCAGTCTATCTACTTCCCCCATCCTTCCTCCTTTCAGAGTTCATGGCAACTATAAGGCACCAAAAGATAGCTTCAGCCAGGTTCGGTTTAGAGTTGACATAGGGCATTAGTTCCCATACCTTTTTTCCAAAAACAGCCTATTCCAGTGAAATCCTTTTTCTATTGCTGCCTTCAAAAAATGTTAATACTTAGTATAAATGTATAATCCAACACTTCTTATGGGTAAATCATTCTTGTTGAACCGTATAAATAAAATCTACCAACAGACAAATAATGATGGATAAGTATGGTGTGATATAAATTTTTTCACCTAGTGGTTAACACAGACATTTATTACAAGCACTCATTATTTTAATAATATGTTACAAACTTCATAATTCCTGTAAAATGCATCAAATTCTTTATACCTTCTGGTTTATAAATCAAGCTTATTCCTATTTATAGTTGCAAATAAAAAGATTGGACACTAGGAAAGAGAACTCATGTAAATTTTCCACCAAATATTGTCTCTATTTTCTCCTTAGATTTAACTGACCTTCTTGAAAATCCCCCTCTGAGGTGGGGATGATGATGATGATCTTGGTTTGGAAACCCTGCATCAGAGTTTTAAAAATTGATTTGGAAGCCTCATATACCTTGATTTAGGCTTCTTGGAAGAATATAAATTCTATATTATTTTATATAAATTATATGAATAGAATAGATTTTTTTATTGGCCAAGTGTGATTGAACACACAAGGAATTTGTCTTGGTGCATATGCTCTCAGTGTACATAAAAAGAAAAGATACATTTGTCCATAATCATAAGGTACAACACTTAATGATAATCATAGGGTACAAGGGTACATTTATAAATAGAAATATAAATTTCTATGTGATACCATTAGCTATTTTGGCTATATCTCCATTAATCCTTCTCTGGAGTTGCCTTCCTACTTTTTTTTGGCATACACCCCTTAAGAGACTTAGCTCCTTTGTTGGCTTTTAAAAAGGCCCTGCCATGTATCTTTTAAATAAACAATGCTTAATTGTTTATTTTATTTTATTTGTTTCTAACCGTTCTTAGTATCTTTGGTTTTAATTGTGATAGTGCATTTTATTGTAAATCACCAAGATACTTTAATTGTTATCAATAGCATTTCATAAGTACTAAAAATGGAAATATTTCATGGTAAAATAATTCAGTGTTACGTATTACAGTTCCTACCAAAATAATTGCCTCAAAATCTTCATGGATTTGATTTTGTCCATTTAAATGGTTAAGATAAAACAAATATACAATGCTTGCAATCTGAAATCAGATCTAATTAGGGTGTTTTATTCCCCACTGCCATTTTACAAGTCTTTTGTCTTCTCAAATGGAAGCAGTTGAGATCTCCCCAGCCTAATAAGCAACTTTTCTATAAGTGACTCATCTAGGATGCTTGACAAAAAAGACCAAGAATGATTATGTTCACAGAACATACTTACTAAATCAATATAATTCAGGGAATTAACACAAACCTAAGCTCACATAGTAGACTCCAACATAAACTAATCCTATGAGCTGCATTCTTCCAACATGCTAGGCTAAAATATGATTGACTAGGTTGCAGTTCAAGTTACTGTGCAAATATAGACTATATGCAGTCTTTCATCACGCTGCTGGCAAATTTCAAAATTACTTGTTCATTCGTAATCTAATTGCCTCTGTGGACAAATTGGGAAACTGTTTCACACGACATTTTTATCTGTAGCAGTAGTCCTTACTGGGGTCCCCAAATCCTCTTATTCAAATCATCCAAAAATTCTTGCTGAAAGAAATAAACCTAATCAGTTTTTTCAACATAAGTATTGCTTCACAACCTACATAGATTTTCGTTGAGATCTCTTCAAATCTTTTAGTATGATTTATTACTGTGCTTTTCTAATGTTTGGCTGCTAGCTATTTTATTGTCTATTTGTTTTTGTTTTTACAGTTTACTTTGGAGGAAATAGATATAACTCTACCTAATCATTCAGTCTGGCTTGAAAAATACAAGTATGAAATACCTGTCTTTCATCTGAATGGGAAATTCTTAATGAAGCATCGGGTAGATACACAAAAACTAGAAAATCATCTTTTGAATTTAGAATTACAAGATGAAAGAAACAAATGAAGCAAAACGAAGATATTTAACTGCAAGCCATAAGGATTGCATTGATCATTTTTGTATTGCCTTTTGTACAAACAAAAACATACCCTGCAAATTTTATAATCAACTATCAAGAGTTGTGTTTGATGACATATTTATTTTACATTGACTATGTTCTTCATTGACAGTAAACACAACACACATTTTAGAATTTTTTTCAATTGTCACACATATACGCTTTAGACTTTATGGTACTACTATACAATGGGATATAATTGTATTAATAAAAGTGAAGCAGCATAAAATAATGGTTCTAAAATAATTGAAACAATCTGAATCCAAGTAAGCTTATTGTCAATTTCACCTTCATTCTTATATTTGTTGTTAAACATTATATAACTTTCCTTGGATAGCAGTTTGCGTAGCTAACAATAGATTTAAACCTTAGGCTAAAGTTATATAGCAGCCTTTCCTTCTAAATATGTTGGACTTCAAAACTTCCATTCTTCTGTTGGCTTGGAATTCAGTGCATCCGGAAGGTTTCAACTTGAGAGAACTTGCCTAGATTTTAAGGATAGCACTGATGGTCCTCAACTTACAACCATTTGTTTAGTGATTAGGCAAAGTTAAAACAGCACTGAAAAAACTGACTTATGACTGTTTTTCAAACTTGCTAATGTTGCAGCATCCCTATGGACACATGATCAAAATTCGGAAACTTGGCAACTGGCTTATATTTATGACAGTTGCAATGTCCTGGGATCATGTGATTCCCGTTTGTAATCTTCTGACAAGCAATCAATGGGATTCACTTAACCACTATGTTACTAACTTAACAACGGCAGGGATTCACTTAACAATTGTGACAAGAAAGGTCACAAAATGGGGCAAAGCTCACTGAACAAATGTCTCACTTAGCAACAGAAATTTTGGGCTCAATTGTGATCATAAGTCAAGGACTATGTGTCCATGAAAACTGGCCACTCTTTGTGAGAATGCTTGCATTTTTTCTGATTGCTCCTGGAAGCCAATCAAAAATTTCAAATGCTGTACTAGTAGTAACAGCATTTGGACCAAAGTCCTTTTGGCTATATTGGAAAAAGGACAAGTAGGCGGATCATTGAAATAGATTATCTTCAGAGTCTTTTCCAGATCTCTGTTTCCTCATAATTGGTCTTTCATTAGAGGCTTATTAGTTAATGATGCGTCATTAAATATACATAGAAGTGGATCCAAGAGGTAAAAGCCTACAGCAGTGTGTGATAGCCTCTGATGTGATTTGCTTTTACTCCCATGGAAATTTAATAGACACAACAAGCGGAGAGGTTATCATAATCAGTATAAGTGCACTTTATATAAAGCCTTGATGATGTACACAGCAGTACTCAAACTGAGTCTCTGGCTAGCTTAAACTGATTGAAGGCTTTTTCTAATTTGCGTTCCAAAAGAACTACTCAAAGAATCCTTGTTTTCCCAACAGGCTTGAGTATCTTTAAAAGGATATTTACACTAAAAATTAAATATTTCAGTAGGAAATTTAATCGTTGGCTTTTGGTAAAGATATTTGGCAATGATAAAATGTTGGTAAATGGAGATTAATATAACCCTTTCGTACTTTCCCTTCTGTGCTCTTTAAATCTTTCTTCCCCTTATTTATCCCAATGCTTTGATCTCCTGGTTCCTCTGATTATTATTCGTGTTATTTTATTACAACAGTTTAAATTAGTAAAGCATAGTAAAGTTGTGAACTCATTCATCTTCATAAGTGGTCTGTATTGTGAAATATCCTCTTTACTGCAGCTGGAACGGAAAACTTAGGCTGAGCTCAGCACAAAAAGGGGTAGCTATGTCCTTAGTGAACTCAACTTTGGTTTAATGGAGCCTACCCCTTCTATTAATACAGCTGCAGCCTATGCATATACAATATGTATTGCCTAGCACACGGGTGTCAAACTTGCGGTATGTTGCCATCACATGACGTTCCGCATTCCCCTTTGCAGAGCTGTGGTGGATGTGGCCTGCACATGATGCATCTGGCCGGTGGGCTGCCAGTTTGACACCCCTGGTCTAGCATATCAATTACTACTGCAGGTTTTAATCAGCTTTGAGTACTTGCAATACAATTGGGGAATGATATCTTCAGAAAAAGAGGAAACAGTCTTCCCAATCTTAACATGAAATTAATGCTATGGAACATAGCCTTGTAGTATGCTTATATGCAAATATTTTATTGATCTGATTTTCTGTAGTGAAGATATAGGGTATTTTTTGAAAATTGAGTTTAGTATTGTAGTAGATTTCCATAATGAACCTGCAGTTTTTTTAGAGGAATACACAAACACTTTATGCACAACTCTCCCTATACCTGAAGAGAAGTTTTCGATCGGTGTGTGTTGCTACCTGTTGTAACATATGCCAGTGAAACCTAAACACTAACCTCACAATCGATACAAAAGGTACAAGTGGCGCAAAGAGCCATGAAAAGTTACATGATCGGCATTACAAGACAAGATAGAAAAAGCAGCACATGGATTAGAGAACAATCAAAAATATACAATATCATTAAGAGAGTAAAAGAATGGAAATGGAAATGGGCTGGTGACATAGCAAGAAGAACTGATGGCAGGTGGACCAAGGCAGTCATAGAATGGATTCCGCTTGATAAAAAGTATTCACGAAAAAGACCTAAAACAAGATGGAGTGACAACATCAGCAAGCATTGTGGGTCCAATTGGCAAAAGAAAGCTCAGGACTGTTTTGGTTGGAAACATGCGGAAGAGGCCTTCATTCTGCAGTGGATAGACAATGGCTAAAATGATGATGACGACAACACACATACTTTATTGTATGCTGCCCAGAATCACTTTGGGTATGATAGACAGCTATACAAA
This sequence comes from Pituophis catenifer annectens, assembly GCF_029215685.1. Taxonomy (NCBI): domain Eukaryota; kingdom Metazoa; phylum Chordata; class Lepidosauria; order Squamata; family Colubridae; genus Pituophis; species Pituophis catenifer. Next base: position 240,074,065 of record NW_027256882.1, read on the forward strand.
CTAAATATATAAAATGTACACAAAGTTACATACAAAAATAGAAGTCAGATTAAAGGTTTCAATGAATCCTTAAGGGACTAGAGAAGCAGTACAGCCTCTACAGAGTACAGAATACAAATATGAAATTGGTATGCAATTTAAATTAGTATTTATGTGTAGGTGTTTGCAGAATCAAAATAAATTAGTAAATTTGGCAGGTGCAAACATACAAATATCCTTCCAGTTGATTCAGTGCATTTTTATTTTTACTATAGAGTTGTTAATAAAGCTCCAAAGTGTGATTGACTCATTAGGCTAAAAATTAGAGGAAGAAAGTCCCCACAGATGACAAAGCACTGACATTTCTGAGTTCTCAGGTTGTGATTTTTATTCTATCAACTTTCAACATCGTGTTAAACAGCTGTCTCAATATTTGAAAGTAAAGATAGTTCATTCTTACAAAGCAGGGAAAATATGGTATATGTATGGGTATTCTTCCAGAGAACAATTTCAACAGCAAGAAGCACTATTAGGAAGTTACATGGAATTCTTGAAATCTGCTATATTCCCTATTTTTTAAATTTTGTATCTGTAAACAGTTGCACACAGTGTTGTCTGTCCTGAAAGTGCAGAGGCTGTGTTTACTTTTGTGCCATGGATGTGGTTGTGTGAGCTTATATTCACTAAGGGGTTCATTGCAACATAAATTTGACCAGTTTTGCATGCAACTGTATTTCCTCAATGTCAGTTTCCTTAAATCAATGCAGACTGATACACAGAAACAGAACATAGCTAGACATATCACCTGCAGAATTACTGTAGCTTCAGTGACTACGCAGAAACAGACAAGAGGAAAACTAGAAAGTACTCCAGTAGATTGTTTTACATAGATGTGTGAAGAGGTAAGCAAACAATCCATTTGAAGAAAAAGCAAAATGAATTCTGCAATGGTAAGTTCCATTTCATAAACTTGTTGGTTTTTTAAAATCATCAATGGTTATGTGACATTTTTCTTGCACTTGCAAAAAGTTTTGATGAAGACTCCTATGGGGGAGGCTAATTTTAAGGATCAAAAAGTGGTTAATGAGCAGAGTAAATAGGACAAAAGTTAAATCTAGGTAGCATTTTTGGCAGCAACATGGCAATAGGTTGCCATTATTCTTCCAAACTCTGTATTTGGCTCTTACAGTTTATTTATAGCCTTGGGATTTTGCACTGGTTCTATCCAAGTACTAACCAGGTCTAGAGGTGGACTCTTACCTCACAACAGGAGGTTTTGAGCTCGATCCTAGGTAGAGGCAGATGTAGGGTTTCCTGCTTGGGCTGGGGGTTGGACTAGATGATCTGCAAGGTCGAATCCAACTCTGTTATCTGACTTAGCTTTTTTAAAAAAAAATCAGCTAAAAGCCAACCATAATTAAGATACTGAGCCCAATGAGGATCTGGAAGAAGTCATTTGAACCTTAGCTAAGCAATCTGTAGTCATTACACCATCAGTACTTCAGAAATATATGGGAACTTCTCGTTTTCTTGAAGCCTCTGTTTGCATTTTAAGCCACTTCTTAAAATGCAGATCAACTTGTATTTTTTTTTTAAATTTTAAACTACAGCAGACCCTTCTGCATCTAGCTCCTTAAGTGGCTTCACAGCCAAAACTGAGACCGCCATACATAGGGACACAAAAGAAAAACCACAACCGAATCCTTAATAAATCAATACTTTAAAGCAGGGGTCTCCAACCTTGGCAACTTTAAGCCTGGGGGACTTCAACTCCCAGAATTCCCCAGCCAGCTTTGCTGGCTGGGGAATTCTGGGAGTTGAAGTCCCCCAGGCTTAAAGTTGCCAAGGTTGGAGACCCCTGCTTTAAAACACTCAAACAAAATAAGAAAGAGGGGAGGGGGAAACAACTCGGGTGCACGAAGCAGAAGTTCAGTTCTGAAAGAAAGGCATCTCCTTGACTCTGGAGTAGCGATGCCACACCCACTGTTCCGCCAAACGAAGATTTTGCCCTCGCAGCCTGGGAAGAGGCGGTGAGAAACGGCAGCCTTCCAGCAAACGCACCGAGCGGGCGAAGCCCCCTCTTCCCCACCCCCCGTCCCCCTCACGCTTTTTCTACCTGACGCTTGGCCCGATGACCTATCCCAAGTGCGCTTCCGCCCTCTGTCCACTAGGGGTCCCCTTCCTCCCAAAGGCCATCTGTCCTCCCGCCCGCCCCTTGCCCAGTCCAATGCTCCCAGCCCGGGCGAGCAGAAATCGGCGGCTGCCACTCTGCAGAGTCCGCCCCGCCCCCTGCCCCTCCCCTTCCCCCCCCCCCCCAACCCGGTCTTCCCACTGCTGGCCGCGTAGCCGAGGCTAGCCGCGCTCGCTAAGAGGTCAATGAATTGGCAGGGGCTGGGCGAGAGGGACGCCCCTGCGTGTTGGGATCCCTCTCCCTCCAGCTGGCTTGGGCGAATGATGCGGCTGCCCGAAGCCGGGAGAACGGCGGCTTGAAAGCGGGACCCTTTCCGAGGAATGACCAGGGGGTGTGGGAGCGCCGGAGGAGGGTGAGTCCCCCGCATCAGGCCCCGGGATTTCTCTCGGTTTAGGCGATCGGTCTCGGTGGACTGGAAGGCTCGGGCTTCAATTGCTCAGAGCCCGGAGTTTGCATTGCCACCGCCAGATTTGGGGTTGTTAACTGTTCTTACAACTTATTCTCCACCTATAATAGTGTCAGTGGGCTCCGTGTAGTAATAATAATGGGGAAAGATTGCTATCCGAGGAGGAAAACCCCCGTTACTTTCTGTCTCCTTGATTCTTTCTCTTTATCTGACCCAAAAAAACAAACAAACCCTGGTATGATTTAGTATTTCTGGCATGATCATATACAAATAGTAGACGGGGCAACGGTGGGGAAAATAAATAAAATTAGTTATTCAGTGGGTAGGATCCAAAAGATGAAAACTTTTTCCCCCTCCAAAAAAAAGTGACTTCTTTTCTCACTTTGCAATAATGATCATCCCAATATTTAGGTGTCGATTCTGTGACTCCCAAGGGGGAATAGGTTAGGGGGGCTTAACCAGCGCTGGGGAATGTTTCTGACTGTAATTGGATAATTGTCTTCCCTAAAGAAAAATGCGGATGTATAGAAAGCTTCTGAAACTGACAGATGCGATGGAAATCTTGTGTTCTAAATGCTGTGCGTTTTTATTACATGGTGCACCACCTATATATTAAAAGCGGGCATGCCCTTGTGTATACAAATATAACCCTTCCCATGGCAACAATTTGGTTGCAAAAGCAAGCTGACAGAAGCTAAATAGCCTGAGCTAAAATGTCACCCCACCTTGATCTGTCTTTTCCTTCTGTCCTAGAATAGCAACTGTCAAGAATAGTGGGGGGTGGGAGAGAGACCAGAGGTGGGAGGGAGAGGAAAGGAACTGTCCTTTCTTTCTACAGCTTATTTTGTTCTTTCTTCCCTTTTGGGTAGTTGCATTTGGATCCCCAGCCCCACCCCCGCCCCCCCGCCCCATGTGCAAATGCTTAAAATGTTGACAGCAAATGTTGCCGGTGCTAGCCCTTGTCAGATAGTATTTCTGCGTATCTCTTGCTTGCTTCTTTGTATGAGTGCATGTAAGTGCCTCTGGAGAGATGAATGATATGGATGTAGAATTCTTGTTTGCCTTCCTTTGTTTATGCCAAATGATGGGCCATAATGTGTGTAACAAGAATGCAGTTCCGAATGCCAAGTCTTGAACTTCCCCTGGGGTTGGTGGGGGTGGGTGGGGAGAGATTGGCTACTGTGTGTGTACTATGTGTGTGTTCTCTTCTCCGGAATTGTGTACAAGTCTGAGTCTGCCTGTGTCCGTGAACTTTACGAGCATTCCGTTCAGTGTCGCTCAGTGCGGATTCCAGCCAGCTCCCTGGTTTACAGCCTGCAGTTTGCTACGCGGCCCATCTGTTAAAACACACTCCAGCTACTGCTAACAAATCCAGGCAAACATAGCAAAAAAATAATAATAGTAATGCAAGAGCCTGCTTCCTAATCGTAAACATTCATAATTGTAAATGGTAAAGGACAGAATCCGATTGTCAACCAAACTTGATTCTAAGTAAAGGCGCTTAGAATGCCATCTTGGGAAGAGTGTTTCGGGCTGTTTTTTAAAAAATATAAATCTAAAGGCTAACATCCTGCCAAGTCAAGTTCCATTGTTGCTGTTGTTTCCTGCCAAATTGATTTTAATGATACACTTCTGTGAGGGGTTGGTTGCCTGGACTGTTTTGAGGCTGAGAAGCAATTAAGTGTTATCTAATTAATGGAAATGTTGCACAGCATTTCTCCATCAAATTTTAACTGATTAATGAAATGCTGCTACGTAGGCATCCCTACCAAACTGGTAATCTAAAGCATGGCCATAAAGCTGAGTCTGAATCAGACAGAACTTGCTTGATCTTGAGGGTTCACGAGAATTAAGAATGCGGGCACTTAGTTGATGCCAAGCATTCTGGAATCGAAGAAACATGGGATAAGGGTTTTCTGTCTTCAGAATACTGTTTCTCTAGCTGAACCTTCAAAAAACTCTCAGGGACTTTTTAAATTGAAAGAGCGTGCCCTCATTGGAGTGACAGTGGGGGGAAATTTTCCTGTGTTTCCTGGCTTTTTGTTTGCATCAGCTATTAGAAATGATGTCCCTGATCAGCAGGACATTATTGCACGTAGCAGCAATTCATTATGTAAGACATCTGTATTTAAAATAAGTTTGCTGCCCCCATGAATTGTAAAAGCCTCAAGGGAGAGGGACAAAGGCAAGTTCAAACATTTTTAAAGGACATAAAGAATGTCATAACAGAAGAACTTGTTAAGTGTCTGTGACATCCCCACACTGTCCCTACTTGCCACTCTCTAGCACAGTAGTGTGCTTATAGCAAAACAGGTGCAGCAGAGTTATTTCTTGGAAGAATGATTATTTAATAATTAATTTTCCAGGAAATACATCTACTGTTTTTAAGTGCTATTGTAGTGAATAGCAGTTCCCTACAATTGCCGGTGAAGTGCCTGCTGCGATAATGGAATTTGGTTAATTCAGCCTTAGCTGAAAAGCCTTTTGAGGAAAATTACAGCATCTGGAAAAGGTCTTGAGTAAGTACTCAGAGGATTATGTAGTATGGTCATTAATTCAAAAAAATAACATATCTTAGTCTGAACCCTGGCTTTTGAATGCTCACCTCCAGAATAATTGCTTCAGCATTAAAGGATTTTCTTTTCAGTTTTTTAAGTATGAGAAGCAACAAGAGAAAAGTTCATTTATGCCCAGTTTGAGATTTCCCTTATTAATATAATATGCATACTTTGAGTATCGTTAAGATCTTAGTTTAATTAATTGCTACTATAATGGACGAGAGCAGAGGTGAAATGCTCCCGGTTCGGACTGGATCGCCCGATCCGGGAGTGATGGCTGTGGGTGGTTCGGAGAACCGGTAGCAAAAATCCCTGCCCCCCTCCAATGCCCAGCTGAGCCATGCGATCATCAGAGGCTTTTTTTTTTACTTTTAAAAGCATTTTTTCTACAACCCTTCGGCTGAAAAAATGCTTTTAAAAGTAAAAAAAGTAAAAAAAAAAAAGCCTCTGATGATCGCACGGCTCAGCTGGGATCGTCAGAGGGTTTTTAAAGCATTTTTTTCCTGCAACCTCCTGCAACCGAAGAGGTTGCAGAAAAAATGCTTTTAAAGTAAAAAAAAATGCTTTTAAAATGCTTTTAAATGCTTTTAAAAGTAAAAAAAAAAAAGTTGGCCACACCCACCCAGTCACATTACCCACCACTACCAAGCCATGCCCACAGAACCGGTGAGAGTCAGTTTGGTGTAATGGTTAAGGCATCAGGCTAGAAATCAGGAGACCATAAATTCTTGTCCCACCTTAAGTACAAACCCAGCTGGGTGATCTTCGGCCATTCTCTCTCTGTCAGCCCTAGGAAGGAGGTAATGGCAAACCACTTCTGGGAAACCTTGCTAAGAAAACCTCAGGGACTTCTGCAAGCAGTCCCTGAGAATTAGACACAGCTACTGTAGGAAAATATTGAAGGAAAAGAAATTATAATTGATAAGTCTATTTGCTTAGTTCTGTTTGTATTAATAATAATTTTATTAAACATTACAATTAAAAAGATAACTAATACAAGCTAAAAAGAATAGTAAGAAAGAATAGAAAGTGCCGAAGGGTGAAATATATAAAGAAACTTTAAAAAGAAGGAATAAATAAGAATATACTAAAGAAAAAATATATAGAAATAAATGACTTAACCTTTCATCACAAGTATACACAATTTTAGTAACTTATCATTCTCTCTTAAAATAGAACAAATGATATCTTCTTCCCATGTCTCATCTCTTATACCATGTTTTCCCGAAAATAAGATCCTGTCTTATATTTTTTTGAACCCTGAAATAAGCACTTGGCCTTATTGCCATCCGCTCAAAAACCCGATTGGGCTTATTATCAGGGGATGTCTTATTTTGGGGGAAACATGGTATATAAACAGATTCTTAAAGCGAATGAAGGCAAATGTATGAGTCCCAGGATAATGTTGCAGGCTCCAATCTGGATCAGTCACCAGGACCAGAGGTTTAGTTTTCTGAGCTTTCGGTCGTGTGCTGGAGCCCATCCTCAGGGAACTTCTCTCTAACGGAATGTGTGCTTTCTATTCTATGTGTTGTGTAGTATTTATGTGGTGCCTGATTGCATGTGGCTTTTTAAAACAATTGTTGATTGGGGTGTTGAGGCCAACTATATAGTTGACTGTTGTTTCTTTGAGCTGCCAAGTCCTCAGCTCCTAAGTATCTGATAAACTAGTGGTGAATCAGCACTGTTGACTGACAAGGGGCCTCTTTCCCAGCCTTCAGTCATTTCCCTGGCTACCTTTGTACCTGCTCAGCCAATAATCTTAGTAACTGCAAAATTGAATGTATGCCCTTGTTCATTGCAATGTGATGCTACCAATAACTTTGGATCTCCTTGTCTGACTTTAAAGCCTCTGTTGTTCAGTCCTATTCAGCAAAAGAAAAAATCCATTAAGAGTTAACAAAGATAACATGTCTACTTTAACCTTGCTCAAATAAACACACTTTATATTTCTTTCTTTTATTTTTAACAATCTTAATCTTTAATCCAGTGTTTCTCAACCTTGACAACTTGAAGATGCGTGAACTTCAACTCCCAAAATTCTTCAGAGAGCATCAAGCTGGGGCATTCTGGGAGTTGAAGTCCATACATTCTCAGGTTACCAAGGCTGAGACACACTGCTTTAATTTCTTCAAATATTATAATAGAACTTGATTTCATTTTTTCTTTATCCCTTACCACAAAATTCTTCAAAACTAATCTCTTTTGTAAGTCCAATATAGGAAACTTATCTAAGTCACTCTTTTGCTTTGTTATTTGTATATCCTTTTTTATTATTAAAATTTCAGCTAGTTTCATGTGTAAATCCACTGTAGCATCTTAACTAATCCTAACCCTTTTATACGGAGATTAGGAAAAAAACATATTCTGCCAATAACTGCTAGGTATCCTGGCCGTTCTGACATCTTCAGTGGTTGCTTAAGGATGAACAGTCCATAAATACAGTGCAGGTGGGTAGATTCTGCGCAGCAGCACTGGGGATTCATCGCAAACGTGTCTTGTCCACCATAGCGATGTTATATAACAATTATATAACAAACCTTTTGCACTGCTTAGTCATTTCCCTTTTAGCGTTGAACCTACAACGGGCCACGCAATTTAGGGATTGCAACTATCGTATAGTCAGACCATGTATAATTGACACTGGATTTTATTATAGATTTTAGTTGTTATTTATTATTTTATACTAGAATTTTTAAGTGTATATATACTGAGTGCTTTTATTTGTTCTGGTCTCAGGTCTAAGACTGTAATAACAATAAATTGCTGTTGAAATCATTCTTTCAGCCTGTTATTTTTAAATCCATTTCCAGATCAGTCTGTTTTGTCTGTAAATCCTCTTCCATTATATTAGATAGATAGATAGATAGATAGATAGATAGATAGATAGATAGATAGATAGATAGATATAGATATAGATATAGATATAGATATAGATATAGATATAGATATAGATATAGATATATAGATAAGATATATAGATATAGATATAGATAAAACAGTCTACCATCTATAATGGTAGAAACTCTTAAAATTAACTTCTGAGTTCCTTATCATAAATATCTTTCAGGAAGTACATGAACCCAGTGTTCTTTTAAAGGCACCAATCATGGTTTGAGCAACATGGCTATTTCCTCATCTCTCATACCTCTAAACCCACTGAAGACCACTATCTTGCAGGAGGTGGAGCAACTGTCTGGAGCAATTGTGGGCATCTCAAATTCTCTCTTTGTCTGGAGAAGAATTATGAAGAGCAGGTCTTCACATTGGTTTTCATTCTGCTGCAACCATCAGCTCTGCTTTTAGCAGAGTTTCCCATTTATTCCTGGAAGTCCCCACAGAGTTCTTATGACAAGACTGATCCCTGTAGTAAACTAAATATATGATGGAATTATTCCACATCTACATTTAGGTTCTTGTGTGTAGTTGGATTTGAAGCTTATGATTTTTAGTACTCCTTATAATGATGTATGCAAAATTGCAAGGATTTATGCAAAATGACAATATTTTATGTCCTCTATAGCCCTGAATGTACAACTTGAAGCCCTATGAAATGCATAATTTTCCTGGATGACAATACATTTTTGAAAATGCCCTCTTCAGTCTTGTCCTCTTTTTGCATCTGACCATGTCCTTAGAACATGTCCTTGTACAATATGTTAGTGTTGTCCTTGCTATATTATAGAATGGGTCTGAGAAGGAATAGTTTGTCCAAGAAGACATCATTGGTTGAGGACAGAGGCAAGATTTGAGCCCTCATTTTTAAAAGTTTAATTTTTTAAAAAAGTCAGACCTTGTACAATTGTCCTGGTCTTGCATAAAAACTTTTGAGTTTTCATATGAGAAATCATATTTCAGTAGAGAGATCATCACAATCTTGCAAATTTTCAATTATTGAGATTTTAAAACTTAACTTAAAAAAAACACTATTGGTTTTCATGCCAAAAATGTTATGATAGTTCACCCAAACAGGTGGGCAATCCCTGTCTTAGCCAATGTAGGACAAGCATCTGAAGATAATGTAACTGAACATCTGTGCTGTTAGACCATGCAAGACAGTAAGATTTGGTCTTTAAAATAGAACTCTAGCTGCTTGCTAGTTCTTCATGGGTGCTCTGGTGACAGCTGAAGCATAAGCCATCAGCCTCATCTGTCAGGGAAATGATGAGGCTGTAATGCCGACCTTGAATAATTTTTTGCCAAATGAAGCATATACAAGTCTGAGCACCGGACTGGACTCCAAATTGATTTAGGAGAAGCTGTGGCTTTCTAGCAGCTCTAAAATTATTTGGGACTAATCAGGTTGAAATACTTTAGTGTTGTTACCTTTCATAAACACACTGAAAGATACACTTTGTCTAATTATTTTAGAAACAGCTACTTCAGCACATAATAGGGCTATGCTGCCCATGGTGCAAATAAACCAGCTTCAAGACTTGCAGGGGAGGTATATAAATAGCTAATAAGATTTGGGATGCATTATTTATATAACTCCTTAGTAGCCAATATTCCTTGTAATCAGGTCCTTAAGCCTAGGGGTTTCAAGTACTTTTTAATTCATCTTCATTTATTATAAGTTTGATTTGTTATTCTACGAATGCAGGACTTGTTTTGATCAAATCGGTTTCTACCACAGAAGATGTACAAGGGGAAATGTTGCAGACAATTATGAGCTATCAGACATTCACTGTTGTAATAATGTTTTTCTATAAAACAAAGATAAAATATTTGTAGTCGTGAAGGTTTGCTGAACTGCAATTTCTGTCATCCCTTGCATGGGAATTGTAGTTCCACAGGAACAAGTAACCACCATTGCCTTTGACATGGGCACTAAATTCATAATGGTGAAAAAGTTGACTGTAAATCTTCACTGTAGAACAATCTGATACGAACAAGGATGAGAGATATGCAACTTCTGAAGAACCCTGGGCAGTATAGACAAAAAGTTTTATGTTCAGCTCAGTAGCAAGCACTAACTTTGAAGATATCCTTAAATGTTCATGCAGGTCATCAAGTTTCATCTTCTTCAGGGTGGAAGGAAAACAAAAAACTATAATTATCCTTAGAACTGACAATTAAGATTCTGAAGGGTGGAGAGCGTCTGTCTTTTAGGACCAACTATCGACAGTAAAGGAACAAGCAATTGAATCATATCTTTATTAGGGTCATAGACCGGGATAAGGAAAGGCTCTAAACCAGGGAAAAGTAGAAGAGGAAAGAGAAAAAAAAAGACAACCAACACCAAGGTAGGTTGTTGGTAGGTAAATTCAGATTCAGTTACAGTGGCGATGAGTGCATAATTGGGAGATTTGAAAGAACAAATTGTTCTGGTAGATTGTTATGGAGTTTGAGAGACTGTAGCCTGGGCTTTTTTGATTACTTCATATGCATTAAATGCTTTAAAAAATCTGTAACAATACTTATCTATTTTGTTTATTTAATCAATTTATATGGCCCTGAGCGGTGCCATGGCCTAGAGCTGAAGACACTCGTATCCCACTTGGAACGTTGAGAGTTCAATCCTAGGCAGTGGCAGATGTTTCTCTATCAGGGCGCAAAGAGAAAATATCTGCTGTGAACTCCGCATAGGAGTTAGGAAGGGCATCTGGCAAGTAAACGCTCAGCTCCACTCTGTCACCCTGACTCCAGCCTAAAACAAGGGATTAGGAGTCATAAAAAGAAAAAAAAAATATATGGTCACTCAGTTTGTAAATTACAACTCTGAATGATTTACAAAGGATTAAAACAATTTTTTTTCAAAAAAAAATAACCAACCAAAATAAAGAAGAAGGAGGAAGACTATAATCAAAGCTGTTCGCAATCAAAATCTCAACCATTACAAAACAGGTTAAATTAACAATATAGTAACATCATTGCACATAAATCTTGAAATAATATTGATAAAATATGTATTTGCTATATTTATCTGAAAACTAGTATATTATTATCCATTAATGAAAACTAGTTGTTAAATTTTTTAAGCAATGAGAAATTATAGTATTGCTGAATTTGGATTCTGACTTGCCAGATTTGCATTTTGAAGTATATATAGCTTAAATAGTCCACGTTTTCTAGTACTCTTATCACAGCGTTTATTTAACTGCCGAAAGAAATGGGCTTTGGATTAGTAGATAGAAGACATTTGTTCCACAATATAGAAAAGTCCAGCCAGCTGCAGAATTGAAGAGAAAGCAGTTCTAATTTATTTTTTATAGTTGCATTCTGTGAAATCAGAATGGTTCACTCTTAGTAAGAAACAAAATGGTACACTTCTGATCCCGAGATACTGTAACTAAGATTTTAGCAGTCAGCACCACACATTTTTAAAAGATGGCAGGTTGATGGACACTTTTTGTTTGTTTGTGGATCTTTGAAAGGTATCTGTTGGCAGTTATTTTGTGTCATCATATTACGCTAAAATGCTTTTTTAGGAAAAGAAATCTAATAGAATAATTGCTTGTTCAACTGAACCAGTAGTATAATGACTGCCCAAAATATATTGCAATCTGAATATTTAGACTCTGTTTTATAATAAGGCAGAAACTTATTTCTCCTCTACCTCAGTTTTGGCTGACTGAGAAACTTGATGCTGAATTGATGGGGATGCTGAACTTTCATTTTCATCTCATGTCAAAAGGATTTAGATCTTGACTTCTGCAAGAGGCAGGAGTTACGGTTTTTACTTTAGTCAAGCAAATAGTCCCATTGATTTTATTCTCCCTTCCTCTGATACAAGTATGCATAAATATACTTTGCTCAGCCCTTTTGTACAGTGAAGAATATTAGAAGTGCAACTTTGAAGGTTGGATAATATTGCTTATTATATTAAATAAATTAAAAAGAACAGTAATGTTATATGTTATATACATGTCCATAGCAGTTTCCAAGCTGAATGATAATCACTTCTTACATTATAATTTTCCTAGACTCCTAAAATATCATAAAGATACACAATTAATAATTAATTAACCCTTTATCAGGATAACTCATTAAATAGCATGGAATAAACAAAAAATAAGAAACGTTATTTATAGTTACCCTCTGTGCTGTCACTGAATTATAAGGAGTTCTGGGGAAGGCTTAATTCTTTGTTCAGCAATAAATGCCAAATGAAGATTATTCTGGGATTCTGCATTCTTGTTTACTAAGAATATTTTAAAATGTCTGATTTACTACATTGAGACAATCATATTTTTTTAATCAATTAGAACAAGGTATAGTCAGCCTTGGTAAAATTGATTATGTCAATATTGGACAAGAACCTCCGTTTCAAGGGCAAATAATTATCACTCAAATTATTACTTAAGTTCAGTTTCCTTAGAAGGTCATTAGAGATAGATGGAGTTCCTATAAGATAAGGTTTATTAAAACATGAGCAAAAAATGAAGAATCACACTATTAATAAGACTGCAGTGACATATGCTTTATTGTAGAAAGCAAGTCAGCTTCTTTTTCAATCCTAATACTGGAACATCTTGTTCAGAGGTGTCAAACCCAAGGTCCGTGGGCCGAATCTGGCCCACAATGTGGTCGGATCCAGTGGAGCTGTCCTGGAAAATGTACGGGGCCAGCGTGCATCACTCTGGCCTGGTCTACCTGTGTCACTTAGGCCCGGACTACCCAATGCGAAGAAGAAACATCAGGCTAGTGTGGCTTCGGCCCGGTCTACTCAGTGCAAAGGGGAAACATGCCAGCAGTTTGGGGAGTGGCGTCAAGTTGGCCATGCCTACCCAGTCGGCCATGCCCACCCAGCCCCCCAAGGTCAACCACAGCCCTCAATAAAATTGAGTTTGACACCCCTGATCTAGTTACATATTAGAACTTGCTTGCCCTGTCCAATCTAGTGGTGATAATCTCCACCTACCACCGATGGAGGTTTTTTTGGGCCATTGAAACTGATCACCAAAATGATATTGACTACTAATTGTTGAAGATATTTTAGTTATGCTGAAATAAAGGAGAATTTTTCTCCCTCCCATTCAATTGTGTCTGAATCTGGAAGACTGCCTGGACAAGGTTTTTTGCAAGATTTTTCAGAACTGGTTTGCCATTGCCTCCTTACTAAGACTGAGCTGTGTTTATGCCTAAGGCGGGACTAGAACTCACAGTTTCCTGGTTTCTAGCATGATATCTTAATCACTCCATAAAACCGGCTCTCCCAAAATGAGAGTAATAATCATTTCAAAAGTGTAATAATCATTCTAATTTCTCTTGCCACTGAGTGTAGCACACACACCTAGATGCCTCTGTCATACTATCATACCTAGAACAAGAAAACTGTTTTCTTGTTCTGGGACAACAACAGACATGGCTTCTGGTTTATTCTGAAAATAAATCCAAAGTTCCCAATTCAATATACAAAACTGTCCAGGTTTGCTAGCTATGCTTATCGATATGAAAAGTTAATGGGAGAGAACAAAACTATGCAGGGACTAGCAAGATAGCTACCTGTAGAAAAATCTCAAGTTCAAGAATTATTCTGTTGGAAGAATCATGCATTATTTATCCAGATCCATAACTGTGTACATGTAATGCTACAACTTAATATATAAAATGAAGGGGAAACTAAGATACCTAATTGGTAAAGTAAGTTCAGTTAGCTTGTTTGTTACACATACACATGCATGCAATTTACTTGCTAATTCATCTAAATGAATTGAGTAGCATGCATTTGACGAAAATTATCATAGAAGTCCCTACCTTTCAAAACAAAACAATTTATTTAATACAAGCATATATATGTGCATAACTGGAATATTTGTCAAGTAACCAGAGCAACAGTCTTCTGGTAAAACCATAGCTGGATATGTTGGATACATACTTCTCCGCATTTCTTCTCATTTGCAAAGTGTAACTTGAAAGCTTTCTTATGATTCATAAAAATTGAATCATAATCTGGACCCGAAATGACACCAGCTTTTTAAAAACATTTTAATTAGGAATTCAGTAGATAGCTTCTATATGCGTTTGGAATTGAGGACCAAGAATTTTATTCGTTACTGTCTTCTTAAAAGGCAGGTATAATACCAGAAGTAATGTCAGAAGCCCTGTTTAGCTATAGCACTTGGCTATAGACGAACAGGGCTAAGATAAAAAAAATAAATTGCATGACAAGTAATTAAAATGCATCAGAAATTTCCTGGTAGTTTAAAATGAAGAGAATCTTCATTATGTTTTCTTATTTGATAAAAACTAATGAATGTAATTTCCCCCTTTTATCATTTGCTACATTGCAGTTTATGATTCTCTTTTCTCTCTTCAAGCAAGCTAAGTTGTTTTTTCCCCCATTACCGTACTACTAATTTAAAAATATAAATATAGTTTATAAATATAGTTATGTCAAAAGCTTACAAAGGTAGGCCCTCTAGTGCATCTGTTCTAGAGATCTTTTTGGATGGCCAAAGGATATGTTTGTGCAAGGAACATCAAAACCTTTCTCAGTACTTATTTCCAGCCTTCGTGTACTTATCTAATTGACCCTTTAATGAAGAAATAAGAAATAATTGCTACATACCAATAATGTGGGTGCAGGCACATTATTGGCTGGTTGTTTCTCTTCTTCCCTTCCTTTCTTTCCTGGAGTACCTGCAAAAAAAGATTACACTAATAATCAGACTGAATATACCCACTCTGATATGTTGTAAATAGCTGTAATGACAGTGGAAACAGCTTTATTTCTGAAAAGATATACATATCAGTAGTGGGTTCCACTTAACTTCGCTACCGGTTCAGAACTGGGAGTGTCCATGCGTACTTCTGCGCATCCACAGAATGTTCTGTGCATGCGCAGAGCGTCCCTGATGACGTCCGGGTGGGTGAGTGGAGCCTCCTGCCTCCGCCACTACCGGTTTGCCCGAACCGGGGCGAATCGATAGAAACCCACCACTGATACACATTGACAGTTGGTGTTCTGTAGAACCTGATGGGATGTTCATTTCTTTCAGGCTTTTTGAAGGCAATCAAGTAATCTGGGAACCATGAGTCTCTCCTACTTATGTTGTATCTGTTGGTTATTGACCTGAAATTCCTTTCAGCAGAGAAAGGGAACTTACCAGTAAGGTCTCAATGCTTATGGTATACAGCATGTGGAGCTTTCTTTACCTTTGCTATATATCCTTAGCTTATTTTTATCAGAAACTACATTTGCTTATTCTGCTAATCGAATGAAGACTAGCTCCACAAGGAATAGGACAGAAGGAATTGAAAACACTTATGGCTTGCCAAGGTTGCCCATTATAACTCATGTAGGCAGAGCCACCAAAACCCTTCCATATATTGCTACTGAATTATAATTTTTATATGACACACTCTGACTGATTTAAATAAATCATTTTAATTAATTGTGTTATTGCATACCCCTTGTAGGTTAAGTGTCCCATTAATCCCCTCCACAAAAGATGCACACTACTTGCATAGTATTATGTGGGAGTAAAATATTGTAAGATGATGCCTTGTATCCTGCTCTGATTCTGTTTTCTTTTTTAATTTTTTTTTTATTAATTTTAAAAACATACACACACAGAAAAAGACAAAATACAAATAAATCAATACACAACATATATAACATTTAAACGTAATGACTTATTTCTTAAGATCGTACATCGGTATATTACGTTCCTCAATATCTATATCCACATCTCACCTTATATAACAATATTTTTTAAAATTCTATTTTAATTCTAATATGTCTCATTTGGTACGCAAATTGGTTCTAATCTTTTAGGATCATTTTTTATTTAGTTTTCCTTTTCTCCAGCCATTGATACCACTTGTGCCAAACCAGGTGGTATTCAGATTCTTTCTTTTCTTGAATTTCTTTGATTGATTCTCTGATTCTGTTTTCAATTAACAGCTGTTTGGTGTTATATCCAAACAACAGATTTATTATTACAATTTATTCTGACTTATTTCACTAAATTGTAATTAAGAAATAAGTTTTGTCCAGGTTTTAATATAATGCTAAATTGGAAATGAAAGCTTTTTCTCAGAACTGTTGAAGATTGCTGACAAAAACAAAGACTCTTAACAAGCCCAAGAGTCATTCTCCTGAGACTAAAACAAAGTTACACCCAAATAACAATTACTAATCCTTAGTTCTTGGATTTTAAGTCTTTTTCTAATAACTCATTTAGCAAATCTCATTTTATTAGCAAGATGCTTGGTGAGAATGGTTATTCATCTCAAGGTGTCTTGGGCAACATTGATTTTTCTGGGTTTTTCTGCATTCTACAACATTTTGGTTGTATTTTTGGGCCAGAAGAATAACATCTATATTGATTCTTCTGGACCTTTTAGTTGCATTAAGTACAATCAATCATGGCACCCTTCCTGATTACCTGACCTGAATGAAAATAAGAATAGATGGGCCTGGTACTTTATAGGCAGATTCCAGAAAGACTGCTGTAATTGGGTACCTAGTACTTATTCTCAGATGTTCCACAGGATCTGTTCCATTCCATTCCTTGTTTGACACAAATGAAGAATGAATACTTAGTTGGGAGTTAGGAACTATCCATATGTGGAAGACCATACATGTTCTCAATGTATGAGTAACGGTTCTTGGAGCTAGTAATGAGATTAGAACAGAAGCTAGAAGGCAGAATTTCAATACAAGGTGAAGATGGCCAATGATTAATCTATCCAAGGAAATGGAATTCAACCTGCTTTGGACAGGCCATTGCAGGGATATTTTAAATCTAAAATTGTTGCAGAACTGGAGGTCAATCTCTTTTTTGAGAAAACTTATAATTGGACAATCTGTGTCCCCATTGGATCTTCATTTCAGAGATATCTCCTTACATAAACAGAGAAACAGAATGATCATGGTGGACAAAAAAGCAGTGGGAGTCAAAGCAACTATTAATTTCCTGTTGGCTTTCCCATTGAGTTTCCTTGTGGAAATTTGGCAGGGAGCATCAGAAATTTCTCCTTCCCTTGAAAAGGGAAGATCACATGACCACAGCAGCACCACAGCAGCAGCACAGAAGGAATCCATCGCATTGAAGCAGCCAAAACTCTCCAAATATTGTTCTCTTGAGACTTCTGTATCCTGGATTTGGGATACATTCTATAAGTTATCCCATATTGTTGCCCTATGGTGCACTATTTTGCCCAATTATAGGTCACGAGAACAAGAGTTTCAGTACAATATTGATATCACAGCTAGAATATTCGAGAATACATCTTATCAAACTGCTTTTAAAGTAATGGCAAGATTTTTTTAATTATTACACCAATGTAGAAGATCTCTCTAGCCATATGTTTGTTTCCAGTGACATTCAAAGAATTAATCTTAGCGTTTAAACTTTTAGTGGGTATGGAAAGGAATACGGTACCTTCTCACATCCTAGGATTGAACTCCTTTCCTTGGATCCTTGGCATCCATTCCCATTCCTCTTTCTTCTTTTTTGTTAAATGTTCTATGCAGATAAAGTCAATTCTGTTTCTAAATGCCTAGTGGATACACTGTTTTAACTGGAATTTATTGGCTAGCAGTACTATTTTATTAGCCATGCTTATTTTGCAATTTTGTATGGCATGTTAATATTGCATGAAAGCTTCATGCCACAGAATTACTTGACATTTTGCAGAGCAACATAAAAAAGATAGCTATCTACACTAAAGAGTTTATAAAGTAAAATTCGATGAAAGGAATGACAAGGCAGAAGCAATTCTGGAAAGCTGAAATACTAAATTAAATGTTGCCCAGAAGGACTTTAGGAGTTCAGTTCCTATCATCTTGAGCAAGTTAAGCCAATTGTAATTTAAAATAGTAAATTATGTCTACATGTGTATATGTATGTGTGTGTTTACACAAACAGACAGACATAGAGTTTTATTATGGTACAAAGTTCCATAGACTAGAGTATTGTGTACTTTATCAGATACATGATGAATCAACTTCCCCAATCAGTATATATTTTTGCAATGTATTAAGCAAGGTAATGCTTAATACATTGGATAAAGTAATCTATTTTCTACAAATGCTTATACTACGTTAAATTTATTGCTTTTCAAATATGTTGAGTTTTGAAGCAGCAGACTAACATGGCTACCTCTATAGAAACCTTTGTTTATTAATGGAAAAATATTCATTTGAACCAATGGAAATAAAGACTTAGTGTTTCAGATTTGGGGTGATAAACCCATGGCGATTCTTGGAAGCTGAACAAGGAAACGTTTCAAATAGAACACGAGACAGGAAGTGTTATGGTTAAAATTAAAATTGATGAATTGATGCATTTTCTCTACCCCAATACTCTTCTTTCTACAGTGTCACAATATTAAAGAGCTGGATTCAATTCAAATCGGTCAGGGAAAATCAGCAGTTTCAGATAACATTCTTTTTCATTCAGTAACTGGAAGTCTGAAAATTTCATTCAGTAACTTTGGGCTTTCATATAGTTGTGAGCCTAGAATCTAGAATGATATAGGATCTTAGTATATACCTAGTGTAGGATATGAGAAAATTCAAAAATAAAATAGTATGCAGGTATATAGGTTAGAAATGCATATAAGTGAAGATTCAATTTTGCTTAGGCAGGGGGTTGGACTGGATGACCTGCAGAGTCCCTTCCAACTCTGCTACTCTGTTAAATTTATTAGACATTATTCTGTTTTAAGATAGTTGGAGAAAAGACATGCTGAAAACATACCAATATGTAACAATGTTGTGTTAGAATAGATCTTCTTTTGTTTTAGGACCGTTAGAAAGAGGCCTTGAAAAAGGGGACATTCCTTAATGCTAGGGCAGTAGAGATAAGAAAGAGCTATGCTTGCAAAATATTGTATGAATATAGGGAGGTGTTGATGAACATGTAATTAGAGAAAGAGATGATGTTCTCTCTAAAAGGTGCTTCGGATTAGCTGTGATCGGTCACTGGATGCGATGTAGGAGGGGCATGGGGGGGCGTCGGGATAGGGAACTATAAAATGTAATGCTTTTGAAACTTTAGGTGTGGCTTCCTGGCTCAAACTCCTTTTTGAGATCTGCTGGGATACCACCCTATTTTGCAAAATTGTTTTTATTATTTTCTTTTAATAAAGTCTCTTTGTTTTCATCAACCCATGCTTGTTGGTTGAATTCATTTCCAACACTAGGATGGTATAGGGCCGTGATGGTGAACCTATGGCACGCGTGCCAGAGGTGGCACGGAGAGCCCACTCTGCTGGCACACGCGCCGTTGCCCTAAGAAAGATCTCCATGGTATTTCTTTTGTGAGTTTCTGTTTCCCTGCAAACGGCGAAACAGAAGCTCACGAAAGAAAAAGATCTTACCTCTTGCGACGCTGCGATGTTGGGATGCCCCACCTCTTGCCAGCCAACTGGTCTTTGGGTCTCTGCTGCACATGCGTGCATGTCCATACATGCACATGTCCGGACATGCATGTGTGTGTTTGTGCATCTGCATACACATGTCCGCACATGCATGTGTTCATATGCGGGCATCTTTCAGTTTGGGCATGTCTGCGTGCACAGTTTGGGCACTTGGTGTCTAAAAGGTTTGCCGTCACTGGTATAGGGCGGTGATGGCTAACCTTTTTGCTGTCACGTGTCAAAAGTGGGGGGAGCAGCGGGGGTCGCACCCATGTGTGCCCATACCCGTAATTCAGTGTGCTCTGCCCCCCCCCATGCATGTGCACACAACACCCCTGTGCTCTCCCCCCCGCTTTTGGCACGCAATGGCATGGTGGGCCCAATAGGCCCATTTTTCGCTGGAAACAGCCCATTTGCCGACTTCCGGTGGGACTGGAAGGCCTGTTTTTCATTGGAAACAGCCCATTTGCCGACTTCCTGTGGGACTGGAAGGCCCGTTTTTCGCCCTCCCCAGGCTCCAGAGCCTTCCCCACCCCCCTGGAGGCCCTCCGGAGGCTGGAAATAGCCTGTTTCCTGACTTCTGGTGGGCCTGGAAGGTCCGAAAATCAGTTGGCCGGCACACACATGCTCGCTGGACCTGAGCTAGGGCAATGCTCGCATGCCCACCAATATGTCTCCGTGTGCCACCTGTGGCACGCGTGCCATAGGTTTGCCATCACAGGTATAGGGTCTCCTGCTTGAGCAGGGGGTTGCACTAGAAGACCTCCAAGATCCCCTCCAGCTCTATTCTGATTGATTGATTTGATTGATTGATTGAACCATGTAAGACATTTGTATCTGAAGCAGTTGGTATGCTGTGGTAATAACATGAAATAATCTTTTAGCGAAGGGACTGCCTGAAAGACTATTAAAGCATTGCATCCTTCTGCTTTGAAGCTCAAAATCAGGGAGAAAACTAGTAAAGAAATAAGATCTTAATTTCTAAATTAAGCTTCATATGCAGATCTATCCAAGGAAGATTATTGATGTCCATAAGAGCTGCCCATCTGTAGACTCAGTTACAGCAGGGAATTGGGTAAGCTGAGTGGAGAGCATTTTGTACCTGATGAAAATTTCAGGCTTCAGTAAAGTTGGCTGTGACTTCAACATTTACTAGAGATCCCCAGTTGTATTCCCAAGGCTGTGTGGATTTATAGGGTAACAGGAACAATACAGATTTCTGGATATTTGGTTTATTAAACCCCATTGCAGTTTTAGTTAGTTTCTTGTTTTAATAAAATTGTTGCTTTTATTCTGTTCAATGCTAAAGTTTCCTCATTATCTGCGTAGTCATGAATGAATGAACGAACGAATGAATGAATGAATGAATGAAACAAATGAATAAATAAACTGACTGGGTTGGCATGCTTTGGGTCCTGCCTTTTAAACAATGAAATCTGACAGGACCTTCTCTGTCAGTGCACCTACTCTCGGTCACTGTGTTCCCCAAGAGATCCATGTAGGCCTAACCTTGTCTGTCTTGAAAACAGCCTTGAAAACCTGCCTCTTTCCTAGGTGGTGGGCCGAGACAATACATGTAACCATCTTTCAGCTGTGTTTACTCTGTAAAATTGTGAGTTTGTCTCCAATATGAGCTGTTTTCATTCTGCTTTGGTTTATTTTTAAACACTTGTAACTGCCCAGAGGGGTGTATAATTATACGGACCGCCGTATAATTTAATTAATTAAAGCAGGTGAATATTGATGTGTAGCTCCAGATTTCTTTACTCCACTTAATGCCTGTGTGACCTAACCTCTGAGCCTCTGGAGTCTGGAGCGACTCGTTTCCAAACAGGTCTCATCTGCAATACTTAGGGCATTTGCCTGTAAAATTTCCCTCTTCTTTATAAGTATTAAACCTAGATGATAATTCAGAAAGTTTGGTAGACACGTACAGGAAAAGTGATTAGTATAAGCACAGATTTTGGGTGTGCTAGCACCCTAAATTTCTTAGCCAAAGAGCATGGTTCTGCTTGCCGGAATGGGACAACTCACCACGGCCAGCTGGCCATGGCTAACTTACTACGAGCCAACTTGCCGTGGGACAATTCAATAATTCTATTTAATTGTTTAAAATAATTTTTTAAAAATTAATTTTTGTCATTCACATTCCATTTTGTCCTTCATTTTGCATCCTTTCTTTAATGATTCTATTCCACCATTTCTTAATATTAGTGTAACTCTTGTTCCATGGCGAGTTGGCCACAGCATGTTGGCTGTAGCTACATGACTTCAAAGTCTCAAATATGGGAGTGGGGATGAGGTGGGAAAGGATTGAATGAAAGAGAACTGTCAAACTATTTACTAAGTCTGCACTACTATTAATCTTCTCATCATTCCCACCACCCATCTCCTTCCATTTATGACTGTATGACTGTAACTTTGTTGCTTGTATCCTTACAATTTATATCGATATTGTTTCCTGATTGCTTATTTGTACCCTATGACTATCATTAAGTGTTGTACCTTATGATTCTTGAAGAATGTATCTTTTCTTTATGTACACTGAGAGCATATGTACCGAGACAAATTCCTTGTGTGTCCAATCACACTTGGCCAATAAAAAATTGTATTGTATTGTATTGTATTGTATTGTATTGTATTGTATTGTATTGTATTGTATTGTATTGTATTGTATTGTATTCTATTCTATTCTATTCTATTCTATTCTATTCTATTCTATTCTATTCTATTTTCCTACTCGCCGTTCAGACACTCCTCAGTCTGGGTTATGATCACTCCTATTTGCACTGCTGAGTGTCAATCAAATCCCTCTGGAGCTGCATCCACCTCACTTCCTGCTTCCTCCCCAGACTTTTTCACTCAGCCATTGCAATAGCATCGAGTGTCTGTATTTCTCTTTAAATTTATTCTTAATTTTACTTTTCCATATAGTGATTTGTTTGAATATCTTATTATTATTACTTTAAAGTGCTGCGCTTCGACTGCCTTCAGTGGGTGAGGTTTAAAGCGTATTCGGCGGTCCGGGGCTCCGGCCGCCGCTAGCGGCTTGATTTGACTGGCGGTTTGTTTCTAATCATTGTTACCGCCATTTGCCGCCATTTGCAGCCATTTTGCTGCCAGTCACTGTGCGAGGCCGTGGTTTGAGTTAGCGGCCATCGGATCTATCGGCTTGAGTCCCTGCCGGCTGGCATACTCATCAGCCGTTTTGGGAGATTGAGACTGCTTCGTTCTGCTGCAGCTTCAGTCCGGCCGTAGGCGCTGTGTTTCGCCTGGCTTAGGACTTGTGGAAATTCGCCTCGCGGGCCGCCATTTTGGGCCCTGACCATCGCCGCTGTTTTTCGCTGCTACATGGGCATAGCGACCTGGGCTTTGGTTTCCAGGGTCGCTAGATTGCCGGCAGGTGGGGACGCTGTCCTGATCGTACCTGCAATTTACAACTACCGCAGAAGGGTGCCTGAAAGTCCCAGGGAAGTACATATTGCTTAATTTCTTTCAATTTATTAATATAAATTAAAAAAAAAAAAAAAAAAAAAAAAAGAAGAAGAAGATAAGGCCGTTGCCTAGTTATAATTGATAGCCCTGTTTTTTCTTGTACATAGTTATTTGAACTTATTTAAAAAAAAAAAATAAATAAATAAATAAATATCAGATATACATATATTAAAATTCATATTACTAATATTTAATTATATATACAATTGATAAGTTTCTATTTACAATTAATCAATAAAGACTATTTCATTGGGGTGATTGGTCATGGATGACAGGGAGGAAGTTGCTCTTTCTTCTGATATGGACAGGAGTCCCTCTCCCTCCCCAGTGCCTTCCCCTAGACAACTTAGGGGAAAGAAATCTAAGGCTTCCAGACATGTGAAGGCCTCCAAATCTGCCACAGCAGATAAAGATGCCCAAAGGAGGCATAGGGCTTTAGAAAAGCAGTTTGCTAAGGCTAGGCAACGGGCCCAGGACCCTGGTCAAGGACCAATTCCTGAAGGCTTAAGCCACGAGGTGACCTGTGAGCCCTCGGCCTCTCATGATGTAGATTTATTGGCCAGTGGTCTGAGGGAGGATGGACCATCGACCTCTCAAGGGGTTCCAATTTCTGTGCCTAATCAGTCAAGGGCTAGTGTCAGGTCCCGCTCATCCAGTTTTGCAAGCCATTTTTCTCAAGCTTCTAGGTCAGGACCTGAAGCTACCTTTACACCCACTGCAGCAGGCCTCCGTCCTGAAGCGGGTCCAGGGTTCCCTCAGCCTGTGGATTTTCAGTCCTTTTTTTCTCAGGCCATGTCCCATATGTATCAAATGGGGTTGCAACAAGCCACTGGTGCCTTCCCTGCTCCTACGTGCCCTACTACTTCTGCCTTTTCCATGCATCCCCCTGGGGCACAACATCAACAGCAATCTGTTGCCTATAGCCTTGTGCCTGAATCAGCCCGGGAGGACGATTTCCTAGATGACTTTGAGATGTCAGAGGATGAAGAAGAGATTCAGGACAAGCCGGCCTTTCCGGGTCTATTTAAGCCTTCTCTGTTTCGCTCTCTCCTACGCAAGGCAAAGGCTGCCACTAATATGGATTCCACGCCTCTTCAGGGCTCCTCTTCTTCTACTCCATCTGGCCCCAATAGTAACTTGTTCAATCTACCTCAACCTGATGAGGACTTCGTTCCCTGTCCGGATCTTTTCTGCCAGGTGGTTCAAAAGCCTTGGGACCGCCCCGCTTCGTTGTCGGGTCCGAATTCATTTGATCGAAAGCTCTATGCATCGGCCCCTGCGCTGGATGCCCTCCTGCAGTTACCTACAATTGATGATCCGGTGGCGAGTCTCACATCGTCTTCCATCCTGGTAGGTGAGGCTGGGGATGGTCTCAAGTTTGAGGACAAACGAGCCGAAATGGGGTTTCGTAAAACACACCAAGCGGCGGCTTGGGCCATTCGTGCTGCAACCTCTTCATCGTTCTTTAATCGGGCATCGCTGGTGTGGTTGCGCCAATTGAAGGACAGGCTTCCCCCGGAGGACGCACGATTACAGCAGGACCTGGCCAAACTGGTCGCAGCTGCCGAATATTCGGCTGACGCGTCTTTGGACGCAGTTAAGTTCGCTTCCCGGGCCTTAGCTTCGACTGTATCTTCAAGACGTCTCTTGTGGCTCCGTAACTGGAGAGCGGACGCCAAGTCCAAATGGCGCTTGACTGCTGCCCCTTACAAGGGCCCTGCCTTATTTGGTTCATCCCTGGACTCTGTGTTGGTCGAGAACAGGGATAAGAAGAAGGTGTTACCCACGTCTTTCCGACGCCAGGAGAGGCGCTATGTACCTTATAATCGACTGCCCTTTCGACAGGAGCAAGGCGCCGGGGGCACCTCTTACTACAGATCTTCGCAGTCTCAGTACCAGTCAACTTCGGACAGGGCGCCTTTTCGTGACCGCGGTCGCCGACAATCCAACTTCAGGCGACCTTTCAGACAGTCGGCGGGCCGTTTTTCCAGGCGCGGTAAGTGACTCACCGCCTCCGGTCCCAATCGGGGGCAGGCTCCAGGCATTCTCTCACCTGTGGCCAACTACCACCTCGGATGCCTGGATTGTCCAAACTGTCACCGACGGGTTACGTTTGGAATTCACCACCATGCCACAGGACTTTTACTTTCAATGCCCTTGGCCTCTTCAGCCGGAGAAGCGATCTCTGCTGTTACTCGAAATTCACCATCTGTTGCAAATCCAGGCCATAGAACAGGTTCCGTTGGGTCAACTCAAAACCGGCTTTTACTCAACACTATTCCTGGTACCGAAATCCTCGGGCGATTGGAGAGGCATTTTGAACCTTCGACGTCTCAATCAACACATCTTGTACCGTCGGTTCAAAATGCATTCCCTCAAGTCTCTGCTGGGTTGCATTCGTCGGGGAGATCTGATGCAATCTGTAGATCTAAAGGAAGCGTACTTGCACGTCCCCATTCATCAGTCGCACAGGAAGTTCCTCCGGTTTGCGTTTGGAGACCACCATTTTCAATATCGGGCTATGCCATTCGGCCTTTCGTCCGCTCCGAGGACGTTTACAAAGTTGCTAGCAGCAGTAGCGGCGTCGCTCAGAGAGGTTCCGGTTCGTCTGGCATGTTACCTCGACGACATTTTGATCCTGTCGTCTTCTCCCGACCAGGCGACCCAGGACCGGGAGCTAGTACTTCAGTCCCTTCAAGACCACGGGTTCACTTTGAATCTTGCCAAAAGCCATCTCGTTCCCACATCGAGTATCCTACATCTCGGAGCAACGATAGATTCGACGCTGTGTGTGGTCTCCCTATCTCCCGACAGACAAGCCAGCATTCGGGAACTGACATCTCAAGTCTTACTACGCCGAACTGTGACCTTACTGTCTCTCTCCCAGCTTCTGGGAAAGTTGATATCTTGCATAGACATTGTTCCGTGGGCGCGTTTCCATCTTCGTCGCCTACAATGGTTCCTGCTCCCTTACCAGAGACAAGGTCGAGCGGAGTCTCTTCTCAAGGTAAAGGTTCCAGCTCCCGTTCGCCTTTCCCTGAGGTGGTGGCTGTCTCCGGCCCTCAACAAGGGTTCCCCCTTTCTGGAACCAGCTCGGATGGTGTTGACCACGGACGCAAGTCTGCGAGGCTGGGGGGCTCACCTCAACCGTCGGCTAGCCCAAGGTGCCTGGTCGTCGGCGGAAAAGCTGCACAATATAAATTGGCTAGAGCTCAGAGCGGTCCGACTCGCCCTGATTCACTTCAGACGCCTTGTATATCGCCAGGACCTTCTGATTCTAACGGACAATGTGGCCACCAAGGCCCATATCAACAAACAAGGGGGGACCCGCTCCTGGACACTAATGCAGGAGGCGGAGCGTCTTCTGTCATGGGCGGAGCTCCACCTCTCATCGATAAAAGCCGAACACATCTCGGGGACTCTCAATCGAGAGGCAGATTGGCTCAGCAGAGACCAAATAGATCACGCCGAGTGGAAGTTGGACCCCGGCTTGTTCCAGGACCTGTCCAGGAGGTTTGGCCTTCCCCTAGTGGACCTGTTTGCGACGGCTCAGAACACGCAATTGCCAAGATTCTTCTCCCGCTATCCATGTCCAGCAGCGGAGGGGCTGGATGCTCTTCGGAGTCAGTGGCCCCGGGGCCTTCTTTATGCCTTCCCTCCCCTTCCTGTCATCTCCAAGGTCGTGCGGAAGGTCATTCACGAACGGGCGAACATTCTACTGGTAGCACCGTATTGGCCCCGTCGAGAGTGGTTCGCCGACCTCAAGAACTTATCGGTCGAGCCACCATGGAGGATTCCACCCGACAAAATAGTACTAACTCAAGGAGCCATCCGTCATCCGGAACCAGAATGGCTTCGATTAGCCGTGTGGCATTTGAGCGCATAAAGCTCATCAAGGACAATCTGTCTGACGACGTTATCTCCATTATTCAGGCAGCTCGAAGGCCATCAACAATTCGTATTTATAACGCCTCATGGACTGCCTTCACGAGATGGTGTGGGGATCATCACGTAGATCCCACGACGGCTTCTGTTCCGGACATTCTGTGTTTTCTGCATGCGGGATTCTCCAAGGGCTTGGCTCCCGCGACTCTACGCCGACAGGTGGCGGCTCTGGCGACTGTCCTGTCAGGAGACTCTCGTGTTCCTTTGTCTCAGGACCCCAGGATCCGTTCCTTCCTCCAAGGGGTCTCAAATTTGCGGCCTCCGCCGATTCACCGCTACCCCACTTGGGACCTTACCTTGGTGTTGCAGGCCCTGACGGGTCCACCGTTCGAACCCATCGCTTCGTCCAGTCTACGCTACTTGTCCTTAAAGATGGCCTTTTTGTTGGCAATAACTTCGGCGCGCAGAGTATCCGAAATTGCTGCCTTGTCCATGAGAAGTGATCTCTGCATTTTCTATCCTGACCGGGTTGTTCTACGCCTCGACCCGGCTTTTGTTCCCAAAGTGAATACTCGTTTTCATCGAGCCCAAGAACTCGTCTTGCCTAACTTTTGCCCGAACCCGCGTCATCCTGCTGAGAAGCGGTGGCATACTCTAGATGTGAGACGGGCATTGAGAAGATATCTTAAAAGGACTGCTCCTTTTCGAAAGACTGAGGCTCTGTTGGTGTCCTTCCTTCCCTCTTCCCTGGGTCAGAAGGTTTCTTCAATTACAGTAGGAAGGTGGCTCAAAGCCTGTATTTCTAAGGCTTATGACTTAAGAGAGGCCCCTGTCCCGGGTGGTATATTGCCCCATTCTACTCGTAGCGCCGCAACCTCTGCGGCTTGGGCTACCCAGGCTTCGGTAGATGATATTTGCCGGGCGGCCACATGGTCTTCCCTTTCATCCTTTGTAAGTCACTATAGGCTGGATAAGTTTGCTTCGGCAGATGCTGCCTTTGGCAGAAGGGTGTTACAGGCTGTAATCTCTCCACAAGGCCAGTCTACGGCTTAATTCCCTCCCCTTTCTTTTCTAACTTGGGTATGTCCCAGACTGAGGAGTGTCTGAACGGCGAGTAGGAAAATGGTCGTTGCTTACCTGAACGACCCTTTTATACTCGACGTTCAGACACTCCGTCCCTCCCTTTTTCTTGGCCGTGCCTGGCTTTGGTGGAGGTCTGCTTTTTCTCCCTCTGTAGCTGTCTGCTTCCTGTGTGTCTACCTGATGGAGTTTCTAATGGTCGATCCTGCTGCTATTGAGCCAAGTTGTCTTCGTGAAAAGTCTGAGGAGGAAGCAGGAAGTGAGGTGGATGCAGCTCCAGAGGGATTTGATTGACACTCAGCAGTGCAAATAGGAGTGATCATAACCCAGACTGAGGAGTGTCTGAACGTCGAGTATAAAAGGGTCGTTCAGGTAAGCAACGACCATTCTATTCTATTCTATGAGAACAGTGGCTTAAATGCTTCCTACCATACTTACCCAAAATTCCTTGAATCTTCCATCGATATCCAAGCAGACCTTGATTAATACATTGATATATTATGAAAAACAATAAAATTGTACTGAGTTGAAGTTCTGTGAAGAACGTTTTTAATTCCTACCATATTTGGTCACCTCTTCAGACATTTTAACATAAGTTTTATTTTAGACATTGCTGTCTCAGACTTCTGAAAATAAAATCCATTGGTTGATTGATTTTGTAGTCTAAAATCGGCCCTTGCTGATACTGATCCAGAAATCTAACAGTACTGATTCTACAAGAGTTTCTTATAGGAGAGGCCTAGAGAGCTGTTGGAGAGCCAGTCATTCCGAATCTGACTGTGTACAGCTAAGGTCGTTTACATGATCTTAACTAGTGGAGATGGCGGCGGCAAAGCGTCGTTACTTCTCCTCCCTCTTCATGTCTGCAGATAATCACCCAGCTGCCCTGTTTAGGGTATCCCGCTTCCTCCTGAATCAGAGGGAGGGGGAGGACCCTCTGCAAGGGCGAGCTGAGGAGTTTAGTCACCATCTGCTGGACAAGATCGCTCAGATTCGGGACGGCTTGGCCTCCGACTGGGCAGGGTCAGATGGTGGGGAGGCAGCCGGTCTTGTCATTTGGGAGGAGTTCGATCCTGTCACCCCGGAGGAAGTGGACAGGATCATGGGGAAACTGAGTGCGACCACATGTATATTGGACCCGTGCCCCTCCTGGCTGGTTTATTCAGCTCGGGAGGTGTCAAGTGACTGGATCCAGGCAGTGATAACTGCTTCATTGGGTGAGGGAAGCTTTCCTGCCGCCTTGAAGGAGGCGGTGGTTAGGCCCCTCCTCAAGAAACCTGCCTTGGATCCAGCTGTTTTGAATAAAAACTAGTAAAAAAATTGGATTCCACCACTGGTTGAAAGTGCAAGGACCAGTCATAGGCAGGGATGGGTTCTACTTACCTTTACTACCAGTTCGCAATGGGATTGCGTGAGCGCTTGTGCTTCGCTTGCTTGCGCTTCACATGCTCGTGCACCTTGCTTCTGCGCATGCGCAGATTGCCGATGATGACATCCGGGGCGGTGGGGGGGTCTTGCCCGGTCCGAACCAGGGGCAACCCACCACTGGTTGTAGGTCACTATTTTCAGTGCCATTGTAACTTTAAACGATCATTAGATGTATGGTTGTAAATTGAAGATTATCTTTAATTTTTTTTTTTTGCATAATGAATTGAGCATACCTAGATGTGCTGCCATTATGTAAAGTGATGACATACTGCACTTTTAAATTTTTCTATGTGCATTAAGACTTTGCAGATTGTTCAGTAGAGGCACTTTGCAGTGGACAGTAATATATACAGTATAATGAACCTCTTTCTGATTGTTAAAGCGCCCCTCTCTTTTTCAGATGGAGTGGCTGTTTTATAAGTTGCTTTCTCTGGTTTTATCTGCATGCGTGTGCATGCACAGCCACTTCACTTAGGTGGGAGGTGCATAGTCAGGACCAGTTCTGAATCTCTATTTTAATTATTCAAAGGGGATGCTTTGTATGACTCTGGTGTGTTCCAAAATATGTGTTTCAAAGAATTAGCACAATGCTATTGAATATGTTCTTGTCAGATTTAGGGTATGGACAAGTGATCCTATTCCTATGAATGAAATCCAGATCAAAGAGTTTTAAAATCACTTTCCCCTTGCAAATTCTAAATCTCAGCATGGATGTACTTTTAGCAATTGATGCATTTGTAACTGAAAAATAGTGTTTCCCCCCACATATTTTAATTCTTTCTGGGATCAGATTGTTACGGTGTCACTATAACAGTGAATTTCATTTGTTCAAAATAAAATTTCACGTATTAATTCCCTCAGCACAGAGATATGTAATAGTTACACTCAATAGAGTATGAACTTGCTTCACGTAAACAGAAAAAGACCAAGTTGCAGATTATTCAAGAGCACCACGATGACACGTCTAATTTAGTTTTAAATACACATTGTAGAGAATGTGTGATATGGAAAACAATATTTAACAGGCCACAAGCGCCTTTTGGTATGTGCAGGCACTATATAATATTTTAATCTTAAAAGAAACCCTTGAAGTCAGTTGCAATTACTTTTATTTTTCTTTCAATGAAATCAGAATGCTTACACTGAATTCCCAAAGCCTCTTCTTCTATTACAGAAGGTTTTGCTTGGGGATCAGCTGTTACTGGGGTACGTATGTTTGATTATACTTTGCTAGGAGTTGCAAGTTCGCAAGCCTAATCTCCTTTGAAAGTATTTCCTAAATTAAAAATAGCTCCAGATTTCTACTTATTATACAAACTGAGATTTGTTGGAGTGGTCAGAGGAAAGGGAGAGGCAGTTTATATATTTAAAGTCATATATTCCATTTCAGTGGTTTATCCTGGATTAACGTTTTTAAGTGGACACTCTTATGTATATTCTACAATATATTGAACTGTAACATTTAAAATGCTTTCTGGAACACACCCCATCATTACTTCTGCTGCCACTTCATGATATTTTTCTAAGGAAGGTCCTCTCCTGTTCTTGATTAATCATCCAAGAATTCCATGGAAAACTGCTCAAAGACTATTGTTCACCAATATGCAGAAATGTCAATACTGTATTTCAGATTAACTAATCTAGGAATTCTGTTTTCTTGGAAAAGATGATCTGTGTCTTCTTGACACACTTCTCATTCTAGTGTCATTCTAAAGTCATTAGATTAAAATGACCTTGAAGTTCCATCAATTAGTAAATAAACCACAATGAACGTAAAGGTAAAGTTTCCCCTCGCACATATGTGCTAGTCATTCCCGACTCTAGGGGGTGGTGCTAATCTCCGTTTCAAAGCCAAAGAGCCAGTGTTGTCTGAAGGCGTCTCCATGGTCATGTGGCCGGCTTGACTAAATGCCAAAGGCTCACAAAACTGTTACCTTCCCACCAAAGGTAGTCCCTATTTTTCTACTTGCATTTTTTACATGCTTTCGAACTGCTAGGTTGGAAGAAGCTGGGACAAGTAACAGGAGCTCACCCCATTAAGCGGCACTAGGGATTCGAACCGCTGAACTGCTGACCTTTCGATCGACAAGCTCAGCATCTTAGCCACTGAGTCACCACATCCCTAGTATCCTAGACTTCATTGGGTATTTGTTAATATAACATGAGTCTGCTTCACTATAACTGCAAACACCATTAGATATTTGTGTCAGGTTTCCAGTTTTCCACTGCTGTGCACAGATCCAAGCTCTAAAGTTAGTCCATTGATTGAGTCTAAATTGTTTGGATATGAAGGATTTACTCTGGTACGAACAAATGTTATATAGCTATGTTATGGTTGAATTTAGAGCATATCATGATTAAGAACAAAATATGTCTTCTATTAGTAAAAAAAGTAAGATAGTCTGGATATGCGTGTAGGCATAAAGTACTATTTTTAAAAATTTGAAGTATTCAAAAAATAGTGTCAGATAAAATAGTGGATTCTGTTTTGCCTCTAATAAAATATTTACTGTTGCTGTTTCAAATCTTAACCTTGGATGCTGATAGAAATCAGTCTGTCATGCTAGATGAAGCAATTGAATCAGTACCCAAAATGCCCGGGGTTATTTGGACATGTAGATGGAGACATGCAGTGATGATTGAATTTGAATTTGTTATGAGAGCAAGTGTTCATTTATTTACCAAAGAACAAAAATTACCTAAGCTTAGGAATGTAAGAGGGTCTGCACAGATGGCAATTTAGCTGCAGTTATTGAGAGGTATTTTGTTTTTTCACTGATAGTCACAGTTTGTAATATACATGAAATACAGTTCCTCTTGCCTTTGGGGGATATGATTAGTTCAAGGAAAGATTCTATGGCAGGTTATTTATTTATTTATTTATTTATTGTAAAACCTGCAGGCTTTTTTCCAAACCTGAACAAATAATCTAGAATCTCCTTGTCTGTTTGTTAAAAAGAAGTAAGTTCCGGCCCTCTCAATTCCTGGCAAATAGATGGGGAAGAAATGGAGGTAGTGACAGATTTTATTTTCCTGGCTCCAAGATCACCGCAGAATGGGACTGCAGCCAAGAAATTAAAAGACGCTTCCTCCTGGGGAGGAAAGCTATTGCAAATCTAGACAGCATACTAAAAAGCAGAGACATCACCCTGCCAAAAAAAAGTGTATAGTCAAGGCTATGGTTTTCCCAGTTGCAATGTATGGCTGTGAAAGTTGGACCATAAGAAAGACTGAGTGCCAAAGAATTGAGGCCTTTGAACTATGGTGCTGGAGAAGAGTCCTGCGAGTCCCTTGGACTGCAAGGCGATCAAACCGGTCAGTCCTAGAGGAGATCAACCCCGACTGCTCTTTAGAAGGCCAGATCCTGAAGATGAAACTCAAATACTGTGGCCATCTAATGAGAAGGAAGGACTCACTGGAGAAGAGCCTAACGCTGGGAAAGATTGAGGGCAAAAGAAAAAGGGGACGACAGAGAATGAGGTGGCTGGATGGAGTCACTGAAGCAGTAGGCAGGAGCTTAAATGGACTCCAGAGGATGGTAGAAGACAGGAAGGCCTGGAGGAACATTGTCCATGGGGTCGCAATGGGTCAGACACGACTTCGCAACTAACAACAACAAAGTTCCTATCAATAACAATTGAACCTCATGTGTTGAAGGAAAATATTTTCTGATTATAATTTGGAAGGACCAAATTGATTTAGTGGCACTCTTGTTTTCTGATTCCATAAATTCTTTGTTTCTTTTATTTAGTGTATCTAAAGTTAGGGTGATGGAGAACATGGAAATATTATGGATCGGTATGATTGCTCACCTGGGAATATGCCAGTTTCTTTTCTGTTTCTTCTCCTCCTCTTCTTTTTTTTTTTTATTGCAAAAGTTTTACAATTACATTTTCACCCCATTTCCCCCCCCAAGCCGCCCCTACCTCCCCAACCACCCTAACCCTCCCAAACCCCCCCTAGCCCTCCCCAAACCCCCCTAACCCACCCCTCCCCCCGGACTTCCTCTTCTTCTTCTTCTTCCTCCTCCTTTAGCTAATGCAGAGCACTTTGTGGTGATAGAATTCCCTATATTTTCATTTATGTAGATCATTGCATTATTAGTAGTTTTTGAAGTCTTATCATATAAGCCAAGGTTAACAACGCATTGCCTGCAGGTATTATAATGCACATAATCCTAATGATATTGTAGAAC
This sequence comes from Pituophis catenifer annectens, assembly GCF_029215685.1. NCBI lineage: Eukaryota > Metazoa > Chordata > Lepidosauria > Squamata > Colubridae > Pituophis > Pituophis catenifer. Next base: position 240,107,598 of record NW_027256882.1, read on the forward strand.
CACAAAATAAAAAAGTAAAATGGCAGAAATTTCACAAATATTTAATAATCTAACCTTTTTTGTGTGTGCAAAATTGTGGGTGAAAATGAAATTACATCATTAGATTTCAAGTAAAAAGAGCAAAATGTTTGCATGTCAGTCTTCTAAGGTTTGTGTTGTGTGGGTGTGTTTGTATATGTTCATATGTATGGGGAGAGAAAAAAGGAAAGATTGTGAGAGATGGCTAGTTTAGTGTAGTAATTAAAGATGCTAGCCTATGAGCTCTAGTCTTCCCTTAGGGAAACTAGCTGGTTGTCTTTGGGTCGATTACTTTTTCTTACACTTATGGAGAGAAAGACTTCAGCCTAGCAGCTTATGTTGGACCAATGTTGTATATTATGGTCTAGAACAGTGTTGGTGAACCTTTTTGGCACCGAGTGCCAAAATGGGAGCACGTGCATCTGTGCCAGAAACCAGAAGAGCAGCCACCCGGTGCGCATGCTGGGAATATCATCTTCTGGTTTCTGGCACGCGCATGTGCACCGGCCACCTGGTGTTCCAGTTTCTGGCATGCATGCACATGTGAAGACCAGTTGGCTGGTGCACATGTGCATGCCAGAAACCTGAAGAGTAGCTGCCTGGTGCGCTGCTCTTCCAGTTTCTGGTGCTCCCAGGTGCATGAAGACCAGCTGGCCAGAACCCAGAAGAGCAATAGGTCATGGCTCACATGCCCAAAGAGATGGCTCTGCATGCCACTTCCAGCACGCGTGCCATAGGTTCGTCATCATGGGTCTAGAATCTTTTAGGAAGAAGTTTTCATACAGTGACATTATTCAATCTCTCTCTCTCTCTCTCTCTCAATCTCTTTCTCTCTCTTTCTCTCTCAATCTCTCTCTCTCTTTCTCTCTCTCTCTCTCTCTCTCTCTCTCTCACACACACACACACACACACACACACACTCACACACACACTTTCTTTTCCTCTTTCTCTCTAATATTTTAGGATAACAGTACCCACCATATTTTGGGAACTGTTCAATTAAATGCAAGTGATTTATTTTCCTTTAGCTTTGGGGATAAGGTAGGCAATAACTGAAAATGCATTGCTTGAAAATAAACATAGACACTTATTTATACTGGGAAATGAAATATATAATATTTTTCTTAACATCCCTATGACATTTTATTTCATCCCTTTGAAATAAGGATGACAAATTATAGGCTTAGACTTGAAAATGACAGTAATATCTGCAGCAACTAATCCAACCAGATTTACTTCACAAGAATATCTCCAGCTTCTGTATTGAGAACTGACTCTGTAACCAATTAGTTGATTTGACCTTTCCCAGATTTTCTTATTGTCCTCGGTCATAAAAATAGACAGCTGTGGTCGTTGACGATAGGCATGTATTGTTGAGAGGAAAACTCTATGTCACAATAGATGAGGTTGACAGAGTAGAAAAAAAACCCTGTTCAATCTATTTAATAGCCTCTGCTCTCTCACGGATGGCAAAAGGTAGAAAATTGATGCACACATTGTTCATCTGGGCATGGATAAAATACAGACAACTATTTTGTGTCGCTTGATGGTTTTGTACTAACTTATGGATTCCCCAACCAAACCTTATCCAATCAAAGTCCCACTGGGCAACTTTGAGAGACACCAAGTTTGGAAAGACTGTCCTAATATAAAAAGTACGGGCAAAACAATGAATGAGACATGTCACAATATGCAGAAGTTTGTTTGGACGTTTTCCTACTCATTATTTCTGGGTCTTCCTGAGAGTAAAACAGAAATCTTATTTTCAGAGAGACTGCTACTTTCTAAATAAGAATGTGCGCTTGATAATTGATGGGTAGAATCAAATTGGATGTGGTAATTTTAATTCAGTTTGCAGTTTTATCTATAAGAAATAAAAGTTTACAGGAGACAGGGGAAATCATTTTGGGATTATATCTTGAGGGCAAGGCTTTCCCCCTCCTTCCCCATTTCTGCATCACAGGTTGGCATATTACTTGCTGTTTGCAAAAGGAAGAAAACTCCCACTGATACAAACTGAGACTTTTCTTACATTGTAATTACCAGATACTAGTGGTAGGACAATGGAGCTGCCCTTTTTTCACTTGCCATGATCCCAGTCCAATCCCACTCTTGCTAGCTATGGATTGAAAGCTCTGTTAAACAGAAATAAACTTCATGTCCACTCTGGACCATTTTCAACAGTTATCTTTCCTTCCCAGCTGTCACCTGGCAGCAACAATTCCATCAAATTACAGTGGTGGGGTGGAAACTGAGCCGGATGGCTATTTCATAGCTCTGCTTGGAGCTTTCACATTATCAGGTTAAAAGTTTGGGTTTTCAAAAAATTGTTTTCAGAACCTGACCTTCGTAAAGCTTTTCTGATGAGTTGAATCCAGGCATTAATTTTTGACGTTTGATGGTCACCACTTAAAAGGACATGATTCACTAAGTGCAGCAATGGCATAATCTTTATTTTTTAAAGAAATCAACTTTTTTTTTGTAAGCCTGACTTCATTTAGTATTATTCACAAGAAATATACATGAAGCAATGCAAAGTTGTTACAAAAGAGTTCATCTTTATGTAGACACCTAAAATTCTCTGTATTTGAAATATTTGGGAAAAAAGAAAGAATTTATCTTAAAACACTTAAATGATTAACTGTAAAATTTCCATGGTTCTCTACATGTGTCATGAAGAATTAGATCTGTCTTGTAATCTGTACACATTATTGTAACTGTCTCAAGATAACTCAAGTGGCGATAAGAAGCTTGGGAAAATGGCATTGGGTCTAAAAATAAATGTCATGGTACATTGTAATAATTGATTTTCATTCATCTCAATCATTTTTGCATAATTAGGCCAAAATTTTGTCAAAAGGCTGAAATCATTACTTCAAAATATTAAAATTCAAAAAGAAGATGAACAAGTCTGTTTTCATTATTTAAATACAATATTTTTAAATTGTTATGTTCAGCTTATTTATTTGCCAATAAAGGTTCTTTTCACCTGATAGTATCTTTATAATATTAGCAAGACTCAAGAACATGAACCAATTTTTTCAGAGGTCTAGATGACTTTCACTGTAGAACTGAAAGTATGCCACAGAATAGAACCTGAATGTGAAGTTCAGTAAATATGATGAAATTAAGGATACATATTTCAAATGAGAGCAAGTTTATAGTTCTTTTTATTGCCGATTAAAACCTGTAAATTACCAGATGTACCGTAATACTGCTTATTGTTGCTCTGCAAATCTATAATCATGAGTAATTTATATTCCATGCTTAAAATAGCATTTTCTAAGAGTTATTAGGATGTATTCAAATGTATTTCTACATTTTGCATAGACTGTTCTTATGTGTTCCCAGTTTGGACAATGACATCTTCAGGAGAGACCATTCGGAAGGTGCCTGTTGCTTCCAGAAGGTTCTTATTGAACATGTGTGTTAGAGACCTTACTTAATTCCCAAAGTATGGGGATTACTGTTGCACTTACCTCCACTATTTCTCCCAGTAGATCAGTTAAGGCATATTTCTTCATCCATAATTATTTTTATATTTGCATATTTTAAAGTGGATTTACTTGTTTTGATTTTATTTATTTATTTTTCAATTCTGTCTTTTAATGATTTGAGCCATGTTTACTGCCTTTGAATGGAAAAATAAGAATAGCATTAGATGAATAAAAATATTAAATATTCTCAGTGGTGAAATTCAATTTTTTTTTACTTCGGTTCTGTGGGTGTGGCTTGGTGGGCATGGCAGGGGAAGAATACTGCAAAATCTCCATTCCCAACTCACTCCAGGGGAAAGATACTGCAAAATCTCCATTCCTTCCCCACTCCTGGGGGAAGGATATTACAAAATCTCCATTCCCACCCCACTATGGGGCCAGCCAGAGGTAGTATTTGCCAGTTTTCTGAACTATTCAAAATTTCCACTACCGGTTCTCCAGAACCTGTCAGAACCTGCTGAATTTCATCCCTGAATATTCTTCACTTATTGTTCAAACAGAATCTCCTACGTAACTCCCTAAGCTGCACAAATAGAAAATGCAACTAAAATTCAACCAGTCAATTTTGGATGTCCCTTTTCTCTGAATTTGGAACATCTATTAGAAATACGTATATATAGTGATAGGTGGAATTAGCTTTATATATTTTCTTACTCTTTTTCTATTGCTTTTTAATTAATAACAAAAAAGTGCTTTAACAAAAAAATGAAATATGATAAAGAGGTAAACCAGTATAATAAATCATTTTAACAGTACTTACAATATTACATATCTATATAAATAAAAATGTAAATGTCCGTTTGTACATAACCGCACATCTCCAAAAGTTCTTCACCGATTGCTTTCAAATTTTGACACAACATTGCATTCGACTACAGGCATGTTTATACCTATGTTATACCTATATTATTTACATGTCACACCTGTGACAAGTAAAAACATGAAAAACATTGGAAAACATTGAAAGACATTGACAAACATTGAAAAACATTGAAAAACAGTGCCATCTGCTGGACGTAAAACCAACCCTGATTACGCTCAACAGATTTTTGCTCCTTATATTTAGACTCTCCATATTGCTTCCAAGAAACTGTGCATTTGGAAGGCAGAGAGGGCCATATCCTGCCACCAGGCTCGGCAGGTACACAGCCGGCTCCCCGCCGGGAAGCCCTCGCAGCCGGCGCTTCTAGGGCTGGGTGGGGCCCGCCCGACCCTGGTTGTGACCTCCTCCTCCCCCGGCCGCCCCGTGAAGTAGCGTCGCCTGCTGCTGCCCATCCCCCTCGCCAGCCGCTCTCGGTGCTCCCTCCAAAGAACACCTGCCAAAAAGGCTGCCTGGGTCCTCCAAGCAGGAACCCTCAGCCTGGCCCAAATCACACCTGGCCCAGCGCTACCACGGGCCCTGAGGTCAGAAAGACCAGCCGCTAACCGGCGCTATGTGAATCCTGTTGGTGAGGGGGAGATGGAGGCAGCTGGAGCCTCGGGGTCGCCTTTGACCAGTGCCACCTTTGATTCCCAGGTGGGTGCTCTGGCAGTTCACGGAGCCTACATGAAAATTTCGGCCTCTGGCAGAAAAGGGGTTCCAGGGTGGCTTCAAGGTGTGGAAACGGCCAGGAGGGAGCATGGCCGCCCTCCTTCGTTTCGCCTGGAAGAGCGGGTGATTTAATCATTCCCCTGCCCTTGGCAGGTGGGTAGGAGAACTGCGCAACAGGGGTCCAGTGGGGTGTGCATGGCTCCTGGCTTTGCCGTTTTCTTCCTTCGAGCGGGAAGCCCCAAACCAGCCTCGAACCCCCGCCACACCCCCTCCCTCCCTCCCTTCCCTTCCCTGCTATGCATCTCCCCGTCGAGCCCCCAGAGAACATCTGTGTAGAGAGGACGGAGTTTTTGCCGTGGTGCAGAAAGCTGCAAAGGCCTGGCCTGAAAAGGTAAGGGCGATGGCGAGGGATGCAGAAGAGGCCGGGCCAGAGACAGAGATAAACAGAGAGAGAGACATAGAGAAATACAGAGAGATGGGGGGGAGAGAGAAACACATAAAGAGATACAGAGAGAGAGGGTGGGAGAGAGAGAGACAGAGGGAGGGACAGAGAGACAGAGAGATACAGAGAGGGGGAGAGAGAGACACATAGAGAGATACAGAGGGGGAGAGAGAGAGACAGAGATACAGAGGGGGGAGAGAGAGAGAGACATAGAGAGATACAGAGGGGGGAGAGAGACACAGAGAGAGATACAGAGAGAGGGGGAGAGAGAGACATAGAGATACAGAGAGAGGGGGAGAGAGAGTGACACACAGAGAGATACAAAGAGAGAGGGGGAGACGGAGGATTTTGTGGTTCCCATTGGTTTTTAGCAACCGGTTCTCTGCTCTAATCACCAGCTGGCTAAGTGTGGCTCGGGGGCTGTCATGTGACTGATGAAAGTGAGTGACGTCGAGTTGGCCACGCCCACCAAATGTTCATGGAGAGTTTGGAACGTCAGCCTCACTCTTTTAGCCCAGCGGAAGCACCAGACTGGGCCACAGCAACATGTGGCCACGTACAGCTAGTTATTTAATAAAAAATATTATGCAAGTATGTATGTATTTATTTATTAAATTTATATGCCGTCTGCGTATATTTTTAACTTACTGTATTTTGTAAAAATTATTCCCACATTTCATTATATTTGTCCATACAAATTCTATGTCTACAGGGAATCTGCTCATAGTGGCAAGTACAATCAAGTCTTCACTGAATCCGTTCAGAGAAAGAAGCTATACTGTTCATTTATCATTCCATTGGGCTGCAATATCAGTCTTTTGGCCATAGTAAGGACACAGAATCCATTTTCATTATCTTGAGTAGTAGGTAAGTGGTTCATGGGAAAATTGAACCACTTTTGTCACTATTCTGCCCCAAAGCCTAGTAAGTATAGGACGTGTTTTAAAGAAGCATTATCCTTGTTACATTTCCAACAAAGTGCTCTTTTTGACAGTTCTTTTCTATTCAAACATAATGGAGTCCAATACATTCTAAATATTGGTTTTTGTTGTATAAGTTGTAATTTGAGGTCCATTGAAACTCTTGGTATAAAAGTTAAGATATATTTCCATTGTCTAGACCAGGAGTCAGCAACCTGCGGCTCTGGAGCTGCATGTGGCTCTTTCACTTCTCTGCTGTGGCTCCCTGTCACTCAAAATATGCATCGCAACTGCCAATGTGCAACACCCGCCAGCACATGATTTATTGAGCTTTTCAACCTCTGGTAGGCCAACCATGGATAAGTCCAAGAAAAGAAAAGTTTCAGAAGAAAACAGAACATTTTATTCAACTAGATATGCTAGTTTTGTGGCCGCTCAAGAAATAGTCAGTCATGGGAAGGGTTTTTGTGGCTCAAGATGTTTTCTTTTCTGTGGGAAATGGGTCCAAATGGCTCTTTGAGTGTTTAATGTTGCATACTCCTGGTCTAGACCAGGGCTGTCAAACTCCTGGCCCGTGGGCTGGATGCATCACATGCCGGCTACACCCACACCCCGTTTAGTGAAGGGGGGGGAAAGTCCTGATATGTCATGTGATGCCACCGTGACGATGTGAGTTTGACACCCCTGGTGTAGACAATACAGGGATCTCTAATTTTTTATTCTGTTCATTTCCATATCTCTCGATGTCTACAAACATCTATATAAACTAATACCCCGTTTCCCCCCAAATAAGACCTCCCCTGATAATAAGCCCAATCGGGCTTCTGAGAACATGGCAATAAGGCCAAGCACTTATTTCAGGGTTCAAAAAAATATAAGACAGGGTCTTATTTTCGGGAAACACGGTAGTATCATTTATTTTAGTTTTAAAAGCTTTAACAAGTTGTTCTACTATCTCAGGTGTCCTAGAAGCTGAAAATGCTACCATTAACTTGTGTTGTAGTTGTAAATATTGCCATTGGGTTGCTAGATAAAATTTATTTCTTAACATAGCATATGCCAAACATTCATCTTCTTCATTGATCAGTTGGCCCAAAGTCCATATCCCTTCTTCCATCCTATTTTTTCATATCACCATCTTTTCCCCAGTTTTTAAAGCTAGTCAACTTGATATGGAGAAAAAAAGTCAATTGTTTTTTATTAGACATTACATTCCATAACTTTTTAATCTGGCAGTTGTTTCCAGGGATGCTTGGTTTTAGTATATTAATATATTTTAATATATTTAATACTGCCCATCCAATCAAAGATGCTATATAAGTATATTCCAAAATTGACCAAATTAGAAAATTAACACCAATTGTTATTTTCCAGTATGTAATACTTAACAATAGGTAAGCATGATGATATAACTTTAGATTCAGAGAACCGAATTTTACCTCATTAATTTTATTTTCTGTAAAACACATTCTCAGAATCAAAGAACTATAAAGAAATTATTTCTAGATTTAAGATTTGTATTTTGAGAGGAATTCCAATTTATGTATCTGGAAAACATTTTCGGAAAATAAATTATTTAACTTTATAGATATTTTACGTTCTTTAATACTAGTCACTATTCCTGTGCAGAACTTTAGAAATGCAGCTGTGAGATAACATAGCACATAAAGTCAGCAATATGCGCTGGCTCATTAAATGAGCTGTTTGTATTTTTATGGGATCCAGCTGGCTCCTCACTACTACTCCTGTTCCTTGGCATTTTGCCCCCCTGCTCTCTTTATAGTACACACAGAGAGATTGGAGAGAAACTGTGTTTTGAAAGAAATTTCCTTTGCAGCAGTCTGCCTTTTTAATAAGTGTTTTACCTCATTATTTTGTAAAAGGTAGTTGAATACATTCAACCGACATGCCTTCGCAGCATTATTAAGCAATTCTTCGGGGTAGTGCTTCTGATGGACAGATAACCCATTTCCAAACATTGAAATATGTTCATACAGGTTTTGACTGCACTTTTCAGACAGGGCTTTTGAAACATGCATTTGTTACTGGTTTTCTTGGTAAAGATTTTAGGATGAATGCAAATTTGAAGAGAAACTGTCAAAGACCAGGAAAAAGGGGAAAAAAGTAAACTGGTTATTAGAATAGGCAGTAGAAATAGCCAAGAAGAAAAGAGAAGCCAAAGGCATGAAAAACAAAGATCTCTGGAAGGGGCTTAACAAAGAATTTCAGAAAGCTGTTGGAAGAAACAGGAATCAATATTAAAATGGCATCTGTAAAGATATCAAAGATGGAAGCTTACACAGAAAATCAAGGGCAATTCTTCTAAAAGATCTCTGAACTTGGAAGCTGCGACTTTGAATTGGTATGCAGTTGTCATGGCAGATAATACTCAATTCAAAGAAGGTCAAATAAAAATGGAAGTATACTGAAATTCTGTTTGGTAGAGATGTAAAAATCCAAGGATGCCTTAGAATATATATTCTAATCAAAGAAGTGAGACATGGCTGCAAATTTTCTCCTTATTTATTCAACTTATATAGTGAATATGTACTGAAGGTTAAATATTATAACCCTATGCAAGATGGAAATTCTGACTATCTGGTTTAAGTCCTCTGTACTGTATCATGCATACGTTCAGTGAAATTGCAACAAAGTCATTTGGAATTTTTAAAAATCTTCTGTGGAGAGGCCACTATGTATAGTATAACTGAAACTTTTTTTCAATGCCATTTAGAGGATTTAGTGATGGGCTACATGTAGAAGTTTAACTTGGTCCCAGATTTTTTAATGTTTATGGTTTTAATTCTTTTATTATTGATGTTGGTTTATTTGTTGCTTGGGAATTGCTCACAGTTCGATATAAGATGAGCAACTATATAAATGTTATAAAATAAACAAATTGTAATGATTGTGGTATTAAAACTAGCAAGTTACTCGATGGGTTCATCACCATTCTCCATCCTAACTCTATCAGGATTTAAATTTGCGTAGCATAAAACTTAATAGTGGGACAGTGCAACTGTCACAAATACATGTACAGTGGTTAGAATGCAGTATTGCAGGGCCACTGCCAGAAGTTCGATCCTCACCGGCTCAAGGTTGACTCAGCCTTCCTCCCTTCCGAGGTCTGTAAAATGAGGACCCAGTTTGTTGGGGGCAATATGCTAACATTTGTAAACCGTTCAGAGCTGTAAAATACTATGGAGCTATATATGTATCTAATAGTATATGAATACTATTGTTAATGAATCTGGCTTCCCCAATTAACTTTGCTTATGGGAGCCTGTAGGGAAGGTTATAAATAGTGATCACATGATCCCAGGACAGTGCAACTATCACAAATAAATGCCAGTTGTTAAGCACCTGGATTTTGATCATGTGACCATGGGGATGTTGCAAAGGTTGTAAGTGTGAAAACCGGCCTTAAGTCATTTATAACTTCAAACTGTCACTAAACAAATGGTTGAGGACTACCTGTACATTTGAAACTCCTTTATACATTTTTGACAATTTCTCAACCGTTAAACACCAACAAAAATCATCTTATAAACATTTTATTTCAAATTGTAATTCAGTGCAAATTTCCAACCATTAGTCCACATGTGAAATGAAAACAACAGCTTATGGTATTGTATTCCATTCTCTGAAAAGTGTATATTGTAGCTTTTCAATGTTTGAGTAAAATATATAAAAGTATAATTGAGAATTTGTAAAATAAACTTCTAAAATAAGCGACCAATATGATCCCTAATGCAGTTTTTTTTTTTTTTTTTTTTTGAAGACTTGCTTTTCTTATTATTTTAGTATTGTCTGTCATCACCCATGGCTTTTTCATGATTACTTTAAGGCACTAATACTGTGTTTTCCATTAGCGACCTCAGGCCATAATACATCTATAAAATCAACTCCATGCTTCATAAATGATCTTGGATTATTTATATCTGCGGCATTCCAAAATGTCATGCACCAAAAACTTTTATAATCTTGGCCATTCTTCTTGATGCCGTAAATTATATAGAAAGATGTAGAAAGCCAGGCTCTACTCTGCTCAGGGTTTTGGAATCACAAGTACTAATGCATGCTTGCTTATTATTGCTTTTTTGTTATCTACATGCAATAAGTAACGTATGGTAAGATTTCTGAAAAGATCTAGGCCAAACAAAGCTTATTTACTGTTTTGGAGGTTAACATGCATGTAAACAGATGCTACGTCCAAAGAATACTGTGCTGGTCGAGAATTATTTGAGTTGCAAACCAGCACATATAAAGACAACAGATTGGGGCAGATTTGATTAATGAAATCGTCCATGTTAGCTTTATGCTAGATGTGTCGTGCATTGAGTAAACCTATTTGAACAGAATGAGCAACACTGAGATGCTAAAAGAACAGTTGCTTATAGCAAAACACTCTTAAGAGGATGCTTCTAATAGAAGAAAAAAAATCCTGCAATGCAGCCACAAGATGGTCTCAAATAGGTCCCTCCTCCTTATTTCCTCTCTTCCCTACATGCTTGGTATATTACCACAATGTGGGTGACATAGTTTGAAATATGGTATGCCGTCTGTTTAGGTTCCTTTTTTACTGTTAGCAATTGCTAGGTTATTCTATGTTTAATTGTCATTAAATATTGAGTAAAAATGATTATAGCTCACCACAGCTACTGGTTGATTTTTATCCAGTCAGTCTCTCAAAACCATTGACTTTTAGGGATAGCAGGAGGGCTGGGCAATTAAGAGTTATAAAAGAAAGTAAATGGAATTTCCCCCTTTCTACAGACATATCTATACTCACTGTTGCTTTGTTTAATTTATCAGGCTGCTAATCCTAAATCAGGGTGAGGATTGTGACAGAAATTGTTATTTTGTCATGTGTAATTATCCATAGAGAGCTGAAGACCCCATTTACAAAAGAGAAAAGGACAAACAATGGAGATTAAAAGAAATAAGAATGTAGTTACTTACTCACTTGATTTACATGCTACCTTTCCTTTTGACAAAAACATTCCAAGTGGCATAACATTTATTTTTGTTAACTTAATAACTAGATAGAAACTTGGAAGAATGGTATATTTAAAATATTTAATGTAAACATAATTTTCAAAGATACCAAAATATGATAAATATGATAATGACAAAAATGGTGTATAAATATGTGTGTGTGTGTGTGTGTATGTGTGTGTGTGTGTGTGTGTGTGTGTGTATGTATGTGTGTATGTATAAAATATATATCAAGGGAATATTATGTCATACTTTAAAAATCATCATAATAAAATATTTTTAAAAACTATGCCAAAACAAATCTAGAAGTATGGGCAGTGGTGGGATTCTGTCGGTTCTAGGGGGTTCGGCCGAACTGTTTGTTAAATTGCTGGCTCGCCCCGCCCCTTGCCCCGCCCCTCCGCACCACTATTTATTGCCAATAAATAGTGGTGGGCGAGGGGCGGGCGAGCCAGCAATTTAACAAACGGTTCGATGTTTTTTTGTAATTTTATTGGCCAGCGGAGCTTCAGCATAGGCTAATTAGCCCTTGATTAGATCGGCTCCCGACTCTCAGCTGATTTGCTCTTATCTGTTTTGCTCAGGGCTCTGCTGCTTGCTGGAGCAGATTTTTTTCCCCTTAGCTATGCTGAAAAACGAAACTGAAAGTACAGCAGGCTGTTGGCTTTGCTGTTGCTGCAACGTTGGAAAATTAGGCAGGCAGATTTCTTTTCTTTTTCCTCACCAAAAAAGGTAGGTGCAAACAATGGGAAATTTAGGGCAAAAGAGGAGAGTTCAAGATTTTAAAACACAAAAGAAAAAAAGCTCTATTTAACTAGGGAATTGTAATAATTGAGATACTATTAATTGTATATTGTGTTGAAAGCAGAAATGGTTGAGTTGTGGTTTGGAGGAATATATGGGGGAAATTATTTGGTTTATTATTATTGGTAAATATAATTAATTGATTTGTAAGAAATTGGATTGCGTGGAAATAATTGGAATATTCATGTTCATATTGATTAATATACAAAAAAGATAGTTATATAACTAATTGATTTATATTAAAATGTTGAATTTGTATTAAACAACTGTAATATTACATAATTAACCAATGTGAGGATGGATATAAAAATAGATGACAATGGGAAGGGGTATAATATAGAATAGAAGGGAAAAATTGAATTTGATTAAGATTAGAGATGAGGATGAAGGGTAATATTGGTTTTTTTAAAAAAATAGATGAGGAATAAATATGGCAAAAAGGAAATATAGAAATTGTAAATTTAATTGAAATGACTAAACACTGTTTAAATTTGTGAACTGGCCAAATACTCTGTTCAAAGAAAATACATTGTATGTTTGTATGTGTGTTTCTAATTATTGTTATTTATTCATATTTGTTCTCTTTTATTCTTTAAAGTTTAACAATTCATTCTTTATTTTAATATCTTCATATTTGTTTGAGGTTGGCTTTCTTCCCTTTCATCTTTTTTATTGTACAGCAATCTTTCTCCTCAAACCTACCACCTCTCTCTTTTCTTTTCTTTCCATTTTACTTTCTCTTCCTTCTCCTCTTCTTCTCCTCCCTACTTCCTCTTCCTTTCTCCTTCTCCTCCTCTCTTCCTCCCTCTCTTACCCTCACTCCTACTCTAATTTCCCTTCCCTTCCTTCATCCCTCTCTATTGCTGTATCCTTTTATGCATATGGACTATTCAGAGGGGTGCAAAAGTTATTTCTGACTGGTCCTCGCACTTTTGACCAGTCCTCGAACTTACGACTGTCCTCACATTTTACGTTTTTGCCCTATCTTGTCACCATGGTGAAGAGAAGCAGTTGTGAAATGAGTGACACGGTTGTTAAGAATGCTACAATAGGCATAAATGATGACCAGTCATAAGTGTGAAGACCGGTCAAAAGTGCGAGGACCTGTCAGAAATCACTTTTTTCAGCTCTCTGGGTAGTCCTTTTGTGCATATGGACTACTCAGAGGGCTGAAAAAGTTATTTTTGACTGGTCCTCGCACTTTTGACCAGTCCTCGAACTTACGACTGTCCTCACATTTTACGTTTTTGCCCTATCTTGTCACCATGGTGAAGAGAAGCAGTTGTGAAATGAGTGACACGGTTGTTAAGAATGCCGCAACAGGCATAAATGTGAGGATAGTCATAAGTGTGAGGACCGGTCAAAAGTGCGAGGACCAGTCAGAAATGACTTTTTTCAGCCCTCTGTAGTCCCTATGCTGATAGCCACGCCCACCGGTCACATGACCAGCTAGCCACACCCATCCAGTCACATGACCACCAAGCCACACCCCCAACTAAGCCACGCCCACAGAACCAGTTGTTAAAAAAATTGAATCCCACCACTGAGTATGGGGGAAAACTTTGCAGTCTAAAAATCTATGGATATTAGTTAAAAGTCATTAATATGATTAAAACCAGAGGTGGGCTGCTGTCAGTTTGCACCAATTTGGGTGAACCGGTAGTTAAAATTCTACACTGTTCGGTGAACCAGCAAATCCCACCACTGGCTGGTCCCACCCCTGCTCATTTTCCGGACCGTTTTCCAGCCACTTTGGGCTGTTTTTGTCTAAAACAGCCTGAAAATGGGTCGAAAAATGGGCCGAAAAACACCCCGAAAAACTGTCTGAAAACAACCCAAAAATGGCCTGAAAACAGCCTCAAAAACAGCCGAAAAACAGGCTGAAAAACAGGCAGGACCAGCCAGTGATGGCATTAGCCCCAACCAACTGAATCCTACCTCTGCCTTTGAGGCGAGTGGCCGGGAGGCGGGGCTGGGTGTGATGAGTGACATCACCCACTCAGTCACATGACCAACCAGCCACGCCTACCCAGCCAGAGAACCAGTTGTTAAGTTATTCACCATTGATTAAAACTATTGATGCTGATTAGAAAATCAAATATAGATATAGTTTATTGTATATATGCCAAGTTCAATTTAAAATATTAAGTCACAATTTCTTTTTATATCTAGAAAATATATTTTTAAAAAATACTTTTAAAGAGTATCTCTATTTTCTCTTTTTCTGAATAAGTGACTCTTCAGTATTTGTGTTCTGATTTTAAACAGAGAGTTTAAAAGTGTGACTTACAGAGAGACAGAGGGGAAATTTCATTTGAGAATGTAATTTAGGCTCAATTGCAGTTATTTTCTTCTAACAGGATGTTCTGGTTCCAGGGATATTAGAAGGACTAATCAAACATCCCAAGTTAGCCACAAACGCAAAGGCCAATTCTGGTGCAAGAGCAATTATTTACTGTTAAAAAGAGTCAGGCAGTAGATGGCAAGGAGTCAAAGATCAAATAAATTTGAATTTCCAAACATAGAATCACTAGATGCAAACATAATTTGTAGCTGCCTGCTCAGACAGCTCTATGTCGTTTATGCCCTGAATAGCCAAGCCCCAGTCAGACTAAGTCTGCATGTGAGAGCCAGTGCGGGGGTGTAATTAAGGAGTTTTGTTTCTTCAGATGTGTAAGTTCACTGCGTGACTAGGCCGGTCACTGTCCCCCAGTCCAACTTATCCTCACAGCATGGTTGTAGTGGGGAGGGAGAAAAGAATACTTGAACTGCCTCCATGTGCTCCTGAGAGAAAGGAAGGATATAAATCAAATTTTAAAAAAATCACAGCTGGGCTCCCATCACTCCCCATCACTGCCCTCACACAGTCCACCTTAGTCATTTTAATTCTAACTTAAATTCTGTTGAGGCGGTTGGAAGAGTTTCGGGTCCAAGTGGTATACCAAGGCTGGGTCTTCAAGAGAAGCTTTTCCTTTCTTATCTATTACTTCACTCTTTCTGTACATAAGGTAAAGGTAAAGGTTCCCCTCGCACATATGTGCTAGTCGTTCCTGACTCTAGGGGGAGGTGCTCATCTCCATTTCAAAGCCGAAGAGCCAGCACTGTCCGAAGAAGTCTCCATGGTCATGTGGCCGGCATGACTCAATGCCAAAGGCACACGGAACACTGTTACCTTCCCACCAAAGGTGGTCCCTATTTTTCTACTTGCATTTTTTTACGTGCTTTCAAACTGCTAGGTTGGCAGAAGCTGGGACAAGTAATGGGAGCTCACTCCGTTATGCAGCACTAGGGATTCGAACCAATGAACTGCCGACCTTTCTGATCAACAAGCTCAGCAGCTTAGCCACTGAGCCACCGTGTCCCCCTATACATGTATATGCATTTATGGTTAAATTAGAAGATGTGAGCTCTGATCTGGCTCTGAAGCATAACTCATGAAAAAGAAAAGCTACTCTTTCCTTCTTATATGTTCCTGAAGAAAACTACTCTATCCATATAGATGTGCCCAGCTACTATTAGTATCAAGAAAAAGAAGGGATTGTACTAAAACTGGTTCCTCTAGGTGTATGGACTGGAATCCTAAGACTTCCCATGAGTGAAAATGTCCTTTCTTTTGCAAAAGTTAATGTGACTAAGTAGAAATTTATGCAGATGTTCACAAAGATCCTTCAACCTCTTGGAACAGATTTTCAGAGGATACAAGGGGTTGCAGAGGAATGGGATTCAGTAAAACAAAACTCTCTTCCCCCCCTTTTCCCAGCTCTAATATCTATTCATGGAAATGTAGGATCTGAATTATGTTGAAGAAATACATGAAGTTACAGTGATAGAATATAAAGAAAGGAGGGAAATAAGAAATGAAATTGCTATTGTCATTGTTTATTATGAATGTGGAATGTGAAAACGTGACCAAATTATATTAGAACTACAGATGAAAATCCTGTGTTGTTACATTATTATTATTAGGTTGGCTTTTTCATCTCTAGACTTCTCCTGTCATATCTTGTTTTCTGGTTTCAGTTGCTTTGTCAGTGCTGTTGACTTCATAACCAATATTCATGTACAAGCCAGAAGCAAGAGATAATCTAAATCCTTGCCAAAGCAATTTTAAAATAGTGTTGGTTTCAACTGTTTTTACAATTTACTGAGCTTATCTGACATGTAGGCCAGATAAATTGATCACATACTGTATAACACATCTCTTACACTATGAAATATGGCTTTTAAAATATAAAAGCCAAGCAATAATCAAAATGTAAACACCTGGGCCTCCAAAGTCATATTTTTAAAGAAAAGCTTGGAGCTTTGACCAAGACTCTCACCCCTCCAAGAAAATATAATCCTTCAAAAACTGTAGATGAATTGCTTCAAGGTATGCTTTGAACAATATGGATGAGAAGCATGCTGAATACACAGTGATAGGTTATATCAAATATAGCATGGGGATGGTCAAGCAACCCTAATTAAAAGGCCTTTAAGAAGGGTTGATAAGGGGAATGGTCAGAATAGTGGGAGAGAGGCATTTGAATGGAGAAATTTATAATGTAAGTATATGCTTTTATAATGGGTATAGATCCTTAAAACAACAATATAGATGCTTAAAACAGTAGGATCTATCCTACTCAGTGAGCAGAAAAGGAAAGGAGCATAGCATAGGTCAGTACTGTAGAAGCAGAAAGAAATAAAAAGTCAACCTATTTGGGTTTGGATCAGAATATCAAACAGATTAAATTGCATTGTTATGAGATTTTATTCAATGGGATCAGGTTTTGGACTACAGCTTGGAAAAACAGAACTGAATATGGCACTTGGGCATTGCATAACTAGAGAGATCTTAGGCCAGTCATTTTCTTTCAGCTACCTGTAACCTCGCCTTTCTTCCAGAGTGCTTGTGAAAATAAAATTGAATAGCCTGCAACTCTGTTGTTTGCCATATGGAAGCAGGCAGACTAGCATGTGTAAAGATTTGAGTAAATAAATAAACAAAAAATGCAGTTCCCACAAATGATCCCTGCTGATCACCAGGAAAATCTTAGCATTTTATTTTTGTCTTAACATTTAAGAATCTGTTCTGGAAACAATCCTTTGAACTCTACTAACCACTCGAGTGCTTTGGGGTTACTTCCTCTTTTGATTAAACTTCCAGCTTATTTTATCATCCGGATGAAATTTGAGAAAATCAAAGTGACAGTTACCAGATAGGCTGCATGAAATTGACTCAAACTCTAAAACACTTCCATGATAGTTGTAATGTCAAATTGTCGAACCCCAGAGGCCACAGCTATATAACTCAGAACAAAGGAAAGAAAACTTAGATCATTTTTTATTGTCTTTAGGTCATGCCAACAAAAATAAATCCTACTTTTGAAATGACTAGAAGTTCCAGATTTGGAAGAAAGCAAGCTATTGGTGCACATTGTGTTTGGCTTGGTAAAATAAAATAAAAAAAGACTGAATTATTACATCAGCATGGGGAGAAAATCAAGATAGAATATTCATGATCTAACTTGATTGAAACATACATCAGGAAACCCATTCTTAACTGGGTTAACAGGATAAGTTGTGCTAGGCATGTTGCCACATTCAGCAATACCTATAAACCAAGTTTTAGATTTTTTGTTTCATTTTCCAAAAATAACTCTGTAATATTGCTTTCAAATCAAATTAGCAAAGTAAGTCTATATGACCAATGTATATCTTAAGAAACCTTTGGGGCACCTGACCTTCTGTCTGTTCTTTTTGAGATAAAAGAGAAAATCTTATTTTTTAAATTCAGGCCTCACAGTTTAATCCTTTGTGATTTAGTTATCTGTGCCTTACTTTTTGACTTAAATAAGCACTCAAGGCATACAATAATAGAGCAAAAGATAAATCACAATAATAAAATAATTCCAATTACACTTATCCTAGATTAGCAACTAATTTATTTAGCAGCCATTCACAATTGTTATGATGATGAAAAAGTCCTCAAATTTATTACCTTTGCAAATCTGTAAAGCAAACAAAAGCTGAGGATGATAAACATAGTCACAGTTTCACTTAATGACTGCTTCACTTAATGACTGAGTTGCTGGTCCCAATTGTGGTCGCTAAAGGACAGCTTCTTGCAAAATCAACCAGGCAATCACTCAGATAATCAGGTTCTAAACTCTTTATAATTCTTCATATAAACAACACTTAAATTATATTTGATGGGCATTTGGAAGCCTCTGCAGATCTTTCCATGCAGACATCATGTGATCCCCATACTTTTATTTAGCTAACAGTTTATATACTGTATTTGCAGTTTCTGGTCAATTTCAGAAATGTTCCATATAAAGCATATTATAGTAGTTAAGACTGATTGTAACCAAGGCAGATATATCTATGTCAAAATCTGACCAGATCAAGAAGGTCACAACTGGTATCATAGCCGGTTATACAAACACATTTCTTGCCATAGGTTCCACCTTGCAAATATGGGCAAAGGACACCGTCAAACTGAAAGTCTGCTCTTTGTGGGATAGTAAAAAATCATATAAAACAAGTTTCACCTTAATGGCTAAGTCCAATTAGTTGCTATCAACAGCATCTCTGCCTTGTCTTTCAGTGCCTTCTCTTTTATCCAGCATGTTGTTGAGATTAGACACATTCTGTTGTACTGATTGCCTCTTTGGAGTTAGATTATAAGGAATGATAGAACTGGTTGGCATCAACACACTGATGGAATCACCTATCCTGTTTCCCCCAAAATAACATCCCCTGATAATAAGCCCAATCGGGCTTTTGAGCGCATGGCAGTAAGACTAAGCGCTTATTTCAGGATTCAAAAAAATATAAGATAGGGTCTTTTTTGGGGGGGAAACATGGTATTCTAGTGATTTCAAGCAGTGTAAGGGACAAGGTCGAATGCAATGGAATTCCATCAGCCAAATATATAAGGTTGAACCCTGCACTATCTTGTAAACATGTTCCAAAAAGGATTCGAACCTTCTGAATGAAACACAACAGAAAGGACCAGAAACACTGCCAGATAGTACCCGTAATGCCTACACTCCCTCCCAATTTATTAAGCCACCCATCTATCTAAAAAAGCCCTGGATGGTGAAACGTTGCATTAAAAGAATTCAAAAACAAAGCAAGTTGAGGTCCAGTATACTATCCATAGTCATCAATCACATGCTCCCATTGCTAACTTCCCAGCCCTCGGCCCAGGGAAAAAGCCAAGTTTTCACAGCCTTCCAAAAAAACCCAATAGAGTTGGGGTCAGCCAGATTTGGTTGGGAAGGTTGTTACATAGGGCAGGTGCCATGCCAGAAAAGTCACACTTTCTATAGCCCAGTAGGTGTCACTGTTTTACCAAGGGTATACAGAACATGTCCAGATCTAGTGGAACAGATACCCCACTTTAATTATCACCTCTGATTATATTGCAGTCTGAAAGGAATCAGCCCAACCCACAGCCGATCCTTGATTCTCTGCTACAGCTAGATTGCAGCCTCTCATCCTATCTTTTCTTGTCCATTAGGACACTAATATTTCTTCCCTGAAGTGATTATCATTTCCCTCATCTTCCTGAAACTCTTCTGACACCAAGCCAGAATTAGTAGAACTATACTGAAATAACTCTTCTGTTGTTAGAACCCCAGTTTTCTCCTGATGCTCTGACACTAAGACAAATAAGATGATCCACTTAAATTATGACCCTAAGATATTACCCTTCAGGATTTCTTTTGTGTCCAAGTAAGATACGGTAGCATCACTGCAGAAAAACTTCAGATGGCCAGAACTTCTAAAGTTCTGATCCTGCAATTAGAGTTTATTGGAGAGTTGCCATTTTCCCAACTTCTCTCCAAGTGGTTCAACTTCCAAAATTCTCTCAAAATGGTCCTTCAACTATGCCCAAAGTAGGTTTGTCACAAGATAATCTTGAACATGGCTTTTATCTTAAATTGGATCAGTTTCTTAGGGACTCTCTTATAGACCTGTGCTTAACAAAGATTTGAAACCCTGACTGTTCATGAGAAAATATGACAAGAACAGAACGTATGGCTGATGAATACACTGGATTTTCATTTGAGCTACACACACAGGTGTCAAACTGCTGCCCCACAGGCCGGTTGAGTCACACGCAGGCCACGCCCACCCCAGCTCCGCGAAGGAGAAAAATGTTGCAATACGTCATGTAACGGCAACGTGACACCACGAGTTTGACACCCGTGAACTACAGGATGAGAAATCTCCTTTCTGAGCCTATTAACTGGATCATCCATGTTGAACAAACCTTACCAATTATTTATCTATTGAATTTCCTCTGAGAAAAAGGGATGTTTTAATTTTTTTTAAATGCCTGTTGAAGAGTCTTTACTGCTTTCTACTTGTAACTTTTATACAGAAGAATAATGAGATATTTTGTGAATTATTTGCTTTTCTACTCTTTTGCATACTGATAGTCATTTTAGATTAATTTTTTTTTAAATTTAATTTATATGCCGCCCTTCTCCGGAGACTCAGGGCGGCTTACAGTGTGTTAAGCAATAGCCTTCATACTTTTGTATATTTTATACAAAGTCAGCTTATTGCCCCCACAAACTGGGTCCTCATTTAACCTACCTTAGAAAGGATGGAAGGCTGAGTCAACCTTGAGCCTTGGAGAGATTCGAACCAGCAGTAAATTACAATTCAAAGTCTACAGAGATAAGACAATTTATCATTACCGAGACATATCAGGAGATTTTGGGCAATCACAGTGGATTAGGCAAAATACCATCTTAACGGAGACTTATTCTGTGCACAAGTATGCACTTCAGAGCATGACATTTGGGTCATGCAGCTGAATATACTTCATATAAGTCAGCTGGCTCAGCAGCTAGATTGCAGGAGAGACATTAAAGGCAAGAGAGAAAACGGATATCTTTA
Organism: Pituophis catenifer annectens; assembly: GCF_029215685.1. Lineage (NCBI taxonomy): Eukaryota > Metazoa > Chordata > Lepidosauria > Squamata > Colubridae > Pituophis > Pituophis catenifer. The sequence continues at coordinate 240,128,706 of NW_027256882.1, forward strand.
ATTAAGCAAGTTAATTCTTTATTAATTTGTCTTCTTAAAAATACAAAATACCCAATGTAAACATGTACATGAGATGAATAGCCATTCATCATTGTTTTAAAATCATATTAAAATTCAACCACCACCATCCATACACACTCACACTGTTCCAACTAATCTAGACAAATCTAGATTTGCTTTCTAAAGAGAACAGCCTGTTAACTGAGTTGGGCAGTTAACTGGATCACCCATGTTGAACAAACATTACCAATTATTTATCTATTGAATTTCCTCTGGGTAAAAAGGATGGGTGAGAGCTACCTGTTTTCCCCAAAATAAAACATCCCCTGATAATAAGCCCAATTGGGCTTTTGAGCGCATGGCAATAAGACCAAGCGCTTATTTCACGGTTCAAAAAAATAATTGGGGAAACACGGGTAGTTCTTGAACTGATAAGAAGTCTATGAACTGTTTCCAAAACAACAAAAGAGAAAAGCCTCTTCCCCTTTATACAGAAAGTGAATAAGAAAAAAAAAACAAACACCCATATCTTACTAACTTAGACTTTCAAAGTAGGGAACTGGGGTTCGGTTTAACCCCCTTGATAAATCTTACTAATCAGAGTTCTGAGATATTTCTTCTTGGAATTAACTACTTCCAGTCAAAGCTGCTACCAGAAACCTGATAGAGGGATAGAAACTGAATAAATCTTTTTTATCTTCTAGTTAAATATCATTCAAGTTTAGGGTCATTGAGAAAGTTGATGGAGCTGCTAACCAATTTTGATTTACTGTATTCCCTAGGAAAAGCAAGAGCCATCATCTCTTAAGAGGCTGTCTTAAGTCTGACTTCAGTTGCAAAGGGAAAGGAAAGAATCAAGATATAATAATACAGTAAGGCAAAACATTAATTTCTACATATATTGAAACTCAGGATTTTGAAGCCAATAATGTAATAGAGTCAATTTGATGTAGTGGTTAAGATATTAGGCTAAAAACTGGGAGACCCTTCAATTCTAGTCTTGTTTTGGGGCTATCCCTTTTCTTCAGCTATAAGAATCAAGCAATAACAAACCATGTTTTCCTAATGAAAAACTTGCAAACAAGACTTCATGTTTGCATAATAACACTTTCTGATACAGCTGCTAAATTGACTTGGCAACAGTTTATTTCACTGGATACAGAGAAGACTTTAAAAATGGTTTAGTTTAAATTTCTAAATCATGTCTTAGCTAAATATGGGTTTCCTCTTATGTGTATAAATTGGATCAAAATGTATTCCAACCATTCTTTGGGAATTATTTTATAACATTAATTATAAATGTGATTATTATAAATGTAATAATGAGTATTTTTACAAATGAACTATTTTTACCCATTAATATGCTTTGAAGAACATATTATGAATGTCCTTTATATTCCTATCATGTTTAATTTGATTTTGGAGCTCTTAATGTATTTTATCACAGTTGATAACATTTTGGGGTATAAAGATGACAGAGTGGAGTAGGAATTATTATTGTATGCTGATAATGCTTTATATATTATCAATAATTACCTGTGTTTTTTAACATAGTTTATGGATATAAAACAACAGTTTGATATCAGATTGTTTTTAAACATATTATAAGGGGCTGTGAGAATAACCTTGAGGAACAGGAAGAAGAGCTACAACCAAAACAATGGCCAGATAAGAGAAATCTGAGTCCAAAGCTGGAATGTAATTTGTGAAAGTATCTCAGCCATGACTCTCCCTAATTCTCTTGCCTGTAAAAGGCAGGGAGGGGAAAAGTGCATTTAGTCTTCTAAGACTCTGTTACTAGGGGTGAGTTGGCCTAATGGTTAAGATGCTGGGTTTGTCAACTGAAAGGTTGGCAGTTCAAGATCCAAGTATCATGTGACAGGATGAGCTCCCATTCCTGCCCTAGGTCCTGCCAACCTAGCAGTTCAAAAGCATGCAAATGCAAGTAGATAAGTAGGTACCACTTCAGTGGAAAGGTAGCAACATTTTTTGCACCTTGACATATAGTCATGGCAGCCATATGACCATGGAAGCATCTTTGGACAATTCTGGTTTCCTTGGCTAGGAAACAGAGATGAGCACTGCCCCCTAAAGTCAAACACAACTGGACAGGGGAAACCTTTATCTTTACTCTTATAATAAAAGTAGCATTAGCATTCATATAACTTCGGTTTCTTGGTCTGGTTTATCTTAAAGGACTGATACGTATGTAGAGGGAATAAAATGAAGTATTGATGACATAACTGAGAAGTAGAAAGATATTTTTCTTGACAGTAATGACTAGATGATTCATTATAGTATATTGATTGGAGTGAGTTGGTTTGGAACAAAGAGGAAGAGGTGTGAGAAATACCCCCCAAAAGTAGATGGATGCCTTGAGAAGGTTGAAAAGAACAAACTGAGGACTGCATGAGGAAGATCATCTGATTGGCAGTGAGCCAGTGGTAGTTTGTGTTGTCAGTGCAGAAAGCTTGGGGATATTGGAGGCGGATACTGACTGCAGAGGAGCTTCTGGGGATTGTGCTGAAACCTATTCTTGTAGTGCATTGTCTTGGCAGGAGATCTTTTACAACATAAACAAAGTCTGAACTCGAATGGAAGACGTCTCAATGACCTGGACTGCTGCAAGTGCAGCCCGGAACAAGGACAAAGACTTGTAAAACAGCAGTTAGAAAACAAGATATACCCATTGCATAGTTATTTAGAAACAGATATTTAGGCAGAAACAGAAGAGTATCAGGAGTTCTGCCTTGAATATAATAAACCAGATAAAGAGGGGTTTGAGACAGAAGATAGAAGATAGAATAATAGGGTTGGAAGGGATGTTAGAGGACTTCTAGTCCAACTCCCTGCCCATGACAGGAAATCGTATACCATTCCAGACACATGGCTGTTCAGTCTCTGAGAATCTTCAATGATGGAGTACCCACAACTTCCAGAGGCAAGCTGTTCCATTGATTAATAGTTCTTGCTGTTGGGAAATTTTTCCTTAATTCTAATTTGGATCCCTTTTTAATGATCTTCCACCTGTTACTTCTTGTCTTGCCCTCAGGTGCTTTGGAGAATAAATTGAGAACTGTCTTCTCTGTGACAGCCCCTGAAGTACTGGAAGCCTGCTATCATATCACTCCTAGTCCTTCTCTTTTTTTAGATTAGACATACCTAGTTCCTTCAGTTGTTCATCTTATGGTTTAGCCTCTAGACCTGTTATCATCTTTGTTGTTCTTCTCTGCATGCTTTATGGATCTAGACGTCTTTTTTGTATCTTGGTGACCAGAATTGGACACAGTATTCTAAATTTGGTCTCACCAGTGCAGTATAAAATGGTACTATCACTTCATGTGATCTTGAAACTATCCCGCTATTGATGTAACCGTCTGCCTTTGTGTAGGACCTTACTTTTGTCACACTCAATTGCACTTAATGGGTTTTCCTTGGGTTTTCAAAGGGCATATTGGGAATTTTATAAAGTTTTGTTTCTTTAGAGATAAAATGTCAGAACTGTTGTAAAGAGTTTACAAAATTAAAACTATCCAAAATTTATCTGGATGCCAGTTGCACAAGTCTGATTCAGGTGACAGAGGTCTAATCTTATGAGGTTATCTGAGATTGGTTTGAACTTGTGGATCCTGAGGAAGTGGACAGGATTTTCTGTGTTGTTATTTCAGCCAGCTTTGAATTGGACCTTTGCTTTATCTGGCTAGTGAAAACTGCCAGGAGTTATAGAAGGCTGAGCTTGGTAGCGGTGAATACATCCTTGAAGTAGGGACATTTATTTCGTTCATCAGAACAGGTGGCAATGTGTCATTTTCTCAAGAAGCTGTTGCTCCACCCAATGTATTCTGAATGACTATCTTCCTATTTTTTACAAACTCTGTGTTTTTGGATTAGATTAAGGAAACAAGAAATACAGAGATTTGAATCTGGACAATCTTGGAAACTATGGGGAAAATATGTGAAATTTCCTATATTTACCTATCAAATTTCTGCACTACCCATTTAAGTAATTAAATGACTCTGGATTGTTTCCAATAAAAACATACAGTAGTATAAAAAACAAAGATAAAAACAGAATTAAAAACAAAATTATGTTAAAAAGATGCTAAGGAAACACACTCAAGCCATAATCCACCCCCCCCCCCAGTTGGAATAATTTGTCATTTTTGAAATAAATTGCCATTGGCTCACTAACCACTTAGGCTTACTCTTTTTCCATTCCTTTCCCAGCCTTCCCACAATCTCGGATTTTGTAGAAGGAGTGGCAGAACCTGGAGGAGGAGTCTAAAGAGGAATTGGCTTAGACTAGAGTCTCTAGGCACAAATTGACTCACTTGAATTCCACCGATTCTTATCTAATGTCAGGATAGTGTTAAGTATTTGTTGAGTAGATTCTTATGCGTAGGCATAATTAGGGAAAATCACGCATGGTCCACAATCCACAATTGTGGATGGAATTTATTATTCAAATCCTGATCAGCCAGGAAGAGGGCCTAAATATGACATAAAAACTACAATGATCATTTGTTAGATAACCATTGTCAGGACCAGGATAGAGGTAGTATGGACTTCCTAGTCCTACTGATTCTTTCAATGGCCTTTGATCACATCAACCATAATAGTCTTCTGGACCAGTTGTAAGAGTTGTGAATGAGGAACATTGTTATGTAGTGGCTCTCCTCTTTCTTCAGTGGCTGTTCCAGTTTATGAAGATGGGGCAGGGAGAGGAGAATTAAACCCTTGGACTTTCTGCTATGGAATGTCACAGCTCTAGCCCCCTTCAGCTCTGCTGTTCAACATTTACATGAACCTACTGAGGTCATCTGTTGGCATGGGATGAGGATAGGATGATCTTAACCTGATACCTAGGGGTTGTTAAGAATAAATAAGAAAAACAGGCTCAGACAAAGAATGGTAGAGTAATTATGGATTCGAAGGCCAATTGCATATGAAGATAGTACAATTGTATGAGATCATAGTTTTCCAAATGGAGTTTACAGTGCTTGCAATCTGGATATCTGTCTGAATTCCTTGAATAGCAGGTGAAGACCATGATCATGAGGGCCTTTGCACAGTTACTTCTGACAGTCGTTCATGGTCAGTCAAGCCTTGTGATTTTGTAACTGGATTACTACAGGTGTTCTATATGGACTGTCCTTAAGATCATTTAAAAACTTCAGCTGATGCAGTACTTGGGAGTCAGTATAATAATGGGCCTATGACACCCACTGCTTTGTGACCTGCACTGGCTGTCAGCTTGCTATAGGGTACAAAATGCTAGTCATCCCATTTAAAGCTCTACATCAGAGGTGTCAGACTCGTGATGTCATGGCGGTGTCAATTGACTATCGGGACTTTTTTCCCCTTCACTAAATCAGGCGTGGGCGTGGCCAGCACATGACGTATCTGGCCTGCGGGCCGCAAGTTTGACACCCTGCTCTACATGGTTCAAGGCCTAAATTCTTACCAGCCAGCTCTGGATTAATTCTGCCTCTCTCCAGTAAGAACTGGGAAAGATTTGCTATATATCCCTTCACCATAATCAGGCCTTCTCAATTATGACTGTGCTTCTGTAAGACAATGGGCCCCATAAGACCAGGGCTACTCCAATACCTGGGCCACCCCATCCTTGTTTGATTTCCAAAGAAGTTTGAAGATATTTGGGGCAATGAAGACATTTCATAATTGGTGACCCTTCATTTGTGCATTATGTGAATTAACTTGTCTCATAGGGAAGCAGATATTTTCTTAATTAGAATCAATCTAATATACTTCCAACAGGATTGAAGGTTTCTTTTGAGATATGTGAAGATTGAAGCTTTTCGTATTGCTTGAATTCTTTTAAATACCTTAGATAATTATCCCAAGGAATATTTCCCTGTTTAAAGAGATATTTCAAAAAGTTTATCTGAGAATAATATTGATTTTAATACATAGTTAAATGCCTGTGGGGAAGAATAAATTATTAATATGGATGTTACTCCAACATTGTTGCAAATTCTTAGATAGATTCCTATGTTAATATCAGCCAGCACTTTCAACATATTGATAAGATAGTGAGAACAGGTTTTTTTTAATAGAATAGATAGACTCAAGAGTTATCTTTATCAAAATAACTTCCTTATAAAGAATATTTTAATTTTGCAGATTTTCCCTGTTATTATTGGATTAATATTTGAGCTTTGCTTCTTTGTGGAATGAAAAATCATTTTGTTCATGACCTGTAGAAGCACATTTATAAATACTGCTGGATTATAATAGACTACCATAATTCTCCCCCCACCCCTCAGGGCACACTTAGAAGAATCAGGAGCATATCTGTTGTAAAAGCATGTTGTTACATAAAGTAGATTTTGGAAGAAATCGCAAATGAGTGGGTCATCTTGCCCTATCGTAGCAAAGCCAAAACTCATGCCTTGGAATTAGACTTTCTCCAAATCTTGTGATTTCCCCTGATTAAATGTAGGCAAAGACATTGTAAAAAGTAGTTGCGCTATGGCCTCACTTTAAGGAATTAACTCAATTGGGTAATTGAATTCAGCTTGCCTGAAGTTCTGTAGTTCTTCTTGATGGTTTAAACATGGTATCCCTGCTTCCTAATATGCTCTGGGATAGTTGCTAAACAACCTCGGTGTTTCATCTAAAGCTGTTATTGTATTAGGTGAGGGTGGGAGTAATCTTCCCATTGTTACTTTGCTCTATCTAATATATCCAGCTGCTTTGAGGGCGCTGTTGTTTTTCAAACTTGAGCTTTATAAAGTAACATCTCATAGTAAATAATGTGCCTGACTCCTTGTGCTGCAGATTGTGGGAGTGTGAAATGTTGTGTGTCAGCAGGAAAAGAAAAACATAACCAAGGGTGGCAAAGAGGAATTTGGCCAGCTTGAGCTTCTTATGACTAATAAAGTCTGGAGGAAACACAGCTTGAATCCAGGGCTCAACTCTCAATTTGAAGGGAGGCACAGAAAATACGCTGCAACAAATAGTACTTCTATCCCCTAACATGATTTGCAAGCAACTTATTTAAAAATTGTTGTTGTTTTGGAAGGGAGACTTGCATAGAGCATATCCATGATAATCAGTTCAGTTGCTGATAAACTTAAAATAAATTTCCTAAGCAAATAAACACATTTAATTAATTTAAATCCAATGATAAGAATCTATTAAGGCAATTAGAATCAAAGAAGGTCTCAATCCTGTTACTTTCCTTTTTTGCTTATTTCTCTTTTTCTCAAAAAAAAAAAAAAAACCACAACCAAAAAACAACCCTCTTCTGAATATAGAAAGTCAGACAATGATGATAAAGATGTCCTACAATTAGAATCAGGGAGCTAGTTGATAAAATTCTCTTGATCTTTACACATTTTGAAGCTTTTAAATATAATGCCAGTTTCCTTGTGGCAAACTGGAATTTCCCTCTACTACTTAAGAAAATGATATGGAAACAGACTAGTGATAATAGGAAAGAAGCCTTGGTGGGGATTTGATTCCATTGACAGATAATAGCATTGCACTTTTATCCCTTACATCATGGGTGTCAAACTTGCTGCATCACGTTGCCATCATGTAACGTATTGCGACTTTCCCCCCTTTGCAGAACTGAGGTGGGCGTGGCCTGCGGATGACGCATCTGGCCCGTGAGCCACCAGTTTGATACCCCTGTGTCATTTTTACTAATGTAAAGTCTACGCTCCTTCCCTTTTCTTCTTTTCTTTTCCTTGCCCCATCAAGACAAGAAATGACTTTCTTCTATGTTAGCAATGAACAATTTGGTTTTGCTGATCATACTGATGCTTAATCAGTGTTTGGTAGTAATGGGTGGTGGTACTTCTTTTGTGAAAGTTACATTAATTTTCTGAGGCTGTAATGATCTTTTTCTTTTCTTGGTCAGCCATACTATCAAGCCGTTTCTTTAATGGATGTTGCACATCTAACCCTTAACAGCTGGAAGAAAAATGGTTTTGCTAATAGCCAATGCAAGATTAGGCTTTGCATTCAAAGTAGATCTGAAAAATTAAGCAGTGGAAGAAAGCATTAGACTCTTTAATAGCACCATGCTTATCATAAACAGCTGTATATTTTTAGATCAAATTAAAGCATAAATTCAACTATGTTTAGGTAATTTTTTTAAAATCAACATTTAAAACCAGAAATTCATCCCCATTGTCTGTCTCTAAAGTTATTACCAAGCTTATCATAAACAGCTGTGTATTTTTAGATCAGATTAAAGCATAAATTCAACTATGTTTAGGTAATTTTTTTTAAATCAACATTTAAAACCAGAAATCCATCCTCATTCTCTGTCTCTAAAGTTATTACCAAGCTTATCATAAACAGCTGTATATTTTTAGATCAGATTAAAGCATAAATTCAACTATGTTTAGGTAATATTTTTTTAAAATCAACATTTAAAACCAGAAATTCATCCCCATTCTCTGTCTCTAAAGTTATTACTTACTGTTCCATTTGGGAACACACAATGAATGTTTAATAAAAAGAGCCATGTTTGCAGGAAAAATAAGACTTTTTTTATGTTACCTTGAAGTTCAGCTATTTAGAATATACTAGACGACTGGTGACGCATTGGGTCATCCTTTCAGTGATATCTTCTTCTCTCTAAAGAGAAACCCAGTGATCATAGGTGGATTGCTCTTCTTTTGGTTTTAACATTTTTTAAAGAAGAAAGAGAAAGCAAGACAAATATGGATGTTTTTCATTTAACAAATAACACTTTTCATGACACCATTTGTGGTTGATCTGCCATTCTTTAGAATGGCTTAAAGCATTGTGCAACTGATCATGTTGGAATGTCAGTTTCTGCAGATGCTGCATGGTTCTGCAGCATCTTCATGGTTTGTCTTCCTGCTTTATGTATGATGAGAGCAAAGCATGTGGTCGGAACTGTGGCCAGTCAAAAGGGAGATTTTTCACTTTCTGATAAATTAAATCTGCAATTTTTGGACTTAACGATGTCTTTTTTTCAACTCTCTATTATTTATCTTTGCTACAATGAGATTTTTGTGGAGTCTTTTCCCTGATCATCCATGTTCCATGGCGAAGCTTTGGAAGATACAAGTTCCTCAAAAGAGTGATGGGCGATTCTAAATTCCAGGTTATGTGGTGGTAAGCCAGAGTTCAGTTGAATTAAGGAATTCTGATAGAAAATGAGTTGTGTCATTTCCCCCACTGATAGCATTGAAGGGACAATATTTTTTTCATCATTCCAGGGAAGCCTCTAATGCAATGGAATTGACTTTTCTCATAATTTCATTGAGGGAAACCCAGATAGACTTCTTTGAAAACAGGCAGGATTTCAAATACTAGGTAGATGAAATCTATACATTCTTTCATAGTTCTTGCTGGCAGAATCTTATCTACAAATAATTCTATTTGATCATTTTGATTTTTCTGAATGTTGCCTTCTCCAGCACCCAATAAGAACCCATAATATTTTTCTTCTCCCTCACTCAAGCTCATGTTTCTATTTAACAGAAACCTGACAAAGTTTCTACAGAAGTATGATTTTTTTAAATTCATGACTTCTCATCACATCAGCATCATTTTATCTTTCTTAGAAATGTCAGAATTAGTTTCTTTGCCTACCTTGATGAAAATATTATGATTGGAATTTTTTCACAAATATAATACAATAAATTTGCTATGTGAAAAATTAAATTATCACTCTGACAACACAGAAAAATGGAAGATTCAGTTATGACAATACCTACAATTACTTGTCCTTAAATTTATCCATTTTGGAAAACAATTTGTGTGCTAACTATTAACACGAAAAAGAGTTAGTTTGGTCTAACTATTAAGGCACCAGTCTAGAAATTGGGAGACTGTGAGTTCTACTCCCATGTTAGGCATAAAAGCCGGCTTAGTGACTTTGGACCAATCACTCTCTTCCAAGCCAACCCACTTCACAGGATAGAAGGAGCATTATGAATGTTTGCTGCCTTGACCTATTTATAAAAATAATAATGGTGAGATTAAAAAAAAACTCTAGCATCATAGTTGCAAGAGTCAAGAAATAAAAAGCAGCACTGTGCAACAGTCAACTCTGACAATGCCTTTGTCAGACCTAGAACCCATCTTTCTACCTTTGTGCCTTCACAAATAGGCCTGCCACAAGCCTATTGTGGGAAGTTGGGAGAGGGGATAATATAGAGTGAAGAAGATATGTAACCAAAATAAAATTCTTTATAGAAAGTCAAGGCCAAAGTGCCCTGCAGCTGTGCTGAGAAGAAGAGGAGGATATCTTCTGTTCCAAATGGTATATGATTGGATGTGTGGTGGACATGTGGGTGAGGGGCAAGGTCTTGAACTTTCTTTTGGTTATGGCAAACCTGGAAGCTCTCAGATTCAGGTTTTCCCAGATGTGCCAATATGACATCTCTTATAAAAGTTAACTTTGAGGAATTTCAAGCCTCGGAGTTTGATTTCTTTGGAGGTGTTACATGGAACCCTGACAGCCCTGTTACAATTTCTAAAGATTTCAAAAAGGTGCTGTGCAGATCAGGGAAGGTATGCCAAGGTCAAGAGAGTGCACGGGGTGCACAAGAGGTGTTGCACGGGTCAAGGGAGACACACAGGGGGCAGTACAGGTCAGAGAAAACATGGGAAGTGGCACAAATCAGGACAGTACACAGTTGGTGGTATGGGCTGGGAAGCGTCTGTGAAAGTTCCTTTTTCCCTTCCCAGCAGACAGATAAATGGTTGCTGTTGGGCAAAAGAGGGAGCGAGGGATTGCAAGATTGGCTGGGAAATTGTCATGGAAAATTGAAAATAAAGATCATATGACTACAGTAGCAGCTTGGCAGCACAGCAGCCACCAGCAGTACTGAAGGAGCCACAATTTCCCCATGGGTGTCACGTGTCCTGAATTTTGAATGCATTCTGTAAATTAGTTTGTTTGAGGTTCAAAAACTGTTGTCCTATGATGCACCATTTTGCCCAGTTAAAGGTCATGAGAACAAAAGTTTTAGTAGTATATAGATGATCTCAATAATTGCAGTGCTACAACCATTCAGCGCAAAGGTTCAGCACTTACCAATTGCAGAAAATAATAATCAGATAAAAAGCCTGCTATCTTTTACTGATGTACTGAAGTTGCTTATTCAATATTTTCTGTACTTCAGGAAAAAGCCAAATATGTTGGTTTCCAAAAACACATCTTTAATTCTATAATGAATGTGAAGGCAAATTTTGAAAGCAGGATGTGAATGGGTTTATCAGCCTGTTTGTTATATTTGTAATCTTCCCAATAATACTAGTAGTACCAACAGTTATTTTTACGGTAATGGAAATGGATTTTGCAGCCAACTTTGAAAGATCCTCCTAAAGCCTTCACTTAATCTGCCCTTTAGAGACAAATCCCTTCACTAAGATTTTGTCAAAACGTTACCTGAACTCATGACAATTCTGATTTTCTTCAGTTTCTCTTCAAAGCCTTCCAAATATTCTATACCTTTACATCTTTTCTTTGACATCCTGATGGTTGTCTCAGGTTTGTATTACCTTCTGTACTGTAGGTAAAGAATCTTTTGCACTGTTGAATTCCCTGCCTTGTCTTTCAATATGGAACTTTCTGCCTTGTATTGCAATATCCAGGCACAGCTTGACCATTAAATAGAATGAAGTGATTCTACCTTTTGTAGCGTGACAGAACTATAGGCAAAGAGAAACAGGAAGATGTTGGATAGTCTATACTACCTGTACACAAAATGACACTACTACCTCTCATCCTGCAGCCCTCTTCCTAATCATGAAGAAACCCTCCTTCCAATCTAGTCAGCATTTATAAATAAAATTGGATTGGGTGCCATTGTCTCAGTTAACAAAATGGTTGTGCTAATGCAAGTCACTTTCAAAATAGCTGATTCTCTATTTTCTAATCTGCCCCAATTGCATCCTTATGAGCTATGTAGAATAAGGGAAGATGGTAGATCAAAGGGCCCAGTGAATTTCATGACTGATTGAGAATTTGAATCTGAATCCCTTGACTTCTAGTCCAGCAGTCTGTTTATTATTAGTCATATTTCTATGCCGCCCACTCTCTGAGGACTCTGGGCGGCTTACACCAAAGACAGTATACTAAATAACATATTGCCCCCTAACAATCTGGGTCCTCATTTTACCCACCTCAGAAGGATGGAAGGCTGAGTCAACCTTGAGCCGGTGAGATTTGATCCGCTGATCTGCTGAACTAGCAGTCAGCTGAAGTAGCTGCAGTACTGCAGCTGCAGTACTAACCACTGCGCCACCTCGGCTCATTGTTGGCCAGTCTGTATGCTAATTTTTCCTGCTGTGCTTCCGCCATACTGTTTTACCAGATTTACTCAATAGAAAATGTATTTGGATTTCCAAGGAAATTTTTGCAGCATTGCTGGTAGCAATCAAGCATTCTGACCAGTAAGGTGGACTGGATGACCCTCTTAGCTTGCCTGGCTTGTATTATTGCATGTATTCCTTGAAAACCAGTTTGTATGTTGTATGCACATATGCCTAAAGTAGAAGATTGGGATAGAGGCCTGCTTGTTCCTTCATAAATAATGGATTAATTTTAAAAGGGTCAATGTAGTACATACTATAAATATTCCATTTAACTAAATTTAATAATTTAATAATGTACTGATTTAAAACATTCAGCCCCACGAATAATAGTTGTGTTCCTGGATTTTTGGCCTCAACTTCTGTTCTCTCCTACCCATCCACATCCTCCTATTTTTCAATGCTTCCTTCTGAGGTAGGAAAAAAAAAAAAAGCCTTGAAAAACTTATTTTGAGTTTGATGAGATAAAGGGGTAGTGGATAATTCCAACTGTTTAGAATTCATTTGCTGTTATGCTTCCAAACACAGTTCCAATCTATAGACTGTCAAAATGAAAATGAATAGCTTGATTGCCTGGTTAAATAACTTGGGGATTAGAGGTTTAAAGAGCTCTAATTTAGAGAGTGTTGAGCACGTAACTGGTTTCTGAAATACCTTTGGAACATGAAAAGAGAGAAACACTGTGTTTTCAAAGCATTTATATGGGGAAGGCAAATTTTATATCTTAACATTCAGGTACAATAACAGGTTTTTAAAAATATTTCATTAGCAGTACAAAGAGAATGAAAATGTGTTTATATTACAAACAACATCATTAATGGCTCTTTCCTTGATCATGGTTAAGTAACAAACTTAAACCCAAATTGCCAAAGTGACTGTTTTAGGAATACCACATAGTTATAGCTCTATTGCGTTATACATGCAACTTGTTTTGACTTAAGGGGATGATTTTTCAAAAAAAATTGGAAGTTCCTTTTTACTGTTTTCAGAATGAAGAACTATTGCTGTAATAAATGCTAACTTCCTATATGTCAGCTTGTTTCCTAGTATCTGATGATGATAAATGTGAAAGGAAGGAAGCATTGTTTCAGCATCAACCACCAAACCATTTCATTATTCGTATTCTTTAGTGTTTTGTTTATTGAAAAAAAAAATGATTGCAGCATATCAACCTGACTCTTTATTCAGCCAGAAGAGTAAACCTTTTTTTTTTATCTATGAAAAACATTACTATGAGCTGGGAGAGTATAATTGAAATCCTCATTAACAGAATCTTTCTTCCATCACTTACACAGTAAAATATACTCAAGACTATACTCGATATAATCTAATCTGTCTTGCTAAAATACTCCTACTGAATGCTTCTTTTTTCAGCCCAACTCTGGCAAAATGGAAAGGAAAATGCTTTGGATATTCCCTTCCCTGTATAAGAAATCTAGCCCTGAAACACAAAGTAGCTACAGTATGTTACAGTCTTGCAAATAGAATTTAATAAGGGGTTATGACAGGAAACAGGACTACCATTATCACTAAACAGTATGCTCACGTTACATCATACTTTATAACTACAAGCTAAATTCTGCTTCCAATTACCAGTGCAATTCCAAGAAGTGCCTTATACAATAAAGTGGATAATCAGAATAGAGTAGAACTGGAAGGGACCTTGGAAGTAATCTAGTCCAGTCCCTGCTCCAGCAGGAGACTTATTTGGGGAAATAAAAGCTGAGAAATGAAGGCAAATATACGTATCTCAGGATAAGGTTGCAAGATCCAATCTAGATCGATCACAGGAACCAGATATTTTGTCTTCCGAACTTTCGGATTCATGCTGGAGCCCATTCTCACGGAACTTCTCTGTAGCCTAAAGCGAAGTTCCCTGAAGATGGGCTCTAGCACAAGTCCGAAAGCTCCGAAAACAAAATCTCTGGTCTCGGTGACCGACCAAGATTGGCTCCTACATAAAAATGGAAAACTTGATCAGGCTCTTCAGTTTATTAGATAATTGAGGGGAGAACCCTATTGTATGATACCAAAAAGGAAGGTATTTATCACATAAGTTTAAAAATATGTGAATAAACTGTTGTCCCTGGCAGCAGCTGATCCTCTATTTACCTAAGCAATTATTTTAGTTCCAACCATTAAAATCTAGAATTAGCACTGGTAAAGTGTTCTTGGAAATTCCATGATCAAGAAAACTGAATGTTAAAAGTCATATGGAGTAGGCTTGGAATGTTTTAAGAAGTGGCAATTGGAGACTTCACTCTATGGAAGCAGAAATTCAGCTTTGAAGAAGCAGGCTAGGAAGAGTATTGACACCTTTGAACTTTGCTTTTGGAGAAGACTCCAGAAAATACAGTGCCATGGACAGCCAAGAAAACAAACTGATGGATCATCAAACAAATCAACCTAAAGTTTCCATTCAAGACCCATAGCTAGGCTCAAATTATCATACGTTGGTCACATTATGAAAAGACCTAGCTCTCTAGAGAAGGTTCTAATGCTGGGAAGAAAGAGAAGAAGAGGATGGCCAACAGCAAGGCAGATGGATTCATTTACAGTAGTGTTGGATACAATGTTGGAAGACCTAGATCATCATGGACAAAAGCTATGTGGTCATCAGGAGTCAAAAATTATGAAACATACACTATCAATTGGCAACATTGAGGGAGGGAAGAACAGAGTAGAAAGGAATATTTACCCATAGCAGACATTCAGAATAAAAATTTGCTGGTGTTAGCTCTTTTTTAAAATGTAATTACCTCTCCCTTTATTCAGTACTAAAAATAGGTTATTTTTAAAGATAATTCCTCACCCCTGGGGGTTGTTCCAATTTTAGACTACAGTAAGGCTACAGTTCTCTTCAGAACTTCCATTCACATCATAATCAGAGTTGTTTTTGATGCTTTTTAGAACTATAAAAACCCCTAGTGGATTTCTCTATATTCACTTTTTTCCAATATTTTCTGCCTTTCATATTTGAGCTGTGGAACTTTTTCTAATTTAAAATATAGGCCTGTATTTATACATGAACATTTGAAATGACACACAGCTCCTGTCTGTCTTGTGCAGGCTGCCTGTTGAATTTCCACATCTGTCACTTTTAATTTTTCTCTCTGGGTCTTTCTTTTGAAGCTGCTTTTATCACTTTAAGTAGTTGCTTCCTACTCATTCCTTGATTGGTCCTTAAGTCTGTCAGTTTCTGCTATGCACTAGAGTGGAGAGAAGAGCAGGTTTCCTTTCTGACATGAGCAATTACTGATTTAACTCTTATCTTTTTATTACAGTAATTTGATTGCTCCTAGATTTATGACCATAATGATACCTCTTTCTCTTTATCAGCATATGAAGGAATGTGTGTCTATGAGCAGAGTTTGGCAGCTTTACAACTAATTATATTCATCCAAGCTAGAATGATGATTCCTGTTAATGATGGGTCCTCACTTGCTTGTCCTGTAGTTATTGAAATAAGCAAGTGTATATAATATTTATGATATACAAGGCCTCATAATTTGTGTAATATTGAAGTAAGTATAAGTATATACTTACAAATATATATAGGATATGTGCAATATCTTCACCTTCTATGTTCAATGGAGACCTTGTACAGTATGTAGAACGTGTGCTAAATTCCAATGCAATTATAACAATGAAAAGGTCAATCAAGTCTTTTTAAGCTTAAAGGAGAATTAATATTACCAAGTGCGCAATTGGCGATATATTTTACAAATGTGAAATACCTACATATACTAGGACAAATATGTCTTGGTATATTTGAGAAAAAATCTTTGTCAAGGTTCTTTTGAGAGGAAAATATATGAATAAGTAAATACTGAAATGTAGAAGAATGTCAATATTGATATGGGGAATTTATTAGTGTGACAAGTGTGATTTAGCTTTGGAAGAACAGCCTATTAGCCATATAAATTAACGTGATCTTGTATCTAATAGCCTTGAATGCCACCAGTTCCTTGCCAAAGGACACAGAATGGCAGCTGAGCATGGCAAAGGCAATTAATTTAGAAAACTTATCAATGGTTTTAGATTAGCCATTTCTTATACAATTATTCTCATTTGTGAATGTTATGTAAATCCTGACACTATTGTCCTACATTTGTAAACCTTTAACATTTGCTTGCATTCCATCTACAACAAAGCCTATCTCAACAGTGCCTTTACATTTGTTAGCACTACACTCTGTACATCTGGAATAACCTATTAAATGTTTAAGGATAAGAGTCCCACACTCTTTGCTTGATACAGAAATATGCCAAATGTATTGCAAGGAAGCACTTATGTGTTCTAACTAAAGGATAAATCTATTGCATGCTTAAACCAATTGTTTCTAATTGCTAATTAACATAGATGATCACAATATATTTGTGAAAGTTATATATAAATGGATAAATACATGACATGATAAAATAGTGAAGGAAAGGATATCATTTCTATGCTTGAAGTAAATAGACAATTTTATAATGGACAGATATAACAGAATAACAGACTGTCCAATGTCTTCTTAAAAACACCAGTGCTGGAGCACCCACAATTTCTGGAGGCAAGCTGTTCCACTGATTAATTGTTCTCTCTGGCAGGAAATTTCTCTTTAGTTCTGGGTTGGAACTTGGATCTCTCCTTGATAAATTTCTATCCATTATTTTTTGTCCTGCCCTCAGATGCTTAGAGAATACATTAAGTCTCTATTTTCTGAGATAGCCCCTCAAATATTGCAAGACTGCTATCATATAACCGCTAGTCCTTCTCTTTATTAGGTAATCATACCTAGTTCTTGCAACTGTTCATCTTATGTTTTAGCCTCCAGCACCCTAATCATTTTTGTTGCTCTTCTCTCCACTCTTTCTAGTGTCTCAACATCTTTTTTGTATCTTGGTGACAAATATTGGACAACAATATTCCAAGTGTGGTCTTATCAAAGCAGTATAAAGCAATACTAACTCTTCATGTTAGCCTGTTTAAAAGTGTTTCATTTTCTCTATATAAATGACACTAATGGGATTAATTAATTAAATAGTCCATTCTATTTGTGGATTCTGTTCCATCAGTTTTTGAATACTACAATCATACTTTTCTTCCCTTTGAGAAAAAAAAGCACATACTCTGGGCAACCTGTAAGCATTAGAGAATTGAAAGTTGTACTAGAGAACTAAAACTATGCGAAGGACCTAAACAAGAATTTTGTAATATTTTTCTTCAGAGAAATTCTCAATGTAAGGCAGCCTGATGCAGTTATCATTGAGATGGCCTAATGAAGAGTTTGGATGAGCACCCATGAAATTACTGTGAAGTTCCATAACTCATCATGAAGGATATGCTTTAATTATGCTGTGTGGGGTTGAAAGGAGCTGAAACTCAAGACATTTGTAGGTTATGAATGAGATTACCTGCTTTATGCCCTCAGGACTGAGTTGGAAGATAAATCTACAGTATATTATAATCAGTAAGGTTTATCATGATTATGTTTTAATAATCAGGACTTACAGTTAAAATTGGAACACACTTTGAGTTCAATAGGTATCACAGAAAAATTAATATATTGAATGTGTACACTATTCATTTATCAAAATCCTTAGTAGCTGATATTGCCTTCATAAATCAATTGCTCTTTTTGGAATAAATACCTATGCTATTTCATCTGCTTCTGTAATCATTTTATAAAAATAAATTGTCATTTTAATGTTTGCATCCCCCCCCACATAAAGCTGAGTGGCACTGTCATACTATCAGGGCCGTCTTAACAGCATTATGGGCCCCGGGCAAAGCAGTGTACTGGGGCTCCTACAACAACTACTCACAGGAATAAAAATGTAAATGGTCGACAAAATTAAACATATATTTATTTTATTGGCACTTCCAACAAAATCGGTGTTGAAACTTTAAAAACATGCTGTGCAGCAACAACTAAACATGATAAACATTTGAACAATACACGAGGCTTGACAAACACAATAATACTCAGTAAACCATACAGTTCCTGTATTTATATGATACAAGGTGCATTGAAAGGTTAACATACACAGATTAGTATGGGGCCCCTATGCTCGTGGGGCCCATGGGCAGTGCCCATCAGGCCCCTGCATTAAGACTGCCCTGCATACTATATAGTTTTTTCTGTGGCTTTTCCTCCCTCTTATGAGTTAGGATTATAATTTTCAGAATTCCCAGATCAAAATTGTGTAAATAATTCATTGTAAGTCTGTTTATTTTTGATTTTACAATGTTTCAATTTCATACATTCTGTAAGAATCTTCTAAGATTCATATTATAATAAAAATGTTCAATATGGCACTTTCTGGATGAATCACCAATCAACAAAAAAAAATTGGTCACGGAAGTTTGTACAGTACCTTTCTTAAAGGAATTAACCAGTAATATTTATGTGTCTGTGGGCACTGATGAGTGAAGGAAAGTTCATCAGTTAAAGGAGGGATTTTATAAAACTTTGTTCTCATAAAAGTAATATCTAAAGAAAACCTAACATTATTGGAGAAGATAGAAGCACACAAAGATTTCCCAGATTCAGTCATTTGGATAATTTCAGAGAGAGAACAAACTGCCCAATGGTCTAATTGCTTATTTGATCTTTTTGCAGCTATACTGTACATTACAAATAAGTTTCACAAAATAATGTATGGCATGGAACTTCATATTGCATTATAGATCCTTGCTGTTCAAAAGCAGGACTTTATAAGATCCACATAATACACTTTCTGTAAATATCAGATACAAAAAAAAGGAACTGGACACACAATACGGTATTGAATAGGCTTGTGGGAACTATTCTACAGTTAGTTTTTAGTTATTTGAAATCAAGAGGGAAAAGAGTTTTGAAGGTTTTACTTTTTGATAAAAGACCATAGGTAGAGAAATCTTTGTTTGTTCCCAATATGTTCCTCTGTGTGAATTGCATATTTAGCTTTCTAAACCAAAGATACGTCCATACTGGGCTTCAGCTGAAACTTGTCTGTTCATTGGAGCAACAGTCATTGTCTGGTTCAACAATAGTACAAGTCAGTCCTATTCAAATTTATTTGGAGTCAAGCCTCATTTTCCTAGGCATACGTTTGCAGTGATATATTCTTATTAAATAAAATACATTTCTTTTCTCTGACATTGTAACATTGCCAATTCTCAAAGGAAGAAAAATAATGTTGTTGAAGCGAAGGATTTTATTTTTCATCATGAAATGTATAGTTATTCTAACCTTTTGGCCAAGCCAATTAGATGTTAGAGAGCCATTATGTTTCGAAACTGCCAGCCAGGCAAGGAGGAAAGATCAAATGGGGAATTAGCTTAGAGTCATTATGCAACCACAAGAAACCTAGGAGTAAAAGCCCTCCCTTCAAGTTTCATGAAATCTTATCTGTTTGTTTCCAAGAGAAGATAAGCATTTGGGGGAGATTCTTGTATTATAGATAGAATACAATAAAGTAATCAACTTCAACCTTTCATATGTGGATCTGGTTGCTTGAGTCTCATACATTAATATCTTTATCTGATTTGATTTTTATTTGTTTCTGGAAAAAAAGTTATGGCTTTCATAAAGATTGTGGAAAACCATGCTTTCTGACCTGAAGCCAATACAGAATTTAGTCCGCTTTCCTTTATTCAACAGTTCTCAGATGAGTGCACAGTAATATCACTGGTTAATTCTTTAAGAAAATTGGTGTACACATTTCCATGTATCTCCAAAGTTACTAGAAAGAGCCTGGGTTTGTACTCTGTAAAATTTCTCAGCTTCTTCACCCTTCCCTTTCCGTAGCTTTTCTCCCTCCTCGTGTCCAACTCATTAGGGAGTGTCCTGACACTTCTGGAAAGCAACCAATATTTGGTGGTTCAGAGTTCCAAAGGAATCCTGGGGCTGGGACACAGTGAAATCAATGGATTCCACTGGTTTTTATAATCTCTGATTGCCCCATCTTTCTTCTAAAACAGATTCTGGAAAAAACCTATTTCCTTAAGAGCATTTCCTTTTTAACTTTCACTTTTACAG
This sequence comes from Pituophis catenifer annectens, assembly GCF_029215685.1. Classification (NCBI taxonomy): domain Eukaryota; kingdom Metazoa; phylum Chordata; class Lepidosauria; order Squamata; family Colubridae; genus Pituophis; species Pituophis catenifer. Next base: position 240,149,044 of record NW_027256882.1, read on the forward strand.
AATAACGTTTAACTTTTCTGAATAGTGGGTGAAGGATAAAAATATAGCCTTAATGATAACATACACCCATAATAGCTCAGAATAACAGGAGCATTATCATGGATTTACTAAGATACTCAGGTTTTGATGAGCATGAAATGGTCTTCCTTAAAACATTAAGATGTATTTCTTTGGCTTTCTGACTCAACTGACATTGAATGGAATTATTTCACACTAGTTTCCATGTTTTGTAGTCTGACTTGTGGACAGCCTAGCACAAGAGGAAATATAGCAGATGTCTTTATGGGGATTCCATTGCAAATAGATGAAAAAAATACCAGAATTAGAAATATAATGAGGACAGGGTCATTTTGGGGTAATTTCTTCTGAATGATCCAAGATTGATTGAGTAGATGAACATTCTGGTTTTCATCAGTTCCTGGAACATTATAGAGCTCAGATGTTTGTGCTAAGTGAGACATTTAAGGATTTTTAGCCATTGTAGTCTTTTGTGCTTTATAATAGTTTACAGGTTGCTAAACTGAATTACTAAGACACGAAAAAAGAGACAATATGACATTACCATTTAATTTCATATACTGCATGAGTGGACTTCACCAGCAGGGAATAGCAACCCTTATCTTAATCTCTTGTAACTTCTCAGCTGTTGCTGTAATACTGGATTTGGTAAAGATAAAAAAGTTAGAAAAACAAATTTACACAAATGTTTGTTTAATTAAAAAGTGTTGATCTGAACATTCCTTTAAATCTCCTTTAAATCAAGCTTCCTGATGACTTCATGGACATAACTATGTAGTTCTTTTAACAAAAATAAAAATGGTATTGCTTTTTTCTAGGATTTTTAGTTTCTGTCCTTGCTTTTTTTTAAATTTCCCATTGTAGTCTACAATGCTGATGTCTTCTGGGGATCTGCCATGAAATACCAATCAGGTCCTTTCACCTAAGGTTGAGCTACGCTGTAAGGTTCCAATCATTGAGGCATTTATTTTGATAGAGAAACTCTAGCTAGCAAATAAAAAGGCCTTAGATTAATTGTGGACATGTAAGTGGTAACACAGTCTTAATCACCAAATGGTTTTTAATAACAATTAATCATTGCTTAGCATTTTCAAAAATGACACAGCATTCAATCAAATAACTTTTCCTTATGAGTCTGGTTTTGTTTTTTTTTAAAGTATTTTTCTATTGTTGGCTGATTGCCTCTTCACATTATTAGTAGGGCTTTTCCAGAAGTCGTGGCATATCTGGCTGTGTTCCTTCCTTGAATTAACCATTTGGCATTGCTTCAAAAAGTATGTCCAGAAGTGACCTGTTATTTTTTTAAACTCTTTGTTCCAATTTCTAATTAAGTGATTCTTGTCCCAGCAAGCCATGGTTCTATTAATTTTGACTGAATTCTTGTCTTACTGATAAATGCCTGAAGCTTTACTTACAAGAACTTATAGATGCCTCATTAACACATTTTCTTCCATTTTAAATTCTAGCATTAAGAGTCCCTTATACTGTTTTTACCTTTTGTTTTGTTTGTATATACTTTTTTTATTGTTCAGAGGTATACTTCTTATACCTATGTATATTGCTTGAGTATATTATTGAGTCTGTCATCTGCACCTCTATAACTGTCTGGTTTGGTTTTGCAACCCAACAAGACAGACACAGACTTCAGAGAATAATTAGACCTGCAGAAAAAAAAAATTGCTACCAATGTGCCTTCCATTGAGGACTTGTATACTGCATGAATCAAAAAGAGGGCTGTGAAAATATTTACAGACCCATCACATCCTGGACATAAACTGTTTCAACTCCTACTCTCAAAACGACGCCATAGAGCACTGCACACAAGAACAACTAGACCCAAGACAGTTTTTTCCAGAACGCCATCACTCTGCTAAACAAATAATTCCCTCAACACTGTCAAATGAGTTACTAAGTCTGCATTACTATTACTCTTCTCATTGTTCCTATCACCCATCTCCTCCCACTTATGACTATATGACTGTAACCTTGTTGCTGGTATCCTTAAGATTTATAGTGACTGTTTCCCTATGACTATCATTAAGTGTTGTACCTTATGATTCTTGACGAATGTATATTTTCTTTTATGTACTCCAAGAGCGTATGCACCAAGACAAATTTCTTGTGTGTCCAATCACACTTGGCCAATAAAGAATTCTATTCTATTCTTAAAAAAAAAAAAAAAAAAACTATTTCCAAGGTTACTCTTTTTGCCCCAGTCTAATTTGTGTTTCATATCCCCTGACAAATTTCTGAAATTAGAACATATCCTGAATTACTCAATGGATTGTTCTTATTATTCTGTAGCTTAGAAAGGGGAATTTTGCTATCATTTAAGCCACAAGTGTATTATGCCTCATACAGATCTACCTACATTCCATTGTTTAAGTATTTTAATCATCCACAGAAACCCTTTATCGTCTCCTTGTTTTCAGAGATGTAGAATGTGATGAAAGAAACGGGGCATTCTCCAGGAGACATTTAGTCAATTTTGTGGCTTAAATGAAGGCCTGTTCATTTGTTTTTGGTGCTTTCTCAAAGTGCAGCTGGCAAAAATATTTCCAGGGATGTTTCAGCAATATGTATGAGAGTATTAATGTTTAAAGGGTTAAACCTGTGCTTTAAATTTGGTCCTAGAGTCCAGATTAAAATGTTGCTGATCTTATTTTGGATTAGGTTAAGTTTTCAGTGGCTTTGCAATAATCCACTTGAGTGTTTCCAGGGACTGCATAACTATAGAAAGACAACTATTCAGATCAGGTCACATTTGATATGTTGGTATAATCTCAAAAAATGTGTTATGTTGATTCATGAGTCTATATTTGTTTCTGATTTTTTTTAAAAAAAAAAAAACTATTGTCAGATAAATTTGAGGGATTAAAAAGCAGAGTAGTAAATGCTTGTAAAGTTTATCAGTCAGCAACTTATACCCTGAACAAGAATTAAGAGTGTTAGGGTTAGACTTCTTACGCTTTAGTATTACCGGTAATTACTAGTTTCTAATATAAATTCATTTTCATGCCTAATCTTATAAGAAGATTTTAAATGATCTGATGTCTGCAGCATTTTGTTTCATTAAGTTTCTTGCAAACATCATAGAAAATAATTTGTATAATCCCCCAAAATAAGTTTTTACATATGACATAATTGACCTTTTGAAATAATTCCAATGGTAACTCATTATGCACAGGTGCACACATGCACAGGTGCCAGGTCCATTTTATTCTTGCAGCACTAAGGCTGCCATCCCAGTCTAGAAACTAGCTGCTCATCTCCAAATATTTTATTTATTTATTTATTTTGGAGAGAGAGAGAGAGAATGAAGTAATTGGCTCTTGGTAAGAATGTTGTAGTTGTGCCTTCTTCCTTTTCTGAAAGGAAACAAAATGAAGCCGAGTGAGACATAATATTAAGGGATACCTCTCTTGTTATAAATTGCACATTTACAGATTAATAGAGTTGGAAGGGATCATGTAGGTCATCTGGTCCAACGCCCCGCTCAAGCAGACCCTACACCATTTCTGATAGTTGGCAGTCTAAAGTTTGACAGAAATAGTTGTGCAATCTATTCCCCTTTTTTAAAAAAAATAAGCCGGTGGATGGTTAGGTTTATAAATACATCTAGTGCTGTTTTGCAGTCATGTTGTTGTCACTTAGTTTTCAAGGTCGGTGTGAAGGGGAGAGAAGGTTAGCTGAAAATGTGATGGCCATTGGAAGCAACAGTACAAAGACAACAAAGAAAGGCCACTAGCTTGGTCATAAGAAGTGGACCTGCAAAGAACTATATGCCTCATTCAGGATATTGTTGTGATTTATGGCTCTTGTGGAATTATGACTACAATAGAGCCATTCTCTCACCTTCTTGACCTTAGAACACTGAACAGAGATGGAATCTTCAGTTTAGTCTAAGTCTGACATTTATAGCAATACCAATACAATAATAAAAAAAAATGTCACTGTGGTATATATTCACAAATTATTCCAGCCAATTTCTGAGAATTAGAAAACACACACACACACATGTACTACTATGTTCCATTTTCTCTAAGATACCTTTTTTGTATAAATCATATATGCAACTACCCTTAATAAATGTAGTTTGCCTGTAATTCTCCACAAATATCCTGTTGGTATTGTATTTGCACAATATATATAATTTATTTCAGTTGTTGAAATAAATAAATTGGTAGAATCTTATATGTTAGCTCTGTGTAATGAAGGCGTACATACTGTCAGATCACACTATTTGACTTCCAGGGAAAAGTGATGGATTTCATATAAATTACAAGAGAATTTAAATGACTGAAGACTACTTAAAATACTCTGTAGAGAAAAATATTGTAGTCATAAAAGTAATGCATATCCATGAAAAGCTGTTTGATTGTCCAATGGGCGTTGGGCAAGGTATCTACCAGCTTTGAATATGAAAATCAGTTCTAATCATACACCTTCCATTTAACATGTGGAAGTTTGACAGTATTAAAATACAAGTGTTTCAGTGCACAGTGTGACAGAATCTAGCCATCTACTATTAAAGGAAAAAATAATTGGTCACCAACTAGTGAATGAGATATTACACATTGATTTTTCCTCCCAAGATTGTAAAAGGTTTGGGACATTGTGAAAAAGCCAGATGCCCCAAACTAGCTTGTAATAGCTCACCCATCTCTTTGTTCAAAACTCTTTGGTTTCTGCTTTCCTTAGTTATAGGTAGTGGAAAGAATGAAGACATGTGAGAGAAATATGAGATACTAAAGGCCTGAGAAGTTTTAATCCAGCACAGACTGTCCTACTGTCCCCATTTATTCATACCCATTTCCTGTATTAATATCCATGTTTATACTTATTCCTGTTATCTTGTACATATTCGATGAACTAACTAACTAAATAAATAAATTAAACAGATAGAAAACTGATATTGTCACGGACTAAGTCACATTGAACACATGTTTCTTCCCCTTCCCATAGAATAACAGGCATACATTTTTAAAAGATTTATCTTCAGATTTAAGGCAGCTATTTGAATAGCTGGTGTGATGGGATGCTGTAATGTTCTCTCTGGGTGGCCTTAGGCAAACGGCTAATTCCCCATCGCTACAGGATTACTGTGATTGTGTATATGAAATTCTTTGAAATGTGCCGTAAAAATACCACATAGCGATAGTAGAAGAGAATGTAATGCAATCTTTTATAACATGTAGTTTGCTTTTACGATGCAAATTAATAACTTACATTTAAGCCACGGAATAGAATTCTATAGTTTTCCATTGAAATTCCTAAGCCATTTACTTCAGAGTAAAGTGGTTGATGTCCATTAACTGCTCTGGGATGAATACTCGTGATTTCTTTTGTCCCCAGTGCTGTAATAGTAACTGTGATTGACAGAAGTATTTATGCCCATTGGCTGTCTTTTTCATGACAGTAGGAACATGCAGACACACATAATTGCAAACATGCTTTGCATTTCTCACATTAATACTTTGTTTGCTCACGACAGATGCTTTGCAAATCTGAGCAAGCTGAAAACCGGCACAGCAGTAGCACTGTTCCAAGTCCATGACATAGTAGGCATTTGGTTTCCCAAGTGCCACAGAGAAACAGAACAGTGTTGGCTAGCAGCAAACAATATGTATGAAAGATTTCAATTCACACATTTCAGTCTGGAGGGCATTCCATAAAAATAAAAAGGGAAAGTTCTTGGTAGTTCTCTCTTCTTGCTTAGCAAAACAAAGACAATTTATATCAACAGTTGCCATTGTTTTTTCTCTTTCCTGTTTGGCATAGAGAGAAGAATAAAAGTACTTAGTATTCCAGTGTATCAGTCTTAGATTTTCAAAGGACTTTCCATTTAGAAGTCTTGTTAACTTTACAGTAATAGCAAAGTAGACTTGTATTACACCATATTGCAGATGGATAAACTGAGAGATTGTGATGTACTGTCAGACAGTCTGATTTAGGGATACAGTATATTTACATGTTTTTTCCATTCAAAGTGAAAGGAAACTGTTGTGTATTCTTAGCAGTCATGGTGAGAAAGAACTCCAAGGGTAACAGACCTATGAGCTACATATCGGTGGAGCTGTGTGTAGTCAGTGGTCACAGTTCCAAGAATTTTAGAGAGAGATGTGTTGAGATTATGTGAATTTGTAGCACTACTGATCCTTCATTTTTGAAAAATAAAAAAAAGTTAAGGTATTTGTCCTGCAGTTTCTTTCAGATTTATATTTTAACTCAGAACATTGCCATATGTTGAAATATAGTATATTAGAACAGACATGTCAAACATGCAGCCTGCAGGCCGGATCCGGCTCACGATAGGTCCAGAGTTATTCTGCAGGGCCATCCCAGAGACTGTGAGAGACCGGCCCCTGCTGCCCTGGCCCACCCCAGCCACGCCCATCCAGTTGGCCCTGACAACCAGGCTACCCCCACCCCAGCCCCCCAAGGGCAAAAAAAATCCTGATACAGCCTAAAATGGGATCGAGTTTGACACCCTGTGTTAGAATGGATTTTGTATTGCAACAACTACAGAATTATTCAGCCAGTAGATTGCAGTATTTAGTTTGCATCTATAGTTTTAATCTATTATTGTTTTTATTCTGAGGAGAGTTTCCTGTGACAGTTGAAACCATTAAGCAGCAAGGCACATGGTGACTGTACACTGTAAACTTTATTTGATCTATATGGCTGTATAGTCATCCTCTGCTATCAATCTGTATGGCTATATAATAATCCTCTGCTACAATTCCTATATAATAAAACAGAATTTCTAACACCATATTATGCCATATATGTCAGGGCAATTGTTTATTGAGTTAAACTTTTGTTGTATTTGTGACAATTGTAAATTTCTTGGGTGTAGTGCATTAAACATTTCAAGAAAAATTATATTACCGTGTTTCCCTGAAAATAAGACCCTGTCTTATATTTTTTGAACCCCGAAATAAGCACTTGGCCTTATTTTTGGGGAGGTCTTATTATTTTGGGGCACATGGAGCAAGATGGGGCTCCTCTTGCTTTCTTACCTGATTTCCAGCTCTGTGTTTAAATATTTTTGGGAAGGGCTTATTTTTGGGGGGAGGCTTATTTTAGCACATGTGCTCAAAAGCCCGATTGGGCTTATTATCAGGGAATGTCTTATTTTTGGGGAAATAGGGTATAAAATAGTATATAGTTTAAGTCAGGGGCATTTGGAAAGCTGGCCATGTACTTCACTTCACCCAAATCATTAAGCCATGGAAGGATAGAAGAAAGAAGAAAGAAAGAAAGAAAGAAAGAAAGAAAGAAAGAAAGAAAGAAAGAAAGAAAGAAAGAAAGAAAGAAAGAAGCCTCTTTCAACCTTGACAATTGATTTATCTTGGATGGCTGTAGGCTTTTTGATGGTAAAAGCACTAGTATATTAATTGCTTCTGGTAGTTGCATTGCGTCTCTAGACAAGGAAGTAGCAAAAGCATAACTTTGGAATGTAGTTGCTGTTCAGTAGTTGCATCAAGGGTAATTATTTTGTTGCATTTATTCTAGTTATGTTGCTAATAGTTTTGGTTTGAATCCTGACATGCTTTCCATTTTCATTTGTGCATGGTTTCCTTTTCTTCCAACACAGCTGATTTATTTTTTAATTGGGGAGGAGCTGAGCCCACTACTATAAGAAGAAATAATATCCTTATTAATCTCTATTATGTGACCCTATTTATAGAGCATCATAGTAAAGATAATTGAGGTTTTTCAAAGTCATGGATGATTATACATATGGTAGAAGAAGCAGGAAAGCTCAACAGCCAGATTCAAGAATTATGAAGCAGTGCAGTGTAGCTTTTATTATAAATTTATAATATAAATACAGTTTCTTTATAAAAGGGGAGGGAATAAACATTGTGTTAATTATAGTAAATTTAGAAGAAGAAGAAATAAGAGGAGAAAATGGCTTTGAGATAATTTAAATTGTTCAAGGAGAAAATACTTAACATTAATTGTTGCTAATCCCATAGCCCCAATTCAACAGAAAATAAATAAATAAAATGAGTTGAAGCTCCAAAGAGGAAATGCTCATTTTAATGGCTTATGAACATGAAAGAGCTTTAATAGCAATTTGCCCAGCCACACTAATCAGTCTGGGGCTGTACTTGCATCTTATCAATTACCACAAAGAAAATAACAGGCTAATAAAGTTTTATTCATACTTTGCCAAAAAGAAGGCAGAGGAATGAAAGAGGGGAGGGCTAATAAAAATCAGATTATGGATTCTGTCCAAACCAATTATGGGAACCTAAGCTTTTGGGATGAAGATTAGAAATGAATGCCAGTTAGCAATCATAGTGTATAGATGAGCTATTTAAAGAACTCTTCAACTGGGTTGTCCTTCAGATAAAAATTTGATTTAACTAGAGATCTCTAAGTCAAATAAACACTCATGGTTGCTCATAAATTGTACAGTGTTTTTAAGTTTGGATAAAACCTTATTTTCCTTTGTCTAGTGAAAATTTGGAAACCCTCCAAATTTAGAGACCACATTGGAGGCAAAAATGGGAGGAATTACCCCTCCTTCCTAATCTGGAGATAGAAGTGGTTCTACTAGGGGAAATACTGCACAGGATTTTTACCCATTTCTTTTTCATATTTTTTTTAGCTGAGCTACGACTACCAAATATTATCAAGTAATTAACTTTACCCATTTCAATGAATTCTAAACACGACGACAGCAATGAACTTTGTATAGTTTAAGTGGTAGGAAAAATAGAACAGAAAATGTTTTTTTGTTAATATCCTAATGAATAGATATCAAATGATTGGTTTTTAGCATATTTTACTGAATAGCAAAAGAAAGTAGGGAAAAGCAATGGAGCATTATCAAAATAAGGTATTCTAAAAAGAAGGACCTACCACACAAAATGCTTTCTAAGTCTAATAAATGTTATGAATGTGATGTCTAGGAACATTATTTTTGCAAGTATACTTTTTTTTCTTGGAATGAAAAATTTTAGTTTAAGTTTAAGACTCTGAAATATGAAGGGAAGGCTGTTAACATAGGACTGTGGGGTAGAAATTAATATGCGTATATCATCCTTATCCAGTGTCCCACTTATTGTTCCTTGAGGATTTCTATCCATTATTTTCGTGTACTTATAAGTTCATTTTATTGTCTTTGTGCTCTGTTCTCACAAGTCCAAACTGCATAGCAGTACATGTAAGAAAAGTGTATGCTCTTAAGAATGCTCAGTACAGATAGTCCTCGGCTTACAACAGTTCATTTAGTGACCATTTGAGGTTGCAACGGTGCTGAAAAAAGTGGCATAACTGTTTTTCACAGTTATAATCGTTGCAGCATTCCCATGATCATGTGATTAAAATTCAGGCACTTAGCAACTGACTCATATGCAGGATACTGGGATCATGTGATCTCCTCTTGTCTTGGGACCTTCTGACAAGCAAAGTCAATAGGGAAGCCAGATTCACTTAACTGCAGTGTTTCATTGTGTGATTCACTTAACAACTGTAGCAAGAAAGGTTGTAAAATGGAGCAAAATTCACTTAACAACTGTCTCACTTAGCATCTGAACTTTTGGGTTCATATAAATCAAATTAAAATCAAATTAAAAAAATAAATCAAATTAAATATAAATCATATAAATCAAATTAAAATCAAATTTTAAAAAATTGTGGTTATTAGTCGAGATTATGCTTAAGGAAAAAAGAAATTAAAATGAAATTTATTACACACAAAATTGTGCATATAAAACATATAGACAGAAATACGCATTGTGTATTTTTAATTATTTATTAAATTTCTTTTCTCTTGCTCAGTAGTTAGAGCAGAAATAGAACACAGGTTAATTTAGTTCAGCAACCTCTGTCCTAGAATAGGTAACTGGATTCATTCTGGAAGTTTACAAGTCTGGACTAGAGGATGACAGTCCTTTGCCACCAGTGTCACTTCTCAGCTGGCATTGTAAGACATGTTGCCATTCAGGAGATAGTAAATGGTCATCAATCGTAGTTATTGATAGCCCGAGTTTCCATGAACTTGTCCAGTACCATCTAAAATCATCTGAATTGGCTGAATATAACTGAATATAACTTCCTCAGTTATATCTTTGCGCTATATAAAAAAAGACAAATTAATCCAAAATATTTCATTTAATGTCAATGGATGACCTGAGTTCCAACACATATGTAAGAGAAAAGCAACTTTCTCTCATTATCTGTGCCATGCATGATTTTATGTACTTCTGCAGATTGCTCATTATCTTCTTTTGTTCTCAGTTAATGAGCCCCAATTGCTGAAGGGGAGCTGTTCCATCCCCCATGATCATTTTCATTGAACTTCTTTGAATTTTTCTAGCTGTATCATACTTACATCAACTTCGGCACCTTTAAGATGTTGGATTTCAACTCAAGCTGGCTGAGGCATTCTGCAAGTTGAAATTCAGACATCTTAAAGGTGCCAAGGCTGAGAAACAGTAATCTAAGGTATGGGGATCAGAATTTCCTACAGTATTCCCTTGTATTGTATACTGTTGTATTACCTTAGATTTGCATATATGGACATTATTATAATCACTTCCATTTCAATTCCTTAATGATTTCAGAAATTGTGGTTATTTGTACATAGTACAGCTGCTATGTACTGTGTTAACATTTTTTAAAGGTGTCCACGGTGAAGCTACAGTCCTTTTCCTGGCCAGTCACTGCCAGCTCAAATCCCATTAATAGTGAGGTTTGAATGTGTTCTGCCAATGTGCATTGTACTTGTTTTTGTTTTTACAACTGTTTTTGCTATTTAAGCCTGTTCCCACAATTTGAAAAGATCCCATTGGAAATCTTAACAATTGCTTTTAATTTTACCTCCTTGAACAGTTTGGTATCATCAGCAAATATAGCCAATTTTCTTAGAAATTACAAAATTCTATTACGAAGAAAAGCCTTTAGTGGCCAGCGGAACATTTCCTTCCCTTCTTTTTCTCCTCTGGGACTTTCAGGCTGTCTAAAGAGCAACACACCTGGCTTGCGATGGTAAAAGAAAAAGGAAACAGCTGAGAGTACTAGAGTGTGCTGGTGACCTTGGTGGAAGAGTTGTGTTGCGTTGTGTGGGAAAGCAAAAAGGAGGAATTTGCAACTGAGGGAGAAGAACAGCTGTATCAGCTCAACAGGCAATTAATTGATTGTAAAAGGGGAGCAGGCTTGGACTTCACCAGTTCAACAGCAAAGAAGCTGAAAGGAGAAGCAGAGGCCAGCGGCAGCACTGAGAAGCTAAAGTCAGCCAACACTTTTGGTAAAGTTTCGTGTCCCTTCTCCCCCCCTCTGCCCCCCCCAGCACAATCTGAGAAATTGCCAATTCTTCAGCAGCAATTTAGGACAGTCGGTGACAGCAAAAGAAATGAACTTGCAAGTGGTTAAATGGTGACTAGAGACTTTGATATAAGTTCAAGCAATACAGACTGATTAGAAATAAGAAATGCACATATAAGTAAAGACCAAGATGTTAGTAGAACTAAAGTATAAAGCAGCGTAAGTGGTAAAATTGAATGCAAGTAACTTTGTTCTCTTTTATTATTAAAACTTTGAGGAGAGGGAAGAAGGTAAAGCTTCCACCACCACCACCAGGAAAAACAAAACCAATTTATTTGTTGCTGGTCTTTACCATTTTCCAAAAGAAGCCTCTCAGAAGCTAAAATGCTAGATTATCCACACAAGCTAAAAAATAGCAATCCCAGTTCTATTACCTGAAGACTCTACTTTGCATATCTCACTAATGTGAGAACACCCACCTATCTTCCAGAACACTGCACATAATACCCCAATCTTTTATTCTCACAACAGTAAGAAATATAGGAGCATGAGATAAAGGTCTGTCCCTAATCACCAGGCAACCTTTATAGCTAAGCAAAAACTTTAATGTATACACCCAACTCCGTAAAGTCTTTATGGCACTTACTGTAACTTTTATTAATCTTATAAGCAATTGATATCTCAGTATGCATAGAAAGACAAGTTTTCTTTTATGTGGATTTAAAGCAGAGGTGGGTTTCGGCAGGTTCTGACCAGTTCTGAAGAACCGGTAGTGGAAATTTTGAGTAGTTCAGAGAACCAGTAAATACTATCTCTGACTAGCCCCACCCCCATCTATTCTCTGCCTCCCAAATCCCAGCTGATAGGGAAGAAATGGGGATTTTGCAATAACCTTCCCCTGGATTGGGGTGGGAATGGAGATTTTACAGTATCCTTCCCCCAGAGTGCGGTGGGAATGGAGATTTTACAGAATCCTTCCCCTGCCACGCCCACCAAGCCACACCCACTAAGCCATGCCACACCCACAGAACCGATAGTAAAAAATTTTGAAACCCACCACTGATTTAAAGTAATGTGTTTCTTGAGGGAAACTGATGTGCCCAAATGATCTGTTTGGAAAAGTCGCAGGTAAAATATTGGATATGTAACCATGACTCTTTGAACAATGCTGCATAGTTATTATTGAAAAGTAATTTTTGGAAGGCTAGCAGTGCATATAAATGAAAATCAATAGAGATTTGGGAGGAAAATATGAACAACGCAAGGCTAGACAAGATGAAACATTAGCTGCGTCTGTGTAGCATTTAGGGAGGCAAAAAAGGCCCTCGTGGTTAATTTCACCAATGCAGAGATCATGTAACTTATCATGCAGCACTCTTCCAAAGAGGTAAAATCAGCCAAATGCCCAGATCCAAGACCGTTTCCTCCAGAGTTCAAGAGCTGCACAGTGAATTCCTTGTCACCTTCTTATTTGGCTTTTGTAACCATAATAATATGTAACAGCCAGACTAGTCTTTAATTCTAGCCTGGAAATGTGAAAGTCAAACTGAAGTCAGGTTTGAGAGGAAAAAATTGGCTATGGTAAATCAATGTGACATAGGATCAAATTAAGCCTTCCTTTTTTTAAAAGAAATGCACTGAAAATGAGGGATATTTCATCTGCATATGGATACAGTAGGTCACAGGCTCAATAAAGTTTCTTAAGGGCTTTTTTTTTTTTGCTTATTGGAAGAAATAGGAACATGTCCTCCAATTCCTTTCTCAGGTTCAGCTACTCAGCTGTTATATTACTTTGCAGCTTCTCCAGCAAAAACAGAGGCTTGCCAAGATTCATGATTCAGTAGAAGCTGCTGAGGTTAAGAGACAGCAGCTTACTTCAAGGTGGAATTGACTTGCTGTGAAATGCAAAGGAATCAGAGCTGTTTATCCAAACCTTACCACTTCCCATTGTAATAAATGGAGGAAGAATAAAGTTCCCCTGCCAAATAACATAAAAGTTATTGAGTAGCTCAATTGCAGCTCGACATATAGGCTGGATACCCACATTGTGCTGTGTCATAATGCAGAGGTATTTTTCATTTAGGCTTGGCACATTGTGCGAGTCAAGCTATTGAGTTTTGTTACACATGATTTATGGTTCAGTATGATGGGATCCTAATTAACTGATTTATTCAGTAAATCATAGTTAAGCAAACTATGCTAATAGCACATATTGGTATGTGCGTAACTATTTATTTCTTTTTACAATTGAATAAAAGATAACTGCTTTTCCAGAAGAAGCTTTTTATCATGCAATCAGTTGCCTCATTCATGAATTGTTACAGATTCTGGATTTCAAGGTTTTCTGTTTCTTATGTTTCCCTCTGCTTTTGCTCCTTTCATGGCTAATAGGAAATGGGTGTTTGCAAGAAAGCATATATATCTGTTTGATAGTGCTTTAGAAAACTCCACGCTTGGTCTCTTATGCATCCAAACCAACCCTTTCTGACGCTATATTCCTAAAGAGCTAGTGCCAATGGTTTCCAGTGCCTGTTTTTTGCCACTCATTTATTCAGGAGATTTAGGGACCCACATTTTTAATGACTGAGCTAGTCAGAAAGCATATTCTCTGTTTATCGTAAAATTCATCCATTAAACTATAGATGTAATGAAATGGTATGGTAGCAAATGGATTTCTTTTTCAGATCTTAAAAAGCCAATATGGCCTTTGGTAGAAGATAGCTTTAAAATAAAATTAAGATATATTGAAAAGTGTTGTGACTCATGAAGGTGGCAATGAAAGTTTTAATTACCCAGTGTGTAAATAAATTGAAAACCAGTATCACAAGCTTACCTCTTTATCTAAAATTCATCATTAATTTTTCATTCTGGGAGTCTGGGATTTTGTTTTTGTTTTTTTTTGTACTGTAGAGACAAGTTATGTATAGAGCAGTGATGGCGAACCTTTTTGCCATTGCGTGCCAAAAACGGGGGGAGTGCGGGGGGGTCGAGCGCACGCGTGCCCATACCCATAATTCAATGCGCCCCACTCCTCCATGCACACACACACACGCTTCCCCCTCCCATTTTTGGCACACGATGGCAAAAAGGTTACCGGTGGGCCTGGAAAGCCCATCCAGACGCTTTCTTGGAGCCTGGGGAGGGCGAAAACAGCCTCCCACACCATCCCTGGAGGCAGGAAGTGGCCTGTTTCCCAACTTCCGATGGGTTTGGGAGGCCCGAAAATCAGCTGGCTGGCGTGCCCATGCACACTGGAACTGAGCTAGAGCAACGCTTTTGTGCCCACAGATATGGCTCCATGTGCCACCTGTGGCACGCATGCCCTAGGTTCGCCATCACGGGTATAGAGGGTTTTTTTTAAAGGGACATGAAGCTTTGTGCAGTTCCTTTTAGACCCAGTTGAGCTTTAAATGTTTTTCTCTTCAAAAATCAGAGCATGGGTAACATGAAGCAGAACAACCAGGCTGAATTGCTTCTTTGTATTGGTGAAATCCAGCAAAGCTATATATTGTAAAACATTATTGTAATATGTACTCAGATTACAAATCCGATGCCTAGCAGTACTGGAAATGAAAGCATTACTGTTGCTTTTTTAATAGAATACTTAAAGACTGACTCTTGAACATCTTCAGAGATACTGTAGATTGATAGCATATTGATGCCATCAAGAATATGTAGCATCAATATGAAACTTATTAATAATACTAATAATTGGTATGTTCTTTTTAGTTTTGTTTTGAATGGACTGGGAAAAATACATCATAATAGGAAAAAATATGCCAATCCTTAAAAAATTATATCAGTCTCTAGTGGATTTCACTAGTGCACTACCTATAGCAAAAAAAAAAATATATATTACAAATGAACTTTTTTTTTTTTTAATTTTGATTTATATGCCGCCCTTCTCCGGAGACTCAGGGCAGCTTACAGTGCATTAAGCAATAGCCTTCATACTTTTGTATACTTTATACAAAGTCAGCTTATTGCCCCCACAAACTGGGTCCTCAATTTACCTACCTTAGAAAGGATGGAAGGCTGAGTCAACCTTGAGTCTGGCAAGATTCGAACTTACTTTAATTGCAGACAGCTGGTGTTAAATTACAGTGCCTTGTCTGCAGAGCTATCCAGGCTCTTCAGCAAGTAATAGGATTTACCTGACTTAGACTGCACTCAGATGCTAATTAGGGCCAGGCCTAGTTGGTAGTTGCGTGGGAGACCTCCACTAATACCAAACCTGTAGAGTAGACTGGGAAGTTTTAAAAACATCTGAGGAGAAGGTGATGGCAATCCACCAATCTGTATTATTGTGAAAAAAAAGTTCATGGACATTCCTGTGAAGTTACCAAGAGCTAAGCTTGGCTCAGGAGACTTGATTTACTTTCCTGTGTTTCTGACTTTCACATGCATGATTTAAATAAATGGTGGATAAGGGTAGCCTCGTTTGCCCTTTCCCTGAAAAAAAGGCAGTCCCATTTCCCAGAAGCTAGTATGGTACGGTAGTAGTCATTCTGGGAAAGCTAATTAAATTATCTCACTAGTTTCACTTCTAGCAGTCTACCATGATATAATGAGATTGCCCATTATAAACTACCTAAATTACAAATGTTCCCACTGGTTTAACAGATTCCTGATTGCTGAATAGTAGTATTAATTACTATCAATCACTGCCAAAGGAGTAAATCTCCAGGTGCTTTCTTTAAAAAAAAAAAAAAAAAAAGGATGAACAGTTGACAAAAAAATTATTCTGGAATAATTAAGTAACGCAGGTTTTTAAAATTTTATATCTAAAATTTAATTTTATAATATCTAATTTTATATCTAAAAATTTTATAGATATTTCAAGCAACTAAAATCCACAGTAACTGCAGAAATCTGTTAAAGCTAAGATACAAAGGCACCCTGGGGTACAAATGACTGGTTTGTCATGGGTCATATTGCTCTAAAATTATAGTCTTTATTTTGTCTTTGTGTATTCCAGAAACTGATGTTTGTTTTGGAAGCTGTGCTTGGCTTGTGGATATTGAATGTTAACTCACTATACTGATGGTGAACCTATGGCACGGGTGCCACATGTGGCACGCTGAGCCATATCTGTGGGCACCTAACTGTTGCCCTAGCTCAGCTCCAGCGCGCATGTGCGTACCAGCCAACTGATTTTTGGGCCTTCCGGGCCCATTGGAAGTCAGGAAACGGGCCATTTCCAGCCTCCGGAAGGCCTCTGGGGGTGAGGAAGGCTGTTTTCACTCTCCCCAGGCTCCAAGGAAGCCTCTGGAGTCTGGGGAGGGTGAAAAACGGGCCTACCAGGACCACCGTTAACCTTTTTGCCGTCACGTGCCAAAAGCGGAGGTAGCGCAGGGGGAGTCGCATGTGCATGAGCGGGGATGCGGGGTGTGGGGGGGCATTGAATTATGGGTGTGGGCACGCGCGCGCACAACCCCCCCACATTCCCCACGCTTTTGGCACGCGATGGCAAAAAGGTTAGCCATCACTGCACTATACTGAAGCAGTTGTATGTGATAGTGCAACAAAGTTTAGGATAGGGCTGTTTGGTGCTCTCTGAGCTAAGAGTGAAGACTGACAGCTGTATGAAGATTTATGTAATAATTTTTCAAAAAGACACTAATTCCTAAATAGAAACCAGTGTTGTGTAGTAGTAATTCCATGATTAATGACTTTTTAATAATATACATTTGAGCAACTAATATACACATTGATAAAAGAGAATATTTGTAGCTCCAGGGTTGAACTGTAGGATCCTTGGTGTTCTCTGAGCTTGGTGTTTTTCTTGCAGACATTTCATTACCAAACTAGGTAACATCATCAGTGCTAGAAGGGAGTGGAGTTTGTTCTTATTTTTATAAACTAGTGGCTTGTCCTGTCAGTGTTGGTGGGAGTATCCTTGGTGGTTCTTTGATTAGACTGTTGTAAGCTAATACACATATTGCAAGTGCACAAAACATTGGAAGCATTAAGTATTTTTCATAGACTCTAAAAACTGAAAATGATTGTTCCAGTTTTGAGATCCTCTTCTCTCCCCCCACCCTTTTCTCTCACACTTTCTTGTAGATGACTACTGTTAGGGGAGCCTTCCATTAACAACATACCAGTTATATTTTTCTTCTTGTGGCCTTGAAGTTCAACAGCTGCAGGATAAATGTTTTTGAGTATTTGAGTATCTCTTTGAAACTTAGTAGGAGACTCTTGGGAATAACATGAAATAGGGAGTTGCTGTAGGTTTCATTCGGAGTGCTTGAAAGTGTTGAACACTACTGAAGCATTATGCATTTTTTTTAAAGGTGCTGAAAAAGCACAAATGGGTAACTTGTACAAGTTACTACTTCAATATTTATTCAACTTTAACTCCCACATCTTATTTTTAAAAAGCACTTTATGCCCTGTGATTCAAAAGCTATTCGGGGTTTTCTGAAGACTACCTAACAAACTTGGTTGAAATGAGAAATATCTAGTTGGGTAATTGAATTCGTTGACATAATAGCACTTGATGCACTGGAGAGATGAGTTCAGTTTATGCAAAGCAGTCAAAAGTGCAATGAATGTTTCAACTTGAGTTCCTGTTGTAAATGCAAATGAGTTCTCGCTTAAATTCATCTCCAGGCTGGCAAGGCTGCAGCTTGACATCTCTGTATGTTTGACTGCAACTTACTAAGTATATTCATGCTTGTTTGAAGTCATTTGTGGAATATTGCAGTCTTCTTTGATTTCCTTGAGTCACAGTTTTATTCTTTGCCAAACTATTAAAAAATCCCTTCTGAAACTAGCCCTTGTTTGAAATGATATAGGACAGTGATGGCTAACCTTTTTGCCATTGCGTCCCAAAAGTGTGGGAAGCGTGGGGGGTCACATGCATGTGTGCCCACACCCATAATTCTATGTGCCCATCCCCGTGCATGTGTGCGCGACTCCCTCACGCTTCCCACACTTTTGGCATGTGATGGCCTGGAGGCCCATTTTTTGCCCTCCCCAGGCTCCAGAGCCTTTCTAGGAGCCTAGGGAGGGCGAAAACAGCCTTCCCCACACACCCCCAGAGGCCCTCTTGAGGCCGTAAACAGCCTGTTTGCCGACTTCCAGTGGGCCCAGAAGGCCCGAAATCAGCTGGCTGGCGTGCACATGTGCACCGGAGCTAAACTCATGTGTCCACCAATATGGCTTCGCATGCCACCTGTCGCACTCATGCCATAGGTTCGCCATCACGGATATAGGATCTCTTGCTTGAGCAGAGGTTTGGACTAGATGACCTCCATGTTCTTTTCCAACTCTTATTCTATTTATTTATTTATTTTATTTATTAGAATTTGTTGAACAAAAGTGAGAACAAGAATAAAAGAAAAAAAATACAATGACAGGGACAATAGGCACGTTAGTGCGCTTATGCACGTTCCCTCTATTACTCTGTTCTGAATAGCTATTGAATGTTGTTGACATTGGCTATGCCAATAGGGCAATGTTTAAGTATGGATAATTTTATAAATTGGATTACTGCCTTGGATTTCTAAAGACTGAGTAAATTTTTTCTTTGAGTATTCAGGAACAATCTTTTATTTAGCTAATATGATACCAAAGAGAACAATTCTAAATCTGCATATTGTATTTACATATATTTAAAATGTGCAGGCACTGAATAAAATCTAAGATGAAATTAGATATTCACAATACTGACCTAAAATGGATCAATGAAACAGAATGATGAAAAAATAATATTTGATTGAACTAATATTATTTAATTTTAACGTTTATATTTTGAGATTCTTTGCCTGAAAGCTCAGAATGAATTACAATATTTGGAAGGGAAAAAAGCTCTTAAAAACAAAACAAATTAGTGCAGTATAAAACCATATATTGGATGCAATAAAGGGTTTAGTTTTGACTGGCAATTTTCCAAGTGAAATTAATTACATAATTGTAGATCAGCCAAAGAGATTCTCGTCTGAATCTCATTGTCCAGAGGTGAATTGGAATGCAGTGCAAGTTTTCCCTAATGGGCTGTACAGGTTGTAATTTATTTCAGCATGAAAGTGTAAGTCCTTTATAAATTTCTGATCCAACTGTTATAAAAACTTAGCCAGTCAAGATAGCTGAAATGCCATTTGAAGAATCATTTGTGGTTTGCATTTTTCCAAAGAAGGATAACTAACCCTATATGGAAAACAAGGCAAGAACCTTAAAAATGGTGCATCCTCCTATCAATCTTTCATGGTCATAGCTAGTAATCATTTTAGTCAATGTTCAATTGCTCTGATCCTAAAAAAAATTACAGTAACAATGCAGTCCTGTCTATTATTTTGGACTTTTCTGTCTTTCATACTATCAATTGTATCTTCTTTGGATTAGCTATGTGAATGAAGAATTATAGGGTTGGTGATAAAATGGTTCTATGTATATCTGTGTAATTGCTGTCAGAAGGCAGCTTTTAAAGGAAACTGCTATTAAATTCTATTTCATTCCCTCTTGCTTCTCCACATTACATCCACCATGTAGTGACTGAAAGTATAATTTGTTGATGATAATACTGTTTCATATATTTAAAATGAGGTTCAATTGGATATCAGCCCTACAACTGATGAAAATGGCAAATATCTAACCAGGTGTTGTGGCCTGTCAGCGGCCTGTGCAGATTGTAGCTGATTCCGACAACGAGGAAGCTGGTGTGGTGCTGCGCCAGCAGCCTGTGCAACTGGTGCTCGAGTCGGTCAGTGAGGAGGCTGGAGAAGATGTGGTGCCAGAGGCAGGGATTCAGCCAGGGCCTTCAGAACCTCCAGAAGCTCCTTTAAGTGAAGAGGACGAAGAGGAGGATCCTCTTCTCAATGCACGGGTGTGCAGAGCTTCCAAAAGGCAGGAGTGGCTCCTCAGGAGGAGGTCTCCTTGAGAGTAAGGCTTGGGGCTAATTGGCCACTCCCTTAGCTTATTTAAGGAGGAACACCGATTGCAGCAAGCTGTAGGGAACAACTTTAGTTCACTCTCCTTCGCGTCTGGATTCTCTGCAAAATTGCTTCTGGGCTTTTTACCAACCCTAATAAGACTGTGATTACCTTATCTTAGAATTCTGGTAGGCTGTTAAGACAGTTTATTAATAGCCCTTGGTTGAAAAAGACTGACTTATTTGAGTAAAATAAGCTTTGTATAGATTTTGTGTGTGCTGCGTTCTTTGGGGTCCGTAGCTGGGGCAGAACACCAGGACCTAAGTTTGGACAAAATAGTAGACTTGACAAAAATGAATTGAGAAATGTGTGATAGAGTGGGAATTCAACAATTGTTTTAGCTTATTATGTGAACCAAGTTTCCATATTAAGCTATAATACGTTTTACTTGGACATAGCACATTACATGAACTCAGTAATTGTATTTTGTGACCTAGTCTTAAGATTTAGTGGGATTTGTTCAGCAGTAGATCTTGAAGAAATCAAGCTCTATTTCATTTATAACATTGCTATTGTTATTTTGCTGGCTTCATTAAGTAGCCTGTATTCTAGTAGTTTTGATATTTTTTCAAGTGGTGTTTGTAGACAGTCTATGTTATTTTCTTTCAGCAGCTAACTATGTGGTTGTCTGTCTCTTTTGCTTCTTTATTGTGTTCTCAGTAAAAGAGAACATCTATAGCTCTAAAATGAGGGGTCCTTGGTGCTCTCTGAGCTTGGCTGTTTTCTTGCAGACATTTCATTATTCAAGCTAGATAAAACAACTACCTTCTCAATTCTGGCTTTGCATGCAGATTTGGTCTTTCTAGTAAGCCTTTATGCTTTTAACTTCAGTGCATCTTCTTTGCTATCCTTCAGATATTCTCCCAGTGTTCTTTTGTAATTCTTCAACTTTATAGTATAGGGGTGAAATCCAGCAGGTTCTGACAGGTTCTGGAGACCCAGTAGTGGAAATTTTGAGCAGTTCGGAGAACCTGTAGCGGAAATTTTGAGTACTTCAGAGAACCAGCAAATACCACCTCTGGCTGGCCTCAGAGTGAGGTGGGAATGGAGATTTTGCAATATCTTTCCCCCAGGAGTGGGGAGGGAATGGGAATTTTGCAGTATCCTTCCCCTGAAGTAGGGTGGGAATGGAGATTTTGCAGTATCCTTCCCTTGCCACGCCTACCAAGCCATGTCCACAGAACCGGTAGTAAAAAAATTTGGATTTCACCACTGGTGTACATGCAACAATTGCAACATTCGATGTCCACCTATCATTATTATGCCTTCTAGTATGCTACCTCCCAAAGAAGCCAAACACAGCAAAATACTACTTTTTTATTTTTAGCATCACAAATAAATGCACATTATTATTTTTTTTTATATGTACACAGGACTGTTATTTTTTTCTGTTCACTCGGGCACTTTATATTATATTTTATTTCAGATATTGGAGATGAGTCTTTTATAGTCTGTATATGTGAGTATATAAAATATGTTCTGTAGTATATAATAAAATGTATATTGTAATTTATAATATTTGCAATGTAAAAGTACATTCAAAAACATCAATTAAAATCAATATATTAATATTTTTATCAATTGAAATATGTTATTGTTAATTTTCATATTATTTTTAATATAAATTTACATTGAACAGTCCCTGGAAATAAATACTGATGAATTGCAGTATATAAACGTCTTTTATGAGATGAATTTTGTAGTACTTTTAGATTTATAGATCTGCAGAATTATTTGCCTTTTCTTTTTCTCAGTCACAAAATAAGAATAAACAGTATTATGATGGATGTTTGTTTCTTTTTTGCCAGAATAGGATATTTGCTAAGATTAAATTTTACTTAGTTTGAACTGGGTCTTATGAAGAAATTAAACCAGGGGTGAAATGCTCCCGGATCGGACCGGATCACCTGATCTGGTAGTGATTTTTCCCTGTGGTTCGGCGATCCGGTTGCAATCGCCGCTCAGGTGTCATTTATTCCTGGTTTTAACCAGGAAGTAGTTTTTTTTTTACCTTTTGCACATGTGCTTTCGCTTGCGTGCGCCTGCAGAGCATGTGCTTCCAAACCGGTAAGGAAGGTAAGTAGATTTCACCCCTTAATTAAACTACATGATTTTAATCTATGATTTAAAAATTCAAGAATATTTAATGATTAAATACTTACTATTCATGGCTTTATGAAACAGCATATTTGGTTTATGCCACAAATGATGAAAAGTAGAAGTCCATCCTCAGACCTTGCAAGAACAGAAGAGTGGCTTCTGGTTTTTGAAAAGCTGGTAATCAAATCCTGTTTCAAATCCTTTCAGGCTAGCCCAACATTTTTCCACCGGTTTCTACCACAATGTTTCTATGTGCAGCACTGCTTTATTGTCTCACTTGAGAGTTTATTCATTAACTGATTTATATTTAGAGCTCCATGGAGGAACTGAAATATGTGATGCAATGCTATTGTCATTCAGCTTCCACTCATGAGTAGTCAGTAGGGAGTAAGGAATATTCTGACTCTCTGCACTTTTCACACCTGTCACTTAAATCAGTAATAGAAATGCAAAAGGGAAATGCTTAACTGGCACCGTGGTGCTCCCTTAGGGAAATAATGTATTGTACTGCTTCATGAAGATCATATTCTCTACATAATTTGTATGATTATGTCCTTCGGCAAAGGAAAATATCCTTTCCCATACCTGCCTTCTCCAGATTCTGTTACCATATTTTGGAAGCAATAGAAATACGGGATGACAAGTATGTTTTTAAGAGTTAAGAATAATATCATAGTCATTTGACATTTATATAAAGCAGTAAACCAGAGGTAGGAATGCTTTAAATGTGTTTCCTATCAAGACACTTCAGTACTTGTCAGAAAGCAACTTCAACAATTTGTACCTAAAAATACTGAAAACTTAGAGGAGAGTAGAAATATTTTCTAAAAACCATTTTCCCTATGTGTGTGAACATACACACTTACACACAGATAAGAATTTCTTCAAGATTGAAATAGATCACAATCAAGGATAAGACATTCCTTGTTATTGGACATTCCTTTCTAGAGAGACTTGGAAAATACCCACTATGGTGTTTGGATGTCATATCAAGTTCTTAGCTATCTAGCGACTTCAATTACATTTTTCAAGAAAAAGATCCTAGAAGTGGCCTAGAAACAAGCAGAAGTAGCAGAAGGAAAAGGAGAAGGAGAAGACTGTTCAATTTGATTTTTGGCAATTCTATGGCAATTCTCCCTCCACATTTTGTCTTCTTTGAGTTGTTTTGTGCTCTGGCTTGTGTCAGCTTTGGTGGTATCTACTTTCTTTTTACTGTTGGCCAATCCAAGCATAACTGTTTTTCTAGTAAGTTTGATTGGATGACATGGCCAAATAAGTAAGGCAGAATGTTGTGATGTTGCCTTCCAGAGATATGTCTGTTTTTTTGTGATCCAGTACCTGCTTATCTGTCATTTTTGTCATCTTAGGAATGCATAGGAGTCTTATCCAACACCACAGCTCAAACGAGTCAATTTTCCTCCTGTCCAGGTTTTTTTCATAGTTCAACTTTCGCATAGTAGATGGGCAACATGACAATGCAGTCTAATCTGCATTTAACTGCCAGACTTTACGTCCTTGCTTTTCCATACTTGATCCATGTTTATCAATGCTGTGTGACCCAGTGCGATTCAACACTTTATTTCTGGACTGCATTCACTGCTTTGATCAATCCTAGAAAAGTGAATTTCTGCACACATTCAATCTCTTTACCATCAATTGTTATTCTGACATGTCCATTCCTTGCAGTGATCGTGAGCATGGCCTTTTTGACATTCAGAAAGAGGCCAAATTGCTCGCTTTCTTTAATCCTTATGATCAAATGTCTGAGGCCTTCTTTGGTTTCTGAGGGGACAGTTGTATCATCAGCACATTGAAGATTGTTGGTATTCTTCCCTTACATTTGGGGACAGAAAGACAAATTTTGCACACATTTGAAGGTCACTGCCTTGGCACCCGTGCTGATCAGAACTGTCCTCTGCCACCCTTCTAAACTGGCTTCCACCCAAACCTTTTTGTCTGATTTAGTTATGACCTCCTAGATGTGAAAACTGTCTTTCTGAATGAAGATTAGCTTCTGGACTAAAAGAAGATGGTGAAAAAAAGGAAAAAATAAGAAGGGAATGACTCCCTACTGAACTCCTGTTCATTTACTCATTAGAAGCTCCCTCCTCACTTTATATGTGCCTTTAGCTGCCTGAACGTAAGAAGAATAGATTCAATGAGTAGCCACACAGGAAACTATTAGCAGTCATAAGCAGTAGCAGTCTCTTTCCCCTCCTTGGCTCATGTTCTCTCTTGATAAACTCCCATTTGCTTTCTCTGTTCACTCACTAGTTGAAAAAAGCAAACTCTGTGGGATACATCTAGACTTCTAAGTATTACTGTTAAGTTGCAACTTGTTATGATGCAGTAAAAGCAATGTTTATTACAAAGACTTAAACCCTCTCAAGGTTCCAAATTCAGTTTTAATTTATTCATCAAAATAAATCTCTGGGTTTTAAGGTAAGGGTGCAAACACTTTTTTTAGTTGTTACTGGTGTTAGACAACCTTGCTTATCCATAGCAGATCACTCAGAGATCTATTAGTATTCTGTCCATCTCTGCTCTCAAGTAACGGTGAGAGTCTTGAAATCTGGTTTGGAAGTACTATGAATTTAGATCTCTGAAAGGAGACTGAGCTGAATATATATTACCTTTGTACATTGCTGTCTTTCCTTAGTTGTGGTTAGCGGAATGAAAATGAATTATACAAAGGAAAACATCTAAACTTGTAGAATATTGGGAGATCTGAAAATTCATATTTTTGGTGCAGAAATTATATTAATTTTTTTTCCTTCAAAAGAAAATTATACAGTCTAGTTAGTCATTTATATAGCATAATTCTGCAATACAACCAAACCATTAATAAATAAAGGATTTCATAAGTCAGTGTAGTTTGCATCAGCAGCATCTAAAACTCCTGAATTACTGTTAATATTATATGCATTTGGTTTGATTTTAAAGCCATGGTATTTTTGTTTATAAATTAACAGATATTAATTATTAATTATTAATTAAATATTGCAAGAATAAAGAGTTGGAATACTATTTATTAACAAATTACATATTAATAATTTAAAGAATATCTTAATTTAACAACAGAATTAATGTTTTTAGGACACCTCAAAATATTTTTAAAAGATTGGAAATATCAATCCCATTAGGCTGAAATTGTAAAATATGCGAGGGAGCACTCATATAATATGAAGTTGTCTCACTGTTATCTCTTTTGGTTTAATATCCAAACATTGTTAATATGTTGTTACAAAAATTAGTTTTGTTTTAAAATATGAATCTAATTTTGAACTATAACGCAAAATTTGGAATTTACCATTTTAAGAAGAACCATGGATTTTACTTGGGATGCAATAAAAAACTCTTTTAGGTTGGAAAATATGAAGATCCCAGGACTACAATCTTGCATTCATGATATGTATCAGGTTCTGCTTAAGAACTTGCTATTCCTTTATTGGAATAATATAAATGTTGATCAGTAATATTGTTGTGTGAGAATCGATCATAAATTACATTTTTACATTACATTTTTCAGTATGCTGTAATCTTGAATGTTCACTAAACAAATGGTTGTAAATAGAGGACTATCTCTATGTGGAGGGAAGTATGTGGTGGGATATTCATCAACATCTTCAATGATTTGGATGAGGGGATAGATAGGGAACTCATCAAATTTGCAGATGACACCAAACTGGCAGGAATAGCCAACACTTCAGAAGATAAGCTTAAGATACCAAAGGATCTTGACAGACATGAACATCTAACAAAATGACATTCAATGGTGAAAAATGTAAGGTTTAGGCAACAAAAACCAAATGCATAGGTATAGTATAGGTGCTACCTGGCTCAATAGTAGTAACTGTGAGAGGGATCTTGGAGTCCTAGTGTACAATCACTTAAATATGAGTCAGCAGTGTGCTGCAGCTGCCACGTGAAGTGTTAATACTGCTTCATAATTCTTTGGTAAAACCATACTTGGAATAATGCATCCAGTTTTGGTCACCATATTATTAAGAAGATGCTGAGACTTCTGAAAGAATGCAGAGAAGAGTAACGAAGATGATTTGGGGACTGGAGGCTAAAACATATAAACAAAGCTTGCTGGAATTGGGTATGTCTAGTTTAATGAAAAGAAGGACTAGGGATGACATGACAGCAATGTTCCAATATCTGGGGCTGCCACAAAGAAGAGGGAGTCGACCTACTCTCCAAAGCACCTGAAGGCAGGGTAGGAGGCAATGGATGGAAACTAATCAAGGAGAGAAGCAATCTAGAAGCAAGGAGAAATTTCCTGATTGTTAGAACAATTAATCAGTGGAGCAACTTGCCTCCAGAAGTTATGAATGCTCCAACACTGGAAGTTTTTAAGAGATTGGACAACCATTTGTCGGAAATGGTATAGAATTTCCTGCCTGAGCAGGGAGTTGGTCTAGAATATCTCCAAGGTCCCTTCCAACTCTGTTATTCTATATTCTGTAGTTTACAACAGGTGACCTGTTCCATCACTAGACCCTTCATGCCCTTCCCCACCCTGAGATACCATATGTGCATTTAACAACCCACACATTTGATTAGTGAATGCATGGGCGAAAGCAGGAAGTGATTGTGGTCAAGTTATGCGATTCACTCCTATGAATCCCCTGGTTATGAGTGTAATTGGCAGGCTCCATTACATTCGTAACTTGAGGACTACCTGTACTTTCAATTATATATTTGTTTTGGGAATTCTGAATTAAAGTGCATATTTGGTCCTGTATTTGATTCCAATAAGCAATTTCCATATGTTTAATTTTAAAACAGTTACAACAAATGTGGTAATATCTGTATGGGATAGAAATTCATTAGGTGGCATGATATTTTTTTTGTTTGGTTTTTATTTTTTGGTATATGTTGTTGATGTCTTAGTCAATAGGTCTTCTCAGAACAATTTTTTATATTTACCTCAGAATTCAACATGTGCAGTTTATCACTTATATTGTTGGATGTATATGAGGTGTCGTGTTTAGAGAGAAGAGTGAGAAACAATCTAATGTTTTGGTTTCAGAAAATCACATCATAGAGTTTCTGTCATTGCTGATTTTTTTTAAAAAAAAATGTTTGAGATTGGTGTTCATTTTACAATTCTCGCTTGGTTGACCTAGGATAGAAAAGAAGAAGGCAAAGAAGGATTGTTAACCCAATCAGAGTTCTGGCGTTGATCTGGTTTGAAATGTCATGTCATCCATGAACTTTTTCAGCAGCCGATCTCTTCCCCTATGCTCTTTTCTAGCCCCTCAAATCTTCTACATCTATAATAGAATAAATGACAGTTTTAAATTTTTTAAACTATTTTTAATATGTTACAAATAGGTTTAAATGTGGCATGCTGGGTGGGCTGCTCAGAACTTTTATTATTTTTAATTAACAGCCAGTGTAAGAGAGTTGGGTGCATTTAATATTTTGCTCTTAGCTGCATCATTTGGTGGTTAAGAAACACTCCTCATTGATTGACGGAAACCTTTGTAAAACCACGGATGGTCACTTTCTGCAGAATTATAATCTTGCTGCTGTACATAATGAGGTCAGTGAAGCAGCAAGCAAGAAAATGTAGAATTCTATAGCATGGATCTGTAAGCACAGCACTGTCTAGGCTATTTAAGTTTAATGAGGCAGCTACTGTGCTGCTGCATACGCTCGATGAACAGTCTCAGCATGTATTTCAAAACTAAAATGTAGCTCATAATCCATGTCCATATGCTGTAGGAGATGAGACTGTTCTGTTAAGTCTGCATTCTCCTGCATTCCCTTTAGTATTAATGGTACCAGAATGTGTTATTTGTTCTGTTTTATTGGAAATGAGGATCAGGATGCTACTCTTTTTCTTCCTTGTCCTCGGAGCATTGGCATTACCATAAAATAATACCTTGGTAGTATTCAGATTCTCTGGAGAATATTCACTTTCTTCAAGGCTAAACAGCCACTAAAATAAGGGTAGTGTTCTCAAACATCCTTTCTTTAATATTTTGTAAGCATGCAAACACCTGAGCCATCGTTCATGTTATATGGACATTCTGAATAATTTTCTTGCCTCTACTAATGTTTCTGCAAGTGTTAGGGTGCTCAATAACATGACCGTGGCCTCAGTGATCAAAGGAAGCTTATCCAAGGCTGACCTCAATCTTTCCATGCTTTGAGGTTACACAGATTTTAAAAAAACACATACAATAGAATTGATATTTCGGGTGCTGTATCATGGCTTTAAATGTACATTGGGTATGTGCCAGTCCCCTTGAGCATTTATATTTGATAATTCAGACAATTAAATCAAGCTAATAAAAGTGAAATGACCAAGATGTGATCAGTTCAAATTTCGTAGCGTTTTACTACTTGTAATCGGGAGGCAGAGAAAGGAGAATTGAGAGAAAGAAAGGAGTGAGCAAATCCAAAATTCCTTTTTTGGTGCTCTGTCAGGCCCAATAAACTTTATTCCAAACAGAGTGAAGTAATCTTTCCTAAAAATCAGGTGTGCATTCATTGTAATGAAGAGCACTGGAATATATGGTAGTATGTTCAGAACAGAAGGTGATCAGTGATGAATTGTTAATCTGCGTATGTGTTTGATCATAGATAGGTGACATTTTTACCAAAGTCCCGTAAAATAAAAGACTCCTTTGCCCCTGCCCCCACCACCTCATTCAGTTTTCTTTTTTATATTATGGGAAATATTACAGTAAGATATTGCATTGATCTGTGAAGGAGGACTCCAAAAACTGTTCCATTTTATGCTGACTGCCAATTGTGGCAGGCTGTGACATGTATCATTTTTAAAATAAATGAAATTATTGAATAATAAAAAAAAAGATAACAATACCCCTGGGTTTTCTCTTTTACTGTTTGGCAAATAGTAATAAGCACAATTCTTGTCTCACACTTATCTCTGTTAAGATCTTGAGAAACTCTAACACCCTCATTAATACCTTGACTGAGAGTGAGAATAGAATTTTCTTGATAAATTAGTTCTCATATTTACATATTATTCTGCTGGGACCATGTTTATGTGTAAAAAGCTAATCCCATGGACTATTGGTTTTCTCCCTCTCTCCTCCTCACTTTTAACTTGTAACATATATTATTCCTACTTTGAGGTAGTCAACTGCCTTTCTCATTAAACGTTAATTTTGGTGTTTTGCTCCAAGCTTGATGATGTAATGCTCTTAGCAATAATGGATGATTCCCTGAGAGAGAGATTGTAAGTTTCTTGTCCTCTTTCTCGTGAAAGGCATAACTTTTTGAGGAGAGGCTTAGATCGAATTGACGGGATCAAAAGCAAAATCTGTTTTGCCCTGTGCAACAAGCAAGAAATATTTGGTGGTGGTAGACAGGTGTGGGGGGGAGGAAGGAGAAGCAGTGAAAAGAGACTTCCCATTTATTATCAAGACACTGATGATTATGGAGAAACACAAAGCAACAAACACACACATTTGCTTCATAGAGATGCAATTTCTCAAGCCCACATTTCAAAGCTGCCCATCCCCCGCCAATAGTAGGAACATGGGTCTTTTTTTCTTTTTTTTCCTAAAGAGAGAAAATCTCTCATTTTCCTAGAGAATCAATAAGACAGCGTTGTACGTCGCGGGGCTCTCTGCATTGTTATCAATCTTTGCTTTTCCCCTTTAGTGCTTTACCAAAAAAAAAAAAAAAGCTATAACAAGAAATGATGCTGTTTTGAGTTCTGTTGAATATTAATGAATGAAGATGCAGGTGGTCTGTATTCAGTCTTTGCAGCCTGCTCTTCAATAAATGGTTTTCTAATCTTTTTTCCTAGATGGAAATCCTGTATGAATGTGGAAGCCATTAGCAGAGTAATTGCTGTCTGTTACCATGACAACCAGCCGCTGCAGTCACCTGCCCGAAGTCTTACCAGACTGCACCAGCCCAGCCACTCCTGTGGTAAAGACTGTGGAGGACTGTAGCAGCCTTGTGAATGGACAGCCGCAGTATGTCATGCAAGTTTCGGCCAAGGACGGACAGCTGCTATCAACTGTAGTACGGACTCTTGCCACGCAGAGGTACGGTCAGTCAGTCGTATCAAACTCAAGACATGTCTGGTTGCCCATTCAGCGGTGCTGGAGGAGTAAGGGCAAAGAACGGAGGGGATATTGGTTGCAAGATCTGAACCTTTGTAGTCCTACTTGGGACTTTATTTTTAAGGCTAGGCTAAGCACTGTTTTTATCCTGATTAGATTAGAGGCTACAGTTCTGCACGCTCCTCTTTCCGTAACTCTGAGCAGACTCCACACACAACTTGCACTGTTAGAGCGTTCCTCTTTTGAATTCAGAATGAATTTTGTAAGCTGACAATAACTTTGTGAATATCTCTAATGCGTAAACTTGCTCGGTCTCGCAGGAAAAGGTAGGGAAATAGCTGGGAGAGGTGGGTTGTAAAGTGAATAAGATGCAATAAATCCTTCCGATTTAGAAAAGAAAACTTTAGAAGTGTCATCCTGCTGACTTGTGCATGCTGCTCATTGCAAACTGTGTGCTTCTGTATGAATAATTGACAGAAGGAGATTCTTTGGGTCTTCTCTCATCCAGCTTCGGAGTGTTATGGAGCTTTTTTTTTTTTCACTCTTTCATGTCTGCCTTATATTTCTACAGCCAGGGAACCTCTTAACTGTTTGACACAATAATCACTGGCTACATGGTTTTTCTCAAATGTGCTTCAGGAATAGGTCTGACAGCTGGAAGTCATACTACTGTTAACATATGGGGGTGTGCATGCTGGCTGGGAATGATGGGCATTGTAATGCAGTACTTCTGAAAGATTCCAGATTGGAATATTTATTTTCCCTTAATATTATTGAGTCATTCATAGGTCTTTATTCTTTAAGTTAACTTTAATGCATAGATACTCACTCACAAACAATAATTGTTAAATGCACCATGGCATGTATATTTCCTGTTACACCATTAGCCAATTCGACCAGAATTGCAACAAACCGCATTGGATTCTTAGAAAAAGATATTCCTTTTCCTAACTCGGCACAGGTGGGTGTGTGTAAATATGTGATGTGAACTGTGTTAATAAAATATACATAACATTATGATGTGCTTTTTCCTTACAAAACGGATTATTGGAAGTTTCTGCAGAAAGTTTAAGTTACTTATATAAAAAGCTAAAGTTTCAATTGCAGATCACCATGCTAGATCTATCTTAGAATAAACGCCTTTTCTAACAATAAATTTCTAAAATTTGTGCATTTGTTTTTGTGTTGATTTCTCCTTTTTCTTAAGAACAGCACACTTAGGATTCTGTTCAGTCCTGCCAGAACTGCTCTGTGAGATATGTTAGGGCTGAGAGATTTAAAGGAAGGACACACTGATGCATAGTTGAGAGGGATATTAACCTTCAAGTCCCAATGTTGAAACTAGAATACCAGCCCTTCCCAACTTGATCTCTTCCTGATACTTTGGATAATGCTATGCCTGGATTCCCACATTAGGGGAAGCAATTCTGTATCATACTGCCTAAAAATGGAATTATTGAGATAGGCACTATCAAATTGTAAATATTAATTTGAATAATTTTGCGATTATGAATAAACTAGTCATTAAGATATACCTACAATCATGTTTAAGGAAAGAATAAATAGATTGAAACAGAAATATCCCAGTTTGATTGCCTTGCAATAGGGAAGGTCAAATCAAATACATTTTGCTTCAGTTATTTCATAAGGAAAGCAAATGAAACACAACAGGTCTGTCCTCACTTATAAATTACTGATGTTTATTCAAATCAATTTTAACAATTTAACTTGGAAGAAAGAATTTTAAACTTAAACAAATAGGCTAAGGAATAAAGTCCCAAGTTTCTTTTCCTGAAGAAGAATTTGAAGAACTGTTGCAGGTGATAATGGCCCTTAGGTTTATACTATGTAAGTTCGGGTTGTATGTGCATTGTGCAACAAATCCCCTACAGCTATCTTCTTCCGTTTTATTTTCTTTTGAAGATCTTACAAGAACCTAAGGACCTGGAAAAACAACCTATCACATCATATATAAAAACAATGAAAAAGTCTAAGAGTAGTAACTGTTCTGGTGGCTTTCCACAAAGTATACTTTGGAGTCCTCCAAAAATAAGGGCAGAACACTCTTTCCTTTAAATGCAGGAATTGTCGGACCTTCACCCAAGAGACAGTAGTACATCTCTCTGAAGAAACTTACTCAGCATTCCTTACTCAGCTAGCAACGGAAGAAAGGCTTTTGTAAAAGTCACTTTTACAAACAAAAGGGAAATAATGAGACAATTGGCTGTTACAGAATCTTGCAAGCCAGCCTGCTATTTATAGCAGCCCCAAGGTTTAAAATCTCACCTGTCCTTATGTATTAGCAGACTCTGTGCTGCTCATTTCTCACTTTTGGATGTGAAGGGCGCCTGCACCAAATATTTGGTCCCAGCTTTTTGCTTCTGGTTGGCAGCTTTGCGCCTCCTATCTGTTTTCTCTTCGTTAATCCCAAGGTCTAGAGAGGATACTGTTGTCTCAGCAAAGACATTGCTCCAATTCTCCAAGGGAAACTGGTGCCACGTGGAAAAAGGGATGTTCTAAGTTGTGTAGATTCGAAAAAGAGAGAGGAGATACAGTAGTTGAGCCAGCACATTGTGATGAGTATAGTGTGAAACTAACATGAGGAGAAAAAGTAGGCTGACTATGTAGAGCAGCAAATTAAACCTAACATCCATAGGACTTCTGCCTAGAGCATGCACATGGACACTCTGCACGTGATAACCTGAAGAAGCAATAAAGCTGCATGTACATCAGAGAGGATATTTAATACCATTTCAAAGGAGCCAGAATTAGATTTTACTTGAAAAGTTTGTTTTGGATATTTCTGATAATATTAATAGATTTTTCTTAAATAAAACCAATCGCAATGGATGAAGAAATGAAAAAAATAGATTGAAAATGCTTCATCCGTTCAAGCAAACAAATCTTGAGCATGCATATAAATGTGCTCTAGACATACACTAGAGAGGGAAGGAGAGAGATTGTGAAAAATAAGTGTGAGAATGAATAGCTACAGCTAATCAATTAACTATTATGCTGTAAAATCAGAAGCTGGTTTCCAAGAAAAAGCTGTGTGAAACACTGCAATAGGAGTTGCAGTAAAGAAGAAAAGAGCTTCATTCTCAAGACATCTTTACATAGGATTGTATTTTGTAGAAAGTGATCCATTTCAATTTAAGCAATTGTATCCCTAAGAGTTCCGCCACAGTCACAGACAGTTTGGGTTTTCTTATATTTCTGATTGCGCTGTGTAATTAATAGCACTACAATACACAACTGCTATATCCGAAGTTGGCTCATTCCAAATGTTAATTTTAATATAGTAGAACATTGAATATTTTATATGTAAAACAGTAACATTTATATGTACAGTAGCATTACTACTGTAATGCTCTCTACATGGGGCTCCCCTTGAGGAGCACCGGGAGGCTCCAACTGGTTCAGAGTGCGGCCGCGCGGGTGGTTATGGGAGCGACATGGTGTTCCCATGTAACACCTCTCCTGGGTGAGCTGCACTGGCTCCCGGTGGTCTTCCGGGTGTGCTTCAAGGTTTTGGTTACCACCTTTAGAGCGCTCCATGGCTTAGGACCTGGGTACTTACGGGACCGCCTTCTGCCACCAGTAGCCTCTCACCGGCCAGTACACTCACATAGAGAGGGGCTCCTCAGGGTGCGGTCAGCCAAACAGTGTCGACTGGCAGCCCCCAGGGGGAGAGCCTTCTCTGTGGTGGCACCTGCCATCTGGAATGAGCTCCCCCTGGAGATACGGAGGATCCCAGATTTAAGTACCTTCTGCCGTGCCCTCAAAACCTTTTTATTTCAACAGGCTG
The DNA here is from genome assembly GCF_029215685.1 of Pituophis catenifer annectens. Taxonomy (NCBI): domain Eukaryota; kingdom Metazoa; phylum Chordata; class Lepidosauria; order Squamata; family Colubridae; genus Pituophis; species Pituophis catenifer. The sequence goes on from NW_027256882.1 coordinate 240,183,249, forward strand.
GCCTGGCCTAACTTCCCTTTTAATTGTAAATTTTAAATTTGTTTTAAAACATTAGGGGTGTTTTAATTTGTTTTGGGCCAAATTATTTAATGGGTTTTTATATTGTCTTTTAAACTTTGTAGTTTGTGTGTTTTATCTTTTTGGCTGTTCACCGCCCTTCAGGAGTAGGGCGGTATATAAATCCAAAAATAAAATAAATAAAATAAAAAATAAATATGTCAAGTTTTCTTTATTATGTTGGATTTCTGGGGGTCATGTGCCATAATAAACTTCGAAACAGAGTTTTTGCATAGTCTCACTCTTCACCTTCATTTCTCCTTGTATCTTAATATTTAATACTTCTGGAATTTGTTAAAGCAGTTTCCCATAACATTTCATTGGTCCTGTTATATATATATAACTTATATTACTTCTTCGTAGGGTTTATGTGTGTTTTTCTTCTAGCCAGGTTTTCCCTACGTAACCAAGGTTTTTTTGTAGCTCCAGCTCAGTAGAATCACATCTACCGAGTATATATATATATATATGATATATTCATTCATATATATATGAATGACTGAGTGTTCTTAAAGAAATGGGGGTTGCCTTGTTAATTATTCTACTATGGTAAGATTACATTGTAGGTAGTTGGAAAGAGATTATGCACAGCAATGAATTAGGCTCTTAAGTTCAACTGTATACAGTACAATTAACCTTGAAATAACCTTGATGTTCCTTCAATTTATGACTCCTGCACCAATTTATGACTCCTTTTTTGCAGTCCTTTCAATGACCGACCAATGTGCAGGATTTGCCACGAAGGCAGCAGTCAAGAAGACCTGCTATCTCCTTGTGAATGTACTGGAACTTTGGGGACTATTCATCGTAGCTGCCTGGAACACTGGCTCTCATCTTCAAATACCAATTACTGTGAACTTTGCCACTTCAAGTTTACAGTAGAGCGCAAACCAAGGCCATTGGTCGAGGTCAGTAATTGAGAGAAGCTTTTAATTATGGATGTTTTTATACTGTACCGCAAGCAAAGGAAAATCTGTAATTTGGAAAGTTTAGGGTCAAAGAGGAGGAGCAGAAGGACAGCAAGAAGAGATTTATTTATTATTAATCAAATTTACACACTGCCCACCTCACTGTCTAAATGACTCACAGTAGTTGAACGAATAAAAAATAGAGTTATGTAAAAATATAAGTAAAATTCAGTTATGAATCCTTTCAGTTTTTAGCTAAGCCCATGAGTGATTAAAGTGGAATTGATGCCTTGGGTTTTATGTACCTTTATTAACTATAGCAGAAAAAAATTAGGATACATGTAATATTCTTTGATTTGGTGTTTTGAAAGGAAATACATTTATACCATATTAAGAGAAATATTAGGGTGTATTATAAATATATGCTTAGAAATCATTTTTAAAATCCACTGAACTGACAGGTGATGGGGTATTTTTTACGTTTTAAATATTTTTGTTGCATCTCTTAGTTGCCCAACAGTATATAAGCAAGTTGTTTTCTTCTATTAGCTCATTCTAGCTGCAGTAATTTAAATAAGTGATTTAAATAAATTGAGCTGTATATAAAATGACAATATACTCACTTGACTGCTGCACTAAAAGCTTTTTGTTTTCTTTTGAAAGACAGTATATTACAGGTCTCTTAAAAATCAACATGAACCAGTGGATTGTGAGAATTCTGAATAATATATTATTTTTCCACAAGTTATAAAAAAAATAGTTATGAAGTTGCCAAGATAGAACTATGTATTTTATTTTGTTTCAACCAATATTATTCCACTGTTCAGAATCATAGAACTGAAGGGACTTTAGAAGTCTCTAGGTCAAGTTTTCATTCAGTGCAGGAGCCATCAGATCATCTCTGACATCCGCCATCTGTTTCAGTGAAGGAGAACTGACTGCCTCATATGGTAGCCTGTCCCCTGGCTGATAGATCATTCATTCAGAAAGGTCCCCCTGATGCCTAACCTGAATTTCCTTCTTTATATTTTAACTAATTGGGGCAAAAGAGGATGTTCACTCCAATGTGACAGCCCTTCAGATGTTTGAAAATTGCTACTATAAACATACCTAGATTTTTAAACTGTTCTTCATGATGCTTTGCTGTCGTGATTCCTCTCCAAACTTGTTCCACTTGGTCCATTTTTTTAAACTCTGGTGCCCAGATCAGTATGTAGCATTTCAAGTAGATTCTGACCAGGGCAGAGTAGAGTGGAACAGCCTGTGGCATAGTTACCTCCTGGACTCTTTGCTTCTGTTATTATATCCTAATATAGCATTTGCCTTTTTTAGCAGTTAAATTACACTGCTCACTCACATTTAATTTCTGGTTGACCAGGATACCCAGATCACTTTCATATGTACTCCTGCCAGGCAAGTGTCTACCCATCCTATATTCTGCCCTACATTTTTGTTACCCATATACAGAACTTCATATTTCTAACTGTTACATTCCATCGTATAAATTATAGTCACTCAATACTTACTGTCTGAAGTGATGCAATTAATGAGAATTCCTTAGGTTCAATCATTCAGGTAATTGTGAATTCATCTAACTAATATCATCTTCTTTATGTTTTACTCATTGATGACTATCTGATGAAGGTTCTATTGAGGTCCAAGTATACTATGTCTGTGGCCTTCCTCTGAATTATTAAATTAGAAACACTACTGAAGGGAGTAATATTAGTCAGACACTGATTTTGATAAACTGTATTGACTCTTGTTTAATTGTAACATGCCAATTCAAGCTCTCACAAACAGGTTGCTTGAGAATCTGTTCAAGGACTTTGCTCAGTGCAGACATGAAGTTTTCAAAGATTACTGAGAACAGTTCTACGATCAATTCTGCTAATTATTTAACTACCCCAGGATATAATCCATATGGCTCTGGAGACAAATTCATTTACATTAGGTAGTTCTTTATTATTCTTTCCTTCTATGTTGAAAGCTGTATCTCCTTGTTCTCCCTGTAGCATAAAAATTGCTACCTACATCTCCATTTTCCTTCTCAAAGGAGGCAGATATAAAATGGGATTTGGCAAGTTCTACTTCTCACCATCATCCACACATTTCACCACTTTCTCTGAGCAATGGACCTGCATTTTCTAACATAACCAAAGAATGCTCTATTTGTTAGTTTTGATATCTCTTGCAAGCCTCAGCTCAGTCTGTTAATTTTTGTGGCAGAATTACTACAATTTCTGGATACCATCTTCTATTTGTCTATGCTGCTCTTCTTCCTTCCTATTCATGTACTTGCAGAGCTATATGCCAGTCATGAGTATCAGACCAACAAGTTTCAGTGGTGCTTATCTCATTGCATTTGTCTTCCTGTGTTAAGAGCTCTGGTTTTCCCTTTTTATTCCCATATTTTATTTTTTTTGCATTGATGCTAAAATATAGGTTTTGAGTACCACCTACTGGTATCTCTGCAGTCTTGTCCTAAGAAGCTCTGAGGCTCCATCCTAGTATCCTGCTTTTCATTTTGTGTTCTGCTTTCTTGACTCTGTCCTTGGCTAGATATTCAATTCTGGACTTTTGACACCCAAGTCTGCTTTTCTTTTTGTTTAATGCCTTCCTGATTAGTGTTCAAAACACTGGCAAACACTTCCCAGGTTTTGTAAGATGTCCATCAATTTCCAGAAGCCCTCCATGAGGGTTGCACAGGCCACTGTCATAGAATCCAACCCTTCTGTTTGTGGAGCCATTTGTTGACTTCTAGAACCCTGTTTTCTTGCCCCATGACCCTCAATGGATAATTGAAACTGAGCAATGAAAAGAAACTGATTAATGAAAACACTGCCTGTACTCCAATTTCCTTGACCTTCCTTCCCAAATCCTTATAGTGTCTTTCAACTTTTTCTTGTCTCTGTCATTGATCCAGAATCAAGAGGAAAGAACTGATATTGATAGGTTTAGTCTTGGTAACTTACTTCATCACCTTCTCATACAGGCACATAGAAGACTATACATAAAGCATTTATTTAATTAATTCAATTAGGTTTATATGGCCACCTATCACATCATAGCAACTCTTTTGTGGCAGCTATTTTGTGTCTGGAGATAGCTGTCTAAGCTCATCTTGGGAGGAAATTAGTGACCACCACAAAACACCTCTTTCTTTCAGGTCGACTCTTAGCTTTTTTCAATTCATAAGGGTTCACGGGTTTTCTGTAGTATTCTGGTTAGTTCCTTAGGTAGTTGTCCATTGTACTCCAGAGAGAGACAGAACCCATTCCAAGTTCCACTGGTATAAAATGAATCCTGATTTTCTTTCTCCCTTGTCAGGAATCTGGGGTCTTAAGGCTTAAAATCTAGAAGAAATGACATGTGCATAAAAGGAATAGATAGGAGGAAGAACAGTGCAGACATTTGGTAGATACTGAGTTACTAGCTTTCAATAATGGAAACACCTTCTGGAAGATATCTTCTGGGCCAGTACTGACTTTATACTGTACAATGGAGTCTCAGTTCTCTAAACTTTACTTAGAAGACTACAGGAAGTCCTCACTTAAACACAGTTGAACCCAGAATTTTGGTCATAAGCAGGGGTGCTATTCAGCAGGTTCTGACAGATTCTGGAGAACCGGTAGCAGAAATTTTAAGTAGTTCGGAGAACCGGCAAATACCACTTCTGGCTGGCCCCAGAGTGGGGTGGGAATGGAGATTTTGCAATATCCTTCCCTCAGGAGTGGGGAGAGAATGGAGATTTTGCAGTATCTTTCCCCTAGAGTGGGGTGGGAATGGGGATTTTGCAGTATCTTTCTCCTGGAGTGGGGTGGGAATGGAGATTTTGCAGTATCCTTCCCCTGCCATGCCCACCAAGCTACGCCCACAGAACCAATGGTAAAAAATTTTGAATTCCACCACTGGTCATAAGTCATTGCGGTCATTATGCCAGTCACATATGACCTGACTAGATCTTACAACTGTTTCTATGACAGTTGTAAATCAAGTCACTGCAGTAAAACATCTGGTCATTAAGCAAATTCATTCTTTTTAATGGGTGTTTTTTACCAGAAACCAGCAAAAATAGGCACAAATTGCAGTCATGTGACCACAGAACACTATAATCATTAATGCAAGCTGGTTATCAAGCACCGAAAATTCGATGTTGGGGGGGGGGTAGCAGCCATAATTTTGTGGACAGGTGATAACTAACTTTGGGGGAGGTCAATCATAACTTTGAATGGTCGTTAAGCAAGGGCTACCCTTTCATGATAAATAAGATTCAGAGGGAGGTCTGTGTGCTTTCATCATTTCATGAGTAGATGAATATAATGCTTTAAGCTCCTCACAGAAACAGGACTTGACAGATTTAAAAAAAAAGCTTGATGACATATCAGATTTTCTAGAAATCATAGACATCCAGAGGGGAAAGGGAAGCAAGGAAATGACAGCATACGCCTGATATGTAAATCAGAGAAATGCTGCAACTTAATACTTCTGTCAGACATTTTTGACAAATACATACCGTAGTCATGGCATTTTAAAATTACATGCATGCGTCATTTTGTCATTACTGTAGCTTGTTACAGGTGCTACTGCCAGGAATGGTTATTCAGAATGGGATAATTTGTTACGGCCAAGTTGCCATGGGACAACTTGCCATGGCCAACTCACAGCGGGACAACTCATCACAGGACAATTTAACAATTCAATTTAATTATTTAAAATAAATTTTTTAAAAAATTATTCACATTTCATTCTGTCCCTCCTTTTGCATCCTTTCTTTAATGATTCTATTCCACCATTTCTTTGATATTATTGTAACTCTTGTCCCATGGCGCGTTGTCCTGCGGCGAGTAGGCCATGGTGAATTGTCATAGTCCATTAGTTATTTGCAGTTGGAAGTGGGCCATCCCCTTTTGGATCTTTGCTTGGTTTTCCTAATGGCTTGTCATTTAATTGTAAGCCACCCTGAGGCACTTTTCAGAGTGAGACAGGCAGCAGAACAAACAAACAAACAAACAAACAAACAAACAAACAAACTCACTATATAGCAGAAAAGCCATCAATATTTCTACATCAAAAAGTCCTGGATTTTTTCCCCTCATAAAATAGTTTGTTTGCCATGGCCCTGCAATGGGAGAGGACAGGGCTAATCTACAGTACCTGATAAAAGCAGTAGCAAATGAGGGATAGTGAAACGGGGGGGGGGGGGTAATCTTATTGCCTGCAGTTATTCCTCTTTCACACAGACCTGTTCGTTCAACTGTAGCTATAGCTGTGTTTAACCAAGTCTACATTATGGTATGAACTCTCAATTTAAGTGAGCAGCTACATTGGAATTAAACTGTGGAAAATGATTCAAGGCTTGGTTACTGTAAAACTAAAAAGATTTTCAATTATCAGTGCATATGATTTTTCATGAAAACCTTATCAAGATAAATAAATTACGCAAGATTGCAGTGACAGTAGATGTACAGCTTAATTTATTTCAGCTTCACCTTCTGATTGGCTGTCCATGAAAATGTTCTCCTGCACAAATGGAATGTGACATTTCTTGAGTCTTAATAGTAACTGGCTGAGCTCAAATGGAAAGCGAATGCTTCCAGAGCTGGGAAGGTATTGCTGTGTGATCACAGAGGAAATTTTCTTCCAACTCAAGAGGCAAAAAAGTAGCCTGTTAAAATTGGCTTATGTTATATGCTTAAATAAGGCAAAAGTGAAAATGAGTTAACAGGCAAATTCAGCGGCATACTCAATACTGTTTGTACTTTTTTTTTTGTATAAAAAAGGGAATTCATTTAAAGTAGTTTAATATCTGCAAAAATAAAGATTTGCTGATACATCCCAGAATTGTCTATCTCAGGAAATTTCCTATGGAGGCAGGCGACAAAGGAAGACATGAATATAAATGAAATATATATATACAGCAGCACTCTATAAAATACCAACTTATGGTTCATAACAATGAATAGAAAGCAAAAGGCTCTGGATTGTTCTACAGTTTTTCCTCAAAATGGACATATTCTTAATTGCATAGAAACTGAAACAGCACGGCTGGCTGCTTATGTAGAGGTTATCACTATTTGTTCTCAGCATAATTCTATCAGGACACATTTTAGATGGTGGTGAAGTATAAATCATTGATAAAAATGGAGACTGTAGCCATTTTTGTCCAACGTGGCTTTCATTTTCAGAGAAGAGCATCTTTGTAATCTATTTACCTTCTGATCCTCTGACTTCACTATTGCTTCTCCCCGATAAGGATTTCCTTTTGCAGAGAATATGGATTAGAGACATTGTCAATGTTGACCAGGCGTTGGTTTCATTATTCATTCACCTTGCAGAACAAGTGGGATGCCAAGCTTTAATTTATAGCTTCTTCTTCCCTGGGTTTTATCTTATCACAGAATAACAGTGGTGTCATTTGTCGAAGCAAGCATAAAGCATGGCTTTTTACCTACCGGGCAGTTATTAAAGATTCTTCATTATTTTAGAGTCTTGCCTTGGGTTTTATTTACTTTTTAATCATCCGAATATAAAGTTATGACTTCAGCAGCTTATTATATAATTGTGTAAAATCGGATGTAGGAAAATGTGAATTCCAATGTAACATTTTGTATGATATTTTGTTCTCCTTATGATAACGAAATGCATTTTTTTTTCTAGTTCTACTGGGAAAGATTAGAGGTTATTTTCATTTCTTATTCTTATTAAAAGACTATAATACTATAGATAAGAATTCATGAGCATTATTAAAGAATATCTTTTCATCAGGGTGCAGAACTTTTAAGCAAAAAGCAGAAAGTACATTCTGCCCTTATAACGTTAGTTATGAAAATGTAAAGTCATATTCAGAAACTATCTGATTTTATTTTAATTCTAATAACAGCAACAGATTTCATATATATATATATATATGTGTGTGTGTGTGTGTGTGTGTGTGATCGCAACTGTTTCTTCCTTTTAACTGCCAGTGGGGGTGTGAACTGATTGGGTGAGAGCTTGGCTGTGTTCTGATTGGGTGGAGGTGTGTTCTGATTGGTTGGGGGTTTGGCTGTGCTCTGATTGGATGGGTGTGTGTTCTGTTTAGGTGGGGGCTTGGTTGTGCTCGGGTTAGTCTGAGTAGCAGGGGGATTTGAGCTGGTGAGCTGTGTTGCTGTTGTTTGGCTTTGTGTTCGTGGCCGTGCCATCTCTTCATGATGGGTGTCAGTCTGCTTCATGTATGGATTGGAGGGGTTTAAAGTGGCTAATGATGCAGCTGTGTCTGGCTTCTGGTCCGTGGTCGTGCCTGATCATCAGTGTGGGTTTGAGTCTGCTTTCTGCGTGGATGTGTGGTGGTTACATCCTGTGTGGCTCTCGTGAGTGTGGGTCTGGTGTCATTCTTTGTGTTAGGGACTCGTTTGTCAATAAGGGCAGGTTTCCAAACGGCTGGCAGGCGGGAGGTATCATCTCGTTTATTCATGCTGTGTGGACATTTTTCTATCTCAATGGCTTCTCTGATTATTCTGTTGTTAAAGTGTTCAGTTTTGGCGATAGTTCTGGTCTTTTTAAAGTCAATATCATGTCCTGTGGCTTTGAGGTGTTGGACCAAGGACCTGACAAACAACACCTAAAAACCGAACTACACACTCTCCGAACTACAACCGAATTACACACTCTCACTAACGTACTAACATCCAATGGATTCCAAAGAAATAAGATCACCAACCTAATCCAAAAAGAAACCCCCACTAAAATCCAAGACAGAGAACAAGAAAACGGCAAAGCCCTCCTCCCATACATAAAAGGCACCACAGACAGAATCAGCAAGATCCTCCACAAACACAACATCAAGACAGCATTCTGCACAAACCGAAAAATATCCACCATCCTAAGAAACCCCAAAGACAAAATTGAGTTAGAAAATCAAGGAGTATATGAAATCCCATGCACCGCCTGCCCCACCACATACATCGGACAAACCAACAGAAGAATAAGTGCACACATTGAAGAACACAAGAACTCAATTAGAAAAGAGGAACCAACTTCTTCCCTTAATTCATATTTTGTGGTTGCTATCTTTTATCTTTACCTTTATGTTTTATTGATTTTATTGCAATTTACCTTTATTTTTATTGATTTTATTGCAATTTACCTTTATGTTTTATTGATTTTATTGCAATAGGGTGGCATACAAAATTAATATATGATGTTTTAAAAACTGTATGTTGTAGGTTTAATAGACCTAGATAGAATTTGGCTGTCAGTGACTGGATTTGCATATTGCATTAAACAATGGACACAAAACAATAATTAAACCAAGCAATTTATTAGCTACACGCCTAGTTCCTAATACATGGTAATGCAGAACTGAACAAATCATATTATGTTAGTTGAGCATGAATCTAATCACTTAGTTGGTTCATGTTAGATCATTATTTGGTAATTGTGTACAGATAGTCCTCAACTTACAACCACAATTTATGTTCCTAAGTGAGAAATTTGTTAAGTGAGTTTTGTCTCATTTTATGACTTTTTTTACCACAGTGGTTAAGTAAATCACTGAAGTTGTTTAATCAATAATATGGTTGTTAAATGAATCTGGCTTCCCCATTGACTTTGCTTGTCAGAAGATCTCAAAAAGGGATCATAGGACCCCAGGACACTGCAATCGTCCAGGGATGGTATTCACTTACCTTCATTACCCATTCGCAAATATGATGACGTCCGGGCAGGTGGGCGGAGCGGGCAGAGCCTCCCGCAGTCTCCGCTACCGGTTCACGCGAGCCGGATAGAACCAGTTGAATACCACCACTGCAATTGTCATAAATATGAACCAGTTGCCAAGCATCCAAATGTAACTCATGTGACCATGGGAATCCTGCAAAGGTTCTAAGTGAGAAAACAGTCAAAGATCACTTTTTCCAATGCCGTTGTAACTTCGAACGGTCACTGAATGAACTGTTGTAAGTCGAGGATTGTACATGATCACCGGTACATGATATTGGAATGAGTTTTGGAGGACTTTTGAGTAGGTCATACTATTCTGGCAGTAACATGCCTCACCTGCTGCATTTACTTCTATGAAATTCTAGCTTTCCCATTTGTAACATGAGAAGTGAGTCTCTACTACACAATGACTAAACACAAAAAGATGCTAGGAGTTCTAGCCTAGCAGCATATGAGCACACACAATTTCTTCCGGTATTACTGGAGCATTAAACGGTATGTAATACATTAAAACAAATGAGAAATGCTATCACAAACCTGTATGTTTTAAGCAATGCAATATAATAATCCTTTGAAGTACGGCGATATTCATGCAGAACTAAGGCTTACGTTGTTTTTTGACCAAGCTTCTTACAATGCATCAGAAAGGCTTTATTATTCTTTTACTGGTCTCAGCAGTATTAAGAGGCACTTTCCTGCTATATGAACGTTTTTTTGCAGTTGGTTATATTGAAATATGAACATCACTAGACTGTTTTCCCATACTGAGCTTTGAACTGTTTTCCCTGCTTCCTTTGAGATTAGTTTTGTGCACTAATCACTGAGGCAGGAGGTTAGTATCCTGTTACTGCAACTGGAGGCTTGACACTCTTTGACACAGTTCACCAAGAGATCACTGTCAGGGCTGAAGGAAAAGCATTTTAGGCATGTAATCAACAAAATGAAATGGCCCACTGGCTTTAAGAGCTAAAATGGACTAGAATTGGCAATTGAGCCTGTTGCAACCAAAGAGGGAATAACTTCATTATACTCTCCTGAGGTAGTTGAAGCCTAGGCTGAAAGATTTATTATTTTATTTTTAAAACTTATTCCAGAGAAAAGAAACGAGAGCACTGAGAGGTATTACAACAGAATAAACATTACAAATCAAACTGCCTGAAACTTGCGGCTGGGTTCTCACTGTATGCTAGATGAAACTGACAGAGGATTAGATCATTGTGGTTCAAAAAATTGTGGGGCCCCAGCCATTTCATTAGTCTTGTGTGAGCCAGGCCATCTCATTAAGTCAACAAGTGATTTATTCTGGCATACTGTGTTTTGTGAACACAGAAATTATCCATTTAAAAATACATCTATGAGAGATAGAGCATATATGTAAAACGAAAATGTCCAGTGCAAATGTGCTGGATCCAAAATTATATTCACTAAAGTCAGTGAAATGTAATTTAACATGATTAGGTCTTCTTGATTCAATGGACCAATTCCAAGCATTACTAATTATAAATCCAGCTCAATGACAGCTAAGTGTATGCCTGGGTCCTTGACAAACAGATAGAAGACTACTCTGAAAGATCTACTCTAAGGCATTATTATTAATAATGATGCTAAGTGACCTGGCACAATGTTGAATGGACCACTTTTGTTGGCTATCACAGATGGTAGCATGGAAGGTATTCTTCATCACTATGTGATGACTTTGTATCATGGGGTGGGTTTTTTTCTCTTCAAAATCTCACTAAGAACATTGAACATTTCCAGTAAGGTTTTCAGCTATAAAATCAAAAGCTGAATCAGTAGAGATAATCAACAGCCATCAGTACATCATTGCAAAACAAAATTGTATGCTCATGTCAACAGATAAATACATCAATACTATTAAAATGTATCCTATTTCACATGCTTTGAAGTCATCCTTCTGAATTGTGAACTGTGTGCATTAACAGAAACAGATGAGATAGAGAAAGAGTCCAAGTAGCTATTGCTGAGTAGGCATGAAGGCTGCACATTTGCTATAGACATTGGTAGTGAAATATGCTGAAACTTGACAGTCAGTATAGCAACATGTCTGTAGACCTAACTGTCCTAGAAAGAGACAATTGAAACGTACAGATGACATCTCTGACAAAGTTATCTGAAACTAACCTGAGTTCTATGAATTCAGGCATCTTGTAGCAAGATATTAATATCCTACACTTATCCTAACTATATATGAATATTTGAATCATAAATTGATGTTTATGATGCTTCCCATTTAGAACATTTTATGCAATCTAAAAGTCCAGATAATATGTACAGGTAGTCCTTGACCTATGACCACAAATAAGTCCAGGACTTCTACTGTTAAGCAAAATAGGTGTTAAGTGAGTCGTGTCCAATTTTACAACTTTTTTCCCAGGATTGTTAAATGAATCACTGTAGTTGTTGAGTGAAACAAGTGGTAATTAAGCAAATACAACTTCCCCCCATTGACTTTGCTTGTTGGAAGCTGGTTGGGAAGGTCGCAGATGGTGACCACATGATTCTGGGATGCTGCAACTGTTGTAAATATGAACTCCTTGCCAAATGCCTGAATTTTGATCATGTGACTATGAGGATGTTGCTACAGTCATAAGTATGAAAACTGATCACAAATCCTTTTTGTTCAGTGAGGATGTAACTTCAAAAGGTCACTAAATGAATGGGTTGTAAGTTGAGGCCTATCTGTATATTTATCCATTTAGTATAGGGGTCTCCAAACTTGGCAACTTTAAGACTTGTGGACTTCAACTCCCTGAATTCTGGGAGTTGAAGTCCACAAGTCTTAAAATTGCCAAGTTTGGAGACCCCTGATTTATTATAATGTTATGTTCTGTAACCCTAAATCTTTATCTTTTCTGTTCTATATTTCTTGACGGCTGTTCCACTAAACCTCAGTCGTATTCTGTATTTGCAGAAACAAAACCTTCCCTTTTTATTCAGTGTCTTCTTAAGTGTGATAGAAAGATATAAAAGATTATATCTTGATTCTGCAATATGGATTTTTCTTAGTATCAGCTCTTTGTGTGTGTTTGTGTGTAAAAATGTAGCAGTGTAGGATTCTGTTACTATTACTGATAATCCTTTCCCCATACAGCAACCTAATTGGCTGGGACTAATTGGCTGCATTTATTACTAGAAACGTCCCATGAACTCTTGTATGTTTCTTTAGTGCCAGTGCTTCAAGTTGCTTAGTGATATATTTCACTTCAAACTTGCTTATATACTAAGATTATAAGTATATAAGATTAGGGATGGGTAAAAATCTGTATTTTATAATCATCTGTGGAGGTTTTATTGTAGATTGACAAAATAATCTGACTTTCAATTATTTAGCAACAGCTGCAAGAAAATGATTACACCTTGTAAATAATAGTTTTGAAATGAAGAAAGACTGGGGTAATCAAGAATGGATTTTTGTGTGAATGAATTGTCTGTTTCATTTAGTTTGGGGGGGGGGAATCAGCATGCTTACCTTTCTTTTTTGTTTCATTATATTTCTTTTGCCTCAGAGTTCTGGTTGATAAATCTGATTTTCAATCTCTGTTTTTTTAAAAAAATGGTTTTACTTTAAATTAAATTTTAAGAAAGAATTTGTATACATTCTCTGGGAAATAACTAGTCAGTAGCACTGAAGACATTATTTACACCAAGACAAGAAGTTAAGACATTGAACACAATAGTAGTATTTCAGAATAAACACTTGGGATTGAGATGTGTAAATCCACAATCCAAAATATCTGTAGCTTGAACCACAGCTCATTAAAATCAGTGGAATTTATTTCTAAGTCAACATGATAGGAATTGGGCTATGTATTGGGTTAAACTGAAATACTCCGGTTCTTGGTTTAAGCTGCACTCATTTCTGTTTAATTAGCTAATGGATTTAACATGCCTAGAGAATTAAATTATTAAGTGCTGAAAATTGCATTTTGAATTTCAGGTTGGTTCAGGTATGTGTAGAGTTTCATACAATGGGTTGATGATGAATTTATTGCTCACTCAATGAAGACTAACAGTGATGTACTCTGCTTAAAAATATGATTGCTTGACATTTGCTTCTACTATAGAAAGAAGCTATAAAAATAGTAGTCATGTATGTATGTATGTATGTATGTATGTATGTATGTATGTATATGTATGTGTGTGTGTGTAACCCAGTGGTGGGTTTCAACTACTGGTTCTGTGGGTGTGGCATGGCTTGGTGGACGTGGCAGGGGAAGGTTACTGCAAAGCCCCATTTCCTCCCGATCAGCTGGGACTTGGGAGGCAGAGAATAGATGGGGACGGGGTCAGTCAGAATTTTTACTACCGGTTCTCCGAACTACTCAAAATTTCAGCTACCAGTTCTCCAGAACTGGTCAGAACCTGCTGAAACCCACCTCTGATATGTATTTAGTATTAATATTAGAGCCATGGTGGTGCAGTGGTTAGAATGCAGCATTGTGGACTAATTTTGCTGACTGTCAATTGCCAGCAGTTCAGCAGTTCGATTCTCATCTGTTCAAGGTTGACACAGCCTTCCATCTTTCTGAGGCCAGTAAAATGAGGACCCAGATTGTTGGGGGCAATATGCTGACTCTGTAAACTGCTTAGAGAGGGCTATAAAGCACCGTGAAGTGGTATATAAGTCTAAATGCTATTACTATTGCTATTCCTATTGGCCACACCCAAATTTAAACACTTAAATTAATTTACTCTACATCTTTTATACATCTTCTTTCATACCATATGGCAGAAATAGAAGTCTGGGTATATAGACATCCAGTAAAATATAAAAAAGGGCTTGCTGAACTATATTGGATCATGGGTATCTACAAAGTCAAGTTAATGAGCTTATGCTCCAAAGTGCATTAGAGAAATATAGTTCCTAAATAAACTATATAGAATGTGCAATTGATTATTCCAGTGTTGAATGATTGCATGGCAGAAACACAAATACTATCCCAAACTGCTGACTCGTTGAATGTATGGAATGTTATTGCAAATTTGTTATGAAGATTGAAAACTACCTGTTCATGCCTTGCCTGGTCCACTAATTTTCTCACTACTGAAAACCATTTCCACTTAAGCAGGTATTCAGAAAGAAGAAGAAAAAAAATGGCATCCATATATGTGATATTTCAAGCTAAACAGATCACCAAGCCCTCTTAACATTTTCTATGTATCTTCAATTATTTCTATAGGTGTCCATCCCTGCAAATGCCAGTTCTACACTTTTCTTTTGCAAAAAGCAGTTGTGAATACATTTTGAACTAGATGTCAAATAGAAACCTGCAGGAAAAATACAGTAACATGCCACATCGGGATAATGGATATATAACATTGCATTCATTTTAATTGGAAGGAAAATGTAGACTTATTTTTTGAAGGTATAAAAAATTTTGAGGCCAGCCTGAAAATTGGAACCTAATTATTCAGTGAAGATGGTGCTTGAATAGGCCAGAACGTGAGCGACTTGAGCCTCTATAGCTAGAAAAATGACTAAATTTGTGAAGTGGAAATAGTGTTAGAAGATTTTGAGTTATCTATTGTCATTTCAGAACAAGTGATAGGGACCAGGGAAGTGGACCCTACTGATGTGAAAAATATACATCATTACAGGAGGTGGAAGTACCTCAAAGTACGTCAAATCAACAGGGATCATAAGAAAAAAAACCAATCTTCTCACTGCACAATACCTAATAATATATTATTACACTTGATACAGATTTTATAGTTGAAGAGAAATTGGTCTGGCAGCAACAGAGATTAGGACTACCAAATGTGGCTTGCAAAAATCCAGATGACCATTAGATGGGAGGAAAGAGAAACAGAAAACTCTGACTCATGGGTTTCTGTAGCCCAATTCTTGTAGTTTTAAAAATGTTTAGAGGTTCATTTCAGGGTACACCATGTGGCTTTTCAATCCAAACTGGGAAAATAATTAGAGTAGTCAAAATGCAGTTCTTTATAAAGGGTGGCTTGTAGATTGAATAAATAAAGGAGATTTGGAAGCAAGACATCAGAGAATGAAAGGTCTTTCAATGGGATTGATTACAGTGCAGCATAGACTTCCCAGTGAATTAAACTCCATTGTACCTGCAGTTCATACAGTGATCAATGAATGTCTGCATGTCAAATATTTTCTCCTACACTAATCTCTGAATGTCATCTTTGGCGTTCTTCCCTATTTTCTTCTTGGCATTTCTATTTCCTCTTGGTTGTCTTTTGGTTTCTCATTACAAGATGTAAGTTGTAAGTCAGTCATGTGTTGAAGTATCTCAGTTGTACTTGGGATTGCTGCAGCAACCATATCCAGTTAACTATCCTCAGCAGTATTTTTTAAGAAAATGAGATAAATCCTTATGACAGAGCCCTGAATCATTTTATACAGTGCCTTGAAATCTGTGTGAGAGTTTTATTTGTCTGTAATATAATATCCTTGTTTCTACTTTTAAAATATCTACTTCCCAACTGCCTTGTTTAATTCTTTAACTAACCTTGAGATAATAGTACAAAGTGAAGTGCAATAATATTTTTAAGGGGAGTCACTGTTTTTGCTCTTTTAAACTCCTACAAAGTCAATTTATTTTTGAAATCCTAGAAGTGTTGTGGAAGTAACACTTAAAACAATTCATGCACCAAACACATGCTGATCATTATTCAGTGACTACAACATCATCTAGTGGGCATGTTTTGCAAAAGAGTGAATCAAGGCTCAAGACACCAAAAAAACTTTCCTATTTTCTGATACCTTGTCAAGATACATGGCCTTTCCATGCAATTTGCTTCCCATGTTCACCTGTACAGAGAATTTGTAGTTATTTAAGTGACATAGTTCTATTTATACGAGGCTACACAAAGAGAAGTAAATAATCTGCTTGGAAATAGTAGCTACTAGTGAATTCAGAACCATCACTACATAACTTTCAAGAAATTGTCAAATATGAGACTGACTACTTCAACTCTTCCTTCAGTAGTTCTCAGATGAGCAAAACAAATACATTTCTGAGATTGGAATTATCTAGGTTGAGTTAATCCAGTAATTTTATTACTCCAAGCATAATTTTATATATCTCCATTGTATCCCTTTTTATTGTTCATAGCTTATAGCTGAGTCTTTTCACAGCTGTGTGGAACTTTTCATTATTTTTTTTACTCTCGCTGTAGTCGAAGTGTGATGATCAGAATTGTGCATGGTATTTGAAGTATATCATCATCATCATCATCATCATCATCATCATCATCATCATCAGGCTTTTAAAAGGCATTACAGTATTGGAAATTTAATCTTATGATTCTTTTCCTACTAATCTCAGTTTGGGTTTAGCTTTTTCAAGACAGTTCTATATTGTACTGATATTTTTACTGAGCTATCCTCTGTGATTGCTTTCTTAGTCAATGTCAGCTCAATCTCCATCGGTTATATGAGCTAAATGAACTAAGTTAGATTACTTTGCTTCACTTTATTCTTACATATTTTAGGAGACACATCATTTTATGCTAATCCACCAAACTTTTCAGAATTTTTTTTAGCACTGTTTGCTGTCCTATATTTTGAACATTTTATATAATTGAACGCTGATTCAAATTGCTTGTAAGCAAGTTTAAAGTATCTAAATTCACAATAATTTAATGTTTACTTCTACTTTGGGGGGGTTGTTCACAAAAGCAAACGTGATAACCTTTTGAATCTGAGATCTGTATGAGCTAGCACCGTGATTGGAACAGGATATTAATGAAGTATGTTATTAGAATAAATTACAAGAATTAATAAATAATTTGCAGTTACTCAGTAGGAGTCCTTCTGTAGTCATACAAATACGTATCTGAATCAAAGAATGTAAAATCTTATGCATATATACCTGAGAATAACACCCAATTGAAAGCAATAAAATGTATCTGTGATTAAACATATGTAGGATTCTTGAAAAACTAAAAGTAGAATTTTGTGTACAGTAGTAGTAGCCTACACAAGCTTGATAAAAAAAATGTTGTCATGTTCCTCCACAATAAAATCAAGCTTTATTATCTGTAGCTATCCAATAATTATCTTTTGCTTTGAAGTTAAACAAATAGATATTTTATTAGTATTTTTCTTTACAAACACGGTTTTCTGTTCTCTTTTTCCCCATGGATTTATCAAAATGTAAATATCTGGATTGTTTCTTCCTTGAATCTAAATCCATGCGTACTCACAATTTTATAAATATAGCCACATCTTCTGACCTACAAATTATTATATTTACTGGAAGCACTATCAATAAGCACTTATTGATTAACCTTGGGATACTTATATACACTGCGTACTATTATTTATTTAGCAATGTTAAAATAATTTTAGAGTTTTAGAAAGTATTATATACCAAATATGAAAGAGCAAATGGGAACACTTTGCTGTAATATAAATAGAAGATCAAAGTGGAGTCGTACCTCTTGCTGGCTGAAAAACAGAAGCAGCTCTGCTTAATAAATTTCTGTCTTTTTTGTGACCTTACTTCTACTGTTTATTAAAACATAACATTGTATAAATGAGATAGAAAATAGTTTCTTTAGTTGAATGAATACCTTTTGTTAAGACTGACTATGCATTGATTCTTTCTGCAGTGGCTAAAAAATCCTGGCCCCCAACATGAGAAACGGACTTTGTTTGGGGACATGGTGTGCTTCTTGTTTATAACTCCATTGGCTACTATCTCCGGCTGGTTGTGTCTGCGGGGAGCAGTGGATCATCTGCACTTTAGTAGTAGGCTAGAAGCTGTTGGGCTCATTGCACTCACTGTCGCACTCTTCACAATTTACCTCTTTTGGACACTAGTAAGTAGTCTTTTGATTTGACTTCTATTTACATTAGAGTATGATAAATCTTATAATGTTATTCTGGGAACATCTGGTGACAGCTATTGTTGCATGAGAAAAGATCAAACTTCTTTATTTGAATAACAGCTTCATAATATATCTTCAAATTGTAAGCGGTGTGGTGGCCTAGAGGTGGAGCTCTGACATCACAATCAGGAGGCTGTGAGTTTGATCCTAGATAGCAGCAGTTATTTCTCTCTCTGGGCACAATGAGTAATTGTCTACTGTGAACTCTGTATAGGTGTCAGGAAGGGCATCTGGTCAGTAAATGCTCAGCTCCAATCAGTTGCCCTGACCTCACCCTGAAGCAGGGTCATTAAAAGAATATATAGTGTGCGCACAAAATTTGGTTCTTTTAGATTGGATCTAGAATGGTTTGCATTCCCGTAGTTCCTCTTAGAATGTTCTTGGCTAATGGAAATGGCAGAATTATTTTGTAACATTCTCTCCCTCCCTCTCTCTACCTTTCCACTGTTCCACAACATAATGTTAGAAATGATAAAGACTTCAGAATGAGGATATATTTAACAAAGAGTATCTCTTCCCTTTCTACCACAGAAATGGTCTGTGGTATTAGATGTGTTGTTTAGATTAAAAGGTCTTCCATTGGTAGACAGATGGCCTTGGATCCAAGCCAGTATTTGGAATGGCCTAATATGAAGAGGCTTTAGCCAAACTACAATGAGTAAAGGGGGTGGGGGGAGAACCCTGGTGAAATAAATCAATGCTGGGAAAATAGGCAGCAAAATATTTGCAAACATCATCAACATCACATCTATGCAGCAAGTCAAAAAAATAAACAGATTCCCTTTCCCTTTTGGCACTAATAGTAGGCAGATTGAAGCTAAAGCTCTGAAATCTTACCCAGCATGCTTTGTTTTCTCTAAGTTGTTTGGGATGGGCAACATCAGAGATTCATCTTATACAAGCCTGCTTCTCATTCTAATGTGAATTGTGTGAGACCCCTGCATTTACCTCCAGACAGAAACTTGAAACATTGCTCATCTTTCCTAAATAAGCTTTAGTGGACATTGTTCAGGACTAACAAACTATAATGTTCTGAACAAGCTATAGTAGGAAAGATCTGAGCTGTCTTTTTCCTTTGGTATTGGTAATAAGAAGCGTTTTTCAAGGCTCAGTAGATTTCAGAATAACAAGTCTGGAGCTTTTAGTTAAACCTACCTGAGTGAGAAAGCTATGTTCGACACCACCAAAGAGTTTCTAACGTGTAACCTTGTACCCTAATATATTTTGAAACACAAGCTGTCTTTCTTCCTCCAGACATCCAAATGTCTCAAATATGGAGGAAGAATTGAGAATGTGATGCTTTTAGAATGGTTGAATTACTTAAAATGGGCTGATTGATTTTCACTGCTAAAGAAATGTGAAGAGAATGCAGTCAATCTTCCCAGTTGAAAGACATCTGCAGGAAAGAAGCAGTGGTTCCTTATAGCAGAGATGCATCAACTCCACAGATGCTTTCATAAAGAAAATAAAACCACTTTTTTACTTACTGTCCTCTATCTTGAAATGCCATTACAGAGTAGGTATTTTATATAGGTTTTAGTCAGCATCACTTTCACGTTGAGTACTCATTTAGGGAAGATTAAAAAAGAAAAAGAACTGCATCTAGTGCCATGACTCCCACTCGTGCCAAAAGACTTTCCTTCCCTCTCAAATATACTGCACTCTCCCCAGATATGTGTGCTGTGGTCCAGCAGCTATGAAGAACAGATTCCAGTGTACAGCTTCATGGGAGAAGGTATCCATACTGCACAGACATCAATAGACATAAATCAGACTTGAAAAATAGTAAACAAAAATGCTCTCCTCTCTATAAAAAAAAGGGAAATATGGTCTACCTAATCACCCCCCCCGTAACAGATCCTACTTTCATTACTGTTTCCAGCAGTGTGCAGCCACCAAACTACAAAAAAATTGTGCTGTTATCTTGACATATGATGGGAAGTTCTTATCGAAACAATCACTTTCATAATCTTCAACAGCAAGGAATGGTGGTCAATTATTGTCTCTCTCTTGCTTCTCTGTTATTCCCTGATGTTCACCTGGTTATGATATAAACTGACTTCTGCTCATCTGTTTTCTCCTTTCCTTATATCTGGTTGCCAGTCTAAATATCCTTAGTTGGGACTAAGCTTCATTAAGCTTAAAGAAACTTACATCTGAGTAGAAGTGCTAGGGTTTTTTCCCCCTTTGTTCATTCTTAATTATTTTCCTTTCTTCCTGTGCATACCTCCTAATTCCTTAGTTTTCTGCAATTTCTATTTGACTGAACTGTTATTAATATATGCTGCCTTTGGAAGGTCACCAACTTTTTGATACTTGGTGTTTGCAGTATTCTCTAGTCTGTGAAGAAAGTTGAAAATATGTTAGTTTGATCCCAAATAATATGTTCCATCTTTAATTTCTACTTTTGCTCTTAGCAGTTCTTGTGCTGTCTCTAATTGAGAGCACTAGAATGAAAAAGATAGGGTACATATTTGGTTGGTCTGGTTCTATGTTTTCATTGCATTGCTTTTCAGTCCTATTATGGTTTCTTTATCAAAACTGCATCCACTTTAGCACTTATTTTAAGAACCTTTGAATAAGATGTATTCCTGCTAGAAAAAGGAATTCATTGTCAGCACCAGTGGTGGGATTCAGCTGGATCAGGGCAGTTCAGGCGAACCAGTTGTTAAATTGCTGTCTGACCCCATCACTTCCCATCCCGCCCCTTCCAGGAGTCCCCACGCGCTCTGTTTTGGCTCCCCAGTAATTGCAGGGAAGCCTACTAGGTCCAAAACAGGGTGCAGGGGCAGAGGTGGGTTTCAGCAGGTTCTGACCAGTTCTGGAGAACCGGTAGTGGAAATTTTGAGTAGTTTGGAGAACCAGTAGTAAAAATTCTGACTGGACCCTCCCCCATCTATTCTCTGCCTCCCAAGTCCCAGCTGATTGGGAGGAAATGGGGATTTTGCAGTAACCTTCCCCTGGAGTGGGATGGGAATAGAGATTTTACAGTATCCTTCTCCTGCCACACCCATCAAGCCACGCCCACCAAGCTATGCCACGTCCACCAAGCCACACCCACAGAACCAGTAGTAAAAAATTTTGAAACCCACCACTGTGCAGGGGGGTGCAGAACAGCCCCCCTGCGGCCTGTTTTTGCTCCCAGGAGGCTGCAGGGAAGCCTACTAGGTCCAAAACGGCGTGAGGGTGTGTGGCGTGCCCCACACAGCCTGTTTTTGCTTCCAGGAAGCTGCAGGGAGTCGTACTAGGCCCAAAATGGAATGCGGGGGGTGCGCCCCCCTGCGGCCTATTTTTACTCCCAGGGGGGTGCAGGAGGTCGAGTGCTGCCTGTCACACCCCCTGGCCACGCCCACCATGGCCACGCCCACCCAGCTGGTCATTAGGGCAGAGAACCGGTTGTTAAATTATTTGAATCCCAGCACTGGTCAACACATCTGTATAAATTAAAGCATTTCATATTAGATGGGCCACATTTGTTTTATCCAGGCATACACATCATACCCACTATAATCCAGCAAGAGGGATCATGCACCTCGGTGTTATTGCAACACACTTAATATGGGTCTGCCTTTCAGGACCTACAGTTGGAAGCTGCAACTGGTAGAGAATGCAGCAGCCAGGCTCTTAACAAGAGAATCTTATTATTGCAGAGTCTCTCCTATTCTGTGATCACTGCACCGGTTGCTATTAGTCTGAGCATAATGCTAATTATCACCCATAAATCCTTCTGCCGTCTAAACATCTAGAGAGGTTGTGCCCAAGGAATACAGATCAGAAGACAGCTCTTCTCAGTAATGGCTGCCACATTATTTATGTATTTGTTTATTAAATTTATATCTTGCCAACTTCAGGCAGACGAAATTAAAACATCCATAAATATATTACAGTAAAACATGCAGGGTAAAAGGCATCATGACAATAGTGTTAAGATGTTCACAAAGAAAAGAAATAACAGTATTAACAATACTCGTATAAGAAAAGCTCAAGTTTGTTGTCACAGATCACTAATAAGATTAAATTCAGCCAACAAAAACTTGGGGGCGGAGGATTCAGTCTTTAAGATTTCTGGAAAGCCATCACAGTAGGAACAACATTGTCAGGGACACTGTTCTGTTAAGTCCCATAATGGAAACGCAGAGTCCCTAAGTTTTTTTCCTATCTATGATGAACATATAGGATGGCTCAGTTTAATTGAGAAATGTGTGCCTTGTCTCTTCTCTTCTGACATTTTGAAGGGCACTAGAAATCATTTTCTTTGGCCCCCTAGGAGAAATTATGGCAGTCATCTTGGGTTTTTTTTTTTTTAAACTGTTTTAGGAGCATTATTAATTATCTACTACAGCCCAAAGTCTTTTAGATTCAAGGTGGTAAAGAAATAAATGTTTGTTAAATTAATAAAATGTCTATTTAAATCAATTGATTTATACTAGTGGAAACTGCTCAAATTAATTTTTGACTGAAATAGTTTTTGACTGGAAACTTCCTTTAGTTTCAATAAAATTACTGTAGGTTATTTTCATATATGCACGGTCAGTCTTCCAGAAAAAATTGGCAAAAAAAAAAAATTCTACTGTCTAAAATAATAGGCAGCCTATATGAATATATTTCTCATTATTTATATTATCCAGTACTGTTATATTATACAGTACTGCTGTTCTCCTGTTCTCTTGATGTGCTGCTCCAGACAACAAATGTACATTCTAAATGCCAATTTAGATAAACAATATATGATATACTGAAAAGGACAGATTTTAAAAATTATATTTCATATTAGGAAGGATGTAGGAGATATATTTTCTGGAAAGTATGCCTTGGCCATATTTTATTGCCTTTTAATTGCTACCCATGTTAAATTACAGTTGGAGAGCTAAATCCAACATCCCATGAGTGTCCTTTTCATCCAGCTTTGAGAGTTTCCTTTTGCTGTCCTCTTCCTACAGATTTCTCAAATCTCCTTAGGAAAGTTGAGAGGTTTGGGAGGCACCAATGAAGGTTTATTTAATGATAAGGATCTTAATTTGCAAACTTCAATACTGTGTATAACTTAAATTATCTCTGATCATTAAAAGTGTCTTTCATCCAAGAGTATTGTTTTACACATACATGGGGAGTTGATAAGCCTAAACCAAACATGGGCTCCCATCATTGTATTGAATATACAGTTTCAGGGGCATAGTAGGTGCATGATTTATGTTACTTGCCAGATGGGAGAACCTTTCTTATCCTCTTATGACTTCAGTGGGAATGGACTATATTAATGAGGAAATGTGTTCTCTGAGAAGAGGTTTCAAAGTTTCAATGTCTAACAACAGGGCTTCAGTGTAATAGTAGATTGATAGATGAGAGAGAGAGAGAGAGAGAGAGAGAGAGAGAGATTAAATCACAATCCAGTTTCTATTCAGCCAATTGCCACCTAACAGTTTTGCAATATGCTTGAATTATACTTCATTACCTCATGCTAGGACCCCAAATCATGATTTTTTTTGTTAACACAATAGCATATGACTGTACAAAATTACACAGGGTATAACACTGAAATGGTATAGTAGTCCTTACATTATATCCTGTTAAGTTTTTTTTCAGGCAAACAAAGAGCACTGGATTGTTCATACTATTTGAACACATTTGCTTTTATTTCATGAAGTCATTTTATTCTTGTCCATTTTCAATCCACTAGTAATAACTGTAGGACAGGAGGTTGGGCACAATTCAGATAAATTTTATTCAGTTTCATGTACTTGGATGAAAAAGCTCAAACTCATATCGTCAAAATAATTATATAAAAGAATTAGATTTTAAGTTCTAGTTAAGTTTGATATTCAGGCTGCTGGTTTTCAAATATGATTCTAATAGTTGTAGTTTCTTAGTAGCTTTATTGCAGTTTAGGTTACCACAAGTTAAGGGTTTCAAATCAAATATGCAACCTGCATAACAGAACCTGATACATCTCATAATACATAATGCTTGGCAAATCCACTTACCTAATTAAACTATATTTACAATCTTTGCTTATGGCATAATTTGGCTTTGAGACTTCATCACAGATAGTCCAAAACTCCAGAGGTGTTGAGTGTTGTGATGTACAGTGTGTGGTATTACATGTTGTTGATTGATACATTGTCTTTCATAAGATATACCTCAGGGCAGTTATTATCATTTTTTCCCACATTGGCCTTCATATTAAGCTACTGTAAGTATAAACCAAACCCTGCCATCTGGGTGAGTAACACTACTGTATCTCAATAATGTAAGAGCTTAGTGGAGCAATTATTTTGAGAATACATTTCAAAGGAGCTATTTTCTGTCATTCCTAAATAAGACCCTGTCTCTCTCAAACACTGCTGATTAGCCCTTTAAATGAATCTAAGCATTGTTTTCATGATCAATGAACAAATCTCATCTCTGTTCTGGGCAGGAAGGATCCAGGATCCAAGTTTCTGATTTTTTTTTTTAAATGATGAAGACCAGATCCTGCTTTTACATTGAGTTTGAGTTTTATAACTAATTTTATAAATTTACACAAATGTTTAATCAAAATGTTTTGTTTTTGTTTTTTTTTGAAAACCCCAGAGATTTAGAAATGGTTGTGGGATTTATACAACTTTGCTATCCACTAACAACTTTGCAAACTGTTAAGAGAAGACTTTCCTTAGAAAATGCAACATTGAGCTTCTGAGTTTCAGTAGTCGACATTGCTTAGGCATCGGCTGAAGGCAAGAACTCATTGTAAACAGCCTACTAGGCTTAACTAGCCTATTTGTCGTATTCGAAGTATTCGTCGTATATAAGAATTGCCCATCTCCCTTACAGAAGGACTTTGAGTAGTGTACAATAAAATATCAAAAGCATAAAAAGCGGTATGTAAAATTTAAAAGAGGCAAAGAATATTAAAAATAGATTAAAGGGTGTGGGGAGGGCTTTCAGAGCACCAACTAGCCTGGTAGTTGTGTGCTCATCTGGGTGCCCCAAGGAAGTCCGCAGAACCATGTTCTCACGCCCTTCTGGAAAGCCAGGAGAGTGTAGCCCTGTCTCACCTCCAGGATGAGTGTTCCACAGGGCAGGGGCAATGACAGAGAAGGCTCTCTTCCTGGACCCCGCCAGTCGGAATTCTTTGGTTGACGAAATCCACAATTTATCTTCCCTGCCTGACTAGGTGGGACAGGCTGAAGTAATGGGACGATGTTATCCTGTGAAAATCCCTTAAATATTCATTGAGAACCTGGCTTACAATGCAAAAATTGCTAAAAAAAGAACCTATCCTTTCTATAACAGAGAGGGACTCTAGGAAAGAATCTTAGTAACTTAAGGAGAAGCCCATAAATGTAGATAGCCTATAAAGATATTGTGCCACTAGTGGTCATGAGTAATGAAAACAGAGTCACACAGATGTGACACAGATGGCTAAAGATCTGCAAAGCTGTACTTTTTTTATGCTCCTGATGTCTCCTCTTGAAGTGAGTTTTGATACAGGAGTCTTTCCATCCTCCTGTCCTGGGCACAGACAACTGACAGGAAATGGCATCCTGGGATCTGCCTACAATCCCTCTGTCACAACTATCGTACATCCATTCAGGGTGAAGAATTTGAAAATCCAGTGACCATTGTAAAAATGCTATCACAAGTGTTTGAAAGAACTCTGACCAATTAAATCTCATTACAAATGGGTTATTAGATATATTACTTCTTAACTGTGTTGTCACTATTATCCCAATACATTGCACTGTCTGAATTAAAATTCAGACATTTCCAAAGAAAGACATTGCCAAACATATTACTCCATAATTCAAACACCAATCTGAAGAAGGTGGTTTACTTCGTTGCATAGCAAAGTGATATATTTTTAAAAGGGATGATACTCCAAACTATCAGCATTTTCTCTTTTTTAAAAACTTAAGTTCAGAGAAAGGTTTTTAAATCCACTGCAATTATTTACAAAGTGATCCCAAATGGACTTACTACCAGGTATCTTTTAGCTCCATTAGTTGCTATAGAAAAGGAGAATTAGATTAAGTATTACAGAAGCAGATTGAAAAACTGGATTTTTTAATCCTTTCAAGACTTCCTTGAAGTGCATATTGAGTTGAGAAGAACTGGAGTTAAAAGCGAATCATTCAGGTTGAGGCACAATAATGCAACTTGTATAAAAAGGCCCTTGACTTTTCTTTTGAGTGTGTTTCTCTGGTCATCTTAACCGTAAATTCTTCTCTTTATTTTCCTACAGGTATCCTTTAGGTATCACTGTAGATTATACAATGAATGGCGTCGGACCAATCAAAGAGTTATACTTCTCATCCCAAAGTCTGTCAGCATACCTTCTACCCAGCAATCCTTGCTGGGCCTGCATTCAGTCAAAAGGAACTCAAAAGAGACCATTGTCTAATTGTGATAATCTTTTCCAGAGGCCACGAACTACATGTGGGTAGCATCATAGCTGGAAAGACACTTTTTGTAGAAGAAAAAACATGACTGTTGCAATTTAAATCATGGATGCTGCAATCATATGATATTTGCTAAGCTGCCAAACATGTCTAAAATTTAGCAGATACTGTATGGAATTTTCCAATACATGTTGATAGCTGCATCACTAGGGATGCAACTCTTTTCTAATTGTGATTAAAAACTATGATGGCAAACACTGCAAAATATGTGAATTGTATTATTTCTGAGACACGTCCAGACATCATCTATGCTGCATTCTCCCTTCCTATATCTAGACTAATTAAGGAGAATTGGAGGCTGCTTTAAGAAGTATAACGACATGAAGAGTATGTGTGAGAGAGCACATGCATACAAAACCCATTCGTCACACAGCCACACTAGGTCTAGAGACAGCTAAAAGAAAAAATCTCAGTGGAAGGCTAATGAAAAGTTTTATAGCTTAATGTCGAGAGAGAAAAAAAATTGAAGGCTTTGTAATTACCTATTAAGCACAATCCCAAAATAAATGGGGCTCTGATATTTATGTAGTATATTTCCTCTTCCCCAGCTATACACCTTCTGTATATTGGAACTGCTACTCTCAGAGTTAACATCCTGCATTTATAACATCGGGAATGAATCAAATTGGGAAAGTCTATTCTATACATTCCAAAACTCAATAGTGGTAGCCTTTCTTTTTTGTTTTGTTTTGTTTTATTTTTGTGCTTTAGAGTCACTTTTTTCTCTTGGCAACTACCTGGAGTAGGCAAGGCTTCTTTGGTATTAGTAAATATAGGTCAGCCCTATATTTGGATATGTGGATCTCTCTTTATGTGTGTAAGTGTATCTTTCACTGCTATGATTAGTATATTTTCTTGCTCAGTTAGATATTATTATACATATATTTATTTATTTATTTCAAGGTTAAAAACTTTTGCTTGTTCACATTTTCATTACAGTAGTAACCTTTGCAATGAGGAGAAGTAGGGAGGAAAGCTCCCAAAGCCTCTTCCAAACTGCAGAGGGGAGATGAACATGATCTGCCAAAATTCCAGAAGCCATTTGAAATGTTCTTAGCTATTTTTTTTGCCTTCAGAATTTCCACCTTCAAGGGACCAGTTTCACAGCAATCTGTAATGGTAAAGACTTGCAATCATGACTATAGACTAGAGCTGCTGTATCCCTGCTGCAAAACACAGATGTCTAGAAAAAAACATCATTTCAGGAAGCAATTTTCTCAAGCGGAGAGGAAAAAAAAGCAGTGTATTGTGGAGAAATGATTGATTGAAATCGCAAGGAATTAAGTTGCATCACAACAATGTTCTCTAAATTTAATTCCTAAATTTATTTTGTAAGGGGGACTTTTGCACAGATAATAAAGGATTGGCTCATTAGACATGTTCTAAGAAGCTTGGACTTGCCTTGCATTACAATGAGTAAAATTACAGCTTTGCTGGATTTGCAACTTGACAGATAAGTTTAGATGGAAACATTTAAGCCTTAACTTCTTTGTGCTTACCAGACTAAGACCTCTTTGTTAAAAATGTTTACAACCGCCTTATAAACGTAGCCAATTCCAATTTGGAATCTGAATGTTAAATTCTTCGTTTCTTGGGTGGCATGTCTTGGCATGACTGCCTTTCCCAAAGCATGAGAGACAAAGGCATCATTTCGATCCGTTATTTTTAGAATTAGGCTATCAAATGGACTTTTCTTACATCCACAAATGTTCCTAGCACATAGAATATTTATTAATTAAAATACACTGCTGAATCATATTCCAGCAGAGAAAATTTCAACATTTGTCTCAACATGTTATGGGGGCAGGGGGAAATGAAGAGGATGTTTATTAAAGCGAATTGCAAAGACTTTCAATGGATTAAACAACTGTTCTTTGTTAACTAGTAGAATTGAGCCCCACCATATGCAGATTCCAGTCTACAACTACTTCTGGATATGATCACAGCCATCACACAACGCACAGGTGCCAGCTACCAGAGTGCATTGCAAACTATGAAAAGCTGCACGCACCCCTCACCCTTGGAAAATAAGCACACCCAAACACCCAAGGCACATACGCATAACTTTCATGCTTTAAGTGTACATGAGAAGATGGTTTTGCAGGGCTTGGTGATGGGAAAAGAAGATCTTTCTGTTGTTGGTAATATCCAAAAAACCAGCCTCTGTCTTCATCTGTTCGGTTTCATCTGATTTTTTAAGAGATCATATCTTCTTCTTCTTCTTGTGCCATGTCCGTCATCGGAAGTTGGCGATCATGTTGGCAATCCTATTGTCAACAGCTGTATGAAAAAGTGCTGCTGAGTTTTGCCAACCAGTCCCTTAGGTTTTGAAGCCATGATGTTGTTCTTCTGCCTGGGCCTCGTTTGCCTTCAATTTTTCCCTGGAGGATTACGTGAAGGATGTCGTATTTTTCTGGGTGTCACATCACATGTCCAAAATACTCTAACTTTCGCTTTTTAATGGCTTTGATTATTTTCCTTTGCTTTCCCAGGCGGGCTTATCACCTCTTCATTTGTGATTTTGTTAACCTAGCTTATACGTAACAGCCGTCTGTAAATCCCCAAGAGACCATATAGATTACTAAAATTAAATGAGCAAAAAGGAGTGGCTTTACATAGAAGAGCTACTTCACAAAGCACAAGAAACTCTGAAAGAGCTGTAAACTTAGTGAGTGGCAATCAAATTGAGATTATAGGAGGTCAGGACAAATGGCATAAATACAAGTAGATGTTAAATTGTGTTGTCAATACTTTAGAGAGAGAATCTTGAGGGGATGTCAAGGGGTTCATTAGCCTGTGCACAGTTCCCAATTGACCTTAGAACTCTGACCAGCTGCCTTTCTGTGCCAACTAGTCCATTTTTTTTCTTTAGCATTACTTCTCTTTAGTGTCCAGCAGTGAACATGCACTGCAGGTCTTGTGGGGTTTCACTGGAACAGACTTAACGGCAAGTATTCACCGCCCCGAGTCCTTCGGGAGAGGGGGCGGTATAAACATTTAATAAATAAATAAAATAAATAAATAAAGTATTGGATGGGGTGCAGGAGAAAGAAAAGTAAGAAAAGTTTTATAATGCAAGAAATCTCTTCATCTCTTTGGTTTTTATCCAAGCTATTTCAATGATTTTTGAATATGTACAATTCATGAATATTAAGCCATGTACATAAATGCCATGTATTAATTTTTTAAGAAAGTGTGTTTATTTTTTGTAAAAAAAAAAAAAAAAGAATGGAGAAGGGAAAGAAGAAAAGAATTGATTCAGAAATATAATAATAATAATAATAATAATAATAATAATAATAATAATAATAATAATATAATAATAATAATAATAATAATAATACAAAGCAATTATTGTGCAGTTAGTGTTCAGTATATTGATGATGAGAATTTAGCCTTAAACAAAATACATAATTTTTACATTACAAGAAAATATTTGAATCTCTGAGCTAAGTGGAGTAATCGTTATTTAAGAAAACAAAGAAGAAAACTGCTAAAAAGTCACAGATAAATATTTAGTTTCTAATTTTCCTTTTGCTGTACAATAGTTAAACCTTTAGACTAGAGCTATTGAATCAGTTGTAAAACGAACTCACACTTTGACTAAACCTACATTTTTTTCTTTCTTGTTCAGAATAACCTCCTTTAACCCAAAGCTCCTCTATAATTCCTCTATAACATGATCAAAATGTCCCACCTGCCCAGTTCATCTCTTCCCCCACAAGTTGGAAGTCAATATAGATTCACTGACCAGAGCTATGGAAGTTGATGCAAAATAACCACTATATCTCTACATTTTTATTTTATTCATTGTTCCAGTGATGGTTGCAGTTTGGGGAAACTATCCAATGCAGTTTTCAATACAAGGTAGTCCTCAATTGAACAACAGTTTGCTTAATGACTATTTAAAGTTACAATGGCACTGAAAAAAGTGACTGACAACCATTTTTCACTTATGACTGTTGCAGCATCCCCATGGTCACATGATCTACATTCAGATGCATGACAACTGACTCACATTTATCATGTTTGCAGTATCCTGGGGTCATGTAATCTCCTTTTGCAACCTTCTGACAAGTAAAGTCAATGGGGAAGCGAGATTCATTTAACAATTTAACCGTGTTACTAAATTAACAACTGCAGTGATTCACTTAACAAATGTGGCAAGAAAAGTTGTACAATGGGGCATAACTCGCTTAACAAATTTCTCACTTAGCAACATCGATTTTGGGCTCAATTGTGGTCGTAAGTTGAGGACTACCTGTCGATCTGGAGAGCCAAGTTGTGGAAGGATGCTTTAGAACTCTGTTTTTCAAACTTGGTAGCTTTAAGATGTGTGGACTTCAGCTTCAGCTTCCAGAATTCCCCAGCCAGCATGCTGGGAGTTGAAGTACACAGATCTTAAGAATGCCAAGTTTGAAAAATTCTGATTTAGAAGGACGTACCTTTGCAGAAGGTGGTATTTGTTTCAGAGGCAGCCACCCAACCACAGAAGCAGCAGCAGCTTGCTGCTCCTTTCTCTCCTAGAGAGAACATCCATTAGAACTCCATAGAAGGCTGGACTGAAGGATCTAAAGTGTTCATCAAAATGACAAAAAGTGTGTTGTGCCATTGTAAGAAACACATGCAAAAGGGATGGATGACACTCAAATTGTGCCACCACAATAGTTTTCATCGTTGGTTTCCACACCCTATCCTACAGACCTGTATGCATAAGCATTGGGCTTCTGCAGCCTTCTCCAGCAGGGCCAGCTAACGTCTAGATTCGCTGTGGAGATAATGCTGCAAAAGCAAATCTGGACCATTAATACTGGAGCAGGCAGTTTTCCATCTGCAAGTCGCCTCAGCCTTACTCACCTTTCTGTAGAAGCCAAGGCATCTTGCTGTCTTGCCATGCTTTCCTTGCGCCCTTCTGTTCTGAAATCAAGGTGCCAAATCGCTCTTCCACGGAAAAACATCCCTCTGCCCCTCTGCTCCACAGACTCAGGGAAAACAGCAAGAAGGAGGAGGGAATAGATCACGCAGATCATTATCCCATTGTTTTCAAGATGCATACAAATCAATCTTTAAAATTTGCTCCATATTTTTACCCCAGTGTTAGTTTGCTGGATTTTCCTCCTCTCCTTTTTGAAGGTAGGGTTGCTTGCTCCTTTCTGGTCAACTGACATTTCAGTATTTCTCTCAGATATTTCAAATATAATGCACACTGTGAAGGTTTAGCCACATCACCATGTTGTTCCTTTAACTCTGGGAAGTAATTCATCAGGTCTTGAAAATTTTAAACTCAGAATGCAGTGGTATTTGCATGTGTGCCAATCTCAAAATTCAGGTCTATTCTTCATCCTGCTCTTAACAACTAGAACACATAAGTTTTGTTTGAAAAGAGTTAGAACAGATTTGCCAGGATGACAGATGTACAATGTAGCATTGAAGACAGGGTAATGTTTGAGACTGAGCACTACTTAAAACTCTTCAAATTCAAAGATACTAAAAATATAAAAAAGAAATTCTGATGATCAATGGAGCTGGAGATGAGAGTGAAAAATGGAAAAGAAATATATATGTGGCATTATTGTCCTTAGTTTCTTATGTGAAAAACAAAAACACCCTGTTGCTTTGACTTGTTATCTAAAGAACTCTGAATCGCCAAGAAGAGAGATACTTTTAAAAAAGCAATAAGCCTTTGCAATGTTTTTGAATATTAGTAGCTCGGGTTGGAGCTCAAACCAACAACATAGCAATAAGACTTTTCCTGGAAAACCGATTCTCTGTGCAAAACCACATTCTTGCTCTCCAGAATGAAGCCTACATATTCCAAGCATTTCACAATGTGCTAATCTGAGTCTTAGGCGAGAAATAGGTTACACATTACAATTATGCAGCAAAAGACAACCTCTGGAACATTTGTTAAATGGTGGTTACTCATGTGCACCCAAATGTTATTTGGACTTCAATGTCACCTCAATGCCACTCAATGTTTGATTCAACATTATGATAGAGGGAAGCATCACAACAGCAAATTATTTACTTATATATCAAAATAGCATTGGAGTTAAAAATACACAGTTAGTTTCAAGAAGACCCCTTAGCAGTATTTACTACAGTGTTTATGAATAATTATTTGTAATGCATTAAAGCCCTTTAAGTTTAGCTTCTTTAAAGAATTTATTTGGAAAGAAAAGCTCTGCTTTTCAATCTATGTCTCTCTCCCCTTCTGCAGTTTATATTAAAGACTTTCATTCTATAGCACCTTTTAACTAAAGTAGTTTTCCAATAGATTTGTTGTCATTTGAGAAATCATTTTTAAATAGGAGATGCACAATGTCAAGATAAATCTATTTCTTGCACTTCTAAAGAAGTGTTTTTCTGGAGCAAACAGCTTAAAAGCAATTAAAGAAAATGACTGTATTTCTTTTGAACTTTTCCTATTCATTATTAAAATGCAGGCCAATCTAATACTGATGAGAAAGGAAACAGATAGGCTAGCTTAGAGTATTACAGCAGAAATGGTTGAAACTGAAGTAAGAGAATGCTAGAAAGACCATGTAAGACAGTTGTATGGGAATTTTAGTGATACATTGAATAGTGGTACTGAAATGAATACAACTGTTAATATTGCATAGAAATTGATAAAAAGGAAGTGTACAATGAGAATATTGAAAGATGGAAGTGTGGGTGGTGTAAATAGAGAAATGTTAAAAGCCAGAGGTAGTTTGCTTATGTACTGGCTGTTTTGGTTAGGCTGCATCTCTGGCAGACATCTTTATTTGACAATTGGAAGAATAATATTGTTCCGCAGTATTAAGAAAAAGGTAGCAGGACTAAATGCAAAAATTAAGGGAGAATTTGTTAAAGATGGCTGGGAAGATTTAACAGCTTTGATTGAAAGGCATTATGACCATGAGCAAAAATTGACAAGTGGACTATTAACTTTACCCTGGGCAATCAAGGAGATTCATACTACAGTTTTGATCTTCAGCAAAGCACTACTGTACATTCAGATTTCTTTTCAGTTCCTTTTTGATGGACATTCAGACCTAATTCCTGTACCCTACTCTAATTAAATCTAAAGACAGCCATATACTTTTTAAAATTCTCCTGTGTTAATTTTTGCATTCCTTGGGCCAGATATCTTTTTCTCATTTGCTTTTTAGCGGTAGGCAGATGAATGACATTTCATAAGTAAAGAACTAGGGACCACTGCAATGCCTTCTCATGAAAACACACTCATAGAATTTATGTAAAATCTGCTAAATTTGTATAGTTCAGTACAGGTTTCAGATATTATTTTTACAGAGTACACCTTGCCTGAATCTGGACAGATACAAATTCTTTATAATAAAGTATGATCCTGCTTCCATGAACTATTTGGCATTTTAAACTTTAATATAATGCACACATATCCATGACTGCTGTTTAATGCATTTTTCTGCCTCTTTCACACTACAACGACAAAGTTCCTATTTTTTTTCTTCCTCTTCAGTAGGCTTAGGATGTGAAGTTACCTATGCAAATATTTAATGTCAGTACAGCAAAAGGCAGATTACTGGATACTCACCCTGAATGGGGTTCATTTGCTGCTCTGGATTCCACATTTAAACTTTTTTCTCATAAAATCAGAGAATAACAGAAGCCTAATAGGTCCCTTTGTTTCAGTGTACCTTCCAATCCAGAAAGACTTTCAAATTCCATTAAGAATTCATATTCTAAGCCAGTATGAGGTTCAAATTGTCTTATTTCTTAATGTCTGAGCAATGAAGTTTATGCAGAACATCATAAATCCAGCAACAGAAAGGTGAAAAAGTAGGGAGTAGCATTTGATCTCCTTGTTGAGTTGAAAATATATGTCAACAGTAAAAAACTAAGAGAGCTTTGGATCCTAACATACCACCAGTTCAGCCTCCATTATATCCAATGTCAGAAACAGCTAGTCCCGAGGCCTGGGAAGGCTGAGGTAGACAGATCAATACAATATTGGATCCTCCTACCCATTGCTGGTCTCAGAGAGATATCTGAAGAATCTCCTGTTTCATAACATGTCGTCCTGTGGAAACTCTCATTTTTAAAAGGACATTTCTCACAGTATCATTTCAGAATAGCTTCTTACAAAATTGCCCCAAACTGTTTTTCTGTGTTAGATTGTCAGGGTACAGGTTAACAAAGTAAGTCCTATTTCCTACAAAAGTTTCTCCTTTCTTTCTTGTGGATGAGATTAAGTGTAATCTTAAGCTTCCTTAAAACTAGTCATATTAACCGGAGAAGCTATAAGTTATACTGTAGTTCAAACTCTTGAAGGTCTCTGAATTTCCACTGTTAAGATCCTAAGTTTCCCATAGTGTGTTTAAAAAGTCAAATACTTATTTTTGATCTTAAGACTACCTACAATTACAGGGACTCCATTATATAACACCGGAGAATCCAGGTTGCTGGCAAGGATTGATTGCCCAAATATTAGGAAACTATTCTCTCCTAAAGCATCTTTCATGTTTATCAGAATCCGATCTCCTTTGGGCACCAAGCAAATGGTCTTTTATTCAGCCTACTATAAGCACCACCTTGACATTTTAGGTAAGAATACCTATGCTGCATTAATGAACTGAACTGATCCTTCCCTCATAATTGTGTTCAGGAAAAACAAAATGTTTAAAACAAATGATTACATCTACTAGTATTTTAAAAATGAACTAACAACTAATTATCCCAGAATAATTTTACTGTTTGATTTTCATAAATGCTGGATATTTTTCATTATGTATTTTAACATCTCTCAAATCTTAAACATTCTATTCTCAGGCTGTGGAAATGACTCCCCTGCGTTGCAATCCTTTTGCCAAGCACTGGATTGGATCAGATCAGAGCAAAGCATCCAAAAACTGGGGACTCTCCTTCCACAGCCATTTTGCTTGCTGCAATGACTCCTACGGTAGTTTTAATCTATTCCAAGTGCTACCTGACAACCTGGCCAGGGTTGAGTTCTATTACTTAATGCCATCCAAGACTTCTTCCTGGAAAGGATATTATGCTGCGTCATGGAGCTGGTCCACCATGTCCACTGCAGGGAGTCCAAGCAATGTATTTCCTCTGCCTTTCATTCAGCTCAAGGTGGCATATGCTTCCTCCTGTTTTTTCTTCACAACAGCAAACATCTCTTGATGAGAGGCCAGGCCATGTTGGCTGCCTGGAGAAAGTATGGATTTGTAGCACCAGGACCCAGACCAATGATCCCAGGAAGTCAAGAAACAACCAATCTTGGAAGAGAGGAAAAAGTGAGCCACGCCAATTGATTCTGGCTGAGATATTTTGGGCTACACTCCAGAGTGGGTTCTGACTGATGCTGGTGTTGCAACGAATGGAAAGGCTTTCAGAGCTCACGATTAGTGACAGCAATCCAGCTTTGGCCTTTGCATATCCACAATTCCTGGTAAATCATGTTCCTGCTGCGGACAAGCCACATTTCAGCTTATTCCTAAGTCTGTCAGAGCCCAACACATATTCATTTATTTTTCTAGGTGGTCATAACACCACAGAGAACTCCTGACTTAATTCCTTGAAGGACCCTGGCTGTTAAGTTGTGTATGGAAAAGTAATCAATAAATTCCCAGCCCATTTTGGACATTGAAACAAGGATTTAATACAATGAAAATATTCTGCTCCTTCCAAACTCCGTAGACCCAAGTTCACCGCATTTTGCTTGACTAGAAGTGCTAAATTCAACATAGATTCTAGTTGGTAATGGATTTTGAATTCTATTAGGTTGTCAGAGCTTAGTAGGAAAAATTCTGGAATTGTAAATTAGCCTTTTCCAGAGCTATTCAGCTTAATAGCCAATGTTAAAAATAAAACGTCCACTAAATATTTTATTCAATAAAAATACATCAGAAACTAGTTTTCTGATCAGCTTTTTAAATGGTAAATGTACTATTTGCATCCTTTCCAAATGTTTCTTGTCTGTGACCACTTACATAATGAGCATTTCTTTTAATTTGCCCTTTATCTACTTTCTTGGATTTGAAATAGCACTGTTATGCCCTGAGCAAGAACAAACTCTTAAGTGTTTTTTCCCTTTCGAATCTTCAATGAACACTCTAATAGCGAGACTCCCATCTTGTGGCTGATTATAGTATTGTAACATGATAACCACAACAAAATCTTTGGCATTTGCAACTCTTAATAGTGCTTAAAACTGTTTTATCTCTGGCTGATGCTTCAATATCCTGTTTGGAAAAAATAAATGCTATAACGCTGAACATCCCTTTTCAAGTTCTGGAGGTAAACACAACTGATTCTTCAATTCTGACAGTGAAACATCTCTAGAATCAATTCCCACATTTATTTCCTCAGGCCCCTTTCCCACTTTTAAAAACTACAAAAGTCCCTAAAAAAGCTTCTGTTTGTATGGGTTATTAGTTACCAATACTTTATACATTAATAATTAAAATTGATACATCTGCTGCCCCTACTACTTCTCACAACTCTCTGAAGGGCTTTTATATTGTATTATTTTTACTTTTAAGGTGGCAATTTTGATTTTGCAGACCCCGAGGTGATCTTGGGGAATGTCCAAAAATCCTTGGACCACACTTTTGAAAAACATTGCATAAGAAAAGCTGCATCTGCAACTTGATTTCACTTTCCTTAGCATATAATAGTTTGTTGGTTCTAAAAAAATTGTTAATCAGAATATGCTTTTTTTTTCCTCACAAACATTAGATACACAAACACTAGTCAAGTAAATCAAGCAATCGCTATCATTTTCCCAGTTTCAAAACCCAAACAAAGGATGTAAGTAAGATTCAGTCAAATCTCTACATAGGGTTGTTTTCTATTCATCAACAAAACCACAATCTACAACTATATTCTTTCATATTTCTGAAGAACTGAGAAAAATAACCATTAGCAAAATTTAATAGAAATACTAGAATATAATAACAGTAGAAAATCTTTGATGGTTTTGTGAATGTGAGCAATGAGTGAATTCCCCCCCCCCCCTTTTATAATATAATTTCTTCAAAAGGTCCAGGACAGATCAACCTGCAAACAAAACAGGGTCATCAGCAAAAAGTGAGGCTCCTATGTAGCAGAGGAAATCCAATTTATGCGTAATGGGTTGAGAAGAATGGATTTCCAACATCTAGGAAGGAGATTCTGTATCTGTGAAGAATTCTGTTAGTACAATAACAATGCTGGAGCACTGATACTCATAAGACTAAAAGATTAATATGTTGTGGTTTAAAAAAAAAACCTAAACAAGAGACGTAGTTTTAAATATTCTTAATATGGGAAAAGAGCTGAGTATGGGCTTGTTAGACTTTGCGTGACCATTCAGGCTTCCAGAGTAGGAGGCCATTACCTACTCTGCAAGCCTGCCTTATGCAGGGATACAAGGTCATGATCTTTCTATCCTCTTGGAGAAAGACAGAGCAATGCCATTTTCACTGATCTGCATTGTAAGCATTACTCTCTCTCTTCTAAGCCTATTTAACTTTCCATGAATACTACTCCTGATTAAACCCTCCCATCCAGCCCTTCCCATCCCCCCAAAAAACACATTTTCTTGTGGGTTTTACAAGTAAGATGACGAATACTTTATAAAATCTAAAAACACCAATTCATCTAAGATACCCAGTTATTAAACAATTGATTTCCTCGCTAACAAACATTGATTATTCTATATTTTCTAACTAAAAATTCAACTTCCCCCCCAAAGTATTAACATGCAAGCCTTCTTAAGATAGCTTTTATTGTTAATATGACATGAAAAAGTATGCAAGTTACACTAGAATTTAAAAACACACATCACACATTAACATAAGCCCATTTCCTGATTAAATTGCTAAGTAAAACTAGTCAAATAGTTTTATAGAGTCCTTCATCCTTCTATTTATGATGTAACTAATGGACGACAATTTTCTTTACAAATATTTTGAGTAAAATTTGTGTATCTTGATTGCTAAAATACAAAAGTTTTCCATACAAAAATTTGTTGAAAGCACTTTCCTTCCCCTTCCAAAAAGCATGTAAGAATGTAAAAAGATAGAGAGTAGATGGCTAGACTAACAACCAAACCCCACACAAGTATTTTTTTTAACAAGGATATTAAAAAAGGGCCACCGTAAAAATGAGGGTTGTTTTTTTGAAAAAACAGTACATAGTTCAGTGTCAATATTTCACATTTCAAAAAGCTATATATATGATTTGACATACAAAAACCTCCATCTCTGAGAGAAAGGAAATTAAGGCCAGACACAGCTTTAAAATTCACAAAAGGAAATACAAAAATATGTTGTGCTTCCAAGAAGGTTCTCCTCTGCAGGAAGGGATTAGCATAAGTGAGGACTAGATGATTGGCATTTACATGATTGCACAGCTTCTGTTGGCTCCTCGTGGGTCTCCCTATTTTAAATATAAAAAATTGTTAAGACTGTAACTGATACATAAAACTGTAAAGTTTGATATACATTCAATATAATGAATAACCTGCCTATTTTCCCAAATTATAATACTATAAATAATAAGCATGTCTGAATCTTATTACCAATGCATTTTATGTTCTGTCACAGGAGGAAAACATGGAACAATTCAAGAGTATTAAAATTATTTGCATGAAACAATATAAATTCTGTTTGACAGCTATTATGTAAGGGGCATCTCTCCTCTCTATATTTGAACAATATCGTTGTACATACAATATCAGAAACACATGGACAACTATTTCCTTCAAAATCTTGAACAAGTCTTCATATGCAAAAGCTGAAATACAACTAAATTCTACATTGTTGCTAGAAACTATTTTTTAAACGTGGGGTTGTAGCATGGATAGAACAGTTTTGAGTCTTTGTCTAGAATAAAGCACACATTTTGTCCAGACATTGGCCTGAAATGTGGAGTGTTCCAGGCATAACAGTGTTGGAATGACTGGGAAAAGCAAGCAAGGCCACTTGATTATAGCTAAGGAAACACAAGGAAAGGAAGGTACTGCCAGGGGGGAAAGTGGTTGGACATGCTGCTCTTCAATGTATGGGCATAATGTGCAATGGCCACAAGGAGGATGGAAGAGAAATTGGTGAGAAGATCTGGAGCTGGGGGAGGGCATGTCAACTGCAGCACAGTATATGCTTGCCACTTGTAAATTCCCCAGTTGAATTCATGTATAGGGAAAGGCACTGAGAGGTTTGAGAGGCAAGGCAGCTCATAGCTCATGTGAAGACAGGAGAGGTGCATAAGTTTTTTTCTACTAGCCCTTTAAGATCCCTCCAACATTTTTATGCCAAACCCTGGAACAAACAAAATATTCCAGTTTATTAAAACATGATTATTTGCAGGTTTGCGAACCTCTGAGTCACAAGTGCTTATTTTGAATTAAAAAAAAAAAAACACTACAAAACTTGTCTATGTTGTGCACACCCCTTAAAAAAATACAAGATGGTCCCAAGACAAATTACACGTAGTGCCATGGCTGTTTACAATGGCTTGGATCTAAGAGAGCTCAGTTCTGAATTTGCTTATGGCTCTCAAAACTATTTTAATAACTATAATTTAGCACCTTTAAACCAGGCCTATGTAAACAGTGCTTAAAACATTAAAATCGTGGAGCAGGCTATGATCTAGACCAGTGATCCCCAATCTTTGTGGCCTAGCGGTCCTGCCCAGCTGGGGCAGGGAAGCAGGCTGTGGGGTAGCATGTATGCATGCCGACTCACCTATTGTGCAAGTGGAGCTGTGTGTGCACTCCAGTCTGCCTCTCACGCAGCCCGGTTCCAAATAGGCCACACGGCGAGGAGTTGGGAGTCCCTGATCTAGACCAATGTTTCCCAACCTCAGCAACTTTAAGAAATATGTCCCTGAACTCTCAGAATTTCCCATACAGAATGCTGCCTGGAGTATTCTGGAAGTTGAAATCCACTCATCTTAAATTTGCCAGAGTTGGGAAACACTGCTCTAAAATAAGTTTAGGGAAAAACTGGGACATTTCAATTCAAATTAGGAACCGGCTAAACAGAAGACTAAATGTACACTGAGGAAAACCGGAATAACTGAAAAGCATTTTGAACATAAACAAGCACAGACGTACTACTCTTCCCAGTTCATTCTCTACTACCTCATGAGCTAAAGATGGTTAATGTAGATCTGGATAGACATGGTGATATTTGCCTGGCCGTATTTCATGTGCTTATCAATCAGCCTGGTGATGGCTCCTTCGCTTGTGGCTTTACTAATGAGGATGGAGTGATAGGTCTTTCTTCCCCTACTGATCTTTCAAATGGATAATTAATAGTTCCTTCTTTACCCTGTAGATCGGGGTGTCAAACTCACGGCCCACGGGCTGGATGTGTCACGTGCTGGCCACGCCCACCCGGTTTAGTAAAAGGGAAGAAAGTCATGGTACGTCACATGACAACGACGTGAGTTTGACACCCCTGCTCTAGATTACCAACAGCCAAAAATCAGCAAAACCCTAGCAAACTTAATATCACATTATAGCTAGAACTGTCAGAAAAGTTGTTGGGATCTGTGTCTGTAGTAGATTCTTTGAATTTTATTTATTTCATTTGGGAGATATCTATGTCAGTTTGTTAAACAATTAAATGTATTCCTAGCCTGGTTTTCTGCAAAACCCCTTACATTATTCAGAAGATACAATTTTTTTAGATATTTGAAATTATAGGATACCTGCTGGTGAAATAGATCTTCCTCTTCTACAGCTTCAACTGGTTCTTCTTCTACTTCTTCCCCCTCTTCAGCTTCAAGTAAAGTTGTCTTGAAGACGGTGCTTCTCTGAGCAACTTCCTATAATAGACATTGCTGGGTTATTATACTCAAACTATTTCAGGACTTTTTAAATTATTATCTACCAGGGTGGATTTGATTTAAATCGAGTTGATTTAAATCACAATTTAAATCATGATTTAAATCACTAGTAAAAAGGCTTGATTTAAATCAACTCGATTTAAACCATAATTTTTAAAAGCAACTGTCATCTCTGCTACTCCTTTGACCCACTGTTGACTCACCGATAGTCCCAGTGTTGCAGAATATACAGCCTCATGCTACATAACTAAGCTCCATTTCATGCTGAATAAACTAAATTATTTATGTATCTTAAATAGAAAACTATTTTACGATAGATTTTTACTCCAAAAGTTTTTTATTAAAATAAATTCGATAAAAATCAAAAAAATCCGATTTAAATAAAAAAAAAATCTGATTTTTTTAAAAAAACCATTGATTTTTATCCACCCTGTTATCTACTGTAAGCATGTACTTCTGCTATAAATATATAAATCCCACTTGGAGAAGTATACTATATATTAAAAGGAAAATCACAGCCTCACTCCGCTATTCGGTCACATCCTTTTTTTAACAAAATAAATTAAATTGTATCAAGGTAATGGAGTCATATGTATCTACGTTACCTCTCCCTGAGAGTTTTTCAGAACAACTTTCACATCTTTGCCAGTGCCCCAGGAATTCTGGTTCTTCCAGATGAGGTCAGAGGGAGGACTGGCTGTTATTCCAGCATTAGCAGCCCATATCTGAGAAAAATAAAACAGATCATACAAAATTAATATATATCTGCCAGTAAGTATCTTTGCATCTCAATTTACATTTAAGGTTAAAAGACAAAATACACCAAAACTGCATGTTTTTGGATACAAATTGCCAGAAACTTTAAGCAAAATAACAGTTCAAAGACATTGACCTATAATCAATAGCAGGCTTCATTTTCTTAGGGAAAAGAGTCCGAATGACACTCATAATATAGATTAGGATTAATTTACACATATTTTAATTAGTTCTTCCATTCCACCTGGACGTTCTAGTTGTTGTCCAGATTATATTTTATTAACAAGCTACATTTTGAGTTCCACAAAGTTGATCTCACTTACTGTAACAGTCTGGCCTGCCTTCAGCACATATCTTGAGGTATACTTATAATTCACAGAAACATCTCCTATTTTTCTGATCATCTCCCAGCCTCCCATTGGTTGATCCTAAATTAAATCAGAGGACAAAAAGATCTATATTAGGCAATTACAATACATGAACATGGATAAGCCAACCCTTTAAATTTCAACCAAAATACCACAAAAATGCATCATCTGCAGATAAATCTAACTTTAAATTTTTAACCATAGTGACAGGCAGGAAACTGCAAATTTTTATGTTGCAAGTTTTAAAATTGCACAATTTTAATGCTATGATAGGCTTTAAAAAATCTGGTCTACAGCTTTGGTCTACAGATAGATACTCCAAACCAATTTTGGAGTATATTTTGGAACCTAAAATTCTTGGCTTAGCCAGGAGTACCTACAGTATATATTTCTACCCATTAAGCCATTCAGATTAATAGAATTACTGACATATACAATATATTTTGCATATACTCTATCCTTTTTAACAATCAACAAAGAATAAGTACAATAGTTTTTCTAGACTGGCAGTTTATTCATAGAAAGTTGAATTATGCAACACTATACGCTGTAGCTAAACTTTAAGAGAACCCTTTAAACTTTTGGGCTTCCAGGAACCCTTAACTTCATCTTCCAACAGTTCCCTTATCATGGGCAATGAAATAATGCTACATTTGTAGTTTCTGAAAGGCTTTAAATTCCCGTCTCTATCTTATGTCAGCCTTATCCATCCTCTAGTTCAGGGATTGCTAACCTTTTCTTGACTGAATGCTCAAAAAGTACGTGTGTGCATGTGTGCACATGCCTGAACCCCCAAAATGAAATGCGCACGCAGCCCCCCCTCGCAAGTGCCCCCCACATACACATGTGCGGCAGAGATCTGACAGATCAGCTGGCCAGCGCGCGTGCATGCAGTGAAGCTAAACTGGGGCGATGGCTTGCGTGCCCAGAGAGGTGCTGCGTGCCACCTATGGCACGTGTGCCATAGCTTTGCCATCACGGGTATAGTATAGTATATAGGATGGGTAACCTTTTCCAGACCGAGTGCCCAAAGCATACCTACCCGAACCCCCAAAATGCAATGTGCGCGCAGACCCCCGCATGCGCCCCACCCCCGCATGCAACTCTGCACATGCGTGTCGCCCCCACCCCTGCCCAGCAGAGACCCGAAGACCAGCTGGCTGGTGAGGTGTGCACACATGCGCAGCAGAGCTGAACTGGGGCAACGGCTCACGTGCCATCAGAGGGCGCTGCATGCCACCTCTGGCATGCATGCCACAGGTTTGCCATCACAGCTCTAGTTATATAAATTTCAATTCTGAAGAGTCCTTAGCCAGCATGGCAATTGCTGAGAATTAGGGAATTTGGCACATGCAGGTTGGAGAAGAATGAATTGTTTAATAAAATATGTCACCACTGGGATTATAGAACTAAAACTTTTCAGTAAACAGATTTAAAATAACCTTTCACTGGCTGAGTTTATATACACTATATAATCAAAAACAAATCAATACTATGTCTTAGCACATAATTAACATACCTGATCAGAAGTGTTCTTCAAGCGGATAAATTTCCCATCTACATCTATCTCCTCAATACAGATATTTCCAGTGGCAGAAGCTGAGTGAGAGATACTAACACTGCTACTGGCCTCCGATTCTTCTACATCAACCCTCTTCCTCTTTCCCCTCGTTGTACGAACACTACGGCTTGATGATGCCCGAGAGACAGTTACACGAGAAGATGGGCTGGGAGTAAGATTCAACCTGAGGAGACAAATTCATGAATACAGGTTTTTTTCCAACCATGTCTCCATCCATCTTGTGTTACGGGCTGGTAAAAGTTCATAGTAAGGTTTGTGAACCCAACTCATGAATAAAATAA
This sequence comes from Pituophis catenifer annectens, assembly GCF_029215685.1. Classification (NCBI taxonomy): domain Eukaryota; kingdom Metazoa; phylum Chordata; class Lepidosauria; order Squamata; family Colubridae; genus Pituophis; species Pituophis catenifer. The sequence continues at coordinate 240,228,033 of NW_027256882.1, forward strand.
GTCAATCAATCTATATTTAAATTAACATACAGGCTTACATTTTCCAGTACAAACAGTTTTGTTATTGTCTCCACTCCTTCCTGCATAACCAACATTATGAACTGAGGCTAGTTTTTAAGAGGTTTTAAAACAAGGGCTAGCCAAAGAATAAAGTATTAAATTGTCCTTTATTCAGCAGCATATATTTTAGATGAGTAGTAGTAGAGAGAAAAAATGCCACACATGGATTTTCTGTTGGAGATGCAAAACAAAGCAATCCGAAACTGAACTAGGAACGAAAAAGGAGTAATGAACCAGATAAACCTCAAGACTGCTAGCTCATGACAAGTAGGCTGAAAAATATGGAAAGGGCAATATTTACAACCATGCAAGTTCTTGTGTGCCCAAAACACGTCTGTGAATTGTATAGTACTTTCACACCAATACACGAGCATCATAAGCAACAGTGGTTTGGTAGTTGGATGGAAAAAAATCCAAGAATATTAGCAGATGTGGTGGCTAAGAGGACAAAAATAAGATTGGCAGCTGGTGACCTGCAAGCCATTTAGGAATTTAGGAGGAAGGGAGAGGCTGCTGAAGCCTTGTTCAATTTTTCTGATTAGTCTCCTCTAGAGTTCATTTAGATCAGGGGTGTCAAACTCAATTTCATTGAGGGCTGCATCAGAGTTGTTTGACCTCGGGGGGAGGAGGGGCGTGGCCAGCTAGACGTCACTCGTGTTTGGGGTGCCTGTGGTGGCCCAAGTGCTCTGCCAATGAAAACAGGCTCCCGAGCTCAGTTTCTGGCTGCAACGGCCTCCTGCAACCCTCTGCCAGCGAAAATGGAGCTCGCTGTGGCCCTCGCGAGCTGTTTCTGACTGCAATGGCCTCCTACAACCCTCTGCCAGAGAAAATGGAGCTTGGGAGGGCTGCATATCGCCGGCTGGTCTTTCACTGATTCCAGGGCAGCCCTGTGAGGCAGATCTAAGTACCCTGTGGGCTGGATTCGGAAAATTTCCAGAACACACTTTTCATTGTGCGTACACCCAGAGTTGCACTTTAATCCTCTTTGAACTGATTACAGTGACAAGTGCACATGCATGTGGAAATGATCTGATGTCCAGCAAATCCAAGCTAGTTTGTCCTCACATCGAGAATGTTTTGATTTCGGATTTTACACCAGCTACCATTAAGTATTTTTATTAAGTGGTTTTAACAAATACAGGTAATCCTCAATTTACCAGTGTTAATTTACTGACCATTCAGTTACAACAGCTCTGAAAAATGTGACTTATGACCATTTTTCACTCATGACCATTGCAGCATCTCTATGGCAGTGTTTCCCAAACTTGACCCTTTGAAGATGTATGGACTTCAACTCCCAGAATTCCTCAACCAGGCATACTGGCTGGGGAATTCTGGGAGTTGAAATCCATGCATCTTAAAATAGCCAAGTTGGGAAACACTACTCTATGGGGATGTGATTTATACTTGGATGCTTGACAACTGACTATTTATGACCTGTGCAGTGTCCAGGATCATGTGATCCCCTTCTGCAACCTTCTGGCAAGCAAAGTCAATGGGGAAATCAGATTCACTTAACCACCATATTAATAATTTAACAATTGCCCTGAGTCACTTAACAATGGTGGCAAGAAAAGTTGTAAAATGGAGCAAAACTCACTTAACAAATTTCTCATTTAGCAACATATATTTTCGGCTCCATTGTTGTTGTTAAGTCGAGGACTACCTGTAACTTTCCATTAGCAAAACTGCTCTTCTACCAAGAGCAATTTTTCCCAGTGATTAGAATACTTACAAAATCCAGATCAATACTATTTCAGTACTGTTGTTTATACGATATACTTCCTTACAGCAAAAGAGTTGTAGTTGGATTTTAGCTGTTTTACATATCATACATGGCTAAGCCAACAAATGTAAGAGTGATCACAGAAATCCTAGGAAAAAAATTGGCAAAGAGGATCTTTTCCATTTTGACCTCATTTGTTAAAACCATACACATATCTCTTGTCATCAAGGTCTCCCCTGATCTTCAGAGGTGGATAAGTGTTTAGTGAATAGAAAGATTAAATGATCTTTACCTTTCTTCTTCACCCTCCAACAGCTTCCTATAGGCATTGATTTCCATATCCAGAGCTAATTTTACATCTAGCAGTTGTTCATAATCATTCAACTGCTGTTGCATCTGATCTCGTATCTCTGCCATCTCTCTCTCTTTGTCAGAGAGTGTCCTGCGGAAGGTGTCCCTTTCTTTAGCCAGGATGTCCTCCAGTTCTTGCATCCTCTCTAGCCATCCTCTAGACTAAAAATTACAAACAAAACAAAAACCTCAGCAATTTAATTTCTGAGAAATATATATATATATATATATATATATATATATATATGGAAAGACGCTATTAAAAACTGAAACCGAAAGACATGAAATCATTTTATATCTGTTTTGTACATAAAATAATTACCATGAAGGAATTAATTTGTCCCTTATGCCCCCAAAAATATATTTCCACTGATACATTAAGCAATCTAACACAAAAGGAAATAAACATACATATTTCCTGTTTGGGGCAAGAATAAGCCATGCATATCACTGAATGATTACAAAACAATCTCATTTGCAGAACAATTCTTTTTAATATTCAGAATTCAGCTATTTTCCCATGCATTAACATCTTGGGTAAATACTAAATATAACACAGTACAATATAAGGATCAAGTATTCTTTACTCTAAAGCAAATTAAGTATCTTTTCCTATAAAAGCCATTTAATATATTGTACGCTGCATTACATTTTAAAATATGTACTTATTTTAAAATTTACCAAGATGATTTATACCAACTGATGCAGTTTAAAATATTCAACTTTTTGCTAGCACAATTTTATATTATTTTCCTCAAATAAAATAAGAAAAATATTTTTAAAGAAAAATAATTTGTTAAAAACATTGCTCACTCTTCTCTGATAGTACTACTTTTACACAACCAATAGTCAATCAAAAGCCAAAACAATCATTTTGATAAGGATTCCTACTGTGCAAGACATTAGAACTAAAATACAAATTAAGAATTAAAATTAAATTAACTACAAAGGAATCAGCACAATTTATTCAATGGAGAACATCCCAATTCAGATGTGTCTAACATTCACCCCAAAATGTTTGAGGATTGACTGCTGACAGACACAGTTCTATTCTGTCACCCTCTTTCTTCTCTTAAAAGCAGAAGGAAGACCAAGAAACTCCCTCATTGATATTTGCAATAAAAGCAAAATAATCCCTTGTCCTGAAAAGTAATACAGTTGAGATATACTGTCTTCCATTTTTAATTGTCAGAGAGAAATACAAATCTATCTAGTTAGGACCTGCTAGTATTCACTTAGAATCTTAAATTCCTTACCTCTTTCTGTAAAACAGCCAGTTGGGAAGAGAGGCTATCAATGCGCATGCGACTTTCTGTAAGTTCTTCTCTTACGGTGTTAGCTGCTGAGCTACACATTTCAGAGGAGAATCTTGCGTTTTCAAGCTACAGAAAGGCACAGAGAAAGCATTCCAGTTACTTTGCCAACAAATATAGTAACAAGTACTTACTCTTAAAAAATATGTAACAGAATTAAGTTACGTAATACAGGAAACCTCTCAGGCTGGCAAGATGACAACAAATAATTTACGTAATATTTTGCTGGTGAATGATCTTCCAACCATCAAAAGTATTCAGAATACTATTTTTTTTCCGAACAACATTTTCACTATACTTATTAATTCAATATTTAATAAGCAGATATAACAGGATCTAAGATAATTGAAACAGGGTGTTAACAGTTCACTGGAAAAGGGCAGCACACTGGTGCTTAATAGTTTAAAAAAATATTCCAGTTCAGTGAAATTTCAGTTATTCAACAATTTCAGCTTGTTTGTTTAAAAAATCCAGTGCAATCACATGAAATAAGTTATCTACTGCTTTAAGAACACGCTGCGCTGTTATACTTTAGGGCTAAACATACAGGCAACAAAACATAGTAAGCATGTAATTCCTTTATCTACTAATGATTCAGCCAGGGGAAAGCAAATGTTAGCCATGCTAGGACTTACTCAACAAGAATAACATTGAATGAAACGCATTATCATGTGAAGAGCCCTTTTAGCTTCTCACACAGAATTTGGGAAACATGTAAAAGGGAGGAGGTGACCTCCAACTTCCACAGGAAGAATGGTGAACTGAAGATGGCTCTGCAAGAGAGCTGAATCAATGACCAATCTCTGTGGAAAGAAGAGAGGAATGAATCCACTCCTCAAATTCTTCTCCAGATTAAGGAGAGAATCTTCCGGTGGTTTTAGAGCTTGGGGAGCTAGGTCAGCTTTGCACAAGCTGCAATCAAGGCCTTCAAAGAGGACAGAGTTCACCCACTTTCTTTCTTACTTTCACTGTATATGGATTGCTTTCTGGATTTTAACAATCTTCAGGATACATTTTATACCCTGGTGAGTTTCTTTTAATATTCAGCTAAAGAAGTTTCATGTAAATTTAAGAACTTACAAGAAATTTTTATTTAGAAATAAGCAACAAAAGGATGATTAGGATACTGATTCTGGAAAGTTTTTAAATGTACTAACAGACCGGATTGACTGGCAATAAGATTTAGGAATTATAAGAATGTTTTCTGTGGTTTGCTTAAAATCCTATTAAAATATATGAAGATTTTGAATTTAAGTTAACAATCTTAAAATTAAATTAACAATCCTTGGTTGTTAAACAGAGGCATAGAATCAAAATCACATGTACCGCTTTATAAAGCCTTAGTAAGGCCACACCTGGAATAGTGCATCCAGTTTTGGTCACCACCTTACAAAAAGGATGTTGAGACTTTGGAAAAAGTGCAAAGAAGAGCAACTAAGATGATTAAAGGCCTTGAGTCTAAAACATATGAAGAAACGGTTGCAAGATTTGGGTTTGGCTAGTCTAGAGAAAAGAAGGACTGTGGGGGGGGGGGGGAACATGATACTAGTGTTCCAGTATTTGAGAGGTTGCCACAAAGAGGAGGGGGTCAACTTATTTTTCAAAGCACCAGGGGGCAGGACAAGAAACAATGGAGGGAAACTAATCAAGGAGAGAAGCAACCTGGAATTAAGGAGAAACTTCCTAACAGTGAGAACAATTAACCAGTGGAACAGTTTACCATCAGAAGTTGTGGGTACTTCATCACTGGAGATTTTTAAGCGACTGGACACTTATCTGAAATGGTATAGGGCAGTGATGGCTAACCTTTTTGCCATTGCGTGCCAAAAGCGGGGGGAGTGCGGGGGAGTCAAGCACACATGTGCCCACACCCATAATTCAATGCCCCCCTGCGCCCCACCCCTCTGCGCATGCCGCACACTCCCCCCCCCCGCTTTAGGCATGCGACGGCAAAAAGGTTACCGGTGGGCCCGGAAGGTCCGTTTTTTCGCCCTCCCCAGGCTCCAGAGGCTTTCTTGGAACCTGGGGAGGGCAAAAATGGCTTCCCCTAGCCTGGCTGGAAGCCCTCAGGAGGCTGGAAATGGCCTGTTTCCCAACTTCCAGTGGGCCCGGAAGGCCCAAAAATCAGCTGGCCGGCGTGCTCATGCGTGCTGGATCTGAGCTAGAGCAACACTTGTATGCCCACAGATATGGCTCCATGTGCCACCTGTGGCACGCATGCCATAGGTTCGCCATCACAGGTATAGGGTCTCCTGCTTGAGCAGGGGGTTGGACTAGTAGACCTCCAAGGTCCCTTCCAACTCAATTCTGATTGAAAAATGTAAGAAATCTTTCCTTGGGCAGATATTGTGGATTAGAGAAAAACATTGCCAGAATAGATTTGAAGACAGATTACTAGAAGCAATCAGAAAGAACTAAAGATTATGATTAAAGAAGAGCCATTAATACAAAATAGAGGAAAATATTTTAACTCAGAAGAATTCAAGGATGTTTGACAATGTACTCAGAAGTTTCTTTTTAGATTGTTTGTTATTACAAAAATGAGGTCAAAAAAGGATACAATTGAGAATCAGACTGCTTTGGACATGGGTTTAAAATTAACTGGATACAATATTGACTAAGATGGTATACAGAATTTACAAATGAAACAAGTTGATGTTATAACATATCAATAATAAAGTGCAACTTGGATGTGTAGATTTCACTCAGAACTTTGGATAATTTTGTTTTCGAATTACAAAAGAGAATGAAAAGAAATCAGTTTTTGGGACACTACTTAAAAATAATAAACTTCACAAAATGAAAAACATTTATAACATTGGCTTGATTGATTGATTGATTGAATTTATTCAACCAAGCAGCTTCTGGGACACTACTTAAAATAATAAAACTTCATAAAATTAAAAACATTTATAAGATGTGGCTTGCTTGCTTGCTTGCTTGCTTGCTTGCTTGCTTGCTTGCTTGCTTGCTTTATTTATTTATTTATTTATTTATTTATTTATTTAGTTATTTATTTAGTTAGTTAGTTAGTTTTTAATTTGATTTATATGCCGCCCTTCTCCAGAGACTCAGGGCGGCTTACAATGCGCTAAGCAATAGCCTTCATTCTTTTGTATATTTATACAAAGTCAGCTTATTGCCCCCACAACTGGGTCCTCAATTTACCTACCTTAGAAAGGATGGAAGGTTGAGTCAACCTTGAGCCTTGGCAAGATTCGAACCTGCAGTAATTGCAGGCAGCTGGTCTTAATAACCAGCTTAATAACAGGGTGCCTTAGACCACTGTACTACCAAGGCTAAAATAAATAAATACCTAAATACCTAAATACCTAAATAAATAAATAAATAAATAAATAAATACCAAAATAAATTTATTGAATTTATTCAACCAAGTTTTTAAAAAATTGTTTCTAGCAGCTTTTAATGGCCTTTTCTTGATCAGCACTAAATGATGACCTATAGATTATAGATGAGATATGGAAAGAAGAGATTTTTTTGTTGCATTTTTGGAGAAAATGGTAAGCTATGATAATGAAATTGAAGGAAAATGAAATAATAAGAACTGATTAGACCGCTAATAGATAAAGAACTAAAAATGAAGAAGATAAGGTACTCTCGAACTTTAGAATTCAAATAGATAAGTATCTGACACATAACACCCAGACTTAACAATTGCTGATAAGAAAGACAAAAAAAAAGTCTGGATAGTGTACATTGCAGTACCCGGAGAAAGCAAAATAGAAAGTGGAAAAAAATCACAAAATACAAAACCTGCAAAGATAATTAAATGACTATGCTTAAAGAAAGCAAAGGTAGTACCAACAGTAATATGTTATTTAGTACTGTAGCAGGAGCTAAGAGCACACAAAACCCGTAACAATTTTTAACAAGTCAGAATTCTAGTTTATCATTTCTACAGTCAATATATATCATCTGCATTGGAAAGTTTTCAGCTAGTCAAAAAATCTGAAAATATTCAAATGTAGGTACTTTGGCATGGTATGTTTCTTCAAGCTCCTCTTTGTAAAGTTTCACTTGCGCATCATGTTGCTCTCTCATTTCTTTCAGTGCTTGACTCAGTTTGTATTCATACTCTATCATACGCCCAGAGTCCACCTCAACAAGGCGAGTCTCATGTTTCCTTCTTGTTTCATTTATTTCCTAAGAATAAATAAATAAAGTTATATTAAAAGCATTCACTTTTTTTAAAAAAAAGTAGGAATCTTATCAGGCTGTCATATTATGTTAGGGCTGTAATACTGGGTTACAAGGTTAGGATCTTCAACTTTTCTCATGCTAGCAATCCTCCTCAAAACTACTTCTACTGGTAACAGAGGCTAGCATTATGTGCTTTGCCATGTTAATGTCAAAGATGTGCTCAAAGAGGATCTGTGAGCCACAAATATAGGTAAAATAATGGTTTATCTAACCTAACTGAAAAAATGTTTTGGTTTTAAAATCTCAACTCATTACCTCTTCATACATATTTTTTCGAAATTCCAAGTCTTCAATCAAACTTTGACAGCGGTTTTCGAGATCCACTTTCAGTAATGTTTCATCCACCAATTGTTTCTTGGCAGCTGCTAAAGCAGCTTCAAGCTTGAAAGGAATATTAAAATAAAATTATAGCACAAATTTGCGATAATACCACTACAGGAGAGAATAAAGTATCATCTGATTTAGTATTTATATAACTGACCAGTCACAGTATTCAAAACCTGCTTAGTAATATAAATATTTGAAATTTCTTTAATTTCTAAATTCTAAGTATACAACTTCTCAACTTACAACTGGTCACTTAGTGACCATATTAAGTAATGACAGACCTCCCTACGATGATGCTGTTCTGAAGTTTCGACAGCTGCATATTTCAGAGTCTCAGCAACTGGTCCGCATTTATGGCCATTTGCAGCATCCACCAATCATGCAACTGCATTTTAGGACATTTCAGTTGTAAACCTGCATTACTTCCAGTTATTTGTTCATAGACATTAAATGGTTCGCTTAGCAACTGCAGTGGGCCTTTAATGACTGCAGCAACAAACGTTGTAAAACTGGGTCAGTCACATGCATAACCTGTTTTATGACCACCACAACTTACAAATGTAATGGGTAGGCTCCATTACGGCTGAAAGTCTAGCCTATTACAGGTAGTCCTCGAGAAACAATCACAATTGAGCCCAAAATTTATGTTGCTAAGTGAAACATTTGTTAAGTAAGTTTCCCCATTTTACAACTTTTCTTTCCACAGTTATTAAGTCAATCATTGCATTTGTTAAGTTAGTCACCCACTTGTTAAGTGAATCTGGCTTCCCCATTGATTTTGCTTGCCAGAAGGCTGCAGAAGCTGATCACATGACCCCAGGACACTGCAACCGTCATAAATATGAACCAGTTGCCAAGCAGTTGAATTTTGATCATGTGACCATGGGATGCTGCAATGGTTAAGGGTAAAAAACGGTCATGTCACTTTTTTCAATGCTGTTGTAACTTTGAACAGTCACTAAATGAACTGTTCTAAGTCAAGGACTACCTGTATAGGTGACCGCCCTTCAGACAGGACAATTGTGTGAATGAGTCAGGGCTCATGTTTGGCAAGGATTTCTTTCCTCTAGTACAGTGATGGCTAACCTTTTTGCCATCGCGTGCCAGGAGAGGGGGGGGCGGGGGAGGGTCGCATGCGCACGCGTGCACAATCTCCTCCCCCCTCCCCCACCCCGCTCCTGGCACATGATGGCCTGGTAGGCCCGTTTTTCTTTCTTACCTGGTTCCAGATCCTCTCTGTGTATCTGGGAAAGGCGAAAACAGGCTTTCGCACTCCCTTGGAGGCCCTACGGAGGCTGAAAGGGCCCATTTCCCAACTCTCGGTGGGACAGGAAGTAACATTTTTTGCTGTCCCCAGCCTCCAGAACCTCTCTAGGAGTCTGTAGGAGCCTCTCTAGGAGTCTCTGGAGGCTGGGGACAGGAAAAAACGTCACTTCCTGTCCCACCGGGAGTCGGGAAATGGGCCCTTTCAGCCTCCGTAGGGCCTCCAAGGGAGTGGGAAAGGCTATTTTTGCCCTTCCCAGATACACAGAGAGGATCTGGAGCCAGGTAAGAAAGAAAAGCGGGCCTTCCCCACCCCACCCCAGGCCCTCCAGAGGCAGGAAACAGCCTGTTTCCCTAATTCTGGTGGGCTCAGAAGGGCCGAAAATCAGCTGGCCGGCGCGCGCATGCGCCCCAGAGCTGAACTGGCATGCCCACTAATATGGCTCCGCGTGCCACCTGTGGCACGCGTGCCATAGGTTCGCCATCATGGCTCTAGTATGAACAGGGACCACACCTCTAGAGCAGGGGTGTCAAACTCAAGGCCCATGGGCCAAGTCTGGGCCGTGGGATGCTTAAATCTGGCCCATGGGGCCAGCCTGGAAATATCAAAGGACCTGCCTGCAGTGCCTCTGCCAGCCAAAACCATTTTTGGCAGGAAGAGTGCTGCTGGAGGTCATGGAGACTGAAAACGAGGCACGGGTGTGTGTGTGTGTGTGGCCCCCCACACCCCGTTTTAGCTGGCAAAATGCTGCAGGTGGCTGTTCACGCCAAAAACGGGGCAGAGGGCTCCCCATCCCCCAGTGGAGGAGAACTGCAATGCTGATCCGGCCCTTAAAGAAATCCAGTTTGACACCCCTGCTCTAGAGATTTCCATTTTAAATTAAATTCAGTAAACTATGGCTATTCTAGTTTTAACTATAGTTAATTTAAAGAAACCTACTTTATTAAAATTGAGATGCAACATTTTAGCTATGATTAAACCATCAAATCTTGATATAATCCTAAGGAAAAGGCAACATATAGGCCCAAGCCTTACACACGTAACAGACTATCACTGAAAATATAAACAATTAGGAATGCACTGTATATAGTTGCTGCTACTACTTTAGTAAAACAGTTTAATAAGCAATGGCAGATTATTTTTCCAAATTATATATTGTGCAGTCATGTAGTACATATTTATACCAATTATGACATCCACTAAGAATAAGAATACAAAAACCAACTGTTTGAAAATATAACTGCTTATGACTTACCTGAGTAATCTGATCCTTTAAGTCCTCAAGCTCCCCTTCCAGACTTTTTTTATCACCAAGTGCTGTAGCAAGGGCTGCTTCTTTTGCATTTAGAGAAGCTTCAAATTCCCGAAGCTTTGCCAGAGCACAATTCAGATCAGATTCTTTTTTTGCATAGCTAAAACAAATCAGAAGTTCAGTTCAAAGATTAAGAATGTGGAAAACGAATTAAGCTATAGTTAATTTGCAACAAATTAACTTTAGGTACAGCAAAAAGTTCGGAATGAAACAGGCTTATTCTAATTAGATATATTTGATATTAAGAAACATTGTAAGGATCCAGCTGTTCCAAGAGTTGTGATGTAGCTTTTCCCCCCACACTGCTCAGGACAACACAGTAATGCAGTAATATCCCTGCTGCTATTAATGTAGATAAATTGGTTTATTTATAAGCACAATCAAGAGGGTAAAAAGGAAAAAAAGGCCAAATAAAAGATGCAGGTACCTGCTGGAAAAGTTGCTCTTTTTGCTTTAAAACTTTACAATGGGAAAAATCCAATTCATATGGGTGGGTTGCATATATGTTGTGCTTTATTTGATAAGCAGCTGTGAGTTGATGAAACTGAGATTGTACAAATCAAAAGACTACTGGAACAATTGTTTACTTGTTTTAATCATCAGTACAATATGTATATCCAATCTGGATTTGCTCTTGGGCACTAATGGGATTGTGTTTTCAGGTACAAAATATTTTAATTGGAACTAATTTTGTTCTAAACATGACAAAAAGTATGTTTGTATTTCATGTTCACCTTTTCAATAAATAAAGCTCTTCAATTACAGTGAAATCACACAAAATCTAAGAACAGCAACAAATAAGCCATGGTGGTGCAGTGGCTAGAGTGCAGTATTGCAGGCTACTTCTGCTGACTGCCTGCAATTTGGCACTCAGCCTTCCATCCTATCGAGGTGGGTAAAATAAAAACCCAGATTGTTGGGGGCAATATGCTGATTCTGTTTAGAGAGGGGTGTAAAGCACTGTAAAGTCTATTGCTAGTGGTTATTTATTTGCAGGTATGTAGATTTCATTAATATAGCAAAGTTTATCAAAACTTCAGTGTCCTGAAGATATTTAGTGTGTGCTTAATCTTATTAGGATTTTAGCAAGGAAAGAATGGAGAAGTCTTATGTTATAGCGTGTTTAAGTAGAATTATATTATAGCATCAAATGCCCCTAATTTATATTAGGTTGGTGGTTAAAATCTGCTGCCTGGTATCATTAGCCTACAAACATATTAACTACAGTCTCTTAACTTCTTGTGCAGTGCAAGCACTTTTGGTTCAAATGCTTTTAATTAAGTTAACAGAGATGTTAAACTTAAATATCACCTGCATTTTAGAGGGAAAAACTAAACTAAAATCTTGGGCAAGTATAAAACTCTACATGCCAAGTATTTCATCTATATACCCCCTTAGAACTGTGATAGAAAGATTTGCAAAACAAAGAGAAAGTTGGAGATGAATCAGGTAAACACTGATTTTATTTTATATCCTATTCCTGAAAGAATAAAGGCAAAATTGGATATATGGGAACATAAGAAAAAAATCTATCAAATACAGTAACATGAAAATTATTCAGTAAGGCAGCTTAGAATAGTTACTGGCTTTACAGCTACTAAAAAACTGGTAACAAATATTTATTAATTACACTTCTGCATGGCCCATCTCACCTAAGGGAGTGTTGTGATGGTCATAAAACAGATCATTCACATGACCGATCTGATGTTATGACTTTTTTTGCCACATCAATATATGAAAACTACAGTCATGATGAAGCAAACCAATGATTCACTGTGGCCCCATTTTGCAGAAAACAGGAAATAAAAGGCAGGACAGTGAGCTGAGGGGGCGCAGTGGTTAGAGTGCAGCACTGCAGGCTATTTCTGCTGACTGCAGTTCGGCAGTTCAAATCTCACCAGCTCAAAGACTCAGTCTTCCATCCTTCTGAGGTGAGTAAAATGACGACCCAGATTGTTGGGGGCAACATGCTGACTCTGTAAACTGCCTAAAGAGGGCTGTAAAAGCTCTATGAAGCGGTATATAAGTCTAAGTGCTATTGCTAAGTGCTATTTGGTAAAAATGTTGTAAAATGCAGTCATGTGATTGCGGGGGAGGTAAGTCAAGTACCTATTAGAAGACTTTCAAAATCTCTTCCTGTGATATATTCTATGACTACCTGTATTAGAGGAAACTGACTAATGAAAAATTCATCCTGGTCACTGAACTATTTTTATATTTACTTTTTCTTAGTATTTATTTACTATAAAGAACATAATGTATGAAGTGAAATTCCAAGAGTTTAGATCCTGAAACAGCTAACATGGAAACTTCAAACTCTAAAGGACAAAGCAGAAGCAGGAATTTCCCCCTCAAGTGGATTTTAAAAAAAGAATGTGGTGACTTCCATTTGGTTTTCCTTCCTCTATTTCTATCAAAACCTTTCCTACAGCTGGCTGATAGCCAGATAAAATCAACCCACAAAAATCTAGGTTGGTTATCAGAACCCTATACAAGAAACTGGAGATCACTGGCTACAGAATATATATATTTTTAAATGACTGTGATTTATTCTTTGTTCGGTGACTGTGAACAGCTACCTAACAACAACCTCTTCAGAAATAAATGTTCATCTCTTCCTTTCTCCATATACCTATGGCTTCTTTCTGTGGCTTGTCATATCCACAGCATAGTATTTGAACGAAATGACTAGCCACATTTTTAACACATGCATGGCTTTCTCTTAGAGTTAAACTAACTTCCACTGTTCTTCTGAGAATGGGAAAAGAAAGCTGCTAATACACAGCACACCCAAGACTTAATGCAATTAAAACAAAAATATTACCTCCTTTTGCTAAAAGTAGTTCTTGCTTAACCACCATTCATGATTACAAGAGAGTTAAATGAAGGGACTTGGCAACTCTGGACACTTGGTAACTCATCCACTCTTACAATTTGACTGACAAGCACCTGCAATCATGTGATCACCATTCATAATCTTCCCTGCTGGCTTCCCCAGAAAGTCAATAGGAAAGCAGGCAAAGGAAGTCACAAGCTGCTGCTACCTGTTGAGAAGACTCCCTCTGGTTTTTTTTTTTTTTGGGGGGGGGGGGATTTGCTGACAAAGGTGCATCCTGAAATCCAAGCAGGATTTTGGCATGGGGTGTTTGCAGCATGGGACATTTGCAGCCTACAACTGAAGGAATGTATTTAGCCTTTCTCTCCTAATGAGATATTCCACTATGTGGGACATGAAACATCTGTTTCAATTTTGCTTGTGGAACAGTTGTCCTATGCACCAAATGAATAACAGTTTATACTTGTTGAATCAATTAAGTCATTGTCTAAAGGCAATGATATATTTTAACATTATTTCATAAATATCTTTTTTAAACAATGGAACAATCTATTTTAATGGAAATGACACCCCTAAGAAGCTTGCAATCTTATTATTGAATGTTAAAATTGGACAAATTCAATGTTTATATTTGAAGTGGAATTGAAGCTAATGTTTTTGGTATTTTTTACTACTCATGTATTAATTCTAAAAGATGGGCTGGACAACTATTTTTATTAAAATATTACAGATGCCTCAGTTTATTGAAGGGCAGCTTAGTTTCCCATTGTAAAGAAAAACTGCCATTCTTGCCATTTTTTATATGATCTTGGACAATCTTGATAATACTACATAATACGTCTTTTTCCAAAACTCTAATCTTTTTTCGTCACCAAATTTGCTTTTCCTATTGTAATTTATATGCATTATATTGGTGGTTAAACAAAGGATATAAGGAACAACATATTGGAACATACAACAAACTGTTACATCATTACATTGCGTTTTATTATTCCCAATGTAATACTGAAACTAAGGCATTACATTTTCTATTTATCACTACTGGGAACAGGCATATTTTCCCATTCTCATAGAATGGAAGTTCACAAGTACTATAACTCTTAAACTTATTACCAAGCTCAACTTCCAGAAGTTTCTATTGACTCAGTGCTTACCTATGGCTATTCCCAACAAAATAACTCAATTTCCTATTATTATGCACAAGCATAATAATGTATATAACTCCATTGTCTTTTAGATGGGGAGAATTTTTTTAAAAAAAAATCCTTAATCCTATATCTGAGATCTTTGCTTCGAATTCTGTTTATTATGTTGTATTTTCTTTTTATATGTTTTCAAATATGATTTATCTTCTGGTGTTCTTGTAAGAGAAGTCAACTTTAGTAAATAAAAAAATAACTAAACAACTATGCAGTATTGCCTACAATGCTAATATGCTCATCTGTTCTCTCTCTAGACTTTCTTGTTTTACTGTATTTTAGAATCTATAAATAGAAACAATAACAATCTTGAACTTTAGAGGCTGAACATTAAAGAACAAATATTAGTTCAGTAATCATGTATTTGAAAAATTTTCGAAATTCTGACACACAGGATTAAAGAAAAAAAGATTTGACCATCCTATTTGTCACATTCATAAAGGATGTATGCAAGCATACATTCTGAAGTGGCAAATGGTAATAAACCAATTCTAACCCTTTCTTAGAATGTTTATTTAAGATAATTTCGCATGAAATTGTTATTAGTATTATAAAGACATATCAGGAACCAATGAGGAAATTTAATATATTATATAAACCTGTGAAAGTATAAACATTTACCTTATGTTATCTAAACTAAATATTTTTTTCTAACATATATTCTAAATAATATACATATAATAATACCCCTCTTTGTTAACTTCAATGGTCTAATTTTCTAAATATTACAATAATGTTCAAATATTACTGTATTGGAATAATACAAATGTATTACATGTTTTGCAACTACCGGTATACATACATACATACATACATACATACATACATACATACATACACACACACACACACACACACACACACACTTTACCCTAATTCAAATATATAAGCATTGTATTATTTATTTATCCAGCTTTCTTTACATAGTTTTACATACTATTCAAAATATAGATGCAATTCACAGGATATCAATTGCAAACCCATCAAATCCCAAAATTACATACCCAGCTCTATAACATTTGTTATACTGCTTCTTCTCTGCAAAACAAATCAACTGATCTGCAGCAGGCAGCTTGGTTACTTTTCTTCCTAAACATAGATTTTAATATCTGAGCATACCTCACTTTATAAAATACTTCATATGAAGCTATTATTAATGCTTGACAGAAACTTTCCCAAGGCAAGTACCAATCCACCTACACTCATACAAAACCAAACTTGCTGAAAAGGCAAAAATGATAAAACAGGTGTTTTGAGTATCATGACAGCAAAGCTTTGAACTCTTAATTTATAGCATATTAAAGACAGTGATTGAAAGATGTGAAATGAAAATATGCATTTATACCACATTTTCTTAGCATAGTTGTAAACTAGGGATCCAAGATGCACATCTAAAATCATTTTTGTCTGCCCTTTTGGTGGATGTAACAGATTTTATCATTCCAGTGTAAAGATGGAAAGAAAGAAAAAGTCTTCTATAACTGTAATCCTGTTAGATTTGGCCAGATAGTCTAGTTATAGTTCTAATCTATAGGTAGTACAACTGGTCGTTTAATGACCATTTAAAGTTACAATGGACATCCCCGAGCTATTTATGACCCATTTTTGGAGTTACAACAGCTGTACAACCCTCCCTGCAATCACATGATTGTATTTGGATGTTTACAAACCAGCTCACCTTTGCAGCTGTTTGCAGTGGTCCCAAGACCACTATTTGTGATCTTTTTTTTTTTTTTTGCCAATTTCCACTGAAAAACTGCCTATTGGAGTAAATTGATTCATTTAAACTACTGACAGTTGCTTAATGACAGTTGTAAAAAACCCAACAATAACTTCAAATTCAGTCACATGATACCTCAACTTGTGACCATGACTTACAACTAGGCTAAATTATAGTTGTAACTCAAAGACTATCTGCAGTCTGTTCCAAGTAGCTTAATTTCTCATGCATAACCACTTTTGAATAAGAAAGGTTAATAGTAATTAAAATTGAAGATTAAAATTAAAGGGCCTACCTAACTATATGAAAAGACACATCTATTTTCCCAGGCTACTGTCTGAGTCAGTCCTTCCTTCTCATTAGGTGGCCAAAGTATTCAAGTTTCATCTTCAGGATCTACCTGCTAGGTAACCACAAGGCTACCTGCTCCTTTTTCTAATTTTCATGATATAAACATTTTACTATGGAGAAATAACCTACTTAATAGAAAGAAGCAGAAAGTGAACACCCTGAAAAAAATCTATACAAATAATAAAGAATCAGTTAACACCAGTGCTGTGCAAAATGTTCCCTTCAAAGCCCTAGCTGAAACAGTGAGTTGCTTTGCAAAATGTGAAAATGTCCATTACTAAACAACACCTCATCAGGGCCCTTGAAGCAGCTGCTTTGATGTACAGGCAGAAAAGATGTTTCCACCTATGCCTCTGGTGAAGTGGAAGAGCTAGTCTCAAAACTTTAATAGGAGGTACCTTGGTTGTGAGTAAAGCTGCTTATCTCAAATTGAATCTGTCCAATTCTCCACAACGCAAAGCCATTTTGCAAGACTTATTAAATATACTTGGATCTCTCAAATCTGATTGATATAGTGCTATAGATAAACCAATCCTAAAATCAACTGTACTGAAGAATCTACATTAATGGCATACATTGCTAAAGTTGAAGTGCCTTCCACCTCATTCAGATTAGGATGGCAACTAAAGCATACTGTTTTACTCCAAGTTTTGCAAATATATGGGTATGCTATTACTGGTTTTTTATATTTTTGTAACCAACCATTAGGATCAGATACCATACATATTTGCAATGAATGCATAACTTATTAACATTTTTCAATCAGATGCCAACACATACTTTGGACTTTAAAACTAGGAGTGTTTGTTGATGGCAAATTATATATATTTAAATCAACAAATGAAGAAGGTACCAATTTATGAGACGTTGCCCTAGAAGCATAACATGTCAAAACTATAAATGAAATACTCTAATTTTAATGGAGTAACAAGTTATCAAAAGAAATATAGCTAACATTTAAGAACAAAAAATTGCAATATCCCAACAATTAAGAATGTAACTGCTTTCCTTAAAATTAATTTGTTTGCATTTTCACTTTCAATGATACAAGGATTCTTATTTACAAATAGGTGCATACTTATCCACTCATTTTGTTTAGCAAAGTTCAAATGAGTAGCACCACACAAGTATCTTCAGACAGACATTCCTGAACTATTGAAAATGGAAATATGAATCTTTTTTGTAAATGTGCATGATTTTAATACTTTTGACACCTATGCACAAGTTCACCAAGTTCTTTCACAGAAAATAGATCTTTAAATAGCATTCAAAAACACAGTGAGACTTTGACAGAAAGCTTTTTAATGAAACTAAATCAATCTCACAATGTGGAACACTTGATATTGTATATAGCATGGAGGTCCAGATTCCTTCATTAGTATCTCCAAATAGAGCTGGAGAAACTCCTGTTTGTAAGAACTGAAGAGCAGCTCCCAATCAGCATCAACAATATTTGCCTAGGTGGGCCAATGAAATGACTTCTACAAAATCCAATATTATAGAGTCCAATATTATCACACAATAATCATATTTAGATCCCAAGTAAATGTTGAATTTTATAGTTAATCAACTATTCCCATTCAAAATTGAATGATCAATCCAAAGATGAAAACTGATCATTCAGAAAATAAACAGTTGTAGCAGAGGGAAGAACAGAAACTTATTTTCATTCAATCAAGTAAGAATGCAGGAGCGGAAGCACATGGCCCAGATGGTAAAACTGAATTAATATACCACCAGAAAAATGAATGGGGGAAAAGAGGAGGAGGCAGTAACATTCCCTTCAAGCATTTGGTTCTCATTTGTGAATGTAGATTGGAATGTTATCTGAATTTCAAATGATTCCAAAACAAGGACTTTACAACACAGAATGATAGAAAAGCTAAATGTTGAAGTTGGAATCTTAACATAGCCTTCCATTAATATCCCGCGTATCCTGTAACATCAGATATAAAATACCCACAGACCCTCAACCAAGCTGTAGCGCTTCGCCTGTTATTTATTCATTTTCTGCCTCCATGGTCAGTGGCAACGGATGCATGGGGGGGGGGGGAAAGTGAGCAGAATGGAGATGAATGAGAGACAATTATTGGGGATAACAGAGGATGGCTTGATCGGTTACATCAAAACCCAATACCCCCCCACCCCCAAATTCCCCCTCAGGATCATGTACCCTCATGGGTGATCACGTGGCTACATTAGTGAGAAACCTAACAGAAGGGAGTCTCTAAGGGACGACAGGAAACCACATGGCTCCGGCTGAACGGTCGTCCTGCATCCCTTTAATGAACGATCTCCCGTTAAAGTTACTATGGTTTTTTTTTGGGGGGGGTAAAAAGGCCCCAAAGTCAGCCACTTACTTGCCAAGGAGCTGGTCGTGTTCAGCGCGGATCTTGCCCACCTCGATCTGCAGTTTGGCTCTCTCCCGAGCCATGTCGTCCAAAGAGCGCCTGGCATCGGCCAGCTCGGACTCATAGAGGGATTTAAGGCCGGTGAGTTCACGGCCACGCACCTCTTCCCGCTCGGTGACTTGGAGGTGGAGCGCGCTGTTCTCGATCTCCAAGCTGCGCACCTTATCGATGTAAACGGCCAGGCGGTCATTGAGATCCCGCAATTCCTCTTTCTCTTGCAGGCGGGTGATGCGGGTCGGACTAAGCGGTGTGCTAGCCGCGCTGCTCCGGGTGCGCTGCCCTATCGGTGTGGAAGCCGCCACAGCAGCCGCCATGGCGCAAACAAAGCGCGGGGAAACGAGATGAAGATAAAAGAAGGGCAAAGCGGGAAACCGGCGATGTCGGTAGGTTCGAGCCGAAGGAGGGGGCCCGAAAGTTTCTGGGGGAAAAAAAAAGGAGGGTCGGAGGACGAGGACGTCTCCCGAGCCCAGCGGAGCAAATCGGATTTAAAAGAAGAAAGGAGACTTTACAAGGAAACCCGAACCAAAAAAAAAAATTAATAATGCCCCTTGCTTCAGCTGTAGAAAAAGAGGGGGTAAAAAGTGAAGGGAAAGAAAAAACAACTCCAAGGTTTCAAATGAATGAACTGCGGAGGCGAAAGGAAGCAGCCAGGCGGGAAAAAGGAGGAAAAGGAAAGAGGAGGAGCGAAAACAAATGAGGCTTCTGCAGGTGCTGAGAGGGAAATACAGGGAGGGAAAAGGAAACGGCAGAAGGAAAAGTGCAGATGCCTCGAAGAAGACCCGCGCAGACTCCCGTTGGCGCTTGCCGTTGGAAAGAGCAAACCTAGCTACCCAACCGAGATGGTGCACAGCCTCCGGCCGCTCCTCCCGCGTAGAAAGGAACACAAAACAGGCGGGCTCAGCGCAAAACCAATATGGCCGCCACGCGCCTCGGCTCCCCCCCCTCCCACGTCCCTCCCTATTTTCCCCCGTCCTCTCCGCGCAGATCCCCATGTCACGTGCCCGAATCTTAGCCAATCGGACGGCGAAGCGCGCTCCGCTTCGCTGTTTATGGCGATCGGGACGCAAAATTCAAAACGCGCAGACTTGCAACTGTCAGCGAGATAGCGGCGCGCGCGCTTTCACCGCTCCACCACCCACCTTCGCCCGCCCGCGCGCGCGCGTTGCTCGGCTCGCTTTACCGCTGTTCTTTGCTGCTGCATCCCCTCCCCCCCCACACTCTCCCCCGCCCCGGCCGGGAGGAGGAGAAGGAAGCCGGGGTCGCGCTTGTGTTCTCCGCTCTTGTTTTCCTTCCCAGCTGCTGCCTCGGTGTTGAGTTTCTCCTTCCCCTCTTTAATGCGGGTGTCCTACATGGCAGCCTTATTCCTCGCCGATATGCCCGGTCAAAAAAGGGAGTGCTCGACTGCCCCAGCGTGTGAACCGGAGTTGTTGATTGACTTTTGCCTGGGTTTGCTTTCGATATTAAGGCTGGGCAGGTTTGAGGGGTTGAAAGTCTGGATTGACCCAGCTCATTAAGCAACAGCTGGGTTGGGTTTTTTGTGGTGGCTTTATTGTGGTGTGATCCCAACCGCTGTGGATTGCTAGGCAGGTTTTTGTGGCCGAACGTGAAGCCAGCCTGTCGTGATTTATACACTAAAGCGAATAATGGCTTAGTGTGTAGTTTTGAAGCCAAGCTTAGCCTGAGGTTATGCATGGCAGTAAGGATTATTTGCTGACTTTCACAACTGGCTAACTTCACACAGCAAACTTAAGCCAGAAATTTGGTTGGCTAGCCATAGGTTTCATACGTGGTCAGTTAAACGCAAATCCTGTGGCTGAAGGAATGAACGTTTTGTGAGCTAATGTCTGCAGTTGACCTTTAGTCTTTAGTCTTTATTTGATTTATATACCACCCTACTCCCGAAGGACTCAGGGCGGTGGACAGCCAAACAATAACATACATAAATACAAAATTTAAAAAACAATAAAACCGAATTAAACAAATTTGACCTTTGAAGGCATGTGGGCTGCATCCCAAAATAAATAGTTCCTGGGCAAGAAAAAAAAATCTAATCATTTAAATTGAGTTAAAATTATGGTTGCTTCCATTTTTGTAATTTTCTCTAGACAGATTAAAAATTACTATTTAGTAGAAATGTCTGAAAAAGAACACTTTAAGGTTTTAAATGGGTTCTCTGAGCCCTTAGGTTGCATCTTTTTGGTTTAAGTGTTATGTGTAAATTACATCTGAAAATGTGTTCATGTATACTTAACCATGGCTAATTCAGCCAAATTAATATACCAGTATTTGCATTCCAAATAGTTAACTATGTGGCTTGGTTCACACAATAGGTTCAGTTAAAATATAATTATTTTTTTACTCATTTCTGGAATACACAGCTAATGTGTTTCTCATATCTTGGCAGTTTAAATTTTTTAAATATAAATATATCTAGTGTAAAATTACTGTATTGCTGAGTAAATATCAAAATACTATCAGGCTACTGTACACGATTGTGCTGATATGCAATTAATTAATTGCTAAGACACATACCGGTCATTCTACAATTGTCTGTTCAGAATCAATCTCATTTATTCAATTAGACTTCTTCCTGAAAAGTCTTATAGATTGGAACTAAATACTACAAATATGTTAGATACTTGTGATTATGAGTCTATGCTTGTTTGCTCTGAAGTGGTAATAGAATGCCTCGCTTCCAGAATTAAGAATTGGGTGGGGAAAACACTTTTCTACATGACTAGCATTAAGAGAAAAATTAACAATCCTTTCTGACATGCCAGGACACCAATGTGTTTAAAGGCAAAACAAAACATAAAATGTATCCACAGATACAAGGTCATATATTTTTCAAAGCCTTTTTTTTTCCTTTTGCTGTTCTTCAGTTCTTGAAAAAAATATAATTTTTTGAATGTTTGAGATGATTGCATGATGCTGAAACTAAAGCTTGCAACAGGGTGATTCTTCCTTTGCAGAAATGATGACTTTGCTATTATGTTTTGGCCTGGCTAAGAGTAAAAGAACTAAGTTTTTCATGCTTAATCTCTTTGATCTTGAGGGTTAAATACAGGGTTATACAGGGTTAAACTGCTTTTTTTAAAAAAGTTAGCTCACCCTTATTTCTTATAAACTTGATACAGTGAACATCCTAATATTCTTTTCTCCTCCTATTTTCCCCACAACAATAATCCTGTGATGCAGGTTGGGATAAGAGAGAATGTGGCGTCGCTTTCTGGATCGGGACTCCTTACGCACGGTCACTCATGCCCTTGTCACCTCCCGCCTGGACTATTGTAACGCTCTCTACATGGGGCTCCCCTTGAGGAGCACCCGGAGGCTCCAACTGGCGCAGAGTATGGCTGCGCGGGTGGTAATGGGAGCGACATGGCGCTCCCATGTAACACCCCTCCTGCGCGAGCTGCACTGGCTCCCGGTGGTCTTCCGGGTGCGCTTCAAGGTTTTGGTTACCACCTTTAAAGCGCTCCATGGCTCAGGACCTGGGTACTTGTGGGACCGCCTACTACCATCAATAGCCTCCCACCGGCCGGTACGCTCTCATAGAGAGGTACTCCTCCGGGTGCCGTCGGCCAAACAATGTCGACTGGCGGCCCCCAAGGGAAGAGCCTTCTCTGTAGGGGCACCTACTATCTGGAACGAGCTCCCCCCGGAGATATGGAGGATTCCGGATCTGCACGCCTTCCGCCGCACTCTAAAGACCTTTTTATTTCACCAGGCGGGCCTGGCCTAACTTTCTCCCTCTTTTTTATATAATTTTAATTTTAATATTTTAATGTTTTTAATATTTTTAATACTCAAAGTTAAATCTGTTTTAAATTGATTGGGGTTTTAATTTGTATGGGCCAAACTATTTAATTCGATTTTATTTCTGCTTTTTAAATTTTGTATGTATGTATTTTATTGTTGGCTGTTCACCACCCTGAGTCCTTCGGGAGTAGGGCGGTATACAAATCAAATAAAAGTAAAGTAAAAGTAAAGAATGGCTGGCTCAAAAACAGCCAGCCTCTTTGCATGCCTCAAATGGGACAAGATCTCAAGAGTCCAGTTTTTAGCTTGGTGACTTAACCTAGGCCACACTAGCTCTATTTAGCCTTTATTTTTTCTCATTCTTTATTTTTATTCTCATTCATTCTTTCCATTTTTCTTATTCTGTTCCTAATTTTCTAAAAGTTCCATCTTATGTTTATGGGGTTTTTTTTTTCCTAAGATGCTTGGCCTCTGATCTTTCAAACTGGTACTAAATTCTCAAGTTCTTGCAATTTCGGAGACATTGGCAATTCTATATCTATTTGAAACTCTTTCTCATATAATACTCCTGAATTTAAAAGAGCTTATTCTGATTTAATCATGTATCAGAATTTATTTCTTTTTTAAACAAAAAGTAGGATTTATTAGATGATCTCATGTGTACTGGAAAACAATAAAAATGAAATCCAGTTCATAATTCTCTGAGGAAGATGGGTGGTTCAAAAATGTGACATATCCAGGCCAACTGAGCCTGAGTTGCAATAAAATGAGCATTGTTTCTTTTTGTCTTTTAAAAACAGATCTTGCTTTTTTTCCAGGTCTCTCTCATATTTTTTTTAAGATTAAAAGTCTCTTTAATTTGTACAGATATTTGGGGGGAACAACAATATCTCTGCTTTATGTCCCATAATATATGTATTATTAAGGATAAAGATATGGCATGCCAAAATATATAATAAATAGAATGGCCTAATTTGTTTCTTTCACTTCTGTAACTGAATCCAGAATAATGTACTTATCTCTTTCTGAGAAGCAATACTATCCAGATATAAATGTATTCTTCATCCAAATTTTTCATTTTGTTTTAACTAAACCTGTATAACAGGATTTTTAAAATATGTGAGAATACACTCAAAATCACATGGATTAGCTGCACCTTGGCACCTTTTCAGCTCATACAGAAGTGATTACTGTATAATCACTGCCCTTTTAATCCACTTTTGCTAGTAAACAGTTCTGATAAACATTGGTGAAAGAAAAACAAGTATCAAATCATGCATTAACTTGTTTTTAATGTGTTCCTATGGTTTTTCCCCCAAAACTAAGTTAAATTTATCTGTGTTCTATGAATATGTTCTGTGAATGTTTAGTCACACTGAGATATAAGACGATTCATATGAAGATCATATCTATAAAATCTTTACATCTTTTTATGGGATTATTATTATTATTTAGTACCAAGTCTAACAGTATTGTGATTATAATCTTCATCTCTCACTAGGTTTACAGAATATATTAAAATTCTAATTAAATCATTAAAATATTAGGATTAAAGGGCAGAAAATAAACAGCAACATCAGATAAATATTATTTGGCCTAATACTATCCTTAGGCCAAAAAGATTTTTTTTTACTTGGCACAAAATAATATAATGATAGTAACAGTCATACCACTTTGTTGTAATCTTCAAATAAATGTGTTCTAAAAATTTATTTAGAAGTTTTAAAGATGAATGACAACACCTTAAATTTTTAATGGATGCAGTGTTTTCTAAATTGCATCCCTTTGATTTTAGAATTAGAGTATTTGAATGTTTTCATAGTGTAAAAGTATTCAAGTATAAACTTGCACATTGAACCTAGTGCCACAAATTTTAATTCTTTCCTTCATATAGTTTAATATCTATGAAGCTGCTGGAAAAGGTCGTGGATCAGTTTGGGATTTGGTATCATGAGTATGCTGTTGATGTCCATCTGTACATTGGTACCCCAGCCTGGACCTGTGATGGCTGCAGTTGTCTTATCTTAATGCCAAGAGGCTATGACAGTGTGAATAAGACAAAACAGGCTGAAGCTGAACTTTAGGCACATGATTATTGCTGGTCCAGATTTGGGTCTTTAGTGCAGGGGTCACCAAACTCTTCAGGTCACTCAGCCCTTCATGAGATTTCAGATTGTTGATCAATCCCCAAATATTTATTATATGAAAATAAAATCTACTTTAACTAATAGTATTAAAAATAATAATTAAAATGGGTAGTCTCTTGTATGTTGATATTGACCACTTTGAAGAACCTTGCTCTAGTGGAGGCATTATCCCTGATAAAATAGGTTCATGACTTAAAGTTCCTCATGGACTCACACTTACCTTTTGGTGAGCAGGTGGAAATCATGACCAACATGGCCTTTAACTCTGTGGCCTTATCATACCTAGAATTTGAGGATCTTTCTACAGCACAGGTAGTTCTTGGGTTATGACAATTGAGCCCAAAATCTATATTGCTAAGTGAAACATTTGTTAAATAAGTTTCTCCCATTTTATGACTTTTACCATAGTTGTTAAGTGAATCACTGCAGTTAAGTTAGTAACCTGGTTATTAAGTGAATCTGGCTTCCCCATTGATTTTGTTTCTCAGAAGGTCACAAAAGGTGATCCCATGACCCCGGTACACTGCAATCTGCATAAATATGAACCACTTGCCAAGCATCTGAATTTTGATCATGTGACCATGGGGCTGCAATGGTCACATGATCATAAGTGGACATAAGTGTGAAAATTGTCATAAGTCCCTTTTTTCAGTGCTGTTGTAATGTTGAACAGTCATTAAATGAACTTGTAAGTCAAGGACTACCTGTAATTCATGCCATTATCATTTCTTACCCAGACTATTGAAGGGAGGTGTTCCCCTTTCTGAAATGTGCCTGGCTGGGTTTAGGGAATGGCACCAGTTGTGACCACAGGAGAGGGGGAGTAGGAGTGGCTGGTTAGGGGCGCCTAGAAGATAACATGGGTACGTGCTAGCAATGATTAATTCGCCTTTGAGAAACGGAATGTTTACAGTGTCATTTAAACACTTGCCGCCTTCTCAGGAACCATTGCCGGACCTCATTGTCCTAGACAATCTTTGCTCAATCTATTATCTTCCCTTTTGGAGGGAGGTAGCTGAAAAGATAACAGTAACAGTAACAGAGTTGGAAGGGACCTTGGAGATCATCTAGTCCAACTCTCTGCTCACGCAGGAGACTGTACCGCCAAACTGCCGACCTTTCTGATCCCACCTAGTCAGGCTATGGTGGTTATACTGCACTGCAGTTCCAGAGGATCCTGGAAGAAACAGATTATCTAGACCACTTCCAGTTGGGTTTCAGGCCCAGATACGGGACAGAATTAGTTTTGATCCCTTTTGGATTATTTCTGGCAGGAATAGGATGGTAGTAGTGCATCCATCTTGGCTCTTCTAGATCTCTCAGTGGCTTACTATTGACCATGGTATCCTTTTGGGTTGGCTCCAGGAGTTGGGGTTGGAATGATACAGTTTTCTGTGGGTTCTTTCTTTGACGCTGGTCCTAGCTGGTGTTAATGAAGAGAGAGAGGTCTAGCTGCTCCTTTTTAATATCTACACGAAAACCACTGTGTGAGATTATCTGTCACCACCAGATGAGGTATCATTAGCATGCAGATGGTATCCAATTGTACATCTCCATCCTGGACTATTAAATGATGCTGTGGATTTTCTTTCACTGGGATCCACATCCAAGACCTAAGATGATAAATCCCAGATACAGAAGAACACACACACACACACACACACACTCACACTCCTCCTTACTGTGGGGGTCTGTATAAGGAAGAACAGACCAGCTGAATCCAAGGAGTGGGTGCGGATGGTTTCTCCTGTATCTGGGAATTTATCATCTTTGGTCTTGGATGTGGTTGCATTGCACCAAACAACCCATTTTGCAATTTGCAGGTACTCCTGGACTCAAGACTCTTGCTCAAGTAGTAAGTGACAGTTGTGGCTAGGAGGGGTTTTGTTTAACTTTGTGTTCTGCACCAGCTGTGATCGTTCCTGAATCAGGAAGCTTTTCTCTCAGTTAACTCGTGCTGTGGTCATTTCCCATCTGAACTGTGTTCTACATGGGGTTACTCTGGAGTATTTGGAAGCTACAATAGGTAAAATGTGAGAGTGCAGGCAATTCAAGCCCCCTAGGACTGCACACATAACACCTCTCCTGTTTGAGTTGCATTGGATGTTAGTTTGCTTCAGGGTGCAATTCAAGATGTTAATTATGATCTTTAAAGTCCTTAATGACATGGGCCCAGGTTATCTTAGAAACCATCTTTTCCCAATTACATTGACCTGTCCCATCCTGGTCAGGCAAAAGAGGACATACAATGATCCCTATTGGTTAAAAGAATTTTGATTAGTAGGGTCTAGGGCTAGGTGTATTCTGCTATTACTCTCACTCTGACATGAAGTTGGACCCCACTCTTCTGGCTATTCTGAAGAATGTCAACACCTGGCTCTGTCAATGGCATGGGAATCCAAGAGTTGTACAAAACCCTGGGATGGCACCTTGACAGTATTCTCTCC
Source organism: Pituophis catenifer annectens (assembly GCF_029215685.1). Lineage (NCBI taxonomy): Eukaryota > Metazoa > Chordata > Lepidosauria > Squamata > Colubridae > Pituophis > Pituophis catenifer. Next base: position 240,255,480 of record NW_027256882.1, read on the forward strand.
ATTTTTTAAAATTTTGTCTGTTTTGTAAGGATTTACTGTTGTGTTTTTACTTATAAACTACTCAGTCACTTAGACAATGAGATGGGTGGTAAGATGCCACTCTTTATTATAGCCTTGGCACTGTGGAATGAGCTTCCTGTAGATAGTTGATCTGATTCTCTTCCTGAATGCGTCTTTAAGGGTATTACAGAAGTTGTTAAAGATTGAACTTTTCCAGGCAGTATTTGATTTTTAAATTGTCACTACTATGGATTTTACTTATTTTTATTGTAATTTATGATAAATAATTTCTACTAGAACCTACTGTCCAAAACAGTATGCGAACAGTGATTTGGTAGTAGATGTCACTATATAGGTCTTCCATTACTTAGAAGAAAAATGCTCAAGAATTATGCTATATATGATAGTATGGTATAGTAACTAGCATTTATAAAACATAAATGATGCAAAACATTCACTTTCCTTGTGTTGTCAGATGACTCAAAATGTCTACTATAGGGAAGTAGCCCTGTGGTTAATGATTAGAAATTAGAATAAGGGAAACAAAATAGTGTTCTCCAGGTATTTTAGAGTGGAAAGCTGCAGCTAATGTAACCCACAGTAAGGGATTGTTGAAAATAGTCCTGAATCCCTGCTTCTGGAATAGATCAGAGAAGCTACTAAAAACTAAGCACTGATTACCTCATAATCTCTGGATAATGCCTGTTGCTAGTGACTGACATCACAATAACAAAGTAATTTCTTTCCTTCACTACCTATAGCCAATTCATAATACTAGAAGAGAAATATATATGCAACCCTTAAAAGAAAGCAAGCATTCATTCACTCATCATGTTTATATGGCCACATATATCTCACAGACAAGTGCCTCAGTGCCATAAAACAAAGCTACAAATATATATATAAATAAGTATTAGTATTATTAAAACTTTAAAATTATAAAAACCACAAAATAAAATGTGGATAGTGAACCAAGTGACTAGTCAATTTATATAATCATTACCAATTATAATACTTCAGTCAACCTGTTTGCAGAAATACATTAGCTATCATTTCAATATTCCTCCTATTTGCATCCCTGTCTATCCTATTTAGTGAGCAGAAAGGAACAATTGATTTCAACAAAGACAATAATGGAAAAATTTGAATGGGGTAAAAACTAAATTGTAATACAAACAATATTTTACATTTTCATGAACTAGAAGAGCCAGTTCTTTTTATTATTCATAAAAATTTGCATTTCAAATGAAGAAAACTATACTACATATTAGTATGTTTTCTGAATTTGAAACAGATACTTTTGAGTGTCTTTTGAATTAATGTAAAGTGTATAACATCAGATATATATATTTAGAACAATATCCCCTAATCCAGTATTTTATTGTTGCATTACATTATAGTTCCATTCATCCCATCAGTACAGAAAAAGTCATTACCTTGACAGGATAGTTGTTTTATTGTTTCCATTCTGCTGGGCTTGTTCCTGCAGGCTTTGGAATACAGTACTTTGTGTTGGAATTAGACTGCTTATCTGATTTTAACATTTAGCTTCCATGAGATATGTTTCATGCTAGGCATAAATCTTGATGTAAAACTTTCTATCTGCCTGGAGGTAATAAAAGCTTACTGGGACCGATGAGAAAATAATTACCAAAATATATAAATGCCTCCTTCAATTCAAAATGGAGGAGGAAACGGTAAAGGAAACTATGATAATTTGGGCGAAAAATTTTGAGTATAATATTGAATTAGAGTATTGAATAAAATTATGGGAAACAAATTATAAGATGACGTCGGCCACCTATAAAGAAAATATTTACAAAATGTTTTACAGGTGGCATTTACCCCCAGCGAGATTGGCCAAGATATCCCAAAAAAATTCACCAAATTGCTGGAAATGCAACCATCAACACAGGACATATTTCCACATGTGGTGGACATGCACCAAAGCAAAGGCATACTGGTTAAAAATAAAAAAATGGCTAGAGGAAATGACAAGGAAAAAAATTGCTATGAAACCCGAACTATTTTTATTGGGAATTATAAAAGAAGATAAAAAGAAGATAGAAAATAAATTTATTACTTCATAATCCACATAATTACGGCTGCCAGAATTTCATTTGCACAAAATTGGAAACAGATTTGCTCCATCAAATATGGTGATCGTAAAGAAGGTGCTAGAATGCCAGAAGCAGATAAATTAACAATGAAACTAAAAGACCGAGAGGAAACGATTTATTACAAAACATGGAATAGATAGTATAGCTGGTTGGAGAAAGAATCTAAAATTAATGTATAAATGTACAAATGTAAGAGAAGATGATATAGAGGAATGAAATAGTTAATGTGTAATAGCTAGGTATAAATTGTAGTGAATATAGGAATTAGTAATATATAAAATGTATGTGTATATACAGGTGAAACTCGAAAAATTAGAATATCGTGCAAAAGTTCATTTATCTCAGTAATGCAACTTAAAAGGTGAAACTAATATATGAGATACTCATTACATGCAAAGCGAGATAGTTCAAGCCTTGATTTGTCATAATTTTGATGATTATGGCTTACAGCTCATGAAAACCCCAAATTCACAATCTCAGAAAATTAGAATATTACATGAAATCAATAAAACAAGGATTGTACATAGAACAATATCGGACCTCTGAAAAGTATAAGCATGCATATGTACTCAGTACTTGGTTTGGGCCCCTTTTGCATCAATTACTGCCTCAATGCGGCGTGGCATGGATGCTATCAGCCTGTGGCACTGCTGAGGTGTTATGGAAGATCAGGATACTTCAATAGCGGCCTTCAACTCTTCTGCATTGTTCATTCTCATGTCTCTCATCTTTCTCTTGGCAATGCCCCATAGATTCTCTATGGGGTTTGGGTCAGGCGAGTTTGCTGACCAATCAAGCACAGTAATCCCATGGTCATTGAACCAGGTTTTGGTACTTTTGGCAGTGTGGGCAGGTGCCAAGTCCTGCTGGAAAATGAAGTCAGCATCCCCATAAAGCTCGTCTGCGGAAGGAAGCATGAAGTGCTCCAAAATCTCCTGGTAGATGGCTGCGTTGACCCTGGACTTAATGAAGCACAGCGGACCAACACCAGCAGATGACATGGCTCCCAAAATCAACACAGACTGTGGGAACTTCACACTGGACTTCAAGCATCTTGCAGTGTGTGCCTCTCCATTCTTCCTCCAAACTCTGGGTCCTTGGTTTCCAAATGAGATGCAAAAGTTGCTCTCATCAGAAAAGAGGACTTTGGACCACTGAGCAACAGACCAGTTCTTTTTTTCTTTAGCCCAGGTAAGACGCTTCTGACATTGTTTGTTGTTCAGGAGCGGTTTGACGAGGAATACGACATTTGAAGCCCATTTCCAGGATCCGTCTGTGTGTGGTGGCTCTTGATGCACTGACTCCAGCCTCAGTCCACTCCTTGTGAAAGTCCCCAACACTTTTGAATGGCCTTTTCCTGACAATCCTCTCCAAGCTGTGGTCATCCCTGCTGCTTGTGCACCTTTTTCTTCCACACTTTTCCCTTCCATATAACTTTCTATTAATGTGCTTTGATACAGCACTTTGGGAACATCCAACTTCTTTTGCAATTACCTTTTGAGGCTTTCCCTCCTTATGGAGGGTGTCAATGATGGTTTCCTGCACAACTGTCAGGTCAGCAGTCTTTCCCATGATTGTGATTCCTACTGAACCAGACTGAGAGACCATTTAAAGGCTCAGGAACCCTTTGCAGGTGTTATGGCTTAATTAGCTGATTAGAGTGGGACACTTTGAGCCTAATATTGAACCTTTTCACAATATTCTAATTTTCTGAGATTTGGGGTTTTCATGAGCTGTAAGCCATAATCATCAAAAGTATGACAAATCAAGGCTTGAACTATCTTGCTTTGCATATAATGAGTCTATCTCATATATTAGTTTCACCTTTTAAGTTGCATTACTGAAATAAATGAACTTTTGCACGATATTCTAATTTTTCGAGTTTCACCTGTAGTTGGTTAAAAGATATTACCAAAGATGCTGGTATCGGAAAGCTGTAAAGTAACAAAGATGTTAAAGATGTAAATGCTGAATAATTAATTGAATAATTACAAAAATAATTTTGTAAATTATTTTACCAAAAAAAAAACTTACTGTATTTATATTTTTTTATGCTGTTCTTAGTGTCATGCCATCATATGTGCTTGTTTATATAGAGCACAATATGTATTATAAACTCTATCCTGTACATTGTTGAGTTTTAAGGCAAAAGGTTCTTTGTTTCCAAAGAAACTGACAGATAACCTATTCAAGTGTTCTGCCTGTTCTCACTTTTTTCTTCCTTTGATTATAGCCTTTTATTCTTTCCAAACTAATAATGTTGGGAAGAAATTATATAGAGGAGTTTTGGAATCTGGCTATCCAGCAGAATAATTCCCTAAAAACTGAAAAAAGGGAGACAACAACTGAGACAGCTGAGTAGTGACTTGCAGAAATGTACATACAACAGACTGCTTTGTCATACAAAAGATAATCCAGACACCTTCTACATGGCCACTGCTGGTAAAGGGATTAGAAATAATTGAAAAAGTTACGCTCTGCAGGCTTTTCCTGACTTGCTTGTTCTTTTCAGACCAATAGAACAATGGGAAGAAATTGTGTAAAGGAATACAGGATGACTATAAAAAAAATGGGTCCAAATTGATGATGTGGGAAAAACTGCAAAAGAAATATCACACTGGAGATTAGACCAGATCTAGCCAGGCGTTGACAAGGGGAAAAAACCCTGTGTGCCCCTGTGCTACCAACTGCTTTCTTAAATCCACCTCCGTCTGCCTTACCAGACCAGAACTATTTTTAAATAATTGGGAAGAATTCTAGAAGCCAATCTCTTTGGGCTTCCTTAACTGGTTTACTAGATTCCAGAGCTTCTTGTGGCCAATTAGAGCAATGATGGTGACAAATGATACTGATTTATGCTCAATTGAAAAATAATCCTGGCTATGTAACCTTAGAGAGAGAGAGAAAGAGTAAGATATAAATGAACTTGTAGCTCTGTAAGAAGATTGGAAACCACTTTTTTTCTTTTTCTTTCTTTGCTTTTTCTTTTAGCTTATTTTTTTTAATTTTTCTCTTCAATTCAACATTTGCATTATTTTTATTTTGCTGAAAATATATTTAATAAAAATTATTTTAAACAAGAAAGAAAAATAATCCTGGCTACAAGCAAAGGACATCTCCCATAAACATTTTTTGTAGTTATCAATAACTTAAAATTTGCTGCAGAAGTTACCAGCATTATATAGATTTGTTATGGTATTTACATGCTGCTCTATTTCAAAACTTCTCCAAGGCATTCTGCTAAGATGCCTGGACATCTTTATCTAACCGAGAGACACTGCTGCTACACTGAGTGATTTCAGTAGGATAATTCTTGACGTAATTGCCCTGGAATTGTTAATATCATTAACATCTAAGTGGTCTAGCTGAATAGTCTGTTTTAATCATTACTAGCTCTTTTAAAATGGGAAGAAATATTTTTGATAAATACTTTTGATAAATTGGCAACTTCCTATCCCCATTTTGTAATCTAAGAGGCTGGGGGGAATGAATTGTTACTTAATTGCTTTAAAAACACTCTATATAGAGAGTCTCAATGTGAATTGGTGTGTAATGACATATAGATTTTGGATTTAGGTTTAGATTCTTCTCCCCTTTCCCCTCTTGAAATAATCCCCATTTCCTTCTAATTTCTTTGATGTCATTGAACCAAAGAAACATCTTGCATATGTATAAAAGTATTCTGTTGTATTATAATTATCCAAGTTCATGATTTGAAAAGATGCCTTAGGACACGGTGTTAAGCTTGCGACGACATGTCATCATGTGACTTTTTGCAATTTTTTTCCCTTCGCTAAACCTGGGGTGGGTGTGGCCAGCACATGACACATTTGGCCCGCAGGCTGCGAGTTTGATACCTCTGCCTTAGGATATCTGAAAAGGAAGCTGATTAACAATATTTTTTTTTATTGCAAAAGTTTTACAATTACATTTTCACCCCATTTCCCCCCCCCCAGTCCACCCCAAACTCCCCAACCTAACCCTCCCTAACCCCCCCTAACCCTCCACTCCCCCCCCGGACTTCCACAGAATATATTCCCATCAAAAAACCCCTTTATATAAAACTTGAACCCCTCCATCCCCCATATAATTTTTCATCTTCACAAAATTCAAGTATTTCTATCTTAATATAATACTATCAATGAAAAGCTATTTGATACTTCCTAGTTTGATATTTGTTCTGCACATAATCTATCCACTTTTTCCATTCCCATTCATAAGTCTCTTGTGAACGATCTTTTAGGTATGCTGAGATCTTTGCCATCTCTGCAAAACTGGCCATCTTCAAAATCCATTCCTCGATAGTGGGCAAGCTTCATTTTTCCAGTATTTACCTATCAATAATCTCGCTGCTGTTATCATATATAATATCAACTTTGTTTCACCCAATGTAAAACCCTTAACTATACCCAATAAAAACAATTGTGGAGAAAATTGAATTTTTTTCTTCAAAACATTCTGCATAACCCACCAAATTTTTATCCAAAAAGCCTTAACTTTCTTACAAGGCCACCAAACATGATAATATGTAGCATCTAAACAATCACATCTCCAACATTTTGGCTGAACATTAGGGTACATACACGACAATTTCTTAGGATCTAAATGCCATCTATAAAACATTTTATAGAAATTTTCCTTCAAGTTCTGCGACTGTGTGAATTTAACATTCTGAACCCAATTTTTTTCCCATGTTTCCAACATGACTGGTTCTGCAAAATTTTGTGCCCAATATTTTTTTCATTGTAGTTAACACTTCTAAAGAAAATTGGGTGAATGAAGAGAAGATCTTTAAAAATTGGCAGCTGAAGCACTCTTCTATTAGAATGCTAGCTTAAATAACTAGAGTATATTACATTTCCTAAACACATGGTAGGGGAAGATAAAAAAGTAGATTTTTTTTGTGACCCCACCTTTATATTTGAATCCATGTGCAGGTAGTCCTTGATTTACAACCATTCATTTAGTGACCATTCAAAGTTACAACAGCATCAAAAAAGGGACTGACAGTTGGCCTTATACTTACAACTGATGCAACAATTCCACAGTCATGTGATCATAATTTGGGCGCCTGGCAACCAGCATATATTTACAACAGTTGCAGCATCCCAGGGTCATGAGATTGCCATTTGCAACCTTCCCAGCCAGCTTCTGAGTCATGTGAACCTTACGTGAACATGGCAATTCTGTGTTAGCTATTAAAAGAATGCCTCTTTTTAAAAAGTATCTGTGAGCCAAAAAATGGTATCATTACGTTGTATTTGTATTTGTATTTGTATTTATTGAATTTGTATACCGCCCTACTCCCGAAGGACTCAGGGCGGTGAACAGCCATAAAAATAAAACATGGAAGTACAAAATTTAAAATAGAAATAAAACAAATTAAATAAATTTGGCTGAACCATATTTAAAACCCCAATAATTTAAAACCAAATTTAAAATTCCCATTTAAAAGCGGAGAAGTTTAGGTCAGGCCGGCTTGCTGGAATAGGAACGTCTTAAGCGTGCGACGGAAGGTACGCAGATCCGGAATCCTCCGTATCTCGCGGGGGAGCTCGTTCCAGATAGTAGGTGCCCCCACAGAGAAGGCTCTCCCCCTGGGGGCCGCCAGTCGACATTGTTTGGCCGACGGCACCCAGAGGAGCCCCTCTCTATGGGAGCGTACTGGTCGGTGGGAGGCTATTGGTGGTAGCAGGCGGTCCCGTAGATAACCAGGTCCTAAGCCATGGAGCGCTCTAAAGGTGATAACCAAAACCTTGAAGCGCACTCGGAAGACCACCGGGAGCCAGTGCAGCTCGCGCAGGAGGGGCGTTACATGGGAGCGCCACGTCGCTCCCATCACCACCCGCGCGGCTGCACTCTGCGCCAGTTGGAGCCTCCGAGTGCTCCTCAAGGGGAGCCCCATGTAGAGAGCATTACAGTAGTCCAGACGGGAGGTGACGAGGGCATGAGTGACCGTGCGTAACGAGTCCCGATCCAGAAAGGGACGCAACTGGCGGATCAGGCGAACCTGATGAAAAATCCTCCCGGTCACGGCCGTCAAGTGCTCTTCTAAAGACAGCCGTGAATCCAGGAGGACACCCAAGTTGCGAGCCCTCTCCGTGGGGGCCAATGCTTCGCCCCCAATAGTCAGCGATGGCACCAGCTGACTATATCGGGACGTCGGAAACCACAGCCACTCGGTCTTGGATGGGTTGAGTCTGAGCCTGTTTCTCCCCATCCAGATCCGTACGGCCTCCAGGCACCGGGACATCACTTCAAGGGCATCGTTGGGGTGGTCTGGGGTGGAGATGTACAGCTGGGTGTCGTCAGCGTACTGATGGTACTCCACCCCAAAACCACGGATGATCTCGCCCAGCGGCTTCACATAAATGTTGAACAAAAGGGGCGAGAGGACCGATCCTTGTGGCACCCCACATATAAGGGGCCTCGGGGTCGACCTCTGCCCCCCTGTCAACACAGACTGCGACCGGTCGGAGAGAAAGGAGGAGAACCACCGTAGTACGGTGCCTCCCACCCCCAACTCTTCCAACCGGTGCAGCATGATACCATGGTCAATGGTATCAAAAGCCGCTGAGAGATCTAATAGGACCAGGACAGAGGAACAGCCTCTGTCCCGAGCCCTCCAGAGATCATCCACCAACGCGACCAATGCCGTTTCCGTGCTGTACCCAGGCCTGAAGCCCGACTGGAACGGATCTAGATACGTCGTTTCATCCAGGTACCGGGGAAACTGTCGTGCCACCACACTCTCAACAACCTTCGCAACAAAGCGAAGGTTGGAGACTGGACGATAATTAGCCAATATTGCCGGATCCAGGGAAGGCTTCTTGAGGAGAGGTCTCACCACCGCCTCTTTCAAGGCGGCGGGAAAGACACCCTCACTCAATGAAGCATTTATAATCCCCTGGAGCCAGCCTCGCGTCACCTCCCGGGAAGCCAGCACTAACCAGGAGGGGCACGGGTCCAACAAACATGTGGTCGCATTCAGTCTACCCAGAATCCTGTCCACGTCCTCGGGGTCACAGAGTCAAACTCATCCCAGATAACATTCTCAGGACCTGCCTCCGTCATCCCCACTGGATCTACCCAGTCGGAGTCCAGATCTTCCCGAATCTGAGTGATTTTGTCATACTTTAAGGCATAGGTAGGGAACAATGGCCCCTTTATGACTTGTAGACTTTAACTCCCAGAATTCTTGACCAGGTGAAGTCCACAAGTCATAAAAGAGCCATCATTTCCCACCTTTGCTTTAAGGCAGGGTTGTCAAACTGGTGGCCCACAGGCCGGATGCGTCACACGCAGGCCATGGCCACCCAACTCAATGGGGAAAATGACATGTCACATGATGGTGTGATGCAGCAGGTTTGGCACCCATGCTTTAAGGAGCCAGTGTGACTTAAAACAGCTGCATCTTTTTTCTGTCTCATGGACAAAGGAAAAGGGAGTTGCTTTCATGAATAACAGAGGTGTGCTGTGCTCCTGTGAAGTCCAAAGCTTGCATTGTTAGCCTATTAATGTATTAACAAAATACAATTGGATACTGTAGTTGTAATCGCAGTTTTAAGATTAGAATTTAGATATACTTTGTGCTAGAGGCTCATAAAACTATCATATCTACATACTACTCAAGCACTTATGACCTTTAATTGGGCAAAATGATGTATCACAGGGCAACGTTTTTTTAAAAAATTAAAGTATTTCAAATGGACTAAGTAATAGAATATACCCATAGTCTTGGAAGTTGAAGTCATGACTCTCAAGGGAATGAAATTCGGGAAAGTCATCACTGCTTCAGTTTTATTGGCTGCTGCTGTGGTCAGGAACTCTTTATTTTCAATATTCTGTGAGTTACCCATCCAGTATCACAATAATTCACTCCCTTTCTCACCAGACATCAGCCACTTACTTGCCTGCTGGGAAGGCAAGAGAGGAAGATTTCCAATGCCAATGTCAGATTCCCTCAAGGAAACTGAGCATGAAGCTGGCAAGAAGTTGAATGTTGTTCCTTCTCCCACTGTTTTTTTTTTGCCCACTGTTGATCATTCTGTTTTTCTGTTTAGGTGAGAAAGTAACTCTGAAATGATGACCCAATTGGGCATGAGTTGTCTAGTTTTAATTAAAAATACATATGTTGATCTCTATCATATTCTTAATTTAGTATTAGAGTTAATTCCCTGCTTATGCCAGTGTTAGTGATTAGGTACTTCAGTTTTTTTCTAAAAGCTCTTTACTCTTTAATTAAGAACTACATAAATTTAATGCAGTTTTTTTTAACAAAGGAGAAGTAATCAGCCACTTCTTACCCAGCAGCAGCACCTGTTCGTAACAGCCTTTTGTGTGTTTGCTGCCACCACAGCTGGTGATACTGATTGCTATGGGTACTTTCCAGTTGAATCTCTTCCTAGAGTAATGTAATATCCATTCATCAAAATTCAATCCTGTTGTTTTTACAGCATTTAAAAATCTAATTGATAAGTTAATAATTTATATGCTGCCTGACTCCCAGCATCACCTGTATCTAAGTAAGTCTGCGAATGATCAAAATAGAACTGGAAATTTATTTTCCTTCTTTGTACTACATAGCTAATTCTTGACAGAAGTTTGTTGAACTTCAGTATAATCATAAAGGTAACAATCACATTCAAAATTATCCTTACCAAGGACCTGGAATTGAGAGCACAAAAGTAAAAATGTGTCAACATGGATCTCCAATCAATGGTTCCATGTGCTGCCAAGTGCAAACATCTATCCCTGTGTTTGTATGCCAACAAATGGTTGGAACTCTGATAGTTCCAACCACTTGTTGCCGAGGGTGTGGGGGAGAAAAGTCCTGCTCACAATAGATGATTGTCTCTTAATGAGCCATGTGCATAGTGTTAATGCGCACACTTGATTCAGTAGGAGCTGAGTCCTTATTCTAGGAAATGTACAAGGGAGCACAGATAGTTGCATGAAGTTACATTTCGTTTATAAAACTTCTGTGAAATATGGATCAGCAGCTATCTGATTTTGCTACATCCTAGAAGTTCCTTTTAAAAATTGTTGAAGAAGCTAAATAAACAATATGTTAATGTGTAATAGTACAGGTAATCCTCAACTTACAATCACAATTGAGTCCAACATTTCTGTTTTTAAGTGAGACATTTCTTAAGTGAGTTTTGCCCCATTTTACAACTTTTCTTGCCACAGTTGTTAAGTGAACCTGGCTTCCTCATTGACTTTGTTTGTCAGAAGGTCACAAAAGATGATCACATGATCCTGGACACAATACAGGTCATAAATACAAACCTGTTACCAACAATTCTAATTTTGATCCCATCATGGGGATGCTGCAAAGTTCGTAACTGAAAAACAGCCTAAGTCACATTTTTAGTGCCATTGTAACTTTGAACGGTCACTACATGAACATATAAATCGAGGACTACCTGTAATGCTGTAAGCTGAAGATTTTTTAAAAATTAAAATGTCCATTGATGTGTTGTATCTATTTTTTTTTCTTCTGTTCAATCGTCCCAGCAGTTTTCTTGGCAAGGTTTTTCAGACCTGGTTTGCATTGCCTCATTCCTACAGCTGAGAAAAAGTGACTGACCCAAGATTTCTCAGCTGGCTTTGTGTTTAAAGCAGAACTAGAGCTCACAGTCTCTAGGTTTCTAGCCTGATGCCTTCCTTAACTACTATATCAAACTGGCGCTGAGTGTATCTAATAGAGTACTTTTATACTTTGTACTTATAGTTTTAAAAAGATTAATTCCTCTATAATTAATTAGCCAGTCACCGAATATTAGTTCTATTTGTATTTAATATGATTTTTAAAAATGTTCTCCTGAATCCAATGTCACTCCAAAGCAATAAATTTGTCTTGCTGTTTCAGCAGAGTAAGGAAGGTATTTAGGAATGATTCACACCCTGGTTAGTGTCTTTTTTCACTTTTACCATCGGGCAGAAGACACCGAAGTATAGCCAGCCGGACAAACAGGTTTAAAAACAGCTTCTACCCATGGGCTGTCAAACTCCTAAACACAATCACTCCACATACGTATGGAAACCTATGACTAGTTTTTTCCCCCCAATTACTTGCTTAAGGATTATTCTCTATACTATTCATGTTGTTTTTTGTTTTTGTTTTTTGTTATGGATTGCAGTAGAGGCTAAACCAATTTCGTTATATACATGATGTAGAATGACAATGAAGGCTATTGAACTGAATTGAAAGTGATTTTTTTAACATTTAAAATAATTGTTGAGATTTTAAAACTAGAATAAAGCTAATTTTGTTTAAACCATTATTGAAAACCCATATATCTTCAAAATATTAAACTAAATAAAAGCTAAAAAACGAACAACGGGAAAGGGAAAAGGTGGAATAATGCAATAATACTACACAATTAAAGTTTTCATCTTTAAAATGGAATGTCTGGGTATGTTCACTTGGGCTTATTCTTACCTAAGGATCACAGTGTTGAAGCCCCATAATTAACTTTATGATCCCTTTCACAATTAAGATGATGTTATATCAATAAATCAGTCACGGAGACTGTGTAGTATAATGTGTAGTATTTATACTATACACTGTGTAGATTTGTATGTATGTGTATAATTTCATTACCTTCATGGACTCCCACATAAGCATTAATATGCAAATAACGTGGGAGGATGACAAGAAGTGAAACTGAAGGCAGTCAATTCCTGGAGAAAGCTGGTTGATCCTAAAAAAAAATTGCCTAATGTACTTTTCTTTTAAAAAAAATGTCTAGAACTTTCTCCGTAGAGTGAGAAATCCTCAGAAGAGAAGAAGAATGAGTTCTGTCATGTTTGGAGCTTGTGCTTGAACATATTGTGTATGCTCAGCAACACAACACTTTCAAGACTATCCGATCATCAGGGCAAATCTTAATAGCTGCAGACTGAAACTCTTGCCTCTTCTTTGCTAAATGTTGAAAGGCTTGTGGGAGGACTAGAGACAGGCATAGCACCAAGTTTCTTTGAGACCATTTTCACCCACTAAATCATTAAATCTTTATTACCGTCAGACCAGACAAAAATCAACCCAGTTGTTTGAATCTGTTGAGAAAAACAGCCTAGGCCCTAGGGCTTCCCACCTTAGTGAGAAGGGCTGAGGCAGAAAAGCACTATTTTTCTGTAGTTGTGCTGGCCTCTGGAATGATCTCTGCTGGAACTCAGGTTAGCTTCAGTTTTGGCTGCTTCTGAAGGCAGTTGAAAATGGAGGTCTTCTGGAGGGCATATGGGAATTGGTGTGTTTTTGTTTTTTTGTGTCTTTAGATTTGCAAGTATTAGGGTTCTTTCATGGTTTTAACTGGACTATGTATTCCTGTAGGGGCCTGTCAATTGTAGCAGGGAATAAATGGAAGGAAGGAAATTCCTTGGTGGTTGCCGCCTACTGTGTGGATAAACAAAGGTGGTACAGCTTTTAAAGTTTTCCTTCAAAAGAGGAGTCTGGGTTTGGGCAGTTTCAAAAAGGATTGTTTTTCTTCTCCTAAGACTTGTTCAATTGCTGTCAGACATTCTGAAATTCCTCAGTCATCTTTGCTGACAGTGAGGCTGGCATTTAAAAACATCTATCCAGCTTCATAATCTAAAGGGGAATATTGTATACTATTGTTAAGCCTTACTGGAGACTGGAGGAGGGAGTACAGCCAATAAGGGCCCACTTGATGTTATCCATTACTGTCTGGTTGCCTAACTTCACACCAGTGGAATGGGAATTGAAGATTTTTTAAAACAGACTTTGCAATTGCTGCTTGATCCCATCTGATTTAGCAATAGAGTACTACTTTAATATAGTCCATCTAGCCTACCCCCAACTTCATTTATTTGTCTAGAGAATAATTTACTAATTCAGCAAGAAATAGTTCATCCAACACATGCTTTTCCTTCTTTGAGAGACAAAAGGCATTGCTGAAACATTGCTGCTATGGATACATAACCCAGATTAACAAGTGCAAGATTTCTCAAACATATTTGAAACATTTTTGGGAATTCAAATATATTATTGGAGTACTTGATTAGAACTTTTTTCAGAACATAATATTGAACGTTTTCAAAAACAAGTAAAAAATACAAACTAAAAGCAAGAAGGAAAAAATGAAAAGGAAGAAATAAAAGAGTAAACAAGTGAAAAAAAGCAGAAGAAAAATAGATAAGAAAAATGTAGAATTATAACTTAAAGTAATGAGTTACAATTTAAAAAGTATGACTTGAAATTTTGAATAAAAACTAATGGGAATGAGCTTTAAATAGTATTCCAATCATTTTAATTCAAAACAACCACTTTAGTTCTGTGTCTAACAAAGTGCTGTGCACTGACTGCCATTTGTTTGCAAAGAAACAAAAATTTTACAGAGATAAATGTTTTGCTTCTGTTGATCAGAAATCTGCTTAGAAGCAAAACTGAAGAGTTGGATCCTTTTGTCTGGTGCAACATCAAAACGATTTTTTTTCTTCCTTTTCATTGTAATGTAATATGAAAATCCTGCTCTACATAAATACATCAAACCAAATATATAAATACATCAAACCAAGTACATCAAATAAGCAGACGTCAATTAGCTTGTTTTTTGCATTTGAAAATTCATGAATTATGCTGTTAAATTCACTTCTAGGGAATTGTTAAATGTTCTGTTGAGAGTCAAAAATAAGGAACTCAGATTCTCATATTCATGGACTACAATACTGAGCTGACAGGCTTGACTGTAATTCAACATTTGTGGGAGGCAATATTTATTAATTTATTAATAAAATTTATATACTGCCCATCTCGCTGTTTAAGAGAATTTGAACTATTCTCAAAAAATAAAGCACAGATCGTACAGATACTGTCCAATTGCCCTGTAGATATTGTCAACTACAAAAATATTAATATATTTTTCTGACAATTGCTCATATTGAATTGCACAATGGTAGCAGCACTTGTAAAAGGGTTTTGTAGGACTGGTTCAACTTACTATGTATTAAAAATTAAGAAAATATTGCCAGCTGTAATCTTTCTATTCTCTTTTTCCTTACATGATTTATTGAAAATTTGAAACACAATAATTTATTTATTTATTTATTTATTTATTTTTGAATTTGTATATTGCCCTTCTCCCTAAGGACTCAGGGCGGTGTACAGCCACGTAAAAACATAGACTACAAATATTAAAATACCATTAAAAGATATATATAAATTTGGCCCCATAATTAAAAACAGTAACAAACCAATTAAAACATTTAAAAAGTGTTAGGCCAGCCCGGCTTGCTGGAAAAAGAAAGTTTTAAGAGCACGGTGGAAGGCACCGAGGTCTTGGATTCTCCTTATCTCTGGGGGCAGCTGATTCCAGAGGGTAGGTGCCCCCACAGAGAAGGCCCTCCCCCTGGGGGTCACCAGCCTACATTGTTTGGCTGATGGCACCCCGAGGAGACCCTCTCTCGGCTTGTCGTTCGTTCAGAACTGCGATAGGAAATAATCACCAGTAACACAGAGAGAATCAGGGTTTACTTTGGCAATGATAAGCTTGCAGTCAAAAGTAAAGTACAAGTCGGTGTTTTGGTTCAAAGTCAGCGCTGGGTGTAATCACACCACAGCGCTATTTAACAAAAACCCAGCCCCTTAAACATACATCCGGTGATTATCAATCAAGCACCCCCCACTCCCTTAACAGTAACAGCTGCGAGCAGCGAGGACAGCAGAATCGGAGAGGCCCAGCAACGTCATCAATCATTGCCCTGAATGCTGCTATCCAGGAACTGTTTGTGTGTTCTCTGCGGCTGCTTATCTCCACTCCTTCGTCTCCCACACCCCCCATCGATGGCGAGCTCCGGCAGGACTCGACAGGCGGCCCCCCCCTACCAGGAGCTCACCTATAAATAGAAAGCATACAGATGTTAGTCACTGTTACGATCCTGCATTAGGTTTGTCTGGGTATTTCCGATGGAACCGTTGTATCAATCGGGCAGCGTGAACATCGGGTGCTGCCACCCACGAGGCCTGTGTTACAGGGTATCCTTTCCACCGCACAAGATATTGTAACATCCCCCTACGAACCCTGGAGTCCAATATTCGGTCTATCTCATATTGGTTGGTATGCACGGGACCCGGTGGAGTAGTTGAGGTACCTGGCCTTTCTATCGTCACCGGTTTCACCAAACTGCTATGGAATACGGGATGTATCCTACTGAACAGAGGGGGAAGTTTAAGAGCTACGGTTACAGGATTGATGACTTGTGTTATGGGAAATGGTCCTATATATTTAGGTCCTAATTTTTTACTGGGCAGTCGGAGTTTAAGGTATTTCGTAGATAAGTATACTTTGTCTCCTATCCGGAATGGTTTTGGATCAGCTCTTTTCTTGTGTGCATATTTTTTGTACTCGTCTGCTGCCTTTTGTAATGCTGTTTTTACACTTGGCCATACATTACTAATTTTATCGGCCCAACTGCGTGGCGTGTCACCGTCTGTCATAGGGGGATCTAACTCTGGAATGGCTGAAAACTCTCGGCCATATATTACTTGGAAAGGGGAGAACCCAGTACTGCGGTGGGGTATGTTGTTATATGCCACTTCGGCGAAAGGCAGGAGTCCTGACCAATTCGTCTGCTGGTATGGAACGTAGCATCTGATATATCTTTCGACCATGGCATTGGCCCGTTCAGCCGCCCCGTTAGTGCTCGGGTGGAATGCTGAACTTAACCCTTGAGAGGACCCAATTAAACGGACAAATCGTCTCCAAAACTTAGAGGTGAATTGAACACCGCGGTCGGATATAATCCTCTTAGGTGCTCCATGGAGACGATAGATATGTTGCAAAAAGAGTTCGGTTAACTGTCGCGCGGATGGTATGCTTTTACATGGCACAAAGTGGGCCTGTTTCGAAAACAGATCTACCACCGTCCAAATTACAGTGTGGCCATGGCTAGGGGGGAGATCGACTATGAAATCCATAGCTATCTCTTCCCAAGGCCTGCTAGGATTCGCGACTGTCTGTAATAGTCCTAACGGTCGTCCAGACCAGGGTTTGGCGGTTGCACAGGTTGTGCAACCTTTTACGTATGTTTCTATGTCCTTACGCATTCGTGGCCACCAGAATTGCCTCCTCACAAGGTGTAGAGTTTTTAAATACCCAAAATGGCCTGCTGATTTGGCATCATGGCACCTGCATAACACTACGTTCCGTAAACGTTCTGGAACATATATTCTATTCTCCCTCCACGCTATTCCATCATTATAGCTAACCATAGAGGGGTTTTGGATTACCCATTGATCCTGTTGTAAAGCTGTTTTAAACTCGGTACGTAAGTGACCATCTACTTCTGTAAGTCTTAATAGGGTTTGGGAAGGTGCAATTAGAGGTTCTATCACTTCCTCTCGCTTGCTATTATACTGTGGCATCCGGGACAGCGCATCAGCCAGGAAGTTTTTCCCAGCAGGAACATACCGCAACCGGAAAGAGAAACGCTGAAAATATTGTGCCCACCTTATCTGTTTGGGAGATAGTCGCCTGGGTGTTTGTAAGGCTTCTAAGTTTTTATGGTCCGTCCATACCTCAAAAGGATGAGACGCCCCCTCCAAGAGATGTCGCCATGTCATCAACGCCCAACGGACCGCGAATGCCTCTTTTTCCCAGATCGCCCATGCCCGCTCTGTCGTGGTTAACTTTTTAGACGTATAGGCACAAGGTTGTAACCCTCCCTGCTGTGTTCTTTGTAGGAGTACTGCTCCTACAGCCACGTCGCTAGCATCTGCTTGGACTACGAATGCCTGCGTTGGGTCTGGATGCTTGAGTACTGGTTCTTGAGCAAAGAGTGTTTTTAACTGCTCGAAAGCCATTTGACACGCTGACGACCACGTCAACGCTTGTCCCGGCTTTGGTTTAGCTGTGGCCGGTTTGGTCCGTAACAGATCCGTTAGTGGTAGAGCTATTTCAGCAAATCTGGGAATGAACTGCCGATAGAAGTTTGCAAAGCCTAGAAAGCTCTGTAATTGCTTTCTGGTTCTAGGGGCCTGCCATTCAAGCACTGCCTGGACTTTTCTGGGATCCATCTCTACCCCGCTCTCTGATATTCTATAGCCTAGATAATCTATCCTCTTTTTGTGAAACTCACATTTGGATAGTTTCACGTACAGCTTAGCAGCTAATAATTTGTCTAAGACCTGTCGGACCAGAGATATATGTTCCTCTTCAGTTTGCGTGTAAATTAAGATGTCATCCAAATATACAAGGACACCCCTGTACAGATGTTCATGCAGCACTTCATTGATGAACTGCATGAACACCGCAGGGGCGCCCTGTAGTCCGAACGGCATGACCTGGAACTGATAGCTTCCCAAGGGACAATTGAATGTTGTTTTCCACTCATCCCCTGGTTTGATTCGTATCCTATAATACGCTTCGCGTAGGTCGAGTTTCGTAAAGATACGACCGGTGGCTAGGGCAGCTAACAGGTCCTTCATTAAGGGAAGTGGATAGAGGGGCTCCACACACACTGCATTGAGACCTCTGAAGTCAACGCATAAGCGTAAACCCCCGTCTTTCTTCCCACGAAACAGGACAGGGGCAGCCATCTTTGATCGACTAGGTGTGATAAAACCCCGGGCCAAGTTCTTGTCTATATATTTTCGTAATTCTTTTAGTTCGGGTTGTGTCATTGAATACATCCGGGGCTTGGGTAGCTTCGCCCCGGGTATTAACTCAATACTGCAATCCGTAGGCCGGTGAGGGGGCAGGGTCTCACATTCCTCCTCACTAAAGACTCTGGCGAGATCCCTATACACATCAGGATACGTCGTGTCTACTGGTGGGCTCTCTGCTTCTATTCCCCCTGCTGGCTCCTTTTCCTCCTTGGTAGGGGGAGGTCCCAACGGTAATCGAAGTTTGCGAAAACCCCCTTCCCACCATATCGTAGGAGCCCACTTGTCCAACCATGCTAATCCTAAAATCACTGGTTCTAACATTTTCTCCACTATAATAAACCGAATAGTTTCGGTGTGCTCCCCAATATCGAGGTGCACCTTTTCTGTTATATGAGTCACTGGTGCCCCTCCCAGCAATGAACCATCCATTTGTTCAAAGGTAATAGGGGTTCTCAACCGCACAACCCGCAGCCCAAGTTCGTCAACTATCGCCCTACGAATTAAACAACGAGTACACCCTGAATCAATCAATGCCTCATATCGGCGTCCAGTGGTGGCCCGTGGGTTTCGGAGTACGACTGGTACCACAAAAGGTCGGATGGGGTCGCTCACCATCGGGTCATGTGGGTCCTCATCGTCGTCATCACTATCCCCAGCCACAATCGGGAACTTTTCCGCCATCACTTTCTTAGTATCTGTAGCCAGGGGATCCCTCTCCATACAGGATGTTCGAGTCATTTGGGACCGTTCGGATGTTGGTCGGCCTCTGCCTCTCAACACAGCTCTAGGAGGGGGGTTTTGGTCCAAGTTGCGGGGCATGGGATGAGGACAGTCGGCTGCTCGATGACCAAGGCGATTACATCTGAAGCAACGAAACGCAGGCCGCTGGATCCTTTCCCCCAAGCCGGAGCCAGCATTCGGTTTAGTCTCCTTGGGTGTTTGTGTGCGTTCTGCTGGTCGTTTTCCTTGACTTGCAACCCCTTCACCCCGTATACGGAATTCTCGGAGACCGACGTCCAATTCGATGGCTGCCTTGTACCACACACTCAACTTGGGGGGCAAGCCCCGGTACACGCAGGCTTGCCGTAAATCACGGTCTAGTCCTTTATGGAATTGGTGCACCAGAAGACGTTCTGGCCACCCCACCAACCGAGCCGCAATCTTTCGGAACTCCTGTACATATTCCTTTGCTGGTACGCCCCGTTGCTTAAGCGCAAACAAATCCCCCTCTGCAACCTGGGCGCTTGTTTCGTCTTCAAATCTGGCACGAAGAGCCTCCAGAAATCGTCCCAGGTCCACGAGTTCCCTTGCATGTTTAGCATGGAGGCCTGCCACCCACTCAGCCGCTTCTCCCGTCAGGACCCCCGTAACAGCAACCACCATAGCCCACTGGGAGGGATACCACTGTCCATATTGGTCCATATGGCTTATCACCTGGCTTAAGAAAATAGCCACTCGTTCAGGGTTTCCGTCAAAGGAAGTCTGCAGGGCAGGTGGTCCCCAAACGGCCTGCGGGACCCACAGCCCCGGCGGGGCCCCCGGAGGCCAAGGCATGGGGCCTGGGGTCCTCGCTGCTCCAGTCGCTCTCCTGTCCTGCCTAGGTCGGTCCCTCGTCGCCCCGCGACCCCCAACAGGTAAGCCCCCTGCCAATTGCGTTGGTTGGGGCTCAGGACCGGCTCCAAGGTCTCCCGATGAGGCACCTTGGTCTTGTTCTGGAGGGGGTTGGTCCATGGATCGTCTAGAGGTCCGCTCCATCCTCAGTTTAGGACTTGTGAGCCGGAATTGGGTCTCCGAAGCGGTCACCCCTGTATCCTGCCAAGAAGAACCTGGAGGCTCCAGCCCTGCAACCCAGGGCTGCCAGGATGGGGCGTCACGAAATCCAGATTCCCCAAAACGCTCACATAGCGTATCCATGGTGCTGGGACCGGATGAGGCAGGATACCCCCAATCCCCTTCATCCTCCTCAGTCCATCGTCTTTCCCTCCAGCCCTGGAAAGATGCTCCCAAGCGAGGGGGTGTTGGCATCCGTGGCCCGAGGAGAACAGAGCTGTGCCACCAATCCCCCGTCCGAGCCCGTTGTCCTGGAAAACTCTCCTCCTCCGGTCGGGGCGGGGCGCTCTTGGGTTGCTTGACTTTTGGTTTCACTGCCAACTGTTCCACACTCTCCTTCACCTCCTCTATCAGTGGTTCCTCCCCCTCCACATCTCCACCACACTCCTGCTCTTCCAAGGCCGTCCCTTCTGCCATATCCCCCTTTGCTGCAAAGCCACAGGGACTCCTCACCTCTTGCGAAAAGGAACCAAGCGCTGACTTTCTCTCGGCTTGTCGTTCGTTCAGAACTGCGATAGGAAATAATCACCAGTAACACAGAGAGAATCAGGGTTTACTTTGGCAATGATAAGCTTGCAGTCAAAAGTAAAGTACAAGTCGGTGTTTTGGTTCAAAGTCAGCGCTGGGTGTAATCACACCACAGCGCTATTTAACAAAAACCCAGCCCCTTAAACATACATCCGGTGATTATCAATCAAGCACCCCCCACTCCCTTAACAGTAACAGCTGCGAGCAGCGAGGACAGCAGAATCGGAGAGGCCCAGCAACGTCATCAATCATTGCCCTGAATGCTGCTATCCAGGAACTGTTTGTGTGTTCTCTGCGGCTGCTTATCTCCACTCCTTCGTCTCCCACACCCCCCATCGATGGCGAGCTCCGGCAGGACTCGACACCCTCTCTATGGGAGTGCACAGGTCGATGGGAGGCCGTCGGTAGCAGCAGGTGGTCTCGAAGATAACTAGGTCCTATGCTGTGGAGTGCTTTAAAGGTGATAATCAACACCTTGAAGCACACCCGGAAGACCACTGGGAGCCAGTGCAGCTCACGTAAGAGAGGTGTTATATGGGAGCGCCAAGTAGCTCCCGTGACTACCCGCGCGGCCGCATTCTGGACCAGTTGGAGCCTCTGGGTGCCCTTCAAGGGGAGCCCCATGTAGAGAGCGTTGCAGTAATCCAGGCGAGAGGTGACGAGGGCATGAGTGACTGTGCACAAGGAATCCCGATCAAGAAAGGGTCGCAACTGGTGAATCAGGCGAACCTGACAAAAAGTCCCCCTGGCAACAGCCGTCAGATGTTCCTCCAAGGACAGCTGCGTATCCAGAAGGACTCCCAGATTGCGAGCCCTCTCCGAAGGGGCCAAAGACTCACCCCCATTAGTCAGTGATGGAGTCAACTGACTATATCGGGATGCCAGGAACCACAGCCACTCAGTCTTGGAAGGGTTGAGCCTGAGCCTGTTTCTCCCCATCCAGATCCGCACAGCCTCCAGGCATCGGGACATCACTTCAAGAGCATTGTTGGGGTGGCCTGGGGTGGAGATGTACAGCTGGGTGTCATCAGCGTACTGATGGTACTTCACCCCAAAGCCACGGATGATCTCACCCAGCGGCTTCACATAAATGTTGAACAGAAGGGGTGAGAGGACCGACCCCTGAGGCACTCCACATATAAGAGGCCTCGAGGTCGATCTCTGCCCCCCTGCCAACACGAACTGCGACCGGTCAGAGAAAGGAGAACCACCGTAGCATGGTGCCCCCCATCCCCAACTCTTCCAACCGGTGCAGCATGATACCATGGTCGATGGTATCAAAAACTGCTGAGAGGTCTAACAGGGCCAGAACAGAGGAGTAACTCCTGTCCCGAGCCCTCCAGAGATCATCGACCAACGCGACCAATGACGTTTCCGTGCTGTACCGGGGCCTGAAACCCAACTGGAACGGATCTAGATAAGATGTTTCCTCCAGGTACTGCGGAAACTGTCGCACGGCCACACTCTCGACAACCTTCGCCACGAAGCGAAGGTTGGAGACAGGACGATAGTTGGCTAATACTGCCGGGTCCAGGGAAGGCTTCTTGAGGAGAGGCCTCACCACCGCCTCTTTCAAGGCCATGGGGAAGTAACCCTCACTCAACGAAGCGTTAATAATTCCCTGGAGCTAGCCTCGTGTAGCCTCCCGGGAAGCCAGTACTAACCAGGAGGGACACGGATCCAGTAAACATGTGGCTGCACTAAGTCTCCCCAGAATCCATAATTAGATAATCCATAATAAGACTAATGCAAAATGAAATAGAGCAAAAAAAAAAAAAAAAAAGGAAAAAGAGTAGCAAAAAAATAAAAAAGAAAGAAAAAATATATAAAAAGTAGCTTTCAATCTTCTTTACATCAGTTATAAATATAATTATAAATTGGCCAACGTTTCCATTATTAGCTGGGAATCGTAGAATTTGTAGTTTCTGCACCTCTGGAATTTGCTAGGATACACTAGGCTGATCCATTGATTGCACTTGATGTAGACATCTGATTGCAGATAAAAAGCAAAAATATTTAATCTGAATTCTGAGCAGTCAAATTCTTGTGTATTAGAACAACTTGTCTCAACAAGAGTTTAATGCCGGTTTATTAATATCAGAGTTCTTGAGAAGAGATTATAAAATAGATTATGCAAATAACTGACAAATTCCAGGACTGTATTTTTAAGATGTACTTTGTCAATATTCCTTGGTAATGAATCATTACTAGGGAAACACTCATAGCTAATTTACAATAATGCACCCCTGTTTCAACACTAATCCTTCCAAAAACATCTTCTGATTACCTTATATACATGGAAGCAATTTCTTTTTCCAGCAGAGGATTTCCATTTAATGCCAACTTGAACTGCCAATTTGGTATGCATTACTGAGACCTAGCTAGGCCCTTTCTGAAATATGCCTGGCCAAATTTAGGGTATGGCATCAGCTGAGTTCCAGGACAAGGGGAGGGGGAATAGTAGTTGTCATCTGGGAGTCTCTGTGGGGCTTCAGGGACATTGTTGCACAAGTTGCAGGTTATGAGACCCTGTTTCTGAAAGTAGTCTTATCGGATTGAGTTGGGATTGTTGCTACTGTACCAACCTCCCTAATGTGTACCAACTTCCCTACCCCAGATATTGAAAGCTATCTCAGAGTTACCGATGAAATTCCCCAGACTGATAGTCTTAGGGGACTTCAATTTGCTGCCTCTAGGCCAGGCTTCAAAAGCAGCTCAGGAGTTCATGAGGGGGTGGGAGTGGGGGGCGTGGGGGTGCAGAACTGGTTCGGTGACATCATATCGTCACCGCTACCAGCTCGGGAGAACTGGGAGGAACCCACCACTGCTGTCATGGTAAGATTATGCCTTGGTGACGTTAAGATTTTCTTATGCTACTCCTTTCCAGAGGTATAACCCATCTAGCATTTGCAACTGATGACCTGGTAGAATTCCAAAGAAAACTGGAGATTTAGTCAAGATTGAACTGCATAGTCCTTCTGAGGCCTTGACCACTGAGGGAAGTGGTGAAGGCCTTGATTGGATTTTGCCATCTGACCTCTCTTGGCCCATCATTCACAGAACTTGCTATAGTTTACAGAGGAGTTGAGGGAACTGAAAAAACATCGAGAGTCATCTGGAGTGCCATTGGAGAAAGATGAGTAATGAATCTGATTCATCCAAGTGAAAAGCTGCTATTAAGGCTTATCTCATGATGGTAAGAGCAATGAAACCAATATTTCCCCACTCCTATTGTGTTCTCAGCGAACCTCCTGGAAGTCCTGCTTGGGTTATCCAAACACTGGGATAAGTGGGGGTTGGGGAGCTTGGAAGCTTACCTTTGGGCCACTTGAGCAATTTTCAATGCATCTAGCAGATAAAATAGCTCATATCCACTCTCAATTGGTAACCTAGTGTGGCACAAGTCCTGTGGAGATCCTCAGGAAGTGGATTTATCCAGTTATCTGGGAATAGTTTGATCCTGTTAGACCTCAAGAAGTGGACAGGGTCATTGGGACTGCAAGTGCAGCCACCTGTGAATTAAATCAATGTCCCTCCTGGTTAGTCAAAGCCATCTAGAAGGTGAGATATGGTGAGTACTAGGATGGTTAATTCATCCTTGAGGGAGAGCTTGAATTAACCATCACTAGCACCCACCACATCTCACCTAGATGGCTTTGACTAACCAGGAGGGGCATGGATTTAATTAATTAATTAATTAATTGGTTCGATTTATATGCCTCCCTTCTCCAGAGACTCAGGGTGGCTTACAATGCGTTAAGCAATAGCCTTCATACTTTTGTATATACCTGCTTAGTAGGGCTTTCGGCCTCCCCTGACTTTTTATACAAAGTCAGTTTATTGCCCCCACAATCCGAGTCCTCATTTTACCTACCTCAGAAGGATGGAAGGCTGAGTCAACCTTGAGCCTGGTGAGATTTGAACTTGCAGTAATTGCAGGCAGCTGGCAGCTAAGTGCTACTTAACAGCACTTTAGTCCGCTGCATCACCAAGGGTAATTCACAGATGGCTGCACTTGCAGTCCCAAAAACATTTAAATAGATTCTGGTAGCCACTTCCTCAAGAAGCCATTGCTAGATCTTACTAGTCTGGATAATTTTTAGGGAAAGTGGCTGAGAAAGTATTAACATTTTAGCTATAGGGAATCCTGGATGAGATGGATTATCTGGAACCTTTCCAATCAGATTTCAGGCACAGATATGGGACAAAAATGTCATTGGTCATATTTTTGGATGACTCCTAGTGAAAGTGAGATGGAGATAGGGTATCCATCCTGGCTCTTCTTGGTCTCCTAGTAGCCTTTGATATCATCAACCATGGTATCCTTTTGGGTTGGCTTCAAGAGCTGGGGTGGTGGTGAAGGGCATAGCATAGTTTGTGCTGGTTCAGCTGTGGATAGGGAACTCTTCTGTATCTGATATTATTATCTTTGGTCTTGAACGAGTATGCACTGTCCCAGACAGACCCTGTGCCATATCTTGGGTTCCTACTGGACTCAACTTCAGCTTGAGGAATAGGTAACAATGATGGTAGAAGGCCTTTGCTCAACTTCGTGTTGTGTGCTAGTTGAACTCAATCCTGGATTTAAAGGCCCTGTGTTTGCCTCTCATGCTCTGGTCAACTTGGATATAGACTACTGCAATGCAATCTTCATGGGGCTACCTTTAAAGAGTTTCTGGAACCTGCAGCTGATTCAGAATGTAGCAGCAAAGCAATTTGGGGCACCTGTAGGGTTGTACATATAACACCCCTGCTATGTCAGCTGCATTGCATGCCAGTTTGCTTCCATGTCCAATTCAAAGTGTTGGCTTTGATTTTTAAAGCCGTTCATGCAGTGGTGGGATTCTACCGGTTCGGGAGAACCATTTGCTCCGACTTGCAGCCGTAAGTGAACCGGTTCTCTCTTTCTTTGAAGTGGGCCTGCCCGCCTGCCCCTGTGTTATACTTACCTACATTTCTGCTTCCGAAGCCCATCTGATCAGGGCGGCAGAGTGGATGCTGCTCCTCAGCTCTTTTCCTTGCTCTCAGCAACGTGGAAGTTCAATTTTCTGCAAAGTGTGCACACGTGCACTCTCAGCGAACTGGTGGTTAAACCGGTAGGATACCACCACTGCCTTCATGGCATTGGCCCAGGCAATCTTAGGAACCATCTTGTCCCAATTATGTCAACCCATACCACTCCATCAGGTAGGAAGGGCATGTTACGGACCTCATTGCTTAAAGAATTTTATCTGGCAGAGTCTGTGCCATGTTCCTATGGAACATTTTGACCCCTGAGGTGAGCTTCCCTCCACACTATTAGCCTTCCAGAAGAGCATCAAGACCTGGCTTTGCCAGCTGGCATGGGGGTCTAAAAGTGGCATGCAACCTAGGGCTGGTTGGTGGTTCTTAATTTTATAATTCTTTTTAACTTAGTTTTTAACATTTCTTTAAACTGTGTTGCTTTTAATGGTTTTTATCTGTAAACTGCCCAGAGTCACTTGGGTGATGATAGAAGATAATATTTGTAGCTCAGAGTTGAACTGTAGAGTCCTTGGTGCTCTCTGAGCTTGATGGGTTTTTTGCAGACATTTCATTACCAAACTAAATAACATCATCAGTGTCCTGTACATTGGTTTGATTGCCAGTTTTTCTGGAAGTGGGATTCTCCCCTCACTAAAATTGTGTTGTTTTTTTAAACAATCATGTTTAAACAATATTGTTTAAACAATAACAATATTGCAGTTATATTGATATACTGATATTGTACATTAAAATATACACTTCAATCACTGTTTTTCATTTTAATTCAGACATCAGTGTCCCCTTGCTTCAGCCAGGTGCTCTCAAAGTGTATGAATTACAATCCCATTAACTCACCCATCATAGTATATAGTTAGGTTAGCTTGATATTATATTATTATGCAACACATGTAAAGCATGATGGCTTTGAAAGACTATGACATATAAATGTTATAAATAGTGGTTTCAGTATCATTTACAAGATTAACAATTGTAATCAATTTATATAAAACAACAATTCTCATCCTTTAAAGGAATATGGTATCACCAGGGAAAAGGATTATTTAAATCTAAATTCTTTACAACAATATTTTCCCAAGTATTAGAGTGACACTTAGTGGAAGGAGAAGGAACATGCCAACTCATGTCTATCCATTTTTCCTGCAATAAATTAAAGTCACAGATAGTGTGCAATCTCAGTGAACTAATGCCAATTGCTCAAATATACAATTTTGCTTTTGTTCCTTTTTTTCTTCCATTCTTTTTTAATGTAACAATCATCCCACTTTTTAAATTGGTAGTCAATGGGTAGATTATTACTTTTTGAATAGGCAACATCTTCATGAGTATCTTCATCCGCAAGTGTTAGGAACTGTATATTTTTAAAATGAAATCCCTACCATCTTATTAGATGGGTCAAAGAACATTTAAAAATCTAATTGGCATCTTAAGTCTCATGAGCTAGCCATTTTTTAATTGTATTTTTTAATTTTATTATTGTAATGTACAAACACAAAACAAAATTAAAAGTATAAAGTATAAAACTACATTTTGAAAAAGTAACAAAATAAAAACAAAATTACGAATTAAGCCTTGCCCATACAAAATCATAACAACCAATTTTTCCCCTGAACTTAATAAAGATCCTGTTCAAAGGCTAGAGCTAAGCACATATCTTCAGATCAGTTTTTAAAAAAGCTGTGAATATTGTATGGGTAGTCCTTGATTTATGACCACAATTGAGCTCAAAATGTATGTTGTTAAGTGAGACATTTGTTAACTGAGCTTTTCCCCATCTTACGACCTTTCTTTCCTCAGTTAAGTGAATCACTTCAATTGTTAAGTTAGTCACATGGTTCTTAAGTGAATCCGTCTTCCCCAATGACTTTGCTTGTCAGAAAGTTGAAAAAGCTGATCACACGACCCCAGGACACTGCAACTGTCATAAATATGAACCAGTTGCCAGGTATCCAGACCTTGATCATTGATCATGGGGATGCTGCAACGGTCATAAGTGTGAACAATAGTCATGTTGCTTTTCAGTGCCAGTGTAACTTTGAGCAGTCACTAAACAAACTGTTGTAAGTCAAGTGACACCTGTAGTAGATTCTTTCCAACAAAGCAAGATCAGATTTTTGGCTTGCTCTAAACATCTGTAGGATGTATTGAGGTGTTTAAAATCTCCAGGAGGAAAATGTGTAGCAGATGGATTGGTTGTGCCTAGAAAAATAACCATTTAAGTACCCACAAGCCATGCGATGTAGAATTTCAAAAGTAAAAAAACAACTGTACAAAGTTGTTCAAAAACAACTTTGAACTGTATTCTGAATCTTTTGAAAGCTGATGCAATGCAATGGATCTGACTTGCCAGCATGCAGGTAGTAGCATGCAGCACCAATTGCAGTTTCCAAATCTTCAAAGAGCGTACATTGCACATTGCATTAGTCTATTCTTGAGATCTGGGGAGGATGAATACAAGAGTTACCTGAGCTATCATTATTCCATCCATTTATTACTTAATTAGTATTAACAATATTCCTGGGATCTGATCCTAAACTCAAAGGGGATTCAGTATGAAAAAGCCTTGTCTAGCATAATAATTTAATTTTGTCTTTATCAGAAAATGAATTAGGCAGTTGGAAAAGTAAATATTTGATTACTAGCACACATGGAGGAAATAGGTATTTTATTTTTAATTTCAGTAATAAATCCTTTTTAATGCAGTGAAGAGCAACAAAGATGATTAGGGGACTGGAGGCTAAAACATATGAAGAATGGTTGCAGGAACTCGGTATGTCTAGCTTAATGAAAAGAAGGACTAGGGGAGACATGATAGCAGTGTTCCAATGTCTCAGGGGTCAAACTATTCTCCAAAGCAGGGGTAGAACAAGAAGCAATGGGTGGAAACTAATCAAGGAGAGAAGCAACTTAGAACTAAGGAGAAACTTCCTGACAGAACAATTAATCAGTGGAACAACTTGCCTTCAGAAGTTATGAATGCTCCAACACTGGAAATTTTTAAGAAGATGTTGGATAACCATTTGTCTGAAGTGGTGTAGGGTTTCCTGCCTAAGCAGGGGGTTGGACTAGAAGATCTCCAAGGTCCCTTCCAACTCTGTTATTCTATATTCTATTCTATACTATCTCTGTATATATGTGTTTGCAGCTGAGCAAAGAACTAAAGTTTTGACAAAGTATTTTAAAGAAGCATTTTTCAAAACAAGCATAAGTGAAACAGCCCTCTTTGAAGCACAAAAGTAGCCATTTCTCTCCCAGTCTTCACAATTGCTTTGAAAGCTGTCTCTGGTTGTTAGCATGTGCTTGTGAAATCACAAACAACATTCCACAGGGACCACCAGTGAAATGAAGGGAACTGAAGTAAGTGTGTATGCACTGATTTAGACTGTGAGGAACAGTCTTCTAAACCACCGAAGGTTACTATCTCAGTTTAACTTAAGGTCTTACATGTTGTTATTTTATAGCAGTGATAAATTTTAGGACAAAAAAAAAAAACCTTGATGAGTTTTTGATCCAAACCAAATAGTACTTTTCAAGACACCTGTGTAGCCAGGCATGGCAAGCTCCAAAAGTTTAATTGCTGAAAAGATTTATATTTCCCGAACGGGCAGGGAACATTGCTAAACTTTTCCCCATTGTGTTGCTCATGCATTTTTCATTTGGAATCCATTGAGAAATACTATTTTGCAATTTCTTAAGTTGGCCTTTAAAATCATTTAGATTGCATGCCTTATAAATATGCATAGAATTCAAATGAAGCAAATGATATATGCAAGGATATGACAATCACATTTCATAAAATTAATATTGTATTTTAATTAAGAAAAGATGCATCTTAATGAGCCACAGAATAAGTGCCAATGTTTTAAATCCTTCTCAGAAACGTATAGCCTTTAAAGTGTGCTGATTAATAGTGAATTTAATTACAGCTTGTTTACATAGATAAGAAGTCAGAGTTTTAAATGTGATTGCTTGTCTACCTTTATTTCTTATAGAAACAATGTTGACGTGGGTTGAAAAACAAAAATATTCATGTTTGTTAATGGCACTTTCAGATTTTTATATTTTATTTTGAAAATATTTTCTCTTTGAATAGATATTGACAGAATGTAAAGATTAATGGTCAGTACCTTCATGCCTTAGAAGTGGGCATCTAGCCGTGTAAAGCACAGTCTGCAATTGTGGCTATGGATCAAAATCTGAAAGATAGCAGGTATGGCATGGTGATCCTGCCTTTTTTGTTTGTTCCTGTGTGATGCCAACACATGTATAAAAGAGGTGGAGCTTGGGCCACACTAGTTGTGTCCACTATTTTGTAGATTTTGATGTGACTGCACATACTGGCTGTATGAAGTAAAATATAAATGCTTGAATCCAGTCTGAATATACAAGCACCATATGGGTGTGTGTGCTCAAGATGGCAATAGGAGTAGAGCAATTGTAGAACAAAGTTCTGTCAATGTAGCTTTACAATAAAGTGGACTTAGCTTATTTGGTGGTGATTCCTATTCTCAGCGTTCCTAAACAAACTTGACAGCCCCAAACAATCCACTCTGAAACTGGAGGCTTAAGTAGGCAAGTAGAACAGCGAGGGGAGGGAACAGCTGTGCCGCGCGATTTTGATTTCCTGCTTTCTAGCGAATATAAATCGCACAGCATAGCTGATAGTTGGAAATACAGGTTCGGATGAATCAGTAACATTTTTTTAGTACCAGTTCGCCCAAACTGGTAGCTTATATTACTACCAGTTCACCTGAACTGGTGCGAACCGGTAGCATTTCACCCCTCCATCCCCTTAATGTACATGGGAGTGTATTAGTTCTAAATGGCAATTAGCCCAGATAGAATTTTTATAAATCCACCCTTTTATTCCAGGGGTGAAATTCAAATTTTTTCCCCTACCGGTTCTGTGGGCGTGGCTTGGTGGGCATGGCTGGGGAAGGATACTACAAAATTTCCATTCCCACCCCACTCCTGGGGAATGATATTGCAAAATCTCCATTCCCACCCCACTCTGGGGCCAGCCAGAATTGGTATTTGCCGATTCTCCAAACTACTCAAAATTTCCGCTTCTGGTTCTCCAGAACCTGTCAGAACCTGCTGAATTTCACCCGTTTTATTCTAAAAGAAACTCTGAGAATGTTGCTTGAAAGGAATCATGTTCAGTTTTAGTTAGAGAATGAGAGCCATTTGCAATGGAAAAAACCCTCCTGAATGTTTCATTGAGAAAAATAGAAGGGTCAGTGGGGCTTACTAATGAAACCACAATCCTACCTCTGGTGTAAAATGAACTAAATTAAATTAAATCATATTGTGACTGGGAACTTGCAAATTAGACACATCATGATTTTCTTCATAACAACAATTAAATTTCATGCCTATTCTAATTTGCTCCCCTTACATAAATCCTTCCTCTGAAATCAAAATTCACCTTCGAATGAAGCTCTTCTTTAGCACCAAAAAAAGGATTCCCCAGGCAATTGTTAACTTTAAACAGGCAGTAAAGGTTACATTTCCTATGTACTTTTCAATGATATACTGCTGATGTAATTCAGGAACATTTTTCCTATAACAAAAAGAGTCTTACATTATAACCAACACTTCTATTTTCGCCATAATTGAAGTTTTCTGAGTAAATTAAAGAATTTAAAACATTAAAAACTGAAAGACAAAAATAGTTCAAACAAGAAAATACATTGACAAACAATATAAGAATTATAGAGTCCAGTCTAATGCAGATCCTTAACATTAAAAGAAAAACAAAAAATATGCAAATATCTGAAAGGACATGTAAATTATTCCTACCTGATCAAATCTTATTTTCCTCGTTTAAAAATATATTTCACAGAATTATCTTAATTAGGAAAAAGACCAAGCAAACACATGCTTTTTTTTTTCTTGTAACATTGTTTATGTACAGCTGATGAAATCCCAATGGAAGATAAGAATCTCAGAGTTTGACCCTGAAGCCATAAGCAACCATGGATTTGTGGTATCTGGAGAGGTGAGAATAAATGGGAATATCCACAATAATGTCTTCATGTGGAACTTTCTGCATAACTTTCTTTCGGTCTTCCCCATGGCAATGTCTCTCACTTTTTTCCAGAAATAGGGTGTCTTCACGGGGTCCACTATATAGTTCAACTTGGTCAGCATGCTAATGAAGAGAAATCAATTGTTTTATGTCCATGCAGAAAGAGCCTTCCAATAGTGACATGATTAACAATATTAATTTATTAGGTAGCCATTGAGTTACAACCACAATTGAGCCCAATTGTTGCTAAAGTGAGACATTTGTTAAGTGAGTTGTGCCCCATTTTAGACCTTTCTTGTCACAGCTGTTAAATCAGGGGTCTCCAAACTTGGCAACTTTGAGACTTATGGACTTCAATTCCCAGAATTCTGGGAGCTTTGCTGGCTGAGGAATTCTGGGAGTTGAAGTCCACAAGTCTTAAAATTGCCAAGTTTGGAGACCCCTGTGTTAAATGAATCACTACAGATGTTAAGTTAGTAACAGGGTTGTTAAGTGAATCTGGCTTCCCCATTGACTTTGCTTATCAGAAGGTCAAAAAAGGGGATCATATGACACAGGATACTGCAATCATCATAAATACGAGTCAGTTGCCAAGAGTCTGAATTTTGATCACATAACCACGGAGATGCTGTAATGGTTGTAAGTATGAAAAACGGCAATAAGTCACTTTTTTTAGTGCCTTGTAACTTTGAATAGTCACTAAATAAACAGTGGTAAATCAAAGGCTACCTGTTACCGTATATATTTATGCATGTAAATTCCATTGTTTTTAATACCATTTCAGTTAACAGAGTCTCTGGGTGGTGAATAACAAACCAGAGACCAACTCATAAAATACACCACCATTACCAATCATAATTGAATATTAGTATTATAATTACATGAGCAGAGAAAAATTACAGTGGATTAATCTGAGTATGCAATATGTACTCTTGAGATCTAATTTGAGAGGTGTTAATTTCAAAAGCTCCCTTGAAGCATATTATGCCTCTGATGAATATCCCTGTTCTATATTGTCAAACTTCAATGGACCATTCATTGTTAAAAAAATCACTGATGTCCATGGCTCTATATTCTTTGAAGAGGAAACCTCTTATATAAATAAAATGAAATGGCCCTAATTAATTTTGGAAGTGGAGATGCCTTCTCTCTGTGATCTCTTTGGGTGGAATCATAGACCTGGAAAGATGTTTGATACAACTGCCTGCTTATATAGGAATGATGTATTGATGTATCCCAATCAGATGGCCATCTAACTCAGCAGTGAAATGCATTTACCTTCGCTACCAGTTTGGAAATGTGAGCACGCGCCTCTTCTGCGCATGCACAGACCCTTCTGCGCATGTGCAGAGGGTCAGAAAGGGGACATAATGACATCCTGGTGGGTGGGCAGAATCTCCTGCCGCCAGTCCTACCGGTTTGCTCGAGCCAGATAGATCCGGCCGGATTTCACCGCTGATCTAACTTCTGATGAATACATCCAGTGAAGGGAAACACACCACCTCTCTCTCTGGACTGTTGACTTAATCACTGATTTTTTTGAAAGTGTTTTCTCCCACTAACATTTAACTAGAACCTGTCTTCCTACATCTTCAGTCCTTTATTCTATATCTTTGGGAATGATGGGAAATGGTCTTGAATTTCTCCTATAGGACATCCTTTCAGATATTCAGAATGCTGTACTGTCTTAACCTTCTTCAATTGCCTTTTCTCAATCTAATTCTATCCAGCTGTTTCATTCTCTCTTGTTGTTGTAACTTCAAGTCAGTGTTGACTCCTACTGACTACCTGGACAGTCTTTAGTTTGCTTGGCAAAATTTCAGAACTGGTTTGCCACTGCCTCTTTCCTAAGGCTGAGAAAAAATGAACTGGTCCAGGGCCACCCAGCTGGCTTTGTGCCTAAGATGGGAGTAGAACTCATGGTTTCCCAGTTTTTAGCCTGATGCCTTAATCACTCACCAAATTCATTCTAGTCCCAAATTAATCACTGTTGTACTTCCCTCAACCACTTCAGAATTTTCTGAATTCTCCTTAAAATGTGATGCCTGGAAAGTACTCAAAGTAGTATCTCACTAAATCAAAGTATACATACATACATGCATACATACATACATTTATTTTTCATTAAGGATGTCTGGGCAAACATGGTTAAAGAGACAAATTTGCCTTGGACACCAGATTGAGCATGATTTACTTCCTCTTTAATAGAAGAAAGAATGAGCTATTAAATTTGATAGGATTCAATAGTGACTTTATAAGTATTTATTGAGAGCCAGTTTGGTGTAATGGTTAAGGCATTAGGCTAGAATCTCATAGGCTGTGAATTCTAGTCCCACCATAGGCACAAAGTCAGCTGAATGACCTTGAGCCAGTCACTTTCTCTCAGCTCTAACAAGGAGGCAATGACAAACCTCTTTTGAAAAACCTCACCAAGAAAACTGCAGGAATTTATCCAGGCAATTTCTGAGAATCAGACACGATTGGAACAGAATAAAAAAAAATTATTGCATTTTTAAAAGAAGCCCCCTGCTTTGTATAAAAAAACCCAATTGTTTCCCCTGATTCCTACCTGCAAATGCAATGCTCGGTACTTCATATCTTGTTTCCAGGGCATCACATACAGGTTTGGAAACATTCCATGTTTGCATGAAAATCTTGGTAAATGGCAGTGAATAAACCTGGGAATATAATAAGCAAGTAAGGAGCTGATAAATAAATAAATAAAACTGAAAAGCATATATTCACCGCACCGTAGCACACAATCCAAATAAAGGTGCCCAAAACATCCTAAGTAAACCAAAAGATCCAGCAGCCCCAGAAGAAAAAACAGGAGTAATCTTACTATTACATACAGTGTAAGAATTGTAACAGCCACTATGTAGGACAAACAGGCAGAAGATTAGCAAAATGCATCTATGAACACCAATGAATAATCAGAAGACATGATGAAAACTCCTTAATTTCACAATGCACGGACACATAAAGCCATAGTTTCACCTGGGAAACTGTGAGCACCCTAGACCAGTGATGGCTAACCTTTTTGCCGTCGCGTGCCAAAAGCAAGGGGAGCGGGGGGGGTCGCGGGTGCGTGTGCCCACATCCATAATTCAATGCGCCCCGCCATCCCACGCATGTGCACGTGACCCCCCATACTTCCCCCTGCTTTTGGCACGTGATGGCCCGGTGGGCCCGTTTTTTTCCCCTCCCCAGGCTCCAGAGGCTTTCTAGGTGCCTGGGGAGGGCAAAAAGAGCCTTCCCGATCCCCCCGGAGGCCTTCTGAAGGCCAGAAACAGCCAGTTTCCCAACTTCCGGTGGGACTGGAAGGCCTGAAAATCAATTAGCTGGTGCGCACATGCACGCTGGAGCTAAGCTAGGGCAACACTTGTGTGCCCATCAATATGGCTCCATGTGCCACCTGTGGCACCCGTGCCATAGGTTCGCCATCACGGCCCTAGACCAAGCCAAATCCAAAAATACTACAGAATTTCTGGAAGCCTGGCATTCTTGACAAATCGGCCATGAACAGGAATATAGAAATAAACAACATCTACATACCATTCAAAAGAGACAATCAAAAAGCCAAAAAGGAAACAAAAAGACCCAAACACCACCTCATCAGCAATCAACACCTGGATGAGCAGAAATTAACATCAAGATTAATTCTAGACCAACAATCAAGTAAACAATACCCCAGTCAAGGAACTACCAACTCAGACAAGCAAGCTAACAGTAAACAACAGCCTAATCAAGTAACAACACATTTATACCAACACTGAAGGGGAAACCTCTAGTATATAAAATGAGAGCAAATCTTACTCCCCTACCAGCACTGATGATATTATATAGTTTGGTTATGAATTGTCTGCAAGAAAACAACCAAGCTCAAAGAGCACCAAAGACCTCACAGAATAAAACTTTGTTTTAAAACCTTTTCAAATGCAGAGAAAGAGAACAATAATCCCTAGTCTCTCTCTCTCCCTCCCTCCCTCCCTCCCTCCCTCTCTCTCTCTCTCTCTCTCTTGCTAAGAATGCAGATTGTGCCTATTAATTAAGTTCTATTTATAATATAAAAGGATTGGTGCTTGTTTTAGTTTTAAAACCAGGATGAAGTTAATAGTATCAGGATTGGAAGCAGTGGTATCTACAAGGGAGATCCTAGAGACAAATCAACTGTTCTGGCATCATGATGAAAGCCTGTCTTTTTGTACATAGGTACAGTGTCAACACAAAAGGCACAGAGCTTGAATTGCAATGCCACACCTACCATCATGTTTCTTTTCAGGGCCCATCACCCTCCAGGATGCCCTCACTGGAAGCTCACTTTAGGCTTATATCGTCTCTATTATATCCAAGCCAAGCATTGGTCCCCAGCATCTAGAGCCCCTTCAGTTAGGTCAAAAAGCAAGTTTCCATTTCTGTTCAAATAATATTCATACAATACTTTCAAGCTCTGCAGGGCATTGTGGAAATTCCAAGCAAAATCAAAACTGTCCCCTTCCATTCTGTGAAAAAATGATCTTTCATGAAACCGGTCCCTGGTGCCAAAAAGGTTGGGGACCATTGCCATACACAACTGGATTGATGCACAATTATACAAGTCAATGTGCATCATTAGTGGGATGATTCGGTTTACTGTCATATATTGGTTGCCTACTCTGAGTCATGTACCACCTCTGGAAGTTAGAAGAAAAAAGGCCCTCTTTCAAGAAAACCTGAAGATTATTGATAATTATACTGAACAACAGTAACCTACTTGGAGCAAAATAGATTGAGATCTAGACACCTAGCCATCTCTACTGCTAAAGCACTTTAGAAAAAGGATTTCAACACTCACAACATGTGGAAGCAAGATTGGATAGATATGTGCCCCCCCCAATGTTGAAGCTTTCCCTGCATCTTGGAAAAACCACAGCCCTGTGTGACATAGATAACGTTGAACGCCTTGGTCATGGTAGATGCACAGATACCCTCTATAAGTGGGGCAAAATACCAATCACCAAATTGTGACTGTGGGGTCCCAAAAACAAACACAGATAGTGACAGAGTTTCACAACAGAACCTATAACAGAGATTTCACTGATTTTCTGGCTGTGACCATTGAAGTAAAAAATTACATTTGTATACTTTATATACTTTTGTAAACTTCCTGTTAAGATTTTATATTTTATATTCTGTGCTTTGTATTTTAACCGTGTTCCTTTTTACCAAAATATGATGTGAATGTGCCATATGATAAATGATAATAATTTAGGTCTAGTGGACTGCAGAAAACATAAAGATAACAAAACGCATGAAGGTCAGCTGGGGATCAACTATGTCAACCTCCATGTGTCTTGCTCACTGCTATTGTGGATAGTCCATGCTCTCCTTCTAACTCCTAAAACTTGGCAGATATGTAATAGTTCCAGTCAAGCAGAATTGTCAAGCTTGTCTATTCATTTATTACGCAACATGCTTCAATTATTTTTGCACTTATTTCAAATTTCCTCTTCAAATTTGCTTAAGTAAAATGAAGAAAACATAGGAAAAGTGATAATTTAACATATTTATCTGGATTGGATATTAGCCTATAAAACATAATGTAATGTTCTTATCTATCACTTCTCCTTTTGCTAAGTATACCACACAGCTCTAAAATATTTCTTTGCATTATTGATCATTCAAGCCAGATTCATTTCTTAGGAAAATCCATCTTTTTCAAACCAAAACATAAGCAAACATCAACGTGTTTGTAAATTCATATCTGCATCTTTGAAATACTGATTTACAAGACAACCATCCGCCCTGTTACACTGTATGACACTGAATGCTGGACAGCCGCAACAGGGACTGGAAGCTATCTCCATGCCATGGAAATGCGAATGCCCCGTTGGATATCGGGCATCTCCCTTTTTTACCACATCACAAATGACACTTTGACATTTTGGTGAGCCACCAATTATACAAGACAAGAGAAGGTCAGTTCCGCTGGTATGGACATGTCCTGAGAGCAGCACCTTCCACCGTTGCCAAGACTGCCTACCAACTAGTAGTCAATGGCTAGCGACCTTGTGGGTGTCCAAAACAGAAATGGCAAGATATCAACAAAGATATGCAAGCTGTGGGCCTGCGCCCTGGAGACGAAGCTGACTGTGCAAAGTGGTGTTCAGTGATCCAAAAAGTGGACCCTGCACTAGCGAGAATACGCTAGGAAGATCTTTGAAATTTTGATAAAATGTCAAATCAGTTTTTCGTTTACCCACCATTTCTTAATGTTATAGAAAAAGAATGATTCTTTACATTAAGGAAACCCAAGTGGAAGACCTAATGCTTAACAAGCTTCTATAATAAAGACATACCTCAAGATAAAGGCACCGTAAACTATTTCATAAAAAATGCAAAACGTTGCATTTTCTAAAGTGCTTTGGGAAATGGAATACAAGTAGTGGAAACAAATGCCTCTCCTTTCCTAATTTATAAGTTGCTTTTGATTCTAGAACGTTTATTTTACAAAAATGGGACTGACAGGAAATAAAACAAAATGCAGTCAAATAAGAAAATAAAAGGGGAAAAAAAGCAATTGGCACAAGATTACTTTTCAATGGAGAAGAACCAATCAGCGCCTTTAAATTCCATGCTGCTGTAACTTCATGTTAATATAGTATACCCTAAAGGCCTATGTACTGCATTCAATCGGTGATATGCATGCACAAACAAGCATAGCCAATTCATGAGTTCAGATAAAACATTATGATGTTCAGCTGAGCATCCATTGAAGAATGAACAAATAGGTTGCATGCAAGTATGAATATATATTTTTTGCAAGTCAATGTAGCTTTATCTCGATGTGTACCAAAGTCCCTGAAGAAATGTATTACTGTATAATGATTATTATTGGACAGGATGCTGGTCACTGGACTGATTTAAATTGTTATCTGTATATTTGTTAAATCATCTTATTAACATGAACATGAGCTTCTCACATTGTTATAAAAAAGACACTTTAAAATATAACCACAAAAATGTTTCTTGTTTTTAGTATTTCTGAAGCATTTTCCTATTTACATCTTTCAAGAGGATTACTGAACAAAGAATTGGGGATTTTTGGCAGGCTCAGTGCATTCTTAATCATTAACTTTAATTTCTTCCATTTCTAAAATACCTTCTGTGCTTGTTTGTTATTTGCACAATAAACTGTAATTGAAAAGCAAGCACAATAACCCACTTGAGAAAAATTGGACGTTAAAATCCATCTGCCTCTGACACATAGCTGCTGGAAAAGGTACGGTTTTTCTCCATCCTCCCAAATATCTGTCCGGATTGAAGTCCCTCTCTTACCCTCTGAGGTCTGTATTGACCCCTTTGGAAATCCTATTGGTTTTAGGCCCCTCAGGGGGTTCATCTTTGGGGCTGCTGCTCATGCTACAGGAAATGCTGCACTCTGTTGTTGGTAATTTACCAAACTGGCACCTGCATCAAGACAAGGATTATGATGCATCAGCCATTGTCAGGTTGATGACATAATGAGAAATGCCCTTTCAATGAACACATGGCTAAAATGTAACAAAATCCAAACAAAGCTTTGACTGTTTCCCTTAGGTGCTGATGGGGAAGCAGATGCTCATATATTTTGATGGAGGTGGAAAATGCAAAGAACATTAAGCTTGTCTGAGAGAAGAATGTGGGGATGGGATTATGCTCATTGCATCTTTGAAAACCTAGATTATCAGAGGAAACAGGTCAAGGCAGTGAGTAGTTGTTCTTAGTCTTGAGAGAAGATCTAATTCAACAGAACCTTTATATATGATTAAATTATTGTACATAATTGTCCTTCCAATTTAATTTAGGTCTATTGGTATGCAATTAATAAGCTTCATTGTTGGAAAAGGACTTAATGGGTTTCTACCATGATGTCTTACTGCCCTCTTTCTGCCACTCCCATTCTTATGAGTGCAACCTAAACTTACTGCAACTTTTTAGGAAAGTTGGGGTGTAACATGTAATATTTTACTCATGATAGGAATTGATTATGTGACATGAGTATTGATGATAGTGATTCTGTATCTAAGGCCATCAGAGGCTAGGAGTTTTGGGAGGGCAAATCTGCTTGTACAGGTAGTCCTCAACCTATGACCACAATTGAGTCCAAAATGTCCATTGCTAAGCGAGACAGTTAAGTGAGTTTTGTCCCATTTTACAATCTTGCTTGCCATAATTGTAAAGTGAATCACTCCACTGTGAAGTTAGTAGCAGCACAGTTAAGTGAATCTGACTTCCCCATTGACTTTGCTTGTTAGGTCACAAAAGGTGATGTCATGACCCAGGACACTGGAACTGTCATAAATACATTCCTGTTGCCAAGCATCCGAATGTTGATCATGTGGGGATGCTGCAATGATCATGTGAAAAATAGTCATGTCAGTTTTTTCATAAGTCAGTGCCATTGTAACTTTGAACACTAAATCAATGTAATATTGTAAGTCAAGGACTATCTGTACTTTCTCTAGTGGTTGATAAAATATATACTAATTTATAACTTATTTCTTCCTTAAAGGATTCATAAATCAGGAACAAATATATACATGAAGGGAAAAATGCATGAGTGACAATACCAATCTAACAGGAACAGCTCTACCTCTCATCTACTTTACCAATATATTTTTTTTAAATCTTTTAAACATCATAGCAATAACTAAAAATTGATTAAATCATTCCAAGACAGTATGGCTTCTTTGTGTTAATAAAGGAAGACTGAGGAGGAAAATATAACTTTGCTACAGGCTGTTCAACAGGCAAGTCCTTTTAATATACAAAAACGTTTTTGCTCAGCAACATCTTCTGTTTTCACAATAAAATTACTGAAATTCATTGTGTAAGTTTGAACTAAAAATTTAAGACACCCAAATGTATATAACTGAAAGAAGCTGTTGCTCTTCAAGGATTTAACTACCAGTGCTGAAGTTTGATATATTGACAGAACAACCTAAGCTACAGAGTTCATTTTACACCTCTTTCATTTTTTTAAAGGCCAACTGGGAATCCTAAAAAAAATCCATCCAAAAAATCCCCCCAAAAAGCAAATTGAATATCTTAAAAGCGAATAATTTTATTTATTTTATATATTATAAATGAAAATTAAACCAGATTTGCAATTTCCACTCTAATCTTGTGAAACCTTTGCTATGATTCATACAAATGTATTGCTTGATTTCTTAACTTTTTTGTTCTTTTAAGATGATTGAAATTAATAGGGATAACAATGGAGATTAAATCTTATAGCCAACTCCTATCTTCAGAATTATTCATTTCAAAACAAAATGTGAAACAGAGACAAGTTCTGTACCCATTTATGCTGGCTAAATTCAGACTGAGGTATTCTTCTGATATCAATTAAGTCTAAGCCACAACTAAGTTAAGATTTACTGATTTAAATGGTCTACTTTTAATACAACTAATTTGATGCGGGATTGTTAGCTCAAAACTCAGGTATAAGAAACTGAAAACTGAAAGAACTGTAAAAGATAAAAGTTTGTTTTTATTATTTTAAGTTTATATTGTTTTCTCAGAAAATGGTTAATGTAAACTGAAATTGAAGTTCTCTGCATGCAATGTGTAGTATTTATCACTTTGTATTATAGAACAAAACCTCAGGTTCTATCATTAAAACAGGAGACAAACAGGAGACAAACCATGTCTTCTTTAGAAGTAACCTTTTCAACTGTGAAAGGCATCCAGATAAAAAAACATTTGAAATGGCTGCATTACATTCCTTACTGTTCCATCTATAAAATCTTGCAAGCAGACTGAATACCAATCTGGCTCATAGGCAAAACCTGTTCCGAAATTCATCATGAAAATAATGATCAGATAAAATACCAGAGTATGTGTCAGAATGATATTTGTTTATATTACTATTAGTGAAATGAAATAGTGTTTCCATGCAGTTATATTAAGTTCCATACACAGGTTTTATTTTTGGAATGAGTTCATACATGGTTTTTCCCCCCTAATGTTAAAACTAACCGTGAGATGAAAGAATGTGCATTAGGTGTTAAGTGTCTGTTGAAATTATGAACTAAATGAAGATGTAGAGCATTCATGATCTGAAGCAAACTGAAAACGTAAGCATCAACTGTAAGAAATAAAATGGTCCTTTCCAGTATGTGACTGATTCACATTAATAGGCACTATTGCAACTAATGAAAAGATATAATATAAAATTGACCATTAATATATACATCACACAGACTTTGATTCCTCAAGTGTCTAGTACACAAAAGATACTATCACCTTCATCTGCTTCAAAAACATGTTCTACATCAAGTTTTATTTCCCCATGTCCTTCTTGCAAGTCATCCAGAGAAGCCAGGGCTTCATTTGTGTCACTTGCAAAAGTCTCTCGGGAAGCATCGTCGTATTCCTGAAGATTAAGTCCTTTAATAGCTTGCTTCATCTTTTTGCCCAGCACTTGAAATCTCCTCTTCTTTGCAGCACATTTGTTCTCATACTCCTTTTGATTTTCAATATAGAAGATTTCCTTTAAAGAGAAGGAAGTGAGAAGGAATAATAGACAAAAGCAGCTTTCACAAAACACCAACTGCCTAACCAACTTTTAGAGCTAATCAGGGCTACTTAACAAAGAACCCTCAAGTTTTTTTAAAAAAGCCATCTCCCCCCCAACACACAAAATATTGCTTCAGAATTATGGTATTTGAAAATGTATTCTTCTCCGTAGAGTTAAAAGAAAGCCTTGTTATAAAATAAAAAAATTATAATAAAATAAATGCTTCTCCGTTTATAATATTGAGAAAGAGAGTTTCTAAAAATTGAGAGACATACTTTGGATCTATTGAAAGGAAGGGGGCAAAAAAAAATCAGGAAAATGAGCCAGTTTATTGTAGATATGAAATATAATACACGGAGAATTTGGCTTTGAAATATCGTCAAATAGAGAAGTGAGAGACACAAAAACCCTTTGTCTTTTGGAGAATTAGCTTTGGGAAGGTAGAAGGCTGTCCAGGTTGTTGGTAGGCCCATGTAATATTTCCCAAATATATCCCTGCAGAGACACTACAGGAGGGTCCTCCCCTTTGTCTTTAGCTCAGAAGAAAGAGAAGCTAAGCAATAAAGTGGACTGGCCCATCAACTCAGCATTCTCTTCCATCCACTTTTGGAACTTCATGCATTGTAAAGATTACATGTTTTTCCTCAGTACACATTTAAAATGTACTCTACAAAGAAACCCTACAGAGAGCAAAACTGCATACTGAGACTCCATATGAAAAGAATAGTCATCCTACAGTTTGAAATAAAGAAAAGCACTAGGCAGAGTTACTACCATCAGCTCAATACATGTTTCAAATAGAGTTGGACAGGATCCAAATATAGAACACAACAGTGGGGTGTTATTTAGCTGACTTACTACAATGGAGGCCTCATGAATTCAAGAAGAGAATTATCGTTACTATTTTGATGGCTTGGATTATTCCATCATTATGTTATTGAGAAGAGTTACTTTATTATAGGCAGTTGCCTGAAAAATGAAGAATTTAATTATTAGGGAATGGCTGATTTTGAATGTACAACCTTCTTTCTTGTCTGTTTATTTTTGCAGACTTGCAGATACACGAGAAAGAGTTGAACATGAAATTTCTTAAGAGTAACCTTTGCAACACTAAGAAAATTAAGAATGAAAGCTTAGGTTAGCAGTATAGAAAACAGCTGTCAGGAAGTCCTCGATTTACAACCATTCGTTTACTGATCGTCTGAAGTGACAATGGCACTGAAAAAGCGACTTATGGCCATATTTCACACTTACAACTGTTGCAGCATTCCCATGGTCACATGATCAAAATTTGGATTCTGGGAAACTGGTATGTATAATGGCTGCCAGTTTTATGGGGTCATGTGATCCCCTTTTGTGACCTTCTGACAAGCAAAGTCAATGAGGAAGCCAGATTGACTTAACAACCTTGTTACTAACTTAACTGCAGTGATTCACTTAACAACTGTGGCAAGAATGGTCATAAAATGGGACAAAACTCACTTAACAACTGTCTTGCTTTGCAACAGAGATTTTGGGCTGAATTGTGGCCATAAATTGAAGACTACCTGTATTTCATGAAATGCATAAAGGAATGTGAGAAAATAAAGCCAGAATATTGTTTTAATAAGTTTTTTTAAACTGTATAAAACTATGCTGCAAATTGGAATGTAGAAATTAATATTTACCTTGATTTGTTCACTGGTTATGCAAGGTGTGTTTTTCAACAAGTTTATATAAACTCCACCTGGAGTTCTTCTTCTAGAACCATCCTGGAATGATGAAAAAATAAACCTTTTAAAAGCAGCAAGTGTAAAACATATCAAATGTTTTGTTGCTTGGAATCTGAATATATATCTGAGGTACAATGAGAATAGAAAATGCAAATATTAGTTACTTGTAAAAAATATTAACAGGGCTTTATATTATTATTGAAAGACTTACTGTATAAATTGAAAAAAATAGGGTTTGAAGAATCAAATGTTCCAAAAAATAAAGTAGCAAATTGAGATTATGGTTTCTCCCTATTTTGTTTCTCCTGAGAGTTTCTGGCAAGATAGCAATGTGTTACAATGCTATTTATTTCTCTAGCTTTCCAAAATTTATGGAAACAGTAATTGTATTTTT
The DNA here is from genome assembly GCF_029215685.1 of Pituophis catenifer annectens. Classification (NCBI taxonomy): domain Eukaryota; kingdom Metazoa; phylum Chordata; class Lepidosauria; order Squamata; family Colubridae; genus Pituophis; species Pituophis catenifer. The sequence continues at coordinate 240,300,290 of NW_027256882.1, forward strand.
TTTAAAGAGCTGGTAAGCAAAAAAACTCCCCAAAAACCCAAATTATATTGTTCTTTGTTATTCCTATTGTTTTTTGTTAATTTGATTTATATGCCGCCCTTCTCTGGAGACTCAGGGCGGCTTACAATGCATTAAGCAATAGCCTTCATACTTTTGTATATTTATACAAAGTCAGCTTATTGCCCCCACAAATTTACCCACCTTAGAAAGGATGGAAGGCTGAGTCGACCTTGAGCCTGGTGAGGATTGAACTCGCAGTAATTGCAGGCAGCTGGATGTTAAATGCTGCCTTAGGAGGCATTAGCCTCCTACGCCACTCAGGCTCAGGTTTTGGAGAGATTAGAAGTTAAGTTTGGAAATCTTAGAGAGTCTTTCTGTTTTGGCTTCTTTTCCAACTGTGCAAACTTCCTTCAGCCTCCCTCTCAACTCTGATTTCTATAGAATCCATTATAGCTGGGACTAATATTTTGAGTGAAAAATTATCCATACATCCCTTCATGAGGTCTGGCTGAAACCCCAACCCAAAAGTGAAAATATACAGACAATAACTCTCCTTCCTGTAATTCATATATTTTCCGAATAAAGATTCATCTTTCCAATTCTTCTCCTCATGTAAATACAATTTTTTTTATTTTTCCCAGAATCAAAATTCATGTAGAAAGTGTCAAAAATGACCTTTCTTTTCCACATTTAATTTGTTGCTGGAACTCCTAATGTGTATAATAAATCAAAGTAGTAATATCCAGGAAAGCTTTATAAATAATTATTAGAGGTATTTTCTAAAATGTATTGAAATTGTACAATTATATTGGAAATATACTAGGGATACAGTAACCTGAAATGTTTAACGTTACATGATAGGGTAATAAAGTACTAAAGATGTAGGTAAAATTTAGTTTATTTTACATAATCCATCAAATACCAAGGAATTTTAATTCTGGAAAAAGGTTATACTGCTTTGTGGATATATTATTATCCAGATTAAAGAGGCAGTTGAAAATACTCCTAAATCTATGAGGTAGAATAATTATGATGAAAATGAATATTGCTTCAAGACTGATAACTATTTTCAGAAAAATATAAAGTATTGGTTTCACTGAAATATTCCACACATTGATGAGTTAATAGTTACATTTTTATGGAAGGAATGAACGCCTAGGATTTCTCTTTCAAACCTATTACTTTTACATGATGAAGGTGGTTTCAGTTTCCTGATTTTAGAAATTTCCTGATTTTATAATTAAGCATGTGTGTTAACTTCAAAATGGCATTGTTATGGAAAAGGTATTGATTATCCACCATTATAAAGAGGCTCAACTGAAGTGTTACTTTAACTCCTGGCAAGGTCTAGATTCTAATATAGCAGAAATTTGTTTATATTTTTCAACCCTGAAGACATTTGGATCCCACGGGGAAGAAAATTCAATAGATTCCTGTTCACATGAGAAATTGATGCTGTAGACCAGGGTTGTCAAAGTAGTGGCCCGTGGGCCGGATGCGGCACGCGCTGGCCATGCCCACACCCAGATTAGTGAAGGGGCAAAAAGTCATCATACGTCATGTGATGCTGCCGTGATGACATGAGTTTGACATCTTTGCTGTAGACTAATCCTTATTTCAAAACAGCTGGAAAGACTTTGGAGAGGAGAGAGAATTTGGGCTGAAAATGAGAATAATGCTCTCATTTGGATAATAAAAATGCCTTCAACTCTTTTAAGTTTGGTGCTCTCTGAACTTACTTATTTTCTTGCACACGTTTCATTACCCAAACTAGGTAACATCATCAGTGATCATATCTGAAAGAAAACATTTGCAATGAAACATCTGCAAGAAAACAAGCATGCTCAGAGAGCACCAAGGACCCCTCATTTCAACTCTGAGCTACAAATATTTTCCTTTATTTGTACTCTTCTAATCATCATGAAAGGAGTTCAACTACGTAATACAGCTGAATATTACAATGCCTGTAATCATTTTTCTAGGAATATGTATTTGAAGACCTAAAGTATTTTATCAACCAATCTGTCAAATTATGGTCAAATATTGTAAAACATTAAGTCAGGGGTGTCCAACCTTGACAACTTTAAGACTTGTGGACTTCAACTTCCAGAATTCCTCAGCCAGCCATTTATTACAAATCCAAAGTCATTTTTCCAGTGAGAATTATAACTAAATAATAAGCTAATTCATTAACCATCATCAGCACTAAGGTTTATTGGCTAATGAATACCGTATTTTTCAGAGTATAAAATGCACTTTCCCCCTAAGAGGCTGAACATTTGGGTGCATCTTATACTCCAAATGTAGCCCCACCTACCCACCGACCCCCACCCTTCGGCATCCACACATCCTCTTCCTGGCTGCAGATTGCCACAGACAATGGCTTGTGTTTTTGGGCTCCGCCCCTCTCGTTTTCAGCATCCAAATGCTCCGTTTGAGAGCCGTTCAAGGCTGCGGGGATCGCCAAAGCACATTGCCGCTGATTGCTGCCCGAAATTATTGGCAATCCCTGCAGCCTTGAATGCCTCTCAAACGGAGCATTTGGAGACTGAAAACACGAGCCACGGAGCCCAAAATGGCAACCCGGAACAGCTGCTGCCTTGTCTACCACTTCCACGCTTTGCCTGCTTTACTCACTGGAGCTCCCTTCAATGATCAGCTCTGCTTTTGAATCTGCTTATCAGCCCCAATGAGGTGCGCATGAGAGAAGTGAGTGCATGCGTGTTCGCAATCAGCCTGACTGCCGTTTCTTCTGATGAGAATACCATTTGATCTCATTTAGTATTAGTTAAATTGAAATCCTAACAAGCCACATGACAAATTATTTCTTACCATTATTAAAAGACCTCCATTTTGCTCCACCTCAGCTGTTTCCATCAGTAGTTCAATAGATTTCTTTTTCCCAATGATTTTCACTACCCGTACAATTAGATCTTTCTTTGGTTCATGAAGCCTGAAAGAAAGGTGAAAATGTTGTATTTGCCAAGTAATTTGAGTGACAATACTTTCAAAAACAAATTCATTATTACAAATTTTAGTAATATTTTGGTATATCTGATGTCAAACAGTTTTCCTTTTGCAGCCATAATTACAGTGACATGGATAGGTGTATAAATGTATGTTGTCTATGAGAAAGAAAGTTCTGGAAGGTTAACCTATTTAGCACTCTGAGTAACAAAATACTTGAAGGGACTTTAAAGTTGTTTATCTAAACAACAACCTTTCTTTAAGACCAAAAATACTTTAATAAAAAAATTATTCAAAACCAGAATATGTTTATCTTTTGCTATTATCTTAAAATATGGCTTTTGTTGAAAATCTCTCAAATAAAACATCAAAATCTTACCGATAGGCAATTTCGTCTGCCACTTTTTCTTCAGGATCATCTTCTGTAATTTCATACCTCCCCTTATAATTCATTTCTTGTCTTTGACCCACTCTCTCCTTTATGGGCCTTTTCCGTTTCCAGATATCTTGTCTATTCACCTCTTCCTCCTCTTCTTTTGATACAGTCTTTTTATCATCTTGCATATATTCATCCAACTCTTTGTCTAATGTCTTCTCTACTTCTGATTCAGATTGTTTCATCAACTGTTTTGCTAGCATGTAGTTGTAAGTCTCTGATCCTCGACTTTTGTCCAGGTTGCCATCCATCCATAGAATCCCAAGGTTTTTTGCCATATCATCTTGATTCTGTTTTTGCAAAACTTCACCCCATATATTGTTGACTTTTTTAGGGATCTGTTTGTGAGAGTTTGGAGAAAACTGGAAAAGCTCTGGTTTTGGGGGAGGAAGGTTTGAACATTTTTGTCGCTTTCGCTTCCATAGGCCACTCTCTTCATCAGAATCTGAAAAACTTTCATCGGTTGAATCCATATTTTTCACTGTCCGATAAGGAACGCTTGTTGCTGATTGCGAACTGCTGCTTGGAAAAGATATTGCTGGATTACCGTTATCATTCTGAAATATAAATGTATGGTACATATTTATATTAAAATATCACTTTTTAATATAATATTTTAATCTTTTTTTCATGTACCCTAGATAGCATCTTAGAGAAAAACTGCTGAAATTTTAATAGGGATTAATTAGAAATCCATAGTTTATATTGGGGGAGAATATTCAGAGAGCCCCAACACACAAAAACAATTAAGGGGAAATTTGGGCAGGGTGAACAGAACTTCAGGTTCAACAGAAAATTTAACAGAGTACTTTGTACCTGTACTGGTATCATGTGTATAAAAATAATGTATATTATTACAATATTTTTTTAAAAATAATTTAATAAAAAATTAAATGTTATTCATTATGTCAACCTTGCTGCTTCATGCAGTAAGTGCACTTGTTGCTTGATGAAATGAAAGAATATATAACCCAGACAGCTGATGAAATCAATTGTTGAAAATTGAGAGGAAAAGGATATCTAAGTACCTTTAGCTGGATTTAATATGAAATCTGTTAACAACGCACACAAATCACAACAATCATCTACTGATAGTACACTCAGATCACATTCATTCTCTCTCTCTCTCTCTCTCTCTCTCTCTCTCTCTCATGCAATGCAATCTGTTCCCCTCTTTCCTGAAGAACTTGCTGTTCTCTAAAACACAAACTCTAAATAGTGTTTGCTAGATAGTTAAGATTTTGTTTTAAAATTGTAAAAAAAATTGAGCTGCTTACTGAATTTGATTTCAGATTTCTTTACAAATAATAATTAAGAACCTTGGTGGCACAGTGATTAGTACACAGTATTGCAGGCTAATTCTGCCCACTGCCAGGAGTTTGAGCCTAATGGATTTAAGATTGACTCAGCCTTCCATCCCTCCAAGGTCTGTAAAATGAGGACCCAGATTATTGGGGGCAACATGCTGACATTGTAAACCACTCAGAGAGTGCTGTAAAGTACAACGGGACAGAATATAAGTCTAAGGGCTATAGCTATTGCTAATTAAAAAGTATAGTGCAATTGTCTCAACAATTATTTGTAATATTAAATATACCATTTTTTACTGTAAAATTCATTTATTTTTATTCACCACATTGAAAATATATAGACACTTATATGTCTAAGTAAATAACTATAACGTGATAAAGAATGAATGGCAGAATGGTATTCAGTACTGTCATATGCAAGTTATCAAAACAGCCACATACATATGTAACCAGCAATATTTCACATAAAGATATTATATTTTCACCATATAATGCAATAAGAATTTAGTCTCCTAACCATGGTTCTATCATGCTTTTAATATCTTGATGGCTGATGATTATAGATTGTCTACATTATTGCCCAATACATTTGGAGAGCAGCAAATTGGGAAGAGAATACTAGTTTATACAGATAATTTTATATTAGCCTTTTCCTTGTTACACTGCAGCAATAGAAGACTGTCTTCAGAACATCTTGGCCATGTTCAACATTTTAATGCTTTGCAATTAAAGGATATTTGATAGTGTAAGGTTTTCTAAGCATATTTTAACAATTCTTGAATCTGATTGCAACTGAAGATGTCAACAGTTCACTCGCATTTTGTAGAAGATGCTGATGCCTACTTTTTACCACACCAATTAATCTTTTTCTATTACTGCATTAAAAAGTAACTCCTAGCACAAACGTAAGGAGATTCATACCAATCCAACGAACATGTTCCTACTTACTTATAAGAAAACTCCATTAAACAAAATAGGAGATACCTCTGAATAGATATTAGATTACACTGTAAAAATCTGATGTAAAACAAAGCAATACAAACATGTATGAGTCAGCCAACTATTTTGGCTGTGTTTGGGGCATGTTTTTCTCCTAACGGGACCAGGAAAAAAGATCACTAAATCTTCTTCAAAATTTTTTGGATCTGCTAATGGCAATTCATACTTGTCACAGCAGTCATCCATGTACTCTTCATATGGATATAAACTATACTGACATACAGGGCATACTGACCTGACTTTCTATTTACAACAGTTATTATGGCCAATATTTACATTGCTATTAATAGTTCTTAGCTAGTTCTTTAATAGTTCTTAACTCAATCACATTCTACTTAGGTTAGTTTTATCTTGAGGACATTTCATGAGAGAAGAAAATAAAGATTACTGAAATTCACAGAAGATTTCAGTGTTTTTCTGATGTATTGGATACAAGTTTCTTTGCTGTCATACAAAAATTTAAATTATATCATCTGCTACTGAAAATTGAAATTCCATGATGCAACCTCGTATCTTCTGCTTGAAAAGTTTAATTAACAGACAATCTGAATGGTCATACACAGCTTTCTAAGAATCATGGGAGTTGTATTCACCTTACAACTGAAACCATAATTTCCGTTGCTAAGCAAGGCAGTTAAGTGAGTCATAACCCATTTTTGTTTTTTGCCATGGTTGTTAAGTGAATCACTACAGTTGTTAAGTGAATCATGTGGTCATTAAGTGAATCTGGTTTCCCCCATTGATTTTGCTTGCCAGAAGCTTTAGGAAAATGACAATCCCAGGACACCAGGATGCTGCAACCATTGTAAATATATGCTGGTTGGCAAGCACCCAAAGTTTGATCATGTGATTGGGGATACTGCAAAAGTCATAAGTATGAGAACTGGTCATAAGTCACTTTTTTCCAATGCCATTGTAACTCTGAATGGCCATTAAAAAAGTGGCTGTAAGTCAAGGACTACCTGTATTTGGATGCAGACTTTCATGAAACCATGTAGTAATAAGCCCAGTGAATCAGGGCCTATGCAGGAAAGCTTTAGATCTTTGTATGCTCCCTTCAATGGGGAAGTTGCTTAAGAACTTCACAGAACTCTGAAACTACATCTTGATACATGGCAATGGCATCTGCAGAGAAGGTCAAAAAGGCAAGGTGACAGAAATGATATTGGCATTACAATGTAAGTCCCACCCCTTTTGTACATACACCAACATAAAATATAGAAATGAAAGAAATGGGCTTGCAATACTGCTTCTGTCATTCCTTTTCATCTTCCCTGTCTGCAGATGCTGCTGGTACCATAGAAACATTGTTACTCCTCTTCTGAAGGCAATTCACCTTTAGAAAATTGGACAGGTTTACATTCCAATCAGAGGAAATACAGGTACTCTTCTATTTCACTCTAGAGCACGGGTGTCATACTGGCGGCCTGAGAGCTGGATGCATCATGCGCAGATCACGCCCATCCCAGCTCCGCAAATGGGGAAAATGTCACGAAACATCACGTGACGGCAACATGATGTGCCGAGTTTGACACCCATGCTCTAAAGTTATTCTTTCTTCTTAAAAAAAAAAAAAAGAGTCTTAACATTTTAAAAGGGAAAAAAGCAGAAACAACAACAAAAAAGCACAAAGTACAGGTAGTCATTGAGTTACGAATGGAATGGGCAGGCTCCATTCCATTCATAACCTGAGGATTCGTGAGAGTGAATCTTGTACCTTGAAAGGGGATCACATCCTCCTTTAACCCACACATTCACTAATCAAATTGTTAAGTGCACATGAGGTATTTCAGGATGAGGAAGGCCATGGAGACCTAGTGATGGAAAAGGCCACCTACCTAAGACCTCCCCAACCTACTGAAATACTTCATGCTCCCACAATTGCTTTCCCCACCACCCACCCTGCCACGCTGAGTCACTTACTCTGCAAAGATCTTGCAAGCAGTCACCTCTCCAGCCTATCGGCTGCATGTGCCCCTCTGCAGCTCTATTTTGGTGTGTGCAGCCTCGTCCGGCACTTTGCCAGCGAAATTGGTGCTCTGTTTAGGCCTGCCCAGGCCTCACCCAGCATTTTGCCAGCCAAAACAGAGGTTCAGAGGTGCAGATCCGCCCTCTGGTGCTCCGTTTAAGCCTCTGCAGGCCTCCCCTGGCACATTGCAGGCCAAAATGGAACTTCAGAGGGGTGGATCAAGATGGAGTATGTATATTAATCATACTAATCAGCAGAATATGAAAAAAAAAAAGTTTTTAGTTAGCAAGAAATATATTCTTATTTAACAAACTACTTTCTATTTAAATGTTAAAATTTTATGTTCAGAGAAACTCACATTTTGGATATGATATAAGCCCATAAACAGAACTACAGTTCAGAAATTGATTTCTGTGTTAAATTATATGTCAGCTTTATTTTTCAACTATGGGTTATTTTAGTCATTTTAAGTCAGGGGTGTCAAACTCAAGGCCTGGGGCCCGGATCAGGCCTGAGGGCTGCTTAGATCTGGCCTGTGGGACCACCCTGGAAACAGTGACGGACTGGCCCGCAGTGCCTCTACCCGCAAAAACGGAGCTCAGGAGGGCTATATGCGCCCTCCCTGAGCTCTGTTTTTGCTGGCAGAGGGTCACAGGAGGCCATCACAGCCAAAAATAGAGCTTGGAAGCCTGTTTTCACTGGCAGAGCACTCGGGCAACCACAGATGTCCCCGACACGAGTGACATCCAGCTGGCCACACCCACCCTGCCCCCCCCAAGGTCAAACACAACCCTGATGCAGCCCTCAATGGAATCGAGTTTGACACCTGTTTTAAGACATACTCCCGCAAATTAATTTTTCATTCATCTACTGAAGGAATTGTCCAGTGCAAAGCAGAAAATCCTAGCAGCTGCTGACATGTACAAAGCTAATTTAGTATACTTGGAACAATGAGGTTAGCAATATTTAATAAAAAGATGGCATACTGGAAAAGAAATTCAACTTCTAGAATTTGCTTTACTCTGTTAGAAATCATTTAATCAAACTGCTGATGAAATGCTTACTACATTGTCACCAACTATGGAAGAATGAGCTGTAGGAAGTTAGCACCCACCCCTTTCCTGGAAGAGTGAAATATTTTAGGAAATATGAAAAAGGCAGAATATTATATTTCCCTGGATGAGAAATATGAGAAGCATATTTTACAGACAAAGCAGCTCCCACCTTCCTGCCCCCCACCCTTTGTCAATGGGCCATTAAGGCCTGGGCCAGTCTATTCTACATAACAAAGATCTGCCTCCTTCAGGCAGAGCCATAGTAGGAATTGCCAAAGATAGGATTAGCCCTCTACACAATAGCAGCAGAAACTCACATGTGACCTGGGAAGCACATGTGACCATCAGCCAGCAAGGCCCCCACCCCCTGGGAGTCTGACAACCAATCAGGATACTCTTTCTGGGCCCCAAGAAATGCAGAGCCAGAGAGAGCATAAAAACCCGAAGATTTACTGTATCAGCCCCTTTTTCTGTTCAGGAACTCAAGCCATGTGATCCTGTCCACCATTAAACCATCTTTCCAAGCAGTCTCCATGTTTCCAGTGTCTGTTTTCCCCACTTGGAGCAGAACCTAGAAGGATGTTTCTTCCAACAGAGCCAACCTGACCAGGAGCTTTTAGAAGATGAATTAGCTGAGTAATCAATACTGAACTTATATATCATCAGTGAAACAGCTTACAGTAGGACATTTCTTTTAGAGTTAGTTTATTATTTAACAATTGTTAGAGGCTGTCTTAATCTGAACAATTCTAGTGCTGTATATAAGCAATTGAAATAATGAATTAAACATCCTCTAAGGCTGCAGGGTGCTAAAACTGTTGCATGCATCATGTCCTGTGTATATTTCTGAACCAGTAGTATTTTGATTATTATATATAAAATCTTATGCTTGAGTGATATTTCACTCTAACTTTATAGTCTTACTAAATAACCCATCTAAATAATGTCTTTTATTTTTAGAAAACTAATGACGAAGTCTACAAGGTTAGAAAATAATTTTTGCTGATTCTGTATAGCTTGTATCTGACATAATGGGTCCAGACTAGACATTTGTGGGGACACTTTTTAAGCGAATAAGTCTGAACTATCATGTACTACTATTATTTTTTTTCCACATTTAATAGGCTAAAATTAGCATGCCTTTAAACACGAAGATCAAATTTAAAGTTATTGTCTCTTCAGAAGCATATTTGGATATCTTAATGCAGACTGAGTCATTGTGCTGTTTAAAGAATTCCCCTCCCAAAAACTCAGGAAACGAAAGTGAAAGAGCTCAAAACCCACACAGCAGAAATAAATCCATTTTCCTAATAGGAATATTTAAATGAGACAAACCACAGCCCCTATCTACAATTTGACAATTAACAGCAACGTGGGGGAAAACTACATGTGCCTAAGTACAAAACACTTCTGGATAAAAAGAAAAAGATAAAAAGAAAAACCACGTCTTCCTCTTTTTCTGGGTCTGCTGGTTGCAATCCCCAGAAAAAACACTCCGTCCTATTACTGGCCCATATATCCAGGGAATCATCCAAATAATTACATCTGAAATCTTATGACTCGGTGTTAGGTTCTGCTAAAATGATAATTTCTTTCTGTCCAGCACACTGAAAAGTCGCTTACAGGACAGGACTATGGGAGAAGCCAATGCACTAAGAAATAGCAACAACTTATTACTTGGCGGGTAGGAACCGGATCTCACCCCGGTTCAAGCGGAGAAAAAAAGCCTAGACATTCATTCCAATGGGATGGTGCCAAAATAAGAGCGGGAAGACTCGGATTGCAAGCTTCCTCCCAAGATGCTAACCTCACCGTCCTACGCATTGCAAAGCTCACCGGTGTTCCTCTGTGGAGGAAAACACCGGCTATCCTCCTAAGTCTTCAGCCCACAGGAAGAACTGGTAAGAGTTTGCAGACCTGTTGGGGACTCCTGGAAGGAGCCGAGACCGGCATTTCGCAGTCCGAACCCGAAATCTCTCCATCTTCGATTTCCTGCTCCATTCCTGGAACTTCCGACGCCATCTTCCCTCTCTCGATTAGACCAGGAGCCGCGAAGGCACAAGTGCGGGCCTTAAGACCAGAAAAACTACAGAGACCACAATGCCTTGCTCTGAGAAAAAAAAGGCGGAACACTGAGCATTTCCTCCTCCCACCTTCTCGAAACTTCGTGGGAATTGTAGTCTCTTAATTTCTTTCCGCTCGAGAATGTCCATCCGTTTTCTATATTGAGAGATTTCCCGCGTTGGTCTTTTCAGACCTGTATTTTATGCTGCAAAATTTAAAATCCGGATGCTGGGATTGTTTTCTCAGGATACCAGAAAGAAGGGACAGTGATGGTGAAAAACATCCATTGTATATTAAAGCTGTATGTCCATTTTTTTAGATGTCTGCCTACACATTGTGATGGGTGTTGTACCAGTACAACTGTAGACCAAGAGTCATTGATTTGGGGGTAATAGCAGGCATTTTCAGGTTTTGTCAAAAAGAAGAGTTTACCCTAACAGCTTAAAATATAGCAGTCGCTGAATATCATTTAAATAAATGTTCCTGATTTAATCATTTTCTTTTTCTGTCATACTGTAACATCACAAATCCTGTATATGTCTTTCAAGATGCATCTAATCTTTATTGACTTTGTGAGATTCACACACTATGAAAAAGGCCTTGTGATTTTTCTGTGAGATTATGTTAGGTTCTGATCCTGATACTTTTCTTTTGGGGGTTCGTTAATTCAAACAATACTGGGACATTAAATGGCATCTTGCAACATTGTGTCTGAATGTCCATCAAGAGTTTACACTGGCCCAATGTCTAATTTTTTTCGACATAAGACCACCTTGTCATTGAATGGCTGGGTGGACCGGACTTTAATATTTGAACCACTGCAAGTCCATGTATTTGCCATATGCTAAATAAATAAATATTGTCAGAAAAATCTCTAAAATCAAAATCTGTTCAAGTTGATGCCATTACCTGATTCTCATACAGAGTTCAACTTGCATGTTTAATCTTGGAAGTAAATGATCCTTCAAGGAATAAAACCATGTCTAAAGATTAGTGAAATTAAGCAAGAGAATGGCTCAAGAGGCAGGTATACTATTTAATTGATAATGCAAATCAGACATCCCTTTCTAGTTAGTGCCTGCTGATAGTTACAACAAAGAAAGATAAGACTAGTAACTAATTTAAATTGTGTAGGGGAATATTTGTACTGAGATTATTTAATAAAAGAGAATAAACTCTTATATTTAGAAATCGGGTCTGGTAACTTCATTAAAAGTCTACTCCCAACCAGTGAAATAGGTTTTAGTGCAGTACATCCTTTGGTTCCTGCTTCCATAATATACTCTACAATACAAAAAAGTATGGATTAATGACGAGTATTGCCATTTTACTGTTACTGTGGGTTTATCCTGGCCAAGTGATCTGCTGGGGCGGGGCTATCAGCAAACAGTCATTTTGATTTTTGCACGCTAAGTTCCTTTCCAACGCATGCCAAGCTATTAAAAACTTTTTGATATTTCTGTTGCAAACCGAAAATAAAGTGTTTTATTATTTCTCGTGATGTAACTGTTGCTAATTGCCTTGAACTCCTCCAAGGCGGCTCCCTAGGTGGCTCAGTGGCTAAGACACTGAGCTTGTCGATCAGAAAGGTCGGCGGTTCGAATCCCTTGTATAGGTCTCCTGCGTGAGCAGGGGGGGTTGGACTAGATGACCTTCAAGGCAGGGCCTTTAAGGGGCGCCCCAACGTGCAGAGAGGATGCGCCGAGTCGACGGTAGATGGAGGCGTGACTTATTTGGTCCGTCAGGCAACGGAGGACTGAGCGTTTTGCCTTCGCCAATCCGGGCTCTGCGTTTGGGGGTGGGCTCTTGACGGACGCCTCTTTGGCCTATGGGTGATTTAAAGGTGCCACGGCCCTTTTCTCGCTATGCTGCTGCAAGTTGGACTTTCGGTGCTCGCCAGGCGTGCTCTGCTAAGGAAGAGCGTCTCCTTCACCGCTTCTTGCAATAGACCGGCCGCTTTCATGTCGACCTTGCTGATCAACCAAGGCCAGTACGCGTGGCTGAAAGAATTGGGGCTTCGAGAAGAAAACGAGGGAGTTTACAATGGCTCCTGGGGAGGAAGAGGAGAGGTAGGCTTGCAAGGCGGGGTGGGAGCCCGTTTGACGGACAGCCGTAAAAACCGAAGGAGGAATGTCCTGCGGGCGCTTTTTGGAGTTGTTTCTCCAGTTCTTTGAGACGTGCATCGCGTCTGAGGTTTTGAATTTGTCATGGGTTTTTTTCCTTTGCATTTTAAGTAACGTATCCACGTCTCAGAATTCAGGTTGCAGCAGCCCATATTGGAATTGGCAGAAAGAGACGAGTCCCGGTTTCTTCATTCTTTTTATCTCGGCTCAGAAAGAGAATGAGTGTCTTTCAATCCTGCAGCTTCTTTTGGCTCCTTCCCTCTTTTGTGACTTCCATCAGACCTAAAACATTGCAGACCGTGTACTTTTCTGACTTACCCTCGTTATAATATTTCTGCATAACTTGACTTTATGGTGATGGTCAGATGGACCAGTGGCACACTTAGGTACCTACAGGTATTGGGGCTTCATATCCTGGAAACCCTAATCGATGTAGCCAAAGCTGTTGTGAAATGTAGCAATTGTATTTCCAAGGCACAAGCGCTGTCATTTTGCAGCCAAGCAACTGAGACTAAAATACTAGGTGGCATGTGGCTGATTAGTAAATTCCAAAGATGACCAGGATGACTATCACAGAACTGATGAAAATTTAGAAGCAATCACGTTCTTCTTAGTTACCTGCTCAGTGCAGGATCTGCAGGGTGGGATGTATTACAGAATCCTTCTGTTTAAAAGCTTCTAGAGAAGGAAAGCCTGCTGCCTCCAGCTGTCATCTCAGCCTTGTCCTAAAGCTGATGCTTTTTCAATTAATATGTGCCTGAAACTTATCTTCCTTGCAATTTTTTCTTTTGGATCTGAGCTTTCCCATGGAAGTACAGAGGCAATTCTGCATTTCAGGTCTTTGAAAATCACCCACATGTCTTGCTGTTATCTTTTTTTCTTCAGAATTTAGCATTCAACTACTTGCATGGATTGATTCCTGGACTTTTGCCTTTTGCCCAAACTCATTCTGATTTATCAGTTTCTACAGTGTGACTCGGCATAAAAGTCACTCTATTGATATGGGTCCAGCCAATGCCACAAATTGTGCCAGCTTTTGACCATGAGGTTTATGATTATAGGGTTGGTTACTAAATGGGACTGAAATGTTTTTTTTTTCTTTAGATTGTGACAACATACTGTCCTGCAAATAATCAGCCCATAGCTAAAGTTCGCCAGGTAAGATTTTTTAACTGTATATTTGACTCTTTAATAAAATGCATCATTAGGGGAAAAATAAGCAGATTTCAAGGCTGGAATGTTAAGAAACTTCATGAGATTGGTAAGAAATGCAGACTAGTTAAAAGCAAACCAAGTAGAAAATATAGGTTACCTTTTCTCTCCCCTCCCCTTACTGGATGGAGATTTTCTGTAGAAATAGGGCTAATCGGTGTTTTAATAACAATAAAATCCTCAAACTGAACTTGATTACAGATGACTTTATGAACACATCTGTTTAGTTTCCAATTCTCCATTGACTTATGAGAACTGAGTCTTGTGTTATCACTATGTCCATTGCAGCATTTTTACTGCTTGATTTCAGGCAAATTTGGAAGACTATGAAGAAACAATAAAGAAAGCTAAAGAAGCTTGGCAAATATGGGCAGAGGTGAGTTAAATCTCTGTATATTTTCCTGAATTGTTATCTGGGGGGAAATTATTTTTCAGTGGGTATACCCCTAAGCCCATCAGGAGAAATTTATCCTAGAAAGTGCCTTACACATTTTTGAAATAAATAAAATTAAAACCAACAATTTGAAGTTTTACCTGAAATGTATTTAGAAATGCTCTAATTCAGTGTTCAAACTTGGCAACTTTTAAGATTTGTGAACTTCAACTCCCAGATTTTCCCAGCCAGCAAAGATGCCAAGTATAAAAAACACTAACCATATCCTTAATGGCATCATATCTGAATTAGATTAAGTGGCCGCATCTTTGAATGCTAGGGATGGTTTTGATAGGGACTCTGGTCTGTATTTTTTCAGAACTTGTTCAAATGTTCATATTTCTAAATCATACACGATATGAAATCTGTCAACCAACACAAATTTCTATAGAAAGAAGAATAATTTGAATTTCTTTGGCCACTAGTATCAACTAGTGTTTTTTCCTATGTGCTTTTAAAATCTGATCCTATTCATTCAGGTTCATTTGAGAGTAAGTTTAAGTATATTTCGTAGAACTTCCTTCGACTGAAACAATGCATGATATATTAACCAAAATAAATGTTGGAATATGACCTAATTTCGTTAACTTCCATTCTGCTGGTTCAAGTAACTTGATGACTTAAGTTTTTGAGGCATTTAAAAATAGTATATGAGCCGAAGTGGTGCCATGGTTAGAATGCAGTACTGCAGACTACTTCTGCTGACTGCCGGCTGCCTGCAATCTGGCAGTTCGAATCTCACCAGGCTCAAGGTTGACTCAGCTTTCCATCCTTCCAAGGTCGGTAAAATTGTTGGGGTCAATATGCTAACTCTGTAAACCGCGGAGGGCTGTAAAGCACTGTGAAGTGGTATATAAGTCTAAGTGCTACTGTTATTGTTATATTTATTTCAAAAAATGTACAGGTAGTCCTTGCCTTGTGACCACAGTTGGAACCGACCGGAATTTTAGTTACTAAAAAATGTCATTAAACTTGTAGACATGTGACATTTGATTTTATTACCATTTTTTCCATGGTTGTTAAGTGAATCACCTCGGTCATTATACAAATCACATGGTTAATAAGTGAATCATATGATAATTAAGCGAATCCAACTTCCCCAGTTCACTTTGCTTAGCAGAAGCCAGCTGGGAAGGTTGCAAATTGAAGTTATATGACTTCAAGATGCTCAACCATTGTAAATGCAAGCTACTTGCTAAGCACCTGAATTGCAATCATGCAACTATGTGTGTGTGTGCACAATGGTTGTAACTTTAAAGACTGGTTGTGAGTCACTTTTTTTAGAGGTGTTATAACTTTAAACTGTTGTTAAACAAATGGCTGTAAATTGAGGATTACCTTTAATGGTAAAAATTGTAAAATGTGTAAATACACCAGACAGGGTTTTTTTTTTTTTCATTTTTCCTGATTTATGTCGTTGAATATTTTAATTTTCACTGTAGCAATTTCTATAGTTTTGCTGGTATTACCAATCCGGTGTAGGCTTTGTTTATTATTCATAGTGGTTTAAAAAAAACACACCACAATTTTATGTCCAGAAATATACATTGTATGAGTTAGGCAAAGTATGCAGGATTCTAAAGACTGGACTTAAGCAAATATTTTTTCTTTTTATAGATTCCTGCACCTAAACGAGGAGAAATAGTGAGACAGATAGGAGATGCCTTAAGAGACAAAATCAAAGTTTTGGGAAATTTGGTAAGTTTTGCCATCGAATTGATATAATCCCTAAATTAGTAAAAAGAAATGCAGACAATAATTCCTGTTGTGTTGCTTCTGGAATGCGTTGCTAATTTAATCAATTAGATTTCTAAACACTGACAGATGCCCTTATGCTGATATGACAACAAACTTGATTTCTTTTAGCAAGCATTGATTAAAGTTGAAGACAGTAAGTGCTAGAAATATACACAAAAAGGAGGCATGTTTTTGCGTTCTGAACAAAACAGCTTGAAATATTCCATTAAACTTCCTAAATTGGTTACTATGAGAGAATAAAAATGTAAAAATAGGAATTTAAAGTAAATTAAGCATATCATTTCATCTGGGATAATTGGACTTTTTCCCCCAAAAAATTAATCATTCCAGATTTCTGTTGTTGGTTGAGTAGCAGCTAGCAGTCAGCATTCATTACCAATCTACCTATTAACCAGTGGTGAAATGTAAAATTTGTTACTAGCGGTTCTGTGGGCGTGGCTTGGTGGTGGTGGGGTAATATGACTGAGTGGGCGTGGCCAACTGTTTTTTTTTTATTTTAAAACCATTTTTTCTATAACCTCTTCGGCTGAAGAGGTTGTAAAAAAAATGCTTTTAAAGCCTCTGACGATCCCAGCTGACTTGCCTGATCGGCAGAGGCTTTCTTTTTCTTTTAAAGCCTCTGACGATCCCAGCTGACTTGCCTGATCGGCAGAGGCTATTTTTCCTTTTAAAAACATGTTTTCTATAACCACTTCAGCTGAAGAGGTTGTAGAAAAAATGCTTTTAAAAGCCTCTGATGATCCCAGCTGAGCTGCGCGATCATCAGAGGCTTTTTAAAAAACTTTTAAAAGCATTTTTTCGGCCAAAGAGGTTGTAGAAAAAATGCTTTTAAAAATAAAAAAAAAGCCTCTGATGATTGCGCGGCTCAGCTGGGCAATGGGGGGGGCAGGGATTTTTGCTACCGGTTCTCTGAATCACCCGCTTCCATCACTACCAGATCGGGTGATCCGGTCCGAACCGGGAGAATTTCACCCCTGCTATTAACCAATGCAAACAACAGGGTTTTTAAAAACTTTTCGGTCTTCTTGACTCATAGGACAAGGTGATAAAAAAGGCATTGGGTGCCTGTGTTTTGTTCAACAACAACAACAAAAATGTTATTCTTGCATCAGTACTTCTTGTGTTTTAGTTTATCCTCAAATTCAGCATTCCAGAGCACAAGAACTGGATGTTCATAGATTAGACTCATTAGATGAATCCAGACAATTCCATTACATTAGTATTTTCATTTACACCTGTCAATCACAGCAGCATGAGCAGTTGATTGGTTGCATACATAATGTAATTATACAAATAGAAAAAGACATATTTCTTCCTGTAAGGTATTCTATTCTGTAAGGAGGATCTAAGGAAACTGTAATTATTCATGTTCCATGTGATTAATGTTTTCCTTTAATGCCTTTAGGTATCATTAGAAATGGGGAAGATCTTTGTTGAAGGTGTTGGTGAAGTCCAGGAATATGTAGATATCTGTGATTATGCTGTTGGTTTATCTCGGATGTTTGGTGGACCCATGCTGCCTTCAGAAAGTAAGCCTGCATTTTTGCCTGCATAAGAATTTTTTCTGGATTAAAGTAATTTGATATAGAAAATCTCAGTAATAGAATGTTGAATGATTTTGGACATAGGTAATATTTTAGGTTTCTATTCTTCTGGAAAAGCCCAAATATTTTCTTATCCCAATCAGACATTATATCACCTTTGCATAAACTTGGTCAAAATATATAATTTATGGATTTTCTCCAGTCTGTAGGAAATACAAATGACACAATAGTTTCTACCTTTATATAAATATTCATCCCTCTCCACCGATCTGCTCCAGAGAAAGAGAGGGAAAACAAGGAAGAAAAATCACTGTTGTACCAGTGAAAATCTTCAGTGAGGTTGTATATATCTATTCTTGTAATCTTTGAGTTACAACTGCAATTGGGACACGTATTGGATGAATAAAATGGGATGTCGTGTGACTGCATCACTTAGTAACTCCTGTAATCGTAATCCCAGATGTACGGGTCATTAAGCAGGAAGTGATAGAGTCCCACTTAAAGAGTGGGGCTGTTCCAGGGAAGTGTGGAGGCCCGGCTCAGGTGCAGGATGTGTGCAGGTGCAGGAGGGATAGAGAAAGATAGTGTAGGTTGTGTGTGATTACAGGTAGGCTGTGGAAAGAGGATGTGGGGTGTGTGTAAGTACAGGGAGACCAGAAAAAGAGGGAGCAAGGTGCATGTCTGCAATGCCAGGAAAGCTAAGGAAAGAGGCTGCGGGCTGCATGTGAGTGAAGAAGGAAAGGAGGGCGCAATGCATACAAGTGGACAAAGCCTAGAGTGGAAGAGACTTATTCAAGAGACTTGTGCCCTTTCTTGCCATTTTTCCTATTGATTTTGCATGTGGGAAGCTGGCAGGGAAGGTCGCAGATTGATTGTGGGATGCTACAACCAGTAAGTGCAAGCTGGTTGCCAAGCACTCAAATTTTGTTTATGTGTCTGCTGCGGTGCTGCAACAGCTGGAAATTTGGGGACCAGTCACAAGTCCCTTTGTTCGGTGCTGTTGTAATTTTGAAGAGTCATGAACAATGGTCATAACTTGAGGATTACCCGTATGTTTATTTGGGAAGAAAGTTCAACCTTGAGAATGGAACTGCCACAGAAAGTTGTAGCGCCATGTCTGAAAACCATACTTTAAATTCACATGGGTTTGGCCTGTCTATTGATTTGAGCCTTTCTTTGGAATGTTTGATCCTCGGGTTATTTCTCTATGATTGCTAACTTAGATAAACTTGCTGCTTGATCTAGGGCCAATTTTAGTAACTCCCCCTAACAATAGAAGAGTTGTTGTAACAATAAGTGTGGATACTTTTTATATATATGCCTGATCTCCTGGGACAATGGGATAGATAAGTAAAAAAAGAAAGAAAAGCCTGTGCTTTCCAAACAAAACTGCTGTTTTTGCTTTCAGGACCTGGACATGCCTTAATAGAACAATGGAACCCTTTGGGATTAGTTGGCATCATCACAGCCTTTAATTTTCCAGTTGCGGTTTATGGCTGGAACAATGCAATTGCTCTCATCTGTGGCAATGTCTGCCTGTGGTAAGGCATTTTTTCCCAGTTTCCAGATGAGTGTTTTCGGTGGCAGGCTCCATACTTTACACATTATAAAAATGTTCATGCACATAGACTACAATGAAAAGAACAAAAATTCAAAATGATATAAAACCAATTTAGTAAGCAATAACCCTTCATGATGAAGGGTAAACCTTTCTTTCCTCTGGAATTTGGTTAGATTTTTAGCACTAAAGGCTGTTCCTATGGGGAAGGAAATTAAAATGTGATTCCTGGTCTTATGACAAATAGGTGCTGTAGAAAGTCTCAATTTAAAAAGAGCTGGGAAGATTTATTAGTGGCAGAGGAGATAATTTGGGCTCAAAATGGGATTAATACTCTCAATCAAGTAATATTTAAGCATCACAAGAGAAAGTACAACTGCCCTACACAGCTTAATGGCAATGTATACAGATGCCGAATTCACATTTGAATTCACATTCAAAGCCCAGTTTTACCTCAGGTGTGTTTGCACTATTCTGGATAAGGCAGGTTCTCTAATCTAGGGACTATTCAGCAAGTGAACATATTATTGTCTGTACCCCACAACTTGGAGGTAGTCAAGAGTACAAAAATATACTTAGAAGGCCAGTTTGCTTCTTTCAAGCAAAGCACTGCATTGCCAGATTGATACTTTATAGGGAGTCCTCCGTTTACAACCACAATTGGGACTGGAATCTTGGTCACTGAGTAAAGCGATTGTTAAGTGAGACACCTGTCTGATTGCTTTGCTCAACAACCTCAATCTCAGCTCTCCCAGTTGTAGTCCCTAAATGATAGTGCGGGTCGCTAAGCAGATGGAAGGAAGATGCTACCTGCTGAAGGAGGGTAGGTAGCTCCCATCCATGTTGGAACGGAACTCCAGCATTTGGCTAGAAAAATGAAGTTTGGGTCTTTGCAATCCCTGCTGTGTTTCTCCAGGCCTGCATGGGAATCCCTCTTCTCTCTGTGCACAGAAGGCAATTCCTGAGTTTGGCTGGAGAAATGAAGAAAAACGAGTTTTATTTTTGCAGTCCAGTGAAAGATTTCTGGGGAAGGGAAATCCTTTGGTAGGAGCAGCTTGCAACTTTCCCTGACAGCTTCCCTATTGGCTTTCTGGGGAAGGCAGCAAAGAAGGTTGCAAAATGGTGATCCTGTGATTGTGGGATACTTGGGAATCAGTCATAAGTGCAAACAGGAGGCCAAACAGATCACAATCAGATGATGTGGGGGGGGCACCATTTTATGATGTCCGATGATTGATTTAAGATGAACCATAAAGCACCATTTACGATCCGTCATAACTTCCAACGGTAGTTAAAACCGCTGATCGTACGTCAAGGACCACCTGTATATATATATTTTGCTTTAATTTATATGCCGCCCTTCTCCGGAGACTCAGGGCGGCTTACAATGCATTAAGCAATAGCCTTCATACTTTTGTATATTTATACAAAGTCAGCTTATTGCCCCCACAATCTGGGTCCTCATTTTACCTACCTTTGAAAGGATGGAAGGCTGAGTCAACCTTGAGCCTGGTGAGATTTGAACTTGCAGTAATTGCAAGCAGCAGATGTTAATAACAGTGCATTAGTCCACTGTGCTACCAAGGCTCTTGTGGTTATGTGCCATTTGTAAATGGTACAAAAACATAGGATATTGCAACTGCTAGTTGTACAAAACAACTGTATGTCTTCAGGAAATTAGTTGATATTTTTATCTCATTTACAGCATTCATATTCTAGTTAACAAATTAGATATTAATATATATTAGATGGCATTTCTTTAAAAGGGAGTGATAAAAGTCAGCGATCCTTTACTTACTGAGTTAATATTGCAGTAAACATGTCCTGTTGTTTCTTTGTTTCTCTATATGACATGGTAAGGAACCTGTCTTCCCTTCGAGCTAGCATAGTGTAGCTCCTGTCATATATGCTGCCAAGATAACTGGCATGCCACAAATCCCCACCTTGTCTCTAGATAAGTCTTGATCATTAGGCACTTCCCGAGATTTCTAGCAGCTCAGGTTTAAAAATAGCTTTCTATGCCTGCCATACATGAGGTGTTGCGGTTTGGGTCTTTGTTAATAGAGCAAGCAAACCATCCTCACGCTTTGTGTCAGGTTGGTGAATGCACAAAGCCACCCCAATTTACGCTGCTACCAAGCTGTGAAATATGATAGTTTAAATGCAGTTTGTGAACAGCATCTGTGCTCAAGTAATTGAGTTGAAAAAGTAAATGCTGTAAGAGTGGGAACAAACATACTTGAGTAGCAACCACATGGTGAGGGTTTTTTCTTTTTATTGTATGTCAACCTGACAATTCCTGCACGGGAGTAGCTAATCGATTTTAGAAACAAATGGCCAAATAAGTTGTTAAAATAGCGTTATTCATATGAAGATAATTCTAAAAATAAGAACAATAACAGGTGGAGTCTGGAGGAACTCTTTAGTAGATTGTATGAGATAAAGGATAATCATGTGATTAATTTTTCTTTTGCTATGACTCAGATTATGATGTGTTAATTTTTCTGAAACTGCTTTTCTGTCAAACCCTTTAGCACAACTCTCAATTGCATTGCCTGCTGTGGGTTTCTGAGGTGCATTCTTAGAATTGGAATTGGCTATTTAAAACTTGGATAAGGACATATAGAAATCTCTTTATGATTTCAGTAGGTTTAGTTTTTAGGAAAAAAACTTTTTATACTGGTAATTATCCCATTCTTCTGTAGTTTTCTGTGCTTAATAAATGTAGCCATATGTCTTAAAAATACCATATATTATTCATTTTAATTTAGATTATTCCTATGTCTAAGAATATTTATCTTCCCTCCTCCTTCCTTCTAAAGGAAAGGTGCACCCACAACATCCCTCACCAGTGTGGCTGTTACGAAGTGAGTTTCTTTCCTTTATTGATACAATTTGCATGCAGTTTCAATTTTGTTTTGTCTTCTGCATTGCTTCAAGAAGCTTGTTGTTTGTTATTTTACCTTTTTGCCCTTTTTCTGAGTTGGCTGCCTGGACATCCAATGGTATGCATGCATGCATGAAGGCATTCCAGATTTAAAACCTCTACAGTGAGGTGATATGGAAAGTAGAGGTAGTCATCCACTTACGAATGGTCACTTAGCAACTGTTCAAAATTACGACAGCTTCCCTCCCAAAGCTACTTACAACCCGGTTTCAAAGTTTAGACTGCTACAGTACACACACACACACACACACACACACACACACACACACACACACCAGCAGTCATTTGCCCTTATGACTGACACTCTGCCTGTTCCTCCACCCCATGCTTCCCTGCTGGGTCCCTGCAGACTCTGGGCCTGCTTTGCCAGCCCATTGGGTTCCACATGTTCCTCCCCACCTAAGTCACCATATTGCTCACTTACCTTTTGAAGATCTCCAGAGCTCAGGAGGTCAGGGTAGAGAAGGACGACAGGCCACTACGTTGGTGGGCCACTTCAATAAGCAACACTTCTCTCTTCCATGAAAAGGAATTGTATTCAACAACATCTAGATATGCTTGCAAGATGAAATTGTCAAAAGTGAAATCTTATTTGATATCTATCCAAACTTATTTTATTTTCCACATTGGAAAGATTGTACCATTAATGAATGTCTTATTTGATTACCAGAATAATTGCACAAGTCCTAGAGAAGAACAAGCTGCCTGGTGCTATTTGCTCTCTGGCTTGTGGTGGAGCAGATATTGGGTAGGTACAACATTTTTAATATTATGTAGACAATTTGCAGTACTACCAAAATCATGTTATTTTTGGTTTGTTTCTAAGGGTGCATAATTCTGTAGTTCTCGATCTCGTGATCCACAGTCCATTGGATTTGTAGTCCAAGGTTGGAGATATGATTCTGTAGAACCTTCAGAAGTTGGGAAGTTCTGGACAGGCTTAGAGGTTTTCAGTTCTGTTCCCCAAACCTGAAATATGTTGAATCTGATTCAGAACTGGTCTAAAGAAGCTCTTTTCATTGGGAAAGTTTTTTTTTTAAATGACAGAAAGATGCAAGCCTGAGTCCAGTGTCACTTCTCCATTGTGGGCCTCATCCATTTATCAGAGCTTTCTAGAGTATAACTGTTGTATTTCTGAAACTTAAGGGTGCCACTTTCAATATTTGTGGTATCATAGCAGTGTTTTTAGAAAAATATCTTTCTTGTAGAAGGGATGAAGAGGGAAGAGAGAGGTAGGCTATGGCCAGAATATTAAAAGTCACACAATGACTGACGGGGGTTGTAAGTACCTGGTGCAAATCCAATTCCCTTTTTTTACAATTGGACTACATAAATTAATTCCCAATCTCCAGAATCTCAGGAGTAATTTCTCGTCTTTAGCGATCAATCACTCTCTGAATTTCCCCTTCCCAATTTACTAATTATCTCTACTCTGTTATTTGGTGGTTCTTATACTTCTTTTCTATAGTTTTGGCTTACCTTTTGCCTACTGTTTCTGACTAAGTACAATGCATTTGTTTTAATACCCCAGATAAAGTATTGATACTTTTTCATGATTATGTGCTTATGTTGATGCATGTGTAGTTTCTGGCAATGAGTTCTACTTTTTTTAGGAATGCTAACATTATTCCTTAAAAACATCCATCTCCTTTTCCTTACTCTCAGCTTCTGTATCTGAAATCTCACAAGTGTATCCACCACAGAAAAGGTGATGGCTACAGATTCCTTCTGTAGAATAATTTGTCCCCAAATATCCAGATTGCCCCTTCCCTATTAAGCAACTACTCCATTGTCCCTATTGAGCAATTGCTCAATTGTCTATAAGCCTCCTAGAGTCACTGAAAGTAAGTGGGTGGCCATATAAATTCTCTAAATAAATAAGTTGCAGAGCTGCGAAGACAGCTCTTCAGGAAAGTACTGAGGACAGTGAAGTTTAACCAACCCTACTGAGTGGAACATTTAGCAGAGGGTCCTGTTATATTGTATGACTGTTATTAATCTTGTTATTGATAGATTCTATCAATGATAGAAATTGCTCAGAGCCTTGAAAATTATTGGATAGTAGCTATAGCAAATTAATTAATCCAAATGAATTCTATCCTCAAACAATAATGCATTTCCTTACCCCCTTTGCACCATCTTTCTTCCATACTGTTGGCTGAATTTAAGAAAGGGGATTGTTATGTAGAGTACCACTTAAATCACTGTTATATAAGAAAATAACAATTTTCAATGGACATAGATTGGTCCAATTCCAGGCATAGAATTGCAGTTTAAATGTGCTGCCACTGGTAGAATGATTAGAAAAAGTAGTTGTACTGAAAAGAAAATGAATCTGAATTGACAAATTGTTTCTCCATCAATATGATTTTATAACGGATAAAATGGATTGTTTGCTCTTCTGAAACTTTGGTGGATCATTCATTTATGTGACATTGTCTTGAAGCTGAAATATTTTTTTGAAATTTCGAGACAACAGTGAAGAAATTAAGACATGCCTTTGTTGTTGAGAATTGTAAAATATAGATTGTCTTTCTATTTATAGGAATCAATATAGTACATAGAAGTATATAAGCCTTTCTATTGTGTTATTTTTAAAAATCAGTTTGGAAAATAAAATCTGGTTAGTACAGTGTGAGCATTTTAATTACAAGTTGTATGGAATTAAAGGTGGGAACCTAGAAAATTTACAGTCCAGGACACCACAAAAGAATTTTTTGAAACTGGACCTGCTGCACAGCCTTACTGAAAAGGTTTGGGGAGAATGAATAGAGTTCCATTTTTTTCTTTCCGTAGTTGTCTCCTCATCAGAGGTGGGTTTCAGCAGCTTCTGACCAGTTCTGGAGAACCGGTAGCGGAAATTTTGAATAGTTCAGAGAA
Source organism: Pituophis catenifer annectens (assembly GCF_029215685.1). Classification (NCBI taxonomy): domain Eukaryota; kingdom Metazoa; phylum Chordata; class Lepidosauria; order Squamata; family Colubridae; genus Pituophis; species Pituophis catenifer. The sequence continues at coordinate 240,325,545 of NW_027256882.1, forward strand.
CCGGTAGTAAAAATTCTGACTGGCTCTGCCTCCCAAGTCAAGTCCCAGCTGATTGGGAAGAAATGGGGATTTTGCAGTAACCTTCCCCTGGATTGGGGAGGGAATGGAGATTTTACAGTATCCTTCCCTGCCACGCCTACCAAGCCACACCCACAGAACCGGTAGTAAAAAAAAATTTAAACCCACCACTGCTCCTCATTCTATTTACCAAATGTAGGTCTTTCTTCCTATGCATAACATCCATATAGATCCATATAGAGCAGAACTCTAAAGCATTTGCCATTCTATTCATGCTGTATAAATATCAACATTTTTGAAAGAATTTTCATTTATGATGAAGGAGCAAAATGATATGGAGAGTGTAATAGAGCATTATTAGCTATTCCATTGTTATTGCAATAGATCTTAATGGTAATTAACAAGAACTGCTTTCTAGCTCTACTTTTTCTACTACCACTCTATCTGAAAATATTCCTGTATTGTCTTGTGTAGCACAGCAATGGCAAAAGATGAGCGCATTGATCTGCTCTCCTTCACTGGCAGCACCAATGTGGGCAAGCAGGTAGCTTTGACAGTCCAGGAGAGATTTGGTAAGTATAATATTACAAAACTTTTCTCAATTTATTTTAATGGCTATAGATGCATGAAAGAGAAATGACCAGCTTCAAGTTAATTTGCAGATGTATTAACAAATTGTGGCATTGGCTTATTGTTCAAAGTCATTGTTTCTATTACCATTGAATTCAACATTCTTGGAGAGATTTGAGTTTCCTTACCAAGAAAAGATAGTAAGCCCACAAGTGCCTAATGGGACATTTTTCCTGTCCCCTCAAACTCTCTCATTACTATTTCCTGCCATATATTGACCATTGGTGAAATATGGCAGCCATGTTTTCCACTGCCTCCTGTCTAGAAACTCCTGTTCCTTTTCTCAATGGAGAATAGAGGAGTTATTTTTAAAGTCACTCTCTCCAGTGGATTAGAAGAAGAGGAAAGGTAAGGTAGCTTCCAGCAAGGAGTGCTTGCCAAGATACACTTGGATACACTGTAGTGAGAAAGTATGGATTTATTGAATCTTAAACAACTCTTTCTTAATACGTGGTAGATTGTACATGCCCGAAGGCACACAGCGATAGCATATACTGCTCTTTGGCAACTCCTGTGTGTTACGTGTTACCACTGAGGCTCAAATAACAAAATAGGTTGCAAATATAGTACCCTTACTTCAAACGAAACAATAAAAACAAAAGAGTTTTCACAAAACTGGGTTAATGTAATGGGTCTGAAAGAATATTGTAAGAGTGAAAGCTACAGTTCCTCCCTATGCAGGCATTAATCTAATTATTCTGATTATTAGTAAGATAAGCAGCTTAGAGTTTATGCTACAAATAGTAGCATAAGAGCTACGTGCTTAGCAAAAGAAAATTTCTCAGAGCAGTTTGTATGAAAAATGTATGGAAGATCTGTCTGTCTGTATTTATGAAGAATGGATCCTTTCAATACTTGCCATTTGTGCCGATATTCTCCCAGTTTCTGTACCAAAGACTCTGTCAAGAAACATGTTCAAAATCTTCTTTTAAACTGTTTAAACTTTAATTTTTGCCATGGCTGAGAATTAGAGCAAAATATAAAACATTAAATCTAGATGAAATGTTAACATGCACTATTTGTTCATAAGTGGCTAGCAAAAATGAGTATTTTTTGGTTATGTAAATGAAACAATTGTATATGTTTTGTTAAACATTTTCATTTCTTGGATTCACATTTTTTTAATAAAATTATGAGATGTTGGAAGGTGGGCTAGCATAAATGCTAGTTAATGGCTAGATTAATATGATTTACTGTTTATTTTAATAGGACGATGTCTGTTGGAGCTTGGTGGAAACAACGCTATTATTGGTAATTAATATTTCCATTTAAATCGGATAGTAGTGTTTACTAATTCTTGGCTCATTGAATATGTACAGAAACTAATACTGTACATTGGCCAGATATAGGCTTTTTAATGGTCCATTTGAATAGTTGATTAAAATGCAAAAAATGTTTTGCTAATGGACTATTAATGCTTGAGTTTGCTTTTTGAATTATATGCATATTATTTTTTCCTGGCAACTCTCACGGTCTCTATTTTTTTTTTTTGCTTCATTATTTGGTTATACTTTCTTCCAGTCCACAATTCAATAATCTACTAATCTCACTGCATAAGGTGGGTAGATAATAATTCACAAAGTGCCCTTTATTTCTAGTTATCAGTTGCCCTTTTTCTCTTTTTCATCTTCACTTTGGTTTATACAGCAGAAGACAGTTAATGCCTCTAATGACTGCCCCAAACTTGCTACTTTTCCTTAGCAATCATGGAATTGCTGGCCTGCAAATCTATTCTGACTCAACAAGTTGATTTATCCAGTTTCTTGAGTTTTGAGTAAAGCCACTTCCCAAAGCTCATTGTTCTCATCTCTGCCCCCCTGAACCCCGGGATTGCCTGCTGCCCTAAGTGTGCTTTATGTTTCTTGTCTCCCCTCTCTTGCAAGGATAAAGTGGGATGAAGCTAAAACTGGCTTCATCAGATGGACTTGCTGGCATTTTGAGTGCCGTATTTTTTCTGTGTCATAGGAAAAAGTCAGAGAAGAAAGTCAGAGTACAAGTTGGCTGAATCAGTGGTGATAACAGTATCCCTTTTTTGACTGCCAGAATTCATGAATTCCCCATTGAACCATGCACTGTCTTCTGGAACAGAAGAGTGGATTAAATGGGATTGTGACTAAATGGCTTGATTGTATTGGCCCTATAGATAAGGAAAAACCCTGAATGTAGTCCCTGGATTGAATGAGTTATGGCAGCCAAGGGCTGAGATTTTCAGATACTGGTATTACTATAAGTGGAAGGTACCATACTGAACTATACTGAAAACTAATGTTCTGGTGGCAATAGGAATTATGCATGGAATTTTTAAAATTCCATTTTGCTGCTGCTGCTGCTAATTTTAAGAACTTTCTGCTTTGGAAATCCTGTTGCATTTTTCTCATCATCAAAGGGAAAAAAAGTTATTCTTTCCAACTCTGTATGGAGCTAGAAGACTTCCTTGAATCAAAACAAAGTTTGTTTGATAAAGTCTATCTCACTGACCTTTGCAGATGTTTTGTTTTGGCTATAAATGTGTCTGATATATTTAGAATAAAAATTGTTGACTGTAGTTGTTGCTTAATTCCTTGTAGTTGGTATTTATTTTGCTTATATTTTGCACTGGACCATCATGTTCTGCTTCTGTTCCTTGCAGTATTTGAAGATGCAGATCTCAACCTGGTCATCCCATCTGCCCTCTTTGCAGCTGTGGGTACGGCAGGTCAGAGGTGCACAACTGCTAGGAGACTGGTAAATAATATCTTTGTATATTTTGATATCTGGATTGATGGACTGATAGATAGATAGGTGGACAGACAGATAATATATATATAGACAGATCTCTTACTCATTCTCTTAATATTTTCTGCATAATCTTGATAGTAATTACGAATTTGTGCATACTACTGCTTCTGACCCCGGCAAATATACTGTAATATTTTCCCATGGAGATATTTTGGGTTTTTTTACTTCCCGTCCTATTTTCTGTTCAGTTTAGAACAAAATAAGACAAAGTTTGTATAACTTCAACCCCCAGTTTGAAAAGGTATAAGGAGTAATGTGGTATCTTTTACTGCTTCTTCTCAAATGTCCTTCCAATTCTATCCTGAGTTGCCAAATATCAAATTGAAAATAAAATGCTTAAGTACACTCAGGCACATAAAAGTGGAGAAAAGTTACCAGTCATAGCTTTACAAAAGTTAGAATCTAGAACAAAGGTCTTCAAACTTGGCAGCTTTAAGACTTGTGGACTTCAACTCCCAGAATTCTCCAGCCAGCATATCATAGCTCTAGAAAAATCTGGAAGATCTTCAGAAGATACCATAGTTTTCCATAGGATGTTGAAGTTGTGCTGTTATTGCCAATAATATCCATGACTTTCTGCTTAGTTTTTGCATGAAAGCATCCATGATGAAGTGGTGGAAAAACTCATGAAGGCATATGCTCAAGTCCGTATTGGAGATCCATGGGATGGTAAGAGTTTCATTTTATTAATGGAAGTAGACTGTGATAGTTCTTGGTTAAAATCTAACTACTTTTAGTGTTGTGTTCAGGCCACTTCAGAGAACTCTTTCCTTTGTTTATAATCAGGCCCTGATGTATCATGTACTAATGAATTATATACATGAATAACCATGTATACAACAAAGTTATTTCAAGCAATTCCAGATGTAGCCATGAGCTTTTTAAATAAATATAATGGATTTCTCATTATATTCTTATACGTTTTATTTGGATTTCACTTTGACATTTTTTTTTAATTGCAGCAAACACCTTATATGGTCCTCTTCATACAAAGCAAGCAGTTAAGATGTTCCTTGATGCAGTAGAAGTAGCCAAACAGCAAGGTGGTTCTGTTGTCTGTGGTGGGAAGGTGATTATTCTCATTTACACTTATAAAATAAAACTTAAAAACAGTGATGTCGAAGAATCGGTGGGTTGCTCCCGGTTCGCACTGGTTCACAAGAACCGGTAGTAAAAATTTGTAGTAGTTCAGAGAACCGGTAATAACATTGGCTGGCCACACCCCTGAACCGGTCCCCGGCCCGGTCGCCGCTCACTTACCCCGTTTCCAGTCTCCGGAGGGCCGGGGGGAAGCTGTTTTTACCCTCCCCAGGCTCCAGGGAAGCTTCCGGAGCCTGGGGAGGGCGAAAAACAGCCCTACTGGAAGTCCAAAAATGGGCCATTTCCAGCTTCTGGAGGCTTCAGGGAGGCCTGCTATGCCCAAAGCGGGGTGCGGGCGGAGGGTGCATGTGCATGGGGCAGGGCACGTGGGGGCACTGCAATATGGGTGTGGGCACGCGCGCATGTGCCCCCCTGCGCTTTCCCTGCTTTTGGCATCACTGTCATAGGGTTTCCTATTGATAATTGGTAATCTATCCTATATTGTCCTTGTCTGGATGAGTAGGGTTGTTGCTGTGGTAACATAGTGGTTAGAATGCAGTACTGCAGGCTACTTCTGCTAACTGCTGGAGCTTGGAGTTTAGCAGTTCGAGTCTCACCGGCTCAAGGTTGACTCAGCCTTCCAGCCTTCCAAGGTGGGTAAAATGAGTTCCCAGATTGTTGGGGGCAATATGCTGACTCTGTAAACTGCTTAGAGAGGGCTATAAAGCACTGTGAAGCAGTATCCAAGTCTAAGTGCTATTGCTATTGCCAGTTGTCTCTTTAAGAAGCTACTTCCAAAGAAAGGGAAATCGCCTCTCTTGATATGAGCAGTTAAATGAAGATGACTTTTCTGACTTTCTGAAGACTCAAGTTACACTTACATATTTCTGACAAACCAATATTTAGAATTGCAGTTGTATTGTTGCTTTTAGGTATGGTTTGTGTGTTGCAAACACAGCTGTTGAAGGAATTTTATGCAGTAGATATTTTCATATGTAGAGATTGATTTGGCTGAAACTTGTGGTATTTTTCACTCTCTTTTAAATTTAAGGTTATAGAGCGTCCTGGAAACTATGTTGAACCAACCATTGTGATTGAACTTCCTCATAATTCTTCAATTGTGCATACAGAGACATTTGCTCCTATTCTCTATGTGCTCAAATTTAAGGTAAGTAAATCAGCTCTTCAGTTAGATGCTAGCAAGGTTATAGCAACTTGAAATCGAAACAACTACAATAATAGCATTGGAAGTTACAGTATTGCAGTTGCATGAGTTTCTCTCCTGTGTTAGATGTACAGTAAATATCTCAAGTGCTTGGGAATTGTTGCTGGCAGCCCTGTGGGATGATCCAAAGACATTGTACAGGGTACATTGAAAGAGCAATGCTATGATAAGGCCTTCCTGATCTGGGACCAATATGAGGAGTACAATGAACACTGGAAAAATGAGTATTTCATCATAACATCCTGCTTGCTTAATAGTTTGAAGCACACTTCAGTCTTTTTGTGACTTTACTAGGCCTTGCACATACCGTATTTTTCAGAGTATAAGACGCACCTTTTTCCCCCAAAAAAGAGGGTGAAAATCTGGGTGCATCTTATACTCGAATGTAGCCCTGCCCAGCTTCGCAAATGGAGATTTCAGAGGCTGAAAGAAGCTTCAGAAAAAAAGCCTCAGAAATGAAGCTTCAGAAAAAAAGCCTCTGAAAGGCTTTTATCTAAAATATTATGGCAAGCAACAAAAGAAGAATCGGTAAAGGTTCTAACCAAAGTATGCTAACAAATCTGAAGAATGACAATAACCAACAGATCGGAAGAGGTTAATCTATATACCAATACCAAAGAAAGGAGATTGAACAGAGTACAGATATTCCTTCAGAATAAAAGCCTCTGAAAGAAACTTCAGAAAAAAAGGATCCAAACAGAGCTTCGGGGAAAAAAGTATTTTTTTCTGAAGCTCTCTTTCAGAGGCTTTCAGAGGCAGAAAAGAAAGCAAGGCACAGAGCTCACAACCAACGAACAGCTGATTGGGGTATTCCGGAAGGCCGATCCACCCGCCAATCAGCTTTTTTCTTAGTTTCCTCCCCAAAAACTAAGGTGCGTCTTATACTCTGGTGCATCTTATACTCCGAAAAATACGGTAGTTAAAAGTTTTAGAACTTCTGGTTTATCATCCTAGTTTTGTGGTTATATTTAGTGCTAAATTCATGTAGGTTTTTTATTTATTTTGCTTTCCAGACAGAGGAAGAAGTTTTTGGTTGGAACAATGGTGTGAAACAAGGCTTGTCCAGCAGCATCTTCACTAAGGATTTGGGCAGAATATTCCGATGGCTAGGGTATGAATTTTCTCTTTTCTTTAAGAGGGAAAATATGAATCTGCTTAAAATATGACATAACTTACTTATTTACTTTTTATTTCTCCTCTTTTTAGACTATTCATATACATGGTGTATCCAAAGTCAGGTTTTATAGACAGACTCCACAGAACATAGACATAACTTAATTGTATAAATAAATGTAATGTTTGAATTGTTTTTATTTTCTTCTAAACTTTCTAAACAAATAAGTAAGTAGTGCTTCCTTTATTCTCTTGTGGTGTTTCTCAACCTTCCTGAGCACTTCACTGAATTCTGAGAGTTGAAGTCCATGTATCTTAAAGTTGCCAAACTTAAGGAACACTTCTTTAACTCACGATCTTTGTACATTCCTAAGCACAATAATATTGAGGTGAAAATAAATACTAATTAATAAAGAAATTGTTCTATAGGGCCTGACTTTTGGAACACATTGTATATTTCTATTTTTTTTTTAATTTTAAAAAGCCAAAAGACAAACAAGCAAGCATAGAAATGAATACACACGTTTAAAAAGTGATAAACAGATCTGAAAGAAAATAAAACTTTGAAGGTTACATAAGAATGTATCTATGTGGTATCTGTTTATGCACACACACACACACACACACACACACACACACACACATACATACACACGTGTGACTTTAAAAATACAGAGATTTTAAACATTTGTATAGACAGAGATGCTCTGTTGTGGAAAACATTTTAATATAATCCAGAAATAGTATTCTGATTTGACAAAATTTATTTTTCACTATAGGGTTTCACAAAGTTAGATTGGATCTAGATTGTAAACCAATATAAGGATTTATTATGAAAGACTATTCAGTGATTCTCTGACTTTTTCCACTAAAAAGACCAGTTGGCTATTATTATCAAAGATAATAACATGTGTCAACTTGTTTTCCATCTCGCTGACACAGTTCAGAAATAGCAGAATGAATATGATGCAATTTTAACAAAATATAATGCCACCTATGGCTTATTATATTAATGATTTCTAATGCTTTGCTGAAATAGATTTATGTGGCCTCCTGTGCCTCAAAAGTGCAGATGAAATATTCTAAATACATATCCCTGATAATTCTCTTGAAGTTTAAGAATTTCCAGGGAATTCATATTAATTACCGTTTAGTAAGCATCTTTTTCTTTCTCCCTAGGCCCAAGGGGTCAGATTGTGGAATTGTTAATGTCAATATCCCTACCAGCGGAGCTGAAATTGGAGGTGCATTTGGTAAGTTGTATAGATATAGCTAAATCTTCATAACTTCGTTACCCTATACATAGAACAAGTGCTTGTAAATGTTTCAGGATAATTCTGTTCTCTAATTGCATTGAAGTCAGAAGTACATTGGCTTCATATGCAAAATTATCTCTGCAGAGAGTGTGTTAAGTAATGATTGAACAAAGTAATATATGTTGGTGTGTTAATGGGGATCTGCACTTGGATTTCTTTGTAGGCAATTCACACTTTTGCACTCAACTCTCTCCCTTGATAGTAGGATTGGAAACAATTACTTTTTCAAGAATTGGATACTACTTCATGGCCTCATGTGATGATGCAAGTGTCTCCCAGTTCCCCATCTCTTAAGATCTCATATACGAATGCTGACATCTCATGAGATTTAATGAACTAGTTTGGAATTTGGGCTAAATACAGTATATATTTAATCTATTGTTTAACTTGGATAGATGTCGGGTATATTGGAGAACACACACTGGAATGTTTGGGAAAATGTATTGTTTCATCTGATAAAATTATTCTAAAAGTGATCTGTGCTGAAGAATTTGCAGATTACGGATAGTTCTTTTTTAACAACCATTTGTTTAGTGACCATCCAAAAATACAAAAGGACGAGACACATGCCTGAAGTTGCAGAGGCTGTTGCAGAGTCTCCACAGTCACGTGATTGTGATTGTGCATGGCAACCCATTTCATTGGGCAACCCAATGAAAGGTTGTCAAGCACCCCGCAATTATGGGATCGCCATTTGCAATCTTCCCTTGTGGCTTCCTCAGAAAGTCAGTGGGAAAGCCAGTAGGGAAGGTTGCAAACTGCCTCCTCCTGATTCTGAAAATGTCTGGTCTGAAATCCAAACAGGATTTTGGCACCAAACATTTGCAGCATCGAGTGTTTGGAGCCAGCCCACAGAAATTGGAGAACCAGAGTTCCCCCCTCTGCCAATAATCCAAGCTTTTTTCTCCAGGGTAGTACCAGAATTGCCCCCCATCCCCCCAATGCACAGAAGGGGACTTCAACATGCTATGAAAATGTGTCGTTTTTATGAGACCTAGAAATGCAAAGTAGCACTGCTTGGTTGGTTTTAGAAATACCATTTCTATTCTCTTTCCTCTTCTAGGAGGTAATAAACACACAGGTGGTGGAAGGGAATCTGGTAGTGATTCATGGAAGCAGTATATGAGGCGATCTACCTGGTAAGATCTGAAGAGTTTATGTACGCATAAACTATTTTTCCATAATTTCATCCAGATACTTTTGTAATTTCCCAGGCCTACCTTGATGATGCTTGGTGTAAATGTTCTCCTAATCACTCTAAAGTTTGGAAGAGAAACTCATAAAAGGGCCGGGATGTAGAATCCCCTTAGAAAATGTTTAAAAAAAAAAAAGTGAAAGCAGGGAGAAAATATTAAGTGCACAAGAAATTATCTTAATACATGCATTTAATTAATTTAGATGACATTTCATTTAATTGTAAAACTGAATTAAATCAAATTTAGTTCTCATTTGGACCCTGACTATTTTGGGCTACTAAGCATGTCCCTCAAATTTTAAGGTTGACCTCCTTTTGTGTCTCTCTCCTCTAGAGGCACATTTAAGGCAATGCAGTAGTTCTAAATGTAGGATTTGCAGCAAACTATGCTTATTCAGCTAATTTTCTTGCAGAGGGGACTAGCATACTCTGCTAAGAATTTTAATAATTTGACCTTAAACATAATGGTATATATGAACTCAGAATAAATATAAACATGTATATACTAAAAACTGCATTTTAGAGGATTTTATGTTTTATATCTGATGACATGCGAGATTTTGTGAGGAAACTGCAAAGAGATTTTAAGGGGAGTCAAGCATAATATTATTTGTGAGGTGGCTGAAATGTTTCTAGGTCATCTTTAAAAGACCATGGCAAACACTTATTGAGGTGAGAGTAAGGTTGCTGCTGTGCTGACAAAATTTTGCTTGTTTATGGAGAAAGCAGCTTTAACTGGTATTTAGAATATGGAAGATGGCAATAACTGGTTTTTGGACATAAAAGAGATAGCAACATACACATGTGCTTTCTAGTAGGGTGTGCAGAACGTTCTATCCTGAAATATTCCTGTTTTGGAATATCTATGCATATTTCCTCTGATGCAGAATTTCATTCATTCATTTTCTTTAATTAGACAAATCTGAAGCCTTAGGATACAGAATGGTTCACTAATTGAAATCTGATGATCCTACAGTAACTTGTTCTATGGTAGGATACAGAATTGTTAGAACTATTCCTATATGTTCCTTCTAATTCTGTTCATCCTGCCATTTTGATATTTACTTCCATTGTTAAGTCTATTAGATACTATGTAGCAGTTCTGAATTAAAAAGAAACATTAAAATGAAAAAGAGCGAGTTTGGTGTAATGGTTAAGGTGCTGGGGTTAGAATTAGTAGAGTGTGAATTCTAGTACCGCTTTAAGCATGAAAGCCGGCTGGGTGACTTTGGGTCAGCCACTTTCTCTGAACTCAACTCACTTTAAAGGGTTGTTGTGAGGGAAACAGGAGGAAGGAGTATTAGATATGTTTGTCACCTTGAGTTATTTTTAAATGTAAAAAAATAAAATGATATGTGGTCATGAATACAGAAACTTCCTTAGCAAACCTGCATATTAATGGTTCTTTCCAGTATTATGACACTGCCTTGATGTACTTCCAATTGAATCCATGTTCTCAACTCTCAAAATGTCTTTTAACCTGATTGATTATTCTAGAAACTCTATGTTGAGCTAGATAAACATTTAGTTTTGTCTAGATGGGCTTTTTCTAAAACCTGCATATTTTAAGTTTTCTGTTTTATCTTTCAGCACAATTAATTACAGCAAAGATTTGCCTCTTGCTCAAGGAATCAAATTTAATTAAGAGGCAGGTGGAAACACTACCTTTGGTGAACCTTGCAGTAAGAAACCAAACATCTATTGATTTCAAATCCGCAGTCAACAGCTACCTGAAATATCAAGCATCAAGGGTGTTTGTAACTGCTGCACTAGTCTCAACCAGAAAATTCAAATTATGTTATGTACGCCAATCATGTTAATAATGTGCCCAGACTCTGATTACATGCAGTGGAGGGCAGATGAAGACTTTGGCAGTGAGGTAGAATTTGGATTATGAGCTACAAAATTTGGATTATGAGCTGCACAAATCCTAAAATCCTATCTTTGCCACATTGGCAGTGCAATGGCAGCCAATGTGTTTGGAAATACTTTATATAATACTAGCTTCACTGCAGAAATAAACTTTATAAAGCTCTTGTTATTATGGAGTACCTGTTTATTTATTTATGAAAAATGTTCTTTTTTGGAAAACTACAGTATCTTCTTTCAAATAAAATCTTCCCCTGTATATAAAGGTAAAGGTTCCCCTCGCACATATGTGCTAATCATTCCCGACTCTAGGGGGCATTGCTTATCTCCATTTCAAAGCCGAAGAGCCAGTGCTGTCCGAAGACGTCTTCATGATCATGTGGCCAGCATGACTAAACGCCAGAGGCGCATGGAATACTGTTACCTTCCCACCAAAGGTGGTCCCCATTTTTCTACTTGCATTTTTTACATGCTTTACATGCTAGGTGGCAGAAGCTGGGACAAGTAACGGGAGCTCACCCCGTTATGTGGCACTAGGGATTCGAACTGCTGAACTGCTGACCTTTCTGATCGACAAGCTCAGTGTCTTAGCCATTGAGCCACCGTGTATTAGAGAGGATTACTCTTAGAGTAGAATTTTCAACCTAGTGTTGCAATTCATGCCATCTGCAACTGACATGGCTGATATGATAGAAATTGTGGTCCTGTACATCTGGAGGGCACCAAGTTAGGAAGGGATAGTGTGATTTGTGGAACGAAGCCACCTTCCTTCACCTTGAAAAGGAACTGGCAGGTGGAGCAGAGCTGCGTAAACAGTCTTAAACAAACTGGCAAATTCTCCTTTAGGGCTAAATTGAAACAATCAGTGCGATAGCTTTGTTCTTATACAAAAATTCCTTGAGCTTTTTTGAAGCTTTTGACGACCCCTCAAAATGTTTCTATTATTCATTCAGATACTAGAATCAAAGTATTGCTTTCAGAGAGCTATATTGCATTATAGAAAACTTAGAAGGGTGGTTTTTAAGGCTCGTGGGAGGAACAGAGCGAGGCTCTTGAGAAGTATAGCCGCTGCTTTCAACCAAGCAAAAGCTTATTTTCTCAACCCTATTTTTAAAATTATATTTAAAAAGTTTAAATTATCACTTTTTTTAAAAAGGAAGTAGGGCTATTTACAATCATATTTCTGATTTTTCTATGTATGTGAGAGAGAAGATTGCTAAAGCACCTAATCTAGCAATCTCTAACAATCCATTTTTGATCTTGATTGTAAGATTATAAAATACATGTATTATGTTTTGTATGCTGTCCTGCAAATTAATATACCTATCCATCTCACCAAACTCGGGGCAACATACAAAGCATAATAATAAAAACCATAAAACACTCAAACATAAATGAAAGAAAAGACATTAAAAAAATAAATATCAAAAATTACAAGAGAACAGCTGTCACTTGACATATTGCAGGTTTACCATGGAATCCTCAAGGCTGATGGAAGAATTATGTTTTCAGGGTTTTCCATAAGGCAAGAATTGGGCCAACTTCACCTTGGGGTGGGGAGCAGTGGTGCATTCCTCCCGGTTCGGCCCGGTTCTGCCGAGCCGGTAGCAGTGATGATATGACGTCACCGAACCGGTTCTGCCCGCCCGCCCCCCCACGTTATTCTTACCTTTTATTTGGCCCCACCCCCAATCTGTTGCTGCCTCTTCGAGTCCCAGATGATCAGCTAGAAGGAAAAAAAACTGTTTAAACTCTTGCCTCGGGGCTTCAAAGGGCCGCCCTACAGCTGATCAGTGTTAAAAGGCAGTGTGGTGGTAGACCGGTGCCTCCAAAAACAAATGGGTAGACAGGTGCCTCCAAAAACAAATGGGTAGACAGGTGCCTCCAAAAACAAATGAGTAGACCGGTATAGCTCTGCAAGCAGTTAAAAGCCTGTTAGACCAGTACCTCTGCTAAATCCTAAAGAATTGTCACATGACCATCAAGCCATGCCCACAAAATAAACCACGCCCACAGAACCGGTAGTAAAAAAATTTAGAACCCACCCCTGGTGGGGAGGGGGAGGAATGATGTTCCAGAGATGGGGACCATAACAGAAAAAACACTGGATGCTGCATTGTTGAAAGATGGAACTCCTTAGTAGACAGGACCTATAGCATACCTTTTGCTTAACCTGATGGAACAGGTAGATGTGATCAGGAAGAGAGACATGGGCAGTTTTCAAATATGAGAAAGAAAGAAAGAGGCAGGCCCTTAGATAATCTGGTCCTGTGCCATATAGGGCTGTAAAGGTCAAACCGAGCACCTTGAATTCCACCTAGAAGCAAGTTGGCAGGAATGCAGCTCATGGAACAAAGGTGTAATGTGTGCCATCCTAGGGGTGCCCATATCTGTGTAGCTGCATTCTGCACAAGTTGAAACTCCTGGATACTTTCCAAGGGCAGTTGTATATGGGACATGTTTAGAGTAATCCATTCTGGAGATGACCAGGACATGAAGTATCTGAGTAATTAAAAGTAATTGGTATTTGGAGAGGATATGGGTTTGTTTTGATTAGAAATCTTGGAATATTAATCATATTTCCTTATAAATTTTAGTGAACAGTGTGGAAAATAGGTGAATATAAAAAACGAAGGAGGCATGACACAGTTCTTATGCACAAATCTTTTGTTTAAATGTGGAATATAAGAACTGGATAGAAATCAACTCTTCTGACTCATTAGCCTTTATTTGAATCAGTGTTTACTTGCAAGGAAGGGCTCAGAGGTGGGTTTCAGCAGGTTCTGACCAGTTCTGGAGACCCGGTAGCGGAAATTTTGAGTAGTTCAGAGAACCAGTAGTAAAAATTCTGTCTGGCCCCGCTCCCATCTATTCTCTGTCTCCCAAGTCCCAGCTGATCAGGAGGAAATGGGGATTTTGCAGTAACCTTCCCCTAGATTGGGGAGGGAATGGAGATTTTACAGTATCCTTCCCCTGCCACACCCACCAAACCACGCCACGCCACGCCACACCCACCAAGCCACGCCCACAGAACCAGTAGTAAAAAAATTTGAAACCACCACTTGAAGGGATGAAAATGAAATAAATTCTACAGCACCATCTCTGGTATTACATTGAATTGATTAGGGAAAACAGCTCTGCTTTCTTTGGGAAACATCAATCTGTTGTGATTGATGAAATCAAATTTTGTTTTAAAACAAAAAGATAAAAATGCTTTTATACTTTAAATACTCATATGCAAGACATTCAGTGCGAAGAAAATACAATCATGGCATTGCAAATTAACCCCCAGTAGAAAAATACACAGGAAATTATAACATTCTGATGGAACAGAATAATGCTAATTTACAGGCAATTTAGTAAAAAATCCCAACCAAATCATATTCAAACCAGCCACAAAGATGAAGCCCTGCCACCTAGTGGAGAAAAATCGACCATACACCCGAAGCCAAGCCAATAGACACATACTGGGACTCCCAACCAATCAGAATGAAAAGGTGGAGCCATCCCAGAATACCAGCACCAGATTTGAAATAGCAACGGCAGTTACTGCAAAAGACTGCTGACATAAGCCTGATGATGGCAGATGGGATTCTGTCGAAACGTCGCTTCTACCCTTTTAGGGATATATCCACAATTACACGGGAAGAAACCCGAAATATTAAATACACACACACACACACACACACACACACACACACACACATATATATGTCTTTGGTTATTCGGGTTTTCTCCTGCGTAAAATTGGAAGTAGCTTGGCGACGTTTCGACAAAGTCTCATTCATCATCTTCAGGCTGATGTCTTTGGCCTTGTGGTTCTAGAAGCAAAACCCGAATAACCTACATACAAAGACCTACATACAAATACCCGTGAAAACTTCAGAAAACATATATAACATATATATGTGTGTGTGTGTGTGTGTGTGTGTGTGTGTGTAGGTCTTTGGAGGTTTCTTGCAATTGCTCCTAGAAGCACGAAGCCGAAGACACCAGCCTGAAGATGACGAATGAGACTTTTGTCGAAACGTTGCCAAGAAACCTCCAATTTTACGCGGGAGAAAACCCGAATAACCAAAGACCTACATACAAACACCCACGAAAACTTCAGAAAACATATATATATATATATATATTTGTAGATTTTCACGGGTAGAGGTATGCAAGTTTTGGTGTATTCGGGTCTTTTTCCATGTAAGATTGAGAGTATCTTGGCAACATCAAAACGTCGCCAAAATACTCTCAATCTTACACGGGAAAAGACCCGAATACACCAAAACTTGCATATGTGTGTGTGTGTGTGTGTGTGTGTGTGTGTGTGTGTGTGTGTGTAAGGGGACGTGTTGGCTCAGGGGCCAAGATCAGTTTTGATCGACAAGTTCAGCAGTTCGAATCCCTACTGCTACCTAATGGAGTGAGCTCCCATTACTTGTCCCAGCTTCTACCAACCTAGCAGTTCGAAAGCACGTAAAAAACTCAAGTAGAAAAATAGGGGCCACATTTGGTGGGAAGGTAGCAGCGTTCCGTGCGCCTTTGGCATTTAGTCACACCGGCCACATGACCACAGAGACATCTTCAGACAGCGCTGGCTCTTTGCCTTTGAAACAGAGCCCTAGAGTCAGGAACAACTAGCACATATGTGCGAGGGGAACCTTTACCTTTACCATATATATATATATATGTATGTATGTATGTATGTATGTATGTATGTATGTATATATGTATATATGTATATATGTATATATGTATATATGTATATATGTATATATGTATATATGTATATATGTATGTAGGTCTTTGGTTATTTGGGTTTTCTCCCGCGTAAAATTGGGAGTAAAATTTTATATATATATAAAATATACACATATACATACATACACACACACACACACACACACACACACACACACACATACACATACACATACACATATAGTCATATTTCCTCCTGGGCTCAAATGTACATATTGTATGCAGAACTGCTAAGTTTATAACTAAGGCAGTGGTCCTAAGACCCCAATACATTGAACTAATTGGAATACTCTGTAAGGGAGAGTCATTTATCTGATTGCTGACATTTTGAATTACCACATAAGTATTTTATCCTATCTTTCCTCCTATCTTATTTTATTCTGGAACTAAATTGTGTACTGTATTTTATTTTATCGATAAGGTTGCAAGACTACTCAATAAAGTCCTCCACCTCCACCTCCTCCTTAGTTCTGAGTGCAGTTTTCCAACGAAAGCTCTTCTGCCTAGCAAGAAAGGACTTAAGAGAACATTTCTTTATGCTACATTTTAAAATAAGCATCTCTCTGTCAAGAGGATGTTGATTTGAATGTCTGGGCTGGCAATTTGCTCTCTGGCGTGGAAGCCTGGCAGACAGGCTGCCATAGCGGGTTGTTACAGCTTGCTGAGGCACAACGTTGCTATTCTCCAGATGTGTCCGATTATAGTCCCATTGCCCTTAATGATAGGAACTACCATGTTTAATGCCTGAATGTGTAGCAGTTGAGGAAGCCTGATTTTATACAATTGTCAGGTCCGGGTACTGACTCACTGCTACTGACTCAGCAATTTTTTTCAGCCGCTCCAGTGGGAACAGCACATGTGACCTTTCGCAAACATATTTGGCAGGGATTCCACATTACAGATAAGCTTTTAAGAACAGCAGTATTTATGGGAAGCTAATAAAACAAAGACAAGTTTAAAGATACCGTAAACAAGTTGATGTTCCTTAATTTCTAGCTTAATTATCAAAGGCTATTTGAGTAGATTATAAACTGCGGTAGCAGCTAGTTGATTATTGTTCCCTGAGGAACCCTGTTTGAGTAGTTGTAAAATATGTCCTAGACCTGCCACCGCATTATGTGTGGCAAAAAGCTGCTTAGAGTTTAATACAGCTGCTGCTTGCAGCTTCTGCCTTTGCATATACTTAATTACCATTGAATTTGTAACATCAGTGACTCCTGAGTGCTAAATTACACGGGCGATCAATAATTCATTTGCTCTCCTTGTATTGTTTTACTACAGAATGACCTTGTGAGAAAAGAGCAGCTGAAAATTAATGTTCTCTTCTTATAGTTGTAGCATCTTTAGGGATTGGCTTGTGGAAAAAGGCATTCTAAAATATTGTCACGCTGGAAAATGTGAGCTTGCTTGCCAAAACAGGAAAAAAAAACCCTTCTTGAAAGCTGATGGTTGTTTATTTGCTCTGTTGCTTGATAAATCCATGTACATTCTAATGCCATCATCATTGAACCAAATTAAATATGAGGCAAGGCCATGGGAATGTATGTGTAAGTGTGTGTGTGTGTGTGTGTGTATGTGTATGTGTATGTGTATGTATATTTCGAAAATGTCAAGAGGATAGTTGTCACCATACAATTATAGTCTGACCTCTTTTACATACATTGTGCATGCAATTTATATTTTTTTAAAAAGGGGAGTATGATAGTGCCCTTGTTGCAAATCTTAAAGAAAAATGTTTTTTTCCCCATTTTCAATCTCTATTTTGGCATGTTAAACCCATCAACATTATTATTGGTGGATATTGCTGGTCATAGGAAAGCAACATCTGTTGCGAAATTTGCAATCTCTGTCTGGGTTTGGATCCCTAAATTCCTCCATGTGTTGCCACCAAATCATAGTTTTTAACCCGAACAGATTAGGGAAATTCTATGTATTTAATTGGTTAAAACTGCCTACTTGGTGCACAACTCAGCACAATTGTTACATGGTTTGGAAGTAATTATATTAACAGTGTTGACATTAATTTCAATTATGTTAAATTAAATCAAGTATTGAAGTTCCTCTGCCCAATTTATGCTGACCATGTCCACTTTTCAGAGTTTAATTCCTGGTATAATTCTTCCAAGGTCAAGGACAGCCCTCATAAAGGAATCATGTATTTTTGCTGTATCGTATCACAGGTGATTACATTTTATTTTATGATTAATCATATGCTTACATGGACTAAAAATATTTTCTGCAGTGTTAGCTTTCACTTCCATCAGAAACTTTGTAGGTTTATCCCTTCACATTGACATATTTCAGTCGTATGTGTGAGTGTCTGAGCTTGCCAGCAATTCTTGTTCTCACACTTCATAATGCCTGCAAAGGGAAAGTTTTTGTGTGTGTATCTATCTATCTTGTGTACTTAGTGTGTGGAGCCACAACATTACATGGTAGGAACCAAAGACTCTTGTTTATTGTTGCAATCATTATTGTATAGAGCAAATTTTTTAGAGGGTTACACTTATGTTAAAATATTTGGTGTTACTTTGCTCAGAGTTTCCAGATATTGAAGGCCTAAAATAATTTTTATGGATTTGCAGTCATAGCTTGATTAGCAAATTTGACCTTATGATTTTGTGCTGTCTCCCATGATATCAGCCATATGTTTATTGTCTGAAATGCATCACCGCTGCCAACATAACTCTCTAAGTATATTCAGGTATGTTTTGAAATCAGCCAAGATTTATTTTAGTATGCTAACTATGCTATTACCATAACATTGGTATTTTTATCCCATGTGTCTTAATTTAGTACTTTATTGCTAGAAAAAAATATTTCTATTATATTACTAAGCTTATAGAGATAATTGTTAGACAGTCTTTATTATTACAGTCAGAAACCAAAATAACACCATAGTTGTATTAAACTTTTTTTAAAAAAAAATCCTAGCATTTTCCTCTGAGTGCAGGGTCCATTTTTTTTAAATCAACCCATTGGTTGCAAATGAATTGACCAACTGGCTTGTAGCCCAAGCCTGATGTCATTGGCTGAGAGTTTGTGGCCCAAGATCACCCAGTTGGCTTTCATGCCTAAGACAGGACTAGAATCCACAGTCCTCTGGTTTCTAGGCTGGTGACTTAACCATTAGACAAAACTGGCTGTCAATAGTTGCATTCAAATAGAATGAAAATAAGTTACACATCATTTAATGCTACTTGTACAAGAGGAAAACAATGGCTAAATAAAATTGAGGGCAAGAACAGATAGCAAATAAGTTGAGTAAAATCTTACAGCAATCAGTTCAGAAGCTACTCAGGAGTATAAGGAAATTAAAATGTCTAGTAACTGCTTGAACGGGCAGTTGTAGGGAATTTGGCTACATTTGTGCTTATTCTTGAATTTTGATCAGATAAAAGATATTGAACATAGAATTGGTTAAGCTCATCTGGAAGACCTTGAATCTGAGTCACTATTAAATGCTTTGAAATATTTCCACTAAAAAAAACAACAACAACACCTTTGACCAAAGCATTCACTACTTCAGCTGCCATTCCATTTATCTGCTTTTGCGGACAGCTGTGACTAATATTGTCTGACATCTATAAATCTCCTGCTGTCTTGTACATTTCATGGTCTTTTGGAAACTCTTACCTGTTTCTTCCATCAGAGAACTTTGAATTTGATCAAATCTCATCCCATATGTACTTACCTATACTGTAAGGTTCCCAAAGAAACTTGCCTAATATTTTAAACTTTTCATTGTTAAGATGTGGTATTCAGTTCCGTGCTTTTGATTTACTCACTCCCTTCTCCCATTGAGGGCTGCTCCTATCTGTTTTGCCTGTACCATCTCTTTTCCATTTGAGTGGAAAGATGAATGATAAACAAAGCCAACCTTGCTGGAACATCCATCTTCAGCTTTGAAGTAAGGAAAAACACATATTAAATGGGCAGTTCTTGGAACTGCCTTATAGATTTTCCAACTGGGAGAGGTGTTCCCAATGGAGAATTAATGCATTGGATAAACTTTCCTTTCTCGCTTCTCTATTCAGTACAGCAATTATTTCCATCTATATGAGAACTGATGGTGTCTCATTTTCTATTGTACAGAGAAACCAATGATGTCAGTTGGCTAGGCAATCTCATTACTGATCATCATCCAACACACTGAAGGAGCTAAACACAATTCTGAACTATTCCTAGACCCTGGTTTAATTCTTGTTGTATCAGTAGTTTATACTATAGTAGTAGAAATAAATGGGCCTTCATCTTTGTGAGAAGGGTTTTATTGTTTTTGCGGATGGTCTTTTATTTTACTTATTTTATTTGCAGTATGACTGCACAATGTTTGCACAGTTTTATTTCAGGAGATATTAAGCAAGTACAGTTCCCCAAACCCACACCCTGCCCTATGTATATAAGATTGAAGAGAATAAAAGGAATACACTATAAATATACTACCTACTGCAATAATAATTTATTAAATTTGTATGCTACCTGATTCTTATCAGGTCTGGAAAGCATAAGACCTTTCTTCTCCCAGTTAAGAGCTGAGGTGGCGCAGTGGTTAGAGTGCAGTACTGCAGCTACTTCAGCTGACTGCTAGTTCAGCAGATCAGCAGATCAAATCTCACCGGCTCAAGGTTGACTCAGCCTTCCATCCTTCCGAGGTGGGTAAAATGAGGACTCAGATTGTTGGGGGCAATATGCTAATGCTAATGCAATATGCTAATATGCAATATGCTATATGCTAACTTTGTAAACCGCTTAGAGAGGGCTGTAAAGCACTATGGAGTGGTTTAGAAGTCTAAATAATAATAATAATAATAATAATAATAATAATAATAATAATAATAATAATAATAATAATAATAAAAAATTTGTCTCTATCCATCCAATCCAGTCAAAGAGGTTGGGCATAGTATGAGTCCCATCAGCCAAGGAATGTCGGTGGGAAGGGACTAAGAGATGTGCCTTCTCTGCCGTAGTCCCTGCCTTCTGGAACATTCTCCTTAAGAGCTGAGGATAACTTCAATCATGTCGGCCTTTTGTAAGGACTTGAAAACTGTGCCTGGGTCTGGGACCCTGAGTGTCTGAAGGGTCCTGTTTCCTGATATCTGGGATAACAATTTTTCTTGACTGCCAATATATTGATCTTTGTATTATATTGTAATTATTTTTTAATTGTTTTATGATTGCTTACTGTCTGGAATCATTTGTTTGAGATGGGAGGCTATAAAACTAAGTAAATTCCTCCCACTACATAATTCTGTTGGACTTTGAAATGCCATAAGAATCTTTGACATTCTTTGCAACAGGCTAATATGGTTTTAATTTTTAAAGTGATAGGCAGGAACTATTAAGATTTCCCTTGTATAAATCAGACTCATTCAAACTGTTTTCCTTTAGTTATGAACAACACCCTGAGGGATCATTCTGTCATTTTACTGAAAATAGGGAACGGAAACAAAGGGAAACAAATGTACCAAGTTAAGCTTCTTTTTTCCCTATGTGTATTTTGTTGCCTTTAGGTGTCACTGTTGGTCAGGCAGAGACTGATGAAAACAATCTAACAAAGAGTGAGCTGTTCCCAGTTCTCTCTTCGTCTCATGAGGTCAGAGTAGATCAGCCTTTTGCATTCATTGAGGCAGATGTGTGAAATGCAAACTTCCACTCTTACCAGCTTTTTTATGTTGTCACACAGCTGGGGTCTCTGCTTTTTATCTCTCTCTCTCTCTCTCTCTCTCTCTCTCTCTCTCTCTCTCTCTCTCTCTCTCTAAATATACAAGTATATGTGCGTGTATAGGTATATGTATATGTATACATATATGTGTATGTGTATATCTATATATATTCATATAGATGGATAGATAGATAGATAGACAGACAGACAGACAGACATATACCTCAGGGTTGATTAATATTAATTCCACACATATAGCCTGTTGCAAGTATATTGGAAATCACATTTTAATTTAACAGCAGTTGATCAACTATATTCTGCTGTGATCTCCGTGTCATATTATTCATTGGATCTATATATTGACTTCTTCTTTACTCACCTTATGCAAATTATATACATGACTATTGCTATTTGATTTCCATATGTCACTGCTGATTAAGGTTGTGATTAAAAGCATTTCCTTTTTCCCTCTAAAGTTAGTCAGACCTGTAACGGAATTAATGTGCTTTTTAAAAAATAGCTTGAGTAGGATCAAATATATATTTGAGAACTTACATGTTCATAGAAAATATTGAAGAAAACTCCAATCCTAAATTTGATTGAAATTGAAATTACTTTTATGTGTGTTTTACAATTCAGAAGGGAACCTCCCCAAAGGTTATTTTTTAAATGAGTTTTTAATGATTTCCCTAATTAGACATTTCTCTTAATGTTTGTCATCTTTGCCTCCTAAATATACATTTGTGCATTTTTTCTGATACACTTAATTGTGTAGAAATACATATTTTTATCTCTGGATCAATGACAGTATTCAGAAAAATGGGGATTCCCATGTTAAAGTGTTTTCTTACACACATGACCTTTCAGATCTGCTGAGTTCATATTAGTGATGGGTTGCTCCCGGTTTGCACCGGTTCTATAGAACCGGTAGTAAAACCGGCGGGAGGCTCCACCCACTGACCCCAACATCATCAAAATGCTTCTGCACATGCGCAGAAGAGTGCATGCGTGAGTGAGCGAAGCGAACTGCGAACCGGTAATAAAGGTAGGTAGAACGCACCCCTGGTTCATATATGAAGGTTTCTTCTTTTTCCATAGAAAGAAAGCCTAAGGAGTAAATCAGGAAGCTGTTCTGTTTCAGGAAGGAGCTACTATTGAAATCTGCATGCCTGTTTAAAAATATGATCGTATACAATCTCTCTCTCCCTCCCTCCCTCCCTCTTCCAAAGAGTTTTCCAAATCCTGTTAAGTGAATTTTGCCCCATTTTATGTCCTTTCTTGCCAGAGTTGTTAAGTGAATCACTGCAATTGTTAAGCTAGTAACACCGTAGTTAAGTGAATCTGGCTTCCCTTATTGACTTTGCTTGTTGGAAGCCAGCTGGGAAGGTTACAAATGGTCATAACATGATACAACTAGTTGCCAACACCCAAATTTTGATCAGATAACTATGGGGATGCTGCAATATCATAAGTATGAAAACTGGTCATAAGCCACTTTTTTCAGTGCCATTCCAACTTCAGTCACTAAATAAATGATGGTAAGTCGAAGACTACTTGTACTTAAAAAAATACATTGAGCATTTTAGAATATTTAGGAACAATTTTGAACTCTCTTGCAAAATGGTGTGTGTGTGTGTGTGTGTGTGTGTGTGTGTGTGTGTGTATGTGTGTGTAGGGGAGTATCCCATTCAGAAAATGGTTGCCTTGAAGAACTAATTGCAAAGTACAAATTTATTAAATGTAACCACTCTTTTCTACAGCCTCTCTCCCACAAATGCACTTCTTATCATCCATACTTCTCTTTTGTTCTTCCAAACAATGTTGTATGTGGCACGTGTCCACCATTTAAATTCTTTAAAGGAGACAAAAGGAAATCTGGGTATGATAATGCTAGCAGCTGGAACTTTGTTTTGTACCTTGCTAGCTTCTCTGTTTTTGAATTAAAATACTTTTTATTAAATGTAAAATGTCAAATGAGAATCTTGGCTGACACTGGGGATCCTCATGATAAAGGTTATATTTGTCATTTTTAGCTTCATAGCTACAGTAAGTATTCCCAGCTATTCAAGTGTAAAATTACAGGTCAGGATGTAATTGATCACAAGTCTAGCCACTAAACTATGGTCAAAGTATGTGCCTAACCAAGAGGAATGGTGGCACAGTTGTTAGAATGCAATATTGCAGGCTAATTCTGCCAACTGCCAGCAGTTCGATCCTGACCGGCTCAAGGTTGACTCAGCCTTTCATTCTTCCAAGGCTAGTAAAATGAGGATCTACAGTATTGGGGGCAATATGCTGACTTTATAAACTGCTTAGAGCAATATGAAGTGGTATATAAGTCTAAGCCCTATTGCTATTGTTAACATGATGAGTGGTTTGATTGAAAGTTATTCAGAAACCAAGACACAGTGGTTAATACCTCACTACTGCTAATGTTGCACCTAAAGGCAGGCTTTTTGAACCTTGCCTTATTTACCTTCCTTTATTTCTGATTCATTGTAAAGTTTCCTTCATTTTTGAATAACTATAAAGCTTCATCACTTCAACCTTTTGTCACCTGCTCTCCTGCCCCACCATTTTTCTCTTTTAAATTTTGCTGGATTTGGACCATGACAATAAATCTTTGGATTGATCAAGGATATATATAAAGGAATAATATTGGAACAAAGTATTCAATGACCATCAAATATAAATGCACATTAATAATTTTTCCTTTTGTTCATGTGGAAAAATTAATACTCATTGCTGTCAAAAATCTCAAAACTCAAAAATACTCTTTTGTGCATGCATACATCAACATTACACATGTGAACAAAGGAGTTGGGTTTTATCCTGCAACAATTGCCATTCTTAATCCTTTAAAAAACAATTTATTTGGTGATGCTACTTTTCATTTCTTTTGCCTGGACAAAAAAGTAGTATGTGAAATTTATATTAAATGTGGTTAAGCTTTTAATAATGATGTCCATTTGGCACACATTTCCCAGAATTCCAAGATACAACATGCATGTCATGCAGGGGTGAAATGCTCCTGGTTCGGACCGGATTGGGCAATCCGTTAGTGATCGTGGTGTGTGGTGTGGCAATTCCATAGCTATGGCAGAGCAAAGCTCCGACCACCCACCCTGGTGTCATTACTTCCTAGTTTTAACCAGGAAGTAATGTGTTTTTTACCTTCTGCGCATGCACAGGTTTTGCGCATGTGCAGAATATCTGCGCGCGCATGTGAAGTGAGCGAAGCGAGCATGTGCGTGTGGCACGTGCACTTCCAAACCGGTAAGGAAGGTAAGTATATTTCACCCCTGATGTCATGTCAAGGCTGGTTGGGAATTGTAGCCCCATCAAACTTAGTTAAAAGTCTTAGTTTTATGATCTGCCTCAATGCTAGTGTAATATCAAAGGCATATACAGTGTTTTTGATTCAGTATCTTGATTTAAAGTCACAATAATGTTTCACACCCTTTTCCAATCTTTTCATTTCTGTAAAAATTGTTTTCTATATGAGACTTGCCCAACTAAAGTTTGCTTTATTTGTTCCTTTGGCAGCAGCTGTTCAAAAATTATTGCCTTCCCGTTTCCTGCAATGCATTGGCAAAATGCCTTCTTGATAGAAAGTTAGCCTATTACATTTTATTGTTTAAGAGAATGAAAACTGGTAGTTGCCTTCATATTTTGATCTTGACCTCTGTTTGAGTTACCTGGGTAGTCAGAGTTCAAGAGACCTGCTACAGAGAGCTGATTGCGTTCAGTGCTGAAACAAATATTTTTGAAAGAGTGCTTTGTTTTTGTTTTTTATTTTTCTGTGTTATTTTAAAAAGATAACTAACAGTGTAAATAAAGGAGAGCAATTCAGCAAGCCAAGTAAACAACAGCAACAAATGTTTTTAAAGGATTGTTCAAAATTTTAAAAGAGGAACAGCCTTTTAGTACAATTTTAAAAATGCCTATGGATAAAATAAGGATCAGGGCAATATCTTTGGGGAAGCGTAACTAGAACTTGTGTAATGTGAAACAACGTCAGCCAATGGGGAGTACAACTAACTAGTAACAAAAAGTATTGTAATATACTAAATGACAAATCACGCCATGAGAAATAATATAAAATATAAAAAAGGTAAAAAATAGAAAGATGCAAACGTTCAGAAAACAATATAGATAGAAAAGGAAAAAAAATAAGACTTGTGATCTTTTTTTAGTGCAGTTACAAATAAACTCCAATAACTGCTGTCCTCTTCCTTTAATATTACCTATATAATTCCTTTCTTCCTATAGTCAACCTTTTTTATTCAGCAAATCTAGAAATCACTGAGTTATTTTTATCCAATTTCAACAAAAAGTCTATAAAGGTTTTCCAGTTTTTTTAATTAAACCTTGTTTTCTCCCTTGTCACCCCTATAGAATGGTATACTTTTCTCATTAGGTTTTTAAAGAGAATGTTAAGAAGCATATATGAGAATATTTTTATTCAGATTTACACCTCATGGGGAGGGGAAGTTTAATCTACTTATGATCCTGATGAAAGTAACTTTCTCTCCATTGTTTTTACTTGTAATGTGAAAAATCAAACATTTGTGAGCTGGAACTTCCTGTCTGGCCTAATAGTGGCAAATGGATGAAGGCTATTTTCAACAAGATTATGGCAGAGAAAGGAACAGCTAAATTGTATCCCAGGGAAAATTGGGAATATCTATAATTCAAAGAAAACTACCATATTTTTCGGAGTATAAGACACTCCGGACTATAAGATGCATCTACCTTTTTTGGTGAGGAAAACAAGAAAAAGAAATCTGCGTCTGCCTCACAGCAATTTTGCTTCGTTGCAGCAAACAGCAAATAGCCTGCTTTACTTTCATTTTCGTTTTCACCATAGCTTGATTAGCTGAAGGAAAAAAAATCTGCTCCCAACAATTTACCTCCTTGCAGCAAGCAGCAGAGGCCTACACAAAACAGCTGAGAGCAAAACAGCTGAGAGTCGGGAGGCAGATCCAATCAACTTGTGCTAATTAGGCTGTGCTGAAACTGAAATGAGCTGTTTCTTCTTGCTGCTTTCTGCAATGAGGTAAACTGCTGGGAGGCAGAGGCCAAAGGGTGGGGGCCAGTGGGTGGGTGGGGCTACATTCGGTCTATAAGACGCATCTAAATTTTCACCCCCTTTTAGGGGGGAAAAGATGCATCTTATACTCGAAAAATATGGTATCTGTTTGGTACCAGCTACAGTATGTAGATTTAATACAAAAATGGGATATCTATAGCCAAATTGTCTTTTTCAGCAAAGGGATGCTGGAAATTTTATTTCAATAACAGTGGGAGAGCCACAGGTTCCCCACCTTAGCTTCATATTTCTATAAAGAGTATGTGTTTGGTATGTGTACCAAAAGTTGGTAGGATATAGGCTATGCTGTATTGATATTTACGGTAGTCTTTATGTTAGAGCAGGGCTCTCCAAACTTGGCAACTTTAAGACTTGTGGACTTCAACTCCTAGAATTCACCAACCAGCATACATGAAATCGCTCATTTTAAAGTTGCTGCATGGAACAAAGTATGAATAAAATTGATGGCCTTCTCTCTAGAACACGGGTGTCAAACTCGCGGCATCACATTGCCATCATGTGACATTTTGTGATGTTTTTTCCCTTCGCGGAGCTGGGGTGGGCATGGTTTGTGTGTGATGCATCCGGCCCATGGGCTGCTAGTTTGACACTTCTGCTCTAGAACTAATGTTAACTGACATATATAGGGATAAAACACCTATAATTAGTATTATATGAACTAAAGAACAAAATATAATATAGGAAGCACTATAGGGTTGTGGTAGAGATGTTTTGCAGAGATGTAAAATTATGGGCAGATAAAGCAACTTGTGGTGATGTAAATGAGATATAGATATGTTTTCTTTTATACCTCAGGCTAATAAATTTTGTTATCTTATTTCTTATTCCCTTTATGCACATTTTACACAATGTTGCTAGCCCCAAAAGAGATGTTTGCTTTAAGTAGTGAAGAATTGCTCCCTGGCTACCTTGCTCCATTATCAAAACTTTCTATAAAGTGAATGAATAATTTTTGATTTTTGATTTTCTTCTGTGAAAAAATTAGAGGGGATTGCCTTCCTGAAAGTTACATTGAGCCTTCATTGTTTGTTTACAATCTTCTGAATACAATGTACAATAATTTGGGGCACTGAATCAGTGGTGAAATCTAAAATTTGTTACTACTGGTTCTGTGGGCGTGGCTGGGGGGTAATGTGAATGGGTGGGTGTGGCCAATTTCTCACTTAACAACATAAATTTTGGGCTCAATTGTGGTTGTAGGTCGGGGATTACCTATGCTTGAAATCCATAAAAAGTCAGTGGTATTTTTCTTTCTCTGGAGTGTAGAGAAGCTCATGTATAATAATCCTGATCAATCCTTATATTGGCCACTGTCCATGCTTCTATAGTTATTTTAAAAAATTGTCACAAGTACTTTGGTCCTCAGTAATCCTGAAAATCTTTGCTATCACAAACTAACAAGGCTGTTTGGAGATTATATTTCTTGTCTCCGGGCAAAGGCCAAAGTAAACATATCTGTATCTAATTTTCCTGATAAGACTCTGAAATAGCAAAGGGATAACAATTTGCCATGCAGAGGGTGAGGGAGTCCAGACACCATAAAGTAACTAAAGGATCAGTATTCCTTTGATGCTTTGACTGCATCTTTGCAGGGAATTTGAATACTGCAATCAAATACTCATTTGAATACTGCATCTTTGCAGCATTCTTCTATATTTGCATTTATATGAATTCCACATAAACACTCTACAGAACAATTTCATATTATGAGGTCTTATGATTATTATTTTTTTGAATTAACAATCTGCTACTCGCATTTGGATTCAGAATGTTGTAACCCAAAACGTTGTTTGTAACCAATAATAACCAGTCAATTTGGCTGCTTCCTTGAATATACAATAGACAAAAAATAGGTTATAATTTAATAAATGTCAAAATGAAACTGAGCAACTCTAAGTGCTTGAACTAAAAGTATACTTGAGGTTAAATACTGACATAGTTTACATGGGTGTAACAAAAATTCTGGTATATTAACCTCAACAGACATAGTATTGGAATCTGGGTTTCAGAATCATATGAATTTGTGATAATTAAGGTTGATCTAACAGCTTGTGACCAGTGAGAACTCTGAATAGGAGATGAGGCAGTGGTTGGTAGGTAATCAAGAACCAATATTGTGGTGATAAGCATGGATAGTAAAGCGGTATTTTCACCAAAGAGAATTTTAAGAAGAATAATCAATAGCTAATGTTGGCTGGGAACCTCAAGACTTATTATAGTACAAATCACCTGGTAAATCTTAGGATAGAGAAGGCTTATAGGAGGGTGTGTCTGCTTTGGTTAAAGCTCTGAAATTCTTTAATATGTAACGCCTATATGTTAAATGTATAACGATAGTGACAGTGTACACATTTTGCAAATACAGTTTTACCTAATCTGTTTGCTTCCATTTCAGTTTTGCTTAATTGGAATCCTGCCATGTAGGACAAAGGGTATGATTTATTCTCAGAGCCTTGACTTCTTTATGAATATGTAATAGGCATACTGGAAATCTACAAAGAATTCAAGGGTTGGTCAGTCAACTTGTATCAGCTTAATAAAGCCTGATCAAATGAAAGAGATATTGTATTGCTAAAATGGGAAAAGCTGTTCATCACTCTTTACTCTACTTCTACTAAGTTTCTATGATTCAACTCGTTTTTAAAAATCTTAGTATGCCTGTCAAGTAAAGTTAAATTCTGACACAAGTACTCAAATTAAGTAAACTCAGCTCTGTTCTGTCCAGCTTAATTCCACTTTGGCCAGCAATAGGGAACAAAATGAACAATGTCTGAAGCTACTAGAAATTGTTTAGCAGTCATGCTTCTAAGATTTTACCAAGCATGACAAGATAAAATCAAAGCTACTTTGACAGTTAGACATTTTTCTAAGTAATGAAGAATATTAAAGCTCTAAGCATATTTTTTACAGTGATAAGGACAGCCATGGCAATTGTCCATGGTCCCTCACATGGAAAAGACCCTATTCAAAGTTTGATGTATTTTATATTGCTATTAAATGGAGTGATATTTTTCATTCTAGGTGGTGCATAGATGGCTAGCCACTGGACCATTGACTTTGAAGATGATGACATGGACATACAGGTTGGAGTGCAGAGAAATAAAAGTAGTCCTTGTTTAGGGATCTAATTTGCCTTTGGTTGCTAAGCAAACCAGGTAATTAAAAAAATCACTGAGTGCTGCTGCTTCATTCAGATAAAATTTTTTCATACAGTGTCCTGTTCCTCCTTTTTATCCCCTTGCAGGACATAGAGATTGCTTAAAGAAGCTGCATCTTCCTCAGCTGTTTTCTCTGGAGTAGAGTGGGCAAAGCTGTCTAGCCCCATTATATTTTTTTTCCTTTTCTCTCCTTATTTTTCTATTTAAAAAAAAAACTAACAATGAAAGTTGTGAATAAAGATATACAAATATAGATAGATGAAGACCTATATTTCCCTCTTCTAAAAAGTATATCAAGAGTACTCCAGTTCTATTATTATTTAGTCTTGTTACAATTCTTTTATTTAAAAAAAGATATAATTTCAAAATTATATCTATTAATAAACAGATAATTATTCAAGTTGTGCAAATATTGTCAATATGACATTAATAAGGGTTCCAAGCAGGTTATTTTTATTTTTACAATATCAAAAAGGTATGAATTTTTGAGTTTAATGTCAAAAGCTCCACTATATTATTATTTATAAATGTTTAAACTAATAATAAAACACCCCTAAAAATAATAAAGGTATTTAATTTCTGACTTCCCCCTTCCTTTACAAAGTTAATCCTCACAATCACAAACAAGTATCTTAATAAATTATGATATGCCTTTTTGATAGATTCTGGAATTATACCTAATAAAAAAAATAGAGGTTCCGCTTTAAATTTCATCCCCAAAATTCTTTGGGTTACTATGTATATTTTCCCAGTATTTTGGGAGGGGGGGGTGGGCATGTCCACCAGATATGTTTCTTTTCTGTGGCATTTCCCACATTTATTACCTTATGATTTATGTGCTTTGGCAATTATTGATGTATACGATCTGTAAAATATTTTACAGCAGTCGTCTTTCAAATCACAGCTTGGCATGCATTTTATAAGCTTGTTTCATAGTTCCCACTGCTGTATTGAAATGGTCCCTTTGAATCCCACTACACAGAACTGACCTCTGAGCGAGGCGCATGTAAACAAAAATGAATTCACTGTAGATTCAGAAATAGTTTATTTTAAATATATAAATTACATTTCATAGAAATGGCACAATTAACATCTCTGCTATATAAACAGAATGTTCATTATTTACAGATATAGAATATTTTAAATAGCATTAATATGATCTAACTCATTTGAGTCAAATCAACTGTAAGATACGTCTCTTATACAAATAGTCGTCGACTTGCAACAGTTACAACAGTACTGAAAAAAGTGACTTCTGTTTTTCACACAACTGTTGCAAGATCCCCGTGGTTATGTAATCAAAATTTGGATGCCTGGTAACTGATTCATATTTATGACAGTTGTATTGTCCTGGGGATATGTAATCACCTTTTGTGACCTTCTGTTGAGCAAGGTCAATGGGGAAGCCAGATTCACTTAACAACGGTGTTACTAACTTAACAGTTGCAATGGTTTGCTTAACTGGCAAGAAAGGTTGTTAAATGGGGCCAAACTCACTTAACAAATGTCTTGCTTAGCAACATAAATCTTGAGCTCAATTGTGGTCATAAATCGAGGACCATGTATATAGCAGAAGTTAAGGATATTCTAATGGAAAAATCATGGCTTTATATTAAAATGCTACGGACTAATATTGTACTTCATCACTTGTTTTGAGATGCTGAACTCATGAATTAGCCATCTTTCCATATGAATGAATGAAATGAAAATTCTAATACAAACAAGATAGATTACAATACCCAAATACAGTAAGATATACAGTATATCAAAAATAAAAGGAAGAACAAAGTAAAAAGCTCCAAAACCTTGGCTTTTAACTTAAAGTATGTCAAAGTTACAAGCTTATCAATTGGTTTGGTTGGAATAATATAGATTCCTATAATGAAGTCTACATTAGTATCTGAACTTTAGTTTTATAGATGACTATGCTGTTTTATTTAAAAACATTATATCAATTGCATAATTGGATAAGAATGCATGATTTCAAGCACCTAAATTGACCCATTTATTGGGCTAAATATTGCAGACATATTTAAACTCCATTAGGGCTATAACTTATAAATGGGGCTATAACTTATAAATAGGGCTATAAATGACTGCATTAATGACCCACTAAGACCAATGTAATTTTAAAATAATGTCTAACTAAGGTCTAAAGATAGGCAGTTTGGTATAGTTGTTAAGGCACTGGGCTAAAAGCCAGGAGACCATGAGTTCTAGTCCCACCTTAGGTACAAAGCCAGCTGGAAGACCATGGGACAATCTCTCCTAGGAAGTGGGCAAAGCCAAACCACTTCAGAAACTTTGCCAAGAAAACTGCAGGGACAGTCCAGGCAGTTGACAGAAGTCAACAATCACTGAAACACACACACACACACACACACACACACACACACACACACACACACTGATTAATTTCACCTCACTCAACGTGTTACTAACTTGGTTTGAGCCAACTCTATGGAATTAAGATTGTTAAACTTTGATTGTAAAAGTCCTCTGATGTGCTTTATTTGTACCTGGACATGACAGAAAACTTTACCAATGAGGGCTTTGGTGGGAAGAGGTGTACATGCATGCGTGCATACATGATTCTGTGTAAAACAGGAACATATACTTAATTGCAGCTGAGCATGCAGCACAGATTCTATTTGGCAACTCTGGAGGAACATGCCAGAAAGAACTTGATCAAATCAGAATGCTAATTTATTCGCAAAATTAAGTTTATAGAGTCCAAGTTAATGCCACTCTGGATATGTTCAGAGTTTCCTTGTCTGGGTAGGGGGAAAAAAGAAAGAAACTAGAATGTTTCAAATATAAGCATATACAGGCTATAAAGTTTTCCAGACATAGTTGCACAGCAAATTGTATATCCTCATATTGGTTCCCTAAAATACAGTAGAACAGAATGGATTTATGGTAAGTTTAAGCAATATAATAGCAATAGCAATAGCACTTATTGAATAGAATAGAATAACAGAGTTGGAAGGGACCTTGGAGGTCCTCTAATCTAACCCCTTGCCCAGGCAGGAAACCCTACACCACATCAGACAAAAGGTTATCAACATCTTCTTAAAAACTTCCAGTGTTGGAGCATTCACTACTTCTGGATGCAAGTTGTTCCACTGATTAATTGTTCTAACTGTCAGGAAATTTCTTCTTAGTTCTCAGTTGCTTCTCTCCTTGATTAGTTTCCACCCATTGCTTCTTGTCCTATCCTCAGGTGCTTTGGAGAATAGTTTGAATCCCTCTTCTTTATGGCAGCCCCTGAGATATTGGAACACTGCTATCATGTCTCCCCTAGTCCTTCTTTTCCTTAAACTAGACATATCTAGTTCCTGCAACCATTCTTCATATGTTTTAGCCTCCAGTCCCCTAATCATCTTTGTTGCTCTTCTCTGCACTCTTTCTAGAGTCTCGACATCTTTTTTACATCGTGGCAACCAAAACTGAATGTAGTATTCTAAGTGTGGCCTTACCAAGTGGTAAAGTGGTATTAACACTTCATGTGATCTTGATTCTATCCCTCTGTTTATGCAGCCCAGAACTGTGTTGGCTTTTCTGGCACTGCTGCACAATGCTGGCTCATATTTAATGGTTGTCCACTAGGACTCAAAGATTCATTTCACAGTTACTACTATTGAGCCACATATACTTTACCTGTGCATTTTGTTTTTCTTGCATAAATGTAGAACTTAGACCTATATACCGCTTCACAGTACAGCTCTCCCTAAGCGGTTTACAGTGTCAGCATATTGCCCCCAACAATCTGGGTCCTCATTTTACCGACCTCACAAGGATAGAAGGTTGAGTCAAACTTGAGCCAGTCAGGATCATAATAATAAGGCCTGAGATGGATCCTCTCAGTTATTCATCATATACAGTGTAGACAAAGAAATGGATTGTCCTCTGAGAAAACAGGTGCTATTGCACAAGAGTTGTGAATTTGAACTGAACTCAAGTACACATAACTTGATTGGCTAAGCTTGATATTATCTTCAGAGTTGCTTTTCTAGAGAAAAAGTGAGGTGCGAATGAAGTAATCGAAAGGCAACAGGCAGTTCACTTATTGTCTTCAAGTAGCTTCTGTAAATTGCTTTGTATCTTGGAGAAAAAAAAATACAGAACACATTATATAGATAAAACTAGCTGCTACATAAACAAGAGATGAATTGTTCAATAGGCATCATACCTAAAGTGGAATACTTTCTTTCATTCTGGCTCAATCTGGGTAAATTTATAACATCAAGGATTACATTTTTAAAACTATTATGTCTAGCCTATTAATTCTACAGCAGTGATTTAGACCAACAGCCCTTACTCCTTCCTGTCTTGTCTTAGTACAATGTGTGTTTAGAGCAGGGGTCCCCAACCACTGGTCCATGAACTGGCACCGGTCCACATGCCAGAAACTGGGCCATACAAACAAGTGAAGCTCCATTCGCGGGATGCAAGCAGCACATGAAACCATGCCCCCTCTGATCCGCGGAAAAATGTCTCTCCATGGAACCAGTCCCTGGTGCCCAAAAGGTTAGGGGCCGCTGGTCTAAAGAACAAGGTGACTTATTGCAACAATTGGAGAAAAGTGGCTTTCATCATTACAAAAAATGCTATGAATTGAATGATT
The DNA here is from genome assembly GCF_029215685.1 of Pituophis catenifer annectens. NCBI lineage: Eukaryota > Metazoa > Chordata > Lepidosauria > Squamata > Colubridae > Pituophis > Pituophis catenifer. Next base: position 240,360,087 of record NW_027256882.1, read on the forward strand.
GGCTTTTCAGGTTGCCCTGTAGGTACTCATATAAGTCTATAGCATAGGAAGAGATATACAAGTAAGACTATATATGAGCTGACCTGAAAAGTATATTAAATGAAGAGGCCTAAATGCTTTAAGTGGATATTTTCAAGTCTGTGAAGAAGAATTACTGTTTCTAGGATCAGAATGTTATTGGTGTTCAGCAGTGATGGCACAACCTTTGGGATTGGCATGTCAAAAAAATCAGAAAATATCTAATTTGATTCTGTTGAAATGTCATCCCCCAAAAAACAAAAGAGAAAAAACAAGGAGGGCATATGCCATTCTTACATGGCTTCATAGCCTCCGAAAACTGAATGAGAACAGGGTTGCTTTCAAGAACAGTTGTTGTTGGATGTTGGGGAATGCTGGAGTGGAGTGTCACCTTTGACCAACATGACATTAGTTCACCATCACTGGTATACAATATGGGAACAGACAAAATTTCAAAGAATTATATTTTGGGGGGTAGATTTTTGCCTAATTGAGACAATGGGGTGGGGGGGAAGAACGTTCTAGGAAATTTTCTTAAATTTTATAGAATTTATCTTAGAAAGTTTTATTAGCATTCTTCATTATGTGGCTTTTTAGGCAAGCTACTCCTATCAAAATATCTTCGACACAGCTATGAAAGTTTTCAACCCTCTGACCTCTTTTGTTCTTATCCAGTTAAGAGACATTTAAGCGTCTTTTCACCCCAATAAATCTCAGTTTCATCTTTATGTTCATGAAGTCTCCCCACTGTTTTTGCTTTCTGTAGTTTAGCGATTCTTTCCAGTTACCTTTTCCAGTTTAATAAGATTAGCTGTTAGCTCTGCATACAGACCGTCAACATTAAATTTTTGGTGATATCCCAAACCACCTTGTATTGGATGTCTGAAATAGAGAATGTGGGTTGAGAAAGTGAGACAGCGTATAATTACAGATGGAATAAATTAAAAATCTAACTAAATAACATAACTGGAACATAGCAGAAAAGACAAGTTTATTCCTTTACATTAAGTATAGCAACTTCATGATACAAGACTCATATCAGCAATGTATGTTCATGTCATTTGGTAAAATAAAGATTATTTTCTCTAAAAAAATAAATAAAATACAGCTCATGCGCTCAGTTAATAAACAGCATTTGTAGAACAAGTGCTTTAAACAACTAGGTATGATTTTTCATTCAACAAATTAGCATAAAAAATAAGCATATTGCTTATGCTATTTGAAATGGCCAAAAATTTACTGCAGGTATCATGCCATTTTTCAATGCCAAAAGGGTCAGTTACATCCTTATTGAATTAATATGTCTATTGTTAAACCCATAACTCAGGTGTTATGTGATGCAGGTATTATTGACTATCTATGAGACTATCCGGTCCAAATTTGTTGCATCTTCAACTGTATCTTTGGTGTGGTCTTTCATACAGAAGTTGCTTTACTGAAGCTGATATAGGCCATAGATTAATGTCTTAGTTTTATGTCTGAAGTTGACTTTCTTTTCACAGGATCTCACTGCCTTGATACTCACTGACACTTTTATATTACCTTGGAAATGTAAAAATGTTCAAAGGACTGGTTATAAGTAAGCAAAGATTGTGCCACCAAAGAACAGTAGGTATTACAAATTGAACAGAGTTTGGTATCAGCCTTACAAAAATTGTTGATGGCAATCTTGACTCTAGTTCTAAGCTAACAAAATACTTTGAGCAGCAAACTCTCTCTTAATATCATAGAATGTTTACATTTACCAACTTAATACTCTTTCTTTACAAGCAGAGGAAGGCAGACTCACAAACATCTTCTATGACAACAGAACCTGCCCTTCTGGCTGAGATGCTGCTGAAATTCTAGCATATGCCCTATTTTATTGTAACTTTTAGAAACATAATTGTAAGAACGTATTATGTCTGGATACCCTGTAAATTCTATGCTTGTTATTTTTTGGATAAGCAAGCCCTAAACATCCAAGTCCACTGCCAAGTTTTTCTATTCTACTTATTACTCTAGGCACCAATTTAAAGAATAGAGTATTAGCGTGGATATTCAAGTTCTTATTAATAGTGGTTTTGTAGTAAATTATGGATCCTATAAAACAACTGTTCCATTGTATTTTGGTCTGTGATTACAATAAAGGTTTAAGGTTATCTTTTTTAGGAATACATTGGGGCTGTTGAGAGTGTAGCTTGAAAATAATTGCTTGAATGTGTCATTTATAAGAATGTCAATATTCATTTATAAGCACATTGAAGCTGTTGCATGGAAATGGCAGCCTGAAAAAATGGAAATTTAACACACATTTACTTTGATTATTATGAGTTGTGGATCTTTTTCTTTTTGCATAGGGTTTGTTAGCATTACCCTAAAGCACTAAAACCAGTGGTGGTATTCAGCCAGTTCTATCTGGTTTAGGCGAATCGGTAACTGCAGCTGCGGGAGGTTCCATCCACCTGCCTGGACATCATCACGTCCTGTTTTTGACATTCTGCACATGCGCAGAAGGTCCTGTGCACGTGCAGAGGTGTCATGCGTGCATGAAGCGAGCACGTGCACACTCACATTTGCGAACCGGTAGCGAAGGTAAGTGAATACCACCCCTGACTAAAACACTGTGTAAAGCATCACACAGTATAAGCATTTGTACAGCTGGGGTACAAGTAGATTCTTTACAGTGGCTAAGACGCTGAGCTTGTTGATCGAAAGGTCGGCAGTTCAGCGGTTCAAATCCCTAGTGTCGCGTAACTGGGTAGGGTCCCAGCTTCTGCCAACCTAGCAGTTCGAAAGCACGCAAAAAATGCAAGTAGAAAAATAGGGACCACCTTTGGTGGGAAGGTAACGGTGTTCTGTGCGCCTTTGGCATTTAGTCATGCCGGCCACATGACCACGGAGACGTCTTGGGACAGCGCTGGCTCTTTGGCTTTGAAACAGAGATAGCACTGCCCCCTAAAGTCGGGAACGACTAGCATATATGTGCGAGGGAAACCTTTACCTTTACTTTACACATATAAAATCTAACTCTGGTGCTATAATTTCAGTAGCAGATATTTTTGCAGAAATTCACTAAAGATTGTCTGTCTTCATGCTAGAAAAGTATCCACCTGCTAATTTTTTACAATACAGTAATCCAATTGCAACGTGGTCGGGCATGAGTCTGAAGGGCCTCCAATTTTAGAAAAGGGAGCAACTGACACATTAGATGTACATGTGCAAATTGCCTTACGGCCATCAGCTATGACCTGCTGTTTGCACAAAAGGACACCGAAGACTCCTCAAAGTCTTGAATGTGGAAGCACAACCCCACTGAGAGTCAACAATGGCATGACTATTAAAACCACTAATGGATGAGTTAAAATAGTTCATGTAAAGACAAAAAAGTCTATCTACAGTGCTGTGTTATATTATAATAGGCAAGATATAATCTGCCAGGCTAGGACATCATCATTTACCAAGGGTCCCACATTGTGTAAGGTCTGTGGGATGAGGGCTAGGGCTTTTCAGTGGTGGACCCTACTCCTTGAAAGACGTTACCCCAGAAATGAGGATGGTCCCATCCTTTTTCACATATTAAACTGTATCATTTCAGTTGGCATGAAGCTTCTAGTTCAAGGGTGTCAAACTCGTATCGTCATGGTGTTGTCATGTGACATATCGTGACTTTCCCCCCTTTCCCCCCTTCGCTAAACTGAACATGGGCATGGCCAGCGGGTGACACATCTGGCCCACGGGCTGCGAGTTTTACAGCCCTGCTCTAGTTAGTTCTGATGCCTCATTTGCATTTAATTTTAATTATGGCTCTAACTGTTGTCTACTGATTGTGAAGCAAACATAACAATCATGAAGTGAACATCAGAAAGTGAACCCATGGTTTATAATGGATGGGGTTTTTTGCCCCAAAATTGGAAGTAAACACTGGTTTCTGTCAAAAAATGTCATAAATTGGGACCAATTTGTCATAAATTAGGATGTTGCAAACGGTCATAAATGTAGGCTGATTGCAAGCACTCAAAATGTGATTGTGTGTGATCATGGGTTGTTGGAACTTCAAATCTGGGTCATAAGTACCTTTTGGGGGGGTCTCTTATAACTTGGAAAGGTCACTAAGCAATTGGTCGTAAGTCACAAACTACTAAATGAAATATGTATATGGAAAAAGACTTATTTAAAAAATGCTGGATAAACACAAAGTCAATTTCTTATTTATTTATTTATTTATTTATTTATTATTTATTTATTTATTTATTTATTTATTTATTTATTTATTTATTTATTTATTTATTTATTTATTTATTGGTTCGATTTATATGCCACCCTTTTCCAGAGACTCAGGGCGGCTTACAATGCATTAAGCAATAGCCGTCATACTTTTGTATATACCTGCTTAGTAGGGCTTTTGCCCTATAATACGTCAGCTTATTGCCCCCACAAACCGGGTCCTCATTTTACCTATCTCGAAAGGATGGAAGGTTGAGTCAACCTTGAGCCTGGTGAGATTTGAACTTGTAGTAATTGCAGGCAGCTGGTGTTACTTAATAATGCTTTAGTCTGCTACGCCACCAAGACTCTTATATAAAGCTCTTACATAAAAGAAGTGTGTATGGTGTAAAAATAGAGTGTATGGTATAAAAACGGACCGGGCAGCATACTTTAGTAGTTTTGCAATTAACAACAAAAATAATAAATGTGCAGAAATAGCAAAAGCAGGAAACTAGCTAGACAGGATATGGACCCCATGTGATATAGCTCAAGTCTTGAATTTGTTAATAATTACGTTTTGATCCTTGGCAGCTGTGTGTTTTTATATTATGTATTTTTAAAAATCTATTTTAGGGTTAGGGTTATAAATATAAATTTATAGAGTTTTAAATGTAAACAAACAAACAAACAAACAAATGTTTAAAAAGGGCAAGCCTGATTAAAGAAGAATAAATCCAAAAAACACCAGAAAAAGTCAGAATGACAGCAACAATGTCGATATGGTTGATCAGTTAGATGTTACATGCTTGGACTTTCAGACTTTTGATAAAGACTCTCCCCAAGGATTTCTCAGAAAACTTACTACTCGGATGACTTATCTCTAGAATCATAAGCAGTCTATTTCTCAAGTTTTCATGTCCTGCTTGTATTTGGCCATTGTGAGAAGTGATATTGGACTAGTCAGATTCTCACCTAGACCATGTCATCTTTCTTGTTTTTATTTGGGGGAAAAAAAAGTGTGGGTAGAATTTCTATAATATGATCACTGACTCCCTGCACCTGAGAAGAATGGTGAAGAATAATCAATAGAAAAGAATACAAAGGACACTGCATTTCAACAAAGAGTATCCTTACTCATTCATATGTGGATCCACAGTAGAAGCCATGGATACAAGTTGCTCTTCCAAATGATGAACTTTATATCGCATATAGAATGTGGAACAAATGAGGATAAAAACACTGCATGAGAGTTGTAGAAGAAAAAAAAAGAACATAAACAGGTGACTGCCCAGGTAAGATAAACTCATTTGTAGTATAGAAAACCTATTACAATATCAAAGCTCCTGTTACACTAAATTAGTAACATTAACCATGCTTTGTCAAATCCTGTGCCGATGTGCTTTAATTTTAGCTTAACTCATCCGTGTAAACAGTTATTCAGAAGGAGGTTGGAGATACTGCTCCTTAAGAGAGCCTGAATAGGGAAAAAGAAAGGTCCTTGTGAGACCAACAAGGAAAGCAAATGTTACTGGGTTGGGCTCTTGTCTGCTCCAGCAGTGAATAGCCTTGCCCTATTCAACAGGTTTCCTCAGAAATTTGCTCTGCTTTATCAATCCCCTTATCTGCTATTTGGATTGCATTGTTGCTACCTGCTCTACTTTGCCCGTAAACCTTGAAAATATCCATCAATCTTCTTTTCTGTTACCTCCAGGAGTCTAGCAAAACGCTTTTGGAAACGACACAAGCTTGTTATCCATATAACACAACTCAGAGTAATTTAGACAGATCACATTTTTCTCCTTCCATTTTCCCCAGTGGAAATGTTTACAGTGGCGCATATTCAGATCTTTATTTGTGTGTGGCAAGTATGAAAAAGAAATTCAGAAACCATTTATTTAGCCGCTGCACGTCCAGCTTTCAAAATATATTCCAGGGAAGATGCTCTCAGCCTTATGTTTAGCTTTGTAATTTGAGGAAATGGTTCTACATACTTACAGAATTGCATAAACAATGAGTATGTGAGTCACTGACAAAAATAATTGAAAATTCATTCTGTCGAAAGATCCGAGGATTCCTGAAGAAACTATGAGATAAAAAGAAAAATTAACCTAGTCTTTGAAAAGGCTATGACTAAACACATACAATACTGGCAGACTAGAAATGCAAAATAACAAGGAGCTTCAAATTGACTGTTCTTTTTCTTCTCACCTATGAAATATATTAAATAAGTATGTTAATGTAAGTTGTAGTTTAGTGTTGCTTAATTAAGGTGAACTAGCTTTGTCTAGTTAACATGAACATGGTAAATCGGGACACTTTTATATCTCAAAAAGCCTTGATTAAAATTTATAGCTTAAGTATATGATTACTGTATCAGCAGATTAGGTTCTCTCACCATATGGGAGTTGCATTCGAAGATGTAAACTGATCTGAATGGAAATATGTTCAGAATAACAAGGCAAAGAAAGGAATTCCAAAAATACTCAAAGCTACAATCTGTGGTTAAGAAATTGATCTGCAAGCATATGCAGACTCCCTGCTATAAATTAAAGGAAATTGGGAGACTACATGGGAAGTCACAGTCCTTTTATGTTGTTCTCACAGCTATAAATTAGGCCTCCTTCCCCCAATGTCTCTCATTCTTGCCTTTCTCCTACTTTTTCCATATAAATCCACATACCTTATCGTTTCATTTCAATCTAGAGAACTGTACTTCAAAACTGATTTAAATAACAACCTGACATAAAACCCCCACCAATAATAAATAAATATTAGGTTGGAAAATAAGATCAGCATGCTAAGATCAAATGCAAGCAGGATAGAACAGATGAAAGAAAGAAAAGAAAAGAAAATGAAGAATAAGACTGCCAAAGTATACCTAATCAAGAAATGTCACCTAGAAACAAGGAAGAGCAAGGAAGGACTGGAAACCATAAAGCAGTAAATAACAGCTACTGCCAAGAAAATAAGCAGATATGAAATTTGAATTGCAGCCTATAGGCAGAATCTCCAATTTCAGTCAAATCAGAAAGGTTTCTACTTATCCATCAATGAAGAGGCTGCAATGAACCAATCAACATCTGACAATGAGGAAACTATACAATTCTGGGCACAGTTATGGGTCAACCCAAAGAAATACAACCAGATTTACTTACTGTTTCCTGAAACATTCCTGATTTGATCATCACGCCTACATTTAGACTGTACATCTTTATAGATATCTTTCGTGTCTGTCTTGGAACTTTTGAAATGGGACTGCTTATCAGTCTCATGGTAATCTGTTGGAGAAGAAGAAACGTATACTAGAAGCAAATGTAGGGCATTTGAATAGTTTTGAGACCAATAAATGCCAACAAAGTACTTTGATAGATCTAAACAATGTTTGCACTACCCATTCTTTGTTGAAGTGTTCCAAATGTCTAGAGCACGGATGTCAAACTCACGGCGTCACATTGCCATTTGTGATGTATTTTCACGGAGTTGGGGTGGGCGTGGTTTGCACATGACGCATTCAACCTGCAGACCGCCAGTTTGACACCCCTGGTCTAGACTAAAAGATTGTGTTTTAAGATAGTCGAGAAACAATTTTTTAATAGCAAACCTTGAAAGTGTTCCAATTCTGGGCTTTGAGAACCGGTGCTGCTGGATTCTTCCATCTCCTGTCTACGTCTCTGTATGATGCCATCCAGTTCAGAGAAATCATGATTGAAATCCTGGAAAGGGTCAATGTATCAGAAATGCAAATTAAATATCAATTTGTTATTTTCCTTTGTACCCACAAAGTTGAAAACAATGACAATAAAAATGTTCTCAGTATAGACCTACTTCCACATATTCGATAAAACATAGTGAGGCTTGCTGATAGTTACATACAGTATATATAATAGGGATACAACAACTTTAGGCTTCAGGACACCATCCGTCCAAACCCCGCTAAAAATACCAACTTGTAATGTTTAATGTTATAAATAAAATGGACATTCGTTTAATTAATATACATTAAATGTAATACATTTAATTACTTGAATTTTAATTACATTTGCTTAGTTCCCACCCCCCATCCCATCTGCTGTTGTGTGTCCTCCAGCCTATCATTCAAAGTTGAAGGTGGTTTTCAGCCTGAAAAATATTCTACAATTGCAGCCAAAGTATATCTTAGCTTAATGGGTAGAACAGTAAGACTGTAGATGGCAGACTAAGCTTCCAGGTGCATAAATGTCACCAATTGATTTTCATCAAGCCATGCCATTTCAAATAATTTAGTTTGCAGATAATATCATTTCTTTTACATCTTTGAAATTGATGGAAAGGAATATTAGACCTTGAAGAGCTGTGCAGATGTTACTTAATCTTATTGTTTCTGTGATGAAATGTAATAGGCTGGATTCCCAGGTGGCAGAGGGTGCATTCCAGAGGAATAAGAGACAACTCAGTCCAGATATTTGGTTTGAGAGAAAGTAGGTGAAAGTAGTCTCTCTCAAATAGTTCTCTGAATGTCTGGTAGATGCTGATAGGAGAGTGCTTAGTCTGACAAGATTCTGTCTGTAGGTATGCAAACAATAAAGAACTCAGCGTGGAAGAATTATCAGGTGTCATTTTTTAATTTGGGGGCCTAACTATAAATTTATATGTGTGAATGTATGTATGCATACAGATGATATGGGGTAAAATTCATGCCTCTGGTAAAGTAGACTTTAGTTCTAGTATGTGTTAGAAGGATCTTTGCAGAATTATGTCACGTACATGAATTGTTCCCTTTTCTGTATGAGGAAGTATTGTACATTATAAGTAGAATCACCTTGGTGAGATGGGCGGCATAGAAATCTAATCAATAAAAAAGAAAAATAATTTATGCTTTCATCACTTCATGGCTGAATATTGTAATATGCCAAGGCTCAACACTTGGCTATCTTTGAAACCACCACCTTCTCAGGTTGAATGTGCCCATGCAATAATAGGCGGGAGAGAAATTTTATTATGGGTCCCTTCAAAGAGTTTTGAAGATATGGATATTCAGGAAATGTTTGGGGACAATGAAAATTAACCTACAAATAAGACATCGACTAGATATCTGTTGACATATTTTGATAGCAATTAAATTGCTATTGCTGATCATAAACCACTCAGAGTCATCAGAAACCATAAAAATTCTAGTACATAAATAAAATTAATAAAATATTTTTTTTTATTTTATAAAAAAGCTATTTCTAATGTAGTTCTCCACTATAAATGTTTTTCTCTTCAAAAATAAACTTACCAGAGGTAATGTTGTAGGACGATCAGCTCTGAAACTACTTTCTAGGGGAGAAGGATTAGGACTGTTGCCAACACTCGCATCCTGAAATGTGCAATTTTAAAAATTACACAGTTGGAGTAGGATTAACTAAGTAATACTAGGAATAGTCACAGGTATACAGGTAGAACTTGCTTAACCACTGCCCTGCTTAGCAACTATTCAGGGTTATGGCATGGTACTGAAAAAGTAATCATCTTTCCTATTACCTACTCCTATTGGTATCTTATGACTATGTAACTTTGTTGCTTGCATGTATACTGAGAGTTTATGCAAATTCCTTGTGTGTCCAATCACACTTGGCCAATAAAGAATGTTCTGTTCTGTTCTGTTCTGTTCTGTTCTGTTCTGTTCTGTTCTGTTCTGTTCTGTTCTGTTCTGTTCCGTTCCGTTCCGTTCCACTCCACCCCACCCCACCCTACCCCACCCCACCCCACTGACTTGTCCTCACATGTATGACTTACAAATCTGAAGAAAGTTTTACTTACCTCTAGATGACTGCAAACCAATTTTAGCAGTTTATAAACAGTGTCTCTGGACAGAAAAGAGACGAACATGTACTGTAAAGAAAATCACCAACAAATATCATTTAAAACCAGGGAATGGTAGAGCTTGCCTTTCCTATTATTCTCCTAAAGAATATCACATTAATTAAGGATCTGAGGCATCTATATACCACGTGCAATCCCATGTACTCAGCTGACTTTTAATCATCTGCCTTTCATAATTGAAATTTATGAGAGGCTCTCTGGATTGTTACTTTATGCCAAGACTTTCATCAAGTTAGCACATTTCTGCCTGAGCAAGATCAGCTTCAACATGATATATTAAGAATGCTTTATCTTTATTTATTATGTAATCACATTCAGCGCCACTTCCTATATTTGGAAATGATATTCGGAAAGAGCGCAGAACATAAGAGAATAACTGTAAAAGAAGAATATATGATTTCTAGTTCATATAGCCCTCAATTTTTATTCCCAATTATACTCCCAGAAACGGGTACAGAAATACAAACAACCAGCATAACAAAATTATGAGGTAAATAAAATGTAAACGTACCCTATCCGAGACTGTAGTAATAATTAGAGCATTTGGCACTAACAGGGCAGTTTTAGTCTTCTTTATTAGTGTTACAGATAACACTGGTATAGTAATCTAAAATGAAAGCATAATAATTGTTACAAGATGAAGATGTCAACTTAACCAGCAAAATGATGGTTATGCAGCAGAACCCATGCAAATAAGTGAATAGTGGTTTTTATAATGTAATTTTTGCTGTGCGGATACCTAGATACTTTCAGATAAAGCCAGGCAGCTATCTTTTTAGATTTAAGCTAATTTGAGTGCCAATTTGATGCCTATGTTACATTATGACAAAAATAATAAAACATGTAAAGTAGATGGATGTTATCTTAAAATTATTATGTTTCCATCTGTGATGAATGTAAGAGGCCTGCAAACTACTTTTGATATGCATTGTGTGTTTTGATATTTATCATTTAAAAATATACAAAAAAATGTTTTTAACACACACAGCTCCACTACATTATGTTCTGACCTCTATTTCACCCAAAAATACAGTTACAACAATGCTAATTATTAGGAAATGGAGGCGGATTGATTAAAAATGTCATAAAAAGGAATGGTTGGCAAAATTCTTTATAATTAAGCAGTTTTCTAATACTGCAAAATATTCAGCTAAATCTCATTTTGATTATATCCAGCTGGGAAGCACTCCATGTATTTGTTTTCTTTCTGACAATGTTAGAACCAAATAAATAGTTCCAAAACTTGCTGTGAAGGAAAGGATTTTTAAAAATGCAATTAGCTGAGCACTTCTCTGAGAATAAAATCATACTGGAGAAACCGTGATTTGCTTACAAGTAATGATACAAATTGCATCTTCACATAATGTTAAGGCAGAATCTAACTATAGTTTGTTATAAAGCAAGAAACACACATTATAGTTGGAAGTTCAGGCTGAACATCTTAAATTGCATCCTGTTCCAGGGTTAGTGAAATTCGATTTATGAATGAAGTTTTAAAGCCTGCTGCTTTCTTACGGTTTTGCCTCTACAAAGTAGGAATTTACCATTGAAATTATTGGTCAAATAGCCAATAGAAACAATTTCATGGTAATCCTTTGAATAGCTCATGTGCTATAAAGGTGTCTTATTTTCTACTTGTATAGTGCATATGACAGATAGCAGTGGTCCCCAACCTTTTCAGCTCAGCAGACCAGCGGAGGTAGCGGCTGGGAAAGAGAGGGGATGGTTTTGCACACGTGTGCACACTGCTTTCATTAATGCAGCTTTGTGTGCGCATGTGTGCACGCTTGTCCACCACTTCCACAGGCCTGGTTTCCAATGTGGCCTGGCACCGGGCCTCAGCCTGGGGTTGGAGACCCCTGCCACATAGCATTAGCATTTGCAACTATCATTTGTGTGCATATTAAATAAAAATTAGGCATGCATAATGGACCTTTAGCACACGATTAAGCTATATTTATTTACGAATAAAGGCAAATATATGTGTCCCAGGATAATGATGCGAGTTCGAATATGGGTTGGTCACCGAAACCAGAGATTAACTCTTCCAAGCTTTCGGACTCATGCTAGAACCCATCTTCAGAGAATTTCTCTCTACTGGAATGCATGCTTTGGGCTGTTCTGCAAGTCATGCTTATGTGATGCCTTCTTATTGGCTGAAAGGTGTGTTGATTGCTGGCGATTGGCTGGCGATTGGCTGTCATTTTTTTGTGCTGCTAAGCACTCGGCTCCTAAGTATTTGATAAACTGGTGGTAATTCAGCCCTCCTATTAACTGACAAGGGGCTAGTTTCCCAGGCTTCAATCAATTCCCTGGCTATCTTTGTACCAGCATGGCCAATATTTAGGTTTTATTTATTTAAATATATTATATTTATTATATTTATTTATATTCGTTTACCTTGATATCCTTGCCAAAGACTTTGGAATGGAAGCAAATCCAGTTTTCTGATACATATAGCTTCCCTTGGTACATAATTTCTTTCTGTAAGGCACAGGTAAAATCTACAAAGATCACATGAGTAATGTTATCTAACTGGGAATATGTACAACCTGGTCAGGCAATGTATCTAACACACACTATATACCTAAGACAATTTTCTTAAAACAAATATTGCAAATTCAAAGGTATTTCTGAGAGGGGAAAACCCTCTGCAAAGATTAAAAAGTTTTGAAAAACTTTCTAATATTTTGAATATTCTGAATATTCTGAAAAATATTCTAGTTGTCTCAGAATCTACATTTTGGATATGAATATTGAGTAGAAAGAGCTATTCAATACTAAATACCAGTAGTCTCATTTAGCAACTACAATTGGGACCAGCAATTTGGACGTTAAGCAAAGCTGTCATTGTGAAACCATGACTGTTTATGCTCTTACTATAATTTTCTTTTGCTTTACAGAGCTGTAAAAGTCATAGATGTGAGGATTTGTCACAATTTTTTTTTCATCACTGTTGTAACAGTGTTGCTAAATGAGGCAGTCACTAAATGAGGAGTACCTGTACTGGGATTTTACATGAGAAAGCAACTCACAATTAGAATGTGCTATGAACCAGAACTGTATTGTGTGTGTATATGTGTCAACAAAAGGAAGCCACTATACCGGGCATAAGCAAAACTCTCCATAACCCTAATATCAAAATGCTGCAAACATTACTGGTTGCTGCCTTCTTATTTAGATAAAGTTCTCTTATACTGTGTCCTGTGCATGATCCATCTTTGTTTTCCCTTTTTGCCATCTGGCAGAATTTGTTTAAACAAGCTATTCTTTATTGAGTTGCTTTTCTCTACAGAAGAGCATGTCCCTAAAAATGCTAAGGTAAGTTAATAAACTCAGATCTGTGACCTTAATTATTGTATTAGAAACCTCCTGCAGATTGGCAACTTCTGCCTGAAACTGACCAGACCTTAATCAGTTTCACACTGAAGGCTTTTTGTTTTCAGTTTCCAGATTGGAAAATGAATTTTTATTATTGTTTATTACTGTTGCATTTGTGAATGGTTGCTATCCAAAGCAATTACCAAACAAGGATTACCTGTAGAAAACATGACTGACAAAAATGCAACATAACAGATAAAAATGGTATTCTGCTTACTTTGTCTCAAGGGTTCATCAATTGGGACATCCAGAAACAGCTTGTGAAAATGAGCATTTGCCTTAAACTAAAGCAAAACAAATAAACAAACCAGATTTTGGTTACTGCTATTTTATTTTAACAGTCCTCACCCTTGATTGCCTAGTTTATTATTAAATCCTGGGAATAGTTTTTTCATCAGCAGATGGAAAGGACTGAAACTGTACTATATTGAGTACACATACTTCTCAAAAACAGAATGAAGAAATCCGTAGGAACATGAGACACATAAAAAAAAAAAAAAGTGAAGGGCTTAGGTGTATTTGCAGTTGCCGTCTTGACTTTTTTGACTTTCTGCCTCCACCAATCAGGATCAAAATCTGATACTCTGGAAAGGTCAGTTTGTTCCTGTTCCAGGCTGAAAACAGAGTTTATACACTCAAAAGAAATTCTCCTCTGTATGTACTAGGTAGAATTATTTTGATCACAATTATTTTCCAGGGTTGGCACAGTGTTTATACATAAAACTTAAAACACACAACAAACTGTGCCTAAGGGCATAAGATGTCTTAGTCTTTCTTATCTGCTAAGAGTACAATAAGGCATACTGCTGTAGTTCCTCAAGTGGTTCATTATTCCAACAGGATCAGAATCAATAAAATTATAATTATTTGATGATTCTGGGCTTACCGTATTTTTTTGAGTATAAGACGTACCCCCCCAAAAGAGGGTGAAAATTTGGATGCATCTTATACACCAAATGTAGCCACGCCCCCCCACCTCCCCCCACTCTTTGGCCTCTGCCTCTCAGCAATTTATCTCCTTGCAGCAAACAGCCTATTTCAGCTTCAGCACAGCCTGATTAGCACAAGCAGTTGATTGTCGGTTGGATCGGCCTCCTGACCCTCAGCTGTTTCAAGCTGCAGGGATTGCCATTGCATATTGCGTGTGGGCCTCCACTGTTTGCTGCAAGGAGGCAAATTGCTGTGAGGCAGAGGCAGATTTTTTTTCTCCTTGTTTTCCTCCCCAAAAAAGGTAGGTGTGTCTTATAGTCCGGAGCATTTTATACTCCGAAAAATATGGTAGTTATATGTGGATACAGTCAACATCAGATGAATTTATTTCAATTTTGGTTAGCATATTGGTAAACCAGTCATTGCGTTTTATCAGCCATGGTAAATCGCTTGCCATATTGAGTAAACCTAGTCAATTGAAGCTTATTCAATGAAGATAAATCCAGATATATCAAAATTAGGCATAATTTTGTTTTGTTTTGATAAATCATGAACAGAGCTTTTACTGTATGCATACTGACATTTTAAGAGTAGTGTAGGATTATTTGATATATGTTTGCATTCATTCCTTCAAGAGCTACGTATAGGTTGCTCCAAACCTCAGGCCCCATAGTTTTATGACATAAGCAGCTCTTTACATTGCAGGTAATACTTGGGGAAAGGTAAATGCTGAATACATTTGTGCCCAACCGTCTTCCTTTCTTGAATTCCTATCACCACCCTCTGACTTTTGCAAGCCATAGTTTAACCTAACAAACCACCCTTGCTTAGGATCACTTATTTAAACAAACAAAAAATGATGGAGTATGAGCTGTAATGGCTGGGTGGCTTCACACAATATGCTAATTCAAAAACATATTTTACTTTAACGATGGGACAGCAGCAGATCTCTTGGCCTGTTCTTGGTTGTAAGCACGTACAACCTGCCTATGGTTGTCTCTTAAACAATTCAGCCGTGTTGACCCAACTTATTCAGACTGCATTATAAGCCACTGTTTGTATTGTGCTCAATGTCCATGTCACAGGTAATTTAGACAGCACTTTAATTATGCAAAGCCATGTAGCACTAATGGCTACCAAAGCTCAAATGTTGATACTAATGCAGCTGTTAATAAGAAATAGAGCCCTGTTTCATCCTAACTTTAATAAGGAGTAAGAGTATGAAAACAGCCTCCATCCTTTGTCACCATTCTTCCAATAGCATCAACGCATAGAGCCAAATATATTGGGATATATTATAATTGCCAATATCGGGTGGCATGGAAAATCTGAACAAGATCCATGTTGGTCTCTATTAAACCAGTGCAAATCCTTGAAATAGCTCTTGTGGAATGCATAGGAACAGGATGAAGAGCCCAGTTGTTCTTCTCTTCCCTTATATAGCACAACCTTTTCCCACATCCAGCCTCTCTGCTCAATACCACCCCATCAAAAGCCAAGTGAGCAGCAGCAGCTGCTGCTGTCTTTCTTTCACCATGGGACAGCTGTCTTGATTTAGCATCACACTGTGTACTATTGCCTGGAATCAAGACAAGTTGGAGAATGCGGGACACAAAGGGAGAATGAGAGAAGAGGAAGGAAGGGTGGGTAAATTTGCATTTAAAAACTGGTCCATGTGAACCAGAGCAAGCAGGTTAGACTTAGCACCCCTGCATAAAACTATTGGTTTAATTGTTGAACTTTAGTTTAATATGTGAACCAATTCAGAGGATAAAGTGCATCTAAGGATCAACTCTTACAGATTCCAAATGTGATCCCTTGTTTATAAATCAGAATTACGGGGTAGATGGGAAAAAGTGGTATTTCAACACTGACGTGCTATCCCAGCCTGATGTTCTGTGCAGTACTTTTGTTGTTCTGCCACAACCAGGGTCTTCAACATTTCAGATATTAAACAGATGAGTATTTCTCAGTACCTGGTTTGAGGTATGCTTCTTCTTTTCAGCCTTTGAGTCATTCTTGCCATCTAACATCAAGAAGTTATTATCCACAATTGTCTTCGACCTAAAGGAAATCCCATTATAGTGCTGTTACATTATTCTCATTTTATAAAGATAGGTTTTTCACATTAACAAGTTTAGCCAAGTTGAATGAATTTCTCAGTAAAGCATGCCCTTAAAGATACTTATGAAACAATGTGAATTTCTTGCTTCTGATTGTGAAGAGAATGACTTTCATGGCTTTGCTACTTCAACGCTCTATAGCCTTCTCTGGCTATATAGGATCAGAAGCCTCTTTCAGCTCTTGCAAATACTGGAGAAAAGGAGGTAAACAAGAAGTAGGCTGCAAGGTGATGTAGTCTGCTTTATTGAGGAAAAATGTGTTGCCTTTTACCTCTAATGAAGAAAACTGCAATAGCTCTGTTGGTTAAGTCTTTCATCAAAACTTCTATTCTTAATTTATGACTGTTCATTTAACAGTAATCCAATGTTATGATGGCCTTGGAAAAAGTGACTTATGACCTGTACTTACATGTCCAACGTGTACCACCTTCTCAGTCAAATGGGGGCTTGGCAATCAGCTCATATTTATGACAGGTT
Organism: Pituophis catenifer annectens; assembly: GCF_029215685.1. Classification (NCBI taxonomy): domain Eukaryota; kingdom Metazoa; phylum Chordata; class Lepidosauria; order Squamata; family Colubridae; genus Pituophis; species Pituophis catenifer. The sequence continues at coordinate 240,377,048 of NW_027256882.1, forward strand.
GCAGTGTCACATGGTCACAATTTGTAACATTTTTGGGGGGCCAATTTCTCACAAAAAAACCCACCAAAAAAAAGGGGAAGCTGGATTCATGTAACTATCGCATGATTCTCTTAATGACTGTGGAGATTCGCTTAATGGCCACTGTAAAAATTATTATAAAATTGGGTCCAATTCAACTTACAACCATAACAACTTATGATGGAAATTCTGGTCCCAAATGTGGTTGTAATTGAGGACTATCTAAACCTTAAACTGGATGCTTAGTATTAACAGATCTATCTACTTAGTCATGTATCTCGCACATTATAAAGAATCTATATAATAGTATAATGATCCCTATATTAGCATTTCCCTACCTGAACTTCAGTTCCTTGCATTCCCCTCCAGTTTGGCCATTACTGACAATTCTGGGAGCTAAATATCACATTTCTGGAGGTTAAGAAAATTTGAGTGGTCAAATTTGTCACAATAAAGTACTATGCATTATAGACCAATGCAATTCAACTTGTAAATAGAAGTCATGACACAATTTCCTTTTTGAAGAGTTCTGCATCATCTTCTGGCTACTGGAAGAGCCACAAAAAGGTTGTCAAAGGGACTTTGCAGCAGCAGAAGTGAAGCAACTCCATCTCTTTGCTCTCACAAGTGAGGAGATCCCACTGCTTTGAACGGCTCTGCTTTGAATGAATCTTCAACACAGCAAAGCACTTCTTTGAAACTTTGCACAAACCTAATACTGTAAGTATCTTGAGTAGACTGAACATTTTGACACAGCCAAGAATGTGACCGAAGAGTCCACTCTTCTCACGGGCAACATTCTTCTCATTTCATTTGACTAAATCCTTTCCTGACCTCTAATTAATGAAAATACTCCCTTCTTTTCAAGTTTTTACAATGGCAAAAACTTCAATTCTGCCCCAAAGCACAGTTGGGTACTTCTGTCAAACAGAGAAGAAAAAAATACACACCCCTCTCAAAGGGATAACTATAAGGATATACAGAAACATAGGAAAAAGGAAGGAAATATAAACCGCACTGTGATATACAAGCAAACAAAATATAAGACAAATACTTAGTGGAATGAAACAAATAAAACGTTAAAAAGTTATGATATTTATATAATTACTTACCAAGTACATCTAAATTATATTAAAGTAACCAAAATATCTTTACAGTCCCCAAGGCATGTCACAACTTTTGAGCACCCCTAATGTTTGGAAATTGAAAGTTGAAAAATTTGACATGCCCTAAATTGCATAATATGTTCATATATGCAATAAGGAAAAATGTGGTATGGGTAAATGCTTGTTATTGGATTGGACCAGCATGGAATCTTGGATCAGTTTATGAGAGAACAAAGTGAAGAAATCACACATATCTACTGAAATCTAAATTATGAGTATAAGGGTGGCTATAGATGCCCCTCTTGGCTCTCAACAAGCTCCATATCTCATCTGAATTAAATTTTATGATTGTTTTAAGTTTGAAAAATGCTGCATCATCTTGATGTCCAAAAATGGTCTTGAGATCCATTGTGTACCCAGCGGCATTCTTAGAAAATAAAAAAGGACAGGGAGCTATTGGAGCTCCATTCAGCCATTTTGTGAGCGAGCCTATGTCAAGTTCTCAAAATGTGCTAGTTAGCCTCCAAAACTTGGGAATGGCTCTCTTAATGTAATTTTTCTGAAGAATTATTATTTGGAAAACCGGCAAAATCCCAACATTTGTTTCTAGTTTCAAATGGCATTATTTCATTTTCCAACAGTCATGTTAGTTTTGCTGCTCTAAGAAAGAGAAGAGGAATTCGTGCGCTTATATACAGGACTATTCACAATTCCAAATATATGCCATCCGAAGAATTAAAACCAGATGTTCTAGAAATAAGAAGAGCAAGAACCTGTAAACTATTAGGAGAAATGTGTAATTGCATCCAGATTAATTTACTTCCAGCCCTTCTATACTTTCAAATGCAGTGCTTGGCATCTGCAAATTAGTCAGGCACACACAGAGATGTGATGGTTGGATTTGCACAGATGTCCTTGCTCTCTCCCTATTGGGCTGGGAACTGGGAGAGACTAATATAAAAGGGAAAGCCAGATCTTACAGAAGAGGTTCAAAGTTTATCCTGATCAGAGATACTGTAGAAACTTAACTCAATGAATTCAAAGATCTCCAACATTCACAAAATACGTTGTCATTTTTCTTTAGTAGAGATTTAACCATTTATCTAATCTAAAAGTTTATCTAGTTGGTTCTAGATGAATCTAGTTCATTACCGTGCAAGTGCAACTTTTTTCTGGTCTTCAAAACAATCGGCCTCATTAAATGATATTTGTGGCACCCCAAAGCCTGGTTTTCCTGATTTCTTCTTTTCTTCTGTTCCATTTTCATTTTCTGAACTGTAAGAAAGTAATATAATTTGTTAGGGCTAAAAGATACAAAGCAATAGTTCAAAGCTTCAATTACAGTTGCCAATTCCAACCACATACCTGTATAGCTTATGTTTTGAACGGTGACATTTGAAGAACTAAATTTTTTTTAGATACTTCAATTCATTATGTTAGAGTGAAGAACCAGAAGATCTGACTTTCCTTACATGTATCTAAAAGATCCAAAATGGAGCTAGCGTCTTCCCCCCCCCCAAACTCTTGAGATAGGACCAAATTAACCATCATGAAGTGAAGTGGAAGCAAAGAGCAAATGCAGAAAATACCACTGTAAAGCAACATGGAGTCAGTTGTACTTGCATGCTTACTATATTTATTATCAAGCCAATTTTTTTTCTAGTTTCATTGGTGCCATTCATATTTTTTTTCTTTCATTATTCAAAAAGGGAAATCAAATTATATTCCTAGCTGCTTAGTTCTCATGGTTAAGTCATGGCTTCAACATCCTGGATTATTAGTGAAATGGTCTTAACATACTTCCCATGCATGCTAAAGACCCTGACCCTTTGACTTTTTGGAGTCATTATTTGAGCTATATTAACAACATACCTAAGAAAATCAAAGAAAATAATCTCAGTAAATACACTGCTCATTCAACTAGCTTGTATTGTGAATCTGGCTCCCAGTTTTAGAAAGCACATGGTGATGGGTAGGTTTTCTAAGATGCGTACAAGGATTGATGATCTCCCAGCTGCAAAAATTATGATGCAAAGAAATCCATTTCTGCCAGGTGGTGCATAGGAGAACAAGGTGTACACAATGAAGTAGAAATGAAATGGTTTTTTTTTTTTCAATAAATGTTGAAATGTGACAAAATGGACTTTTTTCACTACTAAATTAAAACTACCTCAAACCAAACTTGTCATCTGGGTGCTTCCAATAGTGTAGATATGTATAACATATCAGTTATGCAGGGGGAAACAAAAAACAATATACAATATACCCTATTCTGAAACTACTCTCTATATCTATCGGTGCTGGAATAGGACTAAAATAACCTAGATTCAAAACCTCACTCAGATAGCTCACTGACTTTGGGTCAGTCTTTGGATTGATGTAGCTCTCATGATTATTGTTCTTAAGGAAAAAAATAGGAAAAACAACCTTAGATTGCATGGACTTATTTAGGAGACAAATATATATTTAAAGGCAACCCCAGTTAGGAGAGAAGAGACAAACACTATATTGACTTATCAGACAACAAACAGAAGATAAATGCAATGCACAGAGGCAAACAAAGCAAGAACTATAAGAGAGAATTTTGAAATAAAATGATTTTGTTGTGCTTGTACTATATTTCTCATTCACAATCTGAGATGAGATGGTTGCCTAATGATCCTATATACTGAGTATATATATCCTATATACTCTGACAATTTGCGGGGAAAGAGAATAGAGATCAAGGATGATAGGGAATCAAGACTGTCAGTTTTTTAAATGAACATTCAAGTGTGAAAGACACTTGAATCCATTCACATGGAAGTTAGCCTTCACTGATTTGAAATAAGCACATTTACGGTGGCCTCTTTCATGGCCGCTGTAAGATGAAGTTTAAATCGTTGTTTAAAATAAGTTTTGCTTGCTTGTACATCTCTGCTGTTCCCAGGGCTTTCACCAGTTAATTGGAATTAATTTCCCTTTAACAGAAATAGCTGAAAATGGAGAATTCTTTCTTCTTATATTCCACACCATAAAAATGTCAAAATAATGCAACATGCCACTTGGATTTTTGACAGTCTGTTTACCTGTTGTTTCTTATATCGCCTGGAAATAAAGCTCAACAGTTTGGAATAAGATGTCTCATCGAAAAAAGTTTCTCCTTCCATGATTTTTCTTTCGGATCCCCTGAGATAGTAAGTCTTTAATACTGACACAGATAAACTGTCTTTTAGCCAAGGGATTCATAATCTAAGTTATGCATGACAGGGGAAAGGGAGGAAAATAGCTAATTATGAAATCTGCCTATTACTACTGCTATCTAAGAATATTATCATCATTGTTTCTGTTAAAATATTTTCTAGGTAGAAAGATTAGTTAATTTTGAATGATTTGACTTGTTTGGAAGAACTGGTCATATAAATGATAACAAAATCTTCAAGCATGGATATCTGCAGAGAGAAAATGACCTGATGGCTCCTGATGCTACAGAAATAAATTACACAATCTTTATTACTTGCATGATGATATTAGAATATGTATGATATAATTGTGGATCCATACCTCACTCTGCTAGTACAGAGCTGCTGCCCTAGCAATATTTTGATTTTTATCAGTTTGCAATAGCATAGGGAGAATTCAAAATCCCAAATCAGGGCTACAGTATATGCAAAATATATTTAAATTGGAATATAAAGATAGGTTGCCTTTGGGAACATATTGAGCTGATTAGTTGATTTCAGAAATGATTAATTTACATAAAATCTGGCTGCAGGGGTACTCCAAACTTTCTGTATTTTAGCAGTTTAAATTTCATAATTGGCAATTTTAGATCATTGGGAAATAAGTCCTTCCACACCTACTGAAAAATCTTTCTATGTGACTTCTTCCAGAATGCAGAATCTGGCATGTATGTATTATAATTGCATAATTACTGTATGTATTGTGGGAAACTCCCCCTGAGAATAAAATATTTTGGGGAATATTAAAAGAGGTAGAATATTATATTTTCCCAAAGGAGAAATGGAGAAAGATGTTCTTAGAGGCAGAAAGCTGCCCTCAGTCTTTCTAAATAGCCTACAGCAGATGCCAATTAAGAAATCCTGGGCCATGTCAGAATTATTAGAGGCGATCCAAAAACAAAAAAATAATAAGACACCAGGCCCTGATGGTCTATCAATAGAATTATATAAAGAAATGCAAGATAGCCTAGGACAAGTCTTACTTGAAGTATATAACACAGAGTTAGAAGAGGCGAAAATATCATCATCGTGGGTGGAGGCAAACATTGCACTGATACCAAAGGAGAACTCTGATAGGATGCTAATTAAAAACTATAGATCAATAATAGCTGGTCGTCTAAAAAAGTTTTTAAATGAGTTTATTCACATTGACCAGAATGGTTTCTTACCAGACAAATGAAAAATAATATAATAATAATACTAAATGTTTTAAAATATTATGAGATACATAGTGGCACACAGGTAGCGCTGCTATTTTTAGATGCTTAAAAAGCATTCGATAACGTCAACTGGGAATTTATGGCACAACAATTAAAGTATATGGAATTTGGCAACAAATTTTTAAATATGTTTTCGGCGATATATTCTAAGCAAGAAGCCAAAGTAATAGTGTAATAGCCTATTCACAATAGTAATAGCCTATTCAAACAAAATACTTTCACCTCCAGTGACGGGATTAAAATTTACAACCTTCTCCACCCAAATTCTAAGAACAGGACTTGACTTTTAAGACATAATAGGATTAACCCACCACCTTTAGAATAGCAAAAGACACAGAGCACAACCCCCAGCAACATTTCAGAAACTGTATAAAAATCCTTGCACTCATCAAGATAATTTGTCAGCTGTCCCAGACCTGCACGCTGTGGTTCTGTTCATCAATAAATGGACCTTCTTTCCTAAGCAGCAGTGTGCACACATTTGCGAACCGGTAGGGAAGGTAAGTGAATTTCACCCCTGGGTTAAACCACAATTTTACTCAAGCATCCTCAAAACAAGATGACATGAACAGAAAGATGTTTTCTTGGTTGAGTAAATTATGCTCAATTTATTGCTTAACAGGTGAAAACCATACTGCTCAATTTGACACATATCTATTCAGAATTAAGCGCCCTTAAGTATGTACAGACCGGATGCAATCATACTGATACTTACCTGGAAAAAAAATCCTATCAGTGAGATTTACTGTTGAATAAATATGTTTAGGTTTGTAGTGCCTGTTGTACGTCGTATTAATCCTAAAGCATGACATTTACTTTGTTTTTGGATTCAGACTTCTCCTACTAAAGACCCCTGAAAATACACATTCAAATGTTTAATAATTATGCCTCCACACCCAATTTGTACACTTTACTATCGGGAAGACTGCCTATTAATTTCCCCTGTACTCATATAGTACAAATACATTATGTTTATTTTGGCCAGCAGAAATAATAGCTTAAGACTTAAGTAATCCTCTCCTTTGCTTCTTCTTTGTTCTAAACTACAGTATACAAAAGAATGTTTTAAAGATGAAAAATACATACCTGAGCTTCAAAATATATATTCATAAGAATATCTGTTTGCCTATAATCATCCTATTGCAGGAGAAAAACTGACAGAAATGCAGGCTAGACCCTTACATGTAAATATGAAGATATAGTGTAAAATAAGCTGAAACCTGAACAATTTTCTGTTAAATACATGAACATAGAATCCAGTTAAATAGAACATTTCCCTCTATTTTATAGCTTCTTCTATTATGGACAGAAATACCATAGGTTTTTTTGTTAGGCTATCCCAGGGGTGAAATGCTCCTGGTTCGGACTGGTTTGGCCGAACTGGTAGTGATGGCAGCTGGTAGTTCAGAGAACCAGTAGCGATAGTGGCGCAAGGCTCCACCCACCCGCCCAGTCGTTGTTAAAACCAGGAAGTAACCTGTTTTTTACCCTCTGCGCATGCGCAGAGGGTCCACGCGGAGCATGCACTTCTGAACCAGTTGGGAAGGTAAGTAGATTTCACCCCTGGGCTATCCTTATTACTTTTGTACGCTGAAATCTTACCTGATACAAAATATGGACAGGCCTTTATTATAGGCCTGTCAAACTGGCGGCCTGCAGGCCAGATACATCACAAGCAGGCCACACCCACCCCGGTTCCACAAAGGCAAAAAACATAATGATACGTCATGATCCTGCCTGTGACACGATTGAGTTTGATACATGTGCCTTAGTATCTAGGTATCTAATAATCTGGTCAATCTTGGTTTAGCTGAAATATAATGAAGATTGTTGTTGTGGCTGCGTCTTGTCACAATCTTGCTTTAGTAATCTGGGAAACGTCAACTAAGTTTACTATTTCACCTTGAACTATTAAATTACAGATACCAGGCTTAGAACAAACTAGGACTTTAACTTTTTAAACCCACTTATTTTACGCTATCAAGGACAACTGAGATAAGGAGGTTGAGTACAAATTTGACAATTGTGATCTCTGTTTTGTATATTTGCCCTGAACAGTCTTTACTAGGCCCTGTATTCCTACATAGCACCTTTAGTGAACTTTAGACTAGTTATTAAATGATAATGATTAATTTTTATCATTTCATCTGTTGAAGGACAAATGTTGTAGGCCTTGGCTGTCCACTGATAATATTTACACTACTTATATTTATTAAGAGCGCAGTTTGGGCCAGAGGTACTTCCAGTTCCAGAAGCACTTGATTTTTTAGAAGTGGTTATCAAATTTCATGAGACTAAAAATCTAACAGTATTTATAAATGCTTGTAGTCCATAAATCAACTCAGTATGCAAACTTTAAAAATTGACTGGAATAAGGAATTCATTTTATCTAAAAACAGGAGATTGTTTTAATGCCTCTAGATCTTTCATCAGACTAAAATACTCCATTTATTTGTTAGAAAAAGAATGAGTACCACACCATGGTTCTGGATATGCAATGAAAATAATGTCTCCTGCAAACATTATGTTTTTTCTGATGACCTAAAATAATTTTTGGGAAAGTCATTACATTAATCTGACGTTGACACAGACTTTAATATTCTCAGATGTCATGTTCTTTTGAATTATATATGTGCTGGGTAAAACATGGATTTACCATATATTCCTAAAAGAGTTGTTCTTCAACATTAGAAAGATAATATGTGGCCTTAATCACTCAATAGACTGAACGCTAATGTTACTTGTGACCTATGAATGAGTTGCTTTCAGAAGCAGACTCTGTATGGTTAATTATAATGAAATATGGTCATCTTTTTGTGTAAGAACAAGAAGCAATAGATGGAAACTAATCAAGGAGAGAAGCAATCTAGAACTAAGGAGATATTTTCTCCTTAATGAACAGAAGTTACATTCTGCATATAGAATGATTTAGCATGATTGGATAATTTAATAATAAACTAAAATTATTATTTATTTTAACCTAGATACAATGTGACTGGTAATGATTTCAAAGTCAAACCAAGCTTCATATTTATAAATTAGGTTTCTTACATTAGGTCTACCAGATACAAAAATTGGGATGAAGCAAAGAGACACAGAAAACTTATCTCCTGGATTGCCATTTAGGGATCATTGCAATTTTTGCACCCCTGATCTGGACAATTATTGTTGTTACGGTAGTTTTTATTTAACCAAATACCGGTAGAAAAAACAAACAAATGGAATATGTCTATCAATGTGAATCAGAATAGAGCTGAAAGGGACCTTGGATCTCTTCTAGTCCAACCCCCTGCTCAAACAGGAGACCCTACACCTTTTCAGACCAGTAGCTGTCCAGTTTTTTCTTAAAAACCTTCAGTGATGAAGCATCTACATCTTCTGAAGACAAGCTTTTCCGCTGGGTTAATTGTCCTCAGGAAGTTTCTCCTTAATTCCAGGTTGCTTCTCTTCTTGATCAGTTTCCACCCATTGTTTCTTGTCCTGCCTTCTGGTGCTTTGGAAAATAAGCTGACCCCCTCTTCTTTGTGGCAGCTCTCAAATACTTGAATACAGCTATCATGTCACTCCTAATCCTTCTTTTCTCTAATTTAATTTAATAATTAATTTAATAGTTAAATCTTTAATCATGTCATATATACAGGCATCTCATATATTTAGATACATATAGGCAGAATAACAGAGTTGGAAGGGATCTTGAAGGTCTTCTAATACAACCCCCTGCTTAGGTAGGAAATTCTATACTAGGGCTGTCAAACTCGTGGCCCGCAGGCCAGATGTGTCATGTGCTGGTCACACCCATGCCCAGTTTAACAAAGGGGGAAAAAGTCCTGATATGTCACGTGGCGCTGCCACGACGACGCAAGTTTGACAGTCCTGCCCTATACCATTTCACACAAATGATTGTCTAGTCTCTTCTTTAAAACTTCCAGTGTTGGAACATTCACAACTCCTGGAGGCAAGTCATACCACTGATTAATTGTTCGAATTGTCAGGAAATCTATAACCTTAGAGAGACAAGATAAAATATAAATACATTTATAACTGCTATAAAGATCGGAAGCCCTTTCTTTATGTGTTTATTATTTTATTATTTCTTTCCTCATCTTTTTCTTTATCATTTTTGGTTTTTTTTTCTTTTTTTTTTTAAAAGTATTGTTTTGTTTTGGCTTTGTAAACCCTAATAAAAATTAATTTAATAAAAGGAGATGTTAGGAATAACTCAATGGCACATAATCAACCAGTCAATAAGGAGCATGTATGCTGAAGTGAAATCCCAGTTATGCTAAAACAGTGGTTCTCAACCTGTGGTCCATGGACCTCTGGGGGGCCAGAAATGTTATGATTTAAATCTTGAGTTAAGTCTTGGAGGGCTGTGGCCACAAAATATATTTAAACGGGGTCCGTGGTAAAGAAAAGATTGAGATCCACTGTCCTACAATATTCCCACTTTCCTTTCATTATCCCTGAATACATCTATGGAGATATTGGCTAAGTGAAAGCATTGTGTATTATTTATTAACCTGTCTGTAACTGCTCTTCAAAGAAAGAACTTTGGCCTTCCCTTATTCAGCAATGAAACAGCTTCACAGATTCTGAGGTAATGTTAACACTTTTGAGAGATGAGAATCTTTCTTTTCTTTTTTTTTTTTTTTGTGAAGCAAATGGAATAATCTGCTGTAGCAAAAAAGAAAGTGCAAGATGCAGCAGGATTGCTGTTGACCTCAGAGAACGTGTGTATGATACATTTTCCGATGTTGAAATCCAGCTATATTGGCTTTATATATTTGTATGCTTGTACTGCAAGGGTCTTCACTTAAACAAAATATATTTTTCATTTATCTAGATAAACATTAATAATGTTCTCAGATTTGATTTATGGGTCCTTGGGGACCAAAAGCCCCAATTGTACCTATTAGGATATAGGTAGAAACAATAATACATGGAATCCCCACTTTTAAAGTTGATGTTAAAGAGTAACATTCTTCTAATGAGCGACAATTAAATTAAGAGCTTTAGAGTATTTACTCTTAATTAAATTAAGAGCTTTAGAGTATTTACTTTAGAGTATTTACTTGTATACCTTACCTCTGAGGCCTGACCATTGATCTATTCCAATAAGTTGTTATTCTAGCAAGATAGCAAACAGAAGTGAAAGGAAGCAAGGTTTTTACATAAGAAAAAGTTAAAATATTTCCTTCAGCTGAGTTTCTTTTCTGGTAATTATGTAAAATTCTTGGCAATAATATAACATTGCCTTATTTTGTGCCCCCCTCTCTTAATTAAGTCCAAAAACTTATTGAAAAAGTCTTACTATTCCAATTTATTTGGAACCTTAATCTGTTTATAACTTTCTAAGATCCAAATCTTATTTTGTGTTTTGCTATTTATTTTCGATTTATATCAGAAGAGCCTCAGTGGCGCAGTGGTTAGAGTGCCTTGATAGTACAGTGGTCTACGCACCCTGTTATTAAGACCAGCTGCCTGCAATTTCTGCTGGTTCGAACCTCTCCAAGGCTCAAGGTTGACTCAGCCTTCCATCCTTTCTAAGGTAGGTGAAATGAGGACCCAGTTTGTGGGGGCAATAAGCTGACTTTGTATAAAATATACAAAAGTATGAAGGCTATTGCTTAACGCATTGTAAGCTGCCCTGAGTCTCTGGAGAAGGGCAGCATATAAATCAAATAAAAATAAAAATAAATAAAAATAAAATAAAAATAGAGTGCAGTACTGCAGGCTACATCTGCTGACTGCTGGCTGCCTGCAATTTGGAAGTTCAAATCTCACCAGGCTCAAGATTGACTCAGCCTTCCATCCTTCCAAGGTGGGTAAAATGAGAACCCAGATTGTTGGGGGCAATATGCTGACTCTGTAAACCGCTTAGAGAGGGCTGTAAAGCACTGTAAAGCGGTATATAAGTCTAAGTGCAATTAAAATATTTTTAAGGTTTCATTTATTCAGCATTTTCAAACTTGTCATTCCAAAGGACTTTAATAGCTTAGAAGTAAAGTTTTATGAACTTAAAAAAGAGCTGAGGTGGCGCAATGGTTAGAGTGCAGTACTGCAGGCTAGTTCAGCTGACTGCTAGCTGCAATTTGGCAGTTCAAATCTCACCGGCTCAAGGTTGACTCAGCCTTCCATCCTTCTGAGATAGGTAAAATGAGGACCCAGATTGTTGGGGGCAATATGCTGACTCTGTAAACCGCTTAGAGAGGGCTGTAAAAGCACTATGAAGTCTAAGTGCGATTGCTATTGCTAACTTAGTGCTTTTGAAAGTCTCTATTGCAGTTGTGAGCAAGATGATCCTATCATTTTCCAGTGGTCAAACTGAAACTGCTGTCCTGCATTCTTGTCACGAGGAACAGCTGTCCAGAATATATGTGGGTCTTGAGGAACAGCTGTCCAGAATATATGTGGGTCTTCTCTTCGTTTAAAGATGTTCCAAGAAATTGGTCTACTTCTTGGTTCCTTGATCTTTATTGCGGTCATTGGCTCTGCTTTTGTAGAGCTGTCTTCAGATCACTATATCTTCCCCAGAAGATTATCATTTTAAGACATCTCCGCTATGAAAAATGATCACAGAGGTGACTTGCTATGTTGACTTTTCAAATGGACTTTCTCCATTGTAGTTTGACACATTGATTTATTTATTTAGAACACTTATATGGCCACTTGAGCCAGTTTGGTGTAGTGGTTAAGGCATCTGGCTAGAAACTGGGAGTCTGAGTCCTAATCCCACCAAAGGCACAAAGCCAGCTGGGTTATCTTAGGTCAGTCAATTTCTCTCAGCTTTAGGAAGCAGGCAATGGCAAACCACTTCTGAAAAACCTTGCCAAGAAAACTGCAGGGCCTTGTCCAGGCAGTCTCTGAGGATCAGATATGATTAAATGAAAGGGGGAAAAAGCCATTTAAATGTTTAGTGTAAATAAGTTTTTAAAAACTATTACAAAGTATTTAAGGGAAGTAACAAAATGACCTTAGATTTTCTGGAATAACTTTGACTCATTTACCAGTAGTGAACTGAAGACACTACTCTTTCCCCATACATTTTTGTCCTACACAAGGATTTCCACAATATCAACTTAGTTCTGCTTTTTTAAAGGCAAATGGACATACCTGAAAACATAATGTTCTGCACTGCACCCGCCACTTCTAATTTGAACTTAATTTTAATTTAGTTTGTGAAAATACCTATGAAGGAAGCCATCATTTGAACATTTAACCAAAATAATACTTAAAAATGGACCATCAACCTCACATAGGACAAAGATACCATGTTACTAATCTTTTGCTGCAACTGAGAATTGGCTTTATACTGCAGAAACATTTTGGGGATTGCAATATTGAATCTGGCAGTTACAGGTTCTTACAAGGAAACAAATCAGTCCAACTGAATTTTATATAGTTTTTTCTTAGGTAAGTATAACATGCAGCCTCAGTATATAGGATTATATTGTTCATTTATTCATTCATTTTACCCATGTCCCACCACAATTTATTGACTCTTAACTGTTACGATTACAGTAGAAATGGCCTGTTGATGTTTTCTTTAAACAGTGTAGTTTCATCCTGAGTTATGTATCAAATGTGTTTCAAAGGACAGGTCTGAACCGAATTTCAGTAGAAACCTGTTGATCAAAATATATACTACTCTAAAAAAGAGCTTCAAAGTGTGCAGGTGTATGCATTTTTCCAAGGTGATATGAAAGCTTAACTGTCTGTTTAGTTCTTCATGCAACCTGTCAGGAAAAATATAAGAGGAAAAACGAAAGGGAGAAAGCACCTGCCACTTCAGATGACATCTGAAATTAAACTGGCAATCTTCAGAACAAAAAAGTATGATTTGCTCTGGAGTACAAAATGTTGCTTTGCTTACTTGAGATAGTAATTTCAACTGGACTAGGTGCAAAACTAGCAATCGAACATGATTGATTAAAATTTTCACAGCAGTGGAGCAAATAATTTAATTTAAAACAACAGGGCAACTAAATGCACAAGAACTGGTGCAGTCTTTTGATGTCCTCATAGATAATTTGACCTTCCTGTTATAGGATTTTACCCAACAAATTAATGCAAACTGACTCCATTAGGCATTCCTCCTCTTTCTCAAACAAGTGATGGCTTTCTGCATAATGAATTTTATCTTAACAAGGCTAAGACGAAATTGGAGAAGTCCACTATGAAAATCCTGACTTGCTGTTGCTGAACACAACAACATCACTACTGTTATCTGTGTGGGTTATTAAAAAAGAATAAAGTAAGAGAGAAAACTGGTAAAATGCCGGATAGAAACTGGTATTTGTGACCCTTTCCCCTTTTAAATTTCTTAAGTCAAAATAAAGAAGCCTTTGACTTCAAAAAGGATATTCAAATGGATAGATCAGCTTTCCTACCATAGGCATACATTCTTAAACACATGGATATCAAAATGATGAAATGTGTGTTTCCTCCTTTTGTACTTGCGTGCCACATCGCAACTATCTAAGAGAAGTTTGTTGCAACATCATATTAAGTATTTCATTTCCTGCCTCTTTAGCAGATGCCTATACCAGCTAATTTTTCTTGATAGCCCTTCTTCATTTTTAGAAAATAATTGACTTGCCCCTACCTCACTTTGGCCAATTTGTCTGTCTGGAAAGCCATTTACTAGACAGTAACAAATAGTATTTTAAAAAAATTACAAACAATTGATAAAGCCACACGACCCCCAAAGTAACTCTGCCCAATGTACAAGGTTTAAAAGCAACAACAATGTAATAATAAAGTCCTTTTTACTGGTCTGCCTTTTTATTTATTGCTTTGCCAGTGAAGTTGAAATGCATTACCACGTCAGTTACTGAAGTATAAAGGAGATAGAGCACTGCTTTTGAAATCTACCTATTGCAATTCATTGGGATTTAGCCTATGTCCTCCCACAAATGGAAATCCATGGTTTCAATTTGGGAATTTGAACTAGATGTTGATGATGTCTATGAGAACTAACAAGTTCTACTTACATAAACTTACTAAATGTAACTAGAGCTTGGTCATGCCAACTATAAAGATATTTATTACTTGACAGTGAGAAGAATTAATCAGTGGATTCACTTGCTTTCAGAAGTTGTGGGTGCTCCTGCAGATTTTAAAGAAGAGATTGGACAGCCATTTGTCCAGAATAGTATAGGGTCTCCTGCTTCAGCAGGAGGTTGGACTAGAAGACCTCCAAGTTCTCTTTCAACTCTGTTATTTATTCTGTCTATGCAAGACCAATGCAAAGAAATAACAGTGGAACACAATGCTGTATACCAAAATGAAAAATGCGAATCCCATCAAAAAAACAAAACAAAAAAACCCACCAAACACCTTCTTCCAGTCTCCTTCTCAAGCACAACAAAATCCAAATGTTTTTCTCAAAGCAGATCTTTTACTCTTGGCCTACCACAGGTTTCTTTTATGTCTTTCTAAAGCTGTGTGTCAGCTACAAGTCTGAGCCATGGAACTGTCCTAGAATGGAAGTGTACAGGCCCTCTAGGTTTTCCTTCACAAGAAAAACAGTAGGTACTGGTTTCTGTGAACAGGCATAAAGCTAGCCTACTTAAAACCAGAGCCCCAAACCAGATATTATTTTCATCATTGGCACCATGCCAAGAAAGGTGAAGTTATCAGATGCTTCCATGCTTTGAATGCTTTTTCTTTCATGGCTGAAAAGAGCTCAAAGAAGCTGATAAGAGGAGGAAGCTAACAAATTGAAAACACATTTTCCAGATGCATTCCTAAATCTTGTCATCCTTCAAATTAAGCCACCTTTCTGTCCTGCATAATTAAATAGAAATATAATCTCATATGAATCCTACAGATAACACAGTTGGCACATTAATTCTTGTGAATTAGAAAACTGTAATAATATCTGGCAGATTCATATAGGACTCTCTTTTCCTACCAGATGATATGAAATCTCAGGAGTGTGTAGAAGAAGTATTGTGAGCTAGCCAGTTTTATCAATCCAATGATAATATTGGGACTAAATCTATTAGAATAAATCAGTTTGGTTTGGGGCTTAAAGCACCTGGCTAGAATCCTGGAGACTGTGCATTCTAGTCCTACCTTAAGGACAAGGCAAGCTGGGTGGCCTTGGGCCAACCACTCTCTCTCACCCCTAAAAAGAAGGCAATGGCAAACCACTTCTGAAATCCTGTAAAACAACAACAAAAATCCTGCAGGCAGTGACCCAAAATCAACATTTACTAAACAAAACCCTCCATCAGAAGACCTGGACAGACTTGCCAACTATAACTTTATCATGCACTGCCATGGAGTCTGAAAAAAAACCTCTATAATGTGATAAACCCTATTAGACTTTTTTTGTGTCTGACTAGGTGGCTCAGTGCCTGACTAGGTGGCTCAGTGGCTAAGATGCTGACCTTGTCGATCAGAAAGGTCAGCGGTTCAAATTCCTACTGCAGGTCTCCTGCGTGAGCAGGGGGTAGGACTAGATGACTTCCAAGGTCCCTTCCAACTCTGTTACTGTTAAGACTCTAGAGTTGAATCCAAGCTTCCGCTCTACAAAGTGAGCAACAAAGCTGACCGTATAATTGGCTCATCATCATTACCTGTTAAGACCTGCCTGGCTCATCCTCACCACAGTTAAGATCTGCCCATAGAAAAGAGACATCCAAAATCAAGTGTATACTTCTCTCACCACCTGAGACTCAATACTTCTGATGCATTCAATGCAATCAAGAAACATCAAGGGAAAAGTTTCTGATTTACCCCTAACACTAGAAGCCAAGTCACACTGAACCCCAGTCAAAGCTTAATTCATCTTCCCAACAACCAAACCGGGGAAATCTGTAGCATTTTATTATGTTTAACGTAAACCATCAAACTATTGTGACCACCCCACCAGTGGTGGGATTCAAAATTTTTTACTGCCGGTTTTGTGGGCGTGGCTTGGTGGGCGTGACAGGGGAAGGATACTACAAAATCCCCATTTCCTCCCTATCAACTGGGACTCGGGAGGCAGAGAATAGATGGGGGTGGGCCAGTCAGAGGTGGTATTTACCGGTTCTCCAAACTACTCAAAATTTCCTCTACTGGTTCTCCAGAACTGGTCAGAACCTGCTGAAACCCATCTCTGGCCCCCACCCAACATAGACAGGCAAGACAGACAGAATATAAACTGACAGCAAACAGCACTCTTTTTACTAGCACTGATGATGTTACCTAGTTAGGGTAATGAAACGTCGGCAAGAAAACAAGCAAGCTCAGAGAGCACCGAGGACCTCTTATTGTGACTTTTTCCGATATTGTAACAGACGGAGAGTAAACACACCGCCCCTCGCTTGTAGCCATTTGAACCCCCACTCCCGAACCCGAGCAATGTTTGATGCGCCAAGAACTGATCCCTTACCCAAGACTCTTAAATTACTCCAGATCCAACAAAATCTCCTCAGTCGCTCTTGACAGGCGGGGCTTTCTTTTTAAAGTTTTAGGCAAAGAAGAAGGAACCTAAGGTTGGAGGAAAACTTCCCACCGTCTTCTGGCATAAAGCAGCGACTTTGTTGCTGGATCACAGGAGCCCCTAAAACTATTCCTTGCAATACACGTCTAGGCAGCTTACTTACTGGATTAAAGCCGCTTTTTCCTTTTTACTGGCCACTCTGACAGGCTTTAGTTCGTCCCCGTCAGGCTGAAGATCAGTCATGAGCACCATCGGGAAGCAAAAGTTCGCCTCTGATCTGTCGTCTCCTCTGGCTCTATTCCCTCCCTTCTCCCTGTTGATAATATTCAAATAGGACTCCCTCCGAGCATTTCCAGCGTTTCCTCCTTCCTATCACATTACACTACTCCGCAAGCTCAAAGCACAAAATGAGACCGAGCGCGGGTTTATTTTTCCCCCCTTTCTTTTTCTCCCTTAGTCCCTTAACTATCCTGAGCGAGCTTGAACTGGTATGGTTGCCCGCCCAGCCTTATAGGCTGATGCACAGAGGGAGGAGAGAAGGAAAGTCCGGGAGGGAGGCAGCCTCCTTCTTCTCGACCCACAAACTCTGGAAGGAAAGAGAAAAACCAGTCCCACCAGCTCGTCGGAGATTCAACCGATTACTCAAGCGCGGAAACGACAGCTCTTTTTACAGCTCAGCGGCTTTGAAAAAGTCGGATGAGAGGGTTTAAAAAAAAAAAAAAATCGAGAGAAGATGGAGATCACGGTGGGACTGAAGGGGCTGAAGCAATGAAATCTGTATTAAAAGTTTGCCCAGTCGAGTGGAGAAAAAAAAAAAGTTGGAAGGTCATTTGGCCTGATCCTAAACTCTTGATAGGACTCCCTTCAAGGCACCTTAGGTGACTCTAAGGCTTATTACAGAGCTTTAAATGATTCACAGCTGGATGTTTCCTGCTCAGCTATTGTCACTCGGTGGCTTATGAATACAAAAGGACCTCCTGAATGTTTCATGTGGGAATAGCAATGAGAGGAGAAGAGAAAAGGCCCTTTGGTCCCTGGTGCCTGATCTCACCTGAGGACTCACCTTGACCGCTTGGCTTGAAACAGTGGCAGTGAGCTGTATGGAGATTGGCAATGGGGACAGGAAATTGCAGATTGGCAAGTTTTCTGCTGATTTGAAGAATAGGCGGGGAGTGATTCAGTTTCCCAGTGTAGAAGGGCTTGAGGCAGGTAACCTACAGGTTCCAAGCATGGAGAACCAGTGGTGAAATCCAATTTTTTTACTACAGTTCTGTGGGTGGCTTGATGGGCATGGCAGGGGAAGGATATTGCAAAATCCCTATTCCCTCCCCACTCCCTGGGGGAAGGATATTGGAAAATCTCAATTCCCACCCTACTCTGGGACCAGCCAGAGGTGGTATTTGCTGGTTCTCCGAACTACTCAAAACTTCTGCTACTGGTTCTCCAGAACCTGCTGGATTTCACCCCTGTGGAGAACCCACTCAGTACTCCCATACTGGTAAGCTAGGAATCTGGCCTTGCTTGGCAGATAGGATGGTATTGGGTAATGGTAAATTGGGCATTCTGAGAGTTTTAGTCCAAACATTTTGAGAGTAGGGAAGGGTGAAAAAAAAAACCCTGGTTTTGAGCTACTATTGTCTTAAGAGTAGTAAGACAACAGATAGCTTGTTATATTAGTCAATGTCAGTGTTTCTCAGTTTTAACAACTTTTAAGATGTATGGACTTCAACTCCCAGAATCTCCTAGCCGCCTGGATGGGGAATTATGGGAATTGAAGTCCATATATCTTAAAGTCACCAAAGTTGAGGTTCTATGTCATCTTTTTCTAACTGCTTGGAGAGCATTTAAAAAAAAATGAGAGGATTTTCTTTGCATTTTTAACCAGAGAGTGCATCATTTGTCCTGCCTTATCGTCTTGAATCTGTTAAAAATGACAAGGCCTCCTAACAATGAAAACTTTGAGTAATCAACACAATTACTTTTTGTGTTTTTCTCTTTAGTGGAGTTACGTGCTCTTTCCCCAGGGGTCACTTAACCTGCAATGACTTTCAAAACATTCAGCCAGATTGCCTAACATAATGACCACATTGATGTTGCTGTACTGAGCTTCACTTCTTTCTTGTGTAACTGTTAGGTGATTTCAAATCTTTTGTATGCTTCCTGTAAGGATTATGTCATTTAGAGTAGCAGTCCCCTTTTCTTACCTCTAGGCCATTTTATGAAAGTATAGCTGAGAAATGCAGTTTAAAAATTGTTAAATGCTACAGGAATTCAGGTTAGCATTCTGATATGATCTGAATCTCCTGGACTTGAGTAGTTAGCCACAACATTTTGCAGTTGATTGTGCTCATGGTTCTCACCAGTGGTGAAATGTAAAATTTATTACTACCGATTCTGTGGGCGTGGCTTGATGGGGGGCAGGTAATGTGACTGGGTGGGCGTGGCCAACTTTTTTTTTAACTTTTAAAAGCATTTTTTCTACAACCTCTTCAGCGAGTAGAATGTAGAAAAAATGCTTTTAAAAGGCTCTGAAAAGGCTGACGATCCCAGCTGAGCTGCGCAATCATTAGAGGCTTTATTTTTTTTACTTTTAAAAGCATTTTTTCGGTGGAAGAAAAAATGCTTTTAAAAGTTAAAAAAAAAGCCTCTGATTATCACGCGGCTCAGCTGGGCATGGGGGGGGGGCAGGGATTTTTGCTACCAGTTCTCCAAACCACCCACCATCATCGCTACCGGATCAGGCGATCCGGTCCGAACCAGAAGCATTTCACCCCTGGTTCTCTCTCATCATACTAAGAAATCCCTGCAATTTTGAGATTCTGAGGGCAGTAGAGACCTCCCTGGGCACATCTCCCCTCTATTGCTAGTTATAACATGGGTTTTCATTTGAAACAGATGAGGAATCCAAACACACTAAATTCATACTGTATATCAGGGCTGTCAAACTTGTGACCTGCAGGCTGGATGTGTCATGTGCTGGCCACACCCCGCCCGATTTAGCGAAGGGGAAAAAAGTCCTGATACGTCACGTGATGCTGCTGTAATGACGCAAGTTTGACACCCCTGCTGTATATGGATTGATCTGATCTGTGTTTCCCAGACTAACATACAGTTTGGAAATCTTGCAGCTCTGTCACTTCTGATTGGCCTGACATTTCCTGCCTTAAAACATATCAAAATAAATTTTAAAATGGGTGAAAGTTCACTTGACATATATTTTACACATTTAAGTATAAATTTTCATGCATAGTAAAAAGATATAGTTCAATGCAGAAAGAGGGTGGAAGGTATTATACCCATTTGTGAAACTCTATTTTCTAAATATAGTAATTCACCAATTTCTAGGATAAATCATTCCCTATGGAAGTATGAAAGATATAGCACAATATTAAAATTGTGATACAAATTGGATGTAACTATTTAAATCATCTTACTCTAGCAAATATAATTACCAATACTTGCAACTGAATCAGAATCACTGGCACTATTTGCATTATATTGTTATCAAATTAATTTACTAAAAAACATTCACAGTCACGTGGCATTAACTAAATTGGATTAGATCAAATTGTATTTTTAAAACAAATTATTTTCATTCAGTATGCAATATTTATTTAAAATAAAGATACAATTTCAAAAAATATTTCAATAGGTAGGCAAAGTAAATTACTGAGGTTATACAACTAGTGCTTGGTATAAGATTAATAAAGCGTATCAAGCAAAGAGCATTAAGTTATTTTTATGATGTGAAAAAGAATATAAATCTTTGAGATCAGTACCAAAATCTCCACCATGTTATTTGTAAATACGAAAAGAAAAAAAATAAGTAAAAAAATAATCTACTAAAAATAGTAAATGTAAGTATTTGGTTTCTGTCTTTCTCCTTCTTTGCACTCTGATTTATAGTGTTTGTAAACATACACTTTAAATATCACACTCTAAAAGTTTATATTTGTCTTGCTGTGTTAGACAGACAGACAGACAGATATAGATATATAGAGTAATGGAAGCTATTCTTGTTTAAATGTAGTTATTCTTCTATTATGTGTGTACACTATTCATTTTGCCATTGCCGCATATTCTCTAAATTTAAGTTCCCAAAGCAATGTTTGTTTTCCGGCCACTGAATACATGGCCAATTTTGTGAAGAATCAGTGTGGTGCGATGATTTTTTTCTCTAACAGTTGCCACTCTACGAGTTAGGTTGGACTGACACACAACGATTGGTCTAAAGTCACACTAGACTTTGGGGGAAAAAATGAAGGAAAATGCAATGAACTCTGCTTTGGCAATAATATAAATCAGTTAACAAAAGGAAGAAATAAAACTATTTTAGTAGTCTCAAAAAATGGCTGCTGTAAGGGGTTGGGCTTATTCATGAAGGGCTCCCCAGTTTTTGTAAATAGTCAGAACATCTATTTATTAAAGGACAAACTATTGAGGATTTTAAGTACCACATCAACTTAAGTTTGTCTTTTTTCCTCAGTAGAAGGGCACCTATTCAGATCAAGCATCAGGCTCCAGCCATTCACCATGTTTATTTTTCTAGGATACTTCCATGATCTGTGTCAGGCCCGGAGGTATTCTTGGAAATAAAGCTGAAAAACTGATGTGTTGTGTGTGACATGCCAGTTTCACATTTAATTTCTTTTAATTAAAAAAAAAATTAAGGCAAAGGGAGCAGGGAGCCTGGCAGAAGCAGATTGCCAGTTTGTCACATTAGTTATTTATGGCGAAAATGTGCTATCCTGATGACTAATACAAATAATTTTCATGCTAGTTTCATCAAATTAATAGAAAAATTATACTCAACAAATGTAAACAATGGATACTTTATGAAATCATTAAAGGAACTAATTTAAAAAAATACGATTGCCAGATAAAATACATGGTTGTGAAAGACAACTTGAGCTATTTAAGTCACTAACATAATTTTACTAAAGGAAAAACTATGTGAACTATAAATCTTAACTTGCATTTTTTGTAGATTGTTCTTCTGTTGTAATTTTCCACCCTCAAAGCTACTTTTGGTATAAACACTTCTGTAGGAAACTTAGTTTCCTCCATATTGCCCAATCTAAACGTATTGAAGATTGATCATTCCACATATATGAAGACTGATCATTCCACATTTTAATCATCCTTGGTTGGACTTGGAACTATCATGCTATCATTTTATCCTTTGTGTGTGTTAAAGTGTTTGCTTTACTTTTTGCTTAGTAAAGAACTGGGAAGCTGGAAAAAAGTACTCAGTTCCCTACTGTCAGTTCAATAAAACAGTCTGAGTGGAGTTATGATTTACTGTGTTCACATGAATTCCATCTAAATATGTATCTTCCCTTAGGAAGTTGAACGTTATGAACAGCAGATTTACAACAATCCTTAAGTTCCTCTCCATGAAGTAAAGAGTGCAGAAAGCCAATGTTTCCTATTGTATAATCGGGAGCTGGCAGAAGTATATAATGTGTGAAAAACCGTAATTTATTTAGTTTACAGTTATCTAGAATCTGCAAATATGAAATTCCTTAAAAAAGTCAAAAATGAATTTAGGCTTTGGAGATGGAAAAGTGTGCATTCTTATTCTGGCTTGAAATAATGTTCACTATATTAATTATGCCTCAGTATAATAGAGGTAGATGTTGTCGAATGTATCACTATCTTTCTGGGAAGACTGGCCCATCGGATCAGGCTGCTTGCCTTTTGCCAGCATGCCGTATCTATTTTTTTGAGTGAATTGACTGTCCTGCTGAGTGGTATCTCACTGACATAATCATGAGTTAAGGCTAAGTGAGTTTTCATTTAACTAAGATTTTAAAAAAGATTTCAGAAGAGGGGCATCCAGTCCCATATCTGTTCCACATCATGTAACCCCATGTAGGTAAGGACTGAATTTACATATTTATTGGTGTTGCTGTGATAACTACAGAATTTATTCCATATTAAAATTGCCAGGCCCAATGAAGTAAAACATTTTCCCGGAGTAGATGTACTGATTTTCTTCAGGATTGACAGGAAAATCACACTTGGTATATATATATACACACCATATATATATGAGAACTACAGTACTCAGCTCCTGGAACTCATTTATATTAAAGTCTTCTAGAAAATCTACTGTGTGTTATGTTACACAGATAAAGAAGGAAGTTCTGTGTAAGGGAGCAACAACTGGTTAACCATTTGTCCAGACTAAGGTGAATGAGTTTTTGGGATTGAGCATCATTCTTTGCTGTGAGTATGTTGATCATTGCATTTTAAACAGTGATTTTGGGCAAGCTAATGATATTATTTAGGAAAATCAAACTAATGATTATATTAACCACTACATTAAATTGACTGTATATAATATAGGATTTCTAGACATCCCTGGGTGATGGAATGTGTGGATGATCTTGGGGAACAGGGGAATAAATGTTGCCTAGGAGACAAGCAGACAAGAGAGTAGTAGCTCCCAGTGACTTAATTGTCTGAAAAGGAAACTTTGGAAGGATCTGTCCTGATGGATAAAGGAGTTAATAATGGTGATGGGAAGTTTGTAATTTTAGCTGTTACTTAGCCTCATAATAAAGTGAAATCCACTCATCTAGTCATGTTTTCTGTGTGTTTACCAGGGGACAGAGACACTGTCATCTGTTGGGTCATCCTTTCAGACATTCTGATGTGGCCAGAATGAATATTAAATTTTAGGCCAACTATATCTTTTTTTCACTCCAGTGCTGGATAGTCCTATATAAACAGAAAACTAATTGTAGTGGCAAGCAAACTTCATTAATAAGTCAATATTTACTTACCTAAACAGATAAACAGAATGACTATGGCTGCAGAACAAAGCAATGGGGGTGATAGTGACTACCAACTTCCTGCCAACTTCCCCATTGAGTTTGCTTGTGGGAAGCTGGCAGTGAGAATTGGAAATTGTGATCATGTGACCAAAAGGATATTGCAATGGCCACAACTTTGTAAATAAAACTGGTCTGAATGCCATGGAAATTTAAATTCCACAGGACTAATGGAAACTACATTTCTTATCCATACATAGCGGATTAGTAGTATATAGATATCTCTTGCCTATAATAATTTCCCCCTTCTCTCACATTAAATGTTTGGTACAGGAGTAGCTTTCTGCTGCCAAACTAATTTTTCCAGTTCAAGCTGATGTATAAATTGTAATTCTCTCTTAAATATATAAAACCAGCATTAACTTCCTCTTATGCAAATCCTAAAAGAAAAAAAATGGGGGGGGGGAGAGAAGTAATGACACAGAAGAATTAATGGAGCTATGAAACATTTTTAAAGAAAAAAATTATCTAGATTTTGAAGTGGTGAACTGCACCAATCCCATTTAATTTCTATTAAAACATTAATGGTTTGATGTGACCTTATGTTTCAAGCTTACAGAATCTTATAAAAGATAAATAGGAAATTGAGCAGTGAATGTGAATGGACAATTTCAAACTGTGAGCTTTTATTCTGTAAAAAGATCCTGTTACGCAAGTATGAGAATCAATAGTAGCTGTATTATTATGTAGTCTTAATAGCCTATGTATTATGGATGCAGTAAAACATATCCCTGAAAAGCAAATGTAACACAGCTATTCATTCCAGCTATCTATACCCCAAAGGCCCATCTAGACGATTAACAAAATTGCATTTTGCTGTTAGTGTGACATTCTAATCCTGATCTACTACCTGAAGTGTTGTCTATAGAGATGAATAAAAGTCACTACTGTAGTTCCAATCCATAGTTGCTCAAGAAACATGACATCAAAGATTTTTTTAAAAGATAGACTAATGAAGAAATTGAATGGAAGAAACTTATGAATGAATATGCACAAATTGAAATGTACTAAGAACAAGTTTATTTTTCCATCCTTAATATTTTAGAATTGCTAGTAGGACCAACATTTAATGTTTGTCCTGCTACTTACCTTTTAAAAAAAGATGATAATCTATGATCATTCTCTAGATTTCTAAGAATATGACTTTTGATTCGATCCAGGTCTCTCCCCCCCCCCGCCCTTTTTGGGTGTAGTGATATGGATATTGGATTGGAAATAGCAATATCACTTAGACCTATATACTGCTTCATAGTGTTTTCCAGCCCCCTTTAAGTGGTTTACAAAATTAGCATACTGCCCCCAACAATCTGTGTCCTCATTTTACTGACCTTGGAAGGATGGAAGGCTGAGTCAACCTTGAGCTGGTCAGGATTGAAATCCTGGCAGTGGGAATTTTCGCAGAGTTAACCTGCAATATTGCATTCTAACCATTTTGCCACCACAGAAATGGGGAAACCAAGATTTAAATCTAGAATCATGGAACACTTAGGATGAGACATTGGATCACAACTTTCTCTCACTGTAACCAATCTCATGGGTGAAGGTAAAGGAGGAAATTTTATAAGCACTTTACAAGAAAAATAGATGATAAATATAAGAAAAGACTCACTCATGTGTCTGCTTTACCTCAATGTTACAATCCAGTTTCACTTACTCTATATCTGCATGAACTTTTTTAGAAGCCTGATTGCCTGGATACAGATACTGTATTTAGTGTGTGTTCACTTATTAGTTAAATGCTTCTTCAGAGGTCTTAGCAATGTGAGGCCCACTCCAGCACCTGGTTGTAGTTTGTCATCAATGCTTAGCCAGTTGCTTATAGAAACATTTACAGCTTCTTGTAACCTTTCTTTCAAGATAGAATTCTTTTAGTTATCAATTATGCAAGCCATTGTGATCTCTTCTTAGCTCACCATATCCCTTCATCTACTTGCATCAATACAAAGTGTTTTTATAGCTAGATGGATTTTTCCCCTATGATTTTCATATTTAAAATGTTTATCCAAATATCTTTATTTATTGCTTGATTAATATTAAAAACATCCTTCAGTGTCCAAGCTTTTGGCCACCTGGTTAGACAAAACATTTTATGCAAATAAACATTTTTTGCAAATAATACACATCCTAGTGAACTCCATTTATTCAAAGAATAATTATGTTTCTTTTTACTGACTTCTCACTGTTTCTGGACTATGCGCTGAAAAAATAGCCAAAAATAATCAAATCAATTTTTAGTCATCTTAGATGTGGCCATCCTTAATAATTTGCTCCTCTTGCAGATATAACAACTATATAGTTTTACCAGCGAAAGCCCATGAAAAAGCAATGAACCTCAGGTTGCTCACCTGAAATTAGCATTCTTTGTATAGTTATCCATAGTCTTACCCACCCTACCCTACTTTTCCATGCCACTTTCTGTTTTTTTTTCTTTGCTTGCATTACATATTCTATGATAATTTTGAAGGCATTGGGTAGGCACCATACTGTCACCTAACAAATTAAACAGAAGAATGTTAACTTTTGGGGCCAGAAAATGCTTCAATATTGTTCCATATTAATATTAATTAACTAATTAATTAATGTATTAATATTAATTAATTAATATTAATACATGCACCTAAAATGTCTTGACAGAAATTCTTAGAAGTACATAAATGCACTGTTCTTCCATTTCAAGCATATATATTTGCAGAAGGGGAAGATTCATAACACTGTTCCCCATCACTACTACAACTGTATCCTCTGAGTGTTCCTAATTCTCAGTTTCTCTGTCTCTCTCTGTCTCTCTCTGTATCTCTGTCTCTCTGTCAATCTCTCTCTCTCTCTCTCTCTCTCTCTCTCTCTCTCTCTCTCTCTCTCTCTCTCTCTCTCTCTCTCTCTCTCTCTCTCTCTCTCTCTGTAAAAAGTTAAAATCTTGGGTGTTTTCCTGCATCATTAAAAGTCTATTAGTTGAAATGCTTAAAATCCTGGCTAAAATCCCAGCTTAAGATCCTCCAAAATCTCAACAAAACACTTTGTAAAGTCTTTTGAAACTCTGGCTAAAATCCCAACCAACACTTTAAAAGTTTTCTTTTTTGGCAATGTTTCGACAAGCTCTCTAACTTGTCATCATCGGGCCCCTACTTTCAGTTTAGAAGCTGTGGGTATGCTGCGAGATCGGAGTTGTCGCTGATGTATGCTGGTTAGCCTGCAACTCTGTGTCCTGATTGGTGGGCAGCAGGTTTTTCTCCTGCTTCATTATCCTAGCTGCAGCCTGACTAGCTAATATAAATAACTTTATTTTAACGTTTTACATATATATATAACTGACACCCACCATGAAGATGTGGCATGACCACAAACGCGAAGCCAAACAACAGCAATGCAGCTCACCAGCTCAAATACCCCAGCAACTCAGACTAACATGAGCACAACCAAGCCCCCACCTAAACAGAACACACCCCCATCCAATCAGAGCACAGCCAAGCTCCCACCCAATCAGTTCATACCCCCACTAGCAGTTAAAAGGAAGAAACAGCTGCGATCTCACATTGCTCCTAGAAGCACGAAGCCAAAAACACCA
The DNA here is from genome assembly GCF_029215685.1 of Pituophis catenifer annectens. Lineage (NCBI taxonomy): Eukaryota > Metazoa > Chordata > Lepidosauria > Squamata > Colubridae > Pituophis > Pituophis catenifer. The sequence continues at coordinate 240,404,451 of NW_027256882.1, forward strand.
ACCTAAAGATGATGAATGAGACTTCGTCGAAACGTTGCCAAGACACCTCCAATTTTACGTGGGAGAAAACCCAAATAACCAAAGACCTACATACAAACACCTGCGAAAACCTCAGAAAACATACACACACACACACACACACACACACAGATAGATATAGATATAGATATAGATATATAGATAGCATTTTGATCCATTATCTTTAGCAGTGCTTTACATCAAAAATGAGAAAAGATATTTGAATATTTTTTAAATAATAGAAATAATTGCTTGCCAATAATTTTTAAAAATAATAGGAAAAATAATAGTATGTGAATAACTGAATCTACACTTACATATACAACCATTTGGTACATTTTTATGTACCTGGAAATATATGATATATGATTTCATTGGATACCCTGTTTTCCCCAAAATAAGACATCCCTTGAAAATAAGCCAAATTGGGCTTTTGAGCACATGGCAATAAGGCCAAGTGCTTATTTCAGGGTTCCAAAAAATATATGACAGGGTCTTATTTTGGGGGGAAACATGGTATTAAGGGGCAAAACTCTAAAAATAGAATCAGTTTTACTGCCCACATTATAAATGCAGTATTACAATCAATTTTTAGTTGATACTTTGAAAGAATTCATGAAAAAAGTCATAATCGCTTACATTTTTAATGTATGCAGGATTGATATGCATCTTTCCTTAAATTGTCAGGATTTTTTTTTTTTAAATCAGATCAGCAGATCATGGTTTTTTGTCAGGTAAATTTCCTTTGTACAGTATTTTAAATGCAAAAAGACCCTTAATTATTTTTTTTAAAAAATAATAGTTTGTACACCACTTTCATCATATATCTTTTTTTCTAAGGCAGTTTTTGATCACGGAATGACATGAACCATCTGATACGAGAGTTGGTATCACATGAAGTATCGGGAAAACAGATCATTTTGTTTATTGACTGATCAATCTGGATCTCCCAATCAACATAAGGCAATTGTAAATCTGGATCTAAATCAATTTAATACAAATACAAATTGAGAGCCAAATAAATGTCATAATATATAACATAATAAGAAGAGGAACATGTCCAATGTGAAAGGAAATGTGTCATTTCATATGCATATAGAGAGAACTTCTTGTTTAAAGGAATTTGGGGGCAAATATAAAATTCCTCGAATATCATAGGGAGGAGGAACAGGATGAGCAGAATGAAGTAACATGTAAACCTGGGTCTAAGGAACTGAGTTCTAATAACAAATATGAAGTGCCATATGCCCTCTTTATCTGCAAGCTTCACTGTATGTGTCGGATTTCCTACTGCACCTCATAACTTCAACACTTTTGTCTTGTTAAAAGTAAAAAAGTATAGAGGTGGAGAAAATGCCAGTGGCACCTTGGGAACAATGGTCTTCTCAAAACTGGACTATTATCCTTGTGTTTCTTTACTCAGAAATGTCATTGGCCACACTCTGGTTGTTACTGAAAGCTACCAAAATAAGAGATACTACCTGAGAGTAGTCCGACATTGGACCGTTCTGTGACAATCTGCATTTCTGTATGAGCTGCCCCAAATCCACATAACAATTACATGACAGCAAGAAAAAAAATTTCCTTGCTGCCATCTAGTGGCAAATGACTGGAGGTAGGTGATATTTGCAGGTACCACACGCATTTTGGTGAGAAAAAGACATGTTAAGATACGTACTGTTGTACCACCTTTCCAAAACTGCCCCATAATATTTTTTTTATCTAAATATGCTTTTAAGTGAATTTAAGGAGAATATATCATTCTCATCAAATATTTACTGAGATAAGAAACTTCTAAAAAGGATCAATGACATTTTGCAGTGTGACACTCCCTGTGTCTTTTTTCTTCTACTATGTGGGAGTTTCAGCTATATTTTGGTAAGAAACATTTAGCTGCATGTGAAGAAATTCAACAAATGAAACTTTTTCTTGTTATAGGGACAAAATATCAAACAAATTTTGGGAAATAATATCTCTTTGAATCAAACTATAAATTTTGGGGACATTTATATATTTTAAAACCAGTGTAATAAGAGTGTTTTCCTGGTGGAAAACATTTTTTAAAAAGTCTTTCCAACAGGATAAGCCCAATGACATCGTAGCATGTTCATTAAACCATACCATGGCAATATCCATTTTGATAACACATGTAGGTCAGTTGGACATGATCCAGACCAATATTGCTTGTTAAATCACTATAATTTTAGATTGATTCGGTTTAGTTGCCCAAGTTACAAGTACTTCATCATTACAGTGACATGTCAAGGTGTGTACTTGTATAAATGATTGTACCATTGCTAGAAACTTCCTTTGGTGAGGTCAAAGCAGCAGTGTAAAATCTACTGCATTTTGAAGTAAAATATAGTTTGTGAACAAAAGCTGACAGCCTGACAGCCATTTTCTGATGTCAGATACAATATGATCCCCAAAGGTATATTTCAGATGGCAGTGTAAAGACAGGTTTCTAACACTGTCTGGAAAGTTAAGCATGAATAAAACATTTTCTGAAATTTGATCTCTGTTTCTGTTCAGGTATCAGGAGCTGATTCTAGAAAATTGTTTGTTCACGCAAGTTCTGTCATCCTTAGGTTGGTAAAAGGTCATCATTCCCATTGCACTGCTATTCTCACTTTACATATGAAACCAAAGAACATAGGCAGGATAGGAGAAATTCCTGATTCTCATTTTCCTTGTTTCCGTTGAAGGTGGAACAGATGCAGGAAAATTTAAGTTTAATTTCTGGCATCTGTAGACAGGGGTTCAGAAATTTCTGCCCTGAAAAGTTTCTGCCAAACAGTGTTAATACTGCGTTAGAGCAGGAGCCATTAGAGGGAAGAATGAATACTATTATTTTTTTTTTAAAAAAAATAGGATATAAGAGGGAACTAGAGGGAAGTAATTAAGTAGGTAGGTAAGTAAGTAAGTAAGTAAGGTAGGTAGGTAGGTAGGTAGGTAGGTCATCCCTTTGTTTTTCATGAATTTTGGTGGCGGAGCAATTCTGGGAAGTTTTTTTGTGCCTTTGGGTCAATGTTAAATCCTGGTGTCTGCCAGGACAAGTCCCTTAATTGTCTTGGTAAGATTTCAGAAGCATTTTGCCCTTGCTTTCTTCCTCAGGCCAAGAGTGTGAGACTGCCTCTAGGTCACCCAGTTGGTTTCGTGCTTAAGGCAGAACTAGAACACAATCTCCAGGTTTCTAGCCTGGTGCCTTAATCTCCTTACCAAACTGGCTTTCGGAATCACCATAATAGGTATGTGGGCTGAAAGAGACTTGAAGGTTGTAATTTGCTCTTTCCTGTCTGAGGTGTTATTTATTATATTTCCATTCCTGACATCAGCAAGCTTCAACCTCTTCCCCTGATTAACAGACAAATACTAAAGGTGACACTGTTTAATTCACCTTATATTGACATTGTGATGAGGTTTAAATATACTTTGCAGCCAGTGTGGATCCAATTCACTATGATGTCTGGAGCTGTGTTTCAGACTAAGAATTTATGTAATGTTACTGGGCTATACCATAAAGAATAGACAATGCCAAGCCAAAAAAAAATTGGAAGAACTCAAAACAGACTAAATTAATCAAACTCATTGATTAATAATTATTAACTATTAATAATTATTAGTATATAGGGAATAACAACAATCTTACCAATTTGCCCCATTAAAAGTGGTGTCTCCCAAAATGGGGCTCTGGGAACTGTTACAGTAGGCCTAGAGGTTTCTATCTGTCCCTAAAAGTTGATTATTTATACATACATAAACAGATACAGGTGTTACACAATGTGAATATATATAGAATGTAAAACATGTTGGCGTCAACTCCTTATGACTTTACTGACCCATTTATATATTTTAATAGTGCAATATTCAATATGGAAATGCTTTCCCATTGCCTTCTTCAGTGTGATTCTAAAATAAGCAATAATTTAGAAAAATCACTTTCTTATGCAACTTTACTGATATGCTTATTATAGGATATGGAATAACTCATGTAGAAAATTGTACTAAATTTTGCAAATTTAGACCAAAAACAGGAGTCTGATAGCAACTTCTCAGACTATCACATTTTATTAAAGGGCATATGTTTTTGTGAACTATAGCTCACTTAACTGGTGCACGGAGTAGCCAAACTGATCTTAGTTTGAAATTTTAGTTTGGCTACCATAGAGGAATGGTAAATCATAGACAAGTGTTCTTTATACTTGATATACTTGTTTAATTTATTATGGCAACTGTTAGCCTTTGTGTTAACTTAGAATCAGGAGAGATGCAAGATTAAACAAATTGATTTCATGCAGTCTAGTTTTAATTCCTTATTTAAAAATTAAATATGATAAACTATTATTTTGAAATTATAGAAAAGTAGGTTTTTTTCTGCCTTTTTTCTTGATTCATTTTCATTAGGTTTTTTTTAGCATACTTACATAGTTTCACTTTTAAATGAAACTAAGAGTTTTGAATGTAACTATTAATTGGTATTCGTTTAAAAGTAGCAAACAAATACATTTAAAATTTGTTAGTCTGCTTCCTAATGCAGAATCATCATTTCACAAAATCTTCTGTAAAGTAGGCAAGCTATGAGCACTGCTTCCAAGCTACAATGTGATAAGTCCATCATAATAAACTGTCTGGTCAAAATATTCAGAAAAAGGAATAAAAGCAATTTTTCTAAACGTACCTCATGAACACTGATCCAGTGTTGTCAAGAGGGCTAAGGCAACGTACTTCATCACTTGATTTGCAGAAGCTGGGTTGAATCTTGTAATGAAAATCCGAGTCACCAGAAGAATGCTTTCTCCTCACCATTTTAACAAAGTGAGATTGGTGTTGAAAAGAAATGAATTGGTCTGGCTTGCCTTTCCTTTAACAAGCAGCTTCTATAGAACAAGCAGCTGTTGCTATCTGGGTTGGTTTTCTTCTTCTCAATCTAGTTCAAACCAGAGCTTTTAAGTTAATACGTTACTTATATAAATGATGTCACCTGCATGTTACTTTCTCATTGGTAAATTCTTTATTTACCTGTCTTAATAGGCACAGAGTAAATAGTTTTATTTCCTTTAATACTATGATTGATTTTAACATTAAGATATTACTAACTTTAGGACAAAATTTTGCATCCACTTTGTAGTCATCAGATGTAAAGATGTAAAAGATGTAAAATGTAGCCCTTAGCCGCTAAATGATGTCTCAGTTTTATTTTAAGCAATGATAAGTTTTGTTTCAGACTGGACACTGCAAAATTCATTGATTTCAGTGGGATCAAAGCTATATAGCAAGACAGCTATTTCTTACTTATCATGTTAGCCCAGGATTGGAGAAAAAAATTGTTTTGGCTTCAAAAAAAATTCTAGAACTAAAGCACAGAATTGATAAGATAAAGAGATTGGTGGCAGGATTTCCTATTGTTTCAGTATTTTTCTTAATTATAATGATGAAACCCATGATGGTGCCTGGTTAGAGTAGGACAAGACAAGAGGCTACTACACTTGGGGAAAATTACACCTCTGCTCCAGGTTATATCCTGAGACCTCTGACAGATTATAGGGGTAGCACAGCACAGGTTGCTCCAAAAGCACCAGGAAAGAGATTTCCTCCCCTCCTCTACACCTCTACTGAAAGAAGAAGGTGCCCTCTAGTTTTCAACTAGGGAGACTGACTGCTTCCCAACCAATGCATCATAATTAGCAGCAGGAGAGGGTGGTTAGATTTTCCAAACATTGGTAGGGTGATTATATCTGGGCTACAAGTATATGGAAAGGCACTATGTGATATCTGACAGTTTGAGTTTTCTGAAGAACTACCATCTGTATTATCACACCCCAGACATAGTAGCTTGTATCTGCAATGGATCTACAGTGGTAGGGCTCTGTATTTTCCAATAGCTTACCAATGCTACAAATTTAAGCACTCTTTCCAAAGTTGCAATTTGCAAATACTTATTTGTTTTCTCCAGCTGGAATTTACTCACCAGCTTTAGAATAACTGAGGAAGGAGCAGTGGGCTAATTACCTCAATACAATTCTTAAGAGCAAGTGGTATTTTCTCAGAGATTTCCAGAGCATCTGCAAAAAATATTGGATAATTCCCCCTCCCTTTCCAAAATCAGAACTAGCAGAAAAAGTGTCTTCCCACTTGAACTAGCAGAACTGCTCTTATTGGTGGGAAAATAAAATGATCTGGTTTTGATTTTTAACATAGAGGTAGTATGATAAAGGTGAAGGGAAGTTCCATTCCAGGCCAAATTGATAGGGGACTCCAAGGGAAAAAAACTAACTAACAAGATAAGCAAATATTTAATTGCACCAATTAAACAAACTGTATAACCTCAATTGCTGCTGACTATTGTTCATGTCTGAATAATGAATCTCGGCTCTCACTGCCAGAGGAAGGGATCAGGAGATTATAGGTAGAACACATATAGGCAAGTGATCTAAATTCTCACTGCTAGTGGGGCCAAACTGGCTTCTGTATTGTCTTTTTCCCTTTTGGGCAAAGAGTCCCATATAAACTGCTGAATTCTAAATGATCAATAGAGATTTAAAGCAAAAGTGATTTCCAATCAATTGCATCAAGCCTAACAGTGGAAAATAAAGTAGGCTCTTGAATATGCGTTCAAATGAAACTTCTTTTATTAGTCAACTTTTTACTGAGATGGCTGGGCTGAGACCAACTGAAACGTTGGGAAGAGGAATTATATTTTCATAGAACAGGTAACCCTCATCTTTTGCTTTCTGCTGAAGTTATTCCTCAGAATTTTCTTTTCATCTTCTTTAGATAAGATAAATGCCCTAGACAACATAATCATAATCATAAATTTATTTGTCAAGCATATGTAAGATAACAGGTAAAAGTATAAATATAATTTGAATACATGAAAAGAGTAAGTAAAAAGGAATATTAGGACAGAGACGGTAGGCACGCTGGTGCACTTATGCACGCCCCTTACAGACCTCTTAGGAATGGGGTGAGGTCAACAGTAGACAGTTTAAGATTAAAGTTTTGGGGGTTTGAGGAAGAAACCACAGAGTCAGGTAGTGCATTCCAGGCATTGACCACTCTGTTACTGAAGTCATTGAGCAATTGAGTTTGGAATAGTTTACCTTGAGTTTGTATCTATTATTTGCTCGTGTATTGTTGTGGTTGTTGTGGTTGAAGCTGAAGTAGTCATTGACAGGAAGGACATTGTGGCAGATAATTTTATGTACTATGCTTAGGTCAGATTGAAGTTGGTGTAGTTCTAAGTTGTCTAAGCCCAAAATTTGGAGTCTGGTGGCATAAGGTATTTTATTGTGGTTAGAGGAATGGAGGACTCATTTCCAGTACTGTAGAATATCTACATTCATATGATACATACAGTCAACCCAGACAGAACCTCATTGAATGTTTTCATTATATTGAAAAGTTGGGTAATTTGGAAAATAACAATATCCATGAAGTTGGAAGTTTGAGAAGACAGGTGGGATATGCCCTTTTCTTTGGAACAGCATTCCTCCTCAGATAAGGTTGGCTCCCATCCAGTTGGTTTCTGGAGAGCCATTAAAACCTTGCTCTTACAGATAGCTTTGGAAAGGATTGGTAATTGGAAAGGGACAATATTTGCAATCCCAGGGTTCAGTGGTGGTATTCAGCCGGTTCTATCCGGTTCAGGTGAACTGGTAGCGGTTGCGGAAGGCTACGCCCACCTGCCCGGATGTCATCATGTCCCGTTTTTGACACTCTGCACATGCACAGAAGGTCCTGCACATGCGTGGAGGTGGTGTGTGCACTCACATTTGCAAACCGGTAGCGAGGGTAAGTGAATACCACCCCTGCCAGGGTTGCATGTGCCTGTGATGCCCACTACATGTTTTCAGTGGTGGGTTCCAAATTTTTTGCTACCGGTTCTGTGGGTATGGCTTGGTGGGCGTGGCATGGCTTGGTGGGAGTGGTAAGGGATGGATATTGTAAAATCTTCATTCCCTCCCCACTCCAGGGGAAGGTGACTGCAAAATCCCCATTTCCTCCCGATCAGCTGCGAATAGATGGGAGCGGGGCCAGCCAGAATTTTTACTACCGGTTCTCCAAACTACTCAAAATTTTCGCTACCAGTTCTCCAGAACTGGTCAGAATCTGCTGAAACCCACCTCTGCATGTTTTGCATTCTAGGTTCTATCTGTGACTATGAATATGGAAGATGTGTTTCTGTATGAATGAAATGCAATAACTACCTTTAAAAAATTTGTAATGTCATGTATATGTATGTAAATAAATAAAAATGCAAAATACCCTAATTTTTATTCCTGAACTCTGTTTCCAAAAAATGGAAAATTCCATATAAACCCACAAAGGCAATATGCCTTGTTTACATTACATCTCTCACTACCTCTATGGCCTTTTGTCCTACAAATAAGAACTAAGGGAAGTCCCTGGTCATGAAATGATTGCTCAACTCTGGTCTAAATCATGGATAAGGAATCTGTGGCCGTCAGTGGCATTGCAGACTTCCATCACAAAAATCACAATATATATGACAAACAACTTGCTTGTTTTTTGTTGGTCAGCTGATCAGATTGAACAGTTGTGTAGGAGGAAAGCAATTCTAATGAGTGCCGAGCAATCAAAAACATAATCATTGAAATCTGTAATTTTCTCTCCCTTAATTGTGTTTTAGATTATTGGGTTGATAAAAAGAATTATGATCTCTGGATACAGGTATGAAAATTTTGATGATTCAGCTGTTAAAAATACTGCCATAGGATCAACCGAATTAAAACAACATAGTTTTTTTTAAATGTTATTAATTTCCCACTCCAATTGTACTTTTCAAATGGGAATAGGTTGATCTGTTCTATATTTCTATATTGTGATTTCAAGCTACGGTCTCCTGTAAAGATATATACTGTCTCATTAATAATTATGTATTTTTTATAACAAACAGTTGAGCAACATTCTGATAATTTTTCAGGTAATTTAACTACCGATTAAGTAGAAATAATATCATATACCTTCCATGAATTCTAAGGCTCCTTAATTTATAATAATTGTTTTATGAATATTTTAAATTGCTGGAATAGTTATATTAAGAGAATATTCTTAATCTATATGCAGAGATATATGTTTTTTAAAAATCTTACATTAAAATTGGCATAAACGGATGGTTTAAAAGTCTCATTAAATTTTTGAGAAACAGAGTCTTGTAAACATGAATATAGCTTCAAGATTAGTATATTTGTTTAGAGATATGTCATGCCAACACACATGAACACATTATTTTAAACAGATTACTATGATATTACAGAATGATTAACATCTAGATTTCCTTAAACTAAATTATAGCTCTCTTAAAATGGGATTTTTAACTTTCCTAACTTTGTTTTGTCATTGGGCATATATTTTGATTTCAATTTCTGTATGGCATGTGTTATCATAATAACATGCATGATCATGTTAAAAAAAACTTTAGGGGCACAATTAGATCCATGTGAGCCTTTTGACATCAGGCTAGAGATCTGGCCCTATTTTTAGCCATTCTTCCACTGTATTTCCTGGATTAAAAGGTGTAAAGCATGACAGGAAATTGTTGAGACAAAACATAATTTGGTCCTTATTCACATAATGGCATACATTCTGGCACAATTCCAGTCTGAAAAGTGCAGATAAATATATTTCTTTGAAGTCATAGGCAAACACGGATATTAATATCAGTTTATTGCTACCAAATGCCAAAAAAAAAAAACCCCAAAACAAAAAAAAAACCCATTATCTGAAAAATTGTGATTTCTTGGGCAATAAATAACATGTGTTTTAACTTCTCTAACAGGGATTGGAACTTGTTTCCTTTCTATCTGTACAGGTAGTCGTTGATTTACAATAATTCATTTAGTGACTGGTTGAAGTTATAACAGCACTGGAAAAAGTGACATATAATCATTTTTTACACTTATGATCCTTGTGGGATCCCCATGGTCATGCAATCAGAATTCAGACACTTGGCAACTGACTCGTATTTATGATGGTTGAGGTGTCCTGGGATGTCCTGAGGGACCTTGGAGTCTTAGTGGAAGATCACTTAAACATGAGTCAGGGGTGTGCAGCAGCAGCCAAAAAAGCTAATATAATCCTTGGTTGTATAAACAGAGGCATAGAATCAAAATCACGTGAAGTATAAGTACAACTTTATAAGGCCTTCCACATCTGGAATACTGAATCCAGTTTTGGTCACCACTTTACAAAAAAGATGTTGAGACTTTGGAAAAAGTGCAAAGAAGAGCAACTAAGATGATTAAAGGCCTGGAGGCTAAAACATATGAAGGACGGTTGGAGGATGTGGGTTTGGCTAGTCTAGAGAAAAGAAGGACTGGGGGGGAGGGGACATGATAACAGTATTCCAGTATTTGAGAGGCTTCCACAAAGAAGAGGGGATCAACTTATCTTCCGAAGCATCAGAGGGAATAGCAATAGCAATAGCACTTAGACTTATGTATAGCTTCATAGTGCTTTTACAGCCCTCTCTAAGTGGTTTACAGAGTCAGCATATTGCCCCCAACAATCTGGGCTCTCATTTTACCAACCTCGGAAGGATGGAAGGCTGAGTCAACCTTGAGCCAGTGAGATTTGAACTGCCGAACTGCAGCTAGCAGTCAGCTGAAGTAGCCTGCAGTGCTGTACTCTAATCACTGTGCCACCTTGGCTCTCAGAAGGACAAGAAACAATGGATGGAAACTATTGAAGGAGAGAAGCAACCTGGAATTGAGGAGAAACTTCCTAACAGTGAGGACAACTAACCAATGGAACAACTTGCCTTCAGATGTTGTGGGTGCTTCATCACTGGAGGTTTTGAAGAAGAGACTAGACAGTCACTTGTCTGAAATGGTATAAGATCTCCTGCTTGAGCAGGGGGCTGGACTAGAAGACCTCCAAGGTCCCTTCCAGCTCTATTCTGATTCTATTCTGTTTATTTGATAACTTTTTGTGACCTTCTGACAAGTAAAGTCAATGGGAAAACCAGATTCATTTAATAACTGTGTTCAACAGTGGCAAGAAAGGATGTAAAATAGAGTAAAAGACAACAAAAGTCTTGCGTAACAACAGAAATTTTGGACTCAATTGAGGTTGTAAATCGAGGATTACCTGTGCTACTTTTTGTATTTTTTCTTTTCGTGTTTCTCCTTTTCTTTCTCTTGATCTTATTTTTTGTCATTTCATGATTACCTTTTTGCTCATGTGGAATAAAAATGATAAAGAAAATGTCCTGTGTTTTTACTTTAAGAAAGGCTATCAGATTATGGTTTCAATGACCTATATACAGAAAGACAAGATCTTCCAATATGTAGGCATAGCTTGGAAATAAATATTCTAAATTAAGTCCAAAATGCAATGTCTTCTCTTTTTCCCCGAAGAAGAATTCATAGTACTTAAAACCTGTGAAATGTATGTCTCTATTGGAAGTGAGATTGTGACACAGAAAATGTATCAGCACAGTTTCAAGGTCTCCAGGATCAAAGAATGTTTCATAAGGGGGCAAGGTCTCCATTGAACTGCAAAGGAATGTGTGAAGTGAACAGTCTGCCTGCATCAATCTATCAGCCTGGTAACTGAATACTGTTGAAGAGAAGCTGACATAGCACAATATTTATCCATCAAATCTAATGCTTATGTCATACTGAGAGTTATCAAGCACTATTTGGAGAAGGATGTGTCCCAGAAAAATTAATAAAGGGATTTTGCAATGGATCTTGACAAATATTATATAGCTTATATTCATTACACTGTAATACAGCCATTTTGCTATTTGTATAGAGGAAGAAAGATTTTTTTATAAATGTAGTTTCAATTTGCATTGTAGAAAAATTGAATCCAGACTGCTGAATGTCTTAACTCAGTGCCATCTGGCTGGTCAGGTAAACTAGTTTTAGATTGCATTTACATTTTGAACTAAAGTCGTAATTTTCTTAATCATTGATTATTATATAAACCTCAATGGATTTATCTCATGCAATTTTCTAAGCTGTAAATACTGATTTAAGAGCCTAAAAGATCAAGTCCACAGTCTACAGCTAAGTCAAAATCAGACTAACTGCATTATGGCTTAGCAGAATATGTGTACATTGTCTTTGTAGCATTATAGCTAATGCTGTATACCTTTTAATTCTTTCCTTGAAAGTAATGTCTATAATACAGTGGGTTTTTCTTCCTATGAAAGAATTATACCTTTGGAATTAGGTATATGAACATACTCTTTTACATTTGTATCCTGCCTTCCATTTAGGACCTCAAACTGATTTATCTTGCACCTCTGTCTCTTATTCCCCACCCCCCAACAATACTGCCGTAAGACACGTTGGGTGGAGAGAGTGACTGAATCAAAGCCCCCGTTGAGCTTCCATAATTTAGGATGGACTGCTTCAACTCCTAGTCTAGCATATTAATGACTGCACTCTATTGACTTTCATCTCTCCAAAGTTGGTGAATGCTCTACAGAAACCAACCAGAGCCCTTTGGGAGTTGGGCGGCATAGAAATGCGACAAAATAAATCAATAAAATAAATAAGTAAACTCTGGGGGTTATGAGGAGTAACAATGCAGAGGAAAGGAGAAAAAAAACTCATTGTGGATTTCATTTGTTCTGTACATCACTTGCATGTAACATAGCAGTTCAGATCTGTAACTGATTGCTGTCAAGTGCCTAAGTCAGATCCTTAAGGTAAGACATGGCATTAGTATACATGGAAGCTAATACATAAGTAAGTCAGGTCCTCCTTCACTTCCTTCTTTAAGAAAGAAGAATTCTTTAGTTTTGGCATCTGTGGTCCAACTCTAGGTTAAGACCAAGTAGGCACTGGTCTAGGAGGGTAAAATTAGGGAGCATAAATGTTTCACCTTCTTCCAAATAATTCCAAAAATGCAAATCTTCACATCAGTAGGAGGGGGCACCATTATTGATATGATGTAGGGATGCCATATATTCTGAAACCATGGTTATCCAACACAAGTCTTTGATTGACACAGTCTATCACAGGGTGTCAAACTTGATTTCATTGAGGGCTGCATCAGGGCTGTGTTTGACCTCAGGGGCCGGGGTGGGCATGGCCAGCTCAACATCACTTGTGTCGGGGGGTACCTGTGATGGCCTGAGTGCTCTGCCAGCAAAAATGGGCTCCTGAGCTCTGTTTTAGGCTGCAATGGCCTCCTGCAATCCTCTGTCAGTGAAAACGGAGCTCAAGAGGGCTCCATTTTCACTGGCAGAGGCTGGCAGGAGGCCATCACAGCCAAAAATGGAGCTCGGGAGCCTGTTTTTTCTGGCAGAAGCACCGCGGGTCAGTCCTTCGCTATTTCCAGTGCATCCCCGTGGGCCAGATGTAAGTACCCTGCAGGTACTGGTCTGGTCCCTGGGCCTTGAGTTTGACATTCCTGGTCTATCAGATCTAAACTGCAATAATCCAGATTTTTGCACCCTAAGGCTTAGCACTAAAAAGCTCACAACTGAGATGAAAACAGCTTCACCTTCCTTTGAAAATGCAAACATGATTCTACTGTTTCCTGATATTGCTTATGAAGAATGAAACCATATACATAAACATTGATTGAAGTAATATTTTATTTGTTTTACCCAGCTACAAATAAATTATTTATTTATTAAATATAAATAAATATATTTATTTATTAAATAAAAATAACGAAATTGCTATAAATAGTTTCAACTTCTACCCTCAAAATGACGCTATAGGACACTACACATCAGAACAACTAGACTCATGGACAGTCCCCCCCACCCCCAATGCCATCAGTCTGCTAAACAACCAATTCCCACAACACTGTCAAACTATTTAGTAAGGCTGTATTATTTTTATTCTTCTCATCTTTCCTATTACCTATCTCAGGGGTCTCCAATCTTGGCAACTTTGAGACTTGTGGACTTCAACTCCTAGAATTCCTCGGCCAGCAAAGCTTTGCTGGCTGAGGAATTCTGGGAGTTGAAGTCCACAAGTCTCAAAGTTGTCAAGGTTGGAAACCCCTGCCCTATCTCCTCTTCTACTTATGACTATAACTTTGTTGCTTGTATCTTTACAATTTATGTTGTTTTATTTAATTTCCTAGTATGATTTATGTTAATTGCTTATTTAGAATCCTATGACTATCACTAAGTGTTATATTTTAAAGCCTCCTACAAATTTATTGCCTATACAATATATTTCATGACTTTATCCAGTCTCAGCTTCAGCCAGGATTCACCCTTTATCCAGCTTTTCAGCTTCAGTCAGGATTCACCTTGAGACTGCAAATTTTTATATGACTTCAAGTGGCCCAGAACCAAACTGTTCATTTGAACAGTTTATACCATTTTTTTCCTGCTATTTCTTCCTTTTTGCCAATATTTTTTGGCTACTGATGCAATAGCCTAATAATATGCCATGTGGAAGGAAACTTGCATGTTGCACTTTAAAAAGCTGGGTTTTTTTAAAAAAACCCTGGGCTCATGCAGTTGCAAGTGTGCAAACCGAGGAAATGATGCAGTTGACTTAAGGAGTGCAACAAGTGGAGCATATACCTCTCCCTATGCAGGCCGAATTATCTTTTCCCCTTTGAATATGCTGTAGGTGAGATCCGTGTATAGCTCTCCTTGCTGTATTAATTCTTTAGTTTGACTGCCATTAATGAACAATACTGATCCAGCTGATTGTTTCAAATGTTAAACTCTACTTTGATTTTCTGTAGTTTACTGATAGTGAATTTGTCATACCACCAGAGTATCTTCCCACAATTTTGCAGACTGTTCTGATCCCTCATGTCCCTCGCATCTTCCCTGCCATCACAACTGATGAAGTTTTTTGAATGAGAAATGAAACGTTTTGTTCTTCTTCCTCAAGGAAAAAAACAGTCCAGTTACCTTATGAAAAAGTACCTTTGAGACAACTATGACCTGGATGACTGAGAATTCTCACAGAGGTTCTGATCCCTGATTTAAATAATTTAGTTAAAAGTAAAATAATACTATATTGTGTGTTCTCCAGAAATTATTTAACTCTTACTGTTTTTGGCAAGAGAGCTCTACTTATCTTTTCTCCATTAGAATGATGGGAACCCTAAATTGCTTAGCTTTGACTGGACAATGTACATTCTTTTGATTCTAGCTGAAAGCAGGGAGCCATCTGAAACTTCTGTAGCACCACAGGGTAATTATGCCATCTACTGTTCTACTTCAAGAATCACATTTAATTTGGATTGCTACATTTACCAAGTAATCCCATAATTTTACTTAGCATCAATTTAAGAAGAGTCTTTAAACCTCGAACTATAAAAAAATGATGATGTGAATGTAATCATGTAATTATACAAAGAAAGCTAATTCAGTGACAAATAACTGGTTACATGTAAGCTATGAAGTATAGCATTGATCTGCATGACAAGCCATTAAGTGAAAGAGACAAGCAGATTATAGAATTACATGGAAATTTGGGGTCATTTAATCTGATAGATTATTTAATTCCAACCAATTTTGAAAGGTTTTAGATTAATTAGAATAGTTGTGCTTATACTGATGGATACTCCAAATTGTTTTATTTCAGGAACAAGTAGTGTGAGATCCATGGACATTTTCCATGGCATGTTTCTACGCTGTACCACATTTTTTTAAAATAAAAGAGGACATGGAAAGCTGGCACTTTGTCATCTACAACATCAGACCCTAAAATCATCTTTATTTATAAGAATGCTTCTGAGCCTGAGGTAAATCCAGGACCTCCATAAACAATAAAGCAAATGTAGTACAATGGGTTTTTTTTTCTACCCCAAAAAGCTAAATCCTACAAAGATCAGTGGCAAAAATTATGGTTGAGGCAAACCAACAGGTAATCCCTGATTCATGACCGCAATTGACTTGGAATTATGGTTGTAAATTGTGGCAGTCGTCAAATGGGTGACCATGAGATGGTGACTGATTTTATGATCTTTTTGCAGCAGTCATTAAGTGAAGCACCATTCTTGCTAACTGAACCTATTGTTTGCAATGGACAAAAATTATCATAAGTCATTGTCACGGGATCACAGGATACTGCAAATACAAGCTGGTGGACAAGTGCCAAAATTATGGTCATGTGACTATGGTGGGGGGAGGGGGCGGCCATTAGAACTTTGAATCCAGGCAATAAGTAACTCTCGGAAGAAAGTTTTAACAGTCGCTAAGCAACCAATTGTAAGTCAAGGACTACCTGTATTTATCTTGTGGTTATTTATGTGTTATTTTTTGCGTCTGTGTCAGTGCATGTGTGTTTATGCATGAGACAGAGATTGGTTATGACAGCTGGCATTTTCTGAATAGGCGAATTGCCTAATAACACATTTATGATAGATCTACCACAAAATGCTCCAAATAGTCCAGATGTGCCCAACAATCCCCAAATTTGTTTATCCATATTATATACTTTTGCTCCTAAGATGTATGAATTATAACTGGTCACATTTAAGACCTAAAAATGTCTACAAACATAGTCCTAGGATTTAAGAGGTAGTCTAATTTTTGAAGCTTTAATTTGATAATTTAATTACTGAAAATGTTTCACCACAAATCTTAAAAGTTTTGGAATAGTCATTGTGCAACATGTATATTGGTTTACTATATATAAACTGGCAAATCATTTATATGGCATTTGGTACAATCATAGATGGTATGATTTGAGTAATAATCTGATAGGCAAAGGGTCTTTAAAAATGGTGTTGAAGCTCTTTTGTAAGTATCTCTGTGTCTGTACAAGATAAGGACTCATGGACTATCCTCTACTAAGAAAAGTGTACCTGTAATATGTATTAGATAAGAACTGTGGTTGCACAGTGGTTAAAATGTAGTATTGCAGATTAATTCTGACAAGTGCCAGCAGTTTGATCCTCACCGGCTCAAAGTTCTGAGGTTGGTAAAATGAGGACAAGCAGGGGTGAAATGCTCCTGGTTCAGACCAGATCGCCCAATCTGGTAGCGATGGCGGCGGGTGGTTCAGAGAGCTGGTAGCAAAAATTCCTACCCCCCCCCCATGCCCAGCTGAGCCACGCGATCATCAGAGGCTTTTTTTTTTTTACTTTTAAAAGCATTTTTTCTTCGGCCGAAAAAATGCTTTTAAAAGTAAAAAAAAAAAAAAAAGCCGCTGAAGAGGTTGTAGAAAAAATGCTTTTAAAAGTAAAAACAAAAGTTGGCCATGCCCACCCAGTCACATTAACCCCCCCATCAAGCCACGCCCACAGAACCGGTAGTAACAAATTTTACATTTCACCACTGGGACCAAGATTCTTAGGGGCAGTATGCTGACTCTATAAAACTGCTTAGAGAGGGCTGTAAAGCACTGTGAAGCAGTATATAAGTCTAAGTGCTATTGCTATTAGTGAGTCTGATTGTACACTTCTTACAAATGCAAGCAAGTATGGTATTAAATTCCCTTAATATCTTCAAACATCAGTTCTCTTTTTATTTGCTTTTTCCTTTCTTCATATATCATTCTAAATATTCTAGCCAATGACGGTCAAGAATGTTACAGTCAAATTGAAACCTAAATAAATAAATAAATGAATGAATGGAGATGAGATTCTCCTCTTCGAAAGGATGAATATAAACCTATTTATTTAGAATTTTTTTTTTTTTTTAGTATATCGTTGCTCAGTTCAAATGATCACGATCCTGGGCAGCATACATCAATAAAACCAAAGAAAAACAATATTACAATTAAAACCAACAACATCAACAGGAACAAAATCAAAATGACAGTTTCAGCACACCAACTCATTTGTCACCCTGGCCATGTGCCAAAGAGAAAAGCCAAGTTTTCAGAGCCTTGCTGAAGACCCAGAGGGTCTGGGTCGAGTGAATTATTGACTGAATAGAACTTCCAGTGTCTGCAGAGAGTGGCTAAAAAAAGTCATAGTAAAACTAACAATAAAAACTAGGCAGGTAAAATGGCTTAGTTAGTGATTCAGCCTCTTGGATAACCTCTCTGCTATCTATATCAAGCTTGTTGGTATAGACATGTAATTCACCTGTGTATTAATCTTTATAAAACTGTCTGAGCTCTTAAATTGCATAGTCCTTTGGCAAAGAGTATTGCATCTCAGCTTGTTGGGAAAAATGCCAGCGTTAAAAACGAGTACTTCTGATGCCAGAAAGTTAGCAACTAGAGGCCAATGTTTCACTTTTAAATGCTCCCATTTGCCTGCCCTGTAAAAAAAAAGAAATGTAATAGGAAGTGCCTGAAGGCAATCCAACAGAAATAGGAAATTGGGAGAATGAAACTTGGAGAAGGGGTTCAGATGTGAATTGTGGGGGCAGATGAACCTGAAAGACAGAGAAAAGAACATTAGGAAAAATGCAGTAGTGGGATTCAAAATTTTTTACTTCTGGTTCTGTGGGTGTGGCTTGGTGGGCATGGCATGGCTTGATGGGCATGGCTTGGTGGATATGGCAGGGGAAGGATACTGTAAAATGTCCATCCCCACCCTACTCCAGGAGAAGGTTACTGCAAAATCCCCATTTCCTCCGGATCAGCTGGGACTCGGGAGACAGAGAATAGATGGAGGTGGGGCCAGTCAGAGGTGGCATTTATCAGTTCTCTGAACTACTCAAAATTTCCGCTACCGGTTCTCCAGAACTGGTTAGAACCTGCTGAAATCCACTCCTGGAAAAATGTATGTGGTTAACAAAGAGTGATCATGTTTTGCTACGAGTCCAGCTTCTACACATCTCTGCCTTGTAGACAGGCTCTTGGGCAAATCATTTGTCTTATCACTTTGTATTTCTATGAAATGTCTGATCTGACCTACACAGCCATTTTGGATTTATGCATTCTGTTGTGGTTGTGGGTTTTTTTTTTGGGGGGGGGAGGGGGGAGAAACCTGTTGCATTTAAAAAAAAAACACTGACATGTACTTGCCAGCACCCAAAATTTGGAATTATACTTATTCTGAATAAAAACTGCAGGTCTTGTCACTGACATTTTGGAATGTATATATTACATTGTCACTTAATTTTAGAGGACCGCTAGATATTTATAACTGGGTGGACACTCTTAACATTCAGTTCTACCTGCTTACCTTTGCTTTTGGGTACAAACCCCAAGTGTATCAATGTGTTACAAACACACACACACACACACACACACACACACACACACACACCACACTAAAGAAAACCAATACTGATGGTATAAGCTACTGTATACAAACAGAGGGCAAAAACCACTTCCTTCTAGCACTTTTTTATAGTCAATAACAAAATGTCTGCAGGAAAACAACTCAGCTCAGAGAGCACCAAAGCTTCCACAATAAACAAGTTCAGATGCCCCACTGAACATGATGTCACCGTATAAATGTAAATGAATTGGCTATAAAAGTGTTCACTAACTAGAACACAACTGTGTAATAGCAGTAAAAAAAAAAAAAACCACACAAATTTGGGTGTTTTTGACGACTGATTTATTTTTCTCAGCCTCTTTGCTTTTTTCTTATTTTCTCAAATTCTGAGGTTTTATTTTATTTTCACTGCTAATATGGACAGAATGGATGTCAAGCAGACTCTACTGAACATATTCAATAAGCTGTTAATAGCATCAGCAGATGATGCTGCTGAGTTTAGACAAAGAAAACTCAATGGATTTTTCTATTGGGTGGCTCGGGTCAATGTGGAAAACAACCCCCCAAAGAAAATCAGTTACTGAACATCATCTGAAACACAGAAAGTTCATAATTTATTTGGGAAGTTCTTAAACCAAACCATATTTAATTGCATTAATCAGAACAAAATGGATCCCCCCTCTCAAAATGATTATAATCAACTTGGCTAAAAAAACCCAAAAAACAAAACAAAAAAAAACCAACAACGTGCTATTCTTTTCCCACCTCCTTCTACTATCTCTTAGTTTGACAAGGCTTATTCCTTAAACCCCTTCATGGATTACTGCCTTGTTGTGGCAAAGGGGCTTGCGTACCTCAATGAAGCTATGAGCTATGTCATGCAGGGCCACCCAAGATGGACAGGTCATAGCAGAGAGTTCTGACAAAACATGATCCACTGGAGAAAGAAATGGCAACCCACTCCTGTATCTTTGCCATGAAAACCCCATAGACAGTACCAAAGGAAAAAAGATATGATGCTGGAAGATGAGCCCCTCAGGTCAGAAGGTGTCCAATATGCTACTGGGGAAGAGCAGAGGGCTAGTACTAGTAGTGCCAGAAAGAGTGAAGCGACTGGGCCAAAGCCGAAAGGATGCTCAGCTGTGGATGCATCTGGTGGTGAAAGGAAAGTCCGATGCTGTAAAGATTTTCTCTCCATAGGAACCTGGAATGTAAGATCCATAAATCAAGGCAAGCTGGACATGGTCAAACAAGAGATGACAAGACTGAACATCAACATCTTAGGAATCAGCAAACTAAAATGGACAGGAATGGGTGAATTTAATTCAGATGACCATCAGGTATACTACTGCGGGCAAGAATCCCTCAGAAGAAATGGAGTAGCCTTCATAATCAATAAAAGAGTAGGAAAAGCAATACTGGGATACAATCCCCAAAATGACAGAATGATCTCAGTTCGAATCCAAGGCTAACCATTCAGTATCACAGTAATCCAAATCTATGCCCCAACCACTGGTGCTGAAGAGGATGAAATTGACCAGTTCTATGAAGCCTTACAGCACCTTATAGTATTAACACCAAAAAATGATGTCCTTATCATCATGGGGGATTGGAACACTAAAGTAGGAAGCCAAAAGATAACTGGAATAACAGGCAAGTTTGGCCTTGGAGTACAAAATGAAGCAGGGCAAAGGCTATAGAATTTTGTCAAGAGAATATGATGGTCATAGCAAACACTCTTTTCCAACAACCCAAAAGATGACTCTACACATGGACCTCACCAGACGGTCAACACAGAAATCAGATTGACTATGTGCTCTGCAGCCAAAGATAGAGAAGCTCTATACAGTCAGTAAAAACAAGACCAGGAGCTTACTGTGGCTCAGATCATGAGCTTCTCGTTGCAAAATTTAGGCCTAAATTGAAGAAAGTAGGGCCACTCATATCCCTGATGAATATACAGTAGAAGTGACAAATAGATTTAAGGAATTAAATCTGATAGACAGAGTGCCTGAAGAACTATGGAAGGAGGTTCGCAAAATTGTACAAGAAGTAGCAACTAAAACTATCCCAAAGAAAAAGAAATGGAAGAAAGCAAAATGGCTGTCTGAGGAAGCTTTGCAAATAGCCAAGGAAAGAAAGGAAGTGAAAGGCAAGGGAGAAAGAGAAAGATACACCCAATTGAATGCAGAATTCCAGAGAATAGCTAGAAGAGATAAGAATGTCTTTTTAAATGAACAGTGCAAAGAAATAGAAGAAAACAATAGAATAGGGAGGACCAGAGATCTCTTTAAGAAAATTGAAGATATGAAGGGAATGCTTCATGCAAAGATGGGCATGAAAAAGGACCAAAATGGCAGGGACCTAACAGAGGCAGAAGAGATTAAGAAGAGGTGGCAAAATTACACAGAAGAACTATACAAGAACGAGCTTAACATCCCTGATAACCACAATGGGGTGGTCACTGATCTCGAGCCAGATATCCTAGAAAGTGAAGTCAAATGGGCCTTAGAAAGTGAAGTCAAATGGGCCTCAGGAAATCTGAGCAACAACAAAGCTAGTGGAGGTGACAGTATTCCAGCTGAGCTATTCAAAATCTTAAAAGATGATGCAGTAAAAGTGCTACACTCAATTTGCCACCAAATCTGGAAAACTCAACAGTGGCCACAGGATTGGAAAAGGTCAGTTTACATTCCAATTCCAAAGAAAGGCAATGCCAAAGAATGTTCAAACTATTGCATCATTGCACTCATTTCACATGCTAGTAAAGTTATGCTTAAAATCCTACAAGCTCGGCTCCAGCAGTATGTGGATTGAGAACTACCAGAAGTACAGGCAGGATTTTGAAGAGGCAGAGGAACCAGAGATCAAATTCCCAACATACACTGGATCATGGAGAAAGCTAGGGAGTTCCAGAAAAATATTTATTTCTGCTTCATTGACTATGCTAAAGCCTTTGATTGTGTGGATCACAACAAATTGTGTCAAGTTCTTAAAGAGATGGGAATACCAGACCATCTTATTTTTCTCTTGAGAAACCTATATGCGGGTCAAGAAGCAACAGTGAGAACTGGACATGGAACCACTGATTGGTTCAAAATTGGGAAAGGAGTCCGGCAAGGCTATATACTGTCACCCTGCCTATTCAACTTATATGCAGAGCATATCATGAGAAAGGTGGAGCTAGATGAATCAAAAGTTGGAATTAAGATTGCCGGGAGAAATATCAACAACCTCAGATATGCAAATGATACCACTCTAATGGCAGAAAGTGAAAAGGAACTAAAGAGCCTCTTGATGCGGGTGAAGAAGGAGAGGGCCAAAGTTGGCTTGAAACTCAACATTAAGAAAACTAAGATCATGGCATCTGGCCCTCTCAATTCTTGGCAAATAGATGGGGAAGAATTGGAGGTAGTGACAGATTTTATTTTCCTGGGCTCCAAGATCACCACAGATGGGGACTGCAGACAAGAAATTAAAAGATGCTTGCTCCTGGGGAGGAAAGTTATGGCAAATCTAGACAGCATATAAAAAAGCAGAGACATCACCCTGCTAACAAAAGTGCACATAGTCAAGGCTATGGTTTTCCCAGTTGCAATGTATGGCTGTGAAAGTTGGACCATAAGAAAGACTGAGTGCCAAAGAATTGAGGCCTTTGAACTATGGTGCTGGAGAAGAGTCCTGCGAGTCCCTTGGACTGCAAGGCGATCAAACCGGTCAGTCCTAGAGGAGATCAACCCTGACTGCTCTTTAGAAGGCCAGATCCTGAAGATGAAACTCAAATACTGTGGCCATCTAATGAGAAGGAAGGACTCACTGGAGAAGAGCCTAATGCTGGGAAAGATTGAGGGCAAAAGAAAAAGGGGACGACAGAGAATGAGGTGGCTGGATGGAGTCACTGAAGCAGTAGGCATGAGCTTAAATGGACTCCAGAGGATGGTCCAGAGGACAGGAAGGCCTGGAGGAATGGGGTTGCGATGGGTCGGACATTGTTCTGCCCCAGCTATGGACCCCAAAGAATGCAGCACACATGAAGTCTGTACAAATCTTAGTTTTACTAAATTAAATAAGTTTTTTTTCCAAACAAAAGCTGTTAATTAACTTTCTTAACAGCCTACAAGAATCCAAAGAACAAATAATCTTAATCTTACTATGGTTGGCAGAAAGCCCAGAAGCAATTTGCAAAGAACTAAGATCGAGGCACGAAGGAGAGTGAACGAAGTTGTTCCTGCAAATTGCTTCAGTCAACATTCCTCCTTAAATAGGCTAAGGGAGTGGCCAATTAGCCCCAAACCTTACTCTCAAGGAGACCTCCTCCTGAGGAGCCACTCCTGCCTTTTGGCAGCTCTGTGCGCCCATGCATCAAGAAGAGGTTCCTCCTCTTCATCCTCTTCACTTAAGGGAGCTTCTGGAGGTTCTGAAGGTCCTGGCTGAATCCCCGCCTCTGGCACCACATCTTCTCCAGCCTCATTGTCTGACTAGAATGCCATCTGCACAGGCTGCTGGCGCAGCACCAAACCAGCCTCCTCCCTGTCTGAATCAGCCACCAGCCGCACAGGCCACATACGGGCCACAACAGACATGACTTTGCAACTAACAACAACAAATTCCTTATAACTTTCAGTTAACTGATAATCAGAGCTTTTCCCAGTGAATCTACAGCTCTGTGCACTGAAGCACACACCGTGACAGCTGCTTTTACTGGGGTTCATCCTTGCTTATTTAGTCCAGTCAATAATGTTCCCTCCTCTGCTGATTAAGGATATAGTTGCTATGGTCCACTCGGTGTTACAGAAGCCCCAAAGGGAAGGAGAAAGAGATCAAAAGTCCCTTCTTCTGCATTTTAATACCACCCCCTCCCATTTGATTTTTATTCCAAAGCCTACTTTCAAATAGTGATTTTTGGCAGGGGTAGAGAATTGTTTCAGGCAGCTGGAGACAATTAGGTACTGGTGCTGTTAATGTTTACTTTGGACAAATCGAATGCTGCTGGACAAGTCTCACAAATAATTCAACGTTCCTCCCCTTTGCTCTGTGATGTTCTTATTTATGGGATCCTTAATTGATTCTGGGATGCTGAGAGAAGGCTTCGGCAGCCAACAGAGTGATTCCAAGCAGATTGAGTTGTAAATAACCAGATGTTAGTGGAATTTCAGACAGAGGTCACTGTAGGAAAACACAAAAGTGCTTGCCTTTTCACTCTGTCGCGGCACTTCTTGCCGGGTGATGTCAATACCTCGTTCTAATTGACGCACAATACCAAGAGGCTAATTTAATATTGTCTAGTAATCAAACAAAGCAGCAGGGCAGGCAGCTATTGCTGCTTTGTGTGAGAGAAATGGATTGTTTTTCTGCAAGAGTGTTGACTTGCAATCTGCAACGGGGCTGGGAGGAGTGGGCGGGCAGGAAAGTACCAATAATTGACTTGGAAATGGAGTACTGCATAGCATTAATAAGAGGGGAAATAAGAGGGGTCATTTTCAAGACACTTACAAAGTTTAAGAAGCAAAAAAAAAAAAAGGTGATTGCTTAGAAGGGAAATGTGGCAACTCTTTTGAAAGGACAGCCCTTTTCTTCTTTCAAACAGTTCTGTCCATCCAACCAAAACAGTGGTGCTTCTGAGGAATTATCCTTATGCCACTTCATCAGGGGTGGGCTGCTGGGGGTTCGCAGGGGCTCAGGAGAACCTCTAGCTAAGATTCTGTGCAGTTTGGAGAACCCCCAAATCCCACTCCTGGCTGGCCCCGCCCACCCCGCCCCAGGAGTCCCCATGCGGCCTGTTTTGGATGCAGGTAAGTGCAGGGCACGTGCGGAAGCTCAGGAAGGGCAGAAAATGGGCCTACCGGAAATTCGGGAAGGTCGGAAACGGGCCTGTTTTTGGCCTCAAGAGGGCCTCTGGAGCCCAGGGAAGGCAAAAATGCCCCCCTGCCATGGTGCAGAAGGCCAACTAGGCCACACCCATCATGGCCATGCCCACCCAGCAACTGAGCAGAGAACCCCTTGCTAAAATTTTTGAAGCCCATCCCTGCACTTCATATATATGGTGCTTAGTAATGTATATCATTCCTAAATGACAGTGGGGTAAGAAAATAATACCTGTGGGTTCTCTAATCCATTACCATATTTATCTGTAAGAAAGAAAGCTGGGAATTTTACCTGACCCCCCCTCCCCCATATTTTAAAGGGCAGATTACTACTACTGCTGCTGCTGCTGCTGCTGCTGCTGCTGCTGCTACTGCTACTGCTACTACTATGATAGTTGGATACAAATGCCAAATCCAATCTAAATGTTTGACTGAGTGTGACCAACCATCATCATCATCATCATCATCATCATCATCATCATCATCATCATCATCATCAATCTATCTGCCTTTCTTATTTTAGTCTTAGCTAAGATGTCACATTTTAAAAGTAAATTATTTTGGAAAAACGTAGCCTTCCTTTTGGGAGTAGAGTAAATGCAATAAAAGTCTTTTGCCATAATGAAAACACTTAAGTTTTCGATCTGTTTTTGCCATAAAAGGGAATCCAATTAATTTTACTATTTAATTATTCAGGTTGATTATTAAATTAAAACATACAACAAACATGTAATCAAGACCAAACACACATCCTCAAATATATATTCTCTCACACACATGCAGAATCCTTCCCATATGTATTGCTACTCACTAATGGGACACATTTTAATTAATGTTGCTTCATTTTCTACTATGGAAACCCCATTAACTCAGATCCATAGACTTTTCTCTTATGAAACACATTAGTAATGCAAATGAAGATACCAGAAAAATTTTGGTAATCAAGTGTGATAACTGAACTGAACTTCAGAATCACCTTAGGAAAAGTGGAGTTTAAAAGACAGTTTAGAAAATATATTAAATACGTATCACTATATTTTTATGGTAAAACATCTTGTTGTCATAATGATAACATTTATTTATTACACACATCCAGTATAAAATTAACCTCTATTTTTAAAGACTTGCTGACAAGCCATCAGATACATAAAATTCTTTGAAATTCTGGGTTAATGCACATCTATTCTCTTGCATGTATATAAATTATATCCATTTCTAACGTACTTTAATCAATCTGGTATTCCAAGATGTAATTCATGATTTTCAAAATCACACACTGATCTGTAGGAATAAAAAGCAGGAGTGTAAACCTGGTGTAATTTTAGTCTAAATTTATTTGATTACTACTATTATTAGCAGTCCATTTGTACACCATCAAAAACTGCCTGATGACCTGTAATGATTAGGATTTGAGTTCTATAATCTGAATTTATTTAACAAGATAATTAAATATTTCAAGTCTGTTCATTTACAATCTGGAATGGATTATTGTTCAGAACAGGATAGTTCTTTCATCAGCATGCATAACTATATTTCCCAATTTTTGTTCTAACTTGTCTTTCAAATCTCGTATCTTGGTTTTTGGCATAGCAATTAGGGCTTTAAAAAGCTTTCGTTGTCCTAGGAACCAAGAGAAAGGAGAATAGGATGAAATGCTGAATAAGGCAAAATAGATCCAGTCTGCCATGTGATGGAGAAAAGCACTCAGAAAAGTTAATTAAGCTGAGGAAACAGGCAGCTAGATAATTAAAATGAGGTTTAATTTTATACTGGATGTGTTCTGGGTTAGTTTTGTCTGAGACTAAGGGGAATGTCACATTGAGGAAAGAAAGTCCCTATCTTTCAACAGAGCTTCAGCTGTTCAACAGGCAGATATATGAACTTGGCAAAATACTGTTAATGCTTCTTTACTTTTTCACAATATTGCTTCAGTGATCAATAAATAAAATCAACTAATGTGCTGTTGTGGACAAGTAAATACGTGGCTTGATTGTTTGCTATTGTTTTTAATGAGGATTTATGGTTCAAAATGTTATATATCAAATGCGAAGCTATGTTTGAGATCAGAATGGTATTTTAGAAATATAGTGTGCAGACATAAGACAAGATGGCACTAGAGGTGAGGAAACATGTCTGTTGTTTTTTCCATATAATGAAATAAAAGATGCGATCATTTTTTTGGCTAAAATCCCTATGACCCAGCAAGCAACAGCCAATGAACTGGATTATATTCAGTTCTGATACTTTCTCTTCAGATGTTAACAAACCGCTTCAGAGGATTTAAAAGCAAAGAAGGTGCTGACCAATGGTAGAGTCTTCTTGGTAGTTGCACCTCAACTTTGATCTTTCTCCTAATAATGATTTGCCTAGCACTAAATTTGGAGTGCAAATTTGAATTTGCTTTCTAATTGGTGGCACAGTGGTTAGAATGCAGTACTGCAGGTTACTTCTGCTGATTGCTGGCTACCAGCAGTTTGGCAGTTCAATTCTCATTGGTTCAAGGTTGACTCAGCCTTCCATCCTTCTTAGGTCGGTAAAATGAGGACCCAGATTGTTGGAGCAATATGCTCTAAGTGCTATTGCTTTTGTTAATTAACATTCTGTTCAGTAGTGGGTTCCACTTATCTTCGCTACTGGTTCAGAACTGTGAGTGCGTGCGCATTTGCTCGCTTCACTCGCATGCGGTGATTCTGTGCATGCATAGAACCTTCTGCGCATGCACAGAGCATCCATGATGACGTCCAAGCAGGTGGGCAGAGCCTTCTGCTGCCACCACTACTGGTTCCCCTGAAGCGGGGTGAATTGGTAGAAACCCACCACTGATTCTGTTACCAATTTTTGTTTTTCTCTTTATGAATGAAAACTACTTTTGAGAATTTGTTTGGAGGGCTAATGTGTGCTTCGGGATCAGAGAAGAAAGTGGTTTGGTATTATTATTCATTTCTGTTAATATACTTTCTACATATAATAGTCCTTTCTGGCCTGAATTATGCTAATAATGAAACATTACTCTGAACTCCTTTGTGTTACGTACAAATACATTTTGCATTGAATGCTGCATGTAATAAAAAATAAATTTGAACAGGCACATCATCAACTCTTGACAGATTGTTTGCATGTATTGATAGTATGGTACACATTTTCCACCACGCTCTGCTACACTTAGAAACAAGCATCCTGGGAGTTAAAGTGTAAACACAATCTGTGCCACTCTGTTTATGTTCAGGGCCCTAAAATTTTCTTTTCTTTCTTTCTTTCTTTTTTTTTAAAAAAATTGCTAGTGTTTGCAGACAATTAAATGTTTGAACTACATGTCATTCCAATGGGTCATCTTAATTGGGAATGGGTTCTATAAAATGTATTTTTGCTTTGCAGTATTTAACCTGGGATTAAAAATAAGTAAATAAATATTAAGGATAAGATAAAGTTATAAGGAGATGTTCAGTAGAATCACAACTAAAGCTGCCAAGTTATGGTCTCTGACTGTTTATTCCATAACATTTTAAATTTTTGTTTTAATCACTCCAAGATCAGAAACTATGTTCTGGTCTTGGAGGGGGAAATATATTAGAAGACACTTTCTGTTTGCTCAGTCAATGTCTGAAATTGATTCTTTCTGGAATGAAAAGTCCAATATTAAGAGAGTCCCAGAACTGCATGCTGGCCATTGAGTATAATAATATTTGTAGGTGGCATGTTTTCATTCCATCCAAAATGTTATCTTGCTCTACAAGATGGAGAGTTGGTGTAAATATATTCTCTCCTCTCTTTTCTTGGTTTCACTCTACTGGGAAAAAGAAGTGGCTTTAGAAACCATAGAGTTTCCAGTGTTGGATTGTTCCAAGTGTCTCTTCCAAGTTTGTGTGTGTGTGTGTGTGTGTGTGTGTGTGTAGCGTTAAAATCTGGCAGGATCTATCCGGCTTGTGCGAACCAGTAGCACCTGCAGCAGGAGGCTCCGCCCACCCGCCAGGACATCATTATGTCCCATTTTTGACCCTCTGTGCATGCCCAGAAGAGAGGCATGCATGTGTAGTGTGCACACGTTCCTGTGTGCTCCCATGCGCTCCCATACCCAAACTGGTATTGAAGGTAAGTGGATTTCACTGCTGTGTGGGAGGTTATAGAATTGACATGCCCTGAGCTGAATAAATTGGTGTGAATATCTTTCATACCCTTTTACAAGTCTACATAATTGCTGCCAAATTAGACTACAAAATTCATTGAGAAGGCAGGTGAGCTTTCCTGGATCTATGGCTCACTCTTGGTTAGTGAACTCATTTCTCCTGCACATTCAGACCAAAGCTAAGAGAATCATTTGCAATCTAAGCACCAGGTGCTGATTTTGGCAGCAGGAGGCCTTTCTTAGTATAATGTGACTCTATCTTGTAGCTGATCAGTTATGCATGATCACACTTCCAGTTAATTGAGAGTATCATCTTCAGTTAAAGTTTTTATCTTGGATGCCTAGCAGTGTTAGTGAAATCCTTGATTAATAGAGAATGAAGAGCATGGTGCAAGATTGTTCATCCTAGGGTCATTCATTTTATATGCTTTTCATATGAAAAGGCTTCTTCTCTTCAACATACACTTCTTAACTTTACTGCAAATTACCTTCACAATTAGTATTATAATTTGATAATTATGTTGCTTGCCTATTTTTTTTAATCCTCTTAACATATGGCATATCTATGAATTCTCTGATTATTAATTTTGCTAATTTTGAGTGTTAAAACAGACTCATACTCTTACATAAATTTTATGAAAAAAGTATATATTTCTACTACTTTTCTTTCGGAGTGGGGTTATGGTACTTGGCTTTGAGTAGTGCTCAGAATTTATTTTTCAATAGGTTTAAGAAACAATTCAGAAGTGTTCACAGAGGAGGTCAGAAAAATCATGATGTCAGCTATGTTTTTATAATCAAAGACATGCACATAAAAAGGACCAGGGCAGAGGTGAAATCCAGCAGGTTCTGACAGATTCTGGAGAACCAGTAGCGGAAATTTTGAGTAGTTCGGAGAACGAGCAAATACCACCTCTGGCTGGTCCCAGAGTGGGGTGGGAATGGAGATTTTGCAATATCCTTCCCCTAGAGTGGGGTGGGAATGGAGATTTTGCAGCATCCTTCCCCTGCCACACCCATCAAGCCACGCCCACCAAGCCACACCTCGCCCACCAAGCCACACCAAATCCACCAAACCATGCCCACAGAATCGGTAGTAAAAAAATTTGGATTTCACCACTGGAATAGGGCATATTGAATTGTTTTCATGTTTTTTAAAAAGTATAACTTTTTGAGTTTAATGCCAAAATACCCACTGCATGATTACTATTTATAAATGATAAAAAATAACCTTAATAAGTAATTCAAGCAAATATTTATTTCTATTTATATATCAAATAGAAAGACTGCCTATCTTACTCACTGAGTGACTTAATGTGACTTTTCTTCTTCTTTATAGTGCAATTGATCTGCACTTGAACTGTATCATAGACTTTAGAATCCATACTCTCTTTATATTCATCTTATTGCATAATATATAATTTATAAGGAAGCCATTCTTGCTTATGATACTCTTCTAAAGAAATGTGTCTAAGAATGCCCTTCCATTTATCAATAATCTTTGCTTAAATAAAAATCTAATAGCGATATTCCGGGCTAAATTGATAACTTCAGAACAATGGTTCTGAAATCTAGATGGTCTGTATTTTAAAAAAGTTTTCTATTGATCGTATCTTTTAAACTTAATATTAGATTATTATGATTTGGACTTGGTTTGCTTCCCCGTTTTATTCTCATTACTAACCAGAGAATCTGATGACTGAACCAAATTCCATGATGAACTTTTGATAGAGAGGAACTTGATTAGATATTTATTTTTAAATGTGACTTATATTTAATTATTTTAATAATAAATTTAGATATTGTAAGACTCTAAGAGTCTTTTGGAGTGAGTGTGTGAGATATAATAAATTAAATAATAATATACCGTTCTATTACTACTACTATTAGCAGGACTACAAAATATCTTACATTTAGATGTTTATTTAATTGATGTAGGAGACTCCCAAACTCCAAAAAACTATTTTAAATAACTCACCTTTCCTTTTTTTAATTTTTGTTTTTATGTCATCATGAGGACCAGAAATGTATGAAATGAAATAAAGTTCTGGGTGTGTGAACATATACTCAAACATGCAAAAACTGTCTGTACCAAGTGACATTTAGGTGTTGATGAAGTGACTCTAATCTAATGGAGATAGATGATTAATCAGGTTTTATGTAAATCAAATCTCTGGTGAATCATTTTAAAGGCAACTAAAAATAACCAGCAACACTCTTGTCAAATAAACCTGGTTTTTGCACTAGGTAAAATAAAAGCTGTTAGTGAGAATCACTGACTCATGTTGCTTACTAAGGCATCACTTGGTTCTTGTTATTTACAATTAATTAAAATACAAGATAATATAATGATTTGTTTTAATGCTTAAACTATGTTCTTATGAAAGGAGGATGGAGTGGGGAGATCAAAATATCTAGAAAACTTCAGAACATTATAGAAAAGTTCGATGGATATTTTGGTAATTCATTAGGGAAGAAATATTTATTTATTTATTTATTATTCATATATCTATGCCGCCCACTCTCCGAGGACTCTGGGCGGCTTACACCAAAGACAGTACACTAAATAGCATATTGTCCCCAATAGTCTGGGTCCTCATTTTACCCACCTCGGAAGGGTGGAAGACTGAGTCAACTACGAGCTGGTGAGATTTGATCTGCTGATCTGCTGAACTAGCAGTCAGCTGAAGTAGCTGCAGTACTGCACTCTAACCACTGCGCCACCTCTGCTCAAATATCCAACTTACAAAATAAGGTAATGATAAATAAACATTTGAGAATGCTGAACCACCACATTTCTAATGCATAACAACATAGTGTATGCTAATCCAGATGCATCCACGTTCATACCTAAAGAGTTGAAGAATTCTACAACTCACTCAGATTAAAGCTATGCTTCTAATCTGGCTGTGCTATTGGACCATTTAACATTTCCACTAACCATTTAATGAATATAAATGCCATTTAATAATAAATTCAGTCATGAGCCATGATCGAAGCTAAACCCTAAGTTTAAATAGACTGCTTGGTGGGTCTGTATTTCCCTAGAAAAGTTCAAGAATTTATTTCCAAGGTACCAAGAATGAGAACTTTGTAGCTTTTAGATAATTTTGCTGTGGTCAATTCCAGACAACCAATTTGTCAGTTAAAATGCCCTATCTACAAGCAATTTTTATAAAGTGGTAGTCTTTCTAGAGACAACTTATTCTCCAAAGCATTTGAAGGCAGAATAAGAAGCAATGAATGGAAACTAATCAAGGAGAGAAGCAACCTAGAACAAAGTACAAATTTCCTGAAAGAATAATTAATCAGTGGTATGACTTGCCTCCAGAAGTTATGGGTGCTTCAACACTGGAGATTTTTAAGAAGTGATTGGACAATCAATTGTCTGAAATTGTATAGGGTTTCCTACTGGAGACCCTATAGGTCTCTATAGGGTCTCTCTCCCTATAGGGAGTTGGACTAGAAGACCTCCAAGGTCTCTTTCAACTCTGTTATTCTGGTTATTTGTAATACAATATATATGCTCTCTAAGTTCCTCCCGAGAGGAAAAGCCTTTAAAAAAAAAATGCTAATATTTTATTGCTAGCATTCCTATTTACAAACAGAAGGTCATAGTCAGATTTTTGCAAATGTGTGGGGGCAGCCATTGGATGCAATACTAATACGTTTCCCTTCCCAAAACTTGGTTTCTGTGTTCAGCTTAACCTGTTCATGTTAAATCAGGACAAAAAGACCATAGCTTCTGATTTACTAGTATTTGGAAAAGGATTATTTAGATCTGATCTTGCTTCACTGCCACCATAGTATCACGAATAAAGAAGTCAGGGCCTGCCTCTCCAATTCTGCTTCTGTATCACCATGACAATGGAAGTAGTGTGTCCAAAACATTTGTCTGTATTTTTTTACAACTTTTGGATCCATGTAAAAAGGATGCTATAGCAAGTAGCTTTACTTTTGTTCATAACTAATGGTTGGAAGAATACTCCAATGTTTTCAGAGGAAAATATTGATATCTTTTGCTACATTTCTAAACTTGCTAATACAGTTCTGTCTGATTATGTTGCAGCATTTGGATATCTGAAGTACAAAAGAAATATAAAAACATCCAAGGTTTGTGGCTGCAGTGGTTTTTATAATGCTTCAAAAATCTCTGTGGCCAAAGTGACTGAAGGATAAATGAAATGAGAATGTACATCTTGGAAACAATGCCTATCAGCTACTTTTCCAGGTTTTTAAAAATCACAGTGTATATTCAGCTTCAGATGCAGTGTCATTATTCCATGGGGCTATTGACATTGTATTCCTTTTGCTTGACTAAACGGATCTTATCGTACATAATAACGTAATTAGGAAGTGTACTTTAATTTTTTTCCATTATGCTTAATGACCAGATTGTATTTTTCTTATAGGTTTGTGTGAGATGACTGTTGTCTCTTGGATAAGATGCCTCGTACCATAGAGATGACTGCTATAGTTTGTCAAAGTGGTGTGATGACTTTATGTTGTTTTATTGGAGGAAATGGTATTCCTCTAGCTAGCACTTGCACTGGAAACTTGAAGAATGTTCTGTGTCGAAGTACAGCCAACCGACAGAGTTCTTGTTTGGCTTCTAAAAGGAGTAGAAGGCAATGGGGCAGCTTGATTTGACTTTTTAGAAACAGAGATGCATTGTTTCATGAACTTGTTCATCAGAATAAAGAACCTTTGGAAGCTTCATACAGGACTGCATATTCAGCATCCTGTAAATTAGGTAAGAGAACTTGTAATACTATAATAACAAAAATAGAAAATAGAACTAGAGTTCTGTATATCTCATTATAAATCTGAAGTAAGCTCTATGAAATCAACATATTTTTGCTACTTCACAAACTCCACTGAGGAGGGGAATTCAGTCGGCATTAAACAGAAAATGTTAGGATTGTTAGACAATATATTCTGCTATGACATTTATGGCCCCAGTGAACCATTTCAGTGCACTGCAGTAATTAAAAACTCATTTCACAGAAGCATATTATTCCTTGATTCACAATTATTGTGTCTTTCAAGAGCCTCCAGGACCCAAACGTTATGAAAACATGACACTTCCTTTATTTGCATGATTCCTAACAAATCTTCAAAGGAGCTATAAAACCTTTTTGAAACAGGCTGATAAGAATCGTGAATAAAAAAGGGTTGATACAAGCATTTTAAATGAAAATAATTAGGCCACAGTGGATGCTTTCAAAGATTTAAGAGTCATGCAAATATATGAGTACATTCCCTCTACCATTAACTAAAGTGCCAGAGCCATGTATTTAGGAGCGAAACTCTACCTTCATTAAAATCTCAAAATCCTAGATCTGTGAAGATTGTTTCATGCTTTTTTCCCCCTTGCTGATTAAAGCCTATGATCTATTTTCAATCATGTGATATCTAAAAATATGTACTGTCAAATAAGTCAATGATCCTGGTATAATGTGCTCCAGCAAATTTGTTGATTCTGGTGCAATTTATCCATAGTTGACTTTTCGAACCATTAAAGGCATAAATAGGTTCTGATGTTTTCTTGCTTGTCAGTGTAAGTACAAAATCAACCTGTTTTAGCATGGTTAGCTGTAGAAAATTCTCAGTGGTTTATTTTTATCAGCTCTTATAACAGTTGTTGGACAGAACAAGCTGGGAGCCAGGGTAGTATAGTCTGATGGTTCAGAACTTGATCTGGGAAATGCAGGTTCAAATCTTAAGTGCACCATTGGACTCAGTGTGTGACTTTAGGCAAACCATCGTAGTTCAGCTGCACTTACAATATCCCGCAGGCTGGCTGCTGTTGAGATAAAATTAGCTAAGTGCGGCTTTGATTTCTCAGACTAAAGGCAGGATAAATCGCCTGTGTAACATTGACTGCAATTAGGTCTTTGTGTAGGTCTACTGCCTCTTTCCTTATACAAGTTGCACAGAACAACAATTTATGTCCTTAAGAATGGCTCTGGAAACAGAATGTTTACAGCAAGTAATGGGTGTTTGTTAGCGCTGCAAAGTAGTCCAACAGGAACCACAACCAGGAGCACTAACTCTATCTTTATTGTAAGGTTACATTAATAGAATCCCGCAAGTCTGAAATTATTTCTCCCACCTTTCCATTTATGCTCTGGAAAACTATGAAGGGTCCCTTCTGAAACATTTCACACACCTTCCCACCTGAGATATCTTTTACACACTGTTTGCTCAGTCTTCAGGTCTTCTTCCGATTGCCCATGATTATTCTCATGTACTATTAAATCATTTTTGCAAAATATACTGAACAAGGTATTTGCCAACTATAACCAAGGGCATGAAACACCCATGAACCAGAAGTCAATCTAGTAATGCTAGCCTATGTCACTTCCATGCTCTTTAATACTTCAGCTTACCCTTTCCATTTTTCCCCTTCTCTGGTTGGTAGACATCTGAACAAAGTTCTGGACTGCAACCTTCCAATATTTTTACAAAATGTATGGGGTCTTATATGCAGTGTCAGAACACAGACAGCAAAGATTCCACAAAACAAGAACATGATCAATCAATTTCTAGCTACTTTAGCAGAACATATTCTGCAAGCACAGACCCATATTCATTCACTATAAAAGGATGTATAGTAAATATAAAGAGATTAAAAAGAGAACATCCTTCTCCTCTGGTCAGAAAGACCAAAGAAAATGGGAGATTTCCTTTTTTAAAAAAATAAATAATTTTAATTAAATATTTTACATACATAACAAATATATTCAAAAAAAGAAAATATTATAAACTAAACGTGAAAAAAAAACAAGGAAGAGAAAATAAGACAAAAAAACCCCAGAAACATAAATATGTGTGTGTGAGAGTGTGAGTGTGTATGACTTATAATCTTACTCTCAGCAGTTATAATTCTAATCAAACTTCTCTATGATTTCAACATCATTCCCTCTTTTTTTTTTTCTTTAATTTATATGCCGCCCTTCTCCGGAGACTCAGGGCGGCTTACAATGCGTTAAGCAATAGCCTTCATACTTTTGTATATTTATACAAAGTCAGTTTATTGTTCCCACAATCTGGGTCCTCATTTCACCTACCTTTGAAAGGATGGAAGGCTGAATCAACCTTGAGCCTGGTGAGATTTGAACTTGCAGTAATTGCAAGCAGCAGATGTTAATAACAGTGCTTTAGTCCTGTACTGTAGTACAGTCTGTACTGTACTACAGGCTCTTTTTATAACTTGATAGTACAGTGGTCTACGCACCCTGTTATTAACACAGCTGCCTGCAATTTACTGCTGGTTCGAATCTCTCCAAGGCTCAAGGTTGACTCAGCCTTCCATCTTTTCTAAGGTAGGTGAAATGAGGACCCAGTTTGTGGGGGCAATAAGCTGACTTTGTATAAATATACAAAAGTATGAAGGCTATTGCTTAACGCATTGTAAGCCGCCCTGAGTCTCCGGAGAAGGGCGGCATATAAATCAAATTTAAAAAAAACAAAACAAAAAAAAACTTCTTCTTTCTAATCATCAAAAATGTGAGTCAAAATCATTTTCTTTCTTATACAAAATGTCTATAAGGGGAGAATGGGAGATTCGAAAGCCTTTATGGGATAATCTCAGTTTTTCTAATGCTACATTTCCATCTTTGATGACTGCTGGTTCTCAAAAGCTTTCACACTTTATTTTAACTTTGTACCTTTCTGACTTGTTTTGGTTGATCAGTTCCTTTCTCAAAGAAATAAACCTTTGCTTACCAGGCATGCAATCAGAATGGATAGGTGTTTCCTTTCGTATTTATAAAGAATAAAAATACTATATACAGAGAATACAAGTATAATTTTCATCTCAAAAGTCATTGTATGGTCCAGAAACATGCTTTAAAATAAAAACAAAAAACAAAGTAAATTGCAATTAGAGCATCTGGCAGACCTCAATAAAAAGTTTTCAGGAACATTAGTGTTGGGACTTATAGACAATGTGCTAAGTAGTGGATATTCTTGTACATTTTTGTGCATTAAGGAACAACGTCCAAACTCTATGAAGACATGATCCCTGGGTGAATTTAAACATCTGAATCAAATATGTTCCACAATTTATGTATAAATGTTACACAATAAATCTCTCTGTGATCTGCCTAGATTTTACATTTGTTTATTTATTCAATTTATACAGCTGACATATGACTCAGGGTGGCATCCATTACCAATAAATAATAAGAAATCCATACAAAACAATATAGAAGACCATTAATAAAACACAGATGCACAAAATTTCAGGGAAAAAAAAAACAGATCGAAGAGATCTGACATTGGGGAAAGAATCAGGCCTTCGGAAGGTGCACCTCCTGGTTTCCGCCATATAACATTGCCTTAAGTGATGGGACCAGTGGAGCTTGCCAATCCCTTTAGATTTTACCAGACTAGCAGAAACAATCATAGAAAAATAGTGTTGCAAGTAATTTGGCCCTGCACTATGGAGAACTTTATAGATCAGAATCATCTTAAATTGCAACCAGATATTTAGTGGTAAGCAATATTGCTCATGGAGTAGGCATCTCTATGGGCATTAAAATACATGCCTATATTTATAGCATCTATGGCATTCTTTTTTGTATCAACTGCAGTTTATGAGTAGATATTAAGAGCAGCCCGATGTAGACTACATTGCAGCAATCCAATTGTGAGCTGACTATGGCACGAATGTCAGTGAATCTTGATACCAAAGCAGTCACAAGTAATGCACAAGCTATAGCTGTACAAGGGCCTTGGAGCTATAGCTGGCTCCTGTTCTTTGCTCATGAACTGTAAGTCTAGGAGGATCCTCAAATTACACACTGAGTCTGTTTGGGTAGTGCAATTCTATCTAGAACTAAAGGTGGAAAGTCTCTGGATCCAGATGGAGCCCACATCCACAACCATATGATCTTATGAGTATAGGCTGAACCTCTTCTCCTTCATCCAGATATCTACAGGCACAAAGACAGAACTTTGAAGGCACAACTTGAAGGGGAGAGGATTACATGTACAACTGTGCATCATCAGCATACTGTAGACATCAAAACCCAATTCAGTGGATGATCTCACACAATGGTCCCATGTAAATAGGAGTGGAAAGCAAACTGAACCCAGAGGCACTTTGGAAAATAAGAAATTAGGCTAGATTTCTCCCCCATCTTCAAGATCAACTGGTCCTTTGAATAGAAGCCTTACAAAGAGATGTATAAAAAACAAACATGTTTATAATCTTCTTATGGATTATTTGCACTGCAAATATTCATCCTGTTTGGGATCAGAAAATGATCTTGGCTCCCAATGATGTTTATAGTTAAAACAAAGGAACAACTTCTCTAAAAGAAGATGAAATTTCAACCATCCAGATTGTGCAAGGTATTGGTGATTTAATTGGGCAACATGAATATTTAAGTTTAAGTTAATAAAGTTGAATCAAAGTTTATCAAGCAATGGCAAGTAATTTATAACTTAATGGCCATGTCGATGGGATTTTTTAGATGCAATGTGTGTTTTATTTCAAAATGAGTGTGGTGGCGTGGCAGCTTCCCCAGTACCTGGATGAAGCTGTCTATTTAGACCCGCTCCAGTCCGGTTTCAGGCCTGGGTACAGCACGGAAACAGCATTGGTCGTGTTGGTGGATGATCTCTGGAGGGCTCGGGGTAGGGGTTATTCCTCTATCCTGGTCCTGTTAGATCTCTCAGTGGCTTTTGATACCATCGACCATGGTATCATGTTGCGCCGGTTGGAGGGATTGGGGGTGGGGGACACCATTTTGTGGTGGTTCTCCTCCTATCTCTCCGTCCGGTCGCAATCTGTGTTAACGGGGGCAGCGGTTGACCCCAAGGTGCCTTGTTTGTGGGGTGCCACAAGGGTTGGTCCTCTCGCCCCTCCTGTTCAACATTTATGTGAAGCCGCTGGGTGAGATCATCCTTGGTTTTGGGGTGGAGTTCCATCAGTACGCTGATGACACTCAGCTGTACATCTCCAACCCAGACCATCCCAACGATGCCTTGGAAGTGATGTCCCAGTGCCTGGAGGCTGTGCGGGTCTGGATGGGGAGAAACAGGCTTCGACTCAACCCTTCCAAGACCGAGTGGCTGTGGCTGCCGGCGTCCTGGTATAGCCAGCTGGTGCCATTGCTGGTTATTGGGGGCGAATCACTGGCCCCCACGGAAAGGGTCCGCAACTTGGGCGTCCTCCTGGACACACGGCTGTCTTTAGAAGAGCATACGATGGCCGTGGCCAGGGGGGCTTTCTATCAGGTTCGTCTGATACGCTAGTTGCGCCCCTTTCTAGATCGGGACTCCTTACACACGGTCACTGAAGCACTTGTCACTTCTCGTCTGGACTATTGTAACACTCCCTACATGGGGCTTCCTTTGGGGTGCACCCGGAGGCTCCAACTGGTGCAGGGGATTATGGGAGCGACAGGGCGCTCCCACATGACACCTCTCCTGCACGAGCTGCATTGGCTTCCGGTGGACTTCCGGGTGCGCTTCAAGGTGTTGGTGACCACCTGTAAAGCGCTCCATGGCTTAGGGCCGGGGTACTTACGGGACCACCTTCTGCCACCAATTGCCTCCCACTGGCCGGTTCGCTCCCACAGAGAGGGCCTCCTCAGGGTGCCGTCAGCCAGACAATGTCGGCTGGTGACCCCCAGGGGGAGAGCCTTCTCTGTGGTGGCACCTACCCTCTGGAACAAACTACCCCCAGAGATACGAGTGATTCCAGACCTCTGGACTTTTCGTTCGGCCCTAAAAACTTACTTTTTTCAGTTAGCCAGGCTGGCCTGATTCCATGTTGGTTTTAAAGTTTGATACTGATTTTTAATTGAAATGTTTTAAATTATGGGCCAAATTTCATTTAATTATTTTTAAAATTA
The DNA here is from genome assembly GCF_029215685.1 of Pituophis catenifer annectens. Lineage (NCBI taxonomy): Eukaryota > Metazoa > Chordata > Lepidosauria > Squamata > Colubridae > Pituophis > Pituophis catenifer. The sequence continues at coordinate 240,444,413 of NW_027256882.1, forward strand.
TTTTAACTTTTGTGTACAAATGTTTTTATTTTGCCTGTTCACTGCCCTGAGTCCAAAAGGAGAAGGGCGGTATACAATCTAAATAAAATAAATAAATAAATAAATAAATAAATAAATAAATAAATAAATAAATAAATAAATAAATAAATAAATAAGAAAGAAAGAAAGAAAGAAAGAAAGAAAGAAAGAAAGAAAGAAATATATGCTCAGACCATATTTTATTTGAAGCTATCCTGTTCTTTCTGTTGAAGCTTAGGACTTTCAACTTTCAGAACAGAATAGAACCCAAGAATTGTGCTGTATAATCATGTGCAATCATCCAAGCACCATACATACTAGATGAGACATGTTTGAAACTTCTGATAGATCTAGTTCTCAGAGTCTGATGCACACTTTTTGGGTTTATTTCTATAGTGCTTGAAATGGACCATGAGTAATACTTTATGTCAGAGGTTCCCAACCTTTCTCAGTTCCCAGCAGCCTTGGTGTCTCAGTAATTTTTTGCAGCCCTCTATGGCATACAGTTTGGGAACCACAAAACAGAAACAGTGAACTCACAGTGCCATGGGATAGTTTAAATTTTTGAAACATAGCAGTACTAAGCTAGTAGTTAGCATAGTGTCTGACAGATGTTGAATATTGCTGCGTTTTCTTGAAAATTTAAAATATCCCTGGGGCCCTGCGGTGCACGCTGGTCTGTGCGCTTATATTCAGAACTCTGCTCAGTTAACCGTGATTCTAATCTTTCCAAAGAAATAGCTGTGCCAGTTCTTGGTGATAACAAAAAGCAGAAGCATATGCAATATTCTGATATTCAGACTTTCTTTTTCAAGTGAAGAGAACTGCGAGAAAATTTCACTGAAGCGCATGTACACAAGCCAAACTGATGTAAAAAGATCTACCTACAAACATCTGTTCTGTACAGAGAGAGGCTTACTTTGAAATTATGTCACATGCTGAAGGGAAAGGTTTCTTGTTGCTCACATAATGTATAAGATTCACGTAAGTCTCCATCCTGCTTTCCCCTTTTCTATTGGCCAGCCACCATGAAAACGAGATGAATGGATGTGTGACTGAATGGAAATGAAAGGGACATTAACTGGGAGTGGATTCATTCATCTTTCCCTAGATGAGACATTACATGCTTTTCTTTGCACATACCACACTATCTCCAGATTATATTAAAAAGAGTAATTCTATGGCCTTTACTATTTGAGAAAGAAAAACAGTTGCTTATCCTTGTTTTCGCAGTCTTACAGTTTATAAATTCAAGAGTTCTCATTAAATAAAGTCATTCTGAGTATTGCTCAAAATACATATATAATACCTACAATTATACCTACAATAAAATATACCTACAAAATATACAAATATACCTACAAAAAAAAAAAAAAACAACCTACAATGGGTGTTGTGCCCTGTGATTCTTGACGAATGTATCAGAGGTGGTATTCAGCAGGTTCTGACCAGTTCTGGAGAACCGGTAGTGGAAATTTTGAGTAGTTCAGAGAACCGGTAAATACCACCTCTGACTGGCCCCGCCCCCATCTATTCTCTGCCTCCTGAGTTCCAGCTGATCCGGAAGAAATGGGGATTTTGCAGTAACCTTCCCCTGGAGTGGGATGGGAATGGAGATTTTACAGTATCCTTCCCCTGCCACGCCCACCAAGCCACGCCCACACCCACCAAATCACACCCACAGAACCGGTAGTAAAAATTTTTGAAACCCACCACTGGAGTGTATCTTGTCTTTTTAGGTACACTGAAAGCATATGCACCAAAGACAGATTCCTTGTGTGTCCAATCACACTTGGCCAATAAAGAATTCTATTCTATTCTATTCTATTCTATTCTATTCTATTCTATTCTATTCTATTCTATTCTATTCTATTCTATTCTATTCTACCTACATTTCTCCTTGCCTCTCCTGAGCAAAATCTGAGATAAATGTGACAATTTTTCTTCTATGATTGAATATCTGCATTTGTACTCATGGATATGGAAGAGGAACATACCATAAAGAAAGAATGGAACGGAACGGAACAGAATAGAATAAGCTGGAAGGGACCTTGGAGGTCTTCTAGTCCAGCTGTTCAAGTAGGGAACCTATTGCCATCTTAGATAAGTGACTGTCTTGACTCTTCTTTTGTGTGTGTGTGTGTTTGTGTGTGTGTGTGTGTGTGTGTGTGTGTGTGTGTGTGTGTGTGCAAAGCATGGGTGCATATTTGTGTACTGAATATTTTAATTATGTCACAGAATAGAATGTTATAGAATAGCACATAACTGCTTTATTTTTATTTTTAGAAAGGACCAAGATCCACAGCTAGTAGACCTGTTTTCTTGATGCATTTTATGGAAAGGCTGAAGTATATTTGTTCTGTATTGAATTAGATCCTGTAGTGCTTCACTAATGCTGTTAAGCGATTACAGTAAACAGCAGGGATGACACAAGGATTCCATCTTTGTATTTGATGTCTCTGCCAGGCAGAAACATCCAGGCCACTCTCATCTTTTCCTTCTCTCCTTTACATACTGTAGTTTTTTGAATGAGATCAGAAAACAATAGCTTAAACTGGGTAAAAAGAATTAAATTAACTGGAACAAAAATAGTAAACTGGAACCTGTTTTTTGTTTTAGCTCCAGATTACATGATGCGGTACATTGATCAATAATGAAAGCCACATGTTTTTCCTGAGGTGTTTTTCCCCTTCTGAGACTAAATTCAGATAACAAGCTTTTACTTATTTTATTCACTTCATGCAGCCTTCTTTAGGGCTTATGTGACATGCTGTGTACATGATATGAAATTGGATTGCTTCTACTAATAGACACATGGAGGCCCCTAGTAGAGGAATAAAACAATTTTTATGTAGATATAATTGTCGGTTCAAATTGTAAATTTTAAAACTCATTTATCCTTCAGACAGTTGACTAATGGGAAAGGCCAGTGGGGTCATCTGAACAGCTGACTGGATTTTAGGATTGGTTATCAAACCATATAATATGGAAATGCATTATTATGCAAAGCTATCCTAAAATTGTTGCTTTCACTTAAAGAAACAATGATTCTATAAAGTGGGGGAACCTCCATTGCAACCTGCTGATTTTCTTTTTTATTTTTAAGGCTTTCTCTGTGAGAACATGAAGTATTCTTTCTTTCCACTTCCTTTCCTACTCCCCTCCTCCATCTCGTCTTCTGCTTGGTTTCCCTCTCTTCTTCTTCCATTGTTTTGCAGATATCCAGAAAGATAAAGCAATGATTAAAAATGCTGATCATGACCATCTGCGTGTGTGCCTTCTACACTGTCGATCCGCTATTGGGTATCAAAGCTGTATCATCAATGTTCTTTGAAGACTAAGCAGGTTGGACATGCAATTTAGATGAAAAACAATTACTTTGTGTTAGCTTGCTTTTGGCAACAGTAGTGGGGCTCGTCTGGGAGATGGGAAACAAAAGTCACTCTTCATCTTCATGAATTTCAAATGAGAGGAAAAGAGAGAAAGCAGGCAGAGAGTGTCATCTGCCAGGAATCATTCCATATCACCTTCCTCTAACTAGCTGCTTCTTCAGAGGAATATGCATTGCCTCTGTCACAGACTGCAGGGGAAGAACATTTATTTCATCTTCTGGAAGACAGATAATGCTAATCATTTTATCATAAGAATATCTGATTAGTCACCTTTGTCAGGGTATTTACATTTTAAAAGGCAACCACAACTGGGACCAAATTCATCATTGAAAAGCAAAAGGGTTTTATTCAACTCTGAATGCACAAATGTCACATTTATAAAAACACAGAAGCTGGTTTGGGGCAAACTAGAGGGTAAACACAAGTGGGGTGGGGAGACAGTGTAGGAAGGAAGCCTTCCTTGTGGACATTAGTAGTTCTTCATTTTGTTTGTTTTCTTCTTTGTTTCCTTAAAGGCATCACCTTTCAGAGGATTATTTGCCTCAGCTAGCCAACCAGCTAGCACTATACACAAAGTCTTTTCTGAAGTTGGACCATGTTGCAGAGGAACATGTTCTCCTCGGATGCTATGTTGTGTTTGGCTGTAGCCTACTAAATAATATTTCTCAATAGCATAATAAAGGGTATACTGAATATGCACTGAATGTAGGACAAGAACAATTATAATTTCATGACAGATTGCTTCAGCAAATACGTATAGATCAAGGTAAGATGAGTTTTGCAGAAGATGCAGAGTTCAGAAGGGATATACTACTGTGGATCTCAGCCAAATGCTTGAATCTCCCCACCCCCGGGTCGTTGTTGAAACCAGTACCCTAGAGGCAGGGGTGAAATCCAGCAGGTTCTGACAGGTTCTGGAGAACTGGTAGTGGAAATTTTGAGCAGTTTGCCTTTCAGAAACACACTAGTGGTTTTCCTTAACCTGTTAATAAGTTTTCTTGCAGGTTGAATTCCTTTCCACATTACTGTTCCATCCTCCTCTGTAAGATGTATGTCTTTAAAACTTTGACCCATTCACCAAGCAAATATTGTTATTTCAGTGTGAATAGCTTTGTGATTTTACCAGTGTTGGCAGGCAATTTTAGTTCTTTGTGTGGCTTTTTGTCTTCTTCCTACTTTGCTATCTTTACCCTGTTTCAAAAACAGCTACAATGCAGGCTATAAATCTCTATTGTGTTATAATTCGGAGCTCGGCCAAAGAGCTCAGTGCTTTTAGACACAATGAAGGTTCAGTGAATATGTGGTGTGAATAAATTTCTTCATTTCCACCTATTTAGCTCAACAAAAGGATCACTATGTAGGAGCCTCTACAACAAATAATTGCTTCTGGGTTTCTGAGAAAAAATATATATATACATCTAATCTTAGTACAAGGCGCTTACAGCAGAGAATTTAAGAAACCAATAACAAATGAAGACAGTGGTTGGAGGAGGACCCTTGAAGGATTTTTTCTAATGTGCCAGTTTTTTGTAACTTTTTAAATAAGCGAATTGCATTGCAGAATTCAGGTGTAGGAAGTTAGCACCTACCCCTCTCCTAGAAGAATGAAATATTTTAGGAAATATTAAAAAGGCAGAATGTTATATTTCCCTGGATGAGAAATGGAGAAACATATTTTAAGGACAAAGCAGCTCCCTGCAGCTCCCTGCCACCCCCACCTTTGTTAATGGGTCATTAAGGCCTGAGCCAGTCTATTTTTCATAACAAAGATATACAGGCAGAGCCATAATAGGAACCCCAAAGCCCTTTCATTACATCATCACCCAGCAAGGCTCAAGCAAACTTGGACTCAGGACAGCCTACAGTGTTGCTCCTGCATGGACCCATGGGATTCTGACAGCCAATCAGAGTGCATTTCTTGCAAAGGAGTGGGCGGCCCCAGGGTGAGGGCCAAGAGAGGGTATAAAACCAAGGGACTCTCAGCATCTCTGCTTTCTTTTTTCTTCACCCAATATCTTGAAGCATGTGATCGCCCTCTTCTGCCAGGACCTCAAGCCATGTGATTCTGCTCAGGAACTCAAGCCATGTGATCCTGTCTACCATTAAACCATCTTTCCAAGCAGTCTCCATGTTTCCAGGGTCTTTTTCCCCACTTGGAACTGAACCCAGAAGGACATTTCTTCCAACACAGGGAAGTGTGGATTTCAAAGAATAATGAACTTGAAATAAATTTGTATCACTTGTCATTTAAATGAATCCCCCTTTCCCTGCCATTCTTATTAGCAGCAGTCAGAAGCTAAATGATCACATCTCTAGATTGAATGATTACTTTGTAATAGATACTCATGTTGGGCACAATTAGTTGAAATTAAGACTCTTGTGACTCATTGTTTTCAGCAGAGAGAAAGGGAAAAAAAACCAATCTGGGGCTCAACAGTTCCTTTTCAATTCAATAGGATAAAAATTGTTTAATTGGGCCTTCATGACAATTAGATGTAACAAATATATCAGCGAAAGGGTGCGATGTCAATAACATTGGCTTCTTTCCTGCCAGGAAGAAGCCACGTTAAAAACCTGTTTTGCTACTTTAAGCTGTGGCAATATAAGTCAAGGTAAAGGACTTTTTCTTCTGCAAGGAGAAAAGATGACTAGAAAAGAATCGATAAGATATTCAGCACAAAAATAAAGTTTAAGTGCTTTTTAAAAATATATATATAAAAAAGTAAACGGCCCTGGACTTGAAAGAAAGTTCTGCAGAAAAATTGACTCCCACATATATTTTCAATGTTATCTTACAGCAATTGCAGTTCCTATAAAGCATTTTCACAAGAACATTTGCTATTTCTGTGATTGGCAAAATCTTAAATTATAGTCTTAAATTCTAAAAAGCAAATTCTAAAAAAGAGAAGGCATTTTTAATTTTAAGATGTCAAATGATTGGATCTGTTGTGATCCAATCGTGTGTCAAATTCGTGTCGTCATGGCATCATCACATGATGTATCACAACTTTTCCCCCCTTCGCTAAACCGGGCATGGGTGTGGCCAGCGCGTGATGCATCTGGCCTGCAGGCCGCGAGTTTGACACCCCTGTGATATGGCATTACTTACAAAAGCTTAACAGAAAAATATTTATATAACCAAAGGCCAGTATTTTTGGAGGGGAAAACATACTCCAATGGCCACACAGACTTCTTAATTCAGTGGTTGAAATAATTAGTATTAGCACAATTCCTGGCTTGGATCTCCCTTCCTTTTTCCTTCTTGCTCTTCCTGGATATTTTGAATTTTAAATGAAGCCTTATTTTAACACAACACTCATATCTTACATTGTAGCTGAAAAGAAGCAGCTGCATAAATGGTTGATGGAAATTGATTTGACCCTCACTGATGGTAGAATTAGAGTTACTCTGGGTTCAGATTATATGATAAACTGCAGGAAATCAAAATCACTTTGGAAACTACTAGACCTTTAGCAATGTCCATGGAGCAAAAGGCTGTAGGGATCAGTAGGTAAAAAGAAAGCTAGCCTTATTCTTATAATATAAACAATGGTTTAGCATTATCATGAATGGGTTCACACCAGGGGTGGGTTCTAAAATTTTTTACTACCGGTTCTGTGAGGGTGGCTTATTTTGTGGGCGTGGCTTGATGGGGGGTAATGTGACTGGGTGGGCATGGCCAACTTTTTTTTTTTTTTACTTTTAAAGGCATTTTTTCTACAACCTTAAGAGGTTGCAGAAAAAAATGCTTTTAGAGTCTCTGATGATCAGGCAACTCAGCTGGAATCGCCAGAGGCTTTTAAAAGCATTTTTTTTTTCTACAACCTTTTTGGCTGAAGAGGTTGTAGAAAAAATGCTTTTAAATGTAAAAAATAAAGCCTCTGATGAGGTGGGCGGGGTAAGTGAGCGCTGACCAGGCCAGGGACTGATTTGGGAGCATGGGCAGCCAATGTTATTACTGGTTCTCTGAACTACTACAAATTTTTACTACCGGTTCTTGTGAACCGGAGCGAACCAGGAGCAACCCACCACTGGTTCACACACTATACTCAGCGATAAACATGCTCATTATGCCTTAGCAGAGCATAGAATGGAACTAGAACTACATAGATCACTTGGGATATGCCTTACTGAGACACTTTATTACAGATCCTGCAGCAGGCATGTCAAACTCAATTTCATTGAGGATTGTGTTTGACCTTGGGGGAGCTGGAGACCCATGGCCAGGAGTGTGGCCAGCTATACATCACTCATGTCGGGGGCACCTGTGGTGGCCCAAGCGCTCTGCCAGCCAAAACAGGATACTGAGCTCAGTTTTCGGCCATAACAGCCTCCTGCAACCCTCTGCCAACAAAAATGGAGCTCGAGAGGACTGCAGGCAGCCCTCCCGAGCTCCATTTTTGCTGGAAGAGGCACTGGGGGCTAGTCCTTCACTGTTTTCAGGGCGGCCTCGCAGGCCAGATCTAAGCGGGCTGGATCCGCAGGGTGGATCCAGCCTGCGGGCCTTGAGTTTGACAGCCCTGTCCTTCAGCAATGATAACAACAGAATAACAGACTAACAAGAATTGAAGGGTACTTGGAGGTGTTTTAGTTTAACCCCTGATCAAGCAGGAGACATCTTGACATGAGGAGGAGTCTCCACAAAGAGGAGGCAAGGCCCATATGCCCTGGTAAGGGTGTTGCCCATTAATCAGCAAAGAGCTCCTGCTAGGCAGTGAAACAATGTGATGCATTTGTTCATCTTCACTCTTTAGAAGCATGTTGCCATCTCACATTATGAGTTTGCTATAAATTCACTTTGCTGGTTAAAATGAAATGCCTAAGGAAGAAAACATAGCTTCAACAAATTTACAGAAAGACTAGAACACCCCATAGTTTTCTATCTTTGCAATCCATCCATTGTGTCTACACATCACTTACTATGATGCTTTTTGTGTGGGTCAGTGCATCACGTATACCTCAGAGATGGTAGATTGCAGTAAATAGTAATGTAAGTAACAATATACAATATAGTTATGGGATAGAGATCCTTCAATTTGTGAAATGCTAGCCAAAATGTTTCCAAATACTACCCTAACAATCAAAAGAGAACATTAATTGTAGTATGGTACTATTATAACCCTTTTCTATCTTATTAAAAATCACTATAACCATCATCATATTTTATTTCCTCAAAGTCCTTCCTTCCTTCCTTCCTTCCTTCCTTCCTTCCTTCCTTCCTTCCTTCCTTCCTTCCCCCTTCCCTTCCCTTCCCTTCCCTTCCCTTCCCTTCCTTCCCTATTTTTTCATAACACATATAAAAATTATGCCATTTAGAGTTGAAGTAATGTTTGATCATTCTGGAAAAGAAATTTGCATCATTTTAGATGGCTCTTACTTTCAGACTGCTCCATTCTATTCATCTGAAATTATTTTAACAAAACATAAGCTTGGCAAGATTGTTAAAGCAATTTTCAAGCTTTTATATTGATCTCAGACCTTGCCATTTACAGCAGTACTTATATGAATGTTGCTCAGGCTTCAATAATGTCATAATCGACTCTAAATAGTACTGGGTCTGGATTACATCAAGCTTAATTTGTAAGAGAAATTTGTAAGAGAAAGAGTAGTAATTAGCAACTGAGAAGGAAAATATGAAAGACCAAATGAGAAGACTTCAGGCCAGTGGTGAAATCCAATTTTTTTTACTACCGGTTCTGTGGCCGTGGCTTGGTGGGCATGGTGTGGCTTGGTGGGCGTGGCTTGGTGGGTGTGGCAGGGGAAGGATACTGCAAAATCTCCATTCCCTCCTCACTCTGGGGCCAGCTAGAGGTGGTATTTGCCGGTTCTCCGAACTGCTCAAAATTTCCGCTACCGGTTCTGCAGAACCTGTCAGAACCTGCTGGATTTCACCCCTGCTTCAGGCTGGAAGCTTTCCTATTTAGGGATCATGAAAGAGAAGAAAGCCTACTTCCTAGTACAAATATTCTATTCACATACAGGTAGTCTTCAACTTACTAATAAAGGAGAATATTTGTAGCTCAGGGTTGACATGGGTCGATGTTACCTAGTTTGGGTAATGAAACATTTGCAAGAAAACATGCAAGCTCAGAGAGCACCAAGGACCTCTCAGTCCTCAATTTACGACCACAATCGAACCCAAAATTTATGCTGCTAAGTGAGGCAGTTAAGTGAATTTACCCCATTTTACAACCTTGCTTGCCATAGTTGTTAAGTGAATCACTGCAGTTAAATTAGTACCATGGTTGTTAAGTGAATCTGGCTTCCCATTGATTTTGCTTGTCAGAGGTCACAAAAGGTGACCCTGGGACACTGCAACTGTCATAAATATGAGTCAATTGCCATGTGTCTGAATTTTGATCACATGACCATGGGGATGCTGCAATGGTTGCAAGTATCAAAAATGATCATAACTTTTTTCAATACAGGTGTAACTTTGAACAGTCACTAAACAAACTGTTGTAAGTCAAGGGTTACCTGCATTTGTAAATAATACCTATGGCTCATATGATTGTGCTTGGAATGTTTATGCTTGTAAAGGTGGAAACTCAATAATTTGTTGTAACAATTAGCACACACATTCAAAGTAACAATGTAATTGCACACCTAAGCCACATAATCACTAATGATGAATAGCTTCCTCTGACATACCATATTACACCCTAATTTTTTAGTATAATTTTGTTTTCCTTTACATTAAAAATATTGGGCATGGATTAAGTTATTAAATATATATTTCAATACAGATGTACAAATAGCTTTGTGATTAGGTGAAAAATATAAAAAGGCTTTATGAGAAAGCTGTTCTTTGACTTCTGACACAATTCTAATTGTTTAACCCAGTCAATGGAAAACATGAAAATGAAAAATTATGTTGATATGGAAGAACTGGCAGAATTAATCACCTTTAAAACAGTGGTAGGGCACATTTTGTGGTAGCTCTTAATTCTAGATGGTGTAGAGAAGATTTCTAATTAAAAACTTGGTAAAACTGCTGCAAATTTATTGCAGAAATGAAGGCAAGATTGAACTAGAAAAGCATGTTTTACACCCTGGTCTAGAAGAAAGTTAGATATGCTTTAACCCATTACATGAGTAAACCAACTTACTAAAGTGCAACCAACTCAAAATTTACTCTCAACTGGGCATCAGGTCAAAGAAATCTTTAAAAAAGAGTGTCTTGGATATCACTGCCCAAACTGGTACAGAATCACTTGCAAGGATTAGATCTTCAAAATGGCTGACCAAGAAAAAAACACACCAAATAATGGTTTGATAGATCCTTTGCTAGGGCAAGATTTGAGTGGTTGGTTTCCATGGTAAAACATGTATAATTCTATGATTCTACCAAGTGCCATATTATATATGGTGCTTCAAGCACAGATCATTGGCATCCTTCAGTCTCAAGAGACTATGGTATCGTGCTCTGGAAAGAGGTACTAAAACAGCATCTAGTATGACTAAAAACTCCAGTTTGAGAATGGCAATCCCTTCCACACTGAGGGCAGATACAAAGTCAGTTTATTGCCCCCACAAACCGGGTCCTCATTTTACCTACCTCGGAAGGATGGAAGGCTGAGTCAACCTTGAGCCTGGTGAGAATTGAACTCGCAGTAATTGCAGGCAGCTGGCAGCTAAATACTACTTTAACAGCAGTTTAGTCCACTGCGCCACCAAGGCTCTTGGCGCATTGATTGATAGAACATCATAGAACATCTTTGGATAAGATGTAAGGGTGGTGCCCTTATCTGAATATGTTTTGTCCTGTTTTTGGTAGATCTGTGCCCATTTTATTTTTATAAGCAAACATCATATTGTGCCTTGATGTGGTCAGTCAACTAATCAACCAATAATTAACTAGCATATTCATGACAAAGATGCCCATTGGTTCACAAAAAAATGGCAACCTCTGAAAATACCACAATGTAACAAAATTATCCCACACTTAAATCTGCTTCAAAAGTGTGTTTTACTTATAGAAAAACACATATTTTTCTTGGAAGCAATAGTAATACATTATTTTAAGGGGAAAAGATGCTTAATTTACAATATTATTTTATTCCTATTTCTAGGTTACTGGGATATGGCAGTTCAGTAAAAAGGGGGAGAAATTGGAAGAAACAACATTGCAAATTACTCTGCAGACCTTCAAAACAAAGTTTTGCTGTGAAGTTTCTGAGGAAGGCTTTTCTACGGGTGTTTGATGTTGGCTTAAGGGAGCTATATCACATTCTTTTTGAGGTTAAAGGAGGGCAAGAGTTCTTTACTAAGGCTGTTCTGGCTTTAAAATTTGGATGAGGAAAACTGTCTTTTTTGGATGTGGAATTCTCTATGGATGCATGTGAACTAGAAGCATTTTTGTATGAACTACTTGGAGGACCATTTCATACTTTCAACACATTTGTGTTATATTCTACTTTGGCTCTTCAACATAGCTTTAAAAATCCTTTCTAAGGTAGGTAAATTGAGGACCCAGTTGTGGGGGCAATAAGCTGACTTTGTATAAATATACAAAAGGATGAAGGCTATTGCTTAGCACATTGTAAGCCGCCCTGAGTCTCCGGAGAAGGGCGGTATATAAATCAAATTAAAAAAAAAAAAAGATGGTTCTAAAACAGTTTTAGTACTTTTGATTTTCATACATTGAATGCAGTGTTATATTACAGCAATAGGTTCTTTAAGTTTATTTGAATTGTAATTGATCTTTCACTGTTGGTTAAGGAAATGAGTTGAACAACATCTGGAGGACACAGGTTGTCCATTCCTATTATTCACACACAATGTATTGAAGAAGCAGAAGAAAATCAATCTGCCTGTTAAAGACCCAGGCATCTGCTAAGATGAGAAGAAAATATTAGTAATTGGCTGAGCAGTTCTTATTTCAGAAATACCTTTAAAGCCTTTGGGCAGTAGAATAATGTCCTCAGACAACACCTACGATAAATGGAATATGACAGTTCAAATTAAAACTGCAGATCCAATTTGTAATAAATGTAGTGTTGGAGAAGAATGCTTATATAAGTGTTTTGGAGGTTGTCAGATTCTGGATGGGAAGGAATAGGTTCAAATGTAATTCTAGCATCATACCATCTTTGGTTTTGGGGATTGTGTTCTTTGAAGTGGGGGGAGGAACACAACTTGGGCCCCTCTTGAACTTCCCACTCTGCTGAAAGAATAGGTAAAAGCTATGTCCAGGAAGGCCATTGCTCAGCCTCAAATGGTAAGCCAACTTCAGCCTTGATAGCCCAGGGGATATTGAACATTGAGTGATCCTGAATTAATTACTCTAATTCACTTTTAACGTGTGTATGTGTTGTGGGTGCTCTTGAAGGTCATTTTTTCATTTATTTAATGAAAAAAGGACTGGGGTGACGTGATAGCAGTGTTCCAATATTTGAGGGCCTACACAAAGAAGACGGGGTAAACCTATTCTCCAAAGCACCTGAAGGCAGGACAGGAAGCAATGGAGGGAAACGTATCAAGGGGGCATTCAACCTAGAACTAAGGAGAATGTCTTGACAGTGAGAATTATTAATCAGTGGAATGTCCTGCTTCCAGAAATTGCGAGTGCTCCAACATTGGAGGTTTTTAAGAAGGGATTGGCAACCATTTATTTATTTATTTTATTTATTTTATTGGATTTCTATACCAGCCTATTCCCGAAGGACTCAGGCGGTGAACAGCCACAGAATAAAACACATAAATACAAAAATTTAAAATAGAATAAAAACGAATTAAATAATTTGGCTGAGACAAATTTAAAATACCCAATAATTTAAAAACAAATTAAAAATTACATTTAAAAAGGGGAGAAGATTTAGGCCAGGCCAGCTTGATGAAATAAGAAAGTCTTAAGCACGCGATGGAAGGTGCGCAGATCCGGGATCCTCCATATCTCCGGGGGGAGCTCGTTCCAGATCGTAGGTGCCCCCACAGAGAAGGCTCTCCCCCTAGGGGCCACCAGTCAACATTGTTTGGCCGATGGCACCCGGAGGAGACCCTCTCTATGGGAGGTACTGGCCGGTGGGAGGCTATTGGTGGTAGCAGGTGGTCCCGTAGATACATTGTCTGAAATGTATAGGGTTTTCTGCTTGAGCAGGGGTTTGGACTAGAAAACTTTCAAGTTATCTTCCAACTCTGTTACTCTGTTATTATCATTGCTGCAGGATTGGCAGTGATTGCCAATATCTTCCTAAATACAACTCAGCATTCCAGCTATTACTGAGGTAGTCTATATGGCTAAAGGTCAGGTATCCTATCTTGCATAGATCCAGCTTCTCTAATCCAGAGCAGAGAGTATGCCTGATGAAGGTTCTCTTCTCTTGATGTGTTTGTTTTCAGGGATGTATGAAAGTTGGCATTCTCCTGGGAAGCTCTCTTCATCTGGAAGGGCTTGACCCTTTATGGGTTCTAAAAATTCTTAAACTTGGCTGTTCCAGAAGATCTTTGGGATTTAAGAACTGTGGAATACTTGACAACTGGAATGCAATGATTACAGTTAAGGTTAACTGAACTATAACTATAATTATATATTGTGTTATTTTAATGTATATGGTCTATTATTATTGTATTTCACTCTGGCTTTTCTCCAGCACACACTTAGAATTGTTTGACTGCAGTAGCCTATAAATTAATAAATAAATAAATAAAAATAAGAATTTCTGCATATTTGAAAATATACAGATCATTTTAATAAATAAATCAAAATAATAAAATGACACTTTATCTAGAATTGTAGTACATGAGCATCATAGTTAACAAAGCAGCTAATTGCCTTTAGTTATATTTTGTAATTTGATTGATTACCTGGATATTTTGAATCAAAGGCTTAATAAATACAGAGCTAAATTCAAACTTTATTATTCCAATATCATTTGTTATGGGTTTGGAAGTCTTACAGAGCAATCTTTGATAAATCTGCAGAATATCTAGAATGAAAAAAAGTAGATGAACATTTCACATCTCACAGGATTGTTAAAAAAAAACCTGACTCATTTCTATCTTGCTATTTCCCCCTTAGGCTCAGGAAATAATTCCTTCATTTACTAGTGCTTTCCAGAATCCTTTTGGGGTTTTTCCCCTGAACTGTAATATGCAATATCTATCAGTTGTAATTCATAAGCAGGTGTTTTAAATCCCTACTTTGCTCTTATTCTGACATGAAATAGTTGAGTGAGTAATGCAAATGACATAATTGAAGTTTCTAGCAAATGTGGAGCTTTTGAAGAGTTTTTGCTAAAGGTGTAATAACCTTACCTTTTAGCTAACATTACCTTTTCTCTTCTTGGGTAAGAGAAAAAGAGAAATGATGATGCATATTCCAGATGTGCTAAAAAATTTCACGGGCAAATATTTTTATTATAAATGGAACATGATTTTAAGATACCTTGGAAAATTCTTTAAAAGATTGAAAAAAACTAGTATTTTCTAATACTAGTTGGTGTTATATATGGCTCGAAAGCAGGGACTCTATAATTAGACCAAATTACATGAAAATTATTTTGTATGTCTCTCACATATCTTTTTACATTCATTATGTTAATATATTTATTTTATTTTATTTTATTTTATTTTTGAATTTGTATACCGCCCTTCTCCCTGAGGACTCAGGGCGGTGAACAGCCAGATAAAAACATCAGATACAAATATTAAAACACATTTAAAAATATATATAAATTTGGCCCCATTAATTAAAACGATAAGCAAAAACAAAACAATTAAAAAAAAACCCTTAAAAAGAAATTAAGCCAGCCCGGCTTGTTGAAAAAAGAAAGTTTTAAGGGCACGGCGGAAGGATATATGAGGATCTAGCCCAATAAATACTCCGAGTCATTAGTATGTTTCAATCATATTTATTTAGCCATCTCTACCCTCTTCCAGGTGGTGCTGTAGAACTGCCCAGAACCTCGTGCATGCCCCTTAAGTACCAGGGAGGTGTGGCTAAAGGTAAGGAGGAGTTGTGGTAGAGGTGAGGGTGTGGATGTTAACCCTTGCAGTACCAAGTAGGGGGTGGTATGGGAGTTAGGCATTTATATGTGACACATTAAAAGGCTGTCTTATGGATGCCAGTTTAATTCCATCTTTCTTTCAAGTGGCAATTGTTGGACCAGTACATTTTCTTTGCTTGAATGAAGAATAAATTCTTGCTATAGAATTGTAGCCTGTGCTTTACCCATCGACAACCGACACCCATACACAGCTAAAAATTATGATTATTGTAAAAAAACAATCCTATTTGTAAAGTCTTCAGAGACTTATTAAGCTACTCTTTTAGGCAAAGAGAAATATTGGCTAATTTTCAGACTCCGAATTCCAGTTTTTCACTATGGTTTTACATTGTGCAAAGAGTCACCATAAATGGGCAGAAAATGATCAGGAGATTTCTAAGAGCTCTTATCAAAAAGCCACAATTCTTACTGATGTTCAATCCAAATGTTTCCTCTGACAGAAGAAAATGCTGAAGGACCAAAGTTTAGCTTCATTCAATATGGGGGAAGTTTGGTGGAACCTCATATCTGATTGAATTTAGTCTTAAGGAGTTTAGGTCAACTAGCCATTCACGCAGATACTATGTTTGCACACATGGTAAGCTATTGTAAAAATAATAATAATAGTTGTTGCCTGGAGTGATCTATAGATAATTCTGCTAACTAATGTGCCATAAAAATTCACAGTCATAAAGGTCAAAAAATGATCATGGCTTCCTCAAAGGTATCCAGCAAACTTGTATGAGAACAGTAACATATTCTGCAGACAGTTGGGTACCTGGAAGATTTAATACCATCTCCGCAATCAAAGGCATGGTCCATGAATATGGAATATTATAAACTCTCTAGTTTTAGGGTATGCTAACAGAACTGTGAAAGACTGACAGTTTCCCTCCCCTCTGCCCCCTTTTATATCAAATAGAATCAAGATAGGGTAGTCTTGGGTTTCCTTTCCTTTCCTTTCTCTTTCTCAGGACAGTAATCTGATTGTTGTAGATTGTTCTCTTTCTTAGGACAGAGAAAGAATGTTGTTACATTTCCTGTTCACAATTATCGCTGTACTCTCTACTCTACAACAACCAGATTACAGTTGTATTGAGTATTGCTCCTTGATGGCTACTACTATTGTGGGATGTCCTCAGGCTTATCCCAGAACAAATATGGGATATTCTCCACTCTCTTATTAATATTGTAAAGTTGAACATAATTGTGGTTGTTTCCTCTCACTATATTGTTTCCTCTCACTATATTGCGAAGGTTGTTGAGAGTGTGGTGGCGCGACAGCTTCCCCAGTACCTGGATGAAGCTGTCTATCTGGATCCGCTCCAGTCCGGCTTCAGACCTGGGTACAGCACGGAAACGGCATTGGTCGCGTTGGTGGATGATCTCTGGAGGGCCCGGGATAGGGGTTCTTCCTCTATCCTGGTCCTATTAGACCTCTCAGCGGCTTTTGATACCATCGACCATGGTATCATGTTGCGCCGGCTGGAGGGACTGGGAGTGGGGGGCACCGTTTTGTGGTGGTTCTCCTCCTATCTCTCCGACCGGTCGCAATCCGTGTTGACAGGGGGGCAGCGGTCGACCCCAAGGCGCCTTGTTTGTTTGTGGGGTGCCTCAGGGGTCGGTCCTCTCGCCCCTCCTGTTCAACATTTATGTGAAGCCGCTGGGTGAGATCATCTGTGGTTTTGGGGTGGAGTTCCATCAGTACGCTGATGATACTCAGCTGTACATTTCCACCCCAGACCATCCCAATGATGCCTTGGAAGTGATGTCCCAGTGCCTGGAGGCCGTGCGGGTCTGGATGGGGAGAAACAGGCTTCGACTCAACCCTTCCAAGACCGAGTGGCTGTGGCTGCCGGCGTCCCGGTATAGCCAGCTGACACCATCGCTGGTTATTGGGGGCGAATCATTGGCCCCCACGGAGAGGGCCCGCAACTTGGGTGTCCTCCTGGATGCGCGGCTGTCTTTAGAAGGGCATATGACAGCCGTGGCCAGGGGGGCTTTTTGTCAGGTTCGCCTGATACGCCAGTTGCGCCCCTTTCTGGACCGGGACTCCCTACGCACGGTCACTCAAGCACTCGTCACTTCTCGTCTGGACTATTGTAACGCTCTCTACATGGGGCTCCCCTTGGGGTACACCCGGAGGCTCCAACTGGTGCAGAATGCGGCTGCGCGGGGGATTATGGGAGCGACAGGGCGCTCCCATGTGACTCCTCTCCTGCGCGAGCTGCATTGGCTTCCGGTGGACTTCCGGGTGCGCTTCAAGGTGTTGGTGATCACCTTTAAAGCGCTCCATGGCTTAGGGCCAGGGTACTTACGGGACCGCCTTCTGCCACCAATAGCCTCCCACCGGCCGGTTCGCTCCCATAGAGAGGGCCTCCTCAGGGTGCCGTCGGCCAGACAATGCCGGCTGACGACCCCCAGGAGGAGAGCCTTCTCTGTGGTGGCACCTACCCTATGGAACAATCTACCCCCAGAGATACGAGTGATCTCCGACCTTCGGATTTTTCGTCGGGCCCTAAAAACTCATTTTTTCCAGTTAGCCGGTCTGTCTTGATTTTAGGGTTAGTTTTTAAAATTTTAATATTGATTTTAATTGACAAGTTTTAAATTATGGGCCAAATTATAAATTATTTTAACTTTATTTTTAAATTGTGATGTTTTGTATAGATGTTTTTATCTTGGCTGTTCACCGCCCTGAGTCCGAAAGGAGAAGGGCGGTATAGAAATTTGAATAAATAAATAAATAAATAAATATATCAAAATAGTATACAGTATATGTGCCTCAAATATTGTTTATGTAAAGTGGGGATACAAACAAACAAGCAAACAAATAAATATAGGTTTATGACTTTGGGAGAATTGTCTGCATTGTTTATGTTGTATAGTGCTGCCTTTTTTAGAACAACGGTTTTTCTTTTGTCATTACTGCTTCAGAATTAAAATATTTGTTAATGTGTGGCTACTGTCACACATTATCAATTGTGCTGGCTATTATGTAGACAGCTAAGAACACTAGGAGACATTTTATTAAAGCTTTAGCTATTCTAAATAGGTTATGATTTGTGATTCTTATTATCACATATTCAGGCTGTATGTGATTTTTTGATTTTTGTAAACAAGTCAAATTTTATTTTATTTT
Organism: Pituophis catenifer annectens; assembly: GCF_029215685.1. Classification (NCBI taxonomy): domain Eukaryota; kingdom Metazoa; phylum Chordata; class Lepidosauria; order Squamata; family Colubridae; genus Pituophis; species Pituophis catenifer. The sequence goes on from NW_027256882.1 coordinate 240,462,952, forward strand.
TAAGTTCTGACATGACCTTGTCTTATTTAATTTCATCTTCCTATTTTGTATAAATAGTTTGATCTTCTTACTGACATTTTAAGGTCTTATGCGAACACTTCGAGCAGCATTAAAACTTTTAGTTCTTTTAAACAAGAACATATAAAACACATGGACATAAAGGTTCTTTGTTGCTAGAATAAACTAGTAATGTACATGAAGAAAGATTCTGTTTTTAACAATAATGTGATTAGTTCTAGAATGTATAGATTTGTTTTCATTAGAATATGACATGGAAGGGAATACAACACTTGTTTACTGTTTATTAATTTGCTTTTATTTGAGCAAAGGTGTACATATTTTTAAGCACCAATCTATCTAATTGCTCTTGACCATTATGATGGTTAGTTGAGGGATTAACTCGTGTGTGTGTGTGTGTGTGTGTGTGTGTGTGTGTGTGTGTGTGTGCGCGCGCACAGACAGAAGGAAAAGTGGCAAGTCAATAAAACCAGTTGTTTCAGATTATATTTTTGTCCTCTTATCTTTTTCTCCCAGGCTCAAGCTAAAAATAAACCATCTGGAGCTTATAACATTTTTGAGCTCAAGAATGTCATTTTATAAAGGATGAAGAAGGACTTAGGAAGAGCATAATAAGAACTAATGATCATTGGGGATGTTAAGCAATAAAAATAAGTAATTTTTCTTTCTACACTTCAAACAAAAAGGTTAAATAACAAAGAAGATTATATTTTTTTTGGCATAGCAGTCACTGAAAGTTGACTTCTATAGATTTAACTATAATAACTGTTTTAAAATAAATAGGATAACAGGCATGTCCTGTGAGCAGATAAAAAAAGACATATCTTCTTTGATAAGTCAAGGATGCATTTTGTAATTCATTTTTGGATTAATATAAAACATGATTTTTCTATCTCAAAGAATAGACTTATAGGATTTTGTGCTTCAGGATAGCTGCATGAATAAGTAGCCAGTGTTAGAAATTGAACTAAAATTCATATTATTTTCTATTGGAATTCCTATTCAGGTCAGGATGTAATATGTATTAAAGGCTTAGTAAATAAAATACAGATAAACAACATGATTCGTTCCAACTGTTTTAGGCTTCAGTTTCTCCATCTCATCACTGGCTTGCTCACTGAAGGTGATGGGAGCTGAGATCAAAAACATTAGGATAAAACTAGGATCTCTGCTTCAAACTGTCTTTTTCTGTGTCACAGATTTTGAAAGCACAGCTCTGTCTACGGAAATCCTGGACTGGATCAATAAGCAGATTTTGAAAATAAAACTGTTCCTTATAAGAACAATTCTTGCTCTCAGCACTTAAGCAGGGCTTGAAAGTAATACTTTGTTCCGTGTGAGAAAAGCCCTTGCCTTTGGTGCTTAAGCAGTTTTTGAGAATAAATCTTTTGTTCTGAATAAGAACATCCATTGCCTTCAGCACTTAAGGAGATTTGAAAAGAAAATACTGTGTTCTAGAGAAAAGCCCCCAACATTTCTTACCTACAGTGTCTGCAATCACCAGCCAAATCCTAGACTGTACAGTACTGTTCTTTCTGGGATCTGGTAGCTAGCAGTTTTAGAAATGTCTGCTGTTATTTCCTGCCCACTCTCCCTGACAACTCTTGTCCCTTGTACATCTGTGTCCCTGAGAAGAACAGCAAGCCAAGCCACTCTGGGATTCAGTTCCTATCAGGCCCCACACTATCATTCCCCAGACTAGTTAGGCATGGGATGCAATGGGGTTGGTTGCTCAATGTCCACCTACTATATCGATCACATCTGTGAAGCACAGATTATATTTAGTGTTCAGGGTAGTAGTAGTAGTAGTAGTAGTAGTAGTAGTAGTAGATCTCTTTACTCAGTTTACAGGAGGATTTGGCCTGCTAAAAAGGAGAACAAATTTTGTGATGGAATTAATAGTTCCAAAATACTGCTTGGAATGCATGTGGGAAAAGATGTAAAATACAGTTCTATTGAAATACAAATGTTTCTTCTACCTATTGCACAAATAAAAGATATAGGAAGTACCATGAAATCAACTTTTAGAATACTACAAATGCTTTACCAATTATCTAGATTTCCACATCCTAAAAACAGAACAATATATTTTCTATCAGTCATACATTGTTCCATCCATCCTACATAGTGAGGAAAACTACATTCAACAATCACCATAGATATCTCCTCTTCCATTGCTTTATAAAGGGTTCCCTAAAATCCTCAGTCTTAAAGAAAAGATTCCACTGAAGAAAAACTTGACCAGTGTATTGTTTGACTTGTCTATTCCAACGCCTCTCTCTTTTCTTCTAATGCCAAAATGAGCAAAATGTGCTCTGTTTAAAGTAGACTGCCTATCCTGAATAACATTGAACATTTGTGCAAACACATCTGACTAATGTGGATTTTGTAACAGCAGTTTCCAGGAAGACAACTGGGAAATGCTATTTAACTAATGTCCTGCCTAGTTAATAGTGGTCTGAAAATCAGTCAAAATCCAAATCCGGTTTGAGATTTGAAAGTGGCATGATTGGATTTCAGTTGCAGATTTAAGGTCTGAAGGAAACAAGATTAGATTTGCCCGAATCTACAATTTCATTCTCAAAAAAAGTTTGAATCATGGGCCACAAAGAACATTAAAAGCATAACTAGGTGTCTCCATTTTTTTTTTGGTTAGCATAATAGGATAAAAATAAGGTGGTAGGTCTTTTAGAAGACATCATCCTGAACAAGTTATAATAATGTATAATGTATTTATTTACAATTTAGAAGGCCACCCAATCTGCAGTGACTTTGGGTAACATACAAATGAAAAACAAAGCTGCAACACATTGAACAGATAAAACAACTAAAGATTAGCCATAAACAGAACAAACGAGCATTATACAAGCATACTAAACATAACCCAGACTTCTGGAAAGCACTTCTAGCCCAAGTGCTTTCCAGCCTCACAACCATCGCCAACATTCACCCAGCCACTCTTGCTGGAAAACTAGAGAACTGCCAGCAAACAGAGTACAGAGACTAATAAGACTATAGAGTAGGTCATATAACATTATAAAAAAAAGAATGATATAAAATATGGATAGGAAAAAATGGAAGATCATACACACATACAAAAAAGCAATTAGATTTAAAAAGAGTACTATAGTCTGTCTGTCTGTCTGTCTGTCTGTCTGTCTGTCTGTCTGTCTGTCTGTCTGTCTGTCTCTCTCTCTCTCTCTCTCTCCCCCCCTCCCTCTTTCCAGGCAAGTTTGTGCAAATGGATTTTTAAAAGTTCAGACTAATATTTACCAGCTGTTCTAATAGGATAGTTTGTGGAAATGGTAAAGCGTATCATCCATGCTATGATCAGAGACTACATCACATCCCTCAGCTCACCCTTCTCAGCTTTTCTCATTTACTCATGTAATAGCATTTAAGACTCTGCAAGTCCATAAATGGTCACATATCTAAATTGCCTTCGACTTTTTCCAAAGTAACCTGAAGGCCCCTGATTCAGTTCAGTGCCTCAAATGTTTCTGAAGATTAAATTCACACAAAAAATTCTACTGTAACTTGTTCCAACTGAATGATCCCTTTGAAGCGTTGAACATGTTTACTAGCTAAGGCTTGGTCCGATTTAACTGAGCTCATATTTTACAGGCTGAGGAGATAACCATTTGATGCTGGTCAAAAATATTTTTAACAATGATATTGCAGTAGTTTTTCTCCTGTGCTATTTTATTATCAGTGCAACCTTGTGAGACATAATGCTAACAACTTTATAAAAAACATAACAACACACACCTCATCTAAAGAGCATCATAGCTCAATGAAGATTTGAGTTATCTTTCTGTTTTTCATGTTGCTGCCTTTTGTGTGGGTTCTATTTAGAGACAGGTTCTTGGAGATCAGGTTTCAGTGAAATTACAATATATAACTGCTATCAATCAATAACAAAAAGGAAAGAGATTACATTTAGTTCAATGTCCTATTAAACATAAAGAGTCCCTTGAGTCTAGCTTGATCATGGACATGTATTAGCCACTACACATTCCTTGCTCCTCTGTGCATATTTCTCCATAAAATGCTAAAGCATGAGGGAGGGTGTCTAGTAGAAGTGGAAGCTGGCAGCTTTAACCAGATGGATGCTGCAGATTTATTTTTCTCTCCCTTGCTCCATTAGGTAAGGGCTTCCTATTAGCCCTTGTTATTAGTCATATTAGCCATATTAGCACTGATGTGGGTTTTTTCCTGCAAACTCAAAGGAAGCATTCTTTTTTTAGGCACATATAATGTTCACATTGTGTGTGCAAAACCTTCCGATTGCTATAGTTTCTAGTTTACATACTAGTGCAGTTTTTGAAAATCACTATACATCCAGAAGCCAGTATTTTTCTGAAGACAGCAATTTTCCATGTAAATTTGCTTATTCGGCATGGAAGAAATTATTTGAAGAGTTGCTGGTTAAGTGACTCTCCAAGCCCATGTAGATTATGCTGGCAGTAGGAGAAGCTTGTTAGCAGCAGAGCCAGAAGATAGTAAAGGGTCAGTTGGGCTGGCAGAGAGCAAGGTGGCAGAGGGATAAAAGGGGGAATTGTGAAAAAAAGGGAGAGAATATTCAACTAAAAAGGAAAAGCATCCCTCCACTGTCAATGAAATTCTAGGTTGTATAAACAGAGATATTTTGTGAAGATAAGAGAAGTCAGCATTGCTTTATATTCTGCTAGGTGAAGCATCATATAGTTAGAACATCCAGTTTTGGGTACCATATATTATGAAGAAGATTGACAAATAAGAATACCTACAGATAAACAAATAGCAAAATGATAAGAGGGATTGAAGGGAAAACACAGGATGAATAGTTAGAGATGTAGGAGATGTTTATCTAGGACAGTGATGGCTAACCTTTTTGCCATCGCATGACAGGAGCATGCACGTGTGACCCTCCCACTCTCCCCTGCTCCTGGCGTGTGATGGCACAGTGGGCCCAGTAGACCCATTTTTCTTCCTCCCCAGGCTCCAGAGTCTTTCTAGGAGCTTGGGGAGGGCAAAGATGGCCTTTCCCACTGCCCCGGAGGCCCTACGGAGGCTGGAAATGGCCCATTTGCAAACTTCCAATTTGCAAATGAGCTGTTTCCAGCCTCAGGAGGGCCCCCCCCCGGGGGGGGAAGCCATTTTCGCCCTCCCCAAGCTCCTAGAAAGGCTGTGGAGCCTGGGGAGAGAGAAAAGTGGCCCTTCCCCACCCCCCGAGGCCCTCTGGAGGCAGGAAACAGCTTGTTTCCCTACTTCCAGTGGGCCCACAAGACTCGAAAATCAGCTGGCTGAGCTCGCATGCCTACCAATATGGCTACGCGTGCCACCTGTGGCATGCTGCCATAGATTCGCATCACGGATCTAGGAAAAGAGAAGACTAGAGGGAGGCATGATATACTTTCTCAAGTATCTGAAATGCTACTATATAAAAAAAATCGGGCAATACTATTCAATTATGCTCCAGAAGACAGGACAAGATACAATGGATTTAAATTACAAGACAAAATTCTTAATAGAACAGTAAACAGTTCAGCTGTGGGAAATGTACTCAAAGACTATGCATTTTTGAACACTAGAACATATAAAAGGACAATGTTTCTTTTAAAAATTATGATATTTTTCAGTTGATTTGTTTTCAATTAAATTCTTTATGCACTACTCGAAAGCAAGAAGAAGGAAAGGGCAACAGTTCTTGTATATTTAGAGAACTAAAGCCAGTGTAGGGGTTTGCATGCTGCCCTGTTTGTGAAAGAACTGATAATCTCTCTCTTTCAACATTTGTTTCAGAGACTCACAAACAGCAGTCAGATTCTGCATATAGGCTGCTATCACTATTCAAACATGTCTTATTTCAAGGTCATGTAAAAGACTACAGCCGAAGCTATTAGCACTAAGAACTCACACTGAAAAGCTTGACTACTGTACAAACATTTCCATTACTGCAGTTAACTGACATTTTTCCATTAGCAAGCAAAGTTGCAGCCAGTGATCACCCTTAGCAAGGCAGTAATTTTATGGATTTATTCTATGTGTTGTAAATATTATTCCGTATCTTTGCCCCTTAATGCATTTTCAGTTCTTCAAAATCAATGCACAATACCACATTATGGTGTGATTGGATCTGTTTTCAGCTAGGAATTTCCTGCTAACAGTTTTTGGGTACGCTGCCAAGATTTAATTCCCTAATAATATTAGAAAGATGACGTGTTTATTCATTGTTAGTTTGGGCTCTATCCTTCAGGTTACTATTCAGGTTTATTAGGATTCCACAGAAATGCATGGGGTACTTTTATTTCAACAGGGTTTCAAAACTGATTTTCAAAGCAGCTCGGCTCCACACTTTTTTTCATTGATGTTGTAACTTTGAATGGTCACTAAATGAACTGTTGCAAGGTGAAGATTACCTGTATTGGCTTTCAACCTCAATGCATAACAGTTCACTTGTTTCAAAGATCATGCTCATACTGGAGAGCAGGGGTGTCAAACTCAAGGCCCGCAGGCTGGATAGGGCCCACGTAGTGCTTAGATCTGGCCTGCAGGGTTGCTTTGGAAACAGCGAAGGACCGGCCCATGGTGCCTCTGGCAGCAAAAATGGGGTCCTGATTTCTGTTTTTGGCTGGGACGGCCTCCTGCTACCCTCTGCCAGTAAAAATGGCGCTCTGGAGGGCCGTGGCCACAGCCCGCCTGATCTCTATTTTTGCTGGCAGAAGGTTGCAGGAGGCCATCCTAGCTGAAAACAGAGACCGGAAGCCCATTTTCACTGCAGAGAGCTCAGCCCACCACAAGCCCCCAACATGAGTGATGTCAAGCTGGCCATGCCCACCCTGACCACGCCCACCCTGGCCCCCTGAGGGCAAATAGAACCTTGATGCAGCCCTCAATGAAATCGAGTTTGACACCCCTGCTGTAGAGCAGAAGAGAGGAATTAACTTTTCTTCATCAAATCCGCAACCCTCAGTTCCTGCTAACATTCTGTGTTGTTGTGTACTCAGATTCTTAGTTAGGAGCAGTTGTGGAGGGGTTTAAATGTTCCTTGTTCATTCAAATGTTCTTTCTTTGTTTCTAATACATGGCAAGAGTTAACATTGCAGACTGAGGCACTTCACAAAAATGCATTTATTTATTCAAGAACTGATAGGTTCCTTCTGAACAGACATGTTAAAGAAAAAAAAAGATGACGGCAGGAGAAAAGTTGAATAAAAAAAACCCCCATCCAAAACATTTATTACATACATTTACAAGACAACGTGTGCTATCAGTTTTCATCAAAGCCTTTGAGAATTCTTAGAAAAGAGTTAGCAATAATCTGTCTGCCTTAGCACAAACTTGCTCATCTTGAGAAAGGGTTACCTCTTCATTTGTAGGCAGCAATAGGATGAAATATGTACCTTCCGCTGTTTCCAGCAATATTTTCATTAAAAGTCTATTATCCATTCATCCAAGAGAGGCTTTGTGTTTATCTCACAGGCAGAAAAGGACCACTCAGCAGCTTTTGTGCCTGTCATCCTGGTTTTAAAAACAGAATTTACGATCTTGTTTTTCTCTTTGGCATTGTCCACACGCAGCTGGCTTTGCAGATGTTTTCTGAGTAAGGGCAGGCTATGACTTTTTAAGACCTTACAAATGTCGGCTGCATTACAGCCTTATATATTCTTGCAGATTGGAAGGCTGCAAAATGCATCTGTCTCGTAGCACATTCTCCCCCATTCCCTGGGTCACTCGATGCTATTCTAAGAGGGGGGGAAAAGTGATTTCCTGGCAATAAATGTAACACAGATGTCCTCATATGTACATATATACGTGCCCTGCTTGCAGCCTGTTTACAGAACTTGGATTTCAGAGAATTATAGCATGGGATCTTTTCCAATGGAAGACAAAGGCTTAGCCCAGTTACAGTAACATTGTACTAATTCAAGTGAACGAAGACACCAGAGAATTCTAATTACAAATGCTGATGAAACCGTGTTGAATCAACACATTTTGCTGCCTGAGGTGGAGTGACAAATGGCATCCCCTACATATTCCAGACAGGGCATGCTCGCAGCAAAGTCTCTTGGAAAATAATTTAATTAAGGATTACTTTACTCACACTTGGCATCTGTTATTTTTAATTATATTATCAAAATAATTGCAAATGGATTACTTCCTTCTAAAAGAATGCTTTTCTAGACAGATGGATTGGATACAGAGGTTTAAAATGTATTATCTCTCCTTAAGATTACAAACACTCACACATGCACACTTAAGCAATAGCAATAGGGTGTTTGGCTTATGTAATTAACTAAAAAAAAGGAGAAAAAAATTCTCGACTTACGACAGTTGAGCCCCAAATATTTCTGGCTAAGTGAGACATTTGTTAACTGAATTTTGCCTCATTTTATTACCTTTCTTGCCAGATGTGTTAAGTGAATCACTGCAGTTAAGTTAGTAACATGGTTTGGCCACCTAATGAGAAGGAAGGACTCACTGGAGAAGAGCCTAATGCTGGAAAAAATTGAGGGCAAAAAAAGAAGGTGACGACAGAGAACAAGGTGGCTGGATGGAGTCACTGAAGCAGTCTGTGTGAGCTTAAATGGTCTTCAGGGGATGGTAGAGGACAGGAAGGCTTGGAAGAACGTTGTCCATAGGGTCGTGATCGGTCGGACACTACTTCGCAACTAACAACAACAAATAGTTGTTAAGTGAAACTGGTTTCCCCATTGACTTTGCTTGTCAGAAGGTCACGAAAGATGCTCCCAGGACACTGCAACCATCATAAATATGAATCTGTTGCCAAGGATCTGATCATGTGACATGGTCGTAAGTGTGAAAAAAATGGTAATAAGTCATTTTTTTCCAGTGCTGTTGTAACTTTGAATGGTCACTAAAGGAACTGTTATAACTCAAGAACTACCTATATGCATTTTCTGCAAATCCCATGATGCCGAGATCTCCTCCAGCACATTTCCCAATCCCAAGCAATATTGCTACAGGAGAAAAATAAAGAGACTTTTGTCTTAATATTTCTCTGCACTGCAGCTTTTAAGAGTAGCCTTTCTATTACTTCAGCAAGAAGAGTGGAGAGAATGTTTCCCTTAAAAGTCAAGAAGGAGGAAAATAATCTCAGAGGAAAAACCTTCTAATGGATTGATTTTTTTTTTAACAAAATCTTTTTCTTCTATACACTGAGACACATTTTCTCTTGGTTTTGACAGCCAAACACGCAGCTAGACTTGTTGATAAGCAAGGAATATTTTGCCGGAAAGCTGCGTTTTGCATTAATAATAAAGTAAGAAATTAATGAAGCAATGAAAGGCATAATGCAAAGCTGCCCTTTGTTGCTTCAAAATGGTATGTAAGAAATTAGAATGAATTTCCTTTATGCGATAAAAATTAGTACCCGAGATGCAGGGGTGGGTTCTAAATTTTTTTACTACCGGTTCTGTGGGTATGGCTTATTTTGTGGGCATGGCTTGATGGTCATGTGACAATTCTTTAGGATTTAGCAGAGGTACTGGTCTACCAGGCTTTTAACTGCTTGCAGAGCTGTACCGATCTACCCATTTATTTTTGCAGTCACTGGTCTACCCATTTATTTTTGCAGGCACTGATCTACTCATGTATTTTTGCAGGCACTGGTCTACCTATTTATTTTTTCAGGCACCGGTCTACTCACTTGTTTTGTTTTAACACTGATCAGCTGTAGGGCGGCCCTTTGAAGCCCCGCGGCAAGAGTTTAAACAGTTTTTTTCCTTCTAGACGATCAGTGGGGTCTCGGGAGGCAGCAATAGATGGGGGGGGCAAATAAAAGGTAAGAATAATGTGGGGGGAGGGGTGGGGAGGTGTGGGGGGGTCCCAGCTCCCGAACAAAGAGAACCGGTTCAGTGACGTCATATCGTCACCGCTACCGGCTCAGCCGAACGGGCCGAACCAGGAGGAACCCACCACTGCTTTAAAGTGATAATGATGTATCTCTACACTGAAGCAGCTTCTCTGTATTCATGTGCCATAATTTTGTTCTTGTGTTCCTGAAGTGTTTCCTCTGTATGAAACTGAAGCAATGCTTAGCTCTTAGCAATAGGGCAATTTGATAAGACTTCATGGATGATATCTGTTGCTAATGAAGTTTAGGAAAACGAAAAATCCCATCCCATCACACACACACACACACACACACACACACACACACACACACACGGATTTGCTAATTTCAGTATCAAACAGCCATACCTTACAATTGCCAGCCATATGCCTAAAGACAATATGCTTTTTTTTAATTCATGGATTTCTCTGTAAACAGTTGTGGGATTCAAGTAATTTAACAACCGGTTCTCTGCCCTAATGATTTCTTCCAACAACCAGTTTGCCAACTGCTCAGAAAGTTAACAACTGGTTCTCCCGAAGTGGTGCAAACTGGCTGAATTCCATCACTCCCTGTAAATACTCCTTTCGGTAGTAAAATGAGATACCCTTTGTATCCAGAGAGATTCTAGTAAAGTTGCTACCCTTTATAAGAAACCTAATAAAATTTCATATTTTAAATGTAGGTGAAAACACTCTTTTGAGCAATAAAAATAATGGTTATAAGCCCTTATTGTTGCCAGAAGTGTTTGCAGGGGAAGTATTCACAAAGACCTGCTCTTTTCAGGTCACACTTACTTTTATGACCACTCTGGATGCAGTGGTTGTTTCTAGTAGTTTTATAACTTATTCCCAAATAGTTAGATTCATGCTTTAATATCCTGGCATGTAACATTCATTTATTTCATCTGAAGCTTGTCATTTGTGAAAGGGATGTTTTTGAATTAATTCTTCTTTGCAAGAAACATAGATGCACAGAGTGTGCTATCACTAGCCTTGGATTTGATATGACAGATATATATTTAATGCAAAGCAAAACACAAAATATATGCTGCACTTTCATTGAGTGCGCTGAAACTGTGCTCAAGCAGAGTGAATTGTATTAACAACTTGTTATTGTTAAAATGTCAAGAATCTTTTCTTTCCACTTTGAAGGATCATTTCTCTGTTCAGTGTATTTGGCTTTGCTTATCGCTGCTGACATAGAAAGAGAAATGTAATCTTACGTGAAATATTCTGTCTTTTTTTTTTTTGCTCCCTGAACAGAGGAATTATTCTTTTAGATGAGCTGAAGAAATAGTTACAGAGTTGTCATATTGAATGCACTATGAACAGAAATAATACAGTTTACTGACTCTCTCCACATCTATACCAAAAGCCATATGTATTCCCACACCCACACCTACATCCATATCTATTTTCATATATCTAGAAATATCTCTTTCTATATGTCCATAGTATATTAGAAGTATGGTGACAGTCAGCTTGATGTAGAGTTAACCTATCAGATTAGTAACTGGAAGACTGTGGGTTCTATCCTGCCTTAGACCCAAAATCCTTGGGTCTCCAAGACTTCAAAATCCTTGCCAAGAAAATTGCATGGAGTAATTCAGGCAGTTGCTAGGAAACAATACTGCCTCAAAGGAGAGGGGGGAGGAGGAGGTAGGGAGAGGGAGAGGGAGAGGGAGAGTGGGAGGGAGGGAGGGAGAGAGAGAGAGAGAGAGAGAGAGAGGGAGGGAGGGAGGGAGAGAGAGAGAATATTAGGGCTACATGATTTTCTTCCTTGTAAATATATCCACAATGACAAAAAATAAGAACTATTGGTTTAACAGTAATATATATATTTGCACCACATCTATTTATCTCATCTATTAACTCACTGAAACTTCAGTAAGAACATAAGAATATTTTTTCTGGGACAAACTAAGGCTTCTAATCCAACATTTGCGTTATCCATTAGCCAGTTTAATATAGTTCAGTTGTTAGTTGCGAAGTCGTGTCCGACCCATTGCGACCTAATGGATAACGTTCCTCCAGGAACGTTCAGTATATTCAGTAGACATGTCTAAACAAGAGGGAGTATCTTTCTTCCACTGTTGTACTCTAGCAGCTGATATTTACGGTAACCTTCCTGTGAATCAGTAGATAAACAGCCATCAAGCCAGTAATAGTTCTTCCATAATGTTACCTTTGATTGATTATATGTCATCAATTTGGTGTCAACTCTTTTCTTCATGACAATCTGTCCCAAACCTCATCCTCCAAGTCTTCCAGTATCTTCATTCTCAGTTCTAAGGTTAGTTGTATCTGTTCTCAATTTGTATTAAAACTGAATCCCCTTTTTCCTTAATAAAAAAGATTCTTGGCTTTTATTACTAGAACTTGATTATCCTTTGCAATTTTTGGATATAGAGTAGTGTCAGCAACACAGGACAGCTTGTTGAGATTTCTTCCTCTAAAACTGCCTAGATAAGATCCATGTGGCTGTATGCAAGAGAGGAACTATGACATAAACTGTAACTATTGAACTTAGGCTGAATCCAAAATCCAATTATTATGGGTAGATATAGAATATGAAGAAACTTAGGACAAAGTAGTACTGTGATCAATATCTACTTTGTCCATCATTTTCTAATTACAAGCGCAAAAGTAATAGGAATTGTGACTGCAACTGCAGACATAATCATTCCCTTCCTGTTCCAGTTTTCATGAAAATTGCCGATTGCCATTTGCCCTAGGAAAGATGCTTCAGTTGATGCTGATGGAACAGCACATTTGTGAGAAAATCAGAGCTGGCAACTTTTATTGGAACTATAAAACTACTCTCCACTCGTGCATTATAGTTTCAGTTGTGACTGTTTTTGAAATGTTTATTTGGAGTAATGTGACAGTAAATGTAAACACATGTCGTTTGGTCTACGGGATATTTTCTCAGTTCTACACTCTGAAATCCAGATGGAGGTTGTTAAAGTGGGCTTGGGATGACACCTTGATAATGCAGCCAAAGCACAGTCTTAAAATGGAATGTGAAAAGCTCAGCTAGATGTGTCTAGAACTGGGGAAACTATTGATGAGCTCATTTTTGAAAACCCACCAGTACTCCTGATTTGTCTCATTCTGCATTTCTTTATCCCAGGGTCTTAGGTGGAATGTGAAATCTGAACCTTATGTTCTATGGCCTCATTAATTAAATTTGCTATTTCCTTAACATTCAATGTTAAAAACTAAGACCAAACAGATTTGGTCATCCAGCCAACTTTCTGCATAATGTCTAGCCTAATGAAAAGTTTGGGAAAATTCCCAGGCTTGCTCAGTTTTAGGGCAATCCTGTGCACTTTCATTTGGAATTAAGTTTTTCTGAATGTTGTGAAACCTACAGTACATATGAGTAAACATGCATAATGTCAGATGGTAAATTGTAAAAAAGGCAGACAGGTGTCATGCTTTGAAAACTACTTTGTTTGTTTGTCTTTGACATGGAATCTCATTTTTTAAAAATTGGTCAAAAGCTACTCAAAGAAAGAAAGTTAGGCATCTTAAATCATTATTTTGGTATGCTAGCCAGGAACATAAAGTAATTCATTCTTATGGTTTTGCTCCAGCAATCCAAATCAAATTCAAAGTGATATTGTCATCAGAAAGTCTATTTGGATCTGAGATAGATGAAATGTTTTATTTTAATTAAAACCATTCCTCTTAGCTCCATAAATAAATATACTACTTTATATTCCATCAGTGAGAAAAATTGGCCTGTAAAGTTGACAGCTGCAAAGCTTTCTTTCTTTTTTCAAGAGGTAGAAAAAAATTGCAGCTGCTGTAGATCAAGAGTATCTGAATACATTCTGACCACATTTTGCCTTAATTTCTTTACCATTGATCATAAACTTTACATAGCTATTAGGCAAGATCTTCAAATTTGCAGTATTTTAATATGTATATTAATATCCTTTTCAAATATTCAAAATATTACGGTAAATATAGAAGACTGAATTGTTTAGGAACTAGCCTTCTTTGCAGGAAATCTGTTCATTTATGAAACTTGATGCATAAATTAATGGAAAGATGGGGAATGCAGGGTTAATAATAATAATAACTTTATTGTCATTGTATGTGTACATACATAGTACCCCCACTCCAGGGATGAAATCTAAAAAATTTACCTACCGGATCTGTGGGTGTGGCTTAATTGGTGGGCATGGCTTGGTGGTCAGGTGACCCAATGGGTGTGGTTTGGTGGTCAGGTGACCGGGTGGGTGTGGCCAATAATAATAAATAATAAAAATAATAAACAAAGTACAAAACAATAAGAGGTACCAAAAACCAACTTTTACACTTTACACACACATAACATAACTGACTCACATACAATGTAAAAGCAGCTGCACTTGACCCAAATTGGCCCCTGCAACAAGCAGAAACCTCACACAGCCACAAAAAGCTCAAAAACCAACTTTCATACTTTACACACACACACAACACAACACAACACAACTGACTCACACACAATGTAAAAGCAGCTACACTTCACCCAAAATGGCCCCTGCAGCAAGCAGGAACCTCACACAGCCACAAAAAGCTCAAAAACTAACTTTCACACTTTTTCCAGACAAAATGCCACATACAACTTTGTGAGATTTTGTGTGTTTGTGTAGTTAGAGTGAAACACTATAGAAACACACCAAATCTCAGAAAGCTGCACAAATATTGGATTGGATTGATTGCAGGCAGGCAGATTGAGTTGCTAGTTGATGCAATGGATTGCAGCAGCTGAAGCAAGGCAGGCAAAGCGAGCAAGCCCAAAAGAAGCAGCAAATTGCCAACTGGGCAAGTGGGGACCGGGCAATTGGGTGCGCATGGGCAGGTGGGGGGAAGGATTTTTGCTATCGGTTCTCTGAACTACCTGCCACCATTGCTACTGGATCGCCCGATCTGGTCCGAACCGGGACCATTTCAGGGAATTTGTGGTGCCCCACCCACCACAAATTCCCCACCCCTAAACCACCCAAACATCCACACAACAGATCAAGTAATGCTGTCCAACAGCTCACTGATGGTGGCCATAGTTAAATACATAAAGTGTATGTATCTAAGTAGCTTTGAATTAAATCTTCTTAGTATATCCAGGAGCTATATCAGTTCTTAACATATTGAAAAGTATTGCACTACACAATCTGGAGCATAGAAGAGTATTGGGTGGGAATGGAGATTTTACAGTATCCTTCCCCTGGAGTGGGGTGGGAATGGAGATTTTACAGTATCCTTCCCCTGGAGTGGGGTGGGAATGGAGATTTTACAGTATCCTTCCCCTGCCACGCTAACCAAGCCATGCCATGCCCACCAAGCCATACCCACAGAACCGGTAGTAAAAAATTTTGAAACCCACCACTGGTTCAGATTAGTTAATATTAAATATTCTCCATTTCAGCAAGTTTCAAGTTTCTTTCACAGATAAATCAACCTAGACCGCAGCTACTCACATTTTAGGAAGCTGCTAGGTAGATTATGTAAAGTGGAAGGCTGCTTTTTGAAAATAGTCTGGAGTCATCAATAGGTCAGAATGCCATTGATGGCTAGCAGGATGATAATCTTCTGCCAATTTTATGTCAATTTGATGGATTATGAGTTCATTTGTAGACTCAGTTCAAAATGCTGGATTTCAGCTTGAAAGCTATACTTTATCCTGGGATCAGGTTCTCTGAATTACTGGTTTTCATAAGACTATGAACTTTGCTTATTTTTTGTTGTCCATCTTAGAATACCACTGAAACTAGCTCAACTACAGTAATATTGGATGGAAGAGCCTTTTCAATTGCAAAGCCCAAATGATGATGCATCCTACCTTAGAGTAATCTGTCCTCTTGCTTTTTATTTAATTACTTAATTATATTAATAACCTCTAATTAGCAGACTTTAAAGTAGTCTACATCTATTATTATTTTATTGTTATCTATTTTAAATAGATAACAATTTTTAATAGATAATTTTTAAATAATTTTAAAAATTATTATAATTTGGGGGTAAGATGACATTTACCCATATAGTAGAGTACAGATTTTATAGCATAAAATAAATAATCCAGAAAGACTCACTGGTTAATTTTTTTTCTAGCATGATTTATTTGGACATCTAGTTATTTTGTTAATACCCAGAAGTCTGATGGCACATTTAAAAGAGTTATAATTGGCCAAGTTAGGGAGGGACAATCTATAGTCCTCTACCTGTTATTGAATCCCATCTCTGATACAGTAGGTATTAATATTGATAGGTATTAATCGCTATGGCTATTGGTAGCAATGATGGGACTTTAACATCATTCAGACGATAGAGGTAGAAAGTAAAAGACGTGCGTCTTTCACTCAGTGATGGAGGATACTTCTGTGTCAAAAGTACTGAAAGAAAAATATACTATCAATTTTATGAGTTTCTTAAAAAGAGTGGGCAGTGGGCACCATCATTTCTTTTCCATTAGGAAAAGAATTGCCAAATGCTATGGTGTATAATATATTACATACAGGCTAATGTGTGCAGAGAATAAAATTTATTTCTGAAATCACTCTCCTACCCGACAAATGTAATAGTTCCTGGTTATCTACTTTAACATAATTTCTAGCTAACATGACATTTTCTGATGTATTTGGTTAGAAAAGTAACATGCAAATGTTACTCTTCGGTGAAAAGTTAATATGTCTGATTGTTTTACAAAACAGTTTATGTAGTCTTGAAAGTTACTGTCTGCATTTGTTCTATGTTTGGACTATAAAGGTTGCATGTACAAAGCCCTGGATCCAATTAGCCTTCATCTTTAAGGACAAATTCTTCTATATTTTTTTTCTGATGGCTGGAAGCAATGTTCAGCAACATCTTGCAGGGTCATAAATTATATAGCACATATCAATTATTCTTCAATATAATCCAAAACATATGGAACCGGAATCTATTTCCTTAATTTGGTCTTGTACATGCAAAATATCTTCCCTGATAATGAGCCATTTCAATGTGACAAATTGTTCTGGTTTCCTGTCTTTCCCAAGAGCCCTTCTAAATACCTGGTCAAAAGTGTATTAACAATATATTTCTTAACATAAATGTTTTGCAATAAGCCTTATTTATCAGCTCCATTTTATAGTTAATGGAATGGAAATGGGTTCTTTTTTCTAATAATTGGAAAAGTAATCCCCAAAAATGGATGAATTAAAAAATTGGCTAATTGGCCTCCCTGAGATAGCTTGACAAACAAAAAATATTTTTATAATGATGGAATTTTATACTTTTAGAAGCCAGATGTTTTTCTTACAAAAAAAAAAAAGAATAAAAAAGGAGTATTAGTGAAATAGAATTCCTGAAGAGCAGAGGTCACTTCCATTTTCAGACACCATGTACAATTGTACAATTCCATGAAACATCCCAACTATTTACAATATATTTTATGTCGTGTTTTGATTTTTCTTCCTGCTTTGGTCATGTGGAAGGTAGAAACTAAAGTTGAGGGATTTTTATCTCCCATAGTGTTCTGGAAATACCTTCCTCAACCTGGGCATCTTGAGATATGTGGACTTCAACTTCTAGGTTTGTCAGTAATGACCTTGCCGATTAAGAAATTGTAGCAGTTGAAGTCCACTTATTTGGAGAATATCATGGTTCAGAAGAATTGTAGGAAAGAGTGAAAAAAGTTAATGGTGACTTAACTGACTCCCCCCACCCCGAAGGAGTAAGATCTCAGGGGATTTCCTGATAAAATTGGTAAAATCCAACATCCCCAAATGGGAGATATATTCTTATGGCATGACTTACTCTTTCTTTTTTCCCCCATCCATATTCCAAATTTGTTCTAGAATCCCCTCACCATTTGAAACAGATGTTGAAGATATATAATGAATTGGAAGAAAATAGAAAGTAACAATTCTTTCTAATTTCATTGACAGAAGACATTCACCTTCAAAACCTTGTATTGGCTTTCCGCCAATAGCTTCACCAAAATGCCAACTCAGCTTTATTGTAAATGTCAGTAGTCACCATCTTTCCAAAAAACCACACTCTCATTCTTCCCACTTTACACAATCATTCTTTACACAATGGCTTAGAATTTTCATCGTACGGCTTACACTGTCCTTGACAAGTTGCAGTTGCTGTAGAACATTGCCTTGGCATCAAAATTAATTATCACAGAAATAAGGTGCCACAGGTTGGTAGGAATGTACCTGTTCCAACCATCTAGCATTTCTCTAGCCATTCTCAATTGCGTTACTTCGCAATTAATGGCTTCTGTTCATGCTGTTTTGTTTTTGCGTATTTAAATGTGTCATCTATTCATAATAGGTTTTGATACAAAGAATTGTCTTTTCTGCAAGTTGTTTCTCTTTGTATTTGTCAGTCTGTGCTGTTCATTCAGGTTTTCCAGTAAATTATTATTTTCTCCATATTATGTTACATATTATAATTGCTTTGTTATTTTTTTAAAAAGTTAGGCTCAGTTTATTCCATTGATCGTCTGACAAAGCTGCCATGAATGAGTTGCCATCCTCTGCTCATTAGCATAGTTTTCTTCTGCACAATTTTTAATCGTATTTGTCTTGTCAGCTCCATGTAACATTAGCTGCAAAATCTTGTGGCTAAGATACATACACACACACATGCACACATGGAAAGAAAGCGAGAGATTAATTAGTCCAAATATTTTGTTGATAAAGGAAATATGCATATTTCAGATTGCTGAATAATTACGCTGAAATTCACAGAGTAAATATGATGACAGAAATGAAAAGTGACAAAAATGGTTTAATGATAAAATTTGTGCAGCAGGCCTGTGGTTTTCTCAAGTTTAATCTCCAGTGACATTTAAAAAAAAACCGTTTAAAGTTTAGCTTCCAGTTTTGCAGGATGTGCACTAAGCCCTGAAAAATTATACAGAATTATTTTGAAGTCAGACAACCCCTAAATCTAAACAAACATATAAACAAAAAAACCTGTTTGGATAATATCACTCTTGTCCACTCTCCTTTTCTGTGAGCTTTATACAAAATTTTCTCTAGATCAGGACATTAGCATTTACAACACTTATACCAAGAGGATTGGATTCTATGAGGAAAAAATTGGAAAAACTGGTTTTTAGTTAGGCCAATTCTTCCATAATCACTTCACTTGTTGCATGCGAAGCCAAACGTCTTCAAACAAAAACCAGAAAGTCCAGTTGCCTCTTGAAAAAGCACATTTAGGACAACCATGACCAGGATGACTGAGAATCTCCATAGACTTTGGGACCAAACCGTCTACCTTTGGCCCATCTGACGTAGAAACTCTCTGGCTTAAAGATAAAAAAAATGTAATTGCTAATAAAAGAATGCACCAAAGCACTAGAACCAGCATTGCCTCAATGTTCTTCTAAATTGGGATTGGCTGGGGAAAAGTGCAGTGGCATTGGAGAGTTACAATATAAACAGGAATGATTTGTGAAGTCTTGATTAAGTGTGAGAATGATCATCATCGTTTAGTCTTATCCAATGCCCTTCTAGAGCAAAGATTAACCCAGTTATATCATAATGCCATCAAACAGCCATTGTGCCTGTGCCAATATGAACTCTGTGTCCCCAAAGTGATTTCATAATATAGAGGACTTAAACATTCAGTCCTATATTCCCAGAGATGCCATTCTGTTCAGAAGGTCTATGTCTTCTGTCGGATGAAATATTTTTCTCTGGTAATTGCAAGTCGAAATAAAATACTTTAGAGCATGCTTTCAAATTTTTATAGCTACTTCTAAGCAACAGTTATCTGTACAAAACCCTTTAAAGTATAATGATACATGAGCAAGGCACTTCAGTTAGTTTTTAATTATAATGGAAGGTGAAGTAATAGCTCACCAACAAAGGAATGTACCCTCAACAATTTGTTCCAACTCAGTGAGACCAAACGAACCTTGAAAGTGAGCTAAAAGCGTTTTTAGAATGTTCTGTTTTCTTTTTCAAAGGAAAGATAATGCCCATAGCCAAGAATAACCACAATTTTGACATTCTTCTTCCCCATGTGTATTTTGTAGGTTATGCAGAAATAAAAGGTATTAGGTAACCATGCTACTGAATTTAAGATCTGGCAAGATATATTTGGTACATTCATAATTTGTTGGCTTTGGTTTATTTTCAAAGTATACGCGTTTAAATAATTCAGATCAAATCAATTATATTTTCGGTGTGCAATTTGCATAGCTGTTGTATGATTTTTACTAAGTTTAAAGTAATCTGCCAATTTAATAACTCTATTTAAATGCCTTTAGGAATGAAAGGCATTATTCTACATAAGAAAATGTAGCTTCTGTACTTCTCTTTCAAAAAGGAACCACAGCTGAGCTATTATTTTATCATTGATTTATTCCTCATTCTCTCATCATTTATTATTAGGCTTCAAACCTAACTTTCCATCTGTAGGACATTCAAGGTGGCTAACCATAAAATATAAAATCCGTCCCAAATGTTTGTTAGTGTGTTTGTTATTTCCTGGGAGGGACACTTAGGAGGAAACCTGACATTGGTTGAATACCAGGATTGTGTGGTATATACCTGGTGTAAATACCTGTTATAAGCAGTTTCAGTGTAAATAGTAACAAAGCATAAAAGCCTCCCTTGTCTTGTTTTTCTGTGTCAATTGCTACCCTTGAAAAGCAAAATACACCTCTAGTTCAAAAAGAGCCTCACCACACTGTGACAGATTCTCAAAACTGCTTCTGTAAGCAGACAAGAACACACTCCTACCACAAGGAAGCATGATTTCCTAAGTCAGATCCCAATCTGGAAAGAGATAAGGCCAGCTAGAAGGAAGAAGATGAGGAGGCTGACAACTCAGGGAAACATGATATTTAAGAATTAAACGTAGGAATTATGAAAGATACTTTGTTTTCTAATTTGTTTTCACCAATGTCATACAATTCATAGCACTAGATTACTCAACTTGATGTAAAAATAGGGAAGTAAAAACTCATATTTCCCCAACTTTAGTTATTTTTAAATTGGTTTTGGAGGCCATGTTGATTCCAAAATGACTCTTCATGCCTTACAGTTTAAAACAAAAAACAATACCTTGGTTATAAAATCTCCTCCTTTTTGTGGGCTTAACAGCACACTGTAACACACATATATATATTCAAAAATAGCCCCGATAACCCTCCTTGCTGATCCACAGCCCAAATCGTCAATGTTCCCCTAGTGCCTACCCAACATTGTATTTATCACCACTGAATTTCCACCTCTGTATACTACATGTATGACCATGTCAAGGACCTATTTCTCTCTCTGCTGCTTCTTCTTTGCATGTTCCAGCTATTATGAGTTGGGGGCATTCCTGTGTACCTTTTCTTCTTTCTGCTTTTTGGTTTGGTTTTTGTTCTGCCATTCCCAGTGTTGACTCTCCCAAGGTACAGCCAGTCCTTCTCTAGTGATTCTGTGTGCTACCTTCTCCAGCACTGTCTTCTTCATCTGTCATCTGCTGAAAGCTCTTAGGTTCTTTGTCCCTTCCAAAAGGAAAAGAAGAGACTGCAGCTGCTTATTTTTTCAGTAGAGGGAGATGTGGCATAGAAACTCCATTTTATAACCTTTCCTGCTATTTATTTTAAAATACTTGCCCCTAACAGGAAGCATCTTACTTTTTGTCTTTGTCCCCATGCGTCCAACCAATACACTGCTTTTAATTAAAGAGGAGTTTGGAACATCCTTATGAATGAAAAAGATGTAGCTACGTTTAAAAATGTTGCTATTACATTTTTAATATGTAAAATCACATTTAAAAAGGAAAACACTACAGAACACAATGCAAATGTAAATCATAAAACATAACAAGAAAATCATACTTCATAAGGAAATAAGGTTCCAAGTAAAATCATTTGGAATGGGGCATTTGAAATGTTGCCCAAAGCTGATGGGGAAGGGGCTGTAGATGTTTCTGAACATTTTGTTTTCTCCTTGTACAACCAGTTCAATGACTGTGTAATGGATAACTGAAGAGAATAACAAGCATTGATTCCTTAGTCTTCAAAACACCAGCATGGAGGGATTGTGACATCACTCATCTTCCAGGAAAACAAAGCAAGTATTTTGTTGCATGCACCCAGGGCATCTCACAGGGAATATTTTCAAAGTGAAAAATCTGGCTGCCCTATCCTGCTTCAGTTTCACTATGTTGATTGAAAGTAAGACTTTGCATGGAGCGTAAAACCTATTATGTATTCCCAGCTTGGGAGGCAGTGAAAAGATAATTGTCTGAGATTGCCACAATGTTGTTGTTGAAAGCATAACCCTGAAAAAGAATAGCCATGGTCGATTAGGACAAAGTGTCAGCTTGAGATGATTCACCATGCTGCTTTCACAAAGATGACAACGAGGGAATATTGAAAGGGCAAGGGAAATATGCCACAGCTGAATAAGAAGGATACATTACGTCTAAAAGGAGCTATAATTGAAGCAACTATCTTTTTTTTACACACTGAAATAGCAGAGTGTGGATTTTATTTCTTTGCTGAGATTAATTAATGGTTTTGGCAAATGCAATTCATTATTCAGAAATGCGCTGTACATTTAAATGAATTGCAACATTATCTAGGGCTACTCTGTCTGGATGGCAAGCATCTGGGTAATCATTAAATGGCATTAAAGACATAAAGCTCTTCCTTGTGGCATTGTGAAACAAATCTGTGCTTACAATGCAAACTACTCCTGTCCTCTACTCATGCTAGCTCGATTCTAAGCTGGTTTAAGGAAATCCTGTTCAGCTATTTAATTTTGCAACACATTTAATTCAGACTGTGGGCTACCACATTTTCCTATTGGACAATCTCCCTGCTGCTATGCTTTCCCATTTTTCTTTCCCAGGAAAGTGGTGCCAATCTATTTATTTCTCAAGGGTAGGACTTGCTCTACAAATGTATTTTTATCTCTACAAACACACAAACAAAACTAAATTTATATAAGCAGATTTAAAGCTTCAAAATGCAGAGGCAGGAAGGTATAACCAGCAGTTTTTTTTAAAAAAAACATTCTTACTGTAGGGCTCTTATAAATTCTATGCATTCCTTTAGTGACACTCTGAAAACAGCATTGCAAAGATTGTCAATTTGAAACAGAGCAGACCCTTTTTTATTATAATTTTCTTCAGACCTTTTTATTTTTTAAATAAAAGGATTTACTTTGCCTCCAGAATCGAGTTCCCAATTAGTCCAAGTTAACTTTGCTGATATTGGTATACCCTTAGTAGAAAAGGATCATTCTTAATTTTGGATGACTGAATTGGAAACTTGACTGACCCTGACAGAAACTCACCCTCTTCAATTAGCCTCAAGTATTAATATATTTTAGTGTCTATGTGAGACTCTTGCAAGTATGCATTTCTATAGGTTCACATACATCTGGCTAAGCTTTAACTCACAGCCTTTGACTGTTTCCCTATGACTATCATTAAGTGTTGTACCTTATGATTCTTAATGAATGTATCTTTTCTTTTATGTACACCGAGAGCATATGCACCAAGAAAAATTCCTTGTGTGTCCAATCACACTTGGCCAATAAAGAATTCTATTCTATTCTATTCTATTCTATTCTATTCTATTCTATTCTATTCTATTCTATTCTATTCTATTCTATTCTGTGCTATGCTATGCTATGCTATGCTATGCTATGCTATGCTATGCTATGCTATGCTATGCTATGCTATGCTATTCTTTGTATAAAATAATTAGGCAGTGAATGATCTGCAAGAAATTGCAAAGACGGGGCGTTTTTTATATATTTCTGGGATGGAGGAAAGATGAAACTGAATTTGCAACAGAAGATCAAGTGAACTCATGTCAGAAATTCTCCAGTTAACTTCCTAATTGTGAAAGACAATACAAAGGATTTGTTTTCTGATATCTTTTGTTGTATTTTTCATTGGCAGCACTAAAAATATATGTAAATCTATGTATAATCATTTGAAAAAAGTTTTGGAGAAAATATTGAATTAGAGAGGAGGATGGATGGATGGATGGAAGGAAGGAAGGAAGAAAGGAAGGAAAAAAGAAGGAAGGAAATACATATATGTACTTTTCTTCCTTTTATCTCTGCTCAAAACAATCACCTAAAGTTGAACTTGATTCTGACATGTATTTTACTGCATGCTTAATATCGTGACTGATATAATGAGGAAAAAACTCGAGGGAGATTTTGAATTTTTTGATTGTGATTTTAGCTTACAGTTAGATTTACTTAAAAAACTGTTCATACTAATCTAAACTTTTTATAAAAAAATAACTGGAGCTGTTATCTCATGATATGTTGGTAAGTATTCAATTGTAATTCAAGTCTCCGTCTTGTCTTGTCTTGCAGGGAGGACACTCAATTACTTACTTAAATAAACATGCACATTTCCTTTACATAAACTAAAAAGCTCTGAATAATCTTCTGAATTTCTGTGCCACTCTCCAAGCTGGCGGGAAGTTTACAAACAGCACGGCTAAACAATGTCTCTTACCTCTATTTTCAGCTTGAATTAAAGAAGGAAATGTGGATATTATTATTTCATTAGGAATCAGTCCAACTGGCAATCACAATGTTACAGCCAATTGTCGAACCCTAGGAGGCAGAGTTGGTATGTATAAGGAACACCAGGAGGAAGATCTTACTGGAATCACACCATATGGACTGCAAAATCAGTAATCTCCTAAAGAATGTAAAAGTTGTGTTCCACTTACAATATGAATATGTTCAATACATATTGAACATCCCATGTAACATTAGAATCTGAATGTCTTTTATATTCAGAACCAATATTGAACTGTGTACCATGTTGCTGTACTGTAGGACTATACTCTGCAAATGAGACAACCATTTCTATACAGAGGAATTTATATGTTAAGGCCAAGGCTAGTTTGAATTATTTCTAATATGTTAACTTCAGAGGGATGGCTTTTTGTATAGCATGCTTGGAGAGGAAAAGTAGTCTGTTATGTAGCACCCTCAAATTGTAGCTTGAAAAGATGGGTTTCACAAAACTTTTTATTATTCCATTCAGCGGATGGTATAACTTGTGGCTTTATTTATTCCCACCCTGCAGAAGGTTGAGCAGCGGTATCATTTGTCTGAATGAACATAGCAATCCCGCTGTTTGCATGGCTCAGTCAGAAAGAGAAGTGTTTTTATACGGAAATGAGTTATGCCTTGCATGCATGAAAAGGTTTTGATTTCTGTGAGTCCTACAGATATCTGTATTCAGAAGCCACATCTTTTTTATCATATCAGTGCCTGCCAAGAACATTGCACATTCTGAGTCATAAACTGGAATATACAACCGGACTAACACTATGAGTAGAGCCAAGAATATTTTGCATCTGGCATAATGCTGGAACGGTTAAAATAGCAACTAATGGTTTGCGGATCTGTTTTCCTGCTATTTTCAGAAAGCTTGAGATATCCCTTGAGGTTTTGTTAGTGCTTTGATCTCTTCTTCTGAGAGAAAGCCACAAGTGTATGTGTGTCTTTCGTTCTCTGTGTATATTGCTAAGTAGGCTTTGGGAAATTAGGAGGGCAGTTGTATTTTGTTGCTGGCAAACAGATACTGCTGTTGCACTGAATAATAAAAAAAAGAATAAGAAGTCTCTAATAAAAAGGTTTGAAAAATTACAGTGGAACATCTATTTAAGGATCTTCTATTGATCTATCTTTCACCAAAAAGAGAGAAAGAGATTTAGTTTGTTCACTTCTTTGTTTATTTTCTTAATTATCCCCACTACTGGCAGTGGGCACTTGCTGTCCATTAGAACATGAAAGGTCCAGTTCTTTAGTGTTTGGGGAAACACTAAAGACATTGAATCTTATTTTAGCTCTGCCCTTGGAATGCCCTCTTATCTTGAAGAATATATGCCAAGGGTGCATTCCCTCAGTTTAATTGAAACCACTTGTTCTCCCAATTAAATTTAGGCCATACAAATTATCAGCACAAGGGAGTCTCATGTTAGCATTTCGATAAATTATTTCAAAATCAAGGGAGCTAGGATTGAGAGTATTACCCTATTTTGGCTGACTGTCTAAGGCCTACTTTTCAAATAGTATTTTCCTTATAATCCTATGATTCCTAGTTGTTTTGAGGGTAAAAGTTACAAATGTGCTGGATACAGGGTGGAAAGAGATAACCAGAGTTAAATGTCAATTTTTCAGATATGGATCTACTTTGGGCATATAGTCTGAATAACTGCAACTGTAAATCAAAGCATAGCTTTTTATTTCTGTCATGATGTGATTGATCTTTTGTGCTATAAGGATATCTCAAGGTCTATTATAGATCTTTGAAGAATTATACATACATACACACACACACACACACACACACACACACACACACACACACACACACACAATATCTGTGATAACCTTTCATATAAAGCATTTAAAAATGTTAAGCCCTGGCAGCGTATACAAAAAGCACCCATAATTGTGCTTTTAAAAAAGTTTTTTTTTTTCCAGGACAGAATCATCATAATTTCTACATCCAGAACTGAGGAAAGCAAAGGAAAATCCTTGGTGCGCGAGAGTGCAAAAACTATTCTTTGAGATACTTTATAAATTTCCCGAACAGTTATTTTAAGAAACCAATTTCAGCAGGGCTTTTCAGTGTGAACTGCAGTGAGAGATTGCTTATAACCCTGGCAAGAGACACTCAATCACAAACTAGGCAGGCGGGTTTGAAAAGGCAGATATTATAAAATGGCTGGATATTTTAGGTTGCTCGTAGTTAGTCACTAAAGCTGGCCTTCAATAGTCTCATAAGGCTTGGTGACAGACAGTAATCTAATCTGGTCTCCTATTTGTTCTTTGTTCTTATCGACTAAAAGCAACTCCATCTTCCAGCTGGCTGAGCTGTATGCTATTTAAGCGAGGAACATGGCATTCCATCTTGTTGACACCAGAGGAGCAAAGAGGTTTATAATCACCACCGTGTAGAGGCGGACAAATGCAGCCAATGATTTTTCATGATGATACACTCAGATTTCAAGTAAACAGTCTGTAAGTAAAATGAGTTAACTTCTCACCCTTCTCTCTCTCACACACAAACACATACAGAAAATGGGAATAGCCTTGCCAGAGTTCTCTTTCTAAATAAAGAGATTATTTATAATTGTAGAATGTCATTGAACACTGTCTGCTGTTTCAGAACATTCCACAACTAAATAGAGAAGGCATCTGCTCATGAGTGAAGTAATCTGGTGAAACATTTTATTTGCAAATTACACTTATGCCTTATTTATGTGGCAACAAATAGATACTTTTGAATGTGTCATAAGATTCCTGACATAAATCAAGCATAAATCAACATAAAATATCATCAGAAATATTTGTAGAGGAAAAGCTTAGGGAAGTTACAAAGACATAAGGTTTTCATAGGGCTAGGGTTATTTTTTTAAAAAGATAAAATACATATCTTTTTTTTAAAGTTTTTTTTATTTTCAAACAAAAACAACATAAAAGCTTCATCCTTTCAAACAATTACAGACAGTGTTTCGGTCGGTTAAAATCCTTTCGTGCTCCCAAAATCTTCAAGATATCAATATATGACACATGTTTCTTTTCCCCTAAGAAAAAACAATTTTTTACACATTTTATCTTAATTTCATTTCATATCTCATATTTCATCTCCATGTTTTATTATCTATCCATTGATAAAATAAATCCCATATCAAATAATATTGTTTATCTGGCCTCTTATTTCAAATATCAATTTGCTCATTTCAGCATAGTCCAACATTTTCTTAATAATTTCTTCATCAGTAAGTATTTTCTCTCCTTTCCAGTTTTTAGCAAATACAATTCTAGCTGCTGTTAAAACATTCACAATTAAATATTGCAATTCTTTATTAAATGTCTCTGGTAAGATCCCTAATAAAAATGTCTCTGGTTTAAAGTCAATATGTCTCTTAGTCATTTTTTCCAACCACGTGTGTATCTTAGTCCAATATCTCCTTGCTTCTACGCATGTCCACCACATATAGTAATATGATCCTGGGGTCTGATGACATTTCCAACACTTCTCCGATTTATTCTTGAACATTCTGACTATCCTCGTCGGGGGTGCCATCTGTAAAACATCTTATACAAATTCTCCTTATATGCTGTAGACATTGTCATTTTATAATTATGCGACCACAATTTTTGCCATTTCTCTAAATCAATACCATAACCAACATTTTTCCCCATGCTATCATTGATTCTTTAACTTGTTCTTCGTCCAATTTTACCTCTAACAAATATCCATCTTTGCATATATGAAAACCAGTCCATTTTACATCCCTGATCTTCTAGTTCCTGCTTTAATTTAAGTTCACCCTTTTCATCCAATAACTCACTATATCTAATAATTTATTCCCTTTTAAATATTACTGGGTATGAAAAGGCTTCAATTGTAGATACCCAGACTGGAATCTTCAGATAATGCACTTTTTAAACCTTCTCCGAATTCAACCATAAAGCTTCACGTATCTGATGTCTTCTAAAGTACCCCTGTATTTTAGTTCCTTTATACCATAAAAAGGCATGCCATCTCATCAACAAATCATGTCCCTCCAAGTTCAATAATCTAGTATTTCTTAAAGTTATCCATTCTTTAATCCACATTAAACTTGTTGCTTGATAATATAATTCAAAGTTAGGAAGGCCAAAGCCACCCCTCATTTTAGCATCTTGTAACAACTTTAATTTTATTCTTGCCTTCTTTCCCTGCCAAATGTATTTCAATATCATTTTATTCAAATCTTCAAAGAATTCCTTACCCAACTTGATTGGAATTATCTGGAATAAGTACAAAATTCTAGGCAAAATATTCATCTTAATAGTTGAGATCCTACCAATCAAAGATAGCTGCAAATTTCCCCATTTCATCAAATCTTGCCCTATTTGTTGTTTAAGCTTATTATAATTTTCTTTAAGTGCGCTACACCTTGCTGTCAAATATATCCCTAAATATTTTACCTTATTTGTGACCTGCATCTTTGAAATCTCCATCAATTCCTCTTTTTGCTTTTTCAACATATTTTTAGTCATTATCTTTGTTTTGTCTTTATTAATTTTCAAGCCAGCTACTTTCCCAAACTCTCCAATAATTTCTATCAATTTATTTATTGTTATTAATGGTTCTTCAATAATAAAAACCAGGTCATCTGCAAAGGCTTGTAATTTATATTCTTCTTTTCGTATTTTCATACCTTTTATCTCTTTTTCTTCTCTGATATTTCTATTTAAAACTTCTAAAGTCAATATAAGTAGCAATGGGGACAGTGGACATCCTTGTCTAGTACCTTTTTCTATTTCAATAGAATCAATCAATTCACCATTTATCATTACTTTTGCCGTCTGTTTGAAATATATAGCTTCAATTGCCTGAATAAATTTCCTACCAAAGCCCATCTCTTCCATTTGGAGTATCATAAATCACCAGTTGACATTATCAAAGGCTTTTTGTGCATCTAGAAATATCAAGACCATTTAGTTTTCCGGATGTGCTTCATAATATTCTAAAGTTTCCAGAATTATTCTTATATTGTCTCTAATTTGTCTTTTTAGGAGAAATCCATTCTGATCTGTGTGTATAAAATTATTCAAATATCTCTTGAGTCTTTCTGCCAGTATTTAAGCAAAAATTTTATAATCTGAATTTAGCAGGGAAATAGGCCTATAGTTTTTGATTTGTTGTGGGTCTGTGTCTTCCTTATGTATCAATATAATGTACGCCTCAGTCCATTATTTGGGTATTTTCTTTTTTTATCATCACTTCATTCATAACGTCCAATAATGGGAGACTTAAAGATTCTTGTAATGTCCTGTAATATTCAACTGGTAAGCCATCTGGCCCTGGTGCCTTTCCATTCTTCTGTTTCTTAATTGCTTCTGTTAATTCCATCATTGTTATGCTCCCCTCCAACATCTCTTTAGTATCTTTGGGAATCTGGGATAGTTTTGCATCTTGTAAATATCTTGCCACTTTTTCCTCCTCTATCATCTCTCTCTTGTAAAGTTGTCTATAATATTCTTGTATTATTTTCCCCATCTCTTTATTTCCAAATTTACTTTGCCCTTGATCATCAACTAGTTGCATTATTTTTCTTGATTCTCTTTCTTTTTTCAATTTATATGCTAGCCATCTTCCTGGCTTATTCACATTTTCAAAGTAATTCTATTTTGCATTTCTTATTTTCTTGGGTTAAATCTTCTTTCTCCAATAAGTCCATTTTATGCTTTATTGTGTCCATTTTTATTTTAATATCTTTCTTATATGGACCTTTCTGGAGTTCCTTTTCAAATCTTTTATAGTCGTCAATCAGTATTTTGAAATTCTGTCTTTTCTTAACATTTCTTTTTCTTGTATAGTCTATGATTATACAAGAAATAATAAGGCATAGGCCTTCATTGTATCCCAATGATTTTGTGCCGATGTTTCTTCCTTCTTGTTTTCTTTAAAAAAGAAGTCCAACTCTCGTTCCATTTTCTATACAAAGTCTTTCTCTTTTAATATTGTGGTATTTAAAGTCCATCTGGCTCTTCTTTTCCGCCCTTTCCAAATAACTATCATCGGATTGTGATCTGCCCATAAATTAGGTTTTATTTCCACATGTTCTATATTCAACATCAAATCTATTGTTGTCCATATCATATCTAATCTGGACCAAGATGAATGTCTATCAGAATAAAAAGTATATTGTCTATTGTTTCCATTTCTCTCCCTCCATACATCTTTCATATTTATTTCCTCTATCATCTTGAAGAAAGATTTCGGTAATGTCTTTCTATTATGTCCTATTGTTTTGTGTGTTTTATAGTCCAAGCTTTCATCCACAATTCCATTAAAGTCTCCCATCATACATATATTATCATATTCCATTTCAATTATTTTATTATGTAATTTTCTATAAAAATCTCTTTGATTGTCGTTTGGAGCATAAATTGCTACTAGAAGAATTTTCATGTTATTATCAATTAATTCCACCATCAGAATTCTGCCTTCTTCGTCTGCATATTTTTGGTCTGCCAATATTGCATTTTTGATATATAAAGCAACTCCTTTCTTTTTACTTTGTGATAGCAATAAAAAAGTTCTTCCAAGTTTTGGTTGTATCAATAATTCTTCATGCTGTTTTTTTAATATGCACTTCTTGTAAACAAATTATGTCAAATTTTAGTTTCTCTAATTTATGAAATACTGTCCTTCTTTTAATATCAAATTTAGTCCATTTACATTTATTGAAATTAATTTCTTTTCTTCCATGTTCATACTTTATATGTAGATTTTGTTGCTCTAGTTGATCTTACTTCTCACTGTTCCTTACGTTCCACAAACCCACCAACAGCACCTTCTGTTGATTCAAGCATTGCCAGTTCTTCTTCTGAATTTAATTGGAACTACTGTAGCTTGTGTTTCAACTTCCATTACTACTTCTTTTTCTTTAAGAAATTTATCATAAAAAGCTCTTGCCTTCTCAATTGTATTCAACTTATATCTTTGAAGCTGCCATGTGAAAGTTAAACCTTCTGGGACCAGCCATTTATAGTTAATTCCTTTTTGAATCAAGATTTTTGTCAAAAATTGGTATTCTCAACTCTCTAATCTTTCTTGGTATTTGTTTCAAAACAGTCACTTCTTTCTCCTTGTATGTCAGGGTTTTTTCTCTAGCTGCCTGAAGTATTTGTGCTTTCATCGATTTCTTGGTAAATCTTATGTGTACTTCTCTTGGCAGTTTGTTGCGCATAGATATCTAGTATAAACTTGATAAATTTCATTGACCCCATCCATCATCTTCTCTTTAGTGATTTCTAGTGCCTCAGCCAGCATATCAATCATAATATCCACCAAATTTTCTCCTTTTTCTTCCTCCACATTTTGAAATCTTAAATAAAATTCTGCTTTGTCCATCTCCCATCCAATGAAACCAGTTGTTTCTTGTTCAACCTCTCTCAATCTATTCCCTATTTCTTTTATTTTTTCCTCTTTTTGATCGTCTTTCTTCTCTAGATTTAGCATTCTTTCTTCATAGTTTGGCATTGTTTGCTGAATACTAACTACTTTTTCATCTGTCTTAAGTAGGTATTGTTCCATTCTTTGGACTTTCTCATCTGTCTTGAGTAGTTGTTGTTCCATTCTTAAGACTGTTTGGAAAATCATTTGTAGTGATGGATCTTTCTCTTTCTCTTTCTCCTTCTCTTGCTGCAACATTGCTTGGATAGATCTTTGTCCAGATGGTGATGAAGATGGCGTGGTCGTGGCAATTCTGACTGTGCTACTTTTCTACTCATTTTGTTAAATATTCAACCAAGGCAACGTCCAAAAGAGACAAAGTTTTAAAAAGAAAAAGCCAAACAAGTAATAAAGAAAAAGGAAAAAAGACGGAAAAATCAAAAAGAAAAAAATCAATTTCTTCAGGTTCTTTCAGGCTCTAATCCTTTAAATGTAAATCCAAGAAAGAGAGAGAAAAAAAAATAAAAAGGAGAAAACAAAAAAAATATGAAAAGATATAACAAAAAGCTAAAATCTTCAGGCTCTTGAATACCTTAATCCAATACTGTTATAAAAAATCCCAAAAACAATGGAAATGGAAAATATAAAAAGAAAATAGCAACAACAAAAAGGTAAAGAAAATTTTTAAAAAGAGAGTCCTTCAAACACATTTATATCTGGAAAGCATTCAGAGAGTGATTTCTTAGAAACCACAAGTTAAAAAAAAAAGAAAAGTAAAGCAAGTAACAGCTCAAAAGAGAACAAAAGCCAGCAATATTTCTAGGCTCCTAGAAATATTCCACGCAATTTCCACGCAAACACAAGAGAAACACCTGTATAAACAATACAAATCCACTTTCTCTGATGTTCTCCACTCTTATCAGGATGCCAGTACAGAGCCACTTGTTTATAGCTACAATGTATCTCTAGGCTGTTACTTTAAAAAATTGAAACAAAATATCTTTACCAGTAGGTGGTAGTATTAAACGCTCTCCTATCTTTCCTATTTTAAAGTCAAAAACTTTTCCATTTAAAGTTAATACAAAATTACAAAAAAAAGAAAAAGAAAAAGAAAAAGAAAAAGAAAAGGGGGGGGGAGAAAGAAAACAAAGCTTCCATCCAAGTAGTCAAACCAATTTCTTCAAAAAATCTGGTGGCTCAAAAGACTAAAAGCATTGTCATTAACACCAGCTGTCTGCAATTACTGTAAGTTTGAATCTCACCAGGCTCAAGGTTGACTCAGCCTTCCATCCTTTCTAAGGTAGGTAAAATGAGGACCCAGTTTGTGGGCAATAAGCTGGCTTTGTATAAATATACAAAAGTATGAAGGCTATTGCTTAACGCATTGTAAACCACCCTGAGTCTCCGGAGAAGGGCGGCATATAAATCAAATTTAAAAAAAATATTTTCTTTTGAAAAGGCAAAGTTTAAAAAATTAACAATGCTAATCTTCTCACTTTCAATCCAGTCCCGGTAGTGAAAGTAAATAGTGAGAGTAAAACACTTAAGTCTTTCAAATTGAATAATTGGGTTTTTTTAAAAAAAGACTATTTCCAATTCAGTTCGCCGCTTCTTCTCTCTTACTCCCAGTCTCCAATTTCCAAGTCCTTTTCCCTTTAGGGTGTTCTTTGTATCATTTAAAAAAGTAAAAGTCTCTCACTGATCCGATTCGTTGTCATTCCTTTCTCTCTTCCTGAAACTGCCCCAGCCTTGGCAGCCACAATAGCTGCTGCTCTGCTGCTGGAAAAAGAGCTTTTCTGGATCAACCAGGGACTTTGTGGTGTCCCTGGGATCCACAGGATGTGCTCTCCACGACCACAGTCAAAACTAGACTGTGGGGTCCAAATTGGACTGTCCAGCAGTGGAGTTTTCAGCGGGAATTCTGGAGCCCCAGAAATTCCCATTCATCTCGCCACGGCATCAGCTTCCGGTCCTCCTAAAATACATATCTTTTGATTTGGGATAAATTCTGAAAAGTCAGGATACTGTTGATCTAAAAACAAGAATAATATACTTTGCTAAGTGTCACAAGAATCCTAATTGTTTTTACAGTGTTCAACTTTCCTCGTGATATGTTTTTCCTCTGCTTTTAGGGCCACCAGATAATTTCCTCATCTTTAGTCAAGTTTTTTTCTGAAATTATCATTTGTGGCATTAGTTTGAGAGCCCAAATTCTCCTCTGTCAGTAGATAAAGTATTTACTTATTTACAAACACTGGTTAAGGGATATATTCTGCCGTTCATTAAAACTTCTACGACTATTTTATAAAATGGTGAAAGGAATATAAAAATAATTTAAAATAATTACATTGGAGAGAAAAAACAAAGACCACAAAAGAAAAATAAAAAAGAAAAGAAAACACTTCTTTGTCTGTCTCTCTATCCTAGGAAAGATATTCCCATAAAATGGGATCTACAGCAAAGAAGAGCCACTGGTGGAAGTACTTGGAAGAAAGTGGTGCTGGTCAGTGGTGGGTTCTACTTACCTTTACTACTGGTTTGCAAAGTGGCCATGCATGCTCACTTGCTTCGCTTGCCCATGCACTCTTCTGCGCATGCGCAGAAGCATTTTGATGACATCAGGGTCAGTGGGCGGAGCCTCCCGCTGGTTTTACTACCAGTTCTATAGAACCGTTGTGAACGGGGGGCAACCCACCACTGGTGCTAGTTTTGCAAATGCATTTGTTCTGTATATCTTCTTTCTTCTTCAGTGCCTCACAATAAACCTCTTTTTTTTGTACCCACAACCTGAGCAGGCGCATAACAACACTTGAAAATCTGATAGGAAATTACAGAGTATCATGTGCACATCCTACATGCAGAAAACCACAACAGAGTTTTAGAAAATACTCATGATCTAGAATAAGATAACACATAAATTTAGTCTTTCACAACCATTTGGGAAGGGTCTCTCTATAATACCGTAGAATTTTTTTTGGCAAGTTTGCCCTTTCCCATGTTCCAAGGTAGTTGGAAAGAAGCCAATTTGTCAATATTAAAATAATTTTATTAAACTTTTTCAAACCAATAATTCTTTAGAAAGGCAGAAGGACTACAATATCAAATACATGTAAAGGTACAGTTATCTACATTGAACTATGTTTGTTCTCAGTGTATCTTCTAAATAAGTGTACATAAGATCATAGCTTGAAATATGTACTATTTTGTATCTTTGTTTGTCAAGGTTATGTATCAATTAGGTTTAAACTGAACATTTAAAATTAAAAGAAAACTGGTAGCTTT
This sequence comes from Pituophis catenifer annectens, assembly GCF_029215685.1. Lineage (NCBI taxonomy): Eukaryota > Metazoa > Chordata > Lepidosauria > Squamata > Colubridae > Pituophis > Pituophis catenifer. The sequence continues at coordinate 240,498,037 of NW_027256882.1, forward strand.
TTCTTTTTTCTTTTTCTTTTTTAAGTTTTGAATTTGACTTTAAAAGACATTTTTTTAATAGTAAATTGGTAAATTGTTCATATTTACCAAGGCCAATATCCTGGAAAAAAAACCATGAACTTTACTTTCCCTAATCTCCAACACCTATTCACTGCATAAATTATCCTCTTTGAAATGTCCAACTCTTTTTCCTGAGAGAAAAGTAAGTGTCACTCAAACTTGGTAAGTTGTAGCCTTAACATCCAGCTGTTTGCTGAAGTCCAGCCAATTTCTGCTGTAAGTAAATGCCACAAACTAAAATGAAATATGGAAACGGTTGATTTTTCTTGTCATTTTGATTATTTATTTTTAATCAATAAAAATGTCAGCAAGAGAGAGAAGTAGTGAGTATTTCATTGGAGCAAGGTGTTCTTAAACTTTTAAAGTTACTAATAGTCCATTGTAACATTCTGCCCTTTTCAAGGGGATGAAAAGAGATTCTTAAGCCAACACAGCTGGTCTGACTTCATCCTCATAGTTGTAAATCTCTTTGTGGAATGCTCATATTTTGTGTCTGGTTTGGGGTGTGTTGATGCATGGTTGCCAGTATGCAAGTGAGACCTCAGACCGGGACAAATGAAAACTGAGGAGGGAGGACTTTTTATTCTGTTTTCTTTTGCAGATTAGTGGTATGCTTTCCATCTCCTTAATCATAACCTTCTACTTCATTTTTGCTACAAAATGTTTTTATAACACTTAAAAAATTCAACTGTTGTAACACATCCAGTGGAAAAAATTCATTCTGTATTTTGGATAACTGACTGGGAACTCTGATTGACAATGACTTCATTTGGTGGTTGGGAAGGACCAAGGCTAGTAAAAAATACAATCTGTTGTAACTAAATGAAGAAGAGAGAAAATGTTCTCATTGGTCTTTCCAGCATTGGTTTCCCCCCAAAATATGTGTGTTAATCACAATCCAGCATCAACATTGTATTCTTTTACCATAAAGAAGTTGTGTAATAAGGGGATAGAAGAGTAGAAAACTCTTCTATAGTTGTCACCAAATTACACATACAATTTTTGAGGGAAAATTTCTGGTGATATTTCAGAGGATTTTTTTTTTCAAAAAGCCAAGATGGCAGGTGTGACCATTTAAAGTTCCACCTCTTTTTATGCATGCACAATGCATGCCCTACTTGGGGATGGGGGCTTCAATCATGCACTTTGATCCCCATCCTCCCAGTGTTGTTTCCAACTTTCATCACTCTCAGCAAGACATAATGGTAGGAATAATGAGCAGAGGTGTTTGAGGAAAAGTTTAGTTGTTCTTGAATTTAGAATTATTAGAAAGAGTTTTTGTCCATTTTGAACAGGAGATACAGTGACCAAGTTGTAGATGTTCTGGCTACAAAAAAATAATCTACAATTTGTTTTAACCCCCATTTAGCATTACCATCAGGTAATATTGAATACAGTTCAAAATTTCAGCATGACTTTTGCCCAATTCTAGAAAATTGGTTTGAGGTTGAAGACATTTATTGTACTGAAAAGCTCACTTAAAATTACCACACATCATTTTCCCATATCAATTGTATATTTAATGTACATTATGTCTTTTTCTTTTTCGTAGGCTTTTATGTGCATATTCTTTCTAGCCAGGTTTTACCTACGTAAACTAAGTTGTTCTACAGCCCTGGTTCTGTGAAATCTCATTCACAAGTTTCTGGGCCTTTTTTCTGCTGACAAACTGCAACTCTGTGTTGCTCTCTGGGAGACTCAGATAGCTATTTCTTTTAACCCCCCTCCCACTTTTTTTGCTCTAAAACACATCATACTATTATTTCACAATAATCTCTTTCTATTTTCCTTCCAAACACACAGACACAGTCTCAACAACACTTGACCTTGTATTTTCTGTTCTGTTACTTTAGCAGCCTCTTCAATGTTATAGGAATATATGGACCATATTGAAAAGGCAGAAGAGACAGGGAATGCCAACGAGAATCCTGTCTAGAGAGGGAATGATGGGCTTGAAAGGATGACTCATTGAAATAAGTAGGAGAGTAGAATAATGATCCCTGGTGGTCAAGGACAAGCCAAGATCAGAATAATAGGCAATTGAGATGAAAAGACAACTATGGGACCAGAATGGTGACTTCTAAGAGAAGAAAGACAGATCTTTGGAAACTGAGAAACCACCATTCCAGTGCCTGGTCTTGCTGTTCTATGTCCAGGAGCCCTTGCTTCAATCCTGTATCTAAATGTCTGCCTCAAAAGTCGTCCTAACTCTCTCTGCTCACTCCATGAGAGGAGTTTGAAGCTATTCATGTTGCTTCTTGATTACGGTAGGGTAAAAAGAAATAGTGGCTGCTTTCTCTATGCATTTAACATATCTAAGAAGTGGGCTCTAATTGTAGTTTCCAAACTTGCAGTACCTATAAAACAATCTGAGGCTTAATACAAGTGTCCACATAAATTAGGCACATCTATCGATTATTACTATAATCTATTATATAGAAGTAGTAGATGACAATCAAATATTAGACTTTTCTCTTATTCTTTGCTGCCATCTAGTAGTGGTCTGGAGTTTTGCATTCCAAATTGTTTAATATATAAAATTCATATGTTTAATAAATGCTTCTGTTTATGAAAGCTATTTGTAATGGTGTTGTGAAAAGGTTATTTACATTACTTAACACAGATAGTTTGCTATCTGATCAAATGATATCTATATGTATTAAAACAATACAGATTTTATTTTTAAAAGGGGAACTATTCTGGGCATAGTCGATTAACTGAACACAGTTTTCATACACAGTGTCAATTGCTATACTATGTGTGAAATTCCATATTGGCCAGTTTGTTTCAGCTCACCAACAGTTTTTTGGAAATACCACTGAAAGTGATTATTCACTCTAGCTCAGTGGTGAAATCCAAATTTTTTTACTACTGGTTCTGTGGGTGTGGCTTGGTGGGCATGGCGTGGCTTGGCAGGGGAAGGGTGTGGGCGTGGCAGGGGAAGGATATTGCAAAATCTCCATTCCCACCCCACTCCAGGGGAAGGATATTGCAAAATCTCCATTCCCACCCCACTCTGGGGCCAGCCAGAGGTGGTATTTGCCGGTTCTCCAAACTACTCAAAATTTTTGCTAACGGTTCTCCGAACTGCTCATAATTTGTGCTACCAGTTCTCCAGAACCTGTCAGAACCTGCTGGATTTCATCCCTGCTCTAGCTCCACTATTATTCAACTTTTATAAAAATATAAGTTGCATGGCATCTTAATAAAAATAGAGATCCATTCCTAAACTACCTAAGAAACATAGTTTAGTATTTTTATATGCCAATTATATGTCTATTTTATCTTATTTTGTTGTAAGGCTGGAAAAAATATTAAAGGTATCAACTTGGGTGATTTGATTTGATTTGAACAGATGATTTGATCAATTTTCCCTCCTGCTTTAGAACTAAACTTTAGCACACAACTACAATGTCTAAACTCAAAGATATTAACACACAGGGTTCCATGAGTCTGTCTTAGCTGGACAGTAGAAGGGCACAATTAGTTAAAGGCCATGATTAGGCACTATGGAAGATGTAGAACTGACTTCTGTTGAAAGGATAAAAATGACTTGCAGAGAGGCATTTTTATATCTGCCTCCAAAGTCATTGAAGGTGTGTTTGGAACAGAACACTTCAATCTGTCTGTAGATTAGAGTTAAAGACATACTATTTTATCTCTGGTGATGCTTTCCCATAACCTTGTTGAAGCTGAAAGTGGGCCGAAATGCTGCAGTAATTTAAATCTATATGTTAAGAGTACAAGAGAGCTTTTCATACATTTCATTTTTAGCCAGTATTGTAATCGGCAGGTTCTCACAAGTGATTCTTTGGAACATCGACCTTCAGTTGCAAAAATTGGTGCTATAGTTTTAATTACTGTGAATTAGAATACTTCTTTTACTAATAAGTGTGCTGTGAAAATGGCTTCATCAAAAGCTACCATAATTGTACTAAATGCAGAAAGTATTCTCTATCTGTATCTGTGTGTCTAAACTATCTGTATCTGTATACTCAAAAATTAGAAACAAGAATCTTTAATCTACACTAATTATGCATAAAATAACAGCGCTCTCATTGTTAATCTGGTACTCGAAGAAAAATATATTTCTGTCCAGTGATTCCTGGTTTTGCAATAAAATTAAACCGGGCAGCAGAAATGATATAAAACGTGATTTTTCCAGTTTTCTTGCTAACCAAAATTGGTGGGGCAATCATACTACAATGTGATTTAGAAAACATGAATATCACCTCTCTGTTCTTTTCTAAAGCAGCCCAATTTTCTTCAGGCCTTGAAATTAAGTATATTCCACACATACCCACTTCCAACTGATCATAGATAAGAATGTAGAAGCCTGAGTTTGTCTGAGCCTTTAATGCCTAATGCTAAGATCAGATTTAGCATCTGGCATTTACTTAGTATTTTCACATGTAAATTTGGAAGCTGCAGATTAAAAATACATCTAATGAATTCAGCTTCCTTTTTTGTTTCCTATTAGGGAGTGCCATCTGACAGAGTCTAAGAACAGATCTTCTTCTGTTGTAATGCTCGCTCTTTGGAAAGTTAGCTCCTTAGATTAGATTGCCCTGACCTTGTTGGGTCTTCTGTAAGGCTTTAAAGTATTGGCTTTGTCCCTGGGCCCTAGAGTCAGGAGGTGTAGCTCAGCCCATGCAATGGTTATATTGATTTGTGTTGGCTGTTCTGTTTTTGCCTTGGCCACTGATTGGGTATGTCCTTGTTACGTGATTTATAGTGTTTTTAACTGTCGTTAGCCACCTACTCATGAATTTGAGTTGAATGGCCATATAAATGGAAATAGTAAATAAATGAATTAAGTTTATTTTAAATGTTACAAATAATTCTGTGTAAATGGGTTTAGTGACTTCAGAAATGTTAACCAAATATTTCAGGAAATAATGGAACTGCTATATTAGTTGCAACAATAAAAGCAGTTTTGTTTTGTTTTGTTGTAGTTAATATACTGTATTTCAAATTGGCTTCATTCTGTTTCTCTACTGTAAATTAAATAGGGGTCTTTAGCTAATTCCCAATGCTCCCATATTGTCTTTATATTGAATATATAAAAAAAGAAAACAAGATGTGCAAAATGTGCAGAATGTAAAAATTAAAATAAAAATAAAATAATGGGGGGAAAAAACCCCCAAGAATGTAAAAAAAACAAACAAGTGGTTACCTGCATTTCTTTTGCTGTATAAAATAGTTTAGGACAGTGTTTTAAACATTTAGAAGCTTCACTGACTTTTAAGGTCATCTTTTATAATAAAGTGAACAAAGAATGCTGTGCATAATAGATCACAATCGGCTCCTCAGATGCCTGGACTGTAGGTATGAAAGAGATTTATAAACAATGCTGTTGTTGGAAAGTACAGCAAGTGGCAACCCACAGCTATCTTTGACTGATATAAACAACAATGACAATCTTAAGCAAGAGTAGACTTAATTAGTAGTTAGATAGAAGGTCCAAGGAAATCCTAGGGCTATAAGATATATTTGAAAAAGAAAAAGAAAATTTATTTTGGAAATAGTCAATGGGAATCATCACTTTCTAAGAAAACTGCTTGGATAAGTTTGTATAGTTATCAGAACTGAAGGAAATCTTTGTTTCTTTTCTATGGTTAAAGGGTATGGCTGAAAAGCAAGAAGATAGTAGATACAATTATGAGAGGAAAAAAAGAAAGATGGAATTAATTTAGAAGTAACTAATATCAAGCAGTAGTGAGGTCTGATGAGATATGGTTATATAGTTACTTAATATAATATGACAATTCACCCCAGTTTTTACCCAACCATAGCAGGGGTGGGTTCTAACCGGCTTTACTACCGGTTCTCTTTGTGCGCGCGCTTTGCACGCGATCGCCTCTTTGGCGATGGCCTCTTGCACAAAACTTGTGCTTTGCACAAGTGCTTTGTGAATCTGCCCAGCTGAGATGTGGCAATCTGCTCTGCCGCACCTGTCAGCTGGGCGAAAAAAGAAGAAATATAAGGTCGGAATAACGCGGGGGCGGGTGGGAGGGCCCAGCTCTTGAAGAAAGAGAACCGGTTCAATGACGTAATAGCGTTACCGCTACCGGCTCTGCTGAACCTGGCTGAACCGGGAGCAACCCACCACTGAACCATAGTATTTTCCTTACATTTGCAGTCGTAAGATACATTGCAGGCAAAACCCAAAGATGTTGGCAACTGGATTTTCTTGGTTTTTTTCCTTAAAAACATTTTGCTTCTCATCTCTCAAGAATCTTTAGTTCTTCTTCAGGAAAAAAAAAATTAAGAAAGTCCAGTTGCCTTTTGAAAAGCACCTTTGGGACAACCATGACTGGATGATTGAGAATCTGAATAGACATTACAAGCAAAAATAACCAGAAATGAAACATTGTATTTTTTAAAGCTCTTACCTATGAGTGTAAGCATTTGGATGAAAGAAGCCATATCAATTCACTGCCTCCTAGCTTGTTGCTAGAAATTTGGCAGAAATTGTTTTTACTCTTTTTTGAGTCTTGTAAATAGATAATATGATTTCTAATTCTGACATCATGATTCTGATTGTTTCCATCATCAGACAATGCATCTGACTTGACATATTTTTGGTAAAAGTGGAAAAAGTAGAGAGAGAAATATTCATTTGTAGATCTTCCCTGTAGTGATATACTGGATTATATACAGCATGCTACTTCAGCTGCTTTGGTGCACTGAGCATTTAAGTGTAGAAAAAAAAAATGAAAAATTCATCATAATTTTTGTATAAGTAAATCACTTTGGGCCATCTGAAAATCTAAGAAAAAGTGAAGCATAGATGCCTGGTGAAATACATACTTTTTGGAATATTGACTCTCAGTCTGCGATTCACATAGTATAAAATGATTGTACTGAAGGAAAACACACTCAAAAATAATTTCAAAGACACAAAAAAGATTATGTGAGACTGCCTTGTGCGATTGAAAGGCAATGTGTACATTTAAAGAACTCACAACTCACAAAGATGCTGTGATTATTAATGGGGACTTTTAAAATTCAGGCATCTAAATAGGCAGAGCTTGCATGCTGGATAAAATTAACTTTTGGTGAAAATGAAAAGAGTGGAATCATCCATCACTGCACTCTTCAGTTTTAATTTTTAACACTTATTCTGTTAACCAGATGAAAGTGAATGAATAAAACTAACATTCAGCAGAAGGCCCTAAAGAAGTGAAAATACAATATTTATGCTGAAGCTATACACCAAGTGTAAGATTTGAAAGCTTTTTACTACATACTGAGTTTTTGATGTGAGCAGCTTTACATGCCAACATCAAATCTGGCAGTCTTGTGATACTGAAAAACAAACTCAATAGGCACTGTGAGTATAGTGGACACAGTAAATACAGTAATGAAACAATCTATCAATTCTTTCTCAATAGGAAGGTCAACTATGCTCAGTGGACTGACACCTGGCTAAGTGTGTATGGAATTTAAGCCTAATGGGTTTTTAAACATTTCATTCCCCCTGTGCTCAGGCTTTAGAACAATAGTGAGCTTCCATTTAGTAACTAATATCTGAAAGCTGATAAGGAAGTGGCCTTATCAAGCAGGAAACTGTTGCTGTTGTTCATAATTAATGGTGCTCTTTTAAAAGTGTGCCTTGTCAGTTCCCACAAAATGAAGCATTTGTTCCCATTTATGGGCAAGGAATTTGGATGAATAGGGTTCTGTTGTACTACCAACTACATTGGCACTATTTATAGAGGCTATATAAAGCTTGGGTTTACGGTCTGCTGCTCTGCTGCGTCTCACAGACCATGCACAGGCTTGTAAAATGGACAGACTTATTCCCCCTTTTTTCAGTTTATCTGGCAGCTTTGCACTTCATGCTGGTCTTTCACCGCCAGGCCTAACTTATTTACATCATATTTAACAACATGCAGTTCTTCATTTCCCAATAAATGCAAACAGGCAGCAAATTGGAAATACAAGCTCAAGAGATACAGGTGGATGTTATCATGTAAACATTGCTAGACTTTCTGAAATTACAATTATGACACCCCTGGATGATCTCTGATCCTACTGTATTATGCTATGACAGATGTATATTGCAGTGATTTCTCTTGTGATGTTTGCTTTTGCTTCCTTGTCAGCTTTAATAATAAAGCAACTGGACAGACCAAATTGAAATTATTTATCTTCTATGAATGTTATAGTAAAGCATGCTGTCATAGTAACAAGTTCAGCTTCCTCCAATGATATTGTCAAACACAATAGGCAGAAGCTGTTTGAAATCACATCACGTCTTAAAATGTCACTTGTAGCATTCTTCCCTCCTCCCTCACACCAAATCATATGCAACTGATCCTTTGTTGCTTCTCTAAGTCCTTTCCTTTCCAGCTGTATATTAATCAAGAAAGTTACTAAACAGTGACTCATAGCTTCCTTATTAATGTAATCCTTACTTCCAAAGAATTAGAAGGATAATTGACTCTCATGCTCTCTTCTTCCCCCCCCCAAGACATTTTGGAAAAATGTTAATGATTTAATGTTTTAGTGATGTTTGACAGTTTTATTCCATGAAACTATCCAGAAAACAATATTTTTACATAGCTATGCTCTCCATGAAAGTGACATGAGAAAATCATTACCAGTAGTGATCATGATAAAACTAAGTCATTCAAACATCACCTATAATTGTTCGTTGTGAATGGATCCTACTAAGTGGGGAAACACTGCTCTGGGTGTTCTTATAATCTGAAAAGGCATCAGTATATGCCTCTTCTGTCATTTCCATGCAGTTACTAGAAAATGCTGCAAGAGGCTTCTGCATATGTATGACTTATAAAATTGCTAACCCAATAATGTAAATATACATTAGCCTGTAGTTAGTGCAGGTATTGTCAACCCTATTGCAGGGTTGGTGTGTGTCCAGAACAAACATAAAAATTTACCTTAATAATACAATAGATTAAGATAGTCTTTCTCAACCTTGGAAACTTTAAGATGGCTGGACTTCAACTTTCAGAGTTTCCTGGCCAATATGAAGTTTACCCATCTTAGAGTTGCCAAGGTTGAGAGACACTGCGCTAAAATGAAGCAGTAAAAGAAAGTGTGTACTTGAGGAGCACAGCAACCAGCTGCAGGATTATTGATTAAATAGCAACAAAGGACATTCTAACTCTTCTGACATCTAGTGAAAGGCTAATCTTGTAGCCCATAACCAATAGTCCTAATATCAGCACAACTTGCTGAGCTATTTTGACCCCAAGCCATTGCTGTTCCTACTTGTCTCCTGATATAATTGTGTGTGCAAGCCTCAGGGACCACAAGAGGTCTGCTTTCTTTAATGTAGCCACTAGCTCTTTAATGAATGTTGGGATGGAAACCCCATCAAGCAGTTTTGCTTTGTGGGCTCCAAAGATTCTTCTTAAGTCCCTGTACTAACAATATGTACATTCTCATTCTGTTTATCGATAATGCTGATAGTTTGAAGTGCCATGAAAAGAACCCCAGCCAAACTACACCATCATTGAGAAACATAGTTCAGAAATCATACTTAATCTGGTTTGACCTTTCTTGAAGATCTCTACGAAAGAAAAATTATTGAAAAAGCCATATTGGCTTCTATTTATCAATGATTTTTTTCCCTATAAGCACAAGTAGATTGACACATCTTAATAACCCGATTTTCCTCTTCAATGGCATCTGCCTCATTTTCCATCCTTTCTTCAAGATAATTAGGTTCTGGAAATGTACCAGCAAGTTATCCTGTAATTATTAGAACAGTGTAGCATTTCAATGCACAATCGCAGTAAAACACAAGTTTAGTTTAAGGAGTTGCAGATGGGTTCTCTGCTTGCAAAGAAATGTTTTTGCTTTTGACACTGAATTACTGCATTTTAATTTGGGATGTGAGACTCAGGCAGGATTCAGTTTGAATCTGATAGCAAAACATGCTAAAAAGTTTTCCTCTCCTTTTTTCTTTTTGTTTTTTCTTCCATTTTCTTTCTTCCTTTTTTGTGAATTTGTTTAATAAAATAAAGACAGAAACAAATCGTTCAGGTCACTAAATTGATCCAAAGGCTCTTGTTTTGATTTTGAGATAAACCAATATTTTTATTGGGCATGATTAAAAAGAACATCCGAAATGACATAAAATACCTAATACTTCAGATAATTACGGCGGCAAGATTAGCACTAGCACAATTTTGGAAAAGTGATCGACTGCCAACGGACCAGGAATTAATACAAAAAATATATACATGCGCAGAGATGGACAGACTAATGTTAGAGTTACAGGATAAGGAGGACTCTAAATATTATGAAACATGGAATAGATGGTACCAATGGATAAACCAGAGGAAAGGAAATGGGTAGAGATGAAATTTAGAAGAAATTAATATAACAAAAAACAGCACTGTCAGAGGTATAGAATATGGAATATTTTATTGTATGTTGTATATTGTATATATGTACATATAATACATATAATATATTTATATAGAATAATGGAAATTAGTCAATAGGTGAAGTTTATGTATTGTATATGTAAATTTGTTTCTCAATTGAGAGAAACGTGTATGTTTTTTAAACGTTTTTTCTTTTTTTAACAATAAAGTTTAATTTCTAAAAAAAAAAAAAAAGAGAGAGATAAACCAATTTGATCTGAAGGTAATTTCACTTGTCTTCAAATTAATGGCTTTCAAATTAGAGTTTTAAATTGAGATTTCACATGGCCATAAACATATAACTAATATAATCATGGGGCTTTTATGTATGCTAAATCTGTCAACTGTAAAATCATTTTAATTCTAATTTTTAAATATTTTGCATTATTTTTAACACAAAGTACTTTTATACACATTTTTTCTTAGAAATGAAACTCAATTTTTTTGGCTTAGTCCATGGCTAAGTATATAAAATGTAAAGTTTCTCATATATTTCACATGTGTAGCTTAGAATACCTTAGAATATCTTGCTTTTAAATTAAAAACATAAAACTGATTACATCTTGAGAAAAAAAAATCAAAGTCTTTCATTGCAATGAAAAAAAAGAGGGGATTTAAATAAATGTATTGTGTTAGAATAAAATTAAAATGCCGTACCAATGACAAATTCATCAACTGTAAAAGTGGGATAAAATAAATTTCGCTTTGGAGAATAAAACCTAGCTCTTATTGGTGATAGTGATAGTGAAATTCTTTTATTCATGTGTGTTATAATAAATAATTTTAAATATTCTCTATTAGATTTAGAATGTTAAAAAGTTTGTGTTAGAAAAGGCATGCTGGTATTAATTCATTTTAGATAGCTATTTATTTTATTTTTTTATTTTGAATTTGTATACCGCCCTTCTCCCTGAGGACTCAGGGCGGTGAACAGCCAAGTAAAAACATCAAGTACAAATATTAAAATACAGTTAAAATATACATATATAAATTTGGCCCCATTAATTAAAAAGCTATAAATCCTTAAGGATGTAAGTACAAAATCATATTGTATTATTTTCTTCCTATTCTGAAGAAATAAAAGGTCAGATTTCAATGACATATTTTTTATCAAAGTGACATATTTCATTACTTTATGTACTTCCAATAATATTTTTAATGTAAGTCTATGGTGAAAGTTATTTTAATCAGTCATTTTAAAGGTTTTGACTCATTTTGTATACCACAGATGTTACCTGGACTGCAAATGTTAAAAGCACATGTATACATCTTAGTAAAATTATTGTGCTTATAAAGCAACATGCACATGCATGTTGTACACATGCAACTCATACACATGCACAAACACAAAGACACAATGTAGCCTTACTAGAAGGAACAGATTAGGTATAAACTCCACAAAAAGGCTAAAACTACTTTTCTTGAGTTGGACAGGATCTTGCAAGTCTGATTGCCCTGTATCTATTTTTGCTTCTTATATCAATGAAAAATGAAACTGTTTCAGCTGTTTTCAGATATCATCTGGCTGTTTTGGACTTTAAAACATTAAATCTTTTTTTTTTACATAGGCAATGGTTCCTGCATATATCCATCATCTCCCGTATTCTCTACACACATATATATGTTGCGGCTGCCCCTTTCCATGAATTGTTACCCTGTGATAGTAAAGGTGCACAAACATCTTAATGGTATTTTGAGCTATGCCATTTAGAGTGTACATAACAGGCCCTCATAACGGACAAGTCATGGATGAAGGACCAGACCAAGTATGATCTACTGGAGAAGGAATTGACAAGTGACTCCTGTGCCCTGCCAAAGAAATAAAATGAACACTTTTCACCAAGAAAATGCCAACATACTAAGGAAAACAAGTTCCTTGAATTAGGAGGTATCTAAGAAGCTACTGGGGACAAGTGAGGTTTATGATGTGGCTTGATTAAAGTTGAAAGAACATTTAGCTGGTGATGTGCCTAGAGGCAAAACGGAAGCCTGATGCTGCAAAGATAGGTATTCCATTGGTATGTGAAATGTCAGAATAATGAGTCAAGGCAAACTTGATGTCAGATTAGAAATGTCAAGGCTAAACATTGACATTCTAGAGAATCAATGAATTGAAATGGAGTGGAAGAGGGTCACTTCACATCAGAGGATCATCAGAACTACTTCTGTCAGCCTTACCAGGTGGACCAGGCAGAAAACATGACAAGATAAGCTAATTCTACTGTATTATAAAGTTACATTAACTGAGTCTTGAAAGTCTGAAAGTACATTGCCATCTCCTTTACAGCCTAAGAAACTAGGGAAGGCCTCCTTTAAGTCTTTTCTGAGCCTCTTGTCCCATCCACTATCCATCTATGGATTAGGATGTCTCTTGACTGACCGTTCTTTAAGAAGCATCTCTTTACCCCATCTCACAAGGTTTTTAAAATAGTAGACAAGAATATCATAGAAGAATAGTGGCAGTCCTCAATTTATGACCACAACTGAGCCCCACATTTGCTAAATGAGAAGTTTGTTAAGTGAGTTTTGCCCCATTTTATGACTTTTCTTGCCATATTTGTTAAATGGATCACTGCAGTTGTTAAATGGTTCTGAATGGTTTTCCCATTGACTTCGCTTGTCAGAAGGTTGCAAAAGATGATCAGATGACCCAGGGATATTGCAGCCATCAAAAATGTGAGTCAGTTGCCAAGCATCTGAATGCAAATGTGACCATGAGGATGCTGCAACAGTTGTAAGTGTGAAAAATGATCACAAGTAACTTTTTCCAGGGCCATTGTAACTTTGAAGAGACACTAAGCAAACTGTTGTAAGTCAAGGACTACCTGTAGTTATTACAAATCAAAGGAGTTGAGGGTCAGTGTTAGATACAATCCGAAAATCATAGAAAGATATCCAATTGAATCCAAGAGAAAATAATCAATACTACAGTATTATGGATTCCTATGATTCTGAGGGTGAAGAGAAGAACCAGGCAGACTTTCAGTCTATGGTTGAGGAGGCAAAATGCTTCCAGTCATCTAAAAGTATATGGTATAGGATCTCCTGCTTGAGCAGGAGGTTGGACTAGATCAGTGTTTCTCAACCTTGGTAGCTTGAAGATGGGTGGACTTCAACTCCCAGAATCCCCCAGCCAGCAGCGCTGGCTGGGGGATTCTGGGAGTTGAAGTCCACCCATCTTCAAGCTTCCAAGGTTGAGAAACACTGGACTAAATGATCTACAAGGCCCCTTCTAATCTGTTATTCTATTCTATTCTATTCTATTCTATTCTATTCTATTCTATTCTATTCTATTCTATTCTACTCTACTCTACTCTACTCTACTCTACTCTACTCTACTCTACTCTACTCTACTCTACTCTATTCTATTCTATTCTATTCTATTCTATTCTAGTGATGAAGATGACTCACTGCAGGTAGCTGTTGATTCAGAGCCTGAGTTTGATCCTGGAAGAATACCAAGTTTTAAATTAAACCAACAGCTAAAAAGAGCTGAACAGCAGAGGTCAGCACAGCTCCTTAAGAGGAAGGGGTGTTAACTCTTCTAATTAAGTATAACCAAGAACTAACTCGTATAACTAGACAGTCTGCTGCAGATTCCTTCCCTTTGTTAGAAGCAGCCTTTCTTGCTTTCTAAACTGTGTTTCTATCGTGCTATGTCCCACTTTCCTCCTGTCTCTTTGCCATGTGTTTGGAGCTTTGGACTGGTTTCCATGGCATTCTCTGGTGCTTGACCTTTCGGACTGCTACTGGCACTGCTGCCTCTGAATTTTTCCAGCTAGCAGCTTGCAACACTGTTGTAATTTATGTGACAAGCAATCTCTCTTTGTTGCTCACTGTCTAAATAGTCTGCTTTGGCCCCTGCTGGAAGATTTACAACACATCAGTCAAAGCGCTCAGATTCATAATTGCCTTGCTTCGGTTGCTTCAATTTTAGGCTTCGTTTGGACATATATGATTCAAGTCTACTTTGCTTCAATCCCAGGTGCAGAAAAAGCAGAAATTGGTGAAGTTTAAGGCACTATTGATACCATACTGAAAACAAGTTTTTGTTTTTTAAAAAGTGATAGTAATTACAGGAGACTGGAATGCTGAAATTACAGATAGAATAGAATAGAATAGAATAGAACAGAACAGAACAGAACAGAACAGAACAGAACAGAACAGAACAGAACAGAACAGAATAGAATAGAATAGAATAGAATAGAATAGAATAGAATAATAGAGTTGGGAGGGACCTTGGAGGTCTTCTAGTCCAACCCTCTGCTTAGGCAGGATACCCTACATCCAATCTCTTCTTAAAAACTTCCATTGGGAACAACAGAAAAAAATAGTCCAATGTAATGAAATAAAGCAGAGTCAGTTCAATACACACTAAAGTAAATTAAATGTAGGAGTCAGACTTTATAACAACTTCTTGTCCCAATATCTCAGGGGATGCCACAAAGAAGAGGAAGTCAAGCTATTCCCCAAAGCACCTGAGGGCAGGACAAGAAGCAATGGGTAGAAACTATAATCAAGGAGAGAAGCAACTTAGAACTAAGGAGAAATTTCCTGACAGCTAGAACAATTAATCAGTGGAACAACTTGCCTCCAGAAGTTGTGAAAACTCCAACACTGGAAGTTTTTAAGAAGATGTTGGATAACTATTTGTCTGATGTGATGTAGAGTTTCCTGCCCAAGCAGGGGGTTGAACTAGAAGACCTCCAAGGTCCCTTCCAACTGTGTTATTGTATTCTATTCTATGATTTCAACAAACTAAAAGACAACACTACAGATGGACAACACTGAATGTCCAACACTGGAATTGACTATTACTCTGAAGAAGAAGAAGCTGATAGAAATATAGGAAAAATTGCCTAACTAAATACTTTTCTAGGAAATACAAAAAAAATACAAAGGTACTGCAGATAAAAATCAGACGACAAGTATGAGAGTTTTGTTTAGGAAAATTACAGGAATCAAGGGAAGATTTAATATTAAGATGGCCATGATAAAAGATAGTGAAAGATAGTGAAAACAAAAATCTAGTGAGAAAAGAAGGTATAAAAAAGAAATAGCATGATTATATGGAAGAACTGCACAAAACTGTAAAAAAAAGGACGTTGACATGTAGATGAAGATTTGATTACTGAGCTGGAGGCAGACAATCTGGAAATAAAAATCAAATTCCTCCTGGAAACATGTTACCAACCACAAAGTTTCAGTAGTAGATGAAATATCAGAGAACCATTAAAATCTTACAACATAATGCAGTTAAAGTGTTAGACGAGGCTTGAAAGCAATATGGAAAACACAAGAGTGGCCAAGGGTCTGGAAAAGATCAAATTATTTTATAATACTAAAAAGGGCATTGCTTGAGAATGCTCAAACTACTGAACAATTGTACTTACCTCATGGGCTAGATTAATAATGTTCAAGATTTTGTAATGTAGACTTCAACAGTACATGAAATGAGAACTGCTAATGAGGTATTCTGCCAACCTAGCAGTTCTAGGTATTTTGCCAGGAGTTCGAAAGCATGTAAAAAATGCAAGTAGAAAAATAGGGACCACCTTTGGTGGGAAGGTAACAGCGTTCCCTGCGCCTTTGGTGTTTAGTCATGCCGGCCACATGACCACAGAGACATATTCGGACAGTGTTGGCTCTTCAGCTTTGAAACGGAGATGAGCAACACCCCCTAGAGTTGGGGAAGACTAACACATATGTGCAAGGGGAAACTTTACCTTTACCTTTAGGTATGCAAAGATAAAATTGCAAATATTCAATATATAATAGAAAAGGCAAAAGAATTCTAAACATCTTGGCTCTTTATTCAGGCCTTTAGTAAGGGAAAGTGACTCCTTGCTTCATGACACTTGTCATCTTTTATCTTTAACATTTGCATTTATTGATTTCATTAATAATGAATAATGTCTTTGTGGTGAGCCACCCAGAATCACTGAGACAGGTGGCATGCAAGTTTAATAATAGGTAATGATGATGATTACAACATCTTAATTTACATCAAGTTATTCCCAAGAACCTAGGATGTATCTAGGACAGTGTTTCTCAACCTTGGAAGCTTGAAGATGGGTGGACTTCAACTCCTAGAATCCCCCAGCCAGCGGGGGGAAAATACCACTGTCCCAGAACTGGCAGGCTCCAAACCCCAAAGCCAGTCAGTCTTGCCAATGATAACTTGAAATTTGTTGTTCCCCATTCAGACCCTCTAGGCACAAGATAAGATGCCCACAGCATTGCTTAACTTACCAGGGGCAGAGATGTGTATGTGAAATAGATACATTTCTCTCTGCCGCAATCATAGTGGGAGAACTTTAACTTATAAACTAATAAAATAACTTTATTTTATTGGAATATTGCCGAAAAAGGGGATGGGTGAATGACAGCTCATAAATATAGCTGAGAAAGGAAGAATGGCTCATGCTTCAATTCTTGTTGTATGTTTTGCCACATTTTCTTGAGTTGGGCAATTGATTCCTAGAGAAAGAGTTTAGAACACAGGCGTTCAATTCTTTCTAATCCAGAAATCATTCTTGGATTTTCAATCAAATGCTAAAAGCTGCACTCCAAGCACTGACTGGGAACATGACTAAAATGTGGTGGGGATAAGACAAAAATGAAATTTAGCTGAAGTTAAATTCAATTTTAATTACAAATAAAAATGTAATTACTTGTCACAATGCCACATATTTGATCATTTCTCACTTTTGTAATTAAAAAAATATTACAGTTTAGGCCCAACACTTGCAGTAAATCTGAAGGCTTAGGTAGTATAACTTCACAAAAGGTGGTCCTGTTATATCTTTGCATTTTCTATTCCTCTTTTTTGCCAAAATGCATTATTTTCCCAACTGAGAGAGACCAGATTTTATCATTAAAACCTGAGTGATATAAAAATTATTGTTATCGAGTCTTTTAGTTATCCTGGGCATCTACATTTGTAAATGTGGGATTATGCTATTAACAATTACTGTCAATTTGTTACCCCCCCCCCCCACACACAAAAGGGATGGGGCTGCAGGGGAGGGCTTTTGATTTAAAAGATTTTTCAAAGACTTTTCAGATTGATGAGATAAACATAAAAAATGAAAGGTGATAAATACAGTATGCTTCTCTAGATTTTTGCTGTCTTAAACACACACACATACACATGGGGGGGGGCGGGGAGGAGTGGGAGAGAGAGAGAGATTGCAATTCAATGTCTGCCATACATGAGACAACACTTGAAAATCTACCAGAACTGCAGGGTGAGGGAATACTTCAGAAGTTTTTCAAGGTTTCTTGAGGTGTACTTAACACTGACAAAGGCAGGAAATGTTAATTTTCACCTCTCTTATAAACATTGAGATGATGTGTAAGAGGAATTCTATTGTCACAGCAAATATACTCTTGACTGATTCAAATCCAATTAATGCTTATATGATGTACTTGGAAATATTCAGGGCCACAAGAAACAAACTGGTAAACAGCTTTTCCTATTTTGATGTTGGAGTAGGAGGGACATTATCTTTTATTTTTGTCCATGATAGCTAACCTGTACTCCATATGCATGGAGCCTAATGCTGCATCATCTTCTGATTATTTACAAGCATCTTTAAAGTAGTGTATCATTTTACTTTCTGTATTTTTTTTGGTTAAAAAGTAGCATAAAAGAACTTTGGAACTGTAGATTCACATGAATGATATACAACATAACCATGTTAGTGTTAACTCGCTAGGCTTTCCCAACCTGCTCCTGAGTTGCCATCGGCAGGGGGATGGGGGAATTGAGCCTCGCAGCTGCATCGAGGAATTTGCACCTCAGTCAAAACAATGCATATCCTCGCCGGCCAAAGTCAAGGC
The DNA here is from genome assembly GCF_029215685.1 of Pituophis catenifer annectens. NCBI lineage: Eukaryota > Metazoa > Chordata > Lepidosauria > Squamata > Colubridae > Pituophis > Pituophis catenifer. Next base: position 240,516,351 of record NW_027256882.1, read on the forward strand.
CATCTCCACAGAAACCAGTAATGGCCAGAGGGACTGATTTCTACGACCCATGAAATTGCTTCATTGGGGAATGTGACTGATGACACACCGAGGGGGGAGGGGCAAACAGGGTCAGAGGCAAGGCAGAACTGAGTGAGGTCAGAGCTGGCTTCACTAGGTCTGTGCCAACATGGTGCTCCTAATAAACAACTGGATTTTTCTTGAAAACTGACTTGAGGCTCCTGATTTTATTAGGGCATCAGTTGGAACCCTGAGAGTTAGTTCACGATGATCAAATAAGAAAAGAACAGGACACCTTCATCTTTAATGGTTGTGGCAAAGAGCTACCATCTATGGAATGCAGGAATCTATTGGCCAATGAATGAAAAATGTTAGATCAGTTGCTGGTCTGACCAAGTTCAGATGTTATTATGCTCCTAAAAATGGAAAAGACTTGTTCTCTTTTACTATAAGACCTTCAAATATAGCTGAACTTATAAAATATACCTGACTGATATTAATAGCATCTTATTCTATATGCTAGCTTATACTTTTCCTCCAAAAGGCAAGCCTGAGTTATTTATTTATTTGATTTATATGCCAACTTTATTTTGTACAGCTCAAAGTTCAAAGGCGTCAATCCTAGCAATTTGGAGAAAGGACTGTAGTCCTAATTTTCTTTGAAATAATTACAGACCATCACTATTGTAGGTTCACCTGTTTGATATTTCACATGTTCTATCCATGTCATTTTATAGATAGGCTGATTCCATCCAGCTTTAAGGTTTTCTTGACAGCTAGCCTTTTCTTTTCCCAAAGATTTACAATGTAGGCTGAAATGAATTTGGAGTATCTTCAGCTATTTTTATTGTTTTTAGTTTTGTTCAATATTTATAGTGATGGGCATGTCTACATTTTTTTTCTTATAGAGAATATCAACTGGTACTAATCCTAGCTTCTTCAATGTTGGTCAGGTTGAGTTATCTATGTGACCAACGCCAAATAGATAGGGTTCTGGATTAATAAAAATATAACCACTCTTCCACTGCAAACAGAGAAAAATAATAATAATTTCTTCATGTTCTCTCCTTATCCATTTATTTGTCTATATACATTTATTTATCTTTGTTTGATACTTTGCAAAACAAACAACAATAAATCATTCTGAGACTGAAGGCTACAGTCTGGTAACATGGCAGAACAAAGATAACAAAATGAATTGGCTAAAATAAAACCAAGTGAATGAAAATAAGTTGTTGACTGTTCAGACATGAACATCAGGATACAAGAAGCTCTATGATTGATTGATTATGTGCCATCACTTTTATTAACTTTTAGTGATCACATAAATAGATATTTTCCAGGAGAAGCTTTATGAACAAAATCTGAGGATGGAGGAGATGATTGATTAGAAAGGCTATTATGGTCTGGACTGGAAATGTAGGAAGCCAAGCAAGTTGTAGAGAGAGGGTAAGATGGAAACAGACATCTTCATTGCAGAAGGATGGTTAAAGTTCTTAATGCAATAACAATACATATTTCAAGGAGAAAATAGTGTTTAATTGTTTAAGAAAATGATGAAAAGATACAGAACACATAAAATATGTACAGGTAGCCCTCAACATATGACCACAATTGAGCCCAAAATTTCAGTTGCTGAGCAAGACAGTTGTTGCTTGCTCTTTTGCCCCATTTTGCAACCTTTCTTGCCACAGTTGCTAAGTGAATCACTGCAGTTGTTCAGTTAGTAACACAGCTGTTAAGTAAATCTGGCTTCCCCATTGACTTTAGGTGATCATATGATCTCAGGACACTGCAACCATCAAAATTATGAGTCAGTTCCAAGCTTCTGGATTTTAATCATGTGACTATGGGGAATGCTGCAATGGTCATAAGTATGAAAAATGGACATAATGAACTGTTGTAAGTTAAGGACTACCAGTACATATAGAAGCATTTGTACCACATGAAAATTTCCAGTAGGTGGAGCATTCTGCTGGTGGACTAAAACATTTGGAGTATGTTTATTTTTATTCATTTTTGTAATAAAAACAGAGTGCAGTTAACTGGGGATCTAAACAAATGCATTTCTACTTTTCTATTTTTTTCATATATTGTATCCCATGTGTATTCAAGTTAGTTTAATATAAAAGATATAAACACTGGGCCAAAGGGTTGCATTCATGATTAAGTGTTCATTACATTTTACAAACATGTCCCCCTCCCACTATAATTAGAAGCAATTGGGAGAGTTATCCTATTTTATCTGCATAACTGTCAAGTTCAATAGATTAGTCTGAGAAACTAATGAGCTTCCTAGTGTCTTTGGTTTGAAGTGGATTCCCCAGTCCGTATCCAGAACATATCTACTGTGTTGTATTGGATTTCTTAGGCAGTAATCCAATCCATATTTCCTTGAACTTGATTCCTGATTATTTCATGTCTATGATCAGGCAGTTTTCTTGCACCAGTACTACAGTGCCATTCTTTTCCAGACTGTTTCTTTAACTTCCCATACTAAACCTACAGCACTATTATTCCCTGATGGTATAAACCAGAACCAGCCCTTTTTAGTTATGTTATGTGTGCAGGTTACCTATGTGCTGCCACTTGCTAGGGCACATTTATTCCATTAAATGGAAAAAAACAATAGTCCTGAATTAACAGGCATACTGTAGAATCAAGCTGTTAGAGACCTTGGCTTTAGGCAGTTGTTTATTATTATGGACAAAATCTGATTGGGTTTTTTTTTTTTAAGTCTACACTCCTTGCACTTTTGTGATACTGATGCTAGGAAATTTAGAATCATTTGCACAATTTAAGCTGATCTATGAGAAATTTTTCCTTCCTTCCTTCCTTCCTTCCTTCCTTCCTTCCTTCCTTCCTTCCTTCCTTCCTTCCACATTCTTCGTTATATACAATTATACTTTATATAGAATAAATATGCTAAGCTCAATGGAAAACAGAATCATGTTCCATGGAAAACAAAATAATGGGGACTTTTTGAAAACAAAGGGAAGGAGTATGACAATTGTTTCAATAGGGATCTCTCTTTTCTATGAATATAACATGTTTACTAGGAGGGTTTATTTTATTTCTACTAGCTCTTTATCTGGAGCCTTCTTCAACATCAGAAATCCCTGTGTCTATGAGAGGCAGAGCAAAGGGATGTGACTCTTGTTCACATGCGCCTTTTATTTCCTGACTTTTTAAAACAGGAGTTGTTTACTTGTTTATGTTTTTCTTTTTTTGCCAGATTAAAATGATACAATAAAATGATTGCTGCTTCAAGAGTATGTCATTTCCAACTTCGGATGTTAACAAAAAAAGAATGGGAATTCTGCCTTGAGTATTCTTATGTCACATAAATTCACTTGGCTTGTGGGAGGACAGTTCACATGGGCTAATAGGAACCTACTAAGAGGGAACAGGACTGAATCACTTTGCATTTTAATCCCTTGCAGATGTTTAAAATTGCTATCAATAAAAACAGTTGCCAGTTTGAATTCTGCACAGAAGGTTACCAAACTGTCTTTGTTCTCCAAGTCTGAATACAATACCCCAGAGAATGATGTGCTAAGGATAGGAGAAAGAGTCATTATTTTAGCTGGCTTACAAGCTTCCTTGGGGAATGCCCTGTCAACAGGAGACGGTGGACTATGAGTCAGCCCACAACTGGCATTCAGTGTACAGTATTTCCATTTATTAAATTAGGACTGTCTATCGATCAAACCAAAGGCAAGTAATGTGAAATGATTAACTGCACAAATCTCTCCCTTCCCTATCAACTGGAATTATACATACCATCTTGTTTAGCAGCAAGAACGTTGAAGTCAAAACTAAAAATAATATTCAGATATTCAGCAGATGGAGAGTGGTGTTAAGATTTCTAATGATCTGAATGCGTAGCTATATAGAATTGTTTTTGTAAAGCTTCTTGCTTACTTTGCCATGCTGATATAATATCCGCCGACAACTTTGTGTGCAAATAACACATCCACGTTAAATCGTACAGACAACACAGCGATCCTGTTTGTTTCATTTTGTAAGCTCTGACAATTTTTGATGACTTCTTTCACTTTGCCTCTTTCAAAATACTTCCTTACAATTCCATTGCAGAAGGCCAAACATATTTATGCCTTATCTTATTAGCTTGTTCTAATTGTATACTTTCTTGATAATTACTACTCTTGAACTTTTCACACAACTGTTATGCCACCCTTTAAAAATGTGTACATCTCCACCCCGGACCACCCCAACGATGCCCTTGAAGTGATGTCCCGGTGTCTGGAGGCTGTGCGGATCTGGATGGGGAGGAACAGGCTCAGGCTCAACCCATCCAAGACCGAGTGGCTGTGGTTTCCGACATCCCGATATAGTCAGCTGATGCCATCACTGACTATTGGGGGTGAATCGCTGGCCCCCACGGAGAGGGCTCGCAACTTGGGCGTCCTCCTGGATTCATGGCTGTCTTTAGAAGAGCACTTGACGGCTGTGACTAGGAGGATTTTTCATCAGATTCGCCTGATTCGCCAGTTGCGTCCCTTTCTGGATCGGGACTCCTTACACACAGTCACTCATGCCCTTGTCACCTCCCGCCTGGACTATTGTAATGCTCTCTACATGGAGCGCCCCTTGGGGAGCACCCGGAGGCTCCAACTGGCGCAGAGTGCGGCCGCACGGGTGGTTATGGGAGCAACATGGCACTCCCGTGTGACACCTCTCCTGCACGAGCTGCACTGGCTCCCGGTGGTCATCTGGGTGCGCTTCAAGGTTTTAGTCACCACCTTTAGAGCACTCCATGGCTTAGGACCTGGTTATTTACGGGACCGCCTACTGCCACAAACAGCCTCCCACCGGCCGGTACGCTCTTATAGAGAGGGGCTCCTCTGGGTGCCGTCAGCCAAGCAGTGTCGACTGGCGGCTCCCAGGGGGAGGGCCTTCTCTGTGGGGCACCCACTATCTGGAACGAGCTCCCCCCGGAGATACGGAGGATCCTGGATCTGCGCATTTTCCGCCGTGCTCTTAAGACCCTCCTATTCCAGCAAGCCGGCCTGGCCTAATTTTCTCCCCTTTCTTTTAAATTTTTAAATTGGAATTTTAATTTGTTTTAAATTATTGGGATTTCTAATTTTCTTGGGCTAAATTATTTAATTTGGTTTTAATTATGTTTCTAACTTTTGTATTTATGTATTTTATTTTGTGCCTGTTCACTGCCCTGAGTCCTTCGGGAGTAGGGCGGTATATAAATTTTATAAAACAAACAAACAAACAAACAAACAAACAAACCCTTAAAAATGTGTCAAGACTGAATCAACCACTCCTCTTCCTTTTTCTGCTGAGGCTTATGTTGATTAACATTTTGATTTCTTCTCAGAAATATAAGGATTTTTCCTGTCTGGATATTTAGCTTTAAAGAAAGTAAATAGAACAATGGAGTTTCTTTAGTCTGCTTGTATCCTTGCAATTTATATTTATATTGATTGTTTCCTAGTATGATTTGATTGCTTATTGTGCCATATGACTGTCACTGTCATGTGACAGTCATATGGTACAATATGACTGTATTGTGCCCTATGATTCTTGACGAGTGTATCTTGTCTTTTTATGTACACTGAGAGCATATGTACCAAAGACAAATTCGTTGTGTGGCCAATAAAGAATTCTATTCTATTCTATTCTATTCTATTCTATTCTATTCTATTCTATTCTATTCTATTCTATTCTATTCTATTCTATTCTATTCTAGTAATAGAATAAATAGAATATATCTATCTATGATATGTATATGATGTCACACATATCATTCTGATATCACATAAATAACACGAATAATATAAAATGTGATTTGGGAGAAATGACCTCATGTTATATATTATTACTCTTACATATGCCCATGAACCTAATGCAATTAATTTAGGTCAAAAATTTAACTATCAAAACATTGTTTTGTTGTCAAAGATGCATGTTCAGAACGGATTACACTGAATTACAATCTAACAATGGTTTCTATTGTGAATAAATTAATTATGTTAATAGTTCTGATTTATTCTTCAGGTAAAAGGGTTTATACACTCAACAAGCCGGCTATTGAACTAAAAGATGCCCCCTAAATGTCCAGTCTAATACCTAGAGAAATCAATTCCTACTTTTCTTCTGCACCAGACACAAATCCCTTGTGTGTCTAATCACACTTGACCAAATAAGTATTCCTTCCTTCCTTCCTTCCTTCCTTCCTTCCTTCCTTCCTTCCTTCCTTCCTTCCTTCCTTCCTTCCTTCCTTCCTTCGAAGCAGAACAGGATAATTCGATAATTCATAAATTATTCTTTAAAAGGCTGGATAGGACAAAACTATTGTAATGTTTGCCAAGCAGGAATGACTTCCATATCACTGAATTAAGTTCCATTTAGCACCTGGAAAATAATACCCAACTTTTTTTTTTGTACATTTCAGATAGGATTCAAGAAACTGGTGGTTTGATCTTTTGTGACACAAAACAAGTTGACATCTTGCCTGCCTCCAAAATTTGAAATTGATTCCCCCCCACTCCCCAGAATTGTTGATGAGATCATTTCATTATAAATAAAAGCAGCAGGCTAGCTTGGAAAAATGGGCAAATTGTATCTAGCTCACCATTCAACATCAGCAAATGCCAGATTCAGGCTCCAGTGAGAATCTTTTCATAATTAGTTTGGTTGGGGGACCGAGTTCATAGTCGGATGTAGTGAGGGGAGTCTGAGATCCGAGACATATTCTGGTAGAGAGAAGTTCCCTGAGGATGAGCTCCAGTATGATTAAGCCTCTGGTCCCAGTTACCAACCCAGACTGGATCCTACAGTCTGAGATGTAGTCTAGCTATATCAGGTGTCCATAATTTAACAATGAACTGTGGTGAAGAAAATGACTCACACCAAGGTGTTGGCAAACTCTAATGCTATTCTCTATATCAGGGGTTTCCAATTTTGGCAACTTTAATATTGTGGAAATCACCCCTGCTTTATACTATGTAAAACTTAACCACCTATTGCTGGCTATTTTCTGTTATTAAAGGCAGACATAGCTAACTAGAGTCCTCTCAATAACATCCTTTTGAAACCGGTTCTTAATGCTGTAACCAACCTTCTGCAAGCAAAAGGTTTACATGGACTAAAAACCAAACCAAAGAAAAATCAATTTTTACCTCTACTTAAGTAATAAGGGTATTTGGTTGTGGCTGGAAATTGTATAGTTCAGGGAACAAGCAGAACAGCCTGCCCCCTCCCCCAGGTGTGAGGAACAAAATGCAGGAACACGGAAACCATCAGATCTAGGTAAAATTGAATTAAAGATAAACTAAAATGTAGCACTTTTAAAAAAAAAAACAGCTTTGGCTGGTAGTTTACATTAGCCTTTTATGCAACCAATCCTTTAAAATCCCACAGAAGGATATTTCTGCAGGAAAAAAAGAAGAGTGGAATTGGTTTAAGATATGTCAAACCCACTGAGCAAAAATAGCCTTTCCTTTTATAATGAGGAAATCAATTTTGCTTAGATGAACCGTGTAGATTGGGAGCAGGTTGTAATTATAGTCATTCTTCTGTCTGAACATTTGTAGCAGTCATGCATATGTGCCACTTGTGCTTTTCAGAAAAAGGGTCAAATTGCACTCCTGGCCACTTTTAGTTTTTTGTTTTTTTTTAAACAGATGCTAAAGCATCATTTTATGCTAGGAAAAGCTACACTTCTGGAATTTCTGTCTGGTTTAGATACTAAAAGAATAACATGGCTTTGTGAAGACAAAGGATTCTTTCTGTAGTGCAACTCGGCAGGTAGGGTTATATTGGTCAGGAAGCATAAACAAACTATGTTTTTCTGGAAATCCTTTGGCCCATCTGCCCCAATATTCACACTCTATATGTCTAGCAGGTTTGGCTAGAAATTTGCCTGCATGATTTAGAATTCCAGATGTAAATCTGGGCCTTTTCCAAACAAGATTCCTACTCTCTGCTGAGCTAAGGGTCCTTTCATTGAACAGAATAATCCAGTGAGTCATGGGTTGCTTAGTACAATTATAAAACAAAAATTCTATCCAAACAAAAGTACAGTCTAAAAATAGAAAACATGGATGGTTTACAACAATGAAGAAAAGAGTATCCAGAAAAACTCAAGTCTTTTAAAGTCTATAGCAGGACTGTCAGACTTGTGGCCCGTGGGCCAGATGTGTCATGCCGCTGGCCACGCCCACACCCAGTTTAGTGAAGTGGGAAAAAAATCCTGATATGTCACATGATGCCGCTGTGACACCGTGAGTTTGACACCCCTGGTCTACAGGGAAAGACAATTCATTTATTTTAATTTGCAATTATTTAAACAATTTTCCTTACCACCTTTCCAAATTCATTTTCCTCTGGGCAGGTTTCACACATGTGGTGAACACTACCTTGTTTCGTGTAAAAAGTTCAATTGTAGGCAATATAAAGATGAAGATTTTTCTCATCATTTTGTAGGCCTATTAAATCCCATGGGTTCTGCACAGTTTGTATTTATATAATTTGGTATTACACTTGCTAAGAAAAATATAAAAAATACGGACTAAGCTGTTGAAAGATTCTCCCCATGTGGTTGATTAGCTGTAAGATAATAAGGGATAATATATTCTAACCACTGTATGCTTTGTGATACATATTCGGTTGATGATAAATCACAAGCAAATTTAGTAATGCAGCTAATATTTTGCTTTACTTTTTTTTTTCATCAAATACTTCCAACCAGTTGCCATGCTGCTTTAAACACATTAATGGTTCATCTTTAATGAAGCTATATTGATTTAGAATTTATTTTTTAAAGTATATTTATTTTGTTTTATCATAAAAGGTAAAATACAAACCAGAAAAGGAAACAAAACAAAACAAAAACATATATCTAGTACTAACAATAACAAAAATTGGTGTACAAAAAAAGGGAAAAAGATGATCCAAATATCCACCAGGAATGGACACTGAAAAAAAGCAAAAAGTGTAAATTCTCCTCCCCTTTTACAAATATATATAAAGCAATCAACAGGTTAAGCTAAACATTACACTAATCTTCAAATCCTTCTGTTAACCATCTGCTATTGTATTCTGTGTGTAGAAAGTCCACAAACAGTTTCCAGTCTCTTACGAAACTGTCCAGTCCATTATCTCTGATCAAAGCAGTTAATTTCACCATCTCTCCTAATTCAAAAAAGTTTTAAAATCCATTCTTCAACAGTTGGCATCCCTTTTTCTTTCCAGTGTTTGACAAGTACAGTCCTCGCAGCTGTCACCATGTGAAGGAAAAGCACCCCAAATTGTTTTTCAATTGGCTTGTCCATAATACCTAAAAGAAAAGCTTCAAGGTTTCATTAATATTTGTATCTTAAACATTTTCTGCATAATTATTGTTACGCTTATCCAGTATGTTTTCACATATTTGCAAGACCACCACATATGATAAAATGAATCTGAATTTTGATTACATTTTCAGTACTTATTAGAAGTCCCTTTATATATTTTTGCTAGTCTATCTGGTGTCAAATACCAATGATACATAATTTTATAAAAAATTTATTTCAAGCTATTATTTAATGTAAAGTTTAGTCCATTAGTCCACACATTCTCCCATTTATCAAGCGTTATGTTATACCCATTTTTTTTTGCCCATTTTATCATACAATCTTTAACATATTCATCTTCCAGTTTCATCTTGAGCAGCATTTTATATACTTTAGCAATCAAGTGGTCATTGATTTAGAATTTATTATTAAGCCAATGCAAGCTAATACTGGGTTGGGATTTGTTAAGAACACAATTTGTATGTCTTAGCTGTTAACAATGGAACTCTTTGCAAGAAACAAGGTAGGATGGAAATAATTTACATTTATTCTTATCTCTGACATTGAAACAGAGTAATGTCATTCATATCAGTATAAAGTAAATATTATGAGAAGCAGGTAATGTGTTCAATTAGTTATCAAATGTTCATTACATTTTTTTTAATTGAAGAGAGGTGACTAAAGGAGGGGCACTGAACCTTGAGGCTTCTGAAAAGGAAACAGCTATGCTGTAAGCCAGAGAAAATGTTGAAACTCTGCCATGCATTTTCTCAAAATTACTATTTTGTTTCTGTGACTTTTCATTTTCAGGAGTTTTGTGCAAACAGCAGTGCCTATCCTGCATCAGAAAATTAGTTAGCCAATACCCCTAGACACAAGTTGCTAAAATCCTTCTAGTGCAGGGGTGTCAAACTCGTGTTGTCACGGTATTGTCATGTGACATATTGTGACTTGCCCCCTCTTTGCTAAACTGTGCATGGGCGTGGCCAGTGCGTGACACATCCGCCCTGCGGGCTGTGAGTTTGACACCCCTGTTCTAGTGAGAGATTAAATAAAACAACTTGTATGCAAGATGTAACTTGTGGATCATGTAGTCATATGCTGTTCTTGGAAGTCAATAAGTTTCCTCCCAAATTGCCTCACCAAGTGGCTTCTCAAGGCTTCTCCAATTCTAAAGGTGAGGCAAAGGGGGCTTATTTGTCTCACCTGCATTGCAATAAGCAGAAGACTTTTCACATGGGCAGAAGCTTTTTCCAATGCTTTCAAGTGCTAATTGAGGCCAGCAACACAAAGTGTTTTGTTGTGGGAAACTATAATTCTTTTGTGTTTTGACTGAGAAAATCGTGTTGTGCCCAGATCACATAGCTTTTCATCAAAATGAATCCAAGCTACCTTGAACTGGCCTAATAAATGTTTTTTAGCAATAGCAATAGCACTTAGACTTATAAGCTGCTCAGAGGTGGGTTTCAGAAGATTCTGACCAATTCTGGAGAACCAGTAGCGGAAATTTTGAGTAGTTCGAGAACCGGTAGTAAAAATTCTGACTGGCCCCGCCCCCATCTATTCTCTGCCTCCCAAGTCCCAGCTGATTGGGAGGAAATGGGGATTTTGCAGTATCCTTCCCCTGGATTGGGGAAGGAATGGAGTTTTCACAGTATCCTCCCCCTGCCACTCCCACCAAGCCACACCCACCAAGCCATGCCATGCCCACCAAGTGACACCCACAGAACCAGTAGTAAAAAATTTTGAAACCCACCACTAATGCCGCTTCACAGTGTTTTACAGCCCTAATTACAGAATAAGCATATTGCCCTCAACAATCTGGGTCCTCATTTTACCGACTTCAGAAGGATGGAAGACTGAGTCAACCTTGAGCTGGTGAGACTGAAACTGCCAAACTGCTGGCCACTGGAAACCAGCAGCCTGCAGTACTGCATTCTAACCACTGGCCAGCATGGCTCGTTAAGAAGCAAAATGATTTCAAACCAAGGATTAATCATTTACAGATTGATTTCAGTGTTAAATAGAGCTTTTGCCTAGGTCTGGATAAACCCAACCTCTGTTGTGGATTTTGTCCACTTTCCAATAAGGAAAGATACACAGAGTCAGCTGTAGCAATATCCTTCATCTGGCACCAAAGGGAAATATACTGTTGTAGAGCTTCAGTGACACAAAGTTCACATCTTAGAAGCTCCATTTATACAGTCATTGGATACATTATTCACTAGTAAATTAACATATGGTTTAGCTTGCATGGTTCAGAAATATTAAGAACATGCACACATTCACTGTCATGTACACTTTGATGAAATCCCTTGTACAATGTCAATTTACTTCCTTACAAACAGCATAAGATAATATCTGGGCACTCCCATAGTTAAAACACTTAAGGTTAACTGAATTTCATTTCTATGCAAACTTAGTCAAAAAGAAATCATTATTGTTAATCTACTGTATGTTTTTGCTTTTATATGTCAAGCCCCACTAATTTCACATCTGGGTTATTTCACTGCACTCTACATGGTGGAAGAGGAACCAGTTGTGAAAATGGGACACAATGCAACTTTTCAATGATTAAATCAGATGGCTAAATGAGACTACATAATAACAGATTATAGATTGTCTCTGACATATTAGGCCCAGTTTAAGGTGTTGACATTAATCTGTAATGCTCTACATGTCGTAGGATTTAAGTACTTATGTGATCTCTTCTACAATATAATCCAATCAATGCATTAAGATTGGCTATGGCTAGAAGTAGGATTTTTTTAATGGCTGTTTTCTTTTAGAGTAGGCAATAGTTGAAGATAAGCTGCTTAACAATAACCTACAAGATGTGTAGGTTGCCTCTTTTATAAAAATGAGCTGTTTATTGTTTATAATTATTGTTTTTTATGGTGTTGTCTAAGATATTATCTTAAAAACTGCTTTAAACGACATAGAAATGCAGTCTAATACTTGCAGTGTGAAGTTGATATTAGGCAATAAAGTTTCCATTGTTAAGCAGAATGGCTAAAGCGCAGGATTTAGCAGAAATGTTCCTCAGAGATGGTATTTAAAGAAAGGTACAGATTGTGAGACTTGGCCAAAGTAAATCTATACAAATGAAAAGAAATAGTGCTTTAGAAATCAGCTCTTGAATTTGTGTTACAGTAGACATACAGATAAACACTCAAAAAGAAATACTTTCCTAGGCTATATCATAAGGCAATAAAATCTGTAAGATTTTCAGGAAGAAATGGCAAAAAAAGTCTATGGAGCACTTGTGGGGAAGTAAACCAGCCGTCAATTCCTCTCTGGACAAAGATTGTCCACAAGGGGCCCAGAAAGAGATTCCTCTTTAAGGAGACTTCAAGACAGCATTCTCTAGCAGGTCTAAAACTCTGGGAGACAAAGAATAAGCTATCTTGTTAAACTTTGGCAGGCATCTTTGAAAGGACACCGGATTCACATGCTTGCTTACAGTACTTTTAGAAACTGATAATTAACTATTAGCAATCTGTGGATTAATACATTTCACAGCATTGAGTGAGTCTCCCTTAATCCTTACTGAAAGATGTCTTAAATACAAGTTTAAGATTTAAAACATTTTTTATGGGGAACAAACAGCAAGTGAGTAATTAAAACTTTGAATTTAGAAAATTACTAAGTCCTTATGTGGACTAAGAGTCCAAATAAATTTTAAATAAATTTGGTTAATATAATTAACCAAATTAATTTGGAATTAATTATAAAGAATATTTTCTGTGTGAAAATGGCACAAGAAATGACACAAAAAGACAAAAAAATATCAGACAATATGAAGAACTAGAAATATTTTAGCAAAATATTTTAACATTGGACATGTTGAAGGATATTTTTGAATCATGGACTCAGAAGTTAATTTTAAGAGCATCTGTTTCTATAGATTGGCTGTGTTTACGAGTTGTTACAGTTAGTCCTTGATGTATGATTGTCTGTTTAATGAAAGTTCAAAGTTATGACAGCCTCAGAAAAAGTGACATCTCCTCGAAGTTACGACTGTTGCACCACCCCTACAGTCATATAATCCCAAAATCAGAATTGGCTCAAGGGATACAGCTTTGGCTACGCCATTACTATTTCCCTGATACTTCACCTCCATCTTCCTTCCTTAATTCTCTTTACCCTCCTCCCTCACATAACCAAGCTTCTGAAAAGGAAAGAGTTTGTCCTTATTAGAGGTTTGAGCTCATCAGTTGCAGTGGGATTTTGAAATTAAGCAGAAGGTTGGATGAAATTATGGCCAAAGTATGAATCCAGGGCTGCTGGCTCTATACCAGTTCTTCAATATATTTATTTGCCTGGTATTCATAACAGAGTATCCTACTGTAAATAAACAGGTTAACTTGTTCCAAACTTCTATTATATTCCAGGACTGAAGTAAATAATCCCCCCCCCCAATTTGTTGCAGTGAACAATTTAGCAATAGCAAATTCACAATCAACAAGTCTTATTCTTATACTCAGGAATGCAGATACCTGATGGGGATATGTGATGTTTTCTTAATCAAACCAGCATAACAATGTTTGTCTTTTCCTAAAAAATGGGCTAGTTCATCTTGAGAACAACCACCATTAACTTGCGGATGTTTTTGAGATCTAAATTGTGTATTAATTATCCAAAACATAGATTCAACTGATTAATTTCAAAAGGCTTGCAACAAACAACGTGCTGAAATATTCTAAGTATTCCTGCCCTCTGTTATCCACAAAAGACGGTTTCTCTTCTGCGTTGTGTTAACACTACAAGAGAACACTTACATTTCTGAACAAGAAAGAAAATAAAAGCTTTTCATCAATGATAAAAAATATTATTTTGTGTAGGCAGAGTAATTCTACAGTGGCTCATTTCCATCAGCTTTTATTTCCCAGCAATTGTAAAATAAACCACTCTGAGAACATGTTGTTAATCTCTAATCCCTGGAGTGTAACTGCCATTACACAACACAGGTCACGTAGTAGCTAAAGTATGCAGTAAAAAAGTGGAAATTAATAGCAGTAGGACTGATATTATTCAGGGGCAATTTAAATCCCTTTCATACAACCTTGCCAGTATATTAAGCCTAAAGTAAATTGCTGGCTAATTTGTGGCCCTTGTCTAGTAATAAAGAAGAAACACTTTGTACGATAGGACAAGAGTAGAAGTTGGCCCAGGTTTCTGTAGATGTGAGAGAATTTAAAGGCATCTGCTCAAGTAGCTGAACTGCTGGGTAAGCTCCATGTTACCATGTAAAGCAGAAACAGACATTTCCTTCTTACTTTTGCAAGACGTAATTAAAATTGTAGCACTATATTCAAAGACCAAAGAGGTTACATCATCTGACCAATTTTTTTTTCAAAATTTTGATCCCACCTTTTGTTTATATATGACTCCAGGCCATTGAACAAACCCATACCCCTCCTCCTATTTTCCCCACCACAACAATCCTGTGCTATTCAAATGTTATATTGTGATATGGACACCTGTTATTCGCATTTTTAAAAGGTCTGCTCATCAAGAGCAGAGAGTATAATAAACACCGAGGAAAATTTTGATTTTGATCTCTAGCTGAAGTAATAATAATAATAATACATTTAGGGTTGCCAGGTCTGCTTCCAAAAAATAGTGGACAAGCGGGGGGGGTGGGGGTGGGGTGGGGGGTTAAGTAGTAAAAAAATAAAAAAAAAATTTACAATTAAATTATATATTTTCTTACAAACATTTTAACACGTATTAAAATAATTACTTCAAAACTTTACTTAAAATTCAAAACATCAAATATATTATAATAATATGTAAAATATTAAATTACAGTTTACTTTGCTGTCATGTGTATTTTTTATTTGACTGCGCAGCTTTGATCAATTCTTTGTGTTTAAGGAATAATTCTTTAATTTCAGTACAACGTTGAGAAATATTAAAAAATATACAAAGTTCACTTCGAACTGATACAAGCAGTCGGTTACGTTCGTCAGTCCACAAATTTCCCATGACGCTGAAAATTCGTTCAACGTTTGCATTTGATACCAGAATTGATGCACAATACTGGAACAGTTTCAGTAAACTCGGAGCTGGTTCTTTCTTGAAAAAGTACGTCCACTTATCAAGGGATGAATCGCCCTGCGGATGAACATAAACTTCTTCTAAGGCAGAAATTTCATCGAAGAGAGTGTTGGGTGGAAGTTCTTCTCACCATGGTGATAATAATCAGATGTTCGTCATTTCTTCTAAAGTTGGAGGATTATTGCGATCAATTAGATTGAAACAATTTAGCGTCTCATATACTGAATCGGTGAAATTATACCACTTTTCTAGGTACGCAATGGCTCTTTGATACACGTTGATGGCTTCTTTCTTGAACTTTTGCACGGCATTCTCAGGCAAATGTTTTTTACATAAGGCAAATAAAACTTTCATTCCAAAAAACTGCTCATCGTATTTTTTTTTTGCAAAGAATCATGCAGCTTACACATGATAATGTGAAGATCACATGCAAAAATTTTCTTGCTTTCCAGCTTCAGTAGGGTGTCTTGCATTATTGACATGAAGAAGTGCGTGAAATATAAATACAATTCTGAAATTGTTGGTTCATCGTCCTTTGCGAGTTCATTTTCCTGATCCGAAATAAGGTTCCAGATAACCTTATGGCACTCATCAGATCCAAGAGAAATAAAATACGATTTTAGAGGTATCCAGTTTAAAAGAAGTCTTTCAACCGCTTTAAACAAACTTAACCAACGTGTTGGAACATGGTGCAAAACTTCATGGAATTCTGACTCACAAAACTCAAAAAATGATTTCAACTCTTCTTGTTTCTTTGCAGAATTCGAAAATTCGGCAAAAACCTTCAGCACTACATTTTCGATATCAAAAGATAACTGCTTTAATGCATTTTTGCGCTGTTGTGTAAAATGTGATTATTGCAATGAGCATTCGACCTTTGTCTCATTCTAACTTATGAAAAAAAAAAGACAAAACGCGATTCTCCTATCCTTATTCTCTTAGACTGTACAGCTTTAGATTACGTACCATTTCATCATAAAGCTTTTGAATAAAAAAAATGTCCACTATTTTGTGAAAAAAATAGTGAACATAATGTGAAAAAAGTGGACTGTCCGCTCAAATAGTGGACACCTGGCAACCCTATGTGAGAAACTTAAATGTATTATACATTTAAGTTTCTGAAGCATTATTAGTATTTTTGGCGATCCGGAGCTTCAGATACATTCTCATATTATGAAAGAGTTTGGCATTATGCTGAGTTTTATTAGTTGGATTCACTTTATATGACCTTCTGAGATTTCAGATCATAGTGCAACATATGGGAGGCATTTGGTTCTTATTAGCTTTTGCCCTGACTTTTATTGCTGGTATGAGCTTCTACCTCTTTAATAATATGCAGACTTTTTTTTGTTTTTTGTTTTTATTACATATGGAATGTTCAGTATCTTAATTTAAATGCATGTTTACTTTTACACAAAAGTTGTATAAACATTAGGGCTGAGCCATGTAATCTTTTAATGTTACTTTGATTTTTATTTTTGTTGCTTTTGGAAAAGTTCTTAAGACAAGCAGTTGTCTTTTTGCTGCAGGGAGGGCTTCCCTTACCTCCCTTTGTTCATTATTTAATTCCCTTTAGATGTGAGGCTTAAAGGTATGCTTGGGCGAATGAATGGATATTTGAGAGTGTTTAGGCAAGGAGAAAAATTGGGGTGAGTTGGTACACAAGGGAGAAGCTGAGAGAGAGAGGCCAGTCTTAAAGATTTCCACTGCTGACTCTGCTCAGACTTACCAAGTCATATGCTGAGCTGTGGTTCAATAGTCATTCAGGGCTCTTGGGAATTAAACATTTGCCAACATATGCTATAAAAGACTCAGTGATTTCATGAAGGAAGAACACTTTGATGTTCACTCAAAATATATTAGCAATGATAAGAATAGAAATACTATTTCCAATCTGTGTGTATGCCTTTGAGTCAATGTTGACTCCTGGCAATTATCTGGAGAAATCCCTGCAGTTCAGTAGTGGGTTTCAAATTTTTTTACTACTGGTTCTGTGGATGTGGCTTGGTGGGTGTGGCTTGGTGGGCATGGCAGGGGAAGGATACAATAAAATTTCCATTCCCACCCCACTCCAGGGGAAGGATACTGTAAAATCTCCATTTCCTCCCAATCAGCTGGGACTTGGGAGGCAGAGAATAGATGGGGACGGTGCCAGTCAGAATTTTTACTACCGGTTCTCTGAACTACTCAAAATTTCCGCTACTGGTTCTCCAGAACTGGTCAGAACCTGCTGAAACCCACCTTTGCTGCAGTTTCTTGGAAGGATTTTAGCAGTGATTTCCTAGGGCTAAGAGAGTGTGATTGGCCCAAGGTCACCTAGCTGGCTTTGTGCCTAAAACAGGGCTAGAATTGCCTGTTGACCTGATTACTAACCTGATGCCTTAGCCACCTCATCAAACTGGTGATGGCATAAATTATTTCTTCCAACTTCATAACTTTTATAGTTCCTCCCCATTTTCCCCTCTGTTCACAGCAGTCTGATTTCATCCCCCCTTCCTCCTAGCACCTGTCTGCCTCCACTCCCCTGTTGGACCATTACAATGTGGGGGCTCTGCCAGATGAAACACGTCTGAATGATTTTTGATTTCTCTACCAAGTTCGCTTCCCCATCCCCTCCCAATGATCACCTTGCATCGCACACTGCCCCCATAGTCCCTACGATTGCCCTGCTCAATCACATGCTATTCCTGCAGTACAATTGCTTCTGCCCACCACCCGATTGGGTGGCAGCTATTTGTCCCATGCAGCAAAATGCTTGGGTCAAACGGTGCCTGGCGGAATGGGCAGGGATGAAGAGCTGGGGGCAGAGGGCCAGTGGAGGAGGAAAGCTGGCTGTAAATTGGCTGGCGTGGATGGCTTGGGGCAAAGTGGGTGCAGACAAGGGTTGGCGCCTAAACATCCTAGACCCGTTATGATATACACTTATAAGTTTATTATAAATATTCCTTAGATTAGTAAACTCAGGAACACTGTTAAGCCCTGATTTTATATCTGTAATCACTACTGTTAGATAACATAGAGATTCAAATCTAGATTGCTTTGTTTGGCCATTTGATATATTGTTAAAATTAATTGCTTAAGATGATTGTTAACTAAAGTTAAAATTTGGAACATTTGTCAATTCTGGTAATGCATTTCTAAATAGTGAACAACCATGTTACAAATGCATTCATTTTTTTTTCCTGATTGGATGGTATTCAATATTATCATCCATTTAAAGTATATAATGATCTCAAAAGAAAAATGTCTTCCCCCCCCCCTTTTAAATTTGACATATGTGAGCAAATCACCTTTGAAGTCTCAGTCACTGAATTGCAGGTGGATTAGTTCATAGCTTCATAGGTCTTGCCTCCTCTTCTCCTAATTCTATATATGATTTTAAATGAGCAATCACTCAAAGGAAACAGATCAACTGTGGTTAAAAAAAATGTTCTCTTCTTGAAGCATTGTTTACTTGCAGAACATTTTAAACGTGACTAGATTTACAATTGTATACTCCTGTTTGCTTAAATGAAAAATTGGCTGTACTGCCAGAAATATGACATACGAGATAGAAATCCTGGAAAATACAGAACTCAGCTGGGCTTGGTTTTGGAAAGTGAGAAGAAAAAGAGAAAACAGCAATAAAAATAACTCACTTGAATTCCTCAGATTCTTAACAGATTGCTTGACTTAACATATGCTTCGATTAATTAGGAGCTACACTCATGCATTTGCCTCATTATAAAATTTCATGAAAGAACATTTGTGCTTTTGATCTGTAGATACTTCTTTCATGATGTACATATTTTGCCTAAGTCTCTTGACTCCCTAGTTAAATAGCAGATTTCTAGAAATTTTACTTAGCTAAAAGCTTTAAATATGCCATTTATTGAGAACGACCTATTAGTGTATCTCTGACATTGTACCTAGCAAAACTAATGCTTAAAAATATGATCCTATACTAAAGTAATTTGACCAGTTTATCCTGAATTAACATAGATTTATAAATTTGGTAGCTATTGTATTTTGCATTTTTTTGAGTCCTGTGCTACTAAAAAAAAAAATCACAATATATGTTTAGAAATATTTATTTGGAAAGAAACTATACTTGGAACTCTATTACTAAACAAGCATTTAATATAAATTTTCGGTTATAACATGCAGAAGATACACAAAATTAATATATAGATGAACACATGTACAAATTACATAGACCAGGTATGGATGATGGTGATTTGCATAATCCACCACAATCTTCAAAGGCTCTTCAGAACTGAAGAATCCTTGAAGAGTCTTGAATGAGAAGCAAAATGTCTTCAAGCAAAAAAAAAAAAAAAAGAAAAAAGAAAGAAAGCCCAGTTCCCTTTTGAAAAAGCACCTTTGTGCTTTTTGGTGCTTTATAAAGAAATGCAACAAACAATTAAAACACCCAGGACTGATTTAAAATAATAAATTTATAAATAAACCTCATTTATGCCATCACTGCCCAACTGCCCCCAGAAAAGCTTTGTTTCCAGCTGCTTCTGGAAGTTGGTTAAAATGGAAGGCCACAGGAAGGCCATTCCAGAGAGATGAAACTGTTACTGAGATACTTCCAAGTCTCAGTCATTCTCCATTCACCTCCCCAAATTAGGGAATTATGAGATGGTAAGATAGAACAGGTCAATTTGGGGGAGAATGTGGTCCTGAAAGCAGCAAGATATCTGATTCCTAGTGGCAAACTTCAACAGCTCAGAGTATTGACAAATCCTTCAACACACAATCAAAAGGACTTTTCCATGTTCTTAAAATATGCCACAACAGGGAAAAAATGATCCTTTCAAGTGCCGTGATGTTTGTCTTTTGGCATAAAATGTATTTCATAACACATAGGCAATCATTTCATTATGTGCAGTTTTAAGTAGACATGAACACCCATTTAACTAGATGTAGATTTTTTAAATAATGCATATGAAATACTGAGAAGAATTGAGTACAAGTAATTTAATTCTGTTGCAGTCTTGAAAATCCCAATCCTGCCCAGGCTATCTAAAATGCATTAGTAATTGCTTTCCTACTACCAGTGGTCAGAAACCCATCTTCATTCCAGCCAGAGTTATTTGGACTGATTAATGCTTCTCCCTCCATCTGTATTTTTCTCATATAATCATAAGCTAATTATTGGAAAATACAGTAACAAGGCACATGAATGTGCTAATGATATTCATTCTCTTGGCAATGTACAAGTCTGTCTAAATCTGGACTATATCAAATTACAAGTATTAAAACTTTTTCTTTCACATTTTTATAGTTACAAAAAGGTGAATTAACCATGTGTAAATTTCTGACAATTCTTTATGCATATTTTAATGCAGCTTCCCCCAAGATTGGTGTTTTTTTATGCAAAAGTTATCATATTTGTGATAACTTTTGATTCCCAATTATTCTTTGCAGTTCTTTTCAGGTTTTTTTTTTTACAATAACTGAATCCATTTGGACATAATATATCCTTTTACCCCACACTCACCCCACATATTAGTGGTCAAATATCTTCACCAAGTTATACAACTGCATAAAACTTTTAATTATATTTGTTGTTTTATTGTCCTATCATTTCTTCTCTATCCCAATAAAGAAATGTTGTGTCATCTTTTTCTCTTTTTTACTGTAAAGGCTGATCAAAGACTGTAATGAAGATATTTGATCTGATTTTTTTTTAATGTGGAGAGAAATACAGTCAATCGATATATGATGAATTTTTAAGATGTCCACTTTGCTTTCCTACTTTTTCACAGAATGGATATATCTAATTTTACTAACAGTTTCAATAAAGGATAACCTTATTTCAGTCTAATTATTCATTTATAATTTATATCTGTAAGCAGCTCATTTGTAAACTGTAAGTAACATCAGGATTTCAGTCTACTAAGTAATTGGTACTATAAATTTATCTTTTCAATGTCTGAGGATTAGTTTCTCAGTAATAAGAATGGCATGGATGGACAATCAATTTATGTTGTCTAGCCATCAATTTATATGTAATAGGTGTGGAATAAGAATATGGATGTCTGAAAATACTAAACCTTGTCAAATAAATATGTAATTACTTTTCCCCCCAGAATATAACTTTAGGATATTGTAAAAACATGTTTTACTGAAAATTATTCACATTGCCACTTCAACAATACAATGAACACAATGGGAATTCAATAAGGCTGAAATATTTTTGTTGGCTCTGCTATAATCTAATATCTACTGAAATTTTTGGTTAGACAATTTCCTATTGGTTAGGCCAAAATTTCTTTGGGGATTCTTTTTGTTCTCATTTTTCTTTGTTTTTTTTAAATAATAATATTGGATCCTCCCTTTTTCAAGACAATATCTTTCCTGCTAGCAATACCCAATCACATTCTCCTTTTCTTCAATACCTTATTGCTACCTGCTACCTTATTGAACTAATAAAATACATTTAATAGTAATTTTCATTTCTATGTTTACTAGCAGCCTTAGGCTTGTCTGCTTTTTACAGAACTATTCAACTAATAGAAATCATCACGTGTTGATAATTGAAATGACATTCCAGAAAAAAAGTTCAGCTGCTGTTTGCTGTCCTTCCTGCAGCTGTTAGTCAGAGAAATGTCAATCCATAAAAAGGCTCAAGCAAATCTCCCTGGTTTGTGGTTGGTTGATTGGGAAAATGAGCTTATGTAAATGGCTATCTATCAAGTAACCTGAACTTAATTAAGTGATCTACCTTTAAACCAACAATGCAGACAATTTGGCAAAAAATGTTGATTGATTTTTGCAGTTCAGCATTTACAAAGATGGATCTGTTAGTGCTGTGGCTGAACATGTCTGAAGCCTTGATTGTTGTTTCTACTTTCATGGATTTTGAGAGAGAGAGAGAGAGAGGGAGAGAGAGAGAGAAAGAAAGAAAGAGAGAGAGGGAGAGAGAGAGAAGAAATGACAGACTATAAATAATGCAGCTTGTAAAAGCTTCTGAGACATCAGCCTTCCACATTGTCATGTCATCTGAACACATCTGACACAAATGTTTTTCAAGTGTTAGAAAACCTGACTTAGATCATTAAGCCTTTTCTTTCTCTGCCAACTCCCTTAACAAAAAGCGGCTGTTTCCAAATATCTTTGAAATTGTTGGTATTGCATGCTAATGCAAGTGGTGCATAAGAACATCAGATGGAAAATCCAGGCATATTAATTACATCATTAAAGTAACATTTGGTATACCACTGAGAGACATTACAATAACAATAACCTTCATGTATAATAAGATACAAAGCCAGCATGCAATGCAGTAGGAGTTTACAATTGAGAGATTCCATGTGACTGTGTTCAGGGGTAGCTGAATCCAGTCGGGAGCCAAGAACTATTTTCTGTTTCCATTAAAGATATCATTGAAATTCAATGTAAACTATGATTAATGCTCTCTCTCTCTCTCTTTGTGTGTGTGTGTGATAGTGTGGTGAATATGCATGCATGAGAAAATAAGCAATATAATTAGAGGAGAAATGAAGCAAAGGTAGAATCTGGAAAACAACAAAGTAGGACAACATTTGAAGCACAGGCAGGGGAGCCTGTGCTAATCTAACAATTATTACAAATGAGATTCAGTCAGGACTAAATACACTATAGTTAACAAAATCAGAAAATTAGGAATATGAGTTATATTTGTTGATAAAAATCACAGAGTCCAAAGCAAGTTACCAATTGGCTTTCAGATGCAATTTGAGGTACTGCCTCTAATTGAACTCTCTTCCTGGCATAGGCTGTCTACAGGATCATTTATCTTCAGTTGTCTCTGCCCATCAGTGGTGGGTTTCACATATTCTTGCCATTGATTCACCCCGTGTGCAAACACTTGCTTTTGTTGTGACCTAGGCCCAAGTAGGTATTATCAGACGCAATCAGTTCTAAACAAACAGATTTTATTAGAACAGCTGAGAATTAACTCATTCTCAGTGTAGTCAGTTCAAAACAAATTCTTCATAACACAATTTTTCAGCCTTATCACCAACCTTGGTCTACTTTGGCAACCTGACAAAGGCTTCTCTTGGCAAAAGATGTCGACAAGAAATAAATGCAGCAAGAGAAGAAACAAATCTATCAACGTTGTTTTCCGACAAAGAGCCCAAGAGCCATTGCTGGTATTTTAAGCCTTATGGGAGAGGCCTTACTCCTGAGTCATTCTTTTTCCTTTAGCTGCTCTTGCCTTCTGGCAGCTCTTCTCATGCATGGACTAAGAACAGGCTCCTCCTGTTCCTCTGCCTCTCTGCTGTCAGCCTCTGGAGGCTCCGGAGTCCGCATATCACTCCCAGATGGCCCTGGCCCCATCTCTGCCTCTGATGAAGAGCCCTCATCTGGGCCTCCCCCAGCCTCTAGGACTGGCCCATGTTCTTCCTCAACCTCCTCACTGTCTGACTCTGCTGCCAGCTTCGCTGGACCATAACAGCTTTGCTCATGCGCGTGCCTTCCCTGCATGCGCCCAGCCTTGAAAATGTGGCTAAATAGGATGGGATTACATCTGGGTGGGGTGGGTGGGGCAGGCCCACCCACAGTCGCTGCTATCGGTTCACTCAAACCGGTCCGAACTGGCTGAATACCACCTCTGCTGCCCATATGATATAATCAAGCAGTATGTCTGTGTATGGGAACAATTTCATCTTATGAAATATACCTTCTCTGTTTGAATAGACCAGGAAATTTACCTTTTCTGTTGCCAGGCTTGAGCTCTAGAACAATGTTACCAGAGATTTGTTCTGATCTCATTCTTATGATGTTTAGGAAATAACTACAAACTTGGTTGTTCTTCCAGGCATTGGAATAAGCGACTGTGGAATCTCCTTTACTTTTGTTTTGTTTTGTTTATGGTTGTATTGTTTTTATGGCTGGCTATGACTTCATTTTCTATCTGCTGCTTTTCTTTTTTATCTGTACACCAGAGTCATTAGGGAATTAGGCAGCCTTGAAATCAGATAAATGCAGTTTTCTGCACATGTATTTGCATATGTGCACCAGAATAATGAATTTTAATCATTGATTCATGGCAAACAGCTTGGTGAACACATTTGGGAAGAGGTAATTCTTGAGGATGGGAGACCTAATCTTACATTATTTTTGAAAAAAGATTTGTATACCGTTTAGCAATATAAACTACACATATTTTTTGGAAAAACAACCCTACTTTTTAATATAACACATGGCTACTGAAACTACATTTTATTGTTGCAAATATAACGGCATCTTGAAAAGCTGGTAGAGTTACCAAAGAGCATCAGGGTGGTGCAGACTTGAGTTTTATTCTTACCATCTTCTCTTTCGGAGGACTAAGCTGATGTTCATGCAACTGCCCTCTCATTTCTTCATAAATGCTAGTTCCATACTCCCCTTCAGGTGGGTTATATTAGAACCTTAGTCAACCATGCTCTGTGCAAATGTAGCACATTGTGAAATGTGGCTGGTTGGTTTAGTGGGTTGAAGAACAGTCACTCACCCCACCCTCCACAGCACAACGGTGGAGCAGGATGGTGGGTCTTAAAAAAATAAAGATAGGCCTTTTAAAGTTTAAGGAATAGCCAATGACAGACAGTATATTTATTACACTGCACTTTTATTAAATATGCACATCCTATTACTTAAGACAGTTTGACAAGCCTGATTTAAGATGTTCAAGGCTGCCTTTCTCTAGATTATAAATGTTACAAAAACATGCAAAAGAGCAATAACCAGAAGTCAGCAATTATTAGCTTACCTATTCCAGAGTTAATGCACACTGAACAAATAGCTTCTTCAGCTGTTTTTTACCTAAGCATCTCAGGTTCTCTGGAAAAGTTCCTGGTGTAAAGGATATAGCAAGCCACCTTCTTTGCCTTTTTTCCAGGGACTTCTGGACGTTAGTGAAAAGCTCTATGACAGTGATGGCTAACTTTTTCTGGACCGAGTGCCCAAAGCATGCGCGCATGCATGAACCCCAAAATACAATGTGCATGCACCCCCACGCATGCCCCCTGCCCCCTGTGCAAGCCCATATGGGCCTCTGCATGTGTCTACCCCCTGTGCATGCGCATGTGCCCCCACATGTGCCTTACCCCCATGCATGCATGTGCAGCCCCCATGCGCCCTCCTCATGCATGCATGGCAGAGACCCGAAGACCAGCTGGCCAGTAGGAGGCGCACGCATGTGCGGTGGAGCTGAACTGGGACGAGGGTTCGCGTGCCAACAGAGAGGGTGCTGCGTGCCACCTCTGGCACATGTGCCATAGGTTCATCATCACAGCTCTATGACCATCATAATTCTTCGTTCATTTTGTTACCAAAAGAGGGGAGACTTGGGCAAACATAAGACATGTCAGCTGCAAAGCCATACAGAGTCATGAACTTGAGTTGGACAACCATATAAAGTGAAATAAATCAGTCTTTTGAAAGGCGTCAAGAAATGATGAAAATGTACTCCAGTCCTGGAATTGGCATACATATTTATTTGTAAGTAAAATCAGTGGAAGAGAAAATGACATAATGGTTGGAGAATAAAAGGGGAAAATCACTTTTCCTTAGCTCCTTTCTGGCTGATGGATATTAGACTTATAATTAAATATTATCTTAAATACAATCTGAGCTATTGCTAGCTCAGATTGACCTAACTACTATTTATGAGTTTACCTTTCTAATTCCTTCTATCTTCTGCTATTTATTTTTACCTGCCCAATTTAAAACTATTTTGACTGATTAAACCCTGCATATGAAACAAACTAGTGTTTAAAAAGTAACATAAAATAAACCTTTACTATATGGTGGAATGTATGGTGAAGAAGAAATGAGATATACCTACCTAATTGCTTTTTTTTCTCCTATAAGTGATGATAATTAAAATATGTAGTTGAAAAATGCAGCGATTACATTTTCTTTATTAAAGTGATAGTATTTTTATTTCTACAGGATTCCATGTTTTTGGGTAATCTTTGAAATATTGAGTATTTGGTGCTTAGTGATCAAAGAAAGATTATAAAATAGGGATTAAATTTTTAGCTAATTTTTATTTCAAAGTTGGATCGACTGGCGATTCTGCCTCCATTAGGACCTGTTCCTTTCCAACAGACACCTATTAGAAAGGAAAACTGCCAAGAATGTGAGTATTTCGTCTCTAGCCAATGATATTTCAATGATTGATTGAAAAAAACTCATTTTAAGAAGAAGACCTTAACCAAAGCTAATAAATTATTGGTGTTATACTTCTCTTTCTTTGGAATAACATCCTCATTTTCTGAAAAGAGACACAAAATAATAGAAATGGAAATAACACACAAAATGACTAATTGGTACCTTTTTCAAAGTCTTCTAAAGGAATGATATTTTGAAATGTAGTGAAAAAATTTAGACAATTCTGGTGAAAATAAGATCAGGAAATCATAGAAGAGGCCTGTATCTTCTTAATACATGAGGCACTGAACTCATGTGGGTTTTGCTCTGTTGGATGTTTGGACAAACAAATTGAATATTGACTTACATATGTTTGCATATCTGTTTACTGTTCCATACTAGTAAATAGAAAGTGTCATATTTCTAAAACTGTGATAGCTAGAAATGTTATGCACTGATCACCATAGAAATGTTATCAATTATTTTATCTATAATTTTGCTATTAATGTTTTTATTGAGCTTGTAGTGAGGTGTATAGAATGTATAAGAAATGTATACTGAGGTGTACAGAAATCCTTCTGAAGCAATTAGAGATCTCTCTTACTGTCACACCGGTATCCATTTGGTATGCTGAGATAATCCCTAACAACGTTAATCAATTATCACTTTTTTATTATTCCTCAATTTTGATGCAATGTGATTTCTATTTCATTTATCGTTCTGTGCTGTTGAAACCAAGGCTGTTTAATGGTATGCTAATAGGAGAGTTATGCTGGATTGAATCCATATATCTTTGACCTCTGCTGAATGTTGGTGTTTGGAAGAAACCAAAGATATTAGCTAGAGTTGATGGAGAAATTGACAGACAAGCTGAAGGTGGCAAGGTTCCTATCTAGCTAAAACGCCTATGCTGTAACTGAGAAATTCTTTAGTATACTGAGAGAAAATCTCTTTGCTCTTGAAAATGATCTGTTTAAAAATTAAACACAGATGTGCATAAGCTCTTTAAGTCAAGAAAGAGTGAGCTATTTTACTCATGTCAGGCTATCCCTGAAGAATTCCAAGCGTGATATAAAGAGTTTTTCTAGACCTATTGCAGCTTTCTATATACCTGGAAAGCGGGTCATGCAAATAGTGAGAGAGCTGCAGTTTGAAAAAGGGGCTGCAGGTGAAAAGCCAAATAATCTCAGGTCCCCAAGTATGGATATTTCTCCTACTAGCACATTATTCATCAACTGATTGGGTATTTATTTTTGTTTCACGGTTTCTAATCAGCAAGAGCAAGAACAAGTTATTCCTTTGATTTTTGTACTGGCAAATAGCAGCACTGCATTACCCTATCAGTACCATATCATATCATATCATATCATATCATATCATATCATATCATATCATATCATATCATATCACATCACATCACATCAGTAAGTTGTATTTTCCAGGCGCTGCCACTGTCCAATCTTTCAAAAGCAGTTTGAAGATACATACTGTAGTTGTCTTCTCTTCCATTTATCCTGCAAAATCAAAACATGGGAATAAATTATTTCTTGCACTCCAGCTCCTATGGATCTTATAAACACCCCTTTATGGCAAAAGGAAATAAAACAAATTCTTACTAATTTCCTTTTTTGTCCCCATGTTATCTGCATTTATCTGCCCTTCATTGGGGATTGGGGGTGGGGGGCAAATCCCAGTTGCTGAAAAGGCACAAAGCTACCTTTTTCCTTGAGAGAACTATCAGGGCAGTTGAAACCCTTAAACTAAGAGGTGGGGTGTGAGGCAAGGATTCCAGGATTGGACTGCCTACAATTCCACAGAATTATAGTATTTCCAAGAACATATTAGTGATGACTGTGGTTTTGCATACACCACAGCCAAGCCATCAATAAATTGGCTCAGCTGCTGAATGGAGATTACAGCATGAATTCATAGAAATGCAGATTCTGGAGCTATACAAAGATGTCTTGTTTCACAGTAATATCAAATTATGGTTTGAAGCTGAAAGACTGAGCCTCTTTTATGTTAATCCTTTCCACACGTCCAATAGTGTAGCTGGAGGATGGCTTCAGAATGTTTTGCTTTTGTTGCTGATAAACTGCCATTTTCTGAGATGATTAAACGCTAGTTACAAAACTCTGGCTCAGTATAATTTATGAACATTGGTTTGCTTCAACAATTCATGGTTAAAATTGCCGCCAGTTTAGTGGACATATCTCTAATTAACTATAATTTAAGTGTCAGTTTCTACATAACATATATATTTCTAATGCTTTGATTTGGTATATCTAAAGCTTTTTAAATCTTATTAGAAGACAAAGCAATTTTTGTGCCTCTTGCTTTCCTCCTTTTCCCAGGCTTTAGTAGCCTTCTGGGACCTAGGGGCTTTAGTTGAAGGAGCCTTGCTCCATTTGGAAGGGCCAGCAGGCTTCGTTGAGGTGAGGCATGAAGAGCCTCTCTTGGAGTGTCTGGCCGAAGAGGTGGAGGCCATCTTGATTTAACGGAGGTACAGGCCTTTAATCTGCATGAGGCAGATTCAAAATGGCAGTCTCAAGTGAAGCCCCAGCAGAAGCCGCAGATACAAGTGCAGCCTCCGATCCCCGTACCGATTCCTGGAAGCCCGGGGGCAATCAGAACAGGTTTACCAGTGCTGGCGCTATTCAGAGAGGGAGAGGCAGCTGTCATCGTCATCGCTGGCACCGCGGCGAAATCTCCACTGCAGAAAAATAAGCAATGTTAAAAGTGCACAAAAAGACCCACATATATGCTCACAACAATTCTTGGAACAGAATGGGAAATGGGCTATGAGTACCATTAGTGAAATTAAAGCTAGCAATCCTTCTTTCAATTACCCTCTATCCAAAAAAACAAAAAACAAAAAACCTTTGGCATTGATATGCTATAAAACATCCATTCTTTTGGACTATTATCCACACAAATGTACCCATCAAACCATTTCATTTTGGGGTGAGCAACATTACGAAGAGGCCAGAAATGAAATAAGAAATAGTAAATCAAAGACATATAAGGTCTGCCATAAGAAAAAGAAAAATTACAGTGGTTAGAAGCCTTCACAAACCGCTGCTGCAATCAGGCGTATGGGCAAGAGCCAGGGACGCCGTTCCAAGGTCTGCCAGCTGACAGACTCGCCGCTACCAAGAGTGGCCCTTAGCGGGTTCCGACTGACGCTGTTTGCGCTGGGATAGCAGGACCTCAACTGGACGAGCTGGGAGATACCTGCATAAACCACCAATGCGGTCTTCAGTGGTATTGGGCGTGAGCCCTTCACTCTGGTAAGGCAGGGCTCTACCAGGTCCCTGGGAGCCCTGCAAGGAATTCAGTCGAAAGAGGAATCCAGCTGCTGGACTAGCTGGGCAAGCTCCACTGGTGTTCTGGGAGCTAAAAGGCAGACAAGAATGGACAGCTCAGCAAAGTCTGTCCATTCAGATTGACTGAGTCTGAAATCTGGGAAGCAAGAGGAAGAGGAGGAGCTTAACAAAGTGACTTATGACCATTTTTTCCACACTTAAGACCATTGCAGCATCCCCATGGTCATGTGATCAAAATTCAGTCACTGACTCATATTTATGATGGTTGCAGCATCCTGGGGTCATGTGATCATCTTTTGTGACCTTATAACAAGCAAAACCAATGGGGAAGCCAGATTCACTTAACAACTGTGTTACTAACTTAGCAACTGCTGTGATTCGCTTAACTGTGGCAAGAAAGATCGTAAAATGGGGCAAAACTCACTTAACAAATGTCTTGTTTAGTAACAGAAATTTTGGGTTCGATTGTGGTTGTAAATCGAGGACTACCTGTGCCTGTAAAAATTCTACATTAAATCTCATTTTTGTTGGAGGATCTCAGGGCAGGGACAGATTGAAGACTGGTCTCACACAGCTCCTTATATTTGAAGTATCACCAGAAATAACACATTGTTTCCTTGTTGCCAAATTTTCTTTTGGATCTCTACTGTACAACATTGCTTTTCTTTGGTAATTTGTTTTTGTATCACACAAAATGGCCCAATAAGTATTTCATAAAAATAACATAATCACAATTTGATTTGCTCCATTATAAAATATATGACAATATTTTGTTTATAGTTAAATACAGCCACAAGGATTTTGTACTGATGCCAGACGGGGGAAGTTGTTTTCAATTAAGTGCACCACGTCAGGACTCAGTAAATATACAATATTATTTATGCATGAACATGGCTTGATGTTTTTCAGAAAATGGGCAATAGGAACATTTGTTTTGCTTTTGGGGGGCTTAAATATCTCAAATTTAAAGAGCAATAAAAACACTGCGCCTGCAAAATGAGACTTTACTAGCTCTGCTTTCTTATGGTTGTCTTCCTCATAACATCCAGCTTCTTCTAATGATTTTGCTACAACTTAAATAACCAAATTCAGCACAAATGCATTTGTTGTGAGTGGCGGAAACATAATTTCTCTGGAACTGCAGCTGCTGTAGTTGAAGATTAGGCTCTTACTATCCATTAGGGAGATTACTGTCTCTGCCAACTGACTTAGTTTTTATACAGCCAGCGATTTATTAGATTGCTTTGCTCTTAAGTGTGATAATAGGCCTTATGCTTAGCAAGGTTTAGAGACTTCCAGTACATTAATATTTTATGGCAATGACAGTCAAGACACATTTTGTTTACCTAACGAGACAAGCCAAGCTAGAGCTGATGTGTATTGGAGATTAGTGCTTAACTCATGCAGCAACCCTGCCAATTTAGTGCTTTAATGCTTTGCAAAAGCTTTTGGAAGGGCATTCTAATAATTTACATATTTGGTGAATTAACACCCAGTGGAAACTGTGTGTTCCTACAGTTTGGTGCGAGATATTTTTTAGCAAAGATATCTTGCCTGCCATTTATGTCTAGGAGTGTCTCTACAGGAATGAACAGGTTGGATTCTGTTCAATTGTGGAACAACGAAGCCAGTTTAAGCTTTATACTTCCACAACCTACCAATAACCCTCTCTCCCTCTCTCCCTCCCTCCCAAGAAACAAGATAATCCTAAAGAGGAGATAACATGATTCTAGCACTTCCTGAAAGTGCTTCTCTTTTCCACCAATCATATCAATGTTAAGAACACTTCTCGATCCCTGAATTTATATATGGAAGCCATTAATCAAACCAGAGTGGCAAAAGGATTTTCAGGTGTGGGAAGACCCCCTCTCCCTTCCTAGAGAATGAAATATTTTGGGGGATATTAAAAGAGCTAAAATATTACCTTATGCCACCAGACTCCAAATTTTGGTCTTAGACAACTTAGAACTATGCCGCCTTCAGTCTGACCTAAGCGTATTACATAAAATTATCTGCCACAATGTCCTTCCTGTCAATGACTACTTCAAGCACAACAATACACGAGCAAATAATAGATACAAACTCAAGGTAAACCGTTCCAAACTCGATTGCAGAAAATATGACTTCAGTAACAGAGTGGTCAATGCCTGGAATGCACTACCTGACACTGTAGTTTCTTCCTCAAACCCCCAAAACTTTAACCTTAAACTGTCTACTGTTGACCTCATCCCAGTCCTAAGAGGTCTGTAAGGGGTGTGCATAAGTGCACCAGCGTGCCTACCGTCCCTGTCTTAATATTCCTTTTTTACTTACTCTTTTCATGTATTCAAATTATGTTTATACTTTTACCTGTTATCTTATATAACAGGTAAACAGGCAAACAGGTTAACTTGAACTTAAACTTAATTATATTTCTCGAAAGGAAAAAAAATGGAGAAAAATCTTAAGAAAGGCAGAAAGCAGCCCCAGTCTTTCTTAATAGCCTTAAGCAGAAACCTCAAGTTTTAGAGATGGATATTTTGTACATATTAAGAAAGACTGGACCAATCTATTTATAAACAAAACACTTTCAGCTCTGGGGCTGATGGGATGAAAAATTTACATCCCCCCCCCAAATTCTAAGGACAAGACATGATCTTTAGGACATAATAGGATTTACCCACCACCATTAGAATAGCAAAAGACAGAAGGCTCACTACATTGCACAACTCCCTGGAGCATCTCAATCACAAAATTCCAGAACCCTAAAACGATCCATCCATTCATCCATTCTAGGGGTCAACCACCCCAGAAACATGCTGCTGTCACTGAAGTTTCTGGCATCCAAATAAACAGAAACCTTCTTTCCAATCAGACAGTGTCCATTTTATTCTTTCTCCCGGCTTGGAACCGGACTGGATTTTCTTCCTATACAGGATTTCCTCTTTAATATGCTCACTTTGCTTCCACATTGCTGTCACTTTGTCCAAGGCACAGCACCCCTCTCAAGTAACCTAGTCCAGATGTCGGCATGTAGAATCCAGAGACTTACCAGGAGAAAGATTCGATTATACTGGAAAGAGGTTCCAGTAGACAGTGGTAATTAATTAATTAACAGCCTACGGATATTAGTCTTTCTGTGAGGGAAGTGGCTTTTCTGTAATGAAAAGGTGAGGGAGTTTGTATGGACAAGAACAAAAATGAAAATCAAAACAAGCTGAAAAAAGTTACAATATGCTTTGGCGGTGGTTGTGTGTGTGTGTGTGTGTGTGTGTGTGTGTGTGTGTGTGAAATGTAAAGGTATGGAAGATCTGGCTTTATAGGGGGTAAAAACCTACCATGGGAGGGGGGCCAAAAATGGTGATGATCTTTCCCTTGAGAATCATAGCAGGAAGGTGGTTAAGCCAAAATCAATGTCAAAGTTGTGGGAAGAGGTAGATTTTTCTCTGCTCATGGGTGAAACACAACATTGGTCTAACATTGGTCATAATCAATCATGATTATAGCTGAGAGTCCATTATAATGATACAGATATGGCTGATTTAGCTGCAGTTTTTGTGACAGAAGAGTGTATTTCAACACACTGTTGGATTATGCTGTTCTAAAGTCTTGCTTTTTCTAATAGCCGTATGAAGGGAAAAGAATCTGGGCCACAGAAGATTGTTTACTGGTCATAGGTTCTGGTTTGGACATTAGAGTTTAGTAATGCTTGGTTAAATAGGTGTGAAGAATGAAAATGTGAGGTCATTCCCCTCAGCCCTCTCAACCAATGGGCTGCTTACTATTTGGCTAGCAGCCTCATTTGATTTGCAGCCTCATTAGGATCTCTCTGCTTAATTTTGTCTATGGAGGACTCCATCATTGGCTCCCTGGTTTACAGCATTAGTTTTATCTTGACTACTGCAGTAACCAAAAGTGAGAGACAAGGAATGCGGAGTGTGTGAATGTCAGATATTATTGAACCAAAATATCCACCAGTCCCAGCATATTCTGTGGTGAAGGATGTTGGCAGTTAAAACTCAACAGCATCTGGAAAATGTAGATTCCTAATTACTGCAATACTCAATATGTTTAGGCACCGAGAGAAAGAAGATTAGTCTAAAGTCTGAAATATGACAGTGGCATATTTAGTTTCAGATCAGGTGCTTGGATTTAAATTTCCAAAGTCTGATACTTTTGGTTCATGCCATCCCAACACTTTGTATTTACATGGCAATTTTTGAAACTGTATCATTATTTTATGCAATTATTTGTTGGCCCATAATGCTCCTAATACTTGTGCAATGCTAACTTAGGGAAGAGATCTCTCCTATTTGTTTTTATGTGAACTAATCTGGGTATTGAGGGGATTTCCTTTTTTAAAATAAAATTTATTCAAAGTTTTAAAGAGAAGATAAACCAGCATATACTAATTCAGAATAAAGAAAACAAGAAAAAAAGGAGAGAGAAAAAAGACAAAATGCAGAAAGAAAAGATAAAAAGAATTATAAATTCTATAGGGCTGTGATGGGGAACCTATGGCACGTGTGTCACAGGTGCACACGTAGCCATATAGGTGGGCACGTGAGCTCAACTTCTGGTGGGACTGGAAGTTGTAAAATGGGCCATTTTTGGCCTCCGGAGGATCTCCGGAGGGGTGGAGAAGGCCGTTTTCGCTCTCCCCAGACACCTAGAGAGGTCCTGGAGCCAGGTGAGAAAGAAAAACAGGCCTACCGGGCCATCGTGTGCCAGGAGCAGGGTGAGCTTGGGTCGTGCGCACATGCACAGAGGCGGGGTGCATAGAATTATGGGTGTGGGCATGTGCGCGTGTGACCCCCCCCCACCCCCGCCTCCTGGCATGCGATGGCAAAAAGGTTAGCCATCACTGGTATAGGGTCTCCTGCTTGACCCAGCAGCTTGGACTGGAAGACTCCAAGGTGTTTTCTAACTCTGTTATTCTAGTCTGTTCTATATGTATGGTTGCAAAGTTATCTCTTAATGGTTACAAAAAAGCTCACATTTTTCTATTATCTATTTTTTTCTCCTCATCAAAACCACAAATCATAAGTGCATTTTTTTCTTTCATGTAAAAAGTCTAAAGGAATTTCCAGTAAGCCATAAACATAGATTTTTTTTCTCTAACCAAGGAAGTAAATTTAGCCATCTTTGCAATTTCCATCCTCTTCACTAACCATTCCTCTTACAACTTACAGTATGGAGAGACTAGTAGACTTTTCATATGAAAGTTGATGTTTGTTGGGGGATTAAAATGGTGTGACCACTCCCCAATTGGCTAGAATTTCCAAGAAAAATATGCAAATTACCCAAGATAAATGATCAAAGTCTTCTTTGATGTGTTTGGAATTTAGTACAGTATTTATTTTTCAGGAAGACATAGTTCTTTTTCAGGAATAGCTATGATTTGAGTTTCAAGAGACTTGACTACTAAAATTTTCAAAGTAGAGATTTTTCAGACTATAATCCTGTGAGTTTGGTTTATAAAATAAAATCTAGTTCTCTCTGTTGGAAAATAAATGAAATGTTGTTTCAGAAAGAGGAAATTATTGAGGATTATAAAAGGAAATTAAAACATTTTTTTTGAAAACTATTGAAATAAGGGTACTGATTTAAGAAAGGTTTGGGATATAAGTGAAGCCTTAATTAGAGGTTACTTGATACAACATAATTCTGAGAAAGCAGCAAAGGGAAAACCAACAATATTTTGAATGAGATAAAAAGTAAAGAATTAAATAATTTCTCAGGGAATATAAATATTTCTCAAAAAACTAAGATTTTAAAGCAACAGCTATCTATGTGTCATCCTTCTCAGTAAATCAGGCATGAAATACAAGTTAAGTCTACTTTACTGTAAAGCAGTGGTGAAATCTGATTTTTTTTATTACCGGTTCTGTGGGCATGGCTTGGTGGGCATGGTGTGGCTTGGTGAGCATGGCAGGGGAAGGATACTGCAAAATCTCCATTCCCACCCCACTCCAGGGGAAGGATACTGCAAAATCTCAATTCCCACCCCACTCTGGGGCCAGCCAGAGGTGGTATTTGCCGGTTCTCCAAACTACTCATAATTTCATTACATTGTGACAAAGAAATTTTGAATTTGCAAATAAACCAGGGAAATGGTTGGTTTATAAATTATGAAGAAAAGGACAACTGAAAATGATACTAAAATTACAAGAGAGATGCTCTATTAATAGACAATGTGGCTTTATAAAAACATTTTGTCAATATTCTAATTTGCATGGAGGACATGCAAATTTACCAAGAATTACAAAAGAACGAAGACAAATTATAAATGGACCTGTAACAATAAGAAAAGTTTCAGAAGCTAACAAAAAAAAATCAGAAAAGGTGCCTGGATCAGATGGGTTATTGAGTGTGTATTATGGGATGCATTTTTATAATTGCTACAAAGCATTAGGAACTCTATTTCACAGAGAGGAATACTGATAAAGATTTGGAAAGGGGCTAATATAATATTAATACTTAAAGAGTGACAAGATTTGACTTTAGCAAGAAACCACAGACCAGTATTATTATTGAGTAATGATTATAAGTTGTTTCAAACAATTTTAGCTGAAAGACTGAAAACAATTGTGCAAGAATTTATTCATGAGGATCACTGTGGGTTTTTATCTAAAAGACAAGTTAAAGGATAATGTTAGAACTGTGTTGGATATTTTGGAATATTTGGAACAACATAATTTTAAAAAGCTGCCCTGACCATTTTAGAGGCACCTAAGACAATTTGAACTAGACTTTATTATTTAAAAATTTGGAAGCTATGAATTTTGGAGAGATTTTATTAAATGGGTGACACAGATTTATACTTCACAAAGCACAAATAATTGTTAATGGAGATTTAATCAAACCATGTGCAATACAAAAAGGAACAAAATAAAATTTCCCATTGCTTATTTTAGTTCTTGTAATATTAAATAGAAACATAAGACAACATAAGAGGATGGGATGTAAAGATTAAAAAAGAGTCACGTAAGTTAAGAGCTTTTATAGATGACTTGATTTTGGTTTTGACAGACCCTTTAAAGGGAATTGAAAGGGAATTTAATTGAGAATTTGGGTCACTATTAGGTTTCAACAGAAGACAAAGATATTAAGATGATACAAGATCAAACAGAATTGATGATTAAAAGAGAGTAAAATACTTCGGTATTGCTATGACAAATATAAATTGTATGTTATTTAAAAACAACTACCGTATTTTTCAGAGTATAAGACACACTCCCCCCCAAAAGAGACTGAAAATTTGGGTGCATCTTATACTCCAAAGAGGGATGTGGTGGCTCAGTAGCTAAGACACTGAGCTTGTCAATAGAAAGGTCAGCAGTTCAGCGGTTTGAATCCCTAGTGCTGCATAACGGGGTGAGCTCCCGTTACTTGTCCCAGCTTCTGCCAACCTAGCTATTCGAAAGCATGTAAAAAAATGCAAGTAGAAAAAATAGGGACCACCTTTGGTGGGAGGGTAACAGCGTTCCATGCGCCTTTGGTGTTGAGTCATGCTGGCAACATGACCACAGAGACGTCTTCGGACAGTGCTGGCTCTTCGGCTTTGAAATGGAGATGAGCACCGCCCCGTAGAGTTGGGAACGACTAGCACATATGTGCGAAGGGAAGCTTTACCTTTACCTTATACTCCAAATGTAGCTTTTTTGGAGCTTTTTTCCAGCCCTAATGAGGCGCTAGCAAGTGAAGCGATCTTCTCTGCTTTGCCTGCTTTTCTCATTGCTGCTCCCTCTGAAGCTCAGCTGTGCTTTAGAAGCTTTTTTTTCTGCCCTAAGGAGGCGCTAGTGAGTGAAGCGATCTTCCGTGCTTTGTCTGCTTTTCTCATTGCTGCTCCCTCTCATCTGTGCTTTAGAAGCTGTTTTTCAGCCCTAACAAGGCACTAGCGAGTGAAGCGATCTTTGCTTGCTTTTCTCATTGCTTCTCTCTCCAAAGATCATCTGTGCTTTAGAAGCTGTTTTTTTATCCCCAAGTAGGGGATAAAAAGTGCGTGGGAGTGCTCAAAACCAGGGAACTAATGTGCTGAAGCTGACCAGACTAAGGATGAATACCTGGTAGGCAGATTCCCTCCGACCCTATTTTCTGCCCCAAAAACTAAGCTGCGTCTTATACTCAGGTGCGTCTTATACTCCAAAAAATACGCTATGTTAAAAGATAAAGTTTAAAAAGATATGTTAAGGTGCGATGTTCAGTTGTCACTATTAGGGAGAATTTCTGGGATCAAGACAAATGTTTTACCTATCATGTTATAGTATTTATATTACATATATACAATACATTTACATTATATTTTATAATGTGAAAACAATATCTGTTTTGACAACCGATGTACCACTTAAACAATGGCAGAAAGATACATCTAAATTTGTATGGTTGGGAGAAAAACCAGGTTAAATATATGATATCACAAGATGCAAAGGAAAGATGAGGATTGGGTCTACCAGATTTGAAATTACACTTTGCCTGCTTAGATGAAAGAATGGGTGTTGCTTAGAAATAGAAGGCTATTGAAGTTAGAAGGACATGACCTGAAATTCAAGTGGCATGGATATTTATGTTATGACAAAGCCATTCTTAGAATATGGAATACATATAAATCTAGGTTGTACCCCAAAACAACCTTCAGGTTCTCAGCATAACAAGTATTTTATAGATAAGAAATTATAAGTAAATATAAGTGGTTAACTTATTGTGATGTATTAAAATTTTCTCAAGGGGATTGTAAAATAAAATTAACAGAAGGATGTGTTGGTCAATGGTTTTCTTATATATAATTGATCAGAAATGTTTGAAGTGGATAAAGTTTTTATGGTTTTGAACAATGCAAGACTGCATTTGGAATAGAATTATGTACAAATTTTTTGTTGGAATATGACTCAAAAGAACAAGTGAAAGAATGTATGATAAAATTGGCTAAAATTTGGCTAAATATACAAATGGATTAATAGAAAAATATGTGGCTGAAAGGATTAAAATTTACATTAAGTTCTAGCTTTATAGAAAAATTTTATAGTATGCTGTAGGGTTGGTATTAGTCACCACAGAAATTGCCTAGAATGTACAGTATAAAGGTTCTTCGAATGTTTGAACAAAATGAAGGGACATTTTTATGAATGATAGATGTGCAAAAGAGCCAAAGAAAGGGGAAGAATACAAATAAATATACTAAATCAGAAAATTATAAAGACTAAAATACAGTTTTTAAGGCACCAGACTAGAAGCCAGAAACTGAATTCTATACCACCTTAGGCATGAAAGCCAGCTGGGTGACTTTGAGCCTGTTACTCTCTCTCAGTCCAACTCACCTTATAGAATTGTTGATGTGGGAAAAATAGGAAGGGACAACAGTATTAAGCATGTTCGCCACATTGAGTTATTTATAAAAACAATAAAGGTGAGATTAAAAAGATTCTAAAGAAAATAATCTTACTTTTCTCCTAAGTAAGATTATTTTATCGTCTCTTTCAATGTGGCCGTACTGCATGAAGAAAACAGACACAGCTACACAAAACTCCATGCCATTTTTTTTTCAATTCTAATTGAGATGGGTGTTACCTTATCTATTTCATATTAGTCTCTGGGTCCAACAGGGCAACTTTCTGTTTTATCTCTTAGCATTCTGCCTGGCGGGTGGCATGTAAGCAGAGCCACATGATGCTAATGAGCTCTGTCAGTTACTTAGAGCAACCTGATTAGCTAATCTGCAGAGCTCTATGAGAAGGAATTAATCTGGTAGTGATCAGCGTGACATGAGATGCTAGTCCTATTAAAATCACAAACAAAAAAGAGAGGGAGGAATAAAAGGGAAACATTATCAAAATATTGATTTAATAGCAAGTTTGCAACAATAGTGCCAAAACCAGGCAAAATATTATGTGCACTTATTTAATGGAATCACTGTTTACAAATATTATGGATTTGAAGCTGAATATGAAGAAAAATTTATGGGTTCTTGCTCTTTACTGTGTTTATGAATTAATTAGATAAACAAAAAAAGGTTGACTAAACATTTAAAAATTTAAAGAGAAATAACAAATTATAAACCAAGAGAATGACTTTGAAAATGTTTTCTTACTGGATTTACAAAAGAAATATGTAAAATAAAGAAGAATGGAAGCTAAATCAAATCTTTTGACAATGTTTGCTTTAATTAAAGATGATAGAAATTTAAAAAAAGGAATATAACATTGGTTTATTTGATCAAAGTTAAAATAGGCCCTTTTTGGCAATGTTCTGGCAACCCATTTGATCAACGTTTATGGACGTTTTGCTGACACCAGAATTGAAAAGTTGAAGTTTCATGAATTTTGTTACAGATATGAGATGGGATATGGAAAGAAGAGATATCTATTTGTAATATTATAGTGGGTGAAGAGTTATTAAATTTGTTTATACTGTATTTATTTTATTTTATTTTTCTTTATTATATTATTTCTTTGTCTTCTTTTTCTTTTTTCTTGCACTTTTTATTCTTTCTTTCCATTCTCTTCTCTTTTTCTAAGTTTAGTTTGTAATTTTTCACTACTATAATTAAAATTCCTAATAAAATATGTTAAAAATAAAGGAATAATATGAATTTTTGCTGAGATGTACACATGCAAAGGAGATAGGATACTGGCTTGATATGTGCATCTGAATTCTGAATCTTTTATTTCATTGCAATACATTCAAGTATGGTTAATCCTTATGGGCTGTCTGAATTTTCCCAGTGAACTCATGTATACAACAGGCAACTGGCCTATGGCCAGCAGTCATTTCCATCTGCATGATACTATTTTTTTCCAGCTGCTCTCATTGGAAGAAGGAAGCATTTATTAATTCAGTTTATTTATTCATGATGCAGTGAATGGTTCAGACACCAATATGCAGATGACATTGATTAGGCAGAAGCAGGCATAGCAGCTCAGTATTAAAAACTGATTAAGCCTTCAGTGAAGACATAAATAGTTGAGAAGTGACTTGCTTCATGAAGCATCTAACTGGTTAAATGAAGCTCCAGCTAAGGAACACTGCCCTGATAGTCATCTAATCCAATGCAGACAAACAACAGTCCCTCACTGGAGAAAGGATACAATGCTTTGTGGGTAAAAGGATGATCAAATAGCAAAGATTTGGTCATATTTCATGAATTTTGTGGACATAAAGCATTTATGTGATCACAATTTAAAATGTTCAGAGATAAATAAAATATTGAGAAAGTAAAGAATGTTTGGAATATAAAAATTTCTATTTGTATGCTAACTTAAATTTAGCTGAATTAGTTTGATTTCACTTATATGTTGAATGATTTACCAACTTCTTGAGCTATGAATAGTCATTCATTTAGTTTGTGGAGAAAAAATTATTAGACGAAATGAATGTATTTTTATCTGCCAAGAAAGAAAATAATTAAGAACATCTTCTAATATCCTAATGTGTGCATGTGTATCTAAAGATAAGGTAGTTATCACATATACCTAATAGAAAAAAAAATATGTAGTTGTCTGTTTGTGTGCTATGAGTAAGATGAGAGCTATGCTGAAGGTTCAGTCATACTGGACAGATTTCATTACAGGAGCCAGACAAAGAGTGTCTCTCCCATAAACAATATGGTGTGATAGAATATACATAAATTCATACTGTCACCTGGGCCTACAAGGAACATGATAGCTGTTGGTGTTTTTGGACATATGTTGACAAATGTAGGATATGACCAGGCTGAGGGAAGTGTCAAGCATGTCATTGGTAGTTCAGATTCATGTAGAAACTGCCCAAACAGTAAAGTATACAAAAGATCAAGTCTTAACTAACAAGGTGATTCTGGAAAATTGCAAAAGAAGAAAGAGTAACCAGAATGTTGCTTGGATTGATTACAAGAAGGCATTTGACTCACTGCCATATAAATGGATAATCAAATTCCTGGAAATAACAGGAGTCAATAAAAACATCAGAAGTTTTGTGCAAAGATCAATGGCACAATGGAAGACAGAACTGCTGGTCAATAATGATACACTGGAAGAGATTAATAGCAAGAGAGGAATCTTTCAAGGACACTCACTATCGCCATTACTGTTTGTCAATGCACTGATTCTTCTTTCAACAATACTGAATAAGGCAGTCCTTGGCTACCAAACATCATAAAGGTCTGTCAGGTTATCCTTTACATGGATGTTCTGAAGCTGTATGGAAAACACAACCTGAAATAGAATTGCTGCTCTACCCTGTCTGGACAAACATGCCATGTTCGTGAATTAAGATGGAAACATCAAGAATCTGGCTGAAGATGATCACTACTAATACCTGGGCATTCTTCAAGCTGACAACATCAAGCCCACTGAAGTCAAGAGGAATATAAGTGAGAATGAAAAAGTTGAAACTGAGTTGAGAAAATACAATCAAGGCAATTAACACTTGAACAATTCCAGTTATTAGATTTATAGCTGAAATAGTAGACTGGA
This sequence comes from Pituophis catenifer annectens, assembly GCF_029215685.1. Taxonomy (NCBI): domain Eukaryota; kingdom Metazoa; phylum Chordata; class Lepidosauria; order Squamata; family Colubridae; genus Pituophis; species Pituophis catenifer. The sequence goes on from NW_027256882.1 coordinate 240,558,600, forward strand.
TTCAAGCAGAAATAGAAGCCTTGGATAAGAAGACCAGAAAAATAATGACACTAAATCATGCTCTTCATCCACGCAGCAATGTTGACAGATTCTATTTATTGAGAAAAACGGGGAAATGGAATGTTGCAAGAATACCAGACAGTTGAAGAGTAAAAAGGGCATTGGAAGACAGTAAAGAAGTTACTCTGGAGCTAGTATACTATGAAGGCTTACTGAGTATTGGAGAGACTAAGCTGGCCTATATGAAAGACAAGATGAAGAATAGAAATGAGATCTGGAAAGGCAACATATTAAATGGCCAGCACATTTTTTTAAAAAATCACAAAGCAAATAACAAGACCTGGCAATGGCTAAGAACAAGAAAATTGAAGAAAGAGACAGAGGGGCTAATTCTCGCTGCAAAAGATCAAGTGTTAGGAATCAGTGTATAATAAGCCAGAAGTGTATAATAAGCCAGAATTGAAAAGACAGCAACAGACAGCAAATGCTGCTTCTGAAAAGTAGAAACAGTGGGCCACGTACTTAGCTGCCACACAGAGATCACACTAACCAACTATAAACAACATTATGACAAACTAGCAGCTATAGTGGATTAGAATATCTGCAAGAAATATCATTTGTTTGCAAGGAAGAAGGTAAGATCACAAAAGACAAAATGATATCAGTGAAGCTAAAGCATTTTGGGATTTTAAAATTCAAACTGATAGGCACTTGCCACATAATACCCCAGACTTAACAATTGTTGATAAGAAAGAAAAAAAAGTTTGGATGATAGAGATTACAGTATCTGAAAGCAGCAGAATAGAACAAAAAGAACTGGAGAAAATCACAAAGTACAGAGGCATAAAAATGTAAGTAGAATGACTGTGGCAAAATAAAGCAAAGATAGTGCCAATAATAGTAGAGTAAGTGCATTGGGTGCAATTCCAAAATATATGGAGTAACACTAGAATATTAATAGAATAGAATAGAATAGAATAGAATAGAATAGAATAGAATAGAATAGAATAGAATAGAATAGAATAGAATTCTTTTTTGGCCAAGTGTGATTGGACACACAAGGAATTTGTCTTGGTGCATACGCTCTCGGTGTACATAAAAGAAAAGATACATTCGTCAAGAATCATAAGGTACAATACTTAATGATAGTTAGATCATTAGATAGATAGATTAGCATTGACAAAATCAGCCAATTGCAAAAGGCAGCTTTTCTTCAAACAACTTACATCCTGCAATGATACCTTTAATACCATCAAACAGCACCTGCATATCCCAGGTCTTGGGGAGGACCCAGTAAGTGGATAAAAATACCACATCCAGTCTAAACATCTGGCTGATTGTGCAATCAACCATAATAATAATCTCCTGAACTAATTTTTCTGCTGAACCTTTTTTTTTGAACCAGTCCACAGTTGGACTGTTAGATGCTGAAACATTTTTTCCCCGTCTAGCTTTGTCAGGTTTGTCTATTTGGAGCGAGATTGACAAGTGTTTGCTAGTTGCTTCTTGTATTTCAAGTGATAACAAGAATAATGAGATGGTCCATTGAATTGATTGAAGAAAAGCACTAAAGCGGGCAGTTCAGAAAAAAGAAAATAATATTGATATTATCTAAAAAAGAAATATTTTAAATGATTAAAAAATGTTTTTGCCCTGGTTTCATACTTTGCTTATAACTAAGTAGCTTTATCTCAGGTTTCAGGAAACAACCCTGCTTGGTAGAATAGCAATTACAGGTAGTCTCGATTTACAATAGTTAGTGATTACAATGGCACTGAAAAAAATGATGTTTGACCGTTTTCACACTAACAACCATTGCAGCATCCTGATGGTCATGTGATCAAAATTCAGATGCTTGGCAACTGACTCATATTTATGATTGATTCATACTATGATTATTATGGCCTTTTGACAAGCAAAGTCAATGGGGAATCCAGGTTTACTTAACCACGTTACTCATTTAACAACTGCAGTGAGTCACTAAACAACAAGCAAGAAAGGTTGTAAAACGGACAAAATTCATTTAACAACTGCCTAGCTTAGCAACAGAAATTTTAGACTAAGTTGTGGTTGAAAGTCAGGGACTACCTGTAGGATGTTGGACAACACAACGTGTTTTTATTCCCCACAACCCTACTGGCTCTTGTTTATATGGTGTCTTCATTCTCACAGAAATGAATTTCAAATGATTAAAAATAGAATAATATAATGAATGTAATGATTTTCCCTCAAACTTTAAATATCTAAAAGGGCTGTCATTATGTCATTCCCCCTCCACTTTACTATGTTTTTTTGTGATTAAGAAATAATGATTTCCAATGAGCAGTTCCAGCAGAGCAAATGTCACGGCTGTGGGCTTGCATTTCTATTTCATGATATAACTACTTTATGTAAATGCATATGCCAATTAGACATAAGCCTGAGGGCCTTGGAAAGTTTCCAGTGTGGGCCCGGGGGAAATCCTGTTGCAAAGGATGTGAAAGTAGTTTAGCATAGAAAGCTTGCAGCAGAATGGTTTAATGTGGAATCTATGCTGACAAGGCAAAAAGAGGCAGGCAATCTTGTGGGCTAAATTATAGGGTTGCCAAGGATGTTTTCAATATATTTTTGAACAATACTGTATGAGAAATTGTACTCATCTACATGCCAAAACACTTTCTTTCATGTTGTTACATCCATAGGAAAGTGAAACTAAATTAGGAACAAAAAGAATAGGGGAAAAATCCAAACAGAAAGGAAAAAACTCAGAACTACTCATTTTTATAGAATTTACATGTAATTAACCTCCAAATAATAGAATCAGCTAACATTTTTCTACTTTGGGGTTTCCATCCCTACCCCCATACTACCTGCATGTAATCTATGCAATTGAAGGAGGTGTTGATATGGTAAATGGCTATTTGTTTTATATCTCAGTAACAACAGATATTTGATGAAGAAATGATTGAACTACCATACCTTTAATTTGAGCATAGTAAGTCAGTCCACTTTATAATTCTGTAGCTTGATCCAAATCTAGGTGCTTTTCATTGGGTTGTTCAAAGCATATTTCTCAACAATTGGTTCCCAAGTTCCAGTCATAGAAAGTTAGGTAGCTTGGTGAACAAGATAGATGGTAATGGAGAAGAAGAAAAAATGTGATTCAACAAATCTGATTGGGTGCAATACGTTTGTTCTTCTGAATAGGGTCTTAGGAGGCCTAAGTAGAAAACTATGTCTATGTACTAGTATCCACATCCAACTTTGTATATGTGAATTATACAATATTAAATAAAGGATAAAGTGCATTTCTATGACAACTGCCCTGTGGTTATTATAAGCTCTTTTACATCATTAAAATATGCTATTTAAAATAGTATGCTGGTTCATATTAAAATTGGTATTGATTTCAATACAGTGTTGATTCTTAAATATCTTTATTTAAGTCATTATTTAGCTTTAAACACCTGTACAAATAGAGTGAAGGTAATATGAGAATTCAGTGATTCTCTTGCTTTTTAGCTTGCTGTTGAAAATACATTTCCATACTTTACCTTGCCAAATCTTCAGGCTAATTAGCTTCAATATATATGACTTGTGCCACACACATATTGTGTTTGTGTGTGTGTGTGTGTGTGTGTGTGTGTGTGTGTGTGTGTGATAAAATTAGAGTGTCACCAGGGACCTGTCTGGGAAAACTGAAAAACTATATGCCAAATAAAAAGGGTTAATAACTTTTGCTCATGAACAGTTGCCCATTATTTATTGATATTCCATAATATGGACCAAGTGTCTGTAAGCATGTATTCTTGATGGGATTTTATGATGAGATTGTCATAGCCCAGTGGATTATATATTTCAAGGACTCTGCTGAGAGAAACATTCAGCTATCATACTCTGAAAGATTGTAATCAATAGTTACAGTAAGCCATAAATCTAGGACGTTTACATATTATCTCCAAATTTGTAATTCACTACCTGAGTTTATCAGTTTTGGTTTATCTACTTTAATGATCTTTATTGGATTAGAGTGCTGAGAAATATCATTTTTGTATGCAAAACTATAATCACATTTCCCCAGACATAAATATAAACATATGAAAATGAGACATGTCATTTTCATTTTATGTGAATACTATATGAATATGGGCAAAAACAGAAAATATTCAGATTGTATCTAGAGGTGAAATGCCATCTGTCAACATAATGAAGTCCTACTCCTACCTACCTACAAGGCATCTCCAGATCTGTTCCAGATGGATGGAGTTGAATTTGGAGACATGCAGATGGTGACAGAAGGTGAAAAGAAGCTCTGTTACATGAATAGGAATCTGGTCATTTAAGATTGAACCTACCTTTGAAACAGGTAATACTTCTGAGAAAGTGTAGGGGGTGAATTGATCCATTCATATTCTGATGAGGTCTTCATTCATTGCATAATGAAATACCTCCAAATGGATATATTATGGAGCTTTTTTTTAATTAAAGGAGAAATCCATATAGCCATTTATATTTAGCTGATGGTAAGGGGGAAGGAAAAAAACCTTTGAAAAAGAGAACAAATTAATGATTAATGGAAGTGTCCTATATTAAAACCTCTAACAATATGCAAGATGCAGAAAAACAGTCATATCTAAAAAAAAAAAAAACATTTCACATTTATAAAGCTTCTTTATTTTTCAGGAACATCTCCAAAACCTTAGTTGGAGTAGTTTGGTTTATTGAATTCTGTGAGTCTTGAAAATAATGCTGAAACTCTCAAGAGACTCCTATAAAGATGTATTACATCATAAAGAAAATGAAAGATAGTAACCCACGTTATTAAACTGTCAACATACGTTATATGACAATTTGTCCACAATCCAGTTCATCTTAAAGCCTTACTGTTGGCTGTAACTTAAAAGAGCAAGGCTATTCAGTAATCATCAAAAGCCTAAGGTACTTTGGACAAAAAAAAATGTAATAATTGCTCCACTGTTCCACTGTGAAATTTCATTGATTCCTGCACTGCAGTGGCTTACCTCATATATGGAAGGATTCAAATGGATTATGGTTTTAGAAGCTTTTATGAGTTATGCAGTAGATTTCTCATTTTAGACCAGATTAGTAATGCTTTCTTATAATAGTAATAATGAAAAATAAATAGCAAAGCCTGACCTACGGATATCCAGTAATAAACAGGGGGAAAAGGCATTTCTCTAAAAATGCCACTAATTCAGTATCAGAAAGCGTATCATAATTCTGAAGTGACAGTGATTAAGGTGTTCCAAGGCAAACAAGATTGACCTTCCAAATCTGTGTCTGAAGGATTGACATTTGGTTTATGTAAAGATAGAAGCAGAACCCATAAAGGAAAAGAAATAAAATAGTTTCCTGAATCAGTAAAAAACAGTGTATATGGTACATCTGCCAGTACAATGCTAATTTCTGTTACACCGAAAGTTCTGTTTTAGCTCTGAAATTGAACTAACCCTGATGTCTTGTTGTGAGAGAATGCTTATTTGATGGCTGCAATATTACAGGTAGTCCTTAATTTATGACAACAGTTGAGTCCAAAATTTCAGCAAAGCACTGAAAGATTATGGAATCTGCTGTTTTAAATTAGCAACATGTACAGGTAGTCCTTGATTTACAACAATTCATTTAGTGACTGAAGTTACAACGGCACTGAAAAAACTGATTATGACCATTTTTCATGCTTATACCCACTGCAGCATCCTCATGGTCATGGGATCAAAATTCAGATGCTTGACTCAAATTTATGACGGTTGTAGTGTCCTGGGGGGTCATGTGATCACCTTTTGCAACCTTCTGACAAGCAAAGTCAATAGGGAAGCCAGATTCACTTAACAACCATGTTACTAACTTAACGAGGACAGTGATTCACTTAACAATTGACAAGAAAGATCATAAAGTAGGGCAAAACTCACTTGTCTCACTTAGCAACAGAAATCTTGGGCTCAATTGTGGTGGTAAGTCAAGGAGTACCTGTATTTCTCTCTCATCTTTCCAACTATAAATTGACAGTTGTGTAAGTAGATAGTAGGACATAATGGAAGTTAAAGTCATAAAGGACAGACAGGTTTTTTTGCAATTTACTTCAAACATGTGTGGTTAGACCACGGGTCTAAGCAATCTGCCCCCTTTTTTTGGGTGAACCAGAATGATTATGAAATTTACCCAACTCTTTTACCTAAAATAGCAAATCTAAAGTTTCCATAGGTTTTGAGAAAAATCAAGTAATATACCAAGTAACACCCTAAATGAAATTCATTTGATATGTAAACTAAAGTATGTTATGTTTTTGGCATGTTATACTTCAACAGCTCTCAGGGGAAGAACTTTATGAGGCATATATAAAAATAATAAATCACTGAGGTGGAAAACTCTTAATGGCAAAGTTATTTACAATTTTCCAAAGATGTACTGTGGTTGAATATCTGGTGCTAATGAAAAGGTATAGCATCCAAAGCATTCCTGCTAGGGGAATTACCTATAAAGTATATATTTAAAATTGCCACCTTAAAAAAAAATCCAAACTTTCTGCTTATATAACATAAGAAGGCCTTGGTATATTATTCAAGGAAATGGGAAAGAAGAGAAAGAAAGAACCAGATCATTCATTTCTTTTCTTAGTGTTTGGATTTTGAGCAATACTTTTCCTTCTTAGCCAACTATAATAATTATCTGCAACATTCCTATTTTCATAGACTGGCAGTTATGATATGGTGATTAAAAATATGAAGGCAATGTTGAAATAAGCTTTACTTATGGTGGCTACATGAAATTGATTCACACAGTTTTGTTGCACAGGGTGTGGTAAAAGTCAAGCTTGTGGTATTTAGTATCATTCTCCCTTGATCAATAGAATAGAATAGAATAGAATAGAATAGAATAGAATAGAATAGAATAGAATAGAATAGAATAGAATAGAATAACAGAATTGGACAGAACTTTGGAGGTCTTCTAGTCCAGGTCCCTGCTCAGGCAGGAAACCCTATACCATTTCAGACAAATGGTTGTCCAATCTCTTCTTAAAAACTTCCAGTGTTGGAGAATTCACAACTTCTGGAAGCAACTGGTTAATTGTCCTAACTGTCAGGAAATTCTTAGTTCTAGGTTGCTTCTGTCCTTGATTAGCTTCCATTCATTGCTTCTTGTCCTGCCCTCAGATGCTTTGACTCCCTCTTCTTTGTGGCAACCCCTGAGATATCAGAACATTGCTATCATGTCACCCCTAGTCCTTCTTTTCATTAAAGAATGAATATATCTATGAAAAGTATCATGTTTCCATTGACATTAATAATATTACATGTATAAAGAGCATTTACATGTATGAAGGCCTCAAAAGCACTTCCCTCATATACTTTTTTATATTCATCAAGGAAATATTTCTAAGCACATCCCAGATCGAATTATAAGGTGCAAAAATAACAGGAAACAAAAAGTTGACCTCCATAAAACAAAGGTGATAAAACATTATCAAAACAAAAACTGGATTTAGACGCTAAGCAGGATGAAAACATACCAGTATCTGGGATTAGAATCTCAGGATGGCAGGCTAGACTGGGAAATTGAAAAAGTACCCAGAAAGACCACAGAGATGTCCACAGGCTATAATCAAAAAGGTCAAGATTGCAGCCACACTAGTACAACTGAAGCTCTGGCTGATTGTTCTCTTTGTTTTTCTTGTGGTTGGGGAAAAAAAGGAATAGAAATCACGAATGGAATGGTGGCCTGGATTTGAGACAAAAACATAAATTTGGCACTATTATAAGGAAAAACAAAAAAAGGCAGAGCATCGGGTCTGTTATTGAAATGCTGCCTTTATATTGACAGCCATAGGTCTGCATAACATGGCTTCCTGATTTTTCTCTTTCAGAAGAATGTCTCTGCAGAACAATTAACAATTTGGAAACTCTCCAAATTAATATTGTTGTTACTGTGAACAGAGAAGTGGAGGCACTGTTGCCATGCCAGAGATGCTTAAAGAGACAGACAGTCTATGATCTCTGAGTAGCTGATATTACTGGCGCCTGCTGAGAGAGTTTAACCCGATTCTCCAATCCATTTGTGGTCTGGGAAAATGCTCTGACTTACAGCTTGCCAGCTCCTGTGACTGTGGATGGAAACTTTACCTCAGCGTGAAAGCCCACATGCTACAAAGTCTTGCCTCTGGATGACCACCCCAGGAGTAAATTAGATCTTATCATTTATGGAGGGTTTCAGAAGAAAACATTCACTTTCTTGGTCAGGAAGGAGTAAGGAGTGGCGTGGAAAAGATTAAGGATTTCATATCCTGGAACAATCGTGGTAAAGTAGCAGAAAAAAGTGGCTTTCAGAAATCGGGCCAAGAGCTGCCAGCTCTATCAAATGATGATTCAGGCCTGTTAATTGAATGCAATGCCTTGTTATGCAAAATATGAGAGTTATGAATGATAGGATCTTACATCTCAAACAGTCATCAAAACACGGCTCACTGGATGGCTGCATAGCACAGAAGAGTCTTGTCTGCTATGTATATCATCCAAATTTTTGTAGCTGATATAGTACATAAGATCTGATAAGCCATAAGAGGCAAATCTTAAAATACCAGTGTTTTAAGAAAGATATATATTTCTTCCACTCCCAACCACTTCACTGCACCATTTGCTATTTTTAATACATGGAAACTATTCATAAATGTGACCAAATAGGCAGTTTTTCACAACAAAGCAAAAGTTTGGAGAAAATAGCTGTGAGCTGCTTTCCTATTTGTGCTGTGGTTTCGAACCACTTTGTCAAAATCATGTGTGTCAGTTTAAAATAGTTTATAACTTAAATACATTCTATATAAGAAAGGCAAAACATGAGTTCTATTTACCCTTGACAGGGAACGAAATATAAAATTATGTTAGGAAAACACTAAGCTGTTTTGTGGCAGCTATTTTGAATCTCTGAGCAAGCTAGAACAGAGATAAAGGTAAACATAGCATTTGAGGGAGCTCAGGAATGACATCATTTTACACTTTCATGAATGGGCTGGGGTGAATTCAAAGCAATACAATTGCTTGCCTCAACATTAGTTTGCCCGATGGCATCTCATATTTCAAGAAATGCTCCATTAGGTTTTTTCAGACCAGGGATGGGGGAAGTTAGAGTTTTGTGAAGACGTTTAACTAATTAAGCCAATTAAAGCATTCCTTTCAGTTGCCAGTAAAGTGCCCTGAGGTATGGAGGAAATTCTAACAGGTCCTGTGAATTATTAGGGGTAGGAGGTGCAAAAGAATTTTTTTCCCTGGTTGGGGAAAAGAATTATAGAAAATCAGTTAGCAGTTTTTCAGAACATTAATTGATATTCAGAGGAGCAAAAGTATAAAGACTCTGCTCAGGGATTTCAGGGTAAGCAGCAAGAACACACTGAGGGGAACATATTCAGTAAAATGGCAGTGATCTTTCCCATATTTTGGTCAAAAAGATTTGCCTGCTTCTTCTTCATACAGCAAATTTTGAATAAATATTGTGCCAGGCTAGGTTAGCCTAAAAACAACAATATAACTGCTGGGTTAAGCATGCTGAAAAGATATGGTGCATTCCCTTTGTTTGTGATCTCCCTAAATAAATTTTGCTGATGAAAGGGTTCATTAGCTTTTGCATTTATGGAATAGGGGAGAAAGGCTCCTGGAGTCCCCATTTCAGCTTGCAGGATTTTTCATGCCTCCCAAATGCTGGAACTGTTGCTAAGTATATAGCAACCGTGTTAAAAATAATTGTGTTGATGTACTGAAGCCATTTGCTGGAATAAGTAAAGACCGAAAACCTCCTGATAATCTTCCCTTTGCTTAACCCCTTGGTGACTCCTAGGATGAACCAGACAAATGGCAATGGTATTTTTCCATTTGAGACAAAAAGGGGGAATTGAACAATGACGGCTCTGAGCATTTGTTGCTATTTGCTTCCTGAACCTTAATAACGTAGATCCTCCTGTACTTTTGTCAGTTATGTACTATATTGGGCATGGGCATATGTGCAACAGGCTCCCCTTGGATACAACAGGTGGTTTAGCTGCTGTCAAGTGGCCTTGGCACAATGCCCTTCTTAATACTAAGGAAAAAAGCACTGAGTAGTGAGAAAGGCTTTGGGCTGAAGCCAGACTTAGTTGTGCTATCTGCTTAGATTTCATTGAAACCCATCAGCCTTGTTAGTTAGGGCCATTTTTCAACTTGATTATGCAGTGCAACACATTACTCCTTTAGTCTGGTTGTTGCTAATGGTTTCAATGGTTGTTGGAATCATTTTCACCATAGATTGGTTGAATACCTTGCCTTACCTGAATATAGATTCCATTAAAACCAGGTGCAGAGTGATTGTGTCCATGCCATGAAGAAGTGGTGGAGATAAAGGCCTTTACTTCAGTACCTTATTTACTATCTGGTGTGATTGAAATACTGTAAAAGCAGGATGTTCCATTCAGGATATCATGTAAGAGCCCAGGTGGCACAGTGGTTAGAATGCACTATTGCAGGCAAACTCTGCCCACAGTCTGGAGTTCGATCCTGATGGGCTCAAGGTTGACTCAGCCTTCCATCTTTCTGAGATCAGTAATGGGGACTCATATTGTTGTGGGCTGACATTGTAAACTGCTCAGAGAGTGCTCTAAAGCACTATGGAGTCTAAGTGCTATTGCTATTGCTATTGCTATGTAAAGACACTGGTTATATCCATGCTTTGACCTAGGGCCTGGCATATTTACTGAATGATGCCACTTAGATCCTGCATTCTGTAGATTAAGTAAACCATGTTGGTTTGATACCTTGTTTTTTTATGAATAATAATAAAAACAGTAAATGATAATAAAATAATATCAACCAATATGCCAATGCCTGAAATAAGACTACACTTTATTCAGTGGGTATTTATGTATTTATCTTCCTTCCCCCATATCTCCAGCATGCATTCTATCTCTCCAGCCTTAAAGGGATAGATAAAGTACAACAGAATAAGACATTAATAACTGAGGCTGCACTTTTTCTGCTGTGAAGGCAGCTTTCCCTAAGTACCTGGTTGATCTCCGCAGCAGCATATCCTTGTTTCAGAGATTAAGCCATGCCTGTCTAAGTTCAGATGGCTTTATAAATCCAAAGAGATGAATGTAGTTTCACTGTATTTTTATTGGATTTCTGTTTGGGATGAATCCAACAATAACCAGCTTTTGAGAATAAAATGCTGTATCAGAAAAATCCTGCTTGCAACAGCAGCATCAGTACCAGCACGAGCAGAAAAATAAAATCTCCCTAAGAAATGACTGATTTCACAATTGTGTATCCCCCTTCCTCCAGCCTGGCCTATATCTTTTGGAGACATGTGACTAGCATCTCTGCAATATCCAATGGTGTCCCTTCCATGTCCTGTCTATGTGTCTTTTTTATTCGTCTGATTATCTTAATGCTAGAAACAGTGTTAGCTTCAATTTCCCCAACCAAGGGACAGAGGCAGGGGTGGGTATTGCTGCATTGGCTTTAGGAAATACATTTATGATGAAATTGATATGAGAACTGACCATCAACAACATTTAAGAAATTCAGTACAGCTTTCTGCCAATCAGGGAGTCTATATATTGCTATTTAGCAGGTCTTTAAAAAATGTGTGAATGTGAGAAATACTGTCATGCCTTTTTATTAGAAGGCATACAATACAGTGAAAAGGCTTGAATCATCAAATGTTGTCCAAGAACAGGGTTGCTATTTAGAATAGAATAACAGAATTGGAAGGGACCTTGGAGGTCTTCTAGTCCAACCCCCTCTTAGGCACCACTTCAGACAAATTGTTATCCAATATCTTCTTAAAAACTTCCAGCGTTGGAGCATTCACAACTTTTGGAGCCAAGTTGTTCCACTGATTAATTGTTCTAACTGTCAGGAAATTTCTCCTGAATTGAGCTTGTGAAAGGAATGTAAGTGTGGTAACCATCTATGACCGGATCGAGATTTTTGCTCTTGAAAGTTATGTTTTTATGTTTAAATTTGAAAAAAATAAATAAAAAATATTTACAAAAAAAAAAAGGAAATTTCTCCTTAGTTCTAAATTGCTTTTCTCCTTGATTAGTTTCCATCCATTGCTTTTTGTCCTACCCTCAGATGCTTTGGAGAATAGCTTGAGTCCCTCTTCTCTGTGGCAGCCCCTGAGATATTGGAACACTGCTATCATGTCTCTCCTAGTTCTTTTTAAAAATTAAACTACACAACCATTCTTCATATGTTTTAGCCTCCAGTCCCCTAATCATCTTTGTTGCTCTTTTCTGCACTCTTTCTAGAGTCTCCACATCTTTTTTTACATCGTGGCGACCAAAACTGAATGCAGTATTCTAAGTGTGGCCTTACCAAGGCATTATAAAGTGGTATAATCTTGATTCTATCCCTCTGTTTATGCAGCCTAGGACTGTGTTGGCTTTTTTGGCAGCTGCTGCACACTGCTGGCTCATATTTTAATGGTTGTCCACTAGGACTCCAAGATCCCTCTCACAGTTACTACTATTGAGCAAGGTATCACATTTACTGTACCTGTGCACATTGTTTTTCTTGCCTAAATGTAGAACCTTACTTTTGCTGCAGTAAGAACAATATATGAAGGAAGTAAAGCATATATGAGAATAAATACTTAGGACAGTGATGGCTAACCTTTTTGCCGTCGTGTGCCAAAAGTGGGGGTAGAGGGGGGGATTATGCGCGTGCGTGTCCACATGCATAATTCAATGTGCACCATCCCCCCACGCATGAGCGTGTGACCCCCCCACTCTCCCCCCCCGCTTTTGGCACGCGATGGCACGTTGGCCCGGTAGGCCCATTTTTTTTTGCCCTCCCCAGGGTCCAGAGCTTTCCTAGGAGCCTGGGGAGGGCAAAAACAGCCTTCCCCATTCCCCCAGAGGCCCTCCAGAAGCCCAGAAATGGCCCGTTTCCCGACTTCCTGTGGGCCAGAAAGACCCGAAAATCAGTTGGCCAGCATGCACATGCGTGCTGGACTGAGGTAGGGCAATGCTCGTGTGCCCACAGATATGGCTCCATGTGCCACCTGTGGCACCCGTGCCATAGGTTCGCCATCATGGACTTAGGATGTATGATTCTAGGTTGAAGAGCAAGAAGCAAATAAGACAAGAATATGTGAAATCTGTTGTTTAATGTGGTTATAGAGTAAATTACAAATGAACAATTATGTAACAAATACTCATGAAGATTTTGGAGATGTATTGGTTGGAGCCATGTATAATTGTTTTTATTCTTAAAGAGTGCATCCTAACTATATGTAGGGCTGAATAGCATCTATATACTACTAAATTGTTATGACCTTTAACTGGGTGAAACAGTGCATCATAAGGCACCATTTTTTTGAACTAAGGTACCTCATATTGGCTAACATACATAATATGTCCAAAACCTGGGGCCCATGACTCCCGAGGGAATGAATTTGGGAAAGTTGTGCCTGCTTCAGTGCTACTGGCTGCTACTGTGGTAATGTGATAAATGTTCTGTGGCAGTTTCAATGTTCTCAACCTTCTCAATATTTTCAATCTTCTGTGGCAGTTTCCCAGCCAGTCTCACAATCCCTTGATCCCTTCCCCACCCAGCAACAACCATTTACTGCTGGGAAGGGGAGGGAGGGATTCTCCCTGCCAGATTTCGACAAAGAAACTCAATGGGGAAGCTATTGAGGAAGTAAGAAGTTGCTCTTGCTTCCACTGCTCTTTTGCCCTCCACTCCTGATCATTCTGTTTCTCTATTTAGGTAAGGAAATATCTCAGAAATGATGACTCAGTGGGGCATGGATTTTCTTGTTCTTATTAGAAATATTTAAGTTATTATTTTGCTGTACAAATGCAAAATAATTTTTTGATGTTTAAATGTTAAAATAATCTAAATAAAAAATAAGACATCAAGGGTTCAATAGAACCTTGCAGCTGCCAAAGAAACTGTGGATATATTAGTATATACAAATTCCATACTAGAGATCCAGGTTCTAGTTTCTTCCAGTATTCTCTCTGACCTGGCTACTATTTACTTAAGAATACAAGATAGCAGCTGTGGATGGAACATACGGATCTCCAAAGCTGCTACTGAACTAAGAAGACTAGAGTAGTGATGATACATAGGAAGGTAAGTAGATAGATATTACTGAAACATATTAAACTGTCTATAGTACACAAAACAGTGAGTAAAATATATCTTATCTGCAGGATTCCCATCATACCTGCAAAGCTACACATTGAAACCTTATATAAATTAAGCCAATTACTTTTCAGTCTTACCCATCACTAGGGAGCAATTTAGCCTTATGTCTCCACATAGCTTTTGACCTCTTTCCTCTAATCCATGTCTTTGAGATGTCTATTACAGCAATGACATTTAAAAGATAAGCTCCAATCTGTAAATGTCTGGAAATAGTAAGATGTAGGCATTTTGGGGATGTTTTCTTTTTTCCTCTTCAGTAATCATCATCGTACCAAAGTATCTGGTATGAAAGTGACTCAATCAAGAGTCAATTTGAGCAGCACACAGCATGTGATAATCCAAAATGGGAACAATCTGGCAGCTCCATTTGACATTTAATGTCTTAATACATCTGTTTGCATTCATGTAACAAGTGCAGTGACAAATAAAAAAAAGTGACCTAGAAGGAGTCTTTAAAAAGAAGGGAGAAAAAAAAATCCTTTTTCAGAATGTATAGATTACTCTTTTATAATAATAAAAAATCTAATTCCTTGACAGAATCTATACTGGATGTCAAATAAAATACCGTCATGTGGAAGAATTCACCATTAATTTGGTATAAAGAACCTAATCTTGGTTTCCACTGATGGATTTTTTTTTTACATGAAAACTATTCTGCTTCTAGCTGCCTAATTATTTCAGCAAAACAAACAACATAATGTCACATTTAAGGAAATCACTCAGTCGCACGAAGGAAGAGCTATTTCATCTTAGGGGGATAAAATGCTTCATGATTTTTCAGTTTCCTTGTGTTCTCATAAAGAGCTATTGCAAAAGGCAACATTTGGGCTGTTTGAATTGGATACTCAGTCTTTATTTGGACCCCTGTTTTGAAATGTTCGCCTTCACCAGCTGTTGCTGCTCCTTTTCATAAGCCACACTTTTTTTGGCACATCACTCTATGCTGGAAGCTGTCTCTAACAAACGTGCCAGCCTTTTACTATTGAATCTACTGGAGTGGTAGGAGGTTTTTAATGTTGTGAAATGCTTGTAGCTACTCAGATGGCTGGGAAAAAAAAAAGAATGACTTGCCAACTCTACTTACCATCTGATAGCTGATCATATTGGCTGAATATTAGCAATTCCTTTAACCCTTCCAACCAAATATCTGAGTCCTGACTTTTGGTGATATTATTAAGTTAACAAAGAGTTGGGAAAATCCTGTGAATGCTGAAAGTTCCATTCTTGATCTGGGATACCAAGCGAATGATGAGATTTGTCCAAATTTCTTTAGTTGTTGTCCAGTACATTGAAACATTTCCAAGATCTATACAGTGTTTATTCTGATAGCCATGCACACACATAAATGTACCAAAATGCAGAGCTCTTTTGCATGATGAAGTATTGATAGAATGTCATGCAAAGAGCCTCATGTAAATATGAGTAGAAACAATTTGCAGGATCCAATCTGGGTTGGCCACTGGGACCAGGACCCAGATTGGATCCTGCAACATTACCTGGAACACCTGTATTCACCTTCATTCATGAGAAACAATTTTCTCATGCCATTCTTTACACAAAGTTATCATATTTGCCTTGGCAGGGCAAGGGTGGGCCAAGTGGGGTGCTGTACATATATTTTTTCTAAGCACAAGGCAGTTTTGTGCTACTGAAAGAGGGGTGGACATGATTAAATAATTTTAAAATTTTAATTTTGGAACATCTTGGCAAGGTTTTAGGAAAGGGTTTTTGAGACTTAAGCCATTCTAAATTTATTGCAGGTAATATAGCTGCAGTGTCTCATTTTTGAATAGGAAAAAGACAGTTTCTAGAAGGCCAACCAGAATCAGATGATTGGTAAAAGTAAGAAATATGTAAATAGCTTTCTCCCCTGCTTTTAAAATTTTTTCCTCCAGAAATTCACCTCTGTCAATATATTGGCAATATATTTGCCAATAAGCATTTGCTCTCTTGTATATACAAATGGAGAATAAGCTATGTCTATTAGTATTTATGTGCTAAAACGATTGTTTTTAAAATTATAGGGCAATTCACAAGTTTTTGAGTTTCAGAAATCTGAAAATATCCTGTATATAAATTTCAAGTTATGTGAGTACTCCATAACATTTTTCAAGTCATCAGTATTGGTATGACTTGTTAAGCAAATCTAAAAATTCAATCTGCAACATATGATATATTATTTTTAAAAAACGTTTCACATAGATTTATTGAGAAGATTTGATAAATGACAGACTTTGACAATTTTAGAGAGATTTTTGGTTTTGCTACCCTACATTTAAAAGCACAGCATTATTCCCAACACTATTTTTGTGAGCAGACCAGGAAAATACATGCAACTCATTTTTCAAAAGCACCATAAACTTGCATATCAGAACAAATACATTCATAAGCAATGACACATCCTAATAAATCAACTGGGTCTTTCATAATAAATCTTTTCAATCATCTGTTCCATGTATTTGCTATATCTTTGAAGCAGTGAGTAGTAAGATACTGTTAATGCAACCTTCAAAGACTTGATTCCCGGCTGTCACACAGCTGTTAATATTAAAATGTACTTTGTGATATAGAATTCCTGCTTTAGTGGGGGGACATAACTCATGAACATAACAGAGGACTCTTTACAAAGGACACCAAGGCTAAATTCATATAGTCTTTTGAATAGAAATTCTCTGAACTGTAAATTTTTATATTTGTCTATATTTAAAAATCTTTCAACTGTAATTTTGCATTTATTATGCTTGCTTGCATATATATGTGTGACTACATTATATATACATGCACACCCACAAATTATCATAATTGAATTGCTATTTGAAAAATAAGTTAAAATGAGATTAATTTATATCCCGTTTGTTCACTTTGGGAGAAAGCATCCCAGGGTTTATTTTTTTGAAATATCTCTTACATTTATACTACTTATGATACAGACACTCTGAAAACTCAATGTTTTTCAGTTACCAGACCAGAAATCAATTGTTTCTTTCAATAATGGATGAAGTATACATTGATGAATAAATTTGTTCCGTACATCTTTTCAAAATAGTTTAGCATGGACATAAAAGACAATCTTCAAATATAGCATATTTCCAGATTGCCAGTCTTTTCATTGTTTGAGTCAAGTGATTTTACTATTATTTTTTTTAAATTTGATTTATATGCCGCCGTTCTCCGGAGACTCAGGGTGGCTTACAGTGCGTTAAGCAATAGCCTTCATACTTTTGTATATTTTATACAAAGTCAGCTTATTGCCCCCACAAACTGGGTCCTCAATTTACCTACCTTAGAAAGGATGGAAGGCTGAGTCAACCTTGAGCCTGGCAAAATTCGAACTTACTTTAATTGCAGACAGCTGGTGTTAAATTACAGTGCCTTGTCTGCAGAGCTATCCAGGCTCCTATTGAACTGAAATAGAGTTTAAGTGGGCTGTTCTGAATGTTTTAGTCAAGATGCCTCCTTCCCTCCCTCCTTCCCTCCTTTCCTAATGAGAAGTAATACATAGATACACAATTATAATTTACCTTTTCTAGTCAATAGAAGAAAACTGAGACATCTTAGGCCATCAATACTATTCTACTAGCTTGCAAAGAAGTGTATTGTCCTGTTCCCTCATTCCATGAAACTACAACACAATACTTTTGTCCCACTGTAAATATATCACTAAAAAGCACTGCATTGCTAGCTTGTCTGCTCAAGGCAATGAAAAACCAGCATGGTCATTATGGTGTGAATGGTTTTACCTCTTTTACCCTGAATTCAGCCACCAGACTAGAAATCATAAATAAATAAATTGGATAATTGTGAATTATATTCATATACATATACATATACATATACATATACATATACATGTACATACATATATACATACACACACACACACACACACACACACACACACACACACATATATATAAAATCTCAGAATTATCAAATTTATTTATTTGTCTGTTTGTCTGTCCGTCCATCATCCATCTATCTATCTATCTATCTATCTATCTATCTATCTATCTATCTATCTATCTAGTTCATCTCAATAATTCACAATTATCATATATATCAAATAATAATAAATGCTATCAGCATGAATTAAATATAATTAGAACATTGTGATAAAAGCTATAGTGTCTTATAACACCAAGCGATCACGTTCATCCTACTCAGGTACATATCTGATTGTTGCCTCAGTCCTAAAGCAGACATTTAAAAATTTATAATATATATAACTAAATATATACTGTATATTGTATGTAAGTAGTTTACAGCCAGACAACTGAAGCTAAGGGCTTTCTCTTTCTGTCTGCTACAGTGCCTCTCGGGACTCATACTACTATACAACATTCCTCCCTACTTAGACATAAACAACCAGTGATAAACAAACTCTTCTCTTATTAGGCAATATCATAGTTCTGAGAGCCTCAGCATCCTAGACACAACAATAATCACATCAGAAGTGAAAGCGCACCTCACTGGATTCCAGGTGAGTTGAAACTTTTCTCAGATGCTTGATATTTCTAATTAAAACACTATCATCTTTGTGTTAGTTACTTTTAAGGAAGACTTAGAAATACTCCAAAAGAGAACATATTGTTGCATGTTGCTTGAGGTTTATCACTAACAATTATTAGTAACATATACCAAACATCCCCCAAATTTAAAACTATCATTTAGCTGTGTGTGTGGTACTAGTATATTTCATTTGATCCTGTTATTTCTGATGATATTCTTTAACAGATTAATCATTCTTAAGGACAGGGACTAGGAAATTTAGTACAAATGATCCAAGAAAGAAGCAACTTGGCTAGTGTCTCCATTGAAGCCTTGCATAGAACAGAACAGTATGCCATTAAAACTGGCCTCTTTCTAGTTCCTCCCTACACAATATGCAAACTGCAGTTTTTTTTACGGCAGCAAAATATTTTTTCTTCCTATCACTCTTGTTATAGTAAGAAGAAACTGTTTATTTAATGCCATTAATTGAAAAAAAAGAAGCACATTAACATATAGACTGTAGGGCATTATCAGAAAATACCTCATAAAGATAGCCAAGATAGGCAAAAAAAATCTTGAAGTATGCTGAAAATGTCATCAGCTAAAATATCTATCTATCTATCTATCTATCTATCTATCTATCTATCTATCTATCTATCTATCTATCTACCTACCTACCTACCTACCTACCTACCTACCTACCTACCTACCTACCTACCTAATTTCTACACCAGCCATCTCATTTAAGTGTCTGTGAGTAATTTACAATAAATATGTGTCAACGCAACCAACTCCAGGTAAGAAAAAAAAGAAAATAACCAATAACTATATTTACTGTACACACACACACACACACACACACACACACACACACACACACACACCTATTGTTTAGATCTAATATCACTTCTGAGTTTAGTTCACAGATGACACAGTAGTGGAAGAGAGCATATTGGTGGATCATCATATAATTATAAACATTAACACAAGCAGCACATTTCTTTAATAAAATGTTCTACACTGTTATCCTTATTAGGCCAGTAAAACATAGGACATAGGTATGTATGATTGAAATTGAATACATTTTTATCTTTATGTATATACGTAAATCAATATTAGAATCATATGTATAAATGGTAATTTGAAGTAAGGGAGACAAATGGATATGTAAGAAATGTTTACTGATGCGAAAATGTTGAAAAGAAGAAAATTGTAAAAAATTCTCTTTTTTTGTTTAGAAAACAACAATTGTTTAATAAAAATTATTTTTAAAAACAACAACAACAACAACAACAACAAAACCATAGGACATACCATGACTCAGTGTATCTCCTGAGGTAATTTTAACAATTTATGCCCTTTACATTCAGGTATAACAAGAAGTGATCATTGTGAAGAAAACATTTGGCAGCAACAAGCTTAAATAATTGCAGTGCAGGAATGGTTTGGGCCATTTGTTTGATTGAAGAATATGCCGAAGTTTTAGTAAAGCTTCTTGATGAGAAGCAAGGCAGAATTCTGTTAGTTGATAATGCTTCAAAATCAATAACTGCATGAACATATTTCAACATCAAGGAACTTGATCCTAAATCCAACAATGGGAGATCCAGTAAAGCAGCAGCTACAGCCATAAATGTGTTGGGGAAAAAAATACCATGAGATCGCAATTATGAGACTGAAGCATGTGTATGAATAATCTGTGATCTGTTAATTGCATAAATGGACATTTATGAATAATCACTACAATTTTTTTACAGGTATAGTCCAAATCTATCCCAAAGTTTCATGCTCAGTCTGGGAAAGCTTCTACTCTAGAGAAGAAAGTAAACAGCTGGAATACAACAACAACAAAAATCATTGATCAATCTTCTTGAATTCAATAGCAAGATGGTACTAAGTTCCACAAGATGCACCAATCGCCACAAAAGTTGGTATGGGTTAACATGCCAGATAAGGTTCCTTAGCTAATGTAACACACAGTTGCTGAAATAGTCAGCTGTTATAGGCCAGTGCCAAGTAACTTATGTTCTACTCAGCAGGTGTAGTGGTTCTAAATATTCACATAAGTAGCAATGAATGCAGTTGGATAGCTGGAAGTACCGGTAATTAGAAAAGAATGCAAGAAATCCAGGTTCTCAGGTGTTGGGGCTTGCAGAATAGCTTATACCTGCTTTGGATCAACTTTAATTCCTTCAATAAGGACATTTCTTAATATAACAATAGCACCAAAACTAAAGTGGTATTCAGTTTTGTCTACTTTAAGCCCTCTTTTATAGAATCTCTCAAAAACTGTCGTTAGTCTATCACAGAGCTCTTCAGTTGTTGCTGCATAGGCGATGACATCATCCATGGACTAGACCACACCAGTAAAGCATTACAAGATAGAGTTTATTGCCTTTCGATAAGCTTTGAGACTCCATTTAAAATTTTACAGAGCTTATAATCACTATGGTATATTTTAAAGGTTGTCAAATCATGAAATTCTGGTATTACTTCAATTTGCAAAAGTTGGTAGCATGCAAAGTATTAGTTGTTACTCCTGTGCCATAGTTTTGTTTTCTGCCTTCAGATATTGCTTTTTGATATAATCGATACATTGAAGTTTCATTTTCTTCTTTATGTATTAACTTGATGTAATTAAAGAACTTATATTGAGTGTGTGGAGCTGTCATAACTGGTTTTCAGAGAAGTTTCAGGAAATGAAATTTCAGAAAACATGTCTAGAGTGATGGTGGAGAAAAATAATGAATCCTACTGGACACAAGTTAAGAGCCTTTGCTAAGAAATACACCATGGTGATATGAGAGGCAAAATGGAATTATTTTTGTGTTGTTATTACATTTACCGTCTGCCATCCAGTAGTGTATTGTTAGGTGACTTGCTCCTTGCTAGGGAGTCATGTAACATAACTAGGATCCAGTCAGAGTTGGATTTTGGCTGTGCAGGTCTTATGGAGTTGGCTGAGGCACACGGTTATCCAGAAAGAGTTTGATGCTGACTTGAATGCTGGAATACTTTATCCCCAGATACCGTATGATTCCATTTTGCTGGCCTTTTCACCATCTTTTGTTGATGAACCCGGTTCATGGAAATACTTCTAGAGATGCTTCTTGTTTCTTCAGCAGGTATTTATCATTCGTGAGTGCATTTTCCCACCCCTTGATCTCAAGTCATTTCTAAGATTCCCTATTCACATGGCCATACTGAAATAGTTTTGTCACATTTATTGTGTGAAATATTTATCCATAGCAGCCTTAGCTTGAAAAAAAGTACCGTATTCTCCTGATGAGTTTGAAAAAAAAATCCACTGGACCAGGGGCGGTATTCACTTATCTTCGCTACCGGTTCGCAAATGTGAGCACGTGCTCACCTCCACACATGCACAGAGCTTTTGCGCATGCACAGAGCATCAAAAATGGGATGTGATGATGTCCGGGAGGATGGGTGGAGCCTCCCACAGCCACTGAACTGGATAGAACTGGATGAATACCACCACTGCACTGGACTGGAGCACTGGAAACCAGATACTCCTTCAAATAATATCTCATTCCTTGTCCAGCTTTATCGCCATTTCCAAGAATGCAAAATGGTCAATCTATTTTATACAGAAGTCATTGGCATTAATATCCAAAGGTAGAAGATCAGCAGAACCAAAGAGCTATGATCTAACATTCCAGATCCCATCTTTGTTCTCAATGATTTCCTAACAGATGTTCTGTTCCCGTACCACACACGCACCCCCACAGACGGCCTGGAGTTAATAAGCCACATGACAAAACTCTTTGAAGATAAAGCTGGCAGCAACCCGGTGGCTAGCTGCCAATTCAGAGTTTACTCACACAAAACAAAGATTAGACTACAAGCATTCCGATAAAACAGGCAGAGTTTCAACAATACAAGGATTAATCCAAATGCAGTCCGATAAAGCAGGCAAAGTCCAGTAACACAGAGATCATGGATTATTTCCAGTTTTTGCTCGTCACAAACTGAACCGGCCACCACACCCACATTTATACCCTGTGGGGTGTGGTCCAGTGACTCAGCTAATCTCTGGCATGCCTTCCTCTCTGCTGCGCACGCTTCTCCCTGCGCCTCTGCCGAGGGTCCAGCCAGCACTTATCTTCTTCGTTGCTGTCCACCTGTGGCTGCAGGGACGTGCTTGGCTCTGAGCCTATCGTTTGGCCTTCGGTGTCCTCCGGAGGCATTGCCAGAGAGGAGGGTCCTGGAGAGGGAGGCCTTGCCAACTCCTCTCCCTCACTCTCAGAATCTGCATCTGTTGATAGCCCAGGCTCAGGCAACGGAGCCACAACAACAGATTCTTGATGTATTCTCCAGAATAAGATCTCTATCAGCTTTGGAAGCCTTATTAGGCCGGAAACTTCCACGCTTCCACCTTCTCCTGTGTGGGAAAGTAAGAGGGGAGATTTTCGTAGAGGGATTGGTTTTAGACAAAATAGCATTCTTCCTTTCGGTCAAGGTCAAGATGATCCTGCATCTGGAAAAGGATGGTTGGAGTGCTGTCTCGAGATGGGACGAATGGTGATTGGAGCATGTGATTGATGATTGAGGGGATGGTTTGAGGGTTTTTGATTTACTGAGGGAAAACCCAAAACTCTCAGATTCGGGTTTTCCCAGATGTGTCAGTATACCTACTCTATTAAAAAGAACTTTGAGAAATGCTTACTTCAGAGTTTTTAATTGGAGAGGTACACTGACAATCTGACTTAAAACTCTTTATTACATAGTACTTTGAGGCATGGCTTTCCCTCAGTCTTTTGTTTTGTCTCAATCCCCATTTCCTTTCTGTTGCAAGGTCTTCTCGGATTGTAGCACTGCACTACAGTCATCATCATCACTATCATCACCACCACCATTACTATAGTCATCTATAAATATGTCTGGTGGCTTCACAAGTCAAAGTCCCTGGTTCAGATGCTAACTTAATTAATCATAGATGAGATTGACCATCATTTGTTACTTGCCTTTTTTGTAGTAAACGTCAGATAGCACAACAAATTCCATGCATCAGCACAACACCTATTGTCAGTAAGTACAACCCGAACAGATTCTACAGGACCCTTAAGCCTTGGAAGAAAATAAGATGCTATTTATTCTTCTGACTGAATACTAATGTTTGTGCATGACCAAAGAGCATTTCTGTGAATTGTGGCATTCTGGCATCAGGCTAAATAAGAGGAAGATCCAATTTAATTGGGAACATTCAGTAGATGAATATTAAGTACCACACTGTATTTCAGTTCCATAATGTGCTTTATAAAAATAGCAACATAATCAAGTAGAACTGATCAGCAGCCACTTAGTCTGTGCTATGCCCCCAAAGTCTATTTTAAATTGCAGATTGAAATACCCTGTGAATAATATTCATATTAGTCATTTGCCTAGCTTTTTTCAACAATTGTTCTGACTATGGATTACTTATTCTAAGAATATTATTCTGAAACTTTATATTTCTAACAAAAATCTTTCTGAGCAGCATATCCTTTATTTTAAATATAGCACCTTTAACTTGGGCAATAAATCAGAAATATAATTCCTTGCAGCAGACTTGCGGTAAATCAAGACTCATTTCTGTTATTGTTGTTGTTATGTGAAATTGGAAACAAGGAATCTTGTATATCATAACAAAATTCTCCTTGTCTTTTATCTGAAAATGTGATATTAAAGTGCCTGTGGCAGTATAGAACTAAAGCAATGTGTGTGTGTGTGTGTGTGTGTGTGTGTGTGTGTGTGTGTAAGTAATCCAATATTTTAATTTCCAGGGAAGACTGTAAACTGTCTTTCTCTTCTGCCACATTAAACACCTTCAGTTTTCCATACAACTCTCTCTCTCTCCCTCCCTCCCTCCCCTCCCTCCCTCCCTCCCTCTCTCTCTCTCACACACACACACACACAGAATTTGATGTTTTGCAATTCCTTTGGCCAATTCATATAATCTTTATTTTGGAAAACACAGCAAGAAGTCATTTGCCCTGCTTTACATTCTGTGCACTAAATGATAGAGAAGTATAACAAATTATTTTAATCTTTCCTTTCTACCCATTTGTAATTGAATATATACAGAACGTGATGATGTGCCATCAAATCAGTATCGGCTCTTAGAAACCACACAAATGGATTTTCTTTAAGTACACCCCTAACGCTGTAACTGAGCCTATCCAGCTTGCTGGTGGTTATCTTCTTCTTTTTCTTTCTATCTTTCCAAGCATTAGAACCTTCTCCAGAGAATTAGGTCTTCACTTGTGTCCGAAGTACTGTGTGACAATTTGAGCTGGTCATTTGTGCCTCAAATGAGAACTCCGTGTTGATTTGTTCAATGATCCCTTTGTTTGAAAAAATGTATTAATGCTGGGCAGATAAATATTTCTTCCATCAGTTTCTCCCTCCCTCCCTCCCTCCCTTAATTTTCACAGTATTCTTTAATTACTAGATAGCCAAGGACAATAAGTAATTGTGCTGTCTCCAGATAGGACCCTTTCTTCATCTTTTCTAGCTTCCCACACTTCAAGTATCCCAAGGAGAGACATTATAATGGGATTCCAGATTGTGGGGACCCGGATTGAGGACCCGGATTGTGGGGGCAATAAGCTGACTTTGTATAAAATATACAAAAGTATGAAGGCTATTGCTTAACGCATTGTAAGCCGCCCTGAGTCTCTGGAGAAGGGCGGCATATAAATCAAATTAAAAAAAACATCCTTCTAGAAGGCTTTCGAATAGTAGTGTTATGCTAAAGGAGAAATCATTGGAAAACTTCTCCTTTCAGAGACACTGAGAAATTGTCTACCCAATTTCTCTGTCCACAAAACTTGGCTAAGAATTTTGAAAGGCCATTTGTTGTCTGCTCTGCTTTGGGGTGGGGGGGAATGTATTTTTAATTGTAGTTGGGTGCCACATTTGTGCCACATACTATCCTCATAGTTAGGAAAAACACACAGAGCAATTCAAGAAATTAAACCAAATAACAAAATGCATACATTAGTTTTTGTAGTCTCATACAGAAACAAAATTTTCAGCTCAATTTTTTTTAATTTGCTCATTTTACCAATCAGATCTAATTAAAGTCTTCTCTTTTAATAATATTTATGCAGATAATCTTAAAACTATTGTGGAAGGGATTAATATGAATGTATTTGGATGAATCCTAAATCCAGTAATTTGTTTTAGAAAGAGATGATTAGAGTTCTCTTTGAAGTTTTTGTGATAAAATATGGATTTTCCTGAAGTTTCATGAGAACTTGGATTCTTCAACACTGTAGTTTTTAAATAAGAGATTGGAAAACCATTTGTCTAAAATGGTATAGGGTTTTCGGGTTAAGCAGGGTGTTGGACTAGACAACCTCAAAGGTTCCTTCTAACTCTGTTATTCTGAGGCCTGCATTAAAATGAGCAATATATCTCTTAAAAAAATGTTTTCTTTATATATGAGAATAATTAGAACATAGAGAGAAATAGAATGAATGACAGTTCGAACTCCTGATCACAGGAAAAGATTTATCATGGCTATCCAATAACTTTGCCTTGGCGGATGGATATTATATAATTACTCAAATACACTGTCTTTGTTCTGTCTCCTGAGGTTAACAGTCATAATAGTTAAATATTCACTGTTTGAAATATGGTAATATATATTGAGTTTTGAGTAGAATCTCAAAACTTCCTCTTTCTTATTCAGTAATAAAAATGGATGTTGTCCATTGTTCTAATAATTCTCTGCATATACTATATTTTCTGTACTCACTTGCCAACACGTTCAATTTTTTTCCACAGTTTCAAAATAGTGCTGATCCCAAGCTCAACCCATAATGCAATTCTTTGTTGATCTTCATTTATTATCAAACTAAAATATTTGTTCACAAGCTTACTTAAAACAATTTTATGCAATCCAGACGTAACCAAATTTGGGTTTTTTTAAACAACAAATGTTCTAGTTGATTTCAAATATCCGGGTCTGTATCAAGTACTTTCTTTTTTCTTCTAAACACCTTTGAACATTTGATGATATTTTAGACAAAATCTGCCACATTTTTTTCATTTGGGAGGTGTATGAAAATTATTCAAAAAAAAAATAAGGGTCTGGAAGCATTCTTACATTATCACAAAGCTGCAAATACTATTTGTTTTGTAAAAAAATGTGGCAAGCTTTGATCCTTAAAAGTATCATATATGCCTAAAAATGAAATCTAATTAGAAAAAAACACAATATATATATGATTTTTTTTAAAAAGGAAGCTAACATTAAATTTTGTGCACTTACATCTCCAAAATCAGATAATATTGTTATATTATGATTGCAAATTTCATTCAAATTCTGTTTAAAAGGAGAAATATATCCCATGATATTCACAGAAGAGAGACAACTGTTCAAAACTGTAAATTCTTCAAAACTGAGAATTTGGACATTCTTGGCTTACTTTTTTTTTTCTTCTGTTCAATTGTGTCCAATTCTTGGAGAGTTACTGCATAAATTCCTTGGCAAGGTTTTTCAGAAATGGTTTGCAATTACCTCCTTCCTAAGACTAAGAGAAAGTGACTAGCTGAAGTCACTCTGTTTGGCCTAAGCAGAGTAGAACTCAGTCTCCGGGTATCTAGCCTGATGCCTTAATCACTACCCTTGAAATCATAATCTCAGTTAGCATATGAACAACAGAAGATGCGATTGGCTAGGAGTAATTGAGGAAATGAAAGAACACTAATAACAATAGCAGTCACAACAATGATGTGGCATTGATAATGGCAACAATGATGCTAAACTTCAAATTCAAATTCAAATCTTTATTGTCAGTGCACAACATATGTACAATGAGATTGGTTGAGCTCCCTCAGTGCACACCCCCCGCAACACAATGCAACTCACAGTTAAGAGAGAAAATCCCTAACCCAATAATTCATATTAACAAAACACCCAGTCCTATTGCACCAGTGTGAACATGTTCAAAATAAAAAACTTGGGCTGTTGAGTGTGACAGTTCTGTTAAAATGATACCTTCAGACTTGAAAATGTTCACCTGCCTTCAGCACAACCCTAAGAAAGATGGATTCATTTTATTTACTGCCATGAATTAATGTTTATTGAGGCAAATGTGCCTGCGATTAGTTAGGCACAACAGCGTTAAGGAGGTGAAGAACAGGATCAATGGTCTGATATCTCTTCATTTTCTGCACCTGGCTGATTCAGCCTTTAATTTTGTTAGTGGAAGTTAGGGAAGCAAGCCTGATGGACAGAAAAGACAATCTCCCAAGCTATGTGCAAATATGTGTGGAGAGAGACAGAAAGGGAGAGAGAGGGATGATGGGGTGGGAGGAGGGGAGATTTACAGACACAGGCTGAGCACGACATGAAGAGAGTAATGAGGAATTTGATTTGCTTTCTCTTCTCTTACACTTTCAAGCTTAACCCTGTTACATTCCACAGTGACTTACTAGTTACAAAGAAGGCTCTCTGTTTAGAGACTGACAACTGAGTGCATTTACAATTAGCTGAATTGATTAACCTTTACAAATGCTGCTACCTTTAGATGCTTCCTCCCCTTACCAGCTCCAGTTGAACAATGTGTCTTATTGATAAAAAATGCCATCCCTTTATGACAGCTCTGATTTGCCAGGGACTTTGTCAGTTATACGACCTGTCTGGGTAAAGAAGGAACAGCCATCTCAAGTGTCTACTCCTCCTTCTTCCCCAGGCTCCACAATGGCTATGATTGGCATCACACAAATGGCTCCCCACATCTGCAGTGGAGGGGGGGGAATGTGTGACAAAAACAAGCACTGTAAGAAAAATCTGCTTTTCCATATGCTCATGCAAAACCTGGATCTGCATATCAGCCAAATGAGCGAGTGTATGCCTTCTGTGCCTGGGCTAAAGAAAAGAGATTGGCAGCTACATTTGGATAATTATCTATGAATATTATCTATAAGCATTATCCATTACTATTCTTTATGAATGTTCTCTCATCTTGCTTTCCCTAATGACAGCTGAATGCTCTTTTGCACCAACTGTGATGCTCAACACTATTAAATTATCCTGGGGTTGGAGTTGTTTTAGTTGTTCTTGCTCTCAGTATCTTCAAACGATCCCCCTGGTGACTGATGTCAGTCAACTAGCGCTGACGCTTAGAAATAATGTACATTATTGTCTGAGGGATGTCTTTTTAACCCCATGCTCTGCAAACTTTTTGAACATTGAGAATCCTATTTGCGTGGCTTTGAAGATGGCACTCTGCCTTCCTCCCCTTTCCTTTTTCAAAGGATGAATTTCTGTGATCAGAAAGGTTAATGGACTGACAGCAGAGGTGATCACAGTGCAAATTCATCAGTGTTCCCACCAGGATCTTTCACACTTTGTGTACCTGTTAAAACAGACTTATTCCCTTTGAAAGAACAGCACTGTCTCATTCCCTCCATCCCTCCCTCCTCCCACCGCTTCCCCCAGCAATTCATATAAAAGTTCTTCCCAGCCTTTGATCAGTTTTAGATCCTCCGGTATTACATGATTTGACTTTCTGGTCTTAGTTTGTGACTCAGCAGACGCTGATCTGAGGACACTACTTTCATTTTCTTTTCATTAATATTGGTGCTGTATTCACAGGTATCCTGAAACAGACATGAGATTTGATAGAATGGCTAAGGACAGGATGCCTGCCAGCAGATCTAAAACATGAAATATTCAGATTCTTTAGCTGCTGAGCACAGCTACCATTTTATTACCTGTCCACATATCTAACGACCATTTTAAAGCAAGAAAAAAAAAAGCATCATTTTTAAAAACTTCAATTGCGTGAGCAACAATTTTGAAAGAGAGGCTAGGAGGGTTTTCTATAATGTGCGGGTGGGAAAATTAACTCATATTTATATATCGGTATCTCTCTAAACTTAAAGCCATGATGTATTTAGAAGGACATATGAAAGCCATTCATTATTTTCTCCATTAAAAAAAGGACATGATACTGCTCTGGAGGAAAAAAAACAACAACCCTAGGAACAATAATGGCACTCTGCCATTTCTTTTCTGAGTAACTGGGGATTTACGCCCCCCCCCCCACTTTCCAAGTAAAATCAGGGGGCTGCTGTAGCAAAGACTGAAGCTTTCACAGCATGACAAACAAATTAGAAAACAGCAGATGCAGCACAAATTAAGATGTATTTAGCACAGCAGTCCATCAGATGTGTGAAAGTCTTTTGTATAGCAGCTTTGTGAGATTGATGCATTGCACCTTTGACAACTGATAATGAACCCTTCTAGCAATTAGAGGTGGAAATACAGAGGATTCAAAAATTGGTGTGATTCCCCATGGGGGGTATTTGCAAAGAAACCCTAGAAGATGTTAGTGTGAAAGTTCATTAAAAAAAAGAAGACATTTGATTATGCAAACATTCTAATGAAATGCTTCCCTTTCCCAAACGCTGATAACACTAACAGGTTGACCGACCCATTTGCCCTCTAACAATAAATCTCAAAGGAACCTATTATGACCAAATATCTCAAGACCATCCCAAGCCAGTTTGCAACCTGAAGCAAGACATTTTCTGATCTCCTTCCTTTCCATAAATATAAATACTAATTTTATCTTATTTTGTTTTCCTCTTTTCTCTGAGCTCTACTTCAAAACATGTCTTCTCTCTGCAATATTTATACTAAGCCCTAGATCTCCAACCTTAGTCTCTGAGAAGTCCATTGTACCTCACTACAGGTTCTTTTGCTAAGTGTTCCACCTTGTTAATCTTGTGTTTTTATGATTTTTTAACAAATGTTTTTAGAAAGCTAACATGCTGCAAAGGAAGGTCCATGTTGAACTATAGTCTGAATATTCAGTAATGTCTTTACTGAATACTGCTTACTGTGCCTCATTCAGATCCCAGATACAGTGTTAGAAAATAAAATAGTTGATGGATGCAGCCCATTACTTGCTTAGAAACAATGCAAAAATAAATTGAGGTAATAGACAGCCACTTCAGATGCTAAAGGAGATAGCAAGAGGGCAAACATACCTTTTATACTGATAAGTGTGCATTTTTCAATTGATGTAAAAACATTCACAGTGGTAGCCATTTTAGGATGATGCATAGAACATGCTGTCAAATTTATCAGGGGCATCTATTGGGAGGAAGGGGGAAAATAAGTCAGGGAGAAAAAAGTTCAAGATGGCAGCAGTGATTTTGTGATTGAAGTCCCACCCGTTTTTAACATGTGCTGCATTTATGGTGCATGTAAAAAGGTCCAGGGCTTCAGTCACACGGATCTGGCTGTATTCTTGACTGTTTACCCCTTTCTTGGGCAGACATTCCTGTTCAAAATATTTGAAGACTTTTAAGTCATGCATGTAGGTTTTTAAAATAATGCATTTGACATCTGCATTTAAAATTAATGTTCCCCTTCCTCTTTCCGTCCAAGGAAATAGGAATTTTAAAAAGTCAGACCGAAAGTCCTTGTACTTCCAAATCAGTTTTATATTAGGAAATAGTGAAGAGAAGAGATTTGTCTTGTGTGAAATGCTGGCCTTCCAGTCCTTCCTCTATTTACTGGGAGATGAATTCTTGGCATTTCCTAGGGCGAATACCTGCTGAGAATAGAATATTGTACTGTAGTGAGGTGATGCCTGTTACATATAGAATAATCATTTTAGTTTTTATAGTCTTTTGTCTGAGGATGTCAAACGCTTTACAAATTGAAGAAGCTGCACAGTTAATTTTTCCGTGATTTATGGGAAAGTGTGGTTATTAAAGTAGGGCCCCTCCCTCTCATTTGCCATAGCTGCTCTTTTTAAAAATTTATCTTCCGATCTTCACTCAACTTGTTAATTAGCTTAGAGACATTTTCAAAAGGAGTCTTTGGATGGGTCTTATAAGAATCCCTATGGCAATAACAATTTCAAAGCTGACTTCTAGATTATTAAAAAGCTAAGGCATCAATTATGTTGGATGCACATTACATAATTTTTTTATCTGATAATAATGACAATAATTTATAACTATTTTTGATAGAGATTTCTAGCATATGTCTGGTATTTTATTTGAAAGCAGGCTTCATAACTGAAGGTTATGAAGGAGAGGCTTTGGGGGGCAGAAACAGGCAGGAGGGAGGATGGCCAGCCCTCCTTCGTTTCACCTGGAAGAGCAGGGGATTTAATCATTCCCCTGCCCTTGGCAGGCGGGGGAGGAGAACTGCGCAGTAGGGGTCCAGTGGGGTGCGTGTGGCTCCTGGCTTTGCCGCTTTCTTCCTTTGGGAGGAAGCCCCAAACCAGCCTCGAACCCCTGCTGCACCCCCTCCCTCCCTCCCTCCCTTCCCTTCCCTTCCCTGCTATGCATCTTCCCGTCGAGCCCACAGAGAACATCTGTGTAGGGAAGACGGAGGGGGCCACCGAGTTTCTGCTGTGATGCGGAAAGCTGCGAAGGCCTGGCCTGAAGAGGTAAGGATGATGGCGGTGGATGCAGAAGAGGCCGGACCAGAGACAGAGATAAACAGAGAGAGAGGGAGAGAAGGACATAGAGAAATACAGAGAGACGGGGGAAGAGACACAGAGATACAGAGAGAGACGGTGGGAGAGAGAGAGAGAGACAGAGAGAGATACAAAGAGAAGGGAGGAGAGAGAGAGAGACAGAGAGAGATACAGAGAGAGGGGGGAGAGAGAGAGACATAGAGATACAGAGAGAGGGGGAGAGAGAGAGACATAGAGAGATACAGAAGGGGGGAGAGAGAGAGACAGAGAGAGATACAGGGGGGGGAGAGAGAGAGAGATAGAGAGATATGGACGGGGGAGAGAGAGAGACATAGAGAGATACAAAGAGAGAGGGGGAAACAGAGAGGGAGGATTTTGTGGTTCCCATTGTTTTTTAGCAACCGGTTCTCTGCCCTAATCACCAGCTAGGTAGGAGTGGCTTGGGGGTTGTCATGTGACTGATGAAAGTGAGTGACGTCGAGTTGGCCATGCCCACCAAATGTTCGTGGAGAGTTTGGAACTTCAGCCTCGCTCTCTTAGCCCAGCGGAAGCATCACACTGGGCCACAGTAACGCGTGGCCGGTACAGCTAGTAAATAATAAATACTATAATTTATTCTATTGTGTTATGAGTTGTCCAGAGTCATTTAGTGGGTCAGGTGATGCCTAAGTCAATTAAATTAAATTGGATTGGGCAATTTTTAAAAAATCATTTTTAATGAAGCTATCTTGATGGACTGGCTAGTACTAATCTTTATCAGAATTAATAGAATAATGTTGCATTATTTTACTACATAATTTTTTTTGCATATCTCATTTAAATTAGAAGTGAGCCAGGAAGCAACCAAAGAATTCCTCATAGTGATTTTACAGGACATTTCTTGAAAATTCTTATGCTTATTTTGCTTTCAACTTACAACTTTTGACCTTCATTTCTGATAGTGTTTAATACAGGATGTTATTAGCAGTGATCCCAGGATATGATTGTTATTACATTAGAACAGATTGCCAGGCAATGCTGTTGATTGCATTAATCAGGAATGAAAATGGTCAAAGCTGAACAAATGAATTGCTTTTTCTGCAGCTTGATAAAAAACAGGTGGGAAAAACCAACCGGCCCTTTTGTTTGTCAACTCTGATCTTCTCTCATACAATTGTATCTAATAATTGAACAATAAAATTTAGCCTCTGTTTGTGTCTGTGTGTGTTTAGTATGACCACATTTGAATCCAGACATACTATTTACTCTTCAGCTTATTCTTGATTTTTCAAAAACAATTCTTGTACTACTAAACAGTAGCTTAGTTACTTATCTATCAGCTTATATCTCCGTACATGAAAATGACATTTGAGGGCAGATCATGTCATTTCAGAAAAAGCAATATATTGTGACATTGGCTTGTACTCTTAACTATAAGAGTAGTTTGTTGGCTAATGCCTTCCTCTCGCTGCTTGTGGGACTTTATCATACTAACATGTTGGTATTGTAAAACAATAGTTTTTCTCAACTTTGGCAACTAAAAATGGTGGGTCTGGGAGTTGAAGCCTATACATCTTAAAGTTGCCAAGGTTAAGGAGTACTGAGATAAGAGAGCAAATGCAGAATTGCTGGCATCCCAGCAACTTGGAAGACAACGGAGATTTCACTTAATTGCAAAACCGGAAAACATGTCAACATTCTGGCAATGTATATTATTTTATTTTGGGGAAAAGGAAGATGTAGAGCAAGTCACTCAGTATGTAGCAACCAATTCTCCAATGTTTTCAAGAAAGGGCAAACACTGATTGACTCAGAGGGTCTCTACAAGTTCTGGATTCCCACTTGCATAAACACATCCATGTTTACAATATTATCAAATTATCTGAAAACACATAAAGCAGCTCATTTTAATTTGTTCATTTTAATTTGGATGTAGGTTTAGGAGGTTAAAGAGAAGAATTATTTGGAAGAATTTTGAGAGTGACAGTCCAGGTTCAAAGAGGCCATGATGACCTGGAATGTACTTTCTCATCCGGCATTAAGAAAAAAATATGCATGTTGCGTGCAATTGAATTAATTGTTCCTACAGCTTGTTTATTTCCTCCTCCTTTGTTGCATAAGATCCAGGACATTCTGTTCTCAGAAAGTTCAGGGATGAAGTTCATCAAAAGAAGGAGTTGTAGAGCCTTGGTTTTGTGTGAAAATTAATGCACAGAACCCATAGAAGTGAGGCCAGAAGCACAGTATTCATTTAGATATTGCTTATACCCTCCATTTTAGCAGTTTTAAATGTGTGATCTGAGGGAAGGTTGCAAAAATATGTAGATGATGAGCCACACAATGTTCATATGATATAGCTTCTCCCTCTTGTACCTCTCTATTAGATTTACCATCACAGCATTTCATTCCATCTTTATTTTGATATGCTGGGATTTTTCAGATTGACTGCAAATTATAGTCAATGAACAAAAACTTTCTTTTTAGGGGTGGGGACAGAAAGGGAGGAAGATCTTAACAACTGCCAAATAAATTATAGGACTTAAGATGACAGAGTGGTAGCCAGAAATCAAAACAATTCCAGTCTACTATCTGTTTAGCTAAAAGATTCTACAGAGGATAATTAAGGTTGTTTACTATGGCTAGAAAATATATCCAAGAATGAGAGAAAACACCAGGAATTATAAACAGTGTTCATGGTAGCATTATCACATTTAAGAGCCATATTGAAAAATGAAGATACAGTACTGAATAAATTTGTGATGCTGTTCTTTAGGACTTTCTGCAACCCCTTCCCCAGCATAGACTCCTTGGAGTTGGACTGACTTTAGTTGAGTATACTCTTAAAAAATGAAATTAACCCTGGATCTCCCTACACTGTACATTAAACAACTGTAAAGCCTATTGAGTTCCATTGATTCTTATAGCTAGTTTCTAAGTTCCACCCTGCAGGCTCTCAGATTAATACATTTTTCCATAAAGCACATACACCAGTGAGTTCATTCACTCTCTTTCTCTCTTATGCCTGCATAAATCCTGCCTGAAAATTATAACTCTTTATACTCATATGTTAAGAGTTGAAATCTTTTCCACATTTAGGAATAAATGTTCAAGATACATGATGTTAAAAAAGATTAATGATCAGGGAGGAGGGGTTGATGCCCTGAAGTGTATCCAAGGGACCATTCACCCCAGCTGCTTTTTAAACCCCAGGATATGCTCAATTTCAAGGACATTATTGCTATTATGAGACAGTCAACAAACATTTATAAGCATTTCCCTAGAGATCTCCCCTCCCCACTTCATTTCTTATGTCATGTTTGTTGTGTTGGTGTGTTAGTGATTTGCAATATGCCTGTTATATTACACATTTAAGTATCTTGTTCAGCTGGTATCCAACTCTATGAGTCATTTTAATTATTTTATGCTTCATACTTAGGACCATAATTTTTTTTCCATTGGTTTAATAGCCCAGTTGTGGACTTCAATGTGCCAGTAATAAATTGTAGACTTATTAGTGTGCCAGTAAATGTGATTCCTATAATAAACAAGGATGTGATTAAAGAATAAACAACAACTTTGCTGAAAAAGTTCTTGATCTGAATGATGAGGTTGTATACATCACAATTGCTTCAAAGTCTGAAAGCATCTAAAACAAATATCCAGAGATTTAATTGGTTTGATTTAGAGAAACTCCTTGCCATATGCTTCAAAACTCAAGTTAAATCAGCAGGTATGTATGAGCATAGTATGGAAAAGCAGGAGGAACTGTATTAAAAATTCAGAAAACAAAGGTTTTCCAGCCATATTAATTTGTCTCCTTGCCCCATTGCCTCATTCATATTTATCTTATGTATTTTTCAACAAATTAAGCGTAATGGATAGGGCAATACTATGTATAACCAAATATTTTTGTATATTCATATTCATAATGTAACTTCTGTTTCTAAGCATTTTTTTCTGTATTTTTCCTAGTACTTATCACTGCTAGTAAGCATCACAGAATTAAGCTTAGATATGCATGACACTGCTTTGATAAGAGATCCCCAAGCAGAATGTTCATTCTTGCTGTTGTTTAAAATCTGTTTCTGACATCTAAATTTAATGCAGAACTTGTTAAACAGACCTTCTATTAAGATCAATGGCCCTGTAAATGGACTACAGGCCTGAAGTATGACATTACTTTTGTCCTGGCCTAGGATAACATTTTGAATGATTCATTGTTATTGCCCTGGAAGGAAAAAAATCAGATATTTTTAAACATTGAAATACAATTCTGTTCATCAGTTCTTAGTGGCAATTGTCCTATGTTCTTTCAGTACATTCATACACAAAGAAAGAAAGAAAGAAACAAACAAACAAACAAACACATAACATACATACATTACAAAAATGGCATTAATTTTTCTTGGCCTCACTTAGCAAAGATCATCAAAGTCTTCCTATTTAAGATTTTATTTTTAAAGACAGAGAGGAAACAGAGTATTACAAGAGTTGTGGAATATGTGATATCAATGGCTTGAAACGAGATGTAAAATTGATGCATAAAGATGATATAGAAAGTACGTTAAATTGAAAATTATATATATTTATAAATATGATAAAACTTGTTAAAGGATAAAAGGAATATGTAAATACATATAGATATACTACATATATGAAGAATAGATTAAATCGATGTTAATGGAGAAATAAAATAGAATATAGTAAAAGATACTATATTATTTAAAGATGTACATAATGTATAAAATAATAGGCCATAGATTGGAATTATGAAATTTGAATTATTACCGATAGTTGAAAGCTGTAAAAATGGAAATGTGCTTTTAAAACTAAAAAAGTTTGAATAGAGACTATTTTTTTTAAAAAAAAAGTTTTAGCTGTTACCCAACACACATCTGTGCTCAGTTTTGATTTGATCTAAAATATCAAAACATGGTAAATAAATAAATAAATAAATAAATAAATAAATAAATAAATAAATAAGATTTAAAGTTTAAGCTTTATAGTATTAGACAAATACTCTGGTTTTCTCAAGGAGTTGACCAGATGCTGACAACCATTTTGTTAAATTGCCACATGAGGAAACAAAATGATCTTCACCATCTCTTATCCTAATTCTGATATCAAAGGTAAAGTAGCTCAATGGTTTAAATGAAACAATCCAATTTCAAAATATGCCTGCCTAGGCTGTATGCGACATTTTCTATAGAAAGATCATGAATAAAAGTTGGTCTGTATAGATTGGTTCCTATTTGGATTACACAATCATAGGCTTTCTCCACAGAAGGAAAAAAATGATAATGGGAACTGTACATTATTCATCATGTAGTTTGCCACTAATTTTTGCTTTATTTTTCTTCCATAATTTATTGCATAAAACTGATCTTCTTGCCCCCATTATCATTTCAGTTTAACATTGTGGTTAATGTTTAAAACAGAATCTGTCTGCTTAATCTAACTCTTTAGATGATGATTAATCTCTTTTAAAGCAGTAAGTCTATGGAAAGGTAAGCACACAGAATATTAAAGAAAAAAACGAAACAGATTTTAATATATTTAACAATTACATTTGAAGAACGTTATATGGATTCTCTATTTTTTTTTTAAATTTTTTTTAGTTTGCATGTTAAATTTACAAATTGGGCAGAAAGTGAAGAATGGAAGGAAATCAAGAGAGTAGCTTCACATACAAACAAACAGTTTCGGTATTCATCTTATCTCTTTTGATTTCTCCCTGGGAAATTTCTTGGTGGCCCTAAACCTCAAACATACAGGATGTAAGAAAAGCTCCCACTTTCAAACACAAAAAGCATATCTGTACTCAAAGACAAGGCAAAGAAACCAATTTGACCATAATAAAATATATACTAGTGAATATATTTTAATTCTTGAATTCTTCACTTCTGAATACTGAATTGGATTTTCTTTTTCATGAATTAGGAATATTTAAGGAATATTGTAAAGTGCCACAGGTTTTCTTTCTGTGTAAAAGGCTTTGCTGTCACAGAATATTTTCTTCTGTTCACATTATGCTTTATATTTTTCCCTACTTAATGGAAATCTTACTCATTATGTAGTTATGAACATATTACATAATACTGAATGAGAAGAACCAGAACTGAAAGTTCTTTTAGCTATGACTTTCAATGGATGAAATATGTCTAATTTCTATCTCAAACCTTTGTTGAGAGGTCAAAATAAGAAAATGTTAAAAAATTAAAGATAGTGAAAAATATAATGGTTTAAAATCTTTCTGAGAAAGTGATCCAGAATCTTTGAAAATATTTAGGAGTATCACTAGCATTTAAAGAATATATTTTACGTCAATATGGAAAGTATTTCTTGAACATTGGACGTTTAAAAATCACATATGATTATGCTGTTATTAATTCTGGTTCATAATTAATTTAATTTGGGATCTAAAACTAAAGTTAGAAACTAGAGGCATATTGTTAATGAAGGAGGGGAAGTTGATTTCAGAATATAGATTTCACCACTAGGATATATTTAAAGCACTCTGCTAGTCTAACATAAAAGTAATCTTTGCTTTTGGACCTATTTCACATATGAAGATTAATAATTTACATATGTTGCTATAGCAACTAGGTATCAAAGTACAATAAGTCTAGACAGTGCTGTTCCTGCCCTTTGAAGCCAAAATCAAATGTAAATATCAGGTTTTGAATCCTGCTGCCAGGAATAATTCCTAAAAATTAAAACAGTGAAAAAAAAAAAAAAAACCCTGACTGCTGAGCTTTTCCACCATTAAATTAAATCTTCAAAGCTAATAGAAAGCTTAAGTTTTTAATGGTATTTGTTATATTCACTCTTTAAGTAATTAAGACACAAAGGGGTTTTGAAATAATCCCATTGAATGCCACAGTACCTAAGAGGTTGACACTTAGAAATGTGAAGGTCATATCAATACACACATAAAATCAAAGGTTCATGAAACAGCAACACAGGCACACATTCCTCATTTTAGTTATGAAATAATGTGCTGCCAACATGCCCTTTGTGTGGTAAGGAATTCATGGCTATGACATGTACAGTACTACCCTCCTACTGAAGTGGCAAGTGGCAAGGCCATTTCATTTTAAAAGGTTTCTCTTGAGGTTCTTTTGCTAGTATTCTTTTCGGAGTGACATTGTTCACTATCTATATTTAAATAATTTATTTGCTTGTTTATTGTTTCCTCAGTTTGTATGACAACCTTCAAAGCCAAGTTTTCCTACAGCAGTATGATATGGGCATATAATGATAGTAAAAACAAACTAACCTCTTGATGATTTTCACAAGGGTTTTCATTGTCAATGATAATATCATTTGGTCAAAAATCATCAAGAGAAGGAACTATTATATATGCCACATTGACCTTCTGGAACATAAGCAGCATATAAAGTTAACTCTAATGAAATTAAAGGCATGAGTATTTCTATAAAAATGTATACTTTTCCCTTTAAAAAAGGGGAGTTGGCAAAGTTGTTTATAATATTCATCAATTCAAACAGTTGAGTTGAAACAACTGATCATTCAATCAATACAAAATAAAATAAGCAATAGAATAAACTGCAAGATAATAAGACAGAATCACAAAGAGATTTAAAATATAGCAACAGTATTAACACAATGAATACAAAATTATTCAGAAAAGGAAATGTTATTTTTCACTTGCAATTCCATCTATGCTTCATTAAGTGTCTAATTGCTCATTCCCATGAAATATTCCTGTCTCAGGGCCTCATGCTTTTAATTTCATTAGCGTTGTATATTGTATATCTATATGTATATATGTATATCTATATCTATATATGTATATTGAGGGGAGGCTTGGGGTAGCAGAAATGAAGTTATTGAGAGAATCCTTACAACTAGTCAACTTCACTATATTTATATTGATAAAAATGAATGCAAAGTATTATTTTGAGAATGCTTGAAGATTCTGAATATTTTAATTTGAAAAATGCTTAATTCTTTTAACAAAATCTCAGTTCTAAACAGAGCCTTGTCTGCTGTAGTGTAGTGGTTAAGGCACCAGGCTAGAAACTGGGAAACTGAGTTTCAGCCTTAGGCATGAAGCCAGTTCAGTGACTTTGGGCCGATCTCTTTTCCTCAGCCCTAGAAGGCAGGCAATGGCAAACCACTTCTGAAATCTTGTCATAAAAACTGCAGGGCTGGTTCAGGCAGTCATCAGAAGGCGTGTATGTATGCAGAGATATATGTACACACAAACACACACAAGCACATGCACATACTTCAAAAATTTGTGCTGTTTGCAGAGTTTAAATAGAATTTCCTCTGTTTTATATTGCACCCTTTGTTTATATTTCTTTTTATTTAGTACAATGTGCAGCACAGACTCTAGAGAAAAAATGAAAGTTTTTAGGTTAACAACAATAAAACAATATAA
Organism: Pituophis catenifer annectens; assembly: GCF_029215685.1. Lineage (NCBI taxonomy): Eukaryota > Metazoa > Chordata > Lepidosauria > Squamata > Colubridae > Pituophis > Pituophis catenifer. The sequence goes on from NW_027256882.1 coordinate 240,599,114, forward strand.
ACATCAAGGAAATTTCTGTAAAGAAAATTCTGCAGCTTTATTTATCCAGCAGAAACCTAGAAAGAAATTATTGTTCCTGTTGCTTGAGTGTTCTTCTTTCAAAAAATATCTTTTTTGGATAGCAGACTATCTGAATATTTTTAAGGCCTATTTTGAAATAAACACATGAATTTCTTTTTCCCCTTTTTTTAAAGTAGTAATCATGCTAAATTTTTCATAGTTACAATAAATATCCAGTATCTGACATTGTGATATTTTAGGAAAAGATTAAGCTTTTGTCAAGATGATAGCTTTGTGACACCACATAAGAAATTCTGACAGATGTACTGGAACTTCAATAAAAGAAGTCAAATTTGTGAAAGAGATTACCATGGGATTACTACTTAGTTCTGAGACATATGAACTGCAGCTTAACTTGTTTCCATTTCTTAAAAATGGTGTATTGGATAATATGCTAAAACATGCCAAATAACACATGTGAAAACTGTTTAATAGAATTAAGAATCTCTAAGAGTAGGAACAACTTGACTACATGTCCAAAATATTTTAAAAGAACAAATGGAACAAATTATTAGAATGCATTAGAAATCTGGCCTTTCCAATAATAGAAAAATTAACAATTGTCTAATTTAATCATCATGTTTTTAATAATTTATATTTATTTTTAATTAATAACAGAAAAAGAAATACATACATTTTCAAAAGTAATAAATGCTTCAACAATCAGTGAAAAACATACAAGAGATTTTTAAAAAACAAAAAATATTAGGTTACAGTACAGTTAGAATTCTGTACATAATTATATAATGTGAATATTATCTGTGTCTATGTATCTATGTCCATATCTTCTAAATCTTTACACATATGCTTTTTAACCTACTATGTTTTATATAAATGAATCCCATATTTCATTATTTTATCCATATAAAGTTGACATCTAAAGGCAATCCACTCATAAATAGCAAATAATCCACTGACTACATGGGGCCATATATTCACCTTTCCAGTGTTGTAATATCAGTCTTTTAACTATTGTAAGGGCACAAATAATCTATTTACATTGTCCAATTGTCAAATTCCATGTATTAGATATGTAATTTAAAAGAATATTACCTCTGAAAATTTTGTTGCAGTCACATTTACTACTTTCTCCCAAAACTTAGAAAGTAAAGAACATTATTAAAACATGTGTTTTAAAGAAATGCTGTCTAGACAACACTTTTCTATTCAGGTGTAATATACTCCAATAAATTTTAAATATCGTAAATATCATCAATTGACATTGTTGCTTTAGAATTAAGACACTTTCCCATTGTCTAGGTAATAAGAAACTTCTATTTTTTCCCCAATCATTTCTTAATTTATGAATCTCAAATTGATTTATTGATAATAACAATCTATAAAAACCAACAGGGTATTTTTTAGTTTTAAAAATTTTAACCAGTTGTTCTAGTATCTCAGGTATTAAATACTAGAAGTCTCAGAAGCTGAAAATGTTAACATCTGTTATAGCTGTAAATATTGCTGCTGAGTTACGTCTGATGGATGATATTTATCTCTCAGCACAGCATATGTTAAAAATTTATCCTCATCGTCTATCAATTGGTCCAAAGTCAACATCCCCGCTTTCATCAATGTTTCCATATTACCATCTTTTCCCCATTTTTTCATGTTGGATTTCCTCATAAAATCAATTGAGCATGGGAAAAAGGATCAAATCTGTTTTTATGAGACATTCCATTCCATAGATTTCTAACTGATATAATTGTTTCCAGAGAGTTTTATTGTATTTAGGCACTAATACTGTCTATCTGACCAAAGTTGCTATAATTGCATATTGCAAAACAACCCAAATTGGAAAATTAACACCAATTGTTGGCTTTCAGTATTTAATACTTGATAATAAGTAATCTTGAAGATATAGCTCCATATTTGGAAAACCAAATCTTCCCTCCTTAATTGGTAATTGCATTTTCTGTAAAGATATTGAAGAAACCAATAAAATTTCTATAAACAATGAATTTAGTTCCTGAAAATATTTTCAAGATACTTCAAGATGAATTCTTCTCAGATAATTTAGTGATCATGTTAAGTCAGTTCTTTCTTCTCACATTTGATTTTTCTGGGAGATTTCCTTTTTCATTCAAAATGGATATATGTACCACTTATGTCAGACTACAACATATATTGATAGACAGACAGCTTGGTGCTGCATTCATGCACAGCCATAATTTCTTATCCAGTTAATTACAGCTGGTTTCTTTTGAAAATATTTTCTTGTATGTGATCTGCAATGCTTATGATGACTTATTTACGCATGCAAGCTGCCTCTTTATGCTTTCATCAAATGGTGAGCATCGGTGTATAAATAAACTTTGGAAAAATGTTTCCCAACCTGGGTACCCTTCTCTTTTTGATAATTTCCCAGACAGCTTGGCCATTCTGGTGCTATTTCTTGGAATTGAAATCTACAAATCTAGAAGAAAGTGTAACCTCCATAGATTCTTGTTGAGTTGATAATACTAAATGCATCATTACACAAAGGGAAGCTGACTTAAATTGAACCATATCAGAATAAGTAGAGGTTTATTTATTTATTTCATACAACATAACGGAATACAACATATTGTACTATGTTATGTCATAACAGTATTCATGCTGCTTCTTCTTGCTGGGAAATCCTTGTGAGGTCCACCAGACAGAATACATAGACTATTTAGCTGTGGAACAAAGTCATGTTGGCCAGGGTGCACCATGAGGAAACTACTCTACATTGCACCCCATAAGTAGAGATGAGTTCTGGTCACACTCATGATACTGACTCTCCCTGTTTTGTAGCAAAATTTTTCAACCTAACTTTGAAAATGCTGGTGGTCCAACTTTACAAAACATATGCCTAATGCTAAATGGCAGCACTTTAACAAAATCTCAGAAGTATTTGTTCTTGATTTTATACAGTGGTTCCTGTTACTTAGGTGGATCTACATGATGTGAAATTGTTGTAATCATCATATAGGTTAAGTGAATTATACCAGTTCAGAGCAGTGATCATAACAAACCTAGATCATTACAAAAGTTGATCTTTGAAAGCAGCCTGAGAAAACCCCTGGAATTATGCTGAATTTTCATATCATTATTGTGTTTTTAATGTCCTGTGTTCTCACAACTTGTGCAGCATTATCTTTCGAAAAAATATTTTGTTGTTTCGTTGTTAGCTGTTTCTGCTAACTATTTTGTTTTGGGTTTTTTGCTTTTCAGTATATCTGGTTTCCGGCATGCTTCAACATCATCAAAGACATTTCATTATCCCAGTGCAACATAGGAGGTTATATTGTAAAACATCAGATCGAGGAATCCTGTATTACTACTTCACAGATGTTCTGACCATACATAGATCAGAAACTGTTGTGAGACATTTTGTGTTATACTGATGGTAGTAAATGATTTTTACTACTTTTATGTCTTCCCAGTAGTATCCATTTAACAGCTTAACAGTTTCCCTGTTATCAGTTGAAGTGAATGTGGAAGAACACTTTGGCTGGTTCAAATCAAATATGGAGTAAGAGCCTTCTGATGGTTCATTAGAATTAGCCCTAGAGAAACTAGTAAATAATGCTTTTTCCCTGCATTCTGTCTGTACAGAATAGACTGGCATTACTTTTCTGAACTGAATGGCATCTCTCCTACCAAATTGTTGGCAGGAAAGAGCTAGGAGAATTGGTAGCTCACTGTGAACAGTTTACATCAATCTTTGTAATTGGATACATCTTGGACACCAGTATTGAGATGTGCAATTCCTTTTTCTGCTATTTTATAGATCTTGAGGATGTTGACAGGTTATGTGGAGAGATGAGGACTTACTTGATTTTTGCCCATTCTGGCAACTTAAATCAGCTAGGATGGACTGGTCCTATGGAAAAGATGGTGATTAATGACTCCTTGTGGGAAAGATATATTTTCTCTGCCCAAAAAAAGCACTGCAAATTTTTTTCCCTTGACTCAGGAGAGCTGCATAATAATAGGCATTTCTCAAGAATGTAATTTATAGACAATGATCAAGGTTGGATGCATCTGGATTATCGTGAGTTTCTGGACCCATTTCAGTTGGGCTTTTGGTTGAAGTATAACACTGACATTATTTTAGTTGCCTCAGTGGATTAACCTATATTTAAAATGAAATGACTAAATTTAATTATGGAAAACAAGCTGAAATTAAAATAATGGTATGTTGGTAAATGATTGGACTCAGGGACAGAGCTTAGTCTATTTTGGAGAGGGCTACACTTGGAAGACCAGATGCTTAGTTTAGGGATGCTGAGCTGCCTTCCAAGCATCGTTTTTACACACATAGGCTTCACATTCCAGATCCCTGAATATTAGAATAAAATACTGGAGTACAATAAAACCAAAGTAGTTATATTTTCTAAGTGTCCTGTTACTCATTGACTTACCCAGATAATTAATGTTGTTGGAACCAAGCAGATTTAAATTCCTGGGCATACAGCAAAGGAAGATCACAGCTAAATCCCTAAACTTTCAAGCATAATTTACCATTTTGACAATCCTAATGGAAATAATCATCTCTTGCTGCCATTAACTTTTTCTGATGCCATAGACTGCAGCTCTGCAGCTAAAAAGAATTAACTAAGAAGTACAATTTACATTTTTGAGAGCTCTGCTGTAAGTGCTCCACTGTGTAGTGAATGTCTCTCAGAAGGTAAAATCTGGACTAATCTTTGTAGTGATAAATGTTGCTTTGTATCATAGGTTCTTTTAACTACATCCAATTTGGTGGACTTAAGTCACAAAGAGTCTTAAAAGAGTCAACAATACAGTTCCCTAGACAACACACAAGCATTCATGCTCTATTACTCACTATTTACCACTACTCATAACATAATGTATGCATGTATTGTATGTATTGCACACACACACAGTTATACATTTATAACATGCTTTGTTGGGTATTTTTGATATGTTCTTTTGGCCTGTACCATCAATGAAAATGCCTAAACATAGAAATAAATAAAAGATGGGTGCTGTAGTGAGAAATGCTTTTGTAATCGATGATTGTTGTTCCCACTTTGGTGATATCTTGATTCCGGGAAATTATAAAATTATAAAAAAGTTGTAATATATGCAAAATCTGTGGCAAAACTTCCAAAAAGATTGATAGAAGAATAGAGGGGGAATGTGATATACTGAGAAATCTACATCAGTTGTCAGTTGTTTACTGATTACAGTAAAGCTATCAGTATTGACCTTTAAATTTTCAGATAGTTGTAGGTTGGACTTTCCAAGGAATTTCTTCCTTCATAACAAATTAAAGTTGAAACTCTTCTAAAGATGCTACTATAGTCTGCTTTTCTACTATAAGGAAAGGGCTTTACCCTGCCTTGTTCCAAAGCTATGAAACACACTCCTTTCTGAGTTGCACTTGGCCCAGCATTCCGAAATTCTGTAAAGATGCATTTCTTTGCCCAGGTCTTTGTTAGTTTATAGTCCCTATTTTATAGGGACCTATAGGGACCTATTTTATAGTCCCTATTAAAATAGTCCCTATTTTAAATTGTAAACCATGTGTTTAATATCCTATGTTTATTTACATTTATTTTTTAAATTTGTCTTAGCCACTCACTAAATTAGAAAGTTACAGTATAAATGAATTGACTAAGTATTATCTATCTAAAACATTTATGACCCATTCTTTTCATATCCAGGGTCTCAAAAATGCTACATAATACCTACTGAGAGCTATTAAACAATGAGATGGTGTGCCTCTTGAAGTCATGAGTGCTCCAGGGCTAGATGTTTTCAAGAAAACACTGGCAAGCCACTTGTCCAGAAGGGTATGAGAATTCCTGCACTGAGAAAGAGGTTGGACGCTCAAGTTCTTTTCCAACCCTATGATTCTGTGAATCTATTGGTAGATAATTATATAGTTATTGAGACAATAACTATTGGAATTAATAAAACTTGTGTCTGATTTATCATGGTTCTTGTGTTCTTCTACAAGCAAAAAATAAAGAAATTAAGTGTACTTATGGATACAGGGATGTGGTGGCTCAGTGGCTAAGTGCTGAGCTTGTCGATCAAAAGGTCGGCCGTTCAGCATTTCGAATCCCTAGTGCCGCATAATGGGATGACCTCCCTTTAGTTGTCCCAGTTTCTGCCAACCTAGCAGTTCAAAACATAAAAAATGCAAGTAGAAAAATAGGGACCACCTTTGGTGGGAAGGTAACAGTGTTCCATGCGCCTTTGGCATTTAGTCATGCTGGCCACATGACCACAAAGACGTCTTCGGACAACGCTGGTTCTTTGGCTTTGAAACGGAGATCAGCACTGCCCCCTAGAATCAGGAACAAATAGCACATATGTGCGAGGGGAACCTTTACCTTTACCTTTATGGATACAGACACTTTCTACAAATCATGATGATGACAAAATGATAAGAGCCCCACTTTTTTGTACTTGTATCCTGACATCATATGCAAAAATGTAAACCACGGGTTTCATATCGTGACTTCATGCTGTGTAGTTTTTCCTCTAGTTACCTCTTGCCCTCCCTAGAGATGCCCATGCTTATGGAAATAGTTATCCTTGAGTTGAAAGATCAATTTATTCCTTACGCAGACATAAATGAAGTCTGTCAATTTCCCCATTTCAAAGAGTTTCAATAAGAATGAAATGTAAGTGGAACCAAGGTAACAAATTAGAAATCAAACTTGAATTATTACAATGAAAGAAATGAGGATCAAGTAATAAAATGACACCGCCCCCCTTTTTATTTTTTGCTTTCTGCAGGCTAGTAAGTGATAAGTGAGGTTAAAGAAAGGAGCAGTTCCTAAAATATATATTTTGGCCTTGTTTGATTTTCTCATTGTGGTGGTATTATGTTAGAAATTATTTTCTTTAGCAGCCTTCAGGGAAGTTTTCTTTGTTTTAAGTCTTTTATATCATTCTGCAAAAGAAATGAAGCAATTTGATATGATCCTTTTATCCTGAAGAAAGGACATAGCTTCTTTTTTTTTCAAGGTAGAACATACTTTCATAGTGAAACCATAATTATATGCACTTGTCAATCATTCTTAACCTACTGTGGTATGGCTGTGGCATTTTATCTAAAAAAGAGGAGGATTAAAGGCTTGGACTGAAATGAAAGGTACATATAGGAAAGAAAGTATAATGCATGTTATTAGAATTGTGGAGAGGGAGAAAGAAACAAGGGAAAGATGGTGATTACCAATCTCTGATTATTTACAGGCTTAAGGAATTATGGATAGATGGATATCTTCAGGAAAGGTAGTAATTTTCCATTTTCCATTGTTTTTCCTTCACATATTGCTGTCTGTGACTTTATGCAATAATCTGTGTGTTCAAAGATCAGTCATTTTCTTTTCCAAGATTCAAATATGTTTCTAAAAGTTTAAGTTAATATTATTTTATAGGAACCTAGGAAATCAACAGTCATAGTTTTTATTATAAACTTTTAAATTGAAAGCTACATATTTAAAATCCAGTTCAGGGATTCTGTTCTAACAAAATATGCAAATACAAAAAGAACTCAATTTGATTCAGTGTATGGAGAACTCCTTTAAGACATAAATTGTGGGTATGAATGGGGGAAAATATGTATTTATGTATGTATGTATGTATGTATGTATTTATTAAATTGATATGCCGCATGTCTCAACCATCTGAGTGATTCTGGTAGTACTCTGAAAGCATAAATATAAAAATATTAAAAACATTAAAATTAACCATTAAATAAAAGGTTAAGATCAAAAGAATTATCAAAGACAATCTGAGTTTACTAGCTTTCAGATAAAAGAGAAATATAATACAGGTAGACCTCACTTAACAATTGCCCTTTTTGTGACCATTTAAAATTATGATGGTACTGAAAATGTAACTTTATGACTCACACTTATGACTAATAAAGAGTCCCACTATCAGTCTCACTATGACTGATCACTTCACAGCTGTCTTGTCAAAGAGTCAGTGACAGCTGACAGTAAAATGTCATAAGATGTCTTATTTAATAACCACTGGTGATTCTCTTAATGACCATGGCAGAAGTGAGATCATAAGTCACATCAAATGATGTTTTGTTTAACAACTGTATTGCTTAGTGACTGAATTGCTGGTTATAGTTGTGATTGTGAATTGTGGACTAGACTTCAGGCCCATACTAATAATAATTTAAAACTAGTTTTTGCAGTCCATACTATCAGCTTCATGAAAGTGAGGTTTTCCTTGGTTAAATGAAGTCTGAAAGTCAACGTTGAGAAAGAAATATTTGTTGGCACACCTTGTTCACAAAAGGAAAAAAAAATTAAGGAATTTTTTTAAAAGAAGGGCATAGCTGACATCTCTGTTTTAAAGACAATGCTTTTGAGACATGAGACATACACTACTGAGAATTTGAGTAGAAAGCAGATTTCTTTGGTGCCAAGAACTAACCATCTCAGTTTTTCTTTTTTCTTTTATCAAGTTCCTTGTTACAAAAGCATTTTTTAAAATCAAGAGGATCGTACAAGTTTATCTTTTATTGCTTCCTCTACACATCTATACTGAAGAGAGGACTGAAATATAAATGCATTCGACGAAAGGATTTTTCTGTTTCTTTTTCTGTTTCTTTTAAGTGAAAGATTTGCCCTTCAAACCCTAGCTTAAATATGCTTATAATAAATAGCAGGCTGCCTTCTTTGGCATACATTGAATACATCGAACCCGCTTTCACTCCCCCTGTTTGTGTTCCAGGGGACTTAGATGGACATGCAGCCAACACTATTGTTTTTCAATCCCTGCTGTATTATAGAAAGCTTTTGTTGATCCTTGCAGTGCAGTGCAGTTTGTCGTTTTTTGAGCTCTCCAGCAACAATAGCCTCTCATCATGATTACAGAGCCTCCTGCTGAAAGATGGCCTAATCCCAATGCTCCATCAATTCAGTAATCTGTTCCAATCAGGACTTGATAGATTTGACAGGCCATCTGTAGCCAAGTGAGGCAGACTCGTGACCAGTCAATAAACTGAACGGCTTGGCTTTTCCAGTTATGCTGGCTTTAATACAGATCTCAGCATCCAAGATGCCAACTGGTAGAATAAAATCTGCAGAAAATTCTACTGAATGAATAAATACACACACATACAGTACAGAGGGGGGAAAATGCATCCTGCTCAAAATTCAAATTCCTGGTACAAAGCTTCTACTGTATTTTGAAAAGAAAATGATAGTGTAATTGTACTGAATGTGGGGGGAGGAGATGAAAATGCTATTTTTCAATAGTTTGTATTTTAATGGAATCAAGATAAATTAAAAAAATCCCTTTTGAAATGATCTGGCTCTTATCATTCTTGCACTTATTGCCAAATTGTCCGCTATTCCTCTATTTCTGTTTCACACCAAAGCAGATCAGAAGAATATACTGAAACAGAGATATCTGGTTTTGTAAAATCTATGTTGACTGAAAACATAGATTTTTCCATTCCTATCTGGATACCCATTATTAATTCAAAACCTTCTGCATGTTGGGCATATACTCAGTTAATGAGGTTCAGGTCTTTCTTTGCTCCATAGCCCTGACCCTTTACCTCATAATATGCCCTGCTGCTTCTCTGCAGTCCTCTGTCTTCTTCACAATTGATTCTACTCCTTAGCTTTGCATCTTCAACTCTTTTACAAATAGTGAGATGCAGAAAAATTGTCATCTCTCTCTCCCTCCCTCTCTCCCACCCTCCCTCTCTCTTTCTTTCTCTCTTTTACGGTTTTCATTCAGTCTGAGGAATAAGAATTTGCTTTTCAAATTTATTTCAAAGAAGGAAAATACAATGCATTATTGTTCCTAGGGCATGATATTGTTTCACTGATTTAATTGTAAGGAAGCACTGGCAAAAGGTATATGTGAACATTTTATTTTTCACCGAACTCTGAAATCTGCAGCCTCTCAGGTATCTCATACATAAGTTGAATCCAAAGGGGAGGTATTATAAAGGATTTCTCTGTGAGGCATTTTCAGACTGGGAAATGTGGGCAGGCAAGGAAACTTTATGGTAAGGGAAAGATGTGTAAAAGCAAGCAGTGGTGGGATTCAGCCAGTTCAGGCCAGTTTGGGCAAACTGGTAGTTAAATTGCTGGCTGGCCTCACCCCTTCCTGCCCCACCCCTTCCAGGAGTCCCCATGCGTCCCATTTTGGCTCCCAGGTAAGTGCAGGGAGGCCTCCTAGGCCCAAAACGGGGCACGGGGGCAGCGCTCCCCCACGGCCCATTTTCACTTCCAGGAGGCTTCAGGGAGGTCTTCTAGGCCCAAAATGGGGTGCAGAGGGGATGTCCCCCCCGTGGCCTGTTTTTGCTCCCGGGGAGATGCAGAAGGCCGAGTGCTGCCTGTCACACCCCCTGGCCATGCCCACCAAGCCACACCCACAGAACCGGTAGTAAAAAAATTTGAATCCCACCACTGAGAGCAAGTCACTTCAACACTACCGGTAGTCCAGCAATAAAATAAACTCAAAAAATCCAGCAAGAGAAAGTCAGATGAAATTCTCAGCAGAATCTCTTTTGCAAGAAAAAACTACGGGATAAGCAGGTTTCAAGGTAACATTCAAATGTCTAACACAATGAAGTTGTATTTTTGGCTAGAAGAATCACAACTTCTAAGTCATGGGTACTACCTTGACTGTAATACATGACTGACAAACATAAATCCTTTGCCCACAATGATTTAATGCAGTATTGAAACTCATCAGACAGATCTATACTTTTCAATCAAGACAATGAAATTACTTAGTTAAACTACAGACTCTTATTTAATGGCCATCGAATTGAATGAATTAATGGGAAAAGGATTGCAATGAATTGGGATAAAGTCAGATAAAGAAAGAACGAGTGGACTAAAAAAAATATGCCTGGACTAATATTAATAGATCGGGGTGAGACAGGATGGAATGAGGCAGGGCAGAAGGGGAGAATAGAGGATTCCAATTAATATGGTATATTCACTCTTTTAAAAAATCCTTCAAAAGTAATACTGTACATTGTGAAAGCCTGGCTACTTTCAAATTTCTACCATATGTTTATGTAGGAAAATAGAAAAATTAATTCCTGTCACTCATACAATGGAGTACACATTTGTATCTTGGCAACCAATTTAGATCCAGTGGTCAGAACACTTAAGCTACAAAAGGATTCCTGTTCTTTCACAGGTAAGAGCATGGTTTTCATTTTTTGTTTTTAGAGGCAATCATAGGAGAAAGTATTAGCTACTTCTCAGTGGGTTTGATAGTCACAGACTTCCTTGAACTAGATTACCAAAGTCTCTCTAATACCTCTGGAAAACAGTTTTAATATAAATCATTCCACTTCATGCTTTCTGATCACTTTTCCATTCAAATCATGTGCAATCATTTGTTTAACTTAGCTGACTATCGTAATATAGCCAGCTAAGATACATTTTGCCTTAGAGGTAAAATATACACAATGATAATCAACCTAAATATATGGCTAACATTCCAAGAAAAGAGTCACAATAACAGTGAAATAATACTGAAACTGCTAAAAAAAGAACTAAAATGTTTTCACTGGATGCTGTAATGAGAGAGCCCATGTTTTGTTGTTTAGTGGTGACATTGCTTTGTTTCGGAAGGAAACTTTAAATGTGATCAGAACAGCTTTTAGCAAACAAGCGTTTAAGATAAAGAACAGTAGCATTCTTGAAGTACATTCCCCCTCCCCTTAGTTCTTTACTTCTAAGCTTTTCCTTTCAAATCCCTTGTAACATAAACACATCAAACCATAACCCCATGTCTTTCTTGGGTCACTTCTTAGCTGGCAGCTGTTTTGAGTATGTTCTTTGGCTGAGTTCAGCTTTTGCAATCTAATCACATCTGAGTACCACTGAATTCCCTATTGAGCGCTAATAGTATGTTAGAATGGAATGTGAAAAAGAGTCAAAGGGTTGACTGTCTTTAATAAGCATAAAAGACATCATCCCCTTCTCTAATTTAAAATTCAAGAATGCCATCACATGAATAGATACAGAGACAGGCAAACTACAGCAGGTCTAGCTTGTTAAATATAAAGAGGACTCTAAAACAGGGCTTCTGGATCTGTCATATATCTGTAATAACATATTTGGAGAGAAGACATTTTAATGAAGGGGCATCTTCTTGTTACCAGGAAACAGCAAGAAGAAGGGGAGGGAGAGCCTTTCTCTCTCTTTCTGGCAGTGTAAGCTCCACAAATACATTCTACAGCTCGACTTCACAAGCATTCTAAGTAGAGGGCGGGATGAAAATAGTTATCGTCTAATTAATTTTGCAAGACTGTTGCAATAACTCAACTCTGGATTGCTGACACTGTTCAGCTATTCCTTGCTTTTCTTGAGAGATCTTTATCAATTATAGAGTTGTTTCAAACTGAATGTCAAGGATTCACTTTCTTTCTTTTCTCACATTTGTTTACTGATGGTTGCATACCTAAACATTATCCTTTGAAAAAGCCTCTGAATTGTCAGTTCTGAAAATAAAGGAAACTATATCAAGGTTGGCAACCTTCATTAACGTCGTCTTGTGTAATTGTTCAGCTATGTCAGCTTATCATAGTCCAGTATGATAACTTAAGCCTACCAAAGGCACATTTTTTCTGCTTTCTTTGAAATTTATTTGTTAGATTTATATGTCACTTTTCTTCCACAGGCTCAAGATAGCATCCATAGCACCACTTCTCTAATTTTCTCCACAAAAACAATCCACTGTATGAGTTGAGCTTAGAAAATTCAAGTCAATAGTGACTTTCCATGGCTGAGGACATATTTGAAGCAGGTTCTCCTTAGCTATACTTCTTCTTCTTCTTGTGCCATATCCATCATTGGACATTGGTGATCATGTTGGCAATCCTATTTTTGTCAACAGCGTATGAAAAACTGCTGCATAGTTTTGACCAAACCAGTCCCTTACATTTTGAAGCCATGATGTTCTTCTTCTGCCTGGACCTCGTTTGCCTTCAATCTTTCCCTGGAGGATTAAGTGAAATATGCCATATTTTTCTGGGTGTCACATCACATGTCCAAAATATTCTAACTTTCACTTTTTAATGGCTTCTTAGCTATAGTCCAACAAAAAGCTTCCTCACATGTAAGTCTGCATTATACAGCTGTTCCCTTTGTTTCTTGACTGGCATAAGGATTATTAAATTTATATGTCTGGGCTCCGAAGATGATGATCAAAACCAAATTCCTTTCTATTTTCATAGAGATGGACAGAAGGGGAAAGTCTTAGAAGAATGGATATGAATTTTGCAACTCGGGATTTTCAGGCCTAGCACCAGCCTTTCATAAGTATCTTTTTTTACTGGGAATCCTTGGAAGAAGAGAACTGCCTGTGATGTTTTAAATTATGCCTTTTCGCAGTTTAAGAGCCATTTTGATCCCAAACAGATGGTCAGTTTAATGCCTTACAAAATTTGCCTTACACTGTCTTGAAAGAGGCTTTTCCCTTATTACTGAAAGCTTCCTGACTACTTCCATTTATCAGTCTGAAAGAGCCCTCATGAGGAATCTCTCTGGAGATTTGACCAGAGAATGGAAAAGAGGAAAGCTGCAGATCTCTGGAAATAAACCGTTAAAACAAAATATACAATCAAGACCTCCACACACTCTTCTATGGTCTCTGTGGAACTTAGGAAGTACAAGAAAAAAATCCTCTTACTCCACTCAGGTAAACCTGAAGGGAAATTTCAACATAAAATTCAATTTCAGCAAATGGAATTAGAACTGGTGGACAAAGAGGCAGAAGAACTTTTAAGCACAAACTACATGATAAATATTTTGGTTAGAAAAATAATCATAAATTGACTGAAGAAGATGAGAGTGGGTATAGAAGAGGAGAGAGACAGAAATTAAATTCAAATAATTCCCTGGATGGAGGATATTATTCCAGTATAAGGAATCAATATACTGAACAAGCAAATGAAGAGTTTGTATCAAGATAGTGAAAGGAAAAATTATTTCCCACTACTTAGCTAGTAAAATGAATGAATCAGTTAATTTTGTCTTTATTGTGTTTGCTATTTTTCCTATCCTCATTCCATTTTATTTCCAGAGCAATCGGTATATAAACATCTTGCACATTTTCAACCTATTCCTATTAATGTGTACATTTTATATATTTTGTATTACAGTTAGTGAAGTTTCTCCTAGTTGTGTGTGTGTGTTTAACCATAATAGATGCATTTTTGTGTGGAGAAAGAGCATATTCATCTTTGTATATTTTCTTTGACTTCTTTTAATTAAAAAAATTGTATTAAAGTTTAGAAATACAAAGATAAAAAACTAATAAAAATGAAGAATATCAAAAATTTTTAAAAATTGCGAAGGAAAAGAAAAATATAGCCCTCGACTGGGTCATAAATAGCTTTGGGGGGCCAGTCTGTCATAACGTTGAATGGTTGCCTAACATTCAAAGTTGCTAAGCAACCATTCAAAGTTATGACAGACTGTCCCCCCCCCAAAGCTATTTATGAACCGGTTTCAAGTTGTTGACTCTTACAATTGACTGCAGAGATGCTGCAATGCCCACCCCATCTATTTTCCTCACCCATCCTATTGGGGCCCCGCAGGCCTTGGCCTGCTTTCAACCTGGCCATTCAGCCCTTCAAGGAAGCCTAAAGCCAAGCAGCAGATGCTACAGGCACATGGGGGGCTGTTATAGTTTGTAGGTTGAGACCTACTTCCCACTTAGCCACCCAGAGACTTGAAGCACTTGTCCTGCTCCTTACCCATCTCTAGGGCTCAGTAGCACTCAACTTACCTTTCTGGTTTTGGTAGATAGCATCTAGTCAACGCCATGTGGAGTTCAGCTTTCCTACAGAGGCTGCCTTATGTACTATTGTGCAAACAGGTACTATTGTTGTGCACCTGTAGGGAGCTCCATTTTTATGGGGGCCCCATGAACTATCTCAATTATTAGTTTTTGTTGCTTTTTATCTCTTTTTTATCAAAAAAAAATGAAATTATTTTTTCATTTTTTTCCTAAATCCAAGGTAAGAAAGGTATTCAAGTCACTGTTTTATTTTTATAAGGCTACTTTAATTATTAAGACTTCAGTTGGTTTCATTTGTAAATCCAGTATAACATCATTTTACATATAATTTTTGTAGTCTGACATTTTTAAATCCATATTCAAATTCATATTCAAATATCCCAGTCTTTGTTTTATCTAATAAATTCTGCTCCTTTACCATAACTTCTATTTTTATAATAGCAGACATTCTTAAGAATTAAGAGTAATTTCTGAGTGCATTGTTCCCAAATATCTTTGAATTCTTTTACAGTTAAGTAATGATTATATTTTTAGTTCTCTCTAGTTCACTCTAGTTAATCTTCAAAGTCCTCTTTTAATTTTTTTCTAATCAACAAAACAAGACAAAACCCACAGGAAGATTTCTTACAGTTTGTTTCAAAATCTATATATTTTTGTAAATATACAAAAATATATAAATTTACAAAACATATATTTTGTAAACATTCAAACAACAAAATGAATTACAGGTATTCTTGTAATTAATTTCAGAAACTTATTTCAAGTTCATCTGGCCCCTTATTCTGTTTACAACTTTCAAAAATCAACCTTTTAGTCACCCTTTTGCTATTTATTGAGAATAATTTTGAAAATCCTTAAGGTTAATGTACATAAAACTTCTTTCATCAATGATAGAAGGAAACTCACCTGGTGGGATCTAGGACAACTTGCTGTGGTCAACTTGCCATGGCCAAGTCACCATGGCCAACTCGCCGTAGAACAACTCACCATGGGACAAAAGTTATACTGATATAGAAGATGTGGTATAATAGAATCATTAAAGAAAGGATGCAAAAGGAGTGACAAAATGAAATATAAATGACAAAAATTAAAATATTTTTAAATTATTTTATTAAATTGAACTGTTGGATTGTCCCGTGATTTGGCCTGTGGCACAGGCAGCAAATTGTCCCACAGCAAGTTGGCTGTGGCAAGTTGTCCCATTTCACACCTGGTGAGTTTCAGAACTTTCCTTTCTGAAAGTTGTTAACATCCAAAAAATCATTAACAAGCAATTTCCTAAGGAGATTAAGGAAGGAAGTATGTAAACCTGGTGACCATTTGAAGACACTGACAAAACACAATTGCAGCTTAGGCAAGATGATGTCCCCCCAGATCCAGAGCTTTAATGCCCATCAGAGACCACTGTTTTATAGTGGTCCTCCTTGTGAGGAGCTCCTATATGGAGTGTGGCCACTCCTTGTCCTCTCCTTGCTTTGGAGAGGAATTCCAAGGAACCAATCCATTCAAGAAGCTCCCCTTTCCACCATGGCTGTTAGCTTTGCTCTCCATGGAACTGTCTTCAGTCCACCATTGCTTCCTCAGAAGTCCTATACCTTCTTTGACCAAATAGGTGCCTATATAATAATAAGAAGTATATATTGAGGAGGTTTGCAGATTTCTTTATGTCTGCTTTTAACAAAGCAAAATATGAAAGTAGCTTCAATATTCACTGAAGATTAATCCATGGAGAACTTCAGTTTTAAGTTACGATGGGAGCATTATCTGATTCTGTTTCCAGTTCAGCATCACATCTTTATCTAATCAACTTTTAAAAGGAGAACGTTAGTTCATTTTATGAGGGCAAATGAAATGTTCTTGCCACTTTTCAACAACCTTAAATGCTAAAACATTTTACTAAACACATCACTTTTTCAGTATCTACCAGGAGAACACAAAAGCTCCCTATAACAGAAATGGAGAACTGTACCATTAAAATGTCAACTCTGATGGATTTAAATGTCTGTATAAATAATTTATTACACACTCTTCTCTACTTCAAGTAAAAGTAATGGATACTAGAAAACTGGGGGGAAATGTCTTGGCATAACATGGATTTATTTTGTTGCTTCTGTTTGTTTATTATTATCAAAAGTTTCTTTCTTGGGAAGTTTTGGAGAAAAGAATAATAAAATATGGGAATTAAGATAGTTTGATCAGTAAGATAGTTGGATATAATTATACTTGTGATGGGTGCATTTGAAGATGTGAAGGACAGGTTGGGGACCAATCATCTTGGTAATTTCTATCCATGCTTGCACTAAGATCTGGCATTAACTGCATGGCATATTATAATCAATCAATCAATCAATCAATCAATCAATCAATCAATCAATGCTGTGAATCACTAGGCCTCTGTATAACAACTCCACTGTGATTCAAAACAGTATCATCACATTATGAGAGAGTGCTTCTACTCAGAAATTCAAGTCACCCAGTCTTGATGTTTTGTATTGGTCAAAGTGAGCTCAAAATGACTTAAAATCACTTCAGTTTAACAGAAAGGGCCTCGGAGCTGTCTGTGGAAAGTTCCTTTCTGCATCTGGGTTGAAGCTGTAAAAACTGTACTAAGTGCTTAAATTGGGATAGGGCAACCTCAGTTCTCCAAATCAAGGAATTGCCTCATATTAAATCACTACAATGGTCTAGAGTAAAGTGATTATACATGGAGACAATCATACACCTTCAATGTGCCACTCAGCCCTAGACCTTATAAATATCACTGATTTCTATACAACTTGGAGGATTTAGAACTTGGGCTGGATCTATGTTTGGGAAAGCAGTCATGGGGCACCCTGTAAGCGGCCATAAGAGATCAGTCTCACAAGTCCCCAGTCGCCATAAGAGAATGAAATTATGAATCTCCAGCCCAGTTGGGATACTGAATGCTGAATTTTCTCTCTGACGTGTAAGGATAAAGTTGATAAATAATTGACATTTGATAAAGCAAGCAAATCCTGCCACTTTGGGTGCTACCTTGGGTGCCACTTTGGGTGCTACTTTGTATGGAAGTCTGGCCAAAGTGTGAAAGATGGATCCAGATTATAGAATATTTATCAGACTTTGCGTGATGCTGTAACCATTTTCCTCCTTAGTTGCATTTAATTGCTGGATTTGGCATTACTGGCAACTATTTCATAGGACTACAGGGCTTTTGAATGTCACATTTGATATTTATGTGCTATGCTTTGGCCAGATTGTACTGCGGCTGGAAGGCTGTCAGCAAGAAATAAAAATAGCCAGGTTTTCATTTCATTTTGCAGACTCTCACTGCAGATATTTAATTAGCAGAGAAAGGTTTCTTACTGTTACCTGAAAATGAAACAATTTGCTAAACAAAACAGAGGACAATTATTTGTAGCAAATTCATTCCAGAAATTACATGGTTGTAGGAACATTTGAGCCACCCAGCTACACTGAGGGACATTTATTAAGTAGCTCAAGGAATGTCAGCTAAGACATCAGCTTAGATTTTCTGGATGACTCAGCAAAATGCAAGCATCACCTGATATACAGCATCTCAATTTTCATTTTGTCAGATTGCAAAATGAAAAGAGAAACCACATTATTTATGAAGACCTTACCACAAAAAACCTGTGATGAGTGACTGCCTAGATAAAAACATCATTAACTATTTTAAATGAAATGTCACACTTCGTATATCCTTGATGCTCTGCAGCCATTTAAAGCATATTTATAAAAAAGAAAGAAAATAATGTGATTTCTAACCACCTCCCCAACTTTTGTAATGGGTGGGAATTGAATAATGGTTGTTTCCTGCACTATCCTTTATATATCCATAGTTGGTTCAGATTTTGGATCATCCCTGGTTTACTGCAGGACCTAACTTTTTCTTCCTATTCCTCCTTTAATGGAATTTAATTTTCAGCAGTGGCTCATTTACAGTATGTCTTTCCTCACATCACATATTGCTGCCTTCCCAATGCAGGTAAATGCATTTTTATTTGGCATATTAGACTGTGACAATCCAATTCTGAATTTTAAGTGCCTGCAGCTTTTATGTATTCATTTTCCCCCTTGTGCTACTTTACTACTACACCTTTCATTAGCTCCCTCCTATTTGAATTATTTTGTGATCCATCCAAAGAGCTGATTATACATAAATAACTTTTTGTGTTTTGTAAACTACAGTCTTCCATTATAGCTGATTCAAGCATAAATTCTGATTTGTAACTTAGGAAAATATTGCAGCTTGTCATTCCAATTCATTCTTATTTGGAGAAATTACAGTATGCTATCTGAAACATTTTTTTCAGTTTACTGTTGAGAATATGATAGCGCCCATACCTTAGCTTTTTCTAATGTCAGATGGACTTCTCTTATTCTCAGATATGAAATATAGAATCAGCAGATCCACAGTTATATTACCCAGCTGTCAGGCCCAGCTGTATATGTGGTCCTACAGACCAGGTGTGTAAAAAGGGATTTTGCGTGCATGGAACATGGGTTTCCATTTGGTAGTTGATTATTAACAGGAATATGAACTTAACTGAGCTAAATGATGGATTATTTTTGTGATTTCATTAGAGCTAGGTTAAGCTCACCATTTCTAACAAAAATATTATAATAAGCAAGATGTATTAGTTCTCTGTGTAACTGCTGAATAAGTGAGTGTGTATATTAAGGGTGACAGAGATAAATGAGATTACCTAGAGGTTGTTGTGTTTTTTTTTCTTCCTTTCCTTTTTCTTGACAGCATTTCCCTGGAACATATGTTCAGTGCTCTCAGGGTTATTATAGACTACATGGCCTAATCAGGCTCAGAGATTCAAAAACAATGAAAGGAACACGCTATGGGATTTTGATGTTAACAGAGGCATTTCAGTCATTTATTAGCCTGGCCAAATAATGTATTTCTTATTTTAATCTTAGGAAATAGCAATTTTGTAATCTGCCATTCAGAATTTGCAAAATTAAATGTCTCTTAGCATTATAAGAGCAATGAGAATGATTTAGAATTCATTGGTATCATCTTATATTGATTAAATCAGCTATTGCTAATATTTAATTTGTAGATGTTTTCATTTTAATATAAAATATCATTTCTTACAATAAGTATCAACAGACATCTTCTTGCACTGAAAATGACTTTCAAACCAAAACATTTGAGGCCAAATATCTTATGTCTTCATTAAGATTAAATGAACGATTGCAGCTTTCAGTTTCAATGCAAATGGGAAAGTGCTGATCAAATTTAGCTCACTGCCACTCACAAAGGTCTTCTATTTTCTTATAGCAGACTCCTGATACATAGGATATTACAACAGATTTCTCCTGAATTTGCAGAACCTGCCAGAGATTACTTTTAACATCATTTTCTTAGATGGACCAAAGGCACAGATAGGAATAATTTAACAGATATCTGAGCTTTATATGCTTCTTCTTCAGAGAAACTTTTGTAAGAGAATCTGAATGGCAAGAGCAATGTATGCATTTGATTCTTTTTTTCATATCACAGCAGTTCAAGAAGAAACTAAAAGGCGCATAAATTACATTTTAAACATTTTTTGCAGGTATTTTATTCCCACTTAAAGGTGTTTTGAGCTTACTTATATTACATCTTTAGCAGGGCATGTTTTTTGAATTGGAGAGTGAGTTGTTCAAATATGGTCTACTTCTGCTTTTCTGTATATAAAAAGAGGACAGAAGGAAGGGGGAAAAAGATACACAGTCAAGACGTTTTACATCAAAGACTCTCTATGCATGCATAATGCTAAACCAGGAAATTTAAACTACTGGCTTGTTGAACATATAGTGTCCTGACTCACACATATTACAAGCATTAATGGATGACTTAATACTGTTATGGCCCACCAGACTCAGACGATGAAGAGGCCAGTTTTGGAGCCTGGGGAAGGCTCTGATGGAAGGCTCTGATGGATGCTCAGTCTTGGACACAGAGATAGAACCAGGACCGTCTGGCACTTCCCAGCCAGAGAGGCAGCTGCCTTTGCAATTAGAGATGAGTGAGAAGGAGGAACAGCTGGGGATAGTTCCAGATACAATTCCAGATACAGTTCCAGATACACGTATGTGCAGAACAGATCTGGGAGGTGAACAATGGAAGAGAATGAGTCAGCTTGGGAAGCAAAACAAACGTGGACACTGACTGGCCCTTCCCTGGCTGGGGAATAAATAGGAGGAAAGGTTTGGTTGTCGCAGACAACTGTTCACATTTCTGCAAAGTTTGCTCCTTGTGTGTTTCGTGCAACAAAGACTGCATTCAGTTTTGGTCACCACAATGTAAAAAAGATGTTGAGACTCTAGAAAGAGTGCAGAGAAGAGCAACAAAGATGATTAGGGGACTGGAGGCTAAAACATATGAACGGTTGCAGGAACTGGGTATGTCTAGTTTAATGAAAAGAAGAACTAGGGGAGACATGATAGCAGTGTTCCAATATCTCAGGGGTTGCCACAAAGAAGAGGGAGTCAAACTATTCTTCAAAGCACCTGAGGGTAGAACAAGAAGCAATGGGTGGAAACTAATCAAGGAGAGAAGCAACTTAGAACTAAGGAGAAATTTCCTGACAGTTAGAACAATTAATACAGTAAGTGGAACAACTTGCCTGCAGAAGTTGTGAATGCTCCAACACTGGAAATTTTTAAGAAGATGTTAGATAACCATTTGTCTGAAGTGGTGTAGGGTTTCCTGCCTGGGCAGGGGTTTGGATTAGAAGACCTCCAAGGTCCCTTCCAACTCTGTTATTCTATTTCTATTTCTAAAAACTGCCTTGCCAGAACTGAGGTTTGTCTATTTCTCTGTTTGAACTGACTTAATTTGCAGCCTCCCTGCTGGGAGTGCGCAGTCTTGCATTTGTCGTAAGGAGCTGATAAGGATTATTGTTTCAGTTAACTTCTTGCAGGACTCTTGCCTGGACTTTCTGTTGGTGAAAGTTTATTCCCAATGTGTAAATAAAGAGGGTTTTTTCTTTGCAGGGACTCTGTTTCTTGCTTCTGCGAAGGCTGGGTCAGAACAAATACATTATATTGGACCAAAATCATACTGCATTGTGAATTAGCAAAATGATGTATGGACTGCAACTTGTGTGGTTCAGGATGTAGAAAGAATAATAAATGAATCCATCATTAACGTTTACATTATTTTAAAATTAACTATGAACATATCATGGTATAATTATGTAAGAGGGGAAAACAGTGTTGTTAGTCGATTCAAATATTCTCAAAGCACTTGGGCAGAAACTCTTATTTTCCTATTTCCACTGAAATTCTCATGCTATAGTACAAATGCAACAAAATGCAGTACTGTATGACTATCTTCTGGTCTACTGTCATTACAATATGGTTTTCCTTAATATTGTTAATGTTTCCCATACTTAGGATTTGTGATATATCTGAAGCAGGAATTGAGAAAAAGTATCTTCTCCAGAAGTGAGAAAAACAGACCTGTACATTTAATCTTGAAGAGATAGAAGAGGCAACCTCTTCACTGGATAAATACTTCATATTTATAAATTAATTCCTTTTTTCCCAATATATTACTTATTTGTACTGTATAATATTGAGGTAGGATTGATTGCTATGGATTCAGTTGGAGGGTCTTCTTAATGGTACTTGCTTTTTGATCAAGTGTCTAGTAATCCTTCTGAAAACTTTTAGGACATTTAACTTTTGCTTGTTCAAAAGTTCATACTCAGATGTCAAGTGTCAGTTTTGTTTTTGCTTTCTAACATAATCCACATACCTATTTCAAATTACTAAGGATGAACTACATATTACAGTGAAGTCACATCATAGCATCCTAATCTACTCTTCTCTATCTGTAGCGAGAGACAACTGGAAGCAGAGAAGCAGTGGGAGGAATATTTCACACTTACTTTCCATGTCCCTTTCTACTCTTTTGTCCATTCCTTTTTTTTTACCGGAGGAAACAGGCTTGTATTTATGATAAATTTGGGATTTATTAAATGGGAACATTGAGGATGGTGGTTCTGACATAGTTTTGCCAACTGTCCATATATCCATAGTATTTCACTAAATCAGGTTATACTACTGCTAGCAGCTCCCATGCTCATTCTCGCAATTTTCTTGGTGCAGAGAAGAAGGGGTGGAGGAGGAGTGGATCCAGCCAGGTAGACCAAAATGGAGAGGTCTCCTCAATCCATATTTGTTCCTAAGGGCTTAATTAGATGTCTTTTGCTGATAATATCAGTCTGTGCCAGGGGAATAATTATGTCAATTTGTGGATTCTGTAAACAATATGGTTATAGTTTCAATCTTGCAACATGACAGATGAGTGATTTCCTTGTTTTCCTTGCATACTATATGAAATCCTTCCATTATTATGGCTGGTATTGTTTCAATTTTTCTACAGAATATTAGTGGTACTAAGGAAGCTAAAGCTAGGCAATCCATAACTTCTTAATGAGCTGCTTCTTTTTCAGAAATAAGGTGAAGTGGCATTTGTTAGCAAAATTGCCCCTAGTCGTTACTATTAATTAATAATATTTGCATTAATTTTAATTGCACTAGTCATACCACTAAATCATCACTGACATGTGCATATACCTTTTTTGTTATATAGATCTTTTTGTGGCTGTTACTAAAAAAAATGCCTCTTCTTAAAGTCCTATCAAAATACTGATTTAAAACCCTTAGTCTAACTGGGTATGCTGCAATTATGTTGTTGAAAGAAAATAAATGTTATTATTGCTGGGCAATTATTCATAGAAGAGTAAAAAGGTTAGTATTGCAGATCAATTACCTGTTGGTTATGATTGGACTCATAGAAAAAGAGGCCATGTTGGATCAATGATGCCATCTTCTTTCAAAAGCATTCTCCAGCAACTTCTCATGCCATGCACATTTGATTACACTTATGAATGTACTACCGAGGCTAATCATACATCCAAAGTTGTGTTTATCTTTATAAAATAAAGGTTCATGTGGCAAATGTGTAGGATGGATTTACATTGCAATATTTATCAGAACAACATCTACCTTTAAGGTTTTTTATTAACCTTCCAGTAAGGTTATTTTAATACCATTTAAAGGAGAAAACCTATGTTGCATTACTTTGAATATTTACTCAAAGGTAGGTCTCGCTGGGTTAAATGGAGCTGATTCTCAAGAAAATAGTGTGAAGTCTTGGTTCTATATATTCCAACTGATACTTTGCATTATTGTTAATCATATTCAGATATTTTTGATCCAGCTATGCTGAAGACTTCTTATAAATGCAGCCAGATGCAAATTTGTTCACAAACCAAAGAACAAGATATCACATATGTGGGAAACTAGCATAACAAATGTTAAGATCAAAAATAGCTTTGCGTGCATGGTTAACTCTCATTGTTTTGCTAAATTATGAACACTGATACCAATTTTGAGTCAAGTATAGTACCTGTAATCTGTCTATCTCTTCTATATACAGTATGTATTAGCAGCCTGTTCTGGATTCAAATAGGTTTCTCTCCTAAGTCTGATTTCTAATTCTGGGGGGCATGAAAACCTTTTTAAAAAATCTATTTAGTGTCCAAGAAGAATGGCATGCCAGTCATGATAAGAATTAGCCAATTTAACCACATCAGAACCTATATTAAAATGCACAAATTTTTATAAATCGGAAAAGAGTAGAGGAAAAGAACAAACATGCATTGTTTTTTGTATAAACAAAACAATATTCTGAGTGACCAATCTATGATTGGTACTTCCTAATTAGTGTTGGATTTTTTAAAAATGCCTTACTACAATCATAACACAGATATCTTTCCAAAGGTTTTTGCAGGTACATGTATATTTTTTTCTCAGATAGTGTATTATTACTTCAAGTGAGAATGTCGAAGTAGAAAGGAAAAAAAGGAAAGAAAGGAAAGAAAGAATATCAATAAGTGAAATGTGAAACTCATGGAAGTTCGAATGGTGGATCTTTTATAACACTGCTCACAATTTTTTAAAATATACACCATGTTGAAAATATTAATGTATACTAAAAATTTATAGAATAAATAAAACTAGCTTGGTAAAATTTCTGTCTTCCCTACCCTACTCCTCTGGGGATGCTGTAACTGTTACCACATGTGTGCTTGGTATATATTTTTTCTTAGGCTGGAATTCTGGTTAACTTGTTTGACAAAATGTTAACAGTGAGTGCAATCGAAGTAATCATGCAATTGCGGCATTAACTTAACAGAATGAAACTGTCACTTGACTCATAGCTTGCTGCTTAGTCTTAGTTGTAAGAATCAGCCCTCAGGAAAGTAAACAAAATGTGTAGCAACTGGAAATAGCAAGTATCTTAAATTCTTCTTTGGTTTATACATTTGTACTAGGCAAAAATAAATAGCATGAAGTTTCAAAGTTGATCTACATTTTTTATTTGTTGGGTTGAAATCTCAGTCATTTAAATGTTATCATCTAAAAATAGACAATTTGGCCAGCAAAATGCTTCGTTTCATTTGACAGACATTTTTTTTTTTGAAATTATTTGTCTTGTGCAAAAATGAGGACGTGCCTCTTTTTTTTTTTTTTTCAAGAAAGAAAGAGTTATTGCTTCTTGGTTTTTGCCATGGTAGAAAATATATGATTGCAGATTTTATTACTGAAGCACACAGTGGTATTTTTTTTTTTTTTGCATTAACATTTTTTTAAAAAAGGAAAAGGGACAGGCCATAGGTAAGCATTTTTATTAAGTTATTTGATGTTCTTTCAAAAATAGTGCCAGATGGCTGCAGTATTAAATTATTATGACAGGCAAAGAATTGATCCTAACAACTTTTTCCTTGTATAAGGACATTTCTATAGTCATGGGCCGAAAAAAACTGTTGGCTGCCAGGAATCAGCCTTCAGGGTTGTGAGAGGGACTCTGGAAGGGAGGGATTATTTCTTATAGAACCTAAGTATCCCAGTTTAATATATTTTGATTTTTAGAATCCTACCAAAGAATAATAGTTCAGGTGGCCAGAACAGAATGGGATACACTAAAATGGCTAACATGTGTAAGGAAAAGAAATTGATTATGAGATTCTAAATAAACAAACAGTGATGAGATTAAAACAAAAAGACTTCTAAAATATCTTTTTTAAAGAAAACTTTTTCTGAGGTTTGTGATTTCTTTTACGGGAGTAGGAATGAAAAGATCTGAATTCATGCAAACTTCAACTCACAGTTTATAGCACTTTGAAATGAACTCCTTTACAGTTTTAATTAACAGTTGCTTCTGAGCCTTTTTAAAATGCTATCTTTGTAGCAATAATGTTGTCATTGCATATCAAGAATTGGTTCTGGGAAAATATCTCAGAAAATATTCACTACTTTAGCTCTGAATTAACTTTGTCCAATGTGAGTTACATCACCATTCATCATACATTTTATAGTTACAGGATATTATTGTAACTAGTATGAATTCCCCTGGATAATGAGGCCAAAGAAGCTGCCAATTAAGAAGAAAATGTAGTTATTTTGTGATCTACAGAAGCTCTCTGATCTTCTGTCATTGGCTCCCACCATACCTGATGTTATCATTCTATATCTCTACAGTTATTTATGTGGCCAGGGAAATCTCAGCTTTTTAATTTAATACTGAACTTGAAATTAGACAGCTGAGTAACTGCTATTTCAGTGCGAGGTACATATGGCACATGTTAAAGAATGTCAAAATGTATCTATCATCTATCTATCTGTTTATTTATCTAGCTAGATATTTTATCCAGGAATTGCCTCTATTAAAACCTTTCAAACCTTATTTAATGGAGTATAACAGTCATGGCTCCCTGAAAATGTTTTTGCCTACTGTCATGAGCTCATCTTTCTTAATGTAGAGAAGTTATTAAAGATCTCTTGGGCAGTGATCTGGAGCTGCAATGCATTTTATGTTCTTGTTCAGCCTCTTCAGCATTTTCTCCTGTTTTGCTTTTTCCATTCTTTTTGCTCTATTCTCCCTTCAAATCCCATGTTATTTCAGTAAGGCTCCACAAAAATGGATCTGGCTGTTTTTGAACTCACCAGAAAATTGGTCCATACCCTGCAAAAACCTTGGAGGTATAATAAGTTTAAGTGCTACTGCTGTTCACGAAGAAACAGAAATATCTCATATTTACCCTTGAAAATAAAATAACCTTTAGCAAGATGCATTTTTGTAATTCTTTCCAAAGAGTTGGAGTCCATAAAAGTCCATAATATATTTTTATTGCGACCTGTAGACAGAGGGTTTCAATTTGGGATGAGTTCTGAATAAAAGC
The DNA here is from genome assembly GCF_029215685.1 of Pituophis catenifer annectens. NCBI lineage: Eukaryota > Metazoa > Chordata > Lepidosauria > Squamata > Colubridae > Pituophis > Pituophis catenifer. Next base: position 240,626,188 of record NW_027256882.1, read on the forward strand.
TTGCTTTTTCATAGTGCATTGATAACAATATGAGAGTGACTTAAAGTTAGCTGCATGGTGATAAAATACATGTCTCAGAAGTGAACATTCCCAGATTTACTCCTGGGCATTTCAAAAGTAGGGTTAAGGAAGAAGTCTTCCTGAGACCCCTGGAAATGTATTGAACTATATAGGCCAATGGCTTACTTCATTTAGGTCCAGAATAAATCTTGAGTTTCAAATTCAGGGTTAGCTAGCGACTAGGGTCTAACTTTTATTATTTTATTTATTGGATATCTATTCTGTATATTTGATAATGTATGGTGCCTAAAGTAGGAAATTTGTAAAAAGCAAAAAATAATTAAAAACATAATGAAATGAAGGATATAAGGGTTTGCTTAAATACATTAAGTACATGTTTGAATAACAGCCTGGGGATTGCAGAGAAAAAGAGAGGCTCATTCTTTACCATGAGAACGGCCTAGTTTGAAATGAACTATGAACAACAAATCCCATATTATCCCATTAGTCATGTCATTTTTGATGATGGAATTAAAGAGCCCCTTAAAACCCAATAAGTAAGCTAGGGAGCATATGACATTTAGATATCTTGGTATCACATCTTATATGACTTCATAATTCAGCACTAATCTGTCAAGAGAGAAGATTTTTTTAAATGAGGAAGTTACATGCAATTTAATCATATCCATTAATAGTCTGATGACAGAATTTTGACCTGGATTGGCTTGTAAAATAAACGTAAGAAATGTTTCATAGTGGATAAATATGTAATCTCATACAATGGATGAGAACACCTGAGAATACCTGATAAACCTAAACATTCAGAATTGAGACTTAATATATCTATACTCCAAATCTGAGTATATCACTTCCATTTCTTGATAACCTGAATATTAATGGATGAATAGGTGATAGATAATAGACAGACAGACAGACAGATAGACAGATAGATAGATAGGACAGTATGTTTGCCTCTATGTACACACATATATCCTTATATAGTACGTATTATAGATCCACATACATACATACACAGAGAGAAACTATATATGGTATGTGGGCACCAACTTCAGAGAGCACCCTTTAAGAATGTCAAAGGCCACTGACAATTCCAACACAACCAGCAGGGATGATTTTTTTCTCTAGTTTCAGAATATGTTTCAAGTGATCAATACACTGCCTGTTCTGTTATTAAGCCTGGAGCAGAACAGAAATGGACTAAAGCAGTGGTCCCCAACCTTTTTATCGCCGCGGCCCGCTGAGCGCGCGCAGGGGTGGGGGCACGGCCCAGGAGCTTTTGCGCACGGCCCATTGCGCACGGCCCAGGAGCCTTTGCGCTGCAGCGTTCATGTCCCCCGGCCGCTGCGCGGCCCGGTGCCAGGTACTCCACGGCCCGGCACCGGTCCGCGGACCGGGGGTTGGGGACCACTGGACTAAAGTATCTTACATCAACGAAAGCATCTTAGACCTGAGCTGAAATACCAGTATATATTCCAAGGTCTCGTTGAATAATGGACTCTTGGAAACTATTTGGAAATTGTCTAGTCTGATAGTACTCCAGGAGATTTTGAATCATGAAAAAGAAATCACATCTTGTTTAAAGATAGTTCACCATTATTACCACACTCAGTCAGTACCTCTGTTTTTTGCTGAGAAAAATATTTGCAGTGGTCTGCAGATGTCTTTCTCATGAAAGATTCAGAGACATTTGTCCTGCTGAGCTGGCAACTGAGTCTATAGATGCCAGCACTGAAGTGTTTTGATCTTAGGAGTTGGAGGGTAATGTTGCTTCTATCAAACAATAACGCTATCTTGCAAGACATGCCTGGGATTTCAGTAAGCAGATTACATTTCCTTGGAATGAAAGGGTAAAACGTTGGTGTCTGTATTTTATTAGGAGAAAAGAGCTATTCTAGAGCACAACATTGATTCCTACCTTCCTGGTCATGGACAGCAGACATGATTTAGTGCCATTATTTAACCCAAAGCTCCTCTTTTGCTCTCTGTGCTTTCCACACAGCACTCATTTGACTGGTTTTTGAACTCTCTTGCATCTCTGCATGCAATTTTGATAATGGCAAATGTAATCACTAACTGCAAAACTATCTTTGAGGTGCTTGTGCCTTTGTTACCCATTGTGGTAGAAAAGCTGCTTGTATTATATTCCATAAACTCTTCTTTATAGAATTTAATATGGTTTCCTGGTGATGCTTTATGAGCAGATTTGTACTGTTGTCAGAACATCTTTTTAAAAAATGGATATTAATAATACAACCGTTTTTAAAATAAAAAGTATAGAATTCAACTTTTCTTGTAAGTAAAGGGTGCATTATCTCTTGAAAGTGACAAGTCAAAAATAGGGAAAGTTTAAAGGTGTACATCTTAGGTGATAAATACAATAGCATCCTATTAACATTATCCTACCTTTTCTCTAAGTAAGTTAACATTGGAATATCCCTTCATTTTCTCATTGCAGTAGCAACATTATGAAGTACATTGGGTTGAGACAGGCTGACTGATCTAATTCACACAGTGCTCTTCCACAATAAAGAGGAGATTTGGACCTGGGTCTCTGCAGGCATAATCCAATGCACAAACCACTACCTCTTACTGCCTCATCCTTTTTCCCTCTCTCCCTCCCTGTCTCTCTTTCTCTCTCTCACTTTCTCATTTGAGCTTATTTTCCAAATGTCAAGATATTCTATTTCCATTCCATTTAAAGCCTGATAATGTTACCTTGTCCATTCATTGAATATATACGCACATGTATATGGTGTATATCTTTCTGTAGGTGTACATATGTATGTATGTATGTATGTATGTATGTATGTATGTATGTATATATCTTGTTGTCAAATGAAAGTGGCATCCATTAAACTGAGAAAAGAATAGAAAAGTTCACTGGTTGAGAGAGAGAGCGGGGGGATTTATATCTTCTCTTGGGCCCCGCCTTGGAGCTTCCTGTTCCTGTGTAAGAAATGTATTCTGATTGGTTGTCAGACTCCTATGGGGCCATGCAGGGATAACTTTGTAGGTTGTCTTGAGTGGCAGGCTTGGTTGAATCTTGCTGGGTGATGAGGTAATGAAGCTAATCCTATTATGTCTTGAGGGAGAAGGTCTTAATCCCATCACCCTGGAGCTGAAGTGGGGGGCAGGGAGTTGCAGGGAGCTGCTTTGTCTCTAAAAATATGTTTCTCCTTTTCTTATCCAGGAAAATATAATATTCTGCCTTTTTAATATTTCCTGGAATATTTCATTCTTCTAGGAGATGGGTGGGTGCTAACTTTCTCACAGCTGTATGGAGGGGTATTGTACAATAGAAAACAACATAAATGTCAGATATTTTTTATCAATATGAAGACAAGTATTTCCAAGTCCAGCTATTCTCATAAATGTGATTCTAATTTCACAAGGCCTAACAACAATACTCTATAGTTCTGGATAGGAAGAGCTGTTATTGAAAGGGTGAAGATAATATCAGTACACTGAAAGGAAAGATGCAGCCTCTAGCTTTTGGAGCCTATTCATTCATTTAAAAGCTGAAAACAACTGTTCTTTCTTGAATTTCAAAATAATAATAATAATAATAATAATAATAATAATAATAATAATAACAACAACAACAACAACAACAACAACAACAACAACAACAACAACAGCAGCAGCAGCAACAACAACATAAAGAATGAAATGCTTCTGACATTTTTTGGAAAAAAATGTTTCTAGTCAAGGTTGCCAAGAATGGAGCTTTCTGCCTCAGCTATTTGTACAGAGAAGACGAAGATTTTTTTTTTCTGCAGGCTTCTGTATTAAATACAATGCATTAGGTGTTAATCTTACCTTATGATAAATAAGGTGGGGCTAGAAGAATGGATCTGCATATGAATAAAATGTGAAAAAGTGCTCAACTCTTTTTTTTGTTGGCCTACATTTCCTGATGAATCTTCCTGAGATTACCACCTTGACAATTCACATGATAAATAATATGATTGGAAATTTAATTTCTAAATGTTTCCAAAAAAACACATTATCATTGCTCTTCACTCGATTCTTGTGAACCATTTTTTACCCAAGTTATTCATCAGTTTAATTTATAGGAACATCACTCCTATTTTTTAGATGTGAGCCATTTACTTGACTTAAATATTAGTTACGAAAAGTGCTTTGCATATTCCATTCCATTCTGCTTTCAGCAACATCTAAGCCTGTGGTCCTCAAAAGCCATTACATATGAATTATTTTTCATTCTGACTGAGAGATTGAAATATTATGCTTTGTGTAGTTATTATGCATTATTCTGGCTCTAGATTTTTAAATCTGTTGTTGAAAAATATAGTACTTTACACATAGTACCAAAAAGAGATGCACAATGCAGTATTATAGTTGGTAAGATTTGCAATTGGCTTTCAACCCAGAAGCAATAGCAATAGCACTTAGACTTATATACCACTTCATAGTGCTTTACAGTCCTCTCTAAGTAGTTTACAGAGTCAGCATATTGCCCCCAACAATCTGGGCCCTCATTTTACCAACCTCGGAAAGATGGAAGGCTGAGTAAGCGTGAGAGGGTCAGAATCAAGCTCCTGGCAGTGGGCAGAGTTAGCCTGCAATACTGCATTCTAACCAATGCACCATCACAGCTCCAAGATATTCAAGGATGGAATTAACAGTTTCAGATTAACTAAACATAGTTCTGTTGAACTTCCTAAATTATAATTCCCTGTCATAGGGTTAGTATAGTATGTAGTATAGGGCACGTGTGATAAATAGATGTTGAATAGCAGCTGTAAAAAATTGAAATAATGGTATCATCTGAACTGAGCTATTGGTTAAATATATTGTCCGGAAAGTATGACAAAACATTTTCTAACACAGCTTAGTCTTGGGGTGGTTTGTTCAGAAATATCATTGTGTTCACAGAGATGTCTGTGTGTGACTCAAATGAAATGACAAACATGAAAAAACACACTATATCCCACAATGGAAGAATGGATGGTAAAGGTGATGGAGTTAGCAGAGATGGGGAAATTGACTGGATTAATTGAAATAAAGAATTTATCAAGTTTTGTTTGTACTTGGAAACTGTTTTTGAACTTTTTGGCTCAGAACTAAAAAGAAAAAAAGAAAAGTTTGGTTTTGATAGTTAAAATGAATTATAACTATAATTATAATAGTAATTATAGAAATGGTTTAATATGTTGTGAAATGTAAAGCAAAATGCTGATGTATTGTTTTTATATTCTTCTGCACTGAAAAAAGAAGTCTCATTTTCTCTCTCTTTTTGCACTTATTTCTTCCTTTCGTTTTTCTAACATCTTTTTTAATATTTTTATGAATGAAACTTAGCAAATTTTACTGGAAAAAAAGAAGTCTCATTGTGTTCACAGAGGCATCTGTGGCTGGGTCAAATTAAATGTGCATCATGCCATAACAATCAAGCTCTGCTCTTTTGCACATGCAACATGATGTTTGTTTGTTTTTTCTTCTATGTAATCCTATTCAATTCTCAGAGGCTGCCTGATGTTTTCTGGGCAAGCTTTTTCAGAAGTGCTTCATCATTGCCTCTTTCCTAGGGCTGAGAGAAGGTGACTGGTTCAAAGTCACCCGGCTGGCTTTGTGCCTAAGGCAGAACTACAATTCACAGTATTAGTTTCTAGCCTGGTGCTTTAACTACTTCACCAAAATGTCTCTCCAATATGATGTTACCTGCAAATATAAAAGGGGAGAGTTTGCATCACATCTGGAGACAATCACATCTTCATTTTGACAAAAGCATCAGATCCTGCAGATGGATCTGCTTAGTTACTAGCATGTGCCTGTTTGGGATTGCAGTTTTCAGAACAATTCTAAGGTACTCTCATGGCAGGAGAAAGAGTCAGTGGCATAGCCAGTCATGTTGTATGAACAGTTTGAAACAGTGGTGGAATTCAATTTTTTTTTTACTACTGGTTCTGTGGGCGTGGCTTGGTGGACGTGGCTTGATTGGTGCGGAAGGGAAGGATACTGCAAAATATCCATTCCCACCCCACTCCAGGGGAAGGATATTGCAAAATCTCCATTCTCACCCCACTCTGGAATCAGCCAAAGGTGGTATTTGCAGGTTCGCTGAACTACTCCAAATTTCTGCTACCGGTTCTCCAGAACCTGTCAGAACATGCTGAATAGCACCCCTGGTTTGTAGTGGAATTTTCCAATTACCATGATAGGAAGGAATTTGCTTGTGACATAGAAATTCTCTTCTTAATGGGAATATTTTACCTATTTAGGCATACTATTTTATTTTATTCTGTCAGTGAGATCTAGGCCAGTGAAACTTCATCAGTGCTGTGCAATTAATATGCCTCTGTCCTTAACGGTGAGTGGCATTTATTCTACTTACTCTAGCCTTACTCTTGCCTTACAGCTGAATTTTCAAGTGCAGCTTGACTTGTTAGGAACTTATTAATTCATTCAAGGACCAGCAATTACTTTGTGCCTGAGGGCCACACAACATTTGGGAAAAGCCTTGGGGGTCTTGGTGAAACAAACAGACTGAGCTGGGAGTTTTGTTTATGTTTTTCCTAGACTTGGAGAAGGTCTCTCTTTATTTTCATTATTTTTTTTGAAAAAAAGCTATTTTTACATTATTTTAAAGCTTATACTATGTTTTTTAATTATTTATTGCCTCAAAATGGCAGAAACTGTACAGCCAATTTTCAGTAATTATTTAGCATTTCTGCATTAGCAATTTATAGCATCACTCAGCCATCATTGCGGTAATAAATCACTAATAAGTACAAGCTTTATATCACTACAGTGATAGGTGGGTGATGCATGTTGACTACCACTGCATTAATTGAATGGAGCAGAAGAAATGTGATTTTAAAGCTAATGCATATTCCTTAACATGCTCTGTTTATATAAACAACATTTCTTTTTTTTTCTTCTATTGAGCTTCTTTGGGGGATTAGATCGAATCTATATAACACATTTATTTACATATTTATTTTAGGAAATATATCTATGCACAGTGTACTTAATCTTAGTCCATAAGATTAACAGAAGAAAGTAAAAATAAAAACAGATATAAATGACCAATTTGCACAGAATGTTGCCAATAAAGTCACTCAGATCCACCAACTTCTTAACTCTTCATGGGCAATACCCAAGGTGGGGGGACTGGTGTGATACTTGGCCATGTTCTCTGAGATCATTTTGGCCTGTAGACTAAGAGAAAGTAGATAGGATGCTCCCTGGTATGACTCAGCCATATGTTTTCCTGCTCCCATGTTTTTCCTGTCTCCTCCATGGTTATCAGCAGGGGTGGGTTCTAAATTTTTTTACTACCGGTTCTGTTGGCGTGGCTTATTTTGTGGGTGTGGCTTGGAGGTCATGTGACTAGGTGGGCGTGGCTAGCTGGTCAGAATCATTTCTGGAAGGTCCTCGCACTTACGACCAGTCCTCGCACTTACGATCCGACTCATTTATTTGCTTTTAACACTGATCAGCTGTAGGATGGCCCTTTGAACCAAGAGTTTAAACAGTTTTTTCCCTCTAGTCATCAGCTGGGACTCAGGAGGCAGCAATAGATCGGGGGTGGGACCAAATAAAAGGTAAGAATAACGTGGGTGGGTGGGAGGGCGGGGGCGGGAGAACCGGTTCGGTGACATCATATCGTCACCGCTACCGGCTCGGCTGAACTGGACCGAACCGGGAGGAACCCACCACTGGTTATCAGTGTTTCACTTCAGAAGGTGGAGTGCTGGACTTTGGAAAGAATCTATGAGTACTACAAGAAGCATTAACCGATCCTGCTATTTTTGATAATTATCATCTGTCCTTTTTTAGAGAATGTTGATGAGAATGTGAGTTTATGGATAACTGTGGAACACCCTGGAAGATTTAATTATCTTGGTCCATTTCGGTGTTCAGTCTGAACATGGAGCAGTATGGCATTGGCTGCCATTGTTGGAACAGGAATGAAGGATATGTGCTCTTCCTAAACTTGTTAGGCCTATCAGCAGCTTTTAATATCCTGTCAGGGTAATAAATCCAATAAATAAATAAACCAATTGGAGACTTTCTACAGAGGTAGCTATCTTAGCTTAATGTGGCAAAAAAGTGAGAATATTTTTACCAACAATTTTCTTTTGAGGTGTGACTGTAATTATTTTATATTCTTACAAGTTTTTATGTTATAGTTACCACTGTATACATTCCTTGCATTTCATTCCCTTCTGATCTCATTTTTTCTTTACCTGGCTGTATATAATTAAAATGAAATATGTACACATATTCATATGTTTCTGATGATGGTATTTTACTTCTCTGATTAAAGTAAATGCTAGTTAATGAAACCTTATGTTTCAGGAAACAGAATAGTTGTCAATGTGTCAGAGTTCCAACACTAATCATTATTCACATATGTGCAGATTAAATGAAAACAACAACTAAAACAACTGTGAAAGTGTTGCTATAGCAATAGCAGTAGCACTTAGACTTATATACTGCTTCATAGTGCTTCATAGTACTCTCTAAGCGGTTTACAGAGTCAGCATATTACCCCCAACAATCTGAGTCCTCATTTTGCTGACCTCGGAAGGATGGAAGGCTGAGTCAACTTTGAGCCAGTCAGGATTGAACCCATGGCAGTGAGCAGTGAGCTAGCTTGCAATACTGCGCTCTAACCACTGTGCCACCACAACTCTTCAACTGTATTGAATCAAGGAATTACTTTATACTACTGATATGTTTGAAGAAATATTTAGAGCTTCCCAAATACCAGTATACTATTAATGGGCAAAAACTCTATTTCAGCATTTACCCCAAATATTTTTTGCAACTAATGTGTTTATAGCTGGATACAACTATAGAAGAATGGAGAGCTAAAAACTAATGAAAACTGTACTATGCCGGACATTTACTGTAACCACATAGATGTGAACAATTTAAGTCCTATTTATATAGAGGCAAAGAGATTGTTATTCCTACCAGAAATAACAATCTCTTTGCCTCTATATAAATAGAACTTTAAACTTCCCAGTAGGTAAGCTTCTAGTTATTATTGGAAGAATAAGTGAAACTGTGTGGGTACACATAAACACACGCACGAGTACACACATGCACAAAGAAAATGGGATCTCTTTCTTCCCATCAAATCAACTACATTAGGTCTGGGTTTAATCAGCTATGACAAACTGGAGGTTTGAAGAAGGTTGATTCATTCTAAATATATGATTTAAGATTTTAGGGCATTCTGAGTTGTTCTGAACCATTTTAAAGAGCATGTAAAAGCTGATGGCCATTATGCCATCCTACCATTCCCAGAACCATGAGAGAGAGAGAGGAGGGGGGGCTTTGTCCATCTGCTCTAATTGGGGACATTTAAAATAATGGAAGCTGCTTCATTTTTCTGATAGAATAGAATAAAGTACAAGAATATTCTCTCTTGTCTTTTAGAATAGAGAGAAGGACAATATAACACTTTTCAAATTATCTAATATCTAGCAGAGTCCACCTCCTCCCTTTTATTGTCTTGGTGGATTGTTTGTTTGTCATCAGAAGAAGCCTCTTTCTGCCTGATCTGTCTGCATAAATTATCTAGGTTTGCTGCCTCTGGTCACTGGTTTTTTGGCTATCAAGAGGGCCAGTAGCTATTCAGTCTTGGCACGCAGGGCCTCCTCTACTTTGCCTGGATTTACTTGTGTCAGAGTTGCATTTTGCTTGCCATATTATTTCACTAGCAGAGGTAGCGAAAAATAAGGCCCAATGCCACAAAGATAGACAGGCCACCGAGAACAAAGCTGGCACCAAGAAGTGTTATTCATAGCCCTCTACCTCATCTCCTTCTTAAAAGCAGTAAATATTTGGATCAACCCCTGTCAGTGTAAGCTTGGCACAAATTCACTCATTGTACTTTGAAGAGGCCTCATCATGCAGAATGCAAAAATAAGATCTGACTCAAGAGCATAGGCTAGTGCTTGGTCAGATTTGTGGAGTGCTGACAGCTGATTTGAACTCCCACTTGTGTTGGCAGGATCAGCCCAGAAGTATTCTCTGAAGAAAGATATATTTAAGCTTGGGGCTAGCCGCATTAAAGAAGCTGAGAGTTGAGAAAGTGAATGAAACCCAAGACAATGCTAGCCTTCTTCCACCCCTTTTTTCACCTTGATTAGCAGAACATGCTGGAGAAACAAAAGAGACTCAAGTCCCCAATAATAAGCAATTAGAAATATTGTTTCTTGTAATAAACAATGATCCGTCCCTGGATCCGGCAGTATTGGCTAATTACCGTCCAGTCTCCAACTTTCGCTTTGTTGCGAAGGTTGTTGAGAGTGTGGTAGCACGACAGCTTCCTCAGTACCTGGATGAATCGGCTTATCTGGATCCATTCCAGTCAGGCTTCAGGCCTGGGTACAGCATGGAAATGGCATTGGTCGCATTGGTTGATGATCTCTGGAGGGCTCGGGAAAGGGGTTGCTCCTCTGTTCTGGTCCTATTAGATCTCTCAGCGGCTTTTGATACCATCGACCATGGTATCATGCTGCACCGGCTGGAAGAGTTGGGGGTGGAAGGCACTGTGTTGCAGTGGTTCTCCTCCTTTCTCTCCGACCGGTCGCAGTTTGTGTTGGCAGGGGGGCAGAGGTCGACCTCGAGGCCTCTCATTTGTGGAATGCCTCAGGGATCGGTCCTCTCGCCCCTTCTGTTCAACATTTATGTGAGGCCACTGGGTGAGCTCATCCGTGGCTTTGGGGTGAGTACGCAGTACGCTGATGACACCCAGCTGTACATCTCCACCCCAGGCCACCCCAACGATGCCCTTGAAGTGATGTCCCAGTGCCTGGAGGCTGTGCGGATCTGGATGGGGAGGAACAGGCTCAAGCTCAACCCTTCCAAGACTGAGTGGCTGTGGCTCCCGGCATCCCGATATAGTCAGTTGACTCCATCACTGACTATTGGGGGCAAGTCTTTGGCCCCCACTAAAAGGGCTCGCAATCTGGGAGTCCTCCTGGATAGGCAGCTGTCTTTGGAGGAACATCTGACGGCTGTTACCAGGGGGACCTTTTATCAGGTTCGCCTGATTCGCCAGTTGCGGCCCTTTCTCGATCGGGATTCCCTGTACACAGTCACTCACGCCCTCGTCACCTCTCGCCTTGACTACTGCAACGCTCTCTACATGGGGCTCCCCTTGAAGAGTACCCGGAGGCTCCAGCTGGTCCAGAATGCAGCAGCGCGGGTAGTGATGGGAGCAACATGGCGCTCCCATGTAACACCGCTCCTGCGCGAGCTGCACTGGCTCCCAGTGGTCTTCCGGGTGCGCTTCAAGGTGTTGGTTATCACCTTTAAAGCGCTCCATGGCATAGGGCCTAGCTATCTGCGAGACCACCTGCTGCTACCGACGACCTCCCATCAACCTGTGCGCTCCCACAGAGAGGGCTGGTGGCCCCCAGGGCGAGGGCCTTCTCTGTGGGGGCTCCCACCCTCTGGAATCAGTTGCCCCCAGAGATAAGGAGAACCCATGACCTCAATGCCTTCCGTCATTCCCTGAAAACCCATCTTTTCCAGCAAGCCGGGGTTGGCTTAAGAAGAAATTTTTAAATTCTTTTAATTAGTCTGTGATTTTTTAACTTTCGGGCCAAAATTTATATATATTTTTAAATGTTTTAATATTTGTATTCTATGTTTTTTATCTTGGCTGTACACCGCCCTGAGTCCTCAGGGAGAAGGGCGGTATATAAATTGGAAATTAAATTAAAATAAATTAAATTAAATGATGATGATGATAATTATTAACTATTGGTAAGAAAGACAAAAAAGTCTGGCTGGTGTACATGGCATTACCTAGAGACCTAGGTAGAATGACATTTTCCTAAAAACCACATCATGACTTCTACCACAATTCATTTCATATTACTTCTAATATACAATATTTATTAGTTTATTAAACTAGTAAAGTTATCATTAAAACAAACAAAAATAAAAGCTTAAGACTTAAACAAAGCCAAATATTAAAGCCAAATATTGCTTGGCTTTTATTTCATTCAACAGGCTAATCTTCTGTGTGTTTATGTATGTGTGCTACATACATAACTTATTTCTTGTCTGCAATGAAGTAGGAGCATTGAAGTTCCACTGTTAGCTAGCTAGTTCTTAATCATAGGTTGACTAATCAAAAGAAAAGAGATTTATAATCATGCCTGACATGAAGTTTGACATTTGTATATTATAATACAAAGCATACTTGATATGCTTTATAAACCATACTATCTGATGTTACAGCAATGAATAGCAAAGGAAACTAGGTTTTTAGCCATTTGTGCATCACACAAAAATAGGAGGCCAGATTAGGAGTCTGTGTGCTAGTTACCTGAGCCATTGTGCTATTTTCTCCAACCTGTTGCAAAAAAATTTAGTTGGACTGCAACTTCCCGAACTCCCAGCCAACATATGTTGAGGGACATGGATGACAACCACCTTATTTCACAAAATATTCCAAGAAAGATCAGCTAGACAGTTAACAGATGGAGGATAGCAAATGTTCCATGCTACTTATTCAGAGATCCCAGCCTCATCTTATTTTCTTTCTTGCCTTCTCTTTGTCCTTTTTTTCTATATATCTGAATTCTCAAAATTAAAATAAGGATAAATAAAATATCATTGTTTCCTCAGAAGATATTTTTTCCAAACTTCTATTCCTCAGATACACGGTGAATCATACTGAATTTATATTTCTGAACTAAGTTAAATAATGTGAGGACTGAGATGAAATTTATCCTCACGTTATTTCCTATAAATCATAGATGTGCCAATAGTCTATATTTTAGTCCTTAGTGCACATTAACAATATTGCAAACTCATATTGTGTTAAGTGACAGATCAGTAAATTTAGAGTACACAGTGGACTTTATCTTGGCAGTAGATGCTGAATGAATAATAAAATGGTTATTGATTTTAAGAACAGATTATTACAACATGATAATGATCATAAAGAATATTATTTATAATTCAAGACAGCCTCTTTCCCAGTTGAAATTATATACTAGATGTAAATGTTTTTCCAGTTAAAAGAAGGATAGTGTTAATCTTAATTAAGTTAATCCTCTACACTCATGTAATTTTATTTATTTTATTTTTTAAATTTATATAGCGCCCTTTATTTATATAATAAGTCACATATTAGACAATAAACAAGAATATTTGTAGCTCAGGGGTGAAATGACTAGCACTGACGATGTTACCAATTTTGGGTAACAAAACATCTACAAGAAAACAACCAAGCTCACAGATATTAGATGTGTTGCATCTTTGACTTATTAAAAATGATGCTTTTATTGTAAATGTACTTCCATATATTTCATGCTTACATTCCATTTCATCCATATGTTTTATTCTTACATTCAATTTAATCCTTGCACTTTAAAGAAAGTATAGTAATTGACAAGTCAGATAACCTCAGCCGTGGAGCATGATGGCAATTTGTAAATTGCAATTGTTGCTTAGAAGAAATTTAAAATGTTGCTGAAGATACAAGGCTGCACTTTTTGGATTTAACAGAACACAATGATTCTGATATCAGAGTTCACTACAGTGATCAAATGGTCAGTGCCTCCAATGCTATCTCCAATGAGCCCTTTCCTCTTCTTTGGCAAAATACTTGTAAACCAGCCACAAGTGGATACTTTGTAGGAAATATTGAAATAATTTGATTTGCATCTCGAGACAATGACAGTTTGTAAGATTCCAATAGAAGAGAATAAATGTCATTCAGGGCTAAATTGTGGACTCCTTCGTTCAGTCTGGTGGTTTGCTTGCAGACGTTTCATTATCCAACAAGACAGGGGTGAAAGAACAGGTTCTGACAGGTTCTGGAGAACCGGTAGCAGAAATTTTGAGCAGTTCGGAGAACCGGTAGTGGAAATTTTGAGCAGTTTGGAGAACTGGCAAATACCATCTCTGGCTGGCCCTGGAGTGGGGTAGGAATGGAGATTTTGCAATATCCTTCCCTGCCATGCCCACCAAGCCATGCCCACTAAGCCACACCATGCCCACCAAGCCACGCCCACAGAACCGGTAGTAAAAAAAATTGGATTTCACCATTGCAACAAGGTAACATCATGAGTGCTGGTGAATGTGGAGTTTGTTTCTTGCTTACCATGTTTCCCTGAAAATAAGACCCTGTCTTATATTTTTTGTTGAACCCCAAAATAAGTGCTTGGCCTTATTTTCGGGGAGGTCTTATTATTTTGGGGCGCGTGGAGCAAGATGGGGCTCCTCTTGCCGTCTTACCTGATTTCCAGCTCTGCGTTTAAATATTTTTTGGGAGGGCTTATTTTCAGGGGGAGGCTTATTTTAGAGCATGAGCTCAAAAGCCCGATTGGGCTTATTATCAGGGGATGTCTTATTTTGGGGAAAACTGGGGATATGCACTAGCTTGCCCTGTCAGTATTGGGGGGAGGGGACTCTGCATGGTAATTCCTTGATTAGGGTATTGTTTTCTGCTTGATTGTTTGCATGGTGTTAATCCCTGTTTATCTGATGTTGGCTGCTGAAGAGGGTGTGTTTTGGTCCCTTTCTTTCCTTCTTAGTTTTTTTTTTAAATTGTCTTTTAAGATATACAAAGAAGATACACAAATGCTATTTCATTTGATTTTTCACCACCCTGAGCTTAATTCTAAATAAAATATTTTAAATCATGGTGAAATACATTATATAAATCAATGTATCTTTCAATGATTGTCAGCTTTCTATTTTCTGTTGCCTTCTCTGGAGCTGTTCACAATAAGAGGATTTGCTTTATCTCCTTGTGAAGATAATAATCACAAAGTGGTGATGTGCAGACATTTCTTGTGTGCTTTTGAAAGAGTTTTAGTAACATGAAATTGACATATTGGGTAGCAATTGTTTATGTGAATGCTGATACTTAGATATGATATTCAAGAGCCAGATTTTTTTAAGCAATTTTGATGATGATATTTAAATCAAGCCATACTTGCCACAACATGACAATTTGTACTAGATTGTACAGATTGTACATTTGTATGTACACTGAATACATTTGTATGTACACTGAGTATGTCACTGAGCCATACAGGTAGTGCTCAAACTACCAACATAATAGGAACTGAAAAATTCATTTTTAAGTGTTGATGTTAAGTGAAACATCATGTGACTGCAACTTACAACCTCCTGCCAGCTTCTCCATTGACTTTGCTTGTCAGAAAATGGCTAGGAAGGTGGCAAATGAAAATCACAAGACTGCAGGACACTGCAACTGATAGAAGTACGAGATGGTTGCAAATGCCCAGATTGTGATCATGTGACAGCAGGGATAGTCATAAATGTGAGGACCAATTGTAAATCACTTTTTCTCAGAACATGTTTTATTTCAGCAATAATGGAATTAGTTTAATTAAACAACCAGACATGAATGAATGAATATATTAAATCAAATGGACCATAGCTGCCATCAAGTCAGCGTTAAGTCTTAGCACCCAAATAATCAGAATGATAATCATTTGTCCAGAATGATCTCTCTCTATCTTGGCCCTTCAGGTTTTCTAACAGTGTTGCTATAATTGAGTCCATCTACCTTCTTACTGGTCATCCTCTTCTCTTTCCTTCCACCTTTTACAGCATATTTTGCAGGAGAGCTAAATCTTTACATAATGTGTTTAGCATGGGGTTTCCTGCACTGTTCCTTAGTCTCAGTAACTTTAAGTTACGTGTAATCCTTGCAAGGAGATATTGGACTAAGATACACACATGGTTGGAAAAAATGACAAAGAGACATATTGACTTTAAACCAGGGACATTTTTATTAGGGATCTTACCAGAGACATTAAATAAAGAATTGCAATATTTAATTATGAATGTTTTAACAGCAGCTAGAATTGTATTTGCCAAAAATTGGAAAGGAGAGAAGATACCTATTGATGAAGAAATTATTAAGAAAATGTTGGATTGTGCTGAAATGAGTAAATTGACATTTGAAATAAGAGAACAGGAAGATAAACAATATTATTTGATATGGGATTTATTTTATCAATGGATAGATAATAAAACATGGAGATGAAATATGATATATGAAATGAAATTAAGATAAAATGTGTAAAAATTTGTTTTTTTCTTAGTGGAAAAGAAACATGTGTTATATATTGATATCTTGAAGAGTTTGTGAGCACGAAAAGATTTTAACCGACCGAAACATTGTCTGTAATTGTTTGAAAGGATGATGCTTTTATGTTGTTTTTTAATTTAATTTAATTAATTTAATCAATTCAATTTATATGCCGCCCCCTCTGAAGACTCAGGGCGGCTCACAATACATTTAAAAAAATCATTATAAAAAACATTTAAAAATTAAAAACATTAAAAACATTAAAAACTCATTCATGCCATTCATGGCCAGATCTCGCCAGATCACAAGAGCAAGATCAACGGCCCCAGGCCTGCTGGAAAAGCCAGGTCTTCACCACTTTTCGGAAGGCCAATAGGGTGGGGGATGGTCCAGACCTCAGGAGGTAACTGGTTCCAGAGAGCTGGGGCAACCACAGAGAAGGCCCTCCCCCACGGGCCCGCCAGCCGGCATTGTTTAGTTGATGGGACCCGGAAGAGACCAACTCTGTGGAATCTTACCAGTCGCTGGGAGCTATGCGGCAGAAGGCAGTCTCGAAGATAGAAATTTTCTATCTTCTTTGTTTGTTTGAAAAATAAAAAAAACTTCGGGGGAAAAAAAAGTTACATGTAATCCTTGACTTACATTCACAATTGAACCCAACATTTCCATTGCTAAGCAAGACAGTGGTTAAGTGGGTTTTTCCCTATTTTATGTCCTTTCTTGCCACAGTTGTTCAGTGAATCACTGCAGTTGTTAAGTTAATAATACAATTGCTAAGTGAATCTGACTTCCCCATTGACTGCTTATTATAAAATAAAAAAAAAGATGATCACATGAACCTGGAACATTGCAACCTTCATAAATATGAGCCAGTTGCCAACCGTCCAAATTTTGAACACACGACCATGGAGATTCAGTAATGATCATAGGTGCAAAAAAATGGTCATAAATAAGTTTTTTCAGTGTCTTTGTAACTTTGAATGGTCCCTAAACAAATGATTGTAAGTCAAAGACTACCTGAAAATAAACTTCAGCTTCTAGAATTGTCCCTTTAGCATGCTGGCTGGAAATGAAATTCATACATTGGTTGTTGTCACTGTTGTTCTGGTAAATCTTTCTTAAAATTTGCCCAGAGACCGTAGTCTTCAAATTCATTCATTTGTGCCAACTGTCATATTGCTCTTCTATGAAACCCATGGCTGATGTATTTTAATGTTTTAGTATTTCTATAGCTGCACAGAATTATGTCCAATTATCCCAATCAAGGCTAAAATTTAAATACACCAGACCCGTAAATTCACATAAATATGTTTCAAACATTATTAAGGACTGTGTTTACACATTTTCTACTATTTCCATTGTAACCTAGCCAGGATCCTGGTGTTCTACTTGCTTTAGAAAATTCAGTACAGATCCTCTGTTGGCTTGGTATTCCACAGGAGACGGTAGCAGAGAATTAAAAATGAAGCACTGAAACAGACACTCATTCTTCATATAAGCTTACAATTGATATGAGAAATGTGGAACTTATACTGAATACATTCAGTGTATACACTGAAAGCAGATTGCTTGGTAGCTTCTCAGAACAACTCCTGCAAAACGTATCTGTATCCAGAAGCATCTTCTGAACTTCAGCTATCTGAATTTGGACTAGATTAGCATTGCGTAGATGCTTTTGAGGCTTCAGTGTTATTTATAGCTCTGTACAGCTTTACACTTTGGTCCAGAGCAAATTTCTGTCAACTCTTTTCTTTTTCAAAGTATGCCCAGAGAAAAGAAAATAGAATATTCATAATCACATCTGATTGCAGGTTTGAATAAGCTCAACATAACAACAATAACAACATTATTCAAATACTTCATTTCCTGCATCCCAATAGCAAACGTATCTTGAGTGTGGACCATTATGTAATGAAACAACAGCACTATTCATAAATGAAGAAGGGTCTGAAAAAAGTACAAAAGTATTTCAATATTCTTTTCTCTGTGTGTCTCTATTTTTTTTAAGGCTAAGTAGGCTTTCAAAGATGTAAAAGATAAAAGCAAAAAAGAAATGGTATAAACTGAAAAGAAGTATAGTTAAACTGACTAGAGTTCACTACAAAAACATTTAACACCATTCCCCCGCTCTCCATTTTAAGCTGGGGAATTTTATTTGTCATATTTGGAAGATTCCAGTGCTTGCTTGCTTGATTTAGTCATATTTCTATGCTGCCCACTCTCCGAGGACTCTGGGCGGCTTACACCAAAGACAGTATACTAAATAGCATATTGCCCCCAACAATCTGGGTCCTCATTTTACCCACCTCGGAAGGATGGAAGGCTGAGTCAGCCTTGAGCCGGTGAGATTTGATCCGCTGATCTGCTGAACTAGCAGTCAGCTGAAGTAGCTGCAGTACTGCACTCTAACCACTGCGCCACCTCGGCTCATATTAAGGTATTGGTTACTTTCCTTTCTGTGGGTAGATAAAAATCTGCTATCGCTGGCGGACTGGCCATTAAACATGACCAGATGATTTAATTCTACTTTATTATAAGGCTACAGTAACAGAATCTGAGCCTCTTGCTCCACCCATTATTCAGCTGTAGACTATGCTAGTCTCTTCTCTGACCATTCGGTAGGCAGCATCTCTGGGCACAGTCTCTCAAATCCATTTCACATACCATTACACACAACTCTGTGGATTTCAGGTGGAAGCTTCCTCTATGAATAATCCTCCACTGACATCCTTTGATAGAACTGGGCAAGAAAAGGGATGCATTGGAGAGACCTGAGAGTCAGATTGAGGGTGGCCTAGGATCCATCAGTGCAACTTCAGACATACTCTACATTACTATATGAAGTTCTAGTCACTTATGGAGACCGGGTAGATCAATATATATAATTTAAAAAGATTGAACAGTGACTCTCAACTGGACTAACTTTCTGGGTAGGTTACAAGATACATTAAAAAAAAGCGAAGAACCAGTTAAGTTTCCTTGATCTGCCTGGTCAGCAATTTCCATGGCTCTGTGCCTATGAAAGTTGGAAGTTTCAGCAGGACAATTGAAGTCTTGCCCTAGCCTCTTTGTGCTTGGATGTGATGTGGATGGATGTTCAGAATAGGTGGAACTTCAACCATAATTGTCTTGCTTGTTTTGCACCACTACAATCCTTCGGCCTATGGTGGAAAAGGCAGATATAAATGGAATAAAGTGAAAAATCACAAGATCAGACTTAAATGCTGCTGTGGCTCTTTTTTAAAAAAAATACATTTGTCTCCACTTTTTTTAAATTTTATTTTATTTTTAATTTAATTTATATGCCACCCTTCTCCGAAGACTCAGGGCGGCTTACAATAGCCTTCATCCTTTTGTATATTTATACAAAGTCAGCTTATTGCCCCCACAACTGGATCCTCAATTTACCTACCTTAGAAAGGATGGAAGGCTGAGTCAACCTTGAGCCTGGTGAGATTCGAACCTGCAGTAATTGCAGGCAGCTGGTCTTAATAACAGGGTGCTTTAGACCACTGTACTACCAAGACTCCTAGAATCCTTTTAGAATCCTAATATGGTCATTTAATGACATCTTATCATTTTTCTTTGGAGCAGATTACAGGTGGAGAGATCTACTTATCTGTTTATCATTCAGTTTATGAGATTAAATGGATGTACTCTGAGATGTGTAATATTTATTTATTTCCCAATAACTTTTTTGTTCTTATTTAAAGCTCAGATTGTGCTGAAATATTAATGTGTAGTTTGGGGAAAGTCACTACTGTTGTTGCCTATGTGTGTATATTTTGGACTCATCAACAGTGGCAAATATTGCTTTTGCCAGAAAATTGCTTGATGGCCACATTAGCAAGCTGCAGGAGGCCCTGAATTAAACTACCAGGACTGTTTGAATGGATTATTGTGATGCTGCTGGAACGTTACTTTTGTGGCCACTTATTTCTCATATTTTAATAGACATTCAGTCTCAAAGGGGTTTGTGTTTTATTGGGTTTGGGTTTCCAAAAGTACATAGCAATATAAATAAGTAGGAATTAGCATTTGCATTAAACATGCTAAAATAACAGCAATGGTATATACTGTATTTCACTAGCATTGAGCTGAAAGCATTTGTTGGACAAGAAAAAAATGATAGGATTTCTGTTCACAACTGATTATATTTAGTGACTATTTCATGGCATGGGGGCTATAGTCCTACGAAGCCTTTTTAAGTATACTCGAGTATACTTGAAAATGATTGGATTGAATTGGACATTTTTTATTTCATAGTAATTCTTTTTCCCTGGGTCTGTGCATTCAGAAAATATTCAGACCCCTTTTGACAATTTTGTTATGCTGCAGCCTGATCTACAGATGTCAAAATTCATTTTTTCCCTTCATTAATCTACACTCGGTACCCCATAATGACAAAGTAAAAACAGAAGTTTAGAAATGTTTGTAAATTTATTAAAAAGAAAAAACAGAAATAACACATTGGGATAAGTTTTCAGACCCTTTGCAACAACATTTAACTCAGTGAAATTTAACTCTGGTGCCTCCTGTTTCTCTTGATCATAGCTGACATGTTTCTACACCTTGATTGGAATCCACCTGTGGTAAATTAAATTGATTGGACATTATTTGGAAAGAGACACACCTCTCTATAGATGGCCACACAGCTGACAATGCATACGCCATGAGGAAGGCTACAATAAAATTTCTGCTGCACTAAAGGTTCCTAAGAGCACAGTGGCCTCCATAATTCTCAAATGGAAGATGTTTGGCACAACCAGTACTCTTCCAAGAGCTGGTTCGCCTGGTCAAATGGAGCAATCAGGGGAAAAGGCCAAGAACCCGATAGTCACTCTGACTGATCTCCAGAGATCCTGTGTGAAGATGGGACAGAGTTCCAGAAGGACAATCATCATTGCAGCCCTCCACCAATCTGGGCTTTATGGCAGAATGGCTAGACGGAAGCCTCTCCTCAGTGCAAAACACAGGAAAGCCTGCTTGGAGTTTGCAAAAAAGCATCTGAAGTACTCTCAGACTATGAGGAATAAGATTCTCTGATCTGATGAAACCAAGATTGAACTGTTTGGCCTCAATTCTTATGTTATGTCTTCAGGACATCAGGCAACGCTCATACTTGCTCAATATCATCCCAATAGTGAAGCATGATGGTAGCAGCATCATAGTGTGGGGGTGTTTTTCAGCAGCAGGGACTGGGAGACTGGTCAGGATTGAGGGAAAGTTGAATGGAGCAAAGTACAGGGATATCCTCAATGAAAACCTATTCCAAAGTGCTCAGGACCTTAGACTGGGCTGAAGGTTCACTTTCCAACATGACAATGATTCTAAGCACACAGCAAAGGCAACAGAGAAGTGGCTTAGGGACAACTCTGTGAATGTCCTAGAGTGGCCCAGCCAGAGCCCTGAGTTGAACCCTATTGAACATCTTTGCAGCGACCTGAAAATGGCTCTCCATCAATGGTCACCATCCAACCTACTGAGTTTGAGAGGATTTACAAGGAAGAATGGCAGAAAATCCGCCAATCCAGGTGTGCAAATATATATATTGGGTTGCTGCACAGTGGACCAACCAAAACTTCCAGATATTTTTCAAGAGCCCCATGAGATGCTTATTTTATTGATGCAAAGCATTAAAGTAAATATTTGAATATGCAAAACAGATGTTCCACATTTACAATTAAATTAGAATTATGTATACACATTGCAAATCTAAAAAATATTGTTACAATTGTATAATTATTATTTCATACAATGGCATTAAGGTCTATTGTACAGAGCCATATTTTGAACAATGTTTTAATTTTTTATCTCAATGCCAAAAACTTCATTTTCAACTTTATTTAGATTTAAAACTTGCCTCTAATTGTTTAAAATGAACAGATTCTCTACAGATTGTTTGTCATGAATTACAATGTCAAGAGCTGTTTTGATTTGATAGAAAAGGTCAAGGGAATTAGCTTGTTACCCTAGAGGGATGTTTGTCCATAACAGTTTGTCCAGGGAACAATAGCAGACTGGTTAGACATGGAAAAAAGATATAATGGTTTGAAACTTATAATAAATATTTCAGCAGCTGTGTCAGCTGCATAACTTCAAGCAATATCTTTGGACCTTTCCAACACAGAGAGCAAATTATAAGGGGCAAGAAGCAGGCTGCATGCCAGGTCTACTTACATTCATTAAACTGGATGCCTCTAAAAATGTACAAAGTATACACTGGACAACACTCTGTTTATAAAGGCACAGAACTTTGCAAATAAAGCAAATTGTGAATCCTGCAGGAAAGGCTATTAGTATATGCTCTGCATGTTTTTTTTTTTTTTAAAGAAAGAGTAGCATTCTTTAGAAAATCTGGAGTTAAATGGAACCATTGATGAAATTAATATTGACCAAATGGGCATTAAAATAACTAGATAAATAGACTCTTGTTTATAGCTTGTGGCTTTCTAGATTTGCCAGGGATCTCCTATTCCTACTATGGCTGATTTATAGATGACATTTTTGTCCTAGTTTGGTTATTCAAATAGTGTAAATTTCCTTACTTTCTCTGTGAAGTAATTTCTCCTCTCCCCTCTTCTTCTGTAGTCATATAGGTATCTCCCACCCTCAGAAGCACACTGCTGAATCTTATATAGAAATTGCAGTGTTCAGTGAAAAAAGAAACATTTAAAATGGTATTTAAATATTCATTTAGGAGTGATGCTCCAGGGAAGTGTGATAAATTTAAAGTAGTAGCTCTGAGCTCTTTGGTGTTAGTGCCTTGTGTCTTGAATGGCAGTGTAAATGTTCTGAAATATATATTTTAAAACACTGTAGACTTCCAGAGATATCTGGGAATCAGTATATGAATGAAATGAAGACTAACTGCACTTTCTTAAAAATAACTTATGTGCAGCAAGACATCAGAACTTTTCTTCTAAACAGATTAAGTTTAAGAATGAAAACTTTGCCCCTTCCTCCCCCCAGCTCCACCTATCAATGATGAATTACACTAAATAGGGCAGAGTTATTTTTATTTATTTATTTATTTGTTTGTTCCTATTTCTATACCGCCCTTCTCCAAGCAGGACTCAGGGCGGTGAACAGCCAAAGTAAAAAACAGAACATACAAAATTTAAAAGCAGTTTAAAATAATTAAATATTTTGGCCGTAAATTAAAACAACCCAATTTAAAATCAATTTAAAATTTAACTCAAGCCAGCCCAGCTAGTTGAAACAAATGGGTTTTCAGGGCCCGACGAAAAATCCGGAGGTCTGTTATTGTACGTATCTCTGGGGGAGGTTGTTCCAGAGTGTGGGCGCCGCCACAGAGAAGGCTCTCCCCCTGGGAGTCGCCAGCCGACATTGTCTGGCGGACGGAACCCTGAGGAGGCCTACTCTGTGCGAACGTACTGGCCGGTGGGAGGCTATTGGTGGCAGAAGGCGGTCTCATAAGTACCCCGGCCCTAAGCCATGGAGCGCTTTAAAGGTGGTCACCAGCACCCGGAAGACTACCGGGAGCCAGTGCAGCTCGCGCAGGAGAGGTGTCACATGGGAGCGCCTCATCGCCCCCATAATCCCTCGCGCGGCCGCGTTCTGGACCAGCTGGAGCCTCCAGGTGCACCCCAGGGGGAGCCCCATGTAGAGAGCGTTGCAGTAGTCCAGGCGGGAAGTGACGAGTGCCTGAGTGACTGTGCGTAGGGAGTCCTGATCTAGAAAGGGGCGTTATAAATTTACCTGGGTTCTTAATGTATTTATAAATGAACACCCAAGGAGGTTTTTTAATGAGAAGGGATCTTCTTAATTAGAGTCTTCGGAGAGTGGGCGGCATAGAAATATGAATAATAAAATAAATAAATAAATAAAATGACAATTTGTATTACCAAGAACAACCAAGTCTTTATGAATCCAGAAGACTCTCAGCTGTTTACAGACCTTCACATCTACAGACCCCTCACAGCCTGGACATAAATGGTTTCAACCTCTACTCTCAAAACGATGCTATAGGGCACTGCACACCAGAACAACTAGACACAAGGACAGTTTTCCCCCATGCCATCAGTCTGCTATAACACATTTCCACAACACTGGCAAACTATTTAGTAAGGCTGTATTACTATTATTCTTCTCATCTTTTCTATTATCTATCTCCTTTTCTACTTATGGCTATAACTTTGTTGCTTGTATCTTTACAATTTATATTGTTTTATTTAGTTTCCTAGTATGATTTATGTTGTTTGCCTATTTAGTATCCTATGACAATCACTAAATGTTGTATCGTATGATTTATGATGAATGTACTTTTATGATGATTATGATAATGATTTATCACCTATAGCTTTATGTACGCTGAGAGCTTATGCATCAATGACAAATTCTTTGTTGTGTCCAACCACACTTGGCCAAAAAAGAATTCCTATTCTATTCTATTCTATTCTATTCTATTCTATTCTATTCTGTTCTGTTCTGTTCTGTTCTGTTCTGTTCGGTTCGGTTCGGTTCGGTTCGGTTCGGCTCGGCTCGGCTCGGCTCGGCTCTGTCCTGTCCTGTCCTGTCCTGTCCTGTCCTGTCCTATCCTATCCTATCCTATCCTATCCTATCCTATCCTATCTTATCCTATCCTAGAGATATCAGTAGACAAATCTATATTTGAATGGGTCCTGTAGTGGGAGACCAAAAGCTATAAGAGGAAGCAGAGTACTGTTGCTTAGTAGTGCACTCACAACACTCACCTGGTTGTCAAAAAAGCTGTATTTTCAGTGTTTGACCTCTGTATTTAAACTGTGGTAATTATGTATAAGAAGATAACACCTACACATATCCATTAGCATTTGCATATTTTATTACAAACTCTTTTGTGTTTACTTTTAACTATGCCCCCCCCTTTTGGGAGCACCCTTGGGCAAACAGGACCCTAAGCCATATATATAAATATA
Source organism: Pituophis catenifer annectens (assembly GCF_029215685.1). NCBI lineage: Eukaryota > Metazoa > Chordata > Lepidosauria > Squamata > Colubridae > Pituophis > Pituophis catenifer. Next base: position 240,651,205 of record NW_027256882.1, read on the forward strand.
TAAATATATTTTCAAGTCACATTGACAAAGGAAATAGTAAGTCCGATTTTTATTGACTGTCCACAGGACTTCCTTTTCTTATCATCCCTAGTCTCAGGGAGGAGATCAAAGGACTGCAACAGATATCATCGGCTTTTGTAGTCTGAGGATTTTAAAAACGTAGCAAAACAAAAACAAGACCAACAACTACCAACAACCTTGCTTTACTAAGGGTAACAACTGATAGGAATGTTTTCTAATGTCCTGGCAGACACATGCTGTCAGAGGGGGTGGGGAGCAGAAGGCCAGTAATGTGTTAGCACCATATGGAATTTAATGTTGTGCTTGAATTGCTGATGAAACAGTCCTGCTGGGAGATGGTTCTAAAATGTTTCTTTGTCTCCCCCGCAACTGTGGTTCTTTCATGTGCCTTTTTTTTTTCCTCCCCAAGTGATTTTCCTCCCTTGACGCTCTCTCCACTTTACTAATTAAAATTCTAATCACTCTGACAGTCAGAGCAAGGGGAAAATCATTCTTCTATTTGGGAGAAGATAATTTCAAGGTGTTTTAACTGCCAGAGAAAGAAATGGAAATTAGACAAAGGAGCTAGTTGTCATGAGGATAACCTAGTTATGTTGTCTCATTTTGCTTAAAAGAAAACACCAAACATTAAGACGTTTTTCTCTTTTTTTTTATGTACACTATTACCACACTATACAATAAATAAAGCATTGTAGCGTTAAAGCTTTGTAGAGGGTTTTTGGGAGGGAGGGGGAAAATGCACAGGATGTGTTTTGTATATTAGTAACGGCTCTCATGATTTGCTTGTCTGTTCCTGAACTGCAGAACAATGCATTTCATCATTTTTTTCCATGGTCAAAGTCTTCCTGGTTTGAAAAACAAGACAATGTAGTGATCTACATATATTACATAGACAAAAATACAAATGTGCAATTTGTAAAATATTTTAGACTTTAATGAATCAGATGCTTATTTTGTAGAGCAATGCTATTCCGGAATACCATTAAATCAATCATTTTCTTCCTTGGGAGAATATTTGTTTTGATACATGAATTCTGTAGCTGCCTTTTAATTCATTTCAATAGGCACTGTAGCTCTGCAGCATACATTCCTACTCCAAAAAGATTAAGAAGTGCTTCCTTCCTTCCTTCCTTCCTTCCTTCCTTCCTTCCTTCCTTCCTTCCTTCCTTCCTTCCTTCTTCCTTTGTTTGTTTATATATTTGATTTCTATAGCCAATCATCTTAGTCAATGACTCCGAGCAACTTACAATTAAAAATATTACAGTTAAAAATAGCAAAACATTTTAAAACAATAAAAATACTAAAAACAGCCAGATTAATTATACATAGGAGCAAGATACTTGGCAATACAGCCAAGAAATGGAGCCCTTGACCTATTGGGTACCCCAGGCTTGGGAACATAGCCAAGATTTTATTTTATAGCCTTATAAAAGGCTAATAAGGTTGGGGCCATTCTGATCTCTGAAGGGAAGATGTTCCATAGATCAGAAGGGCCATTGTGGAAAAAGCTTATCTTCTAGCTGACACTTTTTGGCTGGTGAGATCTGCAACATACCCATTCTGCTCAAACTAGTTCGATGGTAGAGACTCTTGGAAAAAAGTGATCCCTCAGGTACCCTGATCCCAAGCCATGTGGGACTTTAAAGGTAACTACCAACATTATGAATTGCACCTAGAAACACACTGGTAACCAATGCAGCTCACACAGAAGTGGTGTTATATGTGCCCTATATCTAGCACCATTTACTACCTACGTAGCTGCATTCTGCACTAGTTGGAGTTTTCGAATGGTTTTCAGGGGTCTTGCTCCATGTAAAATATATTACAATAGTCAGCTTGAAGATTACAAGGGCATAAATTACTGTGAATGGAGCCTCCAGGACCAGGTATAGGTGAAACTGGCACACCACCTGAAGGTGTGCAAAGGCCCACCTACCACAGTTTGCCTCTTGCTCTTCCAGCAGAAGCTGCAAGTTCAGGAGGATACTCAGACCATGCACCAGGTCTATTTGGAGCAATGCAACCACATCCAGAGCCAGAGATGAAAGATTATTATCTTCAGGGACCCCAGCTACCCACAGCCACTCCATCTTACACATTCAATGCCTTTTTCTTTTCACATAATAATTTAACAACAAAATATTTTTATTTTTATGTCACCTGACTCTAAACTGAATATATAGAACTCAGTGAAATTACTGAGGGAAATTACTATCCATTATATATAATTGATCATGCTGAAACCTTTCTGGGTTACTTTTTTTTTTTTAAATTACCTCACCTTTATTGTTTTTAGCTTAAGGCAGAGAACATGCTTAAATATTCTTTCTTCCTCCTATTTTCCCCACAACCGCAGCTCTTTGCAGTGGGTTGATCTGAGAGTGAGTGATTGGCCCAAAGTCACCCAGCCGGCTTTCATGCCTAAGGCAGGACTAAACTTCTTATCGTTTATTTACAAAATTCAAAACAATGACATACTCTTTAGTGAGATACTGTTTGCTGCTCTCCAAGAGTTCATAGGACTAAAAAAAAAAAGATAACAGAGATGTTAGCCAATTCCAAAATTTTCCTTACCCCTTCTTTGTAGGCTTGCCTAACTAAAACACAAGTGGAATTTGGGCCAGCATCAGTTCACGGGTCTATCCTGTAAATTCCACTTGATGTGTTTCTCCACATTTTGCTTGTCAACCTGGTAATATAAATCATTCACAAGCAATGCGTTGGGGAAAAAAAAGCATTATATTGGGACCATCCATCATAATTTGCTTAATGAGCTATAGTATACACTTGGATGAAAAATGTCTTACATTACAAAATTTTGAAGGATTTTTTTAATACATGCATGTCACCAAAGTGCATCTTCAAAATGTGGTATGCCTCACATGCCTCACTTCACCAATAGGCACCATCATGACTGCTTCTCTGATTGGCTGATACTGTAGCTGATTTGTCTACAGATCAGAATAGAGCCCAAAGCAGCAGCAATAGCTATGAGATGGTAGAAGCTGTAGTAGCAACAGTATCAGCAAGAATATGTCAAGTATCATTGGGATTTCGGCTGTTGCTGCTACTTCTAAACTGTGGCTTTTGCAAAGCTTTAAACTGCCTAAACCTTTTAACAATGCATAACAAAAAGCTTTGAGTATAATTATAGCACACACATGCATTGCAAATTGAATTTTATTTTTTTTTCTTAGAAAATAGTGCACTTTCAGTACCAAATAACTGACTATGCACAAAGTTAGGCTGCTTTGTGTTTTCAACTGTTTTCATTGTACAAAGTTTAAAGCAAATTGTAATACCTTTTGGGCTGAAATGTAAAAATATTTAATTCATTCTGAAGTCAGACTTTTTATACACTGAAGAATTTAAAAATATGTTAGGCCCTTATTTCAGCATCAGAAGATTTAACATTAGGTCCTTTCTGTGATGAAGATTCCATATGGTGTGAATTAATTGCCACTTTTTGGCCAAAGTATTGCCAAAAAATATGGATGCAAAATATGGTGGATTGGCTAAATCTCTAGGAATCCATTTTTGAGAGATATTTAAATGAATCTAAATGAAACAACTACTGTTTCATTAGTAGATATTTCCATTAGTTTCTAGGTGAAACAAGTCAAGAGAAACACAATAAATTTAGTATCACAATAGGACATTACCATTTTAAATCATGAAGAAGCTTTCAAGTTCTCCAGAAAGTGCTTTGATAATGTCCCAATTAAATCTGATATGCTTTCATCATATTTGAATGCTAATATGAATATTTTTAGAAATAGGATTATATTTTGTGCACATCAAACTATTTGACATTGTGATTGATAATGTACTTATATGATACACCATTAATCAAACTGTCCAGCAGTTAGTTTATTTGAACAGTGTGGACTAAAAAAATTCCATGTGCTCTTATCTACTTTTCTGAAACAACAGCATGCAGTTTCATAATGGTCAAGGAATGGGAGGGGATTTAGTATTTATTCTGCAAATTCATGTCAGTAAATGTTAATAAGGAAAAAAATGTACTTAATATTATGTAACCAGGACAACAAAATAGCATTTGGGCAGCATAGAATTATTGCAGAACTCTTCGAGCTTCCAATTTCTATGGGTTGCTATGAGAGAAATGTCTTTTCAGGAGGCTTAATGAAAGGTAGTTTTTTTTTTAATTAGCAGAAGCTAAAGAAGGTGATCGCCAAATGGTGCTGGAAAGAAATTAATGTGGGGAAAGTGGTTCCATGCTTTTCTGGGTCCCCAAAGGCCAGTCTGCTCACATTGAGTCTTGCTGTGTCTTCTTATTGATTTGCTTGTCCAAAACTGACAAAAATATTGCTGGCTATCAGTGTTCAGTCACTGTGGTAGTTCATGACTAGAAAGGAAAGTCTGAACTGTAAAACATCCAGCAAAGAGTGACTAGCTGTTATGGGAGCATTTGAAACTGATTCATTTAGAGAAGGAGAAGGAACAGTATTAGTATGCTATAGCTCAGCATTTTTCTGAGTATATAGCTCAGAGAGTGAGTTAGATGAAAAGTCTGTTTCCTCAACTCAGTCTCAGTTCTACCTACTCATCTGTTTTTGATCATCATTTCTCCTGGCAAATTATTCTACAATAATAATAATAAAAAAAGAGTGAATTGTTGAGTACAGCAGAATTGGCCTGTGTATTTTGTTAATTAATCAGCAGGCCAGTTTGAGGCAATTTGGGTTCACTTTAGCAGTGCACTCCCTGCTGCAGAGGCAATCCAATTCTTCTCAACAAGGTAAAGAACATGATTACCAGATATCTTTATTACCTCATTGGTCCTTTAACCTGCTATTTCAAATAGCCAACAATGGTGTTGAGGCTACACGGTGATAGAAAATGAAGCAAGAGGCCACTTTGGTTTTAGAAATGTTGTCTGTATGTGTTGCAGATGTTGATAGGCATATCTGTTTTAATAAGGTGGTTAAAACAAATCACTACTGAAGCTTTGCACAGCTCTATAACTAAACTGAAAAGGCCATTTGGAATTTTAGTCACATTTGGAATTTTAGTCACAAACCTAATAGTAAAAAGTGCTTTCTACTAGTGCAAACCAATTGTTACTTGTCAAACTAACAGTTCTTTATACTATTCTTGGATGTACATAAACATCAGGATTAGATTATAAACACACAGGATTTACTAATCTTCCTTTAAGAAGATAAAAGCCATTTCTGCACTCCTTTCTTTGTAGTTGTTTGGGTTGTGGGGGCAGGGAAAGCTCTATATGTATCTACTAGTTGAAAATGGGACAATGAGAAAAAGGGTGAATTTTGTTTAAACATTTCTGCTGCATTACCTTTAAAGTTTAAAGTTGAAGGATTATGATTATTATTATTTTTGACTCACACAGCCAATCTGCTTTTCACTGTTTATTATGCTGGAGCAACGTCTTTCAAATCAAGAACAATATATACCACAAAAACATTTATTCCCAGAGCAAATGAATCTCAGAGAAAATATTGACAGGTGATATTTTAATTGGTTTGACCTCTAAAGTGATTAAATAATCATGAAATCTCTTCTGTTTAACAACTGCTTGAAGTACTTTATATTCTTGTCTCAGAATAGAACAGTTTCTAGCTAGTAACAGTGTGATTGATTTTTCCATATCAAATACAATGTTATGGTCTGTTGTTTCCATAGCAAATGTACAAGAATCTGTCTTTAGGCTCTGGCTTCAGGCTGGCACTCTCAGGCTGTACTTTATATGACCACATCCTTCTATTACAAGTATGAGTGGATTAATATTGATTTTTCCCTTCTCATCCAAGACTGAAGGTCCATTTTAACAGCAATAAATTACAGAACTGAAATATGAGGATATACTTGCTCTATTTTGTTCATGGTAAAGATGATGGGTCCCCCCCCCACCCCCAAGAAGCGGTATCTGTTGCTTTTAATTGTTTTGGAAACTCAAGGGAGAAAGGCTGAGCATGGAGCTCAAGGTATTTGTTTAGCTTATATGTGCAAGATTATTTCTGATTTTCAGAAGAAAGTGTTCAATAAAAATTGTCAACTCTTTCCAGATGATGGTGAAAAACATAAATTCCTTTTGTGTGCATCCTATTTATTTACTACTTAAGTAACTTTAGAAGAAGGTCCAGCTGCCTAAGAAACAGATCAAGTCTCTTGTTTTCTGAGTAAAAATTGTCCTTCCTTGTGCTGCAACCAAGTTTAGAGTAATTCTCTATCTTTTCATCCAGTTCTTGTATTCTGGATGAGGGTAAAGCAAAGGGGAAAAAAATCCTTTACTCTATCAGATAAGATAGCTCAATACAGCCTGTAGAAACCCTATCATCTCCTTAATATCATTTCCATCACAAAATGCAACTAGTTAATGTTTTTCTGTGGCAAACAATGAAATACACCATAGTTCCATTACCCCTTAGAGATGGAAAATATCTTTCCTATGCAATGTTCTTCTGAGTAAAGAAAGAAGTAGATGAAAAGTCTCAGTGTGCTAGGGATAGGAGAACAGGTAAGAATATCCATATGCCTCAAGAAGTGAACCATATCAGCAGATATGAATCTTGTGTTATTCAGGTGTTCATGGCCACATTATAATGGGATCGTGTAGAGAGCACACAATTGTAAATCGCTTGAGAATTTCATCTTCTTTATATGTAGATTTGGATACATCAAACAAAGATGTGAGAAAATGGATGGGCCCTACTTCATTTTATAAAATGTCCATCATGAGAACTGAGGCAAAAATTATGATAAAGTGACACCAAAACAATATTAAATTTAAGAGGTTAGGGTAACCCTAACTTGATACTTTTTCCTCTTTTTCTTATGTAAGCAAGACCCTCATTAGGCCATTAATAAATTATATCTGTTGTACAGAGGTGGGTTTCAGCAGGTTCTGACCAGTTCTGGAGAACGGTAGCGGAAATTTTGAGTATTTCAGAGAACCAGTAGTAAAAATTATGACTGGCCCTGCCACCATCTATTCTCTGCCTCCCAAGTCCCAGCTGATTGGGAGGGAATTGAGATTTTACAGTATCCTTCACCTGGAGTGGGGTGGGAATTGAGATTTTACAGTATCCTTCCCCTGCCATGCCCACCAAGCCATGCCATGCCATGCCACGCCCACCAAGCCATGCCCACAGAACCGGTAGTAAAAAATTTGAAACCCATTACTGCTTTTGTACCATTTGAGACTTGGAATCTTGTGATCTTGCCAATGTTACTGTCTGCTACTATGCTTCTACAACAAAACATGACCATATAAAGTCTTAGAGACTAAAAAATAAATGGCCCAAATTTGTTACTGTGTATCCATTATCAATGAAATTAAAAACAAATTGTGAGAATGGCTAGGTCATACTATCAGCTCCACCGTCTTGAGCTTTCTGTCTTCCACAGGAATCTACAAAATAATTATTGGAAGGCTTCTATTGCATTCAGCCTATCAGTTAAAAATATCATGGAAGTATCATGAAGAAGAACCAATGAGAGAAATAATGTTCATAATGTCCTTATTACTGATAATTTTTAAATATCATTATTATATGCTATGGCAACAAATCTTTGTGAACTATAATCCTTCCTTTTCTTTATGTCCTTTTGCCAATCATTGTTAAATATCTCCAAATTTTACTAATATTGGAGAAAGAATAAAAATGCATCCTTCCTTGCTGCTGAGCTTCTTGAGGAAGAGAAGGCTGCTATTATTTTAGTGTTTGTGACACTTGAACTGAATGTTTTTAAGCTGTTGCTTCTGCTGAGGTTTGTTTCCCCATAGTTAATAGTTCGCTGGTTTAGTTTAATAAATGACTCATGTAACATTATTCAATTCAGTCTTTTTCCCCATGCAAATGACAACTAATTAAGTGGAACAGGCCTGTGTAAAAAGTGGGTTAGATCCAAATATGACTTTTGAAAATATAATTGCTTTTTAGTGTGGCTGAGGGAGCTGGATAACCGGAATAATCTTTCAACTGAAGGAAAGGTTGCAGTGGAAGGTTGCGATTTTTGATGATTTGCCTTTTGAATACCGAGCTATTATCTTATGTGTCATTTTCTAACATACATTCACGAACATTGCCTTCTGCCACGGAATCATCTAGTTAATATAATTAACCCCAATGTCATAACACCTTCACGTTTCATTATTCATTCCTCTTCTAAATGGAAAGATAGGCAGAAGACAGAGGTTGGCATTAATACATATATTCTTTAGCATTTGTTTTTCCTTGAAGATGTTTTGCTTCTCTTCCAAGAAGCTTCTTCATAACTGAAAACGTCTTCAAGGAAAAACAAAGTCTAGCTGCCTTTTGAAAAAGCACCTTTGGGACAACCATCACCTGGATGCCTGAGAAACTCCATAGACATTTAATTTTTCATGGATTTCTATAGAGTAAATAAAAGCTCAGGAAAAATATGTTTTCCCTATTGATGGGAAAACGTGTTTAACACCAGCAGCCATCTTTTTTTTTTTTTTTTGATCAAAGCATCTCTGTCTCTCTCACAAACACATTTACACACCAACATTCCAAATGAGAGCTATTTCTAAAAACAATGTATTCTTCTTCATGCTTTGGTACTTACTTTCTATTGTTTGTCTAGCTTCTTTCAGCTATCCACCGGCATGAGTTTTCTTTCTGTCTTTTGTCCACATAAATTTGGCTTCTTCTTCATTGAGCTACCATTACATTCTCATGAAAGCTTTCTATATGAGAAAATGTGACTGAAAACTGATGCAGATTTAATTCATGGATCTTTCCCCACTCTTCCAAGTCATAAAAGAAACCATAAACAAGGATACTTGTTAGCATGTACAATAAAATGGAATAGATTGGCATATATTTCACAGCTTGGCATATATTTACCTTGCTGTCATCAGTGATTACTGTCCCATTTTGAGATTCCTGGCCAAAAAATCCAGTTAAAAGAAAAGGACCACTTCTGCCAGAGCAGCATCATCCAAATTGATTGTCCTTCTGATCAGTTTGTTAGTCACATCTTCCCTGGAGTAAGTGACAGTCTACAATCTTGCTTGCCTGAAATTCTGATTAGCTGCTCCCAGTTAGTGTCACTATCATTATTTATTTATTTAACAAATTGATATAGCTGCCCATCTCATGAAAAGTCACTCTGAGTGGCGACAATAATTAGGGCCAGACATATCAGGTTTGTGTTTATAAAATGGGATTTTGAAATGACAAAATACTATATTCTCCTTACTTGGAATTCTAAAGAAATAATTTTATCACTTCCTAGAAATCCTTTCACTTATTATCTCTGGGGAAATGCAAGAACTTAATTGTGCTAATGATAGTTACACTGAGGGCAGTGAAGACAACAAACTGTCAAAAATTAAACATGAATGTAAAAGCAAACATACCTTAAAAAGTGCAGGAAAGAGTGCATTTGTTTTTGAAAGATATACCCCTAAAAAAGAAAAAAAAATAGTCTGTGGAATAAAATGTTCTTATGAGTTTGTAAAACCTGTCAATTTCTCAGAAGTTTGCATTACCCCTGGAGGTTATACAGAGGCCAAATAAATGAAAGTTGGATCTATGGCCAATAGAAATCAATAATATTTCTAATGACTACATGGAAAATATCTCAAAGAATGAGGGAAAAAAGGCAAACATTCTTGTTTAGTTAACAATAACAAGAAGAAAAGATTGTACTATATATCTGGATTACATTTAATTTTCAGTTTCCTCTTAAAGGAGACAGTCTGTTTATTTCATTCTTAGGAAGAACCTTGGGGCATAGAATATAAAATGTCAGCAATAAATTTGAAAAATGGTAAAACTAACAAAACACATCTGTCCTTAATGCAGAGAATAAAAATGGAACCTTTCTATTTTTTTTTTTTTAAATTAAAGCCTTACCTGAATTCTTAGGAGTTTCTCGATTGCAGGAGATTCGGGGATCCTGGATATTTATGTCCAATAAAGTTAATTTATACCATCCAGTAAAATGCATCCAGTTGCTTATGCTGGACAAAACCTGGAAAACCTCATTCATTATATATAGAAATGATTAGGATTAGTTGCTTACTGTTTACCACTGAAAATCTAAAGAGGAGAACAATAAACAGCCAAACACACAGAGATGGAATATGGATATGGAACCTATGGTTATATCTCTATATCTTAAGAGCTATGGGTACTCTGATATCTCCAAAGGTCATGCTGAGATATTCCCATAATTTGACATTTTGAATAAACTGTATTTTTTCCCCAGGATCTAAGTCCATTTGAGATTAGCTATTGACTTAGTATATTGTCTACTGCAGAGGTCTTCAAATTTAGCAGCTTTAAGACTTGTGGACTTCAGCTCCCAGAATTCTCCAGCCAGCTATGCTATGCTGGAGAATTCTGGGAGCTGAAGTCCACAAGTCTTAAAGCTGCCAAATTTGAAGACCTCTGGTCTACTGAATTCTCATAATAATAAGCAAGGAATGTCAAGTATATCCACTCTAGCCTATGACTATGCAATGTTATTATTGGAAGGGGTCTTATTGTCTATGTGGTTTAGCTCAGGAATTTCGTAAATGCAGCATCCTGTGAGGTTTTGCTTGAAGAAAGAAAGCTCACCACTTTCCAGCACATTTTTACAAGTATGATTAGTGAAAATTATATAGCATTGCTTTATCAAAGCCGCTCCTTATTTAATTTGTACCCGTTGCATGGTGAAATAAGTCATTCCTTGATTCCCCAAATGGTATGGCATAGCATTTGGTATATTTCCAAACATTCATTATTCCATATTTTATTAAATGTTCATCTGTCAGTCTTTGTTCTGCCCCAGCTACGGACCCCAAAGAACGCAGCACACACAAAGTCTGTACAAACCTTAATTTACTAAATTAAATCAGTCTTTTTCAAATAAAGGCTGTTAATTAACTTTCTTAACAGCCTACAAGAATCCAAAGAATAAATAATCGTAATCTTACTATGGTTGGCAGAAAACCCAGAAGCAATTTGCAGGAACCTGATTAGAGAACTAAGATCAGGACACAAAGGAGAGTGAACAAAGTTGTTCCCTGCAAATTGCCTCAGTCGTCGTCCTTCCTTAAATAGGCTAAGGGAGGGGCCAATTAGCCCCAAGCCTTACTCTTGAGGAGACCTCCTTCTGAGGAACCACTCCTGCCTTTTAGCAGCTCTGTGCACCCGTGCATCGAGAACAGGCTCCTCCTCTTCTTCCTCTTCACTTATGGGAGCTTCTGGAGCTTCTGAAGGTCCTGGCTGTATCCCCATCTCAGGCACCACACCAGGCTCCTCACTGTCGGAATCAGCTACTAGCTGCACAGGCCGCTGACAGGCCACAACAGTCTTTGATGTTTGTCCAATCCACTAAGGTTAAGACTATGTAAAATTAGATATCTCAAATTCCATTTTTGTGTTGTCATAACTTGATGCTTTATGATTGCTCTGTTATTATGATTTGTTCACTGTCTCATGGAAAAACAAATCATGACAATGGGATTAATAGAAGTACTTCATACTTTGTTCATCACCAGTTTTCTTCTTTTCATTATACAAATGCCAACATTTTGCACAGCCATATTAGCTCCCTAGTCTGGCATTAATTTTTAAAGATTTATAATCTAATACAATTCCTTTTCATATTAATGATCAGCAAGGGTCTCAAAAATAATTCAAATGAAAATGAAGAACCATTCTTTAAAAACCTTTTTATCTCAGAAGAAGAAAAGCATTTCCTATACTTATTTTGAATTCTAGAATATGTCTTTCAAAAGGTTTCCTGGGATAGTTGTTTAGCCTTAGATTCCTATGGGAATGAAAGTAACCACAGTGGTTAATTCATTCAAAACAAAGATGGAAAAGGGTCTTTTGGTTTAGTAGAATATATGAGTTGATAGGGACCATGTAGTTCATATAATCCAAATTCTTTCAGGATTCCACTAAAAGGTAGTCAGCAGTTGGCAATCCAGCTCCCATTTGAAGTCTTCGAATGCGAAGGCATCCATCACTGGATTATCTACTGTTTGTTTGCTCTAACAATAAAAATTGTTTCTAGTTCTGGATGGCCATTATTACTTAGATAATGATAACAATCTTGGATAAAGAAGTCACAGGTAAGGAACTCTTGGACCTGGAGAAATCAGACAATTATGTCAGTTATGGTCAATTTCTTTTTCCCACAATCACTTTCTCCATGTTTCTTTCACAATAGCCATCTTCTTACTTGGCCATGACAGGTCTTGTTGGGTCAGCTCAATCACAAGGCTTGACATGGTTTCCATATGACAGCTATCTTTTTTCTATTAATTGCTTTGTCAGCTCATGGTGAAAGACGCACACTGGGTCCTCTAGGCTTCAGCTCTTTCATGATTTAAGAGGAAGGCCTCTTGATCATATGCTGAGTGCTAGTGCCGTCGCTAGCAGCTCATCTCCTTATGAGCTATGAGTCGGCAGCACTGGAGTCCAGGAACATGGTACAATTGTGTAAATAGTCTAATTCTAACCCTTAAAAAATGAATGTTCTGAGTATGCAATTTTGCTCATGCTTAAAAAAAGAGGACAATGACAAAACCACAGATTTCCATATGCATGTACTGTGGTCTGGTCTCTAATTACTAATCACTGATACACAAAACCATAGAAAATAAGATAGTAGATAAAGAGGGCTTCCTGTGTTTAATCTGAATTGTATTATTATTTTTTTATTTCAACAGAGAACATGGTCAATATTTCTTATCATTGTTCTGCCCCAGCTCCGGATCCCAAGGAGTGTGACACACACCAAGCTCCAAAAATTCCATTTATTACAAACAGACCCCTTTCAAAATGCAGGCTTTCAGTGCAAATGTCCTTATCAGCCTGCTATAAAGTACAAAGAATAAACAAAGTCCGACAAAGGTTGGCAACCAGCCCAGAAACCAAGATGTGATAAGAAACTCACTCTCCAAAATGCTCTGCGTAATAATTATACGTTGTTTCCAGCAACAATTGCTAACTGTGTGCAACTTAAATAGGTTAAGGCAGTGGCCAATTAGCCCCAAGCCTTACTCTCGAGGAGACCTCCTCCTCCTGAGTAGCCACTCCTGCCTTTTGGCAGCTGTGCGTGCTCAAGCATTGAGGAGAGGCTCCTCCACTTCACTCTCTGCACTTGAAGGAGTCTCTGGAGGTTCTGAAGGCCCTGGCTGAGTCTCTGCCTCTGGCACTACATCCTCTTCAGCCTCCTCGCTGTCCGACACGAGCGCCGGCTGTACAGGCTGCTGGCGTGACACCACACCAGCCTCCTTGTCGTCGGGATCAGCCACAAGCTGTGCAGGCTGCTGGCTGGCCATAACAATCATTCTGGTATCTCTCCTCTCAATCAGCTCCAGCTTCTCCATATTTCATTACAGTATGGTGTCCAGAACTGTACTCTAAGGTAATATTTTCTCTATACTCTTAAACTGCTCCTGTCTTGAATTGATGTCAACTGGACTAAAAGCCATTTTAAGATAATTTCAGGATTGGTACGCTTTGGTAGTGACTTGTCAAGTGTTCATTTTGGATTGTCCCTCATGAACAGGTCTCCTATTGCTAACTTTCTATGCCAGGAATGTCATTGATTATGTGCTATCAAGTAAGTATTGATTCTTAGCAATCCCATAGTTAGGTCGATGTGTCAATTCTGGCTTTTCATGTCTTCCAGTAGTGCATCAGTTATCACTATAACTGAGTCCATTTTGTTCTTATCATCCTCTTCTTCTCTTTAGTTTCACTTTTCCCAGGATTAGAAACTTCTCTAGACAATTAGATCTTTGCATAATGTGTTTGAAGTAAGATAGCTTAAGCTTTGTCTTTTGTGTCTTGAATGAGAATTCCGGCTTGATCTGTTTGATGATCCATTTATTATTATTTTTTGGTGGCCTTGTTATTCTCAAGCACCAAAGTTGGAGTTTAGAGTTTAAAAGCATTAATATTCTTTATATTCAGTATCTTCAAAGTTCTATTTTCACTTCCATAGAAGGTCATGGGGAAAACAACTGCTTGCATAATTCTGATTTGTATAGGTATAGACATATTTTCCCAGAATATCATTGCTACTCTATCAAGTGGTAGTCTGCAGTATATTTTTAGACTGTTGATTGATAAAAATCTATTTTTTATATAGGAATGGTTAAATATATTCTTTTCTGTTTGTAGAAAATATTTATCTAGTTTAAACCATTGTTTGGCAAGATAATTTCATGATTTATAAACATATTTCATAAAGTTAGGCAGCTTTAATACTGCTTTACATTGGAAGTAATAATAGGAATTACTTCCAAATAATAACTTTGAATTCCATAATATTTGGGATTCTTATTAGGAACTTATATACCTGAAATAAATCTATCACTTGGATGTACTACACGTACATACATAATATTCAAGTGCCGAAGCAATCTTTGTCTGATCAAAACCTGAGAGAAAAATTAAAAAAATAAGTTCTCATCATTACCAGAACCAGATATAATTTTGGGAGGGGCTGGTGGCTGCCTCTGGCATTGGGTAAGCATCACTTGAGAATGTGTTGTTCTTCCTAGTTAACTCAGTAAAATAAATGAATCTGATGAAATCTCATGAAGTGTTTGTTTTAGTTGCTTTTCTAATGTGAGATAAATGGGTATTTATGAGCTGCTGCAGAAGGAAATTCCAGAGGAACTTGGGTATAAGATTAAGGAATTATTAAATCAGCTTTATTGCTTTTCAAAACCTTTAAAAAGCTCTACATCTGCAATAAATTGTATATGTGTGTTACCAACCCATACAATCTAATTATTTAATAAGCATTTCTTTGTAAAATCGAGCATTGGGTCAAATCCTTCAGCTGTTTGCACAATCTGTTTTATAAGAAAAATACAGCTTATCAGGCTAAGAAATATGTGTCATTTATAAAGTGTCATATTAGTAGACAGCTATCTATCTATCTGTCTGTCTTATAGGCCACCAGCTATCAAAGAGATCAGGAAAAAAATGCCAAGCCTTACTTCTTTCTCCATTAATTCCTCCTTGCTTCAGTAAGTCGAATAAGAAATAAATATCTGTCTCCTCTGTATTAGAGGAGATTGTAAAACATTCAAAGATGTATAAGAACAACAACAACAACAACACAAATGTATAAGAACATCAAACAAGGAAAAATAGTGAAAACTGAAGGAATCAAGATGCACCATGAAAATAACATTAAGAGTCTGGATGAAGTTGATTACTA
Source organism: Pituophis catenifer annectens (assembly GCF_029215685.1). Classification (NCBI taxonomy): domain Eukaryota; kingdom Metazoa; phylum Chordata; class Lepidosauria; order Squamata; family Colubridae; genus Pituophis; species Pituophis catenifer. Next base: position 240,666,427 of record NW_027256882.1, read on the forward strand.
CAAATACCTGGGTATATTTCAAGCTGACAACATCAAGCACACCAAAGTCAAGAAAAAGATTAGAGGTGAATACATCAAGAGAGTGAAAAAGATTTTAAAGTCCAAACTCAGTGGAGGAAATACCATCAAGGCAATCAACACCTGGGCAATACTAGTCATTAGATACACAGATGAAATAGTGAATTGGTCTCAAACAGAATTAAAAGCAATGGATAGGAAGACCAGAAAAATAATGACAATGAATCATGCCCTTAATTCTCGCAGCGACATTGACAGACTCTACCTATCAAGGCAAATAGGTGGATGCAGAATGTTGCAAGTACATCAGATAGTTGAAGAAGAAAAAAGTGCTTTGGAAGAATATCTGAAGGACAATGAAGAAGATGCACTGAAGTTAGTATGCCAGGAAGGCTTGCTGACTATTGGAGAGACCAAACTGGCCTACAAGAAAGACCAAATGAAGAACAGAATGGAGGCATGGGAAGAGAATGCACTATATGGCCAGTACATTAAAAGAAATAGCAGGGAAAACAGATAATAACAAGACCTGGCAATGGCTAAGAGCAGGAAAGTTAAAGAAAGAGACTGAGGGATTAATTCTAGCTGCACAAGACCAAGCCTTAAGGACAAATATGTACAAAGCCAGAATTGAAAAGACAGCAACAGACAGTAAGTGCCGCCTATGCAAAGAAGCTGAAGAAACAGTGGACCACCTGGTAAGCTGCTGCAAGAAGATTGCACAACTGACTACAAGCAGCAGCATGACAAAGCAGCAACAATGGTGTATTGGAAGATCTGCAAGAAATATCATTTGCCTGTAAACAAGAACTGGTGGGACCATAAAATAGAAAAAGTCATAGAAAATGAAGAAGTTAAATTGCTCTGGGACTTCAGAATCCAGATAGACAGGCACCTGCCACATAACAGCCCAGACTTAACAGTTGTTGATAAGAAAGACAAAAAAGTCTGGATAGTGGAGACAGCAGAATAGAAGAGAAAGAACTCAAGAAGATAACAAAATATAAAGACCTACAAATAGAAATTGAACGACTATGGCAAAGGCAAGCAAGAGTAGTACCAATAGTAATAGGCACCTTAGGTGAAGTCCCAAAACAACTGGAGCATCACTTGAAAGCCATAGGCATTGACAAATTTGCCATCAGTCAATTGCAGAAAGCGGCTTTACTTGGAACTGCTTCAATCCTGCGATGATATCTGTAACACCGTCAAACATCCAGATTTGGTCCTTGGTAAGGATTTGATAGGTAGACAAAAATGCCAAACTCCATTCTGAACATCTAGCTGACTGTACAATTAATAATAATAATAATAATAATAATAATAATAATAATAATAATAATACAAAAGCTGAACTGAATTTATTAATTGAAAACACAAAAGAATTCAGCCAAGACATTGGTATGCAGTTTGGAATTGACAAATGTGCAACAATAGCAACCAAAGCAGGCAAGATCATAGAAGAGGATGGAACAGAACTAGAGAATGAAGAAATGATAAAGGCAGTAAAATCAGAAGAAGGCTACAAGTAAAGGAGATTTTAGAAGCCTCTGACTTAATGCATAATAAAGTCAAGGAATTAATTTCAGCCAAGTACATTCGGCGAATTCGTAAGATATTAATGTCCAAATTGAGTGGAGGAAACATAATAAAAGCCATAAATACCTGGGCTATACCTGTGATTAGATACTCTGCAGGAATAATTGACTGCAGAGTCAATTAGATGGAGTTAAATAATTTGGACAGAAAAACAAGGAAGCTTATGACAATGAATCATGCCTTGCACCCTAAAAGTGATGTTGACCGATTATATTTACCAAGAGCAGAGGGTGGTCGAGGACTCCTACAAGTAAAGCAGACTGCGGAAGAAGAAAAATGCAGCTTGAATGATTACATCCAGAAAAGTGAAGAACCAATGATTAAGGAAGTAAATAAAGGAGGCCTTTTAAAGACAACTAAAACAAAAGCAGAATATAAGAAAGAAGTAATTGAGCAGCGAGCTGAAAATTGGAAACACAAAGCTCTGCATGGCCAATACTTGAAAAGTATTGAAGGCAAAGCTGACCAGAAACTAACTTGGAACTGGTTACGATCAGGAGTACTGAAAAAAGAACAAGCCTTAGCCACAAACTGCATGAAGGCAAAAATTCAACATGTTACCACCAACAGCAAATGCCGCCTCGCAATGAGAAAGATGAGACAGTCGACCACCTGATCAGTGGGTGCAGCAAAATTTCACAAACTGACTACCTACAACGCCATGACCGTGTTGCTAAGATCATTCACTGGAAATTGTGCCAGAAGTTTGGATTTGAGTACAGCAAAAACCACTGCAAACATCAGGTTGAGAAAGTTTTAGAGAATGAGAAACTCAAGATCTTGTGGGACTTTAGGATTCAGACTGACAGGCACTTGGTCCACAACATACCTGACATAACAATAGTTGAAAAAAAAAAGTATGGTTCATTGACATTGCAATACCTGGTGATGCACAGATTGAAGATAAGCAGCAAGAAAAAATCACAAAGTACCGGGGTTTGCAAATTGAAGTTGAGCAACTGTGGAAAAAGAAATCATGTGTTGTCCCGATTGTAATTGGAGCCCTTGGAGCAATACCCAAAGAGCTACCCCGCTATTTAGAAATTCTAAATTTGCCGGACTTGAACATTTTGACTCTACAAAAAAACACCTTACTCAGAACAGCTTACATCCTCCGACGATACCTTAACAGTTCCTAGGTCCTTGGTTAGGACTCAAGCTGCTGAGCTATTAACCAGCCTCAAAGGCTGTGAATCTCACTAAAGATTAAATAATAATAATAATAATAATAATAATAATAATAATAATAATAATAATAATAATATAATTTATTGACATCGTGGTACCAGGAGATGCCAGAGTCAAAGAAAAAGAACTGGAAAAAAAATCATGAAATATTGCGACTTGGCCATTGAAACTACATGGCTATGGATGAAACATGTAACAGTCATACCAATTGTCATTGGGGCACTTGGTGCCATGTCCAAGAATTTTATAAGATACATCAACAAATTGCATCTTCCTGCAATAACACCAGCGAAACAGCAAAAATCTATGCTACTTGGAACATCGTACATCTTAAGAAGGTACTTGGTTGATACCTAGGACACTGGCAGCAACCCGTATCAATTATTAGCACCAGTCAATGGTATTTGTGATGCATTTTTGAATGTTTAGTTGACTAAGTTTCATGCTTCATGTTTAAATAATAATAATAATAATAATAATAATAATAATAATAATAATAATAATGATAATACCTTTTTTATTATACCACAAATAATGGTATTTTTAAATGTCCAGTTGACTGAATTTCATGTTAAATGAATAAGAGATAATAATAGCAAACATATACACTCACACAAATACATTCACACTATAATTTCTCTCTCTTCCCTGTCCTTTCTTTATAGAAAGATTTTCCTTTCTTTATAGAAAGACTTCATCATTCTGTTCTTTTTGGCCTCTGAATTAAAGCCAATATCAGATATAGAAACCCTTTAATCACAGAAAGATCCCTTCAGTTGGAAGAACATTTTGGATCGACAACATAGGGCTCTGCTGTGTTTTGGATTCCAGCATAAAAGATGGGAGAATGAACATAGCATCTATCTCCACACCCTAAATCAGCTGTTAAATGGGAGCCATAATAATCTGTTTCATCATAAAGGTAAAGGTTTCCCTGTCCAGTCATGTCCAACTCCAGGGCACAGTGCTCATCTCTATTTCTTGGCTGAAAGAGTCAGTATTGTCCAAAGACATTTTCCATGGTTATGTGGCCAACATGGTTATACACCAAAGGCACATAGAATGCTGTTACCTTCCCACCGAAGTGATACCTATTAATTACTCACATTTGCACATTTTTAAACTGTTAGGTGGGCAGGAGCTGGGGCAGGAAGGGGAGCTCACCCTGTTGTGCGGTGCTGGAGTCTCGAATCCAAGCTGTCAACTTTCCAGCTGACAAGCTCAATCTTTAACTGCTGAGCTACTGCACCTCCTTCCTCATAGTTTGATAAAATTGACTTGCTGTGATCTATAACCTTCTGCAATGCAGATATAGACAGTAGATTGGGATAGAAATAGATGCATGGAAGATAATGAATAATGGGATTTTTGTTTTATGATTGGCTCTTCATATCAGTTCAGTTGCTTGAGCATTAAAGGTATTTAAAATCATTTTATTGTGATGGGTAGGAATTAGAAGAATACCCCAGATTTATTAAATGTCAGATCTAACTGGGCTATAGCTAGAACCTAACAGAAGTGAGTTCCTGCTGAAGTTTCAATCGTCTGCAAAACTCAATGCAATTTTTCCTCAAGCTTTTCAAATAATAATAAAAAAATACCAGGATGACTGGTTGATTGACAGAGCAAGAAGAAAATCACAATGAAAGCTTTTGCAGGGCCTCCCTATCATAGCATTTTGGGGAGGAATGTTAAAGAAATAATTTATCAGGATGAATTCAGTTTTCATTATTATTTGCTACATCTATAGTGATGTATGTAAAATCAGGGAGGGAATATTACTATATATTCATTATGAAAATCCCACATACTGATCCTTCTATATCTTCCTCATATTGAAAGCTACTGTCACCCTATTTATTATTTGCCAACTTTGGTGTGGAAGTCTTTGAACTGAATCTTTTTCTAGTAACTATCATTTTCTTGAAATTCTTAAAAATTCCCAACAACAACTCAAAAGATGAAAAGAGGGAAGTCATTCACTTTTCTTCTAATCCTTCAACGACTGCACTTATTTTTCCATCATTTGGTTCATGCCATTCAGTTTTACCATACCAATAATTTATTTCCATTTCTGCCAACAAGAAAATGCATTATCATGGGTTGATTTGTAGTGGATAGTCAACGGCATTCATGGTGATTAGGATTTTTAAATAAAGAATTGGATTTAGATTAAACCTTGAGGAGTGGAGATGAGACTTATATCAGGGTGTCTCCCACATCACTGAACCAATGTCTAAAATAACTCTCAAACTGAGTATCTAACTTTAATAGGAATATAAAATATAAAATCTTACCTTAAATCTTGCTTTATTGATACACTTTACAGTAAACAAAGATCGCTTTAGATTAATGCATCTTCCCATCGCTAATTACACTTATCCCATAAAAATATTATTGAGTTTTACTATGTTATGCATTTATTTACATGAATATTTTGTATTTAATGTCACATATGAATTATTTATAGTAGTTATTATGCAGGATATGCTTTTGATAGAGTAAGAAATCAGTTCTCAGGAAATCTTAATAAACACACTAATTTATTTTAATCAAAACATCCTTCTCTTTGATTTTGCTCTGCTCTGCAGCAACTAAAAACTAGTTACTTAAAAGGTTACCCTACCAGTGAAATTGTGTTTTGGAAGATGTTTTAGTCAAATTAAGTGGATTTTTTTTGTCTATATAGAAAATGAAAAGGTAAACTATATATTAAGCCAAATAAATTATATATTTTTGACATCTATATTTAAGGTCTTCCAAGTATACATGACAATTACATCATTGCGTGTTATACAATGTACATGTACATAATAAGATATACTGCTGATGCCTCTCTATTATAGCTGATAAAACTTCTAATCAAATATTTTATTTGAAAGTGATTAGTTGAATCAAACTTTTGAATGAAGTATGTCAAATTCAGTCATATGCTTCTGAATCAGTGTAATTTTTGATGGAGATTTGATGGAGTTTTGCTCATAAGCAACATACTTTTGAATGAATGAGTCATTGATCAATTTGAATTTTCAAATAAATTTGAATCATCTATTTGAGTTAGATCATCTTCAAATTAAACTGAACTAACTCTTTAATTAAAACTGATTAACATAATATATCCTTAGTTGATGTGCATTTCCCTTTTCTCCCCCATTATACATCTAAGAGCAAACCTATGCTTCTTGTGAACTAATGACATATAAGGTGTTGTGGACTTTCCCTTCCATAGTATACTCTACTGAAAATAAATGAAAGCCCTGGAATATATATTTTCACTAGTTGTCAACAAGAGAAAGCATTTTAAAACCAATGAGACTAGTGAAAAATTGTCCTGCCAAATTCTGCCTGGTTAGTTTGAAATTTTAGAGCTAAGGAAATGATGTTTGTCCAGCACAGAATTTCCATCTAAGAATTATTCTGTTACAAGTGGGCTCAGTAAACAGTCCCATTCTGAGGACAATTTGGACATTTTAGTTCTATAGGCATGTTCTGGTAGGCATGTTAGTTCTGGTAGGCATGTTCAAAAATAGGTTCCTATCCTCTCCTGAGCTTTTTCTTTCTACAAAGTGAATCAATGTGAAAAGGACTGCTGGGTCTTATTTACAAAGAGGTAAATCTGCTGCTATGAGAACATGGCTGTTGGGCATGTCAATTGTTGTTATGTGGCAGCAAGGAAAGTACTTCTTGGCTCAATATAATTTTCTTGGTAACCATATATATTTTTTTTTAATAAAAATGACATTTTAGTATGTGGTGGCTGTCTTACTGTAGGATTCTGTGTAGATTGCATGGATCTCAGGGGCAAGTGTCCCCAGCGAGAGCATCACAATTAGTTGCCAGAAACACTTTGATGATTATTTCTAGACTACATGAAAAGTGATTGCATTTGGCAATCATTTCTCTCTCTCAGATGGATAATGTTATTTATAGAATATCTAAGAGAAGAGCACATTATTTCAATGACAGTTCTGACTTAATTAAGAGGTTGATAAAAATTGGCTTTTATAGCTTCTGTGTAGATTGTAAATTAGTTAATGCAAGATCAAAGTCCTTTGATATTATGTGAAAGATTAGTCTTTAAATTTGCATCAACAAAAGACCTCTTGTTTCAAGGAGCAGCAGTTCAGTTAAGTGCTACCTAAAAGCCAACATGGCAACACTCCTAGGATGACACTTTCCTTCTCTCTCTGGAGTTTATTACTTTCATCTTCCACTTAAAGGGGAGTAGAAAGGCATTGGAGGTGATTCAAATAGACCGCAGAATATTAATAAAATAAAACATTTAGTATAACTGGAGAATAGTCCCATTTTTTAAAAAGTATCTGAGATGATTCAGTCAAAACTCTTCAACTGTATGGAACACTGTTGCAAAAGATTTTTTTTGAAAACATTGTTTCCTCAATAAATGTTTGCTTTTGAAAGCAAAACCAACAGGGCCATTGGCCTTTATTAGAAATCTAGATGAATTCTTATTCAAATGGAATAATTTCATCCTTAAATCAAAGACCAGATTTGATATGTGATAAATATTCAGCCTATCAAATTCCCAAAGGCAGGATCGCCACTTAAGAAATGACATATGCTAGATCAACTTCTTTATCATTTTATTTCTTATTTACTTATTAATTGAATGTATGTGGATATCCTCAACTATACTGATTCTAGGCAGTTAACAGGAAATAAAAACATAATAAAAACATTATATAGGATTTGAAATAAAACCAAACAATCTAATCAACATAACCACAATATGGATTCAACTACATAGTCCAGACTCAGTAACAGAAGTAGATCTGTAAGATCTCACAGAGAGCCAATAGGGTTGGAGCAAGTCTAATCTCCAGGGGAATGATGTTCCAATCATGCAACTCATTCCTGTGGCCTGCTGAAGCTCAAACTTGATGTACCGTAAGAAGGCTAAGGGGAGAGAAAGTTTATGTAATGCTTTCTCCAATGGCTGATTCTGAGTAGCTGAGGTTTATTCTTTGGGGGGGGAGGGGATTGCCAGGAGGAAATAGATTAAGCAGTCCTTTTATCATTTCTTTGCTTGAAGTCCCAATCTCCCAAGGCTACTTCACTCTTGAGAGAAAAAACAAACAAACAATAAAACCCAAAGGGAAATTTATACAGAACTGAGTGTCACAGCTATTTTAGATCTTGTTTAGGTTTGTGACCTGGGTGACCACTGTTATAAACATTTAAACATTTCAATAATCCAATTCTCTACCTATGAATGCCAATGTCATAGTTTAGTTTGCTTCCAGAATGGATGAATGATCTAAACTGTTAAACATGCTAATGGTGTTGTGGGATTATATGTGGGAATAAGAAAGTCACTTTGCATATTTTTTCCTGCTAATTTCTCTACTTGATGTGGCAACTGTCACTTTCACCTGATGATATTGCAAGGTACTAAGCTTTGAGAAAGGGACAGAATGATGACCAAAAATAAATAATAATAATAGTAAAAAACTGTGGAATCCATTCATAAGGCTGAGCCAACTGTTACTAATTTATCTTTCTTTTCAAGACAGTTGCTGAAATTGCCCCTCACTCCCAAATTTCTCTGTCAAGAAAGAATTTAAAGAAGCTATTTGCACACAGTTCTAAATCACGCTGTCCTTTAGAAACTGCCAGAAGGCTTTTCTTTTTTCCTGTAAGAAGGGGAAAAAAGTGAGGCGCTTTCCTTGCTCTGAAATGTAACTTTTACAATAAACTGTCACTACATCATTAAGTCTGATTTTAGTATTCTAGGTGATGCCAAGGTTAACTTAATTTTAGTACCATATTAAGAACAAGAAATTCATAGAAAACTCTGATGACAACTTTATTACATTTTAGATTTTACTTGCTAACTTTTTTTGTATTGTATATGTAAGATGTAGGGATATATATATATATATATATATATATATATATATATATATATATATATATATATATATATATATATATATATATTTGTCTATGTAAGTTTTCACGGGTATATATGTGTGTACAGTTAATATTTCGGGTTTTTTCCCGTGTAATTGTGAACATATCCCTAAAAGGGTAGAAGCGACGTTTTGACAGAATCTCATCTGCCATCATCAGGCTTATGTGAAGGGTCTTTTGCTGTAACAGCAAAACAGCAAAAGACCCTTCACATAAGCCTGATGATGGCAGATGAGATTCTGTCAAAACGTCGCTTCTACCCTTTTAGGGATATGTTTATTTATTTATTTATTTATTATTCAAATTTCTATACCGCCCTTCTCCTTTCGGACTCAGGGCGGTGAACAGCCAAGATAAAAACATCTATACATAACATCACAGTTAAAAATAAAATTAAAATAATTTATAAATTTGGCCCATAATTTAAAACTTGTCAATTAAAATCAATATTAAAATTTTAAAACTAACCCTAAAATCAAGACAGACCGGCTAATTGAAAAAAATAAGTTTTTAGGGCCCGACGAAAAATCCGGAGGTCGGAGATCACTCGTATCTCTGGGGGTAGATTGTTCCATAGGGTAGGTGCCACCACAGAGAAGGCTCTCCTCCTGTGGGTCGTCAGCTGGCATTGTCTGGCTGACGGCACCCTGAGGAGGCCCTCCCTGTGGGAGCGAACTGGCCGGTGGGAGGCTATTGGTGGCAGAAGGCGGTCCCGTAAGTACCCTGGCCCTAAGCCATGGAGCGCTTTAAAGGTGATCACCAACACCTTGAAGCGCACCTGGAAGTCCACCGGAAGCCAATGCAGCTTGCGCAGGAGAGGAGTCACATGGGAGCGCCCTGTCACTCCCATAATCCCCCGCGCAGCCGCATTCTGCACCAGTTGGAGCCTCCGGGTGTACCCCAAGGGGAGCCCCATGTAGAGAGCATTACAATAGTTCAGACGAGAAGTGACGAGTGCTTGAGTGACCATGCGTAGGGAGTCCTGGTCCAGAAAGGGGCGCAACTGGCGTATCAGGCGAACCTGACAAAAAGCCCCCCTGGCCACGGCTGTCATATGCCCTTCTAAAGACAGCCGCACATCCAGGAGGACACCCAAGTTGCGGGCCTTCTCAGTGGGGGCCAATGATTCGCCCCCAATAACCAGCGATGGCGTCAGCTGGCTATACCGGGACGCCGGCAGCCACAGCCACTCGGTCTTGGAAGGGTTGAGTCGAAGCCTGTTTCTCCCCATCCAGACCCGCACGGCCTACAGGCACTGGGACATCACTTCCAAGGCATCATTGGGATGGTCTGGGGTGGAAATGTACAGCTGAGTATCATCAGCGTACTGATGGAACTCCACCCCAAAACCACGGATGATCTCACCCAGCGGCTTCACATAAATGTTGAACAGGAGGGGCGAGAGGACTGACCTTTGCGGCACCCCACAAACAAGGCGCCTTGGGGTCGACCGCTGCTCCCCTGTCAACACGGATTGCGACCGGTCGGAGAGATAGGAGGAGAATCACCGCAAAACGGTGCCCCCCACTCCCAGTCCCTCCAGCCGGCGCAACATGATACCATGGTCGATGGTATCACAATTACACAGGAAGAAACCCGAAATATTAACTGTATACACACACACACACACACACACACACATATATATCATAGATATCTCTGTGGATATTTGTGTGTGTATGATTATATGTGTGTGTGTGTGCGTGTGTATGTGTGTGTGTGTGTGCATATGTGTGCGTGCGCATGCACATGTATACATCACTCTTTCTCTCTCTGTGGCCATATAGACATGTTACCAAAATTCAGGGCAGATTTAGCAAAAATGAGAAAGGAAGAAGGAAATTTCAGCAAGTCATTGAGCCAAAAGGATGGGCATATATTGTATGCATGGATTTGACTTAGAAAATAATATTTTATTTTTAGGAAGTGTGCAAAATAGTTCTTGACTACTGGTTTAAGACCCTGGAAAGACCCGTTTCAGGATGAGAAACAGACAGCTTCTTTAAAGGTTGAAGAACATCTGAACTCTTCTGATTAGTCAGAACAGGCTATTTGGGATAAGGATGTTTCAGAAATGTTTGCACGGTCCCATCAAATAAATCAAGATGGCAACCACAGTGGTGTGATTGAAGCACTGTCCATTTTGCTTACACTGTTGTGGTTCCCATCTTGACTTTTTGAGCATATCCTTCAAACCTCCTTGGGATGTTGCAAGAGATGACATTTTTAATTAGCCGGTTTCTATAAATGGCTTGGCCCTGACTCTGCCAGTTGCTTCTTCTGTAGCAGACATTAGAATTCCTATAATCAGGCCCTGTCTCATTCCAGTTCAGTCTCTCTTCATTAACATTCACCACAATTTCTGTTTCTTCTTTCTTTTCAAGTGATCTTATTACATATCCTGATTTATTGAATCTCCCCTCTTTCTTCTTCTTCTTTTTTTTTTAAAAGAACTTTATAAGCTTTAAAATATAAACAAAAGAAAGAGGCACAATTTTCTTAAACAAGTTTCTAAACAATGGTGACTTTTGTGAGGAAATGCAAACAACAACAACAACCACAACCAGAAAACTGATATGATAGTCCTTATTTGTTCTGTTTCTTTTTTTTTTTAATTTAATGGTCCCATATTATATGTCACTCAGTATAGTAAAAATCTGTATTATGTGGGGGCTTTGGCACTGTGAAAATAATTGCTTCAGGCCCGGGAGACTGAGGACAAAACCCTCCCTTTGGCTGTCAGCTTTCAAGCAATTGATCTTCTCATTTTATTTTAATCTCACCAGTCACTTTCTTTTCCCACTAAATAGAACCCCCCCACCTCAGCTCAGAAGCTAAATGTCCCCACTGCCAGGAGTACTTAGTGTAAATGTAATATTACATGAATCAAAGACCCTTTAGGCTATAATATAGGCTGGTAATTTATTACTGAAGAACAGTGTTTTTTTAAATTCTTTTTGTTGAGGCAAATCACTGTGAATTAACTAGCAAGAGGGCAGCAGGTGCTCTCATTAAATTTACAGTCCCTGGCAGCAGATATCAAAGTTAAGGAGGAGAAAAATGTGTAGTGTAGTTCTACTGACATATGTAATTCTACCCTGTACCGATCCCATACTAAGTCAAAAGTGCTTCTATTAGCGTTTGGGTACCTTATTCTTGGGTGCATAAGGTTATAAACTTGAAGAAAGAATAGGAAAGTGGTAGGCAGATTGGGAAAGAAAATAGTTCAAGATAGGGGGAAGGGCTAAGAGAAGGATTGAATAATGAAAGGACAACACCTAAATTCAGGGCTACAGCAAAGAAGCCACATGATTTATCCATAAGATGTTGCTCTACCTACAAAGAAGATATTTCTTTGAAATCCAGCTTAGTATTAGAATTACTCACGTAAAACAATAAAAATATCTAAAATAAATATACAAAGCAGAAAAAAATAGTTAATTGATTAGAAGTAAATCCAGGAAAAAAGAGCCTTAACACACTCAGTGCATCAGCCTAGGGAACACAGTCAAGTTTTTTAAAGCCTTAGGAAAGGCCAACAGAGTTGGGGTCATTTTGATCTCTGAAGGGAAGATATTCCACAGAGTAGGAGTTACTGCAGAAAAGTTTTGTAATCCTAGCCAGTTGACTCTCTGGCTGACAGGATCCACACCATGCCCAATCTGGTAGATTGAATTGGATGGGTAGAGACTTTTGGAAACTTTGCCCAGCATGCTCTTCAAAATATCTCTGTCTTCCATGCGATTTTAATTTTACCTGAACTCTAAGTAAGTTCTAGGTTTTCTTTCTGGAAAACTTTGGCCCATCCATAATATGTCAGGCCCAAATCCAAAGATCATACAGTGAAATCCAACCCAACCCAACCCAACCCAACCCAACCCAACCCAACCCAACCCAACCCAATCCAATCATTTATCTGTATGTGTCTATCTCCAATGGACAGAATCTTGCCAAACTAAAGCTTTTAACCTACTAGGTGAATCCTGAATGATTCTAGGGTATGATTACCCTGAACCTTCTTCCTTCCTCTTCCATCCAGCTCAGGACTGCACAGTCTCTTAACATGGGCCTCTCTGTCTGATGGGATTTATTGCCTCCTTGCCAAAATTCCTATCTACTGATTTTCCAGGTGTACATTTTATCACAGAATGGTTCAGGACAATGTCTGGAATGAAATGTGTTTGTTTTTAGTTTGAAAAAGAACACTCTCTGTTTTCTTCACACACTTCACCTGAATTTACTTGCTCTTGACAAATCTGCATTAATTTCTGGTAATTGTTTTCAAGATGCATATAGCTCAATAAATAAAATCTATTAGAATATATATAACAAGGCAGAGGTGGCTCGGAAGCTCTGGCTGGATCATCATTCTTAACATTTGTCTACAATGGCACGAAGGGAGAGCTGGAATGGCAAGAGAAGCAAGCCCAATAGAGATTCTCAGTGTACGCTCAATAGAGTGACCATTATATAGTAGCAATGAGGCAAAAAACACTTTTACAGGCCAGATTTCAGCTCTTGACTGATTAAATCTATGTGCCTTGGTCTACTCCAGAACAGCAACCTGAGTAAACAATGTATTTCCCTCAAAGAAAAACTTGTGTCCAAGTCTCAGCCACCAGATTTTCAAGTATAGCCACTAGTTCTTTAACTGATTAATAACACTGGGATAGGGAGCTCATTTGTGTGGTTTGCCTTGGGGCCCAAGGAAGCACTACTGATGCTCTGATAGAAACACACTTAATTATATAATAGGAAGATGATCATGTTCCCAGCAGCCCCCTCTTAAAAAAAGAATCAAACCAAAACAACAACATACAAATGCAGGTATAAATTCTATGCAATGCCCGTCTTCTCCACCTTATCATCCTAAGGTTGCCAACTACACTTGAAAGAGGTCTTGTAGATTTTCTCTTCTTTTACTTTCTCTTATATCTGTACATGCATATAGACATATGTGGCATATCTATCTATCTTTCTATCTATCTATCTTTCTAACTATCTTTCTATCTGTCTGTCTGTCTGTCTGTCTGTCGGTCTATCTATCTATCTATCTATCTATCTATCTATCTATCTATCTATCATCTATCTATCAATCCATCTATCTATCATAAATCATTTTCATCCATAACTAACCCCCCAAGATAGAAATAAACAAAAACAGGAAGAGGGTACAAAAATAAATGTATATTAATTGAATTAATAACGGCACATTAAAAATAATTACCTGTCAAATTCACCATTTACAAAATTAATTAATGCCCATCTGCACATGCCAATCATTTTCTTTCTTACAAACACACACGACTCTATTCCCCTCTCTCATTCTGCTAATCAATGAACAAAAGGATCACAAGCATATGTGATTTGGGGAAGGGATAGATGCAGAAGACTGTTCCCGTTACTTCAATTTTCCACAATCAATAGTCTGTTCTGATTAGTTTAAAAGCAAAGATAATAGATATTTTTGTGTCTTCCTCCATTTTCTGAATGTTGTTAGCAAGACAAGCCAGACATTTCTTGGAAGAACCACAGCTTGGCAGCTTTGGCTCCCAATAGTTTTATAATGAAAATGCACCATCATGAATCCTTTCAAAGATCTGCAATTTGTTTTTGGAAAGCATCAACTACTTCTTAGATGGATGAATCACCAAAAGCAACTCTGTTTATATTTGTTCCTCTAATTATACTCATATGCTTACACTGTACAGTAAAGTCAATTAATTTGGATTTCTGAAGAGATTGCGACATAATATTACACAGACTTATTTACTTTTTTAGCCTTTCTAACCAAATTTAAAGGGATATCTTGTCATACAACTGACATGCCAAGTGCAATCCTGAACTTGTAAATGACTATACATCTTTGCTGTTTAAGATAAATATATATAAGAAATGTTAGATTAGAGATTCATCTAATCCAATATCTTATATCTTGGCAGATAAGGGTTTGAAAGAAAGCTGCAAACAGTATTAACTAAATCACCCAATTGTCCTCATGTGATCTGAGTTTCAATACAGGTACAAAGTCATATTGATATCTTTATAATTGTTTTCAGGAGAAAATTATTTTCCTACTTTTCCCATTGTCATCTATGCTAATGCACTGGCTACTGGGAGCAAATCTTTGTCACACACACACACACACACACACACACACACACACACACATATATGTAGGTCTTTGGTTATTTTGGCTTCATGCTTCTAATGCTCCTAGAAGCACACACACACACACACACACACACACACATATATATATAAAACATATATATATATTTGTTTTCTCAGGTTTTCGCAGGTGTTTGTATGTAGGTCTTTGGTTATTCGGGTCTTCTCCCACGTAAAATTGGAAGTGTCTTGGCGACGTTTCGACGAAGTCTCATTCGTCATCTTCAGGCTGGTGTTCTCGGCTTCGTGCTTCCAGGAGCAATGTGAGATCGCAGCTGTCTCTTCCTTTTAACTGCTAGTGGGGGTGTGAGCTGATTGGGTGGGGACTTGGCTGTGTTCTGATTGGGTGGAGGTGTGTTCTGATTGGTTAGGGGCTTGGCTGTGCTCTGATTGGATGGGGGGTTGGTTGTGCTCTGATTGGCTGGGGGTGTGTTCTGTTTGGGTGGGGGCTTGGTTGTGCTCAGCTTAGTCTGAGTTGCAGGAGGATTTGAGCTGGTGAGCTGTGTTGTTGTTGTTTTTCTTCGTGTTTGTGGCCGTGCGAGCTCTTCATGGTGGGTGTCAGTCTGCTTCATGTATGGATTGGAGGGGTTTAAAGTGGCTAATGATGCAGCTGTGGTCTGGCTTCTGGTCCGTGGTCTTGCCTCACTTTTCTAACTTTTCTGAGTTAGAAAATCAAGGAGTATATGAAATCCCATGCACCGCCTGCCCCACCACATACATCGGACAAACCAACAGAAGAATAAGTGCACACATTGAAGAACACAAGAACTCAGTCAGAAAAGAGGAACCAACTTGTTCCCTGGTCCAACACCTTAAAGCCACAGGACATGAAATTGACTTTAAAAAGACCAGAACTATTGCCAAAACTGAACACTTTAACAACAGAATAATCAGAGAAGCCATCGAGATAGAAAAACGCCCACACAGCATGAACAAACGAGATGATACCTCCCGCCTACCAACCATTTGGAAACCCGCCCTTATTGACAAATGAGTACCTAACATGAGGAATGACACCAGACCCACACTCACGAGGGTCACACAGGATGTCACCACCACACATCCACGTGGAAAGCAGACTCAAACCCACACCAATGATGAGGCATGACCACGGAACAGAAGCCAGACCGCAACTGCATCATTAGCCACTTTAAACCCTTCCAATCCATACATGAAGCAGACTGACACCCACCATGAAGATGTGGCATGACCACAGTCTTGGCGTATTCGGATCTTTTCCCAAGACTTGCATACCTGTACCCGTGAAAATCTATGAACGTATATATATATATATATATATATATATATATATATATATATATATATATATATATATATTATGCAGATGATACCACTTTAATGGCAGACAGTGAAGAACTAAAAAGCCTCTTGATGCAGGTGAAGGAGGAGAGTGCAAAAGTTGGCTTGAAACTCAACATTAAGAAAACTAAGATCATGGCATCTGGCCCTCTCAATTCCTGGCAAATAGATGGGGAAGAAATGGAGGTAGTAATAGATTTTATTTTCCTGGGCTCCAAGATCACTGCAGATGGGGACTGCAGCCAAGAAATTAAAAGATGCTTGCTCCTGGGGAGGAAAGCTATGGCAAATATAGACAGCATACTAAAAAGCAGAGACATCACCCTGCCAACAAAAGTGCGTATAGTCAAGGCTATGGTTTTTCCAATTGCAATGTATGCCTGTAAAAGTTGGACCATAAGAAAGGCTGAACGCCAAAGAATTGGGGCCTTTGAACTATGGTGCTGGAGAAAACTCCTGTGAGTCCCTTGGACTGCAAGGCGATCAAACCGGTCAATCCTAGAGGAGATCAACCCTGACTGTCTTTAGAAGGCCAGGTCCTGAAGATGAAACTCAAATACTTTGGCCACCTAATGAGAAGGAAGGACTCACTAGAGAAGAGCCTAATGCTGGAAAAGATTGAGGGCAAAAGAAGAATGGGACGACAGAGAATGAGGTGGCTGGATGGAGTTACTGAAGCAATAGGCGTGAGCTTAAATAGACTCCAGAGGATAGTAGAGGACAGGAAAGCCTGGAGGAATGTTGTCCGTGGAGTCATGATGGGTCGGACATGACTTTGCAACTAACAACAACAATATCTATCTGTCTGTCTGTCTGCCTGCCTGTCTGTCTGCCTGCCTGTCTATCTACACACGCACAAACACACGCACACACACACACACACACACACACACACACACACATATATATATATATATATATACACACATTAAAATGTTAGCCTATTACTTTAAAGTCTCTTTACTGTTACAGAAAGCATATATTGAAGTACGTGTCCCAGAGCTACTGTGTCTTGCTACAAAGACAAATACAATTATCTGTTCACAGACTGAGGGAGTACATTTTCTCTCTTGCATTTCTCCTCTACAGTGCCTCTACATTTACAAAGCAGTCAGATGCTAAAGCCATGAGTAAGCCACAGTGCTTTTAACAGAGCAATTTGTCTATTCCTTGAGAACATTAGTGTTCAGTCCCCACAGACAATCTTTAGATAATAAGAGTCAAATGAGTCCTGTGTGAGTGCCTCTAAACAAATTATGTTATATTCCCCAAACTCTTATCTGGCGTTGTCCTTTTCTTATAGCTCCTTCAGTGGGCATTTTTCTGACGCTTGTAGTGTATTACATTGGCTTTCTTCTCCTTCCTCATTCCTTATTCCTGTTGGCCATCTATCATTTCCTTGTGAAGACTATTAGGATAAAAAGTCATCCCCTTTACAGGGATTAAACTTCTTGCCAGCATTGGCTCCATATCACACATAGCCCAGTCTTCAATGTTATGAATCATAGCCAAAACAATATCATCTTTAATGGGAAACAATGACATTGTTTGATTTATTGTGTTGGTGAAGATTTTGTTAAGAGAAAGAGTAAAGACTACTGGCCTTTAGTCCTAAGAAAA
Source organism: Pituophis catenifer annectens (assembly GCF_029215685.1). Taxonomy (NCBI): domain Eukaryota; kingdom Metazoa; phylum Chordata; class Lepidosauria; order Squamata; family Colubridae; genus Pituophis; species Pituophis catenifer. Next base: position 240,684,277 of record NW_027256882.1, read on the forward strand.
ATGTGTTAATAGCTCTGTATTTTTTTGCCAACCTGGACATGGTTGTATTACCATTATTCAATGATTTCAAGAGCATGTCTGGAAAATTATTTGTTCCAGTTGAACCAATAAACAATTATTTAATGCTTTAAAAATGTTAATTGTTTCCAAAAATTAGGCCAAGAGAAGGGGAAAAAATGAATCCAGCTGCACAAAAATCCAGTATCTTTACTTTCAAAGTTTAATGTAAGTGATCTGATTTCACGTTAATGGACCTTCATATGAAAAAGAAATAGAAAGCTGTATACTTCAAATGAACGCATGCTGGGTTTTCTTTTAAGTTTATCTAATTAATAAATCTGTGAAAAATATAGACATACTATTTTATGTGGACTAATGAGGGTGGATCATTTTGCTTTAATCTATCTTTTTCAGTAGCAGCTGTAGGAAGAGATCAAAATAGATAAAATAACTTTTGTTGTTGTGGGAAATATAGGAGGAGAAAGGAGTATTATGTATGTTTGCCACCTTTAGTTATTTGTAAAAACAATAAAGGTGGGATACAAACAAACAAACAAACAAAGTAGTGTTATAATCAGAGCCACACCCCTTTATATAGGAATGCATTGTTGATGCATTTACAATAGGAGAAGATTTGAATTGCGGTATCACAATCACTATCTTACCCATCACTGTCACTGATCATTTTGTACATTTATGTGAATTGTCTTATTTATTTGCATCTTTTTTTATGTGCATTGTTATATATGCACTCTTAATTAAATTCTCTTATTTAAATTTTGTGCATTTATAAGCATTGAACATTCTCTTCTATTAACATTTGCATTTATCATAATTAGATTAAGCTAAATTTAAGTTAATAGTTTAAGAAGCTATACTGATAAACGCCATAGGCTCACATTAAAGCAGATATGGTAAAGAAAGAAAAATGGACCAAGGAAGAACAAAGAAAACATCTATACAGATCTGCACACATGCCAAAATCAAGACTTGCAGGAATATATTTAGATGCCATTTCCAAAGGATAGTGATCACCGAAAATCTGATGATAGTGGTATTGTCCTACATTATAAATAGTAGTTTCAATTAAAATGCCACTGTCAGGGAGACAACCTTTCTCAGCTAATCAAAAGTCATATTGAATATTGCTGTATTTATCAATCTATTACACATACAGTATGTGAATTAATTTTAGGAATAAGACTAACCCTAAATCCTTCAAAATGGTCTTTCTCTTTATTTTTCAGCTTGAATCCTGAAATGCCTATAAAAGCTAAACCAACACCAGTTAGATCCATTTCAATGTGTAATTTATGTAGTGCACCAAGATATTAATAATATATATTCACATTGATTTGTTATATCCAATTTCCTACAATACTATCCAGCCTCCCATCTCTGTACCCTATAAATTATCTAAATCTTGAGACATTTGAACTAAAAGTAGGGTAAATTTTCTGTGGAAATATATATGTAAAGCTTTTCCATTCTCTTATAAAGATGTCCTATGTTTCTTCCCTGCATGCCAGGTTGTGTGAATATGTTAAACTGATGGAACAGAAAAAAATCTGCTCTGATGGTCCTATGACAATATTTCTATTTGATAATTTCTATGGTAGCTCTCTGCTCTGAAGAGGCAGTTCACAGTATTACTATATATCCTTACTTTTAGGTGACATATCTCCATGATGAGTAAATTCAAATTCAAATCTTTATTGTCAGTGCACAACATATGTACAATGAGATTGACTGAGCTCCCTCAATGCACCCCCCCAACACAATACAACTTACAGTGAAGACAGAAAATCCCTAACCCAATAAATCATATTAACAAAATACCCAAGAGAGTAAATTTCTATTGTTGCAAACAATATTTTTTTTAAATGAATCCAAAATTAATATTTTTTACTCTGGTTTAAAGGCTTCCCATTCTGTTCTGAGATAAATATGTAACTAGGATTTTATTTAGAGTCGTTTTCACCAAATATATTTTAGAATCTATTCAGGGGTCTCCAACCTTGGAAACTTTAAGACTTGTGGACTTCAACTCCCAGAATTCCTCAGCCAGAAAAGCTGACAAAGCTGGCTGAGGAATTCTGGAAGTTGAAGTCCACAGATCTTAAAGTTGTCAAGGTTGGAGACCCCTGGTATACTTGTTATCATCACAATTAAATAAATTGAAGATGCACAGTACATCTAAACCACTTTGTTATAGAGCTACTTAGTATTTTACTTATTATAATATGTTCTTTCTTCTCTATTCATAAGCCGTGGTGAATCATGTAGCTTGACAGTCAAGACACCCTAGTTGACTTCTTCAGTAATATTAATCACTCAAATAAATGACTCCAATTCAATTACAATTTAACAATCTGGAATGTCACTGAGCTATGGCCTTTTTTTAGTCCTCCACATTTCACTCCAATTCAGCCAATCCCTTTCTGTCTTTTCTGTTTTGAGGGTGATAATTTTTATACGTTGGACCTTAGAAAAATTGGGGTAAAGAAAATTAGGAAAGAGAGGTGGGAATTGCTCTATAGGAATATAACAGAAAGTACCCAGATCATCTGATCCCTACATTTCCATTGTGTTTCTTTATTGAATCTGCAATTTCATACATGATTATTTTAGAGTATGTGACTATAATGGGACTTACTTTTCAATAAGAGTTGCACACCACATATAATTTAATATCTATTAAGTCAGTTTTTTGACATTAAGTGAATCCTGATCAAAAGATTCTTTTCTTATGGGGTCTCAAACATGAAGTGTTCTCCCACTGGAGTCAAGCATTTTTATGGCTTTTCAGCACAACAGCAACAATTTGCAAAATTATTCCACTATCTGCCATCTATCTAGTAATGTTGCTTTATAGTTTAAGGAATGTTAAGGAATTCGCAGAGCAACCCTTGAGTAGCAAGGGGTGCACATGAAAGCAATTGAGAATAGTTACGAATTAAACACAGCCAACACACATATACACTGACTTGTGTTTACTTTCAGGAAATAGTAAGGCACAGTCCAATAAACAGTCCAAGTCATACACATATAAAGCAGTAGATAGTAAAACAATAGTCCAGGGATAATCCAATAACAAAGTCTTCTTACCAGTCGTTGTAGTCATACACATTAACAGTTCTTCTGTATTTGCAAACAGTAGCTAACACAGCAAAGAGCAGTAACAAGCAGTAAAGATCAGCAATGAGCACCAAAGAGTCAGTAAAGGGAAACAAGCCATGTTTCTAGCTCTCTTTTAAGGACATTGGCTACAGAGCTAACCAATTAGGACACAGTATGATGCAATACAGCATATATTGATGGTTTATATATTGCCAACCCAACAAGTTAGGTAAAATCATTTCCTAACACTTTGCTGAATGATAAATGTGCTTGTTGTAGGTTTAGTTTTTTAAAATGTTTTTTTTTATTGTTCTGAAAGTCTTCTTGCTGAAGAGAAGCACACATACTAATTAAAAAAGGTTTACTGATCAACTGTGATATCTGAAATTGCCAGATTTAATATATTCATCTGCTATGGCTTGTTTTCACTTAGTGAATATTTGTCTCTTTTAAGACAACACAATATCTGCAGCATCAGTGTGTGCTCAGTTGTTAAGATGGAAAAACCCTTGAGACAAATATAGGAAGCCTTTCACCTTTAGATATAAATGACAGCCTTGTCCCATCTGCTCTGATTCTACTTTCCATTTATCCTTTGCTCAACTCCTTTTCTTGCTTCCCATCATGTTGGTCCCCTATTATAATATCAATATGATATTGGTGGAATGGAGCTGACATGATGAGATATTGCTTTTAAATATCCAGGTAGAGTCTTGCTTTATCCCCTACAGTGAATTCCATCTCCCTGAGTTACATATCATCCTTGCCTGTCTTATCATTGCCAATCGCTCACATCCCAATTGCTCAGCTACCCCCAAGAAGAAAACAGGCATGGGAAATCATATTTTCATCATTCCTCCAGAAGAGGTGATGTGAATCAGAAATAATAGGAACAAAAAAAACCCCAAAGACTCTGAAAGTGAACATTGAACCTCTTCTTAAACTGTGGACTTAAGGCACTCTTAATGCTGTCTTGGGATTATATTTATTTATTTAGTTTTTATCTATCTATCTATCTATCTATCTATCTATCTATCTATCTATCTATCATCTATCTATCATCTAAGGTTAGCTGTGTCCCTTATGCCAAACAAATATGGACCCTGGCAATTTATTAATTTGATAGCCTAATCAGCAAAGTTACTCCTTGCAGTTTCTTACCATGAATATTTCATTTCTATTCCAATCCTGTTGAAAATGATGAAACCAGGCTTACCTTTATTCTACTTTACTTGCAGTTAAATCATCCTACCTCAAAAGTAGAGGCTTGTAGTCAATGACCCACAGTTCTGACACCCCTCCCGTCCCACTGTTGCATTCATTTTACCAGTGCATTTTGATTAAATCCTTTGTTTCTCTTCCCAACCCTTGTTGCAAAGGGCTTTTCTGTGTCAGAGCTAGACTTCAATGAATTGTCTCCCCACACACCATCTTGGCATGTGTTTGGAAGTCTAGCTTAAAAGGATTTTAACTTTTCAGCCTTGCTGTTTTGTTTCCTTTGGAGACATTTGTAAAGATGTTGTCAGCAGATTTGTAGGAAACAAAGCAGCATGAAGGAGTGAGGGAATAGTTCTGAGCACTGCCAAGAGCTAGAATAGCAGCTTGGAGCCTATGCAAAATAATTCATCAGGCGTTTGAATTCAATACAAGGTAAAAATTAACATTACAAATCCCTTTTTATTCTTACTGCTGCTCTTAGTCCAATCATTAGGCAGACTGATTCAGTCTGCTAGAGAAGAATTGACAGCCGATCCCAAGAGTCAATAAAAGAGGTCTTGAGAAATCAACCCTCTGCTAGAAACACTGGAAATTACAGATTTAGATATTCTAAACAGAATGTTGGAGGGGCTCCTCTGTTTCATTTTCTTTTCAAGTTACTTATACATATTTAAAAGACAATATACAAGAGGGAGGGAGGGAGGGAGGGAGGGAGGGAGGGAGGGAGGGAGGGAGAGAGAGAGAGAGAGAGAGAGAGAGAGAGAGAGAGAGAGAGAGAGAGAGAGAGCGCTACATGATTGCCAAACTGTGTTTTGCAAAATGATAAAGATCTACTATTCTAAAGCAGATGTACAAGTCATGCATTTGAATTCTGTAGTTTTTTATAATTTGCTGCAGGAGAAAATTTACATACTTTAAAATTCCTTGTTTCACCACTTTTTTGTTTGCCTGATTGGGTGTATGGTATTTGTTTGGAGTGTCCTGGGTGGAATTGTGGTGGGGTGGAGATAATGTTGTGTAATTGAATCCTGAAGGTTTTGCTGATGGATAGTAGCATCTTTCGATTTAGGTAAGCAGGCTAGTTAGACCTAATGATCTTCCATTGTTGTATGAAATAAGCCAGTGTTTCGCAACCTTGGCTACATGAAGACATCTGGACTTCAACTCTCAGAATTCTGGGAATTCTGGGAATTGAAGAATAGACATCTTCAAGTGGCCATGGTTGAGAAACACTGAAATAAGCAATTCATTTTTCTCCAACTATTTCCAACGTCAGATGCTTCTAGTAGTGTTGTTGGAATGAAAGTAGTATTTAGATGCAAAGTCCCAAACAGCTCTCCCCAGCTAATCATTCTTTTTCTCTGCTCTTGCTTTCCCATTTCAACAGGTGGGGACTTTGAAGAAGAGAGCAACTACTAATGGAGAATCCAGAATGTTATAAATATATAATACCCCCAGGGAATTTCTTGCTCTATGAAATACTGTGCTCTTGTTCTTCTAGGTATCCTGAATTCCTGACCCTTCTTCATTTAAAGGTACGCAGTTAGGCTCAGTGGAACGCATGGGAGGTAGTCAGAAGTCGCTAGTTGCATATGAGCTGTCGGAATGCATAATCCCTTCTTATCAGCAACTGTATATCATCCTGGGAACTAGAGTCAAAGATCATTTCCTTTCAGAGCCACAGAACAACTTGTAGCTATTCCCCTTAGTGATGCTAGCTTCGTAACTGGAAAAAGCACGCAAACCCATGACAAATGTGTGTCTTGGCAATGGAATGCAGGCACGGACCTCATTCCTAGAGGGATTAGTTCTATGGCCAGCATTTTATATCTCTTTGTGCTGCAGGGATGTCAAACTTGCGGCCCAGGTGCGTCACATGCTGGCCCCACCCCTGCCCGGTTTAGCAAAGGGGGAGAAAAAGGCCCAATACATCACTTGATAACGCTGTCACGATGCGAGTTTGACACCTCTGGTGTAAAGGAATGTTTGCCATATCTGTTTCTCCCATCTTAAATTATAAGGCCTTCCTTTTTTTAAAAAAAGGTAACAGAGTTGGAAGGGACCTTGGAGGTTATCTAGTTCAACCCCCTGCTCACTCGGGAGACCTATACTAGGGATTCGAACCACCAAATTGCCAACCTTTCTGATCGACAAGCTCAGTATCTTATCCACTGAGCCACCTAGCCAGGCCTGCCTGCCTGCCTGCCTTTCTTTCTTTCCTTCTTCCCTCCCTTTCTCCCATGTATCCATCCATCCATCCATCCATCCATCCATCCATCCATCCATTGCAATTTAGTTCTTGTTCAAAACACATTATAGGACTAAGTGGGAACCTTTCCAGAACTACTCACAAAGAACTGCTGGATTTCAATATTTCCCATTTCCCAACATTATATTTGGGTTCATGTTGTGCACAATCAATACATAAAGAATCACTCAAGGCCTGTTTTTGGTTCCCAATTTGCAGCAGGATTTCTGATGTGAAAGGGGTGTCGTATGTTTCCATTTTAAATGCTCTTTTTCTTGGTTTTCATTGTAACAAACTATTAGGGATGATTGGGGAATTGCACTTCTTCAGCCGAATGCAGGCTTGGCAGTAAATTTTCTTCTCTTTTTTAAAGTGAAAAGCAATGTGTTTGCTTGGCTGTGGCTATGTTTATTCCTTTTTGATTTCGTATCCCATATGCTAAAATCATCACAGGGTTTATTAGTCAGTGGAGGTCAATTGAGAAATTGCTGTATTTGCTTTCATAATAGCACTGCCTGCTATATACCCTGCTTGAGCAGAAAATCACACAATGATTTTTATTTGTCTCCAATCACAAGCAGATGTGGAACAGTCAGGTCATTTCCCCTTAAATGGACTATGGGGATTAAAACAATTCAAAGAAGTTTCCAACTAACTAGTGTCTTTTTATTCCCTCATTATGCCTCTTCAGACTTCGAGGGAATGAAGATTTTCTTGCATTTAAATCTGTCTTTCATGTTGATGTATCTACTGCCCTCTTTGTTCTTTTCTTTTCCAGAATATTTCACCATTGAATACTTGTGTGAGTTCACGCGACCAGAAATGGCTGAGCTGATTTAATCTAGTCCAGGAAAATAGGAAGGAGGAATGGCAGCAGTGATGGAGAATGCATTTGTTTAATTCAATTGCCCCTAAATGAGTAGAATGTCCTTATACTTCAGTACAGTCCTGGCACTTTTTTAAAAAAAGTTGGATTGCAACTTTGAAAGGGATCAGATTTGGATCTGAGAAATGTTCCAGAAAAGTACATCAGAGGCTAACCCAAGTATGAAATTGGATTTTATTTCATTCACTATCAATTAAATATAATCAATGCAGATTATTTAAGTGGGCTATTAAATTATTTTCCCCATCTCTCAGCTTTTACACAAAACCCATTTTTTGGGAGGTAGGTTTTTGAAAAGAGTCTCGTTTCCTCTTTCCTCCTTAACATGCATAGCTGGTCTCTCCCAACCACACCCTACCAGTGGTGGGTTGCTCCCAGTTCTGTCCAGTTCTATAGAACCGATAGTGGGCTGCGCCCACCCACCATGACATCAGGCCTTTCCCAGACCAACAGATATGATTCAATCAAAATAGAACTGGAAGGTCCCTTGGAGATTTTCTAGTCCAAGTAGGACTGTACAGGTAGGAGACCCTGTATCATTTCAGACAAGTGACTGTCCAATCTGTTTGTCTTGTACCCGTCCCATTCAAATTCCTCATGCATTCAGGTTTTCCCCTTCTTCATAGTCATATGAAGGAAATGGTCCTTGTTTACGTACCATGCTTGGCTTTCCCTGCCTACATATAGATAGTTCCTCAGTCTTCTCCTTGCACTGTCTTTTCAAAGTTACAATATTAAGGGAGGTTGTGAATCACTATGTTTAATGGATTGAAAACACCTCACCCCCCCCCCAATATGATGATATAGAAAGCCATTTTATATTGAACAGTACTAGCAATTCATCTATGATGTATCTGTTTATCCCTGATTTGTAGCAACTCTTTTATCTTTCTGAGCTGGCTTTATATTGAAATGTTAGGGATTGGATTTCTTTTGCAAAGTCCGAGGATAGTCTCTCATTCAAAAACGCGGCTACTCTAGGAAAAGATTCAAGTTCCTTTGGAGCCTTTCTGAGATAGAAAATTGATATTTGAATACATTGATTAATACATCTGCTTGATTTGAAGCAAGGCTATTTGCACTCTGTATTTACAAGTATACAGTTATTTTTATGTAATATAAAAGACCAAATATGAAGTCTAATATAGCTTTTCCTGCATTTGCAAAATGTCTGAGTATAGCGATGGTAACAGATTCCTTAAAAACGTGTGTATCTGTGTATACAAATTCATATATACATATTTAAATAGCCATATTTTGGCTATTTGGGGACAGATAAGAACTGTAAGATTCCAATGAAGGAAAATAGTTGTAGTTCCAGTTTGAAACGAAGGATCCTTGGTGGTTTCTAAGCTTGGTCGTTTTCTTGCAGACTTCTCTTTACCCAAACTAGGTAACATCATCAGTGCTATTAAGGAATGGGGTCTGCTCTCATTTTATATTGACATGACAAGCTACTAAATATAAATTGAGAGCACAGCCCATCTTTACTAGCACTGATATCATTACCTAGTTTGGATAATGAAGTGTCTGCAAGAAAACAACCAAGTTCAGAGAGTACCAATGACCACTCAACTGTAAAATTGGTTGCAGGATCCAATCTGGGTCAGTCACCAGGACCAGAAGTTTTATCTCCCAAGCTTTGGACTTAGATTGGAGACCATCTTTAGGTAACTTCTCTTTAGCATAGTGTGTGCTGCTTGTTCACTGCAATGAACAAGGACACACATTCAGTTTTGAGTTATTCGATGATCAGACACAAAAACAGCCAGGGAAATGACTGAAGCCAGCAAAACAGGCCTCTTGTCAGTCAACAGGAGTGCTAATTTACAACCAGCCTATCAAGCCTATCAAGAAGGTGAGGGCTGGGCAGCACAAGCAAATGACAGCTAATGACTTAAAAGCCAGTCACCAATACACCCCAATCAACAATCAACAAACCCTAATCAACAAAAGCCACTTACAAAAGGCACTATAAATATCATACACAGAACAGCACACGCTCTACCAGAGAAAAGTTCCCTGAAGATGGTCTCCAGCACAAGACCAAAAGCTCAGAAGACAAAACTTCTGGTTCTGGTGATTGACCCAGATTGGATCTTGCAACCTTATTCTGGGACATGTATATTCTCCTTCATTTGTGGAAAAATTAGATAATACCGGACCCATTTCTTTTATGGCCACAGATTTGGAATCATCTTTGGAAATAGCTATGATTCCATTTGTAATGGATTTTAAAAAAAACTTTGAATATTTTCTCTTGCATATGGTTTAATATATATTGCTTTTCACTATTGTTTTAATCTGTTATAGCAATAGCACTTAGACTTATGTACCATTTCACAATACTTTTACAGCCTTCTGTAAGTGGTTTACAGAGTCAGCATATTGCCCCAAAAAATCTAGGTCCTCATTTTATTGATCTCGGAAAGATGGAAGGCTGAGTCAACCTTTAGACAGTGAGAATCAAACTGCTGAACTGCTGGCAGCCAGCAGTCAGCAGAAGTAGCCTGCAGCACTGCATTCTAACCACTGTGCCACCACGGTTATAGTTATTTTTCAATATTTTCTGCTGCTTTCTTTTGGTAAATAATAAAGGATAGATCTCAGATATGATAAAAATTATCCTTTGATTTTGGATGTATCTAATTAGAATTTATTTGTTAAGAAGATATTCATTGTAAGAACTAAATGCTCAGCCTTGAGGTGTTTGAATGCTAGCTACAATCAGTTTTAGGCTGCATTTCAAATGGCAAGAGGCTAAAGGAATTTTAGTGCAAACACGTGAAGAAGAGCACATAACCTATTCTTCTTTCAACTATATTCAAATAATCTAAGATAATCATTTCCATTTATTCCATTTACTTCCCTAATTTATAATGACAATGTAACAGGCTTCCTGAAAAATCTCAAAGATTTTCATTAATTATATTGGACTTTTTCCAAAATAGGCTACCTTAATAGGATAAATCTTCTGTATTTTTGTAATAAACGTAGTTCTGTATTGATTCCCTTCCTGCAAATGTCCCATGTACAATCTTTATTTTGCAAGTTCATTACTGCATTGCAATCATCTAGAAGAGATAATTTTATCCTTTGTACAAAAGAGAAAGAATACAACAATAGCTTAACCTATAAGCAAGCTAAGTCATTACCTAAAGGTTAATTATACAGTGAATGTTATATTTTGAATTCTGCTGTTCCTAGATCTTTTCTTGGAATTTAGGTTTCTTGTTCATTTTATATTATTTTAACTGGGAATCTAACAAAATAACAAGTTGAAAGGGACCTTGGAGGTCTTCTAGTCCAACCCCCTGCTCAAACAGGAAACCCTATACCATTTCAGGAAAGTGGTTGTCCAATACCTTCTTACAAATCTCAAATCTTGGATCACCCACAGCTTCTGGAAGCAAGTCGTTCCACTGATTAATTGTTCTGCCAGGAAATTTCTCCTTAATTTAGGTTCTCTCCTTGATTAGTTCCCATCCATTGCTTCTTGTACTACCTTCAGATGCTTTGGACAATAGATTGACCCCTCTTCTTTGTGGCAGCCCCTTAGATATTGGAAAACTGCTGTCATGTCACCCTTAGTCTTTATTTCATTAAACTAGACATACCAAATTCCTCCCATTGTTCAGAGAAAAGGTAATTTCTGAAACCCATAAATATTAAGAAAGGTAGATATATATCTAAAACCAATTATGCCAATCAAACACATTGATGGGGCCCTTTTCCACCAATGGCATCAGATAATTTTAAATTTCTCACACATGATGTCACACAGATTTACCAGATATATGGGTACTACAGTTCCATTCTTCCCACACAAGTTAGGAAAATTTTCCCCAATTGACCTAAAACTAGCACTTACGTTTTGGTGTTTCCCCTCTATTGATAAATGTCTTTTCTATCCTTTGCAAAATGATGACTTCTTATGTAAGGGTTGCTCCAGTAGAGCAATGTGCTCTACAAGACTTCAGGATAGTTCAACATTATTGTTTTGCAAATGTTTCATTTTGATTGAATTGATCTTTGTTTTATATTGCATTTTCCCTAGGCATATCAGCCAACATTTCCTAATGTCCAAAACTGAAGTGCTCATTTGTTACATCCTTGCCATGTTTCCAACCTCTCTAGGCTTCTTTTTATTATTATTATACAAACCTGTTCCTGGATACTAGACAATGGGTGTATGTGCATGTCTAGGGCTTATTTTATTGAATAGTGGTGAAAATTGTACCTTGAGGTGGATTTATTTTATTTAACTACTTAACAAGGATTTATAAAAAATAAACTGCGTAGGAATGAAGATAGCCTTTCATTTGGGATAATTTCACATGAGACCGTCAAACAGTATTTCAAACAAAATCATATTCTAGTCTTATAAAATTAAAATAAGTTTCCTACTTTTTATTCAAGTGATATTTATTCATGCAACATCAAGGATGTTGCTGTTGTTACCAGGTTACTATGTTTTAATATCTCTCTTTTGAGATTTTTGTAATACACATTAGAAGGAGGCAGAAGGAATTTCAAGTTAATAATATGCTTTACGGCAACATTTTTAGCCATATTTCCACAGCTATTCACCTCCATTTGGCTTAAACTATGTGTTAGCACAGCTTGTGTGAACTCAATCAAAAGGAGTGTCTGGTCACAATCTGATGCATATATCTCTAAATCTATGCAGATCATGTACAACATTCTGTACCTAAGGGAAGAAATATCAAGATTTACATAAAGTCAACCAACTATAGGAGGCAGGTCATAAACATCTATGTTATTTAAAATTGTATCCTGCCTTTCTACCCTGGAGTACTCAGGTGGCTATTTGTTTAAAATACAATAAAATAATCTTCTTGTTTACAATAAACGGGATTTTCATGGCCATAATGCCTCAGCAAGATTGATTGATGTGTCAACATCTGTAAAGATGCCTGATTTGCATGGAATGTAATCCATTTAACATCTCTTAGGAGAGTTAACAATCTGCTCGCTGTTTTCATAGCATTTCATTTTTTTTGGAACTCTGCCTTGTTTAACAATTTATATCGTTTGTCTCTTTCTGAACCTCATTGAGTAAATTAGAGGTTATAGGATTCTGAAGAGAGATGTGGGAGAACTGGATTTCTGTTCTATAAATGTACTTCCCTGACAGAAGATTTGGCATACTTGAAAATCACTGGGAACAAGTCCCATGTATTTGTAAGGTTTTGAGCTGAAATCTGCCTCAAAAATGGGAATTACAGGATTGGACACACAGAGAGAAGCTATTTAGCCTATATTTGAAAAGCTAAACTAAGATATATTTGGATGCTGAAATCTGTCTTGTTTGCTGCAACAATTTTACAAGGTATTTCATGGACATAATCTCCCAAACCTGCTGTAGTTTGGTGTTTGCAGTTAACAATCTAATCAGTACTGTCACAGATGCTTAGTTTAGCTTCACTTGGACAAATGCATGCTATTTTTTATCCTCAGATACCTTTCAGATATTACCTGAAAAACAGAGTGACTGGTGTACATAGCCCTTCCATGATGTGCAGGCAGTGAAATGGTCCTTCCTGTGCCAGACTCTCCTGGAAAAATCACATTATTAGATCTTCTATTGTGATTGGGAACATCTGATACCAAGAAAGTCCTGTTTTTTATGCTACCAAAGTTTGTATGAATAGACTGAGGCAATTTTTATGAGCCAACTGATATTCCATTTGCCAAAAAAAAGGGAATCATTTTCTGAGAAAGAATGGTCACATGTGTGAAACCCAGTTGGTTGCAAATTGTCAAGCTGTGCAAGGCTGGCAGATTCAAGAAACACTTGAATTTCTGGAACAATCTTTTTTGCTGGTAGGGTAATATAACAGAATTTTGAAAGCCTGCCAAAACAGTTCTCCAGTTCAACTTGTATCTAGCATAATGAAAGCAGAGCTATTCTGCATTTTTTTTTTTAATATTTCTTTATTCCCCTGGACTAAGGAATCTTTTAGTAATGGTTCTGCTCCCAGGGCCTGCTAGACAGACTAAATTACAGGATGTGGGAAATAATAACTGGAGACACATTCCTTTGCTGATAGAACTTCTGGCATCAAGGTCACTAGCTGCTAAGGTTAAGAAGGAAACAATGAGAGAAGATAAAAGTAGTTTGGAAAAGAACAGAGTTAGTTCAGAAAACTATATTAAAACCTTCAGATTCCTCAAGTGAGAAAAGGAGAAATACAAAGAAAAGACGGATATAAGAAGCCCATGATAGTTACACATTTTATACATTGCTATGAAGTGCTGTAGAACAGTGGTCCCCAACCTTTCTGGCTGTGTGGATAGTTAGCAGTGGCAGCAGCAGTAGCAGGGGGGGCAGGGGGGGTGGTTCATGCGTGAACCCACTGCTTGTGCAATCCAGTTCCCAATGAGCCGCAGACTGGTACCAGTCCATGGACCGGGAATTGGAAACTCCTGCTATAGAACACTATATATCTATTAACTCTTGGCACTGCATATAATTAAGATCAAAAATGAAGGATTAAGAATAAAATGAATGCTTGAACGTAGATTCTTGCTTCATAAAAAGACTGCAGCAGTATAAATTGTAACATGTAAGATGGTGTCAACTGCTTAGTAGAACTTTTTTGGAAGAACCAGATGTGAGGGATTGAATTTATAGAGATTGGGTGGGACCCTTGACCCTAACATCAGTGGGAATCAAACTGTAGAGATGCGATCTAAGGGCTTTAACAGTATCTTCGGTTACTGATCCTAGACAGTTTCAGAGAGAAAAATCAATTGTCAGCCTGGAATACTATAATAGGTGGTGGGCTTTAAGAGTGAGTATCTTAATATTAAGTGTCAACATAGTATGAATCCTGGGTCAATCAGGAGTAAAAAGATAGGATTATCAAACCCTTACAAAGATATAAAAGCAACATCCAGGAGATTCTTGGTAGAAACTATTTCATAACCTGGATTATATTCTTTCCATTTCACTTATTTGACTCTGCAGGTTTTTGTTCTCCAGTTGGACAAGCCAATGTCACACTGTAAAGATTCCTTTGCTGTGTGTTAGAAATAGGAAAGAAATTTATATATAATTCACTTTCAACTTTGTCTAATTTTCTGTTTTGCTTTTGCTTGCGGTTGTATGGTACTCTAAACTGATAGAAATAAACTGCATATATAATCTATTCTTAGATTCTTTCGGTTTTCCCTTCCCATGTATCATTAAAGCCAGAGAAAGAGGGATGCATTGAAACTAGAAACTCCTTAGTGAGATTTACAGCTACTGAATTCATGAAATTGTTAGCAAGAATGTCCCAACTCTGATAAGATTGTTAACTAGAGCACATTTCTGCAAGCCTATTACAGGAGTTACAAAATTTGAGCTCTCCAAGAAATGTGCTTTTGAATGCTCTCCAGCTTTGATCAGAAATTTTTCTTTGCTTATGGTGAAAGTTACAATTCCTAGAGATTTTCTTATGACTTGAATATAATTTGTTTATGACCATCAGAAGCTAGTTTTACTGCACAAGCTAATGGAGTGAAAGATACTATTGATACTAGAAGTTGCTTCTGGGGGGCAAAAATATTTTTAGAAGATTCCTAATTTCTTAAATATAACTCATTTCTGGCCACTAAGGGTTATATATTGGCACTGTCCATCCTAGACTAGCAGAGTAAAAGATAACTGAAAAAAGAGTGGATCAATAGGTAACAGATCCTAGAAGTACAACTAAAAGACAATACACATAAACAGGTTGTGACTACTCTGTTAAGCTTCCATAGCAGGAAATTATCATCCTCTTTTGGCAGAAAGACTATTTGTGATTCACCAAATGGTTGTTGTGGCCCGCCAGCGGCCTGCGTGGATCGTGGCTGATCCCAACGAACAGGAGGCTGGTGTGGTGTTGTGCCAGCAGCCTGCATAGCCAGCGCTCATGTCGGACAGCGAGGAGGCTGAAGAGAAAGTGGTGTCAGAGACAGAGACTCAGCCAGGGCCTTCAGAACCTCCAGAGGCTCCTTTAAGTGGAGAGAGCGAAATGGAGGAGCCTCTCCTCAATGCTCGAGCATGCAGGGCTGCCAAAAGGCAGGAGTGGCTACTCAGGAGGAGGAGGTCTCCTCAAGAGTAAGGTTTGAGGATAATTGGCCACTCTCGTAGCCTATTTAAGTCACACGCCATTAGTAAGTTTCTTCTTAGAAACAACTCGTATTTATTATCAGAGTATTTTGGTTTATCATATCTTGTTTTCTGGGTTGGTTGCCAACCTTTGCCGGTCTTGTTTATTCTTGCTACTTAATAAATTTGATAAGGACCGTTGGTGTATGTCAATATCCTCGGGGCAGAACAATGGTAAAAGAAAGAAGCTTGGTGTGTGAGGGCTAACTCTGCAGCACTTAGTTCAACTGCAGTCCCACTCCTTACTGTGCTGAAAATGCCATCTTAAGGAGTGTCTAAAAGTTTTGGGAGCTTGGGATGTCAGCTTGGCCAATGTACAAATAGCTGGCAAGTCTCACCTGTGAGAAGGCATCCGAGTGAATCAGCTGGCTGTGTGGGAGCTTTTAAGCAACCAGGAAAAGAATGAGAAGAGGAAAAGTAGAAGGAAGGCCCTACTATACTCATAAGGCAAGATCAAACAGTGAAATAAGTAATTATCAGATATTTTTTTTTGCTGTGAGCCCTTGACAAGGGAGTAGTAAGGGTACAGGTGACTTTGTTTAAACATGTAATGTGTTTTTTAAAGTAAGATATGTTTATGAACCTGTTCAGTATGTTGCATGTATGATAGGATAAATTGTTAACTCTGAATAAGCCTTCTTGCAGTATACTAAGAGATACATCCCATTGAGTTCAATAGCATAGCATTGTTTAACGTTATTAATGCACCTGTATGATGGTGTTGGTGTGTCTGTGAGGTGTTTCCTAACAGTATAGTTAAAATGTTGAAAATGTTCACAAGTAGAAGTCTAACTCCACAAATAAGGGAATTTACCTCTCTTGAAAACCTTTCCCAACAGGGAAAATTTGGGGACAGATTTGAAGTTCTGCCTTATAATATGGGTTTAAGTGCCACTGAAGGAAGTGATTGACAACCTGCTGATAAAGAACCAAATCCTAAATAGAGATGTTGTGTTTCTTTCAATGAATTCTCAGTTCTGGGTGAGTGGGTTGTAGCAATATAACTATTTATTTGATTGGTTTCTGTGGTGTTAAGCATTAAGCTGTCCAACTTTTATGGATGATATATAGCAGGAAATTGGATTCCCTGGCATTTAAATCAAGTTGACTACATAACAGGAAACAGAAGTTAGAGAATGGTAATCTGGAGTCAAGGACACTTCAAGGAAAAAAATGGTGGCATAGCTCATGCATTATTGGAGTTAAATATATGGGTTAAACATAGACAATTGTGCACTGGTAGAATATTATCTGGATTGAATTTTTGTGGCTTATGATGTTGTTATGTATTAATCAATTGTTCTTTATTTTATTTTGGTTTTAATATTCAAATTAAGTATATTTTCTTTGTTTATGTTGATATTATAATATTATATGTATAACAATGTTAAACATTGGGAATCTGAACCAGTTTGGCAGTAGGTATACAAGCCGAATGAACGAATAAACCACAATCAGAATATAAGATATACTTAAGCAACAGATTCTGTACACTTGACCTATGTAAAACAGAGCTTGAGGCCTAGAGGAAGAGAAACAGCCTATGAAAAAAGATCAGACGAATTTCAGAACAAGGTATCAAAATAGCCAAAGAAAGACAGAGAATTAAAGCCTTGGGGAAGGAGGACATCTGACAATGGAATGCAAATATCCAACATCAAATGAGAAGAAATGATAAATCAACTGAGAATATGAACATATAAAGGAAACAACATGAAAAATAAAACCACAAATGGCGTTTACCAAGACTAGAGAAATCATAGAAAAATGTACAGCTATGGTGGAGTATTCAAACATGGAAGAGATCTAATAAAAACAAAGATTAAAAAAAATATTGCTAAATGCTTTTCATATGGAATGGACTAACAAGAATAGTGGGAGAAAGAAAAAGCATTTATAAAGATTCAGTTAGAGAATTACATGCATCGGGTAAAATATCAGCTATCAGATAGAAAAAAATTAAGATGAAATATCCTTTGAACTATAGAAAGCTGCAGGAGGAGAGGTAGCTAAAGTGCCCACAGGTTTACATCAGCAAATATATTAGAATTTGTGGCTTAGAGGTTGGAAAAGACTGGTGTTGAAACTTAAACTGAAGAGTGAGATGCAAGAGAATTCCATTTTATAGTATAAAACCACTGCATCAATTCCTCATGCCAACAAAATTTTACTTAAGATGTTATGAAGGGCCTTACAGCTCTAAATGGCTAGGGAAATGCTAAATGAAAAGACAGATTTCAAAAAACGGTATTCAGGTAGAAGATAATAGCATAAAACAGGTAATAGAGAGAACAACACAGTATAAGGTTTGCCTTTGGTTTATTGACTACAGCAAAGCCTTTTATTATGTAAATCATAAAAGAATGTGAAACATATTAAGGTGAATGAGTATAACTGAATTATCCTTCTGTAAAATCAAAGATAGCATAAGAATTTAAAAAGGAGAAACAATAGGACAGAATAGGCAAGGGTGAGACAAGCATGCATATATCCATATAACGCAGAGCAAATTTATTAGAATAATTGCAGGTTTGAAAAAGACGACAAATGAAATCAAAATAGGAGACTGGAAAGCTAAGGAGATAAACAGACAAAACCACTTCGTTAGGCAAAGATAATGAAATCTTAGGAGAACTCATTATGAATATCAAAAGAAAAAGTAAAAAAAAATTACAAGTTAACGTTAAATATCAAAAGGACAATGGTAAAAATAGCATGTTTACCATAGCATGTTTCTTTATTGAAAAAGAAGTAAAGGTATTAGAAAGAAAAGATAATTATATACAGATTGCTGGAGCAAACAAAGGAGGCAATCTTGAAGAGGAAGGCAATGATAACAAAGGATAAGGTTACATTTATGACAACAATGATGAAAACCATATGGTCTTTCTAGTGGCATATACAACTGTAAAACTAGACATCAAATAAAAGTGACATGAAAAACATAGACATCTTTAAATGGATAGCTAGTTTGCTGTAAAGCTTAAGATGCTGGAGTAGAAACTAGGAGACAATGAATTTTAGTCTAGTTCTGTTTTAGGCATGAAAGTCAGTTGTGTGATTTAGGACCAGTTTCACATTTTCAGCCCAATTCACCACACAGGATTGCTGTTGTGGGGAAAGTAAAAGGCAGGAGTATTATGTATGCTATTTTGAGTTTACTGTAGAAAATAAAATGGGATTGTAACAACAGATCTAGATACAGTCATCAAAGGTACGATGGACTGAAAGAAGAACCAATCAGCTCTGGGCCAAATGAAGAAGAGTGTTACTTGCAGACAGACATTCACACACTATCTGCGTATGATGGCAGTGGAGGATGGACTAACCTAAAACAAGGATAACAACAACAATGAAGGCAGAATATCAGCAAATAGCCCGAGCCTGTAAAGGTGAAGTGAGGAAAGCTAAGGCTCACAATGAACAAAGGCTTGTGACTAAAGTAAAAAATAATAAAAAAGCTTCTTCCAACATATTAAAAACAATAAAAAAGTCAAGGAAACAATTGGCCCATTGCTGGGAGAAAGTGGCAAGAAGGTGACAAGCAACAGGGAGAAAGCAGAACTACTTAACTAATTTTTTGCATCTTTTGTCTTTACACAAAAGGAAAAAACAGTCCAACCTATCAAAAACAGCACCACAAAAAAACAAAAAAAACAAAAACAAATTAGGAACAAAAGTTAAAATAGGGAAGAAAATGGTAAGTGAACATCTGTCTACCCTAGATGAGTTCAAATCACCAGGACCAGATGGATTACACCCCAAGGTTCTGAAGGAACTGCCAGACGAGATCTCAGAATCACTGAACTATATCTTTCAAAGATCCTGGATCACAGGGGAACTGCCAGAGGATTGGAAAAGAGCTAATGTAGTTCCCATCTTCAAAAAAGGAAAAAAAATAGATCCAGGAAACTACAGACCTATCAGCCTGACCTCAATACCAGGGAAGATTCTGGAAAAGTTAATCAAACAACGAATCATCTAACACCTAGAAGCATACCAAGTAATAACCAAAAGCCAACATGGGTTTGTCAAAAACAGATCATGCCAGACTAATCTTATTGCATTCTTTGACAAAGTGACAAAATTAGTGGACCAGAGGAATGCTGTCGATATAATTTACTTGGACTTTAGTAAAGCATTTGATAAAGTAGACCATAACCTACTACTAAAGTAGAAAAATGTGGGTTTGACAGCACCACCACCAGATGGATTCGTAACTGGCTGATCAATCGCATTCAACGTGTAGTCCTCAATGGAATTGCATCTACATGGAGGGAAGTATGCAGTGGAGTACCCCAGAGCTCTGTTTTAGGCCCAGTGCTCTTCAACATCTTCATCAATGACTTGGACGAGGGGATAGATGGGGAACTCATCAAATTTGCAGATGACACCAAGCTGGCAGGAATAGCCAACACTCCAGAAGATAGGCTCAAGATACAGAAGGACCTTGATAGACTTGAACATTGGGTGCTATCTAACAAAATGAAATTCAACAGTGAAAAAAGCAAGGTTCTACATTTAGGGAAGAAAAACAAAATGCACAGGTACCATATATGTGGTACCTTGCTCAATAGTAGTAACTATGAGAGGGATCTTGGAATCCTAGTGGACAACCATTTAAATATGAGCCAGCAGTGTGCAGCTGTTGCCAAAAAAGCCATCACAGTTCTAAATTGCATAAACAGAGGAATAAAATCAAGATCACGTGAAGTGTTAATACAACTTCATAATGCCTTGGTAAGGCCACACTTGGAATATTGCATTCAGTTTTGGTTGCCACAATGTAAAAAAGATGTTAAGATTCTAGAAAGAGTGCAGAGAAGAGCAAGAAAGATGATTAGAGGACTGGAGACTAAAACATATGAAGAATGGTTGCAGGAACTGGGTATGTCTAGTTTGATGAAGAGAAGGACTAGGGGAGACATGATAGCAGTGTTCCAGTATCTCAGGGGTTGTCACAAAGAAGAAGGAGTCAAACTATTCTTCAAAGCACCTGAGGGTAGAACAAGAAGCAATGGGTGGAAACTAATCAAGGAGAGAAGCAATTTAGAACTAAGAAGAAATTTCCTGACAGTTAGAACAATTAATAAGCGGAACAACTTGCTGCAGAAGTTGTGAGTGCCCCAACACTGGAAATTTTTAAGATGTTGGATAACGACCATGTTTGGCAAGACTGAGATAAGAAGGAGGCCCAGAGCTTCTTCCATCCTTGTCTTTTCCATTTTCTTTTAAAAGTTTAATTAAAAAAAACCTTGGTTACATTCTCACAGTACATATAGGTTCAAGAGCCAGTCTGCCACCTGAAAACTAGTATTGTCATTAATTGAAAGTGGCTGAGTATGTAGAGGTGCCCAAGTATGGATCCAACACCATTTCTATAATGTAATAAATGGCATACAATCTGATGTATAGGACAAATGTGTAAGGGATACTGATGTGTCAGATTGCCAGCTAAGATTACTGAAAAAGAGATGAATTTACAGGAGGTTAGTTCTGAGATTCTTTTGCTCAGCAGTCTTAAGTGCATATTGCAGGTCTCTTTTCCAACTGCTGGCTAGACAGCTGCCTGTGCCTCCAAGGAACAGTGATTGAGGAATTACTGTAACATTTTAGGCCAAGATAAACTCCAACCGCAGGGTTACAGGCAAAGAGGAACCAACAGAGGGAAAAATATTTATATGAAGTCATGCCACTCCCTTACACACACACACACACACACACACACACACACACACACACACACACACACTTTTTTCCTGACCATATTTTGTCTTCCAATATTTTGTTAGATTAAATATTTGGAGCTACATAATCTAAACCATCCATTTCACCCCCTCTTGGAAAAATGTAATTCTAAGTTTATGTATCCCTATGCTGTCATTACTTACAAATGCTAACCAATTGTTTTGCTGTGTGTTAAATTTCATCTGGCCCTATACTAATCATGAAAAATAATATTATTACTTAAACTAATATATCCTGAAAGTAACCTGCCGAGTAATATTCACAGAGAAAATACCGATACTATTCAAACCTTTTTTAAAAATCAAATCTGTTTCTCAAGAGGGCAAAATCCTGACTCCCTTATATTCCATGTTGGGTATATTACATTTAAAAAAATGTTTTTATAGCTGTTACCATAATATTGTTCAAAGGCTGCCATAAAATTCAACTGTGTTTAAGGTTAAATTATTCATTATTGAAACAAGAATTGTTCCATGTTTTTTGACATTACTTATGAATAAGTCATAATTTTTTAATCAATTACTGTTTATCAATTAGAAATTTAACTTTATCTTATAAATTGAAGTTGGTAGAAAGATAATAATTGCACAATAAGGAAACTTCAAACACTAGATATAATATTCTAAAGAATAAATGAATCAAAGAGCAATGGAATATTCCAAAAAACAAAGTACAAAAATCACAATCACAAATAATCTTCAGGAAAAGAAAAAATGAGAAAATATTTTAGAAGCCTGTATGGATGAAACTACCATCAAAATGAAAAGTTTAAAGGAGATGGATGGGAAATGAAAACAGGGGTTTATATCAGTGGTGAAATCGCCCCAGTTCTATCCGGCTTGCTGAACCAGTAGTGCCAGAGGCGAGAGACTCTGTCCACCTGCCGGGATGTCATTACGTCATGTTTTTTTACCATCTGCGCATGCGCAGAAGGTTCTGTGCATACACAGAAGAAGCGTGCACATGCATAGCACATGGGCGCTCTTGTTCCCGAACCGGTAGCGAAAGTAAGTGGATTTCACTGCTAGTTTATATCAAAAGAGGAGAACAATCTGAGATCTGTAGGGATGACGTCAGAACAGCTAACATTCATAATGTGAGTAATGCAGAACAGAACAAGGAGGATTTGGTGGGAGTACAGTAAAAGCAAAATAAATGTCAAAGTGGTGTTGGGATACTGTACAGAAAATATGTGCGTGTAATAACAGTAAATAGGATGTGGAGTTCCTTAAAAACTTCTTTTAATCTCTTTTTAAGATAGCTTCTTGACATAATTGAGAGAAAAAAATTTGACAAGGTCTTTTATGTCATACTGTGGATCAATTAGATAAATGTGGGGTAGAACATACTATAAATGGTGGCTCAGCAACCAGTTGAACAACTTCACCCTAGTGCTCCATCCTTAACCTTGTCCATTTAAATCTTTTCAGTTGACCCAGAAGATGGGATGGGAGGATACTGATTGAATCTGCAGATAACACCAAGCACAGGGGATTGCAAATTAACAGATTAACAGAGGTGGAAGGGACCTTATAGGTCACTTAGTCTAACCCTAACCCTAACCCCCAAGCAGGAGACCTTACACCATTTCTGATAAATGGCAATCAGTCTCTTCTTGAAAGCTTCCACTGATGAAGCTCCCACAACTTCTGAAAGCAAGCTGTTCCATTGGTTGATTGCTTTAGAGGAGTGGACAGAAATCAAAATAACAACATCATCATTCGTATTGCCATCTCAATTCAAAGGCAAACAAACAAATGGACCTCTTTATTACAATCACTTACCAATATTACATACACTTATGAGCTCTAGATTATAGAGCTCAGGTCAAAATCCATTAAAGTTGTTCTAAACAAATTAGAAAAAATAAAATGGAGCAAGACTGAAATATGTGAATTCCAAAAATCCTCATAATTTCAGACATCATAACACTAAACTATAAAATTAGGCATATTTTTTAAAAAATAGAACTACTAAATTACTGAGTCAAATCCATATTTCCTAAATCTACAGGACTAATAGGTGAGATGCTAACTGTACTATGAGTATATCCCTGTTCTGCCCCAACAGAACAGAACAGAATAACAGAGTTGGAAGGGACCTAAGAGGTCTTCTAGTCCAACCCCCCTGCTTAGGTGTTGTAATCCTACAACACTTCAGACAAAAGGTTATCCAACATCTTCTTAAAAATTTCCAGTGTTGGAGCATTCACAACTTCTGGAGGCAAATTGTTCCACTGATTAATTGTTCTAACTGTCAGGAAATTTCTCCTTAGTTCTAAATTGCTTCTCTCCTTGATTAGTTTCCACCCATTGCCTCTTGTTCTACCCTCAGGTGCTTTGAAGAATAGTTTGACCCCTTCTTCTTTGTGGCAGCCCCTGAGATATTGGTACACTGCTATCATGTCTCCCCTAGTCCTTCTTTTCATTAAACTAGACATACCCAGTTCCAGCAACCATTCTTCACATGTTTTACCCTCCAGTCCCCTAATCATCTTTCTTGCTCTTCTCTGCCCTCTTTCTAGAGTCTCCATATCTTTTTTACATCGTGGCGACCAAAACTGGATGCAGTATTCCAAGTGTGGCCTTACCAAGGCATTATAAAGTGGTATTAACACGTCACATGATCTTGATTCTATCCCTCTGTTTACACAACTTAGAACTGTGTTGGCTTTTTTGGCAGCTGCTGCACATTGCTGGCTCATATTTAAATGGTTGTCCACTAAGACTCCAAGATCCCTCTCACAGTTACTACTATTGAGCATGGTACCACATATACCTATGCATTTTGTTTTTCTTGGCTAAATGTAGAACCTTATTTTTTCCCCATTGAATTTTATTTTGTTAGATAGAGTCCAATGTTCAAGTCTGTCAAGTCTGTTCAAGTCTGTCACATAAGCTAGCTGGCAAAAACTAGGCCAGCACTTGAATGCTTCCTTTCATAGACAATACTCTTTATAGAGATGGCTTGTAGTTGGCTATTATTATGGCAACAGTATTTTGCTGCTGTCTAAATCAGCTTGCCCTATTCTGCAGTTATCACATGCCTCCTTTCACTCCTCAAATGAAAGATGACAGCACTATTCAGGCATCACACCAAATTATTGTTCTGACATTGCTTGGGTTTCTAAATGTTCAATTAGATGTTTCTCTGCTTCGCTTCTCCATGTGCTCAGCATTTAGCTTCCTAAGTGCAAACAAGTTATCTTGTCTTTTCATGTTCAAACAGCTGGGAAGCAACTGGCCATAACTGCTGTGTTTCAATTGTACTGTGCAGCTGACTATAAAGATTTTAAACATAGTAATGCAGTTCAGATTTACACTGCATGTCAATCAAAAAAAAAAAATCTAATTCTCTCTTTGAACCACTTCATTTCCTATTCAGAGAGGTGTTTTTTTTTTTTTAAAAAAAAAGGGGGGGGAACAACAAAATTAACCAATATTGTGACAAAATAGAATAGGTAAATTCTGTCTGCTTTGGGATCTCAAAAAAAAAAAAAACCAAAAAAACAAACAAACTGTTTTTGTAGCTTAAAGGTGAGAGGGAAAGAAGGAAGGAAGGAAGGAAGGAAGGAAGGAAGGAAGGAAGGAAGGAAGGAAGGAAGGAAGGAGACACAAAGAAGAGAGGAGAGGAGAGGAAGAAGAAAGGCAAGAAAGGTTTAGATAAAGACAAGTACAGTTCTACTTTAGACATTAGGAAAAAATTGAGAAGCAAAGAGATGTACATCTGCCTGTCCTCTCTTTCATATACATTCATACATATCTATCTTGGTTGGTCATCTAAGATGAATGTCTGCATTCAGTCAGTGTCTTGTTGTAATATAATCATATGGTTTATATCCTCTCTGAAATTAGATTTCATTGTGAACATATTTGATCTGATCTTAATAGACTTCATTTAGTCATTTACAGCAAGGATTACTATTATAGTCAATTTGCAAATATGAATCAGAAGGAGAAATACAGAAATTTGCATAAGGCAATCTAATAAGCTCATGACTAAGTTAAGATCAGAAGTGAAAATTCTTCAGCTCATGTTTCGTATCTCAAATCAGTACAATGGAAAATAATCATTTTGTATTAAGCCTAAAATGAACAGTGAATCTTTACTACATGCAAAAGTGAATGCAATTTTAGGGTTTAGAATTCAGAGTAATTTTCAAACTCTCTGCTTTTTGCTTTTCAAAAGTAAAAGATGAACCATTCTTTATTAAAATAATCAAAGGGTTTTAAATATAAATTCTGATTTCTGCTGGAACAAAAACTATAGGTTTTAATCAATCCATCAATCAAAAATACTATTAAAATCCAATCAATAATTGGAGTTCTGAAGAATTATTTTATGGTTGTTTGTTCAATGTGTAAGCAAAATTAATCTTGTTATATCACTCCAAGGACTCAATTAATAGGATCAACATTTAATTAATTAAAAAGTTAAATTAATAGATGTGCAAAGTAACCCAAAGTTCTTATTAGAGCTTTCAGAAGTTAAGGTTCTCCAACAAACCCTAACCAGAATCATTTTCAACCTGGATGACTTCCAAGTTTCAGTTCCCTGATTCCTAACAATTGGGAATTCAAATCCCAGTTGAGGGTGCCTAAATTGGATAAAAATGTATTAAATTGGCTACATGATTTTTTATGTTAAAACACATCACTTTCTATTGATTCAGAAATATCCAAAGGATCTTACCTATATTTGTATCCTGGATTAATTCAGTAATTTATTGATTTTCAAAAATTGCAGAAAGTTGGGATGACTCAAAACAATAGCACACAAATAATATATTTTACAAGAAATAAATTCAATAATATCATGTAGCACATCCTTCCTGGTCTGGAGATCTCATGAGTGCATTAAAAAAATGGGCAGAGCTTTGATTACATCCTCTGTTTTTTAAATAAACCCTTCTTTCCCTCCCACTACTCAGAAATTACAATCTGAAACTATTACAACATTATGTGCTAACCAGCTACATAATATGAACTTCGTTTGCTCTGTATCAGGACCTGGCATTTTCACTGAAGTACAAGTATAGTAAGATTCAATTTGTGGCCAGTGCATTTCTGCTGTAATTATTTAAAACAGACTTGGTAATTCTTCTTTATTTGCTCTTTCCTTTTATTGGAAAACCAATTTACGGCTTCTCATTTGGACTACAGCATTTAATTTTGCATTCAGCCAATTACTGTGGGTATGGATTTTGTTTTGTTTATGGATCACAACACTCAAGCAGTTATTTTCATAAATACATGGTGCCTTTATGGCAGCCAGCAGAGTCAAATGAACTATGCTTTTTTCTAGCAATTTTAGTCCATTTTTCGCCTCTCTTTTACACCACTAGCAATTTTCCCTGAGAGCTGTGTATAGTTTGTGAAACCATGAGAAGCTGAGAAAATGTTCTGCTGGCTGGTTCATTCCCTCAGGAAACACTACTTGAATGTCAAAAGAACCACAAAGTAGAAATTATTCTTACTTTCATAAACCAAGGATTTAAACACAGTGTGTGGTATGTATTACTGCTCTGCTGCAAGGCAATATAAAGAGCACTGCTTTATCTTCATGCCTCAAACCTGGCAACCTCTGTGAGTGCACATTCACTATCAAAAATAAATAAATAAACCATTTTTACTGCAAAAATAGCAAACAGGAAATTGGATTTGGGACAAAGCAAACCAAGAGAAAGAACCATTCCAGTGCAGAGCTATGGTATCGTGATTTGGCTTCATGAAACAAGATGGATAATTTTTTCAACACTCTTTTGGGACTTGTTTCCAGGGGAGAATTTGAACATTTGGCAATCTATCTTCTGCATTTTGCCTTGTCTGTTTCTCAAATGCCTTGGACTAAGGCAACCTCTACCCAGCCACATCCCTTTAACAGTGATTTAAGACAAATATATGAAAAAAGCCACCATTTGGGGAATGGAGAATCATTACCTACTTTCTCCAGGTAATGTTTCAGATGTCACGAGTGCTTAAACCTGGTTACATTAAATAAACAGCAGTAAGCATGGCTTGGACTCGGTAGCTAACCAGTGTCTGGAATGTAGTGTTCTATATTGCCAAAACTTAGCATGAGTTCTATAACCCACAAGTTTGTTTCATTCTTTACTGTTTTTTTTCAGCAATTTCCTGGAGGCTTACATATGATGATGATGATATGATGATGATGATATCCATTCAGATATGTCCAACTCTATGACTAATTGGGTAGAATTAATTTAATATTGTGCATGTCTGGATCTGTGGAGTCCTTGGTGACAGCCCAGAGAACACCAAGGAATCCATAGTCCAAGCCTGAGCTATAGATATTTACTTCTTTTGGAATGTCTGTCTCTATTTTGGGTTAATTAAACACCTTAGGGATAACCCAACTACTATAATTGTGTGTTCATATAACATGCTATCTCCCCAATGAACCAATTAAACATAGGCATACCATGGGAACAGGGCTTAGTTATACACTAAGAGAATATGTGCACCAAGATCTAGGAAGACACATGTATATGTTGAATATGTAGCTGGATAAATGAGATATGAAAGTGTTAGTGGGGGAAATCAATACATATGGCCCCAGTAGCTAAGGTAAAGGTGTGGCCTGCTCCATCTACAATATTTCAACAAAGCTACTGATAGAGTAAATATCTAATAATGCCCCCCCAAAAAAACCCTGTAATTAAAATAAGTACAGTAGATGGTACTAATGGTCTCTTGATAAATGTAGTATTTAAAGCCTGCTCTTTTGGAACATAGGATATATTTTGTTGTGATCCAGTGACTCAATAATTACAAACACTTATGTAAAACATGGGAAATCTTCAGCCAACAAGGTTCTTCCCAAGGATCATTTTTTTCCTTAACTAGTAAAAGGAAAAATTCTTATTTACAATCAGCAGCTGTTCAGAGATAAAAAGTTTCCCCTGCTCTCCAATTAGGATTCTTCTGGCTGTTTTAATTGCTGTAAAGGGACTCCATTGGGAAATAAAGGGCAAGTCCTTCTCATTCCATGCTGGGGTTTCCCACCTTCCTTCGGGATTGCCTCCACATCTGAGAAGGGTTGTTTATAAGGCTGATTTTTGGTAGCTTTCCATTCCCACTAGCCATGACCAGCTTTTCAAAATATTGCTTTCCATGCTGCAGGCAAATATAAAAATATTCTCCATTAATATGAAAGGAAGCTGTTTTAAAAAATCTGCTTTTAATGCAACACTGTCTCTTGTAGTGAATTGGGATGAATGCCATCTCATGAGTTTCAGACCCCCAAAAAGTTAAAAGAAAGTTTACCTCACATCTTCATGTTAACATATCATTTCAGTTCCATGAGTGGGCCCATTAATGGGCCCATAAAAATCAAACTCTGAGCATCCATTCAACCATTCTTCTAAGGCTTTATAATGAACAATCAGGGGATTGTCATTCAGGGGAAACCTAGAAGCATCTTTGTCTAATACTGGTTCAGGAAGCTCTGTTCACAAGCTCAGATGGATATCCATGAAATGTACTGTAGGGCATGACTGCTGAATAGGGTCGCCTTAGGAATTGTGAGATGATGCAGTAGGGATTTTGGTGAAGGATTGATGCATCCTGATGAATGATGCATGATATCTTATACCTTTTTTTGGAATATCATTCTCACTCTGTGATGCTTTTAATTGTAACAAAGAAGAAAAAACAGTCTTAATGTATGTTACAATTAGTTGTTAGCCATGATTTAGTTCTCAGGCCATATTTGTAATTTTGCTTTAATGTATGTCTAGCAATCTTTTTAGTGTCCTTTTGATGGAGCTATTTTTTGAGTTAATTCTTTCTATGAAAATAATTAAAAAGTGTTTCTTCAGTTGTTTGAAAGAAGGAAAGAGTTAAGAAAATCAGAACAAGACTTAAGAAAAACTAAGGGAAGTTTTTTTTTTCTTTCTGCCTTCCAAAAATTCTTAGGAGCTACAACATGGGAAACTCACAATTATTTCATGTCTTATTTATATCACAAATTTTAAACCCACCTTTATTATTTCTA
Organism: Pituophis catenifer annectens; assembly: GCF_029215685.1. Taxonomy (NCBI): domain Eukaryota; kingdom Metazoa; phylum Chordata; class Lepidosauria; order Squamata; family Colubridae; genus Pituophis; species Pituophis catenifer. The sequence goes on from NW_027256882.1 coordinate 240,713,677, forward strand.
TAAATAACTGTTTTATACTTTACATCTTTTAACATTTCTTTAATTTTGAAGTAACAAAAATTAGGCCAGTCACCAATTATTACTCAGTTTTACATAATGTGATATGTAGGTCAATGCACAGAAAGGGGGGGGGGGTCCTGGCTATATTTTCTCCCTTCCTGGTGAGAAGGAAGGAGGGGGGGGAGGAGATTCTGATTTACAGACTGGCAAAAATGAAAAGGGATCAAGGGAAATAGGACTCCCCCCACTGATCAAGTTGGCTTTCTACAATGCTGTACCAAGCTCACCAAGTTGTTTGACAGCATGCAAGCCTTACACCTTCAGAGGCATCTGGGACTTTTGGTGTTTTAAAAAAGAAACATGGAGGAACAAAAGGCTCCTGAAGTTTCAAAAATGGAACCAGCAATAATCCTATAGGCTAGATCCTTTCCCCCCCCCTATGGAAATCGGAACATGTTGTCAGATAACAAATACCCTAGGACATATTGTTTCTCAATCTCAGCAATATTAAGATGTGTGGATGTGAGCCTCCAGAATTCCCCAGCAAGGGTGCTGGCTAGGAATTCTGGGAGTTGAAGTCTATACATTAAAATGTTGCTGAGATTGAGAACCCCTGATTCTGAAATCATCCTTTCCAGAGCAGTTAAATTGCTTTGGACTGTATTTTAAGAAGTGTGTAAGCAGTTTCTTTTACAGCGGTTATAGCTGACAGTAATCCATGGTGAAGGCATCCCTAATCCACATTTATTGCACAACAATATTGATTTTTACACAGAATTTCCACCCAGTGTATGTGGTAAAAATACTAAAGATTTATGTTAACTTTCATTTGCCAAGGAAGCAGACCAGCAAGTGGCTGAAATGTGGAACTCATTAGTGGAAAGAAAATGTGGGTTTTAATTCTGAACTGATAATAAAATTACCACAGATCACAGGAAATCAGATGAGATGCAAGGCAATGATGAACACTTCTATGCTTGCAATTTAAAGCTCCACCTAGCCATCACAATGGTTAGTGATCATCTTGTATCAGTGATATGCATCATCATAATGTCTGGGCATTGTTTGAAATGACTAGTGGGGAAGATCTCTATATTTATTTTTGTTTTTTTAAAGTTAAAAGCAAACTATTGTCCTGATCTGATGGGATAAACACGGGCTGGATGTGTCATACGCAGGCCATGCCCACCCCAGCTCCGCAAAGGGGGGGGTATCACAAAATGTCACGTGATGGCAATGTGATGTGGCGAGATTGATACCAGTGGATTAAATTGTATTTTCTGCTATCCCCTATTATGTGGGCACAAACACAGTATCTCTGTATGCTGCAGGGCAGAAAGTAGCAGCTTTAGGAGATAGAGAAGATGATAGAGGAAAAAGGAGTAAGTAAGCTTTTGAAGCTGTGCTGATCAAAATTACAACACCAGAAGTTGCATCAACATCATTTTATAAATGCCAGAAGGAGATTTCAAATTTTATTTGGCCCCTGGAAAAGTCAAGCAATGTTGTTAAACACTGCCCAGGCTCCACACACAGTCCCTCTGTGATGGAAATGAGCAGTTTAAAAATGTGTTAAATAAATAAAAACTAGCCTAAATAAATTGAACTGCAGATTTAATTCTAAGACTGACTTGCACATTATATGAATTTACTTTGCAGTCAGGAGTTAAGTTAAACTGGGAAAATCCCTTGTTGGATGTTTTATCAGCTAACTGCATGTGACTATGTGACTCTTAAGAAGCACCTGCTACTTTTGTTCCTTTTGTTCTTTGTTTGTGTGATACATACTTCTAATAGCTTCAGGATGTTGCTCTTTGACCTCTTGTGCTTATGTTTATTTTTTGAAAAATAACTCTACTTTGGAACTGTAGTAGGGAGTCTAAATCTGAAATTCTGTCCTAGGCATTGTTCCACTGAAATCAGATGAAATGTGCTGTTTAAAGCAAATAATATGTAGGACTTTAAATATATGATATATCAGGGACATTGTTGATAAATTTGATTTAAGTTATTTAAGTATTGACCAGCAATATGAAATTTAGGGACTGGGTTATATGAGGTAAGAGGATTTGTTTAAAATAACCAATCATCTCTTGTCAAATAATATCTCTAAGAAAAATTGTTACATTTGCAACCATATGTTCCCTTTAATTAGAAAAACTGGGGATTGTATCTGGGATGATTTAAAGTTGGAGAAAATTGAGTGGTAAAGCAGAATAATTTACTGAACATCACACATCTAAGGAGGTGGAGCCAGAATAAAAGATCTATGAGGAAATCTAAATTCAATTACAATGAAATTAACTAAATGCCTTTAACATGATTATTCCCAAATCTATTCATTATTTTTTTCTCCCTTCTGTGAAATTGAACGTTGCACTTTGGCAGCATCTTTTGGAAAAATATTGAAGAGCTGCACTTTGTGTTTTGAGGCAATAGGATAAACGTACCTATTCTAGTAATGTAACATTTTTCTACAACAGTTTCTGCTCGGAGTGAATTTGTGTGTTTCACTTCTAGGCATCCATAGGAAGATTTAACACTATGATCCAGTGAATTTGGTCTTTTCCTTAAAAAAATAAAAATAAAAAATAGAGCCACCGTTATTATTTATGTAACATGACCAGGAATCCTTATTGTAACTTTCTTTTGCAGTAAAAAAAAAATGCCCATTTTTTCCCCCATAGCAGTTCTAGGAAGGAACATTTAGTTCTAGATGTTCACTACTAAGATGAAATATGCACTGCAATGTCATGACTGTACCATTTGGCATTTGTGTCCTGATGTTAGAAGTCCATTAATCACAGAGTTTGTGGCTGGTGTCGTGACACACCTTTCATTACTGATTCCGTCTTGCCTGCTTCCGATGCCTCTGTACATTCTGTAGCCAGACAAGGGACAGTAATGGGAATGGCATCCTTTATGATGTTATGACAAGGCAGGCAATTTTATAGAAAAATAAATGCAATGTAAGATCTCTGGCACGTACATCTGCACATAAGAAGTATAATCCTTCCTCCGCTAATTTGTTAGCAAAATTTTCTCCAATTTTTAAAATCAAAATCCAGAGGAGGAAAAAAACACTCTATATAGAAAACGTGTTCCCAAAGCAGGCAAATAAACAGAGTTCAGCTCCACCTCATCCTTCATCTGCATCTAATTAATATTATTAAAAATTAGTACTTTTGTTTGTTTTCTGTCACTTCTGAATAAATAATTGGTTTTTCTTAGGCTAGCACCAGTATTATTTGTCCAAGTTGCCGATATATTTGAGTCCTGCAGGTGACTAAAACAAAACAGGTAAAAATGAAAGCTTAGAACGAATAGTATGGATAGATTTGTGTTGTTTATGCTTATTTGAGCAAAACTGATATTCATTATATTCATCATCATTTTATCGAACAGTTCAGATTAATTTGACCATTCATGTTGCTAAGTCTTTTCAGCCAATTAAGATCATCTTGAAATAATGAGCTTACATAAGCTGAATTATAAGCATTCTGTTTCAATATTATCTTATGTTCAGATGAGGTTTCTAATTTCCCAAGCTGCTTTGAGCACCAGCTGGGATTACAGGTTGTTTTTTGTTTTGTTTTGTTTTTTTCTGGTAGAGTTCTGCAACTAGAGGAAATTCAGTAGATGAAATATATTTCCCATCACTGCTTTCTCGGGTGAGAAAACTCTTCTCCATGAGGATTAGCTGGTCCATATTTGTGACTCTTATACTGCAGTCCCATATCTACCTGTTCAGAAGAAGAGCTATTGTACTTGTAAATCATGAATTCTGCTAATAAAATAACTGAAAAAAACAAATGGATAAAATACGTATTTTCACTTAAAACAGAGATCCTCTATCTGAGATTCAGGATATTAAATATAGGCATACATACTGGTACCTCTCAGCAATATATAAGTAGAATACTATCCTTTAACCATGAATATGAAATTCTCCTTTGAAATAAAATAAATAAATAAGGGCTTCTGTGAAGGATGAGTGTGTCAAAAAGTGGCAGCTATGACCATACAATGGAAGTTCTACCGCTTATAAATGTGCAAATTCTCTTTCATCAAATGATGTGAAAACAGGAGAAAGAAAAAATGCTTCAGAATTTCCTCTGCTAATTTTCTCTGACCGATGCCCATCTGGAGGATTAATCTCTATGTTTTTTTTTCCTACTCCCACAGTCATAGTTGCAGATTATTTTCTATAACAGTGGCAAATAAATAATCTTTGAGGAGGTATTGGAGGAAAAGGCATTAAAATAAAGAGTACAAATTAAGTATCTTGTTTGGTAATATTTTTTTAAAATATCTAAATAATACAATAAAAAGAATTTCGGTATTGTATTTCTTTTTTTAAAAAATCAAAGAGTTAACAGCCTTACAATTATTTTTTTTCCCCTGATACTTTTAAGACAGTTCGTTTAGAAGTATAAGAAATACTTTTCTAACGTGAAAGTGACCTTTTTAACTTTTACATTCACAAAGGATCTTTTTCACAGCATGTGACTCAGAGCTATGAAATTTTACATAATGCAAGTGACACTTTTTGATACATTTTTTTCTCTTCTTACTCCTTCTTGTGAATAGCAGATGTTGCATATGTGCCTGTTTCCATAGAAACAGTCAATTCTGGACTTTGAAAAGGAGGTGAAGGGTGGAGTAGAGAACCGTAGAGTACTTTGGGAACAAGTGCATGAGTAATAAGGTTAAAACAATTATTCATGGAAAGCTCGTTAAATATAAAACAGAATTAAAGACAGGGATAATTGAGGGTGGTCATCGGAAACAGGAATATCTGATGAGGTATGGATTGCAGTGTAAATTTGATAATGATGGTGCTCTGTTATCTTTGAGAAATCCATGTTTCCTTAAATGCTGGTTTTCTTTTCCTGGAGTAAGGGGGGAAAAAATCTCACAATTTAAGATTCCGCCTGCTTTTGCTTATTTAAGTAAAGCCTGTCAGTAGCAAGCTTTAATGAGCATGATAACAGCAGTGTAAAACCCGGCTTTGTTGCACAGAGAATGTATGAGGCTCTAGTAACATCTAAGATGGCATAAACTCAATGGATGGCTCTGCGATCAAACAGCAGCAGTGCTTTAAAAAGGGAAGTGTTGTATTCTGTGAAAGCCAAAGGGAAAAAAAAATGTTAAAGCTGTGACCTCTTTGTTGAATCATCCGGCTGGTGGAAGACTGATTCACAATATCTGGTGGAACTGTTGGCTTGACGTTTCTCAGTAGAATCAATGTTAATGGGGAAAAGCAAAACAAAAAATCAGAGTGCCACTTCCAAAAGGAAAATAATGGTGGGAAAAGCAGAGGACCAGTGGCTTAGTGAGGAAAATGCAAAACCTTTCACATTCAGTGGAATGCTGTCTGTTTAGCTTGGAGATTCTCAGAAAACGGCTAAGATATCCCCCCCACCCCGGCTGCCCAAAGCCACCCTTATCACACATAATTCTAAATTATTGGATTAGAAAAATAAAATGGGAGTTGTATGGAGGTTGCATGGATAATAATTTTTTATTAAGGATTTTAATTACATTAGTAAAAACTAATGCAACTAAACTTGTAGAAGACCAAGAGGGTAGAAGAAAGATTCAAAAGTACAGGCAAAAAGAAAAAGAAAAAAAATCACATCATATCACAACACAACAAACATAACAGAAAAATAAAAGAAATACATAATGAAATGACTTCCAACTTTTATCACTGAAGTATAAACAAATGTAATAATGCTTCACCTTCTATAAGGTTGCAAGCAGGTATCTCTTCATCCTATTTCACATCCCTTATCTATAAGCATCTTATATCTTAGCCACTGACGCAGTCGCTCAGTGGCTAACATGTTGAGCTTGTCAATCAAAAGGTTGGCAGTTCAGCGGTTCAAATCCCTAGTGCCGCATAATGGGATGAGCTCCCGTTATTTGTCCCAGCTTCTGCCGACCTAGCAGTTCAAAAGCATGTAAAAAAATGCAAGTAGAAAAATAGGGAAAACCTTTGGTGGGAAGGTAACAGCGTTCCGTGTGCCTTTGGCGTTTAGTCATGCTGGCCATATGACCATGGAGACGTCTTCGGACAGTGCTGGCTCTTCATCTTTGAAACGGAGATGAACACCGACCCCTAGAGTCGGGAATGACTAGCACATATGTGCAAGGGGAACCTTTACCTTTACCTTATCTATAAGCAAATCCATAAAACATCAATTTGTCAACTCTGGTGTCAGCAAAAAGTCCATGAAGGGTTTACAGATCTTTGCAAACAATGTCATATTTTAAACCTGATCAAATAAACCAACTTTATATTCTTTCCTTTTACTTCAAACAGTCTTTTAATTAATCAAATATTTTTATACCTTGTTTTCCCCAAAATAAGACATCCCCATAATAAGCCCAATCGGGCTTTTGAGTGCATGACAATAAGGCCAAGTGCCTACTTCAGGGTTCCAAAAAATATAAGACAGGGTCTTATTTTCGAGGAAACACAATAGGATTTGATTCCTTTTCCATTCCTCTTTATCCCATCATATAGATTTGTTTAGGTTTTTAATAAGCCTCTTTTGTAGAGCCAATCAAAAACATTTTCCAAGTCATTCTTTTGGTTTATCATTTGTATTTTCCTTTTGATTTTAAAAATTCAGCCAGTTTCTTTTGTAGGTCCATTAAAACATCCTTTTCCAAAGCATTATCTTGGACTTTTGTTTGTAATTCTATATTCTGCACTTTCCCAACTTTTCAAATAAAATTCGTTCTACATCTCTCATTCCGTTGTTAACATCTTTTAGACATAGTCTACCCATAGAAGCAAACAATAGTACTGGCAATACTGATATTGTAGTGACTAATTTCTATCTCCATTCTTCAAAGATTTCCTTTAATATTTCTGGTGTTATAACATTTTGTGCCAATTTGCAAGTCCCATATTAACTGACCCTAAAAACAGGCTCGAATAGTTTTTCTCCTGCTTAGAGTCTTTAGTCCCCTCTAGTATCCATCACTTATCTTTGTTATGACTTATAATAATCAGGATAACCAAAATAAGTCTGCTTTGCAAGAGAAATTGGTTATTTTTTTAAATAATTAATTCCGAAATCTTATAGTAAAATTCAATATTCCAAGTTTATAATCCATTTACAACTTTCTTAGATCAAAATCTTGTTTAGCATCATGCTGTTTATTTCAAATTCTTTAAGTTCCTAAGTTTACAATTTTTATTTTTTTTAGAGTTGAAGAAAAGTTCACCTGATGAAGATTTTTCAAACGTGAGGTTTCAAAGGTCTCCAATAGCTTGAAGATGGTTAATAGTTCATTTCTGAAAGTGATTAGTAAGAATTTTGTGTCTTTTAAAACAGGGGTCTCCAACCTTGGTCACTTTAAGTCTGGAGGACTTCAACTCCCAGAATTCTCCAGCCAGTGAAGCGAAGCTGGCTGGGGAATTCTGGGAGTTGAAGTCCTCCAGACTTAAAGTGGCCAAGGTTGGAGACCCCTGTTTTAAAAGGGCCGGCAATGGTTGCTGATCCCATCTCCTCATACTCAAACCTGTGGACAACCATCATTCTGATGTCTCCATGTGAGGAACAGCTATGTGGAGCACATGTGGGCAATCTCCCATTCTCTCTTTATCTAGAGAGGTTCTAAGGAGCTGGTTTACGCATCCCAGAAATCTCACCTGTTTCAATGCTCACATTTTACTTTTTTGAAACAACATCTAGCCTTTAAGTCATAATCTGTATTTCATATAGTTATAGCAATAAAGGTTTTAATCTAGTGCCACCTGAACACAGAACATGTGAAGTCTTATAATGTTTAGGCCTTTCGGTGGTTCATATTTTGGAATATGAATTTGCTATTCTGTTATTCTGTGAGATTGTGTGAGAACTCATGCTACATGCAAAGGTTTTTACATCAAGATAGAAATAGTTTTGTTTCCCTTGACAAATTCAATCGTTAGCCATAAGCTATTTAAATGAAGTATTTTCTTCGTATAACCATGAAGAAAGTTAGAATGGGGGGAAAAAGTGTTTCAAATAGCATTATGTATTTGGAAGTTTGGATTTATAAAACCAAAGATCACTTCTCAATTGAAATTAGTAGAGCTTCGACTTGCTGTACAATGGAAAAGAAGGTACATTTGGTAGAAAGTTAAATTTTAATCCTCACCATCATAAATATTTCCCTTCTTCAAACAAGACTTGAAATATTCTACATAAAATCCACTGAGTTCAGCATGAAAGGAGATTTATGCTTTAACCCAAGGTGACCTTGCTAGAATTCAGCAGTGTAGTTAATAAGTACAAGAAGGAAAAAGGTTATTTTTTTTCCATATGGCAAAGCCGATTTTCAGCAAAAATCCAGCTGAAGTCGTTTTTTCTATGTGCACGGAATATTTACAGTAGTTAAACATTTAAATGTTTTTGTGCAAGGAGTTTGTAAAATAAATGTGTGCAAATGATTACAGAGAATGGGGAGTGTGCATGAGATGGAACAAGCTTGAAAATCCACAGAGAGTTCACTTTTCATTGCTAATTTACAACTCTTGCTGCACCTGTCACTTTTACAAATCAATGGGAGTGCCTAGCCTTTAATAACACCGGGTCACTAATAAAGGTTGCAAGTGTCGGCCATACAGGCGAGACCTTTCAGGATGTCAGAAAAAGAAGCTTGGTGACGCACATTAACACTCTCATGCTCTTTTATGTCACTTCCAATTTACTTTATCTTAAATTGTCAGCTAGCAGAATTCTCTCCCATATTAATAACTCAAGGTTTGTATCTCAGCCAGCAAAAATAAACCCTGCTGTTCAACAAGACAACTAGTACACTCAGAAGACCAAAAAAACCAGGAAGGGAATATGCCTCAGCTTGAGTTGAGATTGAAGAACAAAACAATAGGTGTTTACTTTGGTTAAAATAGAAATATTCTCCTTATTCTGAGTTTTCCCCACTGCAGTATAAATAGTTCAAACATTTAGCGATTTGGGAGTTGGTACTGAAAATAAAAATACAACCTTGTTGATCTGACACTCTTGGAACTGTTTGATGTTTGGTTGTTGTTTCATCAGGCTGGTTTGAGCTGAGGAAAAAAAAAAAGATTGTCCATAATGATAGCATGAGGATCAATTATTCCAGTTAGAATTGTTGATAAATAGGAATAGGAATATTCTTTAGCGGCCAAGTGTGATTGGGCACACAAGGAATTTGTCTCCAGTGCATAAACTCTTAGTGTATATACAAATGACAAAGTGATAAGTCATAGATAATAAATCATAAGGTACAATAATCAATCATAAAATATAAACAAGTGATAAATCATAAGATATCAGTAGGAAATCTTATTGGATCAGAAACGGACCCAATATGGAAGAAGCAAATTACTCTCCCCAAACTCAATTAACCTAAATCTTATTTGATTTTCAGAGTTTTTAGGTTACTATTAAATATTAGGTATAGCAGATATTCAATAATGTGCAGATCTTACCCACCTTATTGTACACTTACTTAAACGTAGAACTTAATGTGATTTACTTTTGAATCGTTATGCATAGATTTATAAGTTTTACAGTGTCCTTATTCTAACTTTGCCTTCTTAGAGTCGTGAACAAAAATTTTCAGATTAAGAAGGCATGATTTATTACAAAATCTGAATTAGATTAAATTGATAGTAAATTGCCCCAAGTTAAAACAGGAAAATGTGGAAAAATTGATTGCTACATGTATATCTGGCAGAGATCACTCATAATTATGCTGTTTTAGAAATGATTTATAAAATTATTATTAAAGTTTGCTGCAGGGTTGCATCTCTGGACTTCTTAAGGTAGTATTTTTTTTTAAAGTAATAAAAATAAAAAAACTATTTTAGGTGGATTGTTCTTTAGTCTTGTATAATCTAGAGTTTCTTTCTGTTGATATATAAAACCACTTAGCTCTTCCTTAAAGTCTGCCTTTTTTTGAGAAATAACTAGCCGACTTTGGGACAGGAACTATTTATGAACCTAAGTTCATAAGATTCTTTCTGTGCAGATAACATTGGAGAAGAGACTGCTATGTGAGCTATCTGGTAGAAAGTAAATCACATTAAAACTAATAATTTTTAAAACCAAGAATATATTATATTTTGGAGACTGAGAGCTTCAACTGAGCTTCAGTGCCAGAGATTACACTTCAAAATGTTGCACAGAGAAATATAATGAATATGTCCAGATATAATACTAACTTTAATTTAAAATAAATTAAACTATTTATAATTAATATGACTAGTCATCATGATTTAGGAGTCATAGGAGCCAGGATGCTGCAGTGGTTAGAATGCAGTATTGTAGACTGACTCTGCCCACAGCCAGAAATCTGATCCTGACTGACTCAAGGTTGACTTACCTTCCATCCTTCCGATATCAATAAAATGAGGACCCAGATTGTTGGTGGTAATATGCTGACTCTGTAAACTGCTTAGAGAGGGCTGTAAAGCACCATGAAGTGGTATATAAGCAGTATATAAGTCTAAGTGCTCATGACATTTAATTTTACATCACCAATCAATCCATCCTATTGTATTTCTTATATGCTATTTGTAATTTGACCCAGATATGTACTAGACTTAATAATTATAGGAGTCCCATGATCTGATGCATTAAATAATTTTCCCACACATGATTTAATTTAACTTTCAAAACAAGCTGGGACTATCAAATAACAAATCTCCTGTGTACATGGAGTCCCAATCATGCTTTGGGATCATTTCCTATGAAGGACATTACTAAACAACATGGCTGAAGAAACAAAAGAGGAAGGGGAAGTATCAGTCCCTGAGTCCCAAAGATTTAGCGACAAATGTTTTCTATTTCTCAAACAAGAGAAACAAAAAAACCAAAACCACCTGGAATAAAAGAATAACCACAATCTATAGCACGGTCATAGTTATTTATATATGTTTGGCGTGCTGGTGGTGAAAAAGCCTTGGTCCAAAAACGGTCCACAATTTCACCATATAGAATTATCAAAAAAATAATACCTGTCTTTGTATCCTATTTTCCAGTTAGCAGTGATTTCCTCATTTAAGATCTCTGAATCATGTTACAGTCAGTCACTCTCATTTTAAATAGAGCTGACAAGTGTAACACTAAATGCATCCAAAGGCTTCTGTCACACACATTGACTATAATAATGACAATTTACAAGCAATCAAAAGTTTACTGGAACAGAGATGTCTGATTTCGTGTGGTATAATGTTGATAAGGACAGATAGAGCTTTCTGTGAAGACAAAATCCCTCTCTCCTTCATTTTCTATGGTACCTCGGTCTGGGGGTTTATTTATATTCCACCTTTCTCCTCAGAGAAACAGTTGGTTTATAGCTTTTTTAAAAAATAAAGTTGTACTTCTTTATAAAATTGCAAAACTGGCAAATATGCATGTACACAGCTCTCTTTTACAGTTCTAACTTATGATGTATGGCTTGGAGTTTTATCTCTGTACACTCTCTTTGGAATTATTTACTAGCTATATCTAAGAAGAGTGAAAATAAAGTTGCTGATTTACTAATGTTAAAGCTCAAAACAGGGAACTAGGGGTGCTCAAGGGATCATAGTAAATAGAGACTAAATTCATGGCGTTAATACCAAATGTTTTTTAAAATCTCACTGGCACTAAATAAGAAAGGACAGTAAATTGGGGAACTGCCAGGATGATCACCTTTTAATAGTAGACAGATTTTATTGGAACCAGAGTGTTTAAAGGAGAGGAAGTCTGCATTTTAGACCAGCTTGTCTGAATTGCACCTATTCCAATGAATACATTTTATTAAGAGATGTTACCTTTCAAAAACTGTGGCTCATTTCATCGGGTTACTAAGAATATCTCCATAATGAATGGATTAAATTAGAACTTGTTCTCCGTTATTCATTCTGTTATCAAGGTTAGACAATAATCAAGTTTTCTTATTATTTCTGTTTGGTGTTGGATGGTTTAGAGCAATAAAACCAGATTTCATTAGCATAATAACAACAGAAGTCACAGCAGAGGAAAGATGTCTGCAATTCCAGGCCTGTATGTATGTATGCATGCATGTATGTATGTATGTACCGTGTTTCTCCGAAAACCTGACCCACCCCAATAATAAGCCCAACTCTAATTTTTGGGGGGTGGGCCTAATATTACCCTACCCTGAAAATAAGCCCGGGGGATGGGCGTGGCTAGCAGAAGTGGTGGGGTGGGCTGGGGGGGGTTGGCAACTGTCCAGCTGCAGCTGCAACCTGTTGGCCCCTTGGGGTAGCGCAAATACCACTTTTGCCCTTCTCTTTCTGGGCACAGCGCTTCTGCTTGTTGGGCCACTTCCCCAAAGCCGGCAGCTCCATGGCCAGCTGCTTTGCTTTTTCCCTCTTTTTGGGAGGCTCATGGGAAGCTTTTTGGCAAATAGGAGGAAAATGGGGAGGGGGGTTTTCCTGCCTGCCATCCTTCCCTGAGTCTGTGCTGAGTTTGAGGAATGGATAACAAGCAGGAAAATTCCCCTCTCCATTTTCCTCCCGTTCACCAAAAAGCCTCCATTCCGAACCTTCAGCATCCGGTTGATGTCATGGTGAGATCGGACATGAGGAGCGGGTCTCCATGCTCCAGTGGTGGGTTTCAAATTTTTTTACTACCAGTTCTGTGGGTGTGCCTTGGTGGACGTGGCGTGGCTTGGTGGGCATGGCAGAGGAGGGATACTGTAAAATCTCCATTCCCTCCCCGCTCCAGGAGAAGATTACTGCAAAAACCCCATTTTCTCAGCTGGGACTCGGGAGGCAGAGAATAGATGGGGGTGGGACCAGTCAGAGGTGATATTTATTGGTTCTCCAGACTACTCAAAATTTCCGCTACCAGTTCTCCAGAATTGGTCAGAATCTGATGAAACCCACCTCTGCCCTGCTTCCATGCCAAATCCTCCCCATTGGTATTTGTAGGGGTATTATTATACATGTTCAAGAAGATCATTGACATTAGAATGGAACATTGAAATATTGAATAACTACTTTAAAATAATCAATTACATTAATATTAGGATTATATAAATTTGATTAATGTAATAATTGACTGTTATTATTTGTATTAATATGAACCATACCCAGAGGCCACACTGTTCATGTATTGATGTTGATATATGTTTAAAAATAAAAACCCAATAAATTTTGGGGGGGAAAAAGAATGTTTTAATTTTTGCAGAAATAACCGCGCTTCCCACCAAACCAAAACTTGGACTGCTCATGTAGGCTGTCTGGATTCTGGAAACTGCATTAGCAAAGGAAGGAGATGGGGAAAGAAAGTAGGTAGGATTGCTTAACCCTTTTTTTGAAAGTTCAGGCATTAAGATGCTTGCAATGCAATAGGCATCATTTTGCAGGCCTATGTTGGTAACTGCTTTTTAGAATGCTTGTAAGCTCGTGCCTTTCTTACATGTCACTTACCTTTTGTCATTGTACCTCATGTAGGACCCTAGATACACTGAAATGAATGTTCCATTCTTACTAATTAAGAAGTGGATTGGGTTAAAATTCAAGTTATCAAGATGTAAAGATACTTAACCATTATCTGATTTTGTTGATGGTAAGCTTTTCTTCTTGCCGGATAATTAATTTGGGGAACTAGCAAGTCTTGGCATGTCATTCTAAATACATATGAGCATTGTTGTGTATATTTGTTTTGCTGTTATTGTCTATTCTTCTGTAATGTATGCTAGTCATGCAGAATTAGTTTAGGTGTGAAACAGCAGGAAACCTGTTTATTATCTGTAGTTCTGACACAACAGTCATTTGGTCTATATATTCCTCCAGCACAATAGAAGAATTCATAAACATCTATGAACATTTACTTGAAAACTTCCTAACAATTTTCTTTTGGCATTTAAAAGCAGGGAGCTGTGAAGGGCTGTATACATCTGTTTCTGTATTATTATGGGGTATAATGTCAGAGGCTATAATTAGAGAAGACTGCTTCATGCATAATAATATAATACACTATTTCAAGTGAGGGTTGTTTAAATTAAATACTAATTATGACAGAGCTAGATTGTTGCATTTAACCCTCTATCACTAAACCTATTCTTTTTCTATCAAGGGCTAAGGCAAATTTGAGAAATATTTTAGTTTCTGTAAGAGAAATCAGTCACAACTCACTGAGGTTGATTTTCTTCTGCAATATAGTATAGCTCAGATAAATATCTGAAGTTTTTTTTTTTTAGGAAACACATGACAGAACTAATTACATTGAGATTTTCTTGAAATAAATGCTGTAATTCCTTTCTAGAAAGAACAACCATTCCTAATTAGCCTCTCAGTATAGAATGATTAGGATAGTTGACAGCACACACTGTATGTGTGCTTGCATCTGCATACATATAGTTGCTTTCACTGAACCACTTTATTTTAAATGGTTTTATTGGACTTTCCCAACTAATATCCAATTACTGACAAAATGATCCACTAGAGGCATCCATCTTTGAAATGAAAGGTGGTGGAGGAAGGTGATATGGGATGTTTTTCTTTTCTCACTGATGATCTGATGATCCTCTAAATTTTGCTTCTGAGGTTTTTGGAACAAAGTGACAATTAGAAGAGAGGTTGGGGATTGGCGTGGGGAAAAAGCTAAAAATAAAAACCTTCCTCTTCTGCCCATGAAAGCCAACTTTTCCTTCCATGTTTTCTCCTACCAGATATTGGCACTCATCAAAGGTATTTACCATTTTGATGTTATTGTACAAAACAAGGACATTTATTTTCCCCAAACCAAGTACCGAAACATCATCATTATTATTTTTGGCCAGGATAAAAGCCAACTGCCATTTCTATTTGTTTTTTTTCCTTGAATCTTTCTTTGTATATTTATATCTCACATTAGTTCAAATTCTTAATCATTTACAATTTTGTGTGATGTTTCTAGTGACTAATAGTTTAATGGGGAAGAACACTGTCTGAAATAGGATTACTATATTAGGGACAACTGTAGCATCACCAAAATTATTTCCAAAGTGCCTATGTTCATTTTGAACCAGATTTCTCTGAAAAAAATAAAATAAAAGACCTCTAAAAAGGGGTAAAATAAGCAATACAATGAAATATAAAACATGCACAATGTTTCAAAGCCAAAAGGTAGCTAAGGCTGAGAAACTTGTAATATTCCCAATTTCATTGAACTACAGTTCCCAGCATCCCTCACAGTTGTCATATTGATTGGGATTGTTGGGAGTTAGAGTTTAGCATTATCTGAACAGATACAGGTTCTTGTGCCTATATAAGCTATCTAGTCAATGCTGAAGGAGTTAGCAATTTTTTTTTAAAGATAGTAATGGTTAGGAAAAAGAAAATGGAAAGGTCAATATCCAGGGAGCAGAAGGCAGGTAGTATATATACAACTCCTCACCTCAACCAAATGCCCTTAATGGTATTGTAATAATCAGTTCACTGACTGGGAATTGGGAAATTTTGAAATCTAGCAGTACTCAGTCCTGTAATGTGTTCTGAACAGGAAGGAAGGAAGGAAGGAAGGCAAGCTATTGTATATACTTGACTGAAAATCAGTACACTCCTTCTATCTGGGATGGTCGCCCTCTTCCACTGAGCGTACAGTTTCGGGACGGACGCACATGGAGCAGTGAGGGAGGAAGGGGACATCCGCCTAGCCAACCAGATCAACCGAATCAACCCTGGTGATCAATCGGGTGACAGATGTCGCAGCTAGATCGCCCTCACATCCAAAGGATTGGGAAATTTTGAAATCTAGCAGTTCTCAGTCCTGTAATGTGTTCTGAACAGGAAGGAATGAATGAAGGAAGGAAGGAAGGAAAGAAGGAAGGAAGGAAGGAAGGAAGGAAGGAAGGAAGGAAGGAAGGAAGGAAAGAAAGAAAGAAATCTTTCATGCATGTATACTACCTCATTATTAAATTCTCTATTGTAGCATCTTTGACTATTGTTTATTGAGGATCACAGTGTATATGTTGCTTTATGTTGGAACATATAAGGAAATGCTTTCATTTTATTTACAGCTAATTTGATGCTTTCTGTTTAAGAAAATCTACCACCTCATATAATAGCCTTTACCCAAAAAAACAAAAATGAAAAAAAGCTGGAGAAATTGTATTGGTCATGTACCAAGCCAGGATGAGGAAACCCTTTAAATTGTATAATACTCAATTGGTGAAATGTGTTAATTGCATAGAATATGTCCTAAATGGCATTAACATACTCTTGTGCACTGAACACAGAGGAGAAAATTTAGAATTCATTGTGTTGCAAAGGAAAATCCCCACCTAGTTTGAGAAATTCCAAAAGTTCAGGCATGGTTAAATAGGAGGAAAAATAATTGTTTTCATTAATGAAATTTTACTTTTCAATTTACCTTATGAAGGGAAATATTTTACACTGGTTCACTGATACAATGAAATGGAGTACACCAGTGGTCCCCAACCTTTTTATCGC
This sequence comes from Pituophis catenifer annectens, assembly GCF_029215685.1. Lineage (NCBI taxonomy): Eukaryota > Metazoa > Chordata > Lepidosauria > Squamata > Colubridae > Pituophis > Pituophis catenifer. Next base: position 240,730,118 of record NW_027256882.1, read on the forward strand.
CGCGGCCCGCTGAGCGCGCGCAGGGGTGGGGGCACGGCCCAGGAGCTTTTGCGCACGGCCCATTGCGCACGGCCCAGGAGCCTTTGCGCTGCAGCGTTCATGTCCCCCGGCCGCTGCGCGGCCCGGTGCCAGGTACTCCACGGCCCGGCACCGGTCCGCGGACCGGGGGTTGGGGACCACTGGAGTACACGACTGAATCCTAATATCCCATATAGTTGGGTAAGATTGTGTAAGTTTATTTTACAGAGGATGTGACTCAGAATCATGCTTTTTGCTTACAATTTCTATTTATTAGATATCCTACAGTTATCCATCTGCTACATGCAGATTCTGTGATGGCCATTCTGTGTTTGTGCCAGAGATGTTAAACAGTTTGCTCTCGGTCACCCATTAGCAATTTTTTCCTCTTAGTGATAGAATTTAGATTGAGTTCCAGCTGAAAAAGACAATCAAATTGTAACCAGGTGCACTACTGTGAAGATATTGGAATGTGAGTGCCTATTTCTGATGCTGAACTATAGATGCAAGTTAGGAGTCTTGCTTATATAGCAATCTTACTGCTGCCAAACAAATTCCCTCCTTGAACTGATTGATTTGCTCTGAGGATTGGTAGTGGAACATCCATGTCTTTTGGTGTCAGGTGACTTCACTCTTCTGGCTTTTGTGGCTGATTTGGATAAGGATTGGGACTTTGTAACCACAGTAACAAACATAGAATTATTTCAAGCTTTCTGATCTCCAATACATATGGGGACTGTCCAAACATGTTGAAAGATCTGGAGATGGAAGTCAAACCATGTCCTGGTCAGGTTACATTTAATTGCCTCCCTGGAACCTCCACAGGAGGAGACTGATTTTGATGCTCTTCTCCAGGCATATAATGGATCCAACAAGTTTCTAGAATTGCTTGGGGATTTCTATGAATGGCTGGTACAAAGAAGCAAGCCAGGCATTGGATGTTATTGTTGCCCAATGTCCTATTTATGAGGAGCCTTGGTTTATTGAAGCCCTTCTGGAGATGAAGCACCTGAAATGATGCCTCAAACATGGATGGAGGAAGTTTAGAATGGAATTTGATTGAAGTTTGGGCTACAGTGTGACAATAAGGGAGCTAAGCATGCTTCCTTTTCATCCTTTAAAGTATAAGACACCTGTCATTCATTGGCCCTGAACAGAATAGTGAACTCTCTTCTGAGGAGGAAGAGTTTGCATAGCATTTGACTGATGTCACTCAGATCTGTTGTAGTTTTGTCTCCACATAGGCTGTCTATAGCAGTGATTGTTTTAGTTTTATGTTATCAGCCAGAGTTATTTTTTTCTGTGGCAGCATTCCAACATAATAAGCAAACAAATAAATAAAGGTTAACCCTCAATTGCAGGATTATATCCTGTTTTATTTTAAACCTTCCTTGCAAATACCCTATGCTATAGAATTTCAATTATTTCAGTAAGGCCCATGCTACCGTTATTTTGTATTTATTAAGTTGATTCTTACTAATTTATGAAGAATTTTAAAATTTATCATGCATGGGGATATATCAAATATTTTTTAATGCTTGATGGAAGTCATGGGTTCACTCTGCCAATTTTTTATTATTTTTTTTTTTTTTGTAATGTAATGCAAAGTCAGCCTAATGATTTTGTGTGGTTATGATCTAATGAGTTATTTAAAAACTAAGCTATTTTCTTCCTGTAAGTATAGTATTATACATAGTATATAATTTCTTATTTAAAATATATATATATATCTTTGTTCTTTTGGGCCTGTCTCTTTTCTCCTACATGTAAGCATTCTTTGAAAGGAGGCCTTATAATTATACTTTTATAAAAAGGCAGAGGTATCTTTTTAGTGATGGCCTTTAGAGCATCCTGACAATGACTAAAATAAAGATCAAGGCTTGCATGCCACTACTTCTTTTAATTGTGCCTACCTTTTAATAGTCCTGAATCAGGTCTATTGAGAAAGATGTGCCACAGTCAAGCTACTCACATTTTAGACTTGAGGCACAAAATGAGATGAAAGAACAGAGCCTGAGAACATTTGAGAAACAGAGAGAAGCTCTGTTCTCTGCAGACTCCCCCTTGTTGGATCATACAGAAACTATTGATTATATTTCAAAGTCCTTCCACCCCCTTCTCTCTACCCGTATCAATGCCTATGACTTCATCTGTCTGCAGCTGTCTAAATTTCAAACGGATTCTTGAAATACGGGAGGAAAGGTATATACTATTAGAAAAATAAGTTATATCACTAAAGGTGAACACCTCACTTTTTCTTAAATTACAAATATGTGCACCTCTCCTTAAAAGATAATTCTTATTCTGTAGATTGGGTTCACACCTATAATGGTGAATAACTAATAGTTATCATCCAGTAGACTTATTTTAAATGCAATTATAATTGCAGTTGAAATGAAAGAACTCCTTAAGATACAAGTAAAGTAATGTTGGCTTCGGCATGATGTGCACAGGGTACGATTTTTGTATCACTGAACTTTGCTGCAGATGTTACTGGATCTAAGCCAGTTAAGCACAAAGAACCTATACCAGCCAAGGAGTTTAGGATTACCTAAGTACATTAGGTACATTAGATCTGCCTTCAGAGCCATTCTTTCTCATATAATATTAAAATTATGATTAAACATAATAATGCCAATTGGATTCATTAGGCATTGTGAAATATCTTTGCAACAGAAGAGTTTTTGAATCATTTGCTGTTTAGAAAGATTGTATCCCTGATGAATATGAGTGCTTCAGCTGCAGAGCTTTGTTGGTTTTGTAATATAATGTATATCTAAATACGTTTCTGGTTCATGTTCACAGCTGGTTTTGATCAGTCACCTATGAAAAGGAAGTTTCAATTAGTGCTGATCCCAACCTTTTCTCAAGATAGAGTTTTATGGCTGCTCCACCGACAGACCTCTTTGTTCAAATATCACTTAGGAGCCTGAAACAAAACAGCCAGAACGGTGAGTCATTTCTGTAAGAATTCTGCTTTGTTGCAGAGGTCAGGCTCTGCCAAAACCATAAGAATTAGCTGGCCAAATTGAATTAGTGGTTGAAACACATTAATTTATACTAGATAAATGTTATTGTGGCCCTGTGGGCAAGTACTTAGGTCATAGGCTTTATGAACTATTTGCAACAAGAGGGCTTAACGGCTGTAAATCAGCCTTGGCACATACCTTTGGAAAATATTTACAGCTTCTTGCTATCCCCTTATTGCCGGCCATCCTCATTTTGCACATGCTTTGCAATATTTAACACACACACACGCACACACAGCAGATTAATAGTTTGTGTAGACCCAGACAAAGTCTAGTTGAGACATGGCTATCTATTATGCTTGTGGCCCTTTCCACAGGCAGCTGTGTATTTATCATTCCAGACAGTTCTCTGTGGGTACAGAATTCTGGCTCAGCCCCAAGATTCAAAGCAATGCAGCTGTGCAGCAAATGGAAGCCCTGTTGTTTCAAACACACACATACAACCAAGCCCTGACAAAGCTGTTTCTCTTCTGGGTTGGAATTAAATCCACTTAAGGCTGGACTATTTCTAGAGGCAGGAGAAGAGAAATAAGTGGTTTCAGGCTGCAAATTGTGGCAGCAGAAGAGAGATGCCAGGAGAGAATTATGCACAAATGATAGTGTTTAAACTTGTTTTTATGTCTTTCAGGATGCTGTTGCCAAAAACCTGACAGGGCCTCATTGTCAGGGTTTTTCATTGTGAGGCCACTGACTGAACACACTGATTCAGTCCATAAATTAAGAAATAGTTACACAGTTCTTAGGCACAAACAGGTGCCAACACATTTTCAGGATCTAGCATCATGCCAAGAATGATGAAAACTGGCTACAAACAAGGATTAAATATCTGCATCTGGGACTTATGCATAGGATTCTCAACTAAGGAGCTCTAGATAGCTTTTTTGTATTGTGGGTTTTGTATCCTGTTTTTGATAGCAATTTCAAGCTGCTGGCTGCTGCAAAATCCGTTTGGCTGAGATACAGTCCTGATACTGGCATATGGCAGCTTCAGACAAATCTCATCGGAGTTTACCTTTGCTGACTCCCCTCCTCATTTTGGATGGCTACAATTCACCATTTTGAATGTCTGAAGGAAAACAAAGTGAATTTCATTAAATACCTCAAAATCTCAAAGTTCTATAGGAAATATATATTTAAAGTCCTGTGCTTATTTAGGAGCCTTTGTTTCTTCAGAATTCCTTACCATTCTATTTTTGCTATATCCTAGTTTTTGGATACCATGAGATACGTTAAAAGAGTAGCTTTCCATTTGCCATTGCTAACAAATAAACCTTTGGTTAGAGTAGGTCTCCTGAAAGAGGGTGTGCCATGCAATATTTTTCTGAGCGCCCATCATTCATGAAAGCAGTTACAGAGAATGCAATGATGGTGTGTCATTGCATAATGATGATCAATGTCCAGTTCATTAAATATATGCAGTCTCTTATTTAGTCTCTTTAGTAGTGTCCTAAAACCCCCCAGGATCACTTCTCACCCAAAATTAGCAATAATCCTGAATTATACCCAGCATGATTATCTGTTGTATTAGAATGCATGTAAAGCTAATAAATTTAATACACCTTAACAAAAGACTAAAGAGGGCAGAACGAAATGTTCTATATTAACATTTAACCCTATACTGTCTTACAATACTAACAAATCAGTCATGGTCATTTGCCATGGAGAGCATTAATCTGGGTTTGTGATAGTCTCATGTCATAAAAACATAAATCTGCAATCTCACTGTTCAGACAATATGCAGTCACATCATATCATGGCCTTTTAATAGTCCAGAATCAATTTATTGCTTATGGCTAGCTCAATGTCTGAAGGCATTTGGTTCACATATTAAGATGCAGATGAAGGTCCTGTCAGGGATGAGTTTATGAAAGGCTGAAAGTTTGCAAGGAAATACACGGAATTATGAATCTAAAAATAATTTATGGTTTGTTGGTTTACTGTGAAGGGTTGTGAGAATAACCTGAGGAAGAGCAGCAAAGCCATAGTCAACAGTCAGATAAGGGAAATATCAGTCCAAAGTACAAATGGAATTGAAGAAACCATGTCAGACTGCACCCTTCCTAGTTCTCATTATGATAAAGGCCGGGAGTGAGGAGACATATTAAAAATTGCAAGATTCTGTTACTGTAACCCTATAATGAATATCCATGAGTTTAGTGTTTAAGTCTGATCTACTGTGAAGGGCTGACAAGCTTTTGGTTTTAGTAAAGACAACTCAATAATGAAGACTCCTCAGGATGTTTGGTACCTGCAGAGTATTCTGGGACTCCCAAAGTCCAGATTGTTCCAAGGCTCTGCTAATCACTTAGATTTGGGGTCTAAATTTCTGCAGTGGTAATTAATCATATGCATACTATATATTTGCAATCTTTTGAGCCTGGAGGAACACTTGAGATATTTTTCATATTTTGGGGAACCCCTGAAAATTCAGGGTCAAATACAGGTCAGATTTCGCAAAATTATATTATTTTCATGTACAGCCCTGTATACATACATTAACAGTGTCCATAAACTAAAACTAAAGAACAAAACCTTTTTCTTTCCCTTGCCTCCTTCGTCTCCCTGCCTTTGTGGATGGCTCCTGCTCCCACTGGTGCCTGGATCAGCCCAGCTCTGGATGTCCTGCATCCTGAAATGGAGCCCTTCAAGGTTGCTGCACCGATCATAATGCATTTTGACATTATTCTGACACTGGAAACAAACAAAGAAATCCTTAATGAGAGAGGGGGGGGAGGGAGGAAGGGAGAGAGAGAAAGAGAAAGAGAAAGAGAGAATGAATATGATGGAGAGAGAGAATGAATGTGATGGAGAGAGAGTCAATTTTCTTTTTTCATTTTTCTGTTTTTATTTCTATTAAAAAACTTTTTTAAAAATAGGAAAATTCTGATGACAGATGTAGTGAGATTTTTGACCATCAAAACATTTGACTTATTTTAAGTCAACAAAGTGAATTGAAGTGGATATTTTAATTCGAGTTTTAACCAAGAATTATATTGCAACAGCCATACAACTGAAAAATCTGTGGAATAGCTAAATTATTTGGTATCCACTAAATAAGCTAGGACTAGGACTAGAACTTTTACTTTTCTAGAAGGTGTTCCTTACTGGTTCACTTATTCAGCTAAATTTTTTAGCTAAACTGTGGTGACAACCAGTAAAGCTTAGAATCTTCTTTCTATTATACGTATTAAGAAATCATAGTCATATTGTTTCATCACACAAAATACAATAAAAATCTATAATTGGATAAAATATTAATTAAGCTCACTCAAAATGATTCAAAGTATGAAAAATTTTGAGTTCTCCAAAATCCTTCATCAGACGAGGAGGAGACAATGTGAATCAAAACAATCTTTAAAAAATTGATTCGATTGTTCAGATATGAGCTTTGCAGTTCAGACTCGATCTCCAGATAGCATTTTTAGACTGAGAGTATTGCTAGTAGTAGGTGTAATTGGTGTCAGGTTTCATTTAGCATTAAAGGAAAAGAAATTCGGAAACAGAAAAGTGATTAGTTCCCAATTCTTTTCTCACCATTAGGAAAGTACATAGCCATTTGTTTCTGGCAGAGAAAAGAAGTAGTGAAGTACTCACCTGACAAATTTAGGTTTTTCTATTAATAGAAATGCTCCACCAATACTGAAGCATTGGAAAAGGCAGCTAATTCCTTCTTAAGGATAGCACAATCACAGGTGGTATCCCCTGTAAAGATGGCCTTACTACTAATTTCCTGATTTTTGCACTGTCTCTTTGACTGTTTGCCAATAAACATTGGAGTTTGAGGATTATGATTATATAGTTTTAGAGTGAGTGGTTTTTTTTTTTTTTTTTTTGCGAAGATGAGTCTGTGTGGTGGGGGCTGGGCAATCTAGGATATGAGCAAAGGTGGGCAATATGCAGATCACACAAAGATTTCAGACTTTTTTTTTCATTTTTTCATTTCTTGAAACTTCTCAAGAGCACTCTATCATTATGGCAATCTTAGATCATGTAATAGTTTGTAGGATTTTTTTTAACAAATTAAAGAAGTGTTCTGTTGGCTGAATCAACTGTAATATTTTGCCCTGACCCACTTCAAGCACTCCTCATCCAAACACAATTAAATCTGGAAATTTTGGGCTGTCCCTTTGATGATATGCCACTTGAACTTACTTTTAAAAAGTGGAATCCTAAATCTTATAAAAATTGGCTTGAGTCGCCTCTGCGCTTTCTACTACTAGACAACAACAGCTACTTATGAAGCAAAACCATAACATTCAAGTCGATATCCATAATCTTTATTCTTACAATTCAATTGTCAATTTAAGGATGGGCCTTTCTTTCCATACTGCTACAAGCATATAGATTCTCGTCCAAACATGAATTCACAATTTACCAGCAGAATGGCACAGTCTTTATCAGGCACAGAATACCTTTTCTTCATCCATCAGTTGGGTGCCTAGAATTCAGCTTTATCAAGAGATACTGTCTGATGACCACAGAGTTTACAGGAGTACAAAGGAAAAGTCATGGAATTCAGCCTTAGATGATAATTAGAGTGGTTCTTTTCTTATGCTTTTTATTGCTGAAAATGTCCATTTTACTGAATTGCTGAAGACTTGACAGAAATAACAGGATAACAGAAGCATATCTGCCCTACTTTTAAAATTATTTTAAAAACACAGTGCATTTTTATTGAACGTTACAGGAATTGAAGGCTGATAAGACTTGCTAGCTTTTGGTTGACTTGCATCATTACAGTGGTTGAAAACAAACACATATTTATGGCAGCTTTGGGGCAATTTTGATGGGTTGATTTATATGACATCTGGATCTGATTTTTTTTCCCCCTCACATCCTATACTTTGGTTGGATAGAGGCAAGAATAATAAAATCCAAAAGTAGTAGCTGGAAAAGAAAAGGGGTTTACACAAAAGTTTGACAAAGAACACTTCCCCAATCAAATATATTTCCCTCCAACACAATATACCCTGAGAGATCCTAACTGGAATCTCATTCCCCTGAAGGCACCTTCATTACTATAAGTGATGGGCTGCTGCTGGCATAACATGTTCCATTCTGCAGCCCGCACTTGGGGAAACAATAAGATTTTGAAAAGCCAGCAAAAGTGTTTAGAAAAAAAAAAAAAGCAAACCACGTCATTTTATGCTGTTAAATATCAGATATAAATATTAAAGCCCTTAAGAAGCCACTGCTGAAGCTATATTTGACAAGCTACATTTGACAAGCTACTTTGGGCAAAGACTTTTTCTCCGACTTTTCCCACAAGACAGCTATTGTGAAGGAATTATCAAACTGGAAATATGTTTCACTTTATGCCAAGTGAGTCCAATTCCCTGCTCTGTGCAGAAATCTAAATTAAGGTTAGATGACTGTCTTGCCTGTCTCTCTGAACATATCCAGTAACAAGGAACCCGTTGCCTCTCTAGATAATTGATGCCATTTTCACACTGCTTTCATTGGTAGGGTTGTGGGTTTTTTTGCGACTTTCAACTTTTTGCTCCACATCTATCCAATCTGTGATAAAACTAACCTGAGGGTGTGATACCACACAGTGTCTCAGAACCTGATGCCCACCAGATATATTGAAATTCTGGGAGAGGAAGTTCAAAATACCTGCATGGTATCAGCTTGGAAAAAGTCTAGGTAGATAAAATAAACTGTTGTTATGAGAGCAATAGAGAGATTATGCATTTTGAGACAGTTATTTATTTCTTGCACTTCATCCTGATATTCATACATTCAATGGCAGAATAAAATAAAAATAAAATGGTAGCTCTGATCAACTGCAAATGTGCTTAATGTGTGAAGAGGTGTTTAATTTCTGAATGAACCCACTCTCTATTATGAAGCCAGGTTTTTTTTTGCAGTGCCCTGACTCAACAGCAGTGACAAAGTAATTTAGTGCAGGTGAAATGGAAAATAGCAACGATCTTAAGTGTCCATGTAATTGTGCAGCTGCTTGAGAAAGCAATGTACTTGTTATACGAAAGCTAGTGAATTATTGTAGATACTCTTTAATAAAATAATCACCTCATGAACAGAAGCACTGGAGTGGGTTGTTATGACCTTTAATATATTTTCATTCCAATCATTGTGTCAAGCTTTCTTATTGGCAAGGTCACCAAGGGCAGAAGGGATGTTGAGGAGTTTTTTAATGTGCTTATTTCTATCACAGAATGCCGTGCTATCATTCCTGTAGGGAAATGGTAGTTTCAGATTCAAAAGGCACCAATAATACTTGGTTAAATTCATACAATGTCCATCTGCTTCTTGAAAAGCAATGCAATTTCCATACCTGCAACTCTGTGCAACAACATATTAATTCCCAAAGTAATTATGAAATCCTCTTAAGCATTATAAAATACCAGCATTACAGACAAAATAACAATTTCACCACTATAAACAAATGCCCACATACCAAATGTGATCCCATTCAGAGCAATTCAGAGCATGGTTTACTTCATCTCAGAACATATATACATCACCTCCCTCCCCCTTCATCAGCCCTGGATACAATTTAAGGCTGAAATTTAAAATTCAGCTTGGAAATTCAAATCTCGGTATCGCCTTTAGAATTCCTTATAATTGGAGATTAAAAGTTTTAAGAATAATTCTGTTTCATGTTTGGTAGAAATGAATAATTCTTTAAGTATTAAGAATAATTCTGTTTCATGTTTGGTAGAAATGAATAATTCTTTAAGTATTGTAATTGAAAAACCAAACCCCTTTTATTTTACGCTATTTCTAAGTGAACGAAGATTCATCAAGTTTTATATGAAGTTCACAGATAAATTCAACAACAACAGCATTCTTTCATATTGTAATCTCCTTATACCAATAACTTTTCCATTTCTTAACAAGTGAGCATTACTTTCCAAACTTTGAGGTTTGTTATCTATTGTTATTTGGCTGGAAGGTTCTCAGATGAACAGATATGAACTGCTACATGTAAGAATCTCCCATCTGAGTGAGAGAAATAAATAGCCATATACCAACCACGTTTGTCCCCTAGCAACCCAAAACCTCAATGATTGATTAAAGAATCTTGAGTTGTAGATATATTACAAATAAAATAAATTGAAATACATTTCAGGACGAAAAGCATATGTTTTTTTCTTAGATAAACTATACCTGGAATGTGGCCTTTATTACTTTAATATATACTATATAAATCATTTGATATACTGTTGACAAAACTATTACAACAACCAGACTACAGTTTTCTTATTTAGACATTATAAAATCAAATATTGAAAGGAGAAATGGCATATGTGGTGATGGATCCAAAGGTTATTTTGTCATTTTTCCCCCTAACTGTTCTGAACTTGTACACTTCTGTATTTCATTTTCAAGTTGTCCCCTTATTATATTAGACATTCATTTGCTGGAAAAGAAGTAATACTTCTGCTTCATGAGGATATTTTAGATTATTTGCTTTAGTTTCAAAGTTGCCCATACAATATAGGAACATTATGAAGTTAATAGGACATATACATAGTGGTTACTACTAGAAAGTGTTATCTAGAAAGAAAATGAAGGAGGAAATATATTTTCCATTTGTAATGCATTTCTGGGATTAACTACCTTGTTAATACCTTGATGGCCTTCTTTCATTCTTTGAGATACTGTTGACAATTAGGCAGTTTACTAAACACTTAGGCAAATAAGCTCTGACAGCAGTTCTATACTAGCATATTTTAAATGGATTATCTGAGATATTCCCTCTTTCCCACGGAAAAACACTAAATACAGTGGAAAGCATTTCTTCTTTTTTAGCTGTAAATGCAGGTGTTAAACCATTAACATTTCTAATCCAGTTTGAAATATTGTGAAGTTTCAATTTATGAGAGTTAACATAAAACTTGGTGAGGATAACTGCTATGCTAAAATTAGAACTACATGCAAGATCAAACATATCCTGGGCTTGCAATTAAATCTATAATTATGCATTTTGATGAGTTTTTCAAGTCTCTATAAAGTGGCTGTCTAATCAGAATTCAAATTACTTTGTCTCCAATTGTTTCTGTATCTGTATTCTGCAACACACACTCCAATGTTGGTCCCCTCTTAGTTTGCAACTGGCCCAAGTATGATTATTCTTTTTTATTTTTACTGAAATTTCTATCTTCTTTTTCAGCCAACCTTCAAAACTGTTCTTGCATATAGAAAGGGCACATAACCAACAACCGTCCCCGTGAGCCTTCAAGTATGTTTACCAATGGGTCTGTGGTTTGACTGCATGGAAGTTTCAACTGTCAACAAATTGCTCTAAATAAGATTAGGATCAAAACCCAACTGGACCAATGGCTATTGCATTTGCACAAAACTATGTGATTTTCACAAATGCTGTTGCCCTGAGTTGCTACAGAGCCATAAAAATTTGATAAACCATGCTGTAATTCATGCTTGGTAATCCAGATTTACCAATCAGTGAGTGATTCTGAATACCATCAGAAAATATAATATGGAATATATTTTTTATATGAACTGTACCAAATAATCTATATTTGGCCTAGATTTGTTCTTGAGTTGCTAAATTGTGCCCAACTCTTCATGACTCTATGCACTACAGCATACTAGGCCGCCCTGTCCTTCACTGTCCTGTGCAGTTTGCCCAAATTCATGTTGTGTCAATGTCACTATCTAACCATATCATCCTCTGCTGTCCCCTTCTCCTTTTGCCTTCAATCTTTCCCAATATCAGGGTCTTTTCCAATGAGCCGTCATTAGCTGGTATTTGACTTCAGCTTCAGCTTCAGCTTCAGTACATGTCCTTCCAAAGACCAGGTGTTGATATTTTTTTTATTTTCATTATTTTATTTTGTAATGCAGAATTGTTTCTACCAAATGAGTCAACTTCTTGTAAAGCATTTGTGAATGTAGCTACTCCTAGTTTCTAAAAGACAGCTACTTTACAATGCCAAGAGATATTGAATTAATTGGAAGATGAAATTCTACAGTCTCACCATGACTGTATCATAAAAATTAAAAGCTTAACTCTGTGATTCTGTAAATTGGAGGTGTGTCGGATATTTTTTAAAGTGCAAGGATCTGTAAAGGTCAGGTAAGGACAAAAGAGAAATGATGTAAAGTAGGATCAGAATGCCATAGCCCTAGGATAGCCCTAGAATTCTATGACAGACTTTAATTATCTTAATTTAACTGTTGGAAGGGGTTTTTTTTCATCTTTTTTATTTTTGAAATATTTTGCCTCAGAGTGAATTACTCTTATTAGGTGATTAATGTTCCTGTCTTAACATTCATGTCTTCATGAAGATTAATCTTCATGTCTTATTTCTAATACCTCTCTTGTTTATCTCCCTATTGAAATCATATGTGTGAGCTGTGTAGCTTCCAAATCACAACCCATAACCCCAAATTCTATCACATTCTGGTGCCTGAACTCCAAACCCCATTCAGTCACCAAATTAAGCCAATGTGTTTAGATTTAAATTGATTAAATTCTAACTACATTGTAAATAGGGTTGTAACTGGGTGACAATTTCTTTCCCTAGAAATTCTGGGTAGTATATTCAATCAGTTCAGATTAAATGATTGATACATGAGAAAATAGCTTCAGTTTTCTAATTTGTGCCCTATGGTTGTTTGTACTTAAATGTGATATTAAGGTCAAAGTCTTACATGGTCAACTTGCACACCATAAATTCATTACTCCATTTTAATTCACAAAGCAATGCAGCTGAGAACAAGCTGTTTTACCTTTCACCCTGAGTTGCAAAGGGAACCCATCTTCTTTTAAATTTCTTTAAGGGATACCGCTAGAGAACAGATTATGAAGAAATACAAGGTTGTGATACTTGGATATTCAGTATTTATATTCAAACCCTTCACTTGACTCTCCTCCATTGTTAATGGCAACGTTAATTATTTATTCATTTATGCAACACCATCCAAAGACATAGTGCTTTACAAACCAACAATAAACAGGCCCCAACCCAGAGATATTTACAAACTAACATTTGTCAGGGAATTGGTAACCTACATGGCTATTTATATTTGGGTTTTTTTTTTTAAATTTGATTTTATTATAACATATAGTGATACAATCGGTACATTTTCGGTTCATTGGTGCAATTATATACATATATACATCTACATGCATTATTGCTTGTCTTTTGTTGATATTGTTTCTTGAAGCTAGATTTAATTTCAAACACTTAAAAATAATAGTGCTCAACTCTCTAAGACTAAATCTAATACTATTCATATAGATTTTGTTAATTAGTTAAAATTTAATCTCTATTACCTTCTTTATTTCTTTCCCCCATCCATTCGTACCACATGTCCCACACGCTATAAAATTCTGAATCTTCTCTGTCATTAATTTCTGAAGTCAATTTGTTCATTTCGGCGCAATCCAATATTTTTCCAATAACATGTTCTTGAGGTGGTATTTGTTTTTCTTTCCAATACTGGGCAAAGGAAATTCTAGCGGCTGACAGAATATGTATAATTAAATACTTTTTCTTTTTTGCATATTCAGTTTTCAAAATTCCCAGGAGAAAAGCTTTTGGGTCAAAATCAAAATTTTCTTTTATTATTTCTCTAATCCACACCCATATCATCCTCCAGAATTTTTGTGCCTGATTACATGTCCACCAGCAATGATAAAAAGTACCCTGCTGATGGTCACATTTCCAACATTTAGGGCTCGAATTGGGGTAGATCTTCGCTATCCTGGCTGGGGCCATATGCCATCTATAAAACAGCTTGTATTGGTTTTCCTTATAAGCCGTCGCCTTTGTCATTTTAAGGTTATTATTCCATATTGAATCCCATTCGTTCAAATTTATATTCTGTCCTATATTTTTGGCCCATGCTAACATCGGTTCTTTAACTACTTCCTCTGCCATTTCGTACTCCAATAAGTAATTATATAATTTAGCTAAAATTTTGCTATTTATAGCAAATTTAGCTATTTATATTTGTTATCCTGCAGCTATAATTCTAATTGTAATTACTGAGATTTTAAATAGCCGTATGATCCTTGCTTTATTTACAATTATTATTTCAGAACTGTAATTCAATTCACTCCCCACACCCTTATTCCTTCCTTTGGCAAATGTAGCTTTAGTAAGATGCTTACTCACCCTGTGAGGTCTACCATCCTCAGGATTCTGTTGCATGATGGGAGTTTTGCTTTAAAAGGCTGCCATTGCATTGTTTGCAGGAACCATTCAGCTGAAAGACATGCCATAGAGTTAGCCTCAGTTTTTTCATTAGTACTGTCATCCACCTGTCAATCTTCATATTTACCAGGAAGAACCCCCCCCCCCCAGTGTGCTGAATGCTAAAGCATTGTAATGTCAGAGGACCATAAGATGGGTAATGGTTTATGATAGAAATAAATCTTTTATAATAGCAAACCTGGGAGAATTGCAAGCTTTTGTAAGAAATATTTCTTGCCAGAGTTATGACTGCCAGACTTCTTGAATGCATCAGTTTGATAAAGCATAGCTTTATTACATATAATCATGTACTGAGACAGGGAGAAGGTTTGTGCATTTTCCATATGTTGGGGGAGGGAGGAAGGAGATAAGACATCATTAAAAGACAGTTAATTTAGTTTTCTGTGTTTTTATTAAGAGGTTAGTCTTTTCAGTGTTCTGAAGCATATAACATTGATCACTCATCACATTAATGTGTAAAAGCAATCTAAAATAAGATACTTGCCTTTGTAAAAGATGGTACTTGAAATGCAGACATCTCTGAATCTAATAATTGTGTCTCTTCAGAGTATGAATAAGTGAACAATGCAGCATTTCTGTGTAGGAACATTGTTATAGGCTTTGAAAATAGCCTGCATAATCACTACACCCAAAAGGATTTTATTGTTTTTAGAATTTGTGTAAACAAAATAATGATTTTCAAAGGATACACATACAAAAAAATGGGGGGGGGGAATCCTAAGGGCTCTTGGAAGAAAATAGCACTCTAATTATAATCATAGTGGTAGGTCAATAATCATAGGGGTATGTCAATAATTTAAGTTCCAGTTACAAGATTAATGTGGCAGATTGCTCATGGTTCTATCTCAAAGAAGAGCAACATGGGGTACATAAAGTTAATGCAGACATTAATCCTGCTTCAGTAAAATCCACCTGCCCTCATAATTATTTATGATTATTATTCTGAATATTTATTACAGTGCCAAAATTAATTATGTGCTAGAATAAAAGCAAAATGAAAGATTGGGCATTATTTTAAGTAAATAATGTTACTTATACTTTATTCAAATCCGAACCCATTGGGAAGATGTAGATGTCAAACTATCAAACTGGCGGGCCTTAGGCCAGATGCTATGCCCACACCACGGGCCACACCCAGATTGCTTGATCGAGATTGACACCAATGATGTAGATGAACTTCAAAGTCAATCTCTTCCGCAGACTTGGCTTTTAGTGATATGACTACGTGACATCCCTGAAATGGGAACCCCACCCCAAAAAAACTCCTGATGCATGGAGATAGGTATAGCTATTGATAAACACACACATCAAACCATTGATGATGATAAAATATGGAGAAAGTAGTACATTGGTGACGATTGTTGTTGTTCCAATTGACTAACATGGTTATCTGAGAAATTCGTATACTATTAAATACAAAAAGTAAAATACATTATTACTCCATCATTTGATTTTCCACTATTAGTGCAATGAGTGTATGTTATCTCTGCTGAAATGTTCAGATGAAAACATTATGAAGCATCTTTTTTTTCTCACTGTTGGCTTATTTAATGTTTATGTACTTCGTTTTGCAAGGGCTTGTCTGGAAAATAGCACAACCTGATTCTTCCCCCAAGGTCTCTGTTTTAAAATACTTTGTGAGGTCAAAGCATAAGAAGTACAAACTTCTGGCTCTGTACTATAATTCCTTCATCTTCTGCCAACTATCACCCTCTAGAATGTGAATGTAAGGGATAAACATAATACATGGAATTCAGATTAGTTTCTCAAAGACCTCTGTAATTACTGAAAGGATGCCAATATTTATCCAAATGATTATAAGGCTTAGGATTTTAATAACCTTTTAAATGCCTAACCATTCTTGTTGTAGTCTTCTTATTTCTTGAGAAAACATTTGGTAATAATTTTCAGGGATAGTAGAAATGTATTTATTTAACTCTTTCCATGAAATAAACATCAATTGAACCAGCACTTCAGAAGCACCATCTTATTCACCTAAATCCAATTTATTTTTTAGATTGGTGTAGATAGTCTGCAATTGACTTTCCTTTTTGCAGTTCTTAAAGTTCCTTTGGTCTTAACTGTTGAAAATGGGTAGATGAAAACTCTTGCCTTTCTGAAGTGAAGAGCAAATGCTATAGTGCTGACCTTAAGCTATATCACTTTAAAAAAAATCAAGTAGTGCCAACTTTCTTTTTAAATAAAAAAGACCTAGTGCAAGTCTTTTGCGACTTTCTGTTCCCCCAAATTTTAAATGCAAGTCTTATTTGCTTGTTTATTTTCAATATTAAATATGTATTTCAGCCATTAACCACCAAAAGGCTTCCACTTCTGAGGCTGTAAATTTATACCCATCTGAAATAAATCTTATTGAACTAAATTGGACTGATTTCTAAATTGACACATATAGAGCAGTGCTTTTTATGTAATCCCACTCCTAGTGTTTCTACTTTCAGAAATGAAATTCAATCACTACAAAAACATTTTCTGCTTAGGTGCCCTGTTGCTGAGAATTAAGTAGGTCATCTAAACAAGGACACATACAACTTCCTCTTGGGAGTAACCAACTATGGATCAGTTTAGGTCTGCTTATAATTCTATTATTCTGCTTATTCCATGCAGAAGTTATTTGTGCCTAGCATATGAACAATACATTTAGCTCAAATAAGACATGGACAGGTCTTTAAACTGTATTACTTGACAGGACAAGCCAGCATTCATGGCAGAGCTACTGCAGCCTTCTGGCTTAGTTTGTCAGTGCCAGACAATTTGAACCACTGAGAACAGAATGAATGCCATGGTGTAAAGCAATTTAGATCCTCAAAAAACTGAAGTAGATGAAGTCACACATTCCTCTTTAAGATTGTCCAGATGTGGTAATCAGACCAAAAAGGCAGTTCTAGTACTTGGAGCTATGTGATACATGAGATAGAGCAATAGGACAGTGCACACACTGACTATTCTCTCACCCTTGCTCTGTCCCGAAAGTAGATGTTTTCTTTGGTTCAATTTGCAACTGAACAAAAATGAGTTGAGAGCTCCTAAATCAGGGGTGTCAAACTAACGTTGTCACAGCAGCGTCACATGACGTATTGGGACTTTCCCCCCTGTTGCTAAACTGGGAGTGGGCATGATTAGCCTGTGACGCATCTGGCCCGCAGGCTGGGAGTTTGACAGCACTGTCCTAGATGATACTAGGGGAAGAGGAATAGACTTCACTACCGAAAGAAAGGATTTTTCGAAATGACCATCAGATCTGTATTTCATATACAGTATTATATTCACACGCTCTGATGCTAAGGAGCTAGACATTCTACTCCCCCTCCCCACCTGAAAGGAACTCTGTCCCAACTGCCAGTTGCCTTATATTAATATTCTCTGATGCTACCCCTTCGCTAAACCAGGCATGGCCAGCGCGTGACTCATCCGACCTGCGGGCTGGGACATTCAACTCCCCCTCTGTTCCAACTGCCAGTTGTCTTATATTAACATGCTCTGAGGCTACAGATTTACACATTCTACATTAAGTTTCAGGCTTTAAGTGTCAATTTATCACACCCGATCACATAGTTTTGTAGTGAAGCACAGGTGTCCAGCTAGTTCCCTATATGAGAACCATGAATTTTCCAGGATTTCCTTCTGTTCTTCCCATATCTCAGATTGCTGCTCACCCAAATTACATGACCAGCAACCCTATCATTATGAGCGTCTGTGGGGGCAAGAGAGGCAGAGGATTCTCTGTACACAATTTGTGTCATTTGCATGATAATGTCACCACATATGTGTCCTCTTTATAACTCCAATGGAACAGAAAACCATGTCTTCAACTTCCTGCCTTCTCTAAGGACCTTCCTTCTGTTCCTTAATGCATTTGTAATGAATTTTTTTTCTATATTACATACAATATTTATTCTTGCATGCCTTTACATATTTATTGGGTATCATGTTCATTGATAGCCCTGCTAGTTTGTCCAGATGGTATATTCATTTCTTGACAACTCTGTTTCCAGCTTATTATTTTATTTAGCCCAAGTCTCTGGAATTGCTCATAAACAGAGTGGAAGGCCTTCAGATCCCTCCTTGTTGTCACCGTCCCCCTGCCCTGGTTTAATAACTTGGCTGCATGGAAAGCAATTTTTCTCCCCCTCCTCTTTATAGAGCATTAGCTTTGCCGGAGTGCTTGACCTAGCAAATTGTCAAGAGAGTTTAGCAGTGGAGCGATGGTTATAGGAAATGTAACATTTGGAGAAATACGGATTTCACAATATTCTATCCTGGCTTTTTACTATTTTAATGCTGGAACTTATGCAGCATAAACACTCAGCTTACTTTCAATTTCTCTAAAGAAATAGATGGTAGAATAGAAAGAAAATTCACACTATTCAGCCACATTTGTTCAATAATGACTAAATGGTTGTTGGAAATGATCATATTTTAAGCACTGGCAAGTGCTTCATGAACTTCCTATGAAAAATGGAAAAAGGTTTTGGGTTTATTTATTTTACAATAGATATAATCTGTCCAAATGCATTCAAGATATAGGGTACAATAACGTCAACACAAAAACTAGTTAAAGAAATTGGAACAAGACATTACAGCTCATGTAAAGATAATAACAATCAGTAAAAATCAAATATGTCATTCAGTTATAATAAACTAAAGGCCAAAGGCTTAGTGGAACAATCCTGCTTTGGCTAGTTTTCAAAATGTGTGTAGAGTAGGGGCATCTTTATCTTCATGGAGTGAGAATTCCACTTTCTATAGACTTTGCAAGAAGCAGATTGCAACAGGTCCCTTCTGGATGACTAAAATAGATTAGATTTGATAATACCAAGGGGCTTCCTGATATATCCCGGTATTGCACCTTATAGGACATTTAGCCCATCATCCTCATCATATTTTTATAGAAATGATTTTAAATAAAATCAGAACTTCATGTCATTTATCTAGTTTCTTCAAAGTCATCCCTGGGACTCTCTAAATCCCAACCCACCTTATCCTAATTTGGTTTTTTTGAGACCGCCTTCTGCCGTATAACTCCCAGCGACCGGTAAGATCCCACAGAGTTGGTCTCCTCCGGGTCCCGTCAGCTAAACAATGCCGGCTGGCGGGCCCGCGGGGGAGGGCCTTCTCTGTGGCTGCCCCAGCTCTCTGGAACCAGTTACCTCCTGAGGTCCGAACCATCCCCACCCTATTGGCCTTCTGAAAAGCGGTGAAGACCTGTCTTTTCCGGCAGGCCTAGGGCCGTTGATCTCGCTCTTGTGATCTGGCAAGATCTGGCCATGAATGGTGTGAATGAGTTTTTAATGTTTTTAATTTTTAAATGTTTTTTATAATGATTTTTTAAAATGTATTGTGAGCCGCCCTGAGTCTTCGGAGAGGGGCGGCATATAAATTGAATTAATTAAATTAAATTAAATTAATTCTTGGCAGTGTTTCTAAACACCAAACTATAGCTACCTATTGTCTTTATTTTAGGAAAATCCTTTGTTATTCTTGTAAATTCTTAATGATAGCATCTTTTGTATTCCATTTTTCCATTATTTTCCATTAAAGGAAAGAGTCTTTTTTAAAAAAATCAGGCAGATCAGATAATATGGTAGACAGGCACCCACAGACACACTGTTGCACATATATCACTTTGCTTAATTCTGGACCACAAGAATCCCTTGTTTATGATAGAGTGCAATCATTCCCAACTCAGTGGAAGCTACCTTGAGCAATACTCAGTTGTATTTAGCTTTGATTGTTGAGTTGTAATTTCATTGCTTGCTTAAACAGAGATTGGCTTTATGACCAAGCTTATCGGTTATTTGTCTAGAAGAGTATAGGTTCTCCTGCTTGAGCAGGGAGTTGAACTAGGAGATCTTCTAAGATCCCTTCCAATTCTTGTTATTCTGTTATTTAGCAGGCAAAATGAGAGTGGTGTGGAAGAAGCTGCTTAGAACAATGAGGACTCCTTGGTTGCTTCTACTATTTGGGACTTAACCCTGTTGCTAAGTGGTAGGTAGGGGACCTAGCCAATTGTGGGGGGGGGGAGATGTCTTCAGGATCTCTGCAGAAAGGGTTAAAAAACCCCATGGTATCTGCAGCTGTGCAACTGAAGGCCTGGCCTTCACTAGTGATTTATACAAAAAAGGGAGGAGACTTTATTCATAGATAGTTGACACTGTCTTTTTGGACCCAACAGTAGATGACATTGTGGCTTCTATATTGAAATATTGAATATCTTCTGGATAGCCATTGAATATCTTCTGGAGAACAGATTTAACACTGTTCAACTACTGCCAGAAAGCAGCATGAGACTTGACTAAAAAAGTTAGAATATATTTGATGTAGTCATTTTTCAGACGAAATAGCATAAGACCTATCCATTAGTGTAATTCATGCATTTTAGAATTCACTGAATAATTTGTGTTTGAAGGAATGGGATAAATAATCTTTCAAAGGATATATTCAAAAGATTTTGACCAGCACTCAGAACTTTTAATCATAAAATAAAATATAAGTAACTGTAAGTACAATTCATTTGTCAACTAGATTTAGCAAAGCAAATATATTAAAGTATTTCACCATCTTGGTTAAGGCAGTTTTTTATTGATGTGCATAGAGCTTAATGCAGAAACACATAAATATAAATGCTTTGCTTCACAGGAGCCTTGTGGTCTATTTTTAAGCATGCATTACTAATATTTATGTCTATGATTATTCTTAGACTTTTATTTGTATATACTTTCATTTGTGTCTGGATGTCTTCAATTGTATTTGGCATCATTGGAGCTTCAGGGCTGAAATAATATTGCATATACTTGTCAGTTGCTATATTCATAGCATGCTTTGAAAGCTAGCATTATGATTATGAATTTTAGTGTGCTTGAAAGGGTTTCTAGGGAAGTGGAGTGAAACCAGTCAGAAGTCGACCATCAATGAGGTCGACAATCAAGGCTTTTTTTGGTGACTTCAAGATAGTCATTACACCTCATCCAAATTAATCTCATAAATAGAGTGATTCAGATTGAAGAAGGAGCCACTGAGTGCATTGCCTTAAAGTACTATTGGGAGAAAAATTTCAGAAACAAGTACATAAGAGAGAGACTTTTTTCATTCAATGTTCAGCCTATAGTACAGTATCTATAGTAGCGTAGTAGTGCTACAGTATGATTTTAATGATTATTGGCAGATGTTAATTGATAAAACTAAGGGAGTTTCTTTTCTCAGCAAAACTGAAGCACTGGTGCTGCTCTCCTTCATTCTCTTTGGAGAATGATATTATGTCTGATATTATGAACTTCTAGTTTATTGCTGATGTGGTGGGAGGGATGTTTTTGAGCTTTTCCGTAGAAAGAGGTTTTTTTTTTCTTTTGTAATTACCTCCTAAAACATCTTAATGTGGGGGGGGGGGGCACTGTAGTTAATTTCAAAATGGATACTGCTGATATATACATTGCTGTGGCAAGAACAACCAAGTGTCTGCAATCCCAAACTTTTTGTAGCTTTGTGAACAAATTAGTAGTTAAGAACTGCATCCAAGCCAGATTTCATTACACATCAATAGCAATTGTAACACAGGCTAAGCAGTCACTTATTCTGCCAAATAGGTTTTATCTTCAGCTATCTTCCGAAGACTCCTGGCAGGAAAACCATCTAATATTCCCATTATAGGATTGGTAATACAAATTCATTCATTCATTCATTCATTCATTCATTTTCACAATAATGCTAGAGGAGAATACAGTATCTCCTGAACATGATTTGCTAAATGTATTAAAATATGAATATATGTACATTCAAAATTGAAAGAACCACAACAGCTGAGTTTTAATGATAATTTTTTTTAAAAAACCCCAAACTGTCCACTTTATTAAAATCAATTAGGTGTTTACTCTTTTTTTAAAAAAATCAAAACAAATCTGTGCAGGTGTAATGCCTTAATGATTCCTGTGACATAATTCTGTGACATAATTAAGGTGTAATGCCTTAATGATTCCTGTGACATAATTCTAAACATTTGTTCCTCTTATGGATTTTATTTTAGAGCTGATCAAAAAACAGGAGATGGGTAAATAAAATCAGACACAGTAGTCTTTTGGTTTCTGTGATCCCTATTTAAGCTAATAGAATAACAGATATTGTTTTATCAATGTATGTTAAGCATATGCTGGGATGGAGGTTCTTTATTTTGTCTTTTCTTATAGCAGCATTATATGACAAAGAACACTCCTTAGCACTTTCAGCTGGTGAATTTCTTTTTCCTCCAAATCTTTTTCAGTGAATTTTGATAGGAATCAATTCTCTGCAAGTCTAACTGCTCAGGATTTACAGCTTACCCGTGAAGCAGAAAATTCTATATGTCAGGAGTCAGGACCACAAAGCATGTATTTTTTCCACAAAAGTCTTTTTCATTTTACTAAAACACAACTGCAGTCTGCTATAACTCTGAAGAGACCAGCAGAAAGTGGAAGGGATCTGTTTCTGCATGAATAACATTTATGATTAAATTCCCATTATCAAGTGACTGTGCTTCTCGGGGAAACAAAAAGTAACTTGGTTGCATATCTTTTTCACCTTGGGTGAGAAAATAGTCATTTTAATCAGAGAAACAGCCCAGATAGAGTTAAATGTGGGCTTCTCTAATGTTTTTCTGGAGTTCCAACTTTACACCCTTTTTAAAAAAATAATACATTCTTCATCTATTTTTTTTTTATCTTCTTGTACCAATGGGGAGAAATGAAATAATTAACTACCTCAGTATTCATGGATTTGCCAACTCTAAGGGCTTCCTTAGAGCATATTATACATTCACCATTTTCCACCCATTTTCACTTGTCACTTTTAGCTAAGTAGTAGCCACTCCCTATTTTTTCCCAGTTTTGTTGAGCTTCTTTGCAATAAGCAATTTATTTAAAGTTCATGCCAGAATGTGGCATTAAAACTAATTTTTATTCTCCATTGAAAAAAGTGTGATTCAAATTAGAAATGAAGTTGGAAAGATGATTACACTCATCTTTCCACACCCCTCTGTGTTATGTGCAATGTATAATGTAACACAGAGAGGTTCATTCCTAGAATAAGGTGCTTATTTAGTCTAGTCTAAATTTGGGCTTTATTTACTTTTTTTTCCAGCCAGCAAATGAAAACAAGAAACAACAACAGCATCAAAGATTAAGACCCCATTTTTAAAGAGAGGCCATTTTTCTTAACATCTGTTTTGTCAGCATGTAACTATTTGTTTGATATAACTGAGCCTGCTGTAATTAATTACCTGGCATCACTACCCTTCAAGATTATTGTGGCAGCATCTGTGTTTTGGAACGGTCTCTCTTGAGAGATCAGACCACCACCCCTCCCTGGTCACTTTTAAAAAGATATTAAAAACTGAGCTGCTTTAGGGAGTTCTCCAGCTGAGGTCATAGCTTATGTCATCTTTCATCCTTAATTTTATTCATTGCTTATATTTTATCTTAGTGATTGATTTTGAGATGATTTTTTGGTCTATAATTTTATGATTTATATCTACTTTTTTAACTTTTAATGTACCATGGATGTTTTTATTCATTTTTCATACTGTTTCATGGAACCTGCTAAATCTTTGGATTGAGGTAGGATAGAAACAAGAGTATATAAATGAATGTAATATAAAATAAATATGCTGCAAGTTATTGCTGAAATTTAGCTTACATACTAGGGCAGTTTGCAACTCTTTAAAGTAGCCCTATTTTCTGTGTTTGGTTTAAGAGATTGAGGACATAAAGGCTGAGCTAAATGCTCTGAAGGAACTTTTTGCCTTCCAAATCAGTGGTCTGCACAATCCTATTATTGATTTATTTTATTTAAGAAAACATGAGGCTTAACTCACTCTCAGTGACTCAGTGATTATCATATCTCTGCAAATACTCTGACCTTCAACTGCCTGCTAAAAACTCTCTGTAGGCAAGCATGGCCTTCTTTTAGGGCAGAGCAGTGGGCTTCACATCTTGGGTTGGGACTTACACTATTGAAAGCAGAGTTCAGTATTTGAAATGATTGACTAGATCAATATTTTTATGCAAAACAGTAAAACAAATTACATATAGTCCCAAAAA
Organism: Pituophis catenifer annectens; assembly: GCF_029215685.1. Classification (NCBI taxonomy): domain Eukaryota; kingdom Metazoa; phylum Chordata; class Lepidosauria; order Squamata; family Colubridae; genus Pituophis; species Pituophis catenifer. The sequence continues at coordinate 240,754,460 of NW_027256882.1, forward strand.
TTATCTCAGTAGTTTTGATTCTTCCTATTTATTTGGCTACTATCTTCAATGACAGCCCCCCCAAAAGACCCCCAGACTTTAGTGAAAAGAAGGGGGGGTGTTAAATGGTTACTCTGTCTTTTGGCTTCTTTGTATCTTTTAAAAATTTTCAGGACAAGAGATCAGAAATTGAATTGAAATGGACAGACTTACATTGAAGACTAAACAGAAAGAAGATACAGAATATTATCAGACATGGAACTTATTCTGCCAGTGGTTGGAAAAAAGGGGTGGAGATTAAGAATAATCTGTACTGCTAAGCAAATAAAATAATTCAGACAACACAATGTTTATTAAGCACTAACAAAATGTAAACAATAGAAAATTAATAAAACTTTTAAAAAAAGAAAATAAATTGAATTGAAGCCCCACTTCAGCTAAATAGTTATCAAAAACAAATAACATCGCTGCTCTTTATAGAATTATCAGAAAATTTAAAACTGAAAATTCAAAATCCAATTATTGGATTACAAATAGATGTAATGTATCTTCTGAAATCTCCCAGTTCAGGCATAGAGGAGAATTAATACTGATATATGTATACCAGGTTAAAAAAAGGAATGTGATCCAAAGCATTGTTCCATTTTGGACCACTCTTTGAAAATATATCCATATGCAACCTTTAAATGTAAATTGGTTTAACCACCATCAGTATTTAAGACATTGACCCATTTATTTGTATTCATTTCCTTCATTCATGTCCATATTCATATACATATCTGCTATCTTGTACATGTTTGACAAACTAATAAATGAATGAATGAATGAATGAATGAATGAATAAATAAATAAATAAATAAACTTCCCCTTGAAACAGAGCAAAGAAGCCATTTCAAGCTGATAGATGATAGATAGGTAGTGCCAAGAGTTCATTAAGTTAGAACTATTTATGCCACATTCTGCCTGATAATCCTAAATAAATTACATTCAACTGTTAGTTCAGCTATTTTTCTCCAGTGAAGAGTTACCATCTTATCCTTTGTCTCAGTCAATAAAACTTGAATCAGTTCATTCTGTTACATTTTCTCCACTCTGAGTCTACACACAGTAATTTTTGAAGATACCGGCAAGCAAGGTGCAAGGACAGAGTGCCATATATGCAGTGGTGGGATTCAGCCAGTTCGCACCACTTCGGGAGAACCGGTTGTTAACTTCTGAGCAGTTTGGCAAACTGGTTGTTGGAAGAAATCATTAGGGCAGAGAACCGGTTGTTAAATTACTTGAATCCCACTACTGCATATATGTAATTATGTATTTGCATTCAAAACATCCAGCTGGAATTCAACATCTATGTTTTTTTTCCTGCCCAGTATATAGCATCACTCTGTTCATCAATGGAGAGGATTATTTCTCCACATTCATTAGGATGATGCTTCTAAAGACCTTGACTAACTCATGTCATTTTTTGCACCGAATAAACGCATTTGTAAAATAGATGGTTTTCCTTGTCACTTATATAGCCGATGGCAGGTCCCTGCATGTAAGCGCCAGTCAGCATTCTTTCCTTTGGCTTAGAGCACTTTTCAGCGAGTGCTAAAGAATTGCTTTAAGAGCTCGAAAAGCTGTCAGATCCCCTGTGAGATTAAATGAATACACTTGCTGGAACAGAAAGGAAAGAGAAATCTGCTTGTTCAGGGCAAGCGTGCTTTGGCTTGCTGCTGTCAGAACAAGCGTAGGTTAAAACTACTGGTAAAGATTTTGAGCTTGTTCTATTTTCCTACCTGCCTAAGTAAAACTGCAGATAATGGAATGCCATTTTCTTCCCTTTCTTTTTCCTCACAGTCTCTTAATAGAAAGGAACACTAGACGCAAAAAAACCTAGATAACACCAAGATGGATGTGACAGAGAGGAAGAGGGTTTAAAAATGAAAGCAGTTTTGCTACAATTTTATTTTATTCAAAAGATTAAAATATAAAACCCAAAAGAAAAACAATTAAACAGAGACAAAATAAAACTAAAGCAAAACGTTGAAAAAAAAATGTGAATTAAAAAAGGACAAAAGTACATATTATATCCCCTAGTTGAACACTGACAAATTTATGGCAACAATAATCTTGTGAATGAAGGAAATTTTAAGAAGACTTATTTACTTGTAACTAACAACCAGCTTGACTTTCCCTCAGCTTTAATTTTGTACACAGCAAAACATTTCTCTCTTTCCTTTGTTTCTTCCACTGCACACAGATCTAAAACTAAAGAGGATTTAAGTTGCTTCTCTCATGAGTTTCAGCAATAGCAACTTCAGAACAGAAAACAATCTAAATGACCTTGATCCACCCTGTAGGAAGAAGACAATTTGAGGCCTCAGGGCTACATGGGAACATGGCCCAAGAGTCCCCCCAAAGATTTTGCTGTCATTTCAATTAAAGGTACATTAAATGTTCTTTTAGTTTAGTCTTACTAAATTTTACCACCCCAAATACCACTAAAAGCAAAGTCATATACACCTTAAGTAAGAAATCAGATATAGGTTCAGATATAGCTCATAGAATCTCTGCCAGCAATCCAATGTCCAATGTGAAATTTTTGAGCTTATATTCTTACAATATTTGCAAAGTGCTTTAGGCCAGGGGTCTCCAACCTTGGCAGCTTTAAGACTTGTGAACTTCAACTCCCAGAGTTCCTTAGCCAGCTTCGCTTCGCTGGCTGAGGAATTCTGGGAGTTGAAGTCCACAAGTCTTAAAGTTGCCAAGGTTGGAGACCCCTGCTCTAGGATAGATAGATAGATAGATAGATAGATAGATAGATAGATAGATAGATAGATATACATACATACATACAGTGGTGGGTTCCTCCTGGTTTGGTCCGGTTCGGCCGACCCGGTAGCGGTGATGATATGACGTCACCGAACCGGGCCTCCCACCCCCCACCCCTCCACATTATTCTTACCTTTTATTTGGTCCCACCCCCAATCTATTGCTGCCTCCTGAGTCCCACTGATGACTAGAGGGAAAAAAACTGTTTAAACTCTTGCCGTGGGGCTTCAAAGGGCCGTCCTACAGCTGATCAGTGTTAAAAGCAAACAAATGAGTCGGGTCGTAAGTGCGAGGACTGGTCGTAAGTGCGAGGACCTTCCAGAAATGACTCTGACCAGCTAGCCACGCCCACCTAGTCACATGGCCTCCAAGCCACACCCACAAAATAAGCCACGTCCACAGAACCGGTAGTAAAAAAAATTACTACCGGTTACATATATACATATATATATACACACACACACACACACACACACACACACACACTAGAAGGAAGAAATGGTGGTAAGTATGTGCATCCAACCAACCAATCTGATATTAATATGTTTGTGTGACCAAGCCATAAAGAAAGGAAGTCTCCGTGAGAAGTCCTGAATCGTATACAAATGTGTGTTTTTCAGCTGAACTGCAACAAGCAGATCTCAGCGTGGGAAGACTGCTAATTGCAAAGCTTGATTGCAACAGCTAATCAGAGTCACAGGGAAAAGAAGTGTTGGGAATTAATTAGGCAAGGACCTTCAGAACAGCAGCGGGAAATCTCTGCTAGTGACCTTTATTTACAGTCAGTTAAACAGAAGTGTGACTAAAAATGCCAAGGAGCAAATCGTATTATTAATATTTATTGCTTAAAGAAAATGAATAATTTAGAAGTCATCAGAATAAATATGCAGGCAAAGAGAAGGAAAAGCACAGATAGTGCCTTTTGAACGTTCATCTTCCAGAGTCCTGATATTCTGAAACTCAGATATTTTTAATTTTTTTTTTTTTTTTGCCATCACAAAACATAATTAATTTCATGACTGAGCACGCTTGCCTGTTTCTGCTGCTAAGACATGTTTGTAAATTGCAAAATGGACAAATGCCATCTGGTGCACAAAAGATTCAATATATTTGTAGATATATCACAGCATTTCCTTCATATAGCAGTGACTGAATGTTCTTTGAAGATACATAACCAGCTTCTGAAATCCTGAGTTACATTCACCAAACATTTCCACATGAATATCTTCTATCTCTGTCACACGAACTTATTTCCTGATTTTATTTAAATCCCTATTCTTTACTCAGATATCTAACAATTTCCTAAAATATAACAAAATCTAGAAACTTAAAAGCACATATTAAAAGTAACAATAACAGTAAAATACATTTATTGACAGAGTCATTGCTTGTATAATGTATCATCATGATAAATTCTGTAAATTAGTCAGGATAGCAAAATATGTTCAGGGATTATATTTTTGCTCATTTCTTTTGAAAATCTTTACCCAAGAAAGTTGGTGTACCTGTTCTTGTTTGAAAATAAAAAGTGTGGTGGTTCTATGCATTCTTTTCCCCTATTCAATAAGGGGAATCATACTTATATTGAAAGTAAATTATTTGTTTAAGTCACTGTACTGTGGGCAAAATCTTGGATAACTTTTAAAACAGAACTGTATTACAAACCGTCCCTTTCTAATACAGGTAGTACTCGACTTACAACAGTTCATTTAGTGACCATTCAAAGTTTCAACAACATTGAAAAAAGTGACTTATGACCATTTTTCACAGTTACAACGTTTGCAGCAGCCCCATGATCATTTGATCCATATTTCAATGTTTGGCAACTGATTCCTACTTATGACCGTTGTGGCATCCTAGGGTCACATGACCACTTTTTGCAACCTTCTGACAAGCAAAGTCAATGGGAAAGGCTGATTCACTTAAGAACGGGAGGGACGACTCTCACCCTGGTCATCATTTCTTTACCCTCCTACCATTGGGAAGGAGATATAGAAGTATAGCCAGCTGCACAAACAGGCCAAAGAACAGTTTTTATCCGTGGTCTGTTAGACTCCTGAATGAGAAATAACATCATAACTATGTGGTATGATGGACTGCAGGGCTGGCGCAATGTGTAACATATTCACACTGGTGCAATAGGACTGGGTGTTTTGTTAATATGATTTATTGGCTTAGGGATTTTCTGTCTTCACTGTGAGTTGTATTGCACTGGGGAGGTGCACTGAGGGAGCAATGCCAATCTTATTGTACATATGTTGTGCACTGACAATAAAAATTTGAATTAAAAGACGTTACTAACTTATCAACTACAGTAATTCACTTAAAAACTGTGGCAAGAAATGTTGTAAAATGGGGCAAAACTCACTTAACAAATTCTCACTTAACAACATATATTTTAGGCTCAATTGTGGTCGTAGTCGAGGACTACCTGTACATGAATATAGCCCTTCATCTGGAAAGGTGACTATATTTTCCTTATTTTCTTTTAAATAACAACTGTGTGCTTCAACATCATCCATAGTTTTTCTAGTATCTATCAATGTATCTCTCTGAGATGCAGCATGTGATAACATCTGTTAATGATGAAGCATGGTCTTTGCCCTACACCAGTGATGACTAACCTTTTTGCCAAGGTAGGCCCATTTTTTTTTCTTACCTGGTTCCAGATCCTCTCTATTTATCTGGGAAAGGCGAAAACAGCCTTTCTCACTCTCTTGGAGGCCCTCCAAAGGCCAGAAATGGCCCATTTCCCAATTCCCGGTGGGACAGGAAGTGACATTTTTTGCTGTTCCCAGCCTCCAGAGCCTCTGTAGGAGTCTCTAGAAGCCTCTCTAGAATCTCTAGGAGCCTCTCTAGGAGTCTCTGGAGGCTAGGAACAGCAAAAAAGTCACTTCCTGTCCCACTGGGAGTCGGGAAATGGGCCCTTTCAGCCTCCGTAGGGCCTCCAAAGGAGTGAGAAAGGCTGTTTTCGCCCTTCCCAGATAAATAGAGAGGATCTGGAGCCAGGTAAGAAAGAAAAACGGGCCTTCCCCACTCCACCAGGCCCTCCCGAGGCAGGAAACAGCCTGTTTCCCTACTTCTGGTGGGCCCAGAAGGCCCGAAAATCAGCTAGCCGGCACGCGCATGCACCCCAGAGCTGAGCTGGCATGCCCACTAATATGGCTCCACATGCCACCTGTGGCATGTGTGCTATAGGTTCGCCATCACGGCCCTACACCATTATATCAAATGAGAGATATCAAGAAAATGCTTCCAAAAAGCTAATATATTGCAGTTAGACAAAGTGGCATAACAAAATTTAGTGATTTTGTTTAACTAGTCTCTTTTTAAATCTGATTTAAGCATATCTCTGCTGACTGCCATCATATGCATATACTGAGAAAAACACTTCAGGCTAGAAATACGTGAATTGGTCCACCATCCATTAGACTCTAAATAAAGAGTTTAATGGCATCTTACCCACTAATGTATTTATTACAGCTAATGGTTTGTGGACCAATTCACATATTTCTAGCCTGAAGTGTTTTCCCCCATATATGCATATGTAGATGGAAGAAAGGTATTAAAATAAACCGTGGAGTCAAATGATAATGAATTGCAAAGGGAAGAGTCTGACACAATTCAGTTACAGATTAATTATATACACAATAAATATGCATTGCTAGTGTTGTAAATATTAACTGCACTGCATTTACTTCTGAGCATTTTCAAGAATAAATTAATTGGTCCAGGATAGGTTAAGTTTAATATTAGGGTGGGAAAAAGGCATTAATGCAGTGGTGGGCATTACCAGGCGAACCAGTAATTCCGACAATCAGCTGGCCCTGCCCACCTGCCCCTGCCCTGCCCACCTGCGCCCGCCCTATTCTGTCCTATATTTCTTTCTTTCTGGCTCAGCTGATTTGCGTGGCACAGCTGATTTCCACGCTTCCACTATTCTACTTACCGGGGCTGCCTTAGAAGATAAGCAGCTGAGCTTCAAATTGCTGTATTTTGAATGCTGTGCATGAAGCCCACATGCGAGTGGAAAGCATCTGCTCATAGAACCGGTTGTTAAACCAGTTGCAGTCCACCACTGCATTAACGTTGTTACATAATTTTTGTTGTCTTTTTTCTGATACTACATTGTTTCTCAGCAGCCTTGACTGTAGATCTCAGTTCTGTAAATGCAACTTCATATTCAAGAATTAGCTTATTCAGCAGAAGGTTTTCCATCTAGATTTGTCTCAGGTTTGGATGGAAGAAGAAGTGGCAGAGATCAACGTCTTGTCCTACTATGCACATTGGGTTAGCACTTTTGGTCAACTGTGGTAGTTTCTGCATCTTCTAATCGAACATGAATAATCTGAAAGTCTTTGTGGAAAATATCCTGCTGGGATGAGTGGAAGTCAGTGCCTTATAAGAAAGCTATGCTCCAGGGTTTGAGTCTTTTTTTTGTCTCAGTGACTATTCACATGTTGACCTTGGGAGTCCCGTGAATTGCATTGATACAACAGTTCTCTCTTGCCTGAGAACTGCTGACTCCTGTATGTGGCATTCAGGATTTCAGTAGAGTAATGCAGGGTGTAACATCATGATCAGCTATGCTTGTTTGGATTTTTAGATGGCCAGAAATATAATTTAAAAATATAGAAAAATTAAAATGTTTCAAATTTAATCATCTATGCTTTCCATATTTGCATCTATATCTCTGAAAAAGTCAAACTCAGTGACAGCAAAGAGTAATTACTCTTCAAGTATAAATGTTTTTTTATTCTTATTCTTATTCTTATTCTTATTTATTTATTTGTTGAATTTGTATACCGCCCTACTCCCGAAGGACTCAGGGCGGTGAACAGCCAAATAAAATACATAGAGTACAAATGTTAAAAAACCATTAAAACACAATTAAATAATTGGCCCAGAAAACGAATTTAAAACATCCCAAATTCATAAGACAAATTTAGAATTTAAAAATTTAAAATTGTTTAAAAACAATTTAAAAGAGAGGTTAGGCTAGGCCGGCCTGCTGGAATAGAAATGTTTTAATGGCATGGCGGAAAGCACGCAGATCCAGAGTTCTTTCCAGATGGTGGGTGCCCCCACAGAGAAGGCTCTCCCCCTGGGGCCCGCCAGTCGACACTGTTTGGCCGATGGCACCCTAGGGAGCCCCTCTCTATGGGAGTGTACTGGTCGGTGAGAGGCTACCGGTGGCAGAAGGCGGTCTCATAGATACCCCGTCCTAAGCCATGGAGCGCTCTAAAGGTGGTAACCAAAACCTTGAAGTGCACCCGGAAGACCACCGGGAGCCAGTGCAGCTCACGCAGGAGGGGGGTCACATGGGAGTGCCATGTGGCTCCCATAACAACCCGCGTGGCTGCATTCTGGACCAGCTGGAGCCTTCGGGTGCTCCTCAAGGTGGGAGCCCCATGTAGAGAGCATTGCAGTAGTCCAGGCGGGAAGTGACGAGGGCATGAGTGACCATATTTAATGAGTCCCAATCCAGAAAGGGATGCAACTGGCGAATCAGGTGAACCTGATAAAATGCCCTCCCAGCCACAGCCTTCAAGTGCTCTTCTAAAGACAGCTGTGAGTCCAGGAGGACCCCCCCAAGTTGCGAACCTTCTCCGTGGGGCCAACGACTCACCTCCAATAGTCAGTGATGGCACCAACTGACTATATCGGGATGTCGGAAACCACAACCACTCAGTCTTGGATGGGTTGGGCCTGAGTCTGTTCCTCCCCATCCAGATCCGTACAGCCTGCAGGCACCGGGACCTCACTTCAAGGGCATCATTGGGGTGGTCCGGGGTGGAGATGTACAGCTGGGTGTCATCAGCATACTGGTGGTACTTCACCCTGAAACCACAGATAATCTCACCCAGCGGCTTCACATGAATGTTGAGCAGAAGGGGCGAGAGAACCAACCCTTGTGGCACCCCACATACAAGGGGCCTCGGGGTGGACCTCTGCCCACCTGCCAACACTGACTGCAACCGGTCGGAGAGGAAGGAGGAGAACCACTGCAACACGGTGCCTCCTACCCCTAACTGTTCCAGCCGGTGCAGCATGATACCATGGTCAATGGTATCAAAAGCCGCTGAGAGGTCTAATAGAACCAGGACAGAGGAACAACCCCTGTCCCGAGCCCTCCAGAGATCATCAACCAATGCGACCAATGCCGTTTCCATGCTGTACCCAGGCCTGAAGCCTGACTGGAATGGATCCAGATAAGCCGATTCATCCAGGTACTGAGGAAGCTGTCGTGCTACCACACTCTCAACAACCTTTGCAACAAAGCGAAAGTTGGAGACTGGACGGTAATTAGCCAATACTGCCGGGTCCAGGGAAGGCTTCTTGAGGAGAGGTCTCACCACTGCTTCTTTCAAGGCGGCGGGAAAGACACCCTCACTCAAAGAAGCATTTATAATCCCCTGGAGCCAGCACCAACCAGGAGGGACACAGATCCAATAAACATGTGGCAGCATTCAGTCTACCCGGTATCCTGTCCACGTCTTCGGGAGTCACAGAATCAAACTCTGATAAAATTGCAACGTCTCATATATATTAAGCTTGTAAATAATATACTTCCCATAATGGGATTTGTACCTTCTTACCATCAAAGTTATTCTTGGATAGTCTTTCTCCTAAATGTCACTTCATGTCCTGCATCTTTTAAAAATTTGCTAGAGCAGTGCTTCACAAACTTTTTCCTTCCTTACCCAAAACTACTTATTGAAAAGTCCTTATTTAAATGTCCCTGTTGTGGTTGGGTATAGTTTGTGTGGCATTATCCAAAGGAAAAAAAAAAACACTTTAACACAATTTGGGGTATTTTCAGATTTTATTATACAACTCCTTACATATAAGGTGAATCTGTTTTCTTTATTACAATTTTTATTTTTATTTTTTTTAAAAATGTTATTTTATTTACAGATTACCTTACTCTGGAAAATAGAACAAGTGAAAGATTCATCTTAACTTCAGATTATGAGACAGAGCAAATTTTTATTTACATAGGGTACAGTGAATCTGCTTTACGTCAATTTTTGACTTAGCACAGCTTTCTCCTTCTTGCAGTACTTGACAATGTTGCATGGTAAAAATGAAAAGTAAAATGCATTTACATAAAATTCCATGGTGGCAGGGAAGAGGGGAGAGTCAATAATTAATGGGCATGGTTGCTCTCCAGGGTTATCATTGCAATCAAGCCTCCACTGGATATCTCAATCAAAGCTTTTTGGAGATAACAAATTTTAATAGTACTTAGAAGGACAAAGCATTATCCTGAAGAAATCATAGTGAGTTGATATGTTATTCATACTAATAGTATTGGAAGAGCAGTGACAGTAGCATTTGTGTTAAATTACCAAGAAATTTGAATGAGATAATAGCAATAGCACTTAGACTTATATATAGCTCCATAGTGTTTTACAGCACTTTCTGGGCAATTTACAATGTCAACATATTGCTCCCAACAATATAGGTCCTCATTTTAGTGACCTCAGAAGGATGGAAGGCTGAGTCAACCTTAAGCCAGTCAGAATCAATTCTAACCACTGCACCATTCTTAAATATGAATTTGAATATAGATAAATACAGGTGCTACCTATTCACGTAGTAAGGAAGACATCCTTTCTTTTTCCATCATATATCATAACAGATTATCCTGTTAGACAATTTACCAGAGGTCAACAGGTTTGTTGTAGGACAGAACTCAACTGAACTGCTTTTCCTACTTCAAAGATTTTCCTTGTTTTAGTTTCAAAGCAAAGAGGGTACATATTTTTTCCACACAAGCTGCTGACTGAACCAGAAAAAACAAAACAAAACAATGCATACATCTCTTAGGTGCTAAACAAAAAACAAACAAAAACTAGGCATAATATATTCATGTCATGTTTTACAATTAAATTATTCATATGTCAGTTCACTTAAAATATGGAGACAAGGTAAATTAAACATCTGAATTAGGGTATGCAGTTCAGATTTTTAAACAGTTTTCCAAATGAGACTCCTTGTGATAAACTGCTTGTTCAAATATAGATAGGGAGATGAGCTCTTCAGCCCATTGTATAACTGATGAAGAGCGACTATCTTTTGAATCGTGTAATAGTCTATTTGAGACCATAAAAGCATGAAAAATCCATTCCTGTTGTTTTGTTAGCTTTCAGTCTCTGGTATATAACTGAAAAGAACATATATCTCTACAATAACCAATGAGACTTCCAGAGAAAAGTCAATAACGTAAAATAACTGAAGTTCTAAAGGGAGTCACTGTGATACAATATTACATTTGAGTACCACTTCTCTGACAACGTTTGTGTGTGTGTGTGTGTGTGTGTGTGTGTGTGTGTGTGTGCACGCACACACACACTTTCAAGTCAGTATTGACTCCTGGCAACTGCCTGGACAATTCCCTGTGGTTTCTTGGCAGCATTTCAGAAGCAGTTTACCACTGCCTGCTTCTAGGGCTGAGAGAGAGGGACTGGCTCAAAGCCACCCAGCTGGTTTAAGGCCTAAAATGGGACTAGAACTCACAGTTCCATAATTTTTAGTTTGGTGCCTTAACTACTACACCAAACTGGCTCTCTCTGAAAATCAGAATTCATAAATTTATCTTGATCTCTCACACTTTAATTGAATGAAATCATTTTTAAAACGTATAGAAAGATCCCTTACAAATGCCAAAATACTCTTCCGTTGATATTATGCTTCAATCCGGTATTTAATGTTTCCTTATCGCCTTGACATTTAACTTAATAAATTTCAAAAACCATTTATAAATCATCTATAAAAAACTGTCCTCTGCATTTTTGATAAATGATATGTATCTTGCAACTTAAAAAAACAAAAATTCAAAATTCTGTTAAAGTGATCTAAGTATGAACTTCACTCTTAGTAACAAAAAGTTCTCCAACAAAAGAATTTCTTAATATTTTCAAATAAGGATGTTTCCATCAAATTAAGAAAGGAATAAGTGGAACAGACCTGCATTCTACTGTATATTTCCATAGTAGCTAATATGGTCAGAAGGGGCATCCAATATTTATCAACTTAATGAGGGCAAAACAGTTCATAAAGCAAATTATATGTGTGTGTGTGTGTGTGTGTGTGTGTGTGTGTGTGTGTGTATTTACATTACATTGCATAAATCAGGAACATTAAAATCTCCTTTATCAAAAATGGAGGTTTCCTGACTAAAAATGTGAGTGTTGCCATAGACTAGTGTTACATCAATGGAAGAGAATATTTGTAACTCAGGATTGAAATTAGTGCTCTCTGAGCTTGATTGTTTTCTTGCAAATTTTTCATTATCCAACTAGGCAACAGCATCAGTACTAAAACAAAGTTGGGTTTGCTCTCTTTATACACAAGTGGCTTGCCTTGTCAGTGTTGCTGAGAATGTTCTTGGTGATTCCTTGATTAGGTTGTTCTTTGCTGTTTGATTGTCTGACTTAGTAGTTCCTTGATTGGGTATTGTTTACTGTTTGATTGTTGTTCTAGTATTAATCTTGGTGTTATTCTCTACTTATCTGGGTATTGACTGCTGGCAAGGATGTGTTTTGGTTCAAAAATGCTAGAGAATTCCTGGAAGCCTGGCACTCAGACAAATCAGCCATCAACAGACACATAGAGATAAACAACATCTAATACCAGTCAAGTGAGACAATCAAAAGGCTAAAAAGGAAATAAAAAGACCAAAGCAGTTTCTTGCCAGCAATCAACACCCAGACAAACAGAGATTAACACTAAAATTAACACTGCAGCAATAAAGCTGTAAACAACACCCCGATCAAGGAACTACCAACTCTTATGTTACAGAAAAAAATATATTTACTAGACACTTGTGAACATTTTCTAAGCCCACCTGTTCATCACTCATAGAAATAACTTTTTTTGCTGTTGTTTTTCTAAATTTTGAACATCTTGACAATAAACATTTGAGGAGTCCATTCCTATTCCCATGAGGCAGACAGGTGGAAATTGATGGGAATCTGATGGGTCTTAACTGAAAATCCATGAGCTCATGCAAGATAGTTTCAATAAAATCATCAGAAGGTCCCTAGAATGTTTATGTTGCTCATGTGCAATTGTGCTTGCATGTTATTTGTTTACCTTTTCTATAACATAACCACAGCAGTCACATTTTTCTTTCTATATTTGGATTGCTTTCATCTTCTTTCATTTTTATCAGTTCTGGCTGCAGTATATCAACAGGTATCACAAGCTAAGCCTAAGTAATCTTTCATTTGTTTAAACTCAAAAGTCACACTTATTTAAGATGAACCCTCCTAATTTCATCATCTTCTTCAGTAAATTTTGGAGGAGAAGATGGCACTAAATGCTATGTTGCAGCTTATAAAATTTACCTCTGTATTAGATTTCCTTTTTTAAACCTATTTGGGAGACTATGTTATGATCCATCCTGAACTCAATTCTCTGATTTAGACCATTTTGTGAAGTGCAAGAATTTAGTTCTTTTCTTTTGCCATCTATCTAAAATAAGCTGATAGATTGATCAAGTTTATCAATATCTGTACATTCTTGAGAGTTTAATTTAAGTGATCGTTATAGGAACATCATTCTCTTATGAGGGAAAATAATTGTCTTTATGAAAATGTGTTGGGGTCAGCAGAAACAGTTCTTTAAACTTACTGTTTATAAAAATTATTCAATGATTAATTCAGTTCAGTGCCTATTTCAGTAAAGATTGTTTTGACATTTGTGACAAAGTGGCTTATCCTACTGTCTCTTTAAAGTACTGTATGCCTTGATTGATCCATCAAGTTTTATCCCCAAATCCTCTCTACAATAAACTTTCCCAAAAATCTTCTTTTGTAAAAAATATTCTCAGAACTACATATTGGCCCAGTGCTGCCAAAGTTGTTTCTAATCTTGATCAGCTTGTTAGAAGGTTTGACATTTTAGATCGCACAACCCTGCTCCAGTGTGCTCCATCTACATCTGGCACAAATTGTTTAGAAGAATCTAAAGACATTCCATGCTGGGTTTTTTTGGCTGTGTTTCAACAGCAGTTTTTGCTGTTGCCAATATTCAGAAGAGGAGGAAAAGGAGGAGGAGTAGGAGCAGAAGTCCTTCTTTAGTTCTTGAACTGAGACTAATTTCAAATGAATTACTTTAACAATAATATATATATGTATGTATGTATGTATGTATGTCTGTCTGTATGTATGTATGTATGTATATGTATATGTATATATATATTTCTTTTTCATAGGTTTTATGTGTATGTCTCTTTAGCCAGGTTCTACCTACGTAAACGAAGATATTATGCAGCCCTAGTTTAGTGAAATCACAATTCACTATTTTCTGGGCTATTTTTGTTTTTCTTTCTTTTTCATAGGTTTTATGTATATGTCTCTTTAGCATAATATCTTGGTTTACGTAGGTAGAACCTACGTTCTTATAAGGCCGAAATAGATCTATCTTAGTCTCCCAATGGGCAGCAAAGGGTCTGCTGGCTGCCAGAAGAGAAAAAAAGCCCAGAAACTAGTGAATTGTGATTTCACTGAACTAGGGCTGCATACTATCTTGGTTTACCTAGGTAGAATCTGGCTAAAGAGACAGACAGATATATATATATATATATATATACACATAGTATGGTATAGAAAGCCACAAAAAGTTTAGTTCTGTGATGGTGAACCTATGGCACGTGTGTCACAGGTAACATTCAGAGCCCTCTCTGCGGGCACCCCAGCAGTCGCCCCAGCCCAGGTTCACCATGCATGCACGCATGCCTCCCGCTGGCCAGCTAGCCTTTGGGCCTCTGCCGCACATGCGCGGGGTACGCGGGGGACACATCTGCTCCTGTGCTATCCCTTTGGACTATGATAGACCCCCGGACTGGCCTTTTTCCCATCTCTGGTTCGGTTGATGCTCCAAAAAGCCGACCTTCTTGCGCTGCGAGACTCCCCCCTCTCGCAGGCCTGGCCCTCCACATTATCGAGGGCCTATCTTGATGACGGGCTTTGGAACCCCGAGAGATGGCATGTAGTGAAGAGGGGGTTGAGGGGTTTTTTAGGTAAATTTTTTTAAAAAAATTTAAGGGGACCCGGGAGGGAGGGGGGGTTGTAAAAGCGGACCTGGGGGGGTCCAGATAGCGACTGAGCGGGATGATGGGTCGATTAGTTGCAGCAGGAGGGTCGCGAAAGGAAATTTAACCGGGAAGCAGGGGGATGACAGGAAGGGCTGTGAAATTGAAATAATGAGTGGGAGGGGCAGGTATGACGGACGCAGGGGGCCATATCAAGTGTCGGGGGTGCGCA
The DNA here is from genome assembly GCF_029215685.1 of Pituophis catenifer annectens. Lineage (NCBI taxonomy): Eukaryota > Metazoa > Chordata > Lepidosauria > Squamata > Colubridae > Pituophis > Pituophis catenifer. Next base: position 240,769,531 of record NW_027256882.1, read on the forward strand.
TACGCTGTTTACGAGCGATTGCGCACTCCGGCCCCCGATGCGTGACTCGTGTCCTGGGTTGTGTAGAGTCTCAGACCCTGGGTCCGCGGCTGATGTTGTGTAATGCCAGGTCGGTGGTTAATAAAGCCCCCCTCATTTGTGACCTTATTTCGGAGGGGGGTGCGGACCTGGCAGGTATTACGGAGACCTGGTTGGGCCAGGAGGGGGGGGGGTCCCCCTCATTGAGATGTGCCCGCCAGGTTTCCGTGCATTTCATCAGCCAAGGGCCCAGGGGAGGGGTGGGGGAGTGGTGGTGATTATTAGGGAAAGTCTTTGTCCGAGGGAGACCACTGTTCCTCAGATAGCCGGATGTGAGTCCCTCTGTGTAAAGTGGGGCCGTGGGGTGCAGATGGGTTTGCTGACTACGTACCTGGCTCCCTGCCACGTGGCAGCGACCCTGCCCGAGCTACTCGACGTCATTGCCGGGGTGGCGGTTGATACCCCCAGACTTATCGTCATGGGGGATTTCAACCTTCCATCCGCGGGTGAGGCGTCAGAGGCGGCTCGGGAGTTCATGGCTTCCATGACGGCCATGGACCTGACCCAGTTAGTTCAAGGCCCAACTCACATAGGGGGACACACTCTGGACCTGATTTTTGTCTCTGGTCAGTGGTTGAATGATCTTGGTAGAGGGGACCTAGATATTAAACCCTTGTCATGGACAGATCATTCGCTCCTCCAACTAGACTTTCCTACCGCCGTCCCCCGCCGCAGGGAGATGGAGCCAACTAGATGGTTCCGTCCCAGGCGCCTGATGGAACCCGAAAGGTTCCTGACGGAGCTTGGGCCGTGCCCTGAGACCCTAACACACGACTTGACTGAAGAGCTGGTGGCCGCCTGGGAAAGGGCGGCCGCTGGAGCTTTGGACCGCATCGTGCCTTTGCGGCCTCTGACCCGATGCCGATCTCAACTGGCTCCTTGGTTCTCTGAGGAGCTGAGAGAGATAAAGCGTCGGAAAAGACGCCTAGAGAGCATTTGGAGGACTAGTCAATCCGATTCCAACCGGACACAGGTGAGGTCTTATATCAAGACCTACCTAGTGGCGATAAAAGCGGCAAAGTCTAACCACTTTTCCGCTCTTATCGCATCTGCAGAGAACCGCCCAGCCGCCTTGTTTAGGGTGACCCACTCCCTCCTCCGGGGGGGAGTGCGGGAAGATCCCTTGCAGGGTCGCGCTGAGGATTTTGTGCAATTCCTGCATGATAAAGTCGCTCGGATTCGGGATGGCTTGGACTCCGACTGGATGAGTCCACAGGAGGAGACGAGGGCAGGTCTTGAGAATGTTACCTGGGAGGAGTTTGATCCTGTGACTCCCGAGGATGTGGACAGGGTTCTGGGTAAGATTAGTGCTGCCACGTGTTTATTGGATCCGTGTCCCTCCTGGTTGGTGCTGGCCTCCCGGGAGGTTACACGAGGCTGGCTCCAGGGGATTATAAGTGCTTCTCTGAGTGAGGGTGCCTTTCCTGCCGCCTTGAAAGAGGCGGTAGTGAGGCCCCTCCTCAAGAAGCCTTCCCTGGACCCGGCTGAATTAGCCAACTATCGTCCAGTCTCCAACCTTCGTTTTGTGGTGAAGGTTGTTGAGAGCGTGGTGGCACGACAACTTCCCCGGCACCTGGATGAAGCTATCTATCTAGACCCGTACCAGTCGGGCTTCAGGCAGGGGTACAGCACTGAAACGGCATTGGTCGCGTTGGTGGATGATCTCTGGAGGGCTCGGGACAGGGGCTGCTCCTCTGTCCTAGTCCTATTAGACCTCTCGGCGGCTTTTGATACCATCGACCATGGTATCATGCTGCAGCGGTTGAGGGGGTTAGGAATAGGGGGCACCGTTTTGCGGTGGTTCTCCTCCTTCCTCTCTGACCGCTCGCAGTTTGTGTTGGCAGGGGGACAGAGGTCGACCTCGAGGCATCTCGCATGGGGAGTGCCGCAAGGGTCGGTCCTCTCGCCTCTCCTGTTCAACATTTATGTGAAGCCGCTGGGTGAGATCATCCGTGGTTTCGGGGTGAAGTGTCATCTGTACGCTGACGATACTCAGCTGTACATCTCCACCCCAGACCACCCCAACGATGCCCTTGATGTGATGTCCCGCTGCCTGGAGGCCGTGCGGGCCTGGATGGGGAGGAACAGGCTCAGACTCAACCCCTCCAAGACCGAGTGGCTGTGGCTTCCGGCGCCCCGATATAGTCAGCAGGTGCCATCGCTGACTATTGGGGGTGAATCCTTGCCCCCCACAGAGAAGGCTCGCAATCTGGGTGTCCTCCTGGACGCACGGCTGTCTTTAGAAGAGCACATGACGGCCGTGGCCAGGGGGGCCTTTTATCAGGTTCGCCTGATTCGCCAGTTGCAGCCCTTTCTGGATCGGGACGCCTTGCGCACGGTCACTCACGCCCTTGTCACCTCCCGGTTGGACTATTGTAATGCTCTCTACATGGGGCTCCCCTTGAAGAGCACTCGGAGGCTCCAACTGGTCCAGAATGCAGCCGCGCGGGTGGTTATGGGTGCAACCCATTGCGCCCACGTGACACCCCTCCTGCGCGAGCTGCACTGGCTCCCAGTGGTCTTCCGGGTGCGATTCAAGGTGTTGGTTACCACCTTTAAAGCGCTCCATGGCATAGGACCCAGGTACCTTCGAGAACGACTTCTGCCACCAATAGCCTCCCACTGACCAGTCCGCTCCCACAGAGAGGGTCTCCTCCGGGTGCCATCAGCCAAGTTATGTCGGCTGGCGACACCCAGGGGGAGGGCCTTCTCTGTGGGAGCCCCAGCCCTGTGGAATGAACTGCCCCCCGAAATACGAAAGATTTCCGACCTCCGGGTGTTTCGCTGCACTCTGAAGACCCTGTTGTTCCGCCAGGCAGGGCTATTAACAACGTTTTAAATTGGGGTATTTTAAATTTCTGGGATTTTAATTGGAGCCTAATTATTTAATGATTTTAAATTTTAAATTGTTGTCGTGTTTTTTGTGTTTTTAAATAGGCTGTACACCGCCCTGAGTCCTTCGGGAGAAGGGCGGTATAGAAATAAAATTATTTATTTATTTATTTATTTATGCAAGTTGGCGCAGGAGGCTTTCCAGGCCCAAAATGGGGCACGGGGGGCCCGCATGTGGCCCATGTGCCCCATTTTGGGCCTGGAAAGCCTCCTGCTCCAACCTGGAAGCCAAAACAGGGGAGTGGGGCGCATGCACATGGGGTTCTCGCATTGCATTTTGGGGGTTCATGCATATGCGTGTGCATTCGTGCACACACTTTGGGCACACGGCACCAAAAAGGTTAACCATCACTGGTCTAGTTTCTTCAAAAGGGGGTTTTCCTATTTGTAGTCAGCACTTTCTTTGCATATTAAATAACCCCCAAAATAATGACTTTACCAATCCCTACTGTAATTCAATTTCTCCCATTTTTAGCTGCACCAGGTTATCACATATACATTAATTTATATGTATGTTGCTTCTGGATTCTGTGTTTGCAATGAGGGAAAAAAATGAAACTTTGATTCTGTTTTTATAAACTAGACAGGCTTATTTTTATAGAAATGATTTGTACATACTGTTGTGTAAAAGCAAAAAGTTGTGGTTGTAATGTTGTTACCTTCGACTGTGCTAAAGAGAGTCAGAAGTTGGTGCCTTTTTCTTTTTTTTCTCCCGTTACACTATACCTCCTTTTTTTCATTTCCTCTTACTTTTCCATGGTTTTTTTCTTTGTATTTTATACTTCCATAAACTAATAAAAAAAGTTAAATTCCAATTTATGTGTAAGTTGCATAAATGACCTGCTATCTATTGCATTGATGTGCTTTAAACTTCAGTTCCCATTGAGCCCTAACCATTTGACCAATCCTCAACAATTATAAGAATTATAATTCATCACCACAAGTTGATTTCTCCTAATGGAAACAATGTTATATTTGTTAAAAATATGTTTATGCTGTAAAAATTCTTCATGCTAACTTAGTTATGTAGGTTTAGTCACAGCCTAATGGATGCAGTGGATAACCTACAAGGACACGGTGGCTCAGTGGCTAAGACACTGAGCTTGTTAATCAAAAGGTCAGCAGTTCAGTGGTTTGAATCCCTAGTGCCGCGTAATGGGGTGAGCTCCCGTTAGTTTTCCCAGCTTCTGCCAACCTAGCAGTTTGAAAGCACGTAAAAAATGCAAGTAGAAAAATAGGGACCACCTTTGGTGGGAAGGTAACAGCGTTCTGTGCACCTTTGGCATTTAGTTATGCCGGCCACATGACCACAGAGACGTCTTCGGACAGCGCTGGCTCTTCGGCTTTGAAATGGAGGTGAGCACCACCCCCTAGAGTCGGAAACGACTGGCACATATGTGTGAGGGGAACCTTTACCTTTACGTAAGCCTAATGGTAGACTATTTCTTTTTATCCCCATCTCAAATATACTTTTGGAGAATTCCCCCATCCTTTAACATAATAATAAGGTGTTAAGGTCTACTATGAATGGATACACATATACAGAATCATAGAGACTTGTAACAAGTGGGTAGTTGTTAATAACAGACATGTTGTGGTAATAAATTCCTACCAACTAATAGTTAATAAGTCTGTTTCTCTTTTTATTTTTTTAAATGTATACTACTTAGTGACAAGAAGGAGATCAGACACAACTGAACTGAAACAAAAATGGCATTTTTTTAATGAGTGAACATCTAGGTGAGTTTAAAATGTAAATTAAATAAATATCTCACCAGGAGAAGAATGTTATTCATATCATAAAATAGCTGTGCTGGATACCCTCTTGGGGATAATCAAAGAGCTGGTTATAGCCTGCAACACCTTTATTTATTTTTATTTATTTATATCCTGCCTTTATTATTTTTTACAAATAATTCAGGGTGGATATATTCAACACACCTTTCTCCTCCTATTTTCCCCACAACAATAACCCTGTGAGGTGGATTGGGCTGAGAGAGTCGTGTGTGACCAGCCCAATGTTATCCAGCTGGCTTTCATGGCTAAGATAGAACTTGAATCGACAGTCTCCTATTTTCTAGCCTGGTCCCTTAACCACTAGAACAAACTGGCTCTTTATGCAGTCTAAAAATATTGTACATCCAATAGGAATCTCTATTAAAATATTCAGGATATATCCTTCACTATCAGATAGAAAGGAAAGGAAAGGTGTTTTTTTTTTTTTTTTGCAGAGAATAAATGTTTGCTAAAATAACTGAAAACAGTTGAATATAAGAGCATGTTGTCAACCCTTTTAGATATATGGGCACATCTGCAGAAATATGAAAGTAAGTTGAATGCACTGAGGCTATAATATTTAAGAAGTGTGCATGGCAAAATAAAAAAGGGTAAGATCAATAATGAATGAGTGCTGAATAAATGTGGATTGAATACAAAAATGAGTGTCCAGTATGCACGAAATATATTGAAGTACCGTAATCTGATCATCTACAGAGAATGAAGAGGATTTAAATTACTAAATAAATATACGCAGCAAAAATGAAGGGGACGAGAAGAAGGGAAATACCACAATTCATTTTTAAGATTAAGCAATCCACTGGAATTTAATATTAAGACAAAGGAGTAAAAATATAGCATCTTTTCTAGTACTAAATTTCCGGAGATATCCAATTGTATTGGGGGCATCCATTTGTAGCTGGTGGAAATAAAGAGCACAAGAGTCAATCAGAAAATCAGGTCTTCAGATCTCACACTAAGCTGATGACAACTAGGACACTGACCTATCCAAGAAACAGCTTTAATGAAAAATCTATATACGTCGTTCACATTTACTTGCTTGTCACTTTGTTAAATTTGTGTTTCGTCTCCCTTCTAAATGGAACTCAAGATAGCTAGGAATAATGATGCAAATATATTAACATGCAGTAAAAGAACAATAAAAAATTAAAACTTGAGAAAGCTGAGGTAAAGGCATGACTATAATCAATAAAAAGGGCTAATTAAGAAACAATTACAATTTCAAGATATCCCAAAGCCTGTCAAAATAAACATTTATTGATTTGCTAGTAGGAATTCATTAGAGACAGGCAAGCCTTGGTAAGGAATTCAAAAATTTGAAAACAGCTATTAAAGTGACCTTCTTTTCTCTATCAATGTGTCAAATGTTAACATTACAAAACAAGGAAATATTCCCTGAAGATATTAATAGTCATGGAGACTCCTATAGGATTTTCAATATTTTAGGTTGCATGACAGCCAGTTTGGTCTAGTGGTTAAGGCATCAGGCCACAAAGCAGGAGACCATCACTTCAAGTGCCTATTTAGCCATGATGGCTGGGTGACTTTGGGCCAGTCACTCACTGTCTCAGCCCAACTAACCTTACAGGGTTGTTGTTGTGGGGAAAGTTGAAGGAGGAAGATGTGTTGAATATTTTTATTTACTATTTATTAGCAGGGGTATGGGTTCTTTATTAGCAGGAGAGGCATGGGTACAGAACACAGATGCTGAGCTCACAGCCATAACCGCTTCTACAGAATTAACCCGCTAAAATTCCTCACAGATAATGGGGCTCACAGATAACAGGGCTGCATTCTATGATATAGAATGCAGGCAGATAGTAACATAAAACAATCTTGCTTGAATAATACTATTGCAACACATCCCGTATCAAGTTGTAGTCAACCAACATCTTTAGAATATTTGTTTTGCTTATACTTTGATCTTTTGTTCATGAACCGATTAATACATGTTTTCATTTGTTATAGTCCATAATTGAATCAACAGTCACAGTGCTAATATCAGAATGTCACTTGAGTAGTTTATGAGTACCAACAGGGTGAAGATTAAATTTCACTTTGATGTTCCGCCTAGGACGAGGAATTATTGCTGATAATATATTGACAGTAAATAATATGTGTCACATTATAAACAGAATTCTTAGCTCAGAATTCCAGATGTGGTTATGTGTCATGGCAGAAAAGTGCAAATAAGATCCCAAAACATGTCCAATTTAAAATCTCGTTTACTTGATTATTTTTGTTGATCAATTGGAAAGCTACATCTCTTGATATTCATTTAAGATTCAAGTCAAAGGAACTGTGGATAGGAAGAAGTCCTTCAGACAACCCATGTCATCCATGTAAAAAAAAAAATTACATGTGACCTGGAGCAGAGGTGGGTTCTAAATTTTTTTACTACTGGTTCTGTGGGCGTGGCTTATTTTGTGGGTGTGGCTTGGAGGTCATGTGACTAGGTGGGTGTGGCTAGCTGGTCAGATGCATTTCTGGAAGGTCCTCACACTTACGACCAGTCCTCGCACTTACGACCCGACTTATTTGTTTGCTTTTAACACTGATCAGCTGTAGGACGGCCCTTTGAAGCCCCGTGGCAAGAGTTTAAACAGTTTTTTTCCCTCTAGTCATCAGCTGGGACTCAGGAGGCAGCAATAGATTGGGGATGGGACAAAATAAAAGGTAAGAATAACATGGGGGAGTGGGGAGGGTGGGGGGGGGAGAACCGGTTCGGTGACGTCATATCGTCACCGCTACCGGCTCAGCCGAACCGGACCGAACCTGGAGGAACCCACCACTGACCTGGAGTAATTATATGTTTCATGGTATTTTGTTTATTTAAAACATTTGTATAACCGTCCATTTTCTAATCAACTCTGGAGGTTCCCAATTAAAAGTTAAAACAATAAAACTAAACATATTTAAACATTAAAAACAATAAAAATCTAGTGTCAGACCAAACGTCTATTGTGCAGTAATATAATCTTATGCCAGAGCTTGGGGAAAAGCCATGTCTTCAAAGCTCTACAGAAGGCTAGGAGGATAGAGGCCTCCCTAATTTCATGGGGCAGAGTGGGCTGCCAGAGAAAAAGCATGCTTCCTAGCTCCCATCAGATGGCAATATTTAGGAGAAAAGTCTAGGAGTCTGCCCACTCTACATTTTTATTTATTTATTAAAACTTTTATGCCACCCACCTCCCTGACAAGGTGCCTCTGTGCAGCAAATTATGAAATAAATAAAAAATAATTAAAATATTAAAAACTACACAGATTAGTGTATTGTTAAAAATTGTACTAAACCCAAAATTAAGTGAGCTAAGTGATGGATGGAATGGGGATGAAGTCTTCTTACTTCATCAGCCACTTCCAGAAGTATTGCCCCACTCAGATGCCCAGGCCAATTGTTAAAGCCAGACTTTAATATCTATCCAGAAGGCCAAAAGGGGAGGGGGTAGTTCTTACCTTCAGTGGTAGAATGTCTCACAGAGATGGAGCCACAGTGGAAAAGGTTCTTCGCCTTGATGCCATCTGTTCCAATTCCTTAGCAGATGGGATGCTTAGCAGGTCTCTTCTGGTGGCACGATTGGGGCAGGCTTATCCCATTTGGGGAGAGACAACTCATTGGATATCCTGAATCCATGCCATGAAAGGCTTTAAAGGTAACAACCAATATTTTGAATTGGATCCGGAAGCAAACTGGTAATCAATGATTTTGGTTGGATAGGTAGATGTCCTTAAGGAAAGGTGGCTTCACATATCACTGTCTCTGTTCCATATAGGCGTTTAAAGGCAATAATCACTACCTTGAATTACACCCAGAAAGAAACTGGAAAAATGACCAACTGCATGAGTTACCATGAGCAAAGCCTCCTTTAAAGTACCAACTTTAAGCCAAGATCCTGGCCTTGACAACATAGTGTTTAGCCAGATATATTTTAGCTTATATTGTATAAATTAAATCACAAAATTCTTACATAATTTATTAGTTCAATTTATATAATTGCTCATCTCTATGGTTCTGGGATACTCACATACTATGAAAAACCAATGTATTATAAAAACGCACACAACAACAATTCATAGCCTAGCTAGTCTTTTACTTAAGTATGGAGTCAGAGATGTGTGCATTTTCAAAATCAACCACTGTTTGCTTCTGGTCTACAATCCTAAAAACATTACAATACCTGGAAAAGTTTTATTGAATATTGGATTGTTCTTCTTACATTCCACCCACAGTTTAATTTATTGTTCCCAGTTTGCAATGAAGTGTTTGGAAGAGAACAAAAAGAACAGGAATTGGTATATAGCCAGAACACTTCTGTAAAAACCTGTTCTTTAAGCTCTATTTTTGGAAGAGAATATAATAAATAAGAGGACTCAGTAGCTAAGGAGTTAAGCACATGAGCAGGCTGTATTGTTTTAAGCAGAAGGAAATGTTGTGCTATTAACTGAAATCAGTGATAGCTTTTAGGCCAGCTGAAAACCTATTGCATATTAATTATGCCATGAACTCTTATCCAGCCCAAATTCCTGTTATGTGAATTCTAAGACTGAACAAATACAGTGAAAAAATTCCATGAATATTTATTGAAATAATTAACTAGACTTGGTTGCACTTCTGCCTGCTGCATATTTGTATTCCACCAGCATTTTATTATTTTATAAAGTACTTGCATGATTGCAAACCACATGTTTCTCCAACTGATATTTATGCCAAATGTGAAACTTACTGTAGTACATTTCTCAAGCTGACAAATCTTTAGATGTATTGGAATACAATTCCCGTTACCAGAAAATAATTCTGGGTGGGAAAACAGGACTAGTGGTTCAACATACCTGGATATTGATATATCCAGATATGTTGAAATGGGGGACATAAATTGTAAACCTAAAACTGTCTTTTGATGGGATATTTTGCTCTGATCAAATTTCAGTTGAAATACTTTTCAAAGCAGCTCCTCAGATTGAAGAAGCCTCTTTTCGTAAAACTGTCAGGTTGGTGCTGTTACACTTCTTTAAACTGGACAAAGAGGCTTTGGCAGATGTGCCACACAAATGCAGAGTCCCCTTCCCCCCAGAACAAAGTGGCTTGGGGCACTGCATCTAAAGCATCTAAAGCCATTCTTCCTTCAGTCTGGATCAATTTGACAATTAAAGTTGGAGCAGCATCACTTCACAACCCATCTTCCATTTATCACCACATTACTATTTAACTGGCACGCTGATGTACAGATAGTCCTCAACTTACAACAGTTCGTTTACAACAGCACTGAAAAAAGTGACTTATGACCATTTTTCACACTTATGACCATTGCAGCATCCCCATGATCACATGATTTATATTTGGATAAATATAAACCACTGATTTGACCACTGATTTACATTTATGATGGCTACAATGTCCTGGGGTCATGTGATCTCCTTTTGTGACCTTCTGACAAGCAAAGTCAATGGGGAAGCCAGATTCCCTTAACAACCGTGTCACTAATTTAAGAACTGCAGTGATTCACTTAACAATCGGGACAAGAAAAGTCATAAAATGGGGCAAAACTCACTTAACAAATTTTTCATTTAACAACATAAATTTTAGGCTCAATTGTGGTTGTAATTTGAGGACTACCTGTATTTCTTTTCACTAATTTAATAGGCTGCATAGAACCTGCATACTGCTTTCTGAAAAACATACACTTAAAAGAGAATAAAGTCAGCTAAGAAATAAAGAAGTGATAAAAAGAAAATATCGGGATGTAAGCCTGAAAGTTTTCTTGAGGTTAGATCTGAGGGTAATTCAGATATCAAGCTATAAGCATTAGATGAAGTCCAGGCTCATCCATCTTTCTGTTCACAGAATAGCTAATTTTATGATGCCCACGGGGAGCTCCCAAGCATCAGAAGAGCTCCAGTGCTTGCATGAAAAATTAAACATACAGATTCCCAAAGATGAATTCCATTTTAAACATAAGCATGAGTTACTAGTCATAAATCTATCAATACTGTTATATTTATTTAGATGTAGAGGCAACTGATGTGGATTCATAGCATAAGCATACCAACAAATCCATTGCTATCAAATTTCATTGGAAACTAATACTTACAGCAAGCCATTCTCTCTGCTTTCTTTCCAAGTCAAGCCCAAACTGCCTTCTTCCTATGCCTAAAATATCCAGTTCAAACCACACTGATGAGAAAATAATGAAAACCTACCCTTTCTTACTGGCATGGTTTTTCCCCCCATTTGTCCTCCTTTGCAGATGCCTGTGGCCTTTTATAAAAACCTTGAGGCAAGATGCTTCCTCCCTTATCTTGAGGAGTAAAAGAAAGATAAGCTTTGTCCACCTATCATACCTTTTTGAGCCAATTAAAAGTATCAGACGTTCTTGGTCAATCTTTAAAAGGCATAGTTGCTCTTCAAAAGGAAGAGTATTGCTCAGACAAAGTTGAGCCTTAAGAATTGCAGATCTGTAATGGAATGTAAAGGATCATCTGATCAATTTCAACCATATAATAATATATATTTACTGGCCTTGTCTCTGATAACATGTTGCTTAATTTAATGAAATCACACTTCATTAAGCCATTCTTATTTGTTTACTTTGTTTTCTAATGAAATAGACACTATCCATTCTATACATTCTTTTAAAATCTCATTACATATATTCTAATTGACCATACTTATTGAGATAAATCTCCTATTGCATTTACCTTGATCATATCTGGGGAATCTTTTGCATGAGAAGAGATCTTGAATTATGTAGAAGCCAAGGGAAAAAGGGGCATGATTTCATGAGCTACAGCTCCCTTATCTTCATTCCCCAAAAGGCAAAAGTCCACTTCCTGAATTTGTCTTACACATATTTCTTTTATTAAGGAAAACTTCCTTTTATGAAAACAGGATAACAGTCATCCCTGCCCTTTTTGGAGAAACACAGGAGAATTCTTCCCTTTTTGTTAGCCCTTTCTTTGTCAAACCACTGATGGATTGAATCCAATCCCATAATAGCTTTCATTATTAACCATATATTGATGGTATCATTTGTTAATTTGTCCTCATGAGAAAAATAATGCTTCTGCTTAAACTCTCCTCAATACTTCTTTTTTCTTTTAAACTAGGAAAACCTATAATTGCCTCAACTGCAAGAAAATCTCTGAAGGACATTTCAGAGTGAGAAGAGCAAATATCATATCAGCCATTTTTTTTCTAGGTTTGAGTTCAGTGCGTTCCAATAGCTGGTTTCAGCTAAATGATTTACAAAACCATAATGAAATGCTCTTTCAAAGTCAGTGTAAAATAATAGCTTGGAATGTGGTAAAGGAGAATGAACTCAAATGCTTTCAAAATAGTTTGAAACAGAAAGAGTAAGGAATATTGTACATTTAGATAAAATGTAAAAGAAATACCTACTGAAATCAAAATAATATTTATTTGTTTTTTACTTTAAAATCATCTTCTTGAATTTCCTTCAAGGTCACGAGGGAAATTTTGCTATATAATTTAAGGTAATGTTGAGAAAGATCAACTAGCAAGACCAAGGGGCTCTGGGCTTTAGGAGCCCCTGGTTTTAGGGACCTTCTAACTCTAGTTCAGGATAGAGTTGCACAATTTGGAATCCTGGATTCACAGCTTCTGCTAGAAAAAGTGAGCAGCTGTGGCCAAGAGGGCTTTGTACTACATGTGTTCCATTTGTGATTCTTCCTGGATTGGGAGGCTCTGCTCATTGTTACTCACGCTTTAGTCACTTCCCATCAGGTCTATAAAGTATTTGCAAGCTTCAGTTGGTGCAAAATACAGTGACATAGGCAGTTATGGATGCCTATAGTTCAATACATGAGCCACTTTTGCTTTGCAAGTTATATGGGTTACCAATAGTTACTCTTTAAGGCCCTTAATAACTTTAGGCCAGGCACCTATGGGACCATGTGTCTGTAGTTGTGTCTACCTGACTTGTTAGTTCTGGCAGGAAAGGCATGTTCTAGGATCTGCCCATTAGGAAATATCATCTAGCAAGATGCAGATGTCACCCACCCTTTGGGACTTCATTCCCATGGAGATCAGACTGGCCTCAACCTTCCTGACCTTTTGCTTGAGAACCTGATTTTGCTATCAAGCCTGAGGCCCCGGAGATGTGGGAGAGTCTGTTGTATGATTATATTAATAATTGCTGTAGTTTGGTTCTTTCTCAGTTGCTATTTGTTTTGTTTATAATTTTATTACATTGTTTTTAGTGTATTTTTAACATATTGTTTGCCACTCAGTCATGGTATCTGAGATGGGCAACCATATAAATCTAACAGACAAACAAATTTCCAATGCTGATAGTTTTTTAATATCATTTTTATTGCTTGTTCTTTACTGTTGTTTCCCAACCAGAATCTTCACAATACAAGTAAACCATATATAGGAAATAAGTATCTTTATTTTTTCCTCTGTGGAACTGTACAGGTTCTTGAAAAAGGAGCAGCAATTGCCCCCTGATATACTCTGCTAGATTGGAAGGGACAAGCTCTTTGTGCCTTCCCGAGTCCAGCTTCTTAATTATATCTTTCCCATGTTTACATGAACTTTAGTTTCCTTTTCAATGGGCTTGTAGAACAATCCTTGTTGCTGACCCGTATGTGCTGGTGAATTTCACCATAAAGTGAGTATTGATGAGTTGAAAAGTTCAGTGAACAGGAAAATTCTGCCGCTTTCATTGCCAGTGTGACTTTATTACCATGCCTTTCACAGCAATTTAACAGTTACCCTGGTAACGGATTCGAGGAGGTAATGGGATCAATGGCATTAGAGGAGAGGAAAGGCTAGTTGGACCAGGGAAAACCATCTGCTTCCTTCTCTTCCTGGGGCTGTTTGCTCATTGGATGCTTCTCAATCTGACACTCATTGTCCCTGTATGCAAATGAAGAGGGTGAAACCACAGGCCTGCCCTCTTTAGCTGACACTGGCGATTTGTCTTTCTAATTCTATTGAAATAATAATCACGATTTGTTTCTGATTAATTAACTAACCTTTTGGTAAAAGGATTAGATAACAAAATTGCTGCCTATTCAGAGATAATGAGATTTTTATTACTCTGTCAAGTTGGGGGATGGGGAGAAGTGCATTTATGTGTCAGCAGCCACCATGTCAGGGTTTGGTAAGATAGGGCGATGTAAATCTTTCTGTTACACATTTATTATCCTTCAGGGATTAAATGTGCTCTTGATTCCATAGCTACACATCATCTGTTTAAACATTTGCTTTCTTTTTTCAAAGCCTGTAAATAAGGTAATAAATACATTGGCAGATGGAGATGTGGTCAGGTGCTAACTTGTTTTAAGGACGTGGGGCTGAAAGGAGAAAGGCTTCAAAACATTCGGAGATTCAACAACTTCTTGATGTGCTATAGTCTGTGATGGTGTATTTGTAAAGTGTGACAGTGTGAAGAAAGCAGTAAAATCTTAGCGAGAGTGTAATAAATTAAATGGCATTTGTAAACAGACAGCTTTGTACAATACAGGCTGGCCTAGTGATTCTGGGAAAGAGACTGATTCTCCAGATTGCTTGAGTGTTGCTGGTATGCATGAAAAAAAAAAAAAGATACAAAGCTATTAGCAAAAAGCACTACAGATAATTTTGCTTATATGTAAAAGGGGTAATGGTGGAACCTGTGTTGGACTGTAGCTCTTGTTGTATACACTGTGCTTTATTTATATATTACTAATCAGATTTGCATTCCAATATCTTTTGATGAGCATAAATATCTAATTGGTACCTCTTCTATTTTCTTCTGGTCCAAAAGCCACCCAGTGACCTTTTACAGCTGAGGACAGATTGAATCTGCATTTCCTCTCTACCATTTTAATCACAATTTCAAACTGATTTTACCAATGTGAACTTTATTAACTTCTATGTATATGGCCTCTCATATCATTATAATAACCTAAGAATACCATTCAGAACTTTATGTGTTTAAGTCAATTTATATGACTGCCGATATCATCATAATGACTCTGGACAGCAAACAACAAACACAACACGAAAAGAAATACACACATAATTAGCAGCCAAGATAACAAAACAAGCATAACCATATCATGGGCTCTAACTAATATTTTGGCTTCCATGCCTGGGAATGCAGCTGTCTTTGAGACCTTAGGAAAGGCTAGCAGGTTTGAGTTCAATCTAAACCAGGAAAGACATTTCAGTGTGCAGGGATCATGAACATATCAGCCTTATCTTCATGATCTTGGATATGTAGATTAAAGACCAGACCAGATTACCCATCTAATTTGGGTAATCTAATTTGGTCATCTAATTTGGATAACTTTATATCTAGAGCTTGTGCATGGCAGAACTAAATTCTCCTTCTGGGATTGTATTTTTCAAAACTCATGGTCAATTCTCTAAATGTACAATCTATAAGTGGATCATTTGGGGAAGTATTTGCACTTCATACTTTGTACAAAAAAAAATATTTACATAAACACATATCTACTTTCCACACTTCCTAAAACTAGATACATTAATGTGAACAGAATAGAATGTATTTTAATAAAGATGTACCAAGGAAATAGGCAAGGAAGATTATAAACTAGGTCACTTTCAAACTATTGAAACGTCACATATGATGGAAAATAGGCATTAAAAATACGGCAACATATAGATAACTTATATATTTATGTATATAAATTCATTTTAATATTTAAAGTCAGTTGGGTGGTTAGAAATGCCAGGATTGTTCAGCTTTGTGAAAGTGTCAATATCCGTGATATTGTTTACAGTACAACCACAATCATGGGATGCTAATTAGATGCTAATGAATATTTCTCAGGGAGGTAATGTGACATGGATGCGATATACACTGGATAAATTATGTACATTTGTCTTTATTAGAATACATGATAGAAAATCAGATGCACAAGACACTTTTGCCATAATTGGAAAAGAGAGATTGTTTTCCTTTATAGAGCAAGCTTTCTATGGGACAGATAAAATTAACAAGCATTTGAATTTTACATTTATCTTGCAAAGTTTCCTTTCCTGGATACAGACCCTCCCTCCCAAGCTCCAAAGCTTACCCATGCAGATGTGAGGGAAATAAACAAAAGAGGGGGAAAATATGCAGAATAGAAGCAGTCATTCTCCTGAAAGAAGAAGAATGTTGCTATTACTTTATTTAATATACCAACTGGCTCATAATTTTTATGAAATGTTAACATTATATGATATTAAACTAACTCATTTCCATTGTGTGCCATCCAGGGAACAATTTTTCCAGGCGATATCTCAAAGAACTTGGTTATAAAAAAAGCTCCTCAAAGTGAAAAGTTTCCAAAAGTCACAGTTCTCAAACTTTCCTAATATTAGCAGGGTGTTGCCAGGCAGCCTAAATGGAGATGGCAGCAATTCACTTCTATTGCATAGGAAATGACAACTACGGCTTTGCACTTTCATAGAATGGCTACTCTTAAGAATGACATTACTTCATTGCCATGGTATTTCTTTTGTACCTAGTAGCAATCTCGTAATTGTTCACTTCAATTACCACATCAGCACTGTATCTGCATGCAAGCTTTTTATTTGTGTTACCAACGATATCTATTTCCATTACAGCAAAGCTGATGGTTTGTCTCGAGAGGAAATCAAATCCATTAATTCAGAAATTTCAAGCATGGTTGGCTCTGGCATAAGCAGAATTTCTTATGCTAATAGCAAATGTGCGAGAGATGGGGAGAAAAAAAAAAGCTGACACTGACCTGGCTTGGATTATTTTTACTGTAACTTAACCATTTATATATAAAAAAGGCAAATCCAGTAGCACTCAGAAAAAAAAAAATAGAAACTCGATTTTATATCATTCAGTTTAATGGGCTTTACAAGCCTCTGATTTGCCCAATGTCAATTTAAATCATGATCCCTTTTGCACAATGCAACAACAAGAAATTGAGATTATTATTATATGCACAATAATGTAAAATAACAGCTGCCAATCCTTTAGCTGTTATTGACCTTAAAATCCATTGAGTTCTTCCCCAGAATGTTATAATGTATTAGCGTAATATACTGTATGGGCTGATTCAAGCAGTGTGGCCTTTTGTACTACTATTATTATTATTATGGTTTGTGCCACAGTCAGCCAGATGTTTAGACTGAATTTGGCATCCGAAGCCAAGTACCTGCCACATAATACCCCAGACTTAATAATTGTCAATAAGAAACACAAAAATGTCTAGACGGTGGATGTTGCAGTACTTGGAGACAGCAGAAGAGAAGAGAAAGAACTGGAAAAAATAACAAAGTAGAAAGACCTGCAAATAAAAATAGAAATTATTATCTGTTCACATTAATATGAAGTCACATCTGCTAGTTCTTCAGCTGATGTTCACTTTCATATTTCTGAAGTTCTTCCCACAAGCCTAGAATGTCATAATATATTGGCATAGTATATTTACGGATCAAAGTAGTGTGGCCTTTTGCAATTTGCAGATTTTTAAGTGTCAAGCAATATTTTTTTGGAATGACGCCCTTATTATTATTATGGTTGGTCACCAAGTCAGCCAGAATTTAAGACTAGATTTGGCATTTTTATCCACCCATGGAATCCTTCCCAAGGACCTAGGATAGGAAGTTGTTGTTGTTATGGTAAAAAATTCATGTGCAGACACAATAAACTTATCAAACTATTTTTAGTGAAAAAAAAGCACATAGGACTAAAAAGAATTATACATACATGGTTGAATCTAGACTTCCATTAGCAGAGTTTTGCTTTTCGAAGAAAGGAAAGAGAAATTATTTTTATGTCTGCCTCCTTCTCTCATCAGCTTTCTGAAAATTTTGATCTGGGATGATGGAGGAATTCTCTGAAATAAAGCAACAGACACTATGGAAGACTGTAAGTGGAAGGGAAGATTACAAAAATAGCTTCCTTGTTCCTTAAACGGAATTTCTGTCAGGTATCAGTCTTTTTAGGAATAGAAATACAGTAGTCTTTTGTGGTCAAAAACAGCCTATCTAAACCATCACAATTTAATAATCAGGATGAGGAAAAAAAACAAACTGAACAATTCATCACTTAAATAGTCATTACAAAGTTATATCAGTTGATTGTAAGGTGAAGGGGAATAAAATCAAACTTTATAAACTATTCAGTAATTCAGCCTTGCATAGAGTACAAAATTTAAACGTGATCAGATTTATCAAATGAAAATATCTATATTATTTCATTGCAACCACATTCACAGAGCAAATTAAACAGCATCTTTACTCAATGCAATAAATGTTTACACTTTAGTATGTAATTTTGTGGTTATTCAGAAGTTTTCTTTGAAGTGGGGGTTAAGGAGTCCATTTTAAAGTGAAATAGGAGAACCTGTTGTTTGCCATGATCATTGTGTTTACTATAAATGGAGACATTATATTTGAAGATGTATTTCTTTATAGAAACAATTCTTTTTTCCAGTGAAATCAGTATACTTCTGAGAATTTGTGCACATATGGATTAGGTAACAATTTCTTTATTCTCCTTTTTCTATGACCAATATATTAAGTGAGTAGCTAGTACCTGATTTAAAAACTCCCTGATGTTTCAGCATAGGTATGACCAAGCTGTATTTATGTGTTCGAAGAAAGAAAATCTCTTTCACCAAATGCTACTTATGGCATTCATTCCCTTCCCCCTTGCCAATCTGGTCTCCTCGTTGAATGTATTTGTCTCATTTGTATCACATGGTTTTGTGTTCAATTAGCAGGCTTAACAAGATAAAGGCAGACAGTGACCCAGAAAAAACAAACCAGATTGCTGCCAAGCTGGTCCTCCATGAAGCAGAGGAGCTGTGACCTGTTTATGTCAATGTGAAATGCCAGATATCTCTAGCACAAGATTGGAATCAATTTCTTCTTCTTCTTTTTTTTTAAAAGAAAGCATATATGAAGTACGCTCTGGTCTTTGCCCTTCATTTTCCCTGCAACCCCCTTCAGTGCTGTAAATCAGAGCTCATTGGAAGCTCTTGTACACTGACCACTGATAAGCTGTTGAGAAGCAGGCAAAGCTTTTAGGACTTGCTGAACCATGAAGCTGACCTGCTTAGTGTTTTGTTGTAGACTATTAAATCCAGGACTGATGTTTTAAGCTGATTCGGTTTTCTTCTTCTTTGGCCCTTGTTAAGCAACTCAAAACCCAGCTCATTATTTCAGCTGATTAAAATAAAAATGGGAATGAGAAAACCTGCTGTTTGAGAACCTACCTTTAGCCATCAAATTAATGAGACTATCTCATGCCGACATACTTTATGGGTTTATGCAATTTGACACTAATTTTCCAGCTAAGAAAAGATTTAATAACTGTAAGGCTGCTCTACTCTGTTTTATTGGGCAGCAAGGCAATTCAAAAGGAAATGTTTAAATCTTGTGCAAACATGTATTAGATACTTGCCACTTTGCACATGGTTGGCTATCACCACAATTTCTGTGTAGTAGAAACTGTGTCTGAATATTCTCTTCCATTTGAAACAATCAGTTATCATAAATGCAAGAAAAAAAAAATACACCATTTATCAGACAATATGGAAAACAGCAATACGATGCCTAAAAGGTCAGGGCTACCTAATTTTCTTGATATTAAATTGAATGGAATTTAGTTGAATGAAATATGCATAGTTTATTTTAAAATGCCATGTTTCTTATATTTATTAGCCTTCAGAACATAAGTAAAACTGATAATCTTCTGCTATCCATATTTTTAAAGATTTGGACTCCTCCTCATGCACATTTAACAATTTAACAATTTATAGGACGTTCAAGACTGCTTACCTAATCCTTACATTTACCGCAAGGATTTACCTATCTCATGCAAAGTATTTGTGGTTATTGTAGTTGTCAGTATAGAATAAAATGCTTTCTCTGGCTTTTATTTGGTATGATAGACCTAAGTTTTTTTAAAAAAGTCCTAATTTATGAAGTTGTCGAGTCTATAAGTAACTGTTGTGTAATTGAAGCTTTTTCCCTGTGGAAAAAACAGACTATCACAATTGCTCAGTTAGTTGGCAATAGCCAGTCAGTTGTAAAATATTTACACAATTCCTTAGGAGCCCATTCTCAGGTCGCTGCACTTGCATAATTCCCATTACCCTTAATGGAAGTTATAAACTGGCAAGAAAATAAAAAGGCTTTTTAATTAGGAATAGTGGGAACTCAGGCATCAATCAGCTCAAGGCTACTATAGCTGGTAGAGTCCACCTGGCATACAAGACATGAATTAGAGAAAGGCTTTCCTTTTCTTTTTCTTCAATGTCAATCAACCATCCATTTACTGCTTCTCTTATGTCACATTTTGACAGGACGAGAGATAGCAAGAACATAACCATCTTTGTTTCTGTGCCCTAGATCATAAGAAAATTCCATAGAATCACCATGCATTCATTCTGTTCCTAGATTACTACTACACAAAGAATTAAAAGTATTATTGTTAACATATATTTTATTAGTGACTCCTTATTTCACTTTCTGTTCATGTCATATATGGAGTAAATTGACCAGTGATCATGATGCAGAAACAGCTTAATAAAAAAAAAAAGAGAGGGGAGGTACACAGGTTTACATGCATATGTTTGGGTATGCAACTTTCTGCATACCTAGATTTCATCCACTTTCACCTTTCTCTAAAAGAGAACTATCTGATAAATCAGCTTTTCCAAGATTTGCTTTTTGGGTATACTAAGAGATGGTTTCCAAAGTTCCTCACTATTGGATACTTGGTTCATTATAAAATTTGTATCATAGGTCAATCAGTTTGGTGCACATCTTCATGAATTTATCATTGGTGTATGCAAGCTGTTTCTAATCTTTTCATGGGACCCATCAATATTTGATAAATATGCCTTGTCTTACCTAGTTCTGATATATTCCACGGTCATTTGGACAATATTTCCGGTATTTTATTTTCGTATACTCAAAGTAAACTATCTCTTCAAGCCCTTTCCTGCATGTCAGTATTAGTTTATAGTTTTATTGTCATGAATAAGTACAACATATGTAGTGGTATAGAAGCAATCTGCCAATAATGTATGATTGGTATAATCATATATTATTTGTTTACAAGAACAAACTTAGTTCTTGTATAAACACACTTAGTTCTTAAAATTTCAAATCTTAGGAAGTATAATCACAAAAAGGTAAAATAGGTATAGACAAACATTGTTAAATACAAACAATGACTATTTTTGCAGGAATCCAGTGATGAAAGTCTCTAATAGTAGTGTTTTTGTTTACATTCGCCCTTTATTATTTTTACAAATAATTCAAGGTGGCAAACATACGCAACACACCTATTTTTCCCACAATAATAAAACTGTGAGATGAGTTGGTCTGAGAGAGAATGACTGACCTAAGGTCACCCAGCTGGCTTTATGGCCAAAGAAAGACTTGAACTCACAGTCTCTTGCTTTCTACCCTGGTGCCTTAACCACTAGACCAAACTGGCTTTCCAGTTGTATACAGTACACAGTAATATCACACTAGGGTGGAGAAGACTGAATTTTAAAGCCACAGTCAATTACAAAGCTCATTGTGACTTGAGAAGTCACTTGTTTTGGGTTTGAAATGAAAGCAAGAAAATGAAAAAGAGGGGGGTTGGGCAAAGTGCCATTTATGGGCAGAGATAGAATCTTTGGATTAATTGCATCACTTTATTGCTCATTATATTATAGCTGGCTCCCGTAATTTGGGAGAAAAAGGAGTTCGCCCATGGATTATCTAGCATGGGTAGAATAAAAAAGCCTGATGATGCCTGTAGTGTTTTTATTTGTTTTCAATACAGATTAAACATTTCAGAAAGATTAGGCCATTATGAACGATGAAGCCTGCCAATTTTTATAGAAATTAGTGCAATGCTTTTCAGTTACAGCCCTTGACTATAGCAACTCCTTGCTTAGACTCTTTTTGAAGCCTTTTCAAAGCTCCCCATAATCTTTTGCCAGCTGTGTGACTGAACCACGCCTCACTCTTCCATCCGCAAAAGGATTAAGATAGGCACTGCTGTGTAACCTTTCTGCTGAAGAAAATAAATAGCAAGGAAAGTAGGGGAAAAAACACACACACTAGGAGGAAAAGTCAAAAATAAATTGTGATAATCATCTAATGCTTCTGTAGATTGCATGCCTATAAAAATACTCCACTGAGAAATCTAAATGTATTCTCTTTGGATTAAAAGATCCACTCTAGTTCTTTGTATGATCACCAGATATAACAATAGGATAATATCTGCTGATAGTTGCAAAACATTAAGAATTTGTTAAAAGTTGTCCAAATCTAGTCAACAATTTATTTATTTATTTATCTTGCCACAAGGCAATTTAATAGACCTAGGAGGCCCAAATTCAAGTCCCACACTATATAATTGTTGGGTTATAACACATTATAAAGTTCCTACAAGCAAATGGGGCATTTTGGGATAGTTTTTAATTCACTCAAACAGCACATGAATCTAATCAAGGTATGCATTGTGACTTGAATTTGGTACCTTTGGACCTTAAGATCCCTATTTCACACCTAGAATTTGAAATGGGTTGTTCTACCTGCAATATGTAGAACGCAGAAAGGAGAGAGAGAAGGGAATAATGAATACAGAAATCATCAGATATATCCACAAATCAACACAATTATTTATTTATATTCTATCTGTATTACTTCCATAAATAACTTGGCCATGAATACACTAATATGCCTTCCACCATCTACTTACCCCACAACAACAACCCTATGAGTATGACTGGCTGGGGAATTCCGGAAGGTGAAGTCCACATATCTTAAAGTTGCTAGGGGTGAGACCTAAATACATGAAAAAAAGAGGAGAAAGTTGACTGATTGAGTCTCCAGTTAATAATCTGAACATAGCTTGGATTTGGTTTGGGCTGAGAAACAGTTTGGTTTGGGCTGAGAGACAATGACTTCCCAAAGTCACCCAACTGGTTTTCATGCCTAAGGCAGGAATAGAACTCAAGTCTTTCAGTTTCTATTCTGGTGCATTAACCATTAGACCCAACTGGCTCCCTACTCTCTACTGATTCAGAATCAGTTTCTCAGCGTATATATGGAATCACCTTCAGCAGGTATGCACTATGATTTATAGTTATATGTATAATTTATATCTACATTTGTGTTACTTCTTCAATTAAGCTTCATTTTGATTGAAAGGCAGATTTGTTGATTGCTAAATTCAATATTCCTTTTTCTCTCTTCCCTTTTCCCTTCCTTGCCTACCAACGCATTTCTCTTGATAAGAAACCAAACATTTATTCCTTACCTGTCCCCTTTGCTTATTACAGTCTGTGCTG
The DNA here is from genome assembly GCF_029215685.1 of Pituophis catenifer annectens. Lineage (NCBI taxonomy): Eukaryota > Metazoa > Chordata > Lepidosauria > Squamata > Colubridae > Pituophis > Pituophis catenifer. The sequence continues at coordinate 240,792,598 of NW_027256882.1, forward strand.
AGATTCATGTGCAGAGTTCCCCGGAGATTTTTGAATTAGGGTATGTGAGACACTAGCAGCGTGCAAAAATTTCAAACATGAAAGTCCCTATGAAATTCAGAACTGTTTCATGCTTTCTGGAAGTTCTCCAAACAAGGATTTCTGGCTTAAAACAGGGTTTATTCAAGCTTCAGAGATTTATGCAAAAGTTAGTATATTATTTGGATATTTACAACTAAAGTCAGAACAACCCATTTCAAATTTCGAGTTCCTCGGGAGCCAAATATCTCCTATTAAAACATTTGGTGTATTTCTTTTTAGATATCTTTGTTCTGAGTAAATAAAAACGATCCCAAATTACCTGACTTGTTGGTATCACCTTTGTAATGAGTTGTAGCATGAGATTAAAAGGAATGTGAAAATTGAAAGTTTCTCCCCCAGGCACATGCTCCCCTCTGGCATACTAATGCTGAGTACTTTGAACTATTTCTTAATTATTCTAAAGATTTTGCAATAGTCTTTAAAACCTGTTCTTACATCAGCCATTTGCAAAAGGAGTTTGAGAACTGAATGTGAATATACATATATAGCTAATCCAATGTATTTTTTTTATTAGTTGTGAGCTGATCATTTGACAAGTGTCATAATTTGTTTTTAATGCTTGCTAATGTTGCTTTACTTTCACTGCAACTCTTTTCCAGTGCAAAGAATATATTACACAGCCATGCATATTCTTAATCCTTCTATCTCTATTTACTGAAAGTAGCTGTCAGTAATATACTTTTTTGGCTTGTAAAAGTGCCTGGTAGAGAACTGCCATGAGCCAAAAATTAATCAGTCAAACATCGAAATGCATGAATGCAAACTATTAGCAATATCATGTTTGCATAATGAACAGATTGTTAGGGAACGACAATAGATGTTATCTTGTGAAGACAAGATTTGGATTTTAATCCATTTGTGCCTTTGTTCTGAAATAATGCTAAGGTATCTTCTTGCACATATGTAAAACTTTAAAAATGGGCCCTTTTATATTACATGAGAAAAGGAGAGACTAACATAATTGCTAGATTTTTTTTTTAATATGATTTGGGATATATGATATCCTTTGGTGAAGGATTTTTAAATGTTTGAATCAAATGTATGACTATGTATGTGTACATCAGTATATGTACCTTGGACATTTGTGCCCTGTAAACAATTTTTTAAAAAGTGTGCAGTATTTCTGATAAATCTTTGAGAGGCAAAGGTTGCTAATTCTTGCTCTCAGAGAATATTTGTGCATAGATCCTCTTCCAGTGAATGATCTCTAAGATCTTGCCAATAGTTTGTGGATACAGATGTGACCTTCGATTTTGCAGAGTTTTTATTTCGGAATACAGATCTCCCAAAGTACTATTTCTGGCATTCCCCCAAACTTCTATCCCTGATCTTTTAACAACTTTCCACAAAGTGCAACCTGATACTTGATATAAATGCTGACAGGACAGTTAATGCAAATGCAAATGTACAGTTGAATGAATATGGCAGTTACATTTTAAAACTCATCTAAGTCCTCTTGAAATGCTTGGATGGAAGTGGCAATTGGATCCTAATCAAGGATCCTATTTGTGCATTCAATCAGAGTTGGAACAGGACCATTACCTCTTACATATGCAATATTTTAGCAGCTACACTGTAGCCAGTGAAGTCAATTGACATAACTTGATTCCCAGATTTCTTTTAATTCCAAGCAGAACATAGGATAAATAGATAGAAACACAGATAGATAAACAGGCAAACAAAATAAAGATTAAAGCCACTCACATTTACCAGCAGACTGATTTTCACTCAGTCAGTAGTAAACAATTACCAACAAAAGAAGCCAGCTGGACTAGCTGGACTATGGTTTTGCTGGCAAGTTTTGAGCCAAATGTGTTTTTACAACATCTGAGCATGTCACTGTACAAGCCGCACTCTGTAGTGCAATCATGACAGAGGCACAAAAAAGGAGCATATACCATGATGTCCTTGATGGACAGGATTTCATTACTCCTGGGAACAATTATACATTTTGGACAACATGTTCCACGTACATGACAATAATCCAGGCATGACTCTGCCATACATATAGGAGTTTATAAACTAGGGCTAGGCCATGTGAAAGCCTCTCTTCCTGTCCATGGATTTTTTTACTACCGGTTCTGTGGGTGTGGCTTGGTGGGAATGGCTTGGTGGGTATGGCAGGGGGAAGGATACTGTAAAAATCTCCATTCCCACCCCACTCCAGGGGAAGGATACTGTAAAATCTCCATTCCCTCCCCACTCCAGGGGAAGGATACTGCAAAATATGAACCGAGGTGGCACAGTGGTTAGGGTGCAGTACTGCAGCTACTTCAGCTGACTGCTAGTTCAGCAGATCAGCGGATCAAATCTCACCGGCTCAAGGTTGACTCAGCCTTCCATCCTTCTGAGGTGGGTAAAATGTGACCCAGATTGTTGGGGGCAATATGCTATTTAGTATACTGTCTTTGGTGTAAGCTACCCAGAGTCCTCGGAGAGTGGGCGGCATAGAAATACGAATAATAAAATTAAATAAATAAATAAATAAATAAATAAATAAATAAATAAATAAAATCCCCATTTCCTCCCGATTAGCTGGAACTCTGGAGACAGAGAATAGATGGGGACAGAGCCAGTCAGAGGTGGTATTTACTGCTACCGGTTCTCCAGAACTGGTCAGCACCTGCTGAATACCACCTCTGCTTATGAAGGATAATGTCAAGAAGTAGTCCTAATTCCCTCAGAAGATTTCATTGTGTAGTACAATAATCATGGTTTAACTGTAACACTGGTTCCCCATCCAAGTAAGTTTCACTAATGTACTTCCTAAAACACTTCAGTTTGGTCACGGAAACCTTGAGTCTGCAGTCCAAGGAGTAAACTAGATTTATTGTGATGGATCTTACTTATGAGCAGAGCTGTATAGGATGATACTATTAGAGAATGGATACCAGATAAACAATAAAAATATTATTAAAGAAAACAAAAGCTTTAATGTTATCTATCTTGACAAAATGATACCTTAGTCCTGGTTTTTTTTTCAGTCATGTTTTAATAAGAACCAATCAGTACCTTCCTCGCACCATTTCTTATTTATTTTCAATTCCACAATATTTTGCTTTCACAAAGAGCAAACATTGTTACAACCTTCTCTATTTTCTAGCATCAGATATGGAGTGTAAACATAAGCATAGCCATTGTTCTGTGCATGGCTCATTCTTGGCTTCAGAACTAAGACACTGGTAGTGTCTCAGTAAACCATTGTCTGCTCGTTGAAAACTTTCCCTTCCATTATGGACAGTGAAGCCCACAAATGGGATCAGCTGAGCCTCCAAATCTCCCCTACAGTAAAGGATTTACATCAGACTAATTTGTGTGAAATATAAAGGCTTCTGATGGTAAGACAAGGCAAAAGAGGAGACTTTCTAGGTTGCTTTGTGAAAGGCAGTTTCCTTAATTAAGCCTCCCACTAATTGTTAAATATTTTTCAGGCATTAACAGAGCTACACAGAGTGTAATTAAATTTTGATTTTAGTGGTATTTGCAAGGATTAAAATCACAATCTGCTGAGGCACCGGAGTTAGTTAATATTCACTTCACCACCACAGCTGTCCTCCATTACATTACAAAGGACAAGAAAAAGAGGCAGCAGAATAGGGTGAAGTAATGAGAAAGCTATTCATTCATTTGAACCAGCTCCACATTGTGCAGCCTTGTACAAATAGATCTGAACTGTATGACACACAGCTAGGTATTAAACTGGATTTAATTTCATACTAAAATAAGAGGGGAGCTAGCTAATCTCTAATGATTTTTAGTTTTGTACTTTACTGTGCAATGCATCAAAACATAATCAGACAATAATTGTATGTCTATATTCAAGTGGCAATTCTCTACAGGAATCTTCTCTACTCAAATCCACTAGGACCATAAAACCACTTCCTCAAAACAATGAGCTGGCTCAGGTGTGCTTGAATGAACCCTACACATTTGTGAAATGTGACATTTTGTCCTAAAGGGAATATTTCCTAGAAAAAATCATTATTTTTATATTGCACTTGATTCTATATTGTTTGGAAACACACTCTATTGAAGCAATAGGACTTAGTTGTCAGTCAGTATTGTGTTGCATAGTGTTTGGGTGTTCGCCCTCTTCTTGCCTTGCTTAGCTGAACAAATATAATGAAAAATTGGACAGATCATATAGTTTAAGATGTTTGCCTTTTCTTAGTAGCAGCAGCAGCAGCAGCAGAAATACTGTGAAAGGATGGAGTGACCAGGAATTAATGGGAAACACCAGATAAATAGAGGAAGATGACATCTGAGTCTTTACTAAAATTCCATAAATAAGAAAAATACAGTTAAAAGTCTGTCTGGAAACCATTTTAAGATTATTGCCAGTCTTAGAGAAATGTATTTGTTTCTCTTTTTTCTTCATACACCCCTTAGTTTTTTCTGGTTTTATCTTACAATGCCTGAAAGAATCCTTGTTGAGTGTATAGACATGAAGCATAATGTTCCAAGCAGTGTGCCAACAAGGGGATGAACCACTTGGTTGTGATGAATACATTCTGTCAGAGTACTAGCCAATACTAAGACAAGTAGTGGAGTGTAAAATTACGGTCTGCTATAAATCACTGCTATTTTCAGAGTGCAGTAAGGCAGATTTCTGGAGAGAATTTTTTTTTTCTCTGATTGCATATCCTTCATTTATGGGACAATCTAAACCAGTGTATCTCAACTTCAGCAACTTTAAGATGTGTGGATTCAACTCCCAGAATTTGTCAGCTAGCATGGCTGGCTGGGGAATTTTGGAAGTTGAAGTCAACATATCTTAAAGTTGCGAGGGTTGAGAAACACAGATCTAAACACATGAACAAAGCAACAGAGGAGAAAGTTGACTGATTGAGTCTCCAATTAATAATCCGAACATAGCTCGAATTGAGTAATAAGATGACAGTGATGATGCTGTTTTTGATGACAATGATGATTTGTCTTAACAGAATAAAAAATTCAGTCTTTGTATCAAGAAATACAACCCTCAGCATAAAATGTTATAAATTCAAAAAATGATAATTTACCATACCCAAATACTACCTCACTTATCTCAAAGGATGAGGCATGGATATAAGGAGAAAAAGGAAAAATGGAAAAGAAGCAGGTCAAAGCCACAGTTTACTCATTTGTAATAATGGGCAGTGATATATATTCTTTTTCATTCTTTTTTCATATAAAAAATCTCATTATATTATTCTATTCCTGGAGTTAAAAATGAATGATTTTAAAACGCAATATTATAAATTAAAATTCATATTTACACTATATCACATGGGTAAATAATGATAATAATGATACACAGTAATAAAGATACACTGTTCAATAGAAAAATATTAGATAAATAATTCCTTTACATATTTTATATTCATTATACTGATGTTTCTAGGTAGCTACCCTAACATATTCTTGATTCATCACAGTGTTTTGGTTCAGAAATTAGTTTGCTGAAGAAATTTCTTTGAACTTGATCTTAAAATCTCTATCAAAAATATGTTAATGTCATGTAATTGAAGAGGGGGAAGTATTTGAAGTTAAATCTATTGAACTGAACCTTTACTCTAGGAGTGTTATTTCAACACTTAGTAGAGGTGGAAGGAAAATATATTCATAGAAAAATCGGTAAACTCCATGCCTTAAAATATTCAAGATCAAATTACACATAATAGGAAAATTCACAACTTAGACTATTGATTTCAGAATTTCTCAATTTTGTGAATAAGATAGGGTCATTACTATCAGGTAAACAGTATTTTTGTTCTGTCTTTTCAAGCAAATGTATTTTTGTCATAACTTCTAGATCAGGGCTGTCAAATCCGTGGCCACGCCCATGGCCAATTTAGCGAAGGGGAAAAAAGTCATGATACGTCACGTGACACCGCAAGTTTGACACCCCTGTTCTAGATAGTTTCATATAAGGCATTATTACAATCAGGAAACATTAATGGGATTATTACCGTTCTCTACTTATACACCCATATATGCAAGCAAAACCCAATGAATTTGAGATGGAAAATATTGGCATCATAACATCTGCATTGCTTGTGTCCCAAGATTATCATGGTTACATGAAGGGAACTTTAGCAATGCACTTTTTTTCTTCACAAAGCCATATTCCACCCTCAGAATTCCTGATACTACTGTAAGGTTGCGTAATATATGCTTGGAAATCTGACATCCTAATACATACTTAGAAATAAGAGACTAAGAAGACAGACCTGATTCTAACTTAGTTATTTTTAATTTTTTCCTTTCATCACCAGGGATTACTGGTCACAGGTAAGGCAATACATTCTTACAGGCAGTTTAAGACCAGTTGCTTAGTGACTGTTCAAAGTTATAACCTACCTGAAAGAGGACACTTATGTGTCTAATAAGTGTTCTAATGGTTGGGCCCCTTTGTGCAGTCACATGACTGAACTTTGAGCGCTCAGCAACCATATTTAAATATAACATAAATATAAGCCATATTTACATCTGTTTGTAACATCCTGTGGTTTGTAGCATCCTGTGGTCATGTGACTGCATTTTATGATAATTTTGAGGAAAAAAACAGCACTTCCATTTTTTGGCAAAACTATGCCATAGCGAACAATGAGCTCACTTAATTGACCATAGCATTCATTTAACAACTATGACATTTGCACATACAACCACAGCATTCCCTTAACAATTACAGCATATGCACTTATGACTGCTGCGTTTGATTAGCAACTGCCGCAAAAAAATCTTGTAAAATCATGTTGGTCCGAAATAGTTTTACAACTGTTATGACTTATAATGTATGACCATTATGGTCTCAATTTGAGGACTACCTATACTTAATATTTTTCCTGAAAGCCTATTGGATAGGCTGTCGCGTGCCAAAAGCGGGGAGAGAGTGGGGGGATCATGCGCGTGTGTGCCCACACCCATAATTCAATGCCCACCCGTGCTCTGCCCTCTCGTGCACATGCGTGTGCTCTCCCACGCTCCCCCAACTTTTGGCGTGTGATGGCACAGTGGGCCCATTTTTCACTCTCCCCAGCCTCCAGAGGCTTTCTAGGAGCCTGGGGAGAGCAAAAACGGCCTTCCTCAAACCCCCGGAGGCCCTCTGGAGGCCGGAAACAGCCCATTTCCCGACTTCCGGTGGGCCTGGAAGGGCCGAAAATCAGCTGGCCGGTGGGCACATGTGTGCTGGAGCTGAGCTAGGGCAACGCTCGTGTGCCCTCAGATATGGCTCCGCGTGCCACCTGTGGCATCCGTGCCATAGGTTTGCCATCACAGGCCTATCCTATGCGATTCAGGTGGTATGTAGTAATAAAACAATGACATACCTGAGTAACAAAGTGAAAAATAACTATAAAAAGTAGCAATTGGAATATCATGCCAATTGAAATCAAGATTTCAATTATTATTTTTTATAAATTCTTCATTTTCTTGCAAATTCTTGCATTTTCTTTCTGGGAATATAGGTGTCGCAGAAAGTGGTCTACACACACACACACACACACACACACACACATCCTCCAGCTCTTTCTAGTGGCTGTCAAATGGACATCTATAGAATGGAGGACAACCAAGTAAGGTTATGAACTAGTATACTGTATATTAATTCTGCCTGGACATTTTGTATTAGTTTCTGTTTGCAGACGACATATAAGAATGGCTAGTACCAACATGCATTATCTTAACCAAGGTTATCAGTGCACAACTCATTGTTCAAAAAAATTGCAGTTGACATGTAACCAGAAGATGCTTAAAGGCACTGTGGTCTCCAGGTAACCCTTATGGTTTTGAGTTTCCTTTTGTTATAACACTTTTTGTATCAACCAGCCAGTGGGTAATCTGCTACTCACAGCAGGTCTGGCTAAAAGCTCTGCTCCTGGAAACAGCACTTATTGCCTATCCAGGTAATGTTAATGAGCCCCTCAGTCTCCTGGGAAAACATGCAAAGATCTCTTAAAGTGCTTCTAGTCTAAGAATGGTTTCCCTTATCTCAGGTGACACAGAGACTGTCTTTTACTACCAGAAATGAGAGATGCTTGTGGATTTTCTGTTTCAGATGCCCCTAAGGTTGAGGACACTATTTACTTTACAAACTTAGCCAGCAGAATGCTTGAGAAAACCCTGATCATTCATAATAATGTTTCCAGTCACAGCTCAGTTCCCCTGGGGAGCATGAATCTCTTGTATAGAGTGTCTTGTAAACACATCCTGGGAAGTTAAAATGCCCTATTTATGGAAAAGATGGGCAACCTTGAACACATTTTGGCAAATGAAGTGGTGAAACGAGATGGGTATCCTATCAGGTACAGAGGTGAAGCAAAATATTTGAAGTATGGAGGATTTTCTTTACCATTAAAACTATGTTCCTGTTGTCCGTCTCAAAATGACAGGAATAAGATTTTTTTTTTAAAAAATTACTCATTTCATATATTTATATATTTTCACTTACCAATTTTGTCAAACAGTACCCTGGGAACAGCAAATAATAATTTAAGGGTCACAAGGTACTCATAAATGTCAGATTACTCTCTCCACCTATGGTATGAAGTTTAGATTATCAAATATATAGACAGACAGACAGATGGACGGATTCTGGTTCCATCACTAAGGAATTGAAAGCAAGAAAGGGGTGTTATACCCTAGACAAAAGCCTTTTTTTTCAGGATCCAATTTGGGTTGTTCACTGGGACCGGAGGTTTCATCTTCTGAGCTTTCAGACTTGTGCTGAAGCTCCTCTCTACCAGAATTTGTGCTTTGGGCTATTCTGTGCATCATATTTATGTAGTGCCTGGTTGGGTGTGGCTTCCTATTGGTTGATTGGCATGTTGATGGCTGACTATTAACTGTAGTTTCCTTATGCTGCTAAATCCTTGGCTTCTAAGTACCTGATAAACTGGTGGTAAATCAGTATTCCAGTTGACTGACAAGGGGCCCATTTTCCAGGCTTCAATCATTTCCCTGGCTGTCTTTGTACCTGCTTGACCAACAATCTTAGTAGCTGTGAAATTGAATGCATGTCCTTGTTCATTGCAAAGTGAGACTACCAATGCGTTTGGATCTCCTCATCTGATCATTCCTTGTGTTCTTGCAGTCTGGTGGTTAGCTTCCTCCCTGTCTGTCCTACATAGTCACAAAAGCAATCCATGGAGGGGCTTTGATAGATTACATTAGACGTATCTCCCATTTCCAGGTGATCCTTGCGATGCATGATTTGTCCTCATATGGTAGCCTCTGGGTGGTGTGCCATGCCCACTTGCAGATCTGCATTCTACTGCATCTGAAATGCTTTTGATGTATGGCGGAGTGTGCCATATAGTTGATCTTATATATTCTTTCTTCATTTCTCTTCCTTGAGTATTGTGCAGGCATCTTGTAATAAATGCTTGTGGGTACCCATCAGGGGTGGGTTCTACTTACCTTTACTACCGGTTCGCAACGGGGCTGCGCATGCACTCTCGCTTCACTTGCGTGTGCGCACACTCTTCTGCACATGCACAGAACATATGCAGAAGCATTCTGATGACGTCAGGGTTGGTGGGTGGAGCCTCCCGCTGGTTTTACTACCGGTTCTATAGAACCGGTGTGAACCGGGGACAACCGGTACCACTGGTACCCATTCTATCTGTTTTTTCTTCTTCTTCATTTTAAACACCATTTGTTTGATATAAAATATATACCAGGCTTCAACAAATAACAAAAAACTCCTGTGGTGAATTGAGGATGTTTCTACAATGGCTAGAGTTGCTTCAAAGACTGAGATAGCTAATAAACACAACAAACAAACACATTTGCATCTCTTTCTCAGCCTCAGCTGCTTTGGAACACAACCCATTATGATACAATTCATTTGTTTGCATTTAAAATGCCTCAAGACATTTTATACTTTTTTTTTATTCAATTATTTTAATTTTTTTCTTTGGTTGGTTTTTCACAAAGGAAAAGCATTCCAGAGATGTCTACATTTGCATTGTTTTGGGTTTCTTTTTCTTACAGAAATAGCCTGAATGATGATAGGTCACTGCAGTAAGTACACTTTGCTCATGGGGTACCGAGGGAAAACAGCAGCGTGTAAACGGTGTACAATTTGAATATATATAGATCATTGTTACCCTTCAGCATATTGTCTCACTGAACTATGTAGTGTTTAGTGCATGAAAATCCTTCCCTGCTTCCACTGAGGAAGGTCTACCAAAGTGAAAAAATAAAGTCTTATAAATCAAGCCCAACTGAACCCATGTGCCATTCATTTTACCATCATGACAGTCTGCTGTTTCCATCGTTGCTTGCAGCAGCAGTGTTAAATGACAGCTCGCCTTTTTTGATGGGCACATTTTTTGTGTGTGTGAATATCAAATGCATGCTTTATGAGCCAGGAATGAATGCTAAATGAAAAACGCTTGTGCTTTGTGTGGGTGTTTGCATCTGTGTGATGCACTTACTTTCACCTTCAAGACAATTCAGGGCATTTCAGACTATCTAATAATCATTTGTAAAAGGGGTTTAAGTAATCTCACTGTGAGGAGAACCAGAGCTCTCCGCGCCATGGGAAAAACGGCAGGAGGGGGAAGGGAAATGAGCACCATGAGAGAAAGAGCAGAGATAGGAGAGTCCGCAGTAGCTCCCCTGAGGCCTGTATTAATCAGCAGACAAATGGGCTATACCCTAGCATGGATTCATTTTTCAGCAAGGAGCTGCCAGCAAAAGATTTTCTGTTGGAAACACAGTCGATGGAGGCAGGGTGGAAAAACCTGCTGACAAACACTGCTTTGGGCATTTGACACAGCTTTTCGATCCAGTTACAGCAAGAGTAGAAACTGAACAAATTAGGAATTCAGGACAAAAGAGCCTCAGTTCCAGCCTGGTGAAGGATGATTTCTACTGTGTAAGAAATAAGACTGGTCCTTTCTCTGCCCTCCCTCCTTCTAAAACATTAAAAAAACAAAAAGAAAAAGAAGTTCTCCCCCTCCCCCCCCTTTTTTTTTTTTTTGTTTATTTGAACTAGGCAAATGTGATTCCACACACAGAGGCCCCAATTGCTAATTGTACTGCTGGAAGCCTTACAGTAATTTCAATGAAATGCAGTTCTATGTGTAAATAGACAAATTTGTAGCCATTTACAGTCAATTCAGAATCTCAACGCCCCCCCTCTTTTACATGAATAAGCACACCTCCCAATACAGTTATTTGGGAATGGTGGATGCATTGTTCAATAGCTTTATCTGCTTCCATTTGACAGCTATTAAAAACTGGACTAGCAGGAAATGCGCCCCCCTCCCCCCCACACGTATTCCTTCACCCTTTGGGGCAGTGTCCTTTAATACTGTTTTTAAAGACTACTGGAGACTACCAGGGGCAGGGCAAAGGAATATATCATTACAATTAGTTATTGTGTCTCTGTGTTGTGGTGGATCTCATGAAGTTTCAGGTGGGGTGAGGGTGAGTTTCATGAAGAGTCTGAAATTTCCCACCATAATTTGATTACTACCTAAACCTGCAGAAGGGCATGGCTACCTTGCATTATTTGCCATTTATTTAAAGTATACTTTACATAATTGATATAGTTTACACAGAGGATATGTTATTTTCTTTGAAAGATATAAAACGACGTGCATTTACATACAGATATATTTCAAAATCAATTTTCTTCAACTTATAACAAGAGTAAATTAGGATGTTCAGCTTTTAGTCCTGCAAGAAATGCAAAGTTAATTTGCATTTGCAAAGAATGTTGTATATTGCTGGATTTTTATTTTGCCTGTCCTTCAGGAGTTCCAAGGAAGTGTATATACCTCTCCCCCTCACCCCCAACACACATCCAATTTGTCTGCAAGAATCTCCTTGCAAGCTGGATTGGGCTGAGAGCCCAAAGCCATCCAGGAAGCTTCTATGGCTGAAAATAGACTTGAGGCTGGGTCTCCCTGGTGATGTTTCAAATCCTTAACAACTACAGATATTTTAATTTGGGTATAATGTGTAACATAGATGTAAGGAAGCTAGATCCTCTGAAACATGCTCTGTAATACAATGATTGCAGTTCCCCATGAAACAGATCATATCTCAGTTGAGACAGGAAAATAAGGAAATAGAAATAAGTTACGAATGTCAAGAGTAAGTCAAACAGCTATTTTGCAAGAGTATACATGCATATTTAACTTTTACTGATTTCATTGTTCTTATTAATTCAAAAATGGATTTATGTTCAATGGACTATTACCTGTGCATTTATTAGACCACAAATAAGTTGATACAAATTCAGTTGTCAGCAGCATGCCATTCTCTGCTAAGTGATTCTTTTATCTAAGCTTTTCTTTTATCAATCTGCACTAAAAGCTATTTGTCTTCTTTCTACAACAAAAATTACAGTCCTTTATTAAAGCCCTTCTGAATACATGCTCTGGTTTAGATTTCCTTACGTTATTAAACAACCAAAAGTATTTGAAAATAACTATCTAGAGATTGTAATACAACTTTGCTAGTTGTCTAAAACTATATTTTTAAATCGAAAAGTGAAAAAAACATGGGGAGGGAGAAAAGTAAAACTGCACTTAATTAATATCCAGCATTTTGAAATTCGGGCTTACTTTGGAGTAACATACAAGAGGATTAAATAAAAATATATCAAAAAGATCAAGCAGAGCTTTATTTGCTTACAGTCCAAAACTATGTTGAGGTAAAACTAAAAATGGAGATGAGAGAGGAATTTAATTTAATAGAATTATAAAGTTATTTAACTTTCTCTCACTATAATAATATAAATTCTTCCAGCATCCTAGCACTATATTGGTTTCTCCAGTGCAGATTTCCAAAAATGATGTCATGGGTAGTCCCATCAGATCCTGCAGAGAACAATTAAATAGTCATTGCCTCTTCCATATCTATTCTACTTGTGTTTAATTTGGACAATATAAATAGAATGAAGTGGTTGTGTAGAGAGATTGCTTGTCTTTCCACATGAGCCCATTTCCTTATTTCTCCATAGTGGGCAGTGCTTTACAATAATTGTTTATAATAAATATATGGACACATGGTGGCCAACTGAACTTCAGTGTGTTCTAATATAGTTCAGACTAATCTTCTCTCCCAAAGTCAATACTGATTCAATACAATACAGGGTAGTTGAATTTTCTCTCAATATAGCGCAGTCATAAAAATAAACACACAGCTGTTCAGCTAAGAAGCATAATACAGTATTATATCTCATCCAGAAGAGTTAAAGCATTTTCAAACAAAAGAATTTGGTTCTGCGACTATTGTCATATACCCAAGCTGTCCTGCATGCATCATTTATTCCAGACATGCTTTCATGGCAGCTGGAAGAGGCTTGACTGTGGATGTTGATTGTGTAAAGGAGACTGGCATTTTAAGGTAAACACTGAGACTTTTCATCCATAAGATGCAACAGCTGCTACAACTGCGGATATAATTTCTGACATAGCTAGTGACGAGTAGAATATAATGTCTTTCAAAATGAGTGACTGTAGCATACTGAAAGCCCTCTATTGAACAGAAATCCTTTGGCATCCTAGCAGCTGATTCCCCTGTTTGGAAGAAGGATAGCTTTTACTTCAGCAGTGAAATAGAATACTGACAAAAAAAAATTAAATAAAAATTATTTTATTTACAGTTGGCCTATGACACTTTCCATGTTATAGTGGAGTGATGGTGAACATTTTTGGCTCAGCATGTCAAACATTTAGAAAATGAATGCTTTGACTCTGGTGGTGTGTCACACCCCTCTGCGCCCAAACAAAAGAAGCGTTTCTGGAAAAGCCTCCTCTTCTCTCTTTGGGCCCTCTGGAAGTCACATGAAAAAGCCCTGCTTTTGAGGGCCTATGGAAAATCATATATGCAACATTGCTCTGATGTTTTTGTTATACACATCTGTTATACACAGATGACCACCAGTGGTACGTTGACCTGGTTCGCACCAGTTCTATAGAACCGGTAGTAAAACCGGCAGGAGGCTCCACCACCGACCCTGACGTCATCAGAATGCTTCTGCGCATGCGTAGAAGAGTGTGTGCGCATGCACATGGCCCTGTTGTGAACTGGTAGTAAAGGTAAGTAGAACCCATCCCTGATGACCATGTGATCAAAAGAAATCAAAAGAAAAGGAGAAATACAAGAAGCAACACATTTTTCTTTCCTTCCTTCCTTCCTTCCTTCCTTCCTTCCTTCCTTCCTTCCTTCCTTCCTTCCTTCCTTCCTCCCTCCCTCCCTCCCTCCCTCCCTTCCTTCCTTCCTTCCTTCCTTCCCTAAATGGAAATAAAAACCAGCTGCAAGCAGAAAAGCGATCAATTCATCAGATGTTTCACATAAAATGTTCATAATGAATTATGAGCTATGTGCAGACAGAAATTTTTTAAGGGCCATATTCTGTATTAGTAACCTTCAGTCTTATGGATGCCATATAAACATAGAATAATAATAGGATTGGAAGGGACCTTGGAGGTCTTCTAGTCCAATCCCCTGTCCATGGCAGGAGATCCTATGCCATTTCAGACTTTCATTGGACTTGATGGATGGATTCATGCGATCATAGAAAGGATAATAGAATAGAATAATAGAGTTGGAAGGGACCTCGGAAATCTTCCAGTTCACTCCCCTATCCCAAGCAGGAGAACTTATAACATTTCATATAAATAGCTGTCCAATCTCTTCTTTAAAATCTCCAGTGATGGAGGAACTACAAGTTCCTCCATCACTGGAGGAAGTTCCGGAGGTAAGCCAAGCCACTATTTGTTAATTGTTCTCACTGTTTTAGGTTGCTTCTCTCCTTGATTGGTTTCCATCCATTGCTTCTTGTCCTGCTTTCAGATGCTTTGGAAAAGAGGTTGATCCCCTCTTTTCTGTGGCAGGCCCTCAAATATTGGAACACTGCTATCATGTCATCCCTAGTCCTTCTTTTCATTAAACTAGACATATCAATTCCTGCAAATGTTCTTCGTGTGTTTTAGCTTTCAGTCCCCTAATCATCTTTGCTACTCCTCTCTGCATTCTTTCTAGAGTCTCAAAATCTTTTTTATATTGAGGCAACCAAAACTGGATGCAATATTCCAAATATGGTCCTACCAAGGCATTATAAAATGGTACTAACACTTCATGTGATATTGAAACTATTCCTCTGTACGTGGACCAAAACATCTAAAACTGTTATTGTTATTTTAAAAACTATTTGATATAGTAATACAGCACCTCTATACTTTTTGTTGCACATAACAACATCATAAAATATTTATTTATATGTTTATTTAATGAATTTATAGGGCCACCCAATTTAAATGGAATATCTTTTGTGGAGTACAACAGGAACAAACAATGAACAAAGAAAAACAACAACATAAATATTAAAACAACCAAATATGTAAAATATAAAATGGTAACCAAAAGATATAATTAGATGTGCAAGTATATTCTGATAAAACGTTTTGCAAAAAAGCATAAGGTCCTATTTTATTTATTTATTTATTTATTTTATTTCTATACCGCCCTTCTCCCGAAGGACTCAGGGCGGTGTACAGCCTAATTAAAAACACAAAGACAGTCAAAATTTAAAAATAATTAAAATTATTAAATAATAGGCCCAATTTATAAAACCCCAAATTTAAAATCCCATTTAAAACCAATTAAAATCTTTACATTGATAGCCCAGCCTGGCAGAACAACATATAATTTCTCAATTTTGAGATAGCCTACATGTAATGTCACATAAACTAAACTGGTACATGGATTCTCCCTCAGTCATGAAATATCAGTACTAAGTTTGAGTCCATGCTATAGGAGGAAAATGTTAGAAAATAAAGATTATCAATCCCCACCCAACTTTACAGCTATCTCATTAGACAACAGACTATTGATCCCAGTGTTTTCTGTTTCTCATCCCTATTGGCTCAAGAGAACTTCAAGTTTAGGAGAAGAAAGTTAAATCCTAGTGTTGGAAGCTCTAAACCTTCTCAATCTATCACAGAACCTACCAAAGCAGTTACAGTAGTCTCAAGAAAAACAAAATCAAGATGTACCTGAATTTGATTGTTACTTTTGGGCTTGATCTATGCTTACTCTTGACCGTACAATGTACTTCAAGTTTTGCGTAGCCTGGTTACCGTGGCAGTTGGTTTGTTTTCAAGTTCTCCCTGGATGAAAAAGAGGACCAAGGGGGCTGCCTCAGTACTTCCAGGCTGTAAATATTGTGTCAAGCCAGCAATAGACTCCACTGTTCTTGCCTGTACCCAACTTAAACCAGTATCTGCTGCACCAAGTAAACACGGCAGAAAACCCCACAGGAAATCTAAAACTACTTTTATTGAGATTGGCTATAATAATAGAAACTTCCAAGTTGATTGAGCTGTACCTCCTTCTCCTTTTTATGTTCCAGTGAATCAGAATGACATCTGCCTGATCCACTTCCAAATGTTATTTCTTTTCTCTGAACTTAAAAAAATACTTCAGCCCCTTTTGCCTGCATATTTCCATCAAAGTAATCTACTCTCTGTATCATAGCCTCATGTCCCCTTGAGAATGAAATCATCTGAAGGTAAAGAGCCACAACGCAACATAAGAGAGAGTGAGATAGCACTATGCCTAGGTGTGCCAAGAGACTCCTGAACTAAGCTAGATCTTTTTTTGACATAGCCTATAAAGACAACCCAGCAGCTAGAGCAGTTGTGCTTAGATGGGTTTTTGGTTTTGGGTTCTTGGATGAGTTCTTGGTACTGAGGAGAAAGTAACTTGGCCTGAGAAAATGGAACTACATTGATCCCTGGAGGCCCACTATAACTACTAGCATAACATAATACTTCCTTTGGAAATTCCTGGCATTTGAACTGGGCTCATTTCTTCACTTCCAAAACACATTTTTATCCCTTTCAATGCTGGTTCTTTGATTGCTTGCTTTGGTGTTTTGAACCAGGACTGGATTTACAGCTTGAGACTGATGGATTTACTGCAGTAATAAAAGAAATAATAAGCTGCCATTTGTGAGACCAGGGCAGCAGTACATGTTCATTAGGACTTTACCTCTTTAAAGAAAGAGGTTTTGGCATATCCTTTTCCCAAAACAAAAGAACAAAATGCAACTACATTTGTAATTGCTTAACATTTATCAGTTAAAGATTTCAATATGTTCCACATTAAATCACTGACTAAATAAAGATCTCCAGTATTTTGGGGTCATAAGAAACATGCTGGCATTGGTTCAAAGTAGCTATCCTACTGAATTAGAAGATGGCATAAGATGTGGGTATTCATAAAATACTACAGTATGTAGCATTGAAGCTATATATCTATTTGTTAGAAATATAAGTTAATGAAGTTGGATAACAAATCTATTCCACTGATTTCATAGTTTTCTGCTCCACAAAATGTCTAGTTTACAAAAGACAGAACATATGCCACAAATCATCTATAAATCAAGTATTCTAAACTTAAATCCCAAATGTATTTTCCTCAAGATCATTTAAAAAAAAAAAAGTTTTCTCCAAAAACACAACACACTCACAAATACACAGCTGTCACATAATAAATCCCACACATAAAAATAGTTCAGTCAGGATTATCTCACCCCCTCAAACCCCCCCACACTGTCTTTTTTCCTGTAGATTACATTCTAAGCCCTTCATTTTATCTATCTTTTTCTCTCTTCCTCCCTCCCTCCTCAATCTCTCTTACTCAAACAAACACATACATAGAAATATTCCATTTTTTATTTTTCTTGGAATTTAATGATCTGAAGATAATAATGGTTGAGCCTCAGCCTCCCTAACTTTTTTTTTTTTTTACAAAATTTAAATAAGAAGAAGATAATTATCAGATTGAAGCACCAAGCAGTTTTTTCAGTTGCTACTTGTTACAGGAGCTGTACATGAAGAATTCCAAGATATAAACACCAGGGACAAATGCCAATGAAGAGGTTTGCATCAGGCACACTGGCTGAATTCAGAAAGGCACACTTCCATAAAACAAAATTGTAACTTTACCATATTTGTTAGTGCTACAACTGTTGAGTGCTATATACAAGAAGGCAAAACACAGACTCTGACTTCATTAGCAACTCTGACATTGTTGCTATCAGTTCTTCATGGTGAAATGTAGTTTGTTCATGTATATTCGCCCTTTGTAACTATAGATGGTGTGATGGTATGATAGGCATATATAACTTCCTAATTGGTCACAAATGGAAGTGGGCCCCAAAAGTCAAGCTGGTGTCCACAGTCAAATGGAGAAACCTCTTCAGGATGGAGTCCTGAATTTAATCTTTGGTAAAGGTGAACAAAGATATCAATTAAATATCCATTACACTGGATAAATAACATATACAAGAGTTCAGAGGTGACATTATTGACATAATACCTTTAGTCATACAATATTTGTATGTATGAAATATATTAGAGTTACTTGAATTCTGTACTGAACATTGAATAAAGTACAAGAAACTTACCTGGATTAGAATTAATAATTTTGTAAACTAGGGTAAATTGTCTTTTAGTGTTTTTTATGAATTTGATTTCAACAATGTTTGGAATTTGCCCATGGGTAGAATATAATACAGTTACATGCACATGAGTTCAATTATTTGGACAATGGAAAATGATTGCTTGGGATATATAGAGGTATATAATGGGCAATTTTATTATTGGAGAATATTTTGATATGTAAATTTAAGGAATTACTTTTGATTAACACAAGTGACACTTGCTACTAGATCTTAGGTTAGAAGGGGGAAATAACCAAAAATCTTCCTTCACTCTATCTCCTTTATTATGTAAGGTTAAGTAAAATACCATTATTCCTTTGAAGTTATTTTAAATGTATTATTATTTAACATTATTTAAATGTTTTACAAATAAATGGACTTGTGCTAAGTTTAAATTATGCTAAAGTAATAACTAGTCTAAAGGATGTGTCCTTAATGGGAATTTCTGGCTGCCATCTAAAGCTTGCCTCAATAGGATTAATGTAATGTCTATTAATAATAGACTATATTTTGAGACTCAAATGATCCTAGTTAAAGACTCTGAAATGTCAAATCTAAGCAAAATAATTTTAGCACATAGTTATAGTCTAAACATATGAAGCTTAGAAGAAGTGTAGAATGACCATGGGCTGGGGAAAAAAGTCAGTGGGACTGGGAGCGATTTTCATCATCCTGTCAGCTTCCCCATTGAGTTTCCTTGTGGGAAGCTGGCAGTGAGCAAGAGAAATCTTCCTTCCTCTTCCCTTCCTTTCCCTTCCCTTCCCTTCCTTTCTATGGGGAGAGGGTGGAAGGGAGTGTGATGTAAGAGCAGTATAAAAAAAGAGTTTTGAATAGAAATAAAATATAGGTGTGGGGTGCATTTCCAGTACATTGAGGGGAGGGAGTGGGAGGATGTGTTCAGTTCCTGCACTCATTGTGCAATGGGACATGTAGAAAATGCAGATCTGTCCTTTGTAGAAAACCCACTTAGTATTAGTAAGTAAATTAGTATTAGTAAAAGGATTGCCAGATCATCAGCCTATAATAATGCCAATGCAGATCTGTAACCTAATGGGGTTTGAGGGGAGAGATTTTGTCAACTCTTGTACAAGTGAATTGATATACGCATTAAAAGCCAATGGTTTAAACATGTAAGCACACCTCACCCCTTTAAGGTTGTGAAATGCAAGTGAAAGATGTTATTTTCAAGAAATATTGATCAATGCATGTAACAGCCAATTTCTTCCAGTGAATATCCTTGGGGATACAGTGAAATACCAGCTTTAAATCAATAAAGGCAACATAAAGGTATCCCATTGATAGCTAGAGTATTTTCCTATTCAATAATGTAAAATAAGACACCAAACAAGGGTCAAATATTCTTCTCCAAAATTGGTTTACTATTCCTCTAGAGTGTTATCCCACACCTGCCAGTCAATATTTTTCAAGAAGGCATCTGACACAGAGCTTGCTAACTACACTAAATGAATTGATGGGACAGACTTTTTGCCAGATTTTTCCTATCTCATTTTTATATTGGGATTTCAATATCTTTACTTCAGCCTTTATGAATTTATGAGTGAACAGTGATGCAAAACTGAAGCCCAGAAATCCATGCTCACAATTCTACAAATATTAAAACAGATCCAGCTGCTTTACCATTTTTGATTTGTGTGATTAATGATCCCCAAGGAAGACTGTGA
Organism: Pituophis catenifer annectens; assembly: GCF_029215685.1. NCBI lineage: Eukaryota > Metazoa > Chordata > Lepidosauria > Squamata > Colubridae > Pituophis > Pituophis catenifer. The sequence continues at coordinate 240,812,815 of NW_027256882.1, forward strand.
TGACTAATTTGGGATGACATCAGGACAAAAATCCAACATAGTTGGAGACTTGGGATAAACATGGAACAAAAAAAATCAGCTCGTACCTTAAGGTCTATGAAGATTGCAACCTAACAGAGACATTAAGGTAAAAGTTTCCCTGTCTATCTTACTTTAGAGGGTGTGCTCATATCTGTTTCCTTTCTGAGGAAGCCAGCATTGTCTGAAGACAATTCCATGGTCATGGGGCTGGGGTGAAATCCAAAATTTTTCCTTACCAGTTTTGTGGGCGTGGCTTGGTGGGTGTGGCAGGGGAAGAATATTGCAAAATTTCCATTCCCACCCCACTCTAGGGCCAGCCAGAGGTGGTATTTGCTGGTTCTCTGAACTACTCAAAATTTCCGCTACCAGTTCTCCAGAACCTGTTAGAGCCTGCTGGATTTCACCTCTGCATGGGGCTCACATGACTATACACCGACATGTACGGAATGCTGTTACTTTCTCACCAGTAGTGGGTTTCAAATCCCGTCGCTACTGGTTTGCTTGTGGGCGTGCATGCGCTCGTGCTTGTGCACAACACTTCTAGGCCTGCACAGAAGGTTCTGCGCATGCGGCAGATTTGTCCAGATGTGTGGGCAAGCCTCCTGCTGCAGCCGTTACCAGTTCGCCCGATCCGGGATGAACCGGTAGCAACCCACCACTGCTTCTCACCAAAGTAGTACCTATTGACTTGTATTTGCGTGCTTTCAAACAGCTAGGTTGCCAAGTGCTGGAGCAAGAATCAGAAGTGATCACATCACACAGTGTTTGGATCTCAAACTGCCAACCTTCTGGTGGCAAACCCAAGAGACATAGGAAGCCACCAAAATAAAAATAAAGTAATAATTGTGTAATTGACTCCTAGAAAATATACATTTAAATGTAGAGATACAATTTGGTGTAGTGGCTAAGGGATCAGGCCAGAAACCAGGAGACTGTGAGTTCTAGTTCTGTTTTAGGCACAAAGCCAGCTAGGTGAGCTCAGGCCAGTCATTCTTCTTAGCCCTAGGAAGCAGGCAATGGCAAACTACTGAAATCCTGCCATGAAAATTGCAGGAACTGGTTCAAGAATCAATAGTGAGTCGAAAACACAAAATATATACCATAGATGTAGAAAATAATAGAGTTTAATATAGTTTGTTTTAAAATTGATAATGCATATGAGTGTACCAGGTCCACATGAAAATGTCTGGCTTATGGAAAACCTGGAGCAGGGAACAGTAGGGTCCCAGTGGACTCTGATATGCCCAATGTCACATGTTAGCAATAAACATCTTTGTCGCTCCCATCATCAGCTGCTGGTTTTAGAAAGTGTACCTATATGTGTTACTTGGGTTCCAAAACTCTGGAATAGCCAGAATGTATAATCTTAGCTGAACCATTGCTTTCTTGCTTACATGATCTTTGCACATTCAAGAGCCATGAACAAATTTCAAACAGCTAAGTAAAATGATGAAGTATCAGCTGCATGGTGAAATTCACTTGTTAGATGGTCATTTTTTGTAGATGACCAGTGTTCCATACCCTTGGTCACTTAACCTTGACAGCTATTGTATGAAAAGCCAAACATTTGTCTAATAAAGTTCTATCTGAATGCATTTATCTGAAGAGAAAATGCTGAATGTAGAAGAATAAAGTACTGTTTTTCAGGTAAATAGCATCTATTGCATTTTCTTGGCATCTCTCTTAACTCATCAGTTCAGATGGTTATTTGTTGTCCTTTTCTAAACACTGCAAAATTGTGCCAGTTTGTTCAAATAACTTCACTTATAGTTCTATTATAAATAAGTAATAGTACAGCAGTATAAAAGTGAACATAGTTATAGGGTTTATTTCAGAGCAGAGCAACAGGGAACATTATTTTGTGTATCCTAAGGCATTCAAACTTTACTTAAAAATAATTAATATGCAGAAAATCAAAGAATGTTGAAAATGATGCAAGAAAATCTGGATATTTAGTTTTTCTAATTTATAGTAATTCTTTTGATACTACGTGTATTTTTCATTAAAAGTAAAGGCTTTATTTCAGTTGTCTGTATAAATCTATTGAAGGATCTTCTTCAATCAGATGTAAGCACCTTGAATTCAGCAGAACTATTATTAGTTACTGAATTAGAATCATACTAAGGACATGTTTAAAGGAAAGATTTTGTTAATTTTCAATGCTTGCATTCATTAGCTTACTTTGAAAAATAGCATATATTTCTTGGAGTTCTGGCTGTTGGGTATGGGAGGTACATAGTGAGATCTTTAACTTCAAAGTGATAAAGATAGTACAATAAATAAGATTGTATATTTCTAGGGCTAATTTTGAGAAATACTTAGACTGAAACTCTGAATTGTAGTCAACAAAATTTTTGTTACTGTAGTTAAATCAAAATTACTAAATAATCCCATTTAGATGCTTTTTAAACATCTCAGTATTTATTTTATTTTTTATTTTATTTTATTGTTCATTTTTTCACTTATAATATGGTAGATAAACCCAACCGTGAAATTAATGTTCTCATCCTCCTAATCCTGATTATTAATCACCTTATCCCAAGGATTGTAAAAAATTGGAGTGCACCAAAATAAACTACCAAATAACTCACATTTTCAAATATATATACAAATGTGAATATTTTTATTGAATAAATAAGAAATTATGAGAAAATTATGGTGGTCGGAAATTAAAAGTCAAATTGAATGTTTATTTATTTAATATTGAACTTCCTCTTTTATGAGCAATATGCTGTATTAAGAGCTGTACAATGTTATATCCAGTTTTGCAGTATTTAAGAATAACAAAATTGATGTTGAGCATCTTTTCAAGTTATAAAAATAGGGTTGCCTTGTGTGTTCGATAGACTATTTGTCATTTAATCTGAGAAGAGGTGATCTCTGTAAGAATAGCCACGAATACTATTTGGTGCAAATGATAGATACCATTTCAGAGGAGAAAATACTTAAGGATCTATAACACTAGCTGGTCATTCTTGGAATTCTGCCAGCCAAATTACATTAGAAGGATTCAGACATCCTAAATCACTGACCTATGTAATCCTTTCCTTAAAGGCTTTTGGATATTCTATCATTGCAAACAGATGATATGATAACAAAAAGAGAACTTCAATGAATTCTTTTTTCAGCTATGCTGCCAGTTCTTGTTCACAACAGTACTGACAGGCAAATACAATACCAAACTGAGTGCTTGTTTATACTGTCAGTCTTGGTTTTCCCACTTATTTCTTTCCTCCCAATCCATGCTTCTACTCCATATGGGCAAAAATTAAAACAGCACTAAGAAATTCTGGACAGAGTCTCAAACTTCTAGTCTCTAGTCACATGCACAAGGAGTTTTATTCCCTTTCATCCAGATGGTGAGGGAATTAGAAGAAGATAAACTAAGGTGCTATGAATATTGAGATTTCTGTGCTACTCACACACACTATGTTAATAGAGTAGCATAGAATTTTATTAATACATTATAACTGCCCTTTGCCATATATTAAAAAGATGGGATTTTCAATTTTATTTGTTTAAACCAGTGTAAATCAATCTCAGCAACTCCCAGAATTCCCCAGCCAGCATGCTTAAACTAATGGACATTGCATACATTATAGGCGTCATATTAAAAATATATATAGATAGTATGAACCAAGCGCTCCTTTGGTTAAGTGATCTGAAATTATAATTTTGTGCTGATTGAAGTAAATTATTCTTACATATTTATCTCAATCAACCCAAAATAAAATAATGTCTGTTAAAGCACTTCTACTTGTCACTCCATCTATCGTTTAGTCTTATTGCGGTAGGATTCATACAGTGGACAATGAAATATGGAACTATTATATAATCTATTGCCTAATTAGTACCACCAATGGAATATAGATTTTAAGGGATAGTATAAAGTCTTTTGCCTTTGTATAAAGGCAAAAGACAATGGACACTCATCATCCAATAAAAAGCCTATCAAGATTTAGAACATGAGAACTTCAAGAGACATGGCAAGTTATAACACCAAATACTTCTAGATCAATTAATTACTATATATACTTGTGAATAATTTTAGGTGTCAAAATACAGCCCCCAAAATTGGTTTGGCTTACCCATGGATAGACTGATTTATGAGTATAGACAGTAACAGTTTTTTAAATTGCCATATATTTTGTATTTACTCATGGATAAGACCATCTGTGGATAAAATGATCCTCAAATTTTTAACCAAAATACAGTTCCATGAAAAATATACAATCTATGGATTAGCCATGATAAGCTAATCATGAAAATAAAAATATATGCAATATATGCATATATTTTGAGGATTGACTTATCTGCAGAAAGCATATTTTTCATGGTATTTTGGTTAAAAATTCATAGTCAAAAGCAGCATTTTGCATTGCACCAGAAGCTAATAGAAAGCCAATGTAGGGTCTGCAAACTGATGTACCATGTGCCTACGAGCAAGCACCTGTGAGTATCCAGGTGATTGTGCATTGCACCAATTAAATTCCTTTTACCATATTTTAATCTATAGGGATTTAAAAGTCCCTCGTTTTAGAACTCCTTGACATCATAAGTAGATAACATTAAGGAACTGACCTAGAAACCAAAAGATTAGAAGTTCTAGACCCTCTCAGGCGCAAAATCCCACCTCGGTTGTTTTGTGAGGAGACAGGACTATTAAGTATATTTTCCATCTTGAATTAGCCTCTCTCTCTGTCTCTCCCCCTTAAAAAAATAAGCAGAATAACAACAGCAGCAGAAATAAACGTAATTTCTCCTTAGCATGTCTGTACAGTGTGCAAAACATAACAATATTCATTATCTATCCTCCCCCAAATAAGAGTCACTGAAAATGTTTCAAAGATACAATAGTGTATTTGTCATTAAACAAATGAAGCAGGCTCTATAAGATCATTAGCAACTTACAGGCTTGGTCCATAATTATTTTGATTTCATCAGAGCAAAGCCTGAATATATTGTTCACTGGCATTTTCACCACAAAAGCTTGTCAAAAGCACTCTGGATCTGGGATTAAACAATTTTGTTTCTGAGCTCTTACAATGGAATTAGGCTTATAGGAGGGAAAGGTACAATCCACCAAAATGGACTCCTTCACATCAAAGGCAAGCAGGAATAAATAAAGATTGGTTGAATTTGTTATTCCCATTCAAAAACTGATACAAAGAAGGATATACTTCAGACACATAAATCCAATAGTATATATTGGACAAAACAAGTTTATTTTTTTCTTTTTAATAAAACAGACATTGCTTTTTAAAAAATATACATTAGGAACAGTTGCAGATAAAAATAGCACTTTATAGAAGATTGTGAACAACGCATACAGTTTTTCAGAATGCAATAATATTGCAACTTGCAATATTGACTGGCTTCAGACTAATCTATACATCCCAATACTTTAGCCTAGCAATTTGAAAGGCAATATATACCTCAATATGTTGCCTTTCAGATTGCTAGGCTAAAATATCAAAGATTATGCGTGACCCAATACATAATGGTTACAGACTTGGTCTGTAACACAATAATGGGAAATGAGTGTTGTGGCTCACTGTAGGTCAGTTAAGGTACGCTCTCTTCACAGATTTATTCCCAAATATTTGATATAGCAGAGGACCAATGCAGGTTAAAACTCACAAACATATGGGGTTATACTGTATATGATGGTGTTGAAGGGATTTCTGGAAGAGATAAGAGGGAGAGAAGATGATGAGTTTGTCAATATTGTGAAGAGAAGGTCAGAAGTTATTAATTTTCATACCTTTAGATTTCTTTTTTCTTTCTTGCCTTGCAAGGTTTTTTTTCTTTTCTATCTTTTTTTTTTAGATTTGTATTTTACTGTATGTAAAATTCTCAATAAACATATATTAAAAACCCATTCAACATCTTCTCTCAAACTGCTTAGAAGCAGGAGTTATACCTATTCAGACCTGTCTAGACAAGACTCATGTTACCCTTATTATCCCGTCTTTTTTCAGATACCTTCCCCCTCCCCATTTTCCAAATCCAAGGAAAACTCTTAAAACAATTGAAAGAACTGCTATACATGATAAAACACCATCAAAATCTAGCCCCTAACCTCTGTAACAAAGAGGATACACCCTCAACCCATACCCGTTATAAATCAGGTGGCTAAAAATAAACCGTGCAAAGCTTTTTGGAATAAAAGAGTTCTCCTGACTCCCATTCAGCTCAGGAAAAGCAAGCCACATAAGAGTGAATTAACGGTGCAGAGACAAAGGAACTGTGAGGGGAAACTTAGGGATGTAGAGCTTGACAATTGGAGTGCCGTGGGAGCCGGGAGATGTGTACTCTGCATATTGTCTACCTCATTACCAGCGAGAGAAAGGTCAACAAAATCAATTTGCAGCCTGGTGTACAAAGGTCATTATCAGATGCAGATTTTCTGTGCCTATTTAAAACACAATAAAAACACCTAGAGCTTCCTTTAATAACTGTGATTAGTAAAAGAAAACAACAGATTATGGAGCCATTTATTTTAACATTTGTGCTGCCTTAGTTTTTATTAAAGACATCACAAATAATGAGTGTGGTTTTAAAAAAAAGCTGTTCAGTTTTATTGCACTTTGGATTTAATAAAATACTGTAGATAGAAGCTGGGTCTTGTCTGCCAAATAACAAGCCTGCCCAAAATTTAACAAAAAAAAAAAAAAAAAAAGAGCATGAAAGGGTTTTGTTTTTTATGAACCATTTAATGAGACTTCATCATTATTCATGTGATTATTTATGGGATTAAGTAAATTAGTTTTTTTTTTCTTCCAACTTGTAACTTGATTATTTTGTTCTTTGCCAGAATATTATCTAAAACGTTTTAGGTGAAATCCTGAAATACAAAACCAATGTAAGTCAACAGGAAATTATTTTTAAGAAGGGAAAAAAACCCTTTAATAATACACAAGTATAAGGAATAGCAAACAATACTTATTTATTCTGCGAAAAAACCTATAGTGTGCGGTGAAGTGGAAAGGCTGGATCTTTTTTGAGGGGAAAAAAATTGGAAGCAGGGAAAATCTCGGCTGGATAGGTTTCCCAGGTCTTTCTAAGCAAGAATGAATCCATTTGTGATAATTAGCACATAGGAGGGATGTTTCTAGCTTGAATAAGCTGTTACTTCATTGTCAATAAAAGGAAAACAATTGATCCAGGGGATATCACCACTTCTGTATATTTAAAATGGATATTGTCCGTTAGTATGTGTTGTGGATTCAGTGCGGGGCTGAATTTCTATTTTACTTGCTACTGTTTGATCTTGCATGATATAATCCACTACCAATATATCTTCCATTATGAATGTATGTTTAAAAAAAAAAAACAGGGAGAGAAAGTTAATTGAAGTACAGTGTTGGTTAGAAGGTAATGAGCTAAGGCTTTTTCTCCATCCTATTCTGCCATTTGAACTTTTAGCTTTTGAGATTATCTCTCCTAAGAGAGATGGGGGAAGAGGAGGAGGGGAGAGGCAGAGGGAAGATACATGAAGATCCTTGTAGCTGATCTATTAGCCAAAAAGATATCTGTGTTGACACTGATTTTCTACCTGCCTCCTATTTCATATTTAAGAATATATATTGATCTGGGATTTGTTAGAAACTGGGCCACACAGCTATAGGTGAGTAGCGGGTGAGCGCACAAAACCAAAACAACCACACATACACGGTCTGTGGAAAAAAATTGTCCTCCATGAACCGGTCCATGTATACGTGTGTATGTGTGTGTGTATATATGTGTGTGTATCTCCTTGCATAATAATGCTTTGCATAATAATAATGACAGCTCACATGAGTACAAAGGGCGATTAATTAAATGAATGAATAAATAAATAAATACAGCAGTAGATCAAGTGAAGAGGTGAAAGCATATGTAATAAATGATCATTATCATTTATCTTTTTTCATATTCATAACTGCATGGGGTTTTTTTCCACTTATGGCACTGGGTGCAGTATAGCACTTTCTTAAACAAAGTAACTTGCAATTCTATTTTCTTTTTGACTGCTGCAGTGTGAACCTATCATATAATTGAAATCAAGCAGTTAATAAAGTCACACAAGCAAATAAATAAATAAATAACAGTAACTTCAATAGCCACTCCACTCCATATATGATATAAAACCTTGGTTTGCACACTGCAATGCCACTGTTTATACTCGGAATCACCTAATATTGCCAGATGGTGTTTTTATTTCAGGATAGGGTTTTTATTATATACTTTCTGTTTGTATTGCTCTTAAAAGTTTTGATATGCAAAAAGGGAGAGGGACGCAAAGCTTATTTGCTGGAATAAATTGCACCCAATATGTAGTTTTTCCTTGCTTGATGTCATTAAACCTGGACTGGAGGGGAGGGCAGAATCCTGAATGCCCAAATAAACCTCCTTATAACACTTTGAAATAAACAAATAAAATGTGTTACAGTACATAAAGCTCATTAAATCCAGAGTCTCCAATTACCTAATTGCACCACTGTTTTCTTCTTTCCTGTGCTATGTACCATCTCCAGATGCAAGAAATAGCCTAGCGTATTCGTTTCTCTGCAAGAACATTTCCTTATAATCACAACACATCTGAGATATAGTTAGTTCTGGCCAAAATGAGCCGTTCTGTGAATAATGTATTGCAATACTAAATATATACTTTTCCTGTTCCAAATTCCAGCATACTTGTGGTAGGCTGCCTTAAATTAAAGCTAATTTAGCTGGCTCGCTGCCTTGCAGCAAAGGTCAGCATGTCGTTTCCTGCTTCCTTTTTTGAGATCAGTTCAAGCTTTCCTATCAGTTGTTGACATGACGTTTACTGATGAATGAGTCCTGGGAGGATCATAAAACAATCTAGGGAGCAAATGAGTAGAAATGTCATACAAAGCTCCTTCCGTATCACAGCATAGATCCTTACCTGCTATATAATGTGCACAAAAGAAGAAGGAAGCTAATAATAACCATTTATGTACTTTGCAGCCTCCTCTGCCCTTCCTCCTTTGGACTTTTCATAGGACTAGTTCAACAGAAGGATAAAGGACCCTATTCACTTGAAAACAGCTATTTGGATACAATCATTTGTACTTTGTCATAATATAATGGAGAGTATAAATTTGTCTTTGAAGCATGTTTCATTAACTTTTTTTTTCTCTCACTCTCTCTCCACAGAGTTACATCAAAAGAGTCTATAAATAAGTGATGTGTTCAGTCTGCCAACTCTTACATGCATACCAATTACCTCTATTGGTTTCAGGGCACGTAGTTAGTATTTTAACCAACTCAGATAATATTGCCAACTAAAATATTCAACATCTCCATCCTGGTATGCTGTCACCAAGCATAGAATGATTATAATTGTTAATCAGTTTCTCTGCTGGTAAATTGAGTGGCATCATGCATTTTATATCCATGCTTATGTCAAACTCAATTAACATTCTAACACAGTATGTTTCAGAGACACAAATCTAATCTGAGTGAACAACTCATTTATTTTCCCTCCCTTTTTTAATGTTGGGATTTCTTCTCTTACATGAAGAGATCCTGAAATGCAAATATGTTTGTTAATGCAATCATCTCTCTCTCTCTCTCTCTCTCTCTCTCTCTCTCTCTCTCTCTCTCTCTCTCTCTCTCTCTCTCTCTCTCTCTCTCTCTTTCCAGGAAGAAATGGATTTTGAGCTTATTCCTTCACATCTTCTATCTGCACTCTGTGCAGTGTGTGGTAATGATATGACAAAAGGTAGAGTTGAGGCTCAGGGATTTCTGGGGACAGAAAATAGCCTTTGCAATAGCAACTAAGCCGATGCACTTGTATATGACTTTTCCTATGAGAGAGATCTGAAATACAATGCTTGCTTTCAGCCACTTTTATAATTTTATTCCTGTTCCCCCCCCCTTTTTTTTTGAATTAAGCTTTTAGATGGTTTTTAGAAAGTTAAAGATAGAGAGCACAAAATAAGAAAAGGAAAGCAACTACAAAAAAAAAAAAAAACAGTAGAACCTTTTAGTGATACTTTTTCCCGAACCCTTTCATTTGTTTCTTAAGCAAATATTTGTGCTTTACACTGAAGATTGAAAACCATGGCTAATTTATTTTTATTGGTCTCATAAATCTTTTCCTAGAAACTATATTCCAACTGTCTAAATTTGCCATGTTGTGAGATGTGCAGTATACAAAAGGGCCGTTTCTGCTTAAATTTGGCTAGACTTCTGCTTTGAATATATACTGTCAGTTGTGGCCATACTCTTGAGTTTTGATCTCCCAATCTCCCAAACTTATTTGCAAAGTTTCTCTTTTCCAATGCTGAGCCTCATATACTCTTAGAGCTGTCAGCATATATCTCAGTAAATTGTCATATTTTTCATTTATATTTTACAGAGTTATATCTAATAGAAATATTGATAGATCCAGTTCAATTTTCTTTTGAATTTTCTCAATTTTTGATGTATTTTCTTTTAGTATTTTTTGAGGGTTTTTTTTACACAACCGTCACATATTATAAAATGTTCCTTTTGTGTTGTGCATTTACAGTATTTACTGTTATATAATTTGCCTATCTTGGTATTGACAGCTGAAGTTGCACACCATCAATAAAATATTTTATATACCAATTTTCCCTTAAGTATATCTTTCAGTAAATTAATCTATTTTTTTCCCATAGCTCTTCCCAGTCTTCTTTTGTAATTACTTCAGGTATACTTTGCATCTGCTTTATCATAGAGTTTTGATTTGTTTGACCTCCCGGTCATACATCCATTTTGATGGTTTTCTATGAGCGTTTCGTCATTCTTCTCAAGATTACTCACCCTTTCTTGAAATCACTCCTTATTCTTCCAGCAATTTGTTAATAGGCAGCAATTCCTGTTGTATCTATTTTCAGACTCTGGATGTATCATATTAACATATCTGATTAAATCGTCTTTCTTGTTATTGCTCCTGAATTAAAAGTATTTGACATTGATGCCATAGAGATCACTGGACATCCTTTAGAAGATTCCATATTTTTTTTAAAAAAAAAACCTTTGCCTTATACTATGTCTGTACAAAATAAATGTCAAGTAATTGCTGTGTATAAACCCCTTAATATTGATGGATTATAAATATAAATAATTCTTGTATTGATGGGCTATAAATATAAATAATTCTTCTAGGATAAGGAATCATCCCAGTGACTAGAAATTTTGTGCAGAATATCCCTGTAAGTGATAGAAAAAGACAGAACTGTTTTATTCTTCGACTATTTTTCTATCTAAATCCAGGTTTAGATCACAAAAATCAAAGAAAGTTTACAATCATAAACCAATATTCAAAATGTTAGTGTTCATTTCTTCAGCACAGCCCTGTTGTCATTTGTAGAACATTCAATCCGCTTAAAACGCATTTTTCTTTGGAAAGAAACATAAGTAATGAACCACATATCTAGTGTTTATTATGTTTCCCTACTTCTTCCAGGAAAAAATATGTTCAAAGTATCTCTTTCAATCTGTTAGAACAATTACACAATTAATGGAGAGCAGAAACCTTGAACAGAACAAAGTATCTTTTAAGCTTTGTCAAACAAAAAACAATCATGCATTACAAGAGTTATTATTACCACCTGAACTGACACAAAATTTGCAGAGTGATTGGAAGAATTATTTCTTCAGTTGTGAACATCCTAAAACAGTATATATTAATAGAACAATTAATCAGTGGAACAACTTGCCTCCAGAAGTTGTGGGTGCTCCAACACAGGAGGATTTTAAGAAGAGATTGGACGTTTGTCTGAAATGTTATTTTTCCTGCTTAACCAGGGGATTGAACTAGACCTCCAAGGTCCCTTCCAACTCTGTTTTAACTCCTGGTGATCACATAGATTGACTTATTTTTCCATGATGATCTACCTCTAACTTGTTCTTTCGGGTCTTCCAACAGTGTCCCCATTGCCACTGTAACTAAGTCCATCATTACTGCTTCCCCTCTTTCCTTCCTCCTTTCCCAGCATAAAAGCCTTTTCTAGAGATTTAGGTCTTCACATAATGAGTCCAAAATAGGATAATTTGAACCTAATCATTGGCCTTTGTAAGAACTTCGGGTTCACTTGTTTCATGATTCATTTGTTTCTTGATTGTCCACAGTATTTTCAGGAGTCTTCTCCAACACCAAGTTTATATCAATATTCTTTCTATCCTCCTCCTCCTCCTCCTCCTCCTCCTCCTCCTCCTCCTCCTCCTCCTCCTCCTCCTCCTCCTCCTCCTCCTCTCCTCCTTCTCTTCTGTCAATGTTTACTGAGAGTGATCTATTATTTAGGTCAGTTTGAGGGCAAATGGATAGTTTGCACTAGAAAAAAAATTCTGGAGGCAGGTTTGCTCTGCAAATGAAAAATTGACCATATATGTCCTGGGAAGACAAAATTGGCAACAAAGGGAACTTGTGGTTTCTTTGAGAATAACTTTGACATGTGGCATAACTTGTTTTATCCACTTGCCTCCAAAGATCCCAAACATTATCTAGTATCTTGGATCTCTGCATTAAGAGTTACAGTGACCCCAACCAGATTCTGGAATGAAATATCCTGTCCTTGGCCTAAGCACATGGGAACTAGGAAATGTAGATGTGTTTCTAATCCAACATCAACATCTGCCCTTAACTTGTCTGCTTTTCTCATTTGTTTTCTGAGTCTCTTTGAGATTTTGAGATTTTGAGAACAGAACAGAACAGAACAGAACAGAATGATTGATTGATTGATTGATTGATTGATTGATTGGCTTTATTTATTGGCCAATTGTGATTGGACACATAAGGAATCTGTTTTCGGTGCATAAGCTCTCAGTGTACGTACAAGCAACAAGTGATAAATCATGATCATAATCATAAATACAATCATCATAAATTATAAGGTGCAACACTCAGTGATAGTGATAGGATATTAAATAGCAATCAACATACATCATAAATAGGATACTAACTAGAAACAATCAACATAATAATAAGATACAAACAAATCACAAGATATTAAGGTTCTAAATAGAAACAATCAGCATAAATCATAAGATACAAATAACAAAGGTATATTTGGGATGCTTTGCCATTTGCTTTCTGTGTGAGCGGGTGGGTTTTTTCTATCAAAATTGCTTTAGAAAATGATCCATTTTGATAATTTTTTATTTTTTTATCCCATCTTTATTATTTTTTATGAATAACTCAAGGTGGCGAACGTACCCAATACTTCTTCCTCCTTCTATTTTCCCCACAACAAGCCTAAGAGGTGAGTTGCACTGAGAGAGAGTGACTGGTGCAAAATCACCCATTTGACACAATACTGTCACAAGGGTGAGCATGCACTACCCAGCTGGTATTTAAGCCAGTAGAATAACAGAATCCCATTGCAGAGAATAGTTCCATAATCTCCACCACCTATAAGAAAAACAAGCAAATTGATACCCTGCTACGAGTAGCCAGAGGAGATCTTAGAAGAGAGTTCTTAATGATACTATTGGCATATTGCATGTTTGTAAATAATTCATTAAGTCAACCATCCTTTTGTTTTAAGCAGACTTGAACATATGCCTTTTGAAATGAGATACAGGCACCTTTTCACAGCAAAACATGAACATAAAATGTTACTTGATGATAATAATGTAGTTTAGATATTTATTTTTGGTCTCTCGTAATTAACAAAGGTTATTATCTGGCACCTAATAAACCCTCCCTCCCTCCCTCCCTTCCTCCCTCCCTTCCTCCCTTCCTTCCTTCCCTCCTTCCTTCCTTCCTGTAGATTTTTAAATATTACATTTTTTACTTTACTGGAAAGTAATAGGCTTAAGAAATGACTAAACTGTAATTGTTAAAATTTTAATTTGTGACTACATATTTTCATTAAATAGAATAGAGACAGATGTATATCAATATACAGCATCCCAACAAGCAGGCACGATGCTCCTGATTGACGTGTGGAATTTGGAGAAGGCCAAGGCATTTGATAAAATGCCTTCTGTGAAGTCTTTCCCCACATATTAGCCCAAAGTGTGAAACTTCCTTGATTTATTGGTAAAAGCACAATGATTGTAAAGATGGCTGGAATATGTGCCTAAGATCAAAAGTGGATACAATTGAGCAGTCACAACTGAGCAGTAAGCCTCCCCCAGAAAGAGGCTCACTCTTCCTGGATATGCAGCTCTTTTTTAAATAGGAGGTGGAAGCCATGGTCAGTGGTATCTTCACCCAGCTCTGGCTCCTATTTAACACCTATGTGAAATTGCTGGGTGAGATCATCTGTCAGCAGGGTTAAGTGTGATCAGTATGTTGTCCATACTCAGTTATACAACTCCATTCTAGGCTGTCTAAGTAATGCCATCAAGGTGCTATCTGAGTGCATAATGGCTATATGGACCTGGATGCAGAAGAACCAGTTTCAGTCAACCCAACAAGGTTGAGTAGCTATGGGTTTTAGCTCCCACCACAGCTTCCTGATATATAGTCATTTTTCATTGTTAACTTTGCATGGAGTTTACATGGTGTTCAATCTGGGGATTTTCCTGGGTTTGAGCTCCTGCTCAATCCCAGGAAGTTTGCACATCTGTGTCCAAGAAAAAGTTGACATAATACCTTGTGTGCCAGTAATGCTGCAATTCCTAGTTTGTAGACATCATTCCTCATGCTTTAGTCAACTGTCAATTGAACTATTGCAATATGCTATACATGACGCTGTCCTTGAAGAACATTCAGAAGTTTAAACTGGCCCAGAATCCAATCGTACATTTCTGGTGCAATTCAAGATGCTTCTCCATGTCCACCTATCCCTGATTATTTCTGCTTATCCCACCAGATATGGCAAAGAGGGCGTGTCTTGCATCCTGACAATGAAGCAGTGCCATCTGGCAGGCCTAGAAAACTTGCTTTTTCTATCATGATGCCTCACCTATGGAACAGCCTCCTTATAGAGATACAGAAAGTCCCAATCCTTTTGGCTGTTTGAAGGGCCATGAATACTAGGTGCTTTCTCCAGGTATTGGGGCTAGGAAACTAATTTATTAGAATTCTGATGAGAAGGACATGGGGAGTGAGGAAATGGAGCCTTTATGGTCAATTGGGATTTGTTTTTTGTTTACTGCCTAGAGGTTTGTTTCTTTGTTTTTGATAGATGGGAAGCCACAGAAATTAGACAGACAGACAGATGCCATGTTTAAGGTTGCTGTGCAGTTCAAAGTGCTGGTTATATATCCTTATACGTTTGAACCACTAAGATATAAGAAAGACTACCTTGTCAGAGCTGACTTTTTGTGTCAATGGAACATCTAAGAGGTCCCTACTGAGGATACCGTCTCCCTGAGAGGTCCATGAGATCTAATGTAGATGAAGAATTCAATGACACACTTTTCCAGGATGTATGTTTGGCCCTGTCATTCTTTGCAATTCACAAGATCTTTCAAACAGTTCTATTTCATTGGCCTTAAATGATAGTGGATGACTATTGTTTTGTCATCATGTTATATATCATGTTTTGTTCGTTGCATTGACTGTTTTTTTATGCTGCACTTCATTACATACCACCTAGAGCTTGGTTGCTGTTGTTTATAAAAATTGTAAATATATAAATAAGCTCTGTCACTTTAATGTTAAGATTATCTAGACCAGCACTTCAGTTTCATAAATATTTTTAAACTCTTGGTATTTGGAAATAATAGCTGCAATTTGTAATCAAGCCAACAAAGCATATATCAATTTGAATATTAGGCTCCAACTTGTGCAAAATATTTTCAGTATTAAATTAAAAAAATGTAATATGAAATCTCATTGTATGAAAGCATCAATAGAGGATCAGTGTAGCTGAGGAACTCTGGGAATTGAAGTCCATAAAATTTAACTTGGAGTGCTGAGATTGCAGTCACTGTGTGAACCAGCCATGTGATGTCTCACTTAATTATTTCTTTACTCAACGATGAAGACTCTAGTTCCAATTGTGGTAGTAAGTCAAGAATTCCCTGTGTAGGTCTATTCTTCTTCATAAATTTTAAGGGAAAATGTGTTCTGCATATTCCCTATGATTATCCTTCCTTGGTGTAGTTATATAAACCGTTTTTTCCATCTCCAAGCTGCATAGTGTTGTTCCTTAGGGATATACAAAACATTTTGAATTTGAAATATTGTGAGCTCAAAACACTCTGTTCCTGTTAGCATCCTTATCTACCTCTTTTCCTGCAGAGTCAGACACTTCAGTGTGCATTTCATCTACATCTGGTGCTTTCTTATTTGACAGCTGGTCAATAGCTTGTCGTACTTCACTTTCCAGTGAAATTGGCTCCTGAATAAATTCTCTGTCTGCAAATATTTCTGTCATTCTATAATCTTGTTTCTAAATGATTTCAATGTAGTCTTTCTATCTTCTTTAAATTTTATTTGCACTATTAGATTTTCCCACACACAATTACTCTTAAATATTCTTATCTACATCTATATTTTTATTGTGATTTTTCTGATCAAAACTATTTCAGAACTCCCTCATTTTCTTTTTATTATCCTATATTTGTTGACATTCTTCATTAAAATTTCATTTCATTTCATTGCTTTTTTGCTTGTGTTCAGTCAAGCAGTGAAGTTATTAAATTTGTTTATACTTGTGATAAAAGTTGAAGTTACTTCCTTATATATTTCTTTTTTCTTTTTATTTATTATATTCTTTCTTTTCCTTTTCTTCTTTCTTTTATTTTTTCTGCATTTTCTTCTTTCTTTCCATTCCATTCTCTTGTCTATTTCTAAGTTTGTATAGCTTTTTATTACTGTAATTAAAATTCTTAATAAAAAATTAATTTCAGAGAAAGACCGAAAGAGAGACAGAGAGATGCCATCCCTGCCTTACAACCAGACCTCCATCTTTCTTGGATCTCAAAAGAAAAAGAGGTGACAATAGAAATCCATCAAACTAGAGCAAAAGCTAGAACTGTGGCAAACCTTGCTTAATGCTGAGCTAATGCTCTTATGAGCTTATTAACATTTGGCTCAAGAGAATCATTTTGTCCTGGCCATCATATTTACAAAATGTCTTTGTGTGTGTGTATGTTTGAAAAAGGAATCCTTTTCTTTAGCCTTGTTCTATTTCTCTTTTTCCCTCAGATTAAACATAATATTTTTAGTAGAAAAATGTCATAAACCTGTTTATGAAATATGACCTGAACATAATAGCTATTTGGATGTAAAAAAAAAAAAGTTTTCTTTTTTCACTGATGTCATTTCCAAGCTTCACTGAATTTTACATATGTCTTTTTTTTAACCTTTTAAAACAAAGGTTGCTACATGGCTATCATTTTGATTATCTCAATTAGGAAATATTTTAAAAAACAAAGTATTCCTAGGATTATAAATAAGATGCTTTACCACTGTTTCTTAACCTTGGTAACTTTAAATTTTGTGGACTTCAATTCCCAGAATTCCTCAGCCATTGCTGTCTGGGGAATTCTGGGAGTTCAAGTCCATAAAGCTTAAAGTTGCTAAGGTTGAGAAACACTGCTCTGCTCCAGGGGTTCCCAACACCCGAGGCCGCAGCCTACTGATAGGCTGTGTCCTGTTCAGAACCTGGCTGCAGAACCGTGCATGTGTGCGTGCATACATATCTGATTTCAATCCATTCTAATTAAAATTTTAGATGAACATCCAAAGTTGTTGCATATTCCCCTTCTGATCTTAGTATTTTGGGAACTACAGCTTTTGTGACACATGTTACTATGAAAACTTCCTGTCATACAGTGGCAGCTGACAGTGAAATCAAGCAGATGTTTTGTCTTGTTTTCCAATCTATTATACTGTATCAAATGGAATGCAGAAGCATGTTTTATTAGACCAGTTAACGTTACTGTACATTTTACCAATGGTGGGTTCCTCCCGGTTCGGCCAGGTTCGGCCAAGCCAGTAGCGGTGACAATATGACGTCACCGAACCAGTTCTCTTTGTTCAGGAGCTGGACCCTCTTTCCCCCCCCCCCCTGGTGTTATTCTTACCTTTAATTTGGCCCTGCCCCAATCTATTCGCTGCCTCCCGAGTCCCAGCTGATCGGCTAGAAGCAAAAAAACTGTTTAAACTCTTGCCGCAGGGATTCAAAGGGCCGCCCTACAGCTGATCAGTGTTAAAAGGCAGTGTGGTGGTAGACCAGTGCACTCGAAAAACAAATGGGTAGACCGGTGCCTCCAAAAACAAATGGGTAGACTGGTGTCTCCAAAATCAAATGAGTAGACCGGTGCCTCCAAAAACAAATGAGTAGACCGGCACCTCCAAAAACAAATAGACCGGAATGCTCCAAGAACAAATGGGTAGACCGGTACAGCTCTGCAAGCAGTTAAAAGCCTGGTAGACTAGTACCTCTGCTAAATCCTAAAGAATTGTCATTTGACCATCAAACCATGCCCACAAAATAAGCCATGCCCACAGAACTGGTAGTAAAAATTTTTAGAACCCACTCCTGCATTATACCCTTTTTCTTTTTAATATTTAGCAGTATGATGAGTTAACACAGGAGAAATTTCTTGTGTAGGAATTTAGTTATTTATTTATTTATTTATTTATTTGATTTGATTTGATTTGATTTCTATACCACCCTACTCCCGAAGGACTCAGGGCGGTGCACAGCCAAACAATAAAATACATACATACAAAATTTAAAAGTGGAATTAAAATCAAATTAAATAGTTTTGGCCCAAACAAATTTAAAACCCCAATCAATTTAAAACCAATTTTAAAATTTGAATATATAAAATACTAAAAAATATTAAAAATTTAAAAATCTTTTATAAAAGAGGGAGAAAATTAGGCCAGGCCTGCCTGGTGAAATAAAAAGGTCTTTAAGGCGCGGCGGAAGGTGCGCAGATCCGGGATCCTCCGTATCTCCGGGGGGGAGCTCATTCCAGATAGTAGGTGCCCCCACAGAGAAGGCTCTCCCCCTGGGGGCCACCAGTCAGCATTGTTTGGCCGACGGCACCCGGAGGAGCCCCTCTCTGTGGGAGCGTACTGGCCGGTGGGAGGCTATTGGTGGTAGTAGGCGGTCCTGCAAGTACCCAGGTCCTGAGCCATGGAGCGCTTTAAAGATGGTAACCAAAACCTTGAAGCGCACCCGGAAGACCACCGGGAGCCAGTGCAGCTCGCGCAGGAGGGGTGTTACATGGGAACGCCATGTCGCTCCCATTACCACCTGCATGGCCGCACTCTGCGCCAGTTGGAGCCTCCGGGTGCTCCTCAAGGGGAGCCCCATGTAGAGAGCGTTACAATAGTCCAGGCGGGAGGTGACGAGGGCATGAGTGACTGTGCGTAACGAGTCCCGATCCAGAAAGGGACGCAACTGACAGATCAGATGAACCTGATGAAAAATCCTCCCAGTCACGGCCGTCAAGTGCTCTTCTAAAGACAGCCGTGAATCCAGGAGGACACCCAAGTTGCGAGCCCTCTCCATGGGGGCCAGCGATTCACCCCCAATAGTCAGCGATGGCATCAACTGACTATATCGGGACATCGGAAACCACAGCCACTCAGTCTTGGATGGGTTGAGCCTGAGCCTGTTTCTCCCCATCCAGATCTGCACAGCCTCAAGGCACCGGGACATCACTTCAAGGGCATCATTGGGGTGGTCTGGGGTGGAGATGTACAGCTGGGTGTCATCAGCGTACTGGTGGTACTTCACCCCAAAACCACGGATGATCTCACCCAGCGGCTTCACATAAATGTTGAACAGGAGGGGCGAGAGGACCGACCCTTGCGGCACCCCGCATATGAGGGGCCTTGGGGTCGATCTCTGCCCCCCTGTCAACACAGACTGCGACCGGTCAGAGAGAAAGGAAGAGAACCACTGCAACACAGTGCCTCCCACCCCTAACTCTTCCAACCGGTGCAGCATGATACCATGGTCGATGGTATCAAAAGCCGCTGAGAGATCTAACAGAACCAGGACAGAGGAGCAACCCCTGTCCCGAGCCCTCTAGAGATCATCTACCAATGCGACCAATGCTGTTTCCGTGCTGTACCCAGGCCTGAAGCCCGACTGGAATGGATCCAGATACGACGTTTCATCCAGGTGCTGGGGGAACTGATGCGCAACCACACTCTCAACAACCTTCACCACAAAGCGAAGGTTGGAGACCGGACGATAGTTTACCAACATTGCCGGGTCCAGGGAAGGCTTCTTGAGGAGAGGCCTCACCACCGCCTCTTTCAAGGCGGCGGGAAAGTCACCCTCACCCAACGAAGCATTTATAATCCCCTGGAGCCAGCCTCGTGTCACTTCCCAGGAAGCCAGCACTAACCAGGAAGGACACGGGTCCAATAAACAAGTAGTCGCGTTCAGTCTGCCCAGAATCCTGTCCATGTCCTCAGGGGTCACAGGATCAAACTCATCCCAGATAACATTCTCAAGACCTGCCCCAGTCTCTCCCCCTGAGACTACCCAGTCGGAGTCCAAATCTTCCCGAATCTGAGTGATTTTGTCATACAGATACTGAACAAAATCCTCGGCTCTACCCTCCAAGAGGTCCTCCCGCGCTTCCTGGTGGAGCAGGGAGCAGGTCACCCTAAAGAGGGCGGCTGGGGGTTATCTGATGACGCAATAAGAGCAGCAAAATAGCTACATTTCACTGCTTTTATCGCCACTAAGTAATTCCTAAAATGGGATCTTACTAGTGTCCGGTCAGATTCAGAAAGACTGGCCCTCCAACTACTCTCTAGGCATCTTTTCCAGCGCTTCAACTCCCTCAGCTCCTCGGTAAACCAGGGAGCCAATTGAGATCAGCGCCAGGTCAGAGGCCGCAAAGGCACGACCCGATCCAGAGCTCCAGCGGCCGCCCTATCCCAGGTGGCCACTAGGTCTCCAGTCGAGGTGTGTGCCAGAGCCTCAGGAAATGGCCCAAGCTCCATCTGGAATCTGTCAGGTTCCATCAGGCGCCTGGGGCGGAACCATCTTACCAGCTCCGCCTCCCTGCAGCGGGGTGCAGCGGTTCGAAGGTCAAGACGAAGAAGAGAGTGATCTGACCATGACAAGGGTTCGGTAACTATATCCCCTATCTCAAGATCCCTCAACCACTGTCCAGAGACAAAAACCAGATCCAGCGTGTTTCCCCCCGTGTGGGTAGGGCCATGAATTAACTGGGTCAGGTCCATAGCTGTCATGGAAGCCATGAACTCCCGAGCCACCTCAGATGCCTCACCCACGGACGGCAGGTTGAAATCCCCCATGACCATAAGCCTAGGGGTATCAACTGCCACCGCAGCGATGACTTTGAGTAGCTCGGGCAGGGCTGTTGCCACATGGCAGGGAGCCAGGTACGTGATCAGCAAACCCATCTGAACCCCATGACCCCATTTCACAAAAAGGGATTCACAGCCGGCCGTCTGAGGAACAGTGGCCTCCCTCGGTCTTAGACCTTCTTTAATAATAACCGCTACCCCCCCCACCCCTCCCCTGTGACCTCAGCTGATGGAATGCTTGGAAACCTGGCGGGCACATTTCAACGAGGGGAACCCCCCCCTCCTGGCCCAACCAGGTCTCCGTAACACCTGCCAGGTCCGCACCCCTCTCCTGAACAAGATCACAAATGAGGGGGGCTTTGTTTTCTACGGACCTGGAATTAACTTTTATGCAATAGTAAAGTACTTCCAAGCTCCATTAAATGATTTGTGGTTAAATGGTTGTAGTTACTTGGGGTTTGTATCCCTCATTGACGTTCTAATGAATCCAGTGAACTTCTGTGACTGACAATAGACTAGATGCTGCGCCTTCCAGTAGTGTTCAAATGTCTTAACCCACTATAACTTTTTTGCCTCCATGCCACCCCTCTTTTATTGCATCACAATCACAGTGTGCAGAATGACTTTGTCTTATGATACAAGCTTGGCTAGGAAATGTATGATGCACTATCTATTTATTGATCTCTACCCTTGAGAGTTAATTGGAATTAATCCAATAATATCCTGATTACAGAAGACAAATTATCTTCATAATGGTTGATTCCTATCTTGCTTTTAGGGGAGATTTCCTAATAACAACTTATATTATGTTAAAAATAAAATAATGATACAATAGTTTGCTCCTTGTAAGGTTAAATAAAATGAATGGCGTTGTTTTCTATTTCCCTTCCTCCATTGTTGTTGATTATAGTATTATAGTATATCCTCCCATGAGAGATACAGTACATTTAATTTCTCTTTAATTTGGCTCAATTAAAAAAAAAACTGTTTGCACTATGCATAACTGCATTAAGGTCACAGTTTTCATGCAATTCCCTATACATTTTTTAAAATTATGGATTAAAATGCAACTTGATCATGAAATATAGTCCCATGCATCTAGACTTTTGAGGATTCAAGAAGATTTTCAAAGTCTAGACTGTTATTTTCAGCCTCTGTTTCTAACTACACTTCATTTTGGCTAGAGTCTCTAAGTAGTCTTATTATCTCTACTTTGGCACTAACTCAGTTTTCTGCAGCTATTCTCATTAATAAGGCTAAATCCTCCAGGCTCATGTTTTGACATTCACAATAGCTCCAAAGGGAAGTAATAGGAAATACAGAGACCAGTACAAACTTGGAAGAAATTATATAGAACTTTTGTTCAAATATACTACTGGCAGAACAAAAACTTATTAACAGAAAGGCATCAGAAAAGATAAACTGATGATACTCCTTCATTTATTAGATCACTTTCCAGGCAGAAAGTGTTGTAGACTAATATAACCCATATTCATTCTTAAGGAGAAACCGTACTTTCTGCTTCACTAATGAAAAGGTTCAAATGAATATTCCATTTCAAAAAAATTGCTGCCTTGAAGAAAACATTGTACAGAAGTACCTGACTTCCAGAAACTGCATTAAAACTACTATGCTATAGTGATTTGACCCTATGCTGGTTGTTTCCATCAAAGTACTCAAGACATTTCTCTCAGGGGTTTCAGAGGAAGAAAAGGTGAAGCAGCATATCACCAACTGGTTCAGCATGTTGACTGAACAGAGATGATAATTGTGACTGTCATCTGGATGGCTGGTCCTTACTAGGAGATCACAGGACAGAAGTTTTCCTTGGGCCTGAGCTCCAGGAGATGAAGAGAAGCCATCATACCTACAACCACATCTCTTAAAGGATACTGGGTTGGATAACTTGTCTTTCCAAACACTTTCAGAAATTACATATTTTAGGTTCCTAAGGGTAATAATGATCTTCAAAATGACAAACTTGAAAAGCCACCTTGTATTTGAGGAAGGTAGTTCTGCTATATGTCACCTCATAAAATCTCTATAGATTGTACTCCCTGAATATAATCACTTGATATGGAAGTTTGGAGACACATGGTTACAAAACTCACACAAATCCATCAAATAAAATTATGTCTTGGTGTCTTTTTGAAAAAGGAGAAGTGATATTTGTATATAATTAGAAAGATACCATGCAGTGATAGTTTTTCAAACAGTCTACTCTGTGCAACTTGTTTCTTCAATTATTGTCAACACTTCACAATATCAAAATGAAGTGCATATTCTTGAATATCACATATATTCATATTTGTAATTTTTCTATTAAGGCTATGTTAAAAGATAAAGGTTCCCCTCACACATATGTGCTATTCGTTCCCAATTCTAGGGGGCAGTGCTCATCTCTCTTTCAAAGCCAAAGAGCCAGCGCTGTCCAAAGATGTCTACGTGGTCATGTGGCCGGCATGACTAAATACCAAAGGTGCACGGAACGCTGTTATCTTCCCACCAAAAGTGGTCCCTATTTTTCTACTTGCATTTTTTATATACTTTCAAACTGCTAGGTTGGCAGAAGCTGGGACAAATAATGGGAGGTCACCCCGTTATGCAGCACTAGGGATTCAAACTGCTGAACTGCCGATTTTTCGATCGACAAACTCAGCATCTTAGCCATTGAGCCAACACATCCCTCTAAGGCTATGTTAGCTACTTACAAAAAATTGCTAAATTTAGCTTTATGCAGAACTGATACTTACATATTACAAATCACAACACTGATCTTATTATCCCACATGCTATTATTATGAACTATAATTCAGTTGAATGTTCAGATATCATGTATTAAACCAGTTTTACAATTAATCAGTTAATTTATGACTTTTGGTCATGTACAAAGTATAAGGCTTTTAACAGAGTCTTATTCCAATTAGTGCAAACTGAAATCCAGCACACAATCAGAAATTTAGGGCGGTTTTTGCACTCTAAAATAGATGGAGCTGTCTAAGTTGCTACATTGCTGATTCAAAAATCTATTGCAGGTCTGTTTCTGATATGTAATTCAGAGGGTGAGAAGATGAAAGTACTGGCTTTGTAGATTAATACATCCAAAGTAAAACCATGTAAAATGAAAGTAAAATAAGAAATAAATTCACCCTCAGTAGGTTACGCCAATCATAGTCTTTTGAGTCAATGGTAAGATCATGAAGAGATAAGATCATTTTATATTCATCTCCCCTGCAATTGCAGTACAATGTTGATCAGATAACACAGTTCATATAGATATGTGTGTGGCAGCACTGTAGACTGCAAATGGCCGCACTGGCATAGTGGTTAGAGTGCAGTACTGCAGGCTACTTCTGTTGACTGCCAGCTGCCTGAACTGCAGTTTGGCAGTTCAAATCTCACCAGGCTCAAGATTGACTCATCCATCCTTCCGAGATGGGTAAAATAAGGACCCAGATTGTTGGGGGCAATATGCTGACTCTGTAAACCACTTAGAGAGGGCTATAAAGCACTGTAAAGCAGTATATAAGTATAAGGTATATAAGTGCTATTGCTATTGCGGTATATATTATCTATCTACCTACCTACCTATCTATTTATATCTATCATCTATTTATCTATCTATTATTTATCATCTACACATACATAGCTATCTCTTCCCATCCAGTTCCATTTCATTAGCTTCTACTCCTTTACAACTGTGTAAATCATTGTAAAATGATGATTGTTATTTTATATCTGTTGTTTGCCCTGATATGTAATATCCCAGTCGCCCATTCCATTTTCTTTTTACTAGTAGATACATGGATTAATATATAATAAGCAATTTTGATGCTGAGATTAACTAGAGGTGAGTAGTGTCCTTCTATACCAGTTTATTAGGAGCTTTGTTGCAGTGATCTGAGCAAGCATTGTTAGATTGAGTCCATATTACTGGAGAAATTCCTTGCAACCATTTTATGACATCGGTTCCACCTCATCTCTTCAGAGTTGTCCTATGTTTCATATCAGTCTGATAAACTGTCCTCCCTATTCCCCCACCCAAAAAAGTAGAGGCTATTTAATAACCTGTCTAAAGAACACATGCTACTCAAAACACCTAGTATCTATGGTAAGAAATGTGTGGAGTTCATTCACTGATAAGGCTCTAATGTTCCTTCACATTATTTTTCATTATATATATATATATATATATATTTAAAAGCAATATTTGGAGTACGCAGGACATATATATATAGCTATTTTTACATCCAACACTTGTTTCGATGGATTTGACACCAACTGCAGATAGCAGCTATTTGGAGGCACAGGTTTAAAGGTTGCTGTTACTCATTCAGGAAAATTTTGTTTGCTTCCTCTCTACTGTCCTCAAAGGGAACTTAATTATGAGGAAATTAAGTTAGAGTTGCTTTACCAATAGTTTTGAACAAGAAAGGGAATACTTTGTTGACCTAACATTAGTATAAGTGAAAATTTATATATATTTACAAATTTACAGACAGACAGACAGACAGACAGACAGACACACACACACACACACACACACACACACACACTCACAAGTATGTGTTTGTGTGTGTGTGTGTAAGGTAAAGGTTCCCCTCACACATATGTGCTAGTCATTCCCGACTCTAGGGGGTGGTGCTCATATCTGTTTCAAAGCCGAAGAGCCAGCGCTGTCTGAAGATGTTTCCATGGTCATGTAGCCGGCATGACTAAACGCCAAAGGCGCATGGAACTCTGTTACCTTCTCACCAAAGGTAGTCCCTATTTTTCTACTTGCATTTTTTACGTGCTTTCGAACTGCTGGGTTGGCAGAAGCTGGGACAAGTAACGTGAGCTCACCCAGTTACGTGGCACTAGGGATTCGAACCGCTGAACTGCCAATCTTTCAATCGACAAGCCCACCATGTCCCTTTTATGTATGTGTATACATATACATATATATTTCAGTAGGGTGCTTTCATATTAAAGATTTATTCCTGAAAACTGCTTCTTTTGTCACTTTTTTTTGAAGCTGCTTTAAGGTAGGGTGGTAAATTCCTTCATCTTCATTCTATCCATTACACTTTTTCATGTTTCTGCTTCTTCAACCTGTTTTTTCTGTAAGATCTTACTTAAAAGGTTATGTAAAAAGAAAGGAAAAAAAGTGTGCACTCCAGTGCACTCCACTTTCCCTTTTTGTTTTTTTGTTATCCAAATAACAAAAGATCCATACTTATTTTTTTCCATATTATAATTAAATGTCACAGACATATTAATCTGCCTGGCTGCTTTGTGTCCCTGAGTTCTTTCTTTTCTTTTGGAAATCTTCCTTTTCTCCAACTTTACTTTGGCTTTTCTCTAAAGCACAGAAGCATAGCATGAGAGATGAAGAAAAACAATAGCTAAAGAAAATGAAAGGAAACTATGGTGGGAGGTAGACCAGAAAGGAATTTGGGAAGTGGACAGTATATGCAAGCGCCTAACTCACTGAAGAATCTGGACTACTGCCCAATAAGCAGACTAGACCATGAAAAACAGAGTGCAGAAAAGTAACTTTTTATTATTTTTCTAATTTCTTAACTGAAAAAGATATATCCAATAGCAAAGCTATACCAAAATCATCTACATATAGATACAATAGGGCAGTTCCTGTAATGGAAAAGGGATCTGAAAGCCACACCTGTATCTCTTATGTCTATGTCAGGGGTCAGCAACCCATGGCTCTGGAGCCTCATGTGGCTCTTTCATCCCTCTGCTGCAGCTCCCTGTTGCTCAAAATATGCATCACCAACCACCAATGTGCAACACCTGCCGGCACGCAATTTATTGAGCTTTTCAATCCCTGGTAGGCCAACCATGGATAAATCCAAGAAAAGAAAAGTTTCAGAAAAAAACAGAATGTTTAATTCAACTACATATGCTAGTTTTGTGGCCACTCGGGAAATAGTCAGGCACAGGAAGGGTTTTGTGGCTCCCGGTGTTTTCTTTTCTTTGGGAAACGTGTCCAAATGGCTCTTTGAGTGTTTAAGGTTGCTGACCACTGGTCTATGTAATAGATTGAATCGCTCTCCCTCTCTCTCTGTGTACCACACTATCTTCCTCTTCAGCAGGCAGGCAAAAAGCTCTAACAATAATAACAATAAAAATTAGTGACGATGACTCTTCCCTCAAGTTAGGCTAAAGCAAGAAACAGGGGCAAGAGGGTTTCTAATTACTCTTTATTGTAGTAGCACAGAATAACAGAATCTCATAAGCCTGTCCAAGTTTCTATGCCATATTTTACTAAACAAAAACAAATAAGGGGTTTGTTTTAATTTCTCATGCTTTCATCTTTTTTCAGGACTGAGTAATCTTGTCTCAGTCTCTCCATAATGATTCACCTTCTCTCCTTATTCCCAAGGTTGCATCTGTATTCCCTCACATGGTGCTAGAGATAGTAAGTCTAGAAGCAGCATTTTAATTAACAATGTCCTCGTTTATGAGCCTAAATGAGGTGAACTGGATATCCCTCAGTGAGCCCTTTGCTCTGTAGAAGTAATGTGATTCTCCTGACTGAGATGAAGAGGCAATACGATGTGACTCCATGAGGTGTTTCATGTCACCTTGTTTGTCCCTTGCAATAGTCTGGAGGAGGATTCCAGGCGTGGGCAGAACCCCTTCCTGCTATTATAATTACTAATGGAAGCCCCAGAAGACAGGCAAGGTGAAGTCTTGTAACCACTTTGATCTTAAAAGCAAGGACTGCATTAGGCTTTACAAATCACCTTTGAGAAGGTCTTTCCCTCAAGCAGTCATATGTAGCTAGTTGACTAGTGACACACTTTCATTGCAACTTAATTATATCGCTTACAGTTTGGTGAAGCTGAAGAAGATTTCTTACTTCCCAACCGGTACAATTAGTGTACCCAAAGGTGAGGCAATGCCTTTTGAATTTCCATAGTAGATATATTCTGAGATAAGTCTTGATATCCTCCCTTTATTATGGCTGTACAATAGGTACTTTTGTCCTCTGAGGATCTGGAATAACTGTGGAATTGTTGTTCTTCCCTTTTCCTTTTAAGGATATTTTTAAAAACAAGACCAATCGACACATTTATGTTTTGTTCCATTAAAAATACTTATCTTACTTTAAATCAAATAAAATAGACATAATGTCACTCATGGGATAAGCAATTACAAAGAGTGATTGTTTGAAGTTACAATGGAACTGAAAAAAGTGACTTATGACCATTTTTCACACTTATGAACTTGCAGCATCTCTTTGGTCATGTGATTTGCATTTGGATGCTTGACAAGTGACTCATATTTATAACGTTGCAGTGTCCTGGGGTCATGTGATCCCCTTTTGTGATCTTCTGACAAGCAAAGTCAATGGGGAAACTAGATTCACTTACCAACAGTGTTACTAATTTAACAACTGCAGTGATTTACTTAACAAATGTGGCAAGAAAAGTCGTAAAATGGGGTAAAACTCACTTAACAAATTTCTCACTTAGCAATATAAATTTTGAGTTCAATTGTGGTCCTAAACTGAGGACTGCCTATAACAGATGGATAGGGATTACCTGGTTGAAATAACTAAAAATACATATCATGTCATTAAAATAGTATTTAATTTCTTTTAGACTCATTGCTGAAGTATTTGCTTTAGTAAATTTGACAGTTTACTAAATTATTTCTGATGTTGCACTATTTTGTATACCCCAAAAAAAGTGGACAATAAAACTACCCTAAAATTACCCATTGGAGACCATTATATTTTATTTTATAATGTCCCTACATTTTGAAAAAAAAAAAGATTAATCAAATAGGTATTGGTGCCAGAGGTGGAATTGATTATAGATCCTTTAGCACAACGACTTTGATTAATATACAGTATTACAATGTTAAAAAGTGCATTTATGTATTTTTAAATTGTCACTTCAGGGTTCCAAGCCAACATTTAAATTCAGCTTTCTACCATGAAGATTTCTAATCTCACTCATCAAGTTCAATTTTCAAGTTCACTTTCTATTTATTTTAAGACTTACAAGAGAGCCTGGCTTGTATTTCATATAAGACTTTGTACAATTTAAATGATGTAGATGAACAGAATTTATCAAATATTGCAGTTGGCTTTGATTGATATGCTCATAAAGAAGATTTAGAAGGTGAAAATTAAGTCATAAAATTTAATCTCCTCTCAATGCTGGAATCTAGATTAAAGCACCTTGGACGGATGTCTCTCTAACTCTGCTTGAACATATCAATTTATTTTTTAATTTATTTATATCATATCTTTATTATTTGTATGAATAATTCAAGGTGATGAAAATACCTAATATGTCTTCCTCCTCTTATTTTCCCCACCACAACAACAACTCTGTGAGGTGAGCTGGGCTGAGACAGTGTAAGTGATTCAAAGTCACCCAGCTGGCTTTCATACCTATGACATTAGAAGAATTCAGGGACTCCTGGTTTCTAATTTGGTGCCTTAACTATTCAGCCAATTGAAGGAGAGACCATTTTTTCCTCAAAAAATGTTTCCACTATTGAATTGCTCTTATTATTAAGAATCTGGCTTCTTGTAACTTAAAGTAATTGTTCTGTGTTTTGTTCCCTGGGATTATGGACCACAAATCTTGACTCCTTTTTATGGCCAGAGAATAAAACTGGGATCTTTTCTTTGAAGCAGTGAGGGCGTTTCCTTAAAATAATTTCCTTAAACATTATTTAAACATGAATCATATTCCTGTTGTTTAGATCTGTGAAGAACCACACTTTCCACAATTCCTTGCTAGCAGTGCATCAGTCGAGGCACATTTAATTATGACTTTATATAATTAAAATATTTATGAATAAGAATTAATACATTGTCACTTTTTAAACTCATTAAGATATTTGACGGGTATAATTTGGCATTGATGTTATTAGCTTTTTTTAAAAAAATCTCTTTTAAAATATAATGCAATCTTTGAGATGAATGATGGTTGGTCTAAATATATGAATGAATAAATTAGACCATAAAAAACAGAAGTTCCATCAACCCCTCAACAGCGTTTCTGTCTTCACAGTCTAATTACAATAATCTGGGAAGAAGTTCTGACAGTTATATTAAAAAGAGTTCTCATTGAACCTTGTGAACTCTTTTCTTTCTAAACCTTGCCAATGTTACATCTATCCAATCATTCTGTTTGTTAAATCATTCCTCATTAGGTTTCCTCACAGCGCTCGGAGACAGCAGTATTGAGCGTTGCCATAGCAGTAGGTTATTACTTCCTAAGGACAAGAAAACATTGTTGACATTTTTTGCTTCCTGCTTCTGTACAACAGTAGCAACAATAAAGGCTCAGCTGATTTCCTCTAAAAGAGAGAAGAACTCTCACCCCAAATGAGAAGAAAAAAGATTGCAAAAAGGACTAAGAATTTCTTTCATTTTTTTTTTTTGCTGCCTCCATTTACTTACTCTGATATAGTTAGAAGTTCCTAATGAGGACAGAGGCTATTTTCAAGCTACCTGCATTTTGTAGAACAAGGAAAGGAAACCTAGTGCCTTCCAGATGTTTGGGCTTTGAATTGTCAATAGTAAACAGGCATCACAGTCAATAGTAAGGAACTGTAGGAGATAGATCAAAACATCTGGGGACAACTGAGTTGCCTATTCATTTTGTCACACCATGTGATGGATTCAAACAATAATTCTTTCCTTAATTCAGTTCTGCAGTGTAGTGGCTTTTTCACCCTCCCTGTTGGGAATGAAAGATGGAGATTTGTGAGAAGGTGATAAAATATATTCTATTGAAGCCTTAAGTGACTCATCTTCATAAGGCCGCCCTGACTCCAGTTCTTGAAGGGGCATTTTGGGAATGAAGGAAGTTCAAGGTAGTCCTTGACTTACTGCAGTTCATTTAATGACAGTTCAGTTAAAATGGCACTGAAAAAAAGTGATTTATGGCCATTTTCATGCTTATGGCCATTGTAGCATCCCCATGATCACATGATCAAAATTCAAATGCTTGGCAACTGCCTCATATTTATGATGGTTGCAGCGTCCCAGGGTCATATAATCACTTTTTGCCATCTTCTGAAGCAAAGTCAATGAGGAAGCCAGATTCATTTAATAACCACGTTATTAACTTAAAAACTGTGGCAAGAAATGTTGTAAAATGGTACAAAATTCACTTTTTTAAAAAAATTTTCTTCTTCGGAGACTCAGGGCGGCTTACAATGTGCTAAGCAATAGCCTTCATCCTTTTTTGTATATTTATACAAAGTCAGCTTCTTGCCCCCACAACTGGGTCCTCAGTTTACCTACCTTAGAAAGGATGGAAGGCTGAGTCAACCTTGAGCCTGGCGAGATTCAAACCTGCAGTAACTGCAGGCAGCTGGTCTTAATAACAGGGTGCTTTAGACTACTGTACTACCAAGGCTCCTTAGTAAAGGATATGTAAATGCCTCATTTAGCAACACAAATTTTGGGCTCAATTGTGGTCGTAACTCAAGGACTATCTGTAATGATATCACACCTCATCAAATTGAGCTTTAGGTAGTCCTTGACTTATGGCTGGTTGTTTTGAAATTTTGCTGGCTATATTTATTTATTTATTTATTTATTAAATTTCTATACCGCCCTTCTCCAATAGGACTCAGGGCGGTGCACAGCCAAGATAAAAACAAAGCATACAAAATTTAAGAACAATATTAAAATAATTAAATGTTTTGGCCGAAATTAAGATAACCCAATTTAAAATCAATTTAAAATTTAACTCAGGCCAGCCCAGCTTGTTGAAATAAATAGGTTTTCAGGGCCCGACGAAAAATCCGGAGGTCTGTTATTATACGTAACTCTGGGGGAAGGTTGTTCCAGAGGGTGGGCGCCGCCACAGAGAAGGCTCTCCCCCTGGGGGTCGCCAGCCGACATTGTCTGGCGGACGGCACCCTGAGGAGGCCCACTCTGTGCGAGCGTACTGGCCGGTGGGAGGCTATTGGTGGCAGAAGGTGGTCTCGTAAATACCCCGGCCCTAAGCCATGGAGCGCTTTAAAGGTGGTCACCAACACCTTGAAGCGCACCCGGAAGACCACTGGGAGCCAGTGCAGCTCGCGCAGGAGAGGTGTCACATGGGAGCGCCTCGTCGCCCCCATAATCCCCCGCGCGGCTGCGTTCTGGACCAGCTGGAGCCTCCGGGTGCACCCCAGGGGGAGCCCCATGTAGAGAGCGTTGCAGTAGTCCAGGCGGGAAATGACTAGTGCCTGAGTGACTGTGCGTAGAGAGTCCCGATCTAGAAAGGGGCGCAGCTGGCGTATCAGGCGAACCTGATAAAAAGCCCCCCTGGCCACGGCCGTCAAATGATCTTCTAAAGACAGCCGTGCATCCAGGAGGACGCCCAAGTTGCGAGCCCTCTCCGTGGGGGCGAGTGATTCGCCCCCAATAGCCAGCGATGGCGTCAGCTGGCTATATCGGGACGCTGGAAGCCACAGCCACTCGGTCTTGGAGGGGTTGAGTCGGAGCCTGTTTCTCCCCATCCAGGCCCGCACGGCCTCCAGGCACTGGGACATCACTTCAAGGGCATCGTTGGGGTGGCCTGGGGTGGAGATGTACAGCTGGGTGTCATCAGCGTACTGATGGAACTCCACCCCAAAGCCACGGATGATCTCACCCAGCGGCTTTACATAAATGTTGAACAGAAGGGGCGAGAGGACCGACCCTTGTGGCACCCCACAAGCAAGGTGCCTCGGGGTCGACCGCTGCCCCCCCGTCAACACAGATTGCGACCGGTCAGAGAGGTAGGAGGAGAACCACCGCAGAACGGTGCCCCCCACCCCCAACCCCGCCAACCGGTGCAACATGATACCATGGTCGATGGTATCAAAAGCCGCTGAGAGGTCTAACAGGACCAGGATAGAGGAGCAACCCCTATCCCGAGCCCTCCAGAGATCATCCACCAACGCGACCAATGCCGTTTCCGTGCTGTGCCCAGGCCGGAAGCCGGACTGGAGCGGGTCTAGATAGACAGCTTCATCCAGGTACCGGGGAAGCTGTTGCGCCACCACACTCTCAACAACCTTCGCAACAAAGCGAAGGTTGGAGACTGGACGATAGTTAGCCAAAACAGCCGGATCCAGAGAGGGCTTCTTGAGGAGGGGCCTCACAACCGCTTCTTTCAAAGCGGCCGGCAGGACCCCCTCACTCAAAGAAGCGTTAACGATCTTCTGGAGCCAGCCTCGTGTCACCTCCCGGGAAGCCAGAACCAACCAGGAGGGACACGGGTCCAATAAACATGTGGTCGCGTTCAGCCGTCCCAGGACCCTGTCCATGTCCTCGGGAGCCACAGGATCGAACTCCCCCCAGATAACACTCTCAAGACCTGCCTCAGTCATCCCATCCGGACATACCCAGTCAGAGGCCAGTCCTTCCCGAATCTGAGCGATTTTGTCATACAGATACTGCACAAAATCCTCGGCTCGACCCTGCAAGGGGTCATCCCGCGCTTCCAGATGGAGGAGGGAGCGGGTCACCCTGAACAGGGCGGCCGGGCGATTATCTGATGACGCGATAAGAGCGGCAAAATAACTAGATTTCGCCGCTTTTATCGCCACTAGGTAGGTCTTAATATGAGACCTCACCAGTGTTCGGTCGGATTCGGAGCGACTGGTCCTCCAACTACTCTCCAGGCGTCTTTTCCGGCGCTTCATCTCCCTGAGCTCCTCGGAGAACCAAGGAGCTAGGTGAGTTCGGTGCCGGGTCAGAGGCCGCAAAGGCACGACACGGTCCAAGGCCCCGGCAGCCGCACTATCCCAGGCGGCCACCAGGTCCTCAGTCGAGTCATGAGCCAGAGTCTCAGGAAATGGCCCAAGCTCCATCTGGAACCTATCAGGGTCCATCAGGCGCCTGGGGCGGAACCACCTGGTCGGTCCCGCCTCCCTGCGGCGGGGTGCAGCGGTTAGAAAGTCCAGTCGAAGGAGCGAGTGGTCAGACCATGACAAGGGTTCGATGACTATATCCCCTGTATCAAGGCCACTCAACCACTGACCAGAGACAAAAACTAAGTCCAGAGTGTGTCCACCCGTGTGAGTGGGGTCATGAATTAACTGAGTAAGGTCCATGGCCGTCATGGAAGCCATGAACTCTCGAGCCACCTCAGACGTTTCGCCGATAGATGGCAGGTTGAAATCCCCCATGACTAGAAGTCTGGGGGTACCAACCGCCACCTCAGCTATGACGTTGAGCAGCTCGAGCAGGGCCGTTGCCACGCGGCAGGGAGCCATGTACGTGATCAACAAGCCCATCTGTACTCCACGACCCCACTTCACAAAAAGGGACTCACATCCGGCTATCTGTGGAACAGTGGTCTCCCTCGGATCAAGACTTTCCTTTATAATAACCGCCACCCCCCCCGCCCCTGCCCTGAGCTCTCGGCTGATGGAATGCTCGGAAACCTGGTGGGCACATATCCACGAGGGGAACCCCCCCCTCATGGCCCAACCAGGTCTCCGTAATACCTGCCAGGTCCGCTCCCCCCTCCTGAATAAGATCGCAAATGAGGGGGGCTTTATTTACCACGGACCTGGCATTGCACGACAGCAGCCGAAGGCTCGGGCCCTGAGAGTCTGAACAGCCTGGGATACGAGAAGGGCTATGGGGACCGGGGCGTGCCACCGCTCGAAGATAGCGAGTGCGCGCCCCCACTACATGATGCGGCCCCCTGCTCCCACCATATCTGCCCCTCCCACTCAACACATAGCACAGGCCCATAAAGCATGCCCACCTGTTGTAAATGGTTGCACTGTCCTCCTTGGAGTCATGACCCGTTATGGCATTCCACAGTCACAAGAATGAAATTCGCAATGGTTTTTGCTGATTTTTGGCATGTTTTGCTGATTTTACACAAAAATCACCCATTCAAATGAGTGGGTTCACCGTGGCTGGAAAATGTGGGTGCCTCAACTTATTGCCACAATGACTTACAATCAGATTTTCAGTTCCAATTAGTTTAGTTTACATTATTGTCATTGCACATGGTACAACGAAATTAAATGTCGTCTTCAGTGTACATTATAACTATAAAAATAAAAACACAAATATACATCCTTACAGGCATTGGTAGAGGTACAGGACAATCTGTGTTTTAAATGAATAAAATTAATTAAATAAAAAGATTTTTAAACCAAACTTCTCTTCTTTATAACATGTGAATTAATCTGATAACTGATAACTGGAAACTTTACAGAGGGTGAGCCAAACTTGAAATAATGAGGAATTTCTTGACTGCGAGAGGTATTAAGCTTGCTTCCTAAAGTTGTGGATGCCCCATTGCTGGAAATTTTCTAAGTGATGGAAAAGATTGGAAAATCATTTGTCCAGAATGGTGTGGCGATACCACCATGGCAGGGGGATAGGCTCAGCTTAAGCAAGACTTCTAAGATCGCTTCAGCTCATGATTTTGTGATCTAGAGCAAAGGAGAATAATTGTTGGCACACAGCTGACTGCCTTTTCAATATCACGCCAGTAAAATTCAGCAGCAAAATGACAATTTTTAGCTTGTGATGTTTGTTTTGTTGTATCATTATAAC
Organism: Pituophis catenifer annectens; assembly: GCF_029215685.1. Classification (NCBI taxonomy): domain Eukaryota; kingdom Metazoa; phylum Chordata; class Lepidosauria; order Squamata; family Colubridae; genus Pituophis; species Pituophis catenifer. Next base: position 240,848,562 of record NW_027256882.1, read on the forward strand.
AGTGATGAAAACAAGCACTAAGTCCTAAACATCCAAGATGAACTTCAGAAGTTATAGGTGCTTCATTGCTGGATGTTTTTAAGAAAAGATTGGGCAGCCATCTATCTGAAATGGTATAGGGTCTCCTGGTTGAGCAGAAGGTTGGACTAGAAGACATCCAAGGTCCCTTCCAGTTCCATTCTTATTGATTGAATTTAAAGCAACACTGATATTTAATCCTATTTCCCCCTTATATTGTAAGATATTCTTTATGAGCTTTTTAGTGCTTTGAATGTGTTTGTGCTACTGAACCCCAAATCCCAACCCTCTTTTTATGGGTACTTCCCCCCTTTTATAAGGAAAGGGAGCACCCACATCTGCTTTGGAGGGTGCTGTTGATCAAGACAGACCATTAATTTGAGACCAGGCCAGCATCTTCAAGAGCAAAAATTCTTCTGAGCAGTAAGTGAAGCTAGCTAGTCAATGGACACAGACCACTTAATTGTATTTATATATAACTTTCATATTAAAAAGCAATATCCAGTGTCAATGGCTTTGATATAAAAATATCTTAATAGTCAATAAGTGACTAATGAATACTACAGTAATAACAATTTAATTTGAAGAATTCTGGCAGCTGGTTGCCTTGATGAGTGCTGTAACCAAGGAGCTTCTGCCACATGCTGGGAACATCCGTAGCCTGCTGATTTATAGCAGCAGTGCAGAACTGTTTAATGTCAGCGCCTCTCGGCTAAAGCAATAATAAACAGGAATGTTATGCTTTATTTTTCTGTATGGATTGTTCAGGATCTGAATGGTTAAGTACCAACTCAATAGGGGATAATAGCTGGATACCCAAGAGAGATGTAGTGGAGGCTGAAGCATTTTTATTATCCAAGTTTGTTTAGAAAAATTAATCTAGTACAGATGGTGTTTTTTTGAGCGTCCCTTTTAAGAGAAGAAAAAGAAAATGAAAAAAAAATTGTCATCGACTCAGGAAAGTTCTCTGGCAGACGTTCAAAGATTTTGCTTTCACACACCACCTATTCAGGGCAGGAGTACCAGTGGTGGTGGGAGAATGAAAAAAGTCAAGAGGGTAGACACAACTGCACAATTAAAGCCTGACCCTTTTTACATGAGGCAATCCTTTGGTGCAATTGCAACTTTGATTGTGCGATCACAGCTTCCATCTTGACTTGCTTGATATGCATACAGTCAGTTCCCACACTGTTCCCTCTGAGAAAGAGTGCTTGCTTGAAAATCAATCTTTAATGCAAGAAAGAAAGAAAAAAAAAGGCAACATTTAAATGCAAAGACAGTAGGAAGTAATTTGTATTCCAATTAGCAACCTCTGAGAGTAACTTTGAAACCATAAATATATATCAGCTTTTTTGTTAGTTGGAGACTTCTTTACCAGTACAATTTAAATGCACTGTAGATCACTGAATATATATAAAATATTATAGAAGGATATTGCACAAAGTATTATTACACAAACATGAGATATTTTCCAGCTTTTGTATAAAAATGTGCTTAATACTTGCTTATAAGATCTGAAAACAGGAAATAGCTTTATAAAAATTGCAGTACGAGATACAAGGCATGAGATTCAGTCCACAGTCCTCCATGGTCAGAAAAGAATTTTATGCAAATCTGCTTAGTAAGCATAATCAAGCCCCAGGATTTTTCTATAGAATTTGAATTGCCTTGTTTAGGCCTTAAAAATCCACAAAAAATAAAAACCAAGAATGGACTATACAACTATAAAACTCCATAGCAGAGTAATAATGTATGTGTATCATATTATCATCATACAGTAAATAATTTTGCTGTCTGAAGACTGTAATAATTCTTGACTTTTATACTGACATTTTTATATTAAAAATACCAAGATGTAAGAATGCTTCGTGGAACAAAAAGTAATCAAACTGTGTATCGTAGTATTGACTTAGGTTCATTAATATTACAGTCTTGTTTCCTCAAAAACAATGTAAATCTTCCTTTATATTCGTTTTCCATTCTAAAGATGTCTTGTTCACAGCACTGGCATATTTCAACTGTGAAATATAGTTCCCTTTCAGTACCATTGCCACAACAGTATGGCATGCAGTCTCCTATACCTTAGAAAACATCAAGATAAAAATAATAAGAATTACATAGCTGGGATGAATTAGAAGCTGCAAAGATTGTTCCAGGTTATTTCTTCACATGTGCAACTAGATTGCTATACTGAATTATTTTAGAAATTATTATTAATCATCCATCTATCTTGAGCAAACTGATACATTTTTCTTAAAAAAATGAGCTACAGTAAAATCTTATACCTATCAACCTAAAAATGAGGTCCACTGTTCGTTTTTTTAAATCAATCCACATCTCACTAAATACCGTCAAATGATTGTTTAAATATCCAGATTAGTTTGCACCCAGCACATTTTTAGTCAATCCCTCTATCCAGATCAGAATAAGCACACGGGCCAGCCAATTCAATTCAGCCAGTCCAAAAATATAGCTTAATTATTAAACATCAGCAAACAACAAAAGAGTTCACTGATAAAATGAGACAAAGGCAAGGAAAAGCAGGGAGAGACAGACATGAACAATGGGTAAGAGATAAAGGGACAGAGGATTTAATAACAACACTCTAGATGATGGTGATGATGATTTATTAAACTTCTATGCTGTCTGACTCTTAACAACATTGAAAGGCTACAGCTCTATAAATCTATCTCTGTACTAAGTTCCAAAGCCACTGGAAACAATTTTGTGGGTAATTAGCATGGACTTTTCCAAAGAGTGCATTAACAGCCACAGAATAGAGAAAGAAAATAGAACACCAGGTGATCTCCATTCTACTGTGCAATATAAAAGAAACAATTTGGTAGATGGGAATTATAACAACGCTCTGCACAAATACACTTACGCACACATAGGCACACGCTTATGTACATATATAAATATTGTTCAAGGTATTGAACTCAGTAAAACAGACTCTCAGGTATGTCTGTTTTAAGAATATATTTATTTATATTTGTTTCTTCCTTTTACGTTCTGCCAATAAAACTCTTGACCAGTAAAAGCACCACCACAGAGACAGTTGGCTAAACAGAAGTGAGCTCTCAATTTGAAACTGCAACCATCCAATTAAACAAAGATTGCCAATAATTAAAAGATAATAATCAAATACCATTAAACATCTGACAAAATGAGCAGGCTGTTTAATTACCAAAAAAATAGTACAGAAATCACCTGGAAACAAATGTAAGCACCATGATTACAGATAACACCAGTGAAATGACTCTTTTGCTGAAAAGTGCAAATCAAGATGCAAAGGAATAGATAATCAGAATCTGTCCAAATGCTTAATCTAGACCAGGGGTGTCAAACTCATGGCATCACAGCATCATCACACGATGTATCGGGACTCTTTTCCCCTTCACTAAAATGGGATGGGCGTGGCCAGTGCATGACACATCTGGCACGTGGGCCGGCAGTTTGACAGCCCTGGTCTAGACCAGGGGGTCTCCAAGCTTAGCAACTTTAAGACTTATAGAGTTCAACTCTCTTAATTCCTCAGACAGCTATGCTATGTCACTCTAAGGCTATATGATTTATTAATTTGATTTGTGTCTTTTGTAGACAGTTTAAGGAAAATGAGTAGACATCTTCCATTTTTCTGTGTATTATAACACAGAAAAGCAAACAGGATGCTGGTTTTGATTTTCTTGGTACATTGCTGGTGACAAATTATTTAGGGTTTTTTGTTCCCTTTTCAACTTGTTGATTATTTTTAATAGTATGTAGATGTTGTTTATGCGTATGTGCCTGTTTATGGTCAATTTGTCAAAGTGTCAGGCTTCCATGAATTATCTGGCATTTTTGGACTTGGCTTGGTCTAGGTTGGTCACAGTTTCCCAGTTGAAACTATGGTTAAATCTGACTTTAGATAGACCTTCTCCAGGGACAGATGTCCCCAACCTGGTCTTTCAATCTTCCAACAGTGCACCCATTCCCACTGTACCTAAGTTCATTCACTTTGCTGCTAATCATTCTCTTTCTCTCTCTCTTTGCACTCTTTCCACCCTCCAGAGATCTAGGCCTTTTCATAATGTGCTCAAAGTAGGATTATATAAATCTGATCATATGTATCTTGGGAGAACTCTGTGTTCATTTAGTCAATTATCTGTTTGAGTTTTTTCACCCTGTCCATTACATTCTTGGGTATTTGTTCCAATACCAAAGTTTAAAGGTATCAATTCTGTTTCTGTTTTGAATCTATCACATAAGCATTATAAAGTAATGTGGAGGAGCTAGAATAGGGGTGCCAAACTCATGGCCCGTGGGCCGGATGCATCAGGTGCTGGCCATTCCCCACCCCCATTTTAACAAAGGGGGAAAAGTTGTGATATGTCACATGACAACAACGTGAGCCATGAGTTTGACACCCCTGAGCTAGAAGGAGAAACTTGTATGCTGCCTTGATTTTCTTGAAGGAAAGTGGCTAACATTAAAAGAATCAAATAATAAAATTGATATTATGTCTATTCTTACTAAAAAATGCAATGCTACTTGGGCTTATTAATATGGACAAAGTCTAATTGCTTTTGGTGCAGGATTTTGGCTGACTATGTTCTTTCCCTGTCTCTTTCTCTCTCTCTCTCCCTCCCTCCCTCCTAAATAGAGTTGAAGAGTTAAAGGAGAAGATTGAAAATTAGAAATCCTTGTTGGTGTTCCTGGCTGGACTGCTGATTCACTACCTTACTTTACAGATCATTTCTATTCTTTGTGCTTGAATTTACTGTTCCCTAAAGAGAGATTTAACTGTGTATTGAGAATACAGAAACATGAATAACTATGAAGTGTTTTGAGAAATGTAGCTTTAATATACTATGGGAAAGCATCACTCATTATTTATGGCCACTTGAGCATTACATTATTCTGGTATGTTTAGCTTTCAGCTATATGAAATATTTGAATATATGGTTGAAATTGTTGGAATGTGTAGTACATGAAAAGTTGATAGCAAGTCATGTTTTAAACAAACCGTTGGCTGCCATGGTGTGTCCACCGTAATGGATCTACTTTAATATAATTCCCTTCATGCCTCTAAAATCTGTATGGATTTATTTAAATATTTTAACCCATTCTATGCAATAAATTTCATGGATACAATCAATGTAAATGAGTGAAACTACAAAATAATCTAAATCAATGCAAAATACTGAGTGAACCAATGACATTTAGATGTAAAACTAATCTTGGACTATCTAGCTTAATCAAGGGCAATAGCCAAGAATTTATTGGCTGTGGAATTCTTTACTGTATGTGGTGCGTGGTATACTGCTTTCACTTGAATACAAAACAAAGCTCCTTTCTGATGTTTTAATATTCTGGAAATGTATGCATGCAAAAACACATACCAAAATATGAATATTCTTTTAATGCAAAATTACAAACTTCCTTTGAACCAAAAGCCACAGTTGGTTTTTCAGTGGATTCACTCAAAAAAATTGAGATGGTACAGATAAAAGACCTGGGTAGATCAAAGTACAAACTACGTATAATTTTATTTAATGAAATACTTAATGTGACTACTCCCTTGTATTTAAGGGAGTATTTAAAATATTTATTCTGTCACATTAAATATTGGTGAAACTATTGAAAAGGCCTCTTTGGAATTCTTCTTGGGGTTATGGAGGATTAGAGATTGAGCATCTTGATTGAGACATTTGAAAATCATTCCCAATACTTTGGATTTTTAACAAGCAGTATTTTGATAGCTGGTGTGGTTGCTCATCTTTATCTTAGAATAGTAGTGTCAGGTATGCTTCCTTCAAAATCCAGGAAAGAAAGACCCAAACTCCATATTTTATAGAGATTAGTACTTTTACTGAATATGAAATGATTGCAACCCAGGTAAAACTGAAAGTGAGCAAAATGCGCGAAATAGCATCTAGATAGCATTCCCCCCCCCCCGTGTTCATTGTCCATCATCCAATCCAAAGGTCTCCCAAAGGTCAGGTGGAATCACATCTGGCAACGTCATCCATCAGGAATTTGTGACGGTTGGTCTAGCGGCTCTTTTGGAGAATAGGTTTCGTTTCTTTGAAAGACACCTCCTGCTCTCTTCCCCCCCTCGCCCCCCTAACTGGTTCCCCCCCTCCGTTTCTTATGGCAGCTGAAGCAGTGAAAGCGGAAGCTGACAAGTAGTCTTTTTGAAAATAAACAGCTCAATGGCTATTCCAATCTAAAATATTAAATAATAACATCCATGTGAATGTACATGCAAAAATATCATTCTCACAAACAGTACAAAACTAATATACTGTTTAAACAACATTTAAAACTTAATGTTTAAACAATTTGATTTAGAATTTTTGGAAATACAACAATTAAAAGAAATCCTAAGGAATCAAAATAAATGTATCTAGGCTCCTTCTCTTTGATAAGGAGATTTCTTTGAACTTCATTCCTTTGAACTTGAAAGATGTGTATAATGGACAAACAGCGCCAGCTAGGACCAACATCAGAAGACATTCCTAAAACTCTAGAGGGACCGTGAATAGTATTTACACCAGAAATATGCTGTTACTTTAAGTGGTTTTAATGCAGAAACTTAAAAGCAATTGATTTTTTTTAAACAGGTTTTGAGAGCCATTTGATGCTGAGAATAGCTCATGGGTAAATGAATACCCTAGAACAAAGAAAAAAACATTGGGTATAAGAAGTAGAGGCCACCTAAGTAAAGTTGAAAAGAATTACAGAGAAAAAAATGAGAGGAAGAGACTAGAAATTCCTTCATGAGAAACAAAAAAAACTTATCTAATACTTCAGTACTCACTTACTGCAAAGTAGTCATACTGAATAATTATCTGAAGCTCTCCTAAAACATTGTTTAGATTTATTTATTAATTAAAGACAAACATGCAGTGCAGAATAGTGCAATTTTTTATTAGAGCCCAGTCTTAATGCACTTAAAAAACAAGAAACTTCCAATGGTGTATTTCAAGATAGAATACTCAAACTGCATTATTTTGATTAGCTTAACTGCACTACATCAATGTATTCCAAATATACAGTATGTATCCAGGTGAAACCTAAACTACAGCATTTATTTATTTGCTTGTTTGTTTGTTTAGCGTATGGCATATCATACATGGAGTAGCAGTATCAATTAACATTTCAACTCAATTAGATTAGTAGGGCACTGAAAATTTATTTGGAATGAGGCAAGTAGCACTGAAAGAGTTCAGATAAACTGCATTGTAGATCAAAGTGTACCACAGAAATCATCAGCAAACTGAAATTGAAAATTGAGTCGTGCTGGAAGTGGAGAAGAGAAGAAAAAGAAGCAAAGCAAGACATGTAAGATGAAAACAGAATGGCTGTAAGAAATCCTGGGACAGTATGTACTTCCTGTTAGATTGCATGTATTTGTGCATATGAATCCAGCAACTTACAATATTGCTCTGAGAATGGGTATAATATCCCCCTTTAATAAACATTAGGAAGGAAAAGTGTATTTTATTTACTATTATATTTTATGAATCTAAATGAAAGCTGACAGTAATGAGAAGCAGGTGTCACTAAATCTATTTTTATGTTAATTACCACAGTTAAAATATTCCAAGAGCTGTGAGGACAGTTTAATGAACCCTGTTCGAAATGTTTGCTTCAGACCTTGATCTTCTCTTTAAGCCATGATAATGATTATCCCTTTGTAGCTGAATATGTTTATTGTTTTTCTGCATGACACTGCAATTAGAGCAGTTTATCTAACATTTTTTCTATTATTACTGGGGACGTAACCAATAATGACTGATTAAATATGAAAATTATTAGGGTGTTACACATCAATTTAAAAATCAAGACTCTTGTTTGCTGCTTGTCCTGAAAGGGGAAAAAGAAAGCAAACTGGTCTCAGTGTAAAAGTAAGATCACTTAGAGCTGGGATTGAGAAAAGAAAGTTCATCTTTTCTTCAATATAGCTGTAAGATGTTTTCCTTTTTCCAGTGGTCTTATCCACACTGCTAGATTGTCCATGGCTAGTTCTAGTGAAGACCATTTCTAGAGAGAAGGATTCGATAATATTGTTCAGTACTCAGCCCTTACCAACTCACCTTCAGTTGCATTTCCCCAAGTACTGCTTTCCTGTTTTGTCTTTGGCTGGATAACCAGCCAAAGACAATTAATTAAACTAAATTAATTGTGCTTAGCCTATATATACTATAGATGGTTGTTGGTTTGAAACCAGGCAGAAAAACATGTTTAAAAAGTACTATTTTTCTTTTTCTTGGCATTTTTACTTTTCTCTTGGCATTTTTCTTTTTTCTCCTAACTCTACACATAACTCCATGCACCATTTCATTCCTCAAATAATTGAATTTTAATTGGTAATGGCATTGACAAGTTACAGAAACTTTGTCTAATATTTTCTCTCCCTTATTAATTATTCCTCTACTTCACTTCATAGTGAATTGAAATCTTCTATCATACTTAATTCATCTTTCCTGTCCAATAGTGATTTTTACCATCCTTTTGCATCAATTATCATTGAGTTTCTTAATATGGTTAGTTATTTCAAGGGCTTAGAAAATGAGCTGGCCTTAGTATAAGAAGTATAATAAGATTAAACGTAGAACCAAATAATTCACAGAATGCAAAATTTCTTTATCTGAATATTCAATATTTCTTTTATTCTGAGCAGATATTCATCCACCAATGTTCAAATGATGAACAATTCCATTCTCTTTAAGAATGGAAAAATGTTATTCTATATGCTGTCTCATCTTTATGTTTCAAAACTAAATAAATAAAGAAAAAATATGTATATCTCCAACCTTAACAGATCTTTAACTTAACAATAGAAGGTTTTTTTAAAAAAAAAAATCATGCATTTAGTATCATTTCTCAGCCTAACTGAAGATAAGAACTGCAGTTGACACGTGCATTGACTTGGTTAAGAGTACATTTATTAAACTGATCCTGATTCAAGATCTCTTGAACACAATAGGAGAATTGTGTTTGTATAATTAGAAATGAAATAAAGAGGCACTGAACTAAATTGAACGTTTCATACAATACTACGTGATTTAAGACTGAAAGATAGAAACTGTCTCTTCGTGTTTTTCCAGGTTTTCCAGGTTTTGATTTCGTTTGGTTTGTCATTCTGGTGAACTTTGCAAAGCCAGGCATCTTTGAGAAAAATAAAACAAACAAACAAACAAGCAAAACACCTTTAACATGCTTGAACCATTTAGGCTGTCAAGTGTTTGAGATCCGCCACCCTGGCAACAGAAGATTCTGCCAAGAATCAGAACTGTAGCAAAGCAACATCTGGCTCTCATCTTCCAAAAACTTGACATTTTATGGAGATGTTGATTATGAACCAAAGACTCCATTGGAATGAATTTCTTTCTGTATGAAATGCCAAGTGACAAACGTCATATTCAGTATATCATAAAGCTGGATTGATTTTTTTTAAAGTGAATATTCTGATAGATTTTCTTTTTTCAAGTTTCCTAAGACAATGCCATTAGTCTCTTTCAAAATATTTCTAAAATGGTCTCTGCAATTCTGCCATCTATGAATTGATCAAAAAATGTGGAATATCATCCTGTTTTCTTTTTTAATAGTAGCATGCCTGGTTAGTTCAATTCAACAAATTATGCTATTCATATTTTGCTAATATGAATTTTTAAAGTCTCATCACATTTGGCAAACTAAGGCACTTATCTACAAAACTCATGTTATAATATACGTGTCTAAATGTTCCTGTGGCTTTCTCATCTAAGACACTATTTTGAAATATTAAACAGGTAGCAGAAGAAAACCAATTTTAAGATTTAAACAAAGAATAAAGAACTGATTATTTCCTTTAGGCTGTGGATGCAGGAAATGTAAATACCATTTAGTGAAAATGTTTTGAGAAGAAGGAAGTTGCTTATCAAAGTGTAGATCTCTGGAGTAATAATATTCTGTCTTCCTTTCTCTTGCTCCTTAAATAAATAAATATAGTCATTCACAAAATTATGTTACTCTCATCCAAAAAGCATTGGACATATTGAAGCATATAATTCTGTGTTTGCATACAGACAGGTAATTATATCTAAATTATCTCCTGAAGATGTGAGTCAATTATTCCAGCAGAAGCTTTTAACTGGTGGTGGGGAAAATGCATCCCAGTTTATTCCTGCAATTTCCTGTGAACTCCTTTCTCCAGATAATGCATATACAAATATATGTTTAGAAGGTTTTGTCTTTGTTCAGCAAAATTGATGTTTTTTAAAAAAAAAATGTTGCTCCAGGATGTGGCTAAGAATATATGTTTGAATGAGCATCTCACTAAAGATATCTATCACAGAAAAAGAGAGAAAGAGATTGAGACAGTGAGGATAAATTTATAAATGTTGATTCAGCCAGCAATCTGCAAAAGTATTCTTAACATGCTTGAGTCTTAGTGAATCTGTCAATTTGTTATTTTAAAGACAAAAATGAAAAACATTTAATATACTTAAGCATATTGTAAGAATATGTTAACAATAGAAAATTAAATTCATCATAAGAGATAGCCTTCTCTGTGGGGGCACCTGCCATCTGGAACGAGCTCCCCCGGAGATACGGAGGATCCCGGATTTGTGCACTTTCCGCCGTGTCCTCAAAACATTCTTATTCCAGCAGGCTGGTCTGGCCTAACTTCCCTTTTAATTGCTTTTAAATTTGTTTTATAAATTGGGGTTTTTTAAATTTGTTTTGGGCCAAAGTATTTAATGTATTTTTAAATGGTTTTTTAACGTTTGTACTATGTGTATTTTATCTTTTGGCGGTTCACCGCCCTGAGTCCTTCGGGAGTAGGGCAGTATATAAATTTAATAAATAAATAATAAATAAATATAGCAAATCTGATATTATGCTTCTCAGAAAATATAACTAATGACTAATAGTATAGAGTTGTGAATTAGAATCAAGGACTTTTGTGTCACTAAAAACTTTTTCTCCTCTTAAACCCATTTATAGGATATGAGAACTTGTTTAAAAATTCACTTTAAATACCTGCTTGAGTAAACATTTTAAAAGAGACCATTTTAAAATTTTGTTAAATGGCCAGAAAATGGAAGTAAACCAGGCTACTTAGTTTTAGTTTTAAAACTTAGTTTTAGAAGATCAAGTTGAAATAAACATCGAACTGGACAATGGGGCTGAAAAGTCCTGAAAATGTTATGTCAACTTGCAGCGTAAATAGATTCCTATCTACTTGTGGTTCGTTTAATGAGACATCAATGACAGAATTCAGCTTTTACTTAGGAATCATTGCAAATGTCTTTGCTTGATACATAATTTAGAAAGCCTTTAAAAATGCATTTCATTTAAAATAGGATAATAATTGTAGGACACAAGGAGATGTTATTAAAAGTCATATTATTTAAAATACTATTTTTTAAAGAGACTAAAATGGAACAAAACCATAAGGCTCAGAGATTCTCCTTTTCTCTCATTTCCTTCCAAAAGTTCTTTTTGAAGTAAAGATGAAAGTATCCAGCCTAGAAAATGTGTAAGGCTTACACAGACATAGAGTTATCTTAAAGAATGGCCATTCTATTTTTGAAAGACAACATGAATAAAGAATATAATATTGCTCTAAATGGGCTCCAATTTAATCGGTTAAACTTGGTCACAATTCAAAATTATATTTTGTTCCAGCATACATTTAAAAAAAATTAAAAATCCCTTCTCATAGGAGGTCTGCTTCTTCCTCAAACTTGGGTCTTCTACCAGAGGTCTGGGAGTTTGAAGGTTATGCACAGTATCTTAACTGTTCTTAGCACTGCATTCTTCTGAACAGAGATACCTCGGATGTTGTTCCTGGAATCTATTGGATTCCACTCTCCCAGTTAAGCAGTTACAGCTCTGAGTGGTCCTACCACTACTAAGACCACTTTGGCCTTTACTTTCCACACCTTCTCTAGTTCCCCCTTCAGGCCCTGGTACTTGTCCAGTTCCTCATACTCCTTCCTGATGTTGCTGTCATTTAGTACTGCTACATCCATCACTAGTACTGTCTTCTGGTCTTTGTCTAATATCACAATATCTGGTGGATTGGCAAGTATCTGCCTGTCTGTCTGGATCTGAAAATCCCATAGGATCTTAGCCCTTTTATTTTCCACAATCTTCTGTGTGATCTCCCATCTAGACTTAGAAGCATCTAGCACATATTCTGTACCGATTTTCCTGTACACAATGCCAAAATTCTTTACCACCTTGGAGGCAATAGGTCAATTTTAAAGGAACAGGACTGGCTATGTGGGAACGAAGTCCAATTGTCCAACATAGATGCGTGACTAAGAATGTAATTAGTAAGAGTTAGTAAGGCAATCAAGCCACCCAGAATCCCCTTGTGGAGGAAATGGGCAGCATAAAAGTTAAATAAACAAAGAAAGAAATAAAATCAAGAAGTGATAGGACAATCAAAATGCAAGATATGGGGGGGGAGGGGGGAGTGGTTAGTGTGGGTTTCTTTCTATGCATATTTTTCTCATTTCTTGGCCTTTTGTTAAGATCAAATGTAATAATAGAATATTAATAAACCAAGTATATAAGTATCATTGTTCTGAAATGACATACAGTATCAAAATATAACAATGGATGGTCTACAGGGTTAGATTTAATACATTAAATGATTGAGGATTGAGTTAGTTCCATATTAGCTCATTATGAATATATTTTTAGTTTCCTCAAATGTCACTCATTTAATCACTATTATGTATAGTGATTAAATGAATGACATTTGTTTTTATTAACACTGTTACATTTTGGTTATACTTCATTGTATCTTCTGTTTAAAAATGTGTGCATGAGTATGTTGTCTTTGTATTTATTACATTCTTGTTCACAAATAAAACATGCATTCCTTAGTTAAAGGAATGACTTTAAGTGATAATGCTTTAAAATGGCCAATATCAAATAAATGTAGGGAGCAAATATCATTGCAACGTGGTAAACAAGCTATGAAGTGCAGTTGAGTGTGAAGATGATTATCAAGGGAAAGGAGCTTGTGAGTACAGGGCAAGTAAACCAATCTGCTTTCAGATAATAATGTAATTTTGTCATACAATGCCAGATTACTTCTCCCTCAGCTCCTCTTGTGCTGCTCTCTACTTCAATAACATCATTCATTTGGTACACTCCACTTCTGAGCTGCAGCTCACAAGGCCAATGCTGATGAGGCAATGTGAAAGAGAAAAGAATAGGCATGTGTGTGTGTGTGTGTGTGTGTGTGTGTGTGTGTGTGTGTGTGTATTCGTGCACGTGCTGTATGCATATACAAACTACTGTTACAATAATGTATTCAGCTACTGTAAGACATTTACAGCTTCCAAAATGCTCATTGATTTGTTTCATCAAATAGAAACCACTGAAGTACTTGTAAACCAAAGCACATGAAATATAATTAATCTGTCCTCTCCCAGTAGAAATAATTTTTTTTTAAAAAAAATCAATGATTCAAAACAGCTTTAATTGTACTTGGCTGATTGTTTAACTTATGGGGTTCTTTCTTTTAAAAAAGGTCTACGCTTAATTAGATGGATAAAGAAAAATTCAACATTACCGTTTTGCAACTCGTTAATGTAGTTGCATTGCCTGCAATCCCCTGCTTATTCTCTGCCTGTTTTTGTTGCATGATGGACGTATGTCGAACTACATAGGGCTGAGCTTTCATTTTGAAATGAAACATGAAGCTGGAAAGCTGCCATGCAAATCATACCGATATTAAAAAGACAACATCATAATGCAGCCCAGGGACTGAAGGATATCTGTGTGTATGTGTGTGTGTATTTGTGCATGTGAGTGTGTGTACTTGCTTTGTTTTTCATTGTACAATCATGTGGACTGCAGTTTCCCACACAACTATTCAGTTTGCAAGAGACGACATTGTATGAGATATTGTATGAAGATATTGTATGAAAGAAAGAGAGCTTCTTTTAATTCAAACACAGTGGGCAGCCATGAAGATTGCAGAATGTTGGAAAGACACAAAGCAGAAAAGATTGTATGTATGTATGTATGTATGTATGTATGTATGTATGTATGTATAAGTGGCTGAATGTGTGCATTTGTGTGTCTGTATATATAATATCCTGGAACCAGTGAAATCTGGGGGCTGAGCAGGGGACAGAATGTATTTGCTCTGAGTGTTGAAGGGATTGCCACTCTCTAATTGGCCTTTTTAGTCACACTAGATGCTGTTTTAGGACCTCTTTCCAGAGCACGATACCATAATCTTTTGAGACTGAAGGTTGCCAATGATGATTCTCAGTATTATATACCACAAGCACACACAATGTATACACACAAATTTATATCCTCCATGTATAAAACAGTTACAGAAAACACTTATTTTCAAGAACAAAAGGTGATCAGGGGACAAAGGATTGAAATCATTTTGTACCATGAAATGTCTCAGCAATTATTTTCTGAATTTGCAATGCTATGTGCAGTTTTTACTTTTGCTGATTGTTTTTAAAAACCATTTTATCATTTTATTTATTTATTTATTGGTTCGATTTTATATGCCGCCCTTCTCCGGAGACTGAGGGAGGCTTACAATGCGTTAAGGAATAGCCTTCATACTTTTGTATATACCTGCTTAGTAGGGCTTTCGGGCCTCCCTAAGCGGTCTTCTTTTTTATACAAAGTCAGCTTATTGCCCCCACAAACCAGGTCCTCATTTTATCTACTTTGAAAGGATGGAAGGCTGAGTCAACCTTGAGCCTGGTGAGATTTGAACTTGCAGTAATTGCAGGCAGCTGGTGCTACTTAACAGCACTTTAGTCTGCTGTGCCACCAAAGCTCTTAGACATTTTCATATATGTCTAAAAATTGAATGTTTCCATGTACTAAGGAAAGATTCTAGGTCTTTTTGGATGTTTATTTATTGCTTGATGGAAAAGTGTATCCATATCTAGTCCAGTCTCTCTTCGTGACCATTTTGGGTACAATTTAAAAAGAAAAGAGGGATATTCCACATCATTTTTTTTTAATTGTCAGGGGAAAATGCCTTGGGTTTGTTTGTTTTTTTTTAATCACCCTCATTCCATAATATCCTTAAATTTCATGATGATGAAGTAAGCCCAAAAATCCCACAAAACCATAAACAAAAATCTGAAGTGTCTGAAATGAGATATAAGAGCAGATGTTTATTTTGCAGAGGAAGAACAATGAAGGGGAAAGTGAAAGGCAGATTTTGAGACAATTTTATCAAACACATGCCACTAAGTCAGTGATCTCTTCTAGAGACAGTAGAGGGGAAGCTTGGGTGAGAATTAATATGTAAAGAACTTGAGCTATCCTTCAGTCAATCAATCCGATTCAGTAGCCCAAATAAAATGGCTTAATCGATAATGGATTTATCCCGTTACAGCAATGATACAATACTTTAATATTGGAGGATAAGTGATGCATATAGAATAGGGAGAATACCATTTATAAAATTTGCAGCAAAAATCCATTACTATTTTCATACAGTATCATTTAGAATAAACAAAACCACCAATTACACTGCAGAATCCATTATGTTAAAGAAGACTTTACAGATGTTGATATAATTGATTTCTCTAGCTGTCTATTTTATTATATGTTGTCCTTAAAGCTCTTGCCACTAGATGACTAACTCAATTTAAAAGAAGAAAGAAGAGCAAATGGTATATACTATAAAACTTTCATTAAAAAATACCCAGATAAAATCCACTTCAAACATACTGGATTGGAAATACTTGCATGTTTGTTGAAAGAAACAAAGATAGAGCTCATGTGCCTTTGGTGGGAATTTCAGAAGCGACATTCCCATCAAACTCCTGTACAAAGCCAGAGAAGCTTCTTCCAAAAATGCTATAATCTGATTGGTTTCAGGATCAACTGAAGACATTATTGTTGCTTGATATGAAGGATAAGAAGTCCCTTCCTCCTACATCCATGTGCAGAAGCTTAGTGGACTAGAAATGGAACTTTATTTCAATATTGGCAATGGAAAAATAATCACCAATAGTTTATGCAACCACTTATTGATAGATGCCAACCTGACTTCTGACAGAGAAGAAAACTGAAAAGATCTTGGGGATTTTAATATGATCTCATTCCAAGTTATTTATGAATAAGGGCTCATAAACAGAAGTTGGAATAATGCTGAAAATATTTCTTCTTGTGGAGCTCATGAGGGTGTTTCGAAGCACTACTCCTCCTTGTTTCTCTGAGAGGCAGTTGGAGGGAACAATTGGCCCAGAGTTATCCAGGAAGCTTCCATTGGGTTTCTCAAGCCTTACTCCAATATCTTAACCACTACACCATGCTGGCTCTTGAAACAGAATACAATTAAGGCATGTGAAGTCATGACCAAATTAGGCTTCTCCAGGAATAGATGTTGTTGGCTCACCAGCTTGCTTGTGGAAATGTATTGCTGGCCGTTTCTTTGTACATTGATAGGGCTTATAAATAGCACCATCTTTCTTTGTGTGTAGGGTGTCTGACACACTGCCTCAAGGGGCTTTAGGTCACTGCCAAACCAATTCCATCAGAATGTAACTATGTGACTGATTTAGTGCCACAAGTATTAATAATGCATTGGACACGCCACATAGGAAGACTTAATACTTCTAAATCCGAATGGTGAGCACTTTAGCTGGCATATTTCCTATGCGCTAAGCAAATTTAGAAATTTATAAACCCTTGCTTTTTTAAAAAAAACTTTAAATGGCTCAAACCATAATATGTTCCTTCAGTTCATGTACTTTCTCAGCTCCATGAATGGCTTTGTGATTATTTTTGTATAAATATCATAACTGTATTGCCTTTAGTTAATCATGGGGCTGAAGGAGCAAAAACGCACAACAGTCCCTACTTGATAGCCAAGAATTGTAATTGGGAAGATATAAATGAGAAACAAATATTTCTAGTACTTCCTAGTATTTTCTGTAACACCCAAAAGCCACAATAGTCCCCTTCCTTTTCTGGATAAGACCTACACTCTGTCAGTCTGCTAGAAGGTGAAGCACTAAGTACTATTAATGCAAACAGACAGCCATGCATGCTGTAACCAGATTGGAGATGCAGAACAAATATCAGCTATGGAAGAGGGTAATTTCTTTTACTCTCACAGTTCATTTCGGTAAATAGCCTTGTACTTTCACAGGTCTCTCGAGAGGTCTGCTCAGTAGGTTAAAGCATACACCCACCCCCAGCACAGAAGCTTCTCCTGTGAAACAAACTGATTGCTCCATTATATAAAACAATATCAGAAAAGCACTTGTAACATTTATTTATTTAGCCAGCAGTTCCCTGGCACTTATCATGTATGGATCAACAGTTATTTCTGAAATCTCTCTAGATATTTTAACTTTATTGCCAAGTGCCAATAAGTTTAAATTTGATAGCTGTACAAAACAGTTAATGCAGTAGATGTGTAAGGCCATATATTTAAAAAAAAAACGTTCAGGTTATTATCATTATTATATTTCATGTTATTAGAATTCAGATACTAATTAACTTAGAATCTTGATGTATGCATATGTACTTGTACTACTATGTAATGATATACTGTATGTTTATATACATGTACATCTATGTGCAATGGTATATATACAATTGTATACAATCACATATTACTCATGTATACAATTACATGAGTTAGCAAATTTTGGTTTGTTTTTCCAGTTAGAAAAACAGAGACAGAGCCTTTCCTTATCATTTTGATGTAAGCTTTGGAACTGAAACAGTACAGTGAGAGGCACTTCCAAAATTCTCTGGATGGATAGTTACAATAATAAAGGAAGCTGTTATGGAGGTAGGTGGCCTTGAAATGCATGCTTGGAAAGCAAAATTTTGGGGTTGATTGCAGGCACAGCAGTAGGCTCATCGTCATATTTACCATGCCCAAGAAAGATTACAAAACCTCAATCTTTTCTGAAAAGACTCTCCTTATGAGAGAAGCAGATTTCAGCCCTTGAAGTAATCATTCCATAATTATTAGCTACTGGCTTGCAGAATGAATGGCTGCCAGTTATCTCTTCAGCAGATTAAAACAGTTGTACAAAATGAATGGCTAGCATCATTTATCAATTTGCTGTTCTGTAACATTCTAACTGTTCCCTCTCTGTGTATCTGTCTCTGTCTGTCAGTCTGTCTCTCTCTTTCTCTTGTATGTGTGTGTGTGTGTGTGTGTGTGTGTGTGTGTCTGTCTGTCTCTGTCTCTGTCTCTCTCTGTCTGTCTGTCAGTCTGTCTCTCTCTTTCTCGTGTGTGTGTGTGTGTGTGTGTGTGTGTGTGTGTGTGTGTGTGTGTATTTTGTTGTTGTTCAGTTCAGTTCCACTGTCTCCCGGAGTTTGTCCAGATTCACATTCGTTGCTTTGATGACACTATCTACCCATTTCATCCTTTGCCTTTCCCTTCTTCTTTTGCCTTCAATCTTTCTCAAAATTGGTTTCTTCCCCAATGAGTTTCCTCTTTTCATTTAGTGGCCAAAGTATTTGACTTTCACCTTCAGTATCTGCCCTTCCAAAAAACAGTCAGGATTGATTTCCTTTAGGATTGACTGATTTAATCTCTTTACAGTCCAAGTGGTTCTCAAAAGTCTTCTCCAACACCAACATTCAGAATTATCAACTGTGTGTGTGCATGTTTGTGTGTGTTTTATTTGTGTGGGGTGTGATGTATATACAGTATACACAGAATGTATACAGAATAAAACGTAATAGGAAAAAAAATCCAACATTAGTACTCTGCTTACAAAATAGAACAACATTTCACAATCGTAATAAAGTATAAGGATATAATACTTTCAAAATCTTCCTACTGTTAAAGATCTCAAGATCTGCCATTTAACTTTGAAATATTTTACTCAACTTTGAATAGATTATTGTAGTGGCAAAGCCATCTACTTCATTCTAAAAGCAGACTGCAATCATACTATTTCAAAGCAACATTACAGTATATACTTATTTTACTGATTTGATTCTAATGAGAGATTTCTTATGGCATCACTATCTTTCTACTGACTCCCCTGGAAATCTGAAAGAGGCCAGGTTCCTTAAGTGAATTTGTAATCAGATGAGCTTTAAAGCATTTCTTCCATTTGTTTTTAAAGTTATCACAGTTTTTGTATACTCAAACATGTACCATGTCCATAATGTATACCATCATATAAACACTGCCATATCTTTTTAACTGAATTAAGCTGGAATGAGCCATGGTGGCGCAGTGGTTAGAATCAGGGGTGAAATCCAGCAGGTTCTGGAGAAGCAGTAGCAGAAATTTTTGAGTAGTTCAGAGAACTGGCAAATAGCACCTCTGGGTGGTCCCAGAGTGGGGTGGGAATGAATATTTTGCAATGTTCTTGCCCCAGGAGTGAGGAGGGAATGGTGATTTTGCAGTATCCTTCCCTTGCCAAGTCAACCAAGCCATGCCCACCAAGCTACACCACGCCCAAGCCACGCCCACAGAACCAGTAGTAAAAAAAAATGAATTTCACCACTGATTAGAATGCAATAGTTCAGGCTATTTCTGCTGATCACTGCCTTCCAGCAGTTTGGCAGTTCAGGTCTCACCAGGCTCAAGGTTGACTCAGCCTTCCATCCTTCCAAGGTGGGTAAAATGAGGACCCAGAATGTTGGGGGCAATATGCTGACTCTGTAAACTGTTTAGAGAGGGCTGGAAAGCACTGTGAAGTGGTATATAAATCTAAGTGCTACTGCTATTGCTATCAAATGTGCTTCCTTCTGCATTAGATATATTAGAGAGGTAGAAAAGATTATCAGCCAAGCTACTGGTTTCTTGCTAGTTAATTGTCAGCTCATTCTTTCTTCCTAATAGAATAGAATAGTTTATTTGGCCGAATGTGATTAGAAACACAAGCAATTTGTCTCCGGTAGAGAAGCTCTCAGGGTACATGCAAAACAACAGACTAATAATAATAATTATTATTATATCAATAAAAAAATGTAGTAGAGAAGATGAGAATATTACAGCCATACTACATGGAGAAATTTATTTATTTATTTATAATATGGCTAAATAAACAATATTTACATGGGTAAATATTTACATGGGCAAATATCCTTAGACATAAGACAGTACTGTGGGAATTCGGTGTTCAAGAGAGTGATGGAAGGAAGAAAAAAAATACTGTCTCTGTATCTCGTTGTTTTGGCATCCAATGCCCTGCAGCAGTGTCTTGAGGGAGGAATTGAAACAGTTTATGTTCAGGATGTGAGGGATCTGTAGATATTTTCTCAGCCCTCCTTCTGACCCACGCAATATTAAGATCCTCTATGGAAGGCAGGCTGGTTGCAATTGTTTTTTCTACAGTCCTAATTATCCATTGGAGTCTGTACCTGTCCTTCTTTGGTTACTGTACCAAACCAGACAGTTATAGAAGTCCAAATGATAGACTCAATAATTCCACTGTAGTACTATATCAACAGTTTCTAAGAGTATGAAAAATAAGTCAGTTGGAAACTCACAGCAATGTAATTGACTCAATGGAACAACTGTCATACAGGATTTACTATAAGAAATCATATACCTTTCCTTTTTAAAGTTGCTGAAAGTAATAAGTCATCCTTGACATTCACAAGTCATTCAGTAAAATGTCTCTTTTTCCAGGAACCCAATATGTGTGGCATGTAATGAAGATCAGAGTTATAAAGAGCAGTGTAGGCGCTTTTAAAGGCAACTTGGAAAGCTTTCAAAAAACGATACAGCTTGTATACCAGCTTATTTTTATCTCTGAAAAAAAATGTAACAATGTCCTTAAAATATTTAACATAGAACATGTTAAAACGAGCATAGATATTAGCCGGGTGACAATTCCTACCATACTGGGCTGTAATAATCTGAAAGACCACTAGGTAGCAGCAAAGAGTACAGAAAATTGCAATTCATTATTGCCATCTAGTGTTTTTCCAGATAATTACAGGCTAGATATTATAGTCCTGGTTACGCTGCTTGACCAAAGGGAACCTTTAGCTTACTTGGTAGAATGGCTTTAGTAAACCATCCACATAACCACATAAGCAGGCCACTAAAAGTTTATAGAACTAGCATTTTTCTTCAGGCTGTTCTTGGTGGAAAAATAACTTGTGCTACTGCTTTATACACTTGTGGACTTATTCAACTAATTCAGAGAAACAAGAAGCTGCCAACAACATGTTCTTTGGCACTTTATGTCAGATCATTGTAAGAATTTTGCACAGTTCACACATTCAAAGAAATGTTTCACCAGAATGAAATCAGCCAGGAATTTCAGTTGATCTTAAAAACTCTCATTGTAACACAATATTTAAAAAAATAATAAATTGTATATTTATATTGTGTTAGTCAATAGCTGGAAAATGCCAAAATCCATTCCCTGTCAATTTCTGTGTCAAGTGCCTTACTTTTTTGTCATCATTTTTTATATTACAAAACTCCTGCTTGTTAAAACTAACATAATTAAAACACTTTCTTTTGCTTATAATATTAAGCTGCTGCTAAGCTGAAAATTGCCAAAATAATAGAAATCTGTCAATCAAAGATCTCTTAATTCTACTAATTATAAACCTGCCTCCTGCTTTAGACAGCATTCAATAGATAGATAGATAGATAGATAGATAGATAGATAGATAGATAGATAGATAGATAGATTATGTGCCATCAAGTAAGTGTCAGTGCTTAGTGACCCCAAAAATAGATTTTTTTTCCCTATCTTCTCCAGATAGATTTATCTGGAGAAACCTGGTCCTTCAGATCTTCCAATAGTGTACCTATTGCTGCTTTAGTTGAATCCATCCATTTTACTGCTAATCATCATCTTGTCTCTTTTCTTCCACTTTTATAAAACTCTCCAGATAGCTAGGTCTTTGCATAGTATATCCAAAGTATGATTTGAGCATGGTTATTTGTGTCTGAAGTGATAATTCTGGATTAATTTGCACAATGAGCCTTTTGTTCTTTACATAGCTATCCATGATATTCTCTGGAGTGTCTGATGCAAAAATTCAAAAGCAGTGATATTTTTTCTAGCTTGCTATTCAAAAGCCAACTTTTTCTTCCATCTTTCCCACTCTGTCAAGTGCTAATCTGCAGCGTACTTCTTGACTGCTGGTTCCTTTACTCTTGATAGTTCATTCTAAAAGGCAGAAACGATCTACTACCGTAATATTCCATTGGCTTTAAGAATTTAATCATTATTTTGCTTGCAAGTGAAATTAAGGATATGATATGATAGCTTGCACATCCTGTTAGTGTCTTTTCTTTGATATTGGTATATACATTGACCTCTTCCAGTGGTCAATCTACATACAGGGTTTAGCCAATGTGCATTCTACAAATTTGCTGGTTTAGCTTGGTTAGAACCTTTACCTATTTTTCTATTGCTTGACATAATTCTGTAGCTATTTCATATTTCTGTAGTCGTCTGACTTGGTAATGACCAGAGGGCTAGGTCTCACTTTATTTTCCACTACTAGAGGTTCTTCTAAGTCAGGGGTGTCAAACTCAAGGCCTGGAGGCCAAATCTGGCCTGCGGGGTGCTTAGATCTGGCCCGCGGGGCTCTCCTGGAAACAGTGAAGAAGCAGCCTGCTGCAGTCCCCCTGAGCTCCGTTTTTGCTGGCAGAGGGTTGCAGGAAGCTGTTGTTTTCACTGGCAGAGGGTTGTAGGGGATTGGGAGCCTGTTTTCACTGGCAGAGCTCTTGGGCCACCACAGGTATCCCGACACAAGTAACATCGAGCTGGCCATGCCCACCCTGGCTGTGCCCATCCCAGCCCCCCAAGGTCAAACACAATCCTGATGCAGCCTTCAATGAAATCCAGTTTGACAGCCCTGTTCTAAGTAATGTAAAGCTTCATTAGTTGTGTTACTGAAATTGGAGTATCATCTTATAACCTTCAGATTATTGCTGGGTGGCTTCTGCAGAAGAGGAATTATCAATGCATTAAATTTGAATTAGCTGTGAGAAATCATGCAGATGTATACTCTGAACAGTACGGCAAGCAATGTTTTCTCCACGGCACAACTGAATTGCTTTTATACAGTTTTAAGGGATCACTTGAGCAATCCTTAAGCTGCACTGCACAGATGATGAGGCTGAACCAGCATCTTTCATTTTTTCACACATACACGCATGCACACGCAGAGCAGATGTAGAATTCAGAATTGCCTTTCAGAGAAACCTGATCACAAAGTGACTACTGCTGAGTGGGCCATTTCAACTCAAACCTGCCGTCTTGAAAAGCAGTGGTGCATATGCTGCAGAAGTGTCACTTTAGACTAATGATTATGAATTATGTAGAGGGTCACATCCTCTTAGTTACAAGTCATTTCCACAGTTTCTCCCCAGAGTGCCTAACCTAGTTCCATTTTTATCCTTTTAGCTCGTAGCAACAATGGCTTCAAATAGATTCTCAAAGCTGCATTTATTGACATTTGATTTATTCTGCTTACTAGCACTGGGAAAAGCAGCAGAATAGTGGCTTTTTGTTTGCTTTCCTTTTTTAAAAAAAAAATTGTTGTCACTAGCAGGTTAGCAATTCCACCTTTCAGTCTGGGAAAACAGGTGGCCAGTGAAACCAATATCCAGTAGAAAACTGTGCTGCATGGCAAGGAGCAAAGGAAAAGGATATATTTCACATCATGTTACATATTCTATTAAGCTACCATGCATGAATTTAAATGAAAAGCAAGGCATCTTACACTTTCTAAACAAAAAGCATCTAGAAAAAAAAATCTTGATGGGGGAATTAACCTGGGAGCTTTAACTGTTCAAATTGAAATGTCAGCAGAGTTGATGGCTGCATGCCTAGGAAATATGCTAGATATAGGCAGCTAATGTATTTTATCCAATGTGGTGAGGTTCCCTGGGAATGTCTTTCAGTGCCTATTATGTTGACAGGAATACATCATCCTCCCATTTGAAAAGCAGCTGCAGCAAAACAATGTATATCAAAATCTTGTATGCAGGAGCGGAAAGTGTAACAACAATCCAAGAACACCATGAAGATTCTATAAAAGAATCTCTTAACACCATAACTACTGACAACAGAAAGTCAGTATCAGCAAGTGATGTACTTGCAGAGGATCAAATAATAATAATAATAAAAATCCCTTCTTTGTGCCTAAGAAATTGATGTCTATCTAAAATACCAGAGTCATCATCAGTCTGTATAAGTATTAAATGAGGAGGTGGCAGATGCCAATGCAATCTCCAATCTCCCCAGCATATTTATTCAGTATTTCTTAACACTTCCAAATTATTTTGGACAGTCTGCCCAGTTGTCATCAGTGATGTAGACATCAGAAGTCAACAACAGGCAAGAAATATAATGATTAACCAATAAGATAGCAAAAAAATAAGTTGTCCTGCCTTCTCCCAAAATATTGCAACAGAACTAATCCTGTGTTGCTCTCAGGATCCTTACATATCAGTCCCTTTGTGATCTGTTCTACAATTTTCCCAATGAACAATGTTAGGCTAACTAGTCTATGGTTCCTTGTACTCTCCTTTCATTCTTTTTTGAAGATTGGAGAAAACATTTGCTTTCTTTTCAGTGGATTGCTGGCCCTGCTGTAGAACTTTGTTCTTTAATTGGCTTTTAACCAGTGATGGGGCATATAATAGCTATTAGTCTTTATGATAAATTAAGCTTCCACATTCATGTACAACTGAATAGCAAATCTGTATGTATTTATTTCTTAAATTTGCATTAACATTGGTAATAAGCATCAAGTACTGCCTCATTATTGTGTGAAGAGAATGCTAGACTCAGTGAAAGTCCATCGTTTTTTAGAACCAGACTTGTTATTGCTGTGGTTGTTATTTCACATAAGTTGTATTAAGAAAAATAGGATACTCTATGAATTTGTCTAAGGAGAGCTTTATCCGATCAAAACATGAATAGTGTCTTGATGGATGGGGATATAATTTGATGCTCCAATTTAGCCAGAAAAATGTATTAGATCAGCAATTTGGTAGTGAGCCTGAGAAAGCAGTCAGAGAGTAGAATTATATGAGAAAGAAATGTAGAAGTACAGAATATTCACATATTATTACAAATTAATAAGATAATTAAGTGCAAGCTTATAGAATCTGTCATCAAAATAGCAAATATTGGGTTTTCCAGCGCGTGAGAGGGAGGACTTTTACAGACTAAAATAAAAATAGGAAATTTATATATTGCTGTAGTCTTCCAAGATTTTTTCAAAAAAAATGTACAGTATATTATTTTCTTCTAAATTTTCTTAGAGGTTTTTCATTGGTGCAAAGCATGCAGACACATCTCAAGGAATTCAACTTTTATTTCATGTCATCCAATTAGGATAGAACCAGAAAGTGTGATTTTGTCAAGGGGACTGATCTGGCCAAGCATTGGTTTTTTCCCTTGTACTGGAAGCGATTTAATAAATGAAGGCTTAGATCAATGTTTCTCAAACTTGGCAGCTTGAAGATGTATGGACTTCTATTCCCAGAATTCCCCAGCCAGCCATTAGAGAATTTCCCATCCAACTGGTTGAGGAATTTTGGGAATCGTAGTCCACACATCTTTTAGCTGCCAAGGTTGCAAAATGGTGGCCTAGACCATGTAAGTAAATTCTACAATTCAGGAGAAAGTCCTTTTACTCTGAAATATTTTGAAAGTCCACCAACAACAACCAAAGATTGGCAGGATGATCTGCTCCATTCTTTTTTAGCCTTCCTTTGTAGACATGCCAACTACTCTATAGGCTCATCCAAATCAATCATATATCAGAGGAAAAGTGATTGAAACACTATCCTGCATGTGATAAATTGCACCTGTAAATACATACATCAGGCACATATTACCTCTAAATCAAACATTGACATATCTGTTATTTAGTCAAAAATAACAGATATTCTGCTTTAGTCAAGCAGAATGTTGTAATTTATTCTCATTGAAAGCACACCGCACTGAAAAAAAGCTAAATAAAATTTAGTGCCTTTTCTGACTCCCTAATAATGGAATAGCTGGTCAGGTTGATGTGGTGTGATATTCGTCAACACTAGGAATGTATTGAAATCAGTTCATATTTTGGGTAGACTGATCTAGGGAAGAGAAAGAGGATTTAAATATCACTCATTCAGATGTTGTAGAATACACAAACACAATTCATATAGGACAGAATTTCCATCTGTGTTCTTTGTGGATTACAGTAGTCTTTAACATGTATCCATTCTTCAGGGTGGCTTCCTTGCTAGCAAATATTCACTGGGACATTATTTCTGTTTAAAATCTCACCTCTACACCCTCTATTCATCTGAGTTAAATGAACAGCAGCATCAGCTCAAATTAAGCTGGCATGGAAACAGCCACTTGTGCAATTTCCCGGGTTTCAACTTAGCTCTGGCTAGCAGGTGAAGCTGTTTCATAACTGAAGCAATTACAGCTTTGTGAGCACTTTCTGGCAGCTGTATAATCAGAGGATGGAAACCTTTCTGCTCCTAGCACACATAGAAGGGCCAGGCCCAACAGCCATCAAACTGCATTTGTTATCTGCTAAACTGAACCAGTTGCCTATCGGGGACAGTGCTTAGTATGGTGTTTAGAACACAAAACATTTGGAAAGGCTGAATGGATTGCAGGCAGTGTATTTTAACTAAACTTGTCACAGACCTTTTCCCTCAAATCGAAATCTCATAAATGATCTTTCTCTTGATTTTAGTCACAATCTCCTGTGCACCATATCTATCTATCTGTCTATCTGTGTTCTACTTATCCCAATGTAGACTAGGGTTTCTTTTCAGTTTGTACTAAAGAATAACTTGTATCCAGACCATCAATTTATACAACTCAAGATCTTCAGGTATTAAGCCATAAAGGACTGTCAAAAAATTGCCTGTATGTAACCAAGGGGGCAACCAAACTGATAAAGTAATTTTCACCCAATATAAATAATCCTTGTTCTTTGGATAAATGACACATCAATTGTGGAAGCATAGAGGTGATTGCATCTTCAATTTCAGAGCATTATATTTCCATGGTATCTAATGGGAATCTCATCCTATAATTGCTTACAAGAGTATCTGAATCTAATGTGGGGGGGGAGAGAGAAACAAGAACCAAATGTCTAACAATATGGGTTCTCGTGTAACTAATTTCCTGTCATTTCCCCAGCAATTCACTACCCCCCTGCTGTCTCTCCACTTTGGAAATGCGGAGGTTAGAATTCAGGGAACTTAAATGGAATTTTTAAAATAAAATGTTTTCAGACATGTTATTCTTAATGGGGTTTTTAATATGCCTATAAATATTAATCTTAAAATGCTTTTTAAGATGACAGATGATGATGATGATGATGATGATGATGATGATGATGATGATGATGATGATGCAGCCACTCTGATTTGAACAATACTGTTGCAATGTTTTAGGACCATTTTGTAAAATTCAGAAGACGGGTATTGTGTTTAAGAAACAAATAAATCCATTGATTCTCCAAATGTATGAGATTTCTGAAGACTGTAGCTGAATTTAAGTTTCTTTTATACCTAGCCAAATAATGTTTATTGTTTATTTTTCAGCACTTTTCAGATCGCTAGCATTTTCATACTACAAGATGTTTTCATACCATCTTGATGAGAATTTATTGGTATTTTAATTGCATGGCTCAGTTTTTCTTTGCATCTTTAGTTCATTTCTAAAGCTTGTGCTGTATCCTCTTTGTGCACTATATTTCTCTGACAATTACTTTTTTTCCTTATCCGAGAAGCTTTTAAAGCTTGGTGTAACATTAGCCTATCTAGGCTAGTGAAAATGTCTGTACAGATTAGTGTAATGTTAATACCGTTGGCTCCTTGCTTTTGACCTGAAGTGGAATATATTGCGCTAAAGGAGCAGATGGATTCAGAGTTTCATTGGGAAATGGAGATTGGTTGGCAGGCTGCCAACAGCTCAGTGCTGGAGGCAGAATGAGTTGCCGCCTTGAATTTACCCTCTGCTGTTGGAAATGGGGTGGGGGGAAGGAGGGAGGGAGGGAGAGGGATCATACTGAACAAAAATATGCTTCAGAGTGTTCATCAGCAGATGTTTACATCACATTCTAGAAGTAATTGAATCTTTCCAGGAAGAAGGGCGAGAAGGAGGAGGCACTTGAATTATTCTGTGCAAAATAAACTGATGTTGTATTTCAGCATGAGATAGTACATGCATAAAAATCAGTGGCAGATATACAGATTTCACATGCATCAACAGAATTTAAATGAAAACCTGGCCAAGAGAGAAAGAAAAAGAGTGAACGAAGCAATTGTCCTTGTAAATAAAATTCATTTCATTAATTTCTACAAGACCCCTCTCCCCAAGAAGGCAACACAGTTATGTAATATACATGTAAGAATCATGATCCTTATATTAAAAATAGCATAAACATCAGCTTTCCCTTTCCCTTTTGAGCCAAAAACTCCTTTTATTTAGCATGCATTTAATTTCCCACATTTGTCTGTAATCACATTTTCTTTTAAAATATTACATTTCCACAGTAATGGAAGATATACTTATTACACTGACTAACACTGACTAAATACCTGGTTTGTGTAGCCTCCAATACAAATGGTACTTTCTCTTATCTTTTTCTCTTTTAAGGGTCTATTTATAGCTATATACATATACATACAGCACACAGACACACACACACACACACTTTTCTTCTTAAGAACAACCATCTGGAAACTGAAATGTGCACAGAAGATAGATACACAATGTAAAACACGTAGCTTTTGTATATATTCTGGAATCTATATTAAAAGAGTCTTGATAAAATCCAGATATTCACTGTTTTAAAATCTGAAATCAATGAATAGCTGAAGAGGATGGCTCCACTCCAGGCAAAGAAATCTGGCATGCTGTCACTTGTGTATTTATGCCAAAAGTACTACTATGACCTTTCAAAGCTGCATTGTTTGCACCCTCTTCTCCCAAATAATTGTTTGGGGGAAGAAACCAAAGTGCCTTAACAAGAAGAAAGCCTTTGTATCTGAGAAAAGGGAAGGTTTCATCTTTCGCATACCAATGAAGCCAGGGTGTATGCTGCATAGAGATGCAGAGAACATATAAATCTGACTTCCTTCGACCTTTAATCTGAAACACCCAGAAAAGAAATGCTCTGGGAAAGTTGGTTTGTTGCTGGCTAGAGACTGATAAGCTGTAATAAAAGCAGCCCCCACTGCAATTCATCTGAAGCTATTGCTATCATCCTCTCTCCCTTTCTCTCCTGTTCTTGCTTTATTTTAGTTACCTCGAGTGCTTACCTAAATCCTTTTCAATGTCAGCTTGAATGCACTTTATATTCCTTCCAGCACTATAACTTATGCTGTGTATTTGCACCAGTGTGCTTCAGTACACACTCTTTTTCCGTTGTTTGACAAGAAGCAATGCCAACACCTAATTAAGGATAAGCCACAAAGCTCGTTCCTTGCATTTTGTCAATGGCTCCATTCTGAGCTTTCTGCCTAGTTGGGTTTTTAATGACATGAGCACAATTTCATGTTCAACCTGTGAAAGGCCTACAAGCCCTCATTAGAGCGTACAGTGGCATTTTTAGTCAATTGTTTGCCATGAAAAAAAATCAAAGGAAGGAATTCTGTCTGTCTGTATATGATCTGTGATATGTCACAACAATAAGCCTCCTGTTATCCAAACACTGAATATTTTAAAGTCCTTGTTATCCAGATGCAACATGAACCCAACCCATGGCCTTCTATCAGGAAAACATTCAGTAAGCAATACTTTTTCTTCTCTGAATATCAGATTACCTGAAGATATTGAGCTACATGATATGTCATTTAAATTTAATAAGGGTACTTTATACCCCAAAGAGGTGTTAAAAATGCACCATTGTACAGTGTACAGGGCCATTTGTTTCTCTTTCTTATTTTTATTGATTGGCCAAGGGCAGAAACCTACAGCTTTAGTCAAAGTAGGTCTAAATGGGATATTTTGCAGTATTTCATGGTTTTAATGCCACTGTCAAAACAGAAAGCATCTAGCCAACCTTAACTGATCCTGAAAATATTAAGCAGGAAGGGATGCTTAATATTTGGATGGGCAATTATCCGGAAATCTTAGGGCTACAGTTTTTGAAATCATACTAATAAAAACATTCTGGAAAAAGGTCATGGCAAATCACTTCCCATTCTCTTACCAATAAAACATTGTGAATACATATGGAGTCAGCAGAAATCAGTGTACACATGAGAGATTTTACTTAAGGCAGGGTCAATGATAGTCATTTCAGAATCCTGTATAATTTTGGATGATGGGAGCAGGTTCTTCATATCTCTTTGTTAATTGAGAAAGCAGTATTGTGCAACTATACATTTGCTTGTTTTCATGCATCTTCCCTTCTCTTATCTCTCTCTCTCTCTCTCTCTTTTAACAACTTATAACTTGATTATGTGTTTGTTTACATATGTGGAAACCCAATTTAAGCACTAAATCCCAACAGAGGCATAAAATGGTAATCTTGCCCTGACTACTCCATATCTGACCTTTCAGTGTTGAGGACCAGAATCTCATATGTCTGTATGAACAGGAACAGGTGCTTGAAATGTAGCAGAATTCTCCATGCAATCTGGGTTCCAAAAAATATGGGTTGCACAGTGATTAAGAATTGGCTTGTGTATTTGAGCAGGACTTTTTCAATAATTTTAAGTCCCTTAAAATTGCACTAAATCCAAGCTCAGAATTGAAATTCTTACAATAATTGAATGTACTTAAATGTAATGTAATGTTTTTATGGTTAATTTATACTTTAAAAAATTGCACTGAGCATTAACTGTTCAATCTTAGGAACTCCTTTGTCCACTTATAGATATTATATTTCTGTACCAATTATTTTTCTCTCCTCTCTCCTTCTGTTTGGTCTTTTTTTTTTTTTTTTGCTTTTAAAAATAATTAATAAATAAATTAAAAATAGAGACAAGGGGAAAAAAGAATACCAGTTCATTCATCTCCTCTCCTAATTAACTCCTGCTTATTGATTGGCTGCTCTCCATCTAATTAGTAGCTGTTGCCTTCTATTTTTTTTTCTTTTCTATTTCTTGTAGAAATGTAATAATAAGCTCTAGGAGTCAAAGCAGCTAGAATTATTCTGAAATATGTTAATGAACACAAATGCCTTATAACTGAAATATGCACAGAGCTTGTGAAATGGTTTAAAAGCTAGCAATTATCTACAAGAAGAAATTTAATAGATAGATGATGATGATAGAGAGAGGGGGGGATAGATAGATGATAGATAGATAGATAGATAGATAGATAGATAGATAGATAGATAGATAGATAGATAGATATAGACAGACAGACAGACAGACAGACAGACAATCTTCCTTACAGCATTTCTTGATGTTACTTTAAAAGCACTCTAGGGTTGATATAAATTCTATCAATGTAGCTTTATCTGTCTAATTTTAGATAAAATGGGAAGAATCTGCATTTGCTCATTTCTTCAAGAAATCAATTAAATACACAGTGTTTGTGATGACGCTGGGAAAACTGCTTCATTCATATATTGCCACATGGCAAAATAACATAAGAACCCCATTGGTTCATTTATTTTAGAACTATGTAGGATGCCAATGTGATAATAACATCATCTGCCCCAAAACTGGTGTGCCTGAGCAGTGCTGGAGTAGAAGTCCAAGAATTTAGCATGACCATCTTTTGTTCAGTGATTTTATTTATTTCTCAAATAATCATAGCATTATTAATATCAATATCAATACAGAATAATGCAGGATAGTTAAAAAAAAAGATCGACAATAATAATAAGGAATAGTCTAGTTTCCTCAGCTAACAGAAACTACTTCCTGATTCCCCAACATAATTGGGTCTCAACCAGTGGTGGGATTCAAGTAATTTAACAACTGGTTCTTTGCCCTAATGATTTCTTCCAACAACCAGTTTGCCAAACTGCTCAGAAAGTTAACAACCGGTTCTCCCGAAGTGGTGCAAACTGGCTGAATCCCACCACTGGTCTCAACTAATATGAATGATCCAAAGTAATTTGAAACCATAGACAATTCAGTTTCTATCTCAAATTCCCAATAATTTATGAACACATTAAAAAGGCACCGCTTCAAAATAAAGTTTGTAAAGGTTAAACTGCCCATATATTTAAAGAAGTCAATAGCTGTAATATCTCTTTTGGTCTTTTTCCTTAAAAGGGCGCACAGCTATCCTGATCTTCATTGACATGCCAGGGTAATGTTGAGGGAAAATAAAGAATTTAACTCTCTGCTATGTACTGTATTCTCGATCCCAGTTTGGCAGTTTCCATGGCCAAAATGTAATGTATTCACACAAGGGCAATGTATTGTTCAGCTTGATCCCTATTTCTTGCTTCTCTACATTTTCCTTTTCCTGAACCTATAAGACCAGCCAAATTCTTCACTATGATGACTAAATGAGCTTTAATAGATTGTTTAACCATATTTTAGTGAACAAACAACAATAACCTGGATTTGGACAACACCCAGTTGTCACCAATATGGCTTCCAAATTATATTATCCTAAATCAAACCAAACAAATCTAATTATGGCTTAGTGTGCTATTTGAATCCAGACATATATTTGAACTAGTTGACTGCATGAATCACCTTTTATAAATGTAAACTCCATTACTCTAGTAATAGCTCAATTTATTTTTAATTGAGTCATTGACATACAAGGCTGACATACAGATGACAATTCTGTAAAAATTTCACATGCAAGACAGCCAGCATACACTGGAATGACTATTATTTTTAGACTACATTATACATATTAACAGCTGTAGATGATATCATGCTAAAAGTTCAGGGGGGAAAAGGTGTTTTGCCAAAGAATAGTTTCATCGTGACAAATTATAAGCTCCGTTGCCAAAAACAACAGAAAGAAAAATGCATAAACAACTTAAGCTCATTAACAGTGTGCAGAGAAAGTACTAATTTAATAGCATTTTTCTCTTGAGACAACTTGTTTCAATGTAGGAAAGAGTTTACTAAACAAATAATTAATGGGAGAATTCCAATTCTTTTAAAAAAATAAAGTAAAAAAAAACAAAACTGATTCTGCAGAAATACCTATACTACAAATAACCGGACAGCAAGCAACTGCTTAGCATCAAGGAAGAAAGGAAGAATTTATCCAACCATGGAATTCTTATTTTCTTATTCTTACAGTAATCAGTTTTTGCTAACTCTTCTTAGCATGCTACTGTTAAAAACCCTTAACCTAATTAAATGGGAAGACATAACTCTGCAAACACTAGAATGTCATAATTTGGTATGATTTCACATATTATCCTCACTCCAAGAACAGCTCAAAAATCTATTTATTATTATTATTATTATTATTATTATTATTATTATTATTATTAATAATAATAATAATAATAATAATAATAATAATAATCTATTTAGAAATAAGTCCTGTTTTAAATACTCCTCCTCAAAGAAATATCTTCATAAAAGAGAAGAGACAATGGCGTCATACTGAGTTAAGCTGATGAACTATCAGTCCAACATTCACTGGCCAATCAGAGGCATTCAGGAAATCCACAAGGAGAGCATGTTTTCCCTCAAATAATTGGTTTTGTCATGTTGATGGTATATAAACAACAGTCACGAACTGAAGTTTGTGACAAAGTAAATTATTTCCTGAAAAGGTATATATTATAATACAAATATTGTAGTTAGGCCAAAATTTTTGAGAAAAGGCAAATTATACTAGCACAACAATTCAGCCATGCTCCTCCATTTCAAGATGAGAAATGTTAAAAAGGTTGATTTTCCTGTCTCTTAATTCCAATTTAGTTCACATGTTATGCCAGGACTATAAATTTTCTTTTATTTTTCTGTCAAACAATTAATTAGCCCTTGAGCAGGCATGCTGCACTCCAAAAATGTTGATGGAGCCACGAATGGGCAAAATAAATCAAAAACTAAAATTGCTTTTTATTTTTTTAAAAAAAAATGTAATTAAATACAGGTAATATGATTGCCCCCATTATAACTAATCACATTCCCTTTCTGTGACATTAAAATTTAGAGTTTTGTGCTTAGCTATGATGCCTAACTATGATGTTCCTTTATAGTAACACAGGCCTGGTTCTGTTTATGGTGAATGAGAAAAAGTAGGAGAAGATAAAATAAGTATAGGTACAACCCAGTGGTGGGTTTCAAATTTTTTTACTACCGGTTCTGTGGGTGTGGCTTGGTGAGTGTGGCAGGGGAAAGATATTGTAAAATCTCCATTCCCACCCCACTCCAGGGGAAGGTTACTGCAAAATCCTCATTTCATCCCAATCAGCTGGGACTCGGGAGGCAGAGAATAGATGGGGGCGGGGCCAGTCAGAATTTTTACTACCAGTTCTCCAAACTACTCAAAATTTCTGCTATTGGTTCTCCAGGAACGGACAGAACCTGCTGAAACCCACCTCTGATACAACCACAATTGAGCCCAAAAGTTATGTTGCTAAGTGCGACACTTGTTAAGTGAGTTTTGCCTCATTTTACAACATTTCTTGACCTAGTTCTTAAAGGAATCATTGCAGTTGAAAACACAGTTGTTAAGTGAATCTTGTTTACCCATTGACTTTGCTAATCAGAAAGTAGCAAAAGGTGATCACATGATCCCAAAACACTGCAATCATCATAAACGTGAATCAGTTGCCAACTGACTGGATTTTGATCATGTGACTGTAGGGGTTCTCTACCAGTTGTAAGTGTGAAAAATGGTCATAAATCTCTTTTTTCAGTGATGTTATAACTTTCAATGGTCACTAAATGAATTATTGTAAGTCAAGGACTACCTGTAATCTACCTAAATGCTTTCCTGTTGCCTACTACTATTTTTTAGTATTTTATTCTGAATTCTTCCTGCTTTTTAAGAAGACACTGAGGCAGCATACAAACAATAATAAAGTAATTATTAATAACAAATATAAGTTCATCCTTTGAAAATATTAAAACAGTAACACAAGAGCTGTTTTAGAAGAGCATTTTCAAAATGTCTTCTTTCCTAAAAATAAAGTGAAGTCTAACTATAAATCAGAAAAGAAGATATGCCATAATTTGAAAGCAGGATAAAGCTCTTTGTGAAGAATTCTAGAACAGTGTGATTGTGAGTCAATGTTCTCAAAACTGCCATCCACTGTAAAGAACCAACTGTGAGGGATGCCATTGCCAACAATCAAACAATAAGGTTGGAGTGTGGAACAAGAGAAGCCTTATGACTGAAACGTAATATAATGGTTAACACTGAAGCATAACAATTGACTATTGAAAGCTGACATTTAAATATATCTTCTGAGGCAAGATTATGTTTATAATTCAACTGGGCTGCTTCTAACTAACATAGGTTATATGACATAGATCATATCAGGGAAACAGCTGGTATTTTTTAAAGAGAAAAAAATAGGAAGCAAGACAAACAAAGAAAAAGATGGATGGATGTGATTTTCTGATTCAAGTTGAAGTTAATAGTAAGTCTCATCTGAAAAAAAGTTGGAGAATACCATTTCCAGTGTTAACCTTGGCTCAGTTAGATATATTTTTAAAAAAGGTTTCTGACCATAGTAACCTAGACAAGAAGGATACTGCAGGCTGTGATGTGAGGATGGTAATTACTAGATGCAGTCAATAACAGCTCTCTTCAGAATGATTGCAAATCCAGTACATCCATGACCGGCACAAAATTGCTTTGGAACAATCAATAGGAATCTCCTGATTGCATTCTCTGGTGTATGGTTCAAATAGAAAAAGGAAAAAGTGCCCATTCAAACAAAAGGTCAATTTTACAAATAAATAAATAAATAAATATGTTCTAAAACTAATGTGAATTAGTTTTGGTCAATGAGCAGATTTATTGTGAGTGGGTGTGAAAATGAGGAAAAGCCAAATAAATCCTTCCATGCTATCAGAAAACAGAAGAAAAGATTGTCAGTAAATGATTAAGGTTGCTACTGAACGCTGAAGACTTTGAGATGGTTTCATCCTGACACAGGATTGTGCATATATAGAAAGCAGCAATTGCTAAATACTTTCGTCCATGTGACATACGTGAAAAAGGGACAAGCTCTGGTCATGCAGTTGCTGACCTTTTTCACCTCTTCTCCATGAATAATTCTGGCATTAGACCAAAATCTAAAACTAGATTCTTTAAGTTGAAATTATTTTCTTTGAATAATTTGTTCTGGCTAAACCTGCACCTGACAAAACCTTGAGTCCAAATTTGGAAATTTAGTTAGCAGTATTTCCTCATTTCTTTCTCTTGTCAGGGATGTCAAATGGTGGTCCGCAGGCTGGATGTGTCATACACAGGCCACGTCCACCCCAGCTCCGCAAAGGCAAAAA
Source organism: Pituophis catenifer annectens (assembly GCF_029215685.1). Taxonomy (NCBI): domain Eukaryota; kingdom Metazoa; phylum Chordata; class Lepidosauria; order Squamata; family Colubridae; genus Pituophis; species Pituophis catenifer. The sequence continues at coordinate 240,884,908 of NW_027256882.1, forward strand.
AAAAAAAAAATCATGATACGTCACATGACATCAATGCGATGTGGCGAATTTGACACCAATGCTCTAGTTTGATGCATTAATAGACATTTCTCTTCATTCGCCTTATCCACAATCACTTGTTATCCTTTTAATGAGTACAGTGTATTTCATATTTATTATGTTGACTACCTCCCTTCCTGTTCTATGAATGATTTCTGACACAAAGCTCACTACACTCATTTAATTTAGCAAATGGAATGAGAGAATAGCATCACTTGATAAGAAAAGCTTATCATACCTATATTATCATAAGAAGAAATTAGCTCTTGTACAATGAGATCAACCAAGGATCAGCCATCTTTTTTCACCCTCGAATTCATACATGAGAGGCTTCAGCCATCTTTCTTGAACCTTTGCTGTATTTTTAGTGAATTTCATGGTGATATAACACAAACATTTCTACAAAAGCGAGAGGTTTGTATGGAGATAATATGTACCAAGCATCCACGGGTTGCTTCACATATGATAGTGGTTATAATCAAAGATAAATTTCAGCTACACTCAACATGCAAATGAGTTTCTTCACAGTAATAAATCTTGGGGGGAGGGAGGAATAAGGTTACAATAGTATTACATTGCAGCTTCTACTGCCAGCCTTATGTTTTTTTCTCCCTCTTCTACACCTTTATATTATGTGATCAAACTGTTAACTACACATCTCTGTATTGTTAGAAATCATACAGATAGCTAATTCCCTTGCTAATACATATTCTGGTGGTGGTTTAGCAATGATAAAACATGCATTTTACAAACTTTGTTGGAGTTTCTGGATAAGAAATATGCACTTCAACAGAAACTTGCTAATTTACTTATAGTTCCCTATTTCCCGTATTCCCTTTCCTATATATAGAATGTAGGTGTGTGTGTGTATAATTAAGGTAGGATGCAATAATGTTCCTTTTGCTGTTTAGACTGCTGGAATATTTTTCCCCCCAACAATTAATCCATCTTTCATTTTGTTTATTTTTCATTTGTAATTTTTGTTAGAAATTTTTGAGTTTAATTTTTCAACCATTTATCATTTCTGGGGGGAAATTCAATAGTCAATTTAGAAAGCTAAAAACTACCTTTTATTTTAGGCTATTTTTCTACTTTCTTTTTCTATATATTAAAGCAACAAAATATGATAAGGATTTATAAGCTTTTTATTCTGGATTAAAATTCTACTCTCAAAATGTCATGGAAACACTCTTATGGCTGAAATTTAATCATGTCTGAGCCAAATGTGTATTTACGATACATCTTTACTAGCCCTGGGAGACAATAATTTTTTTTTCAATTGCTAACCTGCATTGAGAATATTTTTTCTTTTTTCCTCAGAGTCCTATTCTCATATTATCTTCCCTAAGTCTCTGTTCACTCTTGCCAAAAATACAGAGGGAGATATTTTGTATTGCTTCCACACTGTTCCTGGAAGATAATGAGTTGGCCCAGCTCATAGAATTGTTATATTCAATTCCATTCACTTCAGGAATTTGATGTTTCAACCCTGTGAAATCATATACATCTTATCATATGTATCTTATCTTATTTTGTCTTGTATTGTCATCTTAGGGTGGTGAGGAGGAAATGGGACCCAGTGCGGCAGGAAAGCAGACCCAAGGATTGTGGAAAAGTCAGATGGTGGGAAGCAGAGCATTGAAATGGGGAAACCTCTGAGAAGTCCGGAGCAGGCCATGTGTTTGCTGGAGAGGTGCTGCAGTATGAGCCTGTGCTAGGCTTTTCAGGGCTTCCCCCATCTCTGATGTACTGCGTGCTCCACTTAATGATCCATGAGGTCACTTAATTACTGCAACAGGGATTGTGATTGTTAAGCAAGGCTACCTGTGGGCAGTTTGCTTAATATCCATGATGCTTCCAATTGCAATGGGCAGGGTGCCTTACAGTCATAAGAGGAGGACAACTTATAGTTTAGTATTCTTTATATTTAATCTTAGCCCAATCTATGTTCTGTGCTTCTTGACTTTCATTGCTAGAACTTGCAAATCATTTTCCTTTTCAACTATCAGTGTCATCATCATTCTCAAGTTTTTGATATTTTGTTCTTCTAATTTTAAAAATCACACTGATCTTCCAGTCCAGCTTCTTTTGATATATATTCAGCATAAAATTTGAATAAAGAAGGAAGGACTATTCAGCCTTTCCTGACATGGTACCAGTCTGTTTCCCCATGTGCCATCTAGATGGAGACTTCCAGATGTCTGTATAGGTTTCTTATGGGGACAATGAGGTATTCTGGGATTCCCATTTCCTTAAACACATATCATAGCTTGTCATAGTCAATACAGCTTTTCAAATGAATAAAGCGAATATTTACTTCTTTTTGATGTTATTTGTCTGTCTCAATAATTCAAGTATATCAGCAATAAATCTTTGGCCTGTTCTAAATCCAGTTTGAACATATGACATCTTCCTTTTCATGATGAATTTATTTCCTCAATTTTTCAATATTGTTTCTTTTTTTCTACAGCTGAACCAATCCCTGAAAGACTCCCTGTTTTCTCATTTGTTTTCTGCCATGAGTGTTTAAAATGTTCCATCTTACTTGCATTCTATTTTTGTTGTCAAACAGAGTAGTATATATAACTGAACAAATCTTTCATAGCTGGATTTAAGGATAAATGAAGCTTTAAAGTCAAAAATATGCCTTGATAAATGTCTAAAACAGACTGTTCTTCTGCAGTCATTGGATAATTTAGATTTTACAATGGGGAACACTTTAAAGTATCAACTACATTTCATTAAGTTTGAATGACCCTTTTAGACCTTTAGCATGCTAGCAGTCTGTAGGGCCTCATCTACCTAGTGATATGCTCTTTAGCCTATATGCCAATATAGCATTGTAAGAAGGTAATGATCACTCTCCATTTGTCTAAAATAACAAAATCATTAACCTACATAAGATTTGCTGTTGAAATAAGTATATCAATCTACTAGGAAGGCCTTGATTAAATTTCCATTTAATTAATTTAACGGAAATTTAAATGGAAACATAAAGACGGCATGTCCTGTTTTATTAGTAGTTTATGTCACGACCCTGAACAAATTCAGAATTTGTAAGGAAGTTCTGACTTGGACTGATATCCTTTTTATTGCATTAAATACATTTACAATCACCATAAAGTTATTCTAAATTTGAGTAGTGCCTTGTAAAAGCTTCTAATTTAGCCTATACATTAATTCTAATAGTTGTTCTATGGGAGAAAGGTAGACTTTAATACTGATTTCTTGTTCCTTTTTTATAGCATCTTTGCATAGTCATTTATAAGTCCTATTAGCTAGTTTTACTTTCCACCAATATGCTTAAGCTTTCATAAGTTGCATTGATTTCAGAAGACATGGCACAGCTTTTGCAATTTGAAAAAGTTGTTCCCTCTCAATTATACTTTTTAGATAAAGTTTACCTCAAATGGCTTCCTGTATTTGATAGTTTAAAACAGATGAAATGTAGCGGGAAGAGGAAAGGACCTTGACGGACAGAAAAAACTGTTAGCAAGACAACAGTCAGATAAAAGAGTGCTGAGTCTGAGGCAGGAATGTAAGATGAGTAAGCATCACAGATAAGTGTCTCCCTAGTTCTCACAAAGTTAAGGGGGAGAGGGAAGCACATTCGGATTTGTATCATTCTGTTACTATAGTTTTAAATAAAAGTGATACTGACACCCATGACATTGGATATTTTAGTCTGATCTACCTTGAATGGATAATATGAAGAGATCTAGTAGCACACAAGAAGTCTATCTTTTGTACTGCTTGCCTTCTCCTACCCTGTTTCCTCAAAATAAGACATACCCTGATAATAAGCCCAATCGGGCTTTTGAGCACATGGGAATAAGGCCAAGCACTTATTTCAGGGTTCAAAAATATATAAGACAGGGTCGTTACTGCCAGCAGATGAGAGGTCAATGCCAAAATGTTTGTTTTGCACTTGTGAACATGCCCAAGTTTTCAGCAGTTGACAGTTGAGAGACCAGAGCAGAAAAAGGATGTTCTTTGGGGGTGCTGGCCTCCTTCCATTGAGGATGAAGCTGCCACTATAAAAAAAAAACCCAAAAATTGGTTGGAGTACACTGCAGAAGAAGTCTGAGAGGAGCCATTTCCTATAGCACTGATATGTGGTCAATCAAACTGCTTCAGCAAATCAAATCAAATAGCCTTGATGGTCTGAATTACTCAGTCAAAGCAAATCTGTGACAGAATTAGCCTGTACAGTTTTTGAGTAATTGGTTGTATTTTCAAATTGTACTTTCAATCAGATTCTGTCTATCTGTAGCTAAAATCCATTATCGTATATCCTGCATTTTGGAATGATAACAAAAAGGCCTTGATCTTTTTTTGTGCAAAAGGGATTTGAATAATTAAAAAGACATTTATAGGGAATAGAAGATGGATGTATCAACAGAAATAACAACTACAAGATCATGGGGGACCTGGAAGGAAAATATATGAGGAATGGTTGAAGGAACTAGGTATGTATAGCTGGGAGCAGGGGTGGGCTGCTGGGGGTTTGCAGGGGTTTGGGAGAACCTCTAGCTAAGGTTCTGTGCAGTTGGGAGAACCCCCAAATCCCACTTCTGGCTGGCTCCGCCCATCCCACCCCACCCCTCCCAGGAGTCCCCACGCGGCCCATTTTGGATGCAGGTAAGTGCAAGGCTCAAGGGCGAAAAATGGGCCTACCAGAAATTTGGGAAGGCTAGAAATGGGGCTGTTTCCAGCCTCCAGAGGGTCTCCAGAACCTGGGGAGGCCATTTTGCCCTCCCAGAGGCTCAAGAAAATCCTCCGGAGCCAGGGGAGGGACTAAGCCACACCCACTATGGCCACGCCTATCCAGCAACAGGCAGAGAACCCCGTGCTAAAATTTTTGTAGCACACCCCTGGCTACAAAGAAAAGCCGCCCTGGGTCTTCGAAGAGGGGCAGCATATAAATTGAATAAATAAATAAAATAATAAAGAAAGCTATGTGGTCTGAAACTTAATATTCTCTCTTTAAAAAAAAAAAAAAAGAATGGGAGGATACAAAAGAAAGAAAAAAATATATGAAATCCGATCAAAAGTTTTGGAAAACCTACTCTTTTGTAGCATTTTCATTGGCCTGAAAAAAAAATCCTACTGAGGAATATGTCATCTATTTCTGTTGCTGTTGCTTATTATTTATTTATTTATTTATTTATTTATTTATTTATTTATTTGTTTATTTTGTTTATAGAAAAGGTATACCTGCTCCTTTTGGGCCTCATACAGTACTTAAGCTGGGTAATAACATGTAAAACTAATAAAAAAAATAATGTAAACAAACTCTAGGTACTACTTGTTCAATTTTGATTCAGTATCTTTTCATTTCCTGAGAAACATTGCCCTATTCCTCAGACTGCTTTATGTTTACTTGAAGGGAAAACTCATTTACAAAATGAAGTGAGCAGAAAAGGAGAAGGAACAATGAATATATATAAGGATGTGGCCTATTATCATTTATTTTTAGAGTAATGTTGGAGGACAAAATTCTACCGGTGAATAAATTAATTTGTTCAAATATCCCAAATTTATGGACCTTACCTTTTCAAATATCTCATATATATTACTTGTGGTACGTATATTTGAAATCTGACGTGAGGTGCTAGATTGAGTAAAGCCAGAGCTGAATATGTTAAATAGTATTCAGCAGGCTGTTGGAGAATCTGTCTTTTATACGAATCTCTGAGCAAAATCTATCTGACATTCCTTTTTTGTCAGCGATCAACTGCCCGCAGATTCCCTGCCAAGTTAAGACCAGTGCTGTTTTTCTGCCAGTTGTTGCAGTTTGTCAGCAGTTTGACCAAACATCCCTTCAGTGTTAACAGCTGTTAGATTGTTTATTTTAAAGGAGATGCTTTGCTGACCTCATTCCATTTTCTGTAATAGAGACTCTCACAACAACCAGCTAGAAGAATTCTATCCTATTTTTAAGATAGCAGATTTGACTGTGACTCAATTTTACAAGGGGACAGGAAGCAAACAGAGGACAGATAGCTTATCCGGGTGACCAAAGACAGTTTCAATTTCAATTACTTGGCCAAATAGAAGGATGCTTGTGAGATGCAAGTGATTAGTTGGAGTCTCTGTATGAGGGCTGGGAAAACTTTAAATCTTCTGTTTATCAATCCATGCAGATCCATGCAGATCCATGCAGGTCAAAAAAGAGTAACCGAATGGACTATTGGAATAACAGAATATCAGAGTGGGAAGGAACCTTTGAGGTCTTCTAATCCAACCCCTGCTCAAACAGGAAACCTACACCATTTCAAACAAATGATTGTCCAATCTCTTCTTATAAACCTCAAAAGAGTACCCACAATGACTGGAGGCAAGTCATTCCACTGATTCCTCCTGTTCTGTCAGGAAATTTCTCCTTAATTCTAGGTTGGTTCTCTCCTTGATTAGTTTCTACCTACTGCTTCTTGCCTTGCCTTGTGGTGTTTTGAAAATAGGTTATCCCCCTCTTTTTTTGTGCCAGTTCCTTAGATCTTGGAACACTGCTACCATATTACTCTTAGTCGTTCTTTTCATTAAACTAAACATACTCAGTTCCTGCACCATTCTTCATATGTTTTAGCCTAGGTCCCCTAATTATCTTTGTTGCTCTCCTCTGTACTCTTTCTGGAGTCTCAACATCTTTTTTATATTGTGGAGACCAAAACTAGGTACAATATTCCAAGTGTGGTTTTACCAAGGGATCATAAAGTGGTATTAACACTTAGTGTGATCTTGACTCTATATCTCCATTAATGCAACGTAGGACTGTGTTGGCTTTTTTGGCAGTTGCAGCACATTGCTGGCTCATATTTAGGCGATTGTACACTAGGATTTCAAGATTCCTCTTGCAGTTACTACTGTTGAGCCAGCTCCTTTAACAGCCTTAAGATTTAATCTATCTGGTAGAGGAGACTTGGACTCGTTCAGAGCAATTAGATGTTCTCTCAGTGTTTTTATTCTTGTCTTCACTGTATTACTTCTGACAAGTAGGATTGCTTTTTCCTTTTGTGAAAAGAAAGGTTTAAGACAGAATTAAGCAATTCAGCTTTCACCCTGTTGTTCATCATTATCTTACCATCTTCTTTAACCAATAGGCCAAATGTTTGCTCGAAATTTTTCTTGTTCCATACATAACCAAAGAAGCCTTTTTTGGTCATTTTTGGTATTCATAGCAAGCCTTAGCTCATGGTCAACTAAAAACGTGTTTGCAAATTTGTCTATTTATCTAATATTCTTTTGTTGTATGCCTTCATTTCCTGCCTTACAGCATTTACTGACAAGGGTCTTATGTTTTGGGATGATTCTAAGAGTCTGTTCCCCTCCAGATATCGTTTAAAGCCTTCCATATTTTTATTTTCTTGTGGAAGTGTGGGACCTATCTGTACTTTTATCTGTATCCTATCTGTACTTTTCTTTCAGGGAGTATTATGCTTTTGCCAGTCAGCACAGGCCCTGTTGTTTTCATTTCATACCTTTATATAGAAGTGTAGAATGTGTTTATTAAAATGACTGATAAAATCTTTATAAGATGCTTCAACCAAGGAGACCTGTAGAAAACAAACATGTGCAGGAATTAAACATGCATCTACTATTAAAAAAGTAGAACAGTGGGAGTTGGCAAGCTACTTTGCATGCTTTTGCAACTCAAGGGCAATTTGGATGCATGTTAAATATAATTAAATGTTAGTAACATTTCTGAGTGGTTGCCCTAAGGATATTGTAATATCATATTCATAATTCACTGCAAGTGAAGTTTAATCACTACCATTCCACAAGCAGAACACAAAAGGAAAAGGAAGATAATTTTTAGTACTTTAGAAAACAAGAATATCTTTAGCATCATAGGTATTTAAAACTTTGTATTTCCTTCCTTCCTTCCTTCCTTCCTTCCTTCCTTCCTTCCTTCCTTCCTTCCTTCCTTCCTTCCTTCCTTTCTTCCTTCCTTCCTTCCTGGGTATACATTATACCCATCAAAATGTCATTGTTCAGGAGTTTGTTTGTTTTTTTTTAAAAAAAAGTTCAAAATGTC